>NW_026606060.1:862500-5862500 GCF_029834395.1 Sorex fumeus | reverse complement strand
CACTTCTTTTGGGGGGGAGGGGAACTCTTTGGGGGATACACCTGGTGGTGCCCAGGGCTCACTGCTGGCTCTATGCTCAGGGATCACTCCTGGTGGTGCTTGGGGACTGTCCAGGGTGCCCAATCTATGTAGGTCAGCTGCGTGCCAGGCAAGTGCCTCCCCCTTGTACTCTCTCTCCGGTCCTGCAAGTGAAGGGTTCTCTGGAGAGGATAGTGCATGGCCAGCTGCTGCCAGAGTCGGCAGCAAGGGGGCTGAGAAACTGAAGTTGCCCCTAGAATCGCCTGCACTCCCAGGGGGAAACTTCCCATCCCATCCAACCGAGGGAATCAGTGCTTAGGGGTGGCACTGGGGAAAGGAGGCACCGTGGAACTCTGGTTTCATTGGTTTGCACCCCTCTTTCCCCTGGAACTTTTCTGCCCCGGTTTCAGCCTCCTCCTGTGGTATGTGTGTGTGTGTGTGTGTGTGTGTATAAGTGTGAGTGTGTGTGTGTGTGTGTGTGTGTGTGTGTACGTGCGTGTGCGCGCGCATGCGCGCGCGTGTGTGGGTGTGTGTGTGTACGTAGCAGCATCTGCCCTCCAGGCCAGAGAAGGGCCTGCCTCGGCCCTCAGAGGAATCCGCAGGGGCTCCAGAATGATCTCTGTGCTTGCTCCTACTTCGAATTCAAGAGTCGTTTGTGCCTCTCACCAGCGCCGCGCTGCTGCCTCATGCCAGCTGTGTCTCCTCTCGCCTTCGGCCCCGAGTGGTGTTTTATGTTGGCAGCGGGACAGGCTGGCCTCAGCAGTGGGGATTAAATTCAGGCCCAGAGGAGACGGGAGCTGCCATCTTGGGTGTGAGAGAGAGGGGCTGAGAGGGTGATTCACAGATAAGAAACTCAGCCTACAGGCCTGTTGTGGGGAAAGGAACAGTCATGGATGAGAGAAAGGCCTTTCGTGGGATAAGAAACTCCTGGGGAAGGCTTCTTGTTTCACTTGAGTCTTTCCCCATCCTGTTCCTGTGTGCTGAGGGGACCGGCTAGGGGTGGGAAGTGACTTGCTGAGGAGCCCCAGTGAGTGAGCGTTTATAGACATAAACCAGTCTTGCCTTTCATGGGTCAGTGGGAAGTGGAGTCAGCTTTCGGCGTGGACTTGGGAACGAGCTCATTTTCCCCCAAGAACTAGGCTCTCAGCCAGCTGTAGAGTTCCGTGTGTTTGTATGTGTGTGTGTGTGTGTGTGTGTGTGTGTGTGTGTGAGAGAGAGAGAGAGAGAGAGAGAGAGAGAGAGAGAGATTGCGTCCTCCTCATAGCCCAGCAGACACCACCTCAGAGTCTATAAGAATTGACTTCTGAGGCAGCAGTCCCTGGGGGACCCCAGTTCATTATTACTCCAGTGCAGACCCTCAGAAACTTGTGTCAGGCCCCAGCACTCGGTCTGCCTCTGGTGCAGTCTGGGGCCTCGGGACCCTCACTGGACTTTGGGTCTTCTCGCCATGATGGGGCCTGCCGGGCTGTCCTGGCCATCCAACACCTGCTGGTGCAGGAAAGGTTGCTGGGAAGGCGCCTTCCATTCCTGAGGTGTAGCCATAGGGATAAGCGGGAACTTCCTCCCATCCCCTCAGTGAAGTTCCTATACCCTCAGGTGGAAACGCCTCAGAGACACGGAGAGTTTGTCACTGACCCAGAATCACGAAGTGGACGGATCATATTCTGGCTGCTCGCTTTTTTCCCTGATACTGGGGATGGCCTCTGCCCAGCCCCTGAAGTCAGCACAGGGCTTAGGGGTGCTGCTGCCACAGTGCTTGTACCCCTTCTTTGGAGATGCTGATGGAGGGGTGGGGGGAGGGAGAAGCTTTCTTCAGTGGCTTCCCCTGTCTGAGGGACACAGTTCGTGACGACGCTGAAATAAAATGGAAACAGCGCCTGCTGCCTGCCCACGCAACGGGTTGAGTGTCTGCTGCCTCTGACGAGGTGGCTCTGCCGTCCCTGTCTCTGCATCCCCACCACCCCCGCCCAGAGAACCTGGGAATCCCGGAGTGACGCTGCCGGCAGCCGGGCCTCAGAGCTGCAGCCTCACGACTCCCGCTGGCGTCTGAGGCCCCTCGCCGCCTCCTCCCATCCAGCCTGTGCGTGGGGGCACCGCAGGGACGGCCACGTGTGTGGGGACTCTGGGAGCCACCGCACAGCTCTCGCTTCCACTGAATTTCAGCCTCATCCGTTCTGTCCCGGCTCTCCTGAAGTCTCAGCATCTGGGCTCTGAGGCCCCGAGCCTCTCTGGGCGCATTGAGCGAGTCACTGCTAGAAGCTGGACTTGCAGTGCCCAGCTGCGAGGGAGAGATGACCGCTGGCCGCCGAGCCTGTGACTTCTGGTTCCTGAGCAGACGGAGTGGTGGCTTCTCCCCTTCTTGTACTTGACACCCCAGAGTAGATGCCTGGGGCAGAACTACTGAGTTGGACTCACCTCTCAGCTTCCCCTGTGGGTGGGTAGCCACGTGGCTGACTTTTGGCTAGTGGCAGGTGCAGGAGAGGAATAAGCCACCCTTCCAGGCTGGCCCTCAAACCTTCCTGGCCCCGTGTGTTCTCCCCTTCCGGTCACCTCCGTCGTGGTTGTGTGGGGCCTATACTTTGAAGGGGCAGAGTTCTGGAGAGGAGGGAACCTGTTTGTTCGTGTCCCTTCTGGAGGAGCACCCCCCTTGGGTGAGTGTAGCAGGTTTGACACTGAGCCATGGTGCCTTGGGGATCCTTGCTTTCCCTGCAAGGATCCCGGCCCTGGAACCACTGTGGAGCAGACAACCAAGATTGTGGGATTTCTTGTTTGTCTGTTTTTCGGCCATATCGGCGATGCTCAGGGGTTATTCTTTGCTCTGAACTCAGAAATCACTCCTGGCAGTGCTTGGGGGAGCATATGGGATGTCGGGGATTGAACCTGGGTCAGTGGCGTGCAAGGCCAACACTCTGCCTGCAGTCTTACAGCTCCTGTCCTGAGACCGTGGAATTTCCTAGCCTACTTCTTTCAGATGAGTATCCAGGCCGGTGGCTTTTGGGTGTGGACACTTAGGAGGGGAGAACCTCCCTTCTGTACTTGGAATTGAAGAAGCTGGGCCCGAGGCCTCTAAGTCCCACTTAGAATTTGGGATCAGGAGCTCCCTGAGCTATGGCTGCAGCCTGCAGGTTCTGCCAGGCCAGGGTGGCACATGCTTTAGCCAGGTAGAGACCTGACCACGGGGCTCTCAGGAGCACCATCCTGAGCTCTGCAACTGCAGGCCGGGTCCTTCTCTGGCCCTCAGTCTGGTTCTTGCCCTGCCCAGTGGGTGGGGAATGGACTAGGTGGTTTTGAGTGTGGCTTGTGCAAACACTCCCTTGAGCTTCCCCACCTTTCCTTGGATCCAAGGGCCTTGCTAAAGTGTCATCACTGCCGAATGTAGCTCAGTAGCTCCTGTGCTTCCCTGAGACCTCAAGTCAGTACCCTTTAGCTTAAAGCAAAACCTAAACTCTTTGAGCTGGAGAGATAATGCAGCGATTAAGGTGGTTGCCTTACCATAGCAGACCCAGGTTTGAATCCCTGGCACCTCATAGGGTCCCTCAAGGACCAGAAGTAATCCCCGAGCACAGATCTAGGAGTAAGCCCTGCGCGTAGCTGGGTGTGGGCCCAAAATCAAAAAACAAAAAACAGGGGAAAGAAAAAAAGAAAAGAAACAGCACCTTCTCCTGCCCAGTCCCCAGCTCCGTGAGCCTGGGGATGAAGGTTTCCCCCACCAGGACTCTTCAGATAGCTTCTGTTTCCTGAGCCCGTTATTCTCACTCAGTTAGCCCATGTCCAGTGTCAAGCCCGGTTCTGAGGACTTTCTAGCTATTAACTCCCTTTCTGTGAACTCCTCCTGGGAATTAGGATTTGGACCCAGGCATTTCCATTCAGAGGCCCCGGGCCCCTGGGATAAGCGGCTTCAAAGCCAGCTCATAGCCTAAGCTGTGAACATTTCTCCCGGGGGGTTGTAGGAGGTTGGACTTGGCCGAAGTACCTGTCCTCGCCTGCTGCTGTTGGCAGCGACTGGCCGGCCTGCTCTGCCTTCCGCTGTGCCAGGGCGGGAAGCTTCTGCTTCTGTTCCTGCCGACTTTCCTGCAGGTTTCCTCCCTCTGACGTCTGCCCCGAGATGGACCATTCCAAGGCTAGCCCACCGGCCAAGATGCCCAGGCCCGAGAAGCAGCAGGAGAAGATTCCACAGTGCGGCTGTGGAATCCACGTGACGCAGTGTGTGCCGGGGGTCTGGGCCATTGCTGGCACAGAAATGGACAGCTGTCATTAAGGGCCACCTGGTCTGGCCACGCCTGCCATTGATGCTCCGTTCCCCAAGCTACCGTCGCCTGCAGCCCCACTGCCCCATGAGGCATGGTGCCTAATGACAAGCTGGCTGAGCCAGGGCTGTGTGGTGGAGGGGACTCTGCCTTCTCCCTCCCTGCAAGCAGAGGTCTGTTCCGTCCTTCAGCTCAGAGCTCAGCCTTCCTTCAGTGTGTGGTGTGCCCCTTCTCTTTCATAGAAAAGGGAGAAGGGGGAGGAGTTGGGAGCACTTGGCAGCCACCCAGATCAGGCCTTTCCTGTGACCCAACCACTTCCTCATCCATTCACCATGAACAGAATATCTGTCCACCAGTCATTGTCATAACGCCTGCTTACCTGCAAAGCAGACAGAAGGGGGCCTGCCTCGTGGAATTCTTGTGGAGGGGTGTGTGTGTGTATGTGTGTGTGGGTGTGTGTTTGCGTGTGTGTATGTCTGCCTCTGTGTGTGTGTGGCTGTTTGTCCGTCCCTCTCTCTGTCTCTCTGTGTTTGTTGTTCTATCTGTCTTTCTCTGTGTCTGTCTGTCTGTCTCTGTCTGTCTCTTTGTGTGTGTCTGTCTGTCTGTCTCTGTGTGTGCATGTGTGTGGCACATTTGTGTCTGTCTCTCTGTGTGTGCGTGTGTGTCTGCCTCTGTGTGTGTCTGTCTCTGTCTTTCTGTGTTTGTTGGTCTGTCTGTCTGTCTCTCTCTGTGTCTGTCTGTCTCTCTGTGCGTCTCTGTCTGCCTGTCTGTGAGTGTGTATCTGTCTGTTTCTGTGTGTGTGTATGTGTATGTGTATGTGTGTGTGTCTGTCTCTCTCTGTGTGCGTGTGTCTGTCTCTGTGTGTGAGTCTTTGTGTGTGTGTGTGCGTGTGCGTGTGTGTGTATGCTGGGAAGGATGCAGGGCTCACCCAGACAAGCCAAGGGCTGTCACTGAGCTATTATGGAATTATAACATAATTATGTTATAATTCCATAATAGCCTTATGGAATTAGTGTGAGGATCAAAGGAACAGTGGCTGGAAGGCACCGTGACGCTCACATGTAACAAGCAGGACACCATGGATGTCCTGACCAAGAGATGGGGGCCAGACTGTCCCTATGGAAATGACCACTCCCTTGTTTACTGCCTGAGTGGCCTGGTGTAAGTGACTTTGCTTCTCTGTGCTTCAGTTTTCCCGTCTGTAAAATGCTGCTAGTGAAACTTCTTTATCATCAGACTGTTGCTAGGATGAAGTGGGCTTGTACTTGTGATGCACTTAGAACAATGCCTGAGCGCTGGGCAGATGCAAAGTACTTGTTAGCTAAATTCATGAGTCAATATAAGTTGACTATTACTTTGATTATCTTTTCATTATTATCGATGACTTTACCCCAGGCAGGAGGCAGGAGAAATTACAAGAAAGAAGAAGTTATCGCTTCACAGATCCATGTGAGTTCTCAGATATGCCCATTAGCTGTGGTTTATCTTCTTCCTGCCTCTTCCTCCAGCCACCCACGTTTGGCCGTGCTCTTCCCCTATTTCACACCCAAGAATGACCCTTCCTCATTCAGCCCTGGGAAGCTTTTTGGCCCGTTGACCCTGGGTAATGTCCCCACCCTTGCCACTTTGTTCTTTGTCCGGAATGGCCCTTCCCCAGTTACCCCGCCAGCAGTGCCCTCCTTGGGGTTGTGGCTCCAATGGGCCCTCCTCCTCGCCCCCCCTGCAGGCTGCCCTTTGGGTTCAGCCTCAGCCTTCGTGCTTTGTTTGTTCCAGACCCACCGACGCCTCTGGCATTGACGCTTCCTTTTCCTTGATGCACAGCCCCTGGGCATCACTTGTCTCTGTCATCAGCCCTCACAGCTGCCTCCTTCAGCCTGGAAGTTCTTCTGGCTGGGAGTAAATACACAGAGGTTTGACCAGAGATGAGACGCTGGCGCTGCCTATATGGTCCCGACGTCCGTTTGAACATCACTTTGCAGCCCTCACACCTCTCAGGGTTTTGGAGCTCTGACGCCTTTGCATTTCCATGTTCATCTTGGGCTGCTGCTGCTGTAGTCTTGTCAGGAAGCTGGCTTGTCTTTCCGGAGCTCAGTGTCTCCTCCTGGAAATTGTTGTGGGCAGTCATGCTCACCCCGGCAATCAGGGATGGCGGACGCTGGCCGAGGCTGCAGTTGGAATGGAGCTCCAGACATACCCGAGGGCTCTGGTTTTACACCTCTTGCCTTTGGAGACTGAGATTGATCACCTTGCCAGATGGGACCAGCCACAGGGGCCTGGGGGTGGCTGATAAGGTACACTTTTCTGTCGTCGTAGTCGCAGGAGAGTGGATAACTGGAAAGGTGCGTTATATCCAGTGGAGCTGCAGAGAAACCCAAGCACAAAATTTGTAAGTCTACAGCTGTACCTCATGGTGTCTCACTAATAAAAATTAAAAAAAAACACAGCATCTTCCTCCTGGGTTACTGATTAGGAGTCTGGCCTGAGGGGACTTCCTGCTGTCCAGTGCAGGGGTGAACCCTGCTGTCAGAAAACTCGGGAGAGGAGCAGCCAAGTCAGACCGAGAGTGAGGTTCTTTAATGCAGTCCCAGATGGCTTTTCTTTTGTGTTTTGTTTTGGGGCCACACCCCACAGTGCTCAGAGGTGAGTCCTGGCTTTGCCCTCAGAGATCACTCCTGGCAGACTGAGAGGACCCTGTGAGGTGCGGGGGATGGAGCCCGGGTTAGCTGCATACAAGGGAGTACCTTACCCGTTGTACTATTGTTACTCCGGCCCCACAAATGGTCTTACGTTTGCAGCAAAGATCCTTTGGTGTGTTTATGAGTCGGAAGTCATAAATGTTGGTGAGTTGAAAAACAAATGCAAGCCTACATAGGACAGAGTTTGGGAGGGAAGAGGGAGATGAAAAGTCCTGAGCTGGCACCCCAGAGGGGAAGGGTGAGACTCCTCCTTGGCCCAAGGGACCTAGCCCTGGCACCAAAAAACCTCCAGAACTCAACCACATGGCCACTCTCCACACGCTTGGACGGGCGTCACCCACAAGTGAACCTGTCCCTGGACATCTCATACCTCACACCACTCATACTCCAAGAGTAGTGCACCACATTTGAGGGGGTTTAAAGTAGAAGGCAACCAATCTTAGGGGGAAATATATTTTTACAGATACACGTATATATGATATACTTGTTATATATATATGTATATATAGCACACAAAGCTCAACCTTTAACAACATGTTAATAATCTCTTATTACTGTCACTGTCACTGTCCTCCCATTGTTCATCGATTTGCTCAAGCGGGCCCAGTAACATTGTGAGACGTGTTACTGTGTTTGGCATATCTAATACGTCATGAATAGCTTGCCAGGCTTTGCTGTGCAGGGGAAATACTCTCGGTAGCTTGCAGGGCTCCCTGAGAGGGGCAGAGAAATTGAACTCAGGTTGGCCTTGTTGGCCATGTGCAAGGCAAACGCCCTACCTGCTGTGCTGTCGCTCCAGCCCTTACAGAAGGGCTTAATACCCCCTAGGTGAAATAAAACAATCTTCATACACTCTGCCCTAAGGAAAGTTTTTTGGAGCTTTTTCAGTGGTTTATTCATAACAAACAATACAAAATAAATTATTTTGGTTCTGCTTTGGGGCAGGTGTTGGGGTTCAGGATAGCCTTCCTTCCTTCCTTCCTTCCTTCCTTCCTTCCTTCCTTCCTTCCTTCCTTCCTCTCCTTCCTTCCCTTTCTTTCTCTCCCTCCCTCCTTCCTTTCTTCCTTCTCTTTCTTTCCCTCCTTCCTTCCCTTCTACCCTCCCTCCCTCCCTCCCTCCCTCCCTCCCTCCCTCCCTCCCTCCCTCCCTCCCTCCCTCCCCTCCTTTCCCTCCTTCCCAGCCTCATTGCCTCCTTTTGCTGTGGCCTAGCAAAGCGCTTCCTTGCCTCTGCCCTGCTGAGCCTGCAGCAGAGGTGCTGTCCCTTCGGTGTGTGTGTGTGGGGGGTGGGGGGGGCACATGGTGGTCAAGGTTAGGCTTCGCTGCCGCCTCGCCTCTGACTTGGGAAGGGCCATGTGCTGCTGAGCTCGTCCTGGGATCGCTACCATCCCGGAGTCTGATTTCCATGTCCCTCGGAGTCAAGACAGACCTGAGGCATTGGCCATGGGCCCGAGAGTATTAATAGCTGTCACGCCTGTGAGTAAGCGGGTGGCAGCCTTGTGGTTTGGGTGTCTCAGCTACGGGCAACCACAGGGCACCTCACCTCTTGGCTTCAGGGCTCCCCGCCTTTGTTGCTTTCCCTGGGAATGTCTGGAGTTGATCCCTGGCAGGGCCTGAGGCTGAGCTTCAGAGAGCGTTTCCACAGACAAGCTGCTCGGGGCTGTGAGTTAGGAAGTGCGTTTATTCACTCAACAAATATTTCTCAGGTGTACCCGTGTGGGCTGCATGGGGGGCATTCACGGCCTGCTCTGCACTCTCTACCTTTCACCTTGGCCTGCGCCCCCCCACCCCGTGTCTGTCCCCCTCAACTCTCAGCAGCCCTTGACGTTTCTGGTGAGGCTCAGAGACTTCCAGGGTCTCTGGGACCTAGGAAGGTTGTTGTTTTCCTGTTTCCTCTCATTAGTTTTGGTCTTCCTGTGGGAGAAACTTCCCGTCTTGCTTTCATCCTTCCCCTCTTCCTCAGGGTGTGTAGCTTCTGAGGGGCGTGGGGCTCCTGCACTCCTTCCAGAGACCAGGCTTCTGGGGTTCTCTGCTGTCTCATGGAAGTAGGCTACAACTGCCTACACTGTGCAGGGAAGGGTCAGTGAGGGGAAAGGGAGGCCGTGGCTGGTGGAGTCGGAGGTCCCTCCTTCCTTGCAGTGCCTCAGACCTCAGCCCAGGGAGGGAGGCTTTGCTCTCATCTTTCAGAGCAGAAAACAGGCTGGGGAGGACAGTACGATGGAGGGTCACCAGCTTCCCTGTGTGTTGTGACCTGGAGCCCGAGGCTGTTGGCTTTGGAAGCCAGTGGTCCGTTTCCTGTGTTGTGCTCTCTCCCTGTTCCCATGGAATTGCAATGTGTGTGTGTGTGTGTGTGTGTGTGTGTGGTGTGTGGTAGGTGTTTGTGGTGTGTGTGTTGTGTTGTGTGTGGGGTGTGTGCGGTGTGTGTGGTATGTGGTACATGTGTGTATGTGGGGGTGGGTGTGGGTGTGGTTGTGTGTGGGGTTTATGTGTGGTGTGTGTGGGGGGTGTGGGTGTGGTGTGTGGTGTGTGTGTTTGTGATATGTGTGGTGTGTGGTCTGTGTGTTTGTGGTGTGTGGTGTGTGTGGGTGTGTGGGTGTGGTTCTGTGTAGGGTGTGTGTAGTGTGTGGGGTGTGTGTGGAGTGTGTATGGTGTGTGTGTGGTTGTGTGTGGGACTGTGGTGTGTGGTGTGTGTTATGTGTGGGGTGTGTGTGGTGTATGTGTGTATGTGGGGGTGAGGGTGTGGTTGTGTGTGGGTTTTTTAGTGCGTGGTGTATGTGTATATGTGGGGGTGGGGGTGTGTGTGGTTGTGTGTGGGGTGTGGTGCATGATGTTTGTGGGTATGTGTGTGTGGTGTGTGTGGTGCTGTGTGGGGTTTGTGGTGTGTGTGGTGTGTGTATGGTGTGTGTGTGGTTGTGTGTGGGGGTGTAGTGCGTGGTGTGTGTGTGGTGTGTGTGGTGTGTGTGTGCTGTGTATAGTGTGTGTGGTGTGTATGGTGTGTGTGGTGGGGGTGTGTGTATGGTGTATGTGGTGTGTGTGTGTGTGTGTGTGTTACCCGTTTTTTCCCTTTCCTGTCTCACCTTGTTTCTCCCCGCTGTCCCTTGATTGCCCCTGGAGATCTCCTCTTGCATGCTGCCGCCTCCCCGTGAGCTGCCTCTTCTCAGGTGGTCAGTGGCTTCCTCTTGCCGCTGTTTCTGAGGCAGGCTGGGGTCTGATGGGGGGGCACAGGTCAGGCTGTCGGCTGAAGGCAAAGGTCACACCCACAAACCTGTGCTCCTTGCTCACGTCCTCTCCCCCTGCAGCTCATCCCAAAGAGTCTCTTTTTACGCTGGCCTCCCTGAACCCTCCCGCGTGGGCTGGCGCCCAGAGATTTCCCTTTCGTTTGCTCTGCTCCCCACTCCGAGTCCCCTGGTCCCAAATCTGACTTCCACGTCTAGTTAATTAACTAAATTGCAGGGATTGGGGTCCTGCGTGTGTGCTGTCCTGGGCCGCTCCTGCCTCTGCTCAGGGTGCCGGGGAGTGAGCGGGGGGCTGCTGCATGTGAGCCGGCATCTTGGCCGCTGTGCTGTCTCTCTGGCCCGGTTTCCCGTCTTTAGCCTGCTGTGAAAGATGAGGGCTGGAGGCTTGGTGGTGGCCTCGTCCCACCCGTGGCAGGGGTCTGAGGTCCGGGGCGTGTGTGGAGGGCGGGGAGGGCCCTTCTGCTCTGTCTGCCTCCTTCCTACTGGGCTAGAGGGGCCGGACGCGGTGGTGGGCCTGCGAGGGAGGAAGGGAAGCTCCATCCTTCGCTTCTCTGCGGAGTCTGTTCCTTCAGGGGCTTGCGAGTCTGTGTCCTTGACAAGGAGGTCGGGCTGGTCCTGCCTGTGGAGCAGCGTTTCCACTCCAGCCTTCTAGGGAGCTGGACCATCAGCCAATCAATCCATTCTCTACCTGTTCATCACCGGTCTTGTCTATCTGCACCAGGGTTCCATGCTTATCACAGACTGGCATCTATTTGGAAGCATTTTGCCTGCACAAGGAAACTTCCATAAAGCCTGCCGCCAGCGCCCTGCCTGTCTGCCCGTCCCGAGGACCATCGTGGTTCCCTTGAATTCTTTAATCTGTCTGACTTTAAGAAGAGGCTTCTTTCCTAATGGCTGTTTTCACCTGTGATTGTCTTATTCCTCCCACTGAACTTGTCTATCATTTATAGTTCCAGTCTTTTGCTTCTCCCCTCCTCCCAGATGGGGGGCGGGGGCTCCTCGGGGCAAGGCAGCATCCTGAACCCCCTGGCCTGATTGCTTATTTTGGTACACTGGCCCATTTTTGGGGAGCAGATGTGACTCAAACTATGCAAATGGCCTCTTGTTCAAGGCGGGCGGGAGCCAGGGTGAAGGATGCCAGGCCTGCTGTTCGGGTGATGGCCTTGTGCCCCAGGCTCCTCTCCAGGAAGCTCGTTTTCAGGCCTCGGCAGAGATGGTGGCTGCTTGCTGGCGGTCCTTGCAAGGCAGTGCTCTATGTTTCTGTGACTCTAGCAGGATTCTCAGCCTTGCAGAACAAGACCATGGGTTTCTTGGGTGTCCACATTTGACACATTCAACATTTTGAGCTCGATCACCTCTTTACAGCGGGGCTGTTTCTATGCAATGCACAATGCGCAATGTTTAGCAGTGTACTTGGTCTCCACCTCTGCCATGGGCCCTTCTTCCTGGTATGACAGCTAAAGTGTCTGCAGATGTTATCAACTGCCCGCAAAGGATAAGGCATCCTATTTGAGAACCACTAGGTAGGTGCTGGTCATCTGGGAAGAACCACTGGTCCTCAGTTGCTTGAAGTCAATGGATAACACGAGGTCCATCAAGTCACAAAGAGAATTGGGCAGTGTAGCACCTGGGATAGTAGGGTCAGTTGGTCGTCCTTCTCGAGCTCTGTGGGTGTGCCCTAGCGAGAACCCAACTACAATGCAGCACCAGAGATAGCAACTTGAGTTCAGTGGGCCCCTGGTTTATTCTGGGGTTCCAAGTAGTACTTGTTCTGAGAGCTATTCATGGTTATTCTAAAAAAAAAGGGGGGGGGTTCTGTGGTCAAGTGAGTTCGTGAAACATCGAGGTAACCATCAAACAAAGTTATTTCAGAACTCACCAGAACCCTTTGTATGCTAATGCTTGTTTTAATTTTCCGAGAGAGATGATAACTCAGTGTTGCCCAAGTTT
This sequence comes from Sorex fumeus, assembly GCF_029834395.1. Lineage (NCBI taxonomy): Eukaryota > Metazoa > Chordata > Mammalia > Eulipotyphla > Soricidae > Sorex > Sorex fumeus. The sequence goes on along the minus strand of NW_026606060.1, from coordinate 5,850,356 downwards.
ATTAAAATGTGTAGCTTATCTCTTTCGGTCGCTTTGCTGTTTTTGTCTTTGGACCACATCTGGCGATGCTCAGAGATTTACTCTGGTGTGCTTAAGGATCACTCATGGCTGTCTCTGGGGACCAGATGTGGTTCTGGGGATTGAATTGGAGTTGGCTATGTGCCAGAAAAGCACCTTAATACCTGTATCATGTCTGGGACATGAAGAGCATCGCTTGAATACATATTTTGTGGCCTAGAGAGTTTGAAAAACATGAAAAATTAGCAAAAAGTGGTCAAGACCTGAGGTATCCACCTTCATGCCAGCGTCCCCTCACCCATGGGCAGCCCTTTGAGCCATCTTCCTTGGCCCTCGAGTTCTTATTACCAGGCCTGGCGGTCCCTGCAGATGTGCTAGGGGACGATGTCTGCTTATATGCGTGCTATAGTATGGCCCCTTCTCTGTCCAAGGTGAATTAATCTTCTGTGTCTGGTGTCATTCATCTCCCTAAGACCAATGTTGGTTTCTCCTGAGCAGGAAAGTGTGTGTCTCTGAAGTCAGTGTTTAGTCAGCGGAACAAAGTGGAGGCTGCTCAGGGAGCTGCAGGAGAAGGCTTTGGAGTCTTGGATGAGAATGAGATGTGGGTTGAGGATGGGAAACCATGGCAGCAGGTCCGACAGGAAGTGAGAGTGGGATCCTCAGGGGTGAGGGCAGTGCTTGCAGCAGAGGCTGCCAGAGAGGCTTTGAGCTCTGCCTAAGGGATTAGCAGGCTGGGGCTGTTTCCATCAGATTAGAGGCCTTGCCCAGGGCATTTGTGCAGTTCTGTCCACCTCCCCAGAGGTGCGCCCTCCTTCAAGCCCACAGACCCTGGTTTCTTTCTGCCTCCTGGCTCCACATTGGGGTGAGGGGAGGTGCTGAGGTGAATGTTTCTCCATGGCCCCAGAGTTCAGAGGAAGCAAGAGACGCACTGGAAGCCCCAGCCCTTTCTGAGGGAAGTGAGGCAGGGGATGCAGGCAGTGTAAACACCACACCGGCCCCCACCCATGCATCTTTCCACAGTGTGGCTGCAGGAGCTTTCTTGGTGCCAGAGATGCTCGTCTGGAGAGCGGGAGGCTGGGGGTGCCAGCTGTGGGCAGTACTGCTGATGGCTCCCGGCTAGAGACAGGCAAAATCTCATCCTCCTGACTCAGGGCAATCCTGGTGTCTTGAGAACCCAGAGGCTTGCTCCAAGAGGGCCTGAAACTCCTCCAGAGGCAGAAGAACAAGAGCTATGACCTTTTGTGGTTAACCATCCCTTTCCCCACCTGGACCCATCCCTTCCCCTCTCTGCATCTCTGCACAGCTCCTCCCGACAGGACCCTGGTCAGTGTGTGTTTCCCCTGCTGGGGTGGGCGCAAGCATCCTCCGGAGAGTCATTCTATGGTATGCCGTCATGTCTATGTGATGTTTGTCTTGATTGTGTAATCCCAGGCTGATGGAATATCTGAGCTGTCCCCAGAGTCGCCCTTTGCTCTGATGGCACCTCTCCCCAGTCACTCTCCCCTTCTTCAAATGTTGGGGTTTTTGGCGGAGTGCATGGGGGGTCTACTATGTCCTGTAACACATTCATGTTTCTAGCAAACCTTTCTCCCTCAGTTTCCTGGCGTGCCACCTTTCAGAGCAGCCTCCAGTGGGAACCCCTGAGGTTTTTTGTGAACAGTGACCAAGCCAGACACCAGATATGGGAGGAAATCTGGGGGCTTGGGGGGAAGCACCAGGCTTAGAGGTGATCACCCAGGTTCGATCCCATTCTTGTGTGGGACTGGCCTCCCGGACTGCTGGGTGCATCTGCGGAGGCACTGGCAACCCATGGGCAGGGCAAGAACAGCAACTTGCCATCCTGCCTGCCTGGCTGCTTATTCCTGACAGGCCCCTGACCATTCCTCAGCCGCCCCTCCATGCACACACAGAAATTTGATGGAGGTCAGGAGAAAGTGTAGTCAAGGAGGTGAGGCTCAAACCCAGATCGCAGAGGGGGTACAGGCGGCTGCAGAGAGCGGAGGGCAGAGGGACTTGGCATTCTGGATGCAAGATGCCACTTTTGGGGCGATGGGCAGCTGTCTGTTGTGTGTACCTCCCCTCCTGGGCACTGTAAGCATCGAACCTGGAGTCCACATCGCTCCTGTGGCCCGCGGGGGCTGCACAGTTCCTCCCCCCCTCCCCGGGGAGCTGGGTATGCCAGCATTGCCAATGGAGACCAAATGTTCCTCCCACGTAGCTGTCTTCCAAATGAAAGCCTGATGGGAGGTGGGTGAGCCAGTGAGCGTCAATTACCCTTGGCCCACGGCCTGGGTCACGTCCAGGCTGCCTGCCTGAGCATTCTCTCCTTCTGTGGATGAATCAGGACCTCCCCAATGCTCCTCAAACAATCCCTTCCCCTTCCCGGCGGGCTCAGGGGCTTCCGGACCCGGGACACGCTGTACTCTTCCTCGGAGCACCCCCACACTGCTTGTACGCGCTCTCTCCTCAGGCTGCCTGCCCAGTGAGCGCCATCCTTATCCACACATCTGCCATAACGAGGCCCACGGCGGCCGTGACTCTGCCCGTGGCACCTTCTCCGTGAACTGCTCATGGCCTGTGCGCCTCCTCTCTCCTCTCAGTGCCTCTCCTGCCCCTTTCAAGCATCTCTCCCAGACTCCCTGAATGGAGGGGCTCCCCAGTGTCTGTCGTTACCCTCCCCCGCCCTGGAGCCATAGGGCTGAAGAAAGTCAAGGCTGAAAGGGAGAGTCCAGTTGGGCTCCCCCTTGAGTCTTTCACGCCCTTTTCTGTGTCAGTGGTACCCTGCCTGCCTCTGGGTTATAGCTGCTAAATTTGCATTTCCAAACCCTAGTTGGCCATCTCCCACTGGACCTCACCCCAGCACCCCAAAGTCCACAAATTAGGGCTGAACTTAGAACTCTTCTCCAAGTTCTCTTTTGATGAAATCAGCATCTCCTTCTTCTGGTCCCCTTGCCTTGCATCCTGTTCTCCACTGCCTCTTGCAAGACCTCCGTCTTTTCTGCACATGGGGGCTGGGGGGGGGGTTGTGCAGGCACCCTGAAGAAGCTTCTTCTTGGACGCCTGCTGTCTCCTCCCAAGCGGTCTCTCTGCTGCCAGCCTCTCTCATCCCAGCCTCAGCCTACACACTTTGACCAGATTTATAGTTTTAATGATGCTAATTAAAATCATTAATTATCACAGTTTTAATTATGTTATTTTCCTGCTCAAATCTTTCAGCGTTTTCTCCGAGAATTGAGTAACGGCTTCTTTCCTGGCAAACTGGCGTCTTCGATCAAGTTGAGTCAGCCTTGTGACTTCTCTGAGCCTGTAGACGGTACAGCGAAGCAGATTTAGTTGCCATTTGCTGGGGAAGCAGAGTCTGTCCTATTGCCTGGTTTTCCCTTGGTCCCTCTTTGCCTTCTCCCAAACGCTTCTGCTTCTTGTCCGAGATTTCAGCCATTCTCCAATACTGCATCTTCAAGGCTCCGCTGGTTTCTCCATCAGATGTACTTTGACTGGTCCTTATGGCAGAGACTCCATCTCTTTAACCCCCACCCCCTGCCCCCAATTGAATCACTATGAGCTTCAGTTACAAAGCTTTTGTGTTTGAGTTTCAACCATACAATGATCGAACACCCATCCCTCCACCAGTGCACATGCTCCACCACCAATGTCCTCAGTATCCCCCCATCCCCATTCCAACCCTCCCCCTGCCTCTGTGGCAGACAATTTCTTCCATACTCTCTCTCTACTTTTGAGCATTATGGTTTGTAATACAGATACTGAGAGGTTTGTCCTTTATCTACTCCTTGTCTCTTGCCGTGTTCTCAGGAGGCAGCGGCCAAGGCTGTTGGCTCTGAGCTTCTTGACATGACCAGGGGCAGAGAGGCTGAGGCTGTTCCATCATCCTGAGGCCTGAGAACCATTTCGCCTTCAGCCTCAGCGTAGCTAGAATGGACAACGTGATACACTCAAAGGTGCAGGATTGGGAATCAGATTTCCGGAGTCTGAAATAGATGGTTTGGGGCAGAGTTTGGTTCCCACTGGAGGGTGCTTCCTTTCTCATTGCTCAGTGCTTAGAGGTGGGGCGACTGGGACACCATGCAGTGCTGGACATGGAACTGGAGTTGGCCCCTGTGAGGAAGACTCCTTAACCCTTGTACTAACTCTTTGACCCCTATAATCGATGCATTTTATTTGGGGGCTATACCTGGCAGTGCTCAGGAGACCACAAGTGAGGATTGAACCCACGTTGGCTGTGTGCAAGGCAAGTGCCCTGCTGCTGTGCCAACTCTCTAGCCCTGGTGAATTTTTTTTGGTTGTTTTTTGCTTTTTGGGTCATACCCAGTGATGCTCACGGGTTGCTCCTGACTCTGCACTCGGGAATTACTCCCGGCAGTGCTTGGGGGACCATATGGGATGCTGGGAATTGAACCCGGATAAGCCGCATGGCAAGGCAAATGCCCTGCCCGCTGTGCTATCGCTCCAGCCCCATCCTGGTGAATTTTTAACCTTATATATCTCTGTGGTTTTACATGACCGTGTCATAGATGTTATCTTATGATACACCCAACACAACTGAACAGAAGATTACTCATATATTATTATATGAGTAATATAATACCCAGCTATGCTCAGGGTAACTCTTGGCCGGGTGCTTCAGGACCATGTGGCACCAGAGAGTGAACGTGGGGCTCCCACATGCGGCATCTGCAGCCCGGCCCTCTGCGCCCTCTCCCTTGCTCTCTTGTGTTACTTTTATTAAGCAAATAAGGGACCACATTGCTTCACGTTCCAGTCGCGGGACAGATGGAAGAGAGGGCCTGGTGGGATGCATTGCGCTTCTGTCTGGGGCCTTCGGGCTGCTGCCTGCTGGTTGACTCACACCAGCACTCTGAAGGGGATAGTTGAAATCGCTCCTAAATTTCCCATTAATATTTGAGGAGTCCAGAAAGTGAACAAGACAAGGTATCTTTCCTGACAAATTTAGGAAGGTACTGGCCAAGGAGACCTTTTCTTGGCCTGGCTGGGTCTGGTCTCCTGGGACAGAGGAAAGTGGGAATTAGAGAGAGGAGGTGGCTCACCCACAGTGCTCGCAAGGGTGCTTCCTGTCCACGGAGGTCACTGCTCTTTCAAGCACCTTCCTTTTGTCTTTCTTGGACAGGCAGCGTGTTTATGTGTCTGTGTAGCCCTTGTTAGGGTTTCAGGGTACCCCTTAGCCCAGCTGCAAATGGCTGATTCTATCTTCGGAGCTTCTGCTTTTCCTTTCTTGGATTCCTCTGGATCAATAGGAGGAAGATTCAGGTAGTGCTCAGATACTTTTAATGTTTTATCTTTCCTTTCAAAAGCCTGGTATTGAGCTAAGTATTATGCTAAATGAAAATCAGAAAACAGCATGCTCTATGATCCCACATATTTTCTGGAAAAGGCAAGACCGAGGTTATGGAAGCAGATGCCAGGATTGGGGAGGGTGAGGAATTGGCTAGAAAGGGCCTCCAGGCACCACCTCCCTTGCTCTTATACATTCTTTTTTATTAAGCAGATAAAGGGACTGCTTTATTGGTTCATGTTCCAGACAAAATTTCAGGGATTTTTTTGAGGTAATAGAGTCTTTTATCTATTGATTCTGATGGCAGTTATAAGACGATATTTATCAAAATTTATAGAGCCATACACTGAAAATAGTTTTACAGCATGAAAATCATATATATGTATGTGATATATATGATATATATGAACCACATATATGTAGATTCTGGCAAGCTCCCCGTGACGTATTCGATATGCCAGACACAGTAACAACAAAGTCTCCAATGGAGACGTTACTGGGCCTGCTCAAGCAAATCGATGATCAATGGGAGGGCCTTTACTTTACTTACTTTTTATATGTCACATATATGTACTTGATCACTTGATCACTTGACTTCCCATTAATCATCGATTTGCTTGAGTGGGTGCCAGTAACGTCTCCATTTGTTCCTGTCCTGTGCTAGTGTAGTCCAATGGCGTCTGTTTGTTCTAGGAACATGAAGAGCCTCAAACCGATCGTTTAGGGTCTGACCATCTTGTAGGTGGGCGGCCACGCGGTCTTTTGACGTCCCATGGAATCCAGTCGGTAATGGCTCTAGTCCAGCGGTCATCTCCAAATCTCATTACGTGTCCAGCCCATCTGATTTCCGATGCTTTGGCAAATGAGACAGTGTCCCTGATTGCTGACCATTGACAGAGGCTGGAATTCCGGATTCTTTCTCTCATTTGAGTGAAGCGTGATACTCCAAGTATGTCACTGTCACTGTCCTCCCATTGTTCATCGATTTGCTCGAGCGGGCCCAGTAACGTCTCCATTGGAGACATTGTTGTTACTGTGTTTGGCATATCGAATACATCACGGGTAGCTTGCCAGGCTCTGCTGAGTGGGTGATATACTCTCGGTAGCTTGCCGGGCTCTCCGAGAGGGGCGGAGGAATCGAACTCGGGTCGGCCATGTTGGCTGCGTGCAAGGCAAATGCCTTACAGCTGTGCTATCGCTCCAAGTATAGCTCTTTCGATTCCTCTTTGGAAGACCCGAATAGCGTTCTCATCCTGTTTTCATAGGGCCCAGGTCTCTGAGGCATATGTTAATGCAGGAGGAACAGTGGAATCAAAGAGATGTGCCTGGAGCCAGAGGTTCTTTGTCCTCTTAGCTATTTCTTCGATGCTCCTGAAGGTGTTCCAAGCCGCTCTCTTCCTCCTGCGCAGCTCGGGTGCCAGGTCATTTGTCATGTTGACTTCTCGACCTGGATACACATAACTGGGTACACATAACTGGGTACACATAACACATATATTTACATGCATATTTGGGGGACCACACCTGTTGATTCAGGGACTTCTCCCTGGGGATTGCTCGGGGGTCATCCCTGGGAATGAGCAGGAGACCGTGTAGTACTGGAGATCGGTGCCTCCTATGCAGCTAGCCAGCCCTTTGAGCTCTCTCCCCACTCTGTAGATTTTATTTCCAAAATGATAGCAGCAGCAGGCACTGCTCTGAGACCCTGCTGAGGCCCAAGTGACTGTGGGGCTTGCAGGTGAGTGGACATCTGCACTTGAGGTTGTAACAGAATAAGCGGAGAGTCCCCCTTGCCTCCGTCATGCAGGAGAGCCCCCAAGTCTGTGTGTGGGCTTTCTCTGCGTCCCCCTGAGCCGGGGGCATCCTTGATCCCTTTGGAATAGGAGAGACCAGTTCTGCCCAGCTGAGTCAGGAGGGAGGGTTCCTGGAGGGGGACTTGGGGTTGGCACAGGGGCACAGGAACGGGCAAGGAGGAGCCCCTCTATGTGAAACACGCACTTACTCCTCTGCTCCTGCACCCCATTTCAGGGAGCTGTGGCCTTGGGAGCCTGTCCACTGCAGGCCGTGGGAGTCTGTCCTCTGCAGGCCCCAGACCCCTTCCCTCCCCGTGGCCCCTGACTGGCCTCACAGCAGCCCGGGCAGTTGGACTTTTAAAATTCATGTCGGGGATGGGGGGGCAGAGTGATAGCACAGCAGGGAGGGCATTTGCCTTGCATGCAGCTGATCTGGGTTCGATCCCCAGCATCCCTCGAGCACTTCCAGGGAATGACTCTTGAGTGCGGAGTCAGGAGTAACCCCTGAGCATTGTCACCCAAAAGCAAAAAAAATAAAAAAATAAAATTTATGTTTGATCATTCACTTTTGCACCCCCAAATGTTTTCCTTTCTCCCCACCTCCCCCAATGCTACCTGTTCAAAGGTGTAGGATCCAAGGAGACAGGATGCAGCAGCCTGGGACTGTGGTGGGCGGGGGCCAGGCTCTCGCCTTCTCTTCTGTGGAAGACCCCACTGGGAGGGAAATGACTCTCCGTTGTGCTGACCCACCCCATTTCTCAACTTAAGACATCTGGATATGAACACTCAGCGAGCTGAGCACGAGTCCACCCCAAGCACAGCGCCAGGAGCCGACCCTGAGCAACCTCAGGTGTGGCCCCACCCCACCCCACCCTGATCTATGTTTACAGGTATGTGGGTGCTTCAGACGGTTCTGGTTCTTACTGTGTAGTTCTCGTGCTCGCCTCTCACTCAAGTGAAAACTAGGGGAAACCCAGGGGCGGGATGGAAACTTTCGGCTTCTCCCTTCAGCTTTCCGCATGGGGTGGCTCCGCTCTCTGCCTGCAGGGAAGTCGCTGACTTCCAGAGCTCCCTGAGGCTGACCAGCAGTGAGACCTGGGTCAGAACAGACTTTGTGTGTCAGAAAAAAAGAAGCTTCAGCCGCGTTCCCTGAGCAGAGAGGGCATTGCCAGGAAGCGTCTGTGAGCATTTCCCAGCTGCTGTTCACAATCAGCTTTGCTGAAACTTTTGTGCTTTAAAGTAGCTTTTTTTTCTGTGTGTGGGGGAGGACATAGGTCTTGAGAGCCTTGGGGGGCATTTCGGGGTTCCCACCGGTGTGCTCTGGCACAGAGGGAAGAGCTTCTCCTGGGCGTCAGAGTTCTCCAGCTCAGCCCAGGCCCCCGCCAGTAGCCACCAATCAGATCGGAGACCTTGGCAGCCCTGCCCGGCCGGCAGATGGGCATGTGCGCGCTCTGGCCCCGTGCCCGGGCTGGACGGCACTGCTGACAGGCTGCGGGCTGTGTTCTGCAGGCGCAGGTTCAGGAAGGGCTCGTGCTGCCCTCACAGCCGGAGCTGGATTACCCGGGAGGGCCGCCAGCGCCAGCCTCGCCACAGCCCGGCTGCTCTGCCTGGGGGACGTGCGGGTCTCATGCTAACTAATCCCGGCAAGGTTGTTTCCTATACCGGACAGGCCGAGCATGCTCGAACCACGCCATTGCCACCTCCTCTCGGGGGCCGGGCAGTGCTGAGTCCTGTCCCATGTGTGCCCGACATTGGCCATCCCAGAGCCGGGCCACCCCAGTGCTTGGCTAGCTGCCACCACCGTTGTGTCACACTCACTCCAGAGAGGGGTTCAGACCGAGACAGATGCTGGCATCTGGGACCCAGTCCAGCCCTGCTTGCCTTGCAGCCGGGGGCAGCCTTGCCATCCTCCCTGGAGCAACATCAGCCCGAATATACCCTCTTTCCAGCTGAGTGGGGGCTGTCCCCAGCAGTGCTTGTTTAGCAGTGCTCAGGGACACTAGGGCTACTGCTGGTGGTACTTCAGAGGGCCATGTGGTGCCAGGGATTGAAGTGAGAGCCTCGTGCATACCAGGGATGTGCTCTGCCACTTGAGCTGTGTCACTGGGCTCCTTCTCCTCCTCTTCTCCTTTTCCTCTTCCTCCTTCCCCTTCTCCTCCTCCTCCTCCTCCATTTCCTCCTCCTCTTCTTCCTTCTGTGTTCGTAGCTCTCTGTTCAGGGATCACTGCTGGCAGGGTTTGGAGAACTCTGTATGATGCCAAGGAACCAACTGCAGTTGGCCAGGAACACAACAAGCCCTTAACCCCTGAATCGTCTTTTTTTTTTTTTTTGGCTTTTTTGGTCACACCTGGAAATGCACAGGGGTTACTCCTCACTCTGCACTCAGGAATTACTCCTGGTGGTGTTCGGGGGACCGTATGGGATGCTGGGAATCGAACCCGGGTCTGCCACATGTAAGGCAAACGCCCTCCCTGCTGGACTATTGCTTCTGACCCATCTCTGAATTATTTTATTGGCCAAAACCTTGATTTCTTTTCATGGTTTTTTTTGGGGGGGAGGGGATTGGTGGTGTTTGTAGGACCATGTATGGTGTCAGGGATAGGAATGGGGTCAGCTTCATGCGAGGCCAGTGCCTTAACCCCTGTACTCTCTCTAGTACCGTCTCTGCCTTCCCCCAGTCAACACTGGCCAGGTAGAACTGGGTTGGGGACCAGCCAGGGCAGCCTCTCTGCCCACCTTTCTCCCCTGCTGCTTTCTCTGACTCTCATAGCTGCATTTAGGATCCCCCAGGTTTAGGCTGGTGCTTTTCTGCCTTTGAAGTTGCTCTGGAGAAAGGAACCAGGAGGAGGCCTTGCCGGAAGTTAGCTCATCGCTAGCAGCGAGCCAGCTCCGGTCTATCTCCCACTCCCGCCCTGCAGGGATCTCTGTGTGCAGTTACTTGCTCCTCACATCCGTGTTGTCAGTGTGGTGATCTGCCCCCTGCACCCTCCTCGCCGCCCCACCGTTTCCTTTTCAAACCTTGCCCCGAACATGAGGTTTCGTAGGTTCTGCTTGGTCCAAATAGTTTGAGCCAACACACCCAGATGGGCTGACTGCAGAGAACTCAGTTCTGGCCCTGGTTCCTACAGATGTCGCCTGAGCTCTCCGGCCATCGGAATAGGAAGTTGGTCTGGCCAGAGCTGGCTTAAGCGCCAGAATGAGCTCATTGCCGGGCCCTGGCGAAGGGTGTGGAGATCGGAGTCTCCCACCAGGAGCTCAGATTTGACTGGGGTGTGTGTGTGTGTGTGTGTGTTTCAGATCATGCATTTGATTCACAGTGCATGGAAAGAGGCAGCACACCCTGTATTCAGACCCTCAGCACACTGGGTGGTCTTGCCTGACATTGAGTTTTTAGCATCATCTTTATCTGCAATGCGGGAATGATAATGTCGTGTTGGTTGGGAATATCAGACCCCGCCGGCATTGGTGCGGGGTCAGGATGAGCAGCAGAAGAGAGAAACTCGAGCCACAGTAGTGATGATGATCAGGACTGTCATGAAGTGCCGAGTCTTCACGTTGCTTTCCAAAAAATTTCCTAGAGAAGGCAGTGTTTTCCCTTTCGATTTTGGCTGCACATTTGCATCACATGAAGCAGCGGGGGTTTTTTTTTTTTTTTTTTGCTTGTTTTGTTTTGTGTTTGTTTGTGATGTCTTTGCCTGAGTTTTTGATTCCTGTAGTTGTGATATGTGAATATCATGTGGTACTGGAGAATCTGTTTTGTTTTTCAAAATGTTTTCGATTTTGTGTTTTGGGGCCACTCCTGGCTGTGCCTAGGGCTCACTCCTGACTCGTCTCAGGGCTCCCTCCTGGGGTGGACCAGCCGTGGCAGCTGCGTTGAAACTGGTTGACTGAATATCTTGAAAAGTTCTCCAGGTGATTCTTTCATTTGTTTTGGGGGCCACACCTGGCTGTGGCCTAGTCCTGACTCTGTGCTTAGGTTGTGCTCAGGGACCATGTGTGAAGCAGGATGGAATCCAGGCCTGTCATGTTCTGGGCAAACGCCCTCCCCACTGTGCCATCTTCCCTGCTCCTCTCTGGGGGATTTTGTGTCCCGAGGGAATGAGTGGCCCTAAGTAGAATTGGGGGTCTTGTGTAGTGTGGCAAGGGAGGAGGAGAGGAGATGATTTGCAGAGCAAGGGGAAGTTTGGGGGCCCCGAGGTCGCTGCACCAGTCTCTTACCAAGACCTGAGTCCACTCCATTCTACATGATGGAGGCTAAGGGCAGGGAGTGAGGGGCAGGGACCAGGAAGGAGCCGGATGTCACATCTCTCTGCCAACTCACCCCTGGGGGCCTAACCTCTGAGGGCTCTTTTTTCCATCTGTTCTCGTGTCTACCTTCTGCGGGGGGATTTTCCTCCCTTCTGTGCTTCCCATATCACTCATTCTGACCTCTGGAGCGCTTGATTATTCCAAGAACGTTTCTCATTTACACTGAAAAATAAGATGTTGCTCTGGTGCATTTCTAGTCTGTCCAGCAATTGCCCTCAAAGTTCTGGGGACGTGACTCAAGGATGGAGCGCATGGCCATAGGTGTGAGGCCCAGGGTTTGATCCCCTGCACCACTACCATAAAGCAGACCAACAGGGGTGGAGAACACAGAGCACTTTCATGGAGCTCACTTGGCTCAATCCCCACTCCAGGAGCGGCCCCCAGTACAGGGACAGGAAAAAGCCCTGGGTACCGCCAGTGTGACCCACCCTCCAGAGAGGGTTACACTCGCTTATGAGGCCAGTTGTGTTCTTTGGGGTGGGTGGCCCTGCCGCTAACTCCCCTGCTTCCGGCAGATCACAGATGCAAAGTGGCCGCTACCTGCGCTACCTGTTGGCCCCCAAGTCTGTGGGAGCCAGGAGAAGATCAGGAACCACTATTTTTCAAACTCTTTTCAAATTTTTTTCTTGGTGGAGGGGCACTGATGGTGGCTCGGGACTCAATGAGTCTGTGCTTAGGGATCACTCTGGGAGGTGCTCAGGGACCTTGTAAGGGTCTGGGGCTTGGACAGGGGTGCAAGGGGAGATCAGAGCACGTTCCAAGAGTCACAGTCCCCTTCTCGGTGCTGCAGTTTGGACTCTAGTTTCTCTCCCGCGTTGAGGGGAAGGCTGAAGAGTCGCCGGCCTTTCTCATCCTAAGATGACTTTTCTCTGTCACAAATTAGTCTGTTCATTACCCCGTGCCCATAAGGCGCAAAATAGAGCTGTGCGGGGCAAGAGGCATGCAGATAGCGGACCTCCATCTTCAGTACTGCCCGTCCAGCTGAGCTGGAAGAGTTCTCTACAGCTCTTGGTAGTCTCCCCTGTTCAGATGCATGATTTGCACCACCTGAATACTTTTTTTTTTAACTAAATCACCATGAGATGCACAATTACAAAGTTGTTCAGGTTTGGGTCCTACAATACCGGGGGATATTTGGATAGCAAATTCTTGACTCACCTCTTAGAGCATTCCAGGAAGGTATGGTGGAAATGAGGACCTCAAGCTCTGTGCCAGATACCTTGCATAGCCTATCTCGCTCTTTCTCCTTTGGCCACACACTGCCAGCCCTGTGCTCTGGGGTAGGAGCAGGGTTCAAGACCGTGTGGGGCTGGGCTTGGACCCGGCCTGTTGCAAGCAAAACGGGTGCTCAGCCTGCAGAGCATATCCCGAACTGTGGAATCAGTTCCTCCTCAAGGCTAGCTAGGTCCTCTCAAATCCACTTCCCCTGCTCTCTCCTGGACCTCACTCCAAGGCAAGGTCTCTATTCAGTCCCCAAACTGCATTTCCTGAGGTCCCAGCGCATACCCAGTGATGCTCAGCGGGAGACAATGCCCATTCATTGGAGACCTGCAACTCCCAAAGGAACAGAGGTCGAAGGAGCTAGCGAGAGGCACCACCCAGAGACGACATCCCTCAGCTCCGGACCACCCTGGACTATTTATTTGCAGCACACTTCCTTCCTAAATATGTTTTGCTCAGCCTCACATTGCCCAGGTTGATTGTTCTTAGCCTGCACCCACGTGGCTGGGAGAAGATGGCCCAAGAGCACAGTGAATTCACATCCCCTGTGCTGGCTGAGCCCAGGCGGTTGGCACAACACTGACACTTGGCTTTCAAAGATAAGCCATCGCTCCGGGCTCTGCAGAAGAGTTGGCGCCAGATCCAGCCCCTGCAGCCGCTGTCCCTTTCAGAGTCTCCCCACTCCCCTACCCCCAGCCCCAACACAAACTTCCTGTGGAATCTCATAGATGAATGTGAATGTCCGCTCAGAGCAATCCTAAACTAGAGACAATCCTTGGGGGTGAATGGGACTGGCCCAGCCCAAATACCCACTCTCATGATGAAATCTGGGAAAGGGGAACCCCAGGATTTGACTCTCACTGAGGTCCCAGAGTGGAGAGGGATCACATTTTGCAGAGTCAGGGGTGCTGGCAGTGGCCTGCCTGCCAGGCATGGGGGAGGGGTGGGGGTGGGTGGGGGGTGTTTAATAGAATCCAGAGCACAACGGTGATGAGCGACACATGTGCGAAGCCCCCGCATGCTCACACACAGCTCCAAGGCTCGGGAGGCGGGATGCAGGCAGGAGTGCGCTTCCCGTCCTGGTTCTGCCCCTGACCAGGCTAGGTCCCCTGGGAATTATCTGGTTCTCTGAACCTTGGTTTCATCACCTTCAAATGGAAATGATATGACATACTTTACTCCAGAGACTCCCACACTTATCTGGTTGACCACCCCCTTTTCATTAAAAAAATAAAATTATTCAGCAACGCCCTGGAAATCTATTTTGTTGTGGATTGGAACACACCTGGCAATACTCAGGAACCACTCCTGGTGGTGCTCTGGGGGCCATATGGGATGCCGGGTTGGCCAGGTCAAGGCAAGCACCCTGCCCGCTGTCCTATCTGGCCCAGACTTCCTAGAAATCTGTGTTTTAAGCAATCAAAAAAGTACCCCTTCCCCCCACCAAATGCACTCCTGCCCCTTCTGGTTTGTTTCATCACGTGTGTGTGTGTGGGGGGGGGGGGGGAGCAGGGGAATGAGGTATGTAGCAATATTGTGCACTTGGGTAAAAACTCCTTTCTACTCAAGTTGTGAGCTTTGTAAGAGACCAGGCAGAGGGGTGGGGATATGCACTGGCATTCTTAACAATGTGAATTACATATTTTAGTAGCCTAATTACAAAAAAATTTAACATGGGTAATGCTCAGCTTAAGTTCTTTGTGAACCCCTTCTCAGGGTACTTCTGTAAAATTCCTCTGACGCATGTGTGCTGTCATGAGTGAGGCAGAGTGAGTTACTTCCCCGTGGTCTCATGGCTGGTCAATGCGAGAACCCAGACTCGAAGGTGCTTCTGCTGTTTCTAAAGTCCTTGCTCCCGTGTTGATGCAGCTTGGGACAGAAGTTGACAAAAGGGAAAACAAATGCACAAATATCTAAAATAAACACATGCCTTACCTTTTCCTGCACCTTACTTGTCTTCAAGAAACCCTTCCTCTCTTAGCAGCAACATGAGTTCTTTTAGTATGGTTGATTTCTAAGGATTTGAAGTCCAAGTAGAGCATTACATATCATTTTCTTGTCTCCAGTACTGAAGGTTTGTTTTGTCAAGTTAGGTTTTTTTTTAAGCATAGTGTAGCACACATAACATGAAATATACCAGTAATGATGTTTTAGTGCCAGTTAGTACATTCCCCTTGTTGTGTAACCATGACCAGGGGCTAGTTCCAGAATATTTCATCATACCCAGGGGTAGTCCCAGCTGGTTGGGTGATGGTGAGCTGCAGTAATGATCATGAAAACCACAAATGTTGATACTATATGTAAACATGTGACCTAAAGCATACTAATTAAAAACTTAAAAAGTAAAAAAATAACTAAACATTTTATTTATTTGGGTGGCAACACCCACTGGTGCTTAGGATGTACTCCTGGTTTTGTGGTCAGGGATCTCTCCTGGCATTGCACAGGGGACCACAGGTGCTGCTGGAGATTGAACTCAGGTTCTGGTTGGCCATGTGCTTTACCAGTTGTACTATTTCTCAGGCCTCTATTTAATAATTTAAAATATATATGTATATGGTAAAAGAATGAAGGAAGCCTTGTACCTACCCACCTGTCAGCCATTCCCATTCCTCATTCAGTTTCCTGTGAACATTAACCTCCTCCGTCTCTATAGATTTACGCGCTCCAGACAGTTCATTTAAAGGGAACGCGTGGAGAGAACTGTGTGTATTCTGTCTCACTAGCATGGTCTCTTCTTTCCACACCCTCATTTTCTGGAGAGAGTTGTGTCTCTGCGAGTATGATTTTGGGATCTGAAGACCCGATTGGGAAAGAAAAGATTAGGTGATGTCATACCACTTGTTCTTAAACTTGGTTCAAGTTATTTAACGCTTCTTGGGATGAAGAGGCGGCCCAGCAGTAAAACCTTTGACCTTGCATGCACACTGCATAAGACCCTGGCTTTGAACCTCTGCCCTGCAAAATAAGTAAAAGCAAAGAAGCAAGCAAACAAAAAACACAGAACAAAATTCAAAAAAGCTTGACTCCTTTGCTTGACTTTCTTATCCTCTAAGGTGGGGACTTAGGAGACTTCGTATAGTAGAATTTGCATCCTGAGATTGGAACATCAACCTGTGTTTCTATATGGGGATTGCTTGGTGCTGTTGGTGTTTCATGCTTGGTAGGTGCTTGGTGCCTTTGTTTTTCCCCAGAGTAGAAGATGGATCTTTTCGTTTTCTTCCCCAGCTTGCTGCTATCTTCACAGGAGAGTGTTGAGATTCCTTCACTTTGCATTTCAGTGCCCACCTACACCTTGCTTGCTTTCTCTGCTTTCCCTTCTGTGACCTTTCCCCCAGCCCATGCCCAGCCTCCCAAGGGTCTCTCAGTGCCTTTGTGCATCTTCTTCCCTGCCTCAGAACGAGCCTCTCCTCATCCTCCTCTGACAGAACTACGCACTGTTTCTTTCCCTCATTGTTTCCGCTGATTACAGGAGTAGGTGCTACCCAGGCCTGCCCCGAGGATTATCTGTCAAAATACGTGATTGAGATGAAATCTACTACATAATAATATGAACAGAGATAAGAAGCATGCATGTGGGAGACAGCTGGTAATTGTTCAGGGAGTGTTTGTTATCTTCATGTACCACTTTTTATTCTAGTCAGACTGTTTGTACACATCTGCTTGCCCAACTTGACGGCAGATTCCTTGAGCACAAAGGGCACACATTGTCATTCTTTCTGTCTCCATTGTGCCCAGATGGGGCACTACAGATAGAGTTCCCATCATTATTTATGGATTATGTTGAAATCAAATGGGAGAGCTTAGTTCCTATACTTACTGATCAATCGAATTAAAATCAAAGGAGAAGCTCCTTGGCTCTTCCTTTAGAGAAGGACAGTTGGGCTGCCATCAGAGCCAACTGGTCGACCAAGCTGAGCTTGTTGGTCTTTCCCTGTGGAGCCCAGCTTCCCCCTTGCAGTCTGCCCTGGTCAAACCCCTTTCTGTGCTTTAGGCCTTTGCCTCCTTCCTGCCATACATTGACCAGCTCTTGTTCCGTGTTGCATCATTTATCCAGGTCTAGGGTTGACAAATGGCTAATTAGTGTGGTCCTAATGCATGCCAGCTTGTCGAAGAGGGGCCAGCAGATCCCCACAGCCACCATGGGGGCATTAATCCATACCCCCATCACTGTGCCCCAAATGTCAACTCTGCAGATCACCTACCTCCTCTTAAGCCTCTGCATTGAATTCTGGACCTGCTGCACCCCTGGGTGCCATTGTTCTGTCTTCTCCCAGTGCATGGTGCCTCCTCCATTAGACCTTCAATCTTCCCTTCCTCTTGAGCGCATAAAATACTCCTGCATGTCTGAATGTCTGCGTACATGCGTGTTCTTACCTTACCTGGCATCCCCTGAGGAGCTGATTCCTAGATGCTTCCTCTTGTTTTTCTAGTCAGATGGAAGAAGTCAGGTCTGAGAGGAAAGCCATTGACTTTTTCCTTGGATCCTTTGAAACTTTTTGCACCAGGTGGTGGAGAGAGAAAAGGATGATTGCAATTAATATGTACCTGACAGACTCAGTAAGCAAACAGCTACCTAAGTAACGGGCTTATACCATAGACATTTTTACTTAATTGGTTTTTGGGCCACACCCAGTGATGTTCAGGGCTTATTCTTGGCTTTGTGTTCAGGGACCATTCTTGGTGGGGGCCTAAGGACCATATGTCGTGCCGGGGATTGAACCCAGCTAGGCCACATGCCTCACCCCACTATACTATCTCCCCGGCCCCTTAGACATTTTAAAAAAATACAAAGAGAAAGAAATAATTTCCTGTAATACCACCTCTAATGCGATCACTACAGACATTCACACACGTTAATCCCATGTGCATTAACAAACGCTGATTCCAACTTATTCAGGTACTAAGCATCCTCCTTGTGTTACTCAGCTTTTTTCTGTTGCGACTTAGGAGTGGCTGCCCCCCTTGTTTTACATGAAGACAGGCCCCATTCTTCAGGCCCCGATCCTTACCATGCATTGCTGCTGGGCTGCAGGTGTGGAAAGTTGCGACCCACTGGTCTCCCCGCTTGGCTATAACTGCAGCCCGTGGGTCAGGATGCAAGCAGAGGCTGCTCCACAGGTGTCACAAAGGTGAGGAACGCTGACCTGAGGCGCAGACAGGAGCCTCTGCAAGACCACAGGTCAAGAGTAGAGGAACCAGTTCTAACTTATTTGGGTTTGTTCGGGGGCCACAACTGGCTCTGCACTCAAGGATCATTCCTGGTGAGGTCGGGGGACCATATGGGATGCTGGGGATCAAACCCAGGTCAGCATGCAAAGCCAGTGCCCTGCTCACCGCTGGTGCTCAAGGATCCAGGCATGGTGCTTAGAGGCCACATGGTGCCGGAGACTAACCTGGACCTTACACATGCCAAGCGTGTGCTCCAGCCCTTGAAATCATCTTACAGTCCAGGAGGTGAGATTTATTTAATTTTTTAGCCAGCTATGCTCAGGGCTCTGTGTTCGAGGATCACTCCTGGTGGGGGGCATGGGGGCCCCGGTGCTGAGGATCGAACCTAGGTCAGTATGTGCAAAGCACGTACCCTACCCACTGCACTATCTGTTCGACCCTCAGGAACTGAGTTTTAAACACGCAGTCTGGTATTAGGTCTGTACTCTAACCCCCGTGAAACTGCCTTCTGTTCTTGCCATGGTCACTGAAATCCCCCCCAGCCTCCTGCTGTGCACGTGCACGCGCGCGTGCGCACACACACACACACACTCACACACGCACGCGCACACACACACGTTTAAAGGACAGATATGCACTGGGGCTCAGAGAAGCTGCGTCTTCTCCCTGTGCACTGGCTGGGGGCAGGATAATCACTTTCGAGCCTGGGGTTTCTGTGGGACAGGCACTGTGAACAGCCCCTGTGTCCTAGACTGTTTGCAGTGCCTGTCCTACAGCCCGAGTGCTCTGTGAGCCATGAGTGAGCACTGAAGCAGGGGCTCGCTCTGTTACCCAGCCCTTCCCTCCACCTCTCCTCTCTGCCGGCATCTCTCTCCTCCCTGCACTCAGGCCTCCGGGTGGCCCTGGCCCGGGTCTCCCCTCCCCCCGCAGTGTTCTTGGGCTCTGTGCGTTGCGGGGACTGCTGTCCTGCTCGGGCCTTCTCAGGTGTGGACCTCCCATGCTGGGGGGTCTTCATAGTGTGGGTGGCTGGGGAACGTTCTGCTCACGGGGCTTCCTGGAGCATCAAGGTAGAGCATGGGCCTCGGGGCCTGGGGTTCCCCACAGCGAGCACATGCATGTAACAGGGCCTGTGCTGTGTTCCTGGCCAGGCCAGTGGGGGTGTGACTGCCATGCTGTGAGAGCAGCAGCTCAGGGATGTCTGGGCCGTCTGAACACTGTGGGAGAAGGAGCCACAGGCTCACCCGCGGGCTTGGCAAAACCCGGCTGACTGGATTCACCCCAGAGTTTCTTGTTCAGGAGATGGGGAGGTGCCTGGCAGCGTGCGGTTTTATTTTTTAAAAAATTTTGTATAAGTTTATTTATTTATTTTGCTCTTTGGGCCATACCCAGTGATGTTTAGAGGTTACTCCTGGCTCTGCATTTAGGAATTACTCCTGGCAGTACTTGGGGGACCATATGGGATGCTGGGGATTGAACCTGGGTCGGCTGCGCACAAGGCAAACATCCTACCTGCTGTACTATTGTTCCGGCCCCTTTCTATTTTTTTTTTTTTTGACTTATACACTGTCACTGTCACTGTCCTCCCTTGTTCATCGATTTGCTCGAGCGGGCCCAGTAACGTCTCCATTGGAGACTTTGTTGTTACTGTGTTTGGCATATCGAATACGTCACGGGGAGCTTGCCAGGCTCTGCCGTGCGGGCGAGATACTCTCGGTAGCTTGCTGGGCTCTCCGAGAGGGGCGGAGGAATTGAACTCGGGTCGGCCATGTTGGCTGTGTGCAAGGCAAACGCCCTACCACTGTGCTATTGCTCCAGCCCAACTTATACAAAAGGCTTTTTTTTTTTTAAATGAATCACTGTGAGATACAGTTACAGACTTCCAAACTTTTGTGATTACGTTTCAGTCATGCAGTGATTGAATACCCATCCCTCCACCAGTGCCCATTTTCTACCACCAATGTTCCCAGTATCCCTCCCACCACCCCCACTACTTCCCACCCCCTGCCTCTGTGGCAGGCACATTCCTTCTTACTCTCTCTCTCCCTTTGGGTGTTATGGTTTGCAATACAGATACTAAGCGGCCATCATGTTTGGTCCATAGTCTTTTGAAAAGCGCCCAAAGGAGTTTGAAAGTGCTGGGCCAAAAGTAGAGAAAGAGTCACTGTCACTGTCCTCCCGTTGTTCATCGATTTGCTTGAGCGGGCCCAGTAACGTCTCCATCGTGAGACTTGTTGTTAGTGTAGAGAAAGAGTATGGGGGGGGGGGGAATGTCTGCTATAGAGGCAGGGGAAGGGTTGGGATGGGGGGGGGGATACTGGGAGCATTGGTGGTGGAAAATGTGCACTGGTAGAGGGATGGGTGCCCGATCATTGTATGACTGAAACTCAAACATGAAGGCTTTGTACCTGTAGCTCACGGTGATTCAATTAAGAAAAAGAGAAAGAAAAAGAAAGAAAGCAATGGGCCGAGCCTTCACTGGGCCACTGGGCCACACCATCACTATATTGGCCTTCCTTCGAGTGCTCAACCAAAACCAAACTCAAACATTTCTGGCCCTGTTTTCCCATCAAAATGATTTACTTGTATTCTGATATACAGGAAAATAAAATTCAACGTTATGTTGCTGTAACCCTAATGATCACGATTCGTTACTGTGGCTGGCTGTGAGTTCCCGATTTCTGAGCTGACCATGGGGCTTGGCCCCTGCTTTCCGAGGGGTCACTTGGCATGTGACATTTTCCAGCATTGCCCTTGAGGTCAGGCGGCCAGCCACGCTGGTGCATTTTTCCCTGCCTGAAAGATTTAGAAGTTTCGTCCTAAAATGTCCACACCTATGAAAGTAGAGTAGGTAGCTCTCTGTTTTTAACACTTTTGCTTCATCTTCGTACCCCCAAATATATTCTGAATCCCAGAAATCAGAGAGCTCCCTTCTTAAATGTTTCCAATTCTGAAAAATGTATTTCTTGCATATCTGCAAGACTGTCAACACAACAGTGAATGCAAGATTAATCCTCAGTATTATCTCACACTCAAGTCGTATTTAAATTTCCCCAGTGATACCAAAAAGTTTTCAGTTCATTCAAGATGCAAAATGAGGGGATGAGTACGTTGCCTTTGCTTTTTGGAGACCTGGCCCCCTCTTCTCTTTCCTCTTTGAGGGCGTAAAGGGATCTTAAGGGTGTTGGGGTTCTCGAGAATTGACGGATGCTACTGGTCTCTGCGCTTAAGCAGGAGACCAGGTTCTGAGTCTGGGTCAACAGGAAGGGTGCAGTGAGGCCTTGGAACCATCTCCCCATACATGGAATGACTTTCTCGTCCTTCTTGATTTGCTGTGCAGATCAGCTGGCAACTTCAGATCAGCCCCTTGCTTCACATGGGAGTAGATGTCTGAGTAGAATATGTTTATGAATCAGTTCAGTTGCCCAGGGTGGGACTAGAAGGGTTTTGGCTCCTGAGACTCTTGTTCTAGAGTGTCTAGAGGGTGTGTTTTATTCTGCATGGGCTTTCCTTTCTCCCTCTGTTAATTATCCAGCCTCAGCCAAACTTTTTCCAGAGAGAACCTATTCCTTGGAGCTCCAGGCCCCCAAGCTCACAGGCACACACACCTGGTCCCCTTGGGTGGCCTGGTCTCAGTGCCAGAAGTATGAGAAATCACTGTGCTGGACGCCCTACAGCCCTGCCCTCCAGCTCATCCTTTTCGTGGGTGTCCCCAACATGTTCCCGGCTGCTGGCTTTGCTTCCCCATCGAAATCAAAGGTCCATCGCTGCAATTTAAATGCCACAGTGTACCCGTGGCTGGGGCTGACGTGGCTTTGGAAAGCCGAGTCGTCTGCGTCATGCAGCGTCAGCTGGAGTACCATATGGCCTGCAAGGCAGAGCGAAGAGGCACTGCCAGCTCCCAGCTGGACAGAGGACAGAACTGGAATGGAAGGACTTTCCTGGACGGAACCTGATTGCCCAGGGCTCCTGGGGGCTTTGGGCCGCTAGTTCAGGCTGTGGGCTGAGGGAGCCAGGGAGCCAGCAAAGGGGAGATGGCACTTGCCTTGCACTTACCAACCCAGGTTCAACCCCCCGGCACCACTTCTGGTCTCCCGAGCACTCTTAACCGCCATCCCTGAGCACAGAGCCAGGAGTAAGTTTGACTACAAAAGACAAGCGGGAGAGTTACTACAGTAGGCAGGGCACTTGCCCTGTGTGTGGCCAACCCAGATTTGATCCCCAGCACTCCATAGGATCCCCTGAGCCCCACCAGGAGTGATCCCTGAGTGCAGAACCAGAAGTAATCTCTGAGCCCTTCTGGGTGTGACTCCAAAACCAAAAAAACTAAAAACTAAACTAAACTAAAATTAAACAAGGTGTGGGCTCTCCTTTAAGGAAAGTTTTTTTGGAGCATTTTAGCAGAGTATTCATAACAAATAATACAAAATAAATTATTTTGGTTCTGCTTTGGGGCAAGGGTTGGGGTTAGGGATGGAAACATCCAGAATACAGTGGTGGGAAGGTGCCATGGTGGTGGGATCGGTGAACTACTTTATAAAAATAAAACTAAATTAAAAAATAAACAAGATGTGGGACCAAGCAGCCCTGCTGTGTGAAGTGACCCTGCTTGGGCCGAGAGCCGCAGAGCTGTCCTGGTGCCTCTCCAGCTGCCGGCCCATCTCCTTCACACGTCCACCATGGTCTTCCGAACAGTCCTGCGGTATCAGCCACACTCCCTTGTCCTTCTCCTCCTCCGACCCACCAGCCCCGCAGGCCAGTGAGGTGTCACGTCTGTTATTGGGTACAGAGACACTCAGTAACTAAGTATAGAATGCAGAGGGCTGCAGCTGGGCACCAGCGGGAGGGGAGGCATGTTTGTGGGGGACTCAGTCGAGCACAGAGCGCAAACCCAAAGCTCAGAAGGTCCTGAGTGTCTGGGCACCCCCTCCCGGGCTGCTAAACCCCAGTAGCACCCCGGTCTTCAGCTGGGCCTGCTGGCAACCCCACCCCACCCCCACTGTATTTAGCTTAATTAAGCTATTGATTAAGCTGATTCAATTGGGCATGAACTCCACATTACTTTTTTTTAAAATTCAGAATGTTAATTTTATTTTATTATTTCATATTTATTTGTTTATTATTTAAATTATTTATTATTTATTTTACTGTGTCTGGCATATCGAATACGTCACGGATGGCTTGCCAGGCTCTGCCGTGCGGCCGAGATACTCTCGGTAGCTTGCCGGGCTCTCTGAGAGGGGAGGAGGAATCGAACTCGGGTTGGCCATGTTGGCTGCGTGCAAGGCAAATGCCCTACCGCTGTGCTATTATTAAGCTACCGAGAGTATCTCGCCCACATGGCAAAGCCTGGCAAGCTACCCGTGACGTATTTGATATGCCAAACACAGTAACAAGAAGTCTCACAATGGAGACGTTACCAGGCCCGAGCAAATTGATGAACAACGGGAGGACAGTGCTACAGTGCATTATTTTTTAATCACCGTGAGATACAGTTACAAAGCTTTCCTGTGTGTTTACTCATACATTGATCCATCACCCAACCCTCCACCAGTGCACATCTTAGTTGTCGCCAGGCAGTTCCGTTTCCATTAACACTAGCACTGTGGGTTGGAGCAATAGCACAGCAGGGAGGGCATTTGCCTTGCATGTGGCTGACCTGGGTTCTATCCCAGCATCTTCTATGGTCCCTCCACACCGCCAGGACTTGTTCCTGAGTGCAGAGCCAGGAGGGACCCCTGAGCATTGCCGGGTGTCGCCCAAAAAGCAAAAACAAAGAAACAAAAATCCCTAGCACTGTGGTGAGCATACAGAACAGAGACTTGGAGAAATGCAGAATGCTGTGCTGTTTGAGTGCTTAAAAAATAGGTCATGCAAGTTCAGGGGACCTGGAGTCATCAGAATACCCCTCCTAAGGGAGAAGAAGGGGAGCGACAGCAGGTTTAGGCCCAGAAGCTTGGCGAGACCTTGAATCCCATTGCCTGGGCTTAATAAAGTGCTGTGGATAATTAGCTTGGAACTCCCGGCTTCCGAACATTTATTAGACAGAGTCAAGTGCCAGGAGCTGTATAGCAAGCACGGGGCAGGGTGGACACCAGATTCCTAAAGCATGATGACTCCCAGCAGGTCCTGATGAGGCCACGGGGATGAATCAGGCTAAGACAGAAACATTCCTTATCAGATGGAGTTCCACCCTGCTTTCTAGGTTCCGGACAAATGCCTGTCTTCAAGTGCCAGATACTAGGAGGGGTGGAAGGCACCCCTGTCTCTAGGCTCTGCTAGGGCTGGTAATGTTTGAGTGAGTTAAGGAAGATGGAAAAGTTTCAGACTTAGACAAGTATGGCTGTCCAATCAGTTTGGAGAACAGTTTGACAGTTTCTTGAAAAATTTGAGCCTAAATAAACCTACTGTGTGACCTAGCCTTTCCACCCAGAGATTTTTTTTTAACCCAGGATAAATGGAAAGCATCTGTCCATATAAACTCTTACATTCAAATAAATGTTCATAGCAGCTTTATTTGTGAGACCCACCTCCCTCCCTTGAACTAAAAACAATGCAAATATCCATCAAGAGATGAATGGATAAAGAAATCATGGTATATCTATGCACTGTAGCACTGTCTTCCCATTGTTCATCAATGTGCTCAAGCAGGCACCAGTAACATCTCCATTGTGAGACTTGTTACTGTTTTGACATATTAAATATGTCATGGGGAGCTTGCCAGGCTTTGTCACGCAGGCAGGATACCCTTGGTAGCTTGCCGTGCTCTCCGAGAGGGATGGAGGAATGGAACCCGGGTCGGCCACATGCAAGGCAAATGCCCTACCCTCTGTGCTGTCGCTCCAGCCTGTGCTATAACTATGCAACAGAACATTATCTAGCAGTTAAGAGGAATGATTGGATGAGCATCAAAATAATTCTACGGAGTGAAAAGAAGACAGAATACAAAGTGCTTCTGTGCTAGGGAGAGAGCTCGGCAGGCTAGGGTGCAGGCTTTGCATGCCAGAGCCCCCCAGGTTTGAACCCTGCACCCCTGAACATCACTGGGAAGCACTGAGCTGTCAGTAGCCCCTGAGCGCTGAAACAAGTACAGTCCCCCAACTTAAAATGCGAAAAAAACAGTCTATTCATATAAATGTGCTTCAAAATGCAAATGAACCTAGAGTAACATGAAGCCAGACACCAGATGCCTGAGACTCGAGATTGTACAGAAGGTGCAGGAAGGGCGGGTTCCAGAGGCCTAAGCGGAGACTTGGGGATGAAGGAGATGCTTGTTATCTTGACTAGCCTGTGGGGTTACAGGTGTCTCTGTACGACAGAACTGAGCAGCGTTTTCAATGTATTGACTAACTAAACCTCATAAAACTGTTTAAAGTAAATAAAAGTCGGACCAGTTTATGAAAGATGATGGGTTTGATGCCTGGCCCCCAATAAATCAGTGTACTCAATCAATCAGTTGATCAATAAGAGTGGTATTGGGAGATTTCATGAGTTCATTTGAACATTTTTGCAGATTTATGATGCTCACTTCTCTGGGTAAGGATGGATGAGGCTGTGGAAAGGAGAGGAGGCAAAATGGGCAACTTCAGGGAGGAGGCAGGGAAGGGCCACTGTCAAATCTGCAGCCATGGGCAGGCAAGCCCGGAGAGAGCAGGGGACCCGAGGCCTGGCCAGGGATGTCCTGTCCAGGGAGGATGAAAGGCGGATCTCAGCAAGTGGAGGGGGTATGAAAAGCAGGGTACTGCTAAGTGAGAGCCAGTAAACTGCCAAGTAGCAAAGTGGCAGGGAGTGCAGGGGAGGTGACGGGATCAGTTGAAGGAGGGTGGTATCTGGAGCTAAGGCCTGGTTGGGGGCCCGGTGCAGGGAGCGTCATCCGGGCAGCCTGGCTCTGCATTCCCGTGGCCCCGCTTAGAACCTGGGTGGCCTGTGTGCAGATCACCGAACTTCCCTCAGTCTCCGTTTTCTTCTCCATAAAAGGGGAATCCAGTTGTTCCATAGCTCATGGACTCAATGCAGTGAATTACGTGCGTTAACATAAGAAAAGTCTTTAGACTCACACCTGATGCTTCTCCAGTTATCCATTAATATTATTGCTGAGGTGGTCATGCTTTCCGCCGTTGTTACCCGCAGGGCAGGACGGTGAGTGCCAGCTCATGAGAAACAAGCACTGGGCAACACAGTGAGCGCTCCTGAGAGAGGCTGACCATTTCCTGGGTTGCCCCCAACCACAGAGCCTTTGCACTTGTTGAAGTAACTGCTGGGAACACTCTTGCTGAAGCGTGCGCCAAGCTTGCTCCCTCCATCTCTTCCATAGATTAGGCCTTTTTCTCAAACATCTCATCAGAAGGGCCTTGCTGTCCCCCAGACTGAAAACAGCACCCTCTGTGCCCTAATTTGGACCCTATTACAGGTGCTTATTTATTTCTCTTGTGTCTACTAGACTGTGAGTTCTGCAGGGACCTAGTTTTGTCAGCAGCTGTGTCCTCTGCAACAGAACCCTTCTCTGGCTGGGCAGATGCTCGTGAGCATGTGTCTATGGAAAGGCTAGTCAGGCTGTGAGTGGCGGTGTGCTGGGTACTGGAGGCCCTCGGTACTATGCTGGAGAGGCTTGGGGATTGGACCCAGGGCCCCGGGCATGTGTGGCATGTGCTCCATCCTTCGAGCGAGCTTCTCAGCCTCACCTGAGGGGCCTTGAATAGGAACTGATGTGATGGGGGGCTGCAGGAACTGATGTGATGGGGGGCTGTAGGAACTGATGTGATGGGGGCTGTGGAAACATTCCCAAGGGTGAAAGGTGGGTGGGAGTGCTGAACCCCACATCCCATGTGTTCCCCTGACCCCCGCCAGGTGCCATCTCTGAGCACAGAGCCAGGAGGATGCCCTGAGCCCTTTGGGGAGCTGGCCACCTCCTCGCCTCCCCCGGTCCCCCAGGTGTGAACGCACTAAAAAGCAGGTTTAGGTATGAAGTCCCAGACTCTTCCCTCTCCACGCTGGGCACTGAACTGTCTCCTGCCTATGCCCCGAATGGAGAATCGCTGTTCCAAACTGTGCCAGGAAACGGATGTGCCAGAACCAGCCAGCATGGACAAACGTGGAGCAAGCGTGCCGTGGGGTCATGTTTGTCGTGATTTGGAGACGCCTCTATGTGGCAGGGGCCTCTCCAGGTGGGGTGGAGGGTGGTGTCGTCAGCTTGGCAGACACATGTCAGAGCAGGGCCTGCTGTCAGTTGCCTCTGATGTGTCCCTATCAGGATGGGACTGGGTGGGTGCTCTGGCCAGTTGGCTGCTCTGCCTGGCTTGCAGTGCCTACTGCTGAGCACCGTGGAGGGGGAGGGGGGCGGGCAGGGCTCTCTCCCTGCACCTGACTGAGCACTCCGGGGGCGCAGGCGTGGCGGCGGCTGGGAGCTGCCTGTTCCCCAAACCTGGCACTTTGCAGCATCCTTTAAGGACAGAGCTCCTTTCCGCGCGAGTCTGAAATGTCAGTTAGTACACTCTTGGGGTTTAAGTATAGAAGCGCTCCAGTGATGCTCTCCGAGTAAGACAGAAATAGCTAGGCCGTGTGGGTGAGGAATCTGCTAAAAGCATTGGCGTGGATCCTCCTGGTCACGCAGGGGGCCCCGTTTGACGTTTGAGTGATTGCTCAGGAGTCCGGCCCTAAGGTTGGGGGGTGGGGAGGTGGAGTGTCTCAGGGAGATGGTGGTGCTCCCGGGGATCTGCCTGCGTGCCCGAGTCGTTGCAACCCTGGAGTGTGACTGTGCTTAGATTTTTGTGGGCGGTTCTAAAAGCGCAGGATGCTGTCTTTGAGACTTCGCTTAGGTGCTGATTAGGAAGGACTCCCCATCTGCAGAGACCAGAGGCTGCCGCTGAGAGGGCCTGGAAGAGCCCTTAGAATTCCAGGAGAGAGAGCTTAGTGAGGGCGGGCTTCCTAGATGCGGCACCTCGGGGAGAGGTGAAGATACCAGGGACAGAACGTTTTGTTTCTGTTGATTCTTGCCCTTTCCGTGTCTGCCAAGGTTGGAAGTACCTTATACAGGATGGCCGATAAACATCAAAGGAGAACCGAGGCACAATCCAAGGAGGAATTCGTCCTTCCAGGGCTCTGATGGAGCCTGGATTGGCCTGGAGCCTCTCAAGTCCAGGCTGCAGTGAAATCAGTTTAATTACACAGCTCTCTTGACCAGGAAGAGGAAATCTCTCCTCTGAGGGAGGGTACACTTTTCACTGGCATATTTTTCTAAATATCATTTTCTTTTTTAATTGGGGTGAAGTGGGTCATACCTGGCAGTCCTCAGGGCCTATTCCTGGCTCAGGGCACAGAAGTGACCCTTGGCAGTGCTCAGAGGACCACATATGGTGCTGGGGACTCCAACTGGGGTGGGTATCCCTTAACCCCTATAAGCTTTCTCCGGCTCTGAAAAACTGTTTTCTCATGGAGGAACTTATGTAAAGGACATGATTGGTCCATTGGCAGCGAAAACCCTTTTAGAAACGTGGAGATTTTCTTTTTTTTTTTAATTTTATGGCAGCATATTTTTATTACAATTATTTATTTATTTTTTTAGTGAAACACCATGAGGTACAGTTGTAGACTCACAAATCTTTGAGCTTGGGTTTCAGCCATACAATGATTGAGTACCCATCCCTCCACCGGTGCCCATTCCCCACCTCCAATGCTCCCAGCATCCCTCCCACCCCCCACCCCCCATCCCACCCCACCACTGTGGCCGGGCATTCCCTTTTGTTCTCTCTCCTTTTGGGTGCTGTGGTTTGCAAAAGATGCATTGAGTGACTATCATGTTCGGTCTATAGTCTATTTTCAGCATGCATCTCTCATCCTGCGAGGGTCCTCCCAACATCCTTTATTTGGTGCTCCCCTCTCTATCTGAGCTGCCTTCTCCCTCAGCATGTGTGGCTGGCTTGAAACATGGAGATTGTTTTTGTTTGTTTATGGACCACACCCAACAGCATTCAGGCCCTGCCCCTCGCTCTGTATTTGGGGCTCATTCCTGGTCACGGTTCCGGGCATGAGCCCAGGCCCCTGCACTCAGCTGCTGGGCTTGTCTTTCTGACCCAAAGGTGGAGGACGGAATGGTGCAGTCAGGCCTGC
Organism: Sorex fumeus; assembly: GCF_029834395.1. Taxonomy (NCBI): domain Eukaryota; kingdom Metazoa; phylum Chordata; class Mammalia; order Eulipotyphla; family Soricidae; genus Sorex; species Sorex fumeus. The sequence goes on along the minus strand of NW_026606060.1, from coordinate 5,821,433 downwards.
CACAGAGTTGGCAGGATGCCATCAGGTGGCCTCCGGGCTCTCGGGCTTGCTGAAACATGAGCTTAGTTATTGGCTCGGAGAGTAGGCAGTGGACATGCCCCTGATGGCACTGTCCAGGGTCAGTTCCAAGGGGGGCTGTCCCAGTGAGATGATCTCTGGCGCAGGACGTGGGTTCTTCCCCTGGGCTTGCTTTCTGCACCACTGTCTGGGCACCAAGTTGCCAGCTGAGTCTCCTGGTGTCTAGTGCAACCAGTGAAACAGGTCTAAGTCAGGCCTGGGGCGGCTCTGCCCTCACAGGGCCCTTTGCTAGACTCCCCCTTCATCCGATGATGCAGCCTCCAAGTACCTGCTCTTGCCTCAGTATTTTTCAAGCAGTCTGAAGTCCAGAAAGAGTAATCTGACTGTAAAACAAGCAAGCAAAGACCAAACAGACAGACCAGAGAGATAGGACAGTGTGTGTGTCTCTGTGTGTGTGTGTTTGTGTGGTGTGACAGCTGAGGCCCCCAAACCCAGCAGTGACATTGAGATCTGAGACTAGGTGACAGTCAGCTTTAATTTTCCAGATATCTCTGTCTATTTCCTGTAGTACCACAAGATAGATTCAGTTGTTTGTTTGGTAAAATGCCTGAAAACTCAAATCATTACTTCCATGGCATCGACTAAGGGCAAGGGGCCATGTTGTTCTTGGAATGGGGAAAAGAATCAGACTACACTGGGAACTTGTTAATATCACATCTGAGAAATATTTATAATTACTTCCTTCATGCGCTCTTGTTCTTGTCTGGTTTTGCCTGTTTGCTTGTGGGCCACACCTGGTGCTTCTCAGGGCTTACTCCTGGCTCTGTGCTCAGGGATCACTGTTGGTGGTCTTGGTGGCGGTTGTTTGAGGGGAAACCTTATGCTGAGCATAGAACCTGGGTCAGCTGCATGCTCCCCTCTGGGCAATCCTAAATGCCAGACCCCTGAAACTCCTCCCTGACATAGGATTTTTTTTTTCCCCACAAACCCTCAAGCCTGGATGGAGGAAATTGGCTCTTACCATTTTTGAGCCATGTAACTTTAAGAGGAATTTAGCCATGTGCTTCTAATTAATTTTTACTCAGTTTTTAGTGAGTTTTCCTTTGTTTTTAAGAAAGAAGTCATATGATGAGTAAGCCTGGAGATTAAGCTTTCTGAAGAAGTATCTTTTCTTTTTATTTATTTGATTGATTTGCTGTGGTGCCAGAAAGTGAATCCCAAATCTTACACGTGAGTGGCTCAAGCTTTACCCCATAGCCACTTGTCCTAAAGGTCACTTTGCAAAGCAAATTTTATTGATTTACCATCTCTTTAAAATACCCTAGAATCTAGGCAGTCTGGCTTCACACTTCATGGCAGCAAAAGCGTTATGTTAATTGAAAGGCACAGCCAGTGGCCAAACCTGTTGAAGTTCCGGTTGGGATGTAAGGTATGACCTGGACAGGTGATTCCTTAGAGTTGCCGGGTACACAGGGTGACCAACTCCAAGGTGGCCTCATTCTCTAGCTATTGTTCCCTCTGGACCACCACGCCGGGCAGCAGTGCCTCCACGGTCTCTTCCCAAAGGCTTCCGTCCCGCCCAAGTATTCCCCTCCACAGTGTGTTCACTCCATCTTGTTTATTTTGTCCAGAGACGTCTCTGGGGTTGCTCAGAGTTCCCATGTGGGGCTGGCGTGGAAGTTGGGGCCTTGCCTGCGCGAGGCACGTCCTCTTTGCCCTCCACCCTCCCCACAAACATCTCGCTTCTCTCCCCACCACCCCTTGCTCTTTTGGGCAAAGGACTTACGAAAGAGGTCAAGTGATCTTGGCAGATGCTTTGGTGAGACTGGAAACAGAACTGGGGCCACTTGCCTCCACACCCTCGGCCTGGGGAGGGGGACCACCCGGGAGGATCACGGGCTGCCCCTAGAGCTGCTTCCCAGAATGGGGCCCTGGCCAAGTCTGCCTGCCAGAGCCCAGCCAAACTCCGTGGAGGGTGATCTCCCCTTTGTTCTGGCCATCCTCCCTCTTCTCACGTCCCACCAGAAGCACTGGTTTGGACCAGTTTTAGAAAAAGGAGTTACAGGGGGTAAGTGGGCAGCAGAAAGAACTCAGATCTTTGCTGCAATAGACTTGCAAGTCCAGAAGTTGGTTCCAACCTGACCCTCAACACTTCCCTCCAAGAAGTAAGTGGGAAACTTACAAGAGATACAGGAGTTGGGAGAGATTATTACGGAACTCCAGCAAGCACAATCATTCCCTCTTGTTGCTGGCAAGTAGTCAGGTGGGCCTGTGTTTGTGGGGATTTTCAGCATTGATCTCTGGTGGATGGAAGCATGTGGATTTATGGACTTACAGTCAATTAGATTTCTTGCTCACCCAGACATGTCAGGCCAACACAATCAATGGGGTAGGGGGGGGTGAATGACAGGAAGTGTTTTATTAATGAGAAGATCTTCTATCAAGTACTATTATCATTTTGACTCAGGGCCTTGTGTAGAACTCTGGGGATGCTGAGTGAGTGTTGGAGTGGTGGTTTCCACCAGCATGTTCCCCCTTATGTCGGAGAGTAGGGTACCTTTTCTTCTCTTTGGACTTTCCGTTTTACTTTGGAGGCTTGAAGATCTTTGAAGATCTTCTGTTTCCACCTTGAATAAGATCAAATTCCCAGAGTAATGAGGAAACAAGAGAAGACAGAGAAGAGGGAGCGAGAGAAGTGTGATAAACAAATAGCAAGAAAAGCAAAAAAAAGTATGAGTGAGGTTCTTATAGCAAATCTTTTTTTTTAAATATAATTTCTTATGGTGGGCAATTATCATTTGCAACAACACCTCCTGATAATATGTCTTGGTGGTGAGATTTTAAATCCCTTGCATGGAGGGTGGGGTTTCAGTAAGAATAAATAGCATTTCTGGGTTTCTTACATTTTATGTCACAAATGCCTCATCTACTTACACTCAAGTCCCACATGACGAAGCAAAAAAAAAAACAAAGCTTTCTTTTTGAGTAAATGTTGGAAACCAAGATGTCCCTGTCCAAGGTTTGCTTTTATGTTTGCCTCTTGGAAATGATCTTTCTACTCTGAGAGGTTCTGTGCAAATAATTATGGTCAAGTAAGATGGAGGCAGCAATTTTCTCAAAATGCTCTTTTTTTAAATTTTGGGGAATGATTTACAAACCTCTGTGATTACGTTTCAGTCATACAATGATCAAGTACCCATCCCTCCACCAGTGCCCATTCTCCACCACAAATGTTCCCAGTATCCTTCCCACCAACCCCTGACCCCCACCCCCATCTCTGTGGCAGGCACGTTCCCTTTTACTCTCTCTCTCCTTTTAGGTGTTATGGTTCGCAATACGGATACTAAGTGGCCATCATATTTGGTCCATGGTCTACTTTCAGCACACATTTGGAAAGTATTTTTTTTTAATTTATTTATTAATTTATTGAATCACCATGGGAAAGGTTACAAAGCTTTCAGGTTTAGGTCTCAGTCATGCAAATATCAAGCACATTTCCCTTTACCAAAACTTATTTTTTACCATGAAGAACCCCAATAAAACCCCACCCCCCGCCCCTCCCAGTACCTGTGGGGCAGATGAATTCTAGTTAACACTCTATCTGCTTTGATTAGATTCATTGTTTCAATAAAAGATTCACCACTATTATTTAGAGTTTACCCCCCCCCCCCCCCGAATCAGACATGCTGACAAAGCATTGTGAAGTGATTTGCTTTCTACAGCTGGGTTCAAGAATTATATGTTGGTTTTGGATTTCTGCTATTTTACTTATTGACCCTGGAAGTATTTCTACTGAAAGTCAGATAGTTAAGAAATTGGTTTCTGTGCTCTGGAGTCGTGGCCGTGCTGGAGAGCCGCTCATGGGGGGCAACTGGTGGCCTCGGTAGGGCGTGAAGGGTGGACCGAAACGCCCCCCTTCCCATGAGGTTTTAGTCGCCCCCAGTGCCCCGGCTCATACCTGCTGTCCACAAGGCTCCCATGTGGCCGCCATCTTTCTTTCCAGAGAGGAGAAGGCGACTGGGGCAACACCCTTTCCCCTCCGGACAGACCTGATGGCCTGGATTAACGCATAGTCCGTTCACTTTTCTGCTCCAAGCTGCCGGGTTCTGCATTAAGTCCTTGTGCTTCTGGGGCCATGGCCGTGCTGGAGAGCCGCTCGTGGGGGGCAACTGGTGACCTCGGTAGGGCGTGAAGGATAGACTGGAACGCCCCCCTTCCCATGAGGTTTTAGTCGCCCCCACTCCCCTGGCTCATACCTGCTGTCCACAAGGCTCCCATGTGGCCGCCATCTTTCTTTCCAGAGGGAGGAGGGCGGAAGGGACCAACACCCTTTCCCCTCTGGGCAGACATGATGGCCTGGATTAACGCATGGTCCGTTCACTTTTCTGCTCCAAGCTGCTGGGTTCTGCATTAAGTCCTTGTGCTTCTGGGGCTGTGGCCGTGCTGGAGAGCCGCTCGTGGGGGGCAACTGGTGACCTCGGTAGGACGTGAAGGACGGACTGGAACGCCCCCCTTCCCATGAGGTTTTAGTCGCCCCCACTCCCCTGGCTCATACCTGCTGTCCACAAGGCTCCCATGTGGCCGCCATCTTTCTTTCCAGAGAGGAGAAGGTGCCTGGGGCAACACCCTTTCCCCTCCGGACAGACCTGATGGCCTGGATTAACGCATAGTCCGTTCACTTTTCTGCTCCAAGCTGCCGGGTTCTGCATTAAGTCCTTGTGCTTCTGGGGCCGTGGTGGAAAGTATTTTTAACCCAATAGAAGTTAGGCATGTTCTTTATAATTTTTTTTAAGAACAAGAAAGTTAAAAGTCTTTACAATGAAGTCTTCTTTTGATCAACCTCTTTATGAGACATTTCAAGGACTTAGAATATGGAAGCATGTTTGTGGGAGAATTGTGTATCATTGCTACAATTGTGATCTGCTTGCCTTAGAGTCCTCGTCTGTCTTTCACTTTTCATTATGTGGAGACATAGTGGAGACGGTTGAGGGCAGGGGTAAGACAGACAGACAGACAGACAGACAGACAGACATAGAGAGACACACAAAGAGAGAACCAGCCATCTTTGCTTTCAGAGAGAGTTTATATGGAAAGACTTGGGGTAGCCTTTTTAACTCTGAAGGTTTTTTATCCAGAAACGTGTTACTGATGTGAACACTCAAGATCAGGGACATGTTCTTCTCTCATCACTGCCCTCAGGTTCTTTCAGGTTCGAGAAAGAGCCTCATGAAGAAGCCCACACTTTGGTTGACCAGCTGTCTCCTCTGGCATGGTTGCAGAGATGGGTCCTGAGTTGACTTCCTTACTAGATAGTGACCCTGGAGGAAGATGTCAGGTGTCCTTTTAGGAGTTGAGGGCATCTCTTTTTCCACCTCCAAAGATCTCATTCCCCAGAGCCTGGTCAGTTAGACGGATGGAAATGTTAGTTAAAACACAAGACCCAGGCAAAAATGCCCCCAAAGAAAAATATTTGGCCTGATGTCAAACATTGGAATTGAAACTCTGAATGCAGAGTCCCCTGAAGACCTTTATGGAGAGTTTTCCTTCTCTCACAATGGTGCCAAAGCTCTGGTAAGAAGCAAAACTGTGAGGAGGCCTGGTGAGCAGGTTACAGACCCAGATGTGGGAGATGATGGAGAAGGACCAGGAGACAGCCCAGCTTTCACACCTTTTCCATCCAGATGTTTCCCCTTCGGTGGGCAGGGCTGCTGAGGAAATAGGATAATGAGTAGAAAATAAGCAAAACAATGGAAGGACCTCAAACAACTGTATGTTCTGGGAAGGCTTTTTCCTTTAGTTCTACCATGGCCTGGCTCTAATTATCTACAGAAACATCTGATTAACTCCAAATGACAGGGACTTTGTGTCAGCCCCCTAGGGATGGATCTGGGGAGGAACAGTGCAGACCCATATCACATTTCATTAGTCGGGTCCCCTCTTTCCTGGAACTAGCCAATTTGGTTGAGAAACGAAGGACATGTGAGTGTTTCCTTCATTCTGTTCCTTCCACCAAAGCTTGGGATATGAGGTTAGGGAAAGATTTAGGAGGGAACAGTCAAAGCGAGGAGGTGATGCTGAATTGTTCTCTTCTTTCTTGCCTGAGGTCCCATCCACATCATAGACCAAACAGAAAGTCCAGGAATGGTTGGTGAGCAGATTTGCACTCTTCCCCATTTTATTATCATTTTTGTTTTATTTTCTTGTCTTCTCCATGTCCTCCATGTGTCCCCAGAAAGAGCACCATCCCTACCTCTAGTTATATGCCTCTTTTGTGATCTACAGGAAGGACAGCCCTTCACACACAGTTGAATGCATTTTCCCACCTGTTATTCACACCTATTATGAATCTTTTTTATTTGCAATGTGACATCTCCTTCTGTGGGCTCCCGAAGGTCTGGGCATGGTGAGAAATCTTTTCCTCTGGAGAATGCAAGGAAGCAGCTCAGACACCTTGATGGATCATCTGATTGTTCTCTGCTGACACTCTGCTCTCATCCAAACCTGGTTTCGGTGTTTGCAAGTTCTGGGCAATTTTGATAGCAGCGCGGCGGAACAAGATTTGTTATTTGTTCCCATTTATCAGTGAGCTGGGCCATCAATCCGAATTTGAACTCCTCTAATGAGATGAGTGCATTCGCAGTCATCTGGAGTCTGGCTGGGCTGGTTCTGTGTGGGAGCCGGCAGGGCCCACCTGTGGCTCTCACTGCCTTTGTGTGCGCGTCATGGAGCGCTGCGCAGGCTCGCCCACCTGGCATCTGAAGACACTGTGAGTCAAACTGCCTGCCAACGAGCGTTTGCGCCTTCCCCCTCAGGAGGACTTTCACTTGCCATTTTCTCTCCTACCCGCTTTGTTCGCTTTTATGGCTTCACAGTTGTGCAGTCTTCCCTTGGGTAGGATGGGGAGGAGTGTGTGTGTGTGGGGGGGGGGGGATAGAGGGTGTGGTTAGGGCTGTGTTTGTGTATCCCATGTACATGTGTATGTATACACAGGTGTGAGGGTGTCTGTGTACCTGTATTGGATGTGCTCACGTTTTCCTGTGACACGGCATCCGAATAACATCTGGGGCCCCACAAAGTGGAAAAAAATGTCTTGTTTTTAAAAATCCATAATTTTTTTTATTTCACACTGACATTATGGTGTTAAGTTTCTTCCCTTGTAATGCAAAATTGTACAAGAAATCCAATACCTGATTTTGTTTCATTTTGTTTGCTTTTCTTTGTGTGTATGGGGGGGCGGGGTTCATACTCTGAGGCTCACAGGCTCAGGGGTTACTCCTGGCAGTGCTCCAGGGGCCTTTTGTGGTGCCAGGGATCTAGCCCCGGCCAGCAGTGAGCAAGGCGAGCGCTCACTGCCGCCCTTGCTCTCTTGACTCTGGATCTTACTTTCTATGGGCTTCAATATTTGCTTATAGCATAAAACGTGTGCCTTGTGTTCTTGTCTTTTGGTGGTTATTTTATGTTTTCATTTTGGAAGGCCTACCAGGAGGTGCTTAGGGTCCCACGAGCTACTCCAGTGGCCACCCAGGCTGGCAGTTCCACATCAGGGTCTGGAGTTGTGGCACGGCCGAGGCTCCGTGGAGCCGGCGACCACCAGGGCCACACCTGGGTCCTTCCTGGTCATGCGAGGGGGACCGTGTGGTGCTGACTCTGTGTCAGGTATATGGCAGACCATCTACCCCAGCCCCTCTCCTGTCTTCCAGCCCTGCCCTTGTAGTTTGATTGCATTGTTTGTATTGGGTGGTGGGGGGAGCAGGGAGTCCATCAGATGTAGATCTGCTGGCAGGGTCTGGTCTTTGCTTAGTGCATCCTTGTCTGGAATTCCTCCAATCCCAGAACTCCGGGCAGAGCTGGGGGGATGGGAAGGCGGCATGGCTAGAAGCATGTGCACATCCGGTCTGGCTCTGGCCTGGCTGCAGCAAGCTCAGGTCTACTCATCCAATCCCCACCACCACACCCAGATTCCAGGATGCCCAGGTGAACCTCCAGGCATGAGCACCACTGCCAATGCAGCTCTGTCAGTGGGGGGGCGGGGGGCAGCGGATGCCACCTTCCTTGTGCCACTGGTCTCCTCCCCTCCCCAGAGGACTGCCCGCAGGCCAACCGGCTCTTGGAGACTGGGTGGGCTGAGTGCTTTGCAGGGTGATCAGGAGCTGGACGGCCAGAGAGATGCTTGGGAAAGGTGGAGATCTGTTCCTCCGGAAAACACGACACTGACTGTATGTGTGTGTGTGTGTGTGTGTGTGTGTGTGTATGTGTGTGTGTGTGTCTGCTTGTCTCTGTGTGTGTGACGTCACTCTCCTGTTTCCAATGTATGAGCATTACCCAAGCTTTTTGCATTCAGTCCACTGTACGTTTGAGAGGATGGGAACATTCAAAGTGGATTCAGGGTTGCCATGTACCCCTCCTAGACAGAACCCCAGAGCTTGCCAAGTGTGCTGGACAGCCCGCCGCGGGTGGTGTGGCTCTGTCTTCCCACCTTCACAGGAGGCCCAGGAAAACACCCTGTGACTTTGGCGAGCAGGGCTGCTGGTTTATTCTCCTGACTTCCTGTGTGGGTGATGAGACTGAGACAGGAGTCCCCCAAGGCCATGGTACCAGCTCTCACCCCACCCTCTCCCTTGACCTGAGTGTCACCAGCATGGGCCCCGTTCACCAGGGATTATTTCTTCCTTCCTAAAAATCAGCCTGCGTTTTGCCATGCGGAGACAATAAAAAAAAAAAAAACCCAAGGGTGAAAAAGACGAATGGAATCAAAACAAACAAGGACTTTTTTTTTTTTTACACTTTTCTTAGGAAGTCATTAAGGAATTATTGAGCTGATAAACATGGGTGGAAAATATTTAAGTTTGGTCATTGTTTAGGCTGGTGAGTTTGACTGCATTAGAACTTGACCTTTAGAAGCCTGGGCAATGTTCTCTCCCAGCCCTGGGTGCTCCGGAGACTGGATCAGGTGACCCCGAAGTAGGGGCACTGAAGGGCACAGCATGCATGGGGGGGGGTAGTTGTTGGTGGCTGGGGAGATGGGACTGGGGAGGGTGCTCATGTCGGGCTCCCGGATGACGTGCTTGGGTGAAGGCAGCAGCAGTGGGAGGGCCAGTGGGTCCGTTCAGGCGCACAGGAAGTGGCTCCTTTGGGGGCAGATGCTGTGGGCAGGAGCAGAACCCTGGGCTAGTCAGGTTCCTTCTCCTTCGGCTGCCCCCTCCCTCCTGGGAGCTGGGAGTGGCGGCCACAGGCTGACCTCTGCAGAGCGTGTGGCCAGGTTTTTGCCTCCTCTGGGAGCTGCCCTGGTGCCCTAGGTCCTGGCCGCCTCCCCCTTCCTCCTGCTGCTTTGTCTCTTCTCCGAATGGAGGTTCCGGTTTTGCACTTGCTTAAGACCTAGGGGAAGTGGAGGGAGTTGGTGGGGTTGGGGGTGGGGATTCTGTAACGTGTGGGGCTGTGTGTGGGAGGGGGGGACCCCTAGCCCCATTTCTCGCCCTCACTGGGAAACTTTGCCCTGTATCCAGTCTTGCCCCAAGCTGCTCAGGGTGGAGAGGTGGGGGGGGGGGGTGGAAGCACATGTGTGTCCCCGGCTTTCCGGGGCTGTGTTCTGACTGAGCCAAGTGTGTCAGCCCCCGGACCCCCACTCTGAACACCACAGGGTGCAAGGGGCCACCTTCACCCCACATCATTCCATCCTGTGAAGGCTCCTCGCATGCACTGGCAGATGGGGAAACTGAGGCATGGGGTGACTGCATGGCCTGTTCAGTCCGGTCACCAGCCTGGGCAGCAGAGTCTGCTGCCAGCACACAGGTCAGTGCTGGATCCTTTTGTTCATGATGTCAGCAGGCCGAGGAAGTGGGGGGGGGGGGGTGTTGGGTTAAAAGTAAGAGTCAGTGAAGGAGAGAAAAGCGGGTTATGGGAAGGAGAAAAGGGAAGTGATGGAGCCAGGAGGGTTCTAGGAAACGGTGACGGCGCGCGGGAAGGAAACACAGCAGACGCGTCTCCCAGCACGTGAGGAGTTCGGTCGGCCGGCTCCAGTCCTGGTCACTTCCTGTTTGGTTTCGAGGCCATACTCATGGTGCTCAGGACTTAAATCCTGTCTCTGTGCTCAGGGATCATTCCTGGTGAGGCTCAGGGGGAATCTGCAGTGCTCAGAGGCTGGAACCCGGGTCTGCAGTGTGCCTGGCAAGCGACTGTGCGATGGCTCCAGCCCCAGTCACTTTCACTCCTCAAAATAAGAATAAAACCAATCACTTTCACTCATCGAAATAATACTGCTAGAGATCATAGAAAGGCTTACTAATCAGCTTCCGGGCATAGCACTCACCCCGGTCTGGGCCCGAGTCCTCTGCAGGGCGCCTTGGGCAGCACTGTCTTGCCCTGAGGCGTGGCCACAGCAGGTGGGAAATAGAAATGCCCCAAACCCGCCCTTTCTGCTCCCAGCTTTTGTCTGGAGGACCCCAGAGCTGCCTTCATGGGTGGGGCGCTCAAACAGAGAGTTTGAACCACCTGGAGGGCCCTGGGGAACCTTCTGGCTCTCGGGCCTTCGCCTCCTTCCCCAGAGGCTGCTCTCAAGGCACAGGAAGGTGATTGGAACTCTGCGTGGGCCTCGGTGGCTTCCTGCCTTCCGCAGTGGAAGGGCTCCCTAAGCCCATCGTTTGGAGGCTGGCCCAGCCTTGCCCTGTATCCTCCAGCTTCGCCCCCCAACCCCAAAGCATTGAGTCCCACTCTCCCCCTGGGAGAGTTGAATGCTGGGGCTCACGTGTGGCTTTTTGGGTGACCTAGAGCTCAAGGCAGGCTGAGGAGTGGCGCTGCTTCAAGGGGGTGTGGCCCAGAGGGGACGTTTGGGAACCACAGCCCCAGGGAGACAGACAGACAGACAGACCATCTGACCTCTACTGTTCCCAACTCTGTCCATGAATTTGCTCCAAAGGACCCCGTGACCCCAGAGTTGACACCCACAGGGCCCTGAACCACGGTCCTGCTCCTCCCGTTCCTGAGCCCCGACCGTCTGTCTCAAGCCCAGCGAATCTCTCTGACCCGAGGAAGCCCAGTGACAAGGTCCCAGGAGGGTGTGGCAAAGGAAGTTGTTTTTACGCATGGTAAACAGGATAGTAAAGCAACAATGGCAGCGTGGACACAGCGCCGGCATTTACAAATGGGTCCATCTGCAGTCTGGGTCTGGGCCAGCTTTTTCCTCCCAAGTGGACACGGCGTCCCAAGGGAAGCGTGGTCTTAGGGAGAGATGGGGCTAGACGGCAGCCTGGGGCAGTGTGCTGGTTACCTCACATTTGTTCACATCCTTGTTCCTCACATCTCATTTGGCTGTGTTCTTTTTTTTTTTTTCCGGGGGCGGGGTGGTGGTCACACCCAGTGATGCACAGGAGTTACTCCTGGTTTTGCACTCAGGAATTACTCCTGGCGGTGCTCAGGGGACCATATGGGATGCTGAGAATTGAACCCAGGTTGGCGGAATGCAAGGCAAACCCCCTACCCGCTGTGCTATCGCTCCAGCCCATTGGCTGTGTTCTTATGCCATGTGCTCAGGACAGGAAGGAAGACTGTTGCACTTGAATGCAGCCCCTCCTGGTGACACGGTTGCAGAGTGGGGCCAGGCTGCACCTTGATGTGTAGCTCCATGGAGGTTCCTGTGTGTGTGCATCCCTGGAGGGGGTGTGCAGGTGGTCTGCGGGACGCCCACACCAAAGAGTCTGTTCCTACTGCCTCGTGTTTCCAGGGCCTTTCCACAGTCCGGCCAAGACACTCTTGCGTTCCACTTACTTTTATACCTCCCAGGGTGATGGCTGGATCTGCTGAATCTAGGGCAGGCTTGGGAACCCCTCTCCCCATCTCCTCCACCCCGTTCCAGGCCCACCATGTTCTGCCAGAGTCATTAGGTGATAGTAACTGCTCCCTCTGTGTCCACTCTGGCTTCTCTCCACTTCCTCCCCAATATGATGCTTAGTGTGTATTATTCATTTGCTTGGAGCCCTGAGGTTGGTCCTCATCTTGGCTTATAAACAGCCTAAAAGGTTCTGCCTGGTCTGCACCTGGCCCCTCTAACTTCATTTGGTGTTTTTCTCTCCAAATTCTTTGCGCCTGGGCCAAAGAGAGTGTACAGGGGTTAAGGGACTTGTCTCGCCTAACCCTGTTTTACCTGGCACAGCATCTGGCCCCCACAACACCACCAGAGTGAGCACAGAGCCATGAGTAAGCCCTGAGTACAGAGCCAGGAGCAAGCCCTGAGCACTGCTGGGTGTGACCTAAGCTTCATGCCCCCCTCTCACCCCCCACTCCTGACCCCCAACCAAACCTCATTCCCCAAGCTTTGCTGTTACCAGAACAAACCAGATGCACGTTCCTATCCTTGCACTGTCCGTTCCTCTTTCTGGGTCACTTCTCATGTCTGAACCTTCGAACCTTCTCTTAAATCTTTGCTCTGATGAACCCACAACGAGGTATCCCCAAATGCTCTACATAAAGCCCAGCCGCTGTCTGCTTGCTCTGGAAAGATAGTGATTTCCCCCTTTGTTGCTTTTTTAAAATTTTTTGCTTTTTGAGTCACACCCAGTGATACTCAGAGTTTACTCTTGGCTCTGCACTCAGGAATCACACCTGACAGTGCTTGGGGGAATCATATGGGATGCCGGGGATTGAACCCGGGTTAGCCGCGTGCAAAGCAAACACCCTACCCACTGTACTATTGCTCTGACCCCCCTCCCTTTTCTACTTTTTGAAGCACCTCAGTACTTAGGACAGAGCCTGGGCCATCATATGTGATGAATGGATAAAAGGACAGATTTGTCAGTGGGGAACTCAAGACTAGAACCTAGAGTCATCCTCCCAAGGTAAGCATTGTCCCCGAAAGCCCGGGTGCTTTGTGCTAGAAGAAAACAACATATTTAGAGATAAAACTCGGCATTGGCACAGAAAGCAGAAGTGGCCACATTGGACCATGGGAAGTGTGCTCGTGCGGTGTCCCAGTTCGCTCAGACCCTCTTGCATGGAGAGCGAGACTCAGGGAAGATAAACGATATACCCAGATGCAGCCACCCAGAGACAGAGCTGCTGCTGATCTTCGGTCTTCCTGGTGTCAGAGTCGTTTTTCTCAACCTCCCTGGAGAAGACAGCACAGAAAGCAGACCGTGGCAGAGCCCCCCCCCCCCCCCCCCCAGCCTTTGAATGCCGCTCCACTTCCTGAGCCCCTGTGACCACCTTCCCTGTGATGCGTGGGTGGCTAGGATGGCATCAGTTTGCTTGGGGTCTGACCTCATGCCAGCTGCAGCATGCCAGGTGGTTTCGAGAAGGTGGCCAGTACTCCAAGCAGGGCACAGTGACCCAGGCCCTCCCCCGGGGGCAGGGAGGGAGTCTGTGGGCTGGCCGGACCCCTCCCTTGCTCCCTCCTCCTGCAGACCCTTCCCTGAGCCGTCCTCCAGGCTGGGCTTCCTGACTATAGAGAGCCCCTGAGAAATTGCCGTGAATATCTCTGGGGGTCTTCCCTTCCATTTTGCAAGGACTCTGTCCCAGTCATGTTGGGCTTGTGGGAGGGAAGCTCTGCTCACAGAGACAAACCATAGAAGGGACTAAAGGTGCGAGTCCGGACATGCACCCAGTCCTGAACTGTGTGCAGTGGGTGCTTCTCCCTCAGTGCTTCGAGAACGGAAAGTGCCCACATCTAAGGTGCTCGCCAGGAGGGAGAGATGGGTGGGCGAGTCGGGGGTGGGGGGCACGGGCTTTGCTAACCCGGCCTTCTACCTAGGCTTTTTGTGACCGAGCTGCACAAGCCTTTCAGCACACAGGGCCTGAGTCCCCGAGACGGGCCCAGAGCTCAGCCCCCCTCGAGGCTCCCGTTGACCCCCCTCCAGGCTCCCATTGACCCAGAGAGGAAAGGGGCACTCCCGAAGGCTGTTAAGAAGGAAATAATGAGGAACATTGAGCTCCCCGTTCAGAACACTGGGCTCCAGTGCACGGGAGGCTTCGGGGGTTTCCATGGAGACAGGAAGGCTTCATTTAGTCTTCCTGTGGTAATTTAAGGCCTTTGCTCAGTCCTGCCAGCTCTTAGGTTCCAAGGAACCCAGTGTCCACTCTGTTCAGCCCTGGTGCTCGTGGACGACAGAGAGAATGAAAACCCCTGCCAGAGGGTGACAGATCTTCCATCTGTCCAATGAATTGCCTCTCCTCTAAGGCTGAAGAGCGAAGCTTCTGACAGTTATTGGTCACCCTTCCTTATCACTCACCAACCAATCCTTCTAGAATATTCTTTCCTTGGGAGCCTCCCAAAAGGTGCTTAGGGAGTTCTGGGAGCCCCTCCTGGTGATTCTCTGCTGAGTGAGCCAGTGGTTCAAGGAAGGGCTAAGGAAGAGGCATTGCTTTGGGCCACCCTGGTGGTGATTAGGGGCCTCTGGGATCATGCACAGCCACAGTAAGGACATGGAGAACTAGGGGCGTGAACTAAGGCACGATCCCCAGGAAGCTGATATAGGGCTTCCATGTGAGCAGATCAGGCTGAGAATCGCAACAATGCCATCTTGCTTGCTTTTCTTCAGGGAACTTGAATGCTCGCACTTGCACCAAACAGTATTTTTCAGTGGGTGGCTTGCAAACATCTTTGCTTTCACTCAAGACCTGCTTGTGAAACCTCTTCATTTAGGTTCTCTAACCAGAAATGGCCCAGGCGTCTGCAAGGACCCAGGAGCCTCTGAGGCCTTTTGCTCTCAGCCACCCCTGTTGTCCTGAACTTCTGGGTTTTTTTTCTTTTTCTGTCACACTTGGCAGTGCACAGGGGTTACTCCTGGCTCGTGCACTCCGGAATTACTTCTGACAGTGCTCGGGGAACCATATGGGATGCTGGGAATCAAACCGGGGTTGGCCACGTGCAAGGAAAATGCCCTACCCGTTGTGCTATCACTTCAGCCCCCTGAACTTCTGTTTAAAGAAACCCAGACGCTGTCCCAGAGACTTGGAAGAATCTGCTAGCTGCCTGCCTCCCCCCAACCCCCCGCAATGGCCCAGTTATTTTCTGCATCAGAACTTTCCAAGAAAACTCCCAGGAGCTCAGAGCACCAAACCTGTTGGCTCAACTTGAACATGAACACTGATTTGGGCATTTGTTATGCGGACACCGTCACTTTGTGCATTTTTCTTAAGACATGCCATTTCCATCCAATGTTAAGAGGAAGCCAGTAAGAGAATAAACATACCTGCGGGGAGGTTGCCTTTGGAGAGACGAGCTCTCGGGAGCAACATCAGTGCTCCGTTCTAATTTTTAGATTCGTCGTTAGCTTATTGGAATTCTTGTTTGTCCTCACTGCTCATGTTGCATGAATAGCCTTTGGTCTCTACCAAATATTAAACGTGTGACTGGAGACAAGTTAGCTGCGGATTCTGTGATTTAGGCAGATCAGGGTGTGATTCGGACTTCAGACTACCCACTACATGGTCTCACGTGGCCGTCACTAGCTTTTAGAACCTCACCTGGTATCTTTGTAAAAGGGGATGGAAGTTCACAGGTAATAATGGAGATGACATTTGACTTACAAAGCTGGTGTGATGAGAACATCAGACTTCGGCACCCAGCATGGTTAATGTGGGATGGGATGGGTTTGGGGTGATGAGGGGGAAACTTCCTGGAAAAGGTCAGGTTTGAGCTGGGTGTTGACAGAGGGTGTTGTGAGTTTGAAGTAAGTGGAGTCAGTACTTGGAGTCCTGTCCCGTCAGCCTCAAATACTGGATCCTCCAGGAAAGGTGACCCAAGTGTTCCTGAGAAGCTGGAAATTCAGAGAATGTTGCCCAATTCATCCACACCTACTCTTCGTATTTTGCTGGTTGGGGGAAGCCTGTGGTTAACATGCTTTTAAAGTGCCTTCTACTGATGAGCTGCGGGACCAGGACTGACTCACATAGGTAACCCCATTGGCCCCTGGTGTGTGTCACATACACAATTACAGGACTTGAGGTTCTGTCTTCCCCAGCAATCCCATGCAGTAACTATTACTCCTGGTTTACAGGGAGCTGATTGATTCCCATGAGGTCATGTCAACCCCCCTCAGTGTCTCATAGCTCAGGGTAAAGTTTGGATTTGAGCTGCATCTCTCTGTAGGGACCCTATTGCTAATGACCAACCCGCATGTCCCAGCAGGATTTTGTCTGTAGTTCTCAGAGCCACGGCACTTCCTCTCCCCTTGCAGAGCGGTTTAGAGCGAGAAAGTCACTCCAGACAACACCTGTCGAGTAGAGGATAGACAGTGCTGGGCTGGCTCTGGGACTCGGTTTCCCGCTTGGGTTTCCTTTCTACCCTTGGCAGTCCGAGGTTGAGGGAGAGTGGGTTACTCGATGCTTTCTGAAGCCCCGAGGCTGGTTGCCAGTGACTCCCACTCCCTGCTATGTTCTGAGACTGAGGACTGGGAGCTGGTTCGAGCTCTTGGACAGGACAGGGGCTGATGTCCATGGAGTTTGTTCTGTCTCCATCCCCATGGAAGCTCACTCAGACTGTCATGGTGGTTGGCTCATTCATGTTCCTTTTGGATGAAGAAGGTTGAGTTCTGGTGTGACCTTGAACTGTGCTTCCTCTGTGAGATGCCTGGTACCTCCACGTCCAGGCAATAGCCCCTCCCATTGCCCCTGTTCCTTTCTCAGACTTCTATCTGACTCTGACTGGGTAAGGGGCCTTGGATTTTTCATCATTGGTCCTACTGGGTGATTGTCTATGTTGGTAGATTTTCTCATACTCACTCCTACTTTAGAATCATGGGGGAATTAATATAGAAATATTCTCCATATCCATCACTCAAAAATCATCATCTCCCTCAACCTTTTGATGGCCCGCCCCTCATTTGCATAAGGGCAAGAAAACAATTATGCCACCTAGTGGGGGTTGCCAGTGTGATCTTGGACACTCCTCCTCCTGACCCCACTTTATTGTTTGCATTACTCATATTTTAACAAATGGGCAGTCCTGTGTCTGTTCTTCAGTGAGTGGAGCCAAGTCAGTTTTCAGGCCTCCTTCCCGTTCCCTTAGAGTGTGTGGAAACCCTCAGGGTAACACCCAACAGAATCTTGGACCTATACCAGGGACTCTCTCGCTCTCTTCTAAGTAAATGCCTGTGGTCCTCCAAGGAGGTAGGTTCCTAGATGTTCATGTCACAGAGGAGTAACTCAGAGTTCTCAGACATTACATAACTTGGCCCTTTAGTGAACACCTACCATGTGCTGACCATGTGGCAGGTCCCTCCTAGATGTTGTGTGGCTTTCTCTCTAAGTGCTACATCACAGTAGAGAGTTGGCAGGTCTGTCCAGCAAGCCTGGGTGGGAAAGACCCAAGCCCTGAGACAGTCTGGCAGGGAAAAGGCAGTTCTGGAGAAGGAGTTCAGAGTGTGTGGTAGATGAAGGCACAGAGAGGGTCTTGGAAGGGGGATATTGGTGAGCCAGTTCATAGCCCAAGGGCCAGGATACAGATTTTTTAAGAGCTAAGTTGAAGCAGGGGTGGGGGGTGCCCTGGGACTCCGTGTCTCCCCGCCATGCTGCCTTTTTTAACTAGAAGTAAGACACACTTGTTGGAAGAAATGGAGGCAATGCAGAAAATAATACACGAAAACATTAGCTCCAACCACAAGTTCCTCCAAAAAACAGGATGAATAGGTAAAAGTGTGGAATGTAACTTCCAGATTTTCTATGCTTATAAAACTACAAAATATGTTCACTCATAAAATTACAAAATCAGCCCATTCTTAGAATTATAATCATCGATCCATGCACATATAGAAATTATCACACACATATATAGTATGAGTTATTTTTATTTTACAACTTCCTTGTCATGAAAAAGCTCAAACTATTTCAGACCACTTTTAGATTAAAATATTTTACTATGGAAAAATGTAAATAAATGCAAAAACGAAACAACCTCGTACGTCTACTCTTCCAGCTTTAGTGTGGCAGTAAAACCCAATCTTGTGGATTATGAAACTTACAAGTGCCCTGTGTTTCATTAATGAAAGTTACAAGTGCCCTGTATTTCATCTATAAATATGTGTGCAAGCTTCTCAGAAGATAAGACTCTATATATCTTTGTTATATATATGTGTGTGGGTATACATATGTATAAATCTTTGTTATAGATACATAATCAGAATATCACATAAAAATGTTAAATCTTTTCATTTCGTTAAGCACCTAGTCAGTTTTCAAATTTCCTAATTGTCTTTTACAATTTTTTTTGTGTCTTGGCACCCAGAGAATTTTTTTGGTTTATTTTTTTTGGGGGGGGGGGAGATGAGGGGAATCTGGCAGTGCTCAGGGCTTCCTCTTGACTCTGCACTTAGGGGTCACCCCTTCACCCCTGGTTGTGCTCAAGGACATTATGGGGTATTGGGGATTGAACCTGGGTTGTCCTTGTGCAAGTGCCCTGTCTGCTGTACTGTCACTCCAGCCCACTTATACGTCTGTGTTTCAGGGCCGTGCTCAGCCAGCCATGCTTGATTGCCACACCTTGTAATGTTCAGAAATCACAGGCTACTGGGGATAAAACTGGGGCATCCACATGCAAAACATGTGCTCAACCCTAGGAAATGTCTCTCTGGTTATATATATATATATATATTTTTTTGGGGTCACACCCAGTGACACTCAGAAGTTACTCCTGGCTCTGCACCCAGGAATCACTCCTGGCGGTGCTTGAAGAACCATATGGGGTGCCGGGGATCAAAACCTGGTCGACCGCATGCAAGGCAAATGCCCTACCCGCTGTGCTATCGCTCTGGCCCTATTTGAATCTTGAGTCAAAGTCTGTAGATGATTTTAGTTGCTGCTTTGAAAGTCTGTGAATTACAGGTTTATGTTTGTTTACTTTTGCTCTTTGTTGGAGAAGCAGTTTCTGCCTGTGACATTTTCTCTGTTCTGAATTTGACCTGTTGTGTCTGGGAACAAGCTCCTCTGTCTGCGTGTCTTTCAGCCGTGGGTGCTTGGTTCTAGGGGATGAAGTTGAATCTGAGGTGATTTCTTGGAAAAAGGCAGGGGAATAAGGTGACCAGTGAGAGAAGAGGTGACATAAGGAGAGGGGATGGGGGAATGGAACAATAGTTCAGTGGGTAGGGTGTTTGCTTGCACGCAGATGACCCGACCCGGGTTTGATTCCCGGCATCCCATGTGGTCCCTTGAGCACTGCCAGAAGTGATTCCTGCACACACACAGGGCTACGGCTTCCTCTTCTTGCACTTCTGCATGGCCTTCCTCTGACCCTCCCATGAGGGATGAGGGTAGATGTCCATTTTCAAAGCACCTTCAAGGGTTTCCTTCCCTCTTTTCAGCCAGTTCATGCCCTGAACCTTGCAGAGCCCCTGAGCGCAGCCACCATCCCAGCTGAGGCCTGATGGATGTAGAGAAAGTTTACAGGCATTGCCAATGCTTTTCGAATGCTTTCCTCAGCAACAAACTGTGCAGAAGAATCCCTTCTTTTAGAAACGGGATGACCATCTCTTTAAACCCTACTTCCAGTTCCCTCCCTCAAAGCCACATTTTTCTTAACCCCTACCCTGCTTTTCAATATCTTTTTTTTGGGGGGGGGTCACACCTGGCAATGGACAGGGGTTACTCCTGGATTTGCACTCAGAAATTACTCCTGACGGTGCTCGGGGGACCATATGGGATGCTGGGAATCGAACCTGGGTCGGCCACATGCAAGGCAAATGCCCTACCTGCTGTGCTATTGCTCCAGCCCCTGCTTTTCAATATCTTGATTGGCTTCCCTTCCCCCAGCCATAAGAGCACATTGCCACTTTGACTTTTTAATTAATGAATGTATTTTGCTATGTTGTGGGGGGCTGACTGGGGAGTTAGGAGGCGTGCTGTGAGGCAGATTGAAGCCTGGCTCCACCCTCCCCCCCCAACATACACATGAGGCATGTGTTCTGCACCTCCAGGCCCTACGAAATTGCATTTTAAGAAGACAATTTGTCCCTAGTTTCTTTATTTGTTTTTTTTTTTATGGGGAAGGTCTATAGCCAGCGATGCTCAGGAGCTATTTCTGGCTCTGTGCTCCGGAGTGATGGTTGGTGGTCTTGGGGAACATATGTCGTGTCAGGGATTCAAATTGGGGTCGGCAGGTTGCAAAACAAGGTCGTAACTTTCTGTACTATTTCTCTGGGCTCTGGTTGCTGTCGTCTGTTACCCAAGGACCCAGCATCAGCGCCCTCTTTCCTGGCTGCTAATACAAGCCCTATATGATCATGTAAAGCAACTGAACTTGTTAATTTTAGTCTTTGTGTCTCAGTGAAATGCATCCTTTTCTTTATAGTGTCCCAACTATTGAATTTAGTTCTCCTCATTCTTTTCCTGGAGCGATAGCACAGTGGTAGGGCATTTGTCTTGCGCTCAGCCAGCCCGGCCGAGCCGGGTTCCATTCCTCTGCCCCTTTCGGAGAGCCCAGCAAACTACTGAGAGTATCTCGCCCGCACGGCAAAGCCTGGCAAGCTACCCGTGACGTATTCAATATGCCAAACACAGTTACAACAAGTCTCAAAATGGAGATGTTACTGGGCCCACTCGAGCAAATCGATGAACAACAGGAGGACAGTGCTTGTTTTTTTTTTTTTTTTTTTTTGCATCCTTTCCCTGAGCCCCAGGCATTCTTTTCTTGCTTGAAAGATGGATCAACTACCTTGCCAGAGGAGACCAGAAAGATAAGTTTGTCTGGGGTTCTGCCTCTCACTTTCCAGCAAATTCATTTAGAAAGAAATGCTTTTATCTGAATCCTGGATGGGTGACACTGTTTCTCAGAAGCTGTGGGTAACAAGTGGAGGTCATACATTAAGATAATAAATGAAGGTAAGCTTTGCGCTTCCTTGGTTTTGTCTGTTTGCTTTATCAAAATCTTTGCATTTTTTATGATTTACCCACAGAGGTGAAATCTCTAAGACAGCCTGGAAATCTGTGTCTTTCAGATATGCAGCCTGTTAACTGGGGGTCCTTCCTTCTTAACCCAGCTCTCTCTAGCTCTGAGTGGTGTGAGGGAGGAATTTGTTTTGACTGATTTTCCTAGGCTTCATCAGGCCTCTTGACACATTAGTTTACTTAAGATTTTTTAAAGTTAATGTTGTAATTTAGACAATACAGCATGTTAACTCTTTCCTTTCTATTTTCCTTCAGTTGGTGGGGGGGGGGGGGGCACACCTGTGCTCAAGGCTTACTCCGGGCTCTGAGCTCAGGGATCACTCCTCACAGTGCCAGAGATTGAACCTGGGTTGGCTGTGTTCAAGGCAAACACCTTACCTGCTGCGCTGTCTTTCTGGCCCCATAGTGTTAACTGTGATAAATAAAGTTACAGCACCTTCACTACCACCAAATGCCCGAGACTCTCCACTACTGTCCTTTTGTTACTCTACCTGCAGGTTTGCAATCCAAGGCCAAGGATGCATCTTTGCTTGATTCTGAGTTTCTCCTCGTTTCATGTCTCTCCATACCGCAGATGAGTAAGATCATTCATTGTTTAGCCTTCTTCTGACTGATTTCACTTCAGTTCCATCAATGATTCTGTGAGTTGCAAGAGCTCCTCTTTTTCAAAGCTGCATAGTATTCCATACACAGAGCACACCTTCTTTATCCATTCATCTGCTCTTCCTGGATATTGTAGTTAGTACTGCAGTGAACCTAGCTGTGCTGATATCTGTTTGAATTAACTGTTTTTTTTTGGTGTGTGTGTGGGGGGGAGGGGGGAGTTGGGGGAATAGATGTCATCAGACCTCTTCTCACTGTTTTTGTGTCCACACCCTTCTTCTGACACCAGCCCAGTAGGTTCCTGTAGGTTCACCTTCCTACTTCCTAGCATCTCTGTTGATTTTGGAGACTATATTTCCACCCTTTCCTGGCGGTAAAATAGGATAAAGCAACAAGCCTCAGACAGACTTAGGTTCGAAAGTTAAGTTGTCTGGTAGCACTTGGCAAGTCCCATAGATTCTGGCCTGAGTGTCTTTATCTTTCAAATGGGATGACCGGCTCTCGCAGCAAACTGGTGGGGCCCTTTCTGACTGTGCTTCTTCTACCCTCCATATGGTGAGCATTGTTCCTGTATGAGCTGGGGTCAACCTCCAGGGCAGAGGACGAGCAAGACCTCAGATAAAAGACCAGTGCTGCCTGGATAATATGTGCTTCTGTTTGATGTTAGATTTGGGCAAGATGCTTGTTTTTTTATGAACCACCCGCTTTTCTTCCTCACCAGCCATAAACTGAGTTCAGATTATCAGCATTCTGTCAGATAATCCCTTGAGTGTTTTTTTGTTTTGTTTAGTTGATTGATTTACATATGCATTTATATGTGTGCATGCGTGCGCGCACACACACACAAACACACAGACACACACACACGCACACATACACACAGACACATGCATGCGCCAAGTGGGGAGGATTTAGCAACCCTCCACCCACAGGTTGGCACTCTGACTTCTGGCGAGCTGTCAACTATGGTTACCTCTTGCCTAAATCTTGAAAGCAAACTGGGTTGAAGCAGTTCATGAGAAACATCCCCTCCGCCGACCCGCTCAGGTACTTCCTCTTTATTATATCATTACTTTTGTCCCGGTGAATTTTGCTCTTAGAGTTTCAAGTTAATCCATTTATTTCCATGTGCCTTCCCCATCCAAATTGGATTAGGAGTATAAATAGCTGGGTGGGCCCCTGCTACCTGCCTGCAGCCTGGCTCTTTGGGTGGGCTGGGCTGTTTGTTTGCCCTCAGTGGAAGCTCCAAGTGCTGGAATGATGTCTACCTCCTTCCCCAAACCCCTCGCAAGACCCGCTTTGTTCCCTGGATGTGGAGAACACTCTGGTTTCCATGCAGGTGGCACGAATGCAGGTTCCCTGGTTTGGCATTATCCTCTTAAACTGTCATTTTTTTTAAATTATTATCTTTTTTTGGGGGGGGAGGGCACACCAGACAATGTTCAGGGATTACTCCTGGCTCTGTGCTCAGGGATCACCCCTGGTGGTGCTCCGAGGACCATATGTAATGTAGGGAAGTTGAACCCAGGTCAGTTGTGTGCCAGGCAACTGCCCTCCCGACTGTGCTATGGTCCAGCCCCTCCTTCACTCTCTTTTGAAAGCTCCATCTGTGTGTGTAGACACATACGCCTCCCACCACCTCAGACTGCTCCCTGACATTTCTCTGACTCTTGGTTTTCCTTGCAGCACTGTTGTGTAATGACAGAGGGTACCCGGGATGTGCTCCCAAGGCTGGACGGGCACTTTTCTTTCCTGGGGTTCAGCTTCTTCTTCACTGGGAAATCACTTCCATCTGCATTTTGTTTATTTTGTATTCACCTTTAGTTCTGGGCAGGTTTTTTATTATATAGGAGTCACCCCCAGTGGTGATTGTGCAGGGGTGCAGGTGGGGGAGACTGCTTGGTGGTGCTCAGCCCAGTAATGAAGACCCGAGAGTTCAAGCCCAGTGATGCTCAGGGGTCCCCGGAGCTGCATCCGGGGATGCTGAGAGTGGCACTTGGTGCCAGGGATCAAACCCCATAAGTCATCTCCCCTGCCAGAAATAAGCTCCGCCACTTGAGCGATCTCCTGGCCCTGTCATTTAATATCATCTCCAAGGAGAGGCAGAATGAACCAGAATCTAAGGTTTCTTGGCTATCTAGGCAGGATGTTCCACAGGTACTGTGCTGTCTCTCTCTCTCTCTCTCTCTCTCTCTCTCTCTCTCTCTCTCTCTTGTTTGGGTCACACATAGTGATGCTCATGGTTTACTCCTGGCTCTGCACTCAGGAATCACTCCTGGTGGTACTTAGGGGGCCACTTGGATGCTGGGGACCGAACCTGGGTTGGCTGTGTGCAAGACCAGTGCCCTGCCTGCTGGACTATCTCTCCCACCCAGGTGCTGTTTCTCTTGCTGTAGTCCGTGGCTCAGTCTTTAGAATCTTCTAGGAGCTCGGATGGCAGACTCTTGAGCTCTCCTCCAGACTCGGTTGGTTGGAATTTCTAGTGGCGGTGCTCAAGAGTCTGCCATGGGCGAGCCAAAGAAATGACTTGGGTCTTGTGTGTAAGAGCCACCATCCATGAGGTTCTGATGTTGCTTCCGGTCATGTCTTTCTCTTCAAGACTCTGAACCTTCCATGAAAGTGACAGCCACGCTGAGCCTTCTGCCTCTTCTCCTTCTCATTGATATCAGGATAATTGGGAGCTATCAGCGCCCTCACGGAACCCTGGCACTGTGGATGAAATCAGGTGTGCTCTTATTAAAAGAGAAGTTGGGGGCCAGAGGGATGCACAGTGGGCAGGGCACTTGCCTTGCATGTGGCTGACCCCAGTTCAATCCCAGCACCCCATATAGTCCCCTAATGGCTGCCAGGAGTGATCCCTGAGCACAGAATCAGCATTTACCTGGAGTACTTCTGGGTGTGGTTCCAAAACAAAAAAATATATATAATTAAAAAAATTAAAAATAAATAAAAGGGAAGTCAACTAGAGTTAGTTGTTTTTTGGGGGAAGGGGGTATACCCAGCAGTGCTAAGGGTCCTGATCCTCAGCCCTGTGTTTTGGGCTTGGTTGGTGCTCAAAGGCCTGAAATGCTTGGAGGTCACCATCCCTGGGGGGAGCTGGGGATGGACATGCAGAGCTTCAGGTGAGACTCAGTCCCTCAATATACCAGGCCTGTGCTCTGCCTCTTTGACCTCTCCCTGGTTCTCAGCTGATTCTGAAAGAGGGCGAGGAGTCTTGGCTTTTGGGGGTCCTGGGGATAGGTGGTGGCAGGGAAATCAGAGACCGGTGTGAACTTGTCTGGGAAGAAGAAGGGAGCACTAGACCTTCCCAAATAGTTAAACTCTGCTGGCTCAGGAGGAACATGAGTCCAGGAGACTTCCTTTAGGGGAACCGGAGGGATAATCAGATTAGTTGGGATTTAAGGGAGAAAATTTGGCAAATCAGAGCTCTGATCAGCATCCTGTGTTGGGGTTTGCAAAATCAGAATCTAATTTTCTAATTTGGCATCTTCCCCATTGGGTGCTTTGGTGCCTTCGTTACCGAGCTCATGTCAGTGGATGGTCTGGAGCAGACCAGGGGGTTGGCGGGAAGGATTAATTGCACACGGGCATTCTAGATCAGCTTATTTTTTATGACTTTATTTCTTGGGGAAAACACTTGACTGTGCTCAGGGGACTATGACCTGTAGCATTTTTTAAAAAAATTCTATTATAATATTTTTTTTTCTCTTTTGGTCACACCCAGTGTTGCCCAGGGGTTACTCCTGACTCTGCACTTAGGATTTACTCCTGGCGGTGCTCGGGGGACTATGTGGGATGCTGGGAATTGAACCCGGGTCGGCCGTGTGTAGGGCAAGCCCTACCCTACCTGCTGTGCTATCATTTCAGCCCCACTATTATGAAAATCTTGAAACATACAAAAGTGCGATATGATTTCAATCTAACAACAAAGATGTATTATCCACAAGCCAAGCATGCAGAAGTCCAGAACCAGAAGAGAGCTAGGTGACAGGGAGAGAAGAAGCAATGTCGATGCTGGAGAGAGCTCCGAGTGTGGGGACATGTGCTCTGTGTGCAGGAGCCCAGTCCCCCGAAACCACAAATGCTTCCCCGAGCACTATTTGAAGTGACACCTGAGCACATTGTGGGCATGTCTGTCCTCTCACCGGCCCCAGAAATGAGGCAGCTCCTCATGGGAGAAGGTTGCCTGGAAGGGTGCAGAAAGAGCATCTGGATGGCAACCCTGTCCTCAGGAGCGTGGTGACACAGGCAGCCGGATGTCAGTCTCAGTGAACTGCACAGTCAAGATCTGGGCATTGGGCTGTAGCCATAGTAGAGTGGGTGGCGGGCCCGGGTTCGATCCCCGACATCTTAGCACTGTCAAGAGTGATCCCTGTCACCACACCAGGAGTCAGCCCTGAGCACTGGCTGTGTTCCCAAAACGAACAAACCAAACCAAACCAGAAACTGGAGAGAGGTGTGAAGGGGTGTTGGTCACGTGCAGAAATGGGAGATCCACAACCAGGAGATGCAAACTGATGGTGTTACCAACCCGAGGAAGGACCTTGGGGTGAGGGCAAGGCACAGAACTGTCCTTTCATGGACAGTTCTGTCGGGGCATTGCCTTTTGTTGCATAGAATTCTATCTTGAGCACTGAAGTCTGAGGCCGGAGTGTGGCTTGAGTGATCGAGTATGCCGTTTGCCTGTGTGAGGTCCTGCATTTGGATCTGACACCTCATGGTCCTCAAGTGATTCCTTCATCACTTCACCTCACTGTGTTCTAATTGTCATGCACGCATCAAGGAGAAACGCTCAGGCTGGGGCCAGAATGCCGGTCACATTTCCCATAGTTTTCTTCCCTTTTAAACAAAAGCAGGGGGCCTCAGAGGAATGTTATTTTATTTTTATTGCATTAAAAGATAATTGTTTTTGGCCACTCTACAGGCTTTCCTAAGTAGAATGATTTTCCTTTGAAACTAAAGCTGCCAGGGTAGAGATATGGCGGATGAGTTCTGAGCACGTGCTTTGAATGAGGGAGCCCAAGGGGTCTGTCCCCTGTACCACATGGTCCCCTGGGCACAGTTGGGAGCGACTCCAGAGTACCGAGAGGGGTGGGCCCTAGCAGCGCTGCTAGGTGTAAAAACTGAAAATGATGACTGACCTAGGAGAGAAGTGGTCAGCCTGTGGGAAGAAGCCACCTGTCGGAGCATGGGAATGGACATTTGAGAGACTCTTGATCACTGTTTCTCCCCGGAGCTCTCAAACGGCCCCTCACTCTGTTCCAAGCGGGCCCCAGGTGAGAGCTGTATACCTGGGGGGTTACCCAGGTAGAGACGTGTCAGAGGGGCCCATGGGACAAAGCCTGTTTGAGTGGAGATGCTGAGCGGGGCTTGCTGGCTGGCGTGCTGTGTTTCTCAGACACCCTGTGTTGAGTCTGGCCGTGTTTTCTGCACTCACAGTGGCCCCACCCCCTCAGAGCTGGGCCCTGAGATGTGGGTGTCTTGTGGCAGGCTGTAGGGATGAGCACTGATGGAGGGCGTGGCCCAGAAGCAAAACTTTGACTAGTCTATGTGCAGCACAGGTCCCCGGGCTTCTGTTAAGTGGCACAGCATAGTATGGTTCTATGGTATTTTTTTTTCCTGACTCACCCAGAATCTTCTAGGGCTCTGCAACAGGCACAGGTGTCATCCCAGAGGCCCGGGAGCATCTCCCTTCCCTGCTGGGGCACCCTGGGGCGGGGAGTGCTGTCTTCACTCCAGGTCACATGTGGGGTTGTTGTTTGTGATCAATAATGCACTAAGAGCAACAGCTGCTATTGTCCAGTGCCTCCTTTGCCTCCGGTTTCCAGAGTTCGAAAGCTCCTTCGAGCCCCAGTGCCCAGCTCCTTCCTGGGCTTTATGAAAGGACAGTTCTGTGCCTTGCCCTCACCCAAAGGTCCTTCCTCGGGTTGGTAACACCATCAGGTTTGCATCCCTGGTTGTGCATCTCCCATTTCTGCACGTGACCAACACCCCTTCACACCTCTCTCCAGTGGCTCCTGATAGTCCCTTCAGTCATCACAGCTTGGGGATTCAGCAGTGCACACCCTGCTCCACTGGAGCGAGGAGGGGCTGAGGGCAGGGGAGCGGCTCGAGGTACTTTCCAAGTAGGAGAGCTGCCACCGAACCCCAGCACCACGGGCTGTGGCCCACAAAACAAACAACAAGCAACAAAGGAGGGGGAAGGAAGGAGGCTGAGCCACGAGGGCCAGGCCCGCAAAGGCACCGGAACAGGTAGGCTTGTGCATGTGCAGACTTATCCTGTGTTATAGGGTTCCTGGGGAAGGCAGTGATGTGTGTGAGGCAGAGTCGGAGGTGGGGTCCTGGTGGCAAGTGTGTGCTTTCACGATGAAATAGCAGAAAGCTTCCGTGTGTGTATGTGTGTGTGTGTGTGTGTGTGTGTGTGTGTGTGTGTGTGTGTGTGTGTTTCACTGGGCTATCCACCCTTTTAGTTCTCTCATGCTCCCCAGCCCAGCAAACCATTGCCCCAAGGCACTCCTCATCCACTTTTCAGACATGGAAACTGAGGGCTTGGATTTGGGATTGATGGAGCTGGGAGCTACACCCGGGCAGTTTGGGTCTGAGAACCACTGGGTGTGACCCAAAAGCAAACACACACACACACACACACACACACACACACACACACCTTTTCTGAAGCATCCTCAAATCATAGAGACTGCCTGAGACCTTGCTCATGTGGGATCTCCCCAGGTGCTCCCTTCAGGGACCAGGGTCCTGTGGGAGAGGGAGAGCCAGCTCACTCCCCTTTGGCAGGGTCCCAGGCCTCTGCCATCTGGAGGGGGCAGCCCACTGCCACCTGGCGTCAGATTGTGATGTGGGAAGGCACAAGAGCTGAGAGCGGAGCTTGCTGGGTTTGGGGGGCAAATAGAAGCCCCAGTGTTGTGTCGGGGCGGTTGCCAGGAGAGCTGCTAGGGCCACACACCAGCCACCTGTGTTGGGCGGCATTGACAGAGCAGGGATGAGCCGGCGGGGGGATGGGTGCATTCAGCTGTGCCCAGTGCAGCTGGGCAGACCCTTCCTGAGTGGTTCCCTGAATACTAAGGTAGGAGGAAAGGCACCAACGTC
Source organism: Sorex fumeus (assembly GCF_029834395.1). Taxonomy (NCBI): domain Eukaryota; kingdom Metazoa; phylum Chordata; class Mammalia; order Eulipotyphla; family Soricidae; genus Sorex; species Sorex fumeus. Next base: position 5,792,840 of record NW_026606060.1, on the reverse strand, counting down.
CAGCTCCCAAGGTCCCTTCCATGCCCGGGACCCGGTTTTACTCTTGGTTCCCAGTAAGATTTCATCTGAAGGAAGAAAAATGCTGGAAACAAAAGTTTTAGCATGTAAAGTTTATGCTTTGTTCCGGGGCCAGGGCATATCCAGCCTGCGGGCTATAGAAGGCTCCTGGGTTCCCATGGCCTGGCCCGGTGTCAGGCAGAATGGACACGCAGGCTTCTCTTTGCTTAGCTTGGCTGCTGTGTCGTATGGCTCCTGAGTGATGCTCTCAATCTCCAAGTTCCTGTCCCTGTGTTGGAATCCAGGCATACATTGATGATGCTCTCAATCTCCAACTTCCTGGCCCTGTGTTGGGCATCCAGGCATGCCTCAATGATGCTCTCAATCTCCAAATTCCCGACCCTGTGTTGGGCATCCAGGCATGCCTCGTCTCAGGGTTTTGGAGTAGGAGAGCCTTGAAGGCGGCTCAGTTCTCGGCCAGGAATTGTAGGCTTGAGTTCCCGTGCAGTGGAGACTAGTTCATCAGAACCAGCCAGAACAATCAGGGGCTACCAGCCAGGAAGCGAAAGGCTTCCGATTGCTTCCCGGGGGGCCTCAGCTGTAGCTGCACAAGGTCTCGGGGTGGTTTATGAAAGCTCTGAGTGGTTGGCTGTGTCCCGGGGACTAGAGACGCTGAAGGGGAGTGTGGCCCCCTCCTATGGCTCCCATACTCCGTCCCCCTGCAGACAGGAGGGGAGTTTCCTGGTCCAGCAGAGGCTCCTTCTGCTCAAAGATCTCCGGATACTCTTTCCATCCGAGGCTACCTGGGAGCCTCCAAAATAATTCTGTGTGGTAGCCATTTCCAAATAGTTCTAGATCCATCTTTGAACCCCAGTTGCTTTTTTATTGTTTCTAGGATTTCATTAGGGGAGAGGGGATTGGGTCAGAACCAGTGATGCCGAGGATGGACTCCCAGCTGTATGTTCAGGATTCACTCCTGGCTCTGTTCAAGGGTCAAACCAGGTCACCTGCATCCAAGCCAAGTGCCTTAACTCTTGTACTGTCTGTTCCTATTTTTGCTGGACACCACCCTCTCCCCCCATGTTTTGACCTCCATAACCAGGATATCATGGGCATAACTTAACTCTTTCTGCAATGACTCTGCTTTGTTCTTAGGAGTATCAGTGATGTGGCAGGTTGATGTCCACAGAGCTATTTGGGGTACAGGAGGGCATTTGTTCCTTCAATAAAGTACTCAGACTTCAGGATTTTGGAGTGTTGATGTGTTTCAGTCCTTCTGTGTTATTAGTGGCCCTTTCTCACTGTCCTCTGGGGGCTGGTTTCTAAAGCCCCTCTTCTTCCTAACTGCCCCCTCTCCTGTCAAAAATCCTTGATTTGAATCTGAAGTTGGTTGAACAAGTAGATCAAAGATCTTGTTTCCATAGTCTGGAATGACGTGAGCTCTGTGTGAGGACTCGAGGGTCACATGGCCAGCACAGGGATGCTGGTGGACATCTGCAGACTTGAATGTTCGACTCAAGGCCCTGTCTACATCATGGAATCCTGGCCTTTAAATCTTTAAGCTTGAAGAGGAGCGTTCTGAGTTCTCCAGCTGCCTGTATTTAAGGACCCACCAGCGAAGCACTGTCCCGTTAATCATGGTCCTCAGTCCTGAATGAATAGTCAGATGAAACTCAACTAGTAGAACTCAGTCCTGCTTCCAGCCACTAGGAACGCCAGAATGGCAGTGAGGGCTGAGACCAGCAATGTTATCTGAATCGATAGCCTTGGAATTTGGGATTGTCGCCAATTTAGAGCTTAGAGCTCAGACCAAACCCCATTATTTTGAGGACAGTCGTTCTTCACCTGACCACTTGCAGGAGATGGGAGGGACTGGGGCTGGTCCTGCCTGGACCGTCTCCTGAGCTGAGGCCACTTGAGCACCACTGCTGTTAGAGATGCCACGGCTAGAAGAGATGTTGCAAGGAATATGCAAGTTTTGAGAGGCTTTGAAATGAAAATCTTTTCATTTTATTGTTACTATTAATATTTTTTAAGGTATTAGTATCTTTCTGAAGAAAACGGCTGGCCACCTTTCTCTTTAGATTAGCTTTACAAATCTCACACCCAAATGGTAGCCTTTCTTTGTTCATGTTGGTCTCTATGTTTGGGGGGGTGGGAGGAGTTTTTGGTTTGCACACTGAGCATTGCTCAGGGTTTACTCCTGGCTCTGCATCCCTGAGCATCACTCCTGCTGATGCTCAGGGGACAGTGTGTAGTGTCAGGCATGGAACCCTGTTGGGTTGTGTGCAAGGCAAGTGCTCTGCCCTTCTATTTTACCTCTACAGCCTCCTAAGAAGGAACCAGAACCTTGGCTCTAACACCCAGGACCCCACAGATTAGTCTGTGGTGTCGCAGTGAAATTCTGAAGGCAGCCACAAGCTGTGGCAGGGACAGAGTCTCACACGGTGTTTGAGGAAGGGTCTGCTGCGGTGAAGCCCTCCTGAACAGATGGCTCTTGGGTCAGCAGCCCAGCGTTATTGTCTCTAAGCACTTGCAAATTTGTGCTTTCCACATAAACAAGCGCCTCACTCTGGCAGCTGTGGAGAGATGAGTCCCTCCAGCGGGAATTCTTCTAGGCTCACACGAGAGCAGTGATTTAAAGTGAGATGCTGCTGAAGGAGCATGTGAGGAGGTGCTGAGCACCACCCCCCATGCGAGAAAACTTACAGGATGCACAGAGGGGGAAAAAAAAGCCACAGTTGCTGGAGCCTGACTTCAGTGGCATCTCGGATTCACTCCTCGGGCCGGGGCTATATTTAGCTCTGTTATCAGAGCAGAAAGCAGGGTTTCAAGGCTTGTAGGATGTATCTATTAAAATAACCTATGTGACTGAGGAGCTGCTCACTCGAACATTTTTGTTCCACTGAAATACAATGAGAGGAAATGGGACTCCAGGAAACGGCCGTTCTATCAGGGGATCCGAGGCAGCGTGGGCCATTTCAGTATTTATACACGTTCTGGCCATTGTGATTGCAACCTTGGGTAACCCTCCGCTTTTTTCTGCCCCTTTCTAATCTTCTGCAAACTTTGAAAGCCAGTGGACTGGGGAAGGGATGCATGGAGCTCTGGGCACGGGGAACTGGATTTGTGAACGCACTTAGTATCTCCTTTGGCGCTTTCCTTGGAAGTTTCCAAGGTTGTTGATTCTCAGCTGAGCAGCTGACCCAGACCCCAGGTCCGGGATGGCTGGGGGGAGGAGTGGGGTCAGTCAGAGGGTGAGAGGCTTGGCCTTCATTCAAGTGGTTTGTCCAGACATCCAGGCCTCTTGAAGGGGCCAGGACAGCTTCCCCCGACCTCTTGGGTCTCTCCTGCCCTGCCCCCCACTTCTGTAGTTTTTCTTCTATTCACTTTGGTGTCCGAGGGGCAGTTTCTGTGTGTGGGGAGCAGAGGCTGGGAGGGGAAGCTCGTGGCCTTGTTCTCAGCACCCTGAAGTCCCCTTTCCCATATGATCAGCTCCTGGTGTCCACGTGAGACCCTGGCTTCCTGCTACTGAAAGAGGGAAGTCTTCCCCCAGCCCGCCCTGTTTCCACGGCAGCACAGAGATGGAAGGACCCCGGGATGCGAGTGCAGCTCTTGGTCTCTGGACCAGGGAAGGTCAGAGCTGGGCAGATGGTGTGTGGAGGGCCCAGCCCAGCACGCCTCAGACCCAGCTGTGCCCACAGCGTGTCAGGCCCTTCTTTCAGACGCTTCTGTGGCCTGTGTTTGTGTAACTCTTACTTTCTTTGGGAATTCTTGCTAGCCTTGATTGGTTGATCTTGAGTAGTCATATAGAAGCCCTGCTTCAGTCCACTGGGTCAAACCCGGGCACCCTCAGTGGCCCCAGAGTGCTTGTGGGCAGCAATGGAAGTGTTTGATGTTCTGTAAAGATCACCTTTCCTCTATGTGGGGGTTCTGTGCTCCTCTCGGCTTTGTTGTATTCAAGAAGCCTGAAACCCAGGTTGGCACTGCCAGCAGGAGAATATCCTGGGAAATGGCACAGCCTCCGAGCCTGGGTCTGAAAGAGGGAAATCCTCTCCGCATCCCAGTTTCCCCACCCAGAAAGCAAGGATAGTGATGCTCACCTGATATGGACAGTGTTGTCACTGACAGTCAACGTGTAGCAAGCACTCAGGAGGGCTTCTGTAACATGATCTTAGCCACACACCCTTACTCAAACCCAAAGCTAGAGAAACTGCTCTCTTGTCGCTATGTCTGTTCAGACAATCCTGCTGGCTCCAAGGGCAAGACTTAGTGTGATGGGTAAATGCAGCTTATGTTCTAGACGCCCAAGTGCATGGCCCACTTCTACAAAACACTGTGTGACTTAGGCAGTTTATATAGACTTCCAGTGCCTGGGTCTGCTCACTTATAGATGGAGTGAAGAGATGTTTTTTCAAAGGACCTGAGAGTGCAGGTCCCAAGCGCTTGCTTGCATGTGACCAACTGTGGTTCCATTGGCACTGCGTGGTCTCCAGAGCACCTCCTGGAGGAATTCCCTCAATTCTTGGGAAAATCATCCCCTCCCCCATTTCAGCATGGATGTTGGTGGACCACCGAGTAACATGGTATGGCCTCCAAGCCCACTATAATTTGGTAAGAGAGACACTTCTTTTCTTCTTTTTTTTCCTCCTCCTCTTCTTCCTCTTTTTCTTCTGACATCTGGCAGGTTTGGGGGGCCATAGAGGATGGAGGGGATTGAACCTGGGTCAGCCATGGACAAGGCAAGTGCCTTATATGCCAAACTCTCTCTCCAGGCCCAAATTTCTTTTCTCCTTTCTTTCTGTTCTTTCTTTCTTTCTTTCTTTCTTTCTTTCTTTCTTTCTTTCTTTCTTTTTAAGGTTTTTGGGCTACCTGACTGTGCTCAGGAATTATTCCTGGATTTGTGAACATGGGTTGGCGGCATGCAAGGCAAACACCCAACCCATTGCATCCCCCACCCCCACCCCTGGCCCCTTCCAACCTAAAGAAATTCAGATTTAAATGTCAGTGAAGAGATGTTCAGTAAGCAGAATAACCGGAAAGGTGTGATCCACTAGGATTGTCCTATTGGCTGGCTTGGCGTTTGGTGACCGGTGTCCGGTTCTTGCTCCGTTTCCTGGTCCCTCACTTCTTTCTTCTCCTGCCAGTGTGTGCTCTGATTCACCAGCTCAGGGAGGGAAGCTCCCTGAGGGAGGAAGAAGGAGGAAGAAAGTTATACCTACCTAGGCTTTGGAACCCCTGTTCCAGAGAGGCCCAGCTGCCCGGCTTTTGTTTCTCTGCAAGCAGAATTGCAGAGCCACTGAAGCTCGGGCAGCTTTGCTCTAGCAGAGAGGAGACTCAGCCGCCACCTTGCCTTACCCTGCGCTTGCCGGGTGCTCGCTCTTTTTGCATGTGGGTAGCTGCCAGCTGGGTTCAGGTGCAGGGTGGTACTTGCTGCCCGGATGAGCACTGATTTCACTCCACCGGGATTGAGAACAATCGACCATGGCAAGAATGGTGTGCATTCTCATTTGTGGAATATACAGTAACATAAAAGGAGACTAACAGCTAAGGATAGTAGAGACAAGGGCCAGGAGGATCGCTCCACAGCTTGGAAGCTGGTTTCACATGCTGGGGGAGAGGGCAGCTGGAATAAAGAAGGGACCACTAAGTAAATGATGCTTGGGGGGCTCTCTTGGGGTGGGAGATGTGTGCTGAAAGTAGACTATGGACTAAATATGATGCCCCTTAGTACCTGTATTGCAACACCCAAAGGGAGAGAGAGTAAGAGGGAATGTGCCTGCCACAGAGTTAGGGGTTGGGAAGGGGTGGGGTTTGTGGGAGGGATACTGGGAACATTGGTAGTGGAGAATGAGCACTGGTGGAGGGATGGGTACTTGAACATTGCATGACTGGACTGAAACGTAATCACAAAAGTTTGTAAGTCTGTAACTGCATCTCATGGCGATTCATTAAAAAGAAAGGAAGGAAGAGAGAGAGAGAGAGAGAGAGAGAGAGAGAGAGAGAGAGAGAGAGAGAGAGAGAGAAGAAAGACAGACATGCATTTTCCCCTTCCCGACAGCAGGGCCAGGATCTGGGCTCAGCCACTTCCGCAGCACGTGGGAAGGCCAGCAAGGGGGTCACCCGCTGCATAGCCAGGCCGCAGTTGTCATGGTGCTGTGACTGCAAATTGTTGAGTCTTTTGCTTGCTTCAAATGGGCTCTGGCTATCGTTATATTAACAGAAGCTAATAGATGCAGATCAAACCCGCAGAGCCCCAGAACAGAAGATTCTGCTCTTCCCTGAAACATTGCCTCATTATCGCGGGCAGCGTCCCCGGGGCCCGGTGTGGGCCAGGGAGACGCAGATGTTTCAGCTTGCTGCAAATGGAATTGTTGACGTCGATGCAAACGCTTCCTCGAGCTGTGGCGTCATCGATTCCTGCATTATGGCCCTTTTAAACTCTCTGCTGCCCTTCTCAGATATCGACATTTTTAAAAAGCGGTTTCTCCTGTGGACCCTTTTCAGAATCACACACACACCAAACCCCGGCTGAGCTCTTAGGCCCAGATAAATGGAAGTGGGTGAATCTGGGCTGATGTTTCCTTTGAATAATGAATTATTTAGGGAGAGATCTTTGCTTCTGAAAGTGGCAGATGTGTTGCTAGCCGGCAGGAAGGGCTTGCTGTCAGGGCTGGCATGGCTCCTGTCTCTGGGGGAGCGGCCAACGTCTTTTTCCCTCTCCCCCTAGCCTGTTGTAGCATGCCCCCCCCCCCCCCCGTGTGCATACCTCACCTGGGGTTCCAAGTGCCTGGGGAAAAAAGGGGCAGTGGGTGATCGCTAGAACGCTTGGAGAGAATGTGGCTCTTGGGCTCTCGTGCTCCCTGGAGGGAATTGTGGGCACATCCTGGCCAGGCACTGCTCTGTCCTCTGTTCTGAGGGCCCCTGACTGTCCTCTCCCCCCGGGGCCCACAAAGTGTGGCTGAAGTTCTGCCTTTCCCCCTCTGGAACGGGGTGAACTCTTAACCATAGCTATTGCCCTGATCCCTTGCTCTCTGTCCATCTCTTCTACTCAGTATACAGCTGGGTCCTGTAGTGACACACTCAGCTCCCAAGGAACCCCTGAGGGCGCCTGCAGCACCCCACTTCTTTTATAACTGGGGATAAAGCTCAACCCCAAAGATGGAGCAGTTGCAAGATCCCAAAGGAGAGAGGTTCACATTGGCGTTTGTAGTTGTGTTGCTGGGAGCCCCCTCTTGGCCGTTCAAGGTGAGGGCCTGAGGATGCAATTCCGTGCTGCCGGAACCCTGTGTGGTCAGGAATTACCTGGGAGTAATACTGGGAGGTTCCCAGAAGCCCTCAGGGTCACACCTCATGGTACTAGGGACCTCTAGGGTTGCTTGAGGTGCATGTGGATCAATTGTATGTTCCTTAAGCTCTGTTCTCTGTCTGTCTGCCCCCTGTTCAGTTGCCGTGTTTGTGTGCGTGTGCGTGTGTGTGCAGTGTGTGTGCGCACGCATGTGTGTGTGTTTGTTGGGGGGTGGTGCTCAGGGACCCACATGGTGATATTCAATACTCAGCTGGCATTGTGGGTCTGGTGATCTGTGCTCGGGCACCCCCGGTTCTTGGGGGCCATGAGGGTGACTGTAGGGGTGCTGGGCTCCAGCTGGGCCTCATGCACACCAGGCATGCACTTGGACCCTTGACTCACAAGTGTCTCACACACATGTGCCTCCTGTGCAGGCCCCTGCAGATGGAGGCCCGTGTCACTTTGCTGAGAAGCTGAGGTCAGCACTTCCTGCTCCTCTCCAGAACCCCACTTGGGGTTTCCAGAGCTGGGCCTGGCTGTGCTGTGTCCAGCCCCTGCCCCCGGGGCGGGCACCCTCCTGTGCGTCCATGCTCTGCCTTCCTCGCCCATCCTCACTCAGTAGTCCCAGTCTGCGGCCCGTGGGGCTGTCCGGGTTCCCTGTTGCATTATCCCCATCTTAGCTGGTCTGACTCCCTGTCACATGGTCCTTGATCTTATGATTCGAAAATGACAGTCAGCTGCTTGGGAACCACACACACTGGCTTCCCGGGCTCCAGGGGGTGGGGAGGGGGGCGGCTGCTGCCCTTGGCTGCTTCTCAGTTCACTGTCTGCCACCCCCCGCCAGGAGGTCTAGAGACACACAGCCATGCCAGGACAGCACACGCTGGTCCGCTGCAGACCAACAGAACAGTCACCTTTGTTTTGTTTTGTTTTAGCATGACCCCTGCCAAGGCATGGCAGTGCTTTCGCATTTTTTTCTGCCTATGAAAAATTCAAGGTTTCAGAAGAGTTTAAGGAAAAGAAGCGTCAACTCAACTCCCCCCTGCCACTCTAGGCTTTCCCGCGTCTCTCTCAATGCCCATCATCCCCCCACTCTGCTGTTCCTTCAGAGCAGAAGGCCCTCCCCTGCTTCCTGCTTTATTTGCTTTGCCCTACTCTTTCTTTCTTCCTTTGGAATTCTACTTAAGAAACTGAACTATTTAGTTTTGTCCAAACTGGTCTTTGAGAGCAGCCGCACCTCCCCCCCCCCCCCCCCATCCTGATACCTGCCCCAGTCCATTGTCTCTATCATATGTCCATAAGATGAACAGGTTAGGGGCCAAGGGAATAGCTGAAGTGTTAGGACACAGGCCTTGCTTGCCTGAGGCTCTGAGTTTGATCCCTGGCACTGCATTGCACTCCCCAACCCTGCCACCTTTGTGTGTGCCCCTCGGAGCCGCACCAAGCTGAAGCACTGAGTGGTCATATCTGCTACATTTGGCGAAGCATCAGCACAAATGGCCAGAGTGGCTGATGCACCCATGCTTTGCTGAGGGTGACCCCCTTTTTTTTTTAAAGACCAATGAAAGCTAGGATAAAGTAGTGACTGCTAATAGACTTGAATCTGGGAAATTCTTGGCTTTCCCTGCCTCAGTTTACTCCTGCATAAACAGTAGAGAACAATGTCAACTTCTTTGGAATGCAATGATGAGAGCTTCATGAGTTTGTAGGTTTTCCACTTTGAGTCATGCCTGGCACATCCCAGTAGCCACCTGTGTTGAACTGGCTGTTATCCCACCTCGTGCTGTCGCTTAGGATTTGCCAAACCCAACTGTGAACTTCTTTAAGTTCTGTCTCACTCCAGCCATGTCGACGTCACCTTTCTGGCCTCAGCTTTTTCGTCTGCTAACTGGGGTCACCACAATTCCCCTCACTTTGTTGGGGAGCTGAGTGACCGATGAGAGGAAAAAATGCTGACAGTGGGGCCTGGCGTGGATATGGGACTCAGTATGGCAAACTCTGGGGCATTTCCCCCAGAGCTTGTTGAGCTAGAAAAATAACAGAAGTTATGAGACTTTTTGGTTTTGGTTGCTTGGTTCAGTGCCCAGGGTTTGCCCCCAGCAGTGCTCTAAGGGCCATGTGGTGCTGGGTGGCAAAGCTCCGCAGTGCTCCAGCCCTTTGAGCGGCCTCCCCTGCCCAGATCAACAAGTCAGCGAGCTTTCCAGGGTGACCCCTTGTGTCCCGCAGTTTGATCTCAAGGAACACACAAGTGTTTGCACATTAAGCGAACAGCTGAAAAATGATTCCTGGGATTAGGTCAAATGAGATTGGAAAAGGCAGACAAGAAAGAATGGTTGCAACATATTGATGAGGACTGGAGTGATAGCACAGCAGGTAGGGCGGGTAGGGCAGTTGCCTTGCATGCGGCCAACATGGTCGACCCGAGTTCGATTCCTCTGCCCCTCTCGGAGAGCCTGGCAAGCTACCTAGAGTATCTCACCTGCACGGCAAAGCCTGGCAAGCTACCCGTGACGTATTTGATATGCCAAACACAGTAACAATTGTCACAATGGAGATGTTACTGGACCCGCTCGAGCAAATCGATGAACAACGGGAGGACAGTGACAGTGACAGTGATGAGGAATTTACATGATGGAGCATATTGTATGAGCTGGCTTTAATCTGTATGAGATTGGTTTAGTGTGTTCATTTTATAGATGTGGAAACTGAGGTTCCCCAAGGTGAAGTTATCCGGCTAGTAAATAGCAGAATTGAGAGTTGAACTTGAAAGTCTGAGTTCTTGAAGGCCAGGTCACCACTGAAACTCACTGCTTCCTGCCAGGTTCAGACACGTCTCTGTCCTGTCTCTCGTGGGACCTGGGATTGGCGCTGATGGAGGCCCGAGGACCTCCATCATGTCTAAATATGGACAGTTCTACGTCAGACTCTCAGAGTGTTAGATTAGATATGTTGTAGTCACCTTGCTTGGAAAATGTACAATCAGAACGGCAACATGAAAAATTAGAGTTTTATGTGATTGAAAGTCAGCAAAACAGCAAGTTCAAGTTGTACATGTGATGGGATTGTTTCTCTTGCTAATTTTCATTGTTTTGATCAGTAATTAAGTCTTGATTCTTTAATAAATCTAGATTTGTAATATTCAGTTTCAAATTGTGTGTAAGCCAAGCTCAACTGACGTCTAATTTCTTTCATTGTTTTCACTTTTTAAAAACTTTAGGTATTCCTGCATGGCTGATTTTTTATTTTCTTTCCCGTTCCTTTGTCTTAAGTACTACTTTTTCTATCATGAGTTCAACTAACTTCATCTTCAACCTCAGATCTAAACAATAAAAGATAATTATAGCTAAAGCACATAAAGCTTAATGTATTTGAATCAAATAGGTAAATTACAATATAAAAATCGAACAGTTAACTGAATGCTTTGATTTTGCTTGGGGGCCACACCCAGCGATGCTCAGGGGTTGCTCCTGGTGGTTTGTAGGAGGCCTTATAGGATGTTAATGGGAGTCAGACTTGGGTTGGCTGCTTGCCAGTCAAGCACCCTACCTGCTGTACTATTAGGACCTGAGTGAATGTTTCTTAGGGGTATTTATTAGTCTTTAAAAGTATCTTTTCCAAATTATTCTGTGAAATTAAAAGACAAAAAAAGATGTTAATAAAGCCAACACATTTAAGATTTTAAATTGGAATTCTTCAAGCAAAGCTAAAATTTAACCTTTTATTTGTTTCTTGACCAGACCCATGGGGTTTGGGGACTCACATACTGGGGATTGAACATGCCCACAGCCCTGGGAACTGTCTCCCCCAGTCCTAAAAATTTCAAGTAAAAAAATTGATTACATCTTACTAAAATTTTTTCTTAAGGAAAACAATGAGAATGTTGGGATTCTGATCCATCTGGTTGCTGTTACACAGGATCTGTATGCTTTTCTCTTGCATCATTTCCCCCATGGCGGTGCTGAGAAGATTGGAAGAGGGGTGTTAGCTGACCCAAGTGCAATTGGGGAACGCCTTCTGATAGTTGATTTAAGGACTTAAAGTTGCCGGGGTGCTGCTGAGTGATTTTTTTTTTCTCAAAAGGGGTTGTGGGTCCAAGTAAGGTTGGGAACCCCTGGTCTAGACTTAATTTGTGCACCATTTCAGAGGAGTGTGAATCCTTATGCTAAAGCAGCCTCAGCGGCCCCCTTGAACCACCTAAACCATACAAGTCCCTTGGTATCTGTGGCAGTAGGAATTGAATGCAAAGAGCAGGAATAGGAAAGTGGTGTCTTGGCATGGCTGAGAAACAGAAGTGGCTTGGTCACAAGAATCCATTCGTGGCATCTTGGAAGAAGAGCTATTCCAGTCGGTTTCATGTGCTTCTTCTCTTACCTGAGCATTGAGGTCACTCAGCTCTCCCCACACCCCAAAGCAGGGTTTCTCCCCACTCCAAGCCACACTCTGCTGACCTTCCTGTCTTTGAATGAAGCCTTTCAACCTGAGCCTCTTGGACAAGAGCTGTGGGCCAGAACCCTGTCAGATGAACCCGGCCAGCCTTGTACCTCTTCTCTTTGGAACGTGAAGAATAATACCTCCCACCTCGGGTGTCAGAGTGACCCTGTTTCACTGTTGAGCACTCCTTGACCCTTTAACATTACTGAATTCCAGAGGCCTCTTACAAGTGTCGCCTGGTACCCGTTAACCAGCAGCATCTTTCTCTTTCTTAAGGATAAAGTCAGGGTCCATCTTAAAAATGATGATTTTTTGATGACATGAACTGCTTTAATTAATGTGCGCTTTGAAAATTGCAACAGAGTGGGATATTAGAAAGCCTTTGACAGCCTGCCTCCTCACTGCAGGTAAAGCTGCCTTCTGGCTTAATCTTCACAACAACAAACAAATTAAAATGTATTAAGGCTCAATTCTAGACACGTGGAGTCAACCCTCCAGGGAAACTGGAACACTTTAGAATGCTCCCCTCCATCTCATGTGGCAGCGGCGCTGATAGGTGTCGAGGAGCAGACAGGGTGGGATATCTTGGCTCCTCCGTTGGCTCCCCATTCCGGGCTTGTCTGCCTTTCCTGTGGATCAGGATCCCAGGACATGGAAGCATAATCACACACATAGACGCCGTATGGAATGGGTGGCTTAGAATTTACTCGGAAAGCTGGGACAATCATTTATTTCAGCCACTGACTTGAGAACACAACTAACATCGGTGCATGAAGCAGGGTCCTATCATCAGAGCCTGGTTACTGAGGAGGCTCAGATTCAGAGTGGACTGTAAAACTGGGGTTGATCACTTCTAGGAGACATGTTACAGGATGTAGGTAGGACGAGATGGAGACATATTTAACACCCTCTCGGAGAGCCCGGCAAGCTACCGAGAGTATCTCGCCCACACAGCAAAGCCTGGCAAGCTACCCATGACGTATTCGATATGCCAAACACAGTAACAAGTCTCACAATGTTACTGGGCCTGCTCGAGCAAATCGATGAACAATGGGAGGACAGTGACAGTGATTTATTTATTTATTTATTTATTTTTATTCAGGCAGGAGAGATAAGAGGTAATGTTGGAGGCAGAGTGCTTGCCTTGTTTATGACTGGCGTCTATGAGCCTGGTTGAATCCTGGTGCCATGTGTGGTCCTCAAAACACTGCCAGGGGCTCTCCTGAGCACACCCTGAGTGGGATGTGGACCCCATCTTTTGGAAGGGGGTGACTCCCAAGTTCTCCTTGAATCTCGAGGACTCTCAGGTGGTTCTTGAATTTTCAGAGAGCCCAGGGCCACTCCTGGACACACGTGGAAATGGACCGGAAGGGTCAGTAGCAAAGCCCAGTGATGTGGTACTGCTCAGTACTGTGCTAGGGGCCTCCAAGGACACTCTGGAGGACTCAAAGGTCACAGCGTGTTGAGGTCCTTGTATGAGCCCCTCGCTCCCGAGCCATCTCCTCTCTCCAGATATATTTGAAAGGAAAAGTAAAAAAAATGACTTCAAAGGTAGGATTCGATTTCTACGGTGTGCCAGTGCCCCGTCCCAAAGTAGTTTTAGTGAGAAACATTTAAATTGATAATGTCTTGAACTGTAGGGGATCTTTTTTTTTATTCTTTTATTTTTTTTTCTGTTGGGATGTGTGTGTGTGTGTGTGTGTGTGTGTGTTGGGAGGTGCAGGTTTGTTTGAGCTATACCCAACAATGCTCAGAGCTGATTCCTGGCTTCGTGCTCAGGGATGGGAGTCCTGGTGGGGCTCAGGGAAGCTTATGTGGTGCCGGGGATTGAACCTAGCATGGCTGTATTCAAGGCAAGAACCCTGCCTTCTCTCCTACTGCTTTGGCTCTCACTGTGGATCTTAGAGGACTCTCATGACTGGCCAGCAGAAGCCCTAAAAAAATGGAGAATATTTAGGTGTCAGGAAGCAAGACTGGGTCTTGGCCCCAGCTGTGACATGTGTCGATGTTCATGAGGTTGTTCAGCAAGGACCACAAAACGAGACCAGGGCCAAAAACCAGAGTGCAGGATGGTGGGGTCTGCATGGGTTGGAGAACAGGTCCTAACCCTGAATGGCTGTGTCTCCGTGGGGACCCCACATGCCATCCCCTGTGACTGTGGGGCCTGCGTGGTCATTGGAAGGTGCCTATGACCTGCTCCTCCTTCTGGCACATTGGAGATGGGAGCAGACCAGCCTGCAATGCTTTGACTGAAGACAGAGCCTGCCTGTGGGATTGGGGTGTTTTCCCTCCATCCCTCCTGTTCGTGCTGTGAGCTCGTCCAGACTCCCCATGAGTGACCTGGGTTTGCACGGACCCAAGTTTGTTACTATCTTCCCCAGAATAGGTGCTGATTCGGCCATGGCAGGGCTGCGCTCTAGTTAGGTCAATGGAATAAATGTTTACTAAATTGTTTCTGAAATGTTTTAGTAACAAGAGTACATCCCCTCCCCTCAACACACACACACACACACACACACACACACACACACACACACACCACACACACTCTCTGAAATATTATACACACTGTAAATTTAGTTCCTTTTAAACAGTTTTATTATGCTTGTTGAGGGGTGGGAGCCGAGTCCCATAAAATAGTTCATGTCAACTCACAGACTTCATAGGGAGAATGGTTTAAATGGGCCATGCCAGAAGCGAGAATTCCTGGGAGCCCATCGTTATCCTGTCCGGGAATGGGAACCATTGATGAGGGGTTGGAGCCAAGCTTAGGATTCGCCTTCTTGCGAGAACACAGCTCTTCTCTTCTGGACCTGGCTGGGAAGGGAAGCGGGGAGGCAAGGAGGGAAGGAGGCAGGAGGGCTGGCTGACACACGGGGCTCAGCACGCCCAGGGCAGGGTGTTCTGGTTCAGCCTGACATGAGTGCTCAGCACGGGACCCAGCCGAGCTTGAGCAAGATGCTGCAGACAGGAGGAGTGGAGTGACCTTGGCGTAGAGCAGCCACAGCCCAGAGCTGTCAGGCAAGTTGAGTTGAGGGAATCTCAGCCCCATCTATGCATCAGCTTCATCTGGAACTTCTTTGAAGAAGACTCGGGCCCTAGTCCAAACAGACAGACCGGATCCCAGGCAGAGAGAGGCAGGCATTGGGTTTGCAAGTCCAGAGAGGTTTGGTCCTGATGAGAAGGTTTGGTCCTTTCTGCTTGGGGTTGCTGAAGGTGGGGGAAGGCTCCGAGCTCCAGGAATAATCTGAGCAAGCCACTCGGGAAAGTGCGATGGGAGCTTGCCATTCCAGCCTCATCTTCAAGGTCTGTCATTGAGGTGGGGGGAGCTCACTCTTCTTCCACAGAACCCCAGGGAACCCAGGTAGGGGTGGGGGGCTGTGTCTCTGCAGGAGGATGCTCCGTGGTGACGTCCTGTGGCGGAAACTAGAGACCAGAGCAGATGAGCACATGAAGGCCGACCCAGGACCAGATGGGATGGTGTCAGATGGCACCTCAGGGGACTTCTCTGGGGTCATGTTTTTGTTTGTAACCCTTCTAAACCAACCCCATTCAGTGACATTCATCAGTCTTTTTGAGCATTTACTGAGTGTTGCCAGTCCCGCTGCCTAAATCCATTCTGGAATATGGTTAACTCTAGGGAAGCAAAAACAGAGAGAGAGAGAGAGAGAGCGGGAAAGAGAGAGGAGTTCATTATTTGACTAGCTAAGCCATAGATACCTCTTTGTCTTTAGATGCCAAGTTGAGCTTTCATTTATGGGATCTTTCCTGGAACCCTCTGAGTCAGACCCTGTTTCCTGATCCTTATTTTGAAGAGGCCCAGAGAGGGAAAGCAAGCTACCCACTGCCACACAGCAGCATTGGTCTGGCTGGTGCAGACATTCAGGGCCTCTGCAGGAGCAGAGGGCCTGGTCAGGGACGGTTGCACAACCTGGGGTGATGCTCTTCTCTTGGCTGCATTCTGTGTGTTCTTGGAGCTGTACCTCTACAGCACAGCCCCGTGTTGTTTGTTGTGTCTGCTCCCTGGGCCATGACTTATGGAGAACAGAAGGAGTTCTGACACCCACAGGCCTGGCAGTGGAGGCCGCGAAGAAGCCTCCCATAGTGAGAGTGCGGGAAGCCCTGGCACATGTCGCCTCATTACCGTGTCCTGACTCTGCTGTCCTACACAGAAAGCCCTGCTTAGCGAGGTTGGGAAACTGGGCCAAGGTGACACCTCCATCCAGCATGTCTCTGTGACGGTGCAGAGGTCTGTGACTCTGTGACACATGAGCTCCAGTGTCCAGTTGCAGTCCATGTTTGGAGAAGAGAGCCCAACGGCCGTGGCTCTTAGTGGCTCGGGAGAGCGGAGCTGAGGCCGGGTCTCTCATCCCAAACTCCAAGGAATCGATTCTTCCTCCTCGTGTGCCTCCTTGAGAAAGAAGATTCTGGGTGACTCTGGGAACCCCGGGTGACTCATCCATCAAATTGGTCCACAAGGCGAGAAAGTGTATGAGCTGCGGAGCACTGGGCATCGAGGAAACACTCGACCTCATGATCTTCTTGGCCCTGCTGGTGCTTGGGCCCCTGCCCAGCCTGGGCTGTCTCTCTGCAGCCCTCCCTCTAGGTCAGCACCTGCCGTGCCTCCGTGATCATGACACACAGGCATCACCCATGGCGAGGAAGGGACTTGTGATCCGATCCTCTTTCCCTTGATCCTGTCAGGCAGCCATTTATTCCCTTGTGGTAAAATGCACAGCATGTGCAATTGTTCTTGGAACCTTGTTGGCATTTTATATTGGGGGTAGTGACTGACAGTGTTCAGGGCTTACTCCTGATGGTGCTCAGGGGACCCAATGCAGGGCCAGCAATGGGATCTGGTGCACCTGGCACCAGGCAAGTGTCTTACTGACTGTGCTGTTGCTTTGCCTCCATCAAGAGCATTTTTCCCAGAGTCCAGCAGGGTGTACTCTATCTGCGGGATTGTGCGATCCATCCCTATTTTCCAGTTCCAGAACTCTGCATCTGCCCAAATGGCACCGTGATACCCTTGGCTCAACTCCCTTGACTCTTCCCTTTGGTACCTTACTATCCTGCTTCCTCCTTCTGCATCTGAACACCCCCAGGCACTTCATCTAAGAGGGCCACATGCTATCTGTTCCTTGCACTAGCTTACTTTGATGCACGTACGGATGATGAGGCTATCCGAGGGAGGGTGAGGAAGTGAGTGTGGCAAGGGGGTCCCTGGGGAGGGTGTGAGTCTGTTGGAGTGGTGGAGACTGGGACATTTCTGAGAAACGGGAGCCTTTGGGGGAGAATTGGGGGCTGACCACTCAGAACTTCTGGGATGCTTATTTAGAACTTGTGTTTGTGCAGACTTCAGACCTCGCGTGCAACTGAGATTGTCCTTGCTGGTCAGCCTCTGTGGTGGCAGCTTCCAGAAATTTTAGGAGTTCTGGAAGAAGAGTTCAGGAGTGGAGGAGCAGGGCAGGCCAGGAGCTGAGGTCTTGTTTTTGCATGCTGCCTCTGCCTTTGAGTAGAGACGCAGCCTAGAGAAAGTCATTTACTTGGTTTCAGCCTTGCCTCTTTCTATCTGTAAAGTGGGGGTCCTCATCCCTCGCCTATGGTCTAAATTTACCCAACGGTGTGGAGTGTGGAGCACAGTGCTTCTGTGTGTTTCTCATCTTGAAATTGTTCAAGAAGATGAGTGTTCCGGCCGGGCAGTGTCTGCTGGTCTCTGGATGGCTGGGGAAGATGCTGTGATTCCTTTTCAAAGGAAAGTGTTTCATACAGGCTTGAGCATGGCCTCTGAGGTGAGGTGGGAGCCAAACGTCTGACATTCTAACTAGATTAGACCAGAGGAGAGCAGAGGAGAGCCGGAAAGGGAGTCCAGAGTGAGTACAGAGACAGCTCGCCTTGGATGTGGTGGACGCTGGCCTTATCTACGACACCACATATGATCCCTCAGCCCTGCTAGGACTGATCCCTGAGCACAGAGCCAGGAGTAAGTCCTTACCCTAGTGGTGAAGGAAATAGCTAAGGGAGGTTAGAATGGGGAGTGAGCCCGAAGCCAGGGGGGTGGATGCTAACCCTTTCCTAGTCCTTCCTGGGCAAACACTGCCAGACTCCGCCCGCAGCACCTATATGGCACTCTGCTCTCAGTGGTTCTCAAAGTGGGATCCCTGGAGCAGCAGTTGGGAGCTTGTTGGAAATGCACACTCTGCAGCCCGACGCACCACCCGAGGGTGGGCCCAGCGCCCGCACTGTGACAGCTGCTTCTGCGCAAGTCACAAACTCGAGACTCATCCCCAGCACTGTGGCTGCTTCTCCCCTGCTGCTGGACGCCAGGTCTGTCCAGGCACCCTCAGTTCCCGCTCAGAAGCACACAGACACCTGGTCCTCCCTCTCGCTGGAGCCAGAATGTTCTCTCCAGTCTCTCGTCGGGGTTTCCTCTCTCCTCCAAGGCTGCCCCCAGAGTTCAACCCAGAATCCAAGCTTTGATTTTAACCTGGATGGGTCCTGGTCACACCCATCAGGTCACAGCCATCACACCCTGCCCCTCTGGTCCCTCTGACCCTCACAGACTACCCCATCTCACTGCCGCTGTTATGCTAACTTTTCTGGGGGGTGGTCTTGGGTCCCCCAGGGAGAACTGTAGGCAAGGAGAGAGACTTTGGTTGCTCCCCCCACCCCACCACTTTCTGTGTTGAAACTGTGCTGAGCCATGATGAGCACCCATGGGAGTTTCTCCAAATACACTTAATTGATCCACATATGTCCTTGGTGTGGGCAGGCTTGGCAGCTGGGGAAGAACTCGAGATTCTCAGGGGAACACTTCCTGCCGCCTTGAATGGTGCATCGCCAGCGCCACCAGCCCCCAGGAGGAACCGAGATTCCCTGCCCAGGAGACTTTTCACACCATCAGCAGAGAAGATGCAACAGGTGTTGCTGGAGCACTGATTAAACAATTAGCACTCGCCCTGGCTCCCTGTCCCGCTGGCCAGAGTCCCCGTCCTTATGCCAGGGAGGACCAGTGTGGGCCTGCCCTCAGGCTGGGAGGAGTGTGTGTGTGTGTGTGTGTGTGTGTGTGTGTGTGTGTGTACAGATGGGGCGGCATCATTGTCTGTGCTCCTGGCTCTGCTGAGCAGAGGTTTTGTGGACAGAAGGAAGTACGGACACTGCTGGCTGCCAGCCATAGAGTGGAGGTTCGGGTCCAGAGTAAAAAAAGTCCAAGTCTAACTTTAGGGAGTTTTGGCCTCTTGTGGGCGGGAGGTCTGGCTGGGAAGCTGGGATGTAAGCACCTTGGTGCCATTGCATATGGCAAGTGTCTTCATCTGGACAAGTGTCTTCTGGACTCGTCAGAAGAAATGTCAGAAGAAGCCAAAGGGAGGGATGGTTGTTTCACAACTGACCAGAGCTTACTGGCACTGCCAGCTGCTGTCTGGCCACAGGACCAGCCACATGCCAGAGGACCCACACTTGGCTTGCGCAGGGGACAGCAGCAGTCAGGGCTGGGCACCCCCCAGCTGGTGTCAGAATCTGGATCCTGACCTGGTCACGCAGTGGAATAGGAGCAGAGGGTAGGGCACGCTGCCCCATCTCCGGTTCTGGCTTAGCACTTGTTCTCCCGCTAGAATCGGGGTTGGACCGTGCAGAATCCAGCCTGGAGTGGACATCCCGCTCTCTTCCTGTCAGGCTGACCTATGAAAGTCACACGTTCCCCCGGTTTGTGAGTTCACCCACTCACCTTGCAGGGTCCCCTGAGCAGGGCACCCTAGACCAAGGAGGAGGGCTGAGAGCACCCCCAGACCCTTGTAATCTGTGCTCTCAATCTTTCTAGGAATAAGACGGGGCAGAAATCAATCAGTGCATACTACACAGTGGAGAGCGAGCGCTGATTCGTGTCCTGGAGCGGAGTCTGTTTAAATGTCATTCGTGGCTGTTTGGGATTCTAATGGCCACTTAGAGTACGACCTTGAGAAGCCTTTTGAGTCAGGGCTTGGGGGCAGTGGGGCTGGGCAGGGGGTGAAAGCTCCCCATTGATCCGTGACCCCCACCGAGGCCAGTCTCCCAGAGTGTGCAGCTGTGCCCAGATTAAGTCACTCCGTAGGCCATTAGTGAAGATTTCTCTTGGAAGGCACTTCATTGTTCGCTTTGTCTGTAACTGAAAACCACAAATATCAGTGGCTCAAACCAGATAGACACATATTTTGTTTTGTTTTTGTCCATAAATATCTGCGTGAATTCCAAGGGATGGGGGCCTGAGATTTCAAGGACCCCAGCCAGGCTCCTTCTCTATAGGATGGTCTCAATTTTGTCCCAGGTCAGCAGTCTCTGTGTTCTTGAGAGGGATGGAAGGAGAATTATCCACGGGGGTGGGGGTGGGGTGGGGAGGGGGTGTTCCCAGAAAAGCTAAAGATGTCACACAAAGGTAAAACACATGGCAAAGATTTTATTGAACTCAATTCATGAGGGGACTAGAAAGATTGTTGGAAGGAGAGTTAAAAGCAAACTTGCAGGCCGGCCAGCTTCTGAAGTGAGGTCCTGGGGACTGGCCCCAAGACTGCCTGGCATGTGTGAGTGAGGTCAAGGGTTTCATCCTCGGCACCTGTCCACTAACGAAACGTGGGATCCCAGGCCTCTGCTGTGGACCTCCCTGGTGCCAAGACAAAGAGACAGAATGCAGAGTATCAGGATCTGGAACATCACCCCCAAGTGTGTGAACACCCCCCCCCCCCCCCGAGAGACAATAGCGATAACAAGAAAAGGAAGAGAAAAGAACCGGGAAGAACTCTTAAATGATGCTCAGGTTAACTTCAGCCTTCCCCAAGATTGGCTGCAGTTTCGGCTTTATCTCCACTGGCATCTTTTGCATTGCTAGGAGTGGGGCTCACAGACACTATGAGCAGCTTTGCACCATGCTCAGAGCTGTAAAGTAGCTCAAGGATGGCCAGATAGAATGCAGAGTACCAGGTTCTAGACAGGATGTGCTGTCACTATTTTGTCCATTTCAGGTTCCTCACGTATCCTGACCAGCAAAATATGCAGAGCATAAAGGGAGTTTATCTGCTTTCTCTCTCTTTTTTTCCTTTCCCTTTTTGGGTCACACCCAGTGATGCACAAGGGTTACTCCTGGCTCTGCACTCAGGAATTATTCCTGGCAATGCTCAGGGGATCATATGGGATGCTGGGACTTGAACCCGGGTCGGCCGCATGCAAGGCAAACCCCCTACCCGCTATGCTATTGCTTCAGCCCTATCTGCTTTCTCTTTAGGAAAGTCTAAGAATATTGGCATTCCTACACTTTTCTATAAGTTTATAGTCATAACTGAGAAGTGAGCTCACCCCTAGTTGCAAGGAGGTTGCGAATGTGCCCTTCCTTCATAAAGCTGTTTTGTTTGGGGAAGAGGTCCTGGGCCTTGTGGATTACTGCAGCATTATTCTCAGGAGCAGTCAGAGGTCCTTGGATCATTTATGATCACTCCATAAGCTGAAATATTACATAGCTATTGGAAGAAGAGGATGGCTGTGTTGCATTCACAAAAGGTCTCCAAGATCAGGGAACAGACGTACACAGGTGTGTCTAATGGGCTGGCACTGGAGCTGGGGAAATGAACGAATATGCTTCTGAACACACAGGTTCTGCCTCAAAGGAACAAGAGAAGGAGATAACTATTTCTCGGTGCCCTGGGGTACAGAGTAAAGAGGGAGGCTGACTCTTCCTTCTGTTTGGTGTCTTCTGCATTTGCACGGTGTTAATGATTATTCAGCTGCTCCAGCAAGAACCAGGAGGGCCAGGGAGACGGCTCGGAGCGCTGCAGCACATACTTTGAGTTTAATCCCTGGGACATGGTCCCTGGACACCACCAGAAGCAGCTTCTCAGTGCCCCATTGGCGTGGCTGCAGCATAGCCAGGCGTGGGTAAGCCCCAGAGAAAAAAGAAAATCCAGGCAGGTCCTGCTGGCTCCCAGCTGTGGGCCCAGTTTCCAGATGGTCACAGCAGGTTGTCCTTGGAGAAGAAGAGTGATGGGACGGGATGTCAGCTGGAGAGTGCCGAGGGGCAGGGTGCAGGCCTGGCATCTGGGGGCTCGCAGGTTCAGTGCCAGCCCCCACATAGGACCCTGAGCACTGCTGCGTGAGCCATTGATGCTCAACCCCAGGCAGAGCTCCTAGCCCATGTTCAGACTTCCCCTTTTTTAATTGATTGATGTCTTTGAAGGCTTTGTTTTTTTAAAAGAAAATTTTAATTTTTAGTTTTTAATTTTTTGGCTTTTTGGGGTCACTGTGTGGCTCTGGGCCAGTGGCTGCCCCTCTCTGGACAGAGGTTTCTCTACTGCCACACACTTGTTGCACTTATCTTAAAGGAACAGTGTAGGCCGTTTGCAGGGGAAGCAGAGGTGTCAGGGCTTGTTAAAAAGTGTAAAACGTTGTTCTAGAGGTTGAAGGAGTAGCCACAGAACACTTAGCTCCCCCAGGAAACTCTCGGACAGCAGGAAGACTGAAACGCACGTTGTTCTAGAGGTTGAAGGAGTAGCCACAGAACACTTAGCTCCCCCAGGAAACTCTCGGGCAGCAGGAAGACTGAAACGCAGAGCCTCACTCTGGAACTGTGTTGCAGGCCGTGAGGGAGCCCCTTGGCATCCAGCCCCAGCTGCCGAAAAGGTGAGGCAGCCTAGGGGTGTGATGAGGGGAGCACAGAGATCCTGACGGCAGCCCCTTGGCCCCTGGGGCCTGCTGGGCGACCTCCAGTGGGTGGCGTGGCATCTCTGTGCCTGGGGTGTATAACAGCAGTGCCAAGTGTTCGGTGAGCGGAAAATGCTTGGACAGGGGATAGGCATGGTGGCAGGCGCAGTGGCGGGCATGGTGTCGCTCTTCCCTGCTCTTGTGGCACTCATTGCCCCATGTCTGGAGCCGCATGGGAGGCGATTGCCCCAGTCAGGCGCTGAGCCCGCAGGTGGGGAAGTGCATCTCTGAGGAGTTTCTGAGCGGGCACCTTCAGGAGAGCTCTAGGCACGGTTCTGAGAGACGTCCAGGGAAACTCGCAGAAAATGGCTCTTGAGAACAACAACAACAACAACAAAATCCATGACTGGAGATTGTGGGCCCTGCTGGCAGCCCAGGAATGAGCACGTTTGGAATGGGTGGAATAGGCTCTTGGCATCGATGCAAAGCTTGGCATGGTCTCGCCAGCCAGGAAGCCATTGCTGCTTCCTGAGGCACTTAGCTGAGACCCTTCAGAAGCCCAGCTGCCTCTCAGGGCTGAGGAGCGGCTCCTCCTTTTCCCCCAGTTCTCTCGTCATTTGTAAAAGGAGGACCTTGAGGCGACCCTGGGCTGCATTAGCTGGAAAGGACTCTGGGGTTAATGGCTGGGATGCAGATGGCTATTTCTCGGGATTCTGCGGCAAAGGACCCTCCACCTCCTCCCAGCTGTGTCCCTGACCCTCGCTGCTGATCACTGCGGGGGCAGGGGGCGGGGAATGAGACAGCTCAGGGGGCCAAGTGTCACAGAGAAAGCTGAGGGCTGGTGGCTGCAGGGGGACGGGCCCTAGGGAGTCACCCAGAGTCACCTGGAATGTCTGGTGCCTGCCAGGGCCTGGGAGACTGGCTCCCTGGGTCTTTCACTTCTCAGTTGGGCCATGGGTATCCCTAAGCCACTGAACCGAACTGGAGATTTGTGAAATTGGAGCCTCTAAGAACAAAGATAACCCGTTTTATTATTGTTTTTTTTTAATTTCAGTTGAAAATTAAACAACTGGGGCCACACCCAGCAGTGCTCAGAATTTACTCTTGTTTCTCTGCTTGGGGGTCATTCCCAGTGGGGCTCGGGGACCGTATGTGGTGCTGGGAATTGAACCTAGGCTGGCCGCATGCGAAGCAAGCGCCTTCCCACCATGCTGTGTCTCTGCCCTGGGAGCCCCCTGTAAGAGCAGCAGCCGTGGGAGTCTGACGCGGCCAGACATGGGCTCGGGATGGGTTTCTAACAACAGATGGGGTTTGAGCGTGGAGGGTGTTCAAATTGGAGGGGATCAGAGGTGAACTCCCTACATCCTGACGCGCCAGTCATGGCACGGAGTCTGTGGTGGCTGGGTGCCACATGGAGAAGGCCTGGAGTGAGAGCTGGAGAGGCCACGGGAGCTTCCTGGCTATGATCAAACACAGCTCTGCAGGGGCAAGGCCTTCTGCAAGGGCCCACCTGGGGCGCCCGGGAGAGTTGTTTGGGCAGGTTTCCATGGGGCTGCCCAGAATCTGTTCCATTACTGATCGCGGAGCAGAAGTCTGGACTGATTTCTCCTCCCGTGAGGCTCACTCCTGCTTCACCGGAAGTGGTCAGGGGACCTTAGGTGCTGGCCAGGACTGAACTCAGATGGCCCATGTGGATGGCAAGGGCCTTGTCCACTCTATTGTCCCTATTGTCCCTCTGGCCCATCCAATGGGAGTGTAGTTTTCTTAGCTGAGAACTGAGAAGGCAAATAAAACGCATTGACGAAAGAGGCGACTGTGTGTGGGGAAGGCGGGAGGGATTATGGCACCTGGGCCAGTGGGAAGGAAGCCACATGGTCAGGCCTCAGGTCTGAGAAACAAAGGGGGGCTCAGGCACCCTGCTTCCTCCAGGGCCCCCAGCAAGAAGCTTTGTGCAGTGGAGTGCCGGAGTGTCCGAGGGGTGACTTCATGGTCTGCAGGGAGCAGGGTGGCTTTGACACCACTCTTGTCTGGGTAGTTGGGCAGAGCTCCGGGAAGGGGGGCTTGGCCACACTCTAGGCTGTGTCTGCATGAGTTGCTTTGAACGATGGGGCTTTGGGTGCTCTCAGCCTTTCCTGCCCAAGCTCTGCATTTGGCTCTGCCTTTGAGATGGTCCCCCACCCCCGCACCCCACTTTCTAGCAGGAAGGGGTCCAGAGGTCTGTGTTCCCACCCCCTTCCTTCCACTGAATCCAGGAGAATTACCCAGTGCTATAATTGGGTCCCAGAGCCAGGCCCTCATTACCATTTAAGACAGTGCTAATCTCATAAGAGGATTATGCAGGAAATTCGATACCAACCCTTCCCCTCCCTCTTTCTTTGGTCTTTGGTGGTTTAGGGTCAATCAAGAGTGAATTTTATTTCCCCTCAACGTTAAGCAAGAAGTGTTTTTGGTGAAGTGTTGGTTTGGGGGTCCAGGCAGTGTCTCGAGGGGAAGCCAGGACCTCTTGCATTTGAGGTTGGTGCTCTCCCCCAGAATTCCATCCCAGGCCTCATGGCAGTTTGTTTATTTGTTTGTTTGTTTTGAGCTGGTGTCACGGCAGGCGAACTGTGATTAGGGTTGTGGATTCTCTGGTTCTCTTCCCCAGGTGACCTGGCCACAGAGACACCTGGTCTCCCTCTGCTTGCTCTGCAGGCTGCCATGCCATCTTTTCCTTCCTGCTTGTCTCTGCGACCTTAACACAGTTCCTTCCCTGGAGCCCCTCCCTTCCGAGGAGCCATAAGCCTAAGTGACCATCTCTCCAGCACTTGTGGAAACAAACAAACAAACAAACAAAAACCAGAGGCTTTCAGTGAGAATCTTCGTCCTTCCTGAGGGAGAGGTAGAAGAGGCCATCACATCTAAGGCAGGCTTCATCTTGTTTGTAAGAATAAGCTCCGGCAATGGCCTGGCGCTGCTCATCATGGACCACCGGTCATCGTGAGGACCATGACTAAGTAGCATTTTCTGTTCTCTGCTAGAAAGCGTCGCCCCTCTACCCCTGCTGTTTTCCATACCGGTGATGGTGGGAAATACCACCAAGTCTCACTGTACCTCTGACAAGTGGGAGTTCTAGCAGCCACCCTAGCCATCCAGGGCTTGCTCTCGTGTGCTGAATGTGATTGCCGGGATGTAAGATCGAGGGAGGAGCGTGAGTGTCGCCCTTAGAATTTGGAAATTCAAGCAAAACACACCCTAGGCGCAGGCGGGCCCTCCTGTTGAGCTTTTTTTCTTGGTCTGTGAAGAATACCAGGAGTGTACACACACACATGCGTGCGAGCGCACGCACACACACACACACACACATTCACAGACACATATGTCTTTAGATTTTCTTTTATCCCCATGTCTATGCACTGGACTTCCTCTTACCATTATTGCTGGCACGGTACGGTATTGCTCGTACAGAAGTCTGATGCCTTCCCCTGTGAGTCTTGGGCTTTGGGACCTCTGCCCTGACTCTCAAGCTAGAATGCAGGCATTCAGTTTGTCCCACCTCACTGCTGAGTGGTATTTGCTCGCTATCTCATGAAGTGTCATGAGTTAAAGTTTGGGGGTGTCTAGGCCGTCTTTGACCCTGGCTTCTCTGGGGCTGAGGCCAGTTCCACTTTAGGCAGGATGGAGGCCCGGCTGGTGAGCATCCCTGCGCCCCACCCCCTCACACCTAGTGACAGGCCTGCTTGTGTCTGAGAGGAGCAGGCCCTCCCTGGTCAGATGCCAGACTTCTTGTGAAACTCCTGGCTTTTGTTTGTTTTGTTTTTCAATGAATCTTTCTTTCCTTATCCTAGATTCCTGCCATTTTATTATTATAATTATTTTTCTGCTGCCAGAACTTTGCTTTGGGAAAACTCTCACTTTCCTTTTTTCCACAGCCCTGCCCCCTGCCCAGAAGCCCCCCCCCCCCACCCCCCCCACTGCCCTCCAGAGTGCCTTTCCCAGCCTTTGACGCTCCATCTTGCCTCCAGCCTCCTTTGGGATCTCCGTGTTCCTTTCCCTGGTTGTTGGAGGGTGAAGTGGCCCAGGCTAGGGATGAGTGGGGAGGCTGAGTTCCCTTCAAGGTTGTCGCACTTTTAAAGAGTACCTTTGAGAATTAAATATAAAACTCTTCAGTGTAAGGGCTGGAGAATAGCACAGCAGGTAGGGCATTTGCCTTGCTTGTGGCCTGCCTGGGTTCGATTCCCAGCATCCCATATGGTCGGTACCCCAAGCACTGCCAGGAGTAATTCCTGAGTGCAGAGCCAGGAGTAACCCCTGAGCATCGCTGGGTGTGGTTCCCCCCACTGCCCCCTCAAAAAAACCCCAAAAGCTAAAAACTCTAAAGTGTGAATGGAAGGGAAAGGGTTACTCCTGTATTGGAAGTGGGGAGCACTTGATACTGCCTTCCTGGGTAGCTGTCCGGAAAAACTTATCAAGGACAATACAAATACATATTTCTCACGACCCAGAAATTCTCCTTCTAGGTAAGAATGATCATATATGTTTATAAAGGATCATTTTGGGGGGATGATGGGGAGGGTTTGGGCCACAGTCATTAGGGCTCAGGGATCACTCCTGGGGCAACTCCGAAAACCATTTGTGGTGCCGGGGACGGAATCCAGGCAGGCTACATGTGAGACAGGTGTGTCCTCTGCTGTGTTATCTCCCTGACTGGGAAACAGGATTTTAAAATACTTTTTCACTAAATTTTAAATTAAAATTTTATCTTTTACAGTAATTCCACTATTCTTATTTTATAATTAGGTGCTTTTTTAAAGTGTTGCTTAAAATATTGAAAAATTGGAAAAGGAATATTCAGAATAGGAGTAAGTTTCAGGTCCTCAATTTATTATTATATTTATTTATTAATGTATTACCACGAGGTACAGTTACAGACTTACAAACTTTCATGATTACGTTTCAGTCATGCAATGATCAAGTACACATCCCTCCACCAGTGCCCGTTCTCCATCACCAATGATCCCAGTATCCCTCCCACTACTCCTTTAGATCCCTCCTCTCCCCTGCCCTGCCTCTGTGGCAGGCACATTCCCTTTGGCTCTTTCTCTCTCCCCTTTTGGGTGTTGTGATTTGCAGTACAGGTAGTAAGTGGCCATCGTGTTCGGTCTATAGTCTACCTTCAGCACACATCTCCCAACCTGAGCAGGCCCTCCAAGCACCCTTTGCTTGGTGGTCCCTTCTCTATCTGAGCTGCCTTTTCCCCCAGCGTGTGAGGTTGGCTTCCAAGCCATGGAGCAATCCTCCTGGTCCTTATCTCTACTATCTTTGGATGTTAGTCTCCCATTGTTACTTGATATTCCACAAATGAGTGCAGTCCTTCTATGTCTGTCCAAGGAACTCAATTTAAATACTCCAGTGAAACAATTGACTAAAACTTGGCTCACCAGTGTTATGTGATAACCATGTAATCATGCTGATAGAAAAGCATAGTAATTAAAATGCAAAGATCTGTCACATCTATTTTAGTTAGATACACGTGTAGTAAAAATCTTTGCAGGTCATATTATGATGTTTGGTTTGATTGTGGTTGAGTCAGCTCTGGTCTTTGATGGTCAGGCTCTGCTACTCACAATAATGTTTTGTGTTTGTATCACCCTGGCAGCACTGAGGGACTACTTGCCTGGCCCAGTGCTCAGGGCCACTCTTGGCAGTGCTGCTCTGAGGACTGTGAGGTATCAGGGATTAAATCTGGACCTCCTACATGAGCTCCAGCTGTTGAGTTCTCTCCCTGGACCTGGTTGAGTGACCTTCTCCTTGGTTTATTTAGTTGTGTCAAATTTATAATTATGAAAAAACTGCCTACTGCAGGGTTGATTCAAATGGTTAAAATTATGTAAAGTGATGAAATTGGTACCTGACACATAAGCAAAAGCTAGTACATGTTAGCTGCTGTTATTGCTAGCTTGTTCATGCATGCATGCATGCACACCACTGACAAATACAGCAGAGTGGAAGGACTATATTGCAAGTTGTCTTTGGGTAGTGAATCTTTTCCCTTTTCTACTGTTACTACTGTGAATTTATATAATAAACAAGTGTAACTGAATATCCACAGGAGCATAGAAAGTGGTTTTAAACAACAGTCCTGTGCAGGAAGTGACTCAAACAAAAGAATGTCTGCAGGGCTGCAGGGAGGGAGGGAGGGAGGGAGGGAAGGGAGAGAGAGAGAGAGAGAGAGAGAGAGAGAGAGAGACAGAGACAGAGACAGAGACAGAGAGACAGAGAGAGACAGAGAGAGACAGAGAGACAGAGACAGAGACAGAGACAGAGAGAGAGGAGTGCCTGATGTGTGGTGTGTGTGTGATATGTGTATGTATGTGGTGTGTGTGTGTGTGTTTGTGATGCATGTGGTATGTATAGGGAGTATGTCATATGTGTGGAATGTGTGCCATGCTCTTTCTTTCTCTTGCTCTTTCACTTTTCACGAATGCAGTAGCTAACTTCATAGTGTACTATGTGGTTTACATGCAATGGGAACATAGTTTTCAGAACACCATCTCTCAAACACCCCACCTTTTAAAATCTTCAAATCACCCCCGCAAGCCTTGCTCATGTGGAGGCTGTGGTCAGGTTAGTGTCCCGACGCTGTCCCCTACTAATACAGGAGCAGACAGAGCTGGGCCACTGCTGTCTCTCCCTGCCCAGGAAGCCAGCAGAGTGGCAGCATGCAGCACTCCCTGCTTGCAGGACTCTGGGGAAACAGGAGGCGGCAACTCCTCCAGATAGAGGAGGAATCAGAGGCTCCGTCTCAGATTTCTTCTTAGCACCAGGGTCCAGCAGGTCTCGAGAGGGTGAGTAGAGGAAAGGAGGCATGCATTAGTGATCCAGCAACTCCCTGCTTCTCTGCTATTGGAATTTCATAACCATTTGGTCCATAAGGTAAAATGTATTATCTGCTGCATAACATAGACATTTAAGTTCTGTTTTTTATTTTTTGGCATTTGTAGGATGTGCGTTTGTCCCATCAAAGCATTCCCTCTAAATATTTGGGATGAGGCGTAAACAAAAATCAATGCTGAGACTTGTAGATTTCTATCTCTTTGGCTTCAAAAGTTGGCTGAGGGGGCAGCCCTCCACCCTCTTCTGGATTTGAAAGTTGACTTTCATCTGAGCCCTAAGGATAACATTTATGAGATCAATACTGTGCCGGAAGTTTTAGCCAAGAAAGAATAAACTACTCTGGGTCTCAGTCATCACAACAGATGTTTGCTTAGGAAGGACAGGATTCTGGCCGGCAAGTTTCAGAAACGATGTTATTAAATGAGAACATCTAAAGGGTTCATCTTACCCTTTGGGATTCAGCCGTTCTAGCCTGCTTTCATCCTTCGCTTTTCCCATCTGCCTTATCTCCTTCCCAGGCCAGCTCTGTGAGCTGACAGTTTGAATTCAGAAAAACAGAAGACTCCATCGAGCATCTGGCTTCGGTGGGGACTGGCCAGTAGAGTTGGAACACGGGGAGGAGGTGGAGAGCTGGTCTTGATCTCTTTGAATGCCTGGCTTCTCTTTTCTGCCCTGCTTCAGCGCGCACCACGCATATTTCCAAAACACGCATAATGATAAAAACCTGTATAAACATTCTTGAATGTGCCACCAAATAGATCCAGTAGCTTGTAAGAATCTGGGCTGTTTGCTGAGGAGGGAAAGCAAGTGAGAATGGTTCGGTGTGAGGGCTCGAAGGCTTGAGTGGATATTTAATCTTTGAAATGTTAGAGACCAAACAATAGTGTGAATGTGAACAGACACAAGGTTTGGAGTGCAGGAGTTCCTGAGAGGAAAGTCTTATCTTGAGGGTGAGGCCGAAGTAAATTTAGCCAAGGAGAGGAAAGGAATAACCATAACCACCGTGATGATGATGTTTCCAGTGAGAGTAAGAAATACTCACTTTGCCAAGTTTAATTCCTGTGCATGTCATACAAATCCACAGGCAGGTATTCTACTGCCCCCAGTTTTTAGATTCACAATGAGGTTGGGAGGGAATCATTGTGATGCCTGAGGTCACATGGCTATGGGGTGGGGGGAGGCCTGGGGAGGTGGGATTCAGGGGGTTGGCGTTAGGTCTGCAGTCTACATCTTGTGCTGTGGCGTTGCCTCTGGTCTTCAGGGCCAATCATGGGAGAACATCACCCTCTGCCTCGGTCCCAGACAGTCTTGTGGCTCTAAGGACACAGTGTTCTCAACTGTCACAGCCATGGCCCAATTTCTCTTCTCCCAGCTCCTCTCTGTCAGGCGGTCTCGTTGTTAGCATGTGGTTTTCATGTTCCTGGGCCTGGGATGAGAGTCCAGGTGATGGAAAGGCAGTAGATGGGATGGGGAACTTGATGGATGGGACCCCCCTCGATCTGGATGACACTGTCATGGGATGAAGCCCAGCTAGTGAAATCGGTCACCTCCAAGTTTACAAAGCCACCAGCTCCAAGCTTTGAAGGTCCCAGGGCTGCGAGCTGGGTTGTGTGGAATGTAGAGCAAGTCATCATTCATTTTTCCTATAAAACTTCAGACAAAGCTCTCTGGGCACATGGTGAACAATGGCAAGACGGCGGGAAAGCGACAACACAAGGAAATAATTGCATCAAGATGGGTGTGGGCCCTGTCACCGCATAGTGCACTGCCTTCATCGCGTATGGAGCTGGGGTGGCTGTGCCTTTGAACAGTGATCGGGAGTTTAACGGGACTTGGAAGGGATTTCTGGCCTCGGGAATGCAGATGGAACTTGGATGCAGCCTTTTTACGGGTCTGAGATGAGCTCAGCAGCAAAATAAAGGAGGATGTTTTAAGAGGGTTGGACCGAAAGAGGCACCCTTCAATGGGATTTTCCAGCTGGAGGTAATGGAAACATCATGGAACTCCAGTTTTTCTTGGTATTACATCATCTGGCAAATAAAGAGTTATTGAGTGCTTTCAAGTGCCCGGCCACGCTCCACGTGGGAAAGGGGACTCCCTGGGGTGGGGGGCAGAAGGATAGAAGTGGGGACCTGCCTTTGAGGGACCCCAGAATTGCGAGGCGGGGAGCAGACTCCTGCTAGGCCTGCACATTTTGGTCGATTTTATGTGAACTTTTCATTGGCGGGTGCAAGAGGGGCTGGAAGGAGTGAACTGTCATGGGTGGGTGGGTAGAATCGGTCTGGTGGAGTGGGAGGGCAATATGGCTGGAGCAGAAGGGGGTGGGAGACTTGGGAGTTTGGGTTGGGACAGAGTTTTGACGAATGTTAAATGCCAGTGAGGGAAGTGGTGTCTTGTAGCAGGAGTGATTATGAAATGAAAGATTTTGACCTTCTCATTTGAAGGTGCTTGGAAGGACCCTTTTGTCTTTAAGTCTTGACTCAGGATCCAAAAGCTGTTGATGTCTCCAATCTGAAAGCCGTTTGCTCTTCTTTTGAGGTCCTTGGCTCTTGCCAACTGCCTGATTTAGGCACCATGGTTTCCTGACGCTACTTGACCCCTGTGGGCGTTTGTCAGGGAGCCCAGCAAAGCTCCTTGAGCTTGTCCTTGCTCAGGAGAGCCTGAGAGGCAAAGGCCGAAGACTGGATTCCATCCCGTGATCACAAGCTGAAAACCTCCGAGGTGCTAATTCTGCTCTTTCTCTTGGCCAGAGCGTGGCCAGGCCCATGACAGGTCACCTTAGACAAGGTGGCACAGAACCCGCCTCTCTGATCTCACTTGGTGTCGGGAATCAGTGTTGGGGCTCTGTGTTCAAAACCTCAAGTTGGGTAACTCCCACCCTTAAGCTCCTCACTCCCCACCCCACCCCAGCTCACTGCTGTAGATAAACCACTTACAGAGTTGTATTAGAGTGTGGCTGGTAGGTGGGAAGGAGGAGCAGCATTTAAACAGTATCTGTGTCTTGAGCCACTACCCCATTGTTGAACGTGTAGATCTTGAGGTCCTTGTGGCCTGTAAGTGATAAAATTGAAGCGGTAGAACATCAGTGTCAGATCGGAAACCAGGCATAGATGTGCATAGAACAGAATTGAGGCAGTGCTCCTGAAGTGCTCCTTGGGACCTCCTGGGGAGCAGTTCCTGGGGAGAGGAAGGCTGGAGCCTTCCTTTTTTTATTTTTAAAATTTTATTGAATCACCGTGAGATAGTTACAAGCTTTCATATTTGGGTTACAATCACACAATGATTAAACACCCATCCCTCTACCAGTGCATATTCCCCACCACCAATATCCCCTGTATACACCCCCCCCTTCCCACCCTCCTTCTGCCTCCATGGCAGACAATTTTCCCCATACTCTCTCTCTGCTTTTGGGCATTGTGGTTTGCAATACAGTTACTGAGAGGTCATCATGTTTGGTCCTTTATCTACTTTCTGCACACATCTCTCATCCCGACCAGTTCCTCAAGTCATCATTTTCTTAGTGATCCCTTCTCTAGTCTAGTTGCCTTCTCCCCTTTGCTCATGAGGCAGGCTTCCAGCTATGGAGCAATCTTCCTGGGCTGGAACCTTCTTAAGTGGTGTGAGCACACAGGGACTGGAGTCAGAGGGAGCGCAGGGGAGGAGTCTGGGAGTGAGGTGGGGGTCCAGGACAGCGTGCACTGTGTGTGTATGTGCTTAGAGCCCCACACAAGACTGACTTTGGGAGGCATAACGAGAGGTGCTGCTGGTGGGAGCACTGGGCATTTTCGAGGAAGGAGATGGAGGAAGTGGACCGCTCTGTGGGTGTCACCCTGGAGAGAGGGCTGGGGGATGTTCTGTTTTGTTTTTATTTTTTTATTTTTTGGAGAGGGGGTTGTCACACCTGGCTAAGCTCAAGGCTCTCTCCTGACAGGGCTCAGGGAACCATAGGGGATTCCAGAGTTTGAACCTGTGTCACAGTGTGCAAGGCAAGTGCCCTACCCTTTATACCATTATTCCAGCCCCATGACATGGGAACATTGGGAAGTGGACATTGTCAGGTGATCCTACCATGTGCACTGGGCATGGGGTGTCCACGCAGGGTGGATGAGTGCCAGAAGAGGGAGAGCTAAGAAGCCAGGGGGTTCATGAGGACGGGTGCTGGGGAAGGGGCTCAGGACTGGGGCCTACAGCTCACTGGCTGGCTGCATGTGAGGGTGGAGAGGACGGTGCAGTGTCCTGGACCCTGTTCGGCACTTTCCCTGAGCTCTTTGTGTATCTCTGTTGAGAAATTATTGTTTAAAGTCAGCATCTATTGGTTACTGTGTAGTATGTGTGTGCGTGCACACACGAGTGTGTGTGTGTGCATGCGCACACATGTGTGTGTGTATATGTGTGTGCATGTGTGCAGGCATAAGAGACCCAGGAGAAGCACATGCCCATCACTCCAGAGGGGAGAAAGTGATTCTGTAGTTTGGACAGGGCCTGTGGCATTGTAAGAGCAGCTGGTTTCCAGCAAATGAAACTTGAGCCGAGCCCAGAGATTAGGGCTGGGGCTCCTGGGAAGGACGGGAGGGTGGCCAGCGTGCTGTGCCCGCCAGTGGCCTCCTGGATCAGAGCAGCCTCAGGGGAGCACCCACCCCTGCCTGTGCTCAGGTGGCCGGGAGCTTGTTGCTGAAGTGGAAGTCGATAGAGGCCAGACGGCCTCTGCAGGGGAGAGCTGCGTGCACACCCCTTGGCGGTGGAGGAGGAGTCGGGGTGCGTTGGGGGGGAACTGTAGAGTAAGAGCTTCGTCCCACGCTGCCTGAGTCGGGCCCTCCAGGCTGTTTCTTCTCTGACAAACTTTAAAGAAAGACTTCCTTAGGTGCGTTGGCTTGTTTGGGTTTTTACCACCTGTTCCCTCTGTCCGGAGTTGCTTCTTCGTCTTTTCTTTTGGTTCTGATACCTCTCCCGGTACAAAACCTAGACTCCTGTTAGCAAACCCCAGTATCTTCAGAGCGACCCCGTGATTGATAGGCCAGGGCCAAAACAAAACCCAACACAGTTCTCTCTGGCTTCTGATTGGGCGATGCCGCTCCGCCCCCAGCCCTGGCACCTGTTCCCGGTTCCCGCAGGCCCAATGCTGGCAGGGTGTGCAGAGACAGGCTGTGCTTGTCTGGAAGGCAGAGACCTTGCTTGTTTCCCTCATAGAGCCCTGAGCTGCAGGGCAGTTGGGCAGGAGTTAGGTGGGTCCACTGGGGCCCAGAGCAGCGCAGTGGTGCCAGTGAGTCTCTCTCTGCCCTGCACCTTTCACAACTGTTTTCATTGGCTGTCTATTTACTTTTGTTTTGGATCACACCCGGTGATGCTCAGGGGTTACTCCTGGCAGTACTCAGGAGACCCTATGGGATGCTGGGAATCGAATCCAGGTCAGCCGTGTGCCCTACCCGCTGTGCTATCACTCCAGCCCCCATTGGCTATCATTTTCTTTTTGGTTTTGGGGTCACACCCAGCAGTGCTCAGGGATTACTCCCAGCTCTGTGCTCAGAATCATTCCTGGTGGGACTTGGGCAACATAAGGGGTACCAGGGGTTGAGTCTGGGTCGGCTGCGTGCAAGGCAAGCATCCTACTTACTGAACTATTTCTCTGGCTATTTCTCTTTTCCTTTTCATCTATTTTTTTTATTGAGTTACTATAGCTTAGGTCCAGGGTATGGTTCTTGGATCTGATAGAACTTGGCCCTAACGACCACATGCAACTGCCTTCAGCAGCACACTGGGGACTGGTGGGCCTTGACGTTGCAGCCTACGTCCCTGTTCTTTCTTGGTCCAGAGCAAGTCCTTGGGGAACTACTTCCCACCCAAGTCCTGCCTTCACTTTCTCGGGCTCTTGCAGGTGATGCCTGCATCAGTCGTGAGACATGTGAGGAGAAGGTGCATTTTCTCCTGCTGACGAGTTGGCTGCTCAGGTCTGTGGAGAGCCCACGGATGGGCCATGGATGAGCTGTTGAGGACAGGCCCCTTCCCTTGTGTGCATCTCCCGCCTGCCCCACAGACAGCGTCTGGGTTTTCCTGCTCACTCCTCTGACCGGGGTTGTACCATGGCTCTGCGAGGGGCTACCTGTCCAGCGTCTGGATAGCACACAGGTGGGCGGGAGGAGCTGTGCTTACACACAGCAGGTGCAGAGAGAGACCTGCTGAGGCTGAGCTGAGGGTCGTGTCAGCCTGGGGGCTCTGAGTGTGTCAGCCCCTAGCTTCACCCCCTCTGCTCTGCAGGGTGAGCTTCCAGCTTCCTCCCCAGCCCCTGAGCCTTGCAGAGGTCTGGCTTGGCACATCGGGCTTTGCCCGGGGCATCCTGCCAGGCATGGTCCTGGGGATGCTGAGCAGGTTTGTTTTTGTGTGTGTGTTAGGCGGCGGGGTGGTGTGTGTGTGGGGGGTGATGAGGTCGTGCGGGATCCATCAAAGGGACGCAGGGGCAATTTGCAGGCTTCAGTGGGACCGCCTCGTCCTTAATGCAATTAATCCTCCCTAATCAGCTGAGGTAAACAGACAGCTTTTGAAGTCAGGGAAACATTTTTATGAAGTCGGAGAAAGATGAAGTGATCAGCTTCTTTTTTTCTCTAAAGCACTTAGCCCAGCGAATCCCCAGAGAAATAGAAAGAACGAAGCAGCACCACTGAGGCCCTACTCTGTGCGTGAGGCCGGGGCCCCTCAGACGCACCCCCCCTCCCCCCACCACCCCCACGCAGCTGTGACTGGGCTTTATTCCTCTCTGTGTCTCTAGTGGGCTGCTTGGGACTGGAGGTGGGAAGGTTTGGGTGAAATGAGGCACCCAGCTCCCCCACGGATGTCTTTAAGAGGAGCTAGGGCCAAGAAACCGTACAGCGGGGAGGGCACTCTCTGGTTGCGGCCAACCCAGGTTCCATCCCTGTCGCCATGTGATCGATCCCCTGAGCGCCATTAACCCTGAACTGAGAGTGAGGAGAAAGGCCTGAGCACTGCCAGGTGTCCCCCCGCCCCTTCTAGGACACTGAGAACATATGCAGACTTAGACCGAGTGGAAGTGGACCCACACGTTCACTGCCCAGGTTTACAACCGAGGAACACGTTTTTCCAGCTGCTGTTAGGTTTGCTGATGCATTTACTGTATGTTGCTTCTCTGCGTTTGAATGAATGCAAGGGCTCCCCGAGTTTCTGATACCTTGTCCTCTTCCTTGGAAGGGCCGTGGACCACTTGATCTGTGCTGATTTGGAAGCTCGGAGAGACCCAGCACTCAGGATAGAAGTGAATGGGGGCGGGAGCAGAGGAGGGGTGGGTGCAGGAGCGGGAATGGGGCCAGGGCCTAGCCAGCAGTTGCTGAGCTGGGTCAGTTCCGTGGGTTCTGCGGATCTCCAAGTGGGATTACCTTTTCATTTTTATCTGAACTGTTTACAAGGCTATTATTTATCTCCATCAAGCCTGCCCACTCGGAGTATTTTTATCCACGGGAATGAACAGAGAAACAACTTCCCTATCAGCAGCTGTGCTGCACCCTCCTCATCGGGCCTCCTTTGAAAACTGCTCATCTGGGTGTCTTGTCTGAGGATAAACCAGACCCCCTCCCTGGGACCCCCAGGGCTCTGCATCCTGAAAGGG
Source organism: Sorex fumeus (assembly GCF_029834395.1). NCBI lineage: Eukaryota > Metazoa > Chordata > Mammalia > Eulipotyphla > Soricidae > Sorex > Sorex fumeus. The sequence continues at coordinate 5,755,977 of NW_026606060.1, read as the reverse complement.
CACTGTGGGCCGCAGAGAGACAGTGCAGCAGGCAGGGCGCTTGCCAAGCACACCGCGATCCAGGTTTGATCCCCGGCATCAGAGAGTCCCCACACCCTGCCAGGAGTGATCCCTGAGCACAGGGCCAGGAGTAAACCCGGAGCACTGCTGGATGTGGCTCCAGACCCAAAATAAAATAAAATTGAATAGAAGCGAAAAGTGGCTTGGGTCCTGGCACCAGAGACTTGGGGTGTCCTGCTTCTCTCTTGCATCTGCCTCCCGGCAGATGTTTGGGGTTGAGGTCGCGTGCGGTGGAGAGGAGGACGTACAGTCTATTAAAGCACAGCAGTTAGGCCGCTGGGCTCCCCAGAAACAGGAAGTGCCTGTGTGCTAGCTGCAAACATTCGTTTCTGCCCCTCACCGCACACACCCACCTCGCAGCGGCCCTGCACGTCAGCCGTGCATGAAGCCTCGGTGACCACAGGCTTACCGAAAACAGTGGCCAGCTGAGCGTGTCCTGAAGGGGGCTTTTACCATCTCTTTTGCAGGCATAGAAAAAGCTCAGGAAAAAAAAAGCCGTGCAAACGAGGCAGGGTTTCCCAAGCCCGTGAGAAGTGTGTGTCTCTGGGGGTGGTGCTGAGAGAGGAAGGAGGTGAAGGCAGAGCCCCGTGCGCTCACCACCAGGGGTTAAGCCTATGCTGACGGCTTTATAGAACTCGGCACTGGCTTGTCTTCATTGCCCTCATCTTGCTGTTGTTGTTGTTTTGTGTTTGGGGTCTTTGTTGTCGTGCCACACTGCGGTGCTCTGGGGCTATTCCTGGCTCTATGCTCCCTGGAGGTGTCTAGGGCATCCACCATATCCCGTGCCAGTGATTGAACAGGCTTGGCTACAGGTGCGTCAAATGCCTTTACTCCTGCACTGTTTGTCCAGCCCCACCTGGGCTGGATGTTTTAGGGGCCCCAGGAACAGTTCCGGTTTCCCTTGTCTCACGGATGTGGATCTCTGTCCCTTGTACAGAACCATGTTTGCTTAGAAATTCAGAATTGTTGTATGTTAGCAGGCTACTAGGACACAGACCCTGTGGACCCCATCTCCCCACTCCCCCCTCAAACCTGTGACTATTTCTCTAACCCAAACGTGTGACCACAGGCCTCGTGCAATAAATCACACAAGTCCCTCCGTGCTAGCTTGGGTCTGGGTTGGTCGCTAAACTCCTTTGACCCAAATTTCAAAACCAGTCCAGTTTTTACAACCTTTTGTGACTCAGGGTTGTGGGTCCAAACGTGGAGCCATGCCAGCGAGCTGCTAGCGACTCTGACCTTTGGGTCTGGAGCTTGGACACATTCCCTGAGTTCACATGTGCCCGTCGGTGGTCCTGGGTGGGAGAGGCCTGGCATCTCCTGCCATGGTGCCCATCACTCGCTCCTTTCTCTCTTCTCCTTGCAATGAGGGCAGACTCAGGGCTGGCTCAAGCCCCGGATCTCTGCTCCCCATGGACCCGAGCAGCATGTCCCTCACACACTCACACACCACATCCCAGGCCAGGGCAATCTTTCAATCAAATGAATTATCATTTCGCAACACGGTCAAAACCATGCCCAAGTTTCTAGTACTGATGCTCAAAGTGGCTCCACCTCACGGCCACCCAAGGGCATGTGTGCTGTGTGTCTGTGTCGTGTTTCTGTGCTCAGAACCTGACATCTCCTCACCTCTTGCTCACCTGCACTTCTCCGCCAGCAGTGCCGTTTGCATGACAGCAGCAGCCCCTTGCCCGGCCCTCCTGCCACCAGCCTCATGCCCACGGTTCACTCTGGGCAGCAGCCAGAGGGCTTAGTTCTGGAGGGGGCCCTGCACATCACTACTCCCCTTCCCTCCTCCGACGGCCCCTCTGCCCCTCTCAGAGGCTTGAGCATCCCCTTCTTCAGCTCTCAGACTGTTCCAGCCCCAGCCCAGCCAGCCCCTGGCCAGAGTGAGTCGCTTCCACCGCTGAGCCTTTGCACTGTGTTTGCCTCTGTTTGTCACACTCCTCCCTTCCTCCCAGAAATCCCCAGGGCTGCTTCTTAAGATCACAGAAAGGCTTTCCTTGATAGAGCAATAGATACATTAATCGATAGATTAATACACTTTCACCAAGCCCAAACCTTGAAAACTGCTTTTCTTTTTTTTGCAACAAAAGCATAAAACACTATCAATAAAAACATCATCAAAACGTTTAGATGCCATAAGAAAGACCTATTAACTAAAATTTGGCTCCAGTTAGATCTCTTCTATGCAGTGCACAAAGAATTCACTGTTATGAGACCAGTTTGGAGTGTTTTAGACCTTATTTTCCTTTGATGTCTTCAAAATGCTGAGGACTGCCTTTGTGGCTTGGGGTGTGGCTGATTTTATTTTCTTGAAGCCCTGCCTCTCTCGGCTGTTGATTGTATGTGAACTCTGCTCCCCAAGTAGATGTGGGTTCATAGATATCCTTTCATATGTGTATAACACAACTTGCCTGAGACATGAGTCTTTCTCTGTCCTTGTCTGAACCTAATATCCATAGTTAGAGAGCTGTGAATTAAGGAACTATTCTGATATTCTGAGCTTTTAAACACTTTATTCATTTTGTTTGTGGTTTTTGGATTACACCTGGTGGTGCTCAGGGCTTACTCCTGGCTTGGTATTCAGAGATGTGGTGTTCAGGGGACCATATGTGATGCTGGGGATCGAGTCTGGGTCGGTCATGGCAAGGCCAGGGCCTCACCTATTCGACTATCTCTCTGGCTTGTGACATTCTGAGCTTGAAGGATTCCCTTAACTTGTGCTTTAGGAAGTACCTCTATTTCGAAGTTAGATGTTGGTGTGGGGTTCAACTGATATCTAACTGAGTGTTCAGCTGCATGAACCTGTTTTATAAGTCCCAGGACTTCCTGAAGGGCTAGATAAGCACAGACTATATAAGGAGATTGTCTATTTTAAGAGACTACTTAGTCCCTATTTTCATATATACATTGCACCTGAAAACGTTCATTTATTAATAGGAAATAAAGGAATCAGTTGAGTGTTTGCATACCCTCCTTAGATGATATGTTAAGGCAGAGGCCCTCTATCCCTGAACACTGGAAATTATGTCATTTTGTTGTTTTGGGGTCAGACCTGGTATTACTCAGAGCTAACTCACTCTGGGCTCAGGGCTAACTCCTGGTGGGCTCAAAGGACTGCATGGGGTGTTGGGGATCAAACACAGGTCGACCACATGCAAGGCAAGTGCCTTGTCCACAGTACCACTGCTCTGTCTCCGCCCCCCGCCACATTTCTTAGGATGATTTTGGCATGCCTGGACATGTTCTCTTTACTCCACAGTGTAGAAGTTTGAGAGCTATGTTTGGTTTTATTAGAACCAGCATTTTTATTGCACATTTTTTGGTTGTGACATCAGGCATTGAAAGATAATAGAATATATTCCAAGGTATTCCTGTAGAAACAAAAATGGTGACTGCAAAACCGGGTGATAGATGTTTATGGGGAAAGTGTTGCTGATTGACAGAATCCATGGTGTTATGAATGCTTGTTACATGGAAGGTGGGTGGACAGGAACAGTGTACAAATGTGGTCTGCGTCACTGCCTGAAAATGAAACTCTAGGCCTGAGAGTACTCAGAGAAGGTGCATGCCTGGCAGGCACCTGGCCCAGATTCAATCCCCAGCATCATATGAGCCAACCAGAAGTGATCCCTAAACATTTCCAGGGGTGTCCAATCTCACTATACTCTCTCCCCTGCCTCCTCACCTCCCCCTCCAACACACACACACACACACACACACACACAATGGAATGTAAAGGTGATTTGATGAAGGGTTTCTTATCTGGTGTGTTCTATTCTCTTGAGCAACTGAAGTGATTCCTATATATGTTCTTAGTGTATCCAACTAAGGATTCTCCTGGCTGCTTCCCACCCAGAACTGGTGATTTGGATGGAATAGAAAAAGATACTCAAAGAAATGTGTAACTGTAAAATACTTTTCCTAAGATTTTAGTTTGCTCCCCAAAAAACTCGAATTGAAGAGCAGGATGACTGAGTTTTTCTCTTCTTCAGCTCTGTGTACTTTACTCAGGGTTTTCAATGGATTGCAAACCCTCACTGCGCCTTCGTTTCCTTACTTGCAAATGAGAGGATTAAACTGCATAAAGTTCTTCCAGTCACAAGTGTGTTGTGTGATTATTTTTTACATCATGAAAATTAGTAGAAAGCAGAAAAATAAAGGTAGAAAGTTTAGAAAATGGAAGATGTGCACAAAGGAAAAAAAACATACATTGTTCTGCTCTCCCATTAAGAATCTTCCTTCCGGGGCGTTCCGGTCCGTCCTTCACGCCCTACCGAGGTCACCAGTCACCCCCCACGAGCGGCTCTCCAGCACAGCCACGGCCCCAGAAGCACAAGGACTTAATGCAGAACCCAGCAGCTTGGAGCAGAAAAGTGAACGGACTATGCGTTGATCCAGCCCATCAAGTCTGCCGGAGGGGAAAGGGTGTTGCCCCATTCGCCCTCTCCTCTCTGGAAAGAAAGATGGCGGCCACATGGGAGCCTTGTGGACAGCAGGTATGAGCCGGGAGTGTGGGGGCGACTAAAACCTCATGGGAAGGGGGGCGTTCTGGTCCGTCCTTCACGCCCTACCGAGGTCACCAGTTGCCCCCCACGAGCGGCTCTCCAGCACGGCCACAGTCCCAGAAGCACAAGGGCTTAATGCAGAACCCAGCAGCTTGGAGCAGAAAAGTGAAAGGACTATGCGTTAACCCAGGCAATCATTTCTGCCCAGAGGGGAAAGGGTGTTGCTCCCTTCCGCCCTCCTCCCTCTGGAAAGAAAGATGGCGGCCACATGGGAGCCTTGTGGACAGCAGGTATGAGCCGGGGGTGTGGGGGCGACTAAAACCTCATGGGAAGGGGGGGCGTTCCGGTCCGTCCTTCACGCCCTACCGAGGTCACCAGTTGTCCCCCACGAGCAGCTCCCCAGCACAGCCACGGCCTCAGAAGCACAAGGACTTAATGCAGAACCCAGCAGCTTGGAGCAGAAAAGTGAACGGACTATGCGTTGATCCAGCCCATCAAGTCTGCCGGAGGGGAAAGGGTGTTGCCCCATTCGCCCTCTCCTCTCTGGAAAGAAAGATGGCGGCCACATGGGAGCCTTGTGGACAGCAGGTATGAGCCGGGGGAGTGGGGGCGACTAAAATCTCATGGGTCGGGGGGCGTTCCGGTCCGTCCTTCACGCCCTACCGAGGTCAGCAGTCGCCCCCCGCGAGCGGCTCTCCAGCACGGCCATGGCCCCAGAAGCACAAGGACTTAATGCAGAACCCAGCAGCTTGGAGCAGAAAAGTGAACGGACTATGCGTTGATCCAGCCCATCAAGTCTGCCGGAGGGGAAAGGGTGTTGCCCCATTCGCCCTCTCCTCTCTGGAAAGAAAGATGGCGGCCACATGGGAGCCTTGTGGACAGCAGGTATGAGCCGGGAGTGTGGGGGCGACTAAAACTTCATGGGAAGGGGGGCGTTTCGCTCCGCCCTTCACGCCCTACCGAGGCCACCGGTTGCCCCCCGCGAGCGGCTCTCCAGCACGGCCACGACTCCAGAACACAGAAACCAATTTCTTAACTATCTGACTTTCAGTAGAAATACTTCCAGGGTCAATAGGTAAAATAGCAGAAATCCAAAACCAACATTTAATTCTTGAACCCAGCTGTAGAAAGCAAATCACTTCACAATGCTTTTTCAGCATGTCTGATGTGGGGGGGGGGGTAAACTCTAAATAATAGTGGTGAATCTTTTATTGAAACAATGAATCTAATCAAAGCAGATAGAGTGTTAACTAGAATTCATCTGCCTCACAGGGACGGGGAGGGGTGGGGGGTGTGGTTTTATTGGGGTTCTTCATGGTAAAAAATAAGTATTGGTAAAGGGAAATGTGTTTGATATTTGCATGACTGAGACATAAACCTGAAAGCTTTGTAACCTTTCCCACAGTGATTCAATAAATAAATTAAAAAAAAAAAAAAGAATCTTCCTTCCCTTTTTGTATGGGCCTACCCTTACATATTTTATTTTTACGAACTTGGGTCGTGGAATACATATTCTTTCATAATCTAATGTCCCCTACCTTTTTATACTGTGTTTTGAACATATTTTCATGTCATTAAATATAATTCTATGAGAATTTTTTATTCATGATGCCATGATAGCCAATGATTTGAATATGCCACAGTTTATCTAAACAGTTTCCTATTATTGAAAACATTCAGTTCTAATTTTACACTCTAAAAAAAGTGCTGTAATGATCCTCCTTATATTTAAATCTCTTTTTTGCACATGTGTGATTTGGGATAAATTCCCAGAAGCAGAATTGCTGGGTCAAAGGATTTTGTTGGATAATGCCAAACCACTCTATACAAATGTGATGCCAGTTGACACTTTATGGGCAGTGTGGGAGTGAGCCCACCCTCTCACCACCACTTGGTAATACCACAGAAGGTGAGCAGCACTTGGAATTTTCATTCAGGGTGATCTTAGAGCAGATATGTTTGTTTCTTTTGCCTACTCAAGAATCCATCTAAATGATAGTCAAGGAAAAAGGAGGAAGGGTGTAAAATTCTTTAGTATTCTGTAACAGTGGATAGAGAGAAGCCACCATCAAACCATTTCAGTAAATTTCTGGGGATAAAAGTAGAGAGCAGAGTGACAAGGATGGAACAGTACAGGTGTGTGAAGGAGCCACAGCCCCGAGCTGTGTTTGGAGACTGGAATTACCCAGAGGGCCGGGAGTCAACCCAGAGGATGTGCAGCTAAGGACATGTCACCCTTTGAAGGTTGTCTGTGGAATGGAGTGTTCACTGCCAAAGGACCTGTATTCTCAGGATTAAAATGGAAGGTTCTCGGAGGAATGCAATGATGGCTTGGGCAGGATAGTGCAGTTGCTGGGGGTTCCCCACTCTAAAGGCCAGCCAGACACGCTCTGTCTCTAAGGCACATGGACCAGTGGCTGCAGAGGCATGTTAACTTCATAATCCAAATAAAGAAAGTGTACGTTGAGAAGGGGGCCACAGAAAATAGGGAGGTGTGTCTGGGAACTGTTGTCCCAGACAAGATCATGCTGTTGTCCGAAATAAAAGTCCAGTGAAGGAGGTATAAGATAAAGAACTCTACGATACAGGCTACAAAGATAAAAGATATATCACTGTTTCACTGTCATCCCGTTGTTCATTGATTTTCTCAAGCAGGCAGCAGTAACGTCTCTATTCGTCCTAGCCCTGAGATGTTAGCAAGCACCACAATGGAAGCTCTTTCGGGGTCAGGGGAATGAGATCCATCATTGTTACTGGGTTTTGGCATATTGAATACGCCATGCCATGGGAAGCTTGCCAGACTCTGCTGTGCGGGCAGATACTCTCGGTAGCCTGCCGGGTTCTCCAAGAGCATGGCCGCAAATGTGGCTGTGCGATTCCAGGAGCTTGGTTTTATAGTCTCTGGGTCTTGGCCGTTGATGGGATTACATGGTGCCGGGGACAGTTGGTGGGTGTAACACCTAACTACTGGAAGATAGGGGATGTGGGTGGAGAAGGCCCAGTCCTGATCCGAGCAGGCTTTGAGATCTCAGTCCTGGGTCCTGCACACCTGGGTTCCTCTGCTGGTTCCTTCATGTGTGAGGCTCGTCAGAGCATGTGAAGAGTGGTCTTAAGCATGGTCTTAAGCGGAGGTCTTCAGCTTCTGGGGCTCTGCTTGGGCTGGGGAGGGAAACTCAACCCACCCCCCTCCAAGGGGCCTCGAGGAGGACAGCCAGGCACAGGGGCAGGAGACTCTGCTTACATATATATGCATGTAAAAAATAAACAGTAAAATATATGTTACATTTATATAATAGTTTATAATATTGGTCATAATAGTTTTGATATAATAATTTATATAATAGTTTCAATATTGTAATACTTTATTGTAATAGTATTAGAGTATAAGTATAGGGCACAAGAGTATTATAATAGTTATATATAAGGATTTTATTTATATATTTATGTAGGGATTAATTCTATTGAGAGGTCCAAACATTTTTGTTGTTGTTGTGGGGGATGGTCTCATAAAGTGTTCAGGGGGCCTTGAGGTCCCTCTCTGTGAATCTCTGCCAGTCGGGCAGATGATTCAGTGTGAGGGCCCACGGGTGCAGAACTGCTGAGGACCCACAGGCTGGGGGTTATCTGGTCTACACAGGCAGTGCTCAAGGGGCTACATCTTCATAACAGATATTCAAAGAGAAATGAAGAGTGCAATCGTGAAGGGTGAACAGAGGAAAACTGCTCCTAAGTTCAGTTTCATTCAACACAGTGGATCAAAAAAAAAAAAATTCCCTGAGACATGCCAGTTTGAAATTTCAGAATGCAGAAGTTGAAAAAGAGCCTAAATATAGAGAAAGCAAAACAAAGTCTTTGACTGGAAAGTAGGTATGAGATGGACATCAGAACCTGTTGCAACTGTGTATATGCAAAGAAAAATCTAGGTGATGATATTTTTTTTAACCTAGATTTTATATCCAGCCAAGTTGTCATTCTTGTGCTAAGGTCTAGTTTGAGGCGGCATAGAAAACTGCTTTCTGCTTTTATTTCATGGGGGCAGTGTCCAGCGTTTGGGGCAGCAGAGGGGCCTGGACCATCCTCTGGTGCATGGCTGGGCATGATGAGTCTGAGGTTTGGGGCTAGACCTAGCAATGTGGTGCTGAGGCCTGGGGCCACCAGAGTCACGCCTGTTCATGTTTGGGAGGGCCACGAAGTGCTCGGGAGCAAACTTAGGACTTCACACATGCCCAACATGACTTTTTCCACTTTGTCTCCAGCTCTTTCTCTATGACCTTTTTATTTTATTTTGGGGTCTTGTCTGGTGGTCCTTGGGAGACCATGCAGACTGGGCAGGGGATCAAACTCGGGGATCCTGTATGCAATGCCTGAGCTCCTTTTGAGACATTTTCCTGGGTCCCTTTTCCTCATTATCCCTACCAGAATTTCCATCAGAAGAGCCTTATTGGCCTAACCAAGAAAATAACCACAAACAAGGAAGACAGTCGATGCCAGCAACAGCTGCCTGAAGAGCAGGGAAAGAAGTCACAGTGTTTGGGCTGTGAGTGCCCAGGTGAGCAGACAGTCCAGACTAGAGAAGAGGAAGGACAGTGGGGGTCACCACATCTGGACTTGGATTGGCTGGAGAGCCTAAGGGAAGCATGAGGAAGAATACGCTGAATGTGATGCTCCGTACAACTCCATGATGGCACTGGGTCATCACATCAGATCTATGGAAAAGACATTGTGTGTCATTCTATTTATGAGGTTACAATACATTGTCAACACGGTTCATGGTTTCCAAGCTTTAGAACCAATGTGTACATAAAACATGGAACTCAGTTACCACTGGGAAACAGCATGTGGGTGTTGTCAACGTGGATAAGTAATAAAGACCAGAGGTGAGGTGGGAGGGGTGGGTCTGGGTGCGTGATATCCTTGTGATGGAATATACAGGGTCAGAGGATTGGTCTGCAGCTGGTGAAACAAGAAATGAGCATTTTTCAATTGCTTTTTTGCAGTTTCAGGGAAGGACGGGAAGGCCTGGATATGGCCATGTCATTATCTGGTGGAAGTTGGGGAGGATGGAGCAAGGGGCTGAGGAAGCTAAATAGCCACCTATCCCAAAGAAGGAGAGAAAATCTGAAAGATGAACTCAGGAGCCAGAGGCTTCTGACCCTGGGGACAAGCGGTGACATTACAAGGAGAAACGTCGAAGTGGCAGTGATTAAATTCTTTCCCTCTGGGGAACTATTGAGGCTCAGGACTGTTCTCATTATGAGTTCGCATGTAGTGTTTGTGTTAAAAAAAATGAACACATGCTATTTAATTTTGTTTGTATTTCAATAATTGAACAAGAAAGAAAAGTGTAGCCCGAAGGAAACCTTGAGTCATTTGATAGGCAAAAGAAAGAAGGAACAATTTTACCCTTGTTTAGATTTGTAATTCTTGTCTTACTTGAACCGAGTGATTCTAAGTAGCTAATGACTCTTGCATTTCCTATGTCTGTGATTGTTATAAAACTGGATCTCAGGGTCCTAGGGATAGGCCAGGGCTAAAGTGGTCGCCTTACATGTTCCATTCATGTTACATGTTCCATCCATGCAACATGTTACACATACCACCCATGTAATGTGTTCTATCTATGTAACATGTTACACATCCCATCCATTCAACATGTTACGTGTTCCATCCATGCAACAGGTTCCAGTCATGCAATATGTTACATGTTCCACCCATGTAACATGTTCCATCCGTGTAACATGTTACACGTTCCATGTTCCATCCATGTTACAACCAACCCTGGTTCCATCCCTGACTCCCATGTTTCCAGAATAGTCCCAATCGTCCTTGAATGCAGAATCAGGAATAAGTGCTGAGCATGGCCAACTGTGATCCAGCTGCCCCCTCAGAAGAAACAAACCCAAAACTGACCTTTCCTCATAGGAAGGATTCTAACTTCCTGTTCCTAGTACTGGCAGGTTGGACTTGCTACCCAGCACAGCCTGGCTGGAGTCGTTCCAGGAAGGTGAAGCAGAGGGCCCCAGGCCTCCCAGCTGCTGGTTGTGAGTCAGCAACCCTGGAGACAACGATGGCCCCTGCCTCTCACGGTCGGGGTGTCCTGAGTGCACCCTTTGATAGCTCATGGCATGTTCTCCCAGGTTGCGTTGGGCTCTAAGCTACCAGGGGCTCTGGGCTTGGAGCTGGGAGACTTGCTTAATTGTTTTAAGTGCCAGGGTTTGAAGCAGAGCTTCATCCATGCTAAGCCTCTACTCGACCCAGAGATACTTCCTGGCCCTGCACAGGAGGAGACCCCACCTGCTTTAATCCAGACATCTCTCCTCCAAGCCCTGAGATTCCGTGCAAGTTCCTGAAATCCCCCAACTGCTGTTTTCTCATCCTCGAGACTGGTAGAATACGGGGATTGGCTCCCTCACCCTGCTAACGTGTGAGAAGTGCTCAATAAAGGGTGTTTATTAACATCCGCAAAGGGAGAAATTACAATTAGGATGTCTCAGATTTGGAAGAAAGGAAGAAGGAAAGGAAGGAGGGAGAGAAGGGAGAGTGTAGAGAGGAAAGGTAGGAAGAGGGAAGGGGGAAGGAGAGATGGAAGGAAGGAGGGCAGGAAAGGAAGGAAGGAGGGAAGGAAAGGAAGGAAGGAAGAAGGAAAGGAGAGAAAGGAAGAAAAGAAGGGAGGAAGGGAGGGAGGAAGGGAGGCAAGGGAGGGAGAGTATAGGGAGGGAAGTGGGAAGAGGGAAGAGGAAGAACTGGAAGGGAGGAGGGAAGGAAAGTAAGCATAGGAGGAAAGGAAAGAAGGGGAAAGGAAGGAAGGAGGGATGGAAGGAGGGAAGGAAAAGAAGGAAGGGAAGAATAGGATGGAAGGAAGAAGGAAAGGAGAGGAGAGGAGAGGAGAGGAGAGGAGAGGAGAGGAGAGGAGAGGTAAGGGAAGGATAGGAAAGGAAAGGAAAGGAAAGGAAAGGAAAGGAAAGGAAAGGGGGAAGGGAAAGTAGGGAGCGAAAGTGGGTAGAGAGAAGGGAGGAAGAAGAGCTAGAATAAAGGAGGGAAGGAATGGGAGAGAAGGAAAGGAAGGAAGGGGGAGGGAAGGAAGAAAAGAGGGATAGAAGGAAGGAGGGGTGGAAAGAAAGGAAGGGGGAAGTGATAGAACAAAGTGATGTTCCTGGGCTGAGGTCACTGCTGGGATTGCCCATCTTGCTTGAGTGTCACTGGCGCTTGTGTATGTGACTTCTTCACTAGATTCTGTTGTGACTTGCCTTGTGCCCAGCACCTGGCTGTGTTGCGGATAGGGCAGAGAATCACAGTCAGACCCAGAAGCTTCCGTTCCTCAGGTGCTGGCTGTCCAGGCACAGCTCCAAGGCCTCCCATCTCATCCCTTCCCCCCGGGGTGCTGTTAAGTGCCCGTGAGAGTCCCAGTGTGCAGATAAGGAAATCGAGGCTGGCTGCATGGCTTGTAACAGGCAGAGCTGGAATCTGAAGGCTGGGAGTGAGCTTCAGAGCCTGTAGCTCAGCCACTGCAGTAGGTTGACTGGATGTAACAAGTTGTAAGTGTGAGACTGGAGACATGGGTGCATGCTTTGCATGTGCAGGGACCCGGGTTCAACCCGTGGTACCACATGATCTCCGAGCACCATGGGGGGGAGTCCCATGGCATCCCCTGCCATTGTGGGATGAAGCAGCACCTCATTCCAGACCCAAGTGGGAACTGTCCGACCTAGTTGTCAAGTAGCACTGAGAACGGCCCCTGTGCACCGCTTAGGAGCCCCCAGAATGCTTTCTAAAAAGAAAGAAAACATAAATTAAATCACACGCATAAAAGTTTACCCAGCAATGGCAATGGGGACTGAAACAATAGCACAGCGGGTAGGGCATTTGCCTTGCACGAGACCGACCCGGGTTTGATTCCCAGCATCCCATATGGTACCTCAGGCACCACCAGGAGTAACTCCTGAGTGCAAAGCCAGGAGTAACCCCTGAGCATTGCTGGGTATGACCCCAAAAGCAAAAAAAACAAAACAAAACGAAACAAAGGAAAAATAGACCGAGCAAAGAGAGACTGTTGCCAAGCCAAATCCTTGCCACGTGATGCAGATTGGTTGCCAGCTACTTCTCACTTCCCCACCCTGGCCAGTACCTGCCCTTCCTGCTGTTCACTGCCTCTTCCTGGGCTCCACTGTCACTCAGCCTGGGCAGAAGAGAGATGCTTCGGGGGCGGGAGGCGTGGGCAGCGTGGCGGGGTGTGGCGGGGTGGTGTGGTGGCGTGGCGTGGCAGGGCACTGCTTTGTAAAGCAGCCCGCACTCACAGTGTCGGGCTTGGCCCGGCAGTTTGCAGGCTTGGAAAGCATTTGCAGGCTCAGAGTCATCTTTTCTCATCAGCGGAGTCTGCTCTCTGCGTCAGTGTCTGAGCAACCCGAGGAAGCAGGTGCAAACTGGGGCTGACCCCGCTGGCCCATGGAAAACTGGGCCTGTGTGCCAGCCAGGGGGACCATCTAGGGAGATGCTGGCGGGGAGGCGATGGCTAGTGCTGAGGGATGCGTGGCCAAGCTGTCTAGGGGACCGGAGGTCAGTGAGAGCTCATGGACAGGGCAGTGACTTCCACTTTAATCAGCAATGCACACGGTTTGAATAAACTCGGAGGAGTTCGAAAGGGTAGTGAAGGTGAAAACAGCTCCTGCTCCCAACTGCCACCTCCCCAAGCTGGCACTTCCCATTTTTATTTCTTGGCTAACCCCTGTTTCCTGGTAAGACTCCTTCAAGGGAGAGTGTGTGAGGAATGTGGGATGTGTGCACACATGTGTGCATGTGTGTGTGTGAGAGAGGGAGAGAGAGAAAGACAGACAGACAGTTATAGAGGTATAGAGAGACAGAGACAGAGGCAGACAGAGATAGACAAAGAGATGGAAATAAAGACAGAGACAGAGATAGAAAGGAAGAGAGGGAGGGAGAGAGATATAGATAGATAGATAGATAGATAGACAGATAGATAGGTAGATAGATAGATAGGTAGGGAGAGAGAGAGCGCGCACACAGTAAGCACATTCTACCTTGCTTTTTCCTGTTTGATCATTGCTTTCGGAATATATTACTGCTATTATATTGTTAGGCATTGGGCTGTCTCACTACTTTTATCTGACAATTCTCTTTATAGGGCCCATACAGTGATCTAGTGAACTGTGGACCAAATTTTATTTAGGCCATCTTCTCTTCATGGGCTGTTAGGTGCCTAAGGTCATTAAAAGGTGCTCTAAGGCAGCATCCCTCAACTTGGGAGCATTAATGCTCTGATAGGCGCTGGATATTCTCTGTTCACCTTGGTGTAAGTCATATAAAGGGGTGGAGGTTCACCATGAGACTGGGGGGAGCAATCAGTGAGACTCGGGGATCACAGGAAGGAAACATGTCGGAAAGGGTCTTTGGTCTCGACTAGAAACAACCCTTAAGGCAGAGGTTCCCAAACGTATTTTATCAGCCCCTTTTCAGTAAAAGAAATCACAGCGCCCACCTCCTTAGAAATGTGCCATCTTTAAGCCAACTAACAGCCAGCCCCCAACTTGTACCTTCCACTGCTGTGTCCCCCACCAGCCCAGCACTTCCCTGGGGGTGCTGTCATCCATGTCGGCTAACACTGGGCCAGAACGTTCGCTCAGACTTCTCATCTTGTCTCACGTTGGGAGGAAATTGAGGTCCTCACACCCCGACACTGAATCAGGCTCTTGAGCCTACATCTGCGGTGTGTTATTCTTGCTAGCATGGTATTTTGATGACAGAAGACAGAAGAAGGTGGCTGTGGCTGTGAGTGTGTTTTGCACACGTGGGTGGGTGTGAATGTGGGCCTACAGAGGGAGGTGTGCACGCTGTTGTGTGATGGATGGGCTGTTGAGAAGCTCGAATGGGCTGTTGAGAAGCTCGGAGTGAACCTGTTTTAAAAGTGGAAGCCGGAATTTATGATGCCCCGAAGGTGGGAGGAGGGGATGATGTGTTATTTAAAGGAAACTCTCCGAGGAATTCTTAAGTGAAAGGATGAGCTCTCCCCCACCCCAGCCCCCGTTTCAAAAAAACGACACCATTGAGATGTGTTTTACATGCAATGAATCGTGCATCTGTGTCAAATACGCAGCTTGAGGTGGTTGGATAAATATATACATTTAAATATCCACCGCCCCATTCAATGTAGAGAAAACCCTTTCTTCCTCCCCCCAAGTTCCTGTGTGCCTCTCTGAGCCTCTGCTGTGCTCACTGCTGCCTCCAGAAGGTGATTCGGATATTTGTTGTCACTGTGGATTTGCTTTGCCTGCTCTAGAACATCCTGCATATGGGATCCCACGGTCTATACTCGTACGCATTGGCTTCTTTCCCAGAACCCCAGTTTAGCTGTGTCTCATTCTTTATCTCCTATGGATGCTGCAGGATTAGTGCCTTCATCTCTGTGTTGTTCGGCATTTGGGGCATTTCCAACATTGGGCTGTCATGAATGAGTCCACTCACAGCATTTGGGTGCAGGTGGACAGTTTTCCAAGCCAATCCTCAATGTGATTCTATTGTGTCAAGCCAGTTAGTCTGGCCAGCCATCCACTGAGCCCCCTTCCACAAATATGCATTAAATACTCCCTGTGCTAAGTGAAAGAGACAGGACATCCATTAGACCTGAATCGTCTTCTTTGCAGTGCCAGGAAGGGTATTAGAGCGAGAACAATCCTGCTCTCTTTTGAAGAGTTTGGGGACACGAGCTCTTGGAGTGGAACCCTTGACATAGTTTTTTAATGGTGCTCTCAGCCAGCCGGTGCCCTCCGACAGTAAGTTGAGCAGCAGACTCTCTTCATGCCCCTGCTGAAGAGTCATTTAATTAGATGCTCACCTCAAATTCAGCAGCCCACCACTGTTTAAGAGTTTTCTGTTACAGCCATGTGTGTTTCGTGTTTTCCAGAAGCAGAAGCTGACAATTTTAAAGGCTGCTGTGGGCCCCCTGCTCTGTCTCCTCCCTGCTAGATTCCTGGGGGTCCCCTCCATGGTGGGTTTCCTCCAGGAAAGACTGACCATTCCAACAGGGGGTGGTGGGATCTAGAGAGAAGATCTCTTTGTGAGCTTTCTATCCTGAAAGTTCCCTGTCTGCCTCCTCACAGGAGAGGAATGATGCAGGCTCTGATCTGGTGGGAATGGACAATGCAAACCTGTCTTGCTCTTCCTCATCTGTCTGGGTTCATCCTCTTCCGACTCCTGCTTTTGCCTCTTACTAGACTGAAAGGAAGTGAAACTCACTTTGGACTTGCGTGAGAGAGTAGAGGCTCTTGGGAGGAAAAGTTTGTCCAGAGTTCTCGGGCTATGAATGGCTTACCCTTGAACCTCTCACATCCCTGTGTTAAAGGCAACATTCCCTTCAGCCCAGGGAGACAGATCCTGGGGGCCAGAGGAGCTGTAGTTCCTGTGATTGGCAGGTACCACCTCTGTGGCCTTGGTTCCAGTGGATGGGTGTGGTGTGGGAGGAGGAGACGAGAGGGTCGCGAGTTGACTCGGGCTCTTGTTTGCAGATGCTGCCAGGTGAATGGTGCCCCTGGAGTTGTACGGCACTGGGAAGCTTGAGAGAGTGGGAAGAACATTTGACTTGCAGGGTTGAAATCTTGGCTTCCCGACCCACCACCTTCCTTGGATTTTATTAACAATTTTTTTTATGGCTTCAAACATGTTTTAAATTAAGATGTTTTGACTCATACAGTTGTTTACAATAGGGTGTCAGGCTATGATGTCCCTGCCTCCAGTGCCCTTATCTGTGTCCCCTTCTTTCCACCACTCACCTTCCCCTCCACCCTAGACCAACCTCACCGTGACAGTTACATTTTGAAGTTTAATTGTAGTTTGGGCCCCAGTTTTGAGATATTGTCCTATCCAATGGTTATACATATTATATAATATATATATAGTCCCAGGTATCATGGGATTGAATGTATATGTGAACACACACATATACATATATAATATATATGTGTACACACACACACATGAGCTGGAGTGATAGCACAGTGGGTAGGGCATTTGCCTTGCATGGCCGACCCGAGTTTGATTCCTTCGCCCCTCTTGGAGAGCCTGGCAAGCGACCGAGAGTATCTCGCCTGCATGGCAAAGCCTGACAAGCTATCCGTGACATATTCAATATGCCAAACACAGTAACAAGTTTCACAGTGTTACTGGGCCCGCTCGAGCAAATCAGTGAACAACGGGAGGATAGTGATAGTGATATATGTCAATGAATATATATATATATATATATATATCTCCATAATATGATACCTGGGATTGAACTGGAGTCAGCCACCTGCACGGCAAGCATCTCAATCCCTGTAACTCTTGAGCCCCGAATCGTGGCTTCTTAATGAGCATCCAGGATTACCAAATAATTTGTGCTCAGCACTTTGCTTAGCTGAACTCATTAAACTCAGCCTAGCTCCCATGACACAGGAACCATCAATTAGCTCCACTTTATGAATGAACAGTCAGGAAACACCCAGAAAGTCAGTGCCTGTAACTTCAGACTCCGCAGACAGTTCACTCTTTCCTGGTGCCTACTGCGTATCTCCTGAGTGTCGAGTGCATTACATGTCCGCCTTCTGATGTCTTATAGCAACCCATTCCACAGGTAAAGAGATAAGGTACCAGGCTCAGGAGCACGAATGATCCGGAGCTGGTTAGTTCAGCCCTGTCTAACCCCGAAGGCTGTGTTGGTCTGCATCTCTTCTGTTATCTTGCTTTGGGTCCCAACTGAAGGGCTAGCCAAAGGCCCATAGACTGAGAGAGACATAGTCAAAGACGGCAGAAATAGTAGCTGGGTGGCTGTGCCCAGCAAATGCATGCGGTTCAAGGTGACCTGATAAATAGGCAGACATGTGGGGAGTACTGGGGAGAACCTCGAATGCAGGAGGATGCCAGAACTCCCCCAGATGGCCCGGGCGAGGCCTGCTTTTGTGTAGTGCCAGCTGCATGGTGGTGATGCCCGCTGAGCATTTGCAGGGGAGTTGCAGGATGGAGCACCTCCGTTGCCTCGGTATCTGTGCCACGGAATCGTGAATAAAACGTGTGTGTGGAATCTCACTCGGCCATGAACCTGTGCTTTCCTCGCCGCTCCTCCCCCCTTTTACCTTAATGACCCTCCTGCCACCCTGTTGTCGTCCTAGCGGCCCAGATGGATTCTCAGGGCCCCCTTGGGCAGCGCTCTGCCGCCTCAGCCCAGCCTGCCGAGCGCTTGTTGCGTTTGGCAGGTTTAATAGCTTAATTTCTATTTTTCCTCTTGGAAAGCTGTTTGTAGTATTGGAAGCAGCAGTGGGTGCTAAAATGGTCGCCGATGGCTATCTTGAACGTTAATATCCTCATCCGTCTTATCGCCCGTGGCTGGTGGCTGGTCCCCCTCTGCTCTCGCTCCCCTGCTCCAGACACAGGCTGCTTGCCGGCGGGGAGGCTCCGGGTCCTGCTCTGTGCTTTGCTGCCACCCGCCCTCCCTGCGTTTCCCAGATAGCATTGTCCTTCCCCAGCAAAGTCCCAGCGTGGGAAATCTTTGACTTGGAGGATATGAGAAAGTGTGGCCTTTTGCCGGCCAGTCTTCATAGGGATGATCTAATCTCAGGGAAAAAAAATACACTATTTAAATTCTATGCTTTGGCACAGGAGTGGGAGACAGGAGAGGTAGGGGGCAGATGTCCTGAGAGGGTGTTTTCTTTCTTTCTTTCCTTTCTCTTTCTTTCTTTCTTTCTTTCTTTCTTTCTTTCTTTTCTTTCTTCCTTTCCTTTCCCTTTCTTTCTTTCTTTCTTTCTTTCTTGAATCACTGTAAGATATACAGTTACAAATTTGTTCAAGATCAGGTTTCAGTCATATAATGTTCCAACACCCGTCCCTTCACTAATGTACATTTCCCAACACCAGTGTCCCCAAGTTTCCTCCCACCATCCTCCCTTCCCTCCCACCTCCCTCTCTCTCCCCTCTATGTCTATGGCAGGCACTTTTCTTCCCTCCCTCCCTCCCTCCCTCCTTCCGTCCCTCCCTCCCTCCCTCCCTCCCTCCCGCCTCCCTCATTTTGGGCCTTAGGGTTTATAATACAGGTACTGAAAGGTTATTACATCTATCTCTTTACCTCCTTTCAGCACTCAGTTCTTGTTCAGAGTGATGATTTCCAACTATTTTTTGTCATAGTGGTCCCTTCTACATCCTAGCTGACCCTCCTCCCAACACACACACACACACACACACACACACACACACACACACACACACTTGTTGTCCTGCAAGTTTGCAATGGAGGCAGGCAGGGACCTAGAGGCAGGGTCTGGTATGACCTGATGGGTCAGGTTGGTGGTTTTGCTATCTGGAGTTCAGGTGCCAGCTGGAACTCACGGTGAGGGCTTGTGAGGGCGGGGGGCGCGGGGTAGGTGATGAGGGTGCAGGAGAAGGGGCTGATGGGAAAAGCAGAGGGTTGGCTCTTACAGCAAAGACATCCTGGCAGGGTCTGCGCCATTTTCTTCACCCGGAAACCTAAGTCATGGCTCTTGGGGGTAGGTGGAACAGGGAAACTCCTCTCCTCCTCTCTTTGTTGAATCCTAGACTCAAGACCCCAAACTCAGGAGAGCAGCACCTGTGGGGTATCTGGAGGGTTCCCCTGTTAGGCGCTGATGCTCCCTGTTGGATGGAAGTGATTTTATGGGGGCCTTCCACGGAGGGGGAGGGAATGGCCTGGGTGCCGTGCCGTTCAGTGTTTGGGTTGGGGGGCGGATGTAGTGCTGGGGATTGAACTTGGAGCCTCACACAACCTAGGTGTGTGCTCTTGTGCTCCACCATTGAGCCTTCCTGGCCATCCTGGAACTGACATTTCACAGGGAATTCTGCAGCCTCTTTCGTCACTGAAGTCTGTGTGTGACATCGGGAGTCGGCAGTGACTGAGTGCAGTGAAATCTGGTGGGAGGGACTCAGAGAACTCAGGCCAAGGTGAGTTTGAGTTCTACCTTGTTTGGGTGGAGGGAGGGGTCGCTCAGGGTAGAATCCCCCTCTCTCCTGTCCACCGTGGGAATCAGCACAGATCTGCTTCCTCCCCAAGGGAGCGGGAATTTGGAGGGTGAATGATCCCAGAATAGGCTCAGGGATCTCCAAACTTAGTGTCTTTCCCACCTCCACCAATGTGGATGAGCGTCTCCCGCTGAGCAGACAGAGCTCTGCTTTAGGGATGCAAATACCATCATCCTCATACTCCATTTAGCAGAGGAGAGAGACATATGGGTGATATATTGCAACTTAATCGGACTCGGACGCGTGTCGGGATATGGATATGCATTGTGAGAGCCCAGGGGAAGGGGTTGTTCATCTCCCTGGGACTAGTTGGAGAGACTTAAAGACCTGAGAGCAGTTGACCTTGATCTTGGAGGAGGAGGAGTGGTTAAGCTGACATTGGTTGAAGAGTCCTCGCTGCGCGCGTGTGTGTGTGTGTGTGTGTGTGTGTGTGTGTGTGTGTGTGTGTGTACGCCCCCTCTTTGCTGGGGATAAAGAAAAAGAAAAGTGGGGAAGTGGTTCCTGCTCTCTGCAGAAATTCACAGCTTGTTGGGGAGCCGAGGCTGGCACGTATCAGCCAATTAAAGCATTGCTGAGACAGATGGGAGTGTGGAGGCCGGGATGCTGCCAGGGGTACTTGGTGATCCGGGCTTCGGGGAGTTACTTCTCGGAAAACAGAATCTCTGGGAGGAGCACGCAGGCCCTGCAAAGATGTCTTGACTGTAAGAGCCAACCCTCTGATTTCCCCGTCAGCCCACTTCACTGTGGTACAAGGGCCAGCTAGGTCTCAAGGAGGAGGTTAGGGGGCTAAAATTTTGGAGGTGAAGGAGAAGGTTGATGAGGATGGTAAAAATTTGATGGTACTGACTTGTTCTCTGCAGCTCTGGCGAAATGTCGGGTTTATAAAGCATAGATATAGCCAGCTCTGACCTGAGCAGGGCTGGGGGGCAGGTGGGGTGGGGCTTCAGTCTCCCAAAGCACCATGTGCACTCCTGGGCCTTTGCTTATGCTCTTTCTTCCCCAAGGAGCTCCTTCCCTTTGACACCTTCACAGAGTCCTACCTTTGTTGGCTTTTCTAACTGCCCTCAGGCCTGCCTTTTTCACTTCACCTCAGCCCTAAAGCAGAATCTGCTTTTTTTAAAAACTATTATAGCTCATTTTTCCATTTATTTATTTTTATTGAATCACTGTGAGATATAATTACAAGCTTTCATGTTTGAGGGTCAATCATACAATGATCAAACACCCATCCCTCCACCAGTGCATATTCTCCACCACCAGTGTCCCCAGTATACTCCCCCTTTCCAACACTCCTTCTGCCTCCATGGCAAAATATTTCCACCATTCTCTCTCTCTCTCTCTCTCTCTCTCTCTCTCTCTCTCTCTCTCTCTCTCTCTCTCTCTCTCTCTTTACTTTTGGGCATTGTGGTTTGCATTACAGATACTAAGAGGTTATCACGTTTGGTTCTTTATCTACTTTCAGCACACATCTCCCATCCTGAATGATTTCTCCAATCATCATTCTCTTAGTGATGCCTTCTCTATTCCAGCTGCCTTCTCCCCCAGCTCATGAGACATGCTTCCAGCTATGGGACAGTATTCCTCACCCTTGGTTCTACTCTCCTTGGGTGTCAATTTCATATTACGTTATTTTCTATTCCACAAATAAGTGCAGCCCTTCTATGTCCGTCCCTCTCTTTCTGACTCCTTTCACTTTTTAGCACGATACTCTCCATGACCATCCACTTATAAGCAAATTTGATGACATCATCTTTCCTAACAGCTGCATAGTATCCCATTGTGTTGATGTACCAAAGTTTCTTTAACCAGTCATCTCAGGTTGTTTCCAGATTCTGGCTATGGTGGACAGGGCTGCAGTGAACATACAGGTGCAGATGTCATTTCTACTGTGCTTTTTTGCATCCTTGGGGTATATTCCCTGGTATTGGGGGGTCATATGGAAGCTCATGGCAAAAATCTGCTTTGTAGCTGCACTGGGATTGGAAACACCTCAACTGCTAGAACACTGTCTCAGTCTGAGGTTTCTCTGAATCCCGGTGGGCAGCTGGGGTGTTGGGATAAAGAAACGCGGGTTTCTTTAAATGTGAAGTGCATCTCAGTGTTGTTGCTTCTCTTGAACTTGGAGCATACCTTCCCGACAGCCATGAGGTGGGGTCACGGCAAGCACAGGCTGCGTGATTCCTTGTGGAGGAGATGGCCCCAGACACTGTAAGAGGTTCACCTGCAGGAATGACCAGAAGCAGCACTTCTTGTCCACCTAGCGAGGGCTAGCAAAAGTGCCCCCAGATATTTTTGATGTGTCCCCAGATGTCCCCACGTGTCAAGTGTCCCCATGCCTAGTTCCCCTGGGGAAGCAAACCTGGGGTGACATTAAAAGCTCTCTGTGATGTGTGAGTGTCGTTAGTTGTGCCTGCAGGCCAGGGGTCTGCAGTCTGAAAATACCGATTCTCCTGCTTTCCTGACTTCCCTGGCATGGACCTGCCACAGGGCAAGGAACTGAAATGCAGTGTGACTCCAGGCCGTGGCTCCCACTGGGGTGGAAGGGTCCCCTGGAGTAGTACTCTGACGCCATCCCTGTTGCTTTCTTTATTGCAGATTGATCTAGAGCCAGAAGGAAAAGTGTATGTGATCATCGATCTCTCTGGGTCCTCGGGCGAAGGTAAGAGAGTGACTGCTCCTTTTTCTTCTCTTCAGTTCACCCCTTGGCTCCTGGTCTCATCGCCCCTCCTTGGCTGGGGACACATTGTTGTGGCATTTGATTAATTGGCACACTTTATGGGAAAAAGGTTATTTTGAAGATGCTCACTCCTTTGTGCCAAAAGAGACCAGCCATCTGTTAGCTGCAGAGGAACAGAGGAAAGCATTTTGGCTTATCCAGTGAGGCCAAAGAAGCAGGCATTGTGTGTGCTGGTGTGGAGGGTAGGCGCTCCCCAGAGACTGTGTGTGTGTGTGTGTGTCTGTGTGTCTGTGTGTCTGTGTGTCTGTCTGTGTGCGCGCACACGCCTGCATGCTGGGAAAGAGAACAGGCCACTTGGTATAACTTTCTTGGAAACAAACCTATGTGTCAGACAGTAGAATTGTACTACAAAGCATTCATAGAAGTGCTACTTTTTTCCCCCCCACCAGTTTGGTGTACAGGCTCTTTAAGAGAAATAATGGGGTGAGAAATGCTGACTTCCCCTCTGGCTGATTGGAAGTGTGTAGATGTTGTTGAGTCGATTCTCCTCCTCCTTCCTTCTATCCTGACTTTGCTTCCTAACACCTCTGAGGGCTCAGTGGGGTTGAGGCCTCTCCTTCCAGGGGCTCACTGGACAGTGGAACTTTGTCCGCAGAGAAGACGCTGGTTGGAGATTAGAGCTGAAAGTTGGTTATAAATAATATTTCCTCTCCCTCTCTTGCTGTGGGCAGGGGCACAGCTGCCCTGGATGTCAGGGCAAAATATGAGCAGACAATAGCTGGTTCCTCTTGGGTAAAAACAGGGTGTGGGGACTATACCCCAAAGGGAGTGAGACTCTCAGTTCCTTTGGCCCCTGGCTTGAAGATGAGGATTTTGACATCTCTCCTGAATACTGAGGACCACAGAGTTGTGACCCTAGAATGTCTCCTCTGTGTTAGCTTCAAAGCTCAAGTTTAAGGGTCAGGAGGGGAGATGGAATGGAGAGTTGCTGGTCAGAGGATGGCCTGGAAGTGTCTGTGTTTGATGATTGGCTAATCATAAATTGACCTAGGAGTGTCTGCCTGATGATTGGTTGATCATCTGCTGGCCTAGAAGTGTCTACCTGATGATTGGCTGATCTTCAGCTGGCCTAGAAGTGTCTGCCTGATGATTGGCTGATCTTCAGCTGGCCTAGAAGTGTCTGCCTGATGATTGGTTGAGCATCAGCGGACCTAGAAGTGTCTGCCTGATGATTGGCTGATCTTCAGCTGGCCCACTGTCAACAGGTGTTCAGAATAATTTGATAATTGTGTGTATATGGGGCTCATAAGAGTATTCCATTCTCTTTTAATAGATCTCAATTATTTGGCTTAGATTTCAAACTTTAAACATTTCTCACAAATTGCTCTACTACATTTTCTGCTCTTGATTGCAATTAGATTTTGGCATTTCCAACTTTCTTTCTCAGCTCTGAGCTCTGAACAGCCCAGAATAGAAACGGTTTTAGAACAGTGGAGGTTTTAAAAATATTTAGCATGAAATATTTAAATATTTAAGATGTACCGAAGGACCTACAGAATAATAAAAAGGGGTACTGCTGTCCCTATCCCTAGTAGGAAATAAGATGTCCCAGTAGGGTACAGGCTTCCATAGTGTTTACTAGCATATGAACCACATTCACCTGACTTCAGATAATACAGCCACCTCCTAATTATAGGCACGGGAACAGCATTTGCTGAGCAAGCACCATGACCTTTTTAATCTTACATAATTTATACCCAAGGGAATAATTAGTTAAATAGTTCCTGTTCCAAGAGGCTGGGCTTGGACTTTCTTTTCCTTTAAAAAATATTAATGGCTTGCAAATCATAGAAGTCAGCCTTCTTTCTTTCATTTCTTTTTATACATTTGAGGGAAAGGATATGGACAAATGAATAAATAAATCATATGCAATTGATTTTTTTTCTTTTCTTGCTTCCCCGTATTCTTACTGAATTTGAATGGCCAAAGCAATTTTCACTGGGCTGAATTCTTCATCTAATTTTTTTCATCTCTTTCCTCTAGAGAAAAGACGGTTTACTTCCGAAATGCTGACACATGCCAGAATGTAGACTCTGTAAGGTGTTAGCAAATGTTGCTCTGAGAAGAAGGAGAAATTTTTCAGGCTGAAGAGATAGTTCAGCAGGTGGGACACTAACATGGCAGACCCCGGTTCTATTCCCGGCACTGCATATGAACTCCACCAGTGCTGATCTCTAAGTACATAGAGTCAGGAGTCAGCACGGAGCACTGCCAGATATGCCCCCTCCCCCAGAAAAACAAAAACAAAAAAAGGTGTTTTCTTGCTCTTTGTACTTGCTCTTCCTGGATTTGGGATGCTTTCCCTGGGAGGGGAGGGACTCTAGAGATGGTTTCTAGAAATTTATCTTGTTTTCCTCTGGGTTCTATGCATCTGTTCTGGGGAACTTATGAAGTGGTTTTGTTTGGGGGAAGGGGCAGTGGTGAGGAGGCCACCACAGCGCTCACCCTTGGTGTAGAACACCATGCCACCACAAGCCCGCATGCACTCACAGATGCCTCATCCCACTCTTTAGTGAAAATATTAGCACTGTTCTCCTCAAAAGGGTGCAAAGAGAGTTGAAATGAGGCATAGCCAATGTTTTCACCACTCTATTATTCTGCCATCAAGAATCCCTCGAGGAGTTGGAGAGAAGAGTACAGCGGATAAAGCTTTTGCCTTGGACACAGCCAACTTGGGTTCGATTGCTGGCAACCTAGTTAGTCTCCTGAGCCCTGTCAGGAATGATCCCTGAACGCCGCTGGGTGTGGCCCCAAAAACAACAAAAGAAAAAAAGAATTCTTTCAGTTCTTCTATCTCTAGCACCCCACCAATGGGGGCAAAAAGGGTATTCATAGAAATGGCACAAACCTGTTCACACATTCATGAGAGCTCAGAAAAATACATGGGATCTGGGTGTACAAATGCACTCCTTTCTTCTCAGATGTGCCCGAGAAGTCTTTCTCTAGCTAACACACTGTCGAGAGTCTGGACATTTACATCTGCTGGAACTAATGTGATTTCTTACTGTCTAATAAAATTCCACTACTTGCATGTCCTGTGCAGTTCCCTGTAATGGGATTTGACTGGTGTGTACTTTAAGCTAAACCAGATACCCTAACCTCACATGTACAGGGTCAGGCTGGACGACAATTAAGGTCATTTCTGGTCATTCCATTTTGTTTTTTGGTATAACTTGAATAGACGAGTATCAGAGCTCAAGGCTGAGGGCTGCCTTATATCAGTAGCAGGCAGGAAGGGGTGAAAGAGAAGGACCTTTCTTTTCTTTTTGTTTTTCTTTTTGGGTCACACCCGGCGATACACAGGGGTTAATCCTGGCTCTGCACTCAGGAATTACACCTGGCGGTGCTCAGGGGACAATAAAAGATGCTGGGAATCGAACCCTTGTAGGCCGTGTACAAGGCAAATGCCCTACCTGCTGTACTGTCGCTCCAGCCCTGAGAAGAACCTTTCTGATGGTACTGAGCCGAACATTTTTTTAGATTCTCCCAAGAAGCAAATCCCCTGTGAATGCTCGTGTATGATCTTCCCATTTCAGGTGTCTCTTCAAGTCTGCTTTTATTCTAAGTTATACCTCCCCGTGTTCACTTTGAGTGAACAAAGTACTAAGGGTTCATCAGATCCTTCATTAATTTGCCTCGGTAACAGAAGCATGCATGAGTGGTGATGTCAGAGAGTCCAAGATGACCTTACTCCTCAGCATCCTCCCGTCCAGCGTCTCAGTGGGGTCCTAGGGTCCAGCCCGGTCATTCCCCTCTTTCCCTTTTCATATTCTGCTGGGTCTTTAAGGAGGAACAGTACCTGAGGGTGAAGGGGAGCACTCAGCTTCCCAAGTAGGGGCCTTCAGAGTCGGCTCCAGCAGCAAGGATTAAGAGCTGTCACTCCTGTGAAGTGCCCTGGACGGGGGTCCTGGCCCCGCTCATCCCACAGCTTCGGCCGGCAGGGGAGGACGGCCCGTGATCCAACAGCAAGTGGCACCCAGAAGCAGCTCAGTGCTTGTGAAGAGTGAAAGTAGATCCCAACCCCTCACATTGACCTTGGGACGCGCAGCACGGCTTTTGTTTCTCTTTCCCTATTTTACCTCCTTTTTCCCCTGCCCTCTTCTGCGTGCTGCTCTTCTGTTGGAACAGTAGGTGAGGAGGGCACATCTGTTGGTGGTGTGCAGACATTCAGCTGCAGGATTCACTTGGCACCCCCCACCTGACTCTATGCTGCTGGTACTCAGACTTGAGGAGCAGTTCCCTTAGCTTCTAGATTTTGGGATCCAATCTTTGTCCTGGAGGAATGGATTCCTCCCTAGACCTGATCATATGCAACAGATGAGACAAGTGGAGTCAGCTTGAGAGCAGTGAGCATCTTCCCCCCCCCCAAGTCCCTACCTAGCCCCCCCTCCCCCATGAGGGGTTTATAATGTCCCAGAGATAATGCTAAAGTGCTCAGTGAGAAACCAGCCAAGAAGGCCTGCTTCCTCCTGGAGAGACTCATATGCACCGAAGTTTCTCTGAAGTGAGTCATCTGGTTAACAACACCAAATACCAGCCATTAGCAGATGAAAAACAGAAGTGAATCCTGAGTGTCTGGAGAAGCAAAGCCCCTCAGGGTCACTCCTAACCGCATTTCTGGGGCCAGGGCTGGGCACTGTGGATTGACCGGTACCTCTTTCTGCTAATGAAGTAATTGGTGAGGAAGCAGCAGGTTGAAAAATCAAGTTACCGAGAGGGTAGGTTTCTAATCGAGCCTTAGTTAAGAAGTGAGCCCCCTGTTCCTGGCCTGGTCTCCAATTCCGACTCTGTTGTCTCACTCTATGTCATTTTCTGTGTCCTATAAAGAAGATAGTTTGGGGAAATTTGTGTTTACAGCTCAGCTCCTGGTGGGTCAGAGTAACCTATAATTTAATCATTTGCTCTTGTTGATGTCCTCAGGATTTGGCTTAAAAGAAAAGGGTATTTCCACTCATCTAACCTAATTTAGAGAGTTGTCTTTCAGGACCAATTACTTTATTCTTTTATTCAGTTGAAATTGGCCAGTGCTGACAGTTTTATTGATTTTCCTTATTACCTAGCTTTGTTGAAACATTCCCATTTTCACAATCAAGTGCATTTACCATCTTCCCCGAGCAGCTGACTCTGGGGCTTTTATCTTCCCCCTTCATGTTAATACTTTGTGAGCTGAGGGGAGGCCTGGACAGGGCCGGACCGTGGCCTGCACCACGAGAATGAGTGATTCAAGACTCTTTGTTTTGTGATCCATTCACTGGAAGCATCACTGTCTGGCTTAGGAAATCTATACGGAGCACCGGGAGTGCAGCTAATGGACACGGCCCTGCTCTCAGCTCTCTGTGCTTCTCCAGAAGATGAGAGCACTCGGCCTACACGTGTTTTAGAGGGGCTGGGCAGTTGTTGGTGGGGCAGGCTACAAGGAGCCCACCAAAGGCCTGAGCCCACTTCTACTTGAGGACCCCCTTGGAATGGATGGTCTCTGCATACTAACAAGGGCCAGGATCCTACCTCAGAGGTAGATCTTCTGCATGTGTGGGGTCCTGAGTTCGACCCCTGGACCACACACACAGT
Source organism: Sorex fumeus (assembly GCF_029834395.1). NCBI lineage: Eukaryota > Metazoa > Chordata > Mammalia > Eulipotyphla > Soricidae > Sorex > Sorex fumeus. The sequence goes on along the minus strand of NW_026606060.1, from coordinate 5,728,071 downwards.
GACCAACATTTCCACACTAGCCATTTCTTGTTCCCTCCACGTGGCGACTGTGAAAGACAGGTGGTCACTGCTGTCCTTATCCTTGCCGAGGAGACACTGTCCGCTGAAGCTCCATCCAATCAGAAGGCAGAAGGAAAGGGACTCGGACCTGCTCACCTGCTGGCTTCCTGCATCTAGTCATTTGTCTAGAAGATGTCGGCCCTGGGCCCTGGGGGATTTCCAGCTCTGCATCAGCCTTTCCCTTCTGTGCTTCAAACATGTGCGATATCAGATACATGTGCGATATGAGTAAATCGCTTCTGTTCTGGGACTTACATTCCAGAGGAAGCTCTGTGTGTCCGTATGCTCTCTCCGAGGGCACAAAACCCAGGGGCACATTGGCTGTCTCTGGGCAAGGGACAAGGTGAATTCAGTGTAGTGGGATGGAACTTCCTTGGCAATGCCTGTGATTCTGATTTTCCTTCCTATGTCTGCCCAGAAGCTGTTAAAAACCTCCCCAGGGCTGGAGCCATTGTACAGTGGACAGGGCACTTGTTTCGGACATGGATGGCCCCTGGAGTGGATCCCCACCATCCCACATAGTCACCTGAGTCCCACCAGAAGTTATCCTTGAGCACAGAACTAGGAGTTAAGTCCTGAGCACTGCCAGATGTGGCCCAAAAACAAAAAAAATAGAATTTTGAAAAGCATTTCGGTATTAATGGGGCCGTGCCCACGTGGACAGAGACAGTGGCATGTCAGGATGAGCTCCAAAGACCCTGTGAGAGAGAGAGAGGAATGTTACACTGAATCTGCTGAAACAAAAGGACCTCCAGGGACAGCATTCCCCACCCGCTGAACGGTCTGCCCAAGTCTGGGTCAGCATGGGACGTGCTGAGAAGAGGTATTCCTTCAGATGGCTCCTCTCATGGAGACTCAGAGCCTCATGACAATAAAGCCGCTGGGCCAGCTCACTGACCTCTCACTCCTAGGAGTCAACTGCCCAGTGCTCCAGGCGGCCATTCTTTGCATAGTCGCCTGCACTGTAGCCATTTGGGGCAAACTGAATGGCGCCCACTGGCATTCAGGTTCGCTGCTACCAGCCCCAGTTGGTTGCATAGACTGAGTCTCCAGCAGCTGCAGGACCGTCTCCCCAGCCCAGCAGGGAAGTCGATGCCAGCTGGTTTTCTCTCCCCTCCAGGCAAACTCTAGGCAAACTTCAGAGTTTGCCTGGTTTTCTGACATGGAAAATCTTGGTGGTTCCCATTTAAATAGAGAGACGCTCCACAGTTAGGCAAGAGAGAGATCTTTGCACCACAGGGACGAGTGAACTCGAGGAACATCAAGTTCCCTCTCGCCTGTGTTCTGTGTTATTGTGGTGAGGTGGCCATATGCGCCTGTGCTGCCAGCCCTGCTTTTGAGTTCACTAGCTGACTCACTGGTCAGGGCCCGGTGTGTTCTTCAAGACTCCTGCTTGCTGGGAGCAGGCCGAGGGCACGAGAAACAAAGCTGAGAGGGCCATGAGCCCTGGCATCCTGACACTTGCAGGCTAGGCGGCTCTGACGCCCCGTTATCGACACTCCTGGGGGCCTTGGTGGCCTCAGCAAGAAGGCCTGCTTAAGAATTCATCCCTGCTCTTCAGCTCATCGGCAAAAGAAATTTGCACATAGCTTGGCACTTGGAAGGAGTGCTTGAGAGACAACAAAATAGTTGAAATCAAATCTCTGTACGGAGGAAATTTTATTTAAACCTAAGTGAACCTGCTAGGGAGCTTCAGTCATTGCTAGTTTATTTAGTTTATTTTGGGGATGTTTTGGGGGGAAGGGGAAGCCCACCTAGAAGCGCTCAGGAGTTCTTGGCCCTGCTCTCAGGAGTGACCTTTTGGCATTGCTTGAGGGATCATATGCAGGGCAGGCGACCCCACTGGGGTGGATCCTGTCCGGCAAGAGTCTTTGCCCCTGTACTAGCCCTCCAGCTCTCCTTTGTGCCTCAATTGTGCCCAGAAGGAAGGGAGACTTGAAGAGTTAAGATGGTGAAGCACTGAGTCCTGACACAGTGGGCCTGCTGCCAGGTCTGGGAGCTGCATCTCTAACCAATCCCCAGGAAATGCACATGCTGTCCCCCCTTTGACAGCTCCTGGAGAAGCAAAATCCCAACAAGACCCGAGGTTTACCCTCTGCCACCGTGCTGGGCAGGCTCCAGTTCCATCTGATGGAAAGGGAAGAGGGAAATCCTCTTGCTTTTTTCCCCAACTGTCGTCTGGCTGGAATGTCTCAGAGTCAGAGCCTTTAAGCTCTCCTGTGCAGACTCTTTTCCTCCCCTTTCTCTCTTTTGTTGGTGGTGGAGGGGTGGAGAAGGCACTTGATCTTCCTAGGGAGAAGGGCAGTGCCTGGGCCATGGTGTTCCAGCCCTACATGAAGGTCAGGATGGAGACGATGGTGTTCCTCTGATTGAAGAACAAGCGTCAATTTATAGCAAGAAAACAAAAAGCAGCCCGTCAGGGTATTGGACTTGGTGTTTTGTGTTTGCTTTTCTATAAATACCCTCAAGTATTGAGTGGTGCTTGAATTTGATCCTGCTGTGCTAATTTTCTCCTGGTTCCTGGGGCTTTAATTAAAATAACTCACCCAGGGACCTTGCTAGAACTTACCTCTACTTGATGCTTCTCTGAGGCAGGCAAGTTGCACCTGCCATTTCTGGATGGGAAGTGCAGGGGGAGTTCTGCATTCGGTGCTGGGAACCCAGTAGGGGCTGGGTAAATAAATGTGTGCCTACATGAAATAACAGCAAAAAGTGCCCCTTTAGAAGGAAACTATTGCGATAAACAAAGTGTTTGGACTGGATTTGATAATCAGTTGTTTCAGATTGCAGTGTACATCAGTTTCAGCGGTGGGTGTGGGGCCGACTATGTAAGCTTTCTGGGCCCGAAACTACACAGGGGTTCTCTGAGGCCCCTTCAGCATCTCTGCAAATACCAAGCCCCCTTCCCTCATAGTAATCCTTGGTCCCCTTCCTGATTATTCATCTACTTCCCTACTTTTTCAAAGTTGGACTGCACATTTGCTTCTGCTGAGGGATGGAGAGTGGTCTTCCCACGATGAACCAGCATCTCTCCCCACTGGTCACAGACCCTGTATTTGTTCCCATGCACCTTTGTGTCATGTTGTGTAGCTACATACTTTTTTATTTCACTGTGTGCACAACAGGAGCCCTGGCAGCAACTTGTCATCCGGCATCCATGGGTAGTGATTCCTGTCCACTGAGCCAGCATCCATGAGACTCCATAGTGGTCATGTGCCATCCCACCATCCTCACTTTCAGGGCAGTTTGGGAACGAGGGTGAGCTTTGTCCCTAGTGAGCCAGGATCACCCAGGTCGCCTCTGATGTTCTTGGGGGCCTTGATCATCGTCGGTTCTGATTACTGATCTTGAATTCAGCGTTGAGCAGCTTTATAGTGAATGTTTCCCCATTGCTCTTTATATCGTCAGCAGAAAACAGACTCAGGGACTCCTGGCCACAGCACATGATTCTTTGCAGCAATTTGAGTTTGAAGACTATAAATATAAGGGACTGGGAGACTGAACAGCGGACAAGGCATTTGCCCTTCACGAAGCTGACCTTGGTTTGATCCACAGTACCCTTTATGGTCCCCTGAGTACCACCTGAAGTGATCTCTGAGCATAGAGCTAGGAGTAAGCTCTGAGCACAGACAGCTGTGGCTTCAAACCCAAATAAAAACAATAGGGGCTGCAAAATGTGGGGTATTTGGGCTTTGCAAGGAGGACCCCCAAGCTTGATTCCAAGCACTGCTGGGAGTGGACCCCAGTACTACCTCTGGGTGTGGCCTGTCAGCAGACCAACCAGTGTGAGGAATCTGAGTGTGAGTGAGCAGAGAGGTAGCTCAGTGGTCTGGGACCCAGGACCCGAGCTTGACACCATGTGACCCCAGGAGCAGTACCATATATAGCCCTGGGGACCCCAAGCTCTGCTGGGAGTGACCCTGGATCCTCTGGGTCGCCAATAGGATGTGGGCAGCTCTGCATCCTTGGGTCTTGGCTTTGCTCTGATTGGCTGAGAGTCACAGGACGTGGCTCCCTTCTGCCCTTCCTCCAATCCCCCTAAAAGACAGGAGAAGTAAGTCTTTGAGTTTGATCTAGTAGAGGTGAGGAGACTTACCCTGTGGCTCTTTTAGGGCCACCATGGAGCTTTGGGTAGAGAGTGAAGTCCCACGGAGGTTGATTTCAGTTTCCTTTCCATTTAGTCTATGGGGAAGCCTCTACAAGACAGGATTGTCAGCAGTTAAATACCTGCATACGAAGTAGGAACCCTCGTTTCTGTGGGTGTTTGGACAGACACTGAAGGGGGGTTTTAAAATGTAGAAGTGATTCTTCTAATAGCGGTTTGTAAGATCTGAATATTTATGGCACATAGTGGTAATGTGTAACAGTGAACAGTACCACGGCAACTGCTTATTTGATTAGAGCCAGGAGTCCACTGCAAGAAGGTAGAGATGCCTATGAGCCATGAGGAAAGGGGGCATTGTAGTGCAGTACCCATATCCAGTAGTTCATTTCTGGAAAATGTAGGCAAAAAATGGGTGTATCAGTGCTGTATCAATGCTTGAATCTCATTTCCAAAGAACCAGGGAAGGACTGTATCTGAATAGACACCCCTGCGAGTGGTATGATTTAAGAGATTTAAGTGGGAACATCTCTTGTCCATTAGTCCTCACCTTCAGTTTTCCTCCTGGAACTGCACATGGGTGCATCATTGCTGATTCCCCTTGAGGGCCCACCCCATGGAAAGAAGATGGCCATAGAGATCCCCGACTGTGGGGCACACATTTTGGTCCCCATATTTGTTCAGTCTTCTGTGAGGAAAGTGTTCGTCCTAAGGCTGGTGGCACCTGGCAGCTGTGGAGCTAGGAGGAGTCTGAGCATTTGGACAGGGTCTACCGGGCCTCTGAGAAGGATTGTGGGTGACGAACCCACATCAACAGGCTGCAGGGTTCATCGCGGGGCTGCCTTTTCTCCTCCTCCCAACATCAACCTGCCTTTTGCCTAAAGCTTAGAACTCGGTCTTCAAAGCTTTCTTGGGATGATTCAAGCTAGTGCTTCTCAGCCTCTTTCTGACTTTTCTCCCTTCCAATCTTGTTTCCTTTCTGTGACCTTGCCTATTGTCCCCCTAGTCTCATTCTGTGCCTTACCTATTGTCCCCCTAGTCTCCTTCTGTGCCCCACAGTTAGGTGTTTTTTTGCCTATGTCCCCCCCCCCCCTTGGAGTATCCCGGGGGCCCACAGGGAGCCCTATGGCCCCCTTCCTTGAGATTGGTCTCAGGTTCATTAATAGTGGACCTCTCTCAGAAAAACAAAACAAAGACACACAAAACCCAAGCCATTCTGGAATTGCTTCTGTGTGTAGGGCTAGTTTGGAGGCTTTTCTCTGCTCGTGTCTGGAGAAATTTTCAACACATGTTTGAATGCTCAGAGAGTGGACGGGTCACCGAGGCATTAAACGATATAATGGGAGAGAAAGAAATCTATTCTAGAACTCTCTTATCTCTTGTCTTATGGGACATCATCTTTGGTGGAATTTCCAGCATATTTTTCTCGAGGCTTGATTGAGTGCTGGGAGGGATCCCACAGGGCCTTTATAGCCCCTCAAGGACCCCCAGCCCCCACCCCTCACCACCATGAATTTGCTGTACTAGCCTCTATTCTCTGAAGTGGAAGAGACTCATCTTATCCTAAGTGCTAGCTGCTCGCTTATTCCCTGACCTATCATTTTCCAGAGCAATAAAAAATTCTATTTCTTCTATTTTATTAGTCTTAATGTTAGCTGTCTATTTTGGTCTCTCCGCCTGTTTGTGACGTCAGACCATGGTAGGAGACAGAGGTCCCAAGGACGTTTTGGTTCCAGCAATCTGTGAGTGACGCTGTCTATAAATGTGACAAAGGTGCGGTGGTGGCATGGTGGCTTGGCAGAGGGACCGTCACCCTGGGGAGGCAGTGCCATGGATGGTCCAGTGCCAGCGTGTGGTATTTGAAGACCAAATATATGACAATCAAGAGCTTCCCATAAGAGTGAGTTTCGGGGTCACTGGGGCCATCCGCAGGGCAGCTGTAGCTTGGCAGACAGACTTACCTGCTAATTACAGATGTCCTTTCAGTGGCCCGACTGTTCCCGACTCTAATCACAGCTTTGCCGCCACTCCAGTGCCAGGCCAACTAAGAACACCTAGCTGTGCCCACAGAGGGATCTATTTTGATTTTGATTTTTAATTTGGTAACGCATAAATCAATTCAGGTCGCTGCAGTTTTTACAAGTACTTGCTGAGCTACACACAGCCTCTGCCCAGCTTGCATGCCTGAGAAAGTGACCCCACGGTCATGTCTTTGTTTAGGGAAGAATGCTCCCTCTGCTTTGCTCCCCCGGACTCAGGCTGCTCCTTGAGGTTAATGTAAATCAGTTGAGTTTTCCTGCCCTTCCAGTATCCATTCTGAAATGTTAACTCCCAGGTTTAAGGAGCTGTGACGGGGTTAAGATAAACATTTCCAGTCCCTTTGTATTTCAGGGACCGTGTGCTCACTGTCTCTGCCCTTTCTTCTTCCCAGATAAATACAGTTCAACATTTTGTGATAAATATTTTTAACACTTTTTATAATCTTACCATCCATTTGTATGCTTATTATACAGTATATCTATGATGTTGTATATTACATTGTTCAATTTACTGGCTTTTTAGCTTTGGTTTTTAGTTTTGGTTTTGGGGCCATGTCCTGCAATGTACAGGGCTTATTGTCAAATCTTGATCAATGTCATTGAATGTTGATCACTCCTGGTAGTGCTTCGGGGCACAAATATGATGCCAGGGACTGAACCGGGATCAACCACGTGCAAGGCAAGTGCTATCTCTCTGGCCTGACCTTTATTCACATAGTACAACCTATATAGATTCTTTTGTGAGCCATCCAGTGTTAGGCCTTTGAGGTCCATCCATAATGAGGTGTATAAATGTAGTGAATTCGTTTGCATAGCTGAACATCATTCCATTTATATTGATCAGAACTAACTTATTCTCTCAGTCATTCGCATCCTCTTGTTAGAGAAAAAACTGTATTCTGGGAGCATACTTACATAATTTCTTAGGATATCTAAGGCAATCCTCCAAATGTAGAATGAATAGTTTGATAGGTCTGCCCGTTTTTAAGTTTGTGTTTTCCAGAGTTAGGTATCAACCAATATTAAACATGTCTGCAATTTCTAACTGGAGCGATAGCACAGCGGTAGGGCGTTTGCCTTGCACGCAGCCAACATGGCCGACCCGAGTTCGATTCCTCCGCCCCTCTCGGAGAGCCCGGCAAGCTACTGAGAGGATCTTGCCGGCACGGCAGAGCCTGGCAAGCTCCCCGTGACGTATTCGATATGCCAGACACAGTAACAACAAAGTCTCCAATGGAGACGTTACTGGGCCCGCTCGAGCAAATCGATGATCAACGGGAGGGCCTTTACCTTTTTACCTTTACCTTTTGTCTTTATAAAATGATGCTCTTGTCCCACTTCTTTAATATCTGCCTGTGTGGTAGGTCATATTACCTGATAGCTTTAATTTGCATTTCTCTGATTCATAACAATATTGAGAATCTTTTCACGTATCTATAGGCTTTTCATCTTTCCTGAAAATTATCTATTCATTTCTTTTTCACTCGTTTTTATTTATTTCTGTTTTTAGTTTTTGTTTTGGAGCCATCTCCAGCAGTGCTTGGGGCTTAGTCCTTTCTCTGTCCTCAGGGGTCACTTGTGGCAGTGCTCAGAGGACTACATCTAGTATCAGGGCTCAAGTTGGGGTCAGCTGCATACAAGGAAGCCCAAAGGACAATCTTTTTTATCTTATTAGTTTATAACTGTGTTCCTTAAGTCAGTTGGAATAGTGCCTGGCACGTAGTAGCTGCTTCATAAATACCTGCTCAGTGACAATTGAATTGATAACTTTAGTTCTGTCATGTTAGCTCCTTAACTAGTGTTCCAGACAAGTGTTTTTCGGGGATCTACAGAATCATGCTGACATGCCATTTCGGATTTGCTCTCCGCTCAGAAAACTTCCAGCTTATGCCATGTCGTGCTCAGTGTCTCTCTGGCCTTTTTCTTTGGCAGGGAAGGTGGGTGGATGAGAGGGAGGGAATGGTACCCTTGGGAGCCGAGAGCTCAGTGTGTAGCCTTGTAGTTGCCCCCCTTCCCCTGCCAGCTGGCACTCCTCCGAAAGCCGATTTCTAGGGTGAGGCCAGAATTTCCCAGGCCGTTTTTTTTTTTGCCAGCTTCTGGAAGGACACTGTCAAGTTTGCTACTTGTTCCAACCCTGCTGACTTTCGCTCTGTTGCTATAGAAACCAGAGCTGGTAGTTGGTGAGCAATGTGAGTGCACGTGGGTGCTGGTGGGGGGGTGGGGCGCCCAGAGGGGCTGGGGAACCAGAACTGGGCCGTGGCTCTGGACCTGGCACGAGCGAGGGCAGGAGGGAGGAGGAGCCTGGTCCTCAGAGAGACGTCTCTGTGAACTGCTCACTTGGCGGGCAGGAGCCTTTGCTTGTGCCCGGCGCACACTTGGGGAACAGACCACGCTTTGTAGCTCCGCCGGGCTCCCCTGGCACCGCTCCAGCCCTTCAGTGGAACATCTGGAAAGCGGGGGCCCCTGCCCGTGCCAAAGCTGCCACGCCACGGAGCCCCGGAGACAGAGATCAATGACCTCTTCTCGGCGGCTCCTTCCCCCATGTTCCAGACAAGCGTTTTTTTCTGGGAGCCAGTGAGTAACGCTGCTCTTTGAGGCCCAGTGCGTATGCAGTTGCAGTAAGACTTTTGCTTCTCAAAGAAGGGTTGGGATAAAGAGAGAGTCTGGGCAGTGAGGGCAGTGAGAATTCGGCTTTTCAGGAAATGAGAACCTGAGTGGGCAACTTGCTTCCTTTTTTTTTTTTCTTTTTTTTTTTTTCTTTTTGGGTCACACCTAGCAGTGCTCAGGGGTTACTCCTGGCTCATGCACACAGGAATTACTCTGGCGGTGCTCGAGGGACCATATGGGATGCTAGGAATCAAACCCGGGTCGGCCGTGTGCAAGACAAACACCCTACCTGCTGTGCTGTCACTCTAGCCCCTTGCTCCCTTCTTTGTGCCCATCTTCTGACTTGGGAGACCTGCGAGCTCAGCTTGTGCCTGCAGTTCAGACTCCGTGGCACTGCGGCTCCGGGGAGGGCTTTGGGTGGGCTTGAGCCTAATTTGGTTCCACATCTCACAGGCAATCCTTGCAACCCTTGGAAGATAATTCTAAAAAAAAGCTTAGGGTGGTTTTTCTTTTTCTTTTTTAAATGCACATGATTTATCACATCATGAGTTATGCTGAAGATGGTGAAAAGAATTGTAGCCTATAATAGATTGGGGTAACTCGACCCTGTAACTAATGGCCTGTTCTTCAGCAAAGTCTTTAAATCCATGTGTTGGGTTGTACAGTTAATATTTATCATCAAAATATGTTATGCAGTAGAAAGGATAAGGAAACAGTGGAACTTAATCCATCCCTAATGTAAGGCCTCTTTCTGCTTGGGGTCAGATAACCAACGTCAGTGTACTATCAGCATCACTGGAATGAAAGCTTATATTCTTACCTCTTTCATAGAAATGGCAGGCGCTCAGTAAATGGTATTTGGTGGGAATGTAACTGGGTTTTCCTGGACCTGGAATTATCTCAGTGGTAAACCTTCATGGAGACACGTAGACAAATGGATAGATGTGAAACTTGATGCATTTGGGGACAAGCTGATGCCTCTAGCAAAGAGATTTGGCACCTGCCTGCAGTGGAATGCTAAGCAACTGTTACAAGCAATTAAACTTTGTTTATATGTTACTGGGGAAAGATGTTCAAGATAAGTGGTCAAGTAAAATACATAAATTAGAATAGTATGCATGATCCAATCCATACAGAAAGGAGTGCACGCAACACTTCCACAAATGGCCTGTGTGTGCACAATAAGTTTTTAAAGATTCTTCCTCTGAGAAGGAGGAAGGGCGACCACAGGACTTTTGCTTTCCCGTTCCAAGTCCTTTGAACTTGTTGACATTTTTCCCTTGTACTTACATGTATTTAAAATCAGGTAATTTGGGGGTCAGAAAAAGAGTCCAGTGTGTAGGGCACTTACCTTAAATTCACCTGACCCAGATTCAGTCCCAGTCATACCAAATCATCCCCAGAGCTTGCCCAAGGTGGCCCCTGAGCAGAGAGCCAAGAACAAGCTCTAAGCACCACCAGGTGTGACTCCAAAACTGAAATAAAATAAAATAAAATCAGTTGAAAAAATAAAATCAGTTCATCTGCAGCAGGAAAGACTGTACATTGTTTAGGGCTTGCACATGGCTGACCCCAGTTCGATCTCTGGTATCACAGATGCTAGGAGTAAACGCTGAGCATCATTCATCACTGGGTGTGACCAACCCCTAATAAAATAAAATAAAGTAGACATCTGTTCAATGGAGTTCCTCGTTATTTTGCCTCTCTCTTGTTTCTTCGAATAGTCTGCCCCCACCACCTTTAGGCGGACCACCTCCAAAGCACCTCTTACACCCCCCTATAGTACACCTAATTTTTTTTTCTTTTTATGTCACACCTGGCAATGCACTGGGGTTAATCCTGGCTCTGCACTCAGGAGTTACTCCTGGAAGTGCTCAGGGGACCATATGGGATGCTGGAAATCGAACCCGGGTCAGCCGCGTGCAAGGCAAATGCCCTACCCCCTGTATAGTGCACCTAATTCTTTTGGGGTGGGGCACACCTGGCGGTACTCGGGGGTTACTCCTGGATCTGCACTCAGAAATTACTCCAGGCAGTGCCGGGATTTAAACCCGGGTCAGCCTCATGTCATGTAAGTGCCCTCCCCACGGTCCTATCGCTTCAGTCCCATCGTTCTTCTTTCTGTTTGGGTCAGCCTGGTCAGGCACTGGGCACAGCTGTCTGGGTGTCCTCTGCCTTGTTGCAGAGCATCACTGTTCTCCAGACTATCAAGGGCCCGGGTGCACTTGTGCATTAGAGGGCGTCCGGCTTTCCCCACATGCGCAGTTTGAGAGGTTTGGGGTCTCCTGGCTTGGCTTTCTGCCTAGACTCTGGCTCACGGTGCTCTCCTTACCATTTCAGGGCTGACAGTAAAGGGAGGGTGGGCAAGGGTGCCGTGGCCAGGGCCCTGGGCACTGCTCACTCAGGGACTGCGTTCAGTTCTGCTTGCCTGCAAGTGTGTGTGTAAAGGTGTGCGGGCACCTTCTCCTGCAGGCCTGCACACACACACACACACACACACACACACACACACGCACACACACACACACGTGCACTCACCATCATCTGCACAGCTGCTGTGGTGTTTCAAAGATAACACATGTGAGCAAGCAGTCTTGGGGATATTATGTCCGTGATTAAAGGAAGAACAGACTCAAAAATAAAAAAGATCGGGGGCCAGAGAAAGAGAGAGAGAGAGAGAGAGAGAGAGAGAGAGAGAGAGAGAGAGAGAGAGAGCGCTTGTCTGCGAACACAATAGCAGGTCAACAGAAAAAGTTTCCTTTGCTATGAATTTCTGAGGACTGGGTCCAGCCCTGCCCCCACTCCCTACCCCCACACTGTTGATTGCTCACTGATCAGATGTGGGTTCCCCAAAATGATAAACTCAAAATCTGCTCTCAAGAGGTTTATACTTATTAACAGGAACAGGCGTGAAAGAAAGTGCAGTATGGTACCACTGAGGCCTAAAGGGTCCACTTTGTTCCATCTCTGCTTGGGACAGTTTTGGAAGTGGAGAGACTCTTGGGGATGTATGATTAGGGAGGACAGGCTGTGCTTGGGTGTGGAGATGGGCTCAAAGGGTAGTCCAGGTGGGTGCTGTACGGCCAGATGAACAGAGGAAGGCAGCCTTGCAGCCCGCTGGGCAGTGATGGGGTCAGGTGAAAGGTGACTGAGGTTAGAGACAGAACTGACACAGCACACCTGACAATCCTTCCCTTTTCCATCATCCATTTCTCTGTTGTCTTCTTACCTGCCCAGTGGCAGCCTCCTTACCTGCAGAATGGCAGCCTCCTTACCTGCAGAATTACCCACCCAATGTCAGTCTCCTTACTCGCCCAATGGAAGCCTCCTTACCTGCCCAATGGCAGCCTCCTTAACCTCCCAGTAGCAGCCTCCCTACATGCCCAATGGCAGCCTCCTTACCTACCAATGGCAGCCTCCTTACCTGCAGAATGACAGTCTCCTTACCTGCCCAATGGCAGTCCCCTTACCTGCAGAACAGCACCATGTCTATAAGCCACTCTTTCAGAGCAGGATGGCGTCTCTGATTATTCTGCAGCGGAGTGGAGAGAGAGCCAGGGTCCACTTGTGGTCTGCCTTGTTCTGCTCCTGTGAGGTACAGAGCTGCTTCTGCTCTCCACCTCCTCCTGCGTAGTACAGAAAGCCCTCGCCCCCCTCAGCCCCCACCCCCCACCCCGGTCCAGAGGCTTTGGAACCTCTGACATTAGATGCAAACTCTCAATAGTTTCTGGACCTGCATCTCCAGGGCAAAGGGTCCAGCTTTGCTCCAGTTCTCCGAAGAATTCAAGAAGTCCAAAAGCTGAAGACTCATCCTCTGGAGAAGGGTTTGGGTGCAGCTCGCGCCCAGCTGTGACCTTTCTTCCAGTTCTCTCAGCCCCTCCCCCACATTTGCAGTATGAAATTCTTGACACAATAGACTGTACTAAGTGATTGTTTCTCACTTGAGAGAAATGTAACACATTGTAATAGAAATATTCCTAAAATGTAAACTTGGTTGCCTTCTTACCAAGAATGTACTGAATGTAACTGGTCTTGGGCAGGTTTTTTTTTTTCTTTTAAACCAGCATCAGTTATTGGCCTCTATTTTTCAATTGTTTTCCTAGTTTCTAATCCAGCCCCCACCTCCAAGCTCCTGGTCACATTTCTGAAGTTATGGATTATTGGGAAATTGGGATGTACTCGATGTGGGAGCTGGCGTGGCTGCGGCTTCTCTTTGGAGTCTGCTTTTGTCCACTACACACTTTCTGGGCCGAGTGGAGCAGTAGGGCGTTGGGCCTGTGGGTGTCTCAGACACAGCTCTGGTTGTCCAAACCCCACCCCAGAGTTTCTGATTGTGTAAGTTTGGTGTGAAGCCCGAGAATGCAGCTTCCCAGCAAGCTCCTGGGGTATCTCTGACTCTGGGAGGGGGGTGATCCCCACACTTTGAAATCCACTGTTTTAGGATAAAACTTCTGCAACTTTAGCTCTTGGGGATGTATTTCAGTGATAGGACACCTGTCTTGCGTGTGTAAGGTCCCGGGTTCGATTCCCTGCATGATACATCCCGGCCCCTCCCAAAACCTTCTAACGCTTTAATATGCCTATAAGTCACACAGGGTCCTTGAGAAAATGCAGCTTCTGATTCACTTGGTCAGCAGTGGGGGACAAAGAGACAGTAGTGGATGGGATGGGAAGGGGTGGGATGGGATGGGAAGGAGTGGGGTGGAGGAGGGATACTGGAGACATTGGTGGTAGAGAATGGGCACTGGTGGAGGGATGGGTGCTCGAACATTGTAGCTTGTAAGTCTGTAACTGAATCTCACGGTAAAATAAAAAAAAAATAAATAAAGGCCCTCCCGTTGTTCGTCGATTTGCTCGAGCGGGCCCAGTAACGTCTCCATTGGAGACTTTGTTGTTACTGTGTCTGGCATATCGAATACGTCACGGGGAGCTTGCCAGGCTCTGCCGAGCGGGCGAGATACTCTTGGTAGCTTGCCCGGCTCTCCGAGAGGGGCGGAAGAATCAAACTCGGGTCGGCCATGTTGGCTGCATGCAAGGCAAACGCCCTACCACTGTGCGATTCATTAAAGTTTAAAAAACAAAACAAAAGAGATAGTACCGGATCATGGCATTTGCCTTGCTGGCAGCTGACCCCAGTTTGATCTCGGGCATGCCTATGGTTCCCCTGTGAGTGATCCCTGAGCACTGATCCAGAAGTAAGCCCTGAGCACTCCTGGGTGTGGCCCGCAAACAATCATCCAACAGAAAACAAAGTAGACCAGGAGTGGCCTAAATTCTGCATTTGAGACAAGCTCCCAGCGCTGACTGATGCGCTGACCTGTGCCTCCATCTGGAAAGACCCAGATCATGTGTTTGTGGGAATGATGAGAAAGAAGAGGGGATGGGGAGAAAAAGAACTGCGTTTCCTAACAGAGGCTCCTGGATTTCTGGGAGTGGAGCCTGGCTTGGTCCCCAAGTACCTGAGTGTGCAAGGCTGGGGTCACTCGAAGTGGGTCACCTGCAGCTGATGGATTGGGATTGACCATTTCATTGCCAAGTCTTCAGTCTCCCACCGTGGCGTCGAGTTCGAATCAGCTGGAAAGTCGGAAAAGAGATTAATGCCTGGATGAAGTAAGAAGAGCTCTAAGACTGACTTCAAATAACATGGTGGGGGCCCGAAGGGTGGTCTCCACTGGTGCTGCCACTTTCAGCCTCTAGCCAACTGGGCAGTTGAAGTGGAGATTCATTACAGTTTTGTGAGCTTTGAAAATGTGTCTCCAACGGACCAGAGCCATAGTCCAGTGGGGAAGGTGCTTACCCTGCACGCGGCTGGCCCAGGTTGGATATTCAGGATCCCATATCATCCCCCAAGCACCGCCAGGATGAGCTCAGAGCCAGGAGTAATCCTTGAGCATTGTTGGGTGTGGCCCAAAAAGTCAAAACATAGAAGGAAGAAAAGAAAGAAAGAGAGGGAGAAAGGGAGAGAGAGAGAAAAAGAGAAAGAGAGAATGAAAGGAAGGAAGGAAGGAAGGAAGAAAGGAAGGAAGGAAGGAAGGAAGAAAGAAAGAAAAGAGAGAGAGAGTGAGACATCACATGTCCATCACATGTCCTCAGCCATGATCAGTGCCAGCAGGGTCCGAGTGACCATGGGGCCATTTCCATTAGACAGAAACCCACTTGGGCAGCACTGGTGCCCAGCAGACATAGGCCATGCATTGAGAGTTGTTTTTTTTTTCAATTTATCTTGGAGTTAAGGGAGGGATTTGGGCCCCACCCAGCGGTAAATTGGGAGTAAACTGGGGGCTTACTCCCAACTCTATGCTCAGACATCATTCCTGAGGGTGGGGATCAGATTGCTACTGACCACATGTACCTTAATCCCTATGCTCTGGCTCCGGCCTGGGAATTATTATAGCTGGTGTTTGGGAACCTGGGGTTGTGAGTGTTTTGTGTTTACTTTGACGTGTCTTGAACTTTTTCTAGGATGAAATCCTTCAAAGAGATGTGCAGGGCCCATTTCAGAACCCCTGACTGAGAAGCATTAGGATGAGACCCAGACACCATGAACGGCATGCCCCCTCCTCTGATACACACACACATACACACACACACACACACACACACACACACACACACACACACACACACACACCCCTACCTCCTGGGGACCCTAAAATGCAGCTGTGTCAGGAACTGCCCGACTCATTGATCAGGTGGACTGAGGGCCTTAGGGCCAGCTGTGTTCCTGACCCGTGCAACCCTGACTGTGTTGCTGTGACCTGTTTTTCTTCATTGGCTTAATGAGGAGAGAGGAACCTTCCTTGCTGACATGCATACTCAGCAGAGTTCAACAGACTGTGAAAAGTGTCCTACACAGAGGGGCTGGAGAGATAATAGGCAGGGTACTTGCCTTGCCTGCGGCCAACCTGGGTTTGATCCCTAGTATGCCATATGGTCCCCCGAGCATCACCAAGAGTGATCCCTGAGCATTGTCAGATGTGGTCCCTCAAAAAAAATTAAAAAGTGTCCTATACAGAATCCGCCCAAGAAGTTTGTTGTGTTTGTTTCAAGTCTTGCCACTATCAGGCTTGGGTGGCTAGTCGAGAGTGAATGAAAGCACAAAAGTCCCCATTTGACATGAATCTTGGCTAAGTTACCAAGAACTTTTGAGCTTTTGGGGGTGAATTCCCTGCCTTATTCGGGACCTTACATAATAAAACAGTTAATTTTTTTAAAAGTGGAATCACTGTGAGATACTCAGTTACAAAGTTGTTCATGATCAGGTTTCAGTCATAAACTATTCCAGCACTCACCCCCCAGTGAACATTTCTCATCACCAGTGTCCCCAGTTTCTCTCCTGTTACCCACCCCAGACTTCCTCCACAGAAGATACTTTCTCTCTCCCTCTCTCTGTCTCTCTGTCTCTGTCTCTGTCTCTGTCTCTCTCTCTCTCTCTCTGTCTCTCTCTCTCTCTCTCTCTCTCTCTCTCTCTCTCTCTCTCTCTCTCCCCACTTGGGCATTATGTTTTGCAGTACAAGTACTGAAAAACTATCACCTACTTTACTCTCTTTACCTACTTTCAACACTCAGTTCTTGTCCAGAGTGATCATTTTCAACTATTATTGTCATAATGGTCCTTTCTCTACCTCCCATGCCTCCTGCCACCTGTGGCAAGCTTCCAAGCTTCCAACCATAGACAGTCCTCATGGCCCTCATTTCCACTGTTCTTGGGTATTAGTCTCCTATTATGTTTTTTTATATTCTGCAGATGAGTACAGTCAGTCTGTGTCTGTCCCTCTCCCTCAGACTCATCCCACTCAGCATGATACTCTCCATGTCCATCCATCTATAAACAAATGTCATAACTTAATTTTTCCTGGCAGCTGCATAGTATTCCATCGTATAGATGTACCATGGTTTCTTTATCCAGTCATCTGTTCTCGGGCACTCGGCTTGTTTCCAGATTCTGGCTATTGTGAGTAGTGCTGCATTGGACATAGGAGTGCAGATGGCTTCGCTGCTTGCTGTGTTGTTGGGTCCCCAGGGTATTATTTCCAAGAGTGGCATTGCTGGGTTGTATTGAAGCTCAATTAAAGCAGTTAATTTGTTTTTTATCTGTCAGCCTGACCTGAGCTTGTTTCCCCTTGAAGCCTTCAGGAATAGGGACCCTTAACTTTGCACTTGGGGGGCTTCTTTGAATGAGGACTTTTTTTTTGACATTTTGACAGTTTTTGACATGACAACCTCTGGCTACTGTCTGGGTCTGGCAGTGAAGAAGGGGCAGGCAGAGAGTGGCCTACAATGTTACCCTCCTCATTTCACAAATGCATCTCGCACCTTCCTTGTGCCACCAACTCTCGGAGACATGGGGATGGAATACAGAGAGAACTTGAATCTTGGGCCTGGGATTCAGCACTGTGGGCAGGGGACATGCTTCTTACTTGCCTGATCTGTGTTTGATTCCTGACACCACACGGTCCTGTGAGCATCGCTGGATGCAGTCCTGAGCACCTCAGTGCATGGTCCCAGAGACCCCCAGCATGACTGTGGGGGGGGTCTAGGTATTCCTGGCATTGAATTCTTGGCATTGAGCCCTGAGCCCAGATGGCTGAGAATTGCAGGTGGCTTCCCAGGGCTTCTGAACACTGCCGGGGAGTTCCCCACCCTACCCCTTTAACTAAAAACACCGGTCAAATCTCCTCCCTTGGTACCTCACACTCTGTTCTCAGATGAGACGTGTCTTGGGTGGTCATGTCGTTGTGATTCCTTCCAAGGAGTGATGAAGCAGACAGGGGAGATGCGCATGGCAGGGGAGGGGAGACCTTTGGGTGAAGTTCTAAAACCATAGAGTGAGGGGGTGACTGGTGCCGGAATGAAGGAAGTCTTCATGCAGGGACCTGTGTGAGGAAGCCAGCATGCATGCAGGAGGCCGAGGGCAGAAGGCCAAGGCAGGGGTCGCAGGGAGCTGGCTCTTGAGGGCCCCTGACCCCGGGACTCTGGCCTTTGTGCTGAAGCACAGCAAGCACCCAGGCCAGGCTCTGCATGGAGGAGGGGCACGATCCTGGTTCTAACCAAGCTCACTCGAACTGCTGTGCGGGTGTGGACAAAGAGGGACAAAGCCACAAGCAGAGCCACGAGGAGCCACCACCCACTCTGGGTGAGCAGCAAGATGGCCCCAGTCAGGGTGGCAAGGATAAGTCAGCTCATGTGGGGTCTATTCGGGCCAACTGAGACTTTTATTGACACGTTGGAAGAGAGTGGTGACTACAAGAAATAAGTAGACTGGCTTCGAGATGCCGGGGTCTGAACGTGGAGATCCTGGAGTGGCTTGTAACTGCAGCTGGCGAGAGTTGGGGCTGGGGGAGCTCCATTAGTGGGGTGGAATTTGTGAGGTCTGAGCAGCAGAGTCCATGTCAAGTAGGATGTCTAGCGGACTATGGCGTGAACTCCGAGGGCCATCCTGGAGGGAAAATGAGTCATGACGTGTGTGGGAGGGTCTGTGGAGATGGAGTAGAACGTGAGGTCTGGGAGCTGAGATAGGCCAAGATCAGCCTTGCCCATGCATCTGACTAGCCCCAGTTCTAATCGCCAGCACTACTGACACTGCCCTGAGCGCTGCTCTGTTTGGACAGGCTGGTTCAGACTTGTCCTGCGATCCTGTTTGCTTCCTAGTTTGGGGGCCCTACGCAGCAGTGTTGGTGGTTTCTCCACGCAGAGTGGGCAGGGGAGAGGGGATACCCTGTGGTGCCAAGAGACGAAGACGAGACGAGCCTGTGCTCCAGGCTGCATCCCTGCAGTGGATGACAGAGGGAAGCTGTGGGTGCCTGCGGCTGTGCCCCCTGATCTCACACCCATCTCCTGCAAGGGCCCTCGGCTCGGAGACGGAGCACGGCCACCCCAGGCCATCCCCTCAGAGGCTGGAGGAAGCCTCATGCAGCATGCTTTTCAAGTTGTTACTTGTCTCTGAGCTGGATGCCAATGATTAAGGATTTAGAACTTCATCTTTGGAAGAAGTTTCACATCCTTCTTTGGAACTCTCTGATTTGGACCTTGGGAGGATCCTGGGGCATAGCCATGGGATGCTTTACCTCCACTTACTGCCTGTTTTTATTCTGGGTGAATAACTGCAGTCGATCAGTGCCTTGCGCTTCCCGGCTGCATCCCACTGACACTTAAGATGAGGAGTCCTACTTTCTGCTGGCCGTGGCCTTCAGGGTAACCGCTAGGAAGGGGCTGGAGACACTGGACAGCAGTAAAGCCCTTGCCTTGCACATGGCTGACCCAGGTTTGATCTGTGCCACCCCATCGAGGGTCCCCCAAACCCTGCCAGGATTGATCACTGAGCCAGGAGTAAGCCTTGAACATAGCTGAGCGTGGCCCAAATGCCATTCCCCCCAATTTAAAGACTCCCCCGATCAGATGACAACTGGACATATCTGGGACTTAAGGATCTACTTTTATTGTTTTTCTGACAGTTCAATTTAAATTAAAGTTCTAGGTTATAAGATGTGCTTTGGGTCTCTTTCAGGCAGGTTACAGTATCTTGTTTTCTTCATTTTGGTAGGAAGAAACCTAGGCAGATATAAAGGCATGGTTTATGAAACGTGTATGTGTGTGTATATATTCACACTATGCTAAGGCAGGTGCTATGTGTAGTCCCCACAGGTCCCCTTAAATCCTGGAGATGGGGCTGATGGCTGGTGTGACTGTTAGGGCCACAGTGCACAGACCTCACAGGGGCTTCTCCGGGCAGAATCCCAGTGGAAATGGCACAGCAGAGCCAGGGAGGAAAGAACAACCCAGTGCAGGTGTGCTGGTCAGCATAGAACGTGGTAGACTTTGTAGCTGCTGTTGTCTGGGGGGGATCAGGTACACCTCTGGCAGTGCCGGGGGCTATTCTAGGCTTTTTGCTCAAAAGTGACTTCTGGCCGTGCTTAGGAGACCATGTGTGGTGCTGAGGTTTAGAACAAGGTCAACCACATGCACGGTTAGCCCTAACTGTCTTTGTGGCCCTGAGAATGGTGTGCTTTGGAGCCCAAGATTCATCCAGAAATGGGAGTTCAGAAGCTTCCTACAGAGCCCAGAGAGATAGTACAGCAGGTAGGACATTTGCCTTGCACATGGCCAACCTGGGTTCAATCCCAGCATCCCCTGTAGTCCCCTGAGCACTGCCAGGAGTGATTTCTGAATGCAGAGGCAGGAGTAAACCCAGAACATCACAATGAGTGTCCCCCAAAACAAAACAAAACAAAAAAGACTTCCCACAGCATCTTTAATCTCTATCTTGTTAGTATTTTCCTCAATAGCCTCAAGATTCTTGATTTAGCACTTTCTGCAGACTGGGTACCTGCAGACTGGAGTTTGCAATCTAGCAGTCCAGTGTTTACCAAATTGGGAACCAGAGGTGATGTCCCATGTCCAGGAAGGACCGGAGGCTCTGGTGTGTGTGTGTGTGTGTGTGTGTGTGTGTGTGTGTGTGTGTGTGTGTGTAGGGGGTGATGGGTGAGATTCCTGACACACTCATAGCATTGACTCCCATTTCTGTGGCTGACTACAGAGATGAAAGATTCTACTTCTCCAGCTACTGGGGAGCAGAGCAAAGCCAGCGGAGTGCAGTGTCAGGTAAGATGAAGATCCCCCACAGTGGGCACTCCCCTCTCAGAGCCAGCAAGGTTCCCATCCCCTGAGTGTTCATACAGGTACCAGCTAACTCTCTGCCCGGAAGGTTCCCTGGACTGCTGGACTCCGAGAGCTTGCAAACTCATCACGGGCATTTCAGTATAAGCGGCAGTGCCTAGAAGGTCAAAGTTATGAGTTCTGTCTTTCCCACTGTTCTAGGTAGATACCCAGTCTGCAGAAAGTGCTAAATCAAGAAAGCTTGCAAGGATCAACCCTTGCTGAATATTGAGTGGCTTTTTGGAGGCTGGGCAGGCTCCTTGCTGCCCTGCCAGGCTAATGAACGCCTTGAAGCACAGAGGGAGTTGAGAAGCTGGTTTCTGAGAGCTGTGTACATTGTTTACCGGAGCCTCTGTAGAGCTGCTTCCTGCTTGCACGGGCTTCTGAGTTGTTTCTAAAAGGCTGATGTGTCATGGACTGGAGCAATACTGCAGTGGTAGGGGGTTTGCCTTGTCTGCTGCCAACTTGGGCTCACTCCCTGGCACCCCAGATGGTCCCCGGGCACTGCCAGGAATGATCCCTGAGCTCAGAGAGGCAGGAGTAAGCTCTGAGCACCACCCCATGTGGCCCCCAAACCAAAATTTAAAAGGCTGATGTGTCAGTGTTGGTCAGCCACAGGGGAAGTGCAATTTTTAAAGACCCAAAATGAAACATTGAAAAATATCGGTGAAGTTGAGAGATGGCATCACTTTCTTTCTTTTTTTCTTTTTTTCAAATTTAATTAATTTATTTATTGAATCACTGTGGGAAAAGTTACAGAGCTTTCAGGTTTAAGTCTCAGTCATGCAATCATCAAACACATTTTTCTTCACCAGTACTTATTTTTCACCACCAAGAACCCCAATATATCCCCCCAACTCTCCCAATGCCTGTGAGGCAGATGAATTCTAGTTAACACTCTATCTACTTAGATTAGATTCATTGTTTCGATAAAAGATGCATCTTTTTTCTTTTTTTTTAAAATTGATTCACTGATATATACAGTTACAAGCTTTCATGTTTAAGTTACATTCATACAATGATCAAACACACATCCCTCTACCAGTGCACATTCCCCGCCACCAATCTCCCCAGTATACCCCTCCTTTCCCACTCTCCCCCTGCTTCCATGGCAGACAATTTCCCCCATACCCTGTCTCTACTTTTGGGCATTATGGTTTCCAATACAGATACTGAGAGGTTATCATGTTTGGTTCTTTATCTACTTTCAGCACACCTCTCCCATCAGCATCGATCTCTTCAACCATCATTTTCTTAGTTATCCCTTCTCTATTCTAGGTGGTGGCTTCGCTTTCACTGGGCTGGTGTTGCTGCTTTGGTGGCTTCTGCCTGCGGGTTAGGAAGGGCAGATTCTGAATTTCAGAGCGAGGCTGCAGGAGTGGCTATGAAGGAAGCTTGAGGGTTATACTGTTAGGGGCCCCAGCTATAGGACAGCCAGTAGGGGGGTTGTCTTGCATGAGGCCAACCCAGGTTCGATCCTTGGTACCTCATTTGGTCCCCCAAGCACCGCTAGGCATAATTCCTGAATGCAGAGCCAGGAGTAACCCCTGAGCATCGCCAGGTGTGACCCCCCCCCAGAATAAAATAATAAAATAAAATTTAAAAAATCAATAATCAATTAAGCTCTCAGACACACAGCAGCCAGGGGCAGTGGCCTTGAGGCCTTGCTTCCTGGGCTCTTATCCGGTGGTCTTGGGCGCTGACCCTCTAGCACTGCTGAAATCACAGCTCTCGTAGGAACTTGTGCTCAGTGATCTGGGTGTGGAAATAGGGACGACAGTTGGAAAATTGTCCTGGCAGAATAAACAAGTGTCCATGGGCCTTAGCCTAGATATTTTGTGGGCATTTTCCCTTCCAGACTTATCTGGAACGCTAGCTTGGTTGTCACTGACTCCCCAGCGCTCTCTGTTCACAAATGAAGGAGAAGGCTGTGAGGCTGCCGGTGACAGTGGGAGCCTTACTGGGGCATTTCCGCTCCCCCCCCCCCCCACCCCGGGAGCCTATATTGAACTTTGTTTTCACATTTTCACCGGGACTCTCTGGGTTCCGTGCTTCTGGGGAAACTCTAGCTTTTGCCATCATTCCCTTCAGGGTAATTTGAGGAGAGGCTAAGTGTTGCCATTCAGAAGAGTCAAAAATTGCCCAGACAACTGTCCACTCAGGGAGAAGGTGGTGGTGTGCTGTGAATTCTCTTGGCAAAGATGATGTGAAGCCAGGTGCCATGGCAATGCAGGGTGGCGATCCCTTACTGCTAAAAGATTTGACTCCCTGAGCCTTAAACTTAGTGGGATTAAAAGAAATAAGAAATGTGGCTGGAGTGGCAGTACAATGAACAGGGCGCTTGCCTTGAAATAGTCCAACTCGATTGTATCCCCGTCAGCCCCTAAACACTGCCATAGGTGATTCCTGGGTGTGGAGCCAGGAGTAAGCCCTAGGCATCTCTGGGAATGGCCCGAAAACAAACTAAAACAGATGCACTTTCAAATTCTCCTTTCAGTACTTTGGGGTGTACTCACCTTCCTCCAACGCCCACTGTGTATGTGTGTGTGTGTGTGTGTGTGTGTGTGTGTGTGTGTGTGTGTGTGTTTTCGTTGCATAGCCACCTTGCCTTTGGTGGCTCTCCTGAGAAGATTGCTCTTGAATCAAGTGGAAGTTCACAGATCATTGGATTGCACTGACTGAGAGCTGTGAGGCACTTTTGGAACA
Source organism: Sorex fumeus (assembly GCF_029834395.1). Taxonomy (NCBI): domain Eukaryota; kingdom Metazoa; phylum Chordata; class Mammalia; order Eulipotyphla; family Soricidae; genus Sorex; species Sorex fumeus. The sequence goes on along the minus strand of NW_026606060.1, from coordinate 5,704,902 downwards.
GGCTGGGGAGTAGAAGGCGAGAGCACTGTAGGGGTGAGTCTAGGGTTCCCCTTGGAGTAGGGAGGTCCATACCCTCCCCACTCCCTGCTACTGCAGCTCACCTGTGGCCAGTGGCGAATGGCCTGTGGGAGAGAGGCTTCTTCTGGGAGCCCCCGGAAGGGGTCCCTGTGTGCTCCACCTGCTGGCTGACTCCCCTCTGGCTCTGCATTTGCCGCTGCTACCCAGTTATCTTCCCTGCTCGTCTGTGAGGGATGTTGCTCTGTTGGGTGGAAGGAGTTAAGTTTATGCTCTATTTTTCTCATCATTAATAGTTATCACCAGGCTCGTGGTAACAATGAGCTTGGCCAGTTGTCTTGCTGTTCTGCCATTCCTGCATGCAGCCTTTCCTTAGGGGGAACTGCCCTGACTCCCAGAGGATCCCGTAGGTCAGTTCTTTGTAATTGCTCTGGGAAAGGGGAGTGGCAGGAGACAGACCCTTCTCCAAAGCCCAAGAATTGTTTAGGTCCCAGCTTTGGGGAAACATCCTAGAAATTGTTCTTTCAAACTTGTCTCAATTCTGCAGAGCTGAGGTTCCCCACTCACTCCTATTCTGCGAACTAGATTGGAATCCGCAAGGTTGCTTGAGACAAGAGACATTCTGGTGCCCAGAGGTCCCTTCTGGCAGATGCTTTAAGAGGTGTGTGTGTGGGGATGGCAGGGGGAAGGGGGTCTGTGGACTGCCAAAAGCTCTGCTTCCTACCATACTGATTCCAAGGGTAACATTTAAGCAACTTGTGAACATCTAGGGGCCTGAAATCCACCCTGGGCTTGGCGGCTGGGAAAGTCCACAGGGCTGGCCTGGAACGGCAGCCAGGGAAGTGGAGTGAGAAGATTCTAGTCCTTGAAGTCCTACTTCTGGTTTTGGGCGCGCTTCTTGGTCTCTTGGAATCCAGTTCCCTCTTTGGCAGAGCAGAGGATGCTCTTGCTTGTTTGATGAAAGAATGATGCTGATAACGTTTCCGCTTAATGGAGGGCCCAGCCAAGATCCAGGATCACAGTGGGGAGACGGCTGACCCCAGAGGAGGCCCATGCCTCACCCAGGAACCTCGGTCCACTCTTTTTCTCCTGTGACTGTGGCCACATGTAGCCCTTCTGTCTCAGAGGGGCCAGCTTTGGACACTGTTTCAGGAATACAAGGGGGCGGCGTTCCCAGAGCTATTGTCGAAAGTGTTGCCATGGCTAGTTTTTAAATTATGAAAATAATACTAATGGGAAAGTTCAACAAGTACAGCAGGGTGGAGCATGGAAGATCACCTCTTCCCAGAGACAACTCCTGTTTGCTTCTTGTTTAGGCTTCCAAAAAGTGTTTGGATGCATCAATACTACATGTAGACATGCATAAGTATAGACACACATGTTTGTATGTAGATGTATCTGTGTGTTAACACACACACTTACAGGCCTATGTGTGACTGCATACATTTTTCTGTTTGCTCGCCATATCCGATGGGCTTACTTCTTGCTCTGTGCCCAGGGATCAGTCCTGCTGAATCAGGGTGCCAGGGATCAAACCCGGGTTGAATGTGTGCAAGGTAAGTGCCCTTCCCAATACTAATCTGCGTGTAATCTGTTCCATTCATGCTATCATTTGTTTCACCGAGAGCTCAAATGGTGAATGATGCAGGATTTTTGGTTATTAGTAGCAGGGACCCAGTAAGCAGAGACAACTTCTAGCTCGGCTTCCCTGGATCTAAAACCAATATTGAAAGCAGTGCTTCATGCCCAAGAGCTTTCTAAATGATCTTTGCTGCTTAGCAGGAAGGATCTTCTCCGAAAGAATGATGTTGCTAATACTGTGGTTTTCCACTGCTCCACCCAGTTCACATCTAATCACACCATGTGACTTCCAGAGAGAATGATGTGTGTGTCTGGAGAAGAGACGCCTGACAAAGCTCCCCTTTTGTTAAGGTGCAGAGAATATAGCAGAGCTACCTTCAGAGCAGCCTGCTCTCAGCACTGTGCTGCCTGGGACATTCGTATTTGCCGTTCACTCTCCAGATCCTCAGAGAAGGCTGCTGTTATTAATCAGGTTGCAGAGGGGATCTTAAAATATGTCTTCCTAGACCCCAAGCGAACCCAGCCAACTTCATGGGGAAAAGAGGCTACTCTACAAGAATTCATGTGTGCATTTGATTGCGTTCAGCAGGGTTTCATCATACCCTCAACCAACTCTCTTTGCTGTTATTTGCAGCAAATGGAATTTAGTTCTCTAGTTAAAGCAAACACTTCCAAGCATTCCAAAGTGAGCATTTTGAAGTCAGAGCAGCTAACCAGGGAATTGAGTTCAGGAGAGCCTAGGAACAAAAGTAGAGACTGAGATCCAGCACTCTAAAAGCCTGTGAGAAGAATCGCTTGCCCTGGAACACAGGGCACCGATGCTGAAAAAGTGCCCATCATCAGTGCTGGAGCCTTAGAGCCTGTATGGAAGGACCCTGGAATCAGAGGGAGGACTCTTACAAGGACTCGGGACCATCTCGGTAGCCTTCCACCCCCTCACTGATGGAAGCCCATGAGTCCCCCTCCTTACTAAGCCCTGAGCGGAAATCCCTGATTTGAACTTCACTGACCCCTAGTAAATAACTGACTCACACAGAGCTGAATGCCAACTGTTAAGAGTTCTTACCCTCGCAGGAAAACTCTGCCTTTGCTAATTCTCACCTTGCTTACTACTAAACGAGCCACAGTCTGTAGCCAGCAAGTACCCCTTGGACTTTGTAAAGCACAGAAAGGGGGACTGGAGAGATAGGACAGAGGGCAGGGCACTTGCCTTGCACACGGCTGACCTGAGTTCGATCCCTGGCATCCCATATGGTACCCTGAGCACTGCCAGATGTGATCCCTGAGCACAGAGCCAGGAGTAAGTCCTGCGCACCAGCGGTTGTGACCTCCTCCAAAAAGAATAAAGCACAGACAGCCAGAAAGGGGGTCTACGGACTGCTGTGATCCCTTCCTGGCCACAGTCTCCCAGCCTCTGCTCCTTGCCAGTCTGAGGGTGTGCCCTCTCACCTGCTGGGCTGAGACCCCGGCCCCCTCCAGAGCTACCCACAGCATAGTTTTCCCCCAGTTGTTGCCTGTGCCTGCACTATTGGTGCCTCAGTGGATGACCTATACTCACAGGTGACACTCAGGTGCCACCTACTTCTAGGCACACATCACTGTGAATGCCCCAGCATTGCCCAGATGCATACAGCCCTGCTGCTGTGACCACTGGCCCAGAGTCCCACCTGAGTAACACACAAGCTTAGCACTCTAGCCGTTGCTCAGACTTACCCAGCTGCAGACCCCAGCTCCTCTGGCCTGCCAGGCATTTGCTACCATGAAGCCCTGTGCTCTTGCAAACAACCCCGGCCCCCTCTCGTGTCCTTGCAGAATGCCTGACATAATGAGAAGACGGAGGAACTCACCTCATGCATGGACCAAGATAAGGGCCTGTGAAGAACTAATGGGAACTGCCTGAAGACTTCAGAGCAGCATCTCTGATGATGCCCACAAAAGTAAGGAGACCCATGAAAGAGAACTCTAACAGGGATAAAGAGAGACAAAGTGTGAGAAAAGTCCACTCCAAGAGCACAGAGTTAAAATATACGGAACTAAAACATGCAACAGAGAGCCCCAATGGCAGAATGGAAGGGGCTAAAAATCAGATACATGAACTTCAGGTAAACGAAACATGTCTGATCTCGTTTGAGAACCACCAGGAGTAAATTAAAATGAAAATAATATAAAAGACTTCCCGGACAATATCAAAAGGAGTAAGATTTTCAATATAGGGGTTCAGGAGGAGAAGAAAGAGAAATAAGTTAAAAAGTTAAAAGAGAAGACAAAAAGGAGATGGAAAGATATTCTGTGCTCATTGACTAGGAGAATTAGCATTGTTAAGATGATCATTCTACCCAAATTAATATGCAGATTCCATGCAAATTTATTAAAATTACAGTGACCTTATTAATAGAAATAGAACAAACATCACAAAATTTTGTATGGGAATAAAAGAGACCTTCACTATTCAAGCAATCCTGAAAAAAACTGAGAATGGAAGTATAATACTGCTTGACTTCAAACTAGACTACAGAGATATGAATTACTTAATTGCTGAATAGCAATAAAAATTTTGATGGTGAAATAAAAAATAAATATAGAGATCAGTAGAATATAATGCCAGTAATTAAATCACCACAGATATGAATAATTAAGGCATGACAAAAGATCTAAGAGCACAAAATAGAAAAGAAAGTCTTGTTAACAAGTGGCATTCGGAAAACAAGTTAGTTCAATATGCAAGAGGCTAATCTCGGATGACTATTTTACCCCATGCACCAAAATTAACCCAAAATGGATTAAAGGGATGAAAAGATAGCTCAAAGGGATGGAGTATACGCTTTGCATGTGGAGACCCGGGTTTGATTCTCCAGAACCACATACAAGTGCCGTCCCCACCACTGGGCCGGAGCACTGGTCTATCAGTCTCCCAGCTCTGGGCCAGCTGACCCCCTAAACACTGCTCGTAAGACCCCCCCCATCAACCCAGGGAAATGCCAAGCAAAGCTACAAAGCTACCTTATGAGTGTCCTATCTGGATACTAGAAAAAGTGCCAGTGAGGGTGTGGAGAAGAAGAGAACTCTGGCATACTGTTGGTGGGAATGTAAACTGGACTCGTTGCATGGAAAACTACATGGTGATTTCTCAAAGTATTAAACGTATATCACACTGTATAATTCATCAATTTTACTTTTAAGTGTTTATCCAAAGAACACTGAAAAGGTGCACTCACACCTGTGTTCGCTGAAACGCTATTTGTATGGCAAGATATGGAAACATCGCCAGTAGCCAAGGATAGACAAGTGGGTAAGGGGTTTGTGACTGATAGACACACATACAATGGATCACTGCTCAACTCGAAGAAATGATGAAGTCCTGTGTTTTGAGATCGCATGCGCGCAGCTGCAGAGGTCATGCCAAATGCAATAAGTTAGAAGGAGAATGACAGGTAGTGGATGACCTCATGCAGTGCCTAGGTGGGATGAGGAGACACAGAGAATAGAAACGGATGAAGCCATATGAAAACTGTCCCTTGGACTCTGACTGCAGAACTGGGGTTGCCCAGGGGAAGCAGGGGGGCTTTTCTGTGGAACAGAGGGAGTCCCATGGGCTGTGCTGAAAGGCTGTTGGTCCCTTGGGGGTGGGGTGGAGGGGTAACATATGTTGAAGGGGTGTGCAATTGTACCCCTAAAACATACACAGTCTTGGAAACCAGCATTGCCTCAATATAAAATAAATCAAGAAAAGGGCAGCCTTTCAAAACCAGGGGGGAAAGGAGGCAGATTTGTGGGCTTGTCTGCTTTCATTTTTCTGTTTATATTTTCCCCAAATGTGATGCGTAGTCATACGTGGGAGAAAATTTTAAAAACTCCACTCTTGCTTTAAATATACAAAAAGCCCTTGCGTGATGGGGAAGCCCCAGGCTTGGTTTCAGTGGGGCTCGTTGAATAAAGTCAATCCAGGAGTCAGATGTAGCAGGACAGCGGCGCTCCAGCTGCCTTGGGGATCTGGAGCGGGTCTCTGTCATTCACGGCTTCTGCCCATCCTCATTCAAGAGGCCTGCCTGGCCTGCTGCTACTGTCCCTGAACTTGTCTGTGATGTGACGGGGCTTGCCCTGGGGTCTGGGCCCTCACACTGACCAGAAAGGATGGGAGTAGAAGGCTGAACCATCTTCAGACCAGGGACACCCACTCGCCTCAATTCCCGCATCCAAACCCACGCAGGCTGAGCTGAGCTCTTCCCCCGGGTCTTGCTTTCCGGCCTGTCCACATTGTTTGTTCCTGAGCCCTTCTGCCTGCTGGCTAGCTGACATCTCAGCCCAGCGCTTCATGACTCTGTCAAGGGGATTTGCTTGGAGCATTTTCAGGGCTAGCAGAGAAACAAACCTGCCATATTGATTTCCTGTGCTGTCAGAAACTGAAGAAACAGGAATGATGCTTGCTTAAAAATAAAAACAAGCAACAATAAAAACCCAGAACCACGTGGGTTCAGGAAATAGCCCAGCCATCTTGTTGGACAGTACAAATACTCTGACATGAGAACAATCAGCCTGCTGCTGAAGTGATTTTAGAAATCTTTCCAGGGCTTGGCTCTGATCTAAAGGAAGCATTGCCCTTTGAGTGCTCTGATTTTTTTTTTATGAATCTCATAAAAAAACTCTGTCTTTAAATGCCAATGTGCTGAAAAGTAATGAGGATTAAAGATTTAGCAAGTGCCTTTAAATGCAAAGCTCTGCCTGTCTTGGTTACATTGCTGGGTGCTGCTAATAGTGCTAAGTGCTGCCCTGTAATAGAATATAGTTTTCCTTCCTTCCTTCCTTCCTTCCTTCCTTCCTTCCTTCCTTCCTTCCTTCCTTTCTCCTTCCTTCCTTCCTTCCTTCCTTCCTTCCTTCCTTCCTTCTTTCCTTCCTCCCTTCCATTCCCTCTTTTCCTACTCCCTCTCTCCTTCTACTCCCTCCCTCCTTCCATCTTAATTATTCCAGATTTTCAGCACGGCCATGAGCAAGAAACCAGAGTGAAACTTTTTTATTGTTGAAGCTCAGATTTCAGTTTTTTTTTTTATGGTCTTGATATAGCAGGTTACCTTCAATAGAGGAGAAATATATATTTGCAGTTAAGAGGAGACATTGTTTTATGTTTTTGCGGGCTCATGGTAAGTTTCAACATTCTGGCTGGTTGACGACACCATCTACTTTCCAATTTGGGGGCTCTGAGGCAGGATGTGATGAAAGTATGAGCAAAATCCAATTCTTGAACTGAGAATTCTTGCATCAGTAGCGTCTCTTATCTCCCTATCCCACTGCGCTAAAAGCCCTCGGAGGTTCACTCTTCTTTCCTGTCTTCTTATGAGGTGGATGACGTCACAATCCCCACTGGGCAACGAGGATCTGCAACTCAGTTTAAATGACAGGGGCTTGAAGCACCCACGTGCTCTACCCCCTTCTCTAAATAACGTGTAATGTGGTTTCTGTCTCCCGTGGTACCCAAAGCAGCTCGAGTTGGAGTGTTAGTTCATGGTTCAGGGAAAGAGCAGGACCACCAAAGCAAGCTTCCGCTCTGGCGATATTTCTCTCTGCTTGGGAAGCAGATGTCCCTACTGATGGTGCGGGATGAGCTGGTCTTCAGAAAACCAGCTTTGCAGGGCTCCAGTATTTCAGCCCCCGTGCGGCTCCCCACCTGGATGGGGCGCCAGCAGCCTCCCAGGCCAGACGAAGAGGTCACAAGAGCACAGCCAAGGTTCAGGGTTAGAACGGAACCCACCCTAGCAAGCTCCAGGAAGCAGGAGATTATCCTAGGAGAGAAAACTATCTTTCTTGAGGAATGAAGGGATCTGAAAACACTGGCCTCCAGGAAAGTTGCAGGCTGAATGCCCCCAAGTCACACTGAAGGTCTGGTCTTCCTAGGCTGCCGAGAGCTCCAGCGGAGAGCTCCAGCGGGAGGGGGTGGGTGGTGCCTTCAAGGGTCAGTCCTGGGCTGATTTTTACTACATCTCTTTTTGTCTATATGCATATGTGTATATGTTTATATGCACATATATATGTCTTACTGTAATCCTGGGGATTCTTATTTTATATCTGCTTAGTGCACACATACATTTGGTTTGAAGTGGACCGCTGCTGACACCTCTGGTTCTGTGCCTGGTGATCACTCCTGGGGATGCTCAGGGGACCATAGAGTGTCAAGGGTTGAACTCGGGGCCTCCTGCATGCAAAGCTTAGTGACTTGAGCTCCAGACCAAGTTGATGTTTAAAGTTTGACCGGAACTTAGAGTTTGTCTATGGCATGTCATTCTCAAGACCTTTGGCAGTCTCCTTGGAAACCCTGCAGCAAGGCTAGCCTTTGCGAGGGGGCACCACTGAAGCATGGTCCTCTGCTTCTCAACATCGGGGCATTCTCATAGGAAGCGGGTTCCCAGGACCTTCTCAGGGCAGGGAAATGAGAGCTCCGTGATTTGGCTGGGGGGGTGGAACTTCGGCCTGCAACGGGGCACTGTCTTCACTCCCGAAGTGTTTACTGGCTCTGCTGTACAGAACCTGCTGAGACAGGAAGGACACCCGTTTCCCATGTCTGCAAAGGTATTTCCTGGTGCCCACCCCTCCTTGCAGTCACAGGCACCAGCTGGGCAGAGCTACAACCACCAGCGCCAAGGAGGCAGGACGGGGCCAGTCCCGCCCACATCTATACTCTCTGGGATATTTTTGTTTGTTTATTTTTGTTTTGTTTGAGGGCCACACCCAGCTGTGCTCAGGGCTTACTCCTGGCTCTGTGCTCAGGTCTCACTCTTGGTGGGGCTCAGGGGGCCGTATGGGCTGCTGGGCATTGAACCAGCTCAGCCACGTGGAGGACGAGCGCTCTACCCACTACACTATCTCTTTGGCCCTAACATCTGTGCTTTTGGAATTCTTTCCTTGATGCAGATTCCCTCAGCTACACTTTGCCTGGTCCTCCTGGAGGTTCGGCGTTAAAACTAAATTTTAGCTTTTCATCAAAACAGGAACTCTGTCCTGAGCTGTCACCTACCACAGTCACCAGAGGCTTGGTCTGTGTTTCCATTCTCAAGGATAGTCGTTTGATTTTCATAGGTGTCCCTTCGTCATTTCAGGTTTTCATTACAGTAATTGTTGTTCTCATAACTAGGGAAACTAATAAATCCCCACATGTCCCTAACTTCAGAGTCACTGTGGTCACAAGTGGGTGTGACCAGTCTTGTCTCATCTGTCCTTTGACCCATTTCCTCTCCCTCTCCCCTGGGATTATTTGAAACAGACATTGTCATTAAAAATAGATATTGCTTGCTTGAAACTAAACACAAGTGTGTGTGGGGCTGAGGGTAGGTAAGAGAGAGAAGAGACCTCTATGACAATAATAGCTGGGAATGATCAGACTGGACAAGATCTGAGGGTTAAAAGTAGGTAGAGGGGGAAAAGGCAGCTCAGATAGAGAAGGGAGCAACAAATAAAGGGTGTTGGGCGGTTCCTCTCAGAATGGGAAATGTGTGATGAGAGAAGACTATAGACCGAACAAGATTGCCACTCAATGTCTCTTTTGCAAACCACAGCACTCAAAATGAGAACGATAACAAAAGGGAATGCCCTGCCACAGACGTAGGGTGGGATGGGGGATGGGGGGATGGGGGAGGGAGGGAGGGATACTGGGACTGGTGGTGGTGGAGAATGGGCACTGGTGGAGGGATGGGTATTCGATCATTGTAAAACTGAAACCCAAGCACAAAAATGTGTAAGTCTACAATTCTACCTCATGGTGTTTCACTAATAAAAATTTAAGAAGGAAAAAAAAGTAGGTAAAGGGATATTCTTGATAACCTTTCAGTATCAGTATTGCAAGTCACAATGCCCAAAAGGTGGGAGAGGGGAGGGAGGGAGAGGGAGAGAGAGAGAGAGAGAGAGAGAGAGAGAGAGAGAGAGAGAGAGAGAGAGAGAGAGAGATGCCATAGAGACAGGCTGGGGGTGGGGGTGGCAGGAGGGAACTGAGGACATTGGTGATGGGAAATGTGCACTGGTGAAGGGACGGGTGATGGAACACTGTGTGACTGAAACCCAATCATGAACAAATTTGTAATTGTTGTCTCACATATGCCAGGGGGAAATGCTCTACAAATAGAGAGGGTCCCCAAAAGAGAAATGTTCCGGTGAGCATCCCTGGAGTTGTGGGCTGTTCCGCTCCATTTTCCAGCATGGGCTCTGTTTTGCTTTGTTTTCCTCAAGAAAGAGCCCTTTGCATCTGTTGTGTTTCCATTCGCAGGGCAACAGCAGGAGCCCAGGGCCCTCCACCAGGTCCTGCAGCAGCTCTTGGGCCGCTTTCCTGTGTCTAGCTCCCCTCTCTGGCCCTTCCTGCTCTGGGCTGTATTGATCTCCACCAAACACATTCTCTGCTCCTGTCTTCTGGACCATGAAGCTCCGCCCTTCTCCCGGCACTGCCAGTGATGGCTGACATCAGGCCTCAGTCTTACCTGCCGCCCTGGAAACCTCCCCACAGAGCCAGCAGATTTCCAAAGAGATTTGTTGTCTCTGAGCCTTCTGAGCGCGTGCTCTGTCTCTGTCTCTGTCTGTGTCTGTCTGTCTGTCTGTCTGTCTCTCTTCCCCTCTCTGTCTCTTTCTCTCTTTTCCTACCATAACCATGTCCCTCTCAGCATCTGAAGTCCTCGCCACAGAGAGGGGCAGCTTCCTCTCAGTGGCTGCAGTGTCTGTGTGTCCTGCCCACTGCTCTCTCCCATGCCTCACGTCCCAGCATCTTGGCTGACGGTTTCACTGTACCGCATGCTGCAGGTGTTCGTCTTTCTCTGACGGGGCAGCTCACAGCGGATTGTCTGGAAGCTCAGTAGATAGCTGCTGCCTTCTTGATTCAGCCCAGGACTGAATGTTTGTGAGGCAGGTGGGTGTGGGAGAGATACCATCCAGCGGGTGGGCAGCAGGCCTGGGTGCCACCCCTAGCGTCACGTCTGGTCTTCTGCCCTTTCAGGAGTGATCTCTGAGCACAGAGGCCAGAAGTAAGCCCTGAGCACCGCTGATGTGACCCCCAAACAAACAAACAAACACAAAAACAAAGGAAAAGGAAGAAGAAGAAGGGAGGAATGAAAGTGAGAGACAGGGAAGGCAGGGTGGGAGCTGCAGAGGGAGCAATGGAGAGTCAGAAGTTGAGGCCAGGCCAGAGTGAGAACGCAGGCAGGCTTTGACAGGTGCATCCAGGAGCATGGAATGGCATGGCATCTGCTCTGCCTGTGAGATCCTGAGTCTGTGGCGAGCACCTTGGCTGCAGGGTGCCCAGGAGGTGCCCTAAGGCGAGCAGCGAGGTTGCCTGCTTGAGCAGAGTGAGAGCGGTGGGCACTCAGAGCAGCGTGAGGTGGATCCTCCCAGTGTTCACTCACGTCAAGGGAGTGTCCGCCCAGCTTGCAACAGTGTGGAAAGTCGATGTGTGTCACGAGTGATCAGAGGGGAGGAAGGCAGCCCTAGGTACATGGGGGAATCCCCGAGGGTGGCTGCGTGGGCCTCCTGCCCATTGCTCAGTTTTGCAGAGAAGGTTGTAGGGGCCCTGGGCTGGGGTGGACTCTGTCCCATACAAGGTCCTGCGGGTTGTGTCTACAGCAAACTCAAGTATGGGTGAGAGGGGAGAGTGGGAGTGGGGGGCACTGCGAGGGAAGCCCCCAGCCGGGAAACAGAAGGAGGAGCTAGTGACTGCCTAGAGCACATGTGGGGTTGGTGATGGGAGAGAATGACCCTTCTGCTTGCTGGGGACCAGTGGATGACTTGGCTGTGATAGTCAGGCTCCTGTCCAGATGCCTCCTCCTCCCACCTGACGCCTTGTGTCGGATGCTTTCCTCCCATTGCAAATGTCACCAAAATCAGAGGGTTTGGTGATTTTAATATTTTCCTTTCAGTGACCCAGCAAACCTTCGGGATTCCCTTGAGCTCGGAGGAACAGGCTGAGTTTGTGCTCTGTGTCTGTGTTTGCAAGTGAGGGGCTTAGAGCCTCTCTGAGCCTCAGTCTGTGCATCTGTAAAATGGAAGCCTCAGGTGCCAGAGGCAGCGGAGCGGGTTCGATGTCCCTGGACTTGGAGACGCTCAGCGAGCAGAGGGCTATCCCCGCCTCCTTTCCCTGCATGAGAGGCGCTCAGCAAACACATCTCCAGGGATGCATGACCGTGTAAGCTGGCGGTGGTGGGAGGTTTCTTTTGAGCTCTGCTTTGAACCTCCAGACACTTGGTGCTAGAACCCTGGAAGGGGCCTGCAAAGTTGGGGGCTGGTCGTTTTCCGAGAGGTTTAGGAAACAGCTATGAAAGGAAGATGGATAACTTTGCTGAGCGATGAACACTTCGTTAGTGCCAGGTAGCGCCCCCTGCAGGGGAGGAAGGTCAGTGTCTCATAAAGGGGAGGGTGTACTTTAATAGTGGACACAAGATACAGGGCCAAGTTATTGAGTGCCTGGGAATTGTAGTCCTGATGACTTGGAAGCTCATCAGGAGGGCCGAGTCCTGTGGGCTCCTTAGTCCGAGCCCTAATTTCTTCCCCCCGGCTTGGGGTGGGTTGGGGGGAAAGACCAGAATTGATGTGAAGGTGGGATTTGACTGTCACACCAAACACACTCTGTTCCCTGGAAAACACAGTGCTTCTTGTCTGCTTCCTCTGAAGTCAAGTGATCATGTTCAAAGCGAATTCACCGGTACCTAGGGATAGAGCACCAAGGGCAGGAGTTCATGCTTTGCAGGTGTGAACCTTAGATCTGATTCTTGGCTCTGCATGGTTCTGAGAATCTCTGGAAGTGGCCCCTGAGCACTGGGCCAAGAGTAGCCCTCCAGCACAGCTGGACACGGTCCCCAAAGCAAAATAAAAAGTGATTTCATGTCACTCGGACTTCTCTCTATATATATATTTTTTAGCTTTTTTGGGTCACACCCAGCAATGCTCAGGGGTTACTCCTGGCTCTGCACTCAGGAATCACTCCTGGTAGTGCTCAGAGGACCATATTGGGATGCCAGGAATTGAACCCAGGTTAGCCGCATGCAAGGCAAATGCCCTCCCTGCTGTACTATCACTCCGGCCCCAGACTTCTCTCTCTTCCGGGCACCTGTGGACCTGTGAGCAGAGAAGAGGGTCTTTGAGGTTGTCTGTTGTCAGAACATGCCCCTGGAGAGAAGAGAGCATCACCCAGGAGGTGCTTCCAGGATGGTGACAGGTAGGAGCATTTTCACAGAATGACTGTGATTCTGTTTCCTTTGGTCACTCACAACTGCTTGCGTTGTTGGGGTTCTCCTTTGGGGGTGTTGCCAGCAGTAGTGCTCAGTCATGGGGAGCAGCTTTGCTGGCTTTGGGGAGCTTGAATGAAAGCAGAGGGGCTTTCTGTTTTTATTCTCTTTGGGGGTGAGGGCCCCCAAGTGATGCTTAGGAGCCCAGGAGTCCCTCCCAGGGATTCTCAGCCAAGAAGCTGGTAGTTCAATGCAAGGGCCAAACCTGTCTGCTGCTCAGGCCTCGGAGAGCCAGGAGTGACCTGAGCGCCCCAAGCAGTGTTCAGGGACCTTCAGGGCTGTACCTGGTGGAGCTTGGAGACCCCCAGAGCCATGCCTCATCATGTCCAGGGGACCATGTGGTGCAGAAGATCGAGCTGGGTCAGCCCCGTGCAAGGTGGGTGCTTTAGTCCCCGCGGTATCTCTCCAGCCCCAATTTCCCCTGCCCAGATTTGAAAACTTCTCCTGCCCAACAGTGGGGAATCTGTGTTTCTCTCTTGCCAAAAGTCACCGGCTGGACCCCAAGCCGTGGAATAAATGTTTCCATTGTCCGAGACAACGTAGGCACGTAGGCACGTGGTAGGTTCTAAGAGAATGATAATGGGGATGCTGAGGGAAGCCAGATTCCTCGTTGCTCCTCCAGTGTGGCTAGAGGAACAGTGCTTCCCCGGGTTGATGCCAGGCGATCATGTTTTATTCATCATCTGGAGAATCACTCTCCAGGCATGCAGGGTAGATGATGTCAGCTTTTCCATCTCCGTTGAGTAAGACTGCTGAGCCCGTGCTCTGCTCAGGACAAGGGCGTGGTGCCCAGCACATTGGGGCGGGCACGCAGAGACCAGGCATGTGCAGTGGACCGCAAAAGGCAGAACCGCCCCTGCCGAAGGGGGCAGGGCAGACAAGGGTTCCCCGGAGCTGGTGCTTGCACTGTGCCTGAGGCCCCTGCAGGGATGCTGTGCCCTGCAGGGCACAGTTTCTACTGATGGAAAGGACAGCTGAGAAAGAGCCCAGCAGTTTACCTGGTGCTCCCCGGCCGGGTCACACCAGAGGCTGCCTCTGCTTGGTGTGTGTGTGTGTGTGTGTGTGTGTGTGTGTGTGTGTGTGTGTGTGTAGTGGGGGTGGGAGGGGTATCCTGGAGCCTGGCTTCCCTCTTACCCAACTTACCTTACCTCTGCTGGATGCACAGTGGGTCTTGGGGGGTCGGTGAGATGGTCATTCTGCCCCCCTCTCCCTGATTGGGTTGCCAGGGAATCAGGGGACAGAGCCGGGCTTCAAATGGCTCTGCCCAGAAAGAGCCAAGAACCTGTCCTGCTCCCTCCTATTTCTGGAAGGATACGTGGTCAGGTCCTCCAAAGGCAGGGATACTGCCTCCATCCTGCTTTTTTTCCTTTTTCTTTTTTCCCTTTTTTGGCTTTTTGGGTCACACCCAGCGACGCTCAGGGGTTACTCCTGGCTCTGCACTCAGGAATTACTCCTGGCAGTACTGGGGGACCATATGGGATGCTGGGGATCAAACCCAGGTCAGCTGTGTGCAAGGCAAATGCCCTACCTGCTGTATGATTGCTCTGGGCTCTCCTAACTCTTTTTCTTCCTGTCTTTCTCTACCCCTGGGTCTTTGTTTATTGGAGTCATATCTCTGAATCAAGACATTGCCTTTTCTTTTGGGTAAACAGCATAATGTACACATTTTCTTTATAGAGCAAGGCAATTTGGGGTTGATATGCCTTTATTAAATACACAAATGCTTTTATCAGAATAAATTAGAGAGAAAATATATTCAATTGGATAATTCTCACGAATAGATATTTACTTGGTCACTAGTATCCAGAGGTGACCTTTGTGGAGTCCAGATGCAGCCTCGAGAGAAAGCTGTGTTGGGAGACAAAATGAGCATCGATAGTTGTATCGTGGGCAGGAGAGAACAGTGGGCAGGGGTGAGCCCTTGTCTTGTATATGTCTGACCTAGATTTGATCCCCAGCACTGCATATGTCTTCTGAGCCCTCCAGCAGTGACCTCTGAGTGCAGAGCTAGTAAAAGGCCCTGAGCACCACTGAGCGTGCCCCACTCCCCCCAAAAAATCCTATTTGTATTCATGCTGTTATTAAGTTTTCCATTTGAAATATCCAAAAATCGTATTAACATGCACCCCAAATATTTAGAGAATTATTCGTTCTTTGGTTCAGTTAAAACTATGCCTATTATCGTTTTGTCCATCTATCTGCTTTTTTGTTTGTCCTTTGATTTTGGGCACATACCCAGCAGTACTCATACCTTACTCCTGACTCTGCACTCAGGGTCACTCCTGGCAGGGCTGAGGGGATGGTATGTGATCCTAGGGATTAGAATGGGGGTGGCACAGGTAAGGCAAGCACCCTCCCTACTGTACTATCTCTCCATTTCCTATCTATGTGTAAATTTCCTTCCATGTAACTTTGACTAGAGCTCCCCCCCCACCGACAAAATTATCTCATGGAAGTTAATACAGTTATTTATTTTGGGCGTTGGGGTGGGTCACAGCCAACAGCGCTCAGGTGTTACTCCCAGACCGGTGCTCAGGTCACTCCCTATGGTGCTTGGGGTACTTTATATGGTCAAACTGGAGATCAAACCAGACTCGGCTGCATCCACCCCTGTATGCTGACTCTCTAACCTTTAGGCCAGTGCTGTGCTGCTTTACCTCAGTTTATATCACTGCTAAGGCAGCTTGTCTGTTCTAGGGAAGCAGTGCTTTAATTTTGTTGTTGGCCCATGCTAACAGAATTATTGCTTGGTAGTTTTTTATTTTACATTTTTATTTTTAAAAACTGAGAAAAATTGTATATAGGTCAAAGAGATGAATAAATAGCTACTGCTGAGAACATAAAGCAATTGTGGCTAAGTGGGAGGGGACGCTTGCCCACGATAGCTGCTGACTCTGGGTTCATGGAGAGATGGGTCATATTTTCTGCAAGTGCATTTGGGGATTTGTGTGTCTCTTTGATCTCTGCCTTCTCTTCTGGTCTCTGGCTAAGAGAGGTCTGGCTGGCGGTGACTAACATACAGTAAGATGTATTTCAGATATTTCAGACATATCCTGCACCCTCAGACATCCAGATCTTTTCAGGGCTGGAAACTCAGTCTCTACAGATTCAATTTGTTAAGGATTAACTTTTAATAATAACCACTGCTGACCCAGATGTAATGAGAGGGACAGACGGCTGAGCAGATATGTTTGGTTGAATCTTTGATGTAATTTTGCACAATGTACAACAGTTACTTAAGAAGTATGTGCCTAGGGGCTGGAGCGATAGCACAGTGGGTAGGGTGTTTGTCTTGCACGAGGCCAACCCGGGTTCGATTCCCAGCATCCCATATGGTCCCCCGAGCACCGCCAGGAGTGAATCTTGAGTGCAGAGCCCAGGAGTGACCCCTGTGCATCACCAGGTGTGACCCAAAAAGAAAAAATATATAAACTCAACTATTACTCTTAAAAAAAAAAGAAGGAGAAGGAGAAGAAGAAGTATGTGCCTTTTGTGACTCAGCCAGCCGTTCCACCTCTGCCAGTTTGTACTGAGCATATACCTGGGAAAGCAGAGGCACATAGAAGAGACAGTGGACAGTTAGACACAGTAGTTTCATCATGAAATACAACATATAGTAGCCACAGTCTCTTTTTAAAGAAGGTTTGAGTAGCAGTATGTTCTGTATAATTGTGTCTTGTACAATCAAATGGTGTTTTTCACTTTATTTGGGTTGTGATTTTTTTGGCCATTCCTCTTGATGTTTAGGGGTTTCTTCTGGTTCTGCACTTAGGAATTACTCTTGATGGGACTTGGGGGGGACCATATCAGGTGCCAAGGATCAAACCAGTTTGGCCTTGTGCAAGGCTGTTTGCCCTCTGCACTGGACTATCACTCTAGCCCCTATTCTTCGACATTTAAGCACCCGAGGGCTGGGACCTGTCTTGGAAGTTAAAACCAAGGTGGTAGTCCAGTGGCTTTCAACCATTCCATATCTGAAGACTGGTGCTGGTCTGTGGAAATAATATGGAAATGCTCTGAAACCATTCCAAATACTCCATTTATTTTAAAGGCTAGAAATAGTGTCTATTATTCTTGAATGAGATAAAAAGAATCCTAAGAATACAGTTCACATTTTTGTAAGAAAAATAAACACAAGGAAAACATTAAAAATTATATATGAAAGTGATAACATTTGATATCTTTGTGTGAGGGAGTATGATGATCTGTCTAAAACTTGAACAGAATAATTTATACCAGCACCGTGCACTGTCCTCCTGTTGTTCATCGATTTTCTCGAGCAGGCCCAGTAATGTCTCCATTTTGAGACTTGTTACTGCGTTTGGCATACTGAATATATCACGGGTAGCTTGCCAGGCTTTGCCGTGTGGGCGAGATACTCTTGGTAGCTTGCCGTGCTCTCTGAGAGGGGCAGAGGAGCTGAACCCGGCTCGGCTGGGCTGGCTGCGCACAAAGCAAACACCCTACTGCTATGCTATTGCTCCAGCCCAATTTATACCAGAATGGTGTGAAATGAAGTTTTTTCAGGTCATATTCCTAAGACAGTTGATACCTGTGTTAAGTATCCATTCCTTCATAGCACACAACATAGATTAGCTGTTCCGTACAACGAACATTTACTAGCTTGAAATCTCTGTGGGCCAGAGATTTAGGAGAAATTAGCTGTGATGAGTCTAGCTCAGGGACACTTCTGGTGGGCAGCCAGGCTTCAGGCTGCTACTAAAGTTGACATCTTGCTGTTTGAAAGCTTGCTGGGGGCAGAGGATCCACTTCTGGCCCCGTGTCTCCTCGGCTGTGGGCTGGAGACTGGGTTCCTCGAAGTGTGATTCTGTGCCAGAGATACTCGAGCTTCCTTACAACATGGTAACTGACATAGCAGTGAGATCGACAGCAAGAAAGTCAAAGAAGCCCAGGATCTCCTTGGACCTTGCCTTAGAAGCTCCTTGTCATAATTCATAGTCTTCATTAGAAACACGTCAGTAACTCCAGCCCACATTTAGGGTAGGAGGAGAATTAGGTTTTAACTCTTGAAAAGTAATGTACAGAATGATTTGTGGACATACTTGCAAGCAACCCAAAACACAGGGACTCACTTTCCATCATTCACACATTAGTGTGATTAACATCTGTCTTTCCTCTCATTGGGCAATGGAGAACCATCTTAAAGGATGGGACTTTGCTTTCAGTGGAGCAGGTTTTTTTTTTTTTTGTCTTTTGGGGTCATATCTGGTGGTGCTCAGGGGTTACTCCTGGCTCTCCACTCAAGAATCACTCCTGGCAGTGGTCGGGGGGCCATATGGGATGCCAGGGATCGAACCTGGGTCAGCCACGTGCAAGGGCAAATGCCCTCCCTGCTGTACTATTGTTCCAGCCCCACAAGTTCGTTTTTTTTTTTTTTTGCTTTTTTGGGTCACACCCAACCAATGCTCAGGGGTTACTCCTGGCTCTGCACTCAGGAATCACTCCTGGCGGTGCTTGGGGGACCAAATGGGATGCTGGGAATCGAACCCAGGTCGGCCGCGTGCAAGGCAAATGCCCTACCCGCTGTGCTATTGCCCCAGCCCCACAAGTTAGTTTTTATTGAGTGATATTTACTTAGAAAGATGTGAGGGGGGTGGGAAAGAAAAGGAATTATATATTCAAGACATGAAAGATAAAGCAAACAAGCAAGCAAAGAGAGACACAGAGATGAGCTTACGAGATACATGTTCAAGAGAGAACATGGGCTTGAAGAGAAACCAAGACTTTGGTTATGAGACTAATATGACTCCTAGGCAGGGCTAGAAAAAGCCCGTCTCAACTCTGGGTTCACATGGAGAACTGCAACAATTAAAAGAATTTCTGGAATAAATGCTTCTTTTGATTTGGGGAATAGAAAGGAGTGTGGGTTAGGCCACACATGGCAGTGCTCTGACCTTACTCCTGGCTGGTTTTTAGGGGGCCCACTCCTGGTTCAATGCTCTGGAGACCATTATGGTGATGGTTGTGGTCCAGAATTGGCTGATACAAGGGAAGCACCATATCCACTGTACTATATTTCAGGCCCATGCTTTTCCCCTATGCTTCATCCTATGCTTCATTTTTCCCAGGGTGGATGAAGGTGCTGGAGACTGAACTCAGGACCTCACACCTGGCAAGCCAGGTAGTTGCCAGGATTTTAGGCTACAGAAGACTAAAGTGTAGACCACACGAAGCGGTTGTTGGAGTGGGAGTTATTAAGAAGGCTAAGTTCTCTCACTGGAATCAGAAAGTCAGTCCAGTCTCCTTAGGCTGCGTGTCTGCTTGCTCATCGGCTCAGGGGTTGTGTGTTCATTCCACACTCTGCTGAGTGGGAAAGGGGAGTGAGGTTAGAGACCACAATTTGTTCTCTTCAGCATCCAAATCCAGCAGGTTGGTGCCAGCATTTTGAATCAGACGGAGCCCAGGCTGAGTTTGAGTTTCAGGAAATAGTTTTCTCAGATGGCCTTCTTCTCCGAAGGTCACAGAGCTCTGAAAACTTTTATGTCTTTGGAAATTAAAGCTCGTTCCCTCCACTGATGTTTATAGGCTCGTGGAGTGTTGGGCAAAGATAAAACCAGGCAATTGCATTCAGATGGCTGTAATTTCCACTCCCCCTGCCTTCCAGCTCTTAATGGCCAATGCCGTGCAGTTTCCAGAGGCCCTTTCCTGCCCTTCCAGAGGCGTAAGAGTGTGTAAGTGCTGCATGGAGCAGTTCTGATCTTTTGCTGTTGAGCAGGGCTGTTTGCAACAGATGCTGACACCAGCATAGAAGAAGATTCCCTCTTCTTTAACTTCTGTTTCCAGAGAAGTCATTCTAAATATTTAGAAACCATCTTTGTGCTATTGGTTCAGGATGAGCTCTGAAAACAAATTATTTTTATTTAGCTGTGTGTAACCTCTGCCCGTGCCTTGGTCAGCAAATGAAGTCTCCTCCTAAGCTTCTTCTCTTTAGAGCCACTCGGCAGCCACGGACATGAGTGGGTCCTGTGACGTGAGGAGAAAGGGCAGCTGATCATGGTCAACAGTCAGCACAGTAAAGCAAACTAATGTGTTGATGGGATATGGGATTTCAGATTCCTATGAGAAATTGAAAGCCTTGTGTATTGCCCTGGTGAGTGTAAAATGGTGCAGGAAATTTGGGGGACATATTCTTAAAAAAACAATAATTACATAGATTGTTGTTCTTGGGAATTCTATTTGATATATATAAGGTAAAGGTAAAGGCCCTCCCGTTGTTCATCTATTAGCTCGAGCGGGCCCAGTAACGTCTCCATTGGAGACTTTGTTGTTACTGTGTTTGGCATCTCGAATACCTCACGGGGAGCTTGCCAGGCTCTGCCGTGCGGGCGAGATACTCTCGGTAGATTGCCGGGCTCTCTGAGAGGGGCGGAGGAATCGAACTCGGGTCGGCCATGTTGGCTGCGTGCAAGGCAAACGCCCTACCGCTGTGCTATTGCATTGCTTCTCGTCCTTTTGGCTAAGATCAAGTGTAGTATCTGTTCTTATCAGTTTAATTTGATACATATATACAAAGATACTCAAATAATTATCCAATTTTTAAATTTTTTAATTATTGAGGCTCATAGTTTATAATACTCAAATATTTGTAGTTGAAGTAAATGACAAATATTTTACACACATTTTTTACATTCAGAGTAAAAATTTAGCCCAAATGTAGAGAACAATCTGAACGTCTGCGCATAGAGGAATAGAGTTATAAACATAGTGTATACATCCAGTGGAATTTTCTAACTTAAAGGAATGAAATGCCGCTGCTGCCTGAGTGGCCCAGAGGACAGAATGCGGGTGGGAGAAGGCAACAGCAGAGACCCTCCTTGTGTGGTCCCACTTATATGAGCTCCTGGATGGTCAGTCTCCTAGAGATACAAAGTGGAGTGGCGGTCACCAGGGGCTGGGGGTGGGAGAGTTCAGGGTGGGGAAAGAAGGGGGGTGGCTTGGATATATAGTTTCAGTTTGAGAAGATGAAAAAGTCCTGGAGAAGGATGATGGCAGTGATGGCTTAACAGTATCAACGTACTTCATGTCACTGAACTCTGGACCAAAAAAGGAAACGGTGGCAAATTTCATTTACTATAGAGTAATTTTTTTCAATAACATTTAAAAAGATGCAAAATGCGGTTGATTTACAAATGCATGTCACGAGGCCCTAATCTGGGCATATAAGCAAAGCTGGTTGATAGAGCCTTGAGCCAGATGGAGGCTGGTTCTTCTGGTGGGGCTACTCAGTAAATATTTACTGATACAGATACTGTGGGAACTTAGTGAAACACAGAGTTAGATACTTAGTGGGGTGAAGAATCAGTTCGTCCCTGTAGATGGGATGGGAAGAGATAGCTGGGATGGTCCAGGAAAGCTTTCTGAAGCACTAACATTTGTATTATGCAGAATGATCAGATCTCTCACAATTGACTGAATCTGGAGTCCATTCGACCTGAAGTCTCATTGAAATTTCAGAGCTTTAGAAACTGCTGCAAAGTCCAGAACGGAATATGAATTGTGTCTGCAAAACAACAGTGTGTGGAATGTTCCTAATTGAATGCTTGAGGACTGAGATGGGAACAGGCAAGGCATTAGTGGTTTAGAATGTTAAAATGTTTCTTACAAAATACCAGATGCTCAAACCTGGCAATATTTTCACCCAGGAAATGTATTAGCTGGTTTGCATATTTTTCATTTAATTTTTTTCAGGAACCAAATCCAATGAAGTTTGCTATGGGCCTTCTTGGAAAGATTTTTCAAACCTTTCAGAACATAATTGATTTATAAAAATGAGTTTATTGCTCTACTTTTATCACTTGTTCTTGTTTCAAAGGATATCGGTTTATTTCACCTTGGAAACCAAGGCTATTTATGTAAAGCTTTGAGTGTGGAGTTTGAAGATTTTTTTTCTTTATAATTGACTTGTGATGGAAATATGCTTCTGGGATAATGGTGTGTGTGCACAGTTGATTTGTACAATGTGTTTAGATTTCCCATTATGTATTTCAGAGACTCTCCTATTGTTGCCCAGATTTTTATTTTTAAGCTAAGTCTCAAGTAGACGAAAGCTCCCTGAAGACTGTGGAAATGAAGTTGAATCATTACACGTTTGCATTTCATGGTCCTTGATTTGTGACAGCGAGCACAGTGCAGCCTCTGTTCAAACCCTGACGTCCAGCCAGGCACATTAAATAACGGAGTGAGGTGACTCCAGAGTCGAAGAGCAGGTCATTTTGCAATCCTTTCTTTCTGTGTATGTGTGTGTGTGTGTGTGTGTGTGTGTGTGTGTGTGTGTGTGTGTGTGTAAGCCTGCACAGCCGTCTTTGCCTTAAGATTGTGAAACGATAATTCCCAGGTCAGAAGAACAAATCATTTTCTAGGCTCCCAAAGCCACGTGCCAGGGGAATTTTGCCGTGTTTGGTTTTGCTTTCTTGTTTGAGCCATGCCTTAGGGTGCTCGGGGTAGAGTGGAATGGGGGTCCAGGTTGTGCTGGGGGTGGAACCCAGGCTTCCCACATGCAAAGCACATGCTCTTGCCCTGAGTTGTCTTCTCGGCCCATTCCTGGGGAATTTTGACTTAGAACTGGGAACTCTTTCAGTCTTGGAACTCTCTGGCCCTCTCTCCTACCCTTTCCTACTTGACCTGGTTTGGGTGGTAGGAGAAACAAGGGGGACGGGGTAGGGCTGGAGAAGTCAGAGCTGTTTGGTCCATTCCGGTAGAACTTGGGTGAGGCCTGGAAGGAGACAGAACTCACTGGGGAGCCCAACTGGGCTGGGAAGACTTTGGAAGAATCTAAACTAGGGCAGAAGAAACAAATATTAACTTAAGGCTTAGTTGTATTTGAGAAGCTCTCATCTGTTTCTAATCTCCACACATTCCCAGTAGAGATAGTAGTTATTAGGTGGGGAAAGTGGCCGCCTAAGATTGGAGAGTGCTGGAATCATCCATGAGGACTTTTCTTCCAGCAAGGCTTTTTATCTGCTGATTTTTACAGGAACTTTTCCAGATGTATGAAGGCTTGTGTAGCCCTCTCTCACTCAAACACACAGAGAACCAGAATTTCTACCCCCAACCCCGTCCTCGGAGATTCCTGTAGGAATAATGTTGTGCAGAGAATCGTTGAGTTGGTGATCTTCTCGCTGAAATGACCTCACTTCAGTGTGTACTTTAGTGCCAGTCCCTAGCCATAAAGTCAGAGTTTCAGAATCTCAAAGCCCAAAGGGATGGAGTGGAGGAAAATGAGAGGACTTCATCTCAAGAAACCCGTGAATGAGCATTCCCTGCCCTGTCCACCAAGACAGTCCAGGCTGGACTCCAGCGCCCACTGTCTATGGGGTCTCCAAGTTATTTTTTGATATATTAATAGACAGATGCCAGGTTCTGGAAAAATATTACTTCTCTGAATGCCATTCCTTTCTTCTCTTGAAACTTGAGGAAGAATTTTGTATCCACAGTACAGTCTACCACAAGTTCTCAGTTATAGCTGCCGGTCTGGGACTGCTTGATACAACACAGGGTGCCTAGCACACTGGAATTTCAGATCAACTCACTGTCATTTGTTCAGTGCAGTGGTGTCTCCGGTATTACATGTGCGGGACAGGGGGCGCTTACGAACACCAAAAATACTGATTTATTGTTTATTGAAAGGCTGGAGCAATAGCACAGCGGATAGGGTGTTTACCTTGCATGAGGCCAACCCAGGTTTCATTCTTCCGTCCCTCTTGGAGAGCCCGGCAAGCTACAGAGAGTATCCTGCCCGCACGGCAGAGCCTGGCAAGCTACCTGTGGCATATTCGATATGCCAAAAACAGTAACAACAAGTCTCACGATGGAGACGTTGCTTGTGCCCGCTCGAGCAAATGGATGAACAACGGGAGGACAGTGCTCAGTGCAGTTTATTGAAAACTAAAACCCAACTGGGCATCTTATCTTTTCACTTGTAAAGTCTGGCGCCCTCCTGCTGGACACTTGGTGAACCCAAGATAACACAGAACATAGTGGTTTTAAAGGAACAGGCTGAGCAGACAAAGGAGCAAAGAGAGATTCCCTTTCTAGACAGCCAGCCTGGAGTGCCCAGAAGAAATTAGAAAAGGTTTCAAGGAACACACGTGGGAGGGGGTGACATGGTGGGGGAGAGGCGGATGGACGGGACACAGTGGCAGCTTTGCTCAGCCCAAGATTGACATCCAAGGGACAAGAATTAAGGATGGGGTCCTGTATCCTCAAGTTCCCTTCCACGGCTGCCCCCTTTCTGCTGTAGCGCCTTCCCTTTGGGGGAGCTCTTATGGGGGGGTTATGAGAGCCTGGGAGATTGTTTGTTGGACTCCCCCACTTTCAAAAATAAACAGATGTAAGATCCAAACTTCATCTCCCCAGTGGCACAGATTTTCCAGCTGCTCTTGAAAATACAAAAAGCTTGGTGTTTCGTAGAAAGAAGCCAGTTATGTCTGGACCTCAGAAGCCCTGACCGGAGAAGCGTCCTCTCCCCAACAATGAACACAGGTGGGAGGGACTCAGGGCTGGGAGAGTTGGGGCCGGGAGTGGCTGGTTGACTCAGCCCAAAGCTGACCTCAGGGGGTGGAAGATGTCTCACACCTCCACCCCCTAGTTTTGCAATTTGCAGTGAGATTGAGGCCACCAAGTGATCACCAAGTAAAAACAAAGCCTTGGCTTAAAAAAGTCTCAGTATTGAGGAGGGACAGGTTCAGAGGGAGACAGGAGGGAGGGGTCCTGGGGGTTTTGGGGATTCTTCTCCCAGTCAAGAAAGGAACCCTCTTTTTTTTTTTAAATTGAATCACAGTGAGATGCAGTTACAAAGCTTTCATGTTTGAGTTTCAGTCATACAATGGTCGAACACCCATCCCTCCATCAGTGCACATTCTCTATCACCAGTGTTCCCAGTATCTCCCCCTTTCCCATCCCACCTCTCCCCCTGCCTCTATGGCAGACAATTTCCCCCAAACTCTCTCTCAACCTTTGGGCTTTATGGAAACGAACCCTCTTAGCTCCGGGTTGAGTGCTGGTTCCTAAATGGCCAGTACTTACCAGGCACTCTGCTTAGTGATCTTCTCGGGCGAAATCACCAGTTCTCCGTGGAACCTTGGTACCTTGGTCTCTCGGTACCCCGCCAGGTGGCTGCGCCCCTCTTGTCAGTGACTTCCCTGAGGCTTCCTCCTGTCTGCACCACACCCCCAAAGCCCAGCCCTGTCTAGAGAGGCCGTGAGCTTCCTGTTGCACTGGGTGAGGGCTTGGGGGTCTTTGCCAGGGTTGTGCCTTGGGGACTGGGGCATCCTGCAGATGCTGGGAGGACGTGGTGTTGTGACACCAGAAGCAGCAGTACTGGCTGCCGTGGTGTGACTACCCCAATAGTGCTCGCTGTGTATCCTATGGCAACACAGCTCTTCATTAACTCCGAGTGATTGGGGATCAGCCCGGGGAGGCTGCTTTCTGTGGCCAGGAAAACACCAGGGCCCCAGCAACCCTGACGCCAGCGCCCTTGAACTTCTCTGCTTGTTTCCCATCTTTGCCCTGCCCTGCCCCGCCACCCATTTGGGAGTTTGGGAGGAGGGGCGTGAGGAACGCACCAGTTAAACGTTCTTTCTGAGGTTGGGCTGCTCCCTGGAATAAATGAGTCCATTAGATTCCACAATCAATATCCAGCTTCTAAACATTATGTATATTGATGAGCTGATTGCCGGGAGGGGATTGAAGAGGGAATTGGAATCCGCTTTACGGGGATGGGGGGTGTTTGGCTGTGGAC
This sequence comes from Sorex fumeus, assembly GCF_029834395.1. NCBI lineage: Eukaryota > Metazoa > Chordata > Mammalia > Eulipotyphla > Soricidae > Sorex > Sorex fumeus. Next base: position 5,679,303 of record NW_026606060.1, on the reverse strand, counting down.
TTTCATAATCGGCTCAAAACCTCCTGCAATATAGTAAAAGAGAGCGTCGGTGCTGTGTACCTTCCTGAAGGTCCCCCTCCCATCCCCCCACCCCTCATCTTCCCAAGGGCCAGGAGAGCTGTTCTGGGTCTGCCAGCCGAGGCTTCTGCTGCTGTGGGCTTGAACCGAGAGAATCGGAGCCAGGCTGGCAAAGTGCAAGTGGGGTACTGAATGCATGGAGAGACAGCACCTCACAGTCCACGGGGAACACTGCCCAGCTCTGGTCTTGGGCAGAGTCCCGAGATAGGTGAGACACAGCTCTTACCATGCGAAGAAGCCTCCCAGACTGCATACAGACGTGGGCACGGCTGCATCCTGCATGCATGCACACAATAGGGGAAACTGCTTTCTGCAGTGGAGCCGGGGGCTCAAGCTTGCTCCGGGACTCACTGGGCTTCTCCTCCCTCCCCTCGGGCAGCTGCTGGCCAGAAAGGGCCCAAGTGTACAGGGCCAGGAGCCCATCACCGGAACAGAGTAGCCCACCACCGGCTTTGCATAGGCCAGGACGCTGCCAGGGCTCAGGGAGTGGGTTTCTAGAGGCAGGAAGTAGAAAATAATTAGGTTTATTGAATGGCAACAGTTCCAGTGCCGCTGTGTGTTCTGAGAGGCTTGCAGGGTTTAAGCCATGCGTTTGCGTGCTATAACCGAGCCCAAATGCCCATGGTCATATATGGGGAGCGTCTTCTCTAGGGCCAGGGGCAGGGGTGACCTTGGTTTCCTTAGGGCAGGAGGAAGGTAAAGAGTCATGGCAGTGTTGGCTGGAGAGTCTTCCTTAGGGACCTTGCTGGGGTGTCCCTAGGCCTGTCACTTCCTCTTGCCCTCTGCTGAACTGCAGCAGTGGAGGGTCTGTCCCTGCCCAACCGGGTTGAGGGCCAGTGGCTGCTCAGCCCAGGCCTCTTCCTAAGGCCTCTTTCTGTCAGGTGGCACGTCGGGATGTCGGTTTCCAGTAGTTTCTGAGTTGTCCGGCTTAGCTTGCACGAGCCAGCTTGTCAGCCAAGGTCCCAAGCCCTCCTGAGGACACTGTCCTGGGAGTGCCCTGGCCACTGTTGGGGCTCTAAGTGGCCACAGAAGAACAAAGGGGGGAGTGATAGGAGAGCCGAGCAGAGGGACAGGCCGTGCAGGAGGAAGCCTGAGGGTCAGAGAGCAGCCCTGTTCTCTGTCGCAGGGAACAGCCCTGGGCGGCAGCGGGGGTCTCGAGAGACGGGCAGGTGGTGAGGGGAGAAGTCAGCGCTGCCCTCTGAGTGACCCTCAGGAAGGAAAGGCCCACCTTGGGCTCCTGAGGAAAGGTTCTCAGGGACTGGAATGTGGATGGAACTTGGCGGGTTTGGAAGGTCCCTCTGCGTTTCCTGAGCAGAGTCTGAGGCTTCACTCTACTGTGAAATGAGGAGGGAGTCAGACTGGCGTGGCTTGGCCCCAACCAGGAGCTCCCGTGAGACTGAGCAGTAATACTCCCCGAGGGTCTCGTGCCTCGCCCTTCTCCTGAGGTGGAGGCGTCAGTCAGGACATGGCTAACCCTGGTCACATATCTCATGTTCCTCCCAGAGCCGGGTCCACCATGAGGATGTTTGACAGGGTCAGAATATTGCGGGAGGGAGCAAGGAAGAGCTGCAGGGAGGCTGACCATGAGGCCACGTGAGCCCTGGCCCCGGATAACAGACTGCCCAGCCTCAGCAGCCCCTTCCCCAGGTGTGACTGTGAGCCAACCCTGTCCCTCTTGGGTCTCGTGGCCTCATCCTCACATGGTTTACCACACGACCTCGCTGGACATGTGCCCACATGGGGAGCAGTTTGGTCATGGTTGGAAACAGAAAACTTTGCCCCAAATGATCTCTCGCCTGTCTGTGGGCATCGCTCCCTGGTACCCTCTTATCCTCGACCGCCTCTGATTGGGGCCGGGAAGCTGCCTCTTGGGAAACAGGGAAAGTACGAAGATTCGGGAGATGCTTCCTGGGGTGTGGAGAGCTGGTCCCAAGATGGGTGGGGACAGAAGCCAGAGCCCTGAGTTCTGGGCCAGCCTGGATGTCGACCGAGGAAGGCATCGAGTGAGGGTCATCTGGCCAGTACTCTGCCCAGGACCCTCTGTGGGCTTTTGCATCCCACCTGCATCCACTCTCTCAGGCCACAGATGGGGACACACACAGATGCTGAAATAACTCCAGGGCACAGCAGGTCAGCCACTGTCCAGCCTGGAGGGACAGGGGAAGGGACATCCAGGTACCAAAAGAGTCGGACTAGACGCCATCACTCTACTCTTGGCCAAAGGCATCACGGACTGGACAGGCACCTGCATGCCCTCCATGTTGCCCGAGGGCCTGGCAGTCGAGGGGACGGGGGAGGGGGGGAAGATAGAGGGTGTCGGGGACCCTTGGCCTCTGGGCATTTGCTGAATGAGGCCCTGACCAGGGTGCAGGGGGCTGCGTCCAGGCTGGTGGGGACACATGCACCAAACAGTCTTTCAGGACCCCCTGGCTGCTGTGTCCAGCCCTGTCCCTACTTCCAGTCAGGCCGCAGGGCCACAGGTCTCCGAGGGCGCTTGCAAGCAGCCGAGGAAGGGGGCAGTGCAGAGCAGGCCCGTGTGAGGCAGTGGGGCTGTGTGTGACCCCAGAGCTGGCAGCACCCCCAGCCCGTGCCCCGCTGGTGGGCCTGAGCCGAGTGACGCCCAGGCACGGCCTTGGTCTTGCTTGTGGTGAATCTTCGCTCCTCCTGCCAGGCTCTGGGTCCCCAGTCCCATCCTCGAGTTCTGCAACAGCCATCAGATGGGAGCAAGGCTGGAGAGAGCTTAATGAGTGTCCCTGGGGTGACACGGAGGCCTCTCTCAAGAGCTTTTGGCTACGCTTGCCCTGTGAGGGAGGGATTATGCCCCCGCCCTGCCTTGGGGTGAGGGGAACAGCCAGGCGGCACAGCTGGCACATCTGGGCGCCCTCCCCCCACAAGGGCCCCGCGGTGCTTTGCCCAGCCAGCCTTTCTCTGCCGCACTCTGATTCCTGCGTCCAATCAATTGGCCACTCTTGATGCCACGTAAAAATGCATGACAGAGTTTTGACCTTGAAGCCAGCCAGCCATGCAGGCTTCTGTCTCTCGCTGTCGCTTTGAACTTAGCAAAAGATCGGGGAGGAAACGCAGCAAGCCACTCTTGCTGAAATAATGTCATTAGCAATGCACCTTGTTTGCATTAAATCCTGCATTCATCAATAATAGGATGATAATAGTACCACTCCCTTCCATTTGTGGATTAGTCCAGGTTTTTACAAAGCACTTTCACAGTTATTTGTCTCATTCGAAATTCAAACTGCCTTCAGGACATGAAAGCAGATTTTGGGCCCCCAACACAGGCTCAGAGGATGGGCTGAAGGGCTTCCAGACACCCCAGGGCAGTGAGGGACCGGGGCTGGATAGCGCATGCGTGTTCTCATGAAGGCTGAGGTGAGCAGTTCCAGAGCTGTGCTGGCCCTGCTGGGCACGGCTGGCCCGTGCCAGACATCGGGGTTCTATAGCCAGGGAGATTCTGAAGGGGTGGGCAGCCCTGAGGTAGGTGTTAGACTGCACTGTTTTGTTTTTAAGGCACATAACTGAGATGTTTTAAAAAGAAAATGTCAAAAGTATTAAAATATGAGCCACAGAGATCTTTTGGGGTAAGGCCTTTAACTTGCAAGTGCTGATCCTGGTTCAGTCCTGGCCTCCCTGAGGCCCCCAGGAGTGGCCCCTGAGTGCAGAGCCAGAAGCAAGTCCTGAGCACCGTTGGGTTGACCCAAACACCAAATAAATGAAAAAAATAAAAAATAAGTATAGCAAACAAAATCAGGAAAAATGGATAAGAAATAGGCTTGAAAATGTGTTTTAGAAGACTCTCTCACACACACACATACACACGCACATGCATCCGCACATTCACATGCACACACACACACACACACACACACACACACACACACAGTGCTGTTTTCTCGCCAGAGTTAACATTCATAGCGGGGCCTGGAGAGGCGGCGTCCACGCCAGGTTTGGGCACAGAGTGTTCGCTGGCTTCTGTCCTGGAATGTCCCCTCCACTGCTGCCTTACCTGTCCTCTTCCTCCGGGCGGGCATTGCAAGCCGCTGCCCATGTCCAGGTGGGATGGACACGTGGCCAACCACCCTGGATTTCCCCCAAGCCTCCTGTCTGCTCCATCCCACATGCTGCTCCAGGTTGCCATGGAGACAGTTTCCTGCATTCTCCCCCAAATAGAACTGGAATCTCACATCTGCTCCCGTGCAAGGTAGCAGTGCTGGCGGCCTCCCTTCCAAGTACCCCCCAGCCAGGGCCCGGGAATGTGTGAAACCGGCTCTCAGCACCTACTTGCAGGGGCCTTAAAACACAAAGTAAACATAACACCTAAGAACAACTGCTTGTAGTTCCATTTGGAGTTAATGATTCTAGGAATGTCACTGCTAAATTGCGGTGAAAAAAAAATGTCACCTCTCCTAACTGGAGTTTCCCCTATGCTTCTAAACTAATTGCTGGGTGCTGCCCCAAAGGGCTTGTCCATCCAGAGGGGAGCCCTTCACAGGCGCCCTTCTCTTCTCACTTCCCTTCTCCCCTGCCCTAGAGGGAGAACTGTGCCATCAGAAGGAAGGATGCAGGGGGCAGTTTAAATCCCAGTTCCACCAGACCTAGGATCTTTGGTTGTAGGCTGTTACCCAAAGGTGTCCGGCCCAGTGCTCAGGGGTCATTTCTGGAGGGAGTGAAACCCAGGCTTTCTGAATGCACAGAATGACCTCCAGTTCATTGATCCCAGTGTCGCTCCATCACCAGACAAGTTTCTCGGGATTGCAAACCTCGACTTCTCTGCCCTTTTCTCAGTAAGTCACTTAGGACTCTGCCTTGACCAGCCAGAGCAGAGACTTGATCCTTTTGCCACCGAGTTCCATTTTTTTCCTCCTTCCCACTCACTGGCAGGCATAGGACAGTGCTGGCAGTAAAGGAAGGAAAAAGAGGTGCTTGGGAGGGCAGCAACCCCTGTAGAATTCCCTTGCAAACACGCACCAAGTGGGACTGCGGAGAGAGGCAGCCGGGGAGTGCTCCCCGCGAGGGATGGAGGGATGCGATGAGTAGGACATAGAACAAGAAGTGCTGCCTGCGACTTGACTCGTAAGAAGGAAAGGTGCCCCCTCTGCTGTGGGCCTGCTCCATGTTAAAGAGCTGCACGACTGGAGTGGGCAGTTCACTTTGAAGCCCGTTGTTCAAACTGAGTCAAAAGCTTCTCCTGCCTTTACAAGAACCACCAACAATGACCATTATTGGCCTTTCCATCCTGAAGGGGTTTTCCGATTTTTTTTTTTTTGTGGTGGGAGGTCTGGGGCTTTCCGGCTACACTCAGGGATCAGTCTTGGCAGTGCTCAGGGGACCCTGTGTGATGCTGGCGTTGGAAGCGGGGGTTGACCGCATGCAGGGCGAGTGCTGTCCGCCCTGTGCAGGCTCTAACGCCAGATCGGGGTTTTCTTTGTACGCTCCTCCCGACACAAAGCAGGGAGGGAGTTCATCATTCACTGGGGGACCAGTCTGGCTTGTTGAAAGCAACTTCCCACATCGCTGCCCTGTGAGTGGGTTCGCTTCCCCCTCCCACCGTGTCTTGGGCGCTGGGCGGCGTGTCTGAGAGCTTCTCGCTGTGCAGAGGCGCCGTGGCGTGCGCCCGTGGTCTCTGGGGACCCGGGGTCAGCCGCTCCCCAATGAGGCGCCAGGCAGCTGTGACTCCACTTCCAGAGAGGCCGTGCCCCCGGGCTGCGCACAGCCTCTTTCCCCTAAGCCCTGGAGACCAGATGAGAAATGGCTTTGAAAGAATCATTTTTCTAAACCCGGCCTGCAGGGAGCGGGTGGATTGTTTAGATGAGCATTTCTCAGCCTGGGCCCACAGGATCCCTCCTGGGCCCATAAGGTATTCCAAGCCAGGGAGGGGTGCAGGGGGAAATTGCGTAGATGAGGGGTCATGGCATGATACTGAGGGGGGCGGGGCTCAGGAAAGAAACAAGGTCAGAAGGGGGACAGAGTCAGGAGCAGGCCGAGAAGCCCTGGGTCAGAGTTTGTGCCCCACCATCAGGATCCTCCAGCCCAAGGAGTAACCAACCATGCTGGTATTTCTCCTGCCTTCCGGATGGGGCGGGGCAGTGGTTAGAGATGCACATGGATTGAAAACCAGAGCCAAGAGAGAACGTGTCCTTGGCCAGGAAAGCAGGAGACTGTTGCCCGGCTCCATCTGTCCGCTGTGTGTAGGCGTGTGTGCGTTTCTGGGGTCTTCTTCTCCCCCTGGCCTGGATGCTCACCTATAGCTTGAGAATAGCCATGGGATCCAGAAGGTGGCTTATTGGTTCAGGCATCTGCCTGGCTCCTTTGATGCCGAGAGTTCAAATTCTGGTGCTGCCCACATGAACTGGGGTGATCCTGACAGCTCTGCTATTTGGGATCCCCTACCAGAAAGGGCCTGGAGGATGGTTCAGTGGTTGAAACACCAAAACTTCATGTGAGATTCATCCTGGGGGGCTGTGATCCCTGCTCAGAGGGCAGACAGGAGACTTGATACCAGGGTCCGGGCAATATAGGACGGTGCACATGCCTTACCAAGACGTGACTTCTGACCACACATGGTCTCCTGAGCATCTGTAGGTGTGGTCCTAGTGGACCCCAGCAGCGCAGGGTCCAAGCTCAGGTCCTCACCATCTGACCAGCCAAGGGTCTCTGGGAAGGGCCCCCGTCCCCAGAGTGCCATGTGTGAGGCCCCTGGCACCCAGAACAGAAGAGTGATGCCCTGTGGCGAGACCAAAGATCTCCCAGAGGGGACCCTGTGCCCTGGGAGCAGGAAGCAGGGATGCTTGAGGGTTGTTTTGCCTTGAGATGTTGCTTCCTGCCAAGCAGATTGCAGCTGGGGTGTGACACACGGCAGGGCCCCATGGCCGAGAGTTGACCAAACCCCTCCAGGAGCCAGGAGGAGGCCCTGGAGACAGTTGAGTGGGCTTGGTTGGGAGCAGCCTTGGAAATGAAGCCCATCTCGCCGGAACACCCCAACCCCCACTCCCGCGAAGGACCCATTCCTGGGCCCTGACTTCAGCCGAGTGGAATTTGAAGGCGTCTCCTCTGGATTGCAAAGAAAAGGCATTGAGCAGAGCCCATGAGATGGACCGTTTGACCAGGAGAGAACATCCATGTGGCTCGGGAGTTCTGGGAGGGGCTGTGTGTGTCTGGTGTTTAGCTGGCTGGGGGCCTGTTGGGCAGCCCCCCATCCTGGGGCTGTGATTGGTGTTCTGAGGCAGCTCCGCCTCATATGGTTCAGGGTCCCTGTGGCCACATAGCTGTCAGCATGGTTGAAATATCGGGTCTGGAACCACGGAATAAGGAAGCTATGCAGACCCCCTCTTGAGAGGTGTCCCCGCTAGCTCCTCATTTAAGGAGAGGCGAGCCAGATGAGAATGTGGTGAGGACAAGGCCTACCCAGACCCAAGCCGTCTGTGTGCTGGGACTTGCTTGGCCCACTGAGGCACGAGGTTGAGTCTCTTTGCTTCTGGCTGCCTGCTTGGCCGTCTCTGCATAGCGCCCCTCCTGGGTTCTGGGGTTCCTACATCAGAGGGTTCTGGTCAGAATTGCACGGGATCTTGGAGCTCAGTTTGATCTCTCCAGCCCCAGCTTTCTGGCTGTAAGGCTGAACGACCTACTGCAGCCTCGAGAGATGTTTTGCTATCTGCTTGTTCCTTCTGAGGAACTGGACTGAAGGTGCCCTGGGGGAATGTGGTTCCTCCTGTCCAGGCTTAATGTATGCATAGCCAGGGAGATGAGCAAGAACAGTTGTGCCATTAATGCAATATCTACCTGTCAGCCACATGATTCTAGAACTTTCCTGAAAGTGCCTGCCAGTCCAAATGTCAATGGCTGTTCTTCATATCCTAGTAAGACAAGGCTTTCCTCCTTGTTTGTAGAGACGGAATTTACTGGGATTTTTCTTCTTCTTCTTCTTCTTTTTCTTCTTCTTCTTCTTCTTCTTCTTCTTCTTCTTCTTCTTCTTCTTCTTCTTCTTCTTCTTCTTAAAGAATGTATTATTTCTTTTTGCAATTTTTTAAAAATTTATTTTTCATTAGAAAAATTTATTTTTCATTTCGGAGAGCCCGGCAAGCTACTGAGAGTATTCGATATGCCAGACACAGTAACAACAAAGTCTCCAATGGAGACGTTACTGGGCCCGCTCGAGCAAATCGACGATCAACGGGAGGGCCTTTACCTTTACCTTTACCTTAGTGAATCACCATGTGGACTGGAGCGATAGCACAGCAGGTAAGGCGTTTGCCTTGCACGAGGCCGACCCGAGTTCAATTCCTTCTTCCCTCTCGGAGAGCCGGGCAAGCTACTGAGAATATCCCGCCCGGCCGGCAAAACCTGGCAAGCTCCCTGTGGCGTATTGGATATGCCAAAAACAGTAACAACAAGTCTCACAATGGAGACATTACTGGTGCCCGCTCAAGCAAATCAATGAACAACGGGAGGATAGTGCAGTGCTAGAATCACTATGAAATAGAGTCACAAAGTTATGAACTTTCGTGTTTGCATTTCAGTCATACAGTGATCATTTACCCATTCCTCCACAGTGCCCATTCTTCTACACCAATGTGTTTACTGGTATTTTCTTTGTGGCCTACAGGCTTCACACAGCTGGTACATCTTTGACCTGGGTAGAAGCCATTCGTGACATCGAGCACTGTTAGCTGAGTCCATGTCCTCTGTCTGCCCAGCAAAGAGTATCTTGCTTTTTGGTCCCTGAAGTAGCTGATGGGTGGCATAAATCACACGTGTGCGTGTGGTAGAATGCCAAGTGCTGCGAGGGCATGGAGGAGTTTATATAAGCGGAAGGGAGATAATAAATCCTGATGTGAGTTCCAGCGAAGATGATGCAGGCTGGCTGGAGTGGGAGATGCCCAGAATAGCTAATCAGGCGGGTGGGCGTGAGGTCCAGGCGCTGGATGTGGGAACACGGGCGGAAGCGGCTGGTTCTGTTTGATGCATGAAGTTGGATTGTGTGGTAGGAACGCCACGTCTGAGGCCCTGCGGCTTGTCTGGGCCCGGAGTGCGGAGGAGCATTGGAGCCTGGACTGGGGAACGGGTCATCCATGCTGGGGGTTCCTGACGCCGCGGTGCTGCAGGAAGTGCGAATGAAACCTTCTAGGAGCTCGAGCAGTGGAGTGAGCACTGCCGGCCACACAGGAGGGCGGAGCACGAAGGCTCAGCAGGCAGCAGGAGGAAGGGCTGGTTAAGGGAGCAGGGCGAGGCTTGCTCCGCAGAGAGCACTGGGTTTGATTTTAGTTTACCCCTAGTGGTGTTCAGGGCTTCATCCTGGCTCAGGGATCTTCCTGGTAGGACTTGGGAGACTGGATGTGGCGCCAGGGACCCAACCCAGGTCGGCTGTGTGCAAGGCAAGTGTCTTCTTTGCTCCAGCCCACACAGCGTGTTATAAAAGGCAGTGGGTCTTGAAGAGTCTCTGGCATCCACGAGCGAGCCACAGGAGAAGCCAGAACCAGTGGCATCGTGGGATTCTGGGAGAGAAAAGATCAGGGAGAAAGGAGCAGTACAGACTTGATTGGCAGGTACTGACTTGTCTAGCAAAAGTGTTGCAGGGAAGGGGGGCAAGGGGCTAGGTGACCTGCACGTCCAGGATGGTGAGGGAGGGGTGTGCCTGGGGGGAGCTGTCCGCACTCAGACACACCCTGGGGGGGGGGGGTACTAGTTTTATGTTTACAGAGAAATCTGAGCTCAGGGAGGTACAAATTTTCACCCTCTTCTGGGTTGCTATTTCAGGTGGAAACCTCCCTCCCCATCCCAATAAAGGTGAACAAAATGCTTCCCAGGGGCAAGGAGATGATAGCCCAGTAGTCAGAATTGCATGTTTCAGGGAGGCCTGAGTTTGATCCCCAGCACCGCATGATCCCCTCAACACAGTCAGGAGCCATCAGAGATCACCAGAGCAGTCCCTGAGGCTGCTGAGTGTGGACCCAAACTTAAAAAAAAAAAAAAGTATAGCAAGGAGAGTGGGGCAGAATAAGGGTGCAAGGCCCAGCATCGCAGTCTCCCAAGTTTTGGTCCTTACCACTCACTCTGTGCTCGGAAAGGCAATGTGGGCACCCTGGTGAGGACGGTGGGTTCCCACACCCCGAATCTTCATCATGACTACATGCGTGTGGCCCCAAGTGTATGCAAAGCTCTAAGTGGTTTCCCACTTCTGCCACGCTTAGGAATCTAGATATTAGATACAAGGCACTAGCAGGGTGGTGTCAAAGACAAGAGCTTCCTTGTCTCCACACTGAGCCAGCCACGTGTCTTCAGCAGACTTTCAAGAACTCAGCTTCTCCGTAAGGGACTTCATTCCTCCCTGCCCCCATTCCGTCTCCCCAAGACCTTTCTGACCTTTCACCCGGTCACGGCCCCAGGCAGCCTCATTCCGCACACAACTGTGGCCAACACAGCGTTCTGGACACATTCTGCTACATGTTTCATTAGCAGCTACTTTCTTCCAACAGCATTGCACCTAGAAAGGAAGGGAAAAAAAAAAACCCTTTCCATCACTGGCATCATTTAGCCACTTAGATGAACCTGAACTTTGTTCTCCTCAGTCTCTTCCAAGCTCCCTAGGGGAGAAGTCTATGGACACAAAGGTTGTCTCAGACTTTTGCTTCTAAAGGTTTAAGCAGCCCCCTTGCCGAGACGGTGCTGAAGCACAGTGCTCACTGCTCTGAAAGCCTGTGGGGAAGGAGGAGCCCCACCCCCCCAGGCTCTGGTGCTTCCCTGGGCGCTGTACCTTAGCCAAGCAACATGCGAAGCACCAGGAACGTTTCCCCTTTTCTGTGCTTCCTCTTTTCTGTGGACATGATTTTTTTTGCTTTGTTGTTAAATCATCTTTACTTTCTATTTCTTGGGTTCTTGGAGGTTATGTAGGTCAGTATTTTCCAAAATAAACTCCCATTCCCATCCTTGGTTGTAAAATGAATGGAGGGAGCCTCGGTCAGATTTCAAATATGTATAAATTATTTATCACCAAGTAGCAATCGAGGCAATGATTGATTTGAAACAGTGACAATAAGTAGGTGCCCAAGTTGAATGCCCATGCAAAACCGTTCCTCATACAAATCAAAGGTAAAAAAGAACAAGAGCCCCGGGTCCTCTTGGCCGTTCCTTATGGGACCATTGAAATCATCAATGCGTGCGTGAGAAAGCACCTGTTTCTAGGCCAACGCCCACTCATGGGTTTCAACTACGGTATCCTTCAATGTGTCTCCAACGTTTGGACCACCTGCAGAGAGGAAGGACGCACAAGTGCAGTAGCCGGCCTCTGGAGATTCTACTGTCTGTCCTGAACCCACGGAGCCATTTTTGCTCCTGCGTTTATTCCCAGAATGTAGAAGAGCAGCTGCTCACACCACGCGTGCCTCGTATTAATCTAGAGATGATTTGAAATTTAGAGTGGAGGTGGGTGGGTTCTGTGGAAACTCTTTATATGAGACTCGAGTAGCCATAGGTGTTGATAGCTGTGGGGCTCCTGGCTCCAGCGCCCCCTGGGCCCCAGAGAGCTCTCTGTATATGAAAGCACGTCTCTCGTTTAGAGATCGCTGTCATTAAATGTGTTTAAGATCTGCTGGTGTCTGGTTCAAACCTCCTCCCCAAGGAGAATTCTCATTTATTCTCCTTGACAGGTAATCCTCCCTCTGCTAGCATTTCTTTCTCCCAGTTCACACCAACCAGACGTTTGTCCCAAGAACTGAATTTGTAAGCTGGCATCTCCACAGCCTTAAGGGGACACACTGCTTGATAGAAACTCCTGGAAGTTCTCCTAAACCTGCCTGCCGTAGCTTTCCTTCTTGCAGGTCCTAGGGCTCTACAGAATGAGTACCTTGTGCCCCCCACACCCACATTCCTGAAAAGCATTAAAACCAGCTTTTGTTTTCCCCAAACACTTTCCTTCTCTCAAGCTAAGCAGTTCTAGAGTCCCTAAATGTCACTTAAGTTAGCAACTATCATCCTTGGACTTCGATTTCTCTGTTTGGCGCTTCCCCCAGCCTCCCTCACCCCCCCCCCCACTCACTCTAAAAAAGAAAACCATTTTGTTCAATGTGGCACAGAGAACCCTGGGAGCAAGGAGATCCCAGTTGCCAGTGACAGCACCATGGCCCAGGCCAGCCCCAGGATGTCTTCGAGCCTTGGTTTCCCCTTTTGCCAAGGTGAAACTGACTGAGCCTCCCTCTTTGTGAAGCTCTGGCTTTGTTCTTGACTAAGAAGAGGGTCTATGGCTTTCTTTTGCAAATACAATTAATTTTTATAGGAAACTCTGTAGCACTGTAGCACTGTACTCCCGTTGTTCATCGATTTGCTTGAGCAGGCCCAGTATCATCTCCATTGTAAGACTTGTTGTTACTGTGTTTGGCATATCGAATATGCCATGGGGAGCTTGCCAGGCTCTGCTGTGTGGGAGGGATACTCTTGGTAACTTGCTGGGCTCTCCGAGAGGGGTGGAGGAATCGAACCTGGTTCGGCCGGGCCTGCTGCATGCAAGGCAAATGCCCTACCACTGTGCTATCGCTCCAGCCCCATAGGAAACTCAATGATCCATAATACTCGATTGGGCGTTGGAGGGTGGGGAGTGTCAGGGATCAAGCCCTGGGCATCACATCTATGTGGCAAGTATTCAGCTACTGAACCGCTTCCCTGGCTCAAGATTCGGAATGTTTTAAGAGTCCATTGGGTCTTTAATTAATGGCAAATTAATAAAGTGCTGCTTTTATTGGCTTGGCACATGTAGGAGGGAATAAATACCAGGAATAACTATCCAGAGACACCCAGTTTTGGGGGATTATGTGAAGACTAGCAGAGAACCCATTCTTGGTCTTTGCAGCAAATTTATATGTTCCTTTATTATTAGTTACTTAAAAAGAAAAATTCTTTGGCTAGGCTTTATCATAGTCTATTTTAGATTGAAGAGATTTTTGTTCTTTCCCTAGACCTGAAGTTTTGTGCAAAATCCTTCAAGATAATGGAGAAGAGTGGCATGCTGTTCCGGCAGCCCAAGGACGCCTTATTCCTTATTTTGTTGTTTTCGGAATAAATAGATGCTTGAAAATGTGTGCTGCCAGTGCATTTGTTGTTAAGCTTGAAGCATATCTTTAAGAACCATAGCATGAATTCGCAAGAAAAAAGGGATTTAAATATTAATAGCACCGCCAGGAATGGGCTGTTTTGTGTGAGTGTTTTAGAATTCACGAAGCTGCAGCCAACCTGTCTCCTCGCCAGGAGAGGTTTGCTTTCCCCAGGGGGGCCGTTCATGGGAGCAAGTCTTCCACCTGGTGAGCGAGAGAGAGGACAAGTGAGAGACCCTGGATCCTCTGGGGTGGATCCCTCCCCGGCCTTTGTCGTCTTCTCTCACTGTGAGCTTAGCAGATGGATGGATGGAGGTGCCGGTGGCTCAGGCCATGGCCTTGCTCTGCCGTGACTGTCACCGCATTCCATGTGCCTGTGGCTTGTGGAGAAGATGAGAGACGGGGAAGGAAACCCAAGGGAATGTAGAGGCTTTCTGTAGCTACACTCTTGGCAGACAGAATTGTCATCTGACAAAAAACAAAACAAAACCAAAAAGCCCCAAACCCAACAAAGTTCTGAGTTTGTCTGAGAGTTTGAGTCCCCCGCTCCCTGGGGCAGAGTTGAGGGTGGTGGAGCTCACCCGGAGACAGCGGGAGGGCCGCACCTGATACCTCCTGGGCTCCATGCTCCACTTTCATTTTTGTTTCTTCTCCCTTTCAAGACTTCAGTGCTCTTACAAGAGGAGAGGAAGATGTTTTGCACTGTGGGGCTTTCTGACTCGAGGAAAGAAAGATAACCTGCAGTGATGGTGCTCTTCGGGCCCCTTTCACAGCCTCTCACGTCGAGAGTTTCTTGAGCCAAGTCAAGAATCTAAATAGACCCTAACTTATGGTTTCAAAAGCAATACTAGGCAAACACAGGAAAACCCAGTTACCGAGGGGCTTGTTCTGCACCAATGTGCTCACCGCTGCAGATGAAATCCTGTTTGCTGAGCAGACAGGCGCGTTCCTCCCTTCCAGGGAAGACCGGTGTTGTAAGCAGAGTGTTGGCTGATAGCTCATAGTGCATCACGAAACTTGTCTGCAAAACCGTAGCCTGGTGGTTTGGATTTAGTTGTACTCTGATCATTGTACTAAACAGTATTGTTCACTGTCCATATTTGTGCTGAAGACTCTTGGTAGTGTTCAGGGAAGCTAGATGGTGCTGAAAATTGAACCAGGATGTGCTGCATGCAAGGCAAGACAGGCACCTTAATGACCTATCTCTGTACTATCTCTCCAGCGCCTCTCATTGTGCCAACTCTTGACTTTAAAAAGACAAGACAAAGGGCAAAGGGATAGATAGTACAGCAGGTCAAGTTCTTTTCCTTTGCATGCTTCTGACCAAAGTTTAATCCTCAGCCCCCCATATAGTCCTTTAAGCACTGTCAGGAATGATCCCTGAGCACCAAGCCAGGAGTCAGCCCTGAGCACAACCGGGTATGACACAAAATTAAATATATATATATATATATGTATATATATCACACTGTCCTGCCATTGTTCATCGATTTGCTCGAGTGGCCCCAGTAACAAATTGTAAGACTTGATGTTACTGTTTTTGGCATATTGAATACATAACAGGGAGCTTGCCAGGCTTTGCCGTGTGGATCAGATACTCTCTCTCTCTCTCTCTCTCTCTCTCTCTCTATATATATATATATATATATATATATATATATATATATTCGTCGATTGCCTCGAGCAGGCCCCAGTAACGTCTCTTTCATCCTAGCCCTGAGATTATATTCAAGGCTCTTTAGGAGAATGAGACCCATCATTGTTACTGGTATTTGGCATATTTGGTACGCCACGCGGAGTTTGCCAGATTCTGCCCTGTGGGCAGGCTACATTCGATAGCCTGCAAGTTTGTCCAAAGTAGGAATGAGATAATAAGATGTCATAAAAAAGATATATAGTTTAAAGGACAGGACTTGCAGGAATGGAAGAATTTTCTGTTTTTCCTGAGTCAATGCTAACATGTGAGTTGCGGTGTGGCACTTGAATGCTGCCATTTGGGGGAACCAATTTCACCCCCAACCCCTGAAGCTCTCCTGATCCTGTATCACGAACCAGTCTATCCACCAGCTGGAAACCAAAGGCACACACAGGAGTTATTTTTCATGGGCCTGGTGTGTTCCCAGCGTGTGTCCTCGCAGCTGGGGCTAGAGACCACAAGGGCTGAGGAACACAGCAGTCAGTAGCTGGTGAAGGATGGCAAAAGGCAAAGAGAGAAGCGGGGTGCCCAGGAATGTGCCTTAGCAGGAGCCCCAAGAATGTGCTGTCAGACGGAACCTCACAGAGTTGGGAGGCCTCACAGCTCCTCTCAGCACCCGAATCTTTCCCCCGTTTTTGGTCAACCTGCCTTTAAGGAACTTTCCTTGTCAAAAGCCGGTGGAAGGTTCTGACTGAAAAGCTGAACAAGAGTGCAAATCTGTGTGTGACTCTGGGACTGCTCCTCCCTCTGTCTCCCTGTCTCTATCTCTGTCTCTCTCTGTGTCTCAGTAACTACAAAAAGCTAACAGTGCTGTGTGTTTGGATAGTGAAGCCTTCCATTTTCCTCTCCCACTCCCTTTCAGCTGACCAGACTTTTATAACCATTCTGCAGAGCGTTGACAGTGAGCATGTTAAAAAGGGAGTCATTCAAAACAGTGTCACAGACGGAAGGCTATGAATGCTGCAAGCTGGAGTGATAGTACAGTCGGTAGAACGATAGTCTTGCATGAGCTTTCCAGCATCCCATATGGTCCCTTGAGCCCACTGGGAGTGATCCCTGAGCACAGAGCCAGGAGTAAGCCCTGACCATTGCTGCGTATGCCCCACCCCCCAAAAAAGTATTCGAATTGGCATCCCCAGCTGCAAGGTACTGGCAGCCCCATGGGTTGGTAAACTGTGGCTTCAGAGTTTGAACAGTCTCACCCTCCATTTCTGTTTGACAAGAGCAAAACTCGGTTCCCTAGTTCCGGTGGAGCAGAGGAGAGTGCTTGCAGGGGAAAGCATACGGGCTAAATGTCCACGCGCAGACCTCACCACTGGCCCGCTTAGTGTCCATTCACTTATTAACCAAATATGGGGGTGTGCAGCTGTTTGCAGAAGAGCCTGGCGGGCCTTCAAGTGATTTAACAGGGAGTTACCATATGACCCGGTTGTTCTACTTCTAGGTATATTCCCAAGTGAAATGAAAACATATGTCCACGGAGAATCGTGTCTGTGTTTGTAGCAGAACTAGTCACATCAGCCCCAAAGCACAGAATACCCAGATGCCCATCCATGTTGATGGAGCCAATGGGAATCATTTGTCCAAGGCAATATTATTGATCCCTGAGAAAAAAAATTAAGTGAAGTACAATGTGGTCCACAGCCTGGGTCACTGTCACTGTCACTGTCCTCACGTTGTTCATCGATTTTGCTCGAGCAGGCCCAGTAACATTGTGAGACTTGTTACTGTGTTTGGCATATTGAATATGTCACAGGTAGCTTGCCAGGCTTTGCCATGCGGGCGAGATACTCTCTGTAGCTTGCCAGGCTCTCCGAGAGGGTGAGTCTTGAAAATAAGGGGGAAAGGTAAAGAGAACAGACACAGAAGATCGTGTGTGGGTTAATTCCAGTCCTAGGAAATGTCCAGACTAGAATGAGACAGAAATGAGTAGCTTCCAGGCTGCTTCGGGCTGGGGCTGGGAATGGTTTAGGGGTGAGAGCTACAGAATAAAAGATTCCTTGTAGAGGTGATGAAAATGCTCCAAAATTAGCTTTGCTGATGTTGGCACGTATCTGTGAATCTACTAAAAACTGGTGGATTGTGCATTTTAAATGAGTCAATTTACGGTATGCGAATTATATCTCCTTCTGGTGTGATACCCGTTAATTTATAGCTTGGGTACTCAGTCTCTCATCTCTCTCTCTCTGTATCTCTATATCTCTTTGTTGTCTTGGACAGAATTAATCTGAGAAATGGAGGTGACGAACTGATGTCTAGATTGTTAATGGTTTAGTAGCGGGGATAGAATTACAGACATTATAGATAGTATCTGCATATCCCCTTCATATGGCAAAATCCAATCAAGGATCAAATGAGGTGTCAGAAAACAAACCCTGCATCATAGGGGAATTCTTTTTCCTTGAGACTTTAGCATTATTATCATTATTATTATTATTAATCATTAAGTGAGACACATTGATTTATTGACTTACATATCCGTTCCCCACTGCCCTCTTGCCGTTGTCTTGTTGCTGTTGCTGCAGTTTATTGTTGCTGTGAGCCAGAGTCTCACACTGTGGCTGTGGGTCTCTCTGGGGGTTGGGCACACACGCTTGGTTGCAGGGCCTCGAGGTCACCATTTGTTGCGGTGCCGGGGTCACATTCAGTGTGTGGGGTGCTGGTGGACACCAGAGTTGTGTCCTCGTGCCTGTGACAGGGTCTGTGTCCAGGGTGCCTGTGGCAGGCCTGTGGGTGCTGACGACTCACGTTCCCTGGGGAGACCTGGGGTGAGGGGGGCCCACCTGTTTCAGTGGACGCCAGCTTGCAGTCAGACCTGATGCCAGGAGCTGCCGGGCCTGGGTAATTGAAGCCTGCCGAGCCAGTTGGGGACACAGAGTGGTTCAGATCGATTAGGTTGTCCCTGCGGACCCTCGTCGTGTGAATTGCTTTTTCTCGGTAATGTTGTGTTGTGGGGCTTGCAGGCACGAGGCAAAGGCCTGGACAGCAGAAACAGGGACCCTGCCTCTGGTTCCCTTTCCTCGTGACTTCTGTCATGTACTTGTTTTCCACTATTTCACGTATTTTCCTTCTTCTATTGATGAGGGGGTGGTCTCCCAAGCAGAGCTAAGGGTCCTGAGGGCCCTTCCCAGCCATTCTCAGCACCCAGAATGGAGGTTCCGTGTGAGGGCCAGAGGCTGTGGAGGCTTACCCCGCCCAGCCAGTCAGTGCTTAAGGGCCTTCAGGGGACTGCACCTTGCAATGTTCAAGGGGCCATATAGCTCTGGGGTCAAACCAGGATTGGGGTTGCGTGCACGGCATGTACCTTACTCCGGGTACTTTCTCCCTAGCCCCTATTTGTGCATTTTCCTAGGTCTTTCCCCTTGCAGTTGAGCCTTCTCAGGGCAGAGCCTCTGACTTCTCATCATATTAGCTCTCAAGTTCTGCAGAAGCCAACTCCACTTCCCTCAGACACACGTTTTCTCGTTCGATCTTCACAATAGCCCTGGGGTGAACAGAGCCCGTCCAGTTGTTTATCTCCCTTTCACAGCCGCTGCTCCACAGCACTTTCTCTAGGGTTCCAGAACTGGTGGGCGGTTGAGACACTGACGTTCAGCCTGCTGACCCTAGGACCCCAAATTACCACATAATCTGCTCCCCTGTTTTCGATTCTCTCCTTCCCCACCTGGGAACATGTGGACTCCATCGAAACCTGCTCACTTGTGGTTTCCCACATCCCAGTTGACTTTGTCATCCTAAAGAGTGTGGAAGAAAGCCGGCCTCAAGGTCCCCAAATTCACTGTCCTGGCTCGGCTACTAACCATGAGCGCCTTCTACAGCCAAGTTCCTTTGTTCTCTCAAAAAGGCCCGGAGTATGTGAGAGAGACAGAGGAACCAGCAGCCAGGGCTGGGCTGGAGAGATAGTACAGGGGCTAAGGCACTCATTTCACGTGAGGCCCACACCCCCAGAACACTTGAGTGGGTATGATGCACCGCACCCCCAGTAAAATGGAAGTCAGTGCCAGGAGGGCTCAGAGCTGCACAGAAGCTGTTGACTTGGAATTAGACCTTGGATAATAATTCCGTTACCACAAAATGAGAGTCGTTGCCTCATTTCAATTCCTTGCTCTCACCTCTGGACAGCCTTCTGCCTACTCCCTCCCACTCCCTTCTGCAAACCCCCAGCTGGGCTGTCCTCACCCCAGGCCCTGTGACCTGTGGCTGGTCTCTGCCTGGCGGAGGCTTCCCAGGGCACCTGCAGCAGCTCTTTAATAGACATGAGCAGGGCCTGCAGCTCGGGTTGCTAAGCTGCTGGCTTTCGTTGCCTGGAGATTATCATGGAATTGAGACCGTACAGTCAAAACGTGTGTGTCTCATCCATCGGGCGCTGGGATGTGCTTGAACGCCCAGGAACCACCCAACCTTTTCTCTCGCTGTCCTGATTTCATGTTAAATCCCTGTAACTCGAAGCTACATCCCTCGTGTACTAGTAGTTGGCGGGTGCTGGGTAATAAGCGCACGGAAATCATGTTCCCATATCCTCTGCTTCTCGGGGCTTGGCAAGTCTTTCTTCAGGACGTGAGAGGGCAGAACATACCACACGCCTTCTGGTAAACAGAATACAGGAATAAAGCTGGGATTGAGCCTTTCTGCTTGTGATGGAGTGGAGGCAAGCGGTGCTTTTGAATCTCCCTCAGAGGCTGTTTATTTGTACGGGGGAAGTAATGAGAGGAGTAGGCCTCCCTGTGTGGAGTGGAGTGAAGAGCATTTCAGAAAGTTCCCGTGGGTGAGACTCGGGTACTACAAGTCTTTGGGGAAATGCAGAAATTATAGGTCGCTGGACCCCCGGGCTGATGGTGTAGCGCAGTTACCTCTACTTAAGGTTTTGACAGCTTTCAGATGTGTGGATGGCGGGTGCTGGGCCACGTAGGAGGAATAAAATTTCCATTCTTTTGGCAAGTGTATTTGTAGGCACGAAGGTGGAAAAGCTGGGAATCCCAAGTCTTTGAGACTGACAGAGTAGGAGTCGGAGGAAGAGCTGTCCAGTGGGGTCAATAGGTCGGTGAGTCTCGCCTGTCTGCTTTCTTTTTTTTTTTGGCCTTTTTTTTTTTAAATTTTACTTTTGGGTCACATCTGGCAATGCACAGGAGCTACTCCTGACTCATACACTCAGGAATTACTCCCGGTGGTGCTCGGGGGACCATGTGGGATGCTGGGATTTGAACCCAGGTCGGCTGCGTGCAAGGCAAACACCCTACCCGCTGTGCTATCACTCCAGCCCTGTGTCTGCTGTCATTTAGATGTTGGCCTTGGAGTTCCAGGACATACTCAGTTTCCAGCGACCACTCAGGTGTGCCTCCCGCCCTTCCTGTGTTCTCTGCTTTGTTTTCCATTCGGTGGCCAGCACGGAAGTATATGACACAGAATTTCTGCCCCCAGACACATTGAAAAGCACTTGAAGTAATATGTTATGGTGATAATTAAGTTCTGACTGCTGTAACACAGACTGGTGTGTGGTGGGAGGGAAGGGTAGAGACTCACCACAGTAAGGGGGTTGGGGTGGGTTGGGGTGGAGGGTTGCTGTGGCTGGCCTGGGAGGCCGGGTTTTCTGTAAGTTCAGGGAGGTGGGAGGAAATTCTAGGGAGGAAAAGCCTTATAAGCGAAGGTGAAGCAGATTGAGTGAGCTTGGAATGTAATTGGAATATGTGGGCATGTTTTGGGATGCCTGGGGCAGTGTGCAGATAGGGAGGTTAATGGAAGATTTCAGAAGAGTGGCATCAATCACCCTTTCAATCACCCAAGTTTCTGTGCCTTGGAGTCACTGAGAGAGGGCAAAAGAATTATAAGCACTGTCGCCACAGTCCTTCACCTCCAATAAATGGACCTCAACCCATTGGGCCACATTCTCCCTTCTCCTTCTATGATTTTAGTGGGAGAAAAATTCCCCCAGAAGCTCTCCTGGTAGAGGGAGAAGGGCCAGTGGAATTGGCACTTACCTCTACACTGAGCTGTTCGGTTGCTGCATAATTCAGTACTTGATCATGGTTTTAGAAAAGGAAATAAGTGCACTTCTGTTTGGGGAGAGGTAAGACAAATATCTCCACTGACAGGAAAAAGGATGCCTTGAACCAAATTTGAGGCTCTCTTCGCCTGGCCACTTATTTCTACAGAGGAAGATGAAGGAGCAAAGGCACAGGAGAGATTAAGAAAACAGTGAGTGTTGTGTTCAGTAGAAAGGAAGCATTCATTCTTCTCCGGTGCTTGGGTGTCCTGTGGCAGCTGGAGAATAGAGACAGCCCCACCCAGTCTGGGTCTGGGGGAAAGACTCACCTCCTTGTGGCACTGGGTGGTTGGGATGGGTGAAGGAGCAAACTCGCAGGGTGTTCAGAGGAGACCTCGGCAGGAGCTGTTTGCTGGTGAAGTCCTCATGCTGCCCTCAAGCCACGTGAGACACACAGATGTTCTGGCCTATGGGCACAGCAGAGTGTCTACAGACCCTGAGGGGGAGACAGATACAAGGCTGATGGGAGAGCTTGGGCTACAGGTTGTGGGAAGCCAATGGCCCATGGTCCTTGCCAAACTGGGCTGTGCAGGAGTGGGTGGACCTTGGTCCTGCAAGGACACGCTCAGCCACCTGGGACTGAGTGCAAAAGACAAGGGACCCAGAGAAGCTAGGGCTGAGGTTGGGGTATGCCAAGTAAGGAGACACTGAGGCCACTGATGAGGCCCAAAGCAGAGGGTGCTGGGCAGGTGGGCCTGGATGGGCATCTCATTAACGTCTGTTTGGGATCAGGCCACTGGGGCTGAAGACTGTCCACTTGCTCGTGACTGACTAGACTGGAAGGGCAAAGATCCTCTCCCAACCCCCTCTTTGCTCTCACTATCCTATAAGTGATTAATTATCCTGAAACTTAATTTTACTGGCGTGTTCTAAGCAGCCTGTACTTCAGTGATAAGTTACCATCATCATTTTCTGCTTTGTTCCTGGGACCCTCACCGCTGTTTTCATATAATGCTGGGACCCAGCATTTCCTTCATATAAAGAGGGAAAAAGAATTAGACCTGAACAGGGCTGCTGTCTGTGTGGAACTTACCTATTTTCCCCCTGTGCATAAGGTTTGCTCCGACTCCTCCGCTTTCTCCAGCATCCCAAAGACGTGCGGACAAGACTCACTTGGGTGTCCAAACTCAATCTGAGGGAGCAGGGATGGGCCCTGTGACAAGGGGGCCAAACGTGTCCTTTCCGGAGGGTGCCCACCTTGCACGCTGAGATTTTGGGAGAGACCCTGATTGGTTACAATCCTGAACTGAAATCAGGGGACTGGAAAATGAAGGGGGGGAAAGATGCCAATTGAATACTGGAAGTCTTTGGAGTCTTGGTTTAGAAGTTGGTTGATGCCTTTGTGAGCAGAAATATGCCGCAGGAACTTTGATCTTGTTCACCTTAGTCAGTGATGGGTCCCAGAGAGATAGTACAAGGATTAGGGTGTTTGCCTTGCACAAGGATGGCCGCAGTTTGATTCTTAGCACTACATAAGGTCCCCCAAGCTCTGCCAGGAGTGATACCTAGTGTCAAGCTAGAAGTATGCCCTGAGAACGGTTGGTGTGGCCCCAAACTCTCCAAACCAAACCGAAGATTTCACTTTAGCTGATGGTAGAGTTCATTGTAATTACCCTTTGCTGTTTCCAAGAACCCACTGGTGCTACTTTGTGAGACTGACTACGATCCATCCATCTCAGCAGTGAAGCCAACGGCAGGCTGCTAGAGTGTAGAGTGACTGGCCAGGGCTCACTTTATCTGGGCTTAGTTATTCTTCAAGAGCTAAGATCTGAGCAGCTGAAGAGAGGAAGCTGTGGTCAGTATTCAGGGTGAGGAAAATTTGGGTAGATTTCCAGCGACAGTTGAGACTGGCCACAGGGCCTTACAGCCTGTCCATGAGTGGACAAAGTGATTCTACTCAGGCTGGAGAACGCTCAGGGGAAGGCCTGGTGAGGAACATGGAGCGCACTGGGAGACGTCAGGGGTGGGATGGTAGGAATCTCTGTCCATCCATTGTGGGGTGGAGTTTCCAGAAGAGTGTTTATAAAAGTTTCTCCTCCATCCCAGGAAACTAGGGACTTGACTCCCACAGGCTCATGCAGTATAAATAACTCCAGGATTTTGAGAGATGACAAGGCTGGCAGGCATGAATTTTCAGTCCGCTGCACAGCAGCTGACTGTGTTTGCTGGGGCTTGCAATGAAATGCACACAGACTAGGCAGGATGACTTTGAGTCCTCCTACGGCCAGACTCCTGGCCAAGGGTGTGGATGGAGGACGGGTTCTCTGCCCCCTTAGTTCAAGGCAACTGCCAGACATAACCCCATCCTTCAAAGAAAGACCCAGCACAGATCTCCATCTTACAAATCAGGAAGAAGCTGCTGAATGATGGGAGTTTGGTGAGTGCCCATGTGTTACGGACCCTTTGGGTGTTCTATCAATGGAGGTGGAGACAGAGGCTCATGTGTAGTGGTGGTGTGGTTGTGACGATGGTGGTTCTGGCTGTGTTAGTGGTGGTGTTTGGGTTGGCAGTAGTGGAAGAGTGATGGTGGTAAAAGTGGTGGTGGTGATGAATGGTGCTGGTGGTATTCTGTATGATGATGGTTATGGTGGTGATGATGGTAGTGGGGGTAGTGACCGGTACTGTGGTGATGAGGATGAATATGAAGGGGAGATGATGGTGGTGGCGGAGTTGATGATTATGGAAATAAAAATGCCACTGGTGTGGTGGTACTATTGGTGATGATGGGGGAGAAGTGACCTTGTACTTAGGTAGTTCTAGCCTATTTCATAGCTCTCCCATACCATAATCTTAGTTGGGTCTTGAGAAAATCTGGGAGGTAAGCAGAGCAGGTGTTATTCTGTCTGAGAGATGGAGCTGAAATTCAGTGACTACGTTCAAAAACCTTGTTTTATTTTTTTTTTATTACAACAACCCCCCCCTTACACACACACACACACACACACACTACCACCTCCACCTTGTTTTTCATCAGCAAGTATCAAAAGAGTGATCACTACGGAGCTGGAGTGATAGTACAGTGGGTAGTGCCCTTGCCTTGCGTGCTGCCATCCCCAAATAATTCCCGGCACCACGTATGGTTCCCCCCAAGCACTGCCTTAAGTGCAGTCAGGACAAAGCTATGAGCACAGCTGGGTGTAGCCTCCAAACAAACAAATACTAGTCTCGGAAGCTGTGAAGCACCAGGGAGCATTTCTGGAAATTGACTTTGAGCTCAGAAATGAGGACTGAAAGATCAGACTAAGAATAATGAGAGGGGTTAAGTGTGTACTTTGTGCTGGTGGGAATAAGTGTGTGTTTGAGGGGGGAGGGATGAACTCGAGAGAAAGGGAGATCAAAAACTAAGTACCTAGTTTGTGAATTGACAGACTATTTGATTTCTTTGGGACTGGATCCTCGAGAAGGAAATTGATGTTCATAAACCGCCCCCAGTGTGTCCGGCACACTGTGCTGAAGACACTTTTTATAAAAGAGGCTTTTATAATCACCTTAGGATTGAGCGTTTCTCAGCCTGGTGCCACCCCTGTGCATCCCCCAAGATATTCCAGGAAGCTCAGAGGTAAAAAAAATAATGTAAATGAAGGGCCTGTGGCACTAGACTGGGGGCCAACGACTAGGACACGGAGCCCAGAGGAAGACTACAAGGTCGAACGATGCTGATGGCACCCTCGCCGCCTCTCTGTCCCTTGGTTGAAGGCGCATACACAGACCCACAGCTCCCTGTAGGGAGGCGCATGGCCTGGCCACCCGAGCCCTGAACGTTGGCCCACAGGCACGAGGGACCAACAGCACAAGAACCAGCGGACTCAGGCTAGCTAAGCAAATCTGTGTCTGCTGGGTTCAGCAGCACAGTCCGGGCCTGTTGCCCAGGTTCTGAGGGGCTTTTGGGAGTCCCTGCCCTGTCCACCTGCAGACCTGCCCCTCTCCCTGCAGCTATTGCTGTCTGTTGCAGAGGAGTCCAGCATTGGCCTCTGCTGAACTCGGCTGGCAGAGCACTGTAGCACTGTAGCATGTCTTCCCGTTGTTCATCGATTTGCTCCAGCAGGCATCAGCAACATCTCCATTGTGAGACTTGTTGTTACTGTGTTTGGCATATTGAATATGTCATGGGTAGCTTGCCAGGCTCTGCCATGCGGGCAGGATACTCTTGGTAGCTTGCCGGGCTCTCCAAGAGGGACAGAGGAATCGAACTTGGGTTGGCCTTGCACAAGGCAAACGCCCTACCCTCCGTGCTATCAGGGCTGGCAGAGCATGGCTGGCTATCCTCTGGGTGGCATGGGGGAGCTGGGGTGGGAAGTTCCTCATTTTCCTTGAGCTCCAGGAAGGCTTTTCTGTGGCATCTAGGGTCTCTAGGCCTTCCTTGGGACACCTGGTGCTTCACCTGGGGGAGGGGGAGAGAGGATGAATGTAGATGAGGGTGTCGTTCATGGTCCTGGAGCCTGGAGCAGGGCGTGGCTAAATTTAGAGCTTTTCTGCTCTTTGGGGCCCCAAGCATGACCCTCCTTGGCTGAGGGGGCTCTGAGTTGCCAGAGGAATCAGGGTGGGGTCTGGGCACCCTGGGACTGTGCAACTATAGATTCCAGTCCAGCCTCATCAAAGTAATGCTTTGCATTTGAATAGGTCACTTTTTAAAAAGTTTTTTGGCTTTTTGGGCATCACACCCATTGATGCTCAGGGGTTACTCCTGGCTCTGCACTCAGGAATTACTCCCGGCGCTGCTCAGGGGACCCTATGGGATGCTGGGAATCAAACCTTGGTCGGCCGCATGCTAGACAAACGTCCTCCCCACTGTCCTGTCGCTCCCGCCCCTGAATAGGTCACTTTGCTGGGTGAGCTCACGGCTCCATTTTGTCTTTCTACAGCCCTATCTAGAAGTGGGTTGAGACACTAGGCCGCAGATCCTGAGCCGGTGAAAGGTTCTTCCCTAGGCTGGGCCTGGGGGTGCGCTGGGCGCAGAGGCGGGCACGGGCGAGCTTGTTGCCATGCTTCTTCGTGCAGTCCTAGCTCTGCCACTGACAGCTGTGAGGAGCGTTTTCAGGATTTCTTAGAAAGGCCCACAGGTCATGCCCGTACAGCAGAGCCAGTGCTGACGGGCCCTTGGGCCACCTTATACCTATGACCCAGCCCCACCTGCTGGCTCAGTGGCAGTGTGTGTGTGTGTGTGTGTGTGTGTGTGTGTGTGTGTGTGTGTGTGTGTGTGTTGGGGTGGGGGTGGGGTCTGCCCCGCCCCTGTCTGCGGTGTGTGGCTCATCGTCTTTTGTGCTTGCACTGGGCCGAGCAGCGCCAGGCTCGGACACAGCTGCAGCTTAGTTGGGACGGTGTGGTTGGTCTTGCTTTCCCCTTTTAGAAGGGATGGATTTAGCCTGGGCAATGCCAAATACAAACCCTCATTTCTTCTCGAGAGTTCGCTTTTCATCCACCCCTCTCCGGCAGACTATTTCCAGACTTGTCACTCCACCACGCGGGTCCATCCGCCAGTGAAATGAAAGGAAGGAAAGGCCCCAAGCCAACGGATTTGGGCAGATGAGCCTTATATAACACCTGCTAAAAAAAGGCAGCTAATTGGAATGGAGATGCGAAAACTGAACCGTGCTTCAGCCTGAGTCTCAGATGCCCAGCAGTGCTAGGGAGGCCTTTCTCTGCGCAGAAGATGCCCGTGTATAAATAATTCTACTCTCGTGTGTACTCTGCAGGCTGTGGCCTTTTAACCATGTTCAGTGCCACGTCTGACCCCCAGGAGACTGAATTTGTTTCAGAATTCGATCTTCAGTCTCTGACACCCAGTTGGAGGCCACAAGGAGGCAAGGCTGCATCTCACCCGGGGGGCCAGACGTTATTGGAATAACGAGAGCCCCCACTTCTGATCCCTGCTCAAACCTGGACTTAGAAGAGTCACATGATCCAAGGGCTCTTTGTACCCAGGAAATCTCTGACTGTGAGGGAATTTTCTTTATTTGGGTTGTTTGTTTTCCTGTGGGGGCCACACTCAGCAGTGCTCATGGCTTACTGGCTCTGGCTCTGCATGCAGCAATCACTCCTGGCAGACTTGGGGAACCAGGTAAGGCAAGTGCCTGACCCATTGTCTCTCTGGCCCTTGTGAGGGAATTTTCTAGAGGGGAGAGGAATTCTGTTCTCAGCTGCAGTTCATTCTGCCAGCTAGCAACTCCTCCCTCCATTGGTTATCTCCCCTTCTCTTGCTTCTTGCATGGATTCTGCTGTTGGCATCCCCCCTCTGCCCATGATATGTCCAGTCCTCCCTTCTCCTGTCGCCTTGTGGTTGGAACTCCAGGCCTATGTATCCATGTGAGCATGAGCACTGTAGTTAGACCTTGGTCTAAGCCCATGTTCGTCATCAGGGTACCTGCTCCAAGGTGAGCGCCCGATATTATTTGGTGAATAATTGAATCGCATCAGTGAATGGATAAGCCAAAGGGGTTGTGGTTGGCTTCTGGAAAACATCAGATAAGAGGTAATTGGGGCTGCCTTTATTACTTAGGTGCTATATCCGCTCTCAGCCACAGGGCTCCCTTCAGAGATGCAGTCACCTGATTACTGTTTTGTGGATGCTCCTTAATGAGGACGTGAGGACTCAGAAGAGAGCTGAGCATGGATTGAATTAGAAAACGTGGAGATTATGTGCATCCGTGTTTAGAAAACGCAAGCAGGTGGAAGGAAGATGGGGGAAATGACCTGGCACTCCTGATCCATTTCAAATGGAAAATGAGGGTCTCGGGTATTCAGAAAATTGGACCAAAATGACATGGTCTGTGCACTTGGCAGATCCAATGCTGTGACTCAGGAAGCCCTAGAACAAAGGCTGGGTATGAATTCAGAACCAAGAAAGGTCAGTTCATGAAACTCCCCATGCCCCTCTCTGGAGAGAAAGGAAGCCCCCACTCAGCCACCATGCACGTTGCCCTGGCTAGGGGCAGCTCTGTAGGCGCCCCGCTGCCCTCCTCTCCACTGAGATGGCTGTGTGGAGTATGCAGAAGATGCGAGGACTGTGGCTCATGTGGGGAGCCCAGCCCGTGTGCTCATGTGCTTGATTCCCCTAGAGGCCACTTCATGCGTCTGGTGTGTGTTGGGCTTTGTGTGAGTCAGCACTGTGTGGCGACCCGGAGCTGAGTCACACCCATGAGAGCACTGGGCCACACCCTCGGGGGCTGTCCCGGGATGCCCTGGTTCCTTCTTCCCTTGGCTTGGGGTTCAGGTCTTTCTTGGAGCCCAGGAGGTAGCGCACTCCCCTCCCACTGAGTTCTCTCGTGAGTTGATGCTGTGGCTTTTAAGTCTCCATTATTGGCGATGAAAGAGGCTGGACTCGTGTAGCAGAGAAGGCAGAAGGAACAGCACCCCTAATTCCTCATTGTGTGGCTGGGAAAACTCAAGTCTACAGAGGAGAGGCCTGCCTCTCCCAGGCAGAGATTAAACTAGACTTTGGCGGGGCTAGAGAGATAGTACAGAGGGGATGGAGCTTGCCTTGTGTGAGGTCGACCCAGGTTGGATTCCCAGCATCCCATATGGTCCCTCAAATGCTGCCAGGAGTGATCCCTGAGCACAGAGCCAGGAGTAAGCCCTGAGCACTGCCAGATGTGGCCCCTGAGCCAAATAATAATAAATGAGTAAATAATTTATCATTTATTTATAAATAAATAATTATTAATGATGAATACATTGCACCTTGCTTCCTGAGCTCCTGGCCCATAGGCCTGTGGGTCCACTCAGAATCAAAGTGGGGCCACATACTCCTCTTTGCCCTTCTTCCTGGTGAGTGGCCAATATGTGGATATGGTTTAGGGATGAATGTGACTTGATGGTGTGTGTGTGTGTGTGTGTGTGTGTAGTCCAGGGAGGAGTGCTGGGGAGGAGACTGGTAACAGTTGAACGTTGCATTGGTACTCATAAATTTCTATTAAGGAATGTGAAGTGCTTTTTTAATAAGCACCCCTGCATCACCAGCCTATCGGGTTATTTGTGAGTTGTGGAAATTAATCGGGGTTTGAATTAGAAAGATAATAAAGTGGAGGCATCTGGCTCATGGACAGAAATGAGTGTTCGCAGATGGGAGTGGAGTCATAGTTGTGCAGCCCCCCAACTCCATTCCTGCCCCAGAGCCAGCTGCAGGGCTGGAGAGCGGGAATTTGAGGATGTTCATAAAGCGTGAGATTCCTCTTCCTGCCTGCTCTTTTGCTTAGCATCGGATGTGTGTCCAGACTTTCAGAGAGACAGCTGTGTGCTGCATGGCATACCTCAGCACGCCCCTGGCTTCCATTTTCTCAACTCTCTCAGATCATTGATCTCATCCTCACACTGTCACGACTGACCCCCACTCCATGCTTGCAGGAGTTTTTCATGCTTCAAATGCCCCTGAATAGATATTCAAACATCTCTACGTCCCCCTGAGGTTTATGACATATTTAGTTGGTCATTATAATGCAACTTTAGAATTATGGTCTACTGTTGTTGAATGATTTCGATTCTTCTGACATGCCTGATCCTGTGCTAGGTTCTGATTCAGAGTGGAGAATGATCGCCAGAGTTCCCTGCTTTCACGAAGCCTACAGTTAAGATGAATACTCATCAGACACTCACGTAATACATCATGGCACCTGCTACATGATTAGATGCCCAGATGAATGGCATAGGTGGGAAAGGCACTTTGTGGTGCCACCAGCTCATTGACCTAAATTTTCCTCACTCCTAAATGACTCCTCAGTGCTGAATTACGCTCCAGTTGAAGCCACATCTATTATTTCCCTTCACTACATTCCATTATGACTTAACTTCTCTACACTCTGCTGTCCTAAGTATCCCGTAATTGAACACTGCATATGACTGACTTTGTTATTTCACATCAACTTTCCTTTTTATTAAAGTGACATATATACACAGAACCATGAGTAGCTCGTGAGTGCCCAGCTCAATGGATTTTGACAAAACGAGTACATGGTGTGATCCATATCCTGGTGAAGAGACAAAACACGACCAGCTGCCTCCCTGTCCCTTCCCATCACTATCTCTGTCCTCCTGCCAGACTGACTTCCAAGGACTTCGTTTTATTGGATTTTTAACTTGATATGTTATTCCTATGGCATCTACTCTTTTGTTTGTATCTGGTTTCTTTGTTCAAAATTATGAGAGACAGTCATGGTATTGTGAATTTTTGTTACTGCAGAATAATCCATGTGGAAATACATCTAGTCATTTATCAGTCAGTGGGAGGACACATGATCAGCTCCAGCCTAAGGCCAGTGAAATAGAGCTACTGTGTATCGGCTAGTTGCATCTTTGAGGAACAGACATACACTTTGGTGTTGAATGAGTGTCTAGAAGGAGGATTGCGGAGTCTTTTGAGAGCTTCCCACTTGAGTCTGAATGGCCAGTGGTCCTGGCTTCTGACTCACACAGACCCCCAGGGTATGAGAGCAGCCCTGCCCAAAGCTGGGAGCGGGTATCTCTTTCTGGCTTTAAGCTTTTCACATGGTTGTGTTTCATTGTAACCCTTCTCTTTAAAAAGATCATAGTAATATGTACACACTTAATATTCAAATTGTCCATTTTAGATATACAGTGGCAGTGGGTACATTTGCATTATTATGCCACGAGTCCCTACTGTCTGTCTTTCTAACTTTTTGTCTTATCTGAACAGATGCAACACACCCATTAAATACTAACTCCCCATTCCTTGCTTCTCCTGACAACCACCATTATACTTTGATGAGTCTCACCCCTCTGAACATTTCATGCACATAGTATTGGAGAATGTCTATTCTTGTGTGACTGGCTTGTTTCACGTAGCATAATACATCACAGTCTCATTCATCCATGTTCCAGATATATCGGACTTGCCCTCCTTTTCAAAGACTGAATAATATTCCATTCATTGCAGGTAGGGCGTTTGCCTTACAAGCGGCCAACATGGCTGACCCGAGTTCGATTCCTCCACCCCTCTCGGAGAGCCCTGCAAGCTACCGAGAGTATTCGATATGCCAAACACAGTAACAACAAAGTCTCCAATGGAGACGTTACTGGGCCCGCTCGAGCAAATCGATGATCAACGGGAGGGCCTTTACCTTTACCTTTACCTCATTGTGGAGTTAAGTCTCAAACACCTTAGATTTGAACTGTGCTGGTTCACCTTTACAAGGCTAGAAGATGTGTAAACAATGATGTCAGCCTGTAGCCAAAATAAAGACAAGCTAGGACTGTAGTGTATTTCCTACTACTCCTTATGATTTTCTTTATAATGTTTTCATTCCCCTGGGTTAAACTTACACAACATGCACAATGTACTTTAATGGGCTGTTTATCCTATCAGTAATGTTTCTGGTCAATAGCATGTTACATCAGTAGTTAAGGTTGAGAGTAGTCAAAGTTGTAATCAGAGTTTCAGCTGAATGGGAGAATGGAAGGTGGATATGTTTCCAGTTTATCTATTTATCCTTTTTGATGTTCATTTTAATTTGTACTCTTCAAATAACTGCATTTCTCTTCCGTACCTTTTACGTGACTATGGCCGATTGCGTATCTTCTCTTGGAAGTGCCTCCTCTTTTGCCCCAGCCTCCTATTGAATTGTCTTCCATTTCCTTGCTGATTTGTAGATCCTTCTGTATTCCAGACGTGAGTCCTGGTGGATAGTCGGAACTGCACACTACTGGCCTAGGGCCTGCTTTTCACTCCTGACATGCACTCTATGTAAAGGGAAGCTCTCAATACACTTCTTCTGATATGTTCATTCTGTTATTGATTAAAATAAGGGCTCCCCCAGAAGGGCTCAGATATCCAGAGCCATTTCTTGGAGGTGTGGTCTTGAGCAGCGTGGTGTCCGGGTCCACACTAGAGGTACTGTGGGCAGGTGGAGGTGGGGACTCCGCGGAACTAGGGGGCAAACTTAGGGCCTTGTACATGCTCGGCACATCGATTCTGCTTGAACCACCTTCCCAAGCCCTTCCACACTGTCAGTGGTCAAGCATAGCCTTCAAAGTTGAGGCCTGTGCCTTATGGCTGGGCCACACGTCTGATCCCTCATTTTCTTCCTGGTGATCACTTCCCGTGTCCTGTTTAAAAAGCACAGCCCATCTGAGGGCGATGAGGCTCTTCACCTCCGTTTCCTTCCTGAAGCTTGGTGGTTTGCCCTTCGTGCCCAACGAGACTGAGGTGGCAGTCTTTGCCATTTGCCATTGGCAGGGGTTTGAGCCCTGAGGAAGCTAGGCTGGGGTCGCAAAGCCAGGCTCTGGCTGTGAGTGCTCTGTACTGTGTGCTCCATCCTCTGGGCTCTGGTGTCGTGTTTGGTTTCCCAGAGAGCTGGTATATAGACACCTGGCAGGTTTGCTCTGGGACTGTGCAGATGTTTCCCCAATGTTTTTGTTCATTTGTGTGTTTGGGTGCTCAGCACTTACTCCTGACTCTGTGCTGAGGAATCAATCATGGCAAGCTGGGGGATGTCAGAGATCGAACCCAGGTTGGCCGAATGCAAAACAAGCGCCCTCCCTGCTGGACTGTTGCTCTGGCCCTCACACTTCTCCAATGTTTTATTGTTTTGTTGGTGTTTGGCCCGTTTCTGTTTCAACAACTCGCTGGATTCACTCGGCCTTTCTTTCCTTCTGCCACCCAAGGGTGCACTTGAAAATTCTCGGCGACAGTATCAGCAGTGCCCCCGCTATTCTAGTGGTGTTTTTAATCAAAAGTCTCCTGTGTTTTTACCAAAAGTCACTATAATTGATGGTTTTTGGTTAAATCTTATTTAATGAAAACAGAATGTGAACAGAAAAAGAATGAAAACCAAGTCAAATGTGTTGCAAAGTGTCAGTAAAAATGGGTTACTAATAAAGGTGCTATTCAATTATATGTGAAAGGGAAAACAGTACAATCCTGGGCCGGAGGAGAATAATAAGCTGTAAAAAGAATCTGAATGCGAACTGTTTTATTAGTATTTTTTTTCTTTTTGGGTCACACCTGGCGATGCACAGGGGTTACTTCTGGCTCCGTACTCAGGAGTAACTCCTTGCGGTGCTCAGGGGACCATATGGGTTTCTGGGAATCGAACCCAGGTCGGCCGCGTGCAAGGCAAATGCCCTACCCGTTTTGCTATCTCTCCAGTCCCCTTTATTAGTATTTTAAAATTCAGGGGCCACTATAGAGAAACCAAAATCACAGGTCATAAAGAATTCATTTTTTTTTTATGAGAGACGGTGTAGAATGAAACCAGGAGACGTTCTTTGGAGGAAAGCCCTTGGCCTTATGAGCGGTCAATGGATTTATGTATTTACTTTTACATAAATGTTTTAAGTTTGAATGTATACTGTCAGCGAGAAAAATGAATATATCAAGTCTTATTTTTTCCCGAGTCTCTGTTTTAATTGACTGTTACCCAAACGGTGTCATTCATCCCAGAGAAGTGGCAGAGAGCGAGGAACCCCACATTTTCTCCAGCTGACTTGCACCTCAGAACTTCTTCAAAGCACTGTTTTGTCTTTACCAAGAATACCCGTGATAAGACAGGGCAGGAGAGATGGTCTCTTGGCCTGGAGCTCATGCTCTGCCTGCGGGGACTTGAGCGGGGTCCCTGGCACCTTAGAGTTCCCCGACAGCCCTGGGAGCCATCCTTTCCCTCTTCTTCCCCCATGTAGTTGCGAGTAACACCTGGAAGTTCCAGGTGTGGCTCAAGAGAGCGCTAGTAAGGACAGTGTTAGTACTTCACAACTGGCGAGTCTCCTGTTTAAAAACAAAAAGTGCAAAATGTGTTTTCTCTTTTCTAAGATCTTCCAGGGCTGGAGTGATAGCACAGTGGGTAGGGTGTTTTCCTTGCATGCGGCTGACCTGGGTTTGATTCCTCTGTCCCTCTCGGAGAGCCCAGCAAGCTACCGAGAGTATCCTGCTCTTACGGCAGAGCTCCCTGTGGTATATTCGATATGCCAAAAACAATAACAAGTCTCACAATGGAGACGTTACTGGTGCCCGCTCGAGCAAATCTATAGAACAACAGGAGGACAGTGACAGTGAAGATCTTCAGGTAAATGCCCAGCTCAGTTCTCCAGCGTTGGCTCTTTGGGGTTTTCACTCTCCTGCTCTATTTCGCCAAGGTCAGCGCCCCTGGACCCCTACACAGAAGGCTTCCCTGTGCCCAGGTCCTGGGTCAGCCAGCCTGACTCATCACCTTGGGCTGTGCCTAATGGGGGGGCCTGGGCGTGGGGGTGTTTGGGCCTGGGTTCTCACTGCTGCTCAGTGCCACGCTGTTTTGACCGGGCCAGCTGCCCTGCCATTCAGGCTGGGCTCCGACCTGCCCAGAGAGTTGCGCTGCAGGCACCACGGCCTCTCCTGCCAGGGACACCAGGCAGAGAAACACCCGAGACTTGTGTTCTGCCCCCTCCCCGCCAGCCATGCACGCGCTGTTCTGCCAGGTCTCACCCCCCAGACGCATCACCTCCCGGTCAGGTTCAGAGGCGATTTGATTGTCAATTGCTTTTACTCTACCCTGCTGCCCTCCCTGCCCCGCGCTATGACAGGAACCAGCGCCTCGGGCCTCGGTGATGCTGGGAAACAAACGGCGTGGAGACGGAGGGGGAACCTTGCTGGGCACCCACACAGTGTCGAAACCCCGAAGGCCAGCCAGCCTGACTCACTGCCTTGGCAGCCCGTGGCCACGCAGGGAATCACACAGTAGTGCCGCCTCCCCGCTGCCCACCCGCCCCCACTCCCCCTCCTCCTCCTCTTCCTCCTCCCTCCCTCCTTGGATGGAGGATGCTAGCCGGAAGCCCTATCCACAGCTGGACTCGCTCGCCCCCTTGTGGCCCTCTGGGCAGGCGGTTTGGAAGATGAGGCCAGATTTTCCCAGATGCCCCCTAAGCGGACTGTAACTGTCATGGTGTCTCAACACTGAAGCATCCTAAGGCTTTCTTCCACTGAAGGGAGGAGATGCCGCTTTGGGAGAGCCCAGGGACAGAACCTTTGCTCTGGCTGCCCCACGGCAGAGCCCCTGATCAGCTGTGCTGGTCACCAGCAGCTGCCCCCACCCGGCACAGCCGGCTCCAGAGGCTGGACGTCTGCCCCTTGTGATTCTGGACCTTCTTTGGCGCGTTCCTGGTGTGTCAGGAAGAGGAGAGGCGCCTTCCCATGGGAGGGCAGGAGGCTTCTCTCTGGCTGTGAAGAAAGATTTTTTTTTCTGGCCATGCTGGAAAAAAAAGCAAAAGGTTCCTACCTCTGAGACAGTGCAGCGGGGAAGGCACTCACCTTTGCACAAGGCCCACCCCAGTTAGGACTCCTGAGCACAGAACCTAGAGTTAGCCCGTAGCACTACTGGGTGTGGCCCCCAAACAAAGAAACAAAATGCCCCATTCTGGATTATTTTCTCATTGTGCTTCTATAATAAAAGGACCCGATCGGGAGTCGGCAGGTGCGATGGTTCGCTAGCTGCGTCCATCAGGCACCCTCAGGTCACCCACGGAACACACCTGTGACACTGAGAGTGATGTGAGCCTTCGAGATACCAGGGAGGCTGATGGGGGGGGGGGTGTCAAAACCAATGGTCCCACATCGTGCTGCCTTGGTGTGAGAGTTCCCATTTGCCAGCAGGGTCACCACACCTGTGCTGTGGCAGAGTGGGTGCTGCCAGCTGCCTGTGCCCTGTGACGCCAGCGCTGGCAGGTGTGTCAAGTCTCTTCTTCTGTCACGTGAAGCTCAGCAAGGGGCTCTGGGGACCCTGGAGGGACTTTCCTTGAGCCCCAAAGCTATCTCTGTGCTACCCACTGTTCGCTTCATGAGGACTGCACCCCAAATCTCCCTCGCCCCCTACCCCTCACCCTCTACCACTCTTCTTGCATTCTTAGGAGCCAGGGAGTCCCCAGACACAAGGCCGGGACCTCACAGTTGCATTCACTGGCTGTGGAGTAAAGAGGCACCCTCCCCTCAGAGGGGATTGGGAGACCCTGGAGGAGTCATGCAAAGGTTCATTCTGGGACCCAAGAGAACAGAGGGTGGGCTGTTTGCCTTGCATGCAGCCTGTCTATCCAGATTGATCCCTGGCACCACATAAGCCCCCCTGAGCACTGCCAGGAGTGATTCCCTAAGCACAGAGCCAGGAGTACGTTCTGGGTACTTCTGTGTGTGTGGACCCAATTCTAACCCACCTCCCAACCCTTCAAAAAACAAAAAAATGGTGCAGTAAGACTGGGAAATTGGGGACATTGGTGGTGGGAAATGTACACCGATGAAAAGATGGGTATTGGAATATTGTATGACTGGAGCCCAATCATGGACAACTTTGTAACTGTTTCATGGTGATTTAATTAAATGTCTTTTTTTTTTTAATTAAAAAAAAGGGGGGGTGTAAAAGTCAGTGGAGATGGCTTAGCTGAAGGAGGAGCTTTCTGGAAGTAAATGTATCCTATGAGATGAATGAATTAACTTGGGGTGACTGAGTAGTTTGTCCCAAGAAGCAACACCTTGGGCTCAGAGTTCATTCCTCATGACTCTGGGAGAACATGCAGTGTGACAGACTGTCTCGCCCGATCAGCCTCCAGTCTACTCCGAGTCTGTCCATTCCCCAAAGCCTGCACTGTTCCCTGTTTAGCTCTTTGGGGCTCTTTCAATGGTTCAACCCCTGCTTTCCCCCCAACCCACCCTCCAGCCATCCGTGCAGTGCCTCTTTCCTCCTGGATTCCAACTCGCGTTCTTTGCTAACGTCTGAGCTCTTCTCCCTGGCCTAGCCATCGCCTCTTCCTGACTATTTGGCCCTCACTCTGTGTGGCCTGCCTTATTCAGCAACTTTCAAGATAAAAGGAAAGGTGTACTTGCTTGCTGGCACCCAGAGAGTGCTCCCTTACTAGCTCATGACCCAGTTGCTTTATGGCTTCATTATAAACCTCCAAGAGTGGCCTTACAGGGGGTCCAAGGTAAGCCCTGGGGGAAGAAGTCTCAGCATCTCAGCCCATCACTCTTGAGGCACCCAAGCGCTTTGAGTTCTCTGCCCTCCTGGAGTTCCACGCTGAGGCAGCACTCAGGAATCCAGACCCCTCAGCTGCTTCCCCGCAGACTCTGACCTCATCCAACCCAGCTGCGATCCCAGGGAGCCTTAGCCCAGAGCACCCTGGGCAGCACGAGGTGCTGAACACACACTGTCCCACTTACTTCTCCTCCTGCAAACTATATGAAGCAAACTATGGCTCTGAGTACATCCCAGCTTCTTAAACTGTGGGTCATGACTCCATGGGGGAAGGGAGGGTGGTTATGCAGGGAAAAAAGGGGAGTTCATGTATTTAAACTTTCTTTTTTTTTCTTTTTGGGTCACACCTGGCGATGCACAGAGGTTACTCCTGGCTCTGCACTCAGGAATTGCTCCTGGCGGTGCTTGGGGGGACCATATGAAATGCTGGGAATCGAACTTGGGTCCACCACATGCAAGGCAAATGTGCTCCCCACTGTGCGATGGCTCCAGCCCCGTTAAACTTGCTTTCTTTGTAACTACTTCTCAGTAAATGTTGGGGTTGCTCATCAATTTTTATGCAGGGAAATATTTGGTTTGTATAAATGTGTATCAGGTGCAAAGGGGCTGTGAATGGAACAAGTTTAAGAAGCCGCAGTCTCCATGAACTCTGCTGGACTTTGTTTGTCTGGCATCTGTTACCGAATCCAGTGCTCAGGGCTTGCTCCTGGCTGTGCTCTGATATGCTGCCAGGGTTCAGTCTTCGATGGAAGCATCAAGCTGGTGTGTTTGGGGGAAAGAGCAATTTGATGTGAGCACGATGTGTTAGTTGATATCTCAAGAGTTCATCTTGGTCACTCCCCAGTAGTGGAAGCTGAGAGACAGAATTTGCATACTGTCAGTATGACCCCTGCTTTGGGGTTCCCTGTCTTATCCCCTAGCAAGCCCCTCACTGCTGAACTTCGATCTCATACTCTTCCAGCCGCCACAGACCCACATGTCACACACAGCACACTCACGTGCCATGTGCATACTCTCTTCTGTACATACTTGCTCACACACACACACACACACACACACACACACACTTTTTGCTTAATAACCTATAATGACTAGCGACTTTATAGACACCAGTTCCCCACCCAATAAATAATTATGTGTTGTCCGAAAGCACAGACACATATTCTTGGAAAAGGAGAGGAAGCAGGAGCGCAGTTAATCTTGTTAAGACCACAGCTACTTGCTGAGGGCGTGACCTGGTTCTGAGGCTTGGAATCAGACCCATACCCGCTTCGGCTGGCCTCACGCCAGTGCACGCTGCCGTATAGTTCTGCACCCTGTATTGCTGGGGGTCACCACCCATATGCTCATCTGTATGCGGGGCAGGAAAAGCCACGGTCCTCAACCTTGAGACACTTCCTATCAGACTGGGGAGCAGATCCCTGGCGAGGTCAGAGTGGGCGCTGATGGGTATTAACACTCGAGAGATGTGCGCTCCAGGGGAAAGTAGGAATCCTGGACTGGGGCCTTGCAGAATGCCTTATTGAGTTCAGGCTGGCGAGAGAAGGGCAGAGCGAGCCGGCAGGGTCCCAGGCTTATGAGAGAGGGAGGGGCCGCTGAGCCAGAGGGATGGGGCTCCCAGTCTTGGGGCAGTTCAAGCACATGCTGGAGCCGGGAGGGATTTAAGGGATGGAGAGTGGGTGACCTACATCCTCTGGCACGTCTGTTGAGCCCGGGGATTTGATGATGCTCTGACAGTCTTTCCTGGCTGCCTCTAGCTAAGAGGTGGTAAAATCATCAGTCAGAGAGGGATGTGGGATAAAGGGCCTTGTGGCTGGAGAAGTTTACCTCCTCCTCCCTGATAGAAGCGGGGCGCCCCACACAAGAGGCTGCCGTGTTCCCTGAAAGATCTGCCTGAGTGGGCGCTGCCGTTCAAGGAGCTCTCAGGCGTGTTCCTGGAAGCCAGCCCTTACTGCCACTCCGAGTGGCGCAGGACACCCCAGGTTTCATCCCTGCAATGCACGCACTCTCACTCACAGAAAGAGGCGGAGAGACCTGGCATCGGAAGCAAGGACCACTTGCTTCTCTGCTTCTTCCATTTCATTCTACCACTTAAATGTTGATGGAATCTCAGGAGGGGCCCGTGCAGTTCCATAGATGCCAATTAAAGAAACGTTTTCGGCCAAAGAGAGTGTGCCCAAGAAGCCTGGAGAAAATGCACCTGGCGGCAGAATGATGGCACAGGAATGTTCTTTGGCTGGTGACTTTCAACATACGTAGGAAAGAAAATGATATCGAAATCACCCCCCTTCTCGCATCCACTTAGATGGCGGAACAAGGGAGTAGCTGCCCTGTACGCCTCAAGCAGCGGGTGTCCAGCCCATGGAAGGTGAAGCTGTGGAGATGAGAAGTCTCTGTCACTGTCGGGTGGGACTAGGCGGGATTAGCAGGGGATGGACTTGGTGTGATCTTGCAGTGACCTAAGGAGGAGAGAGAGCGTGAGAATGGGACTGGAGGAGGAATTTTCCTCTCCTATGCTTTGTACATAAATATGCCAACTTCAGGGCAAGTCACTTTTAATCTACTGAAATTTGGTTGTTTTTTTTTTTCAACTGTAAAATATGCTTTAATTCCAAACAGTAGACAGTGTTGTAGTAAATTGTGTTCTAATGAATACTGGATTTTAATGCACATGCAATTACTTGAGTGTATCTAGTCAAAAGTCCACAATCTCTGAGTGCCTTTTTAAAACAAAATTGTGGGTGGCGGCGGGGTGGGGGTACAACTGGCAGTGTTTGGGGCTTACTCCTGGCTCAGTGCTCAGGGATCACTCTCAGTAGGGCTCAGGGGACTGTCTGTGGCGCCAGAGACTGAATCCAGACTGGTCACATGCCAGGCTTACCGGCTTACTGTCACCCTGAAAAGTCATTTTACAACAGCAAATGCAATTTGAGAGCATGCTGAGACGAATGTCGTCTTTCCAAATCCCTGTGTGTTTTCTGAAATGTTTTCCAGTGACTCCCCTCATCCCACATGCGTTTCAGGGAAGACAAGACAGTATAGAATTCTCATCAACACCAGGTTGTAGAATAATGTGCCCGCTACGTCATACCATCTTGGCTCACACCACATCTCCCTTCCTGCTGTTCACTGCATGAAGGTTTGTGGCGTGCCAGACAGCTGCGGGGAGCTGTGTCTGCCCTGTGTTGGACAGGGAGACCAACCCTTCTCCAGGATCCAGAGGGGGAGGGGTTGGTTTCTGTGTCTGGAGCTAAAAAAGGCTCAGGCATGCCCTCAGTCTCCCCTCCAGGGTTAGAGACCCCAAGGAGTTGTGGTTGGTGGGGTGGGATGGGGGCGGGGAAAGGTCTGAGTCAGGTGTGAGGAATGTAAGTAATCAGGAGTCAATGCCAGGCTTTCACCACCTCCAGGCCCTACCAGGGCAGCTTCCTACCTGGGTTCCTGCTGCGTCCCTGAGTGGGTGACTGGTGGCACTCTCCACCCAGCCTCCCTACTGCCCCTCCACTGCTGCACTTGGCTCTTGGGCAAGGGGGTGTGCTCACCACGGGAGAGAATGAGTTACTAGAGGTGCACTGTCATGTGCATGTGGGAGACTAGTGGGTAGCACTTCTCCTCCTTCACTGAGCCCCCTGGTACTGAGCCCCCTGGATGTGTGTGTGTGTGTGTGTGTGTGTGTGTGTGTGTGTGTGTGTAGTGGGGGCCCTGGATGGCAGTTAGGAGTGACCCAAAGATTTGGAGTAGATTTGGTACTCTGCTCTGGCAAGTCCTTTCCTGTTTATTCATGATGCAGGCTGCCATTATCCCTGCAAATGTGAAAACAGAATTGACTGTAACCCTAGCAGAGGCCCTGGTGGGGAGAAGGGTTGGGTACTGGCTGTGAACCAAACCAAGTGACCAGCCCTTGCAGAACCACTTTGCAAAGCAGCTAGGGAATCTCTGCATCTCTGCAGGCCCCTTGATACGATCAGATCATCTGAGGTACAAGTCATGGGCGGGGGCAGGAGGCAGTCGGTCCATGACTAACTTAAGGCCTCTTGACTCCCTTCCCTTCCCTTCCCTTCCCTTCCCTTCCCTTCCCTTCCCTTCCCTTCCCTTCCCTTCCCTTCCCTTCCCTTCCCTTCCCTTCCCTCCCCTCCCCTTCCCTTCCCTCCCCTCCCCTTCCCTCTCCTTCCCTTCCCAAGAATCTATTTTGCATTGCAATTTTATGGAAATGAAATGAATTACTAATGACCTCAGTGAGAGTCTTAGGCATCTGATTGCAGAATTTGCAAGATAAGCTGGTACCGGCTGTCGTATGTCTCCATTCGTGGGGAGCGAAGGTGCATGTGAAGGGTTGGAGGTCAGAGTCCCCTCAGATACGTTCTTCAGTCTTGTATATTTGTCATGTATACCTTCAGTCATCACACATATCCCAAAGGTGAGTGGTACCTTCTAGGGATCAGTGGGGAAGGAGGGGCTGCTGGCATATTCTGGGGGATGCATTAGTAGCTTGGGGGGCAATTGGGAGGGTTCTTTCTGTTGATCCACTTATAAAAGTCAGATTTTACACCAATGGGCATGAGTGTGACCCTGGACCCCCATCCACATCCCAGCCTATACTGTTGGGGTCTCATATTCAACCTTGAGCGGAAAATTGTGAGGAAGGACTCCAGGTCTCCAGACCACAAGGGAGCCCCGCCCCTCCCCCCCTCCCCTGCATACAGTGAAGCCTCTCCGCATCCAGCATCAGTGGGAACTACCAGAGTCCATTTCAGGTCATGTTCATCCTCCCTCAGAGAAATGCCCAGCTCCCTTGGGCAGGCGCTGTCCCAGTTCCCCCTTGCTGCCCCCTTGCATCCAACTACAGTGTCCTGGCAATGGCTCTGCCCATTCCGACCATATCACATAAATAGGCTCATCCACTCTGAGCATTCTGGCTGCTTTGGGTCCTTTGGTTTGATCGTCCTGAGCTTGTCACAGTCACAGAAGATGAAGCTCACAGGCCTGTCGAAGGCCCTACAGGTGCCAGTGAAGAGCGGCCATCTTGTGTTCTGTAAGTCATGTGCCACTGCATGCAGCTGCTCTGTCCCACCATCATGATTGCCCTTACCCAAAATGCAGCATCTTCATAAAGTGCTCGGATCCTTTAAAGCTCAAGGGAAGGCTACAGATAAAGGTGGGAGGTACACACAACACAAGCTGGAACGGTTGCTTCAGGTGGTAGAGGGAACTGATTTCCCCACTTGGAATCCACTTTCTTGATGTTCCCACAACACTGTCTCCATCCCACTTGGGAAACTAGCTCAGATGCTGACTCTGTGGCTGTCACCAGGAGTCCAGCAGGCACTCTTGGGGCTAGCCTTCCTTCGACTTGGACTTCCACCTCTGATATGCACTGTCCGTTGGTCTGTCTCAAGTGCAAATGATTCCTTGCCCTCCCCCCATACTCTACCAACTCAATGGAGATCACCCTACCACCCCTTCTTGTCACCACCTCAACTGTCCTGAAGTGCCACGTTCAGGGGCCAGTTATATAGGGTATGAATTACATCTTAATTGTGTGGTTACCAAGAGAATCTACCAAAGGAATAAAGGTGTCAGAATGTGAAAGACAGGGATGGTGTTTATGATCAGATAGAGCCAGCATAGCTTTTAATCTTCACAGACCTGGGGCTGGCAAGGTAGTAAGAAGGTAACTTAGGTGCTTGTCTTGCATGCAGCTGACCTAGGTTCAGTTCTCCACACCTCACATAACCTTCCGAGCATCATCAGGAGTGATTGATTCCTGAGTGGAGAGCCAAGAGTAAGCCCTTAGTACTACCAAGTTTGGCCCAAATAATAATAATTTCCACAGACCTTCAACTCTTCCGCTATGAAGAACCATCTCTTTCGATGTCTCATTTTGATGAATTATCATTGTTTATTCTTTCTGTTGCTACTTCCCATATTTTTCAGTTTTCCGAAGAGACATTCAGGTCTCCAAATTCCTGCCCGTGATTTTCATTACAGTCAGCATTTCTATCAATCTAATCTTTAGGGCTGTTACTATGGAGTGGAGCTATCAATTCAGAGAGCTTCCGATGAAATTGATCCGCTATTTTGTGGGCTAGCAATTTCCCTCACTGGAAGTTGGAGGTGTAACTACAGCTTAGTAGAAGCAGGAGGAAGTCAGAACAATGCACACGTGAGGTCAGCATCATCCTCTTTGAAGAGCAATTCAGCTCCTGCCCCACCCCTTCCGGGTCATGCACAGCACACATGTCAAAGTCTATTGTCTGAACATCAGACAGCGGGTAACCGCGATAGCGTGGGGAACAACAAAGTCATCTATAAATTGCATCTGTGTTAAAGTTGGACTGTGCAAGACAATTGCTTGGTATGTTCACAGGTTGCATTTCCAGCTGCAGCGGACTAAGTCTAAATCCAGACTCCCAGTGACATGGCAGATTGACACACACGCTGGTGCTTGGACACGGAACTCTCAAAGCTATGGGAAAACGTTTCGAACTTAGATGAAAGAGCGAGAATAGTTTAGTGGCTTCCAAATTACTCATAGTTAGCAACTATAAAACATTAATATTTATTTGGGATCTTTTTCATAAACTTTATTAGAAAAATTAAATAGAGGGAATCAGAGGAGCCCCCATAGGGAGGTGTGCTCCTCTCATTTCTGTAGAGGTAACCACTAGGCTAATGATGAATGTTGTGTGTGTGTGTGTGTGTGTGTGTGTGTGTTTGCGCGCACACGTAAATGTTCTGTGAATTTGTTTTTTTATTGCTTATTTTTCTTGGCAGGCCTCTGGTGTCACACCTTGGTGATGCTCAGGGGATCACTTCTGGTGGTGCTCTGGGGATCATTTGGTTTCACAGGTAGATGTCCTCTGTGACCTTGTCATCCCATAAGGAAAGCATGTGTTCTATATCTTTATGTTAATTTTCTTATTAAAGGGGATTATTCAAAAATTTGACTGTATTGGTGTAGTTCACCTGGTTCATGAATTTTAGCTAGTGGATACTATTTCTTGTATGACAAGAATATATTTGTATATTCTTGTATGACAAGAATATATTTCTTGTATCACACTTTTTTTTATTCATTTGTTTGTGGACTTTTAAGCTGTGTTCAGTGTTCTAACACCACGTACCCCAGTGAACATATGGTGG
Source organism: Sorex fumeus (assembly GCF_029834395.1). Taxonomy (NCBI): domain Eukaryota; kingdom Metazoa; phylum Chordata; class Mammalia; order Eulipotyphla; family Soricidae; genus Sorex; species Sorex fumeus. Next base: position 5,635,320 of record NW_026606060.1, on the reverse strand, counting down.
ATGTATCTTTGAATAAAGCCGTGCACGTTTCTCCAGGGAATTTACTGGGAATTTATTTCTGGGTCACAGGATGGAAGGTCAGCAACTCCCTGAGATAGCGACAGGGTGTCTCTCAGTATGGTTATGTCAGTTCCAACTCTGCATGACACCCTGTAAGAGTTTGTAAGTTTAGGGGGGCCTTACGGGACCAGAGAGATAGTACAGCAGCTAAGCCTTGCATAAGTCTTGCCAACCCAGGATCAGTCTCCAGCATCCTACATGATTCACCAAGGACCACCAGGAATGATTTCTGAGTACAGAGCCAGGAGTAACCCCTGAGCACCGCTGGGTATGATCCCCAAACAAATACCGTCCTCCCGTTGTTCATCGATTTGCTCAAGCAGGCCCAGTAACGTCTCCATCATGAAACTTGTTGTTTCTGTGTTTGGCATATTGAATACGTCACGGGTAGCTTGTCAGACTTTTCCGTGCGGGCGAGATACTCTCGGTAGCTTGCCGGGCTCTCTGAGAGGCGCGGAGGAATTGATCCCCAAACAAACAAATATAAAAAGAGTTTGTAAGTTTATATCCTCACCTACACTTAGTAATGTCTAAGAGTTGACTTTTCACCAGTCAGTAAGTACATTGTGGCATTTCATCACTGTTTCATCTGATTTTTTTCCCGTATTTCCTATAAGAGTGAGAATCTTGTTTGAAATTATAGCCCAAAATAATAAAATGATTCATGCCCTGTGCTTATTTTCCTTTTAGATTGTTGGTCTTTTTCTTGTGTATGATAGGAGTCTTTAAAATATTCCGAACTCCTAAAACTGAATTTATAATGTGCCACAAATATCTTTTAACAGTGTCTGTGGCTCATCATAATTTATTTATGGTGTCTTCTGCTATGCAGTGTGACATTTTAATATGATTAAATTTGGTTTATGCTTTTTTTGCTTCTGTTGAATAAATTATTCCCTCCCTAAGTGACAAAGATGTTTTCCTATTTATTTTTTAATAAAAGTTTTAGTGTTCTGCTTTTTGCACTTGGGTATAATTCAGTTGTTCTCACCACTCATGTGTGTACTTAATATCCTGCTGCATCGGTGCATGTTTCCCTGCTGGTTAGAGATTTACCGTTTCTTTGCTTTGTCAGTTAACCCCTGAGCCAACACACATTCTTTTGGTTGCTTTAGCTCTGAAACAGATCTTGATACCAAATAAAGCATAATTCTGTTCTTTAAAAACCTCAATTTTGTTGCTATTGTTGCTCTTCTGAACTGTTTTTAATCCATTTTTTCTGTGAATTTTAGAATATCATTCTCAAATTCCATGTACAACCTACTTAGAATTGGAAATGTGTTGTTTTTAAAAATTATCATCTACTTAAGTTTCTCTTATTTCTTGAGTTAAATTTTTATTTTTTTTTCCTTTGGGGGTCACACATGGTGGTGCTCAGGGCTTACTCTGGGCTCTGTGCTCAGAATTACTCCTGGCAGTGCTTGAGGAACAGAGGGGATGCCAGGCTGTATGTGAGACAAGCACTTACCCATTGTTCTCTCTCTCCAGCTCCTCCACCTTTTTCTTTGTTTTTTTGGGGCCATACGCAGTGGTGCCCGGGGCTTATTCCTGGATCTCTGCTCAGAGATCACTTTTGGTGGCCTCAAGGGACTATAATGGGTGCCAGGCATCAAAACCCGGCTGGTCACATGCGAGTGAAATATCCTGCCTACTGTACTATTGCCCTGTCCCCAGCACCCCCCCCCAACCCCCTTTTTTAATGAAACAACTGCTTGCCTAGAAGAAATCACTAGAAAATATGTCTTTAGTGGTTCTGAAGAACGTAACAAAGATGGTCTTTCTTGAAGTCAGTTTTCTTTCATGAGCCGCACATAGCGATAAGGCCTTACATGTGCTAAGCACGCACTCTGCCACTAAGTCGTAACTCCAGCCCTTCTAAGAAATGAACATTTTGTTCATTTGTTTTGCAGAGCTGTACTCAGCAGTGCTCAGGGCTTACTTCTGGCTCTGTGCTCAGGGATCACTCCTGGCTGAGCTCAGGGGACCATATGTGGATTGAACCGGGGTCAGCTGTGTGCAAGGCAAACGTCCTACCTGTTGTAGTGTCTCCCTGGCCCAGAAATAAAATTTTGATCAAAGACTAAAGCCATCTTTAACAACATTGGTGTTTTGCCTTTAAGAAAAATAAGTATATTTGCCAAAAAAGCATTCTTGGCGTGATGCTAGGTGTTTACACCTCTCACTGCTTGAACTGGGGAGCTAACCAGGTGGTGAACTGCATGTTTTTGGCATTGCATGCCACCCGCTCCACCTGCAGTTCCAGGCATGGCTCTGTGATGCTTATTTCAATATTGCTGCTTTTATAGTCAGGCCATTTATTACCCATAATGATCTTTTAGATGATTGCATTTGATGCTCACATTTTCTTGGAAAAAAAAAGCCTTATCCTAAAATTTGCTGCCAGCATTTCAGTTACACCCACTGAGAGTTAGTTCATTTATTTCTGTTTCTCACTTTCTAATTTTGAGAGTAGCTGATAAAGATGTCACAGCACATTTGCATGGGGAACTCTGGCTGATTGAGAGGAAAATAGCTTTCAAGGTCACCATCGAGGTTTATTCTCGACTCTGCCCCCTTTCCCCACAGCTACGAGATGCCTACCTTGATGGGGCCTCAGACCACGTATCTAATAAGTATGGAGTTATTAAGATGATTCCAGAGCCCTGGAGGGCAGGGGGAGCGGGCTGGGTTCCGAGGGCGGGGCTGCAGATCCTGCTCTGGGGTCCACACTCCGGTTGGTGTAGAGAAGTGTCTGGGAATGAGGAGTTCGAGGCGGCAAGAGGGAAAGTGGGGGAATTCCTGGTCCTTGATCAGAAGAACTTGATTCCTCCAACTGGATGGCCTCGACCTTCTAGCTCATTGTTTGAGCCTGTCTCTAGCTGGAATCAGGTTTGTTTGGCCTCTGAAAACGAAAACCTGTGCTTCTTTTTCCTTGGTCCTCGTTGTGAGTCATCACTGTGAGTTATGCCCCAGCCCTTCACATGACCCAAAGACCCAGTGCCCAGAGGACCAGGTCAGACACTGTAGCACTTCCCCAGACTATGCTGCCTGACCCGATTTCTTGGGGAACTGACTAAAGCGACAGATTTTTCAAACCTCATCCAGCAGAACTGGGCAGCCACTCAGGAATTTGATTGCATCAGCTTGCCAGGTACCTGTGGTACGCAGCCATGTTCAGAAACCAGAACTCTGCAAAGTTTGACTCTCCAGCAGGGAGGAGGCAGGCTCGGGAGGGAGCAGCTCTTGATAAGATGCTCCAGTGAGTCATGCTTCCAGCCATGGTTGTGTCCGATCTGTCCCTTTCCTTTTGGGAAGTCTCTGAAGTTTATAATTGTCCCCATAACCTGGCTTCCGGATGCCATGAGACATTTGTGCCCATGATCTTCATGCCTGAGCCACATGTTCTTTGGGCCTAAAAGGGTGATAGCCTTTGGGGCCATGGCCAACGCTTTGAAGTTAGTCACCAGATTTGTGTTGTTTTCCCCTTCGGCTGAAAGGTTTTGTTCATATAAAGGCCAGGCCAGCTAGGCCTTCTAGCCTGCCGTTCATCGGCTGCAGGCAGGCTAGCCAAGGTTGAGTGCTTTTGTTCAGTGCGCTGCCTACACAGCCACACACAGCGAACTTGGTTTTGTCCACCCCATCTATTCTTCAAGCCAGTGCCAAGTGGAATCAAAGCACTAATAGAAAAATTCTGGAACTCTGAAATGTGGCAGTCTCACAGGATCCAGACGCTCTAGAGAGTCTAGAGTCCGAGCAAATAGATCTGCAGAGTTTTAGATATCGTTGTTACATAGACAAATGAGCCAGAGCCCAGGACAGGGGCTTGTGGAAAGGTACAGGGGCGGCCGAGAGAGCATACCCCCCACCCCCACTGCCACCTGTGTGCTTGAAGCCATTTTAGGGGCCCGACACAGACTTGTCGCTGCTCCGTTCTGAGTGCGTCAAGAGGCTCGACACCCGGAAATGAGACCAAATGCCTCCCTCCTTTCCTGCAAGTATTCGAAAGACCCACAAACAACAGCATTTATTAAACTCAACCCAGAACCCCTCGTTAAGGGTTTTAGTGAAAGAACCTGGAAACACCCTCTCCTTTGCAGTGAGATTGTATGTTCAAATTGAGATTTACCAAGCAGCTGAATTAAGGTGTAGTTATTAACAGTATCCCCAAACTTCATCACTCTTCAAAAGCCCTCACGGAGGGCTCCCTAAGCCATGAATGTGCATTTAATGCTGGCTTTGGTGGAAATTCCATTGACATATGTCTTCCCAGGAGCATGACTTTTGTAGAAAAATTAAGAACACTAGAAGGACTTTGTTTAAACCGTGCCACTTCGCATTAAGGTTCTATTAGGTATCTAGTTCCTGCACCCAAGGATCTTATAAGTGAATAACAGGTCATAATACAGCAGGTATATGAAAATATGGCCTATGATATGAGAATATTTTATATGCCAACCTGCATTTAGCCTCAAAGCTAGCTAAAATCTTTCTTTTTCTTCTCTCAGTTTTGGGGCCACACCCAGAAGTGCTCAGGGGTTACTTCTGACTCTACACTTACTTCTGACTCTACACTCACGAATTACTACTGGGGGTAGTAATTCACAGAATCATTTAGCATGCCAGGCATCAAACTCAGGTTGGCTGCATGCAAGGCAAGTGCCCTACCTGCTGTACCTGCTCCGGCCCCTCAAAGCTGATTTCAAGTCCGTTGTCTTTTATATCATTACTGAGTGCTGTTTGAAATGATGAAATTCTCAAGTTATTGACAACTCTGTCACCTCTGGCCAGGATGTTTTAGACGTTAGCATTGCATCCATTACCTGCAAGACCTTTTGCTCTGATGCACTTTTTCTTCCCGTATCCTGGAGGTTCAGGCTTATGAGCATTTCACTCCTTGTGGTTTTGATGGGTCCCATCAGGAGAATGTCTTTACTTGCAAGGGGCTTGGCAAACACACAGACACCATGTATTTTTTTTAATCTGGGGGAAGCTGAAGCCAAAGCAAGAGAAAGGACTCATCTAGGTGTTTCTTTCATATCTGGTTAGTGTCAGAGCCAAGATTTCATCTTCCATCCACGACAGAGAGTCTAGGCACTTCTCATGGCTTTTGAATCCTCCTTGGTTTCCTGTCTACCCACACTTTGCCTGAACATCACAGTTGTTCTTTCTCTCTTTTCCTGACCTCTGGCCTCCCTGCCCTTAGAATAGCCAACTTTGAGTTTCCGAAAAGTATTTGAACCTGGCACTTGTGCAGCCTCCCAGATAGCTGCTGAATCAACAGTATGAATTCCGCATCCAGCTCTTAGAAGGTGTAAAATCAGAAAGGTTTCATGAGTGAGTAGCAGACTGGTAATCCCGATAGCCTGAAGAGGGGAGCCCAACGGATGGCTTTAATAAGAGGGGTCTGCAGATTTCGATGTTTAAGGATGGGAGGGGGGCTGATGAGGGACAGGGGAGAGCCGTGTCCTGGGAAGGACATGTGGGTAGTCAGGGGAGTGACCAGATTAGAAACTGAGAGCAAAAAAGGAAGGACGAGCACAGGGATGAAAGTGACCCAGCCAGCAGAGGGGCAGGTTTCTAGCAGGATTCAGATGTTGACTTTTGTTCTGCTCTTGAGACATTGGTTGTAAGTGATTTAAATGCTGCAGGCAGATGCTCATTCTAAACGGTCCTGGGGCTGTTCATTGTTGCGTTAGCAGTTAGTGGCACAGGGCTCTAGTAGATCCCACTCTGATTCTCCCTCTTTCCTCCTTTACAACCCATCATTTATCTATGGTTCGATTTCACCATCAAGTTCTGTGAGGTTTCATAAATAGTCATGTAACCACTACCACAATCAAAATAACAAAGAGCTTCATTATAAGCCTCTGCAAATTCTCCCTCATAGTTTTCCCTTTCAGACTCAAAATTTTTGCCTCCATCCCACCCCTCATCTCTGGCAAACTCTACCCCCCCCCCCCCGGCCCGCCTTCAGTGTTCAGTGTCTCTAGATATGCCTTGTCAGAACTGGCTAGCATCATGTGAGTTCACGTTGATTCCTTTTCATTGAGCATTTGAAGTTCATCCTTTTTTGTTGAGTAGAATTCCAGTACGTGGCTTTATATACTTTGTTTCTTGATCCATTTTCCATTTCATGGTTTTTGATCCATTTTCCATTTGATGGATATTTGGCTTATTTCCAGTGTTTGATGATTTCGTGTAGAGAGGCTATAGATATTTGCATGTAGGGTTGGGCATGATTATAATTTTTCCTTTGAGAAACTGTCTCAGAATAAGAAGAATAAGAGTTCAGGCTTGTGAATGGTAAATGTGTATTTGACTTTGAAGAAAAACAAAAACCCTGCTAATTAGTTTCCAAAGTAACAGAACCATTTATTTTTTCTCCCCAGCACTGTGTGATAATCCCAATTACGCTGCATCCTAACCAATGCTTGGTATTTTAAAATTTTACTTCATTACTATTTCTATTACTTTAGTATTAATATTAATTTTAGTATTTAAATAGACACGTTTCACTGTGGGTTTTTTGTTTTGTTTTCTTTTGCTTTTTGTGTCACACCCAGTGATGCTCAAGGGTAACTCCTGGCTTTGCACTCAGGAATTACTCCTGGCGGTGCTTGGGGGACCATATGGGATGCTGGGGATCGAACCCGGGTTGGCCTTGTGCAAGGCAAATGCCCTACCTGCTGTACTATCACTGCAGTGTGTTTTTAATTTTATTTTCCTACCATAAAATTAAGCAACATATCATGCTTAATTGCCATCCATATCTCTTATTTGGTGAGACGTGTTAAGATCCTTACTCCCGTTTTTAATACAATTAATTTTATTATAGTTTAGGTGACATAGTTATAGTGTTGACTTTTATGGTATTGATGTAACAGTTCCTCAACCCACTCATCAACAAAGTGTCCAACACCCTCCACTGTGGTTCCTGTGTAACTGTGCTCCAGCTCTTAATTACCTGTTCTTCCACTTCTTGTTAATTTGTGTCTTGTAATCTAAGGATAAGGGTTTGTTGTCATTCAGTATTGTTTACTTTCTAGTTTTGTATCTCTGTATACCATGAATGAGTGAGGCCATTTGATATTTCTTCCTCTAATTTGCTTACTTTGATGCCCTCCAGTTCCATTCATAAAAATCTTGCAAACTGCAAGATTTTACCTTTTCTTTTAACTGTGTAATATTCTGTTGTGGATATGTACTACAACTTCTTTATCTATTTATCTGTCATTGTGCATCTGGGTTGTTTCCATATTCTGACTATTGAACTAAGCACTTTAATGAGCATAGATGTGCATATCTTTTCAAATTAATGTGCTTGGGTTTTGGAGGGAGATGCCAAGACACATATTCCATTTCTGAGGAAGCTTCTTACTGCCTTTCAAAGACTGAATCAGATGACATTCCCACCAACCAGGAATGAAGATTCCCATTTTACCACATCTCCGCAAACACTGGTTGTTTCTATTCTTTTTTTTTGGGGGGGGGGGGGAATCACACCTGTCAATGCACAGGAGTTACTCCTGGTTCATACACTCAGAAATCACTCCTGGCGGTGCTCGGGGGAGCATATGGGATGCTGGGAATCGAACCTGGGTCTGCCGAGTGCAAGGCAAATGCCCTACCCACAGTGCTATTGTTCCAGCCCCCTATTCTTTTTAAGATTAGTTTCTTCTATTCTTTTTCATAGTAAGTTTGTCCACGGCTCTCTTCTTACTTTGTGTGTGTGTGTGTGTGTGTGTGTGTGTGTGTGTGTGTGTATGTGTGTGTGTGTGGTGGGTCCCTGCTGTGCTCAAGACTTACTTACACCAGGGCTCACTCTAATGGATTTGTGGGGGACCATATGTGGTGCTGGGCATCAAATCCTGGTTGGCTTCATGCAAGGTAAATGCCTAACCTGCTATAATATCTCTCCAGTCCCCCTGTCACTGTTATTTTAAAGAGGTGAAATCCTAGGAAATTAGGTCACTTAGAAGAAAATGGCCACCAATTATGCTAATGGGATTAATCTAAGTTCTTCTGTGTTTTAAGTTTAGTTTGACAAGTAATTGTGGCCGTTGTTGAAAGAAGAACATTTTTCTCCCCATTTTTTCCAGCTCTTGAAACATTTTTCTAAACTCCCTCAGCCATCTCTCTCCACAGGAAATGAGATTTTCCCTTAAGGAATGAGAGGCCGTTTTTGATAACTCGAATGGTTTTCAAGCGGGCATCAATTTCAGATAGATCTAAGTCAGAGGTCTAAAGGGTATATATTTTAGTTTGATAAATTGACAATCACCCAGAAGTTCTTTTGGTTAATCACTTGTCAAGTATCAGGTCATCTGAGCCCAGAAATCAACTGGAGTTTTCCTGAGCTGCAAAAATGCCGGGGAAGAATATTGTGAGCTTATAAAAGATAAAAACCAACAACAACTTCACCAGTGGAGAGGAAAATCATTGGCCTTTCTAACCACGTCCAGCAGCAGTTGCTGTAAATGCTGTTTTTTCAACAGCGCCTCAGGACCAGCTGCTGCCGTGCGAGGCGGCAGCCCCAGAGAAAGGATGCTGGCTGGCCTCAGCAAGCAGGAGACTGAGATACCTTCCTTGGAGGTACAAAAAGTACCTTTTGTTTACCACTCTCCCACTCTCCCTCGCTCTTTCATTTTTCACTTTTAATTTGACCTGGCCATTGCTAACTGCCCGTTTTGGACAAAGATGATAACATTTATTCATTTTTTTTTAAATCAAAGCAAACAAACCACAAAGCATTAACTGCAACAACTTTGTGGTATCTGTCCCGGTAGCTGAGAGGGACTGAAAACACGACTTGGGTTAGGGTGAGTGAGCACAGGATCTGAGAACATCTTCCTTACTGGGCTCAAGCAGACATCAACTTTATGTTCCAGGAGGTTTGAAACGACTGATGTGATCATTGTGTTTGCTCCTACATCAAACCTCATGGGATGGTCCGCTTTTCAAAATTATGTCCAAAACGACTGGGACCTGTGTCACTGGACTGACTGTGTGTAGGTTTGTTGTGGGGCGCGTCATCCTGTCTTACTCCTCTCACTCCCTCTGCTCCCTAGTATGTGTGGTGGTATGGGGGTGAGTCGCCCCTGAGAGCTTTCATTTTCTGTTAATGCTGCCGCAGTCTGGTTTTTAAAACAGCTTTCAGAATTACTCATCAAACTCCAGATTCACTTAAAGAGAATTGGCCTCTCTCCTTCCAATCTGCTAATAATTGTTTTTGCATAACTTTTTCATTTACAGCCTTTGAGAAGGAAAGTTCATTTAAAAAAAAACCCCTATAAACCACCTGTTAGAGAAATATGAATTCTATACTTAAATTTTCTTGAGGGTTTTCAGTTTCTGTAAGTGAGGAAAGAAGGGAAAATTGTACATTCCATATTCTTTATTTTGGAATGTGCTGTTTGTGTGTGTGTGTGTTTGTATGTGTGTACCTTGGAACGAAGACGGACTCTTCTACTTAATCACCCTGACTAAAGTCCAGTCCTTCTTTGCCCCAGGTTCCTTGCCTGAGTGTGGAGGTGATATCCATTATGTAATATCCTTTTGAAAAATAAGAATGTATTTTAATCACAAAATATGTGAAAAATATGTCATAATGCTACAATAGTACCTGTGATTTCTATGCTGGGATTTTTTTATTGATTTTATCTTTTACTTTGATATCGATCTTTTACTGGAGACGTCTCTGGCCCTTCCCAACAGGGCCTCCTGCCCTCTCTGTGACACACTTTCCCCATCTTTCCTGTGTAAACTCTCCAAAAAAGGATCTGAACTTCAACTTCACGCTCATAATGGCCCTGCCAGCGGATTTGTATTTTGGCAGGGTTTAAGGACTCATGCTTAAAGCTTAAAGCTAACAGAGTACAAGCTGGAATCAACAGGGGTCATTTAGGTTTGCACAACATGAGTATTTCAGAATTTCTAGCTTTCAGGAGAGGGATTCTCCTTCCTCCCTTTTACACATTAGAGGTTCCCAAACTTATTCGCCCAACCGTCCTCCTTCCCAGGGGAAAATAATTATTCAGGATCCTCCTTGGAAATCTGCCTTCTTTTAGCTAACAAAAGAGCTAAATTGTACCTGAGGCTCCCACTGATCTAGATGATTCCAGCACCTCCCACCTCCAGGGGGCAGTATTGCTCACACTGGGAAACTGATACAGTTCCGGGATCCTTGTGAGAGTGAGTTTATTGGATGGGGATGTGGCTCTGTGATAGAGCACTAACCTTGCTTGTGTGAATTTCTGGGTTCAAGTCCCAGCGCTGCAAACAACAAAATCCCAAAGCAACACGGAACAAAGTCTGATATAATCTATCTTGTCATTATTAATTTTTTCTCTTTCTTCATAACAGGATAAATTTATCAAAGGATCATATAGTACCAGGCAGTTAGGAAACCCCAATAATATAGTTGAGAGTAAATACTGAATTCTCAGCGTTAGGCATTTCCTATCCAATATTTGTGCAGAGTTCTCTTTCTTGATGTATGTTACCCCTTGAATTAGCTGTCTTTGGGTGCATCGCAAACCACCCCATGCAGCCTTAAGACAGTAATTAGCATTTATTATCTCATATGGATTCTGTGAGTGCAGAAACCAGGAGAAGCTTTTGCAAGCAGATTCTGGCTCATGGTATCTCAAAAAGGTGTGGTTGAGGTGTTGGCCATGACTGGGTCAACAAAAGACTTAATCAAGACTGTTAGAACTGAATCTGATAGGGTCCACATGCCTGGCGCACATCACATGGACACTGTGCAGTAGCCACCGCTGTTCACCAAATGGACCTTTCTATTGAGTGTCCCTGGGACATGATTGGTGGTCTTCCCCAGAGTGAAAGAGCCAAGAGAAATGACATTGTCATTTCTGTCAAGTCTTCTTGGTCCTCCAGACCTGCAGAGCGTCTCTGTTCACCAGAGGAGGGACCTACTCCTTGATGGACACTGGAGGCAGGGGTCCCTGGAGGTCATCTTGGCCATCCAACTCCCACTTGACGATCATACCTCTTATTTAACCCTTTTCTTATTTCTCCATGAAACTGAAATTTCTTTTTGCCTTTGTTCCCTAGTTGGATATCAGATCTCTCTTGTTAGGCATCTCATGACCTATGCATGATGGTTAAAGAGACGTCTGTGGTGGCACTTCAGAGTGTCTGTTGGTCAGGGTCAGTGCTAATCCATCCTTGGGAATGCTAGAGGTATTTACAACTGTATGATTGATCTAAACATCAGCCTAACCTTTGCTGCCTTGTTTCAGAAACTGCTTAAACCAAAACTTACCAGAGGGCAAGCAGTTAAGCACTTTATTTGTAGAACCCAGTATTCTTGGCTAGAAATGTGCTGCCTTCTATTAGGAGAGGCATAACTCTTGGGATGCCTTGAGGTCAGTAATATATACAATGAAATTCTATTTTTAGAAGCAAGGTCAGGTACCATTAACCATAGCTACTTCTTGGTAACCAAGAATATATACCTAGGAGAAGTTTGCTGGAAATTAAGGGCAGGACTTATGGCCAGCAATATGTTCCCTCTAGACAAAGATAACTTACTTATTTGGGGAATTTAATCTTGATTTGTACTTCATTAGCTGAGAGCCAAGCTAGCTAGATCTTCTTTAACATCTGTGGCCTCAGAATATTTTCTTTGGTTCACTAAACTGGGGGGAAAGGGTTTCTTCCCCCTTCTTCTGGAAGATTTTGTGTTCTCCATATGGGAGCTTACAGATGCAGCCAAGAATTTAACTGATGTTGCTCTTGGTTTCCAGAGTATTAGAAATAGACTTTCCTTCTCACATAGTGACTGTACATTTCCCACAACTGTGGAACCCAGCATAGGAGATAGAGGTTGCCCGGGCCATAAACGTAACAACTGGGAATTCATTTAACTTCCTGAACTGCAGGAAAGGGTCCTGGGTAGCAGCGGGGTGTGGGGGATGGGGGAAGGTGACAGGCTGTGTGTGTGTGTGTGTGTGTGTGTGTGTGTGTGTGTGTGTGTGTGTTGGAAGTCAGAGTCTATACTTGTGGAAGGTGTTTGAGTTAAATTATACTTCTATTTATAAAAGCATTATTGTTTTTGGTTTTGACCTTCTCAACTCACCTCTCTCTCTGTATATAGTTTTGGTCACAATCTCAGTCAATATAAAACTCGCAAAGAATAAGCTTAATTTTACTATGTTCTTGAAGTCAAGGGAAAGGACAGAATGTCCACAAATTTATTATAGCTGCTTCTGTGAAAACAAAACTGAGGGCTTATTAGCCTGCATTGTGCTTCCAAGGATGTTTTGCCCCCAACCCTGCCCAGGGATAGCTAACTTAGTTAGGGTAAGAGGAAGGGAAGAAGCATGGACAAAGGACCAAAGAGGGAGAAGCAGATCATATTGCTTAAGACAAATTCATGTGCTTCCTGGGAAGACATGGGGTTCGTTAAACCAATTATCAGCCTGGAGTGTGACTTCATTATCACTTTTTAATCTTCTCACTCCATCTCTTTTGTTTTCCTTTGCTTTTATTGCCTTTTCTGCTCTTTTTACCTTCTTATGGCTGGAAATGCTCCCTTTCCCCACGTTGTCTGCTAAGAAATGGCTACCCGCTCAGCTTCAGGAGAACCCTTCCCAGGACTCAAGATCCCTCTGGGAGAGGCCAGGGTTTCACTTTTGAATTCCAAAGTGTTAACATGAGCTCAAAACCAGCGAAAAAGGAGCTGGGGGAAACAAAATGTTAGTTCATTCTGGTTATCTTGGGAAGTCATGCAGCCACATAATCCAAAAACTCTAAGAACCCTAGGGTAAGGTGTGTGGTGGGGAAGGGGTCTCTTGGGCATTAGCGGGCATGGTTTTAGCCTCCTCTGCCTTATCCTCCTCCAACTCAGCCTGCTGCTGACTGGCTGGTGGGTGTGGCCCCTATCAACAGTACAAGCTGGATTTTTTTGTTTTTTAATTTTTTCAGTAACTCACCCTGTAACCTTCGGGGCAAGGGAACCTGCGCTACACATAGAAGTTATATGTCTGGGTTGGGAGGTTCTTTCAAAGTTCCCATGGCACTGACCCTGCCCATCTCTGTGAGTGGGTCCACACCCTGCTGAGCCCTCTTCTGCCTTTGTGCTTCCACAGGCATTTTACTTTTACTTGAGCTGAGGGTAGTGGGGGGCACACCCCACAGTGCTCAGTACTTACTCCTGGCTCTGCACTCAGAGATCACTCCTGGGGGGTTCAGGGGGTCGTGTACAGATTGAATCAAGGTTGACCACAAACAAGGCAAGCACTTTAACCCATGCCCTATCTTTCTGCACCTACCACCCTCAACTCAGGCATTTTTAAAAACATTCTTTCAGAATGTGAACATTGGACAGAGACCAGCGTCATCGTCATGTGTTCTGTGGTGCTTCAGGGCCCGAGAATTCGGCAACAGTGCAGTTTCCTGTGATCTGAATCACTGGGTCATTGGCGGCACCAGTGGCCTGCCAGCCTCACCCTTGGCTGGCACCCCATATGGGGAATTTCTGGGCTGCAGACATTTTCTGAATATTTTCTTTGAGCAGGTCGCTTAGAGGGATTTTGTTCTGTGGTTTCCTTATGGCTTGTGGTGACCTCTCCCGGGAATCAGAGGCAAGCAGTTCAGCTCCCTGGGACTTACTCTATGGTTTTGAATGACTAGAGGAGCAGAAGAGGGAATAACCAAATGAATGAGTGAGTGAAGGAGTAAAAATGGGCAGCAGGCAGGCATCCTTCCCAGGCCAAATCACTGGTCTCCAATGGTTGTGTGTGTGTGTGTGTGTGTGTGTGTGTGTGTTTTGTGTGCTGTGCGTCAGATGCATGGGAAGGGGCATTACCCACATCTTTCCTGTGGTTCTCTCCCTCATCCTCAGATTGTCTTGAATCACCATTGTTTACCTCAGTTTACTTCTACTGATAGTCTCCTGACCTTGTCAGTGTCCAGATTCTTTTTTTTTTTCACATTTCCCCTTCCATAGCACAAACCTAGCTTACATTTCATTTTGATAAGTGGACAGAGCATAAGCTAAGCTATAATAAACACAGAACAGATCACTCAGATGGTGAAGAAGAGAAAGAATAAAAGGGTTTATACTACGTTTTGAGATGCTAATCTTGAAAGGCCAGCATCCTTGCTCTGATGAGATCACACACAGAATGAAACAGGCAGACAATTCCAAGCAGTCCTCTCACTGTTGGGATCCACACGGTTCCTCCCTGGAAAGATATAGATAGCATAGAATAATCTCTTGGTGGGAATCATTGCTGTTTCCTCTTTCCTGTTTTGAACAGAAATTTTCTTTAATGTATTGTGTGAGTACAACATGTAGAACATAGTCATTGGCATCACATAAATATTTACTTAATAGTTAAACTCTGCTGTCATGAAGCATTGATTTCACTGGAAAATATTATAGCCAATTTTCCGCATGGAAAAGAAAACCTAAAGATATGGCTCTCTTTATTTTCAGAGTCTCATTTTGTTTGCTTGTCATGTCTTCCTTCCGTTGATCTCACGTTTTCCACCAAGAAGTCCATACGGTCAAGCCAGGGAGTCGTTGAGAAGGAAGACCGTAGAGTAATCCCCCACAGACTGAGCTGAGAAGGGTCTCTTGGTTGAACTCTTCCAATGCTGCTTCCTTCATGACCACTGTGCTCTGTGCTGTCGCTGGTGTGGTAAATGTCTGTCTCTGTTAGGGACCCAAAGGGCCAAATGCAGAATGTCTGAGAACAACCACAGAGAGTAATCACAGTCAGTCCTTCGTTGTCCAAAGTAGTTTAGTCTGTGCATAGAATAACTGGGCATTCAGTGTCCACCTATAAATATGGCCTAGGATGAAGAGTTGATTTTATGCCCTTCCTAAAACTTGCATTGTGTGCTTTTGCTGCTTGAGTGTATTTCTTTTTATCACTACATATACATATATGCAAGTTTTATAGATTTCTTTGCCTGTGTATTAGTTCTGGATGAATGTAGCGTGCATAGCTGCCATTTATAGTGCCACTGCTTTAAACTGTGCTATATGATGTCCATGAGTTGATTGGTCACCCTTAGCTTTCAGGTCTGAGTCTTCAGATGAGAGCAGGGACTGACCATTGGAGGTGGGGGTAGGTGCAGAAGCAGGAGCAGAAGGAGGAGATTTTCATACTCACCCTGAGTTCCAGAGGGACCTCAACTGTCTCACCATCCTGAAGAAGCATGATGGAAGGGGCAGAGTGGGGATTCCTTGGCTGCCATTCCCTGTATTTAAAAAAAAAATTTCCGAACGTGATGGTCACTTACTACCTATATTGCAAACCATAACACCCAAAAGGAGAGAGAGGTCAAATGGAATGTACCTGCCACAGAGGGGGGCTGGGTTGGGGGAGAGCGGGAGGGATACTGGGAACATTGGTGGTGGAGAATGGGCACTGGTAGAGGGATGGGTGCTCAATCACTGTATGCTTGACTGATACGTAATCATGTAAGTGTGTAAGTTTGTAATTCCATCTCACGGTGTTTCATTAAAAAAATTAAAAAATTATTAAAGCACTGTGATTCACAAAGTTATTCATAGGTAGGGTTTAGATATCTAATGCTCCACCAGTGTCTACTTTCCTCCACCAATGTCCCCAAGGTTCCTTCTCATACTCCCCACCCCTAGCCTCCCATCCCAACGGGCATCTTTTTAAGTTTGTTTGTTAAAGTTTGTGTCTCATGATTTCAGTGTTGTTGACCCTGTGGTTTGGATATTTAGCTCTATAATCTCTTAATATCACCAATGTACCCGAATCCCCTTGATCCTTGCCCCTTGTTACTTCTTATCTGCCTTTTCTCTTCGTCCCCACCACTCTCTTTCTTTCCTTTTCCTCCTTAGACTGTGGGGCCAAGGGTAAGCTAGTCACATTATCCCCTGTATTTTAGCCGTGTGACCTTCAAAATATTAGCTACTTAACCTCTTTGGGCCTTTGTAAGTTGAGAATAATGCCACCTCATTATTTTAGAGGATGTCTGCACGTTGCTTCCTTGTCTCATGCATATGTAATAAGCCCTCTGTATTTGTAGTAGCACCTCACATATCTGGATTAGTGCTTTGTGTCTATATAATAAGGCCTCATGGATATGGAACAGCACCACATGCATATGAAACAGCAGCTCATGGATATGGAATAGCTCCCTGAGCTGTTGGAGTAGCATCTTAGGGCTGTAAGACGCTCGGAACTCAGTGGGCTCCTACAAATGAATAACCATGACTGCTCATCTTCTGAATATCCAAGTTTGAGAGTTGGACAGAAATACCCAGATGGTTGTATCGCTTTCTTTGTGTTATAAAATTACCTGCGCCATGGACAGAATTTATTCTTTGCTTGTGTTCTAAGAAAACCTTCTGAAGAGGTCTCCAGAACAGGACACGTTTCCAGACATTTGCCCTGCGGTAGAGTTTGTCAGCAGATCCCCATCCAGCTCCATCTTCTAGACTGTTTTTCGAGTCTGCAGAGCAAGTCTGCATCTGAGGCCCCTTAGGCCGGCAGTTAATGGGTGGGCCAGTGTTACTGATTCTGCCCTTTTACTCAAATTATCATGTGTAGGATGATGGAGAGGGATGGACCCAGCAGGGTAGGACAGTGAGGGTGTGCTAGTGTAGGTTGTGCAGGGTGGGGCTCAACAAGTAGGAATCCCATTGGTACCAGCTTGGGGCTAAGGCTTAGCCCTGCAATACCTTCCCTTGAAAGGTTGGGAAACAAGAGCCTCAAAGAGACTAATGGACTTGATCTGGGACAGAAAGCAAGTCTCTGGTAAAAACAAAATCTGTCCCTCTCAGAATGTGGAGTTCAGCTGTATTGATTGAAGGAGATTGTCAGGCCAAGCCAACATGGTGATGGCCTGCTGGCTTATGGGAAAGAGACAGATGGGAGCCAGGAGGGGTGTCACATGCCACAGTGTGGCGGGTTAGTGGTGCCAGAGATAGCCGGTCCTACACCTCTGCTCCCAACTCCCAAGTCAAGGGGCGCAGACAAGCCTGAATCTTGACTTTGAGAGTCTTTTTCACAGGCCTTGGAAGCAAGCACTGTTACATCTGTTTGAGATTTCTTTACCCTGTGCTCCAGACCAAGAGTGCTGAGTTGAGGGCTCTTGGCCTGATGTGTGGGATGAGACTCAGTCCCCCTGTCCCCCTTCTGTTCAGGAGAGTGAGCTGGAGCAGAAAGATCCTCAATGTCCAAACAAGGCAGAATACCAGGTTTGGGGGCTCTGCCAAGTCTGTGGGTATCCCCATGGTCTAAACTGAGACTCTACCTATGCCCAGGGGACCTAGAAGAGTGGAGAGACAGAATGACACCTGCAGACATTGGCTCCCTTTCCTTGTCGCCTGACTGCAGCCTGTCACAGATTGCTCTGAGTATCAGGGGTCTGTAAGATTTTCCTTGGCCATGAAGCTCCAGAAAGTTTCTGATTTATCCATAGCTGGTGAAACCAAGGCGAGAATACCCAAGGAGCATTGTCTCAGGCTGGCTGACTGGGCCTCTCGCACCTACAGCGGGGCCTTCTCTGCTGAACTTCATGCGGGCTTGTGCTTTTGTGGTTCCATTTGACCATTCTAGGCCTTTATTTCACAGAAAGTGTCCCCACAGTTAGTCAACTTTGCTGCTTTCTGACTGGGGGTGATCCTTTCTGCTGGGTGGCGGCTGCCGCTGCCAATAGGATCTGGAAGGGGGCTGGAGGGCCATGGGAGGAAAACCAGCCTTGGGCACACCTTGGGGGCTGCAGCACATAGGGGTGAGGTGGGCATGGCCAACGCATCTGGTAACAGCAGCTCAAGGTACAGGTTTGTAGGGGGGAAATAGGTCTGGGTAACTCTTCACTGACTCAGGCCCATCTGGTCCTGCCTCTTTTGCTCTGGGCCAAAGCCTCCTTGTTCATGTGAGAAGCCCTCACTCCTCTAGGGGCTTGGGGCGGGGGGAGGGGGGGGACAAATTAACTAATGGACTAGGCAGAATGAACTGCTTAAGAAAGTCCTCAAAGAACATTCGAGAACATTTCTTCTACATATCAAAACGCACAATGCCACCATAGTAGCAGCAGAAGGATTCTTACTTTGAGAGGGGTTTGGACCACAGCTGGTGGCTTTGGAGACTCATCCTGGCCCTGTACTCAGGGATCATTCGAGAGGTGCTCAGAATGGGTTGGACCACACGCAAGGCAAAAGCGGGTCCAAGAGCTGCACAGGACACCCTGTCCAGAGGCAGGGCTCCCCATCTCCTCGTCCCTCCCACACAGCTCCCTAAGGCGAGGCCTGTACCACTTGCCCCTCCTCTCCTGTAGCTTCTGTTTTCCCATTTCTTGGACAGAGTGCTTGCCTGGAAAGGTAGCATGGATGTGCCCCAGGACAGGGGGTCTCTGATCCCTTTGGGGAGTTTCCTCCAGAAACAGCCCCACGTAGGTCTCTCCAACCTCTGCTGGAACCACCTTCCCCTGCATAAACTCCTGGCAACTTCCTCTCAGAGCCTCCTTCAGAGGGTTTTAGAGGGAAATTGAATTCAATCCATTGGTTGCTGCCTTTTTTTTAAAATTTATTTATTTATTGAATCACTGTGGGAAAGGTTACAAAGCTTTCAGGTTTAGGTCTCAGTCATGCAAATATCAAACGCATTTCCCTTTACCAATACTTATTTTTTACCATGAAGAACCCCAATAAGACCCCACCCCCCACCCCTCCCAGTCCCTGTGAAGCAGATGAATTCTAGTTAACACTCTATCTGCTTTGATTAGATTCATTGTTTCATTAAAAGATTCACCACTATTATTTAGAGTTTACCCCCCCCCCCAAATCAGACATGCTGAAAAAGCATTGTGAAGTGATTTGCTTTCTACAGCTGGGTTCAAGAATTAAATTTTGGTTTTGGATTTCTGCTATTTTACTTATTGACCCTGGAAGTATTTCTACTGAAAGTCAGATAGTTAAGAAATTGGTTTCTGTGCTCTGGAGTCGTGGCCATGCTGGAGAGCCGCTCATGGGGGGCAACTGGTGGCCTTGGTAGGGCGTGAAGGGCGGACCGAAACGCCCCCCTTCCCATGAGGTTTTAGTCGCCCCCACACCCCCGGCTCATACCTGCTGTCCACAAGGCTCCCATGCGGCCGCCATCTTTCTTTCCAGGGAGGAAAGGGCGAATGGGGCAACACCCTTTCCCCTCCGGGCAGACATGATGGCCTGGATTAACGCATAGTCCTTTCACTTTTCTGCTCCAAGCTGCCGGGTTCTGCATTAAGTCCTTGTGCTTCTGGGGCCGTGGCTGTGCTGGAGAGCCGCTCGCGGGGGACAACTGGTGACCTCGGTAGGGCATGAAGGACGGACCGGAACGCCCCCCTTCCCATGAGGTTTTAGTCGCCCCCACACCCCCAGCTCATACCTGCTGTCCACAAGGCTCCCGTGTGGCCGCCATCTTTCTTTCCAGAGGGAGGAGGGCAGAAGGAAGCAACACCCTTTCCCCTCCGGGCAGACATGATGGCCTGGATTAACGCATAGTCTGTTCACTTTTCTGCTCCAAGCTGCCGGGTTCTGCATTAAATCCTTGTGCTTCTGGGGCCGTGGCTGTGCTGGAGAGCCGCTCGTGGGGGGCAACTGGTGACCTCGGTAGGGCGTGAAGGACGGACTGGAACGCCCCCCTTCCCATGAGGTTTTAGTCGCCCCCACACCCCCGGCTCATACCTGCTGTCCACAAGGCTCCCATGTGGCCGCCATCTTTCTTTCCAGAGGAAGAAGGGCGGAAGGAAGCAACACCCTTTCCCCTCCGGGCAGACATGATGGCCTGGATTAACGCATAGTCTGTTCACTTTTCTGCTCCAAGCTGCTGGGTTCTGCATTAAGTCCTTGTGTTTCTGGGGCTGTGGCCGTGCTCCAAACTTAACTCTGATTTTCAGGGAGAAATGTTGGGTGGTTTACTTCCCATTGATCACTTTGTATATAGAGAGATGTTGCGCGGCCGCTTATGTGCGGTTTTGAGGAAAAGTCCTAGTTTCCGCATACTCGAGCTGTGCTTATAGAGGCTTCTGGTCACCGGGGTTCCATCTGGGGGAGGCGGGATGCGGTACCTACCCCATCTGGGACTTCCCGATGATCTCGGCTCTTTATGGAACCTGTTTTTTTCTTTTTCTCCGGGAGCTGTGGGTCCCGCCCTCCATGTGGCCCTTCTCTTCCTGGTTGCTGCCTTTATCTATTAAATCAGTGAAGAAAAAAAAGTGGTTTATTTTTGTTTGGTTTCTTGAGCGGGGAAAGGGGCCAGGCCACACCAATGGTACTCAGAGCCTGTTCCTGGCTCTGTATTAAACTCTGGCAATACTCAGTGGTGATGCCTTTTGTGGCACTTCAGAGTGAACTGCACCAGCTGCCTTACATGCAAATGCCCTAATTCCCAGCACTGCTGCTCGGGCCCCGAGAAAAGACAGTTTTGGGCACTTGCTTTGATTGTTGCGAAAATGGCAGAAATAAGGCCATGGGGACAATAGAGACCCCTCCCTGCTTCAGAGCTGAGCATGCTGAGAAAATGAGATGGAACTCATCACTCTTTCAACCGAAAGTACAATTTGCTGGGCTCAGAATGAGTCATAGAATTGAGGGGTTTGTAAACCAAATTGCCTATGAAATGCACAGGGTAGGGGTCTGCTTCTGTTGTAAATGTACCCCTAGGTGAGTCTGTCCATAAAGACGGTGCAAAGCTGCCTTTTACGCTGATTCATCCCCACCCTCAGGCCCGAATCAGCCAGCTGTAGGCATCAGGACGGAGCAAAGCATTAAGAGCTACTGAACAGATTTGGTTTTGAAACCGGCGTATTTTCTTTTTCTATTTGTTAACAATAGAATCGTCTACATTGAGCAAAAAGTATGACGTGGAAATTGAACTCACCTATAACTGCACCATTGTGCCCACTACCACATGTTTGTGTATGCACGTGTGTGTAATTTGTGCGCATGCTTAATGTGTGTGTGTGTATAATGTGTGCTCATGTGTTTAATGCGTGTGCACGTGTGAGTGTGAACAATGTTGTGTATGTTCTGGAAGTCTGACACGCAAAGTGGAGGTGTCTGGGTTTGGAGAGTTCCCTTCCCAGCCTGTCGACAGCAGCTGCCTTCTCTGCCCTCACATGGGAGGGGCTAGAACCTCAACGCACAGCTTGATGGGGAGGAGTGTCGGCATAAGACACCATTTCCATTTCCATTGTCATTTCTCAGGTTCTTAGGTTTGGGGTAGCCTCTGAGGTGCAAGGGCAGGAAGAAATGAAGAAGGTCCTTTCCATCCAATGGACTCTCAGAGGGAGGAGATTTACACCTTCTAGAAGCTTCCATGGAGTTATGTTTTCCTCCCCTTTTGAACTTTAAAGGGGTCTCTCAGTCACCTAGTGTGGGCAAGAGGGAGAAGGAGGGTGAAGAGTCCGATTGTTTCAATAGCTTCTTTGCACCAGGCAGTGGGGTGCTGTGGAAAGACAGCAGGACAGTGCCCTGTGGGTGGGCTCTGCGACACCCCCCTGTACAGAGGCCATGCCCACAGAGGTTCAGCAGGGAACATCTCCCATCATCCTGCTCAGAACTTGCAACCAAATTATGCCCTTGAGCTTTTTGACCTTAGCCCCCACCTTCTGCAGCTGAGGTGGGAGGGTGTTGGGTTGCGCCACTACTCTGGAGTAGGGCGGGCAGGAGGACACAGGTGCTGTCCACCTGCTGGAGGTTCTGCAGACCCCAGAGTCCAGCCCCAGCTGAGGCTGCTTCCCCTCCACCCCAGGAACTGAGCCCTCCCTGTGGAAATCATGTCCAAACTTACGGGCTGCTGAACCTGATTTCTTCTCTGTTCTCTCTCTTTCTCCGAAGCCCCCAAAGACAATGAAGAGCGTGTGTTCCGGGAGCGCCTGCGGCCCAGGAAGCGACAGGGGGCTGTCAGACGCAGGGTCCACCAGGTCAACGGCCACAAGTTCATGGCGACCTACCTTCGGCAGCCCACCTACTGCTCCCACTGCAGAGACTTTATCTGGTAAGAACTTGTCTTCTAATAGATGCAGCTGCACCTTCTCCAGGCCAGCCGTCGGGCCGGGGTGCAGGAGATGGGAACTTTGGGCAGAAAGCAGGTGGGATGCTTTCTTGGATGCGGAAGACTTCTCTGGAAGGCTAGCGAGAGTTTGGGATTGAACATTCAGCATGGATGGAAGAAAGTGCAGTTTCTAGTGACTTTATACTTAAGAGCCTGTCCTATTATACTTAAGGAGTTAAACATTTATCAACAAGTCATAGTATCTTAATTGTGTGTGTGTGTTAGAGTCCTTATCATTTGGACCAGAGGAATAGCTCCGTGGACTGCAGTGTGTGTTTGCATGCAGGAGACCTGGGTTTAGTCTCTGGCACCACATGGTCCCTTGAGCACTGCAGGTGTGACCCCAAAACAAACAACAGCAACACAAATCCTTTCTTCTCTTACACAGGCAAACTGATTTATTTACAACTGGAATGATCTAAGGTCTGGGATTTGTGGAAGCAGGAAGGGCTGGGTAGAAATGCAATAAGACTGACCTTGTATTGATCATGGGGGGTTCTGAGAGACAGGGACATGGAGAAAACCTTGTATTGATCGTTCAACTTTTGCGTATACATTTGAAGTTTTTCTTTCCTTTAAAAAAATTGATCATAGCCCCAGGACTGACCAAGTTGTTCGTAATAGAGTTGCTTCAGGCACTCAGCATTAATCCCACCACCAGTGTGCCTTCCTCTCCACCAGTGTCTTCAGTTTCACACCCACCCCTTTTGGGTTGGGTGTGAAGTGCTACACCCCCTTGCAGGCACAAATAACTTTACTTTGTGTTGCTTGTTACCACACAAAGGCAAATGGAATTATTAAAACTGAGATAGTAGGAGTCCATTTTTGATCACTGTTATGTCTCACCGTGGTGCTACCTAAGCCTTTGTCTGGGGTTCTGCTGTGCTGCCTCGCGCTCGCTGAGTGCTCTAGGCTGTTGTTTAGACTCACTGAACTTGGGGGCTTCTCTGTAACTTTCCCATAAGATTTGCTGTGATCCTACTGGCTGACAGCAGGATGAAACTTGAAGGCGTCATGCAGCCATGTATGTGGTCACGTGGTCCAGGCGCTAGAGAGCTGAACAGTTTGGTGGCTTGGCAGTTCAGTGAGGTTCAACTGTGGAGCTGGGGCATTTCTGTGTTGGAGGTGTTGGGTGTGGCTGGGGGGGCTATTGTGCCTTCAGGCAGAAAGGGGAATCTGCCCCACCCCCATTCCAGGAAGGCCCAGAGTTCTCAGCCCCACCAGTCTACCTGGGAGAATTAGGCAGTATCATGTTGTTTTTGAGATGGGACCTGAATTTTTTTCCATAAAATTTAAATAATTACACAGTTGCCAGTCTCAGTCCTACAAAGCAGTTCTTGATAACTGTTGGAACAGTGTTAGTTAGAAATGAGAGGCTTGTATTGCCTGAAGTGCTCAGGGAAGGCTTCCTGCAAAAGGAGACATTTCTCCTGTCATGGTGAGTGGGATGTTTTTGGGGAATGGATGAGGGGTTGAGGTGCTACACCAGCTGTGCTCAGGGCTTACATCTGACTCTGTGCTCAGAGATGACTCCTGATGACTTGGGGACCATGTGTGGTGTCAGGTATCAGACCAACATCAACTGCATACAAGGCAAGCGTCTTAACCCTCCAGCTCCCAAATTGGGATTTTGATAGGCAGTTCCAGGTAGCAGCCCTTCAGGTAGGAGGAGAGAAACAAGGAGTCTGGCCTTGGAGTTCAGAGGAGAACTGTTCCTGGTGATCCACTGTGTGCCAGCTTCTCCCTGTGGAAATGTCCAGTGCATCTTCCTAGAACCCCATGACCTAGAATAATACCTGGTTTATTGACCCACTGCATTCACGACCATACTCCCGGGAGTCAGCAGTTTGGTGAAAACCTTTTGAGGTTCTCAGCAGGGACTGGCAGAGCCCCGATGTACCCCCGGGTCTGGCTCGGCTCATGCTTGCTTCACCAGCCTTCCGGAAGCTGCCTGCACACCTGCATCCAGGTGGCAGAGGAGCAAATCAGGCCCAGGTGTAGCCTCGAGATACTGGATTTGGACCTCTGAGGACTCCCTGGATTCTTGTGATGTCCAGAAGTGGCTTGTTTAATCCTGATACTCTTCTAGATCAAATCCCTGAGGCTGCCTTGGGCAGCTGAGATGACCTGGCTCAGAGCAAACTCAATTCACTGCAGCAAAAATAGTGCCCCACTCCATCCCCCCAGGAGGTTCTCTCCTGGGCCATGCAACCCTCTGGCTTCTATCTGGGCCATGGCTTGCGGGTTTGGGATTTGGGGTGTCTGTGGAGGGCCCCTCCGAGCCTCTGGCCTCCCAGTGACTAGAAGGGGGTCCTCAGGCCTGCTCTGTGGATGGCCACTGGGATGGTTCCTTCTGTGTTGGGAAAACCCCAAACCTGCCCCAGGAACCTGCTGTAGTCATCAAAGGAAACTGACTCTAGCCAGGGCCCCAGTTCTGGCAGTGTACTAGCCTGGAGCCCGTGTCAGTTTCTGGAATGCCCCCGGACAGTGCCCACTCCACAGCTGTCCAGGGGGAACATTCTGCCAACAGAGGCCTGCCAAGAATAGTCTGGGGGCATCTTATGACCCTATGGTTGTGTAGGTACCCAGACCTGACCCTGACCCTGAACTCATCTTACTCCCATCTGGAGCACTGGGAGATGGCACTGCTGAGGGGACCCCAGGGGGCTCCATGCATGAGACAGTGGCCAGAATGAGGTGGCTTTGCGTGGTTTGGGATTTCCTAACCTATTCTCTTGTTAAAATGTTGTCTTCTTCATTTCAGGGGTGTCATAGGAAAACAGGGATACCAATGTCAAGGTAGGAAATATTATATGAGCGAATTCTGTGTGTGTGGGGGGGGGGAGGTGTCCATCCTGTTCACTCCTGCTCCGGGGAGGCCCCAGTCACAGCTCCCTCTTTGAGACACCTTTGCTTCCTGTCCCTATGTGGCCACTGGCCCACATTCATGTGCCTATGTGGAAGTGCATAGTGATGGGCGGGAGGAACTTGTGGGCACCATCTCCGGGGCTCCAGGGGGTCCCAGCCCTCGTGTGTCAGCCCAAGTGAGAAGTACCTTCTTCTGTCTCCTAGAGGAACCCAGGACGTAGTGCTGGGTCCTCTGCGGGCCTGGCTGGGCACTGAGGTAGGGGTCTCTGCATTCGCTCAGCCCTCCCACCCCCTTCTTCCCAGATGTCCCTCACATGCTCCTTTCCCAGAGCCTTGCTCGTTTGCTCGTCTTCCTTTCAAGTAATTGCTTCTTAAATATTCAAACCTCTCTTGATTCCAGTGAAGGCCGCCCATGTGCTTTCATTGAACTGAATATGGGCTTAAGTTGTCCGGCATCAGGGTGCTCTGTGGCTAGGGCTCAGGCTAGGCCCCAGGGGACTTGACATCTTTCTGTGGGCATTTCCATGTCCTCTGATAGAGGCAAACAGTTACCTTCCTCTTGAGCCAATGCATGCCTCAAGACTGGCAAGACAAAGCAGCTTCCCTCCCTGTGGAACTATTGGATTACATGAAAACTGTTAAGTTTGGCAGGCAAAGGCACCGCTAAGATAAGAACTTGTAAGAATGTCTGTGTCCTGGACATCATATGCCGTGGTTGCTCATCCCACTGGCCGTGCTGGCGTGGGTCTGGGCAGAGCAGGGCATGGCCGTGGTCCTTTCAGCAGGCTGGGCCTCGTGGGAAGAAAGTGGCTCCTTGATCTTGACATTCAGACGCCAGAATGTCATTGGGCCTTCCTGGAACTAGAGAACATCGCTGGACAGAAATGGTCCGTTCTTCTCCAGAGCATTTAGGAAGCCCTAAGGTGCTAATGACAGAAGGCTTGACTTGTCTGCATACAGGGCTACAGCGTGGGGAACAGCGTGAGGGGCACGGTGCCTTCAACCCTCCATCCACCCACCCACTCACCCACTCGTCATCACTGGTTGAATCTTCCATGGAAGCTTGCCTCCCCCATTTGTAACTCAGCCTGGCTGTGTTTTGCTATTTGCAGTTTGCACTTGCGTGGTCCACAAGCGATGCCATGAGCTGATAATTACGAAGTGTGCTGGATTAAAGAAACAGGAAACTCCTGACGAGGTAAATATTTATACCATTGACATGCTGGGCTTTCTTTACCACCGCCCACCCCACCCCCCATCACCTCCTCTGTGCTCCGCCAAAAAACGCTTATCTTTCTTCATTGTGTTGACTGTGGTCTTCCAGTGCAAGGCCCCATCTGCAAAATGATCTCCAGCCTACGTCAGTTTTATGTCCATGGCTATTAGGCCAAGAGCAGTATGATCTCAGAATTAAGTCTTGCAAGGAGAAGGTGAATTTGTATATTGTTATCTCATCAAAACCCTGAAGTGGCTGGCATATTCGTGGCACCGCCCAGCTCGTAAGCAATGAATCTCATCTTTATGAAAAAGCCTGGAATTACTAAATCCAGGACATGTTTCAGAGTCTGAAATGACCAGAGAAATTACTGATATGACCAGAGAAACCAATGTCCCAACATCCACGGACACGTACCATGCCCTGATTCAAGCACTTTATCGTGTACGATTTAATCCCAGAGCTCAAAACCAAGCCAGCTGCTGTGCCTTCTTCAGTGATGGAAGAGAGATTAGACACATGGGCAGGTCCCACTAAATGGCCCAAATCACACAACGAGTGTGAGAGACCCACATTCAAGTCCAGGGAGACCTGTCCAGGCCTGGCCCTGGCCTCACTGCATGTGGCCTCTAAGTGTGGGGCTGACTCTAGGGCAATGTCCAGAAGCAAGATAATTCGACAAAACAGTGAAAGCCTGTTTCTCCTTTGATGCTTTCTTAATGAGGACTCGGCAGCTGCCCTTGGTGGTACTCAGCCAGTCAAGCTGTCAGTTGAATGCAGGAGCCACAAAGGTGGGCTTGCTTGGACCTTGCATCCTAGAGCCCCTCTGTCAGCGCTCAGTTGTATCATAGTGCTAGGAGGGTCATGGAATGCTCAGAAGGGCATGGAGCAGGGACCGAGCCCAGCCTCTTCATGTCAGGCAAGCGCTCAGCCCACCTCTTCCACCCCCCTTGTAAACTTCTTCCATAGGTCTTAAGAGGAAAGATGCCATCAGAGCCAGTGCCATGCAGGGAGGGGGCTGAGACTTGAAATGTCCCAAACCCAGCTCAATCTGCGACCAGCTCCTCTGTGCCTGCCCCAACATAGCCACGGGAAGGCACCGCGGAAGTGTGTTTGCTGGCCTGTGTTCTGGGAGAAAGCTCCGGTGACTCAGTCTTCTCTGCTGCTCCCCAAAGCCTGGCTTCCTTGGAGTCGGCTTCTCTGGGTCCTCAGGGAGCCTGATGTCCCCTGCAGGGCACAGTGCTGCCTGCTGCAAGGGACCAACATGTGAGTTCGCTCATTTAAAAGACCTCGTGCATGGTGGTGCACACACACACTCTCTCTCTCTCTCTCTCTCTCTCTCTCTCTCTCTCTCTCTCTCTCTCTCTCTCTCTCTCTCTCTCTCTCTCTCTCTCTCTCTCTCTCTCTCTCTCTCACACACACACACACACACACACAAACACACACACGTTTTCCCCCTCTTTGACCTCTGGTGACTCCTGTGTTGTTAGGGGGAACATATTCATCTGTCACATAAGGAGTCCAGGTCCCTGAGAAACCAGGAAGCTTGTGTGGGACTTCACAGCAATTTCCAGGAGGACTCCGGGATCCTTTGGAAATGACCGATAGGTGGTCACTGGGGCTACCAGAGAGGGAGATCTGCCTCTTGGACATCAAATCCTGCTTCTAACCTTGATCAGGTGTCAGTTTTGTAGTCTATTCCTGTCCTCCCCTATAGACTCAGGTGAAGCATGGGCACCGGTCAGTGGGCAGTGAGGAGGTTTGACCGGCAGAGGTGCCCAGCAGTGGTCAGTACTCAGCTTCACCACGCTGCCCTAACAGCCTCCACCACACTTACTGCTCATCCCTGCCATGGGCCCAACTGCGGATGGACCCCAGTGCCCTTGCAGAGCCATGCTCTCCACCCATCTGCCCACAGTCCAGCCACTGAGACAAAGTATCGAGGCATGGGGTGCTGTCTCATCGGTGACCCGAGTGTGGGGTGCAAATAGAGAGCTGTGTCTCCTCCGGGTCCTTGGGGAGGAGTGGCCACATGGGGAGCAGCCCAGGCCTGGCCAGGTCAGGCCACCTGTCACGGATCATGGTGAGGGCATCGGGACAGCAGGCCTTGGGGACAGGGCTGGAGGGAGGCCCTGTCCACTGGCTTCCTCAGGGCAGGTTTCAGAACCTACCCAGGGCCTGCCGCCTGCAACGGCTTTCGTACTTTCTGGGCCGGAAGTTGTGCTGACCTGCTGACCTGCCAGGGCCTGGAGGAGCCGGTGCTGACCTGCCTTCCCCTGTCCTTCCGCTGTCCTGCAGGTGGGCTCCCAGCGCTTCAGCGTCAACATGCCCCACAAGTTTGGGATCCACAACTACAAGGTCCCCACCTTCTGCGACCACTGCGGCTCCCTGCTCTGGGGCCTCCTGCGACAGGGCTTGCAGTGCAAAGGTAAGTGCTCCCGGCCACCCCTCCGACACTCTTTGTCTCTTCATTTACTTTGACTGTTATTTCCCGTTTTTATGGAGGCGCCTTGATTTACATGACTGTTAATAATAGGGTTTCCGGGATGTTCCAGCGCCACACCCATCGCCAGAGGGACAGTGCCCCCCACCCATATGCCCAGGTCCTTCCTACCCACACCCCACCCTCTTGGCAAACTCGGCTCTGTTGGCAGATTCTCAGGGTCTTGGGTCTTTGGCCGCTTGTTCCTCCTCCCCAGCTAAGTTTCTCCATGAGCGAGATCATTCCGTGTCTGTCCTCTCCTCTCTGCCTTCCCTCAGGTTTCATCCACATTTGCAGCAAATTGAGTGATCTTGTCTATTCTTCTGGCTGAGTTTTTAAAAAGAAAGTGTTTGTCTTCCCAGCCTGGAAAGGGGCTTCCAGGTTTGCCTGGAGGGATGTGCCCCGGCCAAACCGTCCCTGTATGCACCCTCAGAGAGGAAACTGGCAGGAAGAAGGGGTGACTCCCCCTTGTTAGTTATTTTTGTTTGTTTCTTTGGGGGGTCACACCCAGCAGTGCTCAGGGCTTATTCCTGGTTCTGTGCTTAGGAATCACTCCTGGCAGCACTCGGGGTTCCATATGGGGTGATGGGAATCGATCCCAGGTCAGCTGCATCAAAGCAAGAACTTGTCTGCTGTAATTTTTCATTGGTTTCTGACTCCACCTTTAAAAAAAGCATCTTTATATCTCAGTAAAGTGAATCATAATAGAGTTAGTGGTGGTTTCATGCATACATCATTCTAACACTACACCTGCCACCAGAATGCCACTTCCCTCTGCCTCTGCCCCAAAGGCCCTTTCCATTCAATACCCTGTCCCCCCCTTCTATCCTCACCTCCTAAGCTCAGGTCTGTGGATCAACTCTCCAGTTCTGCTCACTCTACCTTTTAAGATAGTCCTTCTTCCTGCCTGCTAGGTCCCTCCCTTAGCCCAGAGGGAAGGAAGGGAGCAGGATTCTTGCATTTTCTCGCGTTGGGTAGCTGAGGAACCATGCATTTTTGGAAAGCTCAGTGGGATTCTAGGAAGCCCAGAGCTGGCTTTGGCTAGGAAGCCGATGAGGTGATGTCTGGTTCTTCGTTAATGTATTAATTATTGATCTATCTAGAGAACCTAATTGAGGGGACCATCATCTCATAAATACTGATGTGTTGAGCACCTCAGCCTCACCAACGGTGCTGCCAGGACTGGGGGTCCCTGGAGTAGCCTGGGAGAAGCCCAGCGTGCCAAGCTCTCGTGGTGATGAATGGCTCCAGGAGAGATGGGAGGGACAAGGTTGCCCAGGGTGGGGTCATTGCTTCCCCTGGCCCAGGGAGGCCAGGACCAGAAGGTTCTCTAGAGAATATTGACATGGCTCTCTCATGCCTCTGCTGTTCGGACTTGGCTGTTCCCCCCAGTCCTTTCATCCAGCCTCTGGGAACCCTATGCGGCTCACTGCCGAACCCTTCTTTGGCCAACTTTGCTTATAGGACTGCAGAATCTGCAGCACACGTCCAGTCACCATCACATGCCAACCATGTGAACTGACATGTCATTCTGATTAAAAATAAAATGAAATTAACCACATGACTCTTTGAGGGAAATAGCCATTTAGAGGTTAAAAAAAACGTGGGGGCTGGTGATTATAGAGAGAAGGCTCCAAGGGATGAAGCATAGGCTTTGAATGCTGGAGCTCGAGGTTCAATACCCGACACCATTAGGGTCCCCCCAAGCCCCAGTAGATGTGACCTTAAAAGTAATGCGAACAAAACAAAAATGAAGGTCAGGAACCTGGTTTAAGGAGAGGATTTGTGCTTCCGTGTGCTCATCCCAAAGTTTGTTCCCTGCCACCTCCCCCCAAATGCTGCAGGCTCCACTGGCCCCCAGAGTTCTGCTGGGTGTGGCCCATATTTCAAAAGCTGAAAAGTAGCAAATAAGCAGTGTCCTCAAGGACCATCTCCGTTTCCTGACCTGCCAACCTAAGCTGTGATGCTCAGGAGGCCAGACCCAGCATTCTGACGCTAGAGGGCGCCAGGGGCTAAGTCAGACACAGCTGCCAAGGGCGGTCCCGAGGTGGCTGGTTCATGCATGTCCTCAGGAAGAGACTAAAGCACACTCATGGGGTCCTGGGGTCGGTGGCCAGGACCAAGGAAGGCAGGTTGAGTGTCAAAGGGCAGGTGAAGGGGAGTAGAATGGAGAATTCAGAAGAGAGCACTGGTACCTGGCAGCCTGGCCTGTTCTGGAGATTTCTTGGTAGTTGTTATTGTTTGAGAAGCCCCTGACCTATCAACCAGCACCTTGGACACATGACCGTCCTTGCTCTATAGCTCACTGATCTCCTTATGCCTGAGGTGTGTGTGTGTGTGTGTGTGTGTGTGTGTGTGTGTGTGTGTGTGTGTGATCTTTGCTTTCACCAGGTTTGTAACAGCGCTGTGCTTGGCCCTCAGAGACCTGACTGACCCAGAAACTTTGGTTTTAAGCAGAGGGAATTTGATAGCAGTTTTAGGTTCAGAGAAAAACTGGGTAGAAGGTGTAGGGATTTCCCAGTGTCCTCGGCCCTGTACATAGATTCCATCTCACTCACGCCACCCTAGATTTTAGAAGGGCCCATCCACATGGACCCTGAGTTAGCACTCAGTTTTCACAGGTGTTGGGCATCTGGGAAAATGCATGATGTATGTATGTGTAATGTATGTGTAATTACAGTGTCTCATAGACTAGTTTCACTGGTCCCCAAAACCTTTTTTGTTCTGCTGCCCTTACCTCCTTTCTCCTTAACTCTTAGCAACTATGGACCCCTTCACATCTCCATAGTTTTACTTCACCAGAATTTCACATAGCTGGGAGACATTATATGGGATTAGAAACCAGGTTCCCATCGATAGGCAAAAGCTGAACAAACTGTGTTGCCTTCATACAATGGGAAAGTAGCACTGTCCTCCATTGTTCATCGATTTGCTCGAGCCAGTAACATCTCACAACAAATTGTGAGACTTGTTGTCGCTGTTATTGGCATATTAATTTGCTCAAGCCAATAAGATCTCACAAAAAATTGTGAGACTTGTTGTCACTGTTTTTGGCATATCGAATACATCACAGGGAGCTTGCCAGGCTTTGCCTTGCAGGCAAGATACTCTCAGTAGCTTGCTGGGCTCCCCGAGAGGAGCAAAGGAATCTAACCCAGCTTGGCCACATTCAAGGCAAACGTGCTACCTGCTGTGCTATTGCTCCAATGGGATAGTATTCAACACTAAAACTAAACGAGCTATTAAACCAGGAAAAGATGTACAGGAATGCCAAATGAATATTACTAAGTCAGTTGCATCCAAATTTGGCAATTATGAGTAAAACTGCTAAAACTATCTATATGCAAGTTTCGGTGTTTACTTCGTTTTTGATTCATTTGAATAACCAGAAACACAGTTGCTGAATCGTAGATTCAGAGTGGAGGTAACTTTTCTGAGAAATTGCCAAACTTGCTTTTGAACTTCCTGCACCATTTTGTGTTTGCAGCAGAACTGTGTATCCTTACTGCTCATCAGCACATGGTGTTGTCAGTATTTTGGATTCGTGTCACTCTTACAGGTGTGTAGTGATATTGCATAGCTTTAGTGTGTGGGTCCTTTTGGACACATGGTGGCGAGAATTTCTTACACTGTGTTTCAGCTATATATTTTCTTCATTGAGGTTCCTGTTCAGATTGTCTTGTCCATTTTTTAATTGAGTTATTCATTTTCCTTATGTTGGGTTTTTAGAGTTTTTTATATTTTGAAGAAGACTACTTTATCAGATATGTCTTTTATTAATATATTCCCCTGAGCTGTGGTACAGATTCTCTTTCTCTTGACAGTCTCTTCTGCAGAGAAGATTTTGATTCAGTGAAGTGCAGCCTGTCAGTTACTTCCTTCATCAGTCACAGTGTTGGCCTTGTGTTTTAACGTCATTACAAACCCAAGCCCGACTAGATTTTCCTTCTAGGAGTTTCAGGTTTTGTATTCTCTGGCTAAGTCTAGGTTCCAGTTTTTAGTTATTTTGGTGAAAGTTGTCATTTCTTGTCACATGTCGCTGTCTTAATTGTCCCATATTTGTTGAAAATACTGTCTTGCCTTTGTTATGTTGCCTTTGCTTCCTTATGCATGGTGGTCTAGTTGTGAGACAGTGTTAATCTTCTAACTTCTTCTTCCACAATGATATGCTGGTAATTCTGGGTCTACTGACTTTCGGATAAATGTTAGATTCTGTCTTTCATTATAGAGAATATTGAAATATGCTAAATTAGTTGCTGAGATTTTAATGGACTTTACATTGAATCTATAGATCACATTGATAGGGAAGGAATGATATTCCAACTATTTGTGGCCATAGAATGACTCTCTGTTCACTTCAACAGTTTTAAATGTTCCTCATATAAATACTTTGATATATTTACGTAAATATATTTTTTACTATCCTCAATGGTATTATAACTTCGAATTCCACTTGGTCATTGCTGGTATATGAGAGAATTATTAACTTTTATACTTTAGCCTTGTATACTGAAACTTGCTAAAAGTTGCTTTTAGTTCCAAGAATATTTTTGTCTGTTTTTTAAAATTTTCATCATAGACATTTATGTCATCTGCAAATAAAGACTGATTTTATTTATTTTTTACCAATTAGTATACCTTTTATTTCTTTCTTCTTGTTGTTTTTGGATCACACCCAGTGTAGTTTTAGTGTACTCCTGACTCTGTGCTCAAGTTTTACTTCTGGCAGACTCTGGGGGCCATATGGGGTGCTGGAGATTGAATCTGAATCAGCCTCATACAAATCAAGCACCTTTCCCACTATACTGTCTCAATAGTCCCTTATTTATTTTCTTGTCTTATTCTATTATATAATACCTTCAGAACAGTATTGAAAAAGAGAAGGACCATTTTTGCCTTGTTCCTGATTTTAGTGTTTTGTAATTTTCTTTGTACAGGTCCTCTTTAGTTAAGCTGATTCCGAGGTACCTGATTTTCTGAGGCACTATTGTGAACGGGATTGTTTTTTAATCTCTCTTTCTTCTCTTTCATTATTTGTATATAGGACAGCCATGGATTTGGGGGTGTTGATTTTGTAGCCTGCCACTTTACTATAGAAACATATTGTTTCTAGGAGCTTTTTTGTAGAGTCTTTAGGATTTTCTGAGTATAGGATCATGTCATCTGCATTTAGTGATAGCTTGACTTCTTCCTCTCCTATCCAGATGGCCTTGATATCTTTTTCTTCCCTAATTGCTATTGCCAGAACTTCCAGTACCCCTTCTTTAAATAGAAGGGGTGAGAGTAGGCAACTTTGTCTTGTACCCTATCTTAGAGGAAAGGCTCTTAGATTCTCCCCATTGAGAATAATACTTGCTTGTGGTAGATACTGCTTGCTTGTGGTAGATACTGGCTTGTGATAGATGGCTTTGACTATACTGAGGAAAGCTCCTTCAAATTCCCATTTTGTTGAAAGTTTTTAACATGAAAGGGTATTAGATCTTGTCAAATGATTTCCCTGCATCTATTGATATGATTATATGATTTTTATCTTTTCTTCTTTTCTTCATGCAAGTGTTAAACTATCCTTGCATCCCCGGAATAAATCCTACTTGGAAATGGTGTATGATCTTTTTGATGAATCGTTGGATTCTGCTTGCTGGGATTTTTGTTAAGGATCTTTGCATCTGTGTTCATCAGGAATATGGGCCTGTAATTATCTTTCTTTGTGGTATCTCTGTCCACTTTTGGTATCAGGGTGATATTTGCCTCATAGAAACTGTTTGGAAGTGTTTCTGATTCTTCAATTTCTGGAAAAGCATGAAAAGGATTGGTAATAATCCTTTAAAGATTTGGAATAATTCACTACTGAATTCACTACTGGGGGAGATTTTTTATTACCATTTAAATTTCCTTGATGGTGATAGGTCTGATCAGGTACTCCAAATCCTCTTGGTTCAGCCTTGAGAGGCTATAGGAATCCAGGAATCTTTTTTCATGGCATAAAGATTCTCAAAGTAATCTCTGATGATCCTTTGAATTTCTGTTGTTTCTGTTGTGATGTCCCCCTTTTCGTCTCTGATTCAGTTTACTAGGGTTTTCTCTCTCCCTTTCTTTGTGAGTCTTGCTAGAGGTTTATCGATCTTGTTTATTTTCTCAAAGAACCAGCTCTTGGTTTCATTGATCTTTTGGATTGTTTTTTAGGCTTCTATCTCGTTAATTTCTACTCTAAGTTTTACTATTTCCTTCCTCCTGCCTAGTTTGATCTCCTTTTGTTGGTCATTTTCCAAGATCTTGTGAGGTTAGGTTACTTATGTGGGCTCACTCTTCCTTCCTGAGGAATGTTTATGGAACTATAAACTTTCCTCTTAACACAGCTTTTGCCTGTTGTCCTGTAAATTTTGGTAACTCATGTCTTCATTCTCGTTTGTTTCCAGGAATCTTTTGACTTCCTCTTTGATTTCTTTGCTGAGCCACTGGTTGTTCAATAGTGTTGCTCCTGATTTTAGAGACAAAATTTCTAAATGTTCACTATTAAGTATGGTATATTAGTAGTAGCACAGCGGTAGGGCATTTGCCTTGCACACAGCCAACATGGCCGACCTGAGTTCGATTCCTCCGCCCCTCTCGGAGAGCCTGGCAAGCTACCGAGAGTATCTCGCCTGCACGGCAGAGCCTGGCAAGCTCCCCGTGACGTATTTGATATGCCAAACACAGTAACAACAAAGTCTCCAATGGAGACGTTACTGAACCTGCTCGAGCAAATCGATGATCAACGGGAGGGTCCTTTACCTTACCTATTAGTAGTCTATTATAGACATCCTTTATTAAGCTGAGAATTTAATAAATGCATTCTTTATTAAGTTGAGAATCCCTTTTATCCCTTGGGTGCTGAGAGATTTTTCAGTCAAAAAATAAAATCTTTTATCAAATATTTTTCCTGCACCTATTGATAGAATTCTGTGACTTTTTTCAATTTCAGTTTATCGGTATGATAGATCAGTTTAACAATAGGCTGGAGCGATAGCACAGTGCTAGGGCATTTGCCTTGCGTGTAGCCAGCTCGGCCAGCTGGGTTCGATTCCTCCACCCCTCTCGGAGAGATGGGCAAGCTACCGAGAGTATCACGCCCGCATGGCAAAGCGTGGCAAGTTACCTGTGACGTGTTCAATATGCCAAACACAGTAACAAGTCTCAAAAATAGAGACGTTACTGGGCCCGCTCGAGCAAATTGATGAACAACAGGAGGACAGTGTTTTGACAGACAGTGGTATGATAGATTATTTTAATATCCTTTCTTTTTGGTGATTCCAATAATCCAACCTAGGGTCTCACACTTGCAAGGCAGGTGCTCTACCACTAAGCCAAACCCCTGACCATGATTTCTAAAGGTTGAGTTACCCGTGTATACCTGAAATAAATCCCACTTAGGGTTTATAGCTCTTTTTCCATATTTTTGGGCTTAATTTGCAGTTATTTTGTTGAAGATTTTTATATCTCTATTCAAGAGAGATATTGATCTTAAACTTTTAGATCTAAACTTTGTTTTAGAGTGATAGCACAGCGGGTAGGGCGTTTGCCTTACAAGCAGCCAACATGGCCGACCCGAGTTCGATTCCTCCGCCCTTCTCGGAGAGCCCGGCAAGCTACCGAGA
Source organism: Sorex fumeus (assembly GCF_029834395.1). Taxonomy (NCBI): domain Eukaryota; kingdom Metazoa; phylum Chordata; class Mammalia; order Eulipotyphla; family Soricidae; genus Sorex; species Sorex fumeus. Next base: position 5,599,011 of record NW_026606060.1, on the reverse strand, counting down.
GTATTCGATATGCCAAACACAGTAACAACAAAGTCTCCAATGGAGACGTTACTGGGCCCGCTCGAGCAAATCGACGATCAATGGGAGGGCCTTTACCTTTACCTTTACCTTTCAAGAGAGATATTGATCTTAAACTTTGTTTTCTTTTTGAGGGGAGAAGCGAGTTTGGGCCATACTCAGCAGTGCTCAGAGCTTACTCTTGACTCTGTGCTCAGGCATAACTCCTTGAGTACTCAGGGGACCATATGCATTGTCAGGGCTCAAACCAGGGTCAGATGTTTGCAAGGCAAAGGCTTAACTCCTGTACTATTTCTCTGACCCTCTTTTCTTGGAGTGAATCTGACTTGTTTTGGTATTTTTTACAATGTGTTTGGCTGCATAGCTCCTAAGACAAAAATAATTGGAAATGTTGTCACTGCTTCTGTCTACCGGAAGATATTATAGATGGGTGATTTAATTTCTTCCTTAAAACTTAGGTAGACTTCATTACCTAACCCATTTGGGCTGGGTACGTTTTGTTCAGGAAGGTTTTTAATTATTGATTCAATTTCTTCAATAGTTTGAAACCTTCCACATTGTTTATTTATTGCACAAGCTTTGGCATCCTGTGTCTGTTAGGATGTGATTGCTAATTGCAACTAATTTTGATGGGTTGAGTTTTAAAATTTTCCTTTGGGATTTTTTTCTCTTGCACTTGTCTTGTTGGCCTGTTTCTCTGCTCCTCTCATGAGGCATGCCCTCTACTTTCTAGCCACAGTCACAGTTGAATTGTGCCGTTTCACTTCCAAACACTGAGGGATTTTCCAACTGTCTTTCTGCTAGTGCTTTGCAATTTAAGTCTCTTGTGGTCAGAGAGAAGACATGGTATGATTTATAGTCTTTTAAATTTGTAAGGCATGTTTTATGGCTGGAAATGTGGTCTAGCTTGATACGTCTCGCAAGTGAGTTGGGAAGCTTCGTGTCTTCTGCTGCTATTGAGAAAGGTGGACCAGAGATGCCAATTCCACGCTGTTGATTGATGGTCCTGTTGACTTCAATGATTTTGTTTTCTGTTTTCTGGATCTGTCCATTTCGGGTTTGGTATGTCAAAGTCTCCAGCCATGATAGAGGATTCATCTATTTCTATGTGTTTGGGTTTTCCTGGTTTCCTTTCCCTTTTCTGTGTTGCTGTTGTTGTGATGACTAATGCTTGCACACTTGACTGTGGTGCCCTGAAGATTGTATATGGCATTGTTGTTGTGGCGTGAGGGATCACAAAGGCCATCCCACCAGGATCACACGTGCATCTCCACTCCTGCAAGCAAACACTCTAACTTTGAACTACTTCTGGGTCCCCATCTTTGTGCCTTGATGCGTCATTGTGGGCTGAATGTACAGTTAGTGTGTTATGGCCACTCAGAGAACAGATCTGTTATTACATAATTCCCTTTACTGTCCCAGATCATTTTCCTTGCTCTGAAGTCTGCTCTTTCTGAAATTGATATAGTTACAAGCATATATAATCAACGATGTTGTTGATGTTATTTTGAAAAAGCTGTTTTCTGCCATATTCTTGCTTAATCAAAGAAAAATGAGTTGTGATTTTGCTATCATTTATTTCTACTCCATATTCTTTTTAAAAATCAGATTCGAGTCTCTAATATTTTCCCTGACACAGAAGAGCTTCTTTTAATATTTCTTGCAATAAATATTGTAGGATAGTAATGGACTCCCTCAAGTTTTATTTTTCAAAGAAAGGTCTGTTTTGGGCTAGAGCATTAATACAGTGGGTAGGGCACTCACCTTGCACCTGTCCTACAAGGTTTCGATCCCTGGTGCCCCGTTTGATCCCACAAGCATCACCAGGAGCAATCCCTGAGTACTGTCCATTATGTCCCAAACACACACACACACACACACACACACACACACACACACACACACACAGTATACTTCTCCTTCACTCTATAAAATTCCCTTTCCCTTTCCTTTGTTATTCTCTCTGGAGGTTGCACACCTGCCAGGTTGTGGTGCTCACATAGCTTCTGCCCCAGGGCCTGCTCAGCCACATGGCAGGAGACAGTGCTCTCGCCCATGGATGTGGCTCTCAGCGACCTTTGTACTCCTTCCATGATGGTGCTTGCACACTTGCTTGCCAGGGGTGCCACACCCCAGTGTGGTACTTGTGCATCTTTTCTGGTGCAATGCTCATCTGAGGATGCTCCCCTCTTTGTGGTATTTATTTGTACCTGGCTGTGGTGTGGTCAGAAATGACAGCACCAGGGATCACAGAGGACAGAGCTGCCAGGATAATATTCCGTACACATGGGGTATTAGGACTGAACTCACAATAGTCTTACCATGCAGAAGCTCCAAACCCCCCTACTATCCCACCAGCCACTTTTCATTCACTTTTGAAGGGTAATATCACAGGGCACAGTATTCTACATTGGCACATCCCTCCCCCAACCCCTAGCACTAGTTTAAATACTTCATCCTACTCTCTTCATCTTTTTTCTTTTTTGGTTTTTGGGTTACACCCAGTGGCGCTCAGGGCTTACACCTAGCTCTACATTCAGTGATCACTCCTGCAGGACTTGGGGTCCGTATCGGGTGCCAGGGATGGAACCTGGGTCAGCCATGTGCAAGGCAAGACCTTAATTGCCATACTGTCACTCTGCCCCTGCCCCTTTCTTCTTGATTGTATTTATGGTTTTGAGAAATCAGAGATAATTCTGATATTTCTCCTCTGTAGGAAAGGTATTATTTTCTTCTGACTTTCCTTTTACTGTTCTTTAGCTTTGATTCTCTGCAGTTTGCTTGTAATGTCCCAGGTATAGATTGGTTTGTGGCACATTTATCCAGGTTGATGTGCTTTGAGCCCATTTCTGACATTAATTTGAGTACATACTCAATTATTTTTATTTAGAGTATTTCTCCTCTTCCTTTCTTCGTTCTCCTTCTGGTACTCCCATCATGCATTTTTTATAGCTGTCCCACTGTTCTTTTTTTTTTAATTTTTATTGAATCACCATGAGATACACAGTATAAAGCTGTTCACAATTGGGTTTCAGTCATACAATGTTCCAACACCCGTCCCTTCTTCACCAGTGCACATTTCCCACTACCAGTGTTCCTAGTTTTCCAGTTTTCCTCATATCCCCACACCCCCAACCTGCCTCTGTGGCAGGCACTTCTCTCTCTCTCTCTCTCTCTCTCTCTCTCTCTCTCTCTCTCTCTCTCTCTCTCTCCCTCCCTCCCTCCCTCCCTCCCTCCCTTTCCATTTGGCATTATGTTTTGCACTTCAGGTACTGAAAGGTTATCATGTTTGTCCCTTTACCTCCTTTCGGCACTCTGCCCCATTGTTCTTACACAGTCTGTTCCTTATCTCCAGTCTTCTTCCTCTTTGCTTTCCTGGGTTAGAAGTCTCTGTTGACAAATCATCATGTTCATATTCTTTCTCTACTGCATTCATTTGACTAACAGACTCATCAAAGGCATCCTACATTTCTGTTAGTGTTTTTGGTCATTCACATTCCTTTTTGATCCTTTCCTAGAATTTCCAGCTTTCTGGACATGGCCCATTTGTTCTTTTATGTTGTCTGCTTTATCCATTTGAATCCTTAGGATATTTATCAGTAGCTTTAAATTCCTTCTCTGATCATTCCGATACTTCTGTTATGTCTTAGTTTGTCACTTGCTCTGTCTCTCCAAACTGTGTTTTCTGCCTTTTTCTATGCCTTGTATTTTTTTCTGTCCAGGTGAATCTTATGTACCAGGTTATCAGAAGTACAGCAAATAGACAATAATAATATGATGGTAGAGGTAGGGCAGGAACTCTTCTATCATCCTGTGATTAGATCTCAATCTTTCAGTGACCTCCTGCCTCTTAACTAGGAGATATAGAATTTCTTTTTTTATAATATAGGGATGGTTTCTTCCCTTTTTATTAGTAGATTATTCTTTAGAGTGGGCTATGATGGGTGTTTTTCTTCCCTCAGTCCTCTGTGATCTCACAATCTGATAAAAACAGTAAATAGGCTTTGGCAAAAATAGTTTTTCCTGAGAGCAGGTTGTCCTGGCATATTCCATAATGGTTCTTTTTCTCATTACCCTGTGGAAAATAAGGAAATTGTTCTCCTGGATTCTCTGGAAGAACCAGATCAAGTCACCCCTATGACTTGGGGTCCTGCCTACGGTCACAGAACCTCTGATTTGTCCTTTCCAAGACAACATCAATCCCCCAGGTCCTCCCTCCCCACCCACTCTCGACCTGGTGCTGCAGTGTTGGTCTCTGGCACTGACCTCCGATCTTCTTGTGTCTCCAGTTTGGCTATGGCCCCAGGAGTTTGCTCTGAGTCCTTCCTTCTCTGATGAAGCTGAGTAGAACTCATTGTTCTCTAGGTTTGGAGCAAACTTCACTGGGCAGAGGAATGACTCTCTCATCTCTTACATGCTGCATTGGAAGCCAGGATGGTGGGTTTTCCCACCTTTTCATGTCCTATCTCAAGGATAGCCAAGCTTTAGATCCTGGCCTCATTCAATCTGTATGACATCAGATTTCTCTCCTGATCATATTCACCCATTTTAACAGAGTTAATCGGATAGACTGTGTTCATGTGGTTCATTTCAGTTGAGGATCCAAGTGAACTGTTTTTGTTTTTGTTTTAAATGTCAGGAATGGAACCCAGGACCTCATACTTATGTGGCAAGAACTTAACCACTTGAGCCGCTAGAACCTCTAGATCACACAGGTCCTTGAACTGATTTGGCTACTGCCCTGTTTTCAGGAAAACAGAATCACTCAGTGCCACTCTGGAAACCTGCCTTTTTTAATTGAACTGACAGAAAACACCCCTACACTGCACCTAAGTCTACTACCTCCCCTGTCACTGCAGCACCTCCTGGGAAGATAGCCCCTCACCCAGAAGTGTTCTATTCCCAAAGAGGGGGTTTAGACTGGGTATTGGTCATTAATCCTTCTTTCCATATTAGGGGAGAATGGATAGAGGTGAGTAGAAAGTGCCTAGCTCCCTAGGGAGGTGTCATGGGTGATTATAATTTGGCAGGATGAAGAATTTTAGTTTTTATATCTTCCTGCCTTTCTTAAATACTATCAAATGAGCGTGTGTTATTTTTATACTCAGGGAAGGGTAAGAAGGGTGATGTTTCAGCCATGGACTGTTTTCCCTGCAGTGTGCAAGATGAATGTTCACCGGCGCTGCGAGACCAACGTGGCCCCCAACTGTGGAGTGGACGCTCGAGGGATCGCGAAAGTGCTGGCAGACCTGGGCGTCACCCCAGACAAAATCACCAACAGTGGCCAGAGGAGGAAAAAGGTAACAGGAGGGCTAGTGGGAAGAGTTTCTGGAGCCCTCGGTGGCCTATTTCTTTGCCCCTCTGTGCCGGCTTCCTGAGAAGGCTCCGGTAGAGCTGATGAGGTAGCTGGGTTGAGACTCGGATGGCAAAACAATCTGCATTCACCGAAACAGTTGAGTCACCTTCAGTCCTAAGAATAGGGGGAGGCCAAGTGAGTCTCATGTGCTGTGTTTCTCAGAGGAGCAGAAAGTTCTAGAAGGGGCCTTTGGAATTTCCTCTAGAAAAACCAGGACTCGCTAGACCAGGATAAAGATTTCTCTGCTTCCAGAGCCATGTCAGAGTTAGAACTCATCCCAGTATCACCATAAGGAGGAGAAGTGGATGAAGAGCTGGAACCACATTCTGTTCTGGGGAGCAGATTTCACAGACTTGCCACAGTTCATTCGTTCAGCCACTTGGGCAGCAGTGTGAAGGCCTTCCATGCCCACCCCCCAGCAGCTGGGCAGTTCCTTAAAGAGACCCAAGCCCTGCCTGTGCTGGCTGACATTCTGAGTATCAGTACCAAGAGGTCATTTACTAACATGCCAAGCCAGGGCCACAGATGTTAAGAGAGCTAATGGCCTTTGAGATATTTTGTCTGAAGGCTCTTCTTATCCTTGGCCACTGGCCTAGGAAATGTAAGCAGACCACGAAGAAGTCAGTAGTTCTGAGAACACTGGAGCTGAGTTGCCAGGGCAAGAAATCCTGCAGGGGCTGGGCCTGGGCCTGTGGGCAGACTGGGCATGGCCAGGGGACGGGCCATTTCTGCATCTCCACAAAGTCTTGACTCTGCTGCCTCTTCTGTTTTGATTCCCATATGTGCTCCCTAACTCTGCCACCTCCCCTGCATTTCCCTTCTCCTTGGAGAGCCTGTCCCACCTTTACCTGTACATGGGCCAGTATAGTTCGTTTCTCTTGTCTTTAATTTCTTTACCTTCCCAGTAAGCAAAGTTGTTTTGCAAGGCTTGGAGAGGAAAGCAAATACTCTCCTCCTGGGTTAACTGTGATATTTTTTTTTGTACTAGAGGCTCTTCTTTGCCCTGTAAATCCCACTGGTAGAAACAGGATTTCAATCATTGACCCAAGGCATCGGGAGTGCAAGCAGAATGTCAGCACCCAAGAATGTTAGGGCCCCACTTACAAAGCAGGTTAAGCAAACACACCAGGAAGACCATGTTGAAGCATTTATGAGCTCTGAGAGAGCCTTTGTCAGACAGCAGGGTTCTTTCCCTAGCTAGAAGGCCATGGGGATAGAAGAGTTATCAATTATCCAGAAACAGTGAGAAGGAAGCTCAGCGCCTGTCCTTCTCTCTGTCTTGACATGGCCTGGAAGGCCACTGGCCAAGCCGCATCCGTTTCTGATCCGTGGGGTCCCATGGTAAGAAGCCACCGTGGACACATTTAGGGAAAGACAGACAACAGAACACCAGTCCTGGTATCGTTGTTGCTGCAGGCCTCTGTCGCAGAAGTCGTAATAATCTAAAGGAACTAGGCAGTGGCTCGGGTGGGTGTGAGAGGGTGGAAGGGATGTCCCTGTGACCAGAAATGAAGACGGCTCTGCAGGAGCATCAGCATTGTTGCTGTCCTGTCTCCCTTCCCATTTACTCTGGCATCATCTCGAAGGTCATGTGCACATACAGTAGACCAAGAGTGACAGGGAATTGCTCAGCAGCTCTCTGGCCAAAGCTCTGGCTGAAATGGGAGTTTCAGATATATATTTTGAGGCTGGAGAGAGGACAGAGGTGAAGGTACTTGGCATATGTGTGGCCAACTCTTATTCGATTCCTGGCACCACACATCCTCGGAGTGTCTCCAAGAGTGATCCCTGAGCGCAGAGCCAGGAGTACACCCTGAGTACTGCTGCGTGCGCACATGTATGTACCACACCTCCCCGAGCTACCCCGGCCACCACTACCACCAATGGCTATAGCAGCATCTCTAAAGGTAAAGGTAAAGGCCCTCCCGTTGATCGTCGATTTGCTCAAGCGGGCCCAGTAACGTCTCCATTGGAGACTTTGTTGTTACTGTGTCTGGCATATTGAATACTCTCGGTAGCTTGCCGGGCTCTCCGAGAGGGGCGGAGGAATCGAACTCGGGTCGGCCATGTTGGCCGCTTCTAAAAGGAAGTATTTCTCTGCTGGTGTCCTATTGAAATTTGCCAACATTTTCTGTTTGTATTATTATCATTTAGAGTAAATAAACTTTTGGGGGGGACACCACCTGGATTTCCCACATTGGTAAGGGGGCCATGTGGTACCAGGGATTAAACCCACAGGCACGGGCTTTTAGCCCTTTGGGCTAGCTCCCAGACCTAGAATAAATAAGCAATTTCTATAAAAAAATAAATTTGTCATCAAATATTGAGATGCCCCTGAAAATACTGAATAACTGTTACGTGCAGGAGCAATACAAGTATTGGAGAGGATCTTACCCTCAAAGGACGTGTCGTCCTAGACAAGTATGTTGCAGATGTTAACCAGATCAGCTGAAGGAGATAATAAATGCCAAATGACCAGCTAATAAATGCCAAATGACCATTAAAGACAAGTGTCCGATTGCTGTGAATGAAATCGCGTGTGTTGCTTGGCTGAGCTTTCGGGAGCAGTGAGGTTAAGGGATTGCTCTAGCTTAGGGAGGTCAGCTGTACTTGAGTAGAATGAAAATGGGACCCGTTGAAATCGCTTGCTTTTCTTCGTGGCTGGCAGTAAAGCCTCGAGGCTGTGCTTCCAGAATGCCAATTCCACAAGTGCTTTGCACTGGGGATGCGAAGGACCCGGCTATAACAGGATGGCTGTGACTTCAGAGAAACCCAGCACCCTCCTTTCTGACTCATCTGCCTTCTCTCTCTCCCTCTCTGCAGCTCATTGCCGGTGCAGAGTCCCCACAGATGGCATCTGGCAACTCACCATCGGAGGAAGATCGATCCAAGTCTGCACCCACCTCCCCTTGTGACCAGGGTGAGAATTTCCAATTGGCATCTTTCCTCGGAGCCGGCCCTTGGAATGCCCTGGTTGCTGAGACCTCTCTCTGTCTGACTGGCCCTGTGAGCGGCATTCTGGAAGCTCTTCAGACGCAGCGTGCCTCTCCCTCGCCCGCTGTGCTTTCTCTCCGGGTCTTTCTGGGGACTGGCATCTTGTGGTGGCCGTCCAGCCCTTCCAGGATAGAGAAAGGAAGGGCATGTGACTGGGCTCCTGCTTCCTTCTTCTCCCTCTGCACCAGTGTCTGATACTGGCTTCATGGGGTCACTCAGTTGCTCTGAACATCCCTGATCTTCATCATCATGCCCAAACCTGAGCTCAGGCCAGGAGTGAGGGGATGTTCTGGTTGGGGTGCAGGCTGGATGTGGGGTAGGAAGACCTAACTGGAGAAGAAACATGAGACCGAGTGGAGGGAGAGCCTGCTCTCGGCCTGACACCTTCCAAACCTCAGCTCCAGGAGTCTCCTTGTTTCCTGTAAAAACATGGTTCAAGTCCTTGGAAGAATCTCAGATCCGTAGGCATCCAGGAATGCTGAGGCTCAGTAGGGGCTTTGCACATTTAAGACCTTCTGCTCTGGGAACCAGAAATAGATATGACCCAGAAGGGAAATCTGTGTCTGCAGAGCGACAGTAATTGTGAATGCACGGTGCTAGCGCCTGGGTTCTCTGCAGTGGCCTTTGCATCAGTATCTCATCTGGAAGCTTAGCACACCTCAGGGTTGGTGCACCTTGACCGCTGCATCAGCCCTGGGAGCACCCACAGCCAGTGGCCCTGGAGACCTGCAGATGCACCGCACTTCTGACTCACCAGCTGTGCTTTATCTCCAGGGCTTTCCTGGGCCTTGTTGCGGTCCACATAGTTCCTGAATGGGCAACTGGAGGTCCCAGGGTTGAAGCCCTTTGTCTAAGGTCTGGGAGGGAGTCAATGGTCAGAGATTGCCTCTCAACTTAGGGGCCCCACTCAGCATCCACACCATCATCAGCCCTCTCTGGGGGTCGGGGGTGTCGCCCTCCTGATCCAGGAGTAAAACAAACATCTGCAGGGGCAAAGCCACCCTGAGGCTCTCACATAACGACTCTGAGTTGCTCTTTGTGCTGTTCTGGTTAACCTTCTGACAATTTTTGCTGTTTCTTTACAAGAACAATTGGACCCATTAAGTCAACAAGTCAATTGATTGTATAAGTCAAATGATTGTATTCTGGGCCCTCCAGATTTATAGGTGTTAACCCAGACTGGTGAGAGTATTTTCATATTTCCCTGTTTATTCCCGAGAACTTCAGGGATAAGGTTTTATGGTAAAGAGAGCACAGTAGAATGGGTGGACCATAGATTCTAGACCTGGCTTTCTGCCCAGTGTTCCTTCCAGCCATGGAAGCTTGTGGTGTCTCTTGGGGCCTTTCTCTGCCCTTGGTCTTCCCTTGCAGGTTCTAATCTTAGCAACCAAAAGAGTTCGAGAATGCAGAATCCCCTGTTAGCAAGACATAACATCATTGTGCAACAGAAATAAGACAGTTTTCTTCTACTCATTCTAAGGACACATTGAAAGAAATTGTATTCTAACTTTGGTCTTCTCAAATACTTCCATTTTGTCTTTCAAAATTCATTTAAATAAATTGTGATGGGGATTATTAGCTCTCTATCGAGACTAAAAGTTTAGTTAGGACTCAATGACAGAAGAGTATTGACTGCCAACTCAGGTTGCTCCATCTTCCCACTGCCCCCAGATCTCAGAGATGAGTCAAACTCCGGCTCCAAGATAGATCCCTGAAGTGAGCCCTCATGGGCTTTCATATTGCAGAGAAGAGATCAGCTCCCTTGTGGGCTAACAACACTCACACCTTTGATTTCCAAGGATTAGTGGTCTCTGTGATCCAGGTTACTCATGAGTGCCTTTTAAAATCAGCTCATGCTTGACATGCCCATTTCTACACAGGGAGTGTGTGCCTTAGTGAATGAATAGCTAACAGTAAAGTTTCTGCAAACAGAAAAGGTCAAAGGATTCTCCAATGTCATCACCCCTGGCTAATTCAGGTCACATACTCTGGAGGGGCACAAGACTGTCTCAGAGTTGTGAAATTGTGCTGAGGAATCCCTGCCCCATTGGAGATAAACCTGTAGCATGTCACTCTTGGGAAGCAATTCTTTGGTTAATGATAAGCCCGCTGCTCATTTTGTTAAATAACCTGTGTGAGTTGGGTATTTGCAATAGGCCTGGCAGCAAGGCCAGGTAAAGTACTTTAGAAGGTAAAGGTCTTCTTGTCCCAACTCTTGAAATAGTCACCTCACCAATGATCTGGGTGGCAAGTCTCATTTAGTGGTTGTGCTTATCTTCAAACCATCCAGTACATAAAGGTACCCCTTATCTCTGGGACTCTAAAAGTGTCTAAAAACGACCAGGATGCTTGCACCACCCTCACAGTAATGAGGATTGTTACTAGATGGAGAGGCATATGGGGACATGGTGTCCTTAGGTGATGGCCAGCTGTCCCATAGTCATCCTAATGAGCTATTTGACAGTGATGAATTTGCCTCCTCTTTGCTTGCTTAGACTCAGCTGTCACCAGTAAATGTAAAAATTCTAGCAAGGGCCAGGAATATGGTTCAAAAGGCAGTACACATTCTAGGCCTGTACAGGGCCCTGAGTTCAATCCCTAGCACTCCAGGTTACTACCCAGCATAGCTATCCAGTACCTAACCATCAGTCCTGCATCTCTGGACCTGAGTATCTCTAAGAAGTGCCTCCGATATGCTAGGAGTGGGCTCTATCAAATAACTCTTTTGAGGGGCTGGAGCAATAGCACAGTGGGTAGGGCATTTGCCTTGCATGTGGCTGACCTGGGTTCAATTCACAGCATCCCATATGGTCCCCCGAGCACTGCCAGGAGTAATTCCTGAGTGCATGAACCAGGAGTAATCCCTGTGCATCGCTGGGTGTGACCCAAAAAGAAAAAAAAAATTTAAAAATTTCTTTTAAGTGTGTTCAGCGAATAAAGCAACTTGTAAGGAATACTACTGTGGATTTGTTGCAATCATGAGCAACAAAGAGGTGTTCCAAATGGACAGGGGTGATGTTCTGCGTGTTGAATCCTGGGGAGGACTTGAGAAGTCAGAAATAATGCAGTGTCTTGTCACTCTTGTCCCCAGAAATAAAAGAACTTGAAAACAACATCCGGAAGGCCTTGTCGTTTGACAACCGAGGGGAGGAGCATAGGGCAGCGGCGTCCTCAGGTGATGGCCAGCTGGCAAGCCCTGGAGAGAATGGTGAAGTCCGGCAAGGCCAGGCCAAACGCCTGGGCCTGGATGAGTTCAACTTCATCAAGGTGTTGGGCAAAGGCAGCTTCGGCAAGGTGTGTGGCATGGGGGCGACTCAGTGGTTTCCTCTATCCAGGGGTGCCACCTCGAGTGTTGCATCTAACATTAAGCAATGAATGTCTTGGTCTGCTTTTGGGAGTTTGTCCTTCCTTGCTGCCCAGAGCTTGCGCTCAACCCCAGTTTGTTTCCCAGCACCACACAGAGCCAAACATCAGAAAGTTTGGAAGCCCTGGAAATCCGCATGCACTTCTGTGGCATCCTGGATAGTTCCCAGGAGTGCAGGGCCCAAACAGCATCATGTTACTGATGGGCCCCAGTTTAGAGTTCAGGCTTTCTGAACACCATTTGGGAGATGCTCGCTCCGCTTAAAAAACATATTGGAAGATATAGTTCAAATGGTCTACCATCTCGTTAGTATCTGTGACCCCTGAGTTTGATCCCTGACATCACGTATCCCAAGCTCCACTGGGCCTGGACCACAAATCATCAGACTCTTCAGTGCTGGAACTGGCCTCTGTGAGATGGTAAAGCAGTGGAGCTGGAAAGATAGTCCAGTAGGTAGAGCACTGGCCTGGCATATTCCCATCCCAGGTATGGTCCCTGTCTCCACAGATGGTGGAGCTCCACCAGGATTGATCCTTGAACACAGAACTAGGAGTAAGGAACTTGAAAACAACATCAGAAAGGCCTTATCATACCTAACCATACCTAACCCTGAGCACTGGGTGTGTGGAAAAATAAAGTAATAAATTGTAATTGTTATATTGGGATGGGTTGGTATTTTCCCCAGCAGTTTAAAGCACTGTTTTGGCACCAGAGAGATAGTATAGTAATTAGATGCTTGCTTTGCATGTGGCATATCCACATTCCATCCATGCATCCCATATCGGCCCTCAAACTACTCTAGAATGATCAGTCCCTGAGTGCAGAACCAGGAGTAAATCCTGAATACTGCCGGTGTTGCCCAAGAACCAAAACAGTAAATACATGATAAAGCTAAGATAGTGTTTTGAGTATAATTGAACAAGGACTTTAGAAGATGTGTAACCTCGAGGCCACTGCTTCCACCCCCCTGAAATAACTGACCTGCTTTGGGTCACCTGCAGGTCATGTTGGCAGAGCTCAAAGGCAAAGACGAAGTGTATGCTGTGAAGGTCCTAAAGAAGGACGTCATCCTCCAGGACGACGACGTGGACTGCACCATGACGGAGAAGAGGATTTTGGCTTTGGCTCGGAAACACCCGTACTTGACCCAACTCTATTGCTGCTTCCAGACCAAGGTATGCTCAGGAAGGGTCAGGTGGAGCAGTCTGGGGAAATTCCACCAGGCCCTGCTCTCTTGGCTGGCAGGTTAAAAAAAAAAAAATCCCGACATTCTTTTTTTCAAAGAACGGTCTTGTAATGTGGAATGGTTTCACCCTCGAAAATTATCAGCCTCATCTATTTGACTAGCCTCATCTTTTTGAAGGGCCTGGAATGTTCCATGCAGGGTTGGACTTGTGAAGGAGAGAACAATGGGACTTGGGCAGACAGAGCTGGGCCAATCTGCCTGGCTAAGCCCCCAGTTTACTCCTTGGAGAAAACAACAGGTGGGGGCAGACCTTGCTCTGCTCCTAACTTTTGATCAATAGACAAATGCCTGGACCTTTTTGTTACCTTCGAGTCAAATGGAAAAGACTGAATGCCCCTTAAGTGTCCTAACTGGACCCTAACTCTTCTAAATGTGGCAGTATGGCACGAGGCCCAGGATGCCAGCACATGCTCGAAATGCGACAGGGAAATGCATGTGGAAGGTGACGTTTTCAGTGTCTCACACAGGAGCCCAGAACCAGGAGAGGGCAGCAAAGAAACAAGGATAATCTAGCTTTATGCTGGGCTCCAGCCTATCTTTCTCTTCTTGGTGGAGAAGAGAAACACCAACAGTCTTCATGAAATTCTTAACCCTCCTCTTATCTCACCTTTTATTTTGGGGGGCACAGGGGCTAACATCTTTGGTGTACCATACAGATTTGTAGCCCAAGGCTTCCCGAGAAGGCAAAGGCCCCCTTTGACTGTCCCCGCCCTGAGCCCAGATCCAGGTTGCTGCCCCAGATCTGGTCCTTACCCCTTGCCTCTCATTCACCTCTCAGTTGTGGCAAGCCTGGGTCTCTCTGCACTGAGAATTTCCACTCACTCATTTGGTCATTTCATGGATTCTTCTTTCAGTTCATTATATCATTGTATTGAAATCTCACTGTGTGTGCAGTGATGGAGATGCAGTGGTGGGCCAGCACCAGCCCTGATTGCAGGACTGCAGACCATGGGCGATGGTGCCCTGCCATGACTTGGGGGTTGTGTGAGGAAGAGTGCCACATCTGGTAGCGATAGTGCAAACCCATCGGCATCTAGCTTGAGGTCATGCTTGATTCAGGTCTGGCCATCAGCCAGGGTGACCACATCAGTGCCCTCTGAGAGGGAATGGGGCTTTTTGTAGCAAACTTGTCTAGTCCTGGCACATGTGTTCTGATCACAGTACGTGCAGAGATCTGGAAAGGGAGACAAGTCAATGAAATCCCCCTGCTTTTGAACAAAGAAAAGTTCAGGCCGATGCATTAAGCCAATGGCTTTCATCATGGTCAGATTAAAACCAAAGAGTGACAGATCAATAGTTCCACTCTTGTTTGCATACGGCCAACCCAGATTTGATTCCTTTCACTCCATAGGGTTCCCCAAGCTCCGCCAGGAGTGATCCCTGAGCGCAGAGCCAGGAGTAAGTCCTGAGCACAGCCAGGTGTGGCCCCAAGACAAACAAAGCCAAACAATGGATTTTACTTTATGCTGTGTGTTATTTGGTGTGCAAGAGTAACCTAAAATAACTAGGGAAAATAGAAAATGTAATTAACTGTGAAACATCTGGTACAAAAAGGGAGGTGGAGAACTTTATCTTTAAGCAAGATAGAAGAGCCTCATTCCCCTCAAGTTCTCTCTCCCAGCTCAAACACCCGCTTTCTTATCTCATAAAGACATTCTACTCGCCAAGACTGACACACATCTAAAACGATCTGCTGATGTGAATGAAAAACTAAAATTTTTATATTAGTTGAAATACGAGGTGGCATTTCAGTGTATGATGTGAAACATCCATCACTGTTTTTAATATTTTCATACAGAACACTTGTTTTTCAGTTAAAAAAATGTGACCTATTATTTCAATGACTACGTAAGTATTTTTTGAGCATGGATAATACCAGTCACTATTAGATTTGGAGGTCATAAATCCCAGAACCTGCCAATTCTGAATTTGGAAAGATTACCGCCCAGTGACGTTTGCCTTGCACATGGCCGACCCAGCTGATCCGAGTTCGATTCCTCTGCCCCTCTCGGAGAGCCCAGCAAACTACCAAGAGTATCTCACCCACATGGCAAAGCCTGGCAAGCTACCTGTGACGTATTCGATATGCCAAATACAGTAATAACAAGTCTCACAATGTTACTGGGCCCACTCGAGCAAATCGATGAACAACGGGAGGACAGTGCTACAGTGCTACTGCCCAGTGGGAGATGGACATCCATAGAGAATGTTCTGATCCTTGGTGGCTGATGAGCCATGTAAGTGATACATTGGAAACTCTGCAGAAAGCAGCTGGGAAGGCTTTCTGAAAAAGCCTCTGGCATCTGTGTTGATTGGGTAGCATTAGAAAGAGAATAAGGCAAAAAGACGACTCATAAAACTTCGAACTAATTACCAAATGTCATTTTCATGATGACTTTTCCAACAGTAGGACAGTAGAACTCCAAACTCATTCTGTGTCCTGCTTCTCCTAAGGGCTGACAAATTGCAGCAAGAGAGGGAGAAAGGAGGCATTTAGGTAGCAAACGGGGAAGCTCCTGCATCTGAAGATGGACATAAAGCCGGCGGCAATGAGGGGCTGTAATGCTGTGTCCTCCTGCTTCCTTGCTGAGGCGCATTCCCAGCTCTGTGTGGTCTCAGTGGAGTCAGGGCTGGGACTGGGACTGGAGAGTGAGCTCAGGAATTGTCCTCGGGCTTCCCTTTCTGCCACAGACACCAGGCGAGGGTCGCCACTGGTAGGTTTGTTTTTGCTTTTGCTTTTGTGTCGTTACAGGAAATAACATTTCTCAGGTATTTTTAGATTCTGGTGTGATCCCTATTGTGAAATCATGCCCTTCCATGTGTGTCCCACAAAGCCAGTCTTGAATAATTTCATCCACGATTTTTCCTCTTTAAAGCTGCTGAGTTCCCAGCTCCACCCCCGGGCGTTTCCGGCGGGGCCTGGGAAGTCGGCTCCAGGAGGGCCAGTGTGAGCCACGAAGGAAGCTGAGGGTGAATGCTTGAGAATCTCCCTGGGTCAGCCTCCCTCGCTGCCTGGGGGGAAATGCAGAATGGAAAAAAATCCTTAAAAAGCAACAGGAGACATTTTTCAAATGAGCTTTAATAATGTGAGTGAGCATGGGGTGAGAACTGCCAAGAAGGAGTGTTCACAGTGCGTAGAAAACATTGTCATTTCAGGAACTCTGATGTTTATTTTGACCATTATCACTGAGAAACAACAAACATGAAAGCAAAAAAAGGGGGGGGGGGATAAATTAGTCTATATGTAGGGTTTTTTTTTATTTGGGGGGGCGGAGAAGGGGCTCCCAAGCTGTGCTCAGGGGGCCCCATGTCCACTTCTGAGGACACTCAGTCAAACTACCAGATGGTTCCATGCAAAGGCCTGAGACTACACTGCCTGGGAACCCAATCCGAGTCCCTGGGGATCAATATGCTCACCCATAAGAGATTCCAAATGAAAATAGTCTCAGTAATTGGAAACAGAGTTCAGGAAAATGAGTGAAAGGTACGGAAGATATCAGATGGCCCAGATCACTGTTCTGACTCCCCGAAACTGCTTTTACCCGCTGTCAGGGCATGGTGCAACCGTCCCCTTTAACTGGCCAGGGAAGAGCTGTGTGAGAGGGCCTGGTATGGGGCGGGGGCACTGGTCAGCCCCACAGTGGGTTAAAAGGTATTCCAAGGTTATTGTATCTTGGGGAAGGGCTGGTTCGAGGCTTCTGGAGGACTCGCTGAGGATGTGTGGGGTGGTGACAACGACGACGATGATGATGATGGCAATGACAATGACGGTGATGATGATGATGATGATGATGATGATGATGATGATGATGATGATGTGTGTGTTTGTGTTGGGGTATGTGTGGTTGTGTCTTTGTGCAGGGTGGTGCCCCAGTGAGTGAGAAAGAAGAGTGTGGGCTGTTTAGAGTCCAGTACAGCTGGTGGAGGGGAGCCTGGCCCCGGTCTTGCAGTCAACAGGATCTGTGCTCCCTGTTGGAACCAAAGGTCGCAGAGTTTATTCCTGGGCCCTGGGGGCAGAAAGGCTGAGAGTGTCGGATCTTATCGTGTAGTTGCTGCCTCCTGAACTTCCTTGCCCCTAAGAAAATTTGGCATTTAAATATAAGATGTTTAACTTTTTCTTTGATTTTATTTATTTATTTATTTTTGGTGTGGTTTTTGTGCTTTTTAAAATGCCTTCGTGTTGATGGGAGAGATAGGCAAAGGGCTGGAGTGCATGTTCTGCTCATGAGACGAGGCCTGGGCTCAATCCCCAGCACTGTGTGTTCTCTGAGCACTGAGCTCTGAGCAATATAGGCTCTGTGCATGACCAGATATGCCCACCCCCCACACACACACACACAAACAAACAGCATCAAAAAATGAATAACATGCCTTCATTTGGCCACAGAGATAGGCCTTCAACAAGGCGTATATTCAGAACAGCACCACATGGTCCCCTTCCTAACTCCAGGAGTGAGTCCCCCACATTTTCCCCAAGCACAGAGCTGAGAGTAGCCCCTCAGATTGCTGGCTGTGACAGAGCACCTTCCGAGGAAAGAAGAAACTGTCTTGCCTACTGTCAGCTGCCCTATAATGCTCTAACAGAAAGCACAGCCATTTCCTCCCACAGATGGGAAGACGGAGGTCCAGTGGGGTCCAATGACCCAGCAGCCCCCCGAAGTACTGGGCCTCAGCCACAAGAATAATCAGGTCTGTCAGCCTATTTCTGGAAACCCTTTAGTTTTCTCAAAGTGCCAGAAAGGAGGAGAACAAGACACAGGAGCTGTGTCCAGGATGCACCAGCATGAGGTGCGGCCTCATCCTGGGCACTTGTGGCCTTGCTTCGTGCCCGTCCCCCAGGTGTGTACCTTGGGCACCGTGCCACCGGGTTCCCTCCAGGGGACTTCAGGCAAGAAGTGATGATTCCTGGCTCAAGGCACTGGCATTTCATTCCTTCTTGCCCTTGGGGTCTCATCGCTGTCCCTGTGAGCCTTGCTGTCCCTCCCTCCTGCCAGGCTGAAGCTTAGTTCTTCCGAATCTGTGGCCCTAACTTTTTCATTTTTTAAAAATTGCTTTGAGGTTTGGGGGCCCCAGACGACAGTGCTCAGGCTGCTCCTAAAGATCGGTACTTGGGAGTCAACCATATGTGGTGCTGGGGATCAAAATGGGGTGATCTGCATGCAAAACGGGAACACTCACCCTTGTTCTATCTCTCCAACCCATAACAGGTAGTATTGAATGTTTGATCACAAAGAATATTTTGTTAATGCAGAACAATGGATAAAAAGAGACAGTAATGATTCTGATAACTACTCCTAATACCTTGATGTGTCTGTTTTCAGCTTAAAGATACATCTGTTGACATATACATTTATAAAATGGACTGCGTGCTCCTACACTTTATAATAAGCTGTCTCCTTCAGTGCCACAAGGATAACTATTTCTTTGTTGTGGTCACTAAATAATTTTCTAGCAAGTGTTCTCTCAAGTTCAGTCATCAGCGAAGGTATTTGGGCGGGTAATCCCGCCCTGGGAGACTGCAGTCACCCACAGACGCTCAGCATTCTGGGGGCTGGTGAGAGCATCAGGGCTGGACAGCAGCAGAGAGAAGTGACACTTCTACTGTCCTCCTCCGTGGCACCCCTCGGCCTGAGTGCAGCACTGGATAACCTAACACTGAACAAGAGCCAAGTTTCTTTGCTTTTATATCCAGACTCACACCTGTTCCCCAGGTAGATTCCCCACGTACCTCTGAGGCGTATGCTTCCCCATTCTCTGAAAAAGATTTGCTTCTTTGTCTAAGCTGTAGTTTTCATGTAAGACCTGGTGGAGGTCAGACATTGCCTCTGTGGATGCGTGTGGGGCGTGTGTGTGTGTGCGCGTGTGTGTGTGGTATGTGTACATGTGTGTTGGTGTGTGTAAACATGTGTGTGGTGTGTGGATGGTGAGTGTGTGGTGTATGTGGTATGTGAGTGGTTTATGTGTGTGGGTATGTCCATGTGTATATTGTGTGTGGTGAGTGTGTGGTGTACATCACATATGTGTGGGTGGTGTATGTGTGTGGGTATGTACATGTCTGCATGTGTGTGGTGTGTGTATATGTGTGTGGTTTATGTGGTGAGTGTGTGGTGTATGTGGTGTGTGGGTGGTGTATGTGGTGTGTGTGTGGTGTGTGTGTACTCCGGTGTTCTGTGGCAGGAGCTCCTTCCTGGGCCCCCTCCTACATTGGGAGCAGCTCGTTTCCGCTGCATCACATGTGAGTTTGTTCTTCCTTCAATTCCAGCTTATTTTATTGAGGTATCACAGTGCGCATTTATACAGAGTCATTGTTCTACGTGGTGCTGCACCTCTACCCCTCCCTGTCTGTTTGGGACCTTCCTTGGCCCCTAGTCCTCTGGTCCCATCTCAGGCTTGTTTCCTCTGGGGATTGCCTGATCCCTTCCTTTCTTATACTCATCCCATATTTGTCTTTTATTTTTCTGACTCACTTCACTTATATACTAGATTTTTTTTAAATTCTGTTTTGTTGTTGTTTGTTTTATTTGGGGGCCACACCCGGCGGTTGTCAGGGCTGACTCCTGTCTCTGCACTCGGGGGTCAGTCCTGGTGTTGCTCAGGGAGCATATCGGGTGCCGGGGAGGAGACTTGGATCAGCCTCATGCTAGACAAGCACCTTCCTTCTGTCCTATGGCTCCAACCTACATGGTAGTTTTCTTTTAAAGTAAGATATCACCTGAATAAAGGATTTCACTATGATAAAAAAAAAATAGTGGCTGCAACTGCCATTGAAAGTTTGTAGTAAATGTTGAGGATTTTTATCCACTCATGTATAATTTGAGTTATATAATCAGGTACCACTGCCTGAAATTTTTCATGATCAATGTCCTTCCATTATTGACATGGGCACTTTTCTGGGGCCAGAGAGGTAATTTGGTGGATAAGGTTTTTTGCCTTTTGTGCAGCCAGACCAGGTTCTTTGATCCCCAGCACTGTCTGTGATCCCCTGAGCCACGCAGGAGTTACCCCTAAAGAGAAGAGCCAGGAGTCAGCCCTAAGCACAACTAGAAGTGCCCCCCACCCCACAGAAACTAAAATAAAATGGGTACATTTTTGAGAGTTGAGCAGAGGTAGAATGGTAGGGAATAATGGGGGGAATAATCCAAACATTTCCTATGTACTTCCTAAGTGATGTCTCTAATTTGACCTGCAGTCAGGCCTGTTGTAAATACTATCTAAAGTCTGAGTTTAACCGCTCTGGTTCTCCAAAAAAGGTCTTCCACCACAGAGAGATATGGAGGCAGAGTAAAGGTGAGGCCAGGTAGCACTGACGATGAGTGAGTTCATCCTAAGAATCTTCTCTGTTGTCTTCACCTTATCAGGTGCCTTTGGGAGATAACAGGCCTGGAACTCAAGTTCAAGAGGAGATGTCAGGGCAGATGTCAGGCAGTGGCAGAGTCAGGGTAGTCTGAGGCACCTGTTCCGTGGCAAGCCTGTGCAAAAGCCCATTTCCGGACTCCCCTCCCAGTCCTGTGGGCTGGAGGTCATCCGAACCCGTTCTTCGGGAAGATAAGGAGTCTGAGTTTCAGGAAGACTCGCAGAAAGGCTCACACAGGCGGCTAAGTGCAGGGTTTGGGGCCTCATTCTTGCTTCCTGTGGCAGTCGTGGTACAATAGGGTGGGAGAGGAGAGGGCTCTCGGGGGAGAACAGCAGGGAGAGAGAAGCGTGCGGGGATGGCACCTCTTGTAGGGAGTCCGTGCTGTCACAGTTCCCTGACTCATGCTCATGTAGAGCAGGCATGGGAAGGATGGCTCCTGGGGAAGTGCCACGCTGGAGTGTCTCAGTGCCAGTCAGGGAGTTTGGGCTCATTCTGAGGGATTCCTGGAAGGCATTGCAAGAAACCTGTGAACACACCGTGGCAGTCTGTGGGTCGGTGGAAAAGGAAACAGTAGAAAGAGGTGCTGGCCTGAATGGGAGATTTTTTAGTAACCCACAAGTCCAGACACAGAAGGGGAGCTCAGAGGGCCGAGTGGGTCCATTTCTCCTCAGCATCTGGGGAGGCCAGCCTCCCTGTGAAGAAAGGAAAATTCACCCTGCTCACTCTAGAAAATGTCCACGTGAACTCAGAGCTCATGGGAAATGTGGACTTAGGTCGCTGCCAAATGGGCTAAGTGACCTCCACACTTTTAAGGGACCATTTGCACACAGTTCAGTGAGTATGTATAGGATTGGATTTGAAGAGTTTCATCTTGAAATCTAAAACCCAAGGTCTGAGTTACCTAACTCGCTCACTACACAAAGCCCAGTTTCCTGGTGAGTTGATGCTAGATTCCACCCTCAATGCTGTTTATTGGATTTCAGAATTTACTTTTTTTAGTGTGTCTAATTTTAGATCCATGTTGAATTTTGATAATAGGTTGTTTTCCAGGTGGAGTATTGGGTAGAGAAGTTTCTGCCCAGTCTATTGAGGTAATTCAGCCTCGGCTTAAGCAATGGCCTTTCCTCGTGTAAACTGAACTTTTTGTTCCAGTGGTCTTAGATATTTCAGATAACTCTGAAATATTTGGGCTTTGAAGAGCTTGCCAATCTGTGGGTACCTCCCAGCAGGCTGTTTGTGTTCATGTTTGCCCTATTGATTTGTCGGGAGTGCAGGATACAAGAAAGAGGGCACCGAGAGTCAAGAGATTCTGGCGCTTGCTCTGACTTCTGCCACTGATGCCTGCTGGGCTGTTTCTCGGACACAGATTTCCTTACTCATCACAAAGGCTGCGACAGACACCGGAAGGACTTAGATGATGTTCCATAGCACTGCTTTGATGCCATTCGACTTTGTTTGCTTACTGTGACCCCCTCTGTCTTACTTGTTGCACCTTCTCATTTCATGCCGCACCCACCATGTACATGATTTTCACCTGTGTACCCCCTTGGAATATCCTGCGGGTTCATGAGGAGGCCATATGCCTTCCCCTCCCCATTGAGAAACGCAACTATATAGGATTCCCAAGTGGCTGCAAAGAAACAATATGAGAATATAACAACATGTGGGACCCTCAGAGATTTATTTATGGCTAACACAAGTAAGAGAAGAACAGTGGTGAAATAGATAGGTAGTGCTTAATGTTCTCTGGTCAAAGCTTGATTTAATAATATTTTGTAGCTTAATCAAAACCTGTACGTTCACAGGAATGTCACTCTGCCTCAGGGCCCCCAAGTGAGTCACTTTCAATGATTAACAGTGATAGAGAGCAAGATAGATGAGAATAACCCTAGGTTGTCCCCTTTCATCATCATTTCCAGAGGCCAGGGACGTGGTTCAGTGGAATGTGCATGTCTTGCGTTCGGGAGACCTGGGCCCAGTCCCGGGTACTGCCCAAAACAAGAGGAAATCAAGGCATCACTTCCAGGCACTGCACACGGCAGCCACAATGAAGTTTCACTCGGTCTGATCCTCTAAATAGATTAAGTATTCTTTCCTGATTGCTCTACTAGATCTCAAGGTGAACTGAGATCTTAGTTCCCTCGATGATGATCTCTTCTTACCAGGCAGTCACACTGTTCATGAAACAACTGAGAAAATCCTGCTGGCAGACGTGCCCAGTGGGGCACAGTATCTTTATAAGGAGAAAACTCATCCCTGACCTGAGCCCACATTGTTCTTAGTGACAGCTATGGCTTTTTGACAGGAGGGTATCAAGGAAGAAGTGACAGAAAGCCAAGCTCCTTGCCAGAAGACATTTATACCCAACTGGAAAAGGAATGCTTTGTCTGTCACTTATGTTCCTTAATGATGGCATTGCTTCTTGGATCTGTGTTGCAAAATCGAATGCACTTAGCACTGTGGTCGGTTAAGGTGAGAACACAGGTTTGCTTGTGTTCCCTTGCAAGTCTGATCACTTGTCCTCCTTACTACCTGACTCGAACTGTGAGCTGGAGCCAGCCCAGTGTGTCACATGCCCTTGGCTTCCCCGAGGCTTCTCTGAGCACTTCTCTTGCACAGGATGGCAGTGAATTCTCGATGGGCTTTTCCTTTCCTTGTCATTAGGGAGAAGGGGGATATATACCAACATGGGCTTCCCACTGGCAAAGGAAAAGGTCACTGGTTTCAGTAAAGGGCACCTTAGGTGGAACTATCCCCCAGCGCCCAGGGAAGCTTTGGAGTCTTTGGAGGCTGCTGTCAATGTCTGAGAAAGGAGTGAGCACTGGATCCCTTGGACAGCTGCTCCCCATCTTCTAGTTCAAGGTCATTTCCGATGCATTAACACCAACAGTAGCACAAATGTATGCAGTGCGCATTGTATGCAGGGGTTACTATTCCACTTTCGGCATATATGAAATCATTTACTCTTCATAGCACACCTCTGAGTGGAACTGTTGTCCAAAATGGAGGTCACAGAGCAAAAGTATGGCAGATCCTGGGTTCAAAGACAGGTAGTTGGCTTCTAGAAACCTCATTTTACTGAATGCCCAAAGATAAGTCCCCTGGAGACCCAGGTGCAAGTGAAATGATAACTGATTTGTACTGGGGTCACCAGGCCACTTGAGCCTGTTCCCCAGGACACTCTGGAATAGTTCTATGTGGATAGTATTTTCCAAAGACCAGTGTTTCTCCACCTTTTTACAACTGTGGTCCCTTTCTGACCTTGTTTTCTTCCTGTGCCCCCCTGTCCTACACTAGTTTCATGCCAAACACCCCATTTATGTCACTTTTATGTGACTTTTACCTGTGGTCCTTTTGGAATATCCTGGGGACCCACAAGAGTCCCTTTGGCTCCCGGTTAAGAAATGCTGTTGTAGTCCATCCAGATTGTATTAGAAAAACAATGGAAGTCCAATCTGACCCTCTTCTTCCTGTGATGAGAGTGTTTTTCTGCAAAAGCAATAGGAAGTTGAAACATCTGCTTTTGAGCCCAGAAGAGTGTTTTGCTTTAACCACCGTGTTCCAGGAGAAGGCCAGGAGAGGTGCAGGTGAAGAGGATTCTTGCCAGTCAGCCCCTGCAGTGTGGCTGGAGGTACAAATTAACTCCTTTGTCGGTCAATGTGATCCTCGCTTGAGGTTTGTCAGCACTGTGTAATCCATTTTATCTGGAACACTTGTGTCCAGGTTGCTAGGAAACTAAGCTCATTACCCAGCCTGGGTTCTTACTGCCTCACTGGCGGCTCCAAGGCTCATTTGGAGCCCGAGTGACTGACAGTCACACACAGGGTAGTGATGGGTTTGGAGCCTTCTTTTGTCCTCTGAAAAAGGCATTGAAGGTGCAGGCCAGTAAGTGCCAGGGCATGGGCAGGTTAGGAAAAATGAATTCACTTTTACCATCATTAACCCAACCCAAGTCCATGTTGGGTTTTCAGTTAATAACTTAAATTTGACCTCCTGTGTCAATCCCTACTTGCTGAAGACATTCGAGATTCAGCAGTGTTAGTGCTAAAACCTTACAAAATATGACCAAATCAAACCTACCACTACCAGTAATGCTGAAATTCTTCTATTGTTTAATTCACCAGAGGGGCTGGAGAGATAGTAGACTTTATTTAGTAGGTAAGACCTTACATTTCACTGAGTATGATTTGAATCCCTGGCACCACCTGTGTACTTCCAAGAATCCTCAGGGATTACTCCTGAGCACAGAGCCAGAAATAACCTCTGAGCACCCACGTTTGGCCTAACTCTCTTCCCCCAGTACAGAAAGGTGGAGGGTAGAAAATCACTGTCACTGTCACTGTCCTCCCATTGTTCATCGATTTGCTCGAGCGGGCCCAGTAACGTATCCATTGTGACACTTGTTACTGTGTTTGGCATATCAAATACGTCACGGGTAGCTTACCAGGCTTTGCTGTGTGGGTGATATACTCTCTGTATCTTGCCGGGCTCTCTGAGAGGGGCAGAGGAATCAAACTCGTTCATTTTTTTTTTAATCATCGAGTTTGCTTCCCTTGGGAGACTTTATTAGAGATATGGGGATGATTTCTTACTGTGCACCCATTGTAAATGACAAAGAAGTTTACGTAGGAAAACTGATGAAACTTGAAAATAAAATCTGACCTTAGCAACAACAAGCAAATATAGGCTTCATTGTACACCTTACAAAAGCCAGCTTCTTTTATAAAATGTTTACAAAAGGCTTCACCTGTGTCCACGCCTTGGTGGGTTGTCAGGATTGGTCTGGTCTGTATAGGTATTAGGTGCTCACTGAAACCTGAGAACCAACAAGCAGAGGGAAGGAGGCATATGGGGGTGTCCGGGATCTGGACGCATACCCTGCATACCCTTGGTCAGGGGGCAAGACTTCTATTCTGCTGCAAATGAGCCAGACTGGATTTCTCTTCATGCTTAACTTGTCTTTAGTTTAGAACTAGTGTGCCAGGGATGGAAAAAGACAAAATCCTGCTCCAAAGCATTTCCACTCCACTGGAGTAAGACTAGCACAGGTGAGCCAGAAAGTAAAGCAGGGCTTCATGTGAAGGGGAATAGCAGAGAAATGCCCTTAGGAAGTTAGAGAGAGAAGGGGGCCAAGTAGTAGGCCTGGTCCTGCAAACCAGAGGGACCGTCTCTGACGCATAGAGAACTGACCGCAGGATTGAGGTCCCCATCTTCGGAAGCAATGATGTGTACTCCCAGAACCTGGGGGTTGCCTTTGTGCAATCTTGTCCTGTGTGAAAGGCAGTCAGCGTTGCCTCTAGATGTTGAAGCAGTTCAGAGTCTCCCACCCACCACTCTGGCCTGGTGTTTGTGTCTGTTGCTTTGTGGGGGTTTTTTTTTGGGGGGGGGGGTTCATTACACCTGGTGATGTTCAGGAATTACTCCTGGTAGTGCTCGGGGAACTATATGGGATGCGGGGGATCGAACTTGGGTAGGCCACAGGCAAGGCAAATGCCCTCCCCGCTGTACTATCACTCCAGCCTCTGTGTCTGTTTCTTTGACCCATAGTAGCAGTGAAAAAAGTAGGAACCAGCCCATTAGGCTGGAGTGATACATCAGTGGGCTAAGTGCATGTCGAGGCCCCAGGTTGATCTCCAGCTCCGCATGACCTCTTAAGCACTGCTGGGAATAACCTCCGAGCATAGAACCAGGAGAGGCCCCTGAGCAATGCCAGATGTGAGCCAAACCTCAAAACTAACCCTGCTGTTGACCTTGAGAACCTGGTGTGCTTAACAGGTGTGGGGAATCACTATCCCTATTGTGAGGTTGCCCCAGGAAGGAAGAAACTGGATCCTTCCAAAAGCTTCAAGTGGTGGATAGATGCTTCTAGCTCTGAAAGTAGGTGATTCCTGCACATTCATGTTACTAGGAGGATGAACGCTGTTTAACTCTCTTTGAGCTTCTTGTTAATTCCTGAACCGTGAAGACATGAGTTCAACATAATGTGCAGAAACATTCAGACGCTCTGTCCTCTATGGGATATGTACTTACATGTACTTCCAGGTTGTAGAACTCTGAGAGTGAAAAGTCCCCTTGGTCCAGAGAGGAATATATGTGGAAGGGGGAAATACTAAGTTAGAGGGCTTTGTGAGAAGCTATATAAATGGCTCAAAGGTTAATGCAAAACCGTCTCTTGGGTCAAAGCAATAGTCCAGTAGGCAGGGTGCTTGCTTTGCTTGCGGTTCTTGATTCCTCGCACCCCAGATGGTTCCCTGAGTGCTCTAGAAGTGATCCCTGAGCTCAGAGGCAGAAGCAAGCCCTGAGAACTGCTGATTGCGCCCAGTGACCACCCCCCTACACACACATACCAATGCCCATTACCAAGATATAATTCCAATCCAGCAAAAGGAGCACTTGGACTTCATAGGTCAGGAAAGACAGGAGTAGAAAAGACTGTGGACAGTGTCCAGTTAGGCAAACTGGAGGAAAGTATGTAAGACTTTGGTGCTTGGGAAAAAATGGCACTTTTAGAAGACAGTATCATTTGGAATGTTTTAGTGCATTTTTTGACCTAAAATCTATCAAAAATAGCACCTTGACATAAGGCAATGTTTGCATTAAAAAGGTGAGGGATGGCCCCAGCTGAACTAAACTGCAGTGACAAATCACCTGCTGGGAAGAGGTTGAATTGTTTTTTTCTGATTTATTAGACAGAGGATGTTTTTCAAAAGGTGCTTTTTAAAGAGGGTAGGAGGTCTTCAGAACCATGACTTTAGCCTGAGAGTGGTGATGAGAAGGGGATAATATCAGAAAAATGCTCATGACATGACTGCATTTGTATGACATCTCTAGGCAAAACAAAGGAAAGCTATGTATCCTTTAGAAACAGATACACAGGCAATAAGACTATAGAGAAAACTGGGGTGATGCTTAGCAGGAAAATCAAAATGTTGGTAACCCCTGTGTAGGCATGTCATCAGAGACGTTTTATCTTTTTTCTTATCTAAGGGGTGTGGGGGAAGTGGCTTGGGCCATGCTGGTCAGTCTCGGTGCTTACTCCTGATTCTGTGCTCAGAGATCATTCCTGGCCATGTGCAAAGTACTAGACACAGTACTGGGGATTGAACCGCACAATCCCCAGGTTGGCCGCACATGCCTGGAAAGTCTTATTTTCTTATTATCTCTCCAGCTCTGCATTTCATTTTTTAAATGCTTTTGGTTACATTTGAGAGTGCTCAGAGATTATCCTGGCTCTGTGCTCAGGGGTCCATTCCCGGTGGTGCTTCGGCATCTGCAATGCCTGGAATGGGAGTCAGTCAGCCTCAAGCATGACAAACTGCTTCGCACAGGAACTATCTCTCTGGCATCTATCTATCTTTGGGGAAAGTTTCAAAAGAGCTTTTGAAAAACAAAATCTCTCTTCTGTTTGTCGAGACGGGTGTTGGTTAAAAAGAGAGTTGCTTTTTTATTTATTTAATTATTTTTTAGCATACACACATAACATGCCTTTGTAGGAATGTGTTATATTGAAGGGAGGGAGGAGAACCAGATCAAAAGAGAACACAAAGATGCCAGAAGTGTTAGCGTTTAAACTATGGAGATATCCTCAGAAAATCCTCACTGTAGTTAAAGCTGAGCCGGAGGACAATGTCTGCATGTCATTATGCTGCCACTAAAGTTTGGGTTTTCCTGTTGTCTTTGGCAGCAAGCTCTGTCTCAAGGACAGGAAGTGTGGCAGCAAGTCACATGGTCTGTTGAGCTGAGAGGAAGAAGCATAGTCCCTGCCTCCTTCCCAAGATCAAGGCCAAGATGGGGCTCAAGTCTGGGCATTCTCCACACAGACACTGGCTCCTCTTAGCCCCATGGGGTCCCCTTCCTCCAGCTTCAAATTCTTCAGGAGTGACCCGCTCAGCCTCACTCTGAACACACACAGAGCTCTGATGCAGCAGGAATCCCTGCTCGGTTCTGTGACTTCAGTGCTCCTTCCAAAACTTGAAGCCATGTTTTGTCACTGTGATGATGTAGTCAAACATTTTCTTTGTTGGTGTACAGTGTGGAACTCATAGGCATTTCCCATTGTATAGAATTTTATTATAAACAAAGCCTAATTTTATTCTTATTTATTGGAAAACGCTGGAACTCAAACCCAGTTCCTTCACAGGCAAGCATATGCTCTACCACCGAACCCCTCTGTTCTGAACCCTGCCTTCCAACTCTGTACACAGAGCCAAGGAGACAGTGTAGCAGGATAAGTTATGTGCTCTGTACACAGGAGCCTGGGCCTCAATTCCCAGCACCACATATCCCCCCAAATGCCAGAAGTGACCCCCAAGCATGGCCCCAAGCCCTTCCAGGTGTGGCCCCCAAACCAAAACAAACGCTATATATGTTTTCTTTCCAGATTCTGCCAGGTCCTAGGGGAGGCAAGTGGACACGCCCCTTCCTGTGTTGCCCTCCACCTTGTCCATCACCAGTTGAAAATAGCTTTCCTTGATGTCACCAGCAGCTGTGAACATTTATGGAATAGTTTCAGTAAGCTCAGACTCCCAGCTGCTGACATCTTTACTGCCATTCGCTTTTCCTGGTCATTTTCAAAGCTCTGTCCATGCGCTGTGGCTGGTTTCCGCAGACAGACGTGGGACGCTTTCCCCCAGGTCATACAGCTAATAAGAGACACACCTGGGATGGGAACGAAAGCCCAGTGTCCTGCTCTGCTCCGCAGTGCAGCTGGAGGGGCTCTGACACCCTCTCCTTCCTATGCCAGTTCTCTCCTCCCCCAGTCTTGCAGAGAAGAGCCCCCAAGACTCAGAATTTCCTTTTTAAAACAAAACATTGTGGGCCACACCCAGCACTGCTCAGGGCTTGTTCCAGGCTCTGCTTGGGGATTTAAGGAACTATATGTGGTACCAGGGGTCAAACTCGACTCAGCACTAGGCACGGTAAGTACCCTACGTGCTGTCCGATTGCTCTGGCCTCAGATTTTTCTTCCCCTTGAGGTTGAACAGCAGATAGGTCCAAGGAAGTGATAGAGAGGTAAGACTGTCACCTCAGTGCTTGTTTATTGCTCCCCAGTTGCTCATCCTCCACTCACATCAAGCCCCTCACCCCCTGCCCAAGACCCCTGACCCCAGTCCAGGGCTAGTGGATCCAGGAATAGGAGGGACAGGAGGTCTGAGAGCCAGTCTGCAGAATTTGAGTATTGCTGATTACTTAAACATCACACTAAGGGGACTGTCTGATTATGGTTTGTGTGAGTTTGTGTGTGTGAGTGTGTATGTGAGTGTGTGTGCATGTCTATATGTGTGAATGTGTGTATGCGCACATGTGTGTGGTGTGTGTGTATGTGAGTGTGGGGTGGGGTGGGGGGTGTTGGTCGGTTGTTGTGAGTGAGAGAGACAGAGAGAAAGCTTTTCATGCCATGCTGACCAATTTCTGAGCCTTAAAGTAAACAACTACATCATCTTGTGCAGTCAGGAAAAAGGAAACTGTAAGAAAATGTCAAACTCCCTTCAGATCTTTCTCTTTCTTTAAGACCCAAGGGGAGGAAATGATATTTAGGGGAATTTGCTAGGGTACTGGCAACAGGACTCCATAAAAATGATCACACTTTTCAGTCAGAAGTCACTGTGCCGGGGATTCGCCCAACCTGAGGGTGGCAACACCTTTTCTGCTCTGTCTTGAAGGTCTAAGTCCTCAGACAGTATTCCCTGGCAGTATTTCCCTCAGATCCTGAGAAGCTTCCAGAAAAGGGGGCACTCTGGGATTGGCACATTTCCGAAAAACAACCTCATTCTCTCCCCTGCCCCCAGCCTACCCCTGTCATTGGCTGCTCTGGAGGGCCGCCCTGCTCTCTCCCGGCCCCTTCTGCCTTTCTTGTCAGCCCAGCACCCCAGAGGGGCATGAGGACGGGAGGGGAGGGGTGACAGGAAGGGCAGAAGACACGCAGTCAGAACCACACAGGCTTTACAACTGCCACCAATCCCGAGGGCTCAGGTGCTAATCTGAAAAGCAGCGATGGCATTCTGCACTGGTGACAGGGAGGCTATGAAGCGCTGCCTGTAGGATAGCTGGGATTTGAGTCTCCTGAGGTGTTCCTCTCAGAATGCTGCCTTAGAGAACATTGTAACTGCCTCAGCAAAAAAGCAGTTCTCTCTCAAGCGACCGCTTTATCCAGGCTCTGCCGTGCCCTGCTTTTGTGTTTCGGCCACCCAGACTCTGGAGTCGGCCACCACAGTCATCTGTGGAAGGATTGTGTTTCTCTTCCCTGAGCGTGGCTTTCACTTTGGGTTTCCTTTGCCAAGGTTGAACCATCTCTGGGGAGAGGATCTTGTGCTCACCCCAGCCTGTCATTCATGGCCTGCAGGTCATCCTCCTCTTCAGTGTGAAAGTTGTAGTCAACCCCCGCACGAGGAGAGTCGCACTGTTCAATGTGCTTCCCTTCAGTGCTGTTTTGGAAAGTCCCAGAAAGAAAAGATTAGAGCTGGATAGCCAGTTTGATTTTTTTATTGGAAATGAATCACTCATGGAAGGTGTTTCACCGACAAACTGAAAGAGCTTGCCCACTTTCGTCACCCTATTCTGAGAGTCCAGGCCCTGCCTGTGGCCTGTAAACTGCCCTCGGTTGGATCTATTCAGTGTCCATGCCCACATCCTGGAGACTGGCCAGAGAATTCTTGCTTCTCGCCTCTGTCACCTAGAGGGACACAGCCTTCGGTGTTCATCGCCCAGCTCTGTCCAGCACTGCTCAGTTCCCTGTCTCCTCTGGGAACCTTTCCCTTCATCTGAAGTCCTTTGGGTTTCTCTCACTTGGCAACCAGTTGTCTATGCACTTGACTTGCTGTTCTATTTGTAGGCACAGATGTCTGGGCACCTGGAACTGACTGTGAGTGTCCAAAGGCCAACACAGACTCTCCTACCCTTTGTGGTGTCCGTGTGTGTGTGTGTATGTGACTATATTTAAGAAAAACCTTACTTATCCCAAGGAAGTCTCAGCTAATACATTTGGGGGCTCTCTGCTAGCTGACGTGAGAGCCTCAGTCTTGCATCTAACCCTTTCAGCACATGGCGGGAAAGTCTCAACCCATCACTGGTCCTCATGGCCTCCCTTAAATGGTTACAATGAGCGTAGGAGAGAATCTGCCCTACACACAGACACACACACACACACACACACACACACACACACACACACTTTTTAAACCTCTCACCTTAGGCAAACTCACCTGCAAACTTCTCAGAACTAGGAAACTCATTTAGATTATTCATTTTTTTCTGATCTGTCTCTAAAGTGACTGTAACCAGCCACGATGCCCTGAGGCTGAGCTCCCCCTCCACAAAGCGGAAGTGTTGATGCTCCCTGGGATGGGCCCAGTGAATGTTTCTGTGGCCTTCAGCACAGCGCACATGTGTCCCGAAATTGTACTCAGAGCTTTTGTACATCACCATCCTCCACACACCCCCTCTGAGAGAGGCAGAGTGTCACCTGCTGTCTTGGGACAGGTGAGGGAAGCGGCCCAGCCAGCCACGGGACCTGCTCAAGGATACAAGCTTAGTGATAAGCCGGCACTGGAGCCGAGGCCTCCCCACACACACTCTCCCTCCTCCTTGCAATGTTAACTTGAGGACGGTGGGGAGAGGGCGCTTCCCCCCTTTAGAGCAAAAGCCGGAAGCTGGCTGTTGTCTGAGTAATCTGCCCACTCCTTAATGAGGAGCTCAGCTTTGCTGGCATGACTTGCCTTCATTATGGCCAAGCCACCCTTGCCCCAGCCTTCCAGAACCTTCTACCTTGCTCGCATCCAGTGGTAGAATTTATTAGAGTGACCCCTGTGTTGCTCTTGCATGTCAATGATACCAGGAAGTTTCAGGAAGCCTTAGCAGTTTTTATTGGCTTAGACGGAAAAATACCCAGGCAGGGATGGTGTGCTGGTACATGACGTCAGACTGGCTAATGAAACCGTGACTTATGAAAAAAAAAAATCTCGAAACCCTAGAAGTTCCTAATGGGCGGGCTGGGAAAGAAGGATGAAGCGTTTTAATCCTCTGCATAATTTTTTTGTTAAGGGTAGCTCTCATTAGTCATGGGGGCAAAGTTACTCTTCCCCAAGTATATGCACTGGAAGTAGATAGGTAAAATGTTCATGTTTCTCAGCCGGGACGCCCACTGTGGAGGCCAGCCAGTGATTTTGGCTGTGAGAAAGAAGCGCGCTTTGCCAAGAATTCACCATGTCCTAGAAACAGGAAAGTGTGGAAAATGAAATAGCTCTCATCCGGGCTGCTTTGAAAGGTCAAGGCTTCGTTCATAGAGCTGGAGCCGGCCGTCCAGTGGGAGGAAGGAGGCCTTTTTTCCCGATGGAGATGACTGTTATGAAGGGCTGAGGAGGCTGAAACAGAGGAGTCCCAGTCCCACTGAAATGAAGATCAGCAGGCCTTGTTTCCAAGCCTGGGAAGGTCAGAGACGAGAGCCGCACGTTAGTTCTGTGGCCATGAAATCACAACAGCATTTGGGGAACAGGAGGGCTGGGTCGGAAAGTCCTACACCTCAACTTTCTCAGGTGTGTTGGGGAGGCCGGGAGACCCCACCAGAGTGGGAGATGTCCTTGGTCCTCACCCAGTTTCCCAGTGGCCCTCAGATGCATTTTGCCATGTTGGTGGATTCTGTGGCCTCCCTTGGGGCCAGCTCGGACACTAGTGTGCAGTGCATGTCCCAGGGAACTGGCTCAGTCCATGGAAAATCATAGGGCCCACCCCTAGAGAGTCAGATTTAGGAGGACTTGGGACTTGTGTTATTTTGATTTGTTTTGGGGCCACACCCGGCAGTGCTCAGGTATCACTACTGGAGAGGCTCGGGGGATACTATAGGGATGAAACCCAGGTTGGTGTGTACGAGACAAGCCTACTGCCCCTTATTCTGTTTCTCCAGACCCAGTGCTTGCTTTTTTTTTTCTTTTTGGGTCACACCTGGCAATGTACAGGGGTTACTCCTGGCTCTGCACTCAGGAGTTACTCCTGGCGGTGCTCAGGGGACCATATTGAATGCTGGGAATCGAACCCGGGTCGGCCGCATGTAAGGCAAACGCCCTACCCGCTGTGCTATCTCTCCAGCCCCAGTGCTTGCATTTTTAACACGGGAAGTTCACTGACTGCACCTGAGACATGCTGTATGATCCCCAGGCTCTGTGGGGCCTCGGAAGCAAGAGTGTGTGGTGTAGGGGGTAGCGTAGGATGGGGCAGAGTCATGCTGGACTGCATGTGCTAAGCACGTGCTCTGCCACTTATGTCGTTGCTCCCGCTCTTTTAAGAAATGGAAGTTTTGTTTGTTTTGTAGGGATATACCCAGCTATCCTCCAGACTTACTCCTGGCTTTGTGCTCAAGAATCACTTCTGGCAGGACTTAGGAGACCATATGATGCTGGGGATTGAATTTTGGATCAGCCTTACACAAGACAAGTGCCATAACTCCTGAAATATCTCTCCAGCACCTCCCCAATTTTTAAAACTTAATTAATTTTTTTCATTATATTTAACAATTTTTAAATTTCGTATTGAAGATTTTTTAAATTAAATGTTTTAATTTATTTTTTTTAATAGTGTCTTTCATCCCAGTTCTTGGTTTGGAAGATCTTAGCTGTATGTAGATTTCTGGCCCCCAAATCCATCTGAGCTCAGGAAGCTGCTGTGTGGTTGCTTCTTTTCCATGAATATCCTCTCTCTCTCTCTCTCTCTCTCTCTCTCTCTCTCTCTCTCTCTCTCTCTCTCTCTCTCTTTCTCTCTCTTTCTCATACACACACATACACACATCCCTTGGCCTTGAGTAGACCCAGGGGCCAAAGCATATGAGAGGTAGCCGGGCAGCTGAACAAGACTGCCCGGGAATCTGCTGTGGGCTCCCTGCCTTGCCCGACCTTGTGTTGCTGTCCGGAAGACTAGCAGGCCTGGGTGCTGATGGTTCTGGTGCTGTAATCTGCAAAGGTACACCCAGCGGCCGCACACTAGCCCCCTCTGTGCTCTCTGGCAGTGGTGGTCCTGGGAGAGGGCCTGAGAATCTGGATTCTGCTGTTAGTTTGAGCTTTAGTTTTGATTGGTGGGCTATCCCTGGCAGTGTTCCTGGGTCTGTGCTCAGCCATCTCTCCTGGTGATGCTCAGGGAGTTGTGGTGCCAGGAATTGAGCCTGGGTCTCCAGCATGTGAAGCATGCACAGTTGGGCTCTCTCTCCAGCTCTGAATCTGGATTTTACCCAGGAGACTTTGCTCAGAAGCAGCCCACAGTCACCGGGGTCGCCCTGGAACTGAAGGGCCCACCCCTCCTCTGGATCTGGCTCAGCGATTTCGAGATGAACTTAATCTCAGGCTTATGAGCAGAGAAAAACGTGATCCCAGCAGGCACAATGGGATCTGCTCATGCTTCAGCTCTGAGACCCCCTGCAGGACTCACTGGGGACTTCGTAGCAAGCTGAGAATGGTCCCGGCAGCAGTGGGGGCCAGGCTGGTACAGCTAAGCCGAGCTGCACACGAAGGCGCCCTGCAGGCAGATGCCAGCCAACTGAGCACATTTCTCCTCAGTCTCTTAGCAAGCGCTGGCCAGTACTGCATCCTGGAATCAGGGCAGCTGTAGCTCTCCTGTGGCTGGGCCCACCTTGTTTGTTGGCGCTGATGTGATAGTGGGACACTTTGCTTTTAGCCCAGGGTGGCTTCTAGTCCTGCAAAGGAGCATATGAATCAAACACCAAACACCATATTACAAATCAATGATATATATATATATATGTATATATATTTATATAGGGCTGGAGCGATAGCACAGCGGGTAGGGCGTTTGCCTTGCACGCAGCCAACATGGCAGACCTGAGTTCGATTCCTCTGCCCCTCTTGGAGAGCCCGGCAAGCTACCAAGAGTATCTCGCCCGCACAGTAAAGCCTGGCAAGCTACCTGTGACGTATTCGATGTGCCAAACACAATAACAACAAAGTCTCACAATGGAGGCGTTACTGGGCCCGCTCGAGCAAATCAATGAACAACGGGAGGACAGTGAGATATATGCGCCACACCCAGAGGTGCTTAGCGCTGACACCTGGCTCTGAGCACAGGGATCACTCCTGGAAGGGCTTGGGAAACCCATATATGGTGCCAGGGATGGAACACAGGTTGGCCATGTGCAAGTCAAGTGCCCTATCCATTGTACTATTGCTCTAACAACAACTATATATATATATATATATAATATTAAACGGTGATTATAAAGTATAACTCTGTGGTCCATATTAATGGTTTTCAGCCTTTATTTTTGTTTTCTTCCTGTGCCCCCCTCCCTCATTCTACCAGCTGGCCCCCTAGTCCGTTGCATGGCACCCCCATTTATGCAATTTTCACATGTGACCCCTTTGAATGAGCTGGGGGTACAGAGGGTGTACATGCATATGTCTGAGAAACACCAGACTGTATCGTTTTTCTGTAATATACACACATGTATGCAGACACCTATACACCTATACATCTATGGCTAGCAAGATACTAGGAAAAAAGAGCTATAGCATGGAGAGATTCGCTTATTCATTTAACATCTGATTATCAAGTGTCTCTTGCATGCAAGGCTCTGCTTTAAGTACAGGGGATCCAGCAATGAGCAAAAGAGCTAGAAGGCCCTGCCCTCACAGAGCTTCCATTCAAGAAGGGCAATCACTAAATCTTAAAATCCAGAATGTTCCATGATGATTAGAATTGCGACAAATACAGCAAGAGAAGGTGGAAGAGGCATTCTGGGAAATGCTGTTGGTTGTAATCTGAGGTAATCCCAGAGCCTTTCAGAGAAAGTAGAGGAACATTTCACAGGACCATTGAGGAAGTGAAGGGAAGGGCTGATCCAGATGGAGGGTGACTGGTGCAAGGGCCCTGAGGCAGGAGTGCACTTGGCATTCCTGAGGATCACAGTCAGGTAAGGGCAGGGAAGGGTGGGATGGGGGCAGAGGGAGGGCCTAACTAGCCTACAAAGACTAATGCTGCATCCAAACTTAGGCTACAGAGACACTAGGAGGTGGTGATGCATGTCCGGAAGCTCCGTCTGTCCGTCTGTCTGAAACATGGTGGGGGAGAGAAACGCATCCTCTGTAGGCTTGGTGTCATCAAAGGCCTGAGGAAGGAGGGCTGAGTCGAGAGGAAGAGCAAGCGCCAGCGAGTGGGGAGGAGGGAAGCATGGAGAGATGGAGGGTGGGGCTGTGTGGAGAGGACCTTGCAGGCAGGTGAGGATGTCTTGACCAGTTCTGGGAGCAGCATCCTTCCATATTCCATGCCACGAACATGCAGCTTGGTGCAGGCCAGTGGCGAGCTGACTTCCCTGCTCCTCCCAGAGCCTGGGCAGACCCAGGCCCGTTGCTCTGCCCTGGGTTCACCCGCCCCTGCTGACTCAGGCCTTCCTGAACCCCTTCCAGTGAGGACTATTGCTCTGCCAGGGGTGCAAACCGGGATCCCTCCCAGCCATGGCCACCTCCCCAGACCAGTCTCTGAGATCTTCAGGAACTCTTCTCCAGTCTTTCTGGAACCACTGAAATCCCACAGGAGGCAGGGGGTGGGCAGTGGTAACTGTAAAAAGAATAGCTTCGTTTCTGGATTTCCAAAGCCCACAAGAGCTCCAGATGAAGCTCCCAGCTCCAACTCTGGCTCACTAGCAAGCAAACTCAGAGACTCCGCTCTGCTCTTCCTTCCATTTGCAGTTACCCAGGTGTGAGGGAAGCAGAACCCAGTTGTTGCCTTATGACAAGGCGGAAAAAGGATTACCCGGTAATGCCAGTTGGTTTAGAGATGCTTTGTTACGTCAAGTATTCTGGAGGAGTTCGAATGTCCCCGGGCTAATGCTTACATCCTCAGCTAAGTAACATGATAGCTGAGAATTGTTTTACTTGCCATGTGTCCAAAGAAGGAGAAATGTATGCCAGTGATCAGTTGGCCTAGTAATAATACTTTGGAAGAAAAGGACTGTAACTCCTAAATGGTACTTCTATGGAAAAGGGGTGGGAAAGCTGTTATTTCTTCTTGGATCGCCCTTCGGCCTACAGAAACTGGTCTGGGTTACAGAAACTAGTTAAGATTACAGGGAGTGGGCTGGAGTGATAGCACAATGGGTAGGCCTTTGTCTTGCAAGCCGCCAACTGGGGTTCAATTCCCAGCATCCCATATGGTCCCCTGAGCACCGACAGGAGTAATTCCTGAGTGCAGAGCCAGAAGTAACCCCTGAGCATCATTGGGTATGACCCAAAGAAAGCCAAAAAAAAGAGAAAGATTACAGAGGTATATCAAGAGGCTTTGGAGTTGGAGAGAACATTTAGGAGAAAGTGCCCAAGCTTGAGCAAAAAGGAAAGGACTACACAATCCAAAGCCAGACACACCACGTATCACCTTAGTTCTTGAAGTAGGTTGACTTTGGGCAAATTATTTGAACTCCTCAAATCTTCCTTGGGGGAGGGAAGCTGAAAACACAGCTATGAGCTGATGCTATGG
This sequence comes from Sorex fumeus, assembly GCF_029834395.1. Lineage (NCBI taxonomy): Eukaryota > Metazoa > Chordata > Mammalia > Eulipotyphla > Soricidae > Sorex > Sorex fumeus. The sequence goes on along the minus strand of NW_026606060.1, from coordinate 5,561,213 downwards.
TGATGATCATTTTTCAATATGAACATGCATCCTATCAAGTGTTAAACTTACACAAAATTTTGTGGGAATTGTATCAGTAAGGCTGGGAAAAATGGGAGTGGGACTGCCATGACCATCTCCTAGAGTTGTTTCAGGATTTGAATGCGACATCAAAGGGCTCAGCACAGTGAAGCAGTGATCCCAGTTCCCTTCTTCCTAGTAGCTCCAGCCAGGAAATCAAGACCAGCAGTTGGGTATGGTTATTGACTGGCTCAAGACCCTTCCTCCCTGTTTTTTTTTCTTTATAAGTCAGTCATACTCTCGGTCCAATTTTGAGGAGGAAAATGCAAATGATTGCATTGCATTTACAATTCTGTGGGGAGTAAATCCAAACAACTACATACTTACAGCAAATGCCCAATTCCAGAAGCTTCCAGATGAAGCAGTGCATGCCAAGCCTGGCCCAAGTGGGACAGGGAATTTCTGGGTCTGACATTTGAATAAAGAAATCTAAACTCAGGGGGAAAAAAAAAAAACGTTTCCCCAGATCTTATCACTGTACAATGAAGAGTTGTATAAAAACTGTTTGTCCCAACTGCATGTTTACTTATGGTGGGCGGGCTATCTTGCAGGCCAAAAGTTCAAACTACTGTTAGCTCCCGGCTGATGTGTGAACTTACAATGAACTGGCTCAAGAAGCAGCTCGCAAAACGCTTTGACCCATTTCGGAGATTCCTGACTCTGAAATGTCACTGCCTGGTGAGAGGGAGTCAGGTATCAGAAAAGATGAGTTAAAGGCATAGGGGTAACAGCCCTCCCCCTACTGACAGAACATATAACGCTTGCATATAGTGTTTCCAGATACTTTTTCCAGATATTTCCTTGTGAGTAGCATTACATTCTTGTTCCATTACATCAAGCTTCTAGGTTTAGCCATACTTTTTAATGATAAACAGAGCTCTCTAAAGCAGCAAATAGTGCAGTGACAGAAATAGATGATCGCTTTTTTTTAAGCACTGATTCACTTGGAATTTTTTATACTTTTTAGCCATAACCAAAATGCCTTCAAGTTGGGAACCAGTCTTAACTACTCAACGTTTAAAGTGTCAGCAGAAGGGCTGGAGTGATAGTACAGCGGGTAGGGTGCTTGCCTTGCACACAGCCAACCTGGGTTTGGCCCTGGGACAACGTATGTTTTCCAAGCACCTCCAGGAGTGATCCCCAAGAGCAGAGCTAGAAGTAAGCCATGACAACCTCCAGGTGACGTCCCCTAAACCTCAGAATAAAGAAATAAATCAAGGGCCAGCAAAATTCTTGATTTTCAGTACTTATTCAGGAAATTTGTATTTTCAAATGCAATTGATTAGTTCTTAGGGCATTGTGTCTACTCTTTAGATGCAGTCTGCACCGTGGTAAGAACAGGGTCTGAGTTAGATACCTCCTCTATTTTAACTTGCTGCATACTTTTGGCCAAAGTACTTTCTCTGGGCTTCTGTTTCCACACGTATATACTTGCCGTGAATATATGTAGTCTTTAGAGACACTATATGGCACACATCAGTTACCGTGATATCTTTAATGATTTTCTTCAAACTCTTACTCTTTCAGAAGAGCAAGAGTTCTTGTTCTCTCCTTCCTACCCAGTTTCTCTGTGCTGTTCACACCTTCCTTCTACGAAAGCATCATCCTGGGGTGCTTGAAACTCACTGGTCAGTTCTGTCTCTGTCACCTTTTTCTTTTTTCTTTCTTTCTTTCTTTCTTTCTTTCTTTCTTTCTTTCATTCTTTCTTTCTGGTTGGTTTGGTTGGTTGGTTTTTGTTTGTTTATTTGTTTGTTTTTTTCTTTTTGGGTCACACCCAGCAATGCACAGGGCCTACTTCTGGCTCATATACTTGGGAATACTCCTAGCGTGCTCAGGGAACCATATGGGTTGCTGGTAATTGAAGCCAAGTAGGCCACGTGCAAGGCAAACACCCTACTCGCTATGCTATCGCTTCAGCCCTGGTTGGTTGACTTTGGGGGCCACACCAGACGTTGCTCAGAACTTACTCCTGGCTCTGCACTCAGGAACTACTGGTGCTGCTCAGGGGACCATATGGGGTATCAGGGATGGAACCCATGTCAGCCGTGTGCCAGGCAAGTGCCTACCCATTATTCTATTGCTCTGTCCCTGTCACCTTTTTTTGGTCATAATTGCACTTGCCCCCATGCTAACCTCTCTGAGATTATTGTTAAACAAACCTCACTCTAGCCTATTTTCTTTCTCTTTACTGACCACTCTTACTTTTCTGACTGCATTATTAATTCATGTTATATACACAAATAACTGCTCTCAGGAACTAACTCGGATCTTTAGGGCAGCTCCACCGACCTCTTCCAGAAGCTTCCACTGGATAATACCTTATAAAGTATTTCCCTCTTATCATTTAGAAAAAAAATAGCCAAGAATGGGTGACAATGGAACATTCCAGCGTAGGTCCAGTAGGAGGCCCCTAGGTTAGACCTAAGTCTCAGCTTGCTAAACCTTATGGTTGCCACAATCCGCAGGAGATTATTTGGGCTCCCACCCTATCTGCTTTCATGGGGGATATTTGTGGGTCCTTGACTTCTCCATCTTATCCTGGTCTGCCGTGCTTATAGCCCTGTCTGTTTCTAGAATGGCCATTTTAAGTAGAGCATTTGATTTGGGTTCTTAGAAAACGGATTTCTAGGCCAGGATGGGCAACATCCGGAAGGCATGGTCCATGTCTTGTACCTGATTGTATTCATCAAGCCAAACAATGTCTTCTGACTCATGAGTGACCATGGAATGGGACACTGAGTTGAACTAACCTGGACCTCAAAGAATGATGAGGATTGTAGCAGGAAGAACTGGAGAGCTAGAAATGTGAAAGAGAACATGGGTGGGAAGTAGGGATTATAAAGAGTGGCTAGCAGATAGACTATAGTCAAGGTCCATCTGAGAGGAAGTTGAGGTGAATCCCCAAGTTGGGGCCCAGGGAAAGCTAAAGGATGGACTGAGAACCTGGCGTAGGAACTTTTAAGCACACACAGTTCTCAGTGTGGTGAGAGCTACACCCAGGCGTCTTCCTTTTCTATAAATTGCTGGCGGTCTTGGAGAACAGAGTTGGCCTCTAAGTCTTCCAATCTGTTGATTTGTTTATTTCACTTTGGGGACACACCTGGCAGTGCTTAGGGCTTGCTCTTGACTCTATACTCAGGGATACTCCTAGCAGGGCTTGGAGGACCATACGGGGTGCTGGGGATTGAACCCAGTTCAGTCGCATGCAAGGCAAGCCCTCTACCTGCTAGAATATTGCTCTGCCTGTAAGTCTTCCAACCTTGAGTTGAGAATTCTAAGATTGTTTTTGTTGTTGTTGTTGTTGTTTGTTTGTCAGTTTGTTTTTGCAGTACTTGGGATTGAATGCAAGGCTAGTGCTCATCCACTGAGATGTATCTCCAGCCCTCAGAGTGGAGAATTATAAAGTGAAGCTGGAAAAAATGGGGGGGGGGGCAGTGTGACGTGGGATCTGTTTATAACACAGAATTAATATGAAAGCCTAGTAACAATCAAGGTAAACAGTAAAGACTATGATTTTACTACCCCTTCTGTGCTCTCCACAGTACCCCTCACATCCTACAAATCTGCTGATTTCCTGAATGCCTGCAGACAGACTAATCTCAACTTTAAATATAGTTCAGATTTCACTCTTTATCTAGGTCACAGTGAAAGCTGCCATATGAAGCAGGAATGAAAAGTTTTCAAGTTAATTAGGCTGCTGTTTACATTTCCAGTGTTACAAATAAATCCGTCTGTTTAACCATTTTACCCTGACTTTTGGAAGATCATTTCTGTTCATGAATAAGGGACATGAGGTATTCATTTCACAAGAAGGTTTATGTTCTGCTGGCCCTCAAGTTCATAGAAGGGACACAGGTTCAAGGGTTTCTCATATGGATACCAGGAATTTACCATAGGACTTAAACTAACAGATGATTTATCCTTAATTGCCAAGCACTGGGGCTCCCATGGCCCATGTGAGAATTTTAAAGCAATAATAAGACAAACCAGAAGGCTTCTCAAAGGGTAGGACCTGTCCCTTTGTCTTTCCTTCCATGCATCGTTACCTGATGCTGGGACTTTCCATAAGTCAACCTATTTAGGAGAGTACTTAGCCCTGGGAGCATATTGAGTTTAAGAGAAAAGAAGCACATATGCATAAGTTGTCCGCTACCTGTCCCTCTCTGCCTAGCTTCTAGAGGAAAGGCAGCTACATTTCCCATGCAGGAAGTGGCTGCTTTTGCAGGCGCTGTGGAAATTATGGTGTGCAGTCTGGGTCTGGCTTTCCAAACATTGCCTGAGAAACCATGAAGCCACTCTCATTGGGTTTGTTTACCAAACTCTTTACCAAGACACAAATAATAGCTGCTTTGCTAAACGTGGATTGAAGAACACAGGATTGGAGTATTTCTGTAGGAATGCCTTTCTGTATGCATCAGGGCAAAGCACAGTTCAGCTTACGTTGTTGAGCTAAAGTTGAAATTTTTTTGAGCTACAAGAATTTACCCTAAAACTTCAGTGCAGTGCCAATAATTTGGTTTCTTTTTTTAGCATTTCAACTCAAATTCTCTTATATTCTACAGATAGAATGTATGAGCTTTTCCATGGTGGCATTTTTGTAGTCAAAATGTATAACTTCTTTATCACAGGGTGTAATACATAAGTTATCCCTGAACTCCAAATTCTAACTACTAGGATTATCAGTCAGTTTATATATATATATATATATATATATATGTACACACACACATATATATTTACATATATACATATATGCACATATAATGCATATATATGTGTATATATATGCTTTATATGTAACAACAAGTAACAACAAGTCTCATGATGGAGATGTTACTGGGCCCCGCTCAAGCAATATATGTATATGTATGTGTGTGTATATATATACATTGGTTTGGGAGCTACATCCACAGTTCTCAGGGCTTAATCCCAATTCTGCACTCAGAAATCACTCCTATCTGGCTCCAGGGACAGGGTTTTGCCACGGATCAAACCCAGGTCATTTGTGTACAAGGTCAGCACCCTACCCCACTGTACTATCTCTCCAGCTGCCAGCCAGTTAATATTTGCATTTAAAAATAATACTAGGTTAATGTTAAAGGGAAAAGATAAAATCGGTAACTAGCTGGAGGACCAGCTCCAGTGGGTCTCGATAGCCTGTGACTGTCACTCCTCCTACCAGCTAAGAAGGGCAGCTGCTTCCATGATTGGCCCACATATTGTGTCTGGGAGTTTCTCCATCCTGTTCACTTCTCCCCACCCCACCCCCCCCCCATCACCCTGTCATAGTTTCAGAAGAAATATCATCCCTTCTTCTTATGGAGGCAAGGAGAAAGTTTTCCTGGTTTTGTTTACTGCTTGGACCAGTGGCAGTTTTTTAAAAGGAACATTAGTGAGAAGGGTAGAGTAAACAGGAGTGTCTGGAGTTGGAGATTCTGTTCAAATAACAGTGAAGACTGGCCAGCCCGCTCTTTCCCCTTTGCCTCCAGAGAGCCAGGCTCAAAGCCCCTTCAAGCCCCCAAGTCTTGTCAGTGTTGGTTCTTCAATTCCGTTTCAACTGCCTGAGTGCTGAGCAATGTTCTGTGAAGTCACTGGTGGGAGGGAAACTCCCCAGGTTGCCTCCATGGAGTCCTCTGCATGCAGCTCATGGGAGACCTGAGCTGCAGAGATAGTGCAAGACATAGGTACTTGTCTGCTGTGCGGATGGTCCCAACTCTGGCACCAATGTGGGGGTCCTCTGGAGAGGTCAGTCTTGAGAACAGCCAGGAGTAGCCACTAATAATTTCAGAGCATGGCCCCCAAGCCCCCAAATAAAATAAAAGCAAAAGGCAGAGCCCCATCTCCATAGCCCAGCAAGAGGGTTCTTTGCCAAGTTCCCGTGAACACTGTGTCTGCCCCAGTCCAGCGGGCAGCTTCTCCCTGGACACCCATGTAATAGTTGCTGCCCTGGCAGGGCTTTGATCTCAGACTCGGCTCTACCGAGTTATAAGCAGTATTTCTTTTAGTACGAGAAGTTAGTTAGGTTTCAGAAACCGTGTTGCCCACTCTGCAGTGCCTGCCCTTTCAAATCCTTTATAAAATTCTGGGGATTTCCTATTTGTTTTATAGCTTCATTCTAAAACACACGAGGCAACTTCCCATCGGATTAAACATTAGCAGTGGAAAAACGCTGTAGGCCTTCAGAAAACAGTTTTTGAAAGGTCCTCTGTAAATACAGCATCCTGACTGCGCCTGATGCCAAAGTCATGTTAAATAACACAGTTTTGGATCTGTACTTCCATTGACCCAAAGCCCTCTTTCATCGCAGTGATGTCCTTAATCTGTTCTAGGATCATTGCCATAATCTTATCGCTCTAATTATAGCCCCCCAAAATATGAGAAATATGTTATATAACTCAAGTTTGTTTGTACTGCTTATAGACATGCTTATATGGCAAGAAAAACAACGTTCAGTTCAACAGTGGGGAGTCACATGTTCTGTAGTCTTTCCAATTTATGAGTTTTTGTTAAGTAACAGTAGAAGTGCCCAGTTGCTGCCTCTTTAAACATATCATCATCAAAACATAATTAAGTGGGTAGGGCCTTTGCCTTACATACAGTTGACCCAGGTTGAATCCCTGGCACCCCCTAAAGTCCCCCAAGTCCACCAGGAGTGATCTCTGAGTGCTGAACCAGTAAGGTCTGAGCATCACCAAGTGTGACACACTCACAAAAGTACTTAACTCAAAAACCAGTCCCAGTGTTCTCTCCCTAGTGATTTCATATACTAGAGATAATTGTGTATGAAAATAATTATTGCTTACCAGGTAAAACAGTAAATAATGGAACATCCACTAGGCTCCAACTTTCGACTTTTGAATATCAGTAAAAACAAACAAACAAACAGACAAACAAAAAACCACCAGCAACTAAGTCCTTAGTTGCATGTATGGTAGTCAAGATTAGGGGGTGTAGGATTATAGCGGGGCGTGGAGGTGGGGGAGGCGGGACATTAGGTAGTTGAGATGCTGTGCCCAAGGAAATAAGGCAAGAGGGTCACTTCAGGGGACCAGAATCTCCAGAAACTCCAGATGAAACCATAAGATAAAATCATAAAGGAACTTGCATTTCTCTGTCCATGAATCATTATAGTTCTTATCAATTTGTTCTGGACAGTGTGGTCATTTTTATGAGTGGAGTGGTGACATATTCATGTAGGAGTCTCTCATTCTTTTTTTTTTTTTTTTTTTTTATTTTTATTTTTTTTTCCCCCTTTATTTTATTTTATTTTTTTTTATAGTTGTAGATTTACAATTTTTTGTGCTTTGGTTTCAATTATACAATGATCAGATACCCATCCCTCCACCAGTGCCCATTTTCCACCACCATGGTTAATATCCCTCCCCCCCCATCCCCCCATCCACCCCCCCCCCCCCCCCCCCCCCCCCCCCGTCTCTGTGGCAGGGCAATCCCCTGGAGTCTCTCATTCTTATGGCAATGATCTCAAAGCAGATGTAGAATCCTTATGGGAAATTCTTAAATAGCGGAGCCTGAATGTCTGGGCCCATCGACTTGAATGACCTGAACACAGAAGTGAGGGACAGTGTCTTGATCTCTGTCCTCACTAAGATTTTTTTGTTTTGTTTTATCCCTTTTGAGTCCATGCCTGGTGGCACTTCCTGGTTCTGTGTTCAGAGTTCACTCCCAAGTAGTATTTGGGGACAATACATAGTGCCAGAGAGCTCCTTGCAAACCAAGTGCCTTAACATCTGTATTGTCCCTCCAGCCGCTCATCAGAATTTTATGTCATTCCATTAACCTTACACTTGTGGACAAAATGTCCACTTCTAATTCTAGTCATGCACATTCAGCATGCACATTCAATTCAATTCCATCCAACCAGTTCAGGCTGGGAACAAGAATCTAAGAGAAGAGAACATGGCTTTATGATACAAATATTCTGAAATGTATTGAATGAATGAGGAAGTCTGGGCTTAGTCCTCAGACACTTGGTATTTTCCTTTAAGGAAGACATAGACACATGAAATGATAGAAATCTCAATTCTCTTGTCCAGTTAGGGGAAATAATAATGGAAATTCAGTGAGGATACTTAAACAAGATGTTTGACAAAGACTGTCTTAGTCAGGGAATGTGTTAGCTCTTCACTAGAGACAGCAGTGGAATTCTCAGAGGACCTCTGGAGGCTTCTGCAAGCCAGGGGATCCACTAGATAAATTCTTCAAGGCAAATGTATGTAGAGGGGGAGAATCAGGTAGTTCTACAGGTAGGGAGGACAATAAGGGAAAAGAAAACAGAAAAGACCAAAGAGTTCGTGGGCAGCTTAGGACCAGAACTCACTGCATATCCTATTAGAAAATGAAAAACTGAAGCAGCTAGGGCTTATTATTTGGGGTTTTTATTTATTTGGGGTTTGGGGGTCACACCTGGCAATATTCAGGGTTTATGTCATTCCTAGCTCTGTGCTCAGGGATGGCTCCTGGTGGGGCTCAGGGGACCATATGGGGTGCCGAGGATTGAACCCAGGTTGGACACATGCAAGGCAAGCACCCTACCCACTATACTATTACCCAGGCCCAATTTATTATTTTGTATTTCAAAGTTTAAAAAAATTATTAGAGGGTCTGGAGCGATAGCACAGTGGGTAGGGTGTTTGCCTTGCACGCGGCTGACCCGGGTTTAATTCCCAGCATCCCACATGGTCCCCTAAGCACCGCCAGGAGTAATTCCTGAGTGCACGAGCCAGGAGTAATCCCTGTGCATCGCTGGGTGTGACCCAAAAAGCAAATAAATAAATAATTATTAGAGGGTGTGGGGGGAGAGAGTTCACCAGTTGTGTTTGGAGGACTATGTGGTAATGGGAATTGAATTCATGACTTTTGCATGTAAAACATGTGCTCAACCCTTTGAGTCCACTCCCCAGCTAGAATGGAAATATTGAGAATAGCTTTATTGGAGGTTGTTTTTTTTTAACAGAGATTTTTTTTCAGAGTTTTTACAGAGCCAGTTTGCAAACTCAAGGTGGTAGAGGCTTATGCTTTATTAACTCTGCCTGGAGCACCAACATGGGCCTCAGCCCTTTCAGAAATCCTCCTGAAAATGCCATCATATGGGTTGGAGAGATAGTCCAGGGGTTAGGACCCGTGCCTTGCTGGGCCTTATCCTGATTCTATCCCTATTACCATGTATGGTTCCCCAAACTCTAACAGGCATCACTCCTGAGCACAGAACCAGGAGTAGCCCCTAAACACTGCCAGGTGTGGCCTCCAGACCAACTGAGCAACAAACACAAACCTGCCTTTTCTTCCTGCTGCAGGGAGCAAACTCTCTGGGTGTTGTTTTCCTTTCCTTCTCCTGCAGGGAAATCTCCTGAGTTGGGGAGAGAAGTGTCACAAGTGGCTTCCCCTCCATGCTCCTCCCCCGACCCCACCCATTTCCCCTCCCCCCACACACCCCTGTCCCGAGAGTGAGCTTTCCTAGACAAGTGTCCCTTTCTGAGAAGTTTTTCTTTCTTTTTCCTTTTTCACTCCCCCCCAACACACACACCATTTGGGAGGGCAGGGTTTGGGGCCACACCCATCAGTGCTCAGGGCTTACTCATTGCTGTGTGCTCAGGAATCACTCCTGCAGTGCTCGGGGGGAGGGGGGACATGTGGTATGCTGGGGATCTAACCTGGGTGGGCGGCATGCAAAGCAAATGCCCTACTGTCTCTCCAGCCCCACCTTTTCTAAGAAGTTTCAAGTCCATGACAGGATTTCGAGCAGTCTGGCCCCGAGAAGCTCTCACTCAGTCACACTGCTTGTCTGGTAACTTTGTCCCCGTCCTGCTTCCAACGCTCACTGGGAGAAGGTAAGACAAACCTCGTCTCTGGCTGACTGAGGGAACCCAGGGACTTCAACTTGGTCTCTGAGCAGTTGATAAACATACTGATACGTTCTTGGTGAGCGCCAGGAGGCATGTGATTGCAGCCAGAGGAAGATGCTAAGCATGTCTCAGATGCTGTTCTGGAAGGTTCTCATACTATCTACTACCCCCCCCCAACTCCTCAGCAAGCCACCAGGTGCTGTGTGGTCAGCCTGGGGAGCCTTCTACCACCCCCAACCCTACTCCCCTTGTTCCTGATTCCTTTCCCTCAATGCTTGGCATTCTCCAGGGAACAGGCAGGTAAGAGCCAGAAGTGATCCGCCCTGCCCCAGCATTTGGGAGGTGGTGGTGAAATCCAGTGTCGAACAGTCAAACGTTTCCTTTGGGTGGAATGCAAAGAGGCTCGAATGCAAAGGGGCCTGGCCAGTGAACTTGGAACCTTGTCCACTTGGTGAGATTCTCATTCTCAAGCCCTAGTTCCTTGTCTTTCCATTTCTTCCCCTGTCCCCCCACCCCCGCCTGAGAGCTTGAACTCACTCTTCCACGTGTCCCATGCACAAGTTGCAGACTATAATAGCTGGGTCTGCCTCCGAATGACTTTCCAATAAGTTATGATGTTTAACCTTCAAAGGACGACCACAGAAGAGGTAATTGCATCCATCCTCTGAGTTCTGAGGCCTTTTTGGACATCAGTGATGGACGCCATTCGAACTTTGTAGAGAGGATAAAGGTCAGAGGCTCCTCCTTCCCATCTGTATTGAGCTTGGGGCACAGTCTTCAGGCTCATCCGCTCTCAACTTCTCTTTGCCCTACTTAGAGGCCTCCAGGGGCTCCCCTGCTTCCCAACCTTGCAGCATGAGTATGGCACAGCCCCCCTCCCTGAATCTCTGCTCCTTCAACTTCCTTCCAGCCCTGGCAACACACAGCCCAGCCGCTGCGGCCTTTAAGCTGAGGTTGACTTAAACTGTTCTGAGCTAGGTACAATGGATGGAGAGTCCCCACTCTCATACACACACACACACACACACACACACACACACACACACACACACACACACGTTGCGACTAACTAACTGTGTGCCAGGACCAGAGTCCGGCCCTTGAGGAGGCAAGCTGCTTGCATCCTGCAGTGTTGGCTGAGAAGCACCTGGCTCTGTGTGGAGAAGCAGCTGTGGGTTCTGGTGTTCCTGAAGCTGTGGGAAGCCTCTTCACCTTGATTCCGTGCAGATCACCGGAAGTGAAGCAGCCTCACTTCCACTCTTCTGGAAGGAGCTCCCTGACGTTCCTCCCCTTCGGAGTCCGTCTGGGTCTGCCCTCTTGACTTGCCCTTGACTTGCTCGGCACCAGCTTGATGCACACTGGGTAGTGGTCTGTGACTCATTTCCTTGTATTTCTTCTTTCTCCATCCTGACCGGAAGGCCAGTTCCCCTGTCTTCTTCTTGCTAGTGCTTCCGAGAGTCCCGTCCGTCTGCAGTGCCCGTCGAGCACATTCATCACTGCCTCTCTTGCAGCTTGGAGCCTGGGCCTGTCCTCACTCGGCTCACAGGAGTGACTAGGGGAACTCGTGGCATGAACTAGAACTTAAACATGCCTTCCTTACAACCATGCTCACATTCCACCAGCCCAGGGCCAAAGCCGGAACACGTTGCAGAAGCACTGCGGTCAGCCAGGAGGCTGGATCAGAGTTGTTGGTTTGTAACTATTGTTGGGGGGATCACACTCTGCAGTGATCAGGGACACTGGGGCCACGCCTGGTTATGCTCAGGAGGCCTTGCAGTGCCAGGGCCGGAACTCAGGGTCCCGAAGGTGGTAGGACTCTGCTGTCCCTGTGCTCCCCACATCCCTGGCCCCACTGTGCTCCTTTCTCTCCAGCTCTTTGTGGTTGGCTATTGGTGAGTGGTTGAAATTTGAGTCCAAGGTGTCCCTCCTAATCCCCGTGAGCCAGAGCTGTCTGAGGGGTTATTTGCCCAGTGAGCCGTCCCTGCTTGCTTGTCCCGGGGCACACCTCGGCTCCAGCGTTGCACTCATTAAAAGGATCTTATTTCTGAGATCACCTCTGTGGCATGGCTTTACAGCATGTGGGTTGCAGTGGGGAGAAAACATTATTTCTAGCCTTTTGGTTTCCTTTCCTACCTCCCATCTCTCTCTGTGCCCCTCCCGTGAGAGCTGGGTGGATTATCAAATCCTGGGTGTGCCCCAGGCACTGGGAAGGCACCCAGGTTTCTGTTTCCTCCTCTGCACAGCAAGAACCCGGGGCGACCTCAGGGCACTGCACTAGGGCCTGCAGAGAACATGAGGTGGGCAGTATTCAATTCTTTGCCCCCAGAACTGAACTGGGATGAACTTGGAGGCAGGTTGGCACATTGAGGTGTTTTCTATCATCTCTCGTTTTTGTCAGAGCCTCAGTTGTCATCGTCATCATTGTCGACATTATGCTCCTCCTCTTCCACCTCCTCCTCCTCCTCCTCGCCTCCTCGCCTCCTCCCCTCCTCCTCCTCCTCCTTCTCCTCCTCCTCCTCCTCCTCCTCCTCCTCCTTCCCTCCTCCTTCTCCTCTTCCTCCTCCTCCTTCTTCTTTTTCTTTCTTCTTCTTTCTCTTTTCTGAGGCTGAGATTGAGTTTGGGCTACACTCAGCAATGCTTAGAGCTTTCTCCTGGCTCTGCACTCAGGTGTCACTCCTGGTGGGGCTGGTGGAGTGGGGGGTCATATAGGGTGTTGGGGATTGAACCCGGGTTGACCGTGTTCAAGGCAAATGCCCTATCTGCTGTACTAGCTCCCTAGCCCCCTAAGTTCCCGTCTTATTTATTTTGGGGGGGTGTCAGGAACAAAACAAACGCAGTGATTCTCCTCTTCAGGCCAAAGCGGCCTCTCTGCCATCTTTTGAAAGGTCCTACAAAGACCCCTGATTCTCAATAACCTTTTTCCCTCTCACAATCCCTCTCTTCTATTCATTTTGCGCCCAATGGGGGATGGAAAAGAAAAAGGAAAGTAAAATGAGAAGCAAATGCTCAGCTTGGGGAAAGAGAAGAATAGATCAAATCCAAGGGCGGGGGTCACTTCTGGAACACGCCCTTTGCCCAGGGGAGCTGAGTAGGTCTGAAGTCTGAAACTCTTCAGAAGACTGTGTGAAGACAGCCAGGTATCATGTGGAGAACGCTCGAACAAGCAAGCACACATGCAGAGGAACCCGCTAGAATGAACAGTGAGAGTAAAATTCCAGGCACTAAGGTGCAGAAATTAATTTCACTCCTATATCTTGGCAATGAGCTGTCTCAAAATGAAATTAAAAGATCATTTCCATTTGTGGTAGCATCCAAAAATAAACAATGAGAAGTTAAGGAAGACCTAAATAAAAGAATACAAACTATCCTTGTTAGACAAGTCAGTGTTTGTTTTTTGTTTGTTTGTTTGTTTGTTTGTTGAAGTGGCCATTCTCTCCAAATTGGTCTACTCCTATTCATCATCCCTGTCAAATCCCTGGCAGGTTTCTTTGCAAACATTGACAATTGGGTCTTTTTTTTTTCTTTCTGGGTTACTCCTGGCTCTGCACTCAGGAATTACTCCTGGCGGTGCTTGGGGGACCATATGGGATGCCAGGGATTGAACCCTGGTCAGCCGCATGCAATGCAAACACCCTGCCTGCTGTCCTATCGCTCCAGCCATGATAATTGGATCTTAAAATCCACAGTTGGGGCACCAGAGAGATCACTGAGCAGGCTGAGCTCATGGTTTGCTTGTGGGGGCCCAGATTTGATCCCTGAGCACTGCTGAGAATAGCCCTTATCACAGAACCCTGAGCATACCAGCTGTGGCCCAGAATCAAAATCTAAACATATCTGACAAACCCCCAATCATATGGGAACCCAGAGGACTCAGAACCGCCCAACAGTCTCGGTAGCCTCAGCATTCTGAATTTGAAACTTCCCATAAAGCTTCAGTGATCCAATCAGTGTGACATGAGTAAATAGAATCAATGGAACTACGTAAAGACTCCAGACATTAATATTTTATTTTTTATTTTATTTTTAAAATTTTGGTCCACACCTGGTGGTGCTCAGGAGCCCATGTGTGGTGCTGAACCTCTAGAGTTCTAGAAGCTCTAGAGTTCTTCTACTGCCTTGCACTTCCCAGCCCGTGTTCACTTAAGGGCATGCATCCCACCTCTGGAAAGTTTGTAGACAAAGAATTATGGAACCAGACAGTTTCAGTTCCCCAGACAACTCCTGCCCAGACATAGAAACCTGCAGTGTCCAGGTGCATGGGCTTTCCTCAGAAACCCTCTAGTTTGCGGGCAGAGTGTTTGCCTTGCAAGTTCGATCCCTGGGACCCCATCAGGTCCTCTGAACACAGAGCCAGGAGTTAGCCCCGAGCACTTCCAGGTGTGTCCCACCCCCGACAAGGGGGAGGAACCCTCTGGCTTGTGCTCACGTCCTGAGCCCAGACTCATCAGGAGCTGAGGTAAGAGCTGCTCCTGGTGCCGCTTGCTTCCTTCTGGCAGTTATTTGATAGCCCCGTGAGATGGAACATTCTCCTTCCAGAGCTCCAGATGGCTTCTGCCTTGCTGGGACTTGCGTTCTCGGGCCTGTCCTGCCCTGGGTAACGACGCTGACTGGGTCTGAAGTCTGCGTGCCAGTACGTGGAGGGTGCACGCAGGCCTTGAGGCTCATTCCTGGGTTTCCATCCTGAGAACTCCATAAACAGGCTCTGCAACCTTGGGCCTTAGTTTCCTCCTCTGTAAATTGGAGCCAAGCTGTTTAGAAGTGTTTTTGGGGAGGCTGGAAAGACCAGATGGGGCTTATTGTGGTTGCCTTCGAATCCTTGGCTCCATGTTTGGTCCCCTGAGCACTACCAGAGTCATCCCTGAGTGCAGAGTCAAGAATAATCCCTGAGGGGTTGGATCAATAGCCCCCTATGAAAGGTGAAACTTAGCATAGTGGGTAGGTCGTTTTCCTTGCACGCAGCCAACCCGGGTTCGATTCCCAGCATCCAATGTGGTCCCCGTGGGCACCACCAGGAGTAATTCCTGAGTGCAGAGCCAGGAGTAACCCCTGTGCGTCACCAGGTGTGACTCAAAAAGAAAAAAAGAAAAAAGAGTAATCCCTACAGCCAGGTGTGCCCTAAAAAAAGAAGAATAAAAATAAATTACTCCCTCTTACCCGCCACAGAGGCATATATCTGGGCTGTCCCATCCATCAGAGCATAAAGGCAGCCCATGAGTTCATTACATCTTTGGAATCAGCCACAATTAACGGGCTCTGTCTGTTCGCTATAATATTCCTGTTTCACCCCGTGGTACCCAGCTGCCAGTCCACAGTCCCATGTCTGAGTAGGTGTAAAAGGTGAAACTTAGCTGCCTTCAAGTCTTCTTTCCCCTCATCCTCCTCGAACATTGCCCTCTCTGAGTGCATTTTGCAAACACGTGTCCCAGAAGACCAAGCTGAGCTCAGTCAGGTTTGATCCGAGTAAGCTAAGCACATGGAAACCTCGCAACAGGATCCATTTGTCCTCGTATGGACCTTCCTGATAATGCCCATTTCGTAGATGAGGGAAGAGAAGGGGAATGTCTTGGACCTGCCCCAAATTCCTTTAGCAAAACTCTCTTCTTTCCTTTCTCCAAACTTGTTAGTGTTGACTAAGCCAAAAATTGGAGCAATTTGTGAACTGAGGTGTTTCCATATTTTTCACTCTTTTCCTCCAGAACTACCATTCATTAAGAGCTTTGCAAGGCATTCTGAGTAACTCTTTATCTAAAAATAAGGAGTGGAGTCCAGCCAGGCTAAGAGTTCAGTTTTGCCCTCATCACACGGTACTTGAAAGGAGGGTGCTGATTTCACATGACCTTCTCCTTTCTTGTTGTTATTGTATATGGTTGTGTTGTTTGTTGATGATGCCAGGAATAACCCACACATGTTAGACCAGAGCCCTGCCACTGAGCCACATTCCCAGGCCTCCGTCTCTTAAAGACAGACTTGGTTTCCAAGAGGGCTCGCTTTCATGGCTCTTATAGGAATCCCAGCAGATGAGAGCCGTCTTCTCTGGCAGAAAGGTGCCACGTGGAGTTTGTTGTTGTGGAGTGTATGGACAGCTGTGCTCACACACAGAGATCACTATAGCATAAAGAGGCTTATAGGTAGTTTCCGGCTCAGCGCAACCCGTGGTGGTGACTTGAACCCAGGGCTCTGGGGATTTGCTGCACACCTCTCTCCTCTCTCATCATGGCAGCTCTCCCTTTTTCTGTCAACGCTTGTCCACATTCTGCGGGGTCTGGCGTAGACTTTCTCACACATAGCAGACCCATGGTCGTTGGACTGCTTCCACAGTGGCTAAGACTCTAAAAGAATATTCCAGTGAACAATGTGGACATTACCCCTACGACTAATTTAACTCTGTCAGTAAGCATCACTTCTGCCACATAAGCTCTTGGTTTGGGAGCAGAAAATAATATTTTTGTCATGCAAAAATTAACCATCTTCCCACATAACCAGGCCACCATCAAACATGGCTCATAATCCTCTCTGCTGGCCAGAAGTGTTAGGAAGCTATTTTGGATAAGAAAAGATTCACTTTTGAGTTCTCCTTTTTTTTTTTTCTAATTTGATGAACAATCTGGCTATATTGCCTTGTATTTATTTCTTATGCTTATGTTTGCATTTTTCCTAACTTTGTCCTACCTCAGATGGGTAAATAGTCCCATACTAACTAGGTCTGGGAGAGAACCCGGGTGACGTAGACGTGCGACCTCCCCATTAGTCCCAGAGTCATGGAACGGTCACATCACGGTTTCTAACTTAAGCAGTTGGGGATTGAACTGATCACTCTGTGAAGATCAGGGTCTGGGTCCCTGCAACCCACCTCAGAGGAGCCATTTGGGGGAAGGTCTGTGTTAGGGGGATGTTTGCTCTGACTCTCTCAGGTGACTGAACAGCCTGAATGAAGGCCAGACCCAGCTGACAGAGAGCTGGAAATGAGGAAGTTCAAGCCTGACCCAGGGAGATCTTCTGGTCAGTTGCCTTTCTTCGCCCTATGCCTTTTGAGAAAAATAAAACAAATTATATTGTGCACACTAGGGTTACAGTAGTGTTCATGATTCTGGTGCTGAAGTACAAAGATACTGCACACCCCCACCACCCAAATATCTGCGACCCGCTCCCTCTTATCTCTATGCCTGCCAGTCCGGCCTTTCTTCCTTCCCCACCCTTCCCCATTATTTGTTGATTGACGGTCATGGTTTGGGAGCAGATGGTAACTTTCCTCAGCACATCAAGGGCCTCCACCTATGTCCCCACGATACTTCCACCCAACAGATTCATTTTCCAACTCCCTCCCCCCAAACCTGGCACTCACAGCTCTGTATGTGCATGTTCAGGGTTCGTTAGCAATTAATACTGTCCCTGTACTTGATGTGGGCTGGAGCGATAGCACAGTGGGTAGGGCTTTTGCCTTGCACGTGGCTGATCTAGGTTCGAGTCCTCCGTCCCTCTCGGAGAGCCCGGCAAGCTACCAAGAGTATCCCACCCGCACGGCAGAGCCTGGCAAGCTCCCTGTGGCATATTCGATATGCCAAAAACAGTAACAACAAGTCTCACAGTGGAGACGTTACTGGTGCCTGCTCGAGCAAATCGATGAATGGGAGGACAGTGCTACAGTGCTACAGTGCTGCACTTGATAATGTTTCTCTCTACACTGCAGATGGGTGAGATCGTCCTGGAGGGCCCAGCGTGCTGCCCTCCAGTTCCATCCAAGTTGCCACCAACTGCATGACTTTATTTTCTCACGCAGCTGGCCACTATACTGTTGTGTGCCTGCCCCGCAGCGTCCTTATCTGTTGTTGGACATTTGGGTTGCCTCCTCTGCAGGTACAATCAAGCTCTTAGTACAGCTGGCCCCTGCTTTGCCCTCAGTTTTCAGTGAGGATGTTTGCTCCCTCCTCTTACAATAGCAGAACAAGGGCCAAATCCACTCTCTCAGTACTTTGTAGTTCAAGCTAGAAGAACCTTGGGCTATTGGGTTCTGTTTTGCCCTAAGTGGGTGTTTCAGTCAGCACTCCCTGGGACTAGCAGAGCTCCGTTTGTCCATTTGACGAAGGTAGATTCCCAGGGTGTCGCTAAGTGATTTAATTTTTTCTGCAAAGGATGCTGTGGCCACACAAATGTGGGAGCCTCTCCTCTAGCTCAACTCCCACGAAGCCCAGTGCCGCCTGAGCTCTTGGTATGTTAGAACAGACCAAACTGGAGGAAGGACTGGTGTGAGGAGCAGGTGGCTGGCAGGGCACAAATGTCTGGGGCTGGTCAGGACAAGAGGCCATTTGATGGCTGCACCAGCCCCGCAGCAGCAGAAGAGAGGGGCAAGACTGGCTTTCAGCCAGCTGCTCATTGTGTAGGGAAGGAATGAAACATTTCCAACGGAACTGGCGCATTGTCCGGGATGCTAAATATTTATTTCATCCAACCCAGCTTCAGTGGAGAAAGCCAGAGGAGCTCCGCTTTACAGCCTCCAAGCCTGCCGGGGAGAGGTTAGGTCGCTGGGGTGGGGAGGTGAGAGTTGTTTCGAATGTGAACGTGTTGGTGAGACTTTAAGCCAGAGAGGACCCGCGCGTCGGTGGATGGGAAGAATTGGTCTGCGCCTCTTCTCTCCCAAAGCAGGGCTGTCCTCGGGATTGCGAGTTTTCCAGAAGCTGCGAGGGAGCCTGTCCCCAGAGCTGGCTGTCCCACCAGGCTCTGTAAGAGGACGCTGGGCTGGTTTTCCTGCACACCCTCTTAGCACCTCGCTCTCTCGTGCACCGTCTTTGCTCTCCAGGCAGGCAGAAAGCAGTGTCAGCTGCTGCTTGAGTGTAAATGAGTAAGAGAGACCTGGCCCCTCTTTCATTGCTAGAAATGGGGCTTTTAGCTTCCAGAAACAAGACTGGACGGGCATTAATTTGGCTGGTGTGGGGACAGGTCATCCTTGTGGAAATTCTCTGGGCTTTCTCTTGCCTGATCACATCCATCTCCTGGTGCAGAGCTTTCCCCGAGGGACCATGAGCAGACCAGCAAGCTGAGAGAGCCGGGCTACGGTTCTCCAACCTCCCCACTAAGGAAGGACTGGACACAAGGGACATTCAGAGGTGGCTAGGAAACTTGGACAGTGATGGCTGAGGTTTTCTGGAATCAGAGAACATTCTGTTTTCTTTTCCTTTTTTTTTTTCTCCAGTCTGGGGGCTCTACCCAGTGGTGCTCAGGGATTACTCATGGCTCTGTGCTCAGGGCTGCTCCCTGCTGAGCTCAGGACACCATGCAGAATCCCAGAACTCAGCTCCCCCTCCTGCAAAGCACACACTCAGCCCATTGAGCTATCTCATGACCCTTTGTTACTTATTTATTTGTTTTTATTCAAGCACCATGCTTTGCAAAGTTGTGACCATTGAGTTTGGGGCATACCATGTTCCAACTCCAGTCCCACCGCTAGTGACCACAGCCCTTCACCCACCACCCCAGGGGACCTCCCCCTCCTAACGTGTCTCCTAACACTCCTGTTTTTAAGTTTAGTTGTAGTCTGGGCCGCATGCTTATAGTGGAGTTGACACTCATGGTCTTGATGTATACGAATACTTCCGGTCTACCCCACTAAGAGTCCCAGGCCCAGTGACCCTTGCCCCTGTGACCCTATGACCTAGTGCCTGTGACGTAGCCCTGTGACCCTTCGCCTTGTGCTACTCACAGACTGCTCTTGGACCTTTTATTTTTGAGTGACTGTCCCACTCCTGCCGTATTCTTTTAGTTAGAAGTCGAGAGAAAACTCAGCTTAATGAAGATTTTCCGACGTGGACAACCACAGCACACACAACTCCAAGTGTGTCGCTCATTTTCCTAAGTGTGCTCTTGGAAGTAACATCAGAAAAGCAAGTGGGAGAAATCCGACCTTCCCGCCCCCTCCCTCCAGTGCAGTTGCAGAATAACGATAGGAAACTGCTTTTGCCACAAGAGGGCGATCAGAGTTGGAAGAGCCTGGAACCTACGGCTGGAGACGAAATAGCAGCTGGTTATTACTGAACTCGTCCAGGGCCAGAAAAAGCAAACTGCAGACCTGAAGTTTTAGCTCTCTGGGAAATCTATGCTATTCTAGGAGGACAGATTTGGGCACAGCATTCAGCACTTTCTTATATGAGCAAGATTCTCAAGTTAAAACTAAAGGGAAAAAAACATTTTTTGTATGTGTAAAGTTTAATTTACACTAAACTGAACAGACCCAGAAGTCAGGGAGGGGCAGAAGTGTGCTTTTTTTCTTTTAAAAGTAAATACACAGAGGCATAGATGTGTTTGCTCCTACTTGCAGCTTGTGTTTGGCTAATGAAAGGAGAACAGCTGAAATAATTTCTGAATTTTTGAGACTTTTGAGTCCCAACTCCCCTGAAAGGCTCGCTCAGTGGGGTAGAAACTGGACAGAGCCTGCACTTGAAATTGGAAGCAAAAGCATACTTGAGGGTCCTAAGAATTATGCACCACTGAGAATCCTGCAAAGGGCGGGAAAGGATTTGCACCCTGATTGCCAGACCAAGTCTCATCTCCACTTCCTTCAGCTCTAGCAGTCCTTGCTGGAGACTGCTCATCTTCCTGTTGAACTCACTGAAGACAAAACTTAGTAAATCACCTGGGAAAGAGGGTGTGAGCATCCTTTTAGATGACTTTCCTAGCCTCTCTGGAACCCAAGAGCAGTTGGGTCTAAGAGGTTTCGGCCTTCCAGGTCTTCATGTGCTTAGTTTTTGCTGCATATGAGAACATTAAATTTCTTGACAATATGGTCATATTCACCAACGTGGATCTACACACACACAATGAAATTGACATGAATTTCAGTTAATGATGTATTTCTTGATAGGAACTCATTAGCAACCCCCAATTAATCAGATTTTTCCTTTCCTGGCTTCATTTTCTTTTTAATGGTATTAGCTGATAATGGAAAGGACAATCTTGCCAATAAATGCTTAAACTATAGCCCAAGGGATTTAGATTATCTGTCTGTAGCCTGCACCAGAAGCAAAACCCTTACTGAATGCTATCTCTTTCCTAGATTAGATAGAAAGAAGAATTGGGGAGATACAAGGAAACATATTCTAAGACTGGCTAGACTCTAATTTGGAAGACAGTATAAACCATGGGAATTGAAAAATGCCTCATTGGTCTCAAACTGGAAGCGTGATTAACCATTACAGGAAGCAGAGCTACGAAGATGGATGTTTCCCCTCAGCTCTCGTGGGATTTTTCTTCGCGGCCCCGTAGCATTGTAGATTCTTACAGCTTTGTCTCTGTGCTTGCCTGGGTCCAGAGCCTGTGTGGTTTATCTCCTCTTACCCGGAGACAGGGGTGGGACACCTTGTGTGGTGAAGAGAGAACTGAAGCTTTCTGCCTACGGTGTTCTTCCTTTCCAGCCGGAATATGGAGAAGTCAGTCCGTGTTGACTTTCCAACTTGTACACCACGCTCTTCAGTTTCTTGACCCTTGTATGCACGTGACCTTTCCAAATATCACATTTAAATTCTTCCATACTTCAGAGCTCGAATCTCGGCGTATATTCTAATAATTCTCCAAACCTCTGTTCTTCAAACAGACAAAGGAATGGAGCAGCTGATGTAATTTCTGGTTTATTTAAACCCATCTAAAAGCCAAGCATTTAAAAAAAAAAGAAGAAGAAGAAAGAAAAGAAAAGGGGAAAGCGATTGTTCAAGAGCTGGACCTTGAAAGAATGCTGTTTATCTAGTATCCTAGGGGCAGGGAATGTGTTTATGGGTGAGTGAAGCAGCTCCTCCTAGAATCTCAATAAGAAACAGTGTTTGGGTTTCTCATAGATTCGAGAGACTATTGAAATAGTCGCTTTCCCAAGAAGTGCAGTAGACGTCATTCCACGCTAAGGTTCTCTCTGATTTCACCTATGGAACTTCTGTCTTCTCATTCACCCAGTGAAGCGTCTCAGTCAGAAAAATGATTGGCCATTTTGGGTAAATTATTAGTTGTTCTCTCCATCTAACTAGTCAAATATTCTGTGTGTGTGAGGACCACAGTTCAGGTAAGACCTGTTATAACTAAATTTAAAGAAATTACTTTTCAAATTTGAGCCAAATCTCTCTCACCTCTTGGTTTTAGGATGGAAGAGTTCAGACAGGTTGTTGCTTTATCTTCCTGATCAAGAGCGTATGTCCCTAGAGGTCAGAAACGTAGGTCAAATTCTTGAAAAAATATTTTCCGATTGGAAAATTATCCCCAAATACCTTTATTCTGTCCCCAAGCCATAAATGATCACAGGTGCTTTGAGTCATGTTGCTGATTCCAGGAAAGTGTTTGCGCAAGTTTAGAAAATAGACGGGACCAGTTGGTTCATGTTTTGGCTGGTGCCATTGTCTCCGGGAGGCCAAGGCCCCTCGCTGCCCGTGTTTGGCACTGGTGAAATGCTGCTATTTAATTTGCCTTCACCGACTCTTCTGAGACTGCATTGCTGTCCCCTCCCCAATTTGGCGAGAGACTCCCTCCCCGCTCCCACCCACCCACCCAAACATCTCCATTTGCAAGGAGCCAGCGGCAGCCTCCCTTTGTTTTACCAGATAGTCAAAGGGTTAGATGAGGATAACCTAGCTGTCACTTTATTGTATTTTTACTGGACTTAATGGATATCTTCTCTTTCTATTGAGGCAACACTGGATTAAAAGAGTGTAAATAGTGTAAATAGTTACATGTTTTAGGGGGACAGTGTACCACACCACACCTACCACCAATGTGTCAATATCCCTTCACCACAGTCTGTAGGGCCCTGTCAGCAACCCTGTCCCCCTTAACCTCTTAGTAACCTCACTTAAGTGGACTAAGTGGTTTGTTTTCCTTGGACATTGTTCCTTTGCTTTATTTCTATCTCTCTCTCTTTTGGGGGTAGCAGAGAAGAGGGGACACACCCAGCAGTGCTCAGGGCTTACTCCTGGCTCTGCACTCATGAGTCACTCCTGGCAGTGCTAAACAGACCATATGGAGACCTGGCTACTTATTCCAAAATACAATTCCGTACCAGACAAGCACCCTCATGTCTACGCTCTCTCCAGCCCATCTACCACATAGGAGCGAGATCATCTAGAATTTGTCCTTCTCTTTCTAATTGCTCTTGTGTGATCTGCTACAGTTCAATCCAAATTATAGCAAAAGGCAAGATTTCATCTTTTCTCATGACTGAACTATATTTCTGTGTGTGTGTGTGTGTGTGTGTGTGTGTGTGTGTGTGTGTGTGTGTGTACTTTGTCCTCACTGTTATCCCTGAGCAGCCCTGGAGTTGTTTCCTAATCTTGACTAATATAAATAGTGCTGCAGTGAACATAGGTGGGTATATCTTTGCAAAGGAGTATTTTTGTGTCCTTTGGATAGATACCCAGCAGTGCAATTGTTGGGTCATGTGGCAGTTCTATTTTTAGAGTTTTGGGAACTCTGCATACTGTTTTCCATAGAGGCTGAACCTGTTTCTATTCCCACCAATGGTGTGCTGGTTCCTACCTCTCCATACCCTTCTCAGCACTTGTTCTTTTGCCGGGCGTTTTTTAGATAGGTCATTCTCACAGGTGAGAGGTGAACTTGCTGTTCTTGTCATTTGCCTTTTCTGATAATCGTCTTGATGGGCAATTTTTTCCTTGGCATTGGCATTTTCAGGAAGAGTATATAAGGATGCAGGCTGTGACCCAGGGTAAGGACAAGAAAGTGGTAAGGGACATTATGGAGATGATAGGATATACCATATAATATCAGGTGTGTGGGGGGGGGCGGGGGAGCATTTATAATAAACTTCCTTCCTTGTGTTTCTTTGTTTGTTTCCCTTTATTCCTGAAGTGTATTCACTTGAGCATTGGCTTAACTAAACTCATTCCAAGGGAAATAGTGAAGTAATTAGCCACACACAAGGTAAATGCCCTACCTACCCACTGTACTATCTCTTTGGACCCAGGACTATCTCTTTGGACCCAGGATTATCTCTTTGGACCCAGGACTTCTGTTTCAACCCAGCTGACAAATTGATGCACAGCAAAGGGAAACTAATTAGAGCAATGAAAACTATGTGAAATATGTTCAAAAAGTATGATGGGTGTGGAGAGGAAGAACTGCTAATAACTTGTTGCCAGGTAGCACTATCCCCCAGAACCTTTCTGGATGAACTAGAATGAGTCCATTTGTTGTTGTTGTTTTGTTTGGGGATTTTTTTTTTTGCTTTTGGGTGTGAACCCGGCCATCAGAAATTGCACCTGGCGGTGCTCGGGGTACCGTGTGGGATGCTGGGTATCGAACCTGGGTTGGCCTCGTGCAAGGCAAATACCCTACCTGCTGTGCTATAGCTCCCGTCCCAAGTCCATTTGTTTAGCAGGTGTATGTTGTCAATGTGCTTTTCAAAAGTTGTGTTCTTACATTAATCACAATTTTTTTGTGTATTTGATGTGACTATTAGTTGGATAAACAATTTTTTTTGGCTTTTAAGCTGTGCCTTGCTCTGTGCTTGGGTGTTGTTCTGGTCAGTGTTTGGGGGACCACACTGTGCTGGGGATTAAACCCTGGCCACTTGCATGCAAAACCTACTCTTAGCCCATTCAGCTGTCTCTCTCTTACCCAGATATGCATTTCTTTACAAAGATTCATTTTTGGTTCAGTATCTCACGATATCTTGTTTTTGGTTGGTTGGTTTTGTATGTTTGCTTGTTTGGGCCACACTGGGCAGTACACATGTGTCACTTCACTGTCACTTGGGTTACCCTCCTGGCAGTGCCTGGGATTATTGTTACTTGGGTTTCCAACATACAAGGAGAGCATGAACATTAGTCCTTGGAGCTGTCTCTCAAGCCCCCAGTATCAGATTTGATAAAATGCCAAATGCATGAATGATTTTACTACATAGGAAGAGAATTTGGTTCAAAGTCTGGTTTTATGGTTTAGTAACATGATCATAGCTGCAGAGACCTCCTAGGAGGGAGTTTTGGGCCTGGGAGGCTAAGGGGAGAGGGATCCTATAAGCCCCAGACAGGCAGATACAACAGAGGAACTGTACTTGTCTTTTCTTTCTCTTAGGTTTTTGGGCCATACCTGATTATGCTCAGGGGTTACTCCTGGCTCTGTGTTCAGGAATCACTCCTGGCAAAGTTGGGGGACCATATGGGATGCCGGGATCAAAGCTGGGTTGGCGGTGTGCAAGGCAGATGCCCTACCTGCTGTGCTATCTCTCTGGCCCTGTGCATTTATCTTTTCTGAATGATCCACGAATTTTCAGATTTGTAGTGCAAAAGGAAACACCAGGCCTCGTTTCTAGGGAAGCCATGTCTCAGGGCACTGAGAACAATGTCTTATTGCAGGCACATTGCCTTGATTTCGTATATACTCACAAAGAGGCCGCAGGGATTGATGTGCAATGTTGTGGGATGGATAGAGTCAAGTCACTTGGTACTGTTTATGTCTCCTCCAAACTTGGCAACCTAAGAATCTGACGCACAGTAGAGGAACTGTAAAAAATCATGTGAATCTGGAACTCTACCCACTTTTCCAGTCATTTGTTTAGAGTTTCCTGGCATTGGGTCATTTATAGGTCAAAATTGTAGGAAAATGCACATTTTTGACATAATGCTGTTGCGGAAAGCAGGGTTTCCCCCCACAAACTCACTGATTATTTCAGTAAGAAATTAATCAGAAGTCAATTGAAAAATCTTTTGTTCTCAGTGTTCATGGGATATTCTGGTGGTTTGCCTGCCCTTAACCTCATTGGTGGGTAAAATTTCCCTGTAGGAGTCTGTTCTGGTCGGAAGTGGGAATGGAGCTACTTCTGGCTCTGAACTAGGGAGTCATTCCTGACATTACTCAGGGGACCATGTATAGTATTTGGGATCACATTGGGGTCAGCAACATACAAGATATGTGCAATAACCCCTGCACTATTTGTCCAGCCCCTCTAGGTAGAATTATTGAAAAAGTAATTGGGTGTGACTTTTTCAAGCAGTTTCCTCGCATGTTTGAGGCCCTGGATTCAATTCCAGCCACCGATTTAAAAAATGTAGATGAGGGTCATGAAGCCAGTGCTGGTGGGATAGGAGGAAGAGGAACCCCTACCCACTGTTTTCTAGTTCAGAATTTATGGAAAGTGGTTTGAATTGGTTTGATTTCTCCAAAATATTAGTTTCAATATAACCCACCAATTCCGTTCTGGTATCTAACACAAAGGATATTTCAAAAACATAGTTGAACTCCTATATTCATTGTAACAGTGTTCACAATAGCCAAGACCTGGAAACAACCCCAGTTCCCAAGAACAGATGAGTGGACTAAGAAACTATGGTACATATACACAATGGAACGCTACTTAGCTATGGGGAAAAATAAACTCCCACAATTCACCACTATGTAGATGAACTAGATGAACTTCACTCATGTTGAGTGGAGCCAGCCAGAGGAGAAGGAAAAATGCAGAATGTTCTTGTTCATCCTGGGATATATTGGAACATTGTGTGTGTGTGTGTGTGTGTGTGTGTGTGTGTGGTGGGGCGGAGTGGGGTAAAAGCAGCAAAGGGAACAGATTCTGAGAGTCAGCCAGCAGATCTGAGTTTGCAATGGAGGTGAGCTGAATGAAGGAAGGAGGGGACCTGGAGACAATGACGGAGGGACACTGATGCTCCGAATGTGAGCTTGAAATCTCACACACACCGAGTGTGAGCCTGAAACATAACTATGAGCAGGATTGTAAATCACAGTGCCTAAACAAAAACGCAAGACACAAAGGAGATCAGGACTCTATGTAAATTAAACCTTAGCACAAGGTCTCCAGAATAGAGATGAAATCAAGGGTCAGCCAAAGAGAAAGCTCAGTGGGCTGAGCACATGCTGTACAAAGCCCAGGTTCAGTCATCAGGACTATGTGATTGCCTGAGCGCAGAGCCAGAAGTCGCTCTCCAATACAGCTGGTGGTGCCCCCAAACCAGAAACTCAAGAAGCAATCTACCCAGGGAAAGCGTTCTATTCAGAAAGCTACCGTCGGGGGCCAGAGAGGTAGCACAGCGAGGAGGACACTGACCCGGATTCGATCCTTGGTACCATGTCTGGTCCCAAGCCCCACCAGGAGCAATTTCCGAGTGAGCAGACACACAGAGGCATTTGGGGAACTTTTCCATGGGAGCTTCTTCAGTATTCTCCCTTCCTGCTGCTTAACAGCCAAAGGGGAAAATCTTCAAATTGACAATCATGAAACTGTTAAGTCCTGTAAGCTCTTCCTTGAAGTCTAAAGGCTGAGGGTAAGTCTTGTCTGGGTAACACTGTGATCTGCATCTGTTGTGTCTCTCTAAAAGGTTTCATTTTTTAAAATGTGTGCTTTATAGAACTATATATTTTGTAGGGACCATGCCCAATAAAGCTGGGGTCCTGGGCCCACCCGCAATTTGATTTTTGCCCAATGATATGTTTCTTCTCCCCCTCCCTCTTTCCCCTGACTCCCCCTTGCCTCACAGGTCAGTATTCAGGCCTGGCACTGTGGCACTTGGAGCCAACATTGCTGGGGGCCACCAGGATCACACCTGGAAGTGCTGGGGGGTACCAGGGATTGAACCCAAGGCTCTGCACATGGCCGATATCTGCTTCATCTTTTGAGTCATAGTCCCCACCTCTGTAAGAAAAAATTGAATCAACAACAGTAACAAACATAGTGCTTAATATATTTTCTAGCCACTTATGTATTAGTATTCACTATTTTTCTTTGTTAGCTTTTGGGGTCACATCTAGTGATGCTCAGAGCTACTGACTGACTGACTACTGACTGAGATATTTACTGAGGTATGTAAACCCTCCATATAGATTAACAGACTGCTCTGAAATTTGCCCATTACCCAGGTACGTGAAGGTCACAAACGGAGACTCATGAATGACCAACCAGAACTAATGTTTCTCTGAGAAGTCTTAGGGGAATAAGGAACTTATCCTTGGGATGGTCTATTTTCATTTTCATGCTGTAGCTACTATTGAATCTTAATTTAATAGATTGGGGAGATAAGCCTGAAGTTCACACCATCGATAAGAAAAGTAGGATTCAAACTCTGGCTGTATGGGTGCAGGAATGGGCGAGGATTAAGAAAGCTATCAGAATGTTCGAGAAGACCCTTGAAAGCGGGCCACAGAGACGGACCACAGTCAACCCATCTACTGTTTCTGTTGAGGTTCTCAGCGTTCTCTTCCCAGGCCTTTCTTCTCACTTGTGGAGTTAACTCATCTGTGTCACTAAATTGAGTTCTTCATTTTGAGGCACCAAACTCTAATCCCAACTATTGCCCCTGATTCACCCCAGAGCCATAGCCAGGCCCTGAAACTCTCCCTTGGATTTTCCTTTTTCCCTTAGGAATAAAAGGTTTGTGAGAAGATTAAACACAGGCTGTTTTTGTTCTGCTTCTACATGCCTATTCACTGCACATTACATGGTGCTGATTAGAGTCTGTACTCAGAGATTTTAGAACAACACGTGTTGGAATCTAGCACCTTCTTCTTCAGCCCAACCATGGTTAAGCATTTTCTTGGAGAGGACCCTGTTCTATTACATCAAATATTTATAAGTTTATCTTGCCACACTGCTTGACATTCAGAATAAACCTGGGTGGGGAATACAGAGATCAAAGTATTTAGTAATCCAAAGAAACCTCTTTTCATGCTCTGTCTGTCATCAGATGAAAGTGTGAATGAAGCTCTATAGAAATCCTCACCAGTATGCTTGCAAACCACCAGCCATACCATTTATGATTGAGAGCAAAGATATCCAGTGTGCAGACCCACAGGCTTGAGTTATGCATGTACACCGGTATATTGTTTCCAAGTTGCCAGTTTTCTCCAGATTAATATGTTTTTATTTCAGCTTTGTTAAAGGAGTCAGAACATGAAAGAGGAGTATATCAACCATTCTTTCCACCACAGGTCAAAGCAACATGCATTTTAATCCAACAGTGTGTCTTTGATATTAAAAGTCAGGCAAGATGTACAATTATAGAGTGAAACCACAGGTCTTTAGCCACAGGGGGGAAATTCCAGGCCCTAGATTTGATTTTCTCTAGTTCTACAATTGAAAAAAAATCAGCAAAAATTAACAACCATAGTATCAGCTGCATACTAAGTGCTTGTTGAGGCTTTACTGGGATGGCTTGGACAAATTCACCATGGAATTAAGCATTGTAGGAACACAGCTAGGTACAAGAGAGATGGTCTTAGTTGATCCAGATGTGTATCTTATCTATCAGAATTCAAAGACAGATGGGCTTGGACCAGAAAAGTACTTGGAGTTTATAATATGTGAATTATTAGGGAAGCGAGAAGAGCAGAATGCAATGGCTTTACCAGATTTCCAATATTAGAATGTTTCGCAGCACTTGTAGAGTCTAGTGACTGTATAGACTCCATTGATCTCTGATAATTAAGAACTACCTGGGGGTTCAAAACTGAATCAGCATTCCCAACAGCCACCCTAGAACTAGACGATCTGGTAGAAGAACCTCACCTAGAAAGCTGTGTGCTTTAAAATGTGCCCAAGGGCTCAGCTTCTCAGCCATCAACCTGAGCCAGCCACTTCATGAACAAAAATTATTATATTAGTCCTGCCTAGTGATCCACAGAGGAGGTTAGCATCCTCAGGTCACTTCCTGCAGAATAAAACAACAGCATCCTATGTTAAACTGGAGGTTGACATTCTAGGACGTCTTTCCTAGACTTTGGTAAAAGGCTCCTCACTCTCTCTTCTGCTTGTTGGTGTGGTTCACTCTGCAGTAGCCCAGATTCAGATTTCCAGTATGGCAACCCTTCTGTTGATTACCAGCCGGGAAATGTCTGGCTAGTGCCTCATAAGTTTGTTCCATTACTTGGCAGCTCATTCCTGTGTTCATCTTCCATTCATGCAGCACCAATAGGTGGCTGTGTTCTAAAAGTGAAATTATTATTATTTTGGTTTGGAGGTATGCCCAGCCGTCCTCGAGGCTTACTCCTTGCTCCGCTCTCCTGGCAGGCTTAAGGGACCAGATAGGGGTCGAGGGATTGAACCAAGGACAGCTACATGCAAGGCAAGAGCCCTACCTCCTATATTATCTCTCAGGCCCCTAAAAGTCATTAGAGCTGGCCTGCTGCTCCTCATGGATTCTGCCTTACTCCTCACCCTCCTCACCTTATTATCCTCTGGATGAGCTCTAGTTTTTAGTGTTGAATTTGGTGAATCAGACACCATGCTGACCCAATGGTCTGAGCCTCAGCATCCCATTGGGGCTGCAGGAGCCATTGTCCATCCAAGCCTGCTTCTACTACAGATTGCTGGGTGAAGAATCAAGGGTGTTAAATTGGTGCTGCCAGAAAGCTTCCAGCAGATCAGGAAGGGAAGAGGCCAGCGTTGGCTGAGCTTCTTGAGCATGAACCAGATCCTAACGAACGGGTCAGGTTTGGAATGAAGGAGGGTTGTCTTCCTTCCAGCATTCAAGTGGAGAAATGATGTTTCGTTGGATACCCGGAAGGTTGCCACACAGACCACAATCTGCCTATTTTCTCTTCTGCAGTATAAACGTGCTTTACCACTCCTCTAACTCCTTTGCCAGACTTGGGGGCTGGGGTGGTGAGAAACAGATTTTCATCCTTCTGTCTTGTGTGATCAAATGAAATCTTTCCATCTAAGTAGGTGATGTTTCCTTCCCGCGCCTGAAAGCTATGAATATCTATGAATATAGGTTCACCTTTTGCATTGGGGGTCAGCTACCTGGTGTTTGCTTATCTTTAAAACTGCCACAAGAACTTTGCATAGTCTTTGGAAAGCAAAGACAACCATTGTGATATTGTCAGTTGGTTGTAAAGTGAAAGATTTAGTACATTGTCAATTCTTTGACATACATTCAGGATGGAAAAAATTTCCTTGATTGCTTTTTCACTGAAATCACTATTTAAACATCAATGCCAGTACAGTTCAATTCCCTGCAGGCTTAGTAGGATATCTTGCTAAATAGAATTAAGGACAGAAACAAACAAAAATACGGATAGAGAAAACAACCAGAATAGCAGGGGCAGCAGCAATAACGTAATTCAAAGAATGACCTAATCCAGGATTGCAGGCTTTGTTAGCAACAATTGTCGGCGCACCCACCTCCTGGAGATCAGAACTCAAACTTGACCTTTGTGGGTGCTTCTTTTTGTGTTGTGCACAGGAAATAAGGTGACATCTGAGTTTCTGGAATCAAAATAGCAACTGTTTGGGCAGCTTCAACAACTCTAGAATCTGAGCTAAAGACTCACTTCTTTATTTTCCACCTGTTTTTTGTTCTTGAACACCCAGAGGTGCTCAGGGCTCCTATCAGCTTGGTGCTAGGGAGTCATTCCCAGTGGGATTCAGTACAGTGCCAGGGAGTGAACCGAGGCCTGCCACACGCAAAGCCTGTGAGTTGTCTCTCCAGCCCTCATTCAGTTCTTTCTAAGCTACCCAGGCACTAAGCTTAGACTCAGGGGGAAGTGGGGAAATACTAGTGGGAGAAGGGGGAAGGCAGAACTGCCCCAGGTGTTGGGTGTTTGCATCCTGCTGAAGCACAGGAAGGCGTCCACACAGGACTGATAGGGTTTGCTACAGTTGCACTTGAGCTGGGAAGAGGATTTTTACAGGGCAAGACAATCTTGTGAGTCCCTGCTGGGGAAATGAGATTAGAAGAACAATACATTTATTTCTTTACTTAAAACAGAAGGGCTTCCATAGGTGCTAAACTTCAACTTCGGACGGCAGAGCTTCGGGAAACAGGCTTCAGGGAGCAATCATGGCTTCCTTCTGTTTAAGTTATCTCTTGGTGACTTCAAGACTGATTTTTTTTTGCCTGTCCCCTACTTACCCAGGATGGTGGGCATGACATTACAGCTGGGCATTGCCTTGAGTATGACACCCTTGCAGGATGTTCGGGCAGTGAGTGTGGGGCACATTCCTCTGTACCTTGTTTCTTTCCTGTTTCCCAGATAATGGTCAGGGACAGAGGACGGGAGGCAGATGCTGCCCCCAGGAGCCACACACTCACAGAAGGCAGCTGGTCAGTGGGTGGAACTCGGGGGGAATCCAGTTCTGTGAGGCGCTAGCAGACCCAAGAGAGTAGCACTGGTGATTTAATGAAATCTAAAAGACAGAACTTCAGCAAAGTTGCATCACAGTTCTTTCCACTGGTCAAGTTCCAAATCTATAAACCATCATGATTCCATCAGCCTCAAGGAGGACACTGACACAATGCATTCCTGGGAGGGAGTATGGTGTTGGTGGCAGGGGGAGGGCTACGTGGGACCCAGGGATGGAACTTAACAGGTCCTCACACATGCGAGGCATATGCTAAACCACATGAGTCACACCCGCTGCTCCTGCTTACCTTTAGAAGCTACTGTTCATGGCAAGAGATCACTGTGCTGATGGTTCCATTTGGGGCTGGTCCCTGTATATCAGAGCATGTGCTGGAGACTTCTTTTGTAGCTGCAGGTGGTACCTATGAAAGGAAAATCTTCCTTAATGTATTAGAACAAAACTGCCCCCCTTATCCCTGATTTTCATACAGAGATATGTAAGGGGGCAGGTTGGTAGTCAAAGCCGTTCCCTGGGCTACGAGGCAGTGTCAATCAGAGACAGGAAATGTTTATTTGAACTTTATTGGGCAAGTCAGTTTGGTGTAGCTTTGGATCATTTTAAGCTCGGGCATCCTGTTCAAGTCATAGAAACATAATTTTTCAATTGGAAATAAACATACAACTTTTGCTGTTGGAAGTGCACATGAATGGAATTTATACCCTCTCAAGAAGCAGATGCAAGGCTGGGACATTTACTGTTTGCTCATTTCTGATTAGGTTAAGGCTTTCCCACAAGAAAAGGGTCACCTCCTCCTTTGCCAAAATGAAGGCCGTATTCCACCCTCTATGGCTTAGAAAAGATCATTTTGAGAAGTGAACCATAAATAGCGCTGGTGTGGATGGGGCTGGATGTTGCTATAGAAGTTTAGTTGAAGGAAATGTGAATTTAGGAAAAGACTACAAAAAGGCCTTTAAACTTGAGTGAGACCTTGAACAGTGGCAGCGGGGAGGAAGGCTGAGAATGTATGAAAATGTGTTTAAGCTGCACTATTAAGGGGATAATTATTGTGGTTGTATGGGAACATTTACATCACTAATTATAATCCTCATTCAGATGAGTTTTTCATTCTTTATTGTTACACAGTTAAGTGTCCTATGATAAAAAGAAAGATCCACTCCTTTATTAACTACAAATCCTTTTCGACAATATAGTTGACATATCAGTGACACCAGTTCTACAAGGCTGTGCCCGTGGTCCCAATATGGTATGTCAGTTTAAGATCTAGAAAGTTCCACACACTATTAATTGTGTTGAGCTTATTGTGATGATGACTGTTCTTTCCAAGTGGTATAGAAGCAGAAAAACGAAAGTAGTTGGGGTAACTTTTTCAGAGTGTTTGTATCTTCCCTTCAGTTCATCCAAGGAGGTGGACTAGTGAAGACAGGGCGTTGCTTTTTTTTTTTTTAACTAATGCAACATTCAGAATAGCAAAAATAGGGAAGAGATGAGAGATGAAGTAACTTCAGACTGCTTTCAGCTCCTTCTTTAAATTTGCTTCCGTAAAAGTCTGTCTCTAATTAGCTTTAGTTGTGCCATTTTCCTGCTTCCTGCCACTGAGGATTCTCTACAAAGCATGTCTTTCCCCTGGATCTCTCCAACCGTCCTCATCCCCACATGGAACATTCCCTTCTCTTGCTTCTGTTCTCCAAAGAGGTGCTTCTACCTCTCACCCCCCCCCCCCCCATTGTCCAAGGCCTGACTGAAGTGCAAACTTTTACCTAATTAAGATTGGTCTCATCCTGATTCCTGTGGCAGTTTCCAGTTCCATCAATACTCGTGCTATAGAAAGTAAGCCAGAGGAGAGATAGTGACCTTCCATCCATGCTCAGTCCTGGATCCTGGAGAGTTCTTCTCTTGGTGGTAAAGAAGGAATAGCCACAGTCCATACGTTTCAGTGCATAGCCTGATTTGGTACAGGGAGAGTTGAGCACACCAGTCTTTTATGGGGGTTTCGGGGGGGAGATTGGGGGACGGAGAGGGAGAGTTCTTGCATTCAGTAGCTAACTCTGAAACGAAAGTGTTAACTGATGCCATCTACCTTATGCCCCAGGTCTGGGTACCTGCAGGGCACCCTGCCCTCCACGTTAGACATGAAGGGATGACAGACACGTGACTGAATGTGAGTTGAGTCTCTGAGATGAGTCTCTAGGCCACATGTTGGAGAAATCCTGCTTCCTGTCCCTGGCACATCACAAAGGGAGCCAAGTAAAATCTTTTGTTGGGCACGCATGCAAAATTGATTCCAAAGCGATAGAATCTTTACGCATGTAAACAGCTAAAAATGATGGAGAATGTGTGTCCAAACAAAGTCGACTGGCAGGACATGGCGTGCCATGAAGAGGAAGCCTCTGGCTATCCATCACACCTTGAAAGATGAACAGGGCTGGCTTGGTTTCCCTTCTCAGGCAGCAAAGGTTCATGAGCTGGGAAAATGGAGCTCAGTGGAATTCTCAAACACACCGTGTGGCCCTTCCGCCCTGTAGGTCGTTATTAACCGTTCTTACCCTAAATGGCCATGACACATAATCTCCTTCCTAATTTTATTATTTCACTTGCTATCACAAGACCGTAACTTTTCAGACATTCAGGTGAGATTAAGGGTGGAGGAGGTAGAATAAAGCTTTTAAAATCTTTGATTACCTCAGAAAATGTATTTGCTTACTTTACCAGGAAGTTGGGTTTTTGTTCTGTTTTGTTTTCTACCAATGCCAAGAGGGGATTAATGTGTCGGCGCTGGGTTCACCAACTTTCTTTTGATTCCAGTTTATGTAATTAAGCACTTCCCAGAATGACTTGCGGTTCTCACTCGGCATCAAAACATGCATCTCAAATGTGTGAGGTGTGGAGGGCAGGAACAATTCTGCCACCCTTGCTGAATGGAGGGAGGCAAAGAAGGAAAGGAAAACATACTGATCTTACTGTGAAATCTGCCTCCTTAGTCAAAAGGGTTGATCATGCTTTTGTGATGGTGCTTCTTGAGCTGAGTTCTCTAGGAAGCAGGTTAGGAAACTGAAGATCAAACTAGGCTAAAGTTAGAATAACTCCAGGTGTGGCTGATGCTAGAAAGAGGTGAGGGCAGCCAGCTTGGGTTATTGAGTTGCCTACCAGAAATCTGGACTGGATGAATATTCTGACCATTTTAACTGGATGGATATTCTGACCATTTAACACTCTGGGTTGGACCCATTTTTGTCCTTAGAAGCACCCGGGGTTTGGGTACAGCTTGGAGCAAAGGGCTAGAGGAAGGTGAATGTGTGAGTCGTCAGCGTGGGGTACATTCGAAATAGGTGTGGAGGAGCCAGCTCAGTATGAACAAGAGAGGAGGGGGAAGGCTCTTTGTGCAAGGAGGAGAAACAGCCTGCAGAGAAGGCAGAAAACATCAGCCAGCGGCGGTGAGAAAGCCGGACTGAAGGCCACGGGAAATAAGTGTTTGTTGGAAGAAGAGTCAAGAGGAAAATGTTGCTCAAAGGGCAGGAAACACAAAGACTTGATAATAATAACTCAAATATAAGATTAGTAACGGGGCCAGAGCTATAGTTCAGCAGCTTGCGCATTTGCCTTGCACGCAGTTGACCAGGGTTCGATCCCCAGCATCCCATAGGGTACCCCGAGACCCACCAGGAGTAATTCCTCAGTGCAGAGCCAGGAATAACCCCTGAGCGCTTCTAAGTGTGACTCCCAAACAACAACGGC
This sequence comes from Sorex fumeus, assembly GCF_029834395.1. NCBI lineage: Eukaryota > Metazoa > Chordata > Mammalia > Eulipotyphla > Soricidae > Sorex > Sorex fumeus. The sequence continues at coordinate 5,525,483 of NW_026606060.1, read as the reverse complement.
AACAACAACAAGAAGATCATTAGCCATAATAACTGGCAGTCTTTATTGGGGCATCACCTACCACCATTTAAACTATAATTCCATCTGAGTAAGATGTTGGTCTGATAGGTTCCTGTTGTGTTACGTTATGTTGTGCTATGTTCCATTATGTTTTCTTTTGTTCTGTTCTGTTGGAGCCACGCCCAGTAGTGTCTATAGTGCTCTGGTGCCCTCAGCCATGCTTGTGGGACCATGTGGTGGCAGAAATCAAACCAAGTCTTTGTGCACAAATCACGTGGTCAACCTCTTGAGCTCTCTCTTCGGCTCTTATCATTTTTTCATTTTCAGAGACTGAAAGAAAACTGAGCACAGAGAGATGAAGACTTTTTCCCACAATCACACAGCCTGTAAGTGATGAAATCAGGTGGGAGCTAGTTTTGCTCAGCTCTGAGCTCCATCCTTAAGCTTGTTCCAGTGAGAGAAGCAGCAGCCAGGAAAAGGGTACTGGGGAAGGATGAATTTCCTTTTTAGAGCTATGAAGCCTATCCCAGCCCTGTGCTCACCAGCAGTGCTTAGGGGTCATGCAGTGCCAGGGATCAAACCCATGCCTCCTCAATGCAAAGCATGTACTCAACCCATTGATTTATCTCTGGCCTGAGGGCTGGATTCTTTCTAACACAGTGAAAGATTCCGTCATTGGTAAAATCCAAGTCCCAGTCAGTGACTATGAAGTGACATTGCACCAGCAGCTGCTTCTGAGGATGCGTGATTCAGCTAGATTGGGGTAGTGCTAAGAGCATGGTGCAGCTGTATCTTCCTGGTGGAAGGATTTTCCCAAGTGCTTTAGCTTCTTAAATGGTGGGATGCTGCCCCACATCGGGTCATATAACTGAATATGTGCATCATTTTAAAATAAATGTATATATGATTTAACATCAGTAAATGTTTGATCTATATACTTAGTAGATACCTGAGATCATGTAAAAGTTTTTCAAGCAACGGGAGTTGTAAATGGATATAAGAATGCCTGCCCTGGATCAGTGGTTCTCAAAGGTACCCTGGGCCAGCAGCACCAGCCTCTCCTGGGAAGCTGTTGAAAGGCATATCCTCAGGCTCTGCCCTGTTACCAGGCTCCGGTCCAGACCTCAGGCTCTGGTCCAGACCTCAGGCTTTGGCCCAGATCTCAGGCTCCAGTACAGATCTGAGGCTCTAGCCCAGACTGTACCCCAGATCTTCTGGATGGAAACTGTACAGGGCTACAGGAACCCATGAAACTCCCAGGTGTTTGTATTCCACAGGTTTGGAACCCTGGTTCTTGGAGGATTCTTGAAATAAAAGAAAGCTCAAATGACATAGAACACGTTGTATCACAGATGCAGCAAACCTTGGCAGAAACAGGTGGAAGAGTCTCAGAGCTTCTTGGGTCTGGGTGCACACCTTGAAACTACCCAAGAATCTTTCAAAAGTACTTATGCCTGAGACACCACTCAGAAATCATTGCTTTCTTGTCCAGAGGTTGGTCTAAGCTTGAAATTTTGGAAGGAGGGTTTCAGTGGGAATGGGTGACCGGGGAATGGTTGGAATGGGAAGCGGTCAGCGAGGCAGCCTTTATGCTTCTGATTACAGAGTTGTACAACAGAAAAAACAGGGCTGACCTTGAGAGGAAAGAGCATGACTAATGGGAGACAAGCTGGACTGGAGGCTTTCTGTGAATACTAGGAAAGTGTGAATGATTCTACAGATTGTGACCAGGGAAAAGGTGGTATAAACTCCGAACAATTCTCAACTCTGAACTTCTTTCCAAAGAGATGTCCATAATAAATTAGTTACCATGTCTTCATTGTTTGGGAGGCAGGGGAGGATTGTTGGTCATTTTTACTCAATCTTAGCAGAAATGATTCTGCTAATTCTGATTTTAAAAACTAGGCTAACATCCTTCGAGAAGCTTCATGATGACTTTGGATCTATGCTAAGAATGTGCTCTGGGGAACTGGATATGTGGCTCAGTGGTAGAGTACAACCACATGACGTGGCATGGCCCTGGGTTTGGTCCTGGGTATTGTGCATGCATGTGTGTGTGTGCATGCGTGTGCGCTGATATATGTGCACACCCATGCACGTACACACCCATTTGCATGCACACACTGAGAGTGTACTCTGACCCTCTGGTCTCTCAAACCTCCCTATTTACTTTTTGTCTCTGACCCTTCCTCCTGGTTATTCTAGCTGACCTGGTCATTTTAACGTTCCTCAAACATTCTCAGTCTGTTCCCAGGTCCTGATATTTGTTGATACCTTTTCATCTTTTCTCAGGACCTGGCTTTATCTAGAATCATGGGACCTCAGCCCCAAGAGTGACTGTTGCATTCTCCTCCTCCTTTCACTCTCTGGGGTCATTCTATTTCCTTGTCACTATTCTGTCCATTTCCCGTCTCTTTCCCTGGATTAGCACTCCCCACAGACACAGATGGCTTATAATTCTTGCCTCTGCCTAGGCCAATATAGATATTTAAGGGTGTAATCAAGAGATTGAAAGTAACCTGTAGTCCATCCTTGTCCCACAATGTTATGGATTACAGCAAGAAAGGGTCCTGAGTACAGTCTTTGGCACTAAAAAATGAATGGCAGGGTGGAGAATGGATGAATGGATGGAAAGATAACAGGGATGTCACCAGTGTGTAGTGGATGGGTGACAAGAAGCCCTAGGTTCTTCTTTGCTTTTGGTGTATGTATGTGTGTGTGTGTGGGGGGGGGAATGGTCACACCTGTTGGTGCTTGGGGATACTCCTGGATCCATGCTTCACATCATTCCTGAGGGTGTCAGTGGACCATGTGGTGTTGGGCATTGAATCTTGGTCTTCCATGTACAAAGCGTGTGCTTCAGCCCATGTAGCTAACTTTCTGGCCCTGTAGGTTCTTGTGTTTGATCAGCAATGAATTCAAGATTACACACATAGATACAAGTTCCCCAATAACAAGGCAAGCAAATGTAGTCAAGCTAACTACACTCCAGAGGGAAGAGATGTCACCACATGGCGAATTCTCTGTTAGCCCAGGACTCTCAGGAGTGGGCAAGTGACCATGTAAACTATTGTCAATCCCAACATGCCTAAACAGTAATGCTTTATTCTGCGACCTTAGGGTGGATGAGTGATCCTGTCACATTGGGGTGGGATTTGGTGGGACTTATGTGGATGATTGAGAGGTTTAGACTTATATAACCAAGTGGTTCTATGTGTTAGACAACTACCCGGAATATAAACAAAAAAATCCAGTAACGGGCAAAACTTCAATACTGATTAGATTGTTTTGAACTGCTAAAGAGGTAGTGAATCGAGGATAGGAGCTGGGCTTGCCTGCACAGGCGTGTGCTCAGGAAGTTTCTCCCAGGAGCATCTCTATCGGTATCCCCATATCTGGACACATCCCCGTCTCCTCCATCTGGCCTCACTCACCTCCTCCCATCCCATCTCAGCATCTGCCTCTAAACTTGAGCTCACCTGGTGACTCTGAACAACAGATATGGGGAAATGAATGAACGAATGAGTAGGGGTCAACCCAGTGAGGTATGGCTGTCAGTTAGCCATTCTGAAAGCAGTAGCCGTAAGGGTGAAATGTTTAGGGAGTATGCTGTAGGACAGCAACCTGGAGGACCAGTGTGTGGGAAAGTGGCTGTGAAGAGAGGGTCTCCTGCCCCAGGCCACTCTGTGAGTTTCCTAAGGCTGCCTTCATGAATCACTGTGTACTTGGAGGCTCAAAACAAGAGAAACATGTTCTCCAGCAGATCTGAGTGTCACCAGGCAGAAATTAAGGTGTCTGCTGTGCTGTGTTCTCACCACAGGAGAGAGAACGAACTTCCTGCTGCCAGCTGCCCGTAGCCCCACATGCTCTGGCTTCTGGCCGTGTCTCTCCCATCTGAGCCTTAGTGGTCACGGCTCCTCTCTCTTCATCTCGCCAATCCCTCTACCTTCCTCTTACATCAGAAAGTATGACTGCCCTTGGGGCACTGCTCACACCATCTCAGCACACTCAACGTCATCATATCAAAAGTCTTTTTTCACTCCCTGAGGAGTGCAAAAACACAATTTAAGAGACTGAGATTGGGAACTTGTTTGGGGGGAGCCAGTATTTACCACACAGAAAAAAGGTAAATGGCCTTCAAAGGCTCAGAGCTCTCTTCTAAAACAGAGTTAAAGGTCAAAATAGAAGCCGAAGACCTCACTTCCTTCCTGTGTATTCTAGGCCTCTCTCTCTAGACTGACCTTAGTGCCCATATAAGTAAGACAAAGAGAATTTGAAATACTCCTCGTGCCCTGATTCATGAGCTATGTATTCACTGGTCTCTCGGGGTGGCCTGCTGCCCGCATTCAGCCGCCTGCTCACCTCCCTCTCCAATTCTCTGTTCCGGCACACAGGGTTCCCAGAGCACTGGCCAGTGCAGGCAGCTGCCCCGAAAGATCTAATAGGCCTTTTCTCCTCTCCTCTCCTCTCCTCTCAGGATCGCCTCTTCTTTGTCATGGAGTATGTAAATGGCGGAGATCTCATGTTCCAGATCCAGCGCTCCAGAAAATTCGATGAGCCTCGTTCCCGATTCTATGCTGCAGAGGTGACGTCAGCTCTCATGTTCCTCCACCAGCACGGAGTCATCTACAGGTAATCACTTCTCTCTTCCTTCCCTTCCTTGGAGCCAGAAAATGAGGACTTTTCCAGACTCTTCCACTGCCTTTGGCCCCTGCCCAAATGGTCTCTTAGCAACCTGCCTGAGATTGGTTGTTTGTTCCAATTTGCTTACAGAGAACTTTTTTGGGGTCTGTTTATCACTGCAAATGTTAATATTTTAATAGCCCCGGGAGATCTGACCCACTGTTTGTGCCAGTTTTGATTGAAAGCCCCAGCATGACATTTTAAAGGCTTGGCGCCGAGCGACCTTGGGGTGACCTTCATTTCTCCCTCTCCCCACCCTTTTCCTTGAACATCAGGGCATTCTCTTTACTTTTCCTTCTGTGCCATGAACTTCCTCCACTTCCCAACCTCTTGCCACTTCCTGAGTTTGTTTGGCTTAGTTGTCTCCAGCAGATAGAATCAGAGGAGTTGCTGAAGGGGTGGGTCTCAGGGTTTATGATCCGGGGAGGAGGGGAAGGGAACTAGACAATATCCAACAGGAAGTGACTCTTTACAGATCATCCAGTCCTTATTATTGTCCTGTCCCCCTTCCAAGAAAACATAGAAGGAACACACACACACACACACTCTCTCTCTCTCTCTCTCTCTCTCTCTCTCTCTCTCTCTCTCTCTCTCTCTCTGATTTTCCAGTAAAGTTGCAGGACTATTTACGCAGGCCCTTCTATGAGGTCAGGAATTCTGGGAGGAGTAAATATTTATAATTAGCAACAAGGACACTAAAGTTCCTTCAGGTTTTTTGCAGTGATTGTCATTTCTTGAATTGTTTTGCTTCCTACTCTTTTTTGGTTTTGTTTTTAAATAGGGTAAAGGAATAGCAACCCAAAACTTGGGCACTCACCAGAACTTTACTGACCCCCCTCCTGGGAGCAATGCCCTGAGTAAATGTGCTTTGAAAGTTCTGGCCACCCCCCCCCCCCCCCCAACCCAGGCTTCCCTTCCTACCGTTATCTCTTAGTTTCCTCTCTCTGTTCAGCGTCAGCCCATGGCTTCCCATGGCCGGCATAACAAACCAAGCTCTTTAGCTGCTCTCCATGGCCCTCCACACTGCAAATCCATATTTGTGCTCCATAGTACACCGCTGCTTGACAAATGGCCATGAAAGTAGCTGCTTCAAACTGTTAAAAAAAAAAAAGAAAAGAAAGAAAAAAACACCATGTTTTTTAACAGCTGCTGGGAGCCAGGAGTTTGGGTATGTTCTACCTGGACCCTCATGAGGCTGAGATCCAGCTGTCAGCAAATGAATTCCCAGCCGAAGTTTGTGATACTTTTTCAAACTCATGCAGTGCTGGTCAGTTTCTCAGCCACTGTCCTCCTCACGGTCCTTGTCTTCAAGGGCACCAGGAGAGATTGTCTTTTTTGTTTGGAGTCTCACTTCAGGGAAGGCCTGACTCTCTTTTACATGACTTGGTTGATTAAATTAAGCTGACCTATGACAATCTCCCTTTTGGCTAATTCTAAATCAAATGATCAGGCGCCTTAATTATGTCTGCAAAATCCCTTTGCCCTGTAATGTCACAGAACTGTGATAGCGGTATCTCCTCTCCTTTCCCATGTTTTGTTGGTCAGCGGCTGGTCACAGGGTAGCCACTGTCCACAAGAGGAGTAGATTATGGGATTCCACCAGAGCATGACTCACCAGGGGTCACGCTGGGTTGTGTCTGCTGAACCTTACTACACCTTTCAGATCGGGCACATTCAGGGTGATCTGGCCATAGACCTCACTGCACCTTTCAATTCTCACTTCCCACTGAGTTTCCTACTAGCTTTGAACCCATCAGTCTTCTTAGTTTTTCTCAAATTTGCCTGTGATTCCAATTTTTCCTGCCCTTATGCCCTCCTCTAGCCCCTACAGTACCACCTGCTTGCACCTGTAACAAATGATTCCTCTGCCACCCTTCAATTGGCACTTGGGAGTGAATTGCAGTCTGAGTCTTTGATCACTGTGCTGGCCACCCTGGCTTGGAGTTAGGGTTGAACACTTTTGGGGATTCTTCACTAACTTTCAAACTCCCTTTAGGATCATTTTATTTTATTTTATTTTAAATTGGCTTATTTATTTTAGTTTTGGGGTCAAGTCCAGCAATGCTCAGGGGTTACTCCTAGCTCAGCAGTCAGGAATCACTCCTAGCAAGCTCAGGGACCCTAGGGGATGCCGAGGATCGAACCCTGGTCAGTTGTGTGCAAGGCAAGTGCCTTACCCATTATACTGTCTCTCCAGCCCCAGGGTTATTTTTCTTAAACCCCACGCTCTTTGCTTATTCTGCCATCTCTTGTGTTGCACATAGTAAAATAGATAACAAATAACCAATTAGTTAAAAATTCAAATCTCTTCCCCTCAAATCTTTTACCAGCTGGCCAGAGTTCAGATATTACGTAGGTAAAACGTTCATTCATACTTCAAGGCAGCATGCAATTGAGTAGGAAAAGGGGCTCCTTTGTGCAGGAGTGTGTGTGTGTGTGTGTGTGTGTGTGTGTGTGTGTGTGTGTGTGTGTACTTCACCAAATTGAATAACCTGTGGGGAGTTGCTCAACTCTGATGATCTCTACTTGGACATAATGTCAATTTGAGCAGGTTTTGGTTCAATCTCTGAACACCACCTTCAACTCTGGATGCCAGTGGCAAGCTGAGGCTGTTAGCTGTGCTTCTTACTGACTAGTTATGAGCAGAGGTCCTTATCCCTTCTCCTTAGACTTCTGGGACCAGTAGACTCAAGGCTTGTCGTGTCACTTACTGATTGATACTCAGAAGTTGTAGGGTGGTCTCCTCCCTTTCATTTACCTGTTCAACTCCCAGGATGCAAGAATCTCATTTGCTCACTAGGCCACTGATGTCTTGCAAAAGGAGATAAGAAGAACCATCTGAAGAGATATGTGGGGCCAGGAATGGGGAAGGGCTGCAGAACTTCTCTGCCTTCTTTAGGCATTCTTCAAGTACCTCCATATCTTCCCGAATCTGGACACTCTGAATTCCACCTCCTTGGCGTTTTGTGGAGAGCTCATTACTTAGACATTAATTTACAGGTCACTATTGGTTGAACTCATAGTCCAGACCCTCTTCCTTTCTGAAATTTGCAGATATGGTAGAAGGACCAGAAGTTCCAACCCCATAATCACATGGGTGGTCCTGCAGGTAACAGAGGCCATCCTTAGATGCTTCCAAGAATTACCTGGTAACACATTGATATCAGTCTCAACATTTAGGAAATTCCAAAGGTCAAGGGAAGTTTGAGCCAGCAATTGTGGATGAGGATCAAATATGTATAAGAAGTTTATTTTCATCTTTGGATTGACCAAATACTATTTCTTATAAGTCACAGTATTACTAGTGCCACTAGACTCAGCAGACTCAGCAGGCCCTCCCGTTGATCATCGATTTGCTCGAGCAGGCCCAGTAACGTCTCCATTGGAGACTTTGTTGTTACTGTGTCTGGCATATCGAATACTCTCGGTAGCTTGCCGGGCTCTCCGAAGTGCCACTAAGTCATAGTATTACTAGTGCCACAGTATTTCTAGGTCACAGGGACTGTCACCCCGTGAGATCTCACCCCCAAACCATTCCTATTAATGTGGTTATAATCAGCACCCAGGTCTTATCACAGTAATTCAGAAACTCACTTGAATAATTTTCCAAGGCTAAATATGGTAGCTGGAAGACTTCTGAGGGCTTCCATTTTACAACCTCTGGCCCCAGAGCTCCAACGGTGGCATCCCCTCTCTAACTCTCCCCCATACTGGGTCTCAAGGTCTTCTCCCTTCCCCCTTGCTGGTGAACCATAATTTAACATATTTGGTCGTATTCTCCATGACTCCCAGTTCCTAGTGAGCCATCCCCATCATTGCCAAGGAGGCTGTGTGGCCTGTGTACCTGCTGTGTGTTCCTGATGCCTGAAGTGGGCTGTGGAGAGCTGTCCTCGCTCTTTCCTCCTGGGTGTCTGCTTAGGAAGTGCTTGGTAAAGGCTTTCCTTATTATGATAGCTATTATAAAAACTCCATGGGCCGTGTATGTAGCTCAGTGATAGCACACAGACCTTACATGTATGAGGCCCAGGGTTCAATACCCAGCACGAAACCACCCAAAACAAAACCCCAAAACTTGATTAATAAAAAAGGCAAGTAAAACTTAGTCATGAACAAACATTTAGTTAAAACTTCAGTATTTCCTATCAACCCCTTGTTCTCTCTCTCTCTCTCTCTCTCTCTCTCTCTCTCTCTCTCTCTCTCTCTCTCTCTCCCTCTCTCAGAAAATCAAATGTTTATTTAAAAAAAAGGGTGGGAAAGGGATTTGGGGCTATTTTCCTCTCCATAACTGGACACATACTGAAGTCTCATGGTGCCCAAGGTAGGTCACCTGGCATACTTATTTATCGTTGTGGCTGGAGCAATAGCACAGCGGGTAGGGCATTTGCCTTGCAAGTGGCAAATATGGCCGACCCGAGTTCGATTCCTCCACCCCTCTCGGAGAACCCGGCAAGCTACCGAGAGTATCTCGCCTGCACGGCAAAGCCTAGCAAGCTACTCGTGACATATTCGATATGCCAAACACAGTAACAAGTGTCACAATGGAGACGTTACTGACAAATCGATGAACATCGGGAGGACAGTGACAGTGACAGATATAAGTTATAGTTACGGATTCATGATAACCGAAAGGCAAACATATGTACTTAGATTGGTAATGAGATCCTGCTTGGATTCTTGAAATCAGTCCTACCCTTGGCACATAAGGCATTTCCTGATCTGTTGAAGTTTTCTCATTCAAGCCTTATTCCAGGGGATTAGGCACTTGCCTTGCCTCCCATGAACCCTGGTTCAAATCCCCAGCACCACACATTTCCCCCAATACTGCCAGGGATCACTCATGAGAACAGAGCCAGGATAACCCCTTAGCACCTTCAGATACAGCCGAAACCACCTTCAAATTAAAAGTAAATAACAAATAGTTGAAACAACTCTATTAGACTCGGGGTTTTATCTCTCATTACATTTTAAATTTGCGGAGATGAGTGATCTTTTCCTTTTTCCTCCCTGTCCTCTAGAATGTGGCCCTCAGAAAATTCCAAGAGGGCCAGGGGAAACAGTGCAAAGGACTGGAACATGTGCTTTGCATTTGGGGGAGGCTCTGTTCTGCCCTCCAGTACTTCGTGATCCTCCGAGTGCTACTGAGAACGACCCCTGAATGCAGAGTTGAGCACCCCGTGAGCATCAGCCTCAAAACAGAGTGAAAAAGAAAATTTCCAAGAGTTTTCTTTATGGCTATTGACATAGGATTGTCTGCATCAGTGGAAGTACAAGGGAGCACAGACAAGGGCCATAAGTAATCCCAAATCTCATCTTGGTCTTTGTTCTGTCGAGGCCTTTTTCCCATCAAAGCATTGTTCTCAACAATCAGAATCCTCGCATGGAACTTGGAAACCAAAATTGGGCAGTAATTCACCCAAGTCTGCCTAGTGTGATAGGTTAAAAAGAACACCACAGGTTAAATATTATTGTGATAAAATGTATACATACAGGTTAAAAGTCAACCTCTTCAACAAGGTGTATTTTTTTTTTAAAGTTTTCAATCCCTTCTTCCCCTACTTTCTCTTCCATACAGACAGCCACTTTGATCCTTTTAACTGTATGCATGATACCTTTGGTATGAGCCTAGTCATTTCTTTTTTATTTTAATTTTTTTGGTTTCTGGGCCACACCCAGAGATGCTCAGGGGTTATTCCTAGCTCTGCACTAAGGAGTCACTCCTGGCAGGCTCAGGGAACCAGATAGGATGCCTGGAATCAAAACTGAGTCAGCTGCATACAAGGCAAACACCTTACCTTCTGTACTGTTTCTCTGGCCCCTGAACCTAGTTATCTCTGTATACCATGTTTGTACTTGTGTGTGTGTGTGCGTGTGCATATGCACAGAAATGTTCCCAGTATTGCCCAGGGGACCGTCTATGTGCTGGGGATGGAACCAGGATTGTCAACATACAAAACAAGTGCCGTAAGTGCTGCACTACCCCTGTGGTTCCATTGTTACTTTTTAAAGATGTTGTTTTAGGCATTATCTCATGACGTTCTAGTATGGAAATAAGAATTTAGTCTATACACACTCACATGCACCCACTCCATTCACCTCACACCACCACTTCACACACCCTTCTAACACTCATCCCCATTTTCTCAGCAGTCTGCTGTCATTTTGGTTCAGTACATATACATTACTCTGACTGTGACGTACTATTTGGAACTAAGCCATGTGGTAAGCTATAATTACTTTTCCTTTCTTCTACATTTCCTTTGTTTGTTTTGCCTGGAGCTCATAATCATGTCTTTGGCTTTTTTCATGTACTTGTTATGAGTTAAATACGGAGACTGTCTACATATCGTCCATATCTCCCTTCAGAATTTCTAGCTGCAGTAGTGAACTGCTCCTTTCATATTCTTGAATGAATTTCTCCCAAAGTCTAAACAGATGTGCTCTGAACCATTGTTTTCTGCCTGCCTTGCAGCTGTCATTGGGTTCTCCTTTCACTCTGGGCTTAGCACTTTCTCTTCTTTCTACTTTTTTGTCAGCCCTCCTGTGTTTTATAACATATACCTTCTCTTTGTGGAATTGCCCCTCAATTTGATGAAAGAACTCATCAGTTTCCTAGAAAAGAACGTGAGAAATGCATTTTTAAGACAGATGGTGTCTAAAATTGCCTTTATTTCCCCCTCAAATTTGATAAAGTGTTTGGCTGGGTATAAAATTCTAGGCTGAATATTATTGCACTTAAAATTTTGAAGTATTTTCCCATCATTTTCTAACTCCCAGTGTTCATAATCAGAATTCTGAGTCCATTTGATTCTTGATTCATGATATGGACAACTTTGTTTCTTTAAGGCATGTGAAAATTGCCAAGCCATTATTCTAATATCCCTTACTGGTGTGGGCATTGTATATTGTAATCTCTTGCACTGGGTCTTGAGTAAAGGTAAAGGTAAAGGCCCTCCCGTTGTTCATCGATTTGCTCGAGCGGGCCCAGTAACGTCTCCATTGGAGATTTTGTTGTTACTGTGTTTGGCATATCGAATACATCACGGGTGGCTTGCCAGGCCCTGCCATGCGGGCGAGATACTCTCGGTAGCTTGCCGGGCTCTCTGAGAGGGGCGGAGGAATCGAACTCGGGTCGGCCATGTTGGCTGCGTGCAAGGCAAACGCCCTACCACTGTGCTATCACTCCAGCCCGGGTCTTGAGTAAGATTTTTCAATTTAGAATTTTTTAATTTCAATTTCAATTTTTTTCAGTTTTTCCTGCAGTTCTAGATAGCATCTTATTTATTTCTTTATTAATTTCTTCTCTATTTTCTCTTTCTGAAACTACTACTTGGATGTTAGACTGTCAAGTATAAGTTCTAGTTAGTAGAACTAATTAGTAGATTAACACTTGCTTGGAGAACTTCTATGAATTTTTTTTTGCATTTTTCACTTGAAAAATCTCAGATTGCCTTAGGAAAACATTCTTCCCAGTGTCTGCTTGAAGATAGAAAAGGCAGAGTGCCCAGTTCCCAAAATACATTTGTCCACTTAATTCCACTGCTTTTAATGAGTCCCCCAGTATGTGCCCTCCATTCTACTTTGCTCTGGCTTTACCCGTATTTATTTCTCTATACTAGAGAATAAAGTTATGGAGAAGGGGTGGTAAGAGGCAGGACTATGCAGAGTAAAGAAGACAATCTGAGTTCATAATTGCTTTTTAACCATACTTTTTGTATCTCTCCTCATTACCCTCATCAAATGACAGGATTATTTGTTATTGAAAATTCCTGAGTTTGAGTGAGGTAGAGTCCAGGAAATTCTGTAGTGTAAGTTTTATTCTTCTTCTTTTTTTTTTTTTTTTTTTTTGCTTTTTGGGTCACACCCGGCGATGCACGGGGGTTAACTCCTGGCTTTGCACTCAGGAATTACTCCTGATGGTGCTCAGGGTACCATATAGGATGCTGGGAATTGAACCCGGGTTGGCTGTGTGCAAGGCAAACGCCCTACCTGCTGTGCTATCACTCCAGCCCCCAGTTTTATTTTTGACCTTCCTCCAACCTACTAAATCAGTTATCACTCAACTCTTTACTTTTCCAAAATTGTGTTGCTTTTTCTTTTGTTCTCCCCATCTTGGTGTACTTTGACTTTTGTGTGTAATTTTGGGAAGTAAAGAGAAACAATTGTATTCAATCTACCTTACTTCATTGAGAAGTTAGGAGCTTTAATGGGAGTAGGAATGGCATGACAATGTTGGCAGCAACAAAAACAATAGCAAAAGAAAGAAAGAAAGAAAGAAAGAAAGAAAGAAAGAAAGAAAGAAAGAAAGAGAAACCTTTTACCGTTTGCTAATGGTTTCATCAACTTTTGTTAATATTTTAATGAAACTGTTTAACCTTTGTTACTAGCCAGACGCTCTTTCGAACACTTTGCACATATCAACTCATTAATCATTCGCCTGACCTTATGCAGCAGATGCCTATAATCTATGGGGTTTGTGCTGGTTCAGAAAACATTACACTCCCACCGTGTTTCAGCCCCTGCTCCACTCTCAGGTCTCTGGTGCTGTTGCTGTGAGTTGCATGCTGGTGTAGGAAGCAAAATTGCATGTCAGAGACCATGCAATGCCATGTTTGGAGTCAGAAGACTGGACAACTGACTCACATTAGCTGCGTTTTTCTGGGAAGGAAAGTCTGTTTGAAATGTAGTTGCCTCACTGTACCATGGGAATTAAAAAGCCAAGCTCCCAAGAGTGCTTGGAAGAATTACATGAGAAACCATTTGCAGAAATGCTGAGCACAATTCTTGGTACCCAGAGGCTCTATAAATATGAACTGAATACATTGGGACCTGCGGAGAGTTAGAGTGTCAGTTGTAAGTTGAGTTATGTCTCCTCTAAATTTGTATGTTGGAGTCTGAATCCCAAATCCCCAGGATGCAGCCATGTTTGGAGACTGGGCTTTAGTAGGAAATCAAAGGAAGCTCGGGTCAGAGGAGTGACCCCTAATCTAACATGGGCAATGCCTTTGTAAGAAGAGGAGGTGAGGAGCTGGAGTGATAGCACAGCGGGTAAGGCATTTGCCTTGCACGTGGCCGACCTGGGTTCGATTCCTAGAATCCCATATGGTCCCCTGAGCACTGCCAGGTGTAATTCCTGAGTGCATGAGCCAGGAGTAACCCCTGTGCATCACCAGGTGTGACCCAAAAAGAAAAAAAAAAGAAATGGAAATGAGAGAAGATTCAGCAATGCATGGAGGGCAGCCATACAGACACTGGGAGAAAACTTACTTGCAAACCATGAAGAGGCCTCAAGAAATGCCAATTGCCTTAGCATCTTGATCTTTAACTTCCAACTTTTAGAATTGTGAGACAATTTACTTGGATTCTCTGTTCCCCTGTCTCCCTTTAGGGAAGCCTAGTCACCTCAGTTCTCATCCCAGGTTTGACCCTTACTCTCCATGTGACCTGAAACAAAGGATCCATGTCATTTATCTGAGCTGTTTCCTCACCTGTAAAAGGCAGCCAGCAACAATTATGAAACAAAATAAGGTGGCCAAACTTGCACCCTTGGTATTCACTGGAGAAGTTAAATAAATCAGTGAACCCAGAAAGGCTTTTGGTCAGTTGTTTGGGGCCCCGGTGGAGTCTGAAGGAGAGCAAACATGCCACCCATGACAGTGGCCCAGTGAGGACATTGTTGGAGTGGGGTTCTGATACTATGCTCCAGGGGCAGAGGGAGTGGTGGGGAGATGGTGCAGCAGGTGAGGTGCTTGCCTTACATATAGCCAACTCCAGTTAAATCTCTAGCACCCCCTATGGTGCCCCAAGCACTACCAGGAATGATCTTGGAGCACAGAGCCAGGAGTCGGTCCTCAACACAGCCAGGTATGACTCAAAAACTAAAACAAAATAAAGGACCTGCTTTGGTCACGGTCCAGATTTCATAGCTGGGCAAGAAGGAGCCTCTTCCTGGCAATATTCCATTACTGTGAGCTCTCAAGGATCCTAGGAAGGGACTAAGAAGCATTGACCAATGTGCATGACAATAACGAACAGGCTGGAGGAGCTGACAGATGCATTTGCATTGGAAAGGAAAGTTGCAGTACAGGCTGTGGGTGCCTCATCCTCCCTTGCTGGCTCCCTTTGCAGCCAGTTATTCTCAGAAGCTCCCTTCCCCACTTCCCCCACACCTCCTAGGTCCTCTGCTGCCCGCTTCTGCCAACAAGCTGGCTTTTAGAAATCCTTCTGACTGCCATGTTGGGCCATGGAAGGACTTCTCCCCCTCTGACAAATGTTGAATATTGCCCCCCAGACACAGGGTTTGGTGATGGAAGGTGAGGTCATCTTTTTTGATCTTCTTCCTTTATCTTTATCTTTACTCTCTCTTTGGAATCTTGCCTGACTCCGAGTTCTGGGTCCTGCAATAGATGGAGCCCCTGAACCTGCATGGGGATTCAGTCTTATAAATCTGCCATTCCACTTTCTCCACCCCCTCAGCACTTTTTTTTCTTTTGGGGTAACAACTGGCGATGCAAAGGGGTTAGTCCTGGCTCTGTGACACTGTAGCACTGTCCTCCCATTGTTCATCAATTTGTTTGAACAGGCACTAGTAACATCTCCATTGTAAGACTTGTTAACTGTTTTTGGCATATCGAATACGCCACGGGGAGCTTGCCAGGCTCTGCCATGCAGGCGGGATACTCTCAGTAGCTTGCCAGGCTCTCTGAGAGGGACGGAGGAATCGAACTCGGGTCGGCCATGTGCAAGGTAAACACCCTACCTGGTGTGTTATCACTCCACTCCTGGCTCTGCACTCAAAAATTACTCCTGGCGGTGTTCAGGGGACCATATGGGATGCTGGGAATCAAACCCAGGTTGGCGCATGCAAGGCAAACGTCCTACCCACTGTGCTATTGCTCCAGCCTCATCCACCCCCTCATCCTTGCCCGCATTGGCTGCCTCTTCTCAGTCACACCCTGGCCTCCTTCCTGCATTGTCACCTGCTGAGAGTGGAGAAGCCCTCTGCAGAGGACCGGAGAAGAGGCGAGCAGAGAGAGCCAACACAGAGCCGGGTGGGAGGAGAGCCAAGTTTACATTCCTCTGAGGAAGCCAGTTACTGTAGAGCAGATCCCAAGTAGGACCCCGACTGCCATTGCCATGGACAGTTCATTCCAAACAGGAAGTTTGGAATTAAGAAATTCCTGAGCAAAAAAAAAAAAAGAAAGAAAGAAAGAAAGAAAAGAAATTCCTGAGTAAATTTGTTTGAGTGCTTCAGTGGGTAGTGTGTGTTCAAAGGAAAAATCAGATGATCGGGGAGCATGTCCTGTGAGGCCTTGTGTAGCCCAGTGGAGTAGTTGAGACACCTGAGCTCAACCTTCCAGTGCTCATTGAGTCACACATTAGACAAGTAATGGCTCTAGTGCTCAGTTTCTTGAGAGGGGTATTACGTCCATTGGAGATAAGGTGAGAATACAATGAGTCACTCCTGGTGATGTAATTCAGACTTGTCTGTTATAGTAAGGCGTCACTGAGTGTCAGCTGCCACACAGATTTCTTCATTATTCTGTTTCATGAGGAGTGAGTGGATAGTGGACAAGAGTCACTTAGTCCATCTTGAAAATCTCACTGTGAGTTTATCCTGTCAGTTGGCACAACAACACGGGCATCTAGTTAGTCAGTCTCTTCCCCCCCCAAAAAAAAACCGTGGTTTGGGGAGTCACCTCTGCCTGTTGAGAGGGAAGTCTGTCAGTGTACCTCAGCTTTTATGAGCACTCTGGTTGCCATAGGAAGTTGAAGTCTTGGAACTCCTAATACCGCAGTGTATTCCAGGGCAGAGCCTGAATTCCCCCAGGTTTAGTCATATGACTTTGTTGCTTCAATGCCTTTGGTTAATGATTATACCACTGATTGTTTTAGCGAACAATGGGTGGCTTTACTTCATGGTAAACAGTCTGTGTGAACCTCTGAGTTGAACGGTTGGTCTCTGTGGTCCTTGGCTGACTCCAAATGACTCAGATTTGGGGCTGGTCATTCACGTGGGTGACAGACAAGACATGCTGGTTGTTGTCATCTTCATGTTCCTGGTGTCTAGATCTCTCCCAGCTCCTCCAAACTCAGGAAGTCAGTGATGATTCTGGTACCTGAGGATCACTTTCAGACCATCCCATCTCTTACCCAAGAGGATTCACTCAGGAGCCCCATCTGGTTCTGTGCACAGGTTTCCACCTATACCTTAGCCCCTAATCTTTGAAATCCTTGTTGAACCTAACATGTGTCATCACTGTTGGTGCCAAAACTTTGTATAGCCTGACCCAGATCCTAAACTGTCATGGGTCACATAAGGCTGTGCTCTCGATCCCTCGTCCCTTTGCTTGGAAGATCAGACCTTTCCCTGAAGTCTCCAGACTATAAAAACACAAGTGACTTTTGGTTTCTTTTTCATCCTGTCTCAGTTCCCATTCATCTCCCCCTGACTTCAGGAGCTAAGTGTGTCCTTTCTTCCATCTCTTAACATCACTCACTTGCCTATTCTATATTAATATTTCTCACATTTAACTCTACCTATTTCTTGCTTGAATGATCCTGAGAACTTCTGCAGGTTATGCTTTGACCCAAACCATATGCATTTGGTTAGCAGAGCAACCTATTTATAGGGATGGAGAAAATATCTTTGAGAAGGGGGGGGAGTTTTCCAAACATAGTCATCAAACATAGTCATCAAGATGAACTTTCAAGTGGAATTCTTGCTGGATCAACGTTCCCTGGTCTGTCTTTTCTTGCTGCCCCATTCCACAGATATTTTTATTCTTCACCACGGTTGATGGAGAGCTCTGATTTGAACTCAGTGCTGGTAACTCTGAGTCCATACTCTTATTTCGTTGTCAGCTGAGTGGTAAGAAGGTACTTAATTCTCCTTTCTAGATACCCATGAAACATGAGGGCTGGGCTAGAATAACTATGTGATTTTAAGATTGTTGGACTAGGAATGTTTGCAACAGATTCTGAAAATACTACTTTAAATATGATGTTTCCAAGTAACCTTGGAGAGCAAGAGTCCCCACTTCCCATTGGAAGGAGTTAGGGCTTCTGGACCACTGTTCCCACAATGCCTTATAACTTGAGAGTATACATGGCAGGTTGAACCCTTGTTGTACTCACTGAGCATCAAATCACAGTGGGTAACCCTCTCTCAGGTATTAGCACTCTTTCCTCTTAGGGTGAATGGTTTTTCAGGCTCTGGTGTTAGCAAGCTAAAGTGTTTGTTTTTTATGGAGAGCAGAGCACTCTGTGAACAAGATGTCCCAGCTGAGAAGCCAGGCTGCCTGCTCAGAATGTCATGGACCTATTGGGATTGAGAATCTCATATCCCAGGTCAATTAGTCCTTCTCAAAAGTGGGATATCTTTCAGATGCAAGCACTTCCCTTGTTGGAAATGTACAGATACACATGCATTCAACTAAGCAGAGTTCTGTTTGGTTTGAACCCTTTTCTCAAAGAACAAGCAAGAAAATGCCTCTTATGTCGGGAGCACTGTCTATATGCACACAATTCACTAGCCTGATCCTCAAGGACTGTGAAGCCTTCTTGGAGTATCAGATGCAATGCCATAGGAAGGGAAGGAAGTACAATCTCTCTCTTCCTGGGGTTTCAGTTTGGGTGGTTCCAGCATACAATAAAACAAGCAAAATAATAAAAATTCTTAAGGCTAGGGATAGGAAAATGATGGAATACCACCTCATAAAGTTATCTTAGTCTGGAGAAAATCAAGAAGGGCTTTTGGTGATGGAGAGATAGTATAGCGGGTAGGAGCATGCTTACCTATATATAGCTGACCTGGATTCAATCCCTGGCATTCCATATGGTCTCCTAAGCACCACCAGGAGTAGTAATTTCTGAGTGCAGAACCAGGAGTAACCCCTAAGATCCACTGGGTATGATCCACACAACAACAACAACAACAACAAAAAACACAGAAGGAAAGGAAAGGAAAGGAAAGGAAAGGAAGGAAGGAAGGAAGGAAGGAAGGAAGGAAGGAAGGAAGGAAGGAAGAGAAAGAGAGAGAAAGAAAGAAAGAAAGAAAGAAAGAAAGAAAGAAGAGAAAATCAAGAAAGGCTTTAATTAATACAGAAAATAATGGGGAGCCAACCAGTGTTCAGGGGCTTAGTGCTAACACAGTGCTCAGGTATTCCCTACGATGGTCAGGGAGCATGCAGTTCTAAAGCT
The DNA here is from genome assembly GCF_029834395.1 of Sorex fumeus. Classification (NCBI taxonomy): domain Eukaryota; kingdom Metazoa; phylum Chordata; class Mammalia; order Eulipotyphla; family Soricidae; genus Sorex; species Sorex fumeus. The sequence continues at coordinate 5,506,601 of NW_026606060.1, read as the reverse complement.
CAACTTGCAGCATGCAGAACTCAACCCCCTGAGCTATCGCCTTGACTCCAAGGAAGGCTTTCTTGGGAAGGTGGCCTTAAAAAAGAGTGTGCCCAAGGATGGGAACAGAGAGTGTGGCTAGGTGACAGAGGCGCTGGCTAATGGAACTGAGTGTCTAAAGTATTCCTGCCATCTGGAACCCAGCACAAAGCAGCAAGGCTTGAGGTGAGAGCAGGAAGCCCATGCTGAGAGGGCAGACAATCACTCTCCAATGCAATGTCAGAGCGCATTACACAAACTACATTCTATTGTGCTGTATGTGGGAACAGTGGAGAGGAACTTAACATTTCAGAGGTAAAAGAAAATTCGGTGGCCAGCTACTCCAACTCCAACTCTGAGAGGTGAAGGAACTGAAACTCCGAGGAGGCGGTGTGACTTGCCTAAGAGGGTCTGTCTCCCGGTGACACAGGCAGAACATTGAGTTTGAATTCTGCTGTTTGTTGATAGTATGTGCTGATAAAGTGACTCTGGAAGACCAAACAAAAGAACATCAATGGCAGTGCTGATTTCTGTGATGTAAATACTGCGTGGCATTGCAAGCTACCCTGGTTTCACAGTCGGCTCCCAAACTTTGAAAAACTCACCAGTATATGTAAGCTAGAAGCAGTTAGAACACACCAATAGGAAAACGGTAAGTATCTGGTTCCAACTCGTGGGTCAGTAGCGTTTGGTGAGTAGTTTGAAGTCAGCCTCAGAGGCCATATTTACATCATGGAAATGGGTGAATACTTACAATAAAGGTTTGTGCTCCTGGAGAGTGGTTGTCGAAACAATAGCCTATTCATCCCTGTAAAATGAATCTCCAGATTAAGTTGACTGGTGCTGTTCAGGTCCACTGTATTGCCATTAATTTTCTACTTCTTTGATCTCTGACTTGGTCACATTAGTTCATTTCTCTGTTCAGTTCAGTTGTTTTTCCCTAGCAGCCTCCTTGAAATATAATTCACTTAGCGTATAACTACCCATGGAAAATGTACAAATCAGTATTTCTTGGTATATTCTTGCCATTGTGGCACCATCACCAGAAACAATGATATGTTTTATCATCCCTGCAAAAACTTCTATTTCTCGTAACCATCCTCCTCTAATCCTTTGCTACCATCCTTGCTACCAGTTCTACAAAGCCACATATCCACTTTCTTTCTCTATAGACTTATCTACTCTGGTCGTTTGATGTGAAAGGAACTTGCAGTGTGTAGTTTGTGATTGAGGGCTGCCCCTTTCCACATTTTCACAGTCCATAAGTACTCTCACCTGTGTCTATGCTAGTGCATAATTTGATATGACTGGCTAAAGTTTGTTGTATATTTTATTTATTCATCGATTGATAGACACTTGGATTGTTCATTTATGACTACAAATATGACTGTACACATAGTTTTCTTTGGGGAATATGCTTAACAGTTCTCAGGGTTATTTCTGACTTGGTGTTCAGAGTCACACAAGATAGTATTGGGGGGACCATGTGGTGCTGGGATTCAAATCTGGGGGTCCTACATGTAAAACCTTTGTTCCAGTCCTTTGCACTGTCTCCCCCTCTCCTGAATAGGCCTCAGTTGCATAGTTAGGGTTATATTTTCTCGACTTAAATAGTATCTGTGCTTAACTTTTTACAGAGGCAACAAACCATTTTCTAAAGTGACTGCATGATTTTACATTACTGTCAGTAACTTCTGAAGGTTCTGGTTTCTCCAGGGTCCCACCAGCACTTGCTACAGCCTTTTTGTTTATAAATATCCAAGCAAAATGTGAATGTGATGGTGTTTCACTGAGATTCTAAGTACCATCCATTTTTTTACTTCTTTATCTTTTGACACTATTAAATACAAATTTAGGAGAATAAAGTCATATTGACTTTATATTTTGGGCAGTGAGCCATTTTTGAGCTGGCAATTTACCCTGTGAAATCCTCTTTTTCTGACATATAGGTGCTCCTGCTTGATTTTGCTTAGTGCCAACATATTTTTCCCTCTATCTTTTTTCTTCTATCTGAATATTTTTTTATTTTTATTTTTGGGCCGCTTCTGGTAGTGATCAAGACTTACTGGCTCTGTGCTAAGAGATCATCCCTAGTGGGTCTCAGGGTCCATAATCGATGCTGAGAATTGATCCTGTTGGGCTGAGTGCAAAGCAAGAACTCTACTGCTGCACTATCATTCAGCTCCTTTCTATCTGAATGTTTTTGATTGTTTTTTTATTTATGTTTTTGAACCATTTCCGGTGGTTCTCTTATTCCTGGCTCTATGCTCAGACATACAGGGCTTACGGGGACCATATGCACTGCTGGAGATTGAACCAGGACCTGTCACCTGTGAGGCAAACACCTTACCTGCTGTTCCATCTCTCCAGCCCTCTAAATATTATTAAAAGTGTGTTCCAGGACTGGAACGATAGCACAGCAGGTAGGGTGTTTGCCTTGCACGTGACCAACCCGGGTTCGATTCCCAGCATCCCATATGGCCGTATGGTCCCCCGAGCACCGCCAGGAGTAATTCCTGAGTGCAGAGCAGGAGTAAACCCTGTGCATCACCAGGTGTGACCCAAAAAGCAAAAAAAAAAAAGTGCATTCCTAATACACAGCCTATAGTTGAGTCTTGTTTAATAGGCGTGGTGTTGGTGGGGTTTTTTTTTAGGGTTTTCTTGGTGCCAGTAATTAGTGAGTTGGTGCCTTGGACTTATGAAACATACTCTTTACAATCACACATACTCTCTACAATCATACAATCTACAATCATACTTACTCTCTACAATCATACAATCTACAATCATACTTCATGCAATCAAAAGTTTTTGATTTGGATTTATAGAGCAAATTCTCTGCCTTGTGTGTTGCATTTGTTTTTAATCCACTTACTAATCTGTCTCTTCATTGATATATTTAGACCTCTTATGTGTAAAGTATTATAATATAGTTGGATAAATATCCTCTCTGATTGTTTTCTATTCATTATATGTATGATTCATTTCCTTCCCCTTCTTTTTTTGTTATTTTCTTCACCAAAAAGAAAAATTCCCAGCAATTGAAGACCACTTCTAGAGACAGCTGTTAGTTTTCCTTTATACCTCATTTATATTTCTCAGATTTTGCCTCCTGAAGCTTTAGTGTGGATTTAATGGATAGGATCCATTGCTTCTCTCAACACAGACACATTTTTAATGTCTGAAGAACTATCAACTGGACCTTAGGACCCAGAGAAGCAGGACGAGGGGCATGCACAAAATCCCGGAATTACCTCATTCAGAGTTAGTTTTCTGAATCAAGGCTGTAGGCCTCTCAGAGGCTGTCCAGTAGCTGGCCAGCACGACTAGAATCAATTTTGTCCACTCCAGAAGGACACTGTTGTCCTTCCTCTGTCAGGTTTATAGAAGAATCTAAAAGTCCATCTTCAAGATAGTCCTTTATTATGTTTGATGATTGATGTATTGGCACATGTGAGTTAAACATATGGTGAAGGGCAGCAATTTTCTGGGTTACTCAAGGAAAGGGAAAAATCTAGAGAAAAGGATTTGAGACCTTAACAAAATAACAAAAGTGGATGGATTCCTTTTCCCAAGACTTTGCTTATTGAAGGTCCCACTGGCCTGAACTGTGGAGAAAGTGCAGGAACAGCTCTTTGAAGGCTGCCTGAGTGTCACTCTTTGCGAACCAGACTCCAGAGACCTTCTGCGTTAGACGACTCTGCTTGGCCAGAGTAGAACTTAGTCCTCGGTCATAGGCAATGGCCTATTATCCTTGGGTAAAGTGACAAGCGTGGATCAATCCACAAGTAACTGTGTGCAGCAGAACAAAGGTTCCAAGCTCAGTACTCACCTAGAACTTTGACCCCGTGACCTTGCAATGTCCCTTCCCCCAGACACTGTTTCCTGTCCTTTCCAGGCGCCTGTGGAGTAGCGACAGGGCACTTGTGGTGAGGGTCTGAAAACCCAATTTCATCTTTGCGCAAAATGCATCTCTCATGAGACCCATGTCATTGTGACATTGTCTGCTCGACTCCTCAAGTACATCTCTGAACGAGCAAGCCGAGGGGCGGGAGGAACCCCGAAACCCTGCTTCTCTGCTCTAGCTTCTCCCCTGGGACCCCTTTCATTGTTGAAGGGTGCCATGGTCTCTGGCCCTTGCTGAGAGAACTGTCTTGGCCAACTTTCTGTATATGCACCCACGCTCCTTCCTAACTACCATGCTCTTTCTGTGCATTTGTCTGAGTTAGGAATCTGTTTCTGAGAGAAGCAAGATACTGAGCTATAATTAGAACCTGCTTGGCATCAGACACAGCCCTTTTCTCCCTCTGCCATCAGCACCCTGTCTCAGAGGGTACCCTGGGGACACTGAGCGAGGGAGTTTCCCATCACTTGCCTGCTGCTCTTTTATCTCTGACTCCTGCCTTTCTGTGACAAAATGACTTACCGTTCAGAGCCAAGAGCCCAAAGTTTCCATCGGAAATATCTTGGCTTTTAAGGGTGTGGGAGCAGGCAGGGTGGGCTGAGATTTCCTCAGAAGAGTATCTGTCCAGGGGTTCAGGAGGTTTCAGAGAGTGGGTAGGTGGGCAGTGCTTATGTGATCTCAACTTGGTTCGCTTTTGTTGACCTCACCTCCCCAACTGAACTCTTTGCCCTTGGAAGTCAAGGATCATTCTGCCCTTTTCAGGAGCTGTGGGGTGCCTACCTCAGGGATGTATGTAGCGAGTGGATTTCAGGGAGGAGATCCCTGTTTGCCAGGCAGGTACATTCCTGCAGAGGGAGTAATGCCAATGGGAGGCTCCTTTTAGAACTTCTCAGGGAGCATGTATGCATGAGCTCTTTGGTAAGAAAACCTCACAGAGAAATTTCTGGACTCTAAATAAAACATGTCTTTTGGTAACAGTGGCCTGTGTGCTTTTATCCTAGTTTCAGCTATAACAAGAGTATGAAGAAACTTGTGAGAGGAGATGGGGGCCCTGCCTGATACTGTTGCCAGTTAGGAAATTAGAAATCACATTATCCTCATTTCTTATGTGTCCCCCACACCTCCCCTCCCTCTGCCCTTAACCAAAACCAAGTGGACCTTTGAATTCACTGGGCCTGTTTGGGTGGCAATACCAGTCTTGTCCCCATCATTTTCTTATTAACCAAGTTTAGAATAGAGACTTTTGTCTCTATACTTCACTGCTGGACACAATGACTTAATCATCTCAAATAATACTATTCCTTCTTTTTTTTATTGGTAAGGCTTCTTAGTAAGCTGGCTAGAGAAATGTGAGAGGCAAATACATCCTCTGCTGAAATGAGAAGGAGCAGAAAGAGTAGAAAATGAGGATGTGTATCAATAGTTAGACTTGGAAAGGGGTAAATGAAGCTGTGGCAAAAAGATAGTCCACTTGGAGACCAAGAAAACTTAGGGATGGTTTTTCTTACTATCGTCTAAAGGGAACGAGGCAGTAAAGAAAATTGTAGATACAGTAAGGAACAAGAAGAAAAGGATCATTTGTTTGTTTGTTTGTTGGGAGGAGGTCACACCCTGTGCTCAGGAATTACTCTTGGCTGTGTGCTCAGGAATCACTCTTGGCAATTTCAGGGGACCATGTGGGATGCTGGGGATCGAATACAGATCTACCACTTGGGAAAGCAGATGCGCTACCCACTACAGTATCACTCTAGTCCTAAAATTTTATCTTTGACAGCTAAGAATCCAAATGTTTAAAGGAACTGAAAGAAACCAATTGAACATCAGAAGTGTTTTAGAATCCTGACACATTATTCCAGAAAGCAGGAGAGGGCATCAGGAGGCTGGATTCTGCCAGAATCCTCAATTCTGCCATCAAGAAAGACTTAATTTCTTTTTTTATTAGTGAAACACCATGAGGTACAGTTGTAGATCCACAAATCTCCGTGCTTGGGTCTCGACTATACAATGATCAAACACCCATCCCTCCACCAGTGCCCATTTCCACCACCATGGGTAATATCCCTCCCACCTCCATCCCGCCCATCCCACCCTGCCTCTGTGGCAGGGCATTCCCTTTTGTTCTCTCTATTCTTTTGGGTGTTGTGGTCTGCAAAAGAGGCATTGAGTGACAAACATGTTCAGTCCATAGTCTACTTTCAACATGCCTCTCCCCTCCTGGGAGGATCCTCCAGACACCCTTTATTTGGTGCTCCCCTCTCTATCCGAGCTAGAAGGACTTAATTTTTTAACCAAACTTACCAGAGCAAATACATCTAAATGGCTATTGTCCTTTCTGTCAAGACTTTTCCAGGAGACTTAGTCTCAGGGCAGAAAAACTGCTTTGACGTAGAATATTTTATGCTTTTTTTTTCCTTGGTTTCTCTTTTCCAGTCTGCTTTGCGGGCGAGATATACTCTCGGTAGCTTGCCGGGCTCTCCGAGAGGGGCGGAGGAATCGAACTCGGGTCGACCATGTTGGCTGCGTGCAAGGCAAACGCCCTACCGCTATGCTGTAGCTCCACCAGAGCCTGGCACCACACGGCAGAGCCTGGCAAGCTACCCGTGACGTATTCAATATGCCAAACGCAGTAACAACAAGTCTCAAAATGGAGACGTTACTGGGCCCACTTGAGCAAATCGATGAACAACTGGAGGACAGTAGTTTTTTTTGTTTGTTTTTTGGTTTCTCTTTGAGTAGTCTCTTGTATGTGTAAGAGTTCCCTCTTGGGGGTAAATCTGATTTCTGAAAGTCATTTTTTAGGAAAATTAATATGTACTGTGCAGGAGTCCAGTGCCCTGATCTTCTGAATGCCTTTCAGATTCTGGGTTCTGAAGGGAATTTCACCTCAGGCCCAGGAATGAAAGGAGCAGAAACAGCAGCCACAGGCTTCCCACAGTCTTTTCCAGATCCAGCAGGCAGAGCCTGGCTCAAGGATGTGAGCGACACCCTGCTCCCTGGCTCTGCGGGCTCTTTGGTTCTCTTTTTCCCTCTGACCTTCCATTTCCTCACTGAAGACTGGGATTGCCATACACCTACCTCGGTGACTGTTGTGAATGTTAAATGAGGCAGAGCTCGAGAAACACAGAGGAAGGGCCCAGGAATCTGTGGGCATTGCAGTTCCCTTCTAGAACTTCATGGTGGAGGCAGGTCAGTGGCAGGTTTGTTAAATAGGAGTTCATTGGTTGTGAGCTTGACGCAAAGGATGTGGTGTTTTGGCCAAAAACACACCTGTATTTGAAGAGGGGGTTCATCTGAGGTAACTGGGAAGGCTGAGAAAACATTTTTAATCCTCACCCCTATTAAACGATCCCATTTATTTACCTCAACAAACCGATCCTCTTAGCCTTAATAGTTTTGAAATTGTCTATTATAGCAAACAATGGAATGAGGATGAATAATCAGAAAACAATGTTGGTAAGTAGCATGAATAATTGAAGAATTAAGCAGCCAGAGAGTCGGGAAACCCTAGAGCTGCAACTTGTGGGACAGTGTCCGGGTAATCACCTTAGGACAGTTTTGTGGGACTGTCAGCCGGGGTAACTCCTACATGGCCTCATCATGAAGCTGAAGCAATGAAATAATTTGTTTAACTTGGGCAGGGGAAGCATCACCGAGAAGGAAGCCTGCTGGGAATTCCAGAGACAAAGGAAAGTGGTGTTGGGTGGTGGGCGGAGGAAGGGAGGCTGCCCCGGTTAACCCGAAATCTGGTCACCCTCTTTGTCATCATCTCAAACTGGTCAAGACGCCCTTTGCAGCTTTTCTGAGGTGTGACATGGAAACCAGATACAGCTGTGGAAACTCTGGGCAGCCTGCAAAGCCGGTGTGAAGTGACATTGTGAGCCAGATATCAAACATGAGGGGAGGACAGGGGAGGCGAGCTCTCACTGAAAGCCTTGTGATGATGACGACAAAAATGGAGATGAAGCTAATGGTGGGGGTTGGGTATGGAGCAGACGCTTCAGATGCTTCCGTCGAGCTCAGGGGCTATTCCTGGGTCGTGCTCAAGATCCATACGGTGCTGGGAGTCAAACCAAGGAAGCGCTTTTGACTGCATAATCCTAGACTCTCCGTGCTCTGTGGCACCACAGAAGCCAGTGTCGGGAGGAAGACTGGAGCACAGGGAAGAATCAGAACGACGAACTCTAGTTCAAGACACAAGTCTCTGGGGCCAGCAATTGAGACTGGCCCTGTCCAGGAGCAGGCCTGGACCCTGAGCCCAGGGGCCTTGGGACTTAGGGGGAAGAAGCTGCTTCTCCCCAGGCCTGCTCCTCCAAAGCCCCATCTGCGTTGGAACCTGGGCAGGGAAGGGAACGCTGGCGACGTGCAGGCCCGGCTTCTGCATGGAGGAGGAGGCAAATGGTCAGGGAGGGCTTCCTTCCACCCCTCCTTGGAACCCTGCAGTCAACACAATAAAATTAGCCGAGCTAAGCAGGCAGATTTGTGGACTTGGAGGCATAATTAGTCCTGTTTTTCTCTCGTCTTGACCTAACTGGAGTTCACTGGGTATGTAATGGAAAAAAAACAACCAGCTTGATATAAAAATACAGGAAATGCCTGTAATCACGGCTGATTGCGGGAGCAGTTTTTCCTCCTGTTATTTTTGTGAAGGAGAAGAAAAAAAAAAAAGACAGGGTTTGTTGGGTTTTGTTTTGTTTTGCTTTTTTTTTTTTTCCCTTTCCTAAACAGTTGAAACCATTTGGTCTATTCTTTTTAAGGCGTTCTTTACTCTAGCTAAGTGATGTCATTTCATCATTAAACGTAGGGAGAGGAGGGTGGGAAGTGAGTGAATACATTCAAATTCTTAGCCTAAATAAAATTCCTATAAGTATAAAATCCATTCAACTAGTTCTGAATATGGTTTCAAGGCCTGAGGTGGTGATGGGCGGGGGAGCAGGTTGTGAGGAAGCTTCCGTTTTCTGAATTCCTGCAATTTCATTTTTCACGGCTAAAAAGGAAGAATGTCATCTTTAGTGCAGTGTCGTGTTTGCAGTATAGTATACATCTACTCTAGGAGAAGCAATACTATTTCTTAGGATTTCTTTTTTGCTTGTTTTTCTTTTTTCAGTTTTTGGGTCACACCCAACCATGCTCAGGGCTTGCTCCTGGTTCTGTGCTCAGGGATCACTCCTGGGGGCTCAGGGGACCATATGAGATGCTGGGGATCGAACCTGGGCCAGTTGCATGCAAGGCAAATACCATGTCCTTTCTAACCAGCCCCTCTTGGGATTTCTTTTCCCAGGAACATCCCCTCTATCCTTGGTGCAAAAGTTCCTACAATGAGACCTTCTAACCCAGTGAACTGAGTGACAGGGTTCCAGCCACTGAAAAACCAGATTCTCACCAACACTAACAAAATTCATACCACCTGTGTTCAGCCTTAGAGTGGCATTTGGGCTGGTGGGTCCTCACTTCCTGTTGGAGTTTGGAGAGAATTAATTGGACTGCGGCAAGAGGGATAAGACAGCTGGACAGCAAGTCAAGGTGCTTGATTTGCATGTGGCTTACCGAGGTTTGATCCCCAACCTGCCCGGAGTGAACAAACCCAGAAGACTCCTGAGCACTGCCAGGCATGCACCAACGTTCAAAATTAAAAATAGTTTGGATAGAATTTCTGGAGTTTGGAGAGAATAGACTGGAGTTATAATATAGCCTAGAAAGTGTTCCCTGGGAATTTGTGTCTCTCAGTAAGGGGGCCCCCTAGGAGTTTGCAGAAAGATGACGGTTCCTCGGGGCTGCTCTGATCCCAGAGTCTGAGGGTCCTGCTGTTCCTGGGACTCAGGAATAGTACCCCTCTGAGGAGTAGAATTTACTACAGAACTTCCCAGCATGGTTGCAGGTGAAAAACAAAATTTCCTTCTTACAAGAAATACATTTCTTACAAGACATGTTGGTGAGGATATGGGGAGAAGAACCCCCTAGTCTGTGGGGAGTGTAAACTGTTGTAACCACCATGGAAAACAGCATGGAGATTGTTCAGAATATTAAGATAGGAATTACAGAGGGTCCACCTGTTCCTCATTGGGTATCTGTGCCAGGAACTTGGAATCTTTGACAAGAGATTATAGAGACTTCGCTCTGTCCACTCAGCTAAACAGGAAACAACCAAAGTAGCCAGGGGTGGTGAGCTAGAAGGAAATGTGTCAGTGAAGTGGGTAAAGAAGGCCCACTGGATGGACATTTTCCCCAGAGGTGAAGATACTGTAGTTTATGCAGATGTCAGAGTAGAGTGAGGAAGCAACAGAAAGTATGACAAAACAATGTCATTTTGAGACGTTTTAGAAAACTAGGGCTTGGGAAGGCTGGAGAGATAGTGAAGGGGTTTAAGGCACTTACTTACCTTGCACGTAGCCGAACCCGGTTTGATCCTCTGTACTCTATATGGTGAGCACTACCAGGAATGACCCCTGAACACGGCTGGCTATGGCTTCAACCTCCCATTAAATATTTTAAAAAAGTAGGATTTGGTTATTAAGTGGCATCCCTGTTAGGGTGAGCACCCTGACCTCATGTTGAGAAGACCGTGGTCAGCCTTGGTTCGTTCACCTCCCGTACCCTTGGCCCAGGTGAGGCTTTGCGCTCACTCTCTGTCACTGCCCTCAGGTGGTGTTGACCCTGCCTCTGGGGACATTGGCTTTGGGAGACATTTGGGCTTGTCCTCGCTGGGGTGAGACACCCGGCAGTTGCCTTGTGGGGGTTGAGATCAGGGCTCTGCTAACAGCCTGTAGCACAGAGGACGGTCCCCGCAGATTGCCCAGCCTGAGGTGTCCGTGAGAGCTGCCCAGGCTTCTGAGGGGTCACAAGCCTGAAGCTTCCCTGTTTAGGTAAGATTTATGCATCTTACATGGATGGTGGGCAGAATCACCGATTTGCCAGATACTGGGAAAACCAGATTGAAGTGGCAAAAGCCTTTTGGACCTTTCTGTAGATCGAGGAGGGAGGGGGCCTCAAGGAGTCTGGGCATGAAACTTATTTTTTCTTTGCCCAGTCACTAAGGCTCTGCTGGGGTTTGTTTGTTTGTTTGTTTTTGCTTTCTGAGTCACACCCGGCGATGCTTAGGGGTTTCTCCTGGCTCTGCACTCAGGATTTACTCCTGGCAGTGCTCAGGGAACCATATGGGATGCTGGCAATCAAACCCAGGTCGGCCATGTGCAAGGTAAACACCCTACCCAATGTGCTTTCACTCCAGCCCCAGCTCTGCTGTTTAAAGCCTCAGTGGGCTGGTCTTTCAAAGCATGCCACCATGTTTGAAAAAAATGGTTTCTTTCCTCTTTAAAATTAAGAATGTGTTGAATCAGGTTGAAAGGAGAGTCCAGTGTGTAGAACTCAGCCAACTGGGGTTGTATTCCCCGTATTGACTCCCCCCCCCCCACCCTGCCAGGGTTGGTCCCTGAGAACAGAGCCTAGTGTAAGCCCTGAGCACTGCCAGGCATGGCACCCAAACTAAAATGGTGTTGAATCTATTTGTAGTGTAAAATTCAGCATCCTGTAAAGATGGCTCTCTCTTTCTATGCACAGATTTCTTTCTATTTCCCACCACTCACATTCTTCTGCCTGTTTGTCACGAGTCAGCCCTGGTGTCCTTTCAGCAGCCTCAAATCAGCTCTGTCTCTGTTGATTTTGTTTCAAGGGAAACAAGTCTCAAGAAGTCATTTTACCCTCATAATCTAATTTAACCAGAGAACCTTACTGTCACCCGACCCTGTCAGTAATTTTACAGGGAGGTTTATGCCAGTAATGGTCCATGTTCTTGGGATTAAAAGGATTAAGAATAGACAGGCAGATGATCTGCATTTCTGCCTGGGTGCACCCTTTGTCCAAGAGGCGTCGTAGTATCTCCGGAGTGTAACCCTCGGGACCTGGCTGCCCGGAACATTTGATGGCATGGGATCAGTCGGGGGTAGGGGAAAGGGTTCCCCACCCTGGATGCTGAGAAAACCCTCCTGATTCTAGTCTCTACCACTAGCATACCCAAGGCTGTCACTCTTTCATGGGTACCTGCAAACACCAGCTGCCTCTATAGTAGGGCAGGGAAGCACTGAGTTGGCATATGCGCCTTCAGGGATGTTTCAGAACCACGTGGCTGTGGGGCTTTCCAAGGTGGTCCAGAAAATGCTGCTCCATTTGTTAATGGGAGATTCTGCACTGACAGGTTGATTCACCAGAGTCACGCTAAGGCTCATGTCGTGCATCAACACCTAGTATGTCATCAAGCATATTAGCTTCACACGACACTAATACGCATGTGTGTAGCTTCCTAGCCCAAAAGAGACCCAGAATGTTGCCCCCGAGTGTCTCAGTACAGGAGCGAGCATCTGATCACGGAGGAAAAGAATGCGCCTCTCTGGGCCCCGCTCAGCTGGCTCTTAAAGTCTCCTCCTGAGTTGGGTTTGTGGGTGACTTAAATGGAGCAGAGCGGGGCCGGGGCGATAGTACAGCCAGTAGGATGTTTGCCTTGCATGCGGCTGACCCAGGTTCGGTCCCGGCATCCCATATGGTCCCCTAAGCATCATCAGGAGTAATTCCTGAGTGCATGAGCCAGGAGTAACCCCTGAGCATGGCTGGGTGTGATCCAGAAAGCTTAAAAAAAAAAAAGGAGAAAGCAGACCTGGCGGGGGTGGGGTGGGAAACCATATATGTATGTTAATACTTCTTTTTCTCCCTTTTCTCTTCCTCCTTTCCCCCCCAACTCTCCTTTTTAAATTCTCTTTTCTTATAAAGATACACTAGACCCAAAGTAAACCAGACATGTCTTTTGGTAGATGTTAACAAGTTTTTACATGAATACACGTTTGTGTAACCCACATGGGAGACGAGGACCAGTTTTGCATCCAGCATTTTCTTCTGTCTTTTTCCATCAGAACAACAAACTCCCTAAGAGTTAACCATTACTCTGGTCATCAATGGGGTTAATATTTTATGCTCTTTAAAACTGAGCTGAAAGGGCTGGAGAGATACTTGAAGAGGAAAGACACTGGTCTTGCATGCGGCCACGACGGCCACCCTGGTTTGAATCCCCAGCGCCACATACAGTTCTCTGAGCACTGCCAGTGGGCGTCTATCCCTAGATAAAAACAAAAAGTCAATAAAAGTAACCTGAAGGCCAGGGTGAGACCTCAAGTGGCAGATCCTGACATATGCAAGCCTCTGAGTGTCCACAGTGTCATGGGCCCTGGTGGCCCTCCACACGACTGACCTGAGCACTAAACCACCAGACATCTCTGGGCCTGGGGTCACTGGGAGTGACCCCCGACCTCCAGCACCATTGTAGTGACAACTTCAAATAATAAATACAGTTTTAATTTTGTATTTAGAGCACAGCAGTAGGGCATTTGCCTTTCACGCGGCCAGCCCGGCTGAGCCGGGTTCAATTCCTCCGCCCCTCTCGGAGAACCCAGCAAGCTACCAAGAGTATCTCGCCCACACGGCAAAGCCTGGCGAGCTACCCGTGATGTATTCAATATGCCAAACACAGTAACAACAAGTCTCACAATGGAGATGTTACTGGATGAACAATGGGAGGACAGTGCTACAGTTAATTTTGTATTTCTAGAGCAACTCCTATAAAACACACACACACACACACACACACACACACACAATAGGGTCAGGGAAAATAGCTTATGGGCTGTGTGCAGGCTTTGCATGCAGGAGGGCTAGGTTTGATTCTCAGCACCACATGGTCCCTGAGCATCACCAGGAATAACTCCCCCCAAGCCCCCAACACCCACCCGCTTCTTCCAGCTCAAGCATAGGGCCAGGAGTATTCCCTGAGCACCACAAGGTATGTCTCCAAGACTAAAAAATAATAAGTAAAGCAATTAATAAATCGACCTGGGGATGAAATACCCTACATTGTTCCCATTGTATGTTCTGGCCTGTCTCGGTCAGTGTTGACTCTCCTCACTTTGGAAAGAGTTGATGAGTCATGGAGTGGGTGTGTAGAACCTGGCTCTGAGTGGTTCCCTTGTGTTCTCTGGGTTATGGCTCAGAAACACAGGCTGAGATTCAGTAATGTTGTGCCCATTATACAGATAAGTACCATGACAGGTTTGCTTCACTTTATAATGTGAAATAAAAGGCGGCTCGACAAGCCTGGAAGTGGTCCTATACCTGGGTTTTGTTTACCACTGTGCCAGCCAGTATTTGCTACCATTCTCCCTCGAAGAGCCCCTGTACGGCCAGATGAGTTTTCATGTACAATAGTGTGCATTCCCGCCAAGGGAAGTGTCCCAGAGATTCAAAAACGCTTTACCAGACCCCCTGAACTTGACTGCTCGACCCCATGGTTCTGAAGCTCTCTCTGGAAACTCTGTTGAGACTTTAAGAAGAAAGTTTACTCAAGTTCACTAGCAAAAAAAAAATGTGCAAATACAAGAAAAGGAAAAGCCTTACAAAGGAAAACATTTGAGCCTGCCTACCCCCTTTTTTGTCTGCACACGTCTTAAAGGAAACTCCCAGCAGAAAGATAAGCACGGCCCCCACTTGAATGTCGTTAGCTACTACCTCCCATTGTGGAATGGTGGCTGGGCAGGAGTGAGACTGAAATAAGGCTCAAGGAGATAATGAGGATAAGGAAAAAAGAAAAACCCAAAACAAGGAATTACTTTTGGAGGAGAATGAATGATTTAACCCATTGACTCAGAATCCTGCAAAACTCTGTTCTGGATTACGTACATCACACACACAGGTATTGATTTCTGTGTGACTCTGGGTCCCCATCCTTGTCTGGTGGTAACAGATAGTCCCTTTTCAAGCACAAAGCAACCAAGTTACCAACAGTGAACACAGTATGAGACATACTGATTGGTGGGAAGCAAACCCAAGGCCTTGCCGAGTTCAAGCCGATGACAGAGGTTCAGCAGTTTCATCAAGCCCTACTCATTTAAAAAGTGGTTTTAAAATGTTTGCTTGTAAAGGAAGAAGAGTTTATTGTCAAGCAGTAGATACTGCTTTCGTTTCTTGTTATACTTCTGTTGTCTCCTGAGACTCATAAGGCATATAAATAACTATCTAGATAGAATTTCCTTTTAAAGAATAGCTCAATAGAATCAAGTGTTATTAATAGAATCAAGTCCCTCTTTCTCTATGAAACCTTATTTGATCAGTTTCTTTGACTCTGCCCTCTGACTTTATGGTCATTCCTCCATTGGCGATCCTGACTTCCATTAAAATATGGTCTTGTAGTTTCCACGATTGTGTTTATGTTAGGACATGGAGTAGAAAGAAAAAACAGTGTTCATTATACCCAATACTTCCCCTATTGATGTGATTTTGACTAACTTCTTAAGGACTGGGACCATACCCTAATATCTATCTGATCTTCTAGTACATCTAGCGAAAACCTTTTCCTTGTCAAATGATGAGTGGTAAGGGTAATTGTACCACTTATTTGTCTTCTGGCTCTAAATTTTAAAATATTTCTCTACTAGCAAAATCCACTTAACTGACAAATGTATGATGCATCTTGAAATAAATTTTTGGAGGGAGGGGTGTGGTTTTAAATTTCACAGTAGTGTTCAGGCTACTCCTAGCTTGGTGCTCAGGAGATGCTCTTGGTGGACAGACTATGCAGTGCACATGGAATGAATCTATATCTCTCGGATACAAAAAACTTTACTCTAGTTCTTGTACCCTCCAAGCTCTTTAAACTATCTCTCCATCCAATTGGAAAAATCTTTTCACTTGAGACTTCTATAAAACTATGAAAGAAACCTGGGGACACTGGTGGAGAGAAATCAACACTGGTGGTAGAACTGGGGCTGGAGCACTGTATTCCTGCAACTCAACTATAAATAACTATGTAAGTCATGGTGCCTTAATATTTAACAAATAATATAATTTAAAGAGTAATATTTGTAATTATTAATCACAGCATTATTTTAAAGAAAATAATGTTTGAAATAAAAACAAAGAATAATAAATGTTTCATTTAATTAAATGAAATGCTGATTATGACTTAATTATTTAAATTTATTATTATAATCATTGGACAATAAATTACTACAAATTATAAGAAAGAAACCAAACTGACCTTTTGACGAATTGACAGCTGAAAAAAGAAAACTATAAGTACAAGAATGAATAGGAAATTGAATTTTAGCTAAATGGAGTAGGGAAAAAGTTAGGATTCTACCTCTCAAAGGTTTGACGTCATGAGTAACTATGCATATTAAAGCAGAGCTACCATTTGGTTATAAATATTAGTAAATACAAGATTTAATTCATGATCCTGACACTGAAGGATGTCTACATTTTCCAGAAAAACTAGCTATTGCTTGATTAGAACAATAATTGGTTCTTGTGAATTAAAATGTTTTCATTTCTAATTCTTATTTTTATTTCATTATTTTGGTGCCACACCCTGCTGTGCTCAGGGCTTACTCCTGGCTCTGCATGTAAGAAATACACTCTATGCACAGGACTATCACTCTGGCCCTATTCTCTCTAATTCTTGATGGACAGGAAGAGACTAATACTTGACAAATGAATAATTGAAAAAATTTTACTTTCTGCAATGTCCACAATTGAACCTAGGGCCTTGTACATGAGAATGCAGCTCTTTCAAAAATATTTTTCTTTATCTTCCTCTTGGGCTGGAGCAATAGCACAGTGGGTAGGGCGTTTGACTTGCACGCGGCTGAGCCGGGTTCGATTCGTCTGTCCCTCTCAGAGAGCCTGACAAACTACCGAGAGCATCCCACCTGCATGGCAGAGCCTGGCAAGCTCCCCATGGGGTATTTGATATGCCAAAAACAATAACAACAAGTCTCACAATGGAGATGTTACTGGTGCCCACTTGAGCAAATCGATGAACAACGGGAGAACAGTGCTACAGTGCTACACAATTAAATTCTCTGCAAAAGGATATCCTATCACATAAATAAAACACTCTGGTAATTATTTGCATAGTTATCTTGCCCATTCCATCCACTAGTTGCCCAGTACTTGTTCTTTATAGCAATGTTTCAGGTTCTTCACTTCCATATTTTAATCATACACATACACACCCACATGCACATGCTTTAGAAGATTGGTAATTGATATGCAATTACAACTACACTTTGTAAATATTAGTTTAAGCAAATATTTGGAAAGATGAGTTCAGAAAATGAATTGGTAGTTAATATCATATTTGCTCCAGTATGTGGAACTTAACCATCCAAATTCCACATGAAAAAGGCAAAATCAGGGGTCAGAGTGATAGTACAGCGGGTAGGGCTGCCTTGCACGCAGCCAACCCAAGTTTAATCCCCGGCATCCCATATGGTCCCCCAAGCACCACTAGGAGTAATTCCTGAGTACAGAGCCAGGAGTAACCCCTGAGCATCTCTGGGTGTGACACAAAAAGAAAAAGGCAAAATCAACATGGTTTCTGTTATAGAGTTGACAAAGGACATTTTTTGGTTTTGGTATCTGTATGCCTATGAAATTTCCTTAGGAAACAACCAGTCTGTGAAGTAAATAGTGACGTTGGAGCAAGGGGTATTAGGCAAACAGTGACCAAGTTTAAAATAAAATTTTAGTTTTGGAAGTCACTTTATCTGGAACAGAGGAAGGAAACTTTTATGAAGTTGGTGTATTGGACCAGAGGGCAGTTGTCATTGTCCAGGGCTTAAAGCTTAGGCATAAGGGAAACAGAATCAGTTTTTTGGATATAGTTCACCATCTATCTTAGGAGGGAACTGAATTAGTCATTGTCTTCATCTAGCCAAATACAGCTGGCTGATAACATGTTTCCACTTTCCGGTGTCTTTGATTAATTCCCTTCTCCTAACTTCACACGTGCCAATAAGTAGAGTCATTTAAAAAGCATTAACACTTGATAGGTATGTAAGTAAGGACCCTCCAAGAAAACCCAATGTTCATCCTGGGCCATGAGTCATTCTTAATTCACACTAGGATTTAAAGAACTTAAAAAAAATGAAAGTCCATCCCATCCACAATTACTGCCATAAAATGATGTGTGATTCAAGATCAAGCTGTACGTGTCTTTCTCATGTCTAAGTGAAATAGCTATTTAAAAAATGATTAAAAATTATTTAAGGCAAGTTAATCTGTGCAAACAGCATGGCAGATGTAAGCAATAGAGTTGGCACTGCCAACCCTACTTAGAACCAGACAGGTCGATTCTTGCAGAAAGGGTTCAGCAGTATTGTTCTCTCAGCTTGGCATCCCAAGTATGGCACAGGCAGCTCCAAGTTTCCAGAGGAAGTGATGTAACATCTTTCATTAATGAGGACTCCGATGTACCTGGTGTCTTAGAAGCTGAGCCACTTCAGCCCACAGAGTTCTCTCTGGGTCACCTGTCATCGCTCTTCATTTGGCCATGAACTGTGGGTATTCACTAAATACCTCCAATATCCCAGTCATACTGCAAAGTCCTGGATGAATTAGTGGTGAACTCAACTGAATCTTCTGCATTCTCTTCACAGACTCACTGCCGACCAGGGAGAGACAGGGTGGGCGGGAGGAGACAGAGCAACACCCATATTTCATTGTCTTGGATAGAATGCAGGAGAGGTCAGCATGCCTGGGGCTCTTTAAGGTGAGACGCTGAAACTACCCCCAGAGAACCCAGGAAAGTTTCTGGCAGGAAATAATGGAATTCAGCCACGGAAGAGTGTTGCATGCACAGAGAACAGTGTCTGCAGAGACCTCCAGGTGCTCTCGCTAGTCACACCTGTGAGTTGACAGTCGACACTTAAACATGCACTTCCCATTGAAATACTAGATTAAAAGCATTTTTCCTAGTACAAATTCTTTCTTGGGACTCCCCCTAGGATCTAGTGCTGAGCCCCACATATGGGAAGGGTTAGGTTCCTGTGAATTTCCATCTCTCTTCCCTTGGGCATTCCCCCTGGAGCATGAGGACTGCTGTCAGGGCTTTTCTTGGGAGCGGGTTGATGAGAACAGGAAGAACACAGAGGCTCTGGGAGAGAACACTGGGCCAGAGAGAAGGGGACTCAGAGGAAAGCCAAGGGCAAGATGAGGAAAGGCCCCCAAAGTGAAGGCACACCTCACAAAGTTACAGTGTTCTGGGAGGCCAGCACTGGTATATCCCAAGATGAGCTCTTTGGTCTTCTGAGTGTTAGATCTGAACTTTCAAAATTTGATTGCCAGGGTCAGAGGTGCAGGTGCCAGCCTGGCACCTCATGGTCCTCCAAGCACGGATCTGAGAGTAATCCCTGAGCACCAGCTCAGCATCATATCCTTCAAACTGAAATAAATTAAGATTTATGGTGCGCTCTATAAAGCCTCCAGGCCCTGAGCTGAGATGTTGAGGGACAGAGTGCAGAGAGAGAATGGTTGGTGGAAGAGAAAGCCCTTTCAAAGAGAAAACTCAGCTATTTTGGGTTTGATTCTTAATTTAGCTTTCAGGTTTGCTCAGCTCAAAATCATTGATTTTCCCCTGGGTGGAGGGGGCAATGTATCATTGTGCTGGGGATGTGGCAAAGTATATGCCTTGCATGTGGGGGTCCTGGTTTTGATTCGTAATATTGCCCCCCACAAAAAAAAAGAAAAGAAAAAAGAAAGGAAGAAAAAACTATTGGGTTTTTGGTTTGGCCGTATCAGTAAAACCATGGATCCTTCTAATGCAGTGTCCTACACAATGGTTCCTCCCAGTTCAATGATAAGCTTAATAATAGGTTGACACCAGCACTGTGATTGGTGTTCAGTAAGCCACATTTAGGTGAGTCACTGTGGCACATGCCAGCATCCGTGTGTTAATATCATCTCTTATTTTGAAGTTGGAGTAATCTAACAGATTAGACAGCAGATTAGAAGACTTTTTGGAAAGAGAGAGGAGAGAGAGAGAGAGAGAGAAAGAAGAGAGAGAGAGAGAGAGAGAGAGAGAGAGAGAGAGAGCCCTAAGCCATTAGCTGACTCTGCCCTCTCACCTTTGGGATCTTTGGGGACTAATCGGGTGGGGGTCTAATCGGGTACACGGAGTGGCTGGTCCCCGACCCAACCTTCTAACGGGGATGCTGGCTCTCTGGTCTCCTAACAGTTTTGGTCTCGTCTTTCAGCCAGTGTTTCCCTGCAGATCAGTAGGTTCCTGTGAGTGCTGAATGACAGGCAGGACCTTTGGGCTCTCAAATATACTGGTGCCCTAGGTGCCCAGTCTGTGTGCCAGTGAAGTGGGGGAATGGATGACCACACTTTGTGGTCACCAGGGAATGACAAGGGAGTCGGAATTCACTGTGGTCTCTGGCACTGGGGCATGGTCAGTGGGCCTGGGAGGAGGTGGTCAGCGTAGTAGAGCAGGGTCCTTGGTACAGTTCCTCTTGACTTCCCACAGTAGCCAGCCTCACTCCCAGTGTAGACCCGTGCACGCAGCAGTGGTGTAAGCACTCTGCAGGGGCAAACCTTGGCTTCTCACTCCTATGTGAGGTGAGGGCTTTGGGCCAGCTCTTTGCCCCCTCCAAGTCTCAGTTTTGTCACCTATCAAATGGGAATAATGATAAGGAGTTTGACGGAGAGTTTTGGGGAGAGTTGGATAAGATCATCTAGATGAAGCACGTCTCTGAGTGGGGATCACAATGGTGTTCAGTGGTCTTCTTGTCTCACCTGTGGATGGAAAATGCCAGGCCTTTCTTAAATTTTTGTATCTTGTAAACCATCTCCCTGTGGCCCAGAGCGTAAAGGTTCTCCACAAATCCTGCTTGAGCAATGGAAAAAAAAAAAAAAGGGGGGGTGGAGCAGGGTCCCTCTCAGTCTCCATGCTCATGGAACTTTCCTTTCTTCACATCTTATTTGTTCCTCTAAGAGCCCCTTTCCACAAGAGAATGTAGACTCCATGAGGCTAGAAAAATTTTCTTTTTCATCTCTTCCAAGAATAATGCATGTAACACAGCATTTGTTCAAGTGGGGACATTGGTGGTGGGAAATGTACAGTGTTGAAGGGATGGTGTTGGAACGTTGTATGACTGAAACCCAATTATGAACAACTTTGTAACTGTGTGTCTCAGGGTGATTTGATAAAAGAAAATCAAGTAAAGATTTAAATACAAGAAAGAAAGTTGCCTCTGATGAAAAGGAGCAAGCCAACTAGAAACTTCCCTGGAACCTCTTGAGCTTCTGAGTAACTTCATGAGTGACCATCTGACTGTGTCACTCTGGTCTTATGTTCTTTTCTGTTTGTTTAGGGTTTTGTGGTTGTTCTGGGCTCTGTGCTTGTTCTCTCAACTCTGTGCTTGAGGGATCTCTCCGGGTGGTGCCAGGGACCGGATCCAGGGCTACTGCATGCAGAGCGCCATGCTTCAGCCCTCTGCGCCATCTCCCCAGCCCCGCTGGTAGGTGCCTGCTGGAAGCTGCCCGTGGGGAAAGCCTGTGCCCGTCCTTCTCCTCGGCTCCAGCCAACTCAGCTGCAGAGCCCCGGGCAGAGCGTTTGGATTGGCATCTGCTTGGTGTGATGTTGTAAGACTCACTGGGAATTGTTGCCATTTGGATTTATGATTTTAATTGTTTTATAGTTTATACTTATGCCCTGCAGTGATTTTCCATTAAATACGAACGTTGATGTTGCAGAAAAGAGCAGGGATGGTTGTGGGTATACGCATCTTAACAACTAATCTCTGGCAATAAAAACCAACAGTCATCAACAGCTAAGAAATTAGCATGTGTTTAATTAACCTCCAGTTGGGACTATTTGCCCATAAAAATAGTGACTTATTTTTAAGCCTGGTAAAATGACAGATTTCGCATTTGTATTCTCTTATAGCCTCAAGAATAATTGTTACTGCTATTCTTTCCAACAATATTACTATAAACTTTAGGTAGAATGAATTGCAAGCTTGGGAAGTGACGAAAAATACCAAATATAATCACATGGACAGGAGACAGCTCAAAGGGCCTGGTTGCATTCCTAGCATGAACTGGTCCCTCAGAATTGTGCATGGAGTGACCCATGAACACTTGGCTATGAGCCCCAAGCAAAAGAAAGAAAGAAAGAAAGAAAGAAAGAAAGAAAGAAAGAAAGAAAGATCTATGTATTAACTATATATAATTACATGGTTTCAGCATGTCAGCACAAATAACAGTAACTATTATATGTATTAATCATACTGGATATGCTTTATGCATAGGTATTTACATGTGTGTACATATCACATGTCTCAGCATCTCTATGTATTATGCCTTATGCTTTATTCCTTATGCATACTTTATTTTATATGTCATATTATGCACATAAAAATCGTGTGTATATACTAATCATAATTCAGTATATGATATTTAAGAGATGATTGCCTGGGCTGATCCTCACACTACAAGTCAAGTGCTTCATTGCATATGTGCATTATTATACATATGTAATATGTCTATATGCACACATCTGTGTACATACAACACAACCCCCAACATCCTTTCGTCTGTATTTCTGCATGTCTTTATCTTAGTGTTATATGCTTTATTACATTCTAATGAAGTCTGTATCTAACTGTGATTACATATATAGTAAGGGTTCATCATCCTTAGGTTGGGCAGTCAGAGAGACCACTGTGGCCATATCTGGCAGTGCTCAGAGGACCTTGAAGAGCTGAGGAGCAAATCCTGGGCCTTGCACACAATCTGCCTGACTGCTTACAACACATCTCTGGTCTCTGAGATTCTTTTTCTTACTAAAGTTGTTCCCTGGCTCAACCTCAGCACGAGATCCCCTTCTTGTCTAGAAAGTCTTTCCTTAAAAAAGAAATCATGATTTTATGTTGTGGGGCAGGTTGGGACAAACCTAGCAGTGCTCAGTACTTGCTCCTGGTCTGTGCTCAGGATCACTCTTAGTGGCACTCAGCAGGCCGCATATGTTGCCAGGAACAGCTGCATGAAAGGCAAGCACCTTATCCCCTGTACTCTCTGGCCTTATAATTCCATTCATCATCAGAATCCTTGTTGTTCTAAACGGAACTATCAAATATGAGAAACTATAAATAAGTATAAATAAGAACAAGTCTATCTGTCTGTCTGTCTGTCTCTCTTTCTCTCTCTCTCTCTCTCTCTCTCTCTCTCTCTCTCTCTCTCTCTCTCTCTCTCTCTCTCTACCTCCCACATACACACACCTCTGGCCTCTCAATTGGGTCCTAAAGACTCTGAGTTGAACATGGGAACTTGATACCCCTTTGTCAGCAGGTTCATGACTGACCACCTCTTCTGACAGAGAGTGTCCCTTGGCCCTGCACTACCCACAAACCCCCTCCTGAGTATCCTCTCTGGCAGTTCAGTCCACCCCTGCTTCTGGGCTTCCTTTTTTCCAGCCCCCCTCTCTGCCCTCACTGGCCTCTTCTTGGTGCTCCTCCACACTCATCCTCTCTGCTGCTCACACCTTTCCTGTCACTAGCTGGTCAGTAAGTATAGTCAGATGTCTGTGTGAGCTGAACTCTGTCCAATACTCTTGCCCTCACTGTCGAAGCTCAGCCTGCCTGGCACTTGGTGGGTGCCCAGTAAATATGCATGAATGCCACCACAGATCCTCTTCTTGGCTCCGTGTTTTGTAAACAACAAAAGTGTGTCCCGCCCTGAGGAAGAGGAAAGATTTCCTCCTGCTCCTGGACCTGAGAGTTCTCCTGGTTCCCTAACCATGGCCAAGACCACAGCCTCCCCTGAGTGTGTCAGCATCACCCCGTGTCCTTCTTTGAGTGTGTGCTAATACACACACACACATACACATACATGCACACGCCTTTGCACACTCATGCTTCTGATCAGCTGAAAACCACCACTGGTTTGAAGGCAAATAGCTTCTATGGCCAAATTAAACAAATGCAAAAGTAAGACTTCTTTTTTTTTTTTTTAAGAATAATAAAATCTGTTTTCTGTCCCTGCAGAGGTCAGTCTGTTTCCAGCTCCCTGGCCTCGCCGGAGGCCCCTGATATCCTCTGAGTAGCTTGTGTGACCCCCACTTTGCAGGAAGACGTGCTTTCCCGACATCCCCCTCAGCTCGTGCAGACTTGCAGTTGTGTCTTTTCAGCTCTCTCTCTCACTCTCTTTTTTCTCTCACTCTCTCGCTCTCTTGCATGCTCTCTCTCTCTCCTTCCCTCCCTCCCTCTCTCTCTCTCTCTGCCAGGGACTGACCACTAACCCGCATGAGGCCCCGTGTGGGGCTGGACACGGAAGTCCCCCGCTTGCTCGATTTGGCAGCTTCTCCTCCTGGCAGAAGAGCCTGCAGGGTGGTTTTCTGGCCTCTCAGTCCGGGAATTCTCAACCCTCTAAGGGTGCTGTGGTCCACTTCCGTCGGCTCCAGGCCCGCCCCCCAGAAAGGTTACTCTTGGTCCTTTAGCTGGAGCATCCTTTCCTCAGATCATGGGAGGCTGGCTGGATTTCTGGCTGCGTCACAGACCCCCCAGAATGGTGCAGCCGTGGCTTCTCGGGGTCGCCTGGGGTGCCCGGTTTCCCTTCTGTGCCCTGATAGGAGTTTTGGCATTGTGTCCACCACTCCCTCCAGCTCGGGTCTCCTTCCTCAGCACCTCCAGGCCCGGAAGGGAGTCGAGATTGAGCTGGCGGCCAAGGCAGCAGTAGATGTAGTACCATGGGGGCCTTTAATTCCATCAAAGGTTCCCAGGCTTGTTGGGGTTATTGGGGACCAGCAGGGGCGGGCGCCTCACCTCCTCTACCAGCTCTCTCCAGCCCCTGTATCACTTGCTTTGGGAAACGCCAAATTAAACCATCATTATGTTGGCCTTTGTCTAGCCTGGCCCCTCGTTTCCTCCAGATGCTCAGTGGACATTGAGTACTGGGCCCCTTGCTGGGTTCTGGATACCCCAGTGGCCTCAGAGATGCTGCTTGTGTTCTCACACGTGAAGAAAATCCCAGCTTTAAGGAAAGAAAGCCCAAGAATTACCGACGGCGAGCCCTACTATGAGGAGAATGTGGGGGTGACTAAGAGGAGGGGGCTCTGTGTGTGGGCTGAGTGGCCCCCTGAGGGGACCTCTGGGGCAGGGAGGACTCTGCTGCTGGGGAGAGGGAATGTCAGGGAGCACCAGAGTAGCCATCAGGGGCTTCCCTGAGGCGGCCAGGGGGGCAAGATGGTGCCAGGAGCAGGGGCTGGGAGGAGGGCCAGCCTCCCTTCAAAAGGAAGCAGACCATGCTGCGTGGGGCCCACTCAGGCCGCCAGGGGAGCATCTGAGACCAGCAAGGGCAGAGCTGTGGAGCCATTCTAACTTTTGGCGGCTCTTCCAAGTCCCATGGAGAATGACCGGGCGGTGCAAGGGAGTATCAGGTTCAGCCACTGCTTTGGGCCTCTGCTCCGTAGCTCTTGGTAACGCCATGTTTTCATAATCCCATATGCTATCTGGAAATATTTGTTCAGGTCATCTGGCTGCCTGGGGCCAAGATCCTCAGCTCACCTCCCCATGTACCCACGAGGCCAACAAGTGCCAGGAAGGCCGGGGTACAGCTGGCCCTGAGGATGATGCCCAGGCTGTCATTCTGGGGGGTTCTGCTTAGGACTCGGCCTGCAGGCACCAAGGCTGAGATCCAGGGATGTGGGAAGGGAGAAGATCAGAAGGCTGGGCTGGTGGAGACCTCCAAGGCCTCGCATAAGCAGGCAAGGAGATGGGATTATGGGGAGGCAAAGAAGAAGGCCAGAAGAATTGTCCTGGTAGGCGTCTGCTACAAAAACACCTCCTGGCCAAGGCTCGCTCCAGAGTGGGAAGGGAAGTGTTTGGCGCACAATGGACAGGCTTGCAACAAACTCATGGATTCCAGCTGCCTTTGCTTCCCAGGATCTCAGCTGAGAAGGGTTCCCTGGGGAGTCGTTCGTCCGACTGTGTTATCTCGTTCTTGAGGCCATTATATCTCCCGGAATGACTTGCTCCAGGTCACCTGGGTCCTTGGCCCCAGTTTCTACACTGCAGTCCAAAGAGCCCTCTTGATGGGCAGGATAAACAGGGAGCTAGTGGGGGCTACTCACTGCAAGTGTGGCGATCAGTGTAGCTAACCCACTTGCTGGGGTCACATGTCACAGTCTGATCCCCATGGCCAGAGAGATAGTCCAAGGCACTAGGGCATATGTCTTGCACGCACTGGCCCCCGATTCAATCCCTTGAACTCTATGGCCTCCTTGTACATTGCTCAGTATAGCTGAGAAGGCCCTGAGCATGGCCAGATGTAATCCTGGTGGTCCCCAGCACCACAATCTGAGGCCCTTACCTGGAACCTCCCAGCCGGTTGGCCAAGAATCAAGGGAGTGGCCCCTGGGCCTCCTGAGCCCTGCTTGGGGGGATTTCCCATCAGTGGTGGTGAGGACACATTAATCCATGAGTATTACAGATAGGAACTCGCTTTCATTACCGTGAATTTTTTTTAAATGGCAATTAGATAATCATGCAATCAGAGAACTTATCCTGCTCTGATTCCAAGTCTTAATCCCCAGGTATGGCTGCCGGCTGTTTGCTTTGGCTGGGCACCGGGTGCTATTTCCCACCCCATTCTCCCGTTGGGAGTGCAGGACCTGATTGTCAAGGTCCTCAGACCACGACTGTCTCTTTGGACTGAGCAGCATCTTTTAATTTATCAGCTGCACCTTAGTACCCTACTGCCACAAGTCAAGAACAGCCACCAACCCTGTGGCCACAGTGACACAGACCCAGAGAAGGGCGGGCGGGTAGACTCAGGCTTTTGTTCCTGCGCTGGCAGTGGAATGAAGTGGTTCAGAACAAGAGAGGTGACATCACAAGGCACCCACTCCACTCACTGCCTGTGTGCCATGAGTCAGCTCCAGGACTTTGCAGTCTCTGTGCCTCACCTTTAAGATGCAAGTGATGGGGCGGGAGAGAGAGTACAGCGGTAAGGCACCTGCCTTACATGCAACAGACAGGGGTTCAAGTCCCCTAGCACCATCTAGGGTCTCTCAAGCCCCATCAGGAGCAATCTCTGAACAGAGAACCAGGGGTAAGCCCTGAGCACCACTGGACTTAGCTTAGCCTCCCCCTCCCACCACCCACCCCCCCACAATTGCACTATAGCACTGTCCTCCCATTGTTCATCGATTTGCTTGAGCGGGCACCAGTAATGTCTCCATTGTGAGACTTGTTACTGCTTTTGGCATATGAATACACCACGGGGAGCTTGACAGGCTCTGCCATGCAGGCAGGATACTCTCGGTAGCTTTCTGGGCTCTTCGAGAAGAATCAAACCCTAGTCGACCGTGTGCAAGGCAAACGCCCTACGCCCTGTGCTATCGCTCCAGCCCCCCCCCCCCCAATTAATTAATTTGATGGAGATGGTGATGGTCCACTGGATTCTAGGTTGTTTGGGAGATTAAATGAGATCCTACAGAGCAGTCCCTGAATATGGAACAGGAGTAAGCCCTGAGCACCACAGGATTTAGCTCAGCTACACCCCTCCATCAGTTAACTTAATGGAGATGATAATGGTCCAGTGGATTGATATTCTGTTTGGGAGATTAAATGAGATCCTACACATAACAACCCTACCCCTCACCCTGTCATACAAACACATGTGAATGACATGTGTATTCATCATAGCTGATGGGTCTGATCTGGTGCCTAAACATTGGCATTGTACCTGTGGAACAAGGGGGGGGATTTCCCTGCACACTGGCAGGCTGGCCGGAGTACAGTGTCCCCAACTCTCAGGAGTCATTGCCACAGTGTAGAATTTGAAGCGTTTCTCTTGACTCAGAAGCCAAGTCTTCTTTTCTCTTTGATGATGAGAAGGACACTTCCTGCGCTTCTTCCTTGTGTCCTGTCTGAGCAAAGGTGAGAGGGGTGGCTGGACATGCATGATCAGGCGAGAGATGACTGATGCCACCGAGGAAGTGACAAAGGAGGACGCAGCCCTGGCTGTGGGGGCGGGGGGCGCCTCCAGGGAGGGGGGAAGCTGCCTTTCTCTCGAATACGAGGCTCGAGCTCGGAAGGCATTTGGCAGCATCTGCCAGAAGAACCTGTATTGCCCCAGGACCAAGCGCGATCATTCTCCGTTTCGCGCTGAGTCCAAAGCAGTTTCTTCATAACCTCCCCCTGAGGGCCTGCTCGCCGGTGATCCAAATACTTGGCATCCCAGAGCAATCTTTCTAATCTCTTATCTCCCAGTGAATGGAAGAATTTGTTGTCTTGATGTGGCACCGAGGCCTGCGGACTCAGCATGCCAGAGGAATGAGCAAGTCGGGAAGAGAGGGCATGAGAAAGGGAAAGAAAAAAAAAAACCAGCCTGGGTGAAGAAGGCAGCGGGCAGTGGCTTCTTCCTGGCTCTCAATTTCGGACAAGGTTTCAAGTCAAGCAAAGATCTTTTTCCTGGCTTTTTTTCCCCACTGCGTTTTGTGGAAGGGTTTCCAAGGTACCCAATCTGAGCTATGTTCTTCATGATTTGCAGAAGAGGGAGCCAGCTCTACTTCTTGGGGAATCTACTGGCACAGCGGGAAATGGAATTCTCCAAAGGGAAAAAGACGCGTTTTTCAGATAAGATGGCCTGGGGGTGGTGGGAAGGATCCCCCTGATGTTCAGGCCCCAGCTCACCCCCTCTGCCTCACTCATGTCCTAGTCCCTGAACCAGAGTTGCAGTACACACTGCCTGAGGCTTTGTGGGGAGGGAAGGAGATCAGGCCTGACTGAAGTGAGCCCACAGTAGTAGGAACAGACTTGAAAGCTGGAAACAGCAGCTCTGGGGTCTGCAAAAGGACCCCCAGTCTCAGCGTGGCTACCCCAGGTTCCTACCAATTTTCCAGACTCCATGCATCCTGATGAGTAGTGTCCGTGCAGTAGCCTTCCCCATGCCCCGCTTTGCTTTCTTATCCCCCTATAAACTTGGGACTCCCCTGCACCTGTTTCTGGGCCCTGGAACACAGAAGTTTCCTCTATGGGCTGGAGTGAAGGAGTCTTGCTCCCTCTTGTACATCACTGTCTCCCTTACATCACCTTTGCATCAACATTAAGCTTCTCAACTCACAGCATTTATCTTGGTGACTTACAATACTTTTGAAAAATTGAAGACTCAGGCTGGGGAGCTAGTAGAGGGGTTAGGATATGTGCTTTGCAGGCACCACACCACAGTTCCATCCCCGCCTGGCATCACCCAGGTAGCTCAGTCTGAATTCCCTGCATGACAGGGTCCAAGCAGCGTGACATCTTCCGACCACCACCTTGAACCACGGGCCTGGTGAGCCGTGGTCTGCCGGAAGAAGCCCCAGGTTCTGTGAGCATTTCTTGAGAGACTACCCACCTAAAAATGCAGTTGCTAGCGATTTAATGACTTTCCCTCCCAAGGGAGTGATTGTTTGGGGGATCCTCCAGGCAGTACTCAAGGGACCCAGGTGTCATTTCTGCTGATCCTTGGACCTGCAGTGCTCATCACTGAATCAGGGCCCTGTACATGCAAAGCATGAACCCTTGGCCCCTTATTATTGCCCTCCCCCCTCACTTATAACTTTTAAGTCCGCTTTAATGTGGAGTAGTTAATGTAACAATTCATGACTTAAGCACATGTGTAAATCGTAAAAATGTATATGCATACAGAGAGATTTAGATGTAAACAAAGCAACATCACAAATCTGAACTAGACTCCCAATAGTGCTCCAACATCCAATCCTGACACCCCACACTGGCCCCCAACACACCACCAATTTCTTAAAGATAACTCACTGTGTGCCTAACAAGATGCGGAGATAGACTTTTCTGGAGTACTTAGACTCCAAATTGTTGTGGGTAAATTTTTAGAGATACTAGCACCTGATGGCTTGCCACAGTAAAGTCTGTTTGGGTTAAGAAGTAGTTGACGGGCTAGAGCAAATAGCACAGCAAGTAGGGTGTTTGCCTTGTACGTGGCCTACCCGGGTTCGGTTCCCAGCATCCCATATGGTCCCCTGAGCACCGCCAGGAGTAATTCCTGAGTGCAGAGCCAGGAGTAACCTCTGTGCATCTCCAGGTGTGACCCCCCCCGAAAAAGGATGTAGTTCACATATCTCCCCCATATGAAAATAGTACATTCTTTTTGAGTAAAACTGGGTGGTT
Organism: Sorex fumeus; assembly: GCF_029834395.1. Classification (NCBI taxonomy): domain Eukaryota; kingdom Metazoa; phylum Chordata; class Mammalia; order Eulipotyphla; family Soricidae; genus Sorex; species Sorex fumeus. The sequence continues at coordinate 5,476,679 of NW_026606060.1, read as the reverse complement.
ATTTGGGGGGGTGCCTGAAAATATGCAGTTTTCTACATAAACGACCTAAAAAAATAACCTGCTAAGGGTCAGGAAAATAGCCCATATTTTACATGCAGGAGACCTTGATGGATACCCCAACCCACTTGGTCCTCTGAGCATGTCAGGAGCAATCCCTAAGCCAGGGGTTAGCAACTGAACACCACTGGGTATGACCCCCAAACCAAAGGAATTAATAAATACCCCAAAAAACCCCAAAGAAACAACAACAACAAAAAACCCCAACATCCCTATCGACTCATACCCAGAGAATGTTCTGCTTTCAGATCTTGGAAACAAGCTGTGACTTGACCTGCCCCTCATCAAATCCCACCTCTAACTCACATCCCTTTTCTCCTGGGTACAGACTACATCAGTGCCACCACCACACAGAAAACTCATCCTTATGATCTCTTCTCTTACACCAAAGAACTCCTTTCATTTCTTTTTCAGCCCAATAAAATGACTTAGTTGATTTTAGAAGATAAAATTTATTTCTCCCAGAGACTCACAGCAGAAAATGGCATCACTCCATTGCCCAGCCAGCTCCCTTGGCCCCAGGTTGAGAGCCGCAGACAGGAGGGGCTGGTTGCCTGCTGGGGGCCTCTCCCCATCCTCCACTCACTGCTCCTGGACCCTCAAGAAGGGAGTTTCCTGGAGGTTCTCAAAGTCCTCAGCATAATGGAGAATCCAGAAATGGGGCACACAATTAAAGCAGGGCTGTGTTGAAGGCATTAGGTCCGTGGAGGGAATGCCATGGTGGGGACACTCCTGAAATCGAGCCCCCCAAAGACCCTCACACAGGTGTTACTGAACACTGTTCTTGATGTTCTATTCAATTGGTTAAGAAGAAATGAGTTAAACATATAAACACTGAACAGGAAGTGGGAAAAGTAATCATTAATTAGAGGAAGGGAAAATTCAGAAGAATCATCTGGAAAACTAAAATATAGCACACATTCAGCTATAGTGATGGGACTGATAAGCAGAAATAAATAAATCAATACCTAGCATATATTAGACAACTAGATAGAAGCTGTAATGAGAAAAGGAACCTATTAACAAGACGACTTTAAAATATTAAATCATAACGGGATTATGGCAGCCAATGGCATCCGTGGGTCTGTGTCCTTGTCCTTGTAGTTGAAAGTGACTGCTATGACTCCAGACAGTCCCTCCTCCTCTAGGCAACAGAGAGAAATGGAAGAGGAAAACTCTTAGAGAGGTGTGTGTGTGTGTGTGTGTGTGTGTGTGTGTGTGTGTGTGTATGTGAGAGAGAGAGAGAGAAAGAGAGAGAGAGAGAGACCTCATTTTTTTTCACAGTGTTTTAATATTTATTTATTTATTTATTTATTTTTTTGGGTTGCTAACTTCCTTTTGATATTTTTTTTTCTTTTTTTATTAGTGAAACACCATGAGGTACAGTTGTAGATTTACAATTTTTTTGTGCTTGGGTTTGATTATACAATGATCAGATACCCATCCCTCCACCAGTGCCCATTTTCCACCACCATGGATAATATCCCCCCCAACCCCATCCCCCCTGCCTCTGTGTCAGGACAATCCCCTGTGTTCTCTCTCTCCTTTTGGGTGTTGTGGGAGAGACCTCATTTTTATTTAAGTCTACTTCCAACTTATTTCTATTTGTATTTGAATCTCTTTTTTATTTTTAAACCATTTTTTTCTTGAGGTACCATAATTCGCAGTACTGTTCATACTTTTCATGCATCCATCATCCCAACACCTACCCATTACCCAAGAGCCACTACCCTCCACCTATGTCTGGGACCCTGCCCAACCACTACCCACCATGTAAGCTCAGTTTAAGAGACAAACTCTTCAGTTCCGGTGACTGCCTACTTGCTGTACTCTTACTATATTTCTCCCCCCCACCCCCACCCCCCATGGCATAAAGGTGAGATCTCTTTTTTTGCATGTGTGGAGGCGGTGATGCCCACACACCTAGAGATGAATCAAGCTAATATCCTGAAATGCCACAAAATTGTAAATCAATTTTTTGAAAACTAAATCTTTCTAAGAGATAAAAATTTAAATAATATTGTAGATACATCTGTGCTAATACATTTTAGAGTTTACATGAAATTCGTAAATCCTGTAAATGTTAAATGCAGTACAAGGTAAGAGAATTAAGAAAATTTAAAGGAGAATATCTGAATGGGCCTATAAAAGTACTAATTGTGTTTTAACCAAAGAAAACGAATAATGGCTTTATATTAGAAAATATTATGTGGTAGATAATGTTTAAGTGTCTTCATTCACGATCACGATCATGATCATCCTATTGTTCATCAGTTGCCTCGAGCAGGCACCAGTAACGTCTCCTTCGTCCTAGCCCTGAGATTCTAAAAAGTGCCACATTCAAGGCTCTTTCAGGGTTAGGAGGATGAGACCCTTCATTGTTACTGGTATTTGGCATATTGGGTACGCCACGGGGAGTTTGCCAGACTCTGCCGTGTGGGCAGGTTACATTTGGTAGCCTGCCAAGTTGTCCAAAGCAAGAATGAGATAATAAGATGTCAGGAGCTGGGACACTTCCGAGAGCTGGGTTTTATAGTCTCTAGGTCTTGGCCGTTGATGAGATTACACAGTGCTGGGGGTGGGGTCCGGGGGGGAGCAGTTGGTGGTGGGTGTGACCCCTGCCTACTGGAAGATGGAGGATCTGGTTGGAGGATGCTCAGCCCCAATGCGAGCAGGCTTGGAGATCTCAGCCCTGGGACCCGCATGCCTTTGTTTCTCTGCCGGTACCTTCATGCATGTGGAGAGTGGTCTCAGCATGGTGGTGGCTCATTCTGGAGGTCTTCGGCTGCCAGGGTTCTGCTCGGGGGGGAGGGAAAGTCAGCCCGCCCCCTTCCAAGGGGCCCCGGCGGGACAGCCAGGCGCGGAGGCAGGAGACTCTGCCTTCATTATTAAGTTGAAGATTGTAATAATAATCTCTGTGGATGTGTAAAAACCAACCTAAAGACACAGTAACAACAAAGTCTCCAATGGAGACGTTACTGGGCCCGCTCGAGCAATCAGATATAGAGCATACAATATATATGAGATGTTAATTCTTTATTGAAAATGTATATAATTCCCTAGCAAGCTAGGAGTACACATACAGTTGTGAATCTAGTAGAGGGCACTATCAGCACCATCACTGAGTGACACACTGTGCCACATGCTGGGAAGTTTGTTCTGTCCTTCAGCGCTTCTCACCAGTATTTTACAGAAGCCAACTTGTAGCTTTCGTGTGGCATTGATAGATCTCAGTTGTATTTTATTACTGCTTTGCAATGTTATTCGTTATTTATAGGTCCCTCCTCCAGGTTATTTATGATACAAAGTAAATTATGTCCTTATAAGTCATTTTTTTTTTAGCTTTTTTTTGGAGGGGGGTCACACCCAGCGATGCACAGGGGTTACTCCTGGTTCATGCAGTCAGGAATTACTCCTGGCGGTGCTCAGGAGACCCTATGGGATGCTGGGAATCGAACCCAGGTCGGGCTGCATGCAAGGCAAATGCCCTCCCCACTGTGCTATCACTCCAGCCCTGGCCTTTAAGTCCTTTTTTAATGGTAAAAAGAAAACTCTTTGTTTTAAAAGTAATTACCAAGCACTGTAGCACTGTCCTCCTGTTGTTCATCAATTCGCTCGAGCGGGCACCAGTAACGTCTCCATTGTGAAATTTGTTGTTACTGTTTTTGGCATATCGAATACGCCACAGGGAGCTTGCCAGGCTCTACCGTGCAGGTGGGATACTCTCGGTAGCTTGCCGGGCTCTCTGAGAGCGACGGAGGAATCGAATCCAGATCTGCCTCATGCAAGGCAAACGCCCTACATGCTGTGTTATTGCTCCAGCTCCAAAGTAATTACAAAAGTGTTAGAAATTCTTCAATCACACTTCTAGGATCTTAATCTACAGGCATTGTTAATTTGATTCTCCATTTGATAAACATAGCTAGAAGCCAAATGTGTCTTATACTCAGTAACTGGCCTGATTTAGCATATTTTTCCATATTGGCAGAGCTGTCTCTAATAAATATCTGATGGATATACGCCTTTCATTTTCAGAGGCTAAATACATGAAGATGATGTGTGTAGAGTTCATGTAATTGGGAGCCGGACTGTCTAGACCAAACAGTGAGTCTAGAGGTTGTCAGGCACTTGCACAAGTACAAAGCATATGTACGTGTATACCACGTATACATATTTATACACCCAAAGACAACAGAGACTGAAAACTGGCCTTTAGGAGGCAGCTGACCACCACAGGGGAATTGGGAACTGGGACTGGGCAGCTGGTCATAGGAGGTAGGGAGACCCTGGGACTGTGGCGAAGGGAAGAATAGACTCTAGTGGAGGGTGTGATGCTGGAATGCTTCATGCATGAAACTTATCAACAGCAGTATTGTAATTCATGGTGTTATTTTTTAATGGAAAGTTCCTTTGTTAATTTATTTATTTTTAATCGAATCACAATGAGAGACACAGTTACAAAGTTGTTCATGATTGGGGTTCAGTATACAATGTTCCAACACCCATCTCTTCACCAGTGTATTTACCCCACCACCAATGTCCCCAGTTTCACCCTCCCCATCCCCTGCCTTCCTCTGTGACAAGCAGCCTTCCTCCTCCTCCTCCTCCTCCTCATCCTCCTCCTTCTTCTTTCCTCCTCCTTCTTCTTCTCCTCCTCCTCCTTCTTTCCTCTTCCTTCTCCTTCTCCTCCTCCTTCTTTCCTCTTCCTTCTCCTTCTCCTCCTCCTTCTTCTCCTCCTTCTTTTTCTCCTCCTCTTCCTCCTCCTCCTCTTCTTCTCCCTCTTCTTCCTCCTCTTCCTCCTCTTCCTCCCCTTCTTCCTTCTCTTTCTCCTCCTCCTCTTCCTTCTCTTTCTCTTCCTCCTTCTTTTCCTCCTCCTCCTCTTCTTCTTCCTCTTCTTCCTCCTCTCCTCCTCTTCCTTCTCCTCCTCCTCTTCCTCCTTCTCCTCTCTCCCTCCCTTTCCTTTTGAGCATTATGGTTTTCAATACTGAAAGGTCATCGTGTATATCCCTTTACCTACTTGGAAAGCTCTTTTAAAGTATTTTCTGATTGGCTCTAGCTTAGCCTTATAACCACACTCAACTCTAAGGAAGATTGTGAATTCCAAAGATAAAGTGTATGCCTTTATCTTTATGTGTGTACTCAGAAACAAATCAGCATTCTCTTACTATGTAAGAAAGTATGAATGGATATTGGAGCAACCAGCAGATAACACAAAATATAGCCAAGAAATAGACAAGATCTGTAATGTAAGGACTTAAAAATGCTCTCAAAGGACACAGAAAGACTTAATCCAATGGAAAGACAAACAATTGGGTTGGCTAGGAAGATTCAATATTATAAAAATAGCAATTCTCTCTGGGTTAATTTATAACTTTAAACATGTTCTCAATAAAAAACATAACTAGAATTTTCTCTTAAAAATCAAACAGATGATTCTAAAGTTCATATAGAAAAATAACTCAGCGAGAGCAGCCAGGAATTTTTGAAAAAGAAGGGAACCAACCTGTAAATGGTAAAACATCTTATAAGCCTACACAACAGTTTTGAGAGTATAGAAATAAATCTATTCTCTTATTGGGGTTTAGTGCCTGTAATTAATAGAAGTGGCAGGTACTGAAGTCAAGGTAATTCATCATATGGAATCGGAACACTTTACTAGATGTCTGTAATGAAATGCAATTGGATTTATACTTCATACTTTTATGAGGACAAATTCCAAATTCATCAGAGCCAATGATTGTACAACGGAAGCATGAAAGTATGAGGAGAGACCTTTGGTGAATGCTTTTCAAGCTTTGAAATGGGCATTGCCTTTTGAATTAAAACACAACATCTAGAGACCATAAAATAAAGCAGGAATTCGGTGACATAAAAATAAACGATAATGTCATGGTGAAATCCCCATACACAATGTCAAAAGTCGAACAGTAAGCAGGGGCAAGTATTTGCAACTCATCCCACAGAAAGTCTGTTTCCTAATAGAGAAACAGCCCCTAAGAATTCATTTCTTTTAAAGCACAGAAGAAAAGGACAATACCTAATTCTCCAGGGGAGGATAAAGAGGTAGATTGCATTTACATTGATGAAATTATTTAGTCCTACAGAGAAGCTAAGAGCAGACTGAAATGGTTTTCATCTCTCAGAGACCAGGAACATATTAACACACCCTGCTCATAAAATGGCATGTCAGAGATGGTGATGAAAGAGTAAACTGCTCCCCGTCGAAGGAGGGCAGTTGGGCCACGTCTATCGAGATGCACCTTTCTCCTCTGAGCACTGCCCAGTGGCTGGGCTAGCCCCTTAGCTCTACTGCGCCTGATTGGCACCCCATATACTCAGGCTGGAGTACCCAAACATTCGAATCCACATAACCAGAGTGAGTATCATCAAGAGTCATGTCAGGACCCCCTAAACTCTGCTTGGGAGACCACCCCCACCCCGAAAGAAACTTAAAATTTAATGTTTTGGTACTCTCGGATTCTAGAAAATGTGTGCAGTTACCTAATATATGTGCAAGATATCATAACTGTAAGCATACTCACAGCTAGAGGTCCTCTTTGGAAAAGTATGACACTGGAAGCATCCTAAACCACCATAAATGTGATGGAGTATTACGCAACCATTCAAAAGAGTTAGGAGGGAGTAAAGTGATAGCACAGTGGTCTGAGTGCAAGAGACCCAGGTTCTATTCCTGGGACCACATCGTCCCCCAAACACTGCAGGGAGTGCCCAGGGGAGATACAGAAGGGTGAATTTGGGCTGCACACCTTCTTTAGGGTTTTGTGAGCTCTAAAGTTTTATGAAGGTATTTATGAAGGTTTTATGAAGGTACTACCTATCGAAAAAATGAACGAGGGCCAGAGTGGTGGTGCAATGGGTAGGAAACTTGCCTTGCATGCGCCTGACCTAGATTCAGTCCCCGGGTATCCCATATGGTCCCCCAAGCTCTCCAGGAGTGATCCCTGAGCACAGAACTAAGAGTAAGCTCTGAGCACCACTGGGTGTGGTCACAAAACAAAACAAAAAAACCTGAAACTATTACTAGAGCAATGGAATAGTCACATTGACTCACATATAGGGGAAAGAATCTCACTCTATTTCCCCCACCCCCACTATTAAAGAAAAACTCCTGGGGCTGGAATGATAGCACATCGGGTAGGATGTTTGCCTTGCACACGGCGGACTCGGGTCCGATTCCCAGCTTCCCATATGGTCCCCTGAGCACTGCCGGGAGTAATTCCTGAGCGCAGAGCCAGGAGTAACCCCTGTGTATCGCCAGGTGTGACCCAAAAAGCAAAAAAAGAAGAAAGAAAAAAAAAAGAAAAACTCCTTAACGTGTGTGCAATCCTCAGCGCCTTGACCCTGTGGGTGAGGGCTAATGGAGTTGTATTTAGGCAGAAATCACTCTTTTCAAATGGCCAACAACAGCTTTGTTGAGTCCCCAGTCTGTGTCTGGCTGTAACCTGAGCAAGGGGGAGATCTCTCAAGAGATAACCGGGGCTAGTGTGGTCCAGGTTGCAGAATATCCTCTGGGTTGCCCCTCCTAGGAGCACTCGAGAACCCCCAGTGCAAAGTAAGAACCCACCGGCAAAAAAATCTTGAGGTGGAACAGGAAAGAGTCAGGGGTGGGGATAAGAGAGTGAGAAGAAGCCAGTGGGGTGACCATGAGACCACAGCCTCCAGCTAGCTACGCATTAAGCAGGATTGGGGGGAGGGAGAACCACTTTGACCTTCATTTAGCATTCTTGGCTACCTAGCCACTGTAAGGAAAATCTCTCTCTCTCTCTCTCTCTCTCTCTCTCTCTCTCTCTCTCTCTCTCTCTCTCTCTCTCTCTCTCTCTCTCTCTCTCTCTCTCTCCCTCTCCCTCTCCCTCTCCCTCTCCCTCTCCCTCTCCCCTCCCCTTCTTCCTCTCCCTGCATCCTCCTCTCTCCCTCCCTTCTCTCCCCTCACTCCTCTCCCTGCTTAAGCCAGCATGATCCCATGAACCCTCCAGCCCCTCAGGAAGTCATCCTGAGCCAAGACCCAGATGATGTTGGTCCCAGCAGCACTAAGATTTTTCTTTTCTATTAAGCCTGTAGATACTTCTTCTCCCCTGCCAGAGGAATTTAGTTTTAGTCATGGCCTTTCTGACCCCCCGGGAGGCACAAGCTGAATTCATACCTTTCCTGTCACTATCTCCTTGGTTTTGAGGAGGGAGCTGGAGTTTTGCTTTTGGGGTGGTTTGGTTTTGGTTTTGGTCTTTGGAGAAATAGAAACTGAGGCAAGGACTCCAGTGGCCAGGGAAGTGGATCCGGGCACGTAGTGGGAGGCATATTGGCAGGGGCCTCCGTGTGTGCAGGCTGTGAGGTTGGACCTGCTTGTCCATTATGCCAGCCCTATCCCTCAGCCTGGGGTCACTGCTTCCCCCAGGTTACTTCAGGAATCCTGACAGGAGGAAAAGGCTAATAAACCTGCCCCCCCACCCCCGGGGGGAGACATAAATGTGCTGAGTCCCAGTGCTCAGGGTGCCAAGGGACCTTCTGAATTCTTTCATTTTTACAGATGACAAACCCTTCCCAGGACTTACTTAACCCCATTCTTCCCAGAGAAGAATGCGTCCAGGAGCACCTGGGATGAGTTTTGTAGAGTTGGGATGGATAGTTGGCATTGAAATAGATCCCTAACATGAAGGTGGACGATACAGAAGTGAGGGTCAGATGGGCAAGAACACTCCCTCTGAACACAAAAGACCCTAATTCTTTTCCCAGGTTCACCAGTTTTTCTCCTCACGTGAGGAAAGCCCCCCTCCCCCCCTCCCCTTGGCTCATGTCTGCCAAAGTCCTGGTAGAATGTGTTCTGACTCGGTGTGATCCTGAAAGCAAGCGTGTGGTTTGTAACACACCAGGACTTCCCCCGTGATTGTTGTTGCATAGTGAGTTTGCCGTGGAGTCCCCCTGGGTGCCGTGAGGGCCCTAAAGAGGCAGGTCTGGGTGAGGGGATCACAGGTCTGCTCGCTGGCTCCCGCTCAGACAAGGGAGCAGGCAGGGGACCCCAGCCCCTCATGAAGAAGTGGGTGAACCCCACTGGAGACGGCTCCACTCTGCGTCATCCCCCTCACCCCTCACACAGACCCTGCCAGCCAGAACATGTCCTTCCAGTTGGGTAGATAAGGTGACGGGCCGGAGGCCACGTGTCAGGAGAGCGGTGCTGTGGGCCTTAGGAGAAGCCAGGCTTCCTGTGCCCGAGCCAGCGTCTGTGTCTCGGCTCCCACAGCCCGGGCTGAGCCCTGACCACACACAGTGACCGCGCTGGGAGCCGGGGGAATGCCGGGCCCCATGGCGCAGCTGGGTTGGACTCACTGTTCTTTCTCTAGTTCTCGAGCATTTGCTTAGAACAGCACATTTTATGCGCTTGCTTTTTTCTCTCAAGAAGTCCCAGCTGTAAACGGAAATGGGGCCGTGGGTTCAAGGCGGGCAGGTCCTGGAGGGCTTCCTGCCCCGCCTTCTGCACGCAGGCCTGGAATCTGCATGGGCCTGGAGCTCTCGCTGGTTGCCAGTAGGCCTGTAGGGAAGAGCCTCTCGGCTCTGTCCGCGGGGTCTGCTTTGGCGCATTCCCCACTGCTGAGGGGCTGTGGGGGCAGAGCAGGTGGGGGGCTGTCCTCTGAGAATCAGACTCTTTCTGGGGGTTGGATCTGAGATTTGCAGACTCAGTTGGTGGTTGGGGGACTCTATCTAGAGCCCCAGATTTTCAACCCGGTCTTCCACAGAGCACAAGGGGGTAGCATCAGCTTTGGGCAGTGGGTCGCGTCCTGCACAGGTCAAGGCCAGCATGCGGGCCCAGGAAGCCTAGTGTCTCCTCAGGCCGCCTCCCATCACCGCACAGAATCTTCTGGGCCCAGGAAGGCCAGGCCGTTGGAGCCAGTTTGTGCTTCTCCTCCCCCGACCTCTTCCCCCACCCTGCCTGTTTGCCTCCAGAGGGATCCTGATTTCATAAACTCGCTGTTTCCGTATGCCCAGCCCCTCTTCCTGGGCCAGAATGCAGGAATTGCTAACCCCCTCTTCCTGGTGTTCTGGCCCTGTGGAGTTGCTTTCTCCTTTGGAAAATTTGTCTGAAAATGTAGCCAGCCCTGATTTGACTCCCCAGTGCCCCTGGGATCCCCTGAGCATCATCCAGTGTGGCCCACCACACCCCTGAAAAAAACAAACAAGAACTTTCTATCCGAGCTTCTCCGGAGGAACTTACTCTGGCATTAGCCGTGCACTGACCTGAAAACTCTGCAGCTTCTGTAACCTGTGCCCTTTAAAGTAGCCTCAGGTTTTTCCTGGAGGTTGGTTTCATCTGACTAGGTCCTGTGCCTCTGCCTGGTCCCTACAGTTCTCTCATCCTAACATCTAAATGGGATGAATTTCAGCTCCTACTAGTCTTTCAATAAAAGCTGTAGCACTATAGCACTGTCCTCCCATTGTTCATTGATTTGCTCGAGCAGGTACCAGTAATGTCTGCATTGTGAGACTTGTTCTTACTGTGTTTGGCATATCGAATATGTCACGGGTAGCTTGCCAGGCTTTACTATGCGGGCGAGATATCTCAGCAGCTTGCCGGGCTCTCCAAGAAGGGCGGAGGAATCGAACTCGGGTCAGCCTGGTCAGCTGCGTGCAAGGCAAACGCCCTACCCACTGTGCTATCACTCCAGCCCAGCCAATAAAAGCTACTTTCTTGAATCTACTAAAGCACAACCAACTCATGAGACGTTCCTGACTCGTGTTGCTTCCCTTGGGGGCTTTTTGGGGGTGTGGAGGGAGGAAGAGGCCTCTCATAAGGTCGGTTGCAACAGACTGAGCACCCTCACCAACTATTTTTTTTCATAATAATATTTTCTATAATTTAAGAATGATGATTTACAAAGTTATTGATAGTTGAGTTTTAGGCACATGATATTTCACCACAAATTCCACCACCAGTGTCAGCTTCCCTCCACCAGTGTCCCCCTATTCCATCCGTAATCCCAACTCCCATCCCATCCCCACCTGCCACCTTGACAGGCACTTTACAGAGTTCCGTGGTTCCAACTTAGGTCTCATGTTTCCAGTGTTGTTGAGTCTGTGCTGGCATTCCTTGCAGATTTCCCAAAGATCCACCACCTCGCTCTCTCCGGAGCACCTACCAGGATGAGTGGGGGACTGACCATGTGGTTCTGGTCTGTCTTGCAGGGATTTGAAACTGGATAACATCCTTCTGGATGCAGAAGGTCACTGCAAGCTAGCTGACTTTGGGATGTGCAAAGAGGGGATTCTGAACGGTGTGACGACTACCACGTTCTGCGGGACGCCTGATTACATCGCCCCTGAGGTAAGATCACAGAGGCCAGGGAGAGTGCTCAGATGGTGGACCACATGCCTAGAATGTGCACGGCCCTGGGTTTAATCCCCAGCACTGGATTCCATCTTTCCTGCCCTGCAGTGCGTAGCCTTGGTTCCATCCAACTTCACTGGGGTGGCCCAAGCATGGCACTGCTGGGTCTGAGCACTGAACTTTCATGCCTGAGCATCACTGAGAGTGACCCCAGAACTCCAGTGCGGTGGCTATGGCTTCTATAGAACAAAAGAGATCGTAAGCAAAGGATTCCGACCCCCAGGACCAGCATTGAGGTAGCGCCCATCCATCCACAGGGTCATCTAGTAGGACTGGGTGAAGACTCTGGATGGCCAGGATTCCAGGGAGAAGGGAAAAGGGGAGGAGAGAAACGGACTGATTTCCCCCTAAAGGAGTGAGCTAAGTACGACAGCCCAAACCCCAAATATTGACAGATACTTGGACATTTTTCCACCTCAGTCCAGAACCCCAACAAGAATAGAATCAAGAGAAACATGTTGCTTGTATCATTGTTCTCACTTTTTCATAATCAGCATAAAGGCTAGCCACTGATAAAGCACCAATGAACTAGCAGATGCCATCTGCCTGTAGGGATGGACAGGGATGTCTGGCTCCTTCTGGGATAGCATTGACTCTGAAGAACAGGAAAAGGAGTGTGGCCATGTCTCATTATAAACAGAAATCAGAGAAGTGCCCTGGGAACCTCACCCATGGCTTGCCTTTCCTCAAAATTTACTTGGATATTTTGTTCACCATCAAATGTCAGTTGGCACTGAGTTTCCCCAGGCTAGTGTTGCCAAAATGAGTGATACCTGATGATGTGATACGATTGCCAATCAAGGCACAACCTCACCTAAATACTTATAAAAATGATCTTGAAGGATCCGATATGCTTAACACAAGAAGGGACACCTGAACCCCATTCGCATCAGCCACAGTGGATAGAACTGCCACGTTAGAACATTCAAACTCCCTGTCCTTCTAGTGGGCACAGAACTGGTTTGACTGTGATACCGGTTCCTCTCCTAAAAGAACTTTTGACCCAGAGAATGACAGATAAGTAAACAACTAAGCAGAATAAACACTCAAAGCAAGATGGTAGCCCAGGAAGTAGAAAAAGCTTCTCAGAGCACCTGATAGATAAATTGACTTGTAAAAAAATAAGCTGAACTCCCTTTGGTGGTTAATGAAGCATGATAACGATTGGAGTGAGGATGGCAGGAAAAGAGGTCCAGGAGGCTGGGCATCCAGATCCTTGGGCAAAAGCTACTTTTGTCATCTGAATCCTTGCAGCACACGACTCAGGCTATAGAAATGAATGAATAAATAAATAAATGAGAACCTGTTTGAGTCATGAGTCAATACCAAGGGATAAAAAAATAACCTTTTTTTTCTAAAAAGCAAAAAAGGAAAAAGCAGTTGATAGGACATGGGTTCGCATAGTAACAGATGAGATTAGGGGAACGAATCAAGAAAAGGGTTTCCTGGTAGAAAAGGATAATGGTCAGACCTGTCCAGGAGAAGAAGGGCAAAGGGGACAGAGGGCAGAGAGTGAAAGAAGGAAATTGAGAGTCTTTTCAGACAGACTCTCAAACCAGACAGATATGGAGGAGAGTCACAGAAGTGAGGATGTTGAGTGTTAGGTGCATTCTTTTAGGACCTTTCTTTCCTGAGGTATCTGAAGAGAGATTTTCTACCACCTTTATCAGCATATTTCCTTTGGAAATTAACCTCAAAGAGAATCCATGGAAGTAAAAGCTCTCAATTGGGACCTGCTTTTTCCATCCTCTTCCTCAATAATTCTTTATCATTAGGATGCTTACCTCCAGCCCCTGCAGGAGCTGATGACAATAGTTGAAGGGCTGACAGCCTAGCATAATGGTTAAGGACTCAAACCAAGACCAACTTCTACTTTATCATGAACAAAACACCCAGCAATTTCACAAAGACCATCCATTGACAAGCTTCACAATGGACAACTCTGTTCTCTATTTATAAAGAGACACAATCTTCTGTTTCTGGTCTCCTGTCCACTGGGCAGAATCCCCACTGAACATGAAAATGATCCCTGGTCTTACTTCAGGAAAATCATAGGTGCTACAGCTCCTGCCACTCTTCACAGATGCTGCCTCTGAAGAGTTTAACAAGATCCCCAGCCTGCCACACAATAAAAGGTAGAAGGCTGGCTGCTTCGCTGCCCTCGGTCCCAGGATTTGAGGGACCAGGCTGGACTTGACCACCAATGCCCCCGGTAACCTTGATCAAGTCATAAAGTGATTTGGACCCTGAGGTCCTTCAGCTTTCCAATAGGAATAGCATCTGCACCCTCTAACTGCTTAGAGAGTCTAATGAGATTGCAGCATGGAATGCTCCATAAAGTCTCTTTCAAATAGGAAGGGTGATGTGATGCTTAGCTAACCCCGAAACCAGAGCCACCTTTGGAGGCTTTAGCTCTGCTCTAGGCCTTCTCTTCCCCCGCCCCCACCACTGCCCTTTGCTAATCCTCATCACACCTTCTCTCCCTTCTCTCCACCAGCCCCTACTCCCCTCGGAGCACCGCTCAGTCCCGGGCACAGCTCAGGGCACCAGACTCCATGCCCACCTTTCTCTTTTTCCCCAGCTTTGATGCACACATGGTGCTGGCTGTCCTGCCAGGTACCATCCCACCATGCGTGAAGTGTTGCCCTTCTTTCTCCCCCACTCCATTACTGATAGGGAGACTAGGAGGCAGATAACTTGTGTGAATCATGCAAAAGATGCATCTCCAAATGAGAAGGTCAGGAGGCCAAGGAAGGATGGGTGCGTCCACTCTGGTTTCATGGCACCATCTTGCCTGAGCACACACGGGTCACCTGGGTGTCATCTTCACACCACAGGAATCAACATTACCCCCTCCCTCAGCCAGAGGGTGGGCACCTTGTCCCTGGAGAGAAGGGAGCACACCAGGGAGACATACAGTGGACACATGTGGCCCCAGTTTCCCGAGCATTGGGACTTACAGGTCACCATGGAGGTTCAGAAATCTGTGGATTATTTGTCCTCCAGGTCGTGTCCATGGCCTGGGGAGAGGGTTAACCACAAAGAAATGAGAAAATCACGATAGTACAGGGAATACGCCTGCAGATCTTAGATGCGGGTGGGGATCTGCAGAGTTGGAGCCAAGAAGACTTCCTAGAGGAGATGGTGATAGCCATGACCTTGGAGGGCAGAACTGGCTGTCCCAGAGTGAGTTACTGACTTTCAAGGTTGAGTGAGGAGCCGGCCTTGGCTCTGGAACCGTCAGCCCGCCTGCCTGCCCAGTGCCTAGTCTGCCACCTGCCTGCTCCCATGGCTCACCCTGGGTATGATACTGAAGGGCCAGCCAGCCAGCAGCAGCCCTGTACCGCTGAAACCAGCTGTCTTTCCTCAGTCCTCTTCATTCCCAGTAAGAGGATCCTAAAGACAGGCATATTTACCTTCTGTAAAAGTGCTTCTCCCTGTGGTCTGTTCACCTAAACCTGAGCATCACGTCATCCCTAGCAGTCTGTCTTGAGCAGACCCCAGAAAGCGCAGTTACTGCATCCAGCCTTCCCTTTCCCCCATTTGCAAATCTGAGAAGCAATTTAGGGCAGTTAACTGGGAGGTCACCTGCCTCTTGCATCCTGCACTAGGATGATTAGTGCTGCCCTTGGCTCTGTGTGTGTGTGTGTGTGTGTGTGTGTGTGTGTGTGTGTGTAGAGGGAAAGGGGGGTTGTCATCCTCAAAGCCCAAATGTATTGAAAATACCCATTCCAGGTGCGATATTACAGGAGTTAAGGCACTTGCTTTGCACCAAGCCAGCCTTGGTTGGATCCTGGCACCCCATGTGATCCTCTGACCCCCTCCAGTAGTGACCCCTTATCACAGAGCCAGAAATAAGGCCTGAGCATCCCTGGTGTGACCCACCCTATGATAAAAACTAAAGACACTATAGCCTTGCCTCATTCATGTGTGTGTGTGACTGTGTGTTTGTGGTTTGTGTGTATTTATGTGTTTATGTGTGTGTTTGTGTGTATGTTTGTGTATGTTTGAGTTTGTGTGTGTGTGGGGGGGGGGGTTCTGGGCATGGAACCCAGTCTTCATACAGGCATGGTGCCGGGTACCCCCAGTTCCACTTCATGCTTTCAAATTCTTTATGGGATTAGTGGACATCCCGGAAACTCATCTCTTCCACTCTCTTGTCTCCGGGAAGCTCCAGGCCTCTTCCCGATCAGTGACCAATAGGAGCAGCCCAGCCCTTAGTTCACTCACAGCCAAATACACTTCTGTAATGGCAGAAACCAGTCCTAGTAAAAGAAAACCTGGATTGAATGCCTTCTGACGGTCAGACAGATTCTGAATTTTGCAATCTGCTTTCAAAATATTCCCCTTCAGTGCCTCCTTCGAGTGAAGTTGAGAAGCTGAGCCTCCTTGGATAAATGAGGCAGTGATGTGGCAGGCATGAGATTCCCCCAGGCAGCGTAGTCTCTGCCAGACAGGGGAGGGAAGCAGATAGCCTGCGGGGGCTTCTCTCACCTCTTCACTACACCCCAAGACTGTAGGAACATCAGGAGAGGGGAAGAGACTTACCTCCCCGCCCCCAACTGCAGTTTCTTGACTTCTAGTAGCGATGCTAATGATTCCATCTCCTGGACTGCTGTTCCCACTCACCACTCATTCCGCGAGAAGCCCATGACAGCAGCATGGATTCAGCTGCAGCGTCGTTCCCAATCTGACCTAAGTGAGTTTGACTCTGCATATTGGAGCAGACAAAGAGGGCACAGATAGAGCAAGTGACCGTTGTCAGGAGAAAGTGCACTGAACTGTCAGGAAGAAGACTTCATTTGGGCAATTGCAGTTTGTTAATGAGGGCTGCCCCAGAGAAAAGGGACTATATCGAGGCAGGTAAATGAGGGCTTCATCAGCAAGGCTAAGACCAATCCAGAGAAATGTCGGGAACTGGTCTTTCCTCGGAATAGGTAAGAGGATAGTGGTTCTTTGTGAGATGAACACAAAAGGGTATGGAGATAGAGTAACTGGATGAGAAATTGCAATGGCTTCAAGGGGAATGCCTCCGTTATCCTTGGTCCCAAAGTAAAGGAAGGAAAAGGAAAGACAGTGAGTGGAGTGTAGAGGGAGAAGAGATAGATGAGAAGCAACAGTGGGCAAAGGTCAATGTATGTCTGTGGAGTTAGGGAAAGATAAAGCTAAATATCCAAACCTCAGAGTCAAAACTTAAATCAGCGAACTGACAAAGGTACTCGTTGCGATGACTGGCTGGAGTGGGGCTGGGAATCTGAGTACCCTCGTGGAGGGAAGATGAATCTGGTGGTATGATGGATGATGGAACATTGTATGTCTAAAACCCAACTGTGAATAACTGGAAACCATGATGCCTTCACAAAATCAAAGGATGGGGGCCTAGGAAGATCCCTGGACTGTAGCCTTTACTCCTCTGAGACCACAGGGCTTAGGGAAATTAAATAATGTCACCATGGCATGAAGACTAAGCACCACTCAGCCAGCCCTGCCTGTGTCTCCCTTACTCTGCATCTTGCTCCTCCATATTTGAGTTTTAGTCCAAAATATACTTTTTTTTAGCATGACCCCAAAATGCAAGTCAGGACCTTCCATTGGTCCTCAGACCAAGAAACAATGCTACTTCCTCCTGAGAGCTCCTTCATGTGGACTGTGCTGAGTTGGCACCCACAGTCTCCCACTCAGCTTGCTCGGGGCCTGTTCTTGCTCGTGAAGTTGGGCTTTTTTCCACGGCACAGGCATGGCCGTGGGAAACGGGGTCTTGGCTGGGTCCTGACATTGCCCGTGTCCCGAACAGATCCTGCAGGAGTTGGAGTACGGGCCTTCCGTGGACTGGTGGGCCCTGGGAGTGTTGATGTACGAGATGATGGCTGGGCAGCCCCCCTTTGAGGCAGACAATGAGGACGACCTGTTCGAGTCCATCCTCCATGATGACGTGCTCTACCCAGTCTGGCTGAGCAAGGAGGCCGTCAGCATCCTGAAAGCCGTGAGTCCTGCCTCTTCCCACTTTCCCGCCTTGGCCTTCCTGTTACTCCCTTTCGCCTAACCCAGTCACCTCACACTCTGACCCAGAAATCCTCACCTTTCCCCACCTCTCTCTTCCTCTGCATCCCCACTCCCCCCCCCCCCATCACAGACAGAGGGCTCTGAGGGCACTTGGGACTGGGCACCCGTGCTCCAGTTCGAGGGCATGTGGAAAATATGGGGTTGGGATGATAGCATTCCTGTGGGACAGGAAGAGTTTCCTGAGGGGAATCTCAGTTGTGGACTCCAGCTTTACACAGGGAGTCCCGTCATCACCCCTGCAGCTGGCCCCTCCTCCTCCCCACCTGAGCCCTGTCTTCCTGTGGAGGTGAGGAGAGGAGGGTCAGAGCCTCTGTCCATGACAACAATATTGTAACCAGGTCGCTGGTCAGAAGAGAAGATCCGCTGAGGCTCAGTGATTCAGACCTGTGATGTAGACAGTCTCATCCCTCAGCAGCCAGACGCTGAAACATTCTCCACACGGTCCTAAACACTGGGGCAGCAGTGAAACACCTGTCCACCTAGAACGTTGTGAGGAAACAGAGGAAAGGAAAACAAAGCTTCTTACCAGGAAAACCATCACTGGGGCGAGACCAGGCCAGGGGCCAGCCCAGACGACTGGACTTCCAGTTCCAACTTCTTTCACCCATCAGAACGCCTTAAGCTGAGCAAGGAGTTCTGCTACCTTCATAAAATTTGTCACACCCCAGTGCACTCTCCCAGGGTTTATTTGTTCTTTCATTCATATCTCAGAATTTGCCTAATTACATGTGTTTGACACATAATTGGTTCATGACTCTCATACACTGTAGCACTGTGGCACTGTCCTCCCATTGTTCATCAATTTGCTTGAGCGGGTTCCAGTAACACCTTCGTTGTGAGATTTGTTGTCACTATTTTTGGCATATCGAATACGCCATGGGGAGCTTGCCAGGCTCTGCCATGCGGGCAGGATATTCTCAGTAGCTTGCCGGGCTCTCTGAAAGGGACAGAGGATTCAAACCCGGGTCAGCCACATGCAAGGCACACTCCCTACCCGCTGTACTATCGCCCCAGCCCAGCTCTGATACACAGAACTCTAAAATCATTTGTCAGAGTTAACAGACAGCATCATGTGAAAAAGACTGACTTGAAATTATTTTGTTGATATCTGGGGCACAGGTACCGTATGTAGCTTAGAAAATGCTCATTGAGAACATGTACTAAACATATTTAGGAACAGGGAGATAGTACAGGCTTAAAGCACTTGTCCTCTATAAGGCGATTCCAGTTTGGTCCCCAGCCCTGCCTATGTTCCCCCAGATGTCACCAGAAGTGATTCCTGAGCACAGAGCCAGGGGTAAGCCCTGAGCACAGCCAGGCATTGCCCAACCCCCTCCTCAAAGAAAAGAATGAGTGATCTTTTCTGTACTTCTTCTACCCATCTCCTTCCGCGTTTCCCTTCCCTCATCCCTTCCCTCCTTTTCTCTTCCATTTCCCTTTCCTTTCCTTCTCCATCCCTCTTTCCCATTCACTAACTCTGAACTGCTTACTGAGTGCTTCCACCGCGCCCAGCTTTGCAGTAGTTGCTCAGTGAGTAGAATAGTTGCATGGAATTTGTGAGGCCGGGAAAGGGGAGCATTCCCATTGCATCTGTGCGTTGCCTCCCTGGAGGTGAGAGCAGAGAAGGAAGTAGTGGGAAACATTTACTCCTTCGTGCATTCAGCAAATGTCTCGAGCACTGGGTGTGTGCCGGGCACCATGCAGGTTGCCAGCCACGGGAAAGTCCAGGATACTCAAAGCAGCCAGCCCAGCAGAGCTGACCACTCAGGCAGCTCCTCTGTTGGCCCCACACGCCTTCCAATGGGCTTTTCATTTTGGGTGGTTCTCAGCGAGAGGCTTCCCGCTTCCCCCGCAGACATTTGGCTGGAGATCATCGTTTTTGTTTATTTGTTTGAGGCCACGCCCAGCAGTGCTCAGGGATTACCCAGGGGTGTCACCTCTGGAGTGACTTGGGAGGTGGCCAGGGACCAAACCCAAGCCTCACATGTGAGGAACATGCTTCTGCCAGTCCAGAACTTACCAGGGCCCTGTCCAAGGGAACTTTAGTTTCCACAACTGAGAGGAAGGGGTGTTCCTGACATCCAATATTCTAGAATTCTTTTTTTTTTTTTTTGCGTTTTTGGATCATACCCAGTGATGCTCAGGGGTTACTCCTGGTTCTGCACTCAGGATAATCCTGGCGGTGCTTGGGGGACCATAAGGGATGCAGAGGTTTGAACCCAGGTTGGCTGCATGCAAGGCAAACGCCCTCCCCACTGTGCTATCGCTCTGGCCCCATTCTAGAATTCTTACAGCAGCCCTGGAGCCAAAGCAGGGACCAGTCCAAAGTGTCCTTAGCCCCAAGCTGGAGAAACTTTGACCACCCCGCAGAAACTCAGGAGCTAGGGGCTGTGGGGGTGAGGCTGAGTGTCCAGAAGGAGAAGCCCTTGCTCAGGGCCCGTGTCCTGAGATGTTCAAGCCCAAGTGTTTATCCCAAACAGCAGCACTGCTCTCCCAGAGGCAGGAGCACAGGAAGCACCGAGGAAGCAAGGAGGAGTCTCCACTCCCTTGGTCTTGGAACGCTTCACTTCCTCACATTGTCACTCGGCTCTTGGGTCAAGCCTGGTTTTTCAAGCCTTGGGCCTGGGCTGTGTCCCTGAGGGCTGCCGACACTGAGAAGGGGTACCAAGCTCGAGATCCGGCTGTCTGTGCCACCGGGGAGGCCTGGCTCACCCCCCTCCCCCAGCAGTATACGGCCTCCAGTGGAGGGCCTGAGCCTGGTGCTGGGCATCTGGGACTTATTCCTGCCTCATAGAACTCACCACAGGAAACAGACACATTAATTAGACACATTAACTCCAGGTATTCAGTTAGTGCATTGATTTTGGCTGGAATCCACTCAGCATTACTCGGGAACCACTTCTCGCGGTGCCTCTGGCATGTGAGGTGCTGAGGGCTGACCTGGGGCTCTCACGTGCAAAGTCTGTGCTCCCATATGCTGGGCTCTCTCCGGCCCTGACAAATTATAATTTGGAAGTAAACAAGAAGGATGAGGTCTCCGTAGCCTCGGAGGAGAGAATCTGGGGAGTTATGACAGAGGAAGGCAGCATTTTGACATGCATCGAGAGGATGCACAGGGCCTGGGGAGGAGCATCTGGGGCAATGACAAACGATGCAGAAGACCAGCAAGTTAGGCTGCTGTCAGCCAGAGAAGTTTTTCAGCAACACAGGAAGGGATATGAACGGGTCCAATGGCCATTAGGAGGCTGTCGGGGTATTAAAACAGGACATATAGAGTGGGTAAAAGGGAAGACTATCCAGCATGAGAAAGATGGAGCACAGGGCTGAGACATGGCACAGAGAGTAAGGTTTAAGTAAGGTTTAAGGAGTAAGTAAGGAGCCAGAGCAATTGCACAGTGGGTAGGGCGTTTGACTTGCACATGGCCAACCCGAGTTCAATTCCCAGCATCCCATATGGTCCCCAAGCACTACCAGGAGTAATTCCTGAGTGCTGAGCCAGCAGTAACCCCTGAGCATCACTGGGTATGACCCAGAAAAGAAAAGTAAGGAGGCAGCCTTGCAAGCTGCCAAGCCCACTTCTTCCCCTGGTACTGCAGGTAGTACTCTAAGTACAATGTACCTAACTTTAGATACTCTAACGCCATATACCCTCCATTCTGCATTCTGGGGCATGAAGAAGAGATGGAGGAGATGCTTCCTACCCAGACAGACTGCTCTTGCCATTGCAGCATGGAATGCTACCATTATAGATGTATTCCTTCAGCTCTAAAGTTCCGCTGTTAAAATACAGACTCAGAGCCTTGTGCTGTTCGAGCAGAACAGTTTGCCTCTCAAACATATAAATACACATACCTCTCCTTTTATTTCGGATCTTTGCCATCAACATTTCTTCTTCATGCCAGCACTGATTATTTTTAAATGATATGTTGGTATACCTCTGCTCAATTAACTTAATGTTCGCTGTCAGGATTGAGACATTTAACAGGAGTTATCAATTCCCTTGACCCCATTCAAGAAATAAGAAACACACTGCAGTGGAATCTTTACAAATCAGCACAGAGAAGATACAAGTCTATCTATCTTTCTTTCTTTCTTTCTTTCTTTCTTTCTTTCTTTTTCTCTCTCTTTCTCTTTCCTTCATTCTTTCTCTTCCCTTCTTTCTTTCTTTCTTTCTTTCTTTCTTTCTTTCTTTCTTTCTTTCTTTCTTTTTATGTTCCTCCAATGACCTCCATGGGAATTTAGTTCTCAATATTACAGATCTGAGTAGGGAGAATCTAGAATCTATTCTGAATCTAAGAATCTATTCCTAATCTAAGTAGGGAGAGTCCAGGAGAGAAGTGAATGGCAGATGGTGCCTTGGATTATTGGACTGAAAATGGCCATCTGGTTCTCCTTCCTGAGCCCAAGTGGAAGTGTCAGTGAATCAGTGAGATGTCAGAGAAAACAAGGAGGCAGGTAGCTGGGGTGATCCGTGTCAAATCCCAAATTGATATGTTTGAGCCTCGCCAAGTTTTCGTTGACTCTCTGGGGTGGTAGCTTGCTTGTGGCTAAACCAGGTGGATGGTAACTGTCCTGAAAGGTTGCCGTTGGCTGGAATACCGTCTTCAAGACAGGGACTGTGCCTGATAAGTGCCACCTAAGCATTCAGGAGACCCCAGCGACGCGGGAGAGGGTGCCCCAGCTGAGTCCATCATTTCCCAAGAACCCACGCCTACCAGGTGTCTGTCGTTCATTCTCCTGTCCTCCTCCCCACAGTTCATGACCAAGAACCCCCACAAGCGCCTGGGCTGCGTGGCGGCACAGAACGGTGAGGATGCCATTAAGCAGCACCCCTTCTTCAAGGAGATCGACTGGGTGCTCCTGGAGCAGAAGAAGATCAAGCCGCCCTTCAAACCTCGCATTGTAAGTTGGCCGGGAGCTACCCGCGCCCTGGCAGGCCCAGGCCTCTGTGCCCAAGGAGGGGCTGGGACAAGGGTTTTCGGCAAAGTGATAAGGATGGTTGGCAGCCAAGATGCTGCTGGAGGGACAGTCTTCGGAGTCGTCCATTGTCATCAAGCCAATGGCCCTTTGTGGCCAGGGCCGAGGTGCATGGCTGAGGTGTGGGGGAACATTTGTGTCAGGAACAGGCAAGTATCCAGTAGAGATTGCTTCCTTCACTTGAAAAAAATGCAGATGTGACTCAGTGTAAGCAGACAGAAGAGGTTTCTTCCTAAGTGTGTTTTCAGTGAGTAAAAACGATTAAGTCCCAGTTATGGTTGATATGGGACCCTGACTCAGAGAGCAGAGTTGGAAGCCAGTGACAGGTTAGGGACAGTGGCCACCAAGGAACCCAGGGAGACAAGTCATGAAGGCTCTGTGGAGAGTGTCCTATCTCATCTCAGGTGGCCATCAGGGTCCTAAGGCATGTCTGGGCAGTGGCGGACAGGGTGGGAATAGGCAGGCCCAGAGCATCCCTGTCTGCCGGAAGTAGGAGGGTCTGTCTACATGGCTCCCCTGCTCCAAGCATGTGTGTGCACCCACAGCCAGGCGTCTCCTGTCAGCTTGAGGTCTGTGATGCCATCTGTCAGGATGGAAAGCTGGGGAGCCACTGGCCAACTTTGACGAGGAGTCAAGGGCACGTGTGCTGTGGGAATTCACTAGGCAGGAGCCCCAGAGTGGGAGGAGGCCAAGGGCCCTGACAAGAAGGGGCTCCAGTCAGCCCTCAGGTACCCCCCTTCTGTCAGGTCTCCCCTCCTTCGTGGCCAGAGAAGACCCGGGTGTATCTGTTGCTTCATCAAAGAGGTCTGGTGTCCTATGCCACAGGGTTTTCTGGGGAACCGTTACTCATAGAGAAAGTTTCATGTGGGGTCACCATAGCTGATATGACCACAATCAGCCAGACTAGACTAGTGGCAGCTCGACAGTCTCTGAACACGCAGTCCTGTCACCATCACCCTTTAGCTGTGGTTGTTGTCAGCTGGCACATGGCTCCAAGCAAGCGATGTTGAAGTTCACCTTGGTTTCCGTCGCCCCTACTCCGGCCAAACTGCACCCCCATTGCACCCAGCATTTGGAACACCCATTTCTGCACACACCAACCTGCGAGGGGCTGGGGGCTGCTGGTCGCTGTCAGCGTCTCCCAACAGGGGTCATGAAAGACACGGCAGGGAAGTGGGAAGCCAGAGGTCATCAGAGCAGGAGACACGAGCTTCCCTCCAGAGAGGTGCTCACCTAAGCGAAACCACACAGAGAAAACTGGGGCAGAGCACTCAGGCAGGAGTCCAGGCCCGACACTCAGGAGCTGGTTCCTTCTGGGGGGTAGCTTTAGGAGGGATTTGGGGCCTGGTGCAGAGGCAGGCAGGGAGCAAAGAACTTGGGGAGGTCCTCAGTGGTTTCACAAAAGTGCAAAGGAAGTTTCAGGAGTGTGTGTCGGGGTGGGGAATGACTCTCCCTGGAGCAGACTCATTCCGAGGCAAGGCAAGAGTCGCCAAGCCATCCTGAGCTAGAGAAGTTCTAGGCTCAACACCTTTCCCCAGAGGCTCAGTCCAGACCCCCAGAGGCTCCCTCCTCCAGAGCGTCTACCCCTCAGGGTGCAGTCCTGAAACGGGAGGGCGGGGCGCTGGACACTGTAACCGGCCGCTGCAGGGAGGTAGGAAAGGGTTGAAGCATGGCCAAGCCTAGGAGCGGGCGGGACAGACCCCTAGGAAGAGAGAAAGCAGGAGGAAAGGGCGTGGAGGCCCAAGTGTGCAGCCTGGCCAGGAGCAAGCAACCTGGCTTAGCCCATCAAATAGCTCATTGCCGGTTGGTCCCAGGTTGTGGGACCCCAGAACAGAAGGACGGCCCTGGGGGCTCCATCCCCCGGGCCCCTCTAGAGCCCCCACCTAAGCAGGAGGGCTCCCCACTAGCTTTCTATCCATGTTGAGGAGCACATGTAGATTCCAGGGGCCCGAACAGTTGGCCGGGAGAGGTGGGGGTTCTGGCAGAGATTCCCTCAGTCTCAGAACTGCTGTTGGCTTTCCTTGATTATCTCCTGAGTATATTTCTGCTCTGCCTCCCAGCCCTCCAGCGCCCTCGCTCTTGGGGGCCCAGGGAGAGTCTGTTTATTAGAGGGGTTTGTATTCCTTGGGGGAGGGGGCGTTGGTGAAGGAGAACTTCGAAGGAAGGAAACATTCAAAGGAAGCCAAGGTGCATTGTGTGAGAAGTGTTTGCTGTCGGATTTTGAGCTGGAGGATGTTGATCCTTATGGGATTCTCAGCTATAGGTCTTGAAAGACATCTCTGGGTTATTTAAATAGCTGATCACGTGGACGTTCTTGGGACCAGATATTTCTCTCTAGAGCTCTGTCACAATCGGGAAGGAAAAAAACAGGCCCCATCTAGTTAGACAAGTGTCCTGCAACGCTCTCACTGTGTGGAAAACTCTTTCCTAAAAACTCTTGCTGCTAGCACTTTTGAGTTATCTGAATTTTCCCTTGAATGAAAGTGCCCTGCCAAGATGGGTGTGCTGTATTTCTCATCTTGGAAAGCCTCACGGGGCCAGTGCAAAAACATGGGGTTTTAATAAAACAGTGCCCCTTTCCACCCAACTTGGGGTTCACCGGGGTCGGGGCAATGGCTGCCTGGCAGGGGGGGGGTGGTGCTCAGTGCTACATCAGCACCCAGGAGAGGTCACTGAAAGACACAAGGCATGGTGTGTCCCGCCAGCCCCAGCGTCTGTGCGCCTATGGCCAGGCAGCTGTGGTTCCATGCACCAGGCCATCCTGTGACCTGGGGATACATGGGCTGGAGGGAGACTGGCAGAGAGCCTGGCACAGAGGAGAAAGGACAAGGAGAGGGGCAACATGCACTCAGAGACATGTGGAGGGTCGCAGAGACTGGCTCAGAGTCGGAGGAAGACATGGAGGAGAACACTGGCCAGTCCTGCATGGGCGGGGGGGGGGGCACAGTGGCCGCTGGGAGCCCGTGGCGGCCATGCCAGCAGGCCCCGCCCAGAATAAGGGCAAGGGCTATAAGAGAACTTCTAGCACCTTCCTCTTGGGTAGCACCACTGGGTCCCTACCAGGCCTTGTGGGATGCCACCAATCTCTAGAAACCGACCCCCAGTGTCCCTTCACTGGGGTGGACAGACCCACAGGGCCCTAGAGCATCCACCAATCTGCCTGAGGGAGAGCTGGTGTGTCTGGTGGTGGGTGCTGGCAAGACCAGGAGAAGGCATATACCCCAGTGTGAGATGGAAAAGGGTCCGAGACGTGGTGCCGAGATGTGGTGGTATGATTCCCAGAGTTCCTGAACATTCCCCTGCCTGGGGCAGCCAACCTGCCCTCGCTCAGGGGTGCCCAGGTCTCCCCACCCTCCACTCCCAGGGACTGAGGATGCACTGTGCAGTGGGGGAAGGGAGCGATAGATCCCAGGCCTGTCTGCTCAGCAAGAAGCTCCCCGCCCCCCACCCCCAAGAGAGCACCAGGGTCACTGTCCAGATTCTCTGGTTGGGTCTCATCACCTACCTGGATAGGCGCCGTCGGTACCAGGCCCTTCTTGTTCCAGAGGTTTGCAAAGCTGAGACTCCTGCTCCTGCGGCCAGCCACTCCTGAGCTAACACCTGGCCCTGCCCTGCTAGCTTCCCTGCAATCCCATTCCCACCAGGTGTACCCACCCTTCCCCCAGGATGTGTCCCAGGGCCTCTGCTCTAGCCTGGAGCATGTCCTCTAACTGTGTCCTCTCCTCTCCCTTCCTGCTCTCCCGCCTCCACCTTCCCATCTCTCACGCCTCCTGTCCACACGTCTGCCCACCCTCCAGCCTGGCTTTGCACCACCTCGGTGCTGTCAACACGGAACTGAAGAGGTTCTGTGCCCTGTGTCTGCGAGTCCGTCTTTGGGGCGGGGGACGGAGCATTGGGACAGGACCCACAGAGTGCGTGGCAGGTCCCCCAGCAGTGGTGGGGGGTGGGGAGAAAAGACAGCTGGCCTGGACATGGTCCTTTGGAGCTCAAAGAAGTCTCCAGCAGAGAATTCGTGGTTCCTGCCCACTGCGGACCTGGTTCAAACATAACCACATGCATCACCCAGATGACAACAGAAATGGCACATTTAGGTTTTTGTGATGCTACCGAGCTTGCTTTCTTTGGGGAGCCTTGGAGACCCTCTGTGCCCTTTGGGAACAGAAATGACATGCTTGATGTAGGACTTCCTGTGACTTTGTGTGTTTACGGGAGCTATTTTCCTCACTCCTCGTTGCCCTCCCATGCCCTCTCCCTCGCCCCTGGATGCATTAAGCTCTCAGATGGCGGTGCCCAGCATTCCAGCACCGGGAGGAAGGCGGGCGGGGTGGGAAATCAGCAGAAGTGGGAGACATCCACGTCCCCCCAAATCCCTCAGCCCTCAGTTGCGAGCCAGAGGCGATGAGAAAAATGCTGGCGAGTAAACTCTCTTTGTGTACATGTTCTCTCTTTTCAAGTTTGCGTCAGTGTGAATGCCCCTCTCTCAGGTAAGGCCTCCAGACGGGGGTGTCTCACAGGTAGGTGAGTCTGCCGCAGGTCCCAGTGGAGGCGTCTCCCCATCCATGATCTCTCTCCATCCGGCCATCCGCGCTGCATGGCGGGACCTCCAGGGAGCCCCTTCCCGCATGTGGGTGCATGACTGGGCTGTGCTGAGAGAAAACTGGGAAGTGGGCTTGAGACCCTCACATGCTCCCCCACGGCCGGACTGAGAAGGAACCATGCCTGAGCCTGATGCAGGGACCACGGGACAGCGCCGTGAGCTCAGAGCCTGCCCGTGCCCATCTGGCCGGCCAGAACCCGGCTGCCAGCATACCCCTGGGCTTTGTTCATACCCTCATGAGCAGCCCGAGCCTCTGAGACCTTGAGAGCTCCTTCCCAGAGCCAGGACTCCTGCCCGGGGCTGCAGGGGATGGGCTGCGTCCAGGAGCCAGGTTTGGGCAGCTGGTCCAGGCGGTAGCACGATGCAGTGGGTGGGCCCTGACTGGACCCCAAGAGACTAAGGCTAAATGACAGCTGTGGTCTGGGCAGTTCACTGTGCCCTGAGTCCTGGCCCCATCCTCTGGGCCGTGGCGATGGAGCTTGTTGGCTCCAGTTGCTGCCACGACTCAGAGATCAGCTGAACACTCCCTGGGTCAGCACTGTTCTCGCGCAGGCCACGGTGAGGGGATGGGAGGTTGAGATTTAGCCCACCGCGCACGCAGATGCCCCTGTGGAGTGGAGCATCTTGGGAGCATCACCTCCTCTCTAGCCTCAGTCCACAGACAGGGCTGCCAGCACACCCACACGGAGTGGCAGTGAGGATGGCAGAGCCTGGGGTTTGCGCCCATTGGCACACACCTGCCAAACACAGGTGCTGGATGGCGCTGGCTCAGTGGGCAGCTCTGGGGCCAGGCCTGCACGATAGCGATGTTCCAAAGGTGGAGGAGCCGCTGAGGAGGGAGGGATGGCACCAGGCACAGAGGAGGCAGTCATCACTGAGCAGAAGCACCTTGGGAACCTGGACCCAGGTCACACGCGGCCACAAAACCCCCTCTGGCTTCATTCTGTCCCACTCGTTCCACTGGCTCTGGAGCACCGGTAGAAGGGGTGGACCAGAGGAGGGTGCTGTGCCCCAGTTCCCAGTATCCCCAGCTCTTGACCCCCTGTAATCGCTCCCTAAGTGCCCCCCACCCTGAGCCCCCGCCCCCAGCCCCCTGTGTTCTATGAATTCAATTACCACCATGACTTCCTGCCTTCATGTCAGCACAGGTGTGGGGTGCTGGGTGTCCCATCTCATCCCATCCTTCAGGGGTCTTGGTCACTGGGAGGACCCCACCCCCAGAAGCTCTGCTCACCCACCTCCTTCCTGACAGTGCGGGGGATCATGGAAGTGTTCCTGCTGGCTCTTCTGCTTCCCCCCTTGCCCCCCTGCCAAGGACTTTGATTCCCGCGCAGAGCTGGGCTGGGTGAGCCTCGCTGAGCCTCTGTGTAAGCTCTGGAATATTCCTTGTGACTTCATAGCCGTGACATTGGGATGTGCCTTAGTGTGCTGCTGACATTAGCGGTTGTTGGATATTGGATGTCACACCCTTTAGCACTTGGGTGTAACCCCATAATTTTCCGGGGGGGGCGTGGGGTCCACAGGGCTGTGCCCAGTGGAAAGAGGAGAAACAGAAACCAGAAAAGGTTCCCCCCACCCCACCCTGAGGAACAGAGAATGCCAGGAGGAGTGGGCAGAGAGAGAGAGAACTCCCCGGGAAAAGCAGGGTTCAGCCCAGCTCTGCCCCACTGGGAATGTCTGGACATGCGTGGTGCACTCTTGGGAAGCTCTGGTAGCCGAGGTGGACAGCAGAAGGAAGGAATCTCCTGTGGTCACCTTCCCATCTCCGTTGAGGGGAGTTTCGGTGGCAGGAAGAGAGCTCTGACATGCACTGCTAGGCCAGAGACAAGTGTCCAGGATGTGCCCTGGGGTTTGCTCATTGAGGCAGGGCCCAAGAAGGAGTCCTGAACAGGAGGGATATCTCCCAGGCTGGTAGGCAGGTCACAGGGTGCCTTTTTCCATCTGAATAGCTGTGCCCTCTTGCTCTTCTCTGCCAAGAATGCTGAAGGATGTCCCATACCCGGGGCCCGGAGCAGTGATGAGAGGCTCCTTACTGGGCATCCATGGAAAAGCCTGTGAGCAGCCTTTGCTCTTGGCCTGCTGGGACCCTTTGCACACAGGCAGGTTTCACTCCACCCACACCAGCCTCCAGTCCTGGATCTTGAATCACTAAGGGCCCTTCTGTCCTGGAGTACACAAGCTCTTGGAGCCTCAGCTTGGTTGTCCTAGGTGGAGGTGGGGGAGGTCTGGAGGGGTGCAGCTGTGTTTGTGCTAGGGTCGGTGAACCCGACGTGCACGCATTATTCTCGAATTCTGAACTTCGACAGCACATTAGGCTTGTGAAGTTTCATCGTGTTCTTCCTGCGTGTCAAGTGGACAGCCTAGAGCCAGAGTGATGGGACAGCATGTAGGGGGGTTGCCTTGATTGCTGCTGACCCAGGTTTGATCCCAGGCATCCCCTCTGGTCCCTACAGCACTGCCAGGGGTGATCTCTGAGCACAGACCCAGGAGTAAGCCCTGAGCATAGATGAATGTAGCTTCAAAATCAAATAAGTAAATAAAATGTCTTTTGATCATTGTGAATGGGGCAAGGGGTTGCTCTTCCATTCAGTTCACAGAGCTGGGATGGAATCGGGCTATCTCCAGCCAGCATGCACACCAGCCCACGAGCTCTCTTCTCTGCCTTTATGCATTTGAATACATGACTATATCGGCTCTGTGCATCTCATCCTCGAACAGACCCCAGGGGCCTGGAGCCTGGGGCGAGCCCTGATCTTCTGTCACAGGAGAGATTTGCTTTTCTAGAATCTGCTAGAGTCCTGCAGCTTACATTTCTAGAATGCCTGATAAAAGTCCCACATCGTCTGTATGCCCTCTGTGTCTGACTTCTGCACATCAGCATCATGTTTTTGAGACAGGAATTATATTTCCCACTTCTTTATTATGGAACATCAAAACACAGGCAGAACTGTGGAGTAGAGTGGGAATGAGACCCCGCCTCCTCTGTTAGTGACCTCTGGGGAATCTATTCTGGGAAGGATTCGGGTCTCTGCAGCTCTCAGATGCCCCTCCAAGGGGCTCCCACAGCAGCAGAGAGCCCATGTATATCTGCGTGATGCACTGTCCAGGCCAGCAGTTCTCTCAACTCCATTCCCAGTGTCTCCTCACTGTGCATGGCCCAACACCTGCTTCTCTGTACACCTGAGCATTCAAGGTGATTGAGACTCTGTAGATGGAGATGAGGTTGTTGAGTGACCAGAGAAGGTGGACTGCCATTTTATAGTGTTTGCAGGTTCTCATTCAAAGTCAGTTGCCAGAACAATCCAAATCCTGGACCAAGACAATGATTGTCTTTCTAGGATATTCTGGAAATAAGGGGGTAGATTGATGAGTTGGAGGGTCTTTGCCAGGAACCTAAATATTTCTTCCTTGGGTACCAAAAGATGTTCATGGCACAGCAGATCCTAACGGCTCTGGACAGCAACAGTGCTTTATCGGGAACGGTACTCGGGAAAGTCTCCCAGATTGCAGGAGACAGTGGGGCCTGCTGGGTCACGGGATGTCCACCTGCCCCTTCACAGCTCCCTGGGACCAGCTCTTGGCAGAGCCTGCGCAGCCACAGGCAAGCCTGGACTTCTGACCGCACGGGCTGCTCACACTGAGTCAAACTACAAACCCTCCCCAAGGCAGGGCCCTTTGACTCCCGGGTATTCCTGCTGCGTTTTCTACACATTTTCAGTTCAAGATACCCTGACAGGCTCCACCTTTACCTGATTCTAGGGTTTATCCAGCAGTGGATTGTTAAAAGCAATTTAGTGGGTGGGGTGCAGAAAAATGGTTTCAAGGGGGCCAGAAAGATACTCAAGTGTAGCTCATAGTTTCCATGCAGAACTCTCCCCAGCTTAATCCCAGGCATCACAGGGTCCTCCAGGACCGCTGGAAGCAACTCCTGAGCATCACTCAGTATGGCCCCAAAACCAAGAATAGGCAAAAGTAAAAATCACTTAGTGAAGAACAGAATAGAGGGATAGGAAGGAGAGAGCAGCATGGCATAGAGCAAATAGAGTATCAGACTAGAACAGAAGGTATCTCAGCCAGTAAAGGTGACGTGGAGCTGACCCTTTCCCCGGGGTGCTGGACTGAGCTGCATGCACTGGACCATGTGTCAAATATAAATCTTACTGCTGGAAGAGAAAATTCCAGAGCGGGCTGAACAGATAGTAGAAGGTAAGACACTTGCCTTGCATGCAGCTCACTAGGCTCCATCTCAGGCATTGCTGGGGATGTCATCAAACAAAATGAGCAGACCAAAAATTGAAGGACCCTGACTCTCAGCACCCCAAATTTTTAGGAACTCACCCTAAGAGACAGAGAGGAAATGGTGGCCCTATGCACCATGGGGAGCTTAGGAAGGTGGCAATGTGTTTTTCATTATTTTTGTTTATGTGTTTAGGCCACAGATAGTGGTGGTGAGAAGCTGCTCTCAGCTTTGTGCTTGAGGGTCACTCCCAGCAGTGGTGGGGATCAAACCAGACCTCCTATATGCAAAACCTGCCCCCGACTTGCTGATCGTCTCTCTAGCAGTAACACCACTGGCAGAAACTTGCGCTGGTGCCGGGCACTGGACTGAGCGCTTCAGCCCTTTGCTCTCAGGAATACAGTATGTTGATGCTTGGCCAACTTGGAACAGGGACACGTCCTTGGTTCCCCAACAAGCGGAGGTCAGTCCTGGCTCCTGCCCTCACTGCACTGCCCATCAACCCGTTCTGTTCTGGGGGATGGTGATGGTGAAGGCCTCTGTGGATGCCCGTGAGGGTCAGTGCGTGAGGCAGGGAGAGGTTGAGCGGGAGCAAGCCTCCCTCTGCAAGCTTGCCTGATCCCAGTGAGGAAGCTGAAGCATTTAGGCCCATGCTGGAGCTGGAGATACAACCCACCTATACCGACCCCCAACAGGAGCTCCAGCAGTCACCAAGGACCTCATGGTCCAGCTCAACACCCTGCAAAGAAAAGCAGGGTGGTGGAAGGCTGTGAGGGGGTTCCAGGGTGTGGCTGGCACCTTAGTAAGGCAGGGCCTTCTTGGAGCCATCAAGGAGAGATCTGAGTGAGGCCTCAGAATGTTGCTTTGCTGCATCTGAGAGAGAAACGGATCCTCCTTCTCTAACTTCTGAACCTGAAGAATGGGGGTGCTCCCCCAAGTAATAAAAGTGGCTGTTGGGACTGGAGCAATAATACAGCGGGGAGAGTAATTACTGCTCATGCAGCCACCCCGGGTTTGATCCCCAGCACCCTATAAAGTCCCCCAAGCACTGGAAGGAGTGATCCCTGAGCACAGAGCCAGGGGTAAGCCCTGGCCAGTGGTGGGTGTGCAACCCCCCCCAAATTTAAATAGTTGAACCATAGAATTGAGGTAGAAGCAGCTTTGAAAATCACCTCAAAACTCATCTCACCCATTCCCCTCCCTTCCCCCACCCCCAAAATGCATGCAAGTGACAATGAGTGGGTAAGAAGTCTTTGCTTCTCTGAGAGCAGAGAGGAAGCCTAGGGAATGTGTCACGGGCTCCTGTTCCGTTTAGAACAGACGAAGTTGGTGAAACCAACCATCAGTGCTTGCCCTACAGCTTGGCCGAAAGAGCAGCCAAATCCATGTTCCAGCTCATGGTGATATCTTTGTAATACCAATCTTGTCTCATCGAGGCCCAGGGGGCCAGGCACACAGACCCTGGTGGATGTGAAGAGAAAGTGTAGCTTTGGACTCTTGATCTCTGCCACGCTTGCCTGGTACAGAGGAGGAGAAGGGTTTGGGTTCCAAACCAGAATTGTTTTTGCTTTCTCGAAAGCCAACTTGAATTCATAAAAACATACATGAATGTATGTGGTTTGGGGAGTAGTCCTCTAACAAATAGTAATGAAGGGACAAAGAGAGAGGGGAAGTCATGGAATTCCATCACACGGCTGAAGAGACGGAATTCAGCTGTGATTGTTTCAGTGGAATGCCTCCCAGTCTGAGGGACTTGGGCTGTCGTTTGCAGATAGATTTTTGTGTCCATGCAGCTTCAGGAGGGAGGCAGCTTTCTCTGAGCGGGTCAGTTGACAGGCAAGGGGGCATTTGAATGCCTTGAGGCCACTCACGGAGGCTCAGGTGATGTGCATTTGTGTCCCCAAGATAGAGCCCCAACCACGGACCAGGAAATCACCACAACCCATGTGGCCTCCCATTTTGAAATGTCATTGAGGGGCTGGAGTGATAGTACAGCGGGTAGGGCGTTTGCCTTGTACACAGCCAATCCGGGTTCAATCCCCAAAGTCCCATATGGTCCCCCTAACACCACCAGGAGTAATTCCTGAGTACAGAGCCAGTACAGAGTCCTGAGCATCACTGGGTGTGACTCAAAAAAGGAAAAATAATGTCATTGAACGAGTCATTTCTGTTTTAAAAACCAAATGGGTTTCAATATTCTTCTACCCTAAGTGGAAGTAACTTTGTGAAATAGAGACTGTGTGACTCATTCAATAGGAGCCAGAATACTTTTTATTTTTTATTTGCAGTGTTTAAAATGAAGAAATTATTTGATCATTTCTCTTGTTGGGAGTATATTAGGGATTCACAAGACCTGGATCTGTGCTTCTCAAATCAGTGACCTGTGAAGCCTGGATTGCCCTGTCACTGCAGTAATCTCGGCCTCCTGGGCACCCGGGCACTGCTGGACTGTGTGCATGCATCATGTACACACACTGGCATGCATGCACACACACACACATGCAGCGCACACACGCACATGCACATACATGTGCACTCTCTCACTGTTATAGTACGTATTACAGATGTCATTTCAGCTAAAATTAGGTGAAATGAGCAAGGGGAGGAAGACAGTAAAGAATCGGGAATGTTCTTTGGGGCAGGTGACACAGTCAGTCCTTAGCTTTGCTTGTGGAAACAGACTAATTGAGTGCAGTGGTTTCCAGCCCTCAAACTCGACCCTCAAACTCCTGCAGCACCCCCAGATCTGCAGCTGAAGCCACTGATTGAGGATCAGTGACAGTGCTCAGTTGTGAACTCAAAGGGAGGAAATAGAAAGTTCTCCCAGAGACAGGGCGGTTTGTTCTGATAATATGCTGTGAGACATTGATGAATAAGCCACCTCTAGAATGCATTTAATTTCATCCTCATAGCAAGTGTATGGGGAGGCCTATGGCTTTAGGTCAGACCTTACCTGGGTAAGGACTTAAGTCTAGTCCCCAGCACCACAGGCCAGCAATTGGGTGGCCACCAGAACTTTCCTGCCAAGCATTGCCAAGTGTGGCTCCTATTTTTTAAAAAGTGCTAATATAAAACATATATATGGAGGACTATAATAATAAGACACGCATATATGTGTATGTTTATGGAGTATATGTATATTTATATATGGAGGAATGCTAATATCTCCCATTTATGGATGAGGAAATGAGGCAGTGAGAGAAAACACATCATTTACCCCAGGCCACGAGTTTGGGAGGCCCAGGATTGGATGCTATGGGCCAAAGCACTAGGCAGCACTGCCTCTCTTGGGGTTCTCCAGTAAGCTCTTGGAGTTTGGATATTAAAAAACCAATATAAAATAAGGAAGAGAAGGCAAGAAACTGGGGGGAAATGCCAGTATATAACCGTGAGTTTGGGAGACAGCTAAATCCACAATTTTCAGCCCCTAAATAGGCTTCTAGATAACAAAAAACGCCTTTTGAAATGTCTGAAAGGAGGAAGAAAGAGGGTCACTGTGCTGTTCCACAGAGGAACTGACCCACTGCTCATCAAAATCACTCATGGAGCCTAAACAGAATACAGAGGCGTGGGGAACACTTGGAGAACCCAGACCCCGAGGTCTGGAGCGAGCAAAGACAAAAAAGTCGGCCAGTTATTTTCTCTCTAGTTTGTTTCCAAAGAGAAACCTCCTCACGATGTCAAAGAGGGAAAAGAACCCCCAAGAAGGTGAATTAATTAATTGCTTTTAATAAAGTTCACCTGGGGGGGGGGGGCAAGACCAGTTCCCATGCCCAACCCAAGATCTCAGCAAAGACTGAATCTGTCGGGGGGAGAGCAGCCTGGTGTGACTTCTCTGGAGTTTCCAGGGTGCAGCCGAAGTGGAAAGCCATTGCCCTCCACCTGGGCAACTGCATTTCAGCGCCATGAAGAATCTCCTGGGCCCCACCAATTTCTCACTTGGGTATGACAGAATAGAATGTGCATCAAGTGAAGGAAGCAAGCAAATACTCTCCCCATATTCAAAAACTAGGAGAATGGTGGGTTTGGATATTTTGAGATGGATATTAGTAAACTCATAGAAGCTGTTATGAGGCGGTAATTTGTGGACCCCTGACTGGGGGTTGGTGATTACTTGGAGCCAGTTAACTTTATTTTGAGACCAATAGACCAGAGAAGTGCCACGGGCATTTCATGAATTTCTTGGTTCCGGAACAGCCATGGAAAGACTCAATAACTTCCTCCTGAATGGGGCTTGGGGGGCAAAGTGTGCATGGCCTGTTGTGCCCCCAATGGACTTAACAACCATGTTTCCAAGGAGTGCTGGTGAACTACAGAGAGTTTGGCTTAGAGCATGAACCCTGACATGCACACTATTTTTATTCACATTTTATTGGACTCTAGAGGTATAGGAGTCAAGGTTTAGCTAATAAAAGTCAGGCAATTAGCAGAGAAGCTGGATGGTAGAATCAGCGTAAACCCTAATCCCATAGTTCTTTAAGGGATACACAAGTCTTTCTTCTGTGCTTCCTGGGGGACCCTCTGCAAGCTAGATTCATCTGCACACACTCCCAGGTAAATGACAGCAGAAGAGCTTACATTATTTATGGTGATCTTCATATTATCATTAATTCAAGGAGCTAATTAATATTCCTTGATTTTAGAGATAGGTGCCAAAATAATAACAAACCAAGGTTAAATGTAAAGGATTAATGATATTGGGATTTAGGAAATCCATTTTTTTAATTAAAAAAAAGTTTGTGGCAGTTTGCTAGGACTGCTATTTAAAAAAAAAAAAGGACCATAAAGTAGGTGGCTTAAAATGACAGAGATGCAGGACCCCTGAGAACTCTCAAACAGCTTGCGCATAAATCTTGCATGTGTGAGGACCCTGAGTTTGATCCCCTCCCATATGGCGTCCCCTGACCCCAGCACCACCAGGCATGGCCACAATACCCCAGCCCTGCTGCTCCTGAGTGCCCCATCACCAGTTGGTCACATGTCACCAGGATTGGTCCCTGGGTGCCCTGAGCATTGCTTGGGAGCCCACCCACTCTTCCCCCAAGAATGACATAAATGTATGGCCTTGTTGACCTGGAGGCTAGAGGCTTTGAATCAGAGTCCTCAGAGCTGTTGGCCCTCTTCAGGGTCTGGTACTTGGTCTCCTCTTCCAGATTCCTGTAGCTGCTGTCTCCTTGGCTGGTGGTAGTAGCTCCCCACGTGGAGGGGCCTCACCCATGTGTTGGTCTCTGTCCAAATCCTTCCCCCTTTCTAAGGACAATGCCTGGGGGATGCTCCCTAATGTGTTCTGTCTTCAGAGACCAGAGTTACAAACAGGCTGTGTCTGAAGCAGAGGCAGCCAGGATCCCAGCACGTCTTATGGGGGAGACACAATTTCATCTCTAACGTAGTTCAAGTTGATTTGTGTTTTTTCATAACTCCTTAAGAAACCCTAGATCATTAACTCCATTTAGACATCGGTTTGAGTTCCCTCCTTAACTCAGAAGTCCTGCTTGCACCATACAAGCACGTATCAAGGGATGAACTCTGGCCAGCACATTTTAAGGAGAGGATTACTTTTAATGCTGGTCAGGAACCTCGGTGGCAAGAGAGACACTAGGAAAGCTTCTGTCCACATCCCAGCACCAACTCTAGTCTGCCCCATCTTCTATAGTGAAAACCGACAGTGTGATCAGTTCTTGGTTAGCAAAATGTCAAAGGGGTAAATGAACAGAAGAGTACATTTAGAGAAGTTACTAGGTAAATGATAGTTACTTGAAGTTTTGCTCCCACCATCATTTCGCCAAGCAAAATGCTAAGTTACACATTCTTTATTCCATTTAACTTCATATATAAGGGTTTTTGTATAAGCATGTACATACTCATTATCAGACATATGTGTATCACAAATACATGTGGATTTGTAAAGATTGTATGGACAAAGAACTCTACTTAGATTCTGGCATTTTCTCTTTTTGCTCTTTATTATGTGTGTGTGTGTGTGTGTGTGTGTGTATGAGTGTATGAGTATGTGTGTGTAGGTGGGGAGGGTAGCTGGGTCATACCCTGAGGTGCTGGCAATGCCTACTCCTCCCGGCTCTTTGCTCAGGAATCACCCCTGGCAGTGCTCAGGGGACCATGTGGTGCCAGGGAACCCCTGTACTATCTCTCTGGCCTGCAGCCTGAGAGATTTACTTTTATATAAAAGTAAAAATGGAGTTCCAGAGGGATACAATACAGGGCTAAGGTGCTTGCCTTACACAAGGTCATCCCAGTTCGATCCCCTATACCGCACATGGTTCTCAGCACACCACCAGGAGTGATCCCTAAGCACAGCGTAAATCCTAAGGAGAAAACCGAGTGTGGCAGGTGTGGCCCAAACCCACTCCCCACCCCCAAGATGAAAGGAATAAGTAGCACCTAGATAGAAATACTGGCATTTTGGGGCTGGAGCAATAGCATAACAGGTAGGGCGACCTGGGTTCAATTCCCAGCATCTCATATAACCCCCGAGCACCACCAGGAGTCGTTCTTGAGTGCAGAGCCAGGAGTAACCCCTGAGCATCGCTCGGTGTGACCCAAAAGGAAAAAAAAAAATGAATACTGGCATTTGGTATTTTACAGTGAGGTGACTGAAATCATCTCCAGCAAATGAGCGTTAGATTCTGCGGCCGCCCTGCTCTGAGATAGCCTCTGAGAGGAGTCTATGGCAGATGTGTGATCAGTCAGAAGGGTCCTGAGACAGGATCCAGGAAATGACCCTGGCACCAGGAAGAAGGCGAGTTATGGTGAGGCTGTGTCAGGAATATAACGGACAAGAAGTTTGACCCTGGCGTGGGGCCTGGAGGGAGAGCTGGCACTGTAGAGACAACTTGTCTCCCTGAGTCCAGTCGAAGCATCGGGCGGGATTATGCAACTCTGCTCTTGTTGTCACACCTGAGGTGAAGAGGTGGGCAGAGAGCAGCAGAATGATCTTGTGAGTCTGTCAGATCAGGGTTGCCTCAGGGCCTAAAGAGTCAGCCATTGGCTTCCTAACCATCAGGTGAGGCAAAAACAGAAGTGGCGGCTTCCCCTGGAGCTTGAGGCCAGTGAGAGCTGAGAGAACTGCACCTCCTCATGGGAAGGGAGTGTCAAGCTGCATGCGCCTCTCGGCGAGGTTCCACACCCCTCGACAGACAGAGCAGAGCCCCGTGCTCAGCCTCCTCCTGGTGACTGTCTGGTATGACCAGTAACTGTTTCCAGAGATTCTGCCTCACAGACCCAGTCCACACACTAGAAATGAGCCTTTCTCCCAGAGTTAGCCCAGAACTCTCAGATCCAAAACCACACTTCTTTCTTTCTTTTTTAAGTCTGATTTGCGAAGTTTTTAGTATTCGTGTCTCAGGGATACAGTGTGACTCCCCCACACCCTCTACCAGAATATCATCATCCCTCTTCTGTCACCTCTACCCTCTCTTCACCTCACCAAGCAAACTCACTCAGCTCTTGAAGACCAACTCAGGTCTGCTACCATGGACCGTTTGTATTCCTTTACTCTGTTTATGCTACACATATGAGGGAGATTATCTAGTATTTGCCCTGTTCCCTCTGACTCACTTCACTCAACACATTACTTCCTGCCTGTACCTCTATCCTGGTAGCAGCAAACAGCAGGATAACATCTTTTCATGGCTGAGTAGTATGCCATGTTGTCTATACACCACAACTTTTTAAAATAAAATCATACCTGCATGTTAATATTTTTGTCTTTATGCAGTTGTTCTTTTTTTTAATTATTGAATCACCCATGAGATATCGCTACAAAGCTTTCATGATTGAGTTTCAATCATACAATGATCAAACACCCATTTTCCCCCATCAATGTTCCCAGTATACAGCACTGTTTCTTTACCCACTCATCTGTTCTTGGACAGCTGGGTTGTTTCCAGATCTTGGCTACAGTGAATGATGCTACAGTGAACAAAGGAGTGAAAATATTTTCACAATATTGCTTGGGGGCACTTTGGTAGATCTTCAGAAATGTAATCGCTGGGCTATATGAAAGCAGAATTCTTATTTTTAAAAGTCTGTACTATTTTCCCTAAAAGCTGAGCTGGGGGGCTGGAGTGATAGCACAATGGGTAGGACATTTGCCTTGCATGTAGGTAACCCGGAGGTTCAATTCCCAGCATCCCGTATGGTCCCCCGAGCACCACCAGGAGTAATTCCTGAGTGCAGAACCAGGAGTATCGCCTGGTGTAACCCAGAAAAGAGAAAAAAAGCTGAGCCAGACAGCATGTGGGGGAACAGGCCAGTGTCAGGGGCGCACAGGACTTAGAAGCTAGTAGGAGTCAGAACCAGGCATGGTGATTCGCAAAAGCATCGAGGTTCCATTAGAAGCTGCTTGGGGAAACACTGGGATGTCCAGGCAGCCTCATCACGAGTTCAGGCAATAGGGGACCACTAAGGTGCGCTAGGCTTGCTCTCGTCTCCAAGAAGTTCGCGGCATCCACAGACAGATCACCCGGACTAGTTGAGTAGCCCAGCCGAGCAGGCAGCGTGCACCCACGGCACACAGGCCTCCAACCCCAAGGCCCACATTGATTGGGTTCTTGTGTTTGTCTTGTGTTGTGCAACCGAGATCCCCAATATCTGGTGTCCCACCCAATATCTCGAGAGAAAAGACCAAGGAAGTAGATTTCTCCTAGTCGGAGAGGGAGAAAGAGACAGTCCTTGAGCAAGGGGAGGATGGGAGTCAGCCAGAGCTCGCCTTTGTACCTTATGCAGCCTGTGCACTCAGGGTGTGGGCCAAAGGCTATGGGAAGGGGTTCCCGCGTGGGAGGAGTTAGCAGGCTGTCCAGAGCACCTCAGGTGGGAGGAATTAGCAGGCTCCTGGAGCATCTCAGGCAGGAGGAGTTAACAGACTGTCCAGGAGCACGTTGGCGCCTCCCAGGCTCCACAGTGTGATGCAGGTGCCTGGCATTAGGGCACTAGGGGTGTTATCTGGGGTGACTGGGATGTGCCCACTGGATGTTGGGCTTGAGTCTTGTCCTGCTTACTCTCTCTAGCAGAGCTTTGCAAAGCAACACCAGGATGCCTCCTGACATCTGGTCCTCTCTCACAACGCCCTGCCTGGAGTTAGTCAGAGGGAATGGGGTCTCGGGGGCGGGGGAAGGGGCGACTCTGAAACCTCTCAGGTCTCTGTGGTGAATCACAGGATTTGAGAATAGTGGGGATGTCCTCAGGGCTGGCACGTATTGGGGGTGTCGGGTGTTTGAATTGCAGGTGGGGAGCGGACAGTCGCTTATGGTGCCTTTGGGGTGAACAGGGCCTGCTCGAGGTTGTGTTGGAGGGTGAAAGCGCCCAGCAAGCTGTGGGGAGAGCTCTGAGAGTGCTTCTCTTTCTCTCCCATGCTGTCTGGCACCCTCAAAGGCCAGAGCAACACTGGGTCTCCATGCTGTGTCCCTCACCTGCCATGGGGCCAGAGGTCCCCTGCGCAGACCATGGCTAGTCCAGCTTCAGAGCCCAGCATCGGGGAGACACTCCGTGGGTTGTACAATTCAACAGCCAAAGGAATCCAGCCCCATCAGTATGCTCGGGTGACCTCAGAAATGAAACCAATTTCCATGACTAATGGGTGCAGATGAGCAAGAGGCAAAGCACAGACACGCTGATAAACAGGGAAGGGCCACGACAGGTGCTCAGGGCCATGCCGCGGGGCTCTGTTGGTGCCCCCCAGCCACAGCCTGGGAGGGTGTGCAAAGGAGCCGGGGACAAGCCGCCCTGCCGACTAAAGTTCTGAGCATGTCACAGTCCGGTCCAGCCCTCCCCTGGTGCTCCCCTCCCCCTGCTCTTGTCCCTAGCCCCTCACACCTTTGCTCCCAGCCCCATGGACCACAGTCTTCTGGGGTGATGCTCTGCCGCCTATCCCCTCTGCTCTTCCTTCTGGAACTTTCCCAGTGCAGGCAGAGCAGGGGCTTGAGAAAACCCCCTCCTCTATCCTCGAGACCCCACCCACACCTCATCCTTCCCAGGCCCAGCCCTCCCAGTCCCCACGTGTCAGTAACTGTGCACTGGGCTCTGGGCCTCCTCTCTAAGGCCTGCCCCAGCCCGCTTTCCTCTGGGAGGAAAAGATAGGAGGCGGCCCTGGGCCTGCTGAACCTCTGCAGTGACAATCCCTACAGCCTCCCCTCTGTGATCCCAGACCCCTGCTGGACTGGGCAGCTGCTTCTCTGACAGTGAGGCCAGGCTGGCCGACTGGGTGCTGAGAAGCGTAATCACCAACCATCCCCATCCCAGCCTGAGAACAGCCTCCTCTCCTCCCAGTCCCCCAGGGCCCTGATGCCCACCAGCTCCCTGCGCCCTCTCAGCCCTCTCCCTGCCCACTGGCACCTCAGGTTGGCATTATTTCACCCAGTG
Source organism: Sorex fumeus (assembly GCF_029834395.1). Taxonomy (NCBI): domain Eukaryota; kingdom Metazoa; phylum Chordata; class Mammalia; order Eulipotyphla; family Soricidae; genus Sorex; species Sorex fumeus. The sequence continues at coordinate 5,434,979 of NW_026606060.1, read as the reverse complement.
GCTGGACCTTGACATTTCCGGGATGCTGACCCTGGCTGTGGCTGACCACGTGTTGTTCCCTGCCCACCTGCCCACCCACCCACCCACCCACACTCACACCGCAGGGAGAGTTTGATCAAGTTACTCCAGCTCTCGGAACCAGTTATCTCCCCTGGAAAAGTGGGATAATTCCTTTTGCCAGCTCCACTGAACCGGGGCCTTTGTGACAGGCCAACATTTTCCCAGGCCACATTCTGCAGATCACTGGTCCCCCGAGAAACAGTGGTACACATTTTCCCCCCAGGGGGCAAAGAGAGTTTTATGTCTCAAGCTTGAGGCGGGGGAGGCTAGCCTAGCCCAGAGGTGAGGGGATAGGTCGGAGGTGGGGGTGAGGGGGTTGGCGGTGCAGCGCCAGATAGGGCTTCGCCTATCATCTCCCTCCCCTCCATGGCTCAGAGCATCTCCTAGGTTGCTGGCCTCTGCACATGCATTGTTGTGGCTTGTCCCACAAGTGACAACGCTGATTATTCTGCAAGAAAGGTGTTTATTTCTTCACCTATCCAGGTCACCCGGCCAACACCTATTAATCAGTGGCTAAAATATGTATTTTATTTTAAAATAAGTGTGCCTTCTGGTCCCTCGACATTATCCTGGGTACCGCCTGAGGCCTCTCTGGGGATGGGGAAGGGACCTCTATGGTGGGGCTTGCCTAGGACCCCCCCCCCCCCCCGCCTTCTCCACACTGGACTGTGCCTCCAGGCAACCAACAGAACCATTGTCCTGTGGATGTGTCTTTCGTGTTCTGTCCCCTACCTCCGTCCCACCTCTCTTCCCACGTGTAACTCATTCTTCAAGTCTCAGCTGAGCCCCGGCTTCCCCCTGAGAGTTTATCCAACTCTTCCATGTGGTGCAGCCGGAAACTTGGACTCCCAACTCCATCATCCCAAGCAGTCAAGCACTTTTCCCCGTCTGGGTGTCCCCAAACACCAGGACTCGTTTTGTGCCTGCCCTCTGCCTCCTCCACTCCAACAGACCAGAAGCTGAACTAGCGTTTCCAAGTGGAAATGGGTCCTTTGGGGCAGAATTAGTGGCAGCTTTGTACACAGGGTCACTCATGCCATTGCAAGGGTCTTACCCAGGTTGAGGAAGACAGGAGACCCAGCTTTACGAAGTCCATGGACAAGACCAAAGCATAACCCCTTCACTGCATACCAGTGTGTTGGATGGCATCATAGGGAAGATGTAGAAGCATAAAATAGGCTCCTGGTGAGAGCAGGTGTGGATAAAAGCAGGCCAGATAAGGATCAGTCCCCCACCCACCCACACACACACACACCATCTCTAGCAGCAATGCCATGGTGTATGCCAGCCTGGTGAGGGGGGCCAAGGGATGTCTCCAAAAAGGCAAGACCGTGAGAGGCTTTGTGGGAAGAAGGTTCGAGTTTTTTGACTGAGTTGCAGAGGACAATCTTACTGGAGCCAGAGGGTCAGGATAGATGCTAGAAGGGGAGTGTCAGATGGGAACCTTCTAAACCGCCCCCACACACACACACACGTGCAATCACACCCAACACAGTCACACATGCATACACTCACACCTGCATAGTCTTTGAGAACCCCACTTCCCTGCTTTTCCATCGTATCCTCTTGCCTCTTCTTCTCACCTGTACCATTCTTCCTCCCCGAGTCCTCTGTCACCTCCCGGTCCTGGGGCCATCTATGGTTACCTCATTGGAACAGCCCTGTCTGCTCTCAGTAGCTAGAGGCTGGCTTTGGTGAGAGGCTGGTGGACACAATGCCCAGTGCCCACTCCCTGTGGGGGGTCCATGGGGACAGAGGGCAGCTTCAAATGAGTGTTCTCCCTTCTTTTCCACAGAAAACCAAAAGAGACGTCAATAACTTTGACCAAGACTTTACCCGGGAAGAGCCGGTCCTCACCCTGGTGGATGAAGCCATCGTGAAGCAGATTAACCAGGAGGAATTCAAAGGCTTCTCTTACTTTGGTGAAGATCTAATGCCCTGAGAAGCTGCCCCACGTGGAGTTTTGTGATGCTGCAAGTAGGGATTGTTTGCCGCCTTGAGGATTCCAGGTTTCCAGAAGCTCTAATGGCCTGAACTACTTCTCCTCCTTGGAACCCCAGTCCCTGTCCACTCTCTATTTATTGCATTCCCTTACCCTCGGCCTCTCCTCTCACTGGTGACCAGAAGCACTCTTGGTTCTTGTCTCACGAGCAATGTACAATCGTGTTAGTTGGCAGTGCAGCTTGGGTACCCTGCCACGTGTGGTCTGTTGGCAAGCCAAGTTGTTCTCGGGGGCTCCTGGCAGCAATGGAACTTCATTTCTTTTATTGAAAAGAGGAAGAAACAGTGAAGACGATTCTGGCTCTGCTACTGGACAGAGAGTCCCAGCAGTCTCATTTTTCATCCCTCCTGCCCCCCCACCCCCAGCCTGCCTCCCTTTGCCTACTGTCCAGAAGAGACTGTTGCCTCCTCAGCATCCCTGAGGATGAGAGTGGGCATCCCTGAAGCATGCCTGTGTAGAAGCGAGAGATACCAGGCTAAGTGCCCATGTTGGTTTGCTCCAGTAATTGTTCTTGCTTGCTTTGGTTTTAGCTGCAGCTGTGTGAGCAAGTATCCTGTGGAAGGAATTGCTCTTCATAAAAAAGAAAATTTGATTCTTAACCCTATTAAGTAATTGAATTCCCCCCCCACCAAAGTTGCTTTCTAATTGGCCAGAAGATGTAAACCCCCATGTACATGCAGGTAGATATTCAAGGGCTAATATATGATAAGAAAGCAATTGTCCGAGGTTTCTTAATGCCTTAGTGGCACGTGGGGCTATATAAATCAAAAGAAAAGGCAGCAGACAAGTTGTGTTCCTCGTTATTGAAGTTCTGCCTCAACGCAAAGGCATCCGCCCTGATGGCCTGAACCCTGGGTTCTAGGAAAATCTGACTCCCTAATTCTCTTTCCAACTTCATCTTAAGTTCCCAGCATAAACTCTTATTTATTTTCTGCGGTGCGGTCATTTTCACGCACTTTTACAAAATGGTAGTACTACTGTGTCGTGGTTTTGAAACATGAGACATGTAAGATTAAATGCGAAATATCTGCTTTGGGGACAAGCAGGATGAGGCTGAAGATGAGTTTTGCAGAAGAAGCTGCGAGATGGAAGAGCAACTTGTTTGAAAACTGACGGTGTGGCCAGAGGAACTTGGAGTTTGGTTTCTGTGCGGCGTAGGATGGCAGCTCCTGTGGACACTCTGAATGGCAGCACGTCACCTCCTGTAGAGACGCTCCCAGTGTGACAGTCTATTTCCAAGGGTTGTCTGTGGCTTTGTGTATATGTTTTCTGGGGGTTATTTGAATATCTATTTTCCTGAACTGATTTAGCAGGGAATGGAATCCATTCCACCTGTTGCACGTAGATTTCCCAGCTCCCCTACATACATAAACTTGTGAGTGGCAAAGTGGCACTAATGAAGCTTTTTTTGCCTTTTGTACATTTGAGATTTTTTGTATATAGTGTTTGCTGCAAGGCCTGTGGAATTCATTAAATTTAGAGGTATCACCTACTGCATGTTCAGGCATATTATAAAACTTTAGTCTATGAAAGAATGATTCTAATAATGTCCAGGTGCAATACTCTGTATGTGTATTGGTTCAAGTTACCGAAAGATAAAGTGTTTCTTTTTTTTTTTGGGGGGGGGGGCGGGGGGGGGGAGGTTGGCTTCTTTGTATTATTTCATTTGGTTTATTTTAAAAGATGTAAACATATATTAAGCTATATTGAATCTCACATATAGTTCTCCTGTGCTCTATTGTGCCCTGATGGAGATAGAATGAGAAAGGAATATTCTGGATGGTCGTTTCAAAGCTTGGACAGCAACTCGCTTGAGCCCAATGGAGAGCTGGTGTCCACATTTGTATCCGGCTGCTCAGAGCCTTTGTTACGAATGATGACATTCAGTTCTCTTGTTTGTTTTTTTTATTTTATTTTTTTTAAAAAACTCAGGTGTAATTATTATCTGTTCTTAGGATAATTTCAAATGTCACACTCTATTTCTTTGTGTGTTTGGCTATACCCGCGAAGTGATGAAAACCAGTAGGATTAATTTAATTTATCTTCGGTAACTTGATGTACGGGGGAGAGCTTATCTTCTGGAGTTGAGTACAAGCACAGGAACATCTTCATAGTTGCATCATCTCATCTTATTGTTAAAGGAACGTGACAATCCTGCCCCCACCTCCACCCCCCCCACCCCCATGCATCACTACTGCACCGTCTCCTCTGCTTCCTTCCAACTTGAAACCAGCCAGCACCACCTACCCCAGGACCCAGTGGTTCCTGTAGGGCTGGCAGGTGTCTCACACCTGCAGGCTGAGGTCCAGGCTCCAGGATAGCTGGCATCTTAGCTGGGAAGTCAAATAATAATACATTCCCCCAGCAGCTCCAAACAGTCCGTGAGTCCCCAGGTTCAGACAAGCTCCCTCTCAGCACCCCTGGCCGCTGGGGGACCCTCCTTGCGTGCATCTGGAGCTGACCAAGTTCTCCTGAGGGCAGGTTCAAATCCCCTGTTGTCTATAGGATAAAGCTGAAGCGTTCCTGGAGAATTCATCGTTTCCTTTTAGTTCTCACCAGAGTTTGGAAGAAGACACACTGTTCCATTTCTGCCTCTTCTTTCTCATCTTTCCAACTCTCTCTCTCTCTGTCTCTCTCTGTCTCTCTCTCTTTCTCTCTCTCTCTCTCTCTTTTTTAAAGAAAAAAAAGAGTGCAAAAAAAAGCCAAAAAAATATCTTAAGGATAGTTGTTCTCCTGTGTTCTCTCATTATGGACTTTGTGAAGTGGAAACATAATTTTTCCTTCAAAGGTGAAAAACAAAAACCACAATGCATTCTTGCTTTAAAAAGAAAAAATAAAGAAGGCTAAAAAGTTACCTCTTTTTAAATTATGTGCAAAAGAATTCTGGCTAAACATAAAATGTATTAAATTTTAGGGTTTTTTTTTGTACCGTGATGCTTTATTGTACTTTTTTTTTCTTTCTGGATGTAATTTTAATCTCTTGCCATTCATTAGTGTTATTTCATCGTAAACATTATTGTGCCAAATGTACTGTATTCAAAAGGATGTGAATGTGTATTGTTACAGAACCTAATAAATACAATGATGTTAAATCTTATTTCTCATTCCCCTGTGAGCTTTAATATCGCTTCTCTGATGGCACCAGTGAGGCTTGCTTGTTGGTTTTTTATTTGCTCCCCACACCCCACCCCCATACACACACCCCTCACCTCCCACTGTGCTCAGGCTTACTCCTTCCTCTGCTCAGGGATCACTCTGGCTGTGCTCAAACATGCAGTGCCAGCCATGGAAATCATGGCCGGCTGTGTGCAAGGCCTAAGTCTTCAGCCTCTTTGCTCTCTCTCCCACCCCAGTGACACTCAGTGTACACCTTCTAGGACCTAACCTTGGGATCCTGATGGCACCTCAGCTGTTCTGGGTGGGGATTGCACAGAACAATGTGGTCATGAAGCCACCGCTCAGGCTCTGAGTGCCAACACCCTTTCCTGCCTGGAAGGTGGTCCCTGGGGGCAGTGGAGCTAGGCTCGGCCTCCACCGGGCATCTGGAAAGCCTCACCTCATGCCCGTTCCACTCAGCGTTCCTCTCCCAGGAATGGAGGATGGGAGCAGGAGCCAGCAGCAAGTCTTGAGGCACGACTAGGTAGTTCTGGAGCACCCGGGGCATGCTCCTCCATCCTGGGAGAAGGACACGGTAGACACTGGGCTGCTAGGGATCTGGTGGGCATTCCAGTGAAGTCTGTCCACCCAGAGGTGTTCAGACAAGGACAGCAGAGAAAGAACTGAATGGATGGTGCCTGCTGCCCCCGCAGTTAGCCAGACCAGCTCCTTCCCTGTGACCAGCCCTCTGTGGGGGCCACAGCTGCCCTGGCCAGTCTAAACAACCATGGTCCAGTGAGCATATTTGATCCCTAAGCACCACTCGGGTCCCCGAGTACTTAGCCGGAGTAGACTTGAGGATTGCCAGGTGTGGCCCATAAACAAGACTAAACTGAATCAGTCGTGGTCCAGGCGCCAGGAAGAGAGCCCAAGTGGTAAGAGCAGATACCTAGCCTAAGCCAGGCCCTAAGTTTCATCCTGGGTCCCTCCTGTCACCCAGCCCCTGAGACTGCTAGGTGCAGCCGTGGTGACCCTGCACCCCCAACACTGAACCCTCAGACCTGCATCCCTGGACCAAGCCAGAAGTGACCCTTGTTTTAAAATATTCACAATATATATATTTTTTAAGTCCTTCCTCTGCAGGCTCAGCTTTCCAAGTCATTCCATCGGTTTCAGGTCATTTGTTTGTGTCCTGTGTGGGTGGCAGTGGTGGTGGTGGTATGTGTGTCGGGGGGAGAGGGTTGGTAGGCTCAAAGCCCCCCCACCCCCGCTGGGGGAGGCCAAGCAGGCTTAGTCTTCCTCAGTTCTCCCCACCCCAGCACCCACCCGGCTAGAGTCCAGCTAAGGTGCAGAGATGAGGAGGTGGGGAGGAGGAGAAGGGCTGGACTGGGGTCAGTGCACACACTTAGCCGTTACTTGCCGTCAAGAGGCATGGACTAGATGCTCTGGGAATGGTCGAGGGTCCGTTTCCGTCTGCTCAGTTGGGGGGAAGGGGACTGGGCTCCAGTGTCCCTCTGGGAGATGACAGTTAGGCTACCTCTTGGAGAAGAGAGAGCTCCAAGTTCCAGCAAGGTCTAGAAAGAAGTCACTTGGGCCAGCCCCCAGAGAAGCATGCACTCAAGCCCAGGCAGGAAGACCAGCCCGTGATTCGGATCTGCCTGGAGCTGGGTCCTCAGTCCTGCTCGTCCCAGCAGATTCCTGGAGACCCGATCGGCTGGTAAGCAGCTCTGTCCAACTCCTACACACTCTTCACTTTCTCTTTGCAGGGAGATTTCGCCCACCTATGAAATAGTGCAAGTGGCCAAAGGAACGTTCTGAATCTTAGGAACTTCCAGGGTGAGCTTCCCCAGGGAAGGCGGCAGAAACATCTCCCCTTTTCCCCATTCCCGCCAGGAGTGAGCCCCACAGCCTCCACCCTCAGAGACGCCTCCCACTACAAAAAAGAAAAAAAAAAGCCCTCTCTGAGGACTGCTCTGAGCAGGAAGCCAAGCTTGCAGTTCGCTGGAAAACAGGAAATGCCTCCCAGAGTCTGAAGTCTTTTAAGTCCCTGGGCTCTTCAAGCAGGGTCTAAGTCCCAGACCAGCTGGGGGGGGGGGGGGGGGGGGAACAGACAAGCGCATGAGGTCACCCTGACTGCGGGGGTGTGGCCCCTGGCACCACTCGGGAGTCCAGTCAAGTCCTGCAGCAGAGCTGATGCTTATCCCCTGCTAGAAACATGGAGGGACGTTCCGCACACGACCAGGGTGCAGGGGCTTACCCGGCATGAAACTGCAGAGGCCAGTGAACTCTTGCAAGGAGAAAATACTGAGCCTGGTGGGGACTCAGCCCAGCTCCAAGCTGACCATTCTGGCTGGGCCCCAGCGGGCCTGCCTGCCAGCCCCTCACCACCTACCACTGACTTCTTCATCCTTGCTATCCATCCACCCTCTCAACTTGACCCTGTTAGTTCACCTTTGTTGCTGAGTGCAGTGAAACTTTCCAGTTCACAAACCAAACCTGAACTCTTGCCAGCCCCTCATGCACTCTCAGCTGTCCACTTGGCCTCCATTGAGCGCCAAGGCCCGGCCCCTGGAAGTCATACAGTGCTTCCAGTTCTAGGACTTTCTCTGCGAACGTCTTCGCCACTATCAGGCCATGCGGCAACATTGCCACAAAGGGCAAGATAAGAAACTTTGCAAACTGATACTTTCATGACTTTGGGTGGTTTGTTTGGGGCCACATCTGGCAATGCTGAGCACTGCTCCCAGCTCTGTGCTCAGGGTCTTTTCTAGAAGTGCATGGGGGACCACATAGTGCCCGAATGGAACCCAGACCCCTTGCACTAGCCTACTGAACAATCTCTCCAGCCCTGTACTGCTCCCTGATCCTGCAGCCTCTGGCCTGGCTTTCCACACTCCACTATCACCATACTTTGGACAAGGTCAGAATCTGTAGTTGTCACCCACTGTTTGAAGAACTGTGTCTTCTTGGGAAGCACTGCCATGAATCTATACACATAGATACACACATAGATGCACATAGGGACGTTTAAAACAAAAAAACTTTTCTTATTCATCATGTTTTCCTTTCTGGCCAATTGTGTGGCCAAAGCATCATGTCCTTCTGAATGGCCTGCTCTTACTCTTCCTTCTCGTCCCTTTTACAACAAAGGTGCCTCACAGCCAATTTAGTTTGGCAGCAGAAGTGCGTGCCCCAGAGATAATGAAGCTGTTCAGGGTAGAACTCTGGGCTCAAGGAAGAGAAAGGAGCATGGAAATGGCAGAGACCCACACGCGGGAATGGGGAGAGGATCGAGGGCCTGTCAGTTACCACACACCCTCTCCAGCTTGGTCAGTGACTTCGGCAGTCACTGTCACCATGTTCTTTGCCAAGGGCTGGTTTGCCCTGGCGTTCTGTGAGGGTCCTGTCTGCAGCAGCGCTCCCCCTGGGGGTTCCTGCAGGTCTGAGATATAAGGCATTAGCATGGGAGGTTGAGTCACTCTTGGGAGTGAAAAAACAGACTTCTCCTCTGACTCCTCCTCCTCTTCCCACTCTTCCTTTTCCTATTCTTCATCATCATTATCTTCTTTCTTCTTTCTTCTCTTTCTTCCTTCTTCTTCTTCTTCTTCTTCTTTTCTTCTTTCTTCTTCTTCTTCTTCTCTTCCTCCTCTTCCTCCTCCTCCTTCTTCTTCTTTTTCTTCTTCTTCCCTTTCTTCTTCCTCTTCTTCCTTTTCTTCTTTTTCTTCTCCTTCTCCTCCTCCTCCTCCTCCTCCTCCTCCTCCTCCTCCTCCTCCTCCTCCTCCTTCTTCTTCTTCTTCTTCTTCTTCTTCTTCTTCTTCTTCTTTCCTTTCTTCTTCTTCTTCTTCTTCTTCTTCTTCTTCTTCTTCTTCTTCTTCTTCTTCTTCTTCTTCTTCTTCTTCCTTTTCTTCTTTTTCTTCTCCTTCTCCTCCTCCTCCTCCTTCTACTTCTCTCTTCTTCTCTTCCTCCTCGCTATCTTCTCCACAGTCTACTGTTCTTTCCAGCATGGGACATAGTCCTTACAGCATTTCCTCCTCTCTTTAAACACTGGTTTCTTGGTTCCGCCACAGGTCAGAGACCTTCCTACCTCAGCTTTTCCATCTGTAAGATGAGGGGGTGGGGGTGGAGGGGAGTATATTAAACCTGATTTTGCCTCAGTGGTTTGCAAAACTTGGAGACAGATGTGTTTGGGATGCTTGAACATGTGATCATTACCACAGAAGACTTGTCACTGACTCGCAGATCCAGTTCACTTCTGGCTACCTGTGTGTTGACCCGCAAAGGAAAAGGAGATAGGATAGTTTATGATTTAGATCTCCAAGGTTTCTGTTGATCCCCCATTACTGTTGAATCCCCCAAGAGTATCAGGATGAGCATTATTGGTGGAGGTTGGGGTGGGGGCATCCTGTCAGCATAAATTTCATTCACAAGCTTGTTCTTTATTAATTATATCTATGGTCAGGATCAGGAAGAAGCAACTTTACATGTAGAATTTGCCCTAATCCTCACCTGCCTCAGCACCCAACTGAATATTGGTCCCCCACTGACCCCACTTTCTAGAATTTTATTCTATTATTATTATTGGTTTGGGTGTCATATCCAGCAATGTTCAGGGGTTACTCCTGACTCTGCACACAAGAATCACTCCTGACAGTGTTCAGGGAACCATATGCAATGCCAGGGTCAGCTGTGTGCAAGGCAAGTGATTACCTGCTGTACTATCTCTCTGGCCCCTTATTACTAGTTTAGAGGCCACCTCTGTGGATGTTCAGGGGCTATTTCTGGCTCTGTGCTTAGGAGTGACCCCTGGCAGTGCTTAGGTTACCATATGCAGAGGCAGGGATTGAAGGGGATCAGCTGAGAGCAAGGCAAGGGCCTTAATCCCAGTATCTCCTCTTTGACCGACCCCTCCCTCATACCAGCTGAGTTCAAGTAGATACTGAGGGGGAAAATCCAGAGCCACTGAAACCTCAAGTCTAGAGAAGCAGTTCTCAAAGCAATGCTTAAGGACATCTGCAGTCTGTGATCCTTTCCTGAAGTATCTTAGTTACCTCCTGTGAAACAAGTTATCCCCAAACTCAGCACTTTTAAAACAACAAACATGCGCATTTTCTCCTTGTACCTTCCAATGTTAAGTTGGGAATTGTCGTAGAAGAGTGGAAAACCTCTCTTCAAATTCTCTCACAGTGATGGGGTCTCACCTGAAGGCCTGCTGAGAGGCAGGTCTGCTCCCATGCTCGCCCTTGTGGCTGTTGGCAAGATTCAGTTCATCCCGAGGGCTTGGCTTCTCACAGAGTTGGTTAGAATCTCCCCCACCCCAGTTACCTGCAGCTGGGCCTCTCAGCTTCCAGTATGGTGGCCCTCTCCCTGAGATCAAGAGCAAGTGCCCTGGAAACATGGTCATCACCACTTACCTCCAGGTGGACATTCCATCCCTGGCACCATATTTATCCCTTAGAAGGAAACCACCGAGTTCTGAGGCCATGTTGAGGGTAGGGAACACCCAGCAGTGGGATGGAATCATGGAGGTAATGCAGAAGCAGCCGAGAAACATGCTCCCCCCACCCTGCCCTGCCTCTGCCCCACTACCCATCTCGGTAATACTGGATTTTCTTCATGTGTTTTACCCCAAACCAGACTTTTGATAAAGAAAGTATCAAAGTCTGTGTCAAAGAATCTAGCTGTCTCCCACTAGCTGCACATTAATACTGCTCAATGAATATATCCCACATAAAGAAAGACTCTTGGGGTCCTCATAATATGGGTGAGTTTGAGCCACATATGATGGTGCTCGGGGATTATTTTTGACTCTGTGCTCAGAGATCACTTCTGGAGAAACTCAGAGATGTGTGGTACCAGGAATCCAACTGGGATTTGCTACATGCAATGCAAGCACCTCAACCCCTGTACTACAATTATAATTTCCAAGAGTACAAAAGCGACCTGCAATCCCAAAGTTTAGGGACACCAAGTCCAGACAGGTAGAGCTCTTTAATGCCCAAGTGCACTGCCCCGTGTGTGGCGCGAAGATGGAGGGGTGCCCAAGGATTCCTGAGATGGGAGAAGCATTGAGTGACCAAGCATAATCCGGACCCAAGATCCCTGGGGAAGAGAAGGCCCGACCGAGAAGGAGAAGGTGAGCGCCCACTGCCTAGCATTCGCTTCTTCTGCTTTTGCAGCATGTCAGTCTTTCTGAGAAAAACAATCCTCTGAGAAAAACAATCCTCTGTGCACACATATTAACGGACGTTAGCATATGAGTACATGGATGAAGGACACATGTGTACGAGTGGAAGTAGTCATGTCTGTGTGTGCATGTGTGTGTGTGTGTGTATGTGCGCATGTATGCACGTGTCTATTTAGACACGGTGTGTGGAGAACCTCCCTCTCCCCACCCCAAGAGTGGACAGGGCCGAGAGGAATGGCCAGAGGCATCCAATGAATAAAAAGGACCACGGAGGCCTGGGTTGCAAGGACCCCCATCCTCCACCATGACCGTGTATCCCCAAGGTCCCCTCTGCCCCCCTGCTCTGCTCTCAGCACGACTCTCAAATATTTTCATCTTCTATGGGAACTTCCTGTTCAGCTTCCTGTTGTTCTTGGACTTTTCTTTTTTTGTTGTGTGTGTGTGGCTTTTTTTTTTAAGGTTGTAATTCTTTAATCTGCCTTTTTATTTTGCCCAGACAGGCACTGTGGTCCCCAATCACCTTGGGGAAGAAAGAAAATAATCATGTCACAGCAGGTCCAGTCCTTGGCTGGAGTTAAAGGCTCTAGGAATTAAGCACGGGGACCGATTCTTCTTCTATCCTTCAAGAACAACTAAGATTTTTCTTTTGCAGCAATTTGCAGCCCCAATTTTCTTTTTGCAGCAGATGTTCGGCGCAAGGGGCATCGGGAGAAAAGCAATCTGGAGGGCAGCAAATTATGCCACCTTTTTTGTGGTGCCAGGGATGAAACCTAGGGCCTCACACTTGAAGGTGCTGGTCTCTATTGCTGAGCCACATCCCCTTCCTTCTCCCCCATCCCCACCCCAGAAGAATTCTTTCTCAAAAGAATTCAGACTCTGGACAGGTTCTGAAAAAGAGGAGAGGCTGCCTTTTGAAAGGAAATTTGCATTTGTAACGGAACACTCCATTTGTTTGTGCTTCTCTCTCCTGCAGGACTAAAGAGGAGGAACTATTAGCTCCCTCAATTCCCCTTCCCACCAGAAGTCCCTGAATCCCGCCCCTTCCACAGCTTGTTTGGCTGCCTTTCCCATCTCAATCTTCACGGCCTCCCTGTGGCTACACACGGACTGTGTCTTTAAAAGTGATTTTCTTCTCTCTTCATTTCATTCTTAGACCAGCCACAGAATCTAGAAGGGTCCTTTCCCTCCCTTCAGGCCGCAGGGCAGGTTTCTCTGGGAGTCAGGGCTAAACATCATGTTTATGGGGCAGAGTGACCCCCTCGTTTCCGGTTGCTGCTGAAGCTAAATTCACCCGGTAGCGAACCCAGCTCACTCTCCTCAGAGCCCTGTGCAGTCCGAGTTCGCACCCTGTGGAAGGTAACTGTTTCTGCCCTTTCCTTCCCACCCACACACCCTCCGGCTGACTCTTCCTTCAGGTTGTCCTCAAAAGGCCCCTGCAGAGCCTTCCCTGGCATGTTCAGCCTGAGGGGAGAAATGTGTTGACTTGGCCAAATATTTTTGCCACATAACTAATTATCTGTGAGGCAATCTTGCCATAAGGGGGAAAGAAAGATAAAATCACACGCATTAAGAGAGACATTAAGATGACACGAGGAAGCACTGTTTTGTTAAAATGTCTTCATTAAGAGAGGCACCGTGGGAGGGCAGCGGGGTGGGGGGCCTCTGGGACAGCTAAGACTAAACCTCACTAAACCTCAGTGAGAACCCAGGTTTGCTTCTTGGTCCCACCCCACGAGCCCAAGTGGGTTCCTGGAGGCTCTGCTATTTGGGATATCTGGCCCCTCAACCAAGTGGACAACTCCAGGGTACCACAATCAAGGGTATTCAACCCCTACTCACTCCCAAGCAGCAGTAAGAAGGAAGGGGAAGGAGGTTACTCTGAAGTGAGAGACAACAGCTTCCAAATACCATGATGCGTGTTTGTGACTGAACTTGGCATGCGTTGGCAAACTATCGACACTGGGGCTGGTCAGATGCCATCTTTTCTCACCATATGAAATGTTGAAAACTGGTCATTTATGTCTACATTCATTCTCTTTTAGGGGTGCCACAAATGGAACCCAGGGCCTCCACAGGCAAAGCATGAGCTCAACCACCGAGCCACACTCCAGCCCTATGTCTACATCTAAATGTTTTCCTGCATTCACAGCTTAGTACTTTGCCAAATCTAAGCCAGATTCTGTGCCAGATACTGAAATTGTGTGTGCATCGTGTTCTCCGCTGTCAGAAGCAAAACCACTCATCATTTCAAGAAGTTTTCCCATAAGCATTTCTCTGTGGGGGGAATAGGAAGAGCCTGATTCTTCTTTCCCCTCCAGTTTCTAATAATTCACCATCATTATGGTACAAATAGTCCTAGAGAACAGCTGTTACCTCTAACCTAACTCAAGAATTGGTCCTTCATGTTCCCGAAGGTTTGTAAATTACTGGCTGCCCTTTTACTTTGCCCATCACCCCATGGGAGGCTCTGGCTTAGGTGAGCAGAGGGAGTCCTGGGCCTCAAGAAGGATTTATGAAGTGACCCCTCCCCACTTCCTTGTCCACACTGCCCCTTGGCTTTCCCTCTCATTTCACGTGTCCACAAAGTCACATTCTCCCTTTTTTTCATGATATAAAAATAGGAGTGTTACATCAGTTCAAACCAAACTATCAACTAATTCTTGTTTCTGTTTGAGCAAAATAGGGTATAATCAATTTGTTAGGTGCCAAACTGTAGCAAAAATGCTCGTGACAAAACTGAGGAGGAACCTCCCAGCCTTGGGGCATTCTCTCTCCAGTGCTCCCTCCCTGGGATTCCTTCCCCCATGCTCCTGCTGTCTATTCCTGTAGCTAGCGGGCGCAGTGTTCCTTCTTCCTGGCCTCTCTCTGCATCCTCCGCTCTCCTATGCTCCAGGGGCCCCGGATCTTATAGACCCTCCCCTATCTCCTCTTCCTGTGCATTAGTGGCTCATCCCACTGTCTTCTCCTCCTCTTCCTCTTCTGCTCTTCCTGATGGTCTGCAGAGAAGAAAACCCGCCTGGTTTTCTCACTGAGCATTCTGAGGTTATGCTGTACAGTGAACATTACTGGCCTAAGACAAGCTTTTGCTGTTGTTATTTTCTTATCTTCCCGTCCATGGAGATGGCAAACTCACCCATGAGCAATGGCTAATAGCTAATATTGTTCTCTCCACCTTTTGTATTCCAGCTGGAGAGAAAACCTAACCCAAAAAAATAAATCTATGTGGCTGTTTTAGAGGAGATAGTGGGGGTGGGAGGGGGCTGGAGGGGAGCCCCAGTCCAGCCTTGCACGATACCCCAGCTCTACCCTTCTGCTTCTCCTACTGAACTGGAAAGGCTCAGAAGGCCAACACTCTGTGGAAACTAGCTTTCTCCTTAAGATATATTGTTTTGAGAGATGTGTGCTGAAACTAGATAAAGGACCAGACATGATAGCCTCTCAGTATCTGTATTGCAAACCATAAAAAATGCCCAAAAGTAGAGCGAGCGTATGAGGGAAACTGTCTGCCTCTAAAGGCAGGGGGAGGGTTAGGATACGGGTGGGGGGATACTGGGGACACTGGAGGTGAAGAATGTGCACTGGTGGAGGGATGGGTGTTTGATCATTGTATGAGTGAAACTCAATCATGAAAGCTTTGTAACTATCTCACAGTGATTCAATTGTGTGTGTGTGTATTTCTAATATTCTAATTCAAAGCTATTGCAATCATTTGATATTGTTCAAGAAAACAGGCAGATCTCTGGGCTCTGCACTTCAATTTACGAAATTGGATAAACTTAGGAAATTGGTGGGGAGCCATATAGAAGGGAATCCAATATACAGTCCCCTCTGGTAGAATGAGGGTCCCTCGTTTCTGAGTGCTTGCCTTGGAAGGTGCCCTGTTTGCATTAAAGGAGCTCTGGTTTGGTTTGTTTTGTTTTGCTTCATTTTTGTTTTTGGGTCACACCTGGCAATGCACAGGGGTTATGCCTGGCTCTCAGGAATTACTCCTGGCGGTGCTCAGGGGACCATATGGGATGCTGGGAATCAAACCCAGATTGGCTGCGTGCAAGGCAAATACCCTACCCACTGTGCTATTGCTTCAGTCCCAAGAGCTCTGGTTTTGAGAGCTCAGGGTCTGCTGCTTTCTATAGAACACTGGGCATGGATGTTACCTTGATAAAGGAGAGACTCAATGTCTCCCCCTGAGACTCTCATCCCTCAGTGTTGTTGGGAAGAACCTAGGACAGCCCCTCTCAGCCCCTAGGAGCCTTTTGGGGCTCCTAGGCACAGATGTTTGGGAGACATGGTTGTTTCTCTGGGCCCATCTGAGCAAGCAGCATTCCGAAATATGGTATTGGTGAGCAGGGCTAAGAAAATAGGAGGTCGTCATGGGTAGCCCTCCTCCTGCATGCGCCCTCTGCAGACCTGAAGCCAGAAGAGGGGCACTTTGGGCTGTGACCTGTGACCTACATCCTCTTCCTAGGAATCTCCTTCTCCCCTTCCACTCCCCTGCCTCCGCCCAACATCCCTTGGGACCTACTGAGGTAACCTCCAGACCCTCCTTTTTCTGAACCTGTCAAGCCCTCCGCAACCCTTATCCTCCCAAGCAGGGATTCCAGATGGCGTTTGGAAACGTTTCCTCTTCTCCCAGACTGCCCTAAGACATGACTAATCCCCAGTCTCTTCAGCAGCCGCCAGGCCCAGATCCTCAAAGTTCTGTGCTGAGATCATTCCTGGGTCCTCAGATCATTCAAGTCCCAGCTACTCCCTCCTTCTCCAGCCTTCCACGGGGCCTTTGTATCTGCAGACCCACCCTCAGGACCCTCCGCTAAGTCCTCAATTCTGCACCATCAGCTTTTCACCGATGTCTGCTTGTGCCAGCAGACCTGGTCATAGACACAGGTTTCCTCAGGTCCAGAACAGGGAAAGGTGTCATGCAAGCATCCATGGACATTCAGTCCCTTTTTCTGCCTTCTCTTGAGATCCCAGCTCTTCAGACCCAAATTCAAACCTTCAGATAGCGGTAATAACAAGCTCTCTCTTCACCTTCCGCTCTTCCCTCATTCCTGGAAGATTGACTTGTGACTCATTATTTCTCTCTCCTGGCCTCATTTTAAAAGATTTTATCATCCACAAGGCCACCCTGGAATAGCCCCTATTTCCCTCTGTCCTTCTTGCCTCCAACTTTTCTTTACCCCAACTCAGGCACCTGAGTGATTGCATCATTCCTGGCCCTCTTCAGTTGATGAAACAGCCCTGAAGCTCAACCACAGCCTCCCCACAATCTTCTGGCCTTCATTTCAAAGTCCACTGACTCTTGTATCCCTTCAAGTAGTTCCTGTCTTCACCAGGACTTTTGAGCCATTGAGTCCCCCTCACCTTTTTTTGGATCACATTCTTTGTCCAGATTTTACATCCTTCTTTTGTCTTCACACCCCCCCTTGACCCAGCTTCCATTCCATCACCTTTACAATTGCAAGCTTTCAACTACTCCTCTTCCTTAGAGCTTGGCATTATTTGTAGGGAAAATCCCAAACTTGGTTAAATCCAATAGTTTCATAGTTTCATTAGGCCTCCCGTGACTAGTTAAACATTGGCCGAGAAATCTACAGAGGTCACAGCTTTCCCCTTATCTTCCTGATCATAACAAAATCTAGCTAGAGGGTATGGTGCCGCCAGTAGGTCAAGTTGTACCTGTGAGACGAGTGCATACCCCAAAATTGCTGCTGTGCCTTTGGTCCCAAAACTTGAGGCAAAGTTTACCAAGAAAGTAAATGGCCAAGAAAGTAAAAGGTTAGGTATGTGGGGGGCACACCCACAAACCACCTCTGGCTCAGCTATATAATTGGAGGCATGGTCTCTCTGGTTCCTGATCGAAGTGCTTAATGGCCAGGATCCCAGAGACTCAGAAACAAATCTCGAAACCCAGCGGCTTTTGGCAGAAATGCATCTTGTCCCTGCAGTAGGTTACAGTGCTGGGCCACCCCAGGTGGGAATAGGTTTCGTGCCATGGCCTGTTTTCCCTGGTGGCCCAGTGGCCGTCATCCTCCAGAGGCTACTGGACAGTCAGGGTTGGGTCTACCATGACGAGACACATGGAGCCTCACGGGATGGGGGTGAAGCCGGCCCTTTCCTCCCTGTCCCAACGAGACCCTGAGTTGCCACCCACAAAAGGCCTCTCTGGCTCCTGATCAAACTACTTAACGGCTATGATCCCAGAGACTCAGAAACAAATCTTGAAATCCAGTGGCTTTTGGCAGAAATGCATCCGGATCCCGCAGTAGTTACTGTCGCCGGGCCACCCCAGTGGGGAAAGGGTGCTGTCCCTCCGCCTGCTTCCCCTTGGTGGTTCAGTGGCCGCCATCTGCCAGAAGCCATTGTACAGTCAGGTTTGGGCCTACAGTGACAAGACACATGTGGCCTCATGGGATGAGAGTGGAGCCGGCCCTTTACTCCCCGTCCCAACAAGACCCCTAGTCACCGCCCATGAATGGCCTCTCTGGCTCCTGATCAAGCTACTTAACGGCCATGATCCCAGAGACTCAGAAACAAATCTCGGAAATCAGTGACTTTTGGCAGAAATGTGTCCAGACCTGCAGTGGGTTACTGTCGCTGGGTCACCCCAGGGGAGAAAGGGTGCTGTCCCTTCACCTGCTCCCCCTTGGTAGCTCGGTGGCTACCATCCGCCAGAGGCCACTGGACAGTCAGGTTTGGGC
This sequence comes from Sorex fumeus, assembly GCF_029834395.1. NCBI lineage: Eukaryota > Metazoa > Chordata > Mammalia > Eulipotyphla > Soricidae > Sorex > Sorex fumeus. The sequence goes on along the minus strand of NW_026606060.1, from coordinate 5,416,939 downwards.
CCTCAGTGACCAGACATGTAGGGCCTCATGGGATGGAGGTGGAACCAGCCCTTTCCTCCCCGTCCCAATGAGACCCCGGGTTGCCTCCCATGAATGGCCTCTCTGGCTCCTGATCAAGCTGCTTAACGGCCATGATCCAAGAGACTCAGGAACAAATCTCGGAACCCAGCAGGTTTTGGCAGAAATCCCTCCAAATTTAATTGTTAAAATTTCAGAATTTCAAAATTGTGTGGCCACTACTGCAGCCACGCGACATCATATGTTATTCATAACCAGCAATAGAACACAAATCATCTACTGTTGCCTTTTTAGCAGATCTGAGTGTTGGGGTAAAATCCCAAATAATAAGGGTGGATCTGGTGTCAAAATATTGAATGTGATCAAATTACAGAGAGAGTAATATGAAAATCATTTGCCCCACAGGTAGGGGGAGGGTGTGGGATGGGGGTATACTGGGGTTTTTGGTGGTGGAGAATGGGCACTGGTGAAGGTACGGGTGTTTCATTGTATGACCGAGACTTAGACCCGAAAGCTTTGTAACTGCTCTCACGGTGATTCAATAAATAAAATTTTTAAAAATAAAAAAAAAACCGGCTATCATTTAACTCTTTACGGAAATTCTTGGATGGTTCAAAATAATTTGTTCTCCCTCCCCCACCCCCAGAGAGACATCATTTCATACCTGCCTCTTTTATCAAATTCAGACTACTTCCTTTTCCTTTCCCACTTTTGGCTGATGACTGCCATGAGCTCTATGGGGGAAATTAAAAAAATAAATGTCATCAAATAACTCCATACCCTCTCACCCTGTAAGGACAAGCAGGGCAAGTAATTAGAGCAGACATTTTTTATATGCTTCTGGTTCAACTAGAATATCTCATCTAGCTTTAATTTTAGATATGATTATTGCTATGAGCTTCTGAAGGATGTCCCTTTCCATGAGTGTGTTGGGTTTTTTTTTTTTTTATCAGAAGTCCGAGGGTTGAGTTTTACCCAATATGTTTTCCAGCTATAAGGTCAAAGATAAGTGAGAAATAAATATTGTTATACAACACTAGAATGCAAGGTGTTGTTTATTATATGATGTGATCATAGCAAAATGTGATTAATGGTGCTAAAGAGATAGTACAGGGGTAGGGCACTTGTTCTGCATAGGACACATACTGATTCAATCTCTGGCACCATGTATGATCCCCTGAGTACTGCCAGGTGTAAACCCTGAGTACAGAGCTAGGAGAAAGCCCTGAACACAACTGGCTGTGGCCCTAAAACAAACAAAAATGAACTAGTATGCTTCGTAAAATGAGTTCGATAAACCCTACCTCCAGATCCTCCCAGGATGGGAGAAGCATGCTGAGAGTAGACTATAGACCAAACATGATTGTCACCCATTGCCTCTTTTGCAAACCACAACACCCAATAAGAGAGAGAGAACAAAAGGGAATGCCCTGCCACAGAGGCAGGGTGGGATGGGGGAGATGGGGGTTGGGAGGGATACTGGGATCCGTGGTGGTGGGAAATGGGCACTGGTGGAGGGATGGGTATTTGATCATTTTATGGTTGAGACCTAAGCACAAAAATTTGTAAGTCTGCAACTGTACCTCATGATGTCTCACTAGAAAAAAAAAAACCCTACCTCCAGAAAACAACAACAAAAAAGTGTATACTTATGTGTCTAAAAAGCTTTCATTCATAACCATCTAGGCCTGGAAACTTTCCAAAGAAAGACTTTCAATTACTGAGTCAACTTTTTTCAGTCTTACTGGTTTATATATTTTTTAAATTTTCTCCAAGAGGCCCAGGATTATAGCTTGGTGTCAATGGTCACACCTTGTGTTCAGGAGACCTGGATTTGAACATCATCAGCACAAAGAATTTTTTCTATGTCACCCAACTATTACAATGAATCAACTAAGGGAATATATTCCTTTCATTCGAGTTTTTTATTTTATCATTCTTCTCTATTTACCCTAAAGCATGCATTCACAACTATAAATTTCTCTCTAAGTACGCTTGCACTGCATCCCACTATTCTTAGAACTTTGTTTGCATTTAGTAAAATATGTCAAAGTTCGTCTTGAGATTTTGTTTTTGACCTATATGTTATTTAGAGATATCTATTTTACTCTTCATATGAAGAGTAACATTACTGGAATTTCCCAGTTTTCTTTCAGGTTTTAATTTTTGTTTAATTCTGCTGGGGTCTGAGAGTCATTACATTATTTCTGTTCTTTTAGATTTGTGAGATTACTGGTTTTTTTTTATTTATTTATTGAATCGCTGTGGGAAAAGTTACAAAGCTTTCAGGTTTAGGTCTTGGTCATGCAAATATCAATCATATTTCCCTTTACCAATACTTATTTTTCACCACAAAGAACCCCAATAAACCCCCACCCCCCCATGCCTGTGGGGCAGATGAATTCTAGTTAACACTCTATCTACTTTGACTAGCTTCATTGTTTCGATAAAAGTTGCACCATTATTATTTAGACTTTACCCCCCCCCCCCCCAAATCAGCCATGCTGAAAAAGCATTGTGAAATGATTTGCATTCTACAGCTGGGTTCAAGAATTAAATGATGGTTTTGGATTTCTGCTATTTTACTTATTAACCCTGGAAGTATTTCTACTGAGAGTCAGATAATTAAGAGATTGGTTTCTGTGCTCTGGAGTCATGGCCGTGCCGGAGAGCCGCTCGTGGGGGGCAACTGGTGACCTCGGTAGGGTGTGAAGGACGGGCCGGAACACCCCCCATCCCATGAGGTTTCAGTCACGCCCCCACCCCCGGCTCAGACCTGCTCTCCACAAGGCTCCCCTGCGGCCGCCATCTTTCTTTCCAGAGAGGAGAGATTACTGTTTTATGGTGCAGAACAAGGTCTGTTTTGGAGAGTGTTTCCTGTGTAAATGTCACTGAAATGCAGATGATGGGTGTTGTTGTTGAATTCAATGATGACCTAATTGGTTTTGTACCTGGTAGATCTGGCCACTTATGATAGAGGTGTGTGGAAAGTTATAACTCTGATAGGGAACATGTCCGTTCCTCTCTGCAATTATATTAATTTTTGCCTTACACAGTTTGAGACTCTGTTGTTAGGTGTATGTTAAGAATTTGGTGTGTCTTAGAGTTTTGACCCCTTTGTCATTGTTGCATATATCTTCATCCTGGTAACTTTCCTTGTTTTGAAACTTCTGTGTTTGAACCTAAGATAGTTACTCTGACTTTCATTTGATCCGTGTAAGCACAAAATACTTGTATGCATCTATTTATTTTACTTTTTGTTACTATTGTTCTGGGGCCCATATCCTGTGGTGCTTGAGGTTGGGGGTATCAGGGTTGCGCCAATTAGGGTGCCAGGCAAGTGCTCCACCACTTAAGCCACTTTTCTGATAGTATCTCTCTCCTCGTTGTACTTACAACATACAGTCCAATCTCGTCCTTTGACTTATTCTGATGATCTCCTTTAGACCATTGACAGAGTTTATTGATAATTAACAATGGAGTAATTACTAATATGTCCATTGTTGTTTTCTACTTGTTACCTTTATTTCATTGTTTCTATTTTTGCCCCCCATTCTTTTGGTTGTGTGCGTATCTGACTGCGTGTGTGTATGTGTGTGTGTGTGTGTGTGTGTGTGTGTGTGTGCCTGCGCACGCGAGCATGCACGGGCGCATGTCTGCATGTGAGGATGGTATCTGGAAGAGGGTCAATCTCATATCCAGTGGTGCTCAGGACTAAATCCTGAGTCTGTGCTCAGGAATCAGTCTTGGAAGTCCTTTTATTTTATTATTTTATTTTATTAGGGAAACACCACGAGGTACAGCTATAGACTTACACACTTTCGTGCTTGGGTTTCAGTCACACAATGATCGAGCACCCATCCCTTCACCAGTGCCCATTCTTCACCACCACTGATCCCAGTAACCCTCCCACCTACACCCCATCTCCCCCACCCCACCCTGCCTCAGTGGCAGGGTATTCTCTTTTGCTCACTCTTTCCTTTAGGGTGTTGTAGTTTGCAATAGAGGTATTGAGTCACTATCTCGTTCAGTCTATAATCTACATTCAGCATGCATCTCGCATCCTGAGCGAGTCCTCCAAACATCCTTTACATGGTGTTCCCTTCTCTATCTCAGTTGTCTTTTCCCCAGCAAGTGAGGCTGCTTTCCAAGTCCTGGAACAGACCTCCTGGTACTTAGCTCAACTATTCTTGGGTATTCGACTCCCGTTCTGTTATTTTATATTCCCCAGATGAGTGAAATCTTTCTATGTCTGTCCCTCTCTAGCTAATTTCACTTAGCATGATACTTTCCACGTAAAACCACTTGTAGGTAAATTTCATGACTTCATCATCTTTTCTCAAGCTGGAATGATATCACAGCGGGTAGGGCGTTCCCCTTGCACGCTGCAGACATGACCGACCCAAGTTCGATTCCTCCGCCCCTCTCGGAGAGCCAGGCAAGATACCGAGAGTATCTACCCCATATGGCAAAGCCTGGCAAGCTACCTGTGGCGTATTCGATATGCCAAACACAGTAACAAGTCTCACAATGTTACTGGGCCTGCTCGAACAAATCGATGGAAAACGGGAGGACAGTGACAGTGACATCTTTTCTAACAGTTGCATAGTATTCCACTGTGCAGATGTACCAAAGTTTCTTTAACCAGTCATCTGTTCTCAGGCACTCAGATTTTTTTTCCAAATTTTGGCCACTGTGAACAGTGAAGCAACGAACACAGAAGTACAGTTGTCATTTTGACAGTACATTTTTGCCTCTCTGGGATATATTCCCAGAAGTGGTATTGCTGGGTCAAACGGAAGTTCAATTTCTAATCTTTTGAGAATCGTCCATACTGTTTTCCAAAAAGGCTGAACCAGTCGGCATTCCCACCAGCAGTGAAGGAGGATTTCTTTCTTGCCACAACCATGCCAACACCAGTTGCTTTTGTGCTTTTGGATGTGGGCCAGTCTCTGTGGTGTGAGATGGTATTGCATTGTTGTTTTGATCTGCATCTCCCTGATGGTAAGTGATGTAGAACATTTTCTTGTGTGCCTTTTTGCCATTCGAATTTCTTCTTTGAGAAAGTTTCTGTTCATTTCATCGCCCCATTTTTTGATGGAATTGGAGGTTTTCTTCTTGTGGAGTTCAACCAGTACTTTGTATCCTTGATATCAACCTCTTGTCGAATGTGTATTGGGCGAATAATCTTTCCCATTCTGTAGACTGCCTTTGTATTTTGGTCATTGTTTCTTCTGAGGTGCAGAGGCTTCTTAGTTTAAAATAATCCCATTTGTCTATCTCTGTTTTCACTTTCTTGGCCAGTGGCATGTCATCTTTGAAGATACCGTTAGCTTCAATGTTGTGGAAGGTCTTGCTAACCTTGTCTTCAATGTACCTTATGGATTCTGGTCTGAGTAGTGTTTTTAGTTTTCTTTGTACAGATCTTTTTCTTCCTTAGTTAAGCTGAGTCCTAGGTACTTGATTTTCTGGGACACAATTGTGAACAGGATTGTTTTTTTCATGTCACTTTCTTCTCTCTCATTATTTGCATATAGTAAAGCCATGGACTTTCGGGTATTGATTTTATAGCCTGCAACTTTACTATACAAGTCTATTGTTTCTAGGAGTTTCTTGGTAGAGTTTTTAGGGTTCTCTTAAGTATAGTATCATATCACCTGCGAATAGTGAGAACTTGATTTCTTCCTTTCCTACCTGCATGCCCTTAATATATTTTTCTTGCCTAATCGCTATTGCAAGTACTTCCAGTACTATATTGAACAGCAGTGGAGAAAGTGGGCATCCTTGTTTCGTCCCTGATCTTAGAGGGAAGGCTCTCAGTTCTTCACCATTGAGGATGATACTTGCCATAGGCTTGTGTTAGATGGCTTTAACTATATTGAGGAAAATCCCTTCTATCCCCATTTTGGCGAGGGTTTTAATCATAAACGAGTGCTGGATCTTGCCAAATGCTTTCTCTGCATCTATTGATATGATCATATGGTTTTTATCTTTTCTTTTGTTGATATGATGGATTATATTGATTGATTTCCGAATGTTAAACCATCCTTGCATCCCCAGGATGAATCCCACTTGGTCGTGGTTTATGATCTTTTTGATGAGTTGTTGAATTCTATTTGCTAGTATTTTGTTGAGAATCTTCTCACCTGTGTTCATCAAGGATATCGATCTGTAGTTTTCTTTTCTTGTGGTGTCTTTGTTTCCTTTTGGTATTAGAGAGATATGAGCCTCATAGAAACTATTTGGGAGTGTTTTTGTTTCTTAAATTTCCTGTTAAAGATTGAGAAGAACTGTCAATAGGTCCTCTTTAAATGTTTGGAAAAATTCGCTAGTGAATCTATCTGGACCTAGGCTTTTTTTTTTTTTGGCTTAACAACAGAATTTTATTTCTCATAGTTCTGGGTGTAAAAGTTCAAGATCCAGTCCAGGTTTTGGTAATGGACCCTCTTCTGTATCTTGGGGGAGTATACCATAACACACACACACACACACACACACACACACACACCACCACCACCACCACTACCACCACCACTGTCATCATCATCATCATCATCATCATCATCATCATCATCATCTTTTTCCTGTCTCTATTTATAAAGATATAAACCATTCATGAGGGCACCCCTATTCATGACCCACAATTACATTGGGGATTGGGACTTCAGCACATGAATTGGTGTTTGTGGGGGGTTGGGATGAAGAGGAAGTATTAGGTTCATAGCAAATCCTGAATGTATTTGTTATCTCTGCTAACACTGAAAAGAGAGGTGGTTTAAATTTTCATAATTACAAAATCCTCACTAGTATTTTGAATATGAGTATACTCATATTAGTGATATATTTCCTTTCATTTTTATTCTTGGGCAGTACTCATGGTTACTCCTGACTCTGCACTCAGGAATTACTCCTAGCAGTGCACAGGGGACTATGGGATGCTGGGGATTGAATCCGGGTCCGCCACATGCAAGGCAAGCACCCTCCTACCCACTGCACTATCACTCCAGTTCCTCCTTTCCCTTTTTCTTTTGGTGGCGAAGGGGGAGGTGGGTCACAGCCAGTGGTTCTAAGATGATATTTCTGCTCAGAGGTCATTGCTGGAAGTACTAGGGAAACTATATATAGTGCTAGAGATCGATTGGGATTGGCATTCATTTCTGTGCTGTCTCTCTGACTCAACTTGTTGTTTTTTTTTTTTACATTTCAACTTAATGGTAACCTGTGATTTATAATTCTAAGCAGTATGATGAGTAAAGGCCCTCCCGTTGATCGTCGATTTGCTCGAGCGGGCCCAGTAACGTCTCCATTGGAGACTTTGTTGTTACTGTGTCTGGCATATCGAATACTCTCGGTAGCTTGCCGGGCTCTCCGAGAGGGGCGGAGGAATCGAACTCGGGTCGGCCATGTTGGCCGCTTATAAGGCGAACGCCCTACCCGCTGTGCTCAAAGGGAAGAGTACAAACAGTTGCAAGCCCTCTCATGGGAACACTGAGCTGATACTGAAGCTGAGAGGGTTCACCTGTCTTCTTTCTCAGGCATTATGTGTATTTAGAAACTGTCTCAGATGTTTGATCCTTGGTAAGCATTGAACTACTATCAACGGCCTCACAAGACAATGTTCTAGTATCTCTTGCCTTTTGAGAGAGGTGAATCGGCCTCAGTTGGTTAAAGCAGCCAGAGGTGTCTAAACTTCCTGGGGAGATTGACCATGAGACTCACCTTAGAGGACTTAAATTTTCATCAACTTCTTTCTCTTTCATTGTTTTGGTTTTGGGGTCACACCTGGTAGTACTTAGGGTTTACTCCTGGCTCTCTGTTCAGGGGTCATTCCGGCCAGTGCTGAGTATCAAACCAGGGCTGTTCATGTACAAGGCCAGGGACTTAATCCCTATATTATATCTCTTGTTGTGATGCAAAAAAACGGTGATTTTTCTGTGCTGGGAATAGAATCCAAGGCCTCACACATACAAGGCAAGTACTCTATCACTGAGCCACATATCCAATTCATAAGGATATGTATCATATCCAATTTTTGGGGGGAGATGGGAGTGTTTCTGGGCCACATCTAGCAATGCTCAGGGGTTATTCATGACTCTGCACTCAAGAAATACTCCTGGAGGTGCTAGGAAACCATAAGGGGTGCGGGAGATCAAACCCAGGTTGACTACATGCAAGGCAAGTGACTTACCAGCCTTTATCTCTCTGGCCCCAGCTCATGAGGAATCTTAAGCACTAAAACTTGGGTAGAAGGAGAAGGCAGTAGTAAAGATTGGGTCAGCCATTCCCAAGTGAAATAACTTTCTGAGAAAAATCTGACTAACAGAATGGATGATGCTGGGGTTTTTTACAATTGTAAAGGAAAAAACTGTGCCCAGTGCACAACATAGAGGAACCTATATAAAATACACATTGATTTTTGCTGCTCATTTTATGTCTCAGTCAACCTGGACCAGAACAACAACAACAAACTAAAAAATGAAAGAAGTGTTTATCAAAGTATTTGTAGGTCACTAAAATTAAAATCATGTAGGGTCCTTGGAAATGTTGCAATACAAATTCCTGGACAGACAGATAGTGCTTGCTTTTCATGCCCCCTTCACCTTGCCCTGTTTAATTCACAAGCACCACCAGGAGCACACCCTGAGCACAAAGTCAGAAGTACCATCTTATGAGCAATTCCAGATTTGGCCAAATAAATAAATGAACAAAAGTTACTAGAATATCCATTTAGAACTATGTGTCATATAGGGTGAATTCTCAAAACTGCCTCTTATTTTTTTCTTTTGGATCACACCCAGCTATGTACAGGGATTACACCTGGCTCAGGTTCTCAGGAATTACTCCCCGCGGTGCTCTGGGGACCATATGGGATGCTGGGAATCTAACCCCCGTATGCCGCACACAAGGCAAATGCCCTACCTGCTGTACTATCACTTCAGCCACTCAAAGCTGCATTTTATTTTATTATATTTTATTTTGCTTTTTGGGTGACACCTGGCGATGCACAGGGGTTACTCCTGGCTCTGCACTCAGGAATTACCCCTGGCGGTGCTCAGGGGACCATATGGGATGCTGGGAATTGAACCTGGGTCTGCTGCGTGCAAGGCAAACACCCTACCCGCTGTGCTATCACTCCAGCCCCCCAAAACTGCACTTTAAATTTATTTTTTGACGTATAAAGCACATTTCAACATGTGATATCTTTTCTTTTCTATAGTTTAATAACATGCTTATCATAATATAAACAGCTTTAGTTCTTATGTACAATGTTGCCTTTTAAATGCACCTCATGATATTCTGATGCAGGTCAATTTGGTCTGGCCAAATTTGGGGTTGCCCCAAATTTAGGATGGTGGGGTTGCAAAAGTGCCTGGCAGTTTGCAACATTCTTTTTTTAAAAAAATTTTTTTTAAATTTTTATTAGTGAGACACCATGAGGTACAGTTGTAGACTTACAAATTTTGTGCTTGGGTTTCAATTATACAATGATATTAGTCAAACACCATGAGGTACAGTTGTAGACTTATAAATTTTTGTGCTTGGGTTTCAGTTATACAATGGTTTAGTACCCATTCTCTCTCTCTCTCTCTCTCTCTCTCTCTCTCTCTCTCTCTCCTTTTGGGTGTTGTGGTTTGCAAAAGAGGCATTGAGTGCCAATCATGTTTGGTCTATAGTCTACTTTCAGTATGCATCTCCCATCCTGGGAGGATCCTCCCAACATCCTTTTTTTGGTGTTCCTTTCTCTATCTGAGCTCCCTTTTCTCCTAGAGTGTGTGGCTGGCCTCCAAGCCATGGAGCAAAACTCCTGGTACTAATCTCTGTTTTCCAAAAGGGCTGAACCAGTTGACATTCCCACCAGCAGTGAAGGAGGGTCCGTTGATAAGTAGAAAATGATCTTCACTGTCCCTTCTAATCTTTTTCAACCTGAAATTGATGTTGTCGGATACTAGCATGGCCACCTCAGCTTTTTTTTGAGGGAGCTGTTTGCTTGCAGGATTGTTTTCCATCCTTTAACTTTGAGTCTGTATTTGCTCTGACTGTTCAGATGAGTTTCTTATAGGCAGCAGAATGTTGGGTTCTGACTCTGAATCCATTTTGCCACTCTGTGTCTCTTAATTGGCGAATTTAAACCATTGAAGTTGAGAGAGATTATTGTTATGGGGTTTTGTGTCATCTTTCTGTAAAGGTTTTTTGTTCTTGTAGGGTTTGTCTTGTCTTAAAGTAGCCCCTTTAGCTCTTCTTTTACGTTTGGTTTTGAGTCTATGAAGTTCCTGAGCTGCTGTTTATCCACAAAATAGTGAAAGTTTAGCTGGATAGAGTATTCTTGGTGAAGTGTTCATTTCAGTGAGTTTTTTCACTATATTCCACCATTCTGCCAATCCTATTCAGGATGACTCGAGTGAACAACTTGTAGATGACAGACAATAGGCAGATCGGGCGATAGTTGCCAATGTCATGGATGTCTCCCTTCTTGAACAGTAGTACGGTCCTGCTGGTTTTCCATTGGGACGGAACCTTGCATTCAGACAGGTAGCGAGTGAAGAGCCGAGCCAGTGTATTGATGAGTACTGACGGCAGGTTCTTCAGGTGTTCAGGTCTGACCTTGTCTGGGCCGGGTGCTGTTTGTTTCTTTACCGACGAAATGGCGTGTCGGATTTCGGAGGGGAGAACGTTGGGAACAACATACCCATCCTGTGGAATTTGGTATGTTGGCAAGTGGACATGGCTATCGAAGAGATTTGAGTAGAAGTCATGGATAATCTTCTCCATTGCCGTTCTGGAGGATGTGATGGATCCATCAGGACGTCGGAGGGCAGTCATCTTGCTCTTATAGTTGGCGAAGGACAGGCGGGCCTTACGAATACTTTTACCGGCTTCAGCCGCATCTACCAGTACTTCTGCTCTTCTCTCTTTGAGGTCTTCCTTGATCGCATCTCTGCACTGCTTTGCAAGCTCGGACGTTAGCTTGCGGTTGCCTGAGGCATGCGACAAACCACGCTGGCGAATTAGCTCAAGAGTTTTCGAAGATAGGTGACTTTTTGTGGCTATCTCTCTCGGCGTTCCTCGCACATTCATGGAGGTGCTGGACCAGTCGATCGTATTCCTCGTCAATGTTGTCAACAATGGCATCTTCCCATGTTGCCGCAATAGTACCAAAGAGTTCCCAGTTGGTGGTCATTCTGGGAGTTCTCTTTTTGAACTTTGCAGCCCTTTCTCCCCGCTCTGTGAAGTAGAATTTTGCACGAAGGAGACGGTAGTCCGATCCCGTTCGAAATTTTGGGACAACAGCGACATCAGTCAGGCAAAACCATCGATTGAATATGATGTGGTCTATTTCGTTGTGGAATCGTCCACCGGGAGACTCCCATGTCCATCGTTTAGATTCTGCCTTCTGGAACTGTGAGTTACCATGGATGGTCTTGGTCTACATGATGAACTCTGACAGTCTCTCACCCTGTTCGTTCCATTCTAGGCCATGGGTCCCGATGTGAAGTTCTTCAGCTGATCTTCTCGGTCCTATCTTGGCATTAAAATCACCCACAATGATCTTGTAGAAGGTGTGGTCTTCTTTATAGAACTTCTCTAGCTCCATGTAGAACTTCTCGATTTCTCTTTCATCATAATGAGATGTTGGTGCATAGACAACGAAGATAGAAACTGCAGGCAGTGAGCCACATCTATTCAAATGTAAACGTCCGATTCGGGTTGTTAGGCATTCGAATGAATCAATGCTCTTGGCCAAGTTTGTGTTGACAAGGACACCGACGCCTCCAACACCTCTTTTATCGCATGTTCCGAGGAACAATTCTTCTCCAGTGTCGAAAATGAAGGACATTAGATGAAGGACAACCATGCGAGCAAGCAGGGTTCCGCAAAGGATTCAGCACCATCGACCATATCCACACGATAACCAAGCTCATTGAGGTTTCTCGGGAGTTCAAGATGCCGCTCTGCTTAACGTTCATTGATTTAAAGAAGTCCTTTGATTCTGTTGAGACGGAAGCGGTCATTGAAGCCCTAGCCAATCAGGGCATTCAAGCCCAATACATCAGGATCCTCCGTGAGCTCTATTGCGGATTCACTACCAGGATCTCACCATTCTACAAAGAAGTGATCGTTGATGTCAAGAGAGGGGTGCGGCAGGGTGATACCATTTCACTGAAACTCTTCAGTGCTACCCTCGAGAACATCATGCGACGACTGGAATGGGAAGGAATGGGAGTGAAGATAGATGGTCGGCAATTACACCACCTCCGCTTTGCTGATGACATTGTTTTAATAACACCAAACATCAGCCAAGCAGCACAAATGCTGGCCGACTTTGACCGTGAGTGTGGAAAGGTAGGACTACAGCTGAATCTTACGAAGACAATGTTTATGAGAAACAGCCTTGTTCCTGACGCCCCATTCGCTCTCAATGGAACGACCATCTCCGAATGCAACAGCTATGTCTACCTAGGTCGAGAGATCAACATGACAAATGACCTGGCACCCGAGCTGCGCAGGAGGAAGAGAGCGGCTTGGAACGCCTTCAAGAATGTCGAAGAAATAGCTAAGAGGACGAAGAACCTCCGGCTCTGGGCACATCTCTTTGATTCCACTGTTCTTCCTGCATTAACATATGCCTCAGAGACCTGGGCCCTACGCAAACAAGATGAGAACGCTATTCAGGTCTCCCAAAGAAGAATAGAAAGAGCTATGCTTGGAATATCACGTTTCACTCAAATGAGAGAACGAATCCGGAGTTCTGACATCCGTCGACGATCAAGGATCAGAGACGCTGTCTCATTTGCCAAGGTGTCGAAAATCAGATGGGCTGGTCACGTAATGAGATTTAAAGACGACCGTTGGACTAGAGCTGTTACTGATTGGATTCCATGGGATGTCAAAAGACCGCGTGGCCGCCCACCTACCAGATGGTCAGACTTCTTCGTCAAGATCATGAAAGATCGGTTTGAGGCCCTTCATGTTCCCGGAGTGAACAGATGCCATTGGGCTACACTAGCACGCGACAGGGACAAATGGAGACGTTACTGGTGCCCGCTCGAGCAAATCGATGACTAACGGGAAGTTAAGTGATTAAGTGATTAAGTGATTCCACCATTGCTTTAGGGCTTGGAGGGTTTCCTCTGATAGGTCTGCTGTGAATCTAAGGGGTGCTCCTTTGTATGTAATTTCCCTCTTTGACCTTGTTGCTTACAGTATTGTGTCTCTATCCACGGCATCCATCATTCTAACTATGATATGTCTTTGGGTGTTTTTGTTAGGTCTCTTTTAGCTGGCACCCTTCGGGCTCCTTGAATCTGAACGGTTGCTCTGGGAACTTTTCAGCAACGATTTGTTCAACCGTGGCTTTTTCATTGGGATTGTTTAGTACTGACCTTCTAGTTCTCCAATGATTCTAATATTGTTCCTCTTGGAATCATCTCCTAGGACCCTGATTTGCTCCACAGCTATTTTGAGGTCTCTTGCCATTGTTTGTTGTTGCCTGTAGGCTTCGTGCAGCTGATCTTCCAGCTCACTGATTCTGTCTTCAGCTGTGGCCACTCTACTGTTGAGGGTACAGACTGAATTTTTTATTTTATCTACCAAATCTTTTATTCGTGATATTTCTGTGCGTAGCTTACCAATTTCTGCTCTCATTTCTTCCTGTATTTCTCTCATGTCCTCCTTTACTGGATATCTGTCTCTCTGTTTCATTGAGTTCATTGAACATCTTCATTACTTCATATCTGAATTCTTTCTCAGAGAGGTTCCTTAGGTGAGTAGATCTAATGAGGCTTCTGGACTCTTTTAATCGTCCTCCCCTTGTGGTGGGGATTTGCATTGTTTCTTCAAGTTGGTGTGGAGATATGGAGACTGATATATTACACAAGATTGCTGGGTATGAGTAAATTACCTGCGGCCCAAAACTAGGCCACGCCCACTTCACAGAGGTCACGCCCCTATGGGGTACTTGGTGTGTGGGGGTGTACAACCTGGGGGAGGAAGAAGACCAGGCACAGCGTTGGGGATGAACAGGAAGAGGCTCAGGAATGGTGAGCGTCCCAGGGCCCTAGAGGACGCTGTGGGAACGTACGCAGGCAAAGCCAAGTCCCGGGTTCAAATAATGACTGACCTGGGGGAAGAAGAAGACCAGGCAGAGCATTGGGGACGAACAGCAAGAACAGTCTTGGAAGTTCTTGGGGGAATCCTACCTACAGACATTGAACTGAGGTGGGCCTTATGCCAGGCAATGCCTTAACCCCTGAATTATATTTCTGGTGGCTGTGTTTTTGTTTTATAGGTGCCACTCCTGGCTGAGTTCAGAAGGGTGAGACCATACGGTACTAGGGGTTGAACTTAGGGTCTTGCACATACATTCTGGGCAAACCACTTGGGCAAACCATTTAGTTGGCCCTTTCTTTCATGGTTTTAATAGAATAGCACCGTAGCACTATAGCACTGTCCTCCTGTTGTTCATCAATTTGCTTGAGCGGGCACCGGTAACATCTCCATTGGGAGACTTGTTGTTACTGTTTTTGGCATATTGAATACATCACGGGTAGCTTGCCAGGCTTTGCTGTGATGGTGGAATACTCTCGATAGCTTGCTGGGCTCTCTGAGGGGCGGGTGGAGGAATCGAACCTGGGTCAGCAGCATGCAAGGCAAATACCCTACCTGCTATGCTATCACTCTGGCCCTTTAATAGAATATTTTGTATTATTCTATTTTTTTCCTCCGCCTTTAAAAATGTATCTGTTGCTCCCTTCTCTATCTGAGCTCCCTTTTCCCCTAGCATATGCGGCTGGCCTCCAAGCCATGGAGCAAAATTCCTGGTACTAATCTCGGGCACTCTTGGGTGTTAGTCTCCTATTTTGTTACTTTATATTCCCCAGATGAATGCAATCTTTCTATGTCTATCCCTTTCTTTCTGATTAATTTCGCTTAACATGATACTTTCCATGTAGCACCACTTGTATTTCATGACTTCATCTTTTCCAAATAAAGGGTGTTGGGAGTATCCTCCCAGAATGGGAGAAGCATGCTGAAAGTAGACTATAGACCAAACATGATTGCCACTCAATGCTTCTTTTGCAAACCACAACACCCAAAAGGAGAGAGAGAACAAAAGGGAATGCCCTGCCACAGAGGTAGGGTGGGACAGAGGGATGGGGGGTGGGAGGAAAACTACAAAACGCTACTTCAGGAAATAAAAGAGGACACGAGGAAATGGAAAAATATCCCCTGTTCATGGATGGGGAGAATCAACATCATCAAAATGGCAATACTTCCCAAAGCACTGTACAAATTCAATGCAATCCCTATAAGGATACCCATGACATTCTTCAAAGAAATGGAGCAAACACTCCTGAAATTTATATGGAACAATAAGCCCCCACGAATAGCTAAAGCAATTCTTGGGAAAAAGAAAATGGGAGGAATCAACCTCCCTAACTTCAAACTCTACTACAAGGCAGTAATAATTAAAACAGCATGGTACTGGAACAAAAGCAGAGCTGCAGACCAATGGAACAGAGTTGAATATACTGACATTTCCTCCCAAACATATAATCATCTAATTTTTGATAAGGGGGCAAGAAAAGTGAAATGGAGCAGGGAAAGCCTCTTCAACAAACTGTGCTGGCAAAATTGGACGGCTACATGCAAAAAAGTGGGCTCAGATCTCTGCCTAACACCATGCACAAAAGTAAGATCAAAATGGATTTATGACCTCAACATCAGACCAGAATCCATAATGTTTATTGAAGACAAAGTCGGCAAAACTCTCCATGATATTGAAGCTAATGGTATCTTCAAAGATGTCACGCCACTGGCCGAGCAAGTGAAAACAGAGATAGACAAATGGGACTATCTTAAACTAAGAAGCTTCTGCACCTCCAAAGAAACAGTGACCAAAATACAAAGACAGCCTACAGAATGGGAAAGGATATTCACCAAGTACACATCCGACAAGGGGTTGATATCAAGGATATACAAGGTACTGGTTAAACTCCACAAGAAGAAATCACCCAACCCCATCAAAAAATGGGGTGAGGAAATGAACAGAAACTTTCGCAAAGAAGAAATTCGAATGGCAAAAAGGCACATGAGAAAATGCTCTACATCACTAATCATCAGAGAGATGCAGATCAAAACCACAATGAGATATCATTTCACACCACAGAGACTGGCCCACATCCACAAGAACAAAAGCAACCGGTGCTGGCGCGGATGTGGCGAGAAAGGGACCCTCCTTCACTGCTGGTGGGAATGCCGGCTGGTCCAACCCTTTTGGAAAACAGTATGGACGACTCTCAAAAAATTAGAATTTGATCTGCCATTTGACCCAGCTATAGCACTCCTGGGAATATATCCCAGAGAGGCAAAAAGGTATAGTCGAAGTGACATCTGCAATTGTTTGTTCATTGCAGCACTCTTTACAATAGCCAGAATCTGGAAAAAACCTGAGTGCCCAAGAACAGATGACTGGTTAAAGAAACTTTGGTACATTTACACAATGGAGTACTATGTAGCTGTTAGAAAAGATGAAGTTATGAAATTTACATACAAGTGGTACTACATGGAAAGTATCATGTTAAGCGAAATGAGTCAGAAAGAGCGGGATAGACACAGAAAGATTGCATTCATCTGGGGAACATAAAGCAACAAAAAGGGAGAGTGACACACAGGAATGGCTGAGATTAGTACCAGGAATTTTGCTCCATGAATGGAAGGCCAGCCACAGGCTCTAGGTGAAAAGGAAGCTCAGATAGAGAAGAGAGTACCAAATGAAGGGTGTTGTGAGGGCCCTCCCAGGGTGGGAGAAGCATGCTAAAAGTAGTCGATAGACCAAACATGATTGCCACTCAAAGCCTCTCTTGCAAAACACAGTACCCAAAAGAAGAGAGAGAGAACAAGGGGGAATACCCTGCCACAGAGGCAGGATGGGACGGGGGGGGGGGGGGAGATGAGGGTGGGGGGGATGCTGGGACCCATGGGGATGGATGACGGGCACTGGTGGAGGTATGGGGACTTGATCATTGTATAACTGAAACCCAAGCACAAAATTTGTAAGCCTATAACTGTACCTCATGGTTTTTCACTAATAAAAAAAAGAAAAAAAAAAGAAAAAAAAAAAGAAGATGTAAACACCACCAACTTACTCAGTAAATCCTCAGTAAATCCTCAGACGATGATGTTTTTTAAAAATTGATTCACCATAGGATACACAGTTACAACATTGTTCATGATTGGATTTCAGTCCTACAAGTCCAACCCCCATCCCTTCACCAGTGGGCGTTTCTCCCACCAGTGTCCCCAGTTTTCTCCACACCTGCACCACCCCCACCCCAGCCTACCTCTATGACAGGCACTTTTATTCTCTCTGTCCCTGTCTCTGTCGCTGTCTCTGTCTCCATCTCTGTCTCTGTCTCTCTGTCTCTATCTCTCTGTCTTTGTCTTTGTATGTCTCTGTCTCTCTGTCTCTCTCTGTCTCCCTCTCCTCTCTCTCTCTCTCTCTCTCTCTCTCTCTCTCTCTCTCTCTCTCTCTCTCTCTTCCTTCTGGGCATTGTGGTTTGCAATATAAGTACTGAAAGGTTATCATGTATATCCCCTTAGCTACTTTTAGCACTCAGTTCTTGTCCAGACTGATCATTTCCAACTATCGTTGTCTTACTGGTCCCTTCTCTATGCTAACTGCCCTCCCCCTGCCTTTCCACTTGTGGCAAGCTTCCATCCGTAGGCCAGCCCTCACTCAGACAATGACTTTAGAGACACTATGATGAAGATGTTTAACAAACTCAAACATGGCACAGGTAGTCAGCAAAGCACAAGACGATAGTAGAGTCAAATGAAAAAAACTACTACAATAAGAAATGACAGAAATGAAGAGCATGGTTCGTGAGATGAAAAAAATCAATAGAAGCTCTGAGCAGCAGAACAATAGAAGTTGAGCAAAATATCATGGAACTTCAAGATAAGAAGGAAGAAATCTTTAGGAAACAAAAGAAGTTGAAAATAGTCCGAAAATAAATTAACAGCACATCAGGGAACTATGGGATGAGTTCTAGAGGAATAATACGACAATCATTGGAGTCTCTGAAGAACAGGAGGGCAGATGTGAGGAAGAAACAATAAAAAATAAAAATATATCATAATTTACCAGAGTTGAGGAATATAGGCACCAAAATGGATGAGGCCTGAAGGATCCAGCAAAAAATGGGTCCAACTAGGAAAATTCCAAGATACCTTATACTCAAAAAATGACAAAATACAAAGGAAATATTGAAAGCAAGAAGGTCAAAAAAGTAACTTTTACACATAAAAGAAAGTTCATCAGATGTACTACAAATCTATCAAATGAGACTCTATTATCCAGAAGAATATGGAAGGAGATATACAAAATCTCAGTGAAATGAGCACCTTACCAAGAATGCTCTATCCAGTTAGATTATCATTCAGATCTGAAGGAATGATACAGAGCTTCATGGATAGACAACAGCTTAGGGAATTCATAGCCTTGACACCAGTTTTGTAGGAAGTGTTAAACAACTCCTTTAAAGGACAGGAGAAACTTCCCCACACATGCTATTAAATATGGCACTCACTAGTGTTGCATACGGCTGCCCTCTCCTAAATCAATAAAAACGAAAAACATCATAATCATCACAAATTGACTTTAATTGAATTATTTTCTGCTAAGTCCATTTGCCATTCCACTAAGTTTTCTTAAAGTAAGTATATGAAATGAATTTGTCGTATGCCTGCCAAGGCGGCAGGCTTGGGGGTGGGAGGGAAGCTGGGATCATTGGTGGAGGAAATAGTGTTGGATCATTGTATGCCTGAAAAAATTCTATTATGCACAAGCTTTGTAAACCGTGATGTCTTAACATTTTTTTAATTATTAGTTACCCTTGTTATTTTGTCTCTTTTTTCCCTGCTGACTACCCTAGAGTTGCCAAGTATACTTAAAATTAACATAAATACACTTTTCAATAATACACTTTTCCTGGGTAATATAAGAAATATATTTGAACAAAATATTCCTATTTCTTCCTTCTAGCTCTTGTGTCATTTATTTCACATATATTGGCTTAAGCAAGGATATGTAATACATTTTGTCATTATTTTTTGAAGAAGGCTTCTGTTAGATCAATTAAAAATAAGAAAACTTTTAATTATGTTTGTTATTCCTTTTTTGATGTTCTTTATGTCTGTGAGATTCTAGATTATTTTCCTTCTCTAAAGAATTTTTTTTTGCTTTTTTGGGTCACACCTGGCGATGCACAGGGGCTACTCCTGGCTCTGCACTCAGGAGTTACTCCTGGCGGTGCTCAGGGGACCATATGGGATGCTGGGAATCGAACCTGGGTTGGCCACGTGCAAGGCAAACACCCTACCCGCTGTGTTATCTCTCCAGTCCCCTCTAAAGAATTTTTAAAGATATTTCTTGCAAAATAAGTCTTCTTAGAAACAAACTCAATTTTCTTTTTCTATTTAATGTAGTCTAATTATTTATCTTTCATTTATCTTATTGTTGAGGTCAAATCCCCCAAAACATCTCTATCGTTAATGTCATAGAACATTTTTACCTATGTTGTCTTCATTGTGACTTACTATTTCTAGCTTTGTATCAAGTCTTTAATCTATTTTGTATTTATTGTTTATAGTCATTTAGTTAAAATACCGCTAATTTTTGTGGTTTTGATGAACAAACTTGCTGCACCTTCACCAACACTAACGTGCTCAGGAACCTCCAGCACTGTCTCTGTGTCTCCCCAAGACCCCAGTCCTTCCCCCTGCTCCCACTGCTTGATTTCACCTGACATGGTACTCTTCAGTTCCATCCAAATGGCAGCAAACTGCAAAATTTCACCCTTTCTTATAGCTGTATAGTATTCATATGTGTATGTGTATATAACCACAACTTCATTATTCATCTGTCTGGAACATTTGTATTGTTTCCATGTTCTGACTATTATTTTTGCAATGAACATAGGCAGCAAACATCTTTTCAAATTAGTGTCTTTGTGTTCTTGGGATAAATACAGAAGTGGGATCAAAGGTCATAGAGAAGATCTATTCTCACTTTTTTGAGAAGTCCCCATACTGTTTTCTTTCACAGCAGCTGAACCAGATGACAATTCCACCAACAGTGAATAAGGATTTCTTTCTGACTTCATCTGCTCCGATGCTGGTTGCTTCTGGTCTTTTTTATATAGGCCATCACCACTGCTATGAGATGGTGTCTCGTTGCCTTGTCGATTTACATTTCCTGGTGAGAAATAATGATGTGCACTTTTTCATGTGCCTGCTCATCTGGATTCCATTTTCTGATGAGAACGTTTTTTATTGCCAAGCTTTGTGTCTATGTATCTTGAATATTAGCCCTTTATCAAATGTATGATACACAGTATTTTCTCCCATTCAGCAACATCTTTTATTTTATTTTTATTTTGAATTTCTTTTGCCATTAAATATCCTTTATTTTTTTAAAAAAATTCTTTGTTAATGGAATTGAGTCACTAAAGACTTGTCTGGGGCCTATATCCTGCAGCCTTCTGCTTATGTGAATTAATTTGTACCTGGGATTAAGGAGGAGTCCAACTTGATTATTTTGCCTCTGGTTGTACAGTTTCCCCATCACTATGTGTTGGGTTAGACCTTCCTTTTTACATTGTGTGATATCAGATTCTTTGTCATGAATCAAATATTAATCAACAGAAGGATTTATTTCTGGGCTTTAAATTCTGCTCCATTGAGATAGATATCTATGTCCTTATTATTTACAATAGTCCTTATCTCCAAATACTAACTTTTGAGAATTAGGCGTCAATATATGAATATTAGAGGGACAGACCATTAAGAAGCGTTCTCTGTGTGCTCAGACCCTCAAGATAACTTTATTTACATTTTTTCAAGCATCATTTAATATATGAGTCAATTTGTGTAACAAAATGAAGAGAAGTAATAGTTGTAACCATCCGGTGTCTATTTGATGGTCATTAGGCCATCTATTTTATCTACTTTCTCTAATGTAAACTACAAATTAAACAATATCATGTTAACCAGTTTCAAAAATGCAAAGAATGTGGAGCAATTGTATAGCAAGTAGGGCACCTTTCTTGTGTACAGCCATCCTGGGTTTGGTCCCTGGAATCCCACTTGGTCCCAAGCCCCTACGAAGCAATGCCTGAGCACTGAGTCAGAAGTAAACCATGAACACCTAAACCAAAATAATTTAAAAATTAAAAACTTTTTTTAAAAAAAGAAATAAATTCCTAAACCATTTTGCATTTAGATGTTTTATCTGTTTCACCAATGGTGCTTTTAGAGAAAAAAAACTTTCTTTAAAGGAATAAAAAATTAAAAATATGACTTCTGAAGAAGCAGTCTTCTTTTCTTTCTCCAGCTGGTTTGTGACTTCCTGATCCAATAAGACCTCAGAAGATTTGTCCTCTTGTCCGGGATTAAAATTCAGAAGACCTGGGTATCAGTTCTGGCTCTACTATAGGTGAGTTGGGTAATTTGGAGCAAGTTGTTTTGCATTTTTTAGTTCTTTTTGTTTGTTTCTGTTTTGTTAGGGTAGAGACACACACCTAGCAGTGATCAGGCCTTTACTCCAGGGATCACTCCTGCCAGGGCTCCTGGGAACATAGCGGGTACTAGGGATCAAACCTGGGTTGTCCTGGCACAAAGCAAGTGCCTTCCCCACTGTCCAATCTCTTCAGCTCAACCGTTTTTTTAAGCTCTTTTGTAAAGCTTTGCTAATGTCACTTTCCTATCTACCCTATAGGGATTACAGAGGAACAAATAAGATGATGGGTTTATAAACTCGTTATTTGAAAAGGCCTGCCGAAGAAAGCTCTTTGGTTATGGTAAGATAGAGGGTCCTTTCCCAAGTGAGACACTGCTATTTTGAAAAGGCCTCTCTGGAAGGAGAGCCGCTCAGTGCTTGGCTGAGCAAGAGTTTGCCCCCCTCTCCTGCCCAGCCATAGATCAGGGGCTGGTGAAAATGCTTGAACAAGATTCTATCCTTGTTCCCAAAGAGTTCACAGTGTGGCAGGGAAGGCAACCAATGATAGCACTTAAATGTGAAAAATGCAGTAAAAAGGTTATAGAGAACAAGCTGAGGGGAGGAGATGGGGGGAACAGGGGCCCAAAGGACTGTCTATCTCTGGAGGGAAGTGCCACTGAAAAGGGACCTTTGGATCAAATATTACATATCTTGTTAGAATGTTCCAGGTGGGGACATGACTGATTGCCTGGTTGAATCCAGGCTATTTCTGACCTTGGAGCGAGTTCTCGCCAACCTGTCTGAAAGGTCACCAGCGCTGCAGCATAGCCGAGCATCAGAAAGTTGCTCTCAGCTGCTGTCCTGTTGGATAATATCTGTGCAAAGATGGTAGCACAGTAGGTGTGCCTGGTATTCTCCCAGAAGTGATGTGGGTTCCTAGGCACAAAGGTCTCCTCATTGAAGTCGGGGTTTCCTGTCTTACATGAAGGAAAGCCCTGAAGTGCTCCTGGGTTGCCACCCACTGATGCCAGATCATTACAAATCACACTTTCCTTCATTATCACAATGACCCATTTCTCACACGGCAGACGGGCAAACAGAGTTGGTGAATGGTAGAGCGAGTCAAACTTAGGCCCTGACCTTTCACAGCCATTGGCAGGCATGTTCCCATAGTGATTCTGGAAAATGGGCAGGAAGTAACATTATTCCCTGGGAAACTGGAACTTGGGAGAGTGTGCCGGGGACCCCAGCCAGCCCATTGCCTCCTGCCCCCAGCTCAGGCTGTTGGTTACCTTGCGGTGGAGGTCAGAGCCCTGGAAGGCAGTGGGGCAGATATTTCAGGGCAGGCTGACTCCCTGGCACTTCTCAAATCTCATCCTGAAGTGGCTGCCCAGTGGGCCTGGTGTCTGGCGTGCTCTGGCCGGACCTGGAACCCTCCTATTCTGAAAAGTGTTTGGAAGGAACTTCTCGAATACCTCCCCTGACCTGACCCTGAAGGTGGGCTTGCTCTTATTACCCTCCAGGCACTGCTGCTCTGGGTTAACTCTTTGATAGCCTGGGTTCAAGAAAATGTTGGGGATCCTAAAAAGGAAGGTGCCCTGCTGTCTTCTGGTGGTGTAGGTGGGTGTCAGAGGACAGCTCCCTCTTTCATAGACTGTTTGGGGCAGTTCACTGAGAATGGACCATGGTGGGTTCACAGAGAGGGTCCAGGGCATGGGCTTGAGCATGACTCAAAGTTCTAGCTAGAGAACAGATGTTGACGCAACGCCATCTCCCCCAGACACTCACTCCTCAGGAATCCTTTTGTTTAGTCCTCAACCACCACCACCCCGCCACGAATATTTTCTCTCTGTGAATCTCTACCTCAGGATCTGTCTCTCTCCTGCCTGTCTGTGCCCCATGCCCCCCTCGTCTCTTTCCATCTCCTCTCACTCTATTCCCTTCCTTCTGCTCTCCTTTCTCTCCCTTTCGACCCTCCAGCCTTCGGCTAGCGCTATGCCAGTCTCACGCAGACTGATACGCGTTTCCAACGTGCGTGTGTTCTTACTGGAGGAACTCGTGTCTGTTTTAGAAAGTAGGTGAGTTACACTCTTTATAGGCCAAGGGAAAAACAGTATCTTAATTTAACTTTCCTTCCCCCCTCCCCACCCCCTGCCAGTCATTGGCCTGTGGCTGGAGCAAAAATAGGTCCCACTGCTGCTTCTGGCTCACTAGAGCCCTGCCCAAGCCATGAGCCAGCCCAGCTGGCAGATGTGCCGTGGAGGCCACAAGCCTGTTACTCAACTCAGGGCCTGCACCCAGGCTCCAAGCCTGTTGGCTCTCCTAGGGAGCACCCTGAGGCCGGAGAGGGCTTGGGGGGCAGCCAAGGCTGCTGCCCACCTGGGCCTGGAGCTCTGGCAACGCCGGCTCACTGCCTCCTTCCCTTTTCAAGGGGGGCTTTGGAGGGGGTTGGCAGGATCCCAGCCCCCTTCGCCTCAACATTCTACCCAGTGACGCCCCACAGCTCGGGGCAAACTCTCAGGTCCATGCCCAACCCAGCACCATTAAATTTATTGGGTGAGAATTTGAATGTGGATTTAGAGTTACATAATGCTCTTACCTCATAACAGCCTAGGAGAGATTTTACTGAGACTTTATAGTGGACCAACAGAGGGTCGTAGAGGTTAAGTAAGTCACGGGGTTAGAGACGGGACTAGTTTTAGGATTCTGGAATTCTCCATTCCTCACCTCACATTCCAGGGTCAGTGTGCTGCCCTCACCCCGCAACTGCCTTATCTTCCGGGAGTGGACTGTGCCGTGCCTATGGGTTCAAGATGTCCCATCGGTCCTGGACAGAATTGTTTGTCAGACCAGCTCATGCATGAGACCTGGGCAGCTTCCCTGCCTGGTCCCAAAAACCAAGAGCACTGGTGTCACACAGGTGACTCAGGTGGACCCATGGGGCCTGACATGTCTTTTGTCCAGAGGCTCAGCTCTTTGAGGACCCACATGCTCTGCCAACTTCTTTTTTAACATATAATTGGCATAAATGTACCGAACTTGTACATCATTCAATTACATGAATCCTATGTATGTATCCGCTTATCATTGACAATCTGGGCATAGCTGTCATCCATTATCACCCACCCAACATGTTCTTTACCATTTGACCCCATCCAACCACACTTGATGTCTGTGACCATAGATCAGTGTTTAGGGTTTAAATTGTTCACATCACAGAAGATGTGGCAGCCCCAGCTTGGGTCTGTGGCCATTCAGCGGCCAATTCACGCCCCCTCCCCCTTTCTTTCAAAGCCCCTGTCTATGCCCACTCCACATGCTCCAGGGCAGGTCCAAGTGCTGCGTCCACTGAGTGACCAGGAGAAGAGAGTGAGGTCACAGGACTTAGAACCAAAAGATCACGTGAAGGTCCGGGACCTTGCAGGAGATGCCCTGACTCCCGGGGTCCCGTCCTCTGTACCTGTGCCTGGGGGAGGTAACGGTCACCTGCCCCAGGGCAGCCTTCAATTTCAAGCCAGTTTTACAACCAACTTTATAGGAGAGGCAGGAAATCAATCAGCTCATTAATTAACTCAAATAGCTGCTATTTATTTTTTTATAGGGGCCACCCCCTGTGGTGCTCAGGGAGCCCTGGGGCCATTCTGGCAATGCATAGCCCATTGGCACAGACTTGGCAATTCAGTGCATGGGCCTGGCAGAGTCCACCAATGCCACACTGAGACATGTTCAGAGGGGCAGTGGGGCTGGGGGGTTATGGGGCACTGGATGGGCGTCATGCTACTCACTCACCACCACCGAGCAATCTTCTGGCCCTACCTGTCTCTAGTGAGGATTCGTGGAGGCAGACCTCATGGCAACATTCCCCTTTGACTCCCTTATCCAAACAGGGATTGGCATCCTGCAAGTGAGAGAATGGCAGCTCAGAGAAAGTTGAAAGGCTGGCGCCAGGCCAAAGGGAACTGAAAGCCGGAGTGAATACTTGGCTGGAGACAGCCATTCTGTGCTCACACCTTCTTCACCATCTCTTTCTTTTTTTCCCCTCACCCCATTCCCCCATACCCCAGATGAATAAATGCTTTGGCAAAATAAACTCCGAGCTAACAGCACTTTGTAAACAAAGATGCGCCCCCCACATATTTGTCTTGCTCTTGTTTCTACTTTTGAGAAGTAGAAAATAGTCGGATGTCACCCCACAAGTCTCACTCATCCCCCGCCCACCCCTATCCCAGGAGTGTCACTTCTAGGAAATCTCGGAACCATCATTGCTGCCACTTTCTAAAACCCTAGAGGACAGCGTGTCAGGTTCTAAGACTGAAGGTTCTTTCTACTTAACTCCCATCTTCCCTGCAGTAGAACCAACATCAGGCTCACTTTAGGCAAATCATGATGTACATGAGAGGGCCAATTAGCTTTCTTCTCTCCAGGGCACCTCAAAGTGCAGAGTCCTGATTGGGGGCTGGACTCCACAGTCCCTCCCAGTCCTGAACATCTAGTTCCTGGGGCTGTTCTCTGGACACAGAGCGGAGAATGTGTGAGAGGGGTCCAAGGAAGGAGTCTGAACTGGCTGGGCTGTTCTCAGCTCCTGCAGAGGCCCCTGTGACTAGGAATCCTCTGCTCTTTCCTGGTGGCACTTCTGTGAGGCTTGTCAGGGAGGACTTGGAGGACAGGAAGGGAGAAAACCTCCCAGAGAGAAGCCTCGCCTTCGGGAGTTTAGTATGGGGATGGATGGAGGGTCTGCCGCCTACACTGCTTATCCTTGGCCATCTCCCTGCAGATGAAAAGAAAGTTACTCCTAGGGGTCAAAGGCACAGCGGGTCTGACCGGGGCAGGAAGTTGACAGAGCATACACTGAAATTCTGTCCAAGGTACTACTGGGATGCCCAGCTAGTACAGGGCATGTCTCTGACTTGCTCATGGAGCTCAGGGCATGGCCCCATGGCTGAGGGCATCTGACAGCTTTGCATGGGGCTCTCCCTGCAAAGCATGAGCAGGTGGCCAGCCCCCAGCCCCCCACCCTGCTGGCTGTGGCATGCCTGTGCATCTCTCCCTGCGAGCAGGTGCTGGGGAGAGCTCTCTGGTTAGGGGACGGGGTGCGAGGGAGGCGGCCAGTGTGAGTCTGTGGGTCTGTGCAGTGTGCAGTCTTGTCTGTGTCTCTGGGTTAACAGAGATGGAGCAATTTTTTTCCTTCTATAAAATGAGTCTGAAATGCAAACATGGAGTCTGGTCTCTAGGTGCCTGGCAGGGAGATGATGGTGTTGTGGAACGTTCCTGAGCACCCACAGGCCCCACAGCCTCTGCAAAAACACCTGAGCTGGGGTCCCAGGTCCCCACAGCTGGCACTCTAACTGGGAAAGAGATAGTCACTTCCTAGTTGTGTGACTTTTGACTCTTTCTGACCCTTGACCCTCCACCCTTGACCCTCATTGCCTCATTCTTCCAAATGATCAAGTTATTTGTAAAGCTTGACACATTTGGGGGATTTTTCATGAGGTCTCCTGGACTGTCCCTCGTAGTTTCCTCTGTGCTTTCTTCCTGTTGTCCCCATGTCCCCTTTCCCTGAAGGCCCGCCACTCCTTCTCTGTCTTTGATCTCTTTGACTGCAACTTCCCTGCCATCCTTCCTGGAGGAAGCCCATCGGCATGTCAGTGCATGGCGTGTTCCTGTGTATATACTTGGGACTACCCCCTCATTGTGCCCCAATACTAAATTTATTCAATAAATCTTTGTTGCATACCTGCCATGAGCTTGGCGTATAGCTAGGTGTCCTGAATTTACCCATGAGCATGGTAGATGCAGGACCATTGTAGACTCACTGGGCAAGTCAGATAGAGACTCACATCCTTGGATGTAGTCCTGTGGGAGCTGGAGAGACAGTACAGGAGATAAGGCACTTGCCTTACATGTGGTCGCTTTGACTATGACCTGGGTTTGACTACATATGGTTCCCTGAGCACCACTGTGAGTGATCCCTGAGCACAGAACAAGGAGTAAGCCCTGAGCACCAACATCAAAAACTTAGAGAAAGAGAGAAAGGAGAAAGAAAGAGAAAAAGAGAGAAAGAGAGAGAGAGAAAGAAAGAAAGAAAGAAAGAAAGAAAGAAAGAAAGAAAGGGAGGGAGGGACCAAGGAAGGAAAGAAGGAAGGAAGGAAGGAAGGAAGGAAGGAAGGAAGGAAGGAAGGGAGGGAGGGAGGGAGGGAGGGAGGGAAGGAGGGAGGGAGGAAATAGAGAGGGAAGAGAAAGGAAAGGGGAGAGGAGGAAGGGAGGTAAAGAAAGGGAAGGAAGGAAAGAAGAAAGGGAGAGAGAGAGAGGAAAGGAGGGAGGAAGGAAGGGAAGGAGGACACTGTTGTGTGAAGCAAAAGTAGCCTTCGCCTAACTGGTAGACAACCATCTCAATAAAGTTTCCGCTTGGGAAGCCAAAGCAGTACTGGCTTCCACTCTGCTTCCCTATTCTTATTTATTCTTAGCCTCCTTGTGCACAGAACAAACACATACGAAAGGGGCTGGGGAGGAGGCCCAGGTGCTAGTCCCCAAGTTCAGTCATCATCACAGCACGTTCCCCCAGAACTGTCAGTGTAACCCTGGTGGTCTCCAACCATCACCAGGAGTGGGCCCCTGAGCACCACTGCGTGTGGCCCCTACAAAAACCACAAGAATTATTACTCAAATATCGCTAGGTTTGATTGACGTGCCTCTCAGAGGCAGATTCCAACCCTGATATTTGAAAGGCCCAGGAAAGTAAATCTTTTCTGTCAATTCTACTAATAATCATAAAAGTTACTAAGGCATTCCCAGGTAACAGTGAAAGGTCACAAACAGATGTACTATCATATTTAGACAGATATAGAATGAATGGAGTTATTTTTCTATCAAAGAAGATAAAAATGAAGCCTTTGTTCTGATGGATAAGACCCAGGAAAGCGGACATAGTGGTAGGTAGTGGGCACCATCTCCCAGGGGCGTCCCATGCTCGTAACTTGCACACCTCTTGCTCTCCTCTCTCTTGTACACCCCCAACCCCTCCTCTTTGCCTCTGTCCTTCTGTCCCTCTGTCCCCACTCCCCTAGGACTTAGTACTCAAGACCTGGGCATCTCTCAGCATCTCTGTCCGCTGTGGGAATGTCTCAATGTGGGGTGTGGCTCCTGCCTCTCTGGGACTCCTTCTTTCTGTGCCCATGGAGGAGGGCACCTCAGATATGCATCAGATTTATGAGACTGTCCCCACAGCCCTGGCAGCTATCTGCACCACCCCGCATCTTAGGAGAGATGCATCTTGTCTCTTTACTGCTTCTTCTTTCCCAGAAGCCCCTGCCCCATGGAGCCTGCTTGGCACAGCGGGAGCCAGTACCTATGCTGGGCTTGGGCTTTTTTTTTCTTTTTCTGGTAATTCTTTTTTTTTTGATTTTTGGGTCACACCCAGTGAAGCTCAGGGATTGCTCCTGACTCTGCACTCAGGAATTACTCCTGGCAGTGCTTGGGGGACCATATGGGATGCTGGGGATTGAACTCAGGTCAGCCGCGTGCAAGGCAAATGCTCTACTCTCTACCCGCTGTACTATCGCTCTGGCCCGGGCTTGTGCTTCTGCTCCATCCTGATCCAGAGGAAGGACAAGGTCTGGCCACAGTGGGGTGCAGCCTTGGCACTCTGGCAATCCCAGATTGCCCCAAGTCCTCCCAAATGCTCCCCCACCCAGAACCTGGCAAACAGCACTGGTCTTTGCTAGGTTCTCTTGCACCCTCTTGCCTCTCGGCTCTTCTGAGACTGTCACTCCTGTGGCACGATGCTCTCCATCCTGCCAGACTGAGGCCAGGAGCATGCCCAGGGGAGCCTGGGTGGGAGCGGGGCTGCTGTGTATCGGAATATCTCTGTGCCTCACACAGTCTCACGTCCACGTCACTGCAGCAGGATGAAACAGACACGATGAGTCTGCTGGCTTTCTGGATGAAGCGAGCAGGGCTTCTGCATGGCCCGAGACTGTGGCCAGGGTCAGACTGCCTTCCTTAGCCCATGGGGTGTGGACTCTTTGCCTACACTTGAACCCAACCAGCTCTTTTTTCTCTGAGTGACTGTTGTACCGTGAACTTGTGCCCAGCCTTTGTCTTAAAAGCACATGTGTTTAGGGGCTAGAGAAGTGGCTCAGAGGATTAGGGTGAAAGTTGTATGCCAGAGGCCTGGGTTTGACCCCCAGCTCCACATGTTCTCCTGAACATCACAGGGAATGAGGGCCTGCCATTCCCCAGCCCGAACCAAGAGTAAGAGCTGAGCACTGCTGGGTATGACCCCCACTCCTGCAAACAATCAGTCTTGATTTTTCTGAATTTTGATGGGTGCTTCCTGATATGAAGATAGGAGGAAAGAAGCTTTGAGGCCTTCAGGCTTCTTGGAAACTTACAGATGGTCTCTGGGGAGACTGGAATATGTCTCATGTCCTTCAGTGGAGCACTTTCCTTGTATGTATAAAGTTCGGATCCCATCCTCAGTCACTGTCACTGTCTCTGTCCTCCCGTTGTTCATCAATTTGCTCGAGCGGACACAAGTAATGTCTCACAACAAATTATGAGACTTGCTGTTACTGTTTTTGGCATATCGGATATGTCACAGGGAACTTGCCAGGCTTTGCTGTGCAGGCAAGATACTCTCGGGAGCTTGCTGGACCCTTTGAGAGGGGTGGAGGAATCGAACCTGGGTTGGCCGCATGCAAGGCAAATGGCTCACCCACTGTTCTCTCGCTCCAGCCACCCATCCTCAGTACAGAAAAAAATAGTTGTATTTGGGTTGGGGAGATGGTTTGAGGAGTGTAAGGGACACTTTGCATGGAACATTGGTTCAGTCCCTCCTCCCACACAATCTGGGGCAAACCCACACCCAAATTAAGTATAAAATTCAATTGAAGTTTTTAGCTCTATAGTCATAGACCCACCCCACAATCAAGTTAATGAGCACGTCTATCTCCACTAAAAGTCCACTGTATTCATTTGTAATCTATCCTTTACTTTTCTACCATTCCTCCTTTCTCCTTAGGCAACCATTGGAAAGCTCCCTATAACAAAATAGTTTAAGATATTATTATTATTATTGCTATTATTATTTTGCTTTTTTGGGCTACACCTGGTGATGCACAGAGGTTACTCCTGGCTCATGCACTCAATAATTACTCCTGGTGGTGCTCAGAGACCATATGGGATTCTGGGAATCGAACCTGGGTCAGGCATGTGCAAGGCAAACACCCTACCCACTATGCTATCACTCCAGCCCCAGATTAAGATATTAAAGAAGTAGAATCATAGCATTTATGTCCTGTTGAATTCTTTCACTCTGCCGACTTATTCTGAAGTCTATTTGTTATTGAGAAAATCACTAACCCTCCATTCCTGTTTATGGCTAAGTAATAGTCCACGGGAGGGTTAGGTTTCCATTTAGGAATCCATTCCCCTTTGCTAGACACAGGTCTTATTTCCAATTTGGGGCTGTGACAAATAAAACTGCTGGGAACATTTGTGCACAAGACTTTGTGTACACATCTACTTTTCTGGGCCAACTACGTACCAGTGAAATGACTGAGTTCCAGGTTAGGAGTTGTTTGGGAAACTGACAGACTTTGGCAAATGGTTGAACTCTTGCACATTCTCCCCAGCTGTGTGTGAGAGTTGTTCCACATGGTCTCCCACACTAGATAGTATCAATCTTTTTTTCCTATTTTAGGCATACTAAAATTAGTAGTGGCATTTCATTGTGGTTTTCATTTGCCTCTTACTGGTGGCTTCTGAAGGTTCACATCTTCCTGTGCTTGTTTTCCATACATACACAGATTGTCTTTGGTAGAGTGTCCATGGAAATGCTTTGCCCAGATTTTATTGGATGATTTATTTCTTACAGAGTTCGAGCGTTTTGCATGTCTTCTCGGTTCAAGCATGTTGGAAAATGCAGTTGGCAATATCCTTTCCTAGTGTGTGGCTTGTTTTTTATGCTGCTAAAGGTCCTTTAAATGTTGTCACAGGGGATGGGTACCCCACTTTGTTTCAGGGCTGGAGATCAGGACCCTGAGTGCTGGCAATGCAAAACCTATGGGACTTGACTTCAAGCCCTCACCCATGCAAGGCAAGAGCCACCCCACTGACACAAGGTCCTTTATGCTCCTGAAGGACTTGTAAAGAGATGTTCTTCATTTTGATGTGGTGTAATTGATTCCCATTTTCAATGCTTTTCATTATGTGGTGGTGGATGAGGTGTGCACTGCGCCCTTGCTTACTTAGGGAACCAAGTGAAATCGAACATACACTCCACCCATTGGCCCTAAAAATGCTTTCTGAATAAAAGATCATGCTTTGGGTTTTAGTCCCAAGAAAACCTTAGATCATAAATGTTTTCTCATATGTTTGCCTCTAGAACTTTTATAATCATTTATATTTTACACTGAGAGACTCTGATTCATTTAGAGCTAATTTTGTATATGATTCAAGGTGTAGAAGCTCTTTTGATTTTTTCTGTATGCGCATACCCAGTTTTTCAGAAGCATATTTTATAAGGCTATAGTCCCTCAATCCTCATTAAAAATCAATTGAAACCCTATTGACCACATATTTATGGATTTGTTTCTGAATTCTACACTATTAATATTGTGTGTATATTGTGTGTGTGTGTCTGTATGTTTGTTTTGACAAGAGCCAAACCCAGGGACTCATACATTTAAGGCAGATGGTTTTCTTATTCACTTAATCACTTAACTTCCCGTTAGTCGTCGATTTGCTCGAGCGGGCGCCAGTAACGTCTCCATTTGTCCCTGTCGCGTGCTAGTGTAGCCCAATGGCATCTCTTCGCTCCGGGAACATGGAGGGCCTCAAACCGATCGTTCATGACCTTGACAAAGAAGTCTGACCATCTGGTAGGTGGGCGGCCACGCGGTCTCTTGACATCCCGTGGAATCCAATCAGTAACAGCTCTAGTCCAACGGTCGTCTTTAAATCTCATTACGTGACCAGCCCATCTGATTTTCGACACCTTGGCAAATGAGACAG
Source organism: Sorex fumeus (assembly GCF_029834395.1). Taxonomy (NCBI): domain Eukaryota; kingdom Metazoa; phylum Chordata; class Mammalia; order Eulipotyphla; family Soricidae; genus Sorex; species Sorex fumeus. The sequence continues at coordinate 5,384,409 of NW_026606060.1, read as the reverse complement.
CGTCCCTGATCCTTGATCGTCGACGGATGTCAGAACTCCGGATTCGTTCTCTCATTTGAGTGAAACGTGATATTCCAAGCATAGCTCTTTCTATTCTTCTTTGGGAGACCTGAATGGCGTTCTCATCTTGTTTGCGTAAGGCCCAGGTCTCTGAGGCATATGTTAATGCAGGAAGAACAGTGGAATCAAAGAGATGTGCCCGGAGCCAGAGGTTCTTCGTCCTCTTAGCTATTTCTTCGACGTTCTTGAAGGTTTTCTTATTAAGAGATATTAAAATATATGCTTAATCCTTGGGGCTGGAGCCAAGTGGGTACACGGGTAGGGCATTTGCCTTGCACATGGCCAACCCGGGTTTGATTTCCAGCATCCCACATGGTCCCCTGAGCACCGCCAGAAGTAATTACTGAGGGTAGTGCCAGAAGTAACCCCTGTGCATCGCCAAGTGTGACCCAAAAAGCAATATATATATATATATATATATATATATATATATATCCTTAATAAATATCTATTACTCCTTCATATTTCAACATTCTTTGTGGCACATGATATTTACCTTGAACCTCTATGTCAATGCTTGTATTGAACTTTTTGATTCTCTGTCCCTTTCCCCTTCTATACACACATTAAATATTGTCTCCTTTGCTACACAAGTGCTCTACTGCTAAGCCAGCTCCCCTGTACTGGTCTAAAATCAATATCGGCTATATTACAAGAAGATATCCTATTTGTCCTTGATAGAATTAATTTATTAGAATAATCAACTTTTAAAGTTTATAATTCAGATGATTTTATGTAGTCACAAAGTTGTGCAGCTACCAGCATTGCCTAATTGAAAGCATCTTTATCACCCCAAAAAGAGATCAGTACATATTGGCCATCACATTCCATATATTCCCCCATCTTACCTTAGCCCCAGGCTACCAGCTACCTTTATTCTATTTCATCTCTATGAATTCACATTTGACTATAGAATACACTGTAGCACTGTTCTCCCATTGTTCATCAATTTGTTCGAGTGGGTACCAGTAACGTCTCCATTGTGAGACTTGTTACTGTTTTTGGCATATCGAATATGCCATGGGGATCTTGCCAGGCTCTGCTGTGCTGGTGGGATACTTTCGGTAACTTGTTGGGCTCTCCTAGAGTGATGGAGGAATCGAACCCGGGTCTGCTATATGCAAGGTAAATGCCCTACCCACTGTGCTATCACTCCAGCCCGTCGTGAGACTATATAATACCTCCTCAAAAACTACATTTTCCACATTCTTTTATAGTCATCTTGAATCCTGCTTTCTTCATTTCCTTGTGCCCTTTTTAGAGTCTCACTGTGTGATTATATTTCCTAAGATGTTCTTTTATAAATGTTTACTTCTTTGCAACTTTATGAAAATGTCCTGATACATGTAATTGGAGGGCTTACTTTTTCTACTTGACGTCGCATTGTTAAGCTTTGTTCACATGGTCATCTGTCACTGCACTTTATTTATTTTAACCCTAATGTGAAATTTTAATTACTGTCTAATTTCCCAGTCTCTGTGATGGGATCTTTGGGTGGCTTCCAGGTCTGAGGCCTTGTGAATAGTGTGTCTGTGAATGCACTTGTACACGTTTCCTGAGTCCATGCTCGTGAGTGAAAATCTGGGGCATAGGTTATGTTACTGTTCAGCTTTAGGAAATAACATCAGACTGTTTTTAAAGTGGTTTCACCAATGTTTACTCCCACCAGCACACACAAGAGATGATGTGGCTATGAATACACATCCCCCAGTACATATACTCTATATTGTCAGACTTTTAAGGAAGGTTGTCAATTGGTGGGGAGAGAGGTTAAATGCTATTTCATTGCTGCCTTGGTTTATGATTTTTCCAATACCAGTAAAGCCCCAGAATTCTTGATGTATGTTTTGGCTATATATGCTTCCTTTCTGTGAAATTTCTGTGACTCTTCAAGAGCCGTTGGTAATCTTTCTGCTGATGATTGTACACATCTTCTTATTTTAAACAGTGGTTGTTATGTGTATGAAAATAGTCTTGACACTTGACATAATCTCCTTGTTGAGTATGTTGCAAATGTCCTTTCCCAACGTATTTTGCTTGCTTTTAAATATTTTAGATTGTTTATTGAAAATCAAAAATCCCATCCCATAAAACACAGTCACTATGCATTCTACAAAACTCTTGGTGTTATCTCAGCCTCCCTTCCACACCCCAGAGAGAGAATAAGTGTATTAGGTAGAGACACTCCTTAGATCGTAATTCACCCACCCAAGGGAGAGAGGAAAAGGACGGAGGCTAGTTCCTACCCTCCTACCCTACCAAGCCCCCTGCTTGTATGCTGGCCTGACCTCAGCTGGAAGTACCGTAGGTAGAGGGGCAGGTCCCGTTTGACTTGAATGCACAAGAACACGCTACTGCAGTGCCCTTTCTATCTGCTCCTGGCAGGAAGCACTGAAAACTGGCACGCTCAGAGCCTCAGGCCAGAGTCACCAACCCACACACCAAACCACAAATCAAATAGCTCTTATCATCCCAGGGGGTTCCCACAGCTCATCCTGGGTTGATCTTAGGGGAAGCCAGCAGAGATACTCTTAAATGATACCAATCTTGCTTTGTCACTCACTTGCCTGAGGAACCTTTAGTAGTTTCCCATTGGACTTCTAGATTCTTCGTTTGTCTCATTTAAGAAGCAAAGAGACTTTTGCTCAACATCTACTCCTACCCCTTTCTAGTCCCCCTTTTAGGAGCATTTCCCAACCTGAATGTTTAAAGTCAGTAACTGCTGGTGTGTCCCCAGAGAAGTGGGTGGAAATATTGAACACTAGTGGTCTTGTGTATCTACTTGGTGTTAATCCATTCATCTGGATACACAAGTGGACTTGGTCAGTGAGACCAGGTCCACTCTCCAACTGCCTTATTTCCCTACTTTATCCTTGACTTCCTCCATACAAGCCCAGACAGAGGTGGGTGAGTTCAGAATTTTGGATTTGAACCTGGAGGAAGTGAAGACTACGCAGTTTTTCCTCTTCCACCCTGCTTCTTTCCAAGATCAAGTGTGGCTAATTAGCATACTTCTGATTCCTCTTTGGCATCTGCTCTATTCCAATGGAAACTTTCTGGGGTTCAGAGGGAAAGAGAAAACATGAGCGAGAACAGAAATTTGACTTTCCAAGGTTTCTGATCCACAGTGCCATGAAATCCAGGACCATCATCTTTGCCCTTGAGTGTCCCCAACATTTGACATGGTCCTGGCACTTAGTGTGTGTGTGTGTGTGTGTGTGTGTGTGTGTGTGTGAATGGATCGAGTGAAATAAGTGGTGTGGTCACCCCTCTTTGCTAGGCGTGACTCAGGGAAGCTAAGCACTGTACCCAAAGTCACCCAGATCTGCAGTTGACATCAGATTGGCCTGATTCCCAGCGCCTCCTCCGCACAGGGCCAGGCAGAGTGCCACTGTCCCTGGCACACCCCCATTTGCATCTGGAGAAAGAAGCTGGGCTCACTAAGAGGGCAGACCCGGCTGGCTGATAGTCTGCTCATCTCATCCACTTATCTGCTGTCTTATCTTCTGGCTAACGGAGGTGCTGGAAGTGCTGTGGGCACAGTTCTTATTAAATTAAGCATGAGATGAAATCATTCCTCTTAAGTCTTTTACCTGTCCGTTTCCCTGGGGCTGTTCTTCATGAGTGATTTCTCACATTTTCCAAGTGACTCAGGTGGTAGGAGGGTGGCGTGCCAGGGAGCTGGAGAGGGGAGGGAGTGAGATCTGGTTTGCTCAGAATATGGCTGAGAAGCTCTGGACCCCCAGAGACCCCCGGGGAGCTCCCCCAAACGCCTTGGTTAGGAAGTATGCCCTTTCTGCCACATTCCCTTGCAGTGCTGATATCTCTCACGAGAGAAGAAGCAGCTGCCCGTTGTTGGGGGGCAAGAACTGAAGGGCCAAAGGCAGATTCGGGGCTTCTGGAGACCCGGGAAGCAACTTGGAAAGGTCTAAAAGGGAGAGGGAGGTGGGTGGAGGGAACCCCAGAGGCTGGACTTCATCTAGGGGAGGGTGTTGAAGGGTTCCTGCCCCTGCGTGGGAGAAGACCTCCTCAGGGCTAGACCAGAGGGCAGAGATCATGACAGAAAGCAGAGGGATGACCAAACTCCCTCACCACTGCTTGCAGGACTCAGAGGAAGTCCAGAGGAAGAGCGTTGAAAGGTGTGAAGAGGAGAGGCCATAGGGGAGGGTCCCCAGCGCGACTGGCCAGCACTCTGCTTTCTGGACGCCATCCTGGTGGGGCACGTTCAAGGGGTGCTCCTAGCAGTGCTCTCTCAGTTCTTGAAGCCCTGGCTCAAGTCTGCAGCCTGGTCATGCTGTCAGGGGGTGCTCTCTGTCTTGGGGCCATAGGGGTGACCCCCTCACCAGCTTTGCATCTTTCTTGGGTTCCAGATTTGGCCCGGAACCACATTGCAAACAAAACATTTCCTGACACACCTCAGAGCTGCAGACACACCCAGGCAGCTGCTGAAATCAAACACAGGCTTTGGACCAGGCTCCTGGACTGGGGTACCAGCTTTCTGTGTGAACCTCATTGAGTGTCTAATATTTCTGCACTTCGATATCTGTAAAAAATTTTCTTGAAAAGTACTCCGACCCTTTCTACTCCTTGGGGAAAGAAGGGGGTTTGAAAGATGTAAATAAAAGGCAGCTTGTGAGGGGGCCTGAAAGAAGGCAAGGGAGCACTGCAGAGCAAGGGTTAGTGCAGGTTTGACGTGCGATGGTGGAGGGGGACTAATATCTCACAATACCGGAAGCCAGATTTTACGAGTGCAGACTGTTTCTTCTCTGATTTATATTACTTAACTTAAATCAGTTTTATTTTATTGGTACTATTGGGCCACAGCTGACTGTTCTTAGGGGATACTCCAAGCTCAGTGCTCGGGGATTATTCCCAGTGATGTTTGGGTAGCAGCAATTCCAGGGCTCTGATGCAAAGCATGTACCCCTGCCTTTTGAGCCATAGCCTAACATTTGGGTTTATTTTAAAAGTATATTATTTGGGGGCAGGAATGACAGTATCCGGGTAGGGCATTTGCTATGCATGCTATGCATCTACCCAGGTTCAATCCCCAGTATCCCATATAGTCCCCCGAGCATTGCCAGAAGTGATCCCTGAGCTCAGAGCCAGGAGTAAGCCCTGAACCCCACCCTCCCCCACAAATGTATATTGTCTCTTTTTCCCCTCCCTTTTTCCTCCCCTCCTTTCCCCTCTCCTTCCCTCTTCTTCCTCTCCCCTTCCCTCTCCTCTATGTCTCTGTCTCTGTCTCTTTCTCTCTTTCTTTCCCCCTCCAGCCCCCACGCTCAGAGTTCCTGGGATCAACTCCCTGTGACTCTTCACCGGATCTTTCAATACTCAGGCCTGGCAATAAAGTGGTGCTGGGGGGACCCCAGAATTTCAGGGATCACACTAAGTTCCTTATCACATCAGGATAAATGTCCATGGCCCCTGAGGTATCTCCCCAGTGCTAAAGTATATGGTGACTTTTTAAAAAAATTTCTCCCAGGATCGGGGCTATAGCATCTTGACCCCTTTGATTTAGGATGGATTTGTCCAATCTGGCTAATGGGGCCAGTGGCCACTTCCTTCCTCACAGCTCCATATATGTCCCTCCTGAAACCATGTGTTTGGTCAAAGAGGACAGACATCCTTGAACAAAGGTGGACCGTTCTTTGGTCAGGGGTATACAGGTTGCTGTGGTTCCCTGCTAGAACCTCTAAATGAACTCTCAAGAAAAATATCATTCCAGATTAGAATGGAGAGACACTGGATGCTGATGGTAATCCACCACGCCTGTAGCTTGAGATAGTTTGGTCTAGGGGATCATCAGGCTTGGTACCTCATGACCCACTTTAGGCTGTACCCCGAAAGATCAGGAATGGGTAGGGATACTGCACACTGGCAAGGCAACAAGTGTAGAATCTTTGTTTCTTCCTCTCTACAGATACTGACCAAGTTCATGTTGGTCTCTTCTCATCCCTTCTTCTCAATAGAATGATTAACAGTCTCATTCTTCCATTCCACCCCATTCCGAAACTCCTTTGAGGAGTTTCGGAATGGGGTGGAATGTTTAAATCAATGTTTGTCCATCTTTTTTTCACCTGAGTGTCAGCACATGTTTCCATGTGCCAGACATGGAACAGCACTTAAAAGCAAGGCAGGAAAAAGTGGATTTTCAACCTCTCTACACCTGTGGACAGCATAGCCCTGGTCCTTGTATGGGTGGTCAAAGAATGCTGTTTTCGGCTGTCTTCCTGAAAAGGACAGCTCTTTATCTCTCCTTATGTCTGAAACTTTGCTCTGTCCATCTTCTGTCCCCATCTTTCCTCCCATGGCGATCATGCTGTCTATCAATTCTCCATCCTCATCTTCCTTCTACCAGTATTTGACAAGGTTGATCCTTCTTCCTTCCTCTGATGTCCAGCACCACTGTCTTGTGACTCTTCTTCAACTTTTTTGTTTATTTGTTTGTTTGTTTGTTCGACTTTGGGGGCCATACCCGGCAATGCTCAGGGCTTATTCCAGAATCGGCACTGAGGGATTACTCCTGGCAGTGCTCAGGGAACCATATGGGATTCCGAAGATCGAACCCAAGTTTGTTGCATGCAAAAAAAGATTCCTACTTACTGTACTATCTCTCCAAACCCAATTCTCCTCCCAGTCTACCAACTGCTTCTTTATCTCTTCTCCAGGATCTTCTTTGTTTTCTTGAGTTTTGAAAGCTGAAAGGGCCTCAGCTCTTTCTGTTTATCATTCCTTGCTCTGATTGACTTTGTCTTGCCTGAATATGCTAATAACCCCAAGGGGATATTTCCGTTCAGACCTTTTTCCTAAACACTGCACATGTATTCTATTTCTGTCTAAACTGTCCACTTGGATGGCTCTCAAACTAAATATGTCCAAGACCAAACTCCTGACCTTCCCCACTTCCTCCTCACCAGCATTTCCCTATCTTAGCCATGTGAGTCTTGCTACAACTCGGGGAAAAAACTTACAATCATCCTTGATTCTTCTCTGTCTCAGTGTCTATCTTTCTCTTTCACCAGCCTCTCTGAATTGTCAGTACATAACCCATCAACACTCTTGTCATCCTGAATTGACCACCTGGTGCCACCAGTCTGGCCCAAGTCATTATTTTGTCTTCTAGATACCTGCAAAGCCCGCCAACACTCTGCAACAAGCACTATTCCCCATGCTCTGTTCTGTTCCCATCCTCCATTCGTAGCAGCTGGAGAGCTTTTTTTTTTTAAACAGGAAAGTAGTATGAAAGTAAACCTACATAAAAGCAGAGCAAGCTTTGCATTTGTCAAAACCCAAAGGATATGTGTAGTTAGGAGAAAAATTATAACCCCAAATCTCTCTTTGCATGAAGTTTATTTTTATCTGATTATTTTTAAAAACAGCAGACGTAGAAATGGTTATGAAAACCTTGCAGAACTTATTCTTTTGTAGATCTTTCCATTTCTGAAAGGAAATCTCCATGTTTGTCTCCCTCTCTGTAGCAGAAACTAGGAGATGGCACATCTCTAGAAACTCTTATTACCGAAAAGGCAATGACTTAAATCTGCAGAATAGCCTTGCCTTTGTTGATTATGTCTTTTCTTTCCTTTCCTTTTTTTTTCATTTTTGGTTGGGGGTGTGGGAAGGGGCCTCCATTATGGACGAACCAGGCAGTCAGTTCTGCACAAGAGGGTGAGGTTGTGATGCTGCCTGCACCCTGCAGCGCCCGGGACTCCTGGGCCCAGGCCTAAGGAGGCAAGGGCCTTTTTATGGTATCTCCTGCATCCTTTGCCCACCCCCATCCCCCTTGCCCTTTCTAGTACCATCCAATCACAGGTCTTTACCTTTTCCCCAGGTCCTTTGACTGTCTTAAGATGTTATTTAAGGAAGTGGTTTGGGCCATTTTGATATTACTCTGTCTTTCTGTCTCTTCCATGTATATAGGAGGTAACTATATCATTACTTTTTTGTTGTTGTTGTAATTTTATCCTGTTAATCTTTTTCTATTTTGTTTGATTACACGTGGCATTTTACCCAAGAACCCATATGGACAGAAGGGAAATTCTTTTATCCTTTGAAATATATACATATCACTTGATCCCTTGACTTCCTGTTAATCGTTGATTTGCTCGGGCAGGCGCCAGTAACGTCTCCATTTGTCCCTGTCGCGTGCTAGTGTAGCCCAATGGCGTCTGTTCGTTCTAGGAAAACGAAGAGTCTCAAACCGATCGTTCATGATCTTGATGAAGAAGTCTGACCGTCTGGTAGGTGGGTGGCCATGTCTTTTGACATCCCATGGAATCCAGTTGGTAACGGCTCTAGTCCAGCGGTTGTCTCTAAATCTTATTACGTGACCAGCCCATCTGATTTTTGACTCCTTGGCAAACGAGACAGCATCCCTGATTCTTGATTGTCAACGGAGGTTGGAACTCCGGATTCTTTCTCTCATTTGAGTGAAACGTGATACTCCAAGCATAGCTCTTTCAATTCCTCTTTGGGAGACCCAAATAGCGTTCTCATCCTGTTTGCGTAGGGCCCAGGTCTCTGAGGCGTATGTTAGTGCAGGAAGAACAGTGGAATCAAAGAGATGTGCACAGTGGAATCAAAGAGATGTGCCCAGAGCCAGAGGTTCTTCGTCCTCTTAGCTATTTCTTCAGCGCTCTTGAAGGCGTTCCAAGCCGCTTTCTTCCTCCTGCGCAACTCAGGTGCCAGGTCATTCGTCATGTTGATTTCTCGACCTAGGTACACATAACTGTTGCATTCGGGGATGGTCGTTCCGTTGAGAGCAAATGGAGCTTCAGGAACGAGGCTGTTTCTCATAAACATTGTCTTTGTAAGATTCAGCTGTAGTCCGACCTTTCCACACTCACGGTTGAAGTCGGCCAGCATTTGTGCTGCTTGGCTAATGTTTGGTGTTATTAGAACAATGTCATCAGAAAAGAGGAGGTGGTGTAGTTGCCGACCATCTATCTTCACTCCCATTCCTTCCCATTCTAGTCGTCGCATGATGTTCTTGAGGGTGGCACTGAAGAGTTTCGGTGAAATGGTATCACCCTGCCGAACACCTCTCTTGACATCAGTGATTACTTCTTTGTAGAATGGTGAGATCCTGGTAGTGAATCCGTAATACAGCTCATGGAGGATCCATATACATATATCTCTAATATATATATATATATATATATACATATATACATAATTAAAAGTCAATCCTACTATTACTCACTTTAATAATGTTTTTTATTAGTTTATTGTTGTTATTTTTATTCTGTTAGTCTTTTCTTTTATTATAAGTAGCATCCCACCCAAGAACCCCGATGGACAGAGGGAAGTTATTTTTTCCTTTCATATATGCATATATATATTATATATATGTGTATACGGGAAGAGTGTGTCCTACTATATGTAAGTCACTCACTTGAATTAGTAATGTTACAGTATTGGTTTTTGGCATATCAAATACATCACAGGTAGCTTGCCAGTATTCAATATGCCAAAAACAGTAACAAGTCTCACAGTGGAGACGTTACTGTGCCCGCTCTAGCAAATCGATGAACAACAGGAGGACAGTGCTACAGTGCTACAGTATTGGTTAATCATTTGTAACAAACATGCCGTAATAGTATAAGATGTAAATAATAGAAAAGTTTGGAGTAGCAGGTATATAAGGACTCTGTATGTCACCATCAATTTTTCTGTAAGCCTAAAACTGCTTCTAAAAATCAGTCTATTAATCTTCGGATAGAACATTAGATAGTATTACATCTCTATTCCTATAGGATTTTCTACCTCATACTCAGAGGTGGGGAAAAACCCCGCAATATTCCCCAAACTGCTCAAGGTGGGGGCTTCCAGCTATTCCCCCGCAAAGTTCATGGGACCACTCCTGGCAAGTGTTCCAATTCTCGCAGCCTCTCCTACCCTGAGCTTCACAGTCCCCAAGGCCTCAAGGCTCTTCCTCCCATCTGCCCATCACACAGCCCACTCCCCAACCCAGGAACTTTGCACACTTAATGATGGGGATAGAGCTGTAAGCTTGTGTTATTAGGGGAGTTTGTCATTAGGTGGCGGAGGGTTAGTAGAGATTTTGTCATGTGCTAATAGGACTGAGCGAAGGTAGACACACTTCCGTGGTTTAGCCCATCTCAGCTAGATGGTCTAGCCTACTGGGATAACCGTTGTATCCTCAGTCCATCATTGACTGAAATGTCTTAAGTGATATGTGACTCTATTCCCTCTTCCCCTGCTAGAAAAACTCTTACCCAATTGTTCTTTAGGTTCATTCACTCCATTGTTCTCAGATCTCACCTTGAGGTTCACCTTGTCCTCTTACTGCTCTGTGGAACTAAGTACATCCTCTCCCGTCTTATATCTCTGTGTTGCTTCATTCTTTCTTCATGAGCTCTACTGACACTTGACATATGTATATAAATTTATGGTAGTTTTGAAGTTTGTGTGTTATTTTTATTTCTCCCAGAAAGTGAAAATTAAGTACCATGACCTCAGACACTTTGTCTATATTGTCTGAAGCCATATGTTTGATCCCTAGGGGGAAATGTCTGGTACCTAGTAGGTGTTTATAATATTTATTAAATCCCTGTGTTCCAAAATGATCAGAACCAGTTGGATTTTGTCCTGGGAGTTTCCCTGCGAAGAAAGTCAGTGCTGCTCTAGAGTGGCCCAGTCATTCCATGATGGAAGTTAAGAGTTTGTGCATCTGTTGCCAAGGCGATGGCTAAACACCCATGTCACTGCAGCTGTGTTATTTCTTAAACAATAAAATATTTTCCAATGTATGGTTGAGGCCTTGAGTGTTGGCTACTAAGTATATTGGAAGTTGTTTCCTATTAGGGTTTTTTTTTAAAAAAAAAAAACACCTAGACATGTAGACATGTCCCTTCCATTTGTAAAACCAAAAGACCTTCTTTACACAGAGAGGCATGAAACCATCATCAAGCAAAGGTTGAAAATTCAATAACCTAACTCAATAACCTAATGACCTGCTTGTTTTCTTAACCAGTCTCAACTTGTACCAAGCTTCAGGAGTCAAAGACAAAAGATGATTATGCTTAAAATTTTTGAGGTTACTAAAATAAATCTTTTAAATTAAGTTTTCTTTTGTTCTCTGATCATTTCCTTCCATTCGCTTCCTAACAGCAGAATGATTGGGTCTATGGCTATGAAACAAGAGTGTACCCAAGTCTAAATCTTAACCATAAAAAGTAAAGTAAAGGCCCTCCCGTTGATCATCGATTTGCTCGAGCGGGCCCAGTAACGTCTCCATTGGAGACTTTGTTGTTACTGTGTCTGGCATATCGAATACATCACGGGGAGCTTGCCAGGCTCTGCCGTGCGGGCGAGATACTCTCGGGAGCTTGCCGGGCTCTCCAAGAGGGGCGGAGGAATCGAACTCGGGTCGGCCATGTTGGCTGCGTGCAAGGCAAACGCCCTACCACATAAGAAAATCTTAATGATTTTCTACTTTTTTTATCATCCTAAATTGTCTCCTGAGAAATGAAATTGCTCGTTATCAATTACTGGTGAATGTTTTTCAATTACTCCTTAAATTACTTTATTTTTAACACCAAAGAGCTGTTGGAAGATATGTAAATGCAGTATTTCTCAACCCCGGCAAGAATCATGAGTGGTAGGGTGGGGAGAGAAGAAAGGTGGTGGTGGGAGGGACTAAGAACTAAAACTGATATTTTGGGGTTCCACCTGTAATCAATCATATGCACATGGGGAATTGGTAGTAGACTTTAATCTTTGTGAAAAGCTCCCCAACTATTTCTATGTACATTCTGAGCTGAGTCTGCCCACAAAGTGACCTCAATTCTGGCTAATTTTGTATATTTGTAACAGTGACTTCTCAGAGGCCATGTCCAAGGAACGAAAGAAATTTAACTTGGATTTTGGCATTATTCTTGGGGGTGTGACTTCCCTCTTTTCTTATCAACCCATGCTCAGGAAACTGACAAGTTCAGCCCCAGTGAGGTGTCAATGACTGATAACAGTCATGTGGGTTTGCCTTTTGACAGCACATCCCCTGCCCAGAATCCTAGGAACCACAGGGCCCCTGCAGCCACTCCCGTTCTTCCCCATTCAGTGGGTGAACTCTCAGGCTTCTCAGATTCCTGAGAGGAGCTAGTGCTTCCAAACATAACAGTCCCAGCATTCCCGTTCCATAGCCAGCTCTGAGTCTGTGAGCTGGGCAGTGTCCCTTTAACTTGCTACTGAAGTTGGGCAGCATCTGAGATCAGGACCTTTCGAAATATTTATCTGCTTGTTATTTATCTGGGCAGAGAGCAGGGGAGAAGAGAGGTCCTGGGAACTATGCCCAGAGCCTGAGAGAATACAGGGAAAACTTGGCTAAATTTGTTTTAATAACTTTTACTGTATCTTTTTTTATTATAAAATTAACAAATGCTTACTAAAGAAAACTTGGGATGCACAAAAAGTATAAAGAAAACAAATCATCCATAATCCCATAGTTCTAAGATGTCCGGCATTAATCATTTGACTTATTTCCATAAAGATCTCTTTTTTAATGCACACACATTCTTTTTTCTTTATAACATCCTATCACCAGCATATTTCTGTGTTGTGAAAAGTTCTTTTAAAATATAATTTGGATTGGTTCCATGACATTTTCTCTTTGGTTATCTCGTAATTTATTTAGCTAATATTCTATTGTTGGGTATTTAGGTTATTTCCAAGTTTTCATTTTAATGAAGAATAATGAGTCAAGCATCCATCCATAATATGCTCACATTTCTCACTTTTAGTTTAAACTTTAGTTTAATCAGGAAGTTGAGATGGGATCAAGAAAAGGCTTTTCTTTTCTTTTTGCTTAATTACAAAGTCAAAATTCACATAACTTGAAGTTTATCATTTAAAACATTTTGGAGTGTGCCGTCTTTCAGTTGGAATAGCTAGCTTTCAGTTCATGTTCAATGTACAACAGCACTACTGTCTATTTCTAGCACATTTTCATCACCCCACCAATAGAAGTGCTGTACCTATAATATAGCCAGCCCTCTCTCCCCCACACAATCTGCAACCACTTTTCACCTTTTTGCCTGTGTTGACCATGATCCCTAATCTTATATTCAGGAAGGCAACAGTCCAAACCCTGCCATGCCTACTGACCAGGTTTGTAACTCTAGGCAGCTGTCTTTGTATCCTGCCTCAAAACACTGGTGTGCACAAACCGAGTTCTTGATACCTTAAATGAGATGCAACATAGGAAAACTCAAGGCACATACTAGATGCCCGGTCACTTAAAATAAGAAAATCTAATACTGCTGAAATGGACTTTTGGGAGTAGTATTCTGCTTTACAGATGAGGAAACTGAAGCATAGTGGGAGGAAGCAGTTGAGACCATCCCAACATAACTATATTCAAACTTATGCCCATACTAATGTTCCTGGGCATTTTGGACTGATTGTGGTCTGCTTCTTGTGAGAAATACAGTCCTCACTTCCAGTGGTTACCAATGGGTTCTTAGGCCCCAGAGCCAGCAGCTGACAATTAGTGATCTTTGGGGACAGTGTGGGTGTGTGTGGTTTGGGGGTGCCAGTAGAGTTGGCTTCAGAGAGTGTTTGGGAACCCAAGTATCTGGTCACTGCTGTACATTATCTCTTTTTGTGTTTCCTAAACACCTCTACGGATGCCAAATAAACCAAAGGTGACAGTCTCCAGATGCCACTCCATCGCCCACTTGTTGGTGATCAAGGGAAATAGGTAACTTTACAAGGGAGAAATCTGGTGGAAGCTTATCCTTAAGGAATTGGTTAGATTCACTGTCACCAGTAATGGCACAAACTGGCGTGGCACGCCTCCTGATGTGGTGTGGAGTGGGGTGGTGTGCATCATCTTTGCAGTGTTCTTAGCAAAAACGATTCTTTCTCAACTCAGGAGGATATACAAGTAGATAAGTCAGAGAGTTTCTGAACCATGGTGAAATTCTCCCATTCATATCCTGCTAGACAGAAAAGAAAGGAGACCTGTTGAAGATGAAGGACACTGAAGATATGTGAGTTCAGCTTAGATAGTAGATTGAAGTAAGAAAAAGAATCACTCAGATGTTATGACACCTAACAAGTTTAACTGTGAACCATATGTTAGAAGATGGTGTATGGTGCTTAGCTTCTTGAATGTGATAGTCATATTATGGTCACATAGGAATATATTCTGTTCTTGGCACATCCATGTAAATATAGTTAGAAATGAAGGATCACAGTGTTTGAAGTTAATTCTCATATTTAGCAAAAACAAAAGTGTGTGCACATAGAAAGGTGAAGAAATTTTTAAAAAATCATGCTGAAATGCTAGCAATAGGTGGAACTAGGTGGCATTGGAATATGGATATTTATTTTACTCTGCGTTCAGCTTTCCTGAATTTGAAATTTTCAGCATAGTATGGTTGGGAAAAGTAAAAAAGAAACAAAATAAATCTAGCCCATACAAATATACTACTTGAACTTGGCAGTGTCTAAACATTATGAGGCCAAAGTTTAAACATTGAAGAATATTACTAAAAAGCTTATGTCGTTTCTTATTTTTTAAAATTTTTATTAGTGAGACATCATAAGGAACAGTTGTAGACTTACAAATTTTTGTGCATGGGTTTCAATAATACAATGATCAAATACCCATCCCTCCACCAGTGCCCATTTCCCACCACCACGGATCCCAGTATCCCTCCCACCACCCATCCCCCCATCCCACTCTGCCTCTGTGGCAGGGCATTCCCTTTTAAGAAACATTCAGTCTGGGACCGCACAGCCACATATGTGGCCACATGACACCTCCAAATTCTGCAATACTGAAATTCCAGTCGGAGTGCACCAAATTAGATGAGAAAATAGCATAAAAGTCAAATAAACTCAACAAATAAAAACAATAACACAGAAGGCTCAACTAGCAACTAACTAGCAACTAACAGTAAATCCTCAAAGACTTATCAACCCCATAGTGAGATATAACAATTTTCACAAATTTTCTTTACTGAAGTGTTTTTGATAATTCCTTTAGCCATTGAGTCATATCAAGAAATATAAAACAAATTATTGTGTGCCTGTTAAGGGAACAGGCTTTGTGGGGGGGGTGGGAGGGTGGGGAGTATGTTGGAAAAATAGGGACAATGTTGGAGGGAAGGACATGCAAGAGGTGGAATTAGTGCTGGAACATCAAAAAACCCGTAACAACCTTATTATGAACGATGTGTAAACCATTGTGTTTGAGTAAAGTAAAAAAAGAAAGAAGGAAACCATCTAGTCTGACCACACTAAGTCCCAGTGTTCATGGGGCAGCAGCTGACACTGCTAAGTGACCCCCTTCTGTGTCCAGGGCTGCGTACCCCCACTCAATGCCCATATCTCAGCTCTTACATCACTGACACTGACCTCGAAGCCGTAGCTTTGGAGAACTTACAAGCTTCATAAAGGGAAAGAGAAGGCTCTGGACTCAAAGCCCACTGCCAACATAACCAACCCAACCAGGATGATCTATAACATGGTGGTGCCTCCCACAAAGATGACTCACTGAGGGTGGGGCCTGGGCCTTTTCTCTCAGAACTGTGTTCCCCTCGGGGTCCATTATCATCCAATGAGGGGCTTCCAGAAGACACAGAAGAAATTCTACCCCCACACCCGTTTTTTTTTTATTTCCAGAGAAAGGTATTCGCTTGAGTGCATAATCCTGACAGCAGATCTGCAATATTTTAGGAATCCCAACCACACCAACATCTATAATAAGTATCACTAATGAAATATTTCCAATGGGAGCCTGTGGGGTATTGAGGGCTAGCCCATTACCATGATACCCATCGCCTTGGCCAACCCATCACAGATCAAAGCAAGCTGGGACATGAGCAACACCTCCTGTCCTCGTAAGGGATTATGACACTTAATTGGCTAAGATGGATTTAATAAGGAGACACATACATATGGTTCATGTGACATCATCCGTAATAGGATAATGCCCTCGACACTGATGGAGGAGAAAAAAATCCCAGCTCTGGTCTCAGTTTCACCAGTGACTCACTCTAAAGTTTGGGTGAGGCCCGTAGTAGCCCATCCAAGAACCCAGATGCCTCATCGATCAATTGGAGATAATTGTCACTGCTTTGCCTGTTTCTCTGGGAGGTTGTGATGAAAGAATAAGTCAGCACAGCACGCAGGAAGATTCTGAAAACTATTAAGTACTAAAATGCTATTGATTTACTATTTAGGGATTGTTCTGTCGTTTCCTCGTAAATGTATCTTGTCCATTTTAAGGTTATTTAGTTTTTTTATGTTTTTTTTATGAAGGTACAGATTTACAATACTGTTAATGATGGGTTCCTGTGTACATAATTCCAACACTACACCCATCACCAGCATACCTCTTTACCCCTATAAATTTGTTGCTTTATTTAAGCACCCCATCTTGGCATTGCTAAAGTTTTCAGAGATGGTTTTATCTGCCCCTCAAATATATACAAACAAGGCAGAGACACTAGGACCTTGGGATCTGCCAGGAGTATGGATGACCTATGCTATACCCCTTGAAGCTATTCAAGGCCTACTCCCAAGAATGAGCATCGGATATATTTTCTGAGAGAGTTGGGGTGTCTTGAGGATGAGGGTGGGTCCTGCCTGACTTGGGAAGTGAGGAGGCAGGATTGAGCCAGTAGCCAAATTTTGTACAGAGGGTGAATCAATAAAGAGGAGGGTTTGGCATGGAAAGAGAGAGGGCCCCCCAGCCCTGTCATCAGGAAGAATCCTCTGATTTGGGGGACCTTCTCTCACACTAAGTGACCGGGAAGCCTGCTGGGCAGTGTCGAACCTGTTGATGATGCTCCATAGTCTGGCAGAGTTGAGGAACCTGGCAGGAGTGGCCGCCTTCCAGTGGCCATGCAGGGCAGTAAAAATGCTTTACCCGAGAGATGCTCAATTTCATTTTGTTTTGTCTTGTTTTTTTAAGCATGTTTGGAATCAGCTACTGGAGATAAGTGCAAGTTAGGAGGAATGATCCAGATCAAGACATAAATCTGAGAGTCATCAGACCTACATTATTTTTGTGTTTGGGGAAGAGCATCCAGGTGAAAACTACATTGAAATACTCTTTAAAACTAACCTAGAAGTTAGTTTGCCTGCCCATAATAAAAGACTCAGTAAACATTTACAGACTGCATGGGTATAACTGCATGTAAAAATAAAGCCAGGATTAATCGAGTTGTGAAAACAATAGCACCCTCCCTGGAGAAAGGCAAAGCATAAGATGAGTTGACCTAGACATAAATCCTTGGCTCTGCTGCATGTAACTGGAAGATCTGGACCAGGTTCTTAATCTCCCCACCCCCCCAACCCCCGGCAGTTTCCGCCTTTGTAAAATGGAGGAAATCACAATAGCCACCTTAATAGAGTTGTTATGAAGATGAAAGCAGATTGTGGGAGTGAAATATGCAGGCACCTTATGGATGGGAATTAATTATGAGAATCTGTCTGGATTACTGAAAATAAAATCCAAGTTCTGGAGTCAGTAGCTCTCTTCTGCTGTAGGGACTTGAGACTGCATTCAGGATGTAATGAACTGGTTAGATATTCCCGACTGCACTGCTAATGGGGGACTTCAAACCATCATCTGCCACCCTCCATCCCACACCCCACACACACACACTCTGTCCAGGCAACTGCCCTGACCACCTCAATCTTGACTATGTTGCTTTCCTCACCAACTACAGCAGTTAACCCAAAGCACCAATAGTTGCGCTGCTATTTGGATAAAACTAGAAAATCGTACTTATTTTTGACTTTAAAAATGAATATATGGAACTTTATCAATAATTGTTATGAAATATAAAAAGGTATCATGATAATATGACACTTTGAAACAAAAATACACATTTGAATGAAAACAAGACAAAACCCCAAAACCCTATGACACCAAATGGCTGCAAGAATTTGGAGCAGTTGGAACTGTCATTTATTTCCATTGGGAATAAAAGTGTCACAGTCACTTTGAGGGGTTTTTTTGTATAAATATCTTTTTTAAATTAACTTGTAACATTTTTTCTTTCATTCCTTTTTTTAGTGATGATTGCTCAATTTTAATTCTTAAAATTTGATTTTAATTAAATCACCATGAGATACACAGTTACAAAGTTGTTCATGACTGGGTTTCAGTCATACCATGTCCCAACACCTGTCCCTTCACCAGTGTACATTTTTCACCGTCAATGTCCCCAGTTTCCCTCCCACCCTCATTCTCCCTCTATGTCAGGCTCATCCTCTCTCTCTCTCTCTCTCTCTCTCTCTCTCTCTCTTTCATTTTAGGTATTATGGTTTGCAGTACAGGTACGGTAAGGTTAGCAAGTATATTCCTTTACCTACTTTCAGCACTCAGTTCTTGTCTAGAGCAATTTTTTTCATAGTTGTCCCTTTTCTATTTTAACCGCCCACCCATACACACTTGTGGCAAGCTTCTAGCTATGCACAAGACCTCCTGGTCTTTGTTTTCTACTATCCTTGAGTATTGGTCTCATACTAAGTTTATATCTATCTCACAAATGAGTGCAATCAATATATGTCTGTCCCTCTCCCTCTGGCTCATTTCATTCAGCATGATACTCTCCATGTCCATCCATTTATAAGCAAATTCCATGACTTCATTTTTCCTGGTAACTGTATAGTATTCCATTGTGCAGATGTACCATAGTTTCTTTAACCATTCATCTGTTCTTGGGCACTCAGGTTGTTTCCAGATTCTGGCTATAGTGAATAGTGCTGATATGAACATGGGAGTGCAGATAGTGTTTCTGCTGTGTGTTTTTGGGACTCCAGTATATATTCCCAGAAGTTGTATTTCTAGATCATATGGAAACTCAATTTCTAGTGTTTTGAGGAATGTCCATATTGTTTCTCAAAAAGCTGGTCAAGTCAACATTCCCCCAACAATTTTGAAGGAGAGTCATTTCCTCCCTGCTTCCAAGCTAGCACTGAACAGTGAAGTGTTCTGATGATCTCTTTTACAGTGAAACACACATTTACTGTTTAATCCAGAAGTCCTACTCCAAGGAATCCAAAGAGAAATTATCTTATATTTGCATAAAATCTTGTGTGTGTGGATGCTCATTGCACATTTATTCATGATTGCCCCGTAATGGAAACAACTTAGTGGTCCTTTAAACAATAAAAGAACAAACTATAGAGCATCTAGATAATGGGTGGAATACTACAGAGCAATAAAAAGGAACCACATGTTAATTTGTCAAATAACATGAATTAATCCTAAATTGGTTTTGTAAGTGATAGAAGCCAGAGCCATGTGTCACTACAATATATGATTCTGGAAAAAGCAAAATGATGGAGTCAGAAATCCTATCAGTGGCTCACAAAAGTTGGCGTGATTGATGACAAAGGATCCGAATGAGAGAATTTGGAGGCACTGAGATAATTCTTCTTTATGTCTCTGGAGATGAACACCGTCCTCTTTTCATTTGTCAAAGCCCATAGAACTGTACTTCAGAAAGAATGAACTTCAGACTAGAAGTAAAGAAAGACACATCAACCAGTATGTTAGATGCTCTCAAAATGGACAACAGATTGTAGCAAATGAACTTAACTGAATTACAATAAACACATCAACACACTGGAGAGAATGGGGAAGAAAAGAACTAGCGTATGTAAGTTTAGAAATCAGTCTGTTTACTGGACTTTATGAGGTTAAGAAGAAAACGAGGTGGACCCAAAAAATCATAGTACCATCTGTACGTCTGTTCCTCACTCGTCTATGCATTAGAAATTCTGAAAACAGATGAAATTGGGCTTAACATGTAAAAACATTTAGATAACAATTCAATTTTTCATTGTCAGAGAAAGAATTTTCAAAAAGAGAAATATTATTCACTGTGGTGTTAGATGGGATTCATGTTTTGTACACTATAAATAACACAACATTTATCAATTTAACCCTATTCAAAAAAGGCAGGAGCATTAAGTACATTCTTAAATACATTCCTACTGTTGTCTATCCATCATCATTATTCACTTTTAGAACTATTCCTCAAACATAAATCCTCCAACCATGTAAATAAAACAACAATTACCCATTTCTTTCTCCTTCCCTCCAACTTCTACTAACCTCTATTAAATGTTCTGTTCTAGACGTGAGTGGAGCCAAGTAAAATCTGTTCTCCTGCCCCTGGCTTGCTCCATTTATTCCACCACGCTGTCTAGCTGTCTAGGTTTATTCAGGTGGTGGCTTGTGTCAGAATGTCATTTCTTTTCAAAATAAAACTCCAACATTGGTATATGCCAATCCTATTTATTTCATTCCATTTTTTATGGATGTGTGTATGGGCCACACCTAGATGTGTTCAGGACTTATTCATGGTTCTGCATCAGAAGTCACTCTGGTGGGCTCAGCAAACCACGTGGGGTGCTGGATATTATACCCAGATTAGCTGCATGCAAGGATGCATCATACCCACAATACTACCTCTTTGGCCTTTGAAAAAGTGATTGAGTTCAAACTTGGGTCAGGGAGACTGTTAGATGACCTTGAAGCATCTGGTGGATCCAGTAAGGACATGCTTGAAAAGGAAAGGTTCATAGTAAAAAAAAAAAAAAGCACAGGTCTTAAGCCTCTAATAGTCATATCTAGAAATAAAATCAATAAGAATGGCAATAACAATAAATAGGTTCTAAACATCTATCCATGAAATTTACAGCGATATAAATAAGTGAAGAGACGTTGTTGCCAGAACCACTGTCCAGAGCGTGACCCCTTGGTGAACGCATAGGTGAGCCAAGAGGAGAAATGCTGGCATCACAGGAGTGAGATGTGGACATCATAGAGCTCTCGAGTAAAGTGCAGAAAACCTCAGACCAATCTTAAAAGAGGGAAATTCTACACAATGTCCTTGTCATGAAAAAACAGGAATGAAAGAAATGATGAGAAAAAGGATAAGGGGACAAAGAAGCAAAACTATCAAGTGCAACGTGGGTCCTAGACTAGGATTCCAGGAAGGAAAATACTATCAGTGAATGTTCTAAGAACATCGCCTCTGGCTTGGTTAATAAGCACTGCCCTGGAGCAAGGGAGATAGCCCAATGGGCCAAGCACCTGCTTGGCATGAGGGAGCCAGTTTCTCTCCCTGCACTCCACCACAGAGTCCCTGGAGCTCTGCTGGAATGACTCCTGAGCATAAGACCTGGAGTAGCCTCTAAGCAATGCCAGGTATGGTCCCCAAACAATAAATAAATAAATAAATAAGCTTGCACTAATGTTTCTCTCCTAGATGTAGTGATTACCCTATAATTGTGTATGATATCAGCATTGGGATATATGAGGGGAAGAATATATGGGAGCTCTTTGAACTAAAATGCTTTTTAAAGTGAAACAAAGCAGGACTGCTCTTTACATTCTTAAAATATAGGATGCTTTTCATTGTAAGTTATTTGTAAATTAATAAACACAACAAGACTGACAGGGGGTTGCATGTGTGTGTGTGTGTGCGCGCAAGCACATTCCACCAACAGGGGTTTGAGTGAAGAGCTTGAAAGAAGGCTTTCCTTCAGCCTATACAAGCAGAACTGCAGATTCATGGAGAAAAGAAACTCAGAGGGAAAGCTGTACGCTTTCCAGAGACAGCAGGAAGTGGGGCAGGGAGTATTGTCCAGTGGATAGAGCTTCATTTTGCAAGAGGAAAGCACCCCCCAATGATGGTTAGAGGTGGTGACTGCACAAAAATATGAGTGTTTAGTGCTCCTGAGCTGTACATTTGACAGCAGTGAATAAGGTCCTTTTTGTTAAATGCATCTTCCCACAATTCAATACAAAACAAGGATGCTAAAGAAACAGACCGGGGGTTAAGGCATTTGTCTGGCACACAACTGACCTAGGTTCAATCCCCAGCACCGCACATGAACTCCAAATAGTCCCTCTCACACCCACTGGAAGGGTTGTGAGGGGGACAGTAGTGAACCCCAAGCACAGAGAGATGTGACCCAAAGAAAACAAAAATTAAAACCAAAAAAAATTAAATAGAGTCAAAAACAAAGACACAGAGCTCATTCCATCCCAAAGTCTCTTGCTTCAGCACCCTTCTTGCCAGGCAGACTTCCCTTCCTAACGAGGCTTCATGAGCTGTGGTCTGGGACACCATCTGGCGTGGGAGGCTGAGCCATAGGACTTCATGGCTCACGCTTCGTCCACAGATAGGGATCGGCAGGAAATAACAAACATGAGGGCAGGGAGCCTCTTCCTGTTTGTCCCAACGCCCCGCGCAGTTTTCTCCTTCTCCCAGGTCAGTCATTATTTGAACCCAGGATTCACTTTCCCTGCACAAGCATCCTCTGGGACCCTGGGCTGCCCACCATCCCTGAGCCTCTTCCCGTTCGTCCCCAACACTGAGTCAGGTTTTCTCTTTCTCCCAGGTTGTACCCCCCCCCCGCCCCCCCCCCCCCCCCCCCCCCCCCCCCCCCCCCCCGCCACACACACACCAGGTACCCGTAGAGGGCGTAGCCTCTTCAGAAGTGGGCATGGCCTAAGCTTGGGCAGTGGCCCCTAATTCAGCCACAGGTAAATTACTCATACTCAGCAATTACATGTAACATCTGAGTCTCCATACCACCAAATCAACATGAAGAAACAACGCAAATCCCCACCACCAGGAGAGGACGATAAAAAAGGCCAGAAGCCTCATTAGGTGTTACTCACTTAAGGGAGCTTCTGAGAAAGAATTCAGATAAGAAGTAATGAAGATGTTCAATGAATTCCATGAAACAGTGAGACAGATATCCAGTAAACTAAAGGAGGACATGAAAGAAGCAATTGGGAAAATACAGGAAGAAATGAGCAGAAATTGGAAAGCTATGCACAGAAATATCATGAATAAAAGATTCAGTAGATGAAATAAAAAAAAAAACTCTGCGTGCCCTCAACAGTAGAATGGCTACAGCTGAAGACAGAATCAGTGAGCTGGAAGATGGAAGATCAGCTGCACAAAGCCTACAGGCAACAACAAACAATGGCAAGAGACCTCAAAATAGCTCTAGAATGAATCAGAATCCTAGGAGATGATTCCAAGAGGAACAACATTAGAATCATTGGAGTACTAGCAGGTCAGGGAAACAATCCCAATGAAAAAGCAACAGTTAAACAAATCATTGCTGAAAAGTTCCCAGAGCTGGACAATAAAGCCTTGCAGATTCAAGGAGCCCGAAAGTTGCCAGTTAAAAGAAACCCAAACAAAAACACTCCAAGACATATCATAGTTAGAATGATGGATGCCACGGATAGAGACACAATACTGCGACCAGCAAGGACAAAGAAGGAAATCACATACTAAGGAGCACCTCTTGGATTCACATCAGACCTATCAGAGGAAACCCTCCAAGCCCAAAGGCAATGGTGGGATATAATGGAAAAAACTCACTGAAATGATCACTTCAACAAGAATAGCTTATCCAGTTAAACTCTCACTCAAACTTGAAGGAATGGTACACTATTTTCTAGATAAACAGCAACTCAGGAACTTCATAGACTCAAAACCAAACCTAAAAGAAGGGCTAAAGGGGCCACTGTAAGACAAGAAAACTGCATACAAGCACGACAAACCCTTACACAAAGATGACACAAAACACCATAACAATAATATCTCTCGATGTCAATGGTCTAAATTCATCAATTAAGAGACACGGAGTTGCAAAATGGATTCAGAGACAGAACCCAACATTGTGCTGCCTACAAGAAACACATCTGAACAATCAGAACAAACAACCCCTCAAACAAACAACCCCCTCAAAAAACATGGAGTGACCTTACTAGTATCCGACAATATAGATTTCAGGTTGAAAAAGATTAGAGGGACAGTGAAGGCCATTTTTTATTAATCAAGGAATGCATACAACAGGAAGAAATCACACTCCTAAACGTATACGTACCCAATGAGGGACAGCCAAATACCTACAACAACTGCTAACAGACCATAAGAAGACATTACAAGCAACACAAAGTAGTTGGAGACTTCAACACCACCTTATCACCTCTGGATAGATCAAGAAGAGTAAAACTCAGCAAGGAAATAATGGCTCTGATGGAAGAAATAGAAGATAGAGGGCTTATAGATCTATACAGGACTTTATATCTCCCCAATAAAAAATACACATTCTTTTCCAGTGCACATGTAACATTTTCCAGAATAGACCATGTGTTGAGTCACAAATCATACCTCAACAGAATCAGGAAGATAGACATTGTATCAACTATCTTCTCAGACCACAATGCACTGAAGATAGAAGCTAATCATGTACAGATGCAGAAAACCAAATCAAACACCTGGAAATTAAACAACTCAATGTTGAACAATGAGTGGGTCAGGAAGGAAATCAAGGAAGAAATCTAAAGATACCTGGAAACAAATGAGAATGAAGACATGAGTTACCAGAACCTATGGGACGTAGCTAAAGCCATGTTAAGGGGAAAATTTATAGCTCTGCAAGCATTTCTCAGGAAGGAAGAAAGGGCCCACATAAACAACTTGACTTCGCAGCTCAAGATCTTAGAAAAGAACCAACAAAAGGAGCCCAAACCAGGCAGAAGGAAAGAGATCATAAAACTTAGAGCAGAAATCAGCAACATGGAAACCCAAAAAAAAATCCGAAAGATCAAATGAAACCAAGAGCTGGTTCTTTGAGAAAATAAACAAGATAGATAAACCACTAGCAACAGTCACAAAGAAAGAAAGAGAGAGAAAGAACCCTAATAAATAAAATCAGAAATGAGAAGGGGGGTATCACAACAGAAACCAAAGAAATTCAAAAGATCATCAGAGACTAGTTTGAAAGACTGTATGCCATGAAACAAGAGAATCTAGAAGAAATGGATATATTCCTGGATTCCTATAATCTCCCAAGACTGAATCAAGAAGATCTAGAGTATCTGAATAGTCCTATTAATATAAAGGAAATTAAAATTGTAATCAAAAGTCTTCCAAAAACAAATGCCCAGGTCCAGATAGATTCACTAGCGAATTTTTCCAAATATTTAAAGAGGACCTATTGCCAGTTTTTCTCAAGCTTTTCCAGGAAATTGAAGAAACAGAAACTCTCCCAAACAGTTTCTATGAAGCTCATATCTCTCTAATACCAAAAGGAAACAAAGACATTACAAGAAAAGAAAACTACAGGTCGATATCCCTGATGAACACGGAAGCGAAGATTCTCAACAAAATACTAGCAAATAGAATTCAACAACTCATCAAAAAGATCATAAACCATGACCAAGTGGGATTCATCCCAGGGAAGCAAGGATGGTAGGAATACAAGAGGAAAAAAACAGTCCTGTTCACAACTGTGCCCCAGAAAATCAAGTACCTAAGGAATCAGCTTAACTAAGGAAGTAAAAGACCTGTGCAAAGAAAACTACAAAACGCTACTTCAGGAAATAAAAGAGGACACGAGGAAATGGAAAGATATCCCCTGCTCATGGATCGGGAGAATTAACATTGTCAATGTCAATACCCCCCAAAGCATTGTACAAATTCAATGCGATCCCTATAATGATACTCATGACACTCTTCAAATAAATGGAACAAACACTCCTGAAATTCATATGGAATAATAAGCCCCCACGAATAGCTAAAGCAATTCTTGGGAAAAAGAAAATGAAGGAATCAACCTCCCTAACTTCAAAGTCTACTACAAAGCAGTCATAATTAAAACAGCATGGTACTGGAACAAAGGCAGAGCTGCAGACCAATGGAACAGGGTTGAATATACTGACATCCCCCCCCCCCCCCGCCCGCAAACATATGATCATCTAATCTTTGACAAGGGAGCAAGAAATGTGAAGTGGAGCAAAGAAAGCCTCTTTAACAAATTGTGCTGGCAAAACTGAACGGCTACATGCAAAAAAAAAAAAAAAGGCTCAGATCTCTGCCTAACACCATGTACAAAAGTAAGATCAAAATGGATTAAAGACCTAAACATCAGACTGGAATCCATAAAGGACATTGAAGACAAAGTTGCCAAAACTCTCCATGACATTGAAGCTAATGGTATCTTCAAAGATGTCACGTCACTGGTTAAGCAAGTGAAAACAGAGATAGACAAATGGGACTATCTTAAACTAAGAAGCTTCTGCGCCTCAAAAGAAACAGTGACCAAAATACAAAGACAGTCTACAGAATGGGAAAGATTATTCGCCCAATACACATCCGACAATTGGTTGATATCAAGGATATACAAAGTACTGGTTGAACTCCAAAAGAAGAAAACATCCAACCCCATCAAAAAAATGGGGCAACGAAATGAACAGAAAATTTCTCAAAGAAGAAATTCGAATGGCAAAAAGGCACATGAGAAAATGCTCTACATCACTAATCATCAGAGAGATGCAGATCAAAACAACAATGAGATATCATCTCACACCACAGACACTGGCCCACATCCAAAAGAACAAAAGCAACCGGTGTTGGCTCGGATGTGGCGAGAAAGGGACCCTCCTTCACTGCTGGTGGGAATGTTGACTGGTTCAGCCCTTTTGGAAAACAGTATGGACAATTTCAAAAAATTAGAAATTGAGCTCCCATTTGATCCAGCAATACCACTCCTGGGAATATATCCTGGAGAGGCAAAAAAGTACTGTCGAAATGACACCTGAACTTCTATGTTCATTACTGCACTGTTCACAATAGCCAAAATTTGGAAAAAACCTGAGTGCCCGAGAACAGATGACTGGTTGAAGAAACTTTGGTACATCTACACAATGAAATACTATGCAGCTGTTAGAAAAGATGAAGTCATGAAATTTACATACACGTGGTTCAACATGGAAAGTATCATATTAGGTGAAATGAGACAGAAAGAGAGGGACAGACACAGAAAGACTGCACTCATCTGGGGAATATAAAATAACAGAATGGCAGTCTAACACCCAAGAGTAGTTGAGGTAAGTACCAGGAGGCCTGCTCCATGACTTGGAAGCCAGCAGCACATGCTGGGGGAAAAGGCAGCTCAGATAGAGAAGGGAACACCAAGTAAAGGATATTTGGAGGACTTGCTTGGGATGCGAGATGTGTGCTGAAAGTAGACTATAGACCGAACGCGATGGCCACTCAATACCTCTATTGCAAACTACAACACCATAAAGGAAAGAGTGAGCAAAAGGGAATGCCCTGCCACAGAGGCAAGGTCGGGCGGGGGGTGGGGGGGGGGTGGAGGGCTACTGGGATCATTGGTGGTGAAGAATGGGCACTGGTAGAGGGATGGGTACTCAATCATTGTATAACTGAAACCCAAGCATGAAAGTTTGTAAGTCTACAACTGTACTTCATGGTGTTTCACTAAAAAAAAAAAAAAGCGAAAATAAAACAAAACAACAATAACAACAAAAAAAACCTTGAGGGCAGGAAGGAAAACTTCACATGGGGGGACTATTGGACTATTAGCAAGGACTTCTAGATTGTCTTAGTCTCGCCGAGTCAAGACAAGCCTTCCCTCAGACCCCAAGACTGGTCCCAGGAGGATGAGGTAGTAGTGACCCCAGAGACGCATGCATCCCCTCCATCCCTCTGCCTCCCTGAAAGACCCTCCCTAGATGTGTGTATTCTTTGGTTCTGGGGAATCTTCCAACAGGATTTATTTCTGAATGTGTGTAGATAAGATTCTACTGTGGTCACACACTCCTCAAAGCTCGGTGTTTTAATCCATCAGAGATTGTTGTGCTCAATTTTTCCACATCTACCACAGGTGGATTGGGACTCTTCTTTGTGCCACAGTCCCTCTGACATTCAGAGTGATGCCATGTCACCAAGGGAAGGCAATGCTAGCAGCAGGCTCTTGTAGCTTTTACCCTGCCAACTACCCGGTCTCTTTTGCTCACATTTCACTAAATCACATCCTGTGAGTCTGCAAGTTGTCAACAGGTAGGAAATGAAAATCATCCTGCAGAGAAAGCATTTCTGGGGACAGTCATGCAGCCCACCACACGAAACCACTACCCCCACTCACACTCACGCACACACCCACATATGCACTCACACACATACACACACATATATACACTCACACAATTCTCAGACATTCACACACATGCCCACATATACACACTCACACATATTTTCAGTCACATACACGCATACTTTCCCACATTTTCTCACACATTCACACACACAAACACAACATCCCCACACATACATACACTCTCACACACCACACACGCACACATATGTAAATTTTCACACACAGATACATTCTCATGTACTCACACTCGTACAATATACCCATATACACACATATGGATGCACACGTTCATTTAGACATTCTCACATACACATACACACGTCACACACTCAACACATTCTCACATGCATACACACATTCATACACATTCATACACACACACATTCACACACACATACACACACACATACTTGCTTCACCCACAGGGGAAGACATCTGGAAACTCGAAAAAATAGCCCATTCCTCCTTCCTATATGTCTACCCCTGAAGAGCCCTTCAAGTTCATGCCTCCTGCACGTGATGCCTCAAAGCCAGCGAAGGGGCTTGCTCTGGGCCTAGACATCTCTGCCCCTGTGATGCCCCTCCTCCCACCCCCATACCTCATCCGTTCATCGCCATCTTGTTCCCTTGCTCCAGCCTGAGCGTGTGCAGATGGCTGAGAATTCCACCGAGGACCAGCTGTGTGGGCTGCCACACGGTCACTGTGGGACTTTCGACTCCTCAGAGGCCAGTCAGCCAACTAGTGATCACTGACGTGCTGACCAGTCCATCTGTCTTCCCTCCCGTAAATGGGCGGCTGCAATCCTGGAAGTTTGGGAGAATCCCCACCAGCTACTTGCACTTTTGAAGGGCATCAGAATTAGTGCTTTTGCTGTGTTCCTTACCATGAGTGTAACGAAGTCTTTGAAATTAGTTCTTCACAACAGACAAAGATGTCGGAGGCTGCAAGGAGCGGTTCTCATTTCTGTGATTTTGCTGGATTTCGCCATCCAGTGATGTAACACTTTCTCTCCACATTCAATTCACAGCATTCTTAAAATAACTCAGTTCTCATTGTGCTTTTGAAACACTGAATTGTTTTACTAAAATCTGATTTACACCCAACTTTGCAGAAGCATTGTTCCTTTTTCAAGCAAAGCCTCACTGGGCTGATATTTCTCAGCAAATTCCTAGAACTAAGGACAATATGGAATGGAGGGTCTTGGATACAACAATTGGAATATTTGTGACTCACCCAAAACTTGCTTCCCTTTGGGGATGGGGAATTTCTGGCTGGGAGGAAAACATTCATTCATTTGTTTAGCAAATATTTATTTTGCTGAGTGGTTTCTGAGTACTGAATATTTCGATAAGTGCCAGAGAAGATTCGAGAAAAGATTAGCACCCGTTTCTCCCTGCTAAGAATGAACACTATATTATCCCATTTCTCTTAAGGGGTATCCTCGAGAGATATCTGCCTGCCCCAAAGCTAGATGGAAAATCAAGACTCAAGGAATTCAGGCCTTGGGTCCTGTGTCCATGGTCAACCCCTGCCTAAAAACTTACGGCTGGCTTCGAACTTCCTCCCAACAGTCTTTACCCTTTTCTCTGTAAAGGCTGGCTTCCCTATCATCCTTGGCAGACACCGCTCCTTCTGAAACCCAGCAGCCTCCCAGGACCCAGTCCCGGCCCCAGATGAGGCAAATCAATACGGCACAGGGAGTGTCCAAGCTGAGTTTCTCTGTTTACTTAAGTAAATCCTTTGTTATTGTTTGGCATTAACATCTTATAAGAGCAGGGTGGAACTTAAATGGCATGTGAGTGCAGGTAAAGGGAACGGCTTTGCAGACATGGGCATAATTTTGTCTGGGAGTCCAGAGGCCAGCAAAGGCTGCTAATCTGTGAAGATGCAGGGACTACACTGGTAACTGGAAGTCTGACCCGTCCCATTGTCTTGAATGAGAAATATGGAGACTCAGGCTACAGGGAAAGCCAGGCTGCTTCTCTAGAACAAAAGAAAGACAGAACTCTAACATTCGTGGGGTCCAGCTAGGGTGGGGTGGGGCAGGACGGATCATTCATCAAGGAACTTCTCCAACCCGGACCTGCCACTGATCTGGAGGCATCAGAAGTAGAACAGGGAACGACGCCTGTGACTCGGTCACTAATCCGAGACCCCCACTGGACACTTGGGAGAAGGGCGGTGTGTCTGGGCCAGCTCAGCAGGAAACAGCTGTGGCATGGACACGGGGCTGCGGCCTCTCTCCCTCAGGGGCACTGCTCTGCCATGAATATACGCCCACAGCTATGGCGTGTGGCTTGAAGGTGATCTGAGGTGACGTGGCTGGTGCAGCCCTTTCCTCTGGACAGGATGTGTGGTCAACTCCATGCACCTCAGGCTTTCCTGCCTCTCCTCTCAACAGGAACGACACGCTGAGTCTGCCCTCCTGCTTGCTGACACCTCCCTCATCCCTTTACTCAGACTTATCCAAACCTCCATTCCACTGAGGGGTGTGTGTGTGTGTGTGTGTGTGTGTGTGAGAGAGAGAGAGAGAGAGAGAGAGAGAGAGAGAGAGAGAGAGAGAGAGCATGTATGTGTGTGAGTGAATGTGTATATGTGTGTGAGCATGTTGTATGTGAGGGTATATGTGTGAGTACATGTGTAAGCATGTGTATGTGTGTGAGTGTGCATATATATAAGTTTGTGCGTGAGCAGGTATACATGTGTGTGAGTGCATTATGAGTGTGTGTATGTGCGAGTATGTGCATGAGTGAGCGTGTGTGTATGTGAGTTTGTGAGTGAGCATGTATGTGTGCGAGTGTATGTGTGTGTGTATGTGTGTGACCATGTTGTATGTGAGTGTGTATGTGTGAGTACATGTGTAAGCATGTGTATGTGTGTGAGTGTGCATGCATGTAAGTTTGTGTGTGAGCAGGTATATGAGTGTGTGAGTGCATGTGTGAGTATGTATATGTGCGAGTATGTGCATGAGTGAGCGTGTGTGTATGTGAGTTTGTTTGAGCATGTGTATAGATGTGAGTATGTACATTTTTGAGTGTATCAGGCCAAGTCATGCCCTGGTCTCTGTCTGCCCATCAGGTGCCTCTCCCGGAGTTGTTAGAATTGAACCCAAAATTGAGGCCGCCCTCCACCTTTCCGCTTCCTCGGTGAATCCCAGCTTGGCTCTGTACCCTGCCTCTAAACCTTCTTTCCTCAGAATAAGCTCCTAGTTAGGGCATGGTTTCCTCCCATTCTGCGGCTCCCTGAGGAAGGGTCCCCTACATTCCTGGCTTTTTGCCTCATCCCTGACATGTGCCCTGCATTTGGGAGGAGAGCGGGCCCAGTGGGAGAGCCTGCCCTTTTTTACCTCTATCTGCGGATTCTGGATTTCAGAATTGTGGGAGGGGAAAGCACAGGTGTTATTCACTGGACCCCTCAAGATGCAGCAGGCCCAGAAAAACTCCAAAGATACATTTTCCAAAACTGTTTCATACGCTCAGAGCTGGGTCCCTAGGCCCTATGGCCTTTTCAGAGAGTAGCTGTTCCCAGGACTCTGTCAGTCCCTATTTTTCTCTCCTCAGAGCCTTCTGGCATGTGTGGATGCCTGGCTGGGCCCCAGGAGCTCCCAGGATTAGACGCTGTGCCCAGCCCTGTGCAATTACCCATGGTTGAAATGAGTCAACCAAAGCCCAGACTAAAGCCAGCAGCCCCTGCCTGTGGCCCTCACACCCGGCCCGTGGCAACCTGCTGGAAACCTCTGCAGGTGTGTGTGGGGGGGGGGGGGGGGCACAGTGAGAGAGCCTGGGCAAGGCAGAAAGGATAGGAGGGTTCTGAAGAAGTGCAGGACCTCCAGTCCCCATTCTGCCCTTGTCCTCAGTGCCAGCCCAGGTGGCTCTGCCCGGCCCAGTTCCCTGGAGCTCAGGAGCACTGATCAACTCCTTTCATTCAGGAAATAGCCACATGCAACTATGCTTGATTTCTGTGTCCAGTCTCTGAAACAGGGACCTATGGAAGGTCACTGGAACCTAAACAAAAGACGTACATAAATATTCTAGGTCAGACTAAAGTGTCTACTTTCTCAATTAAAAACAAAGGATTCTTTAATCTTCCATCTCCTTGCTGACATTTGACAACTTTCATAGAGTACGAATGGATAATTATACCTATTAACCAAGTCCTGAATTTTCTGAGTCCTCTCTGGGCCCCAAACAGAATTAGTCTTTTTAAAAAAATTATGTTTGTTCCTTTACCTACTTTCAGCATGCAGCTCTTATCCAGAGTAATCATTTCCAACTATCTTTTTCTTAGTGGTGCCTTCTTTATTCCAACTGCCTTCTCCCACAGCACTTGAAGCAGGCTTCCAAACATGGACCAATCCCGCTGGCCCTTGTTTCTACTGTCCTTGGGTATTAGTCTCATATTATGTTTTTTTACATCCCAGAAATGAGTGCAGTCCCTATGTTTGTCCCCCTTCTTCTGACTCATTTCACTCAGCATGATACTCTTCATGTCCATCCATTTATAAGAAAATTTCATAGCTTCATTTTTCCATTGTGTAGATGTACCAAAGTTTCTTTATCTAGTTGTCTGTTCTCAGGCACATTGTTTTCAGATTCTGGCTGCTGTGAATGGTGCGGCAATGAACATAGGAGTGCAGGTGGCTTTTCTGCTGTGTGTTTTGGGGCCCAAGGGGTATAAGTGGTATTTCTGGGTTGTATGGAAGCTCAATTTCTAACATTTTGAGGAATTACCATATTGCTTTCCAAAAAGGCTGGACAAGTTGGTATTCCCACCAACAGTGAAGGAGAGTCCCTTTCTCCCCACATCTGCACCAGCACTGGTTGCTCTTGTTTTTTATTTGTGTGCCAGTCTCTGTGGTGTGAGATGATATCTCATTGTTGTTTTGATCTGCATCTCCCTGATGATTAGTGATGAACAGAATTTTTTCATGTGTCTCTTGGCCATTTGATTTTCTTCTTTGAAGTTTCTCTTCACTTCTTCTCCCTATTATTTGATGGGGTTGGGTATTTTTTCCTTGTAAAGTTCTACAATGCCTTGTATATCTTGGATATTAACCCCTTATCAAATGGGTAAATAATTTATGGTTGGGTAAATAATCTGTGGGCTGTCTCCATATCTTGGTCACTGTTTCTTCTGAGGTGCAGAAGCTTCTTAGTTTAATGTGGTCCCATTTGTTTATATTTGCTTCCACTTGCTCGGTCAGTGGTGTTTCATCTTTGAAGAAACCTTTTGCTTCGATATCATTAAGAGTTCTGCCCACATTTTCCCCTTTGTACCTTATGGATTCAGATCTGACACTGAGGTCTTTAATCCAACAGAATCCGTCTTAGCAGTCATTGTCTTCAATTCAGTGGTGGTAACCCAGTTGATTGGGAAATAAAATTAGTCATGTATGGCTCGGTTGACCCAAGTCCTCATTTCCATGATGAGGGGATCTATCATTTAATCAATCTTTTGGAAACATCAATAGCATGGTACAGACTTATTCAAAGAGTGAGAGATATACCAAAAGAACCAGGGCTTTGGCTCGGAGAAAGGAAGCCTCGGACTACAAAGAGAGGAAGGACTGCCTTGTGACTCACAATCTTCCTACACCTCAGAGAGCAGAATGGAGGCAAATGGAGGAAGGTGGTAAGCATCCTGCTATGAAGGATGCCCACGAGGGCTGACTCTGAAGACATTCACTGGGTGTGAAATGAGTGTTTGTGGTCCTCCCAATCACATGCTGAAACCCTAATCCCCAACAGCACAGTGTCAGAAGGGGGACATTTGCGAGGTCTGGCTGAGATCATGAGGGTCACTGTCACTGTCCTCCCATTGTTCATCGATTTGCTCAAGCCAGCCCAGTAATGTCTGCATTTTGAGACTTGTTGTTACTGTGTTTGGCGTATCGAATACGTCATGGGGAGCTTGCCAGGCTTTGCCGTGTGGGAGAGATACTCTCGGTAGCTTGCCAGGCTCTCTGAGAGGGGGAAATCATGAGGGGAAATCCCTTTTTTTGATTCTTGCACCTAAAAGTAAAAACAACAGAGCATCTTCCCTCTGCCTTGACCTGAAAGCTGAGTGCCTCCAAGCTAGGATGTGGACACACACCAAGTATGAAATAGGTAGTCACTTTGCTCATGGGCCTCCCAGTCTCCCAAACTATGAGAAATAAATGTTGTTTAAGCCACTCTATGGCATTTTATATGACAAAATTCTGGTGTATAAAACCACATAATATCCAGTTTTCTGGAAGGTAGTCTCAAACCCTGCAGAGAGTGAGTTATTGATGGGGTTGGTTCTACACAAGACTTCTGGGACAGACAGTCTCTCTCTCTCTCTCTCTCTCTCTCTCTCTCTCTCTCTCTCTCTTACACACACACACACACACACACACACACCACCTACATAAG
This sequence comes from Sorex fumeus, assembly GCF_029834395.1. Classification (NCBI taxonomy): domain Eukaryota; kingdom Metazoa; phylum Chordata; class Mammalia; order Eulipotyphla; family Soricidae; genus Sorex; species Sorex fumeus. The sequence goes on along the minus strand of NW_026606060.1, from coordinate 5,349,960 downwards.
CAGAAAAAAAAATCCTTTGATTTATATTTTCACCAGTTCATGGCTAAATAGAAATTTGCAAAATTGTTACATTTTTCTGGGATAGAGACAGGGACATTGTACAGTGGGCAGGACAGTGGCCTTGCACACAGCCAACTTGGCTTCAATCTCTGGCATCCCATATAATCTCCCAAGGACCACCAAGAGTGATTCCTGAGTGCAAAGCCAGGAGTTAACCCTGACATCCTGGATGTGGCCCAAAAACAAAAACAAAAAAAAACAAACAAAAATATTCCTGGAGTTGGGTGACTGGGTGGCGCTATATGGGAGCATTGAGATTTCATGTGTCTCCAGAGTCCTTGATCATGCTTGTAAATCCCCCGGTCACATGGACATTGTACTGACAGAGACTTGGACGAGGCCCCTCCTAGCACAGACCACTCCCCAGGTGTCCATTTCTGTTGTGCCCCTCTCATTCACTAGCCACAGTGGGGTCATCTAGAGGCAGAAAACCCAGCTTGCAGGAAGTGGCTGAGCTGAGTGGGGCCGGCCCTTGTGGGAGCTGATAGTGACTCTGCACCTGAGCGTGAGTGACTCTCGGAGTGTGTCCTTGCCTCCCACCCCTTGGAACCATCACCCTGAGCCCTTGCAAGGCTCTTCTGCCCACAAAACTGACCAGGCACCAGGTCTGGACTCTGGATATTCACTAATTGGACCCATCTCCAAGTTCACTTCATGGAAAAGAAAATAGGGCTCTTATCGCTCTTAGGTTTATTTTTAAACCTGAAATATTTTGACATTATAGAAACACTCGATGGATCATGCAACGAGCACCTGTATTTTCACCACCTAAAATTAAAGCTAAGATTCCCTTGTCTCCCCAGCCCATGCCCTACCCCCACATATTTTACTTCCAAATGCTTTATTTAAGAAGGGGGAAAGGGGCATTTCGCTTAGAGCTAGTTGCCCTTGTGTTCACTCCCCAGTCCTGCCTCTTTCTTGGAAGCTGTTCTGGCTTTCTGCGTATCTAAGGAAAGATGGTGCCATTGGCCAACGCAGAAATGGGGGAACTCTTGGAGCTTGGGATGCGTCCAGGGTCCCCAGGTGTTTGGACAGCATGTCAGGGTGGCCTGCAGGGCCAGGCAGCTGCCCCCACTCAAGCCTGGCCTGTCCTTCCCTCCCCCGTGGCCGGGCCAGCAGGGGCGGGGCGGGCGCTTCCTAGCAGAGCCCGCCCTGGCTTCCGGGCAGGCCTTCCTGGTCCATTGTGCGGACCCGCATTGTGGGGAGGCATTTCCGGGCCCGGGCCTGGCAGCCTGGCAGGGCGGGCCCACCGAGGAAGCCTTTATTCTCCAAGTGGCACGTTCACCTCGGCCCATGCCAAGTGCCCTGCTGGGCAGGGGAGTGAGGCTGGTGCAACGCTGGGGTCCCAATCAGGCCTGGGGAAAGTGGGATGCAGTGCCCTGGGGGGCCGGGCTGCCTTCGCCACACCTGCAGCATCCCAGCAAGCTCAGGTCTGAGTGCTGGGTTTCCCACGCCCGGGGCTGCCTTCATTCTTTCCTTCCTGCATTCACTTCTCAGTTCCACAATTGGTTGCTGACTGTCTGTAGTTAGCAGACGTCGTTGGGGGTGCTGGGGCTGCAGCCAGGGAATGGAACGCTGGATAAAGCCACATGTCCCTAAAGCTTCCATTCTAACAAAGACAGAAAATGAATAATGGACAGTGGTTAAGTCTACTGTCCAGCAGGTGAGGCGTGCTATGGAAAGGAAGAGGAGGGGGAGAATGGGGCAGTCAATGAAGGAGCATGGGGTGGGGTGCTCGCTGGAGGAAGGGCCTTGTAGATAAGGAAACAGGCCTTGCGAGGCCCGGGAGAAGAGCCTCCCTGGCAGAATGTGAGCTACTTCTGGGCTTGATTTTTCTCCTTCCTAGGATTTCCAGGGCTCAGCAGGAGGGAAGGAAAACTCTGAGGCAACAAGGCAGAACCGTGTCTTAGTTGCAGTATCCTTCTCAATGTGCAGGGAACCCGTCTGCACCATACGGTGCTCCGGGCATCTTGGTACCCAGACTTCCTCTTTCTCAGCATCCACACATTTCTTTTCTCTTTGCAGGTTGCCCGGTGCCTTGTGGTTCCCGTGGCGCGTGATGCTGTTCCAGGCTGTGGTACAAGGCGTCTCCTGAAATGCCATGACAGGCATGGAGCTCCTCCCTGCTGTTCACCACCTCACATGTCTTTATTCTCCCTGCAGCTCTGGTGTAGCATCACCTCCTCCTGGGAGCCATTTTCGCCTTCTGCTTGCAGGTTGCGGCTCCTTCCTCCCCTTGCAGCTGTATGTCTTCTAACTATTATCCATGCTGCTCCGCCTCCTGCCTCTCTGTGCTCCATGCCCTGGTCCTGCCCTGGCACTGGTCTGTCTCTTCAAGACCACACTCTCTGGCTCAGTCTGGACCTGAACAGGTCCCCAGGGGCCATGGTCAGGCTGCCTCTGACCTGGCCTAGGCTGTTTCACAGGCGGCTGAACTCACTCCTGGGACACGGATTTCCTGTGGGTGAGGGACCGGTAAGGAGAAAACCCTTCATTTCAGAAAATGGCTGGCTCGAGGGACATTGTTGTCGGAGAGAATAGGAGAAGCCGCCCTCCTCCCTGGCCCCACCCCTGCCTGGGATGCCAGTCTGTGGCTGGTTCACAACTCCTGGAAACACCGCTCAGAAATGTGCTTCCTCTCTTGCCCACCCACTTGGTACCCCCGGGGGCAGCGGTAATCTAGCAGCTGTGACCCCGGATCTTTGGTCCCCGCTCAGCCCTGGACAGTCCCTGTCCTTGGTTTCCCCTTCCCAGGTTCGCAGTCCCCATGTCTGTCCTTGTTCACACTGGACGGTGTGCTGTGTCTTGGAGCTCCCCGTCGGGCCTCCACCCTCTCCTTAGAATCATCTCTGGAAACTTCTGCTTTCCAAGTCATCTTTCTCCCCAGAAAATTGGTCTTCAAAACACAAATAACAGACTCCCAAACCTGCTGTCCGTTCTGGAGCCTCTGAAAATGGACCCAGACTGTTTCACCATGGACAGTGTCTGACACTTGCCCGAAGCCCACCTCCTTCCATCTCTCTGCTCATACCCCTCCAGCATTGCCCCCACTCCGTGCCAGGCCCTGTCCCGGAAGCCCTTCTGGTTCGCCTTTCCTATCCAGTCTTAATAAGTCCTTGCCTGGACAAAATCTGTCCAAACACCCGGGGCTCAACCCATCTCTGAGCCTTGACACTGACACCTGTCAGCTGCTGCAGTATTTAACTGTAGTTCTCTGTAGGTTGTTGCCCTCAGAGCCAGCAAGGCCCCTCTGCTCATCTCTACCGTGAGCCCGTGTTCTTGCGGTGGCTTCTTAAGAGTTCAGTTCTCTGTGGTTCTCCATGGAGGGTCAGTTCGTGCCTTTGCCAGTCAAAGCACACACAAACACACACATGTGTGTGTCCCCCCAGGTACATAGGAGGAGACCCGGATGGATTTGTGGATGGGAAGCTTAGGGGCCCCACCCTCTTCTCTGCCTCTCTCAGTAGAACACTGCTTTCTGAAGCAGAAGGCTGATAAATATATGACTAAGGCGGGACCACAGACCCATATGTAATGTGTTTGTGCCCTACAAGAGAACCAGGGTCTGGACACAGCGAGACTGACTGATTGTTTGGCTTTAATTGTTATTTTATTTGTTTTGAGTCCACATCGAGGTGCTCAGGGGTGAGGGGAGGGGGGAACAAGAGATGCCAGGCATTGAATCAGAGTCAGCGACAAGCAAGAAATGCCTGAATCCCAGTACTGTCTCACTGACGCCTTACGATTTTATTGCAAATTTGTATTTGGTTTGGTTTGGTTTGGTTTTGTTTGGGGGCCACACCTAGCAGTGCTCAGGAACTGCTCCTGGCTGTGTCCAGAAGTTATTCTTTCGTGGTGCTTGGGGGAATTGGGGTTGGCTGCATGCAAGGCAAACTTTTTACCCCTGTACTGTCTCTCTCTCTCTCTCTCTCTCTCTCTCTCTCTCTCTCTATCTATCTATCTATCTATCTCTATCTCTCTCTCTCGCTATACCTCCTCCATTATTTAGCGTTAGTAGTGAGATGCCACTTGTCAGCAAAGGAGTCGAGGTGACCGTCGGAAACTTTCTGGAACCATTTGATCCTATCCCCGTTTTTCTCTGCCTTCTCTGCTTGGGTCTCCCTCCAGTTCCAGAATGCAGAGTTGACAGAGGGAAAAGGAGCTCTCTGCTTGAAAGGAAACTCACATGTCACTCCTTCACTCCATGCAAACCTTTGCTCCCTACATGCCATGCCCAGGAGATGCAGTAGGTGTGGACAGTCTGGGGGCAGGAACTCAGGTGTCAGCCTTTTTTAAAAAAAAAACTATTTTATTGAATCATTGTGAGATAGACCCTTATAAAGTTGTTCGATTAGATTTCAGTCATTCGGTATCCCAACATCCATCCCTCCACCCGTGTACATTTCCCAGCACCAGTGTCCCCAGGTTCCCTCCCATCACCTCCCAACCCCCACTCCCTGCCCTGCCTGTGCCTGCCTCTATGGCAGATGCTCCTCCTCCTCCTCCTCCTCCTCCTCCTCCTCCTCCTCCTCCTCTTCTTCTTCTTCTTCTTCTTCTTCTTCTTCTTCTTCTTCTTCTTCTTCTTCTTCTTCTTCTTCTTCTTCTTCTTCTTCCTCTTCTTCTTCCTCTTCTTCTTCCCCTTCTTCTTCCCCTTCCCCTTCCCCTTCCCCCCTTCCCCTTCCCCCTTTCCCCCTTCCCCTTCCCCTTCCCCCCTTCCCCTTCCCCCTTTCCCCCCTTCCCCTTCCCCCTTCCCCTTCCCCCTTTCCCCCCTTCCCCTTCCCCTTCCCCTTCCCCTTCCCCCCTTTCCCCCTTCCCCTTCCCCTTCCCCTTCCCCTTCCCCTTCCCCTTCCCCTTCCCCTTCCCCTTCCCCTTCCCCTTCCCCTTCTTCTTCTTCTTCTTCTTCTTCTTCTTCTTCTTCTTCTTCTTCTTCTTCTTCTTCTTCTTCTTCTTCTTCTTCTTCTTCCTCCTCCTCCTCCTCTCTGTCTCTCCCTGTCTCTGTCTCTTTCTCTCTTTCTTTCTCTGTCTCTTGTCTGTCTCGCTCCCTCCTTCTCTCTCAATCTCTTTCTCTCTCTCACCCCCATTTTGGGCATTGTGGTTTGCAGTATTGGTACTGAAAGGTTATCACGAATATCCCTTTACCTACTTTGAACCCTCAGATTCTGTTGCGTTGGAAGGAGAGGGACAGATAGAGCAGCTGCACTCATCTGAGGTGTCAGTCTTTTCCTCTGGCCCTGTGCAGTGGCTGCCCGGAGCTCCTGGGAGGAAGAGCCCAGGGAGGTGCTAGCTCAGATCTCTAGGGCCAGCATCCCACTCCAGACACACAGCTTCCTTGAGAGAGGGGAGTGGGGCAGACTGCTCAGACTGGGAGATGCAGGTGGGCACAGAGGAGGGGCGCGCAAGGCCAGCACTGCTCCAGCTTCCCATGTGCTGCCCCATCTAATCCTCCCACCATCTTGTGACATCATGGTCCTCCCCTTCCCCAACACAAAGGTGATTTCCTCTCACGCCCTTTCTCCATTGTTCTTTCTCTTTCCTGTTGAGGTTTTTATTTATTTTTTTTTTTCTGGTCAGAAGCCCTTCGTGTTCATTATAGATGTGGCATAGGGAACTAATAGAAAAGTGGAAGAAAATACAAAAACCACCTACAATCTCCTGACCCACATAGAACCATTGTGAGGCACTTATCTGTGTGTATTCCCATCTTTAATTTTCAACATAGGTGAGATCACACTGTGTATATGATTTTCCATCATTTTAAAAACTGATCTGCAGTAAGAATAGAGAAGAAACCATAATGACAATGATAGTAGGGAATGATCACTCTGGGCCAGAACTGGGTGCTGGAAGGAGGTAAAGGAACAGAGAGAGAGAGAGAGAGAGAGAGAGAGAGAGAGAGGTGTCTGTCATAGAGAAAGGTGTGGAGTGGGGGTTGGGAGGGGGCAAACTGGGTATTGGAGGTGGGAAATGTACACTGATAAAGGCATGGGCGTTGAAACATTGTATGACTGAAACCCAATCATGAGCAATCATGTGTATTTCATGGTGATTCAATTAAAAAAATTCTAAGTACCTTAATCCAAAAAATGAATAAATAAAAACTGCTTTTTATAAAAAATTATTCATGTCAGTGAAACTCCAAATGGGCATTTTGTCACGCTACCATTAGGTGCACAACTAGGCTTGTAGCTTCCCTCAACCATTGCACAGTTATTTCTCTATCCTTTGAAACACAAATAATGAGCCAATAGATCTTGGCACATACTTCTTTGACAAATTTCCAGTTCATTTTTGATGTATATTTGAATTGAGCAGTTCTAGTATCTTTCCTACATATGAGTCTATATAGTTTTCTATATGGTCCTCCTCGTCCCTCCTCTTTGACTTGCTTCTTGGTGGCAATGACCAGGGGGTCACACAAGGTGCTTACACATTCAGCTCTGATGGGTCAGGGGCCATACGCCCTGGTGTGGCATGGCGGGTTCCACCCAGCAGAGCTGCTGGGACTGTGGTCATTGGACATGGGTGTCACCAATCTTCCAGCCTCATGTCTGCTGACAGCTCCTTTTCCCACAGATCCCTGATTAATTTTTTAAGATAGATTTGGAAAAGAGGTCAGTCTCGTTTTTACTTAAATAGTAGTGTTATTTTTTAAAATCTTAAGCATCACTCTGTTTATTGTGAAAGGTTTTGAAAATTGAAAAATTTGGCAGCATAACTTTTCAAATTACTATGATTAACATATTGGGACATTTATTTCTCAACCTTTTTTTCTAAAAACACATGCAAGTGTAAATATATATAGCTGCAAAAACTGGGTAATATGTAGTAGAATGCTAGATCTTGCATTTAACAACCATTCCATTGTAGTACTAGCTCATTCATTGTCCTTAAAAATGCTATTTTTAATAGCTGTGTAATTTCACTTTAAGGATTCACCATACAAATTGAAGCATTCTTTTACTCAGGGCCACTTAGATTTTTGTTTCCCAAAAAAACCTATTAATAACTCTGTTATGAATATCTGAACATCTGTGAATATTAATCTTTGACCCCATTCGGGATTATATTTTTCAAACAAATTCCTAGAAGTGAAATTACTAGGTCAAAGTGCACAAGCATTGTCAAAGCTCTTGGTACATTTTGCCAAGTTCTGTTCCAGAAAGCATTCCTAATAACCAAGAAGAGATTGTTCATCTTAACATATGCTTGTCAATAGGATTATTGTAGATTAGAATTGGCCCTGTTTTCTAAGCAAAATGTTCTTCAATTATTCTAATTTTCACTTTAGTGATGACTGATTGACTGATGTTAAACATATTTTGAGTTGTTTACTAGCTACTCGTTGTTAATCTTTTGGAATTATCTGTGACCCCAATTCACTTACTTTTTGTCTTAGTATTTCTCACTCTTTTAGATAACTCATATCTTAAGGATATTAACTCAAAGCCTATTATTTTTCTTCTTCTTTTTTTTTTTTTTTTGCTGTTTGGCCAATAGGTTTACTACTGTTTTTGAAAAATCTCCATGCTCGTTTTCATTCTGAAAGTTTCCAAACAATAAAGAAAATATCTGTTTTGACAGAAGAGGAAACCAGGGCTCAGCAAGAATAGTGGATTCTCCAGCATCACTGTACTGAAGATTTGTCGCTGGAATTTAATGCAGATCTTCCTGATCCCAGATCATCAGACAAAAAAAAAATAAGATGGGGCTGGAGAAACAGTACAGCAGGTAAGGGACTTACCTTGCTGGCAGAGAACCAGGCTGGGATTTGATTCCCCCAGCACTGCATATTGTCCCTCAAGTAGACCACCAGGAGTGATCTCTGAGCTAGGTGTAGAAGTAGGGGCCGCCCAACCTTGTCCCTCATTTAAATAAATAAATAAAGAAGAAGAAGAAGAAGAAGAAGAAGAAGAAGAAGAAGAAGAAGAAGAAGAAGAAGAAGAAGAATTAAGAGGGAAAATGCTGATATGGTGACAGTCACAGTCTTGCAGAAGCGTTAGTGGTGGCCTAAATTGCACCCTCTAGGATGAAGAGGAATCAGCTGGGGAGGGGTGTTGTAGAAGGTTCTGGAGGAAGGACAGGGCTAAAGACTTTGGAGCAAGGCAAGGGCCTGCCAGCTGGTACCCACCGGGCCTCTTTCTGGCCATTGCCTCCCTGTGTGGGGACTAGATCCTGGCACCCTCAGCCCTTCACAGGCTTCACTCAGACCATTCCCACACGTACAGCAGCACAGCCTTTGCTTTGTCCTTCCCATCATGTCCCCCAAGTTCCCGTGGGTCCCCTGCAGTCTCTGTGCCAATCTTTAAGCACAGGAGCAGGAGCCCTCCTCCCCCCATCGCCATCCCCCACCCTTTGGCAGTGGCAACATCTTCAGCAGAGTCCAAAATTGAGCAGCTCCTCTCCAGAGTCTCTCTCTGCTTGCTTGTTCCTTGGTAGGGAAAGTTCGGGGGGGGGGGGGGAGGAGGAAGGGAAAGAGGGAGAGTGAACTGCTAGGTACATTTCCCTAGGAGGCCTGAACACTCTGCTGCCCAGTGTGTAGTTCTTTGCCTTCCCCACACCTTTTTCCAAGTGCAGCCTGCACTCGGGTCGATTGCCTGAGGTGAGGGTGACAGACAGCAGCTCAGTCCTGCCTCTCCCAGGAAGGAGCAAATGGAAAGCCAACAGATCAGTGCAGTAGTTTGACCTTGCATTCTGGGTCGAGGGATGCTCTCGAAGCGTGAGGCTTGAGGCAGGGAGAGGGGAGCTGGTGGGGGAAGAAGGAGGGTTTCAAGGCTTCTACTCCTTCAGGGCTCCATCTGGACCAATCCTTAGGGGATTTAGAAATACCCAGAAATTTATCTTGGCAGTTAGCTGCAGCGTGGGAAGGGGATGGAAACTTGTGCATCTGAGATGCGTGGTGGGGGCAGGGTTGGAGGGTGGAGAGACCACACTGATGGAGGTGGGAAGAGAACTGTGGAGTTCTGCAGGTAAAGTGAATGCCGGGGAAGCACAGAGGAGCTTGATCAAGCAGGGGTGGGGATCTCTGTCCCTGCCAAAGGCCATTTGGATATTTATAGCATCGTTCCCTGGCCGTATGATCCAGGCAGACTGGCCGGGCTCCCTGGGAAGCCAGAAGAAGCATACAGGTCTGGCCTGCTCTGTCCCAAGGCCATGCCACAGGATATCGCGGGGCTTATAGGGCAACAGGCTGGACATTCCTCACCTTGACTCTACAGGAAGAACCAAGACCCCAGAAATCATAATCATATGGGTGATTTCAAAAGAATAATACTTCATTCCTAATTTTGTTAAAATACAGTTGTCTGAAGCAGTTACAATCACACAACAGTCAGTGATATACTTTGTTAAGTACTCAAGGAAAAAAATAGATGAGATTAGTAGAACAAAGTATAAGTGGAGCGGGGTGAAAGGAGGATTATACTGGTTAAAACCTATATGCTGGTTCAAGGCAGACTTTGATAAATTAAGGATACATCAGAATGAGGCTGGAGTGATAGCACAGTGGGTAGGGTGTTTGCCTTGCACACGGCTATCCCGGGTTTGATTCCTCTGTCGTTCTCGGAGACCCTAGCAGGCTACTGAGAGTATCCCACCCACACGGCAGAAGCTGGCAAGCTCCCGGTGTAGTATTTAATATGCCAAAAATAGTAACAAAGAGCCTCACAACGGAGACATTACTGATGCCCGCTCAAGCAAATCTATGAACAATGGGAGGACAGTGCTACAGTGCTACATCAGAATGGACACTTAGAAAAATAAAACAAAGAAGTTTAGCTAAAATATCAGTCAACCGGGGAGGTAAAATAAATTACTAAGCAATAGGAGGTGATTGTTTCAACAGAGGGCAAAGAGAAAAAAAAAAGTGGAACAAATAGGACAGAAGATAATTACTAATACAATCTTTTCTAAAAAGGGAGGGAGGGAAGAAAACCCTGAATATAGTCATAGTATTGATAATATCTGAGATCCTTTCTTTGGGGGGAAGAGGTTTGGGGCCACACTTGACTGTGCTCAGGGCTGACTCCTGACTTGTGCCCAGGGATCACTCCTGGCAGGACTCAGGAGGACATATGGGGTGCCAGGGATCAAACCCGGGTCAGTCATTTGCCAGGAAAGCACCCTGCCCACTAGGTACTATCTCTCCAGACCCGCTCTAGCTTTTGGTGTCTGGTTTTAGTTTCTTTCTCCAAGTCAGTTTCAATTAACAGAACCAAAAACGGGTAGTTAAGGTAGGTTGTACCAGAAATAGGAGTGTGGGGTTGCTGAGGCCTGAGTCTGTGGCAGTTCTTCCTGCTGCGGGAGCTCTGACTACGGATTGATTGGCCACTGTACCCTGGATTGATAGCTAGAACCGGCTTAAAGTCAGAGAGGAGTTTCCTGCCTGCTGAGGCTATGATGGAAGCCCATGTAGAGTCTCCATGTAGAGTCTCCCTCTCTCTCTCTCTCTCTCTCTCTCTCTCTCTCTCACACACACACACACACACACACACACACTCACACACACACGCTCGCGCTTTTTGTTTTGTGTTGCTCATCACCTCTCTACTCCAGAACTTTTCTCGCCTTGTCTCATCTATGCAAGACAACTTCCGTCCTTTCAAAACACATTCACTGATGATCTGCTATGAGTCAGGTTATCACTCAAAGTACTGAGGTTAGTTCTCGATGCCGCAGAGCCGATGTTCTAGTGGCGGGAGGTAAGAGATAACCAGGATTCCAGAAAGCAGTAACTGGTGAGTGGGAGACGGATTGGCGAATGCCCAGGATTGGTGAAAAGGCGCAGGAAGAGGGAGCGGTGGGGAAAGGGCCATTGAGCAAAGGCCTGGAGATGGGCAGCCTGGGGGAGCCCAGCTGGGCTGAGGGTGGACAGGAGCTTGAAGAAGGAGCCACAGCAGGGCCTCAGGGCCCAGGGCCGGGAGGCTGTAAACAGGGGAGTGGTTGGTCTCATTGGAGATGACAGGATAACTCTGGCTGCTGAGTGGAGAAAGGCCTGTAGCAAAGACAGGAGAAAAACAAACACCAAGAAACAATGGGCTGAGATAGAACCTCTGGGTTCCCCCAAAAGCTGTCTGATCTTGGGTATGTCCCTCAGCTATTTATGTTATGGAGCCAGGGAGGCAATCAGTGACAGGCCTGCTGGAAAAGAGACTTTGAAAAAACAAAGGCCGCACAAAAGCAAAGAGGATGGTATCCTTTTGCCCCTGGGTCTATTAGATCCCTGATAAGTTCAATTGATTAGGCGGTGTCTGCAGAAGCATCTTCATCACCTGCATTCATCTCTTCCAAGAGCTTCTGAGCCTTCACTGGCTCGGGTGGTTGGCTGGTTACAGAGGTCAAACTTAACCCAGTAACCCAGATCCAGCCCAGTCCTCTCCCTGCTCTCCTCCTCCTTCCGCGGGTGGCTATTGTTGTCAGGGTGATTAGGAGTTAGACCCTGAGAGGGGATGGTGGTGTTCTTAGACTAGCTGGGTGCTGGATGAGGGCAATCCTGTGGGTTCTGATTGTAGTGCTGGGATTGGGGAGTCTTCACCAGGCAGTGCACACGTGTCCTGGCGGTGGGGCACTCTTGACTGGGGGTCACACATCTCTAACTGCATGGCTCACCAGGTGCCACCCAAGCATTCACATATGTCTGGCTGCACGCTGTACTGTGGAGTTCATAGCAAAGCTGTGCAGGCCCCCAATCTGTGCATGTTGGTGGCACTGGGGCTGAAACTCATGGCCTTGTGCTACCTGGGCCGTGGCTTGAGGTCACTGAGCATCATCCCCTGGCCCATCAGACAGTTTATTCATGGATGTCATCAATCATCACAGGATCTGCTGAAAGTGATCCCCCCTTCCCCCCCTCCCCCCCCCCCCCCCCCCCCGCCACACACACACACACACACACACACATCCCTGGGCAGGGTGTGACAATGAGATCTGGGATGGAGGACCAGTTTCATTTAGGTCAGTCCAACTCACATTCCTTTCTTTGGTTCACATGACTGTCTTTGTGGAGGGGAGTATACTTAGATATCCTCAGGGCTGGCTCCTGGCTCTGCTCTCAGGGATCACTCCTGGAGGGGTTTGGGGACCATCTGGGGTTTCAGGATGGAATCAGGGTCAGCCACGTGCAAAGCAGGTGCCTATATCTCAGCCTTTCCCGGATATAAGAACCGGGTCCAGGCTCCCTTACAGGGGCAGATGTAGATACAAGCACCAGGGGAGGTGCCCACTTTCCCTGTGTTGGCGCTATTGCACCTTTGCTGCTGCCCAGAGAACTTTGATGGCCAGTGCTTAGGAAAGAAACCCCAGGGAATATCAAGCAGGATTTGCATCTGCCCTAGCGGTCACAGCAGCCAGCCTGGAGAGCCCAGCCCCCAGATGCCAAGGCAAGGCACATCGTTTAAACACACAAAGCAACAAACACGGAGCAAACCTCCAGAAGCCAGACTCAATCCACACATGCTTTTTGAGGAATGGTAGGTTTCAGGCTACTCTGCAATGCCTTAAACTCGCTTCCTCCTCCTGTGTTTCTCAAAGTAAGTATTGTCACCCCCACTTGACAGACACATAGAGAAGGTAAAGTCCCAAGCTAGCAGATGAGCTGCCCAGCTGGGAAGGAGCCAGGTCAGGAGCCTATTGCCAAGGCTTCCAATCTGTAACTCTATGGCGTTTCCTTGGAGCCCGGGTTCCAGGCTTGTTGGGAAGCCTCAGGAGGGAGATGTCTGAATGAGGGACCTGAGTGCTCTCAGGGCCGGTTTGCCATTAGATGCATCAAGCCACAAATGTTCAATCAGAAAAAAAAAAAATGAATGAGTGAAGGGCCTCGGATGGCGTTCTGGCTGGAGACAGGAGATAATGCAGACCCAAGAAGAATCGAAAAGCAAGACCCAGCCACTCCTGTACCCAGTGGGTGGGGCGGGGCTGGCCGGGAAGGAAGGAGGGAGGGAGGGCAACGGGCTCATTCGATGCAATCAGGTGGAGAGTTGGAGGGGGTGGGAGGAGAGTCGGTCAGGGCCCCACTTTGGGGAAGCCAGAGGGACAGTTCCCTCCCCAAGGCCAGGGGTGCGTGTTCTGGATCCCTGTGGTGCAGAAACTGCATGCAATGTGGCCACTGGGAGCCACAGGTCACTGCCCCCGCCTCCACCGGTCGTGGCTGGCTTCTGAGCAATGGCAGGTGGGTGAGCACAGGAGCTGTCAGGAGCTGCAGGGGTGAGGAGGGCAGAGGAAGAGGGAAGGATGGGGACATTGTGTGGGGTCAGTGCAGTGTCCTCTGTTGTGAGGCTGGGTTGGCTCCTTTGGGGTGACAAGGTGAGGAGGTGTGGGGTGCAGCCCTCAGACCACAAGCAGGCAGGGAGGAGGAAAAACCTGCCTTTCCTGTCCCTGAACCCCGGGCCGACTCGTCCTTCCCTCTCTCAGCACAGCTTTAAAAATGTAACCAGAGGCCTGTCTGGTCTCCACCCACCTGCTCACTGCTCACAGGGAAAGAGCCCCAGACACTAGGGCCCAGCAGAAGGCCAGCCCTTCCTCTAAACGGCTAAACGCAGAGGGTTGGGGCTTTCCTGACTCAACCAAAAAGTCCCTTTAATATTAACAAAAATGGATCCTACGTGGTTTCTTTTGGAGGGGAGGGAGGTGTTTTTGAGGTCTCGGGATCACACCAAGAAGTGTTCAGGGCTGAGTCCTGGGCCTGCACTCAGGAATCACTCCTGGAGGGGACTAGGGGGTTCTATGGGGTGCCGGGGAATGATCCTGGCCAGCGCCTGACCTGCTGTTCTCTCTCTCCCTTCCATAACACAATTTCAAAAAAAAAAAAAAAAACCTCAAAACTCAATTTTAAAATGTACAGAGCTTGGTATGGTGGGCACGAGGCCCCAGGGTCTGGCACAAGGCTCCCACGAGTCACGCTCCAAGTTCAATCTCTGAACCCGGCACCATTTGCACTTTGGCAAACAAGCAGCACCCCAACTTGGTATTGCCTTGGTGAGCAAAACTGAGTTCATGCAGCCCTTGCAGACCGCTGTCATGTGGTGATGCTCCCCTTTTGGATCTCTAGAGACGGCTGCTGGCCACACCCACACTAGAGTTGGTTCCAAGTCTATAGTTTTTGTTGAAGTTTTAGCTGGAGAGACAGCACAGGGATAAGTAAGACACTTCGGCATGTGGCTGCAATGGCTGTGACCCTGCTTTGAGTCCCAGCAGCGCAGATAGACCCCCAAGCACCGCCAGGGGCCACTCCTGAGCACAGAGCTTCTGAGCACTGCCGGGTATGGCCCCAACAGCAACATCAATGGATAAATGAGTCCTTAGTGTTTCCGTCTTGCAGGGGAGAAGCAGAGTAACTTCAAAAGTGGAGACCAGAACCTGAGCGCGAGCCTTGGGGCTCCACCAGGGAAGCCTGGGGTTCCCACCTCTAACTGTCCTCTCAGATAAAGGGAAAGGAGCTCTGCTGAGGCTCCCCCCCGCCCACACACGGCGCTCACACACTCACAGTCAGGGCTGTGCTATGGGACTTTCCGCTCGGCGCATTTCGAGTCTCTTGATTTCTTCACCTGGAAGGGAGATAGATTTCCTTTCACTGGGAAGAAAACTACACGTAGGAGCAAAGGAGAAATGAGGCCATCTCGGTGGCTTTTCTGGAGTTCTCCATCCCTACATGTACCCCAGTGCCACCCAGGGTGGAGCACCTGCATCTCCTCTTGGCATGCCGGCTTGAGCACTTCAGCTTCAGCCCCCAGGAGCTGGCCCAACCATCTCCTCTCCACAGTCTCCCAGCCAGTCCTTCCTCCCGCTGCTCACTCAGTCCGTACTCCCCATGGCGATGAAGGCCTTCTTATCTCTGTGGGGCCAGGAGGGGGGGAGGGGGTTGGAGAAGGCTGATGGTGGAAACCCTCAGATTCAGTAGAAACATCTGGAGAAGAAAAAGATGCATTTCCTGGGAGAAAGGAATGGGGAAAGAGAAAGGTGGAGTGGGGTGAGGAGAAAGAGAGAGAAATAGAGAGGGGGGAGGGAGGAGAGTTGCCTAGGTGAGAATTAAAGGGGAAATGGCAAGGCCCAGGACTTCCCTTTCACTGCTCTTCTCAGCTCTGGGGCCTGTTTCTGTCCTTTCCTCATAACCACTGACCATGGGGAAGAGTTTGATTTGCCCTTGGTCATATTCAATGTTTCCCAAGCTGCTCTGGATTCCAGGGCCCCGTAAATCCTTCCAGGGCCACACCTACAGCCCAGTGTCCCTCTCAATCTTTAGGGTCCTGCTCATTGGCTCCTGGCTTAGAGCAGAGTGTGCTCAGGGAATTCTGGAATCCACAGGAATCTTTACCCGATGCTCTCACCCATCTCACCCATGACAATACACAATTGCAGTACCAAAAAAAAAAAAAAAAAGAAAAGAAAAAGAAAAAGCATTGACATCTGAAAGTTTCGAGGGACTGGAGAGATAGTACAGGGGAGAGGGTATTTGTCTTGCATGTAGTTGACCCAGGTTTGATCCCCAACATCCCATATGGTCCCATTTGGTCCCCTGAGCACACCAGGAGTGATTCCTGAGTGTAGAATAAGAAATAAGCCTTAAACATTGTTGGGTGTTGCCCCAAAAACAAAGAAAAAAGGAAAGGAAGAAGGAAAGGGAGGAAGGAAGGAAGGAAGGAAGGAAGGAAGGAAGGAAGGAAGGAAGGAAGGAAATCTAAAAGTTTTGTGAGAATTGGGCTGAAAAACAAAGGTAGTTGTTCTTACAAAGGACTGGAAAATAGTACCTGGGAAATTACCAAACTGCCCAGAGGAGAGATGTCATGTTTGGTCCCACAGGGTTACTAGAATATATAGGAAAATACTGTTGTCCTTTGCCTTCATAACTGCCATAAGGGCCACGGGGTTATTTGAAACAATTCCTAGTGAGAAAGCAGAACTGTCGTGACTGAAAGACAGGGGTCAAACTCTCTCTCTCTCTCTCTCTCTCTCTCTCTCTCTCTCTCTCTCTCTCTCTCTCTTTCTCTCTCCTGCTCAGTGTTACCCTCATCCTCAAAAAGCCCTGCCAGCATCAGTTCAGATCAGTTCAGATGTTCTCAGAGCTGCACAAGCCACAGTCAGCTGGAGACCTGAGATACAGAGAACTAAACCTCAATTCCCTGGAAGGGTCTTGGCATCGTTTCTGTATCCCTGCCTTTTGTTCTGAGGACTCAAGGCCTATCCCCGGCCCACCATGTTCTTCTGCCTCTGCTTTAACTCTCAAATTCCTGCTGACTCCAAGATCTAACTAAAATGTCCCCCTCCCTGCAAGCTTTCCCCAACTCCCGCTCCTCCCAGCCATCCCCAGGCAGACAGGGTCATTCTCCATCCTGAGCTCCAAGAGAGACAGGGGTTTAACTGCTTACTGTGGTATGTTATCTGTTTACACGTCTATCTCCAAGAGGAGACTGTGAGCTTCAGAGGGCTCGGTTGGGTTTGATTCATCTTTCTAATCTGTGTTTCAAACACAGAGTTGAACTGGACGAGAGGAGCATGGACTGGACACAGTGCCTGGGGAAGAACAGGAGAACCACGGGGCCGGGCCAGAATACAGTGGGCAGGGTGTTTGCCCTGCATGCGGCTGACCCGGGTTCGATCCTCAGCACCCAGGATGTCCCCTGATCCCTGCCAAGAGTGATCCCTAAGTGCAGAGCCAGGCGTAAGCACAGCTGGGTGTGACCCCGGAACAAGATAATAGAAAAATGAATGAAATTGAATAAGTAAGATTAAAACATACACCGTAGGGATGCCACTTTGTAAACACAATCATTTTATTTCCTATAGCAAGCACTTTCTAATGCCTATGGGTCTTTCTGGGCTGGAGCAATAGCACAGCGTGTAGGGCGCTTGCCTTGCACGCAGCTGACCCGGGCCGACCTGGGTCCGAGTCCTCCGCCCCTCTCAGAGAGCCCGGCAAGCTACTGAGAATATTGCGCCTGCATGGCAAAGCCTGGCAAGCTATCCGTGACATATTCGATATGCCAAAAACAGTAATAAGTCTCACAATGGAGACGTTACTGGTGCCCACTTTAGCAAATTGATGAACAATGGGAGGACAGTGCTATACAGTGCTATATGGGTCTTTCCAGGGCTCTTTCAATTGTCACCTGAATGACTAACCCTTGGGCATCTGGGCCTTACTTTGTACTATTCCCTATGCCTGACACTCTGGTCCCACTGGGTGGCATGTTGGAGTTTTTAGGACAGAAGTGACCTCTCTACTGTAAGTTATTATCTCATCAGGATCTGTTTTAATGTAGCCCAAGAAGACATATTTGGGATCACTGATCTGCTTTGCTATCAAACTGCTAATCAGATAAGACACGCTGTCTCAACTTTTGTAAATGTCTATACCTTTTCCTCCTAGCGTTGGGGTAGATCACTGAGCACTTTAGGCCCGCAAGGGGGGTTCATGGACCGGTTCTGAGGGACTACAACCCCTCTAAAGGAGAGCAGAAGCAAATTCTTGGCGTTCAAAATCTTAAGCATTTACAGGCACATTCTCAGCATTGCATTCCTGGTTTTCTTCAAAGACAAAGACAGACAGAGGTAGCCATACTCAAGAGAAGAAAAACAAAAGCTTTAAAATCGAGTTTGTACAGTAACTTGTTTATTTCTTGGCACTAAAGATGTTTCTGTGTGTGTGCATGTGTGTGTGCGTGTGTGCATGCATGCGCACACAAATGCATTTTGGAATATGTTCCTGGGTGCTTTATAATCTTCCTAATCACTGTCACTGTCACTGTCCTCCCGTTGTTCGGCGATTTTCTCAAGCGGGTCCAGTAACGTCTCCATCATGAGACTTTGTTGTTACTGTGTTTGGCATATCATATGGAATACATCACGGTGTGGGCGAGATACTCTTGGTAGCTTGCCGGGCTCTTGTAATTGCTCTATATATGATGCATGCCACTCAGCTATAAGAAAAGATGAAAGCTTGCCCTTTGGGGCGGCATGAATAGAACTAGAAGGGGCTGGGCTAAGAAAAATAGTCAGATGAAGAAAGACAAACACCCATATCTCACTCATGTGGGGCACAGAGAGAAAAGGCAACAGACAATGGCAATGAAAACAAGCCCTTCATTGCTGACCACAGAACTGAGAGTATTAAGTTCTGAGCAGGGAGTGATGGAAAAGGTCCTCTAGACAGAGATGTGAGAATAGTATCACTTTAGTGATGGGATAGTGTGAAAATAGTGCACCCCTAAAACAGAAACACATGTACTTTTGGAAACCAATTTTTCATCAATAAAAATTAAGTGAAATCCCCTGAGCTCTCTTGTCTAACAATGACACTACAGAAAGACCCAACGTCAGTCCCCAGAAAATTGCAGATATAACTGACCTTTACATACAAGTCAGTTAAGACATGCTGTCTCAACTGTTGTGAATGTCTGTAGCTTCTCCTCCTTTCTTCTCCCATTCTCTGAAGAGCATGTAAGCCTCAAAATCCAACTCCCAGGGACCCAGAAGTTTAGTGCCCTGTGACTGCCTTTCTCAGTGAACTCAGGTCCAAAGTCTCAGTCCTCTCTTGTACATGTTTCAAGAGTGCTGCTAAGACAGAGCCTAGAAGGTGCCAAGAGTACAGTGAACATTCAACAGATGCAGATCAAGTTAGTACTGCGTGGGAATGAATGAATCAATCAGTCAATGAGTCGGCCGAGATTCTTATCCATAAGGAACAGAAATGATCTCTAGTTGGCTTTAAAAATCCAATCCACTTCAAAGTGTTCTGAATGGAGGCTGGAGCAGTAGGACAGTGGGTATGGCACTTGCTTTGCATGCAGCCAACCCGGGTTCAATCCCCAGCATCTCATATAGACCCCTAACCCCCACCAGGAGTGATCCTCAAGTGCAATTCTAAGCACAGCTGGCTTGGAGACAGGAGAGATGGTGTCAGCAGCTAAAAATTTTGACTGAAACTTTAAATTCTTCATTGCATACACATTCCTACATTCATTTGATCAGCAATTACTGAGTAAGCATTTATACCAGTTATCCAGCGAGACACTGAGGATACTAATTTATTCCCCACCTAATCCCTCTGTTCCTGCCCCCTCCTTTCCCTTCATCCTACACTAGCCTGTCTTGCTCCCTCTTGAGTGGGGAGGACAAGATGGAAGGGAGTTTGTTGTTGAATTTTTAGAAACTACTGTATCACTGTCATCCTGTTGTTCATCGATTTCCTCGAGCAGGCACCGGTAACGTCTCCTTTGTCCTAGCCCTGAGATTTTAGAAAGTGCCACATTCGAGGTTCTTTCAGGGTCAGGAGAATGAGACCCATCATTGTTACTGGTTTTTGGCATATTGAATATGCCACAGGGAGTTTGCCAGACTCTGCCGTGCAGGCAGGATACTTTCGGTAGCCTGCCAGATTCTCCAGAGTAAGAACTAAATAATAAGATGTCCTGTGTCCATAGAAATGACTATGGATGTAAATTCTCCATGGGTTTTTCTGGACACAGCAGCTGTTTACTTCTCTGATATATTTGTGAATTCCTTGCTACTCTTATGTCCTTTCAAACTTCAACCAGCAGAGCTCTAGGAAGACCCTCCTTTGCATACACCACTCATAATCTCCCCTCAGCAGTGGCCTCTAAGGACACCCCCATTTTTCTCTGCTGAAATCTCCTCAAAGAGGCACACACAGGCCCAGAATCCCATAGCAAATCCTAACATGGTCATCCTTCCTCTGGTTTCCACATTTGGCCTGCAGACATCTCATTTGGGATTGGACTTAGTGATTACTGCCCTGGACTGAAAGATAAATTCCTGCAGGTACTGTTCTAAGGTCCCTGCCACCACCCTCCTAGCCCTAGGGCAGCCAGCACCGGGGACTGTCCAGCACCCATTCCAGGCACAACCTTTGCTCCGTGCAGTCCTGGAACTGCTTCAAAGGGCCACGGCAGTTTAGCTCTGAGGGGGTTGGTTGAGGCCATTGTTGATGCTGTCTTAAGCCCAATCCTCCCCCTGCCCGACTCCACTTCCATCCATTCCCTCCCCTAAATGCTGATTTCAAGGCTGTCCCTCAGTGCTCACATTCAGGCAATCCAGCCTGAGGCAGACATCGCTACCCTGATGTAGGTGAGAACTTGTGACGTGAATGACAGTCTGGTTCCCTGAGCACCACACATCCGCCTGAGTTCCTGGAGCTCCAGGAAGCAGGGATAAAACTCTCTAAATCAGGGCCTGGAGAGACAGTACAGCCTAGGAGGGCACTTTCCTTGCACTTGGCCAATGTGGTCAGAATGCCGGCACCCCATTTGGTCCTCTGACCCTGCCAAGGGTGATCTCCGAGGGCAGAGCCAGGAATCAGCCTGACCACTGCGGGGTGTGATTCCCAAACCAAAATAGATCAATCAATCAATCAATCAATCAATCAAACTCAAACTAACTTCCAGTAGGCCCAGGGTCCTGGAGAGGATGAGAAAGAGGGTCCTTCACCATCTATGATGTGGGAAGGGATTCTAGGCTGCTGACATTGCTCCACTCTGTTCCCCATCATCGTTCCATGCACTCCCCTTGAGGTGGGGATTGGTTGCAGCATGTGGAACGTCTTTCACCCATTTTCTTTTCCTGTTCTACATTTGCACAGCAGAGCCTGGCAAGCTACCCGTGGCGTATTCGATATGCCAAAAACAGTAACAATAGTGGGTCTCACTTCGTGTTCCTAGAGCGAGCAGATGCCATTGAGCTACACTAACACGTGACAGGGACGAATGGAGATGTTACTGGTGCCTGCTCGAGCAAATCGATGAACAACGGGAGGACAGTGCTACAGTGCTACAGTTCTATATTTGGGAGTGGGTGGGGCATGGGGCACCTATTAACTTGGGACCAAGGTTGAAAGGGAGTTAGGAAAGCATGGTTTGTAGTGGCTCAAGTTGAAGTACGAGGGGAGAGGGGGAGGCGTTCTCGCCCAATCCATGTCGTTCTCTGTCATCCAAGTTCCAAGGCTGTTTGCTGGCTGGAGATCACGTCTCTGTGATGGCACTGCTGCTTGAGCTTTCTTCTTGCTCAAGGGGCTGCATGTCCTCCCAGTTGGCCATCACTCCCATATGCATGTGAGTCTCCTGCCTTGAAGATGACACCCAGCTTCAGGTCAGACAGGTGAGGCTTCTCTGCCTCCCAGCAGAGGCTGTGGCCTTTCGCTTTTTCTACTTTTTCTCTCCATCTCCGCCCTCCACCACTAAAGTCTTACACTTAATATTTAGGCAATGTGATTTTGCCCTCAATTTTTATAAATTTTTTTCTAAGACAATATCAATTATTTGTTAATGAAAAATAAATTGGGGGGAGGTAGGGGGGTTGTCACGACCACTCTACAAGGTACTTGTTGGGCTTTAGAAGCCTTAGACCCAAACAACGCTGGGGAGGAGCAGCGGGGAAGCGTCCCTTAGTGGTGCTCTCTGCTGCCCCCTGTGGCCTAAGTGGCAATGTCTCTAAAAACTGGGCAAAAAGTCCCAGGATCCAGCCTCACTCCACCAAGGGAGCTTTTCTGCTCTCCTTCTTCTTAGCTTACAAAGTAAACTAGGACCCTCCAGCCACAAGTCTGCATCCTACTCCCCTTCCTGCAAAGGCTGAGCAGAATCTGGGGGGAAACCTGACGGCATCTTCGGGTCCTGGTGGCTCTAATCAAGACTGGCCCCAGTTCTTCTGGGAAATAGAAAGGAGTCTTGGTGAATCTCTCACACCCAAGTCTCATGGATTTCTTAGCTTGAAGAGCTTTCTTTCGGAGGACGAAAATACCAGTTAGAAAGAAGGGGAGGCTGGCACAGGCTGGAAGTTGTACTGATTGGTTGACGTGTTCTTGAATGCTACTTGACTTTTCCTCTTGTTTTGTTTTTAAATATCTGAAAATTTCATAAGCTCACCCCCACTGCAACGCGCCTGTGGGTGGGAGGTGTTGCTTTGTAAAGCACAACCTTACAAGGCTCGGAGGGTTCTTGTTCTGGCAGGGAACGGTGCTGGGCACGTGGCGGCTGCCAGGGCACCTGTTTCTTCTTCCTATCCAGCTCTAAAGGGCTGTAAGTAAGCCGGCTCCGGATCCAGAGAACTGGGCCTGTTTAACGTGACTCCTCAGAAAGAAAAGAATGCAGCACCTAGGTCAGTCTCAGGGAAGAAACTCCACAAGTGCTCACCTCATTCCTGAAGCCCAGCAGCTCCCAGCATTGGTTCCCTAGAGAGGCTTGTCATTTTTGTTGGAATCACTTGACTGCTGAATGTGAAGGTCAATGTCAGAGGCTGTACACAGGACTCAGAGTCTCCAGCAAGATGAGGAGGCATCTGGTTCCCAGCACTGCGGGTTTTCTGCCTCTCTGTCCTGCAAGGCTAATTCTGCTTTCCAGTCCCTTCCCAAGGGCTCCGGAGAAGTAGCTCCATGTCTTATACTAAGCACAAAGAAAGATACACGCTTATATTTTAGAGATGACAAACCAAATTCCAAGAATGTAAATGGTTTTTTCTTGACATTTATTTCACCAGGCAGTTGTAAAACTATGTAACATTAAATTTATCATCTGAACCGTTTTTGAAAGAGGCCCAGACAATACTTAAATACATTCACACCGTCCTGGACAGTTCTCTACAAGTTGTTTTTATCTTGCAGAACTGAAACTCTATAACCATCAAACTCCAAGTCCCAGCCTGGGGACCGCCCCAGCCCTTGGTAGCTACCCTTCTACTTTGTTTCCGTGCATTCGAGGACTTTAACTTCTTCAGATGGGTGCAGACAGCCCAACTTGTCCTTTTGTCGCTGGGTTATTTTATTAACATAAAGTCCTTAAGTTTCAGCGTAGATTATTGTCATGAAAAATGTGACCCGGCTAAGAGGTACCTGCACGCCCTCCTCTAATCTCCAGCAGTGTAGGGGTCCTCGCTTGTCCTTTCCCGAGACGAGCTGTGTCCCTTCTGCAGCGCAGGTGGGTGAAGTTGGGGTGGGCTGCGGCGCCTATGGGAAACTGAGCAAAGCGCCTGGGGTTCGGCGCAGGTGAAAAGCAACGCCAGATCGCCGAGCTTCAGCGACAAACCTCTTTTGCTCTCAGCTCACCCCACACCCACGGGGCAGCTCCTCCTCGCCGCCACCCCTCCCCCTCAAATCCCAGAAACACGCCTCAATCCCAGAGACACGGAGCTGACCTGCGATCCCGTGATTTAGAGACACGCTGTCGAGTCCCCAGATCACCCTGGGAGCCAGGCTGAAATGTCAAATTCTGCACCGGGTGGGACCCGGCGGTGGTGTCCGGCTGGCTACTGGCTGCAGTGTGCACGCAGACCGGGAGGCTCAAAGGGCCCGCCGCAGTCCCGCCAAAGCCAGACCGGCCCCCGCGGCGGCCCGGGGAGCATCGGGTACCCGCCGCGGGGCCGGGAGGAGCGGTGGCAACCGTAGCAGCTCGGGTCCGCTCTAATTCCTCCCGGACTCGAGAGAGCCGGCGGTCCTGCGACCCCATCCCGGGCCCTCCCTTGCTCCCCATCAGCAGGTGCGTTCCGTGCCAACGCGCGCAGCCCGCGGGGACCCCCGGAACGAGCTCCGACGGGGGCTCCAGAGTAAAACCCCAACAAACGAGCGCGCGCGAGGCAGTGCGGCGAGCGCGGGCGGGCGGGCGCGGGACCCCCGGAGCTCGGCCGGGCCGGGGGCCAAGGCCCGAGAGCGCTGCGGCAGGCGGCGCGGGCGGGGCGGCCGGGGTCAGGGCAGAGGCCGCGGCCGCGCGTCCCCATTGGCCGGCGCGCAGTGGGCTGCCCGGGCGCGGCGCGGGGGCCGGGGCGGGGCTGGCGGGAGACGCCGCCCCCCCGTGCGGCCGGGCCCGCGCCCGCCCCGCCGCCCGCCGGCCGAGTTTTTAAAGTGGGCCGGCGCCCGCGCCCGCTGGACAGTCGGGAGCGGCCAGCCGCACAGCTCTCCTGAGCCGGCCGTACAATCCTCGGCAGTGTCCTGAGACTGTATGGTCATCTCAGCGGCGCGCGGGCCATTCTCGCTCTCCCGTTCCCTCCCTCCCCTCCGTTTTGATTTTGGCTTTTAGATCCAGCCAGGTGACTCGTTCGGGGGAAGGAAAAAGAAAGGACCTCGGGCTCCCCGCCGGCCCCGCTGAGCTCCGCGTTGACAGCCTCCTCCCACTGCGTCCCGACCCCGCCTCCCGGGCAGGTTCCTTCCCGTCACCTTTCTCCACCCCCGGCCCCCGCACCTAGCCAGCTGCGCGCCAACTGCCGCCGGACTGTGCGGGGCGCTCGGGAACGGCCCGCGCCGCAGGGAAGTGGGCGAGGCCCCCCGAGGAGACAGCGGCTGCAGCCCCCCACCGGCCGGGGAGCCCAGGTGAGCGGCGTGCCCGGCGGCCACGGCGACGATGACAGCTGACAAGGAGAAAAAAAGGTAAAAGGGCATGCGAGCCGGCGCGGGACGGCCGGCCGGGCGAGCGACAAGGACCGCGGGGCTCAGAGGTCGCCGAGGCTGGAGGATCCTGGGTCGGGGGCTTGGAGGGGCTCGAGGGACGCGTTGCTACGGAGGACTCGGACCCCCGTGCGCGCCGCGCCGCCTCGAAAGCGGGGAAGTAGGCCGTGGAGGTCGGCGGTGCTTCTCGGGGGTCCCTTCCAGACCCTCCCGCCCTCCTCCCCCGCACCCAGCTCGCTGCCAGCACGCTGAAGCGTTTCTGCGCTCACTCCACGCGCGCGGGCCAACTTTCTTTCCACTTTGCCCGGGATCTCGCCTGCAGAGTCGCAAGCATCCACACCTTTTTTTTTTTAATTCCCCACCCCTCCGCCCTCGAGGACCCTAGGGGTCCTTCCCTGGGCGCTGGCTTGTGCCCTTGCTGCGCCCCTAAACTGGCCCGGGGCAGGAGAGCGACGCTGGGTGCGTGCGCCCAAGGAGGGGTCAGGGCGTAGTAGCGCGCGCTCTTCCACCCCCCAGACCGCGGGTCCCTGGACCCCAGCGGCGTTTGGAGAAAACCACTTTCCTGGCTCGGTGGGAGAGTGGCAGGTGTCGCGGGGTGCGCGGACGGGACGGCGCGAGCGGGCTCCCAGGGCCGGTCTCGGCGTCTCTCCTCCAAGGGGATAGAGAAGGACAGCCACGACCTGCCGGCCTGCCTTCGAGAGCCGGTCGGCACTGGGTGAGAGGCAACCACTGGCCGGCCTCCCGCCCCCTCCCGGCCGCTCCCGACCCGGCCAGGCCCGGCGCCCTGCCGGCTGCGCTGTAGCGCTCGGCTTGGCTGCACGCACCGAGTCGGGCGTTGCGGGCCGCGGTCCTGAGCGCTCGGCTGCGCGCAAGGCTGCGGGCTCCGGGTCGCTCGGACAGCGGCTCGGCTGCGGGTTCGGGTGTGCAGTGGGACGCGCTGCACCGCCTGCGTCGTGGGAGACCGGGGTGGGGGTGGGCACTGGCCCCCAGCTGGGGGGCTCAGCATGGGACTCGGGCTCGAGGTTGATTTGCTCGTGTCCCGATTCTGCTGCGGGACCCGAGCCAGAAACCGTGTATCCTCCGGGCGAGAGCGGCGGTTCCCACCTCGGGGCACCGATAAGGAGGGTTTGATAAACGCGAACGAATCGCGCCCGTGCTGGCCGGGCGCCCGGGCCCTCCGCGCCCAGATTGCTGCGGGGGAGGGGATGCAGCCCGCTTGGCTCCCTTTTCCCGGCCGAGCTCCCCCTCCGGCGTCACGGTGGCGCCCCCGAGGCCAGAGCCGGGTGAGGGAACCTTGGCCAGGCTGCCCTGGGTCCAGAGGCTGCAAGCGAACGCCCCAAGCTACCCACCCGCACCTGACCTGTGTCTTTTGAGGGTAGCGAAAATGAGAAGAGACTTTTTAGAATTGCAGCCTGATTTTTTTTTTTTGCAAAACCAATATAGCCGTGCACCGTCACCCCAATAATAAGGACCGATCGAAACGGCCAGTCGGGCCAGCTCCTTTACGCGCGCGCTTTGGGCTCCAGGGCGGGCGAGGGGACTTATTGTACACTTGACAACCGAGCCGATTCGGGCGTTTCGCAACCGCGGAGGTGGGATCTGGTGCGGACCGGGGCTGAGGTGCGAAGCGCCAGCTGCTCCCGTGCGGCCGGGTGCCGGTCTGTATATGAACCGGCGGAAGACACTTGGAAGCAGGGGAACGTTATTACGACACAGCGGGCTGTCCTGTCTCCTTCGCTGGAAGACTGGCCCAGAGATAGAGGCGAGCAGAGAGGGAGGGCTTGGAGGGCGGCATTGCATAATCCAACTCCGACGTTTTCCCGAGAGAGCGGCCTCTTTAAGAAGCCCAGGAGGGTCAGGGGCAGTGCCCCGAGGCCGCTGCGGGTGGGGCCCGGAGCTGGTGGCCGAGCCCCGGGTGTCTGGGCGACTCCGGCCTTGATTTGTGCTGTTGTTGACTGGCAAACTGCTTGTCCCCCTTCTTCCGGAGGTCCAGTGTGGCACCTCCCCATCCGCGCTGGGCTGATTGCAGCGGCCACATAGTCACTCTTGCCCCTCCAGCCACTGACCTGCAGGCTCCTTGCCGAATAAGGTGCGATCAACTTCAGCGAATCCAGAATGAAGCCGTGAGCCCCAGTACCCTGAAGTGGCTCTCCTGGGCCTTCCCTGAGAGCTTCTCAAGCCCGGTGGGCCGTCCGCCCAAGGGGTTTTGCAGAGTTCTTGAATTGAGTTCCTTTCTGTACACCCCAGACGTTTCTCCCCCTGCCATCCCCCCCCCCCCCCCAAGGCAGGCCTTTCCCCGGGTTCTAACAACACGCCTTCAACAAATGTATAGGATTATTTTGCTTTGATTATGTATACCTCGATGGACTTGTTAATGTTTAATAATAAAGTGTTCGCTTTCTCAGCCGTGGCTGGCTTGCCCTGATGGACGGTACCTAAGAGTGCCCTTTTGGTAGTGGTGGACATTCTTGAGAGACGGGGTCAGAGAGAGACTGACCGGACAATACTAGTTCCACTTACCTCTCAATCTATCTCTGCCAGGAGTGAAGTGGAGGTCACTTTAAGCAGGATCTTGGATTCTTTGAAGTGCTTGAAAGTGGCTGAGTGACTGGCCACCTGATAAACAGTTTCAGCGGCCCTTCCTCGGAGAGAAGAGTTTTGAAATCCTGAGGAACAGGGTTTAGCTGGACAGAAGAGAGGTCCTTGGAAAATCAGGGATCAAAGTCTCGTCCCAAAGCCAGACCCAGAGCCAAGCATATTTCAGGAAGACTTAAATCATGGTGTTCAGTGTGGGGGTCACTGGCTCAAGAGGAGTTAGACGCAAGGAAATGTTCTGAGTTAAAATAAACTAGCTAAAATAGAATCAAACTTCGTCTTTTCCCAAGTCTGTAGGGAAAACAGACACGCTTGGGTCACTTTCCCCTCCTTGATTTTGGTGTATTTACAGAAATACTCCTTCCATGTTGGATAATATTTCCCTTGTATTGACCAGAGTGCAGAGATGGCAAAAAAAAAATGATAGAACTTATTATAGTTCTGTGAATTTAAAATTTAATTCTCATAGTTTTCATGAAGTGCGTTATAAGTATTATGGTTGGGAGTTTTTCCCGGTGCCACTGATGTTTGGGGTGAGTTTTTGAAGAGTACATGAAATCATCTAGTCAGATATTCATCATTTTGATGAAGAAACTAAGGCCAAGAGAAGTGGTTTATTCAGTCACCGGGAGAGGTTGTGCTGGTGCAGGTTAGAACCCTGAGCCATTACTTTAAATTAAGATGTGACCAGAAATAGCCCTAAGGCTTGACAGTAAGGATGTTTTTGGACATTTTGGAAAGTGAAGATGATTTCTAAAGTCTTAAAACTCCCTCTCCTCTCTCCCAGCAAGCCACTGAATCTATCTAAAGGAGCTTGAATCTTCTAGACTATTCAGTTGCAGCCTGAATGATTCTCTTTGCATTTCAGAAGCAAGGTTGGTGCCCATTCCAGGGTCTGGATGTTTGGGAAGTATGAATAAATTTTTTATTGTTAATAGATTGTTTACTCTCCCTTTATTTCACTTAGGGTAAAAAAAGAGTACTGGGGGTGACCCTCATAAACAAAATTAGTACAAGGACTGTGTCCTGGGCAGGGTAGGGGAATGGAGTGGGGGCGGGGGGGGGGGGCGGGGAACGAGCAGAGAGGATAGCTTGGAGAAGAGGAAAGCTCGGGTCAGCCCGTCGTCTGGCCTCTTCAATTTGATTCCGGTTTTAAGTGGAGTTGGCATTTTCACTAGGCATGAAAACCATGGACACCTGTTCTACTTAGTTTATTCAGATTGTGAATTAGTTCCTCCTCCTCTGCATGTGTGTGTGTGCGTGTGTGTGTGTGTGTGCGTGCGTGTGTGTGTGTAGAGTGAGCCTCAACTCCCTAGAATTCTGATGTGTAAAATATGTCTAAATAGAAGGCGTAAGTTAGAGAATTCTTGGTGCTGCGTAATTTTCACCCTACATCTGAAAATGTTTGCATAGAATTGTTCACCATTTAGGTTTTGCATTTCTCGGGAAGTACCTTGAGTACCATTTGCTTTTTCTGCTTTCCCCTCATCTGTCCCATATGTCAGCACCAGCTTTTCTTTTCTTTCTAGCCAAGTGCAGCTTCCTGTTTGCCTTTAGTCCTGGCCATCACTGATAGTTCGGGACAGGTAGGGGTTTGCATTATGATTATTAGCTGTGTTTGCCTGCAGGCCCCCCCCCCACATCCTTTGCCCTCTCCCTTTCGCTCCGTGCCCTCCCCGGTACCATGGCATGCCAGGGTATAAGACAAAGCGACAAAACGTGGACCCACTCATATGCTGCACAACATGTCAAAGAGGAAACGGGAAAAAAGGACGGGTCCTTGGAGTCCGTTGGTTTCCTTTGCCTGGGCACTGGAATATACAGGGAGATACAGGGAGCTGGAAGCTTCCATAGACCTATGGGGGTCAAATCTTGTGACTCAAAAGAAACTCCTGGGACATTTGAGTCAGTGACCACATACAAGCATGCAGGATTATGTGAATGCCTACTGTTTACTTGGGGGCGGGGAGGGGAGCTGGGCCATCATTTTTCCAAGAATATCCCAGCAGAGGTGGACCACCAGGGGCAAAGTGGGCTCTCAGGGAAGATGGACATCGGGGAGGGGGCAGCGTTGGGTCTATGGAGATAAAGGGAGTGGAAGAGTATAAGATGGGAGATTCCTGTCCCATCCTCTGGCATCCTTACCTGAAGGCCCCTAAATCTGAATGTCCTCTGTTCCTGCCACTCCTGACTTGGGGAACAGCATGACAGAGGTGTCTAAGGAGGGCTCCTGGGGTGCTGGAGCTAGAAGTTCTGGTCCCGCTGAGGGGACAGGCTGAGACAGCTCTGACCCCCTAAAGGCCAAGAAGGGCCTGAGTGCTTCTTCGCCCAGGCCTAGTGGGTTAGCTTTGGCGATTGGTCGGTGAGCCTCTGACACATGTCAACAGGCACTTCTTCCCGGGCCCAAAAGCTGTGCCCTGTGAAAAGCCCTTCAAACACTGCTGCACCTTGCACAGTCTGGAAAAGGCCAGCTTTAGAAGGAGCGCCTCACGTTCCCGAATCCTTCTGGTCAATCCTGGGAACCTCCATTTCACGGCCAGCGTTCCTCCTGTCTTGGCTTGGCCAGAGTAGAGGTGAGGAGCTGGAGGAGGAGTGATGAGCCTCTAGTAAAATGTTCCCTGGGGGGATCCTTAGCCTTCTCTGCGTCCCACTGTCCCGCGTGTCCGCTGCCATGGCTGCTCACCATGGCGGGCAGGATAGCCAAGTGTCCTGTGCAGGGTCAGTGAGCTCAGACGTGACTCATTGGAGACCCCAAGACTTACCCACACCCTTCCCTCACCCTCAAAGAGCTATTTGGCAGCGGGTCGATGCACCAGGCGATGTTTGCCGCCTCAGTGGGAGGACAGAGAAAATCCAAACACTTGTCCGTGCTGTCCTCAAAGCTGGACTGAGATGAGGTTGTTTAGTCCACCCCACAGGCCTGCGTGATAAGCACTATTAATAGCTGCTTTTCACTGTGAGAAAGTTGAGGTGCAGAGAAGTCAAGGGCCAAAGGTCAGATGGGGAGTCCAGGCAGAGCTAGGACTGCAAGCGGGCACTGGCTCCCGAGTCTGTGCTCCGACTGGGAACGTGCCCCGCCATCCCCGACCTCAGCTATCTGGAGAGGATTTAATGCCAGGCCTGCTGCGTGTTAAGCACCCTATAAACGGTAAGTGCTTTTGTTGTATTTATAATTCTTATAATGACTTTTCTTCTTTTGTGACTCATCGCTCGGGTTGAACCTCACACAGCCGTCAGGGCTGGAGGCTCGGAAGCGAAGCCATGGCTGCTCTGGGGGACCTGGATTTTTCAAGGGGTTTCCTCACTCTTGCTGAGGCAGTTCCCCAGTGCCCACCAAGGAATTCAGAGGTCTCCCCCACCCACCCTCAAGTGGTGACAGAACTTCAATAATTACCCTAGCCCTTCAGAGGGCAGGGAGAGAAGGAGCTGGTAGAAGCCCTCTCCCAGTGAGTTCTGAAGAACCCCTCCAAATCAAGATGCACAAGACTCCTTCTGGCCTTTTTGATCTTTAGAAATTACAAGCACAGGAAGAAAGAATGGATGGGGGATAAAGAATGGTTAGGAGCTCTGAATCACATGTAGTAGTTTTTATCCAACCCTTTCATGGGTGAACCCCAAGCTTTGCATCCATTGCACCGGGCCCCTGCACTGTGACCCTAAGGGGACTCCTTGATATCTGCAGTGCTGCGCAACATCAGGATACAATAAGGAGAGAAACAACTGTGTTGGCAGTTACATGTCAGTCGCAGTGTTCTGTGGTGGTCAGAGGCTGGGTTGCAAGTGGACTTCGCTGTGTTTCTGATTGTCTGCTCCTGCCGTTGAAAACCACGCGATTCTGCAAGCACGCTTCTGCAAGTGAAGTCGAGTGGCAGGACCCTCTGAGATCCCTGGTGCTGAGGAGATGGGTGCAGAATGGCCCAGAATGCCCTCTGCTTTTTGGAGTGAACTTTGCATCTAAAAAAATTTCTCAAGTGCTCTGCCTTACCGCCTTTGGCTCTCCTCAGTCAAGCAATGCTCCTTTTCTCTGGCATGACTGTCAGAAGCTGCAGGTGTTTACTGGAGGCACATCTGCTTTCAACCTGGAACACACACACACACACACACACACACACACAACTTCAGTTTCGAAGATACAAGGAACTTCTCTGCAAAATAATCAGCTCTGTAAATTTTCTGTGTTTTCTTCTCCTTCTCCTTCTCCTCCTCCTTCTTCTCCTTCTCCACACTCTCTCTCTCTCTCTCTCTCTCTCTCTCTCTCTCTCTCTCAAGTTTTTGGGCCACACCCTGCAATGCTTATGGGTTATTTCAGGCCCTGCACTCAGAAATTACTCCTAGTAATTTCAGGGGGCCATATGGGATGCTGGGGATTGAACCTGGGTCTGCCCACATGCAAGGCAAGTGCCCTACCCTCTGTAATATCCCTCCAGCCCAATAGCTTCTTTTCTTAATTGGAGAAAGAATATTTCAGAAAAGTAAGGCAAATGATCCCATTTAAATTATGTCATTAACTGCTGGGTTCCAGTCTGACGATTCCCCAGTCCTATCAAGCCAAGGAAGCAGTTGGTTGGAACCCTCTTGTATTCCTTCTGGGGCTTCCTGCATCCTCTCTGCTGGCTCTCCCGGAGCCCTGTGAGAGGGTTTCATCTGAGCTGTCTGAGCTGGGCACCATGGCAGAGTCTTGGCCGCTGAGGGCACGGCTGTGGGACCAGGCACGCGAGTGGGAAGGTGACTCTGCCCTGAGAGATGTGGGAGCTCAGCTGCCACCATGTTGGCTGCCCACAGCTCTGGCAGGGAGCCAGGAGAACGGACGTTTTCAATGTTACTCAACCTTTGACAACTTGACTGGAGGCTTTTGGTCTCACTTTCATTCTGAGGTGCCCTGCTGTTGGCCTGTGCCCGTGGGCTTTTGGTGGTTAGCTGCGATCCAGGAGGAGGCCATTGGAGATCATTCAGAAGCAGTCTATAAATTCTTTGAAGCCCATCGATTAAAGCGTTTGGTTACTTTTTGGATAGTCACTTAAGTCGCTGTGCTGTGTACCTGTCCAGATGGCCTTCTTGTCTTTTGACGTTGTATTTATGTGAACAAATACATGTCTTTTATTGTTTTGTTTGGGGAGAGGGGTCCACACCTGACAGTGCTCAGGGGTTACTCCTGGTTCTGTGCTCAGGGCTCACTCCTGACCGTGCTCAGGGGACCATGTGTGGTGCTGGGATTTGAGCTGGTGTCAGCATCAGCATGGGCAAGGCAAGTGCCTTACCCACTGTATTGTCTTTCCAGCCCATTTATTTTATTCATCATGAGCTTTTCTTTTTCAACATTGCTACCACTTTGCCTCTTTGTATAAGATATGTACTGAGTTTCTCTGATTAGGGGTCTGGGTAAGACTCTCCCCTAACTTTATATATGGGTAGTTGACCTGCTGAAAGAAGCAAACTGTGCCATTTGGGGTGAAACCTAAAACTGGACTCAGGGCCTGGTGGGAAGAAAGCCCCTGTGTATCTCCTCAGCTCTTATTACAAAGTACTAAGCCAAGAGCACAAAGGGGGTGACTCAAGCTCTAATACCAACGATTCTCATTACTGATGAGTAATTACTGCAAATATTTACAGGCCTTCTTCCTACCTTTACGACTTCCTGTTGCTGAAGCACTTTGGAGTATTGAGAAAGATTGTCCTGGAAAAATACGTCATAGACAGTTGCAGGAAGGAGTGGCTTTGAACACACACAAATACCCATTGCTTGGCTCTGTTTATGAATTCCGGGTGGAAACAACCAAAAAAATATGCCTGGGAAGGACTGTTGAAGAATCTGAGAATTCCTGGGGGTTTCAGAACAAGGTTAGAAAACTCAGGTCTGGATGGTCAGATTCGGGCAGCAGGGACCCATGCTTCTGCCGAGTGTGTTCTGGAAATAACAGGAAAGGGCCTACTAGGAAACTTCTAGTCAGAGCTTGAACACTCAATGGGCGCTTATATTGAGCGTATGGCTTCTGGAACATTTTCCCAAATGAAAACTATTAAGGTAGTGGACTAAAACCTAGGGCCTCACACGCGCGAGGGAGTGCTCTACTGCCGAGCTTAGTTACTGTTAGCGGGGTGAAGCAGAATGTACAGAATTACCAGGCAGGGGAGCACGGAAGGAGTTGGAAGGAGATCCTAGAATAAGTGCCGATGATTCTGTTTTCCTGTATCTGTGGTTTAGAGCCCACGCCTGGGAACCTGCTCTCTGCAGTGTCTGTCAATGACCGTATCTGTTTGTTTCTGGCTCCTGAGTCCAAGAGTTCTCAGATGCTATTTTTGAAGGGCAGTGTTCACTTCAGCACTGCTGAGGTTGATGAAGCTAATTTTGGTGGAGAGAGAGAGAGAGAGAGAGAGAGAGAGAGAGAGAGAGAGAGAGAGAGAGAGAGAGAAGGAGAGGACTAGAGGAAGAGGGGGAGAAGACAGGAAAAGGGAGAGAGGAGGGGGAGGAGGAGGATGAGGGGAGGAGAGGAGAGGAGAGGGGAGGGGAGGGGAGTGAGACGAGGGTAAGAGAGAAGAGGGGAGAGGAGAGGAGAGGAGTCTTGGCGTGCTGCTGCCTGGGTTTGAAGTGGCATGGTGTTACTGGACACACCACATTTCACCTTTAGAACCTTTATTTGTGGGCTTGCATAACAAATGTTTACCCAGATATTAAGATAAGAAAAGTATGAAGGTCACATTTTGCTGGTGACAGGAGAGCTTCTATAAATGTAACCACATGGCCATGGAACAGGAATCTGTCTTTATTCTATACCAGGGACTTGTAGGATTTAACGATGGGTGGGGCCTGGGATCTTGGGTCCAGCTATGTGTGTGTGTGTGTGTGTGTGTGTGTGTGTGTGTAGTGGGGGGGGGGGGGCGGGGAGGGTGGCTTCCTTGCTGTAGTAAGCCTTCCTGGCTATAACTCCCATGACATCCCAAGTTGGCATGTCGAGAAGTTGGGGGCAAGATGGGGGATATTAGAGCATTGTAGGACCCCCTCATGCCCCGGTCTCATGGTGTCCTGAGTGTACATATGTGACCTGCGGGGACTTGTCCTCCCCTGCTTAGGCAGCTCTCCAGCTTTCCTAGCTTCCCAGGAGCAGGGTGTGTGGCTCTGGTGCCACCTCTTAGAGACCTAACTGAGGCAGGGTTACTGCGTCTTTCACACGGACCTTCAGGTGGGAAAGGGGCCACGTTTGCAGGTTTGACAGTTTCCTCTAAAGATCCCTGAGGATTAACAAGACACACTGGGACTCTGTGAAGACGTGAATGCATGGCCGGGTCCATGCGGGTTGCTGATCGGACATTGGGGCTTTGTCTCACTGACAGTAAGCCCCTGCCCCAGCCGCCTCCTTGGTCCAGATGGGCAGTCTTACTCTCTGTGCCCAAGAACTTGCTCCTGTGCCACTCCCTCCCACCTCTGCTGTACCTGAGTCCCCCCTCCCCTGGTGGTCTCTCCATTCCCTTTTTGCTAGTGAGATCACAGGTGCCCCAGCTTCTAGAGAACCTCAGTAGTAATGCTCCGACTGGCAACCCCTCTTCTGTCTGCCAAGGAGCAGCCTGCGTCTGCTTCTTTGTCTTGAATGCCTTCGTATGTGTTCTTGCCTTCCCAACCACAGTGCATGTTGCCAGGGGCAAGGAGGTCTAATTTTATGATGTTCCCTGTAATACTGTGTGTATTGAGGACTCTGGAAGTCGCAACTTCCTTTGGAAAATCACTGCATCGTTTGGTTGCTGTCTCTGAGGTCAGTCAAATACCTGTGTCTTGGTTCTCAATTCTGTAGTCACGTGGATTTGAGCCTTTTATTGGTGTTCTTTTAAAAGAGACTAGAACATAGAAAGATTTTTTAAAAAACTGTCGGCAGAAGGCCACAGGCATGCCTTGAGATACGATTTTATACCCGATGCCAGTGATTTGCCCCTCCAGTGCCTGTACACCAAGGCAGGTACCAGCCAACAACAGCCTAGTCCAGCTCATTGCTCAGTGGCTGGAAGTGTGCTGTGCAAGGAAGGAGAAGCCCTCAACTCTGAGTCGTCTCCGGGGACCCTTCCCTGAGTAAGGGCACACCCGTCACTCCTGTCCTGTGCTTCCGTACTTTGGAGTGCATTTGTGTCTATGATCATTTTACAGGGGAGGGAGAGTGAGGAAAAGCAAGTCAGCCTGAATGGATGCGTCTGTCCCTTCTCAGTGCTTGGGCGATGAGCTCAAGAACAGCATCCAGAGCAGAGGCTCGCTTGAGGTCCTCAGCAGCAGTTTGCAGACACAGTCATTCTGTCTGAGCGGGAATTCTGAAATGCCAGCGCAGAAGGTCAGAAGCACCAGCAGAAAAAGCTTTGCTCAGCATCACTTTCTTCTCCTCACTCAGCAACCGCCATGCATGGAGTGAGGTTGGTGGGGCGGGTGGTGCCCCATCCCCTCCTTGAAGGTTTGGGCTAGCCTCCTGTACCAGGATCTTATTTGGGGGAAGGCAACGCAGGCCCATTATGTTAATGGGTGACCTTACTTCCTCTTGCCAGAAAGTCAAAAGTCCTGGAAATCAAATGTTGAACAAAGGTTGGTAGCAATCAAGTGGGAACGAGTAAGGGTAAATGGATTGTGTGTATTGTGAATATATAATCAGCATAAATTAGTGAGAGGCAGGGGGGCGTTCGGGGGGGGGGGGGGGAACTTCTCAGCCTGGATGGTTAGGTACAGTTTGGATAGGCAGAGGGTGTGGGTATGCGGGCACTGCAGTTTGGGCCAACGGAGGTGGGAGAGACCTAGGACAGAGAGCCGGCTCCTTCCAGAGCTCACTGTATAGCTGTATCATGGACAGGAGATAAGGGCCAGCCTGGGCTGGGGACAGGCTGAGTCCTGAGTCCTGCTGTGGTGAAATCTTCGGGGCTCCTTGGAGCTGAGGAGCAGTTCCCCAGGCCTCTGGGGGGGATGAGTGGCCCGGAAGCTGCTCAGGTACCTCCTTATCTTCTGGCCCATGCCTGGCTCCACTCTCTTTCCTAATAGGCCGGCATAACAATGACCTCAAAGGCTAGCAATGTCCACCCAGATCCCCTAGGAAATCAGCTATCAGCCAGTGTGCCCAAATCACCCTGGAATAGATTTCTCTGGGGGAAATAAATGCGTCCTTGGAGCTTACTGAATTCCAGAATAGCTTCCTTTGGGCACTGGGGAAGTGGCCATTATCCCAGCACTCTCATTGCAACGTACTTTGATAAGGAACTTTCCTTTTATCCTGCCTGCTGCCTCATTCCAGAGTCTCGGAGCTTGAGTCTGATCATCTTGGAAAGATCTCCTCGAAGTTTGCGTGGTCGGTGGGCGAGCCCTTGTCAGGAGCCAGTTGTCGCATGCCCTGGGCAGAGCTTCATCATAGCTCTTGGCTCTCCTATGCCCCTCCCTGTCGGGGGACTGCACAGGTCCCTAAAGACTGGGCTCTGGTGCTCTTGACCAGACGTGGGCACAGAGAAATTAAGGGAACCATCTTTCAGGAGTCACCTGGCCAGGGCATAGGGCACCACCCCCTCCCGCCACCCCCCTGGTATAACCTTTTCCCTGGCGGCATTTAGAAGCACTTAAGGTCATGGCTGTCACTTGTGAGTCAAGCTGGGCCTTGGCCACAAGTCCAGAATCACTGGAGAAGATCCCACGCCAGGGACCAGCAAAAGCCAAACAAGTGACCTGAGCACGCCCCGTCCAATGGTACTTCGAGGGAGACTGGAGCTCCTGAAAGCTCTTGGCTGGGAGTTTAATCTCACGCTGACAACTGTGTGTTGCTCATCTCCTTGGCCCTGACCCTCCCCTCAGCAGCAAGAAGGAGGTTGTGGAACCGGGGAACTGCTCGTCCCTGCAGGCGGGAACGGGCACTCCCCATTGTACT
Source organism: Sorex fumeus (assembly GCF_029834395.1). Lineage (NCBI taxonomy): Eukaryota > Metazoa > Chordata > Mammalia > Eulipotyphla > Soricidae > Sorex > Sorex fumeus. The sequence goes on along the minus strand of NW_026606060.1, from coordinate 5,313,063 downwards.
CAGTGCAGGTTACCCTGGCCAGGATTCTGCACAGGAGAGGAAGCCTTTCTCAAGGACTCTGGGCTGGCAGGCAGCAGAGAACAGCGGGGTCCCTGCCGCCCCACTCAGACCTGGAGTGTTTTGCCGGCCCTCTGTCCTCAGATCCTCCCAGGCAAAGTGTGGAGTGACCCAGAATCTGAGCAAAGCTCTAGGTAAGGTCTGCCCTGCAGGACGTAGGAAGAAAGCAAAGGGGCACAGCCAGGCTCGGCCACGGCTGCACCCTGGGGCTGGGGCCTGTGAAGGCACCACGCTCGTTCCTTTGGAGTGTTCTTCCTCTTCTCCTTTCCGGGGGAAAGGATCCTCTTGAAACATTCCAACTTGGTTTCTGCTAAACTAGCAAACTACCCCTTGCCCCTTGGTGAAGTGTGGAGATCGGGGCATACGTGGCCACCCACGGGCCACTGCAGGCCTTGGGCAACTGGGGATCGGCAGAAAGGGATCTGGGGTGCTCCTTTCCTGTACCGCCATTCCCAATCGCTTTGCGATTCTGGACCGCCTGGAGCTCCCTGTCTGGATCCAGATATCAAAGGGAATGACGGCCTCTTCCTTCTCCGTGGGGTTGAGTTTCTGGGCCAAGGTAGAGAGCATGTTTGTTTTGGAAAGGGACAACATTTCACCCACTTCAATTCCTTGGCCTCTGAAGTTGGCATCAAGGAGTGGCTAGGCTCCTACGCATCACCCAGAGACGGTGAGCATGCCCAGGGCCACCTTCCCTCTGCCGGATCCTGGCATAGCCTGGCACAGCTGAGCCCGTGTCTGCAGCAGGAGCTCATGAGCATCTCCAGGAGTCTCTTAGAAGGTTCCAGCATCTCTTCTGGGGAGGGCAGCCTCCAAGCAGATTATGTAGCCTTTCCACCGATTTTCCATTGGTTCCACACACAAACCATTTTCCCGGGGGGTTGAAATGAGCTCATTTGAAACTCAACCTACCTCCTAAGAGCTTGTCACTCCTGTTTCTGCAGCTGTGATGTCAGTAGGAGGCCCCTGAGGAGTGTCAGGTGTGGACTCCAGAGGTGGGGAGGGAATCTCAGACTCTGCCCAGCCCTTCACATCCCTGCCATCCCCGCTCTGCCCGCGCGGGCATGGGGGATGGATAGGCTCCTGGCAGGATGAGCGTCTGCTCAGACGATGAGCCTCCGGGAAGGCTGAGCCGACGGGCCTGGCTCAAGGGCCCACGTGTCCTGGCTGCCCCGAGGGGGAAGCTGCCCTCTAACTGGCCCCTCTGAATCCAAAGGGCTGGACCTGCCTCCCCCATCCTCCCATACCAGCTCCTCGCTACCGGCTGTGCTGCCTGTTGTTGGCGACACCTGTGAGGGGCTTCTGAGGAGCTGGTCTTTAAGAACTCAAGGTGGTCCAAACACGAGGGGCAGCCCAACCCCTAGAAGAACTTTCGGCCTCCCAGGAAGAGGCTCAGGGTGTCGAGAGACCAACTGACTGCAGTCTGGGCCCCGGGTTGGCAGGCCCCTGGCCCGGGCCTTGACTCTGTCCACTGCCATGTGACTGACACCACCCATAGCCGAGACTGGCTCTGCTGGAGGATGTTGGTGGCCAGACCTTTGGTCTCATCAGTGTCAGCTGGGCTCTCTGCTGCCTCAGTTTCCCGCTATCCCTTCCTTCCTGCTCTTTTGTGTTTCTGTTTGTTTTATTTTGGAGCCACATCTTAGGCCTCACTCCCAACTCAGGGATCGCTCTGGCGACCACTTGGGAGGCCCTCTGGGGCACTGGGGATCAAACCTGAGTCAGCTGTGTAAGAGCGCCCTGAGGTGTGCTAGGTCTCCAGCCTGTCTTTTGGTGAATTTGTTTAACGATCTTAACCCCTCTTCCTACAAGCCTCGATTCATCCATCGGCCTCACCTCTGTGGTTCCTTCCAGCATGGAAGCTCCTGGGGGCCAGGGTCTCTGTGACCCCCTCATTGCCCTGCCCTGCTGCCATGTTGGTGCCCCTCAGTTGTCCAGTGGAGTCGTCTGTACAGGCGAGTGGGCTTCACGCGTATCCCTGCATTGCGTTTCTGGCATTTTCCACAGAGCTTAATAATGCTTTCCCCCCCTCAAACTCATGCTGGAGATCGACACAGTTGACACTAGCAGGACAATCCTGTCCATTCAGCTGCTCTTGGGGGCCAGGAAGTCATTACACGTAGGTGGACCAGTCCAGGGCCCAGGACTCTGAGCTAGCGAAGTTAGAGGACAAAGTTCCCTGGGAAGAGTCTGGCACCTTTCTCCACCCACCGGCCGGGCTCTCGGGTACTGTGTTTTTTCCTGATCTGGTGCTGTTATTATTTGTCTTATTTGGCAGCATCTTCAACTAGAGGAGTAAGGGCCATTGTGTGTTGCTAACGGCTGGAAATACACAGCGGGGGTCCCCAGAGCGTCCTCACCACAGTTGGGCCGGTGGCGATTGGGGGGCTGCCTGTGGGCCACACTGCCCCTTCCTGCGACTCTCCCCTCTTCCCTCCAGGCCCCTGCTGTGTGGGATTCATCCAGTTTCTGTCAGAGTCCCTGTGACCCAGAGGAAACGGCCCCTCTGGGTCTCCATTTTTTCATCTCTAAGCTAGGCCAGTAGGTGGGAATGAGACCAGAAAGACTCAAAGGTCTTTCTGGGGCTCCTGATCAGGGAGCGGAGAAGTCCACACAGTGATTGATGCCTGCTGCCCCTAGAGCCCTCTGCTGCCTTAGGGAAGAAGGTGGGCGGAGGAGTGGGGGGGTCGTCTCCTGCTCCCCTATGCACCTGCATCCTCCTGCACCAGGAACTCTATTCAAGAGGGAGGGAACTCTATTCAAGAGGCTGTAGCACCATGCCTCACGGGGGTCAGAGGCCGCAGTATACGCACACTGGGACCCCGTGGCACCTGGCCTGCCATGGACTCTCAGAGCCTGCGTTTCTGCCTGCTGGGCCAGCTCTGTCTCCATCCCGCCACCTGGGTTGGGGCTGGAGATGGATGAAGCATCGGGGGGAAGAAAAGCTGAGCCCTCTGGACCCCCTTATATGCGTCCTCATGTGTCTGCTTAGGAGAGGGCATGCGGGTGACCACGTGGGAGGCATGGACACAACCCTGTGTGCTTCAGACCCAGGGAGGGCCCAGCGGTTCCCTCCGGTGACTCTGAAAGGAACAGGCTTGAAAAAAACTTTCTGATTGGACCTGGGTCTGCCGGAGGAGGCAGTGGGTGGGCTGTGGGACAGGGGTGAGTCACGGTGCGGGTGCTGGGAGTCAGCTTGAACGCGGGCCAGAAGAGTAGAAATAGTGGGACCTGAGTTTATCTGTCTTCCATCAGGTACATCCAGTTCTGGATGGCCGCCCACTGGCCAGAGCCCTGGAGTGGATGGCGCTCTGGCCGCCCTGGGAAGGCCTTGCTGCTGGCGCGGCCGGGGAGCAAAGCCCGCTTGTTCGCGCAGTTCACACAGACTCCTTGCCAGGCCGCCCAGAATCCTGTCTCCTCTGACTTCCTGTGCTCTTGCATAATATTTCCTTGCTCCTTGAATGGCGGCCCCCCGCGTGGGGGCGGCTCCCTGACGCAGCTGGACGTCCAGCACGGAGCCGGGCGAACAAGGCCCAGGGTGCTCTGGGCCCCCGGGGTCAAGGCCAGCCCCTATCCCCCAGCCGCCCCCTGCTCGATGGGAGATTAATCTGCAAGCCTGGGACTTAGGGGGACCACGTAAGCCTATGCCATCGCCCAGCTCCAGACACACACACGCACCCATCCCTTAGGTTGTCTGGCCTGTGGAATTAGTCTCATGGTGACTGTTCTTTCCTCCTGGACATGAGAAATTTACGTGTTTCCAGTAAAAAGGCACAGTCAGTTCAACTGTCACTGTCACTGTCATCCCGTTGTTAATCAATTTGCTCAAGCAGGCCCAGTAACGTCTCCATTTTGAGACTTGTTATTACTGTGTTTGGCATTGCCGTGCGGGCGAGATACTCTTGGTAGCTTGTCGGGCTCTCCGAGAGGGGTGGAGGAATCGAACTCGGCTCGCCGGGCTGGCTGCGTGCAAGGCAAACGCCCTACCGCTATGCTATCACTCCATCCCTGTCGGTTCAAAAGTATCAAAATTAAGAGATTGGGACTGGGATTGGATTCCTGACCAGCTCCTGTCCCCTGAGCATCGCCAGGTTCAGCCCCAGTGACCCGGGTATCTCCAGCATCATGGGGCCTGGTCCTGGTGGGCTGAGAACCGCCAGTGGGTCTCGACCTCCTAACACCGCTCAGGAACCCACTCTCTGAATGCTACCCAAACCCTCCCAACTAGAGAGAGCCACTTGACGCTGCACCCGCCCTTCTCTCGATGCCCGTTCTGCTATTTCGCATCTCTCCCTGTTCTATGTGGCCATGGAAGCTACTGGTGGCCAGCTTTCTCGCCACATCCCCTCTGTGCTCTGCTCTCACGGAACGTGGCTTCCCCACTGCCGTTGTCTTCTGCCACCCCTGGTCATGGACACATCCAGGCTCAGAACACGGAGTCAACCTGGACAGCAGCGCCCTTGGGATTCCCCCCATGGCTGGGCCCCAGAGATAACAGCCAATGCAAAGCTTTTGTGTTCACAGAGGACTTTCTCTGGGCTATGCAAGCTCCAGATGCCTGTAGAGACAAGGTCGGGGCAGTGAGGACGGCCAGGGCTGGGCTGGGCCTCACTGAGGGTGAGACTATCTCCTCCACTTCCTCGGGTGGCCCCTGCTTTGAGCAAGGAGCCACGAGCCGGGAGAACGAGTCTGTCTTCAGCAGCCCAAGAGGCCAACTAGTTTTCATTTACAATTTTAATTGCCTCCTGCCCTCCTGAAGTTTGGTGACATGATTTCTATCTTTTATTTATTTATTTTTTGACTAAGAATATTTCCCCCCCTTTTAGGGGCCAAAGAGATAACGCAGTAGATGAGGCACTTGCTTTGCATGTAGTCAACCTGAGTTTGATCCCTGGCACCCCAAATAGTCTTCCGAACCCGACTGAGAGTGAGAGTAAGCTCTGAGCACTGCCAGATGTGGCCCCAAAAGAAAATGAATCATCTTTTTAATATATTTGCCCTTAATATCCTTTGGTGGACTGGAGCGATAGCACAGCGGTAGGGCGTTTGCCTTGCAGCCAACATGGCCGACCCGAGTTCGATTCCTCTGCCCTTCTTGGAGAGCCCACCAAGCTACCGAGAGTATCTCGCCCCCACGGCAAAGCCTGGCAAGCTCCCCGTGACATATTGGATATGCCAAACACAGTAACAAGAAGTCTCACGATGGAGACGTTACTGGGCCCGCTCGAGCAAATCGATGAACAACGGGAGGACCGTGACCGTGAATATCCCTTGGTAGTAGCTTAGAGCTCAGCATGTGCGTTGAAACTAAATTTCAGATGAGAAGTAAGTACAAACACAGCTTTGCTATTGTGTATTACAGGGAGCACACATTTATTTTAGTGGGTGTCCAATATCTTATTTTTGTTTTCTAATTTTCATTAGCAATTCTAGTAACCAACTCAAAATTTTCTTGGTGGGAGTACAGTACAGTGCTCTGTCAGCATGAGGCCTGGGGTTCACTCCCACGCACCAACACACAAGAGCACACCTCTCAGCTCTCTTCATTAATTGCCCTAAGGGGACTGTCATAGGCAGTGTTCCCAAGATCACTCTGAAAATGAATCAAGCGGGGAGAGCCTTCAGCAAACTATCCAGTGCTGGATTCGTATCTTTTAAAGGGATTCTCTCTCCTCCATACAGCCATGTGCTGATGGTATTGAACGCTTTAATATGTAGGCCGTGCCAGACACGTTGGTTGCTGTGAGAAGACTGAAAAACATCTCAGTGGAAGTATCATCGTGGTGTTCTTATCCATCCCTGAGAACCAGCATTGTAAGGATATGATGAGCTCTATCTCTTTCATTGCTGACTGGTCGCAAGAAGGCAAAGGCTTATGGTGTACTCCCTGTAAAGACAAACAGCCTCATGTTTGTCCAAATAAACAGGTGTCTACAGTGTTTGCTCGTCTTCTTTGAGTCATTTTTTCAAGCTGGATTGAATATCTCTCTGATTTAATCAGGAGTTTAGTGTGAAGCTGGGGGGAATCTCTTGTTTGTGGTTGTAAAGAGCTCGTTCGGTTTACTTTTGAGTCAAGACAAATTGTTTCCTAGAGAACTCTATTTGAGACTTTGGTTTATTTCCCTAAGTTGAAAATCATGATAATCTACTGAGGGAAAACATGTTTATTTGAAGGCTCTCGGGCATTGCTTAAAGCAAAGATTTGCACAAAATTTGGCACCAAAGATCTAAGTATTTTGTCTTTTTTTATATATAGTTGCTCTAAATGTACCTGATCTATTACGACAAATTGCATAATTATGTTCTTTCCTAAAATTCATTCATCTAGGACTCCTTTTTTTCTAGAGCTACTGGCCAGACTATTATTCCACCAAATACCATGACTTCTGAGGTATTAGGCCCTCCCGTTGATCGTCGATTTGCTCGAGCGGGCCCAGTAACGTCTCCATTGGAGACTTTGTTGTTACTGTGTCTGGCATATCGAATACTCTCGGTAGCTTGCCGGGATGGGGGCAAAAGGGAAGAAATCCTTCATCTTTGCCTTTGCTGTTACCAAGTCTCCAATTAATGGAAATGAAGCTAGTTGCTTTTTTCATTGTCCCACTTCTGGGGTCATCATCTAATTCTGATGGGGGCCTTTGCCACATGAGCACATTTTGGAAATGTGGAGGGGGCATCATGGTTGAATGTGTCCTCCAAGCTATGAACCAGGACTTTGTTAGAACCGATACTCGTGTCTAGGGAGCAGCTGTTGGCACGGTAACCCCTACGTGGAAAAGCGCACACACTTGCAGACGACATTCGCCTTGCTCAGTGTTAATCTGATAAATGGCTTTTTTAATAGTGGTTTATGGGCTAATGGAAAGGTCGCAATGAGCTGTTGTTAACAGGAAGGATGGCGGGATGGCCAAGACACCAAGCAAGCACAGTGAAGTGCCACGGGGGAACATCCGTTTCCAGAGAGGTGCAGAGCAGGGCAAGGACTGGAAACGCTTGAGGGGCTTGACAGGTTCCACAGCCATGATCAGTTTAGGTTTCAAGTCTAATGCCCAAGCAGCTGGAGAGCTCTTTGTATTCAAGGCCTGGACTCTGTGTGAGCGCAGGGGCCCCCGGTGTCATACAGGTTTTGCATTGTGCTGTCTGTTCCAGTGGTGGCTCTTGTGGTATAAAGACAAAGCTGTGTGTGTGTGTGTGTGTGTGTGTGTGTGTGTGTGTAAAAGGTGGGGTGTTATATGTGTAATATAAAATGCACCACATTCCACATTCATTTTGCTTACACAGTTCGGGGACATTTAGTACATTTCCATTATGATGTCATCTCCACAACCATCACTATTGTCCAAGGAAGTCTCCGTCTTCCAAATGATCAGGGTTGGAGTCTAAAACTCCCAACCCCTCTCCCCACACACACAGCTCCTGACAACCTCCATACTACTTGATCTGTGATTTAGCTGTCCTATGTACCTCACAGATGTAGACACGTACACATTTAGGCCCTTTGGTGTCTGGCCTATTTTATTTAACAAGTTTTGAAGTTTGATTGCTGTGTCAGGATTTTATTCCTCTTTGCAATTGAACATTATTCTATCGTATGCACTACCACATTTTGTCCTTTAGTTCTTCCATAAATGGACTTTTGAGTTGTTTCCAACGTTGTCTGCTATGACTGACAATTCCTAGGAACATAAAGTAAGTAAAAGTAAAGGCCCTCCCGTTGATCGTCGATTTGCTCGAGCGGGCCCAGTAACATCTCCATTGGAGACTTTGTTGTTACTGTGTTTGGCATATTGAATACTCTCGGTAGCTTGCCGGGCTCTCCGAGAGGGGCGGAGGAATCGAACTCAGGTCGGCCATGTTGGCCGCTTGTAAGGCGAACGCCCTACCGCTGTGCTATCGCTCCAGCCTAGGAACATATACAATGTATATGTTGGAGTTTCTGCCTTTATTTCTTTTGAGTATAAACCTAGAAGTGACAAGCTGGATCTGACAGTAATTGGGTGTTTAATTTTTTGAGGAAACACCATATTATTTTCCACACCAGCTGTGTTATTTGATGATACCACCAGCAGTGCACAAGAATTAATTCTATACATTCTCACCAATACTTATTTTCTGGTGTGTGTGTGTGTTTGTGTGTGTGTGTGTGTGTGTGTGTGTGTGTGTGTGTGTCCATATGTACTTAGGACTTAGTTCTGGCTCTGCACTCAGGGATCACTTCTGGAGAGCTCAGGTTACTATATGGGGGTGCTACTGATCGAACCTGAGTCAAGCCACATGTATGGCACACGCTCTACCCACTGTACTATCTTCCTGGCCCCGTATTTTGGAGTTTTGATGAAAGGCATTGTAATGGATATGAAAGCGGTGTTTTTTTATTGTGATTCTAATTTGTATTTCCCTTATGGTGAGCAGTTTATTCATTATGACCATATTGCCACATGCCTGCTGGCCCGAATGGGAATGGAATTCATTCTGCCATTGTTTGTACCTATGAGGCAAATGAGCTGGCAATGCAGTGTGTGCTGGGAGTGAAAGGCTGGTGGGAGAGAGACACCATGTGATTATTATATATAGGTCAGGCACCCCAGTCAACCGGTTTTCAGTGTTTATACTGTGGAGCAAGGGGTGTCTATTTTAAAATAGAGGCCTTTGGGACTTAATTAATGGCTATTCCGAGGACGAGGCTGGGCACAGGTGAGCCTGTGGTGATGAGTGCCTGTCCTGCTTGAGCAGGCATCCCTCTTCTCTGAGAAGAAGCTTCATAGCCATTGGCTCCAGCGGCCTGAGCCCATGCTCTTTGCTCTGCTCCCAGTTGGAGAGCCCCCAGCATCTCACTAAAGTCTTGCTTTGGTCTTCGAGCCACCAACTATTATTACCCCCACCTGAAACAATGGACGCACCTGCTCCTCCTGCACCTCTGAGGCTGCTGCCTCAGCCTCCTGCACTGTGACAGGGGAGGGAGAGTGTCGGAGCTTCCTGAGTCCTGCCCTGGGCCTGGGGCTTTGCTGCTCCCTGTGAAGTTGCAGAGAATGATACTTCTGTCCTCGGAGAATGCACCATGAGGCTCCCAACCTACCTATGAGGCACCTGACAGCAGGAGCAGGTGCCTCAGCTTAGAACAAAACACCCCCTCGAGGGCTTCACAGCTCTCCCTCTGCTGGGCATCACCGCCAGGGTTTTTAAAAATCCCGTAGTTCTGGAGTAGGACCCGAGAATCACTTTTCCAGGAAGTTTCCCATGGTGCTGATACCGCTCTAAGAACCACTGCTGTAGCTCAATCCCGAGAAAACACTCCGTGCTGCTGCACTTTGCAGATACTGCGCCTTTTGCATGATGAAGGTGGTGCCATCCCTGGGTGGAGCGGCTCTGGTGGCAGCATTTTCCACTAGCCTGTGCCCAGTTCATGTGTCTGTGTCACATTTAACTGAGGCAGGGCCACTGTGTTGAGCCCTACCCGAATGTGATGACCACAACTTGCCAGTGTGGCAGCGTAAATAGGATTTTGTTGTTTGCTTGTTTGGGTTTACTCCCCTGGGTTTACACCAGGGGATACTCAGGGGTCACTCCTGGCTCAGCATCCAGGAATTATTGCCGGCAGTGCTTGGGGGAGCAGATGGGATGCTGGGAAACGAACACAGTTTGGCCATGTGCTAGTCAAGTGCCCTACCCTCTGTACTATCATTCTCACCCCTGTATATAGAACTTTTATGTGCCTTGGGAATCAAAAAAAAAAAAAGAATCACGTAGTTGGGCTTCATTGCAATATTCACTTTATTATAACAGTCTGTCACTAAAGCTCCATTGTCTGTCACGGAATCTGTCACATTTTGTTTCAGACAGTAAGACCGGCTCATCCGTGGATACTGAAGTTAGTTATGCCTGCCCCATTGTGTAGGGACTCTTGACCCTGGAGACATGACCACAAAATGATCTCTTATCACCTCAAAGGAGCCCTAGAATAAGCTCCAGTCTCCCGAGTGCTTTGGAGAGTAATGGTGGGCTGGGGGCTACAAGGAGCTTGGGCTTCAGAGGGTGCCAGCACAGCCTCACCATCGACTGCACCTCAGCGAGGCAGCATCGTTGGCTTGGGGTGCTTGTTTTTAAAAAGTTTAAGATCTGGGGCTGGAGTGATAGCACAGCACATAGGGCACTTGCCCTGCACGCAGCCAACCTGCATTCAGTCCCCGGCTCCCTCCCTGTGTGGTCGCTGGAGCACTGCCAGGAGTGGTCAGAACCAGGAGTCACCCCTGAGCTTCACTGGGTGTGGCCCCAACACAAAACCAAAAAACAAATAAACACAGATCTTAAGATCTGGATGACATTAATAATGATTTCTTTAATGTGTTCTTTGTCTAATTCATGACCTGCTACATTTCGTCTGAAAAAAAAAATAATGTATACCATAACCTGTCACTCCAGTGAGGAATAGAAAAATAGTGCTCAATACATACTTATTAAGAAAGGTAAATATAAAGTCGGTGCCAGAGAAACTGTATCCATATTTGATGATCTCTGTTAACAAGTGTACAGAGGATTAAGTAGGATCGAAAGGGGATAATGCTTTGAATTTATTCAGCACCTGTGAGTTGCGCAGTCATCCAGAGGTGTGTGCCTCCTCTGTCACTAGTGAAAGATTAGCAGAAAACTGGTTAAATAGAGAGAGAGAGGCAATGATTCTCTTTTGCTCCCTGGTGAAAATTGTGTGTGTGTCAGGCTTGGTCTCTTTGCAAAAGGGAGTGAATGGATTTAAAGCAGAGTCTAACAAACATGAATGATCAGAGAATATGGGCTGTGTCAGGGGTATTCTCCTGACCGCCAGAATAACCTGCACTCTGCGGCTTGTTTGTCAGCCCAGGCAGAGTCCAGCCCTCATCACCAGCAACAAATGTGACACAGATTGCCGATGGATACACCCTGTCCTCTCCTGTCTCACCTGCCGTCTGTAAGCAGCTTAAAACGAGGGCAGGATGAGTTATATTTGTTTATGTCTGAGTGCCCCATGGTACTTAGCAAGGGCTTATGTGTAGTAGATATTCTGTAAATAGTCGTTCGTTGAACATACAGATCTCCTTTAAAACTTAGGGGAACAGCAATGTGGTGCTCAGAAGCATACCTGTAAGGCACACTTCGGGATTCTACTTCCCACGAGGACCTGACCCAGGGAGAGTAGATACTGTGGGTGTCTGTGTTTACTCACTGTTTTAAGTGATGGAGGACTTTGCATTTCACATATGATGGGGATAAAAGGAAAATTTTTGCTGAGGTCACCTGTGCCAAGGTCGAAAAGGTGATCAATAATGGGCTGGAGAGAAAGCACAGTGGAGAGGGCACTTGCCTTGCATGTGGCTGATTCTGGCTCGACCCCTGGCATTGCATATGGGCGTTTGACCACCTCTAGGAGTGATCCCCGAGGACGGAGCTGGGAGTAAACTCTGAGCACCACTGGGTGTATCCCCAAAATGAACCACCACCACTAGCAACAACAAAATAATGCAAGTGTATATTGGAGGCACGGATAAGGAACAGACTGGTCCCCGAAACAGATTGGTCCTTGGCTGTCTCTGCTTAAGCTAGACCAAGACACATTTCTCTGTATTATCCAGGTTTTCATATGAGTAGTCAAGTTGTTATCCTTGGAAAAAATATATACGATCTCATGGGTGTCCCAAGTGACAAAAGGATGAAAACACTTGATCTAACAATGTCTGGTAATAAGAAGGCTTTCCAAGATGCCACAGAAGTCTGATGGAACACTGTGGGGCTGAAAATCAGTCTTGCATCGATATACCCTGGCCGCTCACTTGACCATCGAGTCACTGACCATGACCTACGAGTCGAATCAAGTAGATCAACTAGTGTCAGTTACTTAATGGTTAAAAACTTGAGCGCTGGGCTTCCAGCTCTGGTTGAGCATTAGATGTACTCTGGGAAATCCATCTTGGTGCAGGAACAGCATTTTGGCGTGGGAAAAGTGTTGCAACATCGTGGGAGCTCAGAAAAAGGTGCAGCACCATCTGTATGCACTTTGGCTGTGGCAGGCAGGTCCGGGGCTGGTAAGAGTGAGAAGTGCTCCTCTGTTGGCAGCACTGGATGCCAGAGTTTTACCACAGCGCTTCAAAGATGTGGATTAAAAGCAACCAGGTAAGGCGGAAACTGACCTGCTCCTTAGGAAAGGCTTAAAGGCAGCAGAGGCAGGGCCCTTCATTTGGGGCACGTTCTGTTAAATGTCAAGGGTAGAGAAATCCAAAACCACACGTCGCTTTTGCTGTGCCCTGACCATGGGTTTGGCTGGAGCCAGTCCCAGTTGGCACCTGCCAGACCTCTGTCCCTCTGTCCCTCTGTCTCTCTGTCCTGCCTGGCATGACACAGACTTCACTCTCACTCTCCTATTGAATGGGGCAGTTCTCTCTGACAGGGAGCCTGCCAAATGCATAGACAGGGTGCTGTTGCTTTGTTGACACCATCGATCTCTGGGGAAAGTGGTTTGAGATACTCTAGACAAGTCTTCAAAATCGCCAGGCCAGAAACATATCTCCGAGTACAGAATTTGCATGCAGGGCGCCTGGGTTCAGTCCCCAGCATATACCTTGTTCCCCATACAGCGATGGGAACAACTTCCAAGCACTGAACTGGGAGTAGCCTCTGAGCGCTGCTGGCTATGGTCCCCCAAAGCACACATCAATTCTTACCGCATGTATTAACATATAACTATGCTTTGAAACTTTTCCAACAGTTGTGTGCACGTGTACCTTTGGGAGAAAGAGTTTGTTTTATCAATCCATTAAAGAGGAGATAAGGGCATGTGAAACACCACAAAGAAAACTTCTGCTGATGCGGGTGTTTCCTCAAGGAAACACCCCACATCTGTGGGGTGGGGAGAGGCGTCGTGTATGCTTCATTATGGCAGGAACCCTCAGACTCCCAGTCTAAGAACATCCTGTAGGCAGATGAGGAAGGCCATGGTTCATCCTGGTGCTGACCTCCTGAGCATTCCACTAGAATCCAGATGATTCCATCGGGAAAGCCTGAACTGTTGGATAGCCGTTTAGCCTAGTCTTTGCTCTGCAGAATCCTGGCCTGTGGGCCAGCGGTGTCGGGCGGGGTTGGAGGATGAGCCTCATAGCTACTGTCTCTGTTCCTGTTGTTGGTTCTAGGAAACCCCACCTTGATGTGCCCCTTCACTTCCAGCATGTCTTGTTGGCACAGCCCCGTAACTGCGACTGTGAAAATCAACAGTTTGGTGAAAAACTTGACATTCTGTTACTGTGCTGGTCCTCAGAATTTGTGGTAGGGCCACTGGGAATTTAAAACCAGGCCATGGACTGTGGGAGGATCAGAAAACTTCTATGGCCAGTGTTCATGAAAGCCCCTGAACTCTCGCCCCATTTACATCCAGAAGGGAAATGGTTGACCTGTATAGATTGGTTATTTCCCACAGAGGGAGCCAAGTGGGGGCTGAGTCAGCCTCTACAGCGGGCAACTTTGGAGGAGGGGCCTGCTCTTCTCCGGAATATTTGAGGAAAGGGTGATAATTACTATGAAACAAAAAGGGATCTGCATTGCTAAGCTGGGCAACTCACTCTGGGGATGTGTGTTTGTGGGGGTATGTGAGGGACACATCTGCCTACCCCTAGACACAGCCCAGTCTCCTCTGTCAGGTGGACTAGGGGCATGAGCACGTCCAGTGGCCCTTTTTGACTCTTCCATCAGCAGAGCATCAATTTAAGTCCTCGGAGTGGAGAATCTGCTTTTTCACTTTAGCTTCCAGTCCCCACAGAAATAGGATTTCTTGCAGTGGCCTAACTTAAGTACAGGCCGGGATGCAGCTTTCTGTTAAGAGGAAAGGAAATCCATGAATAGGCCTCGGAAAGGAGTGGCTGGGTCACCTGCCTGGGGGATGAAGCGCCCATGTGACTTACAGTTGTGCAAGAGTTGGGCAACACTTGGCCAAGGTGGAGAGGCCTTGGCAGAGGCATTTGCACTGCTAATAGATCCCTATCTCCTCCACGAGCAAAACAAGTATCAAAAGTTCTGCATAGCATTTCAGGAGGATAGAATCAATTGCTTTATCTAGTCTAGCATGTCCCTCCCTTCCCCCACCCAGGGATTTTTAATCAGCTCCCACCATAGGGAAGGCACCAGCTAGAGATCCCCCAGGATTCAGGGAGAACACAATGCCTTTCTTGCTGCTTAGAAGCACCTCGGTCTAATCAGAGCTGCGGATGTGGGGGGAGGGTATGGGGAGACTAGCGTCCCAGTGATGCTGATTTGGGCAGGTGATGGTCAATGCCATGGGAGGGAAGTGAGGGCATCGGTCTGGGGGTTCAGGGAAGGAGAGGCCAGATACAGCGGGAGTGAGGGGGTAAGGGCTCCGCACTCAAGGCCTGGCTTTGCCAATGATCACACTCGTATCTCAGATCAGTTACTTAAACAGTCTGTACCTCTTATCTCCCCAGCTGCAAAGTCCCAGCTGCCTTACAGTTCTCAGAGTGGAGGGTCTTTCTTAGTATTCATAGCGTGGATCTTAACCCCAAGACTAGAAGGGAAGCACTCTGCTGTCCCCGCTTTAGGGACCGACAACCCCTGGGCCTCAGTTTCCCCATCTACATGGTAAAGGCCTTGAGGTGGGTAGAACTAACACTTGTATCCTAAAATGCTGTGGTTCTGTGCTCAAGTGCATTGAGTCTACCGAGGACCCGGTATTGTGCCGGACGTAGTAGGAAAACAACAACAGCAATGACGACAACAACAACAACATGTAGTCTCTGCTCTCAGGAAGCAACAATCTAAGTGAGGAACAGACATTGATCCTTAGGCAAAATGCCAGAAGGTTTGAGAACATGAGGAATCGGAAACTTGGCATATGTGGAAAGAAAATAAAAGTAGAGTGTGCGCATGGACCACAATAAAAGATTTGATAATAGGGGTAAATCCAATATACAGGACAACAGATAGGATCTCAGATACTTCTTGCTTGCTTGCTTGCTTGCTTTCCTTCTTTCTTTCTATGTAGGAATATTTCTTTAGTTCTTCATTGGTCATTTTCTGCTTTCTTTCTTCTTTCTTGCTTCCTTTCTTTCTTTCTCTTTTTTCCTTCCTTCCTTCCTTTCTTTCTTTCTCTTCCTTCCTTCCTTCCTTCCTTCCTTCCTTTCTTTCTTTCTTTCTTTCTTTCTTTCTTTCTTTCTTTCTTTTCCTTTCTTTCTTCCTTCCTTTCTTTCTTTCTTTCTTTCTTTCTTTCTTTCTCTCTTTCTTTCTCTCTTTCTCTATTTCTCTCTCCTTCCTCCCTTCCTCCCTCCCTTCCTAAATCCCAGGGTTCTGGAGCTTGGAATGTTGCCTGAACCTTTTGAATATGAGTTGTAGAAAACCTGCATCTCCTGACTTCCGTGTCGGTGAGGCCAGGCCCAACAACCCCTTGCTGACGTGCTAGTCTGGACTGTAGCTATGCCAAGCATGGCTCCCCCTGTTCCCCGTATATTCTAGGGCGATTGTCCCAGCAATCAAAGTCCCTGGCACATGGTGGCACTCAGCAGTCCATCTGTGGGCACACAGGTGCTTCCTCAGCCCTTCCTCTAGAGGGCAGCACACAGAGGCAGTGGGATGAGCCCAGGGGCCTCAGATTGGTTAGAACCTGGGTCCTCACCATGGGAAAACAGGACCACTCTCCTCTACCCCCCCATTACAGGTGACTTCAGTCTTCAGGAAAGGTGACAGCAGTCTCAATTTTCCCCTGCATACTATTGAGCCCTTACAGCCCTTGTGCTACTAAGATGCCTCATGCTTCCTACTGAAAGAGCTGTGTAGACTGCTGGTCAGGGCCAAACAAGGTAGAAAACCACAGGTCTGGTTCAGTGGCTGCTCATGCAGGCTGTGGACCCAGTGGTCGGACAGGTGCAAGTGGGTGAAGACAGGAAGTGAGGCCGTATGGCCAGGGCACTGGGGACACCAGCCTGGAAGAAGTCGCTCAGGACGCACGTGGGCCTTGAAATGTAGGGGTGGGGGGTGGTGGGTAAAGTGAGTTGGAGGCCTCGAGTATTTCTGTCACCCACTCCTGGTGTCCCTAAGCTCCTCCTTACTAACCCCACAAAGAGCTGCCATTTGACCTGGGGGGGGGGGGGGTGCGTGCAGGGAGGAAACGAGATGGAAATGGTCCATGAGGCGCTTGTAGGAACTCGCTCGCCGCAATCTGTCCCTGAACATTCCCGCTCAGCACCCAGCATCAGTGATGGTGTGCCGTGATAGCCTTCTCGCGGCAGCCCGGCTCCTGAGGAGCAGACCACGAGCCTCAGCTCTCTGCTGAATTTCCCTCCCAGTAGCCAGCCGGCCCCAGGCTCCAGGTGAGACACATTCGTTCCCTGTATTTATATTTTTCTATCTTTCTTTCCTTCTTTTTTTATTGTTACAAAGTTGTTCATGATTGGTTTCAGAGTTCCATCACTGTCCCTTCCTCAATGTACATTTCGTACCAGCAACGTTCCCAGTTACCTTCCCACTCCATCCCCCACCCCAGCCTGCCTCTCTGGCAGGCACTTTTCTTCTTTCTTTCTATTTTTCTCTTTTTCTCTATCTATTCATCTGTTCCTGGGCACTTAAGTTGTTTCCAGATAGTAGCTACGGTGAAGAGTGAGGCAATGAACACAGAAGTGCAGACATCTTTTCTGCATTATGATTTTGATCCCTTGCTGGTATATTCCTTGAAGGGAAACTGATGGGTCATATGGAAGCTCCCATCCTAAACTAGATTTTTGAGGAATGTCCATATTGTTTTTTCAAAAAAAACCGTGTATTTATTTTAAACCATCCCCACCCACCCCTTACCCACGAGGGCACCAGGAAACATGTGCCACCAAACTCAACTCCACACAAAGAGCTCTTCGTCGGGGGGTGACAAGCGGCATCACGGTGTCTCAGGGGGGCCAGGCCTGGTGGCGTGTCTTTGTACCCTTCGGAGAATGCTCAGGGTAACATCCCACAGCCTCTCCCTGACCTCTCAGCCTGCACTCTCAGCACCTGGCTTCTCTCTCAGATTTTTATCCGTGTTTTATTCTCCTTCTCCCCCTTCTTTCCTTCCCACCCAAAATATTCTTTACTTCCCCCCTCAAGTTAGCAAGAGGCATTCAGACTCTGCAAGCTCCAAATGTACGAAATAAACATTATTCTTAATGAGCCTCTGGGGAAGTGATCACCTTTGAACTTGGCCATGGATTGTGGAGGAAAGAAGAGACGGCTTAAGAACTTGGTAGAATGTTAGAGCTTCCTGAATTTTTTAAGTTGCATCGCATAGGACATTTCTTTTTTCTTAATAAGGAAAGTTCCAGAAATCCTTCCCGGATGGTTAGGCCAACTCCAAAAGCGGAGACTTAGACGCTGATTTGGAGATTGTCATCTGGGTGCTAGGCAACGACAGGGGGTAGGAGGTGCTGTTTCGAGAATATTCCTGCTCTCCTCGGACTTAGCCCTGATGCAAGGGCTCTCCTCTCACAGCCCTTGCAAGAGAGCGTGGAGCCTACAAGTTCCTCTCCAGGAGCACGGGAAGGCAGGCGGGTAGCCCGATGCCGGAGCCCCCTCTGAGACACGCTTGCTTTCTTCCCTGCAGCTCTGGCCTGTTCACTGGCCGGCACTCACCTCACCTCAATTGCAGAGAAGAAAGGGGCTGGGGCTTTGCTCAGAGCTCGGGCATGTGCTCTGCCTGCAGGATGCTCTGTCTTCCCTCGTTGACACTGCAAAGCAAACGGAAAAGCAGAGAAGAGGGGTCGTACGATTTTCTGGTTTTAGTATTTTTTTTTTCTTTTCCATTTTCCAAAGATAGAAATCCCACTGGCACTGAGGGTAACCCTCGTCTTCCAAGGATGGGATGTTTGTGCATTTTCATTTCCTAGTGGAACCCTCATGACCAACGAGTTTGCAGGGTGGAGAAGCAGAAATATTAGTTTCCCTCTTCTTTTTTTGTTTGCTTTCTGTGCCGGGGATGGGGGACAGGCTTTTTCAGGAGTTACTCCTAGGTTCTGCTCTCAGGAATCACTCCCGGCAGTGCGCAGAGGACCACATGGGATGCCGGGGATCGAACCTGGGTCAGCTGTGTGCAAGGCAAAGGCCCTCCCCACTGTGCTATCGCTCCAGCTCTTCCATTTCCTGTTTTCAAAGACTTGAAACTTTTCTTCCAAATGGCCATCATATTAGAGATAAACAAGCTTTCTGCGCCGCCCCCCCCCCCCCCGCCACCTCTCTGATGGCCAGCTTGCTTGTGGCCTCAGCTCTGACTGCTGCCCTGCTCTGGGCCCAGGAGGCTTATCTTCCCGAGTCCTTGTTCATAAGCCAGGCATGCTTAGGTATTTTACCCAGACTGTCCCAGCATAAATCTGGCATTTGCTTTGTGTGTGTGGGCGGGGTGGGGGCGCACACCTAGTGGTCCTCCTGGCCCCTAGCTCTGCACTCAGGGATCATTCCAGGCAGGTTTGGGGGTCCATGAGACACGGCATCTACATGAGAGCAAGCGCCCTACCCCTGGTACTGTTGCTCCAACCTTGCGTATCTTTTCAGACAACTCATCCCAGCCAAGAGTAGGCTCCCCCATGGCCTTGGGGTCGCACTGGGTTCTCTGAAACTGGCAACTTAGCTATGACCTCAGAAGTCTTGGCTCTGGCCAGGCGAGGTCCTTGCACTCAAGCAGGCTCCGTGCCCGTGGAGATAATCACCTCTTGTAATATCCTCACAATCATCTCATTGTCAGAGCCCAAGGAATGCAAAATAGCAGAAACGCCACAGCGGGGCTGTCCCGAGGCTCCACTAGCCCAGAATTCTGCCACTGACTGAGGGCACCTTGGGACACCTTGGGCTGGACGTGTCCAGCTGTGGTCCCGAGGGCAGCCCCAGTGGCTTGAGGCCTGTGCACCTAAAGCCTGCACCCCGGAGGGCCCCTTTCTTAGGCTGCCCTGTGCTGTGTTCTTGGGCCCTGTCAGCCTCTCTTGGGCCTGGCGACTTCCGTTGGCCTTCAGTGCCTGCCAAGGAAGACCTCCCCGAGACTTCCCCCTCCCTTCCCCATGCAGATGGCTACAGGGCAGGCAGGGCAGGAAGTGCAGCTCGGCCCAGCGTGCTCCTTGCTGTTCCCCAGGAGAACTCCAGGAGGCTGGAGCTTTTATTTCTCTTATTTTTGCCTTTTTTTTTTTTGGATCACACCCAACAATGCATGGTGGTTGTTCCTAACTCTGCACTCAGGAATCACTCCTGGAGGTGCTTGGGGGGCCATATGGGATGCTGGGAATCGAACCCGGGTCAGCTGTGTGCAAGGCAAATGCCCTCCCCGCTATACTATAGATCTAGCCCGGAGCTCTGGAGCTTTTAGAGGGGTTTTAGGGAACCTGAGATAGGTTGTTCAGGCCAGAGAGAGAGCAGTCTGAGCCACTCGCCCCGACCAGTCGGCCTGGCCCCTGAACACGCCAGTCTGCTGCCCTCTGGCCCTTGAGGTTGCCAGGAGGTTTCCTCTGCGTCCTCATCGCAATGGGCACTTTCTGAGGTTGATTCTGGAGACACGAGTGTTTTCCTTGTACACCTGGAGCCAGATTTGGGGTGTCCCTGAGCTGGGTGAATCAATTCGGGAGAGCCCTGGGGGTTTCCCACACAGCCTCTGCTCGTGCCACCTCACAGCCCGCTAACCGACCTGCCTCCCGGGGCACAGAGCCGCCACCGAGGCTGTGGGGATTCGGGGGCCGTTCTTTCCCTGGGCTTAAAGTCTTTCTCCGTGACTGACTCACATGCTAATTATTGCTTTCCCCAAAGTAGAATCGACAGTGCCCCTGCACTCAGCCCAGCATTATACAATTGTTCATCTGCCTGTGACAGGGAGTCTGCGGGGCCCACCACCAGCCACGGTGCCTCGGCGCTGGGAGGGCAGGCAGCAGACAGCAGACAGAAACCAGCCTCTGCTTTCCTGCCATCTGTGGGCAGAAGGCTGCGGGGCTGCTCTGCTGGTCCCCACCAGCCCAGGGTTAACTGCCCCATCCCTTGGGCAGAATCCCTGCAGAAGTGTAGCCCAAAGCTCCCTGTCTGTCACCTGTCAGCGCTAATAGAACTGGCATTTCACAGAAGGAATATCAACTTGCTTTCCCTTTGACGGCTGGGCTGGATAATGAAGTAAAAATGACATTATCACTAATAAAAGTGATTTGCAGAAATCGCTGATAGAATCTCGGCAGCAGAGATCTGCCATTAGCAGGTTCTCCAGATAAGGGGAGCAGATGGACTGTGTTAGCCCCCTCCTGATTTGGCACGTGTGTTGGTGGGTTGGGGGGCGGGGGGCTGGAGGGTGGAGCTTTGGGAAGTCGATCGCCAAGCTTTAAAGTGGAGGCTTCAGAATATTTACCCGCAGCCATGAGCTATTCTCAACCCCCACTTGACTAAAAGTTGGCTTTGGGAATACTTCTTAGGATTTGGGGATTTAGTGACTATTGTTGTTGTGGTGGTTGTTGTTTGTTTGGGGGTCACACCCAGCAGTGCTCAGGACTTACTTCTGGCTCTGTGCTCAAGGATACCCCAGGCAGTGCTCAGGGGACTCTATACGATCCAGGTTTGAACCCGGGTCGGTTGTGTGCAAGGCAAGTCCCTTAACCTGCCAGACTAGCTCTCCAACCCTATTTTAAATTTTCTGACTTGACCCATGTTCTCAGCTCCGTGTCACTTTCCCGAGGAGGTGGACGCCTGACCAAGCCTTGCCAGAGTCAGACTCTCCACAGGGCCAGTGTGGCTGTGCTCTGCCTGCCGTTGTTTGCCGTGTGTTGGACAGGTGGTGGTAGCAGGGCAGAGCCCTCCGGGGCCCACGGAGGAGGTGCAGGGTGGGAAGGGCACAGGCCAGCCCTGTGTGTGACAGCTGGCGGGTCCCAGAGGCCCCCACACCCGCAGGCCCAGCTTACAGTGTGAAAGGGTTTGGGGAGTTGGCCCCGCTGGCGGGGGGGGCGGGGGGGGTGGTGCATGGGGAGGTGTTGTCAGCCCCAGGACGCAGTTACTCTAAGCTCCGTGATAGGGCAATGTCTCGACACATCCCCGCTCTAAACTTCAGTCAGCGTTAGAGCAGGGCTCAGCCTTTTTGCCACCTGGCCAGGGGGTGATACAAGAGCTGGAAGGAACTGTTACCAGTGGGGAAAGGAACTGGTCAGGCTTCTACTCCTCAGACGTTCTGCCTAGGAGGCTGACCTCAAGCCCTGCAGGCAAGGCCCTGGGGATATGACTGTAGCTGTAGAACCAGCTCACACTGGCCAGGCCCTGGGTCTGATTCCTGGCAGCCTGTGACTTCCCAGATACCAGTAGGTATGACCCCCAGGGTCCCTGAACACTACTGGGTGTGACCCCCCCCCCCCCCCCCCCCCCCAGCATGAGCCTAACAACAACTGCTTCTCCAGCTGCTCCGGGCCAGGGCCCAGGGCAGAGAGAGTGCACTGGATAAGGTGCTTGCTTTCCATGCGTCCAACCCCTGGCATCCCATATGGTCCCCTGAGCACCGCCAAAAGTGATTCCTGAGTGCAGAACCAGGAGTAACCCTCTGAACATCACCAGGTGTGGTCCCAAAACAAAGCAAAAGAAAACAAACAAACGAAAAGAGAGCAGACAATTTGGAAGGCCAGGGAGGATCACACGTACAAAGAAATAATGGGGCGCAGAACAGAGAGCTGTGTTTCAGGATGGCGACAGGCTCCTGGAACCAAGTCTACAAAACGAGGCTGGTCTGGGTGACGGTGAGGGGCCTGGTAGCCTGGGCATCCTCCCGAGAGCAGTAGGGAGCCATTCCCATCTTACAGAGATGCACACAACGGTTTGGGCTGGAGTGGGGGGGGGTCGCCTGGCCCGGGATTCCTCTTCCGGGCTTCATCTGGTCATTATGCTCTGCAGTGGGGGGGGGGGGGGGGGCGAGGGGACCCAGCTGGAAGACGATGATCGCACTCTGGCACCACTCCCACCTGTGTGTTGTCCCGTGGGTGGCATCTGTTTAGAATGGCCACGCAGTGTGTCTTCCACAGGCCGAGCCAGTGCTCCCAGCCCTGGCGTGGCCCAAGCTTCGCTCCATGTTTGGCACTCCTGACCCAGGAAGTCATTTTCCCTGGCCTCACTGCCAAGAAAGGGGGTCTCGTTCTCACTAATCTGCAGAGAGAGACCCAGGCTGGGCTCCTGCATCCCCACCTGGCAACTCTCTGCTCACAGTGCTTGGAGCTTCCCTACGGACTGTCCTCAACAATGTGCTTTCGCCTGGCACCCCGGGCATTCTCTCTGCTGTCTGTCGCGTGAATGCTCTCTCTGCTCCGACTCTCCCTCTCTCTCTCCCTGCTCTCCAGCCCGTCTCCTGGACACCAGCACCTCTTCTCGCTCCCTCGGTGTTCCTGGCCTTCCCATGGCCGCGCCCCTCTCTGCATCCCAGCTCAGTGCCCCACCCTCCCTGCCTTGCCCCATCTTGCAGTTTCTTCTCGATCTCCTGCAGCTCCAACTGACTTCCTGGCCAAGGCTCCGGGACCATCAGCTCTTGGCTCCTGCAAACTCCCCTGGGTGGGAAAGCGGGGAGCCCCAGCTCTTCCACACCCTGTCTGTCCTGGGAGGCTCCCTGGCTCACGCTCCCTCGGTTCCTCCGACCGTGCACAGCCCCAGCACCCCTCAGAGAGGATTCACACTCAGGTCCCGGGCAAGGGGAGAGAATCAGTTATTGTTGGGGGTCGGGATGGGTGGGCGTGTGCAAAAACCCAAACCAGAGCCCTCTTTCCCAAACCTCTCATTAGTATCTCCTGCGAGAACGCTGGCCGTTTGGGGAAGGTGAATTGGCTCTTCCCACTCCAGTAACTTCTCTCCAGAGGCATGAAGGGAAGGTTCCTAGCTGCCCACGCGAGCAGCCTCGTCACCAGAGAAAGCAACACCCACAAGCCTGGCCCTTGGCTCGGGGCCCCAGGACGGGCCAGGAATCAGGGTTCGGGAGGCAGCCTTGGGGAGGAAGAGGGTTCTGAGACCCCCACAGCCTCCTTTCCTCTTCCTTTTCCTTTTCCCTGCTTCCTTCTCAAATGGAGAGGAAAGACGGGGTCCCAGGGTGGAGGAGGAGAGCTAGAGGCAGCCCGGCTCCCCCAGCCCCCTTCTCTATCTGTTTTGAAATACTTGAAATGCCAGACCCCAGCGGCCCAGGCGTGGGCTCGGGGATTAGCCGGCGGGCGGATGTGCGTCAGAGCCTGCCCAGCTCATGGAAAGACTCAAGCAAATGCGATTTTCTTTGAAATTAAAGTGTCCAGCACACGGGAGAGAGTGGACCCTTAAAATCAGATTTGGCCCTTGAAAAGGATTTTCCCGGACCACTGTCCCTGACACGTCCGGCTCCCCCGGAAGCTGCCCACCCGCTAGGGGACTTTCTGCCCCTGCCTCCCGGCTCCCTGGCCTTGAGCCCCCCCCCACCCCCCCACCCCCCCCGCCCCTTCCCCGGGTGGCCTGTCTGCTTCCTTGTGGCACAGGGTTATTTTTGGCACTGCACATATTTTTTTTTTCTGATGTTGTTACCTTTCCCCTCTTCTTGGTTGCCTTTTAAAAAAGCTTTGGGTGGTGCTGGGATTTGGGGTGTCACATATGCACGTTGGGAGCTGCAGCCCTGGGTCCCGCGGCCCTGGCCCCTTGGGAGCTTTTGAGAAGTAGCTGGGTTGGGGCGCCCCCTGCAAATTTAGGGGGCTCCTTGCAAATGATGGGGAGTGAGTGTGCTGAGGACTGGCATTTCCCCCCTGGTCCCGGTGGCCTTGGCAGCCTCGTAGGCCACCCCCCCAACCCCCCCCCCCCCGTGTTCACGCTTGCGCGCACATACACACACACACACACACAGCTGTGAACTAGGCACCCAGTACAAACACACACACACACAAACACACACACACACACACACACAAACACACACACACCCCAGGTCCTTGCTCCGTGGCTCGTGAAAGGACTCGCTTTCTCTGGGCACTGTGCTCCCCATTCATCCCCTCCGCCTGCGGGCCTGGGGCGGCCACTCTGAGGTGACATGGGCGGTTAGAAGGGCCCCATTCAGAGGGGCCGCAGCCCATAGATGTGTTCTTGTTCCCCCTGCATGAGGAAACGGAGATTTCCAAGTGGGAGCAGCCTTCCTGCTGCGGCGAACTCCTCCAAGGGGCTGCAGCGAAGGAAATGAAGAGAAGCTGGCGCAGCTGCTGCCACCGGGAGAGGCGCAGGGCCCGCCTGGGCTGGGGACCGGCCAAGGCAGCTGGGGCCGCTGCTGGGTTCCTCCCCAGAGGGGACGAGCAGGGTGACGGGCACCCTGGGAGGGTCCTTTCAGTCGCTGAGTCAATATTGACCCGGCGGTCTGCGGCCTGAGCGGGTGCCCGGAGGCAGGTGATGTGTCTGCGCCCCCGCGCCCCCGAGGCACCAGCTACTTGGGGTCCCCGTGGAGGCCCAGGGCTTTGGCTCCAGCAGCCGGGCGAGACAGGGAAGCCTTTGATGAGTCCTGTGGGCAGGAAGTGCGGGCAGAGGGGAGCCCAGCGGAGGAGGGCGGGAACTGGCTTCCAGGGATGGAGCCCTGGGAAAGAGGATGAAGGGGAAGACTCTGGAGGTGGGGAGATGGGAAGGACAGAGGCGGGAGAGGAACCTGGCCGGTTCCACTTTGGACCTGCCGGACCTGCTGGCCTTAGGGCAGCACCCACCCTCCCAGGAGCTGGCCTGCCACTGGCCGTGCCTTGTGCTCTCCCGAGAGCCCACGTCCCCAAGTCTCTTTCTGCTCCTTGTGCATCATCCACTGAGCCGAATGGAGATATGTCACTGGCAAGTGCAGTGCCTGTGCAGGCCGAGGGCTTGCAGGCTGCGTGGAAGCCACCTTCCCCCAAGCTCACACCCCAGAGGGCCTGCCCCAGGGAGATGCCCGACCCACTTAGGAGTTGGGTTAAGACTGGAGCAATGGCACAGCAGGGCCTTGCATGCAGCCCCCGAGACCTCGTATGGTCCCCTGAGCATTGTCAGGAGTGATCCCTGAGTGCAGAGCCAGGATTCAGCCCTTGAGCATCATACTCGGTGTTCAAAACAAAACACACCAACCCAAAGCAAACCCATTTGGGGATCCTTTCTCTCCAGAACCGTGGGGCTGAGATGTTCCTGGAGGGACGGGCTAGTACGAGGACTGAGCCCGGCCATGCTGATGGAGAGGCTTACCCCAGCAAGGAGTGGTGGGGAGGCGAAGGGCCACTTAGAGGCCCTCCCCGGGACAGACAGGGTTTGGGAGAGCTGGGGTTACCCGCTTTCCCACCCAGCTCTGGCTGAGCGAGTTTGCTACGGGCAGGGCATCGGCGGCTGTGTGGGCCCAGCAGCCTTGCTGGGGAGAGCTTCGAGATCCAAGCAAGAGGGCGGCTGACAGACGACACCCTTGTGTGAAAACCCACAGTCAGGGCTGGGGTGCTCTTGTGGGATGTGGTGGGTGGGAGTAATCTCCAGCCCTGAGATGTGTCCCCAACAGACGCGCGGCAAGGAGGCCTTAGAGACCCCCGTGCCCTCCATGCTGCCCCCAAGGAGGGTCTTGTGAACTCGGCCTCTCTGTGCATCAGTGCTGTGCCCAATGCTGCCATGTGGTCAGCGGAGGGGAGACTTAGGGCCAGCAGGATGGCCATGGCCTGTGTCTGGGCCCTGGGTGGATGGCTGCTCACCCATCGGAGGCTCCTCCACCCCGTGTACCCAGTTCAGCTGCGCTGGGTGTCAGTGGGGAGGCCCAATGGCTCTCAAGGCTTTGGGCTTTGGGGTGAAATTGCCCCCCTGCCAGAGGGTGCTGAGCATGTCACTGACCTCTAATGGTCCAGTTCTTCCCGTGACCCTGTCCTAGCCTCATGAGGTGGAAGCCACACAGTGCAGAAACTCCCCCGCACACACACACACACACACACACACACACACCCGCAATCCCCCTGTCCCCACAGACCTCGCTTGGCCGCTCAGTGGCAGAGTCTCACTCCTTGCGGGCCTGAGTCTGTGCGTCTGTCACGTGACCAGAGAAGGGTTCAGCAGCAGCCACAGCTGCCCAGAGCCCCCCCCTCACCCCCCCCCCCCCCCGCTTTAAGAGAAATCGCGAAGCTCACAGTTCTATTTCAGGAAAGGAATTGTTATGTTATAAAACAAAGTTTTACCAGAAAGTTTTCTTTTGTGGGGGGAGGGGGGGAAAGGGGGAACTGGTCTGCACCAGGCAGTGCTCAAGGCTTCCTCCCAGCTCTGCTCACAGATCCTTCCTGGCCGTGCTGGGGGGACCATGGATGCAGTCCTGGGGGCTGAGCCGGCGGTAGCCATGTGCAAGTAGAGTCTTACCTGCTCTACTCTCTCCCTCCCTCCCTTCCTTCCTTCCTTCCTTCCTTCCTTCCTTCCTTCCTTCCTTCCTTCCTTCCTTTTTTCCTTCTTCTCCCTTCTCCCACCCCTCTCTCTTTCTTGGCTCAGGAGACCGGACTGGAGGCCAGGACTTGAACACAGGCCGGTCACCTGCAGGATAAGTGCCTTACCCACAGCATTATCTGTCCAGCCCGCTGGACTATCTTCCTGCCCCCGCGCTTTTTATTTTTTGAAGTGGAAAACCTCCAAAGCATTTCTGAGAGTTAGAAAACCACAGCATCTGATAAGCCATAGGGTCCCTGCCAGGTGGTCCTAGGGATTTCCCTGGAGAGAGGGCTGCAGACAGGGGGTGGCACATGGAAGCCCCCGTGTTCTGCCACCCTCTCTGGGTACAAGCCCCCCACCCCCCCCCACACACACTTCCCTGCTTCTCTGTCCACACCTAGACGGGGGTGGGAGCAGAGAGGAAGAACACTTTCTTTTTTCTTGCTTTTTGGGTCACACGTGGCGATGCTCAGGGTTACTCCTGGCTCTGCACTCAGGAATCACTCCTGGCGGAGCTCGGGGGACCATATGGGATGCTGGGAATCGAATCTGTGTCGGCTGCGTGCAAAGCAAACGCCCTACCCGCTGTGCTATCTCTCCAGCCCCAAGAACACTTTATTTTCTACATTTGGGGGTGGGCAGCATCTTGCTGGCTCCCTGAGCGGGGACCTGAACTGAACTCCCCAGTTTCAGCGCCCTTGGCTGTCTCTGGTGTCCTAACCAGGAGAAGGCGTGAAGGCACGGAGACCCAGCGCAGGGCTGTGGCAAGGCCAGAGGCTGCCTAGATCCTGTTTTCCCTCTCCCAGGGCTCCCAGAGGGGCGGGCGGGACGTCCTCACGCTACTGGAGTTGCCAGTTCTGTCTCCACCGTGTTCCCGGGGAGCCATGGTGAGGCCTTGGGGAGCGGCAAGCCGGGGACATTCCATCTTTTATTTCTAAGGAAGAAATAGATGAAGATACCACACCCGATGCAGAGGGAGCCGGCCCTGGCCAGGGACAGTAGCTTACCACGGGGAGGCCAGGAGGGTTGGTGGGGGGCCAGAGGGGTTTGCCATGCTGCCTAGTCAGTAGTGCTGGCGGCGGCCGGGTTTTGTTTCATTTTTTGTTTTGTTTTATTCTGGGGGACTCCGCCCAGCAGTGCTCAAGGGCTGCTCCTACCTCTGAGCATGTCAGGGGCGGGGGCCCCAGGCAAAGCACGACATGGCCCACTAAGCCGGCCTGATAATGGTGATTTTTAAAGAATTCTTTAAGTGTGACAGAAACCAAGTGAGATCCCAGTTTGTTTGCTGTGTATCTTTCTGGAACTTCAAAGTGTCTTCACTTTATTCCTGACTTTTTAAAAAGTGTATTTACAGCATCAGTTATTAAGAACAATAGACACCACCCGGAATTCTTACATGGAGAGCTGAGAAGTCATTCTCGGTGGTTTTTGTGAGTATCTACAATACTCACTCAAAGTCTTGTGTTTGAAAATTATTGAGTTACAGTTGTTAAAATTCCTCTGAAAGTTCTTTCCATAACTTCCTTGGGAAACATTCTTCTTATACCCAATAAAAATCCAGATACTGGTATGTCCAACTTTAAAGAACAGAGTTACATATCCTGAATCTGCATTACTCTTATTGGTAGGGAAGAAAATGGCCCGTGAGCCTGGGCTCGGGGTGCAGCCCCTGTGACGGTCCCTTCCGGCCCTGCCCTGGGTCTCACTGTTGCTCAGGAGCCCTGGGCAGCTGATCCTGTGTCCTGGCATCAGCCAGCACCCAGCGAGCTGCCCTGCCCCTTAACTCGCTGCTTCTCCATTTTCATCTCTCTAAAATGAGAGTGAGGCCACTTCCTCCTGCCGTCCGGGTGAGAGTCACCTATTTTGTCTTCATTTGGGGCTATACCCAGCGGTGCTCAGAGCTCACTCCCCCCAACTCAGGGCTTGGCAGCGGCTCCCGGCTGAGCTCGGGGCTTGAACCCGGGAACCCAGGACTCCTGATGCAGAGCCTGGAACTGCTCCCCCCCCCCCCCCCCCAGGTTCACTTTCGCGGCGCTTTTCTCCTGGGTGCCTGACTTTCTCATGCTGAGGCCGGGTGTGCCGGGTGCGCAGGTCCCACTTCCCCTGTGCCCTGGGGCCTCCGCTGCCGGCTGGGGTCTGCACATGTCCTCAGAGCACGTCAAGAGCTGGTTATCTGGAGCCCCAGATGGGCTGCACCCCCTGGGCTGCTCCCTGATTGGATCTGCTGCTCTCTTCTGCCACCTGGACCGGCGGTCTCCAGATAAGCATCTTCAGGAGGCCCCAAGCAGGACTGGCCTTCCAGGGCGGGAGCCGGCAGCCCAGCCAGGACTGGCAGCTCTCAATGCAGTGCAGGCCTCGGCTTCCCATCACCAGGGTGGCCCCCAGGGCGGGATGGGGAGGGGGAGAGTGGGCTGTAGAGGGGGAGCAGGGGCAGGCACAGCAGGAGAGTTTCCAGGACCCCTCCTGTCGCAGGGGTGAGTGAAAGCATCCACTGAGACCCTGTTGCCTCCCCTCTTCTTGGCTTTCCGCCTTTCAGCACTTGAGGCCTCGGCGTCTGCCGCATCCGTCCTGGCCCCGTGGCTCTCTGGTCCCTTTCCGGGCTCGGAGGATGTGTGTTAAGTTGCGTTAAGGTGCATTGGAGCCTTTTCCTCCTTGTCCCGGTGATGTGTTTATTTATTTCCTTTGTGTGTGCGGGAGGGGGGGGGGGAATCCCCAATTGAACTGGGAGATGGGGGGCCCAGGGGTGGCCCCCCTGGTACAGAACTGGCTGAGACAACCTGAAACCGGTCTTGACTCTGAGGTGAGGCTGCTCGAGCCGTGTGCTGGTGGAGAACATGATGGCGAGCAGTATCCAGCCCGCCCAGGCTCTGCCTCTCTCGGTGCCTGACAGGCCCGACACGAATCTCTTCTCCTCCTGTGGGCACAGATGACATTACCCATCACTGCGTCTTTGGACAAAGCCGGAGTGTACTCCCAACGTCTACTAGGGGACAGCCCCTTTCTTTTGTGACTTAGAAGTTAAGTCTAAAAGACCTCCGCCCACTCTTGGAGCATGACGACTACCCTGGTACCAAATTTTCAGTGTCCCCCAAGGTGGCTCTGTGGAGGGGTGGCTTCGTCTGTCTGCCTTGGGTCTGGTCGGGGGCCTGTCTTATGTGAGCTGAGGGGTTTATGAGGGTGCCTCGGAGTTCACTGGCCACAGTGATTGTGGGTGCCACATGCGGCAGAGGGAAAGAACAAGGAAATGTGTGTTTTCAGTTGCCCAGAGACGCAATCCCAGCTCACGGGCGGTCAGCCCTCCAGGTGGCCCGGCCGCAGGGTGCGGGCAAAAACCCGCCCTGCACACACACAGCCTGGAGCACTGGAGATTGAGCTGGGAATCAGGTGAGAGTATTTATGGCCCCACTCAGCCCTGTGGTCACTGGATACCCACTTTCTACCTGCTCCTGACACATCCTAACACACACAGAGGCGCGCACGCACACAGCCAGGGTTTCATGCAGAGCTGACTTCTTTCCAGCTCTGGCTCCACATGGGAAACTCCCCTTGACACCTCCCTGCCCCCCCCCCCCCACACACCTGATGCCCAGGTAGTACCCAGACCCATTACATCAGAATCTCAGGGATGGGGGGAGCAGTGAGACCCCAGCATTGCCTTGGATGCTCAGGGAGAATCACGTTTGACAGGGCTTGGGGTGAGTCCGTGAGGGTTCACGCACTCAGCAAGGAGGCCAGCATAGCTCTCGATCCCCTCATACCTGGCCAGCGCTGTGGACGGCCCACTCAGCCTCATGGGCTTCTGGGACCTCCACTTCCCGCAGGTTGGTGACAGTGTGGAATTTCTCCACCCACCAGGTGTTTCTACTCCATGGGCCTTTGAGGCTGACAGGCAAAGGGCATACGGTGGCCATCACACTTGGGTACTACAGGTCAGAGGGCACCGCATGTTGAACCACCATCTCCAGGGTGTAGCGAGACTGTTTCTATCTGAACGTCCCAGAGCAGGATGGCCTTGAGCAGGAGCAGGTCCTGCCTTAGCTGGGCATCCCTCATAGCCTCGGAGCAGTGACTCCCATGGGGAGGGGGGTTTTAAAAATGGAAGCTCTCCACCAAGAGATTCTCTCTTGGCTGAACTGGAGCGCATTCCCGCTGGAGTGTTAGGAGAGGCTGTTTGGGGGCTGGGCTCCTACTTCAGAGGCACCTGATCCTCTCCCTGGGAAGCTTCTGAATCTGCAGCATGGCCAGAGTCCTAACCCTGTGCATATTGAGAAATCAGCCAACTTGCAGAAACTGACTTTCCCAGTGATGTCGTGAGCATTGCAGCAGATCTGGGCCTGTGGGGTCCTCCTCGAGGACCTGCTATCTCCCTGGGTGGGGTGGGAGGGGGTGGAGCTTCACCCCCAGCCCCCCCAGGCCTCCATGCTGTGGTGGAGGGGTGTCCTGCTCAGGCCTTGCTCTGACCCTTCTTTTCCTGCTAGCACCTCCTCTGAGCTTGGCTGTTGGTTCTAGAACCTCACTCCGACCTTCCAGGTCTTCCTGCAAGGGAGCAGGGCCCAGGTCAGGACTGAGTGGCTAACACTGGATCTTTACCAAACCTTCACACTCTGTCTTCTGTCCAGTGTGTGGGGAGGGGGCACCCGGCGCTGCACCTGCGTAAAAGGCAGTTCCTTGCTGTCGGCGGATGGCCTTTTGTCTTCAAGCCACAAGAAAGAGGTTTGGGACAGTCTATGGCAATGACTCTAAATCTCGACACTGTTCTCTGTTAGGTGGGGCGGGAGTTCTGTCTCAGGGCTGAGCGGGGGTCAAACGTGTGGGAAACGCACTTTCCGAAGTGGTCTGGGGCGCCCCGTGAGGACACGGTCTCTGTCCTTCGAGGGGCCGCTGAGCCTCAGCTCCGTCCGCACTTGCTCTCACTCGGCTCACGCCCGCTTCTCTTGTCTTTCTGTTCCATTTTGCTTGGGGCCTTCCCGAGTGTTGCTTATGGATTCCCACCGAGAGTGTTGGGGGTCGCCCTGGGTGGTGCTGTGAGCCGAACAGCATGCAAAGTATGCACTTCATTTCTTGGGTCTGTCTCCCTGGCCCCGGTTATCGTAACTCCCCGCCCTGTTTACTGCCTGTCTCAGTGGATCTGCTGTGATGGGGGTCACAGATAAAGCTATCTTAGAAATACTGGAAGGCAGAAATGCGTTTATTGCATCTAACCTACTGCATATCAGAACATAGTCTGAGGGGCCTAGGGGAGTAGAAATACTAGGACACAAAAATACGAGTGTCAACATCCTTCAGCTGCTACGAGCAACACCAAATACCGTGGTATAGAAGTTGTTTTTGCCTGTGGAATCTTGTGGCTGATCATGGGCTCCGTTCCACTGCCACTGCCCAGTCCCACAGTGGATGGTACTACGTATCTCTAGCCCAGGAAAAGATCCAAATTCAACATTGGGTTCAGCCCCTGGCACTGCATCTGTTCCCCGAGCACCACCAGAAGTAGCGGCTGAGCACTGCCATCTGTGGTCCCCAAGCCAAAGCTGGAAGTACAGTCTCTACTGGATATATATGGCTTTTATGCCACGGCAGGTTGACAAATCCTAAGTCGAACTGTTTGAGGGGGGCCCGCTTCTATTTCTGCAGTTCACATGGACCTGTTTCAGGTTGTGAGCCCCCTATCTGCCCTGCAGTACCTACCCTTTAGGTATGGGAGTGTCCAGCCTCCCAGCAGAGTTCAGTGAACATCTCTGGATGTGAGAGGATGTAATCCACCATACACCAGGTTTGTGGTGTTCGACCCCCTCCCAGACCTGGTGCAGGACCACACTGGGTCCCAGGAAGGCCACCAAGAAAGGGAGGGGCAGGGACTCCTAGGAAAGCAATTTGGAGTAAGAAGTAGAAGTGAGTTGAAGTCTTTTCTTTATGGCTTGAGAAATTTAGGATAAAACCTAGTTGTTTTTATTTTCTGGGAAACCAGAAGATTCTAACGTGCTACTTCTCAAATTGTCGTGGAAGGAAAAGCCTGGTATGTTGGAGTTAATTATAGGATCTGCCCAGCGAGAGAAAACACAAGTGTTTGGAGGAACAAAGGTCTCCTTGATTTCAGAAGGTTCGACAACATGACCCAAAGAGCGGGCTGGGATCAACCTGACCAACAAACACACCTCCAGCCCCGAGTCTGGGTCGATGCAGTGACAAAGAGCAGTTGTAATGGCCAAAGTCTAGATGTGATGAACGCGCTGATTAGCCAGATAACGGGGTCATTGCTGTCTGCTCTGGTGGCTTTCACTCGTGGAGAGCTTTCTAGTACTCCCTGGCTCCTACACTCTTCTCAGTTAATAAAATGTACGATTTCTGCCATTTTACAGGTGCAGTTACCAGGGCACAGGGAGTCTGCTTTCCTGTCCAGTGTCCAGTAGCTGGGTATTCTCATGTGACCAGCACAGTAATGCCCCACTCTCCTCCCGTGCAGCCCCCGCTGTGCTCTGAGCCTGAGAGCACAGAGGCACAGAGACACCTCCTGTCCTCCTCCTCCCCCACCCTCAGTGCTAGGCATGCTTCTTCCGCGTTGCTAATGAAATGATGGCGGTGTCACAGAGTTTTGTCTGTTGCTTTCAGGAGTTGGATATTAGGCAGATAGCTCTGGGCTCTGCCAGGGTTTACAGGAGAAGCCAATGAAGGTCTGGCTCGGCCCAGAATCCAACTCTCCCAAAGTTGGCAGTTAGAACAGGGCTTGTGACTTGGAGATGAAGATTCCCCGTCTTTCTCTTGTTGGAAGTTACGACGGGGCTTAACCAAATGTGACTTCCCTGCTGCAGTTCAATCCTGACCAAGTGTTCTGGGTTCTGATCCTCGCACTGGTGCTAGTCAGTCAGATTGCCCTCAGCAAATATCTTCCTCCGAGGATCAGCTTTCTAATCTGTGAAAATGGGCAGGCAGCAGTGGGTGTGCCCTCCTCGTGGGTGTGCTCTGAGCAGGGAAATGGAGGACCACCCCCTCCCTCCCTCTCTCTCTCCCTGTCTCTCTCTGTCTCTGTATCAGTCTCTGTCTCTCCCTCTCTGTTTGTCTGTCTCTTTCCTTCTCTCTGTCTCTGTCTTCCCCCCCTCCCTCCCTCTCTCTAGGTCTCTCTCTTCTGACTCAGCACTCTGGGAAGGTTCACCTGGACACTAGCTGTGTGACTGAGACAGGCCCCGTGCCTCAGGACCTGCCTTATTGTGTTGTCAGGAGAACCGGCAGGAGGGCACCCAGGCCTAGTTCTTGGTGCGGTGCCAGGCTCAAAGAGATGTATCATTCCAGTGGTTGAGGGAGCACCAGGGCAGGGAGACCCTTGTCTCAGAGGCACTGAGAGACCCCTGGCCCTAGAGGGCCTCCGCGGAGCTGGCTTCCTCTCTAAGTGGGATTGTAGATGTGGCGTTGCCCAGAGTCTCGCCACCTGCCTGGGCCTCTCCATGCCCTGATAGACTGGGGAGCATCAAGGCCTGTTGGTCCCAGAGCGAGCGCCAGGGCTGATGTGTGGAAGGGACTAGCTTCCGGCTCTCCTCCACTTGCCCTCATGCCCTGCAGGTGGGGTGGGTGCAGGCTGGGTGGGCCTGGCCCTGTGCCCCGAGGCTGTCCTGAGGCTGTCTCTGCTTTCCACTCAGCGCTGGGCTTGCTGGACTGGGCCATTCAGAACACCCGAAGTCCTGGCTCTGGGAGGCAGAGGGCTGAGCCCTGGGAGTTGGGGATGGAGAGAACAGGCCACAGGAAGGAAACAGTCACGAAAAGCCCATTTCCCTGGTTCCTCTCCCAAAGGTCCTTCTGTCCTTCCATTGCGGGTCGGCGCTGAACCCCTCCCAGGAGCCAGATGTGCTGCGGGGTTCAGCGAAGCATCTTGGAAAGTCAGTGTGGCGCCTTTTGCCCCGAGTCCTGAGGGGTTGCAGAGGCCTTGTCGACATTCCTGGATCCCCAAATACTGATTTTCTGTCCGATAACAGGCTGCAGGGAAGGAGCAGACGCTGCAGGTTGGGAATGAGGGAGGAGGGTGGGCAAGCTGGAGCTGGCTCGAGGAGGCATTGAGAGCTGAACTCGCTGGACACGTTTCCACTTTTAATAAAAAAAAAAAAGATTTTTTATTCAACAAGTAATAGAGGTTATTCAGGAAATGTAAGAAAATGCAAGCATTAAAAAAAAATTTCCCTCTATCATTGGTGACCCGGTCACTAATGTTTCCAGCCATCAACAGAGATGACGGTGGTTGATGGCTAAAATCCTGAATTCTGCTCCCAGGGGCTAGAGCGATAGCACAGCGGGTAGGGCGTTTGCCTTGCACGTGCCCAACACGGGTTCGATTCCCAGTATCCATCCCATAGAGTCCCCTGAGCACCGCCAGGAGTGACTCCTGAGTGCAGAGCCAGGAGTAACGCCTGTGCATCGCCAGGTTGACCCAAAAAGCCAAAAAAAAAACCCAAAAACCCAACATTCTGGGTCCAGCACCCTCATGCAAAGTCCTGCCTTCCTGTTACCAGCCAAGAAGAAGCAGGCACATTTCTTTTCCTCTGGGCCCACTTCCCTATATGTCAATGAGGGGTAATTTCCCCTTCTCCTAGTTATGATGGTGATACCTATTCCAAGGACAGCTATGAGAATGAAGGAAACCCAGGAGTGTTTAAGGCTCACCTAGAACGTGGAGTAGCTGTAACATAGCCAGGAGTATCGTCGTCTGAGTCATCTCTCCTGTGTGGGATGTGGGAAGCAATATGCATGAGTTCGTCATTTTAGTGAGATGGGTGATCAAGCCACGTTGTACCCTAAACTTCATTCCGTCACGGACGTCTTCATAGGGCCGGTTGGTCATCCTTCTCAGCCTGGATCACTTGTGGGGCAGAGCCCCACGGCTAAAGAATTTACTTGAACCACCCCTGCCCCGTGCTCTGTCCTCACAATCACTCTGTGAGTTAGCAAGTGTGGCGTTTAACAGACAACACGGAGACGAAGCCGTTTAGATAATACTCATGTCCAGAGCTAGCAAGCAGAGAAGTTAGGAGCTTGGTCTGGGAATCCTGGCTTTGAGAGCAGTGCATGTTGGCTGGAAGGGGAGGATCTCTTTCAGACTGTTTGCAAGACACGGGGCTTCTGGTGCTCGACACGCAAGGGAAGAGCGTGTGCAGGAGTGGCCTGGCTGGAGCCTGTGCGGACAGAGCTTGAGAGACTGTCTCGGCATCTCCAGGTGTGCGCTGGACCGCAGGCAGATGGCGGTTGGCTTTCCTCCTCAGACTGCCACAGCACTGAGGAATCTGGGTCGTTGGAAACCACTCTTTACTATAAAATGGGATCCAGTACTGCGCTTCATGTTCTTTGTCTAGTAGTTTTTCTACTTGTCATCCAGAGCCTACAGTGCAGCCGTCCGGGCCCCTGGCCACAGCGGCCTCCCACTTCCCATGTTTGCACTGGGCATTGCCCCTATCCCCAGTGAGCAGGGCCAAAGTATTGATAGCAGGTTAACTCACTCAACAAGGCTTTGCTGGAACCCCACCAGCTGAAGCCTTGTTCTGGATACAGAGGGCTGTTAGAGAGGACAGGCGGCTGAGAGAACACACACACACATACACACACATGCACACACATTCACACACGCACACACACATATACACAGACACCTACACACACATGCACAAACATCTGCACACACACATGCACAAACACCTATACACGTACACATATGCACAGATACCTACACATGCACACACACACATATGCACAGACACCTACACACACATATGCACAGACACCTGCACACACAGAAACATGCACAGACACCCACACACACACACACACACACACACACACCGCCGACAGTACAAAGCCAGTTGTGTGGCTCCGAGGACCTGTGCCCTCCCAGAACAGATGGACGCGTGGTGGAGGGTCCGGGATAGCTCAGCCTGCCTTGTGCGAGGGTGACTAACCACCTCTCTTCCCCACCAGGAGCAGCTCGGAAAGGCGGAAGGAGAAGTCCCGCGATGCAGCACGATGCCGGCGCAGCAAGGAGACGGAGGTGTTCTACGAGCTGGCCCACGAGCTGCCCCTGCCGCACAGCGTGAGCTCCCACCTGGACAAGGCCTCCATCATGCGGCTGGCCATCAGCTTCCTGCGCACACACAAGCTCCTGTCGTCAGGTGAGTGGCAGACCAGGGAGGCCTGCCTTTTGGACAGCAAGACTCTCTGCCACGGAGCTCCTCTCTGTCCTGGCTGTGGGCGTGGCACAGGGGGATGGGGCTGTGCTGAGCCTCCCTCCTCCCTGAGCACCTTCTTGCCTGTCGCCCCCTCCAGCTCCTTTCTCCAGCGGCACAGATTACCACCCCCCACCCCCCGCACACACAACTCTTCTCTCGGGACCAGACACGCGGTTCTGTGTTCCTGCTCACGGGCTTCCTCCTCCCTAGGAAGGATTTAGAAAGACTCTGGGGGGCCGGAGAGACAGTACAGCGGGTTGAGCACTTGCCTTGCACACAGCTGACCCGGGGCAAATCCCCAACATCCCATAGGGTCCCCCGAGCTTGCTAGGAGTGATCCCTGCCAGGAGCAGGTCCTGAGCATCGCTGGGCTTGGCTCAAAAAGAAAAAGAAAGGAAAGAAATAAAGAGAGGAGGAAGGAAGGAAGGAAGGAAGGAAGGAAGGAAGGAAGGAAGGAAGGAAGAAGAGAGGGAAAGAAACAAGTATCTGGGTGTAGGGTTCTGAAGACTGGGCAGAGAGTGTCTGTACAGCCTGAGCCCAGAGCCTGGCCACACACGTTCACGAGGTGAACTGCAGCCCCCTTGGAACCAGCTCATCCTCCGCACATGTCAGGTTCACCAAACTTTCCCCCTCTGAGTCTGCAATGCTTCAGAACAGGGATCCGTTTCTTGCCAGTGCTGACAGAGCGAGAGACTTGAGGCCCGTCCTCCCTCAGCCCTCTGTGTCCTGACTCCTCTGTGTGCTGAGTGGTCTCTGGGGCTCAGGGAACCCAGCTGGATCCGACAGGGTGTGTGGGGGTAGGCAGGGAGGCAGGGCTCCTAGTGGCGCCTGGTCCTGGGGCCAGCCTGCCATCCTGTTATGCAGTGGCTGTTCCGGGAACGCGGCCCTGGCGAGGGAGCACGGGCTATTCTGGGCCCCGCGGCACAGGAAGGATATGGGGACAGACGTGCAGAAAATAGGCCGGCGGCTCTGTGGGGCTCAGAGGGCGCGCCCCGTCCCACGGGCTGAGGCGCCCTGGAGTGGGCGGGCAGCGGGGGAGGACCACGGGGAGGGCACGGCTCGAGACACTTCCAACGAAGCCGTGGAACGCCGTGGGCTGGTGCTACGGTGAGCTGTGACAGGGTCTGGGGCGTGAGAAAGGCCAGGCAGCCGTGCAGCACTCAGACCTGCCTCAGCTCTCGCTCACTGCTCCCCATACAGTGCTCGGGGCTCCAGAGCCTCTCCTGCTGACACTCATCCCTGGGGGGCCAGGAACCACCACGGGCATCCTGGCAGGAGGATGCCCAGGCTCCGGCTGCCAGTGCTCAGGGCCCATGTGGTTCAGACTCATGTCCCAGGACAAGCAAAGCCTCTATCAGACTATCCCTAACTGCTGGGCCTCTCCCTCCCTCCCTCCCCTCCCTCTCCCTCTCCATTCCTCCCTCTCATTCTCCCTCCCTCTCTTTCTCCCTCCCCCCTCCCTCCCTCCCTCCTTCCCTCTCTCTCTCCCTCCCTCTTCCTCTCTCCCTCACTCTTCCTCCCTCACTCTTCTCCTCCTTCTCCCTCCCTCCCTCCCTCCCTCCCTCCCTCCCTCCCTCCCTCCCTCCCTCTACCTCTACCTCCCTCTCTCACTCCCTGTCTTCCTCCCTCTCCCTGCCTTTCCCTTCCTCTCCCTCCCTCTTCCTCTCTCCCCCACTCCCCCTCTCCCTCGCTCTCTTTCCTGTGGTCTCTCTTTTTCTCCACATCTATTTGGATAGGTGAATGCAATCCCTGGCACTGTGGGAAGCCCTCATGCATAGAACCAGTAGTTAGTGGAGGCTAGTAGTTAGTGGAGGTTAGTCAGTGACTAGAGAGAACCCTCTAGAAACACCTAGGGCCCCCTGTCATGATGTGTCCTAAGGATGGAGAGATAGAATGGGACTGAAGCACTTGCCTTGCACATGGTTCAATCCCCAGCATTGTAGATGGTTCTCCCAAGCCTGGTCAGGGGAGATCCCTGAGCACAGAGCCTGGAGTCAGCACTGAGCACTGCCGGCTGTGCTTCAATCCGACACCCGCCTCCTCCCCAGATTCTGCAATTAGCTACCAGTTCCTGGTTATTTCCTTCTCCCGTCACCCATCCGGCCACCAGCAGAGAGTTTAGAAGAGGAATGAGTGGAACCGGACACAGGTCTGATGGAGCCTTAGGGGTGGCCTCGATGAGGGCCTTGCTCCCCACGCCCTCTGCCTCCTCGCTGCGGGTCTGGCCCGGCTTCTTGGGGCTTCTGAGGTTGACTTGGAGGAGGCTCCTCTGAGCGACCTGCCTGTGTGGGCTTCGGGGACACGCCCGGGGCCGCCCCCCACCCCAGCACCATCAGAAAGGTCATCTGATGGCGGCCACCTCTGTCCCACAAAAAGAAGAGACGGGGAAGGATAGGAAGTGTCCACGCTTGGCCATCTGCAGCTGGAGTCCCAGCAAGGGCAGCTCTCCAAGGGCACGGTAGACACCTCTCGCACCCCCTCTCACCCCTCACTCTCCCTTAGGGCCTGTGTTCCCTCCCCTCTCTCCTGCCCCGTGCTCCCTTTCTGCCTCTGATGGGCTTCGCTGCACGTAGTCATGACCAAAGGAGCCCAGGGTCTTGGGCAGACGGCCTTTAGCGGCCCTGGGCATGACTCCATCCTTCTCTGCAACCTGGTGAAAACCTTCCCTGCTCTGGGCTCTCCTCTCCTTGCCTCCCTGAGAGGGCCGATGAGGAGGAAGAAGAGCCTCTGCCTGCCCCAGCGTGGTTGCAGGGTGAGATTCCTGTTCAGAGAGTCTCGTGATCAAAGCCTTTAGCTGCTCCATGTTAAGATCCGCACAGTCAAAGTCAGAGACCCAAAGGACTCGAAAACGGATTGAAGTGGGAATTTCTGCTTGGCTCCAGGGCGGGGTTGCCCCACGCTCTGCTGGTGTAGGTGAAAATGCGCCTGGACCCCACCGCCCGAGCCCTTCTCACAAGGCCAGCCCTCGTGTTGACTGCCTTTGTCATAGGAAATAGCTGGTCGCATACCTCAGAGTTCAAACGCCCAAAAAAAGAAGCAGGTCTTTGCTTGAGAGAGGTTTCTGCTTTACTTAGTAACACGCTTCCCTTTGATTTTCACAGTAGGCTGTTGTGTGTGGGAACGCTGGAGAGGAAGCCTCGGTGTGGAGCGGGCCGGGCGGGAGTCTGGGCCTCCGATTGAGATTTCTATCGCAGGAAGCAAACTGGAACAATAGCTTTATGATATTCGCTTCCACGCTGGGCTGAGAACAGAACACGCTCTGACGGGAACATCGGTAGAAATGGCGCTCGATTGTCTCGAAGCCTCTTTCAAGAGGAGCCCGCCAGCGGTGGCCAGGGCGAGGTTCACGGTGTCGGGAGGGCGAGAGAGAACCTCCGCAAAGTCAGCCAGTCTGGCACCTCACGGGGAAGCGGGCCACGGGCAGTCAGCTCCACT
This sequence comes from Sorex fumeus, assembly GCF_029834395.1. Taxonomy (NCBI): domain Eukaryota; kingdom Metazoa; phylum Chordata; class Mammalia; order Eulipotyphla; family Soricidae; genus Sorex; species Sorex fumeus. The sequence continues at coordinate 5,273,011 of NW_026606060.1, read as the reverse complement.
TTGCCCCCAGAATGGCCATGGCAACCCCCAGCTCTAGACACCCCCCGGTCAGAGCTCCGGGGGAAGTATGACATCTCCAGACAAATGTCAGGGTTTTTATTGGCCCGTTGGCATTTGCTCGGGGAAGACATCAGTCTTCGTTCGTAAGAGACGAGGATTTCCTGGTCACTGAACTACTAAGGGAGCGACATAAAAGGGCAAGAGTAGGGAGTTTTATTAAAGTTTGTCACCATGTCCTTTTCATGCAGGAAAAAAAAAAGGATCAAAAGGGAGAATCATGGAGGCAGGCCCAGCCTCTAGGTTCCTCGTCCCAGGCCTTCACCCCTGCGCTCTCTCCCAGTGCTCTGGCCGGCCGCCCTCCAGAGGGGCCTGCTGGGGTGTCCCGGGCAGGAGAGCAGTCAAGCACAGAACCCCCAACGATGGCACTACGTGCACCTCAGTCTGTGGCCCCAGCCCTGCGCCCCCCTGATGGGAGGTCGAACAAGAGGGAAGATAGGGTGGGCTGTGGAGAGGACAGGGGCTGCGGTGTCAGCTGGTGGCCAGTCAAGGCAAGATCCCCCTTCCTCCCCCCCGCCCCCCGCCACTGTCCTGCAGGCCAGGCCCAGGCAGGGCAGCTGTCACAGGTGGGGGGAGGGGGAGATCTGCCCAGCACAGCCAGCCCGGGACACCACATCAGAGCTACGTTCTGGCGCCCCTGGGGAGGGATGGTCTTAGCTTGGGGGGACGCATCCCAGCCGCCCGCTCACACCACGGGGCCCCCTCCCCTTCTGCCCTGTGGGGTGCCCCCTGCCCCGCGAGGGTGGTGCTGAAGGAAATGAATGGACTCCGGAAAAAGTGCTCCAAACCCTCAGCCCGCGCATATCCTGGCTGTGGAGGGTCATCAAAGCCTGTTTATGGGGCTAATTTTAACATGAAAGGCTGGTGTGGGCTCCCTGGCCTGTGTCTCCAGGGAGCAGACCTGCCCCTCATCCTGGGGGGTGAGGGGAGGAGGCCCAGTGGAGTCTTGAAGACAAAAGCATTAGTGATGGTGGTCTGCTGCCGCGCCCCATCCCCGGGGTATCCCGCCTCCTCCTGCGGTGCCTCCTGGAGGACCAGGGGCCCGCCCCACCAGCCTGGGTCCCCGGAGACCCCGCACCTGCCCAGACCCCCAGGAGCCCCCTCGCATGTGTGAGCGGTGGGGCAGGTGGCTCACTGACACCCCCTCTGTGGCACTCAGGGATGGTGAGGGGTCAGGGTGCAGCCCCTTCCGCCACAGCTGCCCAGTCCCCCGCTTCTCATCTTCGGCTCAGAGGGGCCAGGAGCTGGCCAGGCTTCGGCCAGGATTCCGCACTCCAGGGAGCAGAGTGGTCCCAAGGAAGGAGGCCGGGCTGTCCCACGGCCCCAGGCTGGTGTGTGGCTTCCTCACCCCTGCCTGTGTGATTCCAGAGCCCAGACGTTCTGTTTCCCTCCAAGCTGGCCCTGCCCTGCCTCTCTCCCTTGCTAGGGTCCAGCGGCTGGAGTCAACTTCGCCACCTCCTGGAAGCAGGCAGCCGGGCATGGGTGGAAACCAGCTTGGCTGTGTTGGAACTCTGTTCAAAACAGGAAACTTGAAGCAGAACTATTTCCTCTGGGCCTAGTTAACCCAGTAGGGTTGCCTTGGGACGATTCCAGATTTGGAAGGCAGCGTCGCTATCAAGATCAGAGCAATGGGCTCTCCACACTAGGCCAGAAGTCACGGCACAGGCCTCTGATCCCTGGAGGAGGTGGTTACCTAGGTGGCCAGGGCAGGGGGGTGTTGCCAGTGGTGCCGGATGCTCTCCTGGAGTGTCCCCCAAATAACTCACTGCCCACCATATCCGGAGCCGGCAGTGGGTTCCTCCAGCCTTGCAGCGACTGAGGTAACTTGGAGTTTGGGCAGCAATTCTTAGCTTGTGTCCCTGAGGGCTTGTGTGTTAGAAAAGCACATTCTCACCCCCACTGGGTGCCCTGTATACCCGGCGCTTCTAGAGGAGCTGGCTGGGTCCCACACTTAAGCCGGCACTGAGCCGTGTTGTATCTCGGTACCGGTCACCGCTGTATTCAAGGCCCCGCCAGTCCACCTACCCAGACCCGGGAATCTCAGTCTTCCTGGTGTTCGTGGTGTGTGTCCAAATTCCAAGGCACTCCGGGTCAGTGCAGGTGAGAGCCTGGAGCCCTCACACGCCAGCCGAGGCACGGGTCGGAGCCTGAAGGCCGCTTCAGTCTGCCCAATTCAGCTTTCCCGAGGGGAATCAAGTGTGGTGGCAGCAGCTTCCCGTGATCTCGCTCTCCTGGGCGAGCTGCCACCTCCTGTCCCACCATCTCTGAGCAGTGAAACTCACTAAACTCACTGGCTCTGGTCATTGGCCTGCCCCAGCATGGGCCTGCTCTCAGCCCCTCTGCAGAAATAGCAGCGTCTGCCTCTTCCCTAGGGCTTCTCTGCCCCAGTGTCTAGTAGCCACGGGGTGGGGAAAGGCTCAAGCCCCCTGGTAGGGAAAGTTTCTTGTTTGGGCTCGTGCTTCTTACAGACCAGCGGCCTAGCGCCCGGAGCTGTGCAGGGGAAACCAGAGCTAGATGCCCTGTGCTTTTGCAGAAGTGCCTTCACCCTCATTTCAAAGCGTCCACGTGTCCCTGACAGGCTACCTGGAGAGCTGACTACATTTTTTTTTTTTTAGAAAGTAGAAGAGCTTATTGGAAAGTAGAAGAGGAAGGAAAAGACCTCCCCATGCGGGAAGGAACTTGGCATAGGACTAAGTCCAAATCTGACTTCGTTCCCTGGAAAAGTCTCAATTCAAAAGAACCCTTTTCGTTAGGAGGGTACTAGGGTTCATACGTGACAGATCACTCTCCTCCCTTTGTTATATCAGCCAAGCAAAGCATATGTGAGTTCTTGTTGGTCCAGGAGGGAGCTTTGTAAGTAATTGTGCATTTGGAGTTTAATAAAATAGAGGGAGGGGTGCTGAAATGAAATAATGTGGCCGGGGGTAATAGCCCAGGGCCGGTGCCAGAGGCTTCGTTTGTTGGTCAGTGATAGGAGAAGTTTGGGCTTTACAGAGAGCAGAGAGCACTTACTTGATAATTACTTCAGAGACTGGGCTTGAAGGGACTGCTTTCTGGCCCCTAGTGACACTTTTGCCTGCATGCTGGCACCAGGGAAATCCCTCCTAAGAAACGCACTGAGGACTCATCCAGAACTGGACCCAGGGTCCGGCCCAGTTAGAGAAACGTCTCCTAGCTGCCCTCCTTAGTGCCAGGGGCTGGGGCCTTACTCAGCCAGAAGCACATTCACCCAACTGCTTCTAGAAGCCCCTTTGGTTTCCATGCTTTCGAGTGAAGTCCCCACTCTTCTGAGTCCCCTCAAGTGACCTCTTGAAATCATTAACTCTGCCGCCTGCGAGCACCCCCACCCTGCCCGCCATGCTGTCCCTCTAAACCCCGGAGCCCCTCCTGATGTCTTCCTTCCGTCTCCTGAACCCATGGCCCTTGTGTCACTTGCGTCTTCGCTGCATTTGCCTCTCTGTGCTGCAGAGAGCAGAGTGCTTTTTCTTTTTCTTCGGGCTTCTTCTTGAGGTGCTCCCAAGCAGTGCTCAGCGGTCTGGAGGAGCCTCCTATCAATACTCGGTCAACTGAACCAGTGGTCATTGCTTGGATCCAACGACGTGGTGCTACTTGGGCCCTCAGGTGTCAAGGGCCCCCACCCCAAGGCCACCTCAGTTGTGTTCAGGGGCCTCTGGGACAATAGGGATTGAAATTGGGTCGAGCACTTGCAAGACGTACACCCTGGTCCCATCCTGCCTCCCTGACCCCTCTCCGGGTCCAAGCAGCCTGAGAGCAAGATTTACATCCTGGCCGGAGCAGAGGAAGAAAGGAATTGATAGTGATTGATACCACATTAGGCGTTTTTCATACCTATTTGATTCTGATGACTCCAAGCAGTAGGAATTATTGTTTCCCCATTAAGCTGATAGAGAACCTGATGTCAAAAGGACGGTTGCCCAGCTGCCGCCGACTCAACAGCGCCTCTACCGAGACAGATGCTGTGTTTCCTTGCTCCATAGTTTCCGTTTGTGAAGAGTGAGATTTCTGGGTCCAGCTGCCTGGTTTGCTCACTCCAGCCTTTGTAAACGTGGGCAAGTGATGTGCTCTCGCCCAACCCCAGCTTCCAGAGTATACAAAGGGTGGTCCCCCATCTTGGGTATGGTGGATGAGCGTTCAGGGCAGTGGCCTGGTCAGTGGTCACTCCCAGTGGCACCGGGAACGGTCTTTCCCCCACTCCTGTACTGGCCCCACAGCACCAGTCCCCACCATCACCACTCTCCTGGCTCCCTGCTCGCAGGGTCCACTCCGGGCTGTCCCCACCAGATGCCAGTGTGGGGCTGTATGGTGGACACTTAGGGAAACAGCAGCATGCATTTCCAGAAAAGTCCTCCTGACGCCTCGAAGCCACCCTGACGGACATCTGTCTGTCTCTTCAGTCACGTCCTTGCCCGCGATGCGACTCCCCCAACCCTCTCTTTCCAGTTTGCTCTGAAAATGAGTCTGAAGCCGAGGCCGACCAGCAGATGGACAACCTCTACCTGAAAGCCTTGGAGGGCTTCCTCGCCGTGGTCACGCAGGACGGAGACATGATCTTCCTGTCGGAGAACATCAGCAAGTTCATGGGACTCACACAGGTGACGCCCCTGGGGCTCTTCCCCTCTGGGAGTAGAAACTGGGGGAGGGGGCGGGCTGGGCAGCCCTCCTGACCACTCCCCGCCAGCACCCACGCTGTGACCCTCTCTGACCCTGGGCTACAAACAGGTCCCCCTCCCCTGCAACTGGCTATGGGCATTGTAGGCCGCCATCCCAATATTCAATGGACACGGTCAGAGTCCCAGGAGCCCAGTCTGTCCCTCTCTGTGTCCAGGGGCCATGTCCTGAGTTGGGGGCAAGCAACTCTCCAGGTCTGGAAGCTGGCCCGGCTTTTGTGGCCCACGTCATGGACCCTGACCTTCCTTTTAAAATAGGTGGAGCTGACCGGCCACAGTATCTTTGACTTCACCCACCCCTGTGACCACGAGGAGATCCGGGAGAACCTGAGTCTCAAAAACGGTATGGGGGCCTGCACGGTGCCCATTTCCTGCCTTCTACTCCAGCAGGGAGGGGGCCCATGTCACTCCGTGTGAGTATGGAGAGACGCACCCGGCCGTCAAGAGCCTGGCAGAGCCCATGAGATTGGTGTGGGGGGGGGGAGGGGGGAGAGCGGGTGGTAGATGCTGCAGGGTCTGCCAGGCCCTCACTGTCTTCAGGACTCATGTCCCCAAGCACCAGGCCGGGGGTCTGGTTCTCCACCCCTACTACAGCCGGCTCCTCTGTGCCCTGGGCTGTGGTCACAGCTGGCCCAGATGGTGTGCCCCTGAAGGCATCCTCTTCCCCACTCTGCCTCTGCAGGAAGTTGATTTGCACCCCACTGTCTCAGCTGGATTGCCCGGTGTCTGGGGACTGGGGGCTGGTGGGATGATCAGGGAAAACACACACACACACACACACACACACACACATGCACGCATGCACGCGCACATACATACACACTCATGCACCCACACACGCAAGCACACATGCACGCACACACCTCTGGGAGCTTGTGGCCAGTGGCTTGAGGCTGGGACCCCAGTACCCTCCTCCCCTCTTGCTGTATTCCAGGAAGACTGACCTCTCACCTGGCTCGGGGTGGGGGGTCTGAAGTACCAGCAGAGGCTGCCGAGTCCTGGAACAGGCACAACACACTCCTCCCGTTCCTGGTGGCTCTGGTGGGCTGTGGGCAGCCCCGGTTCATGTAGGAGACCATCTGGAGGTGTGACTTATCGGGGCCACATTTGAAGACTAATAATCTTGGGAGTCCAAGAAATGAATGGGGTCCCAAGTTATATGTTTGGGGCCAGGGGCGGCGGGGCTGGGGAGGGCAGGGGGAACAGGAGGTCAGCGTATGCCAGTGGATGGTTGAGCCCCTGCAAATGGGAGGCACTTTATAATGACCGTGGGGACCACTATTTGTCTCCTGGGCCTGAGCTATTCAAACAGAGAGGCCTGGACGGGCTACTGAGGTCAGGTGCTATAGGCAGAAGTGAAGAGAAGTTCAAAGCTTGGTGATTCTTAGGGTCTCACATGGGCCTGAGATTCAGCCCTTACCCTGAGGTTGACATCTGCTAAGCATTGACCGCATGGCATTACCTCGGGGGGTAGTCAGGATGCTTGTTCATCCTGGATGACAGAGGCCCAGAGCGGTACCCACGGTGTGGCTGTTGTTCCCACACAGGCAGCCAGACGCTCCTGGCCTGACCTCACCTGGGTTCCAAGTCTGCCTGCAGTGCTGCTCCACAGAGGCCAACACTGCCCCCTGCCCACCCTCCCAGCCTGCTCCCACCTGCCATCCCACCTGGAGACCGCGGCCCCCGGCTCCTGGCAGGCACAGTCAGACTCTGGGCCGTCCTGGTCCTGGTTGTGTTTCTGAAGAAGCTCTGCTTGTTTCCGTGGGCACGGGCCCACCGCACTCTCGGGTCCCTTTCTAAAGTAGGCACTTGCTGCAACACCTCTGCTCTCCACAGAATCTGATCCCCAGGGTTCAGACTCCGTCCACCTAGCCATGGACTCTAGTCTCAGACTGACTGTGTGACCTACGCCCAGGCACTGCATTGCTCTGGCCCTAAGAGTCTGTTTTTTCAAAATTAGGGTCCTGGACCAGGGGAATAGAGAGGTAGTATCGTGGGTAGGGGGGAGGGAGAGGTAATACAGTGGTTAGGGTTCTTTTCTTGCCTGCAGCTGACTTGGATTTGATCCCTGGCATCCCATGTGGTCCCCTGAGACCACCAAGCCGTGATCCTGAATGCAGAGCCAGGAGTAAGCCCTGAGTACCTTTGGGTATGACCCACCAAAACAAAACAAAACAACAAAGAAGGTGCCAGACCTGGCAAAGCCTTGGACCAACCAGCCCTCGAGCAGCAGCATTCACAGCCCAGGGACTCAGATTTTCTGAGTAGAACTTTAGCTCCCCCGGTCCCTGCCAAGGACAAAGGCCTGTGACTCGCTGAATCGGCAGATCTTTGTCCAGGGTGCCAGTCTATGGACCCACAATCTGAAAGCCCAAGCATACGGGTGAACTCCCAGAGAAAGATAAGGCCAGGAGGCTGATTGTGGCAGGCTTTGAAGGCTAAGGGAGGGCCGCGAACTTTATCCTCTAGACAGAGGGAAACTCTGAAGGGTTTTTGAGCAGGGGTGGGGTAGTCTGACTGGAATTAAAATTAAAAAGATGAGTCAAATGGCAGAATGGGGAGAACCCAGAGGTTAGCAAGTTAGAACCCAAACCCACAGACACCTCTGGGTCCCTCGAGGTGACTCCTCTTGATGTGAGTTCAGACTCCCAGATCTGGGAGAGTCTTAGGTCAAGCAAACCTCACCAACGTAAGTTAAAATGGTGAGAAACAGGCAGGTTTGGGAGAGAGAGCTTATAATCATGACGGAGGAAGAATCTCTCAGATCAGAGATAGAGAGAGGGCCAGAGAGAGAGTGCAGTGGGTAGGGCGCTTGTCTTGCACACAAGCAACTGGTGCTCGATCCCCAGAATCTCATATGGGCCTCTGAATACTGCCAGGAGGGATCCCTGAGTACAGAACCAGTGCCACTGCTGGGTGTGGCCCCAAAACCAAACCAAAACAAACAAACAAAATAAGCAAAAGAGTTGAAACTACTTGTTTCATCCCTTAGTGATACCTCCCCAGAGGTCCATTCGAAGAGGCCATGGCTCATTGAACACACAGCCCTTGGGGGCCTGTCCAGTGGGGGCATGCTTGGGGGGAGGGACATGAGCGTTTGAAACCAGGATCTGGTCTTAGATGACACTGGGCTGCACGAGGAAGGCTTACATTGGCAAGGATGGTGTGGGCACAACTTATACATGGGCACAGAGGACGTGACTGGTACTCACTGTACCCATTATTGCTGTTTGGGAAATGCGGGGAAAGTTCTGAATGGGCAAGTTATACGGGATTATAAGGAGCCACAAGGGGGGTTATTTCGCCCTGCCTGAGAAGGGTCACATCGTCCGGGCTGAGTCCATCTTCAGAGCAGACTTATTCACCAAGAGCCGTGAGCTCTAGATCTCTCTAGAGCTTTGACATGTGTTGATTCAGGGAGGGAGTGGATGGTTCCTTGTCCTGAATGCAGCCACTGCAGATGGCAAAGAGGAGCGCTGGAATTCTGCAGGGTGGGAAGCGAGAGGAGACCATGGTGTCTGTGGGACACATCTCACTGCAGTTCTTCCTTTGGAATCGCTGTGATTTCACCAGACTGTCCTGGGATTCCTGCTCGGAGCCTGGGCCTGATCAGGGGGCTTCTGCAGAGCCTGTCCCAGTGTCCATTGCCCGGAGGCCCTAAAGTGGGCAAAGCCTTGTGCTCAGGACATTGGGGGAGAGGTCAGGGGACATTCCCAAGAGCACAGTGCCTGGGCAGTGAGGATTGGGCATTGCCCAGGAAGACTCTTAAGTGGGTGCCCATCTGCCGAATAGAACCTTAAAACCAAATCAAGAGGTCGCCTGCACCCCTTCCTCCCCAGGCTCTGGCTTTGGGAAGAAAAGCAAAGACATGTCCACGGAGCGGGACTTCTTCATGCGGATGAAGTGCACGGTCACCAACAGAGGCCGGACGGTCAACCTCAAATCAGCCACCTGGAAGGTCGGAGGGCAGGGCCGGGGCTGGCTCTCTGGGTGGGGAGTGGGAGGTCCCGCCCCTCGGGCCGGATCTGACTGCCCAGCCGGCTTCCAGGTCCTGCACTGCACTGGCCAGGTGAAGGTGTACAGCAGCGGGCCCCCGCACAGCAGCGTGTGCGGCTACAAGGAGCCACTGCTGTCCTGCCTCATCATGATGTGCGAGCCCATCCAGCACCCCTCCCACATGGACATCCCCCTGGACAGCAGGACCTTCCTCAGCCGCCACAGCATGGACATGAAGTTCACCTACTGCGACGACAGGTGGGCTGCGGGGGGTGTGCGAGAGAGAGAGAGAGAGAGAGAGAGAGAGAGAGAGTGTGCTCGTGCCTGGCCCAGGTAGGGACCGGAGTGTAAAGCAGTGCCGTGTGTGTGTGTGTGTGTGTGTGTGTGTGTGTGTGTGCTTGTGCTTGTGCCTGGCCCAGGTAGAAACCAGAGTGTAAATCAGTGCTGTGTGTGTATGAGTATGTGTGTGAATGTGTGAGTGTGTGAGTGTGTGTGTGCTCGTACCTGGCACAGGTAGGAACCAGAGTGTAAAGCAGTGCTGTGTGTGTGTGTGTGAGTATGTGTGTGAGTGTGTGACTGTGTGTGTGCTTGTGCCTGGCTGGGTAAGGATAAGAGTATAAGGCCGTACCATGTGTGTGTGAGTGTATGAGTGTTTGTGTGAGTATGTGTCTGAGTGTGGAGTGTGTGAGTGTTTGTGGGTGTGCTTGTGCCTGCTGGGGAGGGACCAAGTATAAAGCAGAACCATGTGTGTGAGTGTGTGTGTGAGTGTGTGTGTGAGTGTGTGTGTGTGTGTGTGTGTGTGTGCTCGTGCCTGGCTGGGTAGGGACCAGAGTATAAGGCAGTGTCATATGTGTGAGTGTGTGTGTGTGTGTGTGTGTGTGTGTCTGTGTGTGCTCGCCAGTACAGCCACACTTGGAGGCACGTTTGGAGTGGCTGTGTCCTACTGACTGCCGCCGTGTATTCATCCTCCTCCATTGGCATATCAGGCTCCTGAGGGAGTTCCGGCCGACTCCCCTCCCAGGGGTGAGAGCCTAAGACCCCCTCCCCATCCCCACCAGTACTCTCAACTCAGCGGCCAGCTGGCGTTTCTGGCCTGCCTGGAAGCTGCCTGGTCTCTCTCTCCTCTGCTGCTTTCGGCCTCTGCTCCTCTGCGTCAGCCCTGTTCCAGCCACTCTCCAGCAGAGTTTTGAAGGCTTGGTGGGGGGTGGGGGGTGGGGGAGCTGAGCCAGACTGTGGCCCCCAAAGCCAGGCCCGCCCGGAATCCTCTCAGGAGACTGAGCTGTTCAGAGCATTGCGCCTGGGTTTCAATTAGCAAATGCCCAACGTCGGCTCCTTCTCTCTCTCTGCGTCGCTTCTTTGCTAATGCTGTTGATCGAGTGTTAAAACTGTACATGACACTGGCTGCATCCTTGCTAGCTCTGAGCTGGAGGGGAGGTGGAAATAGGTGGGGTCATCGAGGCGGGGATGTGGAAGCCCACAGTTCCCGACCTGCCTGCTGCCTCACCTCTGACCTTTCCTTTGTGTCTGGTGTTGAGGGGGCTGGGACAGGGAAATAGACGGTAAAAGCTGAGGGTGGTGGGGAGCCTTCTGGTGCCCAGGGCCATTTTGATATTTAGAGCATCACTCACAGGCCACACAACACAGGCAAGCAGGCCTGGGGCAGCTGATGAGAAGCATGTGTGTCCTGTCATGTCCTGGGGACAGACCTCATAAACAATGGGCCAGGTGTTCCCTTCCCCTCCCCACCCCTACACACACACACACACACACACACACACACACACACACACACAGTGGCTGTACCAGAGAGCAGAGCCAAGTTAGAAGGAGCCTGCCCGCCTGGGAAGGCCTAGTTCTGATAAACTCTGTGTGGGCAGTAGACTGGAGCAGGCCTGGTGGTGCCCTTCAGGGCTGCCCTCAGCTCTCAGCACTGCTCAGAGGCAGCGTTTTCCTGCCACCATCCTGGTTTTTGTGGTAACTCTGTCACTCCGCCCACTCCTCTCCTTCAGGAACTTCTGAGGGAACCCAAAGCTGCAGCATCCCCTTCTCTCAGAGAGAGAGGACAGTCCTTTCCCAGCCACAGTGCACGGTGAGGGCTGGCTAAGAAAGCTCTTTGCAGACCACAGACGCTGGAACTCAGGGGGATCTGCCCTGGTCTAGGCTCTGTACTCAGGGGCCAAGAGCACATCTGGAAGGCTGAGGGACTAGGGCCTGTGAGGTGAAGGACGGACCCACAACAGGAGATGGTGATGATGTGTCTTGCTTTTGGTTGTGGTGGTAGTGTGGTGATGGTGTTGATGGGGATGAAAGTGGTGGTGGTCATGATGCTAATGGTGATGATGGTGATAGTGTTGGTGATGATGCTGACCATGGTGGTAGTGGTTATGGTGATAATGCTACTGGTGGTGGTGATGGTGAGGATGGTGGTGATGATGGTGGTGATAGTGATAGTGGTAGTGATGGTGAGGATGGTGGTGATGGTGATGGTGGTGAGGAAGGTGGTGAGGATAGTGGTGATGGTGAGGATGGTGGTGATGGTGGTGGTGGTGAGGAAGGTGGTGAGGATAGTGGTGATGGTGAGGATGGTGGTGATAGTGATGGGGGTGGTGATGGTGAGGGTGGTGGTGATGGCTGATGGTGGTGGTGAGGATGGCGGTGAGGACAGTGGTGGTGATGGTGAGGATGGTGGTTCTGGTGGTGGTGATAATTATGGTGGTGGTGGTGGTGGTGAGGATGGTGATGATGTTGGTGGTGAGGATGATGCTGGTGGAGGTGATGACAGTGGTGATGGCGGTGATGATGGTGGTGGTGGTGATTGGAACATCTGATCCAGAGAAATCCATCTTGTGTGTCCAGTCACTGACAGCTGTAGTTTGCATTCAGAGGCACACTCTGGGCAGAGGGCAGTTTAGTACTGTCTCCCCCTACCTCCATAGTATTCTAAGCTGTCCAGGCTCCAGGGCAGGATGGTGCAGGAGGGCCTGCAGGCCGGAAGCTACCTCTGTGCTGTAAATGGTTGTGGGGCCACTGGCTCGTGTGTGGCACAGCACTGAGAAGTGCCCCCGTCTGGGAAAATAACTTCTCGGTCCATGGTCACAGAAATGAAACAAGATTTTTTAAAAAATATATATCTAGATTTTTTTTTCTGGAAGGAAGGCATTCTGATTAAGGGGTTAGAAATATGAACAGGGGCTGGAGCGATAGTGCAATGGGTAGGGCACTTGACCTACAGCAGGTAAGGCAAGCAGCTGACTCAGGTTTGATCCCCAGAGCCCATAGGGTCCCCCCAGCACTGCCAGGAGTGATCCTTGATGCAAAGTCAGGAGTAACCTCTGGGTATCACTGGGGGTGCCACCCCCACCCCCAGCTATGAACAAAGAGGAGACCAAGATACTGAGAAACCATTCTGAGGGAGAATTAACCATAGATTCTCGTAAGTGATAGAATTCTTCAATAATCTCCTTCAAATAACTTGAGGGGTGTTATGAGCCCATAACTTGGAGTGTCTGTCAGGAGAGGAGGAATTTTCTTTCATTTGGGCCACACTTGGTGATGCTTAGGTCTTACCCCTGGCTCTGTGCTCAGGAATCACTCCTGGTGGGAGTCGGAGAAACACAGAGAATGCCGGGATTGAAACTGAGTCAATACCGGCCAAGATAAACGCCCTACGCACTGTGCTATTGCTCTGCCCAATTCCTTTCTCTCTTTTTCTTTGTTAAAAAAAATACCTTAGTATGGATTATAATTGTGTTATTTCATGAATAATTGTAGTTGAGGTAAAATGTTCACGCTAGAGTTAACATTTATGGTTTTAATGTAAAGTTACTCACCTCTACCAGTGTGCCTGTGACCTCCCCCCACCCCCACCACTGTCTTTTGTCACCTCCAGTCCATCTCTCCCCGTCACCTCCCTGCCCCACACCTGGGATTCTGTTTTGTCATTCAGGCCCCCGGGTTTGTTTTCCTTCGGCAGTGTGTGTTCCTCGTTCTGTTCCTCTGTGTATCACAGATGAGTGCGACCATCTGGTGCTTGTGCTTCTCCCTCCGACTTGCCTCCGCGGTTCCACATGGTGGCCCCTAGTTCCATCGGAGTGTGAGCGAACTGTGAGATTTTATCTCTCCTTCTCGCTGCATCAAATCCTAGCGTGTGTCTGCCACGGCTTCTCCTTCCATTCCTTTGTCATCGGACATTTGGGTTGTTTCCATGTCCTGGTATTATACCAAGCACCGCAATAAATGCGGGTGTGCGCCTCCCTTATCTAACTAATGCTTCTGTGTTCTTGGCATCGATGCCAAGCAGTGGAGTCACTGGGTCACAAGGAGGCCTTAGTCTGGGTTTTTTGAGAGCTCCGTGCTGTTTCCCAGAAAGGCTGTACCAGCGACTTTCCCGTGGCAGTGGAGAGGGTCCTTTCTCACCGCACACCCACCCACACTGGGGGCACTTCCGATCTTTTTGGTCTCTGCCGGTGTCACTGGTGGACGAGCACCATGTTGTCATTTTTATTTCCTCTTCCCTGATAATAAGCCATGAGGAGCACTTTGTCATGTGTCGACTGAGTCTCGATGTCCTAGAAGAGGGATTTTTTTTTCTTTTTTAAGCTTAAGACTTTGATCCATCAAGCCTCAAAGTTAAAGTGAAGAGGATGGGGAAAGAATAACTCTGGAAAGGGTCATTTGACACATGCCTTTATTTTTTATCTTGTTTCAAATAAACCCTGGCTCATTTCCTGAAAGTAACGAAGCAGCCTTTCGGTCAGGAGGAAAGGGGCCAGCCTGCAGAGCCGGGAACCTGAGCATGTCGAAAGAAGGGGTGGGCAGCTGGGGGCCGAGCTCCACGACCTTGGCAGGGTGCGCCTCAGCTGGAGGAGCCTGTGACTTGGGGCCTTGTGACTCAGTGTGGGGGTGATGGGGTTCTCATTCCACTGGACACGTTGCATTTTCAGCAAAAGCTCGCCTTTCAAGAAACCTAATTACATGGCCCGAGCTCGGAGCTCACAGCGCCGGGGAGATGAATGCAGAGGCCTTCGGAGGCTTGAGAGGCTGTGCCACACACAAGTTGTGTTTAACTGATTAGGAGATTAGCTCGAAAGGGCAGCGGCGTGGCTCAGCCTTCTATGAAGTGACTGCTTCAAAGCTTTAATCCCTGACTTATTTCTCCATTATTTGATGAGGGCCGAGGTGCAGGGCGGGGCCGGGGGTTAGTTAGAATCGCTTGTTTTATTTTTCTTTGTTGTTATTTATATTTGGGGGCTCCACTCCATGCTCAAGGAGCTTGGGGACCCCTCCCAACTATTTGCAGCCAACCAGGCAGGGGTTCAATGGGAGGGCACGAGGCTGAGGTGCTGAAGGGGCTTCTGTGCTGGGCATTACTCATCTGGGCCACCCAGATGGTGCTTAAGGGGGACCTTGCAGTGCCAGAGATCAAACCAGACCCTATGTGCAAGACAAGTGCTTAACTCTGCAGTCTTTCCAAACCCTCTTGTCACTCTTTGTATCAGCTTGAGAAAATTTTGTTCTCTTTCTCTCACTATCTCCTTTCTGTCATGCCTTCTAATACTATTTCTAACATATTATTATTAATTACCCTCTGAGATGAATACTTTGTACTTTAATCAGGAATTCACTGGCGTTAATGACATCTGACAAACACAAGGAGCCATGATTTTCTACGAGAGGTTCTTTGTCTATAAAGAACATTATAAAGATTCTGATGGAAATTCAAGGGCACACGAAGCCACCAAAACACTCTTTGGAGGGGTTCGTGGTGGGTGACACCCGGTAGTGCTCTGGGGCTACTCCGTCTTCTGTACTCTGGGCTCGGGACTATGCAGAGGCTAGTGCAAGGCAAGTGCCTTAACCCCTATACGTCTCTCCAGCCCTCTACAAAAGCACTTTTAAGTTGGTTTGGTAACACATAATCAAAAAAATAGAAGGGCTGGAGATAAGGAAAGAAGGGGGGAAATGAAAAACAGAAATTAAGAAAGAAAGGCTGACTCTAATCTTAACTTTCAAGATTTCAAAATCTATGCAAATTTAATGACCTGTCCTGAAATCTCTGAAAGGGACTCGAGGGCCAAGGTGTTGCTCAATGCTGTGGTCAGCCTGTGGTAGGGCTTAGGACTGAGCCCCTGATGGGAAAGGGAGCCTGCCTGGTCCGCAACCTTGGTGCTTCTTAAAGGGCCAGAGGCAATTCATGGAGACCAGAAGGGAAGGGAGGTGCATAAAAGGGGCAAAACATGTGGTGAGGGATAACACTGGACTTACAATGATGAGCTTAACTGAATTTAGTCTATTATTAAACTTGTTGATTTTTCGTGATAGGCGCTTCAGACTTACATAATACTATCATGCAATGTTAGTTCCATGTAGAAGGGCTGAAACCACCAGGGAAGCTTTCAAGGCTAGAGCGATAGCACAGCGGTAGGGTGTTTTTGCCTTGCGAGCAGCCTGCCCCGTCGAGCTGGGTTCGATTCCTCCGCCCCTCTCGGAGAACCCGGCAAGCTACCGAGAGTATCTTGCCCGCACGACAAAACCTGGCAAGCTACCCGTGACATATTCAATATGCTAAACACAGTAACAACAAGTCTCAAAAAAAAAAAATGGAGACGTTACTGGGCCCGCTCGAGTAAATCAATGAACAACGGGAGGACAGACAGTGACAGTGTTAGTCCCATGTTAAAAAGTACTAAAACACAAAGGGTCAGAGAGCAATATTGTCTCCTATTACTGATCTGAAGCATAGTTTATACTTATAAAAGAAAATTTGATAGCAGAGTCATACACCAATCCTGTGTCTACATAAAGTGGAATAGTCAGGTCAAAGGAAAATGCCTCAGTCTGCCCGTTTCTGAGTCCGACATTCTACTCTGTTCTTTCACATGTCTCTGTGGCACAGCAGTTTGTATGAGCTCAGCCGCCGTCCCCGTGAGCCACCAGCGGAACATGCGGCTCAGCATGTGAAATACTGTGCGTTGTCTTCTCTGTTTGAGAGGATGCCGAGGCCTCAGGGTTTCCCCAGGAGAAAGAAGCCCCTGAAAGTGAGAGCATTGAGACAGATCCGCTGAAGTGGTCATCCCACAAGAAAGACAAAATTAGTTTCCACATGTTTGAAAATGAAGCTGTTCTTAAGTTCATGTGGGGCTGCCATCTAGCGGCAGAAACGAGCAACAGTGGAAGGACCCTAGCCCTCAGGAAGGAGGGACCAAGGCTGGTGGTCATCCCACTGTGATGTTTAGTTTTATGAGTCTTTCTCTACCTTAGGAATAATCATCAAAGAAGATTGGGATCAGGAACAGTGCCACAGGTATAGAAGGGTTCAAGGCACAGAAACACAGTAACAATTTCAAAATTACAGAGGTTTTGCTGCTAAAGAATTGGAGGACTAGTTCAGCGCCATTGAATTGAGGCAAAAGAGAGTCATACCCTTAGGAGTTATCACCTCGTAAGATATCCTAAATTTCAAATCTAGGGATCAGATTTATGATGAATTACTTTAAGGCAAAGTTGGGAATAGTAAAGATGGTGAAAGGAAGGGGAGAGTTGGAAACATGAAAAGAAGTTAATCGGGAGAGCTGTGTTTTCTATGAGCTGTAAAACACACATAGAATAACTGAGAAGGAAATAGATGTCAAAATAACTGTGAGTAGGAAATAATTCTCAGATAAGTGAATAATAAAAATATAGATATATAGGCAAAAGATTATAGGCATATTGAGAAATATTGAACAAATTATTCTAACTTGTTTTTGAGGGTCCTTCTAATTCCAAGTGATCTGGTGCCAAATCGATAGTTCAGCAGGAAAGGCATTTGCTTGCACACGACCCGGATTCAATCCCCATCACCCCGGGTGGTCCCCCAAGCTGCCTGAAGTGATCCCTGAGAGCAGAGCCAGGAGTCAGCCCTGAGCACCACTGAGTATTGCCCGGAAAAAAAACAAAGAGTCCAAAGCAGCCTGTCTGATAAATGCATCGAGCATAGTTTGAAGTTTAGAGGCGTCTACTACAGATGCTCATGCGGATACACACTTTAGTCTCTGCACATCTAAGAGAATATAGCGTTTCCCTAACTCCAGCATTTGGGGAAATATCCACCTTCTCCTTGTGCACCTGTGTCTCCTCCCAATACAAGCCTCCAGGACCAGCCCTTCTCGAGCCTGAGCAGAGCAAGGAGGGAAGCTCATCTGTCCTCCTTAGCCAGGGCTGCTCCAGACACTCCCTGAAGGAGGAAAACTGACCCATTCTCTTTGGAAATTTTTCTCAGCATTTAATAGGTAGGCCTTACGATTTAGAACTCATCCCCTCGGCCCCATCTGCTTCCCTCTCTTCACAAGTCAGGGCAGATTGCCACCTGCGACTGTTGCGTTTGACCTTCTAGAAGGCCGGGATGGTGTTTGGAGGCCCCAGGCCCCTGGGGCTAGCTGGAGCTGCCTTCCTACCTACAAATGACCCCTACCTGCACTTCCTTGCACTTACCAGGGTGCCCTCCAGGACCCCTGCCCTAGACAGTGGGCTGCTAGATTTCACCTGACCGTGAACATTTAAGAAAAACCCAAGGGAAAAAGAGGGTTGCTGAGAGCAACATGTGGTAAATCTATAACAAGTAGAGCAAGGCATGAAATGCTGAGTGAACAAGTAGACTGGAAATTACTGGGAAATGCTCTATCGGGGTCACAGAGAGAGAGAGAGAGAGAGAGAGAGGTGGGCAGGGAGCCATCCGTCCTGCATGCAGGGACAGTAGAGTGAGTGGGTGAGGTGCTGACCCAGGCTTGGTCCCCAGAACCCCATATGGTCCCCCGAGCCCTGCCAGGGAGTGATCCCTGAGCACAGAAGCAGGACTAAGCGCTGAGCACCACCAGCTGTGGCCCCAAATCAAAACCAAACCGAAACACAGCAACAACAGCAAAATATCATCTCTAAGCCTAGCCAGGAAAACCAAAATAAAGTGAATCGAGTGTTGCCTGTAAATGACGGTTTTGAGAACGAGGGAGGAAGCAAGCAAGCAGGTTTCGGGGGTGACTGCTCTCCTGGCGTTCTCTGGGGAAAAGCAGCTGGTCACCTGCCGACACTTAAAGACCGCTGTCCTCTTAAATCGCTTCAATATTCTTGTTGGCATGATTGATCGACCAGGCAAAGCCTGTGCCTGTCCCCATGGATGGGGCGGGGGTCAGCAGTCAGCCTGCAGGCTGACAGAGGGCGTCACCAGTGGCCTGGGTAGGAAGGCTGGAGGGAGCTGGCTCCAGCCTCTGGCTCTGTGCTCCAGGGAACTGTTTCCTTCTGGTCCTCCACCTCGGGAGCCTGCATGGGGCAGCCCCACTCCATACTGTGAAGGATCAGAAGGACTGATGGAGCAGCACGGGAGGCAATCAAGGCCCAGCGTCCGGCCTGAGCATCTTTCCCGGGGTCCACAGCGCGAGCACAGACCCTTTGACTTGACCCAGGTAGTCATCCTCTGTCCATGCCTTCCCCTCTCTTCTTCTCTATCTCTCTCCAGCTGTTGGCCTATTTCAACTTTTTCTTTTCTTTTCTTTCTTTTTCCCTTAGTTTTTGGTTCACACCCAGCAATGCTCAGAGGTTCCTCCTGGCTCTGCACTCAAAAGTAACTCCTTTTTTCTTGGGAAACCATATGGGATACTGGGGGCCAAATCCACATCTGCCTCATGCCAGTCAAGTTTGGGTGGGTAGTGCTACCCATAGAGCTATCTCTCTGGCCCCTGTCTGTTTCTTTTTCCTACAATATAATGAAGTCATGTCTCTTCTTTTCTGAGTATTAAACACTCCACCTTTTTTTTTCCCCTTTTTTCTCTTCTCCCAAAGCAGAAAAGCCTTACTAAGATGACATTTTTAATGTATGGGTCACTCCAAACTGATTTTTAAAAAAATCCCTCCCCTCACCAGTGGATCAGTGGTCTTTAATTAGAAAGAAAGAAAAAAGTCACTCCCTACCCTTGCCGGAGAAAGCCTCTGAAATGGTGTTATCAGAGCTAGCTCCAGAGACTTCTCTGCAACCCAGAGGTGGAGCAGGGAAGGCTCTCGTTGCCATCCTGTAAACATGCCGGTTCGTTCACCACCACCCCCCCCCCCCACACTGGTCTACGTGCCCGCGCGTGGGGGCAAATGACCATGAGCGTCGAGTTGGGGCTTCCTGCTTGAGTTCCGACAACACAGACGTTCTTCAATTGTGTTTGGGGACTGGGTATCTCCCCGTTTCTACAGTAGTCTGTTTAAAGGAACGAGGGAGACATTAAATATTTATTGTAGTAGGACAAGATAAATGAAGGCGGCTACTGGGAAGAGATTTAGCCAGTCTGAAACTCCAGGTCTGTTTGTTCGCTTCCAAAACATGCCCATTGTGTGCCTTTGAATGGGCGGTACATTAATTAGACAAAAACATATTTCACGGCAAGGCTGACTCTAGTAAATATTTACTTTGGACATCTCAAAGATTCTAATCGCGAAAGAGGATTGAGTTTCTTCAAGGAGTAGGATCAGGTCGTTCCCGGAATCCCCTTTGCCTCATAGAAAATTCTAGACCCACCTAAGAACAGGAGGAGTTTATCTGGCCCATTGTTGGTGGCACCCACCAGCAGGATTCTGATTCCCAGGCAGCTGCCTGGCAGGAAAAGCTCCTTGACTGTAGGAAAGCGCAGCTGGCTTGATCCCTGGGCTCTCTCTTCTCCCCGTCTTTTCCTCAGCTAAGGCACCACTGGGTGCTGGTGTTGCCGTGTTTGCCACAGATAAGCTTAGTGAACTCTCTACTTGGGGTCCGGAGGGGACTGACCCCCCTGATCTGGGACTGGCCGTCTGCACAAGTGAGCTGTTGGGGTTTTGTGGGGGAAAAAGTCTCCGCATTGAGTCAGCTGATACCTAAGCTTCTCCACTCTATTGTGTGATCCCTTGTTGGGCAAAGGCCTTCCCAAACCCCAGGTCTGACCTCTGTAGAGAACTTCCACTTCTCTGCCCACCTGAATTCCAGGCACAGCTGACAGAACGAAGAAAGAATGAATTCAGTGATCATGGACGTGTGTGTGTGTGTGTGTTTGTGATGAATATGCATAGGGGTGTGGTGTGTGTGTGTGGTGTGTATATATGTGTGTGTAGCGTGTGTATGTATGTTTGTGGCATATGTGTGGTGGTGTGTGTGGTATGTAGTATGTATGTGGTATATGTGTGACATGCAGTGTGTGATGTGTATAGTGTCTGTGGTATATGTGGTGTATCTGTGATGAATATGCATGGGGTGTGATGTGTGTATATATGTGTGTAGTGTATGTATGTATGTTTGTGGCATATGTGCAGTGATGTGTGGTATGTGGTATGTATGTGGTATATGTGTGTTTTATATATAGTGTGTGATATGTGCGGTGTCTGTGGTATATGTGGTGTGCGTGTATGTGTGTGTGTGTGTGTGTGTGTGTGTGTGTGTGTGTGTAGCACCAGCAGGCACTGAAACTCTTAGCTTTATTCCAGTAAGAACAGGCTCCTTTGCAGTGGTGGGTGGCCAGGGCTCTGGTTGTCCCCGAAGCCCAAGCAGTGCAAGTCAGCAGTGCAGGAGTTCACTGAGCACTCACTGTTAGGAGGTAAAGCAATTCAAAGTTCAAGGTTGCTAGTCAAGGACACGAGGAGAAGCACACACGATTCCCAGGGTCATCCTGTGCACCTAAACACCAGCCTGCTGGGGGCTGGGAGAATAAAAGCAGTGGTTCAGTAAGTGCCTGACCTGGGCTTGAACCCTGACACCACATGATCCACTGAACACTGCCAGAGGGTGGTCCAAGGCCTCAGCACCCAGGGGCAAGCATCATACATTCCCCGGGCTCTTGCATCCACACAGTTGTCAAGACTCACCTCTGGGGTGCCCAAGTCTCCTGGAGCACTGCCCGGGAGCCCCCTGCCGCCCTAAAGGACACATCCCAAGCAAACCAAAGAGCTTGGAAGAGGAAAGTCAGGCTCTGGGGAATATGGAAGTGACTGAGAGTTTGTCTACTCTCAATGTGGCTGGAATTAGTGAAAGCTGTGGACACTTGCACCAGGAGTGACAGTGTGGAAATGCGATTTTAGGGTGACTTTATCTGATGGGCCTCTGCAGAACCTGCTTGGAAGGGAGACAGAGGAGCCAGGAACCTGGGATGTTGTCGCCACTGTGCTCTCGGGGTCTTCTTCTACCCAGCCACAGGAGAGCAGCCGCGTCCTGGTCACGGGCCTGACCTGACACGGAGCAGGGAGGGTGAAGCATGTCCTGTCACTGCCAGCTCACCATGGGCTGACAGGCAGCGAGCCCCTTAGATGAAAGCTGTGGGAGGCAAAGATGCTGAGAAATCGTATTTAGGTGAAGAGCGAGCGGCTTATCGTCAGCCCGGGCAGGGCTTTGTTTGCTGGAATGACCCCAGGAGAGAGCAGAGGCTTGA
Source organism: Sorex fumeus (assembly GCF_029834395.1). Lineage (NCBI taxonomy): Eukaryota > Metazoa > Chordata > Mammalia > Eulipotyphla > Soricidae > Sorex > Sorex fumeus. Next base: position 5,251,866 of record NW_026606060.1, on the reverse strand, counting down.
GGAACCTGAGGCGTTCCTCACTCAGTGCCCACTGGCCTTTTCTCCACCCACTTCCCGTTCAGTTGGGCATCTTCCTGGAGGAAGAAAGGGGCATTTGGGACATGCAGGTCCCTCCTGTCAAAGCTGCACCATCACCAGAGCATACTGAGGAGGCAGAACCCTATGACAACCTCGAGTCTTCCTCTCAACACCTCCTGACTCCCTCTTTTCCTCAAAGAGAGAGTCTCTCCCAGAAGGCAAATATGATGCCAAGGGGTACCTGAGGCCTTCAGGCAAGGCCTGGAAAGAAGCACCTAGAGAAATACAGGCTTCACACCCATGGGGTTGCCACAGCTCAGGCTCCCTCACTGTTTGTCCCCAAAGGCCCTGTCCATTCTCCCCTGCCTCAGAGCTGCAGAGTGTCCACTATTCACTCATATCACCCTCTACGAGAGCAGCCTTGACCCACATCATCGGGAGGCCCCAGTTTTGGTCCTCACTGTCTCTAGACCCTATGTGGGCATCATGCCAAATTGAGCCTTCCCTGGATCTCGTCGTTTCCTACAAAGTCACCAGGAATTGGGGTTTGGGGTGAGAGATTTCTTCCAGTGATTCTGAAAGGTAGGCTTGTGTGTACAGGGGAGAGAAGTTGGTTCTCCTGGTTAGGCCCGTTTTTCCCCTCCCCAGGATTTCCAGAGGGGCAGAAAGAAGGGCCACTGGGAAGGCTCCCCCTGGTGTTTCACTTATATGGGGTGGGTATGGGGGCCATTAGGGGGTCTGGAGAATGTTTGTGTGTATTTGGTTGAGCATCTGGCTTTGGCTCCCCAAGTCCCTGCTTGAATTCGTGGTCTCTCTCTTCCCAGCAAGCCACTAACCACAGCCCCCCCCCCTTGTTTTTTTTAAAAAATTCAGAATCACAGAACTGGTTGGCTACCACCCTGAGGAGCTGCTTGGTCGCTCAGCCTATGAGTTTTACCATGCCCTGGACTCGGAGAACATGACCAAAAGTCACCAGAATCGTAAGTACCAAGAGTGCCTCTGTGGTTTCTGATGTCTGTGGGATCTGGGGTGTGACTGGGGTGACAGGATAAGGAGACCTGGTAGCTTCCTCCACAGATCACATGTATGTGAGAGGTAAGACTCAGGCCCTGAGTGGTTAGAGGGCCAAGGTGTCACGCAGCCTTCGTGATAGCTTTATGTGAATTAGGTAGGGGCCCATTCACAAGGCGTTCAGATGGAGGTGGCAGGTGGGCTGAATCTCAGCCCCATGCACCCCCTTCACCCCAATACTCTCCTGCAGTCAACAGTCAGTCTGATTCTGCAGAGGGTCCCTGTTAAGAGTGTTACAAGACAGCATGTATTCCACGTGGGTATTTGTCGTAGACAAAAAGCCTAGGGGAGTCACTGGAGGGAAACCTAAGGAAGTTGAAAAGGGGAGGATGGAGCACTTTAGTTGAACTCCTGAAGAAAGGGGAGAAGTGAGCTCTTAACAGAGGGAAGGCCGTGTGCCACTAACGTAGTAGTGTTAGGGTTGGCCATAGTCTCCGAGAGTTGGCTTGCTGACTCAAGACAATCACTGGGAAGAGGCACGAGGGCACTCCAGAGAGGCGTGTGAAACCTGTGTTTTGCAGTTGGAAAGAAAATTCTGATTTTGAAGGATTCTTAAGGATTCTTTTCTCAAGGAAATTCACATGAAACCAACAGAGTACTTGGATTGTGTCTAATGCACTGGTAGAGCTGAATGTTTTACAATTCCACTTTAATAACATTTAAATAGCCACAGTGGCCTAGTGGCTACTAGATATGGGAATTCTAGTGCATTCACTTGTCACCAGTGAAGATTTCCCATTTGCTACTGTTACAAGATAATTTTCTAGAATCCACACAGCCCAGAAACATGCAAGTCTCCAACCCTGAATTTTCTCTTTTTAGGAAACTTAGAAAATAATAGGAATGATCCCTTCCCTGATATCATTTCTGACAGAGGAGGGCTTTGGCAACAAACTGGTTCATACTGTTAGCCTCTGGATCCAACAGTGTTTGGTAGAGTGTATTCACTGCATCAATAAAAAACTAAAGTACACACTTAAAAAATGTGTTTGGAAAAGAATGCCTCCAAGTAATTGGCCACAATGCTGCATCAGAGTTGAGAGCATCATAGAAAGATAAATAGTAGGAAAGATGAGGGTCAGAGCCATAGTACAGCAGGTAGGAGACTTGTCTTGCATGCAGTCGACCTGGGTTCGATCCTCAGCATCCTAGATGGTCCCCCAAGCACAGCCAGGAGTGATTCCTGAGTGTAAAGCCAGGAGTAACCCTTGAGCATTACTGAGTATGCCCCAAACACTCCCCAAACTTAATAAAATAATTTAATAAAATAATTTAAAAGTAGATAAGATAAAAGATTCTCAATGAACCTGCTGGATTTAGGTTTCCAGAATTAGAAATGGCTTGGCAGTGAAGGGAAAGAAAGCATAGCTGTTTGTCCAATGTTCCTAAATCCATGCATCCAGGCATGTATCCATTCGTCTGTCCATCCATCCATCCATCCATCACAAGATTAGGACAATTGAAGCTCAGAGCAGCTAACGTATTTTCAGCTTCATGTGCTCCCTGGGAACACAATTTCTGTTCTATTCTGGAGTGAGATCTTCTCCTTTTCTGTTTGGTTTCTCTGTTTCTTCCTCACAACTTTGGACTTTGACCAAACGATACAGCAGAGCCCTTAAGGATATCTGTAAGAAGTCTCTCTTTGTACTTACTATTAAAAAAATAGCAAAGAACAACCCAGATTTAGGACTCAGGGGTGGAGGTGGGACCTGGAAGGCCTAATCTGGCCCAGCTTTGAAACCGGGGGTTAGAATTTGAAGCTCCACTCTGGGATTTCCCATGCTTTTCTGGCCCATTGGGAGAGTTCCTGCACCCAAAGTTAGCCTGACCCTGGCACTCAGGAACCTGGGCTCGGGCCCAGCCACTATCTGAGTCTCTGGCTCCAGTGCTTGTTGGAGAAACGTCCCTTCTCAAAAAAGCGTGAGTCCAAACAAGAGACAATAGGGAAAAGTTCTAGAAGTTCTTGGAGGACAGTATTGTCCATTGTCTTCTTGGCTGGGAAAGTGGAGGGAACTGCCGTTTCAGGAACAAACACAATGACTTCTCACTAGGCACAAGAAAAAGGACATTTCCCCTCCTTCTCAGTCTCTGATACACTAAAAAAGAACTGGGGTAAAGAGTTTTCCTATGAGCTTTCTGTTGACTCCAGAGGAAATGTGTGTGTGTGTGTGTGTGTGTGTGTGTGTGTGTGTGTGTGTGTGTCTGTGTCTGTGTCTGTGTACTATTTGAAGCTATGAATTTAAGCATTAGACCTAAGAGTAATTAACAACTTGAACTCTCTTCTTCCCTCCCTCATGCCTGAAAAACTTGCCCCCAGCCAGGAAGCCCTCATCCAGCGAAGGGAAAGCCAGCTGAGTTAAAAATCGGGTTAATTCAGCTAAGACAGAAACCCCTTTCTGTGCCTATGCCAGCCTGCCTTCCCGCACCCTTTCACATTCTCATCTCGTTCACGGGATCCCATTCTCATCTCGCTCTCTGGGCACACGCACTGACTCTCACACTGGACAGGAAAGAGGCCGGGGTTGAGGCTAGTCCAGACTGACAGAAGCAGCTCAAACTTAGGCACCTGTGTGTGTCCCCTGGAGATGACTGGGGAAACTCTGTCCTTAAGCCAGATTTGGAGGGTTGAAAGCCATCGTTTCCCAATGGATTAGTAATTTATAGCTACTGTCCTAGAATCGAGGTTGGAAGGGGGGTGACGGGGTTGGCTTCTTTTTGTTGTGTGAGGACATTATGTGCTCTTAGGAAAACAAGATTAAAGGCCATCAAAAGCCTGCCTGCTCCTTACAAGCGAGCAGGCCCCCAACCCAAACTGGCATTAATGAGCAGATGACTAGAAAGCAGGTGTAATTACACTCTGCTGACAGAACCGGCCCTCATCTGCAGCTCTGGAAATGCAGTTAAAACCTTTGCTCGCTGAATGGCTCGATCAAAAAGAGTAAGAGTGCTGAATTCTGCCCACATTAGGGACTCGCTAAATAAGTTAACTCCAAGCTCTTAATATTGCGCAGGAATCATTTCCCTGCTGAAAAGGAGCCTGGGTAGTCTGCACAGGGACGGGGCCCTGGGGGCAGCCGCTAGGGGTGGCAGCATGGTGAGTTGTGGCAGAGAAGGAGCCTGAGTTTATCCTCCAGAACTGCTAGGCTTTGAGCCTGTCATCTGGTCCAATATGTCATGGCAAAGCCCAGTTCCTCTGCCCGGAGTCTTCCTCACAGTAGAGGCAGATGAGCACGCTCTTTTCCTGTAGCACAGTATGTTCTTACCAAAATGAGATTGAGGGGCTGGAGAGCTAGTCTGGAGGGGAGGTCACTTGCCCTGCATATAAACGGCCCTGAAGCAATTCCCAGCATCTGGTTCCCTGAGCACTGCCAGGCATAGGCCCTGAGCACTCTTGGGTGTGACCCAGAAACCAAACGGAACTGAAAATCTAACTTGCCTCATTCGGCAGTTTCTTAGAAATGTGTGGTCAGCATGTCCCCCCTGCCGTGTCCTGCGGGCTGTGCCCGTAGTGTGCCTGCACAGAGACGCACACGGCAGGTGGAGACACTTCCTCAGGACACCAGACTGGAAGTCATGTGAGCCCCCCATGGGTGTTGAGGGGAGAAGCCCAGGCAGGGCCCCCTAGAGGTGACCCTGTAGTGAGAAGCAGCCAGCCAGGGACAGCAGAACCCAGGCCGAGTGCCTAGGGGGGACTCCACCTAGGGAAGGTGCAGAAAAGATTGTCGCGGCAGAAACAGTATTTCTCGGGAATGGTGTGGGTCAGGGGCGGTGCTGGGGGGAAATCAGAGCTGGGAAGCAGGAGGAATCTAGGAGCTGGGGTGACGAGAAACCCAAACCTTCGATTGTGGCATGGGTTACGTGCTCGTGGGTGGGTTAAAGCTCATCGATGGTGCATATTTTATTTTTTATTGAAGTTAAATGGTACCTCAATGAAGTTGTGTGTGTGTAGGGAGACAAGGTGGGGGTGGGGTGGAGGGGCTTGGCCGCTGCTGCCGGTGCTCAGGAATTGCTTCTAGCCTGGTACTCAGGTGTCATTCCCAGCCATGCTTGGAGGACCAGGCTCTGCCAAGGATCCATTCCAGGCCCTGCACATGCTCTGCGTGTACTCCAGCCCTTCAAGCTTTCGTCCCAGCCCCAAAGTTGGTTTTTCTGAAAGAAATGAAAACCAGACCTATCAAGCTTTGATTTGATTGGGACTCTAACCCTGTCCACTGTTTCCACTCAGAGAGCTTTTCGGCCTATCAATTCATTGCTCTAAGCCTGGTTTCTCCAGAAACCAAACTGATCTTACGATAGACAGCCCCCGCGATGCTGCCTGTTCAGTGTGATGGCGATGCTGCCCATCCTTATCCGTAATCCAGGCACCAGGCACTGATTAGTGCTTGGTGGCAAGGAATTCATCCCCTGGGTCTGCTCCAGGGGTTCTGCAAAGCACCATGCCCACGTAAGATGCGGCACTTCCTGTGCCTCCAGGGTGCTCATTACATTTTTGAGGAACCAGGGGCTGGAGCGATAACACAGCAGGTAGGGCATTTGCCTTGCACGCAGTTCGACCTGGGTTCGATTCCCAGCATCCCATATGGTCCCCTGTGCACCTCCAGGAGTAATTCCTGAGTGCATGAGCCAGCAGTAAGCCCCTGTGCATTGCTGGGTGTGATCCAAAAAGAAAAAAACACACAAATTGTGAAGGGCAACAGACAGCTTGTGTGTGAACCAGCTTGCACACTCAGCCCCACAGGAATGGTGATGAGATCCTCCACCTGCAGAGAGTCGGGTTTTCTCCTGCAGAGCCCCCCTGCTTCAGAGCTGTGTCCTGTGGGCCTGGGTTTGTGCGTGGTGTGTCAGCAGCTGCCAGAGAAGAGGTAGCTGCTGCTCTCCAGCATCTGTCAGTGACACAGTGACGTCTAGCCGGCATCTTTGTGGCTGGTAAACTTGGCAGGCAGACTGGTTCTCTGTTTAGAGAGTTTTGGTAGTGATGCCTGGTGGCAGGCTTTGGTCACTGGTGTGCTCAATGCCCCGTTTCACGGTGGAAGAAACCACAGTGAGAATCTTCCTGGCCAAGCTGATCTCTTCATCATGCTTTTTTTGCTACTCTTCTGAGCTGGGATTCTGAATTGAACAGATTCCTAAAGAAAGGAAAGGAAAAGTTCAGGAAATCACCAGGAATTCTAACATTATTATCCTTTCAAGTAAAGGGTGTATAAATTTCATGGGAGCAGCTGGGTCACTCTGTCTGAAGGGTGAGGACATGCTGGGCACTGAGACCCCTTCCCCAGTGTTTGCAATCTAGCAGAGCCATCTGGAAAGCGGAAGGAGTCCCAGGCTGGCAGCTGCTCTGGTGGCCAGGTTAGGGGGATGAAGGGCTCACCGCAGCCTTTCAAATGCCATGATCTGAGCTGGAGTCACAGCACAGCTAGGAGGGCACCTGCCCGGCACGTGGCCAACCCTGCTCAATCCCCAGCACCATCTAAGGCCCTCTGAGCATCGTCAGGAGTGAGCCCTGAGCACACATTCAGCAGCAATGACGGGGCGGGGGGGGGGGGGGGGAGGGTGGGGGGGAACGGCCTATCCAGGGTTGCCAGGGGACCTACTGGGCTCAGCCTTCCTCAGCAAAAATACAAAGAAAACTAAGTTTGACAGAGGAGGGGGTGGCTCCCACAACTACCCCCAGGCCCGTCAAGCGGGGGGCTGGGAGTGGGCACTGCCCGCTCTGCTTGAGGCTCTGCTCACCCCTGAGCCTGGGTTCTGCCAGCCTCCCTCCCTGGGTGCCCTGCCCGGATTATAACAGAGGGTCGGGCAGGTCTTGTGCCCACTTTCCCCATCCTCAAAGTCCGGGTGTCCAGTCCCGCCTGTCCTCAACTGCCCCTGTGCGTGCGGGTGTCTGCCCTCATACAGGTGCTCACACCCCCTCACCCATGTCCTCCTGACTCAAACTTTGCTTTGCCGCCCCAGTGTGCACCAAGGGCCAGGTGGTCAGTGGCCAGTACCGCATGCTGGCGAAGCACGGGGGCTACGTGTGGCTGGAGACCCAGGGCACCGTCATCTACAACCCGCGCAACCTGCAGCCCCAGTGCATCATGTGTGTCAACTACGTCCTGAGGTGAGGTGGGGCGGGAGGCAGTATGGAGGGGGTGTGGTGTGGAGGGGCTCGCTGCATGTGGCGTGGCATCCAGCTCCCAGGCACGGGCAGCGGGTCCAGGGGAGGCGGAGGCTCTCGCCACGGTGCTCTCACATTGCCTATCCCGCGTAGAAGTTAAGGAGCAGGGCAGTACTGACCGGAGCCCGGCTGCATCCTTGGCACACATCCCCTCGGTGGGGGTGGCATCCCCGCCCGATGCTCCTTTGTCAGGTGTTTCTGAGTGGGGAGGAGGCCCGAGGACGGCCCATGGAGACCCTCCATGCCTCCACTGTGGGCTTCACCGCACGTCCCAGGACTGGTCTGAGAGGGCTCGTGGGCAGCTGGGACTCTGGGGGCTCGGGCTGGAGTGGCGACCGGTCTCAGTGTCCTCTGTCCCACTAGCGACATCGAGAAGAACGACGTGGTGTTCTCCATGGACCAGACCGAGTCCCTGTTCAAGCCCCACCTGATGGACATGAGCGGCATCTTTGACGGCAGCAGCGGGGAGGTGGGCAGGGTGGACAAGAGCAACTTCCTGTTCACCAAGCTGAAGGAGGAGCCCGAGGAGCTGGCCCAGCTGGCCCCCACTGCCGGAGACACCATCATTTCTCTGGACTTCGGTGGGTGCTCAGCCACTCCGGAGTCCCGGAAGGCCTTGGAGGGAGTGGGATGAGGGTGCTGGTGCCGGCCTTCCTGTCTATAGCTGTCCCTGAACCTACCCTAAGTGCTGGGCCATCCTGGGTCAGGGCCAGTCTCTGGTCTTGGCTGGGCAGGTGCGGCATCCCTACAGCCACTGCCCTTACAAGGCACCACCTCCCTGAGCAAAGTGTCCGGCCCCCGCAGTGTGAGGCCTGGTTGGGGTCAGCAGTCAGCTGGCACCCACTTCCCAGCCCTGTCCCCGGGTCTCGAAGGACAGGTTGTGTAGATGGGGGAAAGCATGTTAGGAAATCAAGTGCCAGGACACAGGATGGGGCAAGCTGCAGGCTCACATTCCCCACTCGTCTGCACTGCTCAGACAAACCGATGCCAGTGTGGGCCACCTGCGGTGCACATGCGGATGTGGTCTAACGAACCCATCTGGCAGCAGTGGAGTCAATGTGTGAAAAGCATCTGCCTGTCCCATGGGAGTGAGCTCATGCATCCCTGGGCTCAGACCCTCTCCACAGTGCATTCTGGAAGCATCCTGGGGTAGTTTCTCCCTCCTTTCCCCACCTCACCCTGCAGCCCCCTGTGTCCACAGCCCGGGGATCAGGAGGCGGTAGCCATGCCTCAGTGCCTCTGAGGGGTATGTGAGAGAGCTTGGGACCAGCTTTAGTTCCCGCATGGTTCTGACCAACTCCGTACTCGGGGAGGGAACCGAGCTCATGTATACAGCACTGGTCTCAGCTGCCCACCCACCTCCACCCCGAGGGTCCTTTCCAAGGCCCACCGCCCGCTTTTCCCCACTGGCCCTCCTTAGCTGCACTCTGGATGGCTCCTCACTGGACAGTGACGCCTGAGCCACTGATAGGTGAAGCGCTCCAGGAGGACGCACCCTTGAAGGCCCAGTGAAAGGGGCCTGTGTCCTGGCCAGCCCCCCGACGTGCTTCCAGACCCTCAGCTCTTCTGTCCTCGGAGTCCCTGTCTCGTGGGGCCGAGCCCAGCAGTGGGTGCTATGGATCGGGCTCTTTCTTGTCTTCCCAGGAAACCAGAACTTTGAGGAGTCCTCAAGCTACGGCAAGGCCGTCCTGCCCCCTGCACAGCCATGGGCTGCAGAGCTGAGGGGCCACGGCACCCAGAGTGAGGCTGGCGGGCTGCCCGCCTTCACCGTGCCCCAGACGGCTGCCCAGGGCAGCACCACACCCAGCGCCAGCAGCAGCAGCAGCTGCTCCACGGTGAGTCGACCCCGGCAGAGAATTCTTTGGGGCTGCTCTTCCTGGCCAGGTGGGAACACTATGTCTACCCCTCCCAGAGCCCCCGAGGCTGGGATGGCCCGCGGTCTACTGACTGTAAGCCCCCCAAAGAGGCGAGTTGAATGTACAGAGCATGGTAGTCTCAGCAATGCCCCGGGCAGCAGACTGAGCCAGCAGCGAGTGATCCCATGCTCTCCCAAGATGGGGCATTGGATCCTGCAGGGTTGAGGGAGATAAATCAGCCTCGTCCCCATAGTTTGTGAGGAGCTGGTGCGCTGAAAAGACCTGTTTGGGAGAATGAACTTCCGTCTGCTAGGTCAAAAAAAAATGTATTTCTTCTTCTGTCTTGGACTTTGGGGGAGACCAGTGCCACACTGTTAACTCGGTCACCCTCCCGGCCCCCAGCCCAGCAGCCCTGGAGACTATTACACAGCTCTGGACAATGATCTGAAGATTGAAGTGATCGAGAAGCTCTTTGCCATGGACACCGAGGCAAAGGACCCCTGCAGCACCCAGGTGGGTGGTCGTGAAGATGGCAGGGAAGTGGGTGCATGGAAACAGCTTCATCCCTGCATGTAGAACCCAACAGGGTGCCTGGCCCAAGCCATGCTCCCTAAATGGATGTCAAGAGTGGTCACACGGGGGCTGGAGCAATAGCACAGCGGGTAGGGTGTTTGCCTTGCATGTGGCCAACCCGGGTTTGATTCCCAGCATCCCGTATGGTCCCCGAGCACCGCCAGTAGTAATTCCTGAGTGCAGAGCCTGGAGTAACCCCTGCACATCACCAAAAAGCAAAAAAAAAAAAAAAACTAAAAAAAAAAAAAGAATGGTCACACCATGTCTGCTTGCCTGTGTCCAATCCAGTTCTGTCACTTGTCACTCTTTTTCCCTCCTTATGGAGATACTTTCCTTAGAGCTCATGAAAACCAATGACTCAACATCAAGGTAGACCAACCTTTAAAGAGCCGATCCAGGGCTGAAGAGATAATACGGAGGGTAGGACATGTGCCTTGCACGTGGCTGACCCAGGTTTGATCCCCAGCACCGCATATGGTGCCCTGAACCAGGAGGAATCCCTGAGCACCGAACTAAGAGTAAACCCTGAGCACTGCTGGTGTGGCCCAAAAACAAAACAAAATTTTGGAAAACCAAAAATAATATCAAGCATATCCAGGGTGAGAGAGAGAGAATGAAAGGGTGAAGGACTTTCCCTGCAGGCAGGCAGCTCCTGTTCCATCTCTGGCACTGCAGACGGTCCCCCAAGCACCTTGGATAGGACCCAGCCACAACCGCCACCCACCCACCCAAAGCACATATCCAGATGTATAAGCACGGGGAGGAATTACTTCCTTCCCGTTCTCATCTTGGAGGTCTTTGAAATAGCTGTTTTAACAAAGTGCCTGTGAAACGGGAACTTCCAGGGCAAGGAAGACCGTGTAGCTGGTTGGGTACTGGAGAGTGACTCCTGAGCACAGTGCCAGAAATAAGCCCTGGGCACCGCTGAATGTGGCCCAAACACACAGACGGAAGTCACACATTTTTATTAATTATTAAAAAAAGAACAAAAATGACACTTGAGACAAGATTTTTTCCCCCCTTCTGACATCAAGCCTTCAGGAACATATTTATTCCACTGGCCACATCTTCTCCAAACCGTAGACTGACATGGGTGGGTGGGTACATGCCTGACAAAACCCAAAACAAAATCCCCCCTTCCCCATTCTCCTCAGAGTGCGCTGAATGTCCCAGGGTTAGCCTAGCCCCCCGCGTGTGCGGTTTGCAAGTCCCTCCCCGCTTCCGCCCTCCTCTCCCCTTCAGCTTCTGGGGTGCGTGAGTCAGATTATCAAGGCCGAGCGGGTGCGTGGCGGGCCTGTGCCTGCTGGGGAGGTCTTTCTTGGAGCCCCTCTCTGTCCTGGAAGGCGAGTGCTGACCGGAAGTAGTTTCCCTCCATGGCCCGGGGCTGGCCGGCACTCTGGATGCTGTCCACAACCGCTCTGAGCACAGCCAAAGGAGGGGGAGGAGCCCTGAACTGCCCTTGACTCTGAGGGCTCATGCAACGCAGGGCCGAGGGCTGGAGGAGGGCTGCAGGCAGGGGGGCCTTGTGGGCTGACCCGGGTTGGACAGGAGAAAGTGGAGTTTGGGTGGAGAGGAGAGCCCTTTGAGTAAGGGGGTCAATATCTGGCAAGGACGAGTGTGTGTGTGTGTGTGTGTGTGTGTGTGTGTGTGTGTGTATGCATGTGTGTGCGTGTTTGTGCGTGTGTGCGTATGCATGCGTGTGTGTATGTGCGCGCACACCAGCACACCTGCAAGGCCCCAGGGCATCCCCAAGGCCTCAGGGCACAGTAGGGGTTGCCTCTGCTCAGCTGCCCCCCGATGCCCACTGCACCTTCTCTTGCAGACCGATTTCAATGAGCTGGACCTGGAGACGCTGGCCCCCTACATCCCCATGGACGGGGAGGACTTCCAGCTCAGCCCCATCTGCCCCGAGGAGAGGCTCTTGCCAGAGACGCCCCAGCCCACCCCCCAGCCTTGCTTCAGCACCATGACGAGCATCTTCCAGCCCCTGGCCCCGGGTGCCTCGTCCGGCCCCTTCCTCCTGGATAAGTATCAGCAGCAGTTGGAGAGCAAGAAGACAGAGCCTGAGCACCGGCCCATGTCCTCCATCTTCTTCGACGCAGGGAGCAAAGTGTCTCTGCCGCCGTGCTATGGCCAGGCCAGCACTCCCCTCTCCTCCATGGGGGGCAGGTCCAACACACAATGGCCCCCTGACCCGCCATTACAGTTTGGGCCCACCAAGTGGCCGGTGGGTGCTCAGCACGCTGAGTCCTTGGGGGCTGCACATTCGGGACCCCCGGGCGCCTCACCGCACCTCTCCATGCTGAAGAAGAGGTAAGAGCCAGGGGCCCTTGGCTGCTTTGGCCAAACCGGGGGTGGGGGGTGGGGATGGGGAGAGTGGGCAGGGCCCACTCAGTGGGGGACACGGCCAGGACCGCACTGTCAGACAGTCTGCTTAGGCCCCTTGGACTCAGCCACTGGGATTTTGGGGAGTCAGTAACCTGGGAGGGACATTTGGCCAGGGTGGAAAGTCTGGGGGCCACTTCTGAGAAGACCCAGGACAGACGGGGGCGCAGGGGGGGAATGGCCAGGCAGAACTCAATCTCTCTAACATCGTTGAGGGCACCAGCAGCCGAGCCCCAAGCGTGCCCAAGTGCCCGTTGGTGGCTTCACTCACGGCTAAGAAGTGGCCAACATCTTCCCGGCCCCATGGCCCCCAGTGAGCCATGTTTCCACCATGGGGCGCTGTCCATGGCGTGTGTGTCCCACGGCAGGGCCCTGGGCTCAACGGGGAGCAGTCGGGACAGGGGAGGGGGATCAGGAGGACCCTGGAGACCACGGCTGCCCTGAGTGGAGGTCAGGTGCAGGGCCCTGGGTGCCGGCCTTTGGCCCCTCCTGAGGGGAGAGAACCAAGCACGAGGGCACAGCGCAGGCCTGGACTTCTGACTTCGCACTCTGGTAGACCCCCAGAGATGGGGCTGGGCTGGGCGGGGAGCTGTTGGCTGCCGGGCATGGTGCCAGTGCCCCTCCCGACCGCCATCCTGGGCCTGGCAGGTCTGCCAAGGGCTTCGGGCTGCAGGGCCCCGACGTGCTCAGCCCGGCCGTGCTGGCCCTGTCCAACAAGCTGAAGCTGAAGCGGCAGCTGGAGTACGAGGAGCAGCTCTTCCCGGACCTGGGCGGGGTGAGTCTCTCCCCACCGTCTCTGGGGGCCTTCCCGGGGGGCCCACAGGGGGGTGGGGGGCTGTGATGGTGACCGGTGCCCCTCCCCGTGCAGGGCGACCCGCCGGGCCCCAGCACTGCCCCTCACTTGATGTGGAAGAGGATGAAGGGTCTGGGGGCCCCTCTGGTGCCTGACAAGCCAGTGAGAGCGAGCACGGCCGATGGTGAGCCACGGGGCAAGAGGGGGCATCCCGGGGAGACAACCCCACCTGCCCAGCCGTCCCGGGCCTCACGCCCCTGGCCCATCTTTCAGATGAGTTCAGCCAGAATCCCATGAGGGGTCTCGGGCAGCCCCTCAGACACCTGCTGCCGCCACAGCCCCCGTCGGCCGCTGTGAGCCCTGCCGGCAACGCCAAGAGAGGCTTCCCTTCAGCGTGCTGTGTGCCCGCCTACCAGGACTATGGCCTGCCGTCCACTCACAAGGCATCAGGTGAGCACCCGGGGAAGGAGGCAAAACTAGACCCCGAGCAGGCCTGAGCCGGTCACTGACCCATTTCTCTCTCGTGGCTGCCTGATTCCCTGGTGGCGCAGTTCCAAGACTTGGAACAGTTGCTGAGCGTGAGCTGCGGGGGCATCCCCCCGCCCACCCCCCGGCCCTGAGTTAGCCACCTTGTCAGCCTTAGATGTCATCACGCAGAGGTCTGGGGGCCTGAGAGCACATCAGGCGTTTGCCTGACAAGTGGCCACACATGGCTCAGCTCCTGGCAAGGTACCACCCGTGGCCGGGGTCACAGCAGGAGCGACCCCCGAGCACAGCACTAGGAGTGAGTCCTCAGCACCGTCAGGCTGACCCAGAGGCCAGTAACAACAACAAAACACATCGCCGCCACCACCCCCTCCCCGCCCCTCAGGGCAGGGAGATATGCCCGCGCCACCTCTGGACAGGGGTCCCCCGTGCTCCCTGGGAATGGCCTGAGGCGCATCGGGCTCTGCACCCTGCTGGCTCGGAGACCGACCCAGAGTCGGGGATGCAGACCCATGGGAGGCCCAGTTCTTCCTGTGACCACGTCATGTCTGGGTGGGGAGGGGGTTCTAAGTGGTGGCTGATGGGGTGGGAGCAGAGGAACAGAGGACACAGTCATAGGGCGGCAGCGCAGCCCTCACTCAATGGCGTCTTCAGCGAGGCCATCCCAGAGCTCTGGGTCCGCCCTTGCAGGGGACGATGGTTTCAGCCTTCCCTGAGGCCAGTGGCGTGAGCCTGGCTGTGCGTGGTGCATGTTGCAGGCATGCAAGCCATCTCCCCACCCTCCCCCTTCTGCTCCGGCCCCTGCTCTGCCTCCCTGGGAATCCCACCGCTTCTTCCTTCCCTGCCTCCCGACCCCCCCAGGAGGCAGCTGCCACCACCTGCTCCCTCCGCCCAGGGAGGGAAGGGAGAGGGGCCACTCTGCAGCCACAGGAGGCGACCGTGAGGACATGCGGTGACCCCAGGGGCCGCCCCGCTGCTTCTCCGAAGTTTGGCTGTGGGTTTAACCTGGGCTTCCTCTTGTCCCTGCAGGTATGGCCAGCCGGCTGCTCGGGTCCTCCTTCGAGCCCTACCTGCTGCCCGAATTGACCAGATATGACTGTGAGGTGAACGTGCCCGTGCCGGGCAGCTCCACACTCCTGCAGGGCGGGGACCTCCTCCGGGCCCTGGACCAGGCCACCTGAGCCAGGGCCCCCGCCCTGCAGGCACCCCTGCACGCAGTGCCACCAGCTTCACTCTCTGCATCTGTTTTTGCAACTAGGTAAATCTAACACCAGCCCATTTACCAGATGTACTTACCTGGCCCGCCCGCCGCGCGCCACGGAGCAGCCTCTGTCCGGAGACGCGCTTAATCACCCACAACTCACAAATACATAGTGGTTCGACCCGCTCCATCTGGCTTTGGTTCATGAGGATGTTTTGAAATTTCATAAGAATTTCCCCCTTGCCCCCCCCACCATGTCAGTTACTTCTAATTTATATTATTCAAAGGAGCCTCTCTCTCTCTCTCTCTCTCTGTCACACACGCTACCCACACTTCACAGGGTTGCTGTATAGTGGTTCACCTTGGAAAGCTTCGGCTTGATATAACGAAAACGATGGTTGCCAAAGAGAAACAGTCACCCCTGCTTTTCCCCCAAGCTTGACTCCCGGCCTGCTCTTCTCCAGTTCTCCTCCTCCGTTCCTTTCGGAGAACACAGATCACCATACTGTAAATGTCCATCTGTTTCCTCTCTTAAGCCCACTCTGCTCAAATTTGGGTGTGACTCTTGGGGGCAAAAAAGAAATGCTGAAGCTGCCGTGTCTGTGGTTTTTTGGGCAAGTTGCAGAGTGCCTCCCCCCGCAGCCCCATACCCAGGGCCCCTCCACCAGTGGATTTTTTTTTATTCTTACTCAAAAGCATAACAGTTTTTTAAAAACAACATTTATATCTGGGTTAAGTGTTTATCGTATTCTATGGGTACTTTGTAATATCTGAAAACGTAGAAAGGGAAGTGGAATCCTGCTCACACAATCACTTTAAGCTCTTGTTGGGCGCTGTCCGTCCGCTCTGCCCCGCGCGGCTGGCGAACCCGGTCCCCCACAGGCCTTCCTGGCACGGGGACTCTGTGCTCTGGGATACGCCTCGTCATGGCGAACAATCCGGGAGGTGGGGTCATGAAGTGGGCGCGTGGCGAGCTGTCTTCTCCTCGTGTTCTATATGTATTATGTATGTATGTATGTATGTATGTATTATTGCCGCCAAGAGGGCGTGATGGCATGTCATGGGGTCAGGGGCGGGGTGGGGCGGGGTGGGGGGAGAACGCCCAGGGAGGGGAAGTGCTTTGACTTTTCTTGGGGTTTCGTTGCTGGCCCTTCAAGTGCACTGAGCTAGGTGTGTCTAATGGTCTTTTCACGTGGCACATTGGGATATTTCTGGAAGCTCCCGTGCGATGGTTTCGATGGGAGTTCACGGAAGAAAGTGAGGGTTTAGGAACAGGGTGGAGATCCAGCCATGTCCGCTCGGCTCTCTGCCTGGGGGGACGCAGAGCTGGATGCAGAGGGCGCCCGCCAGGGGGAGGGGGCCGGGCCTCAGCCAGCCCCGCCCCGCCCCTGCATCCCCGCCTCTCAGCCTACTGTAGGGTGCCCTGCAGGGCCAAGGTGCAGTGGCCCCACTGGGGACAGGCCCTTCCCAGTCCTGTCACTTGAAGTGACTTATATAGGTAGGAGCACTGAAAACTGAGTGTTCTCAGAGCACTTTGTAACTCACCGGGTAAGAGGGACATTACCTTTTGGTTTTTAAATACCAATCATGTGGAACTTTGGGTTTTTAAATACCAATCTTGTGGAACTTTCTATCATGGGTACAAAGAAGTTTCTAGAAACACACACACACACACACACACACACACACACACACACAACATAGCAGGCCAAGAATTTGATAAGCCCTGGATAGACTCGTTACCAAAAAAAAAAAAATTAAACAGAAGGTTGGTTTTTTGAAACAGCTAAACGGTGTGAGAAAGATGACCTGTCACTCTTGTCCAGACACAAGTGCAGCAGCCGCGGCTTTGCGCCCACGCAGCTGGGGCGGGAGGGCACGACTCAAGGCTTCGGACGTGAAACGCTGGTGTTTGATCCCTGTGTGTGTGGCCTCAGCATAAAGGGCATTTACCCTTGCAGTTTTACTAAAACTTCTGAAAACTCTTCTGAGCTTCATATTAACCTTACCTGTCAACATAATGATTTTATGAACATTATTATATTGTCGAATTCCTACTGACATCGTAACTATCTGGGAGCTTAACTTTATAAGGAAATGTATTTTGACACTGATATCTTATTAAAGTATTCTGATTCCAACCCTGCTGGTAGTTCTTGTTCGCTGTGGGGTTATGTCGTGTGGAGTGGCACCTGGGGGCACCCCCGATGTTGTGGCCGTGCGTGTGGGCTGTGCCACAGGAATCACATAGTCGGACCCTGACCGAGGAAACAGAGGTGGGGGGAACCGAGAGCCTGCAGTGAGCGGGAGAGCCACGGGCACAACCCAGGCCATGGAGTGGGGACCACATCTCCCCCAGTTGCACGAAAATTCAGAGTGATCCTTCCAACCCAAAAGGTGACCTTTGCCCAGTGACTTCCTGTCCCCAGCCTTCCCACGTGGGCCCTGCCCCCGTGTCACCTCACAGGCCTCCGCCCTTCTCAACTCGTCCCTCAAGGCACTCTCAGTTCTTCCAGAATGATTGTGATCACAGGGTCATCGTCATTTATTCAAAATATTTCTTTGAACTCCGTGGCCTCGATGGGAACTGCTCGGCCTCACGGTGACCTCAGTGAAGTCTAAATCAGTTCCTGTGCTTCTAGACTGAACTTTCCTTGCCTTCCCAGGACCCAGGAGAAGAGGTTTTGAAGTGTTCCCCTAAACATACACACGGGGTTGTTGACTCACTAGAAGAAACAAAAACCATGGCCAACGGCTCAGTCCCTCAGGGAGCTGGTACCATGAGTCCAGCCCATATTTCCCCAGATACATATATATACACACATCTGGGCCCACATTTCCTCAGACACACACACACATACCATGCACACACACAGACACACACACAGACACACAGACACACACACACACACCTGGGTCCACCTGTAAGCAAACACATATAACTGGGTCCACATTTCCTCAGACATACACCTGGTCCCACATCTGCATACACACACACACACACACACACACACACACACACACACACACCCCTGGGTCCACATATAAGCAAACACATACACCTGGATCCACATTTCCTCAGACACACACCTGGTCCCACATTTACACACACACACACACACACACACACACACACACACACAAACACCATCTGAACACTAAGCTTCAAAGTCCCTGGGTGTGCAGATGAGCTTGAATTGGCCCATACTCTTGATGAGCCCTCTGCTGCTTCACAGGAGGCCTTAGGGGGTCCAGAAACAGCCAGGAGAGACCCCCTGACTGGGACACTCCCCACAAGAACTGGGAGGGAAGCAGGGGGAAAGCTGAGGGCCGTGGGGGCGAGGGCAGCGCTCCAGAGTACACTTGAACTGGGGTGGGGGCTGGAGGGAGGCAAGGCAGACACAGGGTGGGCGGGGGCGGGGGTGGGGGGACAGGGTCTAGACCCCCTAGGCCTTGCAGGGGACTAGGCTGAAAAAGAAGCCGGTATTAAAAGGTACGTTGTGCAGTTCACGTCATTCTATTGCTATGAAATCCTAAAAAAGAGAAGAAAAAAAAGAAAAACGTAGACTCATGAACCAGATCAATGGTCGCTAAGGATTAGGGATGTCGGGAGACTTGCTGGCTGCTTCACGGCCTTTCTGGACTTCTCTGGAAGATGACCATCTTATCAGCTACCAGAATCTACATTGGTAAAAAGTCAGGGAGGTGCACAGCAGGGAAAAACATTTTGCTGGGTGTGATGTGAAAACTGAAAAATAAAGGCCACAGTATGGGGGCTGAAGGTAGCTGGAATCAGGGGAGAAGCAACCCCCAGGTCATGACAGACTCGGGTGTTGTTGGGTTTGGCTAGGAGGTGGGGGTGGCTGGGAATGGTGGGGGGAGGGTTGGTGGCGGAGGTCAGAGGTCGAGGAGAGAGACCTGTGGGCTGCAAACTAAGACCAGCAGCAGGAGGAGAGTGGAAGGCCATGCGGGGGGCTTGAGGAGGAAGGACAGACTCCCCAACCCCTGGGAGGATTCCGTGGACCGCCAGCCCTCCAGATAACACCCAAAGGTGAGAATCTCTTCTGCCACCTCTGGGTCCTCACACAGAGCCTGCGACTCTGATGAGAAGGGACCACCTGAAGGGCATCAGAGCTGTAGAACATGAGGAAGGATCCGGAGGGGACTTGGGGGTGGGCGGGGGCTGACACTCCAATGTGTGGCACAGGAAGGGCCTCTGCGTCTGCCCTGTCGGGAGAGGTGAGAGCCCCCTGGGGCCTCGTGGAGGTGTGGGCTGGAAGCTGGAGGTGGGGCAGGGCCCCTCGGGGCGCGTCCTGGGCCTCCAGCGGGGCAGCGCCTGCCCTCATCACACTGGCATGCCCTGGACCTGGGGAGTGGGCGGGGCGGGGCGCCAGGGCCGCTCCACCCTCTCTGTCTCCTTGTAAAACCCCGGGGACTCGCGGGGCAAGAAGGTGATGGGGACCCTGTCCTGAAACGAAGGACCATGCATAATGTCCACTCCTCATCTGGGAGGGTGCTCCAACAGCTGAGCGTGTCCTGGTTGGGGTGGGGTGACTGGGGGCGCTCTCCAAGGTTAAGGCGGGGCCCCAAGGAGTCGTATCCTGGTGGGGGCTGTGATGCAGAAGGTCAACAGGCCTGGACGCCCAGACGGGGATGCGGACCCAGGGGCCGGGTGCTGACCGCTGCCTCATAGGTGAGGATGAGGGCGGTCCAACCCGAGTGGGCTCTGTCTGCCTTCGTTCTCACTGGCTTGTGTGGGGATTTACCCACATTCCCACCAGCGAAAATTGACCTCAGAATCATCCCTTCTAGAACCTTCTCCTTGCCACCTTCTCCGTGGCATCTTGGAGCTTGAAGCGTTTGGCAGAACTCAAGAATTCCTCAGCTGGTGGTTCAGCCACTTCAGTCCGCCAGGCCTGGCTTCCCGAGAAGGGTGGACGTGGGCTCCCTCTCAAGTTGTGGGGTTCCATTAAATAACAGAAAGATGCTAAGAGACCAACAAATGGCCAAAGGCAGCAGCACTGTGGAGTTGAGCTATGGAGCTGAGCTTACCTGGGAGGTGTCCTTGGGATTCTAGTGAAGGGGAAAGGGGTGGGTGTGGTGTTGGGACAATGTATGCACAAAACTATCACCAATGGGATTGTAAATCCTGGGAACTCAGTTAAAATGGGAAAAAATATGAATAAATAAAAATGGACCAGAGAGGTACTACAACAGTTAAGGCGCTTGCCTTGCTAGGAATTGACCCACAGTTAATCCCTGGAACCACATATGGTCCCCTGAACATCATCAGGAATGATCCCTGAGCACAGAGCCAGGAGCAATCTCTGAGTACAGAGCCAGGAGTAATCCCCGAGCACAGAGCCAGGAGTAACCCCTAGTCCCTCTGGGTGTGGCCCATCCCCCCAAAACACAAACAATTAAAAAATTGAAGATATTTTTTAACAAAAGATAGGCTTTTTGTTATTTTATTAAAATAAATATGCACCGTAATTTTTAAATTCACAGTGTAACATAATTGAGCTTTTAAAATACATACTATCAGCGTATAAATGCTACTATGCTTTGAAATCATTCAAAGGTAGTACACTGTTTTTATGCTTTTTCAGTTCAGAAGAAGAGGAGGAAAAACCACACAAAGCCTATTAATAAGCATAAAGTTGTTCTTTTAATGTCTCAATCTAGTTTTTTACCATGCTTCTTTTGAGTATTTTTGCCAGTTAGATAGCTTTAATAGTACTGTAATATTTCATTGTGAAAATATTAAAGTGGCACTGTAAAAAGAGATTTTTTAATGCCCTGTAACTTCCTTGGATTCAAAATAAATAAGTTAATAAATGGGTTGCTGGAGTCCCGTACTGACCCCGTGGGAGAAGCTTGGCCATCCTGGAAGACTGGGGTAGGGCCTATTTTTGAGCAGAAGGAAGAGGCTATTCTTGGTATTCTCTGAGGTAGACCTATCTCCTCACATAAACCTGTTCTTCGCACCCCTCTGGGAAAGGTTGTGTGCTCCAAGCAGTGACCCCAGCCTGGCAGGCAGGGTCTTGTTGGCTGCAGTTGGAGCCGTTCATGTTTTTGCATACTGGCTGTACTAAGCATAGCCAAATTCTCCCACTTGTTGATCACGTTAAATTGTATATGCTTGGGGTCACAAGCAGCCCTATGTGGAAATAAACCAGGTGAGATAGGAAGAAACAGTCACTGTGCAGAAGAAAGAGCCTTCTATAAATGCCAGAGACTCTGTAAGGAGTAGAGACTACTGCTCAGTTACAGAATACAGTCATCCAGTAGCAGCAACAGTAATTTGACCCCAAATAACATGAGTAGAACATTACCCAGAAGAAAGGAACTGTGGGTTCCACAATGCCACAGGTGACCCAGCACTTACCCAAGCCCCCCTCCCCCAACCCAGGTAGAATTTTCCCTTCTGGTACCATTAGCAGAAACGTGTTCAAAGAGAGATGGGTGAATGGTGATGAAACTCACAACTGTCAGAACAGTCAACTAGAGATGAGGCTGTTGGTTCTGGGGAAAGGAACATTTCCGAGGGGAAAGCGAAGGCCCTAATTAGAGCCAGTTCCTAAAATCTGGAGACGTATATGGTTGTTCTGAAGGGGTCCTGGAATAGAGCTAGATCTGTAGGTTTGGAAGAACAGAGCTCAGCTCAACAGTAAATCTTCTCTTCCCCTAATGTGTCCCTGTTTACTTGCACAGAAAATGAAATAAAATGAAATGAAACTCCCATCCCCCAAGAGCCCTTCAGAGGAAGGTGCCCGCCAAAGCATTGCAAAGATGAGCTATGCTTGCAAATCTGAGTTCTCTGTGGAATTAGCCTCTGGCCAGGAACTAGAGAAGGTCCAGAGGGGCACAGGCCAGTCCCTTTAGCATTATCTCTCGCTGTGCAGAAAAGAAACTGCAAACTGTGTGGACTTTGATACTTGAAATGTGTTTCGGTCTTACTCTGGGGTCCTACCTCGGACTCTGGAGTTACTGTCTTGTCTTTGGAAGTCCCATCTCAAGTCAGTGAGTGAAGCCAACCATCAGAGTCAAAATTCCCCCTGAGCACCTCTGGGGAAGCTGTGAGCCCCAACTCTGACAGCCCAGAACATACGGTTTGTCATTCAGGTTTGTCCTCCAGCAGCCAAAGCAATTGTCGTGTCTTTGGATAAGCACAGAGCAAAGAGCTGGCTGAGAACTGGGCTAGAAAGTGAAGGTCCTGTTCAGCTCTGAAGAGGAGGCAGAAGCAGCCCTTCCACCCGCCTTCCTCTTGCCTTCTTAAGGGGCCAGCCATGTGCCTGCATGCTGGTCAGGGGCAGTCACATTGGTGGCAGGTATAGATCCATATTTTGAGGATCCCAGGACTGGAGCGATGGTACAGTGGGGAGGTAGCTTGCCTTGCATGTGACCTACCGGGTTCAATCCCTGGCATCTCATAAGCCCCCCTCCCGCCCCCCTCAAGCACTGCCAAGAGTGATTCCTGATTGCAGAACCAGGAGTGAGTCCTGAGCATCACTGGGTGTGGCTCCAAAACAAAACATCAAACAAAAAAAAAAAAACTCTGAAAAATAGATTTTGAGGACCCTGTTTATTGTCTGTACCCTTGGCAAAATGTGATGAAGTTGGCACTTTATTTGGGGGTTTCTCTCTTCCCTAAACTTTTAACTCCAGTCTAATAATAGAAAGAAAAACCCCCAGCACATAGATTCCTAAATAAAAGATCACACGTTACTAGAGTTGCTCAAAATTGTCAAGGACACCAGAAAAAATCAGCTTATTCTGAGGCAGATCCCTGGATCAGAAAACAGAGCATTAGGTCAAAACTGAGGACAAATGAATAATAGGTATTTTAGTGAATGCCAGTGGGTCAAGATTGGCCCACTAATTTAATGAATATAATATGGTTGCATAAGATGTTAATGAAGGAAGAGCTAGTATAGCATAAATGGTAATATTCTGTACTATCATTGCAAATTTGTAAGTCTAAAAATAGTCATTTTGTGTAACAGAAAATTATGCCAGATAAAGCAAACACAAGATAGGGTGAGACCGAAGGAGTGAAGAGAAAATAGAGAGCCGAAGAAAGCCACGTTATATAGTCAAGCTGAATATAGCCATTGTTAAAATAATAATTAACATATTTCATGGCTTTAAATAAATCTGGAATAATATACATGAGAACAAGAGCAGAACTCTCTTTGCATTGTCTAAGAAGTGGTAAATGTACCAACTTATATTAGACTTTACTGAATCAAGCTTGCGCATTATAATCATGAAAACAGTCACTAGAACTGTAGAATAATGTGTTACTAACAAATTATAGAGCAGGAAACAGAACTTTCAAAAATGCACAATTGTAAAAGAAGGCAAAAATTGAATAAAAACAAACAGAATAAGTGGGACAAATGGAAAACAATTAACAAAATTTTATATCTAAATTTAAATATATTAATAACTATAAAATGTAAATGAATTGAATTTTTCAATTATATGAAATATTTCAAACATAAATATTAAAAACATTAAGACAAACTCTTTCAGAGCATATGACTTCTAAGAAGAAGAACTTTCTTCTTCAGAAGAATGTTAAAGAACATAAAATAATATATAAAAATTAACCCCAAAAGCTGGTACAGCATACACCTATCAGATAGGTAGGCTTAAAGGATGAAAAATTACTTTATTAAATGATGATAAAGGGACTTAATACTGCAGGGAGATATAATTATGTACTAGCATGTATCAAGTAATTCTCAGAAAACAATAACTATCAAAGAAAAAACAAAATATATATTCAGAGTAGGATATTTTAGCACATCTCTTTCAGTGACTGATAATGAAGAAAAGAGTAATAGTAAGAAAAAGGAGTCATAAAATGGGAAAAAATATTTGCAAATTGCCTATTTGATAAGGGAATTGTATTCAGACTATCTAAGGGCACTTCAACTCAACAAAGGAAAACAATCCAAATCATTAAAAAGTGGGTAGAAAGAGGCCAAAGGATAGTACAGCAGGTGAAGTGCTTGCCTTACACATGGCTGACCTGGGTCTATACCCAGCGTTTTATATGATCTCTCCTGTGTCCTCTAGGAGTGATCCCTGAACACAAAACCAGAAGTGTGTACTGAGCATCATCAGGTGTGGCCCAAAAGACAATAGGGAAAAATGGGGCCTGGAGAGGTAGCACAGCCGGTAAGGTGTTTGCCTTGCATGTGGCCGACTTGGGTTCGATTCCCAGCATCCCATATAGTCCCCTGAGCACTGCCAGAGTGATTCCTGAGCGCAGAGCCAGGAGTAACCCCTGAGTGCTGAGTGTGACCAAAAAGGAAAAAGAAAAAACAATAGGAAAAAAAATGGACAAAAAGAAGCCACAGAGATAGTACAGCAGGTAAGGCATTTGCCTTGCCTGTAGTTGACCCTGGTTCAGTCTCTGGCTCTGCATATGGACTCTGACCACCACCAAGAGTGATTCCTCTTTGGTAGTGAGAAATGTACACGAGTGAAAAGATGGGTGTTAGAATATTGTACAACTGAGACCCAATCATGGACAACTCTGTAACTATCTCATGGTAATTTAATTTTTTATTTTTTTTAAAAAAACCTGCTTGCAATTACTTATCTGCTTTCAAGCAGATATTTTTGAAATAAATGAGTAAGCAAATATCACTATGAATATTGATGAAAGCCAAATAAAATTGCAAGTTCGATAACAGCAACAAAAGAACTTTTTCCCTGAGCCCAGAGCTAAAAGTAAGCTCTGAACATTACCAGGTAGAGCCATCCCCTGCAAAAGGTGGGATGTCAAAAAACTGAAGACATTTCTCCAAATATCTCTATCTCACTGTATCACTGTCATCCCGTTGTTTTACTCGAGCGGGCATGAGTAGCATCTCCATTTATCCCAGCCCTGAGATCTTAGCAGCCTCTCCTTATTCGTCTTTCCCAGTGGTATTGGAGGCTCTTTCAGGGTCAAGGGAATGAGACCCTTTATTGTTACTGTTTTTGGCATATCGAATATGCCACGGGTAGCTAGCCAGGCTCTGCTGTGCTAGGAGACAATTACACTCAGCAAAAAAGTACTTTCACAAACCAGTGATTTCCATACCTCAACTCACAAGAAAACTGAGTCATGCATGAGCCGATAATATTCTTAAAAGTTAACATTCCACAGTAGGCTCACTGTAATTTTGGCACATCACTAAATCTAAAGATCTCTAATGACTGAGTGACACAGTCACAGCAAAATTCCATCTTCATTTAACTCTTATGGGAAAAGATTTCAGTGATTATCTATTACATTACCTATGTATATCTATTTATATACTAAGGATACATATAATTAATGGCAGAGCCTATCTGTTCCTAAAATAAGCGTGGAAATGGGCAGAAGCCTCTACCACAGTAAGGGATACAGGACCAGTAAATTATTTCTAATATCTGCATTTTATCTGCCTAAATCACCAATAACTAAAATCAGAAAAAAATTACATTGAAAACCTATGTTAATGAATTTGAAAATACATTTTTATGTTTCCATATGTGTATGGCAAGAAAGTTTGATAGGATGAGCAACGAAATAGAGCATTTTCAAGATAAAAGTATTTTACACTTAGAATAAGTTTGAGGAAAGTTGCTCCAAAGTAAGAATTTAACCACCAAAGAGAAATGCAAAATTTCCAACATTAGAGCCCGAGATGCATTTTAAATGTTTTTAATCTACTGGCTATACATGAGTTTTAAACTGTAAGGCTTATAATATACTGAAAATTAGCTCTATATTGGCAACTACTTAAATTTAAGATTAAAAATGTAGCAAAATAAAACATATGTGAGGGTGTGAAGAAGTTTTCTAAAATCTTTTAAGGGATGTGTGAACAAAGAAATCCGAAGACTGCTACTTGAGGTAAGGAAAGCTCTGAAGAGTTACATAGCTTGTTGCTTTTTTAAAAAGCCGGTTATAACTGCTTGCTTTCCAAGCAATCCTTTCCCAAATGAATTGGATCTCCTGACTTCACACCAGAAACAAACTCTAAGAGTATGTGGTACAGACATGCATTTGACAATTCCTCACATACTCCACAAGTAAGATACACAAATAAGGCACACAAGTAAGACACACACAAATGGCCCAAGCGTTTACAAACTCAGCTTAATTTATAGATCAATGCTCAGTTGCACTCCTCAGATCTGACATTTACAAGGTGAAGGTTTGTGACATCCTGCATACAGCAAGTCTGTCAGCACCATTTTTCCAACATGTGCTCACTTTATGAGTCCATGTCACATTTTGTGGAGGAATTTACATTGTGATTTCTTTCTTTCAGTCATAAAGCTATTGAAAACTAAATAGATTGCAATATAGCATAGTCATTACTTTCATATGCCCTGGGAAATCAAAATAAATCTTGTGATTTGCATTGGGATATCTGCATTACTGTTCTAGTCTGCAGCATGCCTGAGGTTTGCCTATAAAAAGATGCTCCAATACCTTTGGTGATAAGAGAAATACAAATCAGAACCATAATGAAATACCTACTTTACACACCACTAGGATGGCAAAAATCTAAAAGAGGGATAATTACAAGTGGTGGTGAGGGTGTGAAGAAACTGCAACCCTCATGCATTACTGGTGCAAATGCACAGTAGTTCAAACTTTAGAAAAGAGGCTGAAAGTTCCATAAAAAATTAATTATTGGAAAAGTCACCACCATGCCTCCAGCCAGACTCCATTGCCTTTGACCCAGCTTCACAGAGAAATTAACCTGCTGAGAATTCAGGGATGTGGGTTTATGTGACTGAAATCTTCAGGTTTTCCAGGAGTCTGGATCAGCTACCTCCCCTCACCTCCCTGTATTTCGAGAAGCCCTGATAGTCATGTACACATTCCAAAGCTGCAGTCCAGTTAAAAATAGAAGTCCAGCTGTACCGCCCAATTAAAAATTCTAGACTTTCTAGAGTGCACAGCTGCATTCATGGCCACACGACATCTCCAAACTCTGCAACACTGATAAAACAGTAGTAGCACAAAAGATTAAAGAAGGGAATGATAAGGCAACCAACAAAACATCAACACAGAATAACATTTTAATAATCCCTTATGCAAGGACCTCATGTCTCCATGGTGAGATACAACAACTCACACTAAGTTTTTTCTAAGGAAATGTTTTTTGATAGTTCCATTAACAATTTATTCGTAACAAGCAATATAAAATAAAGTACTGTTAGCCTGCTATGGTGGCAGCTTGAGGGGTAGTTGGGTAAACTAGAGACAATGGTGGCGGGAAGGTGACAGTGGTGGTGGGATTGGTGTTGGGACATTGAATGCCTGGAACAAACCATCATGAACAACTTTGTAAGTCACAGTGTTTAAGTAAAGTGTAGGGGCAAAATTTTACATATGTGGCCTTACTAATTTCATATAAGCTCCAAAATATATTAGCACAGAATAATTTTTTATTTTTATCAATGACATGTAAGGCCTGATTATTACCATAATGCAATCCATATTTACAATAAAATTTAATGCAATATACTTTAGATTCCAGAGTTGAAAACTTACTTATGTAAATGAGAATAGTGATAGCACAGTGGGTAGGGCATTTGCCTTGCATGCAGTGAATTAATTAATCAATAAACAAAATATGGTATATCAATGTCATGAAATATTATTCAATTGCACAAAGTAATGTGCTGATACATGCTACAGCATGGATAATCTTGAAAACATAGACTGAGAGAAAGATGCTAGATACAAAAAGTCACATACAGTTCTACTTACATAAAATGTCCAGAATTGGTAAATCTATAGATTTGAAATAGTAAGTTTGGGGGGCCAATATGGTAGTACAGTGGGTAGGGCGTTTGCCTTGTGAGCAGCCAGCCGGAATTTGATCCCCCGCATCCCATATGGCCCCCCAGCACCACCAGAAGTAATTTCTGAGTGCAAAGCCAGGAGTAACCCTTGTGCATTTCTGGGTGTGGCCAAAAGAAAACCCCGTAAATAAGTAAATAAATAAATAAATAAAATTTTTTAAAAATGGAAAAGAAAAGTAAGTTTGTTGTTGCCAAGGAGAAATGGGGAAAGGTTCTTTCTGTGGGAGTGAGATGTTCTGGAATTAGATCATTGTCACAGGCGCACCATTTTTTAGTATATTTACAAATACTAAACCATACACTTTAACAGGGTTAATATTGTGGCATGTAAATTGTACCTCAATAAGAAGGTAAATAGGAGTATAGGACATCGGTGTAATAATCAAGAAAGAAGACCTACGTTCTGTATGTAGAACCCTTTTCCAACAACTACCAAAATGACATTTTTTTAAGTCAGATGGGGAATGGACAAAAATCAGTCCTGTATGAAACCAGAGTCATACACAAAGTTTTTAAGTGAGCCTCACACTTCACAGATTTGAAATGACTCAGAGTATATTCCCTGGCCACAATGAAATTAAAAATAGAAATTTTTATAAGTCAATAACTAAGCTTAAGTATCAAGTTCAAACAATATACTTCTAAATTTCCAATAAGGTGAAAAAAAAACCGCAATGGAAATTAGAGCATATGTTTCCTATTAATGAAAGCAGTATTCAAAATTTCTGGGGCTCAGTCATGCTTAAAGGGAAAGTGATAACCTTTAGGGGATATATTAAAAAGAAAAAGGATGATAGGATGAAACCAATAATACAAAAATTTGCATCAAGCAATTAAATAGCTAATTTAGTCTAATAAGAAAAAAATATGAGGAAAACAAAAGCCAAATAAAATAGAAAAAAATCAACAAAATTAGAGTTGTTTACCTGAACAAATTATTGAAAACTAATAAACACCCTGAAATTTTAAATTTTATCATTAAAAAATAGGCAAGGGCTGGAGTGATAGCACAGCAGGTAGGGCATTTGCCTTGCACGCGGCCGACCCGGATTCGATTCCCAGCATCCCATATGGTCCCCCGGGCACCGCTAGGGGTAATTCCTGAGTGCATGAGCCAGGAGTAACCCCCTGTGCATTGCCGGGTGTGACCCAAAAAGAAAAAAAATAGGCAAAATTGCTCAGGCCGTCCCAGCTGGGAATAGGTTTCTTGCCTTGGCCTGTTGCCTGGTGGCAGCCATCCTCCAGAGGCCACCGGACAGTCAGATTTGGGTCCTCAGTAACGATACACACGGGGCTTCATGGGATGGGAGTGGAGCCTGCCCTTTCCTCCCCGTCCCAATGAGACTCCGAGTCACTGCCCATGAATGGCCTTTCTGGCTCCTGCTTAAGCTGCTTAACGGCCATGATCCCAGAAACTCAGGAACAAATCTTGGAACCCAGCAGGTTTTGGTAGAAATCCCTCCAGATTTAATTGTTAAAATTTTGGAATTTCAAAATTGCGCGGCCACTACTGCAGCCACGCACCATCATATGTTATTCTTAACCAGCAATAGAAAACAAATTGTCTACTGTTGCCTTTTCAGCAGATCAGAGCATTGGGGTAAAATCCCAAATAATAATGGTGGGTCTAGTGTCAAAATATTGAATGTGATCAAAGTAGAGAGAGAGTAATGTGGAAATCATCTGCCCCACAGGTAGGGGGAGGTTGGGAGCATACTGGGGATTTTGGTGGTGTAGAATGGGCACTGATGAAGATACGGGTGTTTCATTGTATGACCGAGACTTAAACCCAAAAGCCTTGTAACTGCTCTCTCGGTGATTCAATAGATAAAATTATAAAAAATGAAAAGATAGGCAAAATTGCTAATAAAAATAATAGATTATTAAGTATAAGACTAAATAAGTATAAAATAATATTAGAGATGACTTGGGTGATATATTCAGTAGCATAAAAATAAAATTTACTGGGACTTACACAATGGTAGAAAAAACTAGGAATTGAACTTCCATTTGACCCAGCAATTTTACTTCATGGAACCTACCCCAAAAACCCCAAAACACAAGGGAGAAAAGACATTTTCACCCCTGTGTTCATTGCAGCACTACTCACAATAGCCAAAATCTGGAAACAACCCAAGTGCTCAAGAAGAGATGACTGGGTATAGAAACTATGGTACATAGACACAATGGAATATTACTCAGCTATTTAAAAAAAAAGATAAAATCATGCTAAGTGGAGAGAGCTGAAGATCATCAGGCTGAGTGAAGTTAGTCAGAGGGAGAGAGACAGACACAGAAAGATCTCTCACCAGTGGGATATAAAGACACATAGTAGAGGAATCATAATTGTCCAAAGGCATTAGAAACAAAGAACATGAGATCTCCATGGGTAGAGGGGGAGGTAGGTGTGGGATAGACAAAGAAAGGATTACTGTAACAAGGATGGAGGGAAGTGTTCAATGGGAGGAGAGGGGGAGATGAAAGGGGATAAAGTTATGCCAGAAACCGTATCAGTAACAATACACACACACACACACACACACACACACACATTGTGTGTGCCTGTCATAGAGTCAGGCAGGTGAGTGAGAGGGAAATGGACATTGGTGAAATGATCAGTGTTGGAACATTCTATTCCCAAAATCCAGTCAATGAATAATTTTGTAATTCACAGTGACTAAATAATTTTTTTAAGTGCCAGCAAAGTACTGCCCAATACAAACTTGTAATATATGACAAGGAAACTGAACTGTAAGCAAGCTGGGTTTATTCAAGGAATAGGAAGCTAGTTTAATTTTGAAGAATTGATTGATGTAATTTACCATATTAACAGACATTACCGTATTGGTGGCCCTAAAACAGAAAAAATAAATATAGAAAAAAAATTCTAAATTTTGAAATACATCATTAGAAATTAAGATTTATAGATTAAATTTAATTTCTATAAATTATATAGAAATTAAAACTTGGGTCAGAGAGATGGTTCAGAAGCTGAGCTCATGTTTGCATGCAGGAGGCCTGGGTTTGACATCATCCCACGCCCTTCTCCCCTGGCCCTGCCACCAGGCACCACATGGTCCACAGAGGATTGCTGGGAGCAACCACTGAACAGAGTCAGGAGTAGACCCGGGCATCACTGGGTGTTACCCCCAAGTAAAACTAATAAGGTATAGAAACTCAAAGTACAATAGAAATAGAGTAATTTCCTCAATCTGATAAAGGGTACTTACTTAAAAGTGTACAAGTATAATATGTAATGTTGAAATTAATGCCAATACCCAACAATACTAAAAGATTTCCTCCTGAGAGAAACGGATAAAGATGCCAGCTACCAATACTTCTTTTCACATTGTACTAGAGCTCCTGACCAGGAGCTGGAGCAAGAGTATAGCAGGGAGGGAGCTTGCCTTGCATGTGGATGACCTGGGTTTGCTCTCCGGCACCACAAAGGGTCTGTGGAGCCCCACCAGGAGTGATCCCTGAGCACAGAGCCAGGAATAAGCCCTGAGGACCCCTGGGTATAGTCAAAAAACACAAATAAATGAATAAATACTAAATAAAACAAAATGTTGAATGCATAAAGAGTACAAAGGCAAAAAAACAGTTTTCATAGAAAAATTTGAAGGATCTCCAAGTAAACTGTTATTGCTTATTAGTGAATTTGAGAAAACCTAATTCAGAGGTTGGAGCAACAGTATAGTAGGTAGGATGCGTGCTTTCACACGGCCAACCCAAGTTCAATCAGTGTCATCCCAAATGTTCCCCCAAACACCGACAGGGCAGAGCCAAAAGTAACTGCTGAGCATTGCCAGGTGTGGCAACCAAACCAAAATTATTATTATTATTGAGCTAGTTAATTCAAAATTCATTGTAAAAATCAGCTTTATTTATAGATCAACAGCAAATAAGTGAAAACTTATATTTTAAGATGAAAATATGCAAATTGGTCAGAATATCTAAGAAAAGATCTAAAAATGTACAAGAGCTATAAATGTGAAATGTAAAAAATAGAGAAAAATATCAAAATAAATCAAGAACCATTCCATTTTCACAGATTACAAAGTTGACATGAGTAAGTGATTCTCATCTTAATGGTGATTCATCTAAATCTCAGTCAGAAAATTATAGTTTAGTTTGCGTTTATATGGTGAAAATTTATTCTCAAGTTTATGTAGAAATGCTACAAAGCAAGAGTTTCCAAAAGCAATATTAAAGAAAAAAACTTAGAGGATATCCAAACTTAAAACATTAAAATAAAACAAAAAACACTGATAATGTAGAATTGTGTAGGGATAGACAAACAGAACAATAAAACAAGCCCATTTATTCATGAACCCTCTTCCGATAACAAAGCTAGCACTGAAAACCAAGAAGGAAAGGATGGACTTTGAAATAAATGTACCATAGAGTTCATGCCCAATTCAATCAGCTTAATCAATGGCTGAACAAATAGCAGTACTCCTACATTATTAAAAAATTTAAATTAAAAATAAATAAAATAAAAATAAATATACCTTTTTTGAAAAAAATATTTTTAGTTCCAATTGCACATCAAATACAAAATTTCCAGATTAAATAGGATTCCACATATGAAAGACAAATGACACTTTCAGAAAATGCCATGGGAGGAGAACTACATGACCTCCATACCAGCAAGACTTCTTTTTCTATATTTTTCCTCACTTTAAACACCATGGTTTACAAAGATGTTCAAGATGCATTCGTTAGAGACATTTGATATTCCAACCCCAACCAATATCCCTTCCCTCCGCCATGCCCCCATTTTTCCAACCACCCCTCAAACCTGCCCCCATAGAAGGCCCAAATTTTATATTGCTTGTTACCATTAATTGGCTAATGGAATTGTCAAAAAATACTTCAGTAAAAGAAAATTTGTGAAAATTGTTTTATCTCACCACGGGGACATGTCCTTGTCTGAGAGTTTATCAAGCTGTTGTTGCTAGCTGAACCTTCTGTGTTAATTTCTTAACATAAGCAAGACTTCTTAAACATGAAAGGGCAACCCATAAAATGGGAGACAATCTCTGCAATAATTACACTCTCCCCAAAACTCATGTCTAGAATATATAATGAGTTAAAAATAGAAAATTAATGAAGTACTTGAATAGATACTTCAAAATAGTTGTTATGGCCAGTAAAAACCAGACTCCAACCTAATAGTCATCCTGAGACTGAGCATTCAGATCTCGGTGAGAAATCACTTACATAGCAACCAGAATAGCTAAAAGTGGAAAAGGCCGTCAACACCACGTCCGAGTGAGGACATGGAGCAGCTGGGGTTCACAGATTACAGTGATAGACGTATGCATACATTGATACAAGCCATTTGGGGGACCTGTGTGCTCTGTGACCCAGCTATCTGCAAGAGAGCTGAGTGCGTTTGTGCATTTACACAAGTCAGGGATAAGAACACACACACACACACACACACACACACACACACCAGCTCAAATTCCCATGCTCCTAGAAAACCCACCCAAATGTCCATCTTCAGAAGAATGGGCATGAATGAACTACATGATGAGTATTACACCAGTAGAAACCAGACAACCCTATGTAGGATAAAAAGGGAAAAGTCAGGTATTTGACAATCTCTGTACAAAACAGTGAGTCAAATGACTAGAGAAGCCCGGGAGAGGGCTTCTAGGACTTTGTGGATGTTCTATTTTTGGCCTTCCTTCACTTTCCACAGAAATGCTTGACTTTGAAAAACTTTATCGACTACACAGCTGCAATTTGTGCTTCTCTACATTAACTACCAGCACTTGTGTGTCTCTTCATTAACCTTATGCCTCAATAAAAATGCTGTCAACTGGAAAGAACCTTTCGTGTTCATTGTTATTAATGCAGCTGGGAGGAAGTAGGCAACTTATGTTGGGGATGCAAGAATAAACTGTAAATACCATTGGCAGTTTGAACCCAGCTATTCAAAGTGAGGGCTGGAGCGATAGCACAGTGGGTAGGGCATTTGCCTTGCATGTGGCCAACCCGGGTTCTATTCCTCCGTCACTCTAGGAGAGCCCAGCATGTTACCGATGTTACCGAGAGTATCCCTCCCGCACAGCAGAGCCTGGCAAGCTCCCCATGGCATATTCGATATGCCAAAAACAGTAACAACAAGTCTCACAATGGAGATGTTACTGGTGCCTGCTCGAGCAAATCAATGAACAACGGGAGGACATGCTACAGTGCCACAGTGCATCCAAAGTGAAATGCCAGGTTTATCTTCGGAGGCAGCAGGTCTATTGCTAGGATTTTCGCAGTCATGATTGCACATGCACACAAAGGTATCTGCACAAGAATATTTCCTGAGGCTTTAGTTTTCATCTGACATGACAGAGACAGAGGGCTGATTGAATCCGTTACGGAGCCTATAAACAGTATCATTATGTTTAGAACAAAGGGACTGCTGACCCACTCAGACCCAGGCCTCTGGTGTCAATGGAAGGGCCCTAAGAAATGAGCTACGCTGGTCTTTTCTGTGACTGTGCACTGGAGAAAGGGCCGCCACATCAGAAGAAAATGACCTTCTTGTACCTTGGTTTCCTATTGCAACGTAAACTCATTCATCTGAGCAGAGGCCCGGTGCTGGCCTCACAGTGGTGGGCGTGACAGCACCATCAGGATGCCAGGGAAGGGCAGGGTTTCAGGGGCCACCGCCCCTCATTAGGTGGAGACAGAGGCACCCATGGCCCATATGCTTTCAGAATGAATAAAGCATGCACTGGGCGGGAAACACACCTTCTACCCATGCAGATGAAGCAGTCAGTAATAGGCGAAGGCTTGGAAAAGGGGCACAGAAACATCCGGCTATAGGGTGGGTAATGCAGGTTTGTGGGTGCAAGAGGTGATCACCAAGAAACCTACATGGCACACTGGACAGGCCAGGGGTGGGGAAAACAGAAGGAAACTATTGACAATAGTTCCAAACTAGGCTTGATAAAGAAGAGATTGAGATAACAAAGAGATACAGACACAAATCGAGATACAAATGGATATAGAAAGTCATCTTTACATTGGTAAAGTTTAAAGTTTAAAGTTTACCAATGTAAAGATGACTTTCTATATCCATCCGTCTGTTCATTCATCCATCCTCCCATCTTCCCACCTATCAACTCATCTGCCTACCTGTCCCTCCATCTGTCCATCTATCTATCCATCCTGGTTCATCATCCATTCATACATCTATACATGCATCTGCCCATCTATCCACCCTTCCATCTACTCATCCATCCATCCATCCACCCATCCATCCAATTCTATCCATCTACCCATCCATCTATCCATCCATCCAACCATCTATCCATACATACATACATACATACATACATACATACATACATACATCCTAACTCACCTTTCTTTGTACTGATGAGGCACTTAGGCACTAAGTTCTGGCTAGACATGAGGGATACAACCCTGAACACAATTAGGGGCGTTGGAGTTATCACACATACTGACCCCACTCATGGATGATTAAGTGTTGATATGATCACTGATTGAGCTTTTTAAGAAAATGTTCTGCTATGGTTTAGCAAAATGTAAGAGTTGCTTGAAAACATATTTTCATCCTTTGTTCTCACTTTAAATTTCTTTCTAATTTACCCTCCAAATAGTTAAGTAGAGGACCAGGTAGATAGTACAGTGGACAGGGCGCTTGTTTTATATGCAGCTGACCCAGGTTTGAACACCATATGGTCCCCTGAGCACCACCAAGAATGATTCCTGAGTGCAGAGCCAGGAGTTAGTTACCTTTGAGCACTACCAGGTGTAGTTTACAAACAAACAAAAAAAATAGAGAAGTACAATAATTTCCCATATTTAAAACATCCAGATTGGTTGGTTTTGATATACAAGGCAGCCACTACAATTTCATCACCCTGCCTGAAGCTCCATTATACCCGCTATGGCCCTCCCACCTTCCATCCCTACTCCTAGGCAACCTCTCCTCTAGACAAAGTCTTTTTGGAAATAAGAAAGTTTATGATGACTTTCCTATATTCTCAGGCCAGCCCTGTCAGGGCAGGGATGAGGGAGGACAAAACGATTACAGGAAGGAAGGTGTGGTAGAGATAGAATTGCAGGGGGTTATGGGAAAATGGAGGGCAAACAGGTGTTGGGATGGAGTGACGTGTCTCCCTTGAAACAAACTTAAGAGGCTGAAGCGATAGCACAGGAGGTAGGGCATTTGCCTTGCATGCAGCCAACCCGGGTTCGATTCCCAGCATCCCATATGGTCCCCAGAGCACTGCCAAGAGTAAGCCCTGAGTGCAAAGCCATGAGTAACCCCTGTGCATTGCGAGGTGTGACCCAAGAAGAAAAAAAAAAAGAAAAAGAAAAAAGAAACAAACTTAAGGGCAAGGACAATCCCCCCTCTTTTATGATTGAGGTCATGAAAGACCTCAGAGCAGGTCAGGAGCTGGCCCAAGGCCACCCAGTTCTGAGTAGTAGAGTTGGAACGCAGTGGACCAAGACTCAAAATCCCCCCAAGGTTTCACCTAGACTGCGCTGTCACTGCCCAGAGTAGTTGCAGTCACTTAGGCGTGCCTTGGTGTCCTGGAGACTCTGAGAAGCCCCCATCCCCAACTGCCAAGGTGATCAGGGAGGTCCACCCCTCTGCAGGGATCCAAAGGGGGGGCGGGGTAATCGAAAACATAATAACACCACTAACATCACCACAACGTGTACATCTACCCCACATTTGGCTTTGCAAAGTTTACAAAATAATGAGCATCTTCGATTCTTTTTTCTCCTACCCCATCCACTGAGCAGCAGGAAGTGGGTGAGCAGATGGGATGACATGACAGAGAGGCTGGGGACACAGCCCTGGGGGATTTAAAAAGTCAAGGGATCACTAGCAATTTTTCAGCTGCATGGGGCCCTTTACCCCCAAAGTGTCCTGTCTAGGCGGCTGGGACAACATCCCGAACCCTGTCCGAGAGCCAGTTTTCACAAGAAGGGGAAGGGCTAGTCTGCAAGAAGACTATGGGAACAAAACACATTCAGAAGGGGAGGCAGGGCTGGAGAAATAGTACATTGGGTAAGGTGCTCGCCTTGCACGAGGCTGACCTGGGTTTGATTTCCTGCACTCTGTATGGTTCCCTGCCTGGGGTGATCCCTGAGCACAGAGCAGAGTAAGCCCTGAGCACTGCCCGAGTGTGGGCCCCCAAACAAAAAACAAGACAAAAGTGGGGGATGAAGGAAAGTAGTCAAAGACTCCACCTTCTGCTAAGGTGGCAGAACCCAGTTTGTCTCGGAAGGAAGGACAGAAGCCTCTAGGAGAGGGATGCTTGTGGGTGACAAACCCATTTCCGCCCCGTTTTCTCCTCTGACAGTGAGCAAAACATCCCCGGCTCCCCAAGTCTGTTGAGGACCATATGTAGCTACATATGTTGGGTACCAGCCTCGCGCCTGGCCCACAGGAAGAGCTTCATCAATGAAGGGGTCCTGATGCCCCCCCCACCCCCAGGCCTAAAACACAGCGTATCAGAGCAAAGAAGCTCTACTCTGTGCTGTGGGAACTTTGAGGCTCAGCCTCAAAATACCCGCCCTGACCCCTGAATCACAGTTTCGGTTTCAGAATGAATTGTTTGTGAGAAAGACATTTCCTTCCCTCTGTGCGTGGATTCCTTGATTACGGGGTGCGTGTGCTGGTGGCCCCTAGTTCTGCAACGGGATTCTTCGCTCTCCCGCTGGCATTTGAATCGGGGAGAGATGATGCTACAGAGCGAGGAACCTTCCTGGCTGATCCGCCTCCTCTCTCCTGGGGATGCCCCTGTGGTCATCCCCTGCCCACACTGCCGGGGCAAGACTGACCCAAGGCCGCCGAGTGTACTTCTCCCCGGTTCAAGAGAACCTGAACTTTTCTCAGCTCTGCTGGTCAGCCCCCTCAGCCCAAGCTGGCTGCAGGCACAGCTTCAAGTAAAGGCAGAGAGCGAGGTGAGATCAGGGGGAGGCCCTGGAGGAGGCAGGGGTGATGTCTTAGAAACAGGGGTAGGACTTGTCCTCACTAAACTAGCCTGGGTGTTAGGGGGTTAGGAGGGCTTCCATGGAGGGTGCCCAAATGTGGGGTATGGGTGGACTCAGGAGCCTGAGTTGGCACCATGGATATGTTCCTAGCCTAGGGACCCAGGTCAGCATTACCTGCCCCACACCATCGTTTGCTCATTGTCTAACTAGTACCTCCTGTGTGACTGAAGCAGGCAGACAGGCAGACACCGCCCACCCCACCCTCCCGCCCCCACAGCAAAGAGATCTTGGGAAGTAATTAAAAACAATGGGCGAGGTACAGCCCGCCCCCAAGGGCCTGCGACCCTTTCTGGGCATGCGCAGCTAAATCCAGCCCCTAGAAAGCCAGTTTTCAACCCCTGAGCTGCGCGGGACGGGCACGGAGGCCCAGCTCTGGGCAACAAAGCTGAACAGCTCCAATTCCAAACTGAAGACTTTTCCAATTCCTCACCCAGTGCCAGGGACTCTTTCCGGGACTATTTTCCCACTACGTATGCCATAGGAACCATAAGCTACCTTCTTAGATGGAAACTTCTCTATTTTATCTCAGCCACTAGAAACACAGTAGCCAATAACTCATAAGCCTATCTTAACTCACACTGCATATCAAGCAGAATAGTAACAGTGAACGTGAAGGACTAAACCACACCTCTCACAATGGTAAAGCAACGCAAAAGCCCACCAAACTTTCATATTGAAGAGTCTAGCCCAGATGACACCAACAGTAATGTAGTGTTAGACAACCTCTCTGACAAGGAATTCAGGAGGGAGCTACTTAGGATGCTTAGGGAATTAAAAGAAACAATGGAAAGCAATGCCAATAGAAGACAAGAGGATCTGAAGGCAGAAATGAGGAAAATGCAATCAGAAATATCAGACCTGAAAAATCTCGTAGGCGAATTGAAAAGCTCAGTGGAAGGCCTCAGCAGCAGAGTAACAGCTGCTGAGAACAGAATCAGTGAACTCGAAGATGAAGTTCAGAGACTCTCCAGAAAAGAGCAGAAAATGGAAAAGAGACTCACAATTCGGGAACAGATGGCAAGAGAAGATCGTGATGAAGCCAAGAGGGGTAACATAAGAATTATTGGAGTCCCAGAGGTACAGGAAGAAAATCTCGATGAAGAAGAAACTGTCAAAGACATCATTGCTACAACGTTTCCAGAGCTGAAGAAAACTTGTGACCACATTCAGGAGGCCCGAAGGGTACCAGCTATAAGAAATCCGAATAAAATACCCCAAGACACATTCTGATCAAAATGACCAAAACCTTAGACAGAGACAAAATTCTAAAAGCAGCAAGATCGAAGAAAGAAATCTCTTACAAAGGAGCATCCTTAAAATTCACAGCTGATTTTTCTGATGAAACCCTCATGGCCCGAAAACAGTGGTGGGACATAGTGAAAAAACTCAATGAAATAAATGCCTCCCCCAAAATACTTTTCCCAGCAAGACTCTCATTCATAATAGAAGGAACAACACACAGTTTCACAGACAAACAACAGCTCAGGAACTTCATAGACTCAAAACCATGGTTACAAGAACAACTAAATGGGCTACTTTAAGGCAAGAAAGGCCCCTCAAATACACCAAATTTTAACAGGACAATGGGACAAAATCCCATAACAATAATCTCTCTCAATGTCAATGGGCTAAACGCACCAATTAAAAGACATAGAGTGGCAGGATGGATTAGAAAATTGAACCCAACATTCTGCTGCCTGCAAGAAACACATCTCAATAGTCAAAGCAAACACAGACTCAGAGTCAAAGGCTGGAAAACAATCCTACAGGCAAACAGCTCCCATAAAAAAGCTGGGGTAGCCATCCTTATATCAGACCACATTGATTTCAGAGTGAGGAAGGTCATAAGAGACAGTGAAGGCCATTTCTTATTGATCAAAGGATCTGTACAACAGGAAGAACTTACAATAATAAATGTATATGCACCTAATGAGAGACCAGCAAAGTACTTAAAACAACTACTCATAGATTTGGAAAAAGACATCAATAGCAACACAATACTAGTGGGAGACTTCAACACTGCTTTGTCACCTCTTGATAGATCAATCAGACTCAAGCTTAGCAAGGACATACTTCATTTGAGGGAAACAATGGAAGAAAGGGACTTAGTAGATATATATAGGACACTTCATCCACAAAAAGCTGAATACACATTCTTCTCAAGCGTACATGGAACATTCTCCAAGATAGACCACATGCTGAGCCACAAAACATGCCTCCATAAAATTAAGAAGATAGAGATTGTATCAACAATCTTCTCAGACCATAATGCGCTGAAATTAGAAGTAAATCACATACAAAAACAGAAAACTAAATAAAACACCTGGAAATTAAACAGTGCACTATTGAACAACGAGTGGATTAGACAGGAAATCAAAGAGGAAATCAAAAGATTCCTAGAAACGAATGAAAATGAGAACATGAGCTACCAAAACTTATGGGACACAGCAAAGGCTGTGTTAAAAGGAAAGTTTATAGCTCTACAAGCATTCCTCAGGAAGGAGGAGCGAGCACACATAAGTAACCTGACCTCACAGCTTAAGAGCTTGGAGAAGGACCAAAAAAAGGAGCACAACCCGAACAGGAGAAAGGAAATAATAAAACTCAGAGCAGAGATTAACGAGATTGAAACCCAAAAAACAATCCGAAAGATCAATGATACCAAAAGCTGGTTCTTTGAGAAAATTAACAAGATCGATAAGCCTCGAGCAAAACTCACAAAGAAAGGGAGAGAGAAAACCCTAATAAACCGAATCAGAAATGAAAAGGGGGTCATTACAACAGAAACCACAGAAATTCAGAGGATCCTCAGGGAGTACTTTGAGAAGCTTTATGCCACGGAACATCAAAACCTCGAGGAAATGGATAAATTCCTAGACTCCTACAGACTCCCAAGGCTGAACCAAGAAGATCTGGAATACCTGAACAGACCTATCACCATCAAGGAAATTGAAATGGTAATAAAAAGTCTCCCCAAGCACAAAAGTCCTGGCCCGGATGGATTCACTAGTGAATTCTTCCAAATCTTTAAAGAGGACTTACTCCCAATGCTCTTTAAGCTTTTCCACAAAATTGAAATATCAAAAACACTTCCAAACAGTTTCTACGAAGCAAATATCACACTGATACCAAAAGCAGACAGAGATACCACAAAGAAAGAGAATTACAGGCCGATATCCCTGATGAACACAGATGCAAAGATCCTCAACAAACTACTAGCAAATAGAATCCAACTACTCATCAAAAATATCATACACCATGACCAAGTAGGATTCATCCCAGGGATGCAAGGATGGTTTAACATTCGGAAATCAATCAACATAATCCATCATATCAACAAAAGAAAAGATAAAAAACCTATGATTATATCAATAGATGCAGAGAAAGCATTTGACAAGATCCAGCACCCCTTTATGATGAAAACCCTAGCCAAAATGGGTATAGAGGGGACCTTCCTCAACATAATTAAAGCCATCTACCACAAGCCTACAGCAAGCATCATCCTCAATGGGGAAAAACTGAGAGCCTTCCCTCTAAGATCAGGGACGAGACAGGGATGCCCACTCTCTCCACTTCTGTTCAATATAGTACTGGAAGTACTTGCAATAGCGATTAGGCAAGAAAAAGATATTAAGGGCATTCAGGTAGGAAAGGAAGAAATCAAGCTCTCACTATTCGTAGATGATATGATACTCTACTTAGAGAACCCAATAACCTCCACCAAAAAACTCCTAGAAACAATAGACTCGTATAGTAAAGTTGCAGGTTATAAAATCAATACCCAAAAGTCCATGGCTTTCCTATACGCAAACAATGAGAGAGAAGAAAGCAACATGAAAAAAACAATCCCGTTCACAATTGTGCCCCAGAAAATCAAGTACCTAGGAATCAGCTTAACTAAGGAAGTAAAGGACCTGTACAAAGAAAACTACAAAACGCTACTTCAGGAAATAAAAGAGGACATGAGGAAATGGAAAGATAGCCCCTGCTCATGAGTCGGGAGACTTAACATTGTCAAAATGGCAATACTACCGAAAGCATTGTATAAATTCAATGCAATCCCTATAAGGATATCCATGACATTCTTCAAAGAAATGGAGCAAACACTCCTGAAATTTATATGGAACAATAAGCCCCCACAAATAGCTAAAGCAATTCTTGGGAAAAAGAAAATGGGAGGAATCAACCTCCCGAACTTCAAACTGTACTACAAAGCAGTAATAATTAAAACAGCATGGTACTGGAACAAAGGCAGAACTGCAGACCAATGGAACAGTGTTGAATACACTGACATCTCCCCTCAATCATATGATCATCTAATCTTTGATAAAGGTGCAAGTAATGTGAAGTGGAGTAAGGAAAACCTCTTTAATAAATTGTGTTGGCATCATTGGATGGCTACATGCAAAAAAATAGGCTCAGAACTCTGCCTAACACCATGTACAAAAGTAAGATCAAAATGGATTAAAGACCTCAACATCAGACCAGAAACCATAAGGTACATTGAAGATAAAGTTGGCAAAACCCTCCATGATATTGAAGCTAATGGTATCTTCAAAGATGCCACGCCACTGGCCAAGCAAGTGAAAACAGAGATAGATAAATGGGACTATCTTAAACTAAGAAGCTTCTGCACCTCCAAAGAAACAGTGACCAAAATACAAAGACAGTCTACAGAATGGGAAAGGATATTCGCCGAATACACATCTGACAAGGGTTGATATCCAGGATATACAAAATACTGGTTAAACTCCACAAGAAGAAAACATCCAACCCCATCCAAAAATGGGGCAATGAAATGAACAGAAACTTTCTCAAAGAAGAAATCCGAATGGCAAAAAAGCACATGAGAAAATGCTCTACATCATTGATCATCAGAGAGATGCAGATCAAAACCACAATGAGATACCATCTCACACCTCAGAGACTGGCCCACATTCAAAAGAACAAAAGCAACCGATGCTGGCGTGGATGTGGCGAGAAAGGGACACTCCTTCACTGTTGGTGGGAATGTCCACTGGTTCAGCCCTTCTGGACAACAGTATGGACGATTCTCAAAAAATTAGAAATTGAGCTCCCATTTGACCCAGCAATACCACTCCTGGGAATATATCCCAGAGAGGCAAAAATGTATAGTCGAAGTGACATCTGCACTTGTTTGTTCATTGCAGCACTCTTTACAATAGCCAGAAACTGGAAGAAACCTGAATGCCCAAGAACAGATGACTGGTTAAAGAAACTTTGGTACATCTACACAATGGAGTATTATGTAGCTGTTAGAAAAGATGAAGTCATGAAATTTACATACAAGTGGTACAATATGGAAAGTATCATGCTAAGCGAAATGAGTCAGAAAGAGAGGGATAGACATAGAAAGATTGCATTCATCTGGGGGATATAAAGTAACAAAGTATGAGATTAATACCCAAGAATAGCTGAGATCAGCACCAGGAGGATTACTCCATAACTTAGAGGCCAGCCGGGTATCCTAGAGGAAAGGGCAGTTCAGATAGAGAAGGGAGCACCAAATAAAGGATGTTTGGAGGATCCTCCCAGGAGGGGAGATGCATGTCGAAAGTAGACTATGGACTGAACATGTTTGCCACTCAATGCCTCTTTTGCAGACCACAACACCCAAACGGAGAGAGAGAACACAGGGGATTGCCCTGCCACAGAGACGGGGGGGATGGGAGGATGGGGGTGGGAGGGATATTATCCATGGTGGTGAAAAATGGGCACTGGTGGAGGGATGGGTATCTGATCATTGTATAATTGAAACCCAAGCACAAAAAATTGTAAATCTACAACTGTAAAAAAATAAATAAATAAAATAAAGGGGAAAAAAAAAACAATGGGCATCAGGACCCCCTATGAGCATGGGAACATAGACTCAATAAGAGTTTACCTGACACCAGCACAGAGCAGAGAAGGCAGGACCCTCCCTGCAACCCCCTTAGAGAGAAGCCCCAGCAGGAAAAAAGGCCGGGAAAGGAAAGTCAAAGAAGACCATGACTGCCCCAACCCTATGCCTTGGCAACCGTCCTAGCAATGGACTCTGACCGAGGTAGAGAGCCCTATGGGGAAGC
Source organism: Sorex fumeus (assembly GCF_029834395.1). NCBI lineage: Eukaryota > Metazoa > Chordata > Mammalia > Eulipotyphla > Soricidae > Sorex > Sorex fumeus. Next base: position 5,208,320 of record NW_026606060.1, on the reverse strand, counting down.
TCAGGAGAAACTCTAGAGCAGACGACTTGAACAAGGGAAGCGAGTGCACGTGCTGCCCGAGCCCACATGCTGCCCATACCCATGAGCTGCTGCCGAGCACATGAGGTGCCCGAGCACATGTGTCACCTGCAAGTCCCCTCTTGAGACATGAACTTTCATACTTTCATATCTAACGCTGGGGTGTGTACTGGGCTTTCTCCACCCTTGGAGAAGCCTGTGTTTCTCTTGAGCCTGTTCTCTCTCTCTCTCTCTCTCTCTCTCTCTCTCTCTCTGTCTCCATCTCTGTGTGTGTGTCTCTCTCTCTCTCTCTCTGTCTTTCTCTCTCTCTCTCTGTCTCCATCTCTGTGTGTGTGTGTGTCTCTCTCTCTGTCTTTCTCTCTCTTCCCCACCATTCCTCAAAATTTCCAAATAAATGTTAGACGTCCCTGCTCTTCTCTTCCTGACATCCTTCCTGTGAGGGAGAGGCGGGAACCCGAGAGACCGGGAGAAGGTCTAGGACTGACTTCCTTTTCCTATGAGGAACAAGGCTTGCCGTCCTAGGTTTCCCCAGCTGTTCCCTGGGTGGCAAAGGAGGAGCAAACTGCAGGTTCTCTCTCAGCTGCTCGCCCTCTTCCCCACTACAAGTAAGTGGTCCAGAGAGCCCAGGGTCATCCTCACCACCAGAGTTGAGAACGTCGACTGGCTTCACTCATGGAAAACACAATTAGAACAGAGACAGCATTTCTGTTCTACATGGGGATTCGTGACTAGCACTGCCCAGAGGGGAAAGCAGGGGAGCTGGGTGCAGGGCAGGTGATCAGGAGGCAGAACTCCCAGACACAGGGGTGGGGAGGTCACAGCCAGCAACCTTGCCTCTGCTTGGCCTGGCTGCCTGATGGGGAATGGAGATGATACTGGAGGGTCTGGGAAGAAAAGGCCGCAGGCGCGTGGGCTGCTCCTGTGGCTGCAGAGCTCACTGGGGGCCTTTCGGTGAGGGTGACTCCCTGTTGGGTGGCTGTTTTACAAGGCAGCTGAACCAGGAAAGAGAGCAGACAGGAGATTCTGCTGCTAGGCAGACATGGGAAGACCCAAAACTGTCAGGGTGGCAGTAGGAGGGAAGGGCAGAGAGCGTTTGGGCCCAGAGAACTGGCAGAGACCAGGCAGGTCTGGGATGGGGTGGAGGAGAGAGAAAGGTGAGAAATGGGAAACTAACAGGGGACCTTCTTGAATCCGTCCCTTCACACCCTTCATGGGTCTTTTGGCATCACTACTACTGGTGTCCCACTGACCTCTGAGGAGACCAAGCCACTGGGAGCTAAAACGTTCCTGAGCCCTGCCCTCCACAGCTGCTGCCACGTTAACCCACCACTGGCCCTGATTTGCTGATTCCTGACTGAATCTCACAGGCGAAATGAGCCACACACAATCTCACAGGCGGTACAAGCTACAATTCACAGACATACTGGTCCCCACCACTGAAAACTCTGGGATGCCCTCAGGAGGTGGGTGGACGAGTACCAATCCTGTGGAAGTTCCTGGCAGCCACACCCAAGGGCTCAAGTCCACCACGTCACTAACACTCTCTGCACAGACACCAAGTTGAGAAAAATTTCAGATCCCCCAGTGCCCAGGCGGAGAACTCTGGGGTCTTCTCAGAGGGAGGGAGAAGCCTCCCCCACCCCCATGTACTTCTAGAAACCTGGGAAGCATGCACACATACACACACACACACACACACACACACACACACACACACACACAGAGCCACCGCCAGGCCAACTCATCAGCCCATGCCATAGATTCAGAAGTCTCTGATCGTGATACCTCCTAATTCCGAAATACTGAAATCCCAGGAGGAGCACACCAAATTAGATGGGAAAGTAACCCAGAAGCCAATTAAGCCCTGCAAACAAAAAGCAGTAACACATAAGGCTCAACTAGCAACAAACAGCTCGGTAAATTTGCGGACAAGGTCTTCACTCCGCAGTAAGAAAGAACAATCTTCACATTTGAAAAAGCAGTGTTTTTATATTTATTGATCTTAATATTGGAGCTTTTTTTGTCCAATGATTTCAATTCCAGACTTGTATCAACAGCTGTGGCTTTTGTCTACATGAAAAATAATTAATTAATTTTTAATAACCTTCTATGGTGTCTGCATGTGGTTTTCTGGGCCTTGGCTCCATGCTGATGGAGAGGGGGCTGGGGGCTGGTACCTGAGGACCCCATGGGACAGTGGGGAACAGGGGAAAGGGAAGAGGCAGCTCTGGGAGGGGAAGGCCGTGAGTCGAGGTTTGGAAGGGTAGGGCCCATGGCCAGGAAGCACCCAGGAGTTCAGGCGGGTGCCCAGTGTTCCTCAGCCCTGGCCCTCAGAGGGAGGGAGTACACTTGGAGGCTCCGCTGCCCACAGAGAACACTGGGCTAGGCTGGCCCCCTCCCAGGCCCGGAGCTGTTACACAACATGGCCCAGCCCTGTGAGGCAAGGATAGCGTTACCATCCTCGCCTCGGGCCTGGGGAGGGCACGGCTGACAGGATTAAGCTCAGCTTGCAGAGACAATGCTGAGTGCTTTGAGTGGAAGTCAGCCAACCCCGCCTGGGCTGTGGGGAGGCCCAGTTAGGCCTCCCAGTCCACCCTGGATCGGACTTGGGTTCTGCGGACAAGAACATCTCAAGGTGTTTACTCAGCAGGACCTGAGGTCTGCTGGCCCAGAGCCCGATTTGGGTGTGTCTCGGGTGAAGACACACGCACCCCTCCATCACACCCTCCGCAGGAACCAGCTGCCTGAGTCACCCCACTCCCAGGCTGAATCACCTGAAGCGCCTGGCGTTTCTCCCAACACCACAACTGATTATCTAGCTAAGAGCTGTCAGTCAAGCAGGGCCTTCCCTGGTTCAACAGCACAGGCCAGGAGCTTCGTAAGCTACTATGGGGGGCAGGCTCCAGACTCGGAGATTTCCATGGTATGATCATTGTGGTGAAGTGGAGAGGATGAGAAAGGAAGAAGAGGGGCTGGAGCAACAGCACTGCAGGTAGGGCACATGCCTTGCATGGTGCTGAACCCGATTGGATCCCCAAAACCCCATATGGAGTGAACCCTGAGAAAGTGAGAAAGAAAGAAAGAAAGAAAGAAAGAAAGAAAGAAAGAAAGAAAGAAAGAGAAAGAGAGAGAGAGAGAAAGAAAGAAAGAAAGAAAGAAAGAAAGAAAGAAAGAAAGAAAGAAAGAGGGGGAAGGTAGGAAGGAAGGAAGGAAGGAAGGAAGGAAGGAAGGAAGGAGTGAAGGAGAGAGAGGGAGGGCGGAATATGAGGGCTGGAGAGATAGAACAAGGGTTAAGGTGCTTACAATGTGTGGGGGCATACCTGGGTTCAATCCCTAGGAACCACCAGGAATGACGCCTGAGTGCAGAGATAGAAATAAGTCCTGTGGCATATGCTACCTGAGCTCATGTGCTGCTTGTGCCCACGTGGCTGAGCACATGTGAGCTGAGCACATGTGTCGCCCACATCTCCCCTCTTCATACTTTTCTGTCTAATGCTAGGATGTGTGTATGGGGCTCTCTCCACCCTTGGAGAAGCCCGTGTTCTTTCTTGAGTACATTACTCTCTCTCTCTCTCTCTCTCTCTCCCCCCCCCCACCTCCACACCTAAAAATCCTCCAAATAAAATCTATTTATTTTTTAAGAAAAAGAAAAGAAAGAAGTCCTGAGAACACTTGGGACACACACGCACGAACGCACGCACGCACGCATGCACAAAAGTGAAGTCCAAAAGAGGAGAAATGCCCCCCATTACCCCTCCCATTCTGTTTTAACTTCTCTATATGTAATGCCAATGTTTGTCCCCTGAAGATGAGAGGAAAGAGTGAGAAAGACCCAGAGGAGTGGGACTATAGAATGCTAAGTGCATGTCCTTCAAAGGGGATGGATATTTGATCATTGTATAATTGAAACCCTGAAACCCAAGCACAAAAATTTGTAAGTCTACAAATGCACCTCATGGTGTTTCACTAATAAAATTTTTTTTAAAAATTAAAAGTAAAAGAAAAAAAAACAAAGGGCCCTTCGAAACTATTCTCTAGCCCACCTGTTCAGTCAGATGGGGAAACGACTTGTCCTGAAGCAGAATCTGGGCTCTCCTGCATGTACTCGGGGCTCTTGCCTCTATGTCACAAGACTCTAGGCAAGAGGACTGTTAGGGTCCAGAAGCCTTCCCACTTACATCTACCCAGCAACCCCCGAGCACAGGCCCACTTCTACTCCAGGACTCTGCAGACTGCCTGTGTGTCCATCCCCTCTGCTCCAAGTATTGGGTCCGACTGTTGCTCCCACACACCACCCAGGTCAGCATCTGCCACAGAAGACTGGACAGTTCACCTCAAATCCAGCCATACACTGGGAAAGGAGCTGCTGTGGTGTCTAGGCAGGGAGGCCCCTTCCTGTCCCCTCTAGGAACCCTGAGTAACCAGGACTGTCCTCAGAGTATCTGCTCTGTGCCCAGCCAATAATGGACACATTTGGGCAGACAATTTCTCCCAGTTCTGTTTTCTGTTGAGCTCAAAAAAGGGAGCAGCCCCAAAGAGGAAAGGGAGAAATAAAGACAGACATTCTCAGGCTCCTCATTTAAAACAAAAAAATAGGGCCTGGGGATGTGGCTTGGTGGTAAAGTACATGCCTCGCACGCATGACACCTGGCTTCAATTCCTGGTACCACAAAAACACAAAACAAAACAAAATATAAAAGAAATATGCCCACTGTACAAATAACAAATAAACCAACCCCTCATCCACAGTCAAATATTTCTAATTTTTGAAGTTTGGGGCTAATATTAGCAGGTAAGGAGACACTTGTAGTTATTGTCAAAAGCTCTTCTAAGTCATATGCTTGAAAATTAGAATTTTCAAGCAAAAGTTAAATATTTAGGCCAACTCCCTGAATCTGAAAGTTACTTTGATATTTTATAAGATAACCATCAGACAGCAGCTCACCACTTTATGTTGTCAATAGTAGCCCAGATGGTCTTACTAACTTTAGTACTTATTTTTTATCTCTATATAATTCATGAACCCCATCAATGTGGTGCTGCAATTATGGAAAATGGGTATTAAGTGTCTTATGATGTGTGCAGCCTCGCAGTCCCGAAAGTGGCCTGGAGCATGGCGTCGGCTGGGTAGTGAAGGTAGTGGAGGTCAGGTGATGAGGTATTTATCTGGCACTGGCAGGTTGAGTCTTCTGGTTGTGGTCCTTAGGGCATCGGGGATTGGTGGAAGCAGGCAGAGGATCTCTGTTTCTGGTTCCCGTTGAGCCTGGAGTCCAAGGTCACAAAGTTCTGCTTTACCTGGTTCTGTGGGACTTCACTCATGTGTGAGGCTCGGTCCGAGCATCTGTAAAGTGGCCTGGAGCATGGTGGCAGCTGGGTAGTGGAGGATATAGTGTGAACCAAGGGAACACCTGGAAGGGTGATTGAAGGCCATCCTAAAAGCCTCCATCCCTCTCAGAGAGCCCAGCAAGCAAGCTACCGAGAGTATCCCACCTGCACAGCAGAGCCTAGCAAGCTACCCATGGTGTATTTGATATGCCCAAAACAGTAAAAACAATGGGCTTCATTCCCCTGTTCCTGAAAAAGCCCCCAATACAGCAGCATTAAGAAGGATGAGCAAGTAGAGGCTGATAAAACCTCAGGCCCGAACTAGGCAGCCAAAACAAAGAATGACTGTCTGTACTTTCAATGCACATATGCTGGCATTGAAAGCATCCATTGAGGACTTGATGGTGTAAGCACAGAAGATCAAGTACGACATCATTGGTCTGACTGAGACAAGAAGGCATCGATCACATCACGCCATTTTCGACACTGAAGAAGAACTGTTCCTCGGAACATGCAACGATAGAGGAATCTGTGGTGTCAGTGTCCTTGTCAACACGAACTTGGCCATGAGCACTGATTCATTCAAATGCCTAACAACCCAAATTGAATTATTATGCCTGAATAGATGTGGCTTACTGCCAGCAGTTTCTATCTTCGTGGTCTACACACCAACATCCAACTACGATGGAGCTGGAGAAGTTCTATAAAGACCACACCTTCTACAAGATCATTGTCGGTGATTGCAATGCCAAGATAGGACCAAGAAGGTCGCCCAAAGAACTCCACATCGGGACCCATAGCCTAGAATGGAATGAACAGGGTGAGAGGCTGTCTGAGTTCATCATGTAGACCAAGACCATCCATGGTAACTCACAGTTCCAGAAGGGCGAATCTAAACATTGGACATGGGAGTCTCCCGGTGGACAGTTCCACAATGAAATTAACCATATCATATTCAATTGACAGTTTCGACTGACTGATGTTGCTATTGCCCCAGAATTTCAAACGGGATTGGACCACGTCTCCTTCTTGCAAAATTCTACTTCATGGAAAGGGGAGAAAGTCCTGCAAAGTTTAAGAAGAGAACTCCCAGAATGACCACCAACTGGGAGCTCTTTGGCAATATTGTGGCAACATGGGAAGATGCTGTCATTGACAACATATGATCAACTGGTTCAGCAACTCCATTACTGCGCAAAGAATGCCGAGAATAGGAAAGTCACAAACAGACGCCTGTCTTCAGAAACTCTGGAGATCTTTTACCAACGTGGTTTGGCGCGAGCCTCAGGCAATCACAAGCTAACGTCTGAGCTTGCACAGCTGTCCAGAGAAGTGATAATGGAAGACCTCAAAGAGAGAAGAGCAGCAGTGTTGGCCGGTGCTGCAGAAGCCAGGAAAAGTATTCGCAATGCTCGCCTGTCCTTCACCAACTACAAGACCAAGATGACTGCCCTCTGATGTCCTGATGGATTTATCACATCTTCCAGAAGGGCAGTGGAGAAGATTATCCACAACTTCTACTAAGATCTTTTTGATAGCCGTGTCCAGATACCCACATACCAAATTCCGCAGGATGGGTATGTTGTTCCCATTGTTATAACTTTCGAAATCCGACACGCCACTTTGTCAGTAAAGAAGCATACAGCACCCAGTCCAGACAAGGTCAGACTCAAACACCTAAAGAATCTGCTGCCAGTACTCATCGATACACTGGCTCGGCTCTTTACATACTACCTGTCTGAATGCAAGGTTCCGTCCCAGTGTAAAACTAACAGGACCATTCTGTTGTACAAGAAGGGAGACATCCACGACATTGGTAACTATTGCCTGATCTACCTGCTGTCCATCATCTATAAGTTGTTCACTCGAGTCATCCTGAATAGAACAGGCAGAACACTAGATGAAGGACAACCATAATAACATGCCAGGTTCCAAAAAGGATTCGGCATGATTGACCATATCCACATGGTGACAAGCTCATTGAGGTTTCTCAAGAGTTCAAGATGCCACTCTGTCTAATGTTCATTGATTTAAAGAAGGTCTTTGATTCTGCTGAGACTGAAGAGGTCATCGAAGCCCTAGCCAAACAGGATGTTCAAACTCAATACATCAGGATCCTCCATGAGCTGTTTTACAGACTCCCCACCAGGATCTCACCATTCTACAAGGAAGTGATCATCAACGTAAAGAGAGGAGTTCAGCAGAAAGATACCATTTCACTGAAACTCTTCAGTGCCACCCTCGAGAAAGTCGTGGAATGACTGGAATGGGAAGGAATGGGAGTGAAGATAGACGGTTGGCAACTACACCACCTCCGCTTTGCTGATGACATCATTCTAATAATACCAAACATTAGCCAAGCAACACAAATGCTGATCAACTTCGACCATGAGTGTAGAAAGGTCGGACTGCAGCTGAAACTCACCAAGACTATGTTCATGAAAAACGAAATAGTTCCTGATGTTCCATTTGCTCTCAACAGAATGAACATCTCCAAATGCAGCAATTATGTGTACCAGGGTCGAGAACTCAACATGACAATGACTTGGCGCCAGAACTGCACAGGAGGAAGAGAGCAGCTTGGAACACCTTCAAGAGCGTCGAAGAAGTTGTAAAGAGGACAAAGAACCTCTGGCTCCAGGCTCATCTTTTCGACTCCACCATTCTACCTGCACTAACATATGCCTCAGAGACCTGGGCCCTACAAAAATAGGATGAGAACGCTATTTGGGTATCCCAAAGAGGAATCGAAAGAGCTATGGTTGAAATATCACATTTCACTCAAATGAGAGAAGGAATCCGGAGTTCCGACCTCCATCGACAATCAAGAATCAAGGACGCTGTCTCATTTGCCACGGTGTTGAAAATCAGATGGGCTGGACACGTAATGCGATTTAGAGACGATCTCTGGACTAGAGCTGTTACCATCTGGATTCCATGGCACATCAAAAGGACACGTGGTTGCCCACCTACGAGATGATCAGACTTCTTCGTCAAAACCCTGAACAAATACTTTGAGGCTCTTTGTGTTCCTGGAGCCAGCAGATTCCATTGGACTACACTAGCACCCAACAGGGACAAATGGAGATGCTACTGGTGCCTGCTGGAGCAAATCAAAGATTAATGGGATGCAAATGATACAAGTGATATAATTCAAGTTTAAATTGTAATAATATATGAAATTATAATCATTTATATGTCTTTCTGTTTAGAATTTCTACACACCCAGGTAATTAGCTTCATCTCCCAAAAAGTTTGTCATCTTATCCAGGTAGACCAAGCAAATGAAGGAACTGAAGTTTTAAGTTCTTCATTACCTAATTCAGAGGGTACATTTCTTAAATAATGGCTGGGTAGCGCACCCCAATACTGTAATGAATTCTGTCCTGAATTAAACGCAAAGGACCCTGTGTTTAATATTCCTGACCTGTTTCCCCTGGGGTGGCAATTACTGGTTAAAGTGGAAAAGCTGTGCATGGAGCCCGTCCACATCCTCCTAAAACCTTGGATCGGGACAACCTGCAAACAATTCATTATCTCCAAATTAGCATTCATTTCAGAAGCAATGCTCAGTTGGTTCACTCAGGTGAACAGAGTACAGAGGTACCGTTTCAAAGAAGCAAAAAATCAGAACCACATGCAACTACCTGAGAGGATAAAAGCAGAGAGAATTCAGATGTCAGCATTCTAAGCAGCTCTTCAATATCTTGGGGACAAAAACCATAAGGTGACACTGTGTTTATCTGCAAAAAAATTGGTGTTGGGGTTGGGGTTGGGGCTGGAGCAATAGCACAGTGGATAGGGTGTTTTCCTTGCACTTGGCTGACCCAGGTTTGATTCCCAGCGTCCCATATGGTCCCTCGAGCACTTCCAGGAGTAATTCCTGTGCATCGCTGGGTGGATGTGACCCAAAAAGAAAAAAATTGTGGTCAGTCAAAGAATAACTGGAGTACTGCATCATTGAAACAATTGGCCTTGATTTGTGAAGCTGAGCATTAACGGTAATTTGAGCCCAAGCATCATATCTGGGACAAGTTGATCCCTGAAAGTTAGTTACCACGGAGAGAGGCAACTAACTCGAAAGAGTTCAGAAGAGATGTCTTATAGCATGGTCAGGCCAAACTCTAGAATTTGAGCTCTAGCCATAACAGCACTATCCTAGGCATGCAATTTAACTCTCTTTTTCTTGTAAGACTGGCATGATAATAACACCCACCATATAGGTTGTTTTGTGGGTAGAATGGGTATATCTGTTTAGTTTCTGATGTATTAAATATACATGGTCAAATCTATCCATCTTTCACCACAATGTAAATTCTAGAAGGTAAGAATTCTCGTATGACTTGTTCACTGCTGTTTTCTCAATACCTAAGACAGGGTGTACCACTTAATGGGCAATTAATAAACATTTTGTGAGTCTAATAGCATATTTAGGAAATCTAAAATAGATTTATAACAGCAACAATTTTAGAAAAAAAGACGATTTTTTTTGTTTTTTAAAAATTTATATAATTTATTGAATCATCATGAGATACACAGCTACAGAATAGTTCAAACACCCATCCCTTCACCAGTGACATTTTCCACCCCTAGTGCTCTGTTTCCTTCCTGCCACCCTCCACCTCTCTCTATAGCAGGCATTCTTCTTCCTCCTCCTCCTCCTCCTCCTCCTTCTCCTCCTCCTCTTCCTCCTCTTCCTCCTCCTCCTTTTCCTTCTTCTCCTCTCTGATTCACGCTCTTCCTTTTGGGCATTATGGCTTGCAACACAGGCACTGAACGGTTATTGCATATATCCCTTTATTTACTTTCAGCCCTCGGTTCTTGTCCAGAGTGATCGTTTCCAGCTATGTTTGGAAGAAAAGGCAATTTGGAGCTAGGTTTTACTTCAGTTACTGCTGTGTATTACTTATAATGCATAACTAAGTTTGGAACAACTGAATGTAGAAACTAGAAAGGCAAAAAAGAGTAGTTACGTTTTTGAGGCTTAAAAATCTACAGGGCTAGGGAGATGGTACAGGGGTGTGCAATCTCCTGGCAAATAGGAAAAGGCACCGTGCAGCTCTCTCTCTCTCTCTCTCTCTCTCTCTCTCTCTCTCTCTCTCTCTCTGGTCTCCCCACCCCCCACCTGCCATGGGCAGATGAAGGAGGAAATGAGGCCACCAGGCTGGTTGGTGACCAGTTGCCAATTGTTTATTCCATTCTCCCCACGTGCCTGTTCCAGTCTCACTAAGCCCTTCATTCTCATATTGCCCCTCATTCCCGTCTCCTCCTGTCTCTCCTGCTCATCTCTCGGTGCTGCATCCCCAAGTCCTTGTCTCTCTCTCTCTCTCTCTCTCTCTCTCTCTCTCTCTCTCTCTCTCTCTCTCTCTCTCTCTCATCTTTCCATGCGCCTGCTCCTGCATTCTTCCCCTACATTCTTCTCCCTCTGTCCCCCTTGCTAGTCTCTCCGCACTCCATCTTGCTGCCCTGGTCTCTCTCTTGTTTCTCACCATCTCCTCAGCTTTGGGGGTAGCCACCACACCCCGCCTGGTAGCACGATCAATATATCAAAGGCCCTTCCTGATCTTCCTGATTGCCCATCAGGCTCAAGGGTGGAAATACCACCTAGGAGTGTTTCTCCTCTCCTTAGTCTAATAACTTAATTAACATCCTAATTAACACCTTAATCCTACTTCTTAATATTTGTTATTTTGTATGAACACAGTAAGAGATACACTGAGCTTGTAGGGTGGCTCTCCTGGGGACACCTCGCCACAGACTCAGACTACAGTGCCAGATTAATCTTTCCTAACCCCAGCAGGGTCCGAATCTAATTATTACTTTTTGGATCATGACAGAATTTGTCCATACCATGCTCTTAACTTATAGTTAAGTAATATGGAGCTTTGACCAGGCCCATTTTGATGCCAGGGTAGCTCACTGCTGCCCTGAGTCCATCCAGTCCATCGTCGGGACCCTGATTTGGGGGTGCTAGAAACTAAGGGCAACTGAGGCTCAAGTCCAGAGAGCAGCTGTCCAGGAGGTAATATTATCTGGAGTCAATTAACTACCAAGTTACCAAAGCATAGCATTAACTGTCTTCCTATGTCTATACAAAAAGGACATTGCTCTGAATTAACCAGGCAAAGGACTTAAGGAGAAAAGAAGAACAATATTTACAAGTCAACAGAGCACAAAGAAAGAAGTTACGAGTAAACACAGAGAAATGTGTGCACTGTGATGGGAGTAACCCAATAAGCCTAAACTCCCTGTGCAAGGGGGAAAGGACAAACCAATATTATCTTACAAGGGGTTGTGGCACTTGCCTTGCATGTTATCATCTCTGGTTCAATTCCCATCACTACCCATGGTCCCTTGAGCACTGCCAGGTGAAGCATTGGTCTTCTGCAAATACCATCAGGCTAGGTCAGTCCCAGTACTGCCGGGTCTGAGCAGCACCACATCCTTGGGCCCCAGCTCTGAACCCTCTAGCCCAGTGGGAGGAGAATTTCTGGGAGGGGACCCTGAGGCCCCCTGAACATAGAAGCACCCCCCGCCCACCCTTCCCCACCCAAAAAACAGAAACAATCTAGTTCAGCCTGCTTCTGGTCAAGGTGGAAGGAGATAGGAATTAGATCTACCCTTGTAGTTTCATCAACAGCAAAACAAACAAAAAGCTTGGGAAAAATAAGCAACAGTTTTTGGACACTGGATATAGGCAATGCACGGGAAGAATTCCTGGGAGAGGAGAAACCAAGAAAAACAAGTCGTTGTATTTGCTGTCCACTGCTGGAGAGACAGTGGGAGGAGAGGGAGGGACAGGTAGTGTCCTGGAGTTTGAGACAGAGCTGGGAATGTGGAGACTAGAGTAGCTGACTGGGGATGCAGTGCCCCATGAGCCTGAGTACAGAACTGACCTTACCTCAGCCGCGAAGAGGGCTGAGTGAAAGAAAAGAATCTCATGGAATGTGGTGGGAGGTTATTAGCACTTTGGGGTGGGCTTGGTGTGGTAACATTGCACCCCTAAAACATATAAACATGTATACTCTTGCAAACTAATGTGAACTCCATGAGTAAATCATTTTCTTAAATAATAGAATTCAAATAGAAATTTACAGAGTAAAATCTTTTAAATAGAATCTAATATTATATATATATATATATACTCAAAAATGCCACATAATGACTAATTGGTGTTCCTCCCAAGAATGGAAGTTTAGTTTAAGATTTTTAAGTCCATGTAATTCATTATTTCAACACTCTATAATAGGAAAACATAATCCTATAGACATATTTGGCTTACGGTTCCATACAGATTTTAAAGAGTATTTGTTCTATGAAGAGTACTGTGGGAAATTTTATTTGGATTACATTGCCTCTGTAAATTATTTCCTGGTAAAATGAACACTTTAATGATGCTGATTCTTCCAATCCATGAGCAAGAAATGTTTTCATTTCTTTGCACTTCCTTTCATTTCTTTCAGAAGTGATTTGTAAGTTTAAGTAAATAGGTCTTTCGCCTCCTTAGTTAAATTTATTCCTAGGTACTTGAGTTTTTTAGAGATTGTCATAGATGGTATTTTTTCCAATGTATTGTTGACATGTGAGAATGCAACAGATTTCTTTACATTGCTTTTGTAGCCTGCTACTGTATTTGGTGGAATCTTTAGGATTTTCTATGCACAATACTGTGTCATCTACAAATAGTGATAATTTGACGTCTTTCCCAATTTCAGTTCCTTGGATTCCTCTTTCTTGGCCAATCTCTTGGACAAGGACTTCCAGTACAATGTATCAGTGAAATTGTAGCAGTGCAAGTAAAAATCCTTACCTTATGCCTGATCTTAGAAAGTCTTTCCACTTTCCCCGTTAAACATAACGTTAGTTATGGGCTCGTTACAATCACTTGTATCCCTTGTATCACTTGTTATCCCCTTGCTCATCGATTTGCTCAAGCGGGCACCAGCAACATCTACATTCGTCCCTGTCATGTGCTAGGGTAGCCGGTCGGTTAGCTCAGTTGGTAGAGTGTGGTGCTAATACCGCCAAGGTCGCAGGTTCGATCCCTGTACGGGCCATCTGTGAGCCACTTCCCCCTCAATGGTTCACCTCCTCATCGTGGTGAGGGGGTGGCAACAGTGCCAACTGGCAAAGAGCGAACCAACATGCCACCTGCCCAGCAGAGCCTGGCAAGCTACCCATGGTGTATTTGATATGCCAAAAACAGAAACAAAAATGGGCCTCATTCCCCTGACTTTGGAAGAGCTCCCAATATGGCAGCGTTGGGGAAAAAAAGGCTTGTTACAATACTGAGAAAAATTCCTCCGATCCCCATTTTACTGATGGTCTTCATTGTGAACACATGTTTTACTTTGTTGATTATAGAGATAATCATATGGCTTTTGCCTCGCCATTTCTTTGTGGTGGATCACAAGAACTAGTTTGCTAATATTAAGCCATCTTTACATCCCTGAAATAAATCCCACTTGGCCATGATAGATGATGCTTTTAATATATTATTGAACTCAATTAACTAGAACTTTCTTGAGGGTCTTTGCATCCATGATCATCAGGAATATTGATCACAATTCTTTTTAGTGATTTCTCTGTCAGTTTTTGATATCAAGTTAATCTCATAGTTGGTCTCATAAAAAGTGTTCAGGATGATTCCTTTTATTTCACTTTCTCAAAGAACTTAAAGATGATAGATAGTACTCTGAGAGTTTGAAAGAACTCACTAGTGAGCCCATAGAGCTCTGGATTTTGATTTTGATGTTATTTTTTAATATTGTTTGACTTCCTTGACAGAGATAAGTCTACTCAGACTTTCTACTTTCTCCTGACTCAGTTTCAGAAGGTTGTAATACTTTAGAAATTTACCCATTTCTTCCAGTTTCTCCAATTTTGTTCCATAAAAGTTTCTCATAGTAATTTCATATGCTCCTTTGCATTTCTGAAGTATCTGTTTTAATTTCTCCCTTTTCACTTTTAATTCTTTTTGTCTATTTTTTTCTTTTTTCTCTTTGTGAGTCTAGCATAGGGTATTTTGTTCTTGTTAATTCTTTAAAAAAACAGCTCTTGTTCTCATTGGCTTTTATACTGTGTAATTTTTTTACTTCCATGTCAGTGATTTCTGCTCAGATTTCTATTATTTCCCTTCTTCCACTTTCTTTGGATTCCCTTTATTCTTTATTTTTTTCTATTTTCTTGAGATGTGAAGTTAGATGGTTTATTCGCACCTGTTCTTGTTCCTTCATGAATACCTGTGATACTTTTCCTCTTTTAATGCTGTTTGTTATGTCCCACAGATTTTGGTACATCATATCTTCATATCATTTGTATCCAGAAATCTTTTCATTTATTCTTTGATATCCTATTTGACCCAGTTGTTATTTAGTAATGTGCTGTTCAACTTCCAAATGTTTCACTCTTTCCCAGCTTTCTGTTGTGGCTTATTTCCATCATTAAAGCATTGTGATCTGAAAAGATACTTGACATGATCTCTATTTTCTTGAGGAAAACAGACAGAATTCTCCACGATATTGACCTACATCTTCAATGGTACAACTCCAATATCAAGGAGACAAAACCAAAAACAAATAAAATGGATCACATCAATCTAAAAAGCTTCTCTACTGCAAAAAAAATGAGGAAAAATATTAAAAATTATCCTACTGATTAGGAGAAAATATTTGCACATAATACATCAAGGGATCAACATCCAAAACGTTTAAGGAATTCTCAAAGCTAAAAAAATCCCCAAAACATAAAAATGGATTGAGGATATGAAAAGATGCTCTCTCAAAGAAAACCTCAAGATGGTCAATAGAAAAAAGATTCATCATCATTATCTTTAGATCCAAAAGTCTCAAGATAGTAAGTGTTAGTAAAAATGTAATTTTAAAAAATAGTAAATAATCATTCCAATCATTCACTATCAGGAGATGGTGTATGTTTCAATGTCTTGAGAAATAGTTTGGACATAAGACCCAAAAGAGAGAGAAGGAAAGGGGCGGGGAGAGAGAGAGAAATTGCCTGAGATACTGGCAGGCAGGGGAGGGGGTAGAGGGTAGGAGGGAAATTGGGACCATTGGTGGTAGGAAAAGTACACTGGTGAAGGGAAGAGTGTTGGAACATTATGTGACTGAGATCCAATCACAAACTTTGTAAACGTGTTTGTCACTGTGATTCAATTTTTTAAAATTTAAGTAAAAAAAGAAAATGGTTTTAAAACCTCTCCAAAAATTAAGAATAGAGATTCTATATGACATGAGATTCTACTCCTGAGTCTTTGTGCCAACAAAACACAAACATTAATTTGAAAACATATATGCACACCTGTGTTCATTGTGGTATTATTTACAATAGTCAAGATCTGGAAACAACCCTTGTGCTCACCAACAGAGGATAAAGGATAAAGAGGTTGTGGTATGTACACAATGTACACTACTCAACTATGAGAAAAGATGAATTCTTGCAGTTTGCCGCAATTTGGATAGGATTGGAGAAAGTCATGCTAAGTGCACATAATCAGAAGTAAAGACATTTATACTAGATGATCTCTCACATACGGAGCGTATAGAGAAACTAATGAATGAGGCAATCCCCACTGGAAACAAATCCTGAGATACAGTCAATAGAACTGTGATCTGCAAAGCCTAAAAGAGTGAGAGGATGAGGGAGTGAGGAGAATTCTAGAGACAAAAGTAGAGAGATCAAGATACTTAAGTGATGAACATAGTGTAGTAGCATCAAGCATGCAATAGTAATAGTACTGCTATAAACCATGGTATCTCAAAAGAAACAGATCAGGGCTGGAGCGATATCACAGCGGGTAAGGCATTTGCCTTGCACACAGCCGACCCAGGTTCGATTCCCAACATCCCATATGGTCCCCCAAGTAATTCCTGAATGAAGAGCCAGGTGTGACCCCCCCAAAAAAAAAGAAAAAAAAGAAACAGATCAGAAGAATAAAAAGACAAATATAAAGTTACATTAAAAAGACATAAGAAAATCTGTGTAACAAAGCCTTAATTTATCAAAACAATAAAATCAAGAAATATATATAACTGCTTTTGAGAAGAAATTGATTTAAAATATTGTCATGGTCCAAGTTTTCACAATGGCACTAACATGACTGGTAAATAAAAAGATCAGTGAAGGCCTGGAGGAGAGAGCGCAGTGTGTTGAGTTCATGCTTTGCATACAGGAAGCCCAAGCTGAACCCTGGGACCTCATGGTTTCCCAATCGCTGAGCTGGGAGTATCCCCTGAGCACCACTTGGTATGATCCAAAACAAACAAAAAAAGACAGGTAGAGCATTGTTGGGATTTATGCCCAGGTGCACACATCTCAAAATATAAGAACAACTGGTGTTGGCATAGATATGAGGGGAAAGGGAACATTCATTCACTGCTGGTGGGATTGTTGACTGGGCCAGCCTTTTTAGAAAATAATATGAACATATCTTCAAAACACTAAGAATTTTTATATGACCCAGCAATTCCACTTCTTGACAGTTACCCCAACAGCCCAAAACTACTCAAAGGAGACAGCTATACTCTAAATTAACTGCAGCACTATTTGCAATAGCTGTAGTCTGGCAAAAACCTCAGTGTCTAAGAAGAGATTACTGGATAAAGAAACTATGGCATATATACACAATGGAATTCTACTAGGAAAAGATGATCACTTGATCACTTGACTTCTCCTTAATCGTTGATTTGCTCCAGCAGGCGTCAGTAATGTCTCCATTTGTCCCTGTTGCATGCTAGTGTAGCCCAATGGCGTCTATTCGTTCTAGGAACACGAAGAGCCTCAAACCGATGGTTCATGATCTTGATGAAGAAGTCTGACCATCTGGTAGGTGGGCGGCAATGTGGTCTTTTGACATCCTGTGGAATCCAGTGGGTAACAGCTCTAGCCCAGCGGTCGTCTCTAAATCTCATTATGTGTCCAGCCCATCTGATTTTTGACGCCTTGGCAAACAAGACAGTGTCCCTGTTTCTTGATCGTCTACAGAGGTCGGAACTCCAGATTCTTTCTCTCATGTGAGTGAAACGTGATACTCCAAACATAGCTCTTTCAATTCCTCTTTGGGAGACCCGAATAGTGTTCTTATCCTGTTTGCATAGGGCCCAGGTCTCTGAGGCGTATGTTAATGCAGGAAGAACAGTGGAATCAAAGAGATGTGCCCGGAGCTGGAGGTTCTTCGTCCTCTTAGCTATTTCTTCGACGCTCTTGAAGGCGTTCCAAGACGCTCTCTCCCTCCTGTGCAACTCAGGTCATGTTGACTTCTCAACCTAGGTACACATAACTGTTGCATTTGGAGATGATCGTTCCATTGAGAGTGAATGGAGCATCAGGAACGAGGTTATTTCTCATAAACATTGTCTTCGTAAGATTCAGCTGTAGTCCGACCTTTTCACACTCACAGTCAAAGTCGGCCTGCATTTGTGCCACTTGGCTAATGTTTGGTGTTATTAGAACAATGTCATCAGCAAAGCGGAAGTGGTGTAGTTGCCGACCATCTATCTTCACTCCCATTTCTTCCCATTCCAGTCGTCGCACGATGCCATTTTAGACATTGGAGAATTGTTCCTCGGAACATGTGATAAAAGAGGCGTCAGAGGCATCGGTGTCCTTGTCAACACGAACTTGGCCATGAGCATTGATTCATTCGAATGCCTAACAACCCAAATCAGATGTTTACATTTGAATAGATGTGGCTCACTGCCAGCAGTTTCTATCTTTGTTGTCTATGCACCAACGTCCAATTATGATGAAGGAGAAATTGAGAAGTTCTACATGGAGCAGGAGAAGTTCTATAAAGAAGACCACACCTTCTACAAGATCATTGTCAGTGATTTTAATGCCAAGATAGGACCAAGAAGATCAGTCGAAGAACTCCACATCGGGACCCATGGCCTAGAATGGAACGAACAGGAAAAGATGAAGTCATGAAACTTGCTGCTATGTGGATGGATTTAGAGTATCATGCTGAGTGAAGTTAGAGCGAAAGGGAATGATCTTTCTGACACAGATTGATCTCTATCATGTGTGGAACATAAAGAAACATAGTAGGGGGGTTAACAAATATCAAAGGCAACAGAAACTGAAAATTGGTCTTTTCTAGGAAGCTTGTGGATAGTGGGGAAGGATAGGAGAGACATTGGACAATGGCGGTGGAAAGTAGAAACTTTCCTGGAGGGAATGATGCTGAAATGTTTTGCACATGAAACTTTATGTTAACAGTTTTGTCAACCAAGTTTCCCTAAATAAAAATTTAATAATAATAATAAAAGTGTTCCATGGATAAGTAAAATTTAAATACAGGATACTCTTCAACTGTAAGGAAAAGTGAAATCTTGCCTTTGGCCATGACAAGGGTGGAACTAGACAGGTTTGTGACAAATGAACTAAAGTGAGAAGGAAAGAAACAAATATGGGATGATCTCACACATTCACACATACACTGGATACAGAGAAGTAAAACACCCTTGTAGATCGTCTGTCTGAATTCTACCTGCAGAAGAAAAGCATTGAAAGGCTTAGGGGAAAGTCTGATTAACTGGTTTACCTTTCAAGGACCAGTGCTTGTGGAATGTGATCCATGGAGGGAGGAGGAACAAGGGCACTATGAGGAGTGTCCAGGAGAGAGAGACCAGAACCAGGATGGATGATGGGCACAGGGCTACCTGGGATTACTCAAGGGTGAGGTGCTGGATTGAAGGCCCAGATGAGGCCTTGGAGTCTGGGAGTCTCAGACCTACTGTGTGCAGAGCTGGTCCTGCAGAGCATTATGGGAAGTTGTAGCAACGCTGCTTCTACAAATCTGGCTCTTTTGGGGAGAATCTCTAGCCATAGTCACTTGGGGTAGGGAAGGGCCTGGAGCAGCTGACTGCAGTGCAGACTTACTTTGACAAGATCTTTTCTTCTACCCTATAATCAAATCCATAGAGGGCTGCCCATGTTGCTCTCCACCTTTCCCTCAAAGTTCCCCATGGTTGTGTCCCCACTGTACTTGAATGACCCAGAAAGCACTAGGCCAGCTGATCCAGTCTGAGCCAGAAAGGCTGTTGGGGACTCCAGCTGCAAATTTCCTCCCTGGGAAGGGGGACATGAGATCCACAGAATGCAGAAGAGGGATGCCCCTATGCCTTCAAATTCTGCTTCAAGCTTTTTCTGAGGACCGGCCATGTGTCTGCCTTCCGTGTGTTTTGGGGAGTGGCACTTAATGTGATGAAATTCACAATTCACATAACAAAAATAGAATCATCTTTTAGTGGACCATTCAGTGGCATTGAGCACATTCACAGTGTCAAACAGCCATAACATCTGATTCCAAAGCATTTCATCACTCCCAAAGAACAGTTCCCCCTCTCCTTAACCCTTCGCTACCTCTAATCTTCTTTCTGTCTCTCTGGATCTAGCTAGTCTGGAGATTTTGTGTAAGTAGAGTCATACAGCCCATGGCTTTTATCTCTAGGTTCTTTCACAAGGCAGAAAGCCTTCAAGGCTCATCCACACTGTAGCCTCTTTCCTAGGTGTCTTTTCCTCAAACTTCATCCTACTCTAAATTCCTCCCTACATTAGGAAGTTTCTTTTCCTTTCTCTTCTACTTTCCAATAAACTTTTCTACTTTCAAAAATAAAACTAATGTCTTTCCTCCTCTAGCTGAATAAGTTTATAAAATGTTTTTATATATTTTGTAACATTTTGATCAGTGTCTGAACACGCACATAATGGTCCTGGTTCCCAACCGGCTGTCCCCGGGGCTAGGAGCAGTACATTTCCCACCTCACTGTGTGACCGTGACTTTCGTATGACATCACCAAGCGGTTCATTCTTAGAAAACATCCGAGAAGAATGACCAGTGACAGGGGCTGGAGTGATAGTACAGCAGGTAGGGTGTTTGCCTTGCATGCGGCCTACCCAGGTTCGATTCCCAGCATCCCATATGATCCCCCGAGCACCGCTAGGAGTAATTTCTGAGTGCAGAGCCAGGAGTAACCCGTGAGCATCGCCAGGTGTGACCCAAAAAGCAAAAAAAAAAAGAGAGTGACCAGTGACAGTGCTGGACACCACATTTTGCTTAGTCCACATATGAGTAGGCCCCACCTTTTGGTTATTGTGGGTAGAGTTGCTATGAAAATGGGTGCAGTAGGTTTTCAACTGAAATTCTTGTGTTGAATACACTGGAATATATACTGAGGAGTAGAATTGCTGGGTCATATGGTAATTTTTTTCAAAATTTTGAGGAATTACCATTAGTGGCATTTTGCTTTTGGCTTAAACTTATGCACGGTATATTCCCGTTGCTTGTGTGTGTGTGTTTGTGTGTGTGTGTGTGTCTATGTGCATGTGGTTTTGTTTTGTTTTGTTTTTGTAGGGGTAAGCCACATCTGGATGTATTCAGGATTTACTCTTGGCTCTGTGCTTAGGGATCACTACTGGCAGTGCTCAGGATACCATGTGGGATGCCAGGGATCCAACCCAGGTGAGCTGCTTGTACCTGCTGTACTATCACCCCATATTTCTGATGCTTTTGTCAAGAAAACACTGCTGCTGTGAGCATAAGTCACTTTGGGTGTTCACTTAGCAACCCATCAATTCCCTTCCAGAACCTGGTCTTAATCATTCAAATAACAATTGCCAGACCAGACCTGTCACCTTACGCTAACTCCTCTATCACCCTACCAGCCTTCCTGACCTTCCATTCTGCTTCTTTTGTTTGTTTTCGTCCACACCAGCAGTGCTGGGGGCTTTTCCCTGGCTCTGTATTCAGGGGTTACTCCGGGTGATGCTTAGGAAACATACGTGGAGTGGGGGGTTGAAGCAGGTAGGTCACCTGCACTGTAAGTGCCCTCCTGCTGTTCTCTCCAGCCCCGCCAAGCTGTGTCTCCTAGCGTCCTCCCTATCTAGATGGGGGACCACAAGTCCCCCCAATATCTTCTCTGGGCCTGGACCCTCAGTACTCTCATCCTTCTGGGCACACCCGCAGCCCCCTCTCTCTACCAGGTTCTTTCACTCTAGCCTCAGCTCTGTCCTCTGAGATTCTACCAAGATCCCTGCCAGGCTGGGATGAAGCAACAGTGTAACAGCACAGATCTCTGTGAGTGTAGTAAATCCTCTCAAGGACCTGCATGAGAGGGACTGAGGTGGCCAAGCCCCCTCTCCCCATAGCCAAAGCTCTCTAAGCATCCCTCCTCTCCCCCACCCCCCCCCACACACAGCCAAGACTCTCTGAACATCCCAGGTGTGAGAAGGCTGAGTCCCCCTCCCCACAGCCAAAGCTCTCTAAGCATCACCCCCCCAACCCCCCACCCCGAACATCCCAGCCACAGCCAAGGCTCTCTGAGCTTCCCCGGAGTTCCTAAGTAACAACAAAGGCTGTTTCTGAGCCCAGCGATCCTGCAAGGTAGGGACTGCTGTACCAATTTTCCCCAGGAGGACAGAGACTTTGGGAGATTCAGGAACAACCCGAGGTCAGCATGCCGTGAATGCTAATGAAGTGTTTTGATCCAGACCTGTCTGACTCCAAATTCTAGATTCCTGTCACCACATGAAGTTAAGTGACATTGAAATTGCAACATATTAGCCTCTACACTGACAAGATGGCAGAGAAATGATTGCATGAGCTGATATTGTGTCTCATCCTGAAGGCTGGTGGGGTTCTTTGAAAAGCAACTTGACAATATGGGTCAAATCCTTAACAATGTCCCTACCAGGAAATAAATTTCATAAAGCAATAGCACAGCGGTAGGGTGTTTGCCTTGCACGCAGCCAACATGGCCGACCCGAGTTCGATTCCTCCGCCCCTCTCGGAGAGCCCGGCAAGCTACCGTGAATATCTCGCCTGCATGGCAAAGCCTGGCAAGCTACCCATGACATATTCCATATGCCAGACACAGTAACAACAAAGTCTCCAATGGAGACATTACTGGACCCGCTTGAGCAAATCGATGATCAACGGGAGGACCTTTATTATTATTATTATTAATATAAAAATATACACCTATATGATGGATTCATGTCTGCATTCATTATAACAGCAATGAGCTCGGAAGGAGGAAAATATTCAAACAATAGACCTTGACTAAGTCAAGGTTGTACAACAGAAAAAGGGAAGTCTTTTCAACAAATGGCTCTAGAAAGACTGAGTAGTCAGTTACAGAAAATACTAGGCCACTAGAAAAATTAATTTATCTCATAAAAATTAACTCGAAGTCAATGAAAAACTTGTATATACCAGAAACCATAAAATACAAAGAGGAAAGCACAAGTCAAGCATTCTACAATATTGGCTTCAGTGATATCTTTGGTTATTTAATATCTAATAAGGAGAACAGAATAAAAAAACAATTAGGGTAACATCAAACTAAAAAGCTTTTAAATGAAAAAAGGAAATAGCTAAGTGATGTGAAATACTAATTAATTACAGTACACACATTTTCTGTTTAGGGGCTAATATTCAAGGTATCTGATTTTTTGTTTGTATTTTTATATGTATTCATTGCAGAAGTGGTTTCATTTATTTATTCATTTTTGCTTTTTGGGTCACAACTGGCAATGCACAGGGTTACTCCTGGCTTTGCACTCAGGAATTACTCCTGGTGGTGGTGCTCGGGGGACCATTTGGGATGCTGGGAATCGAACCCTGGTCAGCTGCGTGCAAGGCAAATGCCTTACCCACTTACTATCGCTCCAGACCCAAGTATATGATTTTTAGAAACTCGGAAAACTCAACTACAAAAACAAATAACCCCATCCAAAAATATGAGCAGAAGAGCTAAGTTGATACTTCTTCAAAGAAGACAAGTCAAAAGGCACATGCAAAAGGCATATGCAAAAAAAATGCTTTAAATCGCTTATCAAGGAAATGCAAATAAAAATTACAATGATATATCAGTTCACACCTGTGAGAAAGGCCTCTATCACAAAGATCAGTCACAAGTGTTGTCAAGGATGTGGGGAGGAAAAATCCCTCCTACATTGTTGGTGGGAATGTAAACTAGCTCAGTCTCTTTGGAAATCAGTCTAAAGCTTTCTCAATATGCTAAGAATAGACTCAGCATATGATCTAGCAATTGCACTCCTGGGTATTTATCTGAAGAATGCAAAACCACTAATTGGGAGCGATTTGTGCACACCTATATTCAATGTGATTCTGTTTATTATAGACAAGATCTGGAAATAACCTAAGTGCCCAATTATGGATGAATGCATCAGGTGTGTTACATATGCCCAATGAAACACTACCTGCTTGTAATAAAAGATGAAGACTTATCAGTTGTGACAACAGGGATAGAAATGGAAGGTGTGAGTCTGAGCTAAAAAATCATAAAGACAAATATGAGATGATTTCACTCACATGTGAGAATCTAAAAATATAAAAAATATATAGCAAGGGGACAGATAAAACCAATCCAAAGCTAACTCTTGGCTTTAAGGGCTTTAAGCTTTAGACTGATGTTGTCAGAGAGGGAGAACAGGGGGCTCCCCAAAGAACATTTGACATTATCTAGTGACATTTGGGATTGTCCAAGTGATGGGAGACGAACAAGTTCTAGTGGCATCAGTAGATGCAGAGATACTATCAAATATTCTCTAATGCATAGGACAGCTGCAGAATGTCAAGAATAAATGAGTGAAAAAGTCTATAATGGAGAAATGAAATATTATGAATAGAAGATAAAGGAGCATTCCCAAAGGGATGCACCATGATTATACCACTGAAAACTGTATCTTCACTAGACAGGGACAAACTACATGAAAAAGATGTGGAAAACTGCAAAGACTGAATTGGTGAAAACAGAAATAAATCTTACTCCTGAAAATTCTATTTTGACGTTACATTATTCTATTGAGCAAATCGATGAACAACGGAAGGACAGTGCTACAGTGCTTCAGTGCTACATTATTCTATACGAAGGACAACTGGATAATAGATATGCCTTGCCATGGCCAGTGTCCAGATCCAGAATTGCATGGGGCATCTTTCTCTGTGCTCAGTAAATACTTCTAGGAAGAAGGAATCTTTTTGTTGCCTTGTTTGTTTTACAGGACTGGAGCGATAGCGCAGCAGTAGGGCATCTGCCTTGCACACAGCCAACATGGCCGACCCAAGTTCGATTCCTCCGCCCCTCTCAGAGAGCCCGGCAAGCTACCGAGAGTATCTTGCCCGCACGACAAAGCCTGGCAAGCTACCCGTGACATATCCAATATGCCAAACACAGTAACAACAAGTCTCATGATGGAGACGTTACTGGTCCCGCTCGAGCAAATCAATGAACAACGGGAGGACCGTGACCGTGTTTGTTTTACAAAAGCTATGTGGACAGATCAGATCAAAAGTGGTGTTTTCTAAATGCGACTACATCAAACTAAGAGACTTCTGAAATACAAAATAAAAGATGACTAGAATAAAAAGACTCCCCACAGACTGGGAGAAATATTTACCCACCACTCATCTGACAAATGGTTAACATCTAAATTATACACAGTCCCTGTAAAACCTAGCAACGGGGCAAAGAAATGAAAAAGGACTTCCTTAAAGGACACACATAGACGCCAATAGGTATATGGAAAATGCTCTGTACCGCTCATAATCGGAGAAATGCAAATCAAAATTAAAATAAAATTTATCTCATACCACTGACACTGGCACACATTAAAAAAATCAATTCAAGACTCATAAAGAAGTCTTAAAAGAGATCAGCAAGCTACAGAGGTGCCTCGAGACCCTGCTTCAGACTGAAACTCATATCTAGGGCATCCCAGAGAGGGCAGGTAAGTCCCCCCCACCTGCCCAAACAGAGCCTTGGAAGTCAAAATTCTCCAGAACCCAATCGTCACCATGCTCACAGCCAGACCCTACAGTCTTGGACGAGCTTCATCCAAGAATGAATCTGTTGAAAAACTCGGGTATGTGGGTTTTGTGATGGAAATCTCCAGGATCTCACAGAGTTTGGAATGGGTGACCTCCCATCATCCCCCTGTTCTTCCCGGAGCCTGGCAGTCATGCCTCTGTACTGCTTCTGGTGTCATATGAGCTCATTTACTGGCCGTGATCCAGAGACTCATAAAAAAAATCTCAAAAGAGGTCGGCAAGCTGCAGAGATGCTTCTGGACCCCAAAGTCACCATCCAGTTAAAAATTTAACTCCAGCTGTATCACCCCATCAAAATTTTAGAATTCCTGGAGCACGTGACTGCATTTGCAACAGTGAGACACTGCATACTGTACACCACTGATATACCAGGAGTAGCACACCACATTGGATGGGATGTAAACTATAAGCAACCAGTCTTGATTAAGAAAATATTAACACACAAGGCTTAACCTGTAACAACATGTTAGTCATCTCTTACACAAGGGCTTCATGGCTCCAGGGTGAGCTACAACAATCTTCACACACTTTCTTCTAAGGAAATCTCTTTTGATCATTTTTAGTGAATTAATGATAACAAGTAATACAAAATAAATAATTCAGGGCCTGCTGTTGGGGCAGGCTTGGGTAGTGATTTGGAAAATTGGAAATAATGGTGGTGGGAGGAGAGAGAGAGAACAAAGGGGAATGCCCTGTCACAGAGGCAGGGTGGGATGGAGGGACGGGGGGTGGGAGGGATGCTGGGACCCGTGGTGGTGGAGGATGGGCACTGGTGGAGGGATGGGTACTTGATCATTGTATGACTGAGACCCAAGCACAAAAATTTGTAAGTCTACAACTGTACCTCATGGTGTTTCACTAATAAAAAAATAAATTAATTTTAAAAAATGGTGGTGGGAAGGTATAATGGTGGTGGGATTGGTGTTGGAATATTGAATGCAATAAATCATAATGAAAAACTTTATAAAAATAAAATAAAATTTAAAAAACTAAAATTTATTACTAAAACAGTTCTGGTGGGAACATGAAGGAAAAGAACCTACGTTCACTGTTGCTGGCAATGTTGACTGGTTCAATTCCTTTGGAAAACAATATAGACACTTGTCAAAAACAAACTAATCTAAGAACTGAGCTTCCATACAACTCAGCAATTACCATTTCTTGGCATCTACTCCCAAGGTCCTCAAAACGCTATTTTGAAATGACATTGTGCCCATATATTTATTGCAGCATGATTCACAGTAGTCAAGATCTGGAAATAACCCAGAGGCCAAGAACAGATGACTGAATAAAGACACTGCGGTATATAAATATGTACAATGTATATAAATGGAATACTACTCAGCTATGTGGAAAAAATGAAATCATGCTATTCACCACTATGTTGTGGAAATAAGTACAGCATATCATGCTGATGATGCCAGTCTGAAGGACAGATACAGAAAGATGTCCAAAACGGAATATTAAAAAAAAAAACATGGTGGGGCTAGAACGTTAGCACAGCAGGTAGGGCATTTACCCTTGCATGTGGCAGACCTGGGTTCGATTCCCAGCATCCCATATGGTCCCCTGAGCACCGCCAGGGGTAATTCTTGAGTGCATGAGCCAGGAGTAACCCCTGTGAATCACCAGGTGTGACCCAAAGAGCAAAAATAAAGAAAACAAAAAACAAAACCACAGTAAGTGAGCAGCAATAAATGACCAAAGGCCACGGAGAGTTCGTTGGTCTACAGTACTAGCTTTCTTAGAGAAGGGTGCGGGTGGGGGTGGGAATGGAAAGGGTCCTTGGAGCATTGGTGAGGGTGTCAGCACTCTGACAGTGAGTAGGGTCAGAATGATGCATGTATGAAACTATCATTGACAGTGTTGTAAATCATGGTACCTCATAGTACCTCAACTTTTTAAAAAGTGGCATTTTCAGAAAACTGTCTAAATGGCAGAGTCATTGAGTTGGTGAGGGCTCCTTGTAGATGCAAACAAGAGAAATTAAGCTGGCAGTAGCTTACATTGGGGACTTGGAACAGGTCGGGTGGATCTAACAGCTCAGGGCATGGTCTCTGAAGCTTGGTGCCGTTTTCCCCGGTGCATTCATGCTGCCAGCTATCTACCCACCCCTCAAGGTGGCCGGCATGGTCTCTGCACGCTGTTGCCTCAGAAGACGGAGACAGAAGGCTCCGTGTTAGCAGCATTCTCAACTATGAGTCAGAAAAGAAGTGATGGTAGAATATCTCTGGCATTTCTGGTTGACTGTGTTAGGACCACACATTTATCTTTTGTCTGCATGCTATGGTCGAATGGTGCTGATACAGAGAAAAAGCAGAACTGGCAGGAAAAGTGGGGTAGGCAGACATACATGGTAAATGTCCACTCTCCTCACGAACTGGCAAACATTTGGGTACTTGAAAGCGTGCAGTGACACAGACACAAGGGCTGAGTACAAACCATGTAACAGATGTAGGAGGCTCACATTATCGATAAAATGAGATATTTGGGTGAGATGCTTCAGTTTCTAATTAAAGAGGCAGGATCCTAATGTCACAGGGCTGAAATCGTGAAATGGGACTTTACAAATATGCTCAGTAACTATTTCGCTTTGTAGACGGAAAGTGACATTCCAAGTACGATTCCTTTTTGCTGTTGAAACCTCATCCTCAGCTAGAGCCAGGGTACCTGCAAAAGAGGAAGAGTCTGCCCTTACCATCTAAGTCAGTCATCCGTGATAGCATGGACCTGAAAACAGACATTGGCCTTTAAGACTATTCATTGCAATGGGGCTCAGAGAAGATGGATCCCTGGGAAGGAACAGGAAGAGGGGCAATATTTAGCAGGGACTTTCCAAACTTTTTCCGTGGGAACTTTAAGAAGCACACTTTGCATTATGGATTTGCTAGTCATACAATGTACACAGGGCGGACCTGAGACATGTTCGATGAAGCAATATTCCTATTATGGGCGGTAGGCTGATACTTTTTCCTCCATTATATTTTAATATCTAATGTATTTGTGATGCCCCCTTCCATCATGCTTTCATTTTATTTACTTTAATTTTAGGAGTACATCAGGTAGTGTAGAGGTAGCCGTGTGGATGGGGAATAAAGCCTGGCTCTCCCAATGCAGAGTAGTACGGGCTCCAGCTTTTTGAACTCTTTCCCCAGCGATCTTAAACCAGAGAATCTGAAGATTTATCGAGAGGTATTATCAACAAGCCTCCCTTTGTCCTACCTATGGGTAGTGCCTAAAGTTTCTGCCTAAGGGGCAGACACATTTCTGAAAGTTCCCTTTAAGACATAAATACCAGGGCCAAGGAGATAGCTCAACAAGCTGGGACACACACATTGCATGTGAGAGGCCTGGGTTCAATTCCTAGCACGACCTGGTCTCCTGAGCACTTATCTGGGAGTAGCCCCTGAGCCTCCAAGCCAATCACGGTCACGGTCACGGTCCTCCCATTGTTTGTTGATTTGCTCAAGTGGGCCCAGTAACGTCTCCATCTTGAGACTTGTTGTTACTGTGTTTGGCATATTGAATACGTCATGGGTAGCTTGCCAGGCTTTGCCGTGCAGGTGAGATACTCTCGGTAGCTTGCCGGACTCTCCAAGAGGGGCAGAGGAATTGAACCCGGCTCAGCCGGGCCAGCTGTGCGCAAGGCAAATGCCCCTACCACTGTGCTATCGCTCCAGCCTTTAAGAGATTCATCTTTCCCCCAAACTAAAAACAAAATAAAACTCGAATCTCTTAAAGGCGCCAGTTGACCTACTAAGACCTACTAAATGTTTTTCTGTAGGATTGAGGGGAAACTGTCAGCACTTCTGTAGATATGTTTATGGGGCCTGAATATTAGTAGTCAGCAAGACAAGCTTAATAAAAGGCAGACAGTCTTTCATTCTTCTGAAGGCTGCTTAAAATGTGTGAGCTTTTTCCTTGTTCCAGAAGAGGACAAAACTTACTACCTGCCATTTACTCCTGTGTCCAAGACGCAAGGTGGGGTCAGCCTCCTCATGAGAAGCTGGTAAAATGTTCCCTGCGTCTCATTGTTGCCAGCTCTTGGCTCCCTTGAAAATCTCTGTTGCATCCCAACACAACTACTGGACTAGAGAGGGATCGACAGACAGGGTTAGGCTCTTCCGTGGAACTGCTCACAATGGGACATAAGTAGAAATGATACAAAAGAGTTCCAAAGGACCAGGTGAATTTCTTCCAGTTCTGACTCTTGCCTTGAGCAGAGGCACATGTTCCCCCATCAGCAGAGGTCCCAGATGAGAAGATGGGGAAGAATCAGGGCTACAGTGGACCTGGAGTCTACAAGACAGAGATAAAGTATGTTTCATACGCTACTGAGGTTGGGAGTTTACATGTTACCGCAGCAAAGTTGATGATTCACAGTGAAAGGAGAAATGAGAGGAAGAGGAAGATGCTGATGCACAGCGCTGAGAGGAGAGATGTGAAGAGCCTCTAGGGGCTTAGAATTCTGCTAAGTCTACATGAACTAGAGGACAAGGTCCAAATAGGCTTGTGTCCCCACACCCCAAATAAAGCTGCCATCTAGCCCTGAGCAGAGCCGAGGATAAAAGAAATGGCCAAACCACAGTGACTTACAATCCTGTTAATGATTGTTCCATGCGTGCATGGTTCCAGCACCACACCCACCACCAGAATGCCTGTGTCTCTCCACCAGTGTCCCGAGGCCCCTCCCATCCGTCTTCTTGGGATGTCTTCGTCCCCACTTGCACCCCCACAAAACCAGGTCAGCTCAGTTCTATAGATCAACTTTCCAGTTCCGGCATCTTTGGCCACTTACTGTTCCCTTACCACGTTTCTTGATATCTCTTCATGAGAGAGCTTATTCTGAATCTGCAGGAAAGCAGAGTTTGAGGGTGGTGCGTGCTCCAGAACTGAGTGACTCCTAGTGTGGACTTGAGTTAAAAACTTGAATTAAGTCTTTAATTTTTTTCAAAGGTTGAGTAACCTTGATGGTGCCTGCTGTGGGCTGGGCAGAGAGGGGTCAGGGCTCCACGTCTCTGCTCTGGAGTGTGTGACTGACTCCCCTGGGCTCCTTCCTGTCACTGTAACCACCTCATCAGGACTGCACATTGCTCACAAGCCCATCTGTCTCTTGATAGGGAACAGGGGAATGATAAAACAAAACTCAAGACGCACAAACATCTGAGAGACATGGAGATTTGCGGAGCTTGGGGAGATTCTGCTGTGCAGGGGCAGAAGGGGAAAACGGGAGGGTGAAGGAAGATCTGTGGGTGATCCCGGAGACTTACTAAGGTTTGGGGTCCATGAGAAGGGCGAGATTGGCTTTGATTGTGTCCCCCAACACCCACTAAGTATGAACGGAGTTCTGGTCAATGTGTCCTTTCTGGAACTGCACAACTACTCAAGAAGCTGCACCTAGTGACCTGTGTGTACTCCATGCAGCCAAGGAGAGAGGAGGGCCACAGAACTGCGATGCAAACAGACGCTAACCTTTGTTCTCAAAGGAAAATGCTTCTCCCTGTGCGCGTTCCTCTGGAATTTTCCACATGCCATGTTGACCTTCATCAAGGGAGATGTTTTGTTTTGTTTTTAAGAAAAATTTTAGACTTGCCCTGGCCTGTTCAGGAAAGGATTTGTGCCAGTTACAGAAGGTCACACAGTCCAGAGCTCCACTTCAGGGCAAAACCGTGGTTGAGAGAAAAATGACTTAGGCAAAAAAGAGATAAAAACAAGAAAAAAGAGAGTATTAAGGGAGAGAGCATTCCCTGGGCTACACGCAGAGTGTGATGGTGATAATACGCCATGCCTTCCCTGGCTTCTGCATGAGAAAAGCTTGGTGGCCCCAAGGAGAATGTTCTCTGCAACACACAACTGTGGGTTGGAATGAATTCTATTTTCAGTCATGAACCAATGAAGGCAACAGCTGGGTTCAAGGGCTCTTCTCCCAAAAGGATCAGGGGCATAGGTCAAAGTTCAATGGGTCAAGGTGAATTCTTTGAAAGACCAAAACAGTGCAATTCAAGTTGGTTGTTCTGATGGTATCCTTTGACCTGAGCGTAATGTGAGAGTAAACAAACAGGGATATACCTCATCCTTCAAGCCACCCACCACAGACATTATGTCCGGAACATGAGTTTCTGACAAGAACAGAGCTGTGTGGGTCAGAACTAAAATACAGAGGTCTTAACTGGTTTTGTGCATGGCTAATCCAGGTTCTATTCCTGGTGCCACCTATGGTCCCCTGAGCGCCGCCAGGACACAATGGGGTGTGGCCCAAAATAAAAAAAGAATAAAGTTGCTGCTCATCTCTATATTCTAAGACAGAAGAAGCTTGGGGTTCAGATGAACTCTAGCTCCTGTTCAAGGAAGACTGGATAGACTTGGCCAGAAGCCATGGAGAGGGGAGGACCAGTGGCCCCCTTTGCCAAGTTCAGGAACCAAATCAGGACTGGAGCCAACATAAAAATCCACCAAATCTCCACCTAAAAGAAGCTGAGAAGAACAGCAAAGTTTCCCACAGGGATTAGTTTCACATCTACTCCAACCTGTGGCAAAGTCCCAAAGGTGTCAGAGAGATCATAAGGATGTCAGTCAGAAAGATAGTATGGCAAGTAAAGCACTGGCCATGCCCACAGCCTACCAGGGCTCAATCTCTGACACCTGTATATGGTCCCCTGAGCCCCACCAGGAGTGATTCCTGAGTACAGAGTCAGGATATGGTAGAGTCAGGAAGAGTCAGGAGCAAGCCCTGAGCAACACCAGTCGTGGCCCCCAAACAAAAACAAATTTAAAAGGATGTCATACGCATCCACTGCTGGTATGTTATAGCCTCTAAAATGTTCAAAGGAGTCATAACCTATTTCCCCACACGACCATCAAACATTTAACGAAATTTCTGGGATGCTTAGATTCTTTAAGTTCAATTTAAAAAATCAAACTACATCTTAACCAAAATGAACTACAAACAATTATCATTGCTCGAGCGGGCCCAGTAACGTCTCCATTGGAGACTTTGTTGTTACTGTGTCTGGCATATTGAATACTCTCGGTAGTTTGCCGGGCTCTCCGAGAGGGGTGGAGGAATCGAACTCGGATCAGCCATGTTGGCCGCTTGTAAGGCGAACGCCCTACCCGCTGTGCTAGCGCTCCAGCCCTACAAACAATTATCATTACCAGTTATAAAATGAGAGTGTTGAGCATGAGAAAGAAGGGGGAAGTGTACACCAATGTTTAGAAAGCCGAACCTCCACAAATGTTGGCTATTCCTACAAATTACTGTCTTTGAAAATAGATGCTTTTCCCCACAGAGTCCTTCTGATGACGTGAAAAGAAAGTTCTGAGGAATTCTCTTTGACTTCTCCCCCCTCTTGCCTCCCTGTCCACAGCTTGCTCTCCTCACCCACTACGCCTGAGACCACTTCAGTTTCACTTTTTTCTTCCCACACAAGCACTGCACTGACAGTTTGGTCTTTTAAACCACCACAGACAAGTTCAACTGAACTGATATGGTATCAATTCATTCCAGGAAGACAGTCCTGATCTCAAGAAACCATAAAACCATAACAATGTCTCGATCAGAAATCATAACCTGCATCTGCCAGACTGGGCTGATTCCACTAATGAAGGAACAGAATGTCTCCCTGATTCATTTGCAACAATGAATTTAGGAGCCAACTCAAGTTTACCATCAGTTTGTTAAGAAAGAATGATCAAGTGGTCCCAGAGAGTGAGCTCAAAGGGATGGAGCATACATACTGCATAAAGGAGGTCCAGATTTAGTTCCTGGCACTGCTGGGTATTATCCCCCCCAAAACAAACAAAACAGCCAATTAAAGAAAGGATTAGTCTATATACTTTTGATTCCATTGTAATTGTATATGCCATAGAAACTCAATAATTGCCATCAACTAGTGGTGGATAATTACTTAATTTCAGGCGCTGCACTTGAAGTATAATTTGAAAATTAGTTTCATTTACACATTTTATTGTTTTAGCCTATCAGTTCTCCTAGCAAGCGATTAACATCCTTAATTCAAAGATGGGGAAACAGAGACTCGCTGGGTCAGTGGCTGTCACCATACAGTGAAACTAGCAAGGAGCAGATTGTGTGCATGTTGATGCCAAATCTGCCCCAAACTAAAGCCTAAATCTTTCCACTCCATCATGCTGCTTCCATAAAAACCCTTTATGAAAGTGACAAGCTTCTCTAGTGATGACGGAGCCAGTGGTAGGAGGCTTAGGTAGGTAGCTATGCTCAGAATCATAGACACCAGACCCTGAGGGTAATGAATGCCTCATCGCAGAAATGGCCCTCTGGCTGAGGTCAGACAGATATCCCGGTTCTGGTTGAAAAGCTGGACTAGCAAATCTCAATATCTGAAATCTAAAACAAATACTGAAAGTCAGGATGTGATAAAGGAGGCTAAAGTGGACTTCCATCGAATTGCATAAACATCTTATAGATGAGACACTGCATTTCAGAAGATGCGGAGATTAGGGAGGACACACTCCCATTGTGGAGGAAGCATTATAATCTGAGGGTGAACTGAGCATCGAAGACAACAGGGCTTCACCTTGTAGTTCACTGAAACTTGGGTGGAATTGATGAGGATCCTGTTTAGTGAAATAAGAGAGAGGATGACTAGTAGATGATTACACTCATCTGTGGTATACAGAGAAACAAAACGAAGGGATGGGTAGGATGAACAATGAGAAACTCTCGGCTCTGGATTATAAATCTGGATTTACTAAGCAATGGGGGGAGACAATGGGGACAGGATGAAGAGGTGAACATGGAGACCTTGATGGAGAGTCTTGGGCACATGGGTGGTGGGGAGGTATAATAAGTATACATCGTAGCATAAATATCACACTATTGTAAACTGGTTGCCTAAACTACAATGATAATAATTTTTATTTTAAAACATTCTATTGAAATAACATTGTACTACAAAATTGCATGTTTCAATGCCTGTATAAACTAACAAAAAAAAACTTTTGAAATTGTAGAATATAAATTCTAGTAGTAATAATCTTCTGATAATATTTTTTTTAAAAAAGAAAATAAGATTTCAATAAAATGGGAAAGAGTTTAATCTTAGATCTCATTCCAAATGAAGGGAGTCTTGTGTCTGAACATGCTGGTGAGAGACCATTTTGCAATGCCCAGGGGGATCAGAACATCACAGGACCAGTGGGGACACCGGCAGGGGCTTCTGAGGCAGATTATCAGACCATTCTAGTGCTAATGGGTCTGGATCTCAGTTTGGGGAGTCATTGAGGTTTTTAATGAAGGACCAATTTATTTTCAGCTGACTCTTAGATAGATCAATCAAAATCCATAGGAAAACATTAACAATATACATGTTCCTTCCAATATCGCCATGTATAAAATAATCATAAACTGTGTTTTAGTAAAATCTATACCAGATGTCCAAGGGTGGTTCACTATTCAAAGATCTGTGTAATCTACAATGCCAAAAGGTTAAAGAAGAAATGATATGGTATTAATTCAACACAAGCATTTAACAAAGTCCAACTCCAGTTGACGACCAAAAAATATAAAATAAAAAGGAAATGGAGGGTACTTAATCAACTTGAAAAAGAATCTACTTAGGAGAACAGAGAGATAGTCCAGGGGTTAAGATGCTTGCCTTGCATGCAGAGGGCCCCAGTTTGATCTCTGACACCACATATGGCCCCCAACACCCACCAGGAGTGATCACTGATCACAGAGCAGGACTAATCCCAGAGCATAGTCAGGTATGGCCTAATCCCTTCCTTTAAAAATAAAAAAATGTACTTAGGGCCTGAAATGTGGCTCAACAGCTTATGCCTTGAAAATATAAAACCCTGAGTTCAGTCTGGTCACTGGGGGAAAAAATAACTTAAAAAAAATCTCTAGCCACATCCCTGGGTGTGGCCCCAAACCTCTGACCTATGATATCATGTTTAAAGTGAGAAACTGAGGCTTTCTCACTATGACCAGGAAGAGGGCCAAGGACATCCACTCTTCTCACTCTCCACATTCACACTGAAAGTCCTCGTGGTATCCTTGAGGTGGGCCTGGTGTCATAGCTGGGTACTACTAAGTCACTTTATAAGGTCAACGTGTTCATTTCTCCTTCCTCATCTTCTGCTCAGCTCCTATCAGTCAGAATAATAACACTAAAAATAAACAACCTCCCCCCCCAAATGGCCACAATGCAGTTCAACCATTCCGTTTACATTTCTGTGATGGTTTCCAAGTCCAATACGAAAAGGAAAGAGAACCAAAGAGAAATAGATGGACAAAACAAAGCTGTCTTTACTCTAACGTGCTAGGGTAGCCTTGGGTGGAGATATATCATCCTGGCATCCTTACTAATTTAATAGTACTCTTTTTTTATTTTAAGGGAGCATACCTTACTGTGCTTGGGGTTTACTCCTCACCTGCACTCAGGGATCACTGCAAGAGGGCTTGGGGGAACCATATGGGATGCCAGTGATAGAACTTGGGTCAGCCTCATGCAAGGCAAGCTCTCTACCGTCTGTATTATCATTCTGGCCCTAAAGCGTTTAATTCTGAATCTAGAGAGTAGAACTAACTTCTTGAGCTCATGCTTGAGTAGAGATGTAGCAAAACACATATAAAAGAAAAGTAACTAAATAAAGCCAAACTCCCAGCTTCAAAAGCAAACTGAAACGGAATAGATTGGAATGGAAAGGCAGGTAGGTGGGAAGGAAGAAACTTCAGCAGCTGTCAGACGTCAAGACCTCTTTCTCATTGGGGCCAACTCCATTGCAGAAATGGATTTCTTCCACCCAGAAATTGAGTTCTGACCTAGTGGACCTCGTACCACAGCTGGGTACTAATAAGCCATTTTATAACAACAATGTATTCATTTCCCCTTCCTCATATTCTGTTCAGCTCGTATTTGTTAGAATAATAATACTAAGAATAAAAACAAACAAACAAAAATAGTCCTAACACAACTCAACCATTCTGTTTACCTTTCTGCGATGGTTTCCAAGTCCACACATTCTTTATTACTAGCAAGCTGCAGTAGAAAACTTGAAAATTCAATCAATGAGAATTTAGTAGCCTGCCGACAGGGTGTAAAACTCAACAGAGCAGTAGTTTTCAACCACTGACCTATGAACAAATGTTGGTGTGCGGGAAAGTGAAGGGTGAAAGCCACCTAAACAGAGAGTGTAAGACAGTTTAAGACAAGCCTCGTGAGCTGAAAGTTAAAGCTAAAGCAGATTTCTAATTAGAAGGACCAAGGTGGGTTTTGAGTTTTGCAGCATATCCTCCTGCTTCATGGCAGTTTTAATCTCTGAGCACTCAGCTTTCTCACATTGGCAAAGAGAATGATACTGCACACATACTGTGAAAGTGGTATGTGACACCTGAACTTGGTTGGCTGCAAACAAATTAACAAATGTTCAGTTTGATGATCCTGCAAGGCTATTGGAATAAGACAAGTTTGGACATAAAAGCAACAAGTGCCCTAAGCAGATGAGGGGTACAGAATGTTCAAAGAACAAAGGAGGAGTTCAGCAGGCTGGGGTGGACCAGGTAGGCCGCTGACCCAGAGAGAGTGGGAATCCAGTGAAAGGATTCAGAGCCAAATTCAAATAGGTAGAAAAGAAGGGAGAGTTGGAGGCATCAAGGAGGCACTCAAAGATAATCGGAGTGAATTAAAGAAAAGCAGAAATGCACCCAAAAAAATAAAAATAAAACCCTGGAAAGTCCAAGATAGTTATAGAGACAGTGAAAAATCTGGAAATTAAAAGTAAAGATGACCCTTGGGGCCAGAGTGATAGTACAGTGGCTAAGGCACTTGCCTTGTAAGTGGCCAATCCAAGTCCAATTCCCAGCATCCCATATGGTCCCCTGAGCACTCCCAGAAGTAATTCCTGAGTGCAGAGCCAGGAGAAACCCTTGAGCATTGCCAATTGTGGCCCCAAAACCAAAAAGATAAATTTCTAAAAAATGAAATGAAAAATGCCTCTTGCCTGCAAAAACGTGTGAATGAGCTTTCTCCTTGGTGCCCAGGTGCGGGCTCGGGTCTATGCTAGAGATGGGCACTGCTATTCCGCTGGCCTCAGAGGGGGCAGCCACGTGCCTCTGGAAACCACACTGTGGTGGGTTTGACCCCTGGTACTCTGCTATCTGCCTAACCTATCTGTGACCCGCATGTTTGGGTGAAGACGTTTCCTGTAGCCCCAGTGGGACAAGACAGCTCGTGCACCTGCTGACATATTTAGACATATACATGATCTTAAACGGCCACTGTGCTCTCTTGATAACCACCACGTCACCTAGATTGCTAAAGTCAGCTTCCTCCACAAACCACAGTGTAAAAGATTCTCATGGGAAAAAAAAAAAAGGTGCCAAGGCATCTTCTGACTTTGGTGCTTGTGTTTTCAAAACTGAACCTTTTATGATAAGAGTCCTGGTTGCCAGGACATGGGGACAGAGAGGACTGGGAATTGCGTTCGGGCAGGAGATGCAGAGGAAGACACTAGGCCGCAGGAATGAATGGAAAGATACAGAGGCCTGAATGAAGGGCCTGAGAATTTTTCTGGGGGAAAGCATGCGATCCTTGGGGAGAGCTGAGAACCCACGGGCTTACATCCTAAAGCTGCAAATGAAGGAGAGTCTGTTTCAGCTTTGGGAAGACACAGGTTAACCCAACTCTTCATTCCTTGCTATTTCCCATGATGCTCGTTGATCCTCTCTCCCCTCTCCCGGCCCTAATGACTCCAGAAAGTAACTTGCCCTTTCGGAGAGCTGATGCCTAAGTATAGTTGGGTAGATTCCGTGTTTTCCTGTACTCCACTCTCCCGCAGTAGACAGGAAGGTTCCTACATGGTGTCTGACTGGAATCGTACTGGTCTGGGTCAAGGAGCCAGGCCGAGAGAAGTGTGAGGAGTGGCCATAGGACAAGCTGAGTGGACAGTGAAGGCAGTGTGGGGAGCCACCAGAACAAGCTCGAGACCTGGGTGAAAACAGTTGCCCCTAATGTTTGCCTCTAACCAAGAGCATCCGAGGGATGTTCTTGATTGTAGGCGGGGAGGGGGGTGGGTAATGACCTCCTTGCCCCAGGAAATGTTCTAACCCCAAAGGCTCCATGCCCATCCACCCGGGGACCTCAGTAGTAGGTCAAGAGACTTTCTCACGCTGAGAATTGATGATTCTGATGCAGGGCTGACTTTTTTTTTTTTTTAGTGTTTTACTTACTGGAACTATTATGGACCATATCCTCTGATGTCAGGCTCTAACTTATTCCTTTTTCTGTGACACTCAAGGCTGCTGTTGGTGTCAAGCCTTCCTAGCCTCTACCTGAAGTCCCACCTGTATCAGCCCTAATGCAAAGAGATCCGTGGTTAAAGTGCTCCATGCAGGCAGTGAGTCCTTTGCAGAGTAAAACATAGTCTAAGGTTGGATTTTCCTGACCAACTGCTGGAGAGAAGCGCGTGCTTCTGCTGCTGTCCCTGGAAGAATAGAACAAGAACACGGCTCTTATGGGCAGCCCCTGAGCTGGACGAAGACCAGGCACAGCCTGCAGGAGAAGGGGAAACCTCTGGCAGGCTGCGGGAAGGCAGGAAAAAGCTGAGTATGGCTCTCGGGTAGACAGTCTTCAGGGCCTTTGCCCCTTCTTGGAGTTCTTGGCTAAGCCTTTTCTTTCTTCATTTGCTCACTGATTTGCACCCAGACACTCCTCTTCAAGATATAACAATTCAGGTTGTAAACAGAAACAGCCTCGCTCTCTGATGTCAGAGCAGCATTGCAGAAGCCCTGAACTGATTCTCACGCAAAGCAATGCTGGCAGCCCTGAGCAAGAAGCAGTGACAATACACAGAGCCATGTAAAAGTCAGCAAAAGTGCACATACCCCACACCATATACATACACTGATGAAATTGTTTTCTAAAAAAAATGGTTTGGGGCCAGAGTGATAGTACAGTAGGGAGGACATTTTCCTTGCACCCAGATGACCTGGCTTGGACCCCCAGCATTCCATATGGTCCCCTTAGGACCACCACGAGTGATCCTTGAGCACAGATCCAGGAGTAGTCCCTGAGCACTGCCTAGTGTGACCCAAAAATAAACAAATAGAGAATGGTTTAAGACAAAATGTTGAAATAATCTCAGGGAGACTTATTTAAAGGACAGGTTCTTCCCCTGCTCTCACCTCCACAGACAGGTATTCAGAATTAAGTCTTAAAGGAGTCTGCAAGGCAAGTAGCGATTTAAATAATTTCAGCATTACCCCCAGTCCTCAGCACTGCGTTTTGAAGACCAGTTTCCTCCGCCAGCCCACTCCATTCCCCTTCCCCCCAGCACCCTCAAACATACTCATGTGTACTCTGGGCTTCTTTGGTTAATCTAATTTCTATTTGAAGTGGCCACAGCCTGTTCTCTCTGAGGGTTACATGTATGAGTGAATCCTTGCTTTCAAAACCTGGTAATAAACCTTGCAATTGAGATGCTCTAAACACCTTATAACAGAAAGAACTTAACTGCTGGGACACCTTTACCCAAATCCTCACCATCCTAAATGTGGGCACTCTACCTGTCATATTCTGAGCTCACTCTCCCCTTGGGAAGAGCTGGTGCTCTGTTTTGCATTCAAAGTTTAAGCACCACCAACCCCCAAATGCAAGACTGGGACCCCAGTTCACTTTAGAAATTGAATCCAGAATTGCCATGTGCTTAGCTAGTTCTGGTGAGAGAGTCAAACTCCCTGAACCTTTACTCAATCTCCTGTCCATCAAGCATTTCTTTTAGAATGCAGTTACTTCCAAAAAGAATTTTTTTTTAACTTGAAGACCATGATTTAGAGTACTGTGCATAAGAAGGCCTCTTGCATCCTAGGTTCTCACACCACACTCTCCACCAGAGTGCCAGCTTCCCTCCACCAAGTCCTCCCTGAGCCACTCGCTGCCCCTGCCCTTGCCAAGCTCAGTTCTGCAGAACTTCTGCTTCTGTTGCCTTTGGTCATCGGTTGTTCTCTTACTGGTGTGTGTCTTTTTATCCCACCTACGAGGGAGAACATTCTTCATTTGTCCCTTTCCTTCCGGTTGACTTCACTACACATAATGCCCTCTAGATCCATCCATGAAGTGGCAAATTGCATGATTTCATCTTCTCCTACAGCTGCTAGTGTTCCCTTATGTCTCTGTACCACAGTTTCCACATCTATTCCTCTTTTCTTGGGTACTTCTTGGGCTGCTTCCAGATCTTGGCTCTTGTAACTCTGTGAGATCCACAGGTACACACAACCATGGGAGAATCCCAAATGGGAACCTCTTTCCACAAAGTTCTTGAGCTATTTTCATATCAATATCCCCCACAAGCTGGGTTGGGAGCTCCCTTTTCCCTCCTCTTAGGCAAAGTCAAAGAACTTGTCTGGAGAATCTCAATGGGGCAAGTCTAGGTCACTGGGCTACTCCCCATCTTCCTGGGGGCGGGGGAGGGGAGGGAGAAACAGCATCTGGAAATGTCAGAGAAGGAAGCAGGGCTGCTCGCACCGTCCACTCCAGAGGGCCTGATGTGGCCTGGACCATGGTCCCAAAGGGTCTCTCTAGACAGCCACACAGGCCTTAAATGCTAAGCCCAGGACACTAACTCCTCCTGTTGTATAAACTGTTCTGGGGATGTTGAGCACTCTATAAAACAGGGAAGAACATCTTGTATTGGGCCGAGAGACCATCCGACCCAATATGTGATCCCTGAGATCTGTTCCAGCCTTCTGGGACACTACCACAGCCACCCAGCCTCTGCAGGTGCCAAACAGAGTTCTCTCTAAGTCACACCATGAGTTACACCCTGGCCCGGCCTCTACAGGTACCTGAGCAAAAATAAATGTAAATGTACGTTTGTAAACTGTAATTCGTCTGTGCCTCCCTCTGAGTCTCCCCTTATTCACCCTGACAACATACCTGCTAGAAGGACCTGGGACCAAGATCCTGGGACTCTAGGCCAGGGGGACTCATGGAATTGAACCAAAACAGAGAATTCCCCTTCACAGCCCAGCTGAAACATCACCCAAGAGCTGATCGGTAAGCAAGTAACACTCAAAGCAAGTTTGTCTGTCCCCCAAAGCGTCTGGATCAGGACTGACCTGCACATTCCCCATTGCCAGGTCTCGGGTGACTGAAGTACAGTGTGAGTCCCCTAACCACAGAGGAACCACAAAAGTTTACACAGCAGAGAATCACCCCAGCGTGCATGTCCAGAGCACCAAGGCCCTGCTGGCCGCCTCTTCCCCAGGGCTCCAGAGCCCACACAGTCCTAGAGGCACAGCCCCCCTGAAATCCACTGTTGAGTCTTCCCCACTCCAGCCCCATCCTCCTCCTTCTCTAACTACCCCAGGCCTTTTCCATCCCCACTTTGGGCCTCTTCTTCAACTGTGGCCTTATTTTTCTGTTGACACACAAGTAGTAGAAGGGAGATTTCCTTCGGAATACTTCTAATTTTCTAGCTGGGGGACCATTTACAATGAAAAGGGTAAAGTGGGACCATTTATAAATCTAATTTTTGGAGACACTGGGAAATCCACTCCCTGTGCTTTCCGTATCCCCAGCCCTTTCCAGAAGACAGAAGCAGGAAGTTCAGGTTTGCAAAGCTCTGGGCAGGTCTGCCTTGACTGCCCTCACATGCATGCTTGGGTTTTCCAGTGCAGGCTTGGACACAGCTCTTAATCTCCCTTAATACTTGAAAAGCACAGGGTCTTAAAGAGGGCATAAAGACACAAGAAAAAATGCTCTCTACCACTAATCATCAGCGAAATACAAATTAAAACAACGATGAAATATCATCTCACACCACAGAAACTGGCACATATCAAAAAAAGAAAAGAACAACCAGTGCCGGTGTGGTTGTGGGGAGAAAGGGACTCTCCTTCATTGTTGATGAGAATGCCAACTGGTCCAACCTTTTTGGAAAACAATATGAGCATTCCTCAAAGAACTAGAAAGTGAACTTGCTTATGACCCAACAATACCGCTTCTGGAAATATACCTCAGGGGTCCAAAAACACACAGCAGAAATGTGCTATGCACTTCTATGTCCATTGCAGGACTATTCACAATAGCCAGAATCTGGAGATAAGCCGAGTGCCCCATAACACAGACGACTGGATAAAAAAACTATGGCACATCTACACGATGTAAGTTTTGAAATTCGCTTACAAATGAATGGGCATGGAGGGCATCATTCGAGTGAAATGAGTCAGAAGGAGAGGAACAGACATTGAATGATTGCAAGTACGTGCATTCATTAAAAAAAAAAGACAGAAGGAAAGACAACTTAGTGAAAATCAGCAGCTTCTTTAAAAAATGAAAACAACATAGTTTAGGTCCATTATAAATTTAATTTTATTTACAATATTTTTATTTCTTTTTTGAATGAATCCCAAAAAATGATGAGTCTGTCCTTCCAGAAATGTGTCCACATCAACTGGGTTGTCCACTCACTCGTGTGATGTCCCTTCCTCCCTGTGCTATCGCCCTTCTCACTCCTAATATTGGTCATGTAGGTTTGCTCTTTTTTCCTCTGAAAGGCTAACTCTTCTTCATTTTCTCGTTTTTACTTTCTCTATTGTGTTTTTCCCCCCAGATTTATTCTCTGGTCTTTATAATTCCTCTTCCACTTACAGATCATGTTTGCTGCTTTCTGAAAGGGAAAGTTGAGGTCAGCAATGCAAACTCCCTAGAGATTTAAAAACTATATAATATACTTCTAAAAGACATATTGGTTGTAGAAATAACAGGATATGAGACATTGAATTAAAAAAAAAGATTTCCAATTTTGTGGAATGCAACTAAAGTAGCACTGGGAGTGGTGGTGGGAGGGGGAGTCTCAGACCTGGCACCATTCAAAGTACTTCCACTGTGGTCAGACATTGTAAAATTTGAGTTTTAAAATGTATGATGCCTTGCTTTGTGGCCCAGAGTATGGTCTATCTTGTCAAGCATTCCATGGACAGTTGATCAAAATGTGTATTTTTTTCTCTTGTTAAGTAGAATGTTCTAAAAAGTACCAGTGAGTTAGTGTGGATAGACAGTGTGTAAGTCTCTGATTTCCTTAATGGTCTATCTGTCTACTAGTTCTATCAATACTGAGAGAGAAGATGCCCAGGTCATTAGTATTGTGAAGCTTTCTTCGTGTCCTTGTTTGTAATCTTATCAATGTTTGCTTCATATGCTTTGAATCTATCAGATTCAAATGTTTGGAAGTATTGTCTTCTTAATGAATCAATTCCTATATCATTATAAGATGATTCATGTGATTGTAGATAATACTTATTCTTCTGAAATCTACTATTTTTAATATAGCTAGCGTACTTGGAGTATCTCCATTCCTTTTCCTTAAACCTCTTTTTTATAATTAGTATATTAGAAATGCTTGCTTTAGCGACACTTTGACACAGAGTTGTTAGTACGGCTGCTGCGCAAGAATGGCAAATTCACAAAACATCTCATAGTTTTCAAAAACGATTGATATTTCAATGGGTTTCTTATAGGCAGCATGAATTTGGAACCCTACGTCTCGTTGTTGCTGGTGTTTTTTAACTCGATCTGACAATGATCCTTTAAAGACTTTTGCTGCCATTGTTCATTTCTCTCTACTCTTCTTTGGGATAGTAAAAGCATCTAGGGTTGACTACTTTAAATTTTCCCACTGTTCACTGAAGCTCAGTCTTTCCCACCCTCCCTCCAAGTTTTTACTTTCATTTTGAATACTTTCCATTAGTATGTCTCAAGTTCATTAGCATTTTCTTATGCCTCTAATTCATATATTTTTATCTCAGACATTATAGATTTCTCCTTGAATAATTTCATTTTGTTCCTATAGGCCTTTTAAGCATTTTTCCATGTCTCTACATAACTTGCAAAATATTTTCTCAAGCTTCGTAACATATTGCATAGTTACAATGATTACTTGGAGTCATCTGTGCCATTTCTTATTTTCAACAAACTAATTTTTGCCCTTATTATGAGTCAGGGTTTTTTGTTTCTTTCTTTCAACCTCTGAGAATTTTGTATTGGTTGTTAGATGCTGTGAATTTTTATCTTGTTGAGTGCTAAATATTTCTGTATCTCTTTGTGGGGAGTGGTGGTGACGGGGATTTTCTTTGGTTCGGGGTCACACCCAGCAGTGTTCAGGGGCTACTCCTGGCTCAGTTGTAGGACTGCTCCTGGGGGTGCTCGGATGATCACTCAGTACTGAGCATCTAACTAGGGCCTCTGCATCCAAAGATGTATGCATTTTAAGATAGCCCACTGAGCCATCTCTCCATGCATTCCTGTCTTT
Source organism: Sorex fumeus (assembly GCF_029834395.1). Classification (NCBI taxonomy): domain Eukaryota; kingdom Metazoa; phylum Chordata; class Mammalia; order Eulipotyphla; family Soricidae; genus Sorex; species Sorex fumeus. The sequence goes on along the minus strand of NW_026606060.1, from coordinate 5,163,817 downwards.
TTTTTTTTAACTTCATCTGGGATACAGTTTTCCCTTTCATACCCCAGAATAGCATTTTGCCTACAGTTTATTTTTCCCATTACCAAGGAAAGACTCTTTTCAGTTCAACAACACCCTGTGGGTTATGAGTGCTTGGGTGTGGCTGCATGGTGAAGAACCGCCCTGACCTTGGGTGCCCTCTGGTGAGTGCTCCTTCCATTCCTCCCAGGTGGTTCTGTCCCAGGTCATTTCCTTGGCAGGATGTTACTGATCTCTCCAAGTCTTTCTGAGGATCTCTAGTCTCCAGCTCTCTCTTCTGCCAAGTACAGCCATTGTGACTCCTGATTCCATTTCCTTCACCCAGGGAGACTCAGGACAGTCTCTGGCTTATCCTTCCCTAAATCCACAGCCTGGAATTTTTCTCCCATCAGTAAGTTTGAGGTCATTGCTTACTTGCCTTGTCTGCTGTTGTCTTTCAGGGATTACTTATGGAAAGGTCAGTTCGATCCCTATCATTTCCTATTGGGCAGAAATGTCCGTCAGACCGGTGCGGGGAAGGGGGGTTCATTAAACACGTGTGAACATGTTGTGGGAGTCAAGGGTGAGGACATTTTCTAGATGAGGAGATAAAATTCAGAGGTGATAACCGGATTCTGCCATGCTGCAAAAGAGCCAGGAGCAAAACACATTTAAATACCTGCAGTCCAAGAAATACAAATTTGGAGTTAATTGCTTAGTGAAGTAATGATGTCACAAAAAATTAGGCAATGTGTCCCTTGATACAGAATATACAGGTTTCTAAACGTAAGTACCTTATCCTTTTCAAGGGGAAAAAATAATCCCTCCCTTCCTTAAGAGATCTAACAGAAAAGGCCCCTAGTTGTCCCTGAGACTGTCTGGTGGAACACTGGAGTCGTACCCTGGCTTGGGAAAATGCTGGTCTAGAGCAAAGGGCCCCAGGGCCGATATGGAGGTCTGGGGCTCAAGCTGGGGTAATACCACAGACAAGAAGCAAGTACTATTTCGTGGCCGAGCCCAAGCCCAAGGTAAAGTCACCTGAATTGAAAGAACACGATTGTTTTCTTGTTGGATAAGTGCCTTTCTTACCTGGCCGCTTAGGGAAAAAATTAAACATCATGAAATTCTTTGATTTTTTGTTTTGTTTTGGTGACACACCCAGCTGTGCTCAGGGCTGAGTTAGGGCTGTGCTCAAGGATCACTTCTGGCCCCATTCAAGACCATGGGATGCCAGGGATCGAACCCAGATCAGCTGCTTTGTACAAGGCAAGTGTCTTAACATCTGTGTTACCTCTCCAACCTAATAAATCAAACCTGACAAAAGATATTAAGAGCTGGAGCAATAATACAGTGGGGAGAGCATTTGCCTTGCTTGCAGATGAAGCAGGTTTGATCCCCGGCATCCCACATGGTTTCCTGAGGTCCCCCAGGAATGATTCCTGAATATAGCGTCAGGACTAAGTCCTAAGCACAATAGGGTGCGGCCCCAAAACCAAAAAAAAACAATAAAAAGATAAGATATTAAATTTGAAAACACTTTGCATGATAGGAGAGTCTAGATGATATTTAAGCTAATTTGCATACAAGAGGAAAAATTAGACTTAAGATTCTAGCTCAAAATGTATTGCTGATTAGAAGTAGGATTTAAAGTTGAAAATTTGAGATCTGTTCTTAGGTTTCTACAGAATATTCAAGCTATACGTAAGTTTAATATATTTTTTATATTTACAGAAAAAACTTCTACTTATGGAAAATACTATTTATTAGGGCATTTTAAATTAAAAATTAAAAATAGAATGCACTGAAAGTTTTTGTTTTGTTTTGTTTAAAGGCCACACCTGGCAGTGCTCAGGTGCTTATATGGGGTGTCCAAGATTGAACCCTGGTCAGCCAAGGTACATGCAAGGCAAGTACCCTGCCCACTGTACTATCTCCTCAGCCCCAGAATACATTGAATTTTAGAAACTTTTTTTTTCTGCTCTTTGGGTCACACCTGGCGATGCTCAGGGGTTATTCCTGGCTCTGCATTCAGGAATAACTCCTGACAGTGTTCAGGGGACCATATAGGATGCTGGGAATCGAACCCGGGTCAGTTGCGTGCAAGGCAAATGCCCTACCTGCTGTGCTATCACCCCAGCCCAAAAACTTTTTAAACATTGTAGAAGAAGTTATAATGAATTTCCCTCAGGATAATTCTAGATACTTATTAGATTCATAAATAGAATTATGAAACTTTCACAGTAAATTTACAAGCTTAAGGGAAATCCAGACTTTTTTTAAAAATTGTATTAATACACATTTGTTTGTTTTGAGGTCAAAGTCAGCAGTGCTGGGCACAGAAGCTACTCCTCGAGGAGCTGAGCGGACCATGTGGTGCTGGGGATTGAACTTGAGCCTCCAGCACAAAGCATTAAACTTGATCCTCTGGGCTGGCTTCCTCCGTAGCTCCGGTGCTAAGATCTGTAAAACCAAAGTAGAACTTAAATACTTAGTCACATGGTCTCCTCTCCCCTTGGAACAGCAGAAAACTCATAGGAACACCCCTCACTCCACTTTCACACTCTAAAGCACAGTGTGAAAACCAGTTCTGTGAACCACAGGCTGTGCCCAAAGGGTGTTCATCGGGTTAAGGAGAGCTAATGAGCGCTAATCCTCCCTGCAAGCTGGCAGGGCATGGGCACTGCTCCTCGCAGATTCATTGGCACACTGCTTGTCACAAGAACCCCCTTGGGAGAAGCAGGGATTAAGTCTATCCCCGTTTTGCTAGTTTAGTTAAATCACTCCCTCGGGGTCACAGCCAGGATGTGGTTCAGCTGGGGTTCAAGCCCAGTACCCCTCAATCCAGCGCTCTCACCGTGCCACGTGCCGTGGGGTTCCTTTGTTATTTTGTTTGCCTTCATTTTAGAGGAGCAAACAGAGAGAGGGGCTGGGCAGGAAGAGACTTAGGGGCCCGCTGGGAATGGCTGCCCCCAGTCTCTCATGGGTGACGAGGGCCCCAGTGAGGACGGTATGACTAAGAGCCGAAGAAAAGAAAACAGATTGTATTACAAGGGCGAGCCCAAGAAGCTCTCAGGAGCCCAGTGTGGTCATCGCTGACAACCGTTGGTCCCAGTGCACGAAGGGACCGTGAGGGGGCACCAGCAGTGCTCCCCACCCCGAGGTGCCAAGGATAAAACCCAGAGCCTTCACATGTCATGCAAGTGCTCCAACCTCTTGAGTTCCAGGCCAAGGAGGACAGATGTCTGGAGCAAGTTGGGAGAGTGAGCTTAGACTTAGCAGGAAAAATGTGACCCTGGGTTCCAGTGAGGGTGGGGCAGGGGCACCAGGGAGTCTGGGGGCGGGGAGGGGAGCAAGGTGAAGAGGGGATATAGACAAGCATCTGTGGAAGCAGTCAATGAACTTCAGGGTATGCGGAATGCTGAAGGTTTAGAAGTGGTGGGGATTTAGAAGTGGGGGGCAGGGAAACATCTATTAGTTTCATGAGAAATATTGTGATGTGGCAGATTTTAACCCAATGTTTAAGCCCATTCATCTCACACCGTGGTCTTAGTTAACAGGACATCTTGGTTTCCTGGATGCTCATTCTGACAGATCTTGGTCTCTGAGTTTCGAACATGGATTAGTGAGAGACGCATTTCAGTTTAGGTTGGGGGTTTGTTTTCCTGGAGTGAGGAATCGAACCCAGGGCTTATGCCAATAGGGCCTGTACTTGCCAGTCGAGCCGTTGATGTGTGCCGTGAACCTGCTTCTACCAAGTGATGGAAAGAGAAGAGTCTAGAGCCATCGCTACCAGCAGGAACAGCAAAACCAGCGGCCCCCCTTACTCGGAGAAGCAAAACAGGATTCCTGAAGCAACCCTGGGGGCACAGGCAGAAGGGACCAGAATGCTGAGCTTAGCAGCCACCTCCTGCCGGACACCAACCTCCCCCTGTACGTGCGACTTTCATAGCCTCTAGGCCACCAGCAGGTTAACTGAGTCAGTCCAACATGCATTAATAGATTCTGAAGTACCTTTCATAATTTGGCATCTGGTCTGGCCTTGAAGTTGCCAGGTACTAGAAACTTTGTTATTTCTCCTTTTATTCACTCCGATCAAAGGGATATAACACATAATCATTTTCCCTTTGTTTGAGCAGGACCCATTACAGTGTGGAGAAGTGGTAATTGAGTTTATCAAATAAAATTACCTCCACTCAACCCCATTCCTCTCCTCCTCCTCCTCGTCGCCTTTCTCAATCAGGAAGAAATCACCTCGCTTTCCACAAAGAACACTTGCATATTTGAATGTCTCCCTGGGAGTCTTTGAATGGCATATAATTACACTTAATTTAATTTTTTGTCATTAGTTTTCAAGGCTTTGATCCAAAGTCTGTATTATTCTTATATAAGGAAAAATAAAACTCTACCTCAAATTAAATATTTGCCTTTGCATCTAGTCTGCTGTTCATTGCATAACTGCTCTGCTGTTTGTGGCTTTGGTTTCTAGAAGCCTCTTCTGGCTTTGGCATCTTTTCCAGTTCCGTGTTTCAATTGCAGGTCACTGGGAGTCTGAGAAAACTCAGGTTTCAGGAACACCTCCAGGTCCTGAGGTCCCAGAGGTGGCATGGATGGGAAGGTAATGTCACTCTGGTTTTCTAAGTTGAGGCCAACCATTTTCGGACCCTTGCATTGCCGGCTGGGGATTCCATGGAAAAACAAATTAATGAAGTGAAAGGAAGGCTCCCAGATATTCGCTTTAAGTAAGTGCCTGACACAGCTCAGGATCTGGCCAACTTTCCACTTTCACAAGGACATTCAAGTACCTCCAAGGTTTGAAGTTGTTATACCTGCCTCCAAAGATCTGATAACATTATAGAAGAGACTCTTAAAAGTTAGTATGAAATTAAAAAAACAAAAAGTTAGTAAGGGGGGTGGGGGCTGGAGTAATAGCACAGCAGGTAGAGTGTTTGCCTTGCAGGTGGCTGACCTGAGTTCAATTCCCAGCATCCCACATGGTTCCCCCGAGCACCGCCAGGAGTAATTCCTGAGTGCATGAGCCAGGAGTAACCCCTGTGCATCGCCAGGTGTGACCCAAAAAGCAAAGCAAAAAAAAAATTTGTAATAGATGCGGCCTAAAAGAGATACAGGCAGTCACAGTAGTGCAAGACTGTGCAGAGGAACCTGAAGAGATGGACAAATCTACCAGACAGATTTACCACCACCCTTTTCTTGGTGGCTAAGCAAGGCATCATATTGTCGGTCCTGCTATCATGGTTCTTTAGGTACTGTCTGAAGTCTCACCAACTTAGATTAAGGAGTTTATCATCCAGACACACTTGCTTCCTTCCCCACCCCACCCCCAACTTCCCTCTGATGGGGAGGAGGGGCTGTGTCTGTGTGAATGGTATCTGAAATCACCATGTGGATCTGTAATGTTCCCAGCTCCCCTGCCCTTCACCTCCTTTCTACACTGCACTGCTTGGCCCCTGATGCCATCTTCAATGTTCAACCACCACCAACCACCTCCGTCTTCACTACCAACCACCTTTGTCTCTGTGGTCCCAGCTTCAGAGTTCTCCCAGGTGCCCACAACCCTGCTCTCTGACCTCACCTGGGGCTCTGGGTCCCTCCTCTACTCCCCTCTCCCTTACTAGCAGCGCCCCTTGCCCCTCACAACACTTCTCTTTGGCAAAGCCCTGCAGGGTCACACCAGTTGTTCTCCCTCACGGTCACCGTCACAGTCCTCCCGTTGTTCATCGATTTGCTCGAGCGGGCCCAGTAATGTCTCCATTGTGACACTTGTTACTGTGTTTGGCATATCGAATATGTCATGGGGAGCTTGCCAGGCTTTACCGTGCGGGCGAGATACTCTCAGTAGCTTGCCGGGCTCTCCGAGAGGGGCGGAGGAATCGAACTCGGGTTGGCCATATTGGCTGCGTGCAAGGCAAACGCCCTACCACTGTGCTACTGCTCCAGCCCTCAAGCACCTCATATCACTGCTCGTCTTTGCATCCCATCTACCCCATAAACTCAATCTTAGATTGACCTGAAAATCCACACTCTTTACCAGGGAACCTTGTAAAATTACTGGAGAAAATCTCGCTACAAACTACAGCGTCTGCTCCATCCGCATCACTGCCACAGCTGCCACAACTTGTCTAAGTCCTTCCAGGGCCTCCTCTAAATCTTTGTGTCACCTTCTACTTAACAGGGGTCCCTCGTGCTGCTTGGTCTGGTGTACGGGAGAAAGGGCCCAGTAAGGGGATGTGTGGCCTGGAAGTGCTTGGGGATGCACTGGAACCATGCCCGCCGGTGCTGATGGTTGTGGGGGCATGTAGGGGTGCCAGGGATCGAACCCACAACCTGCACAGGCCAGACATGTGTGTTAACACTTGAGCCAGCCCCAGCCCTATGTTACCTTTTGAAAACATGTTTTTATAGAGGTTGTGTTGTTGGGTTTTTTTCTTAACATGATATAAGTTGGCGTGGGTGGGGGGTGGGTGTACAATGCTCTACCTCTACACCTGAAAACAACGCGTGTTGATTACCACCCCAAGTCTAGCTTCCTTCTATTCCCATTCTGACCCCATGGACCTGGTTCAGGCCTTGGTTTGCCTCAACTTCCCCCACTCAAGGTCCTTCTCTCTGTGTTGATGCCAATTGTTACTTTACAAATTTACAACATGAACATTTATCAACTTCCTGCCCCTCTTAGCACCACTACCTAGAACTCCATCAACATCTGCCTGATCCTCTTCAGAGTGAAAGATCTGCCTTTTCAGGTGTGGTCATTAGCATGAATTTCCAGAGCCAGGTTCTATGAGGACGACTTATCTCTGTGCCCATCCACCTACGGATTCCCACTGGATCCTCCCCTTCTTCCTGTAAGCAAGCGCATGCCTCTACATATTCTCCAATCCTTCCCTCTCCTCACAGTAACGCAGCCCAGCTTCTGTCCACAGACAAGCTAACTGGATAGAGCCCACAGTTCTGGTCTCTACTTGCTCCCCTCCAGTTGACTCTCCACCATGGGCGACTTGGCTCCCACTTGTCCCTGGCCTGAAAATGCCTGGGTGACAGCCATATCTACATTGGGATGTCTATGGACCATTGAGGGTCCAGGAGTTTGGGCCACCCCCAGTGGTGTTCAGGGGTCACTCCTGGCAGTGTTGGAGGACCCTATGCAGTGCGCAAGACAAGGACTTTAGCCATTCTACTAGCTCTCCAGGCCCCATTTGCATGTCTACTGGACAGCTTCAACTCATTGTTCCAAAAGAAAACTTCTGATCAGAGAAACTAAATATTCACCCCACAATTCTCACCATCTTAGTCAACAGAAATGCCTTCCAGACAAGCAGGCTAAGAGATTTGAACATATCCTTCCCCTCCTTCTCTGGTACTCACTCACAGAATTCTTCAGTAGCTCCGCTGTCTCCACCTTCAAGATATATTCAGATTTTGACACTCCAGGCCACCTCCAGTGTCATCATTCTGACTCAGGGAACCATCCTCTCTGGCGTGAACTCCCCTCAGCAAGTGTCCCTTCTGATAGTTCACCTGCCTGATAGTCTTTATCAGTGGAGTAGCCATAACCTTTCCAAAACCTGAGTTAGACCATATCATTTTTAAAAAGTGAATCACAGTGGGATACACAGTTACAAGGTTGTTCATGATTGAATTTCAGTTCCAACACTCGTCCCTTCACCAGTATACATTTCCCATCACCAATGCCTCAGTTTTCCTTCCATGACCCTCCAGCCTGCCTTTGTGGCAGACACCATTCTCTCTCTCTCTTTCTCTCTCCTGTCTCCCTCTTTCCCTCTCTCTCCTCTCTCTTCCTTTCTCCATTCTCCCTCTCTCCTTTCTCCCTTTCTCTCTCCTATATCTCTCCCCCTCTCTCTCTCCTCTCTCCCCTCTCTTCTCTCTCCCCCTCTCTCCTTTTGGGTATTATGGTTATAATACAGGTACAGCAAGGTTATCACGTTTATTCCTTTACCTCATTTCAGCATTCATATTCTTGATCACCATATTGAGAATTTCAATACCTCCCCCCACCAATACCCAACACTCCTGTTTGACTCATTTCTTTATCCATAGCACTTACCGCCTTCTAGATGCTATAAATATACTTAGCTGCTATGTTCATTATTAGTTGTCCCCCTCACAAGTATGGAATTATTTATTAATATATCCCAAGCTTTTTTAAAATTTGATTTCATTTATTTTTCCATTTTGGTTTATGGGCCACACCTGAAGGTGCTCAGGGCTTACTCCTGACTCTGTACTGAGGAATCACTTCTGGTAGAGCACAGGGGACCATACGGGATGCCAGGATCAAACCTGGATTGGCCACATGCAAGGCAAAGGTCCTACTCACTGTATTGTCACTCTGGTCCCCAATATATCCCAAGTTCTTAAAAAAGAAAAAGAAAAAACTGTCTGGCATATAGCAATTATTTCTTCTAGATCTGAGTCAAGTGAATTGAGTCACCAAGGTCCCCGAGCCCCTTCTGCCAGATCCAAAGAAATATTTCCAGTCCTTGCTGCAATTATAACACTTTTTTTTCTTACTTAAATCACCATGAGATACAGTTACAAAGCTTTCATGTTTGAGTTTCAGTCATACAATGATCAAACACCCATCCCTCCACCAGTGCACATTTTCCACCACCAATGGTATTAACGCCACTCGTATTAACGTCCCCCGCCCCCGCCTCTATGGCAGACAATGTCCAATTTCCCCCATATACCCTCTCTACTTTGGGGCATTATGTTTTGCTATATAGGTACTGAGAGGCCATCATGTTTGGTCCTTTATCTACTTTCAGCACACATCTCCCATCCTGAGCAATCCCTCCAACCATCATTGACTTAGTGATCCTTTCTCCATCCCAGATGCCTCCTTCCCCAGCTCATGAGGCACGCTTCCTACCGATATGTTGACCAGAGCAATCTGCTGTTGCATTGGGCACCCCCACGTCCACCCCTGCCCCGTCAGACTTGTCTTCCCGGAAATGGAGAGGGTGTTCTCAAGGCTCTCCGCTCCATTCCCTCCACCTCAGCTTATACTCTACCTATACAAGGGCTAAGGTTTTAGTTCACGCTCATGACTGGCACCTGCACACTGGCCAGTATCACCGGGTACACCCACACGCGTCCCTCTCAGGGGACAGGCCTTGGTAGCAAGAGGGCCACTTGGTCACCTCAAGTTGAATGTGTCCAAACTTGCTCTCCTCCTGGACTTCTCTTTCCCTCTAATGCAACCCAGAGGTCAGCCTGGATCACATGCTCTCTCACCCTCACATCCGGTCAGCCACCTGACCGCACCCATCCCCCCACCAGCCCCTCGCACTTGAACTGCCCTGCTCTTAACCCGCCCTGTTCTGGCACCTGGTGTCAGTGAGGTCACTGTGTCACAGGACTCCCTTGCTTCTTAGTCATCATCTGGGGGAATCTACATGACCCCTAGGGCGGGCAGGAATACAGACACCCTCAGGGCCCGCCTCTCCTCCCGCCCACACTCTCCTAGGAGTTGGTATCTCAAACATGCCATGCCAAGCCATACCTCCGAGCCTTTGCACATGCTCCTCCCCCCCCACCCCCCCACCCCCCGCCTATCTGATCTTCAACACTAAGTTTCCACAGAGCTCAGAGCTACATTCTCCTCCAGTCCACTCAGATCCCTGGCGCCTGGCGCCTTCCACCATTCTCTGGCGGCATTTTGCACATTCCTCCACCTCGGTTTCCTCTTCCCTATCACCCTCCCATGTGACTGTGTGTGTCAGGGGAAAGTTCGCAAAGTTTCAACCCTCTGAAAGGTCATCCTGGAGGCAGTGAGAGACACGGCCCAACAATGACACGACAAAATGACTATTGCCGCCAAGTTACAGAAACAAAATTGAGGCTCAGAGATTCCCCAATAACTTCAACTTGTAGGGGCAACCAAAAGGTTGGAATTCAAGAGGCCTCGGGACAACCGAGAGATAGGGCGGCTGCCAACCTCTGAGCTCTCCACCCTCTGGCATGCCCCCACAAGCCCACTGACCACTTCCTGGCACCATAACAGAACACATGACCACCAAGGCTGCAGGACCCTCATCATCACAACAACAAGGGGTGGGATTCTAAGTCAGTGGAAAAGACTCGAAGCATCCTGAGAGCCAAGAGACATGGTCAGTGCAAATCCAAGAAGCAGAATCCATACTTAGTCGTCGGTTAAGCAAAATTGCTGTCATCTAAGAAACCTGGGCTTGCAGAAAGAACGGTGGAATGAGCAGACATTCCTGGGCTGGGCCATCAGAAATAACCTGCACGGCTCTGCCCCTAACTTAGCCGCCAAGGAGCTCGAGGCTGGACACTGAGTCCCAGCTACAGAACCATCGGTACCCAGAGTCCTCATCTGGAAGCCCTCGGTGCCAGAAGATGGCCTCCCTGCAATCCACCTCCAGAAACTGCCTCCAGAAATGCCTTCACAAGAGAAACCTAGGAGCGGAAGACTCCTGGAAATGTCACTGTCAGCTTCCTAGGCCTCACTTCTAGGAAGGTGCTGGCAGGAAGTGGAAATGATGTCGAGACCTGTGCAGAACTCCCAGCACACAACGTGTCAGAGGCGACACAGCACAAGAGAGCCACACATGAAGAGAAACCCTTATGGTGTTCCTCCTCTTGGGGCGGACGATGTATTCATGTGCTGATTGTGGAGGGAGGAGCTTCCCGGCAGGGCTCCAGGGCCCAGGGGCCATCCATCCAATGCCACCTTGAGGATTGCTTTCAGACCAGCAACATGGTGCAGTTTGATCTGGTGGTGCCGGGGATGAACTCGGGGCTCACATGCCAGGCACATGCTCCAGCTACTTGCTCTCCTGCCCTGCACTGGGTGAACAGAGGATCCCAAACTTATTTGTCTACTGGCCCTTCAGGAGAAAGGGGTGGGGGTGGAGCAATAGCACAGTTGCATAGTAGGTAGGGCATTTGCCTTGCATGCAGCCGACCTGGGTTTGATCCCCAGTATCCCCTATGGTCCCCCAAGCAACATCAGGAGTAATTCCTAAGTGCAGAGCCAGAAGTAACCCCTGAGCATCGCTGGGTGTGACCCAGAAAGCAAAACAAAATAAAAATAAAATAAACATAAAAGATTTCGTGACATTCATCCCCCCTTCCTGAAACTTTGTCTTCTTCAAGCAAGCAGACAGAAAGCTGTCAATTGTACCCAGGGTAGCACTGTAGCACTGTCCTCCCATTGTTCATCCATTTGCTCGAGCTGGCACCAGTAACGTCTCCATTGTGAGACTTGTTGTTACTGTTTTTTGGCATACCCAATATGTCATTGGGAGCTTCCCAGGCTATGCCCTTGCCAGTGGGATACTCTCAGTAACTTGCCGGGCTCTCCGAGAGGGAGAGCGGAATCAAACCCTGGTCGGCTGCGTGCAAGGCAAATGCCCAGGGTAAGGAGGCTTAGCCCACTTTGGGAAATACTGTTTTAGAACAAAGAACTGAATAGTATTTTAGTTCCCAGGTAGAAAAGGATTTTCCTTTGTGGTTAGGGAGGGAAGGTAGGAGAAGGATTTGGGGTCATACTGGGAAGTGCTCAAGGTTTACCCCTGACTCTGCACTCAGGGATCACTTCCGGCAGAATTTGGAGGGACCATATGGATTGTCAGCCATCAAGCCAGTGTCAACTGCAAGGGAGGCAAGTGCTGTGAACAGTAGAAAGCCCCGTGGATCTCTCCCTCCTGTGGAGAGGACTTTCTTACTATCATGGCTGAGAGGAATTTCCCAGAGGGGGCCAGTCCCTGTGGACATGGCGAAGTTCCCTGAGCCTCTCAGTCGGAAGCTCCTGGCAGACACACCTGCTCTCTGTGCCCCTCAGGTGCCAGGGCCTAGACCAGTGTGAGGAGACTCCAGGCCACTCACACTGAAACCACCAGGCGTCAAGTCCATATAAAACTCACTCGGGGGGTGGGGGGGGGGCTTAAATGTCTTTTCTTGCAGGGGTGGGGCACACCCTATGGTGCTCAGGGCCGACTTCAGGCTCTGCACTCAAGAATCACTCTGTGCTTCCTGGTGGTGCTCGGGGGACCCTGTGGGATGCTGGGATCGACCCCAGCTGGACAGTGTGCCAGAAGAGTGCCCTGCCCTCTGGACAGCCCCCAGCTGACTGTTTAAAATCTGTCCGAAGAACAGTCTCTGCCCATCTCTCAGGGAAGACGTTAGAACCAGGTTTAGATTTTGTCCGAGTCCAGCTATGGGCAATGCCAGGCCCAGCCCTTCCCACTGGATTTGACTGAATTCAGTGCAAACAATCAATCCCAGAGCTCTGGGCGGACCAGAGGGGCCACGTTCTGAGTGACCACTTCCTGACAGCAGTGCCTGTGCCCTCCCTGTCACTGCCCAGAGTCCAGGGCCCTGACACACAGAGCAAACGGCAGAACGTTGTGGTAGAAGAGGCGGCGTAGGGAGCTCCAGCCCAGTGCTCTCATTTCACGGGCAACAAGTTGAGGGCCAAGGGAGGGAGGCGGGAGGCCTGGTCAGCCCTGCCCTGCCCTCCCCACCCGCACAGACCCCACCTCCCAGCCCGACACCACTTCTAAGCTGACAATGTGCCTGGCCCGCCTCTGAGACTCCCTCGGCATGGCAATGTCCCCTCACAATGCTGGCAGTGTTCTCAGGCGGGGTGCAGGCGCAAGAGCAGCGGGCACTCAATGTCGCCATCAATCAGAGGACGAGAGGCTGAAAAGGCCCGAACCCAGGGCACAAAGGGCCTCCCAGAAAACCCACCTCTGTGGGCTGATCCCTCGTAACAGGACTCCAGGTTCCTGGCCCATGTTTCCGCCTTTGGAGCTGTGACTTTGCACGGAGGACAGTGCCCAGCCGGGCTGGCACTCTCCGGGGCAAGAGACGCCCCTCAGCCAGGCCCTGCGGGGTAGAAGGAGCGTGGGGGCGACCCCTCTCCAGGACTGTCCAGCTAGACGGAGCCAGATCCCCTCCAGGCAGAACTCTCTCCCACCGGGCTTCACTCTCCACCCCGCCTGCTTTCCCCTGGGTGCGCCACCGGCCCAGCCCTGGGCCCTGAATGCAGCCAAGCCCTGGAGGTTCTTCGGGCTTCTCTATTGTCCTCTGAGTGTGGGCCCGGCCAACCGCACTGACCCTAGGTTCACTATGTCATGGCAACGGGCCCTCACTCTGATCTCTGATGCCCACTCCTGTCAACCAATGCCTGAACCCTCCTCCTGACTCTGCTCGTGGCCCCAGCAAACCTGCAAGACTCTTGGGGACAGTTATGAGCGGAGACTACCAGACCCTCGGTCACTGAACCTCAAAATTCCCAACTTGCCTCCTCACTATGTGTGCAGTGTCATGTGGCCGCATACATGCACATGCACAATTGTGTGTGGGTGCATACACGTATATGTATGCATACAGGCCCACATAGGCTTGCATGTGGGTACATACAAGTCTGCCTGCATGCATGTACAGATGAACACATGTAACGCCTTTGATGGATTTGATGAAGCCAGAAAGGCATCACCACTGTCCTAAAAGATGTTCCCTGGATTGGAGTCTTCGTGCCACTGTTTTCCACCTGGGTTCCCTCCCCGACAGCAAGCACCAACCCCCTGGTCTCTGCTGGCTTGACCCTCCTCCCCTCCTCCTCCCACCATCCGGCCTGCCTCCGGAGGGCAGAGCATGCTGCCCGTCTTAGATGCACACTGCCTTCGCATCGGCTTGCATGCTCACTCCATCTGCCATCTCACGTCTATATGACCGTGGCCTGCAGACCACTGACCACTCAAACAGCGCTGGTTTGCGTTACTCTCCAGGTCTGCAGGAGCAGAAACTGCCTGAAGAGCGGGAGTTCTTCAGGGAGGGCAAGTGATCAAGGGTTGCCTCCCAATCAAGCAGAAAATAACAGGTTGGAGAGTTAGTACGAAGCACAGAGCCCTTGCCTTGCTCACGGCCCACCTGGGTTTGATCTCCGGTACCCCTAGGAGTGATTCCTGAGCACTCAGCCAGGATTAAGCCCTGAGTACAACTGTAGATGACCTCAACCTCTCTCCAACAACCCCCCGCAAAAAGTTTTCTGTGCACCACATGGCCAGCCTAGCCCTGCACAGCGAGGTGGATAGTTTTCCATCAACAAGCCCCCCCGACCCCCCTGCCCATGCCCCGTGTCCCCAAATCCAGGGGGGCAGTTTTGCTGGGTTCCAGGGAGGCAGGACCACACCAGGCAGCTGCCATCTTTCATGCTTCTGTCATGGCAAGGGCTTGGGGGGGGGGGCTCGACATTATTTGTCAGACTGCAAGGAAGACACACAGCCAGCCCTTCCGAACAGGGAGCCTTTGTGTGCAGCTGCCAGGCTGGCCCCGAGCCCAGCCCAGCTTGAGGGGAGGATTTAGGTCAGAAGGAAAATGAGGGGGGTGCTTGTGGCCGGGGCTGGGGTGTGCTGCAGCCTTAAATCTGTCTTGGCACAAGCTTGAAGAGAGGCCTTTCTCTTTTCAGGGTCACACCTCTGGGTGACGAGGGCGCAGGGATGACCATCTTGAGGAGCCACTGTTCCGAGGCCCCCTCTGGTACAGAGCTGTTAGTTGGCAAATTCCTGGTCATGCTGGGCATTCCCCAGCCGATGTCAGCCCTTGCCTAAGACCCCCAAATGCTGCTTCCCAGGCATTTATCATGTGAGACTGAGTTGGCTGCAGAAACGGGGTCATGAGGCGGGGAGTGCAAGAATCAGTACGAGAATCAGCCCCTTCGAGAGCATCTACCGCACTTTCCCTTCAAGCCCCTTTTTCCAGGAGGATTCATCTCTAAAATCCTGGGATTTTTTTTCTATTTCCTGTGTGCACTTTACAGAGCGAGCAAGTGGGTTTCCCGGTATGGGATGTCACCTGCACAGACTGACTTTCCTGCTGGCCTTGCCCGCCACCTTCTGGACAGAGGTGGTAAGCGCAGACCGGGAAGGCTGCTCTGCCAGGAAAATCAGACAGGGAGATCCATGAAAATTACTCTGAAGAGCCAAGGTCCTTATCTCTATGATTCTTGGGTGTTAGTCTCCCATTCTGCTACTTTATATTCCACAGATGAGTGCATTCATTCTATGCCTGTCCCTCTCTCTCTGACTCATTTCACTTAGCATGATACTCTCCATGTTGATCCACTTATGTGCAAATTTCATAATTTCATCTTTTCTAACAGCTGCATAATATTCCATTGTGTAGATCTACCAGGGGTTGGAGCGATAGCACAGCGGTAGGGCGTTTCCCTTGCACGCGGCCGCCCTGGGTTCGATTCCTCCGCCCCTCTCAGAGAGCCCAGCAAGCTACTGAAAGTATAGAATATCTCGCCTGCACAGCAAAGCCTGGCAAGCTACCCGTGACCTATTTGATATGCCAAACACAGTTAAAAGTGTCACAATGGAGACGTTACTGGGCCCACTCAAACAAATTGATGAACAACAAGAGGACAGTAACAGTGACAGTGACAGATGTACCAAAGTTTCTTTAACCAGTGATTTGTTCTCAGGCACTCTGGTTTTTCCCAGATTTTGGTGATTCGTTAAAAAAAAAATTTAAAAACTAAAAAAAAATTATACACTTAAAACAAATGCCAAGAGCCCTGAAATGTAGTTCATTTTCTGCAGCAAGGATGCATTTGTGGGGCTGGAGTAATAGCACAGCGGGTAGGGCATTTGCCTTGCACGCGGCAGACCTGGGTTCGATTGCCAGCATCCTATATGGTCCCCCCACCACCGCCAGGAGTGATTCCTGAGAGCAGAGCCAGGAGTAACCCCTGTGCATTGCCAGGGGTGACCCAAAAAAGAGAAGGAAAAAATAGGATGCATTGTGCAGCAAAGGGCCTTTGTGTGCAGCTGCCAAGGATGCCTTTAATGAGCTAGTTCTTTGTTGTTGATGAGTCAGCCCCACTGCTCCCTGATTACCCCAGGGTGGACACTGGGCTAGGGCTGAACTCAACACTCCTGGTCTTCAGACAAGGGCTGGGGGGATGGCTCAGTCAGCGGTCACCTGGCACATCCCCAGGCACGGCACCTCCCTCAAGCCCTCCCAGGTGTAACCCCAAAACAAGACCAAAACACTGAAATCTCTATGAACTTAAACCTTCCCTTGAAAACTCAGGGTCATATTAACTCACTCGCCCACCCCACTCTGTCTAGACCTCCCAGAAGGTGCGCCTGAGCAGCTAGAAATCAGGAAGCACCCTAGGTCCCCTTTGGTTGGAAGCTCCTTGGCGCCCTTGGGTGGCAGGTGGGGGTGGTCAAGCTGCAGCACCCATCCGCCCGCTGCAGACACCGCCAGCTCAACTCCAACGCCTCACAGATATTCTCTGCAGATGCCAAACTGCGAATAATCTCAGGTACACAGTGCCCTGGCTGAGAACTCTGGGGCCGTTCGGGTGGGCCGCCTGTCCAACCCCTGCCCCTGTACTTCCTGAGGCCCTGGAGGCCAGTCCCACCTCCCCAAAGGCGATGCCACGCTGACCCATTGGCCCAGACCATAGGACCTGATGTCTCTGGACTCCTAACTCCTCGATACTGAAATTCCAGTAGGATCATTCCAGATTAGATGGGAAAGTAATGCAGAAGCCAGCTAAACTCAACACACAAAAACAGTACCACAGAAGGCTCGAGCAAGCCACAAACAGCTCAGTAAACCCTTCCACAAGGGCTTAACAACCCCGTGATGAGCTGTAACAATTTTCACATAAGAAATGATTTTTTACACTTTTTGGTTTTAATATTGGAGCTTTGTTCGCTGAGTTTTATCAACAGTTGTGGCTTTTGTCTACATTAAAAAATTTAAAAATTAAAACCAGGTTAAGTGGATGGAACCAGACGGTGAGGTGTTAAGACAAATAAGTCAGGGGGAAACACTGGATGATGTCACCCCTGTCTGGTGTACAGAACCAAGAAAGGGACCAGTGGTGGTGAGGGAAAACCAACCCGAGAGTCTCATATGGGAGGGAGGGAAGAGATGGAGAAGGAGATGAGGACAGGCAGTAGATAGGGCAGCAGGCGGGGTGCTTGCCTTGCACACTAAGGGTTCATATCCCCTCTGATCCCCAGAGTCCGCTTGAGTGATTCCTGGGTGCAGAGCCCTAAGTAACCCCTGAGCATCGCCTGGTGTGACCCAAACAAACAAACAAAAAGAAGTGACAGAGAGTAGTGGTGGAGGGTCTTTGACATTTTCGTGGCAGTGATGGTGATAGTGCATAAAGAGCAACATTCACTATAAACTATGTTATCTCAATCATCTTCTTAAAATGGAGAAAATATGGGAAGCAGGGTTTGAGCCATGCCTTGAGGTGCTCGGGGCTTTCTCCTGGCTCCATGCTTAGGGATCACTCCTGGCAGTGCTCAGGGAACCATATGTGGTGCCAGGGATGAAACCATGATTAGCCATACCCAAGGCAAACACCTTAACCCTGTCCTGTCTCTCCAGCAACCCCCCCACACACAAAGTTTTTAAGTTATAACATTACAATTAGGCGGGATGGGAACTGAGGCCCATCTCTCGGCAACAAAGCTGAACGTCTCCGGATACTCTCTCCTCATTCAACCAGGTACAGCCTGCCCCAGGGCTTGGGACTCTCTCTGAGCATGCACAGCTAGCTCGATCCCCTAGAACAGCCGATTTTCTCCCTTGATCCGCGCGGGACGGGAACTGAGGCCCATCTCTCGGCAACAAAGCTGAACATCTCCGGGTACTCTCTCCTCATTCAACCAGGTACAGCCTGCCCCCAGGGCTTGGGACTCTCTCTGAGCATGTGCAGCTAGCTCTATACCCTAGAACAGCCGTTTTTCTCCCTTGATCTGCGCGGGACGGGAACAGAGGCCCATCTCTCAGCAACAAAGCTGAACGTCTCCGGGTACTCTCTCCTGATTCAATCAGGTACAGCCCGGCACCCAGCGCCAAGGACGCTTTCTGGAGCTGCGGCCGCATTAGCAGCCACGAAATATTCTCCCACTACATATGCCATAGGAACCATAACCATAAGTTCCTCTTAGATGGAAACTTCTCTGGGTTAGCTCAGCCACTAGAAACACAGTAGCCAATAACTCATAAGCCTATCTCAACTCACACTGCATATCAAGCAGAATAGTAACAGTGAACGTGAAGGACTAAACCACACTGGTCACAATGGTAAAGCAACGCAAAAGCCCACCAAACTTTCTTATTGAAGAGTCTAGCCCAGAAGACACCAACAGTACTGTAGTGTTAGACAACCTCTCTGACAAGGAATTCAGAGGGGAGCTACTTAGGATGCTTAGGTAACTAAAAGAAACAATGGAAAGCAATGCTAATAAAAGAAAAGAGGATTTGAAGGCAGAAATGAGGAAAATGCAATCGGAAATGTCAGACCTGAAAAACCTGGTAGGCGAATTGAAAAACTCAGTGGAAGGCTTCAGCAGCAGAATAACAGCTGCTGAGACCAGAATCAGTGAGCTCGAAGATGAAGTTCAGAGACTCTCCAGGAAAGAGCAGAAAATGGAAAAGAGACTCACAATTCGGGAACAGATGGCAAGAGAAGATAGTGATGAAGCCAAGAGGGGTAACATAAGAATTATTGGAGTCCCAGAGGGACAGGAAGAAAACCTTGATGAAAAAGAAACTGTCAAAGACATCATTGCTACAACGTTTCCAGAGCTGAAGAAAACTTGTGACCACATTCCGGAGGCCCGAAGGGTACCAGCTATAAGAAATCCGAATAAAAATACCCCAAGACACATCCTGATCAAAATGACCAAAACCTTAGACAGACAAAATTCTGAAAGCAGCAAGATCGAAGAAAAAAATCTCTTACAAAGGAGCATCCTTAAAATTCACAGCTGATTTGTCTGATGAAACCCTCATCACCCGAAAACAGTGGTGGGACATAGTGAAAAAACTCAATGAAATAAATGCCTCTCCAAAAATACTTTACCCAGCGAGACTCTCATTCATAATAGAAGGAACAACACACAGTTTCACAGACAAACAACAGCTAAGGAATTTCATAGACTCAAAACCATGGTTACAAGAACAACTAAATGGGCTACTTTAAGGCAAGACAGGCCCCTCAAATACACCAAATTTCAACAGAACAATGGGACAAAATCCCATAACAATAATCTCTCTCAATGTTAATGGGCTAACCGCACCAATTAAAAGACATAGAGTGGCAGGATGGATTAGAAAATTGAACCCAACATTCTGCTGCCTGCAAGAAACACATCTCAATACAGCAAACACAGACTCAGAGTCAAAGGCTGGAAAACAATCCTACAGGCAAACAGCTCCCATAAAAAAGCTGGGGTAGCCATCCTTATATCAGACCACATCGATTTCAGAGTGAGGAAGGTCATAAGAGACAGTGAAGGCCATTTCTTATTGATCAAAGGATCTGTACAACAGGAAGAACTTACAATAATAAATGTATATGCACCTAATGAGAGACCAGCAAAGTACTTAAAACAACTACTCATAGATTTGGAAAAAGACATCAATAGCAACACAATACTAGTGGAAGACTTCAACACCGCTTTGTCACCTCTTGATAGATCAACCAGACTCAAGCTTAGCAAGGACATACTCCATCTGAGGGAAACAATGGAAGAAAGGGACTTAGTCGATATCTACAGGACACTTCATCCTCAAAAAGCTGACTACACATTCTTCGCAAGCATACATGAAACATTCTCCAAGTTAGACCACATGCTGAGCCACAAAACATACCTCCATAAAATTAAGAAGATAGAGATTGTATCAACAATCTTCTCAGACCATAATGCGCTGAAATTAGAAGTAAATCACACACAAAAACAGAAAACTAAATCAAACATCTGGAAATTAAACAGTGCGCTGTTGAACAACGAGCGGCTTAGAAAGGAAATCAAAGAGGAAATCAAAAGATTCCTCGAAACGAATGAAAATGAGGACACGAGTTACCAAAACTTATGGGACACAGCAAAAGCTGTGTTAAGAGGAAAGTTTATAGCTCTACAAGCAATCCTCAGGAAGGAGGAGCGAGCACACATAAATAACCTAACCTCACAGCTTAAGAGTTTGGAGAAGGACCAACAAAAGGAGAACAACCCGAACAGGAGGAAGGAAATAATAAAACTCAGAGCAGAGATTAACGAGATGGAAACCCAAAAAACAATCCGAAAGATCAATGAAGCCAAGAGCTGGTTCTTTGAGAAAATTAACAAGATCGATAAGCCTCTAGCAAAACTCACAAAGAAAGGGAGAGAGAAAACCCTAATAAACCGAATCAGAAATGAAAAGGGGGTCATTACAACAGAAACTACAGAAATTCAAAGGATCCTCAGGGAGTACTTTGAGAAGCTTTATGCCACAGAACATCAAAACCTAGAGGAAATGAATAAATTCCTAGACTCCTACAGATTCCCAAGGATGAAACAAGAAGACCTAGAATACCTGAACAGACCTATCACCATGAAGGAAATTGAAATGGTAATAAAAAGACTCCCCAAGCACAAAAGTCCTGGTCCAGATGGATTCACTAGTGAGTTCTTCCAAATCTTTAAAGAGGACTTACTCCCAATCCTCTTTAAGCTTTTCCACGAAATTGAAATATCAAAAACACTTCCAAACAGTTTCTACGAAGCAAATATCATACTGATACCAAAAGCAGACAGAAATAACACAAAGAAAGAGAAATACAGGCCAATATCCCTGATGAACACAGATGCAAAGATCCTCAACAAACTGCTAGCAAATAGAATCCAACTACTCATCAAAAAGATCATACACCATGACCAAGTAGGATTCATCCCAGGGATGCAAGGATGGTTTAACATTCGGAAATCAATCAACATAATCCATCATGTCAACAAAAGAAAACATAAAAAGTATATGATCATATCAATAGATGCAGAGAAAGCATTTGACAAGATTCAGCACCCCTTTATGATGAAAATCCTAGCCAAAATGGGTATAGAGGGGACTTTCCTCAACATAGTTAAAGCCATCTACCACAAGCCTACAACAAGCATCATCCTCAATGGGGAAAAACTGAGAGCCTTCCCTCTAAGATCAGGGATGAGACAAGGATGCCCACTCTCTCCACTGCTGTTCAATATAGTACTGGAAGTACTTGCAATAGCAATTAGGCAAGAAAAAGATATTAAGGGCATTCAGGTAGGAAAGGAAGAAATCAAGCTCTCACTATTCGCAGATGATATGATACTCTACTTAGAGAACCCAATAACCTCCACCAAAAAACTCCTAGAAACAATAGACTTGTATAGTAAAGTTGCAGGCTATAAAATCAATACCCAAAAGTCCATGGCTTTCCTATATGCAGACAATGAGAGAGAAGAAAGCGACATGAAAAAAACAATCCCGTTCACAATTGTGCCCCAGAAAATCAAGTACCTAGGAATCAGCTTAACTAAGGAAGTAAAGGACCTGTACAAAGAAAACTACAAAACGGTACTTCAGGAAATAAAAGAGGACATGAGGAAATGGAAAGATATCCCCTGCTCGTGGGTCGGGAGACTTAACATTGTCAAAATGGCAATACTACCGAAAGCATTGTATAAATTCAATGCAATCCCTATAAGGACACCCATGACATTCTTCAAAGAAATGTAGCAAACACTCCTGAAATTATATGGAACAATAATTCCCCACGAATAGCTAAAGCAATTCTTGGGGTGAAAAACGGGAGGAATCTACCTCCCTAACTTCAAACTCTACTACAAAGCAGTAATAATTAAAACAGCATGGTACTGGAACAAAGGCATAACCGCAGACCAATGGAACAGGGTTGAATACACTGACATCTCCCCTCAATCATATGATCATCTAATCTTTGATAAAGGTGCGACAAATGTGAAGTGGAGTAAGGAAAACCTCTTTAACAAATTGTGCTGGCATCACTGGACGGCTACATGCAAAAAAATGGGCTCAGAACTCTGCCTAACACCATGTACAAAAGTAAGATAAAAATGGATTAAAGATCTCAGCATCAGACCAGAAACCATAAGGTACATTGAAGACAAAGTTGGCAAAACCCTCCATGACATTGAAGCTAATGGTATTTTCAAAGATGCCTCGCCACTGGCCGAGGAAGTGAAAACAGAGATAGATAAATGGGACTATCTTAAACTAAGAAGCTTCTGCACCTCAAAAGAAACAGTGACCAAAATACAAAGACAGTCTACAGAATGGGAAAGGATATTCGCCAAATACACATCTGACAAGGGGTTGATATCAAGGATATACAAAGTACTGGTTGAACTCCACAAGAAGAAAACATCCAACCCCATCAAAAAATGGGGCAATGAAATGAACAGAAACTTTCTCAAAGAAGAAATCAGAATGGCAAAAAAGCACATGAGAAAATGCTCTACATCATTAATCATCAGGGAGATGCAGATCAAAACCACAATGAGATACCATCTCACACCTCAGAGACTGGCCCACATTCAAAAGAGCAAAAGCAACCGATGCTGGCGTGGATGTGGCGAGAAAGGGACACTCCTTCACTGTTGGTGGGAATGTCGACTGGTTCAGCCCTTCTGGAAAACAGTATGAACGATTCTCAAAAAATTAGAAATTGAGCTCCCATTTGACCCAGCAATACCACTCCTGGGAATATATCCCAGAAAGGCAAAAATGTATAGTCGAAGTGACATCTGCACTTGTTTGTTCATTGCAGCACTCTTTACAATAGCCAGAAACTGGAAGAAACCTGAATGCCCAAGAACAGATGACTGGTTAAAGAAACTTTGGTACATCTACACAATGGAGTACTATGTAGCTGTTAGAAAAGATGAAGTCATGAAATTTACATACAAGTGGTACAATATGGAAAGTATCATGCTAAGCGAAATGAGTCAGAAAGAGAGGGATAGACATAGAAAGATTGCATTCATCTGGGGGATATAAAGTAACAAAGTATGAGATTAATACCCAAGAATAGCTGAGATCAGCACCAGGAGGATTACTCCATATCTTAGAGGCCAGCCGGGTATCCTAGAGGAAAGGGCAGTTCAGATAGAGAAGGGAGCACCAAATAAAGGGTGTTTGGAGGACCCTCCCAGGATGGGAGATGCATGCTGAAAGTAGACTATGGACTGAACATGTTTGCCACTCAATGCCTCTTTTGCAGACCACAACACCCAAAAGGAGAGAGAGAACAAAAGGGAATGCCCTGCCACAAAGGCAGGGGGGGATGGGGGGATGGGGGTGGTGGGATATTATCCATGGTGGTGGAAAATGGGCACTGGTGGAGGGATGGGTATCTGATCATTGTATAATCGAAACCCAAGCACAAAAAATTGTAAATCTACAACTGTAAAAAAAAAAAAAGAAACAAAAAAAATTTTTTTTAAAAATGGGGCAATGAAATGAACAGAAACTTTCTCAAAGAAGAAATCCGAATGGCAAAAAAGCACATGAGAAAATGCTCTACATCATTAATCATCAGGGAGATGCAGATCAAAACCACAATGAGATACCATCTCACACCTCAGAGACTGGCCCACATCCACAAGAACAAAAGCAACCAGTGCTGGCGTGGATGTGGCGAGAAAGGGACACTCCTTCACTGTTGGTGGGAATGCCAACTGGTTCAGCCCTTTTCAAAAACAATATGGACGATTCTCAAAAAATTAGAAATTGAGCTCCCATTTGACCCAGCAATACCACTCCTGGGAATATATCCCAGAAAGGCAAAAATGTATAGTCGAAGTGACATCTGCAATTGTTTGTTCATTGCAGCACTCTTTACAATAGCCAGAATCTGGAAAAAACCTGAGTGCCTGAGAACAGATGACTGGTTAAAGAAACTTTGGTACATCTACACAATGGAGTACTATGTAGCTGTTAGAAAAGATGAAGTCATGAAATTTACATTCAAGTGGTACAACATGAAAAGTATCATGCTAAGCAAAATGAGTCAGAAACAGAGGGATAGACATAGAAAGATTGCATTCATCTGGGGGATATAAAGTAACAAAATATGAGATTAATACCCAAGAATAGCTGAGATCAGCACCAGGAGGATTACTCCATATCTTAGAGGCCAGCCGGGCATTCTAGGGGAAAGGGCAGCTCAGATAGAGAAGGGAGCACCAAATAAAGGGTGTTTGGAGGATCCTCCCAGGAGGGGAGATGCATGTTGAAAGTAGACTATGGACTGAACATGTTTGCCACTCAATGCCTCTTTTGCAGACCACAACACCCAAAAGGAGAGAGAGAACAAAAGGGAATGCCCTGCCACAGAGGCAGGGTGAGATGGGGGGGATGGGGGTGGGAGGGATATTATCCATGGTGGTGGAAAATGGGCACCGGTGGAGGGATGGGTATTTGATCATTGTATAATCGAAACCCAAGCACAAAAAATTGTAAATCTACAACTGTACCTCATGGTGTTTCACTAATAAAAAAATTAAAATTAAAAAGGGGGTGTTTGGGGGGGGAAATTGATCACTGTATCACTGTCATCCTGTTGTTCGTCGATTTACTCAAGCGGGTGCCAGTAGCATCTCTATTCATCCCAGCGCTGAGATTTTAGCAGTCTCTCCTTACTCATCTTTCCCAACAATTGGAGGCTCTTTCAGGGTCAGGGGAATGTTTTTGGCATACACCACAGGGAGCTTGCCAAGCTCTGCTATGCAGGCGGGATACTCTTGGTAGCTTGCTGGGCTCTTCGAGAAATATATATATTATTTCTCTCTATGATTTGTTGCCTAATGTCTGAGCCCCATCAAATATGTAAATATGGTGTGATAATTATGGAAAATGGGTAGGAAGTGTCTTATGGTGTGAAGCAACGGCGCTGTCCGGAAAGCAGCCTGGAGCATGGCGACGGTTGGGTAGTGGAGGTCCACTTCTGGGGCTGGGTCCTTTGAGGTGGGGAGGGCTCTCACCTGCCCCACTCTGGGAGGCCCCGAGTGAAAACAGCCTATTTTAAAAAATAGAGGACAAGATACTCTGCGTTGGTAAGCTCACAGCTTGGGTTCCATCCCTGCTACTGCAATAAATTAATGAGACTATTTTTCTAACGTATAAAGTCTGGAGCTTCAGAAACGATGATACATATATATCGTGTGGGCCAACAGTAATATTTCAACGTAGCTGACACCACATGGGGTGGACCAGATCCCAGAAGAAGCCAGCCAGAAAGAGGACAAGGAAGCCTGTGGAGTGACAACCCTCCATCACACCTTCTCTCTCGGGGGTCAGAACCCAGAAAGGGGCTGCTGGCCCTGGGCAGCTGGAGGGGGCATCCAGGGACGTGGGATATGTGAGCTGAATGCCATGTCTTAGAGGCTGATCCCCGTGGGGGCTGGGCACACTGGCTCAGCCCACAGGTAGGGACAGTTGGCTTTTAGGTAGAAAGGAAAGAAAACTCCACATGCTAGACTAAAAGAAGAGTCAGGGCTTGTCGCTAGTGCGCGCTGGGCTCCGTAGTAGCTGTGTGACGTGGGAAAACCACTCAGCTTCCCTGAGCTGTAGGTCCGTCACACACAGGCGGGGGACAGTAACTGTCCCTTGGGTAGGGCATGGCATGAGGCCCCTGAGCTGTCTCTCCCAGCGATGGGTGGAGCTGCCATGCAAGGCCCCGCTGCAGCGCCTCTGGCTGGCCTCACCTGTCCCCAGAGAGTGGCACCCCGCACTGCGGCAGGGTCCGCAGGTGACCGGGGCTACCCTGGACAGTGTCCTCCTGCCCCGGACTCCCTGGAGGTGAGAGGGATGCTCGCAGGCACGCTCCGTGTGCGCTTGTCCGGACGAATGTTTCCAGGAGCCTCGGCGCCCCGCAGCCGTCCCCGGCCAGGAAGGAACTAAACTGGCCGAGAACTTACCTGCCCACCAGAGGACTGACCGCTGGCCCCGGCCTCCCTCCCCTGTCCCGCGCTGGAGCTGCAGTACTAGGCTCTGTCCCTAGAGGGCGCGGGGGAGCCTTCACAGCCGGAAGCGGCTTCTCCAGGTTCTGATGCACGTTCTTTCTCCTAATCCTGCAGAGCCGCAAAGCGGGCACCTGCGGGGCCAGCAGCTTCCCAGAAAAGATGGTTGCCTAGCAAGTTCAACACCACCCCCGAGGGTGTTCCCCTGTATGTTGTTCTTTTTTTTTAACAATTCTACAATACTATTAATGATATTCCAACACCCCTCCCCACACACCACACACACACACACACACACACATACACTCACACCACCACCACCACCACCACCACCACCACCAGAGGTTCTTTCCCCTGGACCATTGTCCCAGGATTCCTCCACGCCCCCACCCCCCACCATTGTCCCAGGGTTCCTCCACGCTTCCCACCCTCCAAGTCTCACTGTCAGGGCAAATTCTATTCTGTAAACCAGTCCTTAGAGTTTTGTTGCTCTTGGTCATTTGTTACATCCTTCTCGGCTTGTTTACATCCCACATATGAGAGATATTATTCTGCATCTTCCCTTAGCATGAGTCCTCTCCATCTCCATCCACGTAGCAGGATATGGCATGATTTCATCTTATTTTAAAGTCAAGTGGTGTTCCGCTGTGTATATGTACCATCATTTCTTTATGCAGTCATCTCTTCTTGGACGCTGGGTTGTTTCCAGTTTCTGGCTATTGTGAATAGTGTTGCAATGAACACAGGGGTGCAAATGCCTTTTCTGAATAGAATTTTGTTTTCCTTGGAGTAGAAGCAACAAGTGGAATTGCTGGGTTATACGAAAGCTCAGTACTTAGATTTCCAAAGAGGTTGAACCAGTTGACATTCCTACCAGCAGTGAAGGTGGTGGGAATGAAGGTTCATTTCCCCCCACATTCAAGTCTGCATGGTTGTCTGTGTGCTTGACTGTCCTTCCTTCCTTCCTTCCTTCCTTCCTTCCTTCCTTCCTTCCTTCCTCCTTCCTTCCTTCCTTCCCTTCCCTTCCCTTCCCTTCCCTTGCCTTCTCTCTCTCTCTCTCTCTCTCTCTGTCACTTTCTCTCTCTCTCTCTCTCTCTCTCTCTCCTGGGCCAGTCTCACCGGTCTGAGACGATATCTCATTATTTTGATTTGCATTTGTCTGATGATAAGTTCTGCCGTTTTATAGCTACTGGTCTCTCATACTCTTATTTGAAGAGGTTTCTGTTCATTTCCTCCCCACCCCCCTTTTTTATAGGATCAGTTTTTTTTTTCTTGTCAAGTTCTACCAGTGCTTTATATTGTTGTAATGGAGTTCACTTAATCAATCACACAGGAACCATTTTTAGGCAAAAGGAAGGAGATTTTATTATTAATGGCTTGATGGACCGCAGCTAGGAAAACAGACCTGAAGCTCTGGCCCAGAATAAGGGTATAGAGAGCTTATAGGAAGATTGTGGGCAGCATCTCACACTTGAGGGACAAAGAAGAGAAGACTCAACGGATGAGGTTTCTTGATTGTCTGCTTCATGACAATCCACTGAGGGACATGAGGCAGAGGCGGCACAGCATGGGACTGTGAGGGCACTGGGGATCTCTGTGGTGGATATATTCTGTTTTGGGTCCTGTATAGACATGTATTAATTTACTAATTGTTTTGGTGGCCTCTTTCCTCTTCCTGCCTAGGTGACAGGTTGGTCTGGTTCTTCTGTTCTGTTTTCAGTCATAACAATGATTTATGACCCATTCATCTCTGCCCAGTGCCTAGAACAGATCACTCAAAGTTCCTGCCTCCTTGTTATCTGCTTAGCAACCTATCCTCACCCCCCAACTTCCCCACTGCACTCAGGCTGGTGGTTTAGATCCACAATGCATCAGAATGAAACATTCCCTAAGCAAAAAGTAATAACATTGAAAGAGTACATGAAGATTAAACCTGCAATTTTGACTCTTCCTATATCAGTGTATCTTGGATATTTTTACCTTTAGTTGGATGCGTGGTGAGCAAATTTTCTCTCCCAGTCTGTGGAGTGTCTTTTCATTCTGGTGATTATTTGTTCTGTGGTGTAGAAGCTTTTTAGTTTGATATAGTTCCATATGTTTATCAATCGTTGAAGATGACTCTAGACTCAGTGTCATGAAATAGTCTGTTTTCCATAACATAGTTTATGGATTCAAATTACACTGTAGCACTGCAGGACTGTCCTCCCATTGTTCATCCATTCGCTTGAGTGGGCACCAGTAATGTCTCCATTGTGAGACTTGTTACTCAGTAGCTTTTCAGGTTCTCCAAGAGGGATGGAGGAATCAAACCCAGGTTGGCTGCATGTAAGACAAATGCCCTACCCGCAGTGTTATCGCTCCAGCAGGATTCATATTAAGATCTTTAATTCATTTTGATTTGACTTTTGTGTCCCGTTTTTCGAACGGGATCGGACCACCGTCTCCTTCGTGCAAAATTCTACTTCACAGAGCGGGGAGAAAGGGCTGCAAAGTTCAAAAAGAGAACTCCCAGAATGACCACCAACTGGGAACTCTTTGGTACTATTGCGGCAACATGGGAAAATGCCATTGTTGACAACATTGACGAGGAATACGATCGACTGGTTCAGCACCTCCATGAATGTGCGAGGAACGCCAAGAGAGAGAGCCACAAAAAATCGCCTATCTTCGAAAACTCTTGAGCTAATTCGCCAGCGTGGTTTGGTGCATGCCTCAGGCAACCGCAAGCTAACGTCCGAGCTCACAAAGCAGTGCAGAGATGCAATCAAGGAAGACCTCAAAGAGAGAAGAGCAGAAGTTCTGGTAGATGCGGCAGAAGCCGGGAAAAGTATTCATAATGCCCGCCTGTCCTTCGCCAACTACAAGACCAAGATGACTGCCCTCCGACGTCCTGATGGATCCATCACATCCTCCAGAACAGCAATGGAGAAGATTATCCATGACTTCTATTCAAATCTCTTCGATAGCCATGTCCACTTGCCGACATACCAAATTCCACAGGATGGATATGTCGTTCCCAACGTTCTCCCTTCCGAAATCCGACACGCCATTACGTCGGTAAAGAAACCAACAGCACCCGGCCCAGACAAGGTCAGACCTGAACACCTGAAGAACCTGCCGTCAGTACTCATCAATACACTGGCTCGGCTCTTCACTCGCTACCTGTCTGAATGCAAGGTTCCGTCCCAATGGAAAACCAGCAGGACCATACTACTGTTCAAGAAGGGAGACATCCATGACATTGGCAACTATCGCCCGATCTGCCTATTGTCTGTCATCTACAAGTTGTTCACTCGAGTCATCCTAAATAGGATTGGCAGAACACTAGATGAAGGACAACCATGTGAGCAAGCAGGGTTCCGCAAAGGATTCAGCACCATCGACCATATCCACACGATAACCAAGCTCATTGAGGTTTCTCAGGAGTTCAAGATGCCGCTCTGTTTAATGTTCATTGATTTAAAGAAGGCCTTTGATTCTGTTGAGACGGAAGCGGTCATTGAAGCCCTAGCCAATCAGGGCATTCAAGCCCAATACATCAGGATCCTCCATGAGCTGTATTGCGGATTCACTACCAGGATCTCACCATTCTACAAAGAAGTGATCGTTGATGTCAGGAGAGGGGTGCGGCAGGGTGATACCATTTCACCGAAACTCTTCAGTGCCACCCTCGAGAACATCATGCAACGACTGGAATGGGAAGGAATGGGAGTGAAGATAGATGGTCGGCAACTACACCACCTCCGCTTTGCTGATGACATTGTTTTAATAACACCAAACATCAGCCAAGTGGCACAAATGCTGGCCAACTTTGACCGTGAGTGTGGAAAGGTAGGACTACAGCTGAATCTTACGAAGACAATGTTTATGAGAAATAGCCTTGTTCCTGACGCCCCATTCGCTCTCAATGGAACGACCATCTCCGAATGCAACAGCTATGTGTACCTAGGTCGAGAGGTCAACATGACAAATGACCTGGCACCCGAGCTGCGCAGAAGGAAGAGAGCGGCTTGGAACGCCTTCAAGAACGTCGAAGCAATAGCTAAGAGGACGAAGAACCTCCAGCTCTGGGCACATCTCTTTGATTCCACTGTTCTTCCTGCATTAACATATGCCTCAGAGACCTGGGCCCTACGCAAACAAGATGAGAACGCTATTCAGGTCTCCCAAAGAAGAATAGAAAGAGTTATGCTTGGAATATCACGTTTCACTCAAATGAGAGAAAGAATCCGGAGTTCTGACCTCCGTCGACGATCAAGAATCAGGGACGCTGTCTTGTTTGCCAAGGTGTCAAAAATCAGATGGGCTGGTCACGTAATGAGATTTAAAGACGACCGCTGGACTAGAGCTGTTACCGACTGGATTCCACGGGATGTCAAAAGACCACGTGGCCGCCCACCTACCAGATGGTCAGACTTCTTCGTCAAGATCATGAACGACCGGTTGGAGGCTCTTCATGTTCCCGGAGCGAACAGATGCCATTGGGCTACACTAGCACGCGACAGGGACAAATGGAGACGTTACTGGCGCCCGCTTGAGCAAATCGACGACTAACGGGAAGTTAAGTGATTAAGTGATTAAGTGATTTGACTTTTGTGTACACTGTGATATAGGGGTCTGAGTCATTTGTTTTTGCATGTGACAGACCAGTTTTCCCAATACCATTTGTTGAGCAGACTTTCCTTCCTCCACTTCATACCCTTTGCTCCTTTGTCAAAAGTTGACTCTCCAGGGGCAAGCCAGTTCCCACCCAAAGCAAAACCTGGCAGTCACTCCCACGCCCCAAAGCTGCTGCCGTGTCCACAGCTGGACTCTTTTAAATATTGTGGATTTTCTGGAGGATGCTTACATCTCAGCAATAGCACGCCAAATTAGATGGGAATGTAACGCAGAAGCCAACCAATGTCGACTAACAAATTAACACAGAAGGCTTCACTTGCAACAAGAGTTTAGCAAACCCTCAGACAAAGACTTAATTTGAGATACAACAATTTTCACAAATTTTCTTCTACAAAATTTTTTTATCATTGCATTAGCCGTTGTGTAAACACACAAAAAATAAAAGGCCGGCGGTCAGGCCGCTTCCCCACTCCAGGGAGGTCGATGGCGATGGTCAGGCGAAGGAAGGAAACGAGGCCAAGCTGGTTGGTCTTAGCAGCCGTTTATTACATGGAAGAGATGTATGTCATGGAGGCCTCAGGAATCCTCAAGCACGTGCGCCTTTGTTCTCTCAGCTTCTGTCCTCAGCCCCATCTTGCCAGGTTCTCTGATGCACGTGTCCCCCCAGAGAGCCCTGAAATCTCCCTTATATAGATCATAGTACCTCTAAAGGGCGCAATATAATGATGTCATCAAAAGGAGTTACAGAAAGAACATTGAGACGGCAAACCATACATTGTTTCCTTACATCCACATTGTTTCCTTACATCCCAGGCCAGTAATACTGGCCTCCGGAAAGAAGATACAAAGCCAAGCTGAAACCTTTCACAAGCACTTTCACAAGTTGCAAGCACCTTGATGCAATTTGCATCCCAAAGACTAGCCTGGCTACCACCTAAGATCTGCATATCTAAGACCAGCCAGGGTTCTGAGAGAAGGGGGAAACTGTCTCAATATGCTGAAATCATTTACTGAAGACAGTTTGAAGGGGAGAAAGCAGTCTCATCCAAGCTAGTCAGGACACACAGGAAACTGCTTCTAGGACGTGTTTCTCCTCTCCTTGTCCAACCAACATATAAGCATACATAATATTAATCATTTTGTATGGACACAGTAAGAAATATTTTGGGCTTATAGAATTGCTCTCCTAGGGCCATCTCGATCTCAGACTGCAGTGCTCAGGCCAGATATCTTTCCTATTCCTAGCAGCAGGGCTCTAGTCTCGTCGTTACTATTGGATCATGACATTATTTGCCTATGATCAACCTCTTAACTTATAGTTAAGAATCGTGGCACCTTGGCCCGGCCCATCGCGATGCCAGGGTAGCACATAACTTACCGGCTTGCCCTGGTTCCATCCAGTCCCATGTCGGGACCCTGCCATTGGGATGCTAGGAAGTGAGGGCAACTGAGGCTTAAGTTGAGAAGGCAGATGCCCAGGAGTGAATAACATTCAAAGCCAATCAATTCCTAAGTTATGGAGCATATTAATTAATTGTCTTCCTGTATCTATACAAAAGGACATTGCATTAAAGTAAACTGCTCAAAAGACATAAGGAGAGGAGAAAGGCAATATTAACTTACAGTACAGCTTCAGTGTCTAAGAAGGATGAGACCTTACAAATTGGTTGGGGAAGAGAGCATAGAAGAGGTTACAGACAGACAAAGTAATGGGAGTGACCCGGGAGCACTGTGATGGGTACAATCTGATAAACCTAAGCTCCGTGTACTCCAACAGCCGTTTAATGGTAACAAATATAAATTACATTGTTTTGGGCAGGTTTTAGGAGTGGGTGGGGAAATGGAGGCAGTGGTGGAAGGAAGGTGACAGTGGTGGGATTGGTGTTGGAATATCGAATGCCTGTAACAAACCTTTATAAACCACCATATTTGAATAAAGGGGGGCAGGAGGGAGGAATTGACGCTCCTTATACCTGAGGATCTCTCACCAAGCTCTCAATTCTATTAGAGTCTGTCCTTTTTCTAGCACCACTCTGTTTTGATTATTACAGATTTATAGTATAGTTTGAAGCTGGGGAGAGAAAAGCTTCTCACCTTCTTTCTCCTAGAATTGCTCAATTTATATTTCATAACACCACGTAAATTCTTGTGACATTTGATCTGTCTTTTTCTAAAAATCACAGGTATTTTTCATAGGAACTGCATCAAATCTGTACAGTGCTTTAGGAAAGAAGATTCTTGAATAGGTGTATTTTTGTTGTTGTAATCACATGGTCACAATAGTGTTAATGTTTATGCTTTTGGGGTACAGGTTTATTCCACCTTCATCATCACCAAAGTGCCCCAGCCCCTCAACCACTGTCACATCTGTCACTTTAGTGCTCCAACTTCCTCCCTACCCCCTAACCCCACAATCACTGGAACAGCCTCAGTTCTGTTCTCTGCTGTTTTCACTGGATAATGCCCATTTTCTTACTGTTTCTTTATCTATGAGTAAGATATTCTGATATTTGTCCTACCTCTGACTAATTTCACCTAACGTGATATCCTCTAGCCCATTCCAAATAATATCAAATAATGGTATTTCATCTTTTCTCAGAGCTATGTAGTATTCCACTGATTTCTACTGTAATTTCTTTCTCTGCTCATCTGTCATTAGACGTTTGGATTGCTTCCATATCTTGACTATGGGAAATCATGCTGCAGTGAACACAGGAGAGAATGTGTCTTTCCCAATGACTGTTTTGAGTTTGGGGATAGATGCTGGGAAGAAGGATCACTCTATCAAATGGCAGTTCTATTTTCGATTTTTAAGACATCTTTGCTCCTTTTTATATAAGGATAAACTGGATGTCATTCCCATCAATGGCAAACAAGGATTTCTTTCTGTTGCTTTTTCACCAACATTGTTTACAGTCTTTTGGATACTAGCCATTCTCACTGGTATGAGATATTATTGCCAATTTTCTTTTCCTGATAAGTGACAGGGAAGACATTTTCATATGCCGAATGGCCATCTGCATGTCTTCTCTGAGGCATTTTGAGACACACAAGAGCAAATAGGGATGTTCCGGAGCAAACACACCTGCCTTCTACTCCCATCACTTGCAAATTTGGGGCCAGAGAGATGTTTCAGAGGGCTGGGTTGCAGGCTTTTTTTTGCTAATGCTAGAGCTGTGAGTTTGAGCCCCAGTGCCACCTGGTTCCCTGAGTTCAACTAGAATAGCTCCTGAGCACTGAGCCTGAAGAAGCCCCTGAGCAATACCAGGTAAAAATGAAAAACAAGCTCCCCAAAACCTGCAATTGATATTGTAAAGCAGTTATAAACCAAAATGTCACTATCACTATCACTATCCTCCCGTTGTTCATCGATTTGCTCGAGCGGGTCCAGTAACGTCTCCATTGGAGACTTTGTTGTTACTGTGTTTGGCATATCGAATACATCACGGGTAGCTTGCTAGGCTCTGCCGAGCGGGCAAGATACTCTCGGTAGCTTGCCGGGCTCTCCGAGAGGGGTGGAGGAATCGAACTCAGGTCGGCCATGTTGGCTGCGTACAAGGCAAACGCCCTACTGCTGTGCTATCGCTTCGGCAGCACATATACTAAAAAATAAACCAAAATGATATTTTAAAAACCTACAGTTTGGCTAGAACAATAACACTGAAGGTAGGGTGTCTGCTTTGCATACAACCAATCTGAGTTCAATCCCCAGCACCCCAGATGGCCCCCCAAGTCTGCCAGAATTGATCCCTCAGTGCAGAGCTGGGAGTAAGCTCTCAGCACCATTGGATGTGGCCCCCAAACAAAAAACTTACAGCTGATGAGGACCTACAGTGATGGTCTCCATCAGTCTTCAACATGCACCTGCTACACCACATTATCCTATGGAAAAATAACCCTCCACTTTTTCCCTATACACACAAAATTTATGACTGTACCAATCAGACCTGCATATATAGGAACACCATATCTTCCATGGTTTTCCACTCCTCCACTGCTGAGTGACCTGAGGGAATTTCTCAGTCCGTGGGCTGCTCAGTTTCAAGAATTAAAATGTCTAACTGACAGAGACAGAGCAGTCATTTGGGTTCTTGCTCCAGCATAAGTCTACTGGAAGTCACTAGTGACTACAATCGAGAAAATACACAACCCAGAGAGCAGAGAGCGGCCTCACAGCAGGGCCCTGAAGGAGCCCTGGAAGCTGAAGTCATAAGTACCCGAACCATGGGAGATACAGAACCTAGGCAACCACTGAGGAGAGACAGTGAGGAAGAGTGTGAGAACTGGGAAGACAGAGAGAACCAGATCTCTGAGAACCAGCAATGACATGATGTTGTAGATGTAATTTTACAATAACAGAACCCATCAAAGCATATGAAGTCAAGTCGCACCGGTTTCAACCACCAAAGCCAGCAGTCACCATGAGGTCCAGTCATGGCAGGCCTCTGGCCCACCTGTGACCTTCCTAGAACCTTCCTTTCCCTGGGCTCCCTGGAACAAAGATAGATTCTTTACACATTGCCAGGAGTTCCAAACCACCCCCAAAACAGTGAGCCCTTCATCCTGACTTCCTTCCTGAAGGAATGTTTGTGGTGAATTTGCCTTTGCACAGGGAATCTTGCCCTTGGCATGCTGTTTGTCTTGAAGAGTTATTGCAGTGTGAGGAGGGCAGCCTCCTAGGGACAGGCCAGGGTAGAAAAGGGCAGAGGACAGACATGTAGAAGCAAATGGATAATTATCAGTCAAGAGATTTTGCTCATGCTGGAGGATCCTTCCCTCCTGCCCACAGTTCACCCATGACCCTTCATATCGCCTCTTCCTGCCCCCCACTCCCCACCAGCCTGCCACGGTCGCTCCCACCATCTCAGCACCAACCTTCTTGACGACGACTGTAGATTGCCTTCTGGACCCTTCTCTTCATCCTGCTTCATTTCCAGACCTTTTACCCAATGTCTCTTATATTCTCACCACTGGGAGACAGAATCAATTTTCCTATCCTTTGATTTTGGTTCTAGCCAAGTGACTATCTTAAATTATTTGTGAAAGCCAGTGAAGAATAAGCTGTTCTAGTTTTTGTTTTGTTTTTGGTTTGGGAATTGTTGTATTTGGTTTTTTGTTTGTTTATTTTTTTGGTGGGGGTGGGGGGAGAGACACACCCATCAATGTTCAAGGATTACTCCTGGCAGTGCTAAGGGATGCCATATGGGATGCCAAGGACCGAAACAATAATTGGCTGCAAGCAAAGCAAGCTAGCTACTGTATTCTCTCATCATCCCCTAAAATGTTGCAGTTTTGTGGTCTCTTATGTTTCTTGCATCACCATGTAAAGAGCACTCCAGGCTAGTCTGTTGTTTCCCAGAA
The DNA here is from genome assembly GCF_029834395.1 of Sorex fumeus. NCBI lineage: Eukaryota > Metazoa > Chordata > Mammalia > Eulipotyphla > Soricidae > Sorex > Sorex fumeus. The sequence goes on along the minus strand of NW_026606060.1, from coordinate 5,127,986 downwards.
GAGAATGACAGACATGTAAATATTGGTTAAGACCTAGGTGACCCCAGCTAAGATCAGTTAACTCTTAGATGTCTGAGTCAAGCAAAGGTGTCGCAGGTCACTGAGACTCTACAGTTGCTGTATCTGCAGCTGATTTAACTACCTGGTATCACTTACAATTAATTTCCACCACCTGATGATTTTTGATAGCTTATTCACTGATCAAACAAAATTTCTTCAGGTAGATCAGATTTAGTAAATAAAGTTTTCTACAGAATCCCCAATTAAATTTGAATTTTAGATAAGCAGGAAATAATTTTGTTCATGTAAGTTCTCTCACACATAGAGCATATTTACACTGAAAATTATTTTCTAAAATTCTAACTTAATTGGTCACTTTCTATGTATCTGGTGAACCTCCTCCTAGAGGTGATGGCAGGCTAGACCCCTTACACGAAAGTTGTAGATAGTCACATGGCTGCCATCACAATCCCAGGACAGGAGAGGCTGAATGCAGTCAAAGATTTGCAAGGTTGTCCTTGAGTATTTCTCCTGGGGACAAATTCAGCCCTTAGGACAATAACGGTGATGTTCACCATTTACCTACCTGGGGAGAGGCAGGTGGTGGAAAATAGTTTTATTTTCATGGTTGCATTGCAATATAAGGAAGTGGCTAGATCCTTATCTCCATTTAGAAATGAGTACACTGAATATCAGACAGGTAGAACAATGTCCCCTTGGAGTTACAACTAGAGAGAATAGCAACACCAGAATTCAAATGCAGTCCATTCTCTTCTTATACTTTAATCCCACCTCCAGCTAGTAAAAATGTTTATTGTTATTTTGCAAAACAGAAAAAGAAAAGTTTTTTCGAATCCTCCCATTGTTTTACTGATTGCCCTTCAGTCTATGAATAATGACAATTGTGTTAGTTTGCCTAGAATTACTCTAAGGAAGTACCCAGACTAAGTGGCCTGTAGCATTGTAGCACTGTCCTCCCATTGTTCATCGATTTGCTCGAGAGGGCCCAGTAACGTCTCCATTGTGAGACTTGTTGTTACTGTGTTTGGCATACCAAATACGTCATGGGGAGCTTGCCAGGTCTTGCCGTGAGGGAGAGATACTCTCGATAGCTTGCCAGGCTCTCCGAGAGGGGCAGAGGAATCGAACACCAGTCGGCCGGGCATGTTGTGCATGCAAGGCAAACACCCTACCGCTGTGCTATTACTTATTAAGTGGCCTAAACAACAGAAATCTACTGTGTAGTTCTTGAGGTTACATGTTCAGGATCAGGAGGGCAGGATCTTTCCCAGATCTATAATAACTAATCTTAACGTCAGATTGACAGATCCATAAAACACCCAGGTACCTGGTTAAACATTGTTTCAGTATATGTCTTTACAGTGTTTTCAGAAGAGATTAAATTGGTGGAGTGAGTAGAACAGGATTAATTCTCTGAAGTCTTGAAAGAAACGTAGATGCAGAGAGAGATTAAATTGGTTCTCTCCGCCTGACCCCTTGAACCAACGTATCTTTTTCACCTTGAGCAGAATTTAGCCACCAGAATTCCTGGTTCCAGTGTCCTTGGATCCTTTGGGAATCACACCACTGATTTCTTAGGGCTTCGTTTTGCATAATATCCACTTCCCAGCCTCCATTCACACAAGTCAATTCCTTATAACAAATCTCACTATAATTTCTTATTGACTTTGCTTCTGGATAGCTCTTTAATGCAAAGCTGGGTTTGGTGATGTCTCACTTGGGTTTGTAGATGTCCATCTTCTTCATCTTCCTTCTGCACAGGACTGTGTCCAAGTTTTGACTTCTAACCAGAATATTCTTCGCATTGAATTGACCAATATTACTGAACTCACTAAATTAATGACCTCTGTAAACCCCATATCTCTTAATAAGGTCCTATTACGTGGTACTACTGAGTGTTATAACATTAATATGTGATTGGGTCTCTTCTTCTTTGGGGAGGGGGGCACAAGACCATAGCTGGGTTCAGGGATCTAATTGCTGCTCATTCCAAGAGAGTCTGCTTTTTTTTTTCTTTTTGGGTCACACCTGGCGATGCACAGGGCTTACTCTGCACTGAGGAATTACTCCTGGTGGTGCTCAGGGGACCATATGGGATGCTGAGAATCAAACCCGGGTTGGCCGCGTGCAAGGCAAATTCCCTCCCCACTGTGCTATTGCTCCATCCCACAAAGGACCATGTCTGCTTTTAAGAGGTACCCAAGAGATTCGATTTCAAGTGGTAGAACTGCAGTTTCAAGCAATTTCAAAGAGTGGCAAAGATTCATGCTCAAATTCTTTTTTAAAAATTTTATTTATCAAAGCACCATAAGTAACAAAGTTATTCATACTTAAGTTTTACAATACAATGCTCCATCACCCATCTTGCCACCAGTGTCAACTTCTCTCCACAAGTTTCAGTATCCCCCAGGTTCACTCTCCTACGGACCCCACCCCCTCCCAAACTAGCTTTTAACAAGCACCTTTTTAAGTTTGATTGTTTTGAAGTTTGGTTGTTTGAATCTGAGTCTCATGATTTTGTTGTAGTGTGGTTTGGATATTTAGCTCTGTCATTCTTTAGCATCATTGATGTACTTGAATCCCCTTGCCCCTTGCCCCCATTGCTTCCCATCTAACTTTTATCCTCATTGCCACTCTATATCCTTCCTCTGCCTCTACTCTTGAGTCTAGGGATGATCTTAGCACCTCCCCCACTTTTTTTCATTTTTTATAATTTTTTTATTGAATCACTGTGAGAGCAGTTACAAAGCTTTCAGGTTTAAGTCTTGGTCATACAAAGAAACACCCGTACCTTCACCAGTGCCCAATTTCCACCACCAAAAACCCCTGTATACCCCCATCCCAAGCCCTCCCCCTACCTGTTGGGGCAGATGATTTCCACATTACTCTCTCTCTACTTTGATTACATTCAATATTTTGACACCAGACCCACCATTATTAAATTTGGGATTTTACCCTAACACTCAGATCTGCTGAAAAGTCAACATGTTGTAGACAATTTGTTTTCTATTGCTGGTTATGAATAACACATAATGTCATGTGGCTGCAGTAGTGGCCACGCGATTTTGAAATTCTGAAATTTTAACAATTAAATCTGGAGGGATTTCTGCCAAAACCTGCTGGGTTCCAAGATTTGTTCCTGAGTCTCTTGGATCATAGCCGTTAAGCAGCTTGACCAGGGAAGGCCGTTAGTGGGCGGCAACTTGGGGTCTTTTGTGGACGAGAAGGAAAGGGCCGGCTCCACCCCCATCCCGTGAGACCCAGCATCTCTCATCACTGAGGGCCCAAACCTGACTGTCCAATGGGCTCTGGAGGATGGCGGCCACCGAGCCGCCTAGGGGGAGCAGTTGGAGGGACAGCACCCTTTCCCCGCTGGAATGGCCCAGCCACAGTAACCTACTGCAGGGACTGGACGCATTTCTGCCAAAAGCCACTGGGTTCTGAGATTTGTTTCTGAGTCTCTGGGATCATGGCCGTTAAGCAGCTTGATCAAGAGCCAGAGAGGCCATTTGTGGGCAGTGACTCGGGGTCTTGTTGGGACGGGGAGGAAAGGGCCGGGTCCACCCCCATCCCATGAGGCCCTGCATGTCTCGACACTGCGGGCTCAAACCTGACTGTCTGGTGACCTCTTGAGGATGGCGGCCACTGGGCCGCCAGGGGGAACAGGCCAAGGCATGAAACCTATTCTCACCTGGAGTGGCCCAGTGCTGGTAACCTACTGCAGGGACTGGACACATTTCTGCCAAAAGTCGCTGGGTTCCTCAATTTGTTTCTGAGTCTCTGGGATTATGACCATTAAACGGCTTGATCAGGAGCCAGAGAGGCTGTTCGTTGGCGGCAACTTGGGGTCTCGTTGGGGTGTGGAGGAAAGGGCCAGCTCCACACCCATCCCGTGAGGCCCCGTGTGTCTCAACACTGTGGGCTCAAACCTGACTGTCCAATGGCCTCTGGAGGATGGCGGCCACTGAGCTGCCAAGGGGAGGCAGGCGGAGGGACAACACCCTTTCCCCCTTGGGGTGGCCCGGCAACAGTAACCTACTGCACGGTCCGGATGCATTTCTGCCAAAAGCCACTGGGTTTCGAGATTTGTTTCTGAGTCTCTGGGATTATGGCCATCAAGCAGTTAGATCAGGAAACAGAGAGGCCATGCCTCCAATTATATAGCTGATCCAGAGGTGGTTTTTGGGTGTGTCTCCCACATACCTAACTTTAGACCATTTACTTTCTTGGTAAACTTTGCCCCAAGTTTTTGAGGTCTGGCCAAAAGCACAGCAACAATTTTGGGGTGCCTGAAAGTCTGAAGGCACCATCAGGCTGCTGATGCACTTGCCTCACAGGTACAGATTGACCTGCTGGCAGCACCATACCCCCAGCACCTCCCCCTTTTAAATCATTGCATTTCCTCATCCAGTTACTCTTAATTCCACATATTTATCCTTCTTCTGGTTTACTTCACTTAACATAATACCTTTCAGTTCCATGCATGTAGAAGTGAATTCCATTCTGTCATTCCTTAGAGCAGCATAGTATTCCATTGTATATCTCTACCACTTTTTCATGATTCACTGATCTGTTGTTGGACATCCAGGTTGATTCCAAATCTATTGGACTAAGAGCTCCGATGAATAATGGTGTGCACATGTCTTTCTGAAAGAATGTTTTTCTGTCCTGGTGGGTAAATACCCAAGAGTGGAATTGTTGGGTCATATGACAGCTCAATAATGGTCTTTAAAAGTGTCACACCATCTAGCAAAGGGGCCCTAGCAACTGGTAGAATGCAGGTTATTATGAGGACAGAGATTGTGATGGTGTCCAGGCTGTGGAATGTGGTGAGACCAAATGTTTGTGCCTCAAAAGATGCCCCTTGGCTTTAACTGGCAGCATTACGGGTTTCTGGATGGCAACAGAGGACAGAGAGATCATGGAAGCCCGGGGAGCAGGTGAAAGCTGTCCAACCTACACCAAGATGGTGACTGAAGATCCCATGTCAGAAGGGAAGTCAAGGGTTTTGGTAAGAGGGTGCATTCTCATTGGATCCCACACAGTCTGTCAGGGGTGGAGGGCTGCTCTGGGACATGTGACAGACGCTGAGAGCTGCTAAGAACAGAGGGTGCTGTGGACCCATCCCCACAGTGGCACCAGCCGTCCCCTGATGACACAGTGAAGTCACTTGAAGCTGCTTTAGTGCCTCCTCCCTCTGTGGACAGGACGGAGCCCCTACTCCCACTCCAGCTCTTTGATTGGCCCCCATGTCGGGATTCTCTCAATAGAACTGGGGTTCTTCCCTCCCTCCCTCCCTCCCGGGCCCCTGGAGAAGAGGGTATCTGCATGGCTTCAGAGTTAGGTTGGGCAGGGATTCAAAAAGCACCAGGAAGAGTCTTTCTCTGCACCCCAATGCCTCTCCTGGCAACTTTGGGGTGCCACTCCTCCAAGTGGGGCTACTGGCACCTTCTTTACGCTCAGGGCCCAGGAGTCTGTGTAAGCCACTTCTCTGGAGAGCCCAGGCTTCGCCTTTACACTCAGAGACAACTGTTCTGAGTTGTGGCCTGGTGCTCTGGGAACCCCGAGATGTGGCTGGGTTGAGGGGGTGTGGGTGTGTGGTGGTGGGGGGGTGAGGGTGAAGTGGGGGTGCAGTGGGATGCAGCAGGGTTTAGTGAGGGTACAGCAGGGTGCAGTAGGGCACGTGGGGTGCCCGGAAGTGCAGTGAAGATGCAGTGGGGTGCAGTGAGGTACAGCAGAGTACAGTAGAGTCACTGGGGGTGCAGCGGAATGCAGTGTGGGTGGTGGGTGCAGTGGGGTACCCGGGATGTGGGGAGGTGCAGTGGGGATGCAATAAGGTGTATGGTGCAATAAGGTGCACTGCATCCCCATGGTGCAGTGGGGATGCAGTGGGGTGCAGTGGAATGCACTGTGTTATACAGTGGGGGTGCAGCGCGGGTGCAGGTGCGGTGGGGTGTGGCAGGGGTAGGGTGGAAGGGAAGGCGCAGTGAGAGCAGGCGCCCCGGAGACCCCTCTCTTACCCCCCCACCCCACCTCTCTCCCCAGCCCCAGGAGGCCGAGGCCCCGAAGCCAGACTCCTCCTCCGACGCCCAGGACGAGATGGAAGCCTGCGAGGACCACAGTTGTCTGGGGCCTCCGAGGAGCGGGCCTCCCAAGGCCGACCCCACCACCAAGGGCCAGGCGGGCGACGGGCCGGAGCCGGCCGAGATCCCCCCCTGTCCCTCGGGGGCCCCGGACGCGGAGCGCAACGCCGAGATGGAGCTGGAGAAGGTGCGCATGGAGTTCGAGCTCACGCGCCTCAAGTACGTGCACGAGGAGAACGAGCGGCAACGGCAGCACGAGGAGGTGATGGAGCAGCTGCAGCAGCAGGCGCCGCCCCGCCTGGTGGGTGACCACCGCCCGCCCTGACCTCCCCAGGACGTGGCTCTGACGGCCTTTCCGCCGCCCACCCCCTCTTTTCCCGTAGGAAGCGGGAGAGAGGCACTTGCCGCGCTCAGGGCTGACCCGGGCTTCATTCTCAGCTTCCCTGAGTTTGCCAGGAGTGACCCGTGAGCCCAGCGCCAGGAGTGTCCCCTGAGCATCACCAGGGGCGGCCCAAAATTAAAATTTTCTTAAAAATTACGAAAAAAACCACCCACCCACCCCCCAATAGGGTCTGCCCAGTGAATTTTGCAGGAACCATCCGCAGGGCCCTGATGAGGGCCCAGGTGCATCTCCCGGCCAGGCTGGCCACTGAAACGTAGGCATCTTTTGGCAAGAGACGGGCTCTCCCCTGTTACTGAGTGGAGAGAACCCCCCTTGCGTTTGAAGGGAAAGGAAGTGCTTAGCATCAAGCACATCAATAATGAACGATGTTATTGTGTAAAGTAATGATGTTGTCTAGACTTTAAAAGGCAAACAGCCCGAGGTTGAAATCCGGGTCCTACTGCGCAGAAACGTTAACAGTGGGCAACTCCAGGATCTCCTGGAAGCCCCTTTAGCGAGTGTCAGGCACTTCCTACAGAGCTGGCTCACGAGGTCAACTCCAGATCTGTGCTGGCTTTTTTAAAATAAATAAATAAATAAATAAATAAATAAATAAGAAAAGACCCAAAACCCCCAGTAGGGTCTGGCCAGTGAGTTTTGCAGGAGCCATCACCAGGCCCTGAGGAGGGCGCTTTTATGCATTCATGCAAGGCGCTCCTTGACCCAAAGGCTCTAACCGACATTCATTACTTTCCCATGTCAGCGGAGTGTAACGTATTCCTTACGCTTCCCGGCTCTGAGTCATGCTCAATTCTGAGAAATCGGCCTTCTGCCTTAACCCGAGTCATCACGTTTGAGGAGAGGAGGGAAAGGAACCACTGAGCGAGCTCCCCCAGGCTAGCCAGTATTCCATTCATCAGCACCCTTGAGTTACATTCTACCCAGCTCACATTTCTCTGCCTTGTCCAAAAACACCAACCTGAAAAGCAGTGCCAAGTGATTTCTCAGAATTAAGATACGGGCTGGTCAATTTTTTAAAGGACACAGCATTGATTTGACATGATTTGTTCTCAATGAACACTGCTGGCTTAACAATGATCATTCTATTTCTTTCTCTTTTTTTTTGCCTGCTTAATTATACATTAGTTTTTGCTAGGCCAAGTCAAGCTTATTGAACTGGGATTTTTAGAATGCATCCCCATCCATGCACACACACACCATTTAATAATTAGTAAATATTTGCCTGTCTGTGACTCGGGCACATTTCTAAATCCTTCCAGTTAAGTTCCATTTCTAAACTTGTGTGCTGGAATTGCATTTGTCACAAGTTGGAATCTGGAAGGTTTTCAAGTAGAGATGGTGTGGTCTTATGGTCTTAGCCCTCCATCTATGTCTCTTCCCAGCCATAGTTACTTTTCCTTTTTAAGTTTGTTAGTCTCCTTGCTGGGTGACATGGAAGCCCTTGGCGTGTAATCCTATCTTTTCTGTCTTCTGCTCAAAATATATACCACTGAAAATGTTTGGGAAAGGCTAAAAGCTTTTGAAAATGCGTATCCTATCAAAATTGTAAGTATCAACCATCAGCATTTCAGATTGAAAACACTGGACTGAAAATGTGGCAGGAAGTCCCTCCCTCGATAGTCAGATGAGAGATGGCATTGTGGGGTGCTTCCTGCTCCCTTTATCTAGTTGACTTCCTGTTTTATGTAGGAACAACTATGGTTTGTCCATAATCCCCACCTGTTTTAAGAGTTTACAAAACAGTTTACCTTTCCTGCATTTGCTTAAAGGTGGATAGTCGACTCAGCTTTTCTTCTCCTGGATAGATAAGTAAATATTGTCTGAAAAACATACCTCTGTGGAGCTGGAGGGAAAAGACAGGAGTTAAGACCTGTGCCTTGCTAAGCACAGCCCGGTGTGACCCAAGACAAAAAATACATATATATTACCTGTATTTTTTGCTAATTTGGGTTCTCACATCTCCTGCCATATGATTGTTTATGAAACAAGTGGCACCATTTTAGACACTTTAAACAACAAACCCTATAGTTAAGATGATGCTTCTTAACTATAGACCGAATTAGTTTCATTGGCTTTTGCCTTAGCTACATGTCAATGCTTTAAATGGTTCAAATGTGTTGTTCTTAGGCCTCTTCATAGAAACTCTGGATAAATACATATGCCAGCAGTGAGATCAAGATCTCCCACTGCTTTCCCCCTTACCAAATACAGTGAAGGTTCGGGGGGTCCCTTGCCCATCTCTCAACATTCATCCCTAGGAGAGGGCAAACCCTGAGGGCAGAAGGCCAAGGAACTGACTCCCTGTGATGTGGACCAAGACCAAGAGAGTGGGGAAGAGTGAGCTTTGCTGTGTCTGTTCACAAAACAAGCTAAGTCACCCAGAGAACAGGCCCGAGAAGCAGGGTCTGGGATCTGGGCATCTCATAGGCAGAGGGAGACTTTCAGCGGGAGCCAGAGGGCAGCGGAAAGGAAGCGGGTTCAGAGGACAGGTCAGGCGAGATGAGAGCAGGCTCAGGAAGTGACATCCCTGAGTTCCCTCCACATGTCAGTTAAGGGGCCAGGAACTTGTGGGTCCTTGCCTCACTCTTCTTCCCCATCATCATGCAAGGCAGGCCTGTCTCCCCACCCAGCGTCACATCCAGGAAGGGACAGGAGCAGGATTGCAACACTGAGCCCCGATTCCGTCAGCTGCCTGTCTTCTTTCCCCCACAGTTCTCGGGAGGCCTCCAGGACCTCCTGCTCCCCCAGAACCAGTTTGCCATGTTCCTGTACTGCTTCATCTTTATACACATAATCTATGTCACCAAGGAGATGATCTTCTTTCTCTTCTCCAAGCACTACCTGTTCTGCATCGCAGCCATTTTGCTCTGTTTGATTAAAACACTGTGGTCATACTTTCAAGTGCCTTTACTCACCCCGTCCTGGGGAGCCCCTCCCTGACCCCTGACCCATTGCCTTCTCGTGGTGCTTGCTCCGGGCATACGCTATCATGGATGGCACAGCCTTTCCTCTCTTAGTCCAGTCCCTGTGCCGAGCCTGAGTTCTCCCTACAGATGAAGATGTCTGATTTCTGAAAAGGAGACTGTCAGAAGTTTCTGGGTTGGGGGGGAGGTTATCTGTAGGGAGATAGGGCTTTAGAAAGCTTTCCCAGAGTCACAGGCATCACCCCAAATCACCCAGTAATCAGAAATGGGACCCATATTCACTCATGTTCAACAATCTTCTCTGAGGTGGGGGAAGTTGTGATAGCTTTGGGGGAGTAAGCCTGCCCCAAGATGTTCATGTCCCAATCTACAGAACTTGTGACTATGTTTCTAGCAATGGCCAAAGAGACTTCAAACCAGGATTAAGTCATGAGCCTCAAAATGAAGAGAAGATGCTGAACACTGCAGGAGGCCCAATGTCATCCAGGGTGAGCATGAGGGAGAGGCAGAGGCTGAGAGCAGATGAGATAGGGACACTGAGGCACCATGATGCAGGGCCACAAGCCCAAGAATAGGACAGTGAGAAGATGGATGCTCTTTGTGAGCGTCCAGAAAGAATGCAGTCCTGCAAGCCCACTTTGCCCCTGGAAGAGAATGAATATGAATCGCTTATGTCACTAACTTTGCAATAAGTCTTTGTTGAATTGCAGCTGCAGGTGCAATAAAGAAGCCAAGGCTGCAAGAGCTTTTTTGCAGCTTGGCACATACCTCAGGACATTGGCAGTTCCAGGCAGCTCCAGACCTGAGCAGAGCGGCTCACAGTTAACCATGCAGGCTTGGGACCTGTCCTCGGACAAGACACAATTCAGAGACACAACAACTCCAGGGATTCCAGCACATACCAGCAGAATCATATGGTTGAAGAGAACATCTATTGCTGAGCAGGGCATGCCAGGGTGATTCCGGTGGCAAAAATCTGGGCATCATCCTGAAGACATCAAGAAGAACAAATGAAATGCCTGGTTGAGTTCAGAGTAAGTTGCTCTAGTAGAGAAGTCAGAAGAGAAAAGAGTAGGCGCCACAAGCCCAGTCCTCAAGTATGCACACACATGTGTGCCCTGCACGCAGAGCAGATAGACAGCTGCCCACAATAGAGATGTTTACCCGGACAGCCAAGGTCACCACTATCCCTCAAAGGAGCTGGCAACCAGGAGCAGAAAGAACACACTTTAAACACTAGAGGGCCCTGGGCTCACAGTCACCAAATGCAGCTGCCTGTGTGTTTCTGTGTGGATAAGAAGGAAAAGCCGGCTCTCCCACCCCTTACACACACACACCCTTAAATTGCTTATCAGCCATTCTCCCCCCACCACACTGGCCGTGCCCAGTGGTGATATCCAGAAGGCAGCTGGAAGCAGGAGCGTTGGGTGGGTGAAATGCAATAGGCATTTGTCAATCAGTCTTTATTATTTTTAAAAATTATTTGGGGCGATGATTGGGCCCATACCCAGGGGTGTTCAGGGCTTACTCTTGACTCTGTTCAGGGATCACTACTGGCCATATTCAGACACCATATGGGATGCTTGGAATTGAGCCAGGGCCAGTCTGTGCAAGGCAAGTGCCTTATGATTTCTCCCGCCTATTCAAGACTATCAAGTCTTGAGATCAGAGCGATAGCACAGCGGGTAGGGCATTTGCCTTGCATGTGGTCAACCCGAGTTGGATTCCCAGCATCCCATATGGTCCCCTGAGTACCACCAGGAGTAATTCCTGAGTGCAAAGCCAGGAGTAACCCCTGAGCAATGCTAGGCGTGACCCAAAACACAAAAAATAAATAATTTAAAAAATTTTTAAAAAACAGTACTTTATCAAGTCTTTCTCCTCACCTCTTTTGGGGCGTAGGGCTCTTCCTGAAGAGAGACACAGGAATACATTTCTGTATCGAGTGAAAACACTGTAGGGTGGGATTCAGTGGTCACACACATTATTATGCCATTTATGTCTGTTGACTTGGTTTCTACCAGCATATCCACAGAGATCTCTATAGGCAGCAATGAAACTTGTTTCTCAGCCAGAGAAATAGTACAAGGCTTAAGCACTTGCCTTATGCACATAAGATCCGGGTTCAACACCTGACACCATACATGGTCCTCCAAGCACCACCAGGAGTGATCCCTGAGCAGAGAATCAAGAGTAAGCCCTGAGTACTTCCAACATGGTCTAAAACGCCTTCCCCAAATAAAATAGTTATTTCTCATTACACATTCACTGATTGAACTTTTGTCTCAGTCACTTCTCACAGTCATCTTGCTTGAACTGGGTTTGGGGAGTAGAGGAATGAGGAGACAAATATCTCACAAAGGGAGAGACAGTACAGTAGGCAAGCTACTTGCTTTTTGTGTGTCTGACCCAGATTCCATCTCCAGCACCCAACATGGTTCCCCAAGCCCACCAGGAGTGATCCCTGAGCACAGCTGAGTGTGGTCCAAAACCCAACACCAAAACCCAAAAAGGGATATCACAAAAATGAATATCTAGGTGTTTAGCTTGTGAAAGTACAATTGGGAGTTTGTCAGAATAACAAGACACTAGGGAGCCAGGGGTGAGGCTTGATGCTGCAGCTTTCGCCCGTGTGCATGGGGCTTGGATTTCATCCCAACATGACAGATAGCAAAGTCCACTTAGTCCAATACCTCTTGCCAGGAAAAACTGGACAAGAAAACATCTCTCTCTCATAGCCTTCAGTGGCATTTAACTCCTCACACAAGCAAATTAGCATCTCACCTATCACCCTTAGCAGGTAAATTAATCTCATCTCTCATGCTTAGCAATGGGCACAGACTCTCTTCCTCCTCCCTCCTTTATTGAAGACAAGTCAGTGGTGCAGAGTCTGGAAAATAAGAACAGTTCGTGATCACTCTTGGTACAGCCCTAGGTCAAATGCAAAGGAGAAGAATGAGCTGGAGAGACAGCACAGCAGGCACTGCCAGCTCCAACTCAAGCCTTGGCACCATGTATGGCTCCCAGACACCACCAGGGCCTGCTCTAGACAGAGTCAGGAATGACAATTGAGCAGCACTGGGTGTGGCTCCAAAATCCAAATGAATAACTCCAAGGCAAGAAGCAATGCAAAGGACCAGAGAAAGGGACAGCTGAAGGACTGCCAAGGAGATGACAACATCAGAACTGCTAAGGTCTGGGCGACCTCCCCCGTCTCCTCGTACTTCCTGGCAGTCACACGCCACAGCAACACTGCCATGAAAGCTCATCTACCGGCTTGTCCAGAGACTCACAAATAGATCTTGAAAGATATCAACCAGCCACAAAATTTCATGGACACCCATTCCTGGCTGAGACCTCCAGAGTGATCTCGAAGCAGGACGGGCCAGCACCTGTCCTAACATAGCCCAGCAGCTGCTCCCACACCCCCACGCTACTGTAACGCCTCTGGCCGGACACCACAGCCTCAGGACTGAGTTCCACAGAGAACCTAATCTTATGAAAACTCCAGGTACACAGGTGTTTGTGGTTGAAAACCCCAAACCTTGGAGTCAGGGTAGGTGACCTCCCCAACCTCCACCCCAGACCTCTGCAAGACCTGGCAGCCATGGTTAGTTAATTAATTGCCCGACAAATATTCTGGGTTTTCTGAAGCACACAGCCACAAATGCATCCAACCTCTACAACACTGACAACCCAGTAGTAGTACACCAGATTGGATGGGATGTAATGCAGAAACCAACCCCTATCAACTAACAAAAATAGCACAGAAGGCTTCAAACCTCAGACAAGGTTTTAATGTCCCCATGGTGAATAGCACAGCGGGTAGGGCGTTCGCCTTACAAGCGGCCAACATGGCCGACCCGAGTTCGATTCCTCCGCCCCTCTCGGAGAGCCCGGCAAGCTACCGAGAGTATTTGATATGCCAGACACAGTAACAACAAAGTCTCCAATGGAGATGTTACTGGGCCCGCTCGAACTAATCGACGATCAACGGGAGGGCCTTTTTTCCTACAGAAATGATATTTTGATCATTCTGTTGGCCATTTAATGATAAGGTAGCACTGCCCTGCACTGTAACACTGTCCTCCCGTTGTTCATGGATTTTCTCAAGCGAGCACCAGTAATGTCTCCATGTGAGACTTGTTGTTACTATTTTTAGCATATCAAATACATGACAGGGAGCTTGCCAGGCTCTGCCGTGAGGGCGGGATACTCGGTAGTTTGCCGGGCTCTCTGAGAGGGATGGAGGAATCGAACCCGGTTGACTGCTTGCAAGGCAAACGCCCTACCTGCTGTGCTATGACTCCAGCCTTTAATGATAATAAGCAACAAAAAATGGGTTCTTGTGGGCCTCTTATGGGGGCAGGCTTGAGGGTGGTTGGGGAAACAGAGACAGTGGTGGGAATAAGGTGACAGAGGTGGGATTGGTGTTGAAATATTGAATGCCTGCAACAAATCATCAGGAACAACTTTGCAAACCACAGTGTTTAAATAAAGTCAGAAAAAAAAAACTGCTTAGGTACCTCCAACCCGCCGGCCACTTTATTAATGACAGTCTTCCCTGGGAGGAGATGACATATTAGTCAAAGATGCAGGTAGTGAGCTTCAGAGAGGAGAGGCAACTGACCCAGAATCAACTGGGACTCCTAAGAGCATGACCTTTCTACCTGCCCAGGCTCCCTGCAATCCTTGGTGGGTCTCGGTGTCTGGGGAGGGGAGGCAAACACACATGAAAGAGCAAAGCAGCGGGGCTGCAGCGATAGGACAGCGGGGAGGTGTTTGCCTTGCACGCAGCTGACCCGAGTTTGATTCCCAGCATCCCATAGGGTCCCTGAGAACCTCCGGGAGTAATTCCTGAGTGCAGAGTCAGGAGTAACCCTTGTGTATAGCTGGGTGTGACACCCCCAAAAAGTAAAGCAGCTATCAACACATGCGCCTCAGGGGCTGTAGACACCAAGGAGAACCCTGGGCCCAGCACGATAGAAACTTCCCAGAAAGGGCCATCCCAGGGGCAAGTAAGCTGGGATCGCTAGAAGGGAAGAAGGACACCTTGTGAGGAAAGGTCAGGGCCGGAGTGTCCACACTGCATTCAGGATGGGGGAGGACCACCCTTGCACCAGATTGAAGGTGACAGTTTGGGGAACCTAATTCGGGCCAAATCTTAATAGTCTTGAATATGGTCCTGAAGACTTGAGAAATATGGAATTAAATCTTTTATCAGAGAGTGAGAGGGTTACCCTTTCCCCCATCTCAAAAGAAAAAGAAGTTTATGAAAACAAAACAAGACCATGTTCTTATTTTGACCCTCGCTTCCCAGTTGCCAATGCAGGATACTCTATATAAGGTCCTGAGGATGAGGGATTCATTCCCCTGTGAAAGGATGAAGACCCTGGGGCCTAACCAAACTGAGGCTGATGTGTCCCGTATCCACCATCACCAAAGGACCACTGTGAGGATGCAGGGGGGTGGCTCCAGATGTTCCAGAGGAAGGACCAGCTTTCTTAACCTCTCAACATCTCTACTGACTGTAACTCCGTATCAGGCAGTCAGCTCCAAGAAAGTGAGGGAAGACCCAGAAAGACGCACGGAGGGACTTCTGCACCCGTGTCCTCGGGTAGACAGGGATGCGTGGCTGCCACCGCAGGGCCTCTGAGCTGGATACAGCAGAGGAATCAAATGGGGATTGTGACGGGGAGGGATGGAGGAGAAGCCAGGCCTCAGTCCTCAGCCCACTCCCTCCCTGGCTGACCTGAGCCTCCCTGGGCCCAGGCGGCCAGGCCAGCTGGCCCTCTGCCCTAGGGGCCGTCAGGGCTTGTCCACATACCATGGGAGCAAGGTCATGGTGTGCTGACCTTCTTCCTCCTGACCTCTTGAGGTCTCTCGGCTATCCACAAGCAGGGCTGAGAATGACCTGCCCTTCCCCATGTGGGGTGCCCTCAGCCAAGTTGCAAGAGGGGTTACTTTGGATGCCCAGAGTCTCTTCCTACTCTGAGTCCCAGATCCCCCCAATCTCCCCCCTACCCCCACCCCAGCCCAGGACACAGTCCAGTCCCACCCCATCTCTCCTACCAGCCCATGCCTCTTGCGCTGAATACTGGGTGTGGAATAGATTTGATCTGCTTGCACTGGCTCAGTTCAGCCCAGAAAGACCCTCAGAGGATAGTGGCAGGTGGATTGGGAAGAGAAAGCAGGGCCGTCTTCTGCTCACACAGGCAGCATCCAAGCCACAGTCGGGAAGAGCTCAGCCTGGCTTCTGGAGGCCACACCTCTGCCCTGTCTCTGTTCAGTCCAGTTCCCAAGAACCGCAGCTCAAGCTTCTCAGACCTGGTCTGGGTGACCTGTGAGGTGTCCTAACTACCTCAGTGTAGGAAGAGAGCAGGAGAACCAAAGCTGAAATTCCCATTTCAATGGTCTGACATGAGGGTGGAGGATATTGGCCAGAAAGGTCAAATCCATTGGTAAAACTAGGCAGCCATAGGACACAATCTTGGTCTTTGCTTCTGGGTACATGCTCCAGATGGAAGGGCCCTTGCCATGCACGTGGCCGACCTGGATTCAACCCCCGGAGTTCCATATGGTTCACTGAGCACTGCCAGGAGTGACCCTTGAGCATTACCAGGTGTGATCCCTCCCTCCAAAAGAATTAAATGAAGTTAGGCTTAGGATGATTGTTACATTTAGGCCATTGCTAGGTTCAGACCCAGGCTAGGGTAGAATTGATACAGAGTTAGGATTAGGGTTTAGAGTGAGGTTTAGAAATAAAGTCAGTGTCCGTGTTAGGTTTAGGGTTTAGTTTTGGCAATGTTCAAAGTTGAACACTGAAGTTAGGTGAAGAGTGACGACTTTAGGTTTAGGCCTAGACCAGAGTTAGGGCAGTATAGGGTTAGGGGTAAAGTTACATTTAGGTATAGAATTTGCGTTAAAATTTATTTAGTTTTAGGGAATAAGTTTGGTTTTGTCCAATCTTGAAATGAAATTTAAGTATAGGTAAATGTGAAATGTATGATTAGTAGTATGGTAAGACCTAAGTTAGGGTAGGATTAGTATAGGGGTACAGCTAGGATTAATAGGGTGAGGGTTAGTGTCGTGCTTTTCAATAGGACTGGGAACTACTTTTACTCTGTTCAAAGGTAAATGTTATCTATAGAGAAATTGTAATATTTAGGTTAATTGGCAGGTTTATAATTTAGCTAGGATAAGGTTAACATGGTAATTTTAGGATTATTAATGCTAGATGTAGGTTTTATGATAGGATTAGGGTATAGGTTGGGCTGTGTTCAAAGTCAAAATCAGTGTTATTTAAAGGATAATTGTTAAATATTGGTTAATTGGTAGGTTTTGACCTAGGCTAAGGTCACTTGATCACTTGACATCCCATTACTCATCGATTTGCTCGAGTGAGCGCCAGCAACGTCTCCATTAGTCCCTGTCCTGTACCAGTGTAGCCCAATGGCATCTGCTTGTTCTAGGATCACGAAAAGCCTCAAACCAATCGTTCAAGGTCTTGACAAAGAAATCTGACGATCTCATAGGTGGGTGGCCACGCGATCTTTTGACGTCCCGTGGAATCCAGTTGGTAATGGCTCTAGTCCAGTGGTCATCTCCAAATTGCATTACATGTCCAGCCCATCTGATTTTCAATGGCTTGGCAAATGAGACCGCATCCCTGATTCTTGATCATCGACGGAGGTCGGAACTCCGGATTCTTTCTCTCATTTGAGTGAAACATGATACTCCAAGCATAGCCCTTTCAATTCCTCTTTGGGAGACCCAAATAGCATTCTCATCCTGTTTGTGTAGGGCCCAGGTCTCTGGGGTATATGTTAATGCAGAAAGAATAGTGAAATCGAAGAGATGTTCCCAGAGCCATAGGTTCTTCTTTGTCTTAGCTATTTCTTCGACGCTCTTGAAAGTGTTCCAAGCCGCTCTCTTCATCCTGCGCAACTCAGGTCACATTGACTTCTCGACCTAGGTACACATATCTGTTGCATTCGGAGATACTCATTCCATTAAGAGTGAATGGAACGTCAGGAATGAGGCTGCTTCTCATAAACATTGTCTTCGTTAGATTCAGCTATAGTCTGACCTTTCCACACTCAAGGTCGAAGTTGGTCAGCATTTGTGCCGCTTGGTTGATGTTTGGTGTTATTAGACCGATGTCATCAGCGAAGTGGAGGTGGTGTAGTTGCTGACCATCTATCTTCACTCCCATTCCTTCTCATTCCAGTCGCCGCATGACGTTCTCGAGGGTGGCACTGAAGAGTTTCAGTGAAATGGTATCACCTTGCTGAACCCCTCTCTTGACGTCAATGATCACCTCCCTGCAGAATGGTGAGATTCTGGTAGTGAATCCGCAATACAGCTCATGAAGGATTCTGATGTACTAAGTTTGAACACCCTGTTTGGCTAGGACTTTGATGACCGCTTCAGTCTCAGCAAAATCAAAGGCAACATCGGTCAGGCAATACCATCGATTGAATATGATGTGGTCAATTTTCATTGTGGAACCGTCCACCAGGAGACTCCCATGTCCAACGTTTAGATTCGGCCTTCTGGAATTGTGAGTTACCATGGATGGTCTTGGTCGACATGATGAACTCAGACAGTCTCTCACCCTGTTCGTTCCATTCAAGGCCATGGGTCCCAATGTGGAGTTCTTCAGCTGATCTTCTCAGTCCTATCTTGGCATTAAAATAACCAACAATGATCTTGTAGAAGTTGTGGTCTTCTTTATAGAAATTCTCCAGCTCCAGGTAGAATTTCTCAATTTCTCCATCATAATTGGATGTTGATGCATAGACAACGATGATACAAACTGCCAGCAGTGAGCCACATCTATTCAAGTGTAATCATCTAATTCAGGTTGTTAGGCATTTAAATGAATCAATGTTTATGGCCAAGATCGTATTGACAAGGACACCACCAACGCCTCTTTTGTCACATGTTCCGAGGAAGAGTTCTTCTCAAGTGTCGAAAATAGAGTCAGGTGATTGATGCCTTCTTGTCTTAGTCAGACCAATGATGTCATACTTGATCTTTCGCACTTGCACCATCAGGTCCTTGATGGATGCATCTGATGCCAGCGCACGTGCATTAAAAGTACAGACAGTCATTTTTGTCCTTCTTCATTTTGGCAGCCTAGTTCGGCCCTGAGACTTTATCAGCCTCTCCTTCCTTCTTAATGCTGCCATATTGGTGGCTCCTTCAGGGTCAGAGGAATGAGACCCATTGTATTTACTGGTTTTGGCATACAGAATACACCACGGGTAGTTTGCCAGGGCTCTCTGAGAGGGATAGAGGTTTTTAGGGCGGCCTCTAATCATCCTTGCAGGTGTTCCCATGGTTCAAACCACATTTGAACTCCATCAAATATGGTGCGGTATTCTTGTATTAAGTGTTTTATGATGTGTCGCGGCTGGAAAGTTATACTGGAGTGTGGCGGCGGCTGGGTAGTGGAGGTAGTGGAGGTCTGCTGGGCTGCTGGGAGCAGACAGAGGATCTCTGTTCCCGGGTTCGTTGAGCCTGGAGTCCAAGGTCACAGAGTTCCGATTCCCTGGTTCTGTAGGGCTTCACTCCGTGCGTGAGTCTCGGCCCGAGTGTCCGGAAAGGGTCCAGAAGCGTGACCTGGAGGCTCGAATGTAAGATCAAGATTAAGCATTGGGTTTAGGGTTAGAATTAGGTTTTGCTATTGGGTTAAGGTTTAGGTTGTTCTGTGTTCAACCAGAATATATAATGTATTTATAGGGTGATTGTTAAATTTAGGTTAATTCATTAGTTTTGACCTAGGTTAAGGTAAGGTTAATGTAAGGTTAATGTAGGGTTAGGATTAGGATTAGAGTTAGTATTGGGGGTAGGTTTAGGATATTCTTACAATAGGACTAGGGCTTAGGTTTGGAGTGTTTACATTTGAAAATCAATGTTACTTAATTAGGTGAGTGTTAAGTTTCAGTTAAGTTTCAGTTTTAGTCTTAGGCAAGGGTATGCGTAATATAGGATTAGGGTTCAAGTTAGTGTTAGGGTTAGGTTTTGCACTTATTGGAATTTATGTTTGGCTCTTTTGAAAGTTAAGAATCAGTATCATTTACAGGGAAATTATTAAATTTATTAAATTCATTAGTATTAGTTGGGCTGGAGTCATAGCATAGCTGGTAGGGCGTTTGCCTTGCATGCAGCCGACCCAGGTTCTATTCCTCCATCCCTCACAGAGAGCCCAGCAAGCTACCGAGTGTATCCCGCCCACACGGTAGAGCCTGGCAAGCTCCCAGTGGAGTATTCGATATGCCAAAAACAGTAACAAGTCTCACAATGGAGACATTACCGGTGCCCGCTCGAGCAAATCGATGACAACGGGAGGACAGTGCTACAGTGCTAAAGTGCAGTATTAGTTATAGGCTGAGGTAAGGTTAATATAGGGTTAGGATTAGCATTGAAGTTAGGGTTACAATTCATTTTTTGGAAATGATTAGGGTGTAGGTTTGGCTGTGTTAAATAATATAATCTCTTATCTTAAACCACAACCTGAACCCAAATGAAAAAATTAAACTTATATGAGCATTACCTTAGCCTAGGGTTTGGTAAATATAGGGTTAGGATTAAGTTTAGTGTTAGCATTGGTGTTAGGGAGCATGTTCTCAATATGTTTACCTTTGGCTGTGTTCAAATTTTAAAACAACGTTATTATATTAAATTTAAGCTAATGTTAGTTTTAGGCCTAGGCGTGGGTAGGGTAGGGTTAGGTTTAGTATGGAGTTTACAGTTAGGGTTAGGTTTTGCTATAGGATTTGGTTTTAGGTTTGACTCGTTTAGAATTATAAATCATTTTTTTTGGGGGGGGTGGATTGTTAAATTTCAGCTAATTGCAGGCTTTAGGTATAAATGAGTGCAAGATTAATATAGTGTTAAAGTTAAGGTGTGTGAGAGAAAGAGAGAGAAGTGCCTGTCATAGAGGCAGACTTGGCGGGGTGGTGAGAGGGATACTGGGGACACTGGTGGTGGGACATGTATGCTGGTGAAGGGACAGGTGTTGGAACATTGTATGACTGAAACCCAATCATGAACAGTTTTGTAACTTATCTTATGGAAATTCAACTTTTTTTTATTGAATCACTGTGAGATAGTTACAAGCTTTCATGTTTGGGTTAGAATCACACAATGATCAAACACCCATCCCTCCACCAGTGCACATTGGCCACCACCAATGTCCCCAGTATACCTGCCATTTCCCACCCTCCCCCTGCCTCCATGGCAGACAATATTCTGCATACTCTCTCTCTACTTTTGGGCATTATGGTTTGCAGTACAGACACTGAGAGGTTATCATGTTTGGTCCTTTATCTACTTTCTGCACACATCTCCCATTCCAACCGGTTCCTCAAGCCATCATTTTCTTAGTAATACTTTCTCTATTTCAGCTGTCTTCTCCCCTTTGCTCATGAGGCAGGCTTCCAGCTGTTGAGCAATCTACCTGTTCCGTGTATCTACTGTCCTTGGGTGTCAGCTTCATGTTATGTTGTTTTATACTCCACAAATGAGTGCAGTTCTTCTATGTCTGTCCCTCTCTTTCTGACTCATTTCACTTAGCATGATACTCTCCTTGTCTATCCATTTGCAAGCAAATTTCATGACTTCATGTCTCCTAACAGCTGCACAGTATTCCATTGGGAAATTCAATTTTTTAATAAAGTTAAGGTTAGCACTTTGGCTAGGGTAAAGTTAGGTTTTCCTATAGTATTAACAATTAAGTTTGGCAAAAGGAGAGAGAGAAAGAAAGGTGCCTGCCACAGAGGCAGGGCGGGGTGGGGTTGGGGGGACAGGAGGGAAATTGGGGGCATTGGTGATGGGAATTGTAGACCGGTGGGTGAAGGGATGAATGTTGGAATGTTGAAACACTGTATGACTGAAATCCAATTATGACAGCTTTGTCACTGTGTGTCTCACTGTGATTCAATTAAAAATTAAATAAATTTCACTATCACTGTCATCCCATTGTTCATCGAGTTACTCGAGTGGGTTCCAGTAACATCTCCATTCGTCCCAGCCCTGAGATTTTAGCAGCCTCTCCTTACTGTCTTTCCCAACGCTGCCATATTGGAGACTCTTTCAGGATCAGGGTAATGAGACCCATTATTGTTACTGTTTTGGGCATATCGAATATGCCACAGGTAACTTGCCAGGCTCTTCCATGCAAATAAATTTATAAAAGTAAAAAAAATGAAAATATGGGTGTCAGTTTTTCCAAGTTAAAAATCAATGCTATTTGAAATAAAATTGCTAAAACTTGGGCTAGTTTTAGACCTAGGGAAGGATTTTCATTTCATTTCATTTCATTTCATCATCCTGTTATTCGTCGATTGCCTCGAGCAGGCCCCAGTAACGTCTCTTTCATCCTAGCCCTGAGATTATATTCAAGGCTCTTTAGGAGAATGAGACCCATCATTGTTACTGGTATTTGGCATATTTGGTAGGCCACGGGGAGTTTGCCAGACTCTGCCCTGTGGGCAGGCTACATTCGATAGCCAGCAAGTTTGTCCAAAGTATGAATGAGACAATAAGATGTCATAAAAGGGAAGGATAAATTTAATCTAAGTTTAGGGTTGGTTTTAGAGTTAGCATTAGAGTTTGGGTTTAAGATAAAGGATTAGTGTTTTATAAAGGATTCTAATAGGATTAGTCTTTTTTTAAATTTTTTTTGCAATTGCACAGCAGTAGGGCATTTGCCTTGCACGCGGCCGACACGACCAACCCAGGTTCAATTCCTCCACCCCTCTTGAAGAGCCTGGCAAGCTACCGAGAGTATCTCGCCCGCATGACCAAGCCTAGCAAGCTACCCGTGATGTATTCGATATGCCAAACACAGTAACAAGTCTCACAATGGAGATGTTATTGGGCCCGCTCGAGCAAATCAATGAACAACAGGAGGACAGTGACAGGAACAGTGACAAGTGACAGTATTTTTTTGCTTTTGGATCACACCCGGCGATGCTCAGGGGTTACTCTGGCTTTGCACTCAGGAATCACTCTGTTCTAGGGAAAGTAACATCTCAGTTTCCCATATTACAAACCAACGGGCTGCAGACTTTTGATAGAGGTGCTTAATATATTAAAAAATAAATAAATAAATAAACAAAATGGAACCAGGAGCTAAAAATCATCAGGAATACCATTACATTTTTTATCTTTTTTTTTTCTTGCGGGGGGAAGGGTCACACCCAGCGATGCCCAGGGGTTACTCCTGGCTCATGCACTCAGGAATTACTCCTGGCGGTGCTCAGGGGACCATATGGGATGCTGGGAATTGAACCTAGGTTGACTGTGTACAAGGCAAATGCCCTACCCTCTGTGCTATCGCTCCAGTCCCAGTCTTTAGGCTTGGTGTGTTTAAAGTTAAATATCAATGTTTTTCATAAGGTGATATTTAAATTTAGGCTAATCGGTAGGCTTGCACCTAGCTGTGGTAATGTTAATATAGCATTTGGATCAGGGTTAGAGTTAATATTGTCTTTAGAGTTAGGGAAAGGTTGTGCAATAGAGATTTAAGATTGGGTGTTTTCACAGTTAAAAAAATCAGCATTATTGATAGGTTGATTGTTAAATTTAGACTAATTGGTGGGACTAGATCTATGCTGGGGTAAAGTTCATACAGTTAGGTTAGGGTTTGTATCAGGGTTAAAGTTAGGTTTGGGGATAGGATTAGGGTTTAGGTTTGGCTGTGCTCAAACCTAACCCTATTAAAACCAATGTTATTTATGAGCAATTGCCAAATTTGGATTAAGTGATATGTTTCAAACTATGCCTTTTTAAGTATAACATAGGATTAGCGTAGCACTGAGGTGAAGGTTAGGGTTAATTTTTGTAATAAGATTAGGGATTAAATTTCGTTGTCTTCAAATTTTAAAATCAATGCTATATATATATTGATTGTTAAATTGTTAAATGAATTAGGGTGATTACTAAATTCAGACAATTTGCATTTTGACCTAGAGTGAGGTTTATATTAGGACTAAAACCAGGGTTATGGTTGGTTTTATGGTAGCATTAGGACTTAGGTTTAAGTTGTTAAAGTATAAAAATTGGTGTCATTTATAGAGTTATTGTACAATAAAGGTGAACCGAATTGGTGTCATTTATAGAGTTATTGTACAATAAAGGTGAACCGGTAGTTTTTCACCTCGGCTAAGGAAAGATTAAGGTGGGGTTGGGTTTAGGGTTAGCATTTGGGGTTAAGGTTAGGTTTTGCAATCAATTTAAGGTTTAAGTGACCGTTTTCAAAGGTCACACACAATGTTATTTAAAGTTTAGGTGACTGTCTTCAAAGGTCACAAGCAATTTCGATTTTGGCTAATTTGTAGGTTTAGACCTAGCTGGGCTAAGGCTCATGTCGGGGCAGGGTTAGCACTGGGGTTCGGGTAAGGCTAGGTGTTGTCAAAGACTGTTGAGGTCTGGCTGTGCTCGACTGGGAGGCTTCATGGGGGTGGCAGGAACGCATGCAGAGTCCAAACTTACGGAGAAGAGCAGATAAGGGAGAGCAGAACCCTCTGCCATTAGGATAGGGGCCTCCATCAACCTCCGTCCAGACTGTAGCCAGCTTCTGGGCCCCTCCTTCCTCTGTTTTCCACAGTGTCTGGGAACCTAGAGGATGCACCAGAAACTTCCAAATGCCCCCGGGCATGTCTCTGTCTCTGCTGATCTGGCTCCAAGGCGTGGAGCTTTGGGGAAATGCTTCCCTGCCCTGATTCATTATTTAAAGGTTACCTCTGTTCCCCCAGGAAGGTGAAGCATGGCAGAGAGAGGGGCTCTTCCCACCGGCTCTGCTCGAGGGAGAGCCCGGGCTCTCGCATTTTTAAGCAGGTTTGGCTAAGCCTCGTTGCATAATTTAATGGCTGTGACTTAGTTAGATTTAATTAGCCCGAAAAGCAGCAGCTGCTGGTTCATTAGCTGGTGTTTATTAAGCTCCCTCAGAGGCTCTGCGGGCCAGTGAGAGCAAGGCAGAGGCTGGGCACTTCCTACCCTGCAAGAGGAGGGGATTGTGGGGGGTCCCAGGGGACCTGCTTGGGGGTTCATTAAGGAGGGAAAGGCAGGGGCAGGCGGAAGCCCTGCACTTGTGGAATCCTGAGAACAGCCTGAGGTGACAGAGGCGAAGGGAGCAGGGGCCAGGCTCTCTGCAAGACAGTGTTGGTGAGGGACGGGCGGAGCGTGTAGGGAGTGGCCACCCACATTTCAAGAACCGGGAGGAGTAGAGACAACGGTCCAGGGCTTGCAGACCCCAACGGTAACGGAAAATGCAGAGGCCCTGGCTCACAACTGATGCGGAGTTCTCTAGAGGAGATGGTGGAACCCAAAACCAAGGGTGGCGCCAAGCACTGGGGGGTCTTTGTCCTGAGCAAGGTGAGGGGGCGGAGGCTGGGGATGGCATCTGAGAGGCCAGTCTTGAGGGAGACTCTCCTGTGAAGGGGCTTTCGGGGCTCTCTGCAAGCCCCCCCACCAGGCCGTCCTGGAGGGAGGGGAGCAGGCTGTGTGTTGGCAGACACCCTGCAGCAGGTCTAGGGGTGGGGTGCTGGGGGCAGGTGAGCCCCTCGCTCTGCACCCCCAGCTCTACAAGCAGAATCAGCTGAGCAGAAGCTTCCCTTGGCACGCAGGGCACACCCTGGTTAGGCAGCCCTGGGCCACTGGGTCACGGAGGAGTCTGGGTTCTCCCGCATTCTCTCCCCCTGCTCCTGCCCCGCGTTCCATTCACTTGCTCCTCTTCCTCTGCACGAGCAAACCCCCAACTGGAATCAAGCTACATTTTTTCAGACCCCCATGAGCCTCACTTGTATGAAATGACTCAGTGGCTTTGCCTCAAACTTTTCCTGAAAGGAGGCTTTGTCAGGCCCCGGGGCAGAGCTGGCCTTGGAAAGGGGCCACCAGGAATCAGGACACAAAGTGCTGAGCCAGCAAATCCTGGGCGCAGGAGGCAGGGGCGTCCAGCAGCCTCCCTCCACGGAAAGGAACAGTGCCCGCTGGCCCCTCCCCGGCCCTGGCAGCCCCCCAGGAGATGCCAGAGCAGCAAAGAGTGGCTGTGGGGACTGGCTCAATACTCAGGAACAAATCAAGTATAGGGTGAACCAAAGAATGCCACGGGCTCCCCACAAAGGCTCTGTGAGCCCCATTTCCCTGCAGTCGCCGCCGAGTGGGAGAACGTGCATTTTCCCTGCTCTGCACCCAGTTCTGCAGAGTCCTTCTACCCGGGAAGCCCCCTTCTCTCTTAGCAGGGGGAGGGGAAATAGCAGTTCCAGGGGTTCCTGAGCTCACTCAGCAGAAGGTCAAGGGCCGGGGAGCGAGGCACTGAAAGTTGACATCAAGGAAGCAAAACCATCCGGGGTTCACCTCTGGCTTGAAGGGTGAAGATCCGGGGCTGCTCTGGTCGGGGAGGAAGGTGTGCTGTCGAATCCCCTGCTGTTCTGTGTGCCCAGTGTCCACCTATGCGCCTTTCTCGGGGCAGTTACTTGGCCAAAAACTCTTTTACGTCTCTCTGTGTTCTCATGGCCTCCCACAGAAATGTCTTGGAGAGCAAACGGATGCGCGGGCTTACCCCAGGCCTCCCATGGACACACACCTCTCAGACTGGGGTACAAACCTGGGATTGGGGTGCAAGAGAAGCTTAGAATGCTCACTTCCTGCCCCAGGCTAAGTTCCAGGATTCCAGGTGACTGAGCCGAGCAACACCCCCACATCCTGCCCCCCTCCGGCTTGGTTCTGATCTGTCAGGGATTCCAGAGGGTCAGGTGGGGGAGGTAGGAGAAGGAAGTTGGCCAGGTGTTGCAAACAGGAAATGAGCACCAAGAGGAAGAGAGGAAGCCCCCGTGTTGGCCTCCCTTCTACCCCTGGTCACTATGTAAGGACACTCACAGGTCCCACATCCTGTTGTTCAACAGCCAGGAACCCAGTCTTTTGTTTTTATTTATCTTTTTGGTCTTGGAACCACACCCAATGGTGCTCAGGGGTGAGCCCTTGAGGTGCTCTGGGGGCCTTATGGGTTGCTGGGGCTTGAACCAGGGTCAGCAGGATGCACAGCCAGTGCCTTATGTCCCGGACTGTCTCTCTAGCCCCAGAAACCCTGTTGCTGGAGTGCTCGCTCAGTGGGTTGACACATGCTTATATGCAGGAAGCCCCAAATTCAATCCCGACTCCCCAGCACCTCTGGGAATAAGCTCCAAGCAGAGTCTGGAGTAGCCCCTGAACATTGCTAGGTGTGGCCAAAAAATAAACCCACAAAAGCAAAATTAAAAAATTTAATGGGGGCCTGGAGTGATAGCATAGCGGGTAGGGTGTTTGCCTTGCATGCTACCGATCCGGGTTCGATCCCCAGCATCCCATATAGTCCCCCGAGCACCACCAGGAGTAATTCCTAAGTGCATGAGCCAGAAGTAACCCCTGTGCATCGCCGGGTGGGACCCCGCCCCCCCAAAAAGTTAAAAATTTAGTGGTATTCCTATTGATTTTTAGCTCCTGGTTCCATTTTATTTATTTATTTTTAATATATTAAGCACCTCTATCAAAAGTCTGCAGCCCATTGGTTCGTAATATGGGAAACTGAGATGTTACTTTCCTTAGTATGGAGTGTGTTTCACTTGGAGAGATTGGGGGGGGTCTCTAAACAGAAAGCACTCCTCCTACAGAAATAGAACGTGATTCACACTGGCACAGCATGGAAGCCCAGAAGCCGCAGTGAAGGAAGCCGTCCCCCCCCCCCCCCCCCCCACACACACACACACAAACTGCCTCACCTTGAACTGCTTCAACAGACAGACCTCCTAATGCATTTCAAATCAGGTTAGACATAGCAAAATCTAATTCCAATACAACTTTTGGTATGGAATGGGGTGAAGATTTGGTTTGAGTCTAGACAAGCATTAAGAAGGGGTAAGGTGGGCCCCGAAGCAGGAGAGTGAGGTGGGAGAGTGTGTTGGGATGGATAGAAAGAGGGGGACTTTGAGTGCCCAGGCTGAGTGATGCAGAGAGAAATTGGCGTCAGCTCTGTGAAGGTGGTGAGCGTGGTGGAGCCCAGGGGCCAGAGTGAGTGGAGGAGGAAGCATCATTAGTTGCCATGACAACAAAGGAATAGGGAAAGGGGGAGAAAGATGAGCGGGATCTCAGGAAAGAAGCCTCTTCTCTATATCCAAGCACTCAGCTACAATTGCCTGGATATTCTTGATACCTCTCCCTTACCCCCTCCCACATACACCCCATAATTCTGCTCATTCCTAGCACAGATAAATTGCTATAAAATTTTATCAAGGACATTTAGATCCTAAACATGAGTTTAGTGTTGCATGGGGTGATGGGTACCTACTTCTGGTGCTTTGGAGTCCCCCAGAAGTATTTTCTCCCCTTTCCTGCCACAAAGTCAGTTATTACAACATCAGGACAACATTTTTTGGACTCAGGATTTGCTTGTGTTCTATTACAAATAGTCATTAGAAGGAGTAATGTAATAGTGGCTGTCGATGTCTAGAATCTCTCAGGGATTTGTTTATCACATGGAACTGGTAGTTTCAGCCTAGAATGTCCACTAGAAGAATTCAAACATATCTGAATGGATGTACTGGTGAAATCCAGCCCAGAGAGTTCTGATCATAAAATGGTTATAGAGATATCTCTTCTGGAAATCCAACAAGGTTTACTTCCTCTAGGGAACCCTCCCTGTACCTCCCTCTTTATCCATGAGGTCCACGCAGGCTTACTCAGTCAACATTGGGCCGATACCCAGACCTAGTCAATGAGGCATTCTGTATCCTACCTAAAAGGATTCCTTCTGTGTGGATGCAGGACCCAAGACAGGCCCATGAAGCTCCAATCCAGGACTTTGGCTGGAACTTCTGGGCAAGAGAAACCCTTTCATAAGTGTGGAATGAGACTACCTGCTTCTCCAATAAAGCTGGGAGAATATGTGTGGAGTATTTAGTGACCACTTTACCTCTTTTGGGAAAGTCAAGTGGGACTTGGAAAGTTGAGAATAAAGCTGATCTGGAGACAAGCAGAGTCAAGAAGAGATGAGGAGACAGAGAGGAAGATAGAGGGAGAGTGGGAGGAAAAGGGGGAAAGGTAAGTCTTGTTGGCACAATTAGAGTCTCTAAATTTACCGAAAAGAAAAGAAGATATCAGTAACCTTGTCAGTTGCTATTTCCCTTAATTTGCATTGATTCCTGTCACTTGGAACCAAGAGTTCTGAAACATGCAAAGGCTTTCCCATTCGACTAAAGACAAGAGGATTCTGTGAGGTGGAATTGGAGCAGAGCAATAAACAAGAAATCACGGCATCAATCACTATCCTGTTCGACAGAGAAAAATGTGGGGATGAACCGAAGCAAGGAAGCCAGGAAGCTTGGTGGAGCTATTATTATGGGCACTTGCGATAATTCACAAATAAAAAGGGAGTCATTTCTTCACTTTCGGAGGGAAAACACTTTGTTCTAGCAGTGTGAGGGAGTGAGGCATTGGGGTGGTGAAAAGCGAGATGGTAGCAGAACCTAAGAGGATGCCTGGCAGAAAGCCCCCCAGCGAAGAAAATCCTGCACAGTCAGCGAGGGAGCCATGAAAGATCTTGAAAGGTCTAGAAGCAAGAGAACATACTAGGGACCAAGGGGGAAGGGAGATGGGGGGGGGGGGGGTAGACTTAACGAATAAAGGCAATCAATGACATGGTGGTGGATGGAAATTAGATTTTGAGTAAATATTATAAGGTAGCATGTATACATATTAAGCTGTAACGTTGTTACCTGAAATCTGTATATTATGAACCAATGTTGCTTCAATTAGAAAAAGGTCAAGAATAGAACTGAAAGTGCATCTACTGACAAATAAACTGAGATGTTTGTACACCGGGATATAATTTGACCAACGAAAAGGGAAATAAAACATTCATCTATTCCTTATAAATGTAATGAATCTTGAGAACAAGATGCTAAGTGAAAGAAGCCAATCCCACAGGACCACCCTGGGTGGTATGGTTGTATTGTGCCACTTTTGTGTATGGTTCCATTCATAATACATGTCCGAATAGACACATCTACATAGAAAGGAAGTAGGTTACTGGTTACCTGGGACTATGGGAACAGGAGTAATGGAGGTGACAGCTAAGGATTCTGGGTTTCCTTTATGGTGATAACATGTTCAAAATTGATTGTGGCCATGGTTGTACAGCCAGATAGTCTAAAAGTCATTGAATTTTACAATTAAATGGGTGAGTTGTCTGAATTATCTCTCAATAAAACTGTTATCCTTCCTTCCAAAATGCTCTTGAGATTCCTAGCTCTTGAGATTCCTAGTCTACAAGTGATAGGGTGAAGCTGAGGGGTTCAATTCCCAGAGTCCCACTGTATATTAAGAATGTTTCTAGTCTACCCTGGGAGAATAGACTGCCTTTAGCAGTCTAGAGAGAGGGCCTCTCTCGCTGGCCTTTCAGAAAGCTGCACTCTGTCTCTGCTTAGCCTCCCTGTTGTCCCTAAAGTAAGGAGGCAATGGGGGCAAGTGTTCATGTCCATCTGCCCACCCCTTCTTCCCAAGCCATAGTCTGAATTGGTGGTGAATGGACAAAGTGATTGGAACTTAGATATTTAAGCTAGAGTTTCCACATTAGGCCCTTGAAGGGTCGAGCAGAGCAGATCCTGGGCCATGAGTACAGAGTCAACTGCCCCCAACTCTGCCATGCCCAGTGTGGTGGTCTAGAGAGTAAGAGTAAGAAAATTCTTTGATCCAGGTTTCACCTTCCAGGTCGCTATGAAAGTCTTTTGTCAAGATAAGAGGCTGGAACATCTAGCAATCTGCTCATTTGCCCTTAGAGTTGGAGCATATTAAAACATTGGATAGTGGACGTCCATTTGTTACCTGACTCTGAACCTCCACACGAGAGCTGGGATCCGAGCTGCCAGCAGATGGTCTTTAATACATCAACACCAGCTCAGACCTCCAGTGGCTCGCTCT
The DNA here is from genome assembly GCF_029834395.1 of Sorex fumeus. Classification (NCBI taxonomy): domain Eukaryota; kingdom Metazoa; phylum Chordata; class Mammalia; order Eulipotyphla; family Soricidae; genus Sorex; species Sorex fumeus. Next base: position 5,097,591 of record NW_026606060.1, on the reverse strand, counting down.
TGAACACAGCTTCAGCAACACAGATTGCAGACTTCACATGTCAACATGCAAGGCTTTTTTTGGTTTTTGCTTATTTGTTTTGTTTTGGGATCACCACTCCTGGTGCTCAGGGCCTACTCCTGGCTCTGCTCTCGGAAATGTCTCCTGGCAGAAATTGGGGTACCCTCTGGGCTGCTGGGGATTGACCTCGGGTCAGACACACAGAAGAAAAATGCCTTTCACCTGTACTATCTCTCTAGCCCCACCAGAACATTTCTTTTTCTGACGAATCCTGGTATGGGGGATTCCCAGGCCACACATATGGATTTGAGAAACATCGTTCATGGATCCCTTGTGTCAGACTATAAAGCTGACTCATGAGTGCCCACTCTTGGAGTGCAACGATTTCTCTCAATGATGTCTCAGCTAGCTGGGATTAGCCATGAAGGGAGGTACGAAGCTAGAGATATGCATGAATCTATGAATCCAAGTAAAGAATTTTGTGTCTATCTAATTCTTGTTTTGTTCTTTAAGTCACCATGTCCCCTGGCAGGGAATTTTAGCAGAAGTTCAAGAGAAACATCTGAGAGCAGGGCTGGAGGCAGACGAGAATATTTGTTCAGCCTCTATCTGTGGCTGGAGGGCCACCCCACTGGAGGTCCTGTGCTAGTACCCCAAGCACACACACCTGCAGGCCACGTGGTCCCCATTTGGCTGAGACAATGCCACTGATTCTGAAGTCATTAAATCACAAAGCTGAAAACCTACGCTATTCATTCAGCGTATTGCTATCGAGTCTCTTCAAGACCAGAGTTCAGTCTCCCAGGCCAGAAAGTGCCCGCCTTAACAACATCATACTACAAGTTCCATTCTGGTGCCATTCACCTGTGCTGACCATGGTCCCAGAAGCTCTGGTGTCAAATCATTGTGATCTCCAACACAGATGCTCTGATACATGCGTGAGCACTCAGCCAGGAATGCGTGTGAGCACCACAGTGACCCGAGTGAGCAGCAGAATGAGCGTAGCAGGCACTGGTCGATGAGAGCAGCCCCTGGAGCACTATGGCTGAGTGTGTGAGCACCGACTGCAATCGAAACCACAAAAGCCACAGAAGAAGGGGGTGGGAAGAGGGTTATTTCTCATTAGGAAAATTGAACATGGGTCCGATGAGACCCCGAGATGCCACCCTCAGATGGTCCTTCTGCTGCTTCTTAAGCTCCATAATGGTCATGATCCCAAAGACACAAAAACAAATCTTGGAACCCAGTTGCTTTTGGCAGAAATCTCTTCAGACTTAATCATTAAGATTTCAGAATTCCAAGATCGTGCGGCCGCATCATATGCTATTCTTAATCAGCAATAGAAAACAAATTGTCTATTGTTGCCTTTTCGGCAGATCTGAGTGTTGAGGCAAAATTCCAAATAATAATGGTGGGACTGGTGTCGAAATACTGTATGTAATGAAAGCAGAGAGAGAGTAATGTGGAAATTATCTGCCACACAGGTAGGGGAAGGGGGTGGGACGGGGGGCGGGGATAATGGGGTTTTTGGTGATGGAAAATGAGCACTGGTGAAGGGACGGGTGTTTGATCATTGTATGACTGAGACTTAAACCCAAAAGCTTTGTAATTGTTCTCAGAAAATTGAAGATGGTAAGGATGGAACGCAGGGGCGGGGGGATCTTAGCTTTGACTCAGTTGACTCTGGGGCCAAGCAGGTAGGTCACTACCTGTGTGTGTTGGGAGTGGGGGCATCCTGTACCTTAGGGAATATATAATGGTATCACTGGATCCTACCACTAAATGCGAGAAACGGGTCCCCAAGTCTGCTGTGGCATTTGAACACTGTCAAGTATGTCTGAGGGGGACAATTGGCCCTAGTGGGAACCTCGACTCCAAGAGATCCCCATCATTTCCAGTGGGCTCCAGGCTCTGGGGCCAGCCCTGCAGATGCCCAAGAAGGGGGACATGAGTGTGTGAGCCAGTCTCTGAGGACCCGGTCACCTGAACTGACCCTCAAGGTTGGGGTGGGTCTGGGGGAATCTAGCTGGAAGTAGCCTCCTGGTACAGCCACCAGTGGGCTCCATGGCAGAGAAGCTGGACCAAGCAGAGAACTCCTCAGTTTGTACAGTTGTGGCATGCCAAATGTGCCCCAAGACGAGACACATGGGAGCTAAAATGCAGCGCCCCGCCCCCACCCCCCTGCCCTGGCCACTCCACACCTCTTGGTCCTGGGCCAAGCCAGTCCCGAGGGAGGGGCCCTATCTCTGTGCTCCACCCCCAGGTGCCTGGTATCTCCAGAAGGGTCTTTTCTCAATAACACAAGGGTGCCACAGAGGCTGGCACACCTGCACGAATGCAAGAGGCCATGCAGCCAACACCACACCAGGCTCCTGGGGAGCTTGCTCTGAGCACTGTGGCCCACCTCTCACACCCTCCCCAGGTCCCTGGAAGAATGAGGAGGAAGGTCCTTCATGAGTCCCCAGCAGCTTGAACCAAGAGTGAAGGGGACTTCAAGGAAAAGTTGGGCTGGCGAGATAAGTACCAGGAGTTTTATTCCATGGCTTGGAGGCCAGCAACACATGCTAGGGGAAAAGGCAGCTCAGAGAAGGGAGCACCAAATAAAGGGTGTTGGGAGGATCCTCCCAGGATGGGAGATGCATGCGGAAAGTAGACTATAGACCGAACATGATTGCCACTCAATGCCTCCTTTGCAAACCACAGCACCCCAAAGGAGAGAGAGAACAAAAGGGAATGCCCTGCCACAGAGGCAGGGTGGGATGGGGGGGGAGGGGGGGTGGGAGGGATACTGGGATTCCGTGGTGGTGGAAAATGGGCACTGGTGGAGGGATGGGTACTTAATCATTGTATAATTGAAACCCAAGCACAAAAATTTGTAAGTCTACAACTGTACCTCTTGGTTTGTCACTAATGAAAATTAAAAAAGAAAAAAGAAGTTGGGCTGGGGCGGAGAGAGAACAGCAGGGGCTGGGCTTCAGGTCACTTTTCTGCCCCCTGTTCGGGAGGATGCACCTTTGAGGGTCCCCCCTGACCAGAGCGCCTTCCCTCCTATCAGCTTAGGAGGCCCGGTAGGTACCTCTCACCCCATTGCCTTGCCTTCCTTTGCTCAGTGACCCGCAGTGAACCACTACAAATTGAGATCCAGGTGGCTGAGGGGATACATAAGAACATCCCACTGGGGTACACATTTTGGCGTGAGTCATTCAGGGGTCTTCCCCTTCCACACACGTGCTCTCCTCCAGGGCTTTTTTTCTGAGCACACGGATGCCACTGGTTGTGTCTCCTGCCTCCCTTTGCACCGTCACCTTCCTCCCGAAAGAGAGCACATGCCTCCCTCACGGCACCATTGGTGCCTGGACTCGGGACAAGTATAAACAGGGCGACCTCAATGTAGATCACCCTTGACAGAAAGGTGTCAGAAGGAGAAGAAAAGAAATTGAGGGGAGACATAAAGAAGAGGTGAATGGGTGGTGAGGGGAGGAGGGTCAAGCATCCCTCGGTGGTGGAGAGAGCGGTAGAGCTGTATGTTCAAACAGCAGAGGCAGCAGCCCCCGAAGCAGGAGATTCAAACCACTGCAACCAAACTTAAAAAGGTGCCCAGGTGCCTCTCGAGGTGAGGAGGAGGGGGTGAGGGAGACTGGGGGCACTGTGGAGGGAAGTTGATATTGATGGTGGAATTGGTGCTGGAACACTGCAAGCCTAAAAACTCAACTAGGCGGCAGAATCTCCTGCCCCCAAATCAGGCTGTCTTCACCGGGGCCACCTCAGAGGGCGGCGAGTTGAGTTTCCCTCCCTGCCCCAAGCAGAGTCCCAGCAGCTGAAAACCTCCAGATCCCAGCCGCAGCCATGCTCAAGGCCACTTTTCACATGCTCAGACGAGCCTCGCCCATGGAGGAACCGGCAGAGGAACCCAGGTCTGCGGGACCCAGGGCCGAGATCTCCAAGCCTGCTTGAATCGGGACTGGGCCTCCTCCACCCAGATCTCCAGTTTTCCAGTAGCTTGGCAGTCACACCCACAAACTGCCCCGGCGCCATGTAATCTCATCTTCAGCCAAGACCCAGAGACTATAAAGCAAAGCTCCCGGAAGAGCGTGACACAGTTTTTCCTGCGTGTGGCCGCAAATGCACGACCTCTTATACTGTAGCCCACTGATGTACCTAAAGCAGCACACATATTTTTGGTTTTAACATACTTGCTTGTATTCTCTTATATATGGGATTAAAGGACCCCAGAATGAAATCAACAACCTTTACACATTTCCCTCTTATTGTGGTGGGAAGATGCTTGTTGGTTGGGTGGGTGTTTGAATATTATCTGTAATGAACTATTGTGAACTACTTTATGAAAACAAAATGTATAAAAATCTCAAAAAAAAAAACCCCAAGTAGGCATAACTTTGCAAATCACTGTCTTAAAAATAAATAAATATATAAATAAATAAATATAGGAAGGGATGAGCTAAGTCCTGGCATCCATGCTGAGAAAGGAGGGACTCATGACAGGCCCGACCAACCAGCTTCTGGTTCTCGGCTTCCCTTTCCCAGGAAAGGAGAGTTTATTTTAGGTGTCAAATGCTAGATTTTAAGAGCTCTACCCAGAAGATCTATGGCCTATCACTCAAAGGGGTTTATAAAAGTGGGTGGCATGACTGTAACCAGACTCTTTACACTTCTTTATAATTAGATTCAGGCAAAGGTTTCCGAGCTCAGTTTTTGCATCAACATGAAAAACTCACACAGGGAGAAATGGAATTAATGCAGAATCCCAGTTCTGCCTGGAAACAGCTAATCCAGGGAAGATCAGCTAGCAGGGGCGGGAAGAGAAAACTTCACCTTATTAGTGGATGTATTTTTTAATTGAACTATTTCTTTTGCTTTTTTAGTATCTGTTAAAATGTCTAACGGCACTTTTTGATTAACTATGTGTTGGTGATCATAATACAAACTCAGACAAAGAGTTTTCTGACAGGCACAAAAAAAGAATACAATTCATTTTATAGACTAAGCTTAGTTGGAGACTAGTATGATAGGAGAATGCACAAAAGACATTCCATTATTTTTTTAATAGGATAAATTCTGTAGGGAATACAGAAGGAATATAAATTCCAGGAGGAAAAAAAGAAAGGAAAGAAATGACATTTTCCTTGCTGTTAGGGAAAACTTCTGTCCCCTTTTAAAAGGATGATGGTGAGGATCCAATTCTGATGTTTCACAGACATTTTCAGACGGCTGTAACAGTTTTATTTTAAAATATCAATATTTGAGTACACCAGTAAGTGCACCTTATGTAACAGACCCATAAAAAATGTTGAATGTTTATTTCTAAAAACTGCATAGGAGGGTACACAGCTTTTCAGAATTCTTTAGGGAGTCAGCAGGAAACCCAGCTGGAACACTGGGTCCTGGGGGCTGGCTCTGGGCTGCAGGGTGAGTGGGCCTACATGGGTCCAAAAGCAACAGCTAGGACGGGCCGCCGAGGTCTTGCAGAGTCTGTGGGTCCCTACCAAGAAGGTCACAGGGGTCTCAACATGCTGGACATGTGGGAAACTGGCCATGGTCTGCCCTCCATCCTATAGGCTCTCAGCCTTCGGTGCTTTTTTAATTTTAAGCATCCTCTGGGCAGGGACTAAGGGGCTGGGTGAGAGGAGGTGGGTCTGCACCCAACAGTGCTCAGGACTTACTCCTGACTCTGTGCTTAGGGATCACTTCTGGTGGGGCTCTGGGGACCATGTAGGGTGCCAGGGATAAGACCAGGCTCAGGTGCATGCAAGGTAAGCGCTGTGTTATTTGCCCAACCTGAACCCCGTTCTCTCCACCCCAGAGGCCCTATGAGGTCAGTGGGTGCTCTTTTCCGACTGTGTCCACCCTGCATTCCTTTCCTTCTCTTACCTCAATGAGCTTCTAGGGCAACTTCCAGGGCCGGCTGTACCCACGGCTCCCTGCAATTACCTGCAGTTACACCCAAGGAGCACACTTCCTTGGGCTAGCGGCAAGCCCCAGTTAGGGTTCCTTGTCTGTGTCTTCCAGAGTCTCTTCCCTAAGCAGCATAAGATGTGAGTGACAAGAAGGAAGCAAGATGCAATCTGTGCAGCGCCTGCCCGCCCCTTCCCCTACCTCCCCCCCTCACCTCTCCTCCCCCCCCCCCCGCCCCCCTCCCCCCACACACACATCGACAGAACTGGGCCCCTGTCTGCAGCCAGCAGCTGTTTGCAGATCCTCCTGCAGTTCAGCTCTCTCTGCTAGGAGCACAGAAGCAGCCAGGCTGCCGGCTGCCTCTTGCTTTGCCCAGGAAGTATACTCCTTTAAGTCACTTGCCAACTTAGGAGGATGAAAATTCCCTGGATGCTGCAGCTCGGGGTGCTAGAGGAGAGAGGAGGAAGGGGAAGAGGAGGAGGAGAAGGAGGAAGAGGAGGAGGAGGAGGAGGAGGAGGAGGAGGAGGAGGAGGAGGAGGAGGAGGAGGAGGAAAAAGAAGAGGAGGAGGAGGAAGAGGAGGAGGAGGAGGAGGAGGAGGAGGAGGAGGAGGAGGAGGAGGAGGAGGAGGAGGAGGACAGAGGAAAAGGAGGAGAATCCAAGAGCTATGAGGTCATGCTAGGATCACGTGACAGGCGCTGCATCTGTCAACTGTGGGACAATTACTAAGACTGTAGGAGCCTGTGACATTCAAATCCTTCTCTCTCCCTTCCCCTCTCCCCCTTGAAAGTCGGAAGGCGAAAGGGGCTGGCCCCTTTTGCACCTAGGGACTGTCTCAAAAGTCTAGGACCCTGAAGTGTTTGGCTCCTGGCACGGGTGAAGATAGGAAGGGAGAAAGTCCAAGACTGCTTTTTGCAGCTGCAGTTTGAAAGTCATGCTTAAACCAGCTTTAAAATATTTTCTGCCAAAGCAATTCAGCATGTGTTTGAAGAGGATTTAAAAAAAAGTCCTATTCTTTAACCCATTAGTGCCAGTTTTAGGATGCTTGCCTACAGCAATCATTCAAGCAGAGACAAAATCCACCAACAGATAATGGAAGTTAACAGAACATAGGATGAAGGTGAATACATTTGAGTTTTAAAATATTTCATTTTGGACATATTTAAATGGTGATTTCCAAGGATTTTTAATGGCATGGAAGAAGCGTGAGGAGTGACAACAGGAAGTGTTTGTTGAGCACCTACTATGCGGCAGATGTCCTGCTAAGTACTTTATGTGTGAATTGATTCTTTTTGTTGACTTTGTTTTGGGGTTTGGGTTGTTTGGTTTCTATTTGGACCATATCTGAGCTGCTCAGGGGCCACTCCCAACACAGTATTCAATGGACCCCCCTCACTGAACCATCTCGAGTCCTGTGGACTGAGTCTTACATCCTTAGGAGAGAGACACTCTTGCCCTTCTGAAAACTGTGCCTAGACAAAGTACTTTCTTAAGGTTAACACAACCAACTTGTCAATAATTAACATTTGACCTGCTTTCAAGTTTTTATTATAATAAATTGTATAATAAACTCATTGTAATAAATTATAATCAGCCCATGGTGTTTTAGTAGACCCATTTCTTATCTCCTTGTTAAGTCACCACACACATTGTAGAACAATTTAAAGATCAAAAAAATATATAAGGAAAATTTCCAGGACCTGGGCCCAGTACAGGGGGATAACATTCACCTGGCATGTGACCTGACCTAGGTTCGATCTCATGATTCCCATGTGGTCCATCTAGCCACATGGAGGGATCCCTGGGTAGAGCCAGGGGTGAGCCCTGTACCCCACCAGTTATAGCCAACAAACAAAACAAAACAAAGTGTTTATGCCATTGAGAAATGTCATGGTGAAAACAAGGGCACGTGTCCTGGTTTTTATGTGTGTATTGTACGTAGGGGCACATGTGTGTATGAACATGCCATCTGGACTAGGGGCACCCATGCTGTGCTGCAGGCTGAGCCCTCATCAGTCATTTTGCAGAAGACAGTTAAGAGCACTCAGGTTAAGAGGAGTTATTTGTTATCATGAAAGCTAAAAAGTAGCTTAAATATCAATTACTGTTTGAGTAGTTATATGACTTTTAGGAACCTATTAGGCACAATAATTTATAGACATTAAAAATGAAGATTACAAACTGCAGGTGAAATGATTATATACAAAATGGTCGCCACCTAGAGCTTAATAATTTGAGTCTATCACTGAAATTTTCAGGCAGAGAAAATGACAGCCATTACCAGGATGGTAAAATTATATATAATTAAAATTTTGAACTTCTATCGTGCTTTCTAACGGATAATAATATTTGAGCTGAGTTAAAGTTCAGTGCCAACATTAGAATGGAACACATACGAACTATTTTTTGAAGCTGGGAGTGCACTGACAGCTGTGCGCAGCGTCCACTAGGGTCAATCTGATCAAGGGCTGCCGCTGCTGGTACAGCGGGTTGAGGCCAGGGCCCACCACATTTTCTCTAACACTTGCGCCTCGCCCCTAGCCCAGAAGTCTCTGTGCTCTTGACTTTCTGTCTTATCCCATTTCGTTGTTAAATCATCCCAAGGAAATAATACAGAGGTTAAGACGTTTGCCTTGCCTGTGGCTGATCCTGGTCCAGTCCCTGGCACCACCTGGTCCCCTGAGCACTGCCGGGGATAACCCCATGCACAGAGCTGAAAGTAACTCCTGGGCACTGGCGGGGTGCCCCACCCAGCCCCCAAAAGGAGTTACTCCAGTGAAACAGAAGTTTGTTCTCCCATTTTGTCAATAGGAAAGCTAAGGAATAGCATCTTCTATTGAAAGTAGCAAATGAACAGAACTCAAGTTAACCCTGCGCTCTCCCCCCGGGCTCGGCCTGTCAAGCACACTGATTCCTCTTTGTACAGGGCTGCCAGGCGGGGCCTGCAGAGCACAAACTGCTATTATTAAGCCCCTGACGCTGAGAGGCCTGAGTGGCTCCTCTCCAAAGGGTGGGATCCAAGAGGCAGGAAGCGCGTCCCAATCATGCGCTTTGTTTTCAGAGCACAGACGCCTAAGGTCCACCTCCCTCCAGAAGCCTCCGCCCGGCACAGCCCCTCTGGACACACACAGCCACCGTTGTCCCCCACACAGGCTCCCAGGGACAGGCTTGCCTGGGGACGCAGCTCATGGCCCCCTGCACTAGAGCAGAAGAGACACCACAGGAAAGTCGCCGAAGGGGCCTGTAACCAGGAGGCCACCTTGGGAGAGAGGTCAGAGGCTGTCTGAGTCTGGTGCTGGGGAAAACCCACGGAAGGGAACTCTGGCTTAAAACTCCCCGGGGAATTTGGTCACTGGGTTCCTCACAGATGCAAATGTGACTTGCTGGGGTCAGCCAGAAGCCAGAGAAGGCTGAGTTAGCCCCACCCTCAAAGCAAGCTGCCGCTGAGCCAGGCTTCATTCATTCCTTCAAATACACCAAAGTACATCTACACAATGGAGTACTACGTAGCTCTTAGAAAAGATGAAGTCATGAAATTTACATACAAGTGGTACAATATGGAAAGTATCATGCTAAGCGAAATGAGTCAGAAAGAGAGGGATAGACATAGAAAAATTGCATTCATCTGGGGGATATAAAGCAACAAAATATGAGATCAATACCTAAGAATAGCTGAGATCAACACCAGGAGGATTACTCCATAACTTAGAGGCCAGACGGATATTCTAGGGGAAAGGGCAGTTCAGATAGAGAAGGGAACACCAAATGAAAGGTGTTTGGAGGATCCTCCCAGGAGGGGAAATGCATGTTGAAAGTAGACTATGGACTGAACATGATTGCCACTCAATGCCTCTTTTGCAGACCACAACACCCAAAAGGAGAGAGAGAACAAAGGGGAATGCCCTGCCACAGAGGCAGGGTGGGAGGGGGGGTGGGGGGAAATGGGCACTGGTGGAGGGATGGGTATTTGATCATTGTATGACCGAAACTCAGGCACAAAGATTTGTAAATCTACAACTGTACCTCATGGTGCTTCACTAATAAAAATAAATAAATAAATTAAAAAAAAAAACCAAATACACCAAAGTGAGTGCCATCTTCCCGGTTCCACCCCCTTGGGGTCAGAAGGGACACCTCTGGAAGTCATAAGGAGGCAGCTGTCTCTCCAGGACAATGACCCCAACCTCCTGAGCACATGAAACTAACCCCAGGGTTGAGAGTCTGGGGATATGCCCAGGTTATGACACCCAGTGATAGGAAAGTTTTAGAAAGAAGGAGGATCCAGAAAGAATCCAAATTTGCATAGCCCACAAGCCCACAAAGATGGACATGCTGTAAAGCACTTAGAGAAAACTAGAGGGCTTTCTAGAGCTGGTCACAGCACCTAGAGCTATAAGCAGAAACTACACACAGATGCACCATTTCTGATTGGTAGGAGCGTCCCCAAGAAGGAGGAAGAAAAATTGGTGATTTGGGGAAACCATGCATCTGAATCACTGCCACCCCCCCATTGGTGAGGAAAGGGGGTACTTACCTGTGCATTGGCCGTGCCTGCTATTGAAAGCCAAGGTGAAGTTCATGGGTATTTTCTGTAAAGAAAGGATATCACTTGACCCTAAATGCTCTTTACAGTTCCATGGGGGGAAAATGGTGCTGGTGAAAAACCCTGCCTGTCCATTACTCTGAACTGGCTGATGACTGGGCCCTGCTTATTGTTTTTATGAAACTGGGGAGATTTCATTTTTCCTCCTTTTTTGGGGGGGGGGGGTGCATACCAGTGTGATGCTCAGAAGCTACTCCTGGCACTGCTCAAGAGATCCTGTAGTGTCAGGGATCAAGCCCAGGCCTAGCCAAAACATGCATACTAGCCATTTGAGCTATCTCCCCAGCCAGGGAGATTGATTCTGTGCAAATAAGTGGCATCATAGGAACTTAACAGAAAAGTTGGCACAAAATGAAGGCGGCCATGCTCTTCCAGGCTTGCTCTCCCTCAGTGGCTTCTTATTATACTCAGACAAATTTCACATTGCTAAAAAGCCATTCACAAGAATCTGTATGCCTGCACCCCCCCCCCCATATACCTCCATTTCCTCCTCCTTTTCATTTCTACCTTTAGGACCATGAGCTCTAGTTTGCAGGGCTCATAGCAAAGTTTTTCCATAATCCTTTACTTATCCATCAGTCACCAATCAGTCACCATCAGTCATCAATCACCAATCACCTACCTGTTAAGACAATCCCTCTATAGCCCTTCTCTCTCTCTCTCTCTCTCTCTCTCTCTCTCTCTCTCTCTCTCTCTCTCACACACACACACACACACACGCTGGAGCCTGAAGTGTCCATTTCTCTGGCAGAGCACCAACAACTGGCAACCATTCAATAAATATTCATGGAAGGAAGGAATGAGTAAGAGGTGTGCCGGCTGGAATTTAGCTGAAGTGAAAAATAAAACCCAGCACACTGAATCCTAAACAAGGAGAGAGAAGACTCTTCAGACACTGCCTTCTGCTCTCTTCCTCCCTTGGAGCCCCAGAACATCCACCCCTCACCCCCCCACCCCCATTTTCCCTCAAGTCCCTCCTCCTGGCACAGAGAGTTAGCAGATGCGTGCCCTGAGCCCACGGGCGAGGTGCTGTGTGTCAGGCAACTTTTCAGACCCACTCTTGTCTCCCTGTCTCCCCCAATGCCCTGCCTCAGGAGCCTAACCTTTCCCAGGAGAAGTCCACCTCTCACGCCATCTATACCTGCAAGTTCCCCCCTCCCCCACCCCATCCCTCGTCCCCATGGCTCTGGGGTCAGAACACCTTGGGAGCGAGAACAGAAGGATGTCTGTGGAACCATGAGCGACCACGCATGTGCAGACATATTTGTCGTGTTAGGGGTCAAATTCTGGAGCAGTAAGTCTTTCATCAAGCAAATGACAACAATCTGGTCCTCATTTTTTTTTTGTAAGTCTCGTTTTAGGTGTTTAGACCCTGTACCATTTCCTTACTTCCTCTGAACTTCAGAATTAAATGAACGTTTGATTCCTTTGAACTCAAAACGTTCCACATCCCCCAGAATGTGAATGCACTCGGGTCTGGGAGCGGTCAGGACTCCTGGCGGGCCTCAGCTGCCCTGAGAAGCGTGTGCTCCACCCCTCCTTCCAAGGGTGTGTGGGAGAGAGCAGAGAGCTGGCCCGGGAGTGACCCGGCTGTCTTTCCCAGCTTGGCTGCATCTGCAGAGAGCAGAAAAACCGCCTCCTGTGGAAGCAGGAAAGGGCTGCTGGGAGAGCTGGGAGCTGCCGGAGGAGGCCTGGGGCGCTGCTGGAGAAAGGCCTTAGCAGGGTGGAAGTGGGAGAAAGGACTGTCTCTTTCTGGGACATTCCAGAAGAATCTGCAGGATTCCAGAGAGGAGGCAGTGCATGAGGAGGGTGGCGGGAAGGCATGGAGGGAAGGGCAGAATGGGGAGGGGTCTGGAGCACTTCCCCTGCCACCCACGCTCTCCAGGGCCACGCTCACTCCCAACGTGTGGACTTTGGCTGGAGCCCAGAGCAGCTGGACTGCCCCGGGTCTGGGGGTCCCGACACCCCAGGCACACAGTGGACGCCCCATAACATTTTCGGTTGTGTTGCTCTGGCCTTCTGATTCCACAGGCAACCCAGGGCTGCAGGCAAATCTGCACTCAACTGATACCACCCCACCCCCAAAAAACCAGGACTCCCCGTGGAGGCCTCTGCGAGCAGGGAGGGAGAAGCACCTTCCAGCAGCACAGCCCCAGCCTGCAGCAGAAACAGCTTCCCTGGCACCTCGGGAGGAAGTGCTAATGAAGAGAGCTGCCAGGAAGGTGGCGCCCACCCCGTCTGGCTCCAGCAGTTGGTTCCTCTGGGAGCTCCTGTGGCACAGAAGTCCGCACACGTGCAGGGAGTCAGCTCAGAGGAAGGGCCCGCTGCAAGGGCACTAAACAAAACTCCCCAGAGATCTCCCGCAGAATTGACAAGGCTAAAGCAGGGCTGGGTGCAGAACAGAAACAGGGGCTGATGGTTCCCTTCTCCCATCGCATAGGAAAGCTCCCAGCGCCTCTGCAGCACCGACCTTTGCACCGGAAAGGTTTCCTTCGTTTCCCAGTGAGAGGAGGGATGCATTGCCCTGCTACAGACATACTCACACATGCGTACACCGTCATGTGCACATATGTACACACATGCACATGCACTCACACAGTCATGCACATGTATGCACACATACACATATACTCGTGTGTACATGCACGTGTGCACACACATACAAATAGTCATCCACATGCATGCATATACATGAACAGACACTCACTACACTCACATACACAGAGCCACACACATACATATACATGAATGCACGTACACTCACAGCAGTCATATACACAGTCACCCACATGCATGCATATACGTAAAAGTACACTCACAACTCACAGTCATGCACACACACATGCACATATACTCACATGCACACACACACACACATACACCCGCGCACACCAGAGAAATTGGAGCCACAGAGTTTCCTGAAGTTCAGGCCTTGTCGAGTGGCAGCCTCTCCACCCCACATCACCCTGGCGTGTAGAGGATTTTCTTGTCCATAGTGAGTGTTGCTGGTTCCTTTTCCTCTCCCTGCCAACTCACATGTTCGTCCCTTCCTGCACATCAACTGATGGAGAGAAGAGACTGCCCTCCAGCAAGCAGAGTCAGGCTGGGGATGTGTAGTGCTCCAACCATAGTGCTCGCTCCTGCTGCACAGCCACTTCGTGCGCTGGCATAAGGCAGCAAGGAAGGCAAGGAGTAACGGCCACGTCCCTGATCATGGACACCGTCTGCAAGGGTGGGCCAGGAAAGCAGCTAAGACCAAGGACAGGAAGCTCAGGCACCATCTGTCCTGGGAAGGGGGGCCTGACATTCTTGGGGGATGCTATGAGGGAGGAGGATAGAAGCCGGGGGGCGGGGAAGAGGCTGAGAAGGAGAAGTTCAGGGACAAAGAGATAGCATCTGACAATTCTGGGAGAGAGAAATGTTTGGGGAAACATATGTTCAAGTGAGACTTGGAATGTTTTCCCTTCAGGCACTGTGAAAAGCTTCAGTCTCCCTAGCCCTACCTGACTATCAGCATCTGGGAGATAGATTCACGTCAGGGGCCCCAACAGTGAACTGAGGCTGGTTCAGAGCACCAGAGCTGTGCGAGGTCAGGGGCTCAGGACACATTGGGGGGGGGGGGGGAGTACCTGGACGTGTGTGAGCTCCTGTGAGTGGAAGCCAGAGGAGCTGGGTCAGCTGAGAAGGGGATGCTTTGCCCAGTCTGCAAAGGGGCCAAGGAGAGAAGCGGGGACTCCGTGGATCAGGGGACTCATAAGGAAATGCCGAGAGATGGTGGAAACTGATGTGACAAAAGCCTGACACCCCGGACAAATGAAAGGAGGTTGCGGGGGCGGTGGAGAGAGAGGGCATGGGAGTGGACAGGAAGTAGACTGCGGATTCGTATCTCTCCCAGCCTGTGTCAATGCGTTGGACCCTAAGCACAAGAAGAGCGTGTAAATTACTTATCATGTCACTTGGCCCCAGTCAAGACTCCTGCCTCATCTCCTCCTCCCTCCAACGTGTCTTCTGCGTACAAGACACTGGAATAATCTCTCAGAAGTCTGGCTCTCCTGCTTGCACTCTTACTTAATCAGGCTCTGTTCGTGTCTCTGGGTGCCTCCGTATCGCCTTCCCTCACCCCTCACGCCCCATCACACTCAGAAGAACCAGCGAGACTTCTGACACAAGCTTGTTCACAGGGCTCCGCACGCACGCTCTCCTCCCGCCCACCAACCCCTCCTAAAGTGCTCCCCAGCTCCCTTTCCAACCGCTGACGGCCTCTCGTGACCTTCTCTCCCTGTGTCAGCTTTCACAGAACTGTGTATCCAGCACCAGGCTGGCTCTTGCACAGCGTCTCGTTCCCACAGTGCCCCTCTGCTGATGTGTGGGACCAGTGAGTGCAGAAGACAGACCGTGTTCTGTGCAGACCAGCACCTAGCACAGGGCCCCGCTCATGGCTGGCGTTCAAGGACAGTTGCTGAATGTGTGAATCCACCACTCTCAAGAGGCCACAGAGGACACCCGTTGGGAGTCTGCCTGGCTAACAAAGACCCCCTTTTCCCTGAGTCCTGTCCCCAGGCACCGACCGGACCAGAGTTAGTAATCTAAGTCAGGACAAACGGGTTCCCTCTCGGGAATGTGGGATTGTCCAGAAGGGATGCACATTTGTCTCTGGAGCTATGACATGTCATCTTTGCCAGTTAAATGTTGTGGGTTTACCTACTCTGCCACTGAAACAGGATAGTGGAGCAAGTCACTTCTTCCTAGGGGAAGAAATGAAGCGGCTGGATACATGTTTCAAGTGGCTTTGCGAGTCTCAATGTGGACCCTTGGCTGAGGCCCTGACAGAGGCACAACTCCAGGTTCTGACTCTGTTTCCCTTCCTGGCCCCTTCCTGGGTGTTTGAGCTTCCAGAACCATCTGGCCCTTTCACAATCCTGACCACACAAGTCGACCTTTGGCCTTAACAGAGTTGTTTAGAGTTTCTTTTCTTCAAAAAGTCTTTCAGAGAGGGGAGCACCAAATAAAGGGTGTTGGGAGGATCCTCCCAGGATGGGAGAAGCATGCTGAAAGTAGACTATAGACCCAACGATTGCCACTCAATGTCTCTTTTGCAAACCACAGTACCCAAAAGGAGAGAGAGAACAAAAGGGAATGCTCTGCCACAGAGGCAGGGTGGGATGGGGGGGATGGGGGGTGGGAGGGATACTGGGATCGGTGATGGTGGAGAATGGGCACTGGTGGGGGGATGGGTACTCGATCATTGTATAACTGAAACCCAAGCACAAAAATTTCTAAGTCTACAGCAGTACCTCATGGTGTTTCACTAATAAAAATTTAAAAAAAAAATAATAATGAAAAATAATAAATAAATAATTTTTAAAAGTTCTTTCAGGCCTTAGCGATAGTACAGCAGGTAGGGCATTTGCCTTGCACTTGGCCAACCCAAGTTCAATCACCGGCATCCCATATGGCCCCCCAAGCACCTCCAGGAGTAATTCCTGAGTGCAGATCCAGGAGTAACCCCTGAGCATTGCTGGATGTGACCCAAAAAGAAAAAGAGTCTTTCAATTTAGGACCAGTTGACAATGCCTAATATGTCTGGGCCGGGGTTGGATTCTCAGGACCTTATAGTCCCTGGGGCATCTCAGGTGCAGCTGTAGATGCCCCTGAGCCTGAGTATCTTTTTCACCACATAGTCTGAGCAGCACTGCAATCTTGGGCCCTTGAGCTGAACTGATCGTCCCATTGGCCGAAAACCCCCAGTGGGGTCCTGAGGCCTCCTGGGCACTGCCTGGACGTCTTTAAGTTTAATACAGAAATCGTGCCCAGTTATAGACTCTCTAGTGCAGCCGGAGCTCAGAATAGGGCCTGGTGCAAATGGAAATGTGGAATCTTCATTCTAAAAGCAGCTCAGCTAAAATGGGACTAAAATATAAAGCCGTTTCATTCTCAGTCTGTCTTTTGACCTGTGGTGGTGTTTATCAGCCATTTGATGTCTAACTAAACAATAAAAGGAGCATTTAACGCATTTGCCTGATTTTTATCATTTCTCTATTGTGCAACGCCTCTATAGAGAATCACCAGAATTACACAATCTGTCGTTCTTGGCTTCTCCTGGGAAATGCCTCTGGCTGGCCAGGGGAGATGAGCTCAACTCCCCCAGGCACTGAGCTGTTGACCAACATACAGCTGTTGATGTTTGAACTCCATCCGGCAGGCACGGAGACACTGCGCCAGGCAAGCACAGAGCTTCCTAAACTCCTGAGAATCTTGCCTAGGTGCAGACACAGCAAGTTTGTCAGTGGCTGATCCTCCTCCTTTGTGTGTCTGATCCTCCTCCCTTCTCTGATTTCTGTGAGGTCAGGGAAGTCGTGTCAGATATCTCCCTTCCAGTGTCTCAGCAGCTCCAACACACAGCAAGCAAGTAACCTTGAGATCTTCAAAGCAAACTGTGTTCCACACTTGAGGGCAAGAGATCGATACTCACTCGTACTAAATCACCTGTTAGATACCTGCTAGCTTAGATCAGGCACGGTCACCAGCATTCCCTGGGTAAGGGGTTCTGAGAGGTGGGTGGCCGAGAGGTCTGGGGAGTTGATACCATACATGAACCCAGGCTTTGAGTCCTTGGTCCAAGTTCCGATGCCCCATGGGACTTCACTTAGTAACCTCATATTTAAAGGTAAAACGCAGAATTCCAGGGCATCAGCCATAGAGCATTGCACCCCACCCGCCAGGTTCTTCTAAGAATGGAGCCCCAGTAGGTCTGCACTGGTCTTGTTCTCAGGAAGTTGGCTCTGTGCGCAGGAGAAAGATGTCTA
The DNA here is from genome assembly GCF_029834395.1 of Sorex fumeus. NCBI lineage: Eukaryota > Metazoa > Chordata > Mammalia > Eulipotyphla > Soricidae > Sorex > Sorex fumeus. The sequence continues at coordinate 5,080,271 of NW_026606060.1, read as the reverse complement.
AGCCTCATTAACATAAGTACAGGAAGCTGAAACAGAAGCTAGAAACCACACTTCTTATCCATATTAAGGAAATGTAAAGCACTCAGACCCACAGGCCAAGAATACCATTCACAGTTCCCCAAGAGGCCGAACAGAAGAACGGACATCTCCACCCCCTCCCCACCCCGGCCACAGAACAGCAGAAGTTGTGGGATGTATGAATGAACTGGAACTAGATTTCTAAGCATCAAATTGGGCTTTATTGCAAAGTATAATGTCTTCAGCTCTTCAAAGGGTATTTTTATGAAAGAGGACAGAATAGTAGCAGAACAACAAAGTGGAGGAACCATGACTAGTTTCCTCTGCCCTAATGCTTCTCAGCTGGAACTTCACTTTTCAGGAGGTCACACAAAAAACTTCCTGTTGAGGTTCGCTCCAAACAAGGCCGTTCGTATATCTGGCATCTTTTGCTGGGCTAGGAGAGCCAGGCGACTCTTTAGAGTATTAGAAACTTTGATTCTCTGATCGTGGCTATAGATGTCCACACCTCCAATCATATCTGGTGTCAGGTGCGTCTCTTCATCCACCTGGACTTGCACCTGTTTTTGGGAGATGATCCTGTACTCCGGAATTGCTGCTTGCACTGCTGCCTTCACCATGAGCAAGTCCTGTGGCCTGCAGCGCACCACTACCACAGGCTCCAGCAACCGGAGCAGACTCTGGAGCACTAGTTTGTTTAGCAACTCTTGGTAGGCTTCTCCATGCTCCACAATTTTGCTGAGTCTTTGCTTTGCATTATTCAGCAACTCAGAAATGAGGTCATCTCGGGCTCTCAGGACTTTCAGCCTTGCCTGGTTCCTCATGGTGGACATCTGAATTTTCTTCTGCTGCTCTATCTGCTTCTCCTTCTTCTCATAGTACCCCATGATCTTCAGCCGTTGGGTCTGCACAAAGCGTCCTTTCTCAATGTTGAACTCTTCCTCAGCCTTGGCATCTATTTCTTCTACCTTCTCATTGGCTTCCTGCTCAATGAAAGCCATCATGTGTTTGATCTGTTTCTGCACATCCACATCATTGAGGGCCATCGTGGGCTCTTACAGGGGGAGGTGAAGGTACAACTGGTAGACCCTCTGGCTCTTTCTATATAGGGAAGTTTCTGGAGTTCCACTTCTTTGGCTGTGAAATATATACAAAGAAAAAGTGAGTCAGAGTCCAGAAAGAAGGATGATGGAGACCAGTACTGTTCATGGAGGCCCACATATTCAGCCCTAAGTTCCTGGCATTCCATGCTTACTACATCTGCCAACTTTGCTGTCATCAACTAATGAGATAATTGGGACAGACCTAGTCTCAAAGTTTTATAGCTATTGATGACTCAATAGACAGATAATGAGCTGAGAGAATAAAAATGCCAAATTGTGCACAAATGGATAGTTTAGTACATTTTCAGATGAAGAGGATTTGGAAGAGTCATAGAAAATTTACAGTCAGACAAGATTTAATCCTGGGAGGCTGGCTGAAGACAGAGGTTTCAAAATCCCTCACAAATAAAGAGGCAAAATACAGGTAGGAGAATGGTAACATGTTGTAAGACACTAGTTAGTAGGAGGGGTTAAGGGTGGTCTCTCACTGGAAATGAAATCTGTGGAAACCTGTATTGTCTGTAAACCTTTCAGAAATACAGCACTCTCAGCCCTCCAGACCACAGGACCAGAATTTCAGTTGGGGAATCCCTATCCTAAAACCTTTCCTTGGGATGATCAATAAACTGGGGAAATTGACACATGACAAGAGAAGATTGGCCACAACAGAGACAGAGACAGTCCAGGAGTTAAGGCATTTGTCTTAAACTCAGCTAACCTGTTTGATCCTCGACCCCACATATGGTCCCCTAGTCACTGTCAGGACTGATTCCTGAGCACAGAGGCAGGAGTAAACTCTAAACACCGTCCCACTCCCCCCCCCCCCAAGAACCAAAGATTAGCAACAATGAGATAGAAAATATTAAAGAGATCCAATCAGACAATTTGAAGGCCTTTGATTCATCGAAGCCTAGCCAAACAGGGCATTCAAACTCAATACATCAGGATCCTCCATGAGCTGTATTGCGGATTCACTACCAGGGTCCACCTTTCTACAGGGAGGTGATCATTGACATCAAGAGAGGGGTTCAGCAAGGTGATACCATTTCACTGAAACTCTTCAGTGCCACCCTCGAGAACATCATGAGGCAACTGGAATGGGAAGGAATGAGAGTGAAGATAGATGATCGGCAACTATACCACCTCCGCTTTGCTAATGACATCGTTCTCATAACACCAAACATCAGCCAAGCAGCACAAATGCTGGCCAACTTCGACTGTGAGTGTGGAAAGGTCAGACTACAGCTGAATCGCATGAAGACAATGTTTATGAGAAACAGCCTCGCTCCTGACGTTCCATCCGCTCTCAACGGGACGAACATCTCCGAATGCAACAGTTATGTGTACCTAGGTCGAGAAGTCAACATGACGAATGACCTGGCACCTGAGATGCGCAAGAAGGAAGAGAACGACTTGGAACGCCTTCAAGAGCGTCGAAGAAATAGCTAAGACAACGAAGAACCTCCAGCTCCAGGCACATCTCTTCGATTCCACTGTTCTTCCTGCATTAACATATGCCTCAGAGACCTTGATCCTATGAAAACAGGATGAGAATGCTTTTCGGGTCTCCCAAAGAGGAATTGAAAGAGCTATGCTTGGAGTATCACGTTTCACTCAAATGAGAGAAAGAATCCGGAGTTCCAACTTCCGTTGATGGTCAAGAATCAGGAACGCTGTCTCATTTGCCAAGGCATCAAAAATCAGATGGGTTGGACATGTAATGAGATTTGGAGACGACTGCTGGACTAGAACCATTACCAACTGGATTCCAAACGGGACGTCAAAAGATCGCATGGCCACCCACCTACGAGATAGTCAGATTTCTTCTTCAAGACCCTGAATGATGGGTTTGAGGCTCTCCGTGTTCCTCGCAGACGCCATTGGGCTACATTAGCATTTCACAGGGACAAATGGAGACGTTACTGGTGCCCGTTAGAGCAAGTCAGTGAGTAATGGGATGTCAAGTGATCAAGTGAATCAGACAATTTGCATCTAAAGAACACAACCACAAAAGTACAAAATACACTAGAGGTAGTCAGTGGTAAACTTGATTGCTATTACAGTGGCAAATTGCTCAGAAAACAGGATTCATGAACTCAAAAATAGATCATTTGAAACCTGCTGGTCAGAGAAGGAAATTTGAAAAGACTGATGAAAATCCAAAGTACAGGGGGTATGGTGCCGCCAGCAGGTCAATCTGTACCTGTGAGGCGAGTGCATCAGAAGCCTGATGGCACCTTCAGACTTCCAGATACCCCAAAATTGCTGCTGTGCTTTTGGCCAGACCCAAAAAATTTGGGGCAAAGTTTACCAAGAAAGTAAATGGCCAAAAGTTAGGTATGTGGGAGACACACCCACAAACCACCTCTGGCTCAGCTATATAATTGGAGGCATGGCCTCTCTGGTTCCTGATCGAACTGCTTAACGGCCATGATCCTAGAGACTCAGAAACAAATCTTGAAACCCAACGGCTTTTGGCAGAAATGTGTCCAGTCCCTGCAGTAGGTTACTGGCACTGGGCCACCCCAGGTGGGAATAGGTTTCTTACTTTGGCCTGTTCCCCCTGGCGGCCCGGTGGCCGCCATCCTCCAGAGGTCATTGGACAGTCAAGTTTGGGCCCCCAGTGACGAGACATTTTGGGCCTCATGGGATGGGGGTGGAGCCGGCCCTTTCCTCCCCACCCAATGAGACCCCGAGTCGCTGCCCACGAACGGCCTTTCTGGCTCCTGATGCTGCCCTCCTCCTCAAGCTGCCCAATGGCCATGACCCAAGAGACTCAGGAACAAATCTCGGAATCCAGCAGGTTTTGGCAGAAATCCCTCCAGATTTAAGTATTAAAATTTCAGAATTTCAAAATCAAGCGGCCACTACTGCAGCCACGTGACATCACATGTTATTCATAACCAGCAATAGAAAACAAATTGTCTACTGTTGTCTTTTCAGCAGATCTGAGTGTTGGGGTAAAATCCCAAATAATAATGGTGGTCTGGTGTCAAAAAATGGAATGTAATCAAAGTAGAGAGAGAGAGAAATCTGCTCCACAGGTAGAGGGAGGTTGGGGGATAGGGGTATACTGGGGTTTTGGGGGGCGGAGAATGGACACTGGTGAAGATATGGGTGTTTCATTGTATGACCGAGACTTAAACCTGAAAGCTTTGTCACTGCTCTCATGGTGATTCAATAAATAAAATTATAAAAAATGAAAAAAAAGTAAGGTGGCATTCATGCCCAATTCAATAAGCTAATCAGTGGCTGAATAAATAGCAGTACTCCTACATAAAAATTTTTTTAAAAAAATCCAAAGTCCATATCATTTAGGAGTTCCAAAGGGAAAGGAGAATGAGAAAGGGACAGGAAGTTTATTTGAAGAAATAATGGCCATTATCTGTATGCAAAAGAAAGATATTGGCCCTTTCTCTAAGTTTTTGGTAGATAAACTCAACCTGAAATGTACTGAAAACTTAAACTCTGAAGGGTAAAATTTTAAAAAAAAAACACAGGAGAAAGATTTCCTGATAATAGGCATGTCAGTGATCTCTTGGCTAAGACACCAAAAGCACAGCAACAACAACAAAGATGAACTAAAGGGCTACCTTAAACTCAAAACTTGCAGGACAGAGGGAATCAAAGATGTAGTTACAACAGCAGCCTATGGAATGGGAGACAGTATTTGCAACCAGTCATCTGATAAGGGGTTAATATCCAAAGTAGGTAAGAAAATTCTACAACTCAATATATTTTTTAAATTAAAAAAGAAAGAGAAAAAAGAATGAGCAATGAATTAGACAATTATCTAAGGAAGATCTACAAATACCCAAAAGGTATATAAAAATACACTCGATATTAGCAAATTAAAATCACTATGCTCTATCATCTTTACCTCTTAGGATGTAAAATAACTATTGGTGAGAATACGGAGAAATGGGAACAAGATTAGTGGGAATATAACATGGTGTGGCTATTTTTTTAACAGTGGAAATAACTGAAAAAAAATAGAACTATAACGGATCCAGCAATGTCACATATGAGTATTCATTAAAAGAATGAAATTAGAAGTAGAATCTCAAAAAAGACATCCCCAAGTTCATTGCACTCCCAAGTTCATTGTGCCATCATTCACAGTAGCCAAGCATAGAAACAGCCTAAGTGTTCTTTGGCCATTGAATGGACAAAGAAAATATTGTATAGGGTTGGAGAGACTGTACAAGGATTAAGGCACAAGCTATGCACACAGCTGATCCCAGTTTGATCCTTGCCACCACATATGATTCCCCGATTCCCCTAGAAGTAACCCCTTAGGACAGAACCAGGAGTAAGTCCTGGACACCACCATATGTGGCCCAAAAATAAAAAAGAAATTTTAAAAAATTAAAGTTGTTGTATGGACACATAATGGAATATTATTTTGCCTTCAAAAAAGAAATTTTGACATATATTCTAACATGGATGAACTCTAGGAACATGAGCTGAGTGAAATGAGTCACAAATACTGCATGAATCCACTCAAAGAGGTGTAATCTAGTAGTCAGAGTCATAGAAGCAAAAAAGAAGTAGAATGAGGGTTGCCAGGCGCTAGGGGAGGAGGGATTAGGGAACTGATGATCAGTGGGTACATGCCTTGTTGGCACAAGACGAAGGACGAGACATGTGGTTAATAATACTGTGCAGCATGGCAAAATTTTGTTAAGTGGGTAGATTTCAGATTGTGTGATTTTTACCCTTTCTTTCACTCTTAGGTGGAGTTTGGACCAAAGAGAGGAGTCCTGAGACAGTGGCCCAGCTGTCCAGGAGGGGAAGAGCAGAGACCTGCCCGAGGGCCAGTGCCGCTTTGACGCCGTCACGAGGCGGAGCTGACTGGCCGGCCCGCTGGAGCACAAGTTCCGATGATGTTAAAAACAGCCCATGAGAGGAAGGCAAGTCTCTGGGGACGAGACCAGACGAGTCACCGATTTTAAGATATAATAGTGTTTTAGATTGGGTGAGAAAACAACCCAGATTTTATGACAAAGACCAAGACGAGGGGATCACATTTACAAGCTGTGATTCAAAGTCAGCCACCCCCGTTATATTATATATATAATATGATGTTTATATTACCCATTCCCCCATTATTGTAGGATGATTTTTAAGACTTCTAAATAAAGCAAGACAATGTCTGCTTCTAAATAAGGCAAGTCCTTTTAATTATTTGTTAAGAGGCTTCCCTGGGAAACGCTTCATTGGCCCAGCTCTGGAGGCCCTTTCCCTGGTCACAGAAAGGGTGGGTCGTGGGGGACTCAGGGACCCCAGGCTGTCTGTAAGGGAAACTGAAGCTTTGATCTCTTACCGGTCCGAGCCGAGGCCCAGCTCTGCCCTGGCACCGGCACCTGCGTGCAGAATGTGGAACCTGGAACTCACCCTGGAATCTGGTATTGCTGCTTCCTTCTTTCTGCAGAGACCCTCAGCTCTCCCGCCCTCCCCCGCCCTCCCATGGTTCGCATCCAAAGACCCAGGCTGTCACTGAGAAGGCGGGCCAAGTCCTCCAAGGGGAAGCCAAGAGGGATTTCCTTGGCACAGGGACTCAGGCCAGGGCTGGCCTGTGTGCTTGGCATCTCAATGATTGGCCTGTGGTGAGCTTTAGTTTGAGGTGAGCTCACCTTAACCAGGCCCTGAGCAGAGAGACATGTGGACACAGACACATTTATTAATTGAGGATGGAAAATTCAGCTGTTGTGTTGGCAGATCATACGTAGCCTTCTGGCCCGGAATGGGAGTTGCATGGAAAGCCAAATCCCAAAATGGCTTAATAAGAAACCAGGGCAAGCAAAATTTGCCAGATGGTCTCGAAGAGAGCCATGCCCAGGGGCCAGTGTGCTGGGGTTTGGTGCGGGAGGACTTCCTCTCACACCCAGACAGGGCTTGAGCGTGGGCTCTGGGATCAAGCTGCTGACACTGGGATCCCACTTCTACACTTAGTATTTGCATGTGTCGGACAAAGCAGTGCATCTCCCCGGCCGGAGACCTCAGTTTCCTTCTCTGTGTCAAGAGAACACCTCTAGCGTCCACACGAGAGCATAACGGAAGAGCTAAATGGAAGCAGGGAACGCTGAGCTACGGAGGCACATGGTGACTCTTCGTGTTTGGTTATTGCTGTCATTGTCACTATTGTTGCTCTGAGCTAGCTCTTCTGCGCTCTAGGGTTCTTCCAGTACAGCCCTGCTTTGCATGTAGAGTACTCTGGTGTGATTTCCACTTCCTGGAAGACACGGAAGTACATTTTAAGGCTTCCTCTTCCTACCAAACTTAGCAGCCCCCCCAGACAGTCCGGGGGTAAGGTATTTGCCTTGCATGTGGCCAATCCTGGTTTAATCCCTGTTACCACACATGGTCCCCTGAGCACCCCCAGAGTCACCCTGAGCACAGAGCACTGCTGAGGTGTGACCCACTCCCTTCCAATAAATAGAAGGGAAAGATACGCTGAGCAGTCCTACCTGAGGTCCGGAGTAACTACTTCTCTTTTCTTTTTTAAGAATCGTTGACTATTCATTTTGATTAACCTTTGCTTTCCCCTTCCCTTCCCCTGGTCATTGCTGCGGCTGCGATCTCGGGGTGACACACACTTGGCCTGTCTGCACAAGTACTCACTGGGGTGCACTTCCACATGCTGGGGGCTGTGAGCCCACGGGGCCACACTCCTGGTCACAGTGCTCGCATATCCTTAATTAGGGAGCCTGTTGGGGGCACAGAGTGGGTGTCGGTGGCCCTGGGGGTGGATTCCTGGCTTTGTTCTTGCAAGGGATCACTCTCAGTGCCGAGTTACCCCCTGGACCTCACCCCCACTCTTTCTGGTTCCGTGGCCACAGTCTCGGGTGGCCAGCCCCGTTCGTGATTGGGAAAGGGAAGCCCCTAAATGCCCAAACTCGTGGGCTGAAGCCGGGCGGGCCCCCGAAGCCCGTCCCCCCACCCCATTCCTGAGGCTGCAGCCCCAGACAGACAGCAGCTGTGGGGTGGAGCAGGAAAGAGAGCTGAGGATTGAGCAAGGAATCCCTGCAGGAATGCGGGTCCCCTAGAATGTGTCTGGCAGACGGAACCTGCAGCCTGTCTGGGATGGGGATTATAAATCCACACGGGCCTGTGGCCGGGGCACAGCAACAAAAACAGCAAGCAGCGGGACACGCGCATGTCAGAGGCTGCTTGCAGGCCCTTCACTTCAGGACTGGGCACGGCGGGTCCCCATCACCAACCACCCCCCTTCTGACTCGGGTTCAGGGTCCAGAATCTCGGCCCTCCCAGCTCCCCTGCTCTGCTGGAATACTCACCACCAAGGTCCTTTCGTGGTTCAGCCGTGCCCCCCGCCCCCTTCCCTGCCCACTGCCCCCACCCAAACTAGCACAGCCTTCGCTCATTCCATTCTCTAGACTGAATACTTCCTTGGCCTCTCTCCTCGACTGAAATCCGCCCTATTTCCAGAGCCGCTGTGAGCCTCCTGCCTCCCTGACCTCTGGGCTCTGAGGATGACTGCACGGCCTATTTTTGAAGATCTAATTCAAGCTGGACCCAGAATCTTCTGTTGCCCGACCACTTGCTTTCTCTAAGAAATGCCTTGAGGACAAGAAACTGGCTCTCTCGCTAAACTAGTGCTGCCTGACTCTGGCAACAAGGCAAACCTAAACTGATTGGATTAGGGCCAGGGGCTGGGGTGTGGGGTGGAGGGTCAGTGGGGGTGGAGGATGGGACTGGCTTGCGGGAGGAACTTCTTTTTTTCATTGTTTTTTTTTTTGTTTTTTTTTTTTTGCTTTGTCTTTTGTTTTGCTAAATATTAAACATTTGCAAAAGTATAGAGAATGTAAGTGAGCAACAGTGAATTATGGGGCCAAGATTTGAAGACCACCACCCCAGGTCAACCAATAGAGCCCTGGAGCCAGGAAGAGAGAGTACAGTGGTCACGGCAATACCTTGCCTGCGGACAGCCCAGCGTCACGAATGGGAGTGATCCCTGAGTACAGAACCAGGAGCAAGCCCTGAGCATCACGGGGTGTGGTCCAAAACCCAAACAAGGAACTAGATCGCAGCCAACACTCCCAAATTCACTCTAGAAGACCCTGGGAAAGAGATGTTTTAAAAATTGACTAGACCGGGGGAGATAATATAGAAATTAGAGTGTAGATTTTGTCCCCAGCAGTTACACAGTCTCCTAGGCATTGCTGAATATAACTCTTGAGACCCCTGACCCCCAGAGTATCACCAGGTGTAACCCAGGAGACACCCACGCACTGCTGTGGTGTCCCCTTGTATTGGATCACCAGTCTGATAGCTTGACAGTGGCTGGGAGTGCCCCTGTGTTGTGTGAATATTAAGTAGGAAGACTTGTTAACCCTTTCCATATCAGACTCACAAGCTTCAGCTTGCCCACTTCGAAGTGGGGTCCTGGTTCTACTTCCTGCTTGCAGGGCAGCGTCCAAGGACTCATCCTAATGATCTGCACCAACATCCCAGTGTCTCTTGAACACCACGTGGGAGGCCCCAGACCAAACAGATTGTGTGTTTTATTTCCTCCCCGCTTCTCTCCGTTGTTGGTGACATGCGAGCGTTCATGCACACACACCAACTTTGCCACTTGTCTGCTTGAGGCTCACTGGGGGTTTTCACATCAGGCTGGGTGTGTGCTCACCAGGATTTGCTAGGTTAGTCAGATTTTGTGCATGCGCTGGCTGGGAGTCTCACTCTTTGACACAGCTGTGGCTCTCACGTGTGCTGGCTGGGGGCCTCACTTCCTGCCCATGGTTCACATGACTTTTTAGTTATAGCTTCTCTGAGGGTCACACCCAGGAGCATTGCTCACACACCTGGCTGCTTTGTGGCTAGAAATTGTTTGCAGATGCAGAGATCCTAGACGGCAGAGCTGCCAGGCTCAAACAGCAGTGCTGCCTGGACCCTGCCCAGCATGTGGAAGGCACCAGGGATTTGAACTCATGACCACGACAGTGCTCCAAGACCCCCAGCCATCCCCGCAGGCCCCAAATCGATGCTTTTGCACTCATGGACGTTGAAGGGGTACTTCAAGGAGGCCCAAACTTGGAAGTCTGTTCTCAGGCCCTCCGTGGGCCCGTGCACACGCTGGGGAAGTATGGAATCCAGCCCTGTGGTCGGGAGGAGGGAGCTGATGGGGGATGCATGTCTGTCACCCTGAAGCCCAGCCCAGCCTGGGAAGCAGCTGTTTTCCATTCCAGCTGGGATCTGTAAGCAGACAGGTCTGGGTGTGGGCTCTCTACCCCAGGCCAAAAGAGAAACAGCCCTCCCTGTGGACCCCCACCCACGGGACATTGCAGAAGGCAGAAGGGGGGCAGGGGTGCTTCCTAGAGCTTAGAGTACAGGGCAACTTGGGGAAACAGGGAACTGGGTTAGGACATTTAAAGAAATACTGACTCCTGTGAGTGATTCCAAGTCCAGGTATGTGGGCAGGAGGAAGCCGCTTTTCCCATCTGTCCACAACTACTTGTTGGCCACTTACCACAGAGCCGCTCACTGGGCAGGCCCAGGAGAGAGCAAGGGAGACACCAGCCTGTCTCCCACACCCATAGCAGAAAGGGAGCGAGGAAGCAGCAAGCAGGCGACTTCATGCCGATGTGGCACGGATGGTACCACGGGCTTGGGGCACACGTGGACGTGGCATGTTAAGATTCAGCATCGTCCAGAAAATGACACAAATGAGGGGCTCCAGCTCATCAGTGTACAAGACAGTGGCCTAAAGACAGTCAGCCTGTGGGTGGATGGCACGAGACACGCCTACTGTGTCCTCCATGTCGTAATTTGGAGAAGCCACTGGGGGAGGGCATGGAGAGCAATCAGCCAGTAGGAAGTATCTGCCCAGACTAGGATCAGTTGAGTCTTTCTGAATTCCCAAGTCCCAGCAATGCCTTGGGTTTGTCCAGGGAGGCCTGGCTCCCTGCCTCTGAGATGGGAGTCATGGCAAAAAAAGGAACTGGATGCTTGCTGCAGGGTTCAGGGGAGAAGGGGGCTATGGCGGGGGGCGGGGAGGGGTGCAGGGAATCTCTCCAGGAGGGAGCCGTGAAGGCAGTGTTTAAAGGCTGAGCCATCTGGCAGACAGCAGAGGGAGCAGAGGGTGGTCTGAACACTGGGAGCAAAGGCACCGGGAGTGGAGGGAATGCAGAGGGGGTCTGGGGACAGCAGGGAGCCATGCCATGGCAGTGGGGGTGAGCTTTGTCTAGACCTTTGGAGTGGCACTGGAGCGGTGGCAAAGGCGCCCCATCGAAGGGTGGTGAGTTGATTCAACCCTGGGCAGAGGCGAGAGAGCCTGGGTGGAAGGCAAATGCCGTGCCTGGACGGTGCCTGGGTGAGGACTTGGACAAGGTGCAAGAATGGAAGGAGATAAGAGCCAGACGGGTCCGACAGCTCTGGGCTGGCCCATGCAGTGCCCCGGAGCACGGGAGAGAGAGCAAGCCACAGCCAGGAGCTGCCCAAAGAAGAAAGCCCAAGTGCCCAGGATCCTCTCTCTCTCTTTCTCTCTCTCTGTCTCTCTGTCTCTCTCTATCTCTTGCTCTCTCTCTGTCTCTGTTCCTCTGTTCCTCTGTCTCTGTGTGTCTCTCTCCCTCTCTCTCTGTCTCTCTGTCCCTCTCTCTCTCTGTCCCTCTCTGTCTCTCTCTCCCACCTCTCTCTGTCTCTCTGTCTCTTTCTCTCTGTCTCTCTCTCCCCCCCGTCTCTGTCTCTCTCTGTCTCTCTGTCTCTGTCTCTGTCTGTCTATCTGTCTGTCTCTCTCTGTCTCTCTGTCTCTCCCCCCACCTTGGGGCTGGCTACGATGGGGCAGAGGGAGTGTCACTCAGAGCTTGTTCCCAGAGTCGCACCCGTGCAGGTGAGCTGGAGAGAGCACGCACCTCTGGGGCATCAGCACCATGAGAAGCACTTCCCCCCCACACACACATTATTTTCACTGATTAGCCCCAACACAATTTCTCCTTTGCGAGCATCTGCGGGAAGTTTACTTCAAAGCCACTAGGCTCAGCCCATGGGTAATGTGTGATAATTTCTCCCCAGCAAGCCAAACTCTTTGGTTCCACCCCCGAGCCCCATCTGAAGGGCTGAAGATCCTCTACCGCCTTGGAAGTGTGGGCATGGGGCCATGAGCCCTCAGAGAGGCTGGGAGCCCTGCTGTCAAAGCAAATCCGCCTTATCTTTCTTGAAGGTGGAAACATACACACAACATACACTTCACTGTTTCAACCACGTTCAAGTGTCTCATCGCCAGGCATCAAGTGCTTTTACCCTGCGTGCCACCTGGTCACCATCCGCCTGCAGAAATCTCTCGTCCTCCTCAACTGAACTCCTTCAATAGGACACTCCATTCTTCTCCAACCCTACAACCCCAGCCCAGGAAACCATCCTTCCGCTTTATGACAAGAATATGTCCTCTCTAGGTAGAGCATATCAATCAGGAGCCGGGGGGGGGGCGGGGGGGGGGGCGGGGGGATGGTGGGAGGGGGAGAGCAAGAGGGAGGGAAGGAGAGAGAGAGTACTAAGGCGAAGGGACTTGCCTGCCTCAGACTGTGCCCGCTCAATCCCCAGCAATGCACAGGAGTGACCCCTAACACCTAGATGTGAGCCTAGATCCCCAAATAAATGAATGAATGAGTGAATGAATGAAGGGAATCAGACACTATCTGGGACTGGCTTACTTCACTCAGCATAATGTCCTCGAGGTTCACCCCTTCTATATCAAAATATCTTTCCTGGGCAAGGCCAAGAGCACCCCGTTGTTTGTAGTTACCACTTCAGTTTATCTATTGATGAATGGTTTGCTTCCTTGAACTGCTCCTGCCATTTGGCTACTGGGAATAAGGCTGCAGAAACACAAATATCTGTTTAAGCCCCTGCTTCCCGTTCTTGGGAGCAGATGCTCAACAATGGAAGTGCTCATGAAATATCTAGAAGTGGAAATGTTGGGTCTGTGGCAAGTCATTGTTTCCTTGTTTGAAGCCCTGCTCGACCATTTCCCGTAAGTACCACACCCTCTCACAACTCACCAGCTACACACAGTGAGGGTTCTAATCTCTCTTACCAGTATTTGTTATTTTCTGGGCCTTTTGGCCATTGTCATCCTGATGTGTACGATGGCATTCCTTTCTGTTCTGATTTGCAGTTTTCCCAATATTAGTGGTATTGATCATCTTGTCACATGCTTCTTGTCCACTTGTCTATCAATGAACATAAATTTGTATTCGGGTCCTTTGTCCATTTTCCCATCAGGTTGTTGGTTTCCTGCTGCTGTTGAGTTAATTGGAAGATTTCTTTACCCCTCTGTGACACCAACCTCTCTGGTAGCCAGAGGGCAAACAATCTTCCAGCAGGGTTTCTTAAAGAGCTATGAGATGAAATTGAAATACCAAGGGCTCGCTCTGCACAAGGGCTGGATGCTGAAAGGAGGAAAGGCGGCATGAATGATATCCTTTCGGTAACATTATTGTAAACCACCGTGCCAAAACGGGCATGGCGGGAGGAAGAAAGGAAAAAGTGTCTGCCATGGAGGCAGGCTTGGGATCGAGGGGCAGGAGGAAAACTGGGGACACTGATGGAGGGAAGTGGACATTGGTGAGGGGATTGGTGTTAGTACACTGCATGCACGAAACTCAATCATGAATAATCCTGTAACTGTATTTCAGCAGGATTCAATAAAAAATTAAACAAATAAATAAATATTCAGAGTTCATCATCCTAGGAACTTGTTTTATATATATATATAATATTTTTTCACTATGTATATAATATGCACACATGCATATATTCTGGATCGTAGCAAATATATGTCACCGTGATTTGCAATGTTGGAAAATCACTGTCTTAAAAGTTAACACAAAATACCCATGCTAGCAAGCCTGGCAAGCTACCTGTGATGTCTTCGATATGCCAAACACAGTAACAACAAAGTCTCCAATGGAGACGTTACTGGGCCCGCTCGAGAAAATCGATGAACAACGGGAGGACAGTGACAGTGACAGTGATGCTAGTACTGAGGCAGACCCTTGGCGGGGCTTAGATACACACTCAATCCACTCAGTAAAGTTTTGTCTACCAGAAAGGTCTCTTCTAAGGTGGGGGGAGAGTGGGAATGGCTGGTACTAGTGTGAGTTCAGGCTGAGTGATGTATGAACAGGATCTATACTGACCTTTTCTCAAACTTTAATTTGGTAGGACCTCCCCTATGGGCACTCAGTTGCTGGAACTCAGCCTTATACATGCAAGGCGGGCCTCTAACTGGATCTCCTCCGAACCTATGACCAGCATTCATGGACCACACCCCAGACACCAGTGGTCATGGAATTGCCGCAGGGTGGGACCCACTTCTCCCCCTTCCTACCAGGTTGGGAACCAGATAGTTCCCCTAATTAGCCAGGATCCCCCCAGCCTCAGATGCCTCAGCGGTAAGTGAGCAGGATTCAGTCTCTAAGATTCAGGCCTCTTTGTCCACAATTTGGAGAACGGCTCCAGTGAACATTAGTTATGTCCATCCAGACATGGCCCAGAGAGACCACAAGGTCAAGATGCATACACAGAGACCAGCACACGTCACAAAACAAACAAACAAACAAAAAAACCCATGTTGTATGGATGCGGGGACAAAGGGACCCTGATTCACTATTGGTGGGAATGTCAACTGGTCCAGTCTTTTTTGAAGACAGGAAGGACATTCCTCAGAAAACCAGGAATTGAGCTTCCATAGGATCCAGCAATGCTACTCCTGGCAATATATCCCAAGGACCCAAAAACACAGTTCAGGGAAGACGTTATGTTTATTGTAGCATTATTCACAGCAGACAAAATCTGGAAACACCCCAAATGTTCAAGAACAGGTGACTGGGTAGAGAAACTGTGGGACATATGCACAATGAAAATCCTCTTTGGCTTTAAGAAAAGGTGAAATCAAGCAGTTTGCTGCTATGTGGATGGATCTGGAGGCTACTACACTGAGTGAAGTCAGGAGAGGGAGAGATACAGACTGAGCTCTCTCATGTGTGATATAAAGAAACATAGCAGGGGTATGGGGCTGGAGCGATAGCACAGCGGTAGGGCGTTTGCCTTGCACGCAGCAACATGGACGACCCGAGTTCGATTCCTCTGCCCCTCTTGGAGAGCCCGGCAAGCTACCGAGAGTATCTCGCCTGCACGGCAGAGCCTGGCAAGCTACCCGTGATGTATTCGATATGCCAGACACAGTAACAACAAAGTCTCCAATGGACTGGGCCCGCTCGAGCAAATCGATGAACAATGGGAGGACAGTGACAGTGACAGTGACAGCAGGGGTATGACAAATGTCCAAAGGCAACAGAAACAGAGAACATGAGAACTGGACTTCAGCAGGAAACTTGCCACTGGGGTTAGGGCTGGGGTACGGGGGAGACGAGGGACAATGGGGGTCGCTCTGGAGGAGAAGGGGTTGCTCAAAGGTGGTAAAGTGATGTGCGTGAACCGTATCAATAGCTGTAACGTAAACCACAGTGCCTAAAGGAGGAACAAGGTTGCTGCCGTAGAGGCAGTCTGCGGGGCAGGAGGGAAACTGGGGGCAGTGGTGGAGGGACACAATTATGCTTGAAACTCAGTCACGAAGCACGCTGCCCATCTTGGCGCCTCAAGAGAAAAATGAAGATGCGTGTTCCGAGTGCCGCCACCAGTCCCAGCTCACAGGAGGGCTGCGAGGCCACAGACCGTGCCAAGGGGAGCACGGATCAGATGCTGTCATTCACCACCTTCCTGTCCCACTTCCTGTCCTTCCAAAACTACATTCCTGCAGCTTCCTGTGGACAGAGGACAGAGCTCTAGAAAGGCACCAGAGTGTGAAGTTGACCAGGAGTCCCTGGACATAAGCCCCTCAGAGGGAGCTGGTTGATTCAGCCTCTGTCCAGGGGCCTGAGGCCAGGAACACCTAAGAGGGCCCCGCGTAACCAGGGCTACACAGAAGCCACACCTGCTACTTGTCCTGGTTTAAGGAACATTGGGGTGTCAGTGTTGAAGCTCTCCCCCTGCTTCCCAGGCTCAACCTGGAAGAGGCTTGAAAATCCTGTAAGGAAAAAAAAGTGTCTTCAGCCCCATCAGTCCCGCTACAGAGTGGGACATCTACACTGGCTTGCTTAAAGAAAAATGGGTACAGTGTGTGGGCACGTAGGATAGTACTGTGAGTAAGGTGCTTGCCTGAGTCGCATCCCCAGCACCCCATATGGTCCCCAGGACCCCGCCAGGAGTGATCCCTGAGCGCAGAGCTAGGAATAAGCCCGGAGCAACACCGGGTGTGGTTCCCAAACAAACAAACAAACAAACAAACAAACACAAAAGGGTCTAGTGCACTTGTAGCTCAGTAGCAATTTGCTGGACCCAACAATGATGAATGGATGGCTGGTGCCACTTCATAGACTGGTGGCTCTCCAACAGTTTATGGTTCTCCCATTAGACTGTTGCAAGCCTAGGAATTCAAAACCCTCTTTCAGATTCTAAAGGGGAAGTGCTTCCAGATGGGAAGCACTGACGCAAGGCCCAGTCCCGAGGCCCACCTCCTCCCGATGCCCCTGAACACGGAGCTCCAGTAGGAAGATAGAAACTGGACAGTGTTTAACCAATGGACCTGTGGGCACAGAAGTGACCGGAAAGCTGGGAGGTGCCCACTCCCCCCACCGGTCCCTTACCTCCACAGATGTAACAAGGGGGCAACCAGAGTTCTGACTCAACTGGAAGCCAGTCTGGAGGCTCCCACCCATCCACCCCCCAATTTGCCAGGTCTTAACCCTTAAGATGCTGAAGTGGCTGGGAAGATGACACAGAGGTTCGGGTGCTTTCCTAGCACACAGTTACAGCCGACACTGACTCAAGTCCCCACAGCACGTATGATCTCCTGAGCACCACCCTATGTGCCAAAGCAAACAAAACATAATCACAAACAAACAAAAAGGCTGTTGAATCAGGGGCCAGGCTGATAGCTCAGCAGGCTGGAGCTTCTGCCTGGCACGCTCAAGGCCCTGAGGTCGAGTCCTGGCACTGCCTGCCCCACCCACCCTTGGCACCACCTGGGGTAGCTCTGCTGCCAGCTGCCCCTGGGCTCAAGAGTGCTTCTGGGATGACTCTCTTCCCCCCACCTCCAGCCCCCCAAAAGAAAGAAAGATGTTGAATCGGGTCAGAGGGAACCTAGTAGAGAGGCCTGAGTGATGGGGCATCCCTGAGAGCACCCAGCACGAACATTTACCAACCAACAGGAAATCGTTTCAGCCATTCTGCAACCCGCTCAGCCACATTGTTGAAGGGCTGAAGGTTAGCCCAGGCTCTGTGCAGCTGCTGGAAATCCCCACGTGAAGCAGGCTCCTCAGAGTCACATGGCCCGTGACACAGGCGCTGCGTGGGTATCTCCAGCGTAGAGCACTCGGGGTCCAGCCCCCTCGCCCTGGGCCCCAGGATCCCCAGGAACCCCAAGAGCCAGCTAGGGCGCAGGGAGGCTGTGGGGGAGGTCAGGGCTGAATGGATGGAAGCTGCACACAGCAGGCCACAGGTGTGCTGACTCACGTGTCAAGGTCGGTCAGGCACACCCGGCTCCCCAGCCCCGGCCCCTCACCAGCCCTCTTTCAGAGCCGGACACCTGCCTTCTGCATTCTCACCCCTGAAGTGCTCACTCTAGACTCCCCCTTTACCCTGCACCTTGCCCCAGTGCCAGCCTCCGATCACCAGGAGGATTTGGTCTAAGGCTGGCGTCCTGCTATTGATTCCTACGAGTCTCCACTCTTCTATTTCTTTTCCTGCCTTACTTTTTTCTTTTTCTTACTTGTCTTCCGGTACACTACTTTTTAGTAAGGTGAATTTCATAGTAATAGTCCATCTGAAACAATATGTTCGTTCTGAATTTATTTACAGTGTTTGCAGCCATTCCTTCTACGTAGTTTCCAGACATTAGTATCACCCCCAACGGGACACTTGGAGGCATTAAGCAGTTGCAGCCTCATCTCCCCTCCCTCAGCCCACAGCAACCACCAACTGCTTTATCTATTTTGAAATCACACAACTGGAACTGGTGTTTGGCTCATTTCACATATTTTCAACAGGCAGCCATATTTCGGTATGACAAAATATAATATTTCTTTTTCTGACTGAATAATATTCCATTGCATTTACATAGCATATTTTCCCTTTAATCCCTGCCTGCACGGGACAGAACTCAAGGGCCACATCCCTGCCCCTCCACTTTTTGGGTCTTATGAATCATGCTTTCATATCATGCATGCATACGTGTTTGAGTGTCTGCTTTTGTTTTTTTAGAATATGTGTCTAGAAGTAGAATTGCTAGGTCACATATTGACCCTCTGATCAATGTGGGGGAGAAGCTGGGGTCTACACCTCAATTAAAGTTTAAGAGCTCTCCCGGTTCTGTGCTCACGCGTCACCTCTGGTGGGTGGTGTTCAGGCATTCAAACCAAGGCTGGCTGCACGTGACAACAAGCACCTCAAACCTTGTACCATCTCCCCAGTCCTGTCTATGATTAACTTTCTCACAACATTTCTAAATTGTTTTTCACAGGGGAGGGGGCATGTTTTGTTCCTACTGGCAGGGCAAAAGGGTTCCAATTTCACCGCCTACTCATCATCACTAACTATTTTTTATGTGTGGCCATAATCATCCTGGCAGTATGGGACAGTGTCACGCTGTGACTTTTATTTGCATTTACGCAACGGTAGTAATGATGTTGGACGTTGTTTCTTGAGTTTGTTGGTCATTTGAATATCTCCTTTGGTGAAATGTCTATTTAACTCCTTCACTTACATTTTTTGATCTTGTGGCCACACTGGGCCATGCTCAGGGATTACTCCTTGCTCTGGGTTCAAAAATCACTCCTGGCAGGGCTGGGGGACCACATGGGATACCTGAGATAGAAGCTGGGTATGCCCTGTGCAAGACAAGCACCCTACCTGCTGTACTATCTGCTGTACACCCTACCTGCTGTATCCCCCCTCCCCCCCTTCACTTACTTTTAATCTGGAGCATTTTAAGTTTGTTTTTCTTTGTTTTTGTTTGGAGGGGATGGGGTGGTCACACCCAGCAGTGCTCAGAGCTTACTCCTGGTTCTGCAGTCAGTGATCACTTCTGGTGGGCTCAGTGGATGAGATGGGGTTCCAGGGTTCCTACCCAGATCAGCAAGCACCCTATCCCCTGTACTCTCTGTCAGGGCCCAGTTCAAGCTATTTTTAAGATTGTGTTTTAGATGGTTTGTTAGGTGTGTTGGAAAACCAACCCAGGGTCTTCACAGAAAGCAACAAGTGCTCTACCACTGACCTACCTTCACAACCTGGATTATTTGTCATTTTGCTGCTGAGTTCTAAGTGTTCTTCATATATTCCACAGGTATATAGTTCAGGTATATTTCTGGTACCTATTTCAGAGACTATAAAACCCAGCTCCCGGAGGAGAACAGCGCAGGGTCTCCTGCCCCCACGCCTAGCTGTCCTCACCGGGGCCCCTTGGAGGGTGGAGGGTTGTTTCTACCCCCACCCCCTGCCGCCCTGAGCAGAGCCCCAGCAATGAGGACCTCCGGAGCCAGCCACGGCCATGCTGGGACCACGCTCCACACATCCAGATGGGCCTCATGCATGAAAAAACTGGCAGAGGAACCCAGGCATGCGGGTCCCGGGGCTGAGGTCTCCAAGCTTACTCGGATTAAGACTGGGCCTTCTCCACCCAGACCCCCCATCTTCCAGTAGGTAGGCGTCACACCCACCAGCTGCCGCCAGCACCAGGTTGGTCCCATCAACGGCCAAAACGCAGAGACTATAAAACCCAGCTTCCGGAAGTGTGCGGCCGCATTTGTGGCCACGTGACATCTTATTATCTTTTTTTTTCCCCTTTGGAAAACCTGGCAGGCTACCAAAAGTATCCTGCCCGCACTGCAGAGTCTGGAAAACTTCCCATGTCGTACTCAATATGCCAAATACCAGTAACCATGATGGGTCTCATTCTCCTAATCCTGAAAGAGCATTGAAATGGCTCTTTTAAAAATCTCAGAGCTAGAAAGAAGGAGATGTTACTGGTGCCTGCTCGAGGAAATCGACGAACAACAGGATGATCATGATCATGATCGTGATTTCAGGTGTATGATTTGCAAATCTTTTCTCCCACTGTGCAGGTTTTCTTTGAACTTTCTCGATCATGTCCTTTGATGCAAAAAGTTTTTGATTGGGTGAGGTCCAGTTCATGTATTTTTATTTTCTTGTCCTTTTGATGTCATATCTATAAAATCATTGTCAAGTCGGGGGCCACAAAGAGTTTGCTTCATTTCTGCCTTCGTCTCAAGAATCATGGTCTATGCTATGTGTTGCCTGATTTCTAAGAATAGTGATTCCCTACAATTTGCTCAATCTTTGAGTCGCTTGCTTGAGAAAATATTACAAGATGAATTTCTCCTCATAAGTGTCTCCTCATAATTGAGAGGGGAAAGCTGATACCCACTGTCAGGTAGTAAGTGGAAGAACATTGGGAAATGATTAGGTCTGAAGGGTATAGCCTGGATGAATGGAGTTAGTGGCCTTGTGAATCAAGCCTGAGAGAATTCCCCCATCCCTTCCTTCTTATGAGAAAATACCAAAGTGCCTGCAGTCTTGAAGATAGCCCTCAGCCTGACCGTTACCCTGATGCTGGACTTACAGCCTCCAAAACTAAAAGAAATAAATTTATTCTGGGATTTGGGTCGCACTCACTAATGCTCAGGAGGTACTCCCAGCTCTGTGTTTGGGAACTGCTCCCAAAAGTGATGGGGGACTGTGTGATACTGAGCCTCACACATGCGCTCATCCCTTTGAGCTGTCTCTTTGGTCCCAATGAATTTCGATTGCTTACAAGATACCTTAGTCTGGGATATTTTGTTCCATCAGCCTTAGCAGATCGGGGCAGGAAATGAGTCTCATACCAGTGTGGAAGTGGATGTCTCTAGTTCCCCTGCATGAAGTACGTTACGGATAGTGATGCGTCTGCACCTCCTTCTCAGGGAAGCTGGTTGAAAGCAACAGAGCTGTCTGTGTCTGACTGAACTGAAAAGAATGTTTAATGGATCATGAGGAGTCCATGGAGTTTGAGCAGGCTAAGAAGTTGCTCAAGATTGGAATGTGCCTACCACAAGCTCCAACAAGAAATGTACTTCTGGGACCACTGCTGGCCCGGAACTCTAGACAACCACCATGCATCGCTGTCCTCCCTGCACTGGAAACATGATATATCAAGTATGACTGCCACCTATTCAGATGCGCCACTTCCTGTGCCAGGAACTAGACTGTGTGCCCACTGCTAAGACCACAGCCTCGAGTGCATTCTGCTTAATGTAAGTCACACCCGCTCTCGAGTCTGACGAAGAAACCCAGAGCCTGCAATATTCAGCATCCCTAAGGGACAATCTTTCTTCCCAATGAGATTCACCAAGGGGAAGATTCCCCCAACTCAGGATGTGTTTGTGATGATGCTCAGTTGCCCAAACTATCCACTATGGAGGAGAAACATTCATGAGTGGTCCATGGGTGAATGTGGAGTACTCAAGAGTGGAATAAAATCATTTTCTTTCTGGAAGACGACTAGGTCTAACCTTAGTCTAGACCTTATGAGAGGTGGGCCCTATGAGCCTTTCTTACAAGCAAGCACAAAATAAATGCGTTGCCAGAGATCGGCAATGGCCAGCAATCCCAGCAGTTCTAAAGGCCGGTCTCCTGAGCTGGGGACGGTGCACAACGCGGTCACAGATGAAAACCGGGAAAATGCTTAGGTAGATAAGCCCAAATTCTCAAATGCTGAGCAGGCTCCCGAGTTTCTTTTGTGTCATCAACCAGAAAAGGAAAAGTGCTAGAAGCACTAACCAAACATGTAAGTCAAAGAGCCACTCTTACTGAATTTATTTCTCCTTATGAATCTGGACCATCAGCCTTTAGAAAATGCCTTTAGAAAAGCGCATCTAATGCCTCAGCTCTAAAAGATCAAGGTGCGAAGGGAGTCTTGGATGGCTGAGAGGACTTGAGGACTAGGAGAGGATTGTGGCCTGATACAATGGGGTGGCCCAAGAGTCCTGGGAAGTGGAGAGGCTGCAATATGCAAACACTGGGCACATGTGGAAGAAACGAGCATAATAAGGAAAGGAGAGCAGCCTCAGGCACCAAGATAGGTCAGGGGGTGAGGTACTTAGCTAGCATGTAGCCAAAGCCTGTTCAAACCCGGGCACCACCAAGAGTGATCCTTGAGCGCAGAACAAGGAGTAAGTCCTAAGCATCACCAGGTGTAGTCCTAGAAACCGCCTCCCACAAAAAAAAAAAAAACACATTCACCACCTCAATGATAATTCTTTTATTTATTTATTTATTTATTTATTGCTTTTTGGGGTCACACCCAGCTCTGCTCAGGGGTTACTCCTGGCTCTGCACTCAGGAATTACTCTTGGCAGTGCTTGGGGGACCATATAGGATGCCGGGGATAGAACTCAGGTCTACCGTGTGCAAGGCAAACTCCCTATTTGCTGTACCGTCACTCCAGCCCTCTCAATGATAATTCTAAGGAGGAGGCTCAGAGGTAACAAGAATGCCTAGTACAGGTCAAGAATTTGAGTCATAATGAGCATGGGATCCTCTCTGGACAATCCCGCTGGTAGGATTTTGGAACCAAACAGGCTTTGAATTGGACCCTTCTTTTTCCCTCTTCCCTTGACATTTTATACTTCCATAGGATTCTTTAGTTTGTGGCGTTCTAGAAACTTTACTAGTGAACAGCCCACAAGGAATGATATTGCTGGATGTCTCCCCAGCATACACCCCCCACCCATACCCTCATTTACTGTGCCAGGACCACAGAATCTAAGTGAGAGTAAAAGCCTGGCCTCCTGGTGTCTCTGAGAGTTCCCCGACTCTTGTCACAGAGACAGGTAGAAGATCCGGCCTAAGATGACAGCCGCCTGACATCCTGCTGACCGTGATGAACAAAGCTCATCGAATCAGAAAGTCCAAGACGTCTGTACCGTGAACGAGCCCAGACAGTGCTCTCCCTGGGAAGACACGGGAAGGGCACTGCCGCCTGAGCCTGGTACGACCATTTTGCTTACAGAAGAGAAGGCAACCCCAGGAGCAAATCGATTTCAACAAAGAAAAAAATCGTGGGGAAAATTGTTGGAAGAAAAATGAAGGCAGAATTTTGATCAAGCCACATCTGAGTTCAAGCTACTCCTGGATGTTTCTGTTACAGAGATCCATCCACTTGCTGTTGAAGCCAGTCTAGTATCTTGTTTATTTAGGAGGGGAGCTCCAAAATGGCGCTCAGGGAGTCTATGTGTGTGTGTGTTGGGGGTGGACTGGGGGGGTCACCCTGGTGATTCTTGACCAAACAGGCCAGCGGTTCAGTGTGAGGACCTGGGAATATCAACAGTGCTCAGACCCTGTGACGCTGGGGACCACTAAGGCAACTCAGCAGTGCTTAAGAGCCAGAAGACCCTCCACTCAACAGTGCTCCAGTGTTGCTAGGGTGGGGGAAGGGGGTGTCCATAAGAACCAGGGGTACTTAGGAATGCCTTAGCCTTCGTGCTCTCTCTCTAGCCCCTAGGAAGATTTTACTAAGCAACCAGTGCTTCCCACCAGGACACTGAATGAGCAACTAAGAATACACTGTTCCATGTCCGAGGCAGATGTGAGGAGATACACACACACACACACACACACACACACACACACACACACACACAGCCAAAATAAAATTTTTCTGGCATCTTACTGTGCTGGAGTTCTCTCTTAGCTTGATTTGGGTAGTTGGGTACATGGTTAAGAACCGAACAGGAGAAAGGAATGGCTTGTGAAATGAAGAAGATCCTGGGGCTGGAGCAATAGCACAGCGGTTAGGGCGTTTGCCTTGCACGCGGCTGACCCGGGTTCAATTCCCAGCATCCCATATGGTCCCCTGAGCACCTCCAGGAGTGATCCCTGAGTGCAAAGCCAGGAGTAACCCCTGAGCATCGCCGGGTGTGACCAAAAAAAAAAAAAAAGACCTGGGCACACCAAGAGTGATCCTTGAGTGCAGAGCCAGGAGTAAGTCCTGAACATAGCCAGGTGTGGCCCCCAAACAAAAACAAAGTAGACACAATAACTAACATGATATGCTGGAGTATGATAAATGCTAGGGGGGCAACAGCAGCGCTAGGAAGGCTGGTGGGTGGGTGGGGGTGGCAAATATGTGATGATTTTATTTTATTTTTTAAAAAAATTAAAAAATGTATATATACACCTATACACCTCTCGGAGAGCCCGGCAAACTACCGAGAGTATCCCGCCTGCACGGGCAGAGCCTGGCAAGCTCCCAGTGGCATATTTGATATGCCAAAAACCGCAGCTATAACAGATTTCATTCCCCTGACCCTGACCCTGAAAGAGCCTCCAATCGTTGGGAAAGACGAGTGAGGAGAGGCAGCTAAAATCTCAGGGCTGGGACGAATAGAGATGTTACTGGCGCCCGCTCGAGTAAATAGACGAACAACGGGAGGACAGTGCTACAGTGAAAAAAAAAACTGAAGGACGAAGCTCTAAGAAATATGGAGGGGAGAAACAGAAGAAAAGAAAAAGGAAGAGAGGGAGGGAAGAAGGGGAGGGACTCAATGCGGAAGCCTCAGCATCACTCTGGCCCGCCCCATCCTGTGCTGCTGAGCCCTGGGGATTCTGTCATCCAAGTCCCCTGCTCCCAAGGCCTCCTTCCTCACTGCCAGGCTTGGCTGAAACCTCACTTTCCCCTCCGCCAAGTCTGCTTTCAGGCTTACCCCTGCAAAGCCGTACCCCCACCACTCCCAATGAGCTTCTCAAATGATGATTCTAAACTTGTCATTTTCCCAGACTGATGCCTCAATGTGGAAGGTGGGCTCAGAAAGGCAGATCCTTGGGCAGCTTAGCTCTGCCACTAGCCAACGAGACTTGGACAGATTTTTTTCATCTCTGCATACCTCCTGTCAGTGATAGTGGCGATATTTAGAATAGCTAGGATTCCTCTGGAGGTTAGTGATAGAAGACTAACCTATACTGACTGGGCAAAAAAGGGAGAGGGAACTTACTAAGACCAGTAACAAAGAAGGACAGTGAGCAGCAGGGCCCTTAGGAGAACTAGAAGCAGGAACTCACAAATGGTCTGTGTCATCTGCGGGGGTGGGGGAGGGGAGTCACTTCTCTATTTTTGCTTCTCTCTGCTTTTCAGCTTCATTTTCTTGCGGTGGGTCTTTGTGGTTGATTAAGACAGGACATGTGAATAACCAACAGTTTCCAGGCTCACATTTCCAGTTTAATTAACAAAAAGGAGAGACTCCTGTTCAGAAGCCCAAATCCAGACCTTTCGGGCAGATTGGCTCAGATGCTCACCAGGACTCATCTAAAGGGCTCAGGTCAGGATGTGTAGGAAGATAATAGCTTTCAGTCAAACCACAGGATCTCAGAGAGATTAAATTAGAAAAAACACAACGTTTGGCAGAAGTATCTGGTGCAGTGCTGGTTAGATAAACCAATATTCTCCACCAGTTTTATCATGGGTTATTTGGAGGTGGAATGAGATGACCTATGTAACTGAGCGAAGTCCCAGGATAGTGCCCAGGCACATTGGACAGCTACTGACACCATAAATGCTCCACAAATATGTCTTCCCTCCCTTCATACATCCCAGCCCCAGAGCCACCTCTTGCTTTTGTCTTGTTTTATATAGAAAAAGTTGCCCTCCTTTGATTAGGCAATTCCATGGGTACATGTCTGACCAATGGAAAGCGAAAGTAAGTGCCCCCTTTCCCAATGAGCCAGGGTCAGAGCTTATAAGTATTCCATGAGCCAGATTTTTCCTTTAAGTGTGGATAGGGCACTGCATTCTCCTTACTCTGATACTGGGAGTCCAGGAATGAGGTGCAGAATACACTCCCCAGTTAAATACACGCGTCTTTCTCCAAGCTCTAGACCCTGTGCACTAATCTCTCCTCTAGACAGCTGATCACTCCCAAGAAACTACATACTGTTTTCTCATGCCCCGGTGTCTGGCTATCCTTTTAAGCTTTCTTACTCCTACAAGCCACTGAAGCCCCAGGCCAGTGATGCATTTCTGCAACTCTTTCCTCAGCTCACCCAGAGCTAGGGACCAGCCACTCCCCTTTGTTTCCAGAAGCCTGTTCTTTATCCTCCACCACAGAACTGATCGCATTATACAGTAATTATCTGTTTGCTCATCAGTTCCAATGACGTGTCTTCCCAGCTCTTTGTCCCCTGCTCAGGAATAAGGCCTGGGATCTAGTAGACCTCGATAAATGCCTGTTACATAAAACATCTGATGAATCAGTGACGAGGAGGAAGCAGAGGAATGAGAGAAGGCTAGGGAGAGATTTCTCTGTATTCACACAGACCTTTGTGTGTCTTGACAGTAGCAGTTGACACAAATGAAGAAAAGTCAGCACCGAGCCTACGGGATCCTTGAAATAAAGTTGGTTCCTGTTCCTCAAATCTCTGAAATCTGAGATTTGACAGTTTTGACCACTTGAGGCACCGTCTTTCTAGCCACATAAAAGCGAGATTTCTTTTGCAGTCTCTTAGGTCCTTCCAAGTTAACCCCTTTTGCATGCTGCACACTAGCCTGGGATATCCAGATGAAGACCGCTCCCGCCCCTCCCCCACAAACACACTCTGGGGTCGGTCCCAGAGTCCAGAATATTCCTGGCAGTCAGTTCTGTCTTTTCTGTGGGCCAGAGGAATGAGGTCACCGATGAAGTCACAGTGCATGATTCATCGGGCAGCGGTCCCCACTTGGAGAGCTCCGACGTTCCCAGCGCCTTCCCCCAAAGCACCCAGACGGGGGTCTCTGCTATTCTCAAAGATTCAGGAATAGACCCTCCAGCTTCCTGGGTCCTAGTAAGTGACTCTCACACAAAGCAGCAGCAGAACTGGGGAAGCCTCCACCTGCCAGTGATGGGACAGACATTCACACACACAAACAGACAAACACTCACATACACACTCACTCACACATATTCTCTCTCTCTCTCTCTCTCTCTCTCTCACACACACACACACACACACACACACACACCATCTCCAGTAGTCTCTTCTTTCTCCCCCCCATCCTACACTTTATGTCCAGGACCTCCCCCCAGACACCTTTTGAATGGTCTAAAAGTAGGTGAAAGCAGGACTCACCCATGTGCAACCCCTACTTGTGGACGAGACAGCTGAGGCCCAGAAAGGCTAGAGAGAGAAGTGGGTGCTCAAGGGAACACTGCAAACCAGTGGCTGAGCCGGGAGCATATTCGCTGTCCTGGCGGAGCGCTTTCCAGCCCTCTCTCTTTCCTCTGGACTCTTCCTGGAGCTCAGCAGGCACTGCTGCCTTGCAGCATATGATGGGGAAAGCCAGCCTCTCTTCCTCCTCCAGAGGACACTGAGGAGAATCCTGAACCAAGCTCTGGTTCCCAGGCCTTGTCCAGCCTCCCCTACCTGCCCTCAGTACACACAGTTTCCTACCGACTCACTGCAGAAGGAAACGCAGTGAGCGTCCCTGGGTGCAGAGAGATGCTCTCAGATGCAGAGAAGGGTCTGGTGAGACTTCAGGAAGAGCCCCTGAACTAATGGGAGTGGGGTGGAGAGCTACAAAGTCAGATTTGGAGTCAGGGAAGAAAGGCCAGGGGACCTACAACCAGCATTTCCCAAAGTAAGATCCAAGCGCTTGGCAATTGGCTCCTGGAAGCGGGTGGAAGGACTGGTTTGTCTCTGGAAGTCAGTTTGCGTACCCACAACCTAAGGGAGATGGTCCTGGTGACCCCTGCACTTGTCAGCAGGGCAGGTTCTAACCCTTTGAACAAAAGGACCAGGTTTATGCTTTCCAGCAAGCAAGTCTGTGTATGTGTGTGAGCGTGTGAGCGTGTGTGTGTGTGTGTGTGTGTGTGTAGGGGGCTAGTGATATCAGCATGGAGGCATCCTCTTCCCTTCTTCTCTCCCGGTGCTGATGTTCGGAGCATCGCTGCTGGCCAGTGCACTCCAGCTGCTCAGGAAACGCGTCCAGGCTTTGGCCTGAAGCAGTCCAGGGGAGCTGGGTCCATCCCAGGCCCTCTCTGAGCCGAGCATCACACCCCAGCACTTTCCAGGGACACATCGCCTCCAGACGGAGCTCGGGTCCACCTGCCGCACACCAGCACCCTCAGGGTCTAGCTCTCCCGGCTTTGTGGGGGGGCGCGCGGGGGCGGCGGTGGGCGTGCTAGCGCAGCTCAGGATGCGGTAACTCCCTTAGTCACCCGTTCGGTAGTAAATGATTCAAGCTCTTGCAGTGAAAAGCGCGGGGGTGGGGCTGGGGGTGGGGTGCGCCGGGGGTGTGTGGAGCCCAGCAGTTCGCCAGAAGTCTCTCCTCCACACTTCAGGGGGCCCCACCCCACCCCCCGCCCCTCTCCCATCGAACACGTATTTTTTTAACTCTTGGCCTTCCTTCCACGCTGATTTCTAGTTGTGTCGCGCACTTAGCGACAGGACCGAGCCTTGCGGTAGGGTTCGAACGCGCGCGCGCGCGCGAGCGCAGGCACACGCGCGCACACAGACACACACGCACGCACACAGACACACACACGCAGGGGCGCGCGCGCGCGTGCGTTGCACATCTATGATTTTGCACGACTCTTGCGTCATCGCCGGGGTCCTGCGCTCGCCCCGCGGCCTCGGGGCCTGCCCGCGCCGGGCCTGTGCACGCCGCCGCGCGCTGCGGGCGCCCCCCGCCGTGCTCCCCGCCTCCCCGGCCGGGCGGCGCGCGTCGGAGCCGGGCCCGCCTCGCCGGGGCCGCGCCGGGCCGGGGCGGGGACACGGCTGGCGCCTCCCCTCCGCGCGCGGCCCTCCCCGAAGTTGCCGTCTCCCCCGGGGCCCGACAGTCTTATGATCCGGCGGGCGCTCCCGGGGAGGCCGGGCGCGGGCGCGGGCACAGCGGGCGGGCGCGGCGCGGGCGCGGGCACAGCGGCGGGCACGGCGCCCGGGCCCGCCGCCCCCTGCCCTGGGCCGGGGGCCGCCGCTGCATGGGGGCGGGGGCGCGGCCGGGGCTGAGCCGGGGGACCATGCAGCATGGCCCACGGGCCCGGCGCGCTGATGCTCAAGTGCGTGGTGGTGGGCGACGGGGCGGTGGGCAAGACGTGCCTGCTCATGAGCTACGCCAACGACGCCTTCCCCGAGGAGTACGTGCCCACCGTCTTCGACCACTACGCAGGTAAGCGCCGGCCGCCGGCCGGGGCCGCTGCCCGCGCCCGGGAACTTTGGAGCAACTTTGCCGGCGCCCCCCGCCGCCCCCCGGCGCGCCCCCGCGCCCCGCTCCGCGGCCCCCCGCCCGCGCCGGCCCCGCGCCGGCCCCGGGCCCCCGGGAGAGGTGGGCTGCCGGGTGCGGGGGGACAGCGGGCGGCGGGCACGGGGTGACCGGCCCCGGGGCGGCTCCGGAGCGCCCCGGAGCCCGGGCAGCTGCGAGCCTCTCTCCCCGCCCCCACCTCTGTCCTTGCAGTGAGCGTCACCGTGGGGGGCAAGCAGTATCTCCTGGGACTCTACGACACGGCCGGACAGGTGAGTGGCCCGGGCCGCTGGCCCACGCCCAGCCGGGCGGCGGCGGCGGCGGCGGCGGCGGCGGCGAGAAGGGCCCGGGGCAGCCGGGCTCTGCGTCTCGGGCGCCGCGCGGGCCCCCCTCGGAGCGCGCCCGGCGCTCTCTGTCCTCAAACCTGCGGCTCCCGAAGGGGGACGGACCCCCACCCCCGCGCCGCCCACCGCTCGGCACCCCCGGGCTGGGAAAGTTTCCGCCTGTGTGTGCGCTCGGGTGTGTGGGTCCCAACTCCTGTTGCAAAGTGGCAGCGGCCAATCCTGGAGTGCCCTTATTTTTAGTTGCAGATGACCAGGTCTCTCCCCCCCAGCTCCCCTCAACGCGCCCCCCCCCCCCGCCTCTGTCTGCTCCCTCATTGGCCAGGGCTCGGCCAGCCGAGAAGCCTGATTGGTGGGAAATGGCATCATCTAATCTGATGGGAAGGCATTTGGTCCTGGTTATGTTTATTACAACATCACCGCTCTCTGGGACTCTGGTCCCTGAAAACGTAATCTGTGGTGTTAGCTGAGGACCACAGGGGGAAAAAAAGAAAAGAAACAGGCACCACCCAGCCACGCCCTGGGGCAGGAGGAGGAGGAAGGGTTAGGAGTTCAGCGGGAATCCTAAGGGAAGTACCCCCAGCCCCCCAAACCTGCGAACTTGTCTTGGTTTTCTTGGTCGTTGGGGGGGGCGGGGGGAAGCGCACCCTCCTTGGGGCAGTCTTGCTTCACGGCTTGTGGAGTGGATGTGCCCCCTAAGGACTCAAGACCCCGCTCCTCCTCCTCCTTCTCTGTCCCAGTGCCCTTCTGTTCCCAGACACTTGTGCCAAGGGGCTGGGATGATCTGATTGTGTGGGAGGAAGTTTTGCAGAATCTAGCCCAGGGATTGGGGCGGAAGTTTCCTTGTGTCATTCATGCACACAAGTCCATGGGACCTGTGAGTGGCTGAGGGTAGTAGAGAGTGATGTCGTGTCGAGGGTCTTCTCCTGGGTAAAGTGGGGTTAACAAGCTTCAACCCAGGACCTGCAAGATGGGGGGGGGTGGCGGGCAATGGGGGTGTTTGAAGGCTCCTGCCTTGCAACTGGCAATCTGTGACTCCATCCTGGCCACTGTGTCTGGTGTCCTGAAGCCACGAGGAGCAGAGCCAGGAGCAAGCTTTGAGCCCTGCCGAGTGTGTCCCCCAAACAGACACTCCAGCCCGCTTTCCTCTGTGTGTGTTCTTTGCCAGATGTTCTGCAGTGGGGCTGGCACGCTCTCAGTGCTCAGTACAGGGGAACTGTTCTTTGGATTTCGATTCCAGAATGGTGGGGCTTTGGGTCGACTCTGGAAAATGTCTTTGCTGGGATGGAGAGGCGGGGCCCCTTGATGTGGCCTCTGGTTTCTCAGCCAGAGGCAGGTGCATCTGTGGACAAAGAAGCAAAACGGTTGGCACCGCCCGCTGCCTGCAGCTGCCTCCTTTCACCAGACTGTACCAGGCCAGTACAAAGAGTGAGCTTCCCCTTGGGTTGCCTGCCCTCGTGGTCACTCTTCTGTCTTTATCTGAACCTAGGGAAGGCAAGGGGCGGAACTCAGGTCAGGAAGAGCACTTTATAAGTGCCCGGTGGCTAGAACACTGGGCGGGAACAGTTGGTTGGAAGAAGAGAAGTTTTTAAACATCGTCTAATTTTAACTTCTCTTACTGCCGCCTCTTCCCTTTCTCCTTTACTGTCACCGTCTCTGTTGCTTTCCTTCTCCCCCCCCTCCCGCCCCCCTGCAAACCTTACTCAACAATATGTGTGTGCCAGGGCTGTTCTCTGCACATTCACACCTGCCTTTTTATCAAGTTTTCCCTACATGCCAGCCATGTGCTGGCCCCATGTAAATTTTGTCTTATTTACTCTGCCAAGAGAGGAGAGATCCATTTTTGCAAATGAGGAAACTAGGGTGCGGGGGAGGAGTCGGGACATTTGTCTGCAGACAGCCAGAAAGTGCCGAGGAGCAGTGCTGGCGCTGGGATGTGGGTTTGTGTGTGCCCCAGTTTGAGGGGGCTGCGTGCACCGGGTGGGTGCCTGGGAGGTGCCTGGAGCCCCGCCCGATGGGGTGACTCTTGTGTCTGGAGGCGTGCTATCTGCTGTCTGCCCGGCCGGTCTGAGTGGGGGTTCCGTGGCGTCTGTGGAGAGGACCCAGATCCAAAGAGTCGCCCACAGTCAGAACCCGCCCCCCCAAAAAATTCTCGTCCATCCTCATCCTTGTTCTTTTCCGTGGAGTCTGTGAGAGCGATGTCGAGGAAGAACTGAAGAGTAGAGTTCAAATGTTACTGTCTTGCCCTGCGGTGGGGTGCGATGTTGCCAGCCCAGATGCCTGTTCAGCTCCCTTCGTGTTTCTCCTAGTGCCCAAGACATTTATTTTTGGATCCAAGTTCACGATAATCCATCTTTCGGTGAAGGCGAGTCTGCTACACACGGTGCCCAAAAGGAATAGGTTGGAACCCGTGTCTGCCTTGGTGCGGCAGGCGGCGGGAAAGAGCCTGGCTATGTAGGTGGCCCCTGTTGTACTTGGCCACGGGGACCCTGTGTCTCTGTAACAATAATGAAAATTGGATGCACAGACCTACAACCAGCGCGGGGAGCCTGACAGGCAGCACCCGGACGCCTGAGGATCTTCTTGCTGCCCAGGGCCTGCGATTGCAGCTGTCATTCACCACCTTTGTGATCTAAGCAAGCCTGTGGAGGACAGCTACGCTTGCGCTCTCATTGCCGGGAGCTCGTTTGAATTGTTGGAAGCGTGGAAGGCCTTCTGGTACCCTCCTTGGGGGTGGTTTTGTGAGAGGAAGCGGTTGCCAGTGGGAGAGGAACCACGGAACAAGTTTGACTTAATGGAATCCCACCAGACCCCAGAACCCTAGGTCCTTTTACAGAAAGCTGCTGAGTCAGCTTGGCTGTACCCCCCCCCCCCCCCCCCCCCCCGCTGGACCCCTGGCCAGCCCAGCACAGCCGCTGCCAACAGTGCCTTGTGGTGGGGGATGGTTTCCTGTGTCATCAGAGCCTGCCCTGTGAGAGAAACTCTTAGAAGAGTAAAGAGTGCGGTGTGGAATTGGAGAGAGGAGAATGGGTGCCAGGCAGTTCCACTTTCAGAATGGTGAGAGAGGCGAGGAAGGAAGCTCGCAGCTCTGTGCAGCCACTGAGCAGTTGGTTCCTCTCCCCCAGGTCCCCTCCTGCAGGTGGGCGCTCAGGGCTATTAGCCACAGCTCCCTCCCGCCCTCCCCTCCCCCACCCTAACCCTAGCTGCTCGCTTCAGACTGCTCTGGGTTTGTCTTTATGCCCCCCCAATCACATTTAAGGTGATCATCCAACTGACATATCTGGTGCCTCTAGGAAGTTGGGGTGTTTGTATTCTGGATGGCCGTTTTCTTTCCAAAGCAGACTGCTTTCCCCTTCACCTCTGCTGCTGTAGCTGTGTGTGTGTGTGTGTGTGTGTGTGTGTGTGTGATGGGAACACACACATACGTGGTATAGCCTGGGTGCCCATCACCTGTCCTGCCGGGGGACACCCTTCCGCATCCCCAGCACGCTCTGGAGCATTTCCCAGGAAGGGCAGCACCCTCTCCACAGGACGGCCCAGAAGCAGCCTCAGTGCTATTTTTGATCGCTGGCATTGGCGGGGTGGGGGTGGGGTGGGGGAGCCCAGGTCGAATTCTTCCTCCTTGGGCAGTTTTGTGGCGCTTCCTTTCTGGATGTCTGTGGAGACCAGCTGGGGTTCAGTGCCGCTCGGACCACCTGGAGGCAGCAGGGAGACGCACTGCCCTCCTGCCTGGCCCAGGTGGGGTGCAGGTCCCTTGGGCAGAGCTGGGTGCTCTGCAGATGAGCTGCAGTGGCGGCCTGGCCCCTTAATCCTTGGCAGCCACTGCGAACTTGATCCCTCACAGTCAGGAGGACTGAGAATGCCACCCCCCACCCCCCCACCCCCCCACCCCCCCACCCCCGCCCCGCTGGGCCTCTGTGCTCAGGGTGAACCTGAGTTCCCTGCCTTTGTGCCTTTCTCAGCTCAAACCCCGGTCAGAGGTCCAAGTGCTTCGAGGCATGCTGTTGCTCCAAGGGCAAGGGTGGGATTTCATTTAAACGCAGGCAGTTCAAGGATGAACCCTCGAGTGCTATAAATATCCCCCGTGCAGGTGTGTATGTGTGTGTGTTGGGGGGGGGGGGTGGCTTTTTCAGTGACAAGTGAGACTGATTCTCACTTGACAGAACCCAACAGCTGCGGCTGTCCTGCCGACACTCTAGTCCTGCGGACACTCTAGGGGCGCAGAGGCACTTCCCCCAGGAAGGCGCTGTCCCCAAGCTCCCTGCCTGGGCAGCCCCAGCAGCTGGTGCCTGGGCAGGGCAGAGGAAAGGGCGGGCCCTGCCCTTCTTCCCTGCTCCCCCCCCCCCCCCATCCCTACCGCACCTTTCCCGGGAACTCCCCTGGGGAATACTCAAGTGTGTGGGCTTCTGGGAAGGGAGCGAGGTGCTGAGGAGAGCGCTTCCTCACTTAGAGGGCTGCAGGGCACGTCTGGGCCCGCTCCTGCCATGCAGGTTCCTGTCCCCCGGAGCCTCGTGTTGCACTGGGAGTGGGTGTGGGGGCGTCGCAGGTGTGGGGGGCCCGAGAGCAGAGCTTGAGAGGAGAAGCGGGGTGCCAGCCAGCAGGAGAAGCAACAGGTGAGAAGCTAGCGCGAGCATCCCGGTCTCCCTTGGAAACCCACTCCAGACTCCTCTGTGCTTTTTGCTAACCTTTCCAGAAGCTATTTATAGCTGCAGCTGCGCAGCCTCCAAAGGAATGCTGCTTTGCCTTCCTGCACGAGAAGGTGGGCGCCCGGGCTGGTGCCTGTGACAGCCCCCGGCCCCCTTCCTGGCTCTCTGGTGTGGATTTAGAATGGACCGGCTCAGGCCCGGGTCCAGCAGGGTGCTGGGCAGTGAGGACAGGCCTCTTTGGCTCCAAGTAGGGCCTCTTTGTGGCCTTGCTGGGTCCCACCCACCCCCTGGCCTGCTCAGCCTTCTACTTCTCCATGTCTTCTTATGTCTCTCGAGGTTCGATGACATTCACATGTCGGGAACCCAAACCTCCAGCAGGTGCAGCAGGAATGGTGCTTCCTCTGCGTGTGTGTGTGTGTGCATGTCTGTACACATGTGCTCACAAATTCCATCCTCACTCCTGATGGGTGCGGGTTTGTGGGGGGTTGTGTAGCCCTTAGAGAAGCTGGGCTTTTGTTGCCACTTGCTGAGTAAGGCAGGAGGCGTTGTATTGTTGTTGTTATTCTGGGGTCACACACTCACAAGCTTCTCCAGGATCAGTGGAGGGGACCAGTAGCTGCCCCCGACCCCCGCCTGCCCCGGGCTTTCTGGAGGCA
Source organism: Sorex fumeus (assembly GCF_029834395.1). Classification (NCBI taxonomy): domain Eukaryota; kingdom Metazoa; phylum Chordata; class Mammalia; order Eulipotyphla; family Soricidae; genus Sorex; species Sorex fumeus. The sequence goes on along the minus strand of NW_026606060.1, from coordinate 5,045,225 downwards.
AGACACGTGCTCAGCTGGGAATTCCCTGTCCAGCCAGGGGAAGCCTTGTTTCAAACTCATGTGTCTGAGGCCTGAAGGACAACTGGGTGTCTGAGGTTCAGTTATGGAATTTGAGGTCTCAGGAGAGAGACCTAATGGTATTCAAAGAGAAAAAACTGAGCCACTCTCCACGGGGGCTGGGCTTCACTGGTGACCCGGGAGCCTGCGGCAGCCATGTTGTACCAAGTGGGCCTCAGATGCAGATCAACAGTGATGCAAGGAGAGGGAGAAGAAGTGAGAAGACTCCAAAGCCCAGACCACTCAAGTCTTCAAGACCGGAACTGCCTGGAAGCAAAGCCAGATTGCCCTGCGTGCGGCTGACCTGGGATTGATCCCTGGCACCCCATATGGACTCCCAAGCCCCACCAAGACTGATCCCTGAGCACAGAACCAGGAGTAAGCCCTGAGCACGGCCCAGTATGGTCCAGCTTTTCCCCTTCATGCCGCCTCCCCCCAAAAGGCAACCCTGGGACTCCAGGGCAGTTTGCCCATCTCCAGGCCTGGGCACCCTCGTCAGTCACTCACATGACGCAGCTTGACCCCTGGCTGGCACAGCTGTGCTTGAAAGCGCATTCCCAGCCTGTGCATCTCGGGAGAGGATGTTGGTAGCCTCCTGTTCCCGTGGTACACCCCAGCCCCCAAAGGTGAGGCTCCTTGTCATTTTGTTCATCTGTCTTTACTCGGGCTTTAAAAACAAGGGAGGCCCAGCTGACCCCACGGCTTCAGAGGTGTGCAAATGCAGGGAAGACAGACAGGGTGTTCTGTGTTGGCATAAGCAGGACCCACGCTGCCCTCTTGCCCCGGTTCTGCCTGCCAGCCTAGACCTGCCCTCAGCCTGCTGTATACGGAACCGCGGCTGGCAGGTGTCTTTGCTGCCCGAGACTGAGACAGGTGTCTGCTTTTGCTTTCCACCCTGTGAGAGCTTGCTTAGATGGGAACTGCCCATCACCCTGCCCCTCTTCCATCAGGAGATGGCCTGACACCTTCCTGGACTGTCGCGCTGACCCCACCTCTGTGCGGCTCATCGGAACAGCATCTGCAGGAGCCCCGGAAACGGCCGCTGTTCACCCAGCAGCCATTGCTGGGCTGCAGGTCCCCGCTGACAACCTCACTGGGGTCACATCGGCCTGTGTCAGGCTCTGCTCCCTTGAGCATACAGTGCAGGCCTGGGAGGGATTGCCCGAGTGAGTCAGCCAGGACACCAGCCACTCAGAGGAGCAGGGCTGCCTGAGGGCCTGATGCTGCAGGCCGATTGTGTAGTTGGAAAATGTCCTCGACTGGATTGGCACAGTAGGCGGTGCTCTGCTGGGGTTTCGAGGACTGCACCGAATCTGCAGTGTGTTCTCCTTTGTGCATGTGTTTCTGGGAAGCTGTGAGAAATCCAGACTCATAGCAACTCCTCAGAAACTTAGGAGCAAGCCCCTGTGAGCTGATTCTCAAGCAGCTTGAAATATCAGAGACATTGCTTCAATATAGATTTGTGTACTTACATACCTTCTGTAGCAAGCCACGCTACAATGCACATACCCCCCCATAGTACCATGCACACCACACTCCACAACACACATACCCATATGCACACGACCCTCACACACCTCTAGACCACACACCACACCATGCAGACTTGTTCAGTGTTAGCCGTGGGAAATGTCCTGGGGTTCAGGAATTACACCACCCACAAATGCACACCTGCTCACACTACCACATCACACCATGCACGTCATCTACACGCTCACACGCGAGAGTGTAGAGAACATCATTTATTCATTAAATCACCACATGAAATGCCCCTTCACACGCCCTCATTCCTGGTTCCTCATGTATGCTTGAAAAGGACATACGCAAAGAACTATATTTGTGGGGATGAATGGAATCATTCAAGCACGGGTCTCCTGACTTTGCTCCCCTGGAGATGACGCCAGGAAATTACCGGGAGAATAGAAGCAGAACTTCCCGGGCTGCCCTGGGTTCCATGGGTATGCTGAAAGGCTAAGGGCTGTGCACACAGTCAGTGGGTGCCGTGGTTTTTGCTCTGTTTTTGCTGACTTCTGTTGAGCAGATGTATGGATTGGAGACCTGCGTCCTGCCCCTTGTTGGGCTTAGAGCTGTTGACCAAAGTGTGGCCCTGGAGAGGAAGCACTGGAGAACGCCGAGTCCCGGGCACCCATAGGCTACCTTGGCAACTGGCTGGCTCAGGGTCCATAGTTTCTGCAGGAACGTCTCTCAGTGCCTCTTGGGCTCTGGAAGGATGACACGGGGCAGAGGAGCGAGCTGGGGACCCTGAAGCCTTCAGAAAGGGTCTTTTCAGGCTGAGGGACCCCCCCCCCGTGGCCCCTGTCCTCTGAGGTAGAACCCCTTCTTCGAGTATCACCATGACAGATTGTCGGCAGGCTGCACTCTAGCCTGTGGCCTGGCTCTTGGTGACCTTTACTTACCCCTTTGCAATCTCCTGGAGGGGGTCTGCATGTGACGCATAGCTCTAAACACAAGGGTTTGGGGGCCTCCGAAGGGAGTAGGTGTGGGCTGGATTCAGGAATTTTGTGAGGAAGATTATGACGAGGCTAACCTTTCCCTTGACTTGTATGGCCTCTGTGCTGACTTTATCGCTCATTTTCGTGGAGACTCTGCTTTGTGATGTGCCTTGAAAGGCTCTCAGCCATTGGCAGGTCCTCGCTAAAGCACGGCAGAGCTCATTTCTAAACACGGGGGCTGAGGGGAGGGCTGTTAGGTGTTGCTGGTCGACTTGGAGAAAATAGAGGTCAGGAGGTGTGGTGCTTTACAGTGGATCTGTAGGAATCCTTCAGGGGCTTATGTCAGGGTTCCTCCAAAGTACCCATGATGCTTGTTAAAAGCAGAGCCAGGGCAGTACAGTGGTTAGAGTCTGGGTCCGATTTCTGGCACCACCTTGTCCCCGGAGCCCCACAGGTGCTGCCAGGTAGCCTGGGCATCTTTGGCATGACTTCCCGGGCCCGCTCACTGAAATGCTGCCCCAGTTGGCCCAGAATTGCTGGCAGGGCCCCCAGATCGCCTGAGGCCTGCCCCCTCACCATCCATCAATCAAAACATTCAGGCAGAGACAGTGGAGGGACAGTGAGCGGCCAGCCCTGCCTGGAGACAGGAGCCTGCGCACTGCGCCCACTGTCAGGGCTGTGTATGGTGAGGAAAGCAATTACTGAGAAATTCCCAAGTTGGGGGTTGGGGGCGCAGACTGCTTAGCATTTGTTCCGCTGCTTTGCTTTTTATAACTTTAGGGGCCAGAGCCATAGCATAGTGGGGAGGGCGTTGGCCTTGACCAATCCCCAGCATTTCATATGGTCCCCAAGCCTGCTAGGAGTGATCCCTGAGTGCAGAGCCAGGAGTAAGCCCTGAGCAGTGCCGGATGTGGCCCCCAAACAAATTGTCCTCCATCAAAATTGAGATATATCTCACACTTGGTGGGTTTTATATATTCACCAAGTTGTGCAGTCATTTCATTCCAAAACCTTCTCATTACCCCCTAAGAAACTCCACCATCCCCTTCCCCAGCTCCTAGCAACCACGAATCTGCTTTCTGTCTATGAATTTACTTCCTTTGTTTTTGGGAGAGGCCACACTAAGTGATGCCTGGGGGTTACTCCTGGCTCTGCACTCAAGAATTACTCTTGGTGGTGCTCGGGGAACCATACAGGATGCCAGGGATTGAACCCTCGTTGACTGTGCGAAGCCAACACCCTCCCCGCTATACTCTTGCACCAGTCCCTGGATTTGCTGCTTCTGAACCTTTCGTCCAGACAGAGCCGTGCCTGTGTGGCCGTTGGCGCTGGCAGCTTTCACTTGGCACATTTTTAGGCCTCACCCCCGTGGCAGTGCGCATCATTCCACTTCGAACACTCTTGTCCTTCAAATTGCTTTTCTGTCGGCATTGATCCCATGGATACTGCCTCAGAACTGTGCTCTGAATTGCAAGGCAGGAAATGAAGTTCACTGCCCAGCACCCCTGCTGCTGCCTCCATCCCTGCCTCAGCGGCCACCTGCTGCCCCTTCAACCCTCCCAGGGACCGATGCCGTTCTCTCTCCAATTCTGTTCTTGGTTTCCCCACTCCTTGCCTTACATCTTGACTCTTGTTTTGTGTTTTGGGCCACACCCAGTGTGCTCAGGATTTGCTCCTGATTCTGCACTCAGGGAACACTCGTGCAGGGTCAGGGGGACCATATGCAGTGCCAGGTATTGACCCCAACTGTGTACAAGGCAAGTGCCCTTCTTGTTGTACTTCTCTGCCCTGTCTTTACTTACTGAAGATGTGTCTGTCAAACACGGGCATGGGGAGGGACACAGAGAGCCACCAGTCAGGGTTCTCCTTTATGAGTTTCGAGTCAGTGAGAAGAACAGATGGAAACCCATGACCAGAATGCAAGTAGAAAGTGCAGCATCTACATTACCTTCTGGGAGGAGGTAGAAGTCGTTGTGATGCATGTCTTCCGGATTGGCAGGGTACCAAGGGTCTCTCTCGATGCAGAAATGTGATCAACTCATGTCCTCGGGGACGCTCAGTGCCACAGGTCTGACTTGTGTTAACTCAACATAAATGAGGTTGCTGAAGGATTATTTGCATGTGGTCTTGGTAGAAAAAATGGCCAAAAGACACTCATCGTATGTCACCAGAGAAAAAGAAACTAGCCAGTAATCACACAGTGTGAAAACTTGTGCAAAAACAAGCTTTTGAAAAAAATGGTCACTTAAAAAAATGAATCAGTAGGAAAAGTTGATACGTAGGAGTCAGGTGAGGAGTTGGCGTGTGCCCTGTCATTAAAGTTGGGGTCAAGACCAACACACTGTTTGCATGTTAGTTTGGTGAACCCCTTACAATTCCATTTTGGTTTGCTTTTGTTTCTGAGCCACACTCAGCAGTGCTCAGGGCTTACCCCTAGCTCTGCTCTCAGGGATCACTCCTTCCGGGGTGCTCGGGCCTGTATGTGATGCCGGGGATTGAACCCAAGTCAGCAGCGTGCAAGGCACATGCCCTCCCCGCTGTACTAGCTCTCCAGCCCTTTATGTTTTCAATGAATCATTTCTGTAAATTTGTGCCAAGGAAACGTTCAGAGTATGCAAAGATCTGCATAAAATGATGTTCTTTACAGCAGTATTTATAATGGTGATAAATTATAAACACATTAGTACAGAGAAAGAGGGAGTTGTTAAATGATAGCATGAGGCATTTTAAAATAATCATAGCCATTAATAACTGCTTTCAACAAATATTTAAAGATATGTGAAAAGGCTAATGATGTGTTAGTGTGAAAAAAAGCAGGAAGCCAGACTATATATAGCATGATTACAACTTGGAAGACTATGCATATGTGTAATTTCCAAGGGAACAATGGGAGCAGAATTGTCAAAATGGTAAAGCACTTGGCTCTAGGTGGTGATATTGAACATTTTTTTAAAAAATCTATCTCTATATATCATTCTGTTTCCCTCCATTTACTAAAGGTGTCATTTTAAATTACTAAACTCATAGAGATATTTGGTTTAAAGAGTCAACAGTACCAGGCACTTTTATTATAGAGAAACCAAAGACCCCCTCTCCACTTCCGCCACAGAAAAGCCATTTTCCACTCCCAGAGGCAACCGGTGTCAACTTGTAGTCAGTTATTTCAGTAGCTGTCATCTGCTGACACCGCGAGAGCCCTGTTTGACACGTACCTCTCACTTCCCCTCTACCTTTTCCCAGAAGCTCTATTGTTTCTGTTTGGTCTTTGACCACTGTTTGTATTTTTATTTTCTTCTCACAGCTGAGCCACTTCATGCCCTTCTGTTTTTCCCCTTCTTGTACTGCTTCTTGTTTCCCGGAAGTGAACAATCATCCCGTCTTGTTCCTCACTGAGTTTCTCTGCTTGCCTCACGCTTTCATTGCGAGCTTGCCTTCCCACATGGTCCAACAGGACCGTGTTCCCTGAGTCTCTTCCTGGAAACTGTCTCTTGAGCCTTCTTTGCTGGCCAGGGCTGCTGCTTGCCTGTCCCCTGCCGCCTGATTCATCCCAGCAATTCCTTCACCAGGCCTGGGCTCCCCGTGAGCTCTCTCTTGTATTAGGTCCCTGCTTTTACTTTCCATACCATCTCAGTTTATTATTTCAGTCTGGTGGAACTAAATTTTGGAAAAGGTACATTTAGATAGAACTTTTGACACCAAGTATCTTTTTTTTTCTTGAGATTTCAATTTATTTTAAAATGTGCCACTTTTTAAAAATTTTAAATTTTATTTATTTTTTTATTAGTGAATCGCCGTGAGGCATAGTTACAGGGTTACAAACTTTTGTGCTTGGGTTTCAGTCATGCTTTTTGGGTCACACCCAGCAATGCACGGGGGTTATTCCTGGCTCTGCACTCAGGAATTACTTCTGGCAGTGCTCAGGGGACCATATGGGATGCTGGGAATCGAACCCGGATTGGCCGTGTGCAAGGCAAACGCCCTACCCGATGAGCTGTCACTCCAGCCACTGTCCTTTCTTCTTAAAAAAAAAAAAAATTTAATTGAATCACCGTGAGATACAGTTATAAAAGTTTCATGTTTGACTTCCAGTCATACAGTGATCAAACACCCATCCCTCCACCAGTGCACATTCTCCACCACCAATGTCCCCAGGATCCCCCACCCCCAATCCCACCCCTCCCTCTATAGCAGACAAGTTTCCTCTTATTCTCTCTCAACTTTTGGACATTATGGTTCGCAATACAGATACTGAGAGGCCATCACGTTTGGTCCTTTATCTACTTTCAGCACAGATCTCCCATCTCGAATTCCTCAGCCGTCACTGACTTAGTGATCCCTTCTCTATTTCAACAGCCTTCTCCCCTAGCTCAGGAGGCAGGTGACCAACCATGGAGCAATCTTTCTGGTCCTTGTCTCTGCTGTCCTTGGGTATCAGTCTCATGTTATCTCATATTCCACAAACGAGAGCAGTCATTTTATGTCTGTACCTCTCTTTCTGATTCATTTCATGTATTTTCTGTACTTTCTGGAGAATAATTCCCCTCTGCCTTTCTGTCTGGTTTGGTATGGTATCGGCCACTGTAGGAAAAGGCTTCTGGGATTTAACTTCTCCACTGGCTGACTTTCAGTTCACATTCATGCTTGTGTTTCCATCTTCAACGCACTTGAAGAAGAACATAGCTGTCGACCTCCGACCCTTTAAGAGGGGTGGGTCACATACAACAAGGTGGGCCCCCCATCGCTGCCCCAGGACATGCTCCCTGGTTCTGCTATGTCAGTTACTCACAGTTCTTTACCTCTCCAGTTCCCCAAGTCATTTTTTCCTCTCCTGTCAGTTTTGTGCTTGTGAATTTGTGCTTTTCATCCCCCAAATGCTATAAAAGCAAAAGAATTTTGGAGAGATTGGCAACACATGCACACACTTAATTGGTTGGGACTTAACTGCACTGTAGCACGGTCCTCCCATTGTTCATCGATTTGCTCATGCGGGCACCAGTAAGGTCTCACAACAAATTGTGAGACTTACTGTGTTTGGCATATCGAATACGCCACGGGGAGCTTGCCAGGCTTTGCTGTGTGGGCAAGATACTCTCGGTAGCTTGCCAGGCTCTCCAAGAGTGGCAGAAGAATTGAACCCAGGTCGGCTGCGTGCAAGGCAAATGCCCTGCCCGCTGTGCTATCGCTCTACCATTTAAAATAATTATTAAATTATTAAAGTAATGGAATCATTATTTTTAATAATTATAAAACATCTCTGAGAGGGGCGGAGGAATCAAACTCGGGTCGGCCATGTTGACTGCGTGCAAGGCAAACGCCCTACCACTGTGTTATCACTCCAGCCCTACCGAGAGTATCTTGCCTGCATGGCAGAGCCTGGCAAACTACCTGTGACGTATTCGATATGCCAGACACAGTAACAACAAAGTCTCCAATGGAGACGTTACTGGGCCCGCTTGAGCAAATCGATGAACAACAGGAGGACCGTGACCATGAATTATAAAACATCTATGTGAAGAACAAGGTTTATGGTGATGGATATCATTCAGGACCTGCTAACCAGTACTTTCCCTTTGTATTAAAATATATAAGGGGGAAAACATAGGAAAACAAATTCACGAAAAGTTCGCTTGGGATTCAGACTTTGAAACAAAAGGACTTAAAAGTTTTATGGGAGATTTGCATTTCCTCTGGACCTGGTACTGTGTGATAAACTTTGTGTGTGTGTGTGGGGGGGGGGGGGGTTGGGGCCAGGGCTTACTCCTGACTCTGTGCTCAGGGATCCTGGCAGTGCTCCGGCCACCATCTGCAGTGCTGGGATCCAACCTGGACTGGCTGTGTGCAAAGCAAGACCCTGATGTGATCAACTTTTCGTCCCCTGAGACAGTGCAGCTGTCCAGGGCCAGACCCATATCCTACTGCTGGAGTGGTGGCATTGCTGGACACATGCTCAGATTCTTTATTATTATTATTATTATTTTATTTTTGCTTTTTGGGTCACACCTGTCAATGCACAGGGTTTATTCCTGGCTTTGCACTCAGGAATTACTCCTGGCAGTGCTCAAGGGACCATGTGGGATGCTGGGAATCGAAACCAGGTCGGCCGCATGCAAGGCAAATGCCCTATCTGCTCTGGCCCCAGATGCTTAGATTCTAATCACGCACTTTCTCTCGTGCTCGATGTAGAGTCTGTGTGGTCCAGGCCTCCTAAGACCATTTGCAGAAAGCTCAAAACCTACTCTCTTAAGCTCCCGCTTGCTTCCTTACATGTCAAGTCCCCTTGATGAGATGTGTGTGTTTCCAGGCATCTCTGAAACACACACACTCGTTCCACACTGCAGGGGACAAGCAACTCAATAGTTTGGTTTTCATTCATTCATCCCTCGAAATGTAGTCTTATCACAAATTCCAAGGGGGTCCTACTCTGGTCCCCCTGCCTTCGTGAGCTCTACCTCCAGTTCTGAATGACTTTTCGAGGCAGGATGAAAATCCTTCCCCTGCCCCCTACCCCAGCCCACTTCCACGCTGCCCAGCCAGTTACCACAGCCAGATTTTGCCAGCACTTCAGACACCCTCACTGCGCAGGGGCTAGGGCTGGGGGATGACAGCATCTGTCCCCATGAGGCCCCCGAGTCTTCCGAGATGCGCCGAAGGAAGAGAGTAGACCTCTGGGGATGGCCTGTGAGCAGATGCTTTTCTTGGAAGGTTTGGGCACGGCTGCCGCTGAGCTGGGCTTCTGTCTGAACTTCTGGAGTGCTGTGTCTGTTTGATGGGGTTCCACCGGCTCTCAGCGCCCTGCAGGAAGTGTCAGCTCCCCACGCAGCGGGGCTCTTTGTAGTGGGAAGTCCTGTTGAGCTGCCGGGTTGACTGTGCCTCTTAGAACATCAAAGGGCAGGTGTGCACGTGTGTCCAAGAGCAGTTCCCGGTCAGCCCTTGATCGCTGGCCAGGGCCCACGTCCATGGCCACGTATGTTTGACTCTTAAGCTTCTCTGATTTCATTATTCACCCTCTAAACCAAGAGATAGCGGAGCTTAGATATAACAGTTTGGGGCCAGAGTGATAGAACAGTGAGTAGGGCATTTGCCTTGCACACAGCTGACCCGGGATCAACCCCCGGCATCCCATATGGTTCCCCGAGCACCGTCAGGAGTGATTCCTGAGTGCAGAGCCAGGAGTAGCCCCTGAGCATCACTGGGTGAGACCCACAAAGCAAAATATATATCAGCTTATCTATGTTTCAGTTATTTTAATAAAACTGGCTCGAGTCCTCAGCAGCACTCTGAACATGTGTACCCATCCGGCCAGCAAGTCTCTGTACGTTTGTCACTATATCAGTTTTGCTGTCTGTCCTCATTCTCTCGTCTATCCCACTGCCCCCGATCTGCAATGCTGGACCCGGGCAGGAGTGCTCCTGAGCATGGGTCCCACCAGGGCCACCACGAATGCATTGCTCAGCTGAATGCAGCATCTTCCCAGCCGCCCAGGCCACTTGATAGGGCAGGAAACAGAAGAGACACCCAGGCCGACTGCTAGCAAATGGGTGGTTTATAGGGTCCTGTGACCACAGCCTGGCTCAAACCTAGGGGCTGGGAAGGTGTTCTCCAGTGGGCTGTTGGGGGGGGGGGGGGGGCGCTGTCTTCCTGCTTCCCTTCTGCCCGGCTCTCCTGGGCTTTGGACTTCTGGAAGGTTCTTGAGCCTCAGTTCTGCATCCTCATCAGAAGTGCAGGAACTGCCCCCTCGCAGGCTGATGCAGTTCAGTGGGGAATCAGGGTGAAGGGGGAAGGTAGGAGCTGGGAGGAGTAGCTTGGCTGAAGCCAGAGTACGGTGCCCGGGACCCTTGCAGGCTGGCACCACTTCCTGGGAAGTTCCTGTAGCATCTGCAGGGCTTTTCTGCCCTGCATACACACATATATCCTCGGCCCTGTCCTCAGACCCAGGTTCAACGTCACGCCCTCCCGCGAGGTCTTTCCTGCCCCCTCACACTAATGGTGGCCACCCAGTTCTCCTCGTTACTCTGCTAATCAGCTCCTTGTTCTTCCACTTCATCATGCTGACCCTAGTTTACACTTGGACTCATTTTTGTCCTATTTTGTGAAATATTTGGGAGTTCAACTGTATCTGATCTATCCTCCCTTTTATGAAAGATTTCTCCTTATCTTCAAATGAAATGTATGGTAGATGCACCTCTGAAGACATTGTATTTTAAGCCAGTATCGAATCCTAACAGTGAGGGAGAAATGCAAGGATATTAATTCATAACGAAGTAATGATTTTAGCATTCAGGTCATCAACTCCCAGGGCCAAGTGCTCAGAAACCATCATGCAGATTCCTAAACCCACAGGCAGCTTCACTGTGGAGACAATGGCTCCAGATGGTAACAGATGCTGTTGGAATTTATTGGTGATTCGGATCCTAAAGTGCAGAGTTGCTGGTGACATGTTATTCTCTAATGGCAGCTACTTCCTTCAATGTTTTGAGCAAAAGAAAGTGCTCTCTGCCCTTCTCCTTCCACGTTGGGGGGGCTATTCCCAGCTCTGTGCTGCTGGGTCGCTCCCAGCCATCCTTGGGGTCCAGCAGTGCCAGGGATCAAACCTGGGGCCCCAGAATGCAAAGCCTGTGCTCAGCCCATAGATTTTTTTCTCTGGCCCTCTTGTGACTATCGTCCTGTTTTCTTTTTTATGTCTTTGTCTGTTGTAAGAATACAGCGGATTGGGACTGGTGCAACTGTACAGCAGGTATTGCACGTGGCCAACAGAACTCAAGCCCAGCACCCCATATGGTCCCCCAAACCTACCAGCAGTGACTCCCAAGCACAGAGCCAGGAGTAAGTCCTGAGCACTGTTGGGCAAGGCCCAAAAGAACCAAGCAAAAAAGAAAAGGAATGCAGTTTTTTGAGAACATATAAAACTTGTTGACTAATTTCCCAGTAAGACTTCTGACCTACAGCAGGCAATTATGTGACATTTGCGGGAGTCAAGAGTCATGTGTGGGGGCTGGAGCAATAGTACAGTGGGTAGGGCGTTTGCCTTGCATGCGGCCGACCCGGGTTCGATTCCCAGCATCCCATGTGGTCCCCTGCACACCGCCAGGAGTAATTCCTGAGTGCAGAGCCAGGAGTAACCCCTGTGCATCACCGGGTGTGACCCAAAAAGCCAAAAAATAGTCATGTGTGGATTTTCTACTTTGGGGAGGTGTCAAGCCCCCCCGCTGCCTTGCCTGCTCTGTTTGAGGATTCACCATGACAGGTGACCACCAAGAGGGCCATGTCCCGTCCCCACAAGAGCAGCTCAACTCCTCATTGGCAGAGATTTGTTGGAATAAGAAAATGAGGGAATATTCCTGCTACATGAAATTTGTGCCCAGAGAGTTAGACAAGAAACTTACCACATGCAAGTATGCCCTGACATTAACCTTATTTCTGTAGGCCTTATACCCGCTGACCCCTGTGTTAGTGAAAGAGACTTATAATTGCAACTCCCGACAATGACGAATTTTCGCTCTAAAGTCCTCCACAACAAGAGAAACCACGGCGCTATGCACCAAAGAAGCAGCTCTGCCTCTGAAGTTGTGGGTTTTTTTTTTTTTTTTGCTTTTTTTGGAAAGTTGGGCTTGTCTGTTCAAGAGCTCACAACACTTGACCAACTCTCTCATTTATCTTAACATGTGTATGCTATATTTATCTCCTCTTCACCGACAGGGAAGTGAAGCTGGCCAAAGGGCCATATTTAGCTAAGTCTTGATCACTGCCTGGCGGGTCAGCTTAGATAGAACAGAATCCTGAAAGTTGATCTTTATCCAACGGCTCCCACCTGAAATCTGTCAGCAGGACGTTAGAGTAAAGAGCGTTTGTAAAGAGTTGGCTTCTTCCTCAGCCTCCTCTCCTGGCAGTGCTGGGAGCTAGCAGAGCCACACTCAGTTTGTCTCAACCACAATTTCACTTTCTCTCCCTCTTCTTAAAGCACTTGAAACAAGAGGGATGATGCTTAGGCAGCCAACAGGAAGACAGTGAGAGAAGGAAGTTCAGGATCTTGTTCCGTCACCCTCAAATAACTCGTCATCTCATTGGGAGCCTGACATTAGAAATTTATAGAGAGGTGACAGTGGCTGAGAGTTAGAGCCAGACCTTCCATTTTAAGAATTCTTTTCCCTCAGAATTAGGTCAGTGATGAAGACATGAAGTTTGCGGGGGGAGGGAGGGGATAAAGAAGCTAAATATTTAAAAAGTTTTTAAAGAACAGTTATCTGTTGGGTATTGATTGCACTTTAGAAAAATTCTCACATTCTCTGAGAGGAAAACAAATCTCAAATTTTCCCTAGTGTAAGTTATGGGCTGGAACAATAGCACAGCGGGTAGGGCGTTTTTGCCTTGCACACGGCCAACCTGGGTTCGTTTCCTTAGTCCCCCTTGGAGAGCCCGGCAAGCTACCGAGAGTATCCTGCTTGTACAACAGAGCCTGGCAAGCTCCCCATGGTGTATTTGATATGCCAAAAACAGTAACAAAAAGTCTTACAATGGAGGTGTTACTGGTGTCCGCTCGAGAAAATAGATGAACAGCGGGAGGACAGTGCTATAGTGCTACGTAGGTTGTGAGATGGGAGACAGATTCAATAAACTGATGCACTTTTCACTGATGTATTCAATCTCTGATGTATTTTAAGCCAAACTTACTAGGCCAGAGAGATAGTGCAGAGGTTAAAGTACACACCTGTGAGCGGCCAGTGCTGGTGTGAGCCTTGGAACCATGGGGTCCTCCAAGTACCTCTGGGTGCTGCCCTCGGGACTCCCAGGCACCATTGGGTGACCAGGTAATCCCTCATGTCACTGATGGTTTGGTTGACTGAAAAGAGCAAGGTGGGCCCTCTGGACCTACTGAGCAATTCTGAGAGGCCCAAAAGAAAAAAAAAAACAGTTTGGGTTTGGGTGCTAGGAACAAACTGTCCAGGGCCGTATACATGAAAATTTCTTTTTAAGGGGGTAACTCAGAAAATTTAAAAATGAACTCAAAAGTGACAAAAAAGGTTACAGTGTCTTGCACTTCCTTTGCACCCGGCCAATCCAAGTTCGATTCCAGCATCCCGTAAGATCCCCTGAGCCCCTCCAGGAGTGATACCTGAGCACAGAGCCAGGAGGAAAGTACTGAGCATCACTAGGTGTGGCCCAAATATCCCCACCCTCCATAAAAAAAAAAAGTGACTAAAAGACACAAGGGGCCGGAGTGATAGCACAGCAGGTAGGGCGTTTGCCTTGCACTTGACCGACCCAGGTTTGATTCCCAGCATCTCATATGGTCCCCCGAGCACCACCAGGAGTAATTCCTGAGTGCAGAGCCAGGAGTAACCCCTGAGCATCGACCCGAAAAGAAAAAAAAAGACATACAAAATAAATGAAGTTTCACAGGCTGCTGCCTGCCTTTTCAAATACTGACTTCCCGTATGCCCTTTGCATTTTTACATGCTGACTTCTATCCACATGTCCTCGTGGCCCCAGCTGAGTCCCCTTTGGGGTGTGACGATTTCACCAGCCATGCCTAATCAGGGCTCTCACTGGAAACAGATGTTACAGATGGACTTACTGCTGTGGGATTGGGAAGCGGTGGAGAGAAGCAACTTCCTGGGCCTCAGACTATAGTTGTCAGGACACCCGGACAGAGTTCTCCTGCTTTTATATATCTTTTAAGTCACCCAGGACTACAGACTTCAGACGTTTATGGCTTGTCTGTTAAATAAGGAGTTAAAAGTCTTAGAACAGTCAGTGCGACAAAGAATTATTCAGGCTAGGGAGATGACTCAAGTGGCAGAACACTTGCCCAGCTTATCCCCTCTCCAAGCACTGTTACGTGTAGCCCTGATGACCCTGTGTGTAACTGGGCCCCAGTACCAAACCATCAGGCCAGCACTGCTGGGTGAGCATTCCCAGAAGTGGCCCCTGAGCCCCTGAGCTCTGCTGGAGGTGGCCCCATAAGAAATGAATTGTTCAATTGTGGTCCCACTTTTTTGGCCTCTCTCTCTCTTTCTCTCTCTCTCTCTCTCTCTCTCTCTCTCTCTCTCTCTCACACACACACACACACACACACACACACACCGATAATGCACTCTTCTAGATCTTACAGCCTTCAGAGCACTGGCCACAGGCTCCCATTTCACAGATGGAAACACTAAGGTGCCAAGGCCACCTCACAACCAGCTCACCTGCATCTCTCTGCAGGGCCAGCTCAAGTACCGCTGCTTCTGACAAGCCTTCTTAGCACCTGCACTCTTGTGTTTACCGAGTTCTCACTCAGTAACTCAGTGTTCACGCGTGTTTTCTCCTCACCTCGAAGCGTAGAGAGCAGAAGACCATGAGAAACGCCTCTGCCAGATCCCCCACCTCCCAGCTGTCAGGTCTTCTCCCTCCCTGGTGCTGGCCTGAGTGTTTCCACACCTGAATTGCCCTTTGTTTTCTGGGCTGTGCAGTCTGCAGAGCCCTGGAGAGAAGCACCAACGTGGGGTTACAGACACTCGTTTGAGCCACTTGCTTTATTCCTAACAGATCTGTTTTTTTTTTTTTTTGCTCTTTGGGTCACACCTGGCGATGCACAGGGGTTACTCCTGGCTCTGCACTCAGGAGTTACTCCTGGCGGTGTTCAGAGGACCATATGGGATGCTGGGAATCGAACCCGAGTCAGCCACGTGCAAGGCAAACGTCTACCCACTGTGCTATTGCTCCAGCCCCACAGATCTGTATGTTAAGAGAGCTTTGCGACTGTCTGCTTTCTCACCAATCAGATATAATTTGAAGATTGTCCTTTTTTGTCCTTCAGAGTTTTATTAAAGCACAGTGAATTACGAAGTTACTTGTAGTTAGGATTTTGACGTTCAGTGTTCCATCACCAAGCCCGCCACCAGTGTCAGACTCCCTCCACAAATGTTCCCACATTCCTCCTACCCGTCTAACCGCCATCCCAGCCCCAGCCTGCTGTCTTGACAGGCGCCTTTTAAATTTGATATTAAAGTTTGGGTCTCAGGACTTCAGTATTATGGACTCCGTGGTTTGGATAGTTAGCTCTATCATTCCCTAACTTCACCAGTATACCTGGGTCCCCTTGACCCCAGTCCTGTTGCTTCTCACTTCTCTCCTCTCCTCTTCCTCTTCCCTCTATTTCTTTCCTTCTCCACCCCTGCACTGTGGTGTCAAGGAGATGTAGGCATCCGGCGTCCCCAAAACCGTATTGCATTTCCTCAGCCAGTTTCTTTGAACACCACATATGAGTGAGATCATCCTGTGCTTTCCTCCTCCTCTAATTCATTTAAAATGATCCCTTCCAGTTCCATCCATGTTGCAGCAAATTGCAAGATTTCATCCTTCCTTGCAGGTGCATAAATTCCACTGTGCGCATGTGCCAATCTTCATGACCCACTGACCTGCCGCGTGCCCTTCTTTCATTTCCCCGGTGATTGCTATTGACCCCATTCTGGGCACAGAGTAGTTGCTTGATAAACTTTCTTCAAGCTTCTGTGTCTGCACTTGCTCTAGTCTACACTTTTCTCTCCTCCTTGTTCTACATTACTTTCTTTTCCTATGTAAACGCCTAAAATGTCTAACCAAACCATGGGTTGCAGAGGGAACCATGCTTTTATCTGGGTGTAGGGATCCTTAGAATGTCCCCATGCAGGTAATGTCCAGAAATCTTTGCTTTTCATTTTAAATGACCAGATCGGAATAGCATACCAGCTAACAATGCAGTGGTGAGGCCTGGGCTATCCGAGCCAAGTTATTTGGTCAAAAATGTAGATTTGAGGCCCTGGAGGACTGGCACTCCTGCCAGCACACTGCCTCCTGCCAAGTCCCCGAGCGTGATCTGGGCAGTGCTGCTGGCTAGGATGGCTAGGACCCCTGGCACCAGGTTCTGAGCATACTGCAGCCAGGCGTGTGTGTGTGTGTGTGTGTGTGTGTGTATGAGACACCACAAGGAGCATGACCTCTGCAGGACACCACAACCCGAAAGATGACAAGAACCCCTGCCAGGAAGTTTGAGCTCTCTGCAAAATAGCCACGATGTGTGCGATTGCACCAAGGGTATGGCCACCCCACCCGTCACCAAGCATGTGCACACCTCGGTGAGCGTCTTGCTGGGGGCCCTGCCGAGCACTGTGGCTTTAAAACTGTGTCGGCACCACAGCCCGGGGTATGCGGGCAGTGCCCATCATCCCACCACACCCACAAGAGTCATGAAGGGGAGAGTGGAAAAAATTAAATATAAAACATGTGTTGTCTGTGTATTTTAACTAGGCATGCACACCCTAAAAGGCATGTGCTTTTGCTTTGCTGCTTGTGGTTATCGTCTGTGGGCCACACCCAGCAGTGCTCAGGCCTGACTCCTGGTTCTATGCTCAGGGCCGACACCCCACTCCTGCCAGGCCTCCGGGGACCCTCTGCAGAGCCAGGCATTGAACCTGGGTCGGCCAGCACCTTAACCTCTAAGCCTCTCTAGTCATTAGGCGTGTTTTCTGTTTTTGTTTTGCTGGGGTCACCCCTGCTGATGCTCTGGGCTCTCCCTTGGCTCTTGGCTTTGGGATCACTCCTGGAACGCTTTAAGCAGAGCTCCCTGATGGAGGGGGAGGCAGCCAGGCACCCCTGCAGGGCATAATACCAGGGAACACATCCAGATGCTCCCAGGCACCCTGGCTGATGAGTCAGAGCGGGGGTCCCTGCTGGTGGTCTTGTTCCTCAGAGGCATGCTGCTTCGTCTCTCGTTTTCTGTTGATTTGGGGTTCTTTTTTGTTTTGGGGCCACATCACTGGTGTTCAGGGGTCACTCCTGGCTCTACACTCAGGAATTACTCCTGGCGGTGCTGAGGAGACCCTGTGGGGTCCTGGGGATTGAATCCCAGTCGCCTTCATAGAAGGCAAGCGCTCTACCCACTGTATATCTTTTCAGCCCTCGTCTGTCAATTCCTGTAAGTGTGATATTTTCCAAGGGCTGAGGTACTCATCCTGACAGATCCGGTACCCCTGAGGAGAAGGGAGAGCCAAGTCACTAAGATACAGAATGTACTTCTTCAAAACTGCTGCTAAGTTGCTTGAGAAACTAAAGCATGGGGCCAGAGCAATACAGCGGGGAGGGTGTTTGCCTTGCATGCAGCCGACCCAGTTTCCATCCTTTTCATCCCATTGTTCCCTGAGCAATGCCAGGAGTAAGCCTTGAGCATCGCTGAGTGAGACCCAAAAAGCCAAATGAAACCCCTAAAAAACCTAAAGCTTTTTTTGGTTTTGTTTTTGTTTTGGGGGTCACACCTGATTATACTCAGGGGTTACTCCTGACTGCATACAGGAATCACTCCTGGTGGTGCTCAGGGGACCCTCTGGGTTGCCAAGAATTGAATCTGGGTTGGCTGCATGCAAGGCAAACGCCCTACCCAAGAAGCTAAAGCTTTTGACTAAGCATCCAACAATCAGCTTGGCTGTACTCTCCATGGTTTTTCTACGGTTTTCTGGAAGACAGTTATCTTTAATATGCTCATGCTGGTGGAGGGTGTAGTGTTGAAACACGTGTGAGTCCCTTACATCAACACCACAGCAAATCATGTTGCCGAAAAATTTTAAAAAGTTAAGAATAAAATAATAACAACAACAACAAAAATATGCCTTTTCTCTCCTCCTGAGAATGTTTCAGTTGCCACACTGAGAAGTTTCAGTACTTATCTATCTTTTTCTTCATTTTCATTTCATCATCCTGTTATTCGTCGATTGCCTCGAGCAGGCCCCAGTAACGTCTCCTTCATCCTAGCCCTGAGATTACATTCAAGGCTCTTTAGGAGAATGAGACCCATCATTGTTACTGGTATTTGGCATATTGGGTACGCCACGGGGAGTTTGCCAGACTCTGCCCTGTGGGCAGGCTACATTCGATAGCCTGCAAGTTTGTCCAAAGTAGGAATGAGACAATAAGATGTCATAAAAAAGTTCTGATAAGATGTCGCGTGGCCACATTCGCCGGGATCTGGATTTTATAGTCTCTGAGTCTTGGCCGCTGATGAGATTACACGGCGCCAGGGGGCCAGGTGGTGGGTGTGACCCCCGCCTACTGGAATTTGGAGGATCTGGGTGAAAGATGCTCGACTCCAATCCGAGTAGGCTTGCAGGTCTCGGCCCCGGAACCCGCGTGGCTTTGTCCCTCTGCCAGTACCTTCATGTGTTCCTTCATCAGTTCCTTCCCGGGGCCCCTTGGAGGGGAGCGGGTTGAGCTTTCCTCCCCGCCCCGACCAGGGCTCCGGCAGCCGAAGACCTCCAGGACCAGCCACCACCATGCTGAGACCACTCTCCGCACACATCTTTTTCTTAGAACTAAAATATTGATTTGTTAATTAGGACATCACTAGAGAACTAGCTGGCTTTGAGAACTGACTTTTTTGGTAGGCTATTCAGAAGTTAGGATGACCGAGCCCTAATTAACTGCCTTTGTATCATCAAAGTTAAACTCTGTGACTGAAGAGGAAATGTTCTGCCCGTTTAACTTATTTATCCCCGAATTCAAATTTTCACTTTAAGTTCACTCAGTATACTGCATAGTTATAAACAATTTATGTGATACATACAGGCTACTGTATGCAGAGGGGAAAATTTATTCTTTTAATTTGGTATCTATTATTAGACTCCTAATTACTCAGGCTGGGTGAAATAAGAATGGTCTCATTCTTATAATAACTGCCAGTTATTTATCTGGAGATCTCAAGCAGGAGTTCATTTTAAGTAGTTCAGACTCTGAGAAGTAGCATCCCTTCCTTCCCAAGGAGTTCTTGCTTTAATTTTTGGTTTTGGAGCCAAATGCAGCAGCAGGGTACTCAGGAGCTACTCCTTATTCAGTGCTCAGGGGTTACTCCTGGTCATGCTGCAGGGGGAGGGTTGCGGTACTGGGGACCAAACTCCAGTGTCCTGAGTGCAGGGCATGTGCTGAACCCACTGAGCCATCTTTAGGGCCCTTTCCTGCTGGGCCTTTTTTATCCTTTTGGTGTCTGGGCCACACCTGGCTATGCTGGGAGCTTACTCCCTACTCTATGCTCAGGGGGTCACTGCTGGCATTCTTGGAGACCATATGCACTGCTGAAGGTAAGACCAGGGTCAGCCATATAAAAGGCAAACAAATGCCTTAACTTCTGTATTATCACTCTCGCCCAATTAACTTCTCTATAACCCCAATTCATTGCACTTAAATTATTCCAGTGAAATTTGCACGCTCGCCAGTCGCTTGAAATGACAGTCTAATTTCCTTGCTCTCTGCCCACCTGAATTTCCCACAGAGGAAATTCAGCCAGTGTTCACTGCAGTTATGACAGCGATTCGTCCAACCGAGTGATGTTCTGCACAGTATTCTGATCACTATTATCAAGCATGTCTAGAGAACTCTGGTTTCACATGTTATTTTTTTGTAATATCTGTCTAGACAAAGACTTTATCTTCCACTTCCCTGAGGAGAGAGACATGTTTGAAAGGCATCGTTTTCATTAAAATGTCTAACCTGATTTTTTTTTTTAGAAAAAGAATAGATTTTGTCATCTTTTCAAGATCATTAAGCTCCAGCGTTCCCAAATAGCTCAGCAACACAGTGATATCATTTTCTTTTATTATTCTGAAAACTATACTGGCCTCATAAGACTTCAACTTGATTTGTCTGCTGTGGTGCTGGTCTCGACCTTTGATTCTGTGACGAAAGGATTTTTGGCTTTATGGTGGGAAGAGCAGAGACAGGATTGGTGGGAGTGAGGAGAGAGCAGATTTGCAGAGGCACAGATGCTCCATATGTGATGGGAGACAGACTCGATGGGAGTCGTGGATGGGGGCTCTGTGTGTCTGGCCTCAGCCAGATGCTTTCGTTGCACTGTTTCCTTTATTCCTTTAAGCCTCTGAGATAGCAAAACCCCTATTTCTTAGTCTGTGAGAGTGGGAAATCTAAATATGATGAGGAAGACATTTTTAATGAGCTCCCCCAGTTCCTTGGCTAGGCCAAGCATTGGTTTCTCAGGAATAGAGAATTTCTGGGTTGTTCCTCTTGCCCCTCTCCTGTCACAGAGTTTGGAAAAGACAGTAGAGAAAATATGTTTCATGTACCCAGCTCTACTCTCTAGCCCTCAGGGTTTAAAACGGGGTATGTTTTCAGAACATTCTTTGGTCTGAAGCGATAGTACAGCTAGTACTTGCCTTGCATGCAACCGACCAGGGTTCCATCCCTACCGTCCCATATGATCCCCTGAGCACCGCCAGGAACAGTGTCTGGCCAGGAATAGTCCATGAACACCAATGGGTTTGCCTCACATCTCTCTCTCTCTCTCTCTCTCTCTCTCTCTCTCTGTCTCTCTCTCTCTCTCTCTCTCTCTCTCTCACACACACACACACACACACACACACACACAATGAAAACACAGTATCTTCTTCATGGTAGCCCACTGTCATAAGTGTATGCCCATGTTTGAGACTCTCATTACTTGGTTCATTGATTCTTTCTTTACATTATTGCTTTTTCAACCAATTAGAGGTATTCACTTTTATAAAGAAAGTCAGGAAGATTGGGGATGGCATCTCTCGTATAATGGACAGCACCTAAGAAATCTTTCAATGCCTCCAGATTGCGGGCATGCCCTCGGGAGTGTGGCAGAAGGAAGCACAGAAGGGTGAACCCCAGCACTGAGTCGGATGCACCCACTTACTTGAGTTAAGGACATTATCAGAAAGTGGCATGAAAGAAAAATGTTCCAAGTTAAAGCTTCCCCCAAAATGTTTCCACTAAAGCTCCAAGCAGAACTTGCAGCTATTTACTCTTCTATCAGTTCCATGTCTGTCTGTTGCAAGTCATTTAAGAAGGGCAGGGGCTGAAGCCAGAATGTTTCCTTGTCATCAGAACTTGAGCATGGTTTTGACACGAGAAAACCCTAACTGTGTTCCCTCCCTGGGCTGTGATCAAGGAGCATTTGGTGTCACTGGAAATAGTCCAAGCATCATCTTGCTGGCAGAGAAATGGCCCAGCTCTACAACTCACTGCAAAATAGGACATGATGCCGCCAAATCTTCCCTGGTCTACTGGTCCAGGCCAACAACTCTGGAGTCTTCTCAAAATGGGGGTGGGCAGATCCCCCTTTCTGCCTGAGGGAACAGCAGCCCAAAGCCACACCTGACTCCTCTGACATAGAAATGGCCCAGCTCCACAAGTGAACCTCATCAGACAGCCAAACTACCAAATCGGCCCAGCTCTATCATCCTGGAGCCACATACGCAGCCATGCAACACCTCTGAATTTTAGTACTGTCAGACCAGTAGGATAACAGCAAATCTGATTGCAAAGTTGTGACAGGGCTCACTGAGCCTCAACAATGACATAGAAGGCTCCAGCGACCAGCCAGCACCAACCAGCCCAGTACATACCCAGTGACTTCAGTAATATCTTATGACATATAACAGAGATCACATATTGACTTTTATTGATCTAAGTTTTGACAATTCCGTTTGCCTTTGTGTTGTTAACAATATGAAGTAAATTTGTGCCTGCTAAGGGGGCAGCTGGGGTGGTGGGGTGGGTATTGGTGGAGGAAGGGCACAGTGGTGGTGACATTGGTGTTGGAACATTGAATACCTGAAACAATTGTATTAGGAACAACTTGGTAAGTCACAGTGTTTTTATTTTTATTTTTATTTTATTTTCCCCCTTTTTATTGATTCACCGTGAGGTACAGTAACAGAGCTTTCATATTTGAGCTTTAATCATACAATCATCAAACACCCATCCCTTCACCAGTGCACGTTTTCCACCACCAAAGTCCCCAAAGTCCCCAATGTTCCAACATCAATGCCACCATCACTGTGCCCTTCCTCCACCAATACCCACCAAACCTACCCCTGCCTGTGTGGCAGATAATTTGCACAATACTCTCCTTCTCTACTTTGTTTACCTTCGATATCTGAGCCCAGTCCCACCACCACTCATCACTGTCACTGTCCTGTTGTTCATCAATTTGCTCAAGCGGGCCCAGTAACATTGTGAGACTTGTTACTGTGTTTGGCATATCAAATACATCACGGGTAGCTTGCCAGGCATTGCCGTGCGGGCGAGATACTCACAGTAGCTTGCTGAGAGGGGCGGAGGAATCGAACTCAGGTTGGCCATGTTGGCTGCGTGCAAGGCAAATGCCCTACTGCTGTGCTATCATCGCTCCAGCCCACCACCACTCATAGCTGCTGAAAATGCAGTCCTAGACAGTGTGCTTTGTATTGCTTGTTATGGATTCAATATAATGCTCTAGGAATTCTAAATTTTTAATAATTAGGGTCTGGAGAGATCACTGTAGCAAGTTGCTGGGGTCCAACATTTGTTAGTGTGTCTCTGGATCATGGCCGTGTGGGAGCTTAAGTAGACCGTGGCCAGGTGTGGGCGTCATCTGAGTCCCAATGGGGTTGAGTGCGGGAGGAGGACAAACTCCTCCCCTGTCCCATGAGGCCTAGCGTTCCCACCACCGCCACCCGTACACGGAGAGTTTTGCTGAGTTCTAGAAGATGGTGGTCGCTGGCATTCCTAGAGGGCAGGCAGAGGGATGGCACCTGCCCCCAACTGGAGTGGCCTGGCAAAAATGGCCTACTGCAAAGTCAAGAGCCCTCTCTGCAGCAAGTTGCTCGGGTCCGAGATTCGTTTCTGTGTCTCTGTTACGATGTTTTTAAAAAAGAAGAAAAGAAAAATAGAGCCTTTGCTGCCTTTGGGCCCAAATAGCCATGGAGAGAACATGCCTAAAATAGAAGCAGCTCATCATCTGGAAGCTCAGTCGATTCTGGTCTGGGAAGATCACCAAGACTTCCAAAATTGCCCAGGGCCACGTGGGTGACACAGTCTCATCAATGGATAGATACCTGCACATGCATAGCTATAGGTATCCACACGCAGGAAAAAAGAACAAAATATAGGAGTCAGCTACATTTGGGGAAGAGAATGCAACCTGGGGAGAAGGGGGACATATTTGTAGATTTAATCTGATTCTATATGTTTTTGCAATGTATAATAAAGAAACTATTTGTAAAAGCAAGGATTTAAGTTGTGTATAAAGAGATAAACAGGTTAGGAAAGGGTTCCAGAGACCATTTCTTTTCTCCTTCATTTACTAAGTAATTAAGAAATATTAAATAATAATATGAAATTATTACATGGGAGAACATAAGGATTGATACTTTACACATAGTATTTCAAGTGTATTGGTATTATCTGTGGTAATAGACAATATCTAAGAAATAATCAATTTTGGGCAAACTTCTCAGCTATAGATGTTTCTAGTCAGTTTTTGTAATCCCCAAAGTCTTTTCTCAAGGTTGTCTTCTGTGGTTCTTTCTTTCTTTTATTTATTTATTTTTTTTTGCTTTTTGGGTCACACCTGGTGATGCACAGGGGTAACTCCTGGCTCTACACTCAGGAATTATTCCTGGTGGTGCTCAGGGGACCACATAGGATGCTGGGACTTGAACCCGGGTTGGCTGCGTGCAAGGGAAATGTCCTACCCGCTGAGCTATCGCTCCAGCCTCTTGTGGTTCTTAATACTGTACTTTTACCCCACTGGTGTTCAGAGCCTCAAAAGGACAATTAACAAAACTTGTCTTTTTGCAGGGGGCTACTTTCTAGCTGTGTAAACACCTATCTTTGCTTCTTGGACCAAGTGATGCAATAGACATATTCTTAGCACCCCAGAAGAGCTGAAATGGAAATAATGAGCTTTTCCTCTCCTCCCCAGGAAGACTATGATCGTCTGAGGCCTTTATCGTATCCAATGACTGATGTCTTCCTTATATGCTTCTCTGTGGTAAATCCAGCCTCATTTCAAAATGTGAAAGAGGAGTGGGTACCAGAACTTAAGGAATACGCACCAAATGTACCCTTTCTGTTGATTGGAACTCAGGTAGGTCTTTGATTTTACCCACTTAAGGTTGGGCTGGAGAGAGAGTCCAAGGAACTAGTGTGCAGTTTGCTTTATTTGGGAGCTAGAAGCACTGTATGGGCCCCTGAGCACCACTAGTAGTGACCTGAATATAGAGCCAGGAGTAGCCCCAAAGCACTGCAGAGTGCCCTCCCCACAACAAAAACAAACAGAGAATGAATACTCTCCTCTGAGCGATGGAGGTGACCCGAAAGGTAAGGCGCATGCCATGTGTGCGAGAACCCTGTGCTCCATCTCTGGCTCAGGTACTGCCCGGGGAGTGGCCCCCTTGTCCCCAAAGAGTGATCTGCCTGACCTGTGCCTCTCAGACTAACACTGTAAGGATTAACAGTTGTTTCAATTCAGTTGTAAGTTGTAACAAATTGAGTCGCATTTGGGGGAAGAAATTGTACCAAGGGCAATTTCAGTAGTAGTTTATAAAAATTAAATTGTTTATTT
This sequence comes from Sorex fumeus, assembly GCF_029834395.1. NCBI lineage: Eukaryota > Metazoa > Chordata > Mammalia > Eulipotyphla > Soricidae > Sorex > Sorex fumeus. The sequence continues at coordinate 5,020,340 of NW_026606060.1, read as the reverse complement.
TTTTTAATGTAGGGATTAAATGGTTGTTGTTTTTTTTAATGTGGGGATTAAATAGTTTTTTTTAAATGTGGGGATTAAATTAATGTGGGGATTTATCTTTAACAACTTATGATATTCTGGAATATTATTGATGTTTTCAATTTAGATTGATCTCCGAGATGATCCCAAAACTTTAGCAAGACTGAATGATATGAAAGAAAAACCCATATGTGTGGAACAAGGACAGAAATTAGCAAAAGAGGTAATGGAATCCTTATGAAATTTAAAAATAAGCATAAATGAAGCTCCAGGAGTAATAGAAGCTACTGATTATTTCTTGTGCACTCATGTCTGCTAGGCACTGTGTGGAGTGCCCTCTGCCTGGGCTCGTTAAATCCTTCCACACCCAGGAAAGAGGCTTAGTGGTGTGGGCTTCCTTGTGTGAGGTTCTGCGGTTCGTAAGTGGCGAGCTGTTTTCAGACCAGGCCTGACTCAGGCCCAGCTCCGACCCTGGGCTACACCATCAAGAGCTTTTTTTCCAGTTAAGTTCTGTGTCTGACGAGATGCCAGAAATAAGTATCTCTTGCTCTTGCTCAGGAAGCCTTTCTTCATCACTTAAACATCTGCACTGTGCCTGGTCAAGCTCTGTCGTCAGCTTAGAATCCTGGAGTGGCATGGAAGATGGTTTAAACCTGCAGTTAAAAGCAAAACCTCAGGACTGGAGCGATAGCACAGTGGGTAGGGCGTTTGCCTTGCATGTGGCCGACCCAGGTTCGATTCCCAGCATCCCATATGGTCCCCCGAGCACCGCCAGGAGTAATTCCTGAGTGTAGAGCCAGGAGTAACCCCTGTGCATCGCTGGGTGTGACCCCCACCCCCAAAACAAAACCTCGAGGGCAGAGAGGTAGTGTAGGAGCTAAAGCTTTCCTTCTGGCTGACCTCATTTCAGTTCCTGGCACCACAGGGTCCCCCGGGCATCATGGAAGCTCTGAGTCCCACAAAGGTCGAAGGTGGCTTAGATGACTCCAGCCTTGCTGAGCTCCACGGAAGACCTCTCCCTGAAAAAAAAAATTACAAAACAGAAAATAATTCAGTAGCTGTGAAGTGTGTTGAGTTTTCTAACTCTTTAGTAAAAGCGACTAGAAAATGCTCCCATTACAGAAAGAATATGTTATACCTAAGACCTTCTAACGTATATTCTCCCTCACCCCAAAGCTAAGCTTACTTTTCTGCCAAGTGACTAACATTATTGAATCCTATTTTTTAGATGTTGTGATTCTTATAGCACTTTTGTGGAGACAGCGTCTAGCTGAGTCACTGTCACTGTCATTGTCCTCCCGTTGTTCATCGGTTTGCTCAAGCGGGCCCAGTAACGCCTCCATTGGAGACTTTGTTGTTACTGTGTTTGGCATATAGAAGACATCACGGGGAGCTTGCCAGGCTCTGCCGTGCAGGCGAGAGTAGTTCTTTTAAAATGTACTATCAGTAGGCAGAAGAAACCAAGAAAACTTTTTGGATGACAGGTTTTCCTAAGGCATAGATAAGTAGCCTCACTCACAAATCACGCTAGAAACTCCACATATTTAATTTTTTGATCTTGAGAAGAGAAGGAATGTCTAAATGTCATAAAGGAAAAATAAAAATAAAAATATTTGTAGTATTATATTTTTATGTAGATGATTTTAACTACATAAAAATATAATACCACATGAAATGCCAGAAATAAAATTAAGTCATATAACAAACTTGACAGGTATGGCAGAAAAGTGTGAATTAATATTTTTAGTATACAGAAACCTTTTGCAGTGGATTACTCAGAAATAAACCTGATAGGCATACCCCAGTAGAAAAATGGGCTAGGACCATAAATGGGAAGCTCAGTTAAAAACTGCAGATTGACCTTGAAGACAGAAAGTATATTTGGGAGTGGAAGAATAACTGGTGACATTGGTTGGAGGGAGTTTACGCTGGTGATGGGATAGGTGTTGAAAAACTGTATGCCTGAAACCCAACTATGAATTTGTAAATTACATTGCCTAAATAAAATTACTTAAAAATTAAAGAGAGAAAGTAGATTCAGACACCTTGGTCAAAACTTCAACTTCTGTGTACAAAATTATCACCCAAAAGGGGAGAAGTCTTTTAACAGCTCTGTTCCAAGCATGTAAGTAAATGAGCACTGTTGTACTATTACTAACGATCACGTTGATGATCATTGAACATGTGCAAGAAGCTTATAGTGAGGCCCACAAAGGAAAACAGAAAAAAAAAGTTAGACATCCTTTCAGACATTCTATTCTTAGAGAATTAGCAAGGATCTTGTTTTGGGAGATGGCTTATGAAGATGCTGAATTGTTTATAGAGGCAAAAACAAAAACCCCAACAACAGTGTATCTACTAAAAATGCATACTAATCATCTGCTAAGGAAAAAGTTAAGTGGTTACCAGACAGTATGGTCCCATTCTAGATCTGTCTGCTGCGTTGAGCAGTTACTTCCTTCTTGAGACACTTCTTCAATGGGCTTCCTTGGATGCTTCCTTGAAAGGGTCCCTGAAGGTTTCCCCCACTCTCATTGTCTCGTCTTCATTTCTTCAACCCCATCTCTGAATGTTGGATCAATACTCAGCTTCCTCTTTTTCCTTCTGTGCCCCTCATTCTCAAGCCCTTGAACTTGTCTTGCTGTTGATGTCTCAAGTTCCCTAAATGTCTGCATTGAGCCTGAACCTATTTCCTGAACTTATTTCTCAGCTCTTAATAATCCCATTTGAGTAGCAAAGCACTGAAATGTAATGTGTCTAAACCCGAGAGTTTCTCATTTTACCCTCCAAGTTACCCAGGTCAAACACTTGGCCGCATTTGATGTTTTTCAGACCATAACACAGTCAAACCTTGGGCACTCCAGATTGCTTTACTGTAGAATATAGCCAGCATCCTCAGCCTGCTCACCATCTCTCCTAAGCCTGGATTTCTGAACATCTTGACTGACCTTTCTCTTGCTGTGTTCCATGTCAGTCGGGTTCCAACAAGGCCAGATCAAATCTTTTAAAACAGGAGCTCAAATCAGGTCACTGTTCTGCGCAGAATCCTTCCGTGGTTTCCCAGCACACTCGGAGCAAATAAGGCTGAAGTCTTTCCTGGGGCGTAGTCTTTAAAATTTTTTTTATTTTTTTATTTTGAATCATCCTGAGATAGTTACAAAATTGTTCATGATTTTCTCTCTCTCTCTCTCTCTCTCCCTCCTTCCCTCCCTCCCTCTCCGGCATTGTGATTTGTGGTATTGCTAATGAAAGGTTATCAAGTATATCCCTTTACCTCAACACTCGGTTCTTCTTGTCTAGAGTGATCATTTCCAACTATCATTGTCATAGTGGCCCTTTCTCTGTCCTAACTATGCTCCCCCTACCCCTTGGTGGCAAGTTTTCTACTATGGACCAGTCCTCCTAACCCTTGTTTCTACTGTCTTTGGGTATTATACTTATGTTGTTTTTAAATATCCCACAAATGAGCACAATCATTCTGTTTGTCCCTCTACGTCTGATTTCACTCAGTGTGATACTCTCCATGTCCATTCACGTATAAGCAAATTTCATGACTCAGTTTTCCTAACAGCTGCATAGTACTCCATTGTATAGATGTACCATAGTTTCTTTATCCAGTCGTCTGTTCTTGGGCACTCGGGTTGTTTCCAGCTTCTGGCTACTGTGAGTAGTGCTGCAGACGGCCCTGTAGCCTGTTCTTTCCTGCTTATGAGCAGACTCTTTTCTATTCATCTGGCTTTCTAACCTCAGGCCTCTGTTTTGGGTGGTTCCCTTTATCTGGGATGTTCTTCCTTCTGTGGACATTCTTCTCCCTGACTCCTTTCCGATCTCCGCTAAAAGAACATTTCTCAACAAGACCTTGCCACCTCTGGTCCCCGGCTGCATCTCTCCTTTTGTTCTCCAGGCCACGTATTGTTTCCTGACATTCTTCCTCTATATTGGCTCATAGTCTTCACTTTAACGTGTAAGCTAGGGGAGATATAGGTAAGGCACTGACCTCATACTCGTACTTACCTTGAATCCCAGCATCACATCTGGTCTCCTGAGCACTGCCAGGGTAGCCATAAAAGCCAACTCCCCCACCCTTCCTCCCCAGTGCCCCCTCCCCCCATTGCTCCATGAAGTGTAAGCTTTGAAAGAACAGGATTGTGACTGAAGTCTATTCCCTGCTGAATTTTCTTGTCTGCTAAGTCAAAGTGCTGAGTACTTCTCAGTGACTGAATTAATGGTGGTCTCAGACACAGGTCTGCTTAGGAGCACAGAGGCCGCCTGGCACCTTCTCTTGCCTCTCTCCCCCTCACTGCTGCACTGCTGTTCCCCGAGGGCTCCCAGCTGAAACCCCCCACCCCCAGGGCTTGGCATCTGGCTCCATTTGCCTGGGACCCTTTCCCCATGCACCCCTTAGACGCTGCTTGGCTGAGTTTCCCTCCCACAGTTGCCCCAGGTGCTCATCTCCCTTGCTCTTTTTTTTCTCCCTTTTCTTACCCATCTTTCCTGAATTCCCTTTTTTGTGGCTCCCTCCTCTGGAAGAACTAAGCAGACGAGAGCATCACACTGTGGGACCCCGCATTTCCATCCAGTTCACTGGCATACCCCTAGCATCTAATACTATGCTTGGCATAGAGTCGGTACCCGGTAAATAATTAATACATTTTTTCATAGAAAATTTCTGAAAGACCAATCACAAGCATGTATCTACTCCAGGGTATTGCAATTGTGGATGATGACTGCATTTTTTTTATAATGCTGTATTTTATCATTTTCCATCGAAAGAGTGTGTTTGCATCATATCAGATTGTAAGTTTTATGTGTGTGTGATTTTTCTTTCTCTCCCTCTCAGATAGGGGCTTGCTGCTACGTGGAATGTTCAGCTTTAACCCAGAAGGGATTGAAGACTGTTTTTGATGAGGCTATCATAGCCATTTTAACTCCAAAGAAACACACAGTTAAAAAAAGAATAGGATCCAGATGTATAAACTGTTGTTTGATTACGTGAGAAACGTCTTCAGTGGCAGACAGGTCTGTTCCTCTTAGAAGGCACCTGAAAGGCTACAGCTGAACCCAGACCTCTTAAGAGTGATGCAATTTAAACTTGAAGGAAGCAGAACAAAACAAAAACAACCCTTTCTTCAAAATTCTATCAAGTTCATTGAGAATGTTTCTTATCGGTCTAAGAAGCAGCCAACAGCACCTGAAGCCACAATCTATTATAAATATTTTATTTCAGCTAGAAGGTACAATCTCTCAGGGTTTCATAGTTTAAAAAGCTACAATCACATCATAGTGTAACTACATAAACAAACAAACAGAAAACAGCAGTGCTGTAAATGGGACTGCCTGCCTGAGACCAACAGATTAATTGTTCTTGTATGTAAGATGCTTCCTATTCCAGTATATCCAGAGTGGTGCGATGACAAGGCCAGCCACGTAGCCAAAGGTCGCTCCCAGTGTACAGGAAATGGGCCACACCTGAGGAGAGAATAAATGAGATGAGGAGAAGAGAACAAATGTTTTCTTATTACTTGAGCACAAGTTAAGTGTAACCTAAATATTTCTATATTGCAGTTTAATGTGCTTTCCTACAGAATGCCAAAAGTGTAGTAAGGTCCTAGATCCATTACCATGAACACTAAAAATGTACACGTTTTAGTTAAGATGCGTGCAACTGTAACCAGGCTTCTGGCAACTGTAGAGTTAGTCTGATGCTCCCCAAAATGCATGAGGCACATGCAAAAATCACAAATTAAAAATCTGGGTCAGACTTTGCCATAATTCTGGACTCAATGTAGCTCTCTGAACCGGTTGGTAATTTGGTAAATCTTTTTAGTTTCCATATTGGCTTTGTATATCAAATGAAAGGAGGAGTGTATATGCTACGCAAAATGCAACAAACTTCCTTTAAATCAATTGGAAAGCAAAGCCTTAGAATTCAAGCATGCTACATGAAGCTCAGAGCAACTGCTTCCTTAATGAAACGCCACCTTGCGGACAGATTTTGGAACCAGCGCAGAAGCTGTAGAACCACAATGTATGTATGTTCTAGAGTGTAAGTTAACACAATACTGGCTTCCAAATACCTGTTTTCTCCAGCTATATTATATCATCAAGCTAGAAGTAAATAATATTGATTTATCTCACCCACAAGCAGTGCAATTTGGTTCCTAGTGAAAGACTGCTTAAGAGAGAGAGGGAGAGATAGAGACCAAACTGCCGTGTTCATTGTGAAGCTTATTTGGTCACAGGAACCAATGCTAAGCTTTGTTTGGGGGAACGAGCCATACATGTGTATCAGAGGCGCACCATCACACTTACCTGATTAAGTATCTTTGTTTAATGCGTCTTTGCCTTAGTTCAAAAACCACGCAACAGACAGCAGCGGTAGACGAAAGTTTCAGTGTCAACAAACTACTACAGCTCAGAGAAGCAGAATTAACCCAGAATCCCCCTCCCAGCTTTTCCCACCTTCAAATGTGGGGTAGCACTAACGGATAACATTGTCTCTGGCGAGCTTCTATCGATTTCCAGGATGAAAGCTCTACCTATTGCACAGATTGGGTAATGAAACACTAAACTTCTATACTTGAAAATGACAGCCTTAAATGCTCCTAGCAGTCACAAATCTAGGATGTACTGTCTTGTATGTAAGCTTTGTAGAGATTCTTTTTTTTTAAATCCAAGCATCAGTCCTCCTGCGGAAGAGTGGGGTCCCTGGATACCTGACAGGAGCTTTCTCCACTGGACATGGACCGAGGTTTCTCTGTGGATTTCTCCTTTCTCCCAAGAAGTAGCGGCTCACATAACGCGTCATGACCTTATGTATGCGCACATGAAATCATATCTAATTCTCTCATTTACTTTTGGTCTGCTATTTTAGATAGAACTGAAAGGAACTGTATACACCGACTAGCATATATTAGTTAAATTGTCCAATTCATGGTATAAAAGAATTAAGACAGTAAAGTATTATATATTTCCAACCTGCCTTTGGGGGTTTGATGGGGATTTGTTTTGGTTTTTTCCTCCTCAAATTCACACCTCAGAAACTCTTCACACATGGTTTACTAGGTAATGAAGTTAAAATTTAGAATTTTTCCTGTCCTAAGAGAAATGGACTAAGTGTCTGGAAGTGTCACTTCTGGATGTCCCCCATTTCTGGACCGGGGCTCTAATTGATTCCTCCATTGAAAAGGGAGGCAGAACAGATACACGGTCACTCCCATTTATCGACTCTCGTGATTCCTTTTCCTCCTCCTTCACTATAACCGTTGCTAGACATCACATTTTTTAGCTTCACGTTCCTAAGATGGTAAATATTGTGTACATAGACTATGACAACTCTAAGCAAAGATGATTGTCTCATCCGAACCTGAGGTGCCTTAGGTGCTCTATTGACCTTCCTGGGGTGTAGAGTTTCCCGTTGCTGATCAAGAACCTTTCCATGGCTTCGGTTCTTTAGTTTCTTTTTTGCAAAAATACTTTCTGCCCTTTAACTAAAAACAAAACATAATAAAACAGAAAAAAAAAACAACCAAAGACTTGTTTTCTATTCATGAGCGGAATGTAGAAAAACTGCCTTATTTTCAGAAGCATGTCTTCATTAAATAATTTTTAGGTTTCAGTAGAAATTCAGACTTATCGCTGGAACAAACAGATCAAAGTAATGAAATCTTCTGGTCAATAAAGTACTTCAAAAAATCTCACTGATACTAGTTTTGTGAGGGAATGCAGATACGTTGCTTCAAATAAGGTCATGTATGAACATAAAAGAAGCTTTTTTTCCCTTTTTTTTTTGCTTATAGGTATTACAAAGTTCTTAGAAATAATTCTTGGGTCTCCCTGAGATTTTCTTTAAGACTTTGCTAACCGCTACCCCTATTCTATCTCAAAAGGTACATTTTTCGGTTAGTTCATGTTGAATTATCATATTTCCAATGCATTGAGCCTGAATTAATGGTTTTTATTGTGAATTATCTTAGTTACTTTAGGCATTGCTTCCATATGATTTTTAATTATTAATTTTAAGTCACTGGTTTGTTGGTTGTTGCTTCTTGAATGTTACTTTAACAGTGTCCCTTCTTCATATATGGGGTTGCAAATAAAATAATCTGCATAGTTTACTATCTCTGGCAAGCACTGGACTTCTTCCCTCAGTAGTCTTTCTCAGCATCCTCTGTCAGCCCTGGGGACGACACTCTCCAGCTCCCCTGCAGCGGCCGTCTGGGCCTCTTACTGTTTGGCAACATGTGAGCGTCCACCTGTGTGCGGGTGAGCACTGTTTCGTGTGGGGAGAGTCACTGGCCCTCAAGAACATCAGCTAAATTCCCACCTGGTTACTCAGTTCTATTTCAGTCACTTTCTAACTTCAGTATGACTCTTTGTCTACAAACACATAAACATATTTCCATATATGTTCTTTAAAAAGCTGCCATACTTTGGCTCCAAATGAATGCCAAAAGTTTAATATTGGTTAGAAAGGGCTGTCTAGGGGCCAGAGCGATAGCATGGTGGGAGGGGGCTTGCCTTGCACGCGGCCAACCCGGGTATCATCCCCAGCATCCCAGGTGGTCCCCCAGCACCGCCAGAAGTAATTCCTGGAGTGCAGAGCTAGGCATAACCCCTGAGAACTGCCGGATGTACCCCCCCAAAAAACCTAAACCAAGTGTAAGTGAGGGATTAGAATTGGGAACATTTAATACTCAGCATCTCAAGAAACCCTTGCCATGAGCAAATTTAAATGATGGAATGACTTAAGAGTCTACTCATGACAGGCTTCAAAAAATAAGTCCTCAACTGGAACACTTGTTTTTTAAAAAAGAATTTTTTTAAAATAAAAGGACTACTTTGCTGATTTATATGGATCAAGAAGGGGAAGAGGAAAAGGGTATTGGAGAGATTGTCCACTAATAATACTATTTCCTACGACCTGAAATTGCACTTAAATGTTTTTTAACTATATACCATGGCAACAAAATTCATTTCTGATTTGTCAAGCACTCCAAGTATAATCATGCATTTTCATAATTAGATCTTAAAGAACAATCTCCTTATCTCACCATCAGATCTTCCTATTTAACATTTCTCATAACACAAATAGAATTTTTTTTAAATGGCATCTTCTATTGGACAGTTCATCTGCATTACTGTATTTCTCTGCATTCTGGTATCTGAGGTGGCTACCTATAATCACCTGTTTCAGAAAAACTCAGAACAAAGACATTCATGTAAAGGAAGTCATTCAAAGGTGCTAGCCACTAGAGTGACCATCTTCTATTTATCCATTTTAAAAATGAATTTTAAAGGTTATTTAGTCACTAAAAGTAAAAATCTTATTGCATAATAAAGTGTTATACAATAAAAGTATGAAATTGCTGAATTACTGTGAAAAACCAAAGCCCGTTTACAAAAATGAATAGCTACATAGTATGAAAAGGTCCCTGGCTTAAAGCAATACTTTTATTCTTTCTCTCATCAAACATTTCCTATATTTTTCATCACTTAAAAGTGTTGGGCCTGGAGCAATAGCACAGTGGGTAGAGTGTTTGCCTTGCATGAGGCTGACCCGGGTTCAATTCCCAGCATCCCATAAGGTCCCCCAACCACCACCAGGAGTAATTCCTGAATGCATGAGCCAGGAGTAACCCATGTGCATCACCGGGTATGATCCAATCAGCAAAAAAAAAAAAAAAAAAAAAAAAAAAAAGTTCTCAAAATAATCAGTATTAACAAAGGCTTAATATTACAGAGTTCAGGTACCAATAATTAAGTTTTTTTTCTCAAGCAACATTCTAGCCAAGTAAGCTAAAAATCCATAATAAACAAATAGGTATGTATGCTATCTTTCTAAAATCAATATTATTGGCACAGGAAAGACTTTTTAGTTATACAAGATTTTTTACATGTGAAGAAGATTCCATATTCTAATCAGGGATCACTATAAAATTCTGCTGATAATTTTAGGGAAAATGTATTCATTTAACTATAATACTCTATATTTCTCAATTATATTTTCAAGCATATTTTACATACTGTAGAATTAGAATGAACAACTTTGACTTTTGTATTAGGCGTCTTGACCCTGCCATTTGTTAAACGTGTGACCCTGGGAAAGTCTCCTGAACTTTCTGGGCCTTGGTGTCTCATCTGCACAATGGGCCCCACCCTAAAACTCTCCTCTTATGACAGTGACGTGAATGGGTGTATTCTGGTAATCCTCTCTGGCACAGCACCAGCCTGATGCATGCAAGCTATTAGTGATGACAAGCTTTTCATTCACGGTGTTCTAAGATATGTGAGCTAAATGCTATCATGCTAGTCTAGAACACTGTTACCCAGAATCATACACCTCCTTAAATGCTGCCCACTAGGGTATTTCTAAAGCTGCTACTATTTGAGAAAGATCCTGCCCTAATTTTAAATACTCAAAAAATCTTTTTGTGGAGCCAGAGAGTAAAACAGGTAGGACACTTTTGCTGAATGTGGCAAAAGCCCGGGTTCGATCCCAAGCATCCCATATGGTCCCTGAGCACCGCCAAAAGTGAACTATGAGCTTCATCTAGCTGTGGCCCCAAAACGGAACAAAACAAATGACAATAGTCCTTGCCAAGACTATGCAAAAGAGTCAGCTAGGCCAGCACTAGTCTCTCAGATGCAAGACCTACTAGCTGAGCCCTATCAGCTGGGACTACGATTATCGTAATTATCCTCTAATGAACCCACCTTTTAGATCTCAAGTCCCTTCATTAGTCACCCTAACTTTTCCCCATGCCTGAAACATACATTATAATCATACAAATCAAATCACATTAATCTTCAGGCCTGTCAAACACTGTATAATATCACTGCATATAATGTATCAGAAATACCAATTACCCTAAAATCATGCAATTCTTAAGTATGCCCATTAATGTTAGTTGTACCCCTCATCCGCATTACTTGCAGCAATTCATTTAGTTCTAATCCTTACGATCTTTAGTCTTGGTTCATAAAACCATTACTTGTGGGACTTGTGACTTTCGAAAATATGTTTCACAGACAAATTTTAACCTAATAAAACTAGGGAAAAGGAAAAAGTGTATTTCATAATAACAGTGTTTACCTATTTTTGTATTGACTGGGAATAAGGGTAAGTCATTTGAAACAATCTTAAATCAGCTTTTAACTTGGAGGTGCAGTGGCCACTCCAGATGCACGCGCAGGGTCTGCTCTGGGCTTGGGGTAGCCCCTGGGTGCTCCAGGACCGCAGGGTGCGGGGATCCATCAAACCAGCCCTCCCGCATGTGCTCAGCCCAAACTTAATTCTGCCTTTTTATTTCTACAGAGAAGAGATAGGATTGTCTGGCTCACACCAAGAGGTAGAACAGGTGAAGCCCAGAGTGCAAAGGTGTTTGGGATTTTTTTTTTAGGCGCCAAAGTGCTACATGTGAATTTATTAAATTTAAAGATCTAAAATGTACACATATCACGCCAGTTAAATAAGATTCTCGTGTGGAGAAAGGCAATGATGTCGAGTCTCCAGCTGTGGAGGGATGGTGACACGGGGCCCTGACTGGAACCCCAAGCGGACATGTCCCCTCCCTCTGTCCCCTCTGACATTTCTTGTGTGTGGAAACGGGAATGGAACCCACTTTGCACAGCTGCTGTGAGGATGAAGTGACTGCGCTGACAGTGCCGAGTCCCGCCTACTAGAAACATCAGAAGATACACGAAGGTTCCATTTCTTTCTATTCCATAAAAAACCTCAGTCAGAAGGGACACTTGTGTGAGGGGCAAATATCTTGAGCCTCTCCAGAGAAAACAGAGATGAATTTAACAATATACTCTAGCAACTGAAGGACTATGGTCGAATAGACAAGTGACACTCTCAACACTTGAGAACTCAAATGGAATTTTTGTACTGCTAAAGATAGTAACCAATTTAATAGGTCACTACTGTATATAACATTAATTAAGCAGTAACTGTGTCAGATGCTGAACTGAAAAATTTTTCATTTCATTTCATCATCCTGTTAATCGTCGATTGCCTCGAGCAGGCCCCAGTAACGTCTCTTTCATCCTAGCCCTGAGATTATATTCACGGCTATTTAGGAGAATGAGACCCATCATTGTTACTGGTATTTGGCATATTTGGTAGGCCACGGGGAGTTTGCCAGACTCTGCCCTGTGGGCAGGCTACATTCGATAGCCTGAAAAATAATTCTATTTATTCCTCACTAGTAAGTGACAGATCTTAGATATCAACATATTAATAAAACACATGGTTTTAAGATTTTCATGGCCAATTTCCCTTGCTCAGATTAACCAATATTTCTTATTACCCATTTATTTTCTGTAATATAAAAATACCAGCTAGTTTTGATACAAGACATTTTTCACAAAAAAACTCACAATTATCTAGACTATAAAATCTTTCAGAACATACAAAATATGAATAATGATTTGCTCTAAATGACTATTAAATAGTTAAATCCCAGTCCATATAATATTTAAGCATCTGTTATACTTACAGAAAGATATATCTGTGTGTATACATGTGTATACACATATATATACATACACATATATGTATGTATATGTATGCATATTATGTATGTATGTATATATGTGTATACACACACATATATATGCTTTGTACCAAGTGAAAACTAAAATAGTTATAGACTAGCTATTCAATTAGATCAGATAAAAAACTGAATTGTAGTGTACAACTTTCCATAGTCCAAATATTTACTTTGGCATTAACTATCATTAAGTTCTCCCTAGGACTGGAGAAGGCTAATTGAGTTGTGAGCAATTCAAATGCTTCTTTTCTTGCTAATATTTAAAGGAGAATCATTAAGGCAGGAACAAAAGATGATTTTAAGAAACAACAAAGATGATTAATAATAACATCCTCTTCTTCCCTCCTCTGAGACGGAAGGCTTCCTTATCATTACTTACCAATTATCTAAATTCATGTTAGCAAGTGAGGAAAAAAATTGTTTTCATTCAGACTACATCTTTTGAATGGGCCTTACTGGGAATTTACTGATGAACAAATTGCACAAAAAAAGTTATGAATGCAAAATTAAACACTGTAATCTTATGTTTTGCTTTTGGAACTTTACACAAAGTCATATGTGAGTATCAAGTAGAAAAAATTAAACTAAAACACATAAAAATAATTCTTTTTTAAGTGTCTTGCCCACACCTGACAGTTCCTTAGGGCTGTGCTCCTGGTCTGGTGCTCAGGGGCGATTTGGGGCCCAGATGCTCCAGCCCCGTAAGCCCTTGCCCTGCCTTCAAAGAAGGTGGAACTGCTCAACCAGTCTTATTTCTCTGTCTAGAAGATAAACCAGCTTACAGTTCAGAAATACTTGCTGTTATCTGATCATATCACATCTGGGTTATAAGAAACAGGAAACTAAAAGTATCTTAATATTTCTTAATACATTGCCAATATTATATTTTTGATAATAAAGCCTAAATATTAGTATCTTTTGTGAAACTTTAATTTCTAGAAAGAAATATCCAATCTCAAAATATTTTTATTCCATTATCTGTTTCTCTGGCAGATTCTGTCGGCCTCATAGGCCTTACTAAAGAAGACAGTTTCCCTACTTATATCACTTTTTCTGTGTTTAAGAATTATGAGAAATAAAACTAAAAAGCTTTGCTAAAAGTAATGCAGCAAAAGAAAATAATGGAACCTCAGTTTCTCTAGTTCATTAGTAAGAAACTGGCTAAAAGGGAGTATAGGTGATTATCACTGAACAAACAATGATGAATTATACACTAATTCTATTTAAGCTACCAACAAAATAATTTTAAACGGTTACATTAAGTGGAAAAACAGTTTCAAACACTCTAAAAACCCAACTGCAAAGATAATTAAACCACCAGTAATCCAATCAAATCAAACTTTTTAATGAAGACCAATACTTGTTACATATTTAAATTAGCTAGCTAAAAGTCTTTTTAAAAAGCCATTAAGATGGAAACTCTGGGGGCTGGAGTGATAGATAGCACAGCGGGTAGGGCGTTTGCCTTGCACGTGCTGACCTGGGTTCGATTCCCAGCATCCCATAAGGTCCCCTGAGCACCTCCAGGAGTAATTCCCGAGTGCATGACCCAGGAGTAACTAACCCCTGTGCATCGCCAGGTGTGACCCAAAAAGCGAAAAAAAAAAAAAATGGAAATTCTGCTCCATTTACAAATCTGATATTGCTGATTTGGGTCCAGCTCATCTCTTTTATTGTAAATAAGCACTGACGTAGAAAAGTAAGTCAGGAACTAAAAGTCTGAATAAAAAAAGATGGATAAGTGAATTGTAAAGAGAAATATATTTTTTACACAAACCAAAATCCAGAGTTTACAAAAGAATGTCTGCTTCCCCAAGTATAAGGCATCAAACCTTCACATTCGAATATATTCTATGAATGCACATTTCCTTATCAACTCAGGACATACTGATGGCATGTGTCACTACTTTGTATTTAAATTTTTTTGTGTGTATCCGAAAGTAATGCATCTACTGTAAATCAGAACAATTTCTGTGCATCATCTTCAATGACTGTCCTCTGATGGTAAGGGATGACGACATATGAATCCCTATCTCCCACTGAACATTGAGACAAAGAATACAAAAAGACCACGTTTATCAGCTTCCTCTGGTATCACAACATATCCCTATTTCAAAGCCTGCCTTTCGCTTTAAAAAAAATATTTCAAGGGGCTGGAGCAATAGCACAGCAGGTAGGGCGTTTGCTTTGCACGCAGCCCACCTGGGTTCGATTCCCAGCATCCCATATGGTCCCCCGAGCACTGCCAGGAATAATTCCTGAGTGCAGAGCCAGGAGTAACCCTGTGATCATCGGGTGTGAATCAAAAATTAAATTAGAGTAACCCTGTGATTGTCGGGTGTGAATCAAAAATTAAATGAAATATATATATATATATATATATATATATATATATATATATTTTAAGATCCTAATTCGTTTTGGAGGGGCCGGAGAGAGAGTACAGCGGGTAAGAGGGCTGCCTTACATGTAGCCTACCCGAGTTCGATCCCCAGCATCCCATATGGTCCCCAGAATACTTCCAGGAGTAATTCCTGAACGCAAAGCCACAAGTAAGCCCTGAGCACTGCCGGGTATGGCTCAAAACAAAACCCAAAACCTAAACAAACCAAATTCAGATGGCATCAGCCAGGTTAAGAAATTATGAATCTAAGGCCCTTAAGAGTAGGATATATAAAAATTATAAATACAGGGGCTGGAGAGATAGTACAGTGGGTAAGGGTACAGTGGGTAAGGTGCTTGCCTTGTACACACCTGACCTGGGTTCAATCCCCAGCATCCCATATGGTCCCCCAAGCACTGCCAGTAGTAATTCCTAAGTGCAGAGCCAGGAGTGATCCCAGAGCATCACCAGGTGTAATTTAAAAATTTGAAAGAGAGAAAAAATCTGCTAAAAATTATAGATATGAATTCCTTCAACTTCTAGTCATTTTGAAAACTCCAAGACACATTTACAAAGTAAGTTTCTTTTACACTATTACAAAGTAAAGTTTCTTTACTACACAGGCATAAAAATAGTACTGGCAGACAGAAACAAGATGAGCTGACACCTATGGCGCCAAGACTCACTCCCAAAAGAAGTCACCCGTCTGGGCCCAGAGTAACAGTACAGTGGGCACAGAGCAAACCCAGGAGACCTCTTAGAGCCAAGAGGAACCCCTGAGCATCACTGGGTATGACACCAAAACAAACAAACCCACAAAAGAGTCATGCTTCTGGCAGTGACAGGGGAAAAGGATTCCCAACTTGACTGAACGAAATAATTTACAGACACAGCCAGGTTCAAGTGTAGGTTATTGGCATACTGTTAGAAACCATGGGACACTGAGCAAAACTTACAATGAAAGCAGGTGTTGCATGCTTCTGTTTCACACGGACAAGAGTTTCCTTTCCTCCTTAACGTTTTAAGAGTGACACTATTCAAGGGCCTACTTAGCTGGCTCTCGTCTCAACAGTCTATCACTGTACCTTATACGATGGCTTTAAGGATGAAAAACCAACCTGCCATGGTTTCTCCCAGTCGAGTGGAATAGGAAACGCACCCAGCCAGCTGCCCAGGAGACTAGAAACTGTAGTGATCTGGAGACTGTTCTCCCAAATGGAGGTCACTCTGTAAAAACAAATGCGCGAATCTGTCATGGGGAAGTATCTTAGCTGCTAAAGATCCAAACACAATTTATGCGATAGCACAAATTAACACTATGCATTTTTTTCCACACTCACTTAAAATAAGCGTCTCAGATTGACAAATATTTACTATGACTATTAACCATGTTTTTTAGGTGGTAAGTAAGACATATGTATCGTGAGAATCAAAAACACAGATGAGCATGAGTCTCCCCTTCACCCACAACTCTGTATTCTGTGATGAGTTTATTACATGACCTTCCAGAAGTACTTTACACAGGAGAGTCGGAGAGACACTACAGCGGGTACACGCAGCCAACCCTAGTTCGATCCCCAGCATCCCATATGAACCCCGAATTCCACCCAGGAATGATTCCTGCAGAGCCCTGAGCATCACCTGGTGTGGGCTCTCGCTCCCAAAATTACTTTACACAGGTACAAACGGAGACACATTCAACTGTTTCGAAGAATATATTCGTATGTGTACATATGTACACATGTATCTATTCTTCTAAACAATAACCACCTGAGTTGGCATTTCCCTTGTTAATAATACACTAGTATTCCATTGTGTGGGGGAAGGAGCACTATTAATTCAACTCGTACACATTCCGTTAGAATAAATCAACTCCACTTTGTGGGGAGGAGCAGAAAACAAAAACAAAGTATTTTAGAAGATGCTATAAATGTTTGACCTCCCATTCCTGTTTGGGCTGGAGCAACACATAGCGGGTAGGGCATTGCCTTGCACGCAGCCGACCTGGGTTCAATTCCTCCGCCCCTCTCGGAGATCGCGGCAAGCTACCGAGAGTATCACGCCTGCACGGCAAAGCCTGGCAAGCTACCCGTGATGTATTCGATACGCCTAAAAGAGTAACAAGTCTCACGATGGAGACGTTACTGGTGCCTGCTCAAGAAAATCAAGGCACAACAGGTGAACAGTGCTACAGTGCTACCACTGTCAATCCAAATTCCATTCCAATTTATTAAGTGCACATATTAGAGTATAAAGGAAGAAAGATGTAATTCTGCCATTCTCTTGGTAGGTCTTAATTTTGGTGTTCCGCTAATAGTGTGATGAGTCTGGTCACAACAGAATGAAACACAGTACAGGAAATGGTATCTGATCATTCAGTGTTTAAAATGCAGGGTGGACTTATTATGAAGTTAATGAAAAGTAGTTTCATGCAGCTCATGGGGAACAAATGGGAAAACTTTTGTTTTATCAGATGTATGCCAACCACTGCACACAACATGTACACTGAACTAAGGAAGCTGCAAATGACAAGTCAGTTCTTAAGCCAATTTACTTACCAACTGCCCATCTCATTGTTCCCCCATCTCCCTGCCCTCCCACCCCACCTAACTAGAGCTGAGAAAAGGCAGGATCCAATCACTAGATATTTGTTTTATGTATTGATGTATTTGCTGGGCTTTATTCTTTTTTATGCTACTCAGTACCTCAGAATGCCAGTCAGTTTCTCCAATTAGCGTTCAGTAGAATAGAGCTCTACTCCTTTTTGGGGAGAGAGGAGGGAGAACACAGCAGTTTTTCAAAAATTATTATAACACCATTATTTACCAAGGTGTTCGTAAGTTCATGAATCGAGTTGATTTCAGTTGCATTCAATGTTCCACCACTTGTGTGCCCTTACCTCCACCAACGTCCCCAATTACCCACCCGCAACCCCAGCCTGCCCCCTTCGCAGGCACAAATAAATGTACTTCATATTGTTTGGTTACCGCACAAAGGCAAAGGGAATTATCAAAACTTGGATCAATAAGTCAATTTTGATCATTATTACATCTCACAATACTGATGTAATTTCTGAAAATTAACTGGGCTCGTTGGTGCGAACTGAGCCTTCTGGATTACTGTTTTCACTCGCTGAGCCCGGTGGTCTTAAATGCAACTTTCCCATCAGATTTGCTGTCCCCCTACTTTTCTGACAGAACTATGAATTTCAGAGGTACTGTGCAGTGGCATATGCAGCTGTGTGGTCCAGGCACGATGGAGCTGGGTGATTTGGTGTTTGGCAGTTTGGCGGGGTTCAGTTGTGGAGCTGGGGGCTTTCCATGTTGAAGGATGTGGGATGTCCCTGCGGTGCATTCAGGAGGAAGGGGAATCTTCCCACCTTGAGAAGGTCCCTCCCAGAGTTGTCAGCCCCGGGAAGATCTGATGGAATTATGTACTTTTGGAGATTTAGTTGTGGTGCTGGGTCACTTGTCTGCTAGAGAGATCCAGCAGGGTTTTTTTGGTTGGTCTGGTTGCTTGTTTTACATAAAGAACTGTACTATATTCAACTTGTTTGGTCAGTGGTGTTTCAAGAAACAAATAGGGCTACATTAAACTAAGAAGTTTTGCAATTCAAAAGAAATGGTGACCAAGATCCAAAGGCAGCCCACCCAGTACCTAACTGATAAGGGGTTGGTATCAACGCTATATTAACACTGGCAGAACTTTACAAGAAAAAACATCCAACCCCATCAAAAATGGGGAAGAAGAAATGAACAGAAACTTCTTCAAAGAAATTCAAATGACCAAAAGGCACATGAAAAATTGCTCTACATCACTAGTCAACAGGGAGATGCAAATCAAAACAACAATGAGATATCATCTCACACCACAGAGACTGGCACGCATCCAAAAGAACAAGAACAACCAGTGCTGGCGCAGATAAGAGAAGAAAGGGACTCTCATCCATTGTTGGCGGGAATGCAGACTGGTCCAAACTCTTTGGAAAATAATATTGTCTTTCCTCAAAAAACTAGAAGTTGAGCTCCCATTTGACCTAGCAATACCACTTCTGGGATATACCCTGGGGACCCCAAAACACACAGCAGAAACGCCCTCTGCACTCCTAATTCACTACTCACAATAGACAGAATCTGGAAACAACCTGAGCGCCCAAGAACAGATGACTGGATAAAGAAACTATGGTGTATCTAAACAATGGTATATCTAAACTGCTACTATGCAGCTGTTAGGAAAAATGAGGTCATGAAATTTGCTTATAAATGGATGGACATGGAGCGTATCATGCTGAGTGAAATGAGTGAGGAGAGGGACAGACAGAGAATGACTGCATTCATTGTGGGCTATTAAAAAAATATGGTATGAGACTAATATTCAAAGACAGAAAAACAGGGGGCAGGAGAACTGGTCCACCATTGGGAGCTTGCTACAAGTGGTGGTGGTGGGGGGAGGGGAGCGGGAGTTAGAATAGGGAAGGGACCACTATGACAATACAATAACAGTTGGAAATGATCACTCTGGATGAAAACTGAGTGTTGAGAGTAGGTAAAGGGATATACATGATGACCTTTCAGTATCTGTTTTGCAAACCATAATGCCCCAAAGAAGAGAGAGAGAGAGAGAGAGAGAGAGAGAGAGAGAGAGAGAGAGAGAGAGAAGGAGGGAGGGAGGGAGGGATGGATGGACGGATGGATAGACGGACGGACGGACTGGAACACAGGAGGTGGGAAATGTAGACTGGGTGTTGGAACGTTGTATGACTGAAACTCAATCTTGAACAACTTCGTGTATCTCACAGTGATTCAATTAAAAAATAAAAAGAACTATACTATACATACAATTTAATATGATAATTTTTCTTTTATCTGGCTGACAAATACTGTTTAGCCTTCAATTAACAAACAACTTCTCCACGTTGCAATAAATAAGATGACATGACTAGAGACACCTTTTTTTTCTTTCTGCTAGTAAGAGTTTCCTTTTTTCATTTTAGAAAGCCAACTGGATTTGGAAGAACAGGTACCATTTGATCTTAAAGACTGAGGAGCCGCAAATATAGAATAAAAGGATGTAAGTAAAACTGGTTGAGGCTGAGTGAAAAAGTTGAAAAAAATAATGTTGGGAAAATATGTGAGAGTTAAGATTTTGAAAAGGCAACAGCTCTTTTAAGTTCAGTAAAGACTTTCCCTTCAAAAATTCTTTCCCAGCCAAGCCATTTATTTAAAGTGTTCCAACTCAACATTTTTAGTGTATTTAGAGCTGTGCCACCACCAAGCCTAAATGCAAGCCAATAGTAGTCATTCCTTATTTTCCTCCCTCCTTCCAAGCAATCACTCACCTACTTTTTGCTTCTACAAATTTGCGTATTCTACATTTCATACAAATAGAAGCATATAATATGTGGTCTCTTATTTGGCTTCTCCCTCTGAGCGTAATGCCTTCAAGGTTCACTCATTTGGTAGCGCTATGCTGCCAAATCATATTTGACTGTGTAAGCATACCAGATTTTTGTCTTTTCCATCCATCGGTTAATAGGCATGTGAGCTGTTTCCACTTTTGGATCATTATGCATGGTTATCCCATAATCATTCGTGTATACGTTTTGTGTAGACATATGTTCTCTTTATCTTGGGCATGATCATAGGGCAATTATGTGCTTAACCTTTTGAGGAATTGCCCATCTATTTTCCAAAGCAACTGAATCTGTTTACACTCCCGGCAAATGAGGATTCTAGTTTTTCCACACCCTGTTAACATGTTATTATTGTGCATATCATATGTAAGTCTGAAGTGGTATCTCATTATGGTAGGTTTTATTTATTTTTGCTTTTTGGGTCACACCTGGCGATGCACAGGGGTTACTCCTGGCTCTGCAGTCAGGAATTACTCCTGGCGGTACTCAGGGGACCATATGGGATGCTGGGAATTGAACCGGGGTCGGGCCTGGTGCAAGGCAAATGCCCTATCTGCTGTGCTATCTCTCCAGCCCTGATATTTGTAATTTTAGAAGTCAAACTATATGGTTAGGTATTAGCCCTCTGTCAGATGTATGTTGTAACTACTTTTCCCCATTTAGTTGGGTGTTTTGACTTCAACCATTATTTCTTTTGCAGAGCAGAAGATTTTTAGCTTGATGTAATTCCTTATTATAGCTTTTCTTTCTTTCCTTTTTTTTTTGGCCAATGAAATTGTCTCACCTAGACTCTACTGGGGTCAATATCACTGAAATGTCTGCTTATGTTTTCCTCAAAAAAAAAAAAAGGCATGTATTTTATAGATAAAGGTCTGATGTTGAGTCTTTAATCCATTTTATCTTATATATCTTCATTAAGATGTGATTCAGATCTGATTTTTTTTTTTTTTTGGCACAAGGCTAATCAGTTTTCCCAGTATCATTTGTTAAAGAGGTTTTCTTAGCCCGACTTTGTTATCCTGCCCTATGCTATAGATTAACTATTCATTCATCTAAGGTTTTACTCCCGAACTCTTAGTTCTATTCAACTTTCCTAAGAGTCTGTCTTTATGCCAGTACCATGTGGTTTTGATTACTGCAGCTTTATAATATAGCTGGAAGCCAGAAAAATGCATCTTCCCTTTTCTCAGAATTGCTTTAGCTATTTTATGGTTCAGGTATTCTGTTCAATGGCCTTGAAGAATGTCATTGAGAATTTTGATGGGGGTTGTGTTAAATCTATAAATCTCTTTGATTAGGGTGTCCATTTAACAATATCAAATCTTCTAATCCATGAACAAGGAATAATGCTTCCATTTCATTTTGTCTTCTTTTTAGTTCCTTCAGTGATTTACAGTTCAGTTTTCACTAAACACTTCTTTTATCTCTATTGTTAAGATGATTCCTAGATACCCAAGGATTGGTTTTCTTCTGTTTGTTTTGTTTTTAATTTTCATTAGTGAAACACCATGAGGTACAGTTGTAGACTTATAAATTTTTGTGCATGGGCTTCAGTTATACAATGATCAAGTACCCATCCCTCCACCAGTGCCCATTCTCCACCACCAATGATCCCAGTATCCCTCCCACCCCCCACCCCCCCTCCATCCCACCATGCCTCTGTGACAGGGCATTCCCTTTTGTTCTCTCTCTCCTTTTGGGTGCTGTGGTTTGCAAAAGAGGCATTGAGTGGCAATCATGTTCGGTTTATAGTCTACTTTCAGCATGCATCTCCCATCCTGGGAGGATCCTCCCAACACCCTTTACTTGGTGCTCCCCTCTCTATCTGAGCTGCCTTCTCCCCCAGCATATGTGGCTGGCCTCCAAGTCATGGAGTAAACCTCCTGGTACTTATCTCAACTATTACCCAAGTGTTTTTTTGACACAACTATAAATGGGAATGGGCTTTTTTTTTTTAAATCTTCTTGCTTACCTCTAAAATGTCACAGATTTCTGTACACTGATTTTACAGCTGGCTACTTTGCTGTATGTTTACTGTTCCTAGGAGTTTTTTAACTCTTTAGGGTTTACTATGTCCAACCTCATGTCAGCTGTGGATAGTGATCACTTGATTTCTTTATCACTGTTGAACAGAACACTCCCTCAAAGAAGACATACATATGGCCAACCAGTGTTTGAGAAAGTGCTCATCATGACTGAGTATCAGAGAAAGGCAAGCAAAGCAACATTGACTGATCACCTCCCACTGGTGAGAAAGGTCTATATCAAAGAGTACAGAGATCATCAAAGCCAGCAGGGACGTGATGGAAAAGGAATTCAGATTCACTGTCGGTGGGACTGTGAGTGGCTTCAGCCTTCATGGAAAATGGTATGGAGACAAAAAAAAATTAAGAATAGAACTAACTTCCTTATGATCCAGGGATCCCAAGAGCACTAAAATCATAACTTGCAAGGATCTATGTATATATATGTTTACTGCAGCAATACTTATTTAATACCTAAGATCAGGAAGTAACCAAGTGCCCAACAAAGATAAGTGAGTAAAGAAATGATGGTTTACGAATCTGACAAGCTGAGAAAACTCCCGGGTATCCTGAGGCCAACTCAGGCCAAGTCCCTGCCCTGCTGAGGCTCATTCAGTCACACTCACACCACAGAGCTGCCACCATGCAAGCCACACAAACAGCCCAACTCCAATGCTTCACAACCAATCACCGCAGAGACTCCAAGCCAAAGACAAATTCCAAGTACACCAGTTTTAGGGCTGAGAACCCTGGGGTCTTCTCGGTGTGGAGGCAGACTGTCTCCCCTGACACCCTTACTGCTGACAGCCCCAGCGCCCACACCCACTTCCAGGTGAGAAACAGCTCATCTCCACAGCCCATTGCCAGTTTCACCTCCACAGCTCATCTCCACAGCTCTTCTCCACAGCTTCACCTCTGCAGCTCATCTCCACAGCTCATCTCCACAATTTCATCTCCCCAGCTTCACCTCCACAGCTTTACCTCCAAGCTCATCTCCACGGTTTCACCGCAAAGCTTGGAAGAGATGCAAGCAAACCCAAGTCACAGAAACTCATTGGCCCAGTTTTACAGATCCTGGAATTCCCGGAGTGCACTTGCATATGTGTCCTCGCAACATCTCCAAATTCCGTGATCCTGACACCCCGGTAGAAGCACACCACATGAGATGGGAAAATATCATCGAGGCAACTAAGCGCAAGAAACAAAAACAATGACACAGAAGGCTCAACTAGCAACAAACTGCTTAGTAAACCCTCAGACTTTAAGTCATTAAAGACCCTCGGTGAGATACAACAATTTTCACACATTTTTCTTTAACTGATGTATGTTTTTTTTTTAACTCCACTAACCACATTATTGTACAAACAATATAAAATCAATTATTTTGTGCCTGAAGGGGGGGGCAGGCTCAGGCGGAGGGAGGGGAACTGAGGACAGAGGTGGAGGGAAATCACACAAAGTGGTGGGATTGGTGCGGGAACACTGAATGCCTGAAACAACTGTATCATGAACTCTGTAAAGCACAGTGTGAAATAAAGGGCAGGGGAAAGGATCTGGGAAGCTGTGAACAGCTGTGGCTTGCCTGTGTCACACATCCTCAGGCTGTTGCTGAGATGGTGGATACCTCTGGCCGGCATCACTCAAGTTTCACGAATGATAAATCTTCCCAGTGGTACTCGGTGGACTCAAGCGAAGGAGCATGTGAATTTCTTTGATGCTGCCATAAGATCTGGCCTTGTCACCATAATGCAAGGCTGGACCCTGAGGAAAATGTGTGCCCCTACTTATATACTACGTATTTTTAAAAACTTTCTAGAATGCTAAAGCACTTGTTTATAAAATGTTAAATAGCTGAAAAGTAGACATATTAAGGGGCTGGAGCAATAGCACAGCGGGTAGGGCGTTTGCCTTGCACGCGGCTGATCCAGGATCAATTCCCAGTATCCCGAATGGTCCCCGGAGCACCACCAGGAGTAATTCCTGAGTGCATGAACCAGAAGTAACTCCTGTGCATCACCGGGTGTGATCCAAAAAGCAAAAAAAAAAAAAGTAGAGACATTAAAACTCAGACATACTAAATATTATTAAGTTTAAATTGGAGGAAGTATATTACTATCATTTGATAGCATATCATTTGATAACATGATATCATTGATAAGATATCTCTCCTATCATGTTTTGCACTCCTCAAGCATACTTTCAAAGTGTTTTCCTATTTATTGTAACTGAGGTTTGGCAATGAAAAATTAATCAATTTTGAAAAAAGAAACTATGGTTTATATACAGCACTGGAGTACTATTCAGCTATGAGAATAGATGAACTACTGCAGTTCACTGCATCTTGGATGAGGTTCGAGGATGTCATGCTAAGTGAGGTGAATCAGAAGGCAAAAGAGAAATGCCAGATCTTCTCACTCATTATGTGTAGTATAAAGAAACATAGTATAAAGTGAGCTGTGAACTGAGGCTGCAAAGCCCGAGGTAGGGAGAGAGGGGATCCTGGGATGTAGGGGAGAGGGGGGGGATGCAACACACACACAGGAAGGGAGTTTATGGATCCTTTCAATGCAGAACACTGAGTGCAGAGCAGTGGAGGGGTACTGACACTCGAGTGATGGGGGTGATGGTGCAGGGTTCCGAGAATCCAAGAATAATACTCAAACCAATGGGAACTGCGATAAAACTCACCAGTAATTTAAAAATAAAGAGCATATAGAAAAAGTCAAAGTAAAGGAGAGACTGAAGATTATAAATCAAGACTGCACTATGATTGAGTCATGTTCCAATAACAGAAACGTAAGAATTTTCTTTACGCTCTTATCCCAAGTCCCAGGAACTCCAAGGCATGGTCATACCTTTTTACACAACGCACCTTTGTGACCATCTGCTATATGTCAAAATAAGAAGTGAGAACATCCAAAAGGTTCTCCTCTATGTCGTGTGCTGTATACAGAGTACTTATGATCCTATGTATAATAAACTCAAGAAAAAGAAAATGAACCAAGATCTAGTTTAAGACCAGAAAAATTCTTTGGGGCTGTAGCGACAGTCCAGTGGGAAGGGTGTTTGCTTTGCATGTGACCCACCCAGGTTCGATCCCAGTACCCCATATGCTCCCCTGAGCGCCACCAGGAGTGATCCCCTGCGCTCAGAGCCAGGAGTAAGCCCTGAGCACTGCTGGTGTGACCCAAAACAAAACAAACAAAAAAGAACCCAAGACAGAAAAACTCTGTAGCTTATATTTTTTTCAGTGCCAGGAATTAGACCCAGAGCCTCACACATCAAAGGCCTACTGCTGAATAATCCTCAAGTGTATCTTTAAAAAAAATTTTTGATTAAAAATTTTGTTTAAAAATACAGATGTATCAACAATCCCACCACCAGTGTCAATTTCCCTCCTTGTACGTCAAAAACCCAACTATGAGTAACTTTGTAATGTATGGAGCTTTAATAAAACAAAATTTTGAGGGAAAAATAGAAATAGACACTAACTTTGTTAACTGTAAAATAAATTTATATGTATCAAAATAATATTTATAAATATCTTGAAGCTGAAACGTTTTAAACAACAACTACTACTACTATTGCCACCATCATCACCAGCACCATTACTACAAAAACCACCCCCCTGGATCTCTCATTCCCCCATCCTGATTTCCGCTCCAGAAACAGAAACTTTCACCTCCTCTTCCTTGCTTCGTGTAGATACCTCGCATTTTAAAGAACATGCATTACATGGGGGTATGGTGCCACCAGCAGGTCAATCTGTACCTGGGAGGCGAGTGCATCAGCAACCTGATGGTGCCTTCAGACTTCTAGAGACCCTAAAATTGCTGCTGTGCCTTTGGCCACACCCCAACAACTTGGGGCCAAGTTTACCAAGAAAGTAAATGGCCAAAAGTTAGATACGCGGGAGACACACCCAGAAACCACCTTTGGCTCAGCTATATAATTGGAGGCAAGACCTCCGATTCCTCATCAAACTGCATAAGAGTCATGATCCCTGAGATGCAGAAACGAATCTTAGAACCCAACGGCTTTTGGCAGAAATGCGTCCGGTCCCCACAGTGGGTTACCAGCACCAGGTCACTCCAAGGGGGAAAGGGCGCTGTCCCTCCGCCTGCTCCCTCTTGGCAGAACTGTGGCCACCATCCTCCAGAGGCCATTGGACAATAAGGTTTGGGCCACAGTGATGAGACACACAGGGCCTCACGGGATGGGGGTGGTGCTGGCCCTTTCCTCCCCCCACAATGAGACCCCCAAGCCAGCTGCTTAATGGCCATGATCCCAGAAATTCAGGAACAAATCTCAGGTTTTGGCAGAAATCCCTCCAGATTTAATTGTTAAAATTTCAGAAATCCAAAATCATGTGGCCATTACTTTGGGCACACAATATCATATGTTATTCATAATTAGCAATAGAAAACAAATTGTCTATAACAAATTGTCTATGGTTGCCTTTTCGGCAGATCTGAGTGTTGGGGTAAAATCCCAAATAACAATGGTGTGTCTGAGGTCGAAATATTGAATCAAAGTAAAGAGAGAGTAACGTAGAAATCATCTGCCCCACAGGTAGGGGGAGGGTGTGGGATGGGGTGTATACTGGGGTTTTTGGTGGTGGAAAATGGGCACTGGTGAAGGGACAGGTGTTTCATCATTGTATGACTGAGGAGACATAAACCCGAAAGGTCTGTAACTGTTCTCACGGTGATTCAATAAATAAACTTATAAAAAAGAAAAAAAATAAAGAACATGCATTACATATGAATTTTTCAAAATACATTCATTCTTTCTACAATGGAAGATTTAGCATCTTCACCCACAAACCTCCCCATCTTCATCTACACTGCCTCCTGAGGGTTGTGTCTCTTCCACAGTAGAATCAATGACACGGTATCTCTATTGATTATAAAAATATTAGTCACAGCTGAACCACACATTGAGCCATGATTGCATCTCTTTTGTTATAGTAAGAAGGTAATTTTCTTTGAACATAAACAATTATTTGGGAGGGGGGGTGCACCCGGAGGTATTGGGGCTTATCCCTGGCTTAGGGATCACTCCTGGGGGGTCTGAGGACCATATACAGTCCCAGAAATGGAACTTGGGTTGGCCTCTTGCACCTTCCCCACCTGGGCTACCTCTTCTGCACAACTGCATTAAAGAAAGAATCCTTTATTCACGTTCCTTCACTTAACTGCCTTCAAACATTCCAAGGAAACTACCATCACCCCCAAACGTGTGTGCCCTATTTGCCCTCTCCCTCCTGGGAGGCATCTTCCCTGCTCCACACTGGACTGGCCGCTCTGAGCCAGAGGCCCAGCTGCTCCCTGTCAGTCCTGCCCATCAGCTTGTGAGGTCCTCTTTCCCTCGCAGGACGTCAGGCCCTCCTACCTCTCCTACTTCTTCAAGACTTCCTCTTTCCCCCACTCCCATCCTGACATTAAAACAAAAAAATTATTCAATAAGTCCCTAAGAAATGGTACATGAAGAAAAGATTTTATAGACCCCTTTTTCTCCTGCAGCATCAAGGATCAAACCCTGAGCTCTCACGTGCAAAGCAGCCGCCATACTGCGGAGCTACATTTCCAGCCCAGGGATACTTTAAGTCTGAAAATTACTATTAATTAGTGGAAATCACTTTGCCTCGGCTCTCCACTGTTTTCCGATTCGTCACGCCGGCTCGAGTCTTCTGCAGGCAACGTGCCCTCCCAGCCGCCTTGGGGCTTTGGGTTCACCTCTTTCCTCTTGGTTCTTCTTGTTGAAAAATTCAAAAATAATGCATCTTGGAGTGAGTTATTTTTCATCTATCTTGCTGGATATGTGTGGAAATGTATGGATCTTCTTAATCCAGAACTTTGGGTCTCTTGTTCTTAAAATTTCATTTTAAAAACCTGAATTTTCTGGTGGAATGTTTTTAGTTAGAATTAATCCTCTGATTTTATCACTTTGAGGAATCTTTTTAACTCTGTCTCCATTCTGTTGAAATTTTTTCTGATTATATTTTTTAAATGCCATAAGCTTATTCTCTGCATAGCCCTTTGATTGCCTCCTGTTTGGTTTTTACGAGTGTAATGCTTTTAATGGATTCAATTTTTTTTAACTATTCTTTGATGTTTTAGTTCTTTGTTTCTACTGAGTTTGTTATTTTCACTTTGTAATTTCATTTTAGAGGTAGTCATAAAATGTCCTGTGATTCTCGATTTCTTATTCCCTTTTAAAGTCCAACATTTGTAGGGCATCCTAGAACAGGCATGTCTACAGAGGCGGAAGATGCAGCAGATAGTGTGGGTGTGGCTGGGCAGTGGCAATGGGAGGAGGAAGAGAAGAGTGGGGCTGGAGGACTGTTGCTAACAGCCACGATTTCTTTTGGAGAGTGATGAGGTGTTCTAAAATCAGACATGATGGGTGGACTCAGCAATAACCAATTAGATGCTCACTTCAAATGGGTGCATTTCATAGTATGCAGTTATATCTCAACTTTTTAAACAATAAGATTCTAACTGCATAGGTAGCCTAAGTTCACACTGAGCTTACCTGCACCAGGAGCTGGGGAGGAAGCAGGTTTTTTAGAGGAGCCCCAAATATGGTGCTTGCAACTTTTGGGGTGGTATTCTTATTCCCAGCAAGAAAATAATGCAGCATTCTGCAGAGATGGCATAAGCCTGCTAGCAGTATCCTGGGCTACACAATAAGAAAAATGGACTAGAGATAGGGTGAAGAAGAAACTGCTTAGTATTTTATATTTTATTTCACCCTTATTTCCTGAAGCCCAGCAAGGCCTGGAACCTGGGGAGGGCCAGAGTGAATGGCTCGGGAGGTTCAATTTTGTTTTTTCCATCTTCACTTCCCCCACTGTGTAACTTTGACTAACTCTATTATTATCTTTATATACCATTAGCATTCTGCTTTGTAGCCCCAATCCATGAATTTTTTTGATACCATGAAGAAGCAACCACAATACACAAATTGAATTCCTTTGTTTGGGGAAGCTCTTATCTTAGAATTATTCTCTGCTTTGTCTTTTCAGGGCATTAACTGGTCTTAAGTTGAATCTCCTTTCTGTTTTTTCCCTTTATCAGCTCTTTTCTAATCATTTCTTCCTTCTCAGCTTCATCTCCTTCCCCCTCATATATTTCTCCCACTCAAGAACTTGCTTTTCTGACCAGTCCGTGTTTCTGATTTATAGCTTCTGACAGTGTGGTTTGGACTTGCAGAGTTTTCCTTTGCCCCGCAACCTCTTCCAACATATCTTGTTTTGTTATCTTATGCCTGAGCTCTGGTTTCATTGAACTCATCTCTATATTTTTGGGGAAAGATTTCATTTATTCACGTCCTCTTGTCCGTGACCTCTGTCACGGCAGCCAGGGCCTTGCTTTGCTCCTGACTCTTCCTCAAGGCACAGACATGTCTTCGCCCAGAAGGAACCTGCCAGCCCAGGGCTCTGGAGCCCACTTGCAGGGCTAGGACCATGTGCCAGAGGCCGGTCTATTTGGTGATGCTCCAGGGGCTGAGCCCTTGAAGCTGAGTGGCTGGATGGTTTTTGTTCCTGAGTTCCATTTTTTTTCCAGGCTGGATTCTTTGTCTTTGGTCTTTCTTCTTCAATTGTGTGTTTTTAGCATTGACAGATGATTTCTTTCCACCTTACGCTTCACCTGGGGAGGCTGCAGTGACCGTGTGTAGATGAAACGAGGGAGGTTATCTTCCCAGCTAAACCAGCTCCAGTCTTTCCTATCCTGGAGGGGCATGTTGAGGACTAGATGTGATTTTTCTACTGACTTTTCCGTAACAAGAGGCAGAAGGAAGAATGGAGGTAAGGAGGCAGGGTAAAGGAAATACATTCTCTGCAATTTAATTAGCAATATTCAGCAGAGAGCTAATAAATGCTTGTTCCATAAATCAAAGTTAATCTTTTTTTAAAACCAGACCTATACATCCTAAAGGAAATCAGATGAAGCTACTGCAACATAGCCCCATGGGCAAAGCTGAATAAACTCTATTGATAAATATATAAAGAGGAGGGAAGGGGAGGAGGAAAGGTAAGTAGATACAGAGGTGTTCACTTCACATATTCTTCAAATTAGAATTTTCAGTGGAACAAAGCATCCATCACACTCCTTTGAGGTGGGAATTCTACTCCAAGTAGGCCACTGAAACCAGTACAGAAATATACAAAATTAAATGGCACGAAGACACTCCTGATGACATTATTTATCATTAAGAAAATTTGATTATAATCATCAATAGGAAATAAAATGAGTCATGGAACATAGAATACTCGTGATGATTATTTTCCAAGCTTCATCTCATTCCGGATGGTTAGATTAATTAAATCCTGGTAATCCCATTCTCTTTCCCAGTAATTAAACGAAGAGCACTCAATCAGAGGCTGCTGCTGCCTCCTAACCAGCCCAAAGACAAGAATGCCCACAGGGGGCCCGCATCATCGTTCCATTTGAGCAGGAGCACACACTTTGCTCATGTAATGTGCCGTTATTTTTCAGGTCCTACTACCCAAGACTTGGAGTAGCATGCTGCCATTAGATCATCTTCCCCAAAGAAGCCAGATACACACCCATCCTCCAAATTCAGGGCCTCCCAAGTTCAAGACCAGGGAGCAGCTCATTTCTCACCCTTTCCTGGAGGCCTCTAGCAGCAGGGCCTACTCTCTGCCATAGGCCCAAGGAGAAAGAGCAGAGAGCACGGCCACTTTCAAGAAAAGCTTTTGAGGATTGGAAAAAAAGTGAAATGGGCTGGTAAGGGTCTAGGAACTACTGAGAGTAAGACCTTCTCTAAAACAATAGCTATAGGGTTGACCTTGCATGTCAATTTTGATTAGGAGCCTGGCTGCTTATCTTACAAATGAAGGTACAATTTCAGCATTAGTAATGAGAAGCATCTTGAAATGAAATCCAAACACTGGCACTTCCAGTATTTTCTTTCACGAGGAGCTGAAATTTTAATGAAAACGAAGGGTTCCTTTGGGGTCTAACAGTGTTCGGCCTTCTTACTTTTGGTTTGTTCCTACACGGAGCTGTTCAAGCATCTGGCCCAGTAAATGAAATGGGCTGGAAATGCAGTGGCTGAGTGAGAAACACACATCTCTAGAGTCTTATAACAGGGTACAAAATTTCTATCCGATCTGTATTTAATAAAAATTAGTGGAGATTTTCTACAATCTTTACATGTGTTTTTTCTCCATTTCTAGTCTGTGTTTCTCTGACAGCTCTCATGCGTCCTGCCAGGGGACTCAAAGGATTGGGCAGGCAATCATCCCCCTCCAGCCACAACATCTCCCCCCACCAGGGACTCTCAGGGGTCATGTGACCCAAAACCAGACTGCTTGGGGCTGTATTGTAGTCTGGGACATGGTGCCCTTGAGAAAAGCTGCCTTATCTGATTTGAGGACATCGAAAGTCACAGGTTAGAGAAATGTGCATTATGCGTTCAGTCCCTTACTGTGTCTACAGAAAATGACTGGCCACTTTTATGACAAGTAAATTTAATGTTACAATAATGGTCAAAGTGGAGAGAAAACTGTGCTTCGTTTCAGAAATACACCTTTCTGCATAAATCAGATTTCAGTTCCACAGAGGAATAATGAAATTCTTAGTTAGATTCCGAAAAATGAAATCAACAATCAACGACATCCTCAGTGAAAACCCCTTCCCAAACCCCTCCCTCTTCTCCAAGGCAATGACAATAGTTGCTTGGGGACAGCAGAGGGAGAGATGAAGTGAATGCTAAAAAGTAAGCCTCTTCTCACACATGGATTTAACCTGCCACCAGATTCCAGACAGTCTTTATCCTGAGTATTCACAAAGGCATCACTAACCCTATCTATTTCCAAATGTAAATGTCCGGGTTTGTCAAGAAAAATTGCCAGTGGATGACCCCAACCCACACCACCCATACTTCCAGAAGACCCACCCATCAGTCACACACAGTTAAGTATTTAACTGCCCAGTTAACTACCCAGTTCAATATTTTGGATTTTCTGGAGTGTGAAGCCACACGACATCTCTGAACTCTCCAACGCTGACATCCCAGTACTTGCCCACCAAATTAGATTGAACGTAACGCAGAAGCCAACCAATGTCAAATAAATAAACATTAACACAGAAGGCTTAACTTGTAACAAAAGCGTAGTAAAACTTCAGAGGGACATAATGTCCCCAAGGTGAAATACAACAATTTTCATAAATTTTCTTCTAATATATATATAACGTTTTGATCATTCTTTTAACCATTTAATGGTAACAACAATATAAAATATTGTTGTGAGCCTGCTGTGGGGGCAGGCTTGAGAGGTTTTTGGGAAAATGGTGACAATGGTGGAGGGAAGGTGACTGTGTTGGTGGGATTTGGGTTGGGATAATGATTACCTGTAACAAACCATCATGAACAACTTTGTAAGCCATGGTGTTTAAATAAAGGAGGAAATAGAAGAAAAATTGCCAGATTTACCTATTTGTATATTTCTTTTTTTTTTAATTTTTATTAGTGAAACACCATGAGGTACAGTTGTAGATTTACAAATTTTTGTGCTTGGGCTTCAAACTGTACAATGATCAAACACCTATCCCTCCACCAGTGCCCATTTTCCACCACCACGGGTTTCAGTATCCCTCTCACCCCCCATCCCCCCATCCCACCCTGCCTCTGTGGCAGGGTATTCCCTTTTGTTCTCTCTCTTCTTTTGGGTGTTGTGGTTTGCAAAAGAGGCACTGAGTGGCAATCATGTTTGGTCTATAGTCTACTTTCAGTCTGCTACTCCCATCCTGGACTATTTGTATATTTCTTAACCATTTGACATATATACTGTTCTACCACATTTATTAAGTGCCCGTCTTTTAAGTACATTACTGACTGTTTTTCAACACTATCCCATAATTTCGTCTTTCCGATACACCTTGCTTCTTGACATCCCCTTCCTAACAGTACTGAGATTTACAGGAAAATAGACACTGCACTGTGGAAGAAGCAGCTGTAGAATCAGATCTCTTCCCCACTAAACAAACCATTAATGCCATCAACCGAAACAAAACTCAAAGCTCGATAAGTCACCAAACTAAACCCATAAGGCGTTGACCAGTCCTCAGTGTTCAAAATTTTCAAACTGAAACATTACTTCTATTTGGGATGCTACAATACCAACATGAGAAAAGTTCCTAGTTCCTGACTTACATAAAGACTATGACTCTGGGCACACAGACACAGCAACAAAGAAGAAAACACACAGCAACAAAGAAGAAAACCGGCACACAGCAACAAAGAAGAAAACCGGTTGGAGGGCCCCACAGCTCCCAGAGAATGCTCCAGGTCCCAAACAGAGCCAATATCACCAGGAGGTCCCAGATGGGGTAGGTGCTGCTGACCCGCCTTCTCCAGATGGAAACCCGGTGACCATGAGCTTCTACAAGCATAGCTCTGGCATGCGGGTACCAGGACATTTTTTCCGTACGTGGCCACGCGACATCTCCATATATACAAAGTGATCAATGAAATTAAATCATCCAACATTTCTCCCTGAAAATCAGGCTTAACTCTTTTGCAAACTACAACACCCAAAAGGAGAGAGCGAACAAAGGGGAATGCCCTGCCATAGGGGCAGGGTGGGATTGGGGGCATGGAGGGTGGGAGGGATACTGGAATCTGTGGTGGTGGGAAATGGGCACTGGTGGAGGGATGGGTATTTGAAAAAAAATAAATAAAAGAGTAAATTTAAAAAAAGACTTTATGACTCTGTAGATGATTCTGAAGGGGAACAAACTACTCATTTCAAAAAGAAAAAAATAATCCACAGAGCTCAACGCCCTAACATGTGTCCTTTGTTCTCCAGGGCTGTCTACCTCAAGGTCACACAATAATGCCACACTCATTCCAGTTTCCATGCTTTAACACTTTGCTTCCCTGTCCCCTCAATGTCACCCAGTCTTACACTCCTGACCCGCGAATACCCATCACCCACTCTAGCTCCACACTCTTCAAGGATCTTCTCTGAGTTCCTACAGCAGTTAAACATTTACCAGTTGGGTTTATATAATTTATGTCTCATGCTGTTTGCTCATTTCATTCTTATCCCTTAAACATGCAAGTTCTCAGGGAGAGAATCAAACAAACTGCTCAGATCCACACCAACTTTATACAGCGTGGAGTACAGAGTAGTAGTAAATACTCAAGTGTTTGCTGCGATAGCTTTACATTAGTTTTATTAGTTACAATTTAATGACTTATAAAAATCCCATCAGTGACTTTCAAGAAGCTACAAGTTTAACTCAGCATGCTGAAAACACAGATGACTGCTTAGTCCTATGAAACTTGCACTCAAAGTCTTACCACAACATATGCTAAAAAAGAAAAAGAAACTTCAGTTGATACATTTAGCCTTTTCACAGATCCACATTTTACAAAATAAGAGGAATGAAACTAATTTTCTCACAGTGACAGTCATTCCCTTAAGGAATGATCTTCAAAGCTTTCGCTTGATGGTAGAAACCTTTTCTCTAACAAAAGGCAAAGTAGAATTCTACCATATCAAGAAAGCAGAGCTAAGCTTTCTAAAGCAGAAGGAGGGACCTACACTTCTGCTTCCCCAAGTTCTCCTCAAATGTACATCAGCCCTTCCCTGGTCCTAGTCCCCAAGGAAGTAAGGACTCTAGGTACCTCTGGAACCATAAACCCACCAACCCATCATGAGTAGAAAAATATTGCATAATGCTATGAAATTTCAAATGTCAAAAAATCATAAAATTAAAACTTACCCATTTCTGCTGAAAACTCTTAGCCATGCTTTGATGTTTGGGCCTAACAAACACAGACAAGGAATAGTGGTAAACGTAGACAATGTAACTGCAAATAAAAATGTTTCCAACACCAACCTGAGAAGAAAAAATCTTTCATTAAATTTTTTAATTTCCAAAAGTGTAAACACACACACCACACACACACAATCTTTGAGACTTCCATAGATTTAATGTAAAAATATTTTCTTATACTTTAGCGATAGCACAGCAATAGGGCATTTGCCTTGTGCACAGCCAGCTCGGCTGAGCCGGGTTCGATTCCTCCACCCCTCTCGGAGAGCCCGGCAAGTTACCGAGAGCATCTGGCCCGCGTGGCAAAGCCTGGCAAGCTAAGCGTAATATATTCAATATGCCAAACGCAGTAACAACAAGCCTCAAAATGGAGACGTCACTGGGCCCACATCGAGCAAATCGATGAATAATGGGAGGACAATGACAGTGTTACTTTGAAAGTAATATGAGTCCGACCAACCTAATGACTATACTTATTATCAAAATACAAACTATAAAATACGATCTAGCATAAATCTTACTTTTGCATTCTGAACAGCATAATACCATATGATTAATCCATAACAAAATTCTCCATTTAAAAAAAATTCAATTCTAGAAAATGAGCTTCTTCCTCAACCACCTCTGGAAATTCCTCTACAACTAGTGGTTTAACATTAGCTTTTATCAAAACTACTTAGAGAGCTGGGTAAACTAAAATTAGGATGGTACAGTTCACCTATTGTTTTAAGGCCCAAGGATTTGCATTTGGAAAAAATGCTAATGCTGCTGGTTATAGAACTACACTTTCGACAACCATTACCCCACTTATTCATTCTAGTCTAAATCAGATTAGACAAAAAGTACTATTTTCCATTACAAAGATCTTTCTTCCCCCCTCTCCAAAAAATAACGTATTAGTTTGTGCATTCTTAGCTCAGTTAAAAATATAATGCATATCGGGGGCTGGAGCAATAGCACAGCGGGCAGGGCGTTTGCCTTGCACGCGGCTGACCCGGGTTCAATTCCCAGCATCCCATATGGTCCCCCGAGCACTGTCAGGGGTGATTCCTGAGTGAAGAACCAGGAATAACCCCTGTGCATTGCCAGGTGTGACCCAAAAAGCAAAAAAAAAAAAATATATATATATATAATGCATAGCTATACATGTGTTTATGTGTCTGTATATATACATAAATACACATGGTTTCTCATCTACTTCTCCATCCTACCCCATATACAATTAAATTGTAGAAGTCTAGGAAGTAGAAGAATACAAATGGAATTAAGTAATTAGCTCTGAAATTAAGCCAATCTACACATCATAAATCATACTTTTTTTATTGCAAATAATACCATCAAGCAAGAAAAACAATGTTAGTATTCTTCTGTGATGCAGTAAGCTCATCACCTAGGGCTTTTCTCTAACCTCCCCCCCCCACTACAGTGCTTTGTTTCATAAAAATGCTTTAGGGGTCTTGAGCATTTGCCCTGCTCACAGCCATGTGGGTTCAATACCCGCACCATGAGTGATCCCTGAGTGTAGAGCCAGGAGTAAGCCCTGAGAACCACTGGGTGAGGCCCCCAAACAAAACAATAGCAACAAAAGGTTGCTTTACATTATAATTACCTTACCATGACAATTTAAAACTTACTCTATTAGTGGTGCTCCATATAGAACAAAAATAATATGAAAGAAGCAACAAGATATAAGAAAGTAGACACAGCACTTCAAGAGTCTGGTTATCTAAAAAAAGAAACAAAACATTTAAAAACTCCAGAGAACACGTAAAGGACAACAAAAGCTTGATTTAAATTATCAAGTACCCCACAATATGGGACGCAATGGAACATTCTCTGGGTTCAGGGACATCCACGTCAGATGACAGATTCAGTCCAGTTAGGTGCTGTGGGCTTGGACATGGGCCTACCTATTTTTAAAAGCCTCTAAAGCAGAAACAAGCCCCTTCCCTCACCCTCCCAACCCAAATCAGAAGCAGAAAGGGCCTGTAGCTCCCACACATATCCCTCCCTCTGTATTGTTCATCGAGATTAATGAAATATTCAAAGTAAGATAAAGATCAGATAAAGATCACAGTATGCACTAAGACATCAAAAAATGCTAAAAAATGACAATGATTTGTTTCACTTAAAAACAAAACTCACAGGGAAAGTGAGACAAATAGGCACACTAAATAATTCATCAAATCATCTTCATTTAACTCTATGAACCACGTGAAAAAGATCTTTATGCCTGTAATACAGTGCGGGGACTACTTGATTTGGAGCGTAAGAATGATTATAAAACACACACTGGACTTTTTACTCACAGAGAAGCGAATGCACTTTAAGCTATCAGAGCTTTTACACGGTACTAAAGAATCTTAAGTGAGGATATATTAATTTAAGCTAATAATCAAAGTATTACATTGTGATGAATACTACTGAAAATACAGTCTTATATCAGCAAACTTTACTCAAGGAGAACCATGTTTGAAATGAGACTGATCAAGTAGGCTAATTTTATGATTAAAGACAAACAAACATATCGTGCCTTTTGAAAATGCAAAAATAAATGAAGACAACTGGGATTTTCAGATCTTACTGCTACCTGTATTTATCTTCAATGTGAAATAAAATATGACTCAATGCTATCGTATCTACTGAAGGCATCCAAATTTTACAACCAGATGCCTGGCAAGCATCTATCAAATGTGTAGGCAGTCTTTCAGCAAAAGGAGGCTACTAATGTAAGAAGCATTAGGCTCTCTTTGCTCATTAAAAATTAACCAATGCGTTCTTGACTAGTACTTCATTCTTGCTGACAAGAAATGTAACCTTAATCTAAAAATGAGGTATAAAGAAATAAGCCTTACCTTGTGTGACAATGAACTTCTTTTAGAGGACACATTTGGTTTCACAACTAAGTATAATACTAGATTCACGGCAGTTACAAAAACTGAACAGAAGCCCAACCAAGTCAAGTGTGTTTCCAATATTGAGAAGTTCTCCAAGAAGAATGATGGAATGAAGATGCTTAGGATAATTGAAAATATGCATAAAAGATGAGTATACAGTAGTCTCTTGATATCAGTATCTTTCATGATGTTTTCTTGAGTGGCTATCTAATGAAAACATTAAAAAAAAAGCATATGCAATAATGATTTTCCATTCTCCTAACTGCACTCAAAAATAAGCCATGAATCAAAGTCAATTTTCTTCAGACTTTTCGACAAGTCTGTTTCAGAAGCAAGGACAATGCATGCATGTAAACCGCACATATATAGGAGAAAAACACACAGTTCCCAGATCCCTCAAAGAACAAATTTAGTAGTTTCTTAAATACTTGTGTCTGCAAAAGGCTCATGTGTTAGGGCCAATGTGGGAACAACTGGGTAATTCCTACTCCTACGTGTGCACACGTGTGGAAGGCCGAGAAGAGTACAATAACAGATTAAAAACAAACTGAATGGATTACTGGTCTGCCCCTGCTGGAAAAGAAACCTGTGCAACCCAGGAACTCTCAAATTTTGAATAATTTGATCTATTTATGTCTCGATGGCGTGTCCAAACAACAAGACAATCGTTCCTAGCAATTGACCTATGACACCAAGTGCACAAATGAATACACCAGTGGTGGCTAGGATGTACATTATGCTAAACTAAGGAATCCCAGGTCTCCAGAACTGGCAATGTCTTGTTGCAAAGTGCTAGACTACTATCGAGCTAAAGCAGAGAGGCAGACAATCTACTTCCTCTTCTACGTAATACGTATTTTCTGTTTATGAATTACTGAGAGAATATACATGGCACAGACTTGTTCAGCCAAAACCGTAATGATTTCAACTAACAGTGCACGTGTTACACTGTGGCGAAACAAAACAAATCCTAACACGTTTTTGCAGGCACGCACAGAGCACAGAGGACACCCACTGGTGCAAAAGGGTGGATCCAAGCCTTCTCCTAACAGCTTCCTAACAATTCACACTGGAACTTCCAAAGGGGAACAGTTTCCTGATAAGGAAAACTCGCCGCGGAGGGCTAAGAAGTCCAAACTCCACAGCTGCCCGGCGCTGGGGCACGTTCTGGGCCAGCCCCCGGCGGCACGGGCGAGGCACAGGGAAGGAGGCGGATGGCACGAGGGAGCGCAGCCCTTGCTCCCGGGCCCGTCTGCACCCCAGGGAGCCTGAGGGGCTGGGGGGAGGATCCGGAATCCACTCCCACAACACACACCCCGACTCTGGGCGTCTGTCCGCGCCACCCTGAAATCCCACCTGACTCGAGTCGGTTCAGCCCCACTCCCGAGTTTGCAGGGCGGATGAATGAGCGAGCAGGGAAACGGGTCCCGGACAGGAGCCCGGGAGGCCCCGGCGGGCTCCGGAGCACGGTTCTCGCGGAACCCGTGTCGGCGTGCAGCCGGGGGAGCACCTGGAGCACAGGGGGCCGAGAGGCGAGAAGGGGACAGACACGCGTCTGCGGAATGCCCGGGTGGAGGGCGGGGCGCACCTGCGGGCCACGGCCGGGTGCCTGCGCCGGAAGACGGGTGGGCCAGGAGGGCCGAGAGGCTCGCGGCCAGCTGGGCAGATGCACTGGACGACGGGGGGAGCGACCCGAGGGAAGGCGGTCGCGCGGGGCTTACCTAACTCTCCCGCCCGGAGCAGGGACGGGAGGTCCCCAGGTACAGCATCAGCGCGACCCGCCGCCCCGACCTGCACGCAGGCGCAGGCCCGCGGGGGCGGAGCCGCAGGGCCGGAAAGCCAATCGCAGGAGCGGAGGGGCGGGCGAAGGCGGCAACCCCGCCTTCCCTCTGAGGTTGGTTCCTCCTGGTTGGTTCCCCGGAGGCGGGGAGGCGGGGCGGCGCGCCGGAGGCCGGAAGTGGCGGCGGCGGCCGGAAGACGAGCGCTGCCTGGGCGTCGGGGCTCTGCGGGCTGGTGGGCTGCGTCGGGCCAGGATGGTGTGCGAGAAGTGTGAGTTCCCGGGGCCGGCCGGGGTGGGGGTCGCCTGCAGCTCTGGCCTTTCTGTTCCGTCGGCCCGGATCTCCGAGGCCAGCCTCTGTCCCCCCCGCCCGTGCCCTTTGGCCCTTCCTGCCCCGCCCGGTGCCTGTCCAGGCCTGTGTGTTTTGCCTTGGGGGGAGTGTCCTCTTTTTGCACCTGCTTTTGTTTATCCCCCTCGCCCCCTCCAAGCCCCAGTCTCTGCCCCCACCGGAAGCGTGGATTTAAAGCTGTCAGGCAGGAACAGTCACCAGGACAGGCTCTGAGGGTTCAAAGTAGGTAAAGGTAACCTTTCAGTAACAATATTGCAAGCCACAATACTCTAAAGGCGGGGGGGGTGGGGGGGGGAGAGGAAAACAGAGAGGGAGAGAGACCGAGAGGGAGGGAAGGAGGGAGGAAGGGAGGGAGAGGGGGAGAGAGGAGACAGAGAGAGAGAGAGCACACGAGCGCTGGGAAATATACATCGGTGGAGGGATGGGTGTGGGAATACTGTATGGCCGAAACCTAATCGTGAACAGCTTTGTAAGCGTCTGTCTCATAGTGATTCAATTAAAAAGTTAAAAAAAATCAAAAATAAATTTGCCAGGCAGAGCAAACACCTCAGACGTGGTTAAATTTGAATTTCAGCTAAACAGTGAGTCACATTTCAGTATACATATGCCACAGCCAAGATTTGGCCTAAAGCATTTACTTTTAGAACATAGTTCACTCATTATTTTTTTATTGTATATATTGGTAAAAATGGTAAAATGCATTACCATTTTTATTGAATCATCAGGATTTATAATAGCACTAATTATACTTTTCATGCTGATATCATTGCCATTTCACTGGGTCAAAAGCCTAGTACCGTGAGTGGCCTGAGTGCTTTTTGCCAGCCCCTTGAGCACTGAGGCCAGAGTGAGGGCTCACTTCACCTTCCAATCTATCTGTCTTTAGTCTCCCAGGCTCTTAGAACCCACCCCTTAGTCCCTATTCCAGTTCCAATGCAGACTCAAGATTTCTAGGGGCTGGAGCAATAGCACAGCGGGTAGGGCGTTTGCCTTGCACATGGCCAACCTGGGTTCGATCCCCAGCATCCACCAGGAGTAATTCCTGAGTGCAGAGCCAGGAGTATCCCCTGTGCATCACTGGGTGTGACCCAAAAAGCAAAAAAAAAAAAAAGATTTCTAGAAAATAGTATGACTTTTTTGTATTGTGTTTTTGAATCCACAATCCACAGACTGTTTAGAAACAGGTGCCTTGCAGACTAGAGGTTCCAATATTCTTCTTCCTTTACTATTGAATTAGCGTAATCTAGGTGACATTTCCCTGAGAACTGAAACTGACCACACACCTGTGAATTCTTATACTGATTGGACAAGAGAGCAAATTCATATTTCTTAGTCCCATTTTTTCACCCAAAAAATGAGAACCCAGAATTGGTGAAGTCCTGCTCGTGAATAGTTTGCTCACTGCTCCATGGTTAGTCCTCTGAGCTGTTTTATATGCCAGTAAGGGCTCTTAAGGGAAGTTGCACAGATGTACCAATTGGTCCGCACTGCTACTACAACGTCATAGTTTCTAATCTTCAAGATCTCAATTAATCATCTTTAATCAGCTCTCTCATTCTTCCTCATTGGTATAGATTCCAAACAAACCGTCTAATAACTTTTTAAACTTATCCTACCCTCAGCTACGGGTCTGGAGCGATAGCACAGCAGTAGGGCATTTGCCTTGCGTGCAGCCAGCCCAGCTGAGCCGGGTTCGATACCTCCGCTCCTCTCGGAGAGCCCAGCAACCTACCAAGAGTATCTTGCCCGCACAGCAAAGCCTGGCAAGCTACCCGTGATGTATTCATTATGCCAAACACAGTAACAACTGTCTCACAATGGAGACGTTACTGGGCCTGCTCAAGCAAAATCAGTGAATAACGGGAGGACAGTGACAGTGACCCTCAGCTGTTTCATCCTCTCTTGAAAAGAAGGAAAAAAATACCTTCTTACAGGTGCAGGAAAAGGTTATCAAAAGGTTATCACATTATCAATTCCATACTATACCCATAAACAGATCTGCGCTCATGCTCATCTATCTCTCCCTTTCTTTTTTCAAGGCAAATTCTAACGTTTGTCTTTTTCACTGTTCCTTCGTGTTTCTTCCAGGTCCTCCTCCTTCCCCCAAATTAGGGCTTCAAAAAGCCAGAGAAGGAGGCAGAGCCGTAGCACAGAGGGAGGGAGTTGGCCTTGCATGCGGCTGACCCACTTTCAATCCCCGGCATCCCATATGGTTCCCTGGGCACCGCCAGGAGTAATGAGTCATCGCTGAGTCAGAGCCAGGGGTAACCCCTGCGCATTGCCAGGTGTGCCCCCTACCCTCCCCCCGATAAAGTGCCAGACAAGGGCTACATCCTGGGCTCCCAAAACCTATGTTGCTGCTTTTCTTTTATCTCTATTGGAATCTTTAATCAATTCTTGCAGATAAAACTGCTCAATTAAACCCAGACCTTCCGTCTTGCGATTTTATTCATGGAAAAAGTATTGTATTCTTACAGAGAGCTAGACATCAGGACCAGTGATAAGGACCTTGCCTTACTATCGTCACTATGCCAGGACATGGCTGAGAGTAAGCACCACCAGTGTCTAAATTGAGTATAGTACTGGTGTATTATTGATCTGGCAAAGGATCAAATTGAATCTTTACTTGGAATGACCTGAGTAACTTGAAATAACCTCAGGGTTATTTGAGGAGTATATGCCTTTTTTTTTTAATTAGGATATGTGCTTTATCCACTTTGCCTTTATCCTCTTTCTTCACAGTGTCACTGCCACATGACTAAACTGTTGCCTTTGTCAACAGAAGTTTATAAATTCAAGTACCTATTTTAGTTAAATGGTTCTTGAAAAATAATTGGGGGGATGTGAATTTCTCTGAGCCCTTCCCCAGAATCAGATGAAAAACAGGCTGTACAAAAACAGTATGGATAAATTACAGCTTCCAGTCAGATAACTTCCAGCACTCACCCATGAAACCTTGTGGGGACTACATTTAGAGATCTCAGTATACTTATAAGATCCTTGAAATCTAGAACCTTCATCTGATTTTTCTTTTTTCTTGCATTTTTATAGAGGCTTATACACCATAGAAGCATAGCAAATAAGAAATGAATAGTTTTGTCAGATTTGTTTAAAATATGCATGTATGTTGGAAGCAGTCACAAACCATATATAAGTTTTACTTCTAGTCAGTTATGCGTGCTATTATCCTATTACTGTTTGCCACAGTTAAAATTTCAGGTTCACTAGCCCTGACCTCCGAATTAGCTGGTTTCTCTTCTCCTTTGATACTCATGTAATTTTGAACCTTCGACACGATGTGGTGGGTTTAATTTTTCCATCTTTTTTGTTACAGGTGAAAAGAAACTTGGTAGAGTCATCACTCCAGACACTTGGAAGGATGGTGCTAGGAATACCACAGGTATGTTTCCCTTTAGAGAAAAATGCATAAAATTCTTGTAGAATTTTATTTGAGATAAAATTTGAAAAATAAAATCAGCGACTCTGATTTTTATGGGGGTTCCCTTATAGTAATGTTCAGGTGTGTTCTTGCTGCCCTAATAATAGTTTATGTATCTTTGGCTCTTGCCATTTTAATTACCATTTCTCTTGGTGTTTTTTGGTTTGGAATTATTCTGGCAGAATAGCTTCCTAGAGCTGGATATCTGTCTTATCTACAAATTTGGAACGTTTCAGTGTAATTTTTCTCACCAGAACTACTTGCCCAGTTTCTCCTTTCCTTCTGGGGCCCTAAATTCAGATGTTATTTCTCTCCAGGTTGTCCCTGGAGAGGACAACAGATGTCTGATGCTGTATTCATTTTTCTTTTTTTTTCCCCCTCCTTTTCTTTCTGGATGCTGCAGCTCATCTTCTGGCATGCTGATTTGCTCCTCTCCGTCTCTCTTTCTCTGTTGGGTTGGGTTTGGTTTGGTTTTAGTTCTATTATGCCTTTCAGACCGGAGATTTCTGATAAAAGTTTTCTTATACTTTAATTTTTTGAAGCTCTCTGTTGTTTTCTCTGGTTCAGTCAACAGCCTAATTGTTTTAACTATGAAATCCTCATCTGGGAGATTAGAGTGATTTTATGTGCTTGGGGTCCCTGCGGCTTTTGTCCTGTTCCTCAGTGCGGGCGAATTCGTACACTTACTCCTTTTGTCTCGTGCAAAGATTCTCACATATCTTGTCCCCGGGAGCAAGTGGTGCAGGCTGCTAAATTTTATCTCCTAGAATTTATAGTAGTTAATTGTAGGAAGTAATTATTTTGAATCTGAGTAATACCACAATGCATATTTTTGCAAATT
Source organism: Sorex fumeus (assembly GCF_029834395.1). Taxonomy (NCBI): domain Eukaryota; kingdom Metazoa; phylum Chordata; class Mammalia; order Eulipotyphla; family Soricidae; genus Sorex; species Sorex fumeus. Next base: position 4,975,824 of record NW_026606060.1, on the reverse strand, counting down.
TAAATGTTCCTAATAAATATGGGCTGATTTTTCTTGAGTGTCTTAAGAACCTGGACATTAAATAAGGGTTTTTGAAAATTTTTATGTAAACTTAGTCTGTTGATTGGAAGACACAAAGTGAACTTGCAGGCTGATTGTTACATGTATATGCATATGTTATATGGTGCTACAGTGCTATGTTATATGAGAAATGTTTAGCTAACAACCCCCAGCCCCCTTGCAACAAGCCCCTAAAATGTGTGTGTTTCAATACAGAAAGTGGTGGAAGAAAGCTGAACGAAAATAAAGCTTTGACTTCAAAAAAAGCAAGGTAGGTGGGGCTTGGGGGAGGGGCCATCCATAGAGCTGCCCTGTGAATTCCCAGTCTTCCGTAATATTGAACCTACTGGAGTGAATTGGGTGGTACTGTTCTCTTTGATGAAGTAAGACTCAAGTAGTGCCTGTCTGTTACCATCTGCTGCTTTTGCTTTCTTCCTCCTCACTGAATCAGTATCCAAAGAAACCAGTGCTCTTATCTTTTTTATAACTTCACCAGAATACATGGATTCTGTTTTTGCTTGTTCTTAATTATCCTGCAAACCAGGGGCAACAGAGAAATGTAGGACGACCATAAGCCCTGGAGTCAGACCTCAATTTGAATTTTCCTCTGTTTCTACCTACCTTTGTGGCCTTCATCAAATTAAATCCATTTCTAAACTTTCTGGCTTGTTTTTTACCCTCTGAAAATGACTGTAAAACTGTCTCCCGCCTTCTGGTGGCACTGCCAGCTCACACTTGGACGTGGGTTAGTTAGCACGTCACAGCACTGGCCTCCGTGTTTTAGTATCAGGCTTTGATACCATGCTCAATTGTATCTTAATCTAAAAAATTCCACAAACCCTACTACTTGCTCCCCTATTTCCTTGTTCTGTTTACAGTAAGTTTTTTAAATCCTATCTAGGTACGTTTTTGGTGCCCTTTAGTTTCATTTTCTTTCTTTTTTATTCTCCAGCCTTTTGACACGCATGCACACGCACATGCACACACACACGCACACACAGTTGTGTGTTCTCCTGGGGCTTTGGTTGCTGCCCATGTTCTCACTGGCCATTGCGTCTTCAGTTGTGCGTCTGCACGTTTTGGTCACAGGGCTCCTTAGGGACCACATGCCTGACGGTGGTGCTCCCACGCTGTTGGTCACAGTGCTTGCCAGATCCTGTGCATTTAGTCGAGGCATCAGGAATTCCACACACCAGTGTCTCTGGGATAACAGCATGTGTCAGACAGTGCGAGAGCTCCAGCTGTCATCCTCAGTCGTCAGGGCAGGGACTTTGCCATGGGGACTTTCTGGTCCCCCTCCACTCCCTTCTCTTCTCCAGCCGCACCAGTCAGGCTTTCATTCCCACCATGTCCTGAAACTAATTGTAAAGGTCACACGTGACTTAAAATTGATCATGAGCTGCTTACTTCTCAGTTCTTAAACCTTTCATCATCTCTTTTACAACCCTTATTTCCAGGCTTCTGGCCTTTTCTCACACACAGACACACACACACACACACACACACACACACACACACACAGAGCTGCCTATCTAGTACATTTTCAGTGCCCTTTAATTTCATTTTCTTTCTTTCTATCTTTCTTTCTTTTTTCTTACTTTCTTCTTTCCTCCCAGCTCATTGACTATTCCTTGTCTACTGAGCTCCTCTGGACTTGGACTAGTCCTATATTTATTTTTCTCACATAAATTTATCATTTCTTCTCCACTGACTTTAATCCAATGGCCTGAAATTCAGACTGTTACGTCAGTGTTTCCCAGGTGTTCATCTTCAGTGCTCACGCCCCCTGAGCCTCAGACACACACCCGCGTGGACTGACGCACGTTGATAGTCTTTTGCCTTAGTGCACCTCTGTCCAGTGCAGTTGTGCTCTGTCAGCTACAATTCCTCGATTCCTCCCATTCCCTCACATCCTGTATCTGTCAGCAAAATCCTCATCTTCCCCCAAAGTAGAACTTGCCTGTGTGCCTGCTTCCATTTGTGTCACTGCTGTGACCCTCTTCCAGACTCCCGGTATTTCTTCCTAAGCCACAGCAATGCGTTTCTACCTTCCTGCTTCCTCTCTGTTTTCCCTGGGTTCAGTCTCGTGGTGACCATAGTGGTTCCTTATTTAAAGAGCGTATAGCTCCTTTGCTCCAAGCCCTCAGTTGGTTTTCTTTCTCGCATAAAATGTAAAGCCCACCACCATGTTCTTCCAAGGTCCTCCAGGATCCGGCCCTTTCACCTCTGTGACTTCCTGCCCTCCCCGCTCCTGCGTCAGATTGGCCAGCCCCACTCCTGTGGGGAGACACTCAGGCCCTGCTCAGCCTGTGTAGCTGACTCCTCCTCCATACTGTCGCCTCAGCAGAAAGCCCGTCCTTCGGAGCCGCTAGTCAGCTTCCGCACGCATGTCTATTGTCAACCTCACCTACTGTTGGAGAAACATTTCTTTTCAAACATGTTTATTTCCCATCTCCTTTCACCATAAAGTCAGCTTCGTCAGGGCAGCTCATTGTCATCAGATTCCTCTTTGTTGTTTAGGACAAGTCACAGGCACTAAGTTGAATGCATAAATACCTGTTTCTTGACATCGTCCGTAGGCTTAGAAGTGAAGACAGATCTTTTACTTCATATGGTGCCTTGCACATGCATAAAGGTGCTCAGCAAATATGGGCATAAAATCAACACAGCCAGAAAAGACAGCAGGGAGGAAGGTGCTTGCCTTGCACATGCCCCACTCCCCCGTTCAGCCCCTCGCAGAGCTCAGCACCACTGAGTGTGGCCCCCAAACCATAAAACAACCCTAAAACAATTTGACAGACTTAGTCTTCACTGCAGTGTATCACACTAACTTACTGATGATCCCTTTTACGACCATTTGATTATTGAGCATTGTTATATTTAGATTGCATAGTTTTTGTTAGATCTGGCTACTTTATACTCTTAAGTATTAATTAAGTATTCTAAATTCTCTCTTTGGACAGGACATTGTGTTGAATCTGCTACTGTAATAAATACATCATTACATACTGATCAGTCATTCATGTTGAGATAAGACCTTTTGCAGCTGAGTATGCTGACAAAAGAATGTTTCATTTTTCTAATCATAACCAGGATGTGTGTGCAATAACTAGGTTTGCGATTAAGTAGAACCTTCTGTGGCAGCATGCAGCTTGCTCAGATGGCTGTGAGTGGGCAGGCATTTCAGAGAGTAGTCAGCTAAAGAGGGCCAAGCCTCTCTGTTGTCGAGTTTGACAGAAGGAATGGGGAGCATGGGTCAAGCTCATTTGCTTTAGTGAGGTTCTTTTAAGAGTTTCTGTTGTTCAAAACCTTTTTTCCCCCCTTCTAAAAAAAAATCTAGGTTTGATCCATATGGAAAGAACAAGTTCTCCACTTGCAGAATATGCAAAAGTTCTGTTCACCAGCCTGGCTCTCACTACTGCCAGGGCTGTGCCTACAAGAAGGGTAAGTTCATCCCATTTCCCCGCTCGTGTCAAGTATACCTCAGTCCGCACTGATTTAAATGATTTGGGGAAGGGCTAGCTTTTTATAAATTCTACAGTCAAAGGCCTTTTTTTTTTAACATAAGATTTATTATAACTTAGAATTTGTTCGTAGTAAAAAGTATTTGTATGTATGTATGTGTGTTCTGGTCTTAAATTAAGTTCAATTTCAGGGGTGGCTTAAATAGACCAAGTCATTGGTATTAGATGTTTGATGTTACTGTTGGTATTAAGTTGACTGTTCACGTTTTCTTTTGTTTTAGGCATCTGTGCGATGTGTGGGAAAAAAGTTTTGGATACCAAAAACTACAAGCAAACATCTGTTTAGTGGTACTGATGACGCTCCTGGCTTTCTGTATGATTTTTTGCTTTGAATTGTGAAAATAACTTAGATGCCCAAGTTACAAAAGAAAACACTTTATGACAATTATGTTTTTCCAGGGTACTTGATTGGTCATCATTTTCCCTCAAAAGTATTTTATTGGATTGGAAAGAGTGGCAAATTTAACAAAAGGAAATGTTGTCAGTTCTGTATGCACTTTTTATTTAACATTATTCATATAGTTTTTGTCTTCTCTATAGCTAATGCAAAAGTCAGGATATTATTGAAATTTTGCTTTGGATTTGGCATTTAGATTTATAATTTATCCTTAGCCTTTGTTGGTTAAGTAGTCCTGCGAATCAGTAGTGGCTGGATTAGTTGTAGTTTTACAAGGTATTTAAATATTTGAGACCATTATTGTCCAGTGGTTTCACAGTAATTACCTTGGACCCAATGAAACACATGCTATATTAATTGGCCTTTAAGATTTGTTCTTGAAACCAGAATGTCAGTACCTTTCATATGGGTATCAACAAGAACACAACGGATACCCAAATAAATGCACTGGATTTTAGAAAAACACATGATCTGTATTACGTTAAATTCAAAGTTTCTTGATAACTAGGAGGACAGTGTTCTTCCACGACGATGCGTAATGAAAACTTATCACCACTCTCTGGAAAAGCTCTTTTAAATAGAACCTAAACTTTCATTTTCCCTCCTCCTCCCTTTCCTCCCCATAAAGAAATAAATATATAAATAAGACAAATACTTTGACTTTTTCAAATATATAATAAACTAAATTTAATGTTTCAAACTAAGATTGTTCCTTTCTTGCCTTTGGGGATTTAGAACTTAGGCCTTTAAAACCTATTTTGGAAAACAAAAAAAAGTATTTGTATTACCAAGTGCAGTCTTGTGTATGTATCACAGTAATAGAATGGACAATATGGTCTGCTTGGTATTCTGTACTCATATTTGTCCTAAATTGTTATAGAAAGTTTTTAACGTTTTAACTTTATCTGAAGGTTTTTTAAGTGTTTTTCTAGGATACCTTATTACAGAAAGATGACAAAAATAATGCAAAATGTAATAGCAATAGCTCTGAGGACAGGAAGCATTTTCTCATGTGTAAATCAATTTGGGACTTTTTATTTTTTCGAAGGCTGGAGCAATAACACAGCAGTAGGGCGGTTGCCCTGCAAGCCGCTGGCCCAGCTGAGCCGAGTTCGATTCCTCCGCCCCTCTCAGAGAGCCCGGCAGGCTACCAAGAATATCTCGCCTGCACGGCAAAGCCTGGCAAGCTACCCGTGATGTATTCGATATGCCAAACACAGTATCAACAGGTCTCACAATGGAAATGTTACTGGGCCTGCTTGAGCAAATCAATAAACAACGGGAAGACAGTGCAGTGCAGTGCTATTTTTTCCAATTCAAATCAACCTAAGGGCCTGGAGAGATAGTACAGAGGTTAAGGACCTTGCCATAGACCCTTAGTTCGATCCCCATCACTGCATTTGGTCCCCTGAGCACAAGGAGAGATCCCCAAACACAGAACCAAGGAGTAAGCCCTGAGCACTGCTGGCCCAGACGTGCCTCCCCCACCCCCCAGTAACTTAAGGGGCTAATAAAGAACTTAGATAAAGAGTGGTCCAGATCCACTAGAAGTTGATTTGTCCAACTTTGGAAAATGTACATTTCATAGACATTAGCTAGGATTTGTACCTAAAGGAAGCTCCCAAAGCAAACATGAACTTAAAAGAATCCATTAAGACGAAATTAAGGCCAGAGTTAGCTTTTATCCAAATAAATGTAAAAGTAATAAAGGATAAACTTTTCAGAATTTCAGATTGTGTTTGGCAAGATAGCACAATAGACTAGAGCATGCGCTTTGCAAGCAGGAGCCCAGGTTTGGTCCCTATGCTGGAAGGGACCTCAAGCACTGAGCCAAGAGTAGACCCTCAGTGCTGCTGGCTACGTCCCCAAAACAAACATGAAAAAATAGACTCAACACAAACCAATTTCGGAACCCAGCGGCTTCTGGCAGAAATGCTTCTGAACTGTGAACTAAGCTATGGCCCTGTGCTGCTCCAGGAGGGGAAGGGTATTTGTCCCTCAGCCTTTTCTTCTTCGGCTGCAGCATGGTGACCACCATCTCTCAGAGCTGAGCCAGAGAGGTATGGGCTTGCAGTTACAGGGCATGTGGGGCCTCTCGGGATAGGGGAGGGGGGGCGCAACCGGCCCTTCCCCCTGCCCAGACGAGACCCCAAGTTGCCGCCCACGAATAACTCCTCTGGCTCTTGAAAGGCCGTGATCCTACAAGCACACGGGCCAATCTTGGAACCCAGCAGCTTCTGGCAGAAATCCCTCTGGACTTAATTACTAAAATACCAGAGATCCAGAATCTTGTGGCCACGACATCAAATGTTCTTCATTATCAGCAATAGAAAAAAATTATCTAATGATGCCTTTTCAGCAGGTCTGATTGTTGGGGGGGAAATTTCAAATAATAATAGTGGTCTTCTGTCGAAAACTTGAATGTAATCAAAGTAAAAAAGAAAAATATAGACTCTCAGACTGCACTTGAATATCTATATGAGCAAATACTAATAGAGCACTCCTATATATGGATCATAGAAAATAGAGCTGTCAAGTGTATAAGAATTACATGTGCAGCCTTCTTTGTGTTTGTAGGAAACTGAAGCTTTTAGAACTGTGGCGTGGAACTTAGGTGGAGAGAGACTGTTTGTAGTTGTCAGCCACCTAATACTTTACCTGGGGGAGCCGAAGAATACTAACTGTAAATACTAACTGCACATCTATGTACCTGTTCTGAGAATTTTAAGAAATACAGACATCTTTTTGCACTTCAACATCTGTCTTTATTGTTCCTTGTACTTGTTCTACCACATTCCCTTTCTGCACCCTTTGACCCATTTGAGACTGTGTTGCAGACACTGAGATTTCTGTTGCTCAGGGCTCACCCCTGGTGAGCTCTAGGTCCCAGGGATAAAACCCAGGTCAGCCATGAGCAAGACAAGCACCCTGCCTGCTGCACTATTGCTCCGGCCTCTTCGCTTCTGTTCTTTACTACATCATTTGTTATTCAGAACCACATTCACAGTACAAGTGTCAAATTTATTAATTGAGCATTCAATACTTTCACCTAGTCTTTCCACCTAAATTCTCCCTCATTTTTATTGCCCTTGCTTTTATTTCTCAATGATGTTGCACTGGATTGGAACATCATATAGGTTCCAGGGATGTATCATTACTAATTAATTAATTATTGCACATGATCACCTTTCCTGTTGCAATTTCATGTGTGTCCTTGGTAAATTTTGTCAGTGGAGTAGCCAGGAGCATATTCCTCATTGAAACAGTTCCTTGACCTTTCTTTTGTCTGGAAGTATTCATATATTTAAGGAATACAGGACAAAGCAGAAAAAGAACATCCTTCATTTTGAAGTAGGTATTTTATGCAGTAGGGGCTAATACACAGTGATGTTCCGTCCTACTGTCTCATCTAGACTCAGAGAAAATCCATTATTTGTCTTTATTGATGACGTGAAATCTTAAGATGTCCATTATCCCTCCTCTGGAGTTCCTATTTTCCCTTTTGCAATCAGGATACTTTGTGAGGAGATATATTGAGACTTAAGGATGATTCTTTTCCCCTCAGACCTGCTTATGGTAGATTTAGCATCCTTTGGTGATTCTTCGGCTGATCTTCTCAAGAAGATCAGCCAAAGAACTCCACATCGGGAATGGAACATGGCCTAGAATGGAACGAACAGGGTGAGTGACCATCTTGAATTCATCATGTCATCCTGGACCATCCATGGTAACTCAACAGTTCCAGAAGGCCAAATCTAAGCGTTGGACATGGGCATCTCCACAACAAAATTCAATCGATGGTTTTGCCTGACAGATGTCACTGTTGTCCCAAAATTTCAAATGCGATCAGACCACCGTCTCCTTCATGAAAAAGTCTACTTCACAGAAAGGGGAGAAAGGGCTGCAACGTTTAAGAAGAGAACTCCCAGAATGACCATGGACTGTGAGCTCTTTGGCACTGTTGCTCTTTGGCTCATGGGAAGATCCTGTCATTGACAACATTGACGAGGAATACGATCAACTGGTTCAGCACCTCCATGTTTGTGCGAGGAACACCGAGAGAGAGCCACAAAAAAACGCGTGTCTTCGAAAACTCTTGAGCTTACTCGCCAATGTGACTTGGTGCAAGCCTCAGGCAACCGCAAGCAAACATCCGAACTCACAAAGCAGTGCAGAGAAGCAATAAAGGAAGACCTCAAAGAGAGAAGAGCAGCATTGCTGGCAGATGCAGCGGAAGCCAGGAAAAGCATTCACAATGCCCGCCTGTCCTTCACCAATAACGAGACCAAGATGACTGCACTCCGAAATCCTGATGGATCTATGACATCTTCCAGAAGGGCAATGGAGAAGATTATCCATGACTTCTACTCAGATCTCTTTGATAGCCACGTCCACCTGCCCACATACCAAATTCTGCAGGATGGATATGTCGTTCCCAAGGTTCTCCCTTTCGTAATCCAACACACCATTTCCTTGGTAAAGAAGCGAACAGCACCCAGCCCATACAAGGTCAGACCCGAACACCTGAAGAACCTGCCATCAGTACTCATCAATACACTGACTCAGCTCTTCACACGCTACCTGTCTGAATGCAAGTTTCCATCCCAATGGAAAACCAGCAGGACTGTACTACTGTACAAGAAGGCAGACATCCACAACATTGGCAACTATCGCCCCATCTGCCTGTTGTCTGTCGTCTACAAGCTGTTCATTTGAGTCATCCTGAATAGGATTGGCAGAACACTAGATAAAGGACAACCGTGCGAGCAAGCCAGGTTCCACAAAGGATTCAGCACGATCGACCATATCCACACAATAATCAAGCTCATTGAAGTTTCTCTGGAGTTCAAGATGCCACTCTGTCTAACGTTCTTTGATTTAAAGGCCTTTGATTCTGTTGAGATGGAAGCGGTCATCGAAGCCCTAACAAAACAGGGCATTCAAACTCAATACATCAGGGTCCTTCATGAGCTGTATTGCGGATTCACTACCAGGATCTCACCATTATACAGGGAGGTGATCATTGACGTCAAGAGAGGGGTTCGGCAGGGTGATACCATTTAACCGAAACTCTTCAGTGCCACCCTCAAGAATATCATGCGACGACTAGAATGGGAAGGAATAGGAGTGAAGATAGACTGTCAGCAACTACACCACCTCCGCTTTGCTGATGACATCATTCTAATAACACCAAACATTAGCAAAGCGGCACAAATGCTGGCCAACTTCCACCGTGAGTGTGGAAAGGTTGGACTACAGCTGAATCTCACGAAGACAATGTTTATGAGAAACGGTCTCATTCCTGACGCTCCATTCACTCTCAATGTTATGAACATCTCTGAATGCAACAGTTATGTGTACCTAGGTCGAGAAGTCAACATGACGAATGACCTGGCACCTGCGTTGCACAGGAGGAGGAGAGCAGCTTGGAATGCCTTCAAGAGCTTTGAATAAATAGCTAAGAAGGCGAAGAACCCCCAGCTCTGGACACATCTCTTTGATTCCACTGTTCTTCCTGCAATAACATACACCTCAGAGACCTGGGCCCTACAAAAACAGGATGAGAACACTATTCGGGTCTCCCAAAGAGGAATTGAAAGAGCCATGCTTGGAGTATCATGTTTCACTCAAATGAGAGAAAGAATCCAGAGTTCCGACCTCCATCGATGATCAGGGAAGCTATCTCGTTTGCCAAGGCATCGAAAATCAGATGGGCTGGACACGTAATGAGATTTGGAGACGAAAGCTGGACTAGAGCCATTACTGACTGGATTCCACAGTACATCAAAAGATCGCGTGGCTGCCAACCTACGAGATGGTCAGACTTCTTCAAAATGATCGGTTTGAGGCTGTTCGTGTTTCTAGAATGAGCAGACGCCATTGGGCTACACTAGCACACGACTGCGACAAATGGAGACATTAACTGGCGCCTCCTTGAGCAAATTGATGAGTAACGGATGTCAAGTGATCAAGTAATCAAGTGGTGATTCGTAGCTGAATATAGTTTTGCTAAATTGTTAACAAAATTATCACTTTTCTAAGTACATCATTGTTAGATGTCTTCCTACTCTAGGGAGGATGGTTCCCTTTATCAGTTTAGAGCAAGTGCCTTTTTTTCTGACCATTAGAGTGTTCATTACAGATAAGGAGTCTCTTTATCCTAAAATAGTTATATTTTAAGATATAAAATATCCTGAGAATAACCATCTAGTTATTCTTACAAAAACATAGCACAGTTAGTAAAAAAAATCACAAAACTTAACCTTAGTGCAAATACTGTTCTCTTATTTCACCAGTTGTAGTAGTGTAGGTCTTTGTAGAAGAACAAAACCTGGTCCAGGCCCCAATCCGGAGCAACACATCACATTTACTTGCCACACCCTGGTCTGTGTGCCTTTTAGAAATGTCCAGGTTGTGAAACACACAAGCCAGTTATTTTATAGAATGATCCTGCGTTTGAGTTTGCTGAGATTTTTTTCACGATAACCTTGCGTTTAAACGCAATTTGGGGCCGGAACATCGTGGAAGCGAAGGTGCGTACTTCTCAGTGCTCAGAACAGGGCCACAGTGCCCCGTGACAAGGCGAGTCGTTTTGAAAGCTTATTTCAGTTGTGTCTGCTCGATTTCTCCACCGTAGAAGTTCCTTTGCAGTTTAGGCACTGTGATCTACAAGACTGTTAATGAGAGGATTTTATGCATGCAGCATTCCAACACCACACCCTGCCCCAGAGCTCTGCCCCCCTCGCCCCACCCTGTCCCCAACCCCATCTCCTGCCAGAATAAACTCAATTCTGCAGAGCAGTTCTGTTGACTTTGCCCGTTTGTCATTCCCTTGCTACATTTCTTTATGTCCCACATGGACGAGCTCATTCTGTGTCCCTCTCCTAACTTCAGTGATTGCTCTCAGCAAAAGTTTCTTGTCTTTTTTCCGTTAGTCAGCATTTAGGGGGAAGATACTTTCACTCTAAATGTTCTTTCAGCAGACTTTCACACACAAACGTCCAGTGATATTTCTTGGCTGAGTTAATTGTTATTCTGCTGCCTGCCAACTGGTGGTGGCCCAATTCTCTCCTTCCTTCTACATTTATGAATTGGAATTTTTCCATAAGGAAAAACTTTCTCTTCTTCTCACGAGCTCACTGATTTATATTAGCCTGATGTGCTTATTTGTTTTTAACGTCAATTTTCCCCCCATTAGGAACCCTTGTACACTGATTCCCAGTCTTTTTTTGACATGCTCTTATGTTCCTTGAGGGATTCCTTGCTTTCCGAGAGAAAATATTCAGTTACCTTTTCTTCCCTGCCCTTGGCCCAAACACAGCCCTGGAATTAGCAGGTTCCTCACATAGCCCTGGTTTCTCTTTTTTCCACAGTGAGAACTATGACTCCCAACTTCATCGTTCCCATCACTCATCTGAGGTACTCTGAACATGTTTTTCTACACACGAATGTCAATCGCCAACCATTAATACAGAGGAGAAGGTTTGGAAACTTCTCTGCATGTGCTGCCCACCAGGTAAATGTGCCAAACGAGAAAATGTGCCAAAGGGGAAAACTCAGGACTGTTTCAGACCAGCTCTGAAGGGCTGCAGCGATTGTACAGGAAGCCAGGCGCTGGCCTTGCCCTGCGTACAGCCAGCGTTGGGTGTCCTGCGGCACAAACGGTCCCAGAGCCCTGAGCACAGTTATGGTGCCCCCTGCTTTGTTCTCATTTTTAGTAAGCCTGGGTGTTCTTGACTTCAAATTTCTGCTGCCAGAAAAAATTGGATAAGAAGCCCATCAAACTGATGAAAAATTAAATGAAGGTGTGTATTGAAAGACTGAGAGAGGTTGGTTCAAAAGCAACAATTTTACAACAAGCAAAACACCCTAGAACTGGGAATTATACTATGATGGCACGAAGATCATGGAAGGGGAGACCGATAGCATAGCGGGTAGGGTGTTTGCCTTGCACGCGGCCGACCCGGGTTGATTCCTCCACCCCTCTCGGAGAGTCAGGCAAGCTACTGAGAGTATTCCACCCACACGGCAAAGCCTGGCAAGCTCCCCATGGTGTATCGATATGCCAAAAACAGTTACAACAAGTCTCACAATGGAGACGTTACTGGTGCCCGCTCGAGCAAATCGATGAACAACAGGAGGACATGCTACAGTGCTGTGGTAAAAGAAAAATTGGTAGGATGTTATTGAGTAAATCCAGGCTTCCCTCTCATTTAGGTGTTGTAATGGTGAGTGTGTCCACCAGATGGCAAAGTTGCTCTTTCTTGGGTTTTGGTTTACCAGCCTAGCAGATTTGCAGTAGTAATAAGCAACATGAAAGACCAAACGGGCTGGAGCAATAGTACAGCGGGGTGGGTGTTCACCTTGTACATCGCCGAGTTGGGTTCAATCCCTGGCATCCCATATGGTTCAGCACTGCCAGGAGTAACCTCTGCGCATCACCTTGAGTTTCCAGCAGTACTGTCAATGTGGTGGAGAAACTTAACCACTCCGTCAGAAAAAAAACGTGGAAAAGACATTTACATACAGAAACCTATCTAAGTTTATTATAGGTAAGTAATTTTAGAATATGAGCGTGGTTAAACTGACAAAATAATGATGATCCTCAGAGGGCAGAAATGAAGAAAGGAGCTAACTTAAAGGGGAAATTAGCACCAAACCCAGTGCTTACCTTCAGGAATATCTGTCAGTCTGTTGGATGAAAAGCCCACATTTTGAAGAGCATCACACACAGGGCAGACAAAGCCCTGTACTGCAACAGTGGATAAGGCACTTGACTTCTATGTGACCAACCGGGGTCCAATCCCTGACACCACAAACAATCTCCTGAGCTCCACCAGAAGCCCTGAGTGCAGAGCCAGGAATAAGCTCTGAGCCCCCACACACAAAAAATTTCTCTAAACCCAAAGATCCAGAGATTGAAAATATGAAATAGAAATTAAGACATAAAAGGTAGGAAGAGAAGCTCTCATGAAAATACACACATACATAAAAGGTAGGAAGAGAAGCTCTCATGAAAATACATACATACATACAAAGTTGCAGATCATTATATTTTATAATTTTTATAATAGCTTTTTATAAAATTGAAGTCAATTTTAATGTTAAAGTTAATATGAAAAAGTTGAGCTTAATATTTTAGTTCATATTTGTAGAGATTCCTGTAAGTAGACTTTGGGTTCCCTAGAAGATACCTGAATTTTACTTGTGTGACTAAGTTTGAAAATTGGGGAAGCAGAGGTGAAGGGAGACCCAAAAATGTCACAGTGACATTGGTCCCAAGGCTATAGTGAGGATATGGTCACACAGAAAAATTCTCTGGCATTTGCCTTACACGCTGCCGACTGGGCCAACCCGTGTTCGATTCCTCTGCCCCTCTCCGAGAGCCTGGCAAGCTACTGAGAGTATCTTGCCCACATGGCAGAGCCTAGCAAGCTACCTGTGATGTATTCGACATGCCAAACACAGTAACAATGTCTCACAAAGGAGACGTTACTAGGCCCGCTTGAGCAAATCGATGAACAACGGGAGGACAGTGCTTTCTAAAATGGAACACATTTTTGGTATGCTAATGAGTTTACAGTCAACAGATTCTTGGAGGCCATTCCAAATGGTTTGCTTCAAGAAGAAAGTGAACTTTCTATCATCTTATAAAATGCAAAATGTAAAAAAAAAAAAGGATGGTAATCACAGGAACTAAAAAATAGGTAACCAGGTACACTGGTTATTAGGTGACATCTAATAAGTATAGCTAATAGGAGTGAAAATACTACAAAAAAAAAATAAATTGGTCAGATTAAGTATTCAAGAAAAAGAAAAAAGATTAATATACTTTCAGCTTGGTCATGTTAAAAATACATATTTAAATTTCTTAACAATATAGTTTTATAATTTCCAAATTAGAGTTATATGGAATAAGAGAAAAGATCAGTGGAAAGGACGTTATCAAAGTAGAGAGGGTAAGAAATATAAAGAAAGGAAGAGACAAAGAATGATGGGGTAAATAAATCCAAGACTATTTCGAATCACAGTAGATATGAATATAATAAAATTCCAAGTAAAGGATGCAAATATTGTTACTTTGACTTCTATTATTTTTTCTTTAGAAGTCCAGCATAGGCTGAATGTATGTTTACAATAAATGGATCGAAAAGTATTTTAAGCAAATACTAACTTAGATTGTATTGAGTGTGCTAGAAAAATAGTACAGCATGTAGGGCTTTGCCTTGCATGTAACCAACCCGGGTTTGATCCCCGGCATCCCATGTGGTTCCCTGAGCACCACCAGGAGTGATCCCTAAGCACAGAAGCCAGGAGTAAGTCCTGAGCATAGCTGGGTGTACCTTCCCCTGCACCCACACCCACCCCCGCACAAAGTAATTGTATTAAGTCAGGGACCTAACTCAGTGTAACTGTGTCTTGCATGTTTGGGGTCTTGCCCAAAAGAAGTCAAAGTGTCCTTGAAAGGAAACTGTGAGGATGGCCTTGTGTGCTCATTGCAGCACTATGAGTAATCCATGCCTCCAAGCAGCAGCTCTCCTCAAAGTCAGCTGGGCACAGGCCTCTCAGCACCACGGTCCTCCAGCAGGCCCTGTGCATAGTACAGAGCTGAAGGCCATTGCTCACAGCTCAGGAGACCAGGACCCCCACCCCTCACCCCCACACACACATGTCCCACAAAAATAGGTTGATAACTTGATCACTTTGCGTCCCTGTCTCTGTTGCATGCTAGTGTAGCCCAATGGCATCTCCTCATTCTAGGAACACAAAGAGCCTCAATCTTTTGACGTCCTGTGAAATCCAGTCAGTAATGGCTCTAGTCCAGCGGTCATCTCCAAGTCTCATTACATGTCCAGCCCATCTGATTTTCGACACCTTGGCAAACGAGACAGCTTCCCTGATTCTTGATCATCGACGGAGGTCAGAACACCGGATTCTTTCTCTCATTTGAGTGAAGCATGATACTCCAAGCATAGCTCTTTCGATTCCTCTTTGGGAACCCGAATAGTCTTCTCATCCTCTTTTTGTAGGGCCCAGGTCTCTGAGGCATATGTTAATGCAGGAAGAACGGCAGAATAGAAGAGATGTGCCTAGAGTCTGAGGTTCTTCATCCTCTTTGCTATTTCTTCGATGGTCTTGAAGGCGTTCCAAGCCGCTCTCTTCCTCCTGCATAACTCAGGTGCCAGGTCATTCGTCATGTTGACTTCTCGACCGAGGTACACATAACTGTTGCATTCGGAGATGTTCATTCCATTGAGAGCGAGTGGAACGTCAAGAACGAGACTGTTTCTCACAAACATTGTCTTCGTGAGATTCAGCTGTAGTCCGACCTTTCCACACACATGGTCGAAGTCAGCCACCATTTGTGCTGCTTGGCTAATGTTTGGTGTTATTAGAATGATGTCATCAGTAAAGCAGAGGTGGTGTAGTTGCCGACCATCTATCTTCACTCCCTTTCCTTCCCATTACAGTCATTGCATGAAGTTCTCAAGGGTGGCACTAAAGAGTTTCGGTGAAATGATATCACTGTGCCGAACCCCTCTCTTGACATGGATGATCACTTCCTTGTAGAATGGTGATATCCTAGTAGTGAATCTGTAATAGAGCTCACGGAGGATTCTGACGATTGAACGCCCTGTTTGGCTAGGGCTTCAATGACCGCCTCCATCTCAACAGAATCAAAGGCCTTCTTTAAATCAATGAACATTAGACAGAGCGGCATCTTGAACTCCCAAGAAACCTCAATGAGCTTGGTTATCGTGTGGATATGGTTGATCCTGAATCCTTTGTGGAACCTGGCTTGCTCGAATGGTTGTTCTTCATCTAGTGTTCTGCCAATCCTATTCAGGATCACTCAAGTGAAGAGCTTGTAGACGACAGACAACAGGCAGATCGGGCGATAGTTGCCAATGTCGTGGAACAACAAATAGGCTGTGGAACGCCAAAGACATCCCAAGTTTTTCCCAAAACGCTCATTTTCCCACATCTACATAATTGAGATTGAGGATCAACAAACTATGAACCACAGATCAGTCACCTATTTTGCTAATAAAGGTTCGATGGAACCCAGCCATTCACGAACAGATTGTTTTTCATTGTTCTGGGTACAAAAGCAAAATTGCAAAACCCAAAATATTGACCACCCGGCCTTTGTAGAAATCCTTTGATGACCACTATTCTAGAAGCCCCTAGAGATAAATGTTCAGTATGTTCAAGAAAATATTAGGCTAATGGAAAAGATTAGACACAACTCAGTCATAGTACAATGATTTCTCAGGCCCTTTTTATTGCTTCTTAACACTGTCATCACTTTGTGGACAAAACTGAAGACTCATATCACTCAGACATCTTTAAAGATGGGGTTTTCCAGGATGGAGGGGTGTTAACACCTTGGTGGCAGAAGTGATATGCGACTTTTGAAGAGGTACGAAAAAGAACTCCTGAAATACATACAAAGATGTAATCTGATGTTAGCTCAATAAGTTCTTTTTAAAAGGATTGTCTTATTGGCAAAAATGGCGCACATATTATTCTGTGTTCAGGAACTTTAAACTATTAAATAATTTGATCTAAATGATTGTTCACAGTTTAATGCAAATGTTCAGTCTGAGTCTGTTCTGGTTATTTGCTCAAGGATTCTAGTTTCCTGCTACACTCACTCAAGAATAATAGTATGCAGTTACTTCCCTTGCAATCTGGAATGTCTGAGTTTCTCCAAATGCAGCCAAGTTGAGTTGTTTTTACCACATGCAATTGGCCTTTAGGTGACGTGGATCGTAATATATAATCAGTGGATATTGATTTTCATTCTTCACAGCTGGAGAAGTGTAATCTTATTCCATCGTTCAGTTCCGTGGACCATGCTCCCTTTATAAGATAAATGCTAGCCCAGTGTCTTTGTGGCCCCTTGGCAGTGAACACATCTCAGGAGCACATCTCAGTGAGTGTCCTCAGTGAAGGGCACACGTGAGCTTTAGCCAAAGGGTTAGTGATTTTAAAATGCACTGCTGCAAAGCTGGCCTTTAGCAGCCTGGTGCCTCTGACATGGCTTTGCCAAGAAATTCATCGGAAGCACAGGACTGTTCAAGGCAGCTGCCACTCTTTCCAGGGCTGGAGGGAGGAGAGTTGTGCTGCTTGTGTTGGGAAGGACCCTCCACCCCAGGCTCACCCCCATTCCCTGACTCATGAGCAGGAACAGGGAAATGTCTGTTTCTCACCTGCCCACACAGCCCTTGCTCTTTGGAACAGAAGCGACACATGCTCATTATCACCAGGTTGGAAATGTGTAGTCAGCACTGCTGCTGGAAGTTTGGGTCTGATTTAGCCCAAATTCGTTGTTCCCCAAGCCCTGTCACACTTAAGAGGTGTCTAGTCCGAGGATCCCCCAGCTAGGCCCCCCAGACTTTGGTGCCCCTTCTCTCTAGCTCTGCCTGTGTCTTCTCCCTGCTCAGAAAGCCTTCTCTGACTCCTCCACATGTGACCAGCGTCTTCAGGTCCCCTGTTCCCTGCATGTCCCCCGTCCTAATCCTGAGACTGACTTGTCTTCCCGGGGGCCGCCCCTCCCTCACCCAGCCTATTTATTCCTGAAATCCAGAGTCCTTATGTTTCACTTCAACAAGATTCTTGGCTCAAGTTGGCTGAAGTAGTTTCTCATGGATGAAGGGATGAAGTCCAGCAGAGAATTCGGTGGGTGTGAGCACAAGATTAAGTGAAGGGGATCAAGAAGACAGCAGCTGAGCCCTGTCCCCATCCCCCCGACATGCAGGCATGCACATACACACATGCACACACGCACATAACATGCACATGCACACACACACACACACACTCACACATACACATGCACACACACATACACATGTGCACGCGCACACACACACACACACACACACACACACACACACACACTTTTGCTCTCAGAGTCCATTCACTGGCCAGAGAGCCTCCAACTTCCTCACTGGTGCTTTCATTGCTCGCCCATCACCAGGAGAGACCCTTTGTATCCAAAAGTCACCTTGTGTTGCGGACCGGGAAATTGCCTAGAAAAACTGTACCCTGGGAGCCCGAATTATAGTAGAGTGGGTGGAACATTTTTCTTGCACATGGCCTACCCAGGCTTGATCCCCGGCATCTCATATGGTGTTTGGAGCACCTCTAGGAGTAATTTCTGAGTGCAGAGCCAGAGTAACTACTGAGGATTGCTGGGTGTGACCCCAAAAAGCCCCCCCCAAATAATGATGCCCATTTAGGGCTTATTTTAGTTCTTCTGTAAAGTGTTTCCTTTCATTCAGCACTTGATTTCACGTGAGGCAACTTCCTCCCCAGCAGGCTCTGGGTGCAGGAACTGGACTGCAGAACACCACCATCAGCTGGCCTTTGCTCATCCCTTCCCTGCTGTCCTCTGCCTCACCAGGAGGCTGGTTAACCACAGCCACGCCGCTGAGCTCCGCCCAGGCTATGATAGTGAGCACCAGAGAAATAAGAGTGTCTTCCGACCTAGGGTTTCAGAAGCTGCCCCTGGGAGGAAGAAAAAAAAGGGGAAACACGAAGGAAAATAAACTAGAGGCATGGACAACATATCAGGAAGTGAGGAGAAATAAGAATAGGAAAGAATACCCTATTCCTGAGGACTCTACTGAAGGGCCCATGGGAGGAAACCCCAAGAGCAAAGAGATCACCAAGTATGCCCAGAGAAGGGACAAAATGCCGCTATCTGTTTGGGGTCTAGGAACCTAGGAGACATAATTCTGGTGTCCTGGTGAGCTACCCGAGAGGCTGTGGAACCCCCAAAAAAAGGGGTGCATGTGTGGTCTATGCTGAGGGCTCCCCAAAGCTGTAATTGTTCACTGTCTTAGTGAGACACAGAAGCTTCTTGCCTGTTCCCAAGAGGACATGGGAAAACAGAGATTCTGTTCATGCAAACATGTTCAATCAATATGAAGGTGAAAGCATGACCTCAAGGACCAGATTTCTTACACCCCCTCCCCACCGCTCCTCAGTGCGTGCCCAAGTACCTCCAAAGCCCCTACCAGAGACTAGCCAAAATTCCCAGAAAAGAGGAAGATGGAATCAATGAGTTCACACAGATTCAGATTCTAAACACCAGTGTCAGAGCGATATTTCAGCATGGTGGGGGTGGGGTGCGGTGTTGGCCTTGCATGTGGCCAGCCCAGGATCGATCCCTGGCACCCCATATGGTCCCTCAAGCCAGGAGTGATCCCTGAGCACAGCTGGGTGTGGTCCCCAAATTCCACTCAACCCAAACAAAACTAGATCCTAAACATCCCCCCAGAACTGGGAGCTTGACATTAAAGAGTTTTGGGTCGTCTCTAACTGTGTAGGCTAAGAAACGTATCCCTGACTCATAGCATATATGCTGTGGTGACGTTTCCCCTATGGGGGCACGCTCAAGCTGTAACGCATCTTCCCAGCAGATTCTATAAGGCTTCAGAAGCCAAAGAACAAGTAACTCTCTGACATATGGCATGAAAGCAGAGCCAAGAACTGGGGGGAAGTTTCTCTCCTAATGATGCAGTGTACATTTACCCAAGAATCAGGTCAGCTGATCTGACAAATGTGAAGACCATTTCAACATCCACAGATAATTTACCCCCATTAAATTCAAGCATGATATCTATTTTATTTTAGTATCAGAGGATAAATAGAGTATAGCACAAAAAGCTAAGATATTGTCCGTAATCTTGTAAGCTAATTTCTTGTCTCATCCATCACAATTACTTTGATGCAGATATTAGAACTAACCCAGGTGGCTGTGGGTGAGTTCCTGTTTCACTCCTTGCTGCATTCAGAATATGTCCACAGACTTGAAGATCCTTTGAAAGAATTCCCCAGGTCTTAGGAGTCTGGTCTTCTCGGCCAGTAAATTTGAAATTGGACTTCTTGGGAAAATTCACTATGTAGTATGGTAATACCTGGCAGAAGTATCTCTTTGTGCTCCAGTATGAGAGTTCAACCAGAAATAATAGATTGCTGCAAAGCAGATCTCTCTTGTGTGTTTGCAAAGTCTTCATACCAGCTGAATCACAGCTTGCTTTTCACTTCTCATAACACCTTGCAACATCACAAAATATTTGCTGGAGTTTGTGAAGGGCGGCTACAGAATTAGTAAACTGAAAGGATCCTGCCTGCATTCCTACCGCTGTCAGCACCTTCTGTTCCAGACTGAAAGGCTGCTGGAGAACCCAGTTTCGCCAGATTAAGTCAACTCTTGGCACCGGGGCCCAGGGTACGAATGGAAGCAAGGGGTAGAGAGTTTGCCAGGTGCCAGTGCATAATGCTGTCACTTTACAGAACTGAATTTATGAAGGACTCCGTGAAGGTGAGTTACTATGGTAACCAGCCTTCTCAACTCAGATCTCTAAGGATAGTGTGGGCCATTTCCATTTGAGGATATTTAATTTGGGCCTAATGAATAACCCCCCATGTTCTCACTCCTAGTTCACTAGACTCGTGTCATGCAGAGAACGTTAGCAGTGATCTGGCCCTGCCTTCTGGGTGTGTGGATGAGAAGCTCATCCATCCGGAGACTCAGAAAAGTGATGCTACATGGCCAACATGTCAGATCTGAGCGCCTGGTTCTTCACCTCATTCTCTAGAGCCCTTTCCTTTATCCCATCCTCCTTTCTCAATGGACTCTACCAATATCTGGAACTGAAAAAGAGAAATGGGAACCCCGTTAGACCTGGAACCACCCTCACTTCTTGTTGAGGTTGTAAATGAAATCTTATCAACATGCTGATGTTTAGTTAAGTCAGAGTTTTGGAATTCATAGTCCAGCAACATTCAATTATCCAGGATGATAGAAGAACAGCGTGGAGAGGGAAGAAATTAAGGAGGCCTGGCACAGTCATATGGTTTTATCATCTACCACACACTGATTGGCAAAGAATGAGAATGTACCAGGGGCTGGAGGGATGCACAGTGGGCAGGGAGCTTGTCTTGCATGCAGCCAACCCAGGTTCTATGTCATATATGGTCCTATATGGTCCCCCAGCACTGCCAGGAGTGAGCCCCACTTGGGAAGTGCAGAGGCAGGAGTAACCCCCAGGTATCATTGGGTATGGCCCAAAAACAAACAAAAAAATAATGAGAATGCACCAAGCTTTGGTCAAACACAATCCTTTCATGATGCAAAAGTTTAGGATTTTTCAAGGTCTCAGTTTTTGAACAATATATATCTCAATAATTTTCACTGCTTAAGGGCAATAGCACAGTGGGTAGGGCATTTGCTTTACACACAGCTGACCAAGGTTCGATTGCTCCATTCCTCTCGGAGAGCATGGCAAGCTACCGAGAATATCCCGCCCACATGGCAGAGCCTGGCAAGCTTCCCATGGCGTATTCAACATGCCAAAAACAACAACAACAAGTCTCACAATGGAGACATTACTGGTGTCTGCTCGAGCAAATCGATGAACAACAGGGATGACAGTGCCACAGTGCTTAAGTACATGAAAGGTGCTTTGGTGTAAATTTTCTCCCAATTACTGATAAAGCGCGGTAGGGCGTTTGCCTTGCACGCAGACAACATGGCCGACCCGAGTTCGATTCCTCCGCCCCTCTCGGAGAGCCCGGCAAGCTACCGAGAGTATTCAATATGCCAGACACAGTAACAACAAAGTCTCCAATGGAGACGTTCCTGGGCCCACTCGAGCAAATCGATGATCAACGGGAGGGCCTTTACCTTTACCTTTACCTTTACTGATAAAGCATCAAGCCACAGCAAAGTGATCACTTGATCACTTGACATCCCATTAGTCATCAATTTGCTTCAGCAGGCACCAGTAATGTCTCCATTTTTCCCTGTGGCATGCTAGTGTAGCCTAATGGCGTCTGCTCATTCTAGGAACACAAAGAGCCTCAAACTGATCGTTCAGGGTCTTGATGAAGAAGTCTGACCACCTCGTAGATGGACGGCCACACGATCTTTTGACATCCCATGGAATCCAGTCAGTAATGGCTCTAGTCCAGCGGTCCTCTCCAAATCTCATTACGTGTCCAGCCCATCTGATTTTCGACGCCTTGGCAAACGACGGCTTCCCTGATTCTCGACTGTCGACTGTCGATGGAGGTCGGAACTCCAAATTCTTCCTCTCACTTGAGTGAAACGTGATACTCCAAACATAGCTCTTTCGGATTCCTCTTTGGGAGACCTGAATAGTACTCTCATCCTGTTTTTGTAGGGCCCAGGTTTCTGAGGCAAATGTTAATGCAGGAAGAACAATGGAATCAAAGAGATGTGCCCAGAGCTGGGGGTTCTTCGCCCTCTTAGCTATTTCTTCCATGATCTTGAAGGTGTTCAAAGCCGCTCTTCCTCCTGTGTAACTCAGGTGCCAGGTCATTTGTCATGTTGACTTCTCGACCTTGGTACACATAACTGTTGCATTCAGAGATGTTCTTCCCATTGAGAACGAAAGGAATGTCAGGAACAAGACTGTTTCTCATAAACATTGTCTTTGTGAGATTCAGCTGTAGTCCGACCTTTCCACATTCACGGTCAAAGTCGTTCAGCATTTGTGCCTCTTGGCTAATGTCTGGAGTTATTAGAACGATGTCATCAGCAAAGCGGAGGTGGTGAAGTTGCTGACCATCTCTCTTCACTCCCATCCTTCGCATTCCAGTCATCGCATGACATTCTCGAGGTTGGCACTGAAGAGTTTTGGTGAAATGGTATCACTCTGCCGACACCCTCTCTTGACCTGGATGATCACTTCCTTGTAGAATGGTGACATCCTGTTAGTGAAACCGTAATACAGCTCACGGAGGATCTTGATGTATAGAGTTTGAACACCCTGTGTGGCTAGGGCTTTCCCGGACATCCCCGTCCCCTTCCCTGCCCCCCACCCCCATCCTGCCATCCCCCGTCTCGCCTGCCATGCCGGGTAGGTGGGCCACGAGCGCACGTGTTAGGACCTGAAAGATGGTGAACAGAAAAGTGAGCTATTAAAAATCTTGATGGTTTTTTATAGAGAGGCAGAAACTTTGAAAAATTAAAGGACATTTTTCTTTTTTTAATTTTAATTTTTTAAATTGAATCACCATGAGATACACAGTTACAAAGTTGTTCATGATTGGGTTTCAGTCTTTCAGTGTTCCAATACCTGTCCCTTCACCAGTGTACATTTCCCACCACCAATGTCCCTAGTTTCCCTCCTTCCATCCTCCTAGCCCAGTCTGCCTCTATGGCATGTGCTTTCTCTCTCTCTCTCTCTCTCTCTCTCTCTCTCTGTTGTTTTGGGCATTATGGTTTTCAATACAGATTACTGAAAGGTTATCATGTATATCTCTTTACCTCCTTTCAGCATTCAATTTTTGTCCAGAGGGATCATTTCCAACTATCATTGTCATAGTGGTCCCTTCTCTGTCCTAACTGCCTGTTTGTCTTTATTTGTCTTTATTTGGGGGTCACACCCCGCAGTGCTCAGGACTTCCTCCTGCAGCGGGGTCACTCCTGGAGGACCACACACAATGGTAGGAATTAAACAGGGTCAGCTGCATGAAAGTCAAGTGCCTTAAACTGTGAACTGTCTCTCCAGCACTATTATTTCATTTTAAAGGGACAGATGAATTCAAATAATTTGTCCCTAAAAATCTCGAAGACATGTGAGTCACCTGGAGATCATATACAGATCATATACAGTGGACTCCGAGACAGAGAGTCTGAGCAGAGCTGAAGTTCTGCATTCCTAACATGCTCTCAAGAGTCATCAGTGATGCTGGCCCTTGGTCTGTAGCTTTAGCAGAAAGTGTCTAATATTTAATGTTTTCGTAAATGGTTTTCTGTGAAGGTGAACCTGATTTTCAGGTCTATGACCACACTGCAGGAATGGAATCCTGTGGGTCTCTGACATCCTTTTCCTATCAGATATACATCCATAGGACAGAGTTTCTTCTGTGCATTTTATGCTCTGCCTACATGTCTTAGAGCCTACGACAGATTGTAAGCCCATATGTGTTTGCTCAGCCTTGCATGTGCCATAGACATCCAACAAAAATGATTGACAAAATGAAGATTGTTTCCTCCTTCCTCTGAACTCTGCCATGAGCTTGTCAACAAGCTCAAGACCTCAATGCTTATTGTGCGGCATCAAGCCTATTATGCACAACATAAAAAGCATGTTGACTTTTTAGAAGTCAGAGGTCTCAGAAGAGTTTGGAATGGCCATGTGATCAAAGAATTAAAGGACTCTAAGGAAAGAATTAAAAAGGGCACATCACGGCAGGTTTAGTGCATGTTTAATAATTGCATAGACTTCCGGGGTGGAAGTGTGGACCACTGCGTGTTTGTTGGAAGGAAAAGGGGGCTTAGAGGCCAACAGGCCAGGATTCAGAGCCTGACTCCAGTGGACAAAAGCTGTCTTAGAAATGTTACTCTGAATTACGGGAAGTTTATTTCTTCATGTCTAAAATAGGATGCTTCCTCCTGTGGTTCTTATGAGAACTATAATTGATGCCTATAGATAATTGCTTAGCGTGTGATCACTAAACCTCATCATCTCAGCAGCCTTACTTGCAGTATGCTAAGGAAGTTGTTACTTTCTCCCCTGGGATACTTAGATGCAGGGTATTCACTCCCTCTAGTGGTTGCCACGGCCTAGGCGTCCTCACAGAACCATGTCTTACCCCCGAGTACCCCTGCCCAGCTCAGGGATCAATTTGTTCCTGCCATTCAGCAAGCATGTGTTGGATGTCTCCCACACGTCAGGAGCTTGTTTCACTGCAGCAAGGGGAGCAGTGAGCAAGAGACGTGGTGTCTGCCATCTGGGAGTTTGTGGCCAGGTAGGGAAGACATGATTTTGAATTCGAACAATGAAAAAGCTGCAGAAAGAAGAACAGGATCTGGGGAGTGGTCTTCCCTGCGGAGTGGACTTGGCCACAAGAGAAGTTGCCCGCAGGACCCTCCCCCCCACCCGGGCATGTACTAGCACCCAGCAACCTTCTCTGAACACCTCCCCTTCTATTTACTCTTGGCCTGGGTCCTGCCACATCCCAGGAGCCCCAGTCGGAGCCCTGACCACTTCCATCGAACACTTAGCACTGATCGCCCCGCCCCACCCCCACCCCCACTGTACCCATCTGGCCTGAGCATCCTTTCACAGACTGTCTTGAGAGAGGAAAAGCAACTTGCACCGAGACTGGTCTCCACCCCGATCTTTCCGCCCTGCGAGTCTGTTCTCTTCCCAAGCATCCCCCTAGCACCACACCCAGCTCTCTTTAGGCTGCTGGAGTCTGGCTGAAACTGTTCAGAGAAAAACTTGGGGGAAGGTGGCATGAAAACGTGAAGAAAAAGAACAGAGAAGCTGGGTGGGGCGTGAGTGGAGCGCAGGGAGGAAGCTGCCAATGTGAGTAGTTGCACCCACCACCTTGGGTTTTTTTTAAGTCATTATACCAAGAGATCTTCTCCCTTGGGAAACTAAGTCTCCCTAGTAACGTTCTTCAGCTCTTGTGACTTAAAATGTGATGCAGCTGTTGCTAAATTAAACCGATCAGGGGATCCTTTGGAGAAGAGAGGTTTTTTTTTTTTTTTTTTTTTTTTTTTTTGAGGCTTAGAGCCAGACACCAGGATTACCTAGAGCAAAAGATCACAGGATCAGAATGATGACCCTAGACTCAACATGGTTAACCCAGGGTGTGAAAGATTTTGGAGATTTTCATAAAATTGGAGCTTCTCTGGAACCAGGGAGATAGCACAGTGGTTAAGGCACTTGCCTTATAACTGCCAGCTCTGCTTCGATCCCCAGCAATGAGTGTGTGCCCCAGAGCTCTACCAGGAGTGACCTTGAGCACAGAATCAGGAGTAAGCCCTGAGCCACACCAGGCGTGGCCCAATTTTTCTGGGCAGTCTATGATAGCGGTCACCTTAGAGGTGAGTCCAATTGGGAGATTGGGTGGAACCCAGAAAGCTGTCTGTCATTGAAACCTGGGTTCTAGCAGAGGGCTTGGTCATAGACCAAGGCAGAAAAAATGGGACAAAGATGATATCTGTTCTTCAGTTAAAGTTCCTTTGCTAGGGGCTGGAGTGACAGCACAGCGGGGAGGGCGTTTGCCTTGCACGCGGACGACCCGGGTTCAATTCCCAGCATCCCATATGGTCCCCCAAGTGCCACCAGGAGTAATTCCTGAGTGCAAATCCAGGAGTAATCCCTGTGCATCAGCCGGTGTGACCCAAAAAGAAAAAAAATAGTTCCTATACTAAATTCCCGGGTTACCAGCCCAGAGCCCTGGCTGGGGATCTGAGGACAAATCTGCTTGGCCTCTGGCCTGAGAGAGGGCCCAGGGGGTGAATGGAAATAATGGCAGCAAGTGACTGGTCCTTGCCTTCTTCTCCTATTTCTTCTGTAGGATGAATCCAAGTCCCTCCCTCCCAGGGCTGTGCGTGTGTTACTGTGTGTAAAATGCTGAGATAATGCAGGCCCAGGAGACCCAGTGTCACAGGGCAGGGCCGGCCAGGTGGCTCAGCGATAGAGTCTATGTGTAGCATGGGGTGAGCCTCGGTGCTGGCACCACCATGCAGGGGAAAACAACGTCTTATCTTGGAGTTCTCAGAAAGAGAAGCCACAGCGTGGTCCTGGCCTGATCACTTCCTCCGTTGTGCCATTTCCTGTCTTTGTAAAAGTGAACCCTGCCAACACTTTGAGAAGAAGCAGAACAGGCCATCTCGATCAGGAAAGGGGCCATGGGTGACAGATTTGTATATGCGGCATGCGGGCCACCTGGGTCACTCCCAGCTCTCCTTTGGATGTTCATTTATGTTCAACAGCACATGTGGACCAGATGCTGGTCTGAGCCCTTTGCCTCTTGCACCTTGTTTAATCTCCAAACACCTTGTCTATGAAGAATTGCTCAGCATCCCATTTTAGGGATGAGGTGACTGAGGCACAGGCAAGCTCTGACTTGCTGACTGGGATGAGGCGCTGGAATTTTGGACACCTCTGTTTACGTCTTTTTCCCGAGTTCCCTCTAGAGAGAGTAAGTTGGCATGCCTAACCCCTAGCTTATCATTTGCTGAGGTGACATTGTCTATCCACTGTCACTGTCATTGTCCTCCCGTTGTTCATTGATTTGCTCGAGCGGGCCCAGTAACGTCTCCATTGTGAGACTTGTTGTTACTGTGTTTGGCATATTGAATACATCATGGGGAGCTTGCCAGGCTTTACCGTGTGGGCCAGATACTCTTGGTAGCTTGCCGGGCTCTTCGAGAGGGGCAAAGGAATTGAACGCAGGTCGGCTGTGTCAGCCACGTGCAAGGCAAATGCCCTACCCCACCTATACAATGCACAAAGTGAAGGATTGGGGACATAGGACCTTATTGCAGAATTGGAGTGACAAGACATACTCTCTGCTACAATTCTCAAAAAATATTCAAGCCAGAGAGATAGCACAGAGATGGTAATGCCTTACCAAGCATCTTTCAGAGGTCCCCAGCACTGAGGGCTGATCTAGGCAATCCCCAGGACACCGGAACCGAGAGATAGTACATCCTCGGGCCTACACCTTGGCCTGCTACCCTGTTGGCTGAGAATCACCAGAAGTGGCCCCTGGGTCCCCTAACTTGGGACTTGAGAGGCCTCCCTGAATCCTCAAAAAATGTATCTCTAGGGGGCTAGAGCGATAGCACAGCGGGTAGGGTGTCTGCCTTGCACGTGGCCGACCCGGTTTCAATTCCCAGCATCCCATATGGTCCCCTGAGCACCGCCAGGAGTAATTCCTGAGTGCAGAGCCAGGAGTAACCCCTGAGCATCGCCAGGTGTGACCCAAAAAGCAAAATAATAATAATAAATAGACTTGCAATGTTATTTTTTAAAAAATGTATCTGGTCATTTCCAAAAAAAGTAGTGGGATGGGGATACATTTTAAAAAAATTAGGATGAGGAAAGCAACTAAGCTATCTTCGTTGCATGGGAGAATGTGCAGCTTTGGGAGCCAATGCTGAAGAGCACTTTGAGCACTTTGACAGCTGCCCCGGGGGCCAAGTCTTATTTCCATGTACTCAGCGGGTCCTGACCTCTGGAGAGAAGTCAGTCCTTCAAGGCCACAGATGCAGGATTGGGGGGCTGGGCCGGGGCAGGGTGTGTCTTCCCTCCTGCTGCAGAAAGCTGGGTTCCACTTCCTGCTCTGCAGCTGGACCCCCCACTCCCTCAGTCTCCTCTCCGTGGTTCCATAAGTCCCCTCTCACCTTGACCTCGCTGGAGTCAGCCCTCTCCCTGCACCCAGTCTGATTGGTTGTTCCTCCTGATTCCAAAACAGAGCCGTCACCCCAGGGCCCCAAGTTGGGGTGGGGGAAAGAGGCTCTTTGGGGACAAAGGTTGAAGAGGTAAGAAGTTCTCTGAGAAGAGAGGTGGCCATGGGGCGGCCAGCGCCCTGGACTGCCAGCCCCAAGCTCTTCTGGTACCCCGCAGAAGTCACGTTCCACTTCCTTCTGGAAACCCCTCGAGGGCCGGAGTCATCAGGGAGAGCACAGTGACCCTTTCCCAGGGCCAGCAGGCAGAGCAGTGAGCACTGAGGCATGCCTGTGTCCAGCCAAGTCTGTAGCCGTAGAGATTCCTCCTCACAGCGTGGCTGGTGTCCACATGGATTCTCCTACTCTCCCAGGTCTTTCAGGAGATGGCTGCACTGAACTCTTCCTGGTTTTCATTTCCATCCCCCTCCTCGGAAGCCACCTTCCCTAGATCACTGGCCTCTGGAAGTGATAGACCTCATCTACCCCCTTGCTTTCGAAATTACTCCCTTAGCCCAGGGCCCTCACCTTGGGGCTCCCTGCGGGGCGGGGGGGGGGGGGGCGGTGTTTGGGACAATGCTCTGGTCAGATGGTGTCTGATGCGCTTTTTTCTTCTTGGTTTCGGATCCATACCTAGCTCAGGGGCTACCCCTGGATCAGGGCCTGGAACTGCTCCCAAGGGTGCTTAGGAGATTTTGAGGTGCTGCAGAGCACATGCTCCAATCCATTGGGGTCTCTCGTGCCTCCAGTGTTTGACATTTAAACCTGGTTTCTGGGGTCTCAGGCTGCAGGCAAGTTGCTGCCAATAGAATATCACTAAGAAAAGATCCACCAACAGGTGCAGGAGAGAAGCATCTGGAAGTACTGGTGGCCAGAGTGCGGTGAGCTGTTTCCCACCAGCCGCCTGGCCTAAGCAGACGCAGGCAAGATCCCAAACTGGTGCATGGAGTGACAGAGTCTGCATGAGACAGCAGGATAGTGGAACCTTTGCCTTCTCCATTGCTGCTATGAAAAAAAGTCAGATGAACATTGCTTTGTTTTGTTTTTCTGTTTTGTTTGTTTTGGGGTCACACCCAGCAGCGATGCTCAAGGGTTACTCCTGGCTCTGCACGAAGGAATTACTCAGTGGCTGCTAGGGCATCATATGGGATACTGGGTATCGAACCCTGGCTGACCGCGTGCAAGGCCAGCACCCTACCCATTGTACTATTGCTCTGGCCTCCCGATGAACATTGTTCTGATGCTTTTGTTTCTGTACGTGTGTGTCCTATGTATTACCACATCCATAGGCTGCTCCCCATTGCCCCGCAATCCTGGCACGGCTGCCGAGGCTGATCCCAGCGTTGTTGAGTGGCTCTGGGGTGGCTCATGTCGGAGACTGGAGACACGTGTCCCTAGCTCAGACACAGCCGGGTTGGGGTGGGGGCAATGTGTCCTCCAGGACTCACATGACTCTGCAGGTCTCTCTCACAGATTGTGATTCACTCTAGACTTGAAAGCCAGAAATTTAGACCCTTAGGAGCAGCTTATTCTACTAGAGTTTGTCAATATTCTGGAGCCAAGACTTCTAGAGAATCTATGGAACAGTTTCTCTGAACTCAGAACATGGCCTATACAGAGAACGAGAGGTCATAAATCTGAATTTAGGAAAGCGGTCAAATCCTCTTCTCCTCACCATCCCTGCCCAAAGCTCCTAAACACACACACACACACACACACACACACACACACCACCTTAGTGAGCAGCCACACCAAAGGAAAACAGATGCTTTGAAGCTATTGCACCTGCCTGCTTGCACATGTGGACACCAGGGTCGACACACAGACACACAGTGGGGCAGCTGTGCCCTGGGGGAGTCCACCTGAGTGTTTTCATTTAAGTCCCCTCTCCTTAGGCCCTGCCCGAATCTCACTTCCTGTTTTCTCTGTTCCCATTCCAATGCTCTCTGGGCACCCAGCCAAATGATTCTGTGCCATTCACCTCAATTTATAGGGTGTTCCTCCCTGCATGGCATGATGCCTGGGGTGACAAAGTCATGCCAGAGCCAGGCTGCCGCAAACACTGTGAGCTTGTGCTTCTGGCCCACATTCACAGTTCACCTTAGAGGGAGAGGAACAACGCTCTCACATGTTGAGGAATTTGCGCTCAAGTGAAGACTCAAAATGAGGCTCTTCATTCAAAGATTGGCAAAGCCACATGGCTATGTTTTCAGTTAAAGTGGAAGGTTAAGGCTGCCTTTCACTGTTCTTGAGCTTATCTGCTCTCATCGACATATTCATGTAATTTTTCAACAAGAGTCCCAATGGCATTTGATGGCAGCGTCCGCGAGATTATTTCCATCTCTATTTTTATTGGTGCCTACGATTTGTGAGGAATGAAGAAGGCATCCACTGAGGTAGGACTTGAGCCAGGCTGATGGATAAAGACCAGGCTGGGGTAGATGCAGAGTCAGACACATGCCCGGGCGTGGTGCTCAGTTTGGTTGAGGCATAGAAAATCGTAAACCACTAAACAATAGGGCACAGAGTTGCAGAGGTAGAATAGGAAGAGGAAACCTTCAATCACACCACTCAATGTACCGCATTATTCCTATATTATATTTCATTTTACTGAATCCTAAATTCCCAAAAGCAAGTGGGACTGGAGACCACGTCTCCTTGGCATCTAATGGGCTCATTAAAGACTTTTTGATTAATCTCAAGCATCTATCAAAGACGGGAAATATATGGTCTGTGGGCTACATAAGGCCCATGAAATCCTTTGGCTGGCCCTGGTGGTAGAACACACATACATGCTTCTCATTGGC
Organism: Sorex fumeus; assembly: GCF_029834395.1. Lineage (NCBI taxonomy): Eukaryota > Metazoa > Chordata > Mammalia > Eulipotyphla > Soricidae > Sorex > Sorex fumeus. The sequence continues at coordinate 4,944,819 of NW_026606060.1, read as the reverse complement.
CTGCCATGGCCTGACTGCCATGAGTGATGTTCTAAATATTCCAAGGCTCTATACTGAAAAAAAGCTCCTATCCCCTGAATTCTAATTAATGGTAAAGCCTTGCTTCCAAGCACCTTTTCTTTTTCTTTCTTTATTTTTTACTTTAATTTTTTAGTTTTTGCTCTTTGGATCACACCTAGCAACGCATAGGGGTTACTCCTGGCTCTGCACTCAGGAATCATTCCTGGCTGTGCTCGGGGGACCATATAGGATGCTGGGGATCAAACCCAGGTTGGCCATGTGCAAGGCAAACGCCCTCCTCGCTATGCTATCACTCCAGCGCCACCATCCTTTTCTGCCTCCAAGATTGCTTCTTTTATTTCTCCTCATTTACATCATCACCATTCACTGTCTAAAAGCATTCCAGGAAGAGGGTGATGTATGCAAGTGACCGTAACGAATAGCTATGCATTGTTGAGGAAGGTTCGGATAAGCACTTGGGAAGTGACTAGCCAACTTATATACGAGAAAATGCGTTTAAGATTGAAGGCTCCCACACTCACTGATTACCGGGGTAATTTCCACCCTGAAATGGGAGCCAAGGAGTCCCTTGTCTCATTTGGTCCCATGGGTTTGCTGGTTGATTTCCACTTGACCCTCCTGATCTGTTCCTCAACCTTCTCCATGAGGCTGCCCTGGGTGGTCTATACTGGGGGCTCTCTCCTTCCCTGGCTCCTGATGGGTTTTACCCAGAATGAAGCACTTCCAGGAGGCCACAGGGTGACAGAATGAGATTAAGTGATTGCACCCTGCCTCCATCCTGGATGGGCCAAAGACAGGGGGCCCCCTCCAGATGGCCATTCCTTCCCTGGCCGCATCTTCCTACTCCTTCTAGCATAGGGGTGGGAAAGGAATAAGGAAAACTTCTCTTTCTGTAGGTGTTTAGATTGCACCTGTGGTGCTCAGGAATCATTCCTGGTGGTGCTCAAGGCTGGGGCTGGGAGTTCAACATGTAAAGTCTGTGCTCTCACCCTTGGAGCAATCTCCCAGTTCCTGCACATTCTATGTGGTTTTCCCACCAATTTTGTGCTTCTCCTTTTTTTTTCTTTTTCATTTTCACCTCCTCTTAGCAGCTTTTCCAGAATTTCCTTTCCTAATCATCTTCCCTGCCTGGAAATGTTAACCACGGACATACTGTATCTCTGTTATGTGATATAGATCTCTTTATATTGTATTTTCACCAATTTTCACTCCCTTTGGTGTATGTGGGGGAGTGATATTACCCTAAGAATGCACAGTTAGTTAGGGAAGTGGCTCAAACCATTACTTTAATTATACCTTGCATGCAGAAAATCTGGGTTTGATCCCCAGCACTTCAAGAGAAAAAAGAGGCAAAATATGTCCAAAATATTTCAAAATGTGTTCAAAAAAGAGAAAAAAGAGGCAAAATATGTTAAATCTATCTTCAACCCATCTTACATCCTTGTAGAATCCCTTTTAAATTTTTTCTCAGTATGGAGAGATAGTACAGAGTGTCAGATGCTTGTCTGGCACATGGTGGACCCAGGTTCAATCTCTGGCACCACATGCGGTACCTTCAGCCCCAACAGGAGAGCCAGGAGTAAGCCCTAACCAGCTCTGGTGTGACCTCCAAACCCAAAGAAAACAAAAAGCAGAGAAATTGTCCTCAGCCGCCTCATTTGAGCGTGTCCTCTCTTTACTGCCAAGGTCCTGATTAGTATATTTCTATGCCCCACAAATTTATTTTTAGCGTTCCTGGTTTTGATCTTTGCATATGGGAAATATCAGTGTTTTCTTCTATTTTGTCCTTTTTGTACTATTTCTCTCATCCAATATTTTGTGTAATGTGTGTCACTATTGTTCATTTTATGTGTTGCATAGTGCTGCATCAAATGAACAATGTATATGTTCATTTACTGTTGATGATTATTTAGGTGAGTTCTGAACATATAGCACAAAACATTCTTATAATGCCTCTAAGTGTAGCTGTGGATGTACATATAGATGTAAGCGGAGACAGAGACAGACATAGATGCTACGGTGCATATCTGGGTGCAGAATTGCTGGGCTATCGTGCTATTCCTAGCTTGTCCCTTAGCAGGAAATGTCACCCAGTGACATATCTGTACCAATCTGGATTCACGCTGATAAGAATGAGCATTCTGGTTGCTCCACATTCTTCCTAACATTTATTTTCATAAAATTTTTCCATTTTGCTTGAATAGCGGGTATAAAACAGGTATCTTACTATAGATTTGATATATATTTTTCAAATGACTCTATTAATTATCCCTTATTAGGGTGTTTCTTCTTGATTATTGGTGTTTTCCATTTAGCCCTCTTATTCATCTTCAGCTTATATATGCTGCAGATATTCCCCAGTCTATTGCTTGTCTTCTGTAGCTTATTTTTAAGGTGAGTGTCGATGAATAGAAGTTTAAATTTTTTATGAAGAAAACGTATTAATAATTTCCTTTATAGCTTTTGCCTTTGGTGACTTATGTAAGTTTCTCTTTTCCAATCTGCATTTATAAAATTATTCAGTAGTTTCCTTTAAAAGACTTAAAAATGTTACCTTACATTTAAATTCTTACTCTATCAGAAATTTATTTTTATATATAATAGGAATTCATCTTTTCATAATAAGGGAAACCAATTTTCTAGTACCACTTAATAATAAGCCACTTAATGAGTCTCCCCTGAGTTCCATAGTCCCATCTCTGTCATGTAAATGGATATGGGTCTAGTTCTGGGTTCTTTTTCTATCCCAGCGGCCTAGTTATATATCCTGCACCACAGAGATTTAATTTCTCTAGCTTAATAACAAGTTTTGATATCTTTTAGGGTAAGCCTCTTTTCTCTTTTTAAAAAATGTCTAGACGTTGGCCTTGGCTCTCCCCTGTAAAAAGTTTAAATGGTTTATCAAGTTCCCAAAAAGAATCCAGCGGGCAGCATCTTGGGTAAGGAGGAGGGATGATTGCCTAAGAACAGAGCAAAGAAATGGGCAGGGTAGGGCCCAAACCATGAGCTGTGATGCCAATGACTAGTGATACCAGGGGCTGAGCACCCGAGGCCCAGGGGCCACAGCCTCCAGAGCAAGACCAGCGAGTCTGGGGAAGTTCAACAGGTATCAAAGGCCAATGATGTGGCTCAAGCGGTAGAACTCGTACCTTCCTGTGCGGGTTGGGTCCTTAACAGGGGAAGAAAAAAGTTACAGGCTCACACACGCACACACAGATGGTTTCAGTCCAAATCCGTGTGCAGTCTGGGATTGTATGTTGGATTTTAGGCAGCTCTTGCTAAGCATTCACTATGGGTCCAATTCTCTTTTCATTGATTTAAATCCTACTCCTCCACACCGCAATTAGTCAGTTGGCATGTTCTCACAGGAAATAGATTACTGAAGAAAAAGTAATCTCTTTGCTCTGTACTTAGGTAATTCTCTTTATGATCGAGTCTTTGATAACTACTCCCCGAATGGGCTCTCAGATCCTCCCTAGTGGATCTTACATATTGGACCTGAATGGAGACAGGAAGAATCAGTTTACCCAGCTTAAAAACAGAAAGAAGGGCTCAACAGAGAGTACAGGGGTTAAGGCGTTTGCCTTGCAGGCGACAGATCCTGGCTTGATTCCCTGAATTGCAATCCCAGTTTTCCTGAGCACCTCAGGAGTGATCCCTGAGCACAGATCAAAGAGGAAGACCAGAATACTTCCAGGTGTGACCCAACCATGCCCTTGCCCTAACAAATAAGTAAAACTGAAAAGAGGATCACGGGGACTCCTTCTATGTAGAAGCAGGCAGAAGGAAGGATTGGGGCAGGAAGAGGTTTAGAACTGCCCTTTGCAACTGTGCAAACCAAACCTGGTCCTCTGCTCCAGGCCAGTAAGTCCACGGTGCCAGGTGCCAAGGCATCAAGGATTTTCCACCAAGGCAGCACCCGCAGTCCTTTATGGAGCAAGACAGACTATAAATAGACCTATAAAAAAATGTTTTTTTAAAGTGGAAGGTAACAGGCTTAGTTCTTCCTCCCTTTCAGCTTTCCTCTGCTCTGCTTTGCCTATTAAATCCCTGCTACCAGGCAGATCCACCTGTCTTTCAGCCAATCGGCTGCAGCTGCCTCCCGAGTCAGCATGGAAACCAGCCTCTCTGCCCACTTCAGGTTGTGACCTTGCTTGTGTCAGAGGCGAAGTCGTCCTGTCTTATCTCTGGCTAATTGGGCGGGAGGGAGAGGAGGCAAGCATGGATTGGCCCCTGCCAAGTCAAACATGAAAATATCCCTCTCTGAGGCGGGTTCTGGGATGGGGACGGCGGGGGGTGGCCTGGGTTTCTGGGCACCGAGGGGAAATGCGCTCCGGCAGCTTGCACCAGGAGATCAGAAGACTGGCTGTGTTCCCGGCCGAGTCACCCGTGCCTCGTGGCTTGTGTGTGGGCATGCGTGTGTGCACGCATGTGTGCGTGTCTGAAATGGAGAAGGAAAGAGAGAAAAAAAAGAGAGAAAGACGTCTCCGGGACAGGCCTTCCGAGACATCTCCTGGAACAGGGCCATCAGAGACTTCGGAATGATTCAGTCCTCTCCTTCCCCATCGTCAGGGCACATCAGCCTCGCCGGACACTCACTAAAGCGCAGACCAGACTATAGGTTTCTGCTCCCAGGTCTTCTGTGTCATTAGTTCGGGGCTGGGCCTGGGAATCTGCGTTTCTCACACTCCAAGGGGGAGCTGATGCTGCAGGTCTAAAGACCAGATTTTGAGAACCGCTGACTTGGCCCAACCCCCTGATGTCATGGGGTGGGGATGGGGCCGGGGGGGCACCCTGAAGCTCATCAAAATACAAGTCCCAGACTGGGAAGATCCAGGTGGGACCAGACACTTGGGGTTCTCTCTCGTTCTGTGCTTCCTGCACCCCCTCAGGCTGGTGTGTGCAAGGGCCAGGGAGGTGCTGGCCCAATAATGAACACGTTACCCTAAGGGCTGAGGATCACAGTATCCGCACTAGTTCTTCTTCTCCGGTCTGCAGTCCTCCGTCCCCGGCCTTACTGCTGCTTTGGTGGATAAACAATCCGGCCCAGCGCACTCACCCCACCAGCCACTGGGATTTGGCATGGGTTCAGCTCTGCCAGAGCCTGGAGTGTCCTTCCCTCCCTCAGAGAGAGAGAAGGACTGGAAGGAAGGAGTCCTTACTGGGAAGGGAGTCTAGTGCCGGGATCACTGGCCCCGAGGTACAGTCTTCCTGCTCCCTCCTGGTCCACGAGAGGCTGGACCCAGGTGCCTGGACGCATCTCCTTTCTTTACTCTGCCTTGCGACAACCTTACACTGCGGTTGCATTTCCGCTCCACACGGCCGCCAGCGGGACTGTGCTTCTGTCGTCCCGTTTCCCAGCAGTAGAACTAGCCTGGATCCAAACTGGTGGACACCAGGCAAGGAGCAAGCCTCCCCGGGAGAGAGGTCCACCCAGAGGCCTTCTCGCCCTGACCGCCCCTTGCTCTCCCCCAGGGGCTGTGCTCTGTTGCCAGACTGCAACCCCGAGTTGACGTTGGCACGGCCTGGAGCTGCTCATCCCTGCAGCACCTGCCCTTCCCACGCCAGCTTCATGCCTGCTCCGTTGTCGGCCCCCTCTCTGTCAGACCTTCCTCACAGAAGATTCCCTGTCATGGAACTCAGGGTGCCCTCCCCGCAACTTGAAGTAGGAATGCGTTCCTGGTTTGCGAGGCCTCTCTTCCCTAACAAGCAGAGTTCCCGAGACCCGGTTGCAAACAGTGAGCAAAATAGCTCGCACAGTGGATTGGAAGATCCTGGAGAGAGACGGGCTGGAAGGAAGGAGTGCGAGCGAGGATCCTGGGGACAGACGGAGCTGTGGGAGGAGCAGCAGGCCCGAGCCCCCCGGCGGTGTGGACTGCTGTGTTTGCGGTGAGACACAGGTCCCCCTCCTTCATCTGGAAACTGGAACATCTGCAGGGCTTTTGGGGTGGGGATGCAAGAGGAAGAGACCAGGGCGCTTGGCTCCCCTGTTGGACCCTCGGAAATAGCTCCTGGATCCGATCTCTATTCAGACCCGAAGTGCAGTTCTGGGTTGGTCTACACTGCAGAAGGCAAGCAGGGCTAGAGCAGGGCTGGGAGAAGCAGGAAGGAGTGTTTGATGCAGAAGCAACCGCAGGAGACACATCGCCGTCTGGGAAACACTCTGAGCTCCCAAGGCCACTCGTGGGAGTTGTGCTGGGTTATCCTGGGACTCCTTGTCACGGGGCTTGACCATCTGAGAGAAGCAGCCTGAAGCCAGACTCCCGAGACTCTCTTCCATGGGATCCAGCTAACTCAGACCCTGACTCTGGGGGTCAAGACTTCAAGGGAAATTGTTTTGGTTACCTGTGAGGAAATACAGCAGGAGTGCAGATGAGCGGAGAGGAAGAATGTCCAGTCTTTGTCAAGAAGCAGTTCATTGAAGGGATTTTTTTTGTTGTTTCTTTGTTTTTGGGTTTTGGTGTTGTTTTTTTTTTTTTTGTATTCTAACAAAGTACAAAATGATAATTAGCAAGAAATAGTTTGTAGGCCGTTATGATTTGTTTTTGAAAATTCTTGGGGTTTTTTTGTTTTTTGTTTTAGTTTTTCTTGCCCACAGCTGCTGATACTCAGGGCTTACTCCTGCTCTGTGCTCAGAGATCACTCCTGACAGTGCTCAGGGGACCATAGAGGTGAGCAGGAATGAACCAAGTTGGCAGTGTGCAAGGTAACATCGCTCCTGTTGCAGGCTATGAGACCTCCCCAGACAGAACTTGCATCACTGGGAGAGAATCTAGAAACCAGGTTGCCATTGTTTTTTAAAGACCCTCCCCCACCTCCCTCTCACCCTTCCCCCTCCCTCTACTGTTCTAGGGGTGCAGGGGGCTGCTCCCAGAGACCCTTGACCAAGTAGTGCACCCTTCCTGGTTCAGAGGTTAGACACAGCAATGCTGCTGCTCAGGCCTAAGGGTACCCAGGGGCCCTGGGTGCCAGAGGTCAAACTCAGAGTCACACCTGTGTGCCATTTGTTCCCCGACTTGAACTCTGCCCCCAGGCCCCAGCTAGAGTCCGGGATTGGGGAAATTTTTCTTTCTCTTCTCCAAGTTAGTGCCGATCCTTGGGGCTAAAGTTGATGGTCAGAATATGGCGGGGGGGATACCGAGGAAGGCGAGGGGCACTCTCCCCTGTCCTGTGTCTATTCCTGATCCGGGAGCTGCTGGGAAGGATCTCGGAGCACACCTTTGTCCTTTTCCTAAGAAAGACAGACTTAGAAGTAGGTCTGATTGTGCCTCTGCAGAATCCAGATACTGGAAGGAGACAAAGAGAGGTTTGCAGGCCTCTGACTAGAGAGCCCGATGGATTCAATCCAAGCCTCAAACAGACCCAAAAATCTGTCAGGGTGCCTGGGCAGTGTGGAGCCGATCTGGACAATGCATTCCAGATGGTTCGCTTTCCTTCCCCAGTTTTGGGGCCAGTCAGAGCTCCTGGGCGGTCTCCCAAGGTAGACCCCCAGGGAGCTCAGGGCAACTGTCCAGATGGGAGGGAGAGGCAAGGGATCTCGGTGGCAGGCTCCGAATGAGAGGGAAGGGCCCCCTCCTCTGTGTGGAGCATCTGGATATCATTTTTCAGGCTATTAAAAACACTAACTCTATTCTGCTAAATGCAGCCAATTCGTTGAAAATTATATATATATATATGCATGTATATATATTCATATATATATGTGCACTCAGGAAACAATTCCAGGCCAACAGTTACCCCCACCCCAAATTCATCCAAATGCTTTCAGGCTGTGTGATACAGTGGAGCTCAGAGAAAAGGCTTCCACACTCTCATACGCATGCACCACCATGCCACTGACTGCAAGGACGCCAGGGAAGGGCCAGGGCCTCACAGGGTATTTTATTCTGTGTTTCTGTTTTATTTTAGCTGGTGCAAAGTGTACAAGGCAGATAGAGAGGATTTTCTTCCATGTTCAAGGTATTCTGAACTAGGTTACAGGAGATAAGCATGAGTCAGAGAGAAGGGGACAGGGAGAAGAATGTTCCAGAGAACCCAGAAACAACTCCCAGAAATCTCCTTGCTTTCATGGCCTGTGGGTCAATTCTTGGAATGATGGGGTTTGTCTCATTCAAAGGAGGAGGCCTATTTCGCTGTGACCCTGCTGTACCCATTTGGTTGGTCAGTCCCTTGAGCTTGATCCACTGAACAGCAGTCCCTACCCGAAAGGGCCTGGGAGAGGAGGCAGGAAGTGGAGCGGAAGCTAGTCCCTTGCACGTGCAAGGCTGGGTCCGAGAGAGCTGAGTCCTGCTCTGGGGAAATCTTGGCTAACAAGGCAGTGAGCACAAATGTGAGGGAGACTCTAGCTTCCTAGGAGAGACTTCATGACAGAGAAGCAGGTGATAAACCATCTCCAGGGAAAGGAGTTCCAAAATATTCAGGGGATCTCATAAAGGAGTAAACAGGGTAGGGGCTTTCAGAAGAGTTTCTAGCCTACTTCAAAAGTCCAGCACCAAGGAAGCTTAGGCACCAAGGTGCCTATAGCCCAGGAACTATTTGTTGTTTTTGGAATTGTGCTTTAGTGAAAAGCACAATATGATTTGGGGCATATTTCCAGGAGGTAGATATCAGAGAATGAAAACTTTACCCATCCAATGAATTCCCAAAGTCCCCTCATTTGAGGAGTCAAAAAGCTTTAAATAAATATATGTACATATGTATGCATTATCTATAAACTCCCTCTGATGGTATAAAAACACCATCCCTAAAATACTCAGTCTCATCCACGTTGGAAAAAAATAATACCACTCAGGATATAAATATGTGGCGTAAGTAGCTATCATTACACAAAAACAAGACACTCACTGAATCAATATACTGCTGATTTGTGTGGCATACCACACCTGGCATAGCCACATGCTCTGTTCCCTACAGTTTCCTCTCCCCATGTCCTTCAGAGTCAGGCGGAGCCTATCATTCAGTGATCTCCATCAAGCTGACCTAATCTGCCCCGGTCCTCCTGGTGCCTCGTGGTACAAATTTACAACCTTGATGCTCAGGCATTCTCCTGCCTTCTCAGAGCTTTTCTGGGCCACCAAGCAACTCCCTGCTGTACGCCAAAGCATTATTAATTAATGTTGATCCCACTCATGGCAGCTTTACCATGAAATGCCTATCTGAGTAATAATAGCTCACCACTGGCTCTGTGTTTGTCTTCCTGAGGTCAGAGCTGAGTCCCAATCTCTATCCTCTTTTATAATACTAGAACATTGACGGTCACTCAAGGGCCATACAACAATTTTCTGAGACTCATGATAGCTGGGTGGTTGGTGGAAGCAGACAGGGCAGGGTAGGGTGGGGCTCCTGATTAGAATCCCTTTGTCACCTGTGGTGGTGGGAGCAAGCAGAGAAGCTCTGTCCCTTGGTCCACTGAGCCTGGAGTCCAAGGTCTCGGAGAGTTCCACTTATCTTGTTCTGTGGGTCTTCAGTTGTGCGTGGGTCTCGGCCGGAGCTGCCACGCGGGTCCGGAAAGCGTCCTGGAGTGTGGCGACGGCTGGGTAGTGGAAGTAGTGTCGAGAGTGGAAATCTGCCAGTGGGGTATTTATCTGGGTAGGGTGGGTCTCCTGTGCACAATTCGATCCCTGGGTGGTTGGTGGAAGCAGACAGGGCAGGGTAGGGTGGGGCTCCTGATTAGAATCCCTTTGTCACCTGTGGTGGTGGGAGCAAGCAGAGAAGCTCCGTCCCTTGGTCCACCGAGCCTGGAGTCCAAGGTCTCAGAGAGTTCCACTTATCTTGTTCTGTGGGTCTTCAGTTGTGCGTGGGTCTTGGCCGGAGCTGCCGCGCGGGTCCGGAAAGCGTCCTGGAGTGTGGCGACGGCTGGGTAGTGGAAGTAGTGTCCCTGCCCTGTCTGCTTCCACCAACCACCCAGGGATCGAATTGTGCACAGGAGACCCACCCTACCCAGATAAATACCCCACTGGCAGATTTCCACTCTCGACACTACTTCCACTACCCAGCCATCGCCACACTCCAGGACGCTTTCCGGACCCGCGCGGCAGCTCCGGCCGAGACCCACGCACAACTGAAGACCCACAGAACAAGATAAGTGGAACTCTCTGAGACCTTGGACTCCAGGCTCGGTGGACCAAGGGACAGAGCTTCTCTGCTTGCTCCCACCACCACAGGTGACAAAGGGATTCTAATCAGGAGCCCCACCCTACCCTGCCCTGTCTGCTTCCACCAACAACCCAGGGATCGAATTGTGCACAGGAGACCCACCCTACCCAGATAAATACCCCACTGGCAGATTTCCACTCTCGACACTACTTCCACTACCCAGCCGTCGCCACACTCCAGGATGCTTTCCGGACCCGCGCGGCCGCAAGCGGCTGCGCGACACATCATAAAACACTAAATACCCATCTTCTGGAATTGTCGTACCATATTTGATAGGGTTCAAATATGGTAACACCTACAAGGGTGATTAGAGGTCACCCCAAAAGCCTCTATACCTCTCGGAAAGACTGGCAAGCTACCGAGAGTATTCCGCCTGCACGGAAGAGCCTGTCAAGCTATCCGCTGTGTATTCGATATGCCAAAACCAGTAACTACAACTGGTCTCATTCACCTGACCCTGAAGGCTTCACCGACATGGCAGCACTGAGAAGGATGAGAAAGGAGAGGCCGACAAAATCTCAAGGCCGACCTAGGCTGCCACAACGAAGGAAGACAAAAATGATCGTCTGTACTTTCAATGCACGTACGCTATCATCAGATGCATCCATCGAGGACCTGATGGTACAAGCGCGAATGATCAAGTACGACATCATTGGTCTGACCGAGACAAGAAGGCACGAATCTCACCATGCCGTTTTCGACACCGGAGAAGAATTGTTCCTCGGAACATGCGATAAAAGAGGTGTTGGAGGCGTCGGTGTCCTTGTCAACACAAACTTGGCCAAGAGCATTGATTCATTCGAATGCCTAACAACCCGAATCGGACGTTTACATTTGAATAGATGTGGCTCACTGCCTGCAGTTTCTATCTTCGTTGTCTACGCACCAACATCTCATTATGATGAAAGAGAAATCGAGAAGTTCTACATGGAGCTAGAGAAGTTCTATAAAGAAGACCACACCTTCTACAAGATCATTGTGGGTGATTTTAATGCCAAGATAGGACCGAGAAGATCAGCTGAAGAACTTCACATCGGGACCCATGGCCTAGAATGGAACAAACAGGGTGAGAGACTGTCTGAGTTCATCATGTCGACCAAGACCATTCATGGTAACTCACAGTTCCAGAAGGCAGAATCTAAACGATGTACATGGGAGTCTCCCGGTGGACGATTCCACAACGAAATAGACCACATCATATTCAATCGACGGTTTTGCCTGACTGATGTCGCTGTTGTCCCAAAATTTCGAACGGGATCGGACCACCGTCTCCTTCGTGCAAAATTCTACTTCACAGAGCAGGGAGAAAGGGCTGCAAAGTTCAAAAAGAGAACTCCCAGAATGACCACCAACTGGGAACTCTTTGGTACTATTGCGGCAACATGGGAAGATGCCATTGTTGACAACATTGACGAGGAATACGATCGACTGGTTCAGCACCTCCATGAATGTGCGAGGAACGCCAAGAGAGAGATAGCCACAAAAAGTCGCCTATCTTCGAAAACTCTTGAGCTAATTCGCCAGCGTGGTTTGGCGCATGCCTCAGGCAACCGCAAGCTAACGTCCGAGCTCGCAAAGCAGTGCAGAGATGCGATCAAGGAAGACCTCAAAGAGAGAAGAGCAGAAGTACTGGTAGATGCGGCAGAAGCCGGGAAAAGTATTCGTAATGCCCGCCTGTCCTTCGCCAACTATAAGACCAAGATGACTGCCCTCCGACGTCCTGATGGATCCATCACATCCTCCAGAACGGCAATGGAGAAGATTATCCATGACTTCTACTCAAATCTCTTCGATAGCCATGTCCACTTGCCGACATACCAAATTCCACAGGATGGGTATGTCGTTCCTAACGTTCTCCCTTTCGAAATCCGACATGCCATTTCGTTGGTAAAGAAGCAAACAGCACCCGGCCCAGACAAGGTCAGACCTGAACACCTGAAGAACCTGCCGTCAGTACTCATCAATACACTGGCTCGGCTCTTCACTCACTACCTGTCTGAATGCAAGGTTCCGTCCCAATGGAAAACCAGCAGGACCGTACTACTGTTCAAGAAGGGAGACATCCATGACATTGGCAACTATCTCCCGATCTGCCTATTGTCTGTCATCTACAAGCTGTTCACTCGAGTCATCCCGAATAGGATTGGCAGAACACTAGATGAAGGACAACCATGCGAGCAAGCAGGGTTCCGCAAAGGATTCAGCACCATCGACCATATCCACACGGTAACCAAGCTCATTGAGGTTTCTCGGGAGTTCAAGATGCCGCTCTGCTTAACATTCATTGATTTAAAGAAGGCCTTTGATTCTGTTGAGACGGAAGCGGTCATTGAAGCCCTAGCCAATCAGGGCATTCAAGCCCAATACATCAGGATCCTCCGTGAGCTGTATTGCGGATTCACTACCAGGATCTCACCATTCTACAAAGAAGTGATCGTTGATGTCAAGAGAGGGGTGCGGCAGGGTGATACCATTTCACCGAAACTCTTCAGTGCCACCCTCGAGAACATCATGCGACGACTGGAATGGGAAGGAATGGGAGTGAAGATAGATGGTCGGCAACTACACCACCTCCGCTTTGCTGATGACATTGTTTTAATAACACCAAACATCAGCCAAGCGGCACAAATGCTGGCCGACTTTGACCGTGAGTGTGGAAAGGTAGGACTACAGCTGAATCTTACGAAGACAATGTTTATGAGAAACAGCCTTGTTCCTGACGCCCCATTCGCTCTCAATGGAACGACCATCTCCGAATGCAACAGCTATGTGTACCTAGGTCGAGAGGTCAACATGACAAATGACCTGGCACCCGAGCTGCGCAGGAGGAAGAGAGCGGCTTGGAACGCCTTCAAGAACGTCGAAGAAATAGCTAAGAGGACGAAGAACCTCCGGCTCCGGGCACATCTCTTTGATTCCACTGTTCTTCCTGCATTAACATATGCCTCAGAGACCTGGGCCCTACGCAAACAAGATGAGAACGCCATTCAGGTCTCCCAAAGAAGAATAGAAAGAGCTATGCTTGGAATATCACGTTTCACTCAAATGAGAGAACGAATCCGGAGTTCTGACATCCGTCGACGATCAAGGATCAGGGACGCTGTCTCATTTGCCAAGGTGTCGAAAATCAGATGGGCTGGTCACGTAATGAGATTTAAAGACGACCGTTGGACTAGAGCTGTTACTGATTGGATTCCACGGGATGTCAAGAGACCGCGTGGCCGCCCACCTACCAGATGGTCAGACTTCTTTGTCAAGATCATGAACGATCGGTTTGAGGCCCTCCATGTTCCCGGAGCGAAGAGATGCCATTGGGCTACACTAGCACGCGACAGGGACAAATGGAGACGTTACTGGCGCCCGCTCGAGCAAATCGACGACTAACGGGAAGTTAAGTGATTAAGTGATGATAGCTAACTTGTGGTCACCATGTGGTAGCCGAAACTTATCATGAGCACCAGCCAAGCCTTCTGAAATAATATTGTTGTAAAGAGACAGGTACTCAAGGAAATGGTCAGTATTTTTCTCCTCCAGCCTTAAAGGGAAGTGTTTTTATATTGTTTCCCAGGCTGGTAGACTGCTTAGGCAGAGAACTTTTCTTAACTGGATTTGTCTTTCTCAAAGGGTCCAGACAAGAGTTTCTCCATCTCTTTCTGTTTCTCCCATGCCTGGCGATGCCTGGCAGCACTGCTTGCTCATTAAGTCAAGTTCATGAATTAGGTTCTTTCCCACCATGTTTCGATCTCTTCCCTTTTGACTCCTACTTCTCTGAGATGTGGTGGAGATGGATGGGCTGAGGCAGCCAAGGATTTTCTAGTCAGACACTTGAGACCGGACCAAGTTGATTTGCCTAATAGTGACAGCTGTGAACAGAATGGGGGCAGAGGCAGTTGGTACAGAACGTCTCTGTCCAGCTCTGAATTCCCTGGCCACCATGTCCTCATCTCTTTCCCCAGAACTGCCTGTGAACTCTACTTGATACAGAGACTCCAGAGTTTACTTGGTACAGCGATCCCTAGGGAATCACTCCATGATGAAAACTGGCTGTAGAGGCTCTGTCTCATTGGGGTTGGGTCTAGATTTTCTAGGATAACCCACTGCCCTGGGGGAAATGAACACAGCTGGTCACTGACCTGACAGATGGTCATGAGTCTGCTCAGGAGAGCCGGGAAACACCCCCCCCCCAACACACACACACACACACACACACATACACACACACACACACACACACACACAAAGTTGGCTGCTCCTCCCTACAGCTTTGACGACAGTGCGTAAGACTGATGGCCGTCTCATACCCACAGAACATCAACACCCGAAGAAGCCACATTTTGTAGTATCTGCCCAGGGGACGTCTCTGTGGGTATCTGACCTCACTTGACTCAACAGAGAAGAATCTGTCAAGCCATATCTTGCTTGGGAAGTGAGGGACTGTTTTCAGATACTCTGATCCGGCAGAGGCCAGCCTAGAACCTCTAAGCAGAGAAAAGCTGGCTAAAGAGAGCAAGACTCTTCCAAGAAGTTACAATGGAGGCACACTCATCCTTCCTGGGTGGCCGGCTGCCAAAGTAGATTGGCTCCAGGTAAGTCACTGGCAGAGAAACGTATACGCCTTCCTGCTTGGCACTGGCAGCCGGTGCCAGGTCAGGAGCTGGGGGACAGTGTAGAATTGGAAGGACGCTAGTAGGCTTTTGCAATCTGATGATATTCCTGGGGCTCAATGAATTCTTTCATTCGATCTCCAACTTCCATGAGGCTTCCTCCCCTGGCTTCTCTCCAGGTGCTGCAATGGGCCTTCCATTTGGTATTGAGCAGTTATTTCCACACGGTCTCTCCCAACTGCCATCTAAGAGACTCTGTTGGATTCTTGGCTGACCCAGGTGATCACAATCTGGGCTTTTGATTTCTCTGCTTCTTTGACTTGGGACTGAGAAATGAGATCGCCCTGCATCAAGCACTCTAGGAAGAAAGCGCATACGTTACCTGTCACCAAGAGTGTTTAAGCATACTGCAATCCACGGTAATTCCTGCAAGGGGGGAAGGCACGGCAGTTGTCACTTTCTGAGAATTTTCCTCCTCATGGTTCTTCGTTCTAACTCATAGGACCACGTGGGAACTAGCCCAGTGACCTCCAACTGACAGATGAAGACAATACAATTTCCTAGTGACTGGCTCAGGGAGCCCAGAGAAATAGGGACGATGTTCAAGTCTTGTCTCCCGAGTTCCAGTCTAGGGTTATTTCTACCAATTTTTTTTTCATTTCATCTTTCCTCAGTGTAGCAAGGAAAATGAAAACAAGCCTACTCCATGCCATGGAAGAAACAAGTTTCTAGTCCTATCTCTCACAGACCTCCCACACAAACCACCTGTCCAGACACACCGAAATAGCATTGTGTTAAGCCTCTGCACCTTTGTTCTGGCCATGTCACCGGCTTAAATTGACCTCTCCCAATTCTCTGCATAATGAAATTTAATCATCCTTTAAGCTCAGCTGTACTCAACTGTGCTCTCTTCTGCATTGCCTCCTGGTTATTGTAGCATGAAGTAATTTCTCTTGTTTGAAACAGTTAATCAAAAAGGAGGTAACTTGAATGCTTTTGATGATGACTTTGCAGGTAAATTTTCTCTCTTCAAGTAAACACTGGGCCCCAAGACACAAAGGAGGCACAGCCATAGGAAAGAGTGTGGTACAAAATCAAAATCAATTTTGTTATACAAAATTATTGAATGGACCAATGAGAATGGAGGGCAGGGTGCAGAGAATGGTTTTTCCCAAGACTTGATTTCCATAGTCTAGAATTTGATCTCCATGTTCCTTCTACCATATCAAGCTGAAAACAATGTTGTTTTAAATATGATTATCTTGTTTCTTGGCCAAGAAATAGTTTGAATGGACTATTTTGGATGGTTCCATCTAATAGAGTGTAATCCAAAAAGGGTAGAATTATTTCAATGGTTGGATTCAGAAAACTAAACTTCCTATGCTGTCGGCTAGCTTGAAATGTGTAGTCCTTTCCCAGGTTTTCCCCCTATTTCACAATTTCTAAGTGATTTGCATCCATTTTGTGCCAGGAGGCAACAATTTTTACCATGAGTCAATGTGAAAATAAATGTGGCAGTCATTGAAATATCTTTGTGAACCAAACAAAGAAGAGAATGAGAGAGAAGTCCATGATTTTCTTCTCTCAGTCATACCTTCACTGTGTCACTCTAGCTGACTGAATTCAGATATAACGCAAAATCTGCACCTTGTGAGACACCAAACGAGTGGCCATACATAGCCACTGCAAGCAATTTAGATAAGCAATCAAAATTTACTAGATAATGCTGTTCCTTGAGCTTTTCTTCTCTCGTTTAAGGGTTAAATTAAGGGTAGAAGTCTAGGCATGATTATGAATATAAAATGTGTACTAGTCTTGTATATTGAATCTAATCAAATAAAAATAATCATGTTACTAGGAACCTCTCAGAAAGAGGTGAGAGATTCCCAAGGGGTCTTTGAGATCCCAAGATGCTATTCGAGTAATAACAGTTCATTTGCCTGCTTTCCAAGAGGGGTGGAGTGTGTTAACCACTGTCGTCTTCCTCCGAAAAGAGAGCTAAGTTTGGGTCCGATGGACATTGCTCAAGTCAATAGAAAAGAATCTAACCATATCCTTTTCCTCTTTGTGGTTGTCAGGCTGTCTTTAAATAAATGCAAAGCATATGTTTTAAATAATATGGGCTTGAACCAATACCAATAGGACTGCTGTCTCTTGATATGGTCTTATTTTATTTTATTTTATTGTTCTGGTGTGCTTTCTCTTGTCTAAGGAAACAGACTGCTCTTTGAGCAAGAACAGAAGTCACCAAGGAACTCAGGAGTCTTGACCCAGTCTTATGCATTGACATTCTGTTGCGAATAGCAACCTGTTCTGTTTATTTTTAATGACAATTATCTGCACCACTCCAATGAGTCTTTTATCCAAGTTAAATATTAGGGTATTAGGTCAACAGTGTCTGTTTTCTGAAAGTCATACCTCTCTGAAGTACAGGAGAGATTCAGCGAATCAAGCAAAGGGCAGCCGTCTATTCCCATCAGTTGCTGTGGTTCTTTTGGAAGACTAATAGGAAAAATGAGAAGTGTTTTTTTGTGAAAAGATAAAAATAATCTTCAGTACATCAGCTTTGCAAAATTATGGACAGCTCCAACTCATTTGAACAACTCATTATGAGTTATTTATCTATGCAGTCACCTAAATTCCTGTAGCATTTATGTTGTTCGTGTCTCTAGCCCTTCTTGGTATGATGAATTTATAACTCAGAAAGTACAAGTTCCTCTTGCATGTTCTAAAATTACTTCTTTCAAAAGTCAAGGGCTCTTTTTCCACCCCCTCCCCTTTAGTACAGCACTGAATAAGCATGTGAATCACTTCTGGTTATATACTACATAAACTCCACATTTTCATAAAATTTAATCATCTTCCCATTCAGTCTTCTTTCCAGTATGCTTTATCCCCTGCAGTAAGTCCCCACTCACTTTGCAGATCTTTGAAAAAGTTTGCTTGTTTACCCTGTATTCATTAATGACTATGAGTTCTAGAAGACAGAGCATATGAGGAGCATATCTATCAACTCTAGCTTGAGAGATATTCACATATGCAGGCTACGCAATTCTTCAATAATAAACAGGTCCACATTTCTCGCAACAACCATTTGTCATCGATCCATTCTTTCTTATCTGGACACGTCCTTGCTGCTCAAACTTCCTTACTGCAAAAACAAACAAACTAGCCCTACTGTAACAAACACCTGCCTAGAACATTCCTTTAAAACTACTTGTCTGCTGTGGCACTCTTCTCCGATTTGGGTTTTATTTACACTTGATCAGTCATCTCTTTTATTAAAATCAATAAGCTACGAGAACATACCATTTCCCCCTCCTACAAAATACCCAACAACAAGCCCTCTTCTTAATCCCTACCCATCCCAAACTCCCTTGAGCCCATTTCTACTTTCTCATTACACTACTTTTTCCTTTTTTTTTTTTTTTTTTTGCTTTTTGGGTCACACCCAGCGAAGCACAGGGGTTACTCCTGGCTCATGCACTCAGGAATCACTCCTGGCGGTGCTCAGGGGACCATATGGGATGCTGGGAATCGAACCCGGGTCAGCTGCGTGCAAGGCAAACACCCTACCCACTGTGCTATTGCTCCAGCCCTTCTTTTTTCCTTCTGATCTACATGGCTTCTTCTTTCATCTCCCCACCCAGACACAGGGAATATATTAAAAGCACAGTAACAAAAAAAAAATTTTCATTCCCCAACTACTACATAACTACTGCTGAGAGAAATGGAAATCAGAGAATCTCATCAATGAAATGAATGGGAGTGTCAAGAGTGCCTTTGTAGGTGACTTAGAGCTTTTGACATTTTATGTTTGACAAATGTCAACTGTGAAACTAGCATTTAAGTAATGTTACATTGAAACCAGATTTTATAATGTTGGGTATAATTTAGAATCACACCTTGTTTATGGGAAATGTATACCAAATACCTGTCAAGGGTCTACCCTAGTAACTATATGAGGAAAATGCCACTATGCTAGAGATGTTTCTCAAATGTTCTTCGATGGTGGCTCCTTCCAACTTTTTTTCCTTCCTGTGGACCTCTGTCCCTCAGTTGGCCCCCCAGTTTAGTGCTGTGGCTCCTCAATTACTCTATTTTCACCTGTGTCCCCCCCCGGATTATCCTCGTGTCCTGTTGGGGGGAGTGGGAAGATAAGACTCCCAGTTGAGAAACACTGCTATATATTAAACATTTTCATTTCTTTTTTGTTTTGCTTTATAATTTTTATTTTGAGTGATTATATTTATTAATACAGATGCCTGGTGGAAACTACACAGATTCTATGAATATACGTGTTTTTGTGTTTTATTAACTGATTTTTGGGCCATACCATATTGTGTTCAGAGTTAACCCTGGCTCTGCATTCAGGGATCACGTAGTGGAGGCCATGCATTTAACATCCTTGTTAGATCTGTGGTAAGTACTCAGCAGATAATAAAGGACTTGGAATATGGCTCAGCAATAGAGTAATTGTCATGCAAGTGTGAGCTTCTGGGCTTAGTATACACACACACACACACACACACACACACACACGCACACAGAGTTTAGAGTTCCTGTTCTTGTAGAGTCTACATTTCAATAGAACATACAAATGAATATTTTCTTCCTCCATTCAGATGGTTTGTCTACTGGCTAAATGATCTGGGTTCATAGGAAGTATTTGAATAATGTAAACAAATAGAGCCATTTACTGATGACTCTAAGACAGATGGATCATACAGATTTCTGGAGCATTTTTTCCTCTGCAAAAAAAGTAGTTTTGGCCCTGAAGAAAGCAGTTTGTTATTTCTATGTTATAGAATTAAGGGAAATAAAACCAGCTGATGTGGCAGGCCATTTTTTCCCTAAATTTTATTTTATTTTTATAAAGTCATAATAATTCAAATGTTTAATATCAAATACTAATACCACCACCATTGTACTTCCCACCACCTTATTTTGAATGTTTCCACCCCAAATCCCAAACCATGCCTCCCAAAGCAGAACAAAACATTCATTTTGTATTGCTTGTTATGAATAATCAGCTAAAAATGGTCCAATAAAGTGTCCTTAGAGGGAAGTGTGTGAAGATTGTTGTATTTCATCCTGGAGCCATTAAGCCTTTGATTAGAGATTACTAACATGTTTGTCAAACCCCTTCAAATGTTATGTGCTGCTCTTGGTTCATCCGTGGTGTAGAGCATGAGAAGTAGCATGGCCACCAATGTGGGCAGGCCATTTTTCACTGACTCCCAGCAACACTGCTACTGGTGTTCAGACTGTGCAATCCCTCCCACTAAGGCATGTGCTTGATTATAATTAGCAAAATGCTCCAGTTAAGTCAGGGTTGTCACATCTGAGATTAGGTCGCAAAGGGTTGTGCAGTCACCCTGCTCATACGCTCCCATTTCTCCCCTCCATCTCACTTGCCCTGAGGAAGTGGCTATACTAGGTTCATGGCTGTCAACAGGCCCATGCAACTGAGACCGTCTTTGGTCAACACCCAGTGAGGAATTGAGGTCTCAGCCCAGCACTTGCTGGGAACAGAATCCTACCTAAGGCCCTGGAGGGTATCCGAAGACCAAGGCTGGTCTCAGATAACTCCAGCCTAACACTGGCTCTGTTGCTTTCTTGGGATAGATCCCAAGCAGAAGTCAGCCAAGCTATTCCTGGATTCTGAGACAGAAAGAAACTGGGAGGAAATGAAGATTATTGTCTTCAACACTGCATTTTGGGATTGCCAAAGGACAGTATTTAACTATGCACCTGACAGAATACATCTCCCTTTAGAAGTAGACCGCACACGGAAGGACATTCACTTTCAGGCATGTAAGCTGGTACACAGGAAGGTGTAAAAAGCCACGGTGATTTTTAGCACATGTTCTCACCTGTGACACTTTGCTTGATTTCACTGAAGACTCTAAATTCAAAATGGACTTTTGTTTGTTTTGTTTTGTGTTCCTGCCACATCAGGTAGTGCTCAGGGGCCATTCACAGCTGTGCTGAGGGGATTGTATGTTTCAAAGGATCAAAACTGGGATTTTCTCATCCAAAGTATGCACTTCAGCCCTTGGAGTCATTTTTCTCACCCTCTCATTTTTTATAATGCATTATTTTGATTTTTTTTCTGGAAATGAGTTTTTTTCCCAATCTCAGACTTTGTTTGAAAACTACAATTTAAAGTGGTTTTATTAGAAATCACTCTCAGATTCTGATTTATTCCTATATATACACTGAGTATTTTCTATACTGCTCTGTGTTTCTCTCTTATCTGTGTTCTGACTTTCTTTATTGCTTCTCTATATTCTTTCAACTTTTGTCTGGAGCTTAAGAATCTACTTCAAAAATATCTCTTTTTATTTAATATTTCATCTTTTTTTCTTTTTTGACTAGAACTGCATTTTTTTGTTTTACTCTTAAAGTCATTGCTCTAAAAACTTGTACATGACTTCTTTTATTTCTCACTTAATTCAGAAAGAAGGAATAGATTCTATTTAGAGAGATACACCATCTGACTATTTTTAGCAGTTACTATTGGGAGAATAATTACTTGCAACATTTTCAGAATACTTAGGTTTCAAATAACAGGTAAATTTTGATTTGGGAAATCTAAATGGGTGGGAGGTCCCCCACCTACTTTGACAGCTCAACACACCCTCCTCTTCCCCACCCCTTAATGTCCCTCATTGCTGTCTGAGCTATATGGAACGTTCTAGAAAGAGCAGTCAAACAAAGATTTGGGGCACCATTTTACTGTTTTCTAAGTCCTAACAAAACCTCTCTGTGTGAATACAAAGTGAAGACTCCAGGTCACATGGCAGTGGCAGAGGTGGGGGGGATGGGCCACCCCTTCCTGTCTCCCCACCCCTTGGGGCCCTGGCTGTCATGCCCACAAACTGCCTCTCGGCCTGGCAACGGCCTTGATCTAGAGACCCACAGATGAATCTCAAAATGGATTAGCTCCTTACAGAAATGTCTCCAGACCCCAGTCATCTACAATTTTAGGATTCCAGGAACATGTGGCCACTTTTGTGGCCATGCAACCTCTCATGATATTCATAATAAGCAACAGAAAATAAATTATCTAGCATCTGCCTGTGGGGCAGACTTGAATGTTGCTGGGAAAATTAGAAATAATGGCGGTGGGAAGTGTAATGGTGGCGGGATTGGTGTTGAAATATTGAATGCAATCAATGTGAACAACCTCATGAAAATAAAATTTAAAAATTTTAAAAAAATAAACAGGAGCCACATGTGGCTGAGCCAGCTTTGATGCACTCCAGATGTCCCAAGTCCCACCAGCCATGATCCCTGAACAGAGGCAGGAGTAAGCCCTGAGTACAATCAGGTATGACCCCAAATCCAAAAATAAGTAAATATTTGCAACCCACCAAAGTTGACGTGAAGAACAGAGTGAGCTAGAAGTATGAGTCTATACTAACACAAGAGACTCGTGTCAATAAAATTTCCAAGATTAAAAAAAAACAACCCATATCTTGACTATCAAGAATATAGTATCTCAAGCCATAAACAAAGTACAAGGGTTAAGGCACTTGCCTTGTTTGAGACTGACCTGGGTTCAATTCCCAGAACCTTATAAGGTCCCCCAGCTCCATCAGGAATGATCCCTGAATCCAAATCTAGGAGTAAACCCTAAGCAGAGCCAATTATGGTCGCCAAACAAAAACTACAGCAAGTCAAGAATACAAGCCCTTTAAATGATGTGTTTTTCTCTATATATAACAACATAAATATTTATATAAACATAACTTAAAAGAGCATACAATACAAAAGAATAACAAAAGAAACAATAATATTTTACTTTCATCCAAATATTTAAAGAGAAAAATAAGCCATCACACACAAAAAGAAGTGTGATGAGAAGAGCATGGCAATTTATGTTTTTGACCCCAAAAGATCCAGGAAACACTGTCCAAAAGTGCTTTCGGAGGTCAGAACACTGGCTGTCTGTCCTAAAAGGTTTTCATCTACTCTCAGCATTTTCTGATCCACACTGCTGAAACAATTATTGGACCATTTTCCCATCAAACAACAGTAGAAACAACAAGGCCAATCAGTTAAAAAATGTTTTTTTAATTTTTAAGTTCATTGTGTTTTGTTTTGTTTATTTTATTAACATCTCCAAAGGGGTATATGGCTGCAAACAAGTGGCTCTACCCTCTAGTTCTGGGGATTAATCTGACCGGCTTCCTGGGGATGTGAGCATTGTATATTTGTACGTGGAGGTAAAAGACACTCTTTTCCAGCTTCGAGGAAAATATCTGGGAGCCTGAAAGAGGGCACAGGATATTGCTCAAGGTACCAGCAGCCTTTCTCAGGAAAACATCCCCAAGGAGACAACCTGGGGCCAGAAACGACTGGTGTAAGGGAAAGTCCAAAAACGGCGGTCAGAGTCATTTTGAGAAGGCCACTTCCAAGAAAACAGATCTACAACACAACGGCAAGACGTACTTAGGCTTCGTTCTAATAAACATCCCAGAGACACAAATTAAACTAATGGTCGCCTTACCACTTCTGGGTCCTGAGAGTTTTTGAAAAGTATCATCATTTGTTTTAAACTTGCAGCCCCCCCCACCCCCCCACCCCCCCCCACCCCCGCTGTTGAGTGGACAGGAAATTCAGCAGGGGTCATTGTCCAATTCCTGTGTGCGCTAACCCGGGGCTCTGGCAGGACTGAAACTTCTTAATAAGCACCAGGGCATCTGGAGGCCTTTCCCATCGTTACTGCACCAGAGCGAGTCCCAGTCTACATGGTCCCTTGGGACTGAGCCCGCTGTTCTTTTTTGAAAAAGAGAAACTCCGGAGGGGGGGGGGGGGGTGAGGGGAGGAGAAGAAGAAAAAGGGAAAGAAAAAAAATACAACTTCCCTGCCCCAAATGGAGTAGAAGTATTTCCAAGAAGCCCAGAGTCATCAGTGAAAACCCAGATCCTTTCAGTCTGGGGAAATGCCACCTTCCTCAAATCCCCTTCCCAGTGAGTTTATCTGAAATTAAACATGTGGAATTCCAGCTGTGCTCTCCTGAGGTGAAGACACACAAAACCAGATGAGTGGGAAAAGGGAGAAAATACAAAGAACACCCGTTGCTGTTTCGAAAGCGTTTCTCACCAAATCGGGTTCATTTTAAGGGAGTTGAGGGAACTGAAACCGGGCATAGTGATGGAGGCACGCCACAGCCCCTGGCAGGGCAGGCTCTTCCTGCTCTAGCACAGAGCCTCTTTCCTAATTTCCGGCCCCTGTTCTATTCTAAATCGCCCTGGTTAATTGGCACTGATGTCTCCGCACCTAGAGTTTTCTATATATTTGGAAACTTCTTGAAGCACCATCAGGGCTTGGGTTATTGTGACAAGGAGAGTAACTCCACCCTGGGGCTTATCCAGCTAGATGAGAGATTCCAAGAAAAATCTCTCTGTGCGCCACTCTTCTGGCTCTCAACGTTTACACACGGGAGAAATCAGGTTCCTGAGAGTGTAAGAGGGCCCCCAAAAGATCCTCCTGAGGGTGTCTGCTGAGGAAGGCAAACAACGCTCCCATGGGCCATCCACCCTGAAAGCACAAACTGTGGGGAGCCTGATTCCTCCTGCGGCAGCGTTATGTGTGTAGGCCGGTTCTTCCAAAGAGACAGGGTAATGAACTCTTTGTGTCGTTACGTCTTGGGTCTTCCTAGGCACCAGCTGGTAAGATTCTGCCCGTCTATCCCTGCAAGTCCAGGAGGGGAGGGAAAGAAGGGAGTGGGGTGGTATCTAATTTTGAGACTAGTCATTACTGTTTCACTGTGCTCTGTGTTGATGACATGTTCCAACGGGTGAGGCAGGGGTGTCCGAGATTAGTATTAGTATCTGCCATGTGTATTAGAAGCTTGCCCTAATACTTCCTCAGGTTCTTTCTTCAAATGATGAATTGAAAGAGAACCAGATGTGCTGTCATGTTTTATAATTCAAGCAAACAATATAGAGATTGGCTAGTATGGTTCGACACGATTGGCCACTTTTTGCCTTTTTTTTTTAAGTCATTCTGGCAGAAAAAATCGTTGAGCTATTGTGGGAGTTGCATTGGTCCTTCCAACATTTTTCTGTCTAGTCCATGAATCAGCAGCAAAATAGTCAAGGGACCACATTACTGCACTGTGGTCGTGAGTGCCCAGACTGGGAACAAAGCCCCATCATTCCTGTTCTGATTGATTAAAGTGAAAGTCAGTGTTCAATAACGCTTAACACTCCGGGTGCCCACAGATCACTCAGTGGGAGAATAAGGACTATGTTAAACAAATAGGGAACTAGGAATACAATATTTTTTTTCTTGCAGTGGGAGGATGGTGGAGGTAGGGAGAGAAAAATCTATATTTCTACATAAAAGCTAAAAGAAAATTATTGCAGTTTGGGGCCTCTTGTCATGGGATACTTTCTTTTCCTGATGCCTTTGTCTCTTCTCTGTCTTTATTTAAAAGTCAGGTCACCTCAGAAAGCCACCTCTGGTCACTTTCTCCTAGGACCCTTTGCCTAACACCTTCCCTCCCCGCCCCACTTCCTGCCTTTATAGATTCTGAGTAGTGGAAGTTACTGTCTTCTCAGATCACTCAAACCTCCCTCTCTCAAAGATTGTGAACTCAAGTCCACCAACACTCTGAACAGTTTGTTTCTAGCAAAATACACCCCATGATATTCCCCTGATCACTTTCTCTGCATATCTCCTTTCCAAGACTCCCCAATTTCCCCTAGAGTTTCCATGCAGGAAAAGATAAAACTCGTCCACGTAGAGGAGATGGCCTTTGCAAAAGCCTTAAGTGCATTTCCACTCATTTAATCCCAGACAGAGGAGGTAGGATATTAGAGTCAGATGAGTGTTTTGGACAACATCAAATTTCTTTTTTTTTGGGAGGGGTCATACCAGTGATGCTCAGGGGTTACTCCTGACTCTGCACTCAGGAATTACTCCTGGTGGTGCTCAGGGGACCATGAGATGCTGGGAATAGAACCTGGGTCGGTCACGTGCAAGGCAAATGCCCTACCCACTGTACTATTGCTCCAGTCCCCAATATCAAATTTAAATATTGCTTTTCTGTTGGTGATCCTTTGAAACACATCCATACTGCTCAAGGAGAGGATGAAGGGAGAGTTTTAAGTGAGCTCTGATTGCTTCAGTGTCAGCGACCTTGAACACTGCTTCTTGCCAACTTTCCACTTGGTAGAAGGTGTTTCCTAAAGATGAACTGTCGTGAGTTCAGAGCAAGAATAGATGAAGCCAAATCATTATTAAAATTCTTGCTGGTTGCTGTTTTTGCCAATAGAAGCTTGTGTTTTCACTTGTTGGACATCTAAAAGTTGTACAATGTGTGAAAAGGCCAGATTTCTTTTTTGATATTATAAACTCACATAGTGATCTTTAAGAATGCCAGCACTTGTAGTATTTAAGTCTCAAAAATTCAAGAAATAAAAGCAACCGAATTTTTCTGCATTTAAAAGTAGACATGGTAATAGTACTATTACTGTCACTGTCACTGTCACTGTTCTCCCGTTGTTCATCGATTTTCTTGAGCGGGTCCAGTAACGTCTCCATTGGAGACTTTGTTGTTGTTACTGTGTTTGGCATATCGAATACGTCACGGGGAGCTTGCTAGGCATGGCCCCTGCGCAAGTACTATTACATAGATAGAAAATCTCTCTAAGGTGTTGTTTGACAATCACATGATTTCTGCCTCCAAAAATGGTCCTTCTTAATTTATGCCTGCACATTGGTCCCAAACCATGCTTCCAACATACTACTAACTTCGAACAACTTCTTTCTTGTCCCAGCCATTTTGATTGATTGCTACTCTGCAGAAATTTATAGAAGATTGACTTGAAGCAAAATGTTTCCAAACTTAGACAGTACATTATAATTTATTACTCTGAGGAAAAGCACTCAAAGTTGCAACATCTCTTACAAGTACTTTTTAAAAAATTTTCTAGACATGACAAATAAAAATTTATGAGGTGTTATTCCACAAGGAGAAAAGGCATTTTGGTGAGAACTCTTTTGTGACTAAAATAAGAAATTACAAGAGTAAAAAAGATGAAATTTGGTGGAAATCACCTCACTTAATGGAGCAAATTAAATCCACCAAATTCTAGAATGATCAATATGTGTGATTATTATTTAGTTCATAGTGTGGAATTTTTTCCCCATAGTATGGAACTCTTATTTTCCTAGAGATTATTTGTGTGGTCTCGTATTTGTACCACCTGCTGTTTAATCACAGGTTGTTTATCTTGGTCCTAATAATGCAACACAAGAGCATTGGCTAAGTTTGAATTCCATTCTCCCTCTGCTATTCACGTCTGACTACAGTCACTTTCCTGTGATATTTTGGACCTTTATTCTATCATATGTTTAATGAGAATTAGACACACCTGATCTCCTTGCTGTTTCACATTGCTGTACGGATCAAAAAGGTTCTAGTCATTACATCACTTTGAAACTATGAAGTGCTCTACAATGTAAGTCATTCTACTCGTTATCACCTCAGAATTCCTCTCAGATTACATTGCCTCAAATGCATTATTTAGGAAAAGTACAAACTTGAATGCCATATGGAGTCCTTGTTGACACTGCAGATGTTGGTTAATTTTAGATTCTGAAAGAACAAAAGAACAGAAGCACTACCAAGCAAATTAGCCTCTCTTTCGTTTTTTTTTTCTTCGAAATCTCCTATTAGACGAATACTAAACTAAAAATGGCAGGCTAAATATTATAGAAAATTACATCATTTGAAGCATTGAAATTCTGTATAGGCAAGCCTTTTTTTGCAGAGCTTGAGTTTATTCTCTCCAGAGCATGTTGCCCATGAATTCAACGTTGTAAGTATAGCGATGGCTCTGCCTTCTAGGAATAGAAAGAATTTGAATCTTTAATACTGAGCCAGGGGGGACATAAATGTGTCCAAAGAATCACAAAAAAGGTATGAAATGCATCTTGGTGGCCAGAGTCTTTCTAGAACTAAAAGAAAATGGATTCAAGAGAAGTCAGAGTCAGTGGAATCTGATTCAGAAGACCCATATTTACAAGTGGAAAAGCTTTTGCAAAACAGGTGCGGCAGGCGATGCTCAGGAAAACTGCCTTTGCAGTTCCATCAATTTTGGATGCCTGGTCCTCCTCGTGCCATCTGTAAGACATTGCTTTGCATCTTGTCAAATCTGATTTCCTGCTTGCACACACATAAGCAAAAGGTGTTTTTGTAAAATATGTAGATGACATCTGTCATTTTATCTCTTGTTTGCATACCACCCACTAGAAAAAAAATTGTACTGGAACTAGCTGAGCATTTTTTAAGTGTCTTGAAATTATATTCTTGAAATCACATGGATACTTCATTAGATTACCTTAAGCAGTTTAAACATGGTCATCGATCATCCTGTTAGTCATCGATTGCCTCGAGCAGGCCCCAGTAACGTCTCCTTCATCCTAACCCTGAGATTATATTCAAGGCTCTTTAGGAGAATGAGACCCATCATTGCTACTGGTATTTGGCATATTGGGTATGCCACAGGGAGTTTGCCAGACTCTGCCATATGGGCAGGCTACATTCGGTAGCCTGCCAGTTTGTCCAAAGTAGGAATGAGATAATAAGATGTTATAATAAAATGTCGCGCGGCCGCAAATGTGGCCGCGCGGTTCAGAGATCTCGTTTTTATAGTCTTTGAGGCTTGGCCGCTGATGGGATTACACGGCGCCAGGGGGCCAGTTGGTGGGTGTGACCCCCGCCTACTGGAATTTGGAGGATCTGGGTGGAGGATGCTCGGCCCAAATCCAGGTAGGCTTGGAGATCTTGGCCCCGGAACCCGCGTGACTTTGTCCCTCTGCCAGTACCTTCATGTGTGCGGAGAGTGGTCTCAGCATGGTGGTGGCTGGTCCTGGAGGTCTTTGGCTGCCGGAGCCCTGGTCAGGGCGGGGAGGAAAGCTCAACCCGCTCCCCTCCAAGGGGTCCCGGCGAGCGAGGACAGTCAGGCACGGGGGCAGAAGATTGCACTCTTCTCTTCCGAGATCTGGTTTTTATAGTCTCTGAGTCTTGGCCGCTGATGGGATTACACGGCGCCAGGGGGCCAGTTGGTGGGTGTGACCCCTGCCTACTGGAATTTGGAGGATCTGGGTGGAGGATGCTCGGCCCAAATCCGGGTAGGCTTGGAGATCTTAAACATGGTACAGTTGATATTCTTGGCTTGGGGTATGAAAGTATACATGGCTATACTCAGGACTTACTCTTGGCTCTATGCTCGGGGGTCACTGCTGGCAGTGCTTGGGGGACACAGGTGGTGCTTGGGATTGAACCTGGATAGACCACAATTGCCTTACCTGCTGTACTATCTCTCCAGTTTTAACAACATTTTCCAGAAAATCATCTTGTTTTCAAACTGTTTGCTAAGTCTTAGTGCATTGACATTAACTGAGGTCTCAGAACCCAGTGGCTTTTGGCAGAAATGCATCCGGACCCCACAGTAGGTTACTGTCACCAGCCCACCCCAAGGGGGAAAGGGTGCTGTCCCTCCACCTGCTCCCCCTAGGTGGCTCAGTGGCTGCCATCCTCCAGAGTCCATTGGGCATTCAGGTTTGGGCCCTCAGTGATGAGACACGAGGGGCCTCACAGGATGGGGGTGGAGCCGGCCCTTTCCTTCCCATCCCAATATGACCCTGAGTCACCGCCCATGAATGGCCTTTCTGGCTCCTGATCAAGCTGCTTAACGGCCATGATCCCAGAGACTCAGGAACAAATCTCAAAACCCAGCAGGTTTTGGCAGAACCCCCTCCAGATTTAAGTGTTAAAATTTCAAAATTTCAAAATCTCATGGCCACTACTGCAGCCACACGACATCATATGTTATTCATAACCAGCAATAGAAAACAAATTGTCTACAACATGTTGACTTTTTAGCAGATCTGAGTGTTAGGGTAAAATCCCAAATTTAATAATGGTGGGTCTGGTGTCAAAATATTGAATGTAATCAAAGTAGAGAGAGAGTAATGTGGAAATCATCTGCCCCACAGGTAGGGGGAGGGCTTGGGATGGGGGTATACAGGGGTTTTTGGTGGTGGAGAATGGGCACCGGTGAAGGTACGGGTGTTTCATTGTATGAGCGAGACTTAAACCTGAAAGCTTTGTAACTGCTCTCACAGTGATTCAATAAATAATATACATATATATATGTAAAGACATTCACTGAGGAACTGGAGTGAGCAGAGGGTGGTGGCAAGTGCCTTACATGCAGCTACTGCTAGTTTGATCCCCAGCACCATGCACAGTCCCCAAAGCACCTCCATGAGTGTATCCTCAAGCATATAGTCAGTAGTAAGCCCTGAGCACAGCCGGATTTGAACTCAAAAACAAACAAACAAAATACAATAACTGAATATCACTCTAAAGAGTCATAATTTTCAGAGGCCATAAAATGTTTTGCTTATGAGATATTTATTCCTTTAAAAGAGGAAAATATTTTGAAAGATGTATCAACCTATGTGTCAGTGATTTGATGGATACTACCTGGTAAATATTTCAAAGGGTGTTCTCATGTGTATTAGAATTAATTAATTAATTTAAATTAGATCCATAAGATGATGAAGTCTAGGATGATTATTTTGGTATTCTATGTACTGTTTATTCTAGATGACGTCTAGGGTGATTCTTTTAGTATTCCACATACTGTTAATTATCTCCCTACTCTGCCATATCCTTCCTTGTTTGTCAGCACAAAACCTAACTGAGAAAGGTACAGCTTGACTCCATGTTACATCGTTCTTTTAAACTAGAACAAAAGTTTAGACACCACCCCCCCCCACTCCTGCCCCAAATATTTTTCCTATGTGAAGAGCATCAGATTAGTACGTATGGTTACAGGATTGAGTCAGATAAAGATTCAGACAACTTTCATTCACTGGACCTGATCCCCCCCGCCCCCCGCCCCCCACAATAAATTGGCTTTATTCCATGCAAGAGGAATATGAACCAGGTTGCCATCTGTTCCCTTCCTTCTTTAACTTCACAGGTAGGTGGGGTTTAAGCACAGAACTAGAGTCCTTGGTGGAAGCAGAGGAGAAATCTAACATGCCGTTTTGTTTGAGAAGATGCAGCAATTGTAGAGTCATTCATTCATACCAAGTGCAAGGAAAGAGGACTCTGGGAATCAACTGAGGGAATCACATACTACATACTTTGTTAAACTAGGGGAATGACATAAATATTATTATTATTATAATTTTGTTTTGGGGGTCACACCCAGCTGTACTCAGGACTTACTCCTGGCTCTGGGCATAGAGATTACTCCTGGAGACCCTTGGGCTCCGAGGGACCATATGCCCTGCTGGGGACTAAACTGGATTAGGCACATGCAAAGCAAGGGCCTTAACCCTTGTATGACTTCTCTCATCTCTGAGTTATGTCATTTTTGTTTAAAGATATTTCTCCAACTACAAATTCTTTGCTTGCTTGACGAAGATGAAAAAATGATTCAAGGTAGCTTAATCAAAAAGGTAAATTTGTTGGCTCATGTATTGTGTCATTTAGAGTACCTGGCTCAGGTGAAGCTTGATCCATTGCTCAGTGTGATTTGGGATTTGATTTTTCTATTTCTCAGTTCAGCACTTTTGGTATTGTCCCATCTGGGGACGCTCTCGCCTCGTCTACCTAGTATAGGATGGAGCCCCTGCAGAGACTTTTGTATATAGAGCCAAATCCAAAACAGATTTTTTCTAGGAGTTCCAGAATGGACTCCTATGGCCAGGGGAACCGGATAGACTAGATGACCTAGAACAAAGTCATATTTTACCCCTGGGAGGTAGGAGGTGGAGATACGTGGACAGAAAAAACATTCTTCTCTCTCGGATCATGGGTTAAGAAAAGGGATGACCACAGGCACCAGAATAAAACGAGTTTGTTCATTAGAACTGATACTCTCTATGCACGCTCAGGGATCAGTCACATGAGTAATTTCAACCAGTATTGTTCTGCTTGGGGGGGGTGCTAAGGAATTTTGGCTCTATCCTATTATTAGAGTTTACCTTCTGGAAAAATTAAAAGGTACTGGTAAAAAGGGAGACTGTAAAATCCTATGTGAGACATTTTTAAAATGGAAGATCGTTCAGCCAGGACTGGGAGCGGATATTCTTCAGAGATTGGACAGTTTTACAAGTCTAGATTTTGTGATTCTCAAGGGAGAGAGCGTGAGAGCTAAGAAAAGCTTTCTGCACGGCTATTTGCTGTACCTTGTCAGCCTCGAGGTTTATTTTTAAACACTCATGCTATAATTAAAAAAGAAAAGAAAAAGGCTTCACACACAGACTAGAACTGAAGAGAAGAATTATGTGAAAAGATAATTTTTAAAAAATAATGAAAGTAATATGGCTTAGCTAGTTTTTAAGATGTCACTCTGAAAAAAAAATGTCAGTCAGGAATATTTTTTAAATAATAGTACCGGAAATAAGGGGCTTACTTTGCAGTGGCCCATCCAGAGTCAATCCCTAACACCAAATATGATCCCAGGAGCTCCGACACTGGAGTAAGCACTGAGCACGACTGGATGTGGCCCCCCAAAAAACAAACAGGAACAAAAGTTCAGATAGATCACTGTCTGATCACAGTTTTTTCTGCAACTGTATTTTTAACCCAAAAGTCTCATCAAGTTAAATGTCCAGGGATTCTTCCAGGTCAGTCTCATGTGTCTAGAATAAGATAAGGAACAATTTTGAGAGGGGAAAACTGAAGATAGAATACTTACCTCACATTTATAAAGCATAGTTATCAAAGTCTACTGTTTTCATCACGCCCTTAAACCAAAGCAACGCTGGAACAATAAAGAATTACTAAGCAAAAGGAAAAGAGATGCTAATTAAAAAAAATGGCCAAGGGGTCTTTGGCTTTAGGACTGTAGAACTGGAGCTATCTGGAGCGGTATGGATCAGCCGTGTCATCAACTTCAAACTCAGCATCCTGTCCGAGATTATTCTGAAGAAGCATCTATGCATGAAGACTCAAGTAATTTCTAAAACCTGAAATTTGTAACTGAGATATAATCTAGCCAAAGTTCATCCTCTTCATTTCCTCCTTTCTTTAAAAAAAACAAAAACCAAATACTATGCCAACTATTATTGGTTACATGAGGGGAAGATTTTAAATATATTTTAAAATTCTTATTGGAAAAAAAAAATAAGATAATGTATAGACCAAAAAATGGGGAACTATTTTTTAATGGAATGTGTGTTAGTTCTTGAAAATCCCAGTTACTCAGTTAAAAACCCTTTCAATGCAGTTCAGAATATTCCTTTGGAAGGTTTTAGAAAAAGTATTTGGGAAATTTCTGGAGATTTATCCTTCGGCCATACCTGCAGGCATATGTACTGGGTTACTCATTATGGCATTGTTTGCAATAAATATCAAAGATTGAAAACAGCTCAAATGTTCATTGCTAGGGGAATGGTTAAATAAACTGTGGCTTATCGTGCAGTATAATGCAGCAGTTTAAAGAATGAGGAAGCTGTCTTGGTGCTGATACGAAAGATTTCCAAGATACGATGTTAGATAGAAACGCAAGATGCAGATGGGGGATGCAATAGGTCGACCCTTGTGTAAGAAGAGAGGGGAGAGAAGAAATGCAAGGGCTTCCTGGTTTTGCATGCAGCCTAGCGGGCAGACCATGAAGAAAATAATGCAAATTATTTTAATAATATAAGTCATTTTGCACCTATGAGGGTGAATATGAGAGGAACAGGATAGGGAAGAGGCTTTCATTATGAATCTTTTCTTTTTCTTTTTAAAATGCAAACCTATGAGCTGGTTAAATATAAATCAAGAAACAGCAGAAAGGAAGAGCCTGAGAGAAGCCATTCAGTAGTCACATGGTAATCACAGAACAGTGTCAGTTCCGATTATCATGGAAAGAAATGGAATCCTTTTCACCCAAAGATGTACTGATGGAGGGGAATGGAGGGTCTGAGGCGTGGCTCCAGCAGGCCACCAGCCTCAGCAGAGTCCGCCTTTGAAGCAGAGGGAATCCTCTCTTTCAGACCCTTCAAAAGAAAGAGCAACCAGAGCCCCCGGGCGATGCTACTTTAGTAGTGACTAGTTGCTTAGAATGTGGATTACCACACCTTCACAAGAGCAATGGAAATTCCCGACTTATTTTAGCAGTAGGTGGACTCTCCTTTCTGAGCTGGGCTGGGGATGCCTAAATTTCACTGGGAGGAGACTCCCAAAGCAGTTCTCAGTGAGTCAGGGCCACTCTCTGGGATACTCAGCCAAGTGTAAGGCCTGCTAACACAGTGTGGCCCAGGGCGAGTGGGGGTCCCAGGACCACATCCATTGGTTCTTAGGTGGCCATGCAGTGTCAGGGGGCAAACTGGAGCCAGTGAGTTATTTGAACTCGCGCGACATCTTATTATCTCGTTCTTACTTTGAAGAACCCGCAGGCTACCGAGGGTGTCCTGCTGCACGGCAGAGTCTGGCAAACTTCCTGTGTCGTACTCAATATGCCGAATACCAGTAACAATGACGGGTCTCATTCTCCTAACCCTGAAAGAGCATTGAATATGGCTTTTTTAAAATCTCAGGGCTAGAAAGAAGGAGACGTTTCCAGCGCCTGCTCAAGGCAATCGACGAACAACAGGATGATCGTGATCGCGATCTCACTGGTTCAGGACATTTTTTTACTTATTTAGTGGTTTTTTTTTTTTTTTTTTTAGAATTTTCAAAAAGATTTTCAGAAGAAAATGCTTTCATTAACTGTAATCCCCCAAGACCAAAATCACACTATTGAAGGGACCTGAGTGGGTAAGGCACATAGCTTGCATATGGACAATCCAGGTTTGAACCCCAGCACCCCATCTGGTCCCCTGAGCACAGAGAAAGGAGTAAGACACAAACAAAAAAAATAAAACCAATGACACTCTGGCAATAAGTTGGGCACACTCTTTTGTACTCAGGGATTCTTTCTGCGTATTCTTCATCTAGGGAGTGAGTCCACATCCACGGGTGCTGAAAAAGTTAGCATCCAAATTTTCGAGTGAGTTGCTTGCCGCCCCTGGTGCTCCTTGTAATGCAGTCTGTGTTGATCTGTGAGGTACAGGGGTTTCTTCAGCCTCACCCAGAGCTATAGGTTGACTTCTCTCAGGGCTATGGGGTTCCTGAAGCATCCTTAACAGTTCCTCTCTCCTTCTTGACTCCGGCACTGTAACCTCCATATCACCCTGTCGTGTGCTTAACACACGACAGCAGCCCAGTCTTCCCCACTAGTCTGAGGGCCACGGACCATGTGACTCCTATGTACAAACACCAAATTTCTCACTGAGCCGGGCACATGTGTCCTGGGGCTCCAGGCAAAGCTGGTGAACTGAAACTTCACCCACCCACTTCTGTAGACCACTTCCAAAGCATCTTCTTACATGCATTTTCCTTACTCACAATCATTAAGTCCTTCATTAGATCTGCCACTTCTATCTCAAAATGTACTTCAAAGGCCAGAGTGATAGTACAGTGAGTAGAGCACTTGGGGCCAACCCAGATTGGCTTCCTGACATCTGATATGGTCCCCAGAGCCCCACCGGGAGTGATCCCTGGACATATATCCAGAAGTAACCCCAGAGCACCATTGGGTATGGCCCTCAAAATAAAACAAACACCAACAAAATGCATCTAGAAACTGACTACCCTTCATCATCTTCAGTATAACCATCTTCCTCCTTACACCATTGTTGCAGTGTACTCCTGCTGTTCATTGATTTGCTTGAGCGGGCACCAGTAATGTCTCCATTGTGAGACTTGTTACTGTTTTTGGCATATCGAATACTCCACGGGGAGCTTGCCAGGCTCTGCTGTTACGAGGCGGGGGAATGGGGGGAGATACTCTCTGTAGCTTGCCAAGCTCTCTGAGAAGGATGGAGGAATCGAACCTGGGTCGGCCACGTGCAAGGCAAACGCCCTACCTGCTGTGCTATCGTTACAGCCAGTGTCTGTTATTTTCTGTCCTACCGCATCCAGGATGCATTCTCCAACTGTAGTAAGGACCAACATTACATTTTTTTTTAACCACTGTGTCTAGTTGGTGTGATAAGGCATTTGCTCTAAGCCAGTGCTTCTCAACCTTTTACCGACCATTCCCCCTTCCTATAACCCTCCTCTCCTGCTGTGGCCCCTCCACTTACGCGATTTAAAAAAAAAATCTATGTCCCCCCTTGAAATACCCGGGGCCGGGGGCATGTGGTCCCTGGTTGAGAAGTGCTGCTCTGGGTTCTGGGAGAACAAATGCAGCTGAGAGAAAATTTTTTACCTGGAGTGGTCTGGGAAGGCTTCCCTGAGGAAAAGCCCTGTGAATGGGGCTGTGAAGTGTGAGCAAGAGTTTTCCAGTGTCTTATTTCAGACAGGTCTGATGGAAATCACAGAAAGATGAGCCAGGTAGCATCTGCTCTCAGTGGCACAGACCTGAGGAATGCAGAAAGGAAGGCTGGGACGCACTGTGAAAAGCTGTCAGGGTCATTTTGTACGCAGTTGTGCAGCGCCCAGGAGCAGAGCGTTGGAATCGTCAGATCTGGGTTTCCCAAAGAAAATTAGAGTGGCAGATCGGTGGATGAATTAGAGCATGAAGAAACAAGTTCAGACGTGTGTGTGTGTGTGTGTGTGTGTGTGTGTGTGATTATGCAAGGCACCTAAGTCTCAGAAAAGACAGTGGTAATGAAAAGAACCAGTGAAATGCTTCTGTGAGTGGACGGTGAAGAGAGAAGGGAATAAAAGATTATTTGTAAAAGTCTAGTTCACCTGACTGGGTGCATGATGATTACCTCAATCAAACTGGAAAATATAGATTAAAAAAAGATGGTTTGAGAAGGGAATGGGAACTGGGAGATGTGTGGGTTTTTGTAGTTGAATACCATTTGTTGTAGCTATACCAGATTTCAGGTGGCCCTTCCTACTACGTCAGGAAGGTAGCTAAAATACAGGGTTAGTTATTGAAAGCAAAGTTGAAGCTGGATATTTAGATTTGGGAGACATCAAAATATAATTTGTATTAAAATTGCTGCTGAGAGGGGGCATAAGGGAACATGTTGTGGGGGTGATAGAAATGTGAAATTGATGACCATTATTATGACAGTGATTCTAAGTGCATACACATCCCAGAAAAGATCAAACTGTATATGTAATATGGGTGAATTTTATTGAGTCTTAAAAAGCACTGTAGTACTGCAGCACTGTCATCCCATTGTTCATCGATTTGCTCAAGTGGGCACCAGTAACATCTCCATTGTGAGACTTGTTGTTACTGTTTTTGGCATATCGAATACACCACGGGGAGCTTGCCAGGCTGTGCCATGCAGACGGGATACTCTCGGTAGCTTGCCGTGTTCTCAGAGAGGGACAGAGGAATCGAACCTGGGTGGGCTGCATGCAAGGCAAATGCCCTACCCACTGTGTTATCGCTCTAGCCCTGAATCTTAAATACCTTTTCTTCATTCATTCATCATCCTGTTATTCGTCGATTGCCTCGAGCAGGCCCCAGTAACGTCTCTTTCATCCTAGCCCTGAGATTATATTCAAGGCTCTTTAGGAGAATGAGACCCATCATTGTTACTGGTATTTGGTATATTTGGTACGCCACGGGGAGTTTGCCAGACTCTGCCGTGTGGGCAGGCTACATTCGATAGCCTGCAAGTTTGTCCAAAGTAGGAATGAGATAATAAGATGTCATAAAAAGATGTTTTGATAAGATGTTGCGCGGCCGCAAATGCGGCCGCGCGGTTCCGGGAGCTGGATTTTATAGTCTCTGAGTCTTGGCCGCTGACGGGATTACACGGCGCCAGGGGGCCAGGTGGTGGGTGTGACCCCCGCCTACTGGAATTTGGAGGATCTGGGTGGAGGATGCTCAATTCCAATCCGAGTAGGCTTGGAGATCTTGGCCCCAGACCCCGCGTGGCTTTGTCCCTCTGCCAGTACCTTCATGTGTGCGGAGAGTGGTCTCGGCATGGTGGTGGCTGGTCCTGGAGGTCTTCCGCTGCCGGAGCCCTGGCATGGGGCAGGGAGGAAAGCTCAACCCGCTCCCCTCCAAGGGACCCGCTCCCCTCCAAGGGACCCCGGCGAGGTATTTTTTAAATACCTTAAAAAACTGAAAATCAACTTATATAAAAGGTGAGTGCTAAATAAATTGTTACTAATTTTAACTGTTTTAGTGGGGGTTAGAAATAGGAAATTTTTCTTTTTCTTTGAATTGTTTTATTGAATCACCATGAGCTAGACCCTTACAAAGCTGTTGACAATTAGGTTTCAGTCATACAATATTCCAACACCCATCCCTCCACCAGTGTACATTTATCAGCACTAGTGTCCCCAGTTTCCCTTCCATCAACCTCCCTACCACCCCCCCACACACACACACATACACACACACACACACACACAGCCCGCCTCTATGGCATGGCAGGTGTTTTTCTTCTCTCTCTCTTTCTCTCTCTCTTTCCCTCTCTCTCTCTCTCTCTCCATCCCCCACCCCTTCTGGGCAATACAGACGCTGAAAGATTATGAGGTATATCACCTACTTTACCTACTAAATATACCTACTTTACCTGTTACCTACTTTACCTACTCAGTTCTTGAGAATGGGAAATTTTCCTACTCACATAGATAAAAACAAGTAATTTGTAGCAGGAAAGTGATGCCATGGTTTCAGTGGTTCCAGAAGCCAGATTAAGATGTGCCAGTTCATTGACCATTTGGGCGTTCTCCATTCAAAAATGGATTCCATACCCAAACGGTCCCCTTCCACCCTTAGCCCACCTTTGTACCACCTTGGTTGACTTTTGCATATGATATATCTGAGACAATAAAGGTACTTGAAGAATATAATATGACTCATTGCTGAACACAAAGTCTTTCCTTATTGATAGATTTTAGGCTTATGGCCAACTTGGCCTACTCACTTGGCACCATTCCCTCGGCATCACTTCTCCATCGTCGTTTCAAAGCTCAGTTTAAAATATACTTTGAACCCCAAAATGTTGTATTTGATAGTGATGAACTTTGAGACCTATAGTCATTTGCCAGCATGGACATAATTACTGAAGAGACAATCACCACATTTATTTATTTATGTGAGAATCTCAGTTCCAGATTTTCTGACCTTGAAAAAAAAAAGGATGATAAACCCTATCTTAAAGAGAAATGTGGATTATGAAAAGTCAAGGAAAAAACCAAACCCAAACAAACAAGTCCCAGAAAGTGAAAATGCCAAACAGGGCATTGAGTGAGTGTTCAATAAAAGGCGGATTTCTTGTTGAGCCGGATGATACATTCTGAATTATTTAGTCTATACCATAAGTGCCCTGAAAGGAAAAGTACTCTTTCCTGTGCTCTGTTATCTCACCCGGTAGAATCCATCTGCAGAGACAAGGGGAAGGAGATCTGTTTAGGAAGTTGATTGGTCAAGGATGAAATTGAAAAAGATTTTCACAATAAATACAAGACAAGAAAAAGATCATTTTGGCGAGATGGAATAAAAAAAAATTCAGTTCCGAGGCAGTGGCAAAGGTCTTCCTTTACATTTTCTCTTTCCATTTACTTAAAGTTTCATCTTGCCAGAGAGAGGGGACAGAAAGTCTTGTGTGGATGAGTGGCACTGCAAAACTGTGCCAATACACCTGGTATTGATTCAGGCCAGCGGGTAGAAGCGCTTGGCTTCTCAGTGTTTTACTACTGTGGTTTCCTAGGCTGGGCAGCTGGGTGCCTAATAATGATAAAAACCATAATAATACTTCATAATTATGTATTGCCCTTTGCCAGAACTTGGATTTAATTACAATGACTATGACGGAACTGGCAACATCTCTCTCCCTGCTGGGGAGCAATGCCCAAAGGCCTGGAAAATCAAAGTGAAGTGGCAACTCCAACCTTCTCCTGCAGGGCTTGTCGTCCTGGAAATCCATCCAGAGTTTTCCGAGTGTGAAGCTCATCATGAGACATAGTCCTTTTAAACTGTTCACATGCACTTGGCACGGTCACGGAAGTAGTTTATGGAGCAGCGAATGCCACCCATGAGGCACAACTGCATGGAATCCAAGTGCCTAGTGATCTCATTCATATCTACCCTGTCCCCTGCCACATGGCATCATTGCCACCACACTCTACCACATTGCTTTTGCTTCCTGATTTCAGTTGGGGTGCTTGACAGCAGTGTCAGGTATTGGGGGGATTCTGTTCATTGAACACTCATTTTGCGAAGCACTGATTCTGAGCCAAGGTGCTATTGAGGCCCAAAGTTTTACACCTTATGATCCCTGGTTTCAAAGTAGTTGTGATTCTAGTAGAGAGCAGAGGATCTAGACGATGATGATTTTTGACGAGGAGGATAATCATGTGCGAGATTTGAACTCAGGTTTATGCATGCAAGCTCAGGGCTCTGTTGAAGTCTCCCTACTTGGGGATTTGGAGTCCAAAGCGGAGGGAAGTCCTGGAAAATAAAAGCAAGTTCCAGGTGAAAGGACCAGGGTCATCTCTTCTTTAAGGATAAAAAGAGTGGGGGACTGATGCTCTAAGAGGGTCTTAGAAGTTTTCTGTTTTATTTTGGTC
Source organism: Sorex fumeus (assembly GCF_029834395.1). Classification (NCBI taxonomy): domain Eukaryota; kingdom Metazoa; phylum Chordata; class Mammalia; order Eulipotyphla; family Soricidae; genus Sorex; species Sorex fumeus. Next base: position 4,904,466 of record NW_026606060.1, on the reverse strand, counting down.
TTAACCTGAATACTGTTGCTTATTCACTAATTTACTCACACGGCCTTTGTCTCACCCAACACAGGAAACTTGTCAGTTTTGTTTACCACTTCATCCTGGGCATTTCAAACAATATCCGGTGCATGGTTCTCAGTAAATATTGGATTAATGGCCAATGAATGGCCCAGGACTGTGGACTTGGGGAGGAAAAAGCATTTAGTAAAAAGTAAACAGGACAATGTTGAAGGGGGAGGTAGGAACAGCCTTGAGGCTGTCATGAGGATTTTGACTTGAGTGAGCCAAGGGAGAAGGGGTTGCGGGAGGGGACAGTACAGTGGAGAGGGTGTACTTGCACGCCTTGCAAGGCAGACACAAGTTCAACTCAGGGCATCATATATGGCCCCCCCCCACCCCTACCAGGAGTGATTCCAGAGCAGAGCCAGGAGTAAGCCTTGAGCACAGCTGGGTGTGGTCCCAAAACAAACAAAAGCAAAGAACAAAAAAGAAAGTAAGACAAGAAGAATCAGGTTTTGCACTACCTGAGTTTCAATTTGCTTAGGTCACGAGGAGGCTCAAGAGAGGATGTCCAAAGCATTTATTTGTTCAGAACTACATCTCATAAAGTCAAACATTCAGTCATCAACATTTCAAGTTATCCGGTGCATAGGACGATTACATACCTACCGGAGAGAGGGGTGAGGAGCAGATTCTGAGACTTGCCCCCGGAAAACGCATTTAGAAAGATTAATAGAAGGGAACTGGCACCAGAGGGTTTATGGTCTTAGGGAACAGGGATGAGGGTTTTGTTTGTTTGTTTTTTGCTTTTTGGGTCCCAGCCAGAGATGCCCAGGGGTTACTCCTGGCTCTGCACTCAGGAATGACTCCTGACGGTGCTCGGGGGACCATATGGGATGCCGGGGATTGAACCTGGGTCGGCCGAGTGCAAGGCAAACTCCCTACCCGCTGTGCTATAGCTCCAGCCCCAGGGATGAGGTTTTGGGAAGAGAAAGTCTGAAGGACGTAGTCTACCCGACCAACTGCAACGGAGAACAAAAACGACGACAAAACCCACCAAGGCAAGCCCTCAACAGTCCCCTGAACGCCACGGCTTTGAAAGCCCCTTCCCGGGACTCCAAGGGGCTCTAACTTAGCTCGGCGTTCCCTCCCGACCTGCGCCCTTCGCCCCAACCTCCCCACCCAGCGCTGACTCACACGACTCCCACGGGTGGCCCCCTCGGACTATGGGGCTGGGCCAGAGGCCTCCGGCTGAGCACTGCCGGTCCAGCCTGGGCCGCCACCCAGATGTGGGCTAGATAGGATCCCTTGCGCCTGGAGGCGCCGGACCGGTCTTGGGTCCCAGGATTTGTGAATGACGACAGGTTCCCCCAAGGCCTTCGGGAAGGAGCTTGCCACGGCGGGGGCCCGGGAGGGAAGGACTCCCCCATCTCGCCGAGGCACGTGTGGTGACACGTAGGCAGCAGGAACGAGCAGCCCTGGACCCTCGGAGCAAACGCGCTGCCCAGTTTCCCGGGGACCCTGGACTCCGTGCCCGGCGGCCGCGCGCCGGAGCAGCGGGACTCATTCACATTTTCCTAGCCAGGAGCCACACTCCCCATTCATGCTCTCCCCGCCCCCTTCCCCCCCAACCGAGGGACAATGGCACCTCCCCCGCCCCACCTCCGGCTGACCTTCCTCCCCCGAGCCCACCGGGCCCTTTCGGCCCCACGTGACTCGCCCTCGCCCCCGTGACTCGCCGCGGCCAAGCCCTCCCCTCGGGCCGCGGCCCGCTTGGCCCCGCCTCCCGACGCACGTGACCGCCTCTCTCCGGCCTGACTGGCTGCGGCCGCCCCGCCCCGCCCCTTCGCCGCTGCCCGACTCCAACATGGCGGCCGCGCCCGGCGCGCTCGCGAGCGGCCGGACCTCCCGGACTCCCGGGCCGCCCCCGGCTCGCTCCCGGCCGCCCTCCTCCGGCCTCGCCCGACGCGCCTCCGGATTGGCCGGCGGGAAGCCCGCCCCCCGCAGGCCCCGCCTGCCATTGGTCACGGTAGGCTGCCCTTCAGGGAGGCGTGCCCGGCGCCCCCCGCCCCGGGAGGTATTTTCCACTCGCCGGGGGCTGGGGGCGGGGGGAAGGGGGTGGGGGCCTGGCGGGGGCATCCGGCCGAGCTGGGGTCCCCCGGCCCAGTCCGGAGGAAGCGGGACGGCGCTGGCCGCGGCGCCCGAGAGGACGGGCCGACTCGCCGGCGGGGACTGCGCCGCGCGGGCCCCTCCAGCCCGGCCGCAGGTGCCCTGGTCGGCCGCGCGGGCGGTGAGTGTCCCCCCGGCCCCGCGGGCGGGCGGGCAGGGGGCGTGGGGGCTGCCCGCGGCGGGCTTCCGATGCGTTTGCTCAAAAAAGAGCAACGCTGACGGTCAGGAGAGGTGGCCTCTGCGGGAGCGCGGACCCCGGAGCGGGGCTCGCCCGGGGCTCGCAGCTGGCGGTCGGGGCGGGGGGCGGGCGCGCACGGTGCAGGGGAGGGGGCGCGCGGTGCGCCGACGCTCGGCCCCGGGGGTCGCGCGAGGCGGGTGGGAGGAGGTCGCCGCCGGGCGACCCGGGGACCCGAGCCCCGATGGGGGATGCGGCTGCAGCATCCCTGTCCGGGGCCGGCGGGGATGCGCCGGCCGCTGCCTTCCGGGCGCCCCCTCGGAGCCGGGCGCGGGTCTCGCCGCTGGACCGGGCGCAGTGGGTCGGTTCCGGAGAGGAAGTTGCGCTGGGAGGAGGAAGGGTGCGAGGAAATGACACCTCTCAGTTTGGTTCTGAACTTGGGAAGCCCAAGAGGATTAAGTTCCCAGGTGATGGATTGCTTGATTTAGGACTTTTCCTTTTTTTCCCCTCCTTCTCATTTCCCGTCGGTGGTCCAACCCAAAGGTGGCTCGCTGCTGGGCCGTGACGGTTATCCCTTATTTTATTTATTTAGTTTTCAAGTGTTACGTAGGTGTTGGATGGTGTTTGACCCGTTAGGAGCTTTGCTGGGAATTCTGCCGTGCACCTTGAAGTGATTGTTGCAGCGCGCCCAGCCATCTGCCTCTCCCCTCCAGCCCCCCCGTGGAGAGCCGGGGCTCTTTCTAATTCAGTCCTTAGACTGATCTATACTCTTACAGTTTGCTGCGGAAAATTGTTTTGCAAGATTAATAAGGGGTTCACGCGCTGGCTTTCCTTGGCAATTGTTTCTTTACAAGGTCATGCCAAGTTAAGACAAATTCTATAGAAGTTTTAAGCTGTTTTAACTTGAAGTGTTAAACTGGAAACAGTGGTTATTGCTCAAGAAAGCAATTCGAAAGTCTGACTGAGGTTTTTCTTTCCCAGTTGGCAATTTTGATGTCAGATGCTGAGTTTAATTTTAATGGTGTTATTTGCATAATAGGCTGGAGAATGGGCCGGGAACATAGGAAAGGCGTCCCAGGGTTAGGCAGTGGTGGTGGACCAAATCCATCTCTCTGGCAGTCCCTGGAGAGTCATCGTCTCTTGGAGGAAGCGAAGAACTGCACAACTACATCTTTATCCTTAAATATTTAAATATTTTTAAAAATTTTATGCATGCGTATCTTACTAACAATTTTCAGAATGAAAACTTGCTTTATTTTAAGGGAGTATTTGTTAGAAAATTTTGCGGATATATTTTTGCCCCTTAACGTAATAGATCAGAGAAAATGTTTCTGCAAGAAAGTATTAACCTACTCACTTGAATAGGTTAATAATCTATCAATACCTTCTTAGTTCTTGAATAACTACGGGATAATTCTATTTCCCCCTCCCTCTTGTCCTTGGATTTTACTGTTTGTCCTTAGGTAGAATGTACTGGCACACAGCAGCCTAAAATATTGAAACCTAACACCTTTGCGTATTATAACAACTTCTGTATTAATCACCTTGAGAATCATAGCAAAACAGAGGTCGGGATAGCTTTTCCCTGTGGCCTTTGTTTAAATAGTTCTGGTTTTCTCCTTTTATAGAACTAAGGGAAAATAATGCGTAATGGCTGCTAAGTAATAGTAATAACTAACCAGAATGAGAATTGGGACACTTGGGAAAAAGATGTATGTGTGTGAGTCACATATTTTAGAGCTGGAAGAGGAGATCACGGAGATTATTCTGAAGATCAGGAAACCAAGGTCTAGAGCAGAGAAAGGGACGGGTTTGCTACTGGGTGAAGGAGCCAGAATAAATGGGCAGGACTCTGGCCGCTAGTCCAGGATTTTTTTTCTGCTTTCTCACATTCACATTGTTTATTTCTAAAACATTAGTACGGACTGTAAGTGTTTTGGATTATTTGTGATCGGATTTCTTTAAGGATAGAGGAATTTGAATTGATCACTTTTATAAGTGAACTGATGTAAACCTGAATGAGCATTGATTGAAAAACTTAAGCACAGATATGTTGTGTTGTTAATATAAGTGCTTATATATTCTACTCATTGGATACAAACTGTCCTCAAGATGAATATATCAAGTGAACTGAGTAGGCTAGTATTCTGTGCACAGCCAGCCCAGCTGAGCTGGGTTCAATTCCTCCGCCCCTCGTGGAGAGCCCTGCAAGCTACCAAGAGTATCTCGACCGAATGGCAAAGCCTGGCAAGCTACCCATGATGTATTCGGTATGGCAAACACAGTAACAACAAGTCTCAAAATGGAGATGTTACTGGGCCCGCTCGAGCAAATCGATGAACAACGGAAGGACAGTGACAGTGATTAAAAAATTAAAACTAGGGGCCAGAGAGATAGTACAGGGGTGACGGACCTTGCCTTGTACATAGTTGACCGAGTTCAATCCCTGATACTAGGTGAGCACCAGGGCCAGGAGTAAGCCCTGACTACCACCAAGCGTGGCCCCCAAACCCAGAAGGATAAATAAAAATAAAACTAATTGCTTACAAGATGTTTAGAATTCTAAGGGTTCTTATATCTTAAGGTAATTTACAGGAAAGATTATTTTCAGTAAATATGTAGCTTTTGTTATGTTAAAATGGATTTTAATCTCTTAAGAGGAGCAGAGGTAGAATTACAGATGTTAAATATAAAAATACAATTTCTATTAAAGTTCAAATCGAGAGATTAAATTTGTCCCTTAGACTCTTAGAAACATGAACTCTGCCTAATTATTTTGCCACTGAATTCCTAGGTTTCCTCAACTGTAAAAGTGTGAGGATAATGAAAGTACCTATAGGTAGTAGTAAGGATGAAAAATGGCTTCTCTCACATAGTAACCTAACCATGCAACAAAGAGTAAACGTTTCCCGATGGTTCATTAGGTATGTATAGGCACTTGTATATCCATTTTTAAAAAGATATTATTATCGATTCACTGTGAGACAGATCAGTACAAAGCTGTTCATGATTTGGTTTCAGCCATGCAGTCTTCCAACACCCATCCCTCCACCAGTGTGCATTTCCCAGCACCAGTGTCCCCAGTTTCCTTCTCATCACTTCTCCTCCAACCCCCCGTTTGGTTTTTTGCTGTTGACAAACTCACTTTAAGGCTATAAAAATGTTCTAGATATGGTGGCACTGGTGAAAGGATGGGTATTGGAACATTGCATGACTGAAACCCAATCATGGAAAACTTTGTAACTGTAGCTCATAGTGATTCAGTTAAAAGCAAATTTCCTAGATAAATACATGCTTAAATTATTAGCCTGACATCAGAGGTATGGTTAGTGCAAAGACGCCCTGGTGTTTTGGGACTTTTCTCCTTGCTCTGCTCACCCTTGGAGCTTTATGAGATATGCATGTTAAGTTAGAGTCAGTGTGTCCATTTTTCTGAATGTCATTGGGAAACCTTATTGCAGCCTCATTTTTCTAAAGCCAAAATATTAGTAATTGATTTATACATATTCCAGTGGAAAATGTATTGAGTTCTAGAGTCCTGGCATATAAACCTAGATAGAGAAATAGAAGCCTTTTCTGCCAATGGAACCATGAAAAAAAACCATGAACTTTATTATGTGAATGTGTTGATGACTTCATCCATTGAAATGTTAGATTTTAGTGATAAAATTTGTGTAACTTGAGTTTTTAATTATGTGTTTATAACTCAGGGCTGGAGCGATAGCACAGCGGGTAGGGCGTCTGCCTTGCACGCGGCCAACATGGCTGACCCGAGTTCGATTCCTCCACCCCTCTCGGAGAGCCCGGCAAGCTACCGAGAGTATTGGATATGCCAGACACAGTAACAACAAAGTCTCCAATGGAGACGTTACTGGGCCCGCTCGAGCAAATCGATGATCAACGGGAGGGCCTTTACCTTTACCTTACCTATAACTCAGGTCCAGTTACTGTTGTGAATGTGTGGTTTAGCAAAATTTGGGGGGGGGGGGGGAAGGGGTTGCAGTCAGTGATGCTATCAGGGTTTCCTACTGGCTCTGCACTCAGAAATGTCTCGTGGCAAGCTCCGGGGACCATATGAGATCCTGGGGGTCCAACCCTGGTCAGCCCTGTGCAAGGCATTGCTCCAACCCCATCATATTTTTTTTATAGTGACAGAGGTGGATTTCTTTTCCTGGGTACTCACTTTTTCAGGTTCTTCTATTGAAGTGTTTTCCAAAGTGTGATACCTTGCCAGGGGGAGGGGGGGTGGGGGGGGAGGGGGGAGGGAGGGGGGGGACATCAGAATGCTCCTGGGGAAGGCAGAAGCCTTCTTGACACTTTTGAGAGGGCGATTTCTGGGGGTGCTGAGATAGGAATCATTGCTTTTTTTTTTTCCTTTTCACATCTTCACCTCCCATTTCAACATCTGATTTCTTGCCATCTGTCATCTGAATTATTTTTCATACATCTTTATGTAATTCGAATTATTTAAACATGTATTGTCATGATATCTTTTTTTGTATTTTTGGAGATTCATTCAGTTAAGTCCATTTTACAGGTTAGAGATTGAAATCGTTACTGACAGGTTACAATTTAAAGCAGTATTATGATGGTTGCAGAATTTGACTTTTTGTTTTAGATCTCAGGCAGGAATTTTTTGATACTACTGCAGCGGGTAGGGCGTTTGCCTTTCACTGGGCTGACCCGGGTTCAGTTCCTCTGTCCCTCTCGGAGAGCCTGGCAAGCTACCGAGAGTATCTCGCCCGCATGGCAGAGCCTGGCAGGCTACCCGCAACGTATTCGATATGCCAAACACAGTAACAACAAGTCTCACAATGGAGACGTTTTACTGATGCCCGCTTGAGCAAATCGCTGAACAACAGAAGGACAGAGCTACAGTGCTACTGCGGATGATGGGTACATGGGTCACCCTTTAATCTGAAATAATATTATTATGGCTACGACAATTATGTTGGGACATCAAAAGTCTCCAGGGTTGTATTTTTCTATCATAATAGAGAACTTTAGTGCCTGAAAAATGGTTGCTACTTTTCATTAACTATTATAATTAAGATTATGCATTTGTTGCAATCTGTTGAGCAGCTACTGGATTTATGATATACTTTTAGGAATTTTCTAGAATTTAGATATGCAGAACCTTCACGTCTATTACATAATCTAATTATGTAAATAAACTACTCAATCCAGTAGTTTCAGAAGACATCAGATATACCATAAAAAGTAATCAGTCAAGGTCCTCCCGTTATTCATCAATTTGCTTGAGTGGGCCCAATAACATCTCCGTCGTGAGACTTGTTACTGTGTTAGGCGTATTGAATACACCACGGGTAGCTTGCCAGGCTTTGCTGTGCGGGCGAGATGCTCTTGGTAGCTTGCTGGGCTCTCCAAGAGGGGCGGAGGAATCAAACCTGGCTCGGCCGGGCCGGCTCCGTGCAAGGCAAACGCCCTACCGCTGTGCTATCGCCCCAGTGATAAAAAGTAGTATCATTTCTAATTTGGGGGATTTCTCATGGGTCCACAGACTAAGTATAGATCATACAGACTCTTTTCTTAGCTCCATGTAGATATTAGAAATTAAGAGAGGTAAAATATGAATCATTTGCCTTGCCCACAGTAATAAAATCATTTCAGTTGTCCTACTTTTAAAGGGAGAAAAGATTAGAGAATCAATCTGATTAGAGAAGTAATCTTGAAGGATAATTTGGCTAGACTGTGGCTTGTGTTGATGTTGGGTAAGCTTACCCTTGTGTAGTTTAACTGAGAATTTGTTGCTGTCTTTACTTCGATGAAAAATTCTAAGAAATGACTTAGGCAAGAGCATCCTAACAACTCTTATTACCAAATAAAGAATAGCAAGAAATATTTCCACAATTTCTCTAATAGTCCGAGAGCATTTTAAGTTAAATTTCTAACATAAAAATTTTAATTTACGTTGATGATTTATCATGGTGGAATCTTTCATCAGTGCTAACAAGAAGCAGTGATAAAGATAATTTTTGAAAAATAGCTCCTTTGAAATGTGTTTTGTAAAGAATTATTTGCTATGGATTTTCTTAAAATGGTGATTTATTTGATTTGAACACTGCTATGACAGGAACAATCTCTACTCTTTCTATTATAAACAAGATGTTTCCAAGTAGAGGAGGTGGTGATCAAGTATTGATTGGTCATTTTTTTCTAACAACTTTAAAGGACATAAACTCTAAAACATTTAAGATAGACTGTGAGATTTGCATTAGTGAATGGAAATTGAATTTCATACCAGACATACATAGGAAGCCAGAGAAAATAGAGTAAGAAATGGAGCAACAGTAGAGCCCTGGTAGGACATTTGCCTTGCATGCAGTGACCCTGGTTTAATCCCCAGCATCCCATATTAAACCCTGGTTTAATCCCCACCCCACCCCAGCAGTGATTCCTGGGTGCAGAGCCAGGAGTAACCCCTTAGCACCGCTGGGTGTGGCCCAAAAAAACTAACTCAAGAATTGGAGGTTCAGTGAAGAAAATGAGTATATTATAGGAGTTTAGCCCAAGCATGGATGCTGGGTTCTACAGATTAGCTTATCTGTGTCAGAAAAATTGTCCAAATATATTTTAAAACAAATGAAAACTAAACATTAAATGCAATCTCTTTGAAGAAGTCCTATACAATTAAGGGTTAAAATATGCACATAACCAAAAGAAAATAATTTATCTGATTTTTTCAGTCTTTAACTTTGGTTATTATTTTGAGACAGCAGCTGTCCAACCTCGTTACCCTTCAGGTGATTAGTGTTGTGGCCATTTTCATTTAACATATTTAGAAAGGTTTTAAAAGACAGACATGCACGGGTACCTTGCTAGGCTGGCAGGATATTCTCTGTAGCTTGCATTAAAAAATTAAAAAAAGAAAAAGAAAAGTGTCTGCCATAGCAGTGGGGGGCGGAGGGAGGCGAAAGGGAAACTGGGGATATTGGTGATGAGAAACGTACACTGGTGAAGGGATGGGTGTTGGAACATTATATAATTGAAACCCAATCATGAACAACTCTGTAACTATGTATCTCATTGTGAGTCAATAAAAATAAATAAATGAAAAGGAAAAGAAAAAAGACAGACATGTCGTGAAAGCTGCCAGATTTGCATCTGACTCTGTACTGTTCCAGGTAGTTAAGAGCAAAGCCAACAAGCCGAAGCTTTGGGAGCATCTTTGGATGAGTTTCTTGAGGCAGAGAATAGGAGTGATGCATTTAGGAGCAGGTATTCCAAGGGCTGTTTACAGGGCCTCAGTTTACCCAGCTAGGGTCGCAGCAGGCATGGAGATGACTTCCTCCAGGCATTTATTGAACTGCTGCTGGGCTGTTGGGCATGGTTCTGGGGGGAAGAATAGTGAAGTACTGGAAGTGAATTATAAAAGGAATTGGGGGACAGTGGGAGGGGGGCGGAGAGGGAGAGTGTGGGAGAGTGCTGGGGTCAAACCCAGGGCCAACCCCGGGCCTGACAGGTGAGGCAGAAGCTCCATTGCTGAGCCCAGTGCTGCCACTCTGAATGGTCTTACCTTGGCCCTGTGTAAACCTTTTTTGACGGCTTTTTTTCAGACCCAAGTGATTTGCAGAGATCCATTTTGTTCTCAATTCTGAAAGGAATGAGTTTTTTGTTCCATTATATCAATTAGGAAATCCAATTCAAGGAGGTTGGGTGACGGGGCCAGAGCGATAGTACAGCAGGTAGGGCACGTGTCCTGAGCCCCCCAGGAGTGATTCCTGAGCACAGAGCCAGGAATAAACCCCGAGCACCACGAGGTATGGCCCAGAAACAAAAGCAAAGCAAAACCAAACCAAACAAAAGGTGAGGTGCGGTCCAGGGTAGCGGGTGTGTTGTGGTGATGTGACTCGGCCCTCTTTTTTCCGTGGCTAACCCCCATCATTTCCCTTGATTTTAGAAGGCGTCTCCTGAAATTTGTAACAACTTAATTTAGGGTTTATTAAGTGCTTCCTTTCTGTGGAAGTTTTAGACATCATTTCCACAGGGATGGCATCTAGATATTTTCAGAGGATATGGAGACATCCCTTAAGTTCTTGAATTTTAAGGAAGGGATGTTTTGGGTGTTTTGAGATTTGTAAATTAATGTTGGCTGTCCATTTTTGTTTCTCCTGTTGATTTAATAAAACGTTGGGTCATTAGTTGGGTCATTAATGGTTATTACTAAAATAATACTAATTTTTAAGAAAAATGTTGTTTGGTAGAAGAGACCTGGATTCTTCTAGGATGTGAAGTAGTGGGGCAATAAAATATAATAGTAGATAACATTCCTGCTGTAGGAGTAGGGGAAGGCTTGATCTATATTCAGAGAGAAGGCAGGTGAAAAGGGTTTGTGGAGTTCTGTACAGACAGCGGTGTACTAAATGAGCAACTGGACTTTTTTGAACTGCTCTATTCTCAAATTCGAATGTCAGAAAGACAGTGGCAGCATCGGCTCTATATGGACTGTTCACACACACCCCAATTACTTGTTGAAATATATATAAGGTGCGCACCCTACCTGCTGTACTGTCGCTCTGGCCCACTTATTTGTTGATTTTGATGTTTAGGAACTGTAAGTTCTTTCCCTCTCCAAGAGACAAAAGTGTCAAAGTCAAAGAAGAGAAGGACAGGAGAGATAGTGCAGGAGTTATCCTTGTGTGCGGGAACCCCCATCCAGGCACCAGGAGTGATCCCTGAGCACAGAGCCGGGAGTACAGCTGGATGTGGCCCTGAGACAAAATAAGATGAAATAAGCACTGTAGCATTGTCGTCCCGTTGTTCATCGATTTGCTTAGAGGGCACCAGTAACGTCTCCACTGTAAGACTTGTTACTGTTTTTGGCATATCGAGTACGCCGTGGGGGGCTTGCCAGGCTCTGCCGTGCTGGCGAGATACTCTCGGTAGCTTGCCGGGCTCTCAGAGAGGGACAGAGAAATCAAACCCAGGTTGACCGCGTGCAAGGCAAATGTCCTACCTGCTGTGCTATCGCTCCAGCCCAAGATGAAATAAAGGAAGAGAAAAGACGTGAAGAAATACATTAGAAATCCTGCCACTGTCGGTCAGGAGGAAGAGAATAGGTTTGTCCTTAAAGATTTTTAGCTTTTACTCTAAGGTAGAAGCTCAGCAGGTAGTTAACGTTTTATTTGCTTTTACATTTGGTAACAAGACCGTGTTAATTATAAGACTGTGAAAATGCGAATGAGAATGGGCTGTTGGTTCTGATTACTTCTTTACACAGTACTTGTGTCCGTATTTAACTAGTGTCTTGAAATGGTGTTAGGGTTAGGGTGCTTTAAAAATACTGAACTGAGTCACTATTTATTCCAGATGGTTGAAAGTTACATACTATGCTTCAGGAGAATGGTAAAGGGTTTTGGCTTTTTTTGGACACACCCAGCAATACTCAGGAGTGACTCCAGGGATTCATGGGGAACTTTATGGAGGGATGGGAGGGAAACCCCTACCCGCTGTGCTACCTATCTCCCAGTCCCAGGAATCATGACGTTTTATTTGCCTAAACGAATGAAAAAAAAAAAATTAGAAAGCCAGACTAGAACTAAGAAAAAGGGGGAAATTGTGCTTTCATTAAAAATTATTTGTTTGGTGGCACAGCCAGAGGTGTCAAGGGTCCCCCTCCCACCCCGTGGAGGTCACTGGTGGTGCTCATGGTATCCAGCTGTGCCAGGGATTGAACCCCCTGTGCGCATAGTATGCACTTGGCTCATTGAGCTGTCTCTCTAGCCCCCAAAGGGAAACACGTTATTGAAGAGTCTTGTGTGCCAAATGAGGGATTTGGAATATATTTATCTCATAGGGGGGCACTTTCCTAAATAGTTTGATGTTGAGAGACATTGATTCTAGCTTTGACAAAGGAAGAGTTTGGAAGAAGAGAGGTTGGAGACATTTATATGGATAGGGCGAGTGAATGGGGCATCCTCTCTCACCTCTGGTAAGTGGATCACAGCCAGGGAAGCGGATAAGCTGCCGCCCTAGGTCAGGAAAGATTCAAGAAACTTGTGGGTATGGAAATAAAGACACTGATTTCAGAGATACTCAGAGTTTAAGTTCTTCAGATTCGTTAGTGTTTGGAGGGTAACAGAAGTGGTGGGGGAACATGAGGTTTCTCTGGATGTAAGCGTTCTGGCTTGGTAGTAGAATACACGTACCGGTTTGAGGGTGTGGGGAGACTGATTTTGCCCTCAGATAAGTAGTTGTACGGTTTTTGATAAGTAATAAGTGCAAAGATAAGAGTTGGAGATGATGAATCTACCCGGGAGCATGGTCAGGTTTTAGAGATAGTTTGAGTGGCATCGAGTTTCTAGTTAAGAGACATAAACTTGGATGAAATGAGTCGTCTGTAGTTCCTGAATGACGGAACAAAAAGTGACTGTTAGCATCGTCCTCCAACTCAGGAGATGAGAGAGTGTGAAGTATTTACTTGTTGTCTCCCTCTAACCAAACTCCCACCACCTGCCCTTATAGTAGCATGTAGAAGTATTTGCTGCCAGAAATCTCTGGGTGCCGTCGAGTACACCTCACCTCTGCACAAATGCATTTCGTATTTCTCACCTTGAACTCTGTTTCCTTGGTCTGGAGAGGGGATCTGCAGTCTCTGAAGCATGGCGTATTTCACCTTCCTGAGGCCGAGGCCTGAGCAGCCGTGTTCTGCCATCCCTTCTTTCTTGCCTGACCTCCCAGTGCTAGTGGCCTTACTGCCCTGGCAAATCACAGCACTCAGAAGACGGGAAGTAAACACAGCACCAGGGAAAGAACTTTGAAGAAGACTAATCTTTTCACTTCTCCCTCAAAGGTTATACTTTCTAAGCCAGGGGATGGACTTAGTGAGTCATGAAGAAGAGGTGCCCAAATTCAATAAAATAAATATATCTTTTAGGAGCAAGATCTTCAAGTGCTGAGGGAAATTGGAAGGGACTTGAGGTGGTTTAGCACTTAGTGGAAAAGATGAGTTTGGGGTTCAATTTTAAAGGAGAAAGACAAGTCTGTACAGTAAGAACGAACAATAACCCTATTACAAAGTGTGGAAAACTACTCAGAAAGTAGAAGATTGAGAATAAACGATTGGTAAATGGTTCCTGATCTAAAATGTACAGGTTGGCTTGGGATTAATATAAATTTGGGGTAATCACATAATTGAAGACAAGTTTGGATTTGGAATTATTTGAAGCACATCCGTAGAAAATTGAACATAGAAGAGTTAATTACCACATGATTAAATGGTAGTTAAACGTCTATGGAAAATGACAACTGTTCCATATAGTTCCGTATACGGTGTATATGGCACTGGTCATTTAATTTATATGCTACTTCAGTCTCATAGAGTTTTTTTGCTTTTTTTCTGTTGTGTGCTTCTATAAGAATAGTTCTCAAACTTTTCAGGACTTTGCGTTTACATGATTTTTTTAAAATGTAGGTCCATCCATTTATGCATAATTCATTGCTTTCACTTGCTGACTAGTATTTCATTATATAAATATAGTTTGTTGTTATGGTTGTTTCCACTTTTCAATTTTTATGACCAAAGCTGCTCTAAATGTTTTTATACAAGTCTTCGTGTAACCTAGAAGTGGATTGTTGGGTTCTAGAGTAGATGTGTGTTAACATAGTGAGGAACTGACAAAATATTCCCAGTGAAGGTTATAACTGTTTGCGCGTCTACCAATGGTATTCTCTTCCTCTCATGAAAGAGCATGGGTTCATTTGACGTTCTTCCGTAAATATTGGAGAGAATTCACCACTGAAGCCATCTGGGTCTACAGTTTTCTTTGTGGGAAGGTTCTTAATTAAAGATTCCATTTTAAAGAATAGAAATGGTTTGGGGCCAGAGCAGTAGCTTGCCTTGGCACACGGCCAACCCAGGTTCAACCCTGGCTTTACATGCAGTTCCGTGAGCTCCAGGAGCGATCCCTGAGCTCAGAAACAGAAGTAAGCCCTGAGCACCACAAGGGGAGGCCCCAAACCAAACCAGCGAACAGAAGGAATGATTAGGAAAAGTTAGCATTTTGCATGTTGATAATTTTTTAAGTAAAACTGACCCAAAAGGAGAGAGAGGGAATGCCCTGCCACAAAGGGGGGGGGGGGTGGTGGGGAGGGATGCTGGGACCCGTGGTGGTGGATGGGCACTGGTGGAGGGATGGGTACTTGATCATTATATAACTGAAACCCAAGCACAAAAATTTGTAAGTCTATAACTACCTCATGGTGTTTCACTAATAAAAAAAAACAAAAGCAAAAACAAAAAAAAAAAAACCCTGAAAACCAGCGATCTAAAGCCCATGTTTCCCAAGATGGGTAGTACTGCCTCCTGGCAAGGGGTTCTGGAAAGATCCTTCACCTTTCTCCGTAAGATCTATTTGCTGTCTCCTATCCCTGGGATCTTGAGCTTTGGGACCTGGTACTCTTCAGGAACTCATTCTAGTGACTCCACTTTGCATTTTTCTGCTATATATAGAACATGTTAGAAATCCAGTGGAGAGAATTAATATTCAAAAGAAGGGACAAAGGAATGTTGTGGTTAATAAACAAATAGCCATAGACATGTCCTCCAGGGAGGTGCCACATTCCAGACCTCAGAGGATAAATGACCTTTACTTGAACAGTCGGGGTCTGGTCCTTTGCAGTTGCTGACCTAGAAGCCCATTTTGTCAGCGGAAATTTCATACTAAGCAGACTTACAAGAAGGCAAATGTAGAAAACAAAATTAGTTTCTTATTTTGCATTAAGAAACCGTATCAGGCCCTGATGCTTTGACTGCGCCCGTCTTCACTGGAAGGGACAACTCAGAGGTGGGAATGATTGGGCCGCTGCTGACTGTTTTGGTGTTTCATGACAACAGGCATGCTTCCTTGACTGTTTTTAATGCTTTGTGAAAGACTAGCTGTGGGCAAATTTCTTAACCTCCTGAGTCTTGAATTTCTCGTTATTAAAATTGCAATAATAACTACCTCATCAGATTATTGTGAGAACTAAGTAAGATAATCCACTTAAAGTGGCCACAGTGCCTAGAACGTAGTTGCCATTCAGTAATTAGGATGATTTATTTTCTACTTCTGTTTAAGATTTGAGAGCTGGTAAGGGCTCTGGATTTTCTTACTTTCCTCTGCAGCCGTTGCTGGAAAGGGTGCTATACCTGGTGTTACAGAGACATTAACGCAAGATTTACAGAAGTACTGTTCTGAATAGGGAGTTTAAGTTCAGTCTAGTGAAGGTCAGTGATGAAGCTTGGCAGTAGTTAGATCAGGCCTTCTCAGAATTTCAAAACCAAGGTAAGAATCCTTTAAGGAATCCAGGAATATTTTGTCTTTTCAGTTTGGCGTTTCTAAAAGAGCTTAATAGTTCTTGTAAAAAAACAAACAAACTCCAGATACCAGAGTAAGCTGTTTTTACTCATAACTGATAACTTTTTCATGTAAGGTCTCTGTTTTGTGGTTAGTGTTTTCAGTTTATCATATTCATAGATGGGGATGTTTAAAAGATTCAGTTCCCTCTCCAGATGAGCTTCCTGCTGCAACCTAGAGACCCAGACAGAATCTGAGTCAGGGACTCCTGAGGACAGAAGATAGTGAGATGCTGGTGCAGGTGGCCCAGGAAAGGGTTTGCTCCGGGGGAACTTGGCCAGCTCCGCTTTCTGGGGTCAGTGTTCTTTCTCTCCCATGCTTCTGAGAAGGTGATGATGAGTTAAAG
This sequence comes from Sorex fumeus, assembly GCF_029834395.1. NCBI lineage: Eukaryota > Metazoa > Chordata > Mammalia > Eulipotyphla > Soricidae > Sorex > Sorex fumeus. The sequence continues at coordinate 4,888,424 of NW_026606060.1, read as the reverse complement.
CAGCAGTTCTGCTTCCGGGGTCCTGAGTGGTTCCTCTGAGAAGGAAGGACCCCCTCCCTGCTCCCCCCTGCCTGACCAGATCAATCCAGACCCGAGGGGAAGGAGCAGGAGTTATTTTTTGTTGGGTGCTCACCTAACAAGGCACCAGGAAGCTTGGGCTCTTCCTGTGTGTGTTCCTGACCCCCACACGTGTCTCTTCACTATACCCCAGTCTTCCTGACATCAGATAACTTTATTCTCTTTTGAATTGCCACTTGGTTTATATTAGGTTGTTAAAGAATGTCTTAGCACGTGTTTATATCATCCTCTAATTATTCTATTAAATGCATTCTAATTTCAGCTCAGGTTTCTGATTGTCTTGTGGATCTGTTTGTCTCTTTTGCTAGACCCTTGGAGACCTCTACCCTTTCAGCCTTTCTTATTTGACCTTTAAGGCTGGGAATATTCTAAGCATTTCTGAATTAACTGTTGACCATATGAAAGTACTCGTTGAGGGGCTGGAACGATAGTACAGCAGGTAGGGCATTTGCCTTGCACCCAGATGATATAGGTTTGATCCCTGACATCCCATATGGTCTCCTAGCACTGCCAGGAATAATTCCCGAGTGCCTAGTCAGGAAGTAACCCCTGAGCATCACTGGGTGTGACCAAAAAAAAAAAAAAACCAAAAAACCAGGAAGTACTTGTTGATTTGGGGCATGGGGGCTGGGAATAGCCCTGGCTCTGTGCTCAGGAGTACCCCCTGGTGGTGCTCGGAGACCGTACAGCATGCCAGGGATTAGAGCCAGGTCCGCAGCGTGCTGTGGGGCGAGGGCCTTAGTCCCTGTACTTACTGTCTTCCCAGCCCTGCTTGCTGATTGTTGTTTCAGGTCCACCAAATTTTACACTTTCGCCATACTTTCAGCTCTAGAAAGACCAGTTTTTGCTACTTAAAGCTCATATCCTCAAAGGATTAATAGTGAAGAGAATTATAAAAGCACTGTTGTTTGAAAGGAATCTCACTCCCCCAAATATAAAGGAACAGTGATCCTTAAGAAAGGTTAAGAGTGTTGAGCTTGGACTCTTATTTAAATAAATGACTTTTGATCATATGGTTATTATTACTATGTGGGGGGATTTTTTTTCTCATGATTTTTTTTTAAAGTGCAATCTAAGAAGATCTTTAATGGAAGCTGTCCAGATATGTGCACAGTTAAAGGGAATGAATGGCTGCCTTAAATTATGATTTTATGTGGGTTCGGTGGACTACTTTGCTATGGGTTTATCTCTTGGGAGGGAAAAAAAGGAAATATTTATGTGTGCTTAGGATGGTTTATAGAATGGTGCAACTCCGACCAATCATAGTACTTCGTTACAGTAAGTATCCCTATCTCCCTCCTCCCACTAGCTTTGAGAGAAAAAATGTATATATTCAAGGTATATAAGTATAAGATGTGAAAATTATCGCCACAGTTAAACCAGTTTACATATTTGCAAGCTGGCATCATTGCCCATTTTTGGAAGGTGGATGGAGGAGGGTAGGTGAGTGTACTTAAGAATACTCCCAGGAAGTTTCAGATGTACACATAATGGCACCTCTAGTCACCATGCAGTACTTAGGTCCCCAGAACTCACGGGTTTTAAAATGAATGTTTGACCCCGGGAATAGTGTCACCCGTGTGCCCCACTCCTTCCGACAGCCGTTTCTTTCTCTGATTCTCTCAGTTGTACTCATAGAATCTAGGTGTGAGACTGTGCTGAACTTGGCTTTCTGTGTCCGGTTTTATTTCACTTGGTTTAATATTCTCTGGGTTTATCCATATTGTCACAAATGGCAGAATTTCTCTTTTTGTGACTAGTACTCCATTTAGATCTACCCTACATTATTCATCCTGTCAATTTTCTTAAAAGTACATCCTTTTTAGTGTTGGGGGAATCAGATGAATGTGGATAACCCTTTGTAAATCTGTAACTGGTACGAGAAAAATAGTATTGATGAGTGGACAGTGTTCTCTTTGCAAGGGCCAACTGCATTTGTAGTATGAATGTGAAACCTTTATAACTTTCTTTTGATTTGACATTTAAGGTAGATTTCTTTTGTCTCAAATTATCTTTTTCGCATAGTAATGCTAAGTACTTGTGTTGAGTTGCTACTAATAGGTGTTAGTAACGTATATTCTTGTTCTCCAACCTGTGGTCTGTGGACTGGTGCCTGTCTGGAAATTTCCTCCAAACCCCACCCCTCACCCCTCGCCAAGTCATGTACCAGCTAAGCAGTAGCAGATGTTGCACTAGCTGAAAGTGGTGAGTATATAGCATTGGCTTTGATAAATAAAATACTGTCTTCACTGGTTTTTGTTTCTGTCTTAGCTATCACCTGGTCCATGGAATATTTTTCCTAATTTCCTGGTTCCCAGGTGTAAAATGTTGAAGAATATTGGCCTGTGTGATAGAGGAATATAGTTGGTTTTGAGTGTAGAATCCATAATTTTGCGAAAACTCTAGAAGTAATTTTCAAATACTTGTTACTTGTCAGCTATTCCTGCCTACTCCCATCACATTATTTTTATTTATTTATTTATTTATTTATTTTTGGCTTTTTGGGTCACAACCAGTGATGCTCAGGGCTTACTCCCGGCTCTGCACTCAGGAATCACTCCTGGCAGTGCTTTGAGGCACCGTATGGGATGCTGGGGATCAAGCCCAGGTCGGCCATGCAAGGCAAACGCCCTCCCCCCCCCCCCAAACTCTCACTCCGACCCCTCCCATCACATTAATGTACAATACACAATAATAAAAACATTTGTTTTGAACATGAATTGGAAAAGAATGAGAAAGTTCTAAGGTATTTTTATACTTTTTATTTTTTAAAGTTAGAATAATTAAAAGTTAATGGTAAAGCTGATTTGGGGTAGATAGTTATGTGTTTTTCCATCACATAGATCTCCATAAATACCACTCTCACAGTCAAGACGCAAAACATTTATGTCATCCCTACCAAAACGACAAGCAGTTGATCAGATTCTGCTCTCTGTGCCGTACGCTTCGCCCCTGGCAATCCCATCTCAACTTTGGCAGCATCCTGTGACGATACCGTAAAGGATGTAACTTTTAAAATTCCTCACTTCTTCAGCATAATGCATCCGGGCTATTGTGTGTCAGTAGTTCATTCCATTTTAATTAGTCCAGAGTGTTCCCATTGATAGACTGGCTTACTCGCCTGTTGAAGGACATTTAGGTAAATTCCAGTTTGGGTGATTATAAATAGAACTGTCCTAAACATTTTTTATATCAGTTTTTGTATGTTTCCTTTCGTCACCGCAGTTACTAGGATTGCTGGGTCACTTGGTTTTAAGTGTGCATTGAATTGTGTTTTTTTTACTGGGTCCTCCCCAGCAGTGCTTTGGGGATTGTAGGGGAAGGAAGGCCTGGAAGTCCCAAGGAACTGACCCGGAACCAGAACAGTCTGGGCTCCAGCCCTTGGAGCCCTGAGTGTGACATAGAAGACACGTCATGCTGTCCCAGAGTGTCCCTCCTAGTTTGTACCCTTAATGGCATACTAGGAAGTTGGACTTACTCTGCATCTTCTCCAGTATGTCCTTTTTTTGGGGGCGGGGGGCGGGAGAGGCCATACTCAGCAGTGCTCAGGTCTCACTCCTGACCCTGCATTCAGGAATTACTCCTGGGCCATATCGGGTGCCGGGGATGGAACCCAGGAGCTGTGTGCAGGACAAGTGCCCCACCTGCTATACCGTCTCTCCGTTGCCCCTCCCATATTTGGTATTATATCACTTTTTTAAAAGTTCTTCTAATATCATGATTTTAATTTAAATTTCCCTGTACCAAAAATGTGGAGCATTTTTTTCAGTCAGTTGCCTTTCATTTATTCTTTTCCCTGAATTTTTTGCTCAAGTCTTTAGTCTACTTGAGTCTACGTTTTTTCACCATAGAGTTTCTTGGATTCTTACATCATCTGGATTACAACTCATATATGCCATTAGTAAATATTTTTCCTTCAGTGTCTAACTTATTTTTCTTTATCTTTTATATGTTTTTAATGGAACAACAGTTTAAGTCTTTTTTTAGAATGGAACTTCTTTCTTTTGTGAATAACGCTTTTAGTGTAGTGTCTAAAAATTATTTCCCAACTGTCTCAACAGTAGGTTCTACAGTTTGAAATTTTTGTAAGTTTATATATTTAGATCTGTAGTTCACTTTAAGTTAACTTCTGTGAACTTTTAATTTTTACATTTGGATTCCCAGTTCAGACCTCTTCGGGGGGAGTGGTCTTTCTCTCCATTGAATGCCATTGCATCATTGTCCTGAGTCAGGAAACCCTGCTGTATATTTAGTATGTTTCTTGCTGCTTCTCTTTCCTGCTGATTTCTTTGCATCTTCTTCCCAGGATCATACTCTCTTAATTACTGCACCTCGGTACTAAATTTTAAAAGCAGTTAGTATGGGGCGTCCGGAGTCATAGTTCAGTGTGTAAGGTGCTTAGGTTGCATGCAGCCAACCTGGGTTCAATCCCAAGGTCAAACACATAGGCCCTGGAGCACCGTCAGGAGTGAGCCCTGAGCACAGAGCCAGGAGTAAACTCTGCGTACAGCTGGGAGTGAGCCCCTGAGCACAGCCAGGTATAGCCCCTGTCCTAAACAAACTAAACAAAAAATCTTACTTGTTCTTAGGAGACCTGTTTTATATATACATATATATATATTATATATAATAATATATATATATTATTCTCCAGAATTGTTTTTGATTTAAAAAAATGTTTGAACATTTCTACAAAACTCCTTCCAAGGGGGTATTGACTTGATCTTTGTTAATCTAAGGATCAAAACGGTGGAATTTCACATCCTTTGTTTTGCTCTCAATTCATTAATATCTTTCATTTATTTAGATCCTTCTTATTTCCTTAATAGAGGTGAATTTTTCATCTTAAAGCTCTTGTGTATATTTATTAGATTTATCCCTTAATATTTCAGTCTTTGTAGTTATTTCATTTGAAGTTTTTACTTTTTAATTGTTCATTGGCTTGTGTATAAAATTATAATTGGTTTGTGTGTTGATTTTTATGTTCTGTGACCTTTTCATTTTACTTACTAGCTCTGAGGTTTATTGAAGATTACTTAAGATTTTTATCTCTATATTCGTGGCTGTCTTCAGATGGGGACTTTTTCATTCTGCAGTTAATGCTTCTTTTCCCCCCTTACTGTCTCACATTGACTAGAACTTCAGCAACAATATTGTCAAGTTCCCGCTGAACAGAAGCAATAGAGTAGATATTACTGACTTGCAGTCAGCATGGCGGTTGGGTTTTGGAATGATCAGATATTAATTTTTTTGTTATAGAAATGGATTTTCTAGAAGGTATATAAGGAAATCAGCAAGTATTGCATACAATCAGTTCTGCTATAATAGGACATGCGCATTATTAAAAATGACCAAGTTTAGGAGAAAATGGGATTGGGGTACAGCACTCGAAAAAACAACTTCCTCTGTAATGTGTGCGAGCGAGTTCAGAGGACTGAGTGTGTTGTGTTACAGGCAGGCCAGGCTCAAACCCAGTTCTGCGTGGTCACCAAGCAGTGTGCCAGCAATGCACCAGCACGCCCCAGACATCCCCAGTAGTGGAAGGAAAGGGTAGAACCTATTACAGATGAGAGCACGGGAAGGAGCCCATTGCAACGCTGCAACAGATTCAAAACAAACTCAAACGTACTCAGAACAAATGCTCCAGCCCATGGTGTCAGGGCTGTGTTCCCCTAGAGCTGGTTTTCCCAGGAGCCTCTAGAGCAGTGAGTCTTCAGGCAGCAGAAGTGTCGTGGTCGGACTGTCACATGAATGAGCACCATCCCTTGACGCCTATAGTAAGGCAGGGAGGGCATTCCAGGTAGCCAGAAACGCAGCCTGTGAGACAGGCATGTGGATGGAAGCCTGGTGTATTCAGGAAACTGATACTCTTGTGTTTAAAGAAGATTAGAACTTGGAAGGAAGGAACCGGAAACTCCGTTAATAAAACAATATTAACAGGGGCCAGATTCTCAATGACCTTATTTGCCACTTGGAAGCATTTGTATTCTGTCCCTCCAGGGTTGAGAACCACTGGAAAAAATTTTAAACAGAGAATTATATTTTTTTAGCATTGATTTTGTTTGTTCATCTGCTTGGGGGCCACAGCCAGCAGTGCTCGGGGCTTACTCTGGCTCTGCACTCAGGGATCACTCCTGGCGGGCTCCAGGGCCCACACGGGGTGCCATGGGCCAAGCCCAGATCAGCCTGCAAGGCAAGTGCCCTACCCACTATGCCATCTCGTGGGCACACTTGCATGGTTTCTTAGGCCACTCACGGATGATGCAGAGAGGGTAGACTGAAGGTGATCTCACTGGAATCTGGAAATCTAGTGAGTTAAGGGTAGGGTGGTTCTTTCAGACTTCACAACTTTCTGAGGAAGTTATAAAAGCGTTAGGCCAGCAGCTGTAGTATTCTAGGAGTCAAGGGTTTGCTAACCCTTTGTCTTGATTTTTAAGGGCCAAGACCATCTAGTTTCCTAGATGGCAACAAATTGGGCACATTTATAAGCTAGCTTTCACAGTAACTGTTACACCCATAGCTTCATTGTTCAGTTTAAAAACAAGTGTGGTTGATAAAGCAGAGGTGTCCGGTGTTCCTGGTGTCCTGTGGTAGAGGTGTTAAGTGCTTGCCTCAGGCAGCTGACCCAAGTTCAGGTCCCTGGCTATTGGTCTCTCCCCCCAGCACCACCAGGAGTGATCCTGAGCACTGTGTGACCCCCAAAGAGAACAAAAATAGTATGCTGAATATAAATGGAGAAAGTTTATAATGTAATGTACTTTCATTAAAAATACAATTATTGGGTCAGAATAAAAAGCCTTTGTCCATTGGCTTTCCCTCCTTCCCCAAGTTATAACAAAGTTAATGATTAGAAGAAACGAATAAATGACAGGTGAAGCTCAGGGATTAAAAAATTATTAGCTCGGGTTTTTTTTTTTTTTTTCAGGTACAACTTAGATACAGGAGGCGCTGGATAGTACAGAGGACACTCGGCTGGCATAAGGCCAACTGGGGTCTAATGCTAGCACCCCAAGGGGTCCCCTGTGCCCACGAGGAGTGATCCCTGAGTGCAGAGCCAGGCTAAGCCCTGAGCCCCATGGGATGTGGATCACTCTGAGAGAGCTCTTCAAGCCTAGAAAGTAAAATCCACTGAGACCATTTACTCGCCATTGCTTCTCTCCAAACTTCTATAAAGTAATAGTTGCTGTTGAGTTCACTTTTTTGTGGGACACTATTTTGGGACCATACCTGGCGGTGCTCAGAACTGAACTCCTGTCTCTGCTCAGGGATCACTCTTGACTAGGCGTAGGGGACCCTGTGGGATGCCAGGGATTGAACCCAGGTCAGCAGTATGCAGGGAAAACACCTTCCTGCTGTATTAACTCTCCAGCCCCTAAGAGGACACTGTTGCTTTATTAATCATGAAACTACATATTTGCAAAATATGTGATTGTTGAAGGAAAATTAAAGAGTGCTACTTGCTTGAATAAGGATTAACTCCTTCATTTGCTTCAAAGAACGTTTTTTCTATTTTTTGTTGGGGAGGGGGACCACACCCAGCAGTGCCCAGGGGCTCTTCCCAGCTTTGTGCTCAGGTGTCAGGTGCCTGGGGGACCATTTGTGGTGCTGGGGTTATAATCAGGGTCAGTTGCACACAAGCTGTGCTTTCCTTCCTGTAGAGTGTCTGGGCCTCGTCCTTTTCTTCCTCCTTAGCCATAGATGTATGTGTGTCTGTAACTCTTCTTAACAGGGAAAAGTGTCTGATCCAATACCAAGTTCTACTCTGTGCCAGTAATAGATTAGTTATTACTTCTGGCATACCTCTGTCAAAGGAAACTATTGTGTAGTAAAAAAAAAGAGTATTTTATTCAGATAGAATAGTTATTCTGAAATTCATAACTAGTTCATTGGCCCTAGTTCATTTAAACACACTTCCAGTTTCTATATTGTGGTGCGTTTACAGTACTGTTCCTCGCTCTCCGTCTGTCTTCGGAGCCGCCTCTCCTCCTCGGAGAGCCAGACCCTTTCCTGGCTGCGTGCTGGGGTGTGAGCTTGGCCTGGAATGCCTTTGTCCACCTGACATGTCACTGAATGTACTTCCGAATCCAGTTCAAAGTCACCTTTTCTGTAACTTCCTCCCGGACTCTTTATGACAGGATTAGGTGCAGTGGCGCCTAACCCCCCCAAATAACATTAAACAAAAGAGTATTTCTTTCTGGCGAGAAAGAATTCGTTTCTCTACTGCAAGTGTCCAGGCTCCGACCTTAGCCTTGTTGCGCGGAGTTCCGGGGAAGCAATTCCAATCCCACGGCGTCAGAGCCTCGAGGATTCGGCCCTCGTCCTTGCGAAACCGGGGCCTTTCTGCTTGGAGCAGGCAAAGAGCCAAGGGCCTAAGGACTGTCCCTGACTGCATGCCTGCTTCCCTCCCGTGGGAGACTCTAGCCTGTGACCACAAAAAAGGCCGAGAAATAGTGTTTATTCCTAGCGACTGTGCCAGCTAAAATTATATCATTGTGAAAGAAAAGAACAGCATAACCAGCAGTTTGTCCGCTCCCTCGGCTACAGGTAGTTGCTGCCCGTGTGGTTGGTGTTCTCACAGTACTCCCGATTCTCGTCTAAAGTGTGTTAGAATTTGTCTGCCTTCTTCATGGGATTGTGGATTTCTCAGAGACACAATCATGTTTTTGTCTTTCCATCTCCAGGTCTTTATACAAAGTTACGAAGTGTTGAATGAATGGATTTAAGACACTTGGGAAGATTAGAGCAAAAGCTTCAGAGATACAAGCCGGTAACAATATTTATATGCTTTTGAGAACAAGGGTAATTGCTGTGTAGACATTGGGTCGTTCCCCCACTTTGTCCCCCATCTTTTTTTCTATTTTGTGGATATAAGTGGGCATTGCCAGTAATAGAGGTCATAACTTCTCTTCTCCAATTCTGCTTCAAAATTGATTGACCAGACCTTTTAAGGACCTTTAAAAGATTGTGTGTGTGTGTGGGGGGGGGGGGGGGAATGGGGGGCGGGAAGGGAGTAGCTTGTGGTGGTGGTAAATATGCATGTAATTTACCATTTTACTATTTTGGTGGACAGGGTGGGGTTACAAGAGTCACTCCTGGCTCTGTCTCGGGGGTCACTCCTGGCCTTGCTCAGGGTACCATGTGTGGTGCTGGGGGCAAACCCAGGCTGGCCGTGTGTCCAACTGTAATGAGTACATTGTCTTTCACTGTACTGTGTCTGACCCACAATTTATCATTTTAGTCATTTTTTTAAAACATCAGATATTTTATTTATTCATTGGGTTTTGGGGTCACATTCAGCAATGCTTAGGGGTTACTGCTTACTCCTGACTCTGCACTTGGAAGTTACTCCTGGTGGTGCTCAGGGGACCACATGGGATGCTGGGGATTGAACGCTGGTCGGCTGCATGCAAGACAAACGCCCTCCCTGCTGTGCTGTCGATCTGGCTCCATTTTAATCATTTTAAATGTATAGTTCTGTGGCATTGAAAGTACTAGGTAGTCATTAACCACCATTTGCATCAGAATTTTTTTTCTTTTAATCTTCCCAGCTGAAATTTGTACCCATTAAACACTGAATTTCTAGTTCCCTTTTCCTAAGCCTCTGATTCTACTTTGGTTCCTGTAGATTTTACAGGAATCATATAAGAGTAATCAGAAAATAGTTTATCCATTTGTCAATTAATGGGTTGCTGTTCCTGTTTCTTTGTTAGATTTTTATAGTCTCAACACAAGGGGTGGCTTAACTGAAGTTTCAATACCGCAAATCTGAATACAATCTAGCATAATTATATAAAGTAAATGTATGTGCACACAGAAGATACAGCTCCTATACTGGGAGCTTTATTTTTTAAGATGTGACTCCGCCCCTCTCCTGTCACAGAGTCTAAAGTGTAAACAAGGAAAAAAGTTTAGCTGTGAAAAGCATCACCTCGTCTTTGTCAAGTCTTTGTCAAATCTTGATAACTGGTACAGGAAGCAAATAGAGGATCTTTTCACAAGAAAACTCTAAATTTTGTTTTGATTAAACAGGAGAATATCATTTAAGATTAAATCATAGGAGTATCCATATATGTTCAAGATCAGGAGATTTTGACTCTAACTAGAGAGTGAGAAAAATTAAAACTTTGCCTGGTGGTTTTGGTTTTTGTGCAGTTTTTCTAGCATTGAAGGAGGAGGGTGGAGTAAGGGAAGACTCTGACTCCTGTCATCTGACCTCCTTCCACCCTGCCATCTGATAAGGGTGGAAGTTAGTTTAATTAGCATTGGAGGCCATACGGCGACAGATGCCTAGAAAGTTCTGGATTTATTTTTTAGTCCACTGGACACCATATTTAAGTGAACATCCTTTCAGTAAAATAAAAATTCTCAAACCAAGCTCTTAGGTAATCAAGTAGAATCCATGTCCACTAGTTTAAAGAGAATGTCCTAGATGCCATCTCACTGAAGCTGATAAGATGGCCAGTTTGATGGTGATTGGGATGGTGGCTCATCCCTCATTCGGTCACTTGCACTCCAGCTGGTCATTTGCTCAGTTACTTGAGCCAAGATTTATGCACCGGTATTAAAAGAGAGTGCATTGACTGATGCTGCCACTTTACCGGTTTCTTAAAAATACAGATAACAATTTTAACTCTCCCTCAGTGTTTGGATTACAGAGCAGCAGTGTCACAAATCACCCCCATCCTTTTGTCTTCCTCCCCTCCCCTTCACCCCCGGAAAAAATCGCTTGTTTTTTACAGGACAGGTTTTATAGGACATTTGTAGAGATAAAGGCCACCTGCCTAAAATAGACGGGAACAGAATTGTGGTGTTAGAGGTAAACCCCTTTAGAGAAATTAGCACCTGACCCAGACCTTGAAAGAAGAAGTAAGTCTGACCTGAGTAGGTCTGGCCGCCAGTGGAAGGAGTCTGGCTGTGTCAAGAAAGAGTGGAGTGCTACAGAAATCTAGGGATGAGGTAGTGGAAGTGTAGACAGAAGGTAAACTTGAGAGCCATTCTGGAAAAAAAAAGATACGGTTGAGATCTAGGTAGTAGCATAAATACGCTGGTGTTGCTGGGCTAAGATTTTTCAAAGTTTTTCATAGAAACATGGTACCGACAACCTAATTGGGAAGAATGCAAGTTATTTTTATGGTTTCTTGTGTATTTATGGATGTTGGGTGTTGGGGTTCTACCCAGCAGTTTCTAGGGCTAGTCCTGGCTCTGTGCTCAGGAGTGACCCCTGATGGTGTTCAGGGACCACGTACGGTGCTGGGGTTGGGCCAGGCTTGGCTGGAAGCAGGCGCTTGTTGTACCAATATCAAAAGGAGGCCTTACCCCCTGTGCTAGCTCCCCAGCTCGTAAGTTAATTTTTTAATTTTATTTTTATAAAGTTGTTCACAATAATTGGCTACATTTAATATTTGAACACCAATCCCACCCCCATTATGCCTTCCCAACACCTTATTTCAAATGTTTCCATCCCAAGCCCCAAACCCTGCCCCCAACGCAGAACTGAAGTAATTTATTTTTTATTGCTTGTTATGAATCACTGTCACTGTCACTCCTGTTGTTCATCGATTTGCTTAAACAGGCCCAGTAACATCTCCATTGTGACACTTGTTACTGTGTTTGGCATATCGAATACGTCATAGGTAGCTTGCCAGGATTTGCCGAGATACTCTCAGTAGCTTGCCTGACTCTCTGAGAGGGGCCAATTGAACTTGTTATGAATAATCCACTAAAAATGATCCAAAAAAGGTTTCTTGGAGGAAAGCATGTTAAGATTGTTGTATTTCACCCAGGAGCCTTTAAGCCCTTCTATAAGAGATTAGTAACATGTTGTTAAAGGTTGAGCCTTGTGTGCTTATATCTATATCTCTATAAATATATTTCGCCCTTTCCACACTCACGGTCAAAGTCGGCCAGCATTTGTGCCGCTTGGCTGATGTTTGGTGTTATTAAAACAATGTCATCAGCAAAGCGGAGGTGGTGTAGTTGCCGACCATCTATCTTCACTCCCATTCCTTCCCATTCCAGTCGTCTCATGATGTTCTCGAGGGTGGCACTGAAGAGTTTTGGTGAAATGGTATCACCCTGCCGCACCCCTCTCTTGACATCAACGATCACTTCTTTGTAGAATGGTGAGATCCTGGTAGTGAATCCGCAATACAGCTCACAGAGGATCCTGATGTATTGGGCTTGAATGCCCTGATTGGCTAGGGCTTCAATGACCGCTTCCGTCTCAACAGAATCAAAGGCCTTCTTTAAATCAATGAATGTTAAGCAGAGTGGCATCTTGAACTCCCGAGAAACCTCAATGAGCTTGGTTATCGTGTGGATATGGTCGATGGTGCTGAATCCTTTGCGGAACCCTGCTTGCTCGCATGGTTGTCCTTCATCTAGTGTTCTGCCAATCCTATTCAGGATGACTCGAGTGAACAACTTGTAGATGACAGACAATAGGCAGATCGGGCGATAGTTGCCAATGTCATGGATGTCTCCCTTCTTGAACAGTAGTACGGTCCTGCTGGTTTTCCATTGAGATGGAACCTTGCATTCAGACAGGTAGCGAGTGAAGAGCCGAGCCAGTGTATTGATGAGTACTGACGGCAGGTTCTTCAGGTGTTCAGGTCTGACCTTGTCTGGGCCGGGTGCTGTTTGCTTCTTTACTGACGAAATGGCGTGTCGGATTTCGGAAGGGAGAACGTTGGGAACGACATACCCATCCTGTGGAATTTGGTATGTCGGCAAGTGGACATGGCTATCGAAGAGATTTGAGTAGAAGTCATGGATAATCTTCTCCATTGCCGTTCTGGAGGATGTGATGGATCCATCAGGACGTCGGAGGGCAGTCATCTTGGTCTTATAGTTGGCGAAGGACAGGTAGGACTACAGCTGAATCTTACGAAGACAATGTTTATGAGAAACAGCCTTGTTCCTGATGCCCCATTCGCTCTCAATGGAACGACCATCTCCGAATGCAACAGCTATGTGTACCTAGGTCGAGAGGTCAACATGACAAATGACCTGGCACCCGAGCTGCGCAGGAGGAAGAGAGCGGCTTGGAACGCCTTCAAGAACGTCGAAGAAATAGCTAAGAGGACGAAGAACCTCCGGCTCCGGGCACATCTCTTTGATTCCACTGTTCTTCCTACATTAACATATGCCTCAGAGACCTGGGCCCTACGCAAACAAGATGAGAACGCCATTCAGGTCTCCCAAAGAAGAATAGAAAGAGCTATGCTTGGAATATCACGTTTCACTCAAATGAGAGAACGAATCCGGAGTTCTGACATCCGTCGACGATCAAGGATCAGGGACGCTGTCTCATTTGCCAAGGTGTCGAAAATCAGATGGGCTGGTCACGTAATGAGATTTAAAGACGACCGTTGGACTAGAGCTGTTACTGATTGGATTCCACGGGATGTCAAGAGACCGCGTGGCCGCCCACCTACCAGATGGTCAGACTTCTTTGTCAAGATCATGAACGATCGGTTTGAGGCCCTCCATGTTCCCGGAGCGAAGAGATGCCATTGGGCTACACTAGCACGCGACAGGGACAAATGGAGACGTTACTGGCGCCCGCTCGAGCAAATCGACGACTAACGGGAAGTTAAGTGATTAAGTGATATTTCGCCCTAAGATTGGTTGCCTTCCTGATCAAATGTGGTGCGCTGCTCTTGGTATATTAGTGGTGTAAAGTATGAGATGTCTAGGAATAGGTTCACTCCTGGGTGAGGCCCATCCGAGTGTGTGGAGAGCAGCTGTGAGCCTGGCGGCAGTTGAGTTCTAGAGGTTTTTGGCTGCTGGGGCTGGGTCCGTTGGGGCTGGGAGGGGCCTCACCCGCCCCCTGTCCGGCTTTCCTCCTCAAATGAAACAGCCTGGCTCGGGGTCTGGAGGCATCTCTATGGCGTATTGTTCTCCTTAAATGAATTTTTTTTTAATTTTATTTTCATAAGGTTCCTCACTTTAATTGATTACATTCAATATTTCAACACTAATCCCACCACCATTACACCTTCCCACCACCTTTATTTCATATTTTCCTACCTCTGTTCAAGCCTGCCTGCCACAGGCAGATTCTAGATAATTTATTTTCTATTGCTTATTAATGAATATTGTGAAAGGTCCTGGAATTCTAAATATGTAAATGATTGGGGTTTAGGGACATCTCTGTAGGGAGCTAATCCAATCTGAGATTCATTCGTGAGTCTCTGGATCAAGGCCGGTGGCATGCTTAAATATGGTCCAGAGGCAGTTTGTTGGCGTGACAGCCAGGATCCCGGGCAGGGAGACGGGAAGGGGAAGGGACAAACTGACAAACCGTCCCTGTCCCCGCCATGTGCCTGGCATCTTCAGACCCTGTTTCTGTGTACCTGGTTTTTCCTTCTGAAAGTTTGTGGCCACCAGGGTTTCATCTGGAGCAGGTGGAGAGGGGACACCCACTCCATCTGAGGTGCCCCGGTAGAATCAGCTGGGTCCAGGGTCCGGAGGAGAGATGTCCGGCGAGCTGTTGTCTTCCAGGATTCATTGCTGCGTATTCTTTTTTTTTTCTTTTTGGGTCACACCCTGCAATGCCCAGGGGTTACTCCTGGCTCTGCACTCAGGAGTCACTCCTGGCGGTGCTCAGGGGACCATATGGGATGCTGGGAATCGAATCTGGGTCAGCCGCGTGTAAGTCAAACACCCTACCCGCTGTGCTATGTCTCCAGCCCCAGCTGCGTCTTTCTTAAGTTAATTTTTAAGCTAAGTAAATCTAAGGTTTAGTGAGGGAATAGTCTAATTGAGATAGATTTTTCAGGTGTATCAGTGACCTGGAAAGTGGGTAGAATGTATGGACTAGTGTGCTTCCTGTGACTCATACATGAGTTAAGTATGGTTGGTTTTAGAAAATAACCTGTTAATAAGTGAAGGCAAAATGGAATAAATTGGGTAATTTATATTAAACATAGCAGGTAGATAGAAGCAGATCCTCGTTTTCAAAACAAATGCCTTAAGTTCTTGTGAATTTGCATATATGTAAAACTCTTAAATCATGTTTCCCCATTAGCTTCATTTCAACTGAAGCTAATGCCATGTTAGTTAAATGGCATTCACAAATCATATTTTCTTACACACGTAAGTAAAAGTTTCTTCAGATTGTCCAGTATTGATAGGGACATGTAGAACCAACCCCCAAACCGATTCTTGCATACCGAGCAACATCTTAGAAGTCAGGCGTTGTTCCAGGAGGCCATGCCAAGGAGCAGTCTCTCCCAAACACTGCCGTTTAAATTGCTGAAATAACCGCCATGGAGTTTCATCCCATCGCATTGGAACCAGCCTCAGGTACCTAACAGAATGGCTTATGTTCCCCCTTAGTGAAACGTTTATCTGGCTGCTGTGCCAGATGTTGACGGCTTTCTCTCGAAGTGACATAAGATATATGGCCCGCTTGGAGTTGAAAAGAGAAAAACCTTGGCAAAAAACCAAATCACCTTAAGCCCTAGTAGGTTCCAGTAACGAAGGGGAGCTGCAGGCTGGGGAGGGGTCCAGAGTGGAGATGGCTTCTTGGCTGTCGCTCAGGAGACCTGAGGTGTTGGTAACACGCTGCTCATGCTTCGCTTTCTCTCGTTTGCCTGGTACTTGTCGTTTCTCTCTGTGTGAGTGACACTAGTGATAGCACGACACACAGTGCAGAGTGACCGATAAAATATACAGGTTATAGTTTACTGAGTGATCAGGTAGGGCACTGCCGGGGGTGTGGCAGCCCAGGCCGTGTCAGGGATTGCATCCCTGCCTGCTGCATACACGCCAGTCACTTGAGCCATCTCTCCGACCCTCCTGAGTGATTTTTAGGAATTTTTTGATTTTCAGTGTTTTCTAGCATTGAGATGGTGTTTCTTGTGTTCTTTACTGAGTTCTTTATATATATATATATACATATATATATATATGAATTGAATTCAGTTTTAATTGAATCATGATTAGATGCACAGTCACAAAACTGTTCATGACTGGGTTTCAGTCACACAGTGTTCCAGCACCCGTCCCTTCCCCAGTGTACATTTCCCACCACCAGTGTCCCAGAATCAGTACTTTTCAGTCCCTTAGAATGAGTAAGGTGTAGATTAGAGACTACTGGTCTTCATACTAGCTCGGATGGTGATGAGACTGAATGCTCACAGTAAGGTGGAGGGAGTTGGGCTCAGGGTCTTGGAGCACTCACTAAGGATGAGTATCCAGCACAGCCCACCAGCAGCTCCCCAAGAGTTGCACCCCCTCCTGCTGGAGTGATGGGATTCTAAGGATTGACATCTGAGGATCTAACCACTTTTTCCCTGAATGTTTTAATTGATCGTGGTCTCCTCCCTTTTGAATCTTTTATCTGCTTGTTCTCTGTTCTATTTAAATTTAATAAATAGAGGTGACTTTCTGTAACAAGGGAAAATAGGAATCTTGCTAACTTATGTGAAAGGAATGTCTGTCGTCCTACCTTTTATATTCTTTGTTGTGTGTCTTTAAATTGCATTTTCGTGCTTATTACTGGCTGTCACACCTCTCTGGACTTTGACTTCTCATTCTAGCCATCCATGATTAGAAATCCTCATTGTCAGATTTGAGCTCTTCCTATGACACTTGTCCGGGTGGCTTCTGACCTGTGCCGATCTGATTAATTATGATTCCGAGTGGCCAGAGGTTATGGAGTATTGATTTCTTTCTTCTTGAGTCAGTTTTGGAAATTTACATTTTTCTAGCCATTTTTCTCCCGAGTGTTTTAATGGATAGTGGTCTCGTCCTTGTGAGTCCTTTGCTGCTTGTTCTCCCTCTGCCCTCTCTCCTGCACGTGTCGGTGCCGCCCCTGACCTCGGCTGCTGTGCTGGTGAAGGGTCCGGTCTCTGCTCTCTGCTCCGTGATCGGCTGAGACACAGGGAGCACTTGTCCCTCCGTCGCCCCCCCCCCCCCCCACACACACACACCCTCGGGTAAACTTGCAGTTTCCAAGCTCCTGTGTGCACTTAGTGTCCAAAGAATAAAGTTTACTTAAACTGCGGCTCGTGTTAGAGTAAATATGTATAGAGGAAAGGATTTGAAGCATTTCCGGTTGAGAGCGTGAGTCTTAGGATGTCTTCCTCTTCTAGGATCACTAAATGTTAAAGTCAATACAGTTTTTAATCATCCTGTCCCCTTGTTTCCCAGCTTTTGATACTTAGGGGATTTATTTCATTTCCCTTAAAATATGGAGGTTTTTCTGTTGGCCCCATTTTGATCATTAAGAACCGGGGGAGATGGCTGAACCGGCACGCTGAGTTCAGTTCCCAGCAAGGCGCCCGCTGCCCCTCAGCACCCGTTGATGTTGCATGTGATTATATAAGCCCGAACTGTGGTGAGTCACTTGGATCCCTAGTGTGTACCTTTGACGTTCTCCTGACCTTCGAGTTTCCTTTAGAGGTGTCCTTATTTACCTGCTTCCAGTTTCCCTCCCAAATACCTTTCCAAAAGAATTAATTTTGATTATGCGGGTAGAGCAGAGCCAGGAGGAAGTCCTGAGCACTGCCGGCCCCCAAACTAAAACAAAGCCATTTTATTGGGGGCCTACTTGTGCTATTCTATTTTGCCATACTAAACTGCAGGGCTGAAAAATGCTGAGCCCTCCTTCCCTGCGGTAACTGAGTAATCCTTGTAGTATTCGCCCTCCTTCAAACACGGAACCCTTCTGGATTAAGGCCAGCCATTTGATTGATCCACCAAGTTCCTTGATTGAGACTTATTTTGTTTTGTTGTTGGCTTGCCTTTTGGTGTTGGGGACATTTGTGGGAGGGGTAGGTAACCCTGTGCTTTGGGAGGCATATTCTATTAGGCAGTACTCACAATACTAACAACACTTTCCGTTTTCAGTAAAGTTGCTTGGTTTCCCTAACAGAAGTGGCTCTCTTGAGGTGGGAGATGAAGGAAAAGCCAGCTTTCCTAAAAAATCGCCCTGGATACAAAAGCACTTGGTTTGTGCTATTATCAACATGGACCTGCATTCACCTTCAATTGGTCATGTAACAGCTATCATTGTGTGCTCAGTCCATATTTTCAGCTATACTTATAGTGATATATTCAGCTCTGATTACCTTATGTCACGTTATCCTCTTAAACCTCATGAGTAAGAGAGGGGTGATTATTCTTATTTTTCAGTGTAAGGACTGAGACTGAGCTCTTGGACTTGCTTTTAGGACTCTTCAAAGTTAAGGCACATGTTTGTTCCTTGACTTCACTCCAGTCTGCCAGTGATGCTGGCAAGGTCGGAAACACTTCAGTGAGCAGTATATATCTGTTGGTATATTGCATGGATATTTTCTCTCTAGAAAAGTAAATACAACGTGTTACGATTTCTAACTTCTGCTGTGCAGTATCTATATGTTAAAATTTTTAACATGACTGTTTTCTAGACAAAAAAATAATTTAAAGCCAAAAAAAGAAATAGAGGCCTTTGTTGTTGGGCCTTGTTCCTGCTTTGTTTAGGTCCTAGATATGCTGTGGAACCGTGAAATCCTGTGTGTTCCCTGGGAAGTCGTAGGTTTCAGTGATTTGGGTCTGCCGGGTATTGTAGAGAGGAAGATAATGACATTTATGGCACAACCCAGAACTGAGATGAAGAATTTTTTTTTGAGTTCAAGATTTCTGCTAGATAGTACAGTAACATTTCTAAAGCCTTTTAAGTGTCCCCTGTGTGCTTATGGCCTTGGCTTTGTAGGTCCCGCTTCTCATTCTCACAACCCCTGAGGTATAAGCAGTATTATCCTCACCTTACCTCAGAGTAGCAAATTTATCTTCATAAATATAAAGAAATACATGCATGGGTGCACCATATTCTTCAGTGTTGAGACTGGAATTTAGCCTCCTCTGCTTGCCTCCGACCCCTATAATCGCATGCCTTTGCCCTTTTTAAAAAAGTTTGCTTCCCTTACTAAGCGGCAGACAATGTCTCTTCAGGTGATTGGGGGCTGGATGGTGGGACAAGATTTTTACATCATGGATCACCTTCGTGGATGACACTAAAAGTTAGAAGTATATAAGTAAAATGCAAGAACTAGTGGGTGGGGTTACACATTTCAGATGCTGGCTTTCTCATGAGAAAGTGAATTATTCAGTTGTCCTGGGGGCGTTTAAACTTAACAGTGACCCTTAGTGTCCTCTTCTGAGTTATAGCGTTTCCTTTGGTGTGCAAAAAGAAATAGAAGATATACTTTTGAATAAATAAGAGGAATTCTAACCACAGACATAAAGGACTTTTTTTTAAATATACAAGATTATTTATATAGCTTTCACATCAAAGAGACTTTATGTAAATATAGTCACCAAACTAGAAAAAGTGTTATGGAGTAATGAAATGCCATGAATCGTAGTGTTACTGAGAGGTAAATGTTTGGTTTTGTATGTTTATGTAGCATTTCTAATTCTTCTCTAGGCTTGTAGTGACCAACCTCTAACCTTTATGCATTTTGCAGCTAATGTTTCGGAGAGAGAGGTAGGACGTTTGCTTTGCATCTTGCTGGCCTGTTCTATCCGAGGTACCACAGTCTCGGGAGCACCATCGGGTATGCACCCCCTGCCCCCAAATATCATTTCTCCAAATAGGCCCATAGAATCAAAATTCCATGTTAGTAGTACATGTAATCTGGCAAACTGTGCGCCATGACTCATATCAGGCCTCCCCCTAGTTTTTGTGGGTTAGGAGTAGAATATACATTTTTCAACTTTAAATATAGATTTCATTTTTATTTGTACATAAAACTTAAAATTTTAATTGTCAGTTCAGATAAAGTATTGTATGTAATATATGTCAAAATGTGCTTTAAACATGGCGGATTTTATGGCTTCCTTCAGACTCCAGTGGCAGCGTTTAGTGGTTACTTTAGAGAAGTCACTGTATCACTGTATCACTGTCATCCTGTTGTTCATCCATTGCCTCGAGCAGGCCCCAGTAACGTCTCCTTCGTCCTCGCCCTGAAATTTTAAAAAGTGCCAGGTTCCAGGCTCTTGATAGAGGCTCCCCTATTCTATTCTATTCTGTCAAGAGCCTCGAATGTGGCACTTTTTAAAATCTCAGGGTCAGGAGAATGAGACCCATCATTGTTACATTTTTTGGCATATTGAATACTCCACGGGGAGTTTGCCAGACTCTGCCGTGTGGGCAGGATACTTTGGTAGCCTGCCCGGTTCTCCAGAGTAAGAACTAGATAATAAGATGTGGCTCAGCCGCAAATGTGGCTGCGTGCTTCCGGGAACAGAGTTTTATAGTCTCTGGGTCTTGGCCTTTGATGGGATTACATGGGGGGGCAGTTGGTGGGTGTAACGCCTACAGACTGGAAGATGGGGGATCTGGGTGGACGAGGCCCAGTCCCAATCCGAGCAGGCTTGGAGATCTACACCCCGGGTCCCGCACACCTGGGTTCCTCTGCTGGTTCCTTCCTGCGTGAGGCTCGTCCGAACGTGTGGAGAGTGGTCTTAAGCATGGCTGTGGCTGGAACCAGAGGTCCAAGAGAACTCATGGCTCACAAAACCTTAAATATTTACTAAACTGTATCACACTTTTAGGAAAAGAAGTTTGCCTGACCTCTGTTGCATTAGAGAACAGTGTTCTGGTCTTCCAGTGTTCTTTTTGTTTGTTCGTTTCTTGTAAGTGTTGGGAATTGAACCCTGTGCATCATAGATGATACAAGGCAAGTGTTCTGCCCCAGAACTGTATCCTTTATACCCACTGTTGCTTTTATTGTTAGTTAAGGGTTTTTTATTTTGTTTATTTAACATTGCCAGCTATCATAGGCTCTGTCATTTTAACTTTAAGAGGATTTTGATAAATACCACCAAATTGCCATGCGGAAAAAAAATTTTTCAAATACTAATATGCGGTTTCTAAATTTTATAATTCTATATTTTATAATTTTCAGTTGTAAATTTCTTTTTATCTTAAAGTTATGAAAGCTTTTTATTTTTCTAGTGATTTTTAGGTTAATATTTGGTCATTAGTTCCCATGGTGGTCAAGATGTAGCCTCTATAATTTTTAAATTGCATTATGCGTTATATACAGGAAAGAATATATAAAATTTTAAGTGCAGTCTAAACAGAAATCATGTACTGATTACCCAGACTAAGAAAATTACCAGTGACTTTTTAAAAATTTTTTTTATAACCCCGAGAGTTGTTACCAATTTAAGCAGATTACCAGTGTTTTAGAATCTTCCTATATGCCTTTTCCTAATGTGCATGCTCTCTTTCTCTCTTTCTCTCTCTCTCTCTCTCTCTCTCTCTCTCTCCCCCCCCCCCCACCTACCCCCCACAACAAGTAACCTTTTCCTTGGTTTTTATATTTTTACTAGATACGTGTATATATACCTAAACAATCTGTTCTAGGGTTTACAAAGTAAATTGACTTATATTTATCTGTCATTTCTTTCAGCATTGTTTAGGATTTGTGCGTGGAGATGCAAGAAACTAGTTCATCGTTCCCGCAGTCCGTTATATAAATATACACTAATGGACTAATGAGCCCTCACTTGGGTGTTTCTAAATCGAACTTACTCCAGTCCCTCACTTCCCGAAACTGCTGTTTATTTTCTTATCTCTTAAATAGTAGCTCTTTCTGCACATCTGCTAAAGCCAGACATTTGGTAGTAGTTTGGGAAGCCTCCCCTCCTCTTTCCCCATTTCCAGTCAGTGCTCAGTCCCGTAGATTTTACTCCCAGGCATCTTATGCGCATCTCCACCGTCAGGACCCTGACTCACTGACGTGGCCCCACAATACCCTGGGGTGCAAGCAGCCTGGCCTTCCTCTTTCCATGGTGCTCCCTCTCACTGCTGAGGTGAGCCAACTTCAGCCATTGCTGTTCTTGCTCCTTCCTGCCTCAGAGCCTTCGGAAATGCTCTTCCCCTCTGCCTAGAGAACACAGTTCTTACGCCTTCGTGCTCATCTTTCAGAACAGAATTTTGAAATAGCCCTTTAAAGAAAAGTCTTCCTTGCCCATCAGCCTTTAAATGAGGTCATAGCTCTTATAGCTCCTTTTTATTACTCATATTTTGTGCCACTCTCTCCTGGCCCTACTTAAAATATTAGTCAGTTGTGGAAGGCCTCGTACCTACTTCTGTCACTATCAGCAGTCGATGAAGTCTAGTAAAGCAAGCAATCTCAATAGGGATGCATGCTGTTAATATTTCTATTTTACCTTTAAAAGTATAACTGCAGGGGTCACAGAGATGGTACTGGGATAAAGGTCTTCGTGCCTTGCAGGCAGCCAACCCCAGTTTGATCTCAAGCACCATACGTCCGTCTGTCCTCCAACCCCCACCAAACCATGAGGTATGACTCCAAAACAACAAAATAAGACAACTGCTTGTTCTACTGCCAGTTATTTGTTTAAGGGACCAGAACCTTTTCATGGAGAGTGTCTTTGTTTCTTTATTGCCCTTCTGTCGTGCTGCTTATCTCCTAGTTCTCTACATTGCTTCTTGTATTCTCCCCCCCTCAAAAAAAAAAAACTATACACACATGTATCATCTCATATTTTTCAGCTTGATTTTTTTCCTTTTTTTTAGTAAAACAAGAATTTAGATCCATCTGGTTAATTCTAAGTTTGGAGTCCTTGTAGGTCTTTGTGATATTTTTCCCAGTTTTTAAAACTTTATTCTCTCATGTGGTTAATTCAATAAGTAACTCTTTTTCTTCTTATTGAGAGGGGGTGGGGCACAGCAGTGCATGGGGGGCTGCTCAGGTCTCAGTGCTCAGGCGATCTTGTGCCAGGGAGCAGACGGGGGGCGGTGGGGGGCTCCCACACGCACACACGCACCCGAGCCCTTTGAGCCTCTTGTTACCACTCAGACGTTGTGCCACTCTCCTGGGCATTCTGAGATGACTCTCTCTGAAGGAATTCCAAGTTACTCAGCCCAGTTTTCCCCACCCGCACCCCACATTTTGCTAGGGTAATTAACAGTTAAGTGGCCTAATGACAATAGTAAGTTGCAGGGCCAGACTGAGACGCTAACCTCAGTCAGTGAAAGTGTGACTTACCCCGAGTGGACGTCCAATAGTCTGCAGCAGTGGCTGCACGTTGCTCTCAGTTCACGGGGACAGGGTCTGCTGTTTCAGAGCACTATGTCCGCGGAAATGCCAAAATTAAATCACAGGACCACTTCGTATCCCAAAACAGTATGAGTAATCTAGATCATGCAGTGACATATTGGAATAACGTTTATTTTTTTTAATGATCTTTATTTATTTATTTTGCTTTTTAGATCATCCCCGACGATGCACAGGGGTTACTCCTGTTTCTGCACTCAAGAATTACCCCTGGCAGTGCTCAGGGGACCATATGGGATGCTGGGAATTGAACCCGGGTTGGTCGAGTGCATATTATCTTTCTAGAAGTTGCTGAAATGACACTAAAGTATCAGTCACATCAGTATCAGCCTTCTAAATGTGTTCCTACTCTGGTTACAGTAACTGAACAACTGTCTGTTGGAAAGATAACGGCCATGGCCCAGGAGTCTGGATCAGCGTTTCTTAATTGGGGTATGAGGCCTCCCCTTTGGCCTCCAGGATATTCCATGGGGAAGCTTACGTGAAAGGTTCCTGGGGGCCACGGCCCCAGAGCAGTGGGCCAGAACAAGGGCGGGGTCTCAGGAAAGAAGAAGTGCTGGCCAGATGGCTGGGCAGTAGGGCAGGGCAGCTGCTTCTGGGTCACAGCCTTTCACTTCACTTCTGGGGGCATGAGGCCCAGACCTGTTGGATTTTGTTTATTTCTTTAAATCATGGATCAAGGGGTCCAGAGAGAGAGCGCGCGCGAGAGCACACACAGTGCTTGTTCTCCCTGTGACCAAGCCCTGTTTGATCCCTGTACCACATGGTCCCCCCCATACATCTCCACTCCAGCCCTCCTAGGTGACCTAATTACACCCCCCCCCACCCCGCATCCACAGGCCTGGTGTGAAGCCCGGGCCCAGTGAGCCAGGAATCACCTGCGTGGTCTCTAGGTCTCCTGAGCACCATTTGGGGACACTCCCCTCAAAAAAAGTAAAACTTACGTACCATTGACAAGAATTGCTGGAACTGGAATGATTTCACTTATTTTGAAGTGTCTTACAGGGATTTTATAATCAACAGTTTGGCATAAAGGGGCTGTTGACAGTAGTTTTGACAGTCTGCGTATGTAAATTTTGATGCAGTTCGACCTCAGTTTTTCCATAATTCTGATTTATGGTCTGTCGTGGTCAGTACAGTTTTTTCAGTTTGGGGAAGGGCTGGCGCACGAGCTTGTCCTACCGTTCCCAGATTCAGTTCCGGCTCCCGTGTGGCCCTTCCGGTGCTTGGGGGTGTGTTCCTCGGGCACGCAGGTATCGGGGTGCCTCCTTGATTCTCACACGGACTCTCCTGTGGAGGACGTCCGCGTCCTTCCCCATGGGACAGCCTTCCGTGTAGCGTCCCCTGCCCCGGGAAGCCCGCGTCCTCCGGGAGCGCGGAGACAGCAGGCCTAAGTCTGTCTTCAGAGTCTCGCGTCTTGCTAACAGCGCAGCCTGGAAGATCAGAAGTAGACACGTTAGTTAATGTCTTGCAAAAAGGGACAGCTGTTTCTGCTTGCTCTGCTTGTTCGTGCAACCGACAAAGGGCTGTCTGAGGAGATAAGTGGCCCGAGTTTGGTTGCTTTCTGGGGCAGGCATTCTTGAGGTATGATTTACGTGTCAGATAAATATCTTCAAACAGTCACAAAATGTATCATAAACAGAGAGAAGAGAGGCTTTTTGAAGATTCCTCCTTGGTAGAGTTTATAGTCTTACTTTCGAGTAAGAGCCAGATCAGGAAACATCTTAAGTTGGGCCGGCTACGTACGGTTTCTGTCGGGTGTTTGGGGGTGGGTTGTTTTGTTTGGGGGTTGTTTTGATTTGGGGAACAGGACCTTTTTGCCGCAGACTGGCTCGGTCGGGAACCACCAGGCTGAGGGACGTGGGAGAAGGTTTACAGGAAAGCAGGAGATTCGGCGATGACAGACAGACACCAACACAAGTGAGGTTGAGTGCTGCTGCGATTTTACTGAGCACAGAGTTCCTTTTTTATACAGTCAAGGCAAAATCATAGAACAAAGGGCCAGAATACAATCGGACATTACATCATATCGTGGTCACTTATTGGTGACATATTCCAAAAAATATCGAGGGACAAAAACACTTTCTTAATACACTTCCTGCTTCAAATTAGGACAAAACATTTACCTATGAATTCTTTACAGTGATTACACAGGATTTAATGTCTAACCATGGTTCCCCTGTTTACAGAGTTCTCTATCATTGTTTTTCTTCAGCAACTTATGTTTTCATCTGACAGGGTCTTAACCACACATCACAATCCAGGAAGGGTCTCGGACCTTCCCATATATTGGTTTGCAACACTTTGTTTTTCTGTTAATAAACTCCAGGATGTATGTACTTAGACCAGTTTTTGTATGGGGGGATAGAGGTTTCACAATGTCCCTCATTCTCTCAGACGGTAACTTATTGTTTTCTTTTATGTTAGGCACCCTTGCTTGAAATTAAGGGCTGTACTGTATGCTAAGGATCTAATTGTTTCAGCCACAATATTTGGCGGTTTTTCTGGCTCCTGTTATTGTTTGGTTTCACTTATGACTCCTGACCTTTGTCAAACCTAACATCTCCTTAGTTTCCTACAGATTTCACAATGATTAAAAGCAAACTATAACTACAAAGCTTCTACTTATTAATTCTAAATACCTAACTTATAAGTAAAATTGGCAGGCAACCATTATGAACTCCATCCGGGATGCAGAAGAGCCACATACCAAAGTGCCACAGAAGCACACAAAGCAGGATAAGAAAAAGGGGGCGCCGGAGGCATAGACCCGAAGGTCGCGAACCTCCCTTTCCCGCGGGACCTGGGCCAGGCCCGGGCCACCTTAGCAGGTTGCTACGCGGGCGACACCGTTGACGGCGTGGCACCTTTTTGTGCTTGGGGGCTTCATCCAGCTCAGTCATCAGAAGTTGCTCCTGGTGGTGCTCTGGGGACCCGGTGGCCTCAGGAGGGAAGTCAGACCCCCCACTCAGCCCTCAAAGCTTCCTCTCTCTCCGCTCTCTGGGTTCTTGCTTATGTTTGTTTATAAATCCAGTTACAAGGGTAGCACTGTCCTTCCGTTGTTCATCAGTTTGCTCGAGCGGGCATCAGTAACTTCTTCATTGTGAGACTTGTTACTGTTTTTGGCATATCGAATACACCACGAGTACCTTGCCAGACTCCCTGAGAGAGCGGAGGAATCGAACCCAGGTCAGCCACATGCAAGACACCCTACCAGCTGTGCTATTGCTCCGGCCCCCGTTACAAGGGTTAAGAAAAGCCATTCTCAATGTCCACACAAGCAGTTCACAGCCTCTATTTGACCCTCTGCTCTAGGCTAGTACCATCCACTAGAAATAGAACTTCAGCCATCTGTGTGACTTTAAATTTTCCAGTAGCCACATTAAAATCTGAAAAACATTAAACTGTAAAATGTTTTGTTTTGTTTGGGGTCTGCACCTAGCTGTGCTCAGGACCTATGCCTGGCTCTGAGCTCAGAGATCACTCCTGGGGAGCCTAGGGGACCAGATGGGGGTCAGGGGTGGAACCCGGCTCAGCTGTGTGCAAGGCACGTGCCCTCCCCGCCGTACTACATCTGTAGCCCCAAAACTGTAGCTTTTAAGAAGTTGAATACAGAACATACTTTTCCTTTTGTCGTATTTGAGGTAGTACTTGAATTCTTTCAGGTAAGGAGGCAGAAATCAGTGTGTTGATAAAATAAGGTGGGTGCATGCGCACAAGAAACCCAGGTTTTTGAGTGAAACCTTTTTCCTGAGTTCTGAGTATTCTGTTGAAAGGAAATGAAAATTGAGGACCAAGGGTCTGGTGACCACCTGACTACCAAAGGAAATGTTTGCGTTGTCCCTGTAGCGAAATCCTTACCCATCACCACTGAAAGAAGGGGAGCGACTACTGCTGTTTTGGCTGTTCACGCACAACTCTAAATAACTGACTTTTCTCTTTTTTTCTATTTTGCCTTAGTTCATATAGTCAATGGATAAAGTGGGGAAGATGTGGAATAACTTCAAATACAGGTGTCAGAATCTGTTCGGCCACGAAGGAGGAAGCCGGCCCGAGAACAAGGACCCGAGCTCCCAGCGCTGCTTGTCTGTCCGGGAGAGGCGGGGGGGTGTGGTGGACGCGGCCCCCCAGCAGCAAAGCAGCCCCCTCCGGGAAAGCGTGGCCTTGCAGCTGGGGCTAAGTCCCGCCAAGAATCCTTCGAGGAGAAGCCAGAACTGCGCTGCGGAAATTCCCCAGATTGTGGAGATTAGCATTGAAAAGGATAACGATCCCTGCGTCATCCCAGGAACGAGACTCGCACGCCGAGATTCCTACTCCCGACATGCCCCATGGGGTGGGAAGAAAAAGCATTCCTGTTCTACAAAGACGCAGAGCTCGCTGGACAGTGGC
This sequence comes from Sorex fumeus, assembly GCF_029834395.1. NCBI lineage: Eukaryota > Metazoa > Chordata > Mammalia > Eulipotyphla > Soricidae > Sorex > Sorex fumeus. Next base: position 4,860,873 of record NW_026606060.1, on the reverse strand, counting down.
CGCGGGCTGGGCAGGACTCGGGGCGGGCTGCCCCGGAGGGAGCGGCGGCTGGGGGTCAGCTCCCTGCACGACATGGACAGCGCAGCAGGCAGGGCGGCGGGTGCCCGCTCCCTGAGGCAGCGGCTGCAGGACACCGTGGGCCTGTGCTTCCCCGTGAGGACTTACAGCAGGCAGGCCAAGCCCCTGTTCTCCAACAGGCGGAAAATCCACCTCTCCGAGCTGATGCTGGAGAAGTGCCCTTTCCCGGCGGGCTCAGACTTAGCCCAGAAGTGGCACCTCATAAAGCAGCACACGGCACCCGTGAGCCCGCACTCGACCTTTTTCGATACGTTCGATCCGTCCTTGATCTCCACCGAAGACGAGGAAGACCGGCTTCGTGAGCGGAGGCGGCTTAGCATCGAGGAAGGGGTTGACCCGCCTCCCAACGCACAAATCCATACGTTCGAGGCCACCGCGCAGGTTAACCCGTTGTATAAGCTGGGACCAAAGTTAGCTCCGGGGATGACAGAGATCAGCGGGGACGGCTGCGCAGCCCCTCCTGCTGGCTGCGACCCGGAGGGGGACTCCACCACGCTGTGCTTGCAGTCCCGCAGGCAGAAGCAGCGCCAGGCGTTGGGGGACGGCCACCCCGGCAGGCAGGGCGCGTGGAAGGTGCACACGCAGATCGACTACATCCACTGCCTGGTGCCCGACCTGCTGCAGATCACGGGCAACCCCTGCTACTGGGGCGTGATGGACCGCTACGAGGCCGAAGCCCTCCTGGAGGGCAAGCCCGAGGGCACGTTCCTGCTCAGGGACTCGGCGCAGGAGGACTACCTCTTCTCCGTCAGCTTCCGCCGCTACAACCGCTCCCTGCACGCCCGCATCGAGCAGTGGAACCACAACTTCAGCTTCGACGCCCACGACCCGTGCGTCTTCCACTCCTCCACCGTGACGGGCCTCTTGGAGCATTACAAAGATCCCAGCTCCTGCATGTTCTTCGAGCCGTTGCTCACCATCTCGCTGAACCGGACCTTCCCCTTCAGCCTGCAGTACATCTGCCGCGCCGTCATCTGCCGCTGTACCACCTACGATGGCATTGACGGGCTGCCGCTCCCTTCCATGCTGCAGGACTTCCTCAAGGAGTACCACTACAAGCAGAAGGTCAGGGTCCGCTGGCTGGAGCGGGAGCCCGTCAAGGCCAAGTGAACGCTGGCGGCCGCCCAGGGCCTGGACTCCGTCCCGCTCCCCGTGCCCACACAGTACACGCGCGGCGAGCACGCGGGGTTAGTGTCTGTCAGGCATGCTCTGCGCGCTCCCAGACAGACACAGACATCCTCACAGTGTGAGGATGAGGGGACGGTGTGATAAGCCTGCAGAAATGTCACCGAGGGGTGGGTTTCCGATGGCTGCAGTAGTTGAGGCAACTCTGGGGCATTTGCTACAAAGAATTTTATTTCTTACTGGAGAACAAATTATTAATATTGGATGAGGATCTCAACAGTGTGACTAATATTTGAAATTATTTTTTCTAAGAATTTTTCTATAACCTTCTGAAAGTAGAGTAGTAATGTTTATAGTTTCAATAAATCAAGCTTTGGAAGTAAGAAAAAAAGGAATAGACTGCCTTCCTTTTCTGGAGGGGGGAAATGCAATTTTTTGGCCATAAGGGCATAGTGCAGTTAAGTGTTGATAATAGTTTCTAGTCAGTCTCCCTTTCTCTTCTGCAAAAGGTACTTGTTAAGGAAACCAGGTTTTCTGAGTAGTAGTTATTAAAATTTCAGACTTAAGAAAAGTTGGTAGTAGAATTTTATTTAACAGCCTTAGGCGTTGTTTTTTGTTTTTTGGGTTTTTTTTTAACAAGTGCTTTAACTTAAAACACATTTGGAATAGCTGCTGCAATATAGTCCCGTGTGTGTGTGTGTGTGTGTGTGTGTGTGTGTGTGTGTGTTTAAGTTAACATGTGCAGTCTTAATTGTTGATTTGTTAGAGTGGACCTTTTTCTGTATGCCCATGCTGAGTTTGTGAACCATGGAAAAATGAGACTAGAAAATGCCCACACAAGTCAGAATAACAGCTACAGTGGTTGCTACGGTTGAGATTACTGTTAAACTGTAATTAGTAATTTGGATGGCAGTATTTCTCTCTTCGTTGTAAACTCTCATAGTTGAATTACTTAAGTACAGCTTACATAGAATTTCAGTGCAGTTCATTTTCAGTGGAAAATCTGAAGCCTGATATGCAGATCTAAAAGGTACTGTACATCCACGTGTCTGTAAATAACTTTACTTAGCAGCTTTTTTGTCACAATAGAATAGTAGGCAATACTACTTGAGTGAGCCCTTTTGGAAGTAATGCCAAGTTCTAGTGTCTGCTTCTTAGTATTGAACTGCATTTACAGTTCTGTCTTAGACATTTGCACTACGGCAGTCAAATCCGTTCTGTGTCTTTTCTAAAATGTGTTTGTACCTCTGGTGAGTGCTCCTTAGTTCCCTTACCTGCTGCTCCAGAAAGGTACTTTATACCCTGATGGCTATTGCCAAGGCTACAAGAAAGAAAAGCTATATTTGTATGCAACACTAACTCTTGGACTGCTAATGTGCGTTTCTGCTTGCTGTGCCTTGTTATGGCTGCTTTTTTGTGCTAATAAAGTATGTTTGGTGTTCTCCTTGTATATCTGCTGTTTTATACATTTGCAACAATTTCTCTTGTAAATGGTTTGGGGTTTTTAAGCAAGCATTACCTGACAACCTACTATAATTAATGCAGAATTACTGTACAGTCTGTTATTTGACTAATTCCAAGGAAGTGAACTTAATCCCATATACTGTGGAGCAGTATGTGTAATTACTTCAAATTACTGTACAGTCCAGTTTATCACAGAGAGCAGAAACATTGGCCACGTCGATTGATTTCTCTGCTCTCAGTGAAAGTGAGACTAACAGTGATAGGCTAGAGTAAATGAATCTCGTACTTCTCACTGCATCCGAAACAAGTTAACTGTACTAATGACAGCATCAGCACCACTTACCGGTTAGGGGACCATTTTAACTAATAAATGCCCAAAATGTAGAACTTTTACCAAAGATGTGTCCATTTTAAAGCAAAATGGGGATTGAAGGGACTTCAGTTCCTATTATTTCTAATGGAAGTCCCTGAAGAACATATACCAAAGTGTTTGAGAACTTCATCCAAACCTACTTTAAAGCAAATGTGCAATTAAGTTGTTACGACATAATTATATTGCATAATTGTTGGGTCTGTTTTCTTGAGCTTATAATGTACCTGGAAAATAAACCTCTTGGAAAATAAAAAGTCCATATGATTATTGGAGAAGGACTCTATATGCAAACGAGATCTTGTTTTAAAGAGGTAACTTGAAACTCCAAGAAAGCACTTGATGTTTTATATGCTCGTAGCAAATTGATGTTCTAATTGTAGTTTTATAGAAAGTATTAGTGGTTTTATGTATTTCAGAACTTTCATATGTTACATGGAAATTGTTTTAATGTGTAAATATTTGAGTTTGTGTAAGCATGTATACACTGCGCTAAAAGTCAAGTTTCAATTTGTATGTAATATTAATATGAAACTTTAGGTTAAAAATTTTTCTCAAAAGAATTAGTGGCTTACATTTTCAAAAAGAAGAATCACCAGCATGAACTTGCACCTCAGTCTAACTCACTGTGTGTTTTTTGAATCCTATTGTGGCCTGTCAACTTCATTGGTGATTTCATGGTGTTTTTGAAGTGCAATTTAATATGAACCAGGACATTCTTTGGAACTGTGGACTGGACACACCATCATAGTGGAGTATTAAAGCTAAAGAAAGATGGTTCTGGTTCACATCATTCTCATCCTTTCCTGGACGTTGTCTCAGTGAATGGAGATGACTGCACGCGGACAGTTTTCATTCATGATATAACCATAAACACTAATACTGCCGTTGGATTTAAAATCAGAGGGATTTTAAATCCAGAGAGATAGTACAGCAGCTAGCGCATTAGCCTTTCATGGACTGATTCTGGTTCAAGCCCCAAAGGCCCATATGTCCCCTGAGCCCGCTAGGATTAATTCCTGAGTGCAGAGCCAGGAATAACCCCTGAGCATTGTTGGGTGTAGAAAAAATTAAAATAAAGGGGCCAGAGAGTACAGTGGTGAGGCACTCACCTTGCATGTGGCCAACCTAGGCTTGATCATTCTCACTACATATTATCCCCCAAGCCCTAACAGAGTATGCCCTGAGCATAGACGTGGCCAAAAAGAAAATAATTTACATCTCTGTTATCCTTATGTCGTTCAGTTTTAATGATCTGCATCTAATGTTGAGTCTTTCTACTCATTTGTATTAACTTACATAGAAAAAGCATTGATCTAGAAATTCATTCTGCCTCAACTCAATAAAAAAATTTTCGTTGCCAGACCCATAGTACAGCAGACAGGGTGTTTGTCTTGCACACTGCTAAACTGGGTTCAGTTCACAGCATCTTCTATTGTCTCCTAAGCCCACCGGGAGTGAGCACAGAGACAGGAGTAAGCCCTGAGCACTGCCAGGTTCGCCTCCCCCCCCCCCCACTTCAAAAAGTGTGGTTGTTTGTTTTTCTTAAGCAGTTTGGTTTAAATACATACTATAATTTAATTTATATTTCTCACGCAAGAATTGAGCCTCAGTCATGCTCCACAAACTGTCTCTCTGGAAGTTTACACAAAATTGCTAAACTTGATGCTTGAATTCTGAACTTCATTTGGACAAAATTCAAAGTTTACAAGTACTTTTATTTGATATTTTGGGCTGGTTGCTGTTAATCTTCATCTCAAGCTTCCTGACACTATAACCCAGTATGGGTGGGTCTTGCCATATCGAACAAAGGAATCTTAGGTTTAAACAAAGGACTCTCATGCAAAAGTAGGAGACTTGGATCTCTCTTTTCTTTTTTTTTTTCTTTTGTAACAAAGATGCTTTTTGCATAGAGTCAAAGCCGCTCTGCATCAGCCCTCTTCTAGGACAGATGCAGAAAGATGCACAGTTGTGCTTCCACCTCTTACACAGCAGGGCACGTGGCTCGCGATTCCTTCCACATTCTGTTCCTCAACACTTAGGGTCTCACCTAGATAAAATTCACTGAAATCATTTTCAGAGGGAACAGATTCAGTTCTCACGGTGTGCTTGTGAGACCCAGGCTTTTTTTCTGATTTTTGAAACAACCAATAGAGAACTTAGTCTTTTTAAAAGACACGTTTTAGTGAAGTTGGGGGGTGGAATTTTTGTGGGAGGTTTGGGGTGGGGGCCGAGCATGCAGCTAGAAGGGTTGACGTTATAAAGTATGACTAGTTGGAGAAATATTTTCATGCCCGGTAAATTTGAGTTGCATAGATTTTGTAATCATCCAACATGAGTGTGTGAATATGAAGATTCACAAACCAGTCGCTATTTTAGTTTCGAGGCATGCATACTAGAGTGTAAGATCAAGTTAAGGGGCGTTGGGGAATAATGACCTTAGATGATGAGAAGGGCCTCTGAGATCAAAAAGGAACATTTTGATGAACGGTGAGACAATGTGGCAGAATAGGAGTGAACTTACATACTGAGAGAATGCCTGGGGAGGGATCCACGACTCGGGGGAATTCGCATCATAGTCTTATGGACTGGAAATACTCGACCATGTAAGCGTATTTGGAGTTTGGATTATATGAGTGTTACAGTAAAACCACTGGAAGATGTTAAGGGGTGGAGCAGGGCATTCTGCTCTGTTACGTGGTAGGACGGTGATAAGGGGACAACACAAGAACACTTGTCCTCTGGGTGAGAAGTCACAATCCAGATATTTAAAAACACTGACACCAGTTAGCAACAGCTAGAGATTTTGCATGAAGTTAAGAACCGCTTTGGGACAGGAAGTGCTCACGACAATATTCCCCTTGGGCAGATCAAGATGCTGTCCATTTCATTTTCAAGAGTTTTGCCTCCTCTTACAGCAGTTGGAATGACTGGGGGTGATGTGCGCTTGGTTGTGGTACTTACCTGGGTCACACCTGGTGGCAGTGCTTGCACACTCCCCTGAGCTGCTGACTGGGCTTCACACTGGGGGAAGCCAGGAGTCCCAAACAGAACCAACGAAGACCGTACGGTTGTCCATGTGGGTGACGCTGAACTGCTTGCAACGCAGGAACTTCCAGCTGCTGAGACCCCCCACCCCCACCCTCGGTAGATTTTAATCTATATACTTTCACTAGACTATTTCCTTCCCAAAAAGATTTAGAATACGAACTCTGAACTTAAAAACTTGAACAGTGTCAATTTGGGTGCCAGTCTTCCCATGCAGGTTTTTTTTTTAGTGCAAATTACATGAGAAATACAAGTTCAGTGTGTAATATTAGGAATTCCTTTAAGATTATTAGAATAAGCACTCCCCTAAAAAACATATATATATGTTCCATTCTTCCAGAGGTAACTTATACTGAGTGATAGCATAGCGGGTAGAGCGTTTGCCTTGCACACGGCCGACCCAGAGGGTTCGATTCCTCCACCCCTCTTGGAGAGCCCAGCAAGCTACCAAGAGTATCTCGCCCGCACGGCAGAGCCTGGCGAGCTCCCCGTGACATATTCGATATACCAAACAGAGTAACAACAAGTCTCACGATGGAGATGTTACTGGGCCCGCTCAAGCAAATCAATGAACAACGGAGGACAGTGCTGCTATCTTTTATTGCATCTATAACAATCAAAATTTTAAAAATAAAGACATAACATGTAGAGAGAGTAAATGGTGTTGGTATGTCTTAAATCACTTTCAGATGATGAACTCCAAATTCTACTCTTGCCCCTTCTCTGGCTTTGTAGGCAATAATTTCATGGTTAGAGTAACATTACAAAGGCCTGGGCGCTGAGGAGTTCTTGAAAATAAATTTCAGTCAGAGATGAGAAGCTTCACTTCAAGGAATTTATAAACCAGTGGGAACACACAGGCCAATAAATATATAATGGAAGCATGCCAAACAAAAGTGATTGAGCAAAAACTGGTTGGTTGGTCATTGAGGAAAAGCCAATAAGTGACGCAAATGGAGGGAACAGGAGCTGATGTCTGCGACTTTGAGTCACAGAGTGTAAGAATTTGACTTCACATAGGAGTATCTCGCCCGCACGGCTAAGCCTGGCAAGCTACCCATGAGGTATTCGATATGCCAAACAGAGTAACAAGTCTCACAATGGAGACGTTACTGGGCCCGCTTGAGCAAATCGATGAACAACAGGAGGACAGTGCTATAGTGCTAGGTGTTCAAGCGACTGTATGTGGAAGAATAGAGGTAAGAGGTAACTAAAGAAAGGATTAAGATAGAAAATTCTGGGGCTGGAGCGATTGTACAGTGGTAGGACATTTGGCTTGCACACGCTGACCCGGATTCGATCCCTGGCATCTCATTTGGTTCCCGAAGCACCACCAGGAATAAACCCTGATCATCGTGGGGTGTGACCCAAATAAGAAAAAAGAATTTTATGATCATAAGGGGGGCTATAGAGAGAACGGTGGGTAGGGTGCTTGTCTGGCTTGCGGTAGACTCAGATCTGATCCCCAGCACCCCACAAGTGCCATCAGAAGTGATTCCTGAGTGCAAAACCAGGAATAAACCCCACCCCAAAAAGAGTTGCTTGATCATAGCATCTGAATATGAGACCAAAGTGTCCCAACTTCCCTAGGTTCTCAAGAATATAAAGTTAGAGAGTATGGCAGATAAAATTAGATGAAAATATAATTTAAACCGTTCATCTGAGAGAATTAATATAATTTATTATATTATAATTTATTAATATAATTTATATTATTGAAACATATAAACACATTATATCATTGAAACAATTATTAAAATATTTGTATCATTGAGTTACAAAGATGGTCTGGATTTGAGGCATACAATGCTTCCAACTCCTGTCCCTCCACCAGTGTCCTCTGTCTTCCACCAGTGTCCTAGTTTCCCTCCCACCACGCTCCAGCCCACTCCACCTGCCTCTGTGGCAGACATTTGACACTTTTGAAGGGCACATTTTAATGCACAAAGCTACTATTTCATCACATCAGGTGGGGGGAAGAGTGGGGAGACTGACTGCACTTATGCAGAAAATGGAAAGTTAGATAAAGTAGAAAACATCAGAAAACATTTTTTTTCACTCCACAAAATTGTTAAAAGGTAGTTAGTACTTAAAAGTTACTTTTGTGATTGATGCTGTTTTTCTCATTTCTTAATTTGAGGAGTGAAAATTGCATTGGTGGTTTATTTAGTAGTTGGCACAACATTTACAAATGTATATTGTTATTGCTTAATATTTCTCTAGATATTTACTAAGCATTATTTCTAACCACAAATTCAAGATTTTAGGTTATTTAAAAGTAACATTTATCTTTACACAGTGGCTTATCTCATCATCTTAGAGCCATACAGGTACATCATACACATAGTACTACCTGGCTTTTTATTCACTTCTGTTTGTAGAATGGATTCAGACGATATTTTAAAAAATCAAACTGGAATAATTTAAAGCTTTGGAACCTACATTTTACAATCGATTAGGCACCATAGAAGATATAGACAGTATTGAATTTCAGTGCCATCACATTTGGGTACCATAGTTCCAACACTGATGTGCATTTGTAAATTGTATCTTTATTTCCTTTTAGCATTTTCTTCTAATGATGATGATAATAGAACACAAATTAATCTCTCATCCTTCAGACAGATAAGCTGAGGCACTATAGTTTCTTGGTGATGTAAATAAATCCAGTGTAAGGGCTTATATTTTATCTAGAAACAGTTCTATCAGGGTGATGTACCTAAAATAACCCTAGGGGGAAAGCTGCCAAAATAACTTCCTGGGCCAGAAAAAATAAAATTAAAATACACACACACACACACACACACACCACCTAATGCAGCAAATGAATTATTATGTAAGATGTGGACCTATGTCTAATCCTCCTTCAGTACATGACTTGGGGGGGCTAAACGTCCAAGGTCCTGGCAGAACTAGATTACCTATGTCCCTTTTATTGCCACTGAGTGCCCAGCCGGAGGAAGCCTGGAGCACCACCAGGTGTGGCCCCCAAACAAAAACCAAGCAGCAAAAGGGGGCTAGAGAGATAGCACAAGGGCCAAAGCGTTTGCTTTGTATGTGGCCAACTGGGTGCAATCCCCAGCACCATATCCGATCTCCCGAGCACCACCAGGAGCAACCCTCAAGCACTGAGCCAGGAGTAGCCTGAGCACCACCAGGTGTGGCCCCCTCCAAAAACTTCAAGACAAGTGGTACCCAGCGTGATGGCTTTCCTGTGACGAACGGAGACATCCAGGAAAGTGCCTGGAACACCTGTTGTTGCTCAGGAGTTACTCCTGGGTTTGCACTCGTTCTGGAAACATGAGGGCAAGGCTGGCAGGAAGCTGGAGGTATCCTCTGAATGTGCAGGCGCCCACGTCGGTGGCACAGCCTGGCTTTTAGTGGAAAGTAGCGCCCTGGAATAAACATCCAAGACTTTTTAAAGCATTTTTTGAGATTTCAGGGAGTTGATAGGCGATGGGATTAGGAAACCAGTCTTCAGAAGCGGGCGCTGCCACTCATGTTTTCTTGCGGAAGCCGTAGTTTTTCTAGCCTGACTTTCTTCTGTCACTGAGGAAGGAATAGCCAGTTTCGCAGCATCATTTTTGAGAAATCATTTCAGCCATGAAAGGACAGAGCATCATCAGTCTCTGACTGTCAGGACTCCTTGGCGTTTGGAGAAAAAGAACAGGTAGGTCACTCAGAGCTTGGAGTTAGTGTCAAACAGGAAAATAATGTAGAGAAGATAGACTTGGGGCTATGAGATCATGGTTAGAACGTGGGCTTGGCATGGGCCAGGCACTGAGTTTCCCGCCTGGCACCACCAGGGCCTTGAGGCCCACTGCTGAGTGTGCTCGGGAGTCTCCCAGCAGAGAGTCAGGCCTGAACGTGACCCAGCAGGTCACCTTCAGGCCTGGAGTGGCCAGGAGTGACCAGGCTCCCGAGCATGGCTGGCAAGGAGCCTGCCCCTAAATCACACTGACATTTACTTAACATAATTTAAAATTGATCACCTAAATTTCTCTGCATTTTTTGTCCCTGAAGAGCTCAAATTTATTTAATTAAATTTAATTAGCACTGTAGCACCGTCCTCCCGGGCACCAGTAACGTCTCCATTGCTAGACTGGTTGCTACTGTTTTTGGCATATCGATTACGCCAAGGGGAGATTACCAGGCTCTGCCATGCGGGCAGGATGCTCTCAGTAGCTTTCTGGACTCTCCAGGAGGGACGGGGGAATCGAACCCGGGTTGGCCACATGCAAGGCAAACACCCTACCCACTGTGCTATCGCTCAAATAAAAAATGTATTTATTTTTGGGTTAGGGACCACACCTGGTGATGCTCAGGGGTTACTCCTGGGTTTGCACTCAGGAATTACTTCTGGTGCAGTTTAGGGGACCATATGGGATGCTGGGAATCGAACCCGAGTCAGCCACAAGTAAGGATAGCTGTGCTATCTCTCCAGCCACCAGATATATTTTATAACTGTGTAACTCTCGTCAGAGGGCCTGGGCCAGCGCCTCAGTTCCGCCTTACTAACTACCCCACAAATTTCTTGCTTCTTCCCAGGATCCAATCTACCCCCTCCCTGTGGTGTGGGAATGTCACCATGGAAATTCCTTGAGTGTCCTAGCAAGGGCGCCATGGGTGTGCTCTCTGACTGCTTCGCTGTAGCCTCTGCCCTACACTCACGCCGCTGCAGAACTGGATTCTAGAACTTCTGTTCAAGGTGGCTCTTGCTTCTTTCTGATGAAGGCTCGACTCAAACTTGCTTTCAACTGGTAGTTCTATGTGTAGTTGGTTAAATATGGAACTTAATCGAAGGTACTAGTCGAAATGTTGAAAGAGCTCTATAAAACTTTTGGCTCAGAAAATTACCAGCAGAAAGATAGGCTAAAGCCAATCAGAATTTTATTCCGAAAACGGATGCTTGTAAAGTGTTTCAGTTTACCATAAAGTCAAAGAATTTCTCTTTGGGCTTCATAGAAAAGGAATTATGGTAAGTTTAGCTGGTGGTGGAAATGTAGCAATATGCTTCCTGTTTCTCCAAGACACCTATTTTATGGCTACTGATGTGGGAAGAATTCACACACACACACACACACACACACACACACACACACACACACACACACACACACGGCCCTAGTCCTGGCTACAGTGCACAGGAAGACCAGCTGAAGCATCCTGGAGCACAGAAACCAAACGCTCATCGTTTTATCAGCTGGCGCTGCTGAGAGATACATGTCTCGTCTGTCATTCAGGAAAGGAAGTTCAAAGTGAATGAAGGATATTGTAAAACGAAGTACTTTGGCCTTATCCTTAGAATTAAAGGTCAGTTCTAGTTTAAATAATTTTATTCTTTTTAGAGTTCAGGAGAACTAATAACATGGTTTTTCTAAAAAGCCAGAAAATTTTTGAGAAAAGTCCCAAATCCCAGTTTACCATTGATGTGTTTCCCATTCAAATTTACAAACTTTATAGTTTGATCCTGTGTTGTTTTTTTTTATTATTCTGTTATTGAATTTTAGGATAAAATGTAGCACTGTAACACTGTCTTCCAAGCGGGCCCAGTAAGGTCTCCATTTTTTTGAGACTTGTTGTTACTGTGTTTGGCATATCGAATATGTCACGGGTAGCTTGCCAGGCTTTGCTGTGCAGGCGAGATACTCTCGGTAGCTTGCTGGGCTCTCCAAGAGGAGCAGAGGAATCGAACCCAGTTCGGCTAGTCCAGCCACGTGCAAGGCAAGACGCCCCTACCACTGTGCTGTGGCTCCAACCCGGGATAAAATGGAATGATGCAAAATATACTTAATTTGAATAGTTGTGGGGGGTGCACATCCAGCAGTGCTCAGAGCTGACTCCTGCTCTGCTCTCAGGGATCACTCTTGGCAGGGCTGGGGAACATGTGTGATACCAGGGATCACACCTGGTTCTGCCACATGCAAGGCAAGCATCCCACCCCCTGCATTATCTCTCTCCAGTACAGTAAGAACTGTACTTAACACGATATACATTTAACCAAAAATATTCACATTGAGGCTAGAGAAATCGTACAGGGGTCAAAGCGCTTACCTTGCACATGGTTCTATCCCTGGCACTGCATGAGGGCCCTGATCCCTGAGCACAGAGCCAGGAGTCAGCCCTGAGCATCGTGAGGTGGGCTGACCCCTTTCAAAAACAATAGCAGTTATTACCTGAGATCTCACATCTTCTCATGATGGGTTTTTTGGAGGGAGAAACTCAGAAAGCCCTGGTCCCTCCTGGCCATACCTGGTGATGCTTAGGGACTACCTGGCCAGCAAGGCCGGTAATTCTCTCCCCATGTGATGTGGGGTCCACCTGCCCCTAAGAAACTTTTCCACATCTTAGAAGAGTTTCTCTCTTAATGTCTTGAAGTGTGTTCAGCTAAGGACAGTTTACCTGTGTTTGTGTTCTCCCGCCTCTTTCTGGGCCCATTTCCCTTCCTTCACAGCTATATACACGTGTACAAATAAGATAATGCCCCCCACCTCAGGTCATGCCACCTCAGATCCTGCTCCCAACCGCAGGTCATGCCCCCCACCTCAGGTCATGCCCCCACCTCAGGTCATGCCCCCTCCTCAGGTCATGCCCCCAGCTCAGATCATGCCCCCATCACAGCTCATGACCCCCTTCAGGTCATGCCATCTCAGATCATGCCCCCCACCTCTGGTCATGAGATTTCAAAAGTTTGTCAACACTTGACCATCTCAGAACATGTTTGTTGCCAAGCATGATGAAGGATATTTAATGACCATCAGCTGGTATGAACAGAAATGAAGCAGCAAATACATCTCTCTATGCAGATTTGTCCACATCTTAGGCACAAGTGCAATTCAGTAAATGGGATTAGCTCCATCTCCATATTTGCTGTAAAATCTGCCATTTGTCAGTTAATGTGTCTTTGGGAAATGTCTTCTTGAATTTGGCTCTGGTTTCGACTGAATTTTCACTCACAGGCATTCAGCAAGATCCACTCTGCAAGATTGTTCAATTCTTTCCCTCACGTTTGCTTCCCAGCTAATACAGTGTGATTGCTCACCCAATAAGATGATTTCATATAGGTTTTTATTCCTCAGTTGTAAACCTGAAACAAACCTATTTCAGCTTTTACAAAGCATTATATATATATATGTATACATATACATATATATATATAACAACTTTTTTTCTTTAAACACTTCTTGGTCTTTTTTTCTTGCTTTTTTGGGTCACACCCAGCGATGCTCAGGGGCTACTCCTGACTCTGCACTCAGAAATTACTCCTGGCAGTGTTTCTGGAACCATATGGAATGCCAAGAATCAAACCCAGGTCAGCCGCGTGCAAGGCAAATGCCCTACCCACTGTGCTATCGCTCCGGCCCACTTCTTGGTCTTGAAATGACCATCTGAAATGGTTCGAGTGCATAAGATGTAACAAGATGGGTTATTAGCATCTAAAAAAGCAAGAGCAAACTAACTCTCATTGTATTTTCATTTCTAATTAATAGTTCCGTTCATTTCTTTAAAGTTCATCTTCTCTTTCATAAGTTCTGTAGCTCTGCTATTTCAGTTGGGTGTTCTCCAGCTTCTTTGGACATCTTTGGATTGAGAATGTGAGTCTTCTTAGCTCCAGGGGTATTTTTGGCGGGGGGGGGGGGTGCTTTTTCATTTTTGTTTCTAATTTTTTATTGTGGGAGAGGATATTGGTGCACACCCAGCAGTGCTCAGAAGCTATTCCTAGCTCTGTGCTCATGAGTGACCCAGCATGGTGCTTGTGGAAACCCTAATCAGTGCTGGAGTTGAACCCGGGTTAGCTGCATGCAGGCAAGTGCCTCCCCTCTGGTCCTATTTCCTGTTTCTCCAAAACTCTTGCTTTAAATGCAGTGATTTATTTCTTTTTCTTTTCTTTTTTTGTTGGGGGTGTTGGTCCACACCCAGCTCTACTCAGGTGCTATTCTTGAGTAGCATGTTCAGTGGGAGCTATTTAGTGCTGGAGATTGAACTAGGTCAGCTGCATGCAAAGCAAGCTCCTTACATCTTTTTCTATCTCTCCAGCCCCCTTATAATCCATTCTTAGAGACAAAAAAATCCTATGATAAGTTTTCTATTTTAGAATGAAATAATAAGTTCAAAAGTATTAATTTTTATATAGCATTTTAAAACATTTTTCGGTTTTTGAGGAGCTGTTTATTATTGCAAAATCATAAACAACACGACTTCTTTCCAAGTTTTCAAATAAATGCAAGGAGGACTTTGGACCTGCTTAACAATTTATCAGGCAATAGTGAGATAACAGAATTGACAGCAAATAAAATGAAAGATAGTAAGAGCATAGTTAAAGTTTTAAAAACAACCTGAGTTTCTGAAAATCAATCTTTTTGTATTCTAAACTTGCTACCTTAGAAAATCCCAGGAAACAAGAATTCATCCAACACACATCCTATTAGTTGCCAGAGCATCTGGAAAACACCACTATCTATCTACTCAGGAGAGAGTGAAAGTGAGGAAGGAAGGAAGGAAGGAAGGAAGGAAGGAAGGAAGGAAGGAAGGAAGTCTTAGTACTCTAGTAAAAGTCTTTGCCCTCATACTCCTTCTGAGAAGGTCTTCGAGTCCTCCGCTGCCTGTGTGCTCCTGTGACGCATTCATTGGTTTTGGGGATAATAGTGAAAGATGATTTTGAAGGACATTAAATGATTTTGAATATTCCCTGGAGGAATATGCTGCTTTTATTAGGTGAATCCTGTAGAGCCTAAAAGATTTCAGAAGTCACTCATGCTGCCAACGGAGTCATTGGTGGATCCCATAGATCAACAGTTCAAGAGCCACGATTCTAACTTGGACACATTAGCTCCTTCCCCCTTAGAAGTCAGAAACCTGAGTCCTAGTTGACAGGACAAAGAGCTGTTTTGTGGTACTAATCTCAGCCATTCTTGGGTGTTAGTCTCCCATTTTGTTACTTTGTGTTCCCCAGATGAATGCAATCTTTCTATGTCTATCCCTTTCTTTCTGACTCATTTCACTTAGCATGATACTTTCCATGTAGTACCACTTGTACGTAAATTTCATGAGTTCGTCTTTTCTCACAGCTACATAGTACTTCATTGTGTGAATGTACCAAAGTTTCTTTAACCAGTCATCTGTTCTTGGGCACTCAGGTTTTTTCCAGATTCTGGCTATTGTAAAGAGTGCTGCAATGAACAAACAATTGCAGATGTCACTTCGACTATACTTTTTTGCCTCTCTGGGATATATTCCCAGGAGTGGTATTGCTGGGTCAAATGGGAGCTCAATTTCTAATTTTTTGAGAATCGTCCATACTGTTTTCCAGAAGGGCTGAACCAGTCGGCATTCCCACCAACAGCGAAGGAGGATCCCCTTCTCGCCACATCCGCGCCAGCACTGGTTGCTTTTGTTCTTGTGGATATGGGCCATTCTCTGTGGTGTGAAATGATATCTCATTGTGGTTTTGAACTGCATCTCCCTGATGATTAATGATGTGGAGCATTTTCTCATGTGCCTTTTAGCCATTTGGATTTCTTCTTTGTGAAAGTTTCTATTAATTTCATCTCCCCATTTTTTGATGGGGTTGGAGGCCAACCACACATGCTAGGGGAAAAGGGAGCTCAGATAGAGAAGGGAACACCAAATAAAGGTGTTGGGAGGATCCTCCCAGGATGGGAGAAGCACGCTGAAAGTAGACTATAGACCAAACATGATTGCCACCCATTGCCTCTTTTGCAAACCACAACACCCAAAAGAAGAGAGAGAACAAAAGGGAATGCCCTGCCACAGAGGCGGGGGAGGGGGGGGATGGGAGGTGGGAGGGATACTGGGATCCGTGGTGGTGGGAAATGGGCACTGGTGGAGGGATGGGTATTTGATCGTTGTATAATTGAAACCCAAGCACAAAAATTTGTAGGTCTACAAATGTACCTCATGATGTCTCACTAATAAAAATAAATTTTAAAAAAAGAGCTGTTTTGCTATTTGGTCCATTAATGAGTAGAAATTGCCCCATGTTGCTCCCCCCGGTGCTCTCAAGATCATAATCACCTTCAGGTAGGAAGTGACAGCAGCTAGAAATGTCTGCGTGTGGCTTTACATTTTTTCATTTGGTGGGGCTGGAGCAATAGCACAGCGGGTAGGGCATTTGCCTTGCATGCAGCCAACCCAGATTTGATTCCCAGCATCCCAAATGGCCCCCCAAACACTGCCAGAAGTAATTCCTGAGTGCAGAGCCAGGTGCATCGCAGGCTGTGAGCTAAAAAGAACAGAAAACAAAACAAACATTTTTTTAATTTGGTTTAGTTTGGTGTTTGGCTTTGTGCTCAGGGGTCACTCCTGGCCAGGCTCAGGGAACCCTTTGGGGAGCCAGGAATCGAACCTGGGTCAGGGTAAGGAGTTATGGGGTCTCACTTTCCACTTGCATGGTTACCAGCCTGGTGCAACTAGCGTGACTCATGGGTAGAGGGTGGGCGTGCTGGTGAAGGGGATCCAAAAAGAGAAAGTTCTGGAGAGTGGACCCCAAATTTCTTCCTTTCCATGTCTCTGTTGACCTCCAAATCACACACTCTTCGAGCAGACGCCAAACAGGATGCGAGATCAGAACCGAGATTGGAGATGCTGCCAGAAGTTTGTTGCGGTGTGAGTCCTGCGAAGATAATCGCCTGATTGAAGAGAAAAGAAAAAGAAAGGACAGGCGTTTTGTTTTGTTCACAGCGGGTAGGGCGTTCGCCTTACAAGCGGCCAACATGGCCGACCCGAGTTCGATTCCTCCGCCCCTCTCGGAGAGCCCGGCAAGCTGCCGAGAGTATTCGATATGCCAGACACAGTAACAACAAAGTCTCCAATGGAGACGTTACTGGGCCCGCTCGAGCAAATCGACGATCAACGGGAGGGCCTTTACCTTTACCTTTACCTTTAAAAAACAATACTCATCCAGGCAAAGTAATAGAATCCATAACCAGAGTCTCCATAAGTGAACTTTTGCAATATCCAGACTGAAATCCAAAAGTCCCCAAGTACCCAGCCTACAAAGAACCAAGAATATGGAACAAATGAGTCAGAGAAAACTGAGGAGGAAAAAAAAAAAAAACCAGCCTGAGATGAACTCTGGAGCCGAGATGAGCAGGTAGGAGTGTAAAGCACCAACCATCCTAAAAATCCTTGAGGCAGGCAAAGAGAGGCTGACAATTAATCAGCAGGAAGTTTCAGCAGATAGCAAGAAACAAAAACATACTTTAAAAGTCAAAAAAGGAACACCCGAGATTTTAGAAAATCTGCTTGAATTTAACAGCAGGATGAAGGTAATAAAGGAAAAATGAGTAAACAAAGATAGATGGGGGGGCGGGCAGGAAGCTGGCTTCTGGGGCTGGAACCCAAGCCTTGCACCAGAGACCCCCAAATTCCATTCCTGGCACTGCAACGTCCCCTAAGCACCGCCAGGGAGCCTGGTAGAATCTGGGACACAGAGTGGAGCCAAAGGTCACTAGGATGTCCCCCAGGGTCCCTGAGCACTTCTTGGGAGTCCCCAGGGAAAAATAAATAAATAAATAAATAGAAGTTACCTAGTATAAAAAGACTTTTTTTAAGGTTGAAAAAATAAAAACAGCCTCAGAGACTTCTTAGATAGTATCGGGTCTAACTGTAATTGAAATTCCAGCAGTAGAGAGAGAAAATAGGACAAGAGAAAAAGATATTTGAACAAATAATGAATGGAAGTGTTCCCAATTTGATGGAAATGTGCCTGCAGATTCAAAATATTTGAAAAACAGCTGGCTAAAAGTAGGCTGGCTGAAGCACATTTCAGTCTACTTATTGCCCAATATACTTTATAGAGGTAGCAAGAAAAGAGCAGCAGGTATCCAGAGTAGAAGAACCCAACATCTAGCTGACTTCTCATCAAAAACTATAAAAGTTGTGAGATAAGAAGGCAGTATTTTTGTAGAGCTCAAAGGAAATTTGTCCGCCTCAACTTCTCTAACTGCAAAAAAATATCCTTCAAGAATGAAGGCAGGGCCCAGAGAGTACAGTGGGCAGGGCTTTGCCTTGGATGCAGCCCAGTCCAGTTTGATCCCCAGCATTTCACAGGGTCCCCCAAGTCCCAGCAGGAGTGATCCCTGAGCTCAGAGCCAGGAGGAAGCCCTGAGCGAGCGAGAGAGAAGGTTAAAAAATTCGAGAAAACAAAGAGGGGCTGGAGAGAGACAGAGACAGGGAGAGAACCCCGCATGTGACTGGCCCAAGGGAGATGGCTGGATGTGCTACCCACCTGGGCTGGTCCCCCAGCACAGACGTGGCCCAGGAGTAAGCCCTGAGCACTGCTGGCTTTGGCCCAAAAATCCTAAAAAAGAAAAGGAAGCGAAGAGAAGTCGACAGCGCAGCCCCACTCAGAGGCAAGCTGGAGGCGGCTTTGGGAACAGAAAGGGATGATACGGGAGGGAACTCCGGCGGGCAGGACGGCCTGTGGGTCCCTGTAGAGAGTGGAAGCTGGCATCAAGTCTGGTTCTTCTCGTGGCTAAAACCTTCCACTCATCTCTGAAGGCAGAGATAGTTCACAGGTTTCCTGTCAGCATTCATCAGTTGAAACTGAAGACTGTTTATAAGATTTGGTGTTGTATGGGCCACACCGGGCAGTGCTCAGTGCTTACTCCTGGCTCTGCACTCAGGGGTCTTTCCTGATGGTGATGGGGAGACCATATAGGATGCCAGGATTGAACCCACATCATCCCTATGCAAGGCCAGCACCTTACCATTATATGATTGCTCCAGTCCATTATATATATATATATATATATATATATATATATATATATATATTTCTAGTACCTGGGACTAAGTCTACCAAGACATATTCAAGGAAAACTACCAACTACTGCTAGAAAAAGGAGAGCAGCTTCTGCTAAAGGAGCCAGTTTACTCCCCAGCCCTTTAATTCCTGCCTGGGGTGGGGGGTGGATTACGGGTGTCCAATGCCACCTTAAAGTGGGGTCTGAAGTCAGGATCGCTGCCTTTGGATGGCTCTGGAGTTTATGCTGCACATCCAGCCCTCAAGTGGGGTGAACCTTCCCCTCACTGTGTCCGTATTCTAAGTGTCCGCCCCTCAAATAATCAGCCATAACCATACACCGGTTGTCTCACATGGCGACTCCAGGACCAGTCACCTTTGCTGAAATGGGGACTGAGCCAGTTTGCACGGAGTAAGAGCAAGGCAACTCAGAGGTGACTTTCTAGAAGGTTCTAGAAAGAGGACAAAGGAGCAAATCCTCTTGACTGTTCAGAGACAAGTGCTGGGGTCTAGGTCTGCTTTGGGAAGGCTCCCTGTGGGGAGGGGGCAGGGTAGGGCAGGGAGGGTCCTCGGGGCTGTGTCTCTGCACTGCTTATTGATATTGCAGACCCCACCCCATCCCCCGCCCCGCTGCGGTGCTGCCAGGAGTCTGACAGTAACTGCAACAGGTGGGCGGACATCTTTTCAATTAGGGTGCTAGCCTCCGCTCCCCCAGACTTCCCAGATGCACCATTTCAGTGGTTTGGGTCACAGAGCAGAGAGCTGTGCAAGGAGTGCAGCGGGGAGGTTTGACCAATGCTCTGCTCTTATTTCAAGCTGGGAACTCGCTCTTTATCCGTGTGTGTGTGTGTGTCTGTGTGTGTGTGTCTGTGTGTATGTCTGTGTGTGTCTGTGTGTGTGTCTGTGTGTATGTGTGTGTCTGTGCGCGTGTCTCTGTGTGTGTTAGTTTCACCCTTGTCCTCATTTGGGGCTCGCAAAGTGCCCAAATGCTTGGGCACTTGAGTAACTCTCACTTCAAGTGAAGAGGAAGGCACAGAGGTGCAGCTAACCCAGGTTTGCTCAGTGGGCCGCTTCCTGTGTCACCACTTTGGCCAGCCCAACCTACTCTGTGTCCCATCTGCATCTCCTGCGTCCGCCGGAAGTCACCTGCTTGTGCAGAGGCTACTTCCTGATTCTGCCTCCTGGCACCTGAGACTGACGAGGTGACCCCAGGGACGTGCTTCATCCACCAGCAAGTTGGGAGGACAAGGACAGTAGAAACAGGGACGAGGAGGATTGGTCCAAGGTGGAAAGCTTGCCACAGGTGGGGAGAGGGCACAACCCACTCAAGGTTAGAGAAGGGACCATTGATCATTGAAATGATCACTCTGGACAAGAACCGAGTGCTGAAAGGAGGTAGAAGGATATACATGATAAACTTTCGGTACCTGTACTGCAAACCATAATGCCCAGAAGGAAAGAGAGAGAGAGAGAGAGAGAGAGAGAGAGAGAGAGAGAGATGCCATAGAGGCAGGCTGGGGGTGGGGGTGGCAGGAGGGAACTGAGGACATTGGTGGTGGGAAATGTGCACTGGTGAAGGGACGGGTGATGGAACACTGTGTGACTGAAACCCAACAATGAACAGTTTTTTTGTTTTTTGACTTTTTAGGTTACACTTGGTGATGCACTCAGAAATTACCCCTGGCGGTGCTCAGGGGACCATATGGGATGCTGGGAATTGAGCCTGGGTTGGCCGTGTGCAAGGCAAACGCCCTACCCACTGTGATATTGCTCCAGCCCCAAACAGCTTTGTGACTGTGTATCTCACAGTGATTCCAAAGGAAAAGGAAAAGAAAAAAGAAGAAAAGAAAAGAGAAAAAGAAAAGAAAGTTGGGGGTAGTTATTGCCTCTAGAGGCACTACTCCAACAGCAGGAGGCCTGAGGGGGTGGGAATATCCCAACCTGCAGCAAGCCCCACCCCTCGGCTTAGGGGAGGTGATGCTGAGGGGCTCTCCATTGGCCTGCCGGTCCTGGCGTGTGCCCAGGCAGAGCTCCCTGCCCTATGCCCTGGAGGCTCTGAAACCTTCCCGATGCGTCCTCATCCCCCTCCCAACACTCCTGCCCGAACCCTCCATCCATGTCCCCTTAGGAGGCTTCCACACTGTGGCCAAGAACAAGATCTGCCCATAGGTTCTCGATGATCATGCTGTTGGCATCGCCTGCTTGGAGGAAGTGGGAGAGTCTTGAGGGATGGTGGGCATGGAGGACTAACTCTAGCCTCACGGCAACAAGAATGGGCGGAAGGGGTAGGGAGGAGAGGCCTGAGCAGTTGGGGGTGAGTCTGGGGTCTGCCTGTGCACCCCCACACCCATGTCCACGAGGCCACCCTATCCCCCACTCGAGGGATCAGAAATGCCTTTAAGGCTTTCCCTGGGCCCCATGGTTCCTGTTTTGTCACTTCCTCCCGGGATTCCCTTTACCCAGACTCTGGGTTGGTGCCGCGTTGATGTGGTCAGTGCTGGCCCTTTCCTGGCTCTCTCTCGTGCAACCGTAAGAGCGCGTGCTAACCAGGGTGAGGGCCAGTATCTCCACTGACACCCCATTCTGAGATGCAGTGGCCAGCTAGGAGTGACCCTGCAGGATGGGTCGGTGTGAGGGCCCTATGCTGGGGCCCAAAGTCGGCAGTGCTGGCCCCTGGGGGCCACAAGACCCTTGATGCGAAGACCTGAGGGTCTTGTGTGTGGGGGCGGGGGTAGGGGTCTGTTCACTCTGACTGCCACAGCTCCCTCTCACCCCACCCCTACGCAGCAAGCTAGACTTTCTCCCAGAAAACTCTCCTTCACAAGCTAATGTCCTCGTCCTGGTTCTCGCAAGCAGGAGGGCACTGGCCGTGTTTGGCAGGAACCCGGGCAGGTAGTTGGTGTCTCAGCGAGGAGTCTGGCCCCGCCCCAGCAGGGCAGCCTGGGGCCGCAGGACCAAGCCCAAACTCAAGGTCACCAGGTCTGTAGTCCATCACAAGCGCGTGCGTGCTGTGTGGGCCCAACGGCCTGCGACTGGGGGTCCCAAGGCCTGGGAGGGTCCCAAGAGTGTGTTGTCGAGTGTTGGGAACCCCCATTCGAGCCCGTGACTGATGCCAGCCGCAGTGCCAAGGGTGGGCTGTGGTGTGGAGGAACAGCGCAGGGGTCCAGCTCGGCCCCCAGGCTTGGCTCCCAGAGCATCGTCGCTACCCCCGGGGCCTGGTGGGCCAGGGAGCAGCCCCCAGCCGGCTGGCCCCTGCCCGCAGCCCCTGGATTGGCCGCTGCCAAGTCCTTAGACTCCAGGAAGGGCCCCTGGCCACCAGCTCCGGCTCAGCGGCCAAAAGAGGGCTTGAGTAGCTCCATGCGAGCACTTGTGCCCGAGCCCCGCCGAATCCCAGCCACTCAGCCCAGCCTCCACGCAACTCCAGTTTCCTCCCAGAGACGGGAGGGGGGGCGGGGGGGCGCTTTCTCCACACGAGCTTCGAAGTGGCCCTGCTGGAACCAGACAGAAAGGAAACTCTTCCACAGGCGGGCAGGATGAGCCACTGTTCAGTCAATTCTCCTCAGGGGCAAAGAGGACTGGAAGCGCCTTTCCTTTCCTTTTCTTCTTTTTTTTCTCTTACTTTCTTCTCTTATCTTTTATCTTTTCTTTTGCTTGCTTACTTTTCTTTTCCCTCTCCTTTTCTTTTGCTTTCTTTTATTTCCCTTTCTTTTCTTTTCTCTGGGCTGGAGCGATAGCACAGCAGTAGGGTGTTTGCCTTACATGCAGCCAGCCCGGCCGAGCTGGGTTCAATTCCTCCACCCCTCTCGGAGAGTCCGGCAAGCTACCGAGAGTATCTTGTCCACGTGGCAAAGCCTGGCAAGCTACCCGTGACGTATTCGACATGCCAAAACACAGTAACAACGAGACTCAAAATGGAGATGTTACTGGGCCCACCGAGCAAATCGATGAACAGCAGGCGGACAGAGCAGATCATTTTCTTTTCTCTGTTTTTTTTTCTCTTTAATTTTTCCCTTTTTCTGGGTTTTTTTGGCTTGCGGCCACACCTGGCTGTATTTGGGGCGTACTCCAGGCAGTATGTGGGAACCACATGCAGATTGAACCGGGATCGGCCATGTGCGAGGCCCCCAAATAAAACAAACAAACGTGAAAGACTGGTAATGGCCTAAAGAGAGACATCTAGGTTAACAGCAGAAAACAGAGTCCAGAAATAAACTTATGGCCAAGAGCTTCCCAACCAAGCCGTCAGTGCTATGGGGAAAGGACAGTTTCCAAAAGAATTATTCTAGAACAATGGACTGTGTGTATCCAAAATAAACCTCAGCCTTTACCAAACACGCTACACACTTTCACATGTAGGCCTGCATGTAAAAGTTTAAATTCGATGAAAACAGCTAGAAGAAATGTTTTTACAACTTTAAGAAGAGTATAGATTTCTTAGGATGATATAAAGCACAAACTACAAATGAGCACAAAGTTGATATATTGGATTTGATCAGAGTTGAAATTTCAGACTCTTGGTCAGAAAACATGTGACTCAGCGGAGAGGCACACATGCTCCTTAGGCACGAGGCTGGGTTCCACCCCTGGAAACTTGCTTTAGTTTTGTTTTTGTTTTGGGGGGCCTGGCAAGCTCCCCGTGGCGTATTTGATATGCCAAAAACAGTAACAACAAGTCTCACAATTTGTTGTGAGATGTTGCTGGTGCCCGCTCGAGCAAATCGATGAACAACGGGAGGACAGTGCTACAGTGCTACCCCTGGTGGTGCTCAGGGTTTACATCTGGCTCTGTGCTCCACCGTCACTCCTGCTGGGGCTCCAGGAGCCAGATGGGGTGTCAGGATGGAATCCAGCTCAGCCACAGGCAATGGAAGGGGAGAGAATAAGGCTCCTCCAGAGTGGGAAGAGGCAAGCAGAGAACCACAAGGCAAGCGAGAGACAGGCTGTTTGGGGCAGAGCACGGGCTTAGGAGCGAGCCCTGAATGATCGCTCTTCGACAGTTTAGGAAACGGAAAAGCAAACCAAGAGCTGGGAGGAGATAGTTGCTATCCATTTACCCTAAAATGGATTTTTATCTGGAATAAAGAACTCTGGCGACTCAGTTATAAAAAGACAAAATATTCACTTTGAAAATAGGCTAATGGGGGCTGGAACAATAGCACAGTGGGTAGGGCGTTTGCCTCGCACCCAGCCAACCCGGGTTCGATTCCCGGCACCCCATATGGTCCCCCAAGCACGGCCAGGAGTAATTCCTCAGTTCATGAGCCAGGAGTAACCCTTGGGCATCGCTGGATGTGACCCAAAAATCAAGAAAAAAAAAAAAAGAAAGGAGTCTAATGTCAGTCAGCATATACACAAAGGGGTCGAATCGTTTATAACCCAGATGCTGCATAAAAGACATGAAAATGGCTAATCAGCCAACTATCTTAGTCTTCAGGGAAATAGAGATGAAAGCCACTGAGTTACCACTACTAAATTACCACACTAGAATTCCTAAAATTGAAAAGACTGATGATACCTACCTCACGTAGGCAAGCAGGTGGAGCAACTTAAACTCATATACTTTTTGCTTGTTTTCATTGGGGTGCCACACTCAGCTGTGCACAGGGTTCACTCCCAGGTATGTGCTCAGGGAGCACTTTTTCTGGTCCTCCAGGGAACATATGGGATGCCAGGGATTGAGCCTGGGTCAACCGCGTTCAAGGCAAGTGACTTAGCCACTGTCCTGCCTCTTTGCCCCCAATTTAGAATTCTTGAATACACCGCACGCTCTCCCAGGAGCAAGGTTGGTTGCGTATTGACCTGTATCGCTCTCACAGCTGACCGTGGGTCCGCGTCATGTCTCAGCACCGACTTGCAACTTCTTGAGGACGGATACTGCTTTCCCCACCGTGCCCCTGCCCTGCTGCCAGCTGGACCTGGCATGGAGCCTCCCAGTCTGGCTGGAACCCCCCAAGTCTCCCACCCATGGCTCCCTGGGGCAGGAGGACGATCTGAAGGACAGTGGGCTTTGCTGGCCGGTCACCCTGACTTGACCCCCCCCATGACACCTGCTGCCCACCTGTTAACAAACTGGCCAAACAGCCCCTATTTCTTCACCCCTTCAAGGGTGTGCCCCAGAGTGAGCCGAGAGTGGCTGGCACCCGTGGCTGCCTAGTGAGGGCTCTCATGAGAGCTGGATCAGACCCTGTTCCTGGCAGAGGGGGCAATGGCACGCCCATGTGCGGAATACCTCAACTGGTGTTTTAGGGTTTTGGGGGGGTTGTTTTTGGCAGCTGTGAACTCATTTCCGCAAAGAGAAATTGCCTGGATTGAAGAACTCTGTATCCCTTACAAAAGGGAGTCGCTCCCTGCCCCGACTACATCTGGTTTTACTTACTGAGCCAAACTGTATCCTCTTGCTCACAGGTTCACATTTCAGAACATGGTACCGTTTCAAGGAGGCAGGGCTGGGCAATAAATGCCATGCTTTTTTTAAAAAATGATTCCTCGGGGCCAGAGCAATAGGAGAGCAACTAGGGTGCTTGCCTTGCGCATGACCGGTTCATCCTCGCTGTCCCACATGGTCCCCTCGGAGCACCTCCAGGAGAAATTCCTGAGTGCAGAGCCAGGAGTATCTCCCGGGCATCACCAGGTGTGGCCCAAAAATAATAATAATAAAAATTCCATAGATTTGCACACTCTGGAAGAAGCAAGTGTGGGGCCCAGGCAAGGGAAACCCTTCCACAGCAGGGATGAAGACTTCGCAGGCAGCGACCATTAAAGGAGACTGATCCCTGAGCACAGAACCGGGAGCAAGCCCTGAGTACCGCCAGGTGGGCCCAAAAGAAGCAAACAAACAAACCGAAATAGGAGCTCCATAAATGCCCCCCACCCAACCACCCCTGAAAACTAGAGTATAGTTACTTTTCTTAAGATGTACTTTTTCTCTGACAACTGGGCATGTAGATTGATCTGTTTTGTTTTGTCTATTTGGGGTCCATACCAGGTGTTCAGGGCTTACTCCTGTCTCTGTGCTCTGGGGCCATATGGGGTGCCAGGGATTGAACTGGGGTCGGCCACATGTGAGGCCAGGGCCGCGTATGTAGCCTGCACTCTCTGTGCCACCATGTGCTATTCCTGTACTATCTCTCTGGCCCAGGGTGTACTTTTTTGTTGTTGTTAGAAAAGCAAAATAGTTTTATTTAAAGAAATTTATTTAGAAAAATGGGAGGGGAGAGAAAGAGAAAGATGTTTGTTCCAGTGAGAAGATGGGCGTCTCCAAGAGGGGAAGAAGATGTCCCTTTTAAAAGTCTGTCTGGGTCCAGACAAGCGTGCAGCCTTTTCTTACACCTTTAGGTTTACTACTAAGAAACTTGGGGTGCTCTGGCTGTGGGTGAGGAGCCCTGAGAAGGAAGTAGGACTCTCAGACAGCCTCCAGCCCCAACCGGGACATAAAGCACTAGAACTGTATCCTGTGTCCTCATGGGGCCCATTCACCTTTCCCGCCCATCCTGGAGTCCTGCGAGCATGAAAAGGGGGCGACATTTTGGGTTTGGGGCCACAGCTGACGATGCTCTGGGATTGCTCCTGGCTCAGCACTCGGACATTCCTCATGGGAGAGCAGATGGACGCCAGGGATCGAACCTGTGTTGGCTATATGCAAGGCAGGCCCCTTACTTGCTGTCCTATCACTCTGGCTTCGGAAATGAGGCCACAGTTTTTTTTTGTTTTTTTTTTCAATGGGTCGATATTTTGGAAGAAGAACTTTGGCAAATGTGGAGCGACAGAGGAGATGGCTGGAGAGGGTCCCGCGGCCAAGCGCCACTGATCAACGGCTCTGTGCCAGCGACTAGGAACGCAGATGAATGTGTGCTAGGCAACGCAAAGTCAATTGTAATGTGCTGCTTTGGGAACAGGCTTTGGGCATCAGGGTGGAGTAATTCGAAATACAGTGGTGGGAAGGTGTAATGGTGGTGGGCCTGGTGTTGGGATATTGAATGTAATCAATTATTGTGAACAAACTTTATAAAAATAAAATTTAGAAAATAGAAAGAAAGAAAGAAAGAAAGAAAGAAAGAAAGAAAGAAAGAAAGTATGCCGGGGCTGAGCTCCTGGGAGCTGGGGAGACATCAGAGGGGTTGGGGAGGGAAGCAGGGGTGAGGGCTGTGCAGTGCCCCCCCCCACCTCAGCCTTCCCCACCCCCCTGAAGGCTCTTCAGAAGCCCCCCGAGGGAGCAGGAGAAATAACAGCAAAGCCTGACCCCTGGATATGCTGAGGTGAGGGGTATGCACCGCGGGTGGGCCAGCCACAGGGCTGAGGGTGGGCGGGCAGGCTGGTGGGCACAGGCCGAGGGTCTACAGCTGGGCCTCTGGGGAAGGAGACGCAGGGGAGTGCGGGAGGGCCCCTTGCCACTCGGCCTGGGTGGCCCAAAGTTCTGCTCGGGGGTCTGGGGAGCCCTAGAGTGTGGGGTGAGGGCGTAAGGAGCCAGGGCAGTTTCCCCGATCTCCTGTGCGCCCCCCCACCCCGCACCCAGCCCCCGCCCGCTATTCTGAGTGTCTCCGTGCCCCGTTCGCTCCTTCCAGGGTCCGAGAGTCCATCGTCGCCATTAGCCTTTCTCCTCTGCCCTCCCCGCCGTGTCAGCACTGTGAGGACAGGACTGGACGCGGGGCCTCGTGCCAGTGCTCACCCCGGCCCCTAGGGTTTCAGGACGGACACACACGACTGCCCGGAGACAGCAGGGCTGACCCTAAAGAGTACGTCACTGAATCTCACGGTGGGTGACAGGCTGCGAAGCCCTCCCCCACATCACGTACGGAGCACTGAGACCTGAGCACTCGGCCCACTGGAGACCAGCCGCCTCTGCCCAGCCCGGTCAGGGGCAGCCTCCAGACTCGTAGAGAGAAAACAAGCTTCCATGGGCGACCGGTGCGTCCCCTGCTGAGCCGCGCGTGGGGCTCTGAGTAGCTAGCAGGTGTGGGTGAGTAACGCAAACCCAGACGGCTGTGGTGAAAGCGAAAGGGCAGGGCAGGGTCAGTCCAGCCCCGAGTCCCCTCAGGACACATGCAGCCCCCTCGGGAGACTCACACTCCCCCGCGGCTGCCGGCCCAGGGCTCGGGAAACCAGGAGACACAGAAAACAGCACCCGGGATAGAGGCGTGGGCACCGGCTGAGCTGACCACTGCCTGGGCTGCCAAAGGGGCCTTTCTCCTCATCCCACACGCCACACACACACATGCCACACACACACACACACACACGCACACACACCACACCACACCTACGTCATAGGCCACCACCCACGTGCCTTACCACGTGTCAGCACCACACACAGACCACATGCCTCACCACATTTACACCCCACACAACGCACACAGTGCACACCACACTTATATGCCAAAGCTCACACACAGACCATCGCGACATCATACACACATACTGCCTCACGCACATTTCTACAGCACACACACATACCACACACATATACCACAGACTCCCACAGCACACACACACGTACACATTGTACACACATACCACACCACACGCACTCCCACAGCACACACACACATAAAACACACATACACTACACTGTACACACATACAACACACTTACCCCCACAGCACACACACATATACACACACCACACTGTACACACATACACCACACAGACTCCCACAGCACACACACACCACACACATACACCACATTGTACACGCATACCATAGCACACACACTCCCACACCATACACATGCACTACACTGAACACACTTACACCATACAGACTCCCATAGCACACACACACATACACATTGTACACACATACCACACCACACGCACTCCCACAGCACACACACTTACACACATACACACCACACTGTACACACATACATCACACGCACTCCCACAGCACACACACACACCACACACACCACACCATTCACGTTTCCTTAACATACACACACATATATCACACACCACACACACACAGCACACATATGCCACATAAACTCAGAATAAAGGAGCTTTGTGCCCACATGGGCGCAGAGCCCACTGCTGTTGTCCAGCGTCTCCATGTCCGGGCTGAGACCCTCCTGGGTCCGGGGCGTTGGTCTCACAGCAGCGCACAGGCCCGGGGGCTGCTTCCAGAAGGAAGTGCCAGTCTCGGCCCTGCCATCTGCCGGGCGCAGGGCCAAGCCCCTCATGTTCCCGACTGTGTGAGAGCTTTCGCCGGCCTTTGCGTCCACGAGGCACGGTCACCACAGCCATCTGCACTGCTCGGCGCTGGCCCTGACCAGCAGAGTTAGACGTGGTGTGACAGAGACGAGCCCCGGCTGGCTGCCACACTGCAGCCCCAGACCCCGCGCCCGGCACCTCCTGCCCCACACTGGCACCGCCACTGCTCAGTCGGGTGTAGTGGGAGGGCCGTCCTTGGCGGGGGTCCCGCGGGCCAAGCCATTGTCCCTCTCTGACCGCTCCCGCTGTGGGGGATTGGGAGGGCCAGTGGCCAGTGCGTATGGCAGTGCTAGAACAGCACCAGAGTGTTTCAGTAAGTGGGAGCCATTGCCATTATCAATAGGGCTGGATCCTACTGGAACATTCCATTCCGTCTGCTGACCCCCAGTCTCTTCTCCAAGAGACCCCGGCACTGATTCCCAATCACCTGCCTCCCTCTGTCTCTCTCTCTCCCTCTGTGTGTCTCTGTGTCTGTCTCTGTGTGTTTCTGTCTGTTTCTCTCCCCACCCCCCGTGTGTGTCTCTGTCTTTCTCTCTCTCCTCTGTGTGTCTGTCCCTGTGTGTCTCTGTCTCTGCGTGTCTGTATGTCTCTCTCCCCCCATTTGTGTCTCTTTGTGTCTCTGTCTCTGTTTCTCTCTCTTTCTCTCTTTCTCTCTCTCTCCCCCTCCTCTTCTCCCTCTCTCTCTCTCCTCCCCTCCTTTATTCATCTCCTTCCTCTGCCGTCCCACCCTCCTTCCTCCTGGACGCCATTGAACTGCTCTAATTCATTGTGCTGCTCAGAGCCTGGGTGCAGGGATGTGACAGCTTGAGGGGGTGCGGGCGGGGGTGGAGAATGGGGAGCTTGTGTAATAGGACATAAATAAACTCGCACATGCTTTTTTTTTTGATTCTCATTGCAAATCTTTGCCTATCACGAGGCAGTTTTTGCTTTGTCTTCTCGTGAGCCGCGGGGGGAGGCTTTCTTCACTGCCATCTCCCTGCATCGTGTGCCCCGGCATCCCCGTCTGTTCGGGTCAGAGTTTGTGCAGGGCTGGCAGCATTTCACACGCTCTGAGGCCACTCAAAGTCCTGGAGGCAAAAGATATCAAAGTCGGGATCCCAGCCAAGCTCTCAGCTTGCTGAGTGGCGGGGCCCAGGTGAGTGCTGATGCTGAGTACACACCTGGCGCCTCAGACGCTTCCCTGCACCTGGACTTGTGCAGTGCGAAGAAACCCTCCCACCCTGTTTGAGGATGCCTCTCACGGTTCTGGAACTATGTCCTATGGTGACTTCTCCACGAAGCGCCTGTAAACGTCAAGTCTCAGAGACCGTGTCCTGTCAGAGACGCCTTGGCCCCTGACTCTGATGACTCTGTGACAGAGCAATATCCCTACACAGAGCTACAGGGAGGTTATTGATGGGGGATCACAGGCTCATGGGGTAAGAATCGGTGGGGCCCTTCCACATGCCAACAGACCACTGAGCATATGCCGATATGGGAAGGACTTTGAGGAAGAGCGGTGGAAGGAGGGAAGGAAGGAAGGGAAGGAGGGAGGGAGGGAGGGAGGGAGGGAGGGAGGCTTCAGAGTACTGGAGGTGGTTATCAGAGGGGGTGGAGGCTGGGTAGAGAGGGAGCTATTTACCAGCACAGACAGCAAGCAAGGACGGCAACTATAAACAAGGCATTGCATTAAGCATTGAGAAAATAAAAGGCATTTTTATTTATAAGTGATAGCCCACCTACTTCCAAAGTGGATTGGAAGGTGACTCACACCGAAAACCACATAGGCAGTAGGAGGACTAAAATAGAGCATCAGATTCATGAAAACACAGCAACAAGCCCTGCGTCGTGGTGGCCATGCCTGCAGCTGCAGTGTGGCCTCTGCCCACCAGGACCTTACACAGGCCACTGCCCAGGGCAGGTGCCAGTGCAACAGGCCAGGCACGCACCTGGGCCCACGGCACCTTTAGGAGCCCATGAAAGTGTTGTGGTATTTTATTGTGGGGTGGCAGCTTGGGATGACACTAGGCAGTGCTCAGGACTTAAGCCTGGTGGTGCTCGGGGACCATATGGGTGCCAGGGATCGAACCTAGGATGGTCACATGCGAAGCAGGAGTCTGACCTGCTGTATTACCTTCTGGCCCCAAACCACAAAACTATTTTAATATTCATTTTAAAACTGGAAGGAATCATTTTTAACCTAAACACTAGAAAAAAGAAAAAAAGTTTTGATTTGTAGTACAAATATGTCTTTCTACATGCCAACCCCAAAAGCAAAATATAAATTTTATTTCATTGTTGTTGCTATTGTGTTTCTTTTTTTGGGGGGGTGCTCACCCGATGGTGCTCAGGGCTGACTCCTGGCTCTGCACTCAGGCATCACTCTGATGGGACTCGGTAGATCCTAACGGGTGCTGGGTTCAACCTGATCAGGCTGCATGCGAGGCAAGCACCCTCCCTGCTGTACTGTTGCTCCGGCCCTAAACTAATATTTTAAAAGGAAAATAAGGAAGAGGTAGATGCCAGCTCTGAACTCGGAGCCGCGCCCCACACAGGCCCTTCTCCACAATCGAGCACAGACTGCCTGTGACAAGGGCCCAGTCTTCCCAAACAGCAATTGCTAACACCGTGATCCTTCCACGTCTGATGAAATCATCTATTCTTACGTGTGTTTTCTCAACAGAGGGTGAATCCCTTGCAGGCAAGGACTAAGAAGTTTCCGTGACTGGCCCAGAAAAGTGGGGTGCCTGAGGCTTTCTAGATATTTGATTGAGAATCCACTGAGGGGCCGGAGAGACCCACGTCAGGGTCCCAGCACTGAGCCACCCCCCCCCCCCCAAGCACCCCTCCCAGCACTGCAGGGAGAGACTCCTGAATACAGAGCCAGGAGCAAACCCTGAGCACTTCCAGATGTGGCTCAAAAAAAATTTTTTTTTGTAAAAGTCCACTGGAAAAATAAATGCCAGATGAACAGAGAGGTGGTTGGCTGAACCCTTGCAGAGATGGCGACCTCCATACTCACAGGTCTTGCACAAAGAGGGATTCTGACCTTCAGAACTAGCAAAGAGATTCTTAAAGGCAAAGTTGGTAGGTATCACAGAGCCCAGAGCCCGTTCCGTGACTTGGTGAGTGAGGCATCACTTGCTACGTATCTTTAATTGCTACCTTAAAAAAAAAATCGAAACCCCCTTGGTTTATAACATCAGCCGGGGTCATGGCAGGATTTCGAATGCTCGGTGGTGGCTCTAACATTGCCAGAATTCGCTTCTGCGCCTTCTGGCTCCTGGCGTGCCTCAGCATCCCCCCTCACCTGTATGCCAGAGAAGCCAGGTTCTCAGCTGTGCCCCGCACAGGGTCATGTGTGGGGCCACAGACACAGCAACCGCCCAGAAAGGGGGTGTCAGGGTCGCCCCATGTGCCCGTCCACCTCTGGGGGCCGGGTGCTCGGATGGCAGAGTTTGGGGAGCATTTTTTCTCCCTTGCTCTTTCCTGCTTCTGCTCTGCTTTCCTCCCTCCTCCTCTCCTTCCTTCCTCTCCTCCCCCCTCTCCCTCTTCCCCTTCTCTGGTCCTCTTCGACCCTCCATCCCTTCACCCTCCTTTTCCTCCTCACTTGGCAGTCCTTCCTAGCCCCTATTTTTATCACCGCCTGTGACTCAGATGAACCCAGGAGCACCAACAGTTGAAGGACCTTCCCTTCCAAGAGACCGGCCCCAACTGGCTTGGGGAAGGCTGGATTCCCTCTGGCCCTTCACCCCATGTACTCACCCCACATTTGAGGGACCCCTCTGAGTGGCCTGGAATCTGCTTCACAGGCCACCACGAAAGTCCCTGGGGCAGGCCTGGGACCCCTTCCCAGAGCCACAGTCGGGGGTGGCTCCATCCTCGGTTCTAAATGCGGCCCTCCTCCCCCTGGGGCCCCTACCCTTTCTGGACCCCATAATAGCAACACAGACTTTGGCTGCCCTTCGTTTCACCCCGAAGAAGGCCTGCTTTTGCAATAAGGGGCATTAGAGGACTGTCGCTTGCCAGGAACACAGAGAGATGTTTTGTCTCTGCCTTGGGCGGAGCTGGCCTGATTGACGGCAGAGATAGAGATTGCAAGGGGGCTGGGGAGAAGCCCAGGAGGGTCGTGCAGAAGGCTAGAAGTGGGGGAGGGCCAGGAGCCAGCCCATGGGAGGAACTCCCCCAGCACCCCGCTTCCCAGAGGAGGACACTGAGGCCTCTGGCCCAGCCCCAGGACCTGGGCGTGGGGAGCAGGTAAGCCTCCTGCTGGCCATCCCCCTGGTGGAGAGCACCGGAGGGTCTCGGCGGCGAGAACGCTTTGATTTGCTAGGAGTGCCGGACACGGTCCGGTTGGCTGCCTTGGAGCCCTGCCGACACCCACGCTCGGCGGGGGAGGGCGCAGCCCGACTGAAACCAACGCATGATTTATTCACTTTGCATTAAGTGTCGACGTGCAGGGCCTTCAGATCTGAGCGTGAAAACCTGGTGGCCCAGAACCCCTGGTCCCCATGCGTCCTGCCCCCAGGGAGCCCTTGTTTGAAGATCCAGCAGTGGGTGGGCAGCAAGGTCCTTGTGTTCCAGACACCGCAGGCTGTGCATTGTGGGTGCAGGACCCTGGGAGCCGCAGACCTCCATGCCCCCATCTCAGGTGCAGAAGAGACGAAGGTTTGGAGCGGCCGAATGGACCCTGAACCCTGAGCCGCCCATTCTCACTGTCGCGCCTGGGAAGGGCAACTCAACCACCCTTGAGCCTGTCTCCACCTGTGACAGTGATACAGTCTTGCCCACCTCTCACCGTTGTCCCGAAAGCAGTCCTCCTCCTCCTCCTCCTCCCTCCTTCTCCTCCTCCTCCCCCTCCTCCTCCTCCTCCTCCTCTTCCTCCTCCTCCTCCTCCTCCTCCTCCTCCTCCTCCTCCTCCTCCTCCTCCTTCTTCTTCTTCTTCTTCTTCTTCTTCTTCTTCTTCTTCTTCTTCTTCTTCTTCTTCTTCTTCTTCTTCTTCTTCTTCCTCCTCCTCCTCTTTTTCCTCTTCCTCTTTCTCCACCTCCTCCTCCCCTCTCCCTCCTTCCCTCTCATCCCTCTCCGTCCTCCTCTTCCTCCTCCTCCTCTTCCTCCTCCTCCTCCTCCTCCTCCTCCTCCTCCTTTTCCTTCTCTTTCCCAGACCATACTATTGGCCAATGACAAGGTTGGGATTTGACCCCAGATCTTTGTCACCCCCCCAACTCACCCCCAGCGTTTTGGGTTGAAACAGGTGGGGCACTCGCTTTGCACACTGTCAACCTGGGTTTGATCTCCAGCATCCCATATGGAACCCTGAGCTCTGCCAGGAGTGATCCCTGAGCACAGAGCTGGGAGTAGGCTCTGAACACACCTGGGTGTGGCCCCCAAACAAAACAAAACGAAAGGCAAAGGAAAGCAGGGCAGACTCAGCAAGCCTGAGGTCCAGCTCCTTCTTTCCCCCCTAAATGTCCACCCCTCTGGGATGGGCCTTCAGGTTTGCCCACAGGAAGTCTGGGGAAGGTGGGGGCAGGAGGGTGGGGAAAGGCACCTCCTGCTCCTGAACCCCATCTTCCTTCCCCCCGCCACCCACCCCGACTTTCCTGCCTTATAGGGTTTGGCGAAAGCTGCTCACTCAGCAGCCTCTTGTACTGCTGAAAACAAAGCCAGTTTGTTTTGGCACCACAGAGAGGCGCGGTCCTCGACCTCCGGACACCTCTGTGGGAAGAGGACTGGGCAGGGAGCCCGGCTGTCACTCCCATCAGTCTCCGAGTGTCCATGTCAGCATCCGTCCCAGGCAGCTCTGAGGGGGAAAGGACCGCATACATTCTGTCCACTTCAGCCAGCTCATAGCCCAGTC
Source organism: Sorex fumeus (assembly GCF_029834395.1). Taxonomy (NCBI): domain Eukaryota; kingdom Metazoa; phylum Chordata; class Mammalia; order Eulipotyphla; family Soricidae; genus Sorex; species Sorex fumeus. The sequence continues at coordinate 4,825,975 of NW_026606060.1, read as the reverse complement.
CCCAACACCACATATGATCCCCTGAGTGCTGCCAGGAGTGATCCCTGAGCACAGACCTGGGAGTCACCCCTGAGCACAGAGCTGGGAGTGATCCCTGAGCACAGAACCAGGAGTCATCCCTGAGCACAGAGCTGGGAGTCAGCCCTGTGTACAGAGCTTGGAGTGATCCCTGAGAACAGAGCCAGGAGTCATCCCTGAGCACAGAGCTGGGAGTTAGCACTGAGTACAGAGCCAGGAGTGATATCTGAGCACAGAGCTGGGAGTAATTCCTGAGCACAGAGCTGGGAGTGATCCCTGAACATAGACCTGGGAGTGGTCCTTGAGCACAGAGCTGGGAGTGAACCCTGAGCACAAAGCCGGGAGTCACCCCTGAGCATAGAGCTAGGAGTGATCCCTGAGCACAGAGCCGGGAGTCATTCCTGAGCACAGAGCCGGGAGTCAGCCCTGAGTACAGAGCTGGGAGTGATCCCTGAGCACAGAGTTGGAAGTCATCCTTAAGCACAGAGCCGGGAGTCATCCCTGAGCACAGAGGCAGGAGTGAACCCTGAGCAGAACCAGAAGCACTAATGAGTGTGGCCCACAGTAAAACATTTTTAAAGCCCCAGCCTGAGTGTTGTCCCATGTTAGCCCCACTGAAGCAGGGCCTGACGCAGGTGCTGAGTGTGACGTTGACCCTTCCAGTCTCAGGGCCTGCACCCCTGTCCAACTAAGCTCTTGTCCGCCAACTTGAGCAAAGAAATGCCAGGCATGGGGCTGGGGTGATAGTGCAGTGGGGAGGTTGTTTGCCTTGTGTATGACCGACCTGGGTTCGACATACACAAAGTACCGACCCAGCACCGACAAGAGTGATTTCTGAGTGCAGAGCCAGGAGTAACCCCTGAGCATCACGGAGGTCACCTGACCCCACCCCAGCCTCCCCAAAAAAAAAGGGGAAAAGAAAGGAAAGAAATGTCCATCAGGTTCAGAATCCTCATCTTCTTCCTGTGTCCCCAGCTCGGCAGTGATGCAGCTGCCCAGGGTCAGAGGCGGCTCCTGAACCAGCTCCAGGGCCCGCCAGGGCTCCAGCCTTCCCTCACCCCCAGACTGGGATCCCCCGGCCCTTCACCACCTCAGGGAGCGTGACAGGCACGTGTCTGCCCTGGACGGCTGAGGGTGAGTGTGGGCTCTTACCCGGCACCTCCAGCCCGGCCACCGGGTGCATTTCCCAACAGCCTGAGCCTTAACCAAAGAGAACTGGAGCTACCTTAGGGATTAGATGTGCAACGGGTGGGAGACCCTCTCCTGTCCCCCCACCCTGCCAGAGCTAGAGAACAATATTCACAGTCCAGGGCACTGCCACCACCATCACGGTGGCCCAACTCCCCAGTACCCTCCACCAGCACCCTCACCCAACTCCCCAGTGTCCTCTACTACCCTCACCCAACTCCCCAGTGTCCTCACTACCCTCACCCAACTCCCCAGTACCCTCCACCACCCTCACCCAACTCTCCAAGGCTCCACTCCTCTCTCTTCGGGTGGAAACTGCGATCCTTTTCTCCTTCTCTGGCGAGAAACGTGTCTGCAGAGACCCTCTGCTGACTTGGGGTGGGCCAGGCTGAGGGCTCAGCAAACCCAAGCTCTCACATGGGCCCCGGCTGTCCTGGCACCCCCCCCCAAACCGGTGCCCTGGGGCTCCAGTTTATTGCTTCTCTCTTCAAACAGCACTTCTTCGCCTCACAGAGACATCTGTGCGAGAGTTAACCTCAGAGAGAAGGAAAAGACTTTCATCTCTTCCTGGAGGACTGTGGGAGAACAATTTTCCGATACCTTTCCTGGACATGGGGTAGGCATCAGCAGGTGGCCTGGAGGTGTTTCTGGGACTCCCCTGCCCCCGGCTTCCTACCCCCACTCTTGCTGACATCAGGCTGGTCATTCGCCCTCTCAGCTGGTACTACTGTCTGTCATCCACATCCAGGACATTGATGGGATCATCATTTTGGGGTTTGGGGCCCCACCTGGCTGCACTCAGGGCTCCCCGCAAAAACCAAAGTAGCTGGGCCGCATCTTAGGCAGGTGCCTCACCCCTGTACTCTCGCTGATATTCAGTTCTTGTCCACCACCCCAACCCCAAGCACCCAGGACGTCCCCGCAGGGTTGGGGGAATGGTGTGGCAGCAAGCCCAGCCACCTTCCCCTCCCTGTGGTCCCCTCCTTAGCTCTCTGTACCTCCACCGGCAGACGACAGCCGCCCACTCCCCAAGAGAGTACTTGGTTCTCCGTCTCATCCCACCTCCTGCCTGCTCTGTCCTGCCACTGAGAAAGATGCTTTTTCTAATGTTCAGAACAAGGATAGCTCTACCAAGAGAAAGCACGAGCCCGGGGCTGACATTGGTCTCCACTCTGATGGGTCAGTGTCCGCCAGGGCTATTTAAAAAAATTCCTATATTAAAAAAAATTCCTGTATTCCGGACATATTCTCTGGTCTCGGGTAATGTAACAGTTTGCTCCTCAGCCACCACAGATCAGGAGGTGCTTTCCCGGGGTACCCTGTTTGCTCGGTTGCAGATGGCGTCTGTGAATGTGGGAGGAGGAACTGCCTTCTTCCCTCCCCACCTCAGTCACCCAGGAAGTGTCCCCGGGGCTCAGGACTGAGGAGATCTGCCATGAGCTCCACCTGCACATGGACGTTTGCTTCCCTCTGATTCCACATGATAATCTGGGATTGAGTCCCACTTGTTCTGCCCGTCCTGGGAACTGATCCCTGACACCTGATTTCTTGGGGACTGTGGAAGTCAGGCTGGAGCAAGACTCTGTGAAAGAAAAGGAGAATCAGTCCCGATTCCCCCGCTTTCTCCGCAGATTTCTCACAGAGCTGTGGGTTCCGTGGCTGAAGAGAACTTCAGGAGGAGATGAACAGTGAAGTGAAGCCCTTGTATGTAGAGATTCTGGGCTAGCAGAGAAAGAGGAGCACAATCAAGAGAGAATGTGAAAGCTTGTAACTATCTCACAGTGATTCAATAATTTTTTTTTAAAAAAATGAAAGAACCCCCCCAAAAAAAGAGAGGGCGTGGGCCGTTCCAGAGGGGAGTCAAAGGCATCCAGGAAGTCAAAGAAAGGACTCACACCGCAGACTGCTCCCCTTTGCGCCGTCCGTGTAGCCGAGTCTGCTGCTAGGACATTCATCGTCAGGGAAGAGCTTTGAACACTCAGTGCCCACCCCCCATCGTGTAGTCTTGTTCCTGCAGGAGCTTTTCCCAGGGGGTACCCAGCCCTCTCTGGGCCCCTGCTGGTACCCGAGTCTTAGCCTCCATTCCTGCATCTACAGACAGGGTCTTGCTGGGTGCAAGAATCTTCCTTCGTGGGTTGGCTTCTTGTTTTCATTTCTGCCGCTCTGGGGTTAGTGACAGAGTCATTTCTTTGAATCACATCTTGGTTTCGTTCCTTTCCAAGAATCCACTGCCAGGGCACGGTCCCCCACCCCCACCTCCCACTCCCACCATCTGACTGCCTGCCTCCTCGATGGCTGAGAGCAAACTCAGAACACCCTTGACCTTTGGGCCCTCCTCCAAGCCCATCCCCAAGTCCAGTTCTTGAGGACAAGCAGACCACGGCGTTGCCCCCTACCTGGTGCTTGCCTCTCCTCACTGTCAAAAACCCCCTTCCCTCGTATAACACAGTGGGTCACGCTGCTCTTCATCAGCCTCCTCCCTGCACTCAGTCCTAACCTGAAACAAAGCAGTAAAGCAAAGGGAAGCAGATTCCGAGCCCTTTTGGGAACTGCATTTCCACCGGGGTGGTGAAAGGAACCTGATTCAGGAGCTGAGTCTGCCACCAGGACCCATAGTGATATGGGAGTGTAGAGTGGGGATAATGAACCATATCCTTGGTGCTCAGGGGCTACTCCCAGCTCTGTGTCAGGAAGGGGCCCTGGAAGGCCCAGGGGCCCCATATGCAGTGCTGGGGGTCTCAGCTGGCAATCACGAGCAGGGCTTCTTCCCCTCAGCGCCTCACCTTCTCTCCCGCCGACAGCCGCGACGCCTTCCTGCTCCCCTGCCTTTGTGCCCCCCGCCCCCGTGGCCAACTCCTGCTCAGAGCCTCTCCCCAGAAGCCCCCCGACGCCTTCCCATGCCCCCTTCTAGTCGTGGCTCACAGTCCTTTTGGTGTGGGGAAGGATTGGGGGCTGGTTGGGCCATCCCCGGTGGTGCTCAGGGCTGACTCCTGGCTCTGACCTCAGGGCTCATTCCTTGCAGGCGCTGGGGATGAGGCCCCTGTCGGCCATGTGCAAGGCTAGCATCCTATCCGCTGTACTATTGCTCCGACCCCATCAGCTCACAGTTTTACCTTTTGCCAGCCACCCCCTGTTAAACGTGCCCCACCAGCCTGCCCCTGGCCCAGCACCCCGGACTCCCTTTTCCTGCTCTGATTCTGTTCTGGCACTTACACGTGGAGTGTTCTCATCCCTCCCACCACGCTAGAACGATGACTTAGTCAGGCTGTTCTTTTTTATCACTTCAACTCCCCTGCTACAACATGAACTCAGCACGGGAGGACGGAAAACTTTGTTTATTTGGAGGCTGGAGTGAGAGTAGAGCAAGGAGGGCATTTGCCTTGCATGCAGCTGACCTGGTTCGATTCCAGAGCACTGCCAGGAGATATCCGTGAGTGCAGAGCCAGGAGTAATCCCTGAGCTTTCCCCGGTGTGGCCAAAACAAACAAAATGTCTAGTTTGCATTGTTCAGTAAATGTTCATTGGATAAGTGGGTTTTATAGACTCTGAGTCTTAAGGCTCAGAGACATAAAATCACTCAGCATTTTGAAGCTGGTTGTTATTGTTTTGGGGCACATCTGGTTATGCTCAGGGCTTACTCCTGGCTCTGTGCTCAGAGATCTCTTCTGGAAGTGCTCCAGGGACTATATATGGTGCCAGATACTAAGCCCATTCGGCAGCATGCAAGATTTAGCCTTGGCCAGTGTCTGATCTCTCCAGCCCTACTCAGCATTTTTTTTGTTGTTTTTTCACAATATTTGATTACATTTAATATTCAAACACCAATCCCACCACCATTACACCTTCCCACCACGATATTTCAGATGTTTCCATTCTGAACCCCAAACCCTGCCCCAAAGCAAAACTGAAATAATTTATTTTGTATTGTTTGTTATGAAAAACTATTGGAAATGCTACAAAAAAAGTTTCCTTTGGGGAAAGAGTGTGAAGATTATTGTATTTCACCCAGGGGCCATAAAGCCCTTCTATACGAGATTATTAACATGTTGTTAAAGTTGTGCCGTGTGTGCTTTTATACACACACACACACACACACACACACACATGTGTAAAAAAAAAATTTCCTTCTAAGATTGGTTGCCTCCTACTTTAAACTCCATCAAATGCGGTATGGTACTCTTGGAGCAGGGGTGGTGTGAGGTATGAGTTGTCCAGGAATAGGTTCACTCACGGGTGAGACTCAGCCCGAGCATATGGAGAGCAGTCGTTAGTCTGGCGGCGGTTTTTGGCTGGAAGTTTTTGGCTGCCAGGGCTGAGTCCCTTGGGGTGGGGAGGGTCTCACCCATCCCTCTCCAGAGCACCCTGAATGAAAAAGCCTGGCACGGGGTCTGGCGGCATAGTTATGGCGTGTGTCATGTTATGCTCCCTTCCGGGAGAGAAGGACGTGTGATCTGGATGCTGGCCGATGACGAGACTATGTGGCACCAGCCGGAAGTGGCCTATGAGTGTGACCTACTCAGCGTTTTTGATGCAAACGTTTATACATGTTGGCTCCCGACACTTTGGACACAGGTGCTGGTTTGGTGTCACTGAGTCACTCATCTGGGGGTGCTCCATGTGGATCCACAGCCTCTGAGAGTGACCCCTGCATCTCTGAGCAGAATCTGCCTGGTGGTGTCCAGCTGGGTTTGTGCAGAAGTGAGGGACGGTGTCCAACACGACCGAAGAACAACATAGGGCAAGAGGCAGGCTTCAGTCCACAGCACCCCCACTCTCTGTCCAAGTGACCCTCGGTGCTCCCCAACCTCCCTGCCCTTCCTGAGACCAGTCACAGACTCCAGAGGGCGTGTGCGGGTTACAAGAGCTGCCACTCAGGAAATGCTCAAAGAAGGAACAGCACACGATGCCCACCCAGGCCAACACTGCCAGGCTCCTGGGCTCTGAGTTCAGCACCTATCTCAGGCCACGGGCACTGAGTTCAGCACCCTGTCTCAGCATTAAAAAGTGAGCTGCAGGCCTACAGAATTTCCTTCAGCAAAGAGCTCTTGGATGCTCCATGTACGGACACTCCTGGCCCCGGCCATCTTAAGCCTGGACCCCAGAATGACACTCATTTCCCAAGGTGTCTAGGAGTCGGGCTGAGGGGGGCGGGGCGGGGAAATCTGGGGTCACGGATGGAGGAATGAGTCAGGGATGATGGGTTGGAGGTGGGAACACTGTGTGCCTGGAACACGGTTTAAATCACGGTGTCTAAGGAAAATAAAGGAACCAAATGCTGCAAAACTTGGGCCTGGGGGTGTGTTCCTTGTCAGTGAGTGAGGCTGGCCTTGGGCATCCTCAACAAAGGCGGACAGACAGACAGAGACGGCTGCAGAGTGGCAGGCAGACTGGGTCCTTCCTGTGGGGGCACCAGCAGAGCCCTAGTACCCGGGGCTCCTGCAGCCAGAAACTGGGTGTTTCCCATCCGAGCCGCTCTGCCCCGCATAGACCTGGAGGACATGTCCCCACAGGACGTTCAGCTCCTGGCACTGCTTCGGGGGTAGCTCCTGGCCCTGCCCTGGGCTGCCCCGTGGGGGGCAGACACCAGTGCTGAGCTGCGACTTAGAAACAGAGAGCTGGGGTTCCCCCGCTGGGTGCCCCTGAGCCCAGGCCTGCCAGCACAGAGGGGCTCAGACTAAGCCTAGGGAAGGGCTGGCGGGGGAGGAGGGGGTGGGCGACAGGGAGAGCCTCTGGGGACCCTTCTCTCAGGCCCCGGTCTACCATGCCCACCAGCTAGCCCAACCAGGAACCAGTTTTCCAGCTTCGGGATCAAAAATCTGGGAGCCAGAGAGATAATACAGTGAGAGTGTGTCTGCCTTGTACCCCAGGTTCGGACCCTGACATCCCAGGAGTAATGTCTGAGTGCAGAGCCAGAGGTACCCCTGAGCACGGCTGGGAGTGACCCCAAAACAAACAGACAAACAAAATCCAGGGATCTGGGTCACAGCCATGTCCCAAGGAGAGAGACCTGGGGGTTTCTCGGTGCTGGGGGGCTCCTCAGGCCTCTGTCTCCTGCGGTGGGGGCCCAGGGGAGCCTGTTCAGGAGGGCCAGAGGAAAGTGATGGGCCCTGATACTCATTTTCAGGGTTCCTTATGCAAACTAGTCCCCCCACTCCACAATCCCTCGGAAGTTCCTTGAAGAGATGGATAGTGCAAGTTCTGTCTCAGTCGACAGGTGTGGAAACGAGATTCAGCAAACCTGACCTCCAGGACAGCACGGTCAGTGAGCCCAGCCCCAGGCCAGGGAGGCAGCTCAGGTCCAAGCACGTCCCCTGCCTGTCCAGGGGCTTCAGCCCAGGAACCGCGGCAGAAACTGTCCCGGGTCAGCAGGCACCAGGCATGGTGCCGCGGGCAGAGTTGGGTAAGCCAACTGTCGCTCTCAGCGTCTGCCCTCTGGGACCCCCATCCGGCTCTCCTGAAGAGTGAGTCACCAGGGAACTGGATGGAGCCCGGCCGGGCCACCCCTGTCACGCTCTCCCTCCCCTCGGCCTCGTGATGGCTTCCCGGGAGGAGGACACTGCACTTCTCCGGTCCAGCGCTTATGGCTTTACTTAAAGCCTCATTCATCATCTCAGCACCCACCAATTAAATGAGATTCAATCAGGCCCTGACAACTAATTTAAACCTGGCCTCACAATTGGCCGTCACCAGCTATTTAAAACCCGTCCCTGGCCTCTGGGGCTCTTCGAAACCAGGACGATTTGTCCTGCCCGGAGCATAGCCCCACCCGCCTGTCCTCCAGACCCTGGCCTCCGCACTGACCCTGAGGGCCTGGCTGCTGATGAGGAGAGGAAGCTAAAAGCACAGGAGACCGGGAGTAGCTGGACATGCTGGCCAGCACACACTCTGCTGCTCGGACGAACGGGGCCAGAGCACGCCTGACTCCAGGCTGCAGCTGGCCCAGCGGCCTGTGATCTGTGCCTTGTCTCCCGGCTAGTTTTTTCTTTCTTTCGGTTTCTGGGCCAGACTCAGCAGTGCTCAGGGCTGACTCCTGGCTCTGGGCTCAGGGATCACTCCTGCTGGTGCCCCGGGGAACCTGACGGGGTGCCGGGGATTGAGCCTGGGTTGGACGCATGCAAGGCCAACGCCCTCGCTGCTGTGCTCCCGCCCCCGCTCCTGGCCTCTCCAGCCTGGCTTTCCTCCCCAGTGGGAATACAACAGCCTGTCTCTCAAGCACCCCACGCCCACTCCCCACCCGGCTTCTCAGCCAAGTAGCTGGGGAAGTGAGAAACCCCACGGCCTGGCCCCAGGGAAAACCCACCCTGAGCAGCGGGCATATTCCTAACTCGCAGACTAAGTGTCCACGCGTCTCTCGAGGGGATCACCAAGGGCAGACCCCCTCCAGGCCGAGATTTGGGTCCCGGCTGGTGCATCATGGAGGTCTTCCTGGAGGTGTTGCAGGGGAACCATGGTACGAAGGCTGGGAGAGACTCAGAGGAACCTGGAGCGGGCGGGAGCTGACGACGTGCTCCCACACACGCCCCACTCAGCCTCAAGCCGTGCCACGAGCTTGAGGAAGTTTAAAGCCCTGCTCTGCACTCCTGGGGTCTGCCCCCATTCTCCCAGCCCCAGAGCAGCAGCCACGAGGTGGGCCGGGGAAACTGAGGCGAGAGGCGGCGAGTGTGCGTTGACAGCGCGGCCCCAGCCTCTGCGTACTTGTGTGCCTGAAGGAAGATGTCGGGGAGGTGGTTCAGAAGGCCGGGAATTAGGGATGCATCAGGGAGGGCATGGCACTGTCTTGGGGGCTGGGGTGCCACCCGCCTGTCACTGTAGGGACCCCCACGGCCCTGAGAGGCAGGTGGGAGCCCTGGGGCCGCTCCTCTGGGGCTGAGGAGGGGGAAGTCACCACACAGGCTGTGAGGCGAGGTGCAGGGCCTGCAGTGGGCGGCCCTTCCCGAGTCACCCAGCCCCCGCAGACAGCCCTGTCCCTGGTGGGTTCCTCAGGGCCTCGTACCCCAGCTGACCGGCCGGCCCCATCGAGGGCAGCCCTCCTGTCTCTCTGGTCAGCTGCGCAGGCTCTGACGTGGGATGGAGGCTGGAGGGAAACTCCCAGTCCTGCTGCTCACCAATCCCTGATCCTGTCCCTTTAGCACAGCAGGTAGGGCATTTACCTTGCACACGGCCGACCCGGGTTTGATTCCTCCACCCCTCTCGGAGAGCCCGGCAAGCTACCAAGAGTATCTCGCCCGCATGGCAAAGCCTGGCAAGCTCCCCGTGGCGTGTTCAATATGCCAAACACAGTAACAACAAGTCTCACAATGGAGACGTTACTGGTGCCCACTCAAGCAAATTGATGAACAACGGGAGGATTGTGCTACAGTGCTACTCCTGTCCCTTAAGACCTCTGAGATGCTGCTGTGCCGTAAAGGTAAAGCGCCAGCTTCAGAGGGAGCCGTGAGAAGGGCACGGGCTCACCAGGGAAGTGTGTGCCCAGAAGAACAGGCAGGTGGAGCGATCCCGCCTCCGGCCAGCAGCCATCGGGGGAGGGGGAGGAGGAGCCCGGTGAAGTACCAAGTGAATCGGAAAGAAGGGCGAGGTGGCGAGGGCAAGTGAGGCCTCTGAACGACGACAGCCACCGCCTCCGTCTACCCTGAGGAAAGCTAGGCCCGTCTGGTGGAGCCAACAGGAGCTTCTCTCCTGGGGCCTTCCTGAGCACTTCTGGCCCCTGCCTCATGGTTGGGTGGCACAGGGACCCAGGACAGAGTCGCCTAAACTTCTGACTGAAATGCCGTGGGCAGAGTCTGGAGTGGGAGCTGGCCTGTGGCAGGATTGAGTAAAATCCAGACACAATCTCCAGACGCACGTTTGCCAAGGTGGGTCCTACTGTGGTGGAAGCAGCCTTGGGTACTGTCTGTTCAACTTCCAGAGGCGTTCTGGGTGCTGTTTGTCTTTCTGAAAGGGGGACAGTCAGTCAAGTCTGGGCACCCACGGGTCCCCGACCCAGCCTCTCAAATGCTCTGTGAAGGACCCTACTTTCTTTTTTATTTTATTTATTTATTTATTTATTTGCTTTTTTGGGTCACACCCAGCAATGCTCAGGGGTTACTCCTGGCTCTGCACTCAGGAATCACTCCTGGTGGTGCTTGGGGGACCATGTGGGATGCCAGGAATCGAACGTGGGTCAGCTGCGTGCAAGGCAAACACCCTACCCGCTGTGCTATTGCTCCAGCCCCAGGACCCACTTTCTGAGCTCATCACACACCGATGGTTTTGTAAAATACCACAAAAACTAAAGAATCACTAGGAAAAGAATGTTCACACCAGACTTGGATATCAACTCTCACTGAAAGCCTGCGTTTTGCCTCAGCATCTGGGCTTATAGGCAACTAGTGGCAAAGGTACTGTCATGGACGAGAAGCTTCCTGCTTCTCCTTCCCGCTGTCTGACGGCCCCCTCAGCTGGCCGGGGACACAGTTCTGCAGGCCTTGGTACCCGAAGAAAGCCCTTACTTCACGCTCTGTCTCTTGCCAGTGTCATCTGGGGCTGGATATCAGCTCCCAGCGCCCTCTTGCCTCTAATGTTTGAGGTCCTGGGTTTGACCCCCAGGTCTGCAAAAATATAAGGTGAACGCCTTCAAAAGACTGGGTGATCTTGTATTCCCGAGCAGGGACCACCCCCGAGTCCTATCTTTGATGCAAAGGAGAGGTTCTGAAGTGGGCTTGGGAACCCTTCTGACCTGGACCCTAGCCATGACTTCTGCTTGCCCCTCAGAGCTCTGCTGTTATGACCAGAGTCCCTGGGACCTCCCAGGCTGTCGCCCAGAGGTCAGTGGGCCCTGCAGGGCTGAGCTCTGGGTTCCAGGAGGGGTCTCTGGGGGCCTCAGCTGCCTCTAGACTCTGAAGAAACTCTCTCAAAAGCTGGTCCCCAGTGGCCATGCTAGCCCAGCCCTGCACCCTGACTCTGCTGCGGGGAGGTCCAGAGGATCTGGGGATCAGCTCTGGCCCAGACACTGAGCTGTGGGGGCAGGAAAGGAGCCTAGAAGATGTCCCCTTAAAAACGAAGCATTCAGGGCTGGAGAGAGAGCAAAGGGGAGCGTGGTATTTGCCTTGCATACGGCCAGCGTGGGTTCGATCCCCGGCAGCCCCACATGGTCCCCGAGCACCGCCAGGAGTGATTCCTGAGTGCAGGGCCAGAAGTAACCCCTGAGCATCACAGGGTATGATCCCACCAAGAAAAAGATGAGAGGCAGGGGGTGGGGGTTGTGGCTCAAGTATAAAGCAGAGGCTGTATGTAAGTGAGGCCTGCTTTAGGACCCTGGCACCATCGGGGGCAGCCCTCCCCACAAAATGAAGGACTTTTGGCAACCTGTATGAAGGAACAAAGCTGGTGATACGATTGTATATATAGTGGGGCCTGAGCGACAGCACAGCGGGTAGGGCATAGCCTTGCATGTGGCCAACCCTGGTTCCATTCCCAGCATCCCATATGGTCCCCCGAGCACCGCCAGGAGTCATTCCTGAGTGCAGAGCCAGGAGCAAGCCCTGAGCATCGCCGGAATGTGACCCAAAAAGCTCCCCCCACAAAAACATTGTATGTATAGTATTGTTTGGGGCCGCCCCGCCCAGCGGTGCTGGTGTTTGGAGAAAGGGGAGCTCCTCCTATGCCCTCCCTCCCCTCCCATCCCACCTGGGCTTCCCTTCCTGCCCTCCCAGCCACCACGGCCCCGTGCCAGGGACAGCTTAAGTGCTTGGCATGTGCCTGTGACTGCCCAGTGTCCCTGGGTCTGAGAGGGGCTCTGGCCGCCACCCCCTCCCTACTGCCCCCCAGCCCACAGACCACAGCCACACCAAAGCCAGCAGATCCGCCCGAGCTTGGGGCCCTGGTCTCTCCCGGGAGTGTGGGGTAGAAATGAGGAGAGAGGGAGACAATGGGGCAATCCCAGTGCCCAATGAGCTCAGGGTGGGGACAGGGCGCCCCTTAGTTCCTGCCTTTCTGGGGTTGATTTGGGAGTAGGGAAGGGGCCTCTGGAGAAGGACTCGGGCCCGAAGGCCCTATTGGTTTTGGCCAACCTCAAGGCCTTCCTCCCTCAGGCCCTCTGGCCTACCTGCTGCGCACTCCGGGCCTTCTAAACTAGCTCCCAAGACTGAGGGTTGTGACCTTATATGGAGCTTTTATTGTGTTTGTTTGGTTGGTCTGGGACTTCAGTGGGCAGTACTCGGGGCTGACTCCCAACTCTGTGTTCAGGGCTGACTCACAGCTCTGTGCTCAGGGCTGACTCCCAGCTCTGTGCTCAGGGATCACTCCCAGCTCTGTGCTCAGGAATCACTCCCGGTTCTGTGCTCAGGGATGACTCCTGGAAGCGCACAGGGAACAAGATGGGATCCCTGGGAGTGAACCCAGGTCAGCCGCATACAAGGCAAACTCCCTACCCCACCTACTCCCTATCTCGGACGCCCTTACATGGGGTTTTGAAGTAGATTCCTCTTTGATTTATCATCAGCAAATGCTTGATGTGGACACTTATTTTACTTGCCTATGTAGAACCAGAGTCATGCAAATAGTCCTCGGGCACAAAGGTCAGGAGTGGACGTGTTTCAGCAACCCAGGTCTAAGGCAGCCTCCACACATCTCTACTCCTTCATTCTGCACGTCACTCTGTACTCGGCTCCATCACTCTGTACTCTGCGCCATCACTCTGTACTCTGCAACATCACTCTCTCTGTACTCTGTTCCATCTCTCTGTCACTCTGCACCTTCTCTCTGCACCTTCTGCCTGTCACTCTGCGCCATCACTCTGCACCATCACTCTGTCACTCTGCACCATCACTCTTTCCTCTGCACCTTCTCCCTGTCACCCTGCACCTTCTCTCTATACCTTCTCCCGGTCACTCTGCACTGTCACTCGGCACTGCCGCTCTGTCCCTCTGCTCACTAGCTCTCCACTCCCTGTTGTCTTGTGTCTGAGCCTGGCCACCTCTCGAGCATCTCAGCTTGCCCTTCCCCTCGCTCCTTGCACAGTCCTCTCCTCCTCCTCCGCTGCGTACAACTACGCGCTTGGGCCTCCTTTGCCGTCTCAGGAAGGAAAAACAAGAAAGAGTAGAAATGGTCCCAGTTGGTCCTCATCGGGGCAATGAGACCCGGGCGGCCCGGGCAGGCGACAGGTCTGCCATCTCGCCAGAACACGTCCCCGGTGGCTCCCCTCACTCCCGGGACCGTGTGTTGGAGCCATGGTCAGCACAGAGGAGCCAGCGGACCCGGCCCTGCACCCTGCTGGTCAGCCCGCTCCTTGTCGGGGGTCATCCCCCCACATCCTTGGCTCTGCGACCCCTGAATGTCAGTGGGGCGAGGACAGATGCCTTCATCCCTGTGCACATGTGCAGTCAAGTTCCACCTGATGGAAAAGAAGCAAGATCCCATTTACAGCTCATGGGTGATGTTCGGAAAAGGAAAGCTGCCCGTCTGCCTCCTTCTGCCAGCTGGACCATGAATCCATTTCAACTGGACGGTGGGTGCCATGTTTGAAGCTGAGCTAGAGAAACGTTCGTAACAGCCTTAAGATGTTTTAAAATTAGTTTTTATTAAAACACCGTGGGTCTGGAGTGATATCACAGTGGTAGGGCATTTGCCTTGTAAGCAGCCAACCCAGGTTCAATCCCCATCATCTCATATGGTCTCCCAAGCACCCACAGGAGTAATTCCTGAGTGCAGAGTCAGGAGTAACCCCTGACCATTGCTGGGTGTGACCAAAAAAGCAAAAAATAAAAATTTTTTAAAACACCGTGATTTACAAAGTTGTTCATTATTTCAAGCGTTTAGTGTTCCCACACCACCAGTGTGACCTCCACCAATACCGCCAGTTTCCCTCCCAATCCCAGCCTGCCGTCTTAGGCACATAACAAATTTACTTTATATTGTTTATTCCAACAAAACTTTAAAAAGTGACAAGGAGAATGATCAGAAAATAAATCAGTAAGAGCCAATTTGTAATTACTATATGTTTTTCACCTATGTAGGTAACAAATTAAAACCATGTAATGCAGTATAACAAAATGCCTATTCTCATTTATACATATATATGTTTTCAACTCTGTAATCTAAAGAAGATTACATTTAATTGTATTTTATACTTGGATCTCATTTGGTAATAATCATGTCTCACCTGTCATTAATAAGACTTTTTTTCTTTTTGGGTCACACCCAGCGATGCTCAGGGGTTACTCCTGGCTCTGCACTCAGGAATTACTTCTGGAGGTGCTTGGGGGACTATATGGGATGCCAGGGATCAAACCCAGGTCTGCCACATGCAAGGCAAATGCCCTACCCACTGTACTATTGCTCCGACCCTAAAACTTTTAAAGTAATTCTATATTAATTTATTTTGGAATTTATCTGGAATAGGTAAAGCCTACATATGTAAATTTTTCCTCTACACTTGATCAGAGTAGAACAGCCCTCCACTCTGAACAGTTTACTTACTCACCTTGTTTATCTGAGGAGATTATGGACTTTCATCTTCATTGAGTCACTATTGTTTTGGCTCTTCTATCCCTTTAGTCAAATACGATCCTCACTGGTACAAAATCAGCTACCAGCAATTAAATGCCGATTAAATATTTATATTGGGCCAAACACAGAACACAATTTATTTTTGTTGTTGTTGTTGTTGTTGTTATTTATTCATTGGATTTGGGTCTACACCAAGCAATGCTCAGGACTTACTCCTAGCTCTGAACTCAGGGATCATGCCCAGAGGAGCTTCAGACCCCTTCAGGATCAAACCTGCCTGAGGCATGTGCAAGGCATGTGCAAGGCCTTATCCCCTGTACTACCCCTCTGGCCTGAGACAAAACTTTTTTTTAAATTTTTATTAGTGAAACACCATAAGGTACAGTTGTAGACTTACAAATTTTTGTGCTTGGATTTCAGTTATACAATGATCAAATACCCATCCCTCCACCAGTGCCCATTTCCCACCACCACGGATCCCAGTATCCCTCCCACCCCCCATCCCCCCCATCCCACTCTGCCTCTGTGGCAGGGCATTCCCTTTTGTTCTCTCTCTCCTTTTGGGTGTTGTGGTTTGCAAAAGAGGCAATGGGTGGCAATCATGTTTGGTCTATAGTCTACTTTCAGCATGCCTCTCCCATCCTGGGAGGATCCTCCCAACACCGTTTATTTGGTGCTCCCTTCTCTATCTGAGCTCCCTTTTACCCTAGCATATGTGGCTGGTCTCCAAGCCATGGAGCAAAACTCCTGGTACTAATCTCGGCCACTCTTGGGTGTTAGTCTCCTATTTTGTTACTTTATGTTCCCCAGATGAATGCAATCTTTCTATGTCTGTCTCTCTCTTTCTGACTCATTTCGAGTAACATGATACTTTCCATGTAGTATCACTTGTATGTAAATTTCATGACTTTGTCTTTTCTAACATCTACATAGTACTCCATTGTGTAGATGTACCAAAGTTTCTTTAACCAGTCATCTGTTCTCGGGCACTCAGGTTTCTTCCAGATTCTGGCTATTGTAAAGAGTGCTGCAATGAACAAACAAGTGCAGATGTCACTTCAACTATGCTTTTTTGCCTCTCTGGGATATATTCCCAGGAGTGGTATTGCTGGGTCAAATGGGAGCTCAATTTCTAATTTTTGGAGAATCGTCCATACTGTTTTCCAGAAGGGCTGAACCAGTCGACATTCCCACCAGCAGTGAAGGAGGGTCCCTTTCTCGCCACATCCGCGCCAGCACTGGTTGTTTTTGTTCTTTTGGATGTGGGCCAGTCTCTGTGGTGTGAAATGATATCTCATTGTTGTTTTGATCTGCATCTCCCTGATGATTAATGATGTAGAGCATTTTCTCATGTGCCTTTTAGCCATTCAGATTTCGTCTTTGAGAAAGTTTCTGTTCATTTCATTGCCCCATTTTTTTATGGGGTTGGATGTTTTCTTCTTGTGGAATTCAACCAGTACCTTGTATATCCTTGATATCAACCACTTGTCAGATGTGTATTCGGTGAATATCCTTTCCCATTCTGTAGACTGTCTTTGTATTTTTGTCACTGTTTCTTTTGAGGTGCAGAAGCTTCTTAGTTTAAGATAGTCCCATTTGTCTATCTCTGTTTTCACTTGCTTGGCCAGTGGCGTGACATCTTTGAAGATACCATTTGTTTCAATATCATGGAGGGTTAGGCCAACTTTGTCTTCAATGTACCTTATGGATTCCGGTCTGATGTTGAGGTCTTTAATCCATTTTGATCTTACTTTTGTACATGGTGTTAGGCAGAGATCTGAGCCCACTTTTTTGCATGTAGCCACTGAGACAAAACTTTTAAGCTATTTTTTCCCTTTATATTCAACAGCAACCTCAAAACAGGTGTTAATACCAATTCATTTGCATTTTATCCCCCCAAATAAGTTTTGTTTGTTCCACAAACATACGTTAATTCTTCTTACCTACCAGACACTAGGCAAGGCATTGGAGGTTCGGTAGAGAATAAGGATAAATGTCCCTTGACAGTACCAGTAAATGAAAATAAGGTAATGTGATGACAATATAATGTTATATCCTCTGTTTAAAATTCCAGCAACTGTAAGGCAGTATTTTTATGAACCAAGAAAAATGATACTGCATCAAGCTGATACCTGATGCCTTAATAATAGTTTCGCGTGATGTACTACCCATCAACCTCCAAACTTTGACATTTTTATTGTCTATTCCAAGGAGTTTTGCCATTTCTCTGGCCTCCGGCCGCCTTACTTCTCTGTGACAGGCCATCTTTCAGATGTGTCTCAGTCTCACAGTATAGCAGCTTCCTTTTTCTGTCGATTCCTGCTCATACCGTCAAGGAGAGGGGTTTGCGTTGTAGGCAGCAGAGACTGTCGCTCACTCCCGCTGTGATGCTGTGTTACTATCACACGCAGCTCTGTTTTATGTCTTTCTTCACACTCAACAGCTTTTCATTTCTTCGCTGAATCACAGCGTTCTTGGAGGCAGCTTGGATGGCTGTTAAATTCAACAAATAAAATTCCTAAGAAGGGACCAACCCTTCCGAGAAAGAAGCTCTGGCTGGGTGTGTGCAGGAGTGGGCTGTGACCGTGACAGAGGGAAGAGACCTTGAGCCACCCCCGGGGAACTCAGGTGCCAGAGGTGGAGAGGTGCATGATGCAAGTGTCACCTAGGAGCTGGCGGAGGGAGCCCTGGAGGTGACTCCTCACGCCCCAGCGCATGGGGTTGCCTTCCTGGCCAGTGATGTTCTGGACCTAGACGGTAAAGATGTGCCTGCACACATCTGTAGCACATCTGTAGCACATCTGTAACATTTACGTGCTCTAGATGAGTCAGATGCAAAATCTTACGTGGTTGGGTTTTGTGTGCATGAGGAGGGGAGAGGGGAGGCTGGGGTCACACCAGCTGTGCTCAGGGCTTACTCTTGGCTGTGTTCAGGGCTTGTGCCTAGAGATGCTCGGGGTACCTTATGCGGGGCAAGGAATCAAACCCAGGTCAGCCACTTGCTGGACAAGCCCCATACCTGCTGCAATATCCCCCCACTCCCAAATCTGTGTTCTTAGCAGCATAAAGAAGTGCATCTGTGGAATTAGGGTACACTTCTAGCATGCACATGACACACGTTCAATCCCTGGCACCACGTGATCTCCCAAGTATGACGGCGTGCAGCTCTGGACAACCCCCGGCATTGCAGGGATGTCTTGGGCAACTCCCGTGCCATGGGGTCCACGCAGCTCTCTGTCCTTGGGCTCACGTCCAACTGCTGCCAGCCTGGCAGAGTACTGCCAGGAGGGAACCCCTCAGCCCCCTAAGTACTGCTTGGGATCTCCTGCTCAAATTAAATTATAGATGCATCTTGGATTTGATGAAAAGTCTGACTACTTTGATTTTAAAATGAGTTTCAAGCTCAGTTGTCAGAATGTCACAAAATCAAGTATGACATCCACCCCACCCCACCCCCGCAACAGGGACTCTATACCATAACTAATAACCAATAACAGCTACTGATCAAAGACCCAGCCATGATTTAGGCTTTTCCAGACCCTTCTAGCAACCCTGGGAAGCCCAGTCAGTCCCACCGTGTTGCTTGCTTGGACAAGTCTGTTCCCATGTGTTCGGCTTATGAGGAAGCCCTAACGCAGAACAAGATTCTTATTTTGGTTCGTGTTAATTTGCCCACAGATATGCTAGATCTGGAGTTGGACCCACTGCCTGCTGGCCAGAGCTTTGCCTATAAATAAAAATAAAGCTTTGTTGGACCTGGAACCCTCAGTCCCTGAAGGTGGGTCAGTAACTGCCGTCACACCACCATTGCTGTTGGTCATTGCAACAGAAGCCTTTTGGCTCCACAAATATTTAACAAAAATGCTGAAATCAGGCTGGAGCAATAGCACAGAGGGTAGGGCATTTGCCTTGCACACGGCCAACCTGGGTTCGATTCCCAGCATCCCATATGGTCCCTCAGGCACCGCCAGGAGTAATTCCTGAGTGCAGAGCCAGGAGTAACCCCTGTGCAAAAAAAAAAAAATGCTGAAATCATTTAGCATTTGGCCTTTCAAGAAAAAGTTTGCCCACGCTGAGGATGTGGGTCTGGGCGAAGCTCACGCCTTGCATGGGTGAAACCCTGGCTTCACCACAAAACAGCAGCTGCAACTGTGATAACCCAAGGCTTGTCCCGCCCTGCAGCATGGAACCGGAGAAGCTGCATGCAGCAGAACCAGGCTGCCCAGGAAGCACGGCCTGCCCCTCGCCCAGTGCTCCTCGGGCCTGAAGAACCTGCAGCCCAGTCGTGAGCCTGCGAACGCTCAGGTTTCCCCCCATGCCACCAGACTGCCAGACCAGTGCGCATCTGCCCTGTTCTCTGCATCTTGTGTGGCCGCATTAAGCGGAGGCCTTGCACATGGCAGCCTGTGCCAGGTGGGCGAGCCTGGCCCATGCGGGACAGAAATCACGACAGCAGGAAACTGACTTGCAGACCACGACAGCAGGAAACGTTCCAGCACTCCCCATTCCGCAGGCGTCCGCACCGGGCTCTGGATTCTGAGCTCTGTGGAAAGGAGGTGAGGTGGAGAGGGCCCCACGGACTCCCCAGGCCCGGGCGATGGGCACTGGGATGCAGATGGCTGGTAAGTGGCCACACTGCACAGAAGAGACACTTAGGTGCCAGGCCAGAGTCCAAAGGCTGCAGGGCCTGGGGGACCTCGGTCTGCATTCTCACTTGGGCTGCATTTCCCAGCCCCCTGCCTTATTCAGGGGCTCCAGCCCCCTGTGCAGATTCAGAGAAGATGAGCGCTCGCTCTCTCGCTCTCTCGCTCTCTCCTCTCTCTCATCTCTCTCCTCTCTTCTCTCCCTCTCTCTCTTTCTCTCTCATCTTTCTCTCCTCTCTCCCCACCCCCCAAGCTGCTGTGGGTGACCAGTAACCCTCACTGTCCTTGGCTTGGAACATTCCAGCCACAGTCTCCCGCACCCCTTCTCTCCCCTCCCCCCATGTCCTAACCGTATCACCAAGTCCCCTATTTCTAAGACACGGGATTCAGGGCCACCCAATCTAATAGATGACTGTGATTACCTTCATGCTTTCCACAAAGGCCCCACTACTTCTGCGCTCCCAGGATTCTCTAGTTCAGGGGCTGGGGACTGACTCACGCCAGGCCAACCCCAACCGTCTCTGCTCTGGGATCCACCCAGACCTCCTTTCTCTGAGTACATGCGGAACTGGAGGCAGAGCCCAAAGCCTCTCCTTCGGTCTCTCTTTGGGGCAGCAGGCCAGCAGCTCAGCCCCGTGGTCACCGGGGAAACTCCAGCAAAGTCCCTCAGGGGCCTAATTGAAAAGCGGTCACCACCTCCCCCCCCCCCCTTCCCGCTCTTCCTTGCAGAAGGAGGAACAGGGTCTATTCAATAACACGTTCCTTTCCCCAAGTCCCCCAGATCTTTTCTGACTCTCATGCCCAAGCAGGAAGTCAGGATGTAAGACAGGGCTTTGCCTGCTTTCAGATAGGGCTGCTACCTGGATACCCAGGAGAGCAAGTTGACACTTGTGAGACCTGGCTCGATCACACCACACACAGCTGCTAAGTCTTGTTTTGTTTGTTTGTTTGTTTGTTTGTTTTAATTTTATTGAATCACCGTGAGATAGTTACAAGCTTTCATGTTTGGGTTACAATCACACACCCATCCCTCCACCAGTGCGCATTCCCCCACCACCAGTATCCCCGGTATACTCTCCCTTTCCCACCCTCCCCCTGCCTCCATGGCAGACAATATTCCCCATACTCTCTCTCTACTCTGGGGCATTATAATTTGCAATACAGAGACTGAGAGGTTATCATGTTTGGTCCTTTATCTACTTTCTGCACACATCTCCCATCTCGACCGACTCCTCCAGTCATCGTTTTCTTAGTGATCCCTTCTCTATTCCAGCTGCCTTCTCCCCTCCACTCATGAGGCAGGCTTCCAGCTATGGAGCAATATTCCTGTCCCATGTATCTACTATCCTTAGGTGTCAGCCTCATGTTATGTTGCTTTATACTCCACAAATGAGTGCAGTCCTTCTATGTCTGTCCCTCTCTTTCTGACTCATTTCACTTAGCATGATACTCTCCATGTCTATCCATTTATAAGCAAAGTTCATGACTTCATCTCTCCTGACAGCTGCATAGTATTCCATTATGTAGCTGTACCAAAGTTTCTTTAACCAGTCATCTGTTCTAGGGCACTTGGGTTGTTTCCAGATTTTGGCTACTGTGAACAGTGCTGCAATGAACATAAAGGTACAGATGTCATTTCTACTGTGCTTTTTTACATCCTCAGGATATATTACCATAAGTGGTACTGCGGGGTCCTATGGAAGCTTAATTTCTAGTTTTTGAAGGACTTTCCATATTGTGTTCCAGAAAGGCTGGACTAGTGGACATTCCCACCAACAGTGAAAGAGCATCTCTTTTCCCCCACCTTCACGCCAGCACTGGTTGCTTTTGTTCGTTTGAATGTGTGTCAATCTCTGTGGTGTGAGATGATATCTCATTGCTGTTTTTATTTGCATCTCCCTGATGACTAGTGATGTGGAGCATTTCTTCATGTGCCTTTGGCAGCCGCTCAGTCTTAGGAGATTACAGGCCCTGGCATTGCCACTATAGAGACAGAGATATGTACATGCGTCATGCATATGCACATACACGTCCTGAGACAAGACACATGTTTGTTAACCAAAGATGAATCAATTCTTTTTTTGTTTTGGTGCCACACCCAGCTGTGCTCGGGGCTTACTCCTAGTCTGCACTCAGGGATCACTCCTGGTCTTGCTCGGGGGATCATATGGGGTGCTGGGTATTTAACCTGAATGCAAGGCAAGAGCCCAACCCACTGTACTATCTCTCCAGCCCATAAAAGTGAAATTTAGGGGCCAGAGTGACAGTACAACAGGTAGGGCACTTGCCTTTCACACGGCCAACCTGGGCTCGATTCCCGGCATCCCATATAGTCCCCTAAGCACCGTTAGGAACAGTTCCTGATGGCAAAACCAGGAGCAACCCCTGAGCATTGCTGGGTGTGATCCAAAAAAGCAAAAAACTAAAAATAAATAAATAAGAGTGTGATTTATAAAATAAATGAAATAATGAACCTAGAGACACGGCCTTGGTTTTAGGGACTGGCCTTGCTTGCAGCTGCTCCTGGCTCCATCCCCCACACCACATGACTCCCAGAGCATGGAGCTAGGAGAAGCTCCCGAGCATGGCCAGCTGTGGGTGCAATCCCCACCCTAGATAATAATATGAAATATTGGCATTTGTATGGGGGAGTGGTTCGGGGGTCATACCCAGCGGTGCTCAGGGATCACTCCTGGTAGGCCTCAGGGAACCATATGGAGTGTAGAGGATTGAACCTGGGTTGGCCACATGCAAAGCAAGAGCCCTACACATTGGACTATCTGCCTGGCCCAATAAGATTAAATTTTTAGAAATAAATAACTAAAGGGGCTGGAGCAATAGCACTGTGGGTAGGGCGTTTGCCTTGCACGCAGCTGACCCGGGTTCGATTCCCAGCATCCCATATGGTTCCCCGAGCACCGCCAGGAGTGATTCCTGAGTGCATGAACCAGGAGTAACCCCTGAGGATTGCCAGGTGTCACCCATAAAGCAAAAAAAGAAAAGAAAGAACAAGAAAACATAGGCATTTGCTTGGTGACTCAAGAAAACTGATGTTTCCCATCTTGAGAATTCAGCTTGCAGCACTCAGTGATGGCCTCTCGGCATCATCTCTCCTAACAGCTGCATAGTATTCCATTATGTAGATGTACCAAAGTTTCTTTAACCAGTCATCTGTTCTAGGACCCTGAGGAATCGGGGCCTTGCATGGGTTTCCCTACTGGTAAGGCTTGTCTGGGAGAGAGAGGCCCAGGTTTGACCCTCACCAAGTTCTACTCTGTGGATCGGCCCACTGCTTGGATTGGCCTGTGAGCAGGGAAAGGAAACCCCACAGACCTCACCCTCTGACCTTACATGTTTATGTTGTTATAAAAATAGAAACAACAGGGGCTGGAGTGGGCAGGGCACTGGCCTTGCACACAGCTGGCCTGCGTTTCAACCCTGGCATCCTCTATGGTCCCCTGAACCAGGAGTGATTCCTGAGTGCACGGTCAGGAGTAACCTTTAAGCATCACCAAGAGTGGTCCAAAACCAAAAAACAAAAGTAGAAATAACAAACATCATATAGAGTTCCATTTTCCCCTGCCACATTCAGAATTAAATGTATGGTATGAGGGACCCGAGTGATTGTACAGTGGAGAAGGCGCTTATCTTGCAGCCGACCTGGCTTCAATCCCCAGTACCTCATATTGTCCCCTGGGCCCTGCTAGGAGTGACCCCTGAGCTCAGAGCCAGCAGTAAGCCCTGAGCATGGGCTGGTGTGGCCCAAAAGAGCAAAAAATAATTTTTAATGTTATGGTGTGAGACCCAAACGGATCCAGAAACTCACTCAGCGTGAAGTCTTCCTGGAAGCCTCCTTTGCAACCCTGGTGGGGGGAAGGGGTGGGGGGGTCTTCCCCCGAGGCAGAGGATGCACACTGACTGAAAACACTAAACACAGGGTTCAGCCCACAGCCAGAGGGAAGATTTCCAGGCTGGCCTGTCCCCATGAGCTCAGCAGCACAACGTCCTCTCCATGGGCATTTAGAGGAAACCTGTAACCTGGGTTTGGAAGAGCTTAAAAGAGGCAGGCCTAGGGGCCAGAGGGCGCTGGCCTTGCACGCGGACAGCCCGGGTTCCAACTTCGGCATCCCACAGGGTCCCTGAGCACCACCGGGAGTGATCCTCAAGTGCAGAGCCAGGAGTCAGCCCTGAGCACCGCAGGGTGTGGTCGCGCCGACCCGCTGTACTGTCCCCCCAGCCCCAAGGAGTTTAATTTAAATTCCTCCCCAGAAAGAATCCATTTGGGGGTTCAATCTGGCATCTGGGTTTGGAGGACATCCCGGAGGGTTCTCGGGTGCGGCCAGCCCCCAGCAGGCAGCCCGGCGGGCGGTACGGCTTCTGCCTCAGTTGGGTTTGGCCTGGGGATTGCCAACGGAGAGAGCAACTGGGATTTATTTTCCACTGCAGAGCAGCCAGGAAGGGGGTGGTGTCAGACTCCCTCGCCTCCTCCCGCCTCTAGCCATGGCCCCACATTTGTTCGATTTCCCCCATGAAGTCGGACTCCTGCTCAACATGCTTCCTTCCCCGCCCGGAAAATTCTTTTCCCAGGAAACTCCCTCCTCAGAGAGGACCCTCTCGTCTTCGGGTTTTGCCACGCTTGTCCCAGTGCTCCAGTATTATGCAGTTTCGCCTGAATATCAGATTGCAAAGAATGTTCCAGAAGGGTCACAGGAGTGCCAGCTTCCCCAGCCAGTGGAAAGGTGCTGGACCTGGGAGAAGGGTTCCCTGGCCCCACTCCTGAGCCTGAGCCGCTGACTGCCCGCCACGCCCCTCTCAAATCCTGGACGTTCCTGTCTGCGGCGCGGGCGTGGCCTGGTGACCCCAAGGTCCTCTCCTCAGAAGCTGCTCCAAGCAGAACCCAGCTGGGCCTGGGGCAGGTTACCTCTGGGCTCCACTTCCTGGGGCCTGGGCCAAGCCCTGGGCTTCCTGCTGGGGAGCCGCGGGCACAGGGCACCCTCCCAGACGCGCCCTGCGGTTTTCCTGGGCAGCTGGGCGGGAGCCGGGCCTCACAAGGCCTCGTCTGTCCCAGCCCCCGGGGGAGGAGAACTGGCCGGCGGGTGCAGACTCTACCTGGCCTCTGGATTTTTCCGTGACCTTTCTGGGTGTCATTCATTTGAACATCCCCTGACCCCCTCAGCAGTGGAGGACGCACAAGAGTTCCCCTCATGGGTAGAGGCTGAGGCCCGGGAGACGCAGGGCGCCACTGCTCTGCGCGGGACCTCTCAAGCCTCCGATTCCCTACCTGAAAGGAAGAGGGGACACCTAGCTCTGGGGGAATGGGGGGGGTGGTTTCCAGGTACCTCCAGCATAGGCTGGAACCAGCAGAACCGAATCTCTGAAAAGAAGGGCCCTTGAGAGCACCAGGAAACCAGGTGGTGTTCTAGAACCTTCCGTACCTCGTTTTACTCCTAAAAGCCCCATCTGACAAAACCTCCTTTGCCCTGTTTTGCTAAGGAAGAAAGAGAAGATGAGGACCCCCACACAGTCAGTGTCTTTCACACATACACACACACACTCATAGACACTCACTCATACACACACAGAGACACATACACACAGAACAAACATACAGACACACACAGAGACTCACAGACACACAGAGACACTACAAAGAGACATAGTCACACACAGACACATACACAGAACACACACAGAGAGACACAGACACACAGAGACACCCACAGACATACACGCCCACACATACACATAGAAAACACACCGAACACAGGCACACACATAGACACACTCACAGATACACACTCAGACACGTACACACATGCACACACATACACACAGAAAACACAAAGGGACACCGATTTACACAGAGAGATATACACACACACAGAGACACTGAAAGCACACAAAGAGATACAGGCACACACACAGACTCACACACACAGATACACACTCACAGACATACACATACACACAGAGAGACATGCACACAGAGACACACACAGACACACATATGCGCAGACACGGACACACATGCACACAAATAAACAGACGGACACACAGACACACAGACACACAGGCACAGACACACATATCACAAACAGACAGACACACACACATACACACACACACACACACACGCTCACACCCTAGCCCTGACACAGGGCTTTGGCGCAGAAACTTCAGAGTTCTGAGTTTTCCCTCCTTCACTCTGGCCAAGGGCAGCACCCCGTGGCCATCTGGGAGTGGAGTGGGTGCGGGGCCTTGGACACAACTTTGGTGCAAAAGCCAGGGGAAGGAAACCACTGAGTATGAGGGATGGAGGCTTTCAACCCATTTTTACCAAATCGTTGAATCATTTACAGGCATCAGTTGCTTAAAACAAAACAAAACAAAAACTAGAAGAGGAGCCCAGAGAGGTAAGCCAGCAGGTGGGGCGCAGGCAGCCCAGGCTCCGTAGCTGGACCCTATGTAGGCCCCGAGACCCCCCAGGAGGGATCCCTGAGCACAGAGCCAGGAATCAGCCCCGAGTATCGCTGGGTGTGGTCCAAAAGCAAAAGAAATCCTACAAGAGACTGTAGCACCATCCTCCCATTGTTCACCAATTTCCTCAAGCGGGCACCGGTAAGTCTCCATTGTGAGACTTGTTACTGTTTTTTGGCATATCGAATATACCATCGGGAGCTTGCCAGGCTTTGCTGTGTGGACGGAATACTCTCGGCAGCTTGCCGGGCTCTCCGAGAGGGGCGGAGGAAACGAACCCCGGTCAGCTGCATGCAAGGCAAACACCCTCCCCACTATGCCATCTCTCCGGCTAGATGAGACATAAATATAAATATTCATTAAATTTCTGGTGAGAGGACTTTTATTAAATTTTGAAATTGTTCATGCAATCACAATGGGAAAGTGGGGGAAAATATTAAAAGTTCTGTTTAAAAAAGAAAAGGAGTGTGTGGGGACTTGTATTGGCAGTAAAGATGGGAGATGAAGGGTTATCATCCATTTTTATTTATTTATACTCTGACTCTTTCCCAGAAATTGTCCTGAGGAGGTAAGATTGCAGAAAGAACTCATACAAAGTGATAGTTTGAAACAGAGACTCATAAATAGACCAACGGCATAGAGAAGCGACTTTCATAAAACGAATTATAACTAGTAAGTGGATTTACAGAAAAATGTCCAGCCCTGCTTACTCCAGAAGAAATGTGAAGTTAAGTGGAAAAAACGATTCGATTGATACCCAGAGCTTACGAAGTTGTGATAAAAACAACATTTTCCTGTGCTCAAGAAAAATAACAATATGCCTACATATACTGAAGACTCTAAAGCACTCATTCTCTTTGACATGTCAACTCACTACTAGAGTTTATGCCAAAGAATCTAAAATGTAGAAAGAGTTAGGTTTGCAAAGAAGCTCTCATAACTGCATTAAAAACAAAATAAAACAAAGCTGAACATTGAAAATGACCTAAATGTCCTAAAGAAAAAAGAAAAAAAAAGTGAATGCAATTTATATAAGGGAAGTTCACAAAGACTTATGGTAAATAAAAATGCCCTGACAAAATGTGAAGTTTGAAAAAGCAAGAGAGAGGCTGGAGAGAGAGACCAGCAGGGTGGGAGCTTGCTTTTCACGTGGCCCGTCTCGGTTCTGTTCCCAAGCGGCTCATATGGTCCCCTGAGCTCTGCCAAGAGTATGGAGACAGGAGTAAGCCTGAGCATTTGAGGATTTTGTGTATGTGGCCACAAAAAAGAAAGAAAAAAAGGAAGGAAGGAAGGAAGGAAGGAAGGAAGGAAGGAAGGAGGGAGGGAGGGAGGGAGGGAGGGAGGGAGGGAGGGAGGGGGGGAGGGAGGGAGGGAGGGAAGGAGGGAGGGAGGGAGGGAGGGAGGGAGGGAAGGGAGGGAGGGAGGGAGGGAGGAAGGAAGGAAGGAAGGAAGGAAGGAAGGAAGGAAGGAAGGAAGGAGAAAAAAACAAAAAAGAAAAACAGCAGGGGAGGAAATTAGAAAGATTATGTTTTGCTTTGGTTCAGCCCCCCACACACACACACAATCCCTGGTCCCCAACCACATCAGAAGTGTCCCCTCCGACACTAAACTAGGAATAGCTCCTCCCCTCCCCTCCCCCCCCCCCCCTCCCCTTGGAGAGGCCTCGCCTTCCTCCCTGCACTCAGGACCTTGTCAACCCCTTGTTCCTGCCAAAGGCAGCCAGATCAGGGGCGGAGCTGTTCAGCTGAGCAGCCGAGAGAGAATGTACTGGAAGCAGCGCTAATTTTCCAGCCTGGCGGGGACAGCAGTGCCCCGGGCTGTGGCTGGGGCAACCCCGCCCCCACCCCACACAGACACAGACACACACACACACACACACACACACACACACACACACACACACACACACGGCTCTGCATTGCCCCTCTCCACGGCCCTGGCTGCCTCCTATGGGCCGCGGTGCTGGCCTCTTGCTCTGCACACTGGCAGCTGCAGGCCCCTGGCGTCTCTCAGCCCCACTCCCTCCTCATGGGGGCAGGGAGCCCCCCCAACTCCCCCTCCGAGAGCCTGGCTGGGTTTCTGCCAAATCCCGAGTGAGTCGATGAGCAGCCAGATGAGGTGGGAAGAGAGCAGGTGCCCGAGCAGAGCCAGAGCTGGGTGTGCCGAGCTGGGAGCCGGGCTGGGTGTCCGCGCACGTGTGTGCGGGAGCGTGTGGGGGACGCAGTTCCCCTCTCCTCTCGCCCCACCAGGCCTGTCTCGGCATCACAGGAGAGTGTGGGGAGAGACAGAGCGGAGGGCAGGGCTCTGGCCCTCATGGGGCCTGTGGCATCCCCGGCACCCTGCCCAGTCCCCCCAGTCCCCTCAGGAGAGAGCCCTGAGCACTGCTGTGTGCCCCCATCACTGCCCCCTACACACATGCAGCAGGAGAGAGGAGGGAGGGAGGAAGGGAGGGAGTGAGGGAAGGAAAGAGGGATGGAGAGAGAGAGGGAGGGAGGGAGAGAGGGTGGGAGGGAGGAGGGAGGGAGGGAGGGAGGGAGGAAGGGAGGGATGGAGAGCGAGGGAGGGAGGGAGAGAGGAAGTGAGGAAGGAGGGATGGAGAGAGAAGGAGGGAGACAGGAAGGGAGGGAGGGAGGGAGGGAGGGAGGGAGAGCGAGGGAGGGAGAGAGGAAGGAGGGATGGAGAGAGAGGGAGGGAAGGAGGGAGGGAGGGAGGGAAGGAGGGAGGGAGGGAGGGAGGGAGGGAGGGAGGGAGGGAGGGAGAAGGTGGCACTGCCCCCACGGAGACCCTTGGCTTTCCCTGCTCCTCATGCCCAGGCCTTCCGACGACAGCCCGGGACACGCCCAGGGGATGGGCCAGTAGCTGGGGCCCAGTACCGATGGCAGCGCCAGCCCCTGGAGCCCCCAGAGCCGGAACAAGGTAACCGGGAGGTGGCCAGAGGCCCTCCCTGCCCAGGCCCGGGGACAGGGGTTAGGCATAGGGGACGGAGCCTCCCACCACTCCATGCCACCCTGCCACCCGCCAGCTGGCCCTTAGGGAGGGCAGAGCCCGGGGCCATGTTTCCCTCAGGACCACCTGGTCCCCAGGACAAAGGCTGGGGCTTATCTCCAGTGAGGCTGAAACTGTCCCCCCCTGGCCCGTCCCCTCCCTCTGCGGTCCTGCTTCCCCCTGGGGCATTACCATCCCTAGCCTCTCCCTGCCTGGCGGCTGGGTGCCCGCCAATCTTCCATCTCAGCAGAGGAAAAGCCTGGAGGGACCGTGTTGGTGCCACCCAGAGCTGCACCCAGCCCTCAGTCTCAAGAGCTCATGGGGACCCTGTGCGGTGGGGGCCTTGCTGGCACCCCCTCCTGAGGTGGGGCCTGGCCGGGGAGTCTCGGTCTCCCCAGTCTGTAAAGAAGCCCCTCCCGGTTCCCCTCACCCAGAACGCCCCCTGGAAGAAAGGGCAGAGCAGGTATGCTGGCGAGGGGCGGGGTGGGGTCCCCACAGTGCTCGCTGGGCTGGGGACACCTGATGGCACTTGCCTGCCCAGTGCCGACCACTCATGATGGGGCCAGGGGCCGCTTCAGCGTGGTGGCATTCAGGGACCGCGGGGGCCACGCCTGGCTGACTTGGGGGCCCCGGGTGTCAAGAGTCAGACTTTGACTTCCGCCAGCTGAGCTTGCAGCCCCCTTGACTTCTTCTGGAAACCACCCTGAGCAGGGCTGGGCAGGACGGGCTGCGCCGTGTGGGCTCAGGGGGCACCAACATGGGACTCTGGGAGTGGTGCTGAGTAGGGCCTGGGGTGTGGCCAGTGTCAAGGTGCCTGGGGCTACTCCCAGCAGTTAGGTCAGCCAGGCTAATGGAGGCAGAAGGTCAAGAGGGCACGGAGCGGGGAGGCGGGGCAGAGCGATAGTACAGCCGGTAGGGTGTTTGCCTTGCACGCGGCCTACCTGGGTTCGATTCCCAGCATCCCATATGGTCCCCGGAGCACTGCCAGGAGTAATTCCTGAGAGCAGAGCCAGGAGTAACCCCTGAGCATCGCCGGGTGTGACCCCCCCCCAAAAAAAATAGAATAAATAAATAAATAGGTAAAGAAATAAATGAGGGCACAGGGCTTTTTTGGATCATACCCAGTGATGCTTGGGGGTTTCTCCTTCCTCTGCACTGGGGGTGCTCAGGGCATGCCGTGCTGGGGAGCAAACCCACTGGCCAGGTGCAAGGCAAGCGTCCTACCCCTGTGCTACTGCTTGGGCCCACATTTTAATTCTTCACTTGTGATATGTGAGTAGCCCTGAGGGGGCTTCTAGCAGCGGGCGTATATTGTCTGGGAGCCCCCTCTCTCTGCGTTGGGGGGAGGGGGTGGCATTTTGATAGAACTTTATTAACACCTTAGGGGGTGCTAAGACCCCCATGGAGCCCAGCAGCCGTTTATTAAAGATCAGCTGGGGGGGAGCAGCTGAGCCCCCCCCCCCCAGGAGCAACAGTGCTGGTGTCCCTGAGTGGACATAATTCCTCCCCAGATCAGGGCCACTCAGATAAAGGCACCTGTCAAGACAGGCCCAGGGTGGCCCAGTGCCTGGCCACTGCCAATGCAGCTGCCTGCCCGTGTCTGTGTGTGGTGACGGGACGGGGGCCTGACCCGCTCCCGGCATTGGGCCTTGCCACCTGCTGGGCGTCCCGCAGCTGGCCCGTGAGGTCAGCAAGCGTTTCTCAGAGGCTTTGCCTGCAGTTGGGTTCTTAAGGAAACCATCCTCTCAGTGACGGGTGGGTGAGGCTGCAGGAACCACCCAGGGGCAGTAGCAGCCTGAGGTGCCATTGCCTGGGGGTGGGGCGGGGGGAGGGGCACAGTCTGTTTGTTTCCTCAAAGAAGGTAGCACTGTAGCACTGTCATCCCGGTTGTTCATCGATTTGTCGAGTGGGCACCAGTAACATCTCCATTGTGAGACTTGCTGTTCCTGTGTTTGGCATATCGAATACGTCAAGGGGAGCTTGCCAGGCTCTGCCATGGAGGAGAAATACTCTCGGTAGCTTGACAGGCTCTCCCAGAGGGGCGGAAGAATTGAACCCGGGTTGACCACGCGCAAGGCAAACGCCCTACCCGCTGTGCTATCACTCCAGCCCCCTCAAAGAAGGTAATAAGGCAATAAGGTGCTATTTCAGAGGCGTCGCTTTGTCTTGCTTCTGCTTTCTGCTAGAGAGATCCACCCACACCTGGTTCTCCCTACAGGCCTCAGGGCGCCCCTCACAGGCAGAGGCAGGGGATTGGGACTCCGGGGTCCCCTGGAAACCGGCCTTACTCCCAGCAGGTCCCCTCTCTGTGTTCACGCTGGAGTCAAGCTTTCCTTCTCAGAGAATGGACGGATGGGAAAGACGCTTTCCAGATCTGCTCATCAGAGCCAGGGGTCCAAAGAGACGGAGCCTGTGTTTCTCTCTCTCTCTGCAGTCTGAACCCCCACGGGAGGTGGTAGTCTCTGAGGAACCGGGGGTTACTCTGTCGACAGTGCTCAGGGCCGGTTCCCACCTGTCTCCATTCCTCCTGCAGGAGTTAGAGTTCAGTTCTTCCTCACCGTTGGGCCGGGCCTGGTTTTCTTCCCTGGCGGGGGCCACATCCAATCAGCACTTAGGGGCCCACATGGTGCCAAGAATCACACTCAGAGTCTGCACATTCTTTTCGGCCCTTCCGGCTCCCTCCAGAGCCTGGAGCCCCCCGTGGGTGCACGGCCACTCGCTCCCACGCGCTCCCAGCCCCGCTGCTCAACGTGACATTTTCGAAACACTCAAACCAGAGCTCAGCAGCCAGGAGGGTGAAGGCCTGGGAGCTGGGCCAGAGGGGAGGCCGTCCCCAGGGGGGAGGGACCAGGGACAGCTGGCCGTCACCTTGCTTTGACTTAGCAAGTCGGGACCCGAGCCCTCGGAGGTGCCAGCCAGGTGCTGCCCCCACGCCTCAGCTCTGCACTCCTGACCCCAGGGGCCGGAAAGCTGCTCCAAGAGCCTCCGGAAGCCGTGTGGGAAGAACTGGCCGTTCCTCCTGATGAGCAGGGCCGGGCTTGTGGCCAGGACAGAGGCCGGCTCGGAAGGGACCCCCAGCCACCAATACTCTGCAGCTGGTGGGAACCTCAGAGCTGGGGAGGGGGTTCAGTGGCCTGCTGGGCCATGGGCATGGGCAGCACTTGCCTAAACCTTCAAGAATGACCAGGGCATCTCGGCCAGCTCCCCGTGTCACAGGAAGCCCTGTGAGGCGGGGGCAGTGAAGAGGCTCTGGGGCCCCTCCCTGATTCCCTGTCCATTAGAACTCGCCCCTCTGAGTCTGCCCGTCGGCCCCTGCAGGCACACGTTTCCAGGGAGAGTTTCCTGCCCCGCGTTCCAGAGGTCCGGGCCCCCTCGCCTGGGAGACGGTGAAAGAGCTTCCGGCCCGGTCCTGGTCAGCCCAGACAGAAAGTTTGAGAAGAACCACAGCAGGAGCCAAGGAAAATATGAATCAGGCTCGGCCAAGGAGGCCTCCCTCTCCCTGCCCTCCCGGCCCCCCATCCCAGCCCTGGAAGCCACGAGCAGAGATTAGGCAATCCCGGGACCCCACTCCCACACTACCTCCGGCCCAGGGGCCCGAGCTGGCAGGGGTCCCTGTGGCGAGGGACTTTCCAGGGGTGGTACCCCCACTCCTGCCAGAGGAAGCACGGGGTTCCCCTTCCACAGGCCCAGGAAATTCCTGACCTCTTTCCTTGTGTCCCCAGCTTCCGCCCACCTCAGGCCCCACTGGCTCTGAAGTACTGACGCATCCTGACTCTGGGGGCCCACACTGGGCTGGGACCCCTCTCTCCCTGCCTGTGGCTTCTGGCGCAAAATCATCTTCACTTTCTCCCCGGCACTTGAGCCCCAGGCTACACACACAGCATTCCTGTTCCCGCCTGGCAGAACTACACAGGCACCATCATAAACCAGAGTCACTTGACAAGTTATAATAGCCACCTTTTATTGTTAAGAGTGAAGAGACAGTGCCGGACAGATTGTACGGGGGTAGGGCGCTTGCCTTGCACACAGCCACCAGGTTGAATTCCCAACACTCCACATGGTCCCCTGATTCTGGAGCATGGAGCCAGGAGTAAGTCTGTGTGACCTGAAAACCAAAAAAGGAAAAAAAGAAAAGGAAGGGCCAGAGCAATAGCCCAGCAGAGAGGGCGTTTGCTTTGTATGCAGTTGACCTGGGTTCAATCCCAGCATCCCATATGGTCCCCCGAGCACCGACAGGAGTAATTCCTGAGTGCAGAGCCAAGAGTCACCCCTGAGCATCGCTGGATGTGACCCAAAAAGAAAAAAAAAAAAGAAGCAGAAGCAGAAGCCAAGGGATTGTGGTGCCTTTTCATATGCTCTCACTGAACCCAATCAACTCATTCTAATTTCTACTCTTTTTTAAAGTTTAAAAGAGAAATGTGTGGACTATGTGTTAAACCGCGCCACCAAGCCTGCCCGGAGGGGAAAGGGTGTTGACCGGCCCGCCCGCTCCTCTCTGGAAAGAAAGATGGCAGCCGCACGGGAGCCTTGTGGACAGCAGGTTTGAGCCGGGCTCGGCGGGAGCGGTGGGGACCTCATGGGAAGGGGGGCTTTGTGGGCCGTCCCCCACGCCCCACCGAGGTCGCCAGCTGCCCCCCACGAGCGGCTCTCCGGCACGGCCACGACTCCAGGGCACAGAAACCAATCTCTTAACTATCTAACTTTTAATAGAAATTCTTCCAGGGTCAATAAGTAAAATAGCAGAAATTCAAGACATCATTTTATTCTTAAACCAAGTTGTAGAAAGCAAATCATTTCACAACGCTGTTTCAGCATATCTGATTGTGGGGGGTGGGTCGTAAACTCTAAACAATAATTGTGCATCTTCTATCGAAACAATCTATCTAGTCAAAGTAGATAGAGTATTAACTAGAACTCATCTGCCTCACAAGAATTGGGAGGGGTGGGAGGTGGGGGTCTATTGGGGTTCGGGGTTAAAAATAAGTATTGGTAAAGGGAAATGTGTTTAATATTTACATGACTGAGACCTAAACCCGAAAGCTCTGTAACTTTTCCCACAGTGATTCAATAAATAAATAAATTATAAAAATAAAAAATAAAAAAAAATAAAAGAGAAAATGTGAAAGTTTTAATGATAGATCTATATTTATACGAATCGACTAAATGGATGTTCCCCCTTTCAACCTCTGATCACCATTAAAAGCTAACCTATGATAGTTGCTGTTTTTTATTTTTTTTCTCTCGGGATCTGGTTTTGCTCCCAGGTCTGTGCTCAGTCACTGGTAGTGTTTGGGGTCCAGCCCCTCTGTACACTCTGCCCATCAAGCACTTCCCTGTCCAGCTGACGTTTTCTCTCAGACGCCGCCTGTCCTCTTCTCAGGAGCATCATTCATGACTTAGCTGAAACCCGGCGGATTAAAACTGCCGAAGTTCATTTTCTTGCTTCTGGAAGGTAAGCAACCAAGCAGGGTGTCTGGCGGAGCTGGACTCCATTGGGGTGCCCAGGAAGGTTGTTCCTGTGGTCTGTTCCTTGGGACAGCCGCCCGTGTGGTCCCTTCAGATCCCGGGCCAGTCTCTGTCTCCTCATCTCTCACCTCCTTCCCGCAGAGGCTCCATCTCCGTCTCTAAAGTGGCTACTGCAGGGGCTGCAGGGATAGCACAGCGGGGAGGGCGTTTGCCTTGCACGTGGCCGACCTGGATTTGATTCCCAGCATCCCATATGGTCCCCCGGGCACCACCAGGAATGATTCCTGAGTGCGAAGCCAGGAGTAACCCCTGTGCATTGCTGGGTGTGACCCAAAAAGAAAAGAAATAAAGTGGCTGCTGTGGCCACTGAGTCCAGCTCCACCCTGATGCCATTCCTTTTTTTTTTCTTTTTGGTCCCCACTCGGCAATGCACAGGGGTTCCGGCGTGCCCTGTCCACTGTACTACCACTCCAGATCCTTTGTTTTCTTTTTTTTTTTTAATTAAAAAAAAAAAAAAACTTCCATCTCACAGTAATTCCATTTTAAAAGTTACAAATAAATAAATAAATAAAACTTCATGGGGTCGGAATGATAGTACAGAGGGTAGGGCACTTGCCATGCATGTGGCTGACCCAAGTTCAATCCTCAGCATCCCATGGGGTCCCCAGAGCACCTGAGTGCAGAGCCAGGAGTAAGCTCTGAGCAACGCCAAAGACCTAAATAGAAAAATAAAGCTTGAATTTGTAGCTCATGACGGACAGTTCTGTTCTCGCGGTGTTCTGCGCAAAAAGTGCTCCAACGTCACCCCGCAGGGGGTCTGCTTCCCTCCATAGCCATCCCCCCTCCCCAACCCCGTCTGTCCAACTCTCACCCGCCCACATGGAGCTCGGCTCGGTAGGTGAGCGCTCAGCCTCTGCTGCTTTGGGCGTTTGTTATTCCCTTACTGTGTTTCTTGATATTCCACATACAAGAGCTCGCCTGTGCCTGTCCCTGTCCTGGCCGGCTCCACCCAGCGCGACGCTCTCCAGACCCGGCAACTGTGTGCTTCCTGCTTTCCCTTCTAACTGAGGAGAACTGTGTTGTGTATCTGTATCGTGGTTTCTTTATCCAGGCTTTGTTCTTGGATGCTCAGCTTGTGTCCAGATTTGAGCTGTTAAACATGTCCAGAGCTGCAATGGACATGGGCACGTAGGTGCCTTTTGGAAACAGTGCTTGGGCCCTTGGGGTAGATGCCAAGAGGTGAAATTACCCAGCAAGGAAACATGAGTTGCAAGGTGCCAGCCGCAGACCTCCAACCTGTAAGCCATACGCAGGACTGAGAACAGGACAGGACCTGGGGGTCAGACACTGAAGGCGAGTGGACAGGACGAGCGACGCCATCCATGGTAAAAGGAAAGAAACCTGGACATGGAGAGCCCAGAGCCACCAACTTAGACTGTCCGCTAATTCTAGCTTCCTAAACATCTGGAGTTTTGAGTGCGAATCTCCCCTGCATCACTCGGGGACCTGCTAAAGAACTGGAACTGTTTTCACGCGGCCGTCACCAAGGCCCAGGATGTGCGCTGGCCCTCATGAGCCTCGGCCCAGAGCACTGGGCAGGGCCTCCTGATGGGACCAAGCAGCCAAGAAACCTGAAGCAAAGGGAGAGGCGAAGACGTAGCCCTCTGGGCTGCCCTGGGGAGAATGGTGGGTTTCTGTGGGTGCTCGCCTGCCTCTAGGGCACTGCTCTTCTGTGCTGAGGGTGGCCGGAGGGCGTCTCAGGCCAGCTCGAGGGGCTGTGGTCAAAGCAGGAGAGGATAGAGTGCCCCGGTGGGGGTGTGGCAGCAGGCACATTTCACCCGTTCCTGGGAAGCCGGAAGTCTGCAAGAGGGATGTGTGTGTGTGTGTGTGTCTGTGTGTCTGTGTGTGTCTATGTGTGTCTGTGTATGTCTGTGTCGGTGTGTCTGTGGTATGTGTGTGGTGTGATGTGTGTTAGTGTGGTGTGTTTGTGTGTGTGTGGTGTGGTATGTGTGTGTCTGTGTCTGAGCGTGTGTGTCTATGATATGTGTGTGGTGTGGTGTGCGTATGTGTGGTGTGTTTGTGTGTGTGGTGTGGTGTGTGTGTGTGTGTGTGTGTGTGTGTGTGTGTACCAACCACCTCCCACCAGCCAAACTCCCTGTCCCTCCAGCCAGCCCAGTGTGGCCTTGCCCAGCCCATTCAAAGGGGTGTCTGCTCCCTCCTCACCCACATCTGTCCCCCCAGCCCAGGGCCCATTCTCACACCAGCCTGCTCATATGTCAGATGTGTCTGCCTCCTGCTCCAGCAACCTCATTCCCAGAGCTGGACTCCTTCCCCAGGGCCCCTCACCGTGCCCGCTATTCAGCCATCCCGCCCCATCACATCTGGGTTCCTCCCAGGAAAGTTGAACACAAGCAGGAAGACCAGACTTAAGAGCAGACGGGAAAGTTGGGTCCAGACATGCCTCGCCCACCTCCGGACCTCTGGGGACACGGTCCCACCGAGGAGAAGGACAGGACACCCCCTTCCCCCACCCCAGACACACACCACCCTGCTGATCTGAGGAGCCGGTGAATAAGGAATCCTCAGGAATGCTCCCTGGAGCAAAACTATGGGGACAAGAGATAGTGCCCTGCACGTGGCCAGCCCGGGTTGGGTCCCTGGCATCCCCTATAGACGCCTGAGTCCTGCCAGGAGTGGTTCCTGAGCGCAGAGCCAGGAGTGAGGCCTGAGCACCGCTGGAGGGGACCCCAAACCAGAATATAATGATGTGGGGGGCAGGCTGGGCAGGGCAGGGCAGCAGTTGCTGGCCAGCAGGCGAGGAGAGGGCTCTGCCCTTGAGCGGGAGTTACAGCCACTGTCTCCGAGGGGCCGTGACAAGGGTGTTCACGCGCTATCCCTCCCCCAACATTTCCTGCACCTTCCAATCCAATTGTTTCCTGCAAGGATCTCACAGAAAGTGACTCAGCCTTACATAAGGGCTGGAGGGGCCGGGGCGCCATGACTCACTCCCGCGAAATGACCAGTGCGTTACACATGTCTCCTCGAGGAGTCTTTTCAATGTGTCCTTCCTTCGTGGTTGTCCAGAGTGGGGTGAGGCTCCTGTCTCAGGACAGGAAGGGACTTTGGGGTAGACAAAGGAGACTGCCAGGAAGCCTATGGCCCTCTCTCTGCCCCCGGCCAGGAAAGGTTCTGGTGAGAAGTGAGAACTTGCCCCAAAAGCTCAGGGCACTTCCGGAGCTGCAGTTACTGCCACATCACACGGCCAGCCCTGGGGCAGGGACTGCTTTGATCCGAGGAGTTTCCAGCAGCCTCTGGCCACTGGTCACTGCTGCCTGACAAACTGGAGGACACGAAAGGCAGCGGTCCCCAGCTCCAGCCACACAGGCATTCACAGGGGAGTTGCAAAGCCCCCACACTCAGACCTCCCTCCGGAGCAGGGGCCCAGGCAAGCACAGCTGCAGGGCTGTGGGATCCTGCAGTGTAGACCAACCAGGAGGAGCTGCTGGGGGAGGGGCCAAGACTGCTTTAAACCAAATCAAGCCGATGACGCCAGTTGTGGGTCCTGCCGGGTATCTCCAAGGATGGTCAGCCGTTCCCTGGGGGCCCAGAGACCATCACGTGGGTCGCAGTGTGATGGACAAGGAAAAGAGAGGAGGGGAGGGGAGGGGTGGGGGAGGAATGGGAAGGGAGAGAAGGGAGGGGAGAGGAGATATGACTTTATTACATCATTATTATTAATAATAATAACAATAAAGAATTGTGGACAAAGAGTCCTATTCTGCCGAAAGAAAGGGTAAATGTTGGCATCCTTGGACACAGGCTGCAGATGAAGCTAGCAGCCTCTTGGCCAGAATTGGGGATGCCATGTGGCGTGACATGAATCAGAAAGGGGAAGATCAGGATCGGAGGGTCGTGCTCACAGGCAGAGGGTAAGGAACTAAGGTGTCAGGCAATCCCGACAGGAACGGGGCCCGAGACCTGAGCAATAGAAGCTGCCACTGAGGGGCTGGAGGTGGGGGGTGGCGGGGACTGAGAGGGACCATGGGGTAACGGTGAAGGAACCCGTAACCATGACAGAACGGTGCCGTGCTCTGAAACTGTAACCTTAATTGATAACCTTAGTACGTATCCCATGATACCGCAATAGAGAAAGAATTTAAAGCTAAACTAAAAACAGAAAGAGAGGGGACCTGGGGGCAGGTGGAACTGTGAGTAGAAGGAGCCAGCAGTTCCTGGTTAGTCCAGATCCCCCAGTCCATTCCTCACCCCTCACTGAGGTCTGGGGTCGCAGGACTGCAGTGGGGCCTGCAGCCCACCCTTGGCCAGATGGGTGCCTCCTGGACCACTTGGGCCTCCAGAGGAAGCTCCAGGTCTCATGGGGGCATACAGGGTCACACCCAGCCTCCTCCCTCACTGCTCTCCGTTCCTTGCCCCCGCCCCAAGACCTCCCTCTTGTCCCCAATCGACTTGTGCTGTCCTGCAAGATGGTGACATCTTTAGGCACCGCTGTGGGAAGCACAGCCTGGCAACCAAAGCCCTGAGTGTCCCCTGGTAGGGACAGAGAACAAGCTCCAGGGACAGAGGAGCAGTAGGCACCATGGGCAGACCCATCACCCCCATCCTACCCAACGGCTGCCCAGTGGGGCTGGTGAGCCATGAGGCTGTTCCACGCAGCAGCCCACTGCAGACTTCATTGGTCCGAGATGTTCCCAGCCCCTGCCCGCGGTGACCAAGGTGGATATGGAGAAAGTTCTTCTCTCTTCTCACTTCACTTAAGTCACCCAGGGAATCTCCACTGGCAACATAACAACCCAGCTCTAAGATTCTCCATCCGGGAAAGAGATCGTGCTTCTCCCACCCATTTTCAAGAAAGCAAGTGTTGGCAGGAGCACTGGTGGTGGCCACTCACAGAAAGCCACCTCCAAGGGGCTGAAACCCCTCCCAGAACAAGAAAGCCAGAGGTCAGTTGGCTCGCAGTGCCTGCCTGTGGCAGAGCTCAGTCCTCCCACCTCTGCTCTGCGGCCCTTCATGCTGTGGTGCGACCCTGCTGGGGCTGGTGTTTGTAGCACGTCAGGCACAATATCCACAGCTAAAGAGTAAAAAGGACAGAATCTTCCTCCTGAAGAATGCTCTGATGGGGATATGGTGCCGCCAGCAGGTCAGTCTGTACCTGTGAGGCGAGTGCATCAGCAGACTGATGGCGCCTTCAGACTTCCACATACCCCAAAATTGCTGCTGTGCCTTTGGCCAGACCCCAAAAGCTTGGGGCAAAGTTCACTAAGAAAGTAAACGGCCAAAAGCTAGGTATGTGGGAGAAACACCCGCAAACCACCAGTTATATAATTGGAGGTATGGCCTCTCTTGTTCCTGATCAGACTGCTTAACAGCCATGATCCCAGAGACTCAGAAACAAATCTCGAAACCCAGTGGCTTTTGGCAGGAATGCGTCCAGTCTCTGCAGTAGGTTACCGGTGCTGGGCCACCCCAGCTGGGAATAGGTTTTGTGCTTTGGCCTGTTCCCCCTGGTGGCCCGGTGGCCATCATCCCACAGAGGCCACCGGACAGTCAGGTTTGGGCCCGCAGTGATGTGACAGGCGGGGCCTCATGGGATGCGAGTGGAGCCAGCCTTTCCTCCCCGACCCAATGAGACCACGAGTCATCGCCCACAAATGGCCTCCCTGGCTCCTGCTCAAGCTGCTTAATGGCCATGATCCCAGAGACTCAGGAACAAATCTCGGAACCCAGCAGGTTTTGGCAGAAATCCCTCAGATTTAATTGTTAAAATTTCGGGATTTCAAAATCACACAGCCACAACTGCAGCCGTGTGACATCATATGTTATTCATAACCACAATAGAAAACAAATTGTCTACTGTTGCCTTTTCGGCAGATCTGAGTGTTGGGGTAAAATCCCAAATACTAATGGTGGGTCTGGTGTCAAAATATTGAATATACTCAAAGTAGAGAGAGAAGAATGTGGAAGTCAACTGCCCCACAGGTTGGGGGAGGATGTGGGATGGGGATATTCTGGGGTTTTTGGTGGTGGAGAATGGGCACTGGTGAAGGTTCGGGTGTTTCATTGAATGACCGAGACTTAAACCCAAAAGCTTTGTAACTACTCTCACGGTGATTCAATAAATAAAATTATAAAAAATGAAAAAAAAAAAGTAAGGTAGAGTTCATGCCCAATTCAATCAGCCTGATCAGTAGCTAAATAAATAGCAGTACTCCTACATTAAAAAAAAAAAAGAAACTTGTATTCCTCCCCCCAAAAAATAAATAAATAAGTAAATAAATTAAAAAAAATTTTTAATTTTAAATGCTCTGAGCCCCTTTAGATCTCATTGGCTGAGGTTGGGTCACATGTCCCTGCCTGAGCCAATCACAGGTTGAGGAGTGCCTGGGATTATCTTGGAACCAATCAGGGCCCACTTCCTGGAACTAGGGGAAAAGTTATCCTCTTGCTGGAGGATAGAGAGATGCTTTAAGGGAGCATGGGTCAGCGGCTCACAGTGCCCGCCTCGCATGGACGGGACAGAGAGTGGGATCCTCATCAGTTCAGTCCTGGGAACTGACGCCTGGCACACCCCACCCTGCACAAGAATGCGTCATCTCTGGCCACAGCCAGGTGTGCCCCAGCACGAGTCACGTGTGTGACCCCACCGATGAGCGCCAGCGAGCATACAACCAGACCACCCGCACCCCCAGTCTTGACCACAGCAGTCGCAGCAAATGTGAACAAATGAGGATGAAACATGGACATCTGGGTAAAATCAGCCTTGATGAGTGCAAAAGAAGCCATACTCCAGTTGCGAAGGCCAGCCCCACGTTACTGACCTGTAGCAGGCACCAAACATCCAGGGTTAGGTGCCTGTCAGGGGTTTGCCAGCCGGGTCAGAGTGGGAAGTGGCAGAGCTGGAAGTCAAACCCAGGGCGAGGAAAATGAGAACGAGGAAAATGAGTGTTAAAGAGAACTAGGCCTGCTGGGGCCGGAGAGCTTGGACAGTGGCTAGGACGCTCCCCTCACACACAGCTGAGCTGGGTTCCATGCCCTGCATCCCATATGGCCCTCCAGCACCATCAGGAGTAACTCCTGAGTGAAGAGCCAAGAGTAGCCCCTGAGCATTGCTGGGTATATTGTCCAATAATAATAATAATAAATAATAATAATAATAATAATAAAGAGAAATAGGCCTGGGGCTGGCGAGGTAGTCCAGGGGTGAAGGCTCTTGCCTTGCATGTGGCTGAACCCAGTTGATCCCAGGCCCTGGCAGGAATCACCCCTGAGCACAGATCCAGGAGTAAGCCTTGAGCACCGCCTGGTGTGGCCTAAACTAGGCTCCCAAAAAAGAGAAAACTGGGTCTGACTCGCAGCTCGCCCTGTGCAGACCCCGGGTGCAAAGGCTCTCTTCTCTGTAGCTGGCTAGTCTATCACCCTGAAGGTGAGGACTAAAGCCCCAGTGTCTCGGTGCGAGTGGCCCTTCATTCTGCATCAACCTCAGGGGTCTCACTCTACATCCTCCAGATCACCACCCCTCACAGTTTCACTCCCCACTCCTCTGAACACA
The DNA here is from genome assembly GCF_029834395.1 of Sorex fumeus. NCBI lineage: Eukaryota > Metazoa > Chordata > Mammalia > Eulipotyphla > Soricidae > Sorex > Sorex fumeus. The sequence goes on along the minus strand of NW_026606060.1, from coordinate 4,784,146 downwards.
GCCACTGCCGAGCCCTGACACCTCCCCTGCCCACTCTTGACTCAGGGCTGCAACTGTAAGGCCTCCTGCTGCTGCCGACAGAGGCTGGGAGTCAGCGATGCCATCTCAGCCCCTCGGCCTGTCCCCCACCCATGTGGCTCTCTCGGCTGGGCCCGGGGTGGTTCAGAGTCAGGGAGAGGTTGACTGCTCTTCCAGCAAGGATCCTCAAAGGTCAGAGAGGCTCCCCTACTTCCCCCAGACCCTGCTGAGTGACTCAGAGTCTGAATCATGGGTAGGCTCATCCCTCACAAGGTCCCTGTCCCTCCCCGTCTCCCTCAGAGGGGTTCCATCTCCTTTGGTAGCCCAGTCTCATTCTGCCCCTTTGGGCTGCACCTTCCGGGGCCCAGATCTCTGATCACGAGTCCCCGCTCTACTTCTTGAATGAAGACTTCTCTCTGACCCGAATTCTTCCTGTGAAATATGGTGGGGGATAGCCCCAATCTCCACAGGGATCACCTGAATATTAGCCAGGATTAGGTAGAAATCCTTAGCTTAGTGTCTCTGTGAATGCTCCCTATATGGCAGTGATTGGGTAAGAGGGGTTCTAAACAGTGCTCCGGGGGTCCTGAGGCCACTCCCAGAGATACTTGACCAACTGGACCGAGGCACTCAGTGTGAGGCCTGAGGACATAGGGTTGTTCAGGCCTTGTTCCTGGAGGCCAACATCTTCGCTGGGGAGTGCATGCAGTGATAGGGTCAAACCAGAGTCTTGAGTGTGCAAAATATGTTCCCCCAAGCCCTGCTCTGTCGCCTGCCCCTACGTGTTAGTTTACATCACTCCTATTCTCTGTGCTCACTCATCTAACACTGAGCTTCAAAGCCACATGATTTATTACAGACCATCTCACATGGTTTCACAGCCACCCTCACAGCCACCCTCACAGCCACCCTCACAGACCCCGTCACAGCCACCTTCGGAACCCCCCACAGACCCCCTCAGACCCCCTCACAGACCCCCCTCACAGAGCCCCTCACAGACCCCTTCACAGCCACCCTCACAGACCCCCTCACAGACCCCCTCACAGCCACCCTCAGACCCCCTCACAGACACTATCATAGCCACCTTCACATCCCCTCACAGTCACCCTCACAGGCTCCCTCAGTCACCCTCGCAGTCACCCTCGCAGTCCCCTCACAGCCACCCTCATAGGTTCATTCAGTCACCCTCAAAGACACCTCACAGTCCCCTCTCAGTCAAACCACCCTCACAGCCACCCTCAGAGCCACTTCACAGACTCCTTCAGAGCCCCCCTCAGTCACCCTCACAATCACCCTCGCAGTCCCTCACAGCTTCCCTCAGTCACCCTCAGAGCCACTCTCAGAGCCACCCTCACAGGCTCCCTCATAGGCTCCCTCAGTCACCCTCACAGCCACCCTCACAGCCATTCCCCACACAATGGCCTGTCCTACAGATGAGCAAATCCAGGCCTGAGAAACTATGGCCTCATCCAAGCTCTCCAAGAACCCTCCGGGTGACTCCGCCTGGGAGAGTTGCCCTGGATAACCCTTGCACACAGCGCGGGTGAGACCCGCCTCGCGGGAAAGAGGTCCAACATCGCAGCCTCCGTCAAAACCCCAGCAAGCAACAGCGTGTCCATGTTCTTTCCCCTGCCTTCAGCTGGAGACCTAGTGCAGGGCTAATCCCCCCTCACATGCAGGCCAGCTCCGGCTCTCCTCTGCAGAAAAACCTTTATCACTGTTTCCAGTAGGGCGGGGAGGTCAGGCCCTCTGCTTGCCTCTGGCCTGCACCCAGCCCCGGCCTCCGTTTTAATAGTCCTCTGAATCTCCCATGGGTGAGCCTCTCTCCAGTAACACAAGCTCTCCTGAAGGCAGCCCTGACTGACCCTGGCCCTGGCCAGGCCACTTTCAAACCGTCTGAATGTGGCACGACAGCAGAGACCAAACCGCTGAGAGGGCAGCGGTGGGCAGTGCGGCCTGACGAGTCCCAGGCGCAACTTTGGAGGCCGAGGCAAGCCTGAGCTGGCTGGGCAGGGTGGGACAGGGTGAGGGATCCCAGGACTCTGTGACCGGAGGAGAGAAGGCGTCAGGAACGCGGCGTTCTCAGGAAAAGGCAGTTCCTGTTGCAAATCTAGGCTCCTCGCCACCTCCAGCCCTCGGTGCTGCTTCCGCCCAGCCTGGTGGCGCTGGCACCTTCCCTGGGGCGCAGGAGGGAACTGTCTCTGTGAAGCGTCACTGCATGCTCGTGCCGACTTCCTGTGGGGTGCACTCCCTGTTGCCCCTCAGTCACACACCTACACACACCTACACACAGACATGCACATGCACGCCTGCACACAGGCACACAAGTACATATATGCATAATACATATATGCACACAGACACACAGAGAGACACACAAACACACATACACACCTGCACACAGACACACACACACACTGACACATGCCTTTCAATAGACGGAACAGGGTTTTGGAACAGCTCAGCACAGAGAGTCGCAAAGGTCTGTAAGAACCATGAATGCAGAGAGGAGAAACTACAAGACTGAGATGGGGTGGAGCGCGGGACCTACGGGTGCTCTTGGGTGCAGTCCTAAGGGTCCCTGGAGCCCTGCAGGGTCTTAGCAGGACCCTGTGGTAGAGGTTTCTGATGAGCCCTGCCTGCGGGACTGGGAAGGCCCCTGGTGTCTGTCCCTCGGCCTGGCTGCAGGTTCGGTCCCTGCACGCTGGGCTCCGTCCTGGCACCACAGTAAGCCAGCGAGCTCGGGCCAAGTGTGTCACGGGTCATGGCAATATGAGAAAGGGGAAGAAGAGGATGGTCGACAAACAGTGTGGGGGACAAACTGGGGGCCGGCGGGGTGGGGAAGGGGCAGAGAACGGGAGCTGCAGAAGCCTGGAGCGGACCTGGACGACGGCGGGAGCCGGGAACAGAGGGTCCTGCAGAATCCAGCGAGAGAGCAGTGGGGCGGGAGGCCAGGAGCCAGCAGCCAGCCAGTACTGGCCGGCCCTGGAGGACACGCACCTGGGCCCCCTTCCCCGCAGGTCCCTCCTGCCCAGCCAGCCTGCCTCTGGGCCCTTCCTTCCTTCCCCTTGGCCAGGACACAAGTGGGGCCCGCCGGGGGCTGTGGGTTTCCAGGCTCCATGGCCTTGGTTCCCAAGCCCGGCTAGCACCTCCTCAGGCAATCAGGGCAGTGGACACTTCTCTAGGCTGAAGTTGGTGAGCTCCAGAATGTTCCTCGGTCACCCGCCTCCCCTCCTTTTGCTCCTTCTCTCTCTCGAGTCCCAGTGCCTGGAGAGAAATGGGGGCACAGGACCCCAGAGCCCCGTCTCAGCTGCCACCTTCGATCCCCTCCTTCTGCTGTCCAGAACATTCCACCTGAAGCTTGGTCATCTGTCCAAGCCAAGCTCGGATCTTACCTCCTCCAGGAAGCTTTCCTGGAATGCAGCCACGGGTTACCCTCCTTCTCAGAATTCCTGGGCCTGGGCCGGAGTCAGTTCCGGGAAGCTGCTTCTGCAGCGCCCTCTAGTTGTGTGAGGGAGCCACTGCTGCTCGGGCTCTCCCGGACCCTGAAAGGGACTGGGGGCTTCCTCCCACCCACCGAGTGCAGGTTGGGGCCATGTGACAGGCCATGGGTAGAGTGACCACACACGCGTGCCCAGGTAAACACTTCAAAGTCAACTCGTGTTTCTCCGTGACAGCTGTCAGAGCCGCAAAGAATCGGTCCTGGGTGGGCCCACAGGCGGAGCCCCGAGGTCTGTATCACGCGCCGTGAGGAGGAAGGAACCACCTTGGCTCAAGCCAGAGGCTTCCAGAGCTCTGGCTGCTTCTGCTCCATCCGCCTCAGTGGTTTCCAGCCCCTCAGACGGGAACCAGCAGTTCAGAGGCGCCGCTGCAGACCAGCTCTCCTCACCTCTGACCTCGCAGGGCTGAGGCCACGTGGAGGGATGGGAGAGAGCACCGTGTGACGGCACAGTCCCTCCCCAGCACCCTGTGTGGCCCACACCCCACCAGGAGGGATTCCTGAGCACTGAGGGGTAAGCCCTAAGGACCACTGGGTATGGCCAAAAAATGAGAGTAACAAAGGAAGGGAGGGAGGGAGGAAGGAAGGGAGGGAGGGAGGGAGGGAGGGAGGGAGGGAGGGAGGAGGTAAGGAGGGAGAAAGAAAGAAAGAAAGAAAGAAAGAAAGAAAGAAAGAAAGAAAGAAAGAAAGGGGGAAGGAAGGAAGGAAGAAAGAAAGAAGAGAGAGGGAGGGAGGGAAAGAAGGAAGGGAGGAGGGAAGGAAGAAGGAGGGAGGGAGGAAGGAAGGAAGGGAGAGAGGGAGGGAGGGAGGGAGGGAGGAGGTAAGGAGGGAGAATGAAAGAAAGAAAGAAAGAAAGAAAGAAAGAAAGAAAGAAAGAAAGAAAGGGGGAAGGAAGGAAGAAAGAAAGAAGAGAGGGAGGGAGGGAAGGAAGGAAGGAAGGGAGGAGGGAAGGAAGAAGGGAGGGAGGGAGGGAGGGAGGAAGGAAGGAAGGGAGGGAGGGAGGGAGGGAGGGAGGGAGGGAGGAGGTAAGGAGGGAGAAAGAAAGAAAGAAAGAAAGAAAGAAAGAAAGAAAGAAAGAAAGGGGGAAGGAAGGAAGGAAGGAAGAAAGAAAGAAAGAAAGAAAGAAGAGAGAGGGAGGGAGGGAAGGAAGGAAGGGAGGAGGGAAGGAAGAAGGGAGGGAGGAAGGAAGGAAGGGAGGGAGGGAGAAAGGGAGGGAGGGAGGAAGAAGGGGAGGGAAGGAGGGGCTGGAGTGATAGCACAGCCGGTAGGGCTTTTGCCTTGCAGGCAGCCAACCCAGGTTCGATTCCCAGCATCCCACGTGGTCCCCGGAGCACCACCAAGAGTAATACCTGAGTGCGTGAACCAGGGGTAACCCCTGTGCATCACCGGGTGTGACCCAAACAAACGAACAAACAACAAACAAACGCTGTCCTCCCGTTGTTCATTGATTTGCTCGAGCGAGCCCAGTAACATCTCCATTTTGAGACTTGTTGTTACTGTGTTTGGCAGTACGGGCAAGATACTCTCAGTAGCTTGCCAGGCTCTCGGAGAGGGGTGGAGGAATCAAACCTAGCTCGGCTAGGCTGGCTGTGTGCAAGGCAAATGCCCTACCGCTGTGCTATCGCTCTAACCCAAAAAGCCAAAAAAAAAGAGGGGGAGGGAAGGAGGGAGGAAAGAAGGGAGGGAGGGAGGAAGAGAGGGAGGGAGGGAGGGAGGGAGGGAGGGAGGGAGGGAGGGAGGGAGGGAGGGAGGGAAAGAGAAGAAAGAATGTGCTTGGCTCTGCTTTAATTGCCTGGAGCCTTGACTGCCCCCTGGGCCCCCTCCCTGCTCTCGTGCTGGCCCCCAGGGGCAGGACTCATTGCTCTCTCTCAGTGCTCACTCTCACAGTGCCCGCAGGGTCCAACGCAAATGTGGTGGTCCAGCGACCCTGGACACGAGCACTCAGGAGACGGACACAGTCCAGGGGCCAGGCGGTGGGGGAGAACACCCTCCCGCAGAGCCAGACTGGAGAAGCCTGTTCTAGAACATAGGCAGCTCCCTTCGGCAGGAACCTGGTACGGCTCCGCGCCTCCCCTTAGCCCACAGCTGGGAAGAGGATTCAAAGCCGCTTTCCCAAAGCCTCTGGCTCTTGCTAGGACCCCTTACCCTGGAGCACGGGGCTGGGGGCTGGTGTGGGCACGTGCTCGCCATGGGGAAGGACTTCGCTTCCCTGGAGTATTCTCAGGGTGCAGCTCAGGAGAACCCAGCTTGGCTCATGATGGGCACAGCCTCTCGTGCCACCTCCAGATGCGAGGGTCCCTCACCCCCAGGAAGAACCCCCTCCCCATCCACTGAAAAGGAAGAAGGGGAGAGGAAAGGTGATGACATGACGTCAAGGGGTCAGGGACGTCACTGAGCTGGTGACCGCGGTAAGTGAGCCTAGTGGTCCCACACCTTCGCCGACTTCTCACCTAGAAATTCTTCCCACCCCTAGCTGGAAGAGGGGGGTTACTAGGGACATTGGTGGTGGAGAGTGAGCACTGGTGGAGGGATGGGTGTTCAATCGTCGTATGACTGAAACTCAAACATGAGAGCTTTGTAAGTGTAGCTCACGGTGATTCAATAAAATAAATAAGTAAATAAATAAATAACTAAAAATCAATCCTTCCCGCCCCCAGGCCCACCACCCCCCATATTCCTTGCGCCAGGTGCTCCAACGTCACCCCACACAACCCACAAGGCCCTGCAGAGCTGCCCGGAAGTCAGTTCCCGGGAAATCAGGCTGTTCTGAAGGCTGTGGGAACGCCGTGTTGAGATGCATCTCTGGGAGCCCTCTGACGATAAAGTCAGGGCCCCCTGCCCTCCCCCGCCCCCAGCCCGCGCCACCAGGAGAGACCCTCAGGCGAGGCCCTCCAGGTTCCTGCCCCCTCCGCCCTCCCTCTCCGTCCAGGCGCTGCTCCCCTCCCCTCGGGACCCTCCTGGGCTGGGTGAAAGTGGGAGCCCAGAGGGTAGGGAAGCCCCATGCTGAGGACGTGAAGGGCAGCTAGGAGATGTCTGTCCTTTATCAGCAGGACTTCGGCCCCCAGTGCCTGAGTCACCGGCAGTGAGTCACCCCGCACTGTTTGTGGGGTGACATAGGAGGAGGCTGACAGCCTGGCAGGACCTTGGCTTTGCTCTCTGCTCAGAGCACATGCAGGGAGGGGACCGGGATGCTCCTAGTCATGGGGGTGGGGCGGGGGCACTGTCCAGGGGCCAGGCAGACGGTACAGGGGTCAAGCCTAGTTTCAACCCTCCACACCACACATGGCCCCTGAGCACTGGCTCAGTCCTGAGAGCACAGCCAGGAATAGTCCTGGAGAACCACTAGGGAGAGAAGAAAGAGAAAGAGACAGAGACAGAGAGAGGAGAGAGAGAGAGAGAGAGAGAGAGAGAGAGAGAGAGAGAGAGAGAGAGAGATTGAGAGGGAGAGGGAGGTTGAGAGAGAGATTGAGAGATTGAGAGATTGAGAGAGATAGATAGTGAAAGATTGAGAGAAAGAGAGAGAAAGAATAACTGCCAGCGCTGTGGGGACACACACACACACACACACACACACACACACACACACTGTCCTACGGTGTGCCCCTAGTTGCTATACCAGAACAAAGAGTTCTAGGCCAGAGTGACCCTGGGCCCAGGGGATGGGCTAAAGCCAGGATTCCAGCCTTGCTCATCTATTTAACTGGACTATTCAGCCTGAAGACCTATGAAATTTGGGGCCAGGATGAAGGACTTAAAGGCTTTAAAGGTCTTAAACCCAATGGCAAGGGCCTGAGAAATTCACCGAGTGTCTGCTCTACCAACGTACTTGCATGCGAGCTTTTACAAATGTGAAGTCACACGACTCCTCTGTAAACCGCATTCCCTCTGCTCGGCCCCCTGCATACCCTTCCCTCACAGCAGGGACTCAGGCTGGTCCTGGGAGCCCTCAGTGTTCCTCAGGAGCCACAGGAAACCAAAATCTGCAGCTTCCCTGTCGCCTGCTCCTAGACAATCCCCTGCCCTTTCACCTCACAAATCCCCTTCAGAGGGGCCACCTCTACGTTAGCACTGGTACGTGATGAAACCAAAGATCATTTCCTTCTCTTTACTTTTTTTTAATTTGTTGAGTTTTTTTTCTTGTTTTTGCTCTGGGGGCCACACGTGGCTGTCTGCATTCAGGGATCACTCCTGGTGCTGCTTGAGGGATCATACGGAGGGCTGGGACTCGAACCCGGATCAGATGCCTGTGGCAAATGCCCTACCCATTATGCTATCGCTCTGGCCCCAAAGAGGATTTTCTTTTGTTGCTTATTTGTACTTTTGGCAAGGAAAATTTGTCTCATTTAACTTTTTAAGCAGAGGATTTTTTTAATTGAAATAGAATTATCGCCAAGATTCTCTTGGGAAAAAAGGAAGACTCCAACTTTCCCATGTCCCAAACTGTCTCTCTCTGCCTCTGTCTGTCTGTCTGTCTGTCTCTCTCTCTCTCGCTCGCTCTCTCTCGCTCTTACACACACACACACACACACACACACACACACACACACACACACCATAACCACCACCACCACTAACAACAACACAACCCAACAACCACTACCAGGAATTGGGTGGCTGCAGGCAAGAAGACAGAGAATCCCAGAAACATCCTGTGCCTTTCCGAGGCCACAGGGGAGGCGGGGGCTGAACTCACCACAGCCCACCAGCCTCTCAGGATGTCCCAGAACTGCTCACTGACCTCTCTGTCCCCCCGCACCCTGACCTCTCCCCACACAGGCCAGCTGTCTCCAGAGCAGACTCTCAACCAGCCGGGCCCCAGGGGAACCAGCTGGAACCAAGTCGCTCAGGCAATTGCAACCAAATGGCCAGACTTTCCAAGATAAGCAAAGGGAGCCGCAGAGCCAGGACTGCAGGAGTGACAGGCCGAGAGGGATGGGGGAGAGCCTGGGAACGGGAGCTCGGGAGGCAGCAGCCCCAGGACTGGGCCAAGGAGCAGGCAGGGAAGCTGGGAAGAGTGGAGGGCGGGGCAAGGACTTCCCCACCTTAACCTCATCAACGAAGACCACCGGCAAACACACTCCCCGGGACTTCCGGCATGGACTTAAAACTAAGAGGAAATATAGGATTTATTGAGTGGACAGATAGACAGACAGATAGATGAATGTATAGATGGATGGATGGATGGATGGATGGATGGATGGATGGATGGAGGCTCTAATGGGAAGTATCAAGCTGAGAGGCTGAAGAGAACGTACAGTGGGTAGGGTCCTTGCCTTGCAAACAACTGATCTGGATTCAGTCCCGGGCATCCCATACGGTCCCCTGAACTTGCAGGAGCAATTCCTGAGCAGATCCAGGGGCAATCCCTGAGCATCACCAGACGCGGCCCAAAAACCAAAAAGAAAAAGTAAGAAAAGAAAATATCAAGCTGAAACAAGACACACAAAGACGTTTATACTCTTTGAGTTTTAATCTCATCTGTGGACTTGTGCTTAGGGAATCATTTAGAGGCAGAAAGTTGCTCTGATGCCCAGCGGTGGCAGTTGTCTCCCGTGGAACAGACCAGGAGGGTCTGAATGAGAGAAGGCAGGAGGCTTATGAACAAGGGTAGAGTGCTGTGCAGCCATTAACATGATAACAAGAATAAGTGTGAAGGTAACCACGTTTCTGAAATATCAGTAATATTCTGGGTTTTTTTTAATTTTCCTTTTTTGTTGTTGTTCTTTTGGGGTCACGCCCAGCAATGCACAGGGGTTACTCCTGGTGGTGCTCAGGGGACCATATGGGATGCTGGGAATAGAACCTGGGTCAGCTGCATGCAAGGCAAATGCCCCACCCGCTGTACTGTCTCTCCAGCCCCCTTTTCCCCCTTTTCTAATGAATCACTTTGTGATACAGTTACAGAGTTGTTCATGATTGGGTTTCAGTCATACAGTCTTCCAACATTCCAACATTCATCCCTTCACCAGTGTTTATTTCCCACCACCAATGTCCCCAGTTCCCAGTTTCCCTCTTCCCAGCCTGCCTCCTCTGTGGCAAACTCTCTCTCTCTCTCTCTCTCTCTCTCTCTCTCTCTCTCCTTTCAGGCACTGTGATTTGCAGTACAGTTACTGAAAGTTTAACCATGTATACCCCGTTATCCCATTACCTGCTTTCAGCACTCAGTTTTTGTGAGCATTTCCCACTATCATTGTCTTAGTGGCCCCATCTCTGCCCTCCCCACTGCACTGTGGCAAGCTTCCCAGCATGCACCAGTCCTCCTGGCTCGTTTCTACTGTCCCTGGTGACACTGTCTTCCAGTAACATTCTTAAGGAAAGAATTTAAAACATTTAAGTCTGGAGGACTCTATTTAAACAGTCAGGGGCAGGTATTTGGGCAGAGAAACACCTAGAGGCTGGGGTTCAGGAGGCGGGTGCTTAGTCTGTTTGCCTGGCGGTGGCACCTTCTGTCCTTGGAGGGGACAATGTGCCGCCTCCAGCCCCGGCGGCCAGGGGGCTACTTGGCTCCGCTCCGCGAAAGACTGTGTGAACTGTCACACTATTCAAAACTCACGTCTGCTCTGGGGCTGATGTTTGAGACAAAGGAAAATAACCCCCAGGAGGGTCCCACCTCCTGTTCCTGGAAACGCAGAGGAAAGCAAAAATTATGCCACACGCCCCATGTCCTCTTGCGTGAATCCGACAGACGCTCAAGAAGCAGCCCAGGGCCCGAGCACAGCGGGAAGGGCGTTTGCCTTGCACGTGGCCGACCGGGGTTTGATTCCCAGCATCCCATATGGTCCCCCGAGCACCGCCAGGAGTGATTCCTGAGTGCAGAGCCAGGAGGAACCCCTGAGAACTGCTTGGTGAGACCCAAAAAGATTTTATTAAAAAGCCTCTGACTTTACTCCAGGCTTCTCTGGAGGACAAGAGGAGGGTCTGTCAGCGCTTGGCAGCTTTCCCCTGATGAGTTGATGTCTTTGATGCATTGAACTGCAGTCCTGAGAAAACTCTCCAGGGGCCGCTCTTATTCACCCACCCACCCTCAGTGCAGAGGGTGGGAAAGCGAGGATTGGGGCCAAGGGACTGACTTGGGGACCTGGACAAGGGGCTCCGTGTGTCTGAGCCCTGTTTGCTACTTTTTCTTCAGCTCTAGCCAGCCCAGAGGGCCGCAGGTGAGCGAGAGGGTGGCGTGGAGGTTGCAGGTGCCGTCAGCCTCTGGAGAGCTGCAGTTGGGGATGTGCAGTGGAGAGGAGACCAGGCTTCCCAGCCACCAGGGGAGAGTTTTCTCAGGATTGCAGTTCAAATCCCCCACGTGCTGTTGCTGGCCCCAACTTAGGGCCCTTAGGGTCAGCCCACACTGGCGTACTGAGCTGCTGTGGTGGGTCAGGTTGCATCTGGGGGTCTGGAGCAATGGGACAGAGGGCAGGGCACTTGCCCGGCATGCAACTTGGGTTCAATTCCTCGTACCCCATATGGTTCCCTGAGTCCCACCAGAAGTTACCCTTGAGCACGGCATCAAGAGTAAGTCCTGAGCACAGCAGCCTGTAGTCCAAAAACAAACAAACAGAAAAATAGTGTTTGTACCCACGCCAGGGTCCTGGTGGTGAGGGGAATGGGGGGGGGGGGGCATTGGAAATGAGTGAGCAGCCAGACTTCCCCATGCCGTGACTCCTGAGTCCTCACAACACCCCCTCGGTGATAAGTCACTCCTTTGACAGGCTAACAACGGAAGCGATTCCAAACCCTTCCCTCCATGCTGCATCCCCAGGGGTCCCCAGACCAGGCCAGAGCAGGCAGCCGTTAGAGGCCTGGGTGCTCTCGGGGGGCTGGGTGCCCCTGAGTCAGCTAGCAGAGACATCCACTTCCTGGCTTCACCGTTACTCACTGACCAAGCCCTGACTTCATCCCCGGGACCTGGGCCAGGCTGTGGAGGAAGTGGTGAGGTGACAGAGATCCCCAAGTCCCTTTGCCTTTCATGACAGGAACTTGGGAGGGTGTGAATGAGGGGAGAGGGTCCTGCCTTGTCAGTGGAATGGGTGAACTTTGGCCTGACCGGCTGCTGCCCGGGGTTCCATCTCCCCAGCCTCACACCTTCTCCTGGCTCCCAGAGAGTGTCCTGTTGGGGTATGGGGGCGTTGGGGCCCCGGGGACAGGGTTATCTCTGGACGCCAACCTTGGCCACTGTATGGTGCCTTTCTCGGTCCCCTCACCAGACATGGGGTCCCCAGCCAGGACATCCGGATGTGATTGAATAGAGTTTTATGACATCGGGGTTTCAAACAGCAGTGAGGAATTCTGGCTTCAGCCAAGATGCAGCGCTGTAAGACTGACCTCACTGTGCCAATCTAAGAACTCAAACACCAAGGCTTTTGCAAGAGTGATCTGGGGTTAGGGAGAAGGCCCCAGAAGTGAGCACGGTTTCTGCCTCGGTTCATTGACATGAAGCCACACCACTGGCCTCCATCCCTCCTGGGTGCAGGGTGTGGAGCTATAGCTGAGGGGAACGCAGAAGCTGCACTCCATGCCCATGGCCACCACCCGTCGTACATGTGTCCCCTGGGTCCAGCTTTCTTGCATCTCTGTCCTTGGCCACAGGTCCCAAGGGCAACTGGTCTGAGCACTTCTGGTTCCCAAGAGCGGCTAGCCCCATGCGCAGGCAGATAACGAGCACCCCAACTATGTTGGGAAGTAGGGACACTGGGATCAATGAGAGTCCCTCCAGTGAAATCCGTTCTTTCTTAAGATTTTTTTTATAAAGTTGTTCGCAATAATCGATTACATTCAATATTCTAACAGCAATCCCACCACCATTACACCTTCCCTCCACCATTATTTTGAGTTTTCCCAACCACCACCCGAGCCTGATCCTATATAATTTATTTTGAACTGCTTGTTGTGAATAATTCACTAAAAATGATCCCAAAAGTTTCCTATATAATTTATTTTGAACTGCTTGTTGTGAATAATTCACTAAAAATGATCCCAAAAGTTTCCTTAGAGGAAAGTTCTTTCCTAAGATTTCTTTCGTGAAGTTTTGATCTGTAATCCTGGAACTTGTGTTTGGCCTCTGTGTTGCGGATCAGCTCCAACAGCAAAGGGGCAACTGTCGAGGGTGACTCCAGGCTCCCTCTTGAACGCAGGTAGCCAAGTGGAGGTAATGTGGGTTCTGCAATGGCCACAAAATGCAGCCTCAGGGGCTCAGAAAAGCCTCCAGCAGCTCACGCTCTTCCTGTGAGGCCACCCGCACTTGCAGTGACTCTGGGGTGTCTGTGGACCACCCCATCTCCTGTAATCCAAAAGTCTAGCTGCATTCAGTAGCAAAGCCCAACCTCTCCCTGCCTCCCTGCCAGCTATGTCAGCCCCAAAGAGGCTCCCCCCGAAGGGCCCCTGTTGTGCCCAGTGCTGAATTCAGACTCAAGCAAGAAGATTCCGGGTGACTTCAGGCGTTTCCCTGGACACCACAACCCTCCTCCTGAAACAGACACAAGCACCTAAGCCCTGTGAACCACATCCCAGAGTTTGAGCTCTTGATGCTGCTGTTTAGTTGCTAATAAAAGCACTTAAGAATTAATATTTTGGGGGCTGGAGTGATTAGCATAGCGGGTAGGGCGTTTGCCTTGCACACGGCTAACCCAGGTTTGATTCCCAGCATCCCATATGGTCCCCTGAGCACCGCCAGGAGTAATTCCTAAATGCATGAGCTAGGAGTAGCCCTTATGCACTGCCGAGTGTGACTCAAAAAGCGAAAAAAAAATTATATTTTCACCAAACACAGCTTATTTTTTTAAACATTAGCATTTGCTGCTTGCCTTTCTTCCAATAAAATAATACAGGTAATGAATGCTCAGGGTGCAACGTATACAAGCCCAAAAAGCATTCCTCGTCCACCCAGCAGGTATTTATCTAGTGCGTTCTGTACCTCTGAAATGATTCCTGGCACCAGATGCCCCGAACCACAAGTGGACCCCAAACCCATGGACTCAGGGCTGATGGCTCATAGGCTAAGGCGTATGAGGTCACAGGAAGCAGACGGATCCAGGATGTGAGTCGGTGCCCAGCTCTAGTGCTGTCCCTCTGCAAGCATCGGGCTGTCATTTCCATCTCAACGGCTATTTCTCGACACAATGGCTTTAATATTTGAGACTGTGGATGAGTCATCGCTGTCCTCTGGGATCCTGGCACGCCAAGAGCCCCCAGAGGCCCCTGATCCGCCTGTGGGCGTGTGGGTGGTGTCACGTCAGGGAACAGGGGCCCGGGGCATCGTGCTCCCCCCTGACTGCACACACTTGAGGGAGCTAACGGGACCATGTGAGGTCAGACCACGGTGGACAGTCCAGCCACAGCCTCCCTGCCCAAGACCCTAGAAGCGGCCGTTAGTTTGCTGACGTGAGGGAACAGAGACCCAGAGGGTCCGTGCGCCTCAGTGACCAATGGTTCCCCTGCAGGGGGATGTGACGGCCAGTGCGCCTGGCAACCACTGTGCCAGACCTACCATCTCTGAACCCCAGGAGAGCTCGCCCTGCCGGCACTGCGCTCCTGAGTGGGTGAATAGTCGCTCTGTCTGTCCGGCACAGTCCAGGGCGGAGGGAAGCCTTGGGCTGGCTGGGGCACTCTCTCTCTCTCTCTCTCTCTCTCTCTCTCTCTCTCTCTCTCTCTCTCAACTTTGGGAAGGTCTGCTCTGTGTCTGTGTGTCCCCTGGGCGTCTCCCCTATCCCCAGCTTCTAACTTACCCCGGAGTAGTAATAAAGCACATGCACATCACAGGGATCCCGAAGAAGAAGACCAAATCAGCACACACATTCACGCCTCCATGCACTGTCTCCATTCTCAGGAAGTTCGCGTTTGTCTTGGAAGCGATCCTCTCTGCAGTCGACAGAGACAGAGAGACAGAGCAAGAGACAGACAGAGACAGACAGACAGACAGACAGAGGCAGAGAGACACAGAGAGACAGAGACAGACAGACACACAGAGATAGAGAGAGACAGAGACAGACAGAGACACAGAGAAAGATACCGAGACAGACAGAAAGACAGAGACAGAGAGACAGAGACAGAAAGAGACAGAGAGAGACAGGAGACAGACAGAAAGACAGAGAGAGACAGAGAGACAGAAAGAGAGACAGAGACAGAGAGAGGGAGGGAGGGAGGGAGGGAGACCAGCCTGAGTTCCGTTTCTGCAAGCAGTCTGGAAAGCCTGGAAACGGGTGAGATGCTGGGGGGGAGGACTGCGGGGGCAGGCTGGTTAAAGGACCCGGGATGGGCCCGAGAGATCCTATACATCAGAAAGGCACGTGCCTTGCTTGCAGCCACCCCCGGTTGCATTCTCAGCACAGCATAGGGACCCCCAAGCCCCACCGGGAGTGATGTCTGAGCACAGAGCCAGGAAGAAGCCCCAAACAGAGCCAGAATGACCCAAACCCCAGAAAGGGTAAAATGAAAGTACACATGCCATATCTCCTCTTCGGATGCGGACTTTTTGTTTGTCTTGGTTTTGTTTGGGGGACACAACCAGCGATGCTCAGGGATGACTCCGAGCTCTGCACTCAGGAATTACTCCTGGCAGCCTCGGGGGACCCTATGGGATGCTGGGGATGGAACCTGGGTCACTCCCTGCAAGGCCAGCACCTTCCCTGCTGTACCATCACTCCGGCCCCGAGGTGTGCACCTCTCAGCCTGGCAGCGGCTGCATCAGCCTCGGGGGCGCACACTCACTGTAGGGTCCATGTCCCTGCTCGCTGAGGTGTGCTTGCTTCCTTCACCTTAGAGCAACCTGTGTCTCTCCTCACCATCTATTCTCTCTCTGTCTCTGTCTCTGTCTCTGTCTGTCTCTGCCTCTCTCTCTCTCTCTCTCTCTCTCTCTCTCTCTCTCTCTCTCTCTCTCTCTCTCCTTCCCTCCGTTATTTCCCAAGTAAATTTGTTTTTAATGAAACAAAGGTCCTGAGGCTGCCCAGTGTTGCGTGGCCCTTGGTGTTGATGTGTGGGCGCGAGTGACCTCAATAAGCCCCAGCTGACGCCTCCCTTGGGACTTGGCTTGTTGGCTCGTCCTCCCCAAAGGTGAGCATCCAGCTTTTCCAGCTGTGGGGGCTAGAAAAGTGTGTGAGTCTGGAGTGTTGGTTTGCTTCAACTGTGCACAGGGGCAGGGATGGCCACACGGCTCATGCATTGTGAGGAGGAACCGTCCAGCCAAGTGTGGTTCCTGCCTCCGGGCTCCCAGCGTGGCTTCTGGGTCCTGGTGTTCTCACCTAAGGGAGGGAGAGTCGCAGGTAACGGTGAGGGGTTGGGAAGTGAATTCCTGACGTTCTCCCTGTAAATGCTGGTTACCCACACAGCGGCTGGAGTGAACTCGTAAAGGACATCCCTTTATGTCATTCTCTGCACCCCACAGCAAGTCACACTTTAGGAAACTAGGGTGAGGGGTGAGGAGAAGCAAATTGATGAAGCCTAATCCCCGACTTGAAGACTCCGTTATTCCACAACATCTCCGAAGGAGTGAGAAATACAACGACCCCTTTTTTTGAGGGGGGGAAGAGTTGGGTTTTGGGGTCACACCCATTGGTGCTCAGGGCTTCCTCCTAGCTCTGTGTTCATGGGGTCCTTAGGGTGATGCTCAGAATCAGAGCAAAGCCAGTGCCTAAACCCCCATGCTATTTCTCAGGCCCGGTGACCCCCTTTCTCTAGGAAGGCAGAGACCCGGATGATTTTTCGTGATTCCTTCTTTCTGATCACCCAGCAGAGAGGTCACTGTGGCATTCTGGCTGACCAGCTCTGGGAAGAAACTGAAAAAGGCTCGGTTTAGGGTTGGCCCGTTGCCAGGTGTAAATATTGCCACCACAACCCACTTCCTACTAATCCGTAGGAGGCAGCGTGAGCATACCAGGGGCAGGAGCATCCGGCTGCAAATTCATAACGCCTGGTTTCACGTAAAGATGGTTCCCCTGTGGCCGGAGCAATATCACAGTGGGGAGGGCGTTTGCCTTACATGCGACCACGATCAACCCCAGTTCAATCCCCAGCATCCCATATGGTCCCCCAAGCACCACCAGGAGTAATTCCTGAGTGCAGAGCCAGGAGTGACTCCTGAGCATCGGTGGGTGTGACGCTAATTAATTAATTAATTAATTAAAAGATGTCCCTGGGCTGAGATGCTCTCCCCAAAGAAGAATCTCCTTCTGCCTGGGAGGGAGGGCCTGCACTGTCCATAATCTGGAGTACCCCCTGCCCTTGCCCAAACCTCCCCAGTCAGAGTTAGCTCGGACACTTGAGTTTGGGACCTCCCAGCCTTTACATCAGGTTACCCCGAAGACCTTCCCATGCGCACCGAGCAAAAGTGGTGATGGAGTGACACGGCTGAGTGAGAGGAAACAGTCCTCTGGGCATCCAGACCAATGCCTGGTCCCAGCAGGACACTGCCTGGCTCTGCTGCTCGTCACCGAACCTGTCACTCCACTGCCTGTAAGCCACCCCCTCAGTTCATCATCCCCAAGAGAGAAAGAGCGGCCAAATGCAACCATTTTTATTATGTTTTAAAAGTTCTTAATTTTATTTATTTAACGGGGTTTGGGGGAGCTACACCTGGTACTTGGAGGACCAGGCGGTGCCATGGAGACTGGACCCAGGTTGCCTGTATCAAGGCAAGCACTTCAGCCTCTGTGCTCTCTCTCTCTCTCTCTCTCTCTCTCTCTCTCTCTCTCTCTCTCTCTCTCTCTCTCTCTCGCCCTCAACGACTTTGAAATAGGAAAATGCAGAGAGAGGGACAGAGAAGAAAAGTGCCTGCCATAGAGGCCGACTGGGAGTGGGGTGGCAGGAGGGAAACTGAGGATACTGGTGGCAGGAAATTACACTGGTGAACATTGTGTGACTGGAACTCAATCATGAACAACTTTGTAACTGTGTGTCTCGCGGTGATTCAATTAAAATAATATGAAAAAGTACCTTTCAAATTCATGAAATAGGATATATGTAGGAATTTATTTATGTTTGTATATTTCCACTCATACCTAGGCTGGGGTTGGAGCGATAGCACAGCGGCAGGGCGTTTGCCTTGCATGCAGCCAACATGGCCAACCCGAGTTCGATTCCTCCGCCCCTCTCGGAGAGCCCGGCAAGCTACTGAGAGTATCTCGCCCGCACGGCAGAGCCTGGCAAGGTCCCCGTGACATACTCGATATGCCAAACACAGTAACAACAAGTCTCACGATGGAGATGTTACTGGGCCCGCTCGAGCAAATCGATGAACAACGGAAGGACCATGGCCGTGACCTAGGCTGAGCCGGGTTTGATTCCTCCGCCCCTCTCAGAGAGCCTGGCAAGCTACCAAGAGTATCTCACCCACATGGCAAAGCCTGACAAGCTACCCATGGTGTATTCAATATGCCAAACACAGTAACAAGTTTCACAATGGAGACATTACTGGGCCCACTCAAGCAAATCGATGAACAACTGGAGGAGACAGTGACAGTGACCTAGGTCATGATAGTTCATTAAATGTTGTATTCTCGAGGATGAGGTTGGGTCTCTTTCTTCTTTCTGGTCTTAGAGACCCATCAGAGTTGGTCCAATGAAGATGAACGCAGCAGCTTAACCAAATGTAATTTATTCATCTGTCATCAAGAGACGTCCCAGGCTCTGCACCACGCATGTCTCCGTTACTCTCTATGGTAACCTTGACCCGGCACTAGGCACATCTCTCCACAGGAAGGCTGGGACTCACACCAGCCTACCTGCCTCCCTGCCTCCAGTAGGGCCTCCTCAGCAAGGACCACACCCACGCACAGAATGAGACCCTACAGGACCCAGCCCCACCTGGCCATCAAGAGCCCGTTTTAGGACTTGTGGGCGCTGTGTTGCAAAAAAGGTCATTTTTGCAGTTGTCGTTGGTTTGGGGGCCACACCCAACCGTGCCCAGGGCTGACTCCTTCCTGACTCTGTGCTCAGGGATCACTCCTGGCGAACTCAGAGGACCACGTGGGATGCTGGGGATTGAACTCAGGTCTGCTGGGTGCAAGGAAAATGCCCCACCCACTGGACTAACTCTCCTAGCCCAAAGTGGCATCCTTTAATCTTTAAAGCAAGCTTTTCTCCCATCTGTTCAGGCTTCCATTGTCTCCCCTCTTTCCCTGTTTTAGAAACAATGATTTCTTTTTTTTAGAGGGAGGGGTATGGCCTGGCGTGTTCTGGAGTGAGCCCCAGCAGTGCTCAGGGGACTGCCCCAGGCGGTGCCTCTCCCAGTCCTCTCTGCTCCCCACCCGCTCTTCTGCTTTAAAGACCGCATGGTGGCAGGGGGTTCTCAGTTTGGGTGACCTCTGGGAGGCTCCCTGGAACTGAACCCGGGGGTCAGCAGACTCAGAGCCTCAGGGTCCCAGTGAGGATGGGAGCAGGAATCCCGCTCTCCCCACAGCCCCGCAGCCAGGGATCCCTGAGAGAAGACAGCCGGCAACGCCACAGTCAGGCCTGGGGCTGGCAGGGCTGCGTCCGGCGCTCCCTGTCTCCCTCCTCAACTCTCACTGTTGGGGGCACGTTAACGCCGCCCCCCCAAGGCTTCAGTCCTGCAGGCTGTCTGAATGGCTTTGCTGCGTGTGAGTGTGTGTGAATGTGTGTGTATGGTGTATGGGTGAATGTGTCTGTGTGTGGTGTGTGTGAACGTGTCTGAGTGTGTGTGTGACTGTGAGTGTGTATGTTCAGTGTGTGTGTATGTGTGTGGTGTATGCATGAAAGTGTGTGACTGTGTGTATGTTTGAATGTATGTGTCTCTGTGTGTGATTAGTGTATGCATGAACGTGTATGAGTGTGTGATTGTGTGACTGCGTATGTTTGAGTGTGTGTATATGTATGTGAATGTGTGGAAGTATGTGTTTGAGTGTGTTTGTGTTTGTGTGTTTGGTGTTTGTGTGAATGTGTGTTAGTGTGTGGTGTGTGTGAATTGTGACTGTATATTTGAGTGTTTGAGTGTGTATGTTTGAGTGTGTGTGTATGTGTGTGAGTGTGTATGATGTGTGCATGAGTATGTGGGCATGTGACTCTGTGAGTGTGTATATGTGTGTGAGTGTGTGGTGTATGTATGAATGTGTGTGTGACTGTGTGACTGTGTATAGTTGAGTGTGTGTGAGTGTGTATATGTGTGAGTGTGTGGTGTGTGAATATGTGTGTGACTCTGAGTGTGTATGTTTGTGTGTGAGTATGTATATATGTGTGAGTGTGGTATGTGTGAATGTATGTGTAAGTGTGACTGTGAGTGTGTATGAGTGTGCATAAGTGTGCATGTGTGTGAGTGTGGATGTTTGTCGGTGGTGTATAACTGCGAATGTGTGTGTTTGAGTATTTGAGGTGTATTTATATGTGTGAGTGGTATATAAGCGTGAATGTGAGAATGTGTTAGTGTGTGTTTTTATGAGAGTGTGTGTGTGAATATTGTGAGTATGTGTTTTTGTAAGGAGTGTGTGAGTGTGTGTGTGACAGAAAGAGAAAGAGAGAGAGAAAGTGAGTGTGTGTTCGCTCTATGGCAGGCTCTGCTGCCTCAGTGATCGCAGGACAGGGCTTTTGTTTTCTGTCTCAGCTCCCTCGGGAGTGCTGAGGCCGCAGGCCTTGCCCTGCTCACTCAGGAGGCCCCTGTGCCCAGCTCTCTGTGCAGGGAGACCTGAAGAGTCGGGACATGGACAGTTGGGAAGGGGAGGGTCCCACGGGTTAGAAAGACAGTGAGGTTCTCAGCTCAGGTGCTCTGGGGGCACAGAGGCTCTCACACCAGGGAAACTGCCTTTCCGATTTAAGGTGAAAAGCCGCTGCATTCCCCCAACCTCAGCAGCCCTGGGGACCCCTGCAAGCGTTCTCTAGGTTGGGGGCATTAGTGCTGCGTTGGTTATTCTATTCTGGCTATAGAGCAGGCCTCAACAGATCCTCACCCATGGCTTCCACCACAGCCTAATTTCATGTTTGCTTTTTTTTTTTTCTTTTTGGGTCACACCCAGCGATGCTCAGGGGTTACTCCTGGCTCATGCACTCAGAAATTGCTCCTGGCAGCGCTCGGAGGACCATATGGGATGCTGGGAATCGAACCTGTGCTGGCCATGTTGGCTGCGTGCAAGGCAAACGCCCTCCCCACTGTGCTATCGCTCCAGCCCCTCATGTTTGCTTTTGACCTGAAAGATTTGTCCACACACGTGTTCTAGTTTTGCATTTACTTTGTTGGGAGGGGAGGGGCTTGGGCCGTACCCTGAAGTGTTCAAGACTGACTCCTGGCTCTGTGCTCAGGAATCACGCTTGGTGGGCTCAGGGGACACTATGGGGTGCTGGGGTCCAAACCATTAAACCATCTCATATTTCATATAAAAAATGTTTTGTTTGGGGCTGGAGCGATAGTACAGCGGGTAGGGGTTTACCTTAAATGCAGCCGACCAAGGTTCTATCCCCAGCATCTCACGTGGTCCCCTGAGCAACACCAGGAACAATTCCTGAGTGCAGGGCCAAGAGTAACCCCTGAGCATCGCTGGGTGTGACTGAAAAATAAATGAAGTAAAATAAATAAATAACAAATATGTCTTGTCCTGTGGGCAGGCTACATTCGATAGCCTGCAAGTTTGTCCAAAGTAGGAATGAGATAATAAGATGTCATAATAAAAAATTCTGATAAGATTCTGATATGATGGGTCTCATTCTCCTAAAGAGCCATGAATATAATCTCAGGGCTAGGATGAAAGAGACGTTACTGGGGCCTGCTCGAGGCAATCGACGATTAACAGGATGATGAAATGAAATTATCTCATTCCTACTTTGGACAAACTTGCAGGCTATCGAATATAGCCTGCCCACAGGGCAGAGTCTGGCAAACTCCCCGTGGTGCACCAAATATGCCAAATACCAGTAACAATGATGGGTCTCATTCTCCTAAAGAGCCTTGAATATAATCTCAGGGCTAGGATGAAAGAGACGTTACTGGGGCCTGCTCGAGGCAATCGACGAATAACAGGATGATGAATGAATGAATGAATGTCTTGTCCTGTGTGGGGCACATTCAGTGGTACTCAGGGCTTACTTTGGGCTCTGGCGAGCGAACTCCAGGAAGGGCTATGCTCAGGGCAAGCCCCTTGCACTCTGGGGCAGCCTCCAGATGCATACAGACAAAGCAAGACGCTCTGTTGCCCAAGGCACGCAAACAAATGCATCCTAACAAAGCAAGGACTTGCCCTCCATCAGGCTGCAGTGGAGAGGGACGCAGCTTCTGCGTGTGTTCCCGGGCCATACTCTTCTCTCTCTGCCTTCCGGAAGCTCAGGGCGCCGCTGCCTTCCCTCTGGCTGGGGCGTGTGTCAGGCCCAGTGACCATCCACACTTGCAGGAAGTACCCACTACCCCTACAAGCTCACCGGGCGATTGTGAAGGGACCTTAGGTCCACGTGCTTCCTCCGTTCACACCTGAGTTCGAAAAGTTCAGCCCTGGGAAATCCAAGCAGGGAAGGGGAACTGAGGCACAAGGAAGCTTGACTGTTCCTGGACTGAACTGAACTTAGGGGGGAAAAATTGTCTGGTGAAGGAATCCAGATGAGCGAAGGAATTCACGCGTTTCTGCTGCCATCTAGTGGTTTCCACAAAAAAATTGGCATTCTGTAGTCATTCTGTAGACCCCAATCAGTGTGTACAGGGTGAATAATAAGGATCTCAAAATTCAGGCGCGAGACATAGGACAGGGGTTAAGTTGTTTGCCTTGCATGAGGCTGAACTGGGCTTGATCCCTGCCACCACATACAGTTCCTAAACTCTGCTCAGAATGACCGCTGAACTCAGAGCCAGGAGCAAGCTCTGAGGACAGCCAGGTCCAGCCCCTCAATTCTAACAATAGCACTGTAGTACTGTCCTCCCATTGTTCATCGATTTGCTCGAGCGGGCCCAGTAACGTCCTCATAAACAAACAAAATCTTAAAATCTGGGTCCAGAGCCATCGCTCAATGGGCTGAAGAATCGATGCCCAGTTCCACATGAGTGATCCCAGAACACAGAACCAGAAAACCGGGCACTGCCAGGTGTGGCCCCCAAATGAATAAACTAAAATGCTGTGGAGGAAAGGGGAAGACTCTCAAAATTTAGGATCTCAAAATTTAGGCGCGAGACATAGGACAGGGGTTAAGTTGCTTGCCTTGCATGGCATTAAATAGCACTGTAGCACTGTCCTCCCGTTGTTCACTGATTTGCTCGAGCGGGCACCAGTAACGTCTCAGGTCCAATAAATAAATAATACATAAAATAATAATAGCAACAATAATAAAATGCTTCAACTATAACTTTCTTATTTCGAGGTTTGTAGTTCTCAGGACTCAAAGCCCAATGAACACGAGGATTGCCCTCCCCTCCCTCACCCCCAGACCCCCACACCTGACTTCCTGCTTCCCTGGAGGCAGGACCCTCAGCCGGCCTCAGTCCCAGGGGCCCCAATCACCCAGTTCAGGGGATGCAGCCTTAAACTTTCCTCTCCTGGGGCAACTTTTAGCTTTGGAACCGAACCGGCTTTTTATTTTCTCCAGACCTGATGGAGAGACGATTAGGAATTCATGGACAGGAGAGGCCCAGCCTCAGGCCCTTGAGATTCTGACAAGGCAACACCAATTCTCTGGAAGCCTCTGGGAAAGCCTAGTGAGCACAGCCAGTCCCTGCCAGGAGGCGCCCACATCACAGAGGCCAGCTGACGTACCCCCACTGCCCTGGACCCCAGGGTGGCTGAAGTCCCCCACAATGCCCTGGACCCAGCTGGCTGACGTCCCCCGCACTGGCCCTGCCCTGCGCATTTCCCAGAGAAACTCCCCGGCAGTGCTGGGAAGGGTGCAAAGCACGGCTGGGTGTGGTGCCCAGAATGGAACCTGCCTCTCAGTGCTCTCTGTTAAGTTATCCCCCCGTTCCACTGAGAGCTTTTTGCTTTATTCAGGGACCAAGTCTGGTCAGGCTCAAGGGAACACATGTGGTGCCCAGGTCAGCTGCGTGCCAGGCAAGTGCCCTACCTGCTGAACTATCGCTCCGGCCCTTCCGCTGTTCGTTTTTAATTAAACTTCCTTTGAGATCCTTATAGATTTACATGCAAGTGTGAGAAATAAGAGATAGTTCGAGATGTAAGGCATGTGCCTAGCATGCGGCCAATACCTGCTCACAGGGTCCCTGAGTACCTCCAGGGATCACGCCTGAGCACAAGTCCCTGAACACCAGCAGGTGTGGGAAGGAGAGAAGAGAGGGGAGGGAAGAGGAGGAGGGAGAAAGGGAGGAAAGAAGAGAGAGAGAGGAGAGAAGGAGGGGAGGAGAGGGGAGGAGGGGAAGGGAGGGGGGAAAAGGAGGAGAGGAAAGAAGAGGAGGAGAAGAGGGGAGAG
This sequence comes from Sorex fumeus, assembly GCF_029834395.1. NCBI lineage: Eukaryota > Metazoa > Chordata > Mammalia > Eulipotyphla > Soricidae > Sorex > Sorex fumeus. Next base: position 4,760,310 of record NW_026606060.1, on the reverse strand, counting down.
GGAAGGAGAGGGGAGGGGGGAGGGAAGGGGGAAGGGAGGGGAGGAGAGGAGGGAGGAGAGGAGGAGGGTGGGGAGGAGAGGGAAGGGGGGACTAAAGATAGCTAGAGAGGGGGAGATAGATCCTGTGCATCCCAACCACAGGACACTAGCTCCTGTGTGCGTGCGCATGTGTGGAAGGGGTGGTGTTGGTGATGACAAGTGTGTATGCCACACCAAGGGTCCTTCACGGCCCTTCACGGCCCAAGCACCCGGCCATCCCACCCCATCCTTAATTTGGTTTTCTATTTCTGTAATTTTGCCCCTTCAGGAATCCTGTGTGAAGGGCGCGCTACAGTATGTGACTTTCGGGACCCACATCTCCAACACCACCACCTCTTACACACACACACACACACACACACACTGGATTCATCCATGTCGTCTCTGTCGCTGGCTCCTGTGATGCTGGGGCATTCTCCGGGGGGAGCCAAGCAGCCCCTTCCTGCTGGTGTCATGCAGGCCCCTGCGCTGCTCAGGGCTCCCATGGACAAAGCGGCTGAAAACATTCTCCAGGACCGTTTGTGCAGACATAAATGTCCACACAGGTGCCGAGTCTCAAGACAGCCCATGTTTTGTAGTTTAAACTAAGAAGCTGCTTAAATGCCTGCCAGGATGAGTGGACCATGCTTCCTTTACCCCTTCCAGTGAATTCCAGAAAACGTGTTTCTCCCCGCAATATTTAACGCTTCCTCATTTGCAGGATAATTGCCCCAATATATTCCCCTACACTGTTTAGAGCCACCCCAGACCACGTGATCAGTTTAGCTTCGACCATGAGACATGATTCAGGAAAAAAAGAAGAGGAAAGTCTAGAGTAATCACCTATAATTTTATCATCTTTCATTTCTACATTTCCTTCTTTTGTTTCCTTATGTAGTCATTCTTCTTTTTTATATTGTGGGGGCCTCTGGGAGCACTTCTGCAGTAGTAGGGTAGAGCCCAGTGCCAGGGATTAAACCAGGACCTGAGCCCCATCCCCAACCCTTTGGCCGCTCTTTTTTTTTTTTTATTTTTTTTGAAATAATCAGATTTTGTTTGCAGGACTTTTAAGGTGTGGAGGGGGAGAGAGTGAGAGAGAGTAACGTACTCAAGAGAGAACCCGGGCTTCTCCAAGGGCGGAGGGAGGCTCTACGCACCTACAGCATTAGACATGAAAGCATGAAAGTACACATCTCAAGAGGGGAGATACGGTGACACATGTGCTCAGCTGCCACATGTGCTCGGCCACGTGGGCGCAAGCAACACGTGGGCTCGGGGCAGCATATGCGCCTGGCCACACTTTTTGGGTAGTTCTGCTCATGTGCTTTGAGAATATGTTATTTTCCTTTTAGTCCTAGGATATGTCACCCATTCTCAGCTGAGTGTTTTTATTCCCCCAATAAGATTTTTATTCTCCCAATAGGATTTCCTGCTCACTGCCCACCACTCCCCTCTGGCCTCCATGGCCTCTGGTAAGAAATAAGCAGTCCAGGACAAGGCAGCAATACAGACATCCAGCACCACATGACTGGAGAAAGAAGCCAGTGGCATACTGAGAGATCCATGGTGGAATACTATGCAGCTATTAAAAAAGATGAATGTTGCAGTTTGCAGTGTCTTGGAATTGGAGGACTTTGTATCAAGTGAAATCAGTGAGCAAGAGAATAGAAATGCTGGATGATCTCGCTTATCTGTGCAATAGAGAAAAAAGAAGATAGTATCAGGCAATGACAAATGCTTGGCCTTGAACTGAAGTCAGCTAGCAGTGAGAGGCAGAAGGTGGGGGAAGGGAACTAGAGCTAACAGAAGGACACTGGGAGAAGTCTTGGGTACTTTGGTGAGGGTGAGGTGCAGTGACTGTACCTCAAAAACCATCAGCTTCAACACTGTTGTGAACACGTGACCCATAGTAATTGAATGCAATAATTTTGTTTTGTTTGGGGCCCTCACCCAGCGATGCTCAGGAATCACTCCTGGCAGTGCTCAGGGGAACACAGAGGATGCTGGGAATTGAACCTGGGTTGGCTGCGTGCAAGGCAAGTGCCCTACCCATGTCCAGCCCCTAATATTTCTCTGTCAGAAAGAAGTTATTAGGGTGAGGAGTGCAGAGATTAAGGCGGCCAGCCCTGGCTCCATCCCAGGCATCCCACTCTCCCCTAAGCATCCAGGGGTGGGACACAGGTGGAGAAGCCCCTGAACATTACCACACGCGACCCAGTGGCCTTCTGCTAATAAAAGAGAGTGGCCATCGAAGTTACTTTTCCTTCGTAGGTAAAATGCTATTTCAGTCATAAAACTTATGTTTGGTTTTGGTTTTGGAGTCACTCCCAGTGGTGCTCAGGGATCATTCCTGGCAGGCTCAGGGGACCATACGGGATGAAGGGGACCAAACTGGGGTCAGCCGCGTGCAAGGCAAGTGCCCTGTCCACTGTACTATCACTCCAGCCTCAGTCTCATAACTGTGGAGAATATTTTTCAGCAGTGTAGATATGATCAATTTCTTTGGGCATATTTTGTTTTGCTCAGCTTTTTTTGGTTGTATTTGTTTGTTGGTTTTGTTGTTGTTATTGTTGTTGTTGTTGTTATTGTTTGTTTGGGGGCCAGACTTGGAAGTGCTCAGGGCTTACTACTGGCTCTGTGCTCAGGGATCACTCCTAACAGGCTCCAGGAACTAGACATGGTTCTAGGGATTGGACCCCAGCCAGCTGTGTGCAGGACAAGTGCCTTACCCTCTGTAGTACTAGGCCAAGCATTTATTGTTTTAATAATTATCAAAGTTATTCCACTAACATCTCTCTTCTCATGTAGATACAACAAATGAAGAAAAAAGAGAAAATTCCTCCTTGTAATAAGAGCTCTCGGAGTTAATCTCTAACAGCAATGACAGTCCCGGGGCTGCGCAGTTATACCGCCAGCTCGTGTTGGATCTCCTGGCCACCTGCCCTTCCCTCCCTCCACCTCTAATAACCACAAGTCTGATCCCCTGAATTTTGCCAGTTTCACTTCATATCCCACCTATAAGTGAGATCACAGAGTATTCTAGTATTTAGCATAACGTCAAGGTCCAACTATGTTGTTGGGAAAGGCAGGAATTTTTTTTTTCTACACCTTCAATTTCTCAAATTAAAAAAATCTCTGAGTACTTTTCTGGTCCCACCTCTTCTTCAGTTTCTTCTTGAGCTGATGTTCAGAGTAGGAAGGGGCTGGAGATACAAGAACAGCAGGTAGGGTGTTTGCCTTGCACACGGCTGACCCAGGTTCAATCTCCAACATTTCACATGTTCGCCCGAGCACTACCAGGAGTGATCCCTGAGCACCAAGCCATCAATAGGTATCACTCAAAACATTTTTTTAATGCTAGCAAGCTAAATGGGGCCAGAGTGATAGTACAGTAGGTAGGGGGCTTACCTTGCATGGACCTGGGTTCGATCTCCAGCATCCCATATGGTCCCCCGAGCACCACCAGGAGTAATTCCTGAGCGCAGAGCCAGGAGCAACCCCTGAGCATCGCCAGAGGTGACCCAAAAAACGAAAGAGAAAAAACCCAGAATGTTGGGTTCCTGTTGGAGTCGAACTTCTTCCCTGCTTGTCACTCAGCTTCGGTGAAGCCGGGTTCCTCTTCCAGCTCGCAGTTCTCTCCTCCGATTGGGTAGAAGCAAGTTTCTTCTTCCAGCTCGCGGGTCCTTTCTCATCTCTTCTGCTCCACTGCAGAGCCTGACCTACAGAGGGGCTTGGGGGTTCAGGGATGGAGCAGGATCAAACCTGCCTGTGAAGCATCAGCCCTACTGCACGTAGCCTTATCCTCAACCCCCAAAGAGGTCTATTTCTGTTATTATAGTTTTCAATTCTCTGTTTTTTATGGGATACTTTACAGACTCCATTTCTTTCTTTGGGTTTTTATATCGGCTTCACTCTCGTTCCTAGTAGTTGAAGCAATTCTCACAGCTGCTGGAAAGCCTTGCTCAGAGAGTCTGAGATGATGCGTTTATGTAAGAGAACATCCTCGCTCTCTCTGCGGCTTGCATTTTCATCACGCTGGAGCCCCTCCTGGCGGCTCCATGATGAGCGACCCCAACCTACACCTAAAAACGTTTCCACTCTGGAATGAGACCAGATCTTAAGCCAGTTGCCACCAGGTTTTCTATGCCAGGTGGAAGGGAAGGAAGGTGGGGGTGGGGGAAAAGGTGGGGGTGGGGGGGAAGGTGGGGATGGGGGGTGCCGCTGCCATATAACCCTTTGACAGTACAACGGCTGCCTCCCCGACAGAGCTCCTCACAGCTTCTGGGGCTGGCAGGCTGGGCTCCCTCTGAGTCTCCATGGTTGCAGCAATGAGAGTTGATTTGCTGGTTGTAGCCAATGAAGGAAGTGGAGACCCTCCCCTGGGCACTCTCAGCTGCCCCCAGAGAAAGGAAGAGCCTGTTATGAGCCTTGAGGGTCCCCCAGGCCAGATGCCCGTGGGTTCTCCACTAACCCTGTCTGGAGCCTAGTTACTGAAGAGGTGGGCACCATGTCCCAGTCCTAGCTGGTGGCCACTGGCATGGCCTCAGGCACAGGAAGGGAAGGCGCCTCTTTAGAGCCTGGCCAGGCTGGAAGTCTAGCTCCTGGCCAGGCCCCAGTGACCAGGCCCGCTTTGCTGTGTGCTGTTGGCTGCAATAGAGCCGTTATTGTTTAAAAGGTTTTGGCCTTGTTAGCCTGCCCCTTTTTTCCCCATCTCTGGCTGCAGAAAGCAAGGTTCCTTGGGACCTTTTCATTTCTGGGTTGCCCCAGCTTCCTCAACTCCAGGTTTGGAAGAGAAACCACCAACACACAGGACCAGCCTCAGCACCCCTGCTGAGCTGGCTTGGGCTGGCCAGCTCCGAAGCATGGGCTTCTCGCCACCAGAAGGTCCCTGGGCTCTGTGGTACTCGAGCAGGGAGAGATACTCCTCTGCTCCCACCCAGAAAGCAGTTTTTATTTTTCCCTCTCAGAAGTTTAGACACAATGCTCATGGTTTCTGCTCCTGACCCCCAGTTGTGTGCTAGGCATCAGTCGGTGTCCTGAATAGAAAGGGTTTCTCTCATAGGCACGCAATTTGGCTCTGGGTTTTATTAGATGCCATGTGGGAACACTGTTCAGTCAGAGAACCCATGGGCATCTGGCCAGGGGGGACCCTCAAGACTCATAACCTGACCGTGATACCTTCAGAGGAGCCTGGCATCTTGATGATCGCATTTTTTTTTCTCTTGTTCTCTTCTGCAGACAATATGGAAACCTGGAACCTAGATCGGAGAGGCTGAATATTCGATGAGTGAGGACCTGGAGCGATAGCATAGTGGGTAGGACGTGTGGACAGCTGAGTTCGATCCCCCTCCTCCCATATGGTTACGACCACTGCCAGGAGTAGCCCCTGAGCACTGCTGGGTGGAGTCCAAAAAACAAAAATAAATTTAAAAATAAATATTAAGTCAGTGAATGAACAAAAGTGTAGCTAAATAAAATGGTAGACAGAATAGGTAGTGATGTAATTAGAGCCGTTCTGATTCTTAAATTTAAAAGCACTAATGCCTGGCCACTATTTTGAGAGTTGTTGCGATTTGTTTGAGGTTTCAGTAAAAGAAATAGGCTCTTTATATACAATCAGTAAGGTTCTTCTTAACAGCAACTTAGCAGTACTTTACCAAGGCTTAAAATTGTTCAAACCTCAGTAAATCAATTCCTCAAGGAATAATAGTAAAGATACAAAGGACTTACGCACAAAGATAGACCTTACAATGGAGCCGCATAATTCCGGCATAATTCCGTTTGTTTGTTTGTTTGTTTGTTTGGGTTCTGAGCTGGATCGATAGCACAGCAGGTAGGGCATTTGCCTTGCACGCAGCCGACCCGGGTTCGATTCCTCCATCCCTCTCCAAGAGCCCAGCAAGCTACAGAGAGTATCCCACCCACACGGCAGAGACTGGCAAGCTCCCTGTGGCGTATTCGATATGCCAAAAACAGTAACAAGTCTCACAATGGAGATGTTACTGGTGCCTGCTCGGGCAAATCAATGAAAAGTGGGGGGGGGGGGGAGACAGTGCTACAGTGTTTGGGTCACACCCAGCCATTCTCAGGGCTTACTCCTGGCTCTGCACTCAGGAATTACTCCTAGCAGAGCTCAGAAGACCCTATGGGATGCCAGGGATCGAACTGGGGTCTTCTGCGTGCAAGGCAAATGCCCTACCCACTCTGCTATTGCTCTGTGACCCCCACCACCTGGCCCCCATAGTTTTAAACACAATTTTAAATCATTCTAACGTCTTATCAAAGACAAATATATTAATACTAATACCCTCAGACCTGTTCACTATTTATTCTGACACCTCTTGGGGTGGGCTGTGAGGGAGCCCAGATCCCTGTGGGGGGAAGCAGGGGACGGTGAGGGGGAGGCCGCCTCACGGGGCCCAAACCTGGTGTGGTCATTCCCCGTGGTAGGTGGCTTGGGAAGGTGCTTCTTGGTGGAGGTGATGATCATTTTTCCTCTCCAGCTACCTACAGCAGGTGACTCCCCAAGAGTCCAAGGGCCAGCAAAGGGTCTGAGCCTGGCTCGTCAAGCCCGTGCTCTCCCTTGAACGCATGTCTCGCTTGCCTGTCTGTCTCTTTGCCTTTCTCCACTCTGGAGAAGCCTGTTCTCTCTCAAACACCTATTCCCCTCCTCTCCCCTCATATCTTTCTAAATAAGTTTCAGTAAAAACATTCTTGCTTGGGGCAGAGTGATAGTCCAGCAGGAAGGGTGTTTGCCTTGCACACCACCAACCCGGGTTCGAACCCCAGCATCCCGTATGGTCCGCCGAGCACCGCCAGGAGTGATTCCTGAGTGCAGAGGCAGGAGTAAACCCTGAGCATCGCCAGGTGTGACTCAAAAACAAAACAAAAACAAAAGATAACACCTTCTTGCTTCACCAAATAAAAAGAAAAAAGAATCTGGGGGAAGCTCCTAACCTGCTTTTCCACTAAGAGTGCAAAGTGAGTCACTTCCAAAAGGCCGTGCAGCCTTCACCTGTGCTCTGGCTGCCTGCAATAATGCTGATTCTCTGAGCAGGAGAAAACATTCAGCAGATTCGAGGAGCGAGTCCCGTGTATTCCTGAACCAGACAGCACTGTCATCCCTGAACTCCGCCAGAGAAAGGCCCCAAGTGATTTTACCCAGGAGAAGAGGGTGGTGGCAGTGCAGACCCAGGTAAGAACATGCATGAAAGAAATCGGTCCTGGGGCCTGGAGAAACGAAACTGTGGGTGAGAGCTGGCCGCGCATGACCGAGCCAGGTCTGATGCCTGCCACCACCCAGGGCACCCTGCGAACTTCCAGGGGTGACCCCCGCGCACTGCAGGCTTGACACAAATACCCCTGTCACCAAAAAGATAAAAGTGAAATGAAGTTCTAAAAAAAGAAAAGTCGACCTTCGTGCAGCAGATAGAAACCAGACGGACAAGGCCACTGCTTTATACTAGTTCATCAATTTTATTGGTCATATATCATTATATAAATCTTTCAAAATAATTAGATATTACAAGAATAGTTTATAATTCAGCTCTGATTGCACAAATACTTGACACAAGAAATTATGTTTACAAATACCCAAGCTTTCTTATAAGAATATTTTAGTAAGGAAAATAGGTCTCTACAGCCTCCAGCACACCGCTGTGGTACTCCCCATGCAGCCCGACCTCCTGCTTTCTCTAACCTAAAGGTCTCCCCATCACATCCCACAAAGCCAATCACGATAGAGCTACAGCTGCTGCTTGACTACCAGATTCACGCTGCTAAGATTTTAGACTTCTTGGGGCCCGACAGAGTACAGTGGGTACGGCACTTGTCTTGCACGCAGACAACCCGGGCCCACCACGGCATCCCATCTGGTCCCTTGAGCACCACCAGGAGTGATCCCTGAGCGCAGGGCCAGGAGTCAGCCCTGAGCATCGCCGGATGTGGCCCCCAAACAAAACCAGGTTTTAAACTTTTTCTAATCTTCCCTGATCAGGAAAACTGGATTCAGGATAAAAGAGGTAATTCAAACAACATTCCCTCTAGACATGACTTGTCCCAGGATCCTCACTGGGCAAGAGGAACAATATTTTCCCTTTTTTTTCTCAGCCTACACCTACTAGCAGCTGTAACCCCACTGAATCGGGCAGAGGAGGGAGCAACTCCTAACTTTCCTAATCGTTTCTAAACTGCAAAGACGACACCCAAAGACAAAAGTTAAATAGAAATATTAAGCAAGCTAAAATATTTCCCATTGATTTAGAATAAAGAACACTTTTACATCTTAAAAATCTCCCAGATTGAAGAAGACATAATAGAAATAAAGTATCAGGATGTGGCAGTAGTTTTATAAAAACTACTTTTCAGTGAAAAAAAACTGAAAAGGATTCATCACTTGGATCAGTGGTTATGTCACTCCCAAGGTGGCAGGAGACAGAGCCAGCAACTCTGCCGGGAGCCAAACTCAATACTTGACATTCTTCTTAGGCTGTGGCTCTGAAACCGTCTTATAAACACTGGCTGACTAGTCCAGAGGCTCGCTTAGACCGGGAGAACTTTACAGAATACTGACCATTAGCCTGAAGGAGGGGACCCATGGGGAAAACCTTTGGCATTCATTCACCATTCATTCACAGGGACTGAGCTGAGACGTGTGTCCACTTGGCAAAGCTTGTCTTATTTTTCACGGAGCCGAGATAAAATCAAAAGATAGCAGTATTCTGCTGGAACTAACAGTTCCAGAGTACTCTGCTCCAATGATCGATACTCTTAAAAGGATTTTTAAATCAAACCCTTGTCCACTAAGAGAGTTGACAGGACTTGGGGAGTGCAACACGCCCTGTTTCTCTTCCATTTCTCTTGATTTCTTCTGTCTCACCCCAGTGTAACAAACTGCTACAGATTTTCACCAAAACAATGAAGCAGCCGTTGGAAATGTGTCACTGAAAATGTTCAATCACATTATAATGGGTCACATTAGCCTGAAACTAGAAGATGACAGATATCTCTACTGCAGTGATTTTGCAAATTCCGCGTAATCAATGTAGCCATCGTTGTTCTTGTCGTCATCCCTCAAAACGCCATCTATTAAGTTAATGAGCTCCTCTTCATTCATTGGCGGCGCCTGTGCATTCCCTTCCTACAAAACAAAAAGCAAGACTGAGTCACGCACTCTACTGGAAGGGCTTAGCTAATGCCTGCAAGCTCACACTCTCCGCATCCGAATCCCTCTTCAATGAGGTAGTGGCTCCTTCCAGGAGCCCCCAAACCAGACACCAGAAATGGAACCCATCGGTGGAACTTAGCAGCCATATGACTGAAGTGGGCCCTTGCTTTTTGTTTTAAAAACTATGCTTCTGGGGCCTAGAGCAATAGCACAGCGGGTAGGGCATTTGCCTTGCATGAGGGCGACCTGGGTTCGATTCCCAGCATCCCATATGGTCCCCTGAGCACGGCCAGGGGTAATTCTTGAGTGCAGAGCCAGGAGTAACCCCTGTGCATTGCCGGGTGTGACCCCCCCCAAAAAAACTATGTTTCTGGGGCTGGAACAATAGGACAGTGGGCAGAGCACCTGCCTGGCATAAGGCTGACTGGGCTCAACCCCTGGTACTTCATACGGGGCCCTGAGTCCCACCAGGGGTGATCTGAGTGCTGAGCCAGGAGAGTAATAAGCCCTGAGCACTGCCTGGGTGTGAACAACAAAAAACAACACCCTCCCACATCCACCCACCCCCACAACATTACAAAAGTAACCCAGGTTTGCTCGAGAAAGCGTGGCGTTCCTCCGCAGTTCCAGAGTCACGGAGTCATGACCTCCAATTCATCTGGGGAGATGACTTGACCCTCAGCCCTGAGGGTCAACCCTGGCATGTGTGGGCCTGGCAGTGTGGAAACAGTGGTGGTGCTGGGCAATGTCCTGGGGTCACCAGGAGGGAGCTGGCAGTGCCAAGGCAAGGGGCTCCCAGCTCCAGAAGAAGGTGAAACAGACCTCGCCTGATAAGCCCTGGCTGACCACCTGCCCCGCCTCTCCAGAGACCCGCGGAGACATCCCCCTCCTCCCAACTCCTGGATGTCTTCCCTCCCCCTTTCCCGTGCTGCCTGCAGGCTGGGCCCCGCAGCAAGTGCAGGCCCACTCTCCGGCCGCCCCACACCCGCCCAAACCGAGTCTGCAAGGCACAGAGAGGCTGAGCGGGGGGGCAAAGGTCCATCCTCTTCCTTTTCTGGGGGGTGCCGGGGGTTGCAGCCAGGCCTCGTGCACGCAGGCGCTACACCTCATCACTGAGCCGCAACCCCAGCCCCAGACCTAGGTTGTCCATTGAGGCCCCCTCACCCATCAACTGTGGGTAAACCCCGCCTGCTCCTGCAGACTCGCTGGCACTGGCAAAGCTTTGAGGCACCCCCCCCCGAATCCCTCCGTCCTTGGCCCAATCCCTGCTCTGCCTAAGGAAGCAGGGAGCTTCTCCCCGGCTCTGCTCTCGGGTGCTGGCTCTCCAGCTCCAGCTCCCAGCAACACTCGGGGGGAGACACAGAAGCCTCAGGCTCAGGGTGCAGGACAGCGGGGAGGGTGCTGGGTCTACCACGGCCGACCTGGGTTCCAATCCCCGGCATCCCATATGGTCCCGCAGCACTGCCAGGAATAATTCCTGAGTGCAGAGACTGGGTAACCTCTGAGCATTGCCGGGTGTGGCTCCCCCCCCCAAAAAAAGCAGCCTCAGGCTGGGCCCCAACAAGCACCGCAACAGGAAGGAGGATGCGGCAGTGCCCAGGCCCACCCACCTCCTTGTGGACGTGCGTGATGGCCGTGGACAGCTCCAGCCCGTCCAGCAGGTTGTTCCCGTCATAGTCGTGCATTTTGAAATAGTGGAGCTGCAGTTCCTGCGGGGACATCTCTGCCTCGGGCTTGTTGATGACACCTTCGAGATGCTCCATGATATGCCTGAAAACCAACAGGAAAGACTCACTGCCGGGGCCGGGACCGTCAGGACCCACGGTTCAAGCTCTTCGAGTTCCCCGAGTCCAGAAGAGCTGACCCCAGTCTGCGCTCACAGCCGTGGACCAGGCCGACGGGGAGCAGGGGAAAGCCCCATGACTCAGCTGATATGTTGGCCACAACCGAGTGTCCTCCACGCCCCCAACACACAGCACCCCACTCTAGTTATGAAGTCTGGGAGGGTGAGACATTTAGATGGCCCTTTCGTAACACCATTCGAGGCTGACCCAGGTATTACATGTGAAGCTGACGGGTCCAGCACAAAAGTTGCGGGAGGTGACTCAAGGCTTGACCGTCCTCGTAAAAAGGGTAAGGCCTTGTCAGTCAGAACTCCAAGCTCTCGACTCAGGGTTCCCTCTTGTGTGTGTCACAGGAGGCGGCATTCAGGCCGGCCGGGTCCCCCACTCGGCCTCAGGATGCGTGGCATAACCGTGAAAATAAACACCTAGTTTTCAGGGGGCCGTGAGGACCAAGTATCCTCCCTGGGGAAACCCCCGGGCGGGGACACGTACTCTTGGTCATGCACCGTGTGCTTGTCCAGGGCCATGCCGGGGTGGGCATTGCTGGCTCCAGGCTCCTCGGCCCTGGCACCCAGGACACAGAAGGTCCCGAGCAGGCCGCACAGGAAAGGGAGTCCGAGCAGCCGCAGAACTCTCATCCTCGCCAGCACCTGCAGGTGGGGAGAGAGAAGATGAGCGCGAGAAGGCTCCTGGGGAACAGCCGGAGGCCGGCCCTGCCACCTGCCCGCAGAGGCTGCAGGAGGTGGCCGTCTGCGTGTCACTCGTGCTTGAGTGGGAGCGGCCCTGACATTTCCTGAGCACCCTCAGAACTCAGCAAGCAAACAGAACCGAGTGCAGTTTCCTGAGGGCCACACACAACCAGGCAGCAAGAGTGTGTGCAGAGCAGAGCTCAGAGGAGGCAGTTTCCCCTGGGGGGACACACTCAGAGGTGGGTACGGCCAGGGCCACACTACAGCCAGGCGCACAGAGTACCATGAAGGGGCCACGGGGGGAGCAGTGGTGGGGAGAGAGCAGGAGGCAGCTAGAGGGAGCCGGGAGGGGATCAGGTGAGAGTGGACGAGAAGCTGCCAAGGCGAGTGGCCCCTGCGGGCAGAGATCTCTCAGCGCATGCTCAGCGGACACCACAGGGGAGGCGAGGTGGCAAGGCTGAGTCCCAGGCGCAGGGACGTGGCCCCGTGGTAAGACCCACATGGGCAGGGCGAGGCCCCGGGCTCCGTGCCCAGCAGTCCCTGCTCCCACCCTCCCAACGAAGGGCTCAGCTCTCAGACCCGGTCTGGCACCCCGGCGGGGAAAGGGGGGGGTGGAGAGACGGCAGTGGTGGCAGAGTGAAACGACGAGGGGTAGCCCGTGACCACGACACAGTGAGCCCTCTGCAGTGTTCTCACGGCGTCCCCGGACCTTCCAGACTAGTCTCAGAAAAGGAGACCCAGCGACAGCCTAGAGACCCGGCGAGGAAACAGAAAACGGCTCACACATCCCAGGCCCGATACAGCAGATGGTGAAGGGCCCGTGATTCCCAGGGGCCCACAGGAGCCACGGCGCCAAACATCAGACAGAAAAACCAAAGCGTTACGTTCTGGCCGACCTCAGCTCTCGGGAACAGCAGAGGGGAGGTGCCTCTTCCCAAGCCCACCCTCCGCCAACAGTCCCCCCATGGCCTGCTGAGGGGATAAGGGCCCCGTGGAAGTGCGGCTAGGGCGGGGTGGAGGAGGAAGGAGCTGCTACAGCAAGCAGCGATAAGCTTCGGCCGCTGACCACATCCTGGCAGCTCTGCAGTCCGGGACCCACAGTTCCAGAAACAGTTTCATTCTTTTATTTGTGAGTGTGAGTGTGTGTGTGTGTGTGTGTGTATGTGTGTGTGTGTGTGTGTGTGTGTGTGTGTAGTGGGGGGGAAGTGCTTACATTCTGGCTCTGCGTTCAGTTATTACTCTTCGTGGTGTTCGGAGACCATATGGGATGCCGGGATAAAACGTGGCTCAGCCAGGTGTGTGCCAGGGAACTGCCCTCCCTGCTGTACCACAGAAACACACTTCTAACAGCGCCACCTTCAGGCAGGTACAAGCACTGCCGCTAAAGGGTGGTCCAAGGGAAGTTCTGAGAAGCAAAAGGCCGCCAAGGACTGCGGCCAGGGGTACAACCAGGACGTACACCCAACTGGAGGGTGCCCCTGGGCAGCACCAAGGTCCAGTGTGCCGCCATAGTGGTGCTCCTGGGGTGCTTCTGCCTCTGTGCTCAGAGGTCACTCCTGTGGTGCTGAGGGGCCATTTGTGGTGGTTGGGGATGGGACCCGGTCAGTTATATGCAAGGCAAGTGCCTTATCCTCCACCCCTCATCTCTCTGGCCGCATAAAACTTTGTTAAAAAAGTATATATATTGAAATATATATATATAAATGGAGACGTTACTGGCGCCCGCTCGAGCAAATCGCTGATTAACGGGAAGTCAAGTGATCAAGTGATCAAGTGATATTTATATATATATATATATGATTTAGAAGGGGCTAGAGAGATAGTACAATGGGTAGGGTGCTCAGGTGACCTAGGTCCAATTCCTGGCATTCCATTTGGTCCCTCCACCGCTGGGCATTGCCAGAGGGATCCCCAGGGGCAAAGCCAGGAGGAATCCTTGAGCACCATTCCCCAGCAAAAAAAAAAATATATATATATATATAATATATATATATAATTAAATGAACCCCATCCCAGGATACTTAATGTATCAAATTGGGTGTGTGCAGCAGGGAGGGCTGGGGAAATTCTAACTTAACACTACAAAGCAGTCAAGGGATTAGTAAAACAGTAATTATGGGTCCAATCTCTTCTGCAGAAGATAAGGGCCAAGACCATTCATTTTGAATGTGGCCCTTTCGGTTTCCTCTTGGTTTCCTGCATAATTAGGGCACAACAAAAGCCAGATCTACAAAACACAGTGGAGAACTCCCTCCCCACAAGGGCTGCAGAACAAAGCACCCACCACCGTGAAGCAAACAGAAACACAAACTGCTCTCTTCTGCCCAGAGGCCAAGTTGCATCATCCAGCAGCCAGCCGTGGGCTCAGCTCCCAGCCAGGCCTTCCTGGGCTCCCCGGCCACCTCTGGGTGACTGACCAGCAGGCTGGAGGGACCTGGAACCACAGCTCAGGTGCGCACACTCCCCTCTCGGGAGAAACATCTGCCCGCAGCTGGCCCAGCGCTGGTCTGTGGACAGAAGGGCTCCACCAGTTCCAGACCCTTGACCCCCGTTTTCCTCTGGATCTGCAGCTCCGGATTCTCCCAGATAGCTCTGGCTCCTCCTGCGACCTCTGTCCTCAACCTCCCCAACCTCCCGCATTCACTGTACACAAACAGGAGGTCACAGAGGCCCTCCTCTCCAAATCACCCTGTGGCCTCCCTCAGGGAAGGCGAGAAACCCCCATCTCTTGTCTCTTCCCTACCAGAATTACTGAATTTTAGCACTTCTGACGCTATCACCAAGTACTGAGCTGACCCCAGGGCGCCCACCTTCAGGTCTGGATGGGACAGAGAATGGGAGTCCAAGGGGGTCTTGGTCACAAGGCCTGAAATCAAGCACCTCCCCTTGGGGCTCTCCCAGCGGCAGGCTCAGCCCACTTATTCCTCTCACGTGTTGCTCTAATAGCTCCAAGGGATTGGAGCCTTTCTTCCAAAAAAACAGCTGTTAACAGCCTTTTTCTCTTGCCAAGCGAGTTCTGAGTCAAGAATTTAAACTCCAAGCAGCCATTCTCACCAGCACCCAGACATCACATCACACACCCGGCGGGGCAAAGGCAAAGGCAATCTGCACTTTCCTGTTTCCCGAATCCTGGACTGATGGAAGAAAATCCAAGTTTCTAGGCCAAAAAAAAAAAAAAAAAAAAAAAAAACCAAGTGTTCCCTGGAACAGGGGTTGATAATTGTTTCTAAAAGGCAGACATTTTTGGAGGGGGTGGAGGGGAAGGCCACACCCGGTGGTGCTCTGGGCCTATGCCTGGCTCTGCGCTCAGGGATCACTCCTGGCAGTGCTCAGGGCCCATATGGGGTGCCCGGGATCGAACCCGGCCGGCTGCGGGCAAGGCAAGCGCCGTCCTCCTGTGCTACCTGGCCCTGAAACGCGGACATTCAGTAAGGTTCTGTGCTCATCTGGGGGTGTCCGAGGCTGTGCCGGGCGTCCCCGCCCACCCCGTGCCATCATCCTAGGGCCTGGTGCTGCTCAGATATCGAAGGCAGCCCCCGCCCCCCCCAAATCCACTGTCCACCCCGCCCCCCGCTGATTCCAGTTGGACGCAGAGACCTGGGTCCATACCCCTAAAGGGTGCGGGGGGAGGACACCAAGGATTCGGGGACCGCCAGGAAGCAGCGCCTAAGCCTGGAGGCACTCTGGTCCAACCGGGCACTTAAAAGTTGCTCCGTGAGCCCCAGGGCTCAGCCGGAGGGGCGCGGCGGGGGCTGCGGGGCCGCGGGCGCGGGGCAGCTGCCGGGGACAATGGGCATTCGGCGGGCCGCCGGGCTCGGTGACGTCCTGCGAGGGGCTTTCTGACCTTCCCTGTGCAGTCCGAGCACGTAACGAACTGCAGCGGCCCGGAGGGGGTCAGGGGCCGCCGAGAGCGCGCGGGGCTGCTGGACACCGACCGGGCCCCCCTGGGCTCCGAGTCCGCGAATCCCCCGGGATAGAGGTTCGGTTCCGCTCGCAGCCGGCCGGAAAGTTCCCTCGGCCGGGCCGGGCCAGAGTCCCAAGCTCAGCACAAGGTCCCCAGCACCACCCCCTGCCCGCGGGACCGGGCCCCCGGCCCTCCGCTCCCCGCCGGGACACTCACCGTCGCGCCCCCGGCAGCCAGCTGTGCCCAGACGCGAAGTCCTCCAACTTGAGCCTCGCCGGCCCCCGTCCGCCGACCCCGCCTTCCGCCGGCCCCGCCCACCCTGCCGCACTGCGCGCGCGCGCGCCGCTCAGCCCGCCCATTGGTGCCGGCTGGCCACGCCCCCTCCTGGCCACGCCCCTTCCCGGGTGCTGTTTGTGTGGACGGTTTCGGTGCGTCCACGTGTATTGGCGCTCGCGGAGCGCGCACGGCCGCTCGGGGACACGCGGCTGCGGCCCGGTCTGGCCCATGATCTCCACACTGTTCTCGGAGGAGCCCCAGGGACAGATGCTGCTTTGGGACATATGACTTCTCGTGCCATGGTGTGGACACCAGGCCTGCAGGCCACTGGTCGCTAGAACGATTATTGGAATCCTAATTCTTTTAACGAACGACTGGAAAATACCGGAGCAGGTCTGGGATCCAGCATTTCCCAGACCAGCCTGTTTCTGCAGCTTCATGCCACATCTCTGCAGTACTGTTGACTTGTGTGCAGTTCCCAACAAGTTTTTGTTTGTTTTTGTTTGGGGACCATATCCAGCGATGCTTGGGTTACTCCTGGCTCTGCATTCAGGAATTACTCCTGGCGGTGCTCGGGGCACCATATGGGATGCTGGGAATCAAACCCGGGTCAGCTGAGTGCAGGGCGAACACCCTACCCACTGTGCTATCACTCCAGCCCCTGCCTTTTTTTTTATTTTAATTTTTATAGAGTTGTTCACAATAATTTATTGCGTTCAATATTTCAACAAAAACGAATCGAATATTTATTTGGTTTCACGATGTTCAGAGACTACCCTTCACTCTGCACCCAGGGATCCCTCCTTGCAGTGCTCAGGGACCCTGTGGGATGCGGGGATTGACTCTGAGTTGGCCCCGTGCAAGGCAAGCGCCCTCCCTGCTGTGCTATCGCTCCAGCACCCCATACTCTGCTTTACAAAATGATGTTTTCAGAGATACACAAAAAAATAATAAAGAGTTGGAGAGATAAGGCCCTTGCCTCCCATGCTGCCTTTCCAGGTTTGATCCCCGGTACCACATGTGGCCCCGCGAACATGGCCAGGAAGGAGCCATGAGCACAGAGACAAGAGGAAGCCTGGAGCAGAGCTAAATGTGGTCCAAAAGCTAACCAAAAAAAAGTATTTAACACCAAAAAAGAAAAAGAAATAAACTAATAAAAGAACAGAGGGGAAATAAAGCTTTTATTCCCTCCCCCCCATACTCCCCCTCCAAACAATTGCTTTTTCTGTAGACATTTAGGGAGCTTTAGGCTAGGGCACATAACAACTTGGAGCTATGGAACATGTCTTTTCTCTAACTTCTGCTCACATCTCCAGCAGAACAACACAAAGAAGTGTTGGCTCACAGGGAATGCAGGTGTCGGACCTGTTAGATATCACCCAAAGTGTGTCCAAGTCGTCGTGTCAAGTGCCAATTTATATTCTCAGAAGATCTTACGGGAGTTCTGTTGTTCCTCACCCTCCCTAGGCCTGTCACTTTCCTTTCTCATCTTTGTTTTACCATAGAACAGTTCTGTCCGTTGGCTTCAATAACCAGGGCCTGAGAAGAGGCCTGTATTTACCCCAGCACCCGGATTCCAGGCTGTACAGAGGCGCTGATGTGTCTTTAACATCTCCCTTATGAAGTGTTGGAACATTATGTGACTGAAACCAATCATGAACAACTTTCTAACTGTGTATCTCACTGTGGTTCAACTTTTAAAAGACATTTTTTTAGACATTTTTAAAAAATATGTCCCTTATGGAAGAGTGATCACACATATAAAATATATGGGGGTGGGGGTAGGGTAGAGGAATACATGAATTTTAAATAATCAAAGAATTCTATGAAGTTAACTCTGAATTCATCAGGGCTGTAAACTTATTTCCATACCTCACCAACCACCCTCTTCCTCCTTAATAACAAGGATCAAGAAATTAAATGTTCTACAATGGCCACTCAATGCCTCTATTGCAAACACCCGAAAGGAAAGAGAGAACAAGAGGGAATGCCCTGCCACAGAGTCAGGATGGGGTGGGGGGGATGGGGTGAGGGTGGTGGGAGGGATACTGGGATCATTGGTGGTGAAGAATGGGCACTGGTGGAGGGATGGGTACTGGATCATTGTATGACTGAGACACAAGCACCAAAGTTTGTAAGTATGTAACTGTACCTCATGGTGATACACTAATAACTGTCATCGATTTGCTCTAGTGGGCCCAGTAACATATCTATTGTGATACTTGTTGTTACTGTGTTTGGCATATCGGGTAGCTTGCCAGGCTTTGCTGTGAGAGTGAAATACTCTCAGTAGCTGCAGGGCTCTCCAAGAGGGGTGGAGTAATCAAACCCGGCTCGACCAGCCGGCGGCTTGCAAGGCAAATGCCCTACTGCTGTGCTATCGCTCCAGCCCATACACTAATTTAAAAAAAAATTAAGATGTTCTTTCCACTCTGTTTGTTTGGCTTGTGGGTCAGACCCAGCAGTACTAAGGGCTTACTCCTAGCTGTTCACTCAGGGATCACTCCTGGAGTTGCACTGGGGACCATGGTACCACGGATCAAACTGGAATCGACCTCATGCCAGGCAAGCACCTTACCGACTGTACTATCACTGCCCTTTGCTGTTCTGATAAATGTGGGAATGACTAGTGCAAACCTTTTCCCTTCTTGCAGCCCTGAATGAGGAGGGACCTTCCCCCCTCCCCCCACCTCCAGCAATCAAGGGAAGGAAACTTCCTCAACCATGAAGGGAAGTGGAGGGAGTTTCAGCAAGAACTCCAATGCTGTGGGGGATGGTTTGGAGGTCAGTTCCTGCAGAACCAGCTATTTCCCACCTCCAGACAACCTGCCACATGAGAACTGGCGGCTGAAGTCCTCAGGCAGTTCCTTGCGGCCCAAAGCGTTGGTGTCCGTGTCAGGTGCAGAGGTCAAGCGCCCTGTGGATGCAACTGAGAGTTGAACTGATCAGATGGGAATGAACAGGGCTTGGCCTGGGCAGCAGCCAGGTGGCAGGAGACCTGTGTGGGCATGACCAAGCGGTTGTGTCAAGTGTCAGTTTATGTTCTCAGAAGAGCTCAGGGGAGTTCTGTTGTTCCTCACCCTCCCCAGACCTTGTCACGTTGCTTTCCCATCTTTGTTTTAGCAGAGAACCAGCAGTCCCAGTCCCGGTAAGCACTTAGCACAGTAAGGAAGGGCCGAGGGAGGGAGAGGGAAACAGACGAGGGACCACAGGATTCTGGAGCATAGTCTGTAAGATGAAGGCCCTTGGGGGTGTTTAAATCCTATGCAGGGAGAGTTCCACAGAGATGGGGTTGAGGAGCCACTGAGTGGACACACTTGAAAGAATTTAGAGGTAAAGTAACTGTGGAGAGGTGAGACTGGATACAAAGTCCAGTAGGGGTAGTCTGAGATTATTCGGGACAGGGGATTCCCTCTCATCCCCAACCCCCCACCCCCACCCCCCACCCCCAAGGTCAGGCTGTTTTCTGGGCATTCCCTTACTGGGGAGGGGGGAGGGGGGAGGGGATTGACTGGATCCTAGGTTGAAATCTTGCTCGTGTTACTGGGCAGACAAGGGCCTGCAGGAAGGCTCTGGAGCCTGAGCAGACGGTCCAGGTGGAACTGGGTATTTTTCAGTGATCTCCATGGGACAGTCTGTGTCATTGGCTGCACATGATGGTTAGTGTATTTTTCTTGTGTTCTAGTTTGAAAGTCTAGCATCTAGGAAATATGGATGTGGCTTGAAAATAAAACAGTGGAGGACAATGATAGTACAGCAGGGAGGGCTTTTACCTTGCACGTGGCCAACCTGGGTTCGAGGTCTGGCTCCCCATTTGGTCCCCTGAGCACGGCCAGGAATGATTCCTGTATACAGAACCAGGAGTCAGCCCTGAGCTCGGCCTGGAGTGGCCCAAAATGAAAAAGGGAAAAAAGAAAAGAAAACAGAACAGAAAGTTGCGTCATCCGGAACCTAGTTCCCCTCTCAATCCCCAGCGGTTCCCCTTCTTTCCAGCTGCTGTGGGCCAGGGTGCTGGAGAGGGCAGAGGAAGATCTAGTTACTTGGCTGCAGTGTAATCTGGCCCTTCTGCCACCAACCCACACGGGGAAACCTATTGCTCGGGGCCTTCAGCAAATGCCCTCACTTTGTAATTTTAACCTGAGAGAGCGTGAAGACCCCAGGCAAGACCCCCCTCAACTGGGATGAGGATTATTCAAAGTACAGTCAGGCGACGGTGAGAAACAGGGGGGCAGGATCTCAGAGAAAGTGGATCAGCAGAATGTACAGCCATTTTACCACAACAACGATTTACGTTTAGCTTTTTTCCTCACTGTTGTGTTGTATCAAAGGGGTTGATCCCAGTGGGCTGCCTTTCCCAGCCTCCCTGTCCACTGACTTCTCCATGGTTCAGGGAGTGGAGGGCACCCTCCAGGGATCAAAGGGTAGAAAAAAGAAGCTGCTTCCGGAGTGAAGTACAGTGCAGTACAGTGCAGAAGGCGTTTACCTTACGCACCCCCAACCCAGGTTCAATCCCTGCATTCAGTATGGTCCCCAAGCATCTCCAGGAGTAATTCTTGAGTGCAGAGTGAGGTATGCCCCCAAACAACAACAACAACAACAACAACAAAAGAGAGACTGCTTCTGATGGTAGCAGGGAGACTAAGCGTTGCCCCGCGTGTCCGATGCAGTCGTGGCAGCAACACCATTGTCATTCTCAGCACTGCAGCTAAGGTATGTGATACCACAACCTACTAGTCATCACAGCAACAACAACCAAGGGACGGGGGAGGAGAAAGAAGAAATGAGCAGATGTGAGTGGCCACTTTTCTAAAGAGGACACACAGATGGCCAAGGGGCATGTGGAAAATAGTGCTCATCATCACTCGCTCTTAATTAGGGAAGTGCAAAATAGTCACAATAGATATTTTCTCATGCCTTTGAATATGGCTTCCATAAAAAACAAACAAAAAGCTGAAGGCTTGTATCAACAATGTTAGAAAGGGTGCAGATGACTAACTGCTGGGCTAACTAGCTGGAGAATATGAAATAATTAAAAGGTAAAGGTAAAGGCCCTCCCGTTGGTCATCGATTTGCTCGAGCGGGCCCAGTAAAGTCTCCATTGGAGACTTTGTTGTTACTGTGTCTGGCATATCGAATACGTCATGGGGAGCTTGCCAGGCTCTGCCATGCAGGCGAGATACTCTCGGCAGCTTGCCGGGCTCTCCGAGAGGGGCGGAGGACTCGAACTCAGGTCGGCCATGTTGGCTGCGTGCAAGGCAAACGCCCTACCGCTGTGTTATTACTCCAGCCCATGAAATAATTAACCAAAAATATATGCACCACATGCTTATTGTGGCCTTATTTGCAGCAGCTAAGGTATGGGGGAAGAAAACTAAAGGCCACTGAGGTAAATGGATAAAGATGAGTTAGAGGAGCTGGAGAGATAGCACAGCGGGGAGGGTGTGTGCCTTCCATGCAGCTGACCTAGGTTCGAACCCCAGCATCCCATATGGCCCCCAGAGCACCACCAGGAGTGATTCCTGAGCACAAAGCCAGGAGTAACCCCTGGATATGCCCAGTGCAGCCCCAAACAACAAATAAATAATATTAATATTTTTCATCTGCAGCACAAAGTCAGAAACTCAAGAGAAGATAGATAACTGAAAGGCGTGAAGCCCAAGCTTGGCAGGCACTAGTCCAGGGCTAAATCCTTAGGACACAGGACCACCACGGAGGGCCAGGTGGGATCCAGCCCACCCTGCTAGGCTGAAGCTAAGGAGATCTCTACCAGCAGCAGTAGAAAAAAAAATCTGTGTTGGATGGTGCTAGAGAAGGGAAAAGAATAATTCTTAGAGGGGAACTGGAGTGATAGCACAGCGGGTAGGGCATTTGCCTTGCACGCAGCCTACCCGGGTTCGATTCCCAGCATCTCATATGGTCCCCTGAGCACCACCAGGAGTAATTCCTGGCTGCAGAGCCAGGAGTAACCCCGTGCATCACCAGATGTGACTCAAAAAGAAAAAATAATAATAATTCTTAGAGAAAAGCAAATATGACGGCGTTATGGTGCCACCAACAGGTCAACCTGTACCTGCAGGGTGAGTGCATCAGCAGCCTGATGTTGCCTTTAGGCTTCCTGATACCCCAAAATTGCTGCTGTGCCTTTGGCCAGACCCCAACAACTTGGGAACGAGTTTACCAAGAAATTAAACGGCCAAAAATTAGGTATGTGGGCATCACACCCACAAACTACCTCCAGCTCAGCTACACAAGCTCACTCAGAGTTGGGATGGGCTACCTCCCCCACTTCCCAATAGACATGGAAGAACTGGCAGTCACCCCCATGAACCAACTCCAACGCCACCCTATAAGCTCTACTATTGGCCTTGCCTCAAAGACCCCTGAATAAATCTTGAAAGAGATCAAAAGCCACAGTTAAGTTCGGACCCATACATGGCTGAACAGTCTGGAGTAAATTGGAGGGGGCAGGTTGGCCTGTGCCCGCCCAAGCAGAGTCCCTGGCAGCCACTTGCTTTCACAATCCAAAATTGTCGCCATACCCCAAGCCTGTGCTATCGATTCCTCCGCCCCTCTCGGAGAGCCCGGCAAGCTACCGAGGGTATTCGATATGCCAGACACAGTAACAACAAAGTCTCCAATGGAGACGTTACTGGGCCCGCTCGAGCAAATCGACGATCAACGGGAGGGCCTTTACCTTTTACCTTTACCCCAAGCCTGACTCCACCGTCTCAAGATGGACCTCACCAAGATATAATCTGCTGAAAATTTTGTAATGTGGATCTTAGCGCACCAACAGCCCTGGCCCGGAGACAGCAGCAAGTCCCAGATGACACCACAGCACCAAAGATCTCTCCGGGCCCCATACTGATCCAATATCACCAGGACACCCAGATGGAACAGGTGCAGTCTCCCCACCTACTACAGATGGAATCTCAGTGACCAAGAGCTTCCACAAGCGAGGCCCAGGTATGCAGGTTCCAGGACTACATCTCTAGGCTGCATGGTGCCAGAGGACCCGGGCTGTCCCTCCCCGGGTCCCCACCCGCCCAGAAGACTGGTTGTTATGCCCACAATTAGCCTCTGAGCACCATCTGAGCGTACCAACAGCCCTGGTCTGGAGACACAGCAGCAAGTCCCAGATGACACCACAGTGTCGGAGATATCTCCGGGCCCCATACTGAGCCAGTATCATCAGGACACTCCAAATGAAGCAGGTGCAGTCTCCCCACATACTCCAGATGGAATCCTGGTGACCAAGAGCTTCCACAAGCAAGGCCCAAGTATGTGGGTTCCAGGACTACATCTCCAGGCCGCATGTTGGCAGAGGACCTGGCCTGTCCCTCCCCGGGTTACCACCTGCCCAGAAGACTGACTGTCACGCCCACAATTTGCATCCAGATGCCTTCTTAGCACATCAACAGCCCTGGTCCAGAGGCTCCCAGTTGAATCCCAAAGTGGATTAGTGCCATACCGAGATGTCTCTGGAACCCAACCATTTACAATCTAGAAATTTACATTTACAATCATGCCCGCGTGAGCTCTTGTGATATTCGAAATGAGCTATGGAAAATATATTATCTAGTGTCTGCCGCTGGGCCAGTAGGCTTGAATGGTGGTGGGAAAATTCGAGCAAAATCAGTGCCCCAAATTAGAGAGAGAGTATTGGGGAAATTGTCTGCCATAGAGGCAGGGTGAGGACTGCAATGTGTATGTATGTGAGGGGGGTGATACTTGAGACTTTGGTGGTGGGAGATGTGCACTGGTGGAGGGATGGGTGTTTCATCATTGTATGGCTGAATCTCAAACATGAAAGCTTTGTAACTCCATCTCACGGTGATACAATAAGATAAAAAAGTAATGTGGAGTTCATATCCAATTCAATCAGCTTAATCAATGGCTGAACAAATAGCAGTACTTCTACATTAAAGTAAAAGTAAAGTAAAGTTATTTTTTTTAAAAAAAAGCAAATATGAGGGTAGGGAGAATTTAGCTTAGTAACTGCTTTGTGAATGGTCTTTTCTACCAAGCAAATCAGTTGAACAAGTCAAATTAATTGATTCTGAGTCAGGCATATGTCAACAGTTTACTGGAAAAACAAATGGAGTGCGTTGAACTGACCTGGACTTTTGAAAAAATCCTGAAAGCTAGATGGGACGCAGCCAAAGCCTAAAGACTCTGAGGGATCAGTTGGTGCAAGGTCCAGCCCACCCCCAGTTTGCCAGAGGTGCAACCAACCAAAAACCTGGCACAGTATTTTTAAATTTTATTTATTTATTTTTATTGAATCACTGTGAACTAGACCCTTACAAAGCTGTTCACGATCGGGTTTCAGTCATAAGTGTTCCGACACCCATCCCTCCACCAGTGCACATTTCCCAGCACCAGTGTCCCCAAGTTCCCTCCCACACCTCCACCCTCCTGTCTCTCTCTCTCTCTCTCTCTCTCTCTCTCTCTCTCTCTGTGTCTCTGTCTCTGTATTTCTGTCTCTCTGTCTGTCTCTGTCTGTCTCTGTTTCTCTCTCTCTCTCATTCTCTCTCCCCACAGTATTATATGTGCTAACGGCAAGCCCTGAACTGTCTGGCCTGCTTGGCCAAGTGTTACCAAGAGAGAACTCCCACATCTCCTTTTCAAAGTCCTGCCACCACCACCGGAACAAGAAACTCAAGGACTGGAGCAATCAATGGTGCACTTGCCTTGCACTTGGCTGACCGGGGTTTGATCCCCAGCATCCCATAAGGTTCCCCCGAGGAACATCAGGAGTGATCCCTGAGCACAGAGCCAGAAGTAAGTCCTGAACACTGCCAGGTATGCAACACTTAAAAAAAAAATAGGGGATGGGATGGCTGTGGGGAAAAGTCAAAATAGAAACTCGAGGATTGTGTGACATGAAATAAGCCAAGAAGGAGATAAAAGCTGAATGATTTCACCTATACATGAATCTAAAGAAGCAAAGCAGATGGACATGTGGAAAAAAATAGATGTCCAAGAGACCTGTGGAAAGTAGTGCTCATCTTCACAAAAAAAAAAAAAAAGTGTGTGTGTATGGTTGGAAGGCTGCCTCATGACCTGGGGGAGAAGGCAGCCGGGATAGAGAAGGGATCACTAAGTCAATGATGGTTGGAGGGATCGCTCGGGATGGGAGATGTGTGCTGAAAGTCGATAAAGGACCAAACATGGTGGCCTCTCAGTATCTTTATTGCAAACCATAATGCCCATAAATATAGCGAGAATAAGAGGGAAATTGTCTGCCATAGAGGAAGGAGTAGGATGGGGGTGGGGGGATCCTGGGGACATTGGTGGTGGAGCATGTGCACTGGTGGAGGGATGGGTGTTCGATCATCGTATGACTGAAACTCAAACATGAAAGCTTTGTAACTGTAAAAATAATAATAATGAAATTTGATTTCTTCTTAAAAAAGTGTGTGTGTATGTGTGTGTGTGTGTGTGTGTGTGCGTGTGTGTGTTTCCAGTATCCCATATAGTCCCCCGAGCACTGCCAGGAGTAATAGGAGTAATTCCTGACTGCAGAGCCAGGAATAACCTCAGAGCATAGCTAGGTGTGGTCCAAAACACAAAATAAATAAATAAATAAATATAAGCAGCAACATTGTAATAACAATGTAATAACCCCCAAATGCTAGAAAATTGTTTCGAATTCTATATCCAACTAAATAATCTCTCGAGTTAAAGCTTCTTTATCTGATTTTTTTGCTAGCAGACACCACGTTCATTTTCTAGTTCTGTGCACCAAATTACTAGATTTAAGAGTTTAATATCATAGCCATTTAGGGTTTTACCAAACAGAGTTCTGGGTAGGGCTCAAGTAGCTTCTTTGCTCAGAGTTTCTGAAGTTGGCCTGAAATTGGGCTCAAGGCCAGGGCTGGGGTTTACACATGAGGTTCGAGGTCCTTCTCCCAAGATAAGGGAGTTGGAAGAGAGGTTTCACAAAGTCCAAGACGTATCATTAGTAAAGTACAATCATGGGCTGAGCAATAGTTCAGCAGGTTGGAGCTTGCCCTGGACGTGGCTGACCTGGGTTTGATCCCTGGCATCCCGTATGGTTCCCTGAGCACTGCAGGAGTGTTCCCTGAGCACAGAGTCGGGAGTAAGTCCTGAGCACAGACAGATGGCCTCCAAATTAAAACAAAATAAAAACCGAAAAGGTGTAGTCATGTATGACTTATTGATAGGGAGAGAATCTGAGAAGTGTGTCATTGGGTTATTTCACCATTGTGCAAACCCCAGTGTGTGTGTAATTTCACAAACCTAGAGGCTGCGCCCTACTCCCCACCGGGCTCTAGGGCACAGCTGCTGGGAGCGCCTGCATGATCTGTCATCGACGGAATCTTCTGCACATAGCACAAGACAATGCAGTCTCTGATATGACGCAATGCAATGCTAGGCCAACGACTTAATTTTGAAAACTAGTTTCTTTGTGAATTAAAAAATTCTTCTCGGGGCCAGAGAGATAGTTTAAAGGGCTGGAGCACATACTTTGCATGCTGGAATCCCTGACACCCAATGGTTTCCTGAGAGCTAGTGCCCTGACTAGCCAGGTGTGAAGCTCTGGGCACCAAAGCAGGAGTAACTGTTGACTGTTGGGGTGGTCCAAATACAAAAGAGAACGAAAGCGAGAGAGAGAGAGAGGGGGGGGGGGGGAAGGGGAGGGGAGGGGAAGGGAGGGGAGGGGGGAGGGGGGAGGGGGGAGGGGAAGGAAGGGGAGGGGAGGGGAGGGGAGGAGAAGGGAGGGGAGGGGAGGGGAGGGGAGGGGGAGCTGAGAGGAGGGGAGAACAGGGGAGAGCAGAGGAGAGGAGAGGAGAGGAGAGAAGGGAAGGGGCGGGGAGGAAAGGGGAGGGGAGGTTCGGAAAAAATGTCCTGGTACCCGCATGCCAGAGCCATGCTTATAGAAGCTCATGGTCACCGGGATTCCATCTGGAAAAGGCAGGGAGACAGCACCTACCCCATCTGGGACATCCCGGTGATAGCGGCTCTGTTTGGGACCTGGAGCATTCCCCAGGAGCTGTGGGGCCCTCCAGCCGGTTTTCTTCTTTGTTGCTGTGTGCTGTAAGATGGCTCTGGGGGACGAGTTGTGTGGACAGTGATTTTTAAGAGCCAACAGACACTTCTCTAGGTCTTTTTCCCTCTGCCACAGTGAGTGACAATGTGCTCTGCAGACCAGAGCTGACTGGTCATGCCAGCTTGAACCCTAGAGCAAAGACTGTGGGGAGAAGCACCCCACCAACCTTACGGGTACAGCAGCACAAGGGAGAAATCATCTGATGAGAAAGCCATTAGAGGGTTTTCCTTTTGGGGTAACTGTTACTGCAGTATAAGTTATACTATGACTGCAGAAGTACCAAAGAAACCCAAATACACTAAAATTAATAAAATGCAATACGAGTTGTAAAACTTACAGAATGTGCCATGGAGAGAAGCAAATTGGCACCTTCTCTCTCTCTCTCTCTCTCTCTCTCTCTCTCTCTCTCTCCTTTTCCTTTTGTGCATTATGGTTTGCAGTACAGGTGCTAGCAGGTCATGGTGTTTGTTCAGGGCATTTGGCATTTTTTTTAGTAGTGAATCACCGTAGGGTACAGCATTCTGCATTTTTATTGGGACAGTAAGGCTGGAGTAGCTTTTCAATTGGGTGACCGCTTTGTGAACCAGTATTTTTAAAACTTCCCATAAGTAGAGTTTTATTTTTTTCTATTTTCTATTTATGCCAAGTTTATTCCAGGACCAGACGTTTTTGCTGTCCCCGAGTCTTCTGGGATACCTTTTTCTTCTGGTTTAGGAACAATCCGCTCCTTTCTCAGCAGAATCGCCTTCCTGGGGCAGGGCTGACACAACTCTGGACTCTATAAATTCTCAGACACTGTGTTCACTTCTTGTACTCCAAACCCAGCGGTTCTGTCTGAAGCCGGTGCGGTGAAAATTCGACTCCCTTTGGGGGCCACCATCCCTGCTTCTAGTACCTGTCAACACACCACTGTAACCACTGGTGGGCACCAGATGCTTCGGGAGCATGAAACCCTTCAGGTACTTGCTGGCTTTTGCATATGTGGGCCTTGAAGGCCCCATCAATTTCCAGCATGTTCCTAAAATGAACACAAAGATTTTTAACCTGGTTTTCCTAATCCCATAGTTTTTCTGGTCAAGCAAACAGCACATCCTTTGGAGACCCACAAAGGCCGCTTTGGGGAGAGGAAAACGAAGAGTGTTTAAGAAAATCGACAACAACGAGGGCTGAGAGCTAGTCCGGTAGTTAGGGCGCATGCCTGGAATGACCTGTTTGGGTGGTTCCCTGACACTACAGGGTCCCCAGACACCACCAGGTACAGCTGTGCACCCTGAGACCTGGCCCTGGAGGCCTCCAGCATGCCTAGGGTGGCCCAGGGGCCCCAACATTGCAGGACCTGAGCAGCGTCACCTTCTCAGGCCTTCCCACTGACCCATCAGCCTGGTTCGCCAATAGGGTCCCTGGACCTCCTGCTTGGGGCCTTCTGCTCCCCCAGCCACAAATAAAATAAAATGAAACAGACCAGGAGATGGTGCATGTGATACAGCACATGTCTAGTGTGTGCACGGCCTTAAGTTTGATCCCTGGCTCCACATCACACACACGAGACTGGCCTCGGCCGCCTTATCCCGTCTCTACTGGAGATGGCTTCCCCCTCCAAAAAAATTAAACAAAAATTGAAGGAAACCACAGGTTCAAAATGAAGTTGCTTATGCCAGGCCCTGTCAAGACTTTAACAGAGACTCTATCTATAAGTTGCAAGTTTTAAACCAATAATCTGGAATGTCCTGGTCAGTACTAGTGGGATAGTCTAAGACGACACCTCCTTCCCCAAACACACAGGGGGGTGGCTTTGCCTGAAATTCTCTTTCTGCTCTGAATGTGGCATCCCAGATGGTCCCCTGAGCACCGCCAGGAGTGAATCCTGAGACCAGAGCAGGAGTAACCCCTGAGTATTGCTGGATGTGTCCCCAAAACCAAAAAAGAGAAAGAAAGGACTCTGAACTAAGAAACTAAAGGTGGAAATATGATAATCAATGAAGGTGTTTAATTTCCTATCCAACTCTTAAGCCAACAAGGAAACAGTCCTCTGAAAATTAAAGGGCAAACACAAAGGTGTGGCTGTTCCGGGCACACCACTGATCTTTTTTTTTTTTAAATATTTTTCTTATTTACTTATTTATTGCTTTTTGGGTCGCACCCGGTGATGCTCAGGGGTTGGTTCTGGCTCTGCACTCAGGAATCACTCCTGGCGGTGCTTGGGAGACCATACTACGGGGAGGGGACGTTGGGAATCGAACCTGGGTGGTCCGTGTGTAAGGCAAATGTCCTCCCCGCTGTGCTGTTGATCCAGTCCCTCACTACTGATCTTGAATGCAAGCATTTTGTACTCAGAATCCACAAACTGGATGAATTCTAACCATCACAACAAGCCGCCCCAGCTCTCCGCCCCTAATTACCGTAACTACCAGCTTGGCACCTTTAACCAAGGACTGCTCTTTTCCCCGATGAGACACTATACTCATTAACTTAACATCTGGGGATTTACTGAGTGAATAGAATTACCACATTAAATGTTCTCCTGAGGGTCTCTTCAAGAGACCTATCCCAAAGGATCTTCTCATTCAAACTGAAGTACATCTGTATATCTATTCACCAGACTTTGGTGTGTAAATCAAACAGCACTTGAAGACCTCTCGTGGGCCAACAATTGCACAGATCTACCTAAAGCAGAAAGTGGGCCCCTTTAGCACCGGGAATAAAACTGATCAGCAAAAGTCTCATTTATTTTGACTTTTTGGGTCACACCTGGCGATGCTGAGGGGTTACTCCTGGCTCTGCACTCTGCACTCAGGGATCATGCCTGTCAGTGCTAGGGGACCACGTGGGATGCCAGGGATCAAACCCGGGTTGGCCGCATGAAATGCAAATGCCCTCCCTGCTCCAGCGCCAGAAAAATGATCAGCAAAAGTCTTAATGAGAAAGAAATCTTTCTACCTTGTCCCAGTCTTTATAACCCTCATCAATTCTCTCCAGAAATCCAGTGGGTTTTGGAAGTGCTTAGGCCCCAGAGTTAGAAATCATTCTTTTTCTGCCTCCCTTTGAAACCAAACTCATATTATTTTGTCTCCAAGGCACAAGGATACCATCTTCCTGCTTTATAATTGCAGACTTCTGTGGTGCTTTCTTCGGCGTCATCTAAACCAAAAAGTCAATCCTTGTCTTCTCCAGGGAAAGTCGACAATACACCTGGACCACGTGGCCTTGGGTTACTGAGCTGCCCTCCTGCCTCCAACGGAAGCTCCTCCAGACCTCTGGGCCTTCGGTTGCCCTGTGGCTCTGTTTGTAGCTAATGCGTGGACTTGTGCTGTGCCCCAAAGCTGAGCTAAATCCCAGGACTGATTCTTCTAGGTGAGTTCAGAGAAGCTCGGTGATTCTGTAGAGAACCAACAATTTGTCAAGAGGAAGTGCGTTGGCTGAACCAAGATCTCCCCCAGGCAAACCCCTGCGCCCTAGAGCCAGGTTTCTTCACTTTCTCCCACCGTGGCCCCTGCTGGCCTCGTTTGCTTCCTGTGGCCCCTGTCCTACTAACTGGCCCGTTATTCTAGTGTTGTGCCCCCCGCCTTCCATTTATGCCATTCTTCTCTTGTCCCCTGTGATATCCTGGGGTCCACAGGGAGCCAAAGTTTTGGGAAAAGCTCCTCCAGATCATCCCCCAGAGTTCCTGGCCAATCACTCAGGTTCAAAGCTGAGACTGCCTAGGTGTCTTAAACCCCAACTTTCAGGACCAACTTTCCTGAAATTTCCACCATGATTTGATTTCCTAGGGAACAAAGTCTTTTCCCTGGGAACCCAAACACGGGCAGAGTTTGTTGTAAATTCAAATGAGCAGCTCAGTATTCTCCCAAACGGAGCCCAACGAAATACCAAAAGTCTTTGACCCTGGCATCTAGGAGAGGTCTCAACAAGCCTTCCCCTGAGAGGCATCATGACCAGCACTTTCCTCTGGCCTGGCCTGGTCCCATTACCACATCCCACCTGGTGGGGGTGGGGGAGCAGTAACTAAACTGGTGGAAGCATCTGCTGGTTTGGGCCATCTTTACTTTTTACATTTATTTTTTAACTTTTATTTATTTATTTTAAATACAGAATGCTTCACAAATTTGCATGTCATCTCACACAGAGACCTTGCTAATCTTCTCCATATGGTTTCAATTTTAATATATGTGCTGCAAAGCAAGTGCTACTTTTAAATTTTTTTAAAAATGTACCTATTTTGGTTTGGGGTCTATACCCAGTGATGTTCAGGAGCTACTCCTGGCTCCTCACTCAGGAGGACTTTTCTGGGATGCCCTGGATTAAACCCAGGTCGGACACATACAAAACAAATGCTCTTCCTGCTGTACTATCTCTCTGGCCCCATTGGGTCCTTCTTTAAACCAGATGGTCCTTCATGCCACGCAATCCTGGTGGCACCCATTAACTCCCTAGGAACTTCATTACTTTCTCTGAAACTAAGTTTTCCCTCTAGGAACGAGTGTTCTTAGATGCGCCTCATCAGCATGTGATCGTGGAGGCATTTTTGAGCTGGAACCGACAGCAGCGAACCCAAGGGTCTCTGAAGCCCTTCATGGTGAGACTTTAGATTAAAAACGCATAAAACCTCTTCCTAGATGACGCTTATTATTTATTTTGTTTCTTGGGCCACACTGAGCTGCGCCCAGTATTTACTCCTGGCTCTGTGTTCAGGGATCACTCCTGGCAGGGCTGGGGACCTCATGGGAGCTGGGGATAGAACCTGGCCAACCACGAGTGAGGCGAGTGCCCTGCCTCTGTGCTACCTTCTGTTTTGGAAAAGATCACAGATATAACCAGGACTGATTTTTGTTTTAGTTTGTACAATCGGGTTCAATTCCTCCGTCCCTCTTGGAGAGCCCTGTAAGAGTATCCCGCCCGCATGGTAGAGCCTGGCAAGCTCCCTGTGACGTATTCAGTATGCCCCAAACAGTAACAAGTCTCACAATGGAGACGTTACTGGTGCCCGCTCTAGCAACTCAATGAACAACGGGAAGACAGTGCTACAGTGCTACAGTGCTTATACACTCGCAGACCTCCTTTGGGGGTGGGGGTGGGCCACACCCAGCAATTGCTCAGGGGTTACTCCTGACTGCCCTCGGGAATTATTCTTGGCAGTGCTCAGGGGACCGTATGGGATGCTGGAGATCCAACTCAGGCGGGCAAGGCAAATACCCTCCGCTCTGTACTACTCCTCTGGCCCCAAATTTAGCCTTAAGACAAAAAAAAATAAGCCCAGGAATCAAGCTCCTGTTGTCCACAAACACTGGCACCCCAAAGAAACAAGCTCCTTCACCTCCGGCCCCCTGGAGAGGGCAGGGGGAAGGAGAGGGTGTTGGGGGAGAGGGTCCCACCAATGACTGGGGAGATAAAAGGGAGGAGGGACAGAAATTGGCTTCCTCCTGCCTCCCCCTTACCACTACTTAGATTCCGAGCAATGAGCCCGCAATGAGCCGGGGAGCCCAGGACCCGCGGGGGAAAGGGCACCCCTGCCTGTCACAGGGAATTCTCTGGCACTCAGCAAGTGCAGGGACATCTAGTCGTGGGGAGCGGCAAGGGCATTGAGGGGTACTCCACAGCTAGCCAGGAGCCCACAGCAGTGTGTGGGGAGTTGGCAGAGCTGGAGAACCTTTCCCTGCGGCTTCCCTCCGGTATCCCAACCTCACTACCCGTCAAACAGCCAACAGCGCTGTGCTTGGAACTTGCTTTAGCCAGCCTGGGGTAGCACTGGGCAGACACAGGACCTGTCCGCTGGCCGCACCGTGGCTCCAGAGGCGCTGGGGGACTAAGTGCCTGGCCCCGGCTGCCCTGGGCACCCAGACTCACCACGGCAGCCTTCCTAAGCACAGAGCCGGCAGTCTCCTGCGTTCAAGCACGTGGCCAACGCGCAAAGCCGGGCCTGACATTGGGAAGGCAGTGGACGCCCCCGGCGCCACTTATAAGGAAGCCTGCCCCACGCCCCTAGTTCCTGGACTGGCCACGCAGAGCCCCTTAGACACGGGGGTGGGGGTTGGTTTCGGAGTGTTACTGGCTTTGCTCTTCTCGTCTTCCTGCAAGCCCGCAGTCTGCCTGCCCTGAGCGACCGCCGTCCACCTGCGTCCACCTGCGTCCACCTCCGCCCCTCGGGGCTGCCTATCACGCCTTTGAACTTCTGAGGGCCCTGGAGCGCGCGGCTGGGCTGCGCCAACGATTCGGTTCAGCTTTGATCAGCCCTCAGCCGAGTTCCGAGACAGATAAACATCGCGCTGGGAAAGCTGCTTCAGACGAGTCCGGGGCGAGGCGGTTCCGCGGCGCGGGCCTAAAGCAGAGCGGGGCACGCTGGCGAGGGGCGTCCGGCTTTTAGAGACAGGACACCGGGAGGGCGCCGGTTCTACCCCCGTCCGCATATGGTCCCGCCCCAGCCCCGCCCGGAGAGGTCTCGGAGCACAGAGCCCGGAGTCAGCCCTGAGCACTGCCCGTGTGACCCTCCCCCCAACAAAACAAACAAATCATTAAAAGGGAGAGAAGGGGGTTGGGGTGCGCCGAGCGCTGGCCTGGCACGCGACTCATCCGGGATCCATCCCCGGCGGCGCGTGGGGTCCTCCGCGCAGGCCAGGAGTGACCCGAGCGCACAGCCAAGAGTGAGCCCAGAGCAGAGCCTGGAGTGAGCCCTGAGTAGAGCTGGGAGTGACCCCAAAGCTGAGCCAGGAGTGACCCCAGAGCACAGAGCCGGGAGTGAGCCCCGAGCACCCCCAGGAGTGAGCCTTGAGCGCAGAGCCTGGAGTGAGCCCCAGCACAGAGCCGGGCGTGATCCCTGAGCAAAGAGCCAGGAGTGACCCCTGAGCACAGAGCCGGGAATGACCCCCCTCCCCCAACACAGAGCCGGGAGTGAGTCCTGAGCGCAGAGCCGGGAGTGACCCCCGAGCACAGAGCCGGGAGTGAGCTCCGAGCACAGAGCCAGGAGTGACCCCCGAGCGCAGAGCCGGGAATGACCCCCGAGTGCAGAGCCAGGAATGACCACCCCGAGCACAGAGCCGGGAGTGAGTCCCGAGCACAGAGCCAGGAGTGACCCCCGAGCACAGACCCGGGAATGACCCCCGAGCGCAGAGCCGGGAATGACCACCCCGAGCACAAAGCCGGGACTGAGTCCCGAGCACAGAGCCAGGAGTGACCCCCAGTGCAGAGCCGGGAATGACCAACTAGCACAGAGCCGGGAGTGATCCCTGAGCACAGAGCCAGGAGTGACCCCCGAGCGCAGAGCCGGGAATGACCACCCCGAGCACAGAGCCGGGAGTGAGCCCTGAGCACAGAGCCAGGAGTGACCCCCGAGCGCAGAGCCGGGAATGACCACCCCGAGCACAGAGCCGGGAATGACCACCCAGAGCACAGAGCCGGGAATGACCACCCGGAGCACAGAGCCGGGAGTGAGTCCCGGGCACCCCCAGGAGTGACCCCCGAGCGCAGAGCCGGGAATGACCACCCGGAGCACAGAGCCGGGAATGACCACCCCAAGCACAGAGCCGGGAGTGAGTCCCGGGCACCCCCAGGAGTGACCCCCGAGCGCAGAGCCGGGAATGACCACCCCGAGCACAGAGCCGGGAATGACCACCCGGAGCACAGAGCCGGGAGTGAGTCCCGAACGCAGAGCCAGGAGTGACCCCCGAGCGCAGACCCGGGAATGACCCCCAAGCGCAGAGCCGGGAATGACCACCCCGAGCACAGAGCCGGGAATGACCACCTGGAGCACAGAGCCAGGAGTGACCCCCGAGCGCAGAGCCGGGAATGAGCACCCCGAGCGCAGAGCCGGGAATGAGCACCCCGAGCGCAGAGCCGGGAATGACCACCCGGAGCACAGAGCCGGGAGTGACCCCCGAGCGCAGAGCCGGGAATGAGCACCCCGAGCGCAGAGCCGGGAATGAGCACCCCGAGCGCAGAGCCGGGAATGACCACCCGGAGCACAGAGCCGGGAGTGAGTCCCGAACGCAGAGCCAGGAGTGACCCCCGAGCGCAGACCCGGGAATGACCCCCAAGCGCAGAGCCGGGAATGACCACCCCGAGCACAGAGCCGGGAATGACCACCTGGAGCACAGAGCCAGGAGTGACCCCCGAGCGCAGAGCCGGGAATGACCACCCCGAGCACAGAGCCGGGAGTGAGTCCCGAACGCAGAGCCGGGAATGACCACCCCGAGCACAGAGCCAGGAGTGACCCCCGAGCGCAGAGCCGGGAATGAGCACCCCGAGCGCAGAGCCGGGAATGAGCACCCCGAGCGCAGAGCCAGGAATGACCACCCGGAGCACAGAGCCGGGAGTGAGTCCCGAACGCAGAGCCAGGAGTGAGTCCCAAGCACAGAGCCAGGAGTGACCCCTGAGCGCAAAGCCGGGAATGACCACCCCGAGCACAGAGCCAGGAGTGACCCCCGAGCGCAGAGCCGGGAATGAGCACCCCGAGCGCAGAGCCGGGAATGAGCACCCCGAGCACAGAGCCAGGAGTGACCCCCGAGCGCAGAGCCGGGAATGAGCACCCCGAGCACAGAGCCAGGAGTGACCCCCGAGCGCAGAGCCGGGAATGAGCACCCCGAGCACAGAGCCGGGAATGACCACCCGGAGCACAGAGCCGGGAGTGGCCCCTAAGCAAAGGGCCCTGAGCACAGAGCCGGAGAGACCTCTGGGACCCCCCATCCCCCATCTAACAGCTACTAAAGGTGAGCAGGAAGGCGAGCGGGAGCGCGCGGCGGCGGGGACCGCGCGGCGGCCTCGGGGCGGGGGGCCACCTGCCCGCGGCGTGCCCGGATTTGTGACGGACCGGTGACGGCGGCCGGGCGCGGAGCCGCGACGGGCCGCGCCGGGCGCGCGCGCGGGCAGGAGGCGCGCGCGGGCGCCGGGGGTCGCGCACCATTAGCCGGAGCGCCGAGGCGGGCGCGCGGGGCGGGCGGCGGCGCGGCGGGGAGCGGCGGGCGCGCGCCGGGCGGCCGTGGCCGCGCGCGCGCCGCGGCCCCGCCCCGCCCCCCGGGGGGTGGAGCCGGCGGCGGGGGGCGCGCGGCTGGCGGCGCGCGGGCGCGGGCCGGGCGCTGTGGCGGCGGCGGCTGCGGCGGCAGCGGCGGCGGCGCCTGGAGCTGCTGCGCCGGAGGCGGCGGCTGCTGCTGGACGCGCTCGCGCCGCTGGACCCGCGCGCCGGCCCGGCTGCTGCTGCGGCTGCCCGCCCCCTGCCGGGACCGGGGCCGCCGCCGCCGGGGCCGCTGCCGCCGGGGCTGCCGGTTCCCCCGGGGACGCCGCCGGGCCCGGCGCCGCAGCCGGGCCGCCGCCCGAGGCCGGGGCTGCAGCCGGCGTCCACGCCGCCGCCGAGCTCGCCCGCGCGAAGATGGCTGCGAAGGGCGCGCACGGCGCCCACCTGAAGCTCGAGGCCGAGCTGGAGCGCTGCCGCGCCGAGGGCCACTGGGCGCGCGTGCCCGCGCTCGTGAGCCAGCTGCAGGCACTCGCCCTGCCCGGCGCGGGCGGCCCCCGGCGGGCGGCCCCCAGCGCGCCGGGCGCCGCGGCGGACGCGGGTGAGTCGGGGCGCGGCGGGGGTCGGCGGGGGTCGGCGGGGCGGGAGACCCGGCGCTGCGCCCTGCCCCAGACCCGGCCCCGCGCCCCGCGCCCCGGGGCTCCGCCTCCGTCCCCCGCGGGCGCCCGCGGTGCCCTGCGCTCCCTGCCCGGGTCGGCACCGCGTGGGAGCCGGGGGACCCGGGCGGGCAGTCGCTTCCCGTCGCCCCCCGGCGGCCTCCCTCCCCGACCCCCTTTGCGCTTCAGGAAGCGGAGACCCCCGGCCCGTCGGGCTGCAACGGCGTCGGAGCGGAGTTTCTTTTTCGCTCGGGGGCCACGCCCAAGGGTGCTCCTCCTTGGCGGGACCTCGGCCCCCGCCCTTCGCGCCTTCTCTGGGCCCGGCGGCTCCGGCTGTTCTGGGTTGCTGGGGTTTGGCCCGCACCCGGCGTCACTCCGAGCGCCGTGCCCGGGATCCTGTGTGTCTCCAGGCATTGGACCCGGGTGGGCCACGTGCGGGGCCCGAACCCTCCCCCCTGTACTGTCCCTCCGTGCTTGGACCGTGGGGAGGCAGTGGGCTTGCGGGGAGGCGTTTACCGGGTGTCAGATGGTGGAGATGGGCCACCGGGAGGAAGGCCGGTAGACTCTGGCCAGCTGGGGGACGACCCGGGCTTGGCCTTGGAGGGGCACGGGGTGGGTGGGTGGGCAGCTAGGAGGCACTGAGGGAGGTTGGAGAGTCGGCGGAGATGCTGGGGTGTGTGTTGGGAACGCTCGCGCTCTCGGGGCCAGAATAGACCCATTTCAGGCTCCGTCTTACGTGTTACCTGCGTAGGGACGAGGTACCCTGAGGCTGGTGGGAAGGTGCTGGCGGACGCAGGTGGACACAGTGGGGAACCTGAGTAAGTTTGGCCGCTCAGAGAAGCATCTTAGGTCGGAGACCTCCCCTGGGGCTGTCCGGGTGGGGGTGGGGAGGAGGGACAGTCTTACACCCTGCTCTGGGCTCCTTAAGGGCTCAGTGATACTCAGCCTGAGGGGTCAGTGCTGGTCAGTGCCAGGGGGCCACCGGGCCACACCTGACGATTGGGGGAGGGTGGGTCCGGCCTTGCTCTCATCTTCCCGCCCGCAGGCTTGTGCTCTGGCCCTT
This sequence comes from Sorex fumeus, assembly GCF_029834395.1. Classification (NCBI taxonomy): domain Eukaryota; kingdom Metazoa; phylum Chordata; class Mammalia; order Eulipotyphla; family Soricidae; genus Sorex; species Sorex fumeus. The sequence goes on along the minus strand of NW_026606060.1, from coordinate 4,722,682 downwards.
CAGTGATAGCCTTGGCTCAGGGCTGTGTGTTTCTTTTCCTTTTTTCCCCCCCTGGTTGTTTTTATGCTGCTCTGGTTGTACTCTGGGCTTAGTCCTGGCTCTGCTCTCAGGGATCATTCTTGGCAGGATTCTGGGGACCATATGGGGTACCCGGGATTGAACGCAGGTCGGTGTGCAAGGCAAGCACCCTACCCACTGTACTATTGCTCAGGCCCCGTTTAAATAACGTTTATATTTATTTATTCATTCTTAAATTTGGGGACCACACCCATGGGTGCTTAGAGCTTACTCCTCTGGCCCTGTGCTCAGGGATCCCTCCTCACAGTCATCAAGGACCATATTTGGTGCTGGGGATTGAACTGTGGTGGCTTGCATGTAAGGCAGGTGTCTTTCCTGCTCTACTCTCCCTATCTCTGACTGCTAAACTCGCTTTTTCAATTTCTTAAGTTTTGGTTTGGGGGCCACACCCAGCAGTGCTCAGGGATCACTCTTGCTGGTGCTCTGGGTTGGAGCCAGGATTGAGCCAGCCCTGCTGTGTGCAGGGCAAGTGTCTTGACCCCTGTACCATCGCTCTGGCCCAAGTAGACACTTTTGTTTTGTTTTGGGGTGACCTCCCTGCCCCCAGTGGTGCTCGGCGTCTGCACTCAGGAATCACACCTGGGGAGGTTCTGAGGACCATGTGGGATGCCAGGGATTGAATCCAGGTCGCCTGCATGCAACCCACTGTACTATCTCACTGCCTCCAAAAGGACCCTTTTAAAGGCAGTTCTCCTCAGAGCCTCCCCGACCCCGCAGGTGCAGGGGATCAAAGCTGAGACCTCACGTGTGCCCACGATCTCCTGCAGCCTTTCATGCTCGCATGACATGTGAGCAGGGTCCGAGTGGAAGTAGCACATGGCTCCCCTGGCCTTGTCTACCGGCTCTGAAGCTTGCTGGGAGGGCACTGGTGTGGCAGTGTGTTGCTGTTGTTGCCAAGGCCAAGGGTTGTGTTTTCCGTGGGGTGGGGTCACGTACACACTTGGCTTATGGTGCTCACACACTCCTGACCGACTGCACGAGATCACACAGCATCGTGGCACCTGCCTGGCACCTGCCGTTCCAGCTAGCAGAACCTCTAGACCTGCACTTGGCACGTGTGGGCACCCAGGGATGTGCCTCATGACCTTATGTTTGCAAGCCAGGTGCTTTTATTATTTGTTTGTTTTTTTGAGGCCCCACCCAGCCACACTCAGAATTTACTCCTGGCTCTGTGCTCAGGGATCCTCCTGACAATGCTCAGGGGACCATATAGGGTGCCAGGGATTGAACCTGGGTTAGCCATGTGCAAAGCAAACACCCTTCCCACTGTACTATCGCTCCAGCCCCAACAAACCAGATGCTTTTAGCCACTGAGCCTTTCCCCCTGCCTTCTAGTTTCTCTAGAATTCTTTTTTTTTTTTCTCATTTTTAATAGGCCCTTGTGGGTTCAGCAGGAACCCTTGTTCACAGAGGTACCCTAAGGTCCAGAAAGATCACATGATACGTGTGTTGCAGAGGTTGTACCCAGCTCTGAGTCCCTGCTTGCCAAGTCTACTAATGACAGTAGGTGGCCCAGAGCTTGGCGGGGCTGCCCTGTGGGAACAGGCCATGCAGGGAGGATGAGAAGTGTGCTCTCTCCTGCCACCTCTGCATCACAGACACATGAGGGAGGAAAGCTAATGGCTCTGAGAACGTTTTTCTTTGGTGGGGAGGAAGGGCTGGACTGTGCCCTGCGATGCTCAGGACTTAATCCTTGCTTTGTGCTCAGGGATGGCTGGTGATGCTTGGGGGACCATGTACTATGCCAGGGGTCCAACAGCAAGGAAAGTGCCTTAAGCACTCTCTCCCCTGCCTTCTTTTTGAAGAATTAACTTTGTTTCTCTCTCCAGTTGATTCTTCATCTCTGGGGGGATGGAGAGTCTGGGCGTGTTGGTTCTGATTGTCCCCTGTCCCCACCAGTACACATGTCCCACCTGTCCAAGTTAGATAGTAGTCTGAAGGGATTGGAAATTTCGGTGGTTGCATCATTTGCAAGAGAGGAGGGAGGTATTGAGAAAGGAAGCCGAGCTTCCACCAAACTCTCCTTTTCAGAAATGCTGAGAGATGCGCTCTGTGTGTGTGTGTGTGTGTGTGTGTTTGTGTGTGTGTGTGTCTGTGTGTTTAAGGGCAGGAGGGTTCCCTACAAAGGTGAACATCGGTGATTCCAGTGCATCAGTTCCACTTCTGGGTGGGTGGAGGACGCAGTGGCGGGGTGGTCCTTTCTGGCCCGGTGGAAAGAGGGTCTGACAGTGCCTCTTTAGGTAGGGGGGCCCCACTCAGGATGGTCGGTTGCTTCCATTTGTACTGTTTTCTTTCATTTTCTTTCAAACTCACATCTAACCCTCCCTGGGTGGGCTCTGGGACCATATGGGATGCCGGGGATCAAATCTGGATCTGCTGCATGCAAGGTATACGCCCTCCCCACTGTACTGTAGCTCCAAGAGTTGGCAAATGTTGCGGCGAGTGCGTCACAAGTCTGGGGGCTCTGGGGTGGTCTTCCTCTCCTTCCTTGGGCGTGCCTGTCCTTCCTCCTCCTTGCTGGGAGGTTTCTGGCCGCGGAGGTGGTTCTTGGGTTTAAGCTGGAGGGGGCGGCGTGTCACTGGAGTGTTCAGACTTTTTCCTTTCCTCCCTCCCTGTAGCTGGAGTCCTGGGCGCGCCTCTGCCTCAGCCCCCGGTGTGTCCCCATTTGACCTGGCGGGGAAGGGCTGGCCTTGAGCACAGCTGGCTGGCTGGCAGGACCCAGGTTTCCCGGCTGAGTTGGCAGGTTGTGGAGAGGGCATTAGTGGTCTGCCAATGTGGGTTCTGGGAGGGAGGCAGGTTTTCCTTGGGCTGGGCCTTGTGGCTTGGCACCCCGTGGAATTGCAGTGAGCTGGTTGGTTTGGGTACCACACTCAGGGCTTACTCCTCCTCTGTGCTCAGGGTCACTCCTCTTGGTGCTCAGTGAACCATGTGGTGCCTGGGGAGGGACTCTGGCTTCCTGCACGTGAGGTATGTGCTCATACTTCCCTCTCTGCTACCTTTTAACCTGTTTACAGCTCTCAGAAGTTCTTTATTTCTAGCTCTCGAGAAGCTCAGTCTTTTTTTTTTTAAATTTTAATGACTCACCGTGAGATACAGTTACAGACTTACACATTTTTATGATTATGTTTCAGTCAAACAATGTTGAGTACCCATCCCTCCACCAGTGCCCTTTCTCCACTGCCAGTGTTCCCAGTGTGTCTCCTGCCACCACCCCCCTTTCCCTCCTCCTCCCTCTGTGACAGACACATTCCCTCTTACTCTCTCTCTCCGCTTGGGTGTTATGGTTTGCAGTATAGGCACTAAGCAGCCATCATGTTTGATCCACAGTCTGCTTTCAGCACGCATCCGTCTACCATCTCGAGCAGTCCCTCCACCCATCATTTACTTAGTGGTCTCCTCTCCCTCCCACCTGCCTTTTCCCCCTGAGAAGCTCAGTCTTGCTGACCATACAAGGAAGATGGACTTTTCTGATTGCGTGATGTTATTCTTATGGGCCGGGAAGGCAGGCATGCAGGCATGGCTTATCTTTAGCGCCGCCTAGCAAATGGGAATCACTATCACGATCACTATCCTCCCCTTGTTCATCAATTTGCTCAAGCAGGCCCAGTAACATTGTGAGACTTGTAACTGTGTTTGGCATATCGAATACATCATGGGTAACTTGCCAGACTCTGCCGTGCTACTCTCGGTAGCTTGCGGGGCTCTCCGAGAGGGGTGGAGGAATTGAACTCGGGTCGGCCATGTTGGCTGCGTGCAAGGCAAACGCCCTGCCTCTGTGCTATCGCTCTAGTCCTCAAATGGGAATATACTGGCCTTTTAGGATTGCAGCTCGGCAAATGTCAGCTCCCTTCACCTCCCCCCCCCACACACACACACAGTTGATTCTTATGTGCTTAGTTTTATGGTTTTTGTTTTTGTTTTTTTGGGGGCCACACTCAGTGCTCCGAGCTTACTCCTGGCTGTGTGCTCAGGGATCACTCCTGGTGGGCCTGGGTGGGTCTATATGATAGAACCCAGGATTGAACCCAGGTCAGCCTTGTGCACGGCAAATGCCCTACCCACTATACGGTCTTTGGTGCCCCTAATGTTTTCTGTTTTTGTTTTTCTCTAACCCTTCGTACGATACACAAACTGCTACTGGCCCCATTTTTTGTTATTACGTCGGACGCCTTCAAAAAGCAACACAAATGCAGGTGTCACTTCTATCCACGTCTCTGAAAGTGCACTCCCAATTTCTTTCTTTAAAATCAGTTTGTAATCGAATCACCGTGAGATAGCTACAAAGTTGTTCACGACCGGGTTTCCATCATACAGTGTTCAGCCAACCCCGTCCCTTCACCAGTGCCCACTGCCCACCACCCGCGCCCCCAGTTCCCCTCACCGCTTGCCCCGTTTCTGCACGCTTCCCTCGGCTGGCCTGGGGGTGACGCGCCGCGGGCGCGTGGGGAAGTCCTTGCGTCGGAGATTGAGGGTTGGCGACGACGGAAAGCGGCGGGTTCTCGGCGGGAAAGGGCGACGCCCAGGGTGTGGGCACCCGCTGGGCGGTGGCGGTTGGGTGGCGGGGCAGGGGCCCTCGCAGGTGCTGCGGGGCGGGGGAGTGGGCGTGGTTCTCCCGGGGGCGGGGCCTGACCGGGGCGGGGCGGGGCGGGCGTGGCCCTCCCGGGGAGGCGGGGCAGGAACGCTGTGGGGGGGCGGTGGGCGGGGCCCGCCCGGGAAGGCGGGGCGGGGCTTGGAGGGCGGCCCGGGAGGGAGCATTTCTCTTCGGTTCCCTCGGTTTATGGGGTGGGACAGGTGGGAACCTCGCCTCTCAAACAAGGCCCCACGCTGCGCTCCTAGATTATTTCAAGGGAGTAGAATCTTGTTAAACGGGGTGGGGGGGTAGTGCATGAGACCATGAGACTAGGGTCCACCTAGGACGAGGTTTGGTGGGTGCACAGGAAGGAAAGGAAATCTAAGGGGGTCTTGGGTCAAGAGGTTGAGAGGAGAGCGCAGTGTTAGGGGGTCTACTGGCCCAGGGCGCTGCCCCCGCCCCGGACCCCACCCAGCTCAGGGCTGCTGCTCACGCCCACGCTCCTAGCTGAGATTGGGGCGAGAAGATTGACTTTCTTTACCAGCTTGATTGACATTTCACTTTGGACGAGGTAATATGTTCGCTTGGGTCAACGAAAAAGTGTAGGTGGGGGGGGTATCACCTCCTCTGCCTCCTTTCCCATAAGCCAGCAAGCAGTGCGTGCTTGTCTTGGAGAACATTCCAGAGCCCCACAGGCAGGTCTTGCTGCCTGGTCCTTTGGTGTGGCACCCTGATGTCCCCTTTTATGACAGCCCGCTGCTTTCTTGAACTGACAGCTCCTGTTGGGACATGCACTTTCTACTATTGTAAATCAAACTGTAGGGATGACTTTGTAAGTTCTCATTTTATACAAGTTCAAGGGTACCTCTAGCAGTGGGATTACAGTCAGAGAGGATGCTCAGAAATCGTATGGAACTTGTTACCTAATTGCCTTTTTTCCGGAGGTTATGCTGACTTTTATTCCACCGGTGATGTGGTGATGGATGGTTAGAACCACAGGCCTCCACTGTCCTTGCCTTCCAAAATTTAATTTTGGAAATGAGGAGGTAGGTAGCAAACAGTCCGTTAAGAGGCCGTCACGTCCCCAAAGAGGAAATCTTTCTGTATTTCCTGGGACTTGGGGCTTTCGTCTTGCTCTCCACGGGGCCTCTCTGCCTGGCTGAGGGAGCAAGTCCTCAGGCATGTGTGTGTAGCCCGATGGCTTTGGTTTCTGAGCACAGGCAGTGATGTTGGGTGCAAGGCAGGAGGAACATCTCCTGGAAGGCCTGAGGATGCTGTACAGCGAGCAGGAGAGGGGCACAGGCGCACATTCTTGACGGCTGCTGCTTCCCATGTAACCTCCCAATATCCCAGCTTATTCCCATGGTCAGAGAGAGTTTGAGTCAGCTCTGCTGTCTGGGGTCTGGGGTGAGGCAACATGCCTGTTCAGCCTCTGAAGCTCTGAGGATCCTCAGTCGTACTGTTCTCACCAAGAGAGCTAGCACAGTGGGGAGGACGCTTGCCTTACATGTGGCTGACCAGGGTTCGATCCCCGACGTCCCATAGCATCCCCCAAGCATTGCCAGGACTGATCCCTGAGTGCAGGGCCAGGAGGAAGTCCTGAGCACAGTCCATTGTGGTCCAAAGGAACAAAAAGAAAGAGCAATAATGACCAAACGAAAGCCCCTGTCCTGTGCCTAGATCCCCCAGACTCTGCTAGCATGCTGCCTCTCGCGGAGGGAGCAGAAGAGCAGACGCTGAAGTTGGGAGCGTAAACTCACTGATGTTCGGTCTGTACTGAGTGCTCACAAGGGCAGAGAGCTCTAGAAAGTGCCAGGACTTTCCTTTATACACAGCAACACTGCTTCCTACACGGCGATCCCTGGGTCATTAAAAAAAAAAAAAAAGCAACAAAAACAGCTTAAATGCAGAGGAAACCAGTCTTGGTTGCCCAGAACTAGGAGCACTGAAAATGCATTATTGGAGGGTGGTGGGAGGGAAACTGGGGACTGGTGGGAAATTGACCTGGTGAAGGAACAGGTGTTGGAACATTGTATGACTGAAACCTGATCATGCACAACTTTGTAACTGTGTATCTCACTGTGGTTCAAATAAAAAAGGAAGAGAGAAAATGCATTATTAACTCACTTCATCTAATTTTCCTTCTTCCGATTGTTTCAATGGAGGGAGGAGGCTGATGGAATTCCTTATTGGCTTAAGAACTTATTACCCACAGTGGATTTATTTGGGTGTGACTGTTCCTCATTTTAATTCTGGGAATTTGTCCCAAGTCCTGGCAATGCTGCCTTCTCGACTACCGAAAATTAGCCCAAAGAGGTGATTTGTACCATGCGTCAGAGAGAATGTCCTGGTGCTTCACTGAAGGCTGCTCAACTTTATTTTTTGTTTTCGGCCACACCCAGCATTGCCCCTGGTGGTGCTCAGGGCATCAGATGGGCTGCCAGGGGTTGAACCCTGGTTGGCCAAGTGCAAGGCAGGCATTGCCCACTGTGTGATCTCTTTGGCCCAAGGCTGCTTAACTTTATGGGAACTGTGGTTTTTCACTCTTTTTCTGAGACCTGTGTCTGTCATTTGTGTGCCAGTGTGGATCCTGGGGACATGGGGTACAGAGAATGTGCCAGCTTTCCACGAGGCCCGTGCTGGCAGTGGTGGCACTGCCGTCCCAGACCCGTGCTGACTCCTGCTCTGGTTTTTTTTTCCAGATGACTTTGGGAAACTGCTCCTGGCTGAGGCCCTCCTGGAGCAGAGTTTGAAGGAGAACCACACCAGTGTCAAAGACTCCCTCCCTTTACTGGAGAAGAATGAGCCAAAGATGAACGAAGCCCGAAACTATCTCAGCAGCGTCCTTACTCAGGGGCGGCTGTCGGTAAGTGGTCGTACAAGTCGTACAAGCACTCCCCACCCCGTAGTCCGGGGCCTTTGCTCTCCAGCCCGCTTGCGTCTTTGGGTCACCTGAGGCCCTGCCCTCCTGTTTGGTACAGGAGCCTCTAACCGTAAGTGGTTCTTGGGAATTTGAAGCGCGGCTGTCCAAGCTGACAGATCATAAATGAACAGCGTACATCGAATCTCAAAGACTTAGTGCAGAGAATGGTAATATGATAGAAATTTTTAAAACTTATTTTTCTTGTGTGGGGGGAGCGTTCGGGCCACATCTGGCAATACTCAGGGGTTACTCCTGGCTCTGTACTCAGGAATCACTCCCAACGGTGCTCAGGGGACTGGGATGCTGGGGATCAAAACTGGGTCAGCTGCATGTAAGGCAAATGTCCTTCCCGCTCCGATCCCTGACATCAACTTTTTGTTTTGCTTTTTGGGTCACACCCGGCGATGCACAGGGGATACTCCTGGCTCTGCATTCAGGAATTACTCCTGGCAGTGCTCGGGGGACCATATGGGATGCTGGGAATCGAACCTGGGTCGGCCACGTGCAAGGCAAATGCCCTACCCGCTGTACTGTCTCTCCAGCCCCTCTTTCCAAGGCAAATGCCCTACCTGCTGTGATATCGCTCCAGCCCCCTGATAGCAATTTTTAAATAGTTATTACATGTCAAATGATACTTTAGACATACTGGGTTAATGAAAATGTGATAACATTATCCTTATTTCCTTTTTTAAAAAATTTTGTTTCTGCTGGGATTGAACTCAGGGTCCCAGCAATGTGAAGTATGTATTTGACTGCTAACCCACATCCTGGCCTAGTTTTGAATGTGACCAGAAAATTTTATTAGAAAAATTTAAGTGTGCATATGATTCACATTTGTATCCTAAATTATATGTACTTTTTCTTAAATTACATGTATTTTACTTTGTCTAGTACATTAATAAATTATATGTATTTTATTTATATTACATTTTATTTGTTTAATTAGGGGGAGGGTGCCTTGAGGGCCACTCCTGGCAGTGGTTAGGGGCTGTTTCTGGCTCTGTGCTCAGGAGTGACCCCTGGCAGGACTCCCGGAACCATATCTGGTGCTGGGAAGTCAGTCCCGAGTGGGCTGTGTGCGAGGCAAGCACCTTTACTGGCTCCTTAAGTTACATTCTGGTGAGACCTACTGTGTGCCTAGTGCTTGGGTGTACCCCTGCGTGACCTGTGGGCCTAGTTGGAAACGGAAGGATGTGCTGGGCTTGCCAGCCGTGTGCACTTGCCGAGCGGTGGGGAGGGAGTGGCCACAGCTCTCTGCACCTTGATTTTCCGAGGGAGTCCACAGCCGGCCAGTGCCCAGTGCAGGCATCATCAGAATCTCACGAGAAATGTATCCTGAGACAGTCTGACCCTCAGGGCCCCCCAGCTTCCCTGGAGGAACGGGTGTGTCCTCAGAGACTCCGACAGCATGTGATATCCTCCCCCTCCCCCCCCCCCCAGTTCTCCAAAGTCACGTGCTTGGGGCTTCAACAGTTGTCTGAGGTCTGTAATGAGAAAGATTGCAGGTTCTCTCTTGGGAGGGTGTAAAGACGAGCTCCCATGAACCTGCCTTCCATGGCTGTGGAGAGACGATTTCTCCTGGAAATGGCCCAGAGTGGACTAGGATACGTGCTCGAGGGGTGTGTGTGTGTGTGTGTGTGTGTGTGTGTGTGTGTGTGTGAGAGAGAGAGAGAGAGTGTGTGTGGTGAATGAGTGTGAGTGTATGAGTGTGTGAATATGTGTGTGTGAGTGAATATGAGTGTATGAGTGTGTGAGTGTCAGTGTGTGACTGAGAGTGTATGAGTGTATGAGTGTGTAAAAGAGTGTATGAGTGTGAGTATATGAGTGAATATGTGTGTGTGAGTGTGTGTGAGAGTGTCTATGTGAGTGAATATGTGTGTGACTGAGAGCGTATGAATGTGAGTGCGAGTATGAGTGTGAGTGGGTGTGAGTGTATGAGTTTGAGTATAAGTGAGTGAATATGTGTGTATGAGTGAGTGTAAGTGTGTATGTGAGTGAATTTGTGTATGTGTGAGAGTATGAGTGTGTGTATAGAAGTGAATATGTGTATGAATGTGAGTGTGTGTCAGTGTGACTGAGAATGTGTGTGAGTGTATGATGTGAGTGTATGAGTGTGAGTATGTGTGAGTGAATTTAAGTGTGAGTGTGTCAGTGAATGTGTGTGTATGAGTGTGTGCATATGTGAGTGAATGTGTGTGTGTGAGTGTGTACACGTGTGAGTGTATGTATGGGGGTGGCCATAGCCCTCCCTGGGGTGATGTAGTGAGTCAACTCAGAGTGATGATGACCAGCAATAGCTTCTCGTGTGGCTGGACTTAGGAGGGGCAGGGGTGTGTGGGCAGAGGGCTGGAAGTGGTGCGGGCAACCCAAGGGTGCTTTCTCAGAATTTCCATCAAGGCCCAGCAGTAGATCAGTGGGGAGGGCACCTGCCCTGCACGCAGCCAACTGAGGTTTCATTTCTGGCACCACACATTGTCCCCCGAGTTCCACCAGAAATCATCTGAAAAACAACCCCCCAAAAAAAAATTCCATTAAGTGTGCCCTGATTAGCAGGACTCGGGAGTGCTGGTGCTGGCAGTTGGCTGGAGAGGCCTCCGGGGCAGAGGACGGCTGGGAAAGCCTGGAAGCGGGGCTGCTCCTGGGCAGGGGCGGGCCTGGGAGTTTCAAGGCCACGGGAATCCAAGTTTGGGATTATTACCGCTCTGGGAGGTTTCGTGGGGGGATAAAGTAGCTGCTTGTCCCACAGCCTGTATTGACCTCTCCGGCCTCCTGGTCCTCAGTCATCAGTAGAAACGGTTGGACTTAGTTTTTCCCAGCATGACCCCTTTAATTATTTTTTTCTACAAGACTTTATGAAATTTTATCACACACGTTGTTTTTATTACTTTAGTTTTAAAAGATGTTCTATTGGTTGAGGTGCTGTGATTCACAATAGTGTGTATGATGGCTTCCCATGTACCAAATTCTATGAACTATTAAAAAAATTAAAGTGGCTCTGGCTTATTGCAAAAGAAGTCAAGTAACAACTGGGGTGGAGAGACAGCTCACAGGGCGGGAGTATGTGCTTCGGGGGTGGGGCCGATCCCTGGGTGGTGCCTTGGTGCCCCCATCACCCAGCAGCACTGCCCCCCCACCAAGAAAGCAGAGCGCGGCTGGGAACGGCCCTGGCCCCCCTCTGCCACAGGAGCTGCCCTCCTCCCCAAAGTCCTTGTTTCCACTCCCATCCCCAGATGAACCCGTCACCATTTGTTTGTGGCCCACCTACTTCTCCAGGTTGTATACACACACACTCAGACACATACATACACAGGCACATGCACATGCACTGACACACATAGATACACTTACACACAGACACTGACACACACTCACACAGACACAGACACACATATACAGAGAGACAGTCACACACACATACAAACACAGGCACACACATGCACAGACACACACTCATATGTACTGACACACATATAGACTCACATATAGACACACAGACACACACTGACACACAGACTCACACACACTCAGGCACATATAGACACGGGAACTCTCTCCCTCTCACACACAACACACACAACACACACACACACACACACACACACACACACACACACACTCTTTTCGTTTGGGGGTAGAGAGAGAGGAGCAAGTTTGCGCCGTAGTCAGCTGTGCTCAGGGCTTACACCGGCTCTGTGCTCGGCTCACTCCTGGCAGAGCAGGGGGCCAGACGCAGCGCCAGGGTCTAGCTGTCCCTCCAGCCCCGAATGCAGTTTTCGAAGTCTGTTCATCCTGCATTACTGTGGAGTCACAGCACAAGGCTGGGAAGCTCCCGAAGCCCCAGACTGTCCTTCTGGAAGAATGTCGAAAGTAGTTGGAAAGGTCAGGGCATGCCTGGGGCAGCCTTCCGTGGGCGGGACCCCCTTTGGGAGGGAAGGTGAGTGTCTCAGTCTGGCTCTGCTCGCCTGGAGAGCCAGCCACTGCAGTGACTTCCCTCCGAGTTCCCGCTCTCACATCTCCTGGTGGGGTCCCCCCTGCCTCGGGCCGACCAAGCTCTGGCCTCTTCTCCCTTGCTGTCTTCCTAGGCACAGTGGAGAGCGTTTGCCTTGCACGCAGCTGACCCAGGTTTGGTCCTAGCATTCCATATGGTCTCCTGTGCACCGCCCAGAAAATGTGACATCCCTCCCCCCAAAAAAATCTAAGCACTGAATCCAGGGGCGGAGGCAGAGGGGGAGGGGGGCGTCTGCGCCTTGAGAGACCTGTGTGGCAGCTGTGAAGTTTCCCCTGTCTGTTCTCACTTCCCTGGGTACCCCCAGGAGGCTGCCCAGACAGGAGGGCTCAGAAGGTCAGGTGGAACCGGAGACAGCGCCGGGGCCTAGGTGTGTGCGGCAGGAGACGTGGGTTCGATCCTAGGCACCCCTGGTTCTTGCGCACGGGGCTGAGAGAAGCCTTGAGGACCACCAGGTGTGGCTCAAACAAAGGCCAAAAGGTGCCCCTTCCTGTTGTCTCATGTGCCTGCGGACGGGGCCCCAGCGATTCCTTGCCGCTGAGCGTTCGCCTGGGTCACCTTTCCCTGGTCTGGGGACTTTGTGGGTCGTGGGGATCCTGCCCACGGAATCTACAGGCCACATTCAAATTCAGATGGCACATGTCCTGCAGTGGGGCCGGCTTTTCCTTCTGCCAAGCAAGAGCCTTATAAAAGCAAAGAAGAGAAGGGAGAAAGCAAAACTGGCCACGTCACCAATCACTGCAAAGACGGAAATACATCTCGGCAGGAAGCACGAGGCGGCTCGGCTTTCAGAATTCAGAGCAACTTTCAAAATACTCCCATTTTCACTGGAGGAGACAGTGAGCACCTTCCCCTTCCTTTCCCAGCTCCTGGAAGCTCTGCTGAGCTGCCCTCAGTCCCAGGGCCGGAGCCATAGCACAGCGGGGAGGGCATTTGCCTTGCACGCAGCCGACCCGGGTTCGATCTCCGGCCTCCTATATGGTCCCCCGAGCACCGCCAGGAGTAATTTCTGAGTGCAGAGTCAGGAGGAACCCATGAGCTCTGAGAGGAATAATTTCTGAGCACAGGGCCAGGAGTCTGCCCTGAGCATTGCTGAGCCCCTGGGTGTGACCCCCCCCCCCCACAACAAACAACAAAAAAAACAAGAAAAGAAAGGTTCTGGGCCTGAGGGCAGAGAGAGTACCTGGGGCTGCAGGGCGCTGAGTATGACCCTGAGTAGAATCCTGTGCATTATAGACAGTCCCTGAGCACCGCCAGGTCTGGCCACAGCCCCCCAGAGTAAAATAAAGGAAATCTTTCTGGTTTTTTGGTTTGGGGTTTATTTTGGGGGGGTTCTGTTTTGGGGTCACACCTGCCAGTGTGCAGGGGTTCCTCCTTGCTCTGAGCTGAGGAATTAATCCTGGTGGTGCTTGGGGACCATAGTGGGTGCTGCGGCTCGAACCCGGGTCGGCCGTGTGCAAGGCCAGCGCCTGCTTTCCTGCTGTCCTGTCTCGCCGGCCCGGCGCGTGGGCCGCCAGATGCCGCACTTCCTGCTGTCTGCCTTGGCTGTCCTCGGTTTCCTCTTCCTGCTGCTGCTCCAAGACATGCACTCGTCTGAACGGCCTGTAAGCTTGGGCCCTGACTCCCTCCTGTGCCCAGAGGAGCACTGGGTTCCCGAGCACCAGCAACTTCAGGAGCCAGCACAGGGCCGGTCGGCAAGCGGGCCTGACTCGAGCTGGGGGCCGGAGGCGCACACCCAGGAACGAGTTAGGGACATAGAGCCAGTGTGTGCCTCGGACTGCAGGCGTGGTGAGGGGATGAGAGAAACCTTGAGCATGCATGTGTATCAGGGAAGGTTTCCTGGAAGAGGAGGAGGAGGAGGAGGGGAGCACTGAGCCGGATCTTGGGAAAACCATCGTGGCTCATGGTTCAGAAGGCGTGTGGTTCAACTTGTAGGCTCGTGCTGCAGGGGAGCGAATGGGGCTGGGGGTTTGGGGCAGGAGCCTGCTAACGTGGGCCTGGTCTTTCCAGCCGCAGTACATGCGCGAGGCCATGCTGATCCTGGGCAAGATGCATTTCCTGGAGGGCGCGTACCGGGACGCCATCAGCATGTACGCGCGGGCCGGCGTCGACGACATGGCCCTGGAGAACAGGCCCCTGTACCAGATGCGGCTGCTGGCAGAGGCCTTTGTCATTAAAGGTAGGCGTGGGCCACCTAGGGGGGGCGCGCGGGGGCGGGGGATCAGTCACTGGCCCCTGGCTCTGCTCGGCGGGGGGCGCAAGTGGACACCAGCCGTCCCCATCCGTGTAGTATCCGGAAGGCTCGGGACGGGGCAAGGTCCCAGGCTCCCTCCCTGACTCTGGTGCCATGTGCAAAACGCCCTTCCCTCTGTCTTGACCTCCATTTACTCTTCTGGGTGACCTCCGGGTGACTGGTCCGAGGAGCCAGTTGTGCAAGCAGGTTGAGAGGCCTGAATGTGTGCATGCTGGGGGCTGCCCTGTCCCCCAGGCACCATGGCTGCCCTGTCTGCCCCTCTACGCCCCCCACCCCTACCCCACCCAGACCCCTGGGACTATGAGTGCCAGAGGGGCAGCCGACCCCCGATGAGGAGGACAAAGCCAGTTCCCAGGGTGAGGGGTGCTGCGGGGTGGTGGGGGGGTGTTGTCCCTGGCACACAGAGTCAGTGAGGAAGGAATGTCATGAGGGGCCCCAGAACGGGACCCAGGAGGTCTCGGTCCCAGCCATTGTTTCCGGCAGCTCTGCCTTCTCTGAGGGGGCCCTGGCGGCTGGCAACTCCGGGGATCCCCTGTGCCCAGGAACCTTGAATGTTTGATCTTGTTTCTGTTCCGGCCCAACTGACCCCCAGAATCTAGAAGTGCACGTGGACCCCGGGTTGGGCCTGGCGTGGTCAGAGCACGTGTGACTCTCTTTTCTTCTGTATATAGCAGCTTTCTCCTCATCGTCGATGTGGGGAAACTGAGGCCCGGCAAGGCTCCGGGAGCTGAGGGGTGGTGCGGGGGCCGCAGAGGTGACAGCTGTGGGTGCTCGTGCCTCGGCCTGGGGGCTGTGTCCCCGCTGAGGGACTGTCCCGGCCTCAGGCCGGACGGGGGTGGCGTGGAGGCGGCCTCTGCCTCAGTCTCTCCCACTGCGTGCCCGTCTTGGGCTCCCGGCGTGCGGACTGTCGCTGCAGGCGTGGCTCGGTGCCCACTGCTCCCTGTCTCCTGCTCTCTTGCTCTTTCCAGCGCGCCTCCAGCTTCTTGGGGGAACACAGCCGTGGTGGCCAGAGGCCCTGCAGGGGAGGTAAGGAGCCGAGCTCCCCTCACTCACCGCACGTGCCTCCCTGCGCCCCCTCCTTCCTCCCTGTCCCGGGCCTGACCGCCCACCCGCCGCCCGCATGCCGAGGCCCGTCCCCGCGGGTTCCGCCTGCACGTGGTCCCCAGCAGGGGCATGCTCTGTGTGTTTCTGGGGGCAGAGGGGAGAGCATGGGGTGGGCAGGCAGGGTCCTGGGTGCGGTCGCAGGCGGGGGGCGGTGGTTGTGTCGGGTCCGTGGTTCTGCTGGCACGAGTACCAGTGTCGAATAGCAACAAAGTGCCCGAGTATGGAGTAGCAGAGCAGTAATAGCCGAACAGCAGAGCGTGTGACGCCAGAGCCTCAGTAAGACACCAGACCAGTACTGGAGCATTGGGAACAAAACGCCAGAGTCTGTAAAGCCAGGGCATTCGTAACAAAATGCGAGTCTGTAAAACCAGAGCCTTGATGACAAAGCACCAGAGTATTTCATGCCAGAGTACGTAACACCAGAGCATTGATACCAAAGCACCAAGAGTACTTAATGTTAATGACAAAGTGCTGGAGTATTTAGGGCCAGATCGCTGAGCAGCAGAATACTCTCCCGTCCCATAGTCGGAGGCTGGGAAGCCAGGGCCTTTCTGCCACCTGTTCCCTGTGCCCTCACGTGCCCCAGCCCCTGTGTGTGCTACGAGGACGCTCTCCAGCTCTCTTCTTAGAAAGAAGCAGCCGCAGCCCCCAGGAGTGATCCCGAGCACAGAGCCAGGAGTAAGCTCTGCGCATCACCGGGTGTGGCCCAGAAGACAGAACTGGCCACCCACCCCCAGGGTGTGCTCCTGGCCTCACGGCAGGGGACGTGGGTCAGTGTGTCTGTGGGCCCGAGTGTTCAGGCTGCAGCCCTGCCCATGTCTCCTCGCCACCCTGCCTGCTGTGGCCTCGGGCCTGCTGGCTGCCCGAGTTGCTTCTGATGCCACCTGGGAGCTGGCATGTGGGTCTGAGAGGCAGGGAGGAGCCGGTCCTGCGTGTCGATTCCCTCATGTCCTCCCTGTGGGGTTGCCGCTGCTGGGACTGGCACACCAGCCGGGGTGCTCGATGGCTGTGGTGCTCCACCCCATTGCTCAGTCCTCTCCTCGCCAGCATTTGCACGGGCTGGAGCAATAGAACAGTGGGTAGGGCGTTTGCCTTGCACATGGCCGACCCAGTTGACCCAGGTTCGATTCCGCCACCCCTCTCAGAGAGCCTGGCAAGCTCCCGAGAGTATCTCGCCTACACGGCAAAGCCTGGCAAGCTACCCGTGATGTATTCGATATGCCAAACACAGTAACGAGTCTCACAATGGAGACGTCACTGGGCCCGCTCGAGCAAATCAATGAACAACGGGAGAACAGTGACAGGACAGTGACAGTGACTCTGTGTCACCTCGAGGTGCTTCACACCGTGTGTCTGCGGGAGAATCCCGGTTGGTAGAGCTGCAGGATGGCATCTGTGTGTGCGGGGTGCCAGGAGTCATGCACTCTGGGCACTGCTGGCCAGCCCTGCCTGGTCCTGGCACCGCAGAACCCCAGCAGTGTGACGTCCTCAGGCCCTAACACGAGCCACCAACCCGTCTGTGGAGTACTGCTCAGGGTGGCCCCGACTGGGCCCCGAGCACTGCGTGGGAGCCCCTGGGAAGGACGCCTGCCCTGTCCCGCCACACACAGCAGGTGCCACCTGGCCTCCAGCGAGCGACTGTGGTGTGTTGGGGTCCCAGTGTCATCGCTGGGGGTGCAGAGTTCTCCCTGCATGCCCTCAGTCCCCACCCCTCTGGGACAACCTGCTTCAGGCACCCATTCCACAGGATCTGTCCCCCTGACAACAGTCCTGTCGGAAATGCAGCTCTGGCCGGCTGGGGGAGCACGGACAGAGAGGATGGGGCAAGATCCACAGAGGCTGCTGGGGCAGGCAGCCTCAGGTACGGCAGGATCCAGGCACCGGGTGCTGACTCAGCCGCTTGGATTCTCGCCCCACTGAGGCAGGGTGTGTCTGGGGCAGGGCAGGGTTCTTTCTCCCTGGCCAGGTCTGGACTCCTGCCCACTGTGAGGCCAGTCACAGCTGACCCACACCCAGAGGCGGGGGAGGATGCCGGGGCGGGGGCGGGGCTCCCGTAGGAGGGCTGAGTGCTTGCAGGGCCCTGGACGGCGTCCTTGGCGTGTTGGGGTTTGTTTAGTTTTAGTTCTGGTATGGCAGGAATCAGCTATTGATCTTGGCTTCCTTCCCCGGAGCTGTTGCTGTGTGGTTGGACTGTGGTTCCTGGTGGGGACCTGTGGGTCTGGGGGTCCCAGACTGTTCCCTCCCCACCCTCCCGTGGGGGCAGCTGGGAAGGAGGCCGGGGTGGGTGGGGGCAGACTCAGGGTGGGCCGGGTGGATGGGGGCTGGGGGTCTCCCTGCATCTCTCCTGGATGCCGTTTTCCCCTTCATTGGAGGTTACTCTCAGAAAGTGATGGGTGGAAGGGGCGAGAGAGATAGTGCAGTGGGCTTCACACACACACACACACACACACACACACACACACACCCATGTAACCTCCTGAGAGCAGAGCCAGGAGGAAGCCTGAGCACAGCCGGGTGTGCCTCCTTCCAAAAAATTCCAAAAGAAAGTGATGGGTGCAAGCGTGGCGTGTGGGTGGGCTCTGGGTGTTTGTGGAGTCACCTGCATCTGCCAGGGCTGTTTCCTGTAGGTGTCGAATGTGTCCGTGGGAGGCGGGTTCTGTGGCATGGTGGGGGGACGTGGGGAGCACTGAGACTCCGGGCACACCCAGAGTTTGCTGGAAGGACTAAAGCCCCACTGGAAGGCCGCTGGGGAGCGTAAGTTCTGCTCTCTTCACTGCATCTGATTCAGTTCCACAGCTACCTGTGAGCTTACCCTGTGCATCCCACTTTGTGTTTCTGGGGGAACAGATGTCTGAACATCCCGGGGAGTGTCCTTTCAGCCCAGTTCCTGTGTAGATTTATGTGTGCTTTTTGAAAAAACAAAATAAGTGCATACAAATTTTTAACTGTTAAAGCTTATGCACTGATTTTTAATATACTACCCTATATATATGCCCATATATATTACATGTATAATATATGTATGTAGCACTGTAGCACTCTCCTCCCGTTGTTCATTGATTTGCTCGAGCGGGCACCAGTAACATCTCCATTGTGAGACTTGTTACTGTTTTTGGCATATTGAATACGTCACGGGGAGCTTGCCAGGCTCTGCCATGTGGGTGGGATACTCTTAGTAGCTTGCCGGGCTCTCTGAGAGGGATGGAGGAATCGAACCCAGGTTAGCCGCGTGCAAGGCAAATGTCCTACCCGCTGTGCTATCACTCCAGCCCATATATATGTGTGTGTGTATATATATATATATATATATATTTGCTCGAGTGGGCCCAGTAACATCTCCATCGTGAGACTTTGTTGTTACTGTGTTTGGCATATCAAATACGGTCACGGGGAGCTTGCCAGGGTTTGCCACGTGGGTAGCTTGCTGGGCTCTCCGAGAGGGGCGGAGGAATCGAACTCGGGTCGGCCATGTTGACCGCTTGTAAGGCGAACGCCCTGTCACTGTGCTATCACTCTAGCCCATATATGTGTGTGTGTGTATATATATATATACATATATATATAAAAAACACGGTCACGGTCCTCCCATTGTTCATTGATTTTGCTCGAGTGGGCCCAGTAACATTGTGAGACTTGTTCCTGTGTTTGGCATATCGAATACGACACGGGGAGCTTGCCAGGCTCCGCCGTGCGGGCGAGATACTCTCGGTAGCTTGCAGGCTCTCCCAGAGGGGCGGAGGAATAGAACTCGGGTCGGCCATGTTGGCTGCGGTTTAGGCGAACGCCTTACTCGCCGTGCTATCACTCCAGCCCTATATGTGTGTGTGTGTGTGTGTGTGTGTAGGGTAATATATTGAAAGGATGTGTGCAGCTTCATAGCATTTCCTGAAAGAATCTATTGAATTCAGTAAACTTGTCCCGTTTTTAGACTTCTAAATATCGTTATAAGCAGTGCTAACTTGGATAGTTTTTAAACTACATTTTGGCCTACATTATTAAGTTTGTGTTTGTTTTTTGTTTTGAGGTCCCGCTGGGCAGTGCTCAGGGCTTGCTACTGACTGCACTTAGTGGAGACCCCTGGGTCAGCTGGGGGAGGCGGGCACTTCACCCTGTCCTATCTCTCCTGCTCTGTGCTGTTCATTTTTTCCCCCCTTTTAAAGTGAATCCCTGCAAGTTGAGTCACTGAATCAAAGAGCATGTGCAGGAGACTTGGGCACAGGAGTTGAACTGACTACTCCCCTCACCCCCGAGTTTTTAAAAATTAATAAAATAGGGCCAGAGCGATAGTGGAGCGGGGAGGGGGAGGCGTTTGCCTTGCACATGGCCGCCCCGGGTTTGATCCCCGGCATTCCATATGGTCCCCCGAGCACCACCAGGAGTAATTCCTGAGTGCAGAGCCAGGAGTAATCCCTGAGCATCGCCGGGTGTGACCCAAAAAGCAAAATAATAAATAACTAGAATGGAGCGATAGCACAGCAGGTAGGGCGTTTGCCTTACAAGTGGCCAACATGGCCGACCCGAGTTCGATTCCTCTGCCCCTCTCAGAGAGCCTGGCAAGCTACCGAGAGTATTCGATATGCCAGACACAGTAACAACAAAGTCTCCAATGGAGACGTTACTGGGCCCGCTCGAGCAAATAAAATGCATGCAACAGTTTAACATCTTGACCATTGTAAAGGTCCTTCCCCCGCCCCAGATCTCAGTCACACGTGTCTGACCGTCCTAGTGGTGTCTCGACCCAGCCTTCTCGTCTCAGACCTGAACCTCAGGAGCAACCCTGTATCTGTCCCACCGGGCCTTGGAAACCACCGAGAGTGTGTCCACTTTGCTTACCATATAGAAACAGCATCAGAGAGCTATAGGACAAGGGGGAGGTCGCTGGCCCTGTATGCACCCAACCCAGGTGGTTTCCTCCTGGCATCCCGTATGGTGCCCCGAGCACCGCCAGGAGTCATTCCTAGTGCAGAGCCAGGAGGAACCCCTGAGCATCGCTGGGTGTGGTCCAAACACCAAAAAAGGGGGAAGTAACGGAATCAGAGCTCTCTTGTTTTGTGCAGTGGCTTTCTTCCCGTCACACGATATCCCCGCGGCCTGTTCACCCTCTGCAGTTTCAGGAGTTCCTTCCCTGATCCCTGACGGGCCAGCAGGGCCAGACTCCCCTGGGACCATGACCCAGGCCCCAGAATCCTGCCGGGAGAGCCTGGCCGCCCTGGTGTGGGCACAGGGACGGTTCCTTCTGGCGCTTGTGACTTCACTGCTGTGAGTGCCACATGTCTCGGGGACCCTGCCCGTGCTTGGGGGGGGGGGCACGGGGGTCGTCCTCAGAAATGAATTAGCGGGCCTTCAGGTGGTTCTGTTCCGTTTTGGGGGCAGTGGGAACTGCCACGCATGACTGAGCCGCTCCGGGTTGCCCCCTTGGGTTCCCTCCCTCCCTCCGCCCGGGGGTCCCGGCCCTGGCCTCCCCATGTTGCTGTGAAGGGCGAGGCTGAGGAGGCCCCCTCCTAGCCAGAGTCCCGGTGCTCCGGAAGCTGGCCGCTGGGGCTGATGAGTCAGTGGGCGCGGTGCCCAGTGTGCCTGCTGGCCGCTCCTGCGGAAGCGAATCCCAGGTCACACGGCAACACTGCCCCTGCTTCCGGTGCCTCTGGTTCCTGCCTGTGCCCCCACCCAGGGCACCCCACAGCGCCTCTCGGCTGGGAGCTGGGTCTCGGGGTGCAACAGGGGCGAGTCCTGGGCAGGAGACGCTTTGATATGCCTGTCTTGGGGCTCGGGTCTCTGGGTGCGGCGGTGGCCCTTCCCCATCACCCCAGGCCAGGCCAGGCCAGGCCTTTGGACCTGAGTGAGCGAGGCCGCCACATCCTGGGGAACTGGAGGTCGGCCCAGAAACCCCGCCGTCGCTTGCGCCACAGGGCACCTGGGCTGGTCAGACATGACTGGGCCTGCCTGGGCAGCCGGGACCAGTGACTTGCCGCTGTGGGAGGGAGACTGTTCTAGCACTGAGGCCTTTCAAGAGCCTGCTGCAAACTCAGAAATGTGGGGTCCACCGGCGCACGTTATGGGGGCTCCAGAGGAGCAGCACGGGGGAGGGCGGCATTTGGGTGTCGGGGGCTGTCCTGCAGGCGGGACCAAGGGTGAGGCCCTTACAGGGAAGGACCTCCCCTCCTCAGGCCCGGACCCAGGGCTGTAGACCCAGTTCCTAAGCCCTGGAAGTGCCCGATGGGGAGTGCGAAGGCCGTGCTCGGGGTCGCTGGTGCTCTTGGGGGAGGCGGGGGACGGGCCTCTGAGGTCTTCAACTGGGTGTCACGACGGCCCTGCTCTCTGTCTCGTCCCCCGCCCCGCACACACCATCATGTGGGGGTCTGGAGGGCATAGGCACGGGCTCTGCAGCCCCGATATGGGGGTCCCGGGGGGGTTTGGGGCTGGGAGAGCACAGCAGGGGTCCGCGTCCACGGAGGGAGGCGCAGGGGGAGTCCCTGCAGCAGGGCCGCTGGCTCTCTGGCCCCCTCGGGTGTGGCGAGTCCCTCTGCCCCTCTCCCAGAGAAGGAATTTGGATGTTTGAATGTCAAGGGCTCCATCACAGTTGGGTGTCGGGGCTACAGGCCAGGAGAGTTGAGAATTAGGTCTTTTTCTTTTGGGTGGGGAGGAGATGAGAAGGTGCTCAGGGGTCATTCTCGGCCCTGCGTTCAAGGGTCACTCCCAGCTCTGTGCTCGGGGATCACTCCCAGCTCTGTGCTCAGGGATCACTCCTGGCAGTTCTTGGGGATCACTTCCGGTTCTGTGCTCAGGGATCACTCCCAGCAGTGCGCAGGGATCACTCCCGGCTCTGTGCTCAGGGATCACTCCCAGCTCTGTGCTCAGGGATCACTCCCAGCTTTGTGCTCAGGGATCACTCCTGGCTCTGTGCTCAGGTATCACTCCTGGCGGTGCTCAGGGATCAGTCCTGGCAGTTCTTGGGGATCACTTCCAGTTCTGTGCTCAGGGATCACTTCCAGCTCTGTGCTCAGGGATCGCTCTGGGGGTGCTTAGGGATCATTCCTGGCTCAGTGCTCAAGGATCACTCCTGGCTCTGTGCTCAGGGATCACTCCTGGCACTTCTTGGGGATCACTTCCGGGTCTGTGCTCAGGTATCACTTCCAGCTCCGTGCTCAGGGATCACTCCTGGCATTGCTTAGGGACCATTTGTGGTGCGGGGGACCAAACCTGGGTCAGCCGTGTGCAAGGGAAGTGCTATGACAGTTGTGCTGTTGCTCTGGCCTTTCAGTTCTTTCTTTACAAATGTTACTCATGGGGTCTCTAGGCAGTGGGTGGGGTGTGGGGTGGCTGTGTGCTGCCAGAAGGAGCTGTGGCTGGGAGCCCTGTCCCGCCCGGGTTCTGCTCTGGGCTCTGCTGCTCAGGCTTGGCCACCTGGGACAGAAGCAGTTTAAGCTGCCGCGACCCCAGGAAGGAGGGCGAGGACGCTGGCTCCTAGGTGGATGCCGGGCCTGTCGGGCCTGTCGGGCCTGGGGTCAGGAGGCCTCGGGCGGCTCCCCTCCGCCCGCAGAGACTTTTTCCGTGACTAAGAGTTTATTCACTCCCCACCCCACCCTTTTAAAAAGGACCCAAATCTAGTTGTTTTTCTCCGTAGCATCCCTTCAAATGACTGAGTTTATTTCCTCTTTTCCTTTTCTTTCTTTCTTTTTTTTTTTAAGACTCTGAATCTAGCTGTTTTTCTCGTATTTTCCCTTTGAGCGAGCCTGACCGTGTTCCCTTGTCCCCTCGCGGCCGACTGTCTGCTTGCTTTAGCGCTGTGCATCCACTCTGTCCCCTTGGCTCTCCCCAGCCCTGCTCGGGCTCTCGTGGTGCGGGACGGCCCAGCCTGCAGCTGCCCGCCAGCCCCCGAGCCACCCCACCCCCTGTTTATTCTCCAGTCGCCGCGGGAAGCCTGGCATACAGCGGGCAGCTTCCCTGTTGCACCAGAGAGCCGTGGCGACCACGCACAGCCCACGGGGCTTTACTTTTATTTTTTGGTTTGGGGGAGGCATCACACCAGCAGCGCTCAGGGCTTACTCCTGGGTGGGGCTTGGGGGCCATCCGGGTGCCAGAGTTGAGACCCCTGCGTGCCGCAGGACTCTTGAGTGCCCTCCGGATGGATGGCAGCCGGCCACACAGCCCCCGGGTCTTGCCTCTGGGCCAGAGGTCCTAGGCTGGCATGAGCCATCCACAGGGCACTGAGCTTTGCTGAAAGGTTCGGGTTGGGGGGGGCTGCCCCTGAGGGTAGGAGGAGTTGGGCTTGGGGGTGCCACGTGTGACCCCCACCTCTGCGCCAGGCATGACTGCCTCCTGCTGGCCCACCGCTTGGCCCCACCGCCGCTCATCTCCTCACCGCTTCAGCCTCTGTCCCTCCGCCAGCCTCCGTGTCCTGCGGTGCCTGGCAGCGCCCGTGGGTGCTGAGCCGCGTCTCCCCGCAGGCCTGTCCCTGGAGCGCCTGCCCAGCTCCATCGCTTCCCGCTGCCGCCAGACGGAGAGGGAGGAGGAGGTGATCGCCTGCTTCGAGAGGGCCTCCTGGATCGCGCAGGTGTTCCTGCAGGAGCTGGAGAAGGTGAGGCCCCGCGGGCAACCCCGGCGGCCACCGATTCCCACAGGCTGGGACCCTCGTGGCTCTTCTTTTCCATCTGCGGGCCCCACCAGGAATCGTTCCCAGGGGTATTCCGGGTGCCAGGGACCAGGCCTGGGTGTCCCCCGCTGCAAAACACTGGGCCCTCAGCCCCTAGAACCAGGCTCCACTGGGAGAAACGAGATTTTATTTCTGTTTGGGGGCCACACCCAGCATGGCTCAGGGCTTACTCCTGTGGGATGCTGGGGATCGAACCTGGGTCAGCCACTTGTGATGCTGGCGCACTCCCCTTGGGAATCCCAGTTGTTTTTTATTTGGGGAGGGGGTTCCCAAGAGGCCCTCGGGAGGCCCAGGGGCCACCAGCATCTGGGCCGCAGTGCAGAGCCCGAGGAGGCCATGCTTCCCTGCCATGCTGGGGTGCCCAGGCACCCGTCCAGCCGCGCCCACAGTGCTCTGGTAGGGGAACGGGGTCACCAGGCCCTGCCAGAATCTCACGGCTCAGCTGCCTCCTGGCATGGGCGCCAACCACTGCACTCTCTCTCCTGGCCCGGAGCTCATTTTAGAGGCCAGAGGAGTGTTCGCTGGGAGGGCCCGGACGCCCGCGACTGGCTCTCTCGTGCCCACGTGCCCGCCCACACCTGGGCACCTCTGGGAGGCAGGTGTGTGGATCTGCCTGTGTGCCCAGCCGCCCGTGTGCCCCGGGCTGCGCCGTCCTGCCTCTGGGATGCGCCCGGATCTGTCTTCCAGTTCCGGGTCAGCACTGCCCCAGGCCGCCCCACTCTCCCCTCCCATGGTTGACTCGCACGGGCAGCCTCGCTCGGCCGTGCCCCCATCAACCCTGGGTTCTCCCACCCTGTTTGCTGGCTGATCCATCGTGGTGGTGCTGGGCGGCCTCTGTGCGCTGAGTGACCGGGGCAGTGCCCAAGCTGTTCCTCGGGCTCCCTGGGGAATTCCTGCCTCTCCCATGTGGTACAGACGTGGGTCAGGGGGTGGAGGGAAGCAGGAAGTGGCAGAAGTAGCTGCAGCTGGGCTCACGGCCTGGGTCCTGCCGGCGCTGTGGTTCCCGACCCGCAGCCTCCTCAGCTGCGTGTGAATGGCCCAGCTGCAGGGCTCCTGTGAGCACTGGTGAGAGCTGTGAGCTGGTGAGAGACCATAGGGTTCCTCTCGCTGGTCTTGGGCCTGCCGAGCTGACCTGCCCTGCGGTGTGGGGCAGGTTCGCCGCCCCGGGGCTCGGCCGTGTCTCGGTGGAGCTGGATCTGGGGTCGCAGCGTGGGGGAGGGCTGCCCTAGTGCCCCGTGTGCCCGCAGGTCTCGAGTAACAGCACGTCGAGGCCCCTGAAGGGCTCGCCCCCGGCCGACTTCGAGCTCTCCTACTTCCTGGAGGCCGCACTGCAGAGCGCCTACGTCACCAACCTGAAGAAGGGGTAGGTGTGGGGTGGGGGGTGGCGGGTGGGGCGGGCTGGGCAGGGGCTCTAGAGGGAGCAGAGGGTCCGACTGGGGGCAAGGTGCGGCCCCCTAGTCTGCTGGGGCCACGAGTGTGGGGGAAGTGCTCAGAGGCCTATGGGCCAGAAAGCGACAATAGGGACCTGACGTTGGCCCAAGCAGCTTGTTCTGTGTATGGACGGGCCCCTGGACGCCCCCATCCCACACAGCCGTGAGCCTCAAGGCTCCCAGGAGTGCCCAGAGGTGCCCGGAGACTCCAGGTGGAGGGTGGGGAGGGGGGGCGTCTCAGCCCACTGGCTTCCCCTGGGGATACTTGTCCCCCTCTGCTGAGGGGCCCTATCACTGGTCCGGAGGACAACCCCACCGGCCAGGCCACAGTGTCACCTGCCCCTCAGCTCGGAGACGGAGGCCAGCCCTGACCTGCAGTGCGGACCGGCAGAGCCCCTAATGCCCAGCAGGGCTGGCGGCAGCTGCCGGTCCCTTGCTCGCCTCACACGCACGCGCACATTCACGCCTCCCCGAGTCTCTGCGGAGGGCCGTCCCCATCGTCGCTCCTGGCCCACAGGCATGGGAGGGTGCTGCCAGGGCCATGCTGCTTTCTGCACACCGCTGCCGGAACTGGTGGGGGCATCACTTCCCAGGTGGAGCCTGCCCAGTGCCCCCTCCCTGGCCCGGTTCCCTGTGTGTGCACGCCCCACCGTGAGAGCGGAAACTTTGGAAAATGTGCACAAATGTAAAAATAGCACAACGCCAATGGCAGAGTCGCTCTTCAGAGCAAAGGTCAGCTCATTCCAGCTCTCAGCCCGCCCCTCTGGTGGTCCTGAGGCCCGGGAGTGCATCTGCCAGCCCACACCTGCCCGCGTCTGCCCTGGGCACCAGCAGGCTCGCTGTGCATGCAGGGTAGTGGCCCATTGTGGCCAAGAGTTGGTCGTGCAGCTCTGTGTCGTAGAAGCAGCTTCCTTTTCCCTTTGAGGGCTTTTCCCTTGTTTCTTGGGCAGGACCCACAGATGGCCGTGCTCTGGGCTCTTCCGGCCGCCGGCTCAAAGGGGACGTTTGTGGTGCTGGTCACACGCGAAGCGTGCTCTGGAGGGGGCCCAGGACTTTTCCTTCTTAGGGACCCCCCACCCCCCGTGTTAGAGGGTTCTGGGGGCAACTCCGAGATGCTTGGCCCAGAACTGCGGGCCTGGGGGTCTCAGCTCTAGCAGAAGTGGAGAGTTCGTGCCCACCCCTTGGAGTGACCAGGCAGGGCCTGGATGCTGCCCCACCCCCCCAGCACGTCCTGCCTGTGCACTTCACGCTCTCCATCCCGGGTGGCCATTGGCTCACCTTGCCCCAGGTCAAATAACAGGTGGCCGGGCCCACTCCTGTTGGGTGTCCAGGGCTCTGTGACTCTGAGCTGGACTCTGAGGCAGGGCAGGAATACGGGCAGTTGAGACTGAGGTCAGGGCCGGTTCTGCTGGGGGTCTGAGTGCGAGTATGCTGGGGAAGGACCAGCGCGACAAGGACAGACACGATCACTGCACAAGGACCAGTGCTGAGAGGAGGCAGAGGGTGTCTGGATCCCTCAGTGCCCGTGTGCAAACCATCATGCCCCGAGGGGGGAGAGGGAGAGAAGGAGAGGGCGGGGAGAAGAGTGCTTGCCACAGAGGGGCGTGGGGTTCAGGAGGGAACCCGGGGACATCGGTGGTGGGAAATGTGCATGACTGAAACCCAGTCATGAACAGCTCTGTACCTGTGTATCTCAAGGTAATTTAATTAAAAAAAAATACACACACACACACACACACACACATATATATATATATTTTAATTGTGCTAAGAAGGCATTGCATCCACAGCCCCAAGGGTTGGAGGGGTCACTAGGGTTAAGGGACCCTGGAGTCAGCACCACGTGCGGCCAACCAAGGCCCAAAGCCTTTGCTTCCCCCCCCCCCCCCATGGCCTCCCCCTGACCTGGAGCCTGCTGAGGGCTGCTTGCGGGGGCTCCGGCCCAGAAGCTCCCGCCGACCCCCTTAGCTCTGGCTTCTCCCCCGTCTCCTGTCCCCTCCCAGAGCCGTCCTTTCTTCCTCGCTCACACATTTCCTCCCTCCCAGCCCTGGGAGGCTGAGGCTTCCTTGCGACAGCCTGAACACACCAAGGCGGCCAGCCATTGGGGTGGGGGTGGGGTGGGGGGTCTTTACAGGAGAGATTCCTAAAGGAAGCTGTGGCCTGCTGGCCCCACCCGTGCCTGCAGGGTGCTAATGCCCTTCCAGGTCTAGCAGAGCGGAGCAGGAAAACAGTCGGTCCCTGGTGACAGCGCAGGAGCCAGCCGGCTTGGTGCTGGACAGGGCCGGTGTGTGCCCGTGGCCACCCTATGCCCCTCCCCTGGCCCGTCAGTCGGCCGCCCGGAGCGCGTCCTCTTCCTGTTGTGACTGTCAAAGTTCCAATTCCCTCAGTGAATTTCCAGATCTAATATTTTTCCTGTCCATTTATTGTTGGTTTATTTTTTTAAATTATTTTTTATTTTTTTGCTTTTCGGGTCACATCCAGCGATGCTCAGGGGTTCCTCCCAGCTTTGTACTCAGGAATTACTCCTGGCAGTGCTTAGGGGACCATAAGGAATGGCAGGGATCAAAGCCAGGTCGGCCGCGTGCAAGGCAAGCGCCCTACCCGCTGTGCTATGGCTTCTGCCCTTAAATTTATTTTTTTAAAGAAAGGTTACCTTGAACTTGGTCTTTTGGCCTCAGTTCAGTAGCCTTTCTTGTTTTGTTTTTTGGGCCACGTCTGGTGGTGCTCAGGGCTGACTCCTGACGGTTCTCAGAGCACCGTAGGGAATGCCGAGGATGGAACCCAGGCCACCATGTGGGGGCCAAGTGCCCAGCCACTGTCCTGTTGCTCCAGCCCCCATCCCATCGACTTTGAGCCCACCAACACTTCGTGTGGGACGTGCCCTGCTCGCAGCCCTGGCCTCTGCCCTGGACACTGATAAACCCACCTCGCAGCCCCTCGCATGAACGTGACAAGCTAACGCCATCTGCACACACTGGCAGATGTCTTGGGGTGGGAGCAAAATCCCCCCCCAGTTGAGAGCTATGGTCATAGTCTGAGGTGTGAGACAGTGGGCAGGGGTAGATGGACCCCAGAAGTCTGACTTGGCTCTGTCTTTTCTGGGACCTCTCTGGAAACATTTTTTCTCATACTGTGTTGGGGGAGGGGTAGCTTACACCCAGTGATGCTCAGGGGTAACTCCTGATTCTGAACTCTTGGTGGTGCTCAGGGGACCATATGGGGTGCTGGAGATCGAACCTGAGTTGGCAGCATGCAAGGCGGACGCCCTACCCACTGTGCTATCACTCTGGCCCCTGGAAAGCTGGCTTCCTTTCTTCCTTTCCTTTCCTTTCCTTTCCTTTCCTTTCCTTTCCTTTCCTTTCCTTTCCTTTCCTTTCCTTTCCTTTCCTTTCCTTTCCTTTCCTTTCCTTTCCTCCCTCCCTCCCTTCCTTCTTTCCTTTCTTCTTTCTGTCTTTTTGGGTCACACCTGGCGATGCTCAGAGGTTACTCCTGGCTTTGCACTGCTGGCGGTGCTCTGGGGACCATATGGGATGCTGGGGATTGAACCTGGGTTGGCCAGTGCAAGGCAAACGCCCTCCCCCCTGTACTAGCGCTCCAGCCCCTGGAAACTATTTTCCAGGGCCCAGAAGTCAGTTCCTGCTGGTCCGAACCAGGCGGGGCAGCGGCCTTCGGATCTGGCAGGAGTGGGCAGCCCGGTGCGGACAGCAGGGAGGGGAAGACGGCCTTGAGGCAGGGTGCAGGGGTGCACGGCGAGGAGGGGCGGCTGGCGGTGGGGAGCAGGGCTGGGCACTGCAGCATCTGAGCACTGGTGCCGCCCGGCCCGCAGAGGCGGGTCCCATTCGGAGGGGCAGTGTGGACCGCCCGGTGCTGGCCAGTCCAAACCCACTGCCTGGCTAGCCGCTCACTCGGGTATCGGGGCCGCTCCCTTTTTCCGGGATCCCGCCTGTGGGTCCAGCAGTGTCCGGTGCGTCCGGCTCTGCGTGGTCCCCTGACCCTGGATGAAGCGCTGGCGCCTGGGCCGCAGCCTCTGGGCGCGTTTCCCGGGCGCCACCAGAGGGCAGCCGTGCACTCCGCTGGGCGCCGGCCCCAGCAGTGCGGCGCGCGCGGCCGCCGGGAGGGGGCGCCCATCCCGACGGCCTGGAGTGCGCCCAGTCTGGCAGCGGAGCCAACGCCCACTGCCCAACGCCCACTGCCCGTGTCCACGCTCCCGCCTCCCTCGGCCTTTCTCTCCTTACCCCGCCCCTAGTGGGGCCTGGCCATGGGACCAGGGGGCCGTACGCGTGGTGCTTATTCTTTATTTTTAGATTATTATTATTGCTGTTACTATTATTTGGCTTGGGGGCTGCCCCCGGTGGTGCTCAGGGCTGACCCCTGGCTGCTCTCCGGATCGCCCCTGGCGGGCTTGGGGGTCCGCCTGCAAGGCGAGTGCCCTCCGCGCTGTCCTGTCTCTTCGTGCGTGTTTCTATTAAAGAGCCAAGATTTACAGAATTCCTGATGGCTGCGTTTAGGCGCACAATAATTCACCTGGGTCCCTCCCCCGGTGCTCCCAGCTGCCCTCCCCGGTGCTCCCAGCTGCCCCTCCAGTGCTCCCAACTGCCCTTCCCTTGTGCTCCCAGCTGCCCTCCCCCGGTGCTCCCAGCTGCCCTCCACGCCACACCCCACCCCTCACTCTGCCCTCCTTCAGCATGACAGGGTCGTCACAGAGTTCCAGTGGTTGCCGCTTAGGGCTCCTGTTTGCAGTTCTCTTGAATCTATGTTTGGAAGTTTGTCCCTCTGTGCTTTTTCTTTAAAAAAAATTTTTTTTTAATTACTAAAGCAATTTATACTGAGTGAACCGAAACCAAACAACGGAAAAGGGAGTTCCCTGGGCTCAGAGGTTTTCCAGCTTTGTGGAAACTGTATGTGTGTGAGGTACGTCATGTATGGTGTGTGGGGTGTGTAGCGTGTCGTGTGGCACGGTCTGCCGTGTGTCC
This sequence comes from Sorex fumeus, assembly GCF_029834395.1. Taxonomy (NCBI): domain Eukaryota; kingdom Metazoa; phylum Chordata; class Mammalia; order Eulipotyphla; family Soricidae; genus Sorex; species Sorex fumeus. The sequence continues at coordinate 4,692,694 of NW_026606060.1, read as the reverse complement.
TGTGTAGTCGGTGGTGTATGTGTGTGTCGAGTGCAGTGTGGTTGTGTCACGTGTGGTGTGTATTCCGTGTAGCATGTGTGTAGTGGAGTGCGTGTGTGATGCGTGCAACGTGAGGTGGCGTGGCGTGTTTGTGCGCAGGTGCCAGGCTCACCTGACCCCCGTGGTGAGTGGGAGGGGGCTTCTCTGCCCGGGAGACCCCCTGCTCTGTGCTGCCCAGCCAGCCCGTGCTGGCCGTGCTGGACACTGGCCTGGTGGAACTCGGCCCCAGTCGGCCCACTGTGTGGGGACTCATGGGTCCTGCCATGGGCACCCTCCTTTCTTCACTGTGCACAACACCCGCACAGGGCTCTCTGGGAAGCAGGGCAGCGGCGTCCACTCCCCAGGGCAGTGGTTTGGCTCTGGTGCAGGGTGGGCAGCTTGGTAGCTCCGGTTGAACTTGGCCTGACCAGCTGGTGTGCCCCTGGATCTGGGCAGAAACCTCCCCTCCGCCAGGGTGGCCCCCGCATGGAGCCCCTGCTCTCAGCATGAGTGGATCCACTCATGGGGGGGGGGTCTGTGGGGCCCCAAGGGGACCATTCCCCTGAGGCCCCTGCTCTTCAGGAGTGGTCACGTGAGGAAGGGGGAACAGTCACAGCGTCCTTCTCAGGGCCTGGGTCTGGGGCTCTCCTGGCGTCCTCAGAGCAGAGCCTGGCAGGCTGGGCACAGGGGGCCATGGCCCGGGGCCCCTCCTGCTCCAGCAGCCGCCCGGCTGCCAGGAGGTGGCTGGCAGGTCGCCCGCAGAGTGGAAAATCACCCGCAGGTCCCGGAGCCATGGGCTGCCCCAGCAGTGATGCCCTGGGGTGGCCCCAGGGCCAGCCGCCTCAGTCTGTGACCTTCGCAGCCCACTGCCAGGGCAGAGCTGCCTGTGGATGGATGCCAGCCTCAAGGCCCCTCACTGGGGCTTCCTGGCATCTCTCTGTTACTGTCTCTGTCTGTATCTCTCTCCCTCACACACACACACACACACACTCTTTCTCTCTCCATCTCTCTCTATCTCTGTGTCTCTGTTTCCCTCCCTCTCTCCCTCCCTCTCTCCCTCTCCCTCTCCCTTTCCCCCACATTCCCCCCCACCGCCTGCAGTCTGATAGGGACCGTGTGCAGAGTACAGAGGTGCATCTGCCTCGGGCCCAGTCCCAGGGCTGAGGGGGATTCCCGGCTCCGGCACCCCTGAGTTTGCGCAACGGGGCGGGGCAGGGTGGGGAGAAGGACCAGCGCAAGCCAGAGGTGACTCACCACTGCCCACTACCTCGCTCCTGTCTGCCATGTGTTGTAACGTGACAGGGAGCAAAGTGGCCTGCAGGGCAGACGGGTGACCCTGGGCAGAGGGCGCAAGGGGCATCAGTTCACAGAGTTCGCCTGCCCCCCCCCCCGCCTTCCCCCCGCAGATGGCCAGTCAGGTTCTGGTGGCCACCCTGGGTTCCCGGACACATTGCCCCTTCTTAAACCCGACTTGTTATTCTGGGAAACCCAGCGGCAATGTCTGTCTGTCTGTCCCTGCACCCATGGCCCTCACGGTGGAGTGTCCGGGGGCGCGTTTGGGGCCCTCCACTCCCAGGGCTCTGACTCAGCGGGTCCAGACAGGGGCCCCCCGAGTGTACATTTCTGTGCATTCAGGCGGTCGGCGCGGTGGGCACCGCAACTGGAGGCTCTGATCTAGGACACCTGCACCAGCAGGTTCTCTGGTCAGGCAAAGCAATTTCTGCCCCACACAGGAAATTTGAAAGGTGCTTCTGGGGGCTGGAGCGATAGCACAGCAGGTAGGGTGTTTGCCTTGTACGTGCCTGACCTGGGCTCGGTCCCCAGCATCACATATGGTCTCCTGAGCACTGCCAGGACTGATTCCTGAGTGCAGAGCCAGGAGTAACTCCTGAGCATCACCGGGTGTGACCCAAAAGCAAAAAATAAAAAAAAAAAGCACTGTAGCACTGTCCTCCTGTTGTTTATCGATTTGCTTGAGTGGGCCCAGTAACGTCTCCATCGTGAGACTTGTTATCACTGTGTTTGGCATATCGAATACGTCACAGGTAGCTTGCCAGGCTTTGCCGTGCGGGCGAGATACTCTGAGCAGTTTGCTGGGCTCTCCGAGAGGGGTGGAAGAATTGAACCTGGCTCGACCGGGCCAGCTGTGCACAAGGCAATTTCCCTGCAGCTGTGCTATCACTCCAGGCTCCCCTCCCCCACCAAAAAAAATTACTTATGAGGCCAGAGAGACAGTGCAGTGGGCAGGGTGTTTGCTTTGCAGGCAGCTGACCTGGCATCCCATACGGTCTCCCAAGTGCCACCAGGAGTGAGCCCTGAGTGCTGCCAGGTGTGGCCTGAAAAGCAGACTTTTTTTTATTTCTGTAATAAAGGGTTTGGAGTGAGCTGCTCAGCTTCAGGCTCTGCGGAGCTCAAGCTGTGGGGTGTGAGGAACTAACCCAGGGATTTGGCATAGGCAGAGCCGGGTCCTTTTACTGGAGGGGGCGCTCCGGAGAGAGAGACCCTCTCAGCACCGTCTTGGGGCATCTCTGGCTGCTCAGGCAGAAGTCTCAGCTTTCTGTAAGCCAGCCGGTTCTGGGAGGGGGTGAGCAGGAGACGCCCGGGCAGTTCTGGGAGCTGTGCCGCAGAACCGAGCGGCAGTGGGCCAGGAGTCTCCCGGTCTCGGCCCGCCAAGCCGTTGACGCAGGGACTGCAGTGGGGTGCCATGCTTGGGGTGTTTCCTTTAATAGTTGTTGAGTGAAAAGAAGCAGGAAAGGTACCCGCAGCCGGTGACGCCTAAGTGTCTGTGGGCAGAACCTGTCACCTTGGTGTCTACCTGACAGCGAGCCGAGATGAAGGCCCAGGGGCTCAGCAGGCTGAGAAAGGGCACTGTGCAGGGGCCAGAGGGATGGTGCAGTGGGTAGGGCCCTTGCCTTCCTCGCTCCTTGACTCTGGTTCACCCCGAGTGCCGCAGGCGGCTCCCTGAGCACAGAGTCACAAGTAAACCCCTGAGCACCGCCGGCGGTGGCCCCAAAACCAAAATCAAAAGAAAACTTTGTTTTGCGGGTGCAAGAGGACAGGTGCAGGCCCCACGGGGTGGGGGAGGGTCTCACGGGGGGCCCATTTCTACACGGGAGCATTATTATCCCGGGCTGGCTGGCAGTCATGCAGGGACACCCGGGGGGTGGGGGGGGCAGGTGCCACGCAAGCCGGATGTGGCCAATGAAGATGGGGAAGTCGAGGCAGGCCGGGCCTGGGTCCTTTCCCCCCCGCCCGCTTCCAGCCGCCCGGCTCTGCAGGCCTGCGGGACTGACGGGCTGACAGGCCGCCCTCGGGGGCCGGGCTGCTCACGGCGGCCCCGCCACTGTCTCCCTCCAGGAACGTGGTGAAGGGCATGCGGGAGCTGCGGGAGGCGCTCCGGACCGTGGAGACCAAAGCCACGCAGAACTTCAAAGTGGTGAGTGCGGGCCTGGGCCCCGGGGCTGCTCTGCTCGGTCAGGCCAGCGGGGGAGGATGGGCAGAAGGGCAGCTGCAGCCCCCTGCTGGCCCTGCCGCCCCACCTGGCTCACGGCAGGCCTCAGTCTCCTGTCTGGGGACAACTTCCTGCCCTTTCGTGGGGGGCAGGAGGGCGGGACCCGGGGTCAGGATCGCTCCTGGGGGTGCTTAGGATCCAACTCCCGGCTCAGTGCTCAGCACTCACTCCTGGCTGTGCTCAGGGCTCACTCCCGGGAGTGCTCCGGGGCCATAGACAGGGCCAGGGGTCGAGCTGGGCTCAGCCGGGTGAGGACAGGCCCCCTCCCATGCTGTCTCTCCGGCCCTGGCCGCCCTTGTCGCCGCCGTGGTGAGCCCATGCTAACTGGGCTTCTGCGTGGGACAGGCCTGCTCTCCTTTCCCGCCCGACTCGCCCCTGTCTCCTTCGGCTTCTGTCCCCCCCCCAGTGCCACATGGGGTTGGTTCTCTGAGCACAGAGTCACGAGTCAGCCCCTGAGTCCGTTTACCCCCACACCCACGGAGGGGCGATAATGAAGCGCGAGGGGCCAGGTGGCAGCCCCGCGGGGAGGGCGCGTCCCCGGTGGCTCCTGAGCACTGCAGGATGCCCCCAGACTGAGCGCTGCCTTCCCCGCAGGTGGCGGCCAAGCAGCTGGCAGGGGTGCTGCTGCACTCCCTGAGCGAGGACTGCTACTGGGGGCCCCTGTCGCGCCCGCTGCCCGAGCTCACGGGCAGGGAGGAGAAGGCCTTCCTCACGCAGGCCCTGCGCAGGCCGCACCTCTACGAGGGCGACAAGTAAGTGCGCCCGCTGCCCGCCTGCCCGCCCTGCCCTGCCCTGCCCTGCCCTGCCCTGCCCTGCCCTGCCCTCCCCTCCCCTGCCCTTCCCTACCCTCCATTCCCCTCCCCTGCCCTCCCTTCCCCTCCCCTGTCCTCCTCCATCCTCTCCACCCTCTCCCCTCCTCTCCCTTTCTTGCCCTCTCCCCGCCCCTTGGGGAGGGTCCTGAGTGGTTAGTACTTGGGGGGGGGGGGGCGCTCCTGGGTGTGATCCCGAGGTCTTTCTTTCTCTGAGTTTGCTTCAGGAAGGTAGATCGCGGGGGGGGGGGGGGGGGGGTGCTGCATGGTTTCTGATTGTTCTTCCCAGAAAGAGGGCCCTGAGTCTGGGGACCTCTGCCCCGAGGCGGCCACCGAGCAGGGCAGCTTCCTGAGGTGTCCCCCGTGGGGCTGACCTGCCGGGAGCTGGTGTCCCAGGGGGCCGGCCGGCAGCCTCCCCCGGGTGTCGGGTGCCCCTGAATTATGCAGGTGGCCTCGTGTCTTGCAGCCTCTACTGCCCCAAGGACAACGTGGAGGAGGCCCTGCTGCTGCTGCTGCTGAGCGAGTCCATGGTGAGCCGGCCGGGGGCGGCCAGGGCGTCTTTGCCCCCCCTTTCTCCTTTGCGTCTGCTCTGAAGTCCCAGGAGTGGGGGGGGGGAGGGAGAGGGGGCACACCCCCGTGGGGTCGCCCGGCCTCATGTTCTCCAGCTAGACTCACGCTTCTGCGGGCTGAGCCCCGCCCTGCCCGCGACCCAAAAGTCTTGGTTGCGTGTAGTCCGTCTGGTCTCGCTCCGGGCCCAGGGCAGGCCGGGAGTGGCCCCACGAGCTGGTTCCTGAGCCCCGAGGCGGGACCTTCCCTGGACGCCCGCAGGCGGCCTGGTCCAGCGGGTCACAGTGGGGGGTGGGCGGTGGAGGGGGGTGGTCCCGCAGCTTGAGTCACTTGCTTCGGGTGAGATTGCTGGTGCTGAGATCCCCAGCCAGGGGCCTTAAGCAACAGCCCTGGAGGCTTGTGAGGGTGCGGGTGGGGCACCTGTTCTGGCCCCTGGCCTTAGGGCCTGCCCGCCCTGGGCCTCTGCTCTGCCCCTTGGAGCTGCCTGGGTTTGACTGCTGAGGGGGGTGTGCGGAGAAATGTCACTGCCGTTCCTGCCCCGCCCCGAGTGCTCTGCCCACTTAGGGGGGCTGCTGGGGAACCGGGGTCTGAGCCCGGGATGGTTTTCTCATGAACTGAGTGTAGTTAGGATGAAGGTGTCTCCCGCAAGACAGAGAGAAACTGTGTCTGGTCCCGCTAAATGTGTTCCCGGACGCACAGGTGTGTGTCCTGAGACGGGGTGAGTCCCTGTGTTGCTTCAGGAAGGTAGATTTCGGGGGGCGGGGGTGGGGGGCATGCTGCATCGTTTCTGATTGTTCTTCCCAGAAAGAGGGCCCTGAGTCTGGGGACCTCTGTCCCGAGGCGGCCACCGTGTGTTGAGTCCCTGCCCCTTGGGCCAGAGGGGCGTCTCCAGACTCACACTCGTCCCCTGTGCCTGTCCTTTCACCCACCTGTCCACCCGCTGCCCTTTGTCGGTGCAGCCATCCGTCATCAAGCGTCCTGTGCCCTTGTCCACCCACTGCCCTGTCCCTCTGTCCAAGTGTCCGTCCTTCCTCCCTTCCTCCCGTGCTTCCTGTCCGCCTCCACACTCGCCTTGCTGGACCCTCCACCGTCTGGGCTCGCCCTGCACGGGAGCTGTCCCCCACAGCCAGGGCAGCTCGGCTCAGACCCCGGGCCTGGGCTCTTGGCTCCGCCCTCGTGGTGTTCATGTTGGGGACGGGACAGACGTCCTGGTGTTTGGGTCAGAAGGAGTGACCGTGACCTTGGGCTCAGGCCTTTGCTGACCTGTGGGAAGCATGCGAGGGGCTGGAGCAAACCGGACCCTCAGTCCCTGTGTCTGGCCGGCGGCCGGGCTGGGACTGCTGAAATGGGGGGGGGGGGGGACTGGGAAGGCACGGAGGACAGACAGGGTGGGGGTCCTGGGCTGGGCACCAGGGGCTTGGCATCTGGAACGTTCTTCCCTCCCTGATTCTCAGTGTCCTGGAAAATGGGTCGAATGAGACCATTTTTGTCAAAGTCTGTGCCCAGGAAATCAGAAACTAAGTGGAAGGGGGGACTGGAGCCGTAGTATGGCGGGGAGGGCGGGCAACCCAGATTTAATCCCCAGCACCCCATCGGGACCCCCCAGCACCACCAGGAGTGATTCCTGAGTACAGAGCCAGGACCCCTGAGTACCCCTGGGTGTGGTCCAAAAAAGAGGAGGAAGGAAGGGAGGGAGGGCGGGGGGGGGGGGGGAGAGAGAGAGAGAGAAAAGAAAGAAGGAAGGGCTCGTGTGTTGCCTCATGTCAGAGTTGCATTGGTCTGGGATCCGTGGGTTTGAGGGCCGCTGTCGGGTTTTGGGGGCCACTGCTGGCCTCCGGCTCCCACCCTGCCTCGCTATGGGAAGGGCCAGGCTGGGGTGCCCAGAGTGGGTGCGCTGCCCCCTCAGGGCCGGGGGAGACAGGAGCATGGGCGCTTCATGTGTGCTTTATTTATTTCTTTATTTCTCCTCCCAGTGGACAGAAGCCTGGAGGTGGGCAGGCTGGTGGGCGGGCGTGGGTCAGACAGCGGGAGGGCGGGGGGTGGTCATCTGCGTCGCCTCAAGGCTAGGATGGCGGGTGGCCTGAGAGTATCGCTTCCACCCACCCTGCTTCCCTGCCCAGGGTGGCCTGCAGCTGTCGGAGACAGTTTTCCTGCCGGTCAGCGGCAGGGGACAGTGCAGCCGACCGGGCTCTGGCCCCTGAGCTGAGTCAGGAGTGAGCCCCGAGCAGCGCCCTGGATGGCGTCCCAGGGGTGCAGGGCTGGAGATTGGCGTGTCCTTGGAAGCCCTTGGCTGCAGGGGACTCCTCCCTTGCGCCTGTTGCCATGGTTACAGCCTCAGCTGCCCAGCCCGTCGGGGGTCCTGCTGAGTCAACCAGCTGAGGCCTTGTGGGCTGAGCAGAGCACTGTGCAGGGGGCATGGGGCTGGGAGCTGGGCTGGGGGAGAGGCACAGCCTGGGGCCACGGCCTCGGGGCAGGGCCTGGGAGGGGCCATAGCCCTGGGGCCCCAAGACCCGCAGGGTCAGTCCTGGATGCCTCCACCCCCCCCCCCCCCCCGCCCCACCTTGCTCCCTGCCCCTCTCTTTCCCATCCCCCTGGCCCACCAGAACTTCCTGTTGGATTCCAGCAGGCCGTGGGCCCTGTCCTCAGGCCTCCTGGGGAACGTGTGTCCAGCCTCGCCGCCGCCTGCTGTGGCTTGGGGTGGAACAGGCCCAGTTCCGTGCCCCCGCGTGGCTCTGGGAAATGGCTCCTGCCTGGGCATCGTCTCCCTCCCTGCCGATGCCTGTGGGGGTGGGCCCTGGGGAGGGAGGGGCTCTCTGGCACCCCCACCTGCTCCTCGCCTTACTCCTGTTTACCAACCTTCCCGTGGGGCGAGGGGCCTCGGGGGTTTGAGACCCCGTGTGGGGAAAGAGCAGCCGGGATCAGACAAGCAGGCTTGGGTTGACGGTGCCGCTGCGCCCTTCATCCTGCGGGAAGGGGGTCTGCGCAGGCACAGGAGGGAGGGGAGAGGGGCCGGAGCAGCAGGGCAGCGGGGAGGGCACTTGCTTTGCACACAGCTGGCCCGGGTTGGGGCCCCGCGTCCAGAAGGTCCCCCAGCACCAGCAGGAGTGACCCCTAAGGAAAGAGCCAGGAGCGAACCCTGAGCACAGCCGGCATGTCCTCGAGACAAACTCAATCCGTGTTTTCCTAAGCACTAAGATCCTTGCCGAGGAAACTCCTAGCTCGGGGCTAGCGAGCTAATACGGCCGGAAGGGCACCGGTCTGGCCCCTGCATCCTTTAGGGTCCCCATCTGCCGGAGTGAGCCCTGAGCGCAGCTGGGTGTGCCCCAAGAGCAGGACAGGAAAGAGTCCAGTTTCAGGAGAGCGTCCTCTGCCCAGCCAGGGCCCAGCGGGTTGGGGAGGGGGGCACAGTGGGTGGACTTGTCCTCCGGAGAGACCCCTGGGGAGCAGTGTGGTGTGTCTGGGACTGAGCCACCTGGCCCGGGGCAGCAGCCAGACGGACGGTGGGCTTCACACTCTCTCGCCCCCTCCCCAGGCCACTCGGGACGTGGTGCTGAGCCGGGCGCCCGAGCAGGCGGAGGGCCGGGCCATGAGCCTGCAGAATGCCGCGGCCATCTACGACCTGCTGAGCATCACGCTGGGCAGGCGCGGCCAGTACGCCATGCTCTCCGAGGTAGGCGCGGACACCCTCTGCCCCGCAGCCCTGCAGGGGGCCGGCCCTCCCGCCCCACTGGGCCCTGCCCTTGGCCCTGCTCCTCTCCGTACGGGCCAGGGGCTCGGGACCGCCCACCCTGCCTGGCTGAGGGCGGCTGGAACCGCTTCTGCTGGGAACCATCCGCCCCGGCCCCCCGCCCCAGGTTGGGGGTCCCTGGGTCTGGTCAGGTGGGGCAGCGGTGAGGAGGGAGCACCTGCACAATGTCCTCTGCTGTGCCCAGCTTCTGGCCGTGGCCCGGGTACCTGGGGTCGGGCAGGAGCCCCTGTGTGTGCCAGCCACGGGCATCTCCCACCCCAGGGGTTTGGGCTGACTCCTGGCAGGCTCCAGGGAGCAGATGGACTGCAGGATAGAGGCAGGTCGGTGTGTCCGGGGCCAGTGCCCGCCGCCCCACTGTGCTGTCTCCCCAGCCCAGCTGCTCCCATTCTCACGGGCATCGACAGTTCTTAAAGAACTTTCACAGACCCCTGTCCTCTGCTCTCCCCCCGCCCATCGCCCAGCGAGGGGATTTCTCTGAAGTGAGAGCGACCAGAGGGGCTGGGAGACCCAGCGGGGCCCAGGCGGGGACAGGCCTATGTCCTGTGGGCAGTGACATGGGCGGACGGTTCCAAGGGGGCCAAGGGGGGGAGCCCTGACCTCCTCCCCTCCCCCCCCCACAGTGCCTGGAGCGAGCCATGAAGTTTGCGTTTGGAGAATTTCACCTCTGGTACCAGGTGGCCCTCTCCATGGTGGCGTGTGGGAAGGTAAGGCCCAGCCGTGCCGGGCGCCCGCTCACAGGACGGGGTGGGGTTTGGGAAGACCCACAGCTCATCTGGGTCTCGGGGGGAGGAGACCCAGAGCAGGGTCCAGTGCTGGGCATGTTCCCGGCTGCATCTGCCTCTGCCCCCAGCACTCGTGCCCCCATCCTAGGGTGGTGGTGCAAAGGTGGGCACGGGGTGGGCACGGGGCTGGCGCGGGTGGTGGCTGCACCCACTTGCTCCCCCTGGCTGGTGCTCGGAGGAGAATCTCACTTACATAAGCGTCTATTTTAAGCCGTGACATGCCAGGAAAACCTTTCCGGAGCCGCGGGTGTGGGCCGGGGGCTCGGCACAGGAAACTGGTGGGTGCGCCCAGATGGCTCGGGAGTGGAAATGCCCAGCGCCCCGCCGGGCGGGGGGATCCCGCGCCCCCCCACGGCCGTCCATCTGCGCCACTTGGCCGTCTTGCCTGGCATGGAGCACCCTGCCCGCTCCACAGGGCTGCCGCAGTGACCTGGCGAGGGGCCATCTCTGTCCCTCTCGCCTCCCGGCTCTCGCTGAGCCGCCTCCCGGAGCCCCCCCAAGCCCCCACATGTGTCCTGGCAGTGGGTCCCGTTGCGGCTGGGGTGTGGGGGGAGCGCAGGGAGGCGGGGCCGGCCAGGCAGCCAGGGAGTGCCTGTGTGGGCTTCAGGGAAGTAGAGGAGGAGGGGGGAGGAGTGAGGGGGGTTGGGGGGGCAGGGCAGGGGGGTCTCCATGGAGCCTGAGGGAGCAGCTCTTTCTCTGGTTTGTTGGGGGCCACGCCTGGTGATGCTCAGGGGTTCCTCCTGGCTCTGCACCCAGAGATCACTCCTGGCATTGTTCCGGGGAACATTTATGGAGCCAGGGACCGAACCCGGTTTGGCTGCACCAAACGCCAAAGCTTTACTGTACTGTTGCTCCAGCTCTAAAAGGTAGGCACAGTTGGGGGAAGGGCGGCCCCCACACCGTGGCACCCGGCTCTACACTCAGGAGTCTGTTGGGGTGCTCGGGCGGAGCTGCACTGGCCTCGGCCCTGGCCCGGCTTTGCAACCGTCCAGCCTCTCTGCCTCCAGGAGACAGGAAGTATCCCAGGGATGGGTCCAGCTAGGGGTTCACGCTCTGCAGCCCGTCCAAACAAGCCCTGAGGAGGGGCATGGGGCAGACCCTTCTCCCGTGAGGGATGGGTGCGCAGGGTGGGGCCCACGAAGACTGAGTTCAGCCCTTGGCAGCATTTTCCTCGCTGAGGGGCACCCAGGGCTCCTCCAGGGGTCACTCAGGAGTTGGGGCGAGTTCCTTGTGGGGGTCACCGGGCTGTCCCCATTCTGCATTCAGAACAGCAGGAGATGGTTCTAGAAACACACACGCACACACATGCACAAGACACATGCACACACACACACCCTCACACCACACCCCTCCCTGCCCGCCTGTACCCTGGGCAGCCCTTGAGAGTGGCCGGTGCCGGAGGACGGCCTTGAGGCTCTGAGCTGTGTGTGGACGTTCCACCTGCAGGTAGGAGCCTCCCTGGCGCCCGATCCAGGTCGTTCTCTCTGGGTCTCCTTGGCGGTCGCCGCCTCGGCTGCGTTGCTAAGAAACCAGCCCCAAAAAAGGGGGCAGCCTCTCTGCTCTGCCGCGGGTCCCTGGCGGCTCCTTAAATAGCCGCATTGGAGGCCGGGCAGGTCCTGGGGTCAGGGCTGGAGAAGCTGGATTCGGGCTGCGGGGTGGGGGCGCACTCCTGCTGGGGCCCCTGGGCCTCGCTGGCGTGGTGTCCAGCTCCTCCCGGCACTCCTGTGCGTCCGCCTCTGTCCTCTGGCTGCACAGCTGCCCAGGCCTGGAAGGTGGCATTGCGGGCAGAGGACAGCTCGGAGCTGCTGCGGACAGGGGGCTCCGGGGTACAGACAGGCCGTGCAGGGGTGGCGCGACCTGGGGGCAGCACGTGGGATGGGCACGCTGGCCACACCGCCACTTCCCTGGCGTGCAGGCTCTGTGTGTGTGTGTGTGTGTGTGTGTGTGTGTGTGTGCGTGTGCGTGTGTGCTGTGCGGGCTTCCCGCTGAGTGTTCTGGGGAAACTCTGGATTCAGATGGCTCCAGTCCCGCATGTGTGTGCGTGCGTGTGCGCGCGCGCATGTGTGTACGTGTGTGCGTTTTTCTGGTGTTGTCATGCATCAGTGTGCACGTGTCTGTGAATGTGTTTGCATGTGTAGGCATGTGAGCGCACGTGTGCGTGTGCATCACGTGTGCATGCTCGTGTCTGTGTGTGCACATGTGTGTGCCAGTGTGTGAATATCGTCGTGGGTGGGGCTGTGTGGGGGACCAGCCATGGGAGCCGTGCTCTCCTCGCCTTCAGCGCGGCAGTGGGCTTGACATGCGCAGCTCTGCCCGGGAGCACGTGCAGAGCGGCCCAGCTGGAGAAGATGCAGGAGGACCTCCCTCAGAAGCCCCCGGGCCCTGAGTCCAGGCTGGAGGAAGAGCCGGCTGTCCCCGAACTCACCCTGCCCAGCTCGGCCTCCAGTTAGAGAGGAGACACACAGACACACGGACAGACACACACAGACACACATACACATGCACAGACACATACAGACACAGACACACATGCATAGACACACACACACATGCACAGAGACACACAGACATAGATACACTTTCACAGACACACACATGCACAGGATTCAGATGGCTCCAGTCCTGCGTCTCTGTGCATGTGTGTATGCATATGAGTCTGTATCTGTGTTTGTGTATCTGTGTATCTATTGACATACACGCACACTCGCCGACACACGCAGATACACAAAGACACAGATACACTTGCACAGACACACAGATACAAGCATGCTCAGACACACACACATAGACACAAACGCAGACACACACAGACACATATACAGATACACAAACACAGACACACAGACGCACACACAGAAATACACAGACACACAAACACAGACCCACACAGAGACATATATAGACACAGATACACACAGACACAGATATACATTCACATACACATGCACAGAGACACACAGACACAGATACACATGCACAGACATGCACAGATAGACAAACACAGACACAGAGAGAAGCACAAACGGATACACAAACACAGATACAAACTCAGAGACACATATAGAGACATACACAAACGCACACAGGTGTGTGGTGCCAGGGGCCACTCAGCTGCATCTGGCATTGGTCAGTAGGCCGTGCTGTTTCAGGGATCCAACCTGGGACCTTGTGCTGGCCAGGCACAGCCGCAGCCCAGGGACTGCCCCCCAGGTGGGCACTCTGGCCTCTGCATGTCACTCTTGAGGGGGTGGCGCCACCCACCTTTGCCTCTTGGGGGACACCGGGGCGTGGCAGGTTTCAGGTAAGACTTGGGGGCTGTTCCCTGGCTTCTGAGTCTGCGTCTTGTCAGCCCGGCTCTCCGGGCTGCCCTGCAGGGCCTTCTCTCTGCTGTGGGGAGCAGGGTGGGGAGGGGGGCGGGGTCCTGTCCCAGGGGTCTCTAGCCAGCAGGCTCGGCTGCTGCGATGCTTCCCGTTCAGAGGCTGCTCGCGGCCCACGCCTGGGTGCCTCCAGTAGAGCCCAGGGGCCTGCAGTGAGTCCAGCCGAGGTCTCCTGCACGCAGAGCTGGGCTCTGGCCTCAGAACCCGCTCCCGCCCCCAGCGTGGCTTCTGTGCCTGCCCTGGCCAGCCTCTGCACCCCCGCCCCCTGGTCCCCAGCGGCGTTGGCCGTGTCTTGTTGCTTCTGAGCAGAATTGTTGAGGCGCTTGTGAGAAACCCCCTCTACCTCTGGTTGCCCGTGGGGGCGGGGGCAGGACTGGGGTGGTGCGTTTGCCTAGCGATTCGCCCACCCAGGTTCCATCCCTGGCATGACATAGGTCCCCCCAGGCCCTGCTGGGGACCAGCCTCTGGGCAGAGGCCAGGGTGACCCCTGAGCACCGCTGGGCGTGACCCCGACCCTTGGCGACAAGTGAAATGCAAAGTCGGTCGCCCTCGTCGTCTTTGAAAACGGGGTCCTTGTCGTGGCAGCTCCGGCCACTGGCCAGGGCCCTGTCCTCAGGCAGGGGGGAGGCCCGGCTGCCTCAGCCACTGCTCTTCCTTCCGCAGTCGGCCTACGCCGTGTCGCTGCTGCGGGAGTGCATGAAGCTGCACCCCTCGGACCCCACCGTCCCGCTGATGGCCGCCAAGGTCTGCATCCGCTCGCTGCACTGGGTGAGTCTCAGGACGTGGCGGGTGCAGCCCCCCAGAGTGGTGTGTCTCCGGGTGTCAGGCGCGGGGCCCAGAGTCAGGCGACCCCTCCCCCCTCCCGCTGCTCCCCCTCCCTCCCTTCCCCCCCCCCCCCCCACGCAGCCCGAGGACTCAGAGATAGCCGAGACCTTGCCTGGTGCCTCCAGGAGGGGGTCCCCGCGGGAGAGCTGCTTGGGGAGAGAACCCCCTCGAGACGGTGGCCAGGTGGCCGGGCATGGTGACAGCCCAGGTGGGGCCCTGACTTAGTGCCCCCATGTCCTCCATGTTCCTGGGCTGCTGCTCCAGGCCAGCGGGGGTCTCAGGGCAGGGCCTGCCGGGCCTCTTCCTCACCACCCCCAGCTCTCCGGATGGGGAGCCTCAGGCCTAAAGCACTGGCTCCCCCCTCCCCCGCACCCTCAGAGGGGCGCCCCTACACGGCCCACCCCGTTCTCTCGGGGGCTCGCCGCTGGCCCTCCCCTGGGCCTCTGGAGAGCAGCCCTCACTTTGGGGGCGTCAGCACTTAGCCCGCGTGGAAGCTTTCGGGAGTCTCCCTCCCACCCGACATCATGGGGGGCGGGGGACCAGGGAGCTGCATGGGGGGGGGTGGGACTGAAGGCCCAGGATCGGGGTTTCCACGTGCCCCCACCTTGCCTGGCCCCACGGAGCCGAGTCCCCACTCGCGGCTCACGGTGTTGGTGCGGGTGTCCTGCAGAGTCTAGGTGCAGCAGGGGAGACAGCCCCCAGCACGGGGCACCCGTGGGGGCCTGCAGGGGTCGGAGACTGGGGCTGGGGGCTGTGAGCCGGAGGGCGCCGCGCAGGGGGGCGGGGGGCGGGGAGGGCCCCCCAGGCCCTCATCAGCAGGCAGCCCCGGTACCCGCGTCCCTGGGGTGGGTCTGTGCCAGCCCCGAGGGGGCCGTGGGTGCCCCCCGCCGGCAGCCGCTTTGCCAGGAAGCCCTAAATTTAGGCCTCCCCACCGCTGTCTCCCTCTGCAGCATAATTACAGTAATTATGTGCATTCAGATTACATGGTAATAAAATTAGGATCAAATCAGTCCAAATTGAAATCAGATGAGTTCAGAGCAAAGTAATCAATGACAACATAAATAGAAAAGGCCAGAAGGAAACTTGAGCGTGAAGCCTTGTGGTTAGACAGGGTGGGGGCAGGTGACCCTTTCACCCCCCTCGAGGGAGCACCTTTGGGTCTGGGGGCGAGAGCTTCCGTCGACGGCAGGCAGGCGCAGACTCCGCAGCCCACCCCCCACCCCAGTGACACCCCCTTCCCACCTGGCGGGGCCCTTGTCCTGTCTGCCCTGCCTGCAGCGGCCACCCCCCGCCCCAAGGTGCCCAGACCCGGCCCACACATGAGTCCAGACATGGTCCCGTCTCCAGGCTTGTCTCCTGTGCCCTCGGAAGAGCCTGGCACCCAGTGGGGTCCACCGAGCAGGGCGGGCGGCTGGGCGTCTGCTCCCCACAGTGGGTAGACCACACTCTTCTCAGGATGGACGGGCCTGACTCCAGCAGGCATATGGGGGCAAGCTGGGGGCACATGGAGCCCCAAAGGCATCTGTCACCCCGTCTCCTGGCTCATGTCAGCCCCCAGCCCGTGCCCCATTGAGCCGCAGGAGCAGAGAGAGCCTGTGGGTCCGGGCTCGGGGAGGGGACCCGACATGGACTTCATGGCAGCTACAGAGGCCTGAGGAGGGTGGGGGACCAGGGGGCCTGGTTGCATCCCCGAGTCCTGTGGCACCAGCGAGCCCGGCCGGCAGCGGCGGCTGTGCAGGTCCCCAGCTGGTGGTTTGGGACAGGAACAGAGGGAGGGTTCGTTGTTTCACACCCCAGGGCCGTACCTTGCACACGGCCCACCCGGGTTCCATCCCTGACACCCATAGGGTCCCCCAAGCACTCCTGGAGTAAGCCCTGAGCACCGCCGGGTGTGGCAACCCCCCCTCCCCCCCAGAAAGATGGTTTTGCATCCCTGTAAACGGCATTGTGTAAAATCCCTTCTGAGTGGGCTTCTGTGAGACCCCTAAGAATGGGCAGGCTCTTCCGGGAGGCTCTTAACATGGTGGCACATGTGTGCAGCCAGGGTCGGAGGCAGGTGGGGGGCAGAGGAGGGGAAGCTGGGCCCACTCACCCCTTCAAGTCCCCGGACCCCCACTGCTGGCTGTTGGGCTGGGGAGGAGCAGTTCACTCACCCTCAGCGCCTCATGGGGACCTGGGACCCGGACCTCAGAGCTGGTTGTGCCCCCAGAGGAGGCGTGCCCCTGTGAGCACTTGGCAGAGAGCCCGGCGGCCTGCCGCAGGCCCGGGGGTGGCTCAGTAGTGGGTGTGAGGTCGTGCGTTGGTCTCTGGCGAGCGGTCTGTGGGCCCCTGGGATGGAAAATAGATCCCAGGAAGGAGGGGCTTCTGCGGCTGGACCTCAGCTCTGAGGCCCCGTGGGCAGTCGGGCAGGGGCTGAAGGGAGGGGGAAGGGAGGGCAGCACTCCCTGCCTGGCCATGGCGCCACGGTGCCCGAGGGGGCAGCAGGGATGTGCTGGCTCCAGAAACCAGAAGTGCCTGTCGCGAAGTGCCTCAGGCCGCACTGCAGGACGCCCCTGCCGCCGGGCCCTCCCCGCCTCCCTGAGCCTTCAGCTCTGGAGCGTGTCCCCTTCTGGGCCTCGGCGGCTTCCTGCTCCTCCCGTCTCTTTCCTGCCCGAGCCTCCACAGTGTGTGAGCCCCACGGCGAGTGGCCACGCTGACCAGGCAGCCCCCGCGCCCCTGGGTATGAGGCTCTGTCCCGCCTGCCACTGGGCCTCAGCAGCTGGGAACGGGCAGGGCTGGCGCTATCCCAGGCACCAGATGCCTGCTGGCTTTGCAGCCGGCTGGACAGTGGCCTCTGCTGGGACAGGCCCCACAGATGACCCCTCGGGTCTGCGCAGGGACGCTGGTTCTCGGCGACCGGGCTTGCAGGGCCAGGCGTGCGGGCCGGTGACACTTCTGGGCTGGGTAAGAGCGACGTGGTCTCTCGGAGGCCCCAGTGTCCTCCTCCTGTGTCCGTGTGGCCTGAGCCACTGGGTCGCTGTCCAGCTGGGGCACCTCCTCCTGTTCCCGAGACAGAAGCAGCCTCGGGCCCTTCCCCGGAGCACTGCAGCCCCCGGGAGCCCCCTCAGACCCACAGACCACAGAAAGGGAGGTGGCACTGCCGGCCAGCTCCACAGTCCCACAGTCCGTGCCCATGGAGCAGGGGGAGCGTCCCCTTGCTGGCTGTGTGTCTGGGAGAGTCACTCGGCCTCTCTGGTCTGCTGCCCACCTGCGAGGGTTGGCAGCTCCGAGCAGGCCGGGCCGGCCCCGGGGCCATCTGCGCCATCCGCTGACCTTTGTCTCTCCCTGTGTAGCTGGAGGAGGCGGAGCACTTTGCCTCGGTGGTGATCGACCTCGGGGAGGAAGCCGGGGAGTTTCTTCCCAAGGCCTACCTGGCGCTCGGCCTCACCTACAGCCTGCAGGCCAGCGATGGTGAGTGCCAGGCCCGCGTCCCGGGACACACACACACGCACGCACACGCACCTGCAGACACATGATGGAACACACACCCCGCACGGACTTGTGAACACGCGTACCCCCCACACACACATGAACATGCGGACCCTGCACGCACGTGAACACACACGTGAACACGTGAACACATGCACCCTGGAAAGACATATGTGAACACGTATACCCGACACAGACATGTGAACACATGCACCCACACAGATATGCTAACACACACACCCCACACAGACACGTGAGCACACACACCCTGCACAGACACGAACACGTGCACCCCTCAAGACACATGGGAACACACACATCTTGCACAGACACATGTGAACACACATCCCCATGGGCATGCGTATGCACCCTGCAAGGCACACATATATACACCTGTGAACACAGCTGCACAACCACACATGTACACATGTGAACACATACCCTGCAGGCATGCACGTGTGGACGCACGGACACACACCCACAAGACACACGTACATATGTGCACACAGCATTCACACATGCGCACAGCACAAACAACCTGCACATTTGCACACAGACGCCCCACAGAGGTGTACACGTATAGACATGTGAACACTGATACGCACATACACATACATACACATGTATACACACATGTGCTCAAACACACTGGACCATGTGCTTACCCTGGGCACGGGCTAAGCCTCTGAGGCATTTCCCAGGCGCCTGTCCCAAAGGGATCTGGGACCCCGATGGTGGCGCTGTTAGGGTCCCCTGGACACAGCAGGCTGCTGGAGCCTGAGCCTGGCTGGACAGCGCTTTCAGCCACGGCACCATCTCCCAGGCCCCAGAAACAAGTTCTGAATCCCCTTCAATCGGCCTGGGTCAGGCGCGCAGTAGGTGTTTTTCATCAGTACTTGCGCTTGGCTGAGGTTGGGGTGGGGGGTCCACACACGTCCTCCCTCCGCCTGGCATCTGTGCACAGGGCCGCCTCTGTCCACGCAGTGGGCCAGGCCTCGCCCAAACCCAGCGCAGCACTTTGTCTGGTCTGAACTGGGCTCGGCCAGCCTAACGCTTCCCTCCGTGAGGCTTTGCGGAAAAGGCTTTGCTTTCAGGGGATTCTGCGGGCAGTGGTGCCTTCCAGCGCCCGCTTGACGACCTGCACGGTGGCTGTGCCTGCCGAGACGGGAGCTGGTTTGGTTGGAGTGGGATACCTTCAGCCAGTTCCCAAGAGTTCCTCAGGCAGTCTGTTAGGCACGAGCCAGCTGCTCTGCAGGGCCCTGGGGTATCACGGAGGCGGCAGGGCTTTTTTGCAGGCCGGAAGCCGTGGTGTTGGCCCATGGTGCCACCTGCTCGCCACGAGCGTGTCCCTCAACTCTGCTGCCTGGGCCAGCACACGCTGCATCTCGGGGGTGTGCGCAAATAAATACACAAAGTCTGTGGCGCCCAGGGAGCCCCACAGACAGGGTGTCACCAGTGGTCATCACAGCAACAGAGAGAAAGAGAAGGGGCAGGAGAGAGAGTCCGGTGGTGGTGGGGGGAGGGGTGCTGGCCTGGCATGTGGCTCACCCACGTTTCATCGCTGGCAACACACGTGCTCCCCCAAGCGCCGCCAGGAGTGAGCCCTGCGCACAGCTAGGGGTGGCCCCCAAAACAAGGGAAGGGAGTCACTTCTGCCAGGTGAGGCGTGAGCCCTCTCCCGGGGACTGCTTCTCTCTCTGGCCCCACGTGATGGGACCATCACTCCCCATCATTGGTGGACTCCTTGCCACTGCATTGCCACTTTCGTGATCACAATAGTCAAAGGGGCACAGAGGTTGGCCAGTTCTGCTGACTTTTAAGGACCTGCCGGGACAAGGGCAATAGGACAGTGGGTTGGAGCTGCTGGCTCTCACTCCAGCTGACCCGGGTTTGACCCCGGGCACCACACCTGAGTGACCCTGAGCACAGAGCCAGGAGGAAGCCCTGGGAGGGATGTGTCGGGCCAGCAGCGCCTCAGCCCTGTCTCTGTCCTGTCCCCCAGCGACGCTGAAGTCCAAGCAGGACAGCTTGCACCGGAAGGCGCTGCAGATGCTGGAAAGGTGAGGGGTGGGGGGCACGCCCATGCACTTCCTCTCCTGACCCTCGGTGTGGGTGCAAGTGACCGGCCCATCCACAGGCCAGGGAACCGAGGCCCTCGGGGCCCCCAGGAAGCTGGGAGCGGCTTCTGGGGTCAGGATAGCCAGCCAGAGACTGCTCTGCTCTGCTCTTGCCAGGACCCTCCGCCCCCAGACTCCTGGGGCTTGGGGCTCTGAGGTAGACCAGGAAGAGTGCGGGGTGGTGCTGGCCCTGCAGTGAGGCTCCCCCTGCTCGGCCAGCAACCTCCGCGGATGCCCCCTGAGCACTGCCAGTCTGAACGCCTGGGTATCCCCAACATTAAATGGGAGTTAAACAGCCAACCCAAGTTTGATTCCCAGTATCCCATATGGTCCCCCGAGCACCACCAGGAGTAATTCCTGAGTGCAGAGCCAGGAGTAACCCCTGTGCATGAGTGTGACCGCCCCCCCCCCCAAAAAAAAAAGGGAGTTAAAGTCCATCCCTGTCACGAGAACAGCCCGGGAGCTGCAGGGTGGCGCGGGCAGGCCGGACTGTGTGCTGCTCCTCTCCATTGGCCCCTCCTGGCCCCTCTGAGCCTTCTGACTGCAGGGACTCCCCATGGCGCTGTGCCCAGGCCCTTGTCCCCTGCAGCTCTGGGTGAGGCTTGCTCCCTCTGAGCACCGGTATGAGCGCTGCCCCGGGGGCATCGCCCTTCCTAGCCGGCTCTCTGTCTGGCCCAGGGAGGCATCCAGCCCCCGAGGGCCACCTGGACCCCAGTGTTCTACCCTCAGGACCCGGCTGCAAAGGGCATCTCTCATTCCTGCGGGCCGCGGCTGGCCGCCTGCCCGCTGGTGACTGCCTGTCCTCCTCTTACACAGGGCCCAGCAGTTGGCACCCGGCGACCCCCAGATCGCCCTCTACGTCTCTCTGCAGCTGGCCCTCGTCCGCCAGGTGGGTCACTCTCCGGCCCTGGGCCTGCTGCCCTCCCGCCTGTGTGGCCTCCCTGAGCCTGTTTCTGTCCTGGGCGAGGCCCCAGGACATTCCCACCTCCAGGCGCCTGCCAGCGAGCCCGAGGGACCTGAGCTCGCCGGCACGGGGGAGCAGAGGCAGCTGTTTCTGTGGAGACGCACCCTGGTCCCCCGAGGGTCCCCGTGTCCTCAGCCCGGCCAGCATGACCCCGGCAGCCCTGCCCCTTCATGCCTGTGTGGGGCGAGGGTGGGGCCCTGCCCTATGCACTGCACGTGCTGTGCCCCTTGAGCTGCCCAGCCGACCCCCGCTCTGCCCTTGCCAGGACCCTCCTGCGACCCTGCTCTCTGGGCTGGACGCTGTCAGCTGGGCCTGGGGACTAGCCACACCAGGCGCAGCCCCGGTTCTGACCCTGAGACCCCGTGCAGCTCCCTCCCACAGGGCCTGGCGTCAGCAGCCCGGTGCTGGAGGGAATGGGGACCCCTCTTCTCGCGCCCCCCACCAGAGCCCTGCCCCGCCCGTCACCCATTGTCATCCTCCTCCTCCTGCTCCATCTTTTCCTCCTCTTTTTCCTCTTCCTCTTCCTCCTCCTCCTCCTGCTCTTCCTCCTGCTCCTCGGCCATCTCCTCCTCCTCTTCCTCTTCCTGCTCCTCTCCTCCTCCTGCTCTTGCCCCTTCTCCTGCCACTGCTCCTCCCCTTGCCCCCCCCCCCCCACAGTCCCCCACAGGCAATGCCAGGCCCTCTCCGGTGAGCAGCAGGTGGGCTGGCACTGGGGCGCTGCTGAGCAGAGCCTTGGGCAAGGGGGTCCCAGGTAAGAAAGGAGCTGCAGGTGTGTCTTGTGCCCAGGGGAATCCTTTGCCTGGGGTTGGAGCATTGTGCCCAGACAGTTTCTGCAGTGCAGGGGGTCCCTGTACCCCCGTGAGCAGAGACCCTGCTGCAGGGGAAGCGGGTGTGTCGTCTCGGGGCTGGCGCCTGGACTGTGGTTACCACAGGTGGGCTGACAGGGAGCCGGAAAGTGTCTCCTCAAGCCGGGCCCTTGCCCTTTGACCTGGCACCCCGGGACGGGAGGCAGTGGCCCCGGTCCTTTTGTTCAGGGTAGCCACAGCATCCATGCCTGACCCTTTGTGCTGCGTTGCTCAGCATCCGCTGTGTCCAGAGTGCCCTGGTCATTCTAGCAGCAGCGCTCAGACGGGGCTAAAGCCTTGCCCGAGGCCAGCCCGGGGTCAGGCCCCAGCACCCCAGGTGGTCCCCCCAGCCCTGCTGGGATTGATTCCCGAGCACAGAGCTGGCAGAAGCTCCAAGCACTGCCAGCTATGGCCCAGGCCTCCCTGCCCGCCAGCACCAACTGAGAATGTTCCAGAAGCCAGCAAGGAAATGAATCAGTGCTGGTCCCGTTGGATAGATAGATAGATGTTGGTCGGATGGGAACCAGCCCCAAGACCAGCAGGACCCGGGTAGCCCCACGCGGTGCCCACATCCCCGCCGCCCCTGCCCGCAGCCGCCCCCTCCTCCTGGCCCTTGCCGGGATCCCAGGAGGCGCTCAGCGTCTGCTCTGGCGTGTGGGGGTGCCTGTCCCTCACCCCCGCCACCCGCCGCCCGCCCGCCCGCAGATCTCCTGCGCCATGGAGCAGCTGCAGGAGGCCCTGAAGCTGAGCAGGGACGATGGGCACGCCCTGCACCTGCTGGCCCTGCTCCTGTCTGCGCAGAAGCACTACCAGCACGCCCTGGACGTCGTCGACATGGCCATCGCCCAGCACCCTGAGAACTTCAAGTGAGTGCACGGGAGTGGGGTGGGGTGGGTGGGCAGCTGAGAGTGCCACAGGTGTAGGGGCAAGGGCAGTGCCCCTCCCACCCAGGGACACCGGCTGGCTCCCTGTACCCTGCGTGGGCAGCTGAGGGTGCAACTCACAGTGCCAGGCCCTTGGGCATGGGGGTGGGCGTGTTCTTCCTCAGCTTCCGGCCCCCCCTTCTGCAGTGACCTCTTCCTCCAGACCCCCACGGCCCAGCTCTTCAGATGCCCATGGCAGAAGGGTGGGCTGGAAGTGGCAAAACCCGTGGAGGTGGAGCCTGGGAGTCTGCTTCTCCTCAGGGGCTTGCCAGCCTTGGAGCCTGACCCTGGAAGGGGGGTCCTGAGCACCCCACACCCCATCCCATGCTTAGGTGTGCAGAGAGCTGGGTGAGACAGCAGGGGGTGCTGTGCCCCAGGCTGGGGAGGGCCCAGGAAAGAAGCAGCTGCCGCCCCGCCCCCCCCCCCAGTAGCCCCCACCCTCCCAGGCCCCCGGCTGGCTTGGCACACCCGCAGATCGATCAAGTGCTCACTTGGCCCCCAGTGCTCAGGCCAGTCCAGACCAGCCCTTCCTGCATAGACGTGGGGCCGGCGCGCCTGGGTGTGGGGGCGTCTGGGTGTGGTTCCCAGCTCTGCATGGGAGAGATGATGGTTGGAATCCTCACTGTAAGGCAGAGTCGTCCGGAGGACCCATGTCCCGTGGAGCTGCGTGCTCGCGTTACGTGGCCCCCGTAAGCCCAGGCAGAAGTGTGTGCCGTGCCCGTGGCCACTCCAGGCTCCGTCCCCAGCACCCGAGCCCCACGGGAGTGATCTGTGCCCAAGCACCACGGGGTGCGGCCCGGGGAGAGAAGGGGCCGGGTGCTTGCTTTGCATGCCGAGGGCTGGCTTGCCCCACCCTGAGCTCCCCAGCACTGCGGGAAGCAACCCCCACCCCCAGGAGTTGCCTCTGTGCACGTCTGTGTGTGGCTCAGCTGGCTCAGGTGTGCCTAGGGGGTGGGTTATGAGCGAGTCCTGTTTGCAAGTAAAATCTTCCATGAAAATGGAGCCGTGGGCAGAGGAGGAAGAGCTTTGGCACATGGCCCTCCTGCTCCTTGTTAGTGCCAGGGAAGGGACCTGCCCTCCAGTCCTGCGGTCTGACTGTGCGTGGGGAGCCTGTCCCTCCTGCTCTGTTGTCTGACTGTGTACGAGGAGCCCATCCCTCCAGTCCTGCAGTCTGACTGTGCAAGGAGTCTGTCCCTCCAGTCCCGTGGTCTGACGGTGTGCAGGAGCCCGTCCCTCCAGTCCTGTGAACTGTGTGCGGGGAGCCCGTCCCTCCAGTCCCGTGGACTGACTGTGTGCGGGGAGCCCGTCCCTCCAGTCCCATGGACTGACTGTGTGCGGGGAGCCTGTCCCTCCCGTCCCTCCCGTCCCGTGGACTGACTGTGTGCGGGGAGCCCCTCCCTCCAGTCCTGTGGACTGACTGTGTGCGGGGAGCCCCTCCCTCCAGTCCTGTTGTCTGACTGTGTGCGGGGAGCCCCTCCCTCCAGTCCCGTGGACTGACTGTGTGCGGGGAGCCCTCCCTCCAGTCCTGCGGTCTGACTGTGTGAGGGGAGCTCATCCCTCCAGTCCCGTGGACTGACTGTGTGCGGGGAGCCCGTCCCTCCAGTCCCGTGGACTGACTGTGTGCGGGGAGCCCGTCCCTCCAGTCCTGTGGACTGACTGTGTGCGGGGAGCCCGTCCCTCCAGTCCCGTGGACTGACTGTGTGCGGGGAGCCCGTCCCTCCCGTCCTGTGGACTGACTGTGTGCGGGGAGCCCCTCCCTCCAGTCCTGTGGACTGACTGTGTGCGGGGAGCCCGTCCCTCCCGTCCTGTGGACTGACTGTGTGCGGGGAGCCCCTCCCTCCAGTCCTGTTGTCTGACTGTGTGCGGGGAGCCCCTCCCTCCAGTCCTGTGGACTGACTGTGTGCGGGGAGCCCTCCCTCCAGTCCTGCGGTCTGACTGTGTGAGGGGAGCTCATCCCTCCAGTCCCGTGGACTGACTGTGTGCGGGGAGCCCATCCCTCCAGTCCTGTGGACTGACTGTGTGCGGGGAGCCCGTACCTCCAGTCCCGTGGACTGACTGTGTGCGGGGAGCCCGTCCCTCCAGTCCCGTGGACTGACTGTGTGCGGGGAGCCCGTCCGTCCCGTCCTGTGGACTGACTGTGTGCGGGGAGCCCCTCCCTCCAGTCCTGTGGACTGACTGTGTGCGGGGAGCCCCTCCCTCCAGTCCTGTTGTCTGACTGTGTGTGGGGAGCCCGTCCCTCCAGTCCCGTGGACTGACTGTGTGCGGGGAGCCCGTCCCTCCAGTCCTGTGGACTGACTGTGTGCGGGGAGCCCCTCCCTCCAATCCTGCTGTCTGACTGTGCAGCCCACAGAGCATGGCCTGCTGGAACCTGCACGCCAGGCTTGTGAGGGGACAGCTGTTCTCCCTCCCCCATCCAGGCTTACTCCGGAGGTGCACCTGACACCCCGCCCCCACCACCCTCGTGTGCGCGCGTGCACACACACAGAAACGCGCGCGCGCACGGGCTGGGAGAGGAAGGGGACTTCTCCCCAGCCTCCCCTTCCCCTTCCCCTTGCCTCCCCCTGGCCCCGGGTGCTGAGCCATCCCGGGGGAATGCCCACTTGCTGTGGAGGCGCCTCTGGAAGGCCCCCGGCTGACTGCAGGATGCTGGGGCCTGAGCGCTCACTGGGGCATCCTGGCCGGGATGGGCACATTTTGTTTGTTGATTTGGTGGAGCAGTGCTCAGGGGTTATTCCTGGCTTTGCTCTCAGGGTCACTCTTGCTGGAGCTCAGGGCCTCGAACCCTGGTCGGCTGGCTGTGTGCAGGGTCAGCGCCCTCCCCGCTGGCCTGCCGCTCCCACCCAGCATTTCTGCATTTTAAACACGTGTCTGTGTGCACGTGGGTTGGGGGCGCCTGCCGCAGACCCTCACAGGGCCCCAGGCAGAGTGCCGAAGGCCAGTGTGCGGTTGCGTTGTCCCTCGGAGCATGTGCTGTGCCTATTTCCACTGGGTGGAGCCTTCCAAGGGCCGCCCCACTGTGGGAACAGGCCCCTGTGGCCCTCAAGAGCAGGTCTGAGGTCTGAGCTCTGCTGAGCTCTGCCCCTGGGCCCTTGCAGGGAGTTTGGACCATGGCCTCGGGCCACGCAGTGGCAGTGAGGACCCGCCCACCCTTGCCCCCTGGGGCCCTCTGGGGTGCCCCTTGCACACGCTTCAGTGCCGAGACAAGGCAGCGTCTGCCTCCCACCTGGGCCAGGAAGTGTGGAGGGGCTCCTGGCTGGGGCCAGCCCGGGATCCGGCTTCTCTTTGGTTGTTTGGGTGCGGGACCGCACTGGCCGCAGTGCATGGAACTGACTCGAACCTGATGTCAGGCCTGGGCTCGCCCTTGCAGCCCTCCTCCTTGACCAGACCGGCTATTTTAACCTTGTTTGTCACCCAGGCCATGCGGTGGCAGGTCATACTCAGGCCTTACGCGTGCAAGCCCTGGTGGAGTGTTTCCCCTCCTCCCCGTTGCTTTAGGGCCAAGAAATTCCACCCTCGGGGCTGGAGCAGTAGTTCAGAGGAAGGACACGTACTTCCTTTGCATGTGGCTGACCCAGGTTCCATCCCCAGTCCCATCTACTCTCCCGAGCACCACCAGGAGTGATTCCCGAGTGTCGAGCCAGGAGTAACCCCAGAACATCACCAGCGTGACCCTGAAATGAAACAGAAAGAAACTCTGTCCTAAGCTTCCTACGCAGCCACGCAGTTAGTGTGAGATCAAGGCGGGATGGAAAGCCGCTGCCTGCGTGGCTTCACGGGCCGACATTGCCGACCCCGACCTAGTGATACCGGTCCCCAAACGGCGGAACCCCGGCACCACCCTGGATGAGCCAGAGACGTCCCTGGGACTGTTATGGGTCCGGATCACTGGCAGGTGTCACCTTGGCAGTGTTTCTGCCCTCCAGCTGCTCCTTGCAGGGAACCAGCTACGCTCGGCTCCAGCTGTTGTCACCACAGCACCCAGCAGGACTGCCCCGCCCCGGCCACCCTGCTCAGCACCCCCGACTCACATTCTTATCAGGGTACCCAGGGACTCCTAGGTAGAGGTCACACATACCTCTCACCAGGATATACACACACACACACCCCTCTCACCAGGACACTCACACTGACACACCCCTCTCATCAGTACATACACATATACACACACACTCCTCTCACCAGTACACACACACACTCCTCTCTCTGGTGCACATGTAAATACACTCTTTACCAGTATACACACACACACACTCCTCTCACCAGTACACACACATATCCTCAGCATACACACACACACTCTGCAGCAGTATACACACACCCCTCTCACCAGGACACACACACACACCCCTTTCACCAGCACACACACACATGCACACACCCTCTGGCCAGTGGCTGAGGCTTCCCCAGGGCCCTCCAGGAGGCTGACCTCTCCGGGAGGCGAGACTGGCGGACGGGAGGGACCCTTTCCTGCCTCCTCACCCTCATGGTGGACAGCTCAGTGGGCACAGCGAGGTCTCAGAGGTCTCCGGTGTCACTCCCCGGTGCCTCCAGCCTCCTGCTCCCCCTCTCCCTCTCCCTCCAGTCTCCCTCCGTCTGCTTGCTCTGCTCTTGCCAGACCAGCCGGGATGCAAACCAGCGACAGCAGAGCCTTAAGCAGAGTTGGGCTGGCCCGGAGGGAATCCAGGAGGGGGTCCAAAGCCCCCTGACGTCCAGCCCCAAGACTGCGGGAGGGAAACAGTCTTGGCTTTCGTGGAGCTGAATCCGGGGGTTAGAAAGCAAAAGCAAAACGGATCTGGATTTCCGTGCTGCGGGATGACCTTTCCTTCCCGGGAGCCCAGGGTGTAACAGGCAGGAACGTGACGGGACCGGCACCCAAGGGCCCCTCGGGGACGGCAGGAACCGGAGCGGCTTCCTGCCATCCTGCGGGCTTCCCATAAGCCTGGGACACAGGTGCTGACCACACTGGCCTGGCCAGTGGGCAGCAGGCCCGGCCTGCGGGGGGCCTCGCTGGGCTGGGTTCTTGGCTGGCCGGCCCCAGGGCGGAATGTGCCCTCGGGTGCCAGTCCTTTCTCGCTGGCCTGGCTCAGAGGCAGGAGGAGGGCGAAGGGGAGCCGCCAAGGAGCCGCCGTGCCCTCCGGGCTCCGGTTTAGGTAATAGATTCCTGCTGCTTGAGTCAGGTTCGCTCCCGCAGTCGCCATGGCAACCAAACAGCATTCCTGGGCTGGTGGTGGGAGACTTCCAGTCAGCAGCCTGGCCGCTAGGGCCCGCCCGGCGGCCGCCTGCCGCGCCATGTCCCTCCCGAGCCCAGCTCCTGTGGGAGCCCAGGGCAGGCGCGATATGGCCCTCCCGACAAGCTGCAGCTCGCTGTGGTAAACAAGCGGGGCCCAGGGCTCCTCCAGGAAACCTGCGCTGTTTTGGAAACGGGAGATAACTAGGTGTGAGCGGGCCAGACCTGGCGGAATCCAGTTCCACCTCGCCAGCAGGCGTCCAAGGCGTCCAGCTCCTGTTCTCAGGGGTCCGGCTGCTCGCTGTGCGGGGGCGGCTCTGTCGGAGCTGCTCTGGGGTGCCTCTCTGGACCCCCGGTTCATCCTCCTTAGGGGGGGACTTGGGGGAGATGAAAAGGCTTCAGACACCAGTAGGAGGCGTCACGTAAACGTTGTCCATCATTCTGTGTTCCTTAAACGGTCTCAGCCCACTCCCTGAGGACAGGGCTTGAGGAGAACCTCAGGGACCCTGCGGTGGACGCGGGCACAGGGCTGGCCCGGCTCCCACCCCGAGGCCAGCAGTCCCTCCCCTGCTCAGCTTGCACATGTCCGGCGCTGTCCCTGCTCTCTGCGTCCTGCTCCCTCCTGCTGCGAGTGTGCTGGGGACAGACAGGTGTCCCGGGAGGGACCAGGCAGGCCCTTTGCTCCCAGTACTTCGACGTTCCCCAAGTGTCCAGTGGGCGGAGAGCTGACAGTGCTGGACCCCGTCGGGGTCACACCCGAGGCCAGTGACATCATTTCTCAGGGTTCTCCCTGGGGACCTGCTTTCTGCAAGTTCCTTCGACCCCTGACCATGATGGACAGGCTGTGGGGGGGTCTCACGGAAGGGAATGGCAGGATCTGGGCTCCAGCCTGCAGAAGAGAAGGCTACAGCACACACACACACACACACACACACACACACACACACACACACACACACACACACCCCTGGGAGCTGGGCTCCAGCCTGCAGCAAAGACTACAGCATACACACATGTACACACATAAGAGAAGACTACAGCACATGCGCACACAAACACGCACGCACATACACGCTCATACACACCGTGGCCTTGACAGGTGGGCCTGGACCACTTCTACATCGGGGGCTGGAGAGAGCGTGCAGCGGGGAGGGCACTTGCCTTTCATGCAGCCAACCCAGGCTCCATCCCCGGCATCCCATATGGTCCCCCGAGCACTGCCAGGAGTGATTCCTGAGGGCAGAGCCAGGAGTATCCCCTGAGCATCACCGGTGTGGCCCCCAAACAGAACCAAAGTCCCCAAACTCCCCCCTCAGCCTGAATTAGCAACTTGAGGTGATGACCTGCACAGCCTTAGGAGATGAGGGTGGGCCTCAGAGCATCGTGGGGAGGGCGGGTGCCGACCTTGCATCTAGCTGATCCAGGTTCCATCCCGGCACCCCATACCGTTCCCTGAGCACAGAGCCAGGGGTCAGCCCTGGACTCTGAGAGGTGGCCCAAAAGCAGATGTTAGAAGTGATGAAGGACATGGTCCCTTGTGGCCCCCCTAGGCTGCAGCGCTGCCTCCACTGGTCCTGGCGAGGGGGGGGGGGGGCGGCTCCCTCCTCTTCCTCACACACCCCTTACCCACTGGCTGGGTCTGGGGCTTCCTTAGGGTCCGCATGGCCCGCCTGTTGGTCAAATGCAGGCATTGGCCCTACCATGAGGCCACGAGTCTGGTTCCAGACCTCCAGCCCACCCCCACCAAGTTAGTATACAACCAGACCAGGTGTCTCGGCCTTCTGACCACCACTGCCCCTTCCGAACGCCCTGGCCCTACCCGCTCTCCTCCCCCTCCTGCCCCCCCCCCCCCCCGTCTCCTGTGCCCACCAGGGAAAAGGCAGCATTCACTGATTCCTCAAGGCCAGTGAGCAGGACTGGCAGCCCAACTGGGGGTGTCCTTGTGTGTGGGGGGGAGGTGTGAGTGAGTGTGTCAGAGTGTCTGTGTGTGTCCAGCTGAGGGACTGGACGACCCTAGGCCAGAGCCCAGGACTTCCAGAACAGTAGACATGGTCCCTTGTGTGGGTCCAGACAGGCCTCAGCCCCTCACCCTGCTATGTGCCACTGCCGGTCTGGGCCCGCAGGGTAGGACTCTTCGGGTTTAGCCATTGAGGAGCAGAGCGGTAAGCCCTGCCTGCGACAGGGCGAACGATAGCCAGGGGACAGGTGCAGACTGAGCCACACATACACACACACACAGACATTCATACAGAAACACACACACTCTTGTACACACACACAGACACACACACTCTCAGAGACACTCATACACACACACACACTTACAGACACACACTCATACACAGACACACACTCATACACACAGACATACTCATACACACAGACACATATACACTCTCTCATACACACACATAGGGACACAGACTCTCATACAGACACACTCTCACACAGACACACACAGACACAGCAGAGCCCAGCGTGTGCAGAAGGGAGACCTCCAGGGCAGCTGGCCACTGACCGGCCCCTCACCCAGCGGGTGCCCAGCCTGTGGAGACCCTGGTCTCCTGCGCAAGGACTGGGCTTCCCGGGTGTGGTCCTGACGCAGAGTCACCTGCTTGTTCCCTCAGTTGTGTCTGCTTCACAGAAGCTGCATTAAGAGCAGCAGGCCCAGCTGTGCGCTGGAGTTCCTGATGACTGTCCTTAAGGAGATAATGCGCCCCACCCCCCAGCCGGCCCGGTGTGACCTGAGGAGGGGCCTGGGGGGCTCCTTGCACCCCCCATGACTGTCCCAGAAATGCCCGCCCCCCGCTTTCCAGGCCCAGCCAGTCCTGCTGACTCAGCTTCCTCCTCTTGTCCAGAGGTTGGTGATGTCCTGGCAGAGACGCCCCCGAGCAGCTGGCGTGGGAGGGCCCCGAGGATGGCCCCGCACCTCTTTGTTAGAAGGGGGTTCAGGCCGAAGCTTCTCCCACCTGACTCCCGCCCACACTGCTGCCCTGCGCCTACCCCGGAACTCACCCCAGCTCTTCCGGGACACGTCACCGGCCTGATGGCTCAGTTTGGGGCTGCGGGGGGCCCAGCTGCTGCCCACCACTCCCAGCACCAGCGGATCACCTTTCTTTTCTTCATTTTCTTTTTTTTTGGGGGGGGGGGCACACCCAGCAATCTCAGGGGTTACTCCTGGCTCTACACTCAGCAGTTGCTCCTGGCAGTGCTCAGGGGACCAGATGGGATTCTGGGGATTGAACCCAGGTCAGCCACGTGCAAGGCAAACTCTCTCCCCACTTGCTATAGCTCCGGCCCTTTCTTTTTATTATCTGGGGGGTGTGGCAGGGGCTTGGCCACATTCAGGTGCTCAGGGGACTGTGTGTGCCTGCCAGGTGCCTGCCCCTGCACTCTCGGGCCCTGTAGGGGGAGTGACCGGGGCAGCCCTGGATTACAAAAGGCAGATAGAGCCAGAAGACGGGGAGCACTTGGTGGGGGGAGCATCTTTGGCACCAGATGGCAAGTGTGCTCATGCCACCTCTGATGCCAAAGGCAGGCCCGAGTGCTTGCTGCCCTGCTGAGTCTCACAGGGAAGTGCTGTCAGGGTCCTATGGGAGTGTGGACGCCCCCTCCCCCCCACCCAACCCTTCCCGGGGGAGAAGTGGAGGCCCCAGGAGTGGGGATCTAGAGGGGGTGACCTCTGCTCCAGGACATGACCTCTGACCCAGGACGTGATCTCTGACCTAGGAGAGTGTTCACTAAGCCAGCGTCAGACTCTTAAAATATCCCTTATTTACGAAATAATTCTTTGAAAGGGAAACCGCTTTGAAAGGCTCACACTCACTCGTCCTGAGGCGACTGGCCCAGAGATGTTTCCTTTTTATAGCCGTGGAAGGGACACGGGTTTGTCTTGGGTGGAGCGGCTCCAAGTCTTAATCCCAGAGACTCAGCGGCCTGGCCAGCCGCCCCTGGGGCCGTGTGCTGGGCCCCCAGGCTGCTGGGCCCCGAGGTGGGCAGTGGGGGTCAGCGTGGGCTGCCAAACGCACGTGCCCGCGGGGTCTGGCCGGCCCTCCCAGAAGATTTTCCTGCAGTGAGCAGAGCTGCGGCGGGAGCACCGTCTCTCCTGGCTCGTCTCTGTCCGTTTGTTCAGTTTTGTGGGGCCACACCTGGCAGTGCCTGGGGCTTACTCTCCGCTCTGTGCTCGTGCCTCAGCCTCTGCTCTGTGTCCCGGGCCCCCTTTCTCATTCTTTTACTCGTGGGCCTGTGCTCAGGACGCCCAGTGGTGCTGGGAGCAAAGCTGGGGCTCCCGCTGTGGGCCGAGCCTCGAACCTGCCCTTGTCGCCCGCCCTCTGCCTTGCGTGCCCGAGGGATTGCGCTTCCGCCCCTGCAGGAGAGACAAAGGCCTTCCGAGAAGGGCTCCCGGCAGCCCTGTCTACCTCCTCCCTGGCCTTGCTGTGTGCCCCGCTGCCTTGTGCTTGAGGACCGAGCACCACCGCAGGAGTCAACTCAGCCCTGGGCACTCTTGGGGGAACTCGTTACTCTGACATCAGGTCGAACCCTCTCGGGTCTCCCTCTTGGGACAGTGATGCCCCCCTCATCGCCGTGTTGCCTTGCCATTGTCCCTCGGGTCGACACGTGCTGGGTGTGGGACTCTGGGTTCCCGTGCTCTGGGCGCTCCAGACTCCGCAACTCTAGCCCCTCCCGCCCCAGCACAGTGGCCTCCATGTTCCAGGGTGCCTTCAGCCTATGCTGGCTGGGGGTGGGGCCACACACCACCAGATCAGGGCTGGGCACTGCCACCCGTGGCTGCCTCTCGGGCATCCTCAGAATGCTGAGGAGTCGTGATTCCGGAACGCGTAGCGCCGTGACTCACGGGGACTCCTGAGCCCTCACAGGAGGCCAGACGTGGCCTTCCTGGGGCTTCTCAGAGGATGGCACGGAGGTGCCCCAGGTCGTGGGCAGGAGGCCGGAGAGCTTGTACCAGGGCTCCAGGGCTCGCCAGTCCCTAGCGGGATACGGCCCCTGAAAACTGAAAAGGCAGTAGGAGACTTTCTTCATTGATTTCGGGGTTTGTGGCCGCACCTGGCAGTGCTCAGGAGCTGCGCCTGCTTCTGTGCTCAAGGGTGAGCCCTGGCAGTGCCCCAGGGACCATATGTGATGCCAGTCTAGCCACGGGCTAGGGATGCAGGCTGGACCCCGGTCCTGACTTTCCGGGGAAGGGTTAATCCCGGCTCTTTTATTTATTTATTTGGGTTTGGGGGCCACACCTTCTGATGCTCAGGGCTGACTCCTGGCTCTGCACTCAGGGCATCACTCCTGGCGGGGTGCCAGGAACGGAACCTGGGTCTGCCACGTGCCAGGCAAACACCCTGCCCCCTGTCTTCTCTCCGGCCCCTAGAGGGGGCCTTGGGAAGGGCAGAATCCTACTGCAAATGGCATTCCAGCCCCAGCCCTCTGCTAAGGACCTAGTGCCCCCTGTCCGCCTCAGGACACGCCCCGGGCTCTGCTGCCGTCCCTTGAGGGTCTGGGCCGCCCGCCCGTCTCCGTCTCGGACAAGACTGAGGGAGAAGCCCTCTGCTCTGATGAGGCGACTGAGAGGCGCCCAGAGGGACGGGTTGTCCCTGCTGCCCCCTGCCAAACGGGTCGGTGGTTAGGCCGAGGCCACGCAGGGAAGGTTGGCATGCAGGGGCCATGGACGTCCCCCGGGGGACTCTCGCTAGGAGCTGGGGGATGGTGTGAAGCAGAGCGTGGAGCCTTGGGGCAGGGGCGGCGAGGAAGACGGAGCCAACCCAGAGGGCAGGAGGGTGCTCTGGGTCCTTCGCTCCATCCCAGAGAGGATGTGGCTGGGCTGAGAAATTCCCGGCCGGTCACTCATGCCGCTGGAATGCCGTTGGCCGCCAGGAGGAGGAGGCGGCCTCGCAGAAGTCAGGGCAGGGCCAGCCCGGCTCTCGGGCACTGTACTCCCACTAGGGGGAGATGTGCCGTGGGACCCTGGGACCTGGGGGTCCAACCAGGCAGGGCACAGTGTGGAGAGCCCTGGGCTGCTCCCTGGCGCCAGGGGCAGCCGTGTGACTCTGCCTCCCTGAAACACCGGCCCCGCGCCTCTGGGGGACGGTGGGCTGGAGCCACAGCCCAGCGGGAGGCTTTTTGCTGACTTGTGGCCAGCCAGGTGACCACACTTGGTGCTGTGGAGGCCCCCAAGGAGAAGCAGTGGGCGCACTCCCAGGGCAGAGCAGGTGGGGAAACTGAGTCACTGAGTGCCAGGAGCATGCCCCGGGGAACAGGCCGCGTCTGGGCAGTGGTGGCGGCAGGAGGGTCCCGCGCGGTGTGCTCGTCCTGACCCCCACACTGACGCGCGTCCGTCTGGCCCGCAGCCTCATGTTCACCAAGGTCAAGCTGGAGCAGGTGCTCAAGGGCCCGGAGGAAGCGCTGGGGACCTGCCGGCAGATGCTGCGGCTCTGGCAGAGCCTGTACAGCTTCTCCCAGATGGGGTGAGTGCGGGCTGCCCTCCCCCCCACCCCGTGTATGCACACATACGAACACACGTGCATCCGTGCGTGCACATGCAGACACACAGGAACACACGCATGCACACGCGCCCACGTATAAACACCGCATGCATGCACGGACACATGCACACACGCCACACATGCACAGCAGTGTGGGTGGAGCCTGTGCGCCCCCTCGGCTTTCTCGTCTCGTCTCCATTTAACCTGCCAGTCCCCCGTGAGTACCCGAGAAGCCACTTGGAGGGGGAGGAAGCTAGAGGTGGTGGGCGGGAAGGAGAGGTTGGCTTCTCTCCCTGCCTCACCGCCGGGGGGAAACTGAGACTCGGCCTCCTACTGGAGCTGCTTGGCAGCTGGAAGGAGGAGGAGGAGGAGA
The DNA here is from genome assembly GCF_029834395.1 of Sorex fumeus. Classification (NCBI taxonomy): domain Eukaryota; kingdom Metazoa; phylum Chordata; class Mammalia; order Eulipotyphla; family Soricidae; genus Sorex; species Sorex fumeus. The sequence goes on along the minus strand of NW_026606060.1, from coordinate 4,658,649 downwards.
CAGCTCCTGCCCCAGGCCCCCTCTCGTCCCCACCTGTCCCATGCACAGCCCCCTTCTGGATCCCAGCCAGAGCAGGACACACCCGTGAGGGCTGCCACTGCCCCGTCCCCTGGACCCAGCAGAGTGGAAAGGGCCCTCGGTCCTATGCCACCCCCAGCCCCCATAGGAGCCCCTGGGGGCAGAGTGAGCCCCCTCTGGGCGTGCGTGCAGGGGAGTCGGGCCTCAACCTGCGGGGCGAGAGGCCTCGGATGCCAGCCTGAGCTCTGCAGTCCTGCTCTGCTTGGCCTCATCCTTCCTGATGGACCCTCACCCTTCTCTCCTGGGCCCGACACCGCCGCCTCCCAAGCCGGGGCCCCATGCCACCCCCCCCCCCCCGCCCCCTCAGCCCTCACCTGGCCCGGCCCCTTTGCCTTCCAGCGGCCTGGAAAAGGACGGCAGCATCGGCGACGGCGTGGCAGTGAAGAAGCAGAGCGGCTTGCACCTGACGCTGCCCGATGCCCATGACGCGGACTCCAGTAAGCCACCTCCGATGCCCATGCCCTCCTCACAGCCCCAACCCGCTGCACCAGCTGCGAAGGGCCGGAGAGTGGGGGCTTGCGCCCAGGTCTGTGCCGTCGCCGTGCCTCAGTGGACGAGTGCCAGCAGAGCGGGTAGTGGGCGGGGCACCTGCGCTGGACGCGGTTGACCCGGGTTCCACCCCCAGTAGAAGGCGCGGCTCTGCCGGTGACCATCCATGCTACCTGGTGGGCTGGGGTCTCTCTGGGTGCAGGGTGTCAGGGCGTGCGGCCTGCAGGGACCCCCCGCCTCTTGCTCCACAGGCTCCCAGCGTGCCTCATCCATCGCGGCCTCCCGGCTGGAGGAAGCCATGTCAGAACTGACCGTGCCCAGCTCCGTCCTGAAGCAGGGCCCCGCGCAGCTGTGGACCACCCTGGAGCAGATCTGGCTGCAGGCTGGTGAGTCCTCGGCCCCCTGCAGACCCCCCCCCCCCCACGACTCGCACGGCCACATCCTGCCTCCAGGGAAGGAGTGTGGGCATTGGGGGCCGAGTTCTCGTTCCTGCTGCTCCTTCTCCATGGGGCCCCTGCAGGGGTCGGGGCCGTACATCATGAGCTCTGGAAGCAGACTCCTCGTGGCAGTGCTCGTAGGGCGAGGTCTGGCGGAAGGTGGTGGCCGAGGCTGCTGCCCGGTGACCTATCTTGGGGTGGCTCGTCACCCCTTGTCCCAGCGAGCGTCGGGTGCATGTGACCTTGGGCTGCCCTGGGCACAGTGCTCCTCTGGCCGTGCACTGTAGCCCAGGGCTCAGCAGTGCTGCCTACAGTGAGTCGGCTCAGGGTGCCAAGGTGTGGGCAGGGCTGGCGCTGGCCTCCCGCATAGCCAGCCTGGGTCTACATGCACCAGGAGTGATCCCTGAGCACAGCTGGGGTGACCCAAAAACAAGAGAGAGCGAGAGAAGAGGAGAAAGTGTCGGGGTGACGCGGGGAGATTCGAGTGTGGGAGAGAATCAGGGCTGAGGGGGGTCTGCGTGGATTCCACAGCCGCAGGCAGAACGGGGGGGGGGGGGGGGAGAATGGAATCCTGAAAATACGCATGCTGGGCGAGAGCTCCCGCCCATGTCCCCAGGCTCGCGTTCTGTATCCCCCAGAATGTGTGTGTGTGTGTGTGTGTGTGTGTGTGTGTCCCTGCCCCAAAGCCCCCCCTCCCCACGCCCCCCACCACCCCAGAGAGGCAGGAGAGTCCGGGGATGTGCACATTTTTTGCAAGTGAGGGTTCAAATAAGCTCGTCCCCGGAGCTGAGGTTTTCCGGATCCACATGGGGACACATTAGTATTCCGCACGCCCCCTCTCTCCCGCCCCTCGATCTGAATCTGCAGAGGAAGCGACCGGGACTCACAGCCTAGACGGGAAGCGCCTCCACGGTGCGGATTCTGCCCTGGTTAGCGCCTTCCTAGGGATGCCTCCGGGGCGCTGCAGGACAGGAACCTTGCCACCTCCTGGGGTCCGCTAGCCGGGACCTCCCCTCACGCAGGGGCTCCCCCTCCCAGCAGCAGTGGGAAGGGCGCTGGCGGGCCGGGGCCTCTGGCTTTGCTGGGCCCGGCTGTCCCCCCTCACCTTCCCACAGCCCACCATTCGCACCCCAGCTCTGCCTCCCCGTGCTTGCGTCGCCCATGTCTTTCCCGCCAGGGAAAGTGAATGGCTTTGCTGGGGGCAGGAGTGGGCGCCCGGCGTCAGGAGACAGCTTAGAGGCGTGGGGGACCCCGGAACGGCTGCACCCCGGCAGTCTCTGTGTCTCTCTCCGGCAACACTCCGGGGCGCTTTGCTCTCCCAGCTGGGACCCAGACTCCTTCCTGGGGAACCGCCTCCCCCCTGCTCAGGCCAGATGGCAGAGGGGACTCCTCCTCCCTCTCCTCTCATGGGGGCCACAGCCTGTCACAGGACCACCCGCTCTGCAGAGGCCTCTGGGAAGTGTCCTGCTGCCACCCCCGTGCCCCGAGGACCATCCAGGGTAGAAGTTCCTGTACAGACAGTGTCCTGTCCTAGGACATCGGGGAGATGAGGGCCGGGACAGGGGAGGGTGCTCTCGGGCTCTGTGGGACAGGGGGGATCCTCGCCCTCCACACAGGCTGGGCATCTGCACCCAAGGGGCCATCACACCCTCAGCCCCCCCTAAGCCAGGCAGCACTGTTGCCAGACCCCCTGCCCCATCCCCCAGGTCCTTCAGCTAGCCACAGCAGGTCTGTTCAGAGACCCCCCTCCTTCCCCTTCTTCAGTTTGGAATGAGCCGGTCATTGCGCCCTCCCACCCCTCCCCACCCCCACGCCATTTGGTCAGGATCCACTGCTGGCCCTGGGTCTGCTGCCGGCCGCCTCCTGCATGCCCGACATGGTGGGAAGGACACTGGGGCGTGTTCCCCATGGAGGGTCGCCGCTTTGGCATCTGGGAGAGGCACCACCACAGGGCAGGAGGGCACGTCCCTCGGCCCACTGTCCCTCTCGGAGCTGACCGGGGCAGGTGGGAGCCAGCCCCCGCCTTGGAGGCACCCCAAAGGTGGGTCAGGGGTGGAGGGGAAGGGTTCTGCAGCCTTGTAGGTGGGGCAGCCCGGGTCCCTGGGTGGGTGGGAGACAGGAACCGTCCAGAGAGAACCCTGCCTTCCCCAGGGCCACTGCCGCCTCTGTCCTCCCCTTCCCCTCCCCCTCCCCTTCTCCCTCCTCCCCTTCCAAGCCCCCCTTCCCCTCTCCCTCCTCCCCCTCCCTGCCCTCCTCCTTTTTATCGCCCCACCCGAGAGTGCTCAGGGCTTACTCCCGGCTGTGTGCTCAGGGGTCACTCCTGGCAGGGGGACCCTGTCGGGTGGGCTGTGTGCAGGCAGAGGCCCCCCCCTCTGACCCTGCCGTCCCGCCAGCCTCCCCCCCCGCCCGGCCTCTCCCACCGCCTCCCTGGGTCTGTGCCTGTTTTCCAGGGCGTGTGCGCAAGGACGTCAGCCCGCCTGGGGGTTCCTCACTCTTCACTCTGCCCTGAGCCGAGGCCTCCCTCCCCCAGCCGGGTGGTGGTCCCCGGGAGCAAGCCCACCCAGGGCCGGACCTGTCTCGCCGAGAGCGAGTCCCCTGGCCCTGGGGGGTGGGGGTGCTGGGGTGCGGCTGAGACCAGGAGGCCTCGGCTCGGCAGGGACAACCAAAGGAGGCTGCAGGCCCCTGGGAGCAGATGTTTCCACTTGGAGCCTGCTGCCGGGACAGGGGTGGAGAGGGGAGAGCCGGGGAGAGAGAGGAGAGCTGCCGAGACCGATGGGCAGCCAGGCGCTCGGGAGGCACTGGAGGGGCTGGGAGGGGGCCACAGCTGACTCTTGGGGGTCCCCTCCTCCACCCACAGTGCGCCCGGCCCCTCGGGGCAGCAGCCAGTTATGGGCAGCAGGGGGCCCTGCAGGCAGGCCAGGGAGGACCCGGGCCCCACTTTGGGGAGCCCCCATGCTTGGCGAAGCAGCCCCCAGAGCTCGGCTCCTGAGCCGGCCTAGCAGGGCAGCCCCCGACCCGGGTCAGAGGGGCACCCCTAATTGAAATCTGTTGATGTGGAGTGAGGCGGCCCGAGGGAGGGCCGGGAGCAGCCTCTGGAGACGCCCGCAGTTGTAAACAGCTTAATGAGGCACGCAGCGGGCGCGGAGGGCAGTGCCCAGCCCCAGGCCGGCAGTGGAGGGGTGGCCACAGGGCTAGCCAGGGCCGGCTCCCACAGCCCCCAACACACGTCAGACACACACGCCCCTCTGCCCGCCTCTGTCCACAAGCCCGGCGACTCTGTCAATGGGGCCTGCTCGTCCTCCTCTCTCCTCTCTGCCACTCCCAGTGCCCCTGCTCCTTCTGAGCTCAGCTCGGCTGTCACCTCCTCCAGGAAGACTTCCCTGACCCCTTCCGAGCGCCTCAAGCACACCAGAGTGGGCACTTGGCAGACTCTGCTGGCTCCCCGCTCCCTTGTGGCGAGGGCTGTGCGCAGTCAGAACTGGAGCGCACAGCAGACTGCAGCTGGGCAGGGAGCAGGCTCCGAGCGCCAGGGGACTGGGCAGGGCACTGGCCTGTCCCACGGCTGAGCCAGGTTCCATCCGCGGCATCTCCTAGGGTCCCCTGCGCCCACCAGGAGTGAGCCCCGAGTGCTGCCAGCTGTGACCCCGAAACAAACATAAGGAAGGAGTGAAGGACAGAGGAGAGCTGGGAGAAAGGCAAACCCCGGCCCCAGGCTGCCCTGCGACCCTCCTCCTCCCACCCCTTCCTGGGGTTTCCCGGGTCCAGGGGCTGTACTTCTCATGCCCCTAGGCTCGGAGCTGGTGCCTCTGGTTCCTCTGGTTTGCCGGTTCTCGTCCCACAGTACGAGACCACCCTTGGCCAGTGGGACCTGAGCTTCTGAGGACGCGGCGGGTCCCCCCGAGCTCAGGGGACCCTCATGCTTGTGACTGGCCCTGCTTTGAGCCACAGGCCGCCTGGCTGCTGCCTTTGGAGCTTCTGTCCATCCTCTGGCCCCCGGCCTACCCCAGACTCGGCGGCACAAGTGCGCCAGCCCTCCCCGTAGGAATAGTGCTCGGCGCCTTCTCTGACTCTCCTGGCCACGGCCCATCAGGCCACACTCCCGGCGGGGTCTGCGGTGGCCGTGGCCTGGCCCCGTGGGAGTGGCCGGCCTCCTTGGCTGCTGCAGGAAGCGACACAGGGGCAGTGGTGGGGCTGGGGGCTGCTGGGGCCCAGGGGTGTCCCTTCAGCTGTCCCCCCCAGGGTCCTCTGAGCCTGGGGCTCCCTGCAGCAGGGGCGTGGCTTGTAACCCCCCCACCCCGGTGGCTCTGTGCTCCTGGGCTGAGGGGCTAAGGAGTCATTGCTCTCAGCCCCCCAAACACAGGCACAGCACAGTGTCCCGCGAGCGAGCGAGTGAGCGCTGCCCCGCAGCCAGACCTACCCCGGGGAGGGAGGGCTTCCGTCCTGGGGCGCCCCCTCAACCCGTGCCTGTCCCCACAGCTGAGCTCTTCATGGAGCAGCAGCACCTCAAGGAGGCCGGGTTCTGCACGCAGGAGGCGGCCGGCCTCTTCCCCACCTCGCACTCGGTGCTCTACACGCGGGCCCGCCTGGCCGAGGCCAAGGGCAGCCTGGAGGAGGCCAAGCAGCTGTACCGGGAGGCGCTGACGGTGAACCCCGACAGCGTGCGCATCATGTACCGCCTGGTGAGTTGCCCTTGCTCTGCGCCACGGGGTGGGGGTGGGGGGGCGGGGGGGATTGGGCGGCACTAGTGCTCGGGGGCTGTGGCCGCAGCGAGGACTCGCCAGATCCCAGCCCTGCCCTGTCGGCTCCAGGTGGGAACCGTGTCCATGCCCCCGGGCTGAGCTTTTGAGGGAGCCCCTGTCACCAGGCTGGCTGGCCCGGGGCAGGACCGTGGTGCTCCGGCTGGTCTTGACCCCGCCCGCAGCCTTTCTGCAACTTGCCTCCTGGTGCCTGCGATGGCATCTTCATGCAGGAGCCTTGACCCAGCGGGACCCCCACCCCCGTCCTCCCCTGCCCCCCAGAAGGCGGGGTGCCGCTCATCCCGTGGCTTCAGGGGGGACTGACACAGCCTCGCGGCTGGGGTCCGGGCAGCACCCCGAGGTGCCCTCCTGTGAGTGGGTGTGAGTCGGGGCTTGGCTGCAGGGCCCCGTCGCCTTTGGGAAGGTGGGCCGTGGAAGGGCTGCCAGGACTCAGCCCCCAGGACCGTCCGGGCGCAAGGGGCAGGGCCTTGTTTAGTAGCTTCCTTCAGGCCTGAGGGTGCAGTCTGCTCGCCCTGCAGCCCAGGCCACTGTGCATGTTGAGCGTCGTGGGGAGAAGCCCGAGATGGCCCCCATGATGCCCAGTTCAGTCCCAGCCCTGCCACGGCTCCACGTGGCCTTGGAGCCTGTGTAGTTTCCACGGCTCACTTCCACCTTCTTTCTCTGACAAATGCCTCCCCGAAGGTTACGTCCAGAAATCCGGTTCTGGATGCGGACCCTGCCCTCAAATCTGGGGCCGGCAGGGCCACGCCCGCATGTGTCTGAGCCTGATGCCCCCCAGACCCAGCAGAACCCAACAACGAGCACGATTTTAACGCTCACAGCAAACCATTTTTCAACTGCTTATTAGTGTTCATGGCTATTTCCCTGAAATTGAAGCTGTTTCCCAGGGTGTTTCCATGGTAACCCCTCAGCTGTCCGGAGCGGCTCCCTGGAGATGCCCCCTCTCCTCTCTGAGGTGCCCCCTCTCCTCGCTGGGTGCCTGCTGCACTGAGGACAGCCACGGGCGAGCCAAGGGCCCGTCAGCGAGGAGCCTGTTGTGGGCAGCCTGGCCCTCCACAGCTCCGCCCCTGCCAGCACCCCACGCGCATGCGTAGAAAACGGGGCAGGTTCCAGGGACGGGCAGACACGGTGGCGCGTTGGTCCCCGGCCTTGACTCGTCCATGTTAGCCGACACAGACATCTGTGACGTCTCCTTGTAAATCAGGAAACCCCCGCCCCTAGAGCGGCCGTTGTCCCTGGAGGGGATACAGGTGACCGTCCCTAGCCAAGTGCTGAAGGAGGCTGTCATGCCCGCCCCCGTGACGGACAGTGCCGACCCAGACAGCACCTGCCCCCACCGAGCAGGTGGCACCTTGTTTCACCTGGGTGCAGGGTGAACAGTACTAGAGCCTGGGAGTACTGGAGTACTAGAGTACTAGAGCCCATCTCCCTGTGCCACCCCTGCCCTCTGGGGCAGCCAGGAGCCCAAGGACAGAGTGGGGCGGCCCTGAGGCCTCCTGTCCCCAGTGGGTGCCCTGCCTCCCTCCGCCTGCTGAGCTGAGGACAGGATTTTGGAGGCCACACCTGGCAGTGCCCAGGCTTCCTGGTTAGGCTTGGGGGGGCCGTGTTGAGCGCTCTGTGCGAGGTGCCCTTCTGCTCCCCAGGACAGAGCCTCCGCGCGGCTCCCCCTGGACTCTCGGGACTGTGTCTGTTGGAGTGGGAGCCAGGACGCCAAGTGCCGTGTTCCTAGAATGGTCTCCCGGGCTGGAGCGCGTTTGCTCCATCCCACATCCCAGAGGGTCCCCCGAGCACCGCCAGGATAACTTCTGAGAGCAGGGCCGGGCGGCCGGCTCAGCCCCTGCTTCCTGGCCTGCAGGGGAAAGAGCTGGACAAGCAGGTCTCTCCCACAGCCTCTCGTCTGAGGGTCAGAGGGGACGTGGTCTGCCCCTGTCCCCCCCCCCACACACACACTCCCCCAACCTGCCCCACAGCCATTCTCCTCCCCAGGCTCAGCATTCCCAGCCGGAAAGTAGAGGGAGTGCGCTAGGGCCATGTGTGTGAGTGTGGTGTGTATGTGTGTGTTTGTGTGCAGTGTGTATATGATGTGTATGCGTGCCTGTGAGTGTGTGCTGGGGGGTGAGTGTGAGTGTGTGTTCGTGCCTGTGTTTGCGTGCCTGTGAGTGGATGCATGGGGGAATGAGTGTGTTTGTGAGTGTGTTTGTGCGTGTGTGTGTGTGCGCACGTGTGCACGCAGGGCCTCCACGTGGCCTTGCTGTTGGCTTCGCCCCTGAAGCCCCGTCCCAGGCGGTCAGATCTTGCAGAGGATGGAGCTCCTCGGGCGGGCGCAGAGAGGGAAATTTAGGTCTTTCTCATTGCCTTGGCTGCTGGGGGCCCTCGGGGGTCTTAGTGACCCCCTGGAGAGGTGGATGGGAAGCTGCTGACTCCGATTGTAGGTTCAGGGGCCCCCAGGTGACGTTTGGAAGGGACCCTCCATGCACTCCTCTCAGTCCCCCCGCCCCCGCCAGCTGTGTCCTGCTGCTCCGCACGGCCACTCTCTGGGCTCGCCTCCAGAGCCCCTGATCTGTTGGCCTTGCTCGCCCGTGGGACCGAGCCCTCAGAGATGGGACCCCGGGATGACCAGCTCTGCCACCTCCCAAGCTGCCCGTCTCAGCAGAGCCCACCCTTGGCTTCTCCCATTGGGGCCCCCAGAGAAGAGACCGACGCCAGGGGCCCAGGAGGCTGTGGCACAAGGCCACCCTCAGCCCCGAGGCCTGGGACGCCTTGGGACAGGCATTGGGTGGGGTCCAGAGGCCGAGCCCTTCCCCTGCAGGGGAGTTGGACCAGCCCAGGGTCCTGTGAGGTCCCGGCGCCCCCCTCAGCCTCTGAGTGCCCGAGCCCGAGGGATGTCCGCTCTCCCGGGTGGGTGGCTGGGGTGGGGCGGCCCCCCCGGGGGTCCCCGGACCAAAGGCTCCGGCAGCCTCCAGCTGATTCCCAGCCACACCAGTTGGAAAAGCCGTTCCGGAATCCCAGGAATGTGCCTTGAGCTCAGAAAGAAAATTCCCGGAATAACTGCTACAGCTCCTGGAGGGCAGGGCGGGCAGGCAGCCCACAGCCCGCAGCTCTGCGCCACCCCACGACCCAGGGGTCTGTGTGGAGCACGGGGGGACGGCGACAGGCAGCAAAAACAAAGTTCTGGAATTCTCCCCATGGGTCCGTCTCAGGCGCCTGCTTTTGTGACTTGGAGCAGGTTGCTGTCACCTTTGTCTTTGGGTTTTGGGGGCACCCTCAGCCGTGCTCCGGGCTCTGTCCTGGCTCCATGCTCAGAAATCATGCCTGGTAGGCTCGGGGGACCCTAGGGGCTGCCGGGGATCGAACCCGGATTGGCTGCGTGCAAGGCAGGTGCCCGCCCCGCTGTGCTATGGCTCCAGCCTCGACTGTCCATGCGCTGATGAGGGTGAGCAAGGTGCCCCAGACCGGGCACACAGGAAGAAAGAACGGTCTTCCGGGGCTTTCCAGGGCCCAGCCCCGAAGCCTGAGCTGCCCCCTCTCCAGGTCCCCCCACAGTGCCGCCCAAGGTTGGGCTGGGTGCCGTAGGGGCCCTGAGGCGCCCCTCACCGGGCAGGGGTTGGGGGCCCTGGGACGGAACCCTGGTGGCATTTCTGGGTCCCGCCGTGTCTGGGCTGGCGGGGCAGGTGAGGCCTCGCATCCTCCCGGGTGCCTGCCCAGTTGCCAGGCAGCAAACAGCCCCGAGTTGCTACCAAACACGAAGGCGGCTGGTGCCCCGGGCAGGTGTCGGCAGATCCTGTTACAGACCCCGGGCCCCAGGGCCCCCGCCTGACCCCAGCCAGCCCGGTGTCTCCTTTCAGGCACTAAGGTCAGCTGCCGTCCCCCCCAGGGTGCCTGAACCCCCCCCCCCCCTCCACACACAGGGATCGGCTCGGCCTGGGTACTGCCCCCCTCATCACAGACGCGCCAGGGAGAACTGTCGTGTGCCTCAGTTTCCAGCCCGAGCCAGGCACAGCCCACGGCCCCCAGCTCTGGGGCGCTGCTGCTCCCGTTTCCCGTGTCTTCGTCCCCCCGCGCTGCCCAGGGTCCAGTGCCACTGGCCTCGTGCCCTGCTGGCCAGACTGGGCTCTGCCCTCCCGTCCCCGCCTGAGTCAGCAACGCGCCCGTCTGGGCCGGGGCCGTCTGTGACCCTGTGCTCAGGCCTCACACAGTGCCAGGACAGTTTGGGAAGGGGGCGGGGACGTGCGTGGACACGACCCAGGTACGCACATGTATGTGGCATAGGCGCCCAAGCACATGACACACATGCGCAGGACAGGACATGCACATACACAGGACACGCATGCATGCAGCACTGGGTACTCGTATACACGGCACAGGACACACGTCATAGGACACACACGGACGTGACGCACAGGGCACATGTACATGACACCGGGCGCGCACACGTGTAAGCGCCCAGGGCGCCCGTCTCCTCGCCCCGAGCAGGGCCTGCGGTTGGGCGCGTGCCAGCCCCTGTGGGTTTATGAAACCAGCCCCAGCAGCTTCCCCGGCATGTCTCCATGGCAACGCAGGCCTCACTGCGGAGCACAGGGAGGAGGAAGATGTTCCAACTAAAAATGTACCTTGTCTGCAGCGAGTGGGTTCCCGGGAGGGGGGCTGGGTTACCGGCAGGGGTGTTGTGTGTGTGTGGGGGGGGGCTCACCTGGGGGTCGAGGCGCAGATTAGCAGGCAGCTGCCAAGCAACCTTTCTGCGGCCAGAGGACAGAAGGGCCCTGGACAGCCCCTCCACCTTTCTCCCCCCCCTCCATGCCTCCTGGTGTGGGTGGGGGAGGGAGCAGGGAGACGGGTACAGTTCCACTCACAGTCCCATCACTTCCTGTCCGGCTTGAGGCTGCTGCAGACCCCAGCAGGGTTGGGCATCCCTAAGCCCCTCCCTGGGGACCGTCTCTGCACCCCCAGGCTGGGCAGGATGGTGAGCCCAGAGGGGTTGGAGTGTCCACTCTGCAGAGGTGACTGGGGGCCTCCCCACCTCCAGGCAGAAGCCGAGGTCCCCCGCATGACTGGCCTGCGGACCCCAGTGGGTCCTGGGGCAGCTTGGCGCCTGGGCTGTGGACCCGGAAGCTCATCCCTGGGGGCTGGCACCACCCCGTGGGTGGCTGACCCAGACTGCCGGGCCGCAGGGGACCAGGGAAGACTCGAGTCCGTGGGGGCCAGTGGGGGCTCCAGGCTGCCCAGCCCCTCACGGCCCCTTGTCTGCTTGCTCCGCAGGGCCTGATCCTGAACCGGCTGGGCCACAGGAACCTGGCCCAGAAGGTGCTGCGGGACGCCGTGGAGAGGCAGAGCACGTGCCATGAGGCGTGGCAGGGCCTGGGCGAGGTGCTGCAGGCGCAGGGCCAGAGCGCAGCGGCCGTGGACTGCTTCCTCACCGCCCTGGAGCTGGAGGCCAGCAGCCCCGTGGTGCCCTTCTCCATCATCCCCAGGGAGCTGTGACGCTGGGGGCGGGCGGTCCGGGAAATATATCTTAGGCGGCCCTCGCCCCTGCCTCCCACCCTCCCGGGGCCTGGCTCTGTGGCGCTCAGAATGCTGGGGTTCGGGAGCAGGAAGAGGCTGGAGGGCCCCCGGGGGAGCATCGCCCATCTCTGTCGCCCCGCGTGGTGCCTCCTGCCCGTACCCCCTGACTCCGCACCCGCTCAGGTCTCCGAGCCTCAGCTCTTGGCTCATGGGTCCCAGAAATGACCCCCTCAGATTCTTCTTCAGCCCACCCCCCTCCCCGCGAGACAATCAATTTGAGCCTTAGTGCCCACCGGGCACCTGCTGGGGGCCTCAGTAGCCTCCACCTCCCCATCCTCTGCGTCCAGGTGGCCACTGCTGCCCGGGGTCCTGGCCCAACTCCGGCACCCATTCTTGCTCTCGCCACCCATGATGGCCCAGTGCCAAGCTCCGGGCCTGCGTGTCCTCCACCTCTGCCCACCCCTTCTCCCTGCACACAGGCTCCTGCCACTCTCCTCAGGCCTGAGGTCCCCCCCAGGAGAGGCCCAGAATGCAGAGGCTTGACCACCCTTTTCTAGAACATTCCTCTGGCCGTTGTGGGCAGGCTGGGCCCTGGGGTGGCCCCAACCCCAGCATGGTCCTTGAGGTCCCCTGCCCAAGGTCAAATAGGTACTGTGGTTGGAGACCCCTGGCGGAGTGGGAGGGTGCTGCGTCTGCCTGTGAGGGGTCCTGGGACCCCAGGGGGCTGGCGCCTTGCCTGCTCCATGGCCAGGCGATGCTGGGTGCGCCCAGCCGCCCTCACTCGCTGCTCGGGCCTCCTTCCCTCCCCACGCTGGGGCTTTGTTTGCCAGCTTTCTCGAGCACTGCTGTCGTTTCTGTGCCCATTCCCCAGGAGCAAGCAGCAGCTGGTGACACCCCCCCCCCCCCCGCCTCGGTAGGGACCAGCCCCTCCCCCCCGGCACTGAGCTGCTGGCCGAGTGTGGGGCTCGCTCCCTCTCTCGCTCTCTTTCTCTCTTGCGCTCTCTGTATATAAATAGAGATATATAGATATATATATATACATATATATGAGAGATCTATTTTTCTCCTTGGAACTCTATTAGAAAAAAAAAAAGCAAGTAAGCCACAAATGCTGTTGGTTTGCCTGGAGGTACCCAGAGGCCAGGGATCAGGGATGAATAAAAGAGCCCTTGGGGGCAAGCAAGTTGGTCTGACTCGTGGTCACTCACTGGGCCTGGGGACGGTGGGAGGGGGTGGCTGCGGCAGGACTTATTCTTGTCCCCCTCTGTGCCCCCTGCATGCAGGGAACAGCTGAGAGACCAGGGTGATCCTCCTGGTCCGGAGGGTCCCACAGCACCCTGCACCCGGAGGGCCCTCAGCTCTGGGGAAGGACCGCGGGCGGGGCGAGTGTGGCGAGCTCCACCCGCCTCACCTCTCGGCTGCCAATAGATTGGCAAGCTCCAGGGCTGGCGAGTGCTTCGCGTGCCAGGTTCTGGTCTAAGCCCAGCACCACCAGTCTCCTGAGTACCGGCAGGGGCAGGAGCGGTAGCCCCATCACAACCTTGAATATGTAGAGATCACACCTCCTGCGTCTAGAGTTTACTTAGTTTCCGAAAGGAGCGCTGTGGAGGCGGGGCTGTGGCCGGTAGCAGAGCACACAGTGTGTTCGCGAGCATGGGAGGGCTTGCTTGGTCTCAGCAGGCAGGAAGGAAAGTGCTCCAGGCTGGGTACGGCTGGGCCTCCTGCCAGGGCCTGGGCTCCATCCAGCAGCGGGGTAGAGGGGGCTGGAGCGTGGAGGGTGTTTGCCTTGCACTGACTCCGGTTCTATCCCCAGCATCCCATATGGCCCCCCGAGCACCACCAGGAGTGATTCCTGAGAGCAGAGCCAGGAGGAACCCCTGAGCATCGCCAGGTGTCTCCCACCCCCCCAAAAAAAGATGTTTAAATATAAGGGGTGGGCGCATGCCTCCCCCCGGCCTCTGGGCCCGAGAACAACACGTTTACCAGAAGCTGGTTCCTCCCAGGCAGCAGTCTGAACCCTGATCCAGCCCAGCCCCACTTCCCAGACCCCCAGGCCTGTGCTGGGGGCTGCTGTCCCAGGAAGGACCTTTCCTGAGCCTGCCTGAGCCTTTCCCTGTCGCAAGCAAACTGGCCTCCTGTGGGTTTCGCAATGCGTGAGTGTCCAATTACTTCCCACCCTCTCAGTGAGAATTAAAAGCTGCCTTAGGTCATAGCCTTAGGGCCGAGGTGGTGTCACATTCCCTGCCAGCCTGCTGGTGGAAGGCTCTAGAAAGCTCACCCTGCAGGAGAGGCTTTGCCCCGCTGACCTCAAGTAGGTCAGAGATTGGGAAAACCTGGGGTTTCCGGGCACGCAATACACACACTACACACACACACACACACACACACGGCTGTGGACCAGGCACCCTGTACACACACACACACACACACACGGCTGTGGACCAGGCACCCTGTACACACACACACACACACACACACACACACACACACACACGACTGTGGACCAGGTACCCAATCCACACACAGTTGTGCACACACATGGTTGTGCGTGCACACACACACACCGACTGTGGACCCTTGTTCACACACAAACCAGGCTAGAGAGGGAGGGTGCCCACTCAGCCCAGTGTGCTCCCATGCTCCCATGTGGGGCCAGACGGGGCCCTCGGCTTCCCCACCGGGGACACAGCCCTGCTTCTCTGTCGCAAGTATGAGTGGAATTTCAGCCACTGCCACCCGCCCCTTTCGGCGACCAAAGTGCTCATTGTTGCATGGGCGCCCTCCGCCTGGGCACGCCGGTGTTGTCACCAAGCAAATATTTCCTAGCCCGGGAGACAGAGGCCCCCTGCTAAGCACCCTGCCCCTCACCCCAGCCCTGCTGCTGGGAGCCCCACACATGAGTGACCGTCATCAGACCTCCAGGAGGAGCTGATCAGGAGGGCCTGGCCCGCCCATGCCAGAGGCACCCTCGAGGGAATTGGCAGAGGAGAGAAGCAGCAAAGGTGGCTCTGGGAAAGCCAGGGGGACTGGAGCCGCAGGCCGTGGTCACACCTGCTGTGTGTGCCTGAGCTGGTGGCTGACCCTCTCTGTGGCACTTCCCTCCTTCAGAGCATAATACTGGACTCGCGTCTGCTCTTTGTGTGAGAACGAGAGGGCGGGGGACGTGCTAGTAAGCGAGAAGGGGCCCTGGCTCCAAGCGCCTTGCCAGGTGCCTGCGGGATGGCTGTGTTAGGGCACACGCCGTGTTAGGGCGCACGCCCCACCCAGCGAGCGCACCAGCTGCCCCCCTGCGCACCCCAGACAGGAGGACCCGTGGGTCCCGTCCATGTTCCTTGGCGTCCCCAAGCCTCAGATGGGCCCCCTGATCCGTCTGTTGTGGCCGGGAGTCCTCAGGACAGCCTGAGCAGTGGCCCCCTGCCCTCTAGGCTGGTGGGGAACAGGTGCCCCTGATCGGGCAGGGGGCACACCACAGCTGCCCACCCCACCCTGAGTCCCCAGTCCCAAGACCGTTTGCATGGCACCGTCCAGCCCAGCTGTGACCCTCGCCCTGAAAAAGAGCGTGTGACTGAGAGACTCGACCCCCAAGAGAGAAGCCAGCCGCTGCCCACTGCATGTCCTGCCCTCAGCCGGCTGCTCAGGATGAGGGGAGCCGAGCTCAGCAGAGAGGGTGACAGATGGCCGTTCCTCATCGCAGCGTAGCCCCACCACCCTGGGCCACCCCCGCTGCAGGTACCCTGCAGGCCACAGATCAATAGCCAAAGGGCACGGGGCCCTCCAGGCGCTGCCACCATAGAGCTGGCCACCGTGTGTGTGGCCCAAGGAAGGGTTGTGGCTCCCCAGCCTGGAAGTTCTCCCAGTCCACCCCTGGGCCTAGGCTGATGTATGGCTGGACACCCAGGGCACACACAGGTGCCCTCTGTGCCCCTCCCTAGCAGGCGCCTGTCACTAGCCCCATCCTCAGCAGTTAGAGCTTTGCTCCAGGACCAGAGGACAGAAGCATCTGAGCAGCCTTGCTGGAGCTCTGGGCTGCTCCCGGCTCTGTGCAGTGCATGGGGCACTCCATGGGCACTCCAAGGGGCTCAAGCACAAGCGCCACCCAAGGGCTCGAACCCCGACTACACCCTCACAACAGATTCTCAGCCCATTGATTTCTCTCAGCAGGCTTTGCTCACGGTGCAGCACATCCTCCTCACCTCTTGGCATCCTCCTCACCTGCTAATATCCTCACCTGCTGATATCCTCTCATCACCTGATAGCCTCCTCACCTCCTAATATCCTCCTCACCTCCTAATATCCTCCTCACCACCTAATATCCTCCTAACCACCTGATATCCTACTCACCTAATCTCACGACCTGATATCCTCATCTCCTAATATCCTCCTCACCAACTGATATTCTACTCACCTAATATCCTCACCTCCTGATATCCTCAACACCATCTAATATCCTCCTCACCTCCTGATAGCCTCCTCACAACCTGATATCCTCCTCACCTAATATCTTCCTAACCACCTGATATCCTACTGACCTCCTAATATCCTCCTCACGACCTGATATCCTCCTCAACTCCTGGCATCCTCCACACCTCCTGGCATCCTCCTCACTACCTAATATCCTCTTCACCTCCCTGCATCCTCCTCACTTCATAATATCCTCTTCACCTAATATCCTCCTCACCACCTAATATCCTCCTCACCTCCTAATATCCTCCTCACCCCAAAATATCCTCCTCACATCCTAATATCCTCCTCACAACCTAAAATCCTCCCCAACTCCTAATACCTTCCTCACCACCTAATATCCTCTTTACCACCTAATCTCACCTGCTAGCATACGTCTAACCATCTAATATCCTCCTCACCACCTAATATCCTCCTCACCTTCTGATATCCTCATCACCTCCTGATATCCTCCTCAACACCCAATATTCTCCTCACCACCTAATATCCTCCTCACCTCCTAATATCCTCCTCACCTACTAAAATCCTCCTCATCACCTGATGTCTTCACCTGCTGATATCCTCCTAACCAACCAATATCCTCACCACCTAATATCCTCTTCAAGTCCTGATATCCTACTCACCTCCTGATATCCTCCTCACCAACCAATATACTCCTTACCAGCTGATATCCCCATAAATTCCTTATATCCTCCTCACCTCCAGATATCCTTATCAGCCTAATATCCTCCTCAACACCTAATAACCTCCTCAACTCCTAATATCCTCACTCTTAATATCCTCCTCACCTCTTGGCATCCTCACCTGGTATCCTCCTAACCTCATGGAATCCTCTTCACCACCTAATATCCTCCTCACCACCTGATATCCTCCTCACCTACTGAAATGCTACTCAACACCTAATATCCTCCTTACCACCTAATATCCTCCTCAGCTCCTGGCACCCTTCTAACCATGTAATATCCTCGTCACCACCTAATATCCTCCTCACCTCCTAATATCATCCTCCCTCTTAATATCCTCCTCACTTCTTGGCATCCTCTTCAACTGGCATCCTCCTAACATCCTGGAATCCTCGTAACCACCTAATATCCTCCTCACCACCTGATATCCTCAACTCCTGATATCCTTCTCACCACCAAATAACCTCCATACCACCTAATATCCTCCTCAACTTCTTATATCTTCCTCACTTCCTGGCATCCTCCTCACCTAATATACTCCTCACCAACTAATATCCTCCTCAACTAATATTCTCCTCACCTAATATCCTCCTCACCTCCTGATATCCTCACCCCCGATATCCTCCATACCACTCAATATCCTCCTTACCAGCTAATATCTTCCTCAACTACTAATATACTCCTCACCTCCTGGCATCCTCCTCACCTAATAAACTCCTCATCACCTAATATCCTCCTCACCTCCTAAAATCCATCTCACCACCTAATATCCTCATCACCACCTAATATCCTACATACCACCTAATATCCTCCTCACCTCCTGGCATCCTCCTCACCTCCTGGCATCCTCCTCACAACCTAATATCCTTCTCACCTCCAGGCTTCCTCCTCACCTCCTAATATCCTCTTCACCACCTAATATCCTCTTCACCACCTAATATCCTCCTTACCACATAGTATCCTCACCTCCTGGCATCCTTCTAACCACCTAATATCCTCCTCACCAACTAATATCCTCCTCACGTCCTGATATCCTCATCACCTACTGATATCCTCCTCACCACCCAATATCCTCCTCACCTCCTACTATTCTTTTCACCTTCTGCCATCCTCCTCACCTAATATACTCCTTACCACCTAATATCCTCCTCAGGTCCTAATATCCTCCTGACTGCTTAATATCCTCCTCACCACATAATATCCTCCTCACATCCCGGCATCCTCTTCACCTAATATCCTTTTCTCCACCTAATATCCTCCTCACCACCTAATATCCTCTTCACCTCCTGGCTTCCTCCTCACCTCCTAATATCCTCTTCACCACCTAATATCCTTACCACATAGTATCCTCCTCACCTCCTGGCATCCTTCTAACCACCTAATATCCTCCCACCACCTAATATCCTCCTCACCTCCTGACATCCTCATCACCTCCTGATATTCTCCTCACAACTGAATATCCTCCTTACCACCTAATATCCTCCTCACCTCCTAATATCCTCCTCACCTACTAATATCTTTCTCAACTTCTGATGTCCTCCTCACCTCCTGATATCCTCCTCACCACCCAACATCCTTCGTACCACCTAATATCCTCCTCACCTCCTAATATCCTTCTCACCTCTTGGCATCCTCCTCACCTAATACACTCCTCACCACCTAATATCCTCACTCTTAATATCCTCCTCACCTCTTGGCATCCTCACCTGGTATCCTCCTAACCTCATGGAATCCTCTTCACCACCTAATATCCTCCTCACCACCTGATATCCTCCTCACCTACTGAAATGCTACTCAACACCTAATATCCTCCTTACCACCTAATATCCTCCTCAGCTCCTGGCACCCTTCTAACCATGTAATATCCTCGTCACCACCTAATATCCTCCTCACCTCCTAATATCATCCTCCCTCTTAATATCCTTCCTCATTTCAAATATCCTCCTCACTTCTTAATTTCCTCCTCACCTCCTGGCATCCTCCTCACCTCCTGGCATCCTCCTCACCACCTAATATCCTCCTTACCTCCTAATATCCTCCTCACCACCTAATATCCTCCTCACCTCCTAATATCCTCCTCACCTCTTAATATCCTCCTCACTCCTGGCATCCTCCTCACCTCCTGGCATCCTCCTCACCACCTAATATCCTCCTCACCTCCCGGCTTCCTCACCTCCTAATGTCTTCTTCACCTAATATCCTCCTCACCACCTGATATCCTCTTCACCGCCTGAAATCCTCCTCACCACCTAATATCCTCCTTATGACATACTATCCTCCTCACCTCCTGGTATCCTCCTCACCACCTAATATCTTCCTTATCTCCTGATATCCACCTCACCTCCTGATAAAGTCCTCACCACTCAATATTCTCTTTACCACCTAATATCCTCCTCACATCCAAATATCCTCCTCACCACCTAATGCCCTACTTACCACCTAATATCCTCCTCACCTCCTGTCATCCTCCTCACCTAATATACTCCTCACCACGAAATATCCTCCTCACCACCAAATATCCTCCTCACCTAATATCCTTCTCACCACCTAATATCCTCCTCACCACCTAATATCCTCCACACGTCCTGATAGTCTCCTCACCTGATATCCTCCTAAACAACAAATATCCTCCTTACCACTTAATATCCTCCTCACCACCTAATACTCTCCTTACCATCTTATATCCTCCTCACCTGCTGGCATCCTTCTCAACACCAATTATCCACCTCACCACCTAATATCCTCCTCACGTCCTGATATCCTCCTCATCACCCAATATCCCCTTACCACCTGATATCCTCACCTAATATCCTCCTCACTTCTTAATATCCTTCTCACCTCCTGGCATTTTTCTCACCACCTAATATCCTCCTGACCTCCTGACAACCTCATCACCTCCTGATATTCTCCTTACCACCGAATATCCTCCTTATCACCTAATATCCCGCTCACATCCTAATATCATCCTCACCTATTAATATCTTCCTCACCTTCTGATGCCCTCCTCACCACCCGATATCCTCCTCACCGCCTAATATCCTCGTTACCTCCTAATATCCTCCTCACCTACTAATATCCTCCTCACCTCCTGATGTCCTCCTCACATAATATACTCCTCACCACCCAATATCCTCCTAACCACCTAATATCCTCACCTCTTAATATCCTCCTCACCTCCTGACATCCTCATCACCTCCTGATATTCTCCTCACCACCAAATATCCTCCTTACCACCTAATATCCTCCTTATCTCCTAATATCCTCCTCACCACCCAATATACTCCTCACCACCTAATATTTTTCTCACCTCCTGATATCCTCCTCACCTCCTGATGTCCTCTTCTCCACCCAATATACTCCTCACCACCTAATATTTTCCTTCTCACCAAATATCCTCCTCAACTCCTGATATCGTTCTCACCACCCAATATCCTTCGTACCGCCTAATATCCTCCACACCTCCTAATATACTTCTCACCTCCTGGCACCCTCCTCACCTAATACACCACCTAATATCCTCATCTCCTAATATCCTCCTCCCCTCTTAATTTCCTCCTCACCTTCGTGCATCCTTCTCACCTCCTGGCATATTCCTCACCACCTAATATACTCCTTACCTCCTAATATCCTCCTCACCACCTAATATTCTCCTCACTTCCTGATGTCCTCCTCACCACCTGTTATCCTCCTCACCACCCAATATCCTCCTTACCTCCTAATATACTCCTCAACACCTGTCATTCTCCTAACCTAATATACTTTGCAGCACCTAATATCCTCCTCAACTCCTAATATCCTACTCAACTTCTAATATCCTCCACACATCCTGGCATCCTCCTCACCTCCTGGCATCCTCCTCACCTCCTAATATCCTCCTCACCACCTAATATCCTCCTTACCTCCTAATATCCTCCTCACATCCTAATATTCTCACCTCCTGATCTCCTCACCTCCTGATATCCTCTTCACCACCCAATATCCTCCTTATCTCCTAATATCCGCCTAAACACCTCCTAATATCCTCCTCAACTCTAAATATCCTCCTCACCTCCTGGCATCCTCCTCACCTCCTGAAATCCTCCTCAACACCTAATATCCTTCTTACCACATACTCTGCTCCTCACCTCCTGCATCCTCCTCACCACCTAATATCCTCCTCACCACCTAATATATTCCTCACCTCCTGATATCCTCCTCACCTCCTGATAAAATCCTCACCACCCAATATTCTCTTTACCATCTAATATCCTCCTCACCACCTAATATCCTCCTTACCACCTAATATCTTCCTCGATTCCTGTCATCCTCCTTACCTAATATACTACTCAGCACCTAATATCTTCCTAAACTCCTAATATCCTCCTCACCTCTTAATATCCTCCTCACCTGCTGGCATCCTCCTCACCTCCTGGCATCCTCCTCACTTCCTAATATCTTCTTCACCACCTAATATCCTCCTCACCACCTAATATCCTTCTCACCACCTAATATCCTCCTCACCACCTAATATCCTCACATGTCCTGATATAACTCCTCACCTCCTAATATCCTTCTCAACACCAAATATCCTCCTTACCACCTAATGTCCTCACCACCTAATACCCTCCTTATCATCTTATATCCTCCTCACCTCCTGGCATTCTTCTCACCACATATTATCCTTCTCACCACTTAATATCCTCATCTGATATTCTCCTCAACTTCCAATATCCCCTTACCACTTTATATCCTATTCACCTCCTAATATCCTCCTCACCTCTTAATATCCTCACCTCCTGGCATCCTTCTTACCACCTAATATCCTCCTCAACTTCTGACATCCTCATCACCTCCTGATATTCTCCTCATCACCGAATATCCTGCTTACCACCTAATATCCTGCTCACCTCGTAATATCACCCTCACCTACTAATATCTTCGTCAACTTCTGATGTCCTCCACACCTCCTGATATCCTCCTCACCACCCAATATAATCCTCACCACTTAATATCTTCATCACCTCCAGATATCCTCCTCACCTCCTGATATCCTCCTCACCACCTAATATCCTCCTTACCTCCTAATATCCTCCTCACCTACTAATATAATCCTCACCTCCTGATGTCCACCTCAGCTTCTGATATCCTCCTCACCAACCAATATCATCCTCACCTAATATCTCCTCACCTCCTGTCATTCTCCTCACCTAATATACTCCTCACCACCCAATATCCTTCTCACCAACTAATATCTCACCTCTTAATATCCTCCTCACCTCCTAGCATCCTTTTCACCTCCTGGCATGCTCCTCACCACCTAATATCCTTCTCACATCCCGGCTTCCTCCTCACCTCCTAATATCCTCTTCACCACCTAATATTCTCCTCACCACATAATATCTTCCTCACCTAATATCCTCCTTACCACCTGATATCCTCCTCACCTCCTGGCATCCTTCTCACCACCTAATATCCTCCTCACCACATAATATCTTGCTCACCTCCTGATATCCTCCTCACCTCCTGCTATACTCCTCACCATCCAATATTCTCGTTACCACCTAATATTCTCCTCACCTCCAAATATCCTCCTCACGACCTAATATCCTCCTTACCACCTAATATCCTTCTCACTTCCTGGCATCCTCTTCACCTCCTGGCATCCTCTTCACTACCTTATATTCTCCTCACCTCCTGGCTTCCTCCTCACCCCCTAATATCCTCGTCACCACCTAATATCCCCCACACGTCCAGATATCCTCCTCACCTCCTGATACCCTCTTCACCACCCAATATCCTCCTTACCACCATATATCCTCCTCACCACCTAATTTCCTCCATACCACCTTGTATCCTCCTCACCTCCTGGCATCCTTCTCACCACATATTATCCACCTCACCACCTAATATCATCCTCACCTCCTGATATCCTCCTCACCTCCTGATATCCTTATTACCTTCTGATATCTCCTCACCACCCAATATCCTCCTAACCACTGGATATCCTCCTAACCTCCTAATATCCTCCTCACCTCCTAATATCCTCCTAACCTCTTAATATCCTCCTCACCTCCAGGTCTCCTCCTCACCTCCTGGCATCCTCCTCACCATCTAATATCCTCCTCACCTACTAATATTATCCTCACCTCCTGATGTCCTCCTCACCTTCAGATATCCTCCTCACCTCCCAATATCCTCCTCACCTCCTAATATCCTTCTCACCTCCTGTCATCCTCCTCACTTAATATACTCCTAACCATATAATATCCTCCTCACCTCTCAATATCCTCCTGATCTCTTGATATCCTCCTCACCTCCTGGCATCCTCCTCACCTCCTGGCATCTTCCTCACCGCCTAATATCCTCCTCACCTCACGGCATACTCCTCACTTCCTAATATCCTCATCACCACCTAATATCCTCCTCACCGCCTAATATCCTCCTAACCTCCCGATATCTTTCTCACCAACCAATATCTTCCTTACCACCTAATATCCTCCTCACCTCCTAATATCCTTTCCACTACCTAATTACTCCTCACCACCTAATATCCTCCTTACCACATACTATTCTCCTCACCTTCTGGCATCCTTCTCACCACATAATATCCTCCTAACCACCTATTATCCTCCTCACCTCCTGATATCCTCATCATCTCCTGATATCCTTCTCACCACCAATAACCTACTTACCACCTAATATCCTCCTCACCTCCTAATATCCTCCTCACCTACTAATATCTTCCTCACCTTTTGATGTCCTCCTCACCTCCTGATATCCTCCTCACCACCCAATATCCTCCTCACATCCTAATATCCTTCTCACCTCCTGTCATTCTCCTCACCTAATAAACTCCTCACCACCAAATGTTCTCCTCACCTCCTAATATCCTCCTCACCTCCTGGCATCCTCCTCACCTCCAGGAGTTCTCCTCATCACCTAATATCCTCCTCACCTCCCGACTTCCACCTCACCTAATATCCTCTTCAACACCTAATATTGTATTCACCCCCTAATATACTCCTTACCACATAGTATACTCCTCACATCCTGGCATCTTTCTCAGCACCTAATATCCTCTTCACCTCCTGACATCCTCATCACCTCATGATACTCTCACCACCGAATATCTTTACAACCTAATATCCTCCTCACCTCCTAATATCCTTCTCACCTACTAATATCTTCCTCACCTTCTGATGTCCTGCTCACCTCCTGATATCCTCACCACCAATATACTCCTCAACAAATAATATCTTCCTCACCTCCTGATATCCTCCTCAACTCCTGATATCCTCCTCACCAACCAATATCCTTCTTACCACCTAATATCCTCCTCACCTCCTGGCATCCTCCTCACCTTCTGGAATCCTCCTCACCACCTAATATCCTCCACACCTACTAATATCCTCCTCACCTCCTTATGTCCTCACATTCTGATATACTCCTCACCACGGAATGTCCTCCTCACCACCCAATATCCTCCTCACCTCCTAATATACTCACCTATTAATATCCTCCTCACCTCCAGGCATCGTCTTCACCTCCAGGCATCCTCCTTAGCACCTAATATCCTTCTCACCTCTCAGTTTTCCCCTCACTTCCTAATATCCTTTTCACCACCTAATATCCTCCTCACCTCCTAATATCCTCCTCAACACCTGATATCCTCGTCACCTCCTGAAATCCTCCTCACCATCTAATATCCTCCTTATGATATAGCATCCTCCTCACCTCCTGGCATTTTTCTCACTACATAATATCCTCCTCACCACCTAATATCTTCCTTGACACCTGATATCCTCCCTACCTCCTGATATACTACTCCCCACCCAATATTCTCTTTACCACCTAATATCCTTCTCACCTCCAAAAATCCTACTCACCACCAAATATCCTTTTTACCACCTAATATCCTCCACACCTCCTGGCATCCTCCTCACCTCCTGGCATTCTCTTCACCACCTGATATCTCCTCAACTCCCGGCTAGCTCCTCACCTCCTAATATAGTCTTCACCACCTAATATCTTCCACACGTCCTGATATCCTGGTCACCTCCTGATATCCTCTTCACCAACCAATATCCTCCTTACCAACTTATATCCTCACCACATAATATCCTCCTTAACACATCATATCCTCCTCACCTCCTGGCATCCTTCTCACCATTATTATCCTCCTGACAAAGTAATATCCTCCTCACCTCCTGATATTCTCCTCAACTCCTGATAGCCTCCTCCCCACCCAATATCCTCCTTACCACCTGATATCCTCCTCACCTTCTAATATCCTCCTCACCTCTTAATATCCTTCTCACCTCCTGGAATCCTCACCACCTAATATTCTCGTTACCACCGAATTTCCTCCTCACCTCCTGATATCCTTATTACCTCCTGAATTCCACCTCACCACCCAATATCCAACTTGCCACCTAATATCCTCCTCAACTATTAATATATTCCTCACCTCCTGATGTCCTCCTCACCTCCTGATATACTCCTCACCACCCAAAATCCTGCTCACCACCAAATATCCTTCTTACCAATTAAAATCCTCCTCACCTCCTAATATCCTCTTCACCACCTAATATCCTCCAAACCACCTAATATCCTCCTCACCTCCTGGCATCCTTCTCACCACCTAATATACTCTCCACGACCTAATATCCTCCTTACCACATAGTATCCTCCTCACCTCCTGGCATCCTTCTCACCACCTAATATCCTCCTCACCACCTAATATACTCCTCACCTCCTGATATTCTCATCACCTACTAATATCTTCCTCACATTCTGATGTCCTTCTCACCTCCTGATATCCTCCTCACCACCCAATATACTCCTCACCACCTAATATCTTTCTCAACTCCTGTCATCCTCCTCACCTGATATATTCTTCACCAACTAATATCCTCCAGACCTCTTAATATCTTCCTCACCTCCTGGCATCCTCCTCACCTCTTGGCATCCTCCTCACCTCCTGGCATCCTCCTCACCACCTAATATCCTCCTCACCTCCCGGCATCTTCCTCACCTCCTAATATCCTCTTCACCACCTAATATCCTCCTTACCACATAGTATCCTCCTCACCTCCTGGCATCCTTCTCACCACCTAATATCTTCCTCACCATCTAATATTTTCCTCACCTCCTGACATCCTCATCATCTACTGATATTCTCCTCACCACCGAATATCCTCCTTACCACCTAATATCCTCCTCACCTCCTAATATCCTCCTCACCTACTAATATCTTTCTCACCTCCTGATATCCTTCTCACCTCCTGATATCCTCCTCACCACCCAATATTCCTCACACCTAATATCTTCCTCACCATCAAATATACTCCTCATCTTTTAATATCATCCTCACCTCCTGATATCGTTCTCAACACCCAATATACTTCGTACCACATAATATCCTCTTCGCCTCTAATATCCATCTCACCTCCTGGCATTCTCCTCACCTAATACACTCCTCACTACCTAATATCCTCATCTCCTAATATCCTCCTCACCTCTTAATTTCCTCCTCAACTCCAGGCATCCTCCTCACCACCTAATATCCTCCTTACCTCCTAATATCCTCATCACCTCCTAATATCCTCCTCACCACTTGATATCCTTTTCACCTTCTGATATAGTCGTCACCACCAATATCCTCCTTACCTCCTAATAACCTCCTAAACTCCTGTCATTCTCCTCACCTAATATCCTCCTCAGCACCTAATATCCTCCTCACCTCCTAATATCCTCCTCAACTCTGAATATGCTCCGCACCACCTGGCATCCTCTTCACCTCCTGGCATCCTCCTCACCATCTATTATCCACCTCACCTCCCGGCTTCCTCCTCACCCCCTAATATCCTCTTCACCACTTAATATCCTCCTCACCAGCTGCTATCCTATTCACCTCCTGAAATCCTCCTAACCACCTAATATACTCCTTACCACATACTATCCTCCTCACTTCCTGGCATCGTTCTCACCACCTAATATCCTCCTCACCACCTAATATCTTCCTTACCACCTAATATCCTCCTCACCTCCAAATATCCTCCTCCTCACCGCCTGTCATCCTCCTCACCTAATATACTCCTCAGCACCTAATATCTTCCTCACCTCCTAATATCTTCCTCACCTCTTAATATCCTCCTCACCTCCTGGCATCCTCCTCACCTCCTAATATCTTCATCACCACCTGATATCCTCCTCACCTCCTGATATCCTCCTCAACACCAAATATCCTCCTTTCCACCTAATACCCTCCTCACCACTTAATACCCTCCTTACCATCTTATATCCTCCTCACCTCCTGGCATCCTTTTCACCACCTATTATCCTCCTCACCACCTAATATTCTCCTCACCTCCTGATATGCTCCTCATGACCCAATATCCCCTTTCCACCTGATATCCTCCTCACCTCCTAATATCCTCTTCACCACCTAATATCTTCCTTACCACATAGTATCCTCCTCACCTCCTGGCATCCTTCTCACCACCTAATATCCTCCTCATCTCCTGACATCTTCATCACCTACTGATATTCTCCTCAACACCGAATATCCTCCTTACCATCTAATATCCCGCTCACCTCCTAATATCAACCTCATCTACTAATCTCTTCCTCACCTTCTGATGTCCTCCTCACCTCCTGATATCCTCCTCACCACACAAAATACTCCTCACCACCTAATATCTTCCTCACCTCCTGATATCCTACTCACCTCTTGATATCCTCCTCACCACCTAATATCCTCCTTACCTCATAATATCCTCCTTACCTACTAATATCCTCCTAACCTCCTGATGTCCTCCTCACCACCTAATATCCTCCTCACATCCTAATACCGCCTCACCTCCTGTCATCCTCTTCAACTAATATACTTCTCACCACACAATATCCTCCTCACCACCTAATATCCTCACCTCTTAATATCCTCCTCACCTTCTGGCATCCTCTTCACCTCCTGGCATCCTCCTCACCACCTAATATCCTTCTCACCTCCTGGCTTCCTCCTTACCTCCTAATATCCTCTTCACCACCTAACATCCTCTTCACCACCTAATATCCTCCTCACCACCTGATATCCTCATCACCTCCTGATATCCTCCTCACCTACTAATATCTTACTCACCTTCTGTTCTCCTTACCTCCTGATATCTTCCTCACCACCCAATATACTCCTCACCACCTAATATCTTCCTCACCTCTTGATATCCTCCTCACCTCCTGATATCCTCCTCACCACCCAACATACTCCTCAGCACCTAATATTTTCCTCACCACCAAATATCCTCCTTAACTTTTAATATCATCCTCACCTCCTGATATCGTTCTCAACACCCAATATACTTCGTACTTCATAATATCCTTTTCACCTCTAATATCTTTCTCACCTCCTGGCATCCTCCTCACCTAATACACTCCTCACCACATAATATCCTCATCTCCTAATATCCTCCTCACCTCTTAATTTCCTCCTCAACTCCAGGCATCCTCCTCACCACCTAATATCCTCATCACCTCCTAATATCCTCATCACCTCCTAATATCCTCCTCACCTCCTGAGGTCCTCCTCACCTCCTGATATCCTAGTCATCACCCAATATCCTCCTTACCTCCTAATAACCTCAACTCCTGTCATTCTCCTCACCTTATGTACTGCTCAGCACCTAATATCCTCCTCAACTCTTAATATTCTCCTCACGTCCTGGCATCCTCTTCAACTCCTGGCATCCTCCTCACCACCTATTATCCACCTCACCTCCTGGCTTCTTCCTCACGCCATAAAATCCTCTTTACCGACTAATATCCTCCTTACCACCTGATATCCTCCTCACCTCCTGAAATCCTCCTCACCACCTAATATACTCCTTACCACATACTATCCTCCTCACCTCCTGGCATCCTTCTCACCACCTAATATCCTGCTCACCACCTAATATCTTCGTTACCACCTAATATCCTCCTCACCTCCAAATATCCTCCTCACCTCCAAATATCCACCTCACCACGTAATATCCTCCTTTCGACAAAATATCCTGCTCACCTCCTGTTATCCTCCTCACCTAATATACTCCTCAGCACTTAATATCTTCCTCACCTAATATCTTCCTCACCTCCTAATATCCTCCTCACCTCCTAATATCCTCTTCACCACCTAATATCCTCCTCACCTCCGAATATCCTTCTCCCCTCCTAATATCCTCCTCACCACCTAATATCCTCCTTTCCACCTAATATACTGCTCACCTCCTAATATCAACCTCACCTACTAATATCTTCCTCACCTTCTGATGTCCTCCTCACCTCCTGGTATCCTCCTCACCACCCAATATACTCCTCACCACAAATATCTTCCTCACCTCCTGATGTCCTCCTCACCTCCTGATATCCTCCTCACCACCCAATATCCTCCTCACATCCTAATATCTCCTCACCTCCTGTCATCCTCCTCACCTTATATACTACTCACACCCAATATCCTCCTCACCACCTAATATCCTCACCTCTTAATATCCTCCTCACCTTCTGGCATCCTCTTCACCTCCTGGCATCCTCACCACCTAATATCCTTCTCACATCCCGCCTTCCTCCTCACCTCCTAATATCCTCTTCACCACCTAATATCCTCCTCACCACCTGATATCCTCATCACCTCCTGAAATCTTCCTCACCATCTAATAGCCTCCTTACCACATAGTATCCTCCTAACCTCCTGGCATCCTTCTCACCACCTAATATCTTCCTCACCTCCTGATATCCTCCTCACCACCCAATATTTTCTTTACCACCTAATATCCTCCTCACCTCCAAATATCCTCCTCTCCACCTAATATCCTTTTTACCACCTAAGATCCTCCTCACCTCCTGCATCCTCCTGACCTCCTGGAATCCTCTTCACCACCTTATATCCTCCTCACTTTCAGCTTCCTCCTCACCTCCTAATATCCTCTTCACCACCTAAAATCCTCCACATGTCCCGATAAACTTCTCATCTCATGATATCCTCTTCACCACCCAATATCCTCCTGACCACCTTATATCCTCCTCACCACCTAATCTCCTCCTTACCACCTTATATCCTCCTCACCTTCTGGCATCCTTCTCACAACCTCTTATCCACCTCACCACCTTATATCTTCCTCACGTCCTGATATCCTCATTACCCCCTGATATCTCCTCACCACACAATGTCCTCCTTACCAGCTAATATCCTCCTCACCACCTAATATCCTCCTCACCCACTAATATCTACCTAACCTCTAGATGTCCTCCTCAACTCCTGATATCCACCTCACCACCCAATATTATCCTCACCACCTAATATCCTGCTCAACTGTTAATATCCTTCTCATCTCCTGATATCGTCCTCACCACACAATATCCTTCTTACCACTTAATATCCTCCTCACCTCCTAATATCATCCTCAACTCCGGGCATCCTCCTCACCTAATCTACTCTTCACCACCTAATACCCTCCTCACCTCCTAATATCCTCCTCACCTACTAATATTCTCCTCACCTCCTGATGTCCTCCTCACCTCCTGACATCCTCCTCACCACCCAATATTCTCCTCACCTCCTAATATCCTTCTCACTTCCTGTCATCCTCCTCACGTAATACACATCTAACCACCTAATATACTCCTTACTTCTTCATATCCTCCTGACCTCTAAGTATCCTTCTCACCTCCTGGCATCCTCCTCACCTCCTGGCATCCTCCTCACCACCTAATATCCTCCTCACCTCCCAGCATACTCCTCACCTCCTAATATCCTCCTCACCACCTAATATCCTCCTCACCACCTAATATCCTCCTCACCACCTAATATCCTCCTCACCTCCTGGCTTTCTACTCACCTCCTAATATCCTCTACATCACCTAATATCCTCTTTACTACATAGTATCCTCCTCACCACCTATATACTCCTCACCCCCTGATATCCCCCTCACCTCCTGATATCCTCCTCACCTCCTGGCATCCTCCACACCTAATATACCCTTACCACCCTATATTGTCCTCACCTCCTATTATCCTCCTTACCTCTTAATATCCTCGTCACTTCCTGGCATCCTACGCATCTCCTGGCATCCTCCTCACCACCTAATATCCTTCTGACCTCCCGGCATCCTCCTCACCTTCTGAAATACTCCTCACCCCCTAATATCCTTCCCACCTCCCGGCATCCTCCTCACCTTCTGAAATCCTCCTCAACACCTCATATCCTCCTCACCATCTGATATCTTCCTCACCACCTAATATCCTCCTCATCATCTAATATCCTCCTCACCTCCTGATATCTTCCTCACCAACCAATATCCTCCTTACCACCTAATATCCTCCTCACTTCTTAAAATCCTCCTCACCTGCTGGCATCCTCCCCAGCAAATATACTCCTCACTACCTAATATCCTCTTCACATCTTAATATCCTCCTCACCTCCTGAAATCCTCCTCACTTGGCATCCTCCTGACCTCCTGGCATCCTCCACACCACCTAATCACCTCCTCATCACCTGGCATCCTTCTCACCACCTAATATCCTCCTCACCTCTTAAAATCCTCCTCACCTCCTGGCATCCTTCTCCCCAGCTAATATCCTCCTCACCACCTAATATCCTCCTCACATTCTAATATCCTCCTCACCACCTGATATCCTCCTAATATCCTGATATCATTCTCACTTCCTGATATCCTTCTCACCACCTAATATTCTCCTTACCACTGAATATCCTCCTCAACTCCTGGCATCCTTCTCACCACCTAATATCCTCCTGACCACCTAATATCCTCCTCAGCTCTTAATATCCTCCTCACCTCCTGGCATCTTCTTCATCTAATATAAACTCACCACCTAATATCCTCCTCACCTGTTAATATCCTCCTCAACTCCTGGCATCCTCCTCACCTTCTGCTATCGTCCTTCCCACCTAATATCCTCCTCACCTTCTGGCATCCTCCTCACTTCCTGAAATCCTCCTCACTACCTAATATAATCCCTGCCACCTAATATCCTCCTCACCTCCTGGTATCTTCCTCATCACATAATATCCTCCTAACCTCCCAGCATCTTCCTCACCTGGCATCCTCCTGACCTCCTGGCGTCCTCCAAATGACCAAATCACCTCCTCACTACCTAATATCCTCCTCACCTCCTAATATGCTCCAGACCACTTAATATGCTCCTCACGACCCCGCATCCTCCTCACCTCCTGGCATCCTCCTCACCACATAATATCCTCCTAACCTCCTGGCATCCTCATCACCTTCTAATATCCTCGTCACCACCTAATATCCTCATCACCACCTAATATCCTCCTCACCTCCCGGCTTCCTCCTGACCTCCTAATATTCTCTTCACCACTTAATATCCTCCTCACAACCTAATATCCTCCTTACCACATAGTATCCTCCTCACCTCCTGGCATCCTTCTCATCACCTTATATCCTCCTCACCACCTAATATTCTCCTCACCTCTTGATATCCTCATCACCTCCTGCTATCCTCCTCACCACCCAATATTCTACTTACCAACTTATATCCTACTCACCTCCTGATATACTCCTCACCACCCAATATCCTCCTCACCACCTAATATCCTCCTCACCTTCTAATATATTCCTGAACTCTTAATATCCTCCTCACCTCCTGGCATCCTCCTTACCTCCCGGCATACTCCTCACCTCCTAATATCCTCTTGACCACCTAATATCAACTCACCACCTAATATCCTCCTCACCTCCCGGCTTCCTGCTCACCTACTAATATCCTCTACACCAACTAATATGCTCCTCACCACCTAAAATCTTATTACCACATAATATCCTCCTCACCTCCTGGCATCCTCCACACCTAATATACCCTCACCAATCTATATCGTCCTCACCTCCTATTATCCTCCTCACTTCTTAATATCTTCTTCACCTCCTGGCATCTACGCACCTCCTGGCATCATCCTCACCACCTAATATCCTCCTGACCTCCCGGCATCCTCCTCACCTTCTGAAATCCTCCTCGACCCCAAATATCCTTATCACCTCCTGGCATCCTCCTCACCATCTAAAATCCTCCTCACCACCTCATATCCTCCTCACCACCTCATATCCTACTCACCACCTAATATCCTCCTCACCACCTAATATCCTCCTGGCCTCCCGGCATCCTCCTCACCTTCTGAAATCCTCCTCGACCCCAAATATCCTTATCACCTCCCGGCATCCTCCTCACCATCTAAAATCCTCCTCACCACCTCATATCCTCCTCACCATCTCATATCCTACTCACCACCTAATATCCGCCTCACCTCCTAATATCCTCCTGACCTCTTAATATCCTCCTCACCTCTGGCATCCTCTTCACCTCTTGGCATCCTCCTCACCACCTATTATCCTCCTCACCTCCCAGCATATTCCTCACCTCCTAATATCCTCTTCACCACCTAATATCCTCCTCACCACCTGATATCCTCCTCACCTCCTGATATCATACTCACTTCCAGATATCCTCCTCACCACCTATTATTCTCCTTTCCACCGAATATCCTCCTCACCTCCTGGCATCCTTTTCACCACCGAATAACCTCCTCACCATCTAATATCCTCCTCAACTCCTGATATCCTCCTCACCTCCTGGCATCCTCCACACCTAATATACCCTCATCAACCTATATCGTCCTCACCTCCTATTATCCTCCTCACTTCTTAATATCCTCATCACCTCCTGGCGTCCTACGCACCTCTAGGCATCCTCCTCACAACCTAATATCCTCTTGACCTCCCGGCATCCTTCGCACCTTCTGAAATTCACCTCACCCCCTAATATCCTACTCACCTCCCGGCATCCTCCTCACCTTCTAAAATCCTCCTCACCACCTGATATCCTCCTCACCACCTGATATCCTCCTCACAACCTAATATCCTTCTCACCTTCCGCTACCCTCCTCAACTCCTGAAATCCTTCTCACCTACTGGTATCCTTCTCACCACCAAATATCCTCCTCCTCATCCAATATCCTTCTCACCTCCTGATATCTTCCTCACCAACCAATACCTTCCTTACCACCTAATATCCTCCTCACCTCTAAAATCATCCTCACCTCCTGGCATTCTTCTCACCAGCTAATATCCTCCTAACTACCTAATATGCTCCTCACATATAATATACGCCTCACCTCCTGAAATTCTCCTCATCTGGCATATTTCTGACCTCTTGACATCCTCCAAACCACCTAATAACCTCCTCACTACCTAATATCCTCCTCACCTTCTAATATCCTCCTCACCACCTAATAACCTCCTCATCTCCGGGCATCCTCCTCACCTCCTAATATCCTCCTCACCACCTAATATCCTCCTCACCTTCTAATATCCTCCACACCACCTGATATCATCCTCACCTCCTGATATCATCCTCACTTCCTGATATCATTCTCACCACCTAATATTCTCCTTACCACCGAATATCCTCCTCACCTCCTAATGTCCTCTTCACCTCTTATTATCCTCCTCGCCTCCAGGCATCCTCTCACCACCTAATATCCTCCTCACTACCTAATATCCTCCTCAGCTCCTAATATCCTCCTCACCTCCTGATATCCTCCTCACCTCCTAATATCCTCCTCACCTACTAATATCTTCCTAAACTCCTGATGTCCTCCTCCCTTTCTGATATCCTCTTCACCACCTAAAATCCTCCACACGTCCTGATAATCTTCTCACCTCTTGATATCATCTTCACGACCCAATATCTCCTTACCAGCTTATATCCTCCTCACCACCTAATGTCCTCCTTACTACCGTATATCATCCTCACCTCCTGGCATCCTTCTGACTACCTACTATCCACCTCACCACCTAATATCCTCCTCACCTCCTGATATCCTCCTCACCTCCAAATATTCTCCTCATCTACTAATATCTTCCTAACCTCCTGATGTCCTCATCACCTCCTGATATCCTCCTCACCACCCAATATCCTCCTTACCACCTAATATCCTCCTCTCCTCCTGATATCATCTTCACCACCCAATATCCTCCTAACCACCTTATATCCACCTCACCACCTAATTTCCTCCTCACTCCTGATATCCTCCTCACCTCCTGATATCCTCATTACCTCCTGATATCTCCTCACCACCCAATGTCCTCCTTACCACCCAATATACTCCTTACCTCCTAATATCCTCCTCACCTACTAATATCTTCCTCACTTCCTAATATCCTCCTCACTACCGAATATCCTCCTAACCTCCTGGCTTTCTTCTCACCACCTAATAACTCCTCACCACCTAATATCCTCCTCAACTCCTGATATCCTCCTCACCTCCTAGCATCCTCCACATCTAATATACCCTACCAACCTGTATCGACTTCACCTCCTATTATCCTCCTCACTTCTAAATATCTTCGTCACCTCCTGGTATCCGACGCACCTCCTGAATCCTCCTCACAACCTAGTATCATCCTCACCTCCAGGGATCCTCCTCACTTTCAAAAATCCACCTCACCCCCTAATATCCTTCTCACCTCCCGGTATCTTCCTCACCTTCTAAAATCCTCCTCACCACCTCATATCCTCCTCACCACCTGATATCCTCCTCACCACCTAATATCCTCCTCACCTTTCGGCATCCTCCTCACCTCCTGAAATCCTTCTCACCTCCTGGCATCCTTCTCAGCACCTAATATCCTCCTTACTACATAGTATCCTCCTCACCACCTGGCATCCTTCTCACCACCTAATATCCTCCTCACCTCTTAAAATCCTCCTCACCTACTGGCATCCTTCTCCCCAGCTAATATCCTCCTCACAACCTAATATCCTCCTCACATCTTAATATCCTCCTAAACTCCGGAAATCCTCCTCACCTGGCATACTCCTGACCTCCTGGCATCCTCCACACCACCTAATCACCTCCTCACTACCTAATATCCTTCTCACCATCTCTAAACCTCCTCATCTCCCGGCATCCTCCTCACCTCCTAATATCCTCCTCACCACCTAATATCCTCCTCACCTTCTAATATCCTCCTCACCACCTTATATCCTCCTCACCTCCTGATATCATCCTCACTTCCTGATATCATTCTCACCATCTAATATTCTCCTTAACACCGAATATTCTCCTACCTCCTAATATCCTCTTCACCTCTTATTATCCTCCTCACCTCCAGGCATCCTCTTACCACCTAATATCCTCCTCACTACCTAATATTCTCCTCAGCTCCTAATATGTTCCTCACCTCCTGATATCCTCCTCACCTCCAAATGTCCTCCTCACCTACTAATATCTTCCTAACCCCCTGATGTCCTCCTCCCCTCCTGATATCCTCTTCACCACCTAAAATCCTCCACACGTCCTGATAACCTTCTCACCTCCTGATATCATCTTCTCCACCCAATATCCTCCTTACCAACTTATATCCTCCTCACCACCTAATATCCTCCTTACCACCTTATATCATCCTCACATCCTGGCATCCTTCTGACTACCTATTATCTACCTCACCACCTAATAACCTCCTCACCTCCTGATATCCCCCTCACCTCCAAATATCCTCCTCACCTACCAATATCTTCCTAACCTCATGATGTCCTCCTCACCTCCTGATATCCTCCTCACAACCCAATATCCTCCTTACCACCTAATATCCTCCTCACCTCCTGATATCATCTTCACCATCCAATATCTTCCTAACCACCTTATATCAACCTCACCACCTAATATGTTCCTCAACTCTTAATATACTCAACTCCTGATATAATCCTCACCACACAATATCCTTCTTACCACTTAATATCCTCATCAACTCCTGGCATCCTCCTCACCTAATGTACTCCTCACCACCTAATATATCTCCTGACCTTCTAATATCCTCCTCAACACTTAATATCCTCCTCACCTCCAGGCATCCTCCTCACCTCCTGGCACCCTCCTCACCACCTAATATACTTTTCACCTTCTAATATCTCCTCACCTACTAATATTCTCCTCATCTCCTGATGTCCTCCTCACCTCCTGATATCCTCCTCACCACCCAATATCCTCCTCACCTCCTAATATCCTGCTCACCTCCTGGCATACTCCTTACCTCCTAATATCCTCTTCACCACCTAATTTCCTCCTCACCACCTAATATCCTCCTCACCTCCCGGCTTCCTCCTCACCTCCTAATATCCTCTACACCACCGAATATCCTCCTCACCACCTAATATCTTCCTTACCACATAATATCCTCCTAACCTCCTGGCATCCTTCTCACCACCTACTATCTTCCCCACCACCTAATATCCTCCTCAACTCCTGATATCCTCCTCACTTCCTGGAATCCTCCACACCTAATATACCCTCACCAACATATATCATCCTCACCTCCTATTATCCTCCTCACTTCTTAATATTCTCGTCACCTCCTGGCATCCTACGCACCTCCTGGCATCCTCCTCACCACCTAATATCCTCCTGACATCCCGGCATCCTCCTCACCTTCTGAAATCCTCCTCACCCACTAATATCCTTCTCACCTTCGGGCATCCTCCCCACCATCTAAAATCCTCCTCACCACCTCATATCCTCCTCACCACCTGATATCCTACTCACGACCTAATATCCTCCTCACCACCTAATATCCTCTTCACCTTCTGGCATCCTCCTCACCTCCTGAAATCCTTCTCACCTTCTGGCATCCTTCTCACCACCAAATATCCTCCTCATCATCCAATATCCTCCTCACCTCCTGATATCTTCCTCACCAACCAATATCCTACTTACCACCTAATATCTTCCTCACCAACTAATATTCTTCTGCCCTCTTAATATCCTCCTCACCTCCTGTCATCCTCTTCACCTCCTGGAATCCTCCTCACCACCTAATATCCTCCTCACCTCCCGGCATACTCCTCACCTCCTAATATCCTCTTCACCACCTAATATCCTCCTCACCACCTGGTATACTCCTCAGCTCCTGATATCATCCTCACTTTCTGATATCCTTCTCACCAGATAATATTCTCCTTACCACCGAAGATCCTCCTCACCTCCTGGCATCCTTCTCACCACCTAATAACCTCCTCACCACCTAATATCCTCCTCACCACCTAATATCCTCCTCACCTCCCGGCTTCCTCCTCACCTCCTAATATCCTCTTCACCACATAATATCCTCCTTACTACATAGTATCCTCCTCACCACCTGGCATCCTTTTCACCTCCTAATATCCTCCTCACCACCTAATATCCACCTCATCTCCTGATATCCTCCTCAACTCCTGACATCCTCCACACCTAATATACATTCACCAACCTATATCGTCCTCACCTCCTATTATCCTCACTTCTTAATATCCTCGTCACCTCCTGGCATCCTACGCACCTCCTGGCAACCTCCTCACCACTTAATATCCTCCTGACCTCTCGGCATCCTCTTCACCTTCTGAAATCCTCCTCACCCCCTAATATCCTTCTCACCACCCGGCATCCTTCTTACCTTCTGAAATCCTCCTCAACACCTCATATCCTCCTCACCACCTGATATCCTCCTCCCCACCTAATATCCTCCTCATCATCTAATATCCTCCTCATCCCCCCGATATCTTCCTCACCAACCAATATCCTTCTTACCACCTAATATCCTCCTCACTTCTTAAAATCCTCCTCACCTGCTGGCATCCTTCTCCCCAGCTAATATCCTCCTCACTACCTAATATCCTCCTCACATCTTAATATCCTCCTCACCTCCTGAAATCCTCCTCACCTTCTAATATCCTCCTCACCACCTAAAAATCTCCTCATCTGCTGGCATCCTCCTCACCTCCTAATGTCCTCCTCACCACCTAATATCCTCCTCACCTTCTAATATCCTCCTCACCACCTGATATCCTCCTCACCTCCTGCTATCATCCTTACCACCTAATATCCTCCTCACCTTTTGGCATCCTCCTCACCTCCTGAAATCCTCCTCACTCCCTAATATAATCCTTACCACCTAATATCCTCCTCACCTCCCGGCATCTTCTTCACCACCTAATATACTCCTCACCACCTAATATCCTCCTCACCACCTAATATCCTCCTTACCACATACTATCCTCCTCACATCCTGGCATCCTTCTCACCACCTAATATCCTCCTCACCACCTAATATCCTCATCACCTCCTGACATCCTAATCACTTCCTGATATTCTTCTCACCACCGAATATCCTTCTTACCACCTAATATCCTCCTCACCTCCAAATATCCTCCTCACCTACTAATATCTTCCTCACCTTCTGATGTCCTCCTCACTTCCTGATATACTACACACCACCCGTTATCCTCTTCACCACCTAATATCTTCCTCACCTCCTGATATCTTCCTCACCTCCTGATATCCTCCACACCCCGCAATATCTTTCTTACCACCTAATATCCTTCTCATCTCCTGGCATCATCCTCACCTCCTGGTATCCTCCTCACCACCTAATATCCGCCTTACCTCCTAATATCTTCCTAACCTACTAATATCCTCCTAACCTCCTGTTGTTCTCCTCACCTTTTGATATCCTCCCCATCACACAATATTGTCCTCACCTCCTAATATCTCCTCACCTCCTGTCATCCTCCTCACCTAATATACTCCGCACCACTCAATTATCTCTTCACCTCCTAATATTCTCACCTCTTCATATCCTCCTCACCTCCTGATATCCTCTTCACCACCCATTTTCCTCCTTACCACTTTATATCCTCCACACCACCTAATATCCTCCTTACCACCTTATATCTTCCTCACCTCCTGCATCCTTCTCACCAACTATTATGCTCCTCACCACCTAATATCCTCCTCAGCTCCTGATATCCTCCTCACCTCCTGATATCCTCCTCACGACCCAATATCCTACTTACCATCTGATATCATACTCACCTTCTAATATCCTCCTCACCTCTTAATATCCTTAACACCTCCTGGAATCCTTCTCACCACCTAATATCCTCCTTAACACCTAATATCCTCCTCACCTCCTGATATCCTCATTACCTCCAGATATCCTCCTCACCACCCAATATCCTCCTTACCACAAACTATCCTCCTCACCTTTAATATCCTCCTCACCTACTAATATCTTCCTTACCTCCTGATGTCCTTCTCACTTCCTGATATCCTCATGACCACACAATATCCTCCTCACCACCTAATTTCCTCAACTTTTAATATAATCCTCACCTCCTAATATCCTCCTCACCACCCAATATCTTTCTTCCCACTTAATATCCTCCACACCTAAAATATCCTCCTCACCTCCTGGCATCCTCCTCACCTAATATATTCCTCACCACCTAAAATCCTCCACACCTCATAATATCCTTCTCACCTCTTAATATCCTCCTCACCTCCAGGCATCCTCCTCACCTCCTGGCATCCTTCTCACCACCTAATACCCTCCTTACCTCCTAACATTAACCTCAATTACAAATATCCTCCTCACCTCTTGATGTCCTCCTCACCTCCTGATATCCTCCTCACCACCAAATATCCTCCTCACCTCCTAATACCCTTCTAACCTCCTAATATCCTCCTGACCTCTTAATATCCTCCTGGCATCCTCCTCACCTCCTGCCATCCTCCTGATCACCTAATATCCTCCACATCTTCTGGCATCCTCCTCACCTTCTAATATCCTCGTCACCATCTAATATCCTCGTCACCACCTAATATCCTCCTCACCTCCCGGCTTCCTCCTGATCTCCTAATATCCTCTTCAACACTTAATATTCTCCTCACCACCTAATATCCTCCTAACCACATAGTATCCTCCTCACCTCCTGGCATCCTTCTCATCACCTTATATCCTCCTCACCACCTAATATCCTCCTCACCTCCTGATATCCTAATCACCTCCTGATATCCTCCTTACCACCCAATATTCTACTTACCACCTTATATCCTACTCACCTCCTAATATCCTCGTCACCTACTAATATCCTCTTCATATCCTGATGTCTTCCTCACCTCCTGATGTCCTCCTCACCACCCAATATCCTCCTCACCTCCTAATATCCTCTTCACCTCCTGTCATCCTCCTCACCTAATATACTCATCACCTCCTAATATCCTCCTGACTTCTTAATATTCTCCTCAACTGCTGGCATCCTCCACACCTAATATACCCTCACCAACCTATATCGTCCTCACCTCCTATTATCCTCCTCACTTTTTAATATCCTCGTCACCTCCTGGCATCCTACGCACCTCCTGGCATCCTCCTCACCACCTAATATCCTCCTGACCTCCCGGCATCCTCCTCGCCGTCTGAAATCCTCCTCACCACCTAATATCCTTCTCACCTCCAGGCATTCTCCTCAACATCTAAAATCCTCCTCACCACCTCATATCCTCCTCACCACCTAATATCCTCCTCACCACCTAATATCCTACTCACCTATCGGCATCCTCCTAACGTCTTGAAATTTTTATCACCTCCTGGCATCCTTCTCACTACCAAATATCCTCCTCCTCATCCAATATCCTCCTCACCTCCTGATATCTTCCTCACCAACCAATATCCTCCTTAACACCAAATATCCTCCTCACCTCCTAATATCCTCCTGAACTCTTAATATCCTCCTCTCCTCCTGGTATCCTCTTCACCTCCTGGCATCCTCCTCACCACTTAATATCCTCCTCACATCCCGGCATACTCCTCATCTCCTAATATCCTCGTCACCACCTAATATCCTCGTCACCACCTGATATCCTCCTCACGTCCTGATATCATACTCACTTCCTGATATCCTCCTCAACACCTAATATTCTTCTCACCACCGAATATCCTTCTCACCTCCTTGAATCCTTCTCACCACCTAATAAACTCCTCACCACCTAATATCCTCCTCATCACCTAATATCCTCCTCACCTCCTGATATCCTCCTCACCTCCTGGCATCCTCCACACCTAATATACCCTCACCAACCTATATTATCCTCACCTCCTATTATCCTCCTCACTTCTTAACATCCTCGTCACCTCCTGGCATCCTACGCACCTCCTGGCATCCTCCTCACCACCTAATATCCTCCTGACCTCCCGGTATCCTCCTCACCTTCTGAAATCCACTTTACCCCCTAATATCCTCCTCACCTCCCGGCATCCTCCTCACCTCCTGAAATCCTTCTCACCTCCTGTCATCCTTCTCACCACCAAATATCCTTCTCCTCATCCAATATCCTCCTCACGTCCTGATATATTCCTCACCTACCAATACCTTCCTTACCATCTAATATCCTCCTCACCTCTTAAAATCCTCCTCACCTCCTGGAATCCTTCTCACCAGCTAATATCCGCCTCACTACCTAATATCCTCCTC
The DNA here is from genome assembly GCF_029834395.1 of Sorex fumeus. Classification (NCBI taxonomy): domain Eukaryota; kingdom Metazoa; phylum Chordata; class Mammalia; order Eulipotyphla; family Soricidae; genus Sorex; species Sorex fumeus. Next base: position 4,616,909 of record NW_026606060.1, on the reverse strand, counting down.
ACATCTTCAATATCCTCCTAACCTCCGGAAATCCTCCTCACCTGGCATACTCCTGACCTCCTGGCATCCTCCACACCACCTAATCACCTCCTCACTATCTGATATCCTCTTCACCCTCTAATATCCTCCTCACCACCTAATAATCTCCTCATCTCCCAGCATCCTTCTCAACTCCTAATATCATCCTTACCACCTAATATCCTCCTCACCTTCTAATATCCTCCTCACCACCTGATATCCTCCTCACCTCATGATATTATCCTCGCTTCCTGATATCATTCTCACCACCTAATATTCTTTTCACCACCGAATATCCTCTTCACCTCCTAATATCCTCCTCACCTACTGATATCTTCCTAACCTCCTGATGTGCTCCTCACCTCCTGATATCCTCCTCACCACCAATATCCTCCTTACCACCTAATATCCTACTCACCTCCTGATATCATCACCACCCAATATCCTCCTAACCACCTTATATCCACCTAAACAACTAATATCCTCCTAACCTCCTGATATCCTCATTACCTCTTGATATCTCCTCACCACCCAATGTCCTCCTTACCACCAAATATACTCCTCACCTTCTGATATCCTCCTCACCACCCAATTTCCTCCTTACCACCTAATATACTCCTCACCTCCTGATATCCTCCTCACCACCTAATATCCTACTCAACTATTAATATACTCCTCACCTCCTGATATCCTCCTCACCACACAATATCCTTCTTACCACTTAATATCCTCTTCAACTCCTGGCATCCTCCTCACCTAATATACTCCTCACCACCTAATATCCTCCTCACCTTCTGATATCCTTCTCACCTCCAGGCATGCTCCTCACCTCCTGGCATCCTCCTCACCTCCTGATATCCTCCTCACCACCTAATATCCTACTCAACTCTTAATATACTCCTCACCTCCTGATATCCTCCTCACCACACAATATCCTTCTTACCACTTAATATCCTCTTCAACTCCTGGCATCCTCCTCACCTAATATACTCCTCACCACCTAATATCCTCCTCACCTTCTGATATCCTTCTCACCTCCAGGCATGCTCCTCACCTCCTGGCATCCTCCTCACCTCCTGATATACTCCTCACCACCCAGTATCTTCCTCACCTTCTAATATTCTCCTTATCTCCTGATGTCCTCAATCACCTCCTGATATACTCCTCACCACCCAATATCTTCCTCACCTCCTAATATCCTTCTCACCTCCTGTCATCCTCCTCACCTAATATACTCCTCACCAGCAAATATCCTCCTCACCTCCTAATATCCTCCTGACCCCTTAATATCCTCCTCACCTCCTGGCATCCTCCTCACATCCTGGCATCCTCCACACCACCTAATATCCTCCTCACTTCCTGGCATACTCCTCATCTCCTAATATCCTCTTCACCACTTAATATCCTCCTCACCACCTAATATCCTCCTCACCTCTCAGCTCCCTCCTTGCCTCCTAATATCCTCTACACCACCTAATATCTTCCTTACTACATAATATCCTCCTCACCTCCTGGCATCCTTCTCACCACCTAATATCCTCCTCACCACCTAACATCCCCCTCACCTCCTGATATCCTCCTCACCTCCTGGCATCCTCCACACCTAATATACCCTCACCAACCTATATCGTCCTCACCTCCTATTATCCTCCTCACTTCTTAATATCCTCCTCACCTCATGACATCCTATGCACCTCCTGGCATCCTCCTCACCACCTAATATCCTCCTGACCTCCTGGCATCCTCCTCACCTTCTGAAATCCTCCTCACCATCTAAAATCCTCCTCACCACCTAATAGCTTCCTCACCACCTAATATCCTCCTCACCTTCTGGCATCCTCCTAACCTCCTGAAATTTTTCTCACCTCCTGGCATCCTTCTCACCACCAAATATCCTCCTCATCATCCAATATCTTCCTCACCACATAATATCCTCCTCACCTCCTAATATCCTCCTGACCTCTTAATATCTTGATCTTAATCTTGAGCTCTTAATATCTTAATATCTTAATCTCCTGATATCTTCCTCACCAACCAATATCCTCCTTACCACATAATATCCTCCTCACCTCCTAATATCCTCCTGACCTCTTAATATCCTCCTCACCTCCTGGCATCCTCTTCACCTCCTGGAATCCTCCTCACCACCTAATATCCTCCTCACCTGCAGGCATACTACTCACCTCCTAATATCCTCTTCACCACCTAATATCCTCCTCACCACCTGATATCATCCTCACCTCATGATATCATAATCACTTCCTAATATCCTCCTCACCAGCTAATATTCTCCTTACCACCAAATATCCTCCTCACCTCCTGGCATCCTTCTCACCACCTAATATCCTCCTCACCACCTAATATTCTCCTCACCACCTAATATCCTCCTCAACTCCTGATATCCTCCTCACCTCCTGGCATCCTCCACTCCTAATATACCGTCACCAACCTATATCATCCTCACCTCCTATTATCCTTCTGACTTCTTAATATCCTCGTCACCTCCTGGCATCCTACGCACCTCCCGGCATACCCCTCACCTCCTAATATCCTCTTCACCACCTAATATCCTCCTCACCCCCTAATATCCTCCTCACCTCCAAATATTCTCCTTGCCACCAAATATGCTACTCACCTCCAGGCATCCTCTCACCACCTAATATCCTCCTCACTACTTAATATCTTCCTCTGCTCCTAATATCTTCCTCACCTCTTAATATTCCTCTCACCTCCTGGCATCCTTCTCACCACCTAATAACCTCCTCATCACCTACTATCCTCCTCACTTTTAATATCCTCCTAAACTCCTAAAATCCTCCTCACCTCTTGGCAACTTCCTTACCCCCTAATATCCTCCTCACTCCCGGCATCTTCCTCATGTCCTACTATCCTCTTCACCATGTAATATCCTCCTCACCTCCCATATCCGCCTCACCACCTATTATCCTCCTCACCACCTTATATCCTCCTCACCTCTAATATCCTCCTCACCTCTTACTATTCTCTTCACCACCTAATATCCTCCTCACCTCCTAATATCCTCCTCACCACCTAATATACTCTTCACCACCTACTATCCTCCTCACCTCCTAATATCCTCCTCTCTTCCCTCCTAATAGCCTCCTCATCACCTAATATCCTCCTCACCTCCTTTTATCCTTCTCACCTCCTAATATCCTAATCATGTCTTAAAGTCCTCCTTCCCTTCTAATATCCTCCTCACCACCTAATATCCTCTTTACCACCTACTATCCTCCTCACCACCTAATATCCTCCTCACTTCCTAATATCCTCCTCGCCAACTTGTATCCTCTTCGCCTTCAAATATCCTCACCTTCTAATATCCTAATCACCTCCTGAAATCCTCCTCAACACCTACTATCCTCCTCACCACCTAATGTCCTCCTCACTTCCTAATATCCTCCTTACCTCCTAATATCCTCCTCACCTACTAATATCCTCCTCACCTCCGGATGTACTCCTCACCTTCTGATATCCTCCTCACCACCAATATCCTCCTCACATCCTAATATCTCCTCATCTCCTGTCATACTTCTCACCTAATATACTTCTCACCACCCAATATCCTCCTCACCACCTAATATCCTCACCTCTTAATATCCTCCTCACCTTCTGTCATCCTATTCACCTCCTGGCATCCTCCTCACCACCTAATATCCTTCTCACCTACCGGCTTCCTCCACACCTCCTAATATCCTCTTCACCACCTAATATCCTCCTCACCACCCAATATCCTCTTCACCTCCTAATATCCTTCTCACCTCCTGTCATCCTCCTCACCAAATATACTCCTCACCACCTTATGTCCTCCTCACCACCTAATATCCTCCTGACCTCTTAATATCCTCCTCACCTCCTGGCAACCTTCTCACCTCCTGGCATCCTCCTCACCACCTAATATCCCCCTCACCTCCCGGCATACTCCTCACCTCCAAATATCCTCCTCACCACCTAATATCCTCCTCACCACCTAATATCCTCCTCACCTCCCGGCTTCCTCCTCACCTCCTAATCTCTTCACCACCTAATATCCTCTTCACCACCTAATATCCTCTTCACCACCTAATATCCTCCTTACTACATAGTATCCACCTCACCGCCTGCCATCCTTCTCACCACTTAATATTCTCCTCACCACCTAATATCCTCCTCACCTCCTCATATCCTCCTCTCCTCCTGGCATCCTCCACACCTAATATACCCTCACCAACCTATATCTTCCTCACATCCTATTATCCTCCTCACCTCTTAATATCCTCACCACCTCCTGGCATCCTACACACCTCCTGGCATCCTCCTCACCACCTAATATCCTCCTGACCTCCCGGCAACCTCCTCACCTTCTTAAATCCTCCTCACGCCCTAATATCCTTCTCACCTTCTGGCATCCTTCTCACCTTCTGAAATCCTCCTCACCACCTCATATCCTCCTCACCACATGATATCCTCCTCACCACCTAATATCCTCCTCACCTTCCGGCATCCTCCTGACCTCCTGGCATTCTCCACACCACCTAATCCCCTTCTCACCACCTAATATCCTCCTCACCTTCTAATATCCTCCTCACCACCTGATATCCTCCTCACCTCCTGATATCATCCTCACTTCTTGATATCCTACTCACCACGTAATAGTCTCCTTGCCACCGAATATCCTCCCTACCTCCTGGCATCCTTCTCACCACCTAATATCCTTCTCACACCTAATATCCTCCTGACTACCTAATATCCTCCTCACCTCTTAATATCCTCCACACCTCCTGGCATTCAGCTGTAGTCCTACCTTTCCACACTCACGGTCAAAGTCGGCCAGCATTTGTGCTGCTTGGCTGATGTTTAGTGTTATTAAAACATTGTCATCAGCAAAGCGGAGGTGGTGTAGTTCCTGACCATCTATCTTCACTCCCATTCCTTCCCATTCCAGTCGTCGTATGATGTTCTCGAGCATGGCACTGAAGAGTTTCGGTGAAATGGTATCACCCTGCCGCACCCCTCTCTTGACATCAACGATCACTTCTTTGTAGAATGGTGAGATCCTGGTAGTGAATCCGCAATACAGCTCACAGAGGATCCTGATGTATTGGACTTGAATGCCCTGATTGGCTAGGGCTTCAATGACCACTTCCGTCTCAACAGAATCAAAGGCCTTCTTTAAATCAATGAACGTTAAACAGAGCGGCATCTTGAACTCCCGAGAAACCTCAATGAGCTTGGTTGTCGTGTGGATATGGTCAATGGTGCTGAATCCTTTGCGGAACCCTGCTTGCTCACATGGTTGTCCTTCATCTAGTGTTCTGCCAATCCTATTTAGGATGACTCGAGTGAACAACTTGTAGATGACAGACAATAGGCAGATCGGGCGATAGTTGCCAATGTCATGGATGTCTCCCTTCTTGAACAGTAGTACGGTCCTGCTGGTTTTCCATTGGGACGGAACCTTGCATTCAGATAGGTAGCAAGTGAAGAGCCGAGCCAGTGTATTGATGAGTACTGACGGCAGGTTCTTCAGGTGTTCAGGTCTGACCTTGTCTGGGCCAGGTGCTGTTCGTTTCTTTACTGACGAAATGGCGTGTCGGATTTCGGAAGGGAGAACGTTGGGAATGACATATCCATCCTGTGGAATTTGGTATGTCGGCAAGTGGACATGGCTATCGAAGAGATTTGAGTAGAAGTCATGGATAATCTTCTCCATTGCCGTTCTGGAGGATGTGATGGATCCATCAGGACGTCGGAGGGCAGTCATCTTCGTCTTGTAGTTGGCGAAGGACAGGCGGGCGTTACAAATACTTTTCCCGGCTTCTGCCACATCTACCAGTACTTCTGCTCTTCTCTCTTTGAGGTCTTCCTTGATCGCATCTCTGCACTGCTTTGTGAGCTCAGACGTTAGCTTGCAGTTGCCTGAGGCATGCGCCAAACCACGCTGGCGAATTAGCTCAAGAGTTTTCGAAGATAGGCGATTTTTTGTGGCTATCTCTCTCTTGGCGTTCCTCGCACATTCATGGAGGTGCTGAACCAGTCGATTGTATTCCTTGCCAATGTTGTCAACAATGGCATCTTCCCATGTTGCCGCAATAGTGCCAAAGAGTTCCCAGTTGGTGGTCGTTCTGGGAGTTCTCTTTTTGAACTTTTCAGCCCTTTCTCCCTGCCCTGTGAAGTAGAGTTTTGCACGAAGGAGACGGTGGTCCGATCCCGTTCAAAATTTTGGGACAACAGCGACATCGGTCAGGCAAAACCGTCGATTGAATATGATGTGGTCTATTTCGTTGTGGAATTGTCCACCGGGAGACTCCCATGTCCATCGTTTAGATTCTGCCTTCTGGAACTGTGAGTTACCATGGATGGTCTTGGTCGACATGATGAACTCAGACAGTCTCTCACCCTGTTCGTACCATTCTAGGCCATGGGTCCCAATGTGAAGTTCTTCAGCTGATCTTCTCGGTCCTATCTTGGCATTAAAATCACCCACAATGATCTTGTAGAAGGTGTGGTCTTCTTTATAGAACTTCTCTAGCTCCATGTAGAACTTCTCGATTTCTCTTTCATCATAATGAGATGTTGGTGTGTAGACAACGAAGATAGAAACTGCAGGCAGTGAGCCACATCTATTCAAATGTAAACGTCCGATTCGGGGTGTTAGGCATTTGAATGAATCAATGCTCTTGGCCAAGTTTGTGTTGACAAGGACACCGACGCCTCCGACACCTCTTTTATCACATGTTCCGAGGAACAATTCTTCTCCAGTGTCGAAAACGGCATGGTGAGATTCGTGCCTTCTTGTCTCGATCAGACCAATGATGTCGTACTTGATCATTCGCGCTTGTACCATCAGATCCTCGATGGATGCATCTGATGCTAGCGTACGTGCATTGAAAGTACAGACGATCATTTTTGCCTTCCTTCGTTGTGGCAGCCTAGTTTGGCCTTGAGATTTTGTCGGCCTCTCCTTTCTCATCCTTCTCAGTGCTGCCATGTCGGTGAAGCCTTCAGGATCGGGTGAATAAGACCAGTTGAGACTTTGACCAATGAGACTTTGACCATGAGTGTGGAAAGGTAGGACTACAACTGAATCTTACGAAGACAATGTTTATGAGAAACAGCCTCGTTCCTGATGCCCCATTCGCTCTCAATGGAAGGACCATCTCCGAATGCAACAGCTATGTGTACCTAGGTCGAGAAGTCAACATGACAAATGACCTGGCACCCGAGCTGCGCAGGAGGAAGAGAGCGGCTTGGAACGCCTTCAAGAAGGTCGAAGAAATAGCTAAGAGGAAGAAGAACCTCCGGCTCCGGGCACATCTCTTTGATTCCACTGTTCTTCCTGCATTAACATATGCCTCAGAGACCTGGGCCCTACGCAAACAAGATGAGAACGCTATTCAGGTCTCCCAAAGAAGAATAGAAAGAGCTATGCTTGGAATATCACGTTTCACTCAAATGAGAGAAAGAATCCGGAGTTCTGACATCCGTCGACGATCAAGAATCAGGGACGCTGTCTCATTTGCCAAGGTGTCAAAAATCAGATGGGCTGGTCACGTAATGAGATTTAAAGACGACCGGTGGACTAGAGCTGTTACCGACTGGATTCCACGGGATGTCCAAAGACCGCTTGGCCGCCCACCTACTAGATGGTCAGACTTCTTCAAGATCATGAACAATCGGTTAGAGGCTCTTCATGTTCCCAGAGCGAACAGATGCCATTGGGCTACACTAGCACACGACAGGGACAAATGGAGACATTACTGGCACCCACTCGAGCAAATCGACGACTAATGGGAAGTTAAGTGAGTGATTAATTGACCTCCTGGCATCTTCTGAATCTAACATACACTCACCACCTAATATCCTCCTCACCTCTTAATATCCTCCTCAACTCACCTCTTAATATCCTCCTCAACTCCTACCATCCTCTTCAACTCCTGGTATCCTCCTTCCCACCTAATATCCTCCTCAACTCCCAGCATCCTCCTCACGCTGAAATCCTCCTCACCAGGCATCCTCCTGACCTCCTGGCATTCACCAAACCACCTAATCACCTCCACACCACTTAATATCCTCCTCACCTCCTAATATGATCCTGACCTCTTAATATCCTCCTCACCTCCTGGCATCCTCCTCAGCTCCTGGCATCCTCCTTAACACCTAATATCCTCCTCACCTCCCGGCATCCTCAACACCTCCTAATATCCTCTTCACCACCTAATATCCTCCTCATCACCTAATATCTTCCTTACCACATAGTATCCTCCTCACCTCCTGGAATCCTTCTCACCACCTAATATCCTCCTCACCATCTAATATACTCCTCACCTCCTGATATCCTAATCACTTCCTGATATACTCCTCACCACCAAATATCCTCCTTACCACCTAATATCCTCCTCTCCTGCTAATATCCTCCTCATCTACTAATATCTTCCTCAAGTTCTGATGTTCTCATCACCTCCTGATATCCTCCTCACCACCCAATATACTCCTCACCACCTAATATCTTCCTCACCTCCTGATATCCTCCTCACTTCCTGATATCCTCCTCACCACCCAATATCTGTCTTACAACCTAATATCTTCCTCACTTCCTGGCATCCTCCTCACCTCCTGGCATCCTCCTCACCACCTAATATACTCCTTAACTCCTAATATCCTCCTCACCTATTAATATCCTCCTCACCTACTGCTGTCCTCCTCACCTTTTGATATCCTCCTCACCACCCAATATCCTCCTCACCTCCTAATATCTCCTCACCTCCTGTCATCCTCCTCACCTAATATACCTCTCACCACCCAATTACCTCCTCACCTCCTTATATCCTCACCTCTTCATATCCTCCTCACCTCCAGGCATCCTCTTCACCTCCTGGCATCCTCCTCATTGCCTAGTACGCTTCTCACCTCTCGGCTTCCTCCTCGCCTCCTAATATCCTCTTCACCACCTAATATTCTCCTCACCGCCTAATATCCTCTTCACCTCCTAATATCCCCTTCAACACCTAATATCCTCCTCACCGCCTAATATCCTCCTCAACACCTGATATCCTCCTAACTTCGTGAAATCCTCCTCAACATCTAGTATCCTCCTTACCACATAGTATCCCCCTCACCTCCTGGCATCCTTCACACCAGCTAATATCCTCCTCACCACCTAATATCTTCTGCACCTCGTGATATCCTCCTCACTTCCTGATATACTCCTCACCACCCATTATTCTCGTTACCACCTAATATCCTCCTTACCGCCAAATATCCTCCTCACTACTTAATATCCTCCTTACCACCTAATATCCTCCTCACCTCCTGGCATCCTCTTCACCACCTGATATCCTCCTCACCTCTTGGCTTCCTCCTCACCTCCTAATATCCTCCTTACCACCTTATATCCTCCACACCACCTAATATCCTCCTTACCAGATTATATCTTGTTCACCTCCTGGCATCCTTCTCACCAACTAGTATCCTCCTCACCACCTAATATCCTCCTCAGCTCCTGATATCTTCCTCACCTCCTGATATCCTCCTCACGACCCAATATCCTCCTTACCACCTGATATCCTCCTCACCTTCTAATATCCTTCTCAACTCTTAATATCCTTCTCACATCCTGGAATCCTTCTCACCACCTAATATCCTCCTTACCAACTAATATGCTCCTCACGTCCTGATATCCTGATTACCTCCTGATATCCTCCTCACCACCCAATATCCTCCTTACCACATAATATCCTCCTCACCACCTAATATCCTCCTCACCTACTAATATCTTCCTCACCTCCTGATGTCCTCCTCACCTCCTGATATCCTCTTCACCACCCAATATACTCCTCTCCACCTAATTTCCTCCTCACCTTTTAATATCCTCCTCACCTCCTGATATCCTCCTCACCTCCTGGCATCCTCTTCACCACCTGATATCCTCCTCACCTCTCGGCTTCCTCCTCACCTCTCGGCTTCCTCCTCACCTCCTAATATTCTCCTTACCACCTTATATCCTCCACACCACCTAATATCCTCCTTACCAGCTTATATCTTGCTCACCTCCTGGCATCCTTCTCACCAACTGGTATCCTACTCACCACCTAATATCCTCCTCAGCTCCTGATATCCTCCTCACCTCCTGATATCCTCCTCAGGACCCAATATCCTCCTTACCACCTGATATCCTCCTCACCTTCTAATATCCTTCTCAACTCTTAATATCCTTCTCACATCCTGGAATCCTTCTCACCACCCAATATCCTCCTTACCACATAATATGTCCTCACCTCCTAATATCCTCCTCACCTACTAATATCTTCCTCACCTCCTGATGTCCTCCTCACCTCCTGATATCCTCTTCACCACCCAATATACTCCTCTCCACCTAATTTCCTCCTCACCTTTTAATATCCTTCTCACCTCCTGATATCCTCCTCACCTCCTGGCATCCTCTTCACCACCTGATATCCTCCTCACCTCTCGGCTTCCTCCTCACCTACTAATATCCTCCTTACCACCTTATATCCTCCACACCACCTAATATCCTCCTTACCAGCTTATATCTTGCTCACCTCCTGGCATCCTTCTCACCAACTAGTATCCTACTCACGACCTAATATCCTCCTCAGCTCCTGATATCCTCCTCACCACCCAATATCCTCCTCACCTCCAAATATCCTTCTCACCTCCTGTCATCCTCCTCACCTAATATACTCCTCACTCCCTAATTTCCTCTTCACCTTCTAATATCCTCCTGACCTCTTAATATCCTCCTCACCTCGTGGCATCCTCCTCACCACTGAATATCCTCCTCACCTCCCAGCACCCTCCTCACCTCCTGGCATCCTGCTCACCTCCTGGCATCCTCCTCACCACCTAATATCCTCCTCACCTCCTAATATTCTCCTCATCTTCAAATATTTTCCTCACCTCCTGAAATCCTCCTCACTACCTAATATCCTCCTCACCTCCTGATATCCTCCTCAACACCTAATATCCTCCTTGCCTCCTAATATCCTCCTCACCTCCTGTCATACTCCTCACCTAATATACTCCTCACCACCCAATATCCCCCTCACCACCTAATATTCTCACCTCTTAATATCCTCCTCACCTCCTGGCATCCCTTTCAACTCCTGGGATCCTCCTCACCACCTAGTATCCTTCTCACCTCCCAGCTTCCTTCTCACCTCCTAATATCCTCTTCACCACCTAATATCCACCTCACCACTTAATATCCTCCTCACCAACTAATATCCTCCTCAATTCCTGAAATCCTCCTCACCATCTAATAGACTCCTTACCACCTAATATCCTCCTCACCTCCCGGCTTCCTCCTCACCTCCCGGCTTCCTCCTAACCTCCTAATATCCTCTTCACCACCTAATATCCTCCTCAAAATCTAATGTCCTTCTTACCACATAGTATCCTCCTCACCTCCTGGCATCCTTCTCATCACCTTTTATCCTCCTCACCACCTAATATGCTCCTCACCTCCTGATATCCTCATCACCTCCTGATATCCTCCTCACCACCTAATATCCTCTTCACCACCTATTATTTTCCTCACCTAATATTTCCTATTATTTTCCTCACCTAATATCCTCCTTCCTTCCCTCCTAATATCCTCCTCATCACCTCCTATTATCCTCCTCACTCCTAATATCCTCCTCATGTCTAAAAGTCTTCCTTCCCTCCTAATATCCTCCTCACCACCTAATATCCTCTTTACCATCTACTATCCTCCTCACCACCTAATATCCTCCTCACTTCCTAATATCTTCCTCACCCCCTGAAATCCTCCTCACCACTTAATATCCTCCTCACCTCCTAATATTCTCCTCAACTTCTAATATTCTCCTCACCTCCTGATATCCTCCTCAACACCTAATATCCTCCTTACCTCCTAATATCCTCCTCACCTACTAATATCCTCCTCACCTCCTGATGTCCTCCTCACCTTTTGATATCCTCTTCACCACCTAATATCCTCCGCACCTCCTAATATCTCTTCACCTCCTGTCATACTCCTCACCTAATAAACTTCTCACCACCCAATATCCTCCTCACCACATAATATCCTCACCTCTTAATATCCTCCTCACCTCCTGGCATCCTCTTCACCTCCTGGCATCCTCGCCACCTAATATCCTTCTCACCTCCCGGCTTCCTCCTCACCTCCTAATATCCTCTTCACCACCTAATATCCTCCTCACCACCTAATATCCTCCTCACCTCCTAATATCCTCATAACCACCTGATATTCTCCCCACCTTCTGAAATCCTCCTCACCATCTAATAGTCTCCTTACCACCTAATATCCTCCTCACCTCCCGGCTTCCTCCTCACCTCCCGGCTTCCTCCTCACCTCCTAATATCCTCTTCACCACCTAATATCTTCCTCAAAACCTAATGTCCTCCTTACCACATAGTATCCTCCTCACCTCCTGGCATCCTTCTCATCACCTTATGTCCTCCTCACCACCTAATATCCTCCTCACCTCCTGATATCCTCATCACCTCCTGATATCTTCATCACCACCCAATATTCTACTTACCACCTTATATCCTCCTCACCTCCTAATATCCTTGTCACCTACTAATATCCTCCTCACCTCCTGATGTCCTCCTCACTTCCTGATATCCTCCTCACCAACCTATATCCTTCTCACCTCCTAATATCCTCCTCACCTCCTGTCGTCCTCCTCACCTAATATCCTCCTCACCACCTAATATCCTCCTCACCTCCTAATATCCTCCTGACCTCTTAATATCCTCCTCACCTCCTGGCATCCTCCTCACCTCCTGGCATCCTCTTCACCACCTAATACCTCCTCACCACCTGATATCTTCCTTACCACATAATATCCTCCTCAACCTCCTGGCATCCTTCTCACCACCTAATATCCTCCCTCCCCACCACCTAATATCCTCCTCACCTCCTGATATCCTCCTTACCTCTTGGCATCCTCCACACCTAATATACCCTGACCAACCTATATCGTCCTCACCTCCTATTATCCTCCTCACTTCTTAATATCCTTGTCACCTCCTGGCATCCTACGCACCTCCTGGCATCCTCCTCACCACCTAATATCCTCCTGACCTCCCGGTATCCTCCTCACCTTCTGAAATCCTCCTCACCTCCTAATATCCTTCACACCTCCCGGCATCCTTCTCACCTTCTAAAATCTTCCTCACCACCTCATATGCTCCTCACCACCTGATATCCTCCTCACCACCTAATATCCTCCTCACCTTCCAGCATCCTCCTCATCTCCTGAATTCCTTCTCACCTTCTGGCATCCTTATCACCACCAAATATCCTCCTCATCATCCAATATCCTCCTCATCTCCTGATATCTTCCTCACCAACCAGTATCCTCCTTGCCACCTAATATCCTCCTCACCTCTTAAAATTCTCCTCACCTCCTGGCATCCTTCTCACCAGCTAATATCCTCCTCACTACCTAATATCCTCCTCAAATCTTAATATCCTCCTCACCTCCTGAAATCCTCCTCACCTGGCATCCTCCTGACCTCCTGGCATCCTCCACACCACCCAATCACCTCCTCACCACCTAATATCCTCCTCACCTTCTAATATTCTCCTCACCACCTAATAACCTCCTCATCTCCCGGCATCCTTCTCACCTCCTGATATCCTCCTCACCACGTAATATCCTCCTCACCTCCTAATATCCTCATCACCACCTAATATCCTCATCACTTATGGATATCCTCCTCACTCCTGATATCCTCCTTTCCACCCAATATCCTCCTTACCACCTGATATCCTCCTCACCTCCTAATATCCTCACCTCCTAATATGCTCACCTCCTAATATCCTCCTCACCCCCTAATATCCTCCTCACCTCCTAATATCTTCTTCATCTCTTATTATCCTCCTCATCTACAGGCATCCTCTCACCACCTTATATCCTCCTCACTACCTAATATCCTCCTCAGCTCCTAATATCCTCCTCAACTCTTAGTATCCTCCTCACCTCCTGGCATCCTTCTCACCACCTAATATCCTCCTCACCTCCTAATATCCTCCTCACCTCCGCAACCTCCTTACCACTTAATATCCTCCTCACCTCCCGGCATCTTCCTCACATCCTACTATCCTCTTCACCACGTAATATCCTCCTCACCTCCCATATCCTCCTCACCACCTATTATCCTCCTCACCACCTAATATCCTCTTCACCTCTTAATATCCTCTTCACCACCTAATATCCTCCTCACCTCCTAATATCCTCCTCACCTCCTAATATCCTCCTCACCACCTTATATCCTCTTCAACACCTACTATCCTCCTCACCACATAATATCCACCTCACTTCCTAATATCCTCCTCACCACCTTGTATCCTCCCCACCTCCTAATATCCTCCACCCTTCCCTCCTAATATCCTTCTCATCACCTAATATCCTCCTCACCTCCTATTATCCTCCTCACCTTCTACTATCCTCCTCATGTCTTAAAGTCTTCCTTTCCTCCTAATATCCTCCTCACCACCTAATATCCTCTTTACCACCTACTATCCTCCTCACCCCCTAATATCCTCCTCACTTCATAATATCCTCCTCACCACCTATTATCCTCCTCACCTCCTAATATCCTCCTCACCTTCTAATATCCTCCTCACCTCCTAATATCCTCCTCTCCTCTTAATATCCGTCTCACCTCCTGGTATCCTCCTCACCTGGCATCCTCCTTACCACCTAATATCCTCCTCACCTCGTGACATTCTCATCTCCTCATCCTCCTCACATTCTCATCTTATCCTCCTCACACCCAGAATCCTCCTCATCTACTGATATTCTCATCTCCTCATCCTCCTCACATGGTGTCCTCCTTACCTCCTGGCATCCTCCTGGCCTCCTGGAGTCCTCCTCACCACCTAACATCCTCATCTTCTCATCCTCCTCACCTCCTGGCATCCTCACCTCCTGTCACATCCTCCTCACCTTCTAGCATTCTCTTTTTCTCTTGATACATTCTTCCTCACTTCCTGGCATCTTCCTCACTTCTGAGCACATTGTGGAGCTGCTCTTCTTGTGGGGGAAGAGGGTGACCCTCGCTGTCTCCCAGTTCTCTGTCTGACACATGCTCTCTCCCATGGCGCCCTTCTCTAGTCACACCCAGGAGAGGTGGGTTTGTTCCTTGAGGTGGAGTGACTGCGGGCTCCCCACTCAGAGTCACAGGCCCTCACCCGGGGCTGGACCCCATCTGGAGAACAGGCGGCGGCTGCAGAGGAGGTCAGATGGGGACATGCTGGCAGGGCCAGGGCCCAGAGTCTCCCCGTGCCACACTCCCAACAGCAGGTGATTCCTGCCAGGCTTGTGGCTCTCTGCTGCTCTCACAGCCATGACCAGGACCTCAGCAGGGCCCTGTCAGAGCTCCGGGAAGCAGGGGGGGTCCAGAGTCTGCCCCCCAGCCCTAGGGCTGAGCCCGACGCCCCCACTGGCCTGCCAGCCCCCTCCACGCAGGGGATCCCTGAGGGTGCGACCGATGAGACCCTCTCCCTCTTGCTGGCACCCACTCTCTGGAATTCAGCAGCCAGTCCGGCATTGTGGGTCTCTTAAACACCCCCCAACCACTGGAGACCAGGTCCCATAAACCATGCCCTGACCCCTCAAAACACCTGCGTTTCCTCTGCAGGGAGCAAGGTCGTTCCCGGCTACACAGCACGGTGCAGTTGCAAAGCTGCAGTGGGAACAGACATCATCAGCCCCTCCAGCTCCTGACTTGGGTATCCAGAGGCTCGAGGGAGAATAGCCGGTGGGCAGAACGGGATGCTGGAGCCGGGCAGGTGGGTCTCATGAAGGCTCGCTCTGCCCCGGGGCCTGCTCCATGGCCACCATCTGCTGCCCCTGGACAAGGGCCCCTGAGGCCACACCCGTGCGGCCCCTCCCCTGACACCTGGACCCCGCCACCCCACACACAGACTCTTGGGGAGCCCTTAGAGCAAGGCCCAGCTGGAGCAATACATGTGGCAGAGGGCTGCCTTGTCCTTCCCATGGTCTGGTCTTGGGCTTTCCTGTCACCCCGCCCCTGCCAGTGTAGCACCCACTGTGTCTGGGGTTGGGACTCTGCAGAGCCACGAGCCTCCTGAGTCTATTACAGCTACTCAAGGATGTGCAGTTCCAGTCTCTTATTACTTTAGTTGTTTGGTTGGTTGGTTTGGGGACCACACTTGACCATACTCAGGGCAACACATGTGGTGCCAAGCAATAACCTTGGTACTTAACCAGCCCTTATTCTTCCTTCCTTCCTTCCTTCCTTCCTTCCTTCCTTCCTTCCTTCCTTCCTTCCTTCCTTCCCTCCTTCCCTCCTTCCCTCCTTCCCTCCTTCCCTCCTTCCTTCTCTTTCTTTTCCTCCTTCCCTTTCTTCCTCTCTCCTTCCCCACTTCCTTTTCTCCTTCCAGGGATGCCTTTGATTGAACCTTGGTTGACCACATGCAAGGCAAGCGCCCTCCCTGCTGTACTCTCACTCCAGCCCCTCCTGATCCTTCTTTTTCTGTACAATTGTCCTTTATGGATATTTCTTTTCAATAGAACCTTTCTCGTTGTCTTTTGTGTCTGTTTTTTTTTTTCACTTAAAAAAATTGGAGAGCAGGTTCCACAACACCATATCAAGTATTATCTCTTCATTTCTCCCTATTGCGAGACACTCTGACCTTCTGCCTGTAAAGCACAGACTGATTTTCCTTTTGATGGGATTTGGGCTTTTTCTACTTTGGGCTGCTATGAATAGTGCTCCAATGAGTCATTGTGTGGACCCTGGATTTCTTTGGGTTCATTCCTGGGAGTGGGACAGCTAGGTCAAAGGGAATTCTGTGTATAACATTCTTAGACACCAACACACTGCTTTTCAAAGGAAGGGCTTTATTAACTGACATTCCCACTGGCAAAGAAGAGGGTCCCAGAGTCCCTGTATCCTGGCCTGTTGTTGATTAGATCACTCAGTGGGTGTATAGGATTATCCTTACAAGATTTGCATTTTTAAATGACCTCTTAGGGGCCAGAGTAATAGGACAGCAGGGAGGGCATTTGCCTTGCACGCAGCCAACCCGGGTTTGATCCCTGGTATCCCATATAGTCCCCCAAGCACCGCCAGGAGTGATTCCTGAGTGCAGAGCCAGGAGTTACCCTTGAGCAATGCTAGGTTAACCCAACCCCTTCCCACCACAATAAAAAGAAAAGAAACAACCTCTTAATGCTCTGCCTATTTTCACTTACAGTTTGTACTGCAATACACTTTAATATTGTATCACTGAATCACAAACTGGCAGCCTACCGAATGTAGCCTGCCCACACGGCAGAGTCTGGCAAACTCCCCGTGGTGCACCCAATATGCCAAATACCAGTAACAATGAAGGGTCTCATTCTCCTAACTCTAAAAGAGCCTTGAATATGGCACTTTTAAAAAAAATCTCAGGGCTAGGACGAAGGAGACATTACTGGGGCCTGCTCAAGGCAATTGACAAATAACAGGATGGTTGTGATTGTTGTTGTTGTTGTGAACCACTGTCATCCCATTTATTGTCGAATTACTAAAGCAGGTGCCAGTAACGTAATCCTCATGGCCCTGAGATTTTAGCAGCCTCTTCTTACTCGTCTTTTCCCAATGATTGGAGGCTCTTTCAGGGTCAGGGGAATGAGACCTATTGATTTTACTGTATTTGGCATATCGAATATGCCACGGGGAGCTTGCCAGGCTCTGTCCATGCAGGCGGGATACTCTCGGTAGCTTAACAGGCTCTCCGAGAGGCATAAATGGGTAGGAAGTGTCTTATAATGTGTCTTATAAAGTGTCTTATAATGTCCAAAAACCAGCCTAGACCATGGCGGTGGTCAGGCAGCGGAGGTCGGCTGCCGGCGCTGGGTCCCTTGGGATGGGGAGGGCTCTCACCCACCCCACAGCCTGGTGTGGAGTCCCACATTTAATATTGAAATGCTTTAAACAATCTTTATGAAATTGTGTATCTAGGCGCTAAGTAGATCACCAATACCCTATTAGGCTTCAGTGTATGCTCCTAGATGCCATAATATAATATGCCCAAGCAAGGTTGCTGCTGGATGCTGGGTGCTGGGTGCTGGGTGCTTTCAGAGCGCTTAGGAAAGGCACGCACCTGGCCGGGGAATGTTGAAGCAGTGGCCTGCAGTGAGTACAACGAGGGGCTGTTGAGGCACTCTTTCAGGCAGAGGGAAAAGACATCTCCCTGTCACGGTGAAAGAAAGGAAGGTTGAGTGATGTCCCCCTCAAAGGAGTCTGTCCTGATCCTTGAAGCCTATAAAGGCATTCTCCTGGGGGTCAGAGCAACAGCAGGTGAGGATCTTGCCTTGCATGCAGCCAACCATATGGGGTTCGATCCCAGGAACCCCATATGTTCTGAGCTCCACCTGGAGTGACCCCTGAGTGCCGAGCCAGAAGTTACGCCTAAAGATTTCCAGGTGTGGCCCCAAAACAAAAACTAAAACAACTCCCCCCCCAAAAAAAAAAGTTCTCTGGGACTGGTAAAAGGAACTTTGCAAACATGATGATGTTAAGGGGCTGGAGATGGAGACTGTCCATGTTGCGCATCTGAGCTGGATGCATTCATGGGCCGCAGCAGAGGAAGGCAGGGGAGGGTCAGAGCAGGGCTGGGTGAGGAGGCCAAGTTTGGCAGGATGTAAGGAAAGGCCAAGAGCAAAGAGGGTGGCAAGGAGCCTTCTCTCCGCACAAGCTCAGGGCAGGCATCTCTGGGAACCGCCTGCCAGTAGCCTGCCGGGAGCCTGTGGGTGAACCGGCCTCCAGAACAAGGGAGGGAGGCGGGGAGGCATCCCTGCTCTTCCCGCACCTGCATCTCTGGTCATTTGTTCAAGCAGTTGCAGGAAATGAATAGAGATGACTTGTTTGAAGAACTAATCTGAGCATGGATTTGGACACCCAGGGTTCAGGGAGCCTTTATAAATCCTAGCTCTGGGGTACTTGGCAGCCCAGCACCCAGGCCAGCCCAGGAGGGGTGGGGACTAGCTGGGAACAGGTGTGACCCTGCAGGCACCTTTCCAAGGGGCTCCTCTGACCTCCTGAGTCAGTGAAGCTGCAATTTCCCTGATGCTCCTGCGACTAGGCGGGACCTCAAGACACTGAGACTCCAGAGGGAGAGAGCCAGGGGGAGAGTGAACAGCATCGAGCCCCCAGCTCCACATAGGCCCACACAGTTCCCGGGGCACGGGCCCAGTCTGCCCCCCGACCAGACCTGCAAGTCCCAGAGGGTGCTGGGGTGCTTTGCTGAGTGGACGGCCTTCAGCCCGGCCTGCTGGGTGGACTCTGCACACCTGGCCCAGTAGCAGGGCTGGGACATGACTGAGGCTGAGAGCACACACCCTGCATGGCGGGGACCCTGGGCTTGGTTCCCTGAATTACAGAGAGGGGGTGAGGGGGGAGGGAGAGGGAAAGAGGGGGGGAGAGAGAGAGAGAGAAGGAGGGAGAGGAAAAGAGAGAGGGATGGAGAGAGAGAGGGAGAGAGAGGGGGAGAGGATAAAGAGAGGGAAAGGGGAAGAGAGGGAAAGAAAGAGGAAGGGAGAAAGGAGAGAGAGAGGGAAGGGGAGAGGGAGAGAGGGAAGGAGAGGGAAAGAGAGGAAGGGAAAGAGGGAGATGGAGAGAGAGGGCAGAAGAGAGGGAGTGAGAGAGAGGGAAGGAGGGAGGGAGGGAAGGAGAAGGAGGGAGGGAAAAAGGAAGGGAGGAGAGAGAGGAGAGGGAGGAGAGAAGGCGCTTGGGAGGGAGACCATTCCTCTGGCCACTCCCTGGCCGTCCCAGCCTCCTCCGATCCAGCCTGGCCGGGGCTGCCGAGAGGCTCGGCCAGGCTTTGGGTCTCTGGCATTGGCTCCCAGGGTCCCATCCACTTCCCGAGGCTCTGAGCCCACCTGCTCTTCTCCCTCTCTTCTCCCCAGGTGCCTGCAGCCCTGCCCTGGTCCAGCAAAGGGCCTGCGAGGAGCCAGAGGCTTGGATGCCCCCCTCACCCCGTATCCTTTCTACCCAGTCCCGGCCGTGTGGCTGCCACGGGGTCAGTGTCCAGCCCCCCCAGTGTCCCACCTACCCAGCCCCCGACCACGCAGCTGCCACGGGGTCAGCGCCTTCTTCAGACCGGCACAGTGACTTCCCCAAGCAGGAGGGATGTCAGCCACCTCGGTGCTGGGGCTGCCCCCTGCCCCCCGCTGAGCGGTCAGTGGCTGGCGTCCTCACCAGGTTCCTCGCTGGAATCCCCTGATTGTGTCATTGTCCAGGAGCTGCCTGGCACCACACTGGGTGAAATGTCCGAGAGTGGGGCAGCCTGAGCTCACTTCTTTGCACACGGCCAGTCCACCCCCAGCCGGACCAAACTAGACAGAGACCAACCTGAACCTCACCCCGCGAACAGGGCGTCCCCGGCAGTGGACGGAAGGAGGCCCTCAGATGTCCTGGAGACTGAGACAGCAGGTCCCATTGGGGAGCCGCCTGGGCGGGGACTTCCCCTGGGAGCAGGCGGGCAGCACCCAGCACCTGGCATTCCGGGCATACAGCTTCAGACCAGATGCACCAGGTACCAGCAAGCTCGGGCTCCTGCGCCCCCTCACCCGCTGACGGTAGTGCTGGTGCACCCCAGCCCTGCTCATTCCGTGCAGGAACCGAGCTGGAGCCGATCTCGGGGGCAAGCTGCACCCACCGTCGGCACAGAGCCGCAGGTTGGGGGTTGAAAGACCACCCTGAAGATTGCTGCTCTGGGCACACAAGCAGGCCAGCCCCTTCTGGGGCAGCCTCACCCCCAGACAGCGAGTAGGCACAAACAGGCCCCACTGCGGCTGGGTCGCCGTGCCAGCCAGCTCCGCCCTGCCAGGCCTGGAGGACGACTGTCACTGGCTAGCAT
The DNA here is from genome assembly GCF_029834395.1 of Sorex fumeus. Taxonomy (NCBI): domain Eukaryota; kingdom Metazoa; phylum Chordata; class Mammalia; order Eulipotyphla; family Soricidae; genus Sorex; species Sorex fumeus. Next base: position 4,596,001 of record NW_026606060.1, on the reverse strand, counting down.
TGAGACTCCAGTTTCTTCTTCTTTTTTCTTTTTTTGTGGGGATGTTGTTCAGTCACACCCAACTGTGCTCAGGGCTTGCTCCTGGCTCTGTGCTCAGGGATCACTCCTGACAGGGCTCGGGGGACCCTTTGGGGTGCGAGGGATCAAACCCGGTTCAGTCATGTGCAAGGCAAGCACTGCACTCTCTCTCTGGTCCCCAGCTTCCTCTAAAACCCACCCAAGCACAGGTTCCCCTGCACTTCCCAGGGCTGCGTAACTCAAGCCTCAGCCCCAGGCTCTCATCCAGGCCCATGTGGAGCAGCAGAAATGACCGGAAGCTCATCCGCACCGATGGATCAAGACAACAGCCTGGAGACCAGCAGGGCAGACGCCCAAAGGTGCCTTCACGGCCGCACACTGAGGCTGCTCAGGAGAAGAACTTCAACCAAGGACAAGGAGAAGCAGATAAAGGCCAGGAAGACATAACAGAGCCAAACTCTGCAGCAGAATTTGAAAATACCATTGAGAGGGGCTAGAGCAATAGCACAGCGGGGATGGCATCTGCCCTGCACGCGGGTGACCCAGGTTCGATCCCCGGCATCCCAGATGTTCCCCCAAGCACCACCAGGAGTGATTCCTGAGTGCAGAGGCAGGAGTCATCCCTGAGCATCGCCAGGTGTGGCCCCAACCCCCCCAAACAACAAAACCAAACCCCAAAACACCATAGATTCTTCAACAAGATTGGAAGAAGCTGAAATGAAATCAGTGAACCCAAAAAGAGGAGGAAAAGGAGGAAAAACAGACCAAAAGAATAGGGCTCTCTGGGAACCCAGAGCAGGGTTCAAATGTGCACCCCCCACTGAGTGACTCCAGGTCTGCTGGGGGTGGCATTGGGGCGTGTTTTTGAAGCCTTCTGGAGCAGGGCGCAGCCCAGACTAACCCCACGGCCTTACACCCTCCAGCCTCGCCTCCCCAGCCCAGCCTCCCTGCACAGTCTCAGCAGCACAAAGCGGACACTCAAAAATATTTGTGTTGGGGCTGGAGCGATAGCACAGCGGGTAGGGTGTTTGCCTTGCATGCAGCCGACCCAGGTTCGATTCCCAGCATCCCATACGGTCCCCTGAGCAGCGCCAGGAGTAATTCCTGAGTGCATGAGCCAGGAGTAACCCCTCTGCATCGCCGGGTGTGACCCAAAAAGAAAATAAAATATTTGTGTTGACCCGAAACCACAAATACTCACCAGGTTGAATCAATATTGTTCTTTTCTTGGGAGTTTTAAGAGAAAGAGCCACCTGCTGGGCGCCTGTCAGGCTGTGCTGCCTGGTTGACTGCAGGGGTGGGATGAGGGCAGCAAGGAGCCACCACCCTAATGTAGCAGACGGATGCCCTGTCAGGGCCCAGGCCACGTGGGACAGGGCCAACTATAACTGCCGCAAGAGATGTTCAGGAGCTTCTGCCCCTCCAAAGAAACAGTGACCAAAGTACAAAGACAGTCCACAGAATGGGAAAGGATATTCGCCAAATACACATCCGACAAGGGGTTGATATCAAGGATATACAAAGTACTGGTTGAACTCCAAAAGAAGAAAACATCCAACCCCATCAAAAAAATGGGGCAACGAAATGAACAGAAACTTTCTCAAAGAAGAAATTCGAATGGCAAAAAGGCACATGAGAAAATGCTCTACATCATTAATGATCAGGGAGATGCAGATCAAAACAACAAAGAGATATCATCTCACACCTCAGAGACTGGCCCACATTCAAAAGAACAAAAGCAACCTGTGTTGGCGCGGATGTGACGAGAAAGGGACCCTCCTTCACTGCTGGTGGGAATGCCGACTGGTTCAACCCTTCTGGAAAAGAGTATGGACGATTCTCAAAAAATTAGAAATTAAGCTCCCATTTGACCCAGCAATACCACTCCTGGGAATATACCCTGGAGAGGCAAAAAAAAGTATAGTCTAAGCGACATCTGCAGTTGTCTATTCATTGCAGCACTGTTTACAATAGCTAGAATCTGGAAAAAACCTGAGTGCCCAAGAACAGATGTTAAAGAAGCTTTGGTACATCTACACAATAGAATACTATGTAGCTGTCAGAAAGGATGAAGTCATGAAATTTACATACAAGTGGTACTATATGGAAAGTATCATGCTAAGCGAAATGAGTCAGGAAGAGAGGGATAGACAGAAAGATTGCATTCATCTGGGGAACATAAAGTAACAAAATAGGAGACTAACACCCAAAAATAGCCAAGATAAGTACCAGGAAGATTACTCCATGGCTTTGAGGAGAGCCGCACATGCTAGGGGAAAAGGCAGCTCAGATAGAGAAGGGAGCACCAAATAAAGAGTGTTGGGAGGTTCCTCTCAGGATAGGAAATATGTGAGGAGAGTAGACTATAGACTGAACAAGATTGCCACTCAATGTCTCTTTTGCAAACCACAGCACTCAAAAGGAGAGATAACAAAAGGGAATGCCCTGCCACAGAGGCAGGGTGGGATGGGGGGGAAGGGGGTGGGAGGGACACTGGGACTGGTGGTGGTAGAGAATGGACACTGGTGGAGGGATGGGTACTCAATCATTGTATAACTGAAACCCAAGCACAAAAATTTGTAAGTCTACAACTGTACCTCATGGTGTTTCACTAATAAAAATTTAAGAAAAAAAAAAGAGAGAGAGATGTTCAGGACCCAAGTCCCTTGACTGCGAGTCCCTTGCCAGAGGGCCAAGAGCTATTCCTGCTCGGCCCAGGGCACTGCGGAGGCCCAGTCCTACCTGCCAGCTCATGGCCTTGCTCTGTACTGCTCACTCATGTCCTGACAGACAGACAGACAGATGGTCCTGTTGAAGCAGGCAGGGAGACAGGGAAGCACCCCCCCTCAAGCCCCTATGACAATGGAGTTCTGGGAAGTAGTAAACCCAACAGCCCTGAGGTTGTGAAAGCCCACCCGTGGACAGAGGAACGGAGGCCTGAAGGAGCCTCTCCTGTGCCACACAGACCCAGGGCAGGCGGGACCCTGGGAGAAGCCCCAGCGGGAGCGAAGGGCAGAGAAGGAAAGCAAAGAACACCAACTGCTCCTGGGAGGAGCGAGAGCACAGCAGGTAGGGTGTTTGCCCTGCATGCGGCGAACCCGGGTTCTATCCCCTGCCAACCCATAGGGTCTCCCAAGCAGCACCAGGAGTGAGTCCTGAGTGTAGAGCCATAAAAAGAGTCTGCTCCCCAAATCTTGCCTTGGCAACCGCCCTAGCAACGGACTCTAACGGAGGTAGAGAGCCCACGGGGAAGCTGGAGCAGCCAACTTGAACAAAGGCAGTGCGTGCGTGTGCTCTCCGTGCCCGTGAGCTACTGCCGAGTGCATGTGGTACCCAAGCATACATGTCTCCCGCATGTCCCCTCTTGAGATGTGGACGTCCATATCTCACCTGGACGAATGCTGGGCCCCTCTGCTCTCTCTGCCCTAGCCCTTTCTCCAAACTTCCAAACAAAATCTATTCTACTTCACTTCTCATCTCCTGAAGTTCTTCTCTGAGAACAATTTCAAATGACGGGACTGGGAGCTGGAGCGATAGCACAGCGGGTAGGGCGTTTGCCTTGCACGCGGCCGACCCGGGTTCGAGTTCCAGTATCCCATATGGTCCCCCAAGCATCGCCAGGAGTAATTCCTGAGTGCAGAGCCAGGAGTAACCCTTGAGCATCGCCAGGTGTGACCCCCCCCCAAAAAAAAATCAAATGACAGGACTGCTCCAGATAATAAAGGTGTGCCCATCCTTTCCTGTAAGGAGCTGGGCTTGCAGTCCTAGGTTTCCCCAGCTGTTCCGAGTGGCAGAGCTGGATAGAGAGAAAGTAACATATTCCCTTCTCCAGGCAGCTTTCTTTCTCCTCTGCTCCTCACATAAGTCACCCGGGAACCCTCCGGTATCATTAGTAACATGGTCTGGCACAGACTCTCTCTGGAAACCAAGCCAGCTCATGGGCATGAAGGCCTGAGACACAGAACCCATCTGAGGAGACTGGAAAACTCCACCACGCAGAATTTCAGGCCCAGAGCAGGCTGGGCCCCCTAGGAGGAGAGGCCCAAAGCTGGGGCCAGGGTCATGCTAAGAACATCAAAGACCATCAACAGCTCCAAACGCTCCACCTTGGCAACCACCCTAGCAACGGGCAGTTTGGGGAAACTACACAGGCCACTCTGGCAGAAGCCGAGGCTCCCACTTCCCGTCCTGGGAAGCTTTAGCTTGATGTGCAGAGTCTCCATCCTGGGCTCTCTCTGCCACTCTCCTGGGGATGTATACTTGGCTCTCTGCTCAAGAGAAGCCCTCTCTCTCTCTCTCTCTCTCTCTCTCTCTCTCTCTCTCTCTCTCTCTCTCTCTTTTTCTCTCCTCAGTCCCCAAATAAACTTCTCTTACTTCACAATTTGTGTCTCCTTCCTGAAACTCTTTTCTGTGAGAGAAGGCGACTAGAGCTGGAAGAGCCTAGGTCAGATTTAGGACTGACTTTCCTTTCCCTCAAAGAGCAATTGGTCACTCCGTTCTGAGTTCCACAGCTCCTGAGAAACACGTGGCCGGGATCATTTCCCAGGTGGGGCAGAACAAGTGGGAGCCGGGAACAGTTTGACCGCTGCCTCGTGAGGCAGGTGAGATGTGAGATCTGGGGCTCAGGGCAGACTCTATCAGTCCTAGAGTTCTGTGGGCAGTGCCCCGGGTGGCCAAGGTGGGCGACCTCTCTAAGGGGTCTCTCCTCCCCACTTCACATAAATCACGCACAACACCAGGTGGGGTGAGAATAGTTGCCATGGAGACCGTGACACTGATCACAGAGGAAATGACGGGACTCCTCCAGACAAGAAGGTCAAATGGGAGCCCGGCGGAAGTACAATGAGCAGGGCACTTGCCTCGCATGCAGTCAACCCGGGTTCAATCTCCGGCACCCCACTTGGTCCCCTGAACCCACTACGAGTGATTCTTGTGCACAGAGCCAGGAGTAAGCCCTGAGCACCGTTGGGTGTGCCCACAACCCCTCAAAAACAAAAAAAAAGGTTGGATGAGCATGTTCTGTGGTCCCAACCTTCTCAGGAACAGGCAAGATGAGTTTTCTAAACATAAGAACTTGCTCCAACACAAAGTAAGCTTAGGGCCAAGACATCTTTATTTTAAAAGCCGATGGTGTTGTTGAAGAAGAGGCTGTGTTCTCGGCCCATTTTGGCGATGGTCCGGGGCTGCCTGGGGAATTGCTTGGAAGGCGTGTAAGCACCTGGGCCGGGGGTTTTCTGAAACCAGAACAGAGCACGGTGATCAGGCGATGCCTCGTGGCCTGGCTCCTGGCTGGGATGATCTCCAGGCCCTGCAGGGAGATGGAGTGCTCCCCTGGGCTGGACAATGGAGCTGCAGTGCTCCCCCTTCCTGTTAGGGGCTCCCTGAGGTTGCAGAGGGAGAAATGACAGTGAGGCCCAGAGATCTCACAGCTGCACCTCAGGGAACCATATCCCCTGGGGGCGAGGACCCTGCTTGCGAGGTGACCCTAAAAAGACCCAACGTGCCTGTTTCCTTCCTGGGCCCACCCTGGTCCCTGGGGACCACAACTGCTCTATAAGTTCCCATCTTTCCCAGTCATCTCCACTGGCACACAGTCAGTCCGTTTTGAGAAAATTTGTTGGGGGGTGGGGAGGGTACATGGGAGAGGGGAATTACTTAGTTATTTAGAAACTCAGCTTGTGCTGGCATGTTAAGGGGGGTCATTTTTGTGTCCTGGACAGCATTTCCCATGCCAGGGGCAAACTCCGTCTTTTTTGTTTTTTTTTAAAGATTAAGATTGGGGCTGGAGCTATAGCACAGTGGGTAGGGCGTTTGCCTTGTACACGGCCTGACCCGGGTTCGATTCCCAGCATCCCATATGGTCCCCTGAGTGGCCAGGAGTAATTCCTGAGTGCATGAACCAGGAGTAACCCCTGTGCATCGCCGGGTGTGACCCCCCAAAAAAAACAAATAAGATTAAGATGTTTATTTTTATTGAGGCTGTGGGTCACCCGTGGTGCTCAGGGCTTACTCCCGGCCCTCGGCGGGGCTCTGGGGACCATAGAGGGGGCACCGAATCAGAACGTGCTGTGTGCCAGGTCTTACCCTCTGTGCCATCTCTCTGGCCCAGGCACTTTGGCGCAAGTCTTGGCACCAAAGGCGTTTTCTGCTGGAGAGACGCAGAGTATGAAGGTAGGGCTCCGGGGTCAGTCTTGGTTTAAATGCTAGTCTCAGTATCTGTTCTCCATGACCCTGGGCCAGCACTGTCCCTGCCCCACCTGCCCATCACAGGGGCCAAGACCACTGGCCTCACCAGAGCATGTGGCGACCGTGACTATTATCGCAAGCCTGGCGTCTGCGGCCTCCCACAGGCTGTTATCACAGCAGGAGACAGAGCGCGGAAACAGGGTTACCCACAAGCGGGGCTGAGCTAGCCTGGGGCAGCCACCAGCTGCAGGAGCCACTGCAAATGACAGGATGCTTCCTGTGCCAAAACTGAAGGAGCAGCCTGGAAATCCAATCAAGTCCCAGCGGGGCATCCAAAGGAGCCCAGGCCTTCCTTAGCAGCGTTCTGGAAGGTGGGCCCACGGAACAGAAGGCTTACCCCACCGTGCAGGAAGACCCAAACAGCATCCGGCTCCACTCCTGCTGCAGCCCTGGTCCCACTCGCAAGCCCAGGGAGCTCCTGAGAAGGCAGTCACTACCCATTGTGACTCCCGCTTCCTTCTGAGTTCTGACAGAGACCCATGTGTGTGCATGTGTGTGTGTTTGTGTGTGTGTGTGTGTGTGTGTGTGGGACACCTCAGTGAGGACACGGGGGTTGTGTATGTAGGGAGGACCTGCTGAGGATATCTGCCCGCTACCTGCTGCCAATTCTTATTTAGTTAGTGTTTTAGTTTTGGGGCCACACCTGGCGATGCTCATGGGTTCATCCTGTCTCTGCACTCAGGAATCACTCCTGGCGGAGCTCAGGGAACCCTATGGGATGCCGGAGGTCGAACCTGGTTTGACTATGTGCAAGGTAAACACCCTCCCCGCTGTGCTATTGCTCTGGCCCTGCCTGCTGTCAGCTTTTAATGTAGCAGCCAGTCCTCCTGCGCCCTCCCCACACACAGGCCTGGCCACTCCACACTCGAACAGCCCTGCAGAAGCACCTGCAGACACCCAAGGCAGCTTCTCTGCCTACTAACCCGATATCCTCCCCAGGTACCGTTGATGTCTCACCCCAAGGTCTACAGACCCACAAACTCAAAGGCAATCTCTAGCCAGGGCACTGCCGGGAGCCACGAGCCATGGGAATGAAAGCTGTCTTTCAGTGTTCCAGGACAAACGCCGCGTTTCCAGAACCCGTCTTCTGTCTTTCGGAATACTCACTGAGCAGAGAGGCAGGAATCGAGGTACTTTAGACTGAAAACAAGAAGTAACGCAAGTTGTCGGAGGGATTTTCATGTCATAGTGACCTGGGCCTGGGCCTTCGTGCTACAGGGTAGGGGAAAGGGAAAGATGGCAAAGTTGTTAATCTCTGAGACATCTGAATGCTTGCTTTGCTCTCCACAATAGATATGGACATATAAATATATACTTAAAATATATTATTGCATAGATATTTCAAAACTTTGCAACATGGAGTTAAACATGATATTCAAACTACCCCCTCTTTGTAGGACTGCATCCAAAGAAAACCATGAGGAAAGTATGTAAAATCTTGGTCCTCAAATTTTGCTATAATGTCTCTAAAAGTTGAAAATTAAAAACACCAAAGCCAGGTGACTGACTTAATAAATGGGGACCCTGGGGCTGTAGAGACAGTACAGTAGGTAGGGCACTTGCCTTGCATTCGGCTGACCTAGGTTCTATCCCCGTTATCCCATATGGTCTCCTGAGTCCTACCAGGAGTGATCCCTGGGCACAGAGTCAGGAGTCATCCCCGAGCACAGCTGAGTGTGCCACCTCCATGAAAAAGTGAAAAAAAACGCCCTCTCCTCTCTGGAAAGAAAGATGGCGGCCGCACGGGAGCCTTGTGGACAGCAGGTTTGAGCCGGGGGTGGGGGCGGCAGGGACCTCATGGGAAGGGGGGCGTTCCAGTCCGTCCTTCACACCCTACCGAGGTCACCAGTTGCCCCCCACGAGCGGCTCTCCGGCACGGCCACGACTCCAGAGCACAGAAACCAATTTCTTAACTATCTAACTTTTAATAGAAATACTTCCATGGTTAATAAGTAAAACAGCAGAAATCCAAAACCGCGCGGCACGACCGCGCAACATCATTTAATTCTTAAAACCCAGCTGTAGAAAGCAAATCATTTCACAACACTGTTTCAGCATGTCTGATTGGGGGGGGGGGGGGTCGTAAACTCTAAACAATAATGGTGCATCTTTTATCGAAACAATGAATCTAGTCAAAGCAGATAGAGTGTTAACTAGAACTCATCTGCCTCACAGGAATTGGGAGGGGTGGGAGGTGGGGTTCTATTGGGGTTCGCGGTTAAAAATAAGTATTGGTAAAGGGAAATGTGTTTGATATTTACATGACTGAGACCTAAACCTGAAAGCTCTGTAACTTTTCCCATAGTGATTCAATAAATAAATAAATTATTTAAAAAAAAGAGGGTGGGGGGTGGGGTTTTATTGGGGTTCTTTGTGGTAAAAAATAAGTGTTGGTAAAGGGAAATGTGTTTGATATTTGCATGACTGAGACCTAAACCTGAAAGCTTTGTAACCTTTCCCACAGTGATTCAATAAATAAAAAAATAAATAAATAAAAATAAAATAAAATAAAAAAGAAAGAAAAAGTGAAAAAAAGGTGGGGGAGGGGGATTCTTCCATTCAACTGTAGAGGGAGGATAAATTTTTATGGACCTAAAGGCTTTTTTTGGATAATGTTAAGTAAACAGTGCAAGATTTCCCCCATGTCTGATGCAGTTCCCTTTCCAGCATCCGAGCCATGAGTCCCTTGCAATGAAGGTCAGGCTTTGGGGAAGCCCTGATGGGTCATGGTGCCACCCAACTGCCTCCCTGGCTTTGGTCATGGGTCAAAGGAACCATGGTTTGGGGCAGAAAGGAATGACCCACAGCTGTGTGCTTCACTTCTACTAGCTGGAACCTTTTCAATGTTGCTCTGCACCCCACATGCGTGGAAAGTGCTCTGCCATGGAGCTACACCCCAGGGCCACAGAAGAAATCTTTGGTTTGGTTTTGTTCTGTTTTGGGGACCAGGCCCGGCAATGCTCATAGGTTACTCCTAGCTCAGCACTCAGGAATTACTCCTGGTGATGATCAGGGGACCATATGGGAGCCGAGGCTCGAGCTCAGGTCAGCCACATGCAAGGCAAGCACCTTCCCCACTGCACTATTGCTTCAGGCCCCAGAAGAAATCATTGAAACGGGAATTATCAGTGCTGGAGAGATAGTGCAGGGGTGAGGTGCTTACCTGGCCTGCTGCAGACCCTGGGCCCCCTGAGCACGGCCAGGAGAGACCCCAGGGCTTAGCACCAGGAGTAACCCCAGAGTACTGCAGGGGCACCCCCAGACCAGTCCACCCGAAATGAGGGTGTGTTAGGGGAGAAGATCAGTATCTGCTTATTCCTAGATCCTATTCCAGAAGACTCCGGAGCACTTCCCCAAGTCCACAGAGGCAGCTATTTCTCCTCCTGCCCCCCTAGGATGACAGAGTGTGTGGAGCAGAGCGGGAGGGAGGGGACCTGGTCCCCAGGGCTCGTGGGCGGGCAAATGGATCTGGGACAAGAGCATGTTTAAGAGGACATGCGCCCAGGTGCTACTTTTCTATGTTACAGATTCTGCCCCCATCTTCCCCCCTGCCCCCCGCCATGTACGGGTTTCCCAGGCTTGCTCTGGGCTCACATTCGCACAAGTCGGTGGGGGGGAGGGGTGGCTCCTGGGATGAACAGGCAGTACTAAGCTACTAAGCACTTCTTACACAAGTGGAATGCGCCAGGTTTTTTTTTTTTCTTCTGCAGGGGTGAAGGATGGATTCACGCCCAGCAGTGCTCAGGGCTCTCTCCTGGTGGGGCTGCAAGCAAGGCCTGGAATTTGCTAGCTCCTGTTATTTTTTAAACCATGTATTTAGTTTGTTTTGTTTTTGTGTTTGAGCATCATGCCTGGGGATGTTCAGGGCTTACTCCTGGCTCTTCACCCGGGAATTTTCCTGGTGGTGCTTGGGGGACCATATGGGATGCTGGGGATTGAACCTAGGTTGGCCACGTGCAAGGCAAGCGCCCGCCCGCTGTGCTATTGCTCCAGCCCCTAAACCATACTCGTATTGCGCCATGCTTGGGCCACTCTGGGTTTCCCAGAGCTAAACACATCAAGCACCACTAACATTCGGTGAGAAAGAAAAGAGACTTGTTACCTTCCCAGAACCAGCTGGCCTACAAGACTGCTGGGAAGCTTTTGGAGTACCCTCTGCTTAGCCTGGGTGATTCCATCTCAACCCTCCGACAAAATCTTATCTTTCTTTGCCCTTTGGAAAGGTTTTCCTTGAGGGCAGATTTAACCCAGGAGAGCACCAGGAATTACACAGATGAATCAAGCATGATCTTTGACCTCAGGCCAGCAAGGAATGGAAGAGAAACAAACAAAAAACACTCACAGGAATCTTAGCAATAGGACTGTGGGGAGGCTACTTGCCTCCCAACCCTGCTGGGTGACTGACTGTCAACCTGGGTTCAATCCCCGGCACCCCATAAGGTCCCCTGAGCACAGCCAGGAAGATTCCTGCATGTAAAGTCAGGAGTAACCTGTAAGCATTGCTGGGTATGACCCAAAACCCCCCAAAAGAAGGGGGAAAAAAAACCAAAAACAAAAAGTATCCCCAGAAGAATCAATGAAACTGTAAGATGCCCTGAGGATCCACAGTTGGAAGCCTGCCTCCTGAGCAGGGGGAGAAGGCAACTGGGAGAGAGACGGGATCACTAAGTCAATGATGGTTGGAGGGATCGCTCAGGATGGGAGATGTGTGCTGAAAGTAGTCTATGATGGCCTCTCAGTATCTGTATTGCAAACCATAATGCCCCAAAGTAGAGAGTAAGAAGTAAAGTGCCTGCCATAGAGGGAGGGGGTGAGGTGGGGTGGGGGTGGTGGGAGGGATACAGAGGGATCCTGGGGACATAGGTGGTGGGAAATGTGCACTGGTGGGGGGATGGGTATTCCATCATTGTATGACTGAAACTCAATCATGAAAGCTTTGTAAGTCTATCTCACGGTGATTCATTAAATAAATAAAGAAACAAATAAATATTTTTAAGTTTTAAAGAAAGATGCTGTGAGGAGCTGGATGCAGCCGTGTGAGGGCTGAGCGGTCAGCCAGGCTTGGGCCTGCTAAATCCGACTTTTCTGCGTCTGGCCAGTGCTAGCGAAGTGCTGAAACCTGGCCAGAGATCAGTGTTGGATAAGGACAAATGTTCTTGCACCAACACCTAAAGGACAGCCTTAGGCTAACTTTCCCCCAAGGTCTAACCCTTACTTTGCTTAGATCTGAAGATGAGACAGCGATTGCCTTAGGACACCAGTCTGTGAGGGGGGTTTATTGTTTATTCTGGAAGCCACAGGTCAGCAGCCCATCCTTTCTCCTCCATTCTGTCCCAGAACATCTCTGAGGACAGGAGCCATCTTCCAGCTCTGCTGGGTGACTGACTGTCCAGTAAGGTTCTTTCTCCACCTAGCATCTTGTCCGTTGTTTTTTGTTTGATTTTGGGGGCCACCCCTGGTGGTGCTCAGGGGTTAGTCCTGGTCCTGCACTCAGGAACATCCTCCTGGCGGTGCTGGGGGAACTTTCTGTGGTGCCAAGGGTCAAACCTGCTGAGCCATCACTCTGGACCCTTGCCTGTCACTTGGGTGGCCCTCAAGTGGCAGGGAACTAGACCTTCGCAGTTACAGTACAATCTCAACGGGACGCTGCCAAGAGTGGAAATTTCCACTTACTCCGACGCACTCAGAATACACAGCCCCACTGGGAGAGTATTCTCGGGGGCTCCCTGGAGCTCCAGGAAGAGCCACCGGGACTTAGGGCTCACAGCCCAGCACAGGCATCTCGCAAACCCCAACTTGCCCGCATGAGTGGACGTGGCGGGTAGTCTGCACACCACCACTCGGAAACTAAAGACTGTGAGAGTCAAGGAAAGTACCCCAACTCATTCCTGCTGAGTGGGGTCCCCCTCCCCGAAACACATTCAGAGTGTAAAAAACATTTTGTCCTTGTTGTTGGGCCACACCCGGTGGTGCTCAGAGCTCACTCCCAGTTCTGCACTCAGGGGTCACTCCTGGTGGGCTCGAGGGACCATATGGGATTGAACTGTATGCCAAGGATTGAACCTGGGTGGGCCACATGCAAGGCAAGTGCCCTACCTGCTGTACTGTCACTGTAGCATCTCATACCTTTAAAAAAAAAATTAATCCTAGTATATCACTAACTATATTTGAAATGTTATATTTTCCCCCAAAATTTAACTGCCACACTAGAGAATATATGACTGAATAAACTAGGTACTTCTACACAATAGAATCTCTCTCTCTAAATATCATATATATATATATATATATATATATGTATATATATCTGTCACTGTCACTGTCCTCCCATTGTTCATCGATTTACTTGCTTGAGTGGGCCCAGTAATGTCTCCATCATGAGACTTGTTGTTACTGAGTTTGGAATATTGAATACGTCATGTGTAGCTTGCCAGGCTTTGCCGTGTGGGCGAGATACTCTCGGCAGCTTGCCGGGCTCTCCGAGAGGGGTGGAGGAATCGAACCCAGCTCGGCCGAGCCGGCTGCGTGCAAGGCAAACGCCCTACCACTGTGCTATCACTCCAGCCCATAAATATATATATATATACATACATATATATATATATAAACATAGTATGAGAATAATACTCAAAGCCAGTAGAAATGAGGGCCAGGAAGACCCGTCCATGGTAGGCCTCTTGCCAGTGAGGGGGAGGGGAGGTTAGTTAGATCAGAAAAGGGACCACTATGACAGTGATAGTTGGGAATGATCACTCTGGATAAAATCTGGTTGCTGAAGGGAGGAAAAGTGATATGCATGGTACCCTTTCACAAGTAAACAGTACTGCAAACCACGTTGCTTAAAAGGAAAGAGACAGACAGAGACAAGAGAGTAAAGTGTCTGCCATAGGGGCAGGCTGGGGGTTGGGGTGCAGGTGGGAAACTGGGGGTATTGGTGGTGGGAAACGTACGTTAGTGAAGGGATGGGTGCTGGAACACTGCATGACCGAAACCCAGTTATGAACAACTTTGTAACTGTGTATTTCACGGTGATTCAATTAAAATAAAAATTATCTACCACTGAAATCACCTTTGAAGAGAGAGTAGCATTTATTTTAATTGTCCTAATTCTCAGATCCCTTTCTAACAGAAATGAATAGGCTTGGGTTTATTCAATCTGACCATGTTCACTAATGATTTTTCTGTGTCCTCATGGAGTTTGTAGCTGGTTTTGTTTTGAGGCCACACTCAGCTTGCTCAGAGCTTACTCCTGGCTCAGGGATCAGGGCTCACAGCTCACTCCTGTTTCTGTGCTCAGGGATCACTCCTGGTGAGACTCAGAGCACAATATGTGGTGTTGGGGATTGAACTCAGGTTGGCCACAAGCAAGGCAAATGCCTATACTGGCTTTCTTCTCTCCAGCTCTTTTATGGAGATTTAGACTGAAATTTCAGCTTAGTTTTTTTTTTTAGCTTAGTTTTTAATTGAACTAATTTCTTAAATGCAAAAATTCTGGAAGGATGCATTTTTTTTTTCAAAATGCAGATTTTTTTCTGAAGTTCTCCACTTTAAACTCCAGTTAAATGTGACTAAAACAGACAAATCATCTGACACTCATGGTATCTGAACAGACTTTATCCTGTTTATCTAATCTTTCCCATATTATTTATAGCCATGTCAGGTTTTAAGAAATACAAAACCATCTTGAAATATTTCTGACATCAAATAAAAGAAATCCTTTCATTTGGCACTGTAAGATTTTGTTCCTACTGTCAGAAAGATAAGCAGGTCTCATTTTTCATTTTATATGCAACCGTGAGAGATAATAACTGGAGATTCTGCACAGCAAATCCCAAATCATGTGAATGACTGAGTTCTAATTAAGCAGTAGTAAGTAGGACTATTTTTCTTTAAGTAACAATATTTTGTTTGGTGACCATTTTGTTGGCTCTTTTTGTCAAATATTTTGTTTTAAATTTTTATTTTGAAAATTATAAAATTAATGGAAAAGGATAAAAAAACAGTGCACATCCTTAATCACAGAACCTCAGTACAGGCACTGACATGTTGATGCATTTCCTATGTTTTTTGTTTAGATGATTAGACTTACATTATTAAAATCATAAGCTACACATCCACTTGTACCCTGCATTTTAAAAACTACACATTGGATTGTAAATATTTTTATGTTATCTTATAATCTTAATGATTATTTTAATGACTGCAAGACATTCCTTTGAGTAGATCTGCAATATTCTTTTTCATTATTTCCCCTCTGTTGGATGTTTACAGTTGATGTTGTTATCGTACTATTGAAACTAATCCCTAATGATACCTTTGGATAGATGATTATTCCTGTATGTAAGATTATTACTTACGTAAAATAAAATTAATGAGCAAGAGGAAGCCACAAATAGCTCTTAAAATTCAATCCATATGACCAAACTGTTTTTCAAGGACTTGTATCAGCCTACCAGCAGCTGCCAAGAAAATCACTGAATTTCTCTGGTCCTCATGCCAAGTAGCTATTGGCAGGGGAAATAATTTAGAAAAATAAAACCTTCCTCTCTCCTCTTTACCCTAGTTGAGAATAAAATAAAATCACCAGACGCCCGTATATATTCAGAACAGCTATGCCAACAGGCTTATATTCTAATGCCGACACTGTGGAAACACATTCATGCAGGCATAAAATTATTGCAGTTCTGGGTGTAGGTTGAGATTGGGGTCACTTAGAAGACAATTAAATGTGGGGATGAGGGAAAAAGAAACCACAAATGGCAATTTTAATTTATTTAGTTCTCTTAGAGAAGAGCAATTGGGCTTTGTAGCAGCTTGTTTTTTCAAGAAAATCCTGCTCTGAAGGTTCTGTACCTTTTGGTCTTAGCATTTGTGAGATTTGGTCATTAGTAGGACAAAAAGGCCCTTTTCACTTGTAAGAGAACGCATCATCCTGATGTCTATCCCTCAGTGCTCACAAAAATGTTCTTAGATTTTTTCCTATGGACCAAAGAATTATGCTGTTCTAATCAAATATTAAATTGCATAATGTAATGACATAAAGCCTTTTTTTCCCGTTTTTTTTTTTTTATTTTTTTGCTGGGGTCACACCCGGTAGTGCTCAGGACTTACTCCTGGCTCTGCATTCAGGACTCTCTCCTGGAGGTGCTCAGGGGAACATATGAAATGCCGGGGGTCGAACCTTGGGTCAGCCACATGCAAGGCAAATGCCCTCCCCACTGTACCATCTCTCTGGCCCCTGGAAACCATTTTCTAGTCAGACAAATTCCTTACCAACTGCTTCTCTTGCGAGCCATCTACACTTTGGGGACAAAATATAATTCTCCAACTGAATCCTAGACACAAACAAATACTTCCTAACAACTGAGAAAGGCTCTTCCAGGCTGAGAAGCTTCTGGCATCTTAGAGGATTTTTAAATTCAAAATGAATGTACTTCATATTATGCAATATACTTCAATTTAAAAAAAATTAAGGGTCAAAGAGAGAGCACAGACCTTAAGACATTTGTTCTTCTGCAGCTTACCTGGGTTCAATGCCTGAGCACTGTCAGGCTAGAGCCAGGAGTAAGCCCTGAGCACCACAAGAACCCCGAACAAGAAATTTATTTTTTAAGTGAAGCAATATAGTTTTTATTGAAAGAAATTTACTTAGATGTGAGAGCAGAAAAAGAAAATAAGTAGTCAAGAGGGAACATGGGCTCCTCCAGAGTGGAAAACATCAATCTATTTTTTTTTTCTTTTTGGGTCACACCCGGCGATGCACAGGGCTTACTCCTGGCTCATGCACTCAGGATTTACTCCTGGCAGTGCTTGGGGGACCATATGGGATGCTGGGATTTGAACCTGGATCGGCCGCATGCAAGGCAAAACCGCCTACCTGCTGTGCTATCGCTCCAGCCCCAAGTCAATCTTTTTAATGTTTTTTTACAACTAAAAGTCATGTGCTATGTCATCTACTGATGTTTTAATAAGTTGCTCCTTCACACTTTAAGCACAACTGATGAGCTAGTTTTCACATGTGATGGAAAGAAAGGAATGGAGGTGGTGCTGTCTTTATTCATCTTTTATTCATTTATTTGTGGGAGGGTTTGGGCTATACCCCACAGTGCTCAGGGCTTACTCTTGAATCTTTGCTCAGGAATCACTCCTCCCCCTCTTTTTCTCTTTATTTGAACAGATTTTTTTTATACCTTGACTGCCATTTACTGAGGTTGGGACTGAGAGGTGACTGACATATGGCCAGTTGGCCCCAAGGAGCAGAGATTCATGTAGTATATTTTGTTTGGGTCACACCCAGCGATGTTCAGGAGTTACTCCTGGCTCTACACTCAGGAATTGCTCCTGGAAATGGTCAGGGACCATATGGGATGTGGGGGATTGAACCTGGCTCAGTCACATGCAAGGCAAACATGCTACCTGCTGAGCTATGGCTCCAACTCCATCATAAAGTGGTTTTAGAACAGAAAATATCAATTCCAAACTCAAGTCATTGTTGTAACCATAATCACATAAAGCAAGGATATTAAAATTGCACAATCAGTTTACCCCACAGAAACAGAAACTTATCTATTTATATTCTTTCTCATGGGTTTTCTCTGGAACTATGCCACTTCCCATTTATACTAAAATCAGACTTTTCAAAATACTCAAAAGACATCTAGTTGACAAGAAAAAAGGTATTTGAAATTTCCCACTGTCACTATAGCACTGTCCTCCGTTGTTCATTGATTTGCTCGAGCGGGCCCAGTAACGTCTCCATTATGAGACTTGTTGTTACTGTATTTGGCATATCGAATACGTCACGGGTAATTTGTAAACCTTATTGGCAAGATAAGATTTTATCTTTGTTGGTGCCTGAGAGAGAGTGCGAAGCAGGTAGGGTACTGGCATTGCACATGGCCAACCAGGAATTATTCCCAACATCCGCGAGCTTGCCAGGATTGATTCTTGAATGCAGAGCCAGAGTGAGCCCTGGGCACAGCTGGAGGTGGTCCAAAAAAACAAAACAAAACAAATGAGAGAGAGATAAATCTTTGAAAAAATCTTTGTGAATCTTATTTTTCTTTATTTTATAGATGTTTTTAGGAGCTGATCTTAAGGGCCAGTGCCTGAAAGTACAGCACATGTTTTCTGCACAGTAGGAACTGTGAATAACACTATGGAGGCCTAAACACTGAAGCTCCCCTCTTCACCTTTCTCCATCTTTTCAGTTCCTTTCCTTAATCCCGAGTATACTAACTCTTGTTTCATCTGTATTCCTGGGAGCACGGTGAGGGAGGGAAGAGAATCTATAAAGTTTCTAATACCCTAGTATGAAGTGGATTGATATATTTTTCCTTTTAGGAGTTTTTACATGCAAAAAAAGGAAAAACTCCCCACCTCCCACCCTTCAAAATTATATATATATATAATATATATATAATATATAATATGTAATATATATTATATATATATATTTTTTGGGCCACATCTGGCAGTACTCAGGAAACCATATGGGGGTGCCAGGGATTGAGCCGGGGTTGGCAGTATTGCAGGGCAAATGCCCTCCCCGCTGTCCAGTTGCTCTAGCCGGGGTTGGCAGTATGTCAGGCAAATGCCCTTCCCACTGTACTCTCACTCTGGCATTGACAGTGGAAGCAGGTTTTGAACCCACCAGTGACTGGCTCTATGTCCAAGTTCTTCCTCTAGGGGTGGTGGTTTTGGTTATGGGGCCACATCTGGTGATACTCGGGAGTTATTCTGTACTCTGTACTCAGGAGTTACTCCTGGCAGTGCTTGGGGGACCATATGTAGTGCAGAACCCTGTTTGGCTGTGTGCAAGGCGAGCACCCGACCCACTGTGTTATTGCTCCAGACCCTATGTCCAAGTTCTCCCAGGTAATATATGTGTGACCCTGGGCACATAACTTCCTCTTCCTGAACTATCAAATAGAGATGTTACTGGTGTTGCACTGGGTGGGAGTGAGGGTGAGAAGGCAGCAGTGCTAGTCCACCAAGCACTGTGCCTGGCAACAGGAAGCACTCAGTGAATGCCAATCACCATCTTATTTTCGGGTTTTGGTTTTTGAGCCACACCTGGAAGTGCTCAGAGGTTTCTCTGCCTGTGCTTGGGGGTTGCTCCTGCTGGTGCTCATGGCACCCTGTGATGCGAGCACAAACCAGCCTCCTACGTGCAAAGCCTGGGCCCAGACCATTAAGTTATCTCTGGTTGATTTAGAAAGCTTCTTCCAGCTCCAAGAATCCTTAACTGTTCTATGAATGTGATACCAATTTCTAGAATAATTTCAGTGAGTGATAAAATCAAATGAGCTTTTCAGATGAAGACTGAATGGCATTATTATAAGATTAAGGGTCTAAGGCTTTGGGACTTTATCTCAAGAAGGTTTGAGGTAATGCTCTAGCACTTATCATTTCTTTATCATAACACTTCCTGTCACCATCTCCCTGTCTGGGATCAGAAGAGGGTGCTCTTAGCAACGTACCAGTTTGTGAATCTAAACCAAACCCATAAATCTGCTCTGGGAATGATGCATGTTTTGGAAAGACTGAACTTCAGCTCCAGGCTATTTCTTTGTCTTGGAATATTTTCCATGAAAGCATTCTGTTGAAAGACAGGATGTTCCAAATCAGTGAATTATTTTATTTATAAAATAGATGGAGTGACACAAGTGGAAATACCAGAAAAAGGATCTCCAAAAATCTTCTCCTCCCCAAAGGCGTGTAAAACAAAGACAAAAATTGTCAGAATGGGCTGCACAGTGCTTGGTTCGGATCTGGTTGCTGATCCTGCAGGAAGCCTCCCCTGAACTACAGAAGAAGTTCCTTCTAAGTCTCTCCTTGCTCCCCTAGTAAACAAATCTCTATGCACTCACTGTCATTTGCAGAAAGTGTGTATTTCAAAGGAAAAATGGAATCAAGCATTGGGCTGGGATGGAGGAAAGGAGGAGCAGGGGTACTGGTGGCTGGACTGCTTGCTTCTCCCTGTCAAAAAATAAGGGCGTAGAGGTCTGACCATCTCTTCTAGATTCATAGAACAAGAGCTCGTTTGACCTTCATGTCTAACAAGAAGAGATACATTGATGTAGCTACAGCTCTATCTCTTGATGTATCTATCTGTATCTATTCATGTATCTACAGCTATAGATATATTTCTATCTCTCTCTCTATTTTTTTTATTTATTTATTTTTGCTTTTTAGGTCACACCTGGCAATGCACAGGGGTTACTCCTAGCTCTGCGCTCAGGAATTACCCCTGGCGGTGCTCAGGGGACCATATGGGATGCTGGGAATCGAACCCGGGTTGGCCGCGTGCAAGGCAAATGCCCTACCCACTGTGCTATTGCTCCAGCCCCCTCTCTCTCTCTTTAAAAAAAAGTTTTGGGGTCACACCTGGCTCAGGGGTTATTCCTGGTTCTGCACTCAGAAATCACTCCTGGCAGTGCTCTCTCTGGCGACCATATGGGATGCCAGGGATCGAACCTGGGTTGGGCAGTTGAGTGCCCACAAAGCAAGTGCCTGCTTACTGTCTGCTTGCTATCTCCCCAGTCCTACGTATCTATATTCATATCTATCTATATCCTCTTATTTTTATACGTATTATATATGGAGAAAGACAGTGAAATTATGTGTGTGTGTGAGAGAGAGAGAGAGAGGGAGGGAGGGAGGGAGAGAGAGAGAGAAAGAAAGAGAGAGAGAGAGAAAGAGACAGAGAGAGAGAGAGAGAGAGAGAGAGAGAGAGAGAGAGAGAGATCACCAAGAGAAGACTTGGGAAAGCTGTAGCATCCTTTGGAGGAATGGTACCTGATGCGTTGGAAAAATAGAACACACGTAAGTGCCTGGAACAGTATCAGTGAGAAGCAGCCTGGTTCGCTTCCCAGAATTATGCGCCCCCCCTTAAAAAAAAAAACTCCAGCTTCCTGGGCAGCGGGCACTGGTAAGTGCAGTGAAGCAGGAGCACGGCGGAGTGACCCCGGCACTGCCTCCTGTCCCCCCCAGAACTGTAGAACTGCCCACCCTGCATCCTGAGGAGACAGAGCTGGGGCTTGTTCCCAGGGACCTGACTCCTGGGGTCTGCACTCAGGAGCCCCAAGAAGTGTGAGGAAGGGCCTGATTAATAGCAGGAATCAAGGAAACCCCCCACACCTCGCTCTTCCCCCACTCAGCCCCCAGAGGCTCCCCTCTAAGCCAGCAGCTGAGGGTCATTCCGGATAAACTGAGGAAAGGCCAAGAGACACCTGCAAAGCCAAGGAAAAACCAGATCCTCAGCACTTCAAAAGGCCCCTGGAGATTATTGCCACCTGCACTAACTTTCTGGGCCACCACCACAAATCAGCATCAGCTTGGTGGCTTAAAAAAGATCATTTCAAAGCAAAACAGAATTCTATTCTCTTTCATTTTTCCAAAGGCTAAAATCCAAGTGTCAGGGAAAGCCCTGCTCCGTCCCCCAGCCCTGGGGCTCCCTCCCCTTCAGGGCTGGGCTCCCAGCCCTTCACTCCGCACTGCTGCCTTCCTTTTTTAAATAGTTTAGGTGAGATGACTTCAGTAGTGTTAAAGTTTATGGTTTTGCTGTACAAAGTTTCTGCATCCACCACTTAAATGCCCAGGACCCTCCACCCCTGTCCCCTTGTCCCCTCAACCTAATCTTTACCACCCTCACAACCCCCACTGCTAATTCATCGGTTTTGCGATCCAGGGCCAAGGGTTTGCCATCCTCCAGTGCCGTCTGTCCCCTTGCTTGGTCTCGCTGTCTGCCACCCATGAGTGACATCGCCTGGTGCCTGCTCATCTCCCTCCGGCTCCGTTGCTGACTGTGGGGCCCTCCAGTTCCATGCACGTTGGCATCAACTGCATGGCTTCACCGTTCTTCTTAGACACTGGGGCTGTTCCCATATCCTGGCCACTGCATTAAGCACTACGGTGACTGTTGGGACAGCGATGCTTCTGGGCCCTAAGTACCTTCTCCTTCTTCATCTCCTTCCTCCCTCTTCAAAGGACATTCAGCATCCAGCAGGTAATCCAGAGTAATTTCCTCTTCTCACATTTAAAGTTGTTCATCTTTAGGGGCCAGAGGCGCTGTGCAGGGGTCAGGATACAGGCTTTGCTTGTGTAGGCACCGGGGCAGCCCCCAGGACCACATCCCTGCCCTGTCCAGCACCCCTGGGTGTGGCCTAGATGGTCCCCTACACCCCAGGGCTTCTGGCAGCATCGCTGACCCATCTTCAGAGTGACCCCCAGGCACCCTGATCATCACTTAGGAGGTGCCCCCATGAATTTTTTAGCACCCTTAGGGGCCTAGAGGATAACTCAGTGACAGAACTCCTGCCTAGCAATCACAAGGCCCCCAGTTTGATCTGTGATGCTGTCCACATGTGCTACGCATGGTGCAGTCAGCTCCATCCGTTGGAACCATGATGCCCCAACAGAGAGGATGTCTGATGTCAGCAGCTGTGCATGGACACAGAGACTAGAGGGTGCAGCCCCCATCAGAGGGGCCCAGCCCTGCTGCTAAGGGAAGCAACCATCCAGGACGGGAAGTGCTCAGGGTCAGTCCCATCCCTGGCATCTTCCCAGGTGCTGGACGCAATCGTGGGGGCAGTGCTGCCGGCAAGCCCAGAGTCACAACAAGAAGCATGCCGTGTCCAGTGCACCACAACCACACACATGCGTGTCTGCCTGCAACTGAGTGTGCGGCAATGTAAGCGACTGAGCAGCGACAGGGCACACGGCTGAAGCATGAGGACCCTGGCAAGGAGGCAGCGAGAGAGAGACAGAGAGACAGAGAGAGAGAGAGAGAGAGAGAGAGCAAACCAGGGTTGACCTTGTGCAAGGCAAATGCCCTATGTGCTGTACTATCGCTTTGGCTCAGAGGTAAAGATTTTTTTTTAAGTAGTCTTTTTTCTTAACCTGCCACACATGGGTTATTAACACTGACATCTCTAGTAACCTTCAGATATAAATATCTCAAATCAATTCCATTCATTATTCATTCATTCACATGAGAGCGATGGTACAGCAGGTAGGCTGCTTAACTAGCATGCGGCCATCCAGGATTCATCGCAGCACCCAAAATGGTTTCCTGAGCCCACCAGTAGTGACACTGAGTGCAGAGCCAGGAGTAAGCCATAAACACTGCTGGTTGTGACCCCAAAACAAAATAAACCAAATCAATCATTCATCCTCTATGAGAAGAAAATTCTTAATCTTGATAATATTAGATGTAATCATTGCATACACATCAAATTTGTCATGAGTTAATTGTCCACAGTCTACTTACAGGAATAAAGTAGCCTGTTGGGAATCTTTGAACTGCAGAACGAAACACAAAATCCCTGTATATAAAAAATACAAAGATAGAATTTTCAAATAAATTTGTTAGTTCTCTGCTTTGCAATCTGAGGGCTTTTGTTAAAGTATTCTATATCATTAAGGATTTTATTTCATTTTATTTTATTTTCCCCTTACACCTTATATAAACACTGTGGTTTACAAAGTTGTTCACGACAACTTGTTACAGACGTTCAATATACCAACACCACTTCCACCACCGTTGCACCTTCTCACCACCATTATCTCCAATTTTCCCAATCACTCCTTAAGCCTGCCCCCATAGCAGGCCCTCAGTAATTTATTTTATACTGCTTGCTATAATTTGCTAAAAGATTGATCAAAATAATGTTTCCTTAGAAGAAAGTTAGTGAAAATTGTTTATCTCACCATGGAGCCCTTGTATAAAAGATTACTAAAACGTTGTTACAGATTATGCCTTCTGGGTTAATATTTTGTTAATTGAGATTGGATGCCTTCTACCTTACATCCCAGCCAATCTGGTGTGCTATTTCTGGTTTGTCAGAGTTATAGAGTTTGAAGTGTCACTCCAGGAAGTCCAGAATTTTTAATGGGGTGATACAGCTGGAGTTACATTTTAACTGGGTGGCGTTTGGGGATGTCCGTATGACTGCCATTGCTTCTGGAAGTACCGAGAGGTGGGGAAGGTAGCCCATCCCTGACTCCATGAAAGACTGGAGATTTCAGTCACAAAACCTGCACACCTGAGGCTTTCAACAGATTAATTTCTGAATGAGGCTCAGCCCGAGCAGTGGGGTCCAACGAGGAGCATGGTGGCAATTGCGGCGGGTGAAGGTTTTCAGCTGCTGGGGCTCAGAGTAGGTGCTGGGCTTACTTGCCCCTCTGGAGTACACAGATGATTAAGCTATGCACGGGGTCCAGATGAATCTACATCTTTTTGATCTCTCTCGAAATTTACTTATGAGTGTCTGGATCATGGTCAGTGAAAGAGCTTACATGGAGCCAAGCTGATGCATGGACATGGCTCTCATTAAGGATTTTAAATGCTAACTTGAATAGTATGGGCATAAATGAGTTGGGTGTTTTGGTTGGGAACTTCTGTGTGTGGGGGCAGGGGCTTAACTAGTGGTGCTCAGGGATCACTTCTTGCTTTGTGTTCAGGGAATCGTACTTTTGACCAGGACAGCTGCATGCAAGGCAGGCCCTTACCCCCTACCCTCTCTGGGCTCCAAAAATGAGTTTTTAAAGCCATTAGTACTGGTTATTAAATTTGAAAACAGAAAAGTATGAGTGAAGGGCTGGAGAGGCCATACAGTGGGTACGAAGCATGCCTTGCACCACACCTGACTGGGGTTCAATCCCTGGCATCCCGTCTCCTGAGCACTTCCAGGAGTAATTCCTGAGCACAGAGTCATAAGTAAGCCCTGAGCACTGACAGGTGTGACCCCCCCATCTCCACAAAACAAAGGAAGAAAAGAAAAGCTTAAGTGAAGTTGACAAGAGCAACTTAAGGCTGTACTTACCTGGAAATGTACTTGGTGGCAGCAACCTTTTGCTCCTGGGCTAGCTACAGGACGGACAAAGAAGGACAAAAGGAACAGTTTCACACGGGTCTTCATTCTCCTTTCCTTCATTAACTGTCATTCATCATATTTTTATGACCATACAACAATGTTTAATACATCTTCTACTTAGTAACAGCGAGACATATTTTCAAAATACAGCTACAAAAAATGTTTCCTTGTCACAGTGAATTTTATGACAGTGTATCCTTGAGAAGATGCGTAGAAACATGCTATGCAACTGACTTATTATATCGATACTCATTTTTGGCTTGGGGCCATACCCAGTAATGCTCAGGGGTTACTCCTGGCTTTGCACTCAGGAATCACTCCTAGAGGTATCTGGGATGCCATATGGGATGCCGGGGATCAAACCTGAGTCAGCCGCAAGCAAGGCACATGCATAACCCACTGTACTATAGCTCTGATTTAGGAGCATATTTTAAAATGTACCGATTCAACAAGTCAATCCAACACTGTTTAGTGGGATTGTGTGATATCTGCTGGGGTGTAACAGATTTGTCCCTCACCAGCAGGAGAGAAAAGGCAAGCCCATAAGCAATTCTAGTCTATAATATTATATTTACAGTTTTCCAGCAGCTTGGCAGTCACACCCACAAACACCCCCCCCCTGCCCCCACAACACCCCCCCCTCCCCGGCGCCATGTAATCTCATCAACAGCCAAGATTCAGAAACTATAAAACAAAGCTCCCGGAAGAAAGCAATGCAGAATCTCCTGCCCCTGCACCAGGCTGTCTTCACAGGGGCCTCCTCAGAGGGGGGCAGGTTGAATTTCCCTCCCCACTCCAAGCAGAGCCCCGGCAGCCGAAAACCTCCAGAACCCAGCCACAGCCATACTCAAGGCCACTTGCCACACCTTGAACGAGCCTCACCCATGAAGGAACTGACAGAGGAACCCAGGTATGAGGAGCCCATGGCTGAGATCTCCAAGCCTGCTCAGATCGAGAGAGGGCCTTCTCCACCCAGATCCTCAGTTTTCCAGTAGCTTGGCAGTCACACCCACAGACTCATCCCAACCATGTAATCTCATCAATGGCCCAAATCCATAGACTATAAAACAAAGCTCCTGGAAGAAAGTGATGCAATTTTTCCCAGGCTGCTCGACCTCTTTATTCTTATTTAATTTATTTTTCTTTTTCTTTTTCCTGCATGGTAGAGCCTGGCAAGCTACCCTTGACGTATTTGACATGCCAAAAACAGTAACAACAATGTGCTCTTCGTGTTCTTGGAGCGAACAGATGCCACTGGACTACACTAGTTTGTGACAGGGACAAAGGAAGACGTTACTGGCTCCTGCTCGAACAAACTGATGAACAATGGGATGACAGTGATACAGTGATACAGTGAATATTATAATTACTGGTAAAAAACTTAAAGATTTGTGGGAGGGTTGGGATCAGAGGAGATAGAGAGGGTTTGAATCCATCCACAGCTAACCTCACATTCAATTCTAAAAACCTCAATGCTTCTCTTTAATACCAGAATGGGGCCAACCATTCACGCTTCATTACTATTCAACATATTCAACAGTAGGGCTGAAAGTCCTATTGAGAATATCAAGTAAGAAAGGAAAGGGGGGGGAAAGGTATTCAAATCAGAAAGGAAGAAGATGATATGATCTTACAGACAAAAAATCCTAAAGACCAGCAGGAACTACTAAAACCAATAAATTTAGTAATACTGCATGACATAAAATCAACATATAAAAATAACTTGGGTTTCACTATATTAACAATAAACAATCTTAAGTAAAAAAAATAGCATTTATGGGACTGGAGCGATAGCACAGCGGGTAGGGCATTTGCCTTGCACACAGCCGACCTAGGTTCGATTCCCAGCATCCCATATGGTCCCCCAAGCACAACTAGGAGTAATTTCTGAGTGCATGAACCAGGAGTAACTCCTGTGCATCACCGCATGTGACCCAAAAAGAAAAAAAAATCTATTTATGATAATATTAAGAACAAAAAGATTCTTAGGAATAAATTTAACTAACAAGGTGAAATGTTGTTGAAAGAAATTGAAGACACATAAATTGAGATATATCCTGTGATGACAATTAAAAGTCATAAGGGGTTGGAAAGATAGTACAGCAGGTAGGATGCTTGCCTTGCATGTGGCCAATCTGTGTTTTGCTTATTCTCTATGGTTCCCTGAGCACTGACAGGAATGATTCCTGAGTGCAGAGTCAGAAGTCATTCCTGAGCACCTCCGGGTGTGGCCCAAAAGCCAAAACCAAAACTAAACAAACAAAAAAACAAACTAGAAAATGTAACATGGCTAAAATATCCACACTACCTAAAGTTTAGATCTATAAATTCAATGTCATCTCTATCAAAATTTCAATAGCAATTTTTTCACAGATACAGATAACACATGAGGTGGAACCTCAAAAAAACCCAAATTGTAGAAGCAATTTTGAGAAAGAGCAATCTAACTAGAGTCATCACACTTCCTAATTTAAATCTATATTACAAAGCCATAATAATTTAAACAGTATGTGGAACAGAATAAAGAATCTAGAAATAAAACCCATGCATATACAGTCAACTAATCATTGACAACAGCACCAAGAATAAATAATGGTAAAATGAAAGATTTTTTTAATAAACAGTATTGGAAAAATAGGTATACTGAGTTCAACTGAGTTAAAAGAGTTAAACTGGACCCCAATATATGCCCTCACATAATGAAATTAATTTTGTGAGGGCATTACAGTTTAGTTTTTAATAAAATTAATAGAAGTTTAATAATAAAATAAAAATAAATAATAAGCACAGCAGTAGGGCATTTGCCTTGCACACAGCCAACATGGCCGACCCGAGTTCGATTCCTCCGCCCCTCTCGGAGAGCCCAGCAAACTACCGAGAGTATCTCGCCCGCACGGCAGAGCCTGGAAAGCTCCCCGTGACGTATTCAATATGCCAGACACAGTAACAACAAAGTCTCCAATGGAGACGTTACTGGGCCCGCTCGAGAAAATCGATGAACAACGGGAGGACAGTGACAATTAATAACATTAAAAGATAAACTGTAGGACCTGAAACTATAAAATTCCTGGGGGAAAACATAAGGAAAAGCCCATTTATTTTGGTTTTTGGCATTTATTTTCAGCATGGGACACCAAAAGCAAAGGCAATAAAGATGAAAAAATAAGCAGATGGGATTAACAACCTATAAAGCTTCTACCCTGTGCAGAAAATAAGAACTGAAAAAACACAAATAGAATGGAAAAAGATATTTGCAAATCATTTTTCTGCTAATAAATTAATAATCACAATTTTTTAAAAAACAAGAAACAGAATAAACAGCAAAAAAAAAGCAAAAAGAATTAGGGGCAAGAGAGATGGTAGAGGAGTTACAATGTTTGCTGCACAGACATGGATTCTGTCCCGAGCACCTCTTATGGCCCCCCTGAGCTCTGTCTGCCAATGAGCAGTTAAGCAGAATAAACCCTGAGCACCATCCAGTGTGGCCAAGACCACCACCCCCTGCAAAAAATAAAATAAAATATTGAACAAAAGATTTGTATTCACAGCTCATCAAAGAAGGTGTACAAACAGCAATGGGTGCCTGAAAAGGGATTAATACATTAATCACAAAAGACATGAAAGTTCAAACTATTGCCTCATACCTATGAGGGAACAAGTAAAGACTAGGATGTGGAGAAGAGAAAACTTAGTGCACTGTTATAAATGTAAAATGGTTTTCCAACCATAAGGAAACACTCAATGGGGGTAGCTCAAAAATTTAAAATAGAGAAGAGTAGACAGAGAGCACAGAAATTAAGGTACTTGTCAGAGGGGAGGGCTCTTTCCTTGCATGTGGCCAACCCTGGTTCAATCCCCGGCATCCCATATAGTCCCCTGAGCACTGCCAGGAGTGATCCTTGAATGCAGAGCCAGGAGTAATTTCTGAGCATTGCCAGGTGTGGCCCCCAAATAAAACAAAACAAACAAACAAACAACATGCCCTTCCCCCCCACACACACACCAAAAAAAAAACAAAAAAAGAAGAAGAAATTAAGGTATTTGCCTTGCATGCGGTGATGTCCTCAACAAAAGTTCAAATTCTGGGTAGGGCATTTGCCTTGCACGTGGCTGACCCAGGTTGGAGTCCCAGCATCCCATATGGTCTCCTGAACAGTGCCAGGAGTAATTCCTGAGTGCAGAGCCAGGAGTAATCCCTGTGCATTGCCGGGTGTGACCCGAAAAGAAAAAAAAAGTTCAAATTCTGGCACCACACATGGTTCCCCACGTACCACTAGCTACGGCCCTTGACCAATAGCAGATTTGCCCCATGCCCCCGCCCCCACCCTGTCCCATACAGAACTGCCATATGAACCAACAATCCTATTCTTATACCTTACTTATATCCTATACTTATATCCTTACTTATACTTATATACTTACTTATATCCTATACCTTACAGGTATATGCCTGTAAGAAACAAAATATTATCTGGAAGAGGTATGCTTACTCTCAAATTCACTGCAGCCTTATTCACAGTATGAGGAAAAATCCAAGCGTTCGTTGACAGAGAAGTGGATAAAGAAAATGTGATCTTGGGCAGGTGTGATAGGACAGCAGGTAGGGCTCTTGCCTTGCACATGACTGATCTGGGTTCAATTCTTGACGCTACATATGGTCCCCCAAACCTCACCAGGACTAATTCACAGTGCAAAGCCAGGAATAACCACTGAAAATCGCCGGGTGTGGCACCAAAACAAAAGAAGGAAATGCGGGGGCACTGGAGTGATAGCACAGCAGGGAGGGCATTTGCCTTGCTTGTGCAGACCCGGATTTGATCCCTGGCATTCCTTATGGTCCTCCGAGCAACACCAGGAGTGATTCCTGAGTGCAGCGCCAGGAGTAACCCCTGAGCATCATTGGGTGTGACCCAAAAAGCCAAAAAAAAAAGGGGGGGTGGGAGGCAGAAGAGGAAGAAGAAAATGTGATACATACAGTCATGCATTGTTTACCAACAGGGATACATTCTGAGCCATCATGTGAACTAGATACGACTGCATGCCTAGGCTTTATGGTTTTGTTCCTTGGGACCATCATCATAGATGCAACCAGTGATGGAGGTCAGCTGCCATTAAGAACACAAAACTGTGTATGCAATGGGCAGTATTCAGCCATTTGAAAAAGAAGGAAATCCCCCATATACAAACTGGATGAAATTGGATAGCATTATGCTAAGCTATAAAAGGCAGACAGAGAAAGATACTGCATTGCATGACATATATGTGGAATCCAAAACATTTTTACTCATAGAAAGAGTAGAATGGTGTTTGCTAAGAGTTAAGAAGTGAAGGATATGGAGAGATGCCAAAAGACACAAAGTTTAAGAATAAATTCTCTGGATCTACTGGACAGCACAGTGGTTATGGCTAATAACACTGCATTACACACTTAAAAATTGTTAAAAGAGGGGCTGGAGCCATAGCACAGTGGGTAGGGCGTTTGCCTTGCACGCAGCCAACATGACCGACACAGGTTCGATTCCCAGCATCCCATATGGTCCCCTGAGCACCGCCAGGAGCAATTCCTGAGTGCACGAGCCAGGAGTAACACCTGAGCATTGCCGGGTGTGAAAATTGTTAAAAGAATACATCTTCCACATTCTCCCCATCCCCCTTCTCTGCCACACTCAGGACACCATACGTGATGCTGGGGATTCTAACCAGGGTCAGCCACATGCAAAGAATTCATCTCTCAAGACCTTCTCTTCTGCTTTCTTATTACAGAGTAACCATGCGTAGGGCTAGATGTGCTAATTTGATTGTGGGGATTATTTCACAATGTGTACTTATATCAAATCACCATCCTATGCACTTTAAACAGATGCAGTTTTGTAGATTATACTTCAGTAAAGCTGGGGTCAGAGAAGAGAGAAGCTCAAAGTGATCTAAATACAGTAAAGGAAGTGAGACGTCAGTGACGTTTTCAGGCAGCCAACACCCAAGGAAGGATATTCCAAGGAGGAGGAGACTGTCTCTCCCTTTTCTGGAACTTGTTACAGACAACCTAGGCGAACCCAGGTCTGGACATGAGAACAGAGGTGCAGGAAGTCAGACTGTTGGAAACCAGGGAGAGGAGAAAGTGAGCGAAGTAAAGGAAGGGCACAGAGATTGCAGGAGCGCCAGAAACTCGAACAAGACCAGCTGGACCTGCAGAGCTTTCCATGCTGCAGGAGGCGGCTGGGAGGAGCAGGACTACAAAATCCCGGGGAAGGATATTTCCTGAAGCGAACACTCTCCCCTCACCCCTTAGTACTTTCAAATCAGATTTAAAACATAATACTGCCTTTGTTGCCGACGAGGCATCCGTATTCTGGCATTGTTTGCCACATGGAAGTTCAGCTATTATATTTCACCCTGCAGCTGTCTTTCAGATGTAAAACACAATTTTGATTGCAGAAGCAGCCTTCCGTGGATATAGCGATAATATGGTAAATACAAATTTTATGATGAAATGTACACATTGTCCCAATGCACCTGTGCCTTGTTCATTGTTCACTTGACACAATAAACCCCAAAGAGAAGTGGGAATTCTCCTAACACACTTTTCCCGGCAGCAACCTTCTAGCTGATGATTCGAATAAGGCTTACCTGGGCATTTGCTCACCATTCACCTTAAACTATGCGTCTATGCTTTCTGCTCTTAGATCGAGCTCTCGCGCACAGATACAAAGATACAAACGGAAAAGGAGAGAACTGGAAGGTGAAAACAAACCAAAAAAAAAAAAACTGTTGAGCAGCTGTTTATTCAACTCAATAATCACAAAATATTTTTTCTCTAATGAAGCATTCATGGAAAAACACTAAGATAGCATTGGTTTAAAAAGAATAGGATGGGGGCTGGAGTGATAGCACAGCAGGTAGGGCGTTTGCCTTGCAAGCGGCCAACACAGGTTTGATTCCCAGCATCCCATATGGTCCCCTGAGCACTGCCAGGAGTAATTCCTGAGTGCAGAGCCAGGAGTAACCTCTGTGCGTTGCCAGGTGTCACCCAAAAAAAGCAAAAAAAAAAAAAAAAGAAGTAGGATGGTCTGGAGCCTCTGTGTAAATTCTACTTAATTTGGCATTGACCACTCTGCTACTTGATATGGCTAAGAAAGGGCTGTTTTTTTTTTTCCGCATAAAATCTTGAATGGTGGGGGCTGGAGAGATAGCACAGCGGGTAGGGCGTTTGCCTTGCATGCGGCTGACCCAGGTTCGATTCCCAGCATCCCATATGGTCCTCTGAGCACCGCCAGGAGTAACTCCTGAGTACAGAGCCAGGAGGAACCCCTGTGCATTGCTGGGTGTGACCCAAAAAGCAAAAACAAAATAAAATAAATAAAATCTTGAATAGTTAGGTATCTGAGGAAAAGGCTGTCTTTTTGTGCATTGTTGAGTTTGTTGGAAGCTTCCTGGTTAGTGCCACTGTCCTTAGTGTTAATATACAGATATAATATATTATATCTTATATATTACATACCCATATATTTCCAAAAGAATATACATACATATAATTCTCTAAGCTACTTGTGATGTATTCAATATGCCAAACACAGTAACAACAAGTCTCAAAATGGAGACGTTATTGGGCCCGCCCGAGCAAATCGATGAACAACGGGAGGACAGTGACAGTGCAGTGCCTAATTCTCTAATCTCACAGGTTTCTCTGTCTAGAAGGCCACAGAAGCTAGTCAACATACAAAAAATATTTGATTTTAATTAATGTTTCTTTTTTGTTTGTTTTTGTTTTGGGGCCACACACAGCCCTGCTCAGGGCTTACTCCTGGTTCTACACTCAGGAATCACTCCCGGTGGGCTCGGAGGACCATGTGGGGTGCGGGGGATGCAAGACTAGCACACTACCCACTGTGCTATCTCTCTGGCCCCGATGTTTCAATCCATATAAATTAGGCACTTGAAAATCTTTTAACAGTTTGGAATCACAAAATATGGCAAGGTGATATTAGTGTAGATATTTAATTTGTTTTATTGATGTCAATGATGTCAGAAAATGAGAATAAGTGAAAAACCCAAAGCTCTTGGTATGACAATATTTTGAGTAAACACTGTAAGCACTGTCCCCCGTTGTTCATCGATTTGCTCAAGCGGGGCCAGTAACGTCTCCATTTTGAGACTTGTTGTTACTGTGTTTGGCATATCGAATATGTCACGGGGAGCTTGCCAGGCTTTGCCTTGCGGGCGAGATACTCTCAGTAGCTTGCTGGGCTCTCCGAGGGGGCGGAGGAATCGAATCCAGGTCGGTGGGTCAGGACGGCAGTGTGCAAGTACTCCGATCAATAAATAGGTCAAACGTTCCTATATCTGGTACTTTTTCCACTCCTTTAGGATAGCTATCAGAATAATCATAGGTAAATATAGCCAAAGGGCCAGGAAGGGCAATTTTTAGGCACTATTGGTAGAAATTTCTATCAAGTACTATTTCATCAAGTAATCATTTGTGCCCGATGAAAACACCACTGATTCACTGCTCAGACTTCTTAATGGTCTAAGAAATAGGTAATATTAGCAGATTCTTTTATGATTTTTTGGTTTGGCTGCTACACCCGGTGGTGTTCAGGGCTTACTCCTGTCTGGGCCTGGGAGATCACAGGCAATGCTGAGCACTGAACCCAAATAGGCTACATGCAAGGCAATGAAGGCTGTCTATCTCTCTGGCTCAAGGGGTTTCTTTTTTTTTTTTTTTTTTTTTTTTTTTGCTTTTTGGGTCACACCCGGCGATGCACAGGGGTTACTCCTGGCTCTGCACTCAGAAGTTACTCCTGGCGGTGCTCAGGAGACCATATGGGATGCTGGGAATCGAATCCGGGTCAGCCGCGTGCAAGGCAAATCAAATGCCCTACCCACTGTGCTATCTCTCCAGCCCAAGGGGTTTCTTAAAAAGCAATTTATGAGAAAAAGAATGCCAAGACACTGAATTGTCCCAGGTGGACCTGTGTCTGAGCTGAGAACTCTGGGGCCTTTCCAGATCCCCCTCCCTGCTGGAAGCCCCAACATCCTCCAGCATAGAAACAGGCTGATGGATAGGGTGCCACCTTGCACACAAGCCTGGCCAGAAGTGATCCCTGAGCAGAGAGCCAGGAATAAGCCCTGAGTACCACCAGTATGTGGCACCCCCACCCCATCCCAAATAAGCAATGGCTCACAGAGAGAGAGAGAGAGAGAGAGAGAGAGAGAGAGAGAGAGAGAGAAGCACCTGCCATAAAGGCAGGCAGGGCTGAGGGGGTGGGGGTTATAAGAGGGAACCTGGGTCACTGGTGCTGGGAAATGTACACTGGTGGAGGGATGGGTGTTGGAATATTGTATGACTGAAATCCAATCATGAACAGCTTTGTAAGGGTCTGTCTCACAGTGATTCAATAAAAAAATCTTAAAAAAGAAAAGACTCCCAACTCCATATTGAACCTCATCAAACTGCCAAGCCACCAAATCATCCCAAATCCACAGCCCTGGAGCACAGGGCTACATACAAGGCAGCGATGCCTCCAAGCCTCACAGCACTGACAGTCCAGTGGGATAACAGCAACTTTGATGGGAAAGTTGCATAGAAGCCCACCAACCACACTCAGTGAAAACAATAACACAGAATATTGTTTTCAATATTCTGTGTTATTGCACCAACCAATTCCGTAAATCCTCAATGGCTTTATAGCACCACTATAAGATCTAACAATGATCACAGATTGACTTTTATTGATCTTTTTTTTAAAAAAAATGAACTTGCCATGTTGTTGTAACAATCAATGTGGAGTAAATTTATTTGTGCCTGCTAAGAGGCTAGTTCTGGGGAGGGAGTGGAAAACTGGGGACATTGGTGGGGGGACAGTCACACTGGTGATGGGATTGGAGTTGCATGGTTTGACCCCTGGCACCTCATATGGTCCCCTTCCAGGAGTGATCCCTGAGTGCAGATTCAGGAGTAAGCCCTGAGCACTGCTGGGTTAATAAAATTGATTGATTGATTGATTAAAGAAATCAATTCACTTATAAAGACAGCACAGAATTTTAAAGCCAAGAGATACAAAGAAGAGCCCAGAGCAATACCACAGTGGGGAGGGCTCTGGCCTTGCATGTAGCTGGTCCAGGTTCAAGTCTTGGCATCCCAAATGGTCCCCCGAGTACCACTAGGACTAATTCCTGAGTGTAGAGCCAGGAGTAAGACCTGAGCATAGCTGGGTGTGGCAGAGGGCAGTGGGGGGGGGGGGGCGGCGGGGGGGGGGGGGAGGGAGAAAGGGAGAGGGAGAGAGAGAGGGAGAGAGAGAAGGAGAGAGAGAGGGAGAGGACTTCTTTCTTGCCTCACCTGAGGGCACAGTAGAAAGGGTTTCCTTTGTGCTTGGTGCTGAACAGAACCAGGAGAACCACACCCTGGAGCTATTTGGGTCCAAAGTCCTGTCCCTGGGTGACTCAACAATGCATAAGCAGAACACCTTCAGGGGCATCAGACTAGAAACTCCCCTAAGTGTCTGCAGAACCAAAAGCAAACCTCTGAAGGACAACGTTGATCTGAGGATTGAAGAAATTGACAAACACAAATCTTCAGGGACCCCA
The DNA here is from genome assembly GCF_029834395.1 of Sorex fumeus. Classification (NCBI taxonomy): domain Eukaryota; kingdom Metazoa; phylum Chordata; class Mammalia; order Eulipotyphla; family Soricidae; genus Sorex; species Sorex fumeus. The sequence continues at coordinate 4,561,274 of NW_026606060.1, read as the reverse complement.
GGCAGCATAAGATCCTCTTGCACCGAGGAAACTGAATAAGGAGCGTTCCTGTTCCTGATACCTGAGCACCCATTCACCCCTCCATCCTCACGCACAGATCCATGAACAGTCAGTGCTTAGAGGCAAAGACAGAAGAGGGAAAGGAACTGATAAATACTCAAGTCCTCAGGAGCTTTCCCTTTCCTAGCAGAAGAAAGAGAGCAAACAATCCAGACAGAGTGCACAGAAATGGTAGCACGATGGCTCACTGCGGGGCAATGAGAAGGGCTGGCAAGGTCAAGCGAAGGGGGACCAGCTTAGGGGAAGGGGGCTGTGGGAAAGGGGACATTTGAACAACACCTGGAAGAAGGAGGGTGAGCCATGGAGGAACACAAACTTTTCGGAAGAAAAGAAAGACCATGCAAAGACCAGAGGTGGGAGAGTAGAGGGGTGCGAAGGTTAGTGGGGCAGGAGAGAGTGCCAGGGAGTGGGGTGCACTCAGCAGGTCAGGAGCGGAACCACTTCCCAATAGACCTGCTCCCCAGAGAACACCCACCATCGAGAGCCTAGCTAGTCCTCAACCCCGTGTGTGTGTGTGTGTGTGGGGGGGGGGGGGGGGGCGGTGAATGGCACCTAATAGCTAACAAGCTAAGTCTGCTAATTATCCAGGGCTGCTGTGGGGTTCCAGAGAAACCGCCTGGGCTGGAGATGTGAAACGGGCGAATCAATCACAAATGGGCAGCATCCAAAACCCTGACACTAACTGAGCTCACCATGGAGGCAAATGTCGGGGGTGGGGACTTGCACAAGCAGAAGGGGATGTGAGAAAAAGGGTGGAACGTGCAAAAAGGACGGGATTGAGAGCAGGTGCCAGGGCTTTTTTTTTTTTCAAATTTATTATTTTTTTAAATTTAAAAAAAATGTTTTAAGCTGAATCATCATGAGAGCAATTACAAAGTTTTCAGTTTAAGTCTTGGTCATACAATGATGAAACACCCGTCCCTTCACCAGTGCACATTTTCCACCACCAAAAACCCCAGAATATTTCCCAGTCAGGGCTTTTAAAGGAGAGGAGATAAGTGGTAGACCTGGTTCGATCCCCGTTATCCCGTATGGTTCTGAGCATCTCCAGGATAAAACTGCCCAGCAGAAGGGGAAAGTAAATAAACTGCGACATTCGGTCAGGGCCCAGGTGACATATAGAATTTAAAATGGGATCACTCATTCTACCATTTGAATGCTGGTCCAAAGTTCACTGAGACTTGGATTTAACCAGGTCTGTGGCTTTGCCAAACAAGAGAGATAAGCCATCAAGGGAAGGGAATTGAGGGTGCATGCTGGGAATAGCTCTAATCATTAACTTTGAAACATAAACGTTCGGGGTGCACAGCAATTTGGATTATTAGGGTTGAAATGATTGGTCTTGAAAAAAATCTAAGGAGTGGCTATGCAGAAGAGAGTTTAAGAAACCAGAGCCAGAGAGCTCTGGTACAATGGGGAAGGCTCTTGCCTTGGACATAGCTGACATCCATCCCCGGCATCCTATATGGTCCTCTAAGTGCCGCAATGAGTAATTCCTCAGTGCAGAGCCAGGAGTAACCCCTGAGCACTGCTGGATGTGGCCCCAAAAACACCCCCCAAAAAAACAGAAAGAAACTGAGGCCAGACTCTGGGCTACATCTGTCCTGAAATTATGCTGGAAGAGGGGACAGAGAGCAAAGGCAACTGAAAATCTTTGTCAACATTAGGAGAAAACTCCTGTTAGCAGTTGGATGTGGGGGAAGCAGTTAAAACCAGATGTGGAAAGAAACATCCCCAAGTTTGGATACACTCTACAATAAAAAAAAAATTATTTCCTTGATGAGGAAAAAGCGACTGTGAAAATTGGAGGATCTTCTAAAACCCTCTTTGGAAAGAGCAAGATACAGATGAATGTAAGCACACACACACACACACATACACACACACACACACACTCCAATATGTAGCTGTATCTATATAACTACCAGATTCTTTGATTTCGATTCCCTAGTTACATGCTTCAGAATAAAAGTGTTAAAAATAGTAAATTCTTGGCCCGTCTCCCATAGCCGCCACCATGTTAGCTCACCCACTGGCCATGCTCCTGACCAAATCTCTGAGGAGATACAAGCCAAGCAGCTAAAACTTATGGACACTCCAGTCTCTGCAGCTGAAACTCTAAGGTGCCCTCGGTGGGCAGGCAGCCAAGTTCCCACACTGCCAAAGCCCCAGCAGCTGCACCCATACCAGGGGCTCAAATCCAGCGCTTTACAAATATTCCTTGCAGAGATGCCGAACTGCTAATAATTTCAGGTACCCTGGCTCCCGGACTAAGAACTCTGGTCTGCAGCCTCCTCCACCTCCCGTGCTTCTGGATGCCCCGGCAGCCACCATGCCAACTTCCTGGCCCAGACCATAGACCTTGAAGTTTCTGGACCATACAGCAACTCCTGATTCCTCAATACTGACATTCCAGTAGGAGCACACCGAATTAGATGGGAAAATAATGTAGAAGACAACTGAACTTAACATCCAAAAACAATAACACAGAAGGCTCAACTAGCAACAAACAGCTTAATAAATTCATAGACAAGGACTTAACAACCCTATGATGAGATGAAACAATTTTCACACTTCAAAAATGGATCTTGTACCACTATGACGATGATAGCTGGAAATGATCACTCTGGACAAGAACTGTATTTGACCATTGTATAATCGAAACCCAAGCACAAAAAATTGTAAATCTACAACTGTACCTCATGGTGTTTCACTAATAATAATAAAAATAAAATTAACAAAAAAAATTTCAATCCAAAAAAAAAGGAGGTAAAGAGACATACATGACAACCTTTCAGTACCTGTAATGCAAACCATAATGCTCCAAGTGTAAGAGAGAGAAAGTGTATATGTGCAAGAACAAGAGAGAAGAAGAGTGTCTGCCACAGAGGCAGGCTGGGGTGGTGGAGTGGGGAGTGGCAGGAGGGAAACTTGGGACATCGGTAGTGGGAAATGTACACTGGTGAGGGCATGGGTGTTGGAACATTGAATAACTAAAACCCAATCATGAACAACTTTGTAGCTCTATCTCACAGTGATTCAATAAAATAGGTAAATAAATAAGACATGTTTCTAACCTGAAAAAAAAATTGATCTTGTGTGTGTATCTGTGTGTGTATGTGTGTGTGTGTGTGTGTGTGTGTGTGTGTGTGTGGACCAGACCCAGTGATGCCCAGGTTTAACTCTTGGCTCTTCACTCAGAGGGAATTACTGCTGGTGGTGCCCAGGGAACCATATGGAATGCCAGGGCTCAAACCCAGGTTGGCTGCTTGCAAGGCAAGTGCCCTGCCTGATTGTATTATTTCTCTGACCTCTGATTATTTTTAATACTTATCTTTTTTTAAAATTTTATTTATTTATTGGATCGCTGTGAAAACAGTCACAAAACCTTTCAGCTCAAGTTTCGGCCGGTCATACAATGATCAAACACCCGTACCTTCACCAGTGCACATTTTCCACCACCAAGAACCCCAGTATACCCCCCTCCCTCCCACCCCCTGCCTGTGTGGCAGATTTCCACTTTACTCTCTCTCTCTACATTGATCACACTCAATATTATGACAAAAGATCCAACATTGTTAATACTTATCAATTTTATTATTGGAGTTCTGTTATATAACCATGTCAACTCTAAAACTGTATCAACAGTTGTGGCTTTTGACTACATTAAAATAATTTTTTTAAAGTGTAAAAACAAACAAAAAATTCAGTAAAGTCTTGGGGCTGGAAAGATAATATAGTAAGGTGCTTGCTTTGTACGCAGTCAATCTGGGATTCAATCCCCAGCACCTTAAATGGTGCCCCAAGCTCTCCAGAAATGATCCCTGAGTGCAGAGTCAGGAGTCAGCCCTGAGTACTGCTGAGTGTGGCCCAGAAAAAACAAACAAAGCAAAATCCTTATCACAAATTAAAAGCAGTACTGAGGTATAAAGTGAATGTACTAGAGCTGAAGAGATAGTACAGTAGTTAGTGCACTTATTCATGTGACCAACCTGGGTTCAGTTCCTGGCAACCACATGGGCCCCAGAGCCCTGCCAGCACTTATCCCTGAGCACAGAGTAAAGAGTAAACCCTGAGCACAGCTAGGGATGGCTCAAAAATAAAAATAAAATAAAATAAAAATCATGGAGCATGAAAAAGTTGTTCTGTCTTAATAAGCAACAATAACGTATATTATCTAGCTTAAATTCAAACTATTTTACTTCTATAAAGAAACATAATAAAGTAAATTAAGTGAATAAAGAACATTCCATCGGAATATATCTCTCCCTTGAACCATATTGCCATATATGTTTAAAATCTCTGTTTTAGGGAAACACATCATGATTTCAGTCTGTAGAACTCAATCTTTTGCAGGAGAAAGAGAGAGAAGGAGGTAGGAGACAGAGAAAGGGTGTTTTCTGGCAGTTTATACACCTTTTTGGGCAAACCAAATTCTTTTGGTTTTGAAAGTCCTACACTTTGCCTGCTGTCAATCTTCAGTAATCTCGCCATTAAGCAGTGGAACTATGCTTAGACACCCTACAAGAAAGGAGAGGGGAAGGAATAGGAGAAAGTGGGGGTGGAGAAGCAGGAAGATGTTTTTCAGGGAAGGTGGCCAGGACAGTTTCAAGTGCAGTATAGCCGGGCATGAATGTCTAGGATAATTCAGCGCTTGTACTCATTCATCGAAGCGAACAGGACAAGCATTACCCAATAAACATTTATCACGCCGTCCTGCTCCAAAGCTCTAATCTGCAAAGCAGTCGGAAGGGCTCACAGTCACATGTGCCATGGGCTCATCCTGCTTGGCACATTCCTTATCCATCCTTGTAACCACACCTCCTTGCCTTTGATTCAACCTCCAACTGCACTTTATCTTCAGGTTATCAAAGTAGCCTGATGAAGTTGTGAGCATTTCATCTTTTGAGTCACTTCTCTGTACAGGGATGATTCCAAGGCCTGAAGTCCAAAGCAACAAAGTTCAGGTCATAACTCTGGCCCCGATTAGGGCTCTGACAATGCTCTCCCCCTTCATCAGATTCCACCCAGCCAAAGCCTTGTCCTCATTCAAGGTCACAGTTACCTGGTAGGCTGGCCAGGGCCCAGAATTTGGATGCAGAAGCCCTGAGTGAAACGAGTACCTCTCCACTCCTGAACACTACATCTCCAATCAAGTGACACTAATTTCAATTCACTTCAGTTCTCGTGGATATTAAACGGAGATAACATAGCCACCTTGTTCAGAAAGCTTGAGAAGGAAAACGGAAGAAGATAGGTGGATGCTCATGGCTAGCGATTAAGAGCCACATAAATGTCACGCATTATTCAAGGTCCAGCTCGACTCCTACTTAATCCAGGGAGCCTTCCAGCCCTTCAATCTCAACTACGCTGAACTTCCCCCTGACATTTCCTGCTATGCTCTTTATCGCAGCCTTTGTTACTTAAACATTTCTGTCAGAAGCACCTTCCCTCTCCAAGAGAGCCAAAAGAAGGGCTACGAATATCACAGTCCTGTGTTAGTGACATCAGGTATGTCCCTCTCGGAACCACAGTGCTCCGTTCCACAAGAAACACTTGTGAGAGGTTCCCTCGGGCACCTCCTCTCCATGCTCTACTGCTCACCAAGAAGCAGCATTTTCTCTTTCGAAAAAAGAAAGAGGGTAGGACCAGAAGCACAAAGCATGAAGTCTTCAGACTTTCCAAGTTGGAGGAATGCAGCTAAGGGATCCCCACAAAGAACAACTTTCCCTGTGTACTCCTTACAGACTTGGCATCCCAACATCCCTAGCAGCTCTCACAGGGAAAACTTTCGGGTACGTCGCAAATGCAGCGAGTTGATGTGGGTTCTGCGGGAAATACAGCATCCTGGGGAACCCCCCATAGGGTTCGGAACAACCTTCCCACCAAGCCCCGTACTTGCACTTTACCTGATCTTTGTAAATTGCAGAGATGATGCTTGGGCGAGCTTTGTCTTTAAAGGAGTAACTGGCTAATCGCTTACTTAACAATTCTACAAAGTCAGGGGGCATGTACTGCGGGAGGTCAGTGAGCACCGGATAATATCTTTGCACAAGAGGTAGTCTTTTTCTCCCCTCATTTTTAAAATTGTAGGTTGTAGTCACTGGATTTGATAGGGCGTCTTCAAGGAAAGTTTTTAAGTGATAAGTGCCAGGGGCTGGAGTATCCTGTAGGAAATTGACAGCAAATCAGTGTGCAAATTGGTGACATCTTCTAAAACATTAATCCCAAGTAGCAATTCTCTTTGTTTTAAACCTTAAAAAATCTTTTAAAATAAACAGTCTGGCTGACTAATATTCAAAAGGAATTTTGATTATGTATGAATTTTGATTCTTTTTTTTTTCCTTCTTTATTGTTTTGGGGGAGGTTTGGGCCATACCTGGTGGTGCTCAGAGATTGCTCCAGACTCTGTGCTCAGGGATCACTCCTGGCAGGGTAGGGGAACCATATCGGGTGCCAAGGCAAGTGCCCTATCTGCTGAACTATCACTCTGGCTCTGATCATGACTTTTTAAAAAGACAACTGCCAAATGATAGTCAAGAGGTTCCAGCTTAAGTTTTCGTTTTTCATTAAAAAAAAAAATCATTGTGTGGATGTGCTCAGAGAGATATGTGGGTTGAGAATCGAATTCGGGACCTCACACAAGCAAGGCCTACCTTCTACCACTTGAATGACATTCCCAGCCAGTTCTGACATTTAAAAAGGTAATTAAAGGGGCTGGCGCAAATAGGGCACTTTACCTTGCATGCAGCCAACCTGGTTCAATCCCCTGCTCCCAGCCCTGAGCAAACCACAGAATTAATGCTTGAGCGAGCTTGTCTTTAAAGGAGCAACTGGCCATTATGCCCTTGCCCCCTGCCCAGAGTCCGCCAGAAGTGATCCCTCAGTGCAGAGCCAGGAGTAAGTCCTGAGCACCACTGGGTATAAGCCAACAAGCAAACAAACAAGTAGTTAAAAGCAGTTTCAGAGATATTTAAGCTTGAGATTCCATTCAGCTCGAAATGTCCAATCAAGACTGTTGAGCTCAATAGAAGGTATTCTAGTTGTGCTTAGTAAATAAATTATCATTCTGAGTGGGAAGCTTAAGGATAGTAGTAACAGGAGACAGGATAAAATGGAACAGCAGATAGTCTGATGAGTCAAGAAATTTGGTCATTTCCAAACACAACCACACCATGGCTGAACAGCCCTTGAAACCTTAGCTGCCATTCACTCTTTTGCTGGGCACCCAGCTCAGTCTCACCATCAAAGCGGGCACAATTAATTCCCAGTTTGACTCTTGGTTGTTGAACAGTGTTGAGAGAAACCATTGCATCAACACAGAAATGATGTCTCCCAAGAAAGATGCCTTGCTCAGAAATCCCTCCAGATTTAATTGTTAAAATTTCGGAATTTCAAAATCGCATGGCCACTGCTGCAGCCATGCGACGTCATACGTTATTCATAACCAGCAATAGAAAACAAATTGTCTACTGTTGCCTTTTCAGCAGATATGAGTGTTGGGGTAAAATCCCAAATAATAATGGTGGGTCTGGTGTCAAAATATTGAATGTAATCAAAGTGGAGTGAGTAATGTGAAAATCATCTGCTCCACAGGTGGGGGGAGGGTGTGGGATGGGGGCTTACCTGGGTTTTTGGGGGTGGAGAATGGGCACTGGTGAAGGTACGGGTGTTTCATTGTATGACAGAGACTTAAACCTGAAAGCTTTGTAAATGCTCTCATGGTGATTCAAAAAATAAAATTATAAAAAAATAAAAAAAAAAAAGGTAAGGTGGAGTTTATGCCCAATTCAATCAGCCAGTGGCTGAAAAAAATAGCAGTACTCCTACATTAAGGTAAAGGTAAAGGCCCTCCCGTTGATCGTCGATTTGCTCGAGCGGGCCCAGTAACGTCTCCATTGGAGACTTTGTTGTTACTGTGTCTGGCATATCGAATACTCTCGGTAGCTTGCCGGGCTCTCCGAGAGGGGCGGAGGAATCGAACTCCTACATTAAAAAAAAAAAAAGATGCCTTGCCATTTTTCCTTCATGAATTACAAACTAGGCTTTCATACACAATTTTTATTTATTTATTTATTTATTACTTTTTGGGTCACACCCAGTAATGCACAGGAATCACTCCTGGTTCATACACTCAGAAATTACTCCTGGCAGTGCTCAGGGGACCATATGGGATGCTGGAATCCAACCCAGGTGCAAGGCAAACACCCTACCCGCTGTGCTATTGCTCCAGCCCCTCATACATGATTTTAATAAAAGTTATCAGGGGCTTCAAAGATAATTAAGATAGATTTTGAAAGCCAAGTGTCCAGGCCATGGGCTCCTCCATCCTGTGACCTCCCCAAGACTGTGTATAAGCTAGGGTGATCTTATCAAGATTTTGGTAAAGCTCTTATAGGTTTATCCTTTTTGCTTTGTTTTGGGCCATACCTGGCTGTGCTCAGGACTTGCTCTTTGCTCTGTGCTAGGGGTGACTCCTGGCAGTGCCATCTGGGGTGCCGGGGGATTTAACCTGATTCTGCCGTGTGCAAGGCAAGTGCCTTAGCACTGTGCCACCTCTCCAGCCCCTATTGCTTGCTCTGAAATGGCTCTGGACTCATCGGCTTCTTGTCCTTTTCCAATTTACTGCATTTAAAATTTAGTTTTATATTTTATGCTGATACTAAAATTATATGTATGAAATGAGGCCCGGCATATCTGAACCACCACTGCTTTTTTAATTATTATTATTATTTCTAATGGTTAGTGACTTAAAGGAAAAAATAATCATTAAGGGAACAAAAAATATTTGAATAGAAAGGACCAAAACTGTACATACAGTTAATGTTGCTCTCCACCATCCTTCTCTTACAATCGACGAGGCCCCCTGGGATGTTCTCTATTAACAAATATAAAACGTGTTTATTCATTTGAAAGGTGTTCTATGGAAGTTAAATGATATATTTCATAAACTATATAATAAAATATTTACCTCTACATACATATAGCAAATTCATCATTCTAAAATAAAAGCTATAAATGATTATTTCCACCTATAAAATTACTTTAAATTGCTACTTTACAAACTTAGGTGCTTTCTGAATAAATATATACTCTTTGGGAAATTAGAATAATAAACGACTATCTCATAGAGATGTCTTAAGGATAATTGTGTTGTGTCAATATTTGGTGTTCCTGGGGGAAAAAGAATCATATAAATCCAAAATTGTCTTAGAATTATTATTAAGATTTATGGCCTACTTGATTATGCTGGAAGTTCGAAGCAAAAGTAAACAAATATCAAATTGATGTGATATGGATTTTGAGAAAAGTTTTGTTTCAATTTTGAGACCAGCGGTGCTCAGGACTTACTCCTGATGTGCTCAGGGATCATTCCTGGTGGTGTTCCAGGATCATGTGAAGTGTTGGGATCAAATCTGGGTCAGCTGCCTTATAAGCATCCTCCCCGCTATACTCTCTAAGGGATACAAATTCCTGGCAACATGGAAAATGTTGAAAATGGCTGCTTCCTATATTTACATACTTATTTGTAACTGCTCTCATGGTGATTCAAAAAATAAAATACATACACTCATATGTATCATGGAAACAGGAAGCTGCCGACTGTCTTAGCTTTCTGATGAGAGCCTCACAACCACAAAGCAGCAGAATAATGGGGAGTAAGCGTGATTTGGGCATGAACTGCAGCTCCCAGAAGCCTGGAGCAAGTATGAAGCAATTTACTTAGTTAGCCCTTAAGTGTCTCATCTTCCTCACGGGAATATGAAACAAAGGGATGCGACTGGAAAGATAGTCTAGTGGTGCTTGTCTTGCTCATGGTTGACCCAGGTTTAGGTCCCGAGCACTGCCAGGAGTGATTCCTGAATTCAGAGCAGGAAGTAAGCGTTGAATATCATTGGGTGTGGCCGTAAAATAAAACCAAAAAGCGAAGGGACTCTAGAGCCATATAGAGCAGATAGGGTGTTTGCCTTGTACATGGTCACCCCAGGTTCGGTGCTGGGCACCCCATATGGTCCTCCAGTCCACCAGGAGTAATTCCTGAGTGCAGAACCAAGAGTAAGTTCTGAGTTGCACCGGATGTGGCATCAAAGCACCAATAATAACAACAAAACAAAGATACTATTAGGGCTGGCAGGAGAATGAGGTCTATAAGGGCACCTATGAGTGCTTTACTTTTAACATCTCAGTACCCAATTAAAGCAGCAGATTATTTTGATATTTCTTAACTTCCAAGGATGCTTTTGTCTTCATAGTAAGCAGTGCATTCCCATTTATTATCATAATTGTTGATTATTGTTCCACATTTGCTTTGACTCTACTGTGAACGCAACGCAGTTGTTTAGCATTTTTCCTTTTGTGTTATTTCCACTAGATAAAATTACTAAAACATTGAGTTCTGTTTGCATTAATAAGACTTTCATTATTACTATGAAAATGGGGTTTTCATAATAATTTTTCACACTTACTATAAAAGCTGGGTTATCTCCAGCAACAATAAATTTAAACAGTCTAGGGAGGGGCCAGAGAATAGTACAGCGGGTGAGGTGTTTGCCTTCCATGTGGCTGACCCCGTACGGATCCCTCAGCACTGCCAAGAGTAATTCTGAGTGTAGAGCCAGGAGCAACCACTGAGCATTTCAAGGTGTCACCCAAAACAAACAAACAAACAAGTCGAAACAGAAAAACTTGGATCAATTGTTCCTGTCAGCAACTTGTATCTACTCTACTTATGAGTATCCCTGGGCTTCTTTACTTTTCCTATGAAACACTTGCTTTTCTCTATAGACATGTTTTATGCTAAATCTGAACTTCCCCCTACACATCACTTTTATTAGATTTATGTGATTCTTCCTTGTCACGCCCCTAGAATCACAGAACCCAGACTTTCTCAGGCAGGTCCAGACTTGAGCTCCAGCTGTCCTAGAACCTGGAAGATGAAGTGGGAAGAGTCAACCCTGGCGCTAAAGAAGTCCAAGACCTGCAGCGGCTATCTGTTCCGCCCGAAGCAGAGAGCTAAAACCCCCCACCCATCCGTCTTTAAAATTATTTCACCAAAAGACCAAAACAAACGCCCCAAATGTTTGGGTTTTTTTAACTCAAATTTGTTTTCAAACTAAATAAAGGTAGATTCAAGCATTTTCCAGACTCGTTAGTAGGAAGCTCGCCCAAACCCATCCCAAACTGCGCCCCTCTACCTAGCAGGACAGACCGGCGGGGGAGAGGGAAGGCCGACAAGGCCTGCGCCCCCGTTCAGTCAGGCGATGTGAGAGGGGTCAGGAATGGGGACGGAGGGGGACGCAGAGACAGACGCCGCCGGGGTCGGGGCCGGTGAGAGGGGCCCAGGGCGCGGGGAGACGCGCCCACCGGCCACCCAGCCCGCTCCTCACGGGGGCCGAAGAGACGTTGACGTCCTGATGCTCCGTGGCCGCTTTCCCGCTCCCGGGGCCGAGGCTGGCGTCGTCGGGTTGCCCGGAGGCGCGGGCCGGGCTGAGCCCCGCAGGTGGGGCCTAACCACAGCGCGTCCGCGCGCAAACGCCCAGGACGGCCGCCCTGTCGCGTGTGCCTCAGAACACCCGGACTCTCGCGTGTGCCTCAGGGGCGGGCCGCTCGCATGTGCCTCAGGACGGCCGCCCTGTCGCGTGTGCCTCAGGACGCTGGGCCGCTCACGTGTGCCTCAGGACGGCCGCCCTGTCACGCGTGTGCCTCAGAACACCCGGACTCTCGCGTGTCTCAGGACGGCCGCCCTGTCGCATGTGCCTCAGGACGGCAGCCCTGTCGCGTGTGCCTCAGAACACCCGGACTCTCGCGTGTCTCAGGACGGCCACCCTGTCGCATGTGCCTCAGGACGGCAGCCCTGTCGCGTGTGCCTCAGGACACCCGGACTCTCGCGTGTGCCTCAGGACGGCAGCCCTGTCGCGTGTGCCTCAGAACACCCGGACTCTCGCGTGTGCCTCAGAACACCCGGACTATCGTGTGTGCCTCGGGCGGGCCGCTGGCGTGTGCCTCAGGACGGCAGCCCTGTCACGCGTGTGCCTCAGGACGGCTAGGCACTCGCGTGTGCTTCATAGCGACCGGCCCTGCCGCGTGTGCCTCAGAATGGCCAACCCTGTTCAGCGTGTGAATAAGAGCGCCCTGCCCTGCTCCAGCGTGTGCACGAGAACGGCCAAGCCTGTTCGGATGTGCTTGAGAAAGCCCAGCAGCTTGCGCGCTCGGCTCTCCTGGTCGACGCCCCCGCACCGCTCGGAGTGATCCCTGAGTGGGTGGGGCCCCGGAACAAAACAAAAATGACTCCTTTTAGCATGCTCTAGGTACATGTCCGTGCCCGGGTTTGGAAGGAGGCTCGTTCAAGGCGGAAGAGAACCTGAACTCCACCAACTCAACTTTGCCCAACCACCCTGGGAGGCGGAATTCTTGGTAGGGAGCTCTTCGAGGCAAACAGCAGCTTCAAGCGCCTTGCAAAGGTTCTTTCTAAGCCTGTCCGGCTTCGAGTGCCCCTTCTCCTGGCACAACGGGCTCAGACACCATGGACCACCTTTAGATCCTTCTCTTTCAATCTAACCGCTCAGAAGCCGTTATTTTCCCATTTTTTGTGGGGGGGGATGGTGTGGTAGGGGTGTTGTTCAGTCACACGCAGTGGAAATGTGTAGAGGGGAAACTAATCCTGGCAGCCTTCAGGACCTATGTTGCATGGGATCTAACCCGGGAATCCTGTAAACAAAACATGAGTTCCTGAGCACAACACCCCCCCCCCCCCCCTCAGTAAGCCCCACACAATCCTCGTTCCACTTGACGGAGTTCCTGCTGTGTTCAGAGTATGTGATGTGCATTAATCTCACTTAATCCTCATAACCACTGTGAAGTAGGTATTAAACCCATTTGTAGAAATTGGTCCTTGGAAAGGCCCAGTTAATTCAGCCAGAGTTCAAATTCAGGTTCAACTTCCTTTGTCTAGCAGACGAAGTTTTCTGCTTCCTTTCAAAAGCTTACAAGAATAGCGTGGACTTCTGTCTTTCCTAAAACACCTAAATCTCCCGTATTCAAAAACCTCCCATCAATTTGATGTGCTAAAATTAAAACTAGCCCAGAATCAATTGCTGAACACTGTGGATGCTTTTCAGCTCATCACAAATAACCTGTTTGTCATTGTTACCTTAATTGCTTCTCTTCCTCATTCTGCTGCCATTCCTTGGCATCTATAATTTGAATACTGGCTGCATCTTGCCACGACTCCCAGGCCGAGGCTGGCGCCGTCCTTGTTTATAAAGAAGGTGCTCTAAAGTCAGTACCTGCCCTCAAGGGATTATGATTGAATGAAATGTTCGGAACCCTAGCTGGCATAAATGTTAAGGAGAAATGGAAATTTCAAAGTCCATTCTTATCTTTCCCACCTTAGATAGTCTCAGTAGCTTGCCGGGCTCTCCGAGTGGGGCGGAGGAATCAACTCGGGTCGGCCATGTTGGCTGTGTGCAAGGCAAACGCCCTACCCGCTGAGCTATCGCTCCAGCCCGTTTTAAGTTAACTTAAGTAAACTTAACTCTGAGAAGTCCTCTTAAGTTTTGCCCAAAGGATCTTATGCCAATCTTTATTGAAGTTACTTAGATGATGTATTTTAATTTTGAGCATGTAAGTCACAGATTTTTAATACTGATCCCTTTGAACACAGGAGAAATTTATTGACTGTGACTGACCAACTTTCCTCTTTCAATGAAGCCAGAGGATGGACTATAGCAGTGCTGTTCTAAAGCATGTAGGCAAAACACCAGGGGATCCCCCCCAAAAAAAATAGATTCAGATTCAGATTTTGAGTGATGGCCCAAGATAATTTCTAACAAGGCATATCAGGTTATTCCAGGGCAAGATCTCTTTTGGGTAATAAAATTTTGAGCATTATCTAAATATGTACAAAATGCACTTCCATTTATCTTAAAAAAAAAAAACCCCACAGGAATCTAAGTTTGTTTGACAGCCTTAAAAATAAAAACAAATGGGGCAAGAGAGATAACTCAAAGGGCTACAATGTAAGCTTTGCCTGCAAGAGGCCCGGGTTCAATCCCTAGCACTACTTCTGAGCCAAGAATGAATCCCAAAAACCAAAATGAAAAAACCACCAAAAAAACCTACTCAGGCATCAGGTTTGAAATCAAGAACTGAAATTACAGGGCCAAGAGGCAAGTATAAACCAAAATTTTCACAAACATAAAAGATTAACAAGCTCATCACTGTGCTTCATTTCATTTTCTTATTTTGGCTGAGCTTATAAAACTGGCTCAGCAGACTAGGGACCGATACCCTAGAGACAAAAGAATATGAAGAAAGGGTACAGAGAAGTCCAGAAACCCATACAAGGTGTGAAATGGAAGGGAACGATCAGATGGAAAAATAGTTTTTGAGAGTATCTCAAAAATAGAAACAGCATGGGTCAGTGATTTCAAGGACTTGACCAATAAAAACAGATTAAGCATGTAGGATATGTCCTTTTAAGAAAACATTCTCATACTGTAACACTGGAGATGTTTGTGTTCTAGTATTCTATTAGCAATCCTTACAAAGGCGGGGAGGGGAGAGGGGGAGGGTTGCTCTTAAGAGCCCCGGTTCTCCCTTGAACAAGTTATTACTTTCCTTCTCTCCTCCTATCTTTTGCTCAGTAAAAACTATCTTGCTTCATAAAAACAAAAACAAACACAAAAACAAAGGTGTTGTTGGTGGTAGGGGAGGTGCTTTCAGTCAGAGGGCTTGCCAGGTTCAAGCCCCAGCATCCCACGGCCCTGAGCCCCATTGTCCCTCAGCCCTACTAGGAGTGACCCGAGTGCAGAGCCAGGAGTAAGCCCTGAGCATGGCGGGTGAAGCTCAGGTGGGGAGAAAAAGAATAGGAGGTACTTTTTTTTAGAATACAAAACTGCACGTTGATCAAGAAGTCCTGTTATGCGACATTGAGGTAAAAAACATCCTAACTAGGAGATGTTTTTTCATTGAACTACTTGAGAGCAAACATTGCACTTGAAAATTATCAGTTACATGATCCTAACAAAAATAGGTACTATGGTTGAAAATTGTAGGTGATGGTTTACAATTAAAGGTTATGTTTTACTCAATGGTTGGAAACTTGCCACAAGTGTGTGTGTGGGGGGGGGGGAGCTCAGAGGGCTATTAGGATAAAGGGACCAATAAACAGTTGGAATCACTCTGGACAAGAACTGTGTGTTCAAAGTAGGTAAATGTATATGTTATACACACACACACACACACACATATATTTCAATACCTGTATTGCAAAACTTACTACCCAAAAGGAAACAGAGAGGTGGGGGAAGGAAAAGAAGTGGAGAGAAGAGACAGAGAGATAACTATATCACGATTCAATTCAATTGAAAAAAAATTTTTTTAAAGTTATGTTGTACAATTACTTGGAAGTGGAGGGTTGGGGGGACCATATGCAGATCTGGGAACAGTACCAAGTGGACAAGTGCCTTAACCCTTGTGCTTTCTCCAGCAGTTTTAAAATTGTAGTCCTTGGGTCAGATAGTATAGTAAGGTGTGTTCAACCCAGACTCACCAACCCCTGGCACACATGGTCTCCCAGCCCCACCAAGAATAATACCTGAGCCCTGCTGAGTGTGGCCCAAAACAAAAATAAAGTCCTTGGTTTATGTTGGAGAGTGGCTAAATAAATTACATGGGTTAGGGAGCTTGCCTTACACGCAGCCAACTTTAGTTCCATGCCAGCACCACATAAGGTCCAACACAAAGCCAGATTATTTTTGAGAGCATCTCAAATTATTAAGAACTAAGATTTGAACCCAGGTTCAATATAACCAATTGAATGAACCACTCTAGATTTCAATTTCTTGTATTAAAATTTTAACTTTTATGAAACTCCCAAATTTTGTGGACCACACCACTGTATCTGATGAAGATCTTCCTATTAATTGCCTAATATGTAGTATTACCATCAGTGCCAGCTTCCTTTGTCTTATCTAAAACACTATATCCTCTTTCACTATCCAGTCAGTTCATTTTCTGGTGTAACAGTATTGGAATAGTCAAAGATGGGCAGTAACATGCTGAGAGAATTCCCCTTGGGAAATTAAAAACCTTCTGGCAAAAATAATTAGGTAACAATTACACGTTTTAATCGTGGTTCTGGATTACTATGAAATCTTATCATTAAGTATTTAAGTTAGTTAAAAAAAAATACCCCGATAAGCACCATTTTGAGTTGCTTAAAGCAAGCAATGGTAAAAAGCTAAAACTAAAAGTAGTTTTAGTTACTACTAATCTACTCCTAAAAATGCCTTTGGAGTAAAACATGTGTCAAATGAGCATTGCAATGGAAAACATTTGCTTTGCGCCTAGACCTAAAAAGCACTCTAAAACCTATGAACTACAAATAAAACGACTCGACCCTAATTTGGACTGTTTTTCAAGCATTAAAATAACCTTTTGTTTTTGGGCTACTCTTGCCGAGCTTCAGAGACCATATGGGGTGCCAGGGATTAAGCCCAGGTTAGCAGCATTCAAGGCAAATGCCTTACCACTGCACTATTGCTTTGGCTCCTTGAAAAAATTTTTGAGGGGCACCCTGCTTTGGGAACACTGGCACACCAATTCTGGGAACAGTAGACAATCAATCTTCCTTAAGTTACAGCTCTCACCCAGGGGTTATATCCATTAGGTACAAATTTCCTTTTTTTACCTTTCTCCTCTTGAGAATCCCAGATTTCAGACTGAAATCCAGATTTCAAGACTGTATCAACAGTACAGGGGTGGTGTGTTTGCCTTGCACATGGCTGACCCAGCACCCCATATGATCCCTTGAGCACTCTGTGCAGAACGAGGAGTAACCCCAGAGCAACTCCAAGTGTGGCCCAATAAACAACCTAAAAATAAAAAGGTCACCATTATGAACCAGAGTGGCAGCACAGCAGGGAAGTTAACCTTGCATGCAGCTGACCCAGGTTTGATCCCCGACATTCTAGAAGGTCTCCAGAGCACTGCCAGGAGTCCTGAATGTTAATCCTGAAGAATATTCTAATAAACATTTTGGCCTCCACCACGTTCCCCCCCCCCACCAAGTAATCTATTCATGACTAATGTCATAGGTGTTTTTTTGTTGGTTTGTTGTTGCCTTTTTTTTTTTTTTTTTTTTTGCTTTTTAGGTCACACCCAGCATTGCACTAGGGTTACTCCTGGCTCATGCACTCAGGAATTACTCCTAGCTATGCTTGGGGGACCATATGGGATGCTGGGAATCGAACTGGGTCAGCCTCATGCAAAGCAAATGCCCTACCTACTGTGCTATCACTCCAACCCCTAAAGTCATAGTTTTAAAAAACATACCAAAATTTAAAAATTACATTAGAAACTTGTTGTCCTGGAGAGAACTCAACCAGTGCTGAAAGGAATGATTTTGGCTTCAGGCAGCCTGGGCTCAATTCCTAGAACTGCATAGTCCCCACCTCACGGAGGCCCAAACCAAAGAAACACCAATTTCTCTTCGAGATCAACTTAATTTTAGTATCTCACACCTCAACTTTAAGCTTCTTTTGTTTCAATCCCCCTTCCCTTTTCTGGTGACCAGGCTGAGCAGAATTAGTAGTGTGCTTGCCAGTGCCTCATGAGTCTGTGTGTTTTCAACTTCAAGGATCACAATGGCCTTGGGTTAGAGGCATCCACTGAGCAATCTACGCTAAGTGCTCAGCACCAACACCCATATTTCATTTTTGAAGTATCCTAATTTAAACACCAAATACAATCTTAATAGATCTGAACCTAGGTTATACCAAGTATAATCCACCTCCACATCTTACTCAACCTCATAAATGACTCAGATTTAAATCAACAGTTGGGTAAATTGTAATTTTTTTATTGGAAAACAAATATACAACTTGGAATGGATTTGAGGCAAATTGTGCCATAAGCAGATTTTAAGTGGCTAAAACAGTTTAAAAAGCAAGTAACAATAAAAGAAAATGTTTCTGGTACAGGACCAGCAGTACAAAAAAATAGTGTACGAGTACCTGGATAATACACCCGTTTTGCAATAGTGCAACTTTTAAGAACATATTGTTGACTGTCCATAGTCCACGCAGAGTTACAACTCCACACTTCAACAACAACATGCTGACAGTTCCTAAAGAAAACTACTTTTAAAAAAGGCATAACCCAGATG
Organism: Sorex fumeus; assembly: GCF_029834395.1. NCBI lineage: Eukaryota > Metazoa > Chordata > Mammalia > Eulipotyphla > Soricidae > Sorex > Sorex fumeus. The sequence goes on along the minus strand of NW_026606060.1, from coordinate 4,543,045 downwards.
TTCCCTCGTTTGACCAACTTCATCTAAGTTTAGATGTGCAGAAGGGCTTAGATATATCCAGAGAAAGCCACATGCAACATGTTACTTGATCAATTTTCTAAAATAAGGTTTCAGGACAATGACAGTAAGATAAGGGAAGAAAACATGGAGGAATGAAGTCCTAATTACTATACATGCATATTTCTTTTTGACAGTAGGGGGAAACCTTTTACAGATAAGTTACAAACAAAGAAAAGGCAAATAAACAATTTTGTACAAGAAATTTAACACATTCTGTACAATGTCTTCACTTTGCTGTCATCATTTGTACAAACTCTGGAAAAGAAGTATAGAGAGAGTTGAGTCAATAACAAAATTGACAAAACCATTACAGGCTACTCTCTATATTCACCCCCTTTCGTGCCTCATAGAAACTAGGAAGAAAACAATTTGGAAAATTCCAGATTTAGGATTTTTTTTGGGGGGGGTCACAACGGACTATGCTCAGCTTTTGCTCCTGGCTCTGTTCTCAGGGACAATATGGTGGCACCCAGGAGCAAGCCAAAGCCAATGGTGTGCAAAGCAAGCACCTTCACCCCGTGGACTCTTTCTGTTATATCCCAGGCCCCTCACATACTCCTGGAATGAAGCATAAGTCTTTCAGATTAAAGTCAATTAGACTGAAAGAGAAAATTCAATGGAGGAAAGCCAACTTAATTTTGAAGCTTTTCAAGCTGTTCCATAATTATTGTGCAAGAACTCTCTTAAAGCTTAGTTTGGAGTAAGCTTTAAAGAGTTCATTCAAATTCTTAAACTTGAATGTGAGTTTATATGGTATAAGGCCAGCAGGACCTGCTAGTAAATAATTCAAGAAAGTTTCTATGTGATGGTCTGTCTATTCTACAAACTTTCTATTAAATAGCAAAAGGTTTCCTAGCTAATTTGGGGGGCAAAAAAGTCACTAATTCTGCCATAATCAGTTTTCTAGTAAGTATCTCCAAATTTAAAGACAAAGCATGGAATGAAGTGACGAGAATGAAAAACCAACCTTCATAGTTTACTTGACCATCACCATCAATATCTGCTTCCCTGATCATTTCATCAACCTCTTCATCTGTTAACTTCTCTCCAAGGTTTGTCATCACATGGCGAAGCTCGGCTGCACTAATATAGCCATTGCCATCCTAGGAAAGCAAATCAAAATGATTGAAATAGAAAGTACTAAATCTACTAAATTTCACATCAGGGAGTAAAACAATTTTAGAAACCAATGCAAACTTAAGTCTTCAAAGAACAAGAGATCTCAATGACTTCATTTCTCTCTGAACTAAATTTTAACAAATCCAGCTACCTTATCAAACACACGGAATGCTTCTCTAATTTCTTCTTCACTGTCTGTATCTTTCATTTTTCTTGCCATCATTGTCAGAAATTCCGGGAAGTCAATTGTGCCATTACCTGAAATAGTGTTTTCGTTGAAACATCACAAAAAAAATTTAATGCCATTTCTTCAACTATCTCCCCTCCAAACCACCAAAAAGACTTACCATCAGCATCTACTTCATTAATCATGTCCTGTAACTCTGCTTCTGTGGGGTTCTGCCCAAGAGACCTCATTACTGTTCCCAATTCCTTTGTTGTTATAGTTCCATCACCATCCTTATCAAATAGTGAAAAGGCTTCTTTGAATTCTGTTTAAAAGAGTACAATCCAGATGTAGATTATTTAAAAACCCCACCTAAATCTATTAATTCTTAAAAGCAAAGATACATATGGAGATAACACCTGAAAAAAATTTCAACGACAAAAATCATGTGATATTTGGAACACCTTAAATCGTATCAAAGTATACCATTCTGTCAAGTTTTCCACTTAAAATTAAACAGAATGCCAGTATGTAGGCCAGATAAAAGTCAAAGTACAGATTATTCTACTATGGAGAAACCCATGTTCCTTTCTTGAACACATCTCTCTTGCTTTCCCTCCTCTTTCTCTAATTTCTTTAAACTATTTTACTCCACACACAGTCAAATTCCTCTAAATTGAAAAAGAAATTCCAATCTTCAACATCTGGATTTCCATTTTTCCACTAAAGCTACTTCAATGATCACTGTCACTGTCCTCCCACTGTTCATCGATTTGCTCGAGCGGGCCCAGTAACGTCTCCATTGGAGACTTTGCTGTTACTGTGTTTGGCATATCGAATACGTCACGGGTAGCTTGCCAGGCTCTGCCATGCGGGCGAGATACTCTGGGTAGCTTGCTGGGCTCTCCGAGAGGGGCGAAGGACTCAAACTCGGGTCGGCCATGTTGGCTGCGTGCAAGGCAAACGCCCTACCCGCTGTGCCATTGCTCCAGCCCATTTCAATTCGCTCCAGCCCATTTCAATGATACACAATTCAAATTACAGACCTAGTCTACACAGAACAATGAAGAACCAAATACTTCTTGTACTTAGAATTAATCCTCACACTAATTATTTTTAACATTAATTTTTAAGGAAAACCCTTAAAACTTCAAAATATACAATGGGCTAGTTTCCTTTTCTAGAAGGTAGGAATTTCACCAAATAATGTGTAAGGACGAAAACAAAGTTCTGATCAAGATTATTCCAACTGCTAAAAGTGCTATATCACTGAGAACAATGATACTTTACAATTTTCTACCAAGTTCATTAGTGAAAAAGATGTTCCAAAACTTTTTGTGGAACATTTCTTGCTTTCAATTCACCATTAGATTACACAGTAAGCTTTTAGAGCAGCACTCCAGAGTTATCATGGCTTTTTACTTATTTAATAAATAAAAAACTAAAGTAGAGGTTAAATTTGGTAGTATCAGGTCACATAAATGAACTAAGAAGGCAGTACTTTTCAGCAAACAAGTATAAAAGAAGTTGCAAAGCTTACATTTCTCCAGTACACTTTTATATCTGAAAATGTGGGACTGGAGTACCCACAGCAGGTAAGGCACTTGGCTTTATGTGCAGCCAACCTGGGTTCAATCTCATATAGTTCCCTGAGCATGACAAGAGTGAGGTAGGAGTAACCTCTGAGCATCACCATGTATGGAACCAACACTCCCTGCCCCACCCCGCTACGAAAATATCTACTTGACATTTTGTGCGCCTCACAAAACCTCAAAATATAATTTTCTGCACTGCCTATCCCTCTCCAGTTCTTATAACCTTTCTTCTCTATTCTCAACTATCCTGATTTTGCCTTAAACATAGCCTCACATCTTTGTTTTTGCCTTTATTTCCTCCCAAAATTTTGTATCTATTTTTCTCATCCACTGTTAAAATTATACCCAGTTTTGTTACCAGTTGAAAATGCTAAATTCACCCACAATACCTCAATCCAGTGTTTCAGCATGTAAGGTCATGCAGCATAGAAACTAGAAGCAAACTCTAAACTTAATTGCACTGGCTTTAAAAACTGCAATACATTTACTACCAAGCAATGTAACTTTGGGCAAGTAAGCATGGGATGCTGGGAATCGAACCTGGATCGGCCATGTTGGCTGCGTGTAAGGCAAACACCCTACCCGCTGTGCTATTGCTCCAGCCCCCACAAACTATCTTTTTGCCCTCATTGTTTATTTAAGATGGGCATAACATAATGATATGTACTTATTAAATTTAACTAAAAGATCAGAAAGAGATCTCAACTGGGATGAAGTAACACATGCACTAGCCCCAAGCTCAATCCTCTGCAATATATGTCCCCTACCCGCATAACCACTGGACGTGGCCAAGGCTGCCCACTATCCCCCAGCACCTGGCCCAAACACTCTAGTGTCCAGTCCATACTCTAGGTCTGTACTTCTGGAAACACCACCGAGTTCCCTGAGCACCATGGGGAGTGCCCTTCAACCAGACTTTATCTCTTACATGTGACCAATTTTCTTCATTTCTCTTCCTTAACCTATGCCAGCTTAGGATTTGTTTTGGCGCTATACCCAGCAGTGTGGCTTACTTCTGGCAGTGATCAGGGGACGGTATGTGGTGCAGGTGCATTACTTACCTACTATATGATCTCTCTGGCCCAGTTTTTAACAAAGACTTTCTATTAGCTTATTTGTCTAACATAACCTTTATTTCTGACTTCCGATGGGATATATCCCCATGGCAAATCTCAAGTATAATTTTAAAAATGAATTTTATAACCCCTATACTATCTCTCTACCCTAAATTTAGCTATTTTAACACTGCCTGATATATACTGACATATTATACTGAATTATTACTGTCTTCAACTTCAACTATCTTCTCCAGCCCTTTTTCACCTTTTAAGAGTTTTATTTTGATTTGGGGAGCAAGGATCACACCCAGTGCTGCTCAGGAATTACACCTGGCAGGTTCTGTGCTGGAGGAGAGGCAGGAGACCATATGTGGTGCCAGGGTTATCAAACTGGGACAGCAAAATGCAAGAAAACTTCCTTAATCCCTGTACTGTCTCTCCAGTCCTCCAACTTGTTTTAATTGCTCTAGACCAGATATAACATGATTAGTACTTCAGTAAGTAGTATAGCTCCACTGTTTAAATATTACTACTTTTCTATTTTCAATTTAATTACTGTGAGATACAGTTACAAAGCTGTTCATGATTGGGTATTACTACTTCTTAAAACTTACCTGACCTTCAGAACGCTAGAGCCAAACTGACATATATGCAGAAAATATAATCAAATCTACACTCTGGTTCACTTTGATATGGACCAGAATATTTTAAAGGTTAAGGTTTATTCCAAATTTTGCATTTTTAGACTAATAAACTGAATTAACTCCCTGAAATAAAAAGAAATGATCTCAAAGTACAACTGACATTTACGATTTTACTGAATAATCTTCGTATATAAAAGCATGTCATTCTAAAGAGTAATTTCCAAGAATAACTCAAAACATAAGCCCACAAGTCAAAATCGAAACATGCATGGGGCTGGAGAGATAGCACAGCAGGTAGGGCGTTTGCCTTGCACGCGGCCGACCCGGGTTCGATTCCCAGCATCCCATATGGTCCCCTGAGCACCACCAGGAGTAACTCCTGAGTGCACAGCCAGGAGTAACCCCTGTGCATCTCCAGGTGTGACCCAAAAAGCAAAATAATAATAATAATAATAAAAACAAAATCTAAACATGCAATAGGAAACTATGTGCTTTGTATCACAGAGCTGCTACTTTCAACATAACTGATAGAACTGTTGCAAGTCTATTCCAGTTATGCTTAAATTAAAACTTCCAAATATTCTATTATTCAAGTTTCATCTATTTACTAGCAATTCTAGCACCCTTCTCTAATTGCTTTAGTAGGTCATCATCATAAAAATTAGCCTTCACCCCCACCGTCACCCCAAAAAGCCTGTTTACTAAATTCCATTTCTAAACTTAATACATTCAGGATCATTACTGGCACTATGTAATTGTTTTTATAAACTAAGTAGTGGCTAATATTTTTTATCAAGTTTTATTCCTTCATGGGCCCTTGAAAGTTAATGAAGCTTTAGCCCAAGTTTCTTTTACCAAAGGAAAAAAAAATTGGGGGCTGGAGAGATAGTATAGTTAGGTAGGGCCCTTGTCTTGCTCGCAGTCAATCCAGACCCCATAGGTTCCCCCAAGCAAGCCAGGAGTGATTCATGAACATAGACATACTTCTAGTAACCACCCAAACAAGTACGCATTTCCTACACCAGGTTATTTGCTATTAGAATCTCTAAACAAATTTGTAATAAAGGTATATTCAATGTTACATTATAGCATGTGAAGCTAGTAACATTTTTTCCCCCAAGAAGTTACTATAATACAACAATTTATCATAAACAGATTTAAAAATCTGTCTTCATCTAAAGGTGGACATCATCTCATATGATCCCCAAGTACACCAGGCATGTCATACTGAGCACAGAGCCAGAAGTAAGCACTGAGGGCAGGCGGGAGTAGCATCCAAACAAAATTAATTTTTAGAAATCATTCAAGAAATAGTCCTCAACATGTGTCAGTGGGCACAGAAGAGAGAAAAAAATGTCCCTGACCAAGAAGTTTTAGTAACATGAAAGTTATAGTCTTCTTCTTTAAAGGTTAGCTAAAAAATAACTTAAAAACAAAGGAAAAAAGGGAAGGGAAAAACACTAGCACAATTTGTTTCCCACTTCCCCTGGAAGTCAAAGATACCATTCATCTTCAAGACAAGGCTCCAATGAACTACAGTATGTATAAGAATGCTATCAACCATCAGATTAATCTTGTATTTAACAAACTTAAAAAAAAAAGTTGCACATGGGCTGGAAATGTGCCTCAAGTGGTACAGCGTATCTGCCCTGCATTCATCAAGAGCCCAAGCACCAGGAAAAACCCCCACCCCTCAAGTACTGCTGACGTGCCCCTCCACAATTATAGAAAATAAAAGAGCTATGGTTGGAAGGCAGCAATGACTATCAATCCTGTGAGAGGCATGTACACTGTCTAACCTGAAATAAACCCGTGGTGTATATTATTATTATTATAATATTCCTAATCATCTGGCTAGGAATACCAAAAAACAAGAGAGGATGGGGAAGGGTGTAGAGGGTGAGAGGTAATGGGGGAAAAACTGTAGACACTGGTGCTAGGAAATGTACCCTGGTGGAGGGATGGGTGTTGGAAAACTGTATGACTGAAACCTAATCATGAACAACTTTGTAAGGGTCTATCTCTCAAAAATAGGGAGGAAGACAGGTGTGTTGGTGAAACTAAGAATTTCACCAACACACTAGAAAATAAGTCCATGTCAGCTACTATAAGGAAAAATATTAAAAACAATTTTAAATACTCTGGTTTCTCTTCAAATCGTATAAAACTATATAGAGGAGTTTGCATTTATTTGATGCAGCGTAAATCAGTGTTTCCGAAAGTGGACAATGGGAGAAGGGGAATGAGGCGGTGGGCAGTAATAGCTTCAGACTAACAAGTCTTTTTGTTTGTTGCATTAATGGTAATTTCCAAGGGAGCCAAGAACAAAAAAAATTTTTCTGAAAAGGAAGTTGTAGACAAAATAAATTTGGAAACCTCTAGTTTAAATCAAGAAATTATTTCCAAACCTTTGAGCAACACACAATTATATAACTTATCAAACAAATCCCTAATCAAATTCATACACTACACACACACAAACAAAAAAACCCCACCAGCTGAAACTTGTTTTTTAATACTAGTATAGTTTTGACTTTGTTTAGTCCTACTAGTATTTGGTGTCTCCAAATTTTGTGCTTATTTTAAAAGGTCTAAATAGTTGAGTTGAGGTTCAACAATACATAGTTGTCTTCAGCATTAAATTATTGTGTGCATCTGTATGTGTGTGCAAGCATGCTTGCAAACACAGTAACAACAAAGTCTCATGATGGAGATGTTACTGGGCCAGCTTGAGCAAATTGATGAGTAACGGGAGGACTGTGACCATGATTGGCAGGCATATCAGATACGTCATGGGTAGCTTGCCAGGCTTTGCCATGCAGGCGAAATATTCTTGGTAGCTTGCCAGGCTTTCTGAGAGGGGCAGAGAATTGAACCCGAGTCTGCCGGATCCGCCACGTGCAAGGCAAACACCCTACCCGCTGTGCTATCGCTCCACATGTATTCTAAAGTTAAGATGTTAGCTATTTTAAATGGGAATAAATTTTTAATTCTACGCTTCAAATTACATACTGGACACTACAAGGCTTTCCTTGTAAAGACTCTGGAGATGCAGTGTTAACAATGTCCAGTATACACATTTTTGAGGAGAAACGTCAAAATAAATAGATCACCAAAGTATACCTTAAAAATACATATCTTTAGTTACCAGGGCCACTCTATTGTTCAGAGGCAAGTTTACTCTTATGAATCAGTGACATTATATCCATTTATCACTACCATCTAATACATATTACCAATATCAATTCTTTCATTCAAGTCAAGTTCATTCAACCTAACTTTGAGGTTGGCTATTCAAACATTATTATCTAGAGCAAAGTATTTCTCACCTGCAATCTGCTCTTCAGTCAGTTGGTCAGCCTACAAAAAAAAAAAAAAGAGAGAGACAGCTTAAGTGGCTTAAAAGTATGCTGATTACAACTGAAAAAACAACTTTTAAAATATTCAATGTTTATCTCATACATAAATTTCATTTATTTAAACATTCCTTTATCTTCAAAGTTTAATGATCTGTTCTGATCCTACATTTAGGATATGAAATTATTTCAGAATTTTAAAGCCCAATTTTATGCAAACTGAAAAATTCTAGCCTGGCACACTAGAAAGTTTAATAGAATCATTAAGCAAGGATCAAAGACAAAAAACTATTTCCATTTTCCAAAAACTTACTCACCAACTGTGGTATTCACAAATCATTACCAGAAATTTCCAGGTCCAAAGAACATTAAAAAATAATACTATAAATAATTGGGGCATGAAAGTAATTTCTAAATCTCAAAAGCATAAAGCAAAACTCTTATTATCAAAAAGAAAAATAATTCAACCTATCCTGGTTGATATGCAGCTTACATGTTTACTTCAGTTGCAAGGGAAACCAGAGTTCTGAACACTTTCTCTGGTTTTGAAATCCCAAACTACATGTCAAACTTTTGAGGGGGCGCAGGGGGGAGGAGGGGATTTATTTAAGGACATGAAATGGACAAGAACTACTCACTTTTGCTTTAAAAATATGCCCAGGGCTGGAGAGTTAGCACAAATGTCAAGGCAAGTGCATAGCATGTAGCAGTGACCCAGGTTTCAAAACCCAGTATTGCACACAGTGCCATCCTTATCACCAAGCACCACCAGGTGAGGCCCAAAAACCAAATAAATAATAAAAGCCCAGGCATTTCCTAAAAGCCATTATAATATGCTCTCTTCTGTTCAATCTTCACAGTATCTGTCTAGTGGTCAATTTCCTATTTTATATGTAAGGATTAGTGGTTCAGGTTAAATTGGGGGGCGGGGGAGGAGTATTAGCATAAAATCAGTAACAAGTAGAGTCAGGATTACTAGTTTCCAGATTATCCAAAGCTTAAATTTTTCTTGTTTTGGGGCCACATCAATCTTTTACATAAGGGTTCCCTTATGTAAAAAATGGTTTCCCACCCCCGATTTTAAATTCAAAGGATCACAAATGAGATGTTTGCAAAATTTATAGCCCTCACTTTCACTTTAAAAAAAAAAACTGCCTATATAGTAGTACCTTGAGGCACTGCCAAGGAATATGTCCTTTCTAATATTCCTACTTTAGTAACATACTGTGATTAATACACTAATCAATTTGTATAAAATATAGTTTCATTTTTAAACAAACTTCCTGGTTGTTTAAATGGTTAACCATTTATTAAAGAGAATAGCATCACATGCTTATAGAGTACAGGTAAAGTAAGTCTCAAAAGAAACCTGCAAAACAGTAGTGTAGCCCCACTCAACAATTTTAACATCAAGGCAAACCCGTGTGTGGTTATTTTTCGTTTCTGGGCTATAGGAGCAATGCTCAGTATGATTCTGGCTGCACTCAGGGATTATTCCTGGAAGGGTTCAGGGGACCATATGGAATGACAGGATCAAATCATCAAATCTGGGTAGGCTGGACATAAGTAAGGCAAGCATCATACCTGCTATTCTATCCCTTGGGTCCTGTCTCTCTTTTTAAAGGGGGGATGGGGCAAAGGTGTGGCTCAGTGATAGAATGCATGTTTCTAGCATGAGACCAGGGTTTGCATCCCTATCACCACCAAAAAGTGGAAAGGCCCAGGGCCTGGTAATTTAACATTCAAGAGCAAGAAAGTTCAAATGCACAGATTTTTTAAAAATTATCTACTTTTAAATGCCCCCTCCCTCAAAGTAAGGTGCCCCTCCCTTCCTCTGCACCTTCAGGTATGACTCCAAAACAAATAAATATAGCCATTTTTAGACTCTGAGGAACAGTGCTGGGGTTTAGAACACTTGCACTGCTAGAAAATACATGGTCACAGGCACAAATCGTTGGCATCCCACATGTGATAGCGCCATCCTGGCAATACTGCTAGCTGCACTTCTCAGTAGTGCTAGTACTTTCCAGCAGTATCAGTTTGCATGTGAGCACCACAAAGAAGGGTATGCAAGCCCTGATGAGTAGATGTGTCAGCACTGCAGTTACCCTTAACAAGCACCACAATCATAGCTCATGTCTGAACCAAGCACACAAGCATCCCAACTAAAGAAATGCTAACTTTGATGAGCACTGTGGCTGACTGTGCACATCACAACCTGATTAAACCCGTCAATGCAACATTACTGGGGGGGGTGGAGGAGAGGAATTAAAAATAAAAATCTACTTTTGTAGGTTTTGTATCCTTACAAATCCCCACCAACTATTTGGTATTAAAATCAGTCCTGTATTCCCTAGGATTTATATTTAAAACCCATTAAATCCCCTAAATTCATGTTTATTTTGTTAGAGGATATAGAGGATTTACTTCTAGTCTTATTCAAACTTGTAGAACTATAATTTCTGAAGGAAGGGCAATATGGCATGGCACAGTGGAGGAAAGCAGTATTCTGTCCATTAGTCTGCTAAATGGCTGTGTGACCTTGGGACTTGTTATTCAACCACTCAGTTAACTTCATCTGTAATATAATATTAAATACTTTGCAAGGTTATTACACAGAATAAAAGAACTATGCAAAGGGTTAGGTCAGAGAGTTCAGATATAAACTAATCAAAAACCCACAATATTAAATAACAACCTAGTTTAATTTCCTCAAGAAAAACAGACATGCATGGCATTAGGAAATGCTCAAATCTAGTGTTCCATGTTAACTTTGGTTTAAGTTAAGGAAGTATTTAATTCCGCAAACTGAAACCTTGAGGTGCAATCCAAGGACAGATGTGGCAGAGGATATCAATTTAGGATTAAAACGAAACGTGTGGAAAGCACTGCAGTTTGTGTGAAGGGTGAAGGAATGATAGCTATGTGCGAGAAGGTAGTTGGGGGAGGGGTGGGAGGGAGGATTTGAGAACTCAAATGAAAGCTAAAGGCAGCCTTAGGGAAGAAACAAGAATGTTAGCTAAAAAAGGAAACAAATTTTTACAATTTTGCTGGAAAAGTCAACATTTAAAAGCCCTCAAGCTATCTTATCCAGATCCCTACCTGAGAAAAAACTCATCCTTGGATTACAAACCAGCTTAAAGCACACAAAACTCAAATGGCCTGAAAGATTTTAATTTTGTGTGAATTTTTTTTATTTTTAATGTACCAAAGTTCTGTATTTACTATTTATCTCCAGAGTTCAACATTTTATACTTTAGCAGCAACATCCAGAGTAGTCAAGTAAAATACAATCAAAGAACTAGGGAGATAGCTCAAAGGGCTGAAGTCCTTAGTTGGATCCTTTGCACCACATAGTTTCCCCACTGTGCCCTGAAGCATGTAATGTGAAAAACAAAAACAAAAATACCAGTTAACAATATTATACAGGCCAGGAATATGACTCAAGGTTGTAAAACTCAGACCTTGTTGCAAGACCTGGGTTCAATTTTAAGCCCCTAGGAAAGGGGTGGATAGATGGTGATGGAAACTCCTTGGCATTTTAATTTGTAAAATTTTCCAACCTAAACAAACCCCATTCCTGTTTTTGCCTGGGATAATGCCACCTTTTAAGAAGAATTACACTAGTGGGGAAAGACTAGTGTGTTCTCATCTCAGTCAAGTGAAGAATTCATTATGGAAGATGGTTCTTATTCCTGTATTTCCACAATCTATCCTTTTTTCTATTGTTCATCATTCCAGAAAGTTCCAGACGTGAAATCCATTGATCTCAACTTGCACCCCAAATCTTCAATAGTCACAGGTATTGTGCAAACAAGATAAACAGAATTTAAACTACACATGCAACATTAAAGGTACTGTGTACCTAATTCAACATTTCCTAAAATGTAATTAAGTGGATATATAGATTCGGAGTTTAGTTGGGGAAATGAATTTCTAATTATGCATAAATGTATATAGATCTTCAGGTTGGAACTTTGTTTTGGGTCACACTGGTGATGCTCAGAAATCACACCTAGCTGGCTGGAGTGGGATGCCAGGGATGGAATCCAGGACAGGCAAGTGCAAAGCGCCCTACCAAATGTACCCTCTCTCCGGCCTTAACTGGAACAATCGTCTATCCTTCGTTCCTATTTATACCAAACGCTTTTTACACACAAGGGCTTCTAAAAGTAATTTTTTCCCACATGTTAAGGTATATGCTTTATTGTTAACAAAGGTAGTTTCTAAAACAGAGTTGCAATATGTTTTTATGCCTAACACAAACCACCGGGGCTAAATTACTTAACGAAAATTGACAATCGACAATCAAAAACCTACTTTGACATTCAAGCTCTAAGCCCGACTCCTAGCTCAATCTAGAACATTCTCAGCCTGTGTATATTAATAGAGCCATAACGAAGTCTCACTTTTATAGAGACAAATTCCTCGCATTCTGATGTTAATTTTTTAATACTCAAGCAGCCGCAAGGCGTTCCACCTCCCGCCTCTTCTCCGGAGGGGAGAGGCCTCCGCAGTGGCGCTCAGGGGCCACTCGTGGTGGCGCTCAGGGGCCACTCGTGGCACCGCTCCGGCCAGCTGTGCGGACCCGCGGGATCAGAGCCCACGGGGCCGGGCGCCGCCTCGGCGCTCCTCGACTTACCTAGCCCCGAGCCTCGCGTCGTCTGAAGCGACCTCCCCCTTTCAACCGGCACGGAAGACCCCAAGCCAACCCGAAAGACAGGCCCGCAACTGTATCCCGCGTCAAATTTTTACTCCTTCACTCGAGGGCAGCCTTAATTTCAAATCTCCGGAACGCAAAGTTCCCCGAGGAGAATTCCCGGCTTACTCGGGCAGGAGACGGCTGCGACCACTCAATTTCAGAGAGCAACTAAAGCCCGACAAGTGATGATGACTACAAAAGTCTCTGACTGAAGGCGGACAAAACCCCACGAGTTCACCGACGGCGGGCAAGTTCTGGATTCCACGATCCGGCTGGCGAGGGGAAGCCCTGACCCGTCACGTGTCGGCGACTGGCCCGGAGAGACCCTCCGCCCCGCCCGCCCGCAGGCGACCCCCGGGCACGAGAGTCGGGACGGGGCGGGGGCGCCGCGCGAACGCGGACTCCTACCCGCGGCGGCTCGGCGGCCCACGCCCGGGCTGGAGGTTTCAGTTGGCAGCGGCGCAGGCCGCGGAGATGTCACCTTGCCTCCCGGACACACCCATCGCCAGAACCCTTGGCAGGGCGCGGACGGCGCGGGCGGCCGGCGGGGGAACCGACGCCTTTCCGGGTCCCCGCCGCCGCCGCGCGCCGACACGCGGCCGTCCTCGGGGCCCGGCTGAGGCGCTCAGGCGCTGAGGGGCTGAGGCGGCGCCGCACCTGAGGCGCCCCCCGCCCGCGCCCGCGCCGCCGTCCCCGGGAACCGCCTCTCCGAGCGTCCTCCTGGGAGCTACTGAGGGCGCGACCCGCTCCCTCCCGGCCGCACAAAGCCACTTGCAAAAAAAAAAAAAAAAATTACAAAAGAAAATTTGTGTTTTTTTTTTAATTTTGCGGCAGTTCCGGCGGGCGCCGCTGGAGTCGGGAGGTCCCGGGCCCCGGCGCGGCCCCGCAGGTGCCAGCGCAGCAGCTGGGGCGGCGGCCCCGGGCCCCGGCCGCCCCGCCCCGCCCCGCGCGGCTCGGCCCACACGGCGCGCCCGCCCGCCCGGCCGGCCGCGGGGGATGCGGGCTAACGGCGGCGCGGCGCGGCGCGCGGACAAAGGCGCTGCCCGGCCCGCGCCAACCGCCGGCGGCCGCCCACCCGCCCGGGCGTCACCTCCCGAGGGCCCGGCCGGGCCCGCCCGCCCCTCGGCCCCGCCGTCCGCGGCGCCGGGCCCCCGAGCCCACCCACGGGCGCGCCCTCGCGGGGGCGGGTGGGGGCGGGGAGCACCTGCGACGCGGCCGCGGCGGGAGCCCCGGGCCCCGTCGCGTCCGCCCTCGGGCGCCGGGAGAGCCTCGGGCGGCCCGGCGGGAGGCGAGCGTCCTCCCCGCGGCCGCCCCCGCGGCCCGCGCCGCACTCACCATGCTGCAGGCGCTACCGCTCTCCGGGACCAGGACCGCACGACCGCTCGCCTCGCTCGCTCCGCTCCGACTAGCTCTGCCCTCCGCCCCCCGCGCCTCATAAACGCCTCCCTCCGCCGGATCCCTCCGCCGCCGCCAGATAACGGAACCTCGCCAACGAGTCCCGGCCGGCCGGCTCCCCGCTGAGCCTCCTCGAGAGCCCTCGGGCCGCGGCTGCTGGGCCGGCGGGGGCCCGGGTCAGAGGGAGAGGGCAGTCATGACGTCAGGGGCTGTCGCCCACCCTCCGGGCGGCCGTTGAAAGGCCAGGCCGCGGGGCGCTACTTCGCGGCGCGGAGGAGCACCGCGGCGGCGACGTGCCGCCGACGAGCGTTGAGGCGCCCGCTGATTGGCTGGTTCGTACCTGCAATGCGTCACTCGGCCTTGCAGCCGCCGCCGCCGCCGCCGCCGCGCCGCGCTGCAGTTGCGGCCGTTGCTGCCCGGGCCGCGCTGCCCTGGCAACTGCTCCGGCCGCTGCAGGCGCTGGTGGCGCTCGGCCTGCGCCCCCGCTGCCCGCCGCGCTCGCACGCTCCCCGCCGCCCGGGTGGACGCGGTGGTCGCGAACACCCCACCCGACCGACCCGGGCGGAAAGACCCCGGAAAACCGGCCCTCGGAGCCCAGCTCGGGGGACCACAGTTTCCATTTCACTTTTAGAAAGTTCACGAAAAAATGGGGCTGAGCGCAAGTGCAGCTTCCCTTCCGAGGTCTGAAACCGTCTCCTTTTGAAGTGCTCCGACTCTGCCTTCGTTGTCGGGGCTTATCTGCCGAAAGTCACTCAAAACAAGACCATTTCTGGGGGATTCGGCCTTTCTAATACCCTCTTGCTGTTGCAGGAGAATCGTGGGATTCTGGCTTGGATTAGATCTGGGTGTGAGGCTGCTGCCCCACGCCTCCCCACCCCAGCCCTGCACCAGGGCTCGAACCCAGGGCCCTACACATGCAACGCCGTTGCTCTGCCTCCCAGCTACATCTGGGTCTCTGGGCCACTTGCTTAGCTGGCCATATGACCTTGGAAGATTTTTAATCTTGATCTTTAATCTTTTGCGGGGGTGGGAGGTGGTGTTTGGATCACACCCGGCGGTGCTCAGGGATCACTACTGGCTGTTCCCGGGCGACCACATGGGATGCTGGTGTTCAAACCCGGGTCAGATGCGGGGGATTGAACCCAGGCCGCCGTGTGCAGGGCAAGCACCCTCCCCGCTCTGCTGTTGTTCCAGCCCCTTTGATCTTTAATCTTATATGTAAAATGCAGGTAATAGTAGTTGAAAGATTGTGATTTTGTGAATCATAGTTTAGAGTTACTGTAAAATGTTGAAGTAGCTGGCATAGGATAGGCATCCGACAAGGAAGTGAGCACTGTAATGTACCTTCATGATGAATTTGTCCTTTGATCTCTTTAGGTCTCAGATTTAAATGATAATTTTAAGCACCACTTAAAACTTACCTCCTTAGGCAGTACTGTGTCTGAACTGTAGCTGGTCTGCCTTGGAGATAGGAGGCCTTGAGTTTGATTCCTGGTCCCATCCCCACATTTATCTGTGTGTATGTGAGCACCCACAGCTGGTGTGGCAGCTATAGAGAGCACTGCAACCAAATGTGCAGTCCCTGGTGAGTACTGCGAACCAAAGTGTGTCCAAACACCACCATTAGAAGCAATGGGAATATAAAATGGTACAGGTACTGATAGAAAAACCGTATGGCTGGTCCCCCTAAAATGTAAAAATGAACCACATTATCAAGCAATGCTGGGTATGTGCCCAAAAGAATTAAAAGTAGGAGTTCAAGAGATATTTGTACAACCATGTTCCCAGAGTTATTCAGATGTAAAATGTGAAAGTAAGCTATCAGTGGATGGATGGATATGCATACAATGGAATGTCACCTTTAAAGGATGGAAATCCTGTAATATGGCAGCATACACAACATCTAGACATCATGCTAGGTCAAACACATTAGCCACAGAAAGACATATCATCTGATTCCAACTATAGAATGTCCTTAGAGTAGGCAAAATCACAGTGCTAGTAAGTGGAATGGTGAATGAAACGGGGTTGGGGGCAGAGGGTCTGGGTGTTAATGTTTCATGAAAATGTAGTTTTAGTTCTACAATATGAAAAGAGTTGTGGGGATTGATAAATGGTAATGGTTGCACAAAATTATAAATTCTTGATACCACTGGCTGTATACTTAAACATGGATAAATTGGGTGTCGGAGAGATACAGTACAGTAGGTGGTCTTGCATACTGCCAACCTAGGTTCAATCCCTAGTGCCCATGTGGTCCTCTGAGCCCTGCCAGGAGTGACCCCTGAGCACTACTTAGTGTCCAGGGGTCCAAAAATGAAAATAAGATAAATTGGTCCATTTTATGTGTATTTTATCAGTCCTAAAAATGGATGACTTGATCCTGCTGAAACTAAGCAAGGGCTTGCATTACCTTGGCTGATTAACATGCAGAGAATAAATACCTATCTTGTTAACTTGATTGGATAATGTGTTGTTTACCATAGATAGAACTTACAGGGCACAAAGGACTTACAAGGCACTTAACTAGCTACAGAGGTTCCAGAAAGGGTTCCAAAAGTAGGCCCTCCCGTTGATCATCGATTTGCTCGAGCGGGCCCAGTAACGTCTCCATTGGAGACTTTGTTGTTACTGTGTCTGGCATATCGAATACTCTCGGTAGCTTGCTGGGCTCTCCGAGAGGGGCGGAGGAATCGAACTCAGGTCGGCCATGTTGGCTGCGTGCAAGGCAGATGCCCTACCCGCTGTGCTATCGCTCCAGCCCAAGCAAGATGACTCCTAAATCGTGTGCAACACACTTTATGGGTTATGGAAAAGTAGGGCGGAGAATGTAGGACTCCGAAAAGGCAGAAGCAGACGAGACCCCCCTTGTCAAAGTAGACACTTACCAGAAGTGCCTTCTATGCCTTACCAGGGACCCACGTAAGGCATTGGGAAGGGCTGGGTGTTACAGATGGTCCTACTTATCTTTTTCATATTTTCAAAGTCCCCAGAGAGCACTGCAACATTCCAGTTTTCTCTGATTGGAAGCAGAGGCCAATGTACCGGGGGATTATGAAATCAGGAAGGAGGAAGTAAGTTCTAGACTAAGAGGTCCAGAAGCATGCAACTGCCTGGCATGATGGAGGAACTACAGTGGTTTGGTATTTCTAGGGTTCAATATACTGCTGTTCCTCAAAAAGTTTTCTGCTAGAACCACGGTACTTCTAGGATTCAATAAACTGCTGTTCTCAGAACATTTTCTGCTAGAACCATGGTCGAAAAATAAATAATTCTCAATTGTTTCAAGGCTTTAGCATTTCCCCAAGAAAAGCAGTGACCATCAATTTGCTAAAATGGAATCTTCACTACTAAGGAGGAAGGTATGCTCCAAAACATTTTCCTGCCCAGCAAGACCAAGCTCTTCTCTCTTGGCTATCTGCATCCTCTTGGAACACTTGATGGAATTTAACCTCCTTTAGCCAAGTTAGACATTTCACATGCCATCAAAAGTATTTTCTAGACTAGGTTAGAGACGGGTTCTCTTTTTTTTTCAGTCTTGCAAATCAGACATAAATTGAGTGTGTGTTCAATGAGCATTGGCAAACCTGCGACGTTCCTTTCAGATGAATGACTCTTCAATGAAAACTCAGGACCCCATGCTGCTAATTATCATTGCTAATGTGGTTATGTAAGGCTGACATGGGAAGGAGGGGGAACTTGAAGGCATCTAACTGTATCCCTCAAATGATAAACCTGAGTTTTACATTGAAGTAGATGCTGCTACTGCTGCAGAAACTGAACTGAAAACAGAGACCTAAGGCACCATTCCATTCCCCTGCATCCAGGCAGTTCCCAACTCTTTGCAAGGTGCTCCCCAGAAATGTGCCTGATTTATCCTCAGATGGAAGAGCCATCAACAACCCTTTCTTCCAGTTAGTCACTGAAAGTATTCCTCTTTTACACAGTAACCCATCAGTATGCAGTGAATTAACATATAAAACTTTTAATGCTGGGAATTGAATGACAAAATGAATAATTACCTCCCCTAGAAACTGAATTTTTACAAAGATTGATACATCACATTTAACAAGCCCAGTCTTAAGACTAATGTACAGGTGCATGCTTGGTAATACAAGCATTGAATCCAAGAGCTTTTATACAAATATTTGTTAATGAAATGCATCTGTTAAAGAGAATGCAGAAAAGTTCTTCCCGGTTTCTTGGGTTGCACCTCAGTAAGGCGTCTTGCAGAAACTTCCTTGCCTACCTCTTCAAGACAAGAAAGAATACAAGAAAGAAAATGAGAAGAAAAAAAAAAGTCAACCCTTATATTTAAAGCCAATGTGGTTTATGTGTATTTGAGACTCGTCCAACTTACTTTATTTATAGAACATTTGTCTTTCACAAGACTACGTACAGTGCAGCCCAGATTCCACAATTTCCAGCCAAGAAGCAAAGTTGGTGACAACTACCACACTAAGGTCTATTTTCTCCTTCGAAACAGTAAAGACTTGAGCTTCCTACCTTTGCTCATCTTGGGAAAATAAGAGCGCACACCCTCTCCAGGCCTCTGTTCCTCATTTTGCAGAGCAGAGATAACACAAGCCCGTCCTCTGACACTTCCTTCCCAGAACTTCTCTTGGTCAACTAGCTGTGCTGAGAACAAGAGCAGAGAGGCTGTCACAGAGACACTATTGATCTCACACCAACAGGGAAAAGAATTGAACTCTTGGTGCCCAAAGGCCTCATTTGTATGAACCAATTTCCCCGTGCACCTTGAATGGCAATTTTTTCATGCCAACCTTGAGAAAACTGAGGAAATAGTAGCCGAATCATTTTTTTCTTGTTCTATGGTTTGGTTCAGGAGCTCTGCTTGAGAAAGAGAAGCTGTTTTCTTCCAAGATTATGGAACAAAGCAGCGGGGCTGGAATGCAACGAGTTCATTAGAATGTCTTGTTCCCAGCATCCTCCGCTTGATGAGGGTTGGAGAGTGAAGAGAAGGAACTGAATTCTTTAGACAATTTGAATGAACTTGGCTTTAGTTCTGATAAGGACATGCTGACATATTGATTTGCTCATTAAAAAGAACTGAGGTATCAGTTGAGGTTACCAACAACCTAGGTTTACAAAATCTAGGTTTGCTGAGGATTATCCTGAGTCCAATGCTAAAGCCAGGGTGTTGGGCCGGAGTGATAAGACAGCAGGGAGGACATTTGCCTTGCATGCAGCCGACCCGAGTTCAATCCCTGGCATCCCATATGGTCCCCTGAGCACCGCCAGGAGTAATTCCTGAGTACAGAGCCAGGAGTAACCCATGAGCATCACTGGGTGTGGCCCCCCCCCAAGCAAAAAATAAATAAATAATAAAGCCAAGGTGTTCCGTAACCCTGGAAATGACCCCCTACCCATCCAGTAAGTACAGTACCAATAGTCTGTTTTATGGTATAACTGTGATGGGAATGATCAGGGAAATGTGCTGTGCTCACACTGCTCTCTCTCTCTGGAATATTCTTCTTCCTTTTCCCACTGCCTGACCATATCCCCGGTGAGTTCTTACTAATCCTACTAGCCCTCTCCTTAGGCCTAAAGAGAAACAAAACACACTCTCTCCGTCTCTCTCTTTCACTCTTTTCCCTCCACTTCCCTACAAAAATAGCATTAAAATGATTAATGGCGCTAATTCCTGACAGATTGTTTGTTCTAACTTGGCATGCCTTATGTTTGTACCTTCACAATCCTGAATGGTGTTGGAACATAATAGATGCTTAATACATTTTGTTGATTGATGTTTGAAAAAGTGAATAAATGGACAAAGTTCCTATTGTTTAATACATGCTTTATCACATGGCTTTTAATTAACTCTCAAAAGATTACTGTGAAGTGTGAGTTGACATAAATAATAAAATCTTGGGCTGAGAGATAGTACAGTGGGTAAGGTGCCTGTCTTGCATGCAGCTGACCCTAGTTTGATCCCTGGCACTGCATATGGTCCCCCTGAACACTTCCAGGAGTAATTTCTGAGTGCAGAACCAGAAGTTACCCCTGAGCATCGCCAGGTGTGGCCCCAAATCAAAAACAAATTAAATAATAATAACAATCTTTATCAGAGACTTGTCAACAGGATGATTCTGATCCTCTTGTGTTATTAAGTCAATTTAAAAATGCTACATGTGTACTTGTGTCCCCCATAGCTTAGCCAGGGCTGGAGCGATAGCACAGCAGGTAGGGCGTCTGCCTTGCACGCAGCCAACATGGCCGACCCGAGTTCGATTCCTACGCCCCTCTCGGAGAGCCCGGCAAGCTACCGAGAGTATTCGATATGCCAGACACAGTAACAACAAAGTCTCCAATGGAGACGTTACTGGGCCCACTCGAGCAAATCGATGATCAATGGGAGGGCCTTTACTTTTACTTTTTACTTACATGTGTACTTAATCAAATATAATTCTCATCTTCCTTAATATTTTTTAAGTTATTGGGTAATAAATATTTGGGGGCCATATCTGGTGATGCTCAGGAGTTATTTCTGCACTCAAAAGCTTTAAGGATCCTTGAGCAAAAATGTTTGGGGGCCATATCTGGTGATGCTCAGGAGTTATTTCTGGCTCTGCACTCAGGAATCCTCCTGGCAGTGCTAGGGACCATATGGGATGCCAGGGATCAAACTCAGGTCGCTGCATGCAAGACAAATGCCCTACCCACTGTACTATCACTCTGGCCCCTACAATTTTAAATTATGTTTTGCGTCTTTTTAAAAAAATGTATGGTTATGATTATATTAGCTAGAGGAAATTAAGAATTATAACATTCATTTTTACATAATGAAGCTGAAAAAGTACTTTCACTTCTGAATGGTTTCACAGAAAAGAAGTGACACCGTGATTGGTGGTGTATGGGCAATATTAGGAGCTACAGAGAAGTGTGAATTCTCGAAACTACCTCAAATTTTTTTTTTTCTCTTTTGCTTATTGACTTAGTTTTTACTTTCCATTGGCTGGCTTTCCAGGGGAAAGTCAAGATTCCAATTCTCCTGAGTGAGAAGTCAGCACTATAAGGGTTCTCTCTTCCTTGTTCAATCAGGTCCCCTGAACACAGCAAAGAGATATCTCTCAGCATAGAGCCAAGGAGTAAACCCTGAGCATTGCTGAGTATGGCCCAAAACAAAAAC
Organism: Sorex fumeus; assembly: GCF_029834395.1. NCBI lineage: Eukaryota > Metazoa > Chordata > Mammalia > Eulipotyphla > Soricidae > Sorex > Sorex fumeus. Next base: position 4,521,800 of record NW_026606060.1, on the reverse strand, counting down.
AAAAACTCTGAACTAAACATCTGCTCCTGTTCTCATAGTCCTTTGAGGGGTGAGGGTGAAAGGGGGCACTCCAGGAAAGTGGGGCCTCCGCCAAGGATACTTAGAACTGCAACCGGTGGCTTCAGGTTTGGCTCGTTCAGGTTCTACTTGTTTAGGTCTTTCACCTGCAGTTTCCCAATGGGCTTTGGGATGTGATCCACATTACAGTGTGATTCATTGCTCACTTTTGATGCCAACAAATGACCCCTTGGAAAACGGCTGAAGGAGATGCTTAATGTTCCCTGAAGACCACACAGAGGATTGAGCATTGAGCATAAGGGTCCCAAATAAAGGCACCACTGAGAAAATCTGAGTACCTGGGAAAGTCATTGAAGTATTTAGAATAGGTTGAGCACACCAAGTACAGGATGATGACTTTTAAAAGTTCGGAATAAAAATCAAAAAGTAAAAAGAAATGCACTCAAAAGCTTTAAGGATCCTTGAGCAAAATGGTTGGCTCCAGGTTTGAGCAAGGAAAGTACAAGGTCTGAAACATTTTGTACAGAATCAAGAAGCTACTCAAAAACTGATGGAGAAACAGCAAGAGAACACAGGAGCTGGCTGGAAGCACGCTCACTCACCAAATTTAGGACAACTTGAGCATTATATATTAAAATAAATCTATTTCTTATAGTGCAGCAGTTTTTAAAAAGAAGAATACAGTGATTAATAGCGATGCTCAGAAAAGAAGGGGAGAGTGTACTTCTTTATCAAAAGAATGTCATTGAAGGGCTCAGGGATGATGCAGCGGTTGACTTTCCTTGTACACTGCCAGGTTCCATACCTGGCCTTGTAGCTGGTCCCCCAAATCTGGGTGCAGAGCCAGGAATAAGCTCTGAGCACTACCAGGTGTGACCCCTCTCCCGAAAAAAACAAAACAAAAAGAATGCCAATGAATACCTATAGAAGAAATGTTTAAGTTAGAAAAACCACTATTTTGCAAGCTGATATGTGAGTTTATCATTAGGTAAATGTCATCAATGTATAATAAAATCATTAGTTGAAGAGTTGTCAGGGGACAGAATTTGTATATGATGGCTGAACAGCATCCCATAGATCACTTATAAATTAAAAGGAGAAACGTGATTTTGTAAAGGTGAGGTCTGATGGTTGATTTCAGAGTAAGTCCCTTCTGTATTGTACCTGGATCACTCCCATCTCCACCTTCTTAAAGATTCTGTTAATCCTGTCTATCACAGTCATGGTGACTCAATGACATCTACTTCTCACCCTTCCCAGGTGCATGAGTGAGTGAGTGAATGAGTGTGTGTGTGTGTGTGTGTGTGTGTGTGTGTGTTGATCACTTCTGATCAAAAGCTGACACTTTTCAAAGTCTATATGTTAGATAGTATAAAAATCACTTTACGTTTAGTATCACACTTAAAGTCCTACACCATCCAACTTTACAGATAGAAAAGCCAAGACCTAAAGAATTGACACAATAGGCCCAGGCACGTGCACAGTAGGTCTTACAATAGGATTCCTAACTTATTTATTTATTGGCTTTGGGGTCGCACTAGCTGTGCTCATGGATCACTTCTGGTTGGCTCAGGGGACAACATGTGGTGCCAAGGATCAAACCTGAGTCAACTGCATGTAAGACAAGAGCCTTACCCACGATACTATCTGTCCAGCCTCCTACCTCGTTGATGACTTCTAAACCTACCCCCAGCTCTATTTGCTTGTGACTTCCATATTCAGCCACTCGGCCATTTATTGCCCAGGTGTATTAAGCACCTATTAAAACCAGCACTATTCTAGCACCATGTGAAATAAAAAGAAGTTAAACTCTCTGCTCTAACCCAAGAGGTAAAACCTATAACATGAAACAAGGAGCACTCAAGGTCAGATGCATATTAGAGGAATTCCTTGTTCTTTTGTATATTAATAGACTAGAAACGTTTTGAAGGTAGGGTTTCAATCCATAGTTTCTAGAAGACAGTAGGCTCCAGATAGAAAGTGGAAATAATCTCTTGCCAGATAGAAAAGTGAGGTTGAGATTGAGAAAGCAGATCTACTACTGAGAATCAAAATAAAGTCCTAAGCTTATTCGGAATCTGCATTTCTCACTAGAACTGTCTTTGGAAACTAACAGCAAGGAGAAATGTTGAATGCCTACTATGTACTAGGTATGATAAACTCCTAGAAGAGACAAAGGGAAGGAAGACAATGGAATGCCTTATAATGATGTCAGCAATGGGGCTGGGTTGTAGGATTATCTGAAATACAGAAAAAGAATTATATTCCGGTGGAAGGTAAAAAATGATGAAGAGGTATGTTTGGGAAGTTTAAGGTGGGCACTGTAGCACTGTCCTCCTGTTGTTCATCAATTTGCTCGAGCGGGCACCAGTAACATCTCCATTGTGAGACTTGTTGTTTCTGTTTTTGGCATATCGAATATGCCACAGGGAGCTTGCCAGGCTCTGCCGTGCAGGCGGGATACTCTAGGAAGCTTGCCAGGTTCTCCGAGAGGGACGGAGGAATCAAACCCTGGGTCAGCCACGTGCAAGGCAAACGCCCTACCCTCTGTGCTATGGCTCCAGCCCATTAAGGTGAGGAATTTTGGAATTTCAACTGAGGGTGATAAAAGTTACTATTCCAGGCCATCCTCCTTCTCATTACCCTCTAATCAATGGACTATTTAATTTTTAGCTTTTATGTTACTTGGGGCCACACTGGGCAACGCTCAAGGGCAATTCCTGGCTCTGTGCTCAGGAGTGATTGCTGGTGGTCTCAGGGGACCATGTGTGGTGCTGGGGATTGAATCTTGGTTGACCACATGCAAGACAAGTGCCGTAATACTGCCCCTAAGGCCCCCACCATCTCTCTGACTCTCAACGGGCAATAGGATTTGTTTTCATTATACTGATTTATACTGATTCATTCCTGAGGGTGCAACACATTGGTGAATGAATAGCTTATCTATTTGTGCTTCTTTGCCAGACTTTTGAATTATTGAGTTGACTTAAAATCTTTATGACAATAAATTTGAAATTAGTTTGGTATGTGTCCCAATTTAGCTTGGTCTGATATTCCCAAGTCTCTTCTTTGGAGGCTGCTTTAAAGATGATGAATTATGAAGTGAACATACTACTATCTTTAAAAATGGAATCATGGGGTTGGAGCAATAGGACAGTGGGTACGGCTCTTGCCTTGCATGCAGTGACCCAACTTTGATTTCTGGCGCCGCCCTATGTGGTCCCCTGAACACCACCAGGAGTAATTCCTGAGTGCAGAGTAAGCCCTGAGCACCGCTGGGTGTGGCCTTCAAACCAAAAATAAAATAAAATAAAAGTGGAATCATTTCCACCCAAACTGATATTGGGCCATGACGCCCTCTCCACTGGAACTTTGTATTCATTAATTGGCCTTTTATGGTGTAGATAAACAACAGCAATGACATACGATTTGCTGGGGAGCGGGAGAAAACTGCTTCTTCAGACAATTCCCCTTTGGTGCTCTTTGGACAGTAGCTGTGATATATTAAAATATGACCACTGGGCTTGGGAACGTTCAATGACTTCAGCATGTCCTCCCCAGCCTTGGCTGTCTCAGCCTCTCATCCTGAGATTCTTCACAAAGATACTAATTCCCTTTCCAATGTTGTCATTTGTGTGGGTGCATTATTCCAGCAGGCACGGGGCTGGGAGGATGCGACAGCAAATCCTTCTGCGAAAGGATTAAAACTAAATAGGTTTTTCATAATAGAGCCGGCTTCTGGAGGGCCATCGTCCACTGCAGATAGGAAGCTCCTTTCCACGAGGGTCTGTTGCTCTCTCTAGCTTTCGAAATTGCACGAATCTCCCCCGGCTTTGAAAGCAGTGGGTCACTGTGGGCTGTGCAATGGCCCATTAATCCCCAGAGAGTCTGTCACCAGGCGACAAAACCTTGGGTCAATTATATTCCCCATCAGTGACCCACAGCACCTCGGGTGCCTCTCGCTGCTGTCTATTTTGACGAGCAGGCGTGTTAACGTTTTCCAAGGGAGCCAGAATTATCATTCAAGTGATAAACTGCCACGCACAGGCTTTCTTTTCTGATTCATTGGGGTACAGGTCTTCAGAGGTTCTGTGTTCTGTCTCACTGTTTATGAAAGAGAGTGAAGACAAATAGATCAGAGAACAAATCAAACGTTGCATATCATAGATGCTGAGCACAACAGAATAATCTTCCAATAGTAATGTACGGGCTGCCTAACCCCACTGGGCAAAAACATGTTTTATTCAGGAAAACAACAAATCAAGTAATCTCTCTGTTAAGTCATGTACAGCTCATTTGGAAATTGAATTCCTAATCTTCATAAAGCCTGATTACCCAGTGTTTTTAATAAATAAAACTGAAAGCAAGGATAAATGAGCTTCCCAGCTCTTATATGTTTATTACATTATAATCATTCAAACCCACTGAAGCAAAATTTGTTTTACCTGTTTCCAAAATTTAATCCAATGAGCTTCTGGTTCTCACACAAAACCAATTTCTGCTGTCAAGTGACGGCAAGAAACATTAACATTAGGCTGTTTCTTATATCCAAAGTGGTTTTACTGAGTGTAAGTAATAAGACAGCCTTTTACTCTCCATTAATCTATTATTTAGATGTAAATTCTAGCCTCCTGATCTGATACTCTTAAAATGGCAATGAAATAAAAGGGTGACCCCGTGACCATGTCCTGTCCAACATGTTAAAAAGGATCCCAGGGGCCTTGGTCAGGGAACAAAGATCTGTGCCAACGTTTTATTCAACCACCATGATGACAAAGCCCTTTCCATGTAAAACCCAGCGTTGCTCTACATCTTTAAAGCAATGACTGCAGGGGCCAGTGCTGGTACAGCCGCTAGGGCATTTGCCGGCAGTTGACTCAGGTTCCCATATGATCCTTGAGCCTCGCAGAGCCAGCAGTCAGCCAATGAGCACCCCTGGGTGTGCCCCCCACCAAAAAAATAAAATAAAGCACTATTTGGAATTGACGGAGAAGTAGTCTCCTCTGGCTCTGTACCTGGCACCCTGCCTTGGGTAATGCATTTACAGTCCCAGCTACAAATCAGGCCAGGAGGCAGCCCAGGACACCTTCCTCCTCTGCAGAGGCCCCAGGCCTATGGGCGCTTTCCTGCTGCGTTGGCCTTGGGTGGGTTCTGCGTGGACCGCGGTCAGTCTGGAATGCTGGCTGCCCGCAGACAACCCAACCTGCCTCCCTTCAGTCCTGTGTAGCGCTGGGGCTGCAACACTTTCAAACCTTCTAAGTCTTCCTCCTACGTGAGATGTTTCAGCTGGAGCTTTCCAGCAGGCTCTGGACGGAGCGGGTGTTTCACTCCCTCCACGCTGCCTGGTTTTCAGCAGAGGAAGAGGGAGAGCCCACAATTCCTCGCAGTGGGGACCATGGGGAAAGGTAAATAGACCAGTAACTGCCTACAACGGCCAGAGCCACCTCTCTCATCCCATCCACCCAGCAAATGTTGTGGGATCTCCCACACTGCACAGCTGCTAGCCTGACAGGCCTGGGGGGACATGCGTGCAGGCTCCTGCCCCCCCTCCCCCATGCCCCCTCCCCCCCCGCCCCTCCCCAAGGACAGGGAGAGAGGCTTTCAGCAGCAGGCAGACCTGGTTTGAATGCAATGCTGCCTGCAGGGAGAGCTTGGCAGCCCAGGAAGCGGGTCCTTTCCACCCCCTCCCTTCTTGGGGACTCCTATGGGTGGGGACAGCTAGCATCCAGCACGCTGCCCCTGGCCCTCTCTCCTTCCCCCCAGGGCTGTTTCCCTGACAGAGTTGTGAGGTTCTTAGAGCAGAGGCCTACGGCCCAGTTCTGCTTATCCCGTGGGGAGCCAACCCCAACTTGACTGCAACTACAGAATATTGTGTAGACACAGCCAGACGCAGAGAAGCAGACAGACCCTCCTCTCTCTTCCTCACTCTCTCTCCCTCCCTCCCTCCCTCTCCCTCCCCCTCTTTCTTTTCCCCCTCCCTCCCTCCTCTCTCCCCAGCTCTCCCCCTCTCTGTTCCTCTGTCTTCCTCCCTCTCTCTCCCCCTCCCTTGCTTTTACCGCAGTCAGAGCTGCAAGCAGAGAAAAAAAATAAGCCCGGATTCTCTCCCCAGCCTCCCAGAAGCCTCCCGACACATGAGCAGGAGATGGAGAAAACCAGGGAGCGGCTCCAGACCAGGGTTAGACACGGTGCCTCTCAGCCTCCTGAGCTGAGCTGGAGCCCAGCCCATACTCCCTTAGGGAGCCCTGAGGGGATGTGGGGATGGGGGTGAGCACCACGTGTATAGGAGCACTGAGAGTGCCCATCTCTGCTGGTCTGGCCCCACACGCATCATCAAATCATCGCCTTCCCAGCACCCAGGCCTCCTAACGGGTGCCAGCAGGGCAATGGGCTTGCTTGGCCAAGCCCAGACACCTTGCAAAATGCTTTCCAGAGGGGGATGGCAGAATGCAGGGACAGGGGGAGCACTGGGCCTGTCTCACCAACGGGGAGGCTCTGCAGCCCCCTCAAGTCCCAGCCAGAGCGACAGCGCTGGGCCTGGAGTCCCCACCCCCACCCCTGGCTGGAGGACTCCGAGCTCAGCCCTGGCTCCCGCGGGCTGCTTCCCGAGCAGGTGGCAGGGAGGGAGCTGACTCACGGCTTTTGATTCATTCACTCCTCTTTCCTGCATGAGCATGGCTTCAGCCTAATGAGCAAATATTGCATTCTGTGTTTCTCACTTTCCAAACAGCCCCACGAGGCTGCCCGCCTGCCAGCCCAAAGACTCAGAGAGTTCCAGGTGGCACATTCGCAGGCCCCGCTTGGGGGTAGTGCAAAAAGGATGCTTACATTTTATCTAAATTTGGGGTTCTTAAGCTAGAGTCCAGGAGTAGCCCCCAGAGAGGGGCCTCACAGCCTCAGTCGATACAGACACACATTTGTTTCCCTAGGCCAGTCCGTCCCTTTTCAGACTCTCCTAGAGAACCCCAAGCCCCCAGGATTAAGCTCCGTGCGGCTCATAGTGGCAGCAGGCCGCACATTCCCAGCTTGCTCCTGCTTTTGCTCCGTGAGGCAGCACAATTTGTGACAGAGAGAACCCGGAGCGAAACGCCAAAGCAGACTCTGAGCTCTGAATCTTCTGGCAAACATTTTAAAGACTCATGAATTATTAAAACAGCTAATTAAGTCAACCTTCGCCAGAGAATATTTGCTTTCCCCCTCCGCACGGAGCAGCTCGCTGTGGAACTTGCCTGGGCTCTGTTTGCTGAAGGGCAAGGTCAGCGCCTTTGTTCTGTCTTCCCCAGCAGGAGAGGACGCGGAGGGGCCTGTGTCTTCCACAGCCACCACCCACAGTCTGAACCTCACGCTACACAGCTGGAGCATCTGTACCCGTTTTTCCCTCTTCAGCATCACCAGAACCCCAGGCCCTCTGTGCTGTCAGGCTCAACCCCCAGGAATCCTTTTCCCACCCAGAATTCCTTTCCAGGCTCTCTCCTCACCCTCCCATGTACCTTGAACCAAAAGCATAGCCCAACAGATCTCCTCTGCGCTCAGACCTCTACTCAGTATAACCCAGGTATCTACCCCCTTCTCCCCTGATCCCCCCATAGGAGAAACCTACCCTCAAGACCTGATTCTACATGCTTTATAGGAGACATTTTTACATCCAAGTCGGTTTCATCTATTCACAACAAATATGAAGCCCATTGACAGGAAAGATAGTCCCAGAATAAGGCACTTGTAACTGACCTGGGTTCCATCCCCAGCACCCCAGATGGCCCCCTAAGCATCTCCAGGAGTAATCTCTGAGCACGGAGTCAGACTTAAGTCCTGAGCAACACTAGGTGTGGGCACATACCCCCTCTCTCCATCCCCCCCAGTGCAAAGAAGCCCTTCGAAGGATAAAATCTTAATATTTTCTTATTCTAATATATTACCAACCTGTTTTGTGCCATGGTAGTTGCCAAATAAGAACTAGGTGAAGTGGGCTTCTTCCTGTTCCCACTGCCTTTAACACTGACCGTTTGCCAATAGAGTCCACGGTAAAGTGAAAGTGCCGGGCCCGGGCCAGGGGCAAGTAGTACAACTCTTCCCACAGGCCCACTGCCTCAACCCTTGGTCAACAGGCCACTCCCCTGAGTGCACCTTTCCTGGTGGCTGCCTCAGAGTTTGCGTCAGGCACGTCCCTGGCTCATCAACCACAGGTGCTATGGCACTGCCAGCCCAGGGAGGGGCTGCTGCCGTCTTACCTATGATGGTCTGCACCACACCCAGGAACAGAGCTTACCTAGAACAGATGCCAGCTGGGTCCAGCATTCACAGGGCAGGAGGGGAAGGGGGAGGTCCAGTGAGGCCTAGCGCTAGGAAAAGAGAACAGTCAAGAGCCCAGCTGAGAGACAGGAAGTCAGGATTACAGGAGGTCAAGGCTCCCAGTCCCCATGCCCAGGACCCAAGGACTTCACATTTGAACACAAATTCAAAGGTGAAATGACCAACCGTTTTTAAGATGGCAGTTGCTGAGCAGTTAAAGAACAAATGTGGGATCAAAGGTTAAAGACTTTCTGGGTGTGAGGCCCTGTCTCAAGGCACTCAAGAAGCTAGCCCTGCTGTTTGCTGAAATCTTTGGTATTACTCTCTCTGTGACAATACAGAGAACCAGGGGTAGTTCTAGAAGGACTCATAAAAATGGCCCTAATGACTATGGATAACCCCTCTGACCTTACATGCTGAGTTGTGTGTATGAGGATTCATCATTTGGAATTCTGTGGGGCGGGAGGGGCTGGTTTTGAGTTAAAAATGGCCAACAAGGCACTTATATAATGTTTAAAAGCAGATACACTTTTAAAAATTCAACAACAGCAACAAAAAAGAAGGTTGATTGACTTCTACTGCATCACTGAGTCAATCCCCTCTCCCTTCTTTATTTAGAGATAATATCTACTTATTTTTAAACATTTACAAAATGTTATTTTAAAGTACTATGTGGTTTACAAAACTGTTAGTGCAGGTTTTGGTGAATAAAACAGCTAACACTGCACCTTCCACCAGGGTTTCTGTTTTCCCCCACCATTGTCTCAGTGTTCCTCCCCCATTCACCCCATCCATACTTGCATGCAGTGTCCCTCCTTCATCAGACCAGTTCTCGTGTTCTTTGTTTCTATTCCTGGTGGGCATTTGTTATTCCCCTTCCAAGTTCCCTTATATTCCTTATATGAGAGAGATCATTCTGTACTTCATGCTGTGTCTGTCCCTCTCCTTTTGACTAACTTTACTCAACTCAATACTCTTCAGATCCATCTATGTAGTAGCAAATTGCATTATTTCATTTTTTCTTAAAGCCAAATAGTATTCTATTGTGTCTATGTATCATAGTCTCTTTATCCAGTCATCTGTTCTCAGACAGTTGGGTTGTAAACCAGATTTTGGTTATTGTGAATAGTGCTGCAGTGAACACAAATGCAATTTTTTTAAATAGAATTTTTGGGTCCTTGGGGTAGATGCCAATAAGTGGAGTTGGTGGGTCATATGGAAACTCAATTCCTAGTTTTAAAAGAAGTACGTGTATTATTTTCCCACATGGCTGGACCAATCAACATTCTCACCAGCAGTGAATGATGGTGTTAATCCCCTTCCTACTTTCACAAAAGTAAAGAGTATAATAGGGGTTCAGGGGTAGGGTTCAGTGGTCAAGTACCCGGGTCCCATGTGGGAGCCTATCCCAGACACTGTTTCCTGTCCTCAATGGGTGTGACCCAAACACCTGCAACCCCCAGCACACCATAGCTATGAATAAATAGGGAAGGGGAAAAGGGGGAAATTATTTATCATTTATCTGAACAAAACCAGTTAAAACAAATTTAGCTCCATTCCTATCAGCCTTCAAGAAGATGAATGCAGTGTCACACTTTGCTTTTAAACCCAGTGTTAAGCACTGTAAAACTGTGCACTATTTTTCTCCCCCTCACATCTTTAACTCATGACTGTAGCTGAATATTTATCCTAGAAAGATTCTTAAAGGGTTGATTGATCCATCTGGCACTGACCAGTATGGGATCCCATGATGGATAAAGCTCTTTGGTTTTTCGTAACACTGGCAAACAAGTGGTTTCTTTCTTCAATAGCAAGTCTTGCTAGGTGCATTGTGACACCTTCTAGACCAGTATCTCTGAGCTGCCTGGGCTAGGCCTGATGCCTATAGGCACCGATAGGCATCACGGGAGGAGAACCCAGTACTCTAGTTAACTCTGAAGTTCTCTTTCTTCTCTTAAACATCCCCAGACTTTGGTTGGACGTTGGAGCCTTATCCAGCAAATAGCTACCAGGCCTCCGTCTGTGAGCAGCTAATTAGTTGGAGAGTTTCATAGCTCACAGGAGTGAGCTGTACTGCCCAGTAATGGTAACAGAAAGAGAGCTCCAAATGGAAATGAGCTACAAGGATGCTGGGCAGTTTTGCATATTGGTATATGAATCTTGGGAACAAGCGCCTGTGTGACTGCATGTTCCTACCAACTGCATTTCTACGCATGGAGACGGCTGGATTATCTCTCGGCTCCGAGCTGGGATCCACTAAATGCTACCAGCATCGATACAGGCCCAGCCCTCCTCTCTTTTCTCCATTTTCATCTCAAATTCTTCCCTCTGGAATTAATATTAGTATTACTGACCACAGACTGGAGCGATAGCACAGCAGGTAGGGCGTTTGCCTTGCACGCGGCCGACCCGGGGTTCGATTCCTCCATCCCTCTTGGAGAGCCCGGCAAGCTACCAAGAGTATCCTGCCTGCACAGCAGAGCCTGGCAAGCTCCCCGTGGCGTATTCGATATGCCAAAAACAGTAATAAAAAGTCTCACAACGGAGACGTTACCGGTGCACGCTCAAGCAAATGGATGAACAACGGGAGGACAGTGCTACTACACTGCAGTGCATTGCTGATTACATCTTTGCCAGAGATTTTTCTCTCTAAGAAAGTCTTATTCATTGCTTTCCTGGTCTGGTGAAACAATGCTGCTTTGAACTCACTTTCTAGGGCATGCAAAGTCGTCCTAAGGTCTACTTTTCCCAACCCTGTATCACGAGGTGACTTCTGATTTCTTGTTTTTGTTTGTTTGTTTGTTTGTTTGTGGTCCATACCCAGTGGTGTTCAGGGCTTACTGCTGGCTCTGCACTCAGGTGTCACTGTTGATGGTGCTCAGGGGAACATAAGGGATTCTGGGGTTTGAACCCGGGTCAGTCACGTGCAAGGCAAACGCCCCACCTCCTGTATCAATAAACATCAGGTAACCCCTCTCCTCTGTAGTTCAGAAGATCACGTCTAGCATCCATTGACCTTTTGTCTGGGGGCTGTTTCTCTAAATTGAGACAAAAAATTTAATTATAGGGCCAAATCCCCAGTAAGCCAATATTCATTTTCCCTCCGCTTTCATGGAAAACTGTAATAAATCTTGCTTTGTTGGGTCTCTGCCTCTTTATTCTGTCCCTCAGCTAACAAGATCAAGGCTATTCTTGAAAATTAGATTAAATAATTTGATTCTCCTCTTACTAGAAGTTTTGAGCTCTTGCTGACCTTTCTGGAAGAAGCAGAAACTGTCTTAGTTTCCTTCCCAGGGGCCTGGTGACTATCTTGTCATTCAAAACACAAAAGTTGAAGAGGAGTGAGAGAGAAAAGATAAGAGAACCAAGACTTGCTATTACTAATGAACTTTGGTAGCTTCCCAAATGCTCTCAGGGCCTCAGTTTCCTTTCTATAAAATTCAAGACTCAGAGTGGGGATGGGGGAAAGCTATTTTTAAAAGTCCCTTTTAGAATTAATCTAAAAATCTAGGTATCTCAGAGACTGTAAGCTTTCTAGATAGACTATAATTTTCTCGGCCTAAGGAAAATGTTTTCTTTGTGATGAGAACAATTTTTCCCTATCTTCCTTTAAAGAAAATAGAATAGAACAAAATGAGCTCAGATCATAAGTTCGACTGATTTCTTTCTAAACCATAGGATTCATTTTCTGAAATTGCTATCTCTTCCCTCAGAAGCCTCTGCAGTCCTCAGCCTGTCAGCCAGCCCCGTGGCTTTTTTTTTATTAGGGCCTGGGGAATCAGGAGACCTTTTATTGTCGACCAGGGTTGAGCAAAGACAGGCAGAAGCCTGATTGGGAAAGTCGTTGGCACCAATCCCCCAGGAAGCTGAATTAGCCCCCTGCCATGATGTCCTGCCCTCCAGAACCCGGCCAGACTCTGAGTGGATAAAATACTGTCTGTCTAGCAACCCATTACGAACCCTTCCCCGTGTCTATTATGTGCACGAAACTATTGATCCTTCCCATTTACAACCCAACAATGATAGAGTGCATGCTTTCAACATGAGAAGATGCTGTGATTCAGGAATACGTTGCTGTGAAAGGAGACCCTCTCAGCTGACAAATGAAGGAGAGTGGGGGTGACCCAGGGGTCTGCACAGGCCCGGGTTTCCGAGTCCCCATTGACATGCTGAGTCAGCTGCCTGTTTCTAAGTCCCGGCTTGTCAGTGTAAAATGGAGACAATAACCAATGCCTACCTCAGAGCTAAAACAAATAATGTAAAAGCCCTTATCAGAATGTCTGTATGTGACAAGATGCTCAATAGCTGGCATTACTATTAATAGTGATTCTGGATCAATAATACACGAGTGAAATGTCCCTGTTTGCCCTAATCTATAGAAGCAATAGAAGCCTCAGGTAACACATACACATTTCTGTACTTCTTTTGGATCCCTGAAACAAAGGTGAAAAGATGAAGGAGCCGTTATGTTTCAATCATTCAAGGTAATGTTCTTTTTCTTGAAAATGTCTCAAGTTATGACATCCCACAGCTGCCAACGTGTAGACTTATCCGTGGCACAACTTTACAGATTCAAGACTGAATCTCGGAAGAGACAGAAGCCAAGCTGCTAAAATTCATGGGTGCACAGGTCTCTTGATGAAAACTCTGGGCACCCTCAGGATGGGGGAGGGCTCAGTGCCCCCACCCCCACCACCGCCGGCAGTGGTACCCACACCCCATGCTGCTGCTATGCCAGTGGCCCAAGTCCACTGTTTCACGACTAATGCTCTGCACAGACATCAGACCAATGAAAATTGCAGGTACAGCCCTCCCTGCCCCAAGGGACCAAGCCCCGAGGGAGTTGAAAACCTCCAGAACCCAACTGCTGCCACGCTCAAGGCCGTTCCTCTCATGCTCGGGCTGAGCCTTGTATACAAATGACCATATTCCTGGCCACACGGCCACGAATGATACATCATAAGATACTCCCTACTCATTCTCCATAAGTACCACACCACATTTGATGGTGTTCAAATAGTAGGCAACAAATCATAGAGGGGAAAAATATGTATATATAATTATATGCATGCATACATAATTTTATATATATATATATATATATATATATATATACGAAAGTTCACATCACTCAACCTTTAACAACATGTTAGTGATAAGCTAAAGAATGTCTTAATGGCCCCTGCCAAAATAGAACAATCTTCACACTGTGTCCTCTATGGATACTTTTTTGTAGCATTTTCAGCAGTTTTCCAAAACAGACAATACAAAATATATTATTTCGGTTGTGCCTTGGGACAGGGATTGGGGCTTGGGATGGAAACATCCCAAATTTGGTGGTTGGAAAGTATAATGGTGGTGGGATTGGTGTTTGAATATTAACTGCAATCAAATGTGGTGAACCACCTTATAAAATAAAAAAATTAAAAATAAAAAGAGAGAAAATTGCAGGTATGCCAGTTTTCAGGCTGCAAACTCTCGAGTCTTCTCAGAGTTTTCTGGAAACTCTCAGAGTTTCTCCTCCCCTCGTACTTCCGGAGCCCTGCCAGCCACACCCACATCGCACAGCTGCTACCGTGTAAATTCACAGGCCCAGTTCTACAGATCCTGGAGTTCTTAGAGAACGAGGTCACATGATGCCTCTAAATTCCACAGTGCTGACATCCCAGAAGGAGCACACCAAATTAGATGGGAAAGTAACATAGGAGTCCACTAAGCTAATAAACAAAAACAGTAACACAGACGACTCAACCAGCAATAAACAGCTCGGTAAACCCTCAGACAGGACTTAATGACCCCATAGTGAGATATAACAATTTTTGCAAATTTTCTTTACTGAAATGTTTTCTGATAATTCCATTAGCAGTTAGTTATAATAAGCAATATAAAGGAAATTATTTTGTGCCTGCTAAGGGGGCAAGCTTGGGGGTTGGGTGAAAACTGAGGATAACGGTGAAGGTCAAACTGGTGGTGGGATTGGTATTGGAACATTGAATGTTTGTAATAATTGTATTATGAACAACTTTGTAAAACATGGTATTTAATTAAAGTTAAAAAATCTGGTTATATATATGCATTGTGTACTATACACAAATTTTATTACAAGAATTATATTATACATAGATTATATTTTAATATTATATACAACTTCTATTTTTAAAAAATTAATTGATTTTTGCAGTGCTGGGATTAGGCATCATGTTTAGGATGCATGTATTAAGCCACATTCCCTATCCCTCAAATTATACTTTATTTGTTTTGTTTGTTGTGTTTTTGACGATGCTCAGGGGTTACTGCTGACTCTGCTCAAAGATTACCCCTGGGAGTGCTCAGAGGACCCTGTGGGGTACCAGGGATTGAAGCTTGGTTGGCTAGATTCAAGGTCAGCACCCTACTTGCTGTACTAACTCTCTAGTCCCTAAAATTCTATTTTAATATAGAAGTTGCTTTCTTCAGGGCCGCTGAGATATACAGCAGGTAGGGCATTTGCCTTGCCTATGGCTGGCCTGGCCCAGGTTGAATCCTCAGCACCCCATAAGATCCCCTGAGCACCACCAGGAGTGTTCCCTGAAGGCAGAGCCAGGAGTAACCCCTGAGCATTGCCAGGTGTGGCCCAAAAACAAACAAAAAAGAAATTGCTTTCTTCAGAGATAACAGAGAAGAAAAAAATGTAAACCACTAAAAGAATTAGGAAGCTCTTACATTTAAGAGAGAGGATGATGTGGCGAGCGTGACCCCTCATTCCTATTGGGGATGAACGCTCAGGATCTGGGCAATTGGAGGCAGAGAGCTTTAAGGAGGAGGGAAGGTCTGTCACAGACTGTGCACCATATGGCTGAAACCAGCCCAGCACTCAGCAGTGCCTGTTTGACTGCAAGAATCTACTTCTCTGTCTTCCTCACTCCCTGGAAATCAGATGGCACATAGCCCCGGAGGACCAAGACAGATGAGAAGACAGTGAGTCATCTAGGGCCAGGAGGGTGTCCCTATAAAACTGCAGTCCCAGATTTGTTTGTTTGTTCTTGGTCTGGGTGCTACATCTGGTGGTGCTTAGGGCACTCCTGGCTCTGCTCTCAGGGATCACTCCTGGCAGGGTTTTGGGGCCATCTGGGGCACTGGGTGTTGAACCACCTGCAAGGCAAGCATTCTACCTGCTGTACTACTTCTCTGGCCCAGCAGACCCAGTTTTCACTAAAGAATTCTTATCCATTTTGAGAGCAAGCTCATATGCTCCTCTGAAATATGAGATGATCCAAAAGGCCCTCGGGTATTTGCCTTCAGGTTTCAATCTGCCCTGAACCCTGATAAAAGCAGATATGGCGTTGACTGTAGCCATCATTAGATATACTTATCCTAGGGTGTCAACAGCAGAATCCATCCTGATCCCCCACCCCCTTGCATTTATGTTTACTCATGATCCATTGGATAAACATTAATGTACAGAATTGATTTTCTAAATTTAGCCCAAAATTGTGAAAGCCTTCTGTCTGAGTTTTCTCCCAAGCAACTCTTCGAAGAAGCTCACCATCAGGACGGTGAGACTGGGAGCTGGAGATCCCAGAAGCAGAGAGAGGAAAGTTTTGTTCATCCAAATGGAGAGCAGGTAGGCTCTAGGGTTCAGCAAAAGGTCATTTGAATGGAAAAAAACAAAACAAAACAAGGTGTCATGCAAATCTTAACTAAATTATTAGAGGCAAGGCACAGCCTAACAGGAAGTGCTGCGCAGATAAGCAGCGCCTTCTTGATGGCTTCTCTGTGTGGGTCAGGAGGGATTTCGATAAGCCTGATGAAAATCAGGACAGTCATGGTGAAGAGATGGCTTTCCAGTGAATCTCTTGTTTCCTTCAGCAATCTATAAGGCGATGTTGCAGGTGAGGACCTCGGATAAATGGCAAGATATTTAGAACTGGACTGAGAAGAAATTCCCTAAAGGCAGAAGTTCCCAAATTGGGCTGCACATTTGAATTTACCTGGGAGTCTTTTAAACCTTCCAGAGTCCAGAGCATATTGTAGACCAATGACATGATCATTTCTAGGGTGGGACATACACATTGGCAATTTTTTGAGCTTCTCATTGAATCCACTGGGCAAACATGCTTGGGAACCATTCACTAATGAGCGTTATACATGGTGGAGGCATTGTAGGAAATGACCGACGAGGTTAAAGGAAAACAAATACAGTCATCAAGAAATGGCATAATTAGGGGCTGGAGCAATAGCACAGCGGGTAGGGCGTTTGCCTTGCACGTGGCCAACCCGGGTTCAATTCCCAGCATCCCATATGGCACCGCCAGGGGTAATTCCTGAGCGCAGAGCCAGGAGTAACCCCTGCGCATCTCCGGGTGTGACCCAAAAAGCAAAAAAAAAAAAAAAATGGCATAATTAGTGTACCTTAAAACAGAACACACTTGCCTTTTTGCTGCTCATTTCCAAGCACAGCGGTAGGGCATTTGCCTTGCACTTGGCCAGCCCCCGTTAGATTCTTCCGCCCTTCTTGGAGAGCCCGGCAGGTTACCGAGAGTATCTTGCCTGCAAGGCAAAACCTGGAAAACTACCCTTGATGTATTCATATGCCAAACACAGTAACAACAAACCTCACAATGGAGACGGCCTGCTCAGGCAAATAGATGAACAACAGGAGGACAGTGCTACAGTGCTACGATTTTTCAATGTCCAAGAGAAGTGAAACGCCACTTTAGAAAAGAAGAAGCCAGGCTAGAGAGTGAAAACAGCAGCCAAGGAGCTCTCCTTACACCCGGGTGACCCAAATTTGATGCCTGGAACCCCATCTGGTTCACTGAACATAGACCAGAAGTAAGCCTTGAGCATAGCCAGGTCTGGCCCCCAAAACAAAAATAAATTAATTAATAAATAAACAAATTGTAAGGAGGAAAAAAGCAAAAAGAGTTAAATTCAAATAATTATTGTGTGAAGACCTTGAACTTGATGTCTGGGAGTGGGATAAAAATCAAGAGAATTCATTACCATTATGGCTGGGTACAGCAATTTATACATTTTTTGCCTCATAGAATGTTCACATTCATGACCTAATTTTAGCTTGCATCTCTGGGAAGTAGGCAGAGAAAGTATTATTTTTCTCTCCCACTTACACAGATGGGAAAACAGATCAAGGGAGTCTCATGATTTACTCAGCATCACCGAGCAAAGCTAGAGGCAGGGAAAAAACTAGGATTTGGTTCTTCAAAACGCCCAGCTCAATAGACTTTTCTGCACACCATGTTGCCTCGATGCTCTTGAAAAGCTGTTCAGAGTGGGAAAAGATCGAGGGATGATAAATGACACACGAACACTCAGAGAGCTGAACCAAAGAGCTCTGCTATGGGGGATGGGGGGATTCTAGAATGGCTGCCAGGAGACCCCTTAAGGTGATAGCAGAATGCTGAACTCTCAGGCCCTGAAGATGCCTCGTGAGTATGAGAGGATGTTCGATACACTGGATTTGCCTCCAAAACTACACCGGGTTAGTGGTGAGGCGAGGTCACTGGAGATCCAATAAATGATTTTTCGAGCAAAACATAATAGAAGTAGGCCTCTAGGCCCTGTGTCTGGGCCACTGTCCAAGGGCTCCTCTTAAAAACAAGCAGGTTGTGAAAATGCCAAGCAGTTGTTTGCTGTTGCCCAAGCTTTTTGTTGTTGTTGTTGTTTTAATTTGGGGGCCACACCCAGTGGTGCTGAGGACTTACTCCTGGCTCTGCGCACAGGGACTCACTCCTGGTGGGGCTTGGGGGACCATACGTGGTGCCAGAAATGGAACCTGGGCTGGCCATATTTTTTTTCCAAGACTTTATTTATGTAAAAATTATTTTTATGAGCAAAGATGTTTATCTGATCTGACAGCATATTTCCTAGTATTTATATTTGCACACATAATGATTTCTTTTTATTTATTATTTTTTATTGCTGGCAAGAACCAGAATTCGTGAGAGTTTAGTGTAATCACAATGGGACAGAAAAATGGCTCACAGGACCGAGAGCAGGAATGTCATCAGGTTTGCCGAAGACTGGAGCTGGGATGTGCCAGCAGTCAGAATGCAGGGACTTTGTGCTCCCTTCGTCCTCTTTATTGTTGTTCCTGAGTCCTTGTGTTCCTAAGTCTGAGTTCCCCCCCCGCTGCCCCCCGGGGAGACTTCGTCTTCATTTCTGCCCATGTGTGGAATCAAATCATCCCCAGCTCCAGAGCTCACATTTGCGTCCCATGAACCTAGTCTTCTCCCCACCTGTCAGAAGGGGAACTCTCTGGGTCCAATTTGGCTCACGAATCTCACTGATGAATCGACTATGACCAGAGGTCAAAGTCCTGTCAGGCATAAACAGTCACTGGGAGTCACCCTGTGCAGAAGAAAATGAGGAAATTATGGATAGGAATCATTTAAACGAAGCATCTATCTTGAAATACATCTAACACTTATGCTCACTTGCATGGTTGATGCTAAAAAAATAAAGTGGTCAGGAGTAACAAAAGATAACCAAAATGTGGAAAAATTGGAACCTGTGTGCAATCTAAAGGTTAATGTAGGTATAAATGTAAAATGATGCAACTGCTAAGGAAAAAAATTGGTACTCAGTAAATTAAGCATGACATTATCATGTAACCTAGCCATCTTCCTCCTGAGTGTATAGTCAAAAGAAAAGACAAAGGTCCTTCAAGAAAAAGTTGGATACATAGTTTCATAGAGGAATTCTTCCCAATAGCTCCAAAGTGAAGACAACCAAATGCTCATTACTGACGGATGGGTAGGGGGGGCGGAGTGATGGTGAAGTGGAAAGGATGCTTGCCCTGAACTCAGGGAGAGTTTGTGGTTCTACATACAGTTCCTTGAGCATTACCAGAAGTAACTGGTCAGCACAGAGCTGGGAGTAAGCCCTGAGCACCAAAATGAAACAAGGAACTTATGAATGGATAAAGAAAATGGGGGTCTAGCTGTTGATAGAATATCATCACTTAATCACTTAACTTCCTGTTAGTCGGCGATTTGCTCGAGCGGGCGCCAGTAACGTCTCCATTTGTCCCTGTCGCGTGCTAGTGTAGCCCAATGGCATCTGTTCGCTCCGGGAACATGAAGGGCCTCAAACCGATCGTTCATGATCTTCAGGAAGAAGTCTGACCATCTGGTAGGTGGGCGGCCACGCGGTCTCTTGACATCCCGTGGAATCCAATCAGTAACAGCTCTAGTCCAACGGTCGTCTTTAAATCTCATTACGTGACCAGCCCATCTGATTTTCGACACCTTGGCAATGAGACAGCGTCCCTGATCCTTGATCGTCGACGGATGTCAGAACTCCGGATTCTTTCTCTCAATTGAGTGAAACGTGATATTCCAAGCATAGCTCTTTCTATTCTTCTTTGGGAGACCTGAATGGCGTTCTCATCTTGTTTGCGTAGGGCCCAGGTCTCTGAGGCATATGTTAATGCAGGAAGAACAGTGGAATCAAAGAGATGTGCCCGGAGCCCGAGGTTCTTCGTCCTCTTAGCTATTTCTTCGACGTTCTTGAAGGCGTTCCAAGCCGCTCTCTTCCTCCTGCGCAGCTCGGGTGCCAGGTCATTTGTCATGTTGACCTCTCGACCTAGGTAGACATAGCTGTTGCATTCGGAGATGGTCGTTCCATTGAGAGCGAATGGGGCGTCAGGAACAAGGCTGTTTCTCATAAACATTGTCTTCGTAAGATTCAGCTGTAGTCCTACCTTTCCACACTCACGGTCAAAGTCGGCCAGCATTTGTGCCCCTTGGCTGATGTTTGGTGTTATTAAAACAACATCATCAGCAAAGCGGAGGTGGTGTAATTGCCGACCATCTATCTTCACTCCCATTCCTTCCCATTCCAGTCATCGCATGATGTTCTCGAGGGTGGCACTGAAGAGTTTCGGTGAAATGGTATCACCCTGCCGCACCCCTCTCTTGACATCAACGATCACTTCTTTGTAGAATGGTGAGATCCTGGTAGTGAATCCGCAATACAGCTCACGGAGGATCCTGATGTATTGGGCTTGAATGCCCTGATTGGCTAGGGCTTCAATGACCGCTTCCGTCTCAACAGAATCAAAGGCCTTCTTTAAATCAATGAACGTTAAGCAGAGCGGCATCTTGAACTCCCGAGAAACCTCAATGAGCTTGGTTATTGTGTGGATATGGTCGATGGTGCTGAATCCTTTGCGGAACCCTGCTTGCTCGCATGGTTGTCCTTCATCTAATGTTCTGCCAATCCTATTCAGGATGACTCGAGTGAACAACTTGTAGATGACAGACAATAGGCAGATCGGGCGATAGTTGCCAATGTCATGGATGTCTCCCTTCTTGAACAGTAGTACGGTCCTGCTGGTTTTCCATTGGGACGGAACCTTGCATTCAGATAGGTAGCAAGTGAAGAGCCGAGCCAGTGTATTGATGAGTACTGACGGCAGGTTCTTCAGGTGTTCAGGTCTGACCTTGTCTGGGCCGGGTGCTGTTTGTTTCTTTACCAACGAAATGGCGTGTCGGATTTCGGAGGGGAGAACGTTGGGAACAACATACCCATCCTGTGGAATTTGGTATGTTGGCAAGTGGACATGGCTATCGAAGAGATTTGAGTAGAAGTCATGGATAATCTTCTCCATTGCCGTTCTAGAGGATGTGATGGATCTATCAGGACGTCGGAGGGCAGTCATCTTGCTCTTATAGTTGGCGAAGGACAGGCGGGCCTTACGAATACTTTTCCCGGCTTTTGCCGCATCTACCAGTACTTCTGCTCTTCTCTCTTTGAGGTCTTCCTTGATCGCATCTCTGCACTGCTTTGCAAGCTCGGACGTTAGCTTGCGGTTGCCTGAGGCATGCGCCAAACCACGCTGGCGAATTAGCTCAAGAGTTTTCGAAGATAGGCGACTTTTTGTGGCTATCTCTCTCTTGGCGTTCCTCGCACATTCATGGAGGTGCTGAACCAGTCGATCGTATTCCTCGTCAATGTTGTCAACAATGGCATCTTCCCATGTTGCCGCAATAGTACCAAAGAGTTCCCAGTTGGTGGTCGTTCTGGGAGTTCTCTTTTTGAACTTTGCAGCCCTTTCTCCCCGCTCTGTGAAGTAGAATTTTGCACGAAGGAGACGGTGGTCCGATCCCGTTCGAAATTTTGGGACAACAGCGACATCAGTCAGGCAAAACCGTCAATTGAATATGATGTGGTCTATTTCGTTGTGGAATCGTCCACCGGGAGACTCCCATGTCCATCGTTTAGATTCTGCCTTCTGGAACTGTGAGTTACCATGGATGGTCTTGGTCGACATGATGAACTCTGACAGTCTCTCACCCTGTTCGTTCCATTCTAGGCCATGGGTACCGATGTGAAGTTCTTCAGCTGATCTTCTCGGTCCTATCTTGGCATTAAAATCACCCACAATGATCTTGTAGAAGGTGTGGTCTTCTTTATAGAACTTCTCTAGCTCCATGTAGAACTTCTCGATTTCTCTTTCATCATAATGAGATGTTGGTGCGTAGACAACGAAGATAGAAACTGCAGGCAGTGAGCCACATCTATTCAAATGTAAACGTCCGATTCAGGTTGTTAGGCATTCGAATGAATCAATGCTCTTGGCCAAGTTTGTGTTGACAAGGACACCGATGCCTCCAACACCTCTTTTATCGCATGTTCCGAGGAACAATTCTTCTCCAGTGTCGAAAACGGCATGGTGAGATTCGTGCCTTCTTGTCTCGGTCAGACCAATGATGTCGTACTTGATCATTCGCGCTTGTACCATCAGGTCCTCAATGGATGCATCTGATGCTAGCGTACGTGCATAGAATATCATGTGTCATAAAAAGGAAAGAAATGTTGCTATTTGCTATAGCACAGATGCACATTGAAAACCTACTGCTTAGTAAAGAAGTCAGTCTTCAAGCATGACTCCATCTGTATGACCCCCAGACAAGGTTAAATCCTTAGAGATAGAAAGCAGATCAAGGGTTTCTGGGAGCAAGGGGGTGGAGGGTCGGGGAAGGAAATGATGAATGACTCCTTAATGTTACAGAGTCTCTTCTGCGTATGATAAAAAGGTTCTGGAGCTAGGAAGGAGTGACAGCTGAACCGCATTGTGAAGGTACTAAGTGTTACTAAGCTGAATATTTAAATGTTTGTATTATACGCGCTATCACAAACTTATAGATGAAAGATATATCTACCACGTTAACATGCTCTGAGAATGCATCCCATTTATCACCCTCAGTAGCCTGGCTGGGAACAATAACAAAGACATTTACTCATTCAGCAAGCATGAATTAAATCGATTCCATCATGTATTACGTGCTTAGCTGTGCCAGGCATCCACACACAGGAGTGATGAGCCCTGTCCCCAGTCTCTGAGGGACGGGAGAGACTAGTGAGGCAGACACCAATAAATAGATCGTTTCAATTTAATGAAATAAGGTCTAAGTCTCAGACACGCTCAGCAGTCTCGATTCCTCAAGTTGAGGAATTGAGATGAAGGACTTGAGATGAAGTTTGACTGTGAAAATACTGACTTGGGGATGAGGCAACCCGAGAGCTAATCCTGGTGAGGTGGCAGGAAGGAGAGGGGGCACTCTAGCCAAAGGCACAGAACGTAGAGAGAACCATGGGGTAGTGGGCAACTCGTGTGGCTCTGGGTGACGCAGAGCAGCCAGAGCCCCGTGGCCGAGGCCATCTTGCCTGCTGGACAAAGGAACCAAGGTGCCCCAAAGACGGTGCCTGGTGCTTCCGAGAGAAGCAGAGTCTAAGGACATTGACGCCTGGGTCGGGGACGCAGGAGGAGAACAGACATGACCATCAAGAGAAGGGAGACAAGCAGGAAGCAGGTCAACAGGGTCATGGGCCAGCAAGGTCAGGTAAGGCCTGTTGAAAGTGGCCATGAACTTGGCACGGAGAAGGTCACTCACGGGCTGGAGTAGGCACATCTGGACAGCTGTGGTGGGCAATGTCCTTGAAGAAACATGGCTGGGAGGTGGGGCTGCAGAGTGATAGTACAGTGGCTAGGGTGCTTGCCCTATGTGCGGCATGTGGGGGTCTAGCCATTGATAGAATATTATGTGTCATAAAAAGGAAAGAAATGTTCAATCCCCAGGTTCAATCCCCAGCATCCCCTGAGCACCGCCAGGAGTGATTCCTGAGTGCAGAGCCAGGAGGAAACCCTGAGCATCTCCTGTGCAATTATGGCTGGGAAGAAGGTGTCTCAGCATGGGGAAAATGTTTTTATAAGCACTAGAGGAAAAAGACAAAAAGGGAGAGGAAAAGGAGAGGAGAGGAGGGAACGGGGAGGCCGAGGACGTGCCAAGGTTTTGGAGAGGTCCAATGGCATGCCAGGCGGAGGACAAGTGAGTAGGTCCGTACGGGTGAGGGAATCCCTGCATATGCCCTATGTTATCCCAGCAAAGCGCAGGGGGCGAGCAGTGCTTCCAAGTCAGAAGCACCCCTTGGGTCGAGGGCAGTTTGCTGGTGTGGAGGATAAGCAGGGCTGCCAGGTTGGCCCGTGGCCTGTGGGCGCTGCCATGACTTGGTAGTAGCACCGAGCTATGTGGGCTGTGATTTTCCCGAGCAGGAAGGACCCAGATGTCAGGGAGGAGGCGGCGCTGGCCTGGCTGGCGGGCAGCAGGCTGGGGAAGGTAGGCTAAATAGGGAAGGCCGGGAGCCGGGGGCCGGCTGCTGAGGCAGTGACAGAACGCTGCGAGGGAGAGAGGCTGGAGGGATGCGAGTAGGTTGGAAACTGGCATCCTGGGAGGTAGGGCTGGGCGAGCGGAAGGTGGGCTGCTCCCATCAGAGTGGGCTGGAGAACAATTCAAGGCAATATGTAATCAAGCGCTAAATTGGATGGTATGAGATGGAAGTGGGCCTGAGTGCCGGGGGGTGGGGGCAGCCGTGCTCCCGGGAATGGCGGGTGTGCGGGGTGTGGACGGGGAGCCGTTTGCTGGGGTAACAATGCCAGCCTGTGGGCGAACAGCCCCAGCCGCACCCCGCCACCCCTGCTGCCCCCGCCACCCCCGGGAGGGAATTCAAGATGACAGTGGCTAAAGGAGATCTGGGTGACTTGATTTCGTGTTGCTTGTCTATGTTGGGGCCACACCTGGTGCTGCTCAGGGGTCACCTCATCTCTGGTGCTAGGGACGGAACGAGCATCGCAAGACAAACGCCATCCAATGCCTTAACCCCTGTGCTACAGGCTACAGCCCTGCAAAGAGAAACTTGAAGCCTAGAAGGCCTCTGGGGTCAGGCCTTTTAAAGGACACCGTTTCAGTGAAGGTGGGGTGTGAATCATGAGTGAGAGCGGAGCAGATTCTGAGTCCCGCCTTGAGCCCAGGGAGGCTCCCTGTGCCCCTCCCCCATCTATACTCATCACACCGGCCCTGCCGCATTCCCTCTTGGCCTCAAGCACCCCTTGGACATTACCTCCATGCTCTCCTTCCTCTGCTGGCCTCAGTTTCAAGAAGCACATGGCAGATTTCTACGGAGCAAGGCCAAAGGGTGGCCACTTCCTTGCTCTTTCACTGAAATTTGAATTCTTTTTGTTGTTGTTCTTGTTGTTATTGTCATTGTTGCATGCTTGAGACCATGCCTGGCAATGCTCAGGGCTGACTCCTGGCTCAGGAATGATTCCTGGCAGGCTCAAGGAACAGCATGGGATGCTGAGGATTGAGCCCAGGTCTGCCGCATGCAAGGCAAATGCCCTCCCTGCTGTACTCTAGCACCAGCCCTGAAATTTCTAGCCTCAGAGCTGTGTCCCATGAATAGGATTTTCCCTGAAAGGTTGCTCCTGGTATTAAAATGCCCAGATCTGCCTAAGATCTCACCCCTTCAGAACCCTGTCCTGAAGCTTTTCCTTCTGGCTTATGAACACTTTCAGGAAAATACCCCCAGATTACCTTGTGTACACAGGAGTTGATGCTTGCTTTTTCCGAACCTGGGGAACAATATTCACAGCTCCCATGGGTCAGAGCCTGGCGGCTGAGACCCTTCTTGTCAGCACCTCTCACCAGCCTGGCCTGCAAAACCCACTGGGAGCTGAGCAAGGCGTCTCTCTGGGGTTCTGCCAGCCGGGTTCGGCCGCCACTGTCTTGCTCAGACCACTGCGGCCCCCCACCTCCCACAGTGCTCCTGACTTGTTTTGTACACAGCAGGCGAGGACATTCTGTTCGAATGTAGGAGGCACCAAGTCCACACGCAGCACTAGGGACTTCCCCACCTCGTTCCACCTGGACTGTGACCTTTAAGGCCCTCTGACTCTTTGGCCTCTCCTGCCACTCTCTGGCCCTGGCTGCTCTGCTCAGACGCACAGGCCTTTCTCTCCCCCGCAACCCCCCACCCCGGGACAAGTACTCTAGGCCCACCCCGCTTCCAGCTGCCCCAGGTAAGCTCCGGCAGCAGATGTGATGAGGGAGTGATCAAATAGGAACCAGAGGGGCTGGTGCTTTTTCCTCTCTCCTTCTCAGGCCCGCCCTAATGCACAGACTTTCTGGTGACTGGACAATGTTGGACCAGTGGTTTGAACACTACCTGGGTCTGCCTTGGGCCGTTGCAATTGTTGCAACATTGCCATGAGCCCCGAAATGACTTTGTTTTCAATTTATTTTTGTTTTGGGGGGCCTACTCCTGACTCTGCACTCAGGGACCACTCCTGGCAGGGCTTGGGGGATCATATGGGATGCCTGTGATTGAACCTGGGCTGGCCATGTGCAAGATAATCACCCTACTTATGGTACTATTGATCTAACTCCCAGGAATCACTTATTTTTTAAAGATTTTTTTAACTGGAACCAACCATCCATGTGCAAGTCAGTGTTCTTTTGTTTATTTTATTATTAATGTGAAGAGCAAAGGTTCTTTTGCTTTATACACTCACCAGCAATGCTCAGAGCCTTCTCCTGCTCTGCATTTAGGAATCACTCCTGGTGGATTCAGGGAACCAGATGGGGTGCTGGGGATTGAACCCGGTCAGCCACGTGCAAGGCAAGTGCTCTCCCCGCTATACTATCGCTCTGTCCCTAAAAATATCTTTTTTCTTTAACAGCAGCTTCAGGTGTCTATATCTTCATCAGGAAGATATAGAAAGATCCCACATATGCCCACACATGGGCAACTCCCCATTATCCACAACCCCAAAAACACAGAACATTTGTCATAATCAACAAAATTACATTTACACATTCTTTTCATCCAAAGTCCATCTTGCACTTCAAGTTTCATTCATGTTGTTTGGATTTGGACAAATAGGTAATGATGTTATCTGCTGGCATGGTATTACACAGAGTCATATCACTGTTCTAGAAAGTCTCTGTACTCTATTCATTCCTCACTCCCCCCAGCTTTTCCAGTTTTGCTTTTCCAGAATGTCATATTGAGTCATCCTGTACATAGCCTTTTCCACAGGCGCCTTTCACTTTGCAGTAGGCATTTATGGTTCCTGTGTCATTCCATGCTTGATAGTTCATCAATCTTAGCTCTGAATGGAGTTTCATTATCTGAATGTAACAGTTTATTTCTCCACCTGCCCAAGGTTGCTTTCAAGTCCCGGCGATCAGGAACAGAGCATATAAAGTTCTATACATTTCTGAGTACAGTCTTCTGTGTGGATGCAAGTTTTCAACTCAATTAGGAAAACACCAAAATGCCTCATTCTTCATATACAGCAAGAACATGTTTAGGTATTTATTTTTGTTTTGATTTGTTTGAATTGTAGGCCACACCCAGCATTGCTCAGGGCTTACTCCTGGTTCTATGTTCAGGGATCACTCCTGGCAGGCTCGGGGACCATATGGTATGCCAGAGATCAAACCTGAGTCTGCCACGTGCCAGGTAAGCGTCTTCCTGCTGTACTATCTCTCCAGTCTCAAATATGCTTAGTTTTGTAAGAAATAACCAAAATGGCTGTAGCACGGTGAAGAGCAAGGGTTTTGTTGCTTTATGCCTTCAGCAGCAATTTAGTATTGTCAGAGTTCTGGATTTTAACTATTTAATAAAGATGCATGCAGTGCAGTTTTTTATATTTTTTTCTAGATGTGAAGATTTAAAACTATGGTTTTATATATAGAATATATTATATGCAATTTTAAATTAATAATTATATAATCTAATGATATCATATGGTTATATAATTTTATATATAAATATATAATTTTATGTAAGAGAAGCAACTAAGTCAAAATAAAAAGCATAACTAGGGAGTAAAGCGATAGTACTGGGGTTAAGGCACTTGTCTTACATGCCTTGATCCCTGAGTACTCAGGCACAGAGCTATAAGCAGTCCCAAAAGCCCCCCTCCCCAAATAAAACAAAACAAGCAACAAAAAGACATAAAAAGGTAGAACTTTCTTTTGAAAACAATGAAAGACCAGGCTATCGCCTTATGGGGCCTGAATTCTTAATGGAATAAGTCTAGGAGGAAACTTAGGTTTGGTTTTTGGGCTTGTTTTTTTTTTTTTTATAATCTCTTCGGAGATGAGTTACATAAATCCCAGAGCTCCCTCTCTCTCTCTCTCTCTCTGTCTCTCTCTCTCTCTCTCTATCTGTATCTCTATCTCTATCTATCTATCTATCTATCTCCCTCTCTCAAAGGGTAGCACTCTGCTTTCATGCTGCCTTGCATGGAGAATTCTATAGCCTTTCTAGAATTATCCTTGAAGAGACTCGCTCGCTTCCTAGAGGTGCTTTATGAGTTATGAAACCACAGGACAGTTTTCTAAGCAGCTCAGCCTCCGTTTGGGACCTGTGTCAAGCATGGAGGAACCGCTGTGAACCCAGTGGGGGGTCTTCAGGCTAGAGAGTTCTGTTCGTTCACAGGGCCCCCTGCCCTGGGCGCTCCCAGAGAGAAAGAAGGATGTCTGGACCTGAGGCCTCGGAGAGATTTTGCTCACTGTCCTACTGCCTCATTCTAGGCGCTCCCAAAAATTTCATGACGCAGAAACAGAATTCTCCTAGGCCTCTCTGAATCCTCCTTTGATTTCTCCTCGTTTTCCCCCTCTCTGCTCTCCTGGGTCCTCAGACAGTGGGGCTGGCCGGATTGCCTTGCCTCTGTGGCAACACCAGGCTTTCAATTTGCAAACTTAAACCTGCTGGGAAAGGCGCTTTCAGCCTGGGGCCATCTTTGCCCCCTTCCTTTGCTCGGATTTCAAAACTGAATGTACAGAAGTCCCCTGTTGGTCAGTGGGAACTTGAAACTTCCCTAACTGTGTGGGTGAGTGATGTAGCAGGACCAGCCAAGCTGCTCTCGGATGTTCATATCTTCCCTTCGCTGCCATCTTCCTCATGGCCTTCATCCTGGAGCCACATACCCAGGGCAGGATCTTCCTTAGTTCTTTGTGCCTTGGAATTCAAGTCAGGGCCAATGTTTCCTCTTCCACAGATGGGCGGATATTTTCAGCCAGCTTTCTCCATTTAGATGCCAACAGTATGAGATGAAGAGAAGCAAAAGTAGCAGGATGCTCTCTATCTGCTGCTAGCACTGTCCTCCAGTTGTTCATCGATTTACTCAAGTAGGCCCAGTA
Organism: Sorex fumeus; assembly: GCF_029834395.1. Taxonomy (NCBI): domain Eukaryota; kingdom Metazoa; phylum Chordata; class Mammalia; order Eulipotyphla; family Soricidae; genus Sorex; species Sorex fumeus. The sequence continues at coordinate 4,493,001 of NW_026606060.1, read as the reverse complement.
ATGTCTCCATCGTGAGACTTGTTTTTCCTGTGTTTGGCATATTGAATACGTCACGGGGAGCTTGCCAGGCTCTGCCATGCGGGAGAGATACTCTCGGCAGCTTGCTGGGGCGGAGGAATCGAACTCGGGTCGGCCATGTTGGCTGCGTGCAAGGCAAACGCCCTACCCGCTGTGCTATCACTCCAGCCCTAACTATGTACTAGAATGACTAAATTACAATTAATGTAGAGTGTTAAGGAAGTGGAGCAACTGGAGCAGGTAGGGATGACAGGACATTGGGGGGATACGACCATAAGATGGTTTGCCCTCTCTGCTAATGGTAAACCTCTACCTACTCTATGAGCCATACCTAGATATTTACTTGTGGAAAATAAAGACATATGACCACAGAGACTTATAACTGGGTATTCATAGTAACTTTATCTGTGCTAATCAGAAACTGAAAAAAAATTCAAATGCCCAGGGACTAGAAAGATAGTATATATGTTAAGTCACTTGCCTTGTATGTGACTGACCCGGGTTTGATTTTAGGCACTCCATATGGTTCCTAGAGCCCTGAGTAAGGGATCATTCAGGAGTAAGCTCTGAGAATCACCAGGTATGGCTCCCACACCACAAAAAAACAAGAACTAAATTGATAAGTGCATTGATTAATATAATTAATATAATTATAATATAATTAATATAATGGAATACTACACAGCAGTAAAAAGGAATGAACTGCTGATATAAGCAATAACATGTATGAACCTCAAAATAGTTATGCTGAAAGAAGCCAGCCTGCACCAGTCTCAGTATTCTGCTTCCTTATATCAAATCCCCCAAAATGCAAATTAATGTACAGTAACATGGTACAGATAATGCCGTAGAAGTAGGGTGGGGGACAGGGAAGGAGAGATAGGGTACAAAGGGCACAAGAAGCTTCGCAAGTGATGGAGATACTCATTATCTGGATTGTAGCACTGATTTTATGATAAACCTGTCAAACCCATCAAATTATATTTCCTAATCTGTGCTGTCAATACTTCACCAATTATAATGCCATGAAGTGTTTGAAAAAAGAAGAAAGCAGGTAAAGCCACCTCTTGCCACCAGGCGCTTGTCCAGGGCCACAGCTAGAGGTGGCATTAGAGGTTGGCCAGGTTGCATTTAGGAGCTCTGCACGACTGCCTGGCTGTGTGACCTTTGCCTCACCCTGAGATCTCTCTGAGCATTGCTTTTTCTCTTCCTCAGTGAAATCGGGATAGAGACAGCACTGTGCAGACAAAATCGCCTAGTATTTGTAAAGTGCTTGGAACAGGAGCTAAGGAACAAAGATCGTCATGAGCACTACTTGTAAAGATGAGGAATGAAGGGCAAGCAAGCCAAAAGCCTGCGGGGATTAGCATTCAGGTCATCAGGGACTGGGTTGAAAGTCGAGACTGAGATGTGTGAGGAGCAACCCCGGCAAGGACCACACGGGAATGTGCACAAGCATTGATTGCAGCTAAACACGCATGACCACGGCGAGTCCAGGTGCAGCCGGTCACTGAGAAAGTGGCCCAGAGAGCACCTGCTGTGTGCTCTGCATAGTCAGACACATTCGGCCGTTGGGCATCAAGGTAGTACGAAAGGGAAGGGGGAGAAGTCATCTGACAGGCAGCGTGGGAGGCCCTCCCAGAAGGGCTGGAGCTCTGGTCAACACGCTGGTGTTGCAGTGGACACATTGGAAGATGGATGCTTCTCCATGCCCTAAGCCGGAGAGGGGTCTCCTGCCCTTTGGCTGGCAGCATCCTTCCACCTTCCAGCACATTCCAGTTCAGTAGCTGTGTGTCAGCTCCTTGGCCAGTGGGCACCACTCACACTCCTCTCTCTCCCTCTCTTTCTCTCTGTGTTTGAGTCACACCGGGTGATGCTCAGGGGTTACTCCTGGCTCTGTGCTCAAGGATCACTCCTTGCAGTGCTTGGGGGATCCTTTGGGATGCTGGAAGGCAAGAGCCTTCCCCGCTGGACTCTCTCTCTAGCTCTGCTTCTGTCCCATCCGACCTTCCTTCCAGACACGCGGTAGTAGCGGTCTAAGCAGCAGGCCGGTCCTGGGAGCTACGGGCGGCCAAATCTGCAGAGCAAACTGTGAGACTTGGGCAGAAACACTAACCCCGTGGGGATTGGAGCAGGTGGAGACAGCGGCACAGAAAACAAGGCTTTTCCCATGCGCGGTGCTGATCCAAGTCAGCACAAATAAGAGAGCAAATGGGGCCTCAGTATTCAGGGCTGTGTGGGTCCAGCTGGCCAGAGGCCTGCATCCAGCAACTCCTTTCTCTGGGAGAGCGTCTATAGGAGCAAGGAGGAGGGATAAAATGGGCCAAGGACCGTTCAAGCTACTGAATGGGTGGTGAGGCGCGTGGGGAGGGGTGCCAGGCCTGCACCTCAGTTTCTGAGTGGGGTCGCGATCAGCGGTGCTGCAGGTTGGGGACCGGCCGCGTCTTGAAAGAACACAGCAAACCCAAGGGCTCTTACCAGCTCTTGGCTTTTGGTTTCACATCCAGCCTCATTGCTGTGGGTTTGGGTTCCAGTTCTTTGACCCCAGCTCCTCCTCCATCCTGTGCCACCCAGACTGACCTCTTCAGATTGCAACTGCTGCGTCCTAGATGATTTTAGCCAACGGCCAATGGGTTTATCAACGGGCTCAGACAAGGAGAGGCAGGAGACAACGATGGAGAGAGACCCTCAAAATAGCCTTCCTTGCTTTGGAACCAGGTGCTGACAGTGGCTCTGCCCCTCTGGACTCTAGGTCCACTCACACAGGCCCGCTCTCACCCGCTTCAGCAACACTTTCCACCACTTGCTACTCTGGGCTTGGGGCTGGTCATGCATCTGCCTTTGCTCATCTCTGATGCCACACTGGAAGTTGTTCCCTTCCTCCTGCCCTCAGCTCTCTGGAGTCTTTTCATTCGAACCCTGCTCAGTGAACTCTGCTCCTTCCCAAGACCTTCCTGATGTCATGACCTGGGCAGCTGGGTAGACAGGAACACAGAGCACTGCAATGACCAGGAGGTGACACTCCCATTGAGACCCTTTGGGGCGATGACTAGAGGAGTCTCTTGGTCTTCTCATTCTTTTCCTGTCCTCTCTGCTCCTGTCCCCTCTAAGATGAACCTTTCTCATTCAGACTGAAAAAGGGAAGATCCCTGGGGCTCCCCCTCTCCCAGGTCTCTCTCACTAACTTTCCCCCACAGAATTCACCTGCCCAAGTCAGGAGGAGCCCTCAGCCGGGAAAGGAAAGACCCAATGGGAGAAGACAGAAACTGGTCAGTTAACTCTGGCCTGCAGTGTCCCTGCAAGTCTCTGTTTATGAGGTAAGAAAGCACTGAAATGACTATTCAAGGACTCACAAGGTCTCTTTGAACAGCCTGAAGAGATACTGCTAAGAGCTCCCGGGGAATTAGAGTTGAGCCACCTTTGCCCAGACACTGCAGGTTTCCTGAGGTGGGGGAGGGGGGCAGAGGGGATGTCAGGAGGTAGCACCTCCAGGGTAGAGTCTAGACTAAATCCCAGCTACTCAAGGTCAAAGTTTGCCCTTGCAAAGGGTGAGGAAGAGACTGATTTCCTCAATGGGTAGGGGAAAGACAAGGGCTGGTGGTCAGAGGTAAGGTTGGCATGAGTCCTTTCTGAGTCTGAATCCCGCCTTGTCTGCCACCTGGCCTTGGCAAAGATGATTACTCTCTGTGATTTTGCTTGGTCCATGTCAGAGAGGGGAAATGCTGATGAGATAACTGTGGAGATTAAATATGATGTGCGTAACAGGAACCCTAACACACAGCATGTACTCCCAACGTCAGAACATCAGCAGGCCTGTCACCATGCACTGGAGATACAGCCCCAGGGGAGAGCACATGCCTTCGTGCACAAGGCCATGATTTGATCCTCAGCACAGAGAAAGAAAGCGACAGACAGAGAAACAGAGAGCATCCTCACTAAACCCTTCTTCCATCCAGACACCTTTTCCGCAGCTCCAAGGGGAGCAGGAGTTGGGGGGTGCTAGCCCTCCCCAACATGACACCCCTTCTGGGATGTTTCTGTGTGACACAAATTCCTGGCCCCGATCTGGTCTCTCAGCCCCTTCACATTCAGGGTGGCCGGAAGTAGAGGGAAGCTGGGGACAGCAGAGTGGCCGTGCCGAGGGAAGTGCCCTATGACCCAGGACCGACAAAGCTCTGCCGCCAATGCACCCCTGTGGAGAGAGAGTCTCCATCTGGGAAACCGCCACCACTTAGGGGAAGGAAAGCTGTAATTGTCCTTCCCGTAAGGAAAGATGCACAGCAGGAGAGGTGCTGAGGGACAGACTGGCCAGTCTCCAGGCCACAACACCCCTTGGTGGCTGTCTCAAGCTCTGGGTAAACCCCTCACTTGGGTTCCCAACAGCTGAGGGTGGATTGCTTCTTTGTTTGAAATGTATTTCTTTCTGGCCACTCCTGGCAGTGCTCAAAGGCTTCTGCCGGCTCTGTGCTTGGGGGTGCTCCTGGTAGTGCCACAGAAGGAATTCCGGTCTCCTGTATGTGATCAGCCTGTTGCGCTCTCTCTGGTCCCTGGAAGTCTTAGAGAACCAGATTAAGACCAAAGCCAGAGAGTCAGCACAATGGGCTGAAGTGCAGGAGGCCCCTTCCGGCCATGGCCCCAACACAGCAGCAGCAAACCAATAAAACCCTGATATTTAGACCAATTCTCTCTGCCTCTCTCCTTTTTTTTTTCAAGAATTTTAAATTTTTTATTGAATCACAGTGAGTTACACAGTTACAAATTTATTCATGATTGGGTTCCAGTCATACAGCGTTCCAGCACCTGTCCCTTCAGCAGTTCCATTTCCCACCACCAGTGTCCCAAGTTTCCCTCCTGTCCCCCTTCCCCAGGCTGCCTCTATTGTATTGCCTCTATGGCAGGTACCTCTCTCTCTCTCTCTCTCTCTCTCTCTCTCTCTCTCTCTCTCTCTCCTATTTAGGCTATCATGTGTATCCCTTTACCTACTTTCAGCACTCAGTTTTTGTCCAGAGTGATCATTTTAACTACTATTATCATATTGGTCCCTTCTCTATTCTCACTGCCCTTTGTCTGCATACCCACTTGTGGCAAGCTTCCAACCACTAATCAGACCTCCTGGTCCCTGTTCTTTATATTTTTCTTTTTTCCCTTCCTTCCTTCCTTCCTTCCTTCCTTCCTTCCTTCCTTCCTTCCTTCCCACCTACCTTTCTCCCTCCCTCCCTCCCTCCCTCCCTCCCTCCCTCCCTTTCTTTCTTTCTTTCTTTCTTTCTCCTCTCTTTCTTTCTTTCTTTCTTTCTTTCTTTCTTTCTTTCCCTCCTTCTTATATCTAATGCAGTAGGCATCTATAAACAAAACAGTCTTTAAATTCATAGAGCATATGTTCTATTTTAGGAGATAATAAATGTCTATCAAGGAACCAAAAGAAAGAGCACACTCTGGGAGAAAATATTTACAAAAGGTTGTATCTGAAATGTTAAAACAAAATATACAGAGAACACTTGAAAACCAACAATAAGAAAACAAACAACTCATAAATTGAACAAAAGATCTGAACTGATCGCAGCCTCACCACAGAATAAGCAAATGGAAACGAGCAAAAAGATACGGCCAACATGCTTGCCTTGCATGAACCAACATGATTAAATCCCCACCACTGATGGTTCCCCAACTCCGACACAAGTGCCACCTGACCACAGAACCAAGAGCAAGCCAGAGCACAGTTGGGACCCCAAACAAAAACAAACAAAACAGATGCCCAACAGCAGGTGACATTAAGGAAATGCAAATTAAAAGAGCAACAAATGAGCACCAAGTCCATTATTGAATGGTCGGGATCCTTTCACCATGGAAAACACACACTGCCGCTCTGGGCCAGTGGTCTTCAGCCTCGGGTCTGTGAGCTAGTGTGGTCCGCAGGTGTAGAAAGGTTGAAAGCCACTGGTCAGGACTGTTGGTCTGTGTGACATGGACAGGAAGTGCTAGTGTGCAGGTGTAACGGGGGTGAAGAGTGCCTTTCTAGAGCAATACAAATACACAGGCCCTGTGGTGGCAATGCAAAATGTCACAACTGTTCTGAGACACAATTGGCAATTTCTTACAAAACTAAATCAACTCTTATCAAGTGACCCAGCAATCACACTCCTGGATATTTACCTTGAAGAGTTGAAGACTTATGTTCATCTGAAAGCGTGCACGCACGTGCACGTACACACACACACACACACACACACACACACACACACACATTTATATCACATGTTCACTGATAATTGCCCAAACTGGAACCATTTGGATGTCCTTGTAGATAGATAAGTATCCAGATAATAAAATATCCTTTCACAATGAAAATAAGTAAACTATTCAACCATGAAAAGACATGGAAGAAACTTAAATTGGAATCGTCCAGTATTGGTTTCATTCTCTTAGTAATTCTGGGAAAGGCAAAACTCTGGAGACAGTAAAACGATTAATGGTGGGTACAGGGAGGAGGAAGGAATGATAGGTGGAACACTGAGGGCTTGGGGGACAGTAAAATGATTCTGTATGATAGCACACATAGTATCATATGTGGTAGATACATGTCAATATGCATTTGTTAAAACCCTTACAAGAAGAAGAATGAGCTGGAATTGATGGACTAGCATTGAGAGTGATGTAACAAATGCATCACATTGGTTGGGCAGCGGAGCTTGGGGAGGGGAAGGGCATCTTCCTGACCTTTCTGTCCCCTCACTCCATCATGCTGTGAACCTAACACTGGTGGGAAAAAATAATATGAAAGAAAAAAATGCTTGTGAAGAATTGCTGAACCCCATGAAAGGTGCAGGGTTGGGTGTAGGAAATATGGAGAAGGGGCAGCTCACCAGAGACACATGGAGAAAAGCCTTTCAAGTCAAGAGGAAGGGGGTGGGAAGGGGTGGGGGTGGTGGGAGGGATACTGGGGACATTGGTGGTGGGGAATGGGCACTGGTGGAGGGATGGGTGCTCGATCACTGTATGACTGAAACGTAATCATGAAAGTTTGTAAGTCTGCAAAAAAATAATAATAATAATTTTATTTTGCTTTTTGGGTCACACCTGGCAATGCACAGAGGTTACTCCTGGCTCTGCACTCAGGAGTTACTCCTGGCAGTGCTCAGGGGACCATATGTGTTGCTGGGAATCAAACCTGGGTCAACCGTGTGCAAGGCAAATGCCCTACCAGCTGTGCTATCTCTCCAGCCCCATAATAATAATTTTTTAAAAAAATACATAATTATTTCTAATAAAGAGAGAGAGAGAGAGAGAAGGGCCAGTTGGGAGTCCTGAGCAGTAAATGCCACCCCCACACTGCTTTCCGCCCACCCCACACACAAACACACACATAGTACAGGGAGGTGAGCGGGGAGCTCTAACAAGGGAGGAACCCAGAGGCTGCCCAGACCTGGATGGACACACAGTGCTGTGGATGGACACATGGTACTGCAGCCTCAGCCTGTTACCGCCCACACTCCTCTATCCCTTTCCCAGGCCAGCTAATGAACCCTTGGTGACTACCTTGAATCTTGCCTTGAGCAGCTTATTTCAAATTATTTGAACTCGGTTGTCTCAGCTCTATTTCTCACTGAATTCTGTTTTTCTCACTGCAAGATGAAGGCAATGAGTACCCATTTGCAGAGCTCCAACGTAGAGATGAAGATCAGGGTAAGAACGTGCTCAGTAAGGCCCCTGGAGGATAGTGGCCATTCTGGGTTGGCTATTTTAAGTTCTTGCGATGGTTCTTCCCCAGCCTGTGGACCTTGTCAAGACTTTCAGAACAGCCAGAGCAAAGGTTGGGCCTAGGGCATGGGTTCTGGACCCATGAATGGTCTGTGTAACTCCAGCCAAGTTATTTAAACACCCTGTGCCTCAGTTTCCTCAAATGTGTCATAGAGCTCCTGACAGGCCTCACCGTATAGAGTCAGAAGGGCAGAATAAGTCAATCTGCCAGTAGCTGCTCGAGTAGCCCATGGTGCAGAAGTGAGCTCCCACAAGTCTGCGGCTGTGAGTTGTTGTGGAGGACAGCTTTCCGAGGCAGCTGTCACAATCACCCCTGTCCCACTTTTTCACTGTTTCCCTCCTTGAACCTGGGCTAGTCCTACAACAGAAGTGGTGTTCTGGATCTCCCAGGTCTCTGTGTCCTTGCATCTTCTGCTATGGTCTTTAGGAAGCTAGTTTCCATGAAGTGAAAAATGGTCTAATCTATTGAAGAGACCATTTGGAGTGAGAGCCTGGAGGACAAGAAGTGACATGGAAAAGAACCAAGGAGGTAAGTAGACAGCCATTAATTAGCCTGCAGAACTTGGGAGTAGGGTCGTCTATATGGATCAGAGGTCAGAGGTTCCCTCCTGTCAATGCCATGGGGTCATGTGATTGCAGAACTCTGAGTAAACCTGGGGTTTCTGCAAACACTTCAGCCCACCGAGGTATCTCCTCAGCCACCAGGTGGATTCCAAAGACGCCACAACTGACACCAGATAATACAAAGATGAGTGCCCCAGCTGAACCAGATTCCTGCCTGTCCGAATCCTGATGGACTAGATGGTTATTAATTTATACCTACTGTGATTTTCTAGATAGCAATCGGTTACTGGAATATATATTTTTATCATATATATATATGACCTTAATACATAAATTACACGTGGCCTTATCCATTATGTGTTGATTTCACAGTTTAATTCTTTTTTATTTTTTTCACACCCAGCAGCGTTCAGGGCTTACTCCTGGCCCTGCACTCAGTGATCACTCTTGGCAGGGCTCTGTAGGGACTATATGTAGTGCTGGGGATGGAACCCAGGTTAGCCACATACAAGGCAAGTGCTCTACATGCTGTGCTACCTCTCTGGCCCCATGGTTCTTTCTATCAGAACAATCTTACTACACAGCTCTTGACATTTCCCTTCTATTCTTGCAACATTCACCCAAAAGGGAGTTCTGTTCTCTGGTAATTGAGGAAAAAAGTGAAAATTTGTGGTCTTTGATCTTAGAAAACATATGGTCCCCTGAGCACCGCCAGGAGTGATTCCTGAGTGCAAAGCCAGGAGTAACCCCTGAACATTGCCAGGTGTGACCCAAAAAGCAAAATAAATAAATAGATAAATAAATAAAAATTTAAAAGTTCCTTGATACAGAGATTAGTCAGACCCTGCTCAAGGATGATAGGTGAGTTTGTCAACTATTTCACTTTTTTAAAAAAGGTCAATCTCATATTTACATAACATTTTGACCTTACTAGAATCACCAAAACCTATGACATCTCTTCATGCATCTAAAAGCACCTGCTGAACATTTCCTGTTTATAATGTGGCAAGTTGTATTTCCCCTACTACGTCCCATCCGTCTCTTTTGACTAGGGTGTTGGGTCACATCCAGCTCAGGGCTTACTCCTGACTCTGTGCTGAGGGGTCACTTCCGGCAATGCTCAGGGCACTAAATATATGCAGGACTGGAGTCTGACCCAGGGCTGACCACACACAATGCAAGCACCTTATCCTCTACTATTTCTCCATCCCCTTGATCTTCTTCTGAACATGATACACATATTCTTTCCAATTTTGAGCATGATACAGACATTAATTCACTTCAAATAGAAACTTGAGGGGTAAGATCTATGCCCCTGCCTTTAACCCAGTGTAGATCTTTGTGACTACCTTCTCTAGTAGGGGATGTCAAAATTGAAGCTACTTGCATTCCAAGACTATGTCATCAAAATGCCATGAACTCCTGTCTCTCTGGAGAGACTTGTATTTGGGCATCAGCTGCCATGTTGTAAGGAATCCAGGTCACAAGTGGGTTGTTTGAGCCAAGAGGTTCAGTTGGGGTGGAGATAGCGTTAATAGTCACGCAAATAAGGAAGACTCAGAGGTGGCTACAGCTCTACTCCACTCATTTCCTGGCTGACACCACATGAGAAATTCTGAGCAAGAACCACCTAGCTGGCGGGGCTGGAAAGATAGTGCAGGGGTTAAGGCACTGGCCTGTGTGTGGCCTACCTGGGTTGGGTCTCTACCCCACACACGGTTTCCCAAACACTGCTGGAGTGAGCCCTGAACAGAGAGCCAGACGTGATCCCTGAGCACAACTGGATGTGTCCCCCAAACTGAAACCAAATAAAAATAAAGAACCACCTAGGGGCTGGAGCAATAGTACAGCAGGTAGGGCGTTTACCTTACACACGGCCAACCCAGGTTCGATTCCCAGCATCCCATATGGTCCCCTGAGTACTGCCAGGAGTAATTCCTGAGTGCAGAACCAGGAGTAATCCCTGTTCATTGCCAGGTGTGACCCAAAAAGCGAAAGAAAGAAAGAAAGAAAGAAAGAAAGAAAGAAAGAAAGAAAGAAAGAAAGAAAGAACCACCTAGTTGAGGGATATAATAATTATACAATAGTTTTTTTTATGATGAATTTCAAAGTGTCACACAGTAATTGTTAGCCAGGCACATGGTTATTTTGATGGTGGCTATTGCCCATGACCCGCTACTGAAGTAGAAGCTGAAATAAAGTAGGAAATGGACTTCTTTCATTCACATCTGTCTAGAATCTAGAAAAGAGTATGTGCTCAGTAAGAATTTGCTAATCAAGGGACTGGAGCTATAGTACAGTGGGTAGGGCATTTGTCTTGCACGCAGCCAACCCAGGTTCAATTCCCAGCATCCCATATGGTCCCTTGAGCACTCAGGAGTAATTCCTGCATTCAGAGCCAGGAGTAACCCCTGTGTATCACCAGGTGTGACCCAAAAAGGCAAAAAAAAAATTTGCTAAATGAAAGAGCATATTATCAATCATGATTATTACCATTGGTATAATTCTTTAATTATTTGGGTGTGGTCTAATGGGTAGACACACATCACTTTTGATGATTAAAAACAAAATAAAACAAAACAAAACTACTGAGTCCGGAGAGGTAATCTGCTTTCTTAAAGTCACAGTCATCACACATGCATAATTGAGTAAGGACTGGATATCCAAGTCTTTTGGCCTTCAAAGTGCCATTTTATTTCTTGTAGCATCCTGATGTTAAGAAGATTCCACAGCAGGTCAATCTGTGCCTGTCAGGCAAGTGCATCAGTAGCCTGATGGCGCCTTCAGACTTTCAGATACCCCAAAATTGCTGCTGTGCCTTTGGCCAGACTCCAAAAACTTGGGTCAAAGTTTACCAAGAAAGTAAAAGGCCAAAAGTTAGGTATGTGGGAGACACACCTACAAACCACTTCCAGCTCAGCTATATAATTGGAGGCAAGGCCTCTCTGGTTCCTGATCAATCTGTCTAAAGGCCATGATCCCAGAGACTCAGAGACAAATCTCAGAAACCAGTGGCTTTTGGCAGAGATGTGTCTGGTCCCCGCAATGGGCTACAGGTGCCGGACCCCTATAAGGGGGAAAGGGTGTGTCCCTCCGCCAGCTCCCCCTTGGCGGCTCGGTGGCTGCCATCTTTCAGAGGCCACTGGACAGTCAGGTTTGGGCCCTCAGTGACAAGACCCGGCCCTTCCCTCCATACCCTAATGAGATCCCGAGTCGTTGTCCACGAACAGCCTCTCTGGCTCCTGATCAAGCTGCTTAACTGCCATGATCCCAGACCCTCAGAAACAAATCTCGAAACCCAGCGGCTTTCAGCAGAAATGCATCTGGTCCCCACAGTAGGTTACTGGCACCAGGACACCCCAGGTGGGAATAGGTTTCGTACCTTGGCCTGTTCCCCCTGGCGGCTCAGTGGCCGCCATCTCCAGAGGCCTCTGGACAGTCAGGTTTGGGCCCTCAGTGACAAGACACACAGGGCCTAACGGGATGGGGTTGGAGCCTACCCTTTTCTCCCTACCCCAATGAGACCCCAAGTTGCCTGCCACCCACAAATGGCCTCTCTGGCTCCTGATCAAGCTGCTTAATGGCCATGATACCAGAGATTCAGAGACAAATCTCGAAACCTAGAGGCTTTTGGCAGAAATGTGTCTAGACTCCACCAGTAAGTTACTGTCGCCGGGCAACCCCAGAGGGGAAAGGGTGCTGTCCCTCTGCCTGCTTCCCTTGGCAGCTCAGTGGCTGCCATCCTCCAGGGGCCATTGGAAAGTCAGGTTTGGGCCCACAGTGACGAGACACACAGGGCTTCACAGGATTGGGGTAGAGCCGGCCCTTTCCTCCCCACCCCAGCAAGACCCTGAGTCGCTGCCCAAGAATGGCCTCTCTGACTCCTGATCAAGCTGCTTAACACCAATGATCCCAGAGACTCAGGAACAAATCTCGGAACCCAGCAGGTTTCAGCAGAAATCCTTCCAGATTTAATTGTTAAAATTTCGAATTCCAAAATCATATTTTATTTATAACCAGCAATAGAAAACAAATCGTCTACTGTTGCCTTTTGGCAGATCTGAGTGTTGGGGTAAAATTCCAATAATAATAGTGGGTCTGGTATCAAAATATTGAATGTAATCAAAGTAGAGAAAGATTAACGTGGAAATCATCTGCCCCACAGGTAGGGGAGGGTGTGGAATCGGGGGTACACTGGAGTTTTTGGTGGTGGAAAATGGGCACGGTGAAGGTACAGGTGTTTCGACCAAGACTTAAACCCGAAAGCTTTGTAACTGCTCTCACAATGAATCAGTAAATAAAATTATAAAAAAAGGAAAAAAGAAGATTCCATATATGTGGTTCTTATAACTGTCCTAAGCGAGGGTGTGTCTCTACATGACATCCAGATGAATCTATGCCTGACTTCTATATCTCGTTTACCTTCTCTAGCTTGTTTAAAGACTCTTTCAGGCAAGTATGGGATATGGCATGACTGTGAGGTTGAAGAGAGCGTTCCAGGGAGAGAAGAGCTAGTTTAGTGACCTACAGTTTAAAGTGAACTAGGATTGAGGAGGTACTCAAGCGGTCCTCTGCACATGCAAGGCTTTGGGTCAGATCCTCCAGCATAGCTAGGTGTGGTCCCACCAGAACAAAAGATAATTAAAACTGAAGGAAAGCCAGGCATGTGTGAGCTGGCAGTGGCTTTGCTAGTTAAAGACAATGGGCAGAAGTCGTGGAAGGATGAGAACGGGGAAATCCAGGCTTCTCAACACTGTTCTCCCTCTTGAGCTTCACGTCTGCCCAAATTCTGCATCGATCATGTTCTGGTCCAAAGCATCTGGACCTTCATAACAGGGACCAAAAGGGGAATACTGGGGCCTGAAAGAGATCTCTGTTTCTAGAGCAGCCATGATGCTGATGTAGATAGCAGAACGCCGTCCATCCTGGACACAGACATTGCAGAGAAAAAAGGACGGACAAGCTCCAGTTTCTCCTTTATCTTCTTTCCTCTTACCTTCCTGAATTGACAGTCTCTATTTTCTGAACAGTGGAGAGGAAAATGACAATGAGGATCTCCCTGAAGCGGGGCTGCAGAACTCAGGCTTTTATTAGCATGCAGTGAAAATGGCAATTGACCTCAGTAACAAGTAAATGAAATCCGGGTTGGCTTGGAGTTTAGCATCTTGGCCTTTCTAAGTTCACTGATGGAGTGATTTACTTCCTTAGCTCCCTTAACCCAATAGCTCCAGCAGCTGACCTTCCAGTGGATGCCATCTGTCTTCCCGCAGGGATACAGCTCCCAGACAGTCCTGAAAATGGCTCCTAGCAAAGATCCATCAAGACTAAGTGTGTTTTAGACATGCATCCCATGCAGGGGTGAGAAGTAGCTTGGACCATAAGAGATGTGGGTTAGGGTCACGGATCTGAGGCAAGTCCTGATTGTGTGTGTGAGACCAATCCTTGATTTCTCCATCTGCCAAATGAAAAATGATGTCACATTAGCTTGGGAAACTGCTCCCTAAATACACAACTTCCTGGGGCTGGAGCAATAGTACAGTAGGTAAGGCACTTGCCTTGCACACAGCTGACCTGCACCCCAGCTTGGCACTGTGACTTCCAGGACTGTACTCAGCGATGTTGGGGGACCATGTGGTATCCTGTTTCAAAACCTGGTCAGGTACGTGCTAGGTATCCACTGGCCACTGTATTATTTCCTAGCCCTCAAGTGTTTAGTGGAGCTCCATAAGAATTGAGTAGCCTTTGCATAGACAGACTGAAGTCCTCCCTGAACTTCAAGACTTCTAATCTACTAGAGGAGATAAGACACAGATGATCTGCCAGAAAAATCCTGGCAATAGCAGCAGAAGGGATTGGAGAGCAATAAAGCTGTAATCAGTAAATAAGGCTGCTTGGAGGAGGTGACAATATGCACAAGGAAAAAGGGGCAAAAGTTAGGATAATTGACAAGAGGCGCATAGATTTCATGTACAGCAAAATCTGTGCTATAAAGTGTATCATTACAGTAATGGTATGTTGAAAGCCATAGTCCATTTCTAATCTGAAACTGCTCTGTAGGTAGGTTGCATTGTTGTAAAATGTTTGCTACCACCCCTTCATAACCTCCCTGGGGTTCCTCCCTGTGAGATCAGACTTAGCCAAGTGACTTCATTTCCCAGCGGATGGGATCACCTGAGAATCATCAAGTGGCTCTTGTTGTTTTCAGTTTCGGCTTCGAGCTAGATTTGTCCCGGAAAGGTCTCACCTCCTTAACAAAGCCCAGGAATGAAGAAGACAATGACCAGAGAAAAGTAAGAGACATGGGACACGAGTGAGAAATAACCCTTTGTGGCGAGGGTGGTTTGTTTCACAGTAATACTTGGTGTGAGCTGACTGAGAAGCCTTTCAGGCAAGATTAAGAAAACAGGACAAGGGTTGAGGCATTTGCCTTGCACACAGCTGAACTCAGTTTGATCCCCAGTACTGCACATGGTCCCCCAAACACCGCCAAGAGTGACCCCTGAGCACAAAGCAGTGAGTGAGCCATGAGCACTGCCAAGTGTGACCCAACCCCCTGTCCCCAAAAAGCTTAATGCAGAGAAACTCGACTTCATCAGCGTGAAGAAACACATGTACTTTTCCCACAAGAAGTCTCACAACTTCATGTCTGACACACGCATTTGGGTCTTCCATCCACTAGACAATTCTGTCATCCCAGCTGAGCGTCCTACAAATTGAACTCAGTTCTAACACTATCTGCCTGGAGACAGCCTTGACCTCACAGTTACGGAGTCAGTCCCCCAAGACAATCCTTCTTTTTGGAGACCAAGAACAAGCCCATGTAATCATCTGTGCTATCGATCAGTGGTTTCCATAACCTCCTTCTTGGACTTAATTAATTAGCGAACGAGGCTCATAACCAAAGGTAGAGAACAGAGGAATGTGGACTCTAAGGCCTGGGTCTCTTTCTGATCAGTAGAATGGCTTCACACAAGCCACATAACCTCTCTGAGTCTTGGTTCCCCACCAAAGAGATGAGGGGTTTGAGGGCTGGCTCGGGATATCCAGCCAGCATGCTGGTTATCTACCTCAGCACCAGAATTTGCTCCAGCTGTCGCCCTCCCAACTGCCTTGACACTGCACTGTCTCCCAGACCACAGTCAATTCTTTCCCCTTAGACAGCAACCTCCCCGGACTTGTCAGCTTCCTCATCTGCAGCGGGGGAAGGAGAAATGACCTAGAAGGCTCAATGACACCTCTAGCTACTGGCTCTGGGCTCTGCGGAGCAGCTGGCGCCGTGGCGTTCCTGGGAAAGGAGCTGGAGGCTGCTAGGGTTGGCGCTTTTCCTGAACAGCTGGTGCGGCGGGCAGGGAGGCAGGACAACCTCTGAGACTCCAGCCAACTGCCATGTATATTAAGGGCAGCCCGGATGGCTGCCAGCCAACCACCCAGCCTGTGTGATTTGCAAGCTGTGGCTTTCCCTTCTGAAGTGCTCTCTCTCTCTCTGTCTCTTTGTCTTTCTCTCTCTCTGTTTCTGTCTTTCTGTCTGTCTTTCTCTCTGTCTCTCTGTCTCTCTGTCTCTCTCTGTCTCTGTCTCTCTCTCTCTCTCTCTCTCTGGAAGAGGGAAAGAGATTAATCTCATTTCACTTCTGCCTTGTCCACTTGATCCTAGACTCAAGCCTGAGTCATTCTCTTTGCACAGATCTTATGAGTCTTCTTCCCCTGACTCCTCACAGGAACTCCAGGACCCCCATATCTTGTTTTTGGGCTTCTGACGAGGAGGGGGTGGGAGGTGGTGGCCAGACCCAGTGGTGCTCGGGGCTTACTCCTGGCTCTGTGCTCAGGGATCACTCCTCATGGGGCTCGGGAGATCCGGGTGGAGCTCAGGTCATCGCGTGTAGGGAAAGAGCCCTACCCACTACACTATTGCTCCTGGCTGGCCTTTGATAGGCTTTAAAGGAGGTGATGAGTCTGCAGGAAATGCATGCTCCCCAGCTGCCACCCCCGCCCTGTTCTATGCAGTGATATGGGCTCCTGTCTTATTTTCCTAAGACTGAAAGTAAATACAACTACTAAGGGCTTGAGGTGGACCAACGAGAGTTATAATTGTAGCACTGTAGCACTGTCCTCCCATTGTTCATCGATTTGCTCGAGCGGGCCTCCATCGTGAGACTTGTTGCTATTGTTTTTGGCATAGCGAATACGCCACGGGGAGTTTGCCAGGCTCTGCTGTATGAGCAGGACACTCTCGGTAGCTTGCCGGGGTCTCCGAGAGGGACTGAGAAATCAAACCAGGATCGGCCGCATGCAAGGCAAACACCTTACCTGCTGTGCTATCACTCCAGACCAGAGAGTTATAATTATGGGGGGAAAAGCAAGCAAGTTGGAAGTTGCCTTCAGAGGCTCCTGGTTCTCATCCCTCAGTCCTACCATCTCTTCTGCAGGGCTGACCTCATTCCCACTGACAGGAGGGTTCTGGGAACCCAGGCACCGGCTCTATTTTCCCCAAGAGAGAAAAGGAAAGTCTCTCCTCCACCCAGTGAACTGGGGGTGGGGGCCTTCTCCAGAGAGAGGCTCATCTGCCCGCAGGAAGCGACCTTCACATTAGCATGCATGGCCATTGCTGGCTCCTGTCCCAACATGTCCGTTCTAGAATCAGCTGGCGCTTTCCTCTGCATACCCAAGAAGCCCAGTGTTTTTCCCAAAACAAAACAAAGAGCAGATTCCCCCCATCCCCTGCCCCCAGTTGGAATTTCCATCTTCCTCTTGCTCAACTGAAAACAACAGAAGCTTTGGATCTTCTGCGTGCTCTGCTTCAAGTCTGCTAGGTGGCCAGGGTGAGATAAGAAAAATATCCTATCACCTAAGAGATAGCCATGGAGACCACCTCTGGCTAGTTCTGAGTTGGAGGCAGAGGATGCGGGACAGTCTGCAGAGGTAGCTTCTTCCAAGAGTTAAGGTTAGAAACAAAGCATGAAGCGTGGAATTAAAATGGTCTTTCACCATCGAGCAAGACCAAACTACCCTTGTGTTTATTTGATTTTTTTAAGGCACTGACCTATGAATAAACAGCACTTGACATTGAAAATTGCCACATTAAGTAGGCGGCTCCTCCACCCGATTACAGCAGTCTCCTGAGTCCTTCCAAATTGTCACCTCGAATGAAAATGACAGCAAACTGTTTTAAAAGTAAGTAATCTGCTCTATAATTATTTCAGCGGCTGCAACTGCCAAGCGGCAGGATCACTTATGAAAAAAGGATGCAGTCGCTCCTTATTAAAAATGCATGAATATACGGTCTCTTGATTGTGGAAATAATCAGCAGACTATCTAATGTAACAAGACTCAGTCACAGAAGAATTAATTAGGGTGAAATTGATTAAGGAGAAGAGGGTAAAAACCTATCCATGATGATTCAGGCTCCGATTAAAGTCAGACATTAATTCTTACATTCTTTTCAAATTAAGAGCTTCGTCTAAATGCCGCATATTAATATTCCAACCCAGCCCACCCGCCTTTAACCAGAGAGAAACGAAGATATTTCTAACGAAAGCTAGCAACGGTGTTATCCGCGACTGCCAAGCCTCTGTCGTAAGGATTCCAGGAGCACCGAACCTGTATTTATTTTCTTAGACCGTTATTTGAAATAAAAATCCGCGTGGCAGAGAGTACGGAGATGGGAAAGCCCCCACATTCGTGCCGGTCTTAGGGTTTCCGCAAGGAGGTTTCCCACCACCGAGAAGAGGTGCCCACACAGAATGACGTGAGCGCCTCCCAAGCTCCCTTTGTCTTGCAAGAAACCTGCGCGGGGACAGACAAGGGAACCTTGAAAGGGTCACGGGCTCGGTCCCCCGCCCCGCCCGCGGCGACTGTCCTGCAACTCGGGAGGGGCCGCCGGGACCCGCCGCCCGCTCCCGGGTACCAGGCGCGCCGCGCGCCGCCTCCGCCCGCAGCGCTGCAGGAGATGCGGGGGACAGCCCAGCATCACCGATTTTCTTCCCCTTCCCCCTTCTCCCTTCCTCCTTCTCCCTTCCCCCCTTGCCCCTTTCCCCCTTTCCTCCTTTAGGAGCCTCTCCGGTCCGCACGGGGCTGATTTTCCCGGGGCCGCCGACCTTCCCCTGCCCGGCCCGCTCAGGGGTCTCGGCCCCGGCTGCGTCTCTGAGCATCCTTTGTCCGACTGGGACCGAGCCCGGGAGGAGCATCGCACAGGGCCCCCAGCGGCCCCGGGGGCGACCCCCACGCCCCTGGTGTCGGGGCAGCGGGTTTCGGGGCCTCCTCTGTGGGCGTGGAAGGAAGCAGGACGGCTTTTGTGCGGCCTTGTCGGGCAGGCTCGCTCGCCGCCCCCCTGCGGGATCGCGCTTTATTTGGAGTCGTTTTGGGTTTGGGGGCCCATCCGACTGTGCTCAGGGGTCACACTGCCGGCGGGGCGGAGGATCGAACCGCGTCCACGGCGAACAGAGCCCCTGCCCGCCTATCGCTCCACCCGGGGTGGGGATCTGCAGAGCGCAGCCCCACCCCAGCCGCTGGCCTGCGGGGAGGGCAGGCCCAGGGCGGCCCAGCGCGCCTGGACACGGCAGAAACGCAGCCAGCTGCCCTTCCTGGCCGGGGAGGGGGCTCCGGGCCGCAGTCACCACACCCACCACTCCGACTCCGGGCTGTCAGGTGCTGTGACAGAGCTGGGGCGCCCCGGCCGAGGCCCTCGGTGGGCAGCTCGCAGGCCGGGGTCCCCTCCCGGGGTCCCCTCCCACCCGGCCGCACCGACTCCGCTCCGGAAGCTCCTACACGCCTATGTAAATCTGTGGATGCAAATTGTCCTGTGGGGGCAGGGAATCCCGGAGCAGGGAATGCAAATAGGCGTGGGGGAACTGGGTGAGGGCGGGAGGAAGGAGGGCTAGGAAAACCTCCCCTAAAAAATAAATAAATAAATAAGAATAATAATAATAAGAAGAACTCATTGGCAGAGGCTGCGACCCCAGGCCCAAACGCTAGTGTCCTGGGCTCTGCCCAGAAGCGACGGAAACCACCGCCAGTCCACCCCCTCCTCTCTCCCGGCGCCAACCTCCCTTTCTTTCACTCTGCATTTTACACCTTACCTCCCTCAACTCCCTCACAGCTCCTCTCTGCGAGCTGGTTATGCTGCCTTGGAGGCGGGGGTTGGGGAGGGGGGTTGTATGTTTGTTAAGGGATACCCAGGGGCTCGCACATGTGTAAGGCAAACGCTGTTACCCCTGAGCACAGAGGAGTTCTAAAGACGTGGGGTACTTGGCTGGAAGGGGGGGAGGGGAGATCCAGTACGGGAGGCAAGAGGTATGACCGGGCCTGAGTTACATGGGCCGGAAGTGTTCTTTGCTTTGGGTTGGGTTGGGTTGGGTTCTTTTGAGACAGGGGTGGGGGTGGGTGAGGGCTAGGGGCACACACAGTCACGCAGCCCTGCTCTGGGCTTATTCCTGACCGGCTCTGGGGACCACACGAAGTATCAAAGATTGGACCTGGATTGACCATGTGCAAGGCAAGTGCCTTACGCCTGACCCACTGTACTATCTCTTCAGCCCCAGAAGCAGAGCTCTTGCCTGCGTGTGTGAGATCCTGGGCTCTGTCTCACCACAGACGTAGAAAAAAAATTTTTTCTTAAACTTTTTTTAAGCATTGTGTTTTACAAAGTTGTTCATGATGCAGTTGTCTCAGGCATTTAATATTCCGGCACCAACCCCGCCACCGGTATGATCTCCCCTCCACCATTGTCCCAGTTTCCCATCCAGCTCCCAAGCCTGCCCTCTTGGCAGGCACAACATAATTTATTTTATATTGTTTGTTCCAGCAAAATGGCAAATGGAATTATTGAAAAATAGTTCAGTAAAAGAAAATTTGTGAAAATTGTTATAGCTCACAATGAGGTCATTAAAGTCATTGTCTGAGGATTTACTGAGCAGTTCGTTGCCTTCCTGAGCTTTCTGTGTTATTGTTTTTGCTTGTTGAGCTTAGTTGATGTCTGTGCTCCTTTCCCATCTGATTTTCTGTGCCTCTACTGGGCTACTCGGATCATGGGATTCGGAGGTGCTGCGGCCATGTAGGTGACTGCAAGCTCCAGAAGCTCCAGGAGCTGCAGGACTGGGAGGATTCTCAGTCTGCCTCCCTCACCAGGGGTCCCAGAGTTTTCATCCCAAAGACCCATGTACCAGTGAGCTCCATGGACTTGAATTAGCATCTCTTCCGAGGTTAGCTGTGAGGCTGTGAATTGGGATCATTGCTTACATAGCGGATAGTACAGTGGGTAAGGCAGTGGAATGTGGCTTGGGGGAGAAAAATTTGGTACAGTGGGATAATAAAGTGGAATGTGGGTCGCGCTGCCCGGTAGCACTGTTGCACTGTCCTCGTGTTGTTCATAGATTTGCGCAAGCGGGCACTAGTAATGTCTCCATTGTGAGACTTGTTGTTACTGTTTTTGGCATATTGAATACACCACGGGGAGCTTGCCAGGCTTTGCCATGCAGGCGGGATACTCTCGGTAGCTTGCTGGGCTCTTCGAGAGGGGTGGAGGAATCGAACCCGGGTCGGTCACATGCAGGGCGAACGCCCTACTTGCTGTATTATCACTCCAGCCTGCGATGTGGGTTGGGAGGGAAAAAAAATTGTTTTTTAATGAAGATATGATTCCTGTCCGGAACAGCTTCACAGGCTGGCAGGAGGACGCTTGGTCAGCAATGCAGCATTACCAAGGGAAAACCGGAGCATAGTGTAGCTGAGTTTTTGTCAGAGGCTGCCAGTTGAACACTGAGGGAAATCAGAAAACTGAGCAATCATGGTGGGCTAGAAGTTTCAGGGAGTAACTGACACTTCTTGAACTGGATCTTGAAGCATCTCCGGGCCTGGAATTGGAAGGTTCCAGGGGAGGGCAAGCCTGCAGAGCTGCACAAAAGCCCAAGCAGGAGGTCATGGGGGAGACTCCATCTGGGGGGGAAGCTGATATTGGGGAGGAAGGGGAGAGAGGCTGCGCGGTCTTGCATGCCAGCTTTCAGGGGTTCGATGCTGGCCTAGACCGCTGGTTCTTAAGTTTTGGGGTGTTGTCGTTTTCCCTAGGGTGCGAGTTCAAATCAAACTGGCCAGGCCCGGTCACTGAGGGATTTCTTTAATAACTTTGGCTTTCCCTGTGGTGTCAGGGATCAAGTTCAGGCACTTCCACATAAGAGGCAAGTGCTCTTGGACTGAGCTCGGCCTGGCCACCCCCCGTAGGGGGCTTTTTAAACAAGCCATCTAGGTGACAGTGAGCGTGGCGCAGGACACATTTGCCAAAGTCCTCTGCTCACTGGCTGTGCCTCCTGTGGGTTATGCTGGGGCTTTGTTTGCACCATGGAAACGGCAGGGGCCACAGAGGGTTCCTGGCTCCTGGTGGCTCTGCAGCCTGGTCTCCTAGGAACCCGGGCAGGGAATTGCTTTGACTCTGCCGAAGCCAGAGGAGACAAGATCACCCCTGCCCCAGGCCGAGGACCACCTGGGACCCCACTTGAGCCTCCCCACTGTTTGAAAGTGCAGCCAACAAAGAAATAAGTTTGGTGGAGATATTTTTATATTCCAGAAGCTCTCAGCTTTAGTTTCCTTTAAATAGCTCTCTCCCCCTAGCACTGTAATGCTGAATTGCAAACATGCCCTTTAATAAATGTGTTTTATGGCTGGTTATTAGCCCTCTCTATTAAACCTCTGTTTGCTTAACTTCTCAGTTTTTACTGGGAAATTTTCAAACCTAGAGAAAAGTTGAAAGGATGCTACAGAAACACTTGTAAACTGTTCAAGCTGGGGGTGTAGCTCAGTGGCAGTGGCAGAGCCTTGCATGCGTGAGGCCACAGTCAATCCCCAGCGTTGCAAAAACAACAAAAAGCAAAGCAAGGCAAAAACATAAATAAATAAACCCGCCCACCCCCACCCCGCCCCAAAAAAAAAAAATACTCACAACCCTATAGGGGCCAGAGGATAGTATAATGGTTAGGGCATATGCCTAGCATGACCTCAATCCGGGTTCAATCTCCAGCATCACATTGTCCCCGGGGTTATTGTCACCTTGCATCACCAGGTTCCCAAGCACTGCTGGGTTGGCCTAGTTAATCCTGATGCTCATCCTCATCCTCAAGACCTTTGCATTAAACTTCCGGTCCTATTGGCCAAGAATTGCCTATGGGGTTCCGACTTCCTGAGACCAGGAAGACCCTAGGGGACCTCATCCCTCCACAACCCCCACATTTTATAAATCTTTCATCTAAATCTACCAAGTGTTAACATTTTGCCATATCCTCTCCTTATATAATACACATATGCATATTTATACACACAGACTTTCACTTTCTTTTTGCAAAAATGTTTGAAAATCATGGCCTCGTGACATTTCACCCCAAATACTTAGGAGCAGGATATTGCTTCTCTAATCACAATATTATTCTATCTGAGAGACAGGACATTGACATAATATTATTAGCTGACCCATAAATTATTTTGAAATTTTCCTAATTCTCCAAAAGTATTCTTTATAGATTTTCAGGACAATCCAGGAAACACAGTTTACGTGGTCTGTTCCATTGCTGTGTCTCCTTGGTTTCCTTTTATCTGAAACAGCCTCCCTGTTTTAGTTGTGGGTGGCTTGGTTTTGTTTTTTTATTATGTTACCCGGCATCTTCGAAGAATCCAGGCAAGTTGTTTTACAAAATGTCCCACACATGATGGATTATGCTGTCTTGATTCAAGCTAAATATTTGGGGGTAAGAATAGACTACAAAGCCAGTAGATTTTGTACAAGTATATACTGCAAAGCACCCCCTGAGTGATCCCTGGGCACAGAGTGTAGCTGGCATAGCCCCTGTACACCACTACGTGTGGTCAACATACTTCTGCTACTACTGCTATGCTGTGAGTCGACGCAATGTCCTTCTCTTGGCGTTTGGTGTTGCAAGCCATATCTGTTTACCCCACTGGTGATGATGCTAGGTTGGATCACTTGGGAAAGGTGTGCAGCGCTCTTGGACATTTGGTTTCATTAGCTGAGTACCGTGTTGCTTTGTTGATCAGCTCCGGCCAGGTGACAAAGAGCTGCAGGATCAAGGCTGGAGGTGTGGCCCAGTGGTACAATGCCTGCCTGAAGTGCATCCAGCCTGGGTCTGATTCCCAGCATCAGAGGAAAGCAGAGTGCTTGGAGGCAAAGCCTGCCTCTTCCCCTTTGGAAAATAATGCTTTACAGTGCACAAGGCTTCCCTCTAAATCTCATGCCTCCGACATCCCAAAGGAGATATTTTTATCTCATTTTGCAGGCATTCAAACTCTCATAATGTTAAGGAATCTGGACATGGAATCTGAGGTCTGCTCTGTAGCCAATGTGAGTTAGGGTTAATTAACTTAAATCTCTGTTTGTTCAACTGTAGAGTGGGGATAATATCTTCCTCCCAGTGTTGTTTTGAACATGAAGTATGAGTATTGAAAATAAAGGCTTTCGGGGCTGGAGCGATAGCACAGTGGGTAGGGCGTTTGCCTTGCACGCAGCCAACATGGCTGACACAGGTTCGATTCCCAGCACCCCATATGGTTCCCTGAGCACTGCCAGGAGTGATTCCTGAGTGCATGAGCCAGGAGTAACCCCTGAGCATCGCCGGGTGTGACCCCCCCCCAAAAAAAAGAAAAAAAATAAAGGCTTTCACAGGCTGCTTAGCACATAAAGAATACTCAAAACATGATGGTATTGGAGCCAGAGAGATAGTTCAGTGGGTAGGGCATTTGCCTTGCATGTGGCTGACCTGGGTTCAATCCCCAGCATCTCATATGGTCCCCTGAGCACCACCAGGAATGATTCCTGAGTGCAGAGCCAGGAGTAACTCCTGAGTATCACCAGGTGTGGCCCCAAAACAACAATGAAAAATACCAAAACAGGGCTGGAGTGATAGCACAGCAGATAGGGCGTTTGCCTTGCATGCGGCCGACCCAGGTTCGATTCCCAGCATCCCATATGGTCCCCCGAGCACTGCCAGGAGTAATCACTGAGCACATGAACCAGGAGTAACCCCTGTGTATTGTCGGGTGTGACCCTGAAAGAAAGAAAAAAAAAAAGAAAAGCATCAAAACATGATAGTTGTATGAATAGAGTTTAAACACACATACACAGACACACAAACTTAAAGTGCCTATATATACATATACATATACATATACATATACATATACATATGCCCAGAAAGGCAAAGATCCCACTTCTGATTGCTCCACTGATTAAAACTCAGAGTCTGCCCTCAAGCCTCATCTGCCTGATTCCTGATCCAAACCCTAGGCTTCTGCACCCCGCTGCTAGCAGAGAGTCAACTCAAGTCACTTTCTAGTGGTAAACATTATCTGCATGGTATGTATAAAAATTAGCTAGATTGGGGCCGGAGCGATAGCACAGTGGGGAGGGCATTGGCCTTGCATGCAGTAGACCCGGATTTGATCCCCGGAATTCCATATGTTCCCCCAAGCACCGCCAGGAGTAATTCCTGAGTGTAGAGCCAGGAGTTACCCCTGAGCATCACTGGGTGTGACCCAAAAAGCAAAAAAAAAGAGGTGCACAAAGGCAGGGTGTGATGGGGGTATGGGGGGTTAGAAGGATACTGGGACCCGTGGTGGTGGAAAATGGGCACTGGTGGAGGGATGGGTGTTTGATCATTGTATAATTGAAACCCAAGCACAAAAATTTGTAAGTCTACAACTGTACCTCATGGTGTTTCACTAATAAATTTTTTTTTAATTGCTTGATTTTGAACATCCAGTCACACCTAACTTGAAGCATAAAGTAAGGGCTCCCAGCCTGACTATTCAGAATAAATCCTGTCTTTCCAGAACTCTGCTGTAGATTGCCTTCAGCTCATTGCTGTGTCCCTGGGCCATCTCAGAGCATCTCCAGCTAGCCATATGGAACATGAAGGCCTTCAGGCAGCACATTGTAGCTGAACAATCATGCTCTATTTCGCTCCACTGTTCCCTGCCCTGGCACTGTGGTGCAGTGGCCTGGAGGAGGGACAAGACTGAAATGAGGGAGAGGGAGTTGAGAGATAGTACAGTGTGTAGGGCATTTGCCTTGCATGCGTCAGACCCAGGTTCAATCCCCAGCATCCCATATGGTTCACCTGAGCACCACCAGGAGTTATTCCTGAGTGCAGAGCCAGGAATAACTCCTGAGCATCACTGGCCCCCAAACAAAAACAAAAACAAAAAAAGACTGAAGAAGCCCAGACCTAACCGAGGTTCCTAGATACAAGCAATCATTTTCATTTGAAATTCCCATTCCTACTTTCTACTAAGCACCCGAGCTTGGTAGGACCCCAAACTACAAGGGGGAAATCAGATTAGCTGCTTTGAATCTAAGTCTTTATTCCATATGAACTAGGATGAGTAGGTCCAATGAAGAGGTAACTCCATCTTAGTGACTTCTGAAGTTGGGCCAGAGGAGTGAGGAAAGGTGTGGGGCCCAGGGCCCCATGCTGTACCTAAAGAAGAACTGACCAGGATGGGAAAGTTGGGGAAATTGGATTATAGCAAGGAGGAGGAAATCTTATCCTGATTGGGAAGGATGGGACCACAGAGCACGTGAAATGTGCTGAGGAAGAACAATGAAGGATTGGCGCTGGGTGGAAGGATGGTGTGTGCTAGGCTGAATGACAGGCAGGCATTGAGGAGGTAGGAACCACTTTCCTGCAGCCCCAGAGCTGAGCTGGCAGAGGGCGGAATATTCCACTGATGGAAAGTTGGATGGGACGATGTGCCTGGGATGTGAATTCTGATTTCAAGGTCTGGTAGACCAGATGGCGGATTAGGCTGCGTGTGTGTGTGTGTGTGTGTGTGTGTGTGTGTGTGTGTGTGTGTGTGTGTGTCTGTGTCTGTGTCTGTAAGGAAGGGGCACTTCCCCCTCTCCACCTTTCCCAGGTTTCCCGAACCAAGAGGACTCAGACTGATCTGCTTCCCAATGGTGTCAGTGTGGGATGTGTGCTCTGGCTCCAGAAAGATGAACCCTATCTCTCAGTAAGTTCTCGCTACACTTCAGTTCCAATTTTCCAGTGGATCCCCATTTAGTATCTACTGTATGCCACTCACCAGGGTAAGCTTGAAGGAGATACAGATGCCGTTGCCCTGAAAAACAGCTTAGAGGGGCCAGAGCTATAGCATAGCAGGTAGGGCGTTTGCCTTGCATACGGTCAACCCAGGTTTGACCCCCGGCATCCCATATGGTCCTTCAAGCACTGCCAGAAGTAATTCTTGAGTGCAGGGCCAGGAGTAACCCCTAAGTATTGCTGAGTGTGACCCAAAAAGGAAAAAAAAACACCTTAGGAAAACTGACCCCCAAACACATCTCTCACTGTGCAAAGAACAATGAACTGTGGGGTTCGAAGGGCAACCAACTGCCCAAGCCTGAGGGTGTACAGGTGATAAGGATTGAGGAAGGACTATATGGATGCAGTTCCCAGACAGAGAGGAAGTAGAGGCTGCTGGCTGGCTAGCAGCACTGACTTTGGGCTAGGAGCTGTGTGAGGAACTTGTCCTGTACTACACACAATCTCGAATGTGGTGCAAGGACACCAGAGAAAGTGCCTATGGGAACTCCTAAGTGCATTTCTGAAAAGGTATTCTCAGGGCAAACATATGCCAAAGAAGGCAAAGAGAGTGTGGGCACCGCTTGATAATTTGGAGAAGCTGAAGTTTGGGAGGCATGAGGGGGGCTGGCAGGAAATGAGCACAGAAGGGTGGATTGGAGCTTCGCACAACAAGATCACCAATTTGAACGTCACCCACTTCGCCCTGGAAAGTCCCTGGCGCTGATGAAAAGGAAGTGACAAATGTCCTTTTTTTTTCTTCCTTCCACGCTGATTGTCCCTCTGCTCCTGCTTCTCCTTCGAATCTGCCCCATTCCTTTTCACACCGCAACTATTGGTCATACCCCTGTATAGTACCTATGAGCTGGGTACTCTACTGGGCCCTGGGAACATGGTCATAAGCGCCGTACGGGCCCCTCAGGTGAGGTAACTCAAGAAGTGGGAGCAGGAAATGAACAATCCTGGAAATGAACAACTAAACAGAAGAACTTGATCAGAGTTATGACAAGAAAAAGAAAAGTAATGTCAACACAGAAATGGGGGTTGGGGGGAGTTGGGTGGGATAAGGCGGGATGGGACCAGGAGGCTACTTTCATTCAAGACCCACAGAAGAGGGAACCTGAAGAGTCAGAATAGTGGCCAAGGCAGCCACCCCTGTTTGATCCCCAGGACCACATCTGTCGAGCAGAACGACACCTGGGCAGGGTCAGGTGTAGCCCATGACCCCAGCACCCAAGCCCCCAAATAAGGAGCAACAGAGAAGCCTCTCTGAAGAGATGACATTTTAGCTGAGAGCTGAAGGAAGAGAAGCTAAACCTGAGAAGACAAGAGAAGGGGATATATCAGAAGGTGAAGAGGCAGAGGCAGAAGCAAGTTGAGTGGGTTCAAGAAAGCAGAACCCACTGCTTCTTGACTTAGAACAGAGTGACCTTGCTCCTAGGCGGCCGACCCCAGCGGCACCTCTGGCATGGCACATGGTGTCCCAAGCACTACCAGGAGTGAGCCCTGATCACAGAGCCAGGGCTAGCCCTTGAGCACAGCCAGGTATGGCCCAAACACTCCCCTGCCCATGCCGAGAGAGAGAGAGAGAGAGAGAGAGAGAGAGAGAGAGAAGAGAAGAGAAGAGGAGAGATAGGAGAAAGACTGAGAGAGAGGGGAAACAGTGAGAAGAGAGACAGAGAGAGAGGAGAGAGAGAGAAGAGGAGAGAGGAGAGAGACAGAGAGAGAGATTAGAGAACCTCGTTCCATGTTTCTGGCTTCACTGGGTCAGTGAGTTGACTCTTTCCCAAGACCCAAGCCAAGGGCTCCTGACTTTAGCCAAAGTCAAACCCGCTTTTGAAGGAAGGAAGGAAGCCTGCCAGATGCAGGGGACTGTAGCCAGCAGGGTCCTGAACTGGCCCCCCTGCTTCCCTGTTCGATCCTGGTCAATCGTCCGTGGCAGGGAGAAGATTCACTTGACCCGGGGCCCAGGGGTTCTCTGAGAACCACATCAGCTGATCTGCCTCTTCCCCATGCCGCAGGCTCTCAAACCCTTTAGAAGTCTGTTCTCTCTGGGGTCAGGCTGGTGTTCATTCAGCGGGGGAGGGAGGGACGAAGAGGATGTAGGGACATGACTTGCAGTGTCCCTATTTCTGGAGCCTGCCCTATAGCCACGGAGAGGCCTGTGAGGCAGATCTTGAAAGCCCAAAGAGCAGCATTGAGTGAACCTGTCAGAACCCTAATAATGTGAGGGGAGGCTTTGCAGCCGGGGTGCTACCCACCAGGCGCCCACATTCGGGGAAAGAGAACATGCCAGAGGGCTGTTATCAGTGTCTTCCTCCCCGAAGCACCCTCCAGAAGCTAGGATTTGGTCTTACAACAGCTTTGCCGCCCTTCACTCCCTCAGGGAACCAATTTTTTTTTTTCCTTTTCAAAGCAGAACATGATTCCGAGCCAATGTTCAGATCATGCAGCACTGGAAACCATGTGTGTGAACGAGCACAGAGCCAGCCCCTTCCCAGCTTCCATCTCAAGCACCCTCGGAACGGAGAGGAATTCAGCTTCCTCTCTCTCTCTCTCTCTCTCTCTCTCTCTCTCTCTCTCTCTCTCTCTCTCTCTCACACACACACACACACACACACACACACACACACACACACAGGCACCCTCCCCCGCGCCCATTTCAGAACCTTCTCTTTTCTGCCGCAGTCTCTGCCTCGCTGTCCTCCTCCTCCCCTCCCTCCCCCTCTGCAGGGGCACTCCAGGACAGAGTCACTCCGAGCGAGCTCCTCCCAGTCCTGGGACTGGCTTCTCAGGAGCATCTCCCGCAGGCCTGGCCGCACAAACACTGCTGTGCAGAGCCCATCTGAGGGCCCGAGGTGATGCTGTGGTCTTTATTCAAACCTCCGCCCCGCATGGTGGAGAAGACTGGCCGCTTCTCCTGCAGCGCCCCTTCCCACGCACGGAGTAAGGACTGAGCAAGGCTGGGGCGGGCTCTGGTCCAGTGCGCCTTCCTGAATGGGCTGCAGAAAGCGTGAGGCCTGAAAACAGGATGCACAGGAAAGAGAGTATTGATTGGTTTCTGGAGACGAGGGTCTACTCGGTCTGTCTCATCATCAAAAGACTCAAAGCCCCTCCCAGTGACTGGTGGAAATGGAAATAGGGCTCGAGAGATAATGTACTGGATAAGGCCCTTGCCTTGGACGCAGCAACTGATCCCCATTCAATCCCTGGCACCACGTATGCTTCCCGCCCTCCACCCCACCCTCAGCCCAAGCACTGCCAGGAACGGTCCCTAAACCTGGAGCCAGGAACAGCCCCTGTGTACCACTGGGGGTGGCTCCAAGCACAATCGAACAACACAGAAGTGGAAATATTCTCCCTCTCTTGCTGCTCCTTGGGGAGCTTGAGTTCTGTGCAAATCCTGGTTGTCAAAAAAGGGAAACCAGAGATCAGAGAGATAGTTTAGCGGGGAGGGCACTTGACTTGCATGCAGCCAACCCGGTTTCCATCCTCGGCGTTCCATCTGGTCCCCCAAGCACCGCCAGGAGTGATTCTTGAGAACAGAGACAGGAGTAACCCTTGAGCATCACTGGGTGTGCCCCAAAACAACAACAACAAAAAGGGGGGAGCAGGCTGAGGGTGGAAATCCTGAACAGATTGCAGGTGAGCTTCCGGGAGAAGATGGGACAGGAGATATGAGTTGGCTTTGAAGGAGAAATGAAGAGAATTAATGGCCCTGTACCTCTGGGAGAGTGTCCATGGGCCCTTCCTTTTTTGTCTTTTGTTTTTGTTTTTGGGCTACAGCTGATGCTCAAGAGTCACTCCTGACTCTGCACTCAGAAATTACTCCTGGCAGTGCTTGGGGGGCCATAGGGGCTGCCGGGGATCAAACTGTCACCTGCGAGGCAAATGCCCTAACCCCTGCGTCCTGTGGCGCCGGCCCCTCTGAGGACCCCCTTTTTTTTTGAGGTTTTTTTTTTCTTAAATTTTTATTAGTGAAACACCATGAGGTACAGTTGTAGACTAACACATTTTTGTGCTTGGGTTTCAGTTACACAACGATCGAATACCCATCCCTCCACCAGTGCCCAATCTCCACCACCACCAGTCCCAGTATCCCTCCCTCCCCCCATCCCCCCAAATAAGTCTTTGGATTCTTTTATTTTGTTTGTAGGCCACACCTCCAAAGCCCAGGGGTTACTCCTGGCTCTGCACTTAGGCATCACTCCTGGTGGTGCTCAGAGGACCAGATGGGTGCCGGGGATTGAACCAGGGTCGGCCACATGCACGACAAGTGTCCTACCAACTGCGCTATCTCTCCAGCCCCTGAGGGCCCTTTTTGGGAGGCAGTTCTGGCTCTGCCTGAAACACATAGCTCCAAAAAGGATGTCGTGTAGCTTCCAAGATGCCAAGTCTTGAAGAAGACACTGTGGGGGTGGGTGGGGGCAGGGGGGCGGGTGGGGACCCTAACCCAAACCCAGCCAGATGGTCCTCGGGCCTCCTTCACTCCGCCGACCAGCAGCCCCAAGCGCGGAGCCCGCACTGCAGCATCAGAGCTGAGATGGCTCAACACCAAGGCCGGCCTGGGCCTCCCACGGGAGGGGGGAGCAGATCTGGGGCCTCCGCCCGCCCCCACCCCACCCCCACCCCACCCCGCAGCCTCTTTAGCCCTTGGCATGATAATTAACGTCCGGGAAGTTCTCTGCAGCTTCGGCTAGCTACTTTTCTGTCAGGAGGGGCAGAAGCTCCCTCCTGACAGAAAAGCTAATAAGAAATTTGCTAATGTAATTTATCACTTTAAAAAGCCATATGTCGTGGGGGTGAGCACTCCTTTGCAGCTCCGAGTCTAATTGTCAGAGCGCGCAGCCAGCAGCTCGGGAGGCTGGGATGATGTCTTCCCCGAATCACTGGTGCATTGCAGCAGGCTAGGGGGCTGGGCGCAGGGGCGTGGGCTGGAGCGGAGGCCCCCAGCCCTGCCAGCTCCTCCGAAGTGTCTCTGCAGGCCTGTTTCAAGGACCTGTGAAGAACCAGATGGGCCCTGAGCTGCAGCGCCTGCTGGAAGCTGCACTTGGAGCCTCTCAGCTCATGCCGCAGTATTAAAATCAGAAATGGCTCTCTCTGCAGAGACGGCTGAGCCCACACGCCAGACCCCCGCCGACTCCTGCTGGGGGCAGGGCTCACCGTGCCTGATTTTCTTTTCGCCCAGCCAGACCCCTGCGGTGACTCCATCCAGCAGGGGCTCAGCTTGTCTTTGCTGGACGGAGCGGGCAAGGAAGGTCAGAAAGGCACCTCCAGCCCAGATTCGGGCGCCTTTTGGAAAAGCGGCTGCTTGCTCTGCACGCCCAGGGCTTGACAAAAACAAAAAGGAAGGGTTTTGGGAGTGGAGACGCTGCTGCTGCCGTGGGGATTGATTGCACACCCCCTCCCAGTCCTCACTCCCCAAACCAATTCCTAGAGAAGCGAGTTTCTCTGTGGGAACAGTTGCTAGGAACGTTAGGGGAGAGACCAAGGACGTCCTCGCGGGTGGGGGAGATGGCGTGAATGGCTAGTTCCTGCGTCCAGCTCCAGCCGTTGCCGGCTCTGCCCCAGGGGCCCCCCATGCAGGCCCCTGGGCCAGAGTGTTGAAGTCAGGCTGAGTATCACTGCAAGTGCTCCCCACCTCGGATCCCTGAGGGAGCACCGTTCACCTACATGTCTGAGCCCAAGTCCCCACTCTCAGTGATACATGGAAAAAGGGTTGGAGAGGGATCAGCGCAACCCCGACAATTTCTGGCCCGTTCAACTAATGCTCCGGGTGGGAGTGGCGACATTCAGGGAAGGCAAAGAAGGAAGGCAAAGCCCTTGGCCAGGCATGAGGCGTGGGAAGGAGTACTACTGCGCTTGAGTTCAAATAGCTCAGCGTGTGCAGGTCTCGTGTATGTGCGCGTGTGTGTACATGTGTGTGTGCATGTGTATATGTGTGTGCATGTGTGTGTGCTTATACATCTGTGTGCATGTGTGTGTGTGTGTGCTTGTGCATGTGTGTGGATGTGTGTGCAATGCCAAGTGATCGCAGACATGTGCTGGCTCAAACAGCATTAGAAAGGTTTGATCATACTCGCATGTGAACACCAGGATTTGAACTCACGACCATATGGCTAGACACAGTTGCAAGGCAGGCGCTCTCAACACTGCACTGTTCTCTCAGGCCCTAAACTCCCTGTCTTTAAGTCACATGTTGCTGCTCAGCTTGAGCTGTTTCTGGTAAAGATTCTCCTGTAAAACCCTTTTCTCGTGTAAAGCCCATAGGGTGGGCTGTATGGGAAGGCGTGTGGTGTTACGAGGGGGCGAGGGGAGGGTCACTTGCACGGACCCTGCTGTTACTCTCACTTCCTGGGTCTCCCAGTGCACTAGGACAGGGGCCTGGCAGTTTCCTTGCCCCGAGTCCCACAACGCGAGGGCGGCTCTGGGGCCCAGACCAGCTCCGGCCACACTGGGGTGGGCTGACATTACAGCCCAGGCCAGGCCAGGGGCAGGCAGGCGGGGCCGGAGGGAGTGCTGGCTCCTGCAGCCAAAGCCTCACTTGCGCCCACAAATAGGCCTGGCTGATTGATTTTTAAGGGGACACACCGCAGGGGACTCCCGGCTTCCTTCCTGCCTCCCCTGCAGGCTCTCAGGCCCACTTAGTGACTCCTTGGCGGCGAGCAGTGCTGCCTGTGGTCTGGACTGCCTCAGGCAGAGACCGGCTGCCTTCCATCTCCAGGCTTGGCCTCTCCCGAGACCTCCCGAGTCTGGGCCTGCAGAAAAGAGCAATTCAGACCATTAGCAGGGCCATCCAGGGGGGAGCTCTCGGGCTCAGGAAGGAGAAAACCGCAGGGCCTCGCATGGCACCCTCAAAACCACCCCTCCTTCCGGCCCCTCCATCAGGAGGAGAGACCCACTTAGGCAGTAAGGTGTCCAGGAGACTCAGGGAATTCTCCATCAATATTCGCTTTTCTAGGAAATCTTTCCTCCTGGGCTGGCCCTTCAGGGTTCTGACAGCAGGAGCTGGATTCATTAGTAAGCTCCCAAAGGGGGCAGTGGAAGGAGAATGTTCTGAGTGATTTCTTTCCCCTCCCTTCTCCTTTGCCGCGGTTGCTCTGGTGGCTGAGGCCCCTCCCCCAGCCCAGGGTGCTCACACACCTTTACCACAGTTCTTGTCAGGGATTGCACCCCACATACCTGGCTCTGTGCCGCCGACAATCTCTCACTCTGTTGCAGAGGGATAGGCTGGGAATCCCAACAGCAGCGCGTAAGGACTGGGTTTGGTGCGAAGGAAGTAAGACTCTTAAGCAACAGACATTTCTCTATCATGGTTCTAGAGGCTGTGAAGTCCAAGATCAAGGCACTGAGTGTCTGCTATGTGTCAGCCTTCTGGTTCACAGACAGCTGTTTCCTTACTGAATCCTCATTTGGTAGAGACAAGAGAACAACCTGGGACGCTTTATTTTTTTTTTTTTAATGTTTTGCTTTTTGGGTCACACCCAGCAATGCACAGGGGTTACTCCTGGTTCATGTACTCATGTACTCCTGGCTGTGCTCAGGGGACCATATGGGATGCTGGGAATCGAACCTGGGTCAGCTGCGTGGAAGGCAAACGCCCTACCCGCTGTGCTATTGCTCCAGCCCCTGGGACCCTTTAATAAGCGCACAAATCCTATTCACAAGGGGTCCATCCTTCCTCAAACTCTACCTCCTAATATACTATCCCTAGGAGGAGTCTGGAGAGATAGTCAGCTGAGAGGGTACTTGCCTTGCATGCATCTAACCGGAGTTCATCCCCAGCACTCCATATAGCCCCCAGAGCCCACCGGGAGAGATCCCTGAGTACAGAGCCAGGAGTAAGCCCTGAGCACAGATCAAAAGCAAACAATCATTTCAACCTACAAATTTCAGGGGACAAAGCATTAGTTCCAGAATCAATTATAAGCTTAGCTGTGGGGAGCATGTCTATCATGCTTATTACTGTATCCTCAGCCTTTGCCCAGAATTTGGCACATAATAGAGGCTCAACAAACATTGCTCAATGAATAGATAGATGACAGATTTAACTGTTATCCAGAAACTCTACAAGAATTCAGAGAACATCTATGAAGGCTGAAAGACTTCTCACTTGAGATATAAACACAGAAAAAGTTAAACAACACAAGACAACAATACAATAGTGATGACAAGGCAAGACATGAGATGTGTCAGGCAAACAGAACAGACAGCATTAAACGATGGAGACTATCAGCTGTGATGTTTTTGTCAGCAAGTAACCAAAAAAAAGAAACCCCACAAAAAACCAAAAACTCTAACCTCAACTCAGACTGGCATTGACTGCAAGAAAATTGATTATCTTGCCTTGCAGAGGTTCAGAGGAAGGGCAGACTCAGAGTGTTAGCAACAGCCCATAAGTAGTGCTCCCTCCCACTCTCCCCTGCGAGATTGGGCTGCATCTTTTGGCTGAGGGATGGGACGCTTACAGCCACTGCACACTGCAGACACGGAAGTAGCTAGTGTCTCTTCCTGTAGTTCTGTTTCAGAAGTTTCCTAAGAATCTCTTGCCTCGTGCCACAGTCTTACTGAGTGCAAAGCCAGGAGTAACCCCTGAGCATCACCAGGTGTGACCCAAAAAGCAAAATAATAATAATAATAATAATAATAATAATAAAAGAACTATTGCTGTTCAGGCAGTGTCGAGAGAGCGAACTACAACACCAAGGCCTACATTCACATCTCCACCTGCTACTCACTCAGGTTTTCTTTTTCTTTTTTTTTTTTTTTTTTGCAGGCATGGTGGTGGAGGGAGAATTGGGGTCCACATCTGGCAGTACTCCTGATCCTGTGCTCAGGAATTGCTCCTAGCCACGCTTCAGGGACCATATGGGGAATCTAACCAGAGTCCACTTCATGCAAGGCAAGTGCCTAGAGCATCTCCCTAGCCTCACACCTGAGTCCCTTCATCTCTTAGAGTCTCAAGAACATGCCCATGACAGCCGCTGGGCCACGCTCATCTCCCTTGGAAAAGAAGGCGGTTCTAGAGAACGCTTCATTTGCCAACACAAACTCAGCCCTCCTGAGAAACGCCCTCCAGCGTGCTCTCAGATGCCAACACTTGAAGCCTGAGTTTTCATTCTCACTTGAGTCTGGAATGAATCTTGGGCCTCTTGCTTTATTTCTAACCCTTACCCCCCTTTCTCTGTGACAAAGGCTTTCATTTCTTTTTTTTTCTTACAGTAGTTAATGACTTCCCACCATTCCTTCCTCCCCCACCCTCCCACCCCTTCCTTAGTAACCTCAGTCTGTTGTTATAGTACAGCGGTTTGTTTCTATTCACCATTGTCTGTTCCCTTTCTCTGCTTCTCTCTACACCAGGAGGAGTGCCATCACCAGCATTTTGTCCTCTCTCTGATTCGATCCACTTACCATGACACCCTCTAGCTCCATTCAAGTCGGAGCAAAAAGACAGAATTTCGCCTTTTCGCACGGCCAACACTACGTGTGTTGTGTGTATGAATTGTGTGTGTATGCAACGAAGTCTTTCCACTCCCTGTCGTTGAGCACTTGGGCTGTTTCCAGATCTCGCCTATTGTCGTTGGTGCTGTGGTGAACATAGGTATGCGTAGATCTTTACAAGTTCATGTTTTCGTGCCTTTGGGATTATATGCCAAGGAGCAGAGTCACTGGGTCATGTGAAAGTTCTATTTTTAACTTTCTGAGCCATTTGACATAACTGCCAGTGCAGAAAGAAGGGTTTTGTCTAGAGCCACTGAGCTGAGAAGGAAAGAAGGGCCCATCCTAGCACCTCAGATTTCTATGTCCTTGTTTCAGCAGGCCTGAGCGTGGGGGCAGTACCCATGGGGCCATCCCAGAACCCTGAGAAGACCAGACAATGCTGTAGGCCCTCCTTTCCAAAGAATGCACCTATTTGCAAAGATTATCATACAGGGGCTGGAGCAATAGCACAGTGG
Source organism: Sorex fumeus (assembly GCF_029834395.1). Taxonomy (NCBI): domain Eukaryota; kingdom Metazoa; phylum Chordata; class Mammalia; order Eulipotyphla; family Soricidae; genus Sorex; species Sorex fumeus. The sequence continues at coordinate 4,456,640 of NW_026606060.1, read as the reverse complement.
GTAGGGCGTTTGCCTTGCACGCGGCCTACCCAGGTTCGATTCCCAGCATCCCACATGGTCCCCCAAGTACCTCCAGGGGTAATTCCTGAGTGTAGAGCCAGGAGTAACCCCTGCGCATCGCTGGGTGTGACCCAAAAAGAAAAAAAAAAAGATTACCATACATGGGGCCAGAGTGATAGCACAGCCGGTAGGGCGTTTGCCTTGTACGGCGGTAGGGCGTTTGCCTGGGTTTGATCCCTGGCATCCCATATGGTCCCCCAAGCACCGCCAGGAGTAATTTCTGAGTGCAAAGCCAGGAGTAACCCCTGAGCATTGCTGGGTGGGACCCAAAAAGCAAAAAAAAAAAAAAAAAAAAAAAGATTACCATACAGAATATTGCATAACTACGCAGGGGGAAAGGAGGTCCCTCTGGGATACTCTGAAACATCACCTTGGACCACCCCAGAATGACAAATCCTAAATTTGAGGGTTGTCTGGAGATGTTCCAGATCTGGATTTTGCGGACAAATAAAATTAAAATAACAAACAAACAAAAACCAAGTTACTGCCTTAGAGCACAGATGATGCTTGCCTGGCCTTGCACGTCAGGACCCCAGGCCAGATCCCTGCAGCACGCAGGGTCCCCTGAGGTCCACCAGCACAGATGGCTGAGCACAGAGGCAAGAGTAAGCTGTCAGCATAGACAGGGCCCGAAATCCAAACCAACAAACAAAACTCTGGGGCTCTCTTGATTCCTGTGGGCGCGCTGAGACCCCGGGCTGGGGCATTTTCCCCAACAGGCTGAGTGCTCGCGCAGACACGGGTTTGATTGACGTTCCACGGGCTGGCAGCTCCTGTATACTGCAGGAGAGGTGCAGGTCCAGCGAAAAAAGAGAAGACAGAGATGTTTTTAGGGGCTGGAACCCGGATGGGCCGGGTGCAAGGCACACGCCGTCTTACCTCTCTGAGCCCCTAGTGGGGCGGCGGAGGTGTAAGAAAGAGAACGTTGGGGAGACCCCCCAGGACCTGCGAGAGTGGGGAGGGGCTTGGGGCCAGCCGGAAGTGGCAAGTGGCGTTTGGAGGCCCCCCGGGCTCCCTTGAGCTCAGGAAGCCCCCCCACACCGACTGCAGAGGCTCGGGCACCCGCCTGCATTACTGATGCCTGATGTCATCTCACAGTCGCTCTCGCCACTGGAACTGCAGAGCGGTGCTATGGAACTGCAGCAATTAGTGCCGGGGAGAGCCGCAGCCTGACAGATGGTCTGTCCCTTTGCGCCCCTGGCCCCGCTCCTCACCCCCACCTCCCACGTTGCCTCCCTCCCTCTCCTCTGGTTCGCTCTCAGCATCCCCCTGAGACTCTGAGCACCCACTGCCCTTCCCTGCCTGCCAATCATTCAGTGCCAGCCTGTGCTGCCAGCTTGCCAAACAGACAGACAGACACGCCCGCTGGCTCCTGCTGGAACCACTGGCTTAGATGACTTGCGCGCTCCTCCTCCTCCTCCTCCTCCTCCTCCTCCTCCTCCTCCTCCTCCTCCTCCTCCTCCTCCTCCTTCTCTTCTTCCTCCTCCTCTTCTTGCCTCAGAGTCCCTGGGGAGGAGAGGAGGAGCCAAACAGGAGGAGAAGGGGCTCCCTTCCTCTCAGACCCGTTCATTCACTCCCTCATTCCTTCATTTATTCATTTTCCTGTCTCTATCCAGCTTTTCGTTTTTGTTTGGGGGCCACGGCAGGTGGTGCTCAGGGCTTACCCCTGGCTCTGTGCTCAGGAATCACTCCTGGTGGGGCTCGGGGACCATATGGGGTGCTGGGGATGGAACTGGTCAGCCACGTGCAAGGCTGCGGTACTACGTCTGCAGCCCTCGGTCCTGCCTCAGTCCTTCCCTCAGTCTTTCCTGAGTCCTGCCTCAGTTCTTCTTCAGTCCTGCCTCAGTCCTTCCCTCAGTCCTTCCCTCATTCCTGTTCTCAGTCCTCCTCAGACCTCAGGCTCTCAGGCCCAGCCCTCTGAGCATGCACCTAGAGGCAACCAGAAAACCTGGCCCAGCGCCCAGTCAGGAGCACCAGCAGGCCACTGGGAATCAGAAGGGACACCCGAGAGGCCAGAGGCTCAGGTTCCCTATCAAATAAACAGATACGGGATGGAAACATCCAGGAGAAACAACCCCGCCGCCTCCTCCAGCTGCCTCCCCACTCCTGGGCACCCGGGCAGAGACCTCGGCCTCCCCCTCCCCTCCCCCTTTCCTCCTCCTCTTCTTTATCTCCTTCACCCTCTTCCTCTTCTTCCTAGCATCTGAGCATGAAGTACCACTGGAAGTACACCCATCATTTTAAAACTTGCTTTTAATTATGAAAAATTCCAAGCATATACAAAGAATAGAATCAGGAGCCCTCGCTGTTCCCTCTCACCCAGCATCAGAAGTGACCATGTCAGAGTCCGTCTTTTTTTATTGATGTTGTTAGGCGGGGTCTACCCAGCGATGCTCAGGGGTTCCCCCTGGCTCTGCACTCAGGAATTACTCCTGGTGATACTCGAGGGACCATTTGGGATGCTGGCACGGAACCCAGGTTGGCCGTGTGCAAGCTAGGCGCTCTCCCCGCTGTGCTCCCTCTGGCCCAGTCTTCTTTCATCCATCTTCCCCAGTTTGGCGCTTTTGAAGGGGGCGGAGGAGGGACCAGGTGCTGTGAGGAAAGGCCTGCTCCGTTTTTCTTCTTTCTTTACTTCCTTTGCTAAATATACAAGCAAATGCTCATCCTCTGACAGACTTTCCTGTGATGGGGTTAGTTAAATGTAAGAAAAGGTTCTATAATGTGCTAGATTCTCTCAGTGTGCCCGGGCAGAGATAAGGTTATCTCTGCTCTTCCCATCAACTAGAGAAGCAGAGACTGAGAGGAGGCAGGAATGAGGAAGGGCACAGGCAGTAAATGGCAGAGGCCCCACCAAGCACAGCCTTCTTTTTTTTTTTTGGTGCTTTTTTGGGTCACACCTGGCAATGCACAGGGGTTACTCCTGGCTCATGCACTCAGGAATTACCCTGGAGGTGCCCGGGGGACCATATGGGATGCTGGGAATCGAACCCGGGTTGGCTGCGTGCAAGGCAAACGCCCTACCCGCTGTGCTATTGCTCCAGCCCCTCTGAGCTCCTTTCTGAGGCCAGTCTTCCCTTCTGGAAACTTTCTGCTGTCAGGAAAGGGACTCAGATGAGCGAGTGACCAGTCATACCACCAGAGCAGACTGCCCGGGGCTCAGTGCTACCCATAGCCACAGCTCTTACTTGAGACGCAGCCCTACGTGCAAGGCTTGAGGCGCAGGTAAAGAAGGAAGAACTTTGTCCTCTGGTGAGAGAGGATGGAGGGAGGAGAGCAGGGGCTGTATAGTGTGATTTGCTTATTGGTATGATTGCCCCCTTGACCGCGCATGGCCTTCTGGGAGTTGGACCCTGATCTGAGCTCAGAGACAATCTCTTTTCATTCTCCTAAACAGCTGATGTTTTATGGTCCAGAACTAACACTCAAGGATGGTAAATGTCATGTCATTAGTGAGTGGCAGAGGAATTTGAACCCAAGTGTGTTTTGTTCTGAAGTCTCTAAAACACTGTGCAATTCTAGCTTGAAAAGCCAGTAGCTATCAAAATGTAAAATAAAAGGATTGGAACAGAAGGAGGGAGCTAAATTTTCCTTCTCTGGTTTCCAAAAACAGCACTGACACTCCAAGAGGCTAAGTAAGTACTTGCTCATTTAAACTGAATTGAGTGCTGGTTCTGGAAGCTCTAATCTAACCAGGCTTCAGGGAACTAAATCTGGGAAAGGTTGCCAAGAAACCCATTTGCACCCGGTGGGCTGGAGAGCTTGACCACTTTCTGCCCCATGGCTCGCAACCACAGCAAACCACTTGGTAGGGCTGTCTCCAGGGCTGTGACCCTGCCTGACCATCCAGTGGACACGTGGGCCAATGTCATTCCATGAGTGCCACCTAAACCCTGAGGTCCTCTCCAGGGATCTGAGTGCCCCTCTCCAGCTGGCCCCAGGGGTCTAGAGAGCCCCCAAACAAGGTCAGGCCCCAGGAAGCAGCACCAGTACGCTTGGAGCTGCAAGAAATCCTGTTGGTTAAACCTTCTCCACACACTCTGTGCCCTCCTCTCCCGACCTGCCAGGTAGACTTGCATTTAAAAAACATTTTTTTAATTGAATCACAGTGAGATAGCTGCAAAGTTGTTCATGACTGAGTTTCAGCCATGCAATCTTCCAACACCTGTACCTTCACCAGGGTACGTTGTCCATCACCAATGTCCCCAGTTTCCCTCCTGCTTGACCCTCCCTGCCCTACCCCGACAGGCCGACTCTATGACAGATATTCTCTCTCTCTCTCTCTCTCTCTCTCCCCTCCCCCCACCCTTGGGGTTTGCAATATTGTTACTGAAAGGGTATCATGCATATCACTTTACCTCCTTTCAGCACTCAGTTCTTGTCCAGAGTGATCATTTCCATCTATCATTATCGTAGTGGTTCCCTTCTCTTCCCCCTCCCTCTTTGTGGCAAGTTTCCTACCATGGACCAGCCTTCCTCACCCTTGTTTCTACTGTCTTGGGTATTATTTACATACTGTTTTTTTTTTTTTTACATATATATAAAATGGGCTGGAGCAATAGCACAGCAGGTGGGGCGTTTGCCTTGCACGCGGCTAACCTGGTCAGCCCTGGTTCGATTCCTCCGCCCCTCTCGGAGAGCCCGGCAAGCTACCAAGAGTATCTCGCCCTCATGGCAAAGCCTGACAAGCTCCCCATGATGTATTCAATATGCCAAACACAGTAACAATGAGTCTCACAATGGAGAAGTTACTGGGCCCGCTCGAGTAAATCGATGAACAACAAGAGGACAGTGCTACATATATAAAATACATATATATGCATATATATGTATATATATGTATTCCACCAATGAGTGTGATAATTCTATGTTCCTTTGACTCATTTCACTTGGCATGATACTCTCCATGTATAATCAAATTTCATGATTTCATTTTTCCTGGCAGCTGCATAGTATTCCATTGTGTCGATATACCATACTTTCTTTAACCAGTCATCTGTTCTCGGGCTCTTGGGTTGTTCTCAGATTCTTGCTGTTGCGAACTTTCATTTCTTATCCTACCAAATTCCCTTGTCAGAAAATGTGTTTGTGCTGAGATGTTAGCTATAGCATCATTTCATCATCATATTCTCTCTTCTGTTCCAGAAATTTGATTCCCCAGAAGACTCTGGAGGTCCTCCAGGTTTAGGAGGATGGAGTTGAGCTGACCCCCAGGCACTTGGATAGCCCCCTCTCACATTTAAATAAGCCTTGGAAATGGTCCTTAGGGAGAGACTCCCAAGAGTTAGGCTGCCAGTGGACAAGCCTGCCTGAAAGCAAAGCAATGTAGAGAACCTTCACGAAGAGCACGCCAGCTAGCCCTCCCTCCACCCTCCTCTCCTCTCTCTCCCTTCCCTCTTTCCCTTCCTTCCTTCCTTCCTTCCTTCCTTCTTTCCCTCTTTCTTTCTCTTTTCTCTGCTTTAGTCTCTCTCTCTCTCTCTCTCTCTCTCTCTCTCTCTCTCTCTCTCTCTCTCTCTCCTCTCCCTCCCCTTTGTCGCCAGTGGGCATGCTCCCTGGGGTGGCACACCTGTTTGGTTCTCACACACTCACTCACAGAGCTGTGTGGGGTGGTTCACGCGCTACAGCTGGGACTCACTCACGGGGGCTCACACTCATTTATTTCTGGGGCTGGCGCACACTCTAGCTGCCGTGCTTGCTGGTTGCTGTGGTGCTCACACAGGCTCATGGGGGGCTTCGCCCACCTGAAGCTTGGACACCCCAGACTGGGGGTCCCAGGGCCATGCTCAGTGCATGCGGGCAGTGCTAGGATCAAACTCCTGGTTCATGCTTGCAGGGCAGGTGCTTCTGTCACACCCCCAGGCCTCCAAGGGCACCCTTCCTTCCCCCTCTTGTCTCAGGTTCTCCACACTGGTCCCAGAGGCTCTGACACAGGGCGGAGACGGGCAAGAGGGAAGACAGCGGTGAGGTCTCTGCCTGTGTTTCTCCAAGCCATGCCCTGCTGCCCACCCGCCCGGGCGCTGACTGGGCTCTGGGACGGGGACTGAGTCTTGCTGCTGCTGGTCCTGCCGTTCTCTTCTAGGGACCCTTCTGTTCTCGCCTCCAGCCTTGGCCGCTCTCCGGGCCTCTGCGGCGGGGCGGTATTCTCTATAAAGGGCCTGGCGCTGTGGGTTCCTAGGCAGGCTTTGCTTCTCCTGGCTCAGCTCGGCCTCTCCCCTGGCTGAGGGGACACAGGGAGCAATTACTCAGGCCCCGCTCACCACCCTGGCTGCCCCACCCCTGCCGGGACAATAGTGCGGGCCTGAGGCTCTGCGGGTGAGGGGTGATGGCCCTGCTGAGAAGCTGGAGACGGTGACGGTGACGCGAGCCTCCACCAGGGCTTTGGGTGACAAACACCGCCTCCCCTTCTGGCTTTCCAGTGAGAAAGGGGGCCCCTGAGAGTGACTGCCAGGACCCCGCGATCGATCGGGGTGGGGTGCTAGGAGAACGCCTTTCGGTCTGCTGGGGAGAGAAAACGGGGAGCATCAGGGCAGACGGCAGGCAGGAAAGAGAGGGCTCTTGTCCAGGGCAGCCTGGCCTGACCCCCCCTTGTGAGCACCCCACGGAGAGGAAAGAGGCTCCAGCAGGCCCTGGAGGAGTGGGGGGTCCTTTAAGTAGGGAACCTGGGCTTGCTCTCTGCTGGCTCCCTCCCCTCTTCTGCCCCTCTCTCTATCTCCCTTTGCTACCCTCCTCTTTTTTTCATTTTTAACTTTTTGGGTCACACCCAGCGATGCTCAGGGATTATTCCTGGCTCTGCACTCAGGAATTACTCCTGGCAGTGCTTGGGGAGCCATATGGGATGCCAGGGATCGAACCCAGGTCAGCTGTGTGCAAGGCAACATTCTCTCTTTCTCCCTCTTCTCTCTCTCAGAAACTGGATCATCGAGGCAAGCAGGGGAAGACCCCGAGTTCTCCTTCACTGTGGGTCTCTGGAGATGGTGCCTGGGAAAGGCTTTACAATGTAGTTGCTTATCTGGGACAGGAGCCCAAGTACCGCAGGAAGCCCAAGCCAGCAGGAAGGTGCTGGCCTTGCAGGCGGCTGACACAGACTGAGTCCCTAGCAACCTCTGTGGTCCCCTGAGCACTGCCAGGAATAATTCCTGAGTCCAGAGCCAGGAGTGACCCTGAGCAATGCAGGGTCTGGACCCAAAATAAAACAGGACAAAAGTCATTTATCTGGTGCAGCCCTTGAAGGCCTGAGAGGTTGAATTCTCTGCCTGAGACACAGCTGCGACCCTGCTGGGGGTGTGTGTGGGGGGTCACACGGTGCAGTCAATATGAAGCCACAGAAAGTGGGCTTTGGGGAAGCTGGGAAATGGATGATGGTGCAATGATGGGGGTCAGAGAGGCAGGAAACTGTGGGATGGGCTGGAGCAGAGCTGCCGCTGGGTTACTGGGGCCTGGGTCAGCAGGTCTGGAATTCCAGAAGCAGGCAGATAAGCAGCAGATGCCAGTGGAAAACTGGGATGCAGGAGGATCAGATTCCAGCTGGGAGCAGTGTGGGGCGCAGGCCGGGCTGATGGTCAGGTTGGAAGGTGGATTTCTGCTCCCCTCCCCCCAGGGAACTCTGCCCTTGTTCCCTCAGTGTGGGCTGGGGAAGGGCCAGCAGCAGGCAGGCACTGGGGGTGGGGGGAGCAGCATGAAGTAGCCAGAGCCAGCAGCTGTGTTGCATTAATAATGAATCAGGATCCGTTTGAATGGAAACAAGGCTGGAAGCTGGGCGATGCACCAGGGCTGGGTGGCCCGTGACGAAGGTTACACAGGCACGACTATGACCCGGGCAGCGGCCTCGCCAACCCTGGGCCTGGGTGGGGGGCGCGGCCTTTCCGTAGGGATTTCAAAAAGCTCCGACTTCTTAAGACATAGAAAGGCACAAGTGTTCTTTTCTTTGTTTGGGGGCTTACTCCTGCCTTTGCACTGAGACGTGACTCAGGGCGGGAGGGGGGGGCACATGGGAGGGAGGTGCTGGGGACCATGCAAGGCACCGCCCTACCCACTGCTGCGCCAGCCCCAGGCACAATCTCATCCCACCTCCGACCTGGGGTGCTGTCAGGAGCCCCTATATGCTTTGCCCAGGACGCAGGACACCGCCTGGCAGAGGCAAACCACAGGGCTGGGCCCTGGAGACAAATGGAAAGTGCCAGAGTGCCTGGCGGAAGGTTCCTTCCCAGACCTCCTGCCGCCAGATGGAGGGATCCGCCCCGGCCTTTGTCTCCCTGAGCCGAGGTTCTGGGAATAACTGTTAGGGCTGAGGCCTCTGCAGGATGGTTCCACCCCAGGCTCAGTACTGCCCATCAAGCGGACACTGCAGGGAAACGGGGTCATTTCAGTTTCAGTTTTAGTTCATTCAAGTTCACGGACCAGAGCGATAACGACAGGGAGAGAGCTGACCTTGTATACAGCCGACCCGCCTGTGACCCCTGGCACTCTGTGTGGTTCCTCAGGCCCTGCCTGGCATGATCCTTGAGCATGCTGGGTGGGGCGCAACATCCCATAAATAAATAAAATAAATTTCTCAGCCTACCTCTTCAGTCCTGTCAGCACTTTGGGTCACACATGGCTACGGGGCTCTCAGAGCACTGACGCTGAGCACCTGCCCCAGGGAGGCAAGCTCTGGGCTTGACCCTCTCGAGCACTGCAGGACAGACCCTTCTCTCTCCTGCTTCCAGAAAGTTCTCTGTGCTGGTGCACCTTGGAGTCCTCTGTGCGTGCTGTCCCCTCACCCGCCTACTGCCCCGTCCTGGGCCGGGGGTCATGTGCCCGCCTGGCTGTGGTGTTCCCTGAAAGTCGTGCTCCTTTGTCTGGGCTGCTCAAGAACATTCTGGAGGCAAGGCGGGATGGGGGAGGGAAGGGGGGTGGTCACTGGTGGTCACTGTAGTGGTCACACACATTTTCAACAGGGCTCAGACTAATGCCCACAGCGCACAGCTTCCGTGTTCGCAGACGCCTGACTGCTGGGGACCCCAGGCCCCAGAGCGCTAAGCCTTGTACTCAGAGCTCACTCATGACAGTGCTCAGGGGACCTCACAGAGGCTCAGCACACAAGGTGGGCATCAGGGATCAAAGTTAAGGTCTCATCATCCACGGAGCAGCTCCTGGGGCCCCTGCCCCTTCCTCTGAAGACTCAGGCTTTGATAACTCCATGTCCGCTAGATTTCATTTTGCATCTGCTTTCGACTGAAGGTCACATGGGCAAAGGGCATTGGGAGGGGGCTGTTAGCACCCTTAAACATTAATGACGCGGAGCAGCAGTTTCTTCCTTTGCTGTTTTTTTGTTTTTCGTTTTTTATTTTCTGGGTCATACCCAGCAATGCTCAGGGGTTACTCCTGGCTCTGCACTCAGAAATTACTCCTGGCAGTGTTTGGGGGACCATATGGGATGCCCAGATCGAACCTGGGTCGGCCTCATGCAAGGCTAATGCCCTACCCACTATACTATTGCTCCAGCCCTTCCTTTGCTCTGTTGTTTCCAAGTCTGTACCCGGCAGTGCTACAGGGCTTCCTTCTGCCTTTGTGCTCAGGGATCACTCAGAGGACCATGGTCAATGGCTGGGATGGAACCAGGGTGAGCTATAGGGCCCTGGACTCTCTCTCTCTCTCTCTCTCTCTCTCTCTCTCTCTCTCTCTCTCTCTCTCTCGCCCCAATGAAGGGTTTCTCACAAGGATGGCGAGGAAGCTGGAATGGAGAGGCCTTCCGGGGCAGTTAGGACTAAACGGACCCCCTCAAACAGCACGTGCAGGGCAGGGGGTGAGGACCGCGGCCTGTCAGGAAGGGAAGATCACCGAGAGGAAACAGCTTCCCTCTTCCTGGCTAGTGGCCTTGCTTCCTGTCATCTCTCTGCGTCTCTGTCCCTTCATGGGGAATGGGAATGACACTCCTCTCAGAACACTGTCGGGATGAATGAGTGAGCAGATGGGTGGAGGAACGCTGCCAATTAGCTCCAGTGTGAGAGAGTGACACAAGGGGGGTGGGGGGGCAGGAGAATTTCCTTTCTTTTTGTTTTGGTTTGGGGGGTCACATACAGCAGTGCTCAGGGCTGACTGCTGGCTCTGTGCTCAGGGGTTACCCCTGGCAGGGCTCAGGGACTATATGGGGTGCTGGGGATTGAACCCGGGTCAGCTGTGTGCAAGGCCAGCACTTTATCTGCTTCAAAAGATAACGGGGCAGTTCTTTGGCTGGTCAGTTCTTTGACTGCCCAGATGGGCCAATCAGCATGGCACAGATTAGCAGGAGAGAAGGGTGCTGGAGGGTGAGCTCGGCAGGGGGGACGGGATGCTACTCTGTACCCATGTGGTCAAACCTCCAGCACTGCAATGCCTGACCCACCCCACACCACCAGGATCGGCCCCTGGTCACAGAGCCCGGAGGAGTCTCTGAGCACTGCTGGACATGACCCACAAACCAAACCAAACAAACAACAGGAGAAAAGGCGAATGCAATCACAGATATAAGCTCAAAGGCTGAGCCTGGAGGGCAGGTTGGGGGAGGAGAGAGGGCCTGAGAAGCAGAGGGAGGGAGCTCAGGGGAGGAGAGAGCTTCCCAGGCAGACCAGGAGAGAAAACGCTTTGTAATGAGCTATCTGCCTCTTGCAGATAAAAAGCTATCTCCTATTGGGCTTGAGTGACAGTAGAGGAGGAGAGGGTGTTTGCCTTCCTAGAGGACGACCAGGGTTCAATCCTTGGCATCCCATATGGTCCCCCAGCACCACCAGGAGTCATTCCTGAGTGCAGAGCCAGAAGTAACCCCTGAGCACTGCAGGCCACAAAAAAAAAAAAAAAAAAAGACAAACAAAAACAAAAACTTACCTCATCTGGCTGGGGATCTGGCTCAAAAGGCTCAAAAGGCAGCTTTGCATGTAGAAGACCTGGGTTCAAACCCCAGCACCTGGCAGTCCCCAGCACTGCTGGGAATGACCCCCAAGCACTGAGCTGGGAGTAGCCCCTTTTGCTACCGGATATGGCCCCAAATCAAACAGTGAAAGCAAAGAAAATTATCTCTGGTAGTCAGCCTCTTTGCAGGTCAGAACCCTGTCTCTTTAGGAGCTCAGAGAGCGATGAAAGATTTTTCTGGTTTCCTGGGTCTTGATCTTTGGTTAAAAATGACCCACCAGCCAGAATGGCACATTTTGCGGTACCATATTCTGCTCCCCTTCAGCTAAGAGCAGCCTCATAGAAGCATTGATGACTTGTTTCCTGGCCTTGATCAAAGTCCTAGATGACCCGCTCTGGCTCTACACACACACACCCACATCGCCCCAATGGCCCCCAACCCCCATTATCTGATGCATTTCCTCCTCAACAGCCCTCCCCAGGGACCCTCTGGATGTTGCCAGCATGACGTCTATTGAATGAATTATTAGTTTCTTCAGGGGGATTGTCATTGATGGGACTTGGGGTCACACCACCACCGGGCAGTGTTCAGGGCTATTCCTGGCTGTGCTCAGGAGTAACCACATCTGATGGAGAGCCGGGCTGTGGTCAGAGGAACCATATGTGGGACCAGGGATGGAGCTGGGTCAACCGCAGGCCAGACGGTTGCCTCAGTCCTGTGCATCTCTGCACCTCTGGGTCCCTGGTTCTTTCATTTTAAGACTCCCGCTGGGCCAGTCCCCACATCAGCAGCCCTGCGCCTTCAGGCCCCAAAGCTCCCCAGGGAAGCAGCATGTCAGAGGGGAGATCAGCCCTGAAGACTCAGGGAGCCCCAACAAGGATGCCCCTGAGGGGTGTGTGGAGCCAATCTGATCCCTCTCAGCCCTGCTGCCAGCCCACTGCCCAGAGCTGGATGCCTTGGTTCAAACTCCAAGGAGGGAACCTGATTTAAAAAAAAACAGAGTTGGGGCCGGAGAGATAGCACAGAGGGGATGGCACTTGCCTTGCATGCAGATGACCTGGGTTTGATGCCCAGCACCTCATATGGTTCTGCAGCCTTGCCAGAGGTCAGCCCTGAGTGCAGAACCAGGAGGCAGCCCTGGGCACAGCCGAGTATAGGGGGAGAGAGAGACAGAGACAGAGAGAGAAAGAGAGACAGAGACAGAGAGATTTGGCTTCCTAGGCAAACATCGGGGCAGAGGGAGCCAGCGTGAGCCTGGGCAGAAGGACTGTCGCCCTGGCCCCCTGGGGTGGAAGAAGAGTGCATCCCTGAGCATGCAAACTCTTTGGGATCCATGTGTTTTTCTTTCTGGAACTGTAGAAAGGGAACTTCAAGTCGATCACCTCCTGGGCAACTGGCGCTTTGCTCCTGTGTCCCAGATGGATCCCAAGACGCTTCTCACCCTTCCCAGCCTGCGTTTCCTGTGAGACAAATCCCAACAACTCAGCTCCCACTGCTGCCGCTCCCCTGACAGGGGTCTGGGTGGGGAGACAGTTCCAGGGATGGGGGTGGTGCTCAGACTCATAGCTGGCTGGGATGGCAGGCCACACCAACTGCTCCTCCTAGAAGGCTGGAGACAACGTCTCACACACACACACACACACACACACACACACACACACACACACACACAACAGCTCCTCTGCCTGAGACAGGAGCGTGGCCTGTTCGGGGTGGAGGAGGTGTGCAGGCCCTACCTGCCTGAGCCCTGCAGCCCAAGATGAGGGCCGTTTCCATCCAGCCCGCACAAGTTTCCTTTTGTGGCATCGCCGTGTTAAAAATATTCCTCCCCGAAGGTGCAGCGTGGCGCAGCAGATGTCCCTGACTGAGCACTTGGGAAGGAGCTATTAAAAGGTACGTAATTAGGTTGTCATCCTGGGGCCTCCGAGCCGGGCTTCCAAACACCATCTTTGTCGAAAGTTTTCCAAACGTCGAATATTAGCGGAAGCCCATTTACCAAAAAGGTTGTCAATACCCAGGAGGACAGAGCTGTGGGCAGGCAGGGCCAGACGGCGCTGTGGGTCAAGGTGGACCTGGGCGCCTCTTTTCGTATCTTTCCCCGGCTCTGGGTCCAGCCCTATTTCTGTGACTGCCTCGCCCCCCTCCCCCACTTCACCTACCGCCTCACATCAGTTTTTCACCCCGTCGTTTTGAACTGAGTGGCCCAGATGCAGGGATGTGGGACTCATTACTGAGCCTGATGCATTTTAGGAACCCCAAAGGTTTCATACCTCGTAAGAAGGGATATCGGGCTCTGGGGTTAAGTCGGGGGGCACCATGTCAGTGACCCTGAAGTGACCAGCAACTTCTTCCTGTCTATGCATAGAGCCTGATTCCGGGTCCGTCCACCGCCGAGCTGGACCTGTTAGAACCCCTCCCCCATTCCTGCCTGCGGGTTCTGCAGGCTCATCTGCTCCCACCATCCGTCTCTGCAGCAGCTGCTTATTCAGTGTCTGTGCAGGAAGCAGGCTGAGCGCTAGGGGCTGAGCGGCGGCCGCCGCCACCCTCGTCACCATGGAGAATGATGGGTTTGCTGGGCAAAGACATTCATCACAGGGTTCCGGAAATAAACGTGCATGAAAGGAAGGGACAGGCAGGGCTCTGTGAGGATGTGACAGAGGAAACTGACCTCTCAGGCGAGGAAGCTGAGAACCACTTCCCACATGGATGATGACTGGCAGAAAGCTCTGTGTGTGTGTGTGTGTGTGTGTGTGTGTGTGTGTGTGTGTGTGTGTGTGTGTGAGCATGTGTTGCTGTGCATATGTGTTAAGGGGGATGTGGACCCTGTGATTCTTTTTTTTTTTTCTTTTTGGGTCACACCCAATGATGCATAGGGGTTACTCCTGGCTCTGCACTCAGGAGTTATTCCTGGCGGTGCTCAAGGGACCATATGGGATGCTGGGAATCGAACCCAGGTCGGCTGCATGCAAGGCAAACGCCCCACCCGCTGTGCTATTGCTCCAGCCCTGACCCTGTGATTCTTTCAGGGAATAGTTTGTAAAAAAGGCCCTGCATGAGCCTGAAAGGAAATTGCTCCTTGGGGGCTGGAGAGATAAAACTCAGAGCAAGTGCTTCCTTGCCTGTTGCTGGCCTGGGCTTGGTCCCTGGCACCCCGAATGGTCCCCTGAACTCTGCCAGAAGTGATCCTTGAGCTCAGAGCCAGGAATAAGTTCTGAGCACTGCAGGTTGGTCCCCAAACAAAACAAAACAAACAAACAAGCAAAAACCGAAGCAAAAATTAGATTCTTTCATGAGCTCTTTATCCTTCTGGACTTTAGAAAGCATTGAGAATTATGGTTCAACAATCAATGTAAGGGGAAGGTTAGGAAGCTAGCTCAAGGGCTGGAGTGCATGCCTGGTGTCCCCAACTGCAATCCCCACAACCACAAAATGGCCCCCATCACTGCCAGGCATGGCTCAGGTGGCCCCAAGCATCAGTGACCACGGCTGCTGACCACTCACAGGCTGCACAGTTGAGGTGAGGCTCTCCAGGAGTAAACCTGGAGCCTGTGGGCCTAATGGGGGGGGGGGGGGGGAGGAGGAGAGGCGGCACTCCCACCCTCAACTTTATTATTTTTTATTTATTATTTTGCTCTTTGGGGTCACACGCAGCGTTGCACAGGGGTAACTCCTGGCTCATGCACTCAGGAATTACTCCTGGTGATGCTCTGGGGACCATATGGGACGCTGGGAATCGAACCCGGGTCAGCTGCATGCAAGGCAAACGCCCTACCCTCTGTGCTATTGCTCCAACCCCTCCCACCCCCAACTTTAAAGAGGTAACTAAACACTAGAACTTCCTGTATGAGGTTGGTAGAAGGCTGGAGAGAGAGTCCAACAGGAGAAGCACATGCTGGGCCTGCAGGAGACCTGGGGCCAGTCCCTGAGGCTGCCAGGCGTGGCCCAGAAACCAACCAAGACAGAGGGGCCATGCGAGCCTCTGGACACCCGTGGCCTTACCCATTGCCAGCTGACTGCTGGGTTGTGGCATGGGCACAGGTTCCTTAAGCTCACACACACCCAACCACAGCTTGGTTCATTTGTGTGCTCCAGAGACTCGAACCCATGGCAATTGTTTCTGTATTCTGTTTTCTCTTAGGCTTTTGGACCATACCTGGCAGTGCTCAGGGCTGACTCCTGGCTCTGTGCTCAGGGATCACTCCTGGGGGGCTCAGGGGACCATATGAGCCCAGGTTGGTCGTGTGCAAGGCCAGAACCCTCCCCTCTGGGCTGTCCCACTTCTGTTTCCTTTGGGGGGCGGGGATCACACCTGCAGTGCTTAGGGGCTGCTTCCAGTTGGGCTTAGGGGATCGGTCGGTGCCAGTGAAGGAGCCTGCGCCTCCATCCTGAGCATGAACCCCAGTGCATGGAGCTATCTCTACAGCCTTCGTGGTAGCTTCTTTTGCTGAGTCCTGCTCAGGTCCTGAGAGATAAGGCTTCAGACAAATCAATCAGACCAGGTTTTCTTCGATGGCCAAGAGAGCTGGCCTTGGCTGCCTCCTCCTGGAGGCCTTCCTTGATACTCTTCCTGCTTTTACCCCTTTGGCTGTATCTTATGGCTACTTCCCCAGATCAGGAAATATCACTTTATGGAAGAATTCCTTATGAATGTATAATCTTATCAGACTAGAGGAAGCTGGTTTTACTCAACACCCCCAGTTGCTAGACACTTTGCTTGTTTCCCCTGTTCTGCAGACCTCTGAACCTCTTCTGCGAAGGAATATGCTGTATACCAGCCCTTCCTTCTCCTTTAACATTTTGTTTGTTTGTTTGTTTGGGGACCACACCTGGTGGTGCTCAGGATTTCTCCTTGGCTCTGCACTCAGGAATCAGTCCTGGCAGTTCCTTGGGACCACATGGGATGCAGGGATGGAACCCAGGTCTGCTCGTGCAAGATAAGAGCCATCCACACTGTCCCATCACCCCATCTTGATCAGAATAAACATTCTAGGTAGCAATGCACACAAGGGCCAGCTTTACCAAGCACACATTTTCTTATTTGTGATGCTGTAGGTAGGGCACGTTGTGGTGCTCATTCCACACAGGATGGTGGGGGGCCTCAGGCCCCCGAATCCCTCCAGAGGAAAGGATGGGGGGAGTCTCAGCAGGAGAGAGCCAAAGAGGCAGAGGCTGAGCCCTGGGCAGGTCAGTTCCCATCCCTGCTTCTTCTGCTCCTGCCCTGCCTGTGTTCACCCTAAGAACCAAGTCTGTCTCTCCTGGGGGGCTCTCTGTCCTGATAGCAGCCAGCCACTTCAGTCGTGTAAACAGAGCCTGGACATGGAAGGAGATGAGACCTCCAGCACTGAATTCTCCCAAGGAACTTTCCCCGCAGCCTCAGCGGCCCTGGGGAGGAAGTGAGGGACAGTCTGAAACTGACCTCGAGTTTCAGTCCTGGAAGAAGCAGGGCCAGAGAGCACGTGGCCACTGTGGGTAGGCTTGTCACGGGAGTGTTTGAAGTTCCTCCCAGTCCCTCCTGGCCTCTGCTTCATTGTCCATTACACAGAGCTGATCCTGCCTGATCCCTGTGTGACCAGGAAGGTGACATCATGAAGCCGATCTACCTACTTCAGTGAGTCAATCAACGTAAGAGCATCCAGGAATGTGAAGGCAGAAAAGAAGAAACCAAGACTCAAGCCTGATTCTTTTTTTTTTTTTTTTTTTTTTTTTTTTTTGCTTTTTGGGTCCACCTGGTGATGCTCAGAGGTTACTCCTGGCTCTGCACTCAGAAATTACCCCTGGCGGTGTTCAGGGGATCATATGGGAGGCCAGGGATGGAACCCAGATCAGCTTCATGCAAGGCAAATGTCCTACCCGCT
Source organism: Sorex fumeus (assembly GCF_029834395.1). NCBI lineage: Eukaryota > Metazoa > Chordata > Mammalia > Eulipotyphla > Soricidae > Sorex > Sorex fumeus. Next base: position 4,439,861 of record NW_026606060.1, on the reverse strand, counting down.
GTACTCTCACTCTGGCCCCCGAGACTGATTCCTTCCTCTGAGGAAGGCACACCTGAGAGTGTGCAGGGGCCACCCCTGGGGGGTGGGGCGTCCATCTGCAGTGCTGAACTTCGTCAAGGTTGCAGCTATGTGAAATCAAAGTGCCTTCATCTCTGTACTACCTCTCCCACCCAAGAATTGGAGGGACGATGCCACAGAGCAGACATGGACTTTGTGCTGTGTCCATCACTGTAGCCAACACCTGCAGCAGCATCTGCCACCCAACAAGCCCTCAGAACCCCTTTGAGAAATGAATGACGTCAAGCTGGAGAGATAGCATGGGGCAGGAGGAGGCATTTGCTGTGCAGGCAGTTGACCCTGGTTCAAGCCCCTACACTGCTTGTCATCACCCCCAGCCCTGCCAGGAGTGATCCCTGAGCACAGTCAGGTGTGGCCCAATCACCAGCCCCAAACGAATAAATGTGCAATTAACCAGTCTGCTCCAGATGCCACACTTCATAGGCGTTATTCCACTTTGCCCTCAAAACAACTTTCTCACAAGGGTATAGGATATTTCCCTTTTGCACAAGAACTGAGTGCTGAAAGGAGGTAAAGGAATATATAGAATAGCCTTTCAAGTACTTTTACTGTGAACCATAATGAAGAGAAGAGGAGAGAGAGAGAGAGAGAGAGAGAGAGAGAGAGAGAGAGAGAGAGAGAGAGAGAGAGAGAGTTGTCTGCTATAGGTAGGCTGGAAGAGGGTGGAGGGAAGGAAAACTGGGGACATTGGTGGTGGGAAATATACACTGGTGAAGAAATAGGTATTGGAACATGGTATGAGGGAAACCTAATCATGAACGTTTGTAACTGTGTATCTCACAGTGTCAATTTTTAAAAAACTTCTTTTCATTTTGCAGATGGGGAAGTTGAGGCTGGAATGAACTTTGGAACTGTGTATCTCACAGTGTCTCAATTTAAAAAAAAACTCCTTTTCATTTTGCAGATGGGGAAGTTGAGGCCTGAATGAACTTTGGAACTGTGTATCTCACAGTGTCTCAGTTTAAAAAAAACTTTTTCATTTTGCAGATGGGGAAGTTGAGGCTGGAATGAAGCCATTTCTACGGGGCGTAGAGCTGGTATCTGAGGGGTGTTTTGAAGTCAGCTGTCGGTCCCATCCCCTTGCTTCCCGCCGGATGGTTCGCTACAGGAGGGAAGTTTCTCTCGTGCTCTGCAGTACTGAGCAGGTCTTGCAGCCCAGCGAGCACTCGGTGGCGTCGCGAGCTGGCGAGGACAACATCCTACTTATTAGTTGGGATTTTTTAAATCCCAGCAAGGCAAGCAGCTCAAGGGCAGGGGTCATTGTCCGAGCGCGGGGCAGAGCCGGCGCTGAAATACCCACGAGCTCAGCAGCATTATTTTATGATGACCATAAAGCGGAAGCTGAAGGGCTTCCTTTGAGTCGGCCTTTGTGCTGGGTGACTTTTGCTTTGCGTTCTTATAGAGGCCACCCCCGGCGGCGCCCAGCCAGGCCGTATGGGCAGGGGGTGGAAGCGGGACCTGGGCGTGCGGCGCGTCTGCTCCGCCGCTTGACCCGTCGCCCCGGGCCCTGGCCTTGCCTTCACGGGAAGCCAGGGCCGTCCCTGAGCCTGCGGAGGCTTGGAACCCCGGAAGGCTTCAAAGGAAGCGGGTGGAAGCGGGCTGCTAGGGAAAGGAGCGGCAATCAACACGCCACGGCCCCCGGGACCGCCCGCAGCCTCTGGCCACGCCCCCGCAGGCCTGCAAGCTGATAGGCTGCGGGTGTCAGGTGGGCGGGCCTGGCGGAGCTCTAGCCCAATCCGCTGGCTCCACACTTGCGGCCCGGGACTCGGTGCCTTGCACGTCTGTGCTCCCGGCAACCGACCAATGTTCCTCTCCAGCCCCACCCAGAAGCACCGCGGGGGCTCGGAACCTTTGGTCTCTGGGTCGCCCTGTGGCTAGCGCTGAACCTCTGTGCAGACACCTCCAGAGTTTGAGTTTTTCCTTTTCCTTAGGACAGAAGCTATTAAATAAAAACAAAGGGAAAAGTGCTTAACACGATGCCTAACGTAGATGCCTAACTCGTGAGGGCGGGAGCTGTCAGTCACAGCTCACGGGGCGCCCGGCGGCTTTAGTCTTCTCTATAGTGCAGAATGAATGAACGAGTGAATTTCTCCGTGATGGGTACCCCACATCACAGCTTCCCCCCTTCGGCGCAGCCTTACTTATTGGCCCTTCTGGGAAGCCTCTAGAAGAGTCAGCCCCGTATTTCTTTCACTTGGCCGCCCCCACCGCACCTGGCAGGGATGCAGCGAGAATTTGCAGCACCGCAGCGGAGGGAGAGAACTGTTGGCGTGAACAGCATCACTGCGGGAACCACAACCCTGCACGCAGCTGCTCTGGGGCCGGACTCCAAGGCCCACGCTTGCAAGGTGTGCGCTCTGGGAGCTGTTCCCCGGCCACCTGAACCCCGAACCCGCTTTTGGGACTTTATCCTTGCTCCAAAATTGCAGGGCCTACTGCTGGTTTTACAAAGCACATTACAAATGGCGTCAGAGAAGGAGCTGGGGGTGGGGGGTGAGGGGGGTGAGGAGCAGGGGGTGGTATTCTGGGTTGAATTCGGGAGATCAGAGAAGTGCGACACTAAGTTGAGGGTTTGGAAGGCAGGCTGGCTCGGAGGTCTGGAGGACAGGGATTGCAGGCAGGAGCTGCGTTCCACCCCCTCACTGCATGTTCTTCCCCCTCTCCCCCCCCCTTCTGCTTGAGGTGGCCCCCTGAGCACTGAACTGGGAGTAGACCCTAAGCACCACCAAGTGGGCTCACCACAACTCCATCGTGAGACTTGTTGTTACGGTGTTTGGCATATCGAATACATCGCGGGTAGCTTGCCAGGCTTTGCTGTGTGGACATGATACTTTCGGTAGCTTGCCGGGCTCTCTGAGAGGGGCGGAAGAAACGAACCTGGGTCGGCCTAGTCGGCCATGTACAAGGCAAATGCCCTATCCATTGTGCTATCGCTCCAGCCCACAGACTACATAATAAAATAAAATTAAAAAAAAAAAAGATCGCAAACCTGTCCAGGACAGTGTCTCCTTGAGAGACCATGCTGGGAACGATCTGTAGCCCAGTACCCTAAGGAAATTTGAACTCTCCTGGCTTCAGTCTTTTCGTCTGGCAAATGGATCTATTATCCCAAAGGCTATTCCAAAACTCCCAAGTGATCACAGGAGGAAGAGACTTTGAAAGGAATGAGCTTTTTTGCAGTTTCCTTCCAGAACTGTAAGGCCACGTCTGAGCTCCCAGAGCCTCCCCTCCCGGAAACCCTGGTAACCCAGTTTTTTGGGGGTTTTTTGCCACACCCAGCGATGCTTAGGGGTTACTCCTGGCTCTGCACTCAGGAATTACTCCTGGTGGTGCTTGGGGAACCATAGGAATGCCGGGGGTCACAGTTGGATCAGGCACCCTCCCTGATGTACTTTCTCCCTGGGCCAAGTATTCCTGATCTTGCCCTGCCCACACCAGCTTTCCCAAGACTTTCCTGCAGGGATAGATGACTCCAAATAGGGACTGTCAGAGAAGCCACTCACCAAAGATCTTTCAGGCTAATGCTCTCAACACATGTATGCACCACACACACACACACACACACACACACACACACACACACACACCCTTACGCCCCCATGCCCCAACATACTCTCTCACACACACTCACACCAACCCGCCCTGGCATTGCCCGATGATGACCCCGTGAGTCACCTGGATAAGGTGAAGACTCAACAAATATTTATCAAACGAATAATGAGGCCTGGCTGAGCCGGGTGCTCTGAGGATGAGCAGGTCTGGCCCTGGAGGTGACTCTGCTTCCTAATCCAGGCTGTGTGCTGCCAAACACAGTCATCCGGACTTTCCTAGAGGTGCTCCCGGCACCATCTCACCTTCTGCATTTTACTGCAAGCTCTGCATATCTCCCCCCACCCCCACCCCGAGTTCATGTGGGGGACTGTGTCCCAGACTCCTTTGGGACCACCTATCCTTGCCAACATGTGGTAGGTGTTCAATAAACGTGCGCTGAGCTGAAGGTGGGGACAGAAAGAGAAATAAGGCCTGGGCCCTGCTTTCCAAATATTTACAGTTTAGTGGAAGAGACAGGCGGGTATGTAAGAATACTATGACAGAGTACCAACCACCACTAGTACCAAAAAAGGAACCCAGGGGAGATGCCATAGAAGATCAGAGCTGGGCAGATGTACCAGGGATGGAAGGATCTGGGGAACGCTTCCTAGAGAAAAGGAATAGAATTAGAAACTGGATCCTGAAGACTGAAAGACATGCAGGTGTTGACGGAGCAAAGGGGAATGAGGCACTCCCAAGAGCTCGTTCAAGCTGTGTCTAGGAGATTTGAATTGATTCAGTGTAGCTGGAGCCGAAGGGTGCGCCCATGTGCAGGATGCTAGGCCAACCCGGGCAGGGCTCTAGATACCAGAGGGGCTGTGGGGGATCTGGGAGCAGTGACCAGAATGTTGAGGTCAGGAGAGAGAGCCAGGGCCAGAGTAAGCTGCGGGGTCAGCCCTGCTCGGGGGTCAGTACAAGGTCCTGAGCCAAGATGTTTTTTTCTCTTTACCCATAACTTTCGTCTGGGGGCCACACACAGCTGTGTTCAGGGCTTACTCCTGGCTGAGTCCAGGGGTCTCTCCCGGCGGATTTGGGGAACCGGAAGGGGTGCAAGCGCCCTCCCCGCTGGACTAAGGCTTGAGCCCCCTCATCCGGACACTGTGGGACCCCATCCTGTGCCAGACCCCGGAGTATCTAAGCTCCACGCCTGGGGCGCATCTAAGCCGGAGCCCCAGAGATACCAGAGGGGCTGTGGGGGATCTGGGAGCAGTGACCAGAATGTTGAGGTCAGGAGAGAGAGCCAGGGCCAGAGTAAGCTGCGGTGAAACCGCCCGGGCGCGCTCCTGCAGCTTCTTCCTACCAACCCTCCTCCCGGCCCGGGTCGGTGCGGCTGCTCCTGGCCGGGACTCCCGCCTCCACCTCGCAGAACGCGGCCACACCTGCAAGGAAGGGAGACCGCGAGGGGCGGGCGCGGGTGGGGAGGGGTCGCCGGCTCCGCGCGCGCCTGCGTGTGCTCTGCGCCCCCTGCCGGTCTCGTCCTGCATCGCCCCGCGCGCCACGCCGCACTCCGCCCCGCGACGCCCCCTCTGCCCCCGGCCGAGGAAGGGGCCTGGCGCGGACCCGGAGGGTGGGGAGCTGCTGCCCTCGGCTTCTCTTGGGTGCTGGAGCAAGCAGGGACTCCTCCATGTGCCTGCAAAGGGGAGGTGGAGGCGGGGCTGCTCGTTCTCCCGGACCGTCCTGATCGTGACTCAGCCCGGAGTCAGCCTGCAGAGAGCTGGGGCAGGGGTGTGGGAGCTGCTTTCCCGCCACTCTGATTGGGCCGCCCTCTCCACAGTCCCTCTCCTCCAGGAAGTCGGCCATCGGCAGTTTTCCACTAAAGATTAGGGGGAAGGTTTGCTTTCTTTCTTTTTTTTTTTTTTAATGATGTGGGGGGTGTCACACCTGGCGATGCTCAGAGCTTACTCTTTGCTCTGCACTCAGGAATCACTCCTGGTGGTGCTGAGGGGACCATATGGGATGCTGGAGACCCAACCCAGGTGGGCCGTGTGCAAGGCAAAGGCCCTCCCCACTGGGCTGTGGTTCCAGCCCCCTGTTGTCTTTGAGTTTTGCAGTGCTGGGAAGGGAACCCAGGGCTTACCTCAGGAACCCAGGCAACTGAGCAGGTGGTGGGCTCACGCTTCCGGGGCCCCAGGAGCAAGTGCTTTCTGAACTCCTGTGGAGCAGATGCTCTCTGCTACCCCCACTGCTGATCTCTAGCTTTGGTTTTCTTGTTCTTCCTTTTTTGGTGTGGGGGATCGAACCCGGGGCCTCACGTGTGTGCTTCATGCCTAGCCCCTGCTTCCTACAGTGGGGCGGGGTCTCTGCAGGCCCTTCAGTGCTCAGGAGCAGAAGAATCCTCACCAGCTGCAGTGCTTCTCTGGGGAGGAAGTGGGGATGGGGCGAGTGCTCCTGAGGCCTGTCCCATCCAGGGCCACCTTCCTGGGGGGCTCACATGCCCTTCGTGGGCAGAGAGACAGGACACGGTTTAAGGGGCTTGGCTTCTTGCCGCCAAGCCAGGTTTGACCCCTGGCACCACATATGGTCCCCCACCAGGAGCCATCCCTGAGTGCAGAGCCAGAAGTGAGACCCGAGCACCACTAAACCATAACCAAAACAAAAGCCTAAAAGCCCTTCACCAGCTACTGCCATGGGCTGTCTGTCCCCCAAAGAGGAGGCGGGTGGCATGTGGGCCTGGGTCAGCGGTCAACGCTCTCTCTTCAGATCCCGCCCGAGGCTCCCATCACTGCAGGAAAGGCTGAAGTTCCCCTCTTGGCCCACGGGCACCCACTGCTCTGGGCCAGCTGATGGCTCAACCCATCCCAGCCCTGCACTTTCGGGGCCTCTTCCCACCCTTCCTCAGACTCCCACACACCTGCCCTCCACAGGCTTGGCACCTCCGCCTGGCCTGCGGAGTCCCCAGACACCGAGCTGACCCTCCCATTCCTGGGGGATGTTTGGAGGCCCTCCCGCCCCCCCCTCCCCCGTCTCCAGCCAAGCTCTCTCAGGCTCATCCCGGAGCCAAGTCATGCTCTCCTGGGTGGGCCCCTCTGTCATAGGCTCTGGCCCCTTCCCACCCTGTGTCTTTCCAGGGTGAGTGCTGTCTGCCTCCAACACGGCGCTTGGCTGGTGTGAGGAGAGAGCCTGGCACCAAGGCTCCAACAATGCGGAGAGGAGCGGGCGAGTGTGCCAGGAGCCCGGCCGGCCGCGAGGAGGCCTGGGCTGGCGCCCTGGGCGCAGCGCCGGGCAGCGCCGCATCCCCGGAGGCTCAGGACAGCTCTGCAGAGGAAAGGCCCGCAAAGGCGTGACGACACCCCAAGCCCGCAAAACACAGAAGGGGGAGAATGTTTCAAGGAGAGAAGAGCGAGAGCAAGGGCACGGATCGGCGTGGGAAAGGAGCGGCGCTGGGCACGTGGGGAGGGACGGTCGGTCGGGGCAGGGTAGGAGGGGGCTGGCGGGCAATGCACCCGCGGGCACAGTCAGGAGCTTCCAGCAACCAATCACGCTGCTTCCGACCCCAGAAGCGGCTCCCGGGCTGCCCTTGGTCAGGTGAGGAGGGAGAGGACAGCAGGTGAATTGCTTGCCTAGCATGTGGCAGGCCCTAATGTAATCCCAGCACCCGATAATGTCCCCTGAGCACTGCAGGAGTGCTCCCCGAGCACAGAGCCAAGAGTAAGCTCCGAGCACTGCCAGGCATGGCCCCAACTAAACAAATATTTCTTTACTTACATATTATTATATATGTTTGTTTGTGTATGCTATATTATTGTATTTCTGTATTATATCCCAGCAAACAGGCCCTTGGACAGGGCCCTTCCCAGCTCTGCAGATTTGAAAGGGCCAGGTCACTTCCCACACTGCTCGCAATGAATCCAAGTTTCAAAATGTCCTTATTTTGCAATCTGACTCAAAAGGGTGGGGAGTGGAAAAATTATAGACAGCAGTCACCATGGGACCTTGGCTTAATATAACTGGTGACCTGGGAAACGACAGAAGCAGAAAATAATTTCCCTTTTCAACTGAGGAACCAAGACAGCCTCTCACAACTGATCTGAAATAAAGATGTTTCTCCCGGAGTGCTTCTGCGTTTGCAGGAGAAGATTCTGTGCTTGTGCTTTCTCACTGGTTAGGTTGGGGTTGCTTTATTTATTTATTTATTTAAAAAAATATTTTGGTCCACTCCCAACTGTGCTCAGGACTTATTTCTGGCTCTGTGATCAGGGATCACTCCTGATAGGTTTGGGGGACAGACCCTGTGGGGTGCCAGGATCAAACCTGGGCTGGCTACATACAAGCTAAGTGCCCAACTCTCTGTACTATCACTCAGGTGCCCCTGGGATTTTCTTTTCTTTCTTCAGTTTTGGGGCCACCCCCAGCAGTGCTCAAGGCACTGAGCTCAAGGGTCACTCCTGGTGGGTTTGAAGGTCATCTGGGGTGCCAGGGATCGAACCTGGGTTGGCTGCATGCAAAGCAAGCACCCTACCCATTGTGCTATTCCACTGATCCTTCCTCTGTCTTTTCTTTTCTTCCCTTTCTTCTTCTTTTTCTTCTCTCCTTCTTTCCCACCCACTTTCTGATTTTTCTTCTTCCCACTTCCTAGTTCTTTGGCTTCAGAATTGCACAGAGGTTAAACCAATCAGAGACTACTTTATTGAGGGGTTCACCAGTCAGTGCTCAGGCTCTGTTCATGGCACCCTATGGGGTGGGGATGGGTCTCTCCCGGGGGTGCTGGGTACATGTAAGGTTTGGGATCAAGGCCAGGCCTTCAGCAGCTGAAGCACATGCCTACTAGCTCTTAGAACTGTCTTGCAGCCCATAAAGGCTCATTGTTTGGGGCACGATCTCCCAAACAGTGTTCAGGAGGCCCAGGCCCCACCAGCAGGCAATTCGATGTAAAGACCCATGGATGTGATACTGCTCAGGGCCTGCAGTGTTGGGGACCTCTGGGACCCCCTGGCGGGTCTGGGGCCACCAGGGTCATAGAGTGTGCCATGTATGGGGAGGCCCATGGCCACACCCAGTGATGCTCAGAGGACCATCATGGGGAGGGTGATACAAGTGATGTTGGCCGCATGCAGCTTAGCCCCAGTACTGTTTCTCTGTTCTCTGGCTCATTCTTTTATGGGAGGTTCTGGCAGTGCTCAGGGCTTACCCCTGATCACTCCTGGTGGTGTTTGGGGACCGCAGGTAATGCAGCGAGCCTCTGACCTGCCTACATCTCTGGCCCTGGGCTTCTTCTTTAAGGGCATCTTTCAGAACCACCTCACTGGACAGCCGGGTGGGAATATAGCAGTGAAGTCACAGTGGAAAGCAGTATGGTGATCCTCCAAACAGTGATAAGAGGGAGAATAAAAGAAAAATTACTAGTAAATTCTTTTTATTTGTGGGGGAAGGGTCACACCCAGCAGTACTCAGGGCTTACTCCTGGCTCCACACTCGGGGATCACTCCTGGCGGGGGACCATATGTGGTGCTGGGGATTGAACCTGGGTCACCTGCCTATAAGGTAAACACCCTCCTCACTGTATTGCTCTGGCCCATCCAATTTATTTTGAGTGCATAGCCAAGCAGAGCATTGAGCTCTAAGCACTTTGGAACCACTGAACTAAGCACTGGGCAGTACAGAATTACCATTTGATCCAGCAATTCACTTCTGGGAATTTATACAAAACAGGTAAAAGCAGGCACTGGAAGTCACATATTTATTCACGTATGTTATAGCAGCTGGAGCGATATAGCAGTTGAAGCGATATAGCAGCTGGAGCGATAGCACAGCGGTAGGGCGTTCGCCTTACAAGCGGCCAACATGGCCGACCCGAGTTCGATTCCTCCGCCCCTCTCGGAGAGCCTGGCAAGCTACCGAGAGTATTCGATATGCCAAACACAGTAACAACAAAGTCTCTAATGGAGACGTTACTGGGCCCGCTCAAGCAAATCGATGATCAACGGGAGGGCCTTTACCTTTTACCTTACCTTATGTTATAGCAGCACCAATCCAGTAGTTAAGGGGGCAAATCGTCAGCATGCCCACCGACGCAGTTGCAGATCTGAGAATCGGTAAAGGGAGAGGGAACAGAAAAGGGACGGGCTGCAGACTGGTTAGTCCAGGGCCCCGTTTGAGTCTAGCACCCTGGGTCTATCCCGAGGGATCCTAGCTTTGCTGGGGAGGCCCCCTTCCCCCCAGCTTTGACGTTTTCATACAAGGGAAAATTACTCAGCCTTATAAAGAATAAAATTCTGACCTCTGCTGGGACATGGATGACCTTGAGGAGAGTGAAATAAGCCAGACGCAACAGGGCAGGAATGAGCCGGCTCAGAGGGCCCAGCATGACGGGGCCCTGGGCCTGACCCCCCACACACACCACATGGTCCCTGTGCACTGCTGGGAGCAACGCCCAAGCACCACAGGGGGTGTCCCCAATCCAGACTAACAAACAGGACACATGTTGTCCAGGTCCTCTTCTCAGAGGTGCCCAGAGAGTGGAAGGTGTGGAAACAGCAGAGTGGAGATTATGAGGTGACATGGGCAGGGCAGGACGCTGCAGCTAAGTCACAGGCTCTTCATTTCCCTTGAGAAAGCACTCAGTGTATGGGCAAGACGGTTACTTGGACTTTATTGGTCACTGTAACTTCTATGGGGCAGGCACCGTATTACAGAGGGTAGGGCACTTACCTTGCACATGACTGACCCCGATTCGATCCCCAACATCCCATATGGTCACCCAAGCTCCTCCAGGAGTGATGCCTGAGAGCAGAGCAAGAGTAAGCCCTGAGCCTCGCTGGGTGTGACCTGGAAACAAACAAAGCAGAACAAAGTTGCTTTTAGATTCTGCCACACGATAGGACAGTGGGTAGGGTGTTTGCCTTGCACATGCCCGACCCGGGTTTGATCCCCGACATCCCATATGGTCCTGGAATCAGCCCTGAGCATTGCCGGATGTGACCTAAAAAAGACCAAAGAAACAAAAAAGTAGATTTGGACACAATTCATTCATTCATTCATCATCCTGTTATTTGTCGATTGCCTCGAGCAGGCCCCAGTAACGTCTCCTTCATCCTAGCCCTGAGATTATATTCAAGGTTCTTTAGGAGAATGAGACCCATCACTGTTACTGGTATTTGGCATATTGGGTACGCCACGGGGAGTTTGCCAGACTCTGCCCTGTGGGCAGGCTACATTCGATATTTTGACACAATAACAGCTGAAATTATAAATCAACCTAGCTGCCCAGCCCCCAACACAGGTGAGCTGGAGCAACAACTCCCGGGGAAGCAGGGTCCTCGGTGGACTCTCAGGCTCTGCGGGACCTGGTCTGGAGAAACAGGTTCCATCCCTACCTTTCTTCTGCATCCCAAATCCCACTGAATCCTTTAATTGCCTCTCTGGGTTGCTACCTTGAAGCTAAAGGTGAAGGTGCGGTCACGGCCAGGCCTGGCCCTCTCGAGGTGCAGTTTAGTACGAGAGCAAGAAAGTCAAGGCTGGAATGATAGGACAGCAGAGAGGGTTTGCCCTGCACGCAGCTGACAGGGGTTCAATTCCCGGCATCCCATATGGTCCCCCGAGCACCACCAAAAGTGATTCCTGAGTGCAGAGCCAGGAGGAACCCCTGAGTATCTCCAGGTGTGACCCCAAAAGCACCCTCCCAAATTAAAAAATAAAAAGGAATGAGAAAGGCAAGGCTTGACTCCCTGGGGTGAAGGGGCCCGTTGGCCATGCAGTCAGGGCTTGCTCCCATTGCCGGGGCCTCTCTGGCATCTGACTGCCCAGGGTAAGTGGGGAACTCAGACTGGGATCTTACCTCTCAAGCCCCCAGCGCAGCCTGTGGCCTCCCCATCTTACCTTCTCAACCCTGGCACCCACTTCCCTCACCCACCCCTCCCAAGAGAAGCTGTGAGGTGGAAATAGCCCTGGTCTTGTCCAGGTGGCTACGGAGACCCAGCAAGTCAGGTCTGGGACAGCCCGTGTGGGCCCCAGAGTAAAACATAGGCCGCCCAGGGGCCCCGTGACAAGAAATGTGCCTGAATCCTCCCCTTCTTGTTTGGGTTTTTCTGAGAGTAACGAGAATGGGTGGTGGTCTCTACAGTGAGTTTGATTTGCATTTGCCTCGGGATGATCAACTGAGCTGAGGCCATGGGCCTCAGTGCTCGGGGACTGTGCAGTGCCTGGGCTCGAACCCAGGCTGGCTACATGCAATGTGTGTGCTCAGCCCTGGAGCCCTCTCCCGGCCAAGACATTCGTTCCTCTTCTTTGGAGCCTTACCTGGTCAGATCCTTTGCCTATTTTTAAATCAGGTTCACTGGGTTTGGTTCTACGTATTCTGGATTCTACTACCTTACCAGGTCAATTATTAAAGAGTTGCAAATAGTTTTCTCCATTCTATATATTCATCTTTCTTTCTTTTCATAACTCTTGATCATTTTCTTTGATGTATGGAAGTTCTTAATTTTGGTGAAGCTCAGTTATTTTATTTTTGCCTGTGCCTTTGGTGTCCTATCCAAGAAAGCATCACCGAACCAATTTCCTGAAGTTTTTCACTTGTTTTTTTTTTCTTAAGAATCTCATAGTCTTGCTCCTATTTTGATCCTTTTATCCATTTTGAGTTCATTGATGAAACCTTTCATCCATTTTGAGTTACTTCTTGTCTAACGTGTTACAGGTTCGACTTTGTTCTTCTGCCTGTAGAGATTCAGCTTTCCCTGCACTATCTGTGGAAGAGCTGGCTTCTAAAGATACCTTTAGTTAAGAATTTTATTTTGGGGGCTGGAGAATAGGGTGCCTGTCTTACATGTGGCCAGCCTGAGTTCGATCCCCGGCATCCCATATGGTTCCCCAGCACCACTGGCAGTGATTCCTGAGTGCAGAGCCAGGAATAACCCCTGAGCATTGCTGGATGTGATCCCAAAACAATAAAAAAAAATTTGTTTGGCTTAAATTTTTTTTTAAATGGCTGCAGCTGAAACACGTTTCCTCTTTCTCATTAAAGAAGTTTTCAGTGCTTTTGGGCAGCTGTTCTGAGCTGCTCTACAGAGCCCCAGGGACCCAGGCCCTTTAGTTCTGCCACGCACGAACCATTCCAGGCCCACTATGGAATCTCAGTCTGAACGTGCAAATTTTAAACAGCAGAATGGAGGCTGAGAGAGGGATTAAGAAAGTTTTTTCTTTATTTCTTTAACTTTTTTTTTTTTTTTTTTTGCTTTTCAAGTCACCCCTGGCGATGCTCAGGGATTAGTCCTGGCGGTAACTTGCAGACCAGATGGGATGCTGGGGATCAATCCAGGTAAGCTACGTGTAAAGCAAGTGCCCTGCCCACTGTACTGTCTCTTCAGCCCCTGCCTCAGGTTCTGCTACCTGAAATTCTGGAATAGTCTTATGAAGAAGAAAAATGAGATCCGGAGAGATAGTACAGGATTGAAGACATTTGCCTTGGATGAGAGGGTGTTTGACCTGGATTCAGATTCCCAGCATCTACTTCTGGGGACTTCCAGGGTCAGTCCTGAGCACAGGGCCAGAAATATGCCCAACCATAGCTAAGTGTGACCCAAACCCACCCACTCCCTTCACCCCACCCAAAGGAAAGAAAAGAAAGAGAAAATAGTTGTACATTGCTCAGATATCTTATTTTATCATAGTCTCAAAAAATGCTATCCCTGGCACCTCGTACAGTTCCCCCAAACCCCATCAGGAGGGATCCTTGGGCACAGAGCCAGGAGTGAGCCCTGAGTACTGCTGGGTGTGGCCAGAAAAGATATGCTAGCCACAATTTTTCTTGTATTAACTTAGAATACCCTCATTTGTCCTACAAGACTGCTATTCTCTCCAAATCTTCTTTTAAGTTTATTTTATTGGATTTGGGGCACACCCAGCAGTGCTAGTGGCAGAGTGCCCCTCCTAGATCAGGGCTCAGCGGGGGGCTCCCAGAGGTGCTGGGGCAGGAACCTGTGTCAGGAGCAACTGTGAGGGCAGCAGACGCTCCCCCAGGGAGCATGACGCTCAGATGACCAATGTCCAGCCAGCAGTCTGGAGACTTGGAGGAGCAGAGGAAGAGCTGGCCCTGAGTTATCGAAGAACAACCAGGCAGGGCTCCATAGAGAGCGTCAGCATGCGAGCTCGCTTCACTCTCCACAGAGGCTCCTGAGAACCCCCAACCCAGAAAACTCAGTGGGAGAGGAAGGTGGGAGATGCCCCCATCCCAGACAGGACTGTTCTGAGCTCATGTCGCTCTGGGGGTCTTTCCTGACTCCACCTCTTCTAAGACCTTGGAGAGTCCAACGTCTCTGTGTATATTCTTGTCCCTAGGAAGGGTTCCCCGTAATTATATAAGTTTTGACCCTGCCGGCCTGTCCCTGCCAGAGGCCCTGTGAGTTTGGGGCCATCAGGGCAGCCGGGGAGCCCAGCTGAGAAGCTGGGCAGACGGGCAGGGCTCAGAGGCCAGGCAGATGGTTACCTGTGCTGCTGCCGGCGCTCATTCACTTCTGTCTAGTGACAGTCACCCCATACCCGCTTCGCCCACTTTCGTGCTCTTGATCTCACTCAGCAACTTCCTTTGAGCCTATGAGACGGGCAGGACAGGAGGAGACAAATCACCTCTGATTTAGGAACCAGAGAAGCCAAGAGGCTTGCTCAAGTCTGCATGGAGACAGAGGCCGGAACCCAAGGCAGGTCTTTCTGGGAGCCGGCCTGCAGCTCTTCCGGTTCCCGAACCATGTAGGGGGCCGGAGCCATAGTATATAATATGGATAAGGCACTTGCCTTGCATGTGGCAGATCAGGGTTCGATCCCCAGCATCCCATATGGTCCCCCAAGCACCACCAGGACTAATTCCTGAGTGCAGGGCCAGGAGGAACCCCTGAGCATCACTGGATATAACTTAAAAAGTCAAAAGAAAAAAAAAAACGTATAAGTTATCCCAAAGCACAACATGAAGAGATTCATCCCCCTGCGCTTGGAGGAGCCCAAAGGGGGAATGCCTGAACACCCCACCCTGAACATACGCAATGGGGCCAGGGCACAGGCTTCAAATGCAGAAGGCCCAGGACCCATCCCCTGCATCACATGTCCCCCAAGCTCTGCTGGGAATGACCCCTGAACACAGAATCAGGAGTAGCCCCTGAGCATCACTAGGTAGGCCCCAAACCAACATTTTTTTTAAAAAAATTAAAAAGAAAAAAAAATCATTGAAGGGATTAGAGAGATAGTACAGTGGGACAGGTGTTGCCTTGCACATAGTTGACCTGGGTTCATTCCCTGGCACCCAATGTGATCTCCTGAGCCTACCAGGAGTGATTCCTAAGAGCCAGGAATAAGCTCCGACCACCACCAGGTGTGGCCCCCAAACCAATATATACAATCATACAGGCAGAAAAGCCCAAGCAGCTTAGGAAGGGGCACTTCTCATTTTGTTCTCACTGTCCTTCAGAACCTGCATCCAACTCACATACAGGTCATTTGAATGACCACATTCACAGCTTGAGCACAAACGTTCAACTGTGGTGTGATGTGCTGGCAATAACTTCTCTATAGCATCCAGACTAGAAACAACAGCTGGGACTTTAGCCCTCCACACCTTCACACACACACACAGCACACACATGCATATACACGCACACAAGCAAGCACATACATGCACATACACGTACACAGACAGGGGTCTGCACACACACACACGCACACCCACACCCACACAGGTCTCCCTGGGGCAGCTTTAACAATGGTCCGAGGGACATCAGCCCACACCCCAGCTCTGATCGGCAGCTTTCAACTTGGTCCGGTAGGCAAGAAAACCCCAGCCAGGCAAACTCAGGGCCCAACTGATCAGCCAGAACAACCGAGAAGAAAACAGCTTGGGGTGAGTCACGCAGATCCCTCCGCTGCTTCACCTAACGAGGCCCCTGGGTGCCAGCATAAATAGGAGCGAGTCTCAGCGGCCCCTGGGAAGGTGCAGGAGGCACCTCTGGGCGGGCTTCAGACCCAGGAGACGGCCCAGAGCAGTGTGTGTGTAGGAACCCGGCTGAACTTTTGTACCTTAGCTCTGCTCTTAATCTGGATCACCTACAGGGCCCCGGGGCTCACTGAGAGGCGGCTCTGAACGACCCAACAAGCTCGTGGCTATTGATGTAGTTATTGGTTGTAAGGCCTCGTCCAGCAGTGCTCAGGGCTTACTCTTGGCTCTGAACTCAGGGATCACTCCTGGCAGGGTTCAGGGGATCGAATGGGGTGCTAGAGATGCAGCACAGGTCAGCCACAAGCAAGACAGGCAACCTACCTGCTGTATTATCACTCTGGTGCCCTGGCTTTAAAAAGGGTGCCCTCCCTATCCCAAGGGACCCAGCCCCGGCAGCCGACAACCTCCAGAACTCAACTGCTGCCAGGCTCACGGCCTCTCTCCACACACTTGGATGGGCCTCACCCACGAGTGAATCTATCTCTGGACATCTCATACCTCACACCACTCATACTCCAAGAGTAGCGCACCACATTTGATGGGCTTTAAAGTAGAAGGCAACCAATCTTAGGGGCAAATATATTTTTACAGATATGTATGTATATATAATATATATGTGCGTGTATACATATATGTGTGTATATATATACGTGTATGTGTGTGTGTGTATATATATATATATTACTGTCACTGTCACTGTCCTCCCGTTGTTCATCGATTTGCTCGAGCGGGTACCAATAACGTCTCCATTGTGAGACTTCTTTTACTCTTTTTGGCATATTGAATAGGTCACAGGGAGCTTGCCAGGCTCTGCTGTGGGAGCAGGATACTCTCGGTAGCTTGCCAGGCTCTCTTAGAGGGATGGAGGAATCTAACCCGGGTCGGCTGTGTGCAAGGCAAATGCCCTACTCGCTGTGCTATTGCTCTAGCCTATATATATAGTGATATATAGGTCGGGCCAACCTGAGTTTGAGTCTTCCGCCTCTCTTGGAGAGCCTGGCATGCTACCGAGAGTATCTTGCCTGCACGGCAAGGCCTGGCAAACTACCCGTGACATATTCGATATGCCAAACACAGTAACAGTAAGTCTCACAATGTTATTGGACCCACTCGAGCAAATCGATGAACAACGGGAGGACAGTGACAGTGATGTGTGTGTGTGTGTGTGTGTGTGTGTGTGTGTGTGTACCTTTAACAACATGTAAGTGATCTCTTATAGAAGGGCTTAATGGCCCCTGGGTAAAATACAATAATCTTTACATTTATACACTTTCTTCTAAGAAAACTTTTTCAGAGCATTTTCAGCGGTTTATTCATAACACAAATCACACAAATCATCCTGTTATTCGTCGATTGCCTCGAGCAGGTCCCAGTAACGTCTCCTTCATCCTGGCCCTGAGGTTATATTCAAGGGTCTTTAGGAGAATGAGACCCATCATTGTTACTGGTATTTGGCATACTGGGTACGCCGCGGGGAGTTTGCCAGACTCTGCCGTGTGGGCAGGCTACATTCGGTAGCCTGCCAGTTTGTCAAAGTAGGAATGAGATGTCATAATAAGATGTCGGTTCCGGGAGCTGGTTTTTATAGTCTCAGAGTCTTGGCCGCTGATGGGATTACATGGCGCCAGGGGGCCAGTTGGTGGGTGTGACCCCCGCCTACTGGAATTTGGAGGATCTGGGTGGAGGATGCTCGACTCCAATCCGAGTAGGCTTGGAGATCTCGGCCCCGGAACCCACGTGGCTTTGTCCCTCTGCCGGTACCTTCAGGTGTGCGGAGAGTGGTCTCAGCATGGTGGTGGCTGGTCCTGGAGGTCTTGTTATTCATAACAAACAACACAAAATAAATTATTTTGATTCTGCTTTGAAGCAGGGGTTGGGGCTTGGGATGGAAACATCTGAAATATTGTGCTGGGAAGGCGTAATGGTGGTGGGATTGGTGTTCTGATATTAAGTGTAATATAATATTGTTAACTACTTTATAAAAATAAAATTAAATTTAAAAAAATTTTAAATTTAAATAAATAAAAAGGGTGCCTCCCACCTCTCTTGTCATTTACAAAAATGGACTCTCCTGCACCCCTACCATGTGTGGGCTACAGGTATAAAACACAGGATGTAGACTCCAGATATAGGCCCCAGATATAGGTCCCTATCTAATATTGGCTCCTGTGAAGTCTTCTTGTGCCAGGAAGATGCTGCTTTGCATGTGGGAGGCTTGGATTCGAACCTGGCCATCCCATGCTTTCCCGAGCACTAAGTTGAGGGTGGCCCCTCAGCAACACCGCATGGTGACCAACCAAAACAAAACCCCAAACAAATATTTCCCCTTTTTTCCTGATGAATGAGTCTAAATCCTTAATGGATTTTTTTTTTTGGTGGGGGAGGGCTTTTCAGGTCACACTTGGAGATGCTCAGGGGTTACTCATGGCTCTTCACTCAGGGATTACTCCTGGCGATGCTCATAGTAATTCTATATGAATGCGTGCAAAGCAAACACTTCTCCTGCTGTCCTATCACTTAGCCCCCATCCTTAGTGAATTTTGTTCCTTTAGTCAAACCCCTGCTCATTCCCCCTGGAACTTGTGAGAGCAGGTACAGTGGTCTCTTCTGAGGTCTCATGGCTAGAATTTGGGGTTTGGGTTGGGGAACCCAGAGGGCATTCCTGGTAGTTCTTTGGCATTCAGCTTCGGGACGGTTTCAGAGTGCCCTCTTGTGCAGTCCCTCCCTCACCTAGCCAGCAGCAGATGCAGACACACGGCCTGTGGTTGCCCTGTCGTGGTCTTCCATAGCTCTCCCAGGCTCTGGAGTAGTTGCCCCGCCTGATGCCATGAGGACCCTCGGTGGTCCTGGGAAGAAGTTTCCCTAGGATGACTGGGGGCTTTCTGCTCCCAGCAAGCAGAACCCTGACCCACAGAGGGAGTCCCGAGGTAAGAGGGTCCCACAGAGGCTCACAGAGAAAGACAGCCAAGAACAGAGGAGGGCTGGAGATAGTACAGTGGGTGGGGTGTTTGCCTTGCATGCGACCAACTCCAGTGCAATCCCCAGCATCCCATGTGGTCCCTCCAGGAATGATCCCCAAGCAGAGCCAGGAGTAAGCCCTGAACATGGCTGGGTTTGCCTCCCTTCACCCCGCACCCCCTCAAAAAAAAAAAAAAACAGGTAAAGAAGAGAAAATGTAAGCTCTTTGGTTTTTTTGTTTGTTTGTTTTATTTTGTTTTGTTTTGTTTGCTTTCTGGATCACACCCGGCGATGCACAGGGGTTACTCCTGGCTCTGCACTCAGGAATCACTCCTGGCGGTGCTCAGGGGACCGTATGGGATGCTGGGAATCGAACCTGGGTCGGCTGCGTGCAAGGCAAACGCCCTACCCACTGTGGTATCTCTCCAGCCCCCAGCTGTTTGTTCTTGAGTCCAATCAAAAAATATATTAAACCCTGAATTCCTGGTAACTTCACTGTTTCCCTGTTTGATAATCAGTTCCAAGCTCCGCTCTTTTGAAAAGAAACTCAAGACACTGTTTGCTTCCATCTATTTAAAAATAATGAGGTGGGGCTGAGGATGTGGCTTAGCGGTAAAGCCTGGCATGTGTGAGGCCTGACCAGGGCTCAATCATCAGCACCACAAACATTCTTTAAAAAGAAGTGGTGAAACTCAGTATTGGCTTTCATAGAGCTGTACTTTTTCTCCGTAACTAGGGAAAAGGAGGAAAGTTTGACCGTGTGTTCTATAAATGTAACACAGTCATGAGAACCCAAGAGATGGGTAAAATATGGCCCTTCTCTTCCAATAGCCTAGATAATCACCTCCCCTGGGAAGCGATGGCACAATGGCCAGGGACAGTGTGATTACTGCCCACAGGGGCTACTGGGCCTTCACAGGCAGTGCTTGGGGGTGAAGGTGGGGGAATTGGGACTTGTAGAACTGGGGATCAAACTCAAGATTTCACACTCAGTAAGCATGTGCTCTTCCAACTTGAGATGTCTCATCAGTCCTGGGTTCATTTGCACATAAGGCGAACTCTGCGCCTTATTGCGCCCACACTGGGTGTGGACATCTCATGTCCACTGTCATCTTCTGTAAATCCCACGACGTATTGGCTACTGTTTAGAAGCAGCAGGAGACTCAGGCGATGGTGAATGGTTGAGATTTGTTTTTGTTCTTTCACAGTATAATTTCTTTTGCCGTTAACAAAAGATAGAGTAGGAGCCGGAGTGACAGTATTGCATACAGGGCATTTGCCTTGCACACAGCCAACCTGGGTTCAATCCCCGGTATTCCATAGGGTCCCCCAAGCACTGCCAGGAGTAATTCCTGAGTGCAGAGCCAGGAGGAGTAACCCCTGAACAACACTGGATGTGACCCCAAAAGACATACATACATACATACATAAATTAATTAATTAAAATTGAATAGCTGAAGTGGCCGGAGAGCTTATTCAGAGGTTCAGGTGTTCGCCCTGCATGTAGACAACCCCATTTCGAGTCCCAGCATCACATACGATCAGGAGTGATCCCAGAGCACAGAGCCTTAGTGGGTGTGAGCCAAACTCCACCCCCACCATCCAAAAAAGCTGAGGGACCGAGGTAGTATGGATGTAGCTGACCCAGTTCAACCCCTGGCACTGTATGGTCCCCTGAGCACTGCCAGGAGTGATCCCAAAACTAAAATTTAAAAAGTAGTAAGGGCTAGAGCAATAGCATAGTAGGGAGGACATTTGCCTTGCATGCATCTGACCCGGGTTCAATCTCCAGCATCCCATGTGGTTTCCTCAAGCACCGCCAGGAGTAATTCCTGAGTTCGGAGCCAGGAGTAACCCCTGGGCATCGCTGAGTGTGACCCCCCCAAAAAAGGCAAAAAACAAACAAACAAAAATGTAGTAACAATACACTGTAAAGAACTGACTAATTCACATGCTGTAAATGTAACCAAAGTCCACTGGCTTTCTGTCCAGGGTTGTACAGTCATCACCACATCCAGAACATTTTCATACCCTCCAAGGCCCCAAGAGCGTTACCCTCACCTGTTCCTCCCTCCCTGCCCCTGCTGCGTCTGTGTCTGTAGAGCTGCCTATTCCACATGTTCCAAGGTTCCTGGTCTCCTCTGACTTTCTGTGGCTTAACTGCTTCCAAGTTCATCCACGCTGTAGCAAGCCTCAGCATATCATCCTTTGTGTTGCCAAACACGCTTCCATTATGCTGACGGGCCACGCTGATGGGCCCATGTTGTATATGCACGCATCAGTGAGTGGGTGTTTGGCTTGTTTGCGGGTGAGCAAGCTCTGGGCACTATGGTTTGCAATACAGGTACTGCAAGGCTCTCAAGCGTATGCCTTTACCTCCTTTCAGCACTCATTCATTTCCAACCGTCATTCTCATAGTGATGGACAGAGATATCCTCCTCTCTCCTAACTGCCCTTTTGCACCACCCCCCCCGCCCCAGCCCCCAGCAATTTTTCTTTTTGGTTTGGTTTTGTTTTTTTAAACTACTTGATGTTGTGTTCAAGATCACTCTGGGAGGCCAGAAGAGATTGTGCAGGAGGAAGGCACTTGCCATGCACGTGGCCAGGCCTGGCTCTAACCTCTGATGTCACGGAGGGGCCTCTGAGCCAGGAGTAATCCCTGAGCAGAGAGCCAGGAGTAAGTGCTGAGCTTTATCCCCACCACAAATAAGACCCAGATGTCATGTGTCCTGTCTCCTCTCCTCACCCTAGAACTTGGCCGGAAGTGGGATGCCCTGCCGCCTGTATGCAGCAGAGGACGAAGCCCGCCTCCTCAGTCCTAGGTTGATCACAGGAAGTCCCACATCATGAAATTCTCCCCTGGGCACTTTCCTTGGTATTCAGGCAATGTGGCCCCAACCGCAAGCCTAACCCAGCAGCATTGCTAGAATTCTCTCGCAGCCCCAAGGCCAGCCGAGAAAGTCCTTGGGGCCCAGAGCTCCTTCTAAGTTAGAGCAGATGTGCTTTGAAGGGTGTGACCACCCCATCCCGCCCAGACGGGAAGTTCATTGAGCGGGAGAGCACGGGCGAGGGCAGGAAGGAGTCCTCATAGGGGAAAACCACGAGCCAGCGAGTCTAGCAGTCGCTCTCCCGGTCTCCCACTGGTCTTGGCCCAGCAGCCGGCACTGGTGGACGTGGCACCTGGCACTGCCTCTAGAAGACACCAGGAGTCAGTCCCTGGCTGGGGAGGCTGTGATGTCTCTATAGGCTCCCTGAGAAGTCCCGGCTACACACTGGTGTTTGCCTGGCACGCAGTTGGTCATGGGGTGCTATGCCCGCAAGACCCAAGTCTGAGTCTGTGAGGAGGGAATAGCTGCACGTGAGAGAAATGTGAGGAAACATCACCTGCAGGGATTGGAGCAACAGGACAGCGGGAGGGCGCTGGCCTGCGCTCAGCCTGCCCTGGTTCCATCCCAGCACCCACTGTGGGCCAGGCCCCACCAGGAGTGATGGGTGAGTGCAGAGCCAGGAGGACGCGCTGAGCAGCACCAGGTGTGACCCCCCATGCCCCTCCTCGAAAAAAGAAAAAGAGCAAAACAAATGCAATGATGCCTCCAGTCCACATGCTATAGATACTAGGAAATGAATGAAAACTGAGAAAATCTGGGTGTTGCAGGGCCTCATCATTTCAGACCTCTCAGACCAAACCTGCCTTTTTCGTTCCGAGGTGCTGCTCTTGTTATCCTACAATGTTTCTTTCAAAACTCAACTTCTCTTGGACCAGAACAATAGTACAGTGGGTGGGGCATTTGCCTTGCATGCAGCCGACCCGGGTTTGATTCCCAGCATCCCATATGGCCCCCTGAGCACCGCCAGGAATAATTCCTGAGTGCAGAGCCAGGAGTAACCCCTGAGCATCACCAGGTATGACCCCAAAAGAAAAAAAAAACAAACACAAACACAAAAGAAACTCAACTTCTCAAAAGTGCCTGCTGGGGTGGGGGGTGGCGGTGGGGTGCAGGAGGGGAACCGGGACATCGGTGGTGGGAAATGCACACCGTGAAGGGATGCGTGTTGGAACTTCATATGACTGAAATTCAATCATGAACAACTTTGTGACTGTGAATCTCACTGTGATTCAATTTTAAAAATAAATGATTAAGTAAACAAAAAGCCTTCAACTTCTCACCTTGAAATGACCAAGTGCAAGAGTAGCACAATTCGACCATTAGTGACAAAGTTGAATGTCCAGTTAACCGATTCCAGTAACCAACAGCAGGAGCACAGAGCTCTGGGCAGGCAGACTACATCACCGCCGTCAGGATCTTTGGGATTAGAACATCTCTTGGTCTTTGAAGGTTTTCGCAAACCCCCACCTTCTAAGTCAACCAGTAAGTATGTGCTGTAATTGCGAGTGGATTGCCCGAGTATTTGAAACCAGGGGAAATCCTAAACCATCAGCGAGCTGAAAGTTCTCGTGCCCTTCCCCAAACATCCGAGCCTGAGTATGATTCTAACACCCTAATTGGGGAGCTCCTGAGGTCACCACCACCTGTTCAGAATGGACACAGGAGTTGAGTGTCTCTCAGTCCATTTTTGTTTTGTTTGTGGCCACACCCAGCTGTGCTCAGGGCTTGCTCCTGGCTCTGGACTTGGTACCACTCCTGGTGGGGCTTAAGGGAGCATGTGGGGTGCTGGGGATTGAATTCGAGTTAGTCCTGTACAAAGCAAGCTCACTGCCCACTGTTCTAACTCCAGCTCCTCGCAATCCCTTTTTGTTGCTGTTACTGTGTGTGGTTTCGCTCTGGAGCCTCACCGGTGGTCCTCGGGAGCTGCTCTCTGTGTTCTCACGTGGTGCTGGGGCTGGAACCTGGGCCTCCAGCATGCAAAGCAGCCCGCTGGTGCGGCTTCTCTTTTTCATTAGCGCTTCTTTCTGTATTGAGCAAGTGAGAAACAGCAGCTCTATCAGTTGAGCAACGCGAGCACGGCCATTGCCAAACACAGTTCATTATTTCTAGTATCTTTCTGCTTATAAATCAGGGCAGTAAACTTTCACCTAGGAAGTGCCAGGAAAAGTGTGTGTGTGTGTGTGTGTGTGTGTGTGTGTGTGTGTGTGTGTGTGTGTGTAAACAAACCCAAAAAAAGTTTCGGGGGAGGGATGCCAGAGCAATAGTACAGCAGGCAGGGTACTTGCCTTGCACGTTGACCCAGGTTTGATCCCCAGCACCCATTTGGTCCTCTGTACCTGCCAGAAGTTATATCTGAGTATAGTCAGGAGTAAGCCCTGAGCACTGCTGAGTGTGCCCCACCCCTGAAAAAAAAAATCTTGCCAACTATATTCCTGATTTTAGGGGTTAAAAACATCAAGGGCCAGGGCCAGAAAGACGGCTCAAAAGGCTGGTACCTCTCAGGTAGGAGTCCTGAGTTCATTCCTATTCTGCCTGGCTCCCCAAACATTGCCGAGGGCAACCCTAGAGCACCACACGAGCGGCAGTACGCTCTGCCCCACCCAAAATAAAAGTAATCAGGAGTCTGAGTACTCTGTTCAGATGCATGCACAGGGACTTAAACAGGGGCTGGACTGTGACTGAACTGCACTTTAGCACTGTAGCACTGTCTTCTCGTTGTTCACCAATTTGCTCGAGCGGGCACCAGTAATGTCTCCATTGTGAGACTTATTACTGTTTTTGGCATATCGAATACTCCACGGGGAGCTTGCCAGGCTCTGCCACGCGGGCGGGATACTCTCGGTAGTTTGCCGGGCTCTCCAAGAGGGATGGAGGAATCGAACCCAGGTCGGCCGCATGCAAGGCAAACACCCTCGTGGCTGAACAACACAGTGTTGATTAAAAACACTGTGACTGAACAACACAGTATTTTTAATCAACATCCTCATCATCAACGCAATGGAATATAGTTCTTTGAGAAGGGGGAAGGGGCTGAAATGTTAGTCCAGTGGAGAGGGTGTTTGCCTTGCATGCGGCGGAACTGGGTTTGATCCCCATATGATCCCTGGAGCACCGCCAGGAGTAATTCCTGAGTGCAGAGCCAGGAGTAACCCCTGAGCATCGCCGGGTGTGACCTCCCCCGACCCCCCACAAAATAAAAAGGAGGAACTTAATACATGTATACGTATATTAGCATTTTAATCTATTTTAATCTATGGACTTGCCATTGGCCAACAATCAGGTCACCTTTGGTGAGTCTAGCTTCATGCTTTCCTGTGGTGAAAGCCTCATTGCGCCACTCCACAAATTTCAGTGTCGTTTCCCCATCAAAATGGTCCTCCACCTGCTCCTCCACTCCTCCCTCTTTCCACTGCAGTTTTTCATGGAATCTAAGAGATCTTTCTGTTGTACTTTGCCATTTTATTTGCTTTGGGCTTTTTATATTCCACATATGGGTGAAGCCATCTGGTAATTCACTTCACTTTCACTTCCTGCTTTAGTTGGTTTCACGAAATCCCCTGAAATTGCATCCATAGAGTCGAGAAGCCGTAGCTTCACCTTTTTTTATGGCAGACTGTGTCCCATTGAGCTTATTATTCACAGCTTCTTTATCGGGGCTTCTTTTCACCAGCATTTCAGTTGAGCCCAGGTTTTGGCCATTATGAACTTAAGGGTGTGCTGCAAACACAGTGATGGATGAGACTGAATTTCCCCTCCCCCTCTATTTTTCTGTTGTTGCCATGAGGCCACACCTGACCGGGCTCAGGGCTTACTCCAGGCTCTGCACTCAGTCAAGTGGACTGTTTGTGGTGATGGAAATTGAACCTGGGTTGCTGTGCAAGGCAAACGCTCTGCCCACTGTACAATCGCTCTTTTCTCCTTCGGCAAACTATGTTGACAGGACCAAGAGTCCAGCTCTCTACTTCACCTTTGGAACCCTCCCTGGACTTCCGGCTCACCGGCATCCAGCTATCACCCACATCTTCAAGATCTTTGCCCTGCTTAGCACTTTCAGACCAGACCAGACCTTTCAAACTTTCCTCTGGAAGGCAACAATCAGACCTTCTGAGTGTCCAACAAGTAACAGACTGAAAAAACCTCATGTTCTGTTTCTAATTCTATTTTTTTTTTTTTTTGCATTTTGGGTCACCCCCAGCGATACACAGGGGTTGCTCCTGGCTTTGCACTCAGAAATTACTCCTGGTGGTGCTCAGGGGACCATATGGGATGCTGGAAATCGAACCTAGGTCAGCTGCATGCAAGGCAAACGCCCTACCCGCTGTGCTATTGCTCCAGTCCATGTTTCTAATTCTTGAAAATTAAGAACGCTCTCTCATTTAAAACAGGGTCTGTTGGGATAGCACTGCTGGTAGGGCGTTTGGCCTTACATGTGGCCAACCCAGGTTCGATTCCCAGCATCCCATATGGTCCCCTGAGCACTGCCAGGAGTAATTCCTGAGTGCATGAGCCAGGAGTAACCCCTGTGCGTTGCTGGGTGTGCTCAAAAAGCAAAAATAATAAATAAATAAAAAATAAAACAGTTTGTAGAAATAATACAGCAGGTAGGGCATTTGCCTTGCATGAGGCCAACCCTGATTCAATCCCTGGCACCTCATATGATTCCCTGAGCCAGCCAGGAGTAAGCCCTGAGCACAGCTGGGTGTGGCCCAAACAAAACAAAACAAACAAACAAAAAAACGACCCCAAATACAGAATATAGGACCAGTGCAAAAGTAGAGTGGGTAGGCTTGCACAAGGCAGATCTGGATTCGATCCCTGGCATCCCATAAGGTTCCCTGAGCACTGTCAGGAGTGATCCCTGAGTGCAGAGCCAGGAGTAACCCCTGAGCATTGCCAGGTGTGACCCAAAAAGCAACAACAAAAATAAAATTAAAAAATAAAATAAACTAGGGGCTGTAGGCCAGAGGACAAAGAAGCAGGTAGGGCATTTGTCTTGCACACAGCCAACCACCGTTGAACCCCCTGCATCCCATGTGGTCCCCTGAGCATAGAGGCAGGAGTAAATCCTGAGCATTGCTGAGTGTGGCCCCAAAACAAAATCATAAATAAAACTTAATTGTTAAGGGCAGAGAGAGGCAAGTCACGGCAGTGGGTGGGAGATACAGAATTTGTGTCATGTAGGTGTGGGCGGGTCCTGATTTCTCCCTGAGTCGGAGTTGCACCTGCAGATGGAATTTATGACAACTGACTTCTAGATTTTATTCTTTTGATTGTACTAGGGGTTGACCTTGGGGCCTTGTGCATGCAAAGCCGGTTCTCCACCCTCGAGCTCTGGCCTCACTGACAGCTGTGTCTCTGGAGACACGACTTTTAGGCCCAGAAGGGAATTCAGGAATTCAAAATTTTCCGGCACTAAAGAATTTTTATGCTACATGGACAGAGGCTCCTGCTGAATTCCTTCCATCTTCTTATTCTCTGGTCCTTCTTAAAGACTATTTGTACTCTGTCAGTGCTTGGGTATTGCAGGGATCAACTGCCAGATTCTTGGGAAAGCAGGAAGCCCGAGGCATTAGCAGCTGGAATGTATGCCCTGTGACAAGGATCAGAGAGCAGATAAGCAAAGTCACCAGAGGAGGCCCTGCTGGAGGCCCTGCTGACGGGCAGCACGAAGTCACAGGAACATGTGTGTGTGTGTGTGTGTGTGTGTGTGTGTGTGTGTGTTTTGTTTTTGGGCTACACCTGGCAATGCACAGGGATTACCCCAGGCTCTGCACTCAGGAATTACCCCTGGTGGTGCTCGGGGGACCACATGGGGTGCTGGGAATCGAACCCGAGTCATCCGCATGCAAGGCAAACACTCTACCCGCTGTGCTATAGCTCCAGCTTCCACAGGAACATGTTTAAAGAGGGAGCGTGTGCTCGGGAGGCAGATTGTTTTTTCCCTCCCAGGTAGAGACTCTCCTGCCCTGCTTGTCTGGACGCTGACTGCCCACAAATGTGAGTCTGAACGGAAATGGAAAGGACCAGTAACCCATTTGTAGGCCATCAGATGCTGGACAGCACGCTGATCTTTCGTTCATTATGTTACCTGAGCCTCACAGCAGCCTGAAGCCAGTATTAACAATAATCCATTTAAGGAATGCAAGTGTGTAGCCCAGGCAGTGCCCAAGAGCTGAGGGCAGAGCTAGGACCAGAATGAGTTCTGAAGCCAAGCCCCAGGCCTCCACGTGGCTTGAGATCAGGTCCCCTTGTAGGTAACTGTCGCTTGGATTTGTTTGTTTGTTTGTTTGTTTGTTTTGGAGGAACCATTCCCAGCTCACTTCTGGGCTCAGGGCTTCCTCCTGACTCTGCACTCAGAAATCAGCCCTTGCAGTGCCGATGGGACCATATGGGATGCTGAGGATCAAACCAGGGACGGCCAGGTGCAAGCAAGCGTTCTACCTGCGGTACTACCTCTCCAGTCATGCCGTCTGGATCTTGAGTGTTTTGCTTGGATCTCCCCGGGTGTCTAAATTTTGTTCATTTTGATTACGAACCGAAGCGGTGAGAAATAACTCCAGCTCTCCCACTTCTCTTTTGGATGACCTAGAAAAGCATAAATTTCACAGTGCCTCCAGAACTCACATTGCTCTGAGCCGAGCTGGACTCAAACCCGAACATCCATGTGCAGGAGAAGCAGAAGTCCCTATATGGACTCTGGCTCTGACACAGACTCTGGGTGATGAGGGAGAATGAACCATGAGCCTCAGGAGCTTGTTTTCTCCTTCTAAAACAACTGCAGTAGGGCTGGAGTGATAGTATAGTGGGTAGGGTGTTTGCCTTGCACGCGGCTGACCCGGGTTCGATTTCCAGCATCCCATATGATCATCATCCCATATGAGCACTGCCAGGAGTAATTCCTCAGTGCATAGCCAGGAGTGAAGCCCCGAGCGTCATTGGGTGTGACCCAAAAAAGCATTGTAGCGCTGTAGCACTGTCCTCCTGTTGTTCATTGGTTTGCTCGAGCAGGCACCAGTCCTGTCTCCATTGTGAGACTTGTTGTTACTGTTTTTGGCATATCGAATACCCCATGGGAAGCTTGCCAGGCTCTGCCATGTGGGTGGGATACTCTCGATAGTTTGCTGGGCTCTCCAAGAGGGGCGGAGGAATTGAACCCAGGTCAGCCACGTGCAAGGCAAACACCCTACCCGCTGTGCTATCCTCCAGCCCATCAATGTGAATAAAACCTCGAAATATCTGTCCTGTCTCTGTGTGTCTCAGTCGCCAACCGGGTTCAGGCTTGTCCCCTGAGCAGTGATGGCACCCAAAAAGCAAAAAAAGCAAAAAAAAAAAAAAAAGCGCAGTGAATGGATCCCACCTCAGTTCTCCCCCATCCTGGCCCTGGTGGCATCTTGGCTCTCTCTGGCACTCTGCACTTAGGTAAAGAAAAGGCCAGGCCAGAGATGGCACAGTGGGGAGGGCATCTGCCTTGTGCTTGGGTGGTCCAGGTTCAATCCCTGGTGCCATATACGGCTCCCTGAGCCCTGCCCTGAGTGATTCCTGAGCATAGAGCCAGGACTAAGCCCTGAGCACTGCCAGGTGTGACCCAAACCCACCCCTCTGCTCCTCACCCCTACCCTGCTCAAAGAGAAAAGTTACCAGCTCCCCGGGGCTGGAGGTTGCCAGGAGATACTGGCCACTCGTGTTTCCAGGTCCAGCCGTGGGGCTATTTTTAGATTTGATCTGGGTCTCTCATGCATGTTGCATGTTGCAGGATGGTTTTCTGGGTCAACCTTTCTCAAATAAACTGTCATCTAATCCCCGAACAGGACGGTGCCCATGCCAGAGTAACAGCTTTCCCCATGTGAGCACTACTTGGAGAATGCTTTGCCCCAATTATAATGCCTGGTCTGCAAGATCTGAGCTGGTGGGCGGGGGGGGGGGTCTGTGTCGCCTGGATATGAAAGGGGCACCCTGGAGGCCATGGTTCTCACCTGTTGCCTGTCGCAAGTGAAGTTCCTTCTTTCCTTTTCCTTCCACTCATTCAGTGCTTTGCTTTTCAAACTGGGGAGAGAATTCAAGGGGCTGGAATGCATGCTTTGCCTATCGTAGGGCCAGATTCAACGCCGGTTCTTTGGGGTTCCCCAGAGCCACTGGGAGTGAGCCCCAACCCACGCACCAAGCGTGGCCCCCAAATTCATAAATAAATGAGGTGGGTTTTTTGTTTTGTTTCTTCTCGGGGTCACTGCCGGCAATGCTCAGGAGTTCCTCCTGGTGTTGCTCTGGGGTTCATATGGGACCCTGGGGATGCAACCCACGGCTGCCATATGCGAGGCCAATGCCCTATATGCTGCGCTGTCACTTTGGGTCCACGGTGTTTTTACTTGAATGCCTGTTCTATATGAGAAATGTAGAGTACGGTGGTGAGCCAAACTAGATAGGACCGCTACCAAGATGCTTACTTTGGGGGTTGAAGGAGTCACCAGAAATACAAAATATTTTTGAGTCATTGAGTCTGGGAGCATTGGGAGTTGGGCCCTGCGCGCCTCAGCCAGCTCGGGCTCAGCCACCGCTGGGAAGCTGCTGACACAGCAGGCCCCACAGCCCAGGTTTACGACTCAGACTTGCCACCCATCAAAAGGTATCCAACAGGAAGAGGTGCAACTCGGCGGCAGGCATATGCCTACCACACGTGAGGCCCTGGGTTCAATTCCAGGCATGGCAACAACAAAACAAAGTGAAGAAAACAAGAAGACAAAAACTAGAAGACTGAGTTGGCATCAAGCAGGCAGGTGTCCAGACAGTCTGAGCCGGTGCTGTGTGGCCTTGGATCCTCAGTTCCCATTTTGGCAAAACCTGAAAATAAGAACTTCTGTCTGACATTCATCAGGTCTCATTCATTCTCACAGGGAAGGAAACAATCCAACTAGCGGCCAGGTTTTTGTTGCCATGACTACAACACCAACAAAAGCAAAGTGTGGGAAATCCAAAGGTCAGAAAGCCGGAGCAGGAGTTTTGGAAGTGTTCACGGGGACCCAGGAAAAGAGTGGGGGGGGGAATCTCCCCAAAAGAGGAAAGCGCACAGGCAGAGGCCTAGGCGGGGAGGAGGCATGAGACTCCCCAGCACCCAGAGTCCTTGAGTACAAAGATCAGGAGGGTGTCGGGTGTCGGGAAGGAACAACTTCTTCCTTTATGAGTTCTGTGATAAGTGCCAGTAAATCAAAATGATAAAAGACAGGGCCAGGCCAGAAGTGATTCCTGAGTGCAGAGTCAGGAGTAACCCTGGAGCACTGCCAGGTGTGGCCCCCAAATACATAAATATAGATAAATAAAGGACAGAGCCAGAAAGATAGTACAGGGTAGGGCATTTGCCTTACACAGGCCGACCTGGTTTGGTTGATCCCAGAAATATGGTCTCTTGAGCACTGTCAGGAGTAATTCCTGAGTGTAGAGGCAGTGTGGCAGAATCTCCTGCCAGACTGTCTTTACCGGGACCCCCTCGGAGGAAGGCAGGTTAAGTTCTCCCTCCCCGCCCCAAGCAGAGCCCCGGCAGCCAAAAACCTCCAGAACCCAGCCACAGCCATGCTCAAGACCACTCTCCATACGCTGGGACGAGCCTCACGCATGAAGGAACCGACAGAGGAACCCAGGTATGCAGGACCGTGGCTGAGATCTCAGAGCCTGCTCAGATGGTAACTGGGCCTCCTCCACCCAGATCGCCAGTTTTCCAATAGCTTGGCAGCCACACCCACAAACTGCCCCCCAGTGCCATGTAATCTCATCAACTGCCAATCTCATCTCCATCCCTCTTGGAGAGTCTGGCAAGCTACGGAGAGTATTTCGCCCGTATGGCAGAGCCTGGCAAGCTACTCGTAATGTATTCGATATGCCAAAAACAGTTAACAATAATGGGTCTCGTCCCCTGACCCTGAAAGAGCCCCCAATACACCATTGGGCTACACTGTTACTCAACAGGGACGAATGAAGTTGTTACTGGTGCCCGCTGGAGCAAATCCATGAACAACGAGGTAACAAGTGACAAGTGACAAGAGCCAGTGTAGTAACCCTGAGCATCATCAGGTGTGGCCCAAAAAACGAAGGAAGGAAGGAAGGAAGGAAGGAAGGAAGGAAGGAAGGAAGGAAGGAAGGAAGAAGGAAAGAAGAAGGAAGGATGGATTGGTTTCTAAAACAAATGAGATTCTTTAAACAGCGCGGCCCGTTACCACTTGGGCGCCCACGACCAGGCTGCCCTGTGGGGTTCAGGGGCATTCCTGAACTGCCCCGGGGAATGCTTGATTGCTTGATTCTGGCAGACCATGTAGTGCGGGTGGAGCTGGATGCAGTTCCTAAGCACACATCCTGCCTGCTGGACCTCCCCAGCCCTGGGCGCAGCTTTCTCCTGCAAGCATGAGTGTGGCCCTGGAAGTGTTGCTTTTTTTTTTTTTTAAATTTTAGTGAATCACCCGTGAAATACAGTTACAGATTGACAGGCTCTGTGGCAGTATTGTGCCCTGTTCCTCCCCTACAACACCCACCTCACCCCCGCCCCCCCGCAGAGGGTGTTATGACCAGTTCACTCCTGATCTCTTTCCCAGAAGTAAAAGCCACACCGATGACACTCTGTTTCTGCTTTTAATCAGATAAACGACATTTCAGCCAGTCTTCCTTCTGAATTCACTGCATCTCAAATGTCCTCAGTCTGAAATAATCTTCACATCCACTCGGAGGGTCTGGGGGCCCCCTACCAAGGGCAAAAGCAGCAGCCCTTGGCAAAAGATAATCCAGTCCACACAGCGCAGGCCACCCTAAACTCACTCCTTTCTTCTCTTCCTGAAGAACGAAAAGGTCATATACCGGCAGCTAGAAGGTTTGAACCCTGTCCATTGGTTTGTTGACCTTGAGCTTACACTGAGAACTCAGAGCTGACAAAGATGCATTTAGCTGAATGGCCCCTACTGGAACTGGGTGTGGCCCAATGGTACCTGCCTGCACCAAAAAATTATAAATATCTCCTTCTCTGTCTTTGTCTCTCTCTCTCTCTCTCTCTGTCTCTGTTTCTCTCTCTGCTCTCTCGCTCTCTGTGTCTCTGTCTCTCTTTGTGTCTCGGTCTCTCTCCTCTTTCCTCTCTCTCTCTCTGTCACTTGGTGGGCTTAAGATACCATATGGGGTACCGGGGATTGAAGCTGGGTCCATTGCATGCAAGGCACCTCCCTCCCTGCTGTACTATAGCTCCAGTCCCTTACAGCTCCTGTAAAGCCTCTTTGTCCTCCTCTGACTCACAGCACATTCATTTATCAGCCCTTGCCAGGTCCAGGTGGGTGATATTTCAGAATGTGCCTTATTTACTTTGGACAAGGTGATAAACACCTAAAGGGAGAGGGTCAAAGTCTTAGTTATTGATAATAAATGAAGGTCAATGTTTATTGAGCTTTTATTATGTTCCAGACTCTGTACTAAGTTTTTACTCTAAATCCTCAACCACCTTAGGAGGGACTAGAGAGATAGCACAGCGGGTAGGGCATTTGCCTTGCACACGGCTGACCCGGGTTCGATTCCCAGCATCCCATATGGTCCCCTGAGCACCGCCAGGAGTAATTCCTGAGTGCAGAGGCAGGAGTAACCCCTGTGCATCGCCGGGTGTGACCCAAAAACCAAAAAAAAAAAAAAGGCAAGACTTCAACCACCTTAGGAAATGACGCCCTTCACTGGTGAGAAAAAGAAGCAAAGAGTGCAAACTTGCCCAGCCACATCCAGACCCTCGGGACGAAGAGTCCAACGCTTCTCCCCTGATCCACCCTCTGTCTCCTGCCCCTCTTCTACGCCTGCTGGCCTGTACCAGCGCTGTCAACTCCAAGGCGGTGAATCCACATCAACCCCATGGCAGCTACCTGGGTTCTCCTCGAGCTTCTAACAGTGTTCAGCTCAGAAGAACTATTTACTAGGGATCTCTTTTGGGTGGGCTTCTAAAGCAGAGTTTGAGGGGAGCAGGGGCCCATCAGCCATTCTCGGCAAGGCAGACCAGAGATTCCACGAAAGGACCAAAGGACGCGAAGCAGCTCGGGGCCTGCAGTGCCAGCCGTGCCGGGCCCCCAGAGCAGTGGCTGGGCGGAACATGTGGTGCTGAGGATCGAACCTAGATCAGACACAGGCTAGACACACTAGACACATGAAGAAACACTGGCGCTATCTTCCGGCCCTGCTTGGTGCTTTTGTTTGGGGGTAATTTTATTTGGGCGGGGTGGGCGGCGGGGGAGGCAGGCAGCTGGTGGTGCTGGAGCATACTCATGGCTTATTGCTCACCAGGGTGGCTGCCAGGGGGGTTGATCCCAGATATTGATCCCAGATCTTGATCGCAGATCTCCCGCATGGGCACCAGTCATTGCACCTAGCTCTGTGGCCCTTAATAGAGCCTTAATGGAAGTTCTTTAAAGGAAATGTTTTAGGGCCCAGAGAAATACTATTACACGGGATGCAGACGATGCAGAAGTGGCAGCTGGTCTCTGTTCATTCGAGACTCCCAGGTTCTTTTTTTTTTTTTTTTGGGTCACACCCGGCAAAGCACAGGGGTTACTTCTGGTTCTGCGACCAGGAATTACCCCTGGCGGTGCTCAGGGGACCATATGGGATGCTGGGAATCGAACCCGGGCCGGCCGCATGCAAGGCAAACGCCCTATGCGCTGTGCTGTTGCTCCAGCCTTCTTTGGTATTTTTAAGAATGAAAATATTGTGTAACAAAGATGCTCAGACTCAGTGTAGAAAAGCAGAAAAGCCAGCGTTCTCTCTTGAGTGCTTTTCTCTCTCTCTTCCCCTCCACACCTTCAAAAACCCTCCAAATAAAATCTATTTACTTTAAAAAAATGAAAATACTGTGTAATAAAGATGCTCAGACTCCACATTGGAAAGTAGAAAAGGTTATTGGAAAGGAAAAGAGAAAGGGACACCCCTCCCCCCTTCCCACCCTCCCCCCCAACGAGGAGGAACTTAATATAGGACTAAGTTAACTCGGCTCTCTTGGAGGTGGGAGGGTCTGCAGGAAAACAGGTCCTGTGTTACAGGGAATCAGAGAAGTGAAAGCTAAGGGTTTTCCTGTACACCCTTTGAATTGAAAATTGGCTCTTGGCAAAAGTTATGAGGAAGCGAGGGTCTAACCGCTCCTTGTCTGGCAATTTGTCTTCGCGTTTCCCATGATCTCAGTCTCCTGGTGAGCCTAAGGTCTGGGGCAGGATTTTATGGTGGACAATTAATTATAACTCCCTGTTTATCAGAAAGAGCTCAGGAGTTTGCTGGAAGTCAAAAATGCGGGATGGGCCAGCCGAAAGTGGAACCGCTCATAGCAACTGGGAAAGGTAAATTGAGGCTTGCTCTTTCACAGAAAGATCGTGCGGTGGGCAGATAGGGCACTTGCCCTGTGGTAGACTGAGGAGAAAGTATCAAGAAATAAAGATGCTCAGACTCGTGGGGTATGGTGCCGCCAACAGGTCAATCTGTACTTGTGAGGCGAGTGCATCAGCAGCCTCCTGGTGCTTTCAGACTAATTTATAAAAAGGAGAAAAAAAAAAAGTAAGGTGGAGTTCATGCCCAATTCAATCAGCCTAATCAATGGCTGAATAAATAACAATACTCCTACATTAAAATTAAAAAAAAAAAGATGCTCAGACTCAGGCTCAGTTGGAAAGTACAAAGGAAAAGGAACTCCCTGGGTGGGGAGAAACTTAGTATAGGACTAAGTGTCCCAGGACTCCTTTTGTGGGGTTTTTGTAGGAAAACTGGGTCTTTGTGTTAAGGAAGAAGAGGGTTTTTGTGCAGGCCCTTTTGAATGAAAGTTGAGCTCTTTGCATCTTAATGTCAACAAGAAAATGCAAAGGATATTTGCATTTTAACATTAATTGGGAGGTGTTTGGGGGGCACACTCAGGAATTACTTCTTTCTGCACTCAGTACTCATTTTTGCACCCAGGAATTACTCCTGGCAATCTCAATGGACCAAATGGGATGGGAATCGAACCCAGGTCAGCCGCAAGTGAGACAAGCACCCTCCCCACTGTACTATTTCTCCAGCCCCAGGCTGGACATTTATATTTTGACATTGATGAGACTGTTAGGGAGGGTGCAGGACCCTACAGTGGTCTGGTCATCTGCCTTAGTACTGCCCATTATCCCAGCCTCCAGAGGAAGAACTGTATGAAGTTGGACAATTGTTAACTTCCCATTTATCAGAAAGAGCCCAGGGATTTGCAGGAATGTTAAAAATGTAGGATGGGGCCAAAAATGCAAGCCACTGGCAAAGGTAAACTGAGCTTTCCTCTCTCGGAGCTGGAGCGATAGCACAGCAGATAGGGCGTTTGCCTTGCACGCGGCCCACCCGGTGGGCCCAGGTTTGATTCCTCCACCCCTCTCCGAGAGGCGGGCAAGCTGCTGAGAGTATCTCGTCCACAAGGCAAAAGCCTGGCAAGCTACCCATGATGTATTTGATATGCCAAACATGGTAACAACAAGTCTCACAATGGAGACATTACTGGGCCCACTCGAGCAAATCGATGAACAATGAGAGGATGAACAATGGGAGGACAGTGCTACAGTGCCTCCCTCAAAATAATCTCCTCCCCTGCCTGCCCCCAAGCACAGAAGTGATTCCTGGGTGGAGAGCCAGGAGTGACCCCTGAGCATAGCCAGGTATGGTCTAGAAACAAACAAGAATGAAGGAAAGAAAGAAAATATACCGCAGGGGTTAAGCTCTGGCCCTGCCCGCGGACCCTGGGAGCAGGTCCCCTGTGAGCCATCAGGAGAGATTCCCGAGTGCAGCCCAGCCATCTCACCCCTCGGCTTCCCCGCGCACTTGCGGCCCCGGTCCCCAGCCCCCTGCCTCTGGCCGGGTGCGAGCAGCACAGACACTCTCAGTAGACCCGTGTCCTGGTGTGTCCTGGCGTGTCCTGGCGCGCACCTGAGCACTAGAAGGCAAGGCTGGGCAAGAGCGGAGACCGTCGTGTGTCCCCCCCCCCACCCCGCCCCCCATCCCACAGGACACTGTGAGTTCCTCTCTCGGTCCCTATCAACGTTATCTGCTGCTTGGGGGCGCTTATCTGCAAGCAGCAATTTAATCCCTTTTCCAGGAGGAGGGAGGGAGCGAGAAAGAGCGAAGTTTAGGGTTTCTCTTTGATAAGGATGCGTCTTGTCTAAACAAGATCCGCACAAAGGCTGGTCTGCTCCCACCTCCCTCCCCTCCCCGCTTGTCAGAAGACTGCTAGATCGTTCTAGAATATTGCCGGACCGTTCTTGCCAGTCTCCCTCCCAGCTTTCCAAGTCTGTCCCTCTGCCAGCGCTCTTGGCTGAGCCCCTTCCCCCACCTCCCTGCAGGTAGTGGATCACACACACACACACACACACACACACACACACACACGCACCAGAGGCTGGATGCTCAGACCTGCCTCTGGGCCCTTCCCCTTGGCTCTTGCTCATTTCCGTTCTTAAAGGAGAGCAAAGTTCAACCCTGTTGGCTTCTTCACCCTCTGAATTGCCCAACGCTGCCAAGAAAAAAGACAAATAGTGGCACCCTGGGGGAGCAGCACCCTGAACCGGTGCAGCAGCGTGGTGGTCTCTCAGGGGTCCTGGCCTTGACAAGGGGGAAACACCAGAGACTCCTGCAGCCCTGGCAAACGCCGTTCACACCGCGGGGTGCTTTCTTTTTTATTTTGAGGGCACTCCTAGGGCTTGCTCCAGCCTCTACCCAGAGGGTGCCCTTGGTGGTGCCTGGGGGAGCCTGTGACGAAAGGCAAGGGTCTGCCCTGCTGCACACTCCCTCCCTCCCTCCCTCCCTCTCTCCCTGCCTCCCTCCCTCCCCCTATCCTCTCATCTTTCTGTCTCTCTATCTCTCTTCTCCTCTTTTCTCTCTGTCTCTGTCTCTCTCTGTCTCTGTCTCTGTCCTTGTCTTTCTCTCTGTTCCCTCAGCCCCCAGTTGTGTGTTTTGTGGAAACTGTGTTGCCTGAGTGACACCCATTGTCTCCTGAGCTGAGGAAGCAGGGGGCAGGCAGAGATGCGGTTCTCTCTCTTTCCCTCTCTGGCTGCTGGCCCAGCCTGACCGGTCCTGTCCTCCCCCCACACACACACATACACATCTGAGTCCCCTGACCTTAAAGGGAGCAACCCATGGCCACGTGGAGGGGGCAGGTTCAGGCGGGCATCCAGGAGAGCCCCAAGGAAGGACCTGCACAGAGCCCAGCCCCACTGTGCTCTAGAAGCTTCCCCTTTATTCTCCAGGGTGAGTGAGCCCCAACACACACACACACACACACACACACACACACACACACACACACACACAGAGCACTGCATCCTGCCATCTTCCA
Organism: Sorex fumeus; assembly: GCF_029834395.1. Lineage (NCBI taxonomy): Eukaryota > Metazoa > Chordata > Mammalia > Eulipotyphla > Soricidae > Sorex > Sorex fumeus. The sequence continues at coordinate 4,402,105 of NW_026606060.1, read as the reverse complement.
CCTTAGACAGATGTCAAATATTTGCTTTTGTGTGTGTGTGTAGGTGTGTTTTCTTCCTGTTTGTTTGGTTTGTGCTCAGGAGATCCCACCTTGGCCATCTCCCCCCAACACCCCCTTTGCTTTCTTATTCTAATGCTCCGCACTGGGGGTGCCCGGGGCTTCCTGCAGATGGCCACTCTCCAGAAGCTCTTTCCCGACCTGGAGCATCTGGGTCTGTTTGTGTTTGTTTTGGAACACATCTGGCTGCCCCAAGACTACACCTGGCTCAGGTCTGTGGTGACAGGATGCAGAGCAAGCTGGAGGCCACGGCCATAACCTGGGCACTCTCTCTCTGGCCTCGAGCCAGCCTTAAAGGACGACTGGGTGGAGACGTGCAGACTTGCATGGGCGCCCGGTTCAATCCCTGCACGCCTAAGGACCACCAGGAGTGACCTCAAGCTCAGAACCGGGAGGAGCCCCTCGAGTCCCCACAAGCATCCCTGCTGCCCCCCAAAGAGAGCCAGGTCAACGAGGGAGCAAAGGCCTGCGGGCACCCTGCACCCGGGGGTACCTCCTGCAAACACTGGCTCAGGGCTGCATCTGCACCGGCAAAAGGACCCGCCCGGCACCCTCAACATCCCGGGTGCCAGGCCGGGGCCCCAAGCCCTTGAGCACAGAACCTTTTGTACGTTCCTCCCCAACTGAAAGGACTTTTGTCTTCACACAGGAAGAACGAACAACAATGGCAGCTGTGTGTCTCCTCCAGCTGCTGGCCCGCCCAGTGGGGAAGAGAAACTTTCCCCAGGAGGACAGTTGGGCCTGAGTGACAGTGGCCACAGTGCAGGCCAGTGTCCATGGGTGCCCAGGGCTACACACACACATACACACACACACACACACACACACACACACACAGAGGCACAGACACAGACATTCAGACACAGACACGCACACTCGTATACACTCAGACACATACAGACACACAGAGACACAGACAATACAGAAACATACACAGACACACACTCATGCACAGACACACCTAGAGACATACACACACACAAACACACACAGAGAGAGAGACACTGACAACACAGAAGTATACACAAATGCTCTGACACACACAAAGACACACACATGCAGACAGAGACACACACTGACACACACAAACAGCCCCTGGGAATCTGGGCTGGTAGGTGGGGGAAGGCAACACCCATGCACCCCCACGCTCCAGCTCCCTCTTTCCCGGGTGAGCACCGACCATGCCCTTCTGTAGTCCCGAGACTCGTTCGGCCTGAACCCTGGTGGCACAGGGCGAGATGTGTGACCAGGCTGTGCTCCTTCCAAGCCCGCCTCCTGCCCTGAGAGCATGGACCCCCGAAGAGTCCCGTGTGGCTAAATCACGGTGGAGGGCAGGTGCCCCTTTGGCAGTTCTCTGCCCCCTCCTCACCTCTCCAGGCGGGCGAGGGGAGGCTGGCAGCCGGCGAGGGCTAACACTGTGCCAGGGATCCAATGCAGGGCCCCAGCTTTTATTTAATAACTTTTAGAACTCAGGCCCTCGGGTTTGTAAACCCATTATCAAATGAAAAGCTTTTTGTTTCATTTCAAGGCTTATTATTCCAAGTTTTAGGGAACTCTATTTTGTTTTGTTTGGGGCCACGCCTGGTGCTCAGGGCTGCTCCAGCAAGAGCTCAGGGACCGGGTGGCACCTGGAGATGGAACCATGTCCCCCACATGCGCGCCAAGTTTAACCCCTGTGCCACTGTGCCAGCCCCAAGGACTACTTTTATGGGGTCTTTTTTGGAGAGAGGGGTCTTGGGCACCCCTGGCAACGCTCTGGGTGCTTGGGGTACCATACCGGGATGCTGGGGATCACTCCTGGGTCTGTGGCGTGCAAGGCCACCCCCTTTCTGCTGTTCTGTCTCTCTGGCTCTCCCTAAGTGCAGCGTGTTCTCTCGTCTGTGTGGGACACTAAGAGAAGCCCAGGAAGGGAATAGCATGGTGAGTAGCAACAGGCTCGAGAGTTGGCCTGGGAAATGAGTACCAGAGGGGTGCAATAGGGCGGGAGGGGACTGGAGACACTGTGAAGGGATGAGGATCCAGGTAGTGGCACATCCCACACCCACAACTACCTCCTCAGACAGTATTGCAGGTCACAGTGCCTAAATCACATTGGGCAGAAAAGTTGAGCTTTTTTACTACTTCTTACAGCCTCCAGTCGCTTTTGACTGGGTCTTTCATGTGGAGGTGATTTAATCAAGATTATCACGTTCCGGGCTAGAGTGGTAGCACAGCAGGTGCTTTTTGCCTTGCACGCGGCCGACCCGGGTTCAATTCCCAGCATCTCATATCGTCCCCTGGGCACCGCCAAGAGTGATTCCTGCGTGCAGAGCCAGAAGTAACCCCTGTGCATCACGGGGTGTGACCCAAGAAGAAAAAAAAGAAAAGCACGTTGGCTACTTTCAAAATGAAAATGACAAAACAAAATTCCTAAGAACTGAAGGCAAATGGGCCAGAACAATAGTACAACATGGAAGGTGTTTGCTTGCCTGTGAGGAATAGAAAAACTTCAAAACCATAAATGATAATGCTATTGGTAACATCTTACCTAAACTACAATAATTAAAGGGAATTTGTTTAAACGGACCTTTGGGGCTAGGGAAATGGTACGCGGGAAGGGCACTTGCTTTGCACAGGGCCGACCAAGAGTCAAGAGGGAGCACCATATATGGGCAGTCCCCGGGGGAACTGCCAGGAATAAGCCCTGAGTATTACCGGCTGTGGCCCCCAAATAAAAAATTAAATAAACTGTCCTCTGGGGGTGGGGGTGGGAGAATAATCTGCAAATTCCACTTAAGAATAAATAGATCTGGTCAGGAATGCGGTTCATTCTGGTTATGGGTCCCCCTGGTGCTTGGGGGACCAGAATGGGATGCCGGGGATCGAACCTGGGTCAGTCATGTGCCTCCCTAAATCAGAAGAATGTTCTCTCTCCGGTGGCACATAAATCATTTCGCCTAATTTAGTGATTGTTGACGCCCCTTTGGTCTGTGAGAGGAAAAGTGTCTCTGAGGAAACGGCCTCGTCCGCCTCGTGTTCTGTGAACAGAGCGCTGGGCCCCGCCGCTCCCGAGACCTTCAGGGTGAGTTACAGGAGCTGACACTTGCCGGGAAACGCTCCGAAGGGCTCTGCCCGGGGTCTGTGTGTTGGGTGTCACCTGGCACTCTTAGTGCAGACAGCACGGGCCAGCCCTGTGCGAGCACTCCCACCCTCCTGGGAGAGCTGGGAGCCCGGGTGTGGGACTTCTGTCTAATCAGCAGTGCTACCGCGGGCAGGACACCTCCTCCAGGCAGCCTCAAGCTCCCCGTCCGTGACGCATCCGCACTGGCCTCTGACGGTTGCCATACCTGTTGTAGGGTCACCCAGGGCTTCTGTCTACCATGCAGATCTCCTGTCCCCTTCTCTGAATGGGGCAGGGTGGGAACGGGGCCAGAATCTGAATCCTGAAACCCAGTACCCAGTTGTTGAAAAAGAAATTACAAAATGGGGGGCCGTGTTGATAGTATAGCGGGTAGGGCTTGCAAACAGCCGATCCGGGTTCGATCCCGGCACCCCATCTGGTCTCCTGAGCCCCAGCAGTAATCCCTATGTAGAATCAGGAGGAATCCCTGAGGATCGCCGAGTATAATTCCCCAAAGCAAAGAAAATTACAACATGGAGTCACTTGGGCTAAGGTCACCAACCGACGGAGACTCTATGTCTAAGGTAGCTGTGGGTCAGCCTTGCCGAGAACGTCAACTTAACCAGTCAGTCTGGAATTTCCAGGCCCACAGCAGCAAGGTCATCTGCCCAATCTGCCCCAAAGAAGGTGACCTCATCCTGAAGCAGTTCCCTCTGCCCTCATCTCGCCCCAGACTGTACACACGCCTTTCATCTGGTCCAGCTATGAGCACTCAAAGGTTGCAGCCCCATTCACGAGTATTTGAATAAAGCAAGTTTCATTCTCTCATCCTCCCTCTCATTCTCTCTCCACACTCCCTCTCTCCCCCCTCTCCCCTTCCCCCCCTGTCCCTCTCTCTCCACAGTGGTGGTATCTTGTGGCAGTTTGGTAAACACTAACCCACAATTCATCTCTATAAACCCTTCCTTAGCGAGTCAATGGAGCAGGAGGCCTCCTGGTTGTGTTCTGAGAGTCTGTACCCCATCCCTCTCGGGTGTCAGGCTGCGATGCTCAGTGCCCATGAGCACCCCGCACCCCCTTGGCAAGAGCAGAGGGCTCCCTCCTCGGCAGTGCCCTGCTAGGCTTCAGCTCTCCCACCCAAGGAGGGGCCCTCCTCGGGGACTGCAGATGTTTCCCCAAACCCTCGCCTCAGCCCTGTGCCACTTCATGGGCGAGCTTCGCCAGGGTTAAACCATGTGCCTCTGCCCCACTCAGCCCTTCCCCTTTGCCCTCAGCACCACCCCCTCCGAATATGTCACTGTTCCTGTCGCGGTCTCTGTCACAACAGCACAGGCTTCTTTAGGGGCAGGAGTTTGCCCATTTCTGTCCTGGCAGGGACGGTTGGTGCCCAGTCAGCTTTGAGACGGAGGAATCAGATGCTCGCTGGTGGGCCCTAGCGCAGGGCTGAAGGCCAACCTAGGTTTTTGTTGTTGTTATTTTGGGGTCACACCTGGCGGTGCTCTGGGGTTACTCTGGAATTATTCCTGGCAGTGCTTAGGGGACTGCATGGGATGCTGGGGAGCAAACCCAGGTCACCACGTGCAAGGCAAATGCCCTCCCTGCTGGGCTATGACTCAGACCCCAACGCCAACCTAGGTTTGATCCCCGGCACCCCAGCTGGTCCCCTGAGCCCCGCCAGGAGTGATCCCTGAGCTCTGAGCCTGGAGTGAGCCCTGGGCACCTCCGGGTGTAGCCCCCAAAACAAACAAAAAAGTTGCTGGATGAACTGAAGAACAAATGACCTTCTGTGAAGCTCCCCCTGTCTGACCCCGGGGACAGCCCTCTGCATTCTCGCCCAGCTCTGGTTTCCACGGCTTTGGGTTTTTGAGCATTTGGGAGCCATGCCTGGCAGTGCTCAGGGTGTTCCTTGCTCCGTGGGGCTGGGAGGGGGCGGGGGCGGGGGTCCCCCCCCCCCAAGGTAGCCCTGGGGGAGGGCCAGGGCCAGGGAAAGGCCTTCACACCAGCAGGAGCTCAGCCCGCTGTGGGCACCCCTCCAGCTCCCAGCCCGTCTCCCCTGACTTCCTGGGTCAGCATGGAGACCCACAGTGAGCCCTTCCCACTGGGCATGGCTGTACGTGACTCCGACCTGCTTGCTCCGTCCTGAGCCCTGAGCGTGTCTCCCTGTGAGCTGAGCTGACGAGGGCGCGGTCTCTCTCTGCCTCCCACCAGGCTCAGGAGACCCAAGTCACCTCTGGGCACCTGGGTGTGTCCAGACTCAATGTCACTGCTGCACCTCAGCGAGCAAAATTCGCATGTCAGGAGAGAAAAGAGCTGAGAGCTGAGACTCATGTCACCCCTGGCGGGGGGAAGACAGAATCCCCATCAGGGGCATCGAGGGTGCCCCGAGCTGTTCACTTGGGTCATGCCAGCCACACGTGTTCAGTTACCTGTCACCCAACACACAGCCTCTCTCCCCAACAACGGCTTTATGTGTCTGCCTATGTTGCCTCTCTTTCAAACACTAGTGAAGTGAAATTAGGTTGACGCTTTTTCTTTCTTTCATTTTTCCCTCCCCGGGGCAGGAATCGAACCCAGAGCCCCGGCTGTTCAAGTGTGTGACAAGCTGAGCCTGGAGCAGGCCTATTATTCTTTTAGGAAGACTCAAGAAATAACTCGCGAGGGGAAAGGAACCAAATGTGCAAACATCCATCAAACCCCTAGGTCGAACCCGCCACACTGGGCCGCATGGGCAGGTCTCAGCCCAGGGTCCATCTGGGCACCAGCTAATGTCCACAGCCCATCGCTCTCAGGCCAGGGTCAGCTGAACGTGCTGGATTCACTGTAAGTGACACATGCCCGACAGAGTGAGCGCCGGGAGGGCCCTGCATGGCGCTTAGGGGACTGTGTGTCACCAGAGCTGCCTTGCACAAGACTCAGAACCCCCTTGAGCACTCCACATGCCCCTTCCATGCCATCCATGAGTCCCAGTGAAAAGCTGGTGACCCAGGTGGGCATCCAGCCTTCATAGCTCAGCAAAGAGAGGATGCAAAAGGGGATGGAGTAATAGTAGAGCAGGTAGTGTGTTTGGGCCGACCCAGGTTCGATTCCCAGCATCCCCTATGATCCCCCTAGCACTGCCTGGAGTAATTCCTGAGTGCAGAGCCAAAAAGCCAAAAAAAAAAAAAGAGAGAGAGAGAGAGAGAGAAAGGCTTCAAAATAGGAAATAAAAATTAGGACGGGGGAACTCGTGAGGTAAGGCATGTGCATGTGATTGATCAGGCTCCATTTCCAGTGCCACCTGCCCTTCCTGCAGCAGGGGTGTGGGCTGGAGGCCTCTGAGAGCCCCCGGAGGCCGGAGCACAGCAGCTGAGCTGAGGGTCCAATGGGCAGAGAATCTGTGGGGTGGGGGGTGGGGTCCCCTGAGCACTGCTTGGTAGGTGCCCCTCAGAGAATAGTCCTGAGGGTGGAGGCCAGAGAGACAGCCCAACCAGTTAGCATGCAGATTTCTATCCCCAGCGTCCCATATGCCACCTCTCTTCCCCAGCACCGCCAGGAGTCATTCCTGAGGACAGAGCCAGGAAGAACCCCTGAGCATTGCTAGGTGTGGCGCCCAAACAAATAATCCAATTCCATAAAAAATAAAAAACAGAGAAGCAAAAAGAAAACACACACACACACACACACACACACACACACCCCACATCTGCATATTTGCAATAACAATGGCCCCTTGGCAGAAGTTACTTCACGTGTGTGTGTGTGTGTGTGTGTGTGTGTGTGTGTGTTTTGCTTTTTGGGTCACACCCGGCGATGCTCAGGGGTTACTCTTGGTTCTGCACTCAGGAATTATCCCTGGGGTGCACAGGGGATCATATGGGATGCTGGGAATCAAACCTGGGTCAGCCGCGTGCAAGGTAAACGCCCTACCCACTGTGCTATCACCCCAGCGCCTGTGGTGAGCGTTTTAATCTGAGTTCTCTCAGTGCTATGGAAGAGGAGGTTTGGGGATCTACATGTCGCAGATTCCCTGAGGCCCGAAGCCCGAGGCTGAGGTGAGCTGCCTGCCTGCAGGGCTGCTTCACCCGGATCAGGGCTTGGCTGGGAGTTTGGCCCGCCGCCTGCTTTCTTCCCCTTCAAGGAACGCCCAGGCAGTGGCAAGGGTATGTGGGAGCCAGGGAGCTCTTTCGAGGGGCCAGAAATCTCAATCTGCTGGCAGCCTCCCGCTCCGGAGTTCCCGGCCCTCTGCAGCTGCCCTTCGTGCGTGTTGGAATTGCCTCATCCCTGCCAGCACGGAGTCTCAGGGAAACTCCCACAGGGCCGGGCAGAGCTGACTGGCCGGGCCTGGCCCTGAAGGTCCAGCTCCTGAAGGTCAAGGCAGGTGCCTTGAGAACCCACGTCTCACCAGCTTCCTTTGGTTCTGAAGGTGGCTAAGTAGGCAAGACCACCCAGACAGCTCAGAGGCCTTGGAGCAAAGACAGTTACTGACAGGACAAAGGTAAGAAGAATCTGTGATAGTACAGCGGCAAGGGCGTTTGCCCTGCACCCAGCTGACCCAGGTTTGATCCCCGGCATCCCTTATGGTCCCTCAAGCACCGCCAGGAGTAATTCCTGAGTGCAAAACCAGGAGTAACCCCTGAGCATCACTGGGTGTGGCCCAAAAAGAAAAAAAAAGACAAAGTCTGCGTAGGTTGGATCCCTGGGACCTTCTGTCCCTGAGCACAGCAGGAGAAGACACTGAGCAGCGCAGGGTGTGACCGATAGGAGAATATGGACACAGCCTGTGACAATGCTGGAAGGGCACTGGGGTGATTTGGAGTCCGAGGACAGACAGACAGGCCAGCCCCGGTGGAAGGTCGTCACGGAACAGGACCCAGCAAACGCACGTCCATCAGAACGTTGTCCTGCCGTGCATGACTCGAGCAGCCCGAGGGACCCCGGAGCAGTCAGCCCTGCAGCGAGGCAGAGGAGGGTCAGGGCCGGGAGTACCCACGGGTCACCTGCCCCGAGAGGCTGGCTCCCCATCCGTGTCGTCTAGCCCAGGGAGTTTATGGACTCGGGGCTCTGCTCCGGCGTCTGAGACCCCGGCCACGCTAGCCAGGGCCACCCGGAGCGTCCCGAGCTCGGCCCTGCTGGCCACCGCGTGGCTCTCGGCCCCGTGCCTAGCAGTCTGAATGGCAGCTTGAAGAAGAAAGGCCTGTATTTCTCCTCAGCCTCAGCGGACTCCAGAACAATGCCACTTCTGTTCTGATGCCCTAAAGTGACCTGCCTGGCCCTGCCCCTTTCCACGCACTTAGCAAGAATCTATCAGCTCCCGTCTGCAGAGGGCCTGAGCACCACGGCCATGTCGGAAGCCCGAAGACACCCAGAGCAGACTTTCCCCAAAAGGGGCACTGCATGACACCCCCCCCCCCCAGAGGGTGCTGGACCAGTGGGGGAGAGCCTGGCCTTGGAAACAATTGGGAACACTTTTTTGGTTTGGGGGCCACACTCAGCGGTGCTCGGGGTAAATCCAGGCTCTGCACTCAGGAATCACTCCTGGTGGTGCTCAGGGGACCCTCTGGGATGCCGGGGATTGAACCCGGGTCTGCCACATGCAAGGCAAGCGCTCTTCGAACTGATCTCTCTGGCCCCAAGGCAACACTTTTTGTTTGTTCCCTTAAGGAAGGCAGATTTCCAGGGAGGTACAAAGAGATGTTTGTCGTGGGTTGCTTTGGTTTGGGGGCACATCCAGTAGGACTCAGGACTGACCCCGGCTCTGAGTTCAGGGTTCACTCCCAGCAGTGTTGGGAGACCATATAGGGTGCTGGAAATCGAACCAGGCCAGCTGCATGCCAGACAAGTGCTTTATCCCCTGTACTCCCTCTGGTCCCAGATAGATCTGTTTGTTTTATTTACACCCTGCTGGGTTTTATAGTCTCTGGGTCTTGGCCTTTGATGGGATTACATGGGGGGACAGTTGGTGGGTGTAACGCCTACATACTGGAAGATGGGGGATCTGGGTGGAGGAGGCCCAGTCCCAATCCGAGCAGGCTTGGAGATCTACGCCCCGGGTCCCGCACACCTGGGTTCCTCTGCTGGTTCCTTCCTGCGTGAGGCTCGTCCGAACGTGTGGAGAGTGGTCTTGAGCATGGCTGTGGCTGGAACCGGAGGTCTTCAGCTGCCGGGGCTCTGCTCGGGGTGGGGAGGGAAACTCAACCTACCTCCTTCAAGGGGCCCCGGTGAGGATAGCCAGGCACGGAGGCAGGAGACTCTGCCATCTTATTATCTAGTTCTTACTCTGGAGAACCTGGCAGGCTACCAAAGTATCCTGCCCACACGGCAGAGTCTGGCAAACTCCCCGTGGCGTAACCAATATGCCAAAAACCAGTGACAGTGATGGGTCTCATTCTCCTGACCCTGAAAGAGCCTCAAATGTGGCACTTTCTAAAATCTCAGGGCTAGGACAAAGGAAGGAGACATTACTGGTGCCTGCTCGAGGAAATCGATGAACAACAGGATGACAGTGTTACAGTGTTACCCTGCAGGGGACTGGAAGCAGCAGTTGCCACAGCAAGCAAGTACCTCGCCCCTGATGCATTCTCCCTTCTGCCCTGTGGTGGTTTGTTTCCTTTCTGTAAAGGGGGGTAGCCGGGGCTGGAGAGAGAGTCCAGCGGGGAAGGCCTTTGTCTTGTACACATCCAAGCCTGGTTGGATCGCTGGCACCCCACAGAGTGTCCTGAATACCAGGAGAGATTCCTGAGCACAGACCCAGGAGTAAGCCCTGAGCACCGCCAGCTGTGACCCAAAACAAACAAATTGAAAGTGGCTCTTCCCCCGGGGTTACACAATCCAGTCGCTGTCCTCAAGGAGCTCAGCATCCAGACCTTGTCGCGGTCACCTTGGGGCTCCTCTGGACATGAGGAAAAAAAAAATCCAGGAAATACCTTCCTCGGTGTCAATGTCAGCAGAGGAACACTTTGCTGCTGACATTTGTCTGTTTGTAGCAGTGTTCACAGGCCTGTCGCACAGTGCAGCGTGTTCCACAACTGGAACTTGCCTTTGCAGCTTGGTTCATGCTGGCCAGGGCTGGAAAAGGCCAGGCAAGGCACCTTGGCGAGTTCCTGCCCAAGTAGAGCACTGTACGGGGAGCTCCAGAGCTGCCAGGGGGTGGCATGTGTGTCAGTTGTCTCTCCTGGACAGGGTTGCGGCCGTGGGCAGGGCTGCTGGGCTGGATCCTGTGCAGGTCGGGGGAGGACGGCCACTTGAGGGAGCTGGGCTGCATGAAGGCCATGGGCGCCTGCCGAGGGAGGGGCAGGTGGAAGAGGCCAGGTCGCAGAATGAGACAGGAGAGAAGGCTCTGGAAGGGCAGATCACACACACACACGCGCACACACACACACACACACACACACACACACACACACACACACACACAGACAATCTTTGATCCAAAGCAATCATTTGAATACCCAGATTTAAATGTCGGACCCAAGCCAGGGGCGCCTGCACCCATGTGAGTAGCAGAACTTGGCTTAGCCCAGCCCGCTCGGCCGTTCTGCAGCCCACCCTGACCGCCTGGGCCAGGGGAGGCCACCCGCGTTTGCAGTTGAGGTACTGGGCCCGTCACTGGAGAAAGGTGACTTTCTGGGGTCCTCTCTCCCTGTCCTGTAAAAGGGAGTCAGCTCTTCGTTTCTCTGGGTGGTGTGGACCTTAGCTGGCCCCTGGGGCTCAGGGACTCCCTGGACAGTGCCCGGCAGCCTGGCCTTCCCCGTGGAGCAACACTGCTCCCCAGCGGCCAAGAGAGGAACGACAGCCCCGCCAGGCCGCTCCTGCCCACAGCGCAAGTCCACAACCGTTTCCCTCTCCCCTCCCAGTGCCGCCCAAGCCTGGGGGCCCCGGACTGTGTAGCAGCGACCCTCAAACCCAGGGCAGCCTGGGCTCTGGGCAGGAAGAAGCACCCCAGAGCAGCCTGGGCACCTTTTCCTGCAGAAGGTCCCGGGCGGCCAGCCCCCATGCCCCGGCCCACTCCGGCCGGCGTAAAGGGACCCCCGGGCTGGGGGCCAGGGCCAGACAATGCGGGGCTCAAGGGGGCGGCAGGATGCATTGGCCACCAGGCTACTCGGCCCTATTCTGGTCACTGCGGAGGGGGCAGCTGCCGCACAGGGAGGCCGCGAGAAGACGGCGGGTTTCCAAAAGGCGCGTCCCGGATGGAGGGGCAGCACCGGGGCCACCTGCGGGCAGCTGACCCGGTCCCAGCCCCACCAGGGGCCAGGAGAGGGCCCTGGGCATGAGCCCCAACCCCTCCCCTGCCCCCAAAGGCCATCCCAGAGGCAGGGATCGTCTGTCCTCCCAGGACCCTCGCCGCCCAAGACGCCGTGAGTGTCCAGGCCACGCAGGAGGGACAGCCGCTTCCCTGGCTGTGCCGGAGCCCCCCACCCCTCAAGGCGAGGGGACACGGTGACCGATGGAACAAGCAGCCAATCGGCTCCGCTCTCGGCCCCTGGCCCCGCCCCACCGCGCTCGCTTGTCCCCGCGGGTGCCCGCGCTCTTGTTCAGACAGTGGACACAGGGCTGACCCACGCGGGTAGGGACACGAAGAGCCGAGCTAACCGGGGCCGGATGGCGAGCCGAGCCCTGGAACCTTCACTTCTGCATCGGAACCGACTCTAGGGGCCCCGCGGGCCATGCCCCGGGTGAGGGCCCCTTGGCGGAGTGCCACCAGGTGGTGAGCGTGAATCCTATGCTCTTCCTCCTCCCCTTCCTCCTCTTCTTCCTCTTCCTCTACTACCTTCTTTTTCTCTTCATTTCCTCCTCTTCCTCTTCTTCTTCTTCTTCTTCTTCTTCTTCTTCTTCTTCTTCTTCTTCTTCTTCTTCTTCTTCTTCTTCTTCTTCTTCTTCTTCTGCTCCCTCCTCTTCCTCCTCCTCCTCCTCCTCCTCCTCCTCCTCCTCCTCCTCCTCCTCCTCCTCCTCCTCCTCCTCCTCCTCCTCCTCCTTCTCCTCCTCCAGGGGGCCAAGGCCCTTGCACAGAGCAGATTGGTTGCTTGTTGGGTCGGTCATTGTGTCCCCTCGCTTCTGGAGCTGAGCTGGGCTTCGGGAACCAGCCAAAACTGCATTGTGCCGCCTGAGAAGCAGCTGCCAACTCCCAGGACACATGGGTATCAGGGCCCTCAGGAGTTTATTGGGTCAGACCAGCGATGCTCGGGGGCTGGAGAGTATTGCTCATTGCTCTGAAGCCAAGCCCAGGCCTGGGCGCCAGGTCCATTGACTCTCCTTTGTCCACTCAGCACTTCTGCCCACCCTACTGTCCCCCAGGAAGTCAGGCCTTAGCACTCCTCAGGACTGGTCCTTCCACTCTTGCTAGTGCCAATGTCTCCTCAGCATAAACTTCCCTGATCACACCACTGCACCCCCCAAACTTCAAACTCCCTTCACTCCCTCCTCTGCTCCCCAACTTAGCTTTCCTGCAAAGGACTGTCCCCGCGGGCATCCTATTCCTTTTCTTTCTAGAAACAACAACCTCTGAAAAGAGCGATTTCCTGCGGACTCCCAGCAGCCTCCCATTCTAGAACTATCCTGACACTAGTAAATGTGGATAAGACTCTTGCCTCGCACGCGGCCGACCCGGGTCCAATCCCCAGTATCCCACATGGCCCCTGAGTGCAGAGCCAGGAGTGAGCCTGCTGGTATGGCCCCCAAACAAAACCAAAAAACTACTATTTGGGCCAGAGCAGTGGGAGGGCTCTTGCCTTGCATGGGCCAACCTGAGTTCAATTCCCAGCACCTGGAACATCAAAACCCAAACCACGCCTGGGGCTGGAGTGCTGGAATGGTCGGGGCGGGAGCTGGCCCTGCACACGTCTGACCCGGGGGTGATGCACAATGTTCAGAGGAAGCCCTGCACCCAGATGTGGCCCCAAATCAAAAACCAGCCAAACAAGAACAAGAAACAAGCCTGCAACGGGGGAGTCCTGGCCCACACCGGAGTGGCAGAGCCCAGCGGGGGAGGCAGTGACTGGCACGGGCAGCCGTGGACACAGGTGTGCCCTGGGGCTCTGATTTTCCTGGTGCCCTGAGCAACCTGGAGGCTTTCAGGACCATCTGCAGAGGTGCAGGGAGACGCCTGCCCTTCCTCTTCACTAGGGGCTTCTTGGGGACGGACCAGACAAACAGCTCCAAGGCCGCTGGCATGAGTCTGGGTCAGCCCCTGGCCCTGCATGGTCTCCCAGCACCTGCATTAGCCCTGGTGGCCCCTGCTGTGTCAGGGAGGTCCTCTCCCCAGAGGGTGGTGATGTGACGAGTCGGCCATCACAGCTGGCCCTGCTCCGTCAGGCTTGGCCAGCCAAAGTCCTGTTCCGGTTGTTTGTTTGGGACCACACTCACCTATGTCTTCTATCTCTCTGGCCACTAGGGTCACTTTTGTGTAAATTTTTTTTTTTTTTTTTTTTTTTTTTTTTGCTTTTTGAGTCACACCTGGTGATTCACAGTGGTTACTCTTGGCTTTGCACTCAGGAATTACTACTGCCGGTGCTCAGGGGACCATATGGGATGCTGGGAATTGAACTTGGGTCGGCTGCATACAAGGCAAATGCCCTACCCACTGTACTATCACTCCAGCCCCCATATTAAGTTGTTTTTCTTTTTGGGTCACACCTGGCAATGCTCAGGGGTTACTCCTGGCGCTGCACTCAGGAATTACCCCTGACGATGCTCAGGGGACCATATAGGATGCTGGGAATCGAACTCGGGTTGGCCGCGTGCAAGGCAAGCGCCTTACCTGCTGTACTGTTGCTCCAGCCCCAGATATTATTTTTTTATGCAAATTTTCTTGTACACTTATGGCATTGATAGAAACAGTACAATTTATAAATGTAATTTCTCTTCCTTATGATATTTTTTTTGAGGGGCAGGTGTAGGGGGTGGGCTACACCTGGCAGTGCTCAGGGCTGACTCCTACATCTGTGCTCAAGGGTTACTCCTGGCGGAGCTCAGGGGACCTTATGGGATGTGGGGATCCAACCCAGGTCAGCTGTAAGCACCGCCAGCACCCTACCCGCCGGACTATCTTCAGCCTCCTATGTTGTCTGTCACCCCCACCTTGCCTTCCCTTTGCTGCTGCCGCTGCAATGACCAGATGTCACACGTGTCTGGGCTGCGGTTTCTGCTCCCAGACTCAGCGGAGCGTGCACCCTGTTCGTTACTGAGCTCTATGCTCTGGGCATGGTGCTCCCGGTGCTCCCGAGGGTCGCTGTGGCGCTCACACAGCTCGGAGGCAGGTCTGGCCACCTGGTCGCAGTGCCCCTGGACACACAGCTCTGGTTGCTGTGCGCCAGGCCAGCTCGGATTGGCTCCCCAGCACCGGCACCGTATATGGTTCCCCAAGCACCACCAGGAGTGGTGGCTGAATGCAGAGTCCTGAGTGCAGCTGGATGTGGCCCCCAAGTGAAAAGCCAAATTAAACCCCAACGAATAAATTTTGCCTCAGAAATCAGACGCTCGCTTCCTGCGGGCTCCTGGCCTCCCCTTGGCTACTCTCTCGCCTTTGCCCGACGGGGTGTGGGTATGTTAGACAGTGCGGCCAGCAGAGGGTAGCACTGCATTTCAGAGCTGCCGGCTGGGCACCGTGACGCAGTGGAAAGGATTGGGCACATTCGCCCCACTGAAAGACCAAAACTGCCCGCCAAAAATACTTTATCAGGCAAAATTAGCATCCAACTGTGATGGAAAAACAAAGGCTTCTTCAGACAAACAAAAGTTAATAGAGGGCTGGGGTTAGCAACAAAATAATAATAATATAAAGAATAATAACTGCACTGCACTGTCCTCCCGTTGTTCATCAATTAGCTTGAGTGGGCACCAGTAACGTCTCACAACAAATCGTGAGACTTGTTGTTACTGTTTTTGGCATATCGAATACATCATGGGTCGCTTGCCAGGCTCTACTGTGCGGGTGAGATACTCTCGGTAGCTTGCTGGGCTCTCCGAGAGGGGCGAAGGAATAGAACCCGGGTCGGCTGCATGCAAGGCAAATACTCCACCCGCTGTGCTATCACTCCAGCCCAGAAAATAATAATAAAATAATAAAAATTATAGAATGCAAAGGGCCGAGCACTGTGTTCGCACATGCTTTGCATGATGCCCAAAGTGATCCTCAGAGCCCCACCCCCCAAGCCTTAAGCCCATAGTAGCCTGTGAGTACTGTCAGGGCTAAAGCAAACTAACAAAAGCTAATTTTGTTTACTGCCACCTGCTCTACTGGAGATGTTGAAAGGGCTTCTTCTCTATGGAAAGATGTTGAAAGGGCTTTTTTCTCTGTGGACAGAAAAAACAAAGGACCCTGAAGTGTGAAGCAAGGGAAGAAACAGAATAAGAAACAAAAGCTGCCAGCAGCCCGGAGTGAGAGCATAAAGAAGGCAGGAAGTGCAGAGTTAGCATAGACAAAGGCTAAGCGTGGCTAGGCCTCTAGGTCGTGCACGTTGGGCTGGAGAGGGGCTTGCATCTGAGGGGCTGGACCCAATCTCCCCCATGCCATAGGCCCATGGAGCTTCCTTGGCACCCCCAAACTGGTACTATCCAAAAAACAGAGTCCAGGGACACAGATATGTTGAAGGACACAGTGCAGGGACAGTGTATCAGGGGACCCTGCCATGGGGAGTTGTGAATCACAGTGTCTCAATTAAAACTGAAAAAAAAAGGGGGAAAAAGCCAAAAATCATTTAAAGAGTATGATGCAGGGCTGGAGCGATAGCACAGTGGGAAGGGCCTTTGCCTTGCAAGCAGCCAACATGGCCGACCCGAGTTCGATTCCTCCGCCCCTCTCGGAGAGCCCGGCAAGCTACCGAGAGTATCTCGCCCGCACAGCAGAGCCTGGCAAGCTCCCTGAGACGTATTCGATATGCCAGACACAGTAACAACAAAGTCTCCGATGGAGACGTTACTGGGCCCGCTCGAGCAAATCGATGATCAACGGGAGGACAGTGACAGGATGCAGCCACAGTCCACCCCCCTTCCCCACCCCAATTTAACAAGAAAACAATGGCATTAAATTGAGTTTAGTCACAACTACAGAACAAGCACCCTCCCCCCCCACCCCCATACACTTTGGTTTTTGACCTCAGGGATTTCTCCAGACTCTGTGCTCAGGGATCACTTCTGGTGGAGTTCAGAGAGCCATAAGGGGCCCCAGGGATCAAACCTGGGCCTGCCATATACAAGGCAAGTACCCTACCCACTATATGACCTCGCTGGCTTAAAAATAGAGTTATTTAGAAGAAGGGAAAAAAAACTGAATAAGGGGCCAGAGCAATAGTATAGCAGGTAGGGCGTTTGCCTTGCACATGGCCAACCTGGGTTCAATCCCCGGCATCTCATATGGTCCCCCAAGTACTGCCAGGAGTAATTGCTGAGTGCAGAGCCAGGAGTAACCCCTGTGCATCGCCAGGTGTGACCCAAAAAGCAAAAAACAAACACAAAAAAAAACTGAATAAATAGAGAATCTCCAGGGTAAACCATTCACACGAAAAGTCAGAAACAAATGGGAGATGAACAACGGAAATATAAAACAACCAGAAAACAAAGGATACAAGTCAGTAAGACCCATATATCAATAAGCACCCTACATATGAATAGTTTGAGCTCACCAATCAAAAAGTAAAAATAAATAAGATGTGTCTATACTGGGCTGGAGCAATAGCACAGCGGGTAGGGCATTTGCCTTGCACGCCGCCAGCCTGGACGACCTGGGTTCGATTCCTCTGCCCCTCTCGGAGAGCCCGACAAGCTACCGAGAGTATCTCACCCGCACAGCAAAGCCTGGCAAGCTACCCCGACATATTCAATATGCTAAACACAGTAACAACAAGTCTCACAATGGAGATGTTACTGGGCCCTCTGGAGCAAATCAGGGAGGACAGTGCTACAGTGCTACAGTGTGTCTATACTATGCACACAAGTCTCATGTCAGACACAAAGGTAAACATAAACTCAGCATGAAGTGTTCCAAGCAACACAGCAGGGGCAGGAATATAGACTTTCAACTAAAACAGGTAATAGGAGATGACAGGCAGGGGCCAGAGAGATGGTACAGTGGGTAGCGCTTTTGCTTTGTGTGTGGCCAACTCAGGTTTCATCCCCAGCACCACACCGGATCTCCCAAGCCCTGTCCGGAGTGATCCTGGAGCACTGAATCAGGAGAAAGGACTGAGCACTGCTGGGTATAACCCTACACCAACCAACGAAACAAAAAGTGATGAGGCATATTGTATATTGAACAAAGGGTCAGTCTAGCAAGAAGATCTAACGATTATTAGTATGTATGCACATAATGTGGGGAATCCAAATCTTTAACACGATTATTAGCAGACTTCTAGGGCTGTCACATTGATGGCTATACAAAAATTTGTAAGGGATCTCACACAGCACCTAAGGTAAGGGACTAGTGACCCAGACAAAATCTTAATGAGACAGGCTGGATGGATCGCACTGCAGGTAAGGCGCTGCTCATCTTGCCTGCAGCCAACCCCAGTTTAATCCTCATGCTGTGTATGGTGTGAGGGACAGGCCCAAAATGGACCACCACCAGAATTAACTTAGCTTAGCTTAATAGGAACCTGCATTGCAAAATAACTGTTTTTTCAAGGAATAGGTCTAGATGAGCTTTTTCAGATCTGCTTTACAGGAGCCTGCACTGCAAAATAACTGGTTTTTCTGCCCCTGAGCAAGAAATTCAGAAACAGGTACTCGAGTTGCAAGTCACGAAAAGAGTGAGGGTCAGACCAGATAACCAGATGTCTCTCACAAGACCCAAGTTGCAAGACCCAGGACTACCCTAAAAACCAGGACATTCCTAAGCACTGACGCAAATGCTGATCTTTAAACTATAGGCTAAGAAGTGGTGTACCCTTAATTGGATTGGTTAGGAAAGTATTTGTGATTACAAATCTATTGGCTATGAAATGTGCGGGCTCTGCTGTAACGGTCAGTGAAGGCCTATATAAGATCTCCTTTGGAGAAGCTTGGGGTCTTTACCCAACCTGCCAGACCTGAGTGTCTGTGTAGGCGGTGGGACCCTGGCTAGCCAGTCTTGCAATAAACCCTGCTTGCTGTTTGCAGTCTCTGGAGTCTCTTTGTCATCAAAGGGAGATTTCGATCCGTGCCCTAACAATGGTCCCTTGAGCAGGACCCAAAGTGAGCCCCTAGCAGAGCCAGGAGAAAGCCTTGTGCACTGATGGGTGCGACCCAAAAACAAAAAATGATTTTTTTTACCCCTTAATTTAACAAGAAAATAATGGCATTCAATTGAGTAATGAGGTAGCTAGTACAAGAGTCTGAGGCCAGAGTGACAGTACAGCGGGAAGGGCACTTGCCTTGCACACAGCTGGCCGGGTTTGATCCCCGGCATCCCAAATGGTCCCAACACTGCCAGGAGTGACTGATGAGCCAGAGCTGGCCTCTCTGGGCCCCACATACCCGTTTCATCCTCGGTTACTGGTCTTGAGGAAGGGCCTTGTTCTTCTATTCCCTTGTTCAGGAAAGCAGAGAGCCTCTCTGAATGGATTCTGTAACTGTTGGAAAAGGGGGATAGCAGATTTTCCTTCGAGGTCAAATGGAACTGTCCTATGCCCCCAGGTCAAGACCTTGCAGGCTCCAGGAGACACCAGCAGCTGCGTGATCCCAGGAAGGCCTGGTGTCACAGGCCACGGTCTCTGGATCTTAGACAGGAGGAGGGTCGTCCGAGGCCCAGCCCTGCCCAAGCCTCTACCCACCCACAGCCGGCTCCCAGCTTGGCCGGACAAAGGCCCAGTCTCAGAACTGACCTCGGAGAGGCCAGTCACCTGCAGGGGGTGGTCCCAGCTCCAAAGGCTCTGAAGCACGCAGCCGCATATGTGACCACAGAAACGCCCAGATCCCCAGCGCCCAGCCCGGGAGAAAGCAGAACTTAGATGGAACACTGAGGAAGCCCGCAGAGCGCCACGAGGGAAAACAATGACCCAGGAGGCCCGGCTCTGGCTCTCGCAGGGCAGCTCAGGGGATCCTCAGGCCAGGACTCAGCAGCCCCATCCCGAGAAGATGCTGTAGCGAGCTGCACTGCAAGAATCCCTTCCTGCAGGGGGAGCGGCTGGGGGCCGGCAGGAAACTGGGGATGTGGGGGGAGGGGCGCATTGATGCTGGGGCTAGTGATGGAACATTGAACATAAGTCACATAAGTGATGGACATAAGTCACATAAGTGTGACTTATGTGAGGCGGGGTGGGGACCCAGAGTTACTGGGTTCTTTTTTTTTTTTTTTTTTTTTTTTGCTTTTTGGGTCACACCCGGCGATGCACAGGGGTTACTCCTGGCTGCTCAGGGGACCATATGGGATGCTGGGAATCGAACCCAGGTCCACTGTGTGCAAGGCAAACGCCCTATCCGCTACGCTATCTTCCCCCCTTCCTCCCCACCCCCTGCCCAGAGTTGCTGGATTCTTGTCTCACCTTGCAGGAAAGAATTTCAGGAGTTGACGAGCAGTGAAGTAAAACAGATTTTATTTGGAGGGTTTTGAAGGGGAGGAGAGAGAGAAAGTGGGAGGAGGTGGAAAGCAACGTGCTCAAGAGAGAGCCGGGGCTTCTCCAACGGTGGAGAAAGCCTCTACACACACCTCAGCATTAGACACGAAAGCAGAAAATCCGAATCTCTAGAGGGGAGATGTGAGCCACGAGGGCGGAAGGAGCACTTTGGCTCGGGCAGCATTAACACTCCCTTCCTTTGTTCCAGGTGGCCTTTATAGGGTTTCTCCGATCTGCCCCCACCAGGGGCTTCTCCGGAGGTCAAAGTCCGTTGCTAGGGAGGTTGCCAGGGGGGTAGGGCTGGGAGTGCTAACCGGCTTCTTTGAAATTCCTTTCCCGGCCTTTTGTTCCTGCCCAGCTTCTGTCGGAGGGGGGTCCAGCCTTTGGCCAGGTGAAAGTCTTATCAGGCCTTAGTTCCCATTTTCTGCAAGGCTGGCTTTTTGCAACTTCAGGGCTATTGATATTTCCCAGCAAATTCCTTGCCATTGCCTGGGGGGCGGGAGGGGGGGTTGGCTTCCCTACCTGCCCACCTCCCTCATTCCCATCTATTTCCACAGCACAGCCAGGAGTAACCCCAAGCATCTCTGGGTGTGACTCCCACCAAGAACAAACAGAAACAAAACAAACCAACCTAAGGTGGGACTCCGGGCTCTGGGGTGTATGGCGACCCCAGGCCTCTCTCCAGCCTCTCTGAAACTCCCACAGTCCAGCCATCTCCCATGAGGCTGCTGGGCAGGTGAGGGGCCAACCTGAGCGGTTCTGATCAGTTCTGAGGACCCAGTGAAATGGCCCCAAGCGCCGCCCCCTTCCTATCTCTGCCCCCAGGACCTCCCTTCCCGTCCCACATTTTTCTGGTGGATCCTCAGTGGGTGTCCCAGAAATTCCATGCCATTGAGCAACCTTGCAGGCTTACGACGTGACGTCAGCCGAGCATTACAAACCTCTTGGTGTAATACTTACACACACCCCGGGCTCACTCGGGAATGCAAGCCTTCCAAGGGCCTGTCTAGTTCCCACAGGAGCCCTGAGGGGAGGTGTGGGGCTCCTCTCTGTCTGGGAAGAACAGATGAGGAGAGACTTCCGGTCGCCTCTGGTATGAGACGAGAGATAGCCCAGGGGTCAAGGTGCTGATGTGGGTCAACAGGGTTCAGCAGCGCCTTAGACGGGCCCAGCACAGAGCCAGGAGTGAGCCCTTGGAGGAGGGAGAGAGGAAGGGAGGAAGGACGGAAAGAAGAAAGGAGGGAAGGAGGAAAGGAAGGAAGGAGGGAGGGAAGGAGAAAAGGAAGGAGGGACGGAGGGAGGGAGGGAAGATCGTGTGGATGGAGGGATAGTAGAGGGGCTAAGGTACTATCGGCCTTGCACACAGCTGACTTTGCTCCAACCCCCACCACTGAACACCTGAGTATGTTCTTCCGAGCACCACCAGGCGTCACTTCTGAGCACAGAGCCAGAAGGAAGCCCTGAGTATGATTGGGTGCAGCATGTGCTCGTGTACACACACACACACACACACACACACACGCACACACACACGCACACACACACGCACGCACACATGCACACACACGCACACATGCACGCATGCACACCTATGGAAGTGCGGACGGTGAGGGCAGCACCCCCAACTAGCAGGCAGACTGGCAAAGCAAGCTGATGAGTTTAGAGTAGGGAGTCAGGCGTGACAACGCTGAGCTGCAGAGGAGGTGGCCCTGGGCGGGGAGGGAGAAACTGCATCTCCCACTGTCCATGTCACACCGCCACCACCGCAGGCTCTCAGTTGTCGTGGACCCAGGAGTGTCGTGGGGCAAAGTGGGGTTCCCACCCTCCTCTCTTGAGCCAGGCACCAGCTCAAGCTCTTTCATTGTTTGGGGCCACACCTGATGATGCTCAGGGTTCTGCACTCAGGGACCGCTCCTGGCGGGCTCAGGAGACCATATGGGGTGCCGGGATGGAACTCGGGCTGGCCATATGCAGAGAGCGTCCTCCTCGCTGTACTATTGCTCCGGGGCCCCTCAAGCTTTTTTTTTTGCTTTTGGGGTCACACCCGGCAATGCACAGGGGTCACTCCTGGGTCTGCACTCAAGAGTTACCCCTGGCGGTGCTCAGGGGACCGTATGGGATGCTGGGAATCTAACTATGGTTGACCGCATGCAAAGCAAATGCACTACCCGCTGTGCTATCACTCCAGCCCCCCCCCTCAAACTTTTAAGCTGTAAGTTAATGTGGAGGATTCCAATCGGGTTTATCAGCTCTTTGACCTCTGACAGTTTATGTCTGTCTGCCTGTGTATATTCATTTACTAGGGGGATGGGCCACACCCAGCGGTGCTCAGGCTTACTCCTGGCCCTGTGCTCAAGGGATCACTCCTGGCAGAGTTCAGGGGACCATATGAGGGGCCAGGGTTGAACTCAGATCAATGTCATGCAAAGCAAGTGCCTTACCTGTAGTACTATCTCGCTGACCCAATGGAAGATAATATTTTAACGTAATTTCCAGGGATGGAATTAATGGGAGGCTAGGTACTGCAGTAGAAAAGATCAGGGCCAGAGGGATATACAGGGCTAAGGCCATACTAGCGTGAGATCACCCAGGTTTGATCCCGGCACGACATAAAATCTCCTGAGTTCTGCTAGAAACGATCCCTGAGCCCAGAGCCAGGAGCATAAAGTCAGGAATAGTCCTGAGCACTGCCTGGAATGCTGAAAAATCCTAAAGAGAGGCCAGAGCAACAGCAAGGAGGGCCCTAGCCTCACACAGGCACAGTCGACCTGGGTTCAATCCCCGGCACCCCATGGGGCCCTGAATCTGACACCAGTGACAGGAGCAAGCCCTGAGTCGCCAGGTGTGGTTCCCAAACCAACCATAATCATAAAAAGATAAAGAAAAGAGAAGAGATTTCCGGGGCCCCAGAGAGCAGAGCAGGGAGAGCCCAGGTTGGACTTCCCGGCAGCCATCCGGTCGCCAGGGCTGGGGCTGGGAGATGGGACAGCGGGGAGGGCCTCGCCTCACGTGCTTGACCCGGGTTCAATCCCTGGCAACCCAGAGGCTCCCCGGAGCACGGCCAGGCATGTAGAGCCAGGAGTATTCCCCTGAGCATTGCTGGATGTGGCCCAGAAAACAATCCCCAGAGCCACAGGGTCTCCAGGACTGGAGCCTCCCCAAGGTACCCAGCACCTGTCCTCGGGGTGGTTGGCTGGGGGTCAGTGGGGCTTGAGACCACCCCACCCCCAGGAAAAAGAAAGAAAGAAAGAAAGAAAGAAAGAAAGAAAGATTACTGCCCCTAAGTCACAGTAATAGAAACCAGTGACTAAAACAGAGATAAAAAAAAAAACAGAACAAAACTGAAAAATGAACCCGGGTCAGTGATGGTGAGGCAATAGAAATGAGCCCATTAAGATAGCCCCCAACCCCCAGCCCCAGCCCCCACCCCACCCCTGTCAAGGAGGGAGGAAAGACAAAAACATCTGAAGAGATGACAGCCAAGACGCTTCCCAAAGGGATGAGGGATGCTGTTCAAGAGAAAAGTACTAATGCAGGGGTGGGGGTGGGGGGCAGCACGGGACAGTACCTTGCACCTGTACAGGGAGGGTTTGGGTCCGCTCCCCATATGGTCCCAAAGTCCGTCCGTCCTTCCTTCCTTCCTTCCTTCCTTCCTTCCTTCCTTCCTTCCTTCCTTCCTTCCTTCCTTTCTTCCTTCCTTCCCTGCTTCCTTTCCTCCCTCCCTTCATGTTTCCTTTCTTCCTTCCTTCATTCCCCACTCTTTCCTTTCTTCCCTCCTTCCTTCCCTCCTTCCCTCCTTCCTTCCTCCCTCCCTCTCTCCCTCCTTCCTCTCTTTCTTTCTTTCTTTCTTTCTATTGTTTTCTGAAGTCTGAGGTCTTTGCTACAGAAAACCTGGGAGGCGAGTATCATCATAAACCTGGGTTGTACCTGATGGACCCACTGCTGAGGTAAGAAACAAGGAGAACAAAACCCAAGTTTTTGTTGGACCCAGTTGTAGTGCGTTGAGAGCAGCCCCGGCATCACAGCCTAGAGCTGCAGTGGGAGAAGCCCCAGGAGGGGACCGGTCAGACTGGTTTTCTCAGAAAAACCCTGTGACTTGAATCCCTGCTGGGTCAGATTTTAAAGTTAATTGATTCAGTGAGTAATGCCTGAGTGGCTTCAAGGGATGTGTGTGTGGCACTGTGTGTGTGGTTAAGTGTGTGTGTGTGTGTGTGGTTATGTGTGTGTGATTGTGTGTGTGCGATTGTGTACGTGTGTGAAAGTGTGTGGGTATGTGTGGGATGTATGTACGGAGTGTGATGTGTGTGGTTGTGTATGTGTCTGATAGTAAGTGGATATGTCTGTGGCGTGGTATCCAATAGTGTGTGGGGTGTATGTGTGTGGTTATGTATGTGAGTATGTGTGCGGTGTGGTGTATGTGGTTGTATATATGAATGTGTGGGTCTGTGTGGGTGTAGGGTTGTATATGTAGTGTGTATGTGTGTGTGTATATGTGTGATTGTGTGAGTGTATGTGTGGTGCATATGTGTATGGTTGTGTATGGTTGTGTGAGTGTATGTGTGGTGTGTATGTGTGTGCGCTTGTGTGTGGGTGGATGTGGTTGTGTGAGTGTATGTGTGGTGTGTATGTGTGTGTGCTTGTGTGTGGGTGGGCGTGGTTGTGTGAGTGTATATGTGGTGTGTATGTATGTGGGTGGGTGTGGTTATGTAAGTGTATGTATGTGTGTGGTTGTGTGAATGTATGTGTGGTGTGTATGTATGTGGTTGTGTGTGGGTATATGTGTGTGGTTGTGTGAGTGTATGATGTGTGTGGTTGTGTGAGTGTATGTGTGATGTGTATGTGTGTAGCTGTGTGTGGGTGTATGTATGTGATTGTGTGCGTGTATCTGTATGTGTGTTGTTGTGAGTGTGTGTATGGTGCGTATGTGTGTGGTTTTGCATGTGTGTATGTGTGTGGTGTGCATGGTGGGGAGTAGGCAGACAGCTGGGTCCGGGGACCCCTGGTCCCTGAGAGTCTGGTGCGACTGACTGACTGACCTTGGTGAGTGGCCAGCAGGTGCGAGAGGCAGGTGACTCATCTCATCCAGGGCAGGGCGGGCACTTGGCTTCACCAGGATGCACCTGCTGTGGGGCTGCGCCTAGCCCAGGCCGCTTCTCTTCTTCTTTTGGTTTTGTGTGTGTGTGGGGGGGGGGGGTGACACCCAGCAGTGTGGGGACTGACTCCTGAATCTGTGTTCAGGGGTCACACAGCACCAGGCATCAAACCTATGTCTCCCGCCCACAAAGCTCGCACCCTGCCTTCAGCTCTCCACAGCTCTCCAGGGGGTTGTTTCTTAAGCTTTCTCCAGTCTTAACCCTGTTCTACTGTGGCTGAAGGTTGCTGGACACCTCAGATTCATTATGTGTTAAAAGTCTGATCACTGAAGAAGCCCATGACAAACACTGACCTCAGTGAAGCAGAGTGGAAAGGTCCCCGCCCCCGCAGGTCAGGTACATGACAGGTGATACCCTACTCGGGTCGGTCAGGTGCTGAAGTCCGGACGGTAGCAATTAGTCAGGAAAGATACAAAGGCATTCGGACCACGGGGCGGAGAGAGTGAAAAGGGCACTTGCCTTCCGTGTGGCCGACCCAGGATCAGTTCCCACACAGTCCCCAGATCACCACCAGAAGCAGAGCCAGGAGTAACCCCTGAGTATGCAGCTGATCCAGGTTCGATCTCCAGAACCACATGTGGTCCCCCAAGCCCCTCCAGGAGTCATCTCTGAGTACAGAGCACAGAATCCCGAGCACTACTGGGTCTGGCTCAAAACACGTTCTTTTTTTTCTCATTTAAAAAAAAGTATATTGGCAGAAGAGAAATGTTTTATTATTTATTTATTTAATTTTTGCTTTTTGGGTCACACCCGGCAACGCACAGGGGTTATTCCTGGCTCATGCACTCAGGAATTACTCCTGGCGGTTCTCAGGGGACCATATGGGATGCTGGGAATCGAACCCAGGTCGACCACGGCCACGTGCAAGGCAAATGCCCTACCCGCTGTGCTATTGCTCCAGCACCAAGAGAAATGTTTTAAAGAGACAGCCTCTAACTAAAAGGAAATGTGATTCTTTGTCTTCCAAGACCTAGAAGGACACTCTAGGCATAATCGGATTAAAAGACTGGCCCGAGGGCTGTACTTAATAAATATGACCAAATACTCACTGAAATAGAGCCATCTTGCACTGATTTAACTAAATATAAAGTTTCAAATTATGACCTCAGTTCTCACTGTACCTATGCAAAATAATGCCAGGTTTACTGAAAACAAACTTAATCCGGCCCTGTAATTGTAAAGGTGGAGAGAAAAATCCCACTTCGCTTCAGGAACATGACTGTACGTTCCTAAAATAAAACTAGCTCCAACCGTATAACACAGGCAACGGGCTTGGTTTTAGGTGCCCAGGTTTCGGTTAAGGTTTTATTTTATTGAGTTGGTTTTCAGGCCACACTGCAATGCTTACTCCTGGCTCTGCACCCATTACTCCTGGCAGTGCTCTGGGAGCAATATGGGATGTCAGGGATGGAACCTGGGTTGGTCACGTGCAAGGCCCTTGTACTGTTGTACTATCCCCATTGTGCTGTTGGTCCTGCCCCAAGTACCCCGCTTCTAATGGATGGACAGAAGTAACCTCTGATTTCTCCTGTCTCCGTCACAGTTCTGCTCTAAGATCCCTGTCTCTTGTTTGGCTTTCTGAACCCAAAGGCTGAACTCCTGTGTCCCCCCCCCCCAGCTACTGTAATCAGACTGGCTTCGAACAATGGCTTCATGAGTGGGGACACCCATTCAACCAGGCTTTGGATTTTTTTAATAGAATAATAAACAGCTTTATTACATGAACAGAGGGTTTATTTTTCCTTTTTGGGCCTTGATCTTCCTCAGATAGAACTCCTGGATTTTTTTTATGGCGTTTATTTATTTATTTATTTATTTATTTGCTTTTTGGGTCACACCTGGCAATGCACAGGGGTTACTCCTGGCTCTGCACTCAGGAATTACTCCTGGCGGTGCTCAGGAGACCATATGGGATGCTGGGAATCGAACCCAGGTCGGCTGAGTGCAAGGCAAATGCCCTACCCGTTGTGCTATCACTCCAGCCCCCAGGCTTTGGATTTTTTCACTTCCTATCTCTGTCATACTTTCATTCCTAGTCTTAATATTTGGCCTATGTCTCCTAAATATGTTAATAAAACTTTTTTCTTCTTGCCTGAAAATGTTTCTGTTACGTTAGAGATGAGATACCGGTCAGATGGACAATCCATCTGGTTTCTACACAGGGACCATGGACAGGCCCTTTTTTTACTGGGAGGGTTTTGGGCCACACCCAGCCCTGTGTTCAGGAATCTCGCCTGGTGGGCTGAAGGGGACCACATGGGGTGCGAGGGATGGAACCTGGCTGGGTGAGTGCAAGGCTATAGCTGTACCTGATGTCCTCTCTGTGGCTCCTGGTTGGCCCTTTGTAGAGGAAGCTCCCCCTGTAATCTACTCCCCTGACCATTCAGCAGGAAGTAAACAAAGGGCATCATCTCAGTAACCTCCTGACACAGCTGGACCCCTGCTAGAGGAGAAATAGTATCGTGTGATAGGGACAGGAGAGAAATAGGGAAGATGAGATTAAAAAATAAATAAATAAAAGATGGACCCAAAGAAAAACTTCTCTGCGGGGCTGGAGAGATAATACAGTGGGTAAGGTGCTTACCCTACATGTTTCTGACCTGATTTGATTCCCAGCATTTCACACAGTCCCCTGAGCACTGCCAGGAGTAATACCTGAGTGCAGAGCCAGGAGTGACCCAAACACACACACACACACACACATACACACACACACACACACACAAAGATATCCCTATATGGAATGTCCTGAGAATGGGCTCAGTAAATATCCACAGAATAAATGTGCAAATGTGCAGGTGCTCACAGATAGAGCCTCCTAATTCAGAGTTTGTTTTTCTTTATTGTTTATTTTGTTTTTGGTCCACACCCAGTGGCTCTCGGACTTTCTACTGGCTCTGCACTCAGAAGTCACTCCTGGTGGGGTTTGGGGGACCATACGGGGTGCCAGGGACCAAACCCAGGTTGAACATGTACAAGACAAACGTCCTATCTGCTGTGCTATGGCTCAGACCTCCTTAAAAGATATTTTTAAAAATTTGGGACGGGGAGGGGGAGACACACAAATGAATCTCGGACCCGAGCAACTTGCTGCAGAGAGGGCCCTGGACTTCGCAATGGGCCGTTTCTGCTGGGCTGCTCCAGGCGGGGGCAGGTGTTGTCTCAACAGCCACCGTTTTCTAGAAGGCAGCGACAAGCTCCAGGTACGGGTGGTGGTGCCAGGAAACACCAGGACTCACAGGACAGGAAGGAGTACGTCCTTCTCCTTGCCCCCACATTGATGGGACTCTGAGATGACGCCATATCTGGCCACCATCAACTTAAGCTCCCACATGGCCATGATCCAGAGACTCACAAACAAATCTTGGACCCAAGCAACCTGCTGCGATCTCTTCAGACCCTATTTTTTTTTTTTTTTGCTTTTTGGGTCATACCTGGCAATGCACAGGTGTTACTCCTGGCTCTGCACTCAGGAGTTACTCCTGGTGGTGCTCAGGGGACCATATAGGATTCTGGGAATCGAACCCGGGTCGGCCACGTGCAAGGCAAGGCTCCAGCCCCAAGACTCTAATTATTAAAAATTTTAGAATTCTTAGAGCTCGAGGCTGCGACATTATATTGTATCCATAACAAGCAACACAAAACACATTGTCTAGCATTGCATTTTCGGCAGGTATGAGGGGTGGTGGGACTGGCCTCGAAATATCGAAGGTAACTAAGTAGAGAAAGAGTACTGTGCAAATTGTCTGCCACACAGGCAGGGAGAGGTGCGGAATGGGGTAGGGGGATACTGGAAATTTTGGTGGTGGAAAACGTGCACTGGTGAAGGGATGGGTGTTTGATGACTGTATGATCGCAGCTCAAACATGAAAGTTTTGTTACTGTACCTCACGGTGAGTCAATTAAAAAAAAGGGGGGGGGGGCGGATCAAAGAGGCAGTACCATAGGTAAGGCATAGGTTTGCAGGCAATCTTCCCGGATTTGACCCCTGGGAGCAGATATCATCACTCAAGCTCCACCCAGAGAACCTGAGTCAGGAGTAAGCCCTGAGTACAGCTGGCAGGGGCCCAAACCCAAATAAAAAACAAAGAGGTTTCTCACCTTTCCCAGTTGTTCGTTTAAGGACACCCCACACCACAGCTTTCATACTCACCTTCTCTTTCCAAATAAACTTGGCGCATGGAATCAGCCAGACTTGCCTCCTCAGTATTGTGGTCACCTGGGGCCTCTGCAGTGAGGCTATGGATCTGACCGGCAGCAAATGTGGCATGCATGGATGTCTCGCTAAGTTAGCATCTTGGCTCAGTCTACACTAACTCTATATGCTGTACTCATGGGCAGGCCCAGGGCGTAATTCTCCTGCTGATCTGTGAAGGGGCCTGAACATGTTCAGGCCAAAAATGACATTGTTGAAAATGGGGTCTGCCTTTGGTCCCTGGCAAGGTGGAGGTTTTCCTCTCCATCTGTACCGGAGTGGCTCCCCTAATTCCTGGGCCACTTGGCGCAACAACAGCTGAAGACGAAAAGCCAGTTTTGTATACTATCAATCCAAACAGACTCCAGAAAGATCGGCTTTTGGTTTTTCGACCACACCCAGGGGTGCTCAGGGGTTACTCCTGGTTCTGGGCTCTGCAGAGTCCTGCTGGGGCTCCTGCAGGTGGTGCCGGGGACAGAACCTGGTCAGCAGCAGGTAAGGCCAGGGCCTCACCCACTGGATTATCTCTCCAGCCCCTCGGAGAGTTTTTTTTAATGACAAGATTTTATTTATTTGCTTAACTATTTAAGTGCGGTTTGGGGCCACACCAAGAGGCGGGCAGAGGGCCCTGAGCTTGGGAATGTCCCCTGACCTTCAGGGGACCTTATTTGGGGGCAGGAACCAAACAGGGTGGGCAGGATACATACAAAGGCAAGTGCCTTCATCTTTGTTTCCTTCCTTCTCCTTTCTACCTCCAGCTGGGTCCTGACCCCAGGATTAAACACCCCAAACAAGAAAGGGTGGGAAATGCTGAGGGAATATTTGCCGCACATTTTTTTCAAGGCTGAAACCCCTGGGCCCTGGGAAATCTTTTTTTTTTTTTAACTTTGGGGTTTTTTTTGGGGGGGGGATATATACAGAAGTAGAGAAACGGGAAGTGGAGGATTCTGGGGTTCTGGCTGTTTCAGAACACCTGGTCTGGTGGTTTCCAACCGGCAACTGGGAGGCTTATCTCTCAAGATCTGGGACGCCGGCAGAGCATCCGTTTTGGGGAAGAAATAGAACAAAACATCCTTTCTGCAAGTAAGAACAGATGAGCTTAATGTTGCTTCTGGCAAAAAAAAAAAGAAAGAAAAAGTTTCCAGTGACCTTAAAAACATTGAAACCTAAGAAATGAGATTGTTCATGGGCGAGGTAAGGGGATCCCGGGCTACGGACAGACAGCGCGTCACCCGCAGAGCGCGCGGGTCGGGAAACGCGCGGCTGCCAACGGGGACGGTCGGCGCCACGTGACCCGCCTCGGCCGGACAAAGAGCCGGGAGCGCCGGCGGGCGGCGGAAGGTTGAGACTGAGAGCGGCCCTGCCGACCCCCACGGGGTGGACGGACCCCCCAGTCCCCTGCAGACCCCCGCGGGGTGGACGGACCCCCCAGTCCCCTGCAGACCCCTTGGGGGTGGACAGAACCCCCCAGGCCTCCCCCGACCGCGTGGATGTCCCGCAGGCCGGGCTCCTGGGGTCCCGGGGTCCCTTAGGGGCAGCTGGGCAGGAGAGGGCGCGCGCGGGGCCAGATGCTTTCCTTTGTGTCTCGGTGTGGGCCTGCCCAGAGGAGGAGCAACAAGACCTTGGGGTACTGTGAAACTCCAGCTCCCCAGGCCTGAAGGGTTCCATTGTTGAGGAGCTACCCGCCCCCTTTTTCCTCTTTCTTTTTATGTCGCATCCAGTGATCTCAGTGGGTTACTCCTGGCTTTGCAATCAGCAATTACTCCTGGCGGTGCGCTGGGGACCAGGTGGGATGCGCGGGTGGGGGATGGAACCCAGACCAGCTGCAAGGCAGAGCTGGACTATCCCCACTCCCACCTCTCCCCCCACCTCCCTTATCTCTCCTCCCTCCCTCTGTCTCCCTCCCACTTTATCCCACGCTCTCCCTCCCTCCTTCTCCCTCTCCGTCTTCCCCCTCTCCCTCTTGCATTGCGTCCCTCCCTCTCTCTTTCTCATTCTTTCACTCCCTCCCACTCTCCCTCTCCCTGTCCGCTGCCTCCTCCCCCGCCCCCAAACACACACACACACACTGGAGCTGACTGAATGAAAGCTGCCTCTTCAGAAGGGTCTGTGCCTGTTTCCCCCAGTTGGCAGCTGAGCCATTCCTGAGAAGCTCCAAGTGGGGCTTAAGGAGCATCTCCCCTGACTTCCCTGCTCCCGTCCCCCGAGGCTGTGCTAGGCTTAGTGGGCAGCCCTGTAAGGTCAGTCCATCCAAGTAGCCCCTCACGCGGGTGGAGGGAGCAGAGTGTGTGGCCGCTTAGTAGCCCTTAGCTCCAGTGGCACTTTGTTTTGTCTTGCCTTTTGGTTTGAATAATTTGGTTTGAATAATTTACGTGTTATTGAAATGGAAGGTCCTAGCAATGTCAGTGGGCCCCACGGGTGACTTATGTGAAGTGGGGAGGAGAAAGACAGTCACTTTCTCCCCACCCGCCTCTGCCACCTGGGACTCAGGGTTAGGAGTTGCGCTGGAGCTGGGAACAGTGGCAGGGCAGAGGGCGCTTGTCTTGCAGGGTTTGAATCTGGGCATCCCCACATGGTCCTCTGAGCCCCTCTAGGAGTGATTGCAGAGCTAGGAATAAACTCTGAGCACCCGGGGCTGTGGCCCCCAAATAAACAGATAATGACATTTCAAGGAGCCAGAGGGATGGTACAGCCCGTAAGTCTGAGTGGCTGACATGGGTTCAATCCCGGCACCTGTATGGTCCCCTGAGCCTCCCAGGAAGAAGCCCCGAGTGGAGCTCAGTGTGACCCCTCTCCCTGTAAAAACAAATCTGGGGGTCTGAGGGATAGTACAGCGGGTAAGGCATTCTCCTTGCACGTGGCCGACCCGGGTTCGATACCCGGCATCCCACATGGTCCCTTGAGCACTGCCAGGAGTAATTCCTGAGTGCAAATCCAGGAGTAACCCCTGTGCATTGCCAGGTGTGACCCAAAAAGCAAAAGAAAAAAAAACACAACAAAAAAACAAACAAGAAACCCAAATCTGGATGCATAGCTGACATCTCCTTTTCCTTCTCGGCCCCAGTTTCCTTGTGTCCCTTCCTAGCCGTGCCCCTCCCAGGCCTCGCCTTGTCCCTGCAGCTTTGTTTCAATTTTATCACCACAAATTACTTTTGTCTATTCTAAATACCCATGTGAGTGAAATCATACTGTGTGAATAATCCTTTATCTGGCTTTTATTGCTTGGCATTTTATGTCCTTGAGATTCATCTAGATTGTTGCAGATATCTGTGGATGAAAGTTTGCAGTTTGGGGCACAAAGATGAATGTGCAAAGGTTTGAAGTCAAACCTGGTAAGGGGATAAATTGAAGCTTTCTCTGTCTGTGGAGATCACCCCTCCTCCAGCCCCATCTGTGACTAGTCATAGCGCCTGGGAAGACGCTTTGCGTTGAGTTCCCACCTTGACGAAAATCCTGTATTCCTAATTTGTATTTCCCTCAAGTGATATCAGTCTGAGAAATAGCCTTCTGTGCATTAAAATGTGCACTTTCTTGTTCAGCCAGGATTTTAGGGATGTTCTTTGTTCTTAGGACAAAGGCTTTGCTACTTCTAATGACTAATGTAAATGTTTTCTCTATTAAGAATGGCCCATAGGGGCTGGAAGCACAGCGGGTAGGGCGTTTGCCTTGCATGCGGCCCACCCGGATTCCATTCCCAGCATCCCATATGGTCCCCCAGCACCGCCAGGAGTAATTCCTGAGTGCAGAGCTAAGAAGTAACCCCTGAACATCATCGGGGGTGACACAAAAAGCAAAAAAATAAAAAAGAATAGCCTATCCGGTTTTGATTCCTGGCATCCCATATGGTTCCTTGAGGGTTACCAGGATCCCTGAGTGCAAAGCAAGTAGGAAGTCCTGAGCATAGCCAAGAGTGACCCAGCCCCCAGATAGCCCATGGGCCTTGGAGAAATATGTGTGTGGGGGGAGGGGCGCTGGTTAAGACATCTACCTTACGTGCTGGCCCCAGTTAGATCCCAGCACCTTATATGAGCAGACTCAAAGAGTGATTCTGGAGCACAAAGCCAGGAGCAACCTCTGAGCATTTCCAAGTGTGGCCTAAACATAGAAGGAAATAGAAGCGGAGGAGGAGGAAGAGGAATTGCCTTGTATGTATGAAACCTGGGTTTGACCCCCAAGTTTGAGGGGAAAAAAGCCTGGGAACTAGGATAGCAAGAAGGGCTTGCCCAACTTGACTCAGGTTCGCATCCAGCGCCACGTGTAGTCAGCTGAGAACTGCTAGAAGTGATCCTTGAGCACTGCCAGGTGAGGCCCCAAAATAAACCGTAACAAAAAACAAAAAGCAAAGAAGAAAGAGACGCAGACCTGGGTTTTGTACGTCCTCGTACGTCCTCACGCAGTCCACTCTGCTGTTTGTGTGGTCAGCTGTAGTAACCAAAGGCTAACTAGACACGGTGGCCTTGCTGACTGTTTCCGGTTCCAGAATGATTCTCTATAATACCCTGTATCCCATCCTTCATACTCTTCCTTGATCTCTCTGGTCAAACCCTGACGGATTGGGGAAGCGGGAGAAGCCAATATTCAACAGACGCAGCCCTAGATTCTTGTCCGAGCCTTTCTCCCAGGAGTCCCCTTCAGACCTTGCTTCTTTCCTTGGATGCACCCTCCCTACGGGCTGGCCCCCAGTCTCGTGCCATGCCCCCGCCCACGTACACGACTTTTACCCTTAGCCCCCTTGGTATACGCTGGGACCCCCACAAGAGTCATCGGGTTCCCCATCGCCAGACGCTGCTCCAGTTCCTTCACTGCAGAAGGTGCTGTCCACAGCCCGCCCTGCTCTGCCCTAGGCTGGACTCCGGGCATCTCCCTATTGCCCGGCACAAACTGTACCTCCACTTTCTCACTCCTGTATGCTCCCACCTCCTGCTCTGGGGCCTGGTCCTGGCCACCTGACCCACAGTGTCCCCTTTGATCCCCTTATGTCTCCTCCAGCCTACACCTCACAAGTTGTTACTTGCACCACTTCCTGGCCAGCCGCTCCAGGTAGGCCCAAACAGCCCCCCTGGGAAGCCAAGCGAGAGGCAGACACTGTCCGTTCAGTGTTGATCCAGTCTGGGTGCAGTGGTGGCACGTGGGCTTCAACGCCCAG
This sequence comes from Sorex fumeus, assembly GCF_029834395.1. Taxonomy (NCBI): domain Eukaryota; kingdom Metazoa; phylum Chordata; class Mammalia; order Eulipotyphla; family Soricidae; genus Sorex; species Sorex fumeus. The sequence goes on along the minus strand of NW_026606060.1, from coordinate 4,367,952 downwards.
CGCCCGGGTTTGTCCAACAGGGCTTCGCTGCCTCAAAGAATGAATGAAGTTTGAGTTTGCTACTTGTTGCCGTGTCTAGCCCCACACTGTCGTGTTTCCTAGCAACTTGCAGGTTTTTGTCCAATCAAGATGCAAATGTTTTCTTCTGGTGGGAAAGATCAGCGATGGTTCTGTTCCCTGGAGCATAAGCTAGTTTGTACCTTCACAAACATATTCTAACATTCCCTCTCCCACCTTCCCCCCCACCCCGCACCATAATAACTGGTTCCTCAATGCTCTTAGACTAAATTTTACCATTTCGCTCATTGATGGATGACTTTTTAAATTTATTTTTATTTTTTAATGAATGACCGTGAGGTACAGTTACAGATTTGCAAACTTTCGTGCTTATGTTTCAGTCATACAATGTTCGAGTTCCCATCCCTCTACCAGTGCCCATTCTCCACCACCAATGATCCCAGTATCCCTCCCCCCACCCCCATCCCATCCCCCCACCCCGCCTCTGTGGCAGGGCATTCCCTTTTGCGCTCTCTCTCTCTCTCTCTCTCTCTCTGTCTCTCTCTCTCTCCCCTTTGGTTGTTGTGGTTTGCAATAGAGGTATTGAATGACCATCATTTGGTCTATAGTCTACTTTCAGCATGCATCTCCCATCCCAAGTGGGCCCTCCAAGCACCCTTTACTTGATAGTCCTTTCTCTATCTGAGTTGCTTTTTCCCCAAGCATGTGAGGCCGGCTTCCAAGCCATGGAGCGATCCTCCTGGTACTCCTCTCTATTATTCTTGGGTGTAAGATGTATGAATTTTTGATATGCATGCAATTTCTATTTCTATTAGAATTGTGCTTTTTAATTTGGGGGGGGGTTGTTTGTGGTACTGCTCTTGCTGTAATACTCTGTGGGAACAATTGTGAGATTTTAAAGTTTTGTTTGTTTTTTTTGGGGGGTGTCACACCCGGCGGTTCTCAGGGCTTCACTAGCACTGCTTCAGGGGTTCTGTGTGGTACAGAATTGGCCGTGTGCAAGGCAAGCACCCTCTACTCTCTCTCCAGCCTCTCAGCATCGGTTTTCAATAGTGACCTGACAATTGGAGGTACCACAAACACCTCAAGCTTCGAGACAAACTCTGCTCTTCTTTCTTTCTTTCTTTCCTTTCTTTCTTCCTTCCTTTCTTTCTCTCTCTCTCTTTCTTTTTCTTTTTTGCTTTTTGGGTCACACTGGGCGATGCCCTGGGGTTACTCCTGGCTCCGCACTCAGGAATTACTCTTAGTGGTGCTTGGGGGACCATATGGAATGTTGGGAATCGAACCTGGGTCAGCCACGTGCAAGGCAAACACCCTATCCACTGTACTATCACTCCATCCCAACTCTGCTCCTGGCCCTCCTCCCTGGCTCCTGTACGTGATGCCGTGGGTGACCGCTTCTCCTGTTGCCAGCTTGCTCTGTGGTCATCCCAGTCCTCTCCAGGGCCTCATTCCAGCCCTTGTTCGCTCTCTCCTCTCCCGAAGCTGCCTCGCTCCGGGCCTCTGTCACTCCAGTCGGTTCTGTCACTCCAAAGGAGTTTTCCATCTACACGACCACTTCACTTCCTGGATTAATCATCACTCAGGCAGAGTCCAAGCTCCCTGAACCCCGGGACTGTAGCTTCAGCCTCTTCTCTCAGTGTCTGGGCAGCTGCAGTTGCTTGCGGTTCCCCAGAATTGTCAGTTTTATTGTTAGGCCTTGGGATAAGTTGTTCCTCGGGTCCAAATGCCTTTCCCTCAGCTGTTGGCCTGACTACTTAGGCATCTTGCAGACCCTCTCAGCCTCCCTTCCGTGCTCTCCTGTGGCTGGCCTTTCCGCTGTGTGCCACTTACCTTCCCTATGATCATTTTGACCCACCTGAGTTCTGGACTACGAACTCTCTGGAGCAGAGTGAGTCTGTTTTATTGGCGTTAAAATCCCCCATGCCTAACGCTCTGAGTAACCTTGTAAACAGTGACTGGGAAGATAGACGATTACATGGACTGAAATTAATTATTGAGGGAGCAGGAGCTATATGCATGGGTAGGGCTCTTATCTTACATGCAGTGAACCTGGTTCAATCCCTGGCACCCCATGTGATCCTCTGAGCACTGCCAGGAGGAATCCCTGAGTGCAGAGCCAGGAGTAACTGCGAGGCGCTCCCCACTACTGCCAGAGAAAACAGGTATTATTCAGCATAGCATAAGCACCACCGTTTTGAAGTGGCAGCTATTCTGCACCCAGAGCTTGCTTAGTGTAAAATTTGTATGCTATTACCATGGCCTTGAGGCGTATCTAAGGACTAGGAGTTAGAAACCCTGATGCGCAGCAGGATGTGGAAACCTGCGGTCCATCAGTCCTTAGAGACCGATGAGAAGAACCCCTAGTGGTGACAACCAATAGGAGTTAGACACAGCATTTGTCCAGCACAAACCAGCTGGAGGTGGCCAATCAAGTCGAAGGTCACCAGGAAGTTAGCTAGACCACCGAGATATGGGCAACCTGCAGAAATCAGAGATTAAAAAAAGTGTGAGAACAAAGGAGGAGGGTCGCTCTACTACTAGAGGGGAGGACCCTGACCCTCAACTTCCTCAGCTTTCTCAGCTTTCTGAACCCAACGCTTGCTTGATTCATGCCAAATAAAACTTAGTGCTACAAAGCTCATTGCTTTGTGTGGTCTTTCGAATATTAGACCCGAACATAACCTCTGAGTGTGCCCCCTCACCAAAGAAAAATGTTAGGTAAAACTAATATATAAATTAAAATGGAAAAAGAAGGTATAGTTATGTACAAATCAATGCAAATTAAATAAAAGACAATTAGATAAAGATAATAATTTGCTGAAAATGGGGCAGGAGTACTATAGTACAGTGAGTAGGGCACTTGCCTTGCATGTGGCCAACCCAGGTCCGATCCCCCCTCATCCCATATGGACTTCTGAGTCCTCCAGGAGTGACCCCAGAGCACAGAGCCAGGAGTAAGTCCCGAGCACAACTGGGTGTGACCCAAAAACCAAAACAAAGTAAGAATTTGTTGATAAGACAAGCATCTTGAGCCTACTGGAAAGAGACAAAATACTTTTCCTGCGAGAGGAAAAGTATTGCTTTAGGACCCAGGCTGCTCAGCACCTACCTCGGGTTTGGGCCAGGAATATGGCTCAGAGGCAGAGACTTGCATGTTTGGAGTTCTAGGTTCAATCTCCAATTGCTGCCCCGGCACTGCTGGATGTGACCCCACCAAAAAATGACAAAGATTTGAATAGAAAATAAAGGACATCATTCATATAAAGGAAAGTATGTGGTTAATAAACAAATTAAGGAGATGGAGAGACAGTCCAGTGGGTAGGTCATTTGCTTTGCATGTTACCAACTCATCTTCCATACCACATGCGATCCCCTGATGTAGGATAACATTGCTTTGTCCTTTCTCCCTTGCCACAGGAGCTAAGGTTTATCATGTTATACCCATAGGGATAACAAAGATAGGGATAGGAAAGACTATCTGGCCTGAGCACTGTAGTCTGAGATCAAGATGGCCCTAGGAGAGCAATCCTATAAGTTTAAGGTATTTCTTACTGTATCCATACAAAATGATTTATATTATGTATGCTTGTATGTTTGTTGGTCAAGGAGAGGAGAAACACACCCAGCGGATTCTAGGGTGGGTCATCCTGCTGAGAGAGTATCTGTCCTAGAAGTGGGGAAAGCCCCAAGGGAAAGAATTCTACCCCTATTGATTGTGACCACACCTATGTGTAATTGTTACCCCAACCCCTCATGCTTTGGGATTTAACTGTACTGTAAGAGTGGGCTGGGGGATCAGGATCCAGACTCCAGAAGGAGGAGGAGAAATGGGATCCAGATTCCAGAGCCAGGAGAATGAAGGGGGATCGAGAAGGAGAATGAAGTAGCATGGGAGAGGCAAAGGAGATGGACAGGAGTGGATGGAGAAAGGATTGGAATAAACTGCAACTAAGACCAACCAACCTGACCCTCGTTTCCTTCCTTTGCCTGCCCATCACCACTGACCTCCCTGAGGTGGGGGAAACAGCATGAGACTACTACCGAACGTGGGTGGCAGAAAAGATAGAGCCGCCGCTGTCTCCTTTTTTGAGTTTACACACCCTGAAAACCTCCAGAAGTGATCCCTGAACACAGAACCAGTGTTAGCCCTGAACACCCCCAAACCAATAAATATCATTAAGTATCAATGAAAACAATGGTTGGGTACGACTTCTTGGTCTATCATATTGATAAAGATTTTGAGGAGACTGTGGGAAGGACACCCCAAACTCGGCTCTGAGACCTTGAGGCCCTCCTGGAGATTCTCAGCCAACCAAGTGGTTCAATGCAAGAGCCAAGGACACAGTGCAACTCACAAATCAATACAGATCCAGGGGGCCTGAGTGACAGTACAGCAGGGAGGGTGTTTGCCCTCACATGGCCCATCCAGGTACGATCCCCGGCATCCCATAAGGTCCCCTGAGCAGCGCCAGGAGTGATTCCTGAGTGCAGAGCCAGGACAACCCCTGAGCATCGCCAGGTGTGACTCTCACCCTGTGCTGCCAAATTGATTCAGATCTGAAAGATGACAAAGTCCGTGGAAATATGGTCCAGTGAGCCACATACCCATGTCAAGCAGTGGGAAATGTAAACAGAACTTTAGGAAAACACTGTGAAAATAAGTATTAAGAGGCTAATAGTCACATCTTCTTGCCTCTTGATTCAATTTCAAGAATGAGTTTTGTGGGGCCTGAGTGACAGTACAGTGGGTAGAGTGCTTGCCTTGCCTGCAGCTGACCCAGGTTTGATGACTGGCAACACACACACACACACACATATTGTATACACACCTGAAGTCAGCTGAGTATATTGCTGAGTGGTAGAACATTTGCTTTGCACACGTGAGACCCTCTCTGGTTTGATTCCCAGCATTAAAAGAAACAACAATACTGAACCATATAGTTTGGTATATGGTGTATACTGTACAGTTTTATAGGGATGTGTTTTATGACCAAATGGTTGCAATTTGTAAAAGCTGCATGAGAAATTAACATACAGTAATAGCAAAGCTTAATTATTAGCCAAAGTGCTCTCTCAGTGGAAATGTTTACTCTTTAGTCTGCAGTTTGCAGTGAATGTGCTCAAATAATAATCATTGCCCTTGGCGTTTGTGGGAAAGATCAGTAACCAGACAGGGTTTGGCAGCCCTGAGAGAAAAGCAGTTCATTCTCCCCCAAAGATACTCCCTGTCCCGGCAGCTAGCACCGAGGGTTCAAGTGAAGACCTTGCCTGTTTCTGTTCCTGATTCTTTCTTTTCCTTTTTTTTCAATTTTATTATTTAAAAAAAATTTTTTAAGTGTTTGGATCACACTGGATGATGCTCAGGAGTCACTCCCTCCTGGCTCTTCACTCAGAATTTACTCCTGGTGGTACATAGGGCCAGGGGTGTGGGATACCATAGGGGATACCAGGGATTTTTTTTTTTTTAATTTTTGCTCTTTGGCTCACACCCAGCAATGCTCAGGGTTCTCCTGGCTCTGCACTCAGGAATTATTCCTGGTAGTGCTCGAGGGATCATATGGGACGTCGGGGACCATATGGGATGTCAGGGATCGATCCTGCGTCAGCCGCATGCAAGGCAAACACCCTACCCGCTGTGCTATCACTCTGGCCCCTGGCCCCAATTCTGAGTGCCCCAAGCAAAAGCACAGAAGTTACTTGGAAAGAACACATGGAGTCGGCATTTATACTGGCCCAGGAGGAGACTTGAGAGCAGGTTTGCTTGCTTCCTCTTTGGCGGCGTGGGTGGTGGCGCTCAGCTCCAGGCTTGGGGGACGCCTGCTCGCCTGCCCAGCACTGTCCCTGCAGCCCTCGCTGTGAGTGTATGTGCAGTTCCCTGCTCCGTGTGAGTGTGTGTGCAGTTCCCTGCTCCGTGTGAGTGTGTGTGCAGTTCCCTGTTCCGTGTGAGTGTATGTGCAGTTCCCTGCTCCGTGTGAGTGTGTGTGCAGTTCCCTGCTCCGTGTGAGTGTGTGTGCAGTTCCCTGCTCCGTGTGACTGTGTGTGCAGTTCCCTGCTCCGTGTGAGTGTGTGTGCAGTTCCCTGCTCCGTGTGAGTGTGTGTGCAGTTCCCTGCTCCGTGTGAGTGTGTGTGCAGTTCCCTGCTCCGTGTGAGTGTGTGTGCAGTTCCCTGCTCCGTGTGAGTGTGTGTGCAGTTCCCTGCTCCGTGTGAGTGTATGTGCAGTTCCCTGCTCTGTGTGAGTGTATACGCAGTTCCCTGCTTGAACTCGTGAGAGTAGCTGGTCTCTAGGCTGTCCTGAGCCAACGAGGCAGCCGTGTGCCTCCGTGGAGCGAAGCGCCCTCACCCTGCAGTGCTCCCTCCTAGACCTGCCTCTTTTCACTTTGTCATCTGTATTGGGGGCCAGAGGCATAGTACAGGGTTTAAGGCACTTGCCTTGTAAGCAGCCGAGCCTGGTTGTATCCCGGCATCCCATAGGGTCCCCCCAGCCAGGAGGGATCCTTGAGCACAGAGCCAGAAGCAAGCCCTAAGCACCCCTGGGTGTGACCTTAGCCCTTCTACCCCCCCCAATAAAATGTTATCTAAATTGAGGGGTGTCAGCCAGCACTGTGTGCAGTAGTTTCTTAGAGGAGAACTTGGACCTAGGATTGTGTTGAAGACAGCAGAAAGCCTCAGGTGCCACTTTAGGGGCGGGGTGGGTGGCATCCACCACCGCAGTGGCGAGCAGGTGTGGGGCATGGGGCCTGAGTCTGTTGGGCCGGCACCTGTGGGTGAGGCAGGAGAATGACTCTGGGGGTTCAAGTGCCAGTGGACACAGCCAGAGCTGATCTGGAGCCCAGCGCCTTTCCAGATGAACCTGTTGGCAAGTCCTGGAGTTGGAACTCTCATCCAGGCAGCCAGACTGATGCCAGGTCCAGGACTGAGCGTGGCTGGGAGCGGGGTGGGACTTGGCCACTGCTCTCAGAGCTGTTGATCCCATTGCAGTGAGCAGGACCACACCCAGTGATGCTCAGGGGCTCTCCCAGCCCAGTGCTCAGCTTGTTCCCTGCCCTCATGGTCTCTCAGTGGTTCTATGTCATTTTTTTTTAATTTTAATTTTTTAAATTGAGTCACCATGAGAAACACAGCTGCAAAGCTGTTGATGATTGGGTCTCAGTTATACAGTGATACAATACCTGTCCCTTCTCGGTGGGCCTGGGCATGGAAACGGGCTGAATCTTAGTGCTGGCAGGCGAGGCACAACTCCAGCCATTTGGGACTTCTCCCCAGCCTTACGTTCTTATCAGGAGCTGGCCTGCAGGGTCATGTGGGGAGGGGTTAGCGTGAGATGGCCCTTGGTCCACAAACAATCTGGCCTCTGAATTCCCAGTAATCTGCAGAGGAGACATCTGTGCCTGGCCTGGTGTACCCGCGTTGAGGTGCCTTCATGTTCCAGGCTTTTCTGTTTTGCTCGCCAGGGAGATGGGGAGGATTTGTGAGCGAGCAGCGAGCAGCGTCCCAGGGGGAGCTGGAGGTCAAGGTGCTTCTCCCCTGCCCAGGCCCCAGAAGGAAGCGGAAGCAGAGGCCCCATTATCGTTGTCGTTCCTATGGCGACACAGGCTTGACTGCTTTATTGTGTTTACTCTTGTGGGTGTCTTTTTACAGGATGTCAGTAAGGTAGGAAATATTTATACCCCTTCAGATAGTGAGTCTGACATCCCGTTCTTTGCAAGAATGCATGTCTCTGTAGAGGATGGTGGCTGAGGACAGAGAGATAGGACAGGGGAGAAGGCATGTGCCTCACACAGAGCTGACTGAGCCTTGTTTGCAGGCGCCATATGTGGTCCTCCGGGCCCTCTAGTAGTGATCCCTGAGCACAGAGCCAGGAGTAAGTCCTGAGCACCACCAGGTGTGGCCCAGCCTACCTGACCCCCACCAAAATAAGATTACCTTACAATGAGATCTTGGGGAATTCATTAAAACTTGGGGACCAGAGTGTATCCAAGAAGATGTTTCTCTGCTTTCAGTATTCAGACATGAGCTGTAAGGGCCTGAAGCAAGGCGGTCGAGACAGAGCGCAAGTTTGGGGGCCGTACAGATCCAAGGTCAAGCCCCAGCACCACCGAGCGCCAAGGGCCGGGGCCTCCTGGGGACGACTTAGCTTTGTTCCCACAGTTTTTGTATTTGTAAAATGGAAATCAGTGTTAGCTAGCTCGCAGTACTGTGGTGGTTAAGATGAACAAAGCACCTTGAAAGAACGTACGAAATGTCCATTTCCCTTCCCTCCCCTCCCTTCCCTTCCCTCCCCTCCCCTCCCCTCCCTTCCCTTCCCTTCCCTTCCCTTCCCTTCCCTTCCCTTCCCTTCCCTTCCCTTCCCTTCTCTCCCCTTCTCTTCCCTCCCCTTCTTTTCCAGCTCCTTCCCCCTCCCCTCCCCTCCCTTTCCCTTTCCCTTTCCTTCCCTTCTTTTCCCTTCTTTTCCATTTATTCCTTCCCCCTGCTCTCTCTTTCTTACCACACATACACACACAATACACACACATATTTTTTCTCAGTCCTTCTCTTCCTTTCTGAAAACTTAGCTAGGGGCCAGATAGATAGTACAATGGTTAGAACATTTGCTTTGCATGTGGCTGACCCAGGTTCGATCCCTGGCACCACATATAGTCTCCTGAATATCACCAAGACTGATCCCTAAGCACAGAGCCAGGCATAAACCTTGAGCATCATTAGTTGAGGCTCAAAATAGAAAAATAAATAAATATAGCACTGTAGCATTGTAGCACTGTCCTCCTGTTGTTCATCAATTTGCTCGAGCGGGCACCAGTAATGTCTCCATTGTGAGACTTGTTGTTACTGTTTTTGGCATATCGAATACGCCACAGGGAGCTTGCCAGGCTCTGCCGTGTGGGTGGGATACTCTGAGTAGCTTGCTGTGCTCTCCGAGAGGGATGGAAGAATCAAACTCGGGTCAGCCGTGTGCAAGGCAAATGCCCTACCCACTGTGCTATCGCTCCAGCCCCCAAATAAATAAATATAATAATAAAAATTAAAACTCAGCTAATTAACTATGTACCAGAAAAGATTTTAGCCAGGTGCCAAATAAGGCTCTGAGAGCCCTGATGAGTCAGAGGAATACAGAAGAATATTAATATTAATTGTCTCTTTCATTAGCACTTACAATTATCTGCTACAGAGTAGCCAGGTGAATTCTGTCAATTTTATGGACTGGAGTAACCCACCAGTGAAGCTAGAAATTTGCGAGGAGGAGGGCTACATCATGAACAAGTAGCCCGTCCACTGAACCTGAGTCTTCATAAAGCATGGACCTTCATAGTTTGATTAAGACAGAATTGTTTTCTCTGGCCGTGAGTTGGTTCTGAAATACCATTCTTCCAGAGTGATTTTGAACCCCTCTCCCCCGTTTTTTGGGTGTGGCCCAGACCTGATTTCGCTTATTTCTGGCAGTCTCAGGGTACCATGTGATTGCTGAGGAGCAAACTCCGGTTGACCAACGTAAGGCAAACGCCCTACGCACTGGACTATCTCTCTGGCCTTTGAATCCTTTGAAAACTTAAATGTAGGCCCATGTTCACATTGCCCCCACTTTATGTTCAGTAAAATATACCAGGGCCAGAGAGGGGCAGGTGATTGTCTTGCACAGTCTGACCTGGATATGATCTCTGTCATCCCCTATGAGCCCCGAGCACTGCCAGTTGTGATCCCTGAGTGCAGAGCCAGGAGTAATCCCAGAGCACTGCTGGGTGTGACCCAAAACAAAAAACAAAAGAAAAAAAGAAAATGAAAAAAACAAAAATGCACAAAATGCTTTCTTGTACATTGTGCTCTGTGTGTGTCTGTGTGCGTGTGTGTGAGTGTGTGTGAGTGTGCGTGTGTGTGTGAGTATGCATGTGTGAGTATATGAGTGTGTGTGACTCTTGTGTGTGTGTGTGCTCGCCAGGGAACGAATGCAGGGCTGTAGACATGCAAGGCAGGTGCCCAGCCACAGACCCATAGCCCTGGCCTCTGCCTGTGCCTTTGGACAGATGCTGGGCAGGAGTGAGCCAGCCGGAGTGAGGTACAGACCAGGCTGCGCCTGTCCCTACCTACACATCGTGACTCCAGCAGACTTCATTCCAGGGACCGCTTGTTTTCTCCTACTACACCTTTTGTATCTATAGATAGAAGAAAATGTGATGTCCACAGAGTCAAGATGACTTGGAAACCTTTCACTGGGTCAGTATTCTGAGCTCTCTGTAGCATGTAGACTTACATGCTGCCCGTTCCCCTCTGATTTTCTCTTTGACTCAGAGGAGGTGAAGTGTGGTCCTCATGGTCCTAAGCAGTGCTCCCTTTGTAAGCAATTCACCTCACCACCTGACGGCTGCTAACTGCAAGCCAGCAAGTTCTGCTCGCTGCTGACAGGGAAACATAACTGCTGGTTTGTTTCAATGAAGAACTGGCCACTGTCACCGTCGTCACCAACATTAACAGGCACCAGTTTTTTTTCTTTTTTGGGTCATACCTGGCAATGCAGGCTAGAGCAATAGCACAGTGGGTAGGGAATTTGCCTTGCATACGACCGACCCTGCTGACGCGGGTTCGATTCTTCCACCCCTCTCGGAGAGCCTGGCAAGCTACCCGTGACGTATTCAATATGCCAAACACAGTCACAAGTCTCACAATGGAGACGTTACTGTGCCCACTCGAGCAAATCGATGAACAACGGGAGGACAGTGACAGTGACCCAGTGATGCATAGGGGTTATTCCTGGCTTATCCACTCCTGGCGGTGCTCAGGGGACCATATGGGATGCTGGGAATTGAACCCGGGTCGGCCGCATGCAAGGCAAACACCCTACCAGCTGTGCTATTGCTCCAGCCCCAAAGCACCAGTTTTTAATGTTTGTTGTTTACAAGCTGTATTTTAACCAGCTGCAAGGGAACAGCAATGTGATCATTAGTTTATAGGTTCATAAGACTTCCCTACAGGCTTCTGAAGCCTGCCTGCCTACTTTCTTTCTTTCTTTCTTTCTTTCTTTCTTTCTTTCTTTCTTTCTTTCTTTCTTTCTCTCTCTTTCTTTTCATTTTTTTCTTTCTTTTTCACTTCCTGCCACCACCCCAGGACACTCATCATCTCTCTTACTTGGTCCCCAGTGACTGTTGGTCCTTGTCAACAGCAGGATGGGGCAAAGCCTGGACTTCTACCCACATTGTCAAGGGAGGTAAATTCTGACTCAGTCTAGACCATAGTGATGTGTGTTCTGTACGGCCCAGTTGGACTCTGACACTCAGTAAGTCATGCATCCTGAGTTGGAGTGCCAATGAAATGAAGGTTGTCATTTGTTTCTTTCTTATCACACAGAGTGATTTTCTGGGTTCATCTCAGGAGTTTCCATTGAGCCATACAGAATTTTCCAGAAAGGAAAGTGATCTAAGTGCGTGTTTCCTTGGTGTAACATTCATCCTTATACTCCTCCTTATCATGATGTGCTGGTCTTCAGTGAACCCATTTCAACTAGCAAACTGGGACCCCACAGGGACAGCTTAGTTGCCCGGAAGCAGACCTGCACACCATGTCGTTAGCAGCCTGGGCCATTCCCAAGATGTCATTAACTATGAACTCTGTCGGAAAGCTCTCTGGTTTCATCAGGGCTGTGGCACACACCATAAATGACCCTCATAAAGACCCCACCTTCTCTTATCCTGACCATCCTGACAAAGCAAAGGTCAAGGTCCGTGGTTGTTTGCCACACTACTTCCTCCTGTGGTGATACCGACTTGTTCCTCTCCGGGAGAGGAGCCTAGGAACCTAGGCTCCTAGGAGAGGAGAACTCTAGGTTCTTTTTCGGGGTTCTCCTCAGAGCAAGTGTCCAGTAATTCTTCTGAGGATCACCAAATGTTCAGGTGATTTTTAAGCTAAGACGGACTTCCCGAAGCCCCCTACTTAAGCCATCCTCCAGAGAGAGTCCTGTTCCCTCTCTGGAAACGTTTGCCACTGTTCCCTGTGCAAGGGAGACGGCACCTTGACATCCCCTGAGCTTCCTTCTGTGTTCTTTTTTAAATTTTTTTTTTTTTTGCTGTTGTTCTTTGGGCCACACCTGGTGATAGATACTCAGGGCTTACTCCTGGCTCTGCGCTCAGAGATCACTCCTGGTGGGGCTCAGGAGACTGTACAGGACGCTAGGGATTGAACCTGGGTGGGCAAATGCTCTCCATCTCTCCAGTCAGCCCCACTTCCGACTATGTTCAGAACCCGCAAGGCTCAGGCCAATTCCCATCTCCCCCCAAGAGCCTCTAGGTTAGTTCCGTCCTGACTCATGCTTGCAGCTGCCCAGGGGCTGTCAGAAGAACCAGCCCTCCAGGTCAGCCTGCAGCAGTAGCCTTGTCTGATCATCCCAGGGCCCTGAGTTTGTCACCTGATGGAATCCACCCGCTCTTGCCTCTTGAACTCTTTCAGGCCGCACTGCAACTCCCGTCCTGTCATCAGCAGTCATGCAGTGGACACTCCCATTCTGTGGACACTGCCTCCTCTCCATGGCCGGAAGTGAGGCTCTGAGTCCCTCTACAAGGAGCCCCTTCATGGGGAAGCAAACCCTCCCCTTGCATCACAGAGTGTCTGTTGGCTCGCTGATTACAAACGATTTAGGTCCTGTTGTCAGCTTCTGTCCCTCAGGCCCCTCTGCTCAGGACTCCCATGGCCCCAAACTCCAGCCCTCTTGGACACTCCCTCCTTCTCGCCTATATTGTCTATACTTCCTGTTTCCAGACCCTCTGAGTCCAGCCTCCAGATCCCACTGGTTTTGTCTTGCTTTTGTTTGTTTGTTTGGGGGATTATGCCTAGCAATGCTCAGGGCTTACTCCTGGCAGGGGTCCAGGGACCATGTGAGGTGCTGGGGATCAGAGCTGGGTCAGGAGCCAGAGCAATAGTACAGCGGAGAGGGCATTTGTCTTGCATTCGGCTGACCTGGGTTGGATTCCCGGCATCCCATATTGTCACCCAAGTACCACTAGGAGTAATTCCTGAGTGCAGAGCCAGGAGTAACCCCTGAGCATTTCTGGGTGTGACACTGCCCCTTGCCCCTGCCCCAGCAAAAAGAGCAAAAAAACCAAACCCGGGTCGTCACATACAAGTAAAGTGCCCGAACTGCTGTACTGTCACTCTGTCAGGTTTTTTTTTTCCACAAAAATTTATTACATTTAATATTCCCATGCCAATCACACCACCATTACACCTTCCCACCACCATATTTGGAATGTTTCCACCCCGACCCCAAAAGCCTGCCCCCAGAGCGGGACCTAAATAATTTATTTTGTACTGCTTGTTATGAGTAATCCATTAAAAGTGATCCAAAAAAGTTTCCTTAGAGGAAAGTGTGTGAAGATTGTTGTATTTCACCTTGGAGCCATTATGAGAGAATTGTATGAGAAATTACTCACATGTTGTTAAGGGTTGAACCCGTGGGCTTTTATATATATATATTTTTGTTTCTTCCCCCACCCCAAGATTTGTTGTCTACTTTACACTCCATCAAATGTGGTGTGCTACTCTTGGTACATCAGTGGTATAGAGTATGAGATGTTTCCAGGACTTGGCCCTAGGAATTAAAAAATTTTAAATACAGTGAAACAGCTGAGATTACTTTACTTTTTTTTTTTAACTGGATGGTGACTTTGGGGTCTGGAGGCATCTCTGCGGTGTGTTGCTCTCGTGTTGCTCTTTTCCGAGGATTTTCTATTAGTGATCTCTGGATTATGGCTGTTAATGATCTTAGATGGCGCCAGAGACAGTTTGTGGGTGTGACTGCCAGGCTACCTGAAGCACAGGGAGATGGGGGGAGGTCACCCATTCTGGACTTCTTGTAAGCCTGGAGATTTCAGTCACGATTCTCACATATCTGGGTTTTTCAGCTGATTAATTCATGGGTGAGTCTTGTTCAAGCCTGTGGAGATCGGCCATGAGCATGGTGGCGAGTTCTCATCTCATCTCACTTCTTGCAAACACTTTCCCTGGCCATCTTCTGTTACACTGGCCTGGATTGTCCTGTTACAGTTCAGCCCCATCCCTGTGCTCTCAGAGCCTGCACCCTCACAGCTGGGAAAATAACAATATGCATTTTTACTTTGGCTCACACCATGTGATTTTACTTTGAATCACACCAGATGGTGTTCAGGTGTTACTCCTGGCTCTGCATTCAGTGATCACTCCTAGTAGTTCTCAGGGGATATGGGCTTGAACCTGGGTTGGCTGTGTGCAAGGCCAAGCATCCTGCTCGTTGCACTATTTCTGGCTCGATGGGTTTCATTTTGCACTGGCTGCCCTAGCTTCAACAGGTGTGTTTCTTTCCATGTGGACCCCTTTGGGGATCTCTCAACACCCTTGCTCGGGAGTTTTGTTACTCTTGTCTTTATTATTCCAATTTCAGTCTATGGGCTGCTGAAGTGAGCACAACTTTAACACTTTTAATCTTTGTTTTGTTTTGGGTCACACCCAGCAATGCTCAGAGCTTACTCCTGGCTCCGGTGCTCAGGGATCACTTCTGGCTGTGCTTAGGGTCCTGATGGAGTGCTGAGGAGCAAACGAGGATTGGCCGTGTGCAAGGCAACCCTAGTTGTTGGCTGTGTGTACTTTCCTGTCGTCGCTCTGGCTCCACTGGAAGTGTGGGATTGCTTGGTCCTCCTTGGCGCACCAACCTGGTTTCTTTTCCTCCCCTCCCCTTTGCTGTTCTGTATTGCTATGATGTTGTGTGTCACAGTTTAGTGGAACCTCTGTCAGTTGGAGTTTGCTGGATGTTTTCTCAGGAGGATCTTGAGGTCATGGATTTGCGGGGGAAATGGCTGCAGAGGAGGTCTGCCCTTCTGTTCAATTACGTCAGGCCGTAAATGACAGCAACAAGATCTGTTACTTGGCGACTTGATTCGTTTCATGACTCAGATCATAGGTGGAAGGTGTGGTCCCCAGCTTTCCCCTGTCACATCGTCACTTTTCTCTTTCCTACTCTCTTCAGTTCAGCAGGATCACATATGGAGCCCCCACTCTAGAGAGGAAAATAAAGCACCTCTCTTCAGCGGAAGACTGTGAAAGAACTTGTTATAAAGCAAATTTAACTAGGTTAAAAAAGCTATGCTGGAGAGATAGCTCAGCAGAAAGTGTGTTTGCCCTGCATGTGGATGGCCAGGTTTGATCCCTGGGGTGCCATATGGTCCCCGAGCCCCACCTGTCACCTCTCAATCCAAGAGGCACCAGTTTATAGTTTATCTTTCTCTGTTTGCTTTTCTCTGGGAGCTATTCTGCTTCACCAGGATGCTCCAGAGCTTGGACCGATTTTAATGTGTAGCGAGGTGATTCAATGGACAGAAGGCTGTCCTTGAATTGCATGGTGCTAAGACTGAGGCTGGAGGCAGGACAGGGGGTCAGGCACTAACCTGGCATCTGACCAACTCGAGTTTGATCCTAGCACCACATAGGGTCCCCTGAGCACCATGAGGAATGATCCCTGACCACTAGCCAGGGGCTGGGACATCTTCAGCAGGTTCTTCTTTCTGTCTGAGTCACTCTGAGTCATCTTAGTTTTTAGTTTCAGGTGAATCATGATTCTCCCCATCTCATATCAACTTCATCATGACCGCTAAGCCCAAGTCCACACCTGGTCAGTACCCTCCTCCCCACCGCTGAGACTAACATCCTATCTTGTCTTCTTCCTGTGCGCGGGAGTGAGATGCTGATTTATGGCCTCCTGGCCTGGTCATGAGCAACAGTTGTTTCCTCTCTCAGCCCATTAATCCCAAGAACATTATATTTTTTTGATTTTTGGGTCATCCCCAAAATCAGGACTTACTCCTGACTCTGCACTTGGGAATCACTCCTGGCACTTTTGGGGGACCATATGGGAGTGCTGGGAATCAAACCTGGCTCAACTACATGCCAGGCAAGTGCCCAACCCGCTGTACCATAACTCCAGCACCAAGAACATTCTTTTCCTTTCTTATGGCTGTCTCCCAACTTCAAGATCCCCTGGGGAGGCTGAACGCAGAAACCCTCCCAGGAAATGCCACATCCGACAGTGGATCCATGGTGCCATCTGTCTGGAGCCTGCCACCTGCCTGAGCGACCTCTGTTTTCTTTTTTAGATGGGGGAGCGGGGCCAGTCTGGGTGAAGCAGCCCTGCACTGCAGGCCTGACTGCAGTGCCCCCCACGATCTGTGCCCTGACAGGATGGCGGTGCTGGAGAATCATGTGTGCCATGGATCCAAGTCAGAGCCTCATGCATGCTGGACATGTGCTCTACTGCCAAAGTTACCTTCCCAGACCCTGAACTCTTCTGTTCTTCTTTTCTCTTTTGAGGTCCACTTCCAGCAGTGCCCAAGGCTTACCTACAAGGCTCAACTACAAGACTCTGTGCTCAGGGATCACTCCTCAAACAGTGCTCAGGGGGCCATATGTGGTCCTGGGGACTGAGGCCTGGTCAGTGCCTGGGAAGGCAAATGCCCTATCTGCTGTCCTATTGCTCTGGTTCTCTTCTTTCTTTCTTTTCCTTTTTTTTTTTCTTTTTGGGTCATACCCGGCGATGCACAGGGGTTACTTCTGGCTCATGCACTCAGGAATTATTCCTGGTGATGTTCGGGGGACCATATGGGATGCTGGGAATGGAACCCGGGTTGGCCGCGTGCAAGGCAAACGCCCTACCTGCTCTTTCTTTTCTTTTTTCCTCCAGCCCCTCTTTCTTTTGTTTTGTTTGTTTTTTGTCTTTGGTTCACATCTGGTGGTGCTCAGGCATTACTCCTGGCTGTACTCAGGATCACTCCTGATGGTACTCAGGGATCATATGCAGTGCCAGGGATTGAATTGAGGCTGATCATATGCAAGGTGAGAGCCTTAACCCCATGTACAAACCCCTCCTTTCTTCCTCTCGATGGCTATTTCCTATCAGTTTCTCTCCTTGCTCATCATGACTAAATCCAATAGACTGTTAGATGCCATCATTCTTGATTTTTTCATCAGTACTCAGCAAGGTGAATCAGTCATTCATTTAACTTTTTTTTTCTTTTTGGGTCACACCTGGCGATGCACAGGGGTTACTCCTGGCTCTGCACTCAGGAGTTGCTCCTCGCGGTGCTCAGGGGACCATATGGGTGCTGGGAATCGAACCCTGGGTCGGTTGCGTGCAAGGCAAACGCCCTACCCACTGTGCTGTTTCTCCAGCCCCTCATTTAACTTTTTTTCATTCATTCATTCATTGAAAAAAATCCTTTCTCTTTTTTGCGGGGGAGGAGGAGGAAAGGGCACACCTGGGTGTGCTCAGGACTTACTCCTGATTTCGTGCCCAGGGATCACTCCTGGTGTGGTTCAGGGGACCATATGGGGTGCCAGAAATCAAACCTGGGTCAGTTGCATGCAAGGCAAGTGCCTTCCATGTGGTGCCTTCCACGTGGTACTATCTCTCTGGCCTCTAAAAATCCTTTCTACGGTGACATGTCTCCTAGCTCGTTCCTGTCTCAGTGGCCACTGCTCTTCCGCATCCTTCCCTGCCTCCTCTCCTGGAGGGGAAGCGGGTGGGGAAAGACTCAGCTTCCAAACCCCTCTGTCCACAGACACTTGTTCCTGGTCCTTTCCTTAGGTCAAAGAAATAGTACAAGGGGCTGGGTGCATGCTGCATGTGGGCGACCCAGATTTGATTCCCGCCACAACACCATGCAGGACTGGCCACTGGGCACTGCCAGGTGTGGCACAACAACAAAAGAAAGGAAAAGTACAAAGCCCTGGGTTCCATCCCTGGGGTACACGCACACACACACACAAACGAAAAACCAGAACAAATCCCAAACTCAGTATGCAAATGGCTCCCATTTGAGGCCTGGTAGGCTTCCCTACGCGGCGCCTTCCTTCCCCAATAGTATCCTCAGCAAATGGTCCTATGGACCATAGCTGCTAGAGGTAAGAAGCTAGGAGTCAGCTCTGCTTGGCCACTTCCCCTCCAGTCTGGCTTGGCCTCTGCGACTGCTGCCCACTCCAAGCCTAGAGCGCTCGGGAATCTCTCTTCTCCTTCAGTGCGGCCTTCTGGTCCACGTTAACATGTGGTCCACGTTCGCTTCTCTCCTGGATCACAGATATAGCTGTGCAAAATGAAAACATGGGGTCCTTTATTAAAATATTTAAAATTTCAAGGACTGAAGAGATAGTTCTGGGGTTAAGGTTCTTGCCTTGCATGGGGCTGACCCTGGTTCAACTCCCCATAACTGCTTAAGGTCTCCTGAGTAGGTTGATCCCAGACAACAGAGCCAGAAAAAAGCCCTTACCAAGCACTGCCGACGTGGCCCAAAGCGTTGAGCACTGCTGGGCACCCCCTCCCCTCCACCCTTTTTCCTTTTTTTTTTTTTTTTTTTAGTTTCACAATTTTTGCCACGAGAAGCCGCTTGTGGTACTGGGTTGGAGATTGCAGAGCTGCTTACTTGGGACCCCAGGATTTGAGCGTGACCATACACTTGCAAGGCATCTGCGTTAAGCCTCGCATCATCCCTCTGGACCTGGAATCAATTCAACGTTATCCAATCCTGATGGAAATCTCAGAAGACCTCTTTTGAAAATGTTGATTGACTTGTTCTAAAATGGGTTCGATTCCCAGCATCCCATATGGTGCCCTGAGCATATCCAGTAGTGATTCCTGAGTGCAGAGTCAGGAGTAACCCCTGTGCATTACTGGGTGTGACCCAAAAAAAAAAAAGCAAAAATAAATAAATAAATAAAGTAAAATCTGTAGGGAATTGCAAAGGGTCAAGAATGGCCAAAAAAAAAAAATAATAATAATAATTTAAAAAAGAAGAGCCCAAAGAGGGCCAGAGTGATAGTACAATGGGTAGGGCCACCTGCTCTGCACATGACTGACCTGGGTTCAATCCCCAGCATCTCATAGGTCCCCTGAGCACCACTATAAGAAATTTCTTAGTGCAGAGGCAGGAGTAACCCTTGAGCACTGCCAAGTATGGCCAAAAGTTCAAAAAAAAGAAAAAAGAAAAAGGCCAAACCAACATGAAAAAGGTCAAAGATCCTGAGCACCACATATGGTTCCTTAGAGCACCTCTGGAATGGTCTTAAATGTGTCCCTTGGAGCATCTCTCATCCCCTAGCCAGGAGCAAACCCTGGGCACTACTGGCAAGGCAAGAACCTTAACCCCAGAACTATCTCTCCAGTCCTTGAAATTTTAAAGACTACCTAATTTTAAGACTCCAGTAATAAAGAGAGTGTAGGACTGGCGCAAGACAGACAGACAGACAGACAGATCAATGAAACTACCAAGTTTAGAAATAGACATGCCAACCTGCATATACCATTTACCTAATTTTTATGTATGGGGAGTTGATCCATTGGAGAAAAGATCAACTATCTTTTAATTGCATGGTTCTAGAACTATGGCTGGAGAGACAGTACAGAGGGTAAGGCACTTACCTTGCACGTGGCTGACCCCAGTTAGATCCTGAGCACCACATATGGTTCCTTAGAGCACCTCTGGAATGGGCTTAAATGTGTCCCTTGGAGCATCTCTCATCCCCTAGCCAGGAGCAAACCCTGGGCACTACTGGATGTGGCCCCAAACTGCCAACCCCACTCCCTACCCAAGAGGATAGAACAACTAGGCAGATATGGAAGGGAAAAAACTCAAACCTAGATCTAGGAAGTTGGTCCAAGGAGTTAGTCTGTATACTTTGCATGAGGGATGCTCTGGTTCAAACCCGGACACTCTCTAACCCTAACATAAAAAATAAACAACTCTCCCAAACATTGACTCTCACTTAATGCCATATACCAAAAAATGGAAATGAATTACAGAGCTAATCTTAACAGGGAAAACTGTGACGTTCTAGAAGAAAAAAGTGAGAAGTCAACAAGAAGTGGGATTATCTCCACATAAGCAATGACAGAGAGATGCTGGGAACAGGGCTTCCTAAGAGAGAAAAAGAATGTTTTCTACAATAGGAAGGTGAGAAATACCATGTGAATTTGGGGTGGGGGAGGGGAAGCAGGCAAACAGAGTGGGACAGCAGGAATCAGAAGGGGGTAGGAGTATACCTATTTTTATTTATCTATTTATTTATTGCTTTTTGGGTCACACCCAGCGATGCTCAGGGGTTACTCCTGGTTCTGCACTCAGGAATTACTCCTGGGGGGTGTTCGGGGGACCATATAGGATGCCAGGGATCGAACCCGGGTCGGCAGCATGCAAGGCAAATGCTCTCCCCACTGTGCTATCGCCCCAGTCCCCCATCTTTATTTTAACTTTGTAGGATGATTTGACTTTTATGATCTATATATGTATTTCTTTGATACAGAAACAGTTTATTATTTTACAGTATAATAGATATAATTTAGTAAGCACTTATATATTAATGAACTAGTGTACTAAATATTATATTTTGTTTTATAAAACAATTTCAGGACAAGGGATGGAGTGAGAGCTCAGCAAACTGAAGAATGTACTCTGCATGCAGAAGACCTGAGTTCTTTCCCCAGCATCATATGGTCCCCCCAGCAGGGCCAGGAGGGACCCCCTCCTGAGCACAGAACAGGGAGTAGCCCCTGAGCAACTGCCAGGTGTGACCCAAAGAAACAAAAACAATTTTAAAGTGTAGAGAGATATGAAAGGGGTTTTCTCTTGGTTCAGATTTTAGTTTTGGGACTTTCATTCATTGTTGGTGGGAATGCCAACTGGTACAGCCTTTTGGGAAAATAAAAATATGGACATTCCTCCAAAACCTAGAAATTGAGCTCCCATATGACCCAGCAATATCACTTATGTGACTATATCCTGGGGATGCAGCAAAGCACAGTAGAAATGACATCTGCACTTATTTTGTTGGGATCGGGAGTTCCCTGGCCCTGGGAGGCGCGGAGAGACCAGATAGACACAATTCCTGCAGGAGTAAAAACGGGGTTTATTTAGACCAGCATGCTGGGGCTCCGCAGCATACCCCAAAAATGGGCAGTGGCTGAGAGCCCCGAACTTCTTCAAAGGGGATCTTATATAGGCCTTCACTGGCCGTTACAGCAAAGCCCGCGCATTTCATAGCCAATAGATTTGTAACAACATATACTTTCTTAACCAATCCATTTAAAAGTACCTCACTCCTTAGCCTATAGATTCAAAGATCAGCATTTACGTACATCGATTGTCAGCACAAGCAAGGTTATAGCTGGAATCATTAAGCCTTAGGTAATCTCCCTTGACCATCCTCGTTTTGTGTTACCCAAGTCTGCAGGGTGCTTTAGTGAGACAATACATTCCAGGAAAGGGCAATTTCCCCCAACCACCAGCATCCTGAGTTAGCCTTTACCCAAATCTGCAGGGTGCTTTACTGAGACAATACATTTCAGGGACAGTAAATACACCTGAATCTTGTAGAAAGAAGTTATGCCCTGTTCACTTTGCAAGTGCCCTCTCCCCCAGGTGCAAAGCAGCCAAGCAGTTTTACAGAAAGCAATGTTGCAAGTTAGCTAAAGTACACAAAAATTTGATGCCCTAATATGGATTCTTTCAATTTGTTAACAGTGTTTATTGCAGCACTGTTCATAAAAGCCAGAATCTGGAAATAACCCGAGTGCCTGAGAACAGATGACTGGTTAAAGAAACTTTGGTACATCTACACAGTGGAATACTGTGCAGCTGTTAGAAAAGATGAAGTAATGAAATGTGCTTCTAAATGTGTGGACATGGAGAGTATCATGCTAAATGAAATTAATCAGAAAGAGAGGAACAGACATAGAATGACTGCACTCACTGTGAAATATAAAATAACATAATGTGAGACCAACACCCAAGGATAGTAGAGGCAAGGTCCAGGAGGATTGCTCTGTGGTTTGGAAGCCTGCCTCATGTGCTGGAGGAGAAGACAGCTGGGATCGAGAAGGGATCACTAAGTCAATGATGGTTGGAGAGGTTGCTCGGGATGGGAAATGTGTACTGAAAGTAGACTATGGACCAAATTATGATAGCCTCTCAGTATCTTTATTGCAAACCATGATGCCCCAAAGTAGAGAGAGAGAGTAAGAGGGAAGGTGTCTGCCACAGAGGCAGGGAATAGGTAACTGGGAACAATGACGGTGGAAAATGCACACTGGTGGAGGGTTGGGTGTTTGATCATTGTGACTGAAACTCAATCAAGAAACTATTTTTTGTTTTAAATTTTAATGTAGGAGTATTGCTATTTATTCAGCCATTGATTAGGCTGATTGAATTGGGCATGAACTCCACCTTACTTTTTTCCCCCCTTTTTATAAATTTATATATTGAATCACCGTGAGAGCAGTTACAAAGCTTTTGGGTTTGAGTCTCTGTCATACAGTGATGAAACACTCATCCCTTCACCAGTGCCCATTTTCCACCACCAAAAAACCTAGTATCCCCCTATCCCACACCCTCCTCCTACCTGTGGGGCAGATAATTTCCACATTACTCTCTCTCTACTTTGATTACATTCAATATTTTGACACCAGACCCACCACTATTATTTGGGATTTTACCCCAACACTCATATCTGCCAAAAAGGCAACCGTAGACAATTTGTTTTCTATTGCTTGTTATAAATAACATATGATGTCTTATGGCCTCAGTAATGGCCGTGTGATTTTGAGATTCTGAAATTTTAACTCACGACCTTCAGATTATAAGACCAGACTGGAGTGATAGCACAGCGGTAGGGCATTTGCCTTGTGTGGGGCCAGCCAGGCTGAGCCGGGTTCCTCTACCCCTCTCGGAGTGCCCAGCAAGCTACCGAGAGTATTTCGCCCACATGGCAAAGCCTGGCACGCTACTCGTGATGTATTCAATATGCCAAACACAGTAACAACAAGTCTCACAATGGAGACGTTACTGGGCCTGCTCGAGCAAATGGATGAGCAACGGGAGGACAGTGCTACAGTGCTACAGAAATTTTAACAATTAAATCTGGAGGGATTTCTGCCAAAACCTTCTGGGTTCTGAGATTTGTTCCTGAGTCTCTGGGATCATGGCTCTTAAGCAGCTTGATCAGGAGCCAGAGAGGTCCTTCGTAGGCGGTGACTTGGGGTCTCTTTGGGGCAGGGAGGAAAGGGCCCGCTCCACCCCCATTCCGTAAGGCCCTGTGTGTCTCGTTATTGTGGGCCCAAACCTGACTGTCCAATGACCTCTGGAGGATGGCGGCCACCAAGCTGCCAAGGGGGAGCATGCGGAGGGAGAGCACCCTCTCCCCCTGGGGTGGCCTGGCACTGGTAACCTACTGTGGGGACCAGACGCATTTCTGCAAAAAGCTGCTGGGTTCCGAGATTTGTTTCTGAGTCTCTGGGATCATGGCCATTAAGCAGTTTGATCAGGAACCAGAGAGGTCTTGCCTCTAATTATATAGCTGAGTTGGAGGTGATTTGTGGGTGTGTCTCCCACATACTTAACTTTTGGCAGTTTACTTTCTTGGGAAACTTGGCCCCAAGTTGTTGGGGTCTGGCCAAAGGCACAGCAGCAATTTTGGGTTACCTAGAAGTCTGAAGGCACCATCAGGCTGCTGATGCACTCGCCTTACAGATTGACCTGCTGGCGGCACCATACCCCAGTCAATCATGAAACTTTGTAACTGTATCTCACAGTGATTAAATAAAAAAATTAAAAAAAAATTTAGTTTTGTGGAAAAGTTAATTTTTGTTCTTTTTTTTTTTAAATTTGGGGGCCACACCCAGCAGAAGAATTTATTTATTTACTTATTTATTATTTTTCAAGCCTTTTCTAACAGATGGGTGAATAAAGAAACTATGGCACACCTACACAATGAACAGTACATAACTGTTAGGAAAACTGAAGTCATAAAATTTGCTCTACATGGATGGACATGGAGCATATGTACTAAGTGAAATGAATCGGAGGGAGAGTGACAGACAGAATTACTGCACTCCTTTGTGGGATCTTAAAAAAAAATCCAAAAACCAACATACTATGTGAATAATACCCAAGATAGTAGAAATAAGAGCGAGGAGGACTGGTCCATGATAGGAAGCTGGCCACTGAGGCGGAGGGACAGAGAAGGGAATACTATGACAATGATAGTTGGAAATGATCCCTCTGGACAAGAACTGAGTGCTAAAAGGAGGTAAAGTGATATGCATGATACCCTTTCAGTAAGAGTATTGCAAACCATTGTGGCCAAAAGGAAAATAAGAGAGAGAGACAGAGACAGAAGGGGGGGGGGGAGAGAGAGAGAGAGAGAGAGAGAGAGAGAGAGAAAAGTAACTGCCGTAATAGGCAGGCTGTGGGGTGGGAGAAGGTAGGCTTGGGACATTGGTGTCAGGAAATGTACACTGGTGAAGGGATGGGTGGGTGCTGGAACACTTTATGACTGCAACTCAATCATGAATAACTTTGTAACTGTATATCTCATGGTTATTCAATGAAAAAAAAAGTCACAGGAGTCCTAAATTAAATGTTTATCCAGGAGGGATGAATTTACTACATTACTAGATGATGTAGACAGGAAGAACTCTCATTCTAGATAGTTCTTTCCTACTTGTGTATTACTCATGAATTAACACAAGTTTCATGAACTAGTCACCCATGATAGCAAATATGTAAACATTACACTTTCCTAAGCACTTGCAAGAATGTCATTTACCCAATTTAACATTCGCATCCTACCTACCAATCAAACTGTCTATTTATTTGGGTTTTTTTTCGCCACACCCAGTGGTGCTCAGGGCTTAATTCCTGGCTCTGCACTCAGGAATCTCTCCTGGCAGTGCTCAGGGGACCATATGGGATGCTGGGGATTGACTGTGGGTCAGCTGCTTGCCTATGTGCTGTACTATTGCTCCGGCCCTATAAGATGCATTAACTTTATATCAGTAACTGTAAAGCACAGGGCAAAACCTTACCAAAAAAATCCATCTCTTAGAAGCAGACTTACTGGTGGGCCAGAGCGGGGGATTGGGGGGTTGAAGCGACAGGGGGAAGGGAGTAGAAACACTGTATGCCTGGTAGCTAATCATTGATAACTTGGTAATTTCATGTGACTAAAAAAATTCATTAAGGTTTTACAAGTATGTCTTTCTACATTTCTCCAGTGTACATCAGAAAATTGTGACAGAATTGATTGGCGCAATTTTTTTTCTACTATAAAGCTGAATTGCTTCCTTTCACATCTTTAAATTTTTGACTTTTTGGGTCACACCCAGCAATGCACAGGGGTTACTCATGGCTCTGCAGTCAGGAATTACTCCTGGTGGTGCTTGGGGGACCATATGGGATGCTGGGGATCAAACCCGGGTCTGCCTTGTGCAAGGCAAATGCCCTCCCCGCTATACCATTGCTCTGGCCCCTGATGTAGGCTTTTAAACGTAATTTTGTTTTGTTGTGTTTTGTGACTACACCCCCAATGCAGTGCGCAGGGCTTATTCCTGACTCTACACTCAGGGATTACTCCTGGTGGGCTTTGGGGATCATATGGGTAGCTGAGTTTCCAATCCAGGTCATTCATCTCCAAGGCAAGCACCCTATCCATTTTACTATTGCTCTGGCCCCTTTAATTGGAATTTTAAATGGATGGACTGCTGGAGTTTGGTTAGGAAAGTTTAGGTAGGTCTATATTTGTTTGTTTATTTGTTTGGGGGTCATACCAGTGGTGCTCAAGGCTCACTCCAGGCTCTGTGCTCAGGGATCACTCCTAGTGAGGCTCAGGGGGCCATATGGGGTACCGGGGATTGAACCTGGGCTGTGGTGTGCAAGGCAAGTACCTTACCGGCTACACTTAGTTGTCTTTTAGTCTTGTCATATTTCTTTAGGAATAAACTTGGCTTTGAAATTATACAAAAATATTAAAGAATGTTTAAAAATGTGGCACGAGGCCCGAGCGATAGTACCGCAGGTAGGGTGTTTGCCTTGCATGCAGCCGACCCAGATTCAATCTCTGGCATCCCATATAGTCCCCCAAGCACTGCCAGGAGTGATTCTTGAGTGCAGATCCAGGAATAACCCCTGAGCATCGCCGGGTGTGACCCACAAAGAAAAAAAAATAGTGGCACTAGAAGTCCAAAAGATCCACAAAGTCTAAAGTGATTGTTTTTGATTTCACTTTTGGGTCACACCTAGAGGTTCTCAGGGGAATATTAAGTCAAAATTGTAGTTAATCTTACAAGATCTTATTTTTTTTTTGCTTTTTTTGGGGGGGTCACACCCAGTGATGCATGGGGGTTACTCCTGGCTCTGCGCTCAGGAATTACCCCTGCGGTGTTCAGTGGACCATATGGGATGCTGGATATCAAACCCGGGTCAGCTGCGTGCAAGGCAAACGCTCTACCCGCTGTGCTATTGCTCCAACCCCACAAGATCTTATTTTTAACATTTTTTATTGAAGCAAGACAAAATGTATTGAATCACTACCGTGATGTAGACCCTTACAAAGCCGTTCATGATTAGGTTTCAGTCATACAGTGTTCCAGCACCCGTCCCTCCACCAGGGTACATTTCCCAGCACCAGTGTCCCCACATCCCTAATCTTACTAAGATTTTAATGGACACTTTGGAATGTACCTTTTTTTTTGCTTTTTGGGTCACACCCAGCGATGCACAGAGGTTACTCCTGGCTCTGCACTCAGGAATCACCCCTGGCAGTGCTCAGGGGATGCTGGGAATATGGGATGCTGGGAATTGAACCCGGGTCAGCCACGTGCAAGGCAAACGCGCTACCCACTGTGCTATTGCTCCAGCCCCTGGAATGTGCTTTTGAAGTATAAATGCAACCTCAGTTTTTGAATAATTTGTCTAAGGGGGACCCATCGTGATGAAATAAACTTCTGTCTTCCTCATCTCCATGTTCCAGACATCTCATTTAGTTATGATAAGCACAGTGAGTCAGAGTTTAGTTTGTGTGGAATATTGTCATTTATTTAATAGTCATGTTTATTCAATTTGTTATATTGCAATGAACAACTTAATCAACAGCTGTCAAGTTACAAGATGCAGCTTTTTTGGTTAGGTTGTAGATCTGGCAATAGAACACTAAGCAAATGAGGCCACAATAACCAGTTAGATTGTTCTTCTTGGTAAGTATGTGTAGTTTAGGGGCCGAACATGAGTGTGAAGCTTCACGAAAATATTCCAAATACAGAAGAAAACAACATTCCGGTTAAGAACTTGGTTTCTAATTTGATACATTCTTTTTCAAACTGATGACAATGTTCTGAAATTAAGGCTAGCAACTGGTATGTAGATGCCAAATAGCTTATTTATCTACAAGTAAAATTCCAATTAAACAGATTTATGTGGATATTTATGTGAATATTCACATAAACCATAGAAAAATACTTAAACAGTTGCTTCAGTAAAACCATATTTGGATTTGCATACATATTTGTAAAAATTAATCAAACTGGGGCTGGAGCGATAGCACAGCGGGTAGGGTGTTTGCCTTGCATGCGGCTGACCAGGGTTCGATTCCCAGCATCCCATATGATCCCCCAAGCACAGCCAGGAGTAATTCCTGAGTTCAGAGCTAGGAGTAACCCCTGAGCATCGCTGGGTGTGACCCCCCAAAATATTAGCCAAACTGTTGAATATTTTTTCTTTTTTAGTTTTTAAAAATTATTTTTTAATTGAATCATAGTGACATACACAGTTACAAAGTTGCTCTGTTCCAAAACCTGTCACTTCACCAGTGTACATTTCCATTCACCAATGTCCCCAATCTCCCTCCAGCCTGTCCCCCCTAGCCAGGGCAGACTCCCTCTCCCTCCCCTCTGGGCATTATGATTTACAATACAGACACTGAAAGGTTATCATGTACATCCCTTTACCTCCTTTCAACACTCTGTTCTTGTCCAGAGCGATCATTTCCATCTATTACTGTCTTATTGGCCCTTTCTCTATCCTAATATTTCTATTTCACCTTGTCTCTTTTGGACTCCTCTAGTGATTTCTTAAGCAGAAAAGTCTTTTAAAAAACGGGTTATAGTATCAGTTAACAAAAATAATTCCAAAAAGTGTTTATAACTTAACAGTTATTAAGGGCTTCATTATTAGTTCTTTGGAGACTGCAAGAATAGCGTATTGTTAAATCCTTTGGCACGGAAATAAATTTCTATACTTTTTCCAAGGCCGCAACGTAATTCTTCGTTTCGATTTTTCCGTCCCCGTCGGTGATGCTTAGTCCTGGCTCTGCACTCAAGGGACCACTCCCGAGGACGCTGCGGGGACCCAACTCGGGTGGGCGCAATTGCTCTACCCGCTGTGAATCTCTCCAGCCCTCCAATACTTCTTTCATGTTAATGAAACGGAATCATTTCACCTTCCAGCATTCGACTTGATGAGTCCACGTATCCTCCAGCCTTACAGGGCCGTCTTAAAAAAAAAGGCGGGGGGAACAGGACGGTTACAAAGAGGAGCCGGGTTAGTGGGAGGGGGGCGGCTCCCGCAGCCCCCCGTGGCAGAGGCGCGCGAGGTCGCCGCCCCGGACGCTCAAAGGTCGCCTCCTCGGCTGCGACCGCGCAGTTTCCTGCCCTCTTTGTCCCCGGGTAGGCGGCCGCCTCCGAGTCGGCCTCGCCACCCCCCCTGCGGCCCGGCCCCGGGGGAAAGCAGCCCCCGGGCGCCCCGCGTCGAGCCCGGCGCACCTGGCGGTGGCGGGGGAGGGGCGGCGGTGAGTCACGGCGGGAGGCGGCGGCCGGGGCGGGGCCGCCAGGTGGAGGCGGCAGGTGGGGCCGCGCCGCGCGCACTCGGAGCCCCGGCCCGGCCCGCGAGCACCTGCACCGACCCCGGCCCGCGCGCACTCGGTGTCCCCGGCCCGCGCGCACCAGCCCCGGCCCGACCCGCGAGCGCCTGCACCGACCCCGCCCGCGCGCACTCGGTGTCCCCGGCCCGACCCGGCCCGCGCGCACCGGCACCGACCCCGGCCGGCCCGACCCCGCGGAGCCCTGTCGCCGTCGCCGTCGCAGCATGGCGCCCCTGCAGGGCGGCGCGCTCGGGCTGCTGCTGGCCCTGGCCGCGGCCACGCTGGCCGGCGCGCAGCAAGGTGAGCGGGCGCGAGCGGCGGCGGCGGGAAGGGCCGGGGACCCGCGGGCCCGAGGGCTGCGGACGCGCCTCCCGCCCGCGCACCCACTGCGTCCCCGGGCGCCCGCGGGGGCGCGGAGTCGTTCTCTGCGGGGGCCGGGGGCCGGGGGAGCGGGGTCAGGGGCCCTCGGGGAGCGGGAGCGCTCGGGCTTCCCAGGACTCCGGAACCCGGGGCGCCCGGGGCTGCCGGGTCTCGGTCGGGGCCTGGGGCCGTCGGGGAGCGGGAGCGCTGGGGACTTCCTGGGACTCGGGGACGGGGACTCGGGGGCGCTGGGTGCCGCGAGGCCTCGGGGACAGGGACGCCGGGGGCAGTGGGGCCTCGGGGACAGCGGACGCCGGGGGCAGCGGGGCCTCGGGGACAGGGGACGCCGGGGGCAGCGGGACCTCGGGGATAGGGGATCTGGGCAGCGGGGCCTCGGGGACAGGGGATCTGGGCAGCGGGGCCTCGGGGACAGGGGATCTGGGCAGCGGGGCCTCGGGGACAGGGGACGCCGGGGTCAGCGAGGCCTCGGGGACAGCGGACGCCGGGGGCAGCGGGGCCTCGGGGACAGGGGATCGGGGCAGCGGGACCTCGGGGACAGGGGACGCCGGGGGCAGCGGGGCCTCGGGGACAGGGGATCGGGGCAGCGGGGCCTCGGGGACAGGGGATCTGGGCAGCGGGGCCTCGGGGACAGGGGATCTGGGCAGCGGGACCTCGGGGACAGGGGACGCCGGGGTCAGCGAGGCCTCGGGGACAGCGGACGCCGGGGGCAGCGGGGCCTCGGGGACAGGGCCCGGGCAGCGGGGCCTCGGGGACAGGGGCCGGGGGCAGCGGGGCCTCGGGGACAGGGGGCCGGGGGCAGCGGGACCTCGGGGACAGGGGATCTGGGCAGCGGGGCCTCGGGGACAGGGGACGCCGGGGGCAGCGGGGCCTCGGGGACAGTGGACGTCGGGAGCAGCGGAGCCTCGGGGACAGGGGCCCGGGGCAGCGGGGCCTCGGGGACAGCGGACGCCGGGGCAGCGGGGCCTCTGCTGGGGCGCCGGGAGCTGCCAGGCCGCTGTGCACCTGCGCCCGCAGGTCTCCCGGGCCCGTGAGGCGGCGGGCGGGCGGGCGGGCGGGCGGAGCGGGCGCTTTTCTAAGGATCGTTGAAGACTAAAGCCCGGCGTTCGTGGTTGGAAGCGCAGCAATATCGACAGTCTTAGATGCTAAAAGCAAACGTCGGACAAAAGCCTGAAAACCAGTTTCCACCACTTGGAGGAAATCCCGTAGTTAAATAATGGAGTATATTATTCTTTTAGACATCCCGTTAATCCTAAACATAGTTTTGTGTTAACAATGTGTACCCTTCCCTAAAGAGCAAGGTTTTCATTTCTTGTAGCTGTGCAAAGCACGGTTTATTGTGATTTTTGATTATTGTTTGGCGCCGCTGCCCTGCCCGCCTGCAGGATTTAAATGCGCGGCATCTCGTTGTCCAAACGTGGCCCTGGTTGGTTGAGGCTATTTTTTTCTTCTTAATCCAGGACAAACTTGCAGGCTATCGAATGTAGCCTGCCCACAGGGCAGAGTCTGGCAAACTCCCCGCGGCGTACCAAATATGCCAAATACCAGTAACAATGATGGGTCTCATTCTCCTAAAGAGCCTTGAATATAATCTCAGGGCTAGGATGAAGGAGACGTTACTGGGGCCTGCTCGAAGCAATGGACGAAGAAATCCAGAATAAATACCTTGACTGCTCTCTGTTGTGAGAAGGTGGCTAGAAGTGATGTGACAGCTGACAAAGCTTCTCGGGGAAAGTTAATTTGTTTCTTCATTTGTACCAAGACCTGAATTCATTTCACTTCAAAAGTCATCTTAATGTGTTTCTTGCCTCCAGTTTGAGGGGAAGAGACTAAACTTAAAGGGGCCAGAGGGATAGGACAGTGTGTAGGGCGTTTGCCTTGCACACAGTAGACCAGGGTTCCATCCCTGGCATCCCATATCGTCCCCAAGAAAGGGGGGGGGATGATTCCTGAGTGCAGAGCCGGAAATAGCCCCTGAGCATTGCTCAGTGTGACCAAAAACACGATTGATTAATTAATTAAGAAAAAATACTAAACTTAAAACCAAAGTGCCAGTACTTACTATGTATAGACCATTGTATCTGACAGGTCTTTTAGTTTAAAAAGAATTTTTTTGTGTGTGTTGGGGGGGGGGGGGCTACACCCGGTGCCTCTGTCTCCCGGCAGTGGGCTCACTCCCAATCGAGCTGGTGATCAAACCCAGGACCTTACACTAGCGAGGCCAGTGCTGGACCACTGAGCCCCATTCCCAGTGCTGAGAGCCTTTTAAATTTTGTGTTTCGGCTTGAAAAAATGTGCTTTGAGGTGGACCGTATGGTGCTGTATGACCACAGAGACTCAGCTTTTCCTTCTGGGATCTTCATACCGAATTGAGCGCTAGGCTGTTACAGATATGGTTCATAGTGATTATAATTTTAATCACTTAATCACTTAACTTCCCGTTAGTCGTCGATTTGCTCGAGCGGGCGCCAGTAACATCTCCATTTGTCCCTGTCGCGTGCTAGTGTAGCCCAATGGCATCTCTTCGCTCCGGGAACATGGAGGAGCGAAGAGATGGATTATAATTTAAACAGAAAAAATTAAAGACAACTTGTAAAATGAAGTCAATATAAAAATTCTTTGGTTTAGGGACCAGATAATACAGGAACCGAAAAGAATTAGTTGAACTTGTCAATTGGAAGTTAAAATGAATAATCGAGAGTCTTAGCTCTAACTACTAAACTAACATTAATACCCAAGATGGGCTGCTTGCGATCAGTTTCAAAATTTGGTATAGGGGAGCTGGGGCCAAGATACGGGTAGGGCACTTGCCTTCCACACAGCCAACCCAGGGTGGACCCCTGGCATCCCTCTGGTTCCTCAAGTACCACCAGGAGTGACCCCTGAATGTAGAGCCAGGAATAAGCCCAGAGCACTGCCGGATGTGACCTTCAAATCAAAAACAAATAAAACTGAGAAAATAATAAGAAATGTGGGGAGGGGACTTGGGGCCACGGGGTTGTGAATTATTCACAGATCCTAGAATTGCGATTTTGTCTTTTCGGACACTCTCAGCAGTGCTCTGGGCCTGCTCTGAGTTTGGTGTTGATGACCTTGCCATGAACCCGGCCTCCGGCGTGGGCTCCCGAGTTGGACTCATCTCCCCGGCCCGGGAGGGAGCTGGTGACTTCCAGCCAGTGGTTCATCTTGCAGGAGGAAACAAGCTGAAATTGGGCATCTTTTAAAGGCTGAAATTTGGAGAGCTGGATTATTCTTTGTTAAACAAAAAACATCCAAACAGGACCAGAGTGATAGTACAGCTGTAGGGTGTTTGCCTTGCACAGGGCTGACCCTGGTTTGAATCCCAGGTTCCCATTCCCTGTCAGGAATGAGCCCTGAGTGCTGCGGAGTGTGGCCCCCAAAACCCAACAAAATGAAGCAACCAAAATTAACTGTCCGACGTTAGATTGTATGTGAAATTAGCCCTCGGGAATGGTTTTTTTTTTTTTGGGCTTTTTGGGTCATACCTAGTGATATACAGTGCTCGGGGGTCGGGAGGACCATATGGGATGCTGGGCATTGAACCCAGGTTTGCCTCATACCTTGCAAGGCAAACGTCCTACCCACTGTGCTATTGCTCCAGCCCCCAGAAATGCCTTTTTAGATGGTTTCCCTATAAGTTGGACATTATTGTGAGAACAGAATTGATAGTTGTTGTGGGATTCACATTTTTTTTTGCCTTTTTTTGGGTCACACCTGGCGATGCTCAGGGGTTACTCCTGGCTCTGCACTCAGGAATTACCCCTGGCGGTGCTCGGGGGACCATATGGGATACTGGGAACCGAACTCGGTTTGGCTGTGTGCAAGGCAAATGCCCTACTCACTGTGCTATAGCTCCAGCCCCAGGATTCACATTTTAATGAGCATTTTTTTTCCTCCTGTAGACTGTGTCTGTGAAAATTATAAGCTGACAACTAACTGCTCCCTTAACATGAATGGTCAATGCCAGTGTACTTCCCTCGGCACGCAACATACTGTGATCTGCTCGAAATGTAAGTAGTGTATCCTCCTGGTTGGTGCATTTCAACTTGGGGAGCTTTTCTTTACACCTGGATTTGGAAGGTATCATCATGAGATCACGTGTGAAGGGGGTTATTTCCTAGAAAAGCTCTTGTCTTTAGAAAGTGAGAATGGGAATATCCAAGTCTGTCCTTGGCCTTAGGAGTTTGGAATTAAAACGTTCCCCCTTACGTGTAAAATTGCACTGTTGATTCTTCTCAGATTGACGGTAAATGTTCTTTCCAGTGGCTTCCAAATGTTTGGTGATGAAGGCTGAGATGAGCAGCAGCAAGTCTGGGAGACGAGTGAAGCCTGAGGGCGCCATTGAGAACAACGACGGGCTCTACGACCCTGAGTGCGATGACATGGGGCTCTTCAAGGCCAAGCAGTGCAACGGCACCACCACGTGCTGGTGTGTGAACAGCGCAGGTGTCCGCAGGACAGACAAGGCCACCGAAATGACCTGCTCCGAGAGAGTGCGGACCTAGTGAGTCAGGGCTGCCCGGGGCTGCTTGTTTCATGCTTTTCAAAGCCTTTCATCATGTTTATTTACTTTCTTTTTTCTTTTTGGATCACATCTGCCAATGCTTAGGGGTTATTCACTCAGGAATTACTCTTTTTTTTTTCTTTTTGGGTCACACCTGGTGATGCACAGGGATTACTCCTGGCTCATGCACTCAGGAATTGCTCCTGGCGGTGCTCGGGGGACCATATGGGATGCTGGGAATCGAATCTGTGTCGGCCACGTTGGCTGCGTGCAAGGCAAACACCTCCCTGCTGCCTGCTGTGCTATTGCTCCATCATCGTGTTTATTTTTTAAATATGCAGTTGGATGTTGTGGGGCCGCTTAGAAGCTCCCAAAGAGCTGTGCAGTGAGAGGTCTTGTCCCCAGGGCTCCCCAGGTGACCTGCCTCCCTAGGACTGATGTCGCCAGCTCATCAGCCTGGCAGGGATGGGTGCAAGTTTACTAACAATATAGTTTCCTCGTGCTTTTTGTTTTGGATGGTTCTTATTTTGCCGACTGAACTGATATCTCTAGTGTTTTTGTTTTGCCTAATGAACAATTTTCCTTTTATAATTTAGATTAAAACTCTTCAACATTTTACTGGGTTGGCGGTGCCAGGGGTTGAACAGGCAGGACCAGGGCTCTCCTGGCCCACCGCTAGCCAGTATTTTCAACTTAGTGTTTGGTATATAAAAATCTTTGATGCTGTTAGAATATTGGCTTATTGATGGTGTTGAAAAGTGATCAGTGGTTGTTGTCCAGATTGTGTAACATAAAGAAACAGAAAGCTAGTTTTAGCCTAAATGATTTTATTGGGAGGGACTGGAAACCGGAAAGAGGTCAAGGCAGGCACTTATTATTTCCTTCTGGGATTTTGAGGTCACTTGTCTTTTGGTGCCTGGTCTTTTCAGGTGGATATGGTCCAGCGTGCCAACTAAATTTGACTTGATGTGATCTAGTGTGATAGCCAGAGGCCAGAGAGTTGGTGTTGGGTACGGCACCCCCTCCCGGATAAATTCATTGGACCATACCAAGCTGTGCTTCGGGCTATTCCCAACTCTGCTTGGTGGCTGCTCCTGGCAGTACTGGGTGGCCCTCTGGTACTTGGCGTAGAAGCAGGGTCTGCAGCACAAAAGGCAGGAACCTCTACCCCTGTGTTATCTGTCTGGAATCGAGATAAGTGCTTTATGAAAGAGGTACGGGCTGAGGAGGAGATAAAAGGCACATCTATTGCATAAATACATTTTTTTTTCTCCTTTTTGGGTCAGACCCAGCAATGTTCAGGGTTACTCCTGGCTCTGCACTCAGGAATACTCCTGGCGGTGCTCGGGGGACCCTATGGGATGCTGGGAATCAAATCCGGGTCAGCTGCGTGCAAGGCAAATGCCCTACCCACTGTGTTTTCGCTCCAGCCCCCACATAAGTACTTTCTGTTAATTCTTCTGTAGTCCTAATAAAAGATTGAGTTGTTATTGTCAATCACTATTGTCTTTTTTACTCTACAGCTGGATCATCATTGAACTCAGACATAAAAAGAGAGAAAAGCCTTTTGAAGCTGAAAGTTTGAGAACGTAAGTGCTAAGAATATGAAATCCACTCTGTTTGCATAGGTGGGATTCACATCCATTCACCATTAGGAAGCTATAATAACTTTCAGTGCTTTTGCATTTTTTGAAAGGAAGACATTAAAAATAGTGTTTCTAACCTTTTAAAATTGATTTATAAGAATAGAACAGATGTCCGTCGTAGCCCTCACTTGTCACCCTCAGCAAGCATCTCGCCCTGTTTTCCTTGTATTCGTTCTTTCGCGGTGCTGGGGATTGGTCCCAGGCCTCCTGCACGCTGGGCTTGCTTCCACAGCTAAGCCGCTAAGCCACAGCCCGTATTTCCCCTGGATATGTGTATGCGTGTGTGTGTCTGCTGTGTAATTCCTCTTGCATGAGGAGCTTTCTCAGAACCATGTGAGAGCAAGTTGTGACATGTCCCCTGTGTGGGGTGGGAGGTTAGGCCCCCTGGATAGTGCTCAGGGAATCAGGTGAGGTCGTGCAGGAAACCATTGGGCTGCATGCAAAGCAAGCACGGGAACCCTGTGCTGTCTTTGGTCCCCACATTATGTCTTTCTTGGGTTGGGTTTTTGGGGGTCACAGTCATTATGCATGACCCCTGGTGGTGCTCAGGGGACTCTTACCCCAGGGATCAGGCCAGGCAATGTTTTTCCAGCCCAACATCATGCCCTTTCAGTCCTGGTGTATGTTTTTCTAGGAACAAAAGGCATTTGCTTACATAGTCAATGTACAGTTAGCAAGTTTGGGGAAAGTTTTGGCCTTGGGGTTAACTGACAGTACCCCAGGCATGCTCCCAGCTCGGTGCTCAGTGCTTGGGATCACTCTGGCTGTGACTGAGTCCATGTCTCTCTCTTGGAAAGCCTGCACTCAGTGTTCTGAGTGATCGGTCCAGCCCTAATTGCCCAAATTCTGAAATGTAATTTTACTGTCATTGTGTAAAGTTCACAAATTGTTCTTTGTAGCTGTTTGCTGTCCTCTGGTTCAGGAGCCAGATAGGATTATTTGTTGTATTTAGTTTGTTATTGCTTAGTTATTGTTATATCTTAATGGATGCTATCTTACTCTTTATTTTTTTTATTGTACTGATATTTTTGAAGAACATAGAGAAATTGTTTCTTTTTGCATTTTGGGCGACTCCTGGCTCTGCATTCAGGAGTCAGTTCTGGTAGTGCTTGGGACCATACAGGATACCGGGGATCGAACCTGGGTCAGCTGCCTGCAGTGCAAGTCCCCTACCTACTGTCCTATTGCTCTGGCCCTGGCAGATGGTTTCTTTACTGTCCCTGAGGTTCTAGGACTATGGTCTCTCATATTTACCACTGAGACCCTCCCTGAGTTCCACAGATTCTTCGAAAACAAACAAAGCGCCAAATGTGTTCTTAATGTTATAAATAAAATATAGACATTTTTTTAAACACAAATTTTTCCTTACAGAGCACTCACGCAAGTAATGTCATCTCGTTATCAACTGGATCCAAAATATATCCAAAACATTTTGGTAAGATATTTTTATTTATTTTTGGGGGTGTCATACCCGGCAGTGCTCAGGACTTACCCTAGCGGGGCTCAGGGGACCATAGGTGTGATGGGGATTGAACCAGGGCTAGCAGTGTGCAAGGCAGGCTGCACGATCCAGTCCAGTCCCCAGGTAAGATTTTTTGGATGTGTTAGAAAATTGGTAGACGGCATGGTTTGGTGCCCTTTTGGTAGTGGCTTTTAGTGATTCTGTCTATTTATTTATTTATGTGCTTTTTGGGCCATGATTCACAGAGGTTACTCAGGAATTACTCCTGGTGGTGCTCAGGGGACCCTAGGGGATGTTGGGAATCGAACCCAGGTTGGCCTTGTGCAAGACCGCAAGGGCTAGAGTGATAGCACAGCGGGTAGGGCGTTTGCCTTGCATGTGGCTGAGCTGGGTTTGATTCCCAGCATCCCATATGGTCCCCCGAGCACCGCCAGGAGTGATTCCTGAGTGCAGAGCCAGAAGTAACTGCTGAGCATCGCTGAGTGTGACCCAAAAATTAAAAAAAAAAAAAAAAGGAAAAAGAAAATGTTCATTGTAATTGCATTGTAGTCTTACTTCCTTCAATAGATTTACCCAGAGATTTAACAAAATGAAATGAGTGATAAACTGAGGTACTCACTAACGGAATAAAACACCCACCTGTTTAGGTTACAGAAAATTAAACTGTGATTGTTCCGCTCTTAGGACAATGAAACCTTCTTGTGATTTTGATTATGTTGTTAATTTGTGTTTTCCTGTTTTCTTCGCAGTATGAGAATGATGTTATCACTATTGATCTCATGCAAAACTCCACTCAAAAAAACCAGAATGATGTGGATATAGCTGATGTGGCTTATTACTTTGAAAAAGATGTGAGTATAATGTTCCCCAGGTTTTTTTTTGTTTGTTTGTTTATTTAATAATGTCTGTTATGCCTCAGTGGACTCAAGCTCTTTCACTGTTTCTCCTTTAGAGAGAAACCTCTCTTCTGGCTGATGTGTGTGCGGCTCTCTCCAAATCTCTCGGACTTCTCTGTTACGTACAGATAGCTCCCTCCTCTGCCTGACCCCTTGGAGACCTCTCCTGCCTAATCGATTTGCTCGAGCAGGCAACAGTAACGTCTCCATTGTGAGACTTGTTACTGTTTTTTGGCATATCAAATATGTCATGGTTAGCTTGCCAGGCTTTGCCAAGCAGGTGCGATACTCTCGGTAGCTTACCAGGTTCTCCGAGAGGGGCGGAGGAATTGAACCCGGGTCGGCCCAGGTCGGCTGCGTGCAAGGCAAGCACCCTACCCGCTGTGCTCTCGCTCCTGCCTAATAGACACACTTATCTCTGTCTCCTCTCCAAATGGCTCTTGTGCTGTGGTCGGTTCTGTCCCCGCTATTGTACTTTTTACTATAGCCTTTTTGCCTTTTTTGCCTTTTTTTTAAGGGTGCTCCCAGCAGTGTTTACGGGGTCCCAGGGTCCATGTCCAAGGTGCTGGGGCACCAAGGGCCCCTGCCGTATTGGGGATTGAACTTGGCCTCCTTCTGTCCGACTTGAGTTCCCGCCCTCTGAGCTGGCCCCTCTCTCCTCGGGGGTTGAAGGGGGGGGGGGCAGGGCGGTCTGTCCTTGTCTCTGATACCGGGGGGCTACTCTTTGCTTGTTTCTGGGGGGACTGCATGGTGTCAGGGCCTGACCCAGGCCTCCTGCAGCCTTCATGCGTGCTGCAGCTCTTGGGGCTGTTTCCCTGGCCCCGCAGTCCTCTTTCTTACCATAATTGTGGATTTATACCTTTTCATCAAACGGCTCTACCTAGAATATGTTCTTGTAATTCTTACCTCTTACCCTTGGCAGTTACTTAGTACT
This sequence comes from Sorex fumeus, assembly GCF_029834395.1. Lineage (NCBI taxonomy): Eukaryota > Metazoa > Chordata > Mammalia > Eulipotyphla > Soricidae > Sorex > Sorex fumeus. The sequence continues at coordinate 4,329,410 of NW_026606060.1, read as the reverse complement.
AGTTGGTTTAGTCTTCCCCTGTTGTATTTCTGTGAATGAGAGACCACATGAGAAGGTGCAGTGGAGAGGAGAGCCCACGCTTGGCTCAGGTTGGATCCTTGGCTCACAGCATCCTCCCCTGAGCCCTGGGCTGAAGTAGCCCTTGAATACCTCCAGGTGTGGCTCAAAAAAAAAGCAAAAAGCAACTCACCAAAGATACTATGTTAAAAATGTATGACTAATATGATTAAAGTCCTTCATCTGGGACCAGAGAGATCCTATAGTGGGTAAAGAGTTGTAGCACAGGAAGCTGTTTCCTGAGAATCTCAGATTTGCTTTAAATCTGGCCTGAGGGAGGCGGGCTGACAGGATAGAAAGAAGAATGAATGAAATGAGATAGACCACATGTTTGTATAGTTGATTCTGGGACATAAGCATGTGGACGTCACTACAAGGTTTATACTTTCGTGTGTGTTCGGCATTTGCCTGTAGTGTATTAGTTTCACTGTATTTATTTTATTTTAAGTTTTTGGGGCACACCTGGAGGTGCTCAGGAGTTACTCTTGGCTGTGCACTCAGGAATCATTCCTGGCGGTGCTCAGGGCACTATATGTGATACCAGGGTCAAGGCCAGGTTGGCTGTGTGCAGGCTTTACCTGCTGTACTATTGCTTCAGCCCCCATAGGAGATTATTATCACAGGAAACCACAGAGATTGTTGGCGGCAGTACTGCTGCTAGTCCATAATCATTGTGTAATTATATGTGTCCATGGTTGGTTTTCTTTTTTTTTGACCTTTGGGCCACATCCAGTGGTGCTCAGGGCTTGCTTCTGGCTCTGTGTGCAGGGGTTATTCCTGGCAGGGCTGTCGGGACCATGTGGGGTGCTGGGGATCAGATCAGGGGTGGCCGTGTGCAAGGCAAGTGCCTTAACTGCCGCACTAGCTCTCGGCCCTCAGTGGTTGATTTTGTTCCGAATTGCTTTTCTCCTCACTATAGGTCAAAGATGAATCCTTGTTCCTTAACAAAAAAATGGACCTGACAGTAGACGGGGAACTACTGGATTTGGACGCTGGTCGAACTTTAATTTATTACGTTGATGAAAAACCACCAGAGTTTTCAATGCAGGGTCTGCAAGCTGGGATCATTGCTGTCATTGTGGTTGTCACATTAGCACTTATCGCCGGAATTGTTGTGCTGGTGAGTATAACAAGTAAAATGTCATGAGAGGGCCATCTTCCAAGAAGAGAGGATAAAGGAAAGAGCTACATCTGTGCTCCAAAACAGAAATGAAATCAAATCTTCATTTTTAAAAACTCTCCACGTGAGTGAGCTGGTGGCTTTTTATCTAATAGGCATTTTATGAAGGATACTTATTTGAGACTAACTTAACATCTCAAAGGACAGTTTTGTTTGTTTCGTACAGCAAATTTCCTTCAGTTCTACTCACAGCAAACAATCAAACACTCCTACCAGAATTGGTATAAAATATTTGGATGCTGAATCCACTCAGTGAAATGGAGCCACCCCGAAATTCCAGTTAGCACAGAAAAGAATTAAGAGTCGTAAACATAAAGAGTTAAAAGTGAGAAACAGGGCCGGATCAATAGTACAGCGGGTAGGGCATTTGCCTTGTTAGCAGCTGACCTGGGTTCAATCCTCGACATCCCATATGATACCCCAAGCACTGCCAGTTGTAATTCCTGAGTGTGGAGCCAGGAATAACCCCTGAGCATTGCTGGTGTACCCAAAGAGCAGAAATAAATAGATAAAAAATAGAAGAGAAACATAAAGCGAAAATCTAAATAGAGGGACTGGAGAGCTAGTATAGAGGCAAAGTTGCTTCCCTTGCACACAGCTGACCCTCCACCTGTGGTCTGCTGAGCACTGCTAGGAGTGGCCCCTGAGCACAGAGCCAAGAGTAAGCCACTGAGCATTGCCAGGTATGACGCAAAGTCTGCCTCCTCACCCCTTAATACTAAATTTAATCTAGCACTACTTCAGGAAAACATTAATTGACAGAAGCAGTATTCTAGAAATGTAAAGATGCTTCAACATCAGCATTGCCAACACACAAGAATTCAGGAGTTTGAGGAAACTTGTATTTTCTGTTCAGGGTCCGAGAGATAGTGCAGGAGGTAAGGCGCTTGTCTTGGGTGCAGCTGATGCTGGTTGAGTCCCTGCTACTGCTTATGGCCTCCGAGTACTGCCAGGTGTGGTGCACAAACACACAAAGATCGGAAACAAAAACAACACCAAAATGAAACATCTTGGTTGCCGGAGAGAGAACTGGGTGGCTGAGTACGTGCATAAGTGCTCGGCTGAGTCCCATCCTGCTACCACATGGCCCCTAGCACTGCTGGCTATAGCCCTTCTAATAAAAAGGAATAGGGCATCCAGATAGCTTAGAGGGCTGGAACACTCTTAACCTGTACACAGACGCTGGGGTTTGGTCCCAGGCACTGATGGATATGACCCACCCCAGAAAGGAAAATGTTTGTCGTGGCAAAGCACAGTGAGAAATCAGTGCTGGGGGGCTGGAGAGCAGAGGAGCATGAACATGTCTCCGCATGAGCGTGTGGGAGGCCTGGGCACTGGCCTCCAGGCACATCAAGGGGTGGCCCCACAACAAAATAGGGGAAGTCAGCAATGGCCCAGCGTTAGTCCAGTGGTGGGTGCGTGCCTGCGTGTGGGGCTGTGTTCAGAAGAGCCAGGGAGGGCCAAGGCCATAGGACAGCAGGGAGGGCATCTGCCTAGCACACAGCCAACCTGGCTTCCGTCCCCGGCACCCCAGATGGTCCCCTGAGCACAGAGCCATGAGTAACCCCTGAGCATTGCCAAGCTGTGGCCCCAAAACAAAAAAGCCAATGATGAACTGGGGGAAATAGTCAAAGTACGAAAAGGAAAAAAAAAAAGACATGGGGCTGGAGTGATAGCACAGCGGGTAGGGCGTTTGCCTTGTATGCGGCCGACCTGGGTTCGAGTCCCAGCATCCCATATGGTCCCCCGAACACCACCAGGAGTAATTCCTGAGTGAAGAGCCAGGAGTAACCCCTGTGCATTGCCGGGTGTGACCCAAAAAGCAAAAAAAAAAAAAAAAAAAAAAAACCAAAACATCATTACTACTGTTGAAAAAAAAACCTACACCAGGAAATGGTATCTGTAATAAATTCTTAGAAACTGGGGTATAAATTAAAGAGTGGCAACAGGTATGAGTCAACAGTTTACAGAAGTGTTTGACATATCAAGTAGACATGGAAAACGGGGCATAGAAATCTACAATTGGCCAAAAGGCTGAGAAGCGATGAGCATAGAAATCTAATCTGTATAAATCGAACCCATTGCATAAGAATGCTGCTCAAGTTTATTAGCCAGGATGGGAAAATTTGGAAGCTTACTGAGTACATGTCAGTAGGGAATTAAGGAGTAAATTGCAGTACATATACAAGCTGCATACCACTTACTATACAAAAGCTACAAAGAAAAAAACACTTTCTGTAATAGCCCATTTTGATCTGGAAGGATTTTTGAGATACTGTTCTAGGCGGTACAGAAATGCAATGATGTCCCCATTGTTACATCTTTAAGACACGCATATGTGTACATGTTGGAGTGGAACACTAGTACAGATGCTAAAATACTAAGATATGAAAGGCTGCATAGCAGTCTATAAGCTGTGTTACAGGTTATTCATTGCTTTCTTGCAGCCTTTGGGTTTGTTTTTCTGCTTGTGATAAGCTTCCCTCTTTAGTAAAGAACTAGTAAGTTGAGAAATGATAGTTTATTGGATAGATTTTTAAGATTGAATTTGTTCCGATAGCATTATTTATGTTAAAAGCGTGAGGGCTGTTCACTTTACGTAAACTTTTCCTGGATAGCATATTGAAAGTTGTAATTAATCTTTCTCCCATTCAGGTTATATCCAGAAGGAGCAGAAAGACAAAGTACCAGAAGGCTGAGGTAAATGGTTGGCTTAATTCAAAAGGCACTTGTTTAATCTGATTTCTACTCTTATCTTAGCCAAAGGGCTGAGAAGCGATGCTTAATCTTATTTCTAAAAATCACTACATCTCCTCAGACCCAGGACTCTCAGTGACACTGCAGACCTTGCCTAGTGCAGTTCTAGAGTCAAGGACTCATGAGGGCTCTTACCTAAGTTTTTCTATGAGTTTCGTGGCATCTCACTTTATCCTGAGTTCTATCTCTAGAATCATGGGATTGGAAGTCTGATACTTTATTTCACAAGGTATCAAATTCAGTTCAATGCTCAATGTCGGGAGTCATACTTTAGTGAACTTACATCAAATCCACTGTGACTAATAGCCTCATTTATTTTGCCAGTGAATACTGAGGGCCAGGCCCAGAGTCTTGGTACAGTGAGTAGGGAGCTGGCCTTACATGTGGCCGACCCAGGTTCAGTCCCCCGCATCCCATGTGGTCCCCCAAGCACTGCTTGGATTGATCCCTGAGTGCGGAGCCAGGAGTAAGCCCTGAGCACTGCTTGGGTGTGACCCAAAACCAAAAAAAAAAAAAAAAAAAGGAAAGAAAAAAGAGGCAAGAGGCCCAGGGATGTGTGTCACTGATAGAACACCTTCTTTATATATGTAAGGCCCTGGGTTTGATTTTTGGCACCATATAGTCCCCCCACACATTGCTAGGTCTGATCCCAAAACCAAAAAATAAAAGAATTTCTTCCTTTTTTTTTTTTTAAGAATTTATTTCTTAGTAAATATGACACGTACTAGTGTGAAACTAAAGCGTGAGATTATCACTTAGAATAGAATCTGAATACACTTGACCTCGAAACCTATGACTTTCTCTTATGCCCATCAAGATTGGTATATTTATGTTTTTAAAATTCTATATATACTATTTACTAATATTTAACCATACTCAGAATGTAAAAGTACTGAAAAAAAACCTACATGGCTTACGGGTTTGGTGACCATAGGTCTAGGACACTGTCTAGGACTGAATAAGTCCAAATGTAGTGGGTCAGGGGCCATCCAGACACTAGCTGGTCCAGTAACTAAACTTCTGTTCAAACCTTCCTGTTGAAGTGGGGACAGAATAGACAGTTTCAGGGTGAAAGGAGTCAGCTGTTGAGTTGGTCCCGTGTTTGGCAAAATGCCCGCCAACAGTAGTGGTTGGCATCTGGTTCACTTGTGCCTGCCTGTCATTGTGAGACCTGGGACAAGTCATTTATTTTTGAACATCTATTTCCTCATGTATAGAAGACTGAGGGGTGTAGAAGAGAAAATGCAGGGGCAAGGTACTTCCCTTGCACGTGGCTGGCCCTGGTTTGAGTTCCCAGCACTGCATGGTTCGATAAGCTCTGATGGAGTAGCCTGCCAGGTCTGGTCCCAAACCCCCTCTCCTCCCTCTGTGACTCCCCACAACAGCGCAGCAAATGAAGATTCTAACAAAATGAATTGTTCTACCTAGATTTTAAAAATGGCACAAGTTTGGGCTGGAGCGACAGTACAGCGATAGGGCATTTGCTTTGCATGCAGTTGACCGGGTTCAATATCTGGCATCCCTTATGGTCCTCAGGGCACTGCTAGGAGTAATTTTTTTTTTTGCATTTTGGGTCACACCTGGCAATGCACAGGGGTTACTCCTGGCTCTGCGCTCAGGAATTACCCCTGGCGGTGCTCAGGGGACCATATGGGATGCTGGGAATTGAACCCTGGTTGGCTGTGTGCAAGGCAAACGCCCTACCCGCTGTGCTATTGCTCCAGCCCCCTAGGAGTAATTCTTGAGTTCAGAGCCAGTAGTAAGTCCTGAGCATGCCTGAGCATGCCCCCGTTCCCCCAACAAATAAAAGGCACAAGTTTAACAAGTGCCTTAACCATGTTAAAGGTCTGCCTTCTCTACTGCTTGTCTCCTTGGCCACCTTACCTCTAAATAGCTAAATCACATACCTAAAAGTCTCGGAAACGTAGAAGAGAATCATCTTGCTTTCTTTAATAGTTTCTCTTAAAATTTTTCTCCAGAGTTTACAAACGATTGAAAAGTTAACATATTGCCCCCTACCCCCTTTATTTCAGATAAAGGAGATGGGTGAGATGCGTCGGGAACTTTCGTGAGCTACTGTTTTCAAGAGTGCACAGAAGCAGACTGAGTAAATAGATTTGGATTACAGATAGATGATCTCTGGGACCAAGAGAAGATCTTCAAAGACTTCTGCTTCGTTAGTTCATAGCACGTTTGTAACAGTGACATGTGTACACAGATATAAGCAGCTTGAAATGGACTTTATCAATCTTAAAATTTACAGGTGTCATAGCTGTAGGCAGATTAGATCTGATGTAAAACCCAGAACTTGACTGCGTATTTTAAATTAGCATAATTTTGAAGTGTGCATTAACTACGCTTCCATTCTCTGTAGACTTTGAATAACGACTGCCTCATCCATTCATGATTGAAAGCTGCCTTTCAATTTACTTTGAGTCTTGTACATATAAACCTTTTTTTATGAACTATGAAATAAAACATTTTAAAACTGAATTTCCTAACTTTGAGTCATGATGAATCGTATTTCTTCCTGCTTTGCCTTCAAGAGGTTCGGGTTCTATCCTGGCACTGAATGGTCCTCTGTGCACTGCTAGGTGTGGTCCAAAGACTAAAGGGGGAAGAAAAATGTTTGGGAGGTGCTGGTACAGTGGGTTGGGTACTCGCCTTGCATGTAGCTCATCCTGGTTTGATCCCCAGCATCCCATATGGTCCCCTGAGCACCACCAGGAGTGATTCCTGAGTGCAGCAGAGCCAGGAGTAACCCCTCAGCAATGCTGGGTGTGGTCCCCTCCAAACCAAAAAGCTCTAGGTTACCCACTCCCCAGTAAGAGATGATTTGAATACCAGCGTGTTTTCAATATAAGATAAATGTCGAGGGATCTAAGGGCCAGAGAGAGAGTAAAGGAGGTAGCACACTTGACGTGTATGCAGCTGCTGGGTGTGCCCCCTACCCTGAAACCAAAAAAGACGTATACCGAGTAACATGTAATTTCATTGGATTCAATTTCATTTTTTTGAAATTTTTGGTTTTTGGGCCATACCTGGTGGTGCTCAGTGCTTACTCCTGCTCTGCACTCATTCTGGTGGTGCTCAGAGGTACATATGGGGTGCTGGTGATCCAATGAGTGAATCTAAAGTTCTGTTTTAGGGGCTGGAGCGATGGCACAGCGGGTAGGGCGTTTGCCTTGCCCGCGGCCAACCCGGGTTCAATTCCCAGCATCCCATATGGTACCCCGAGCACTGCCAGGGGTAATTCCTGAGTGCAGAGCCAGGAGTAACCTCTGTGCATCGCCAGATGTGACCCAAAAAGAAAAAAAACAAAAACAAAAAAAAAGTTCTGCTTTAGAGAAAGATTAGAATTTGACCAGCAGAATTGGAGAATGAACCTTGAATTCTATGGTTCGTTGAATTAGAAGCAGCACCTTACAGAAGAAATAATTATGGTTCTAACACATTTTATATGAAGTTACAGTATCCTGAACAGTTTTACTTTTGCTGGAAATTATAAAAAATAATGCGAGGGGTTGGTACTACCTATGGTCCTCTTCACCCCACCAGGAGTGATCCCTGAATGCAGAGCTAGGAATTAAGTCCTGAGCACCGCTGGGTGTGGCCTAAGCAAGGACATTAGGGGAATGGGAGAGTCTAGCAGGTAAGGCACTTGTCTTACCTGTACCTGATCCTGGTTTGATGTCTTGATCATCCCCTTAGCACCCCCAGGAGTGATCCCTGAGCAGAGTCAGGAAGTAACTCCTGAGCACTGCCTGGTGTGATCCAAAGCCCCCAGCTCTTAAAGTAGTTAGGAGATATATATATATATATATATATATATCTCAAACACTGTCCTCCCGTTGTTCATCCTCGGTAGCTTGCCAGGCTCTCCGAGAGGGGCAGAGGAATTGAACCTGGCTTGGCCATGGTGGCTGTGCGGAAGGCAAATGCCCTACCGCTGTGCTAGTCTCCAGTGTGTATATATATATATGTACATATATGTTTACATGTATGTATGTATATATGTATATATATTTTCTTTTTGGGTCACACCTGGTGATGCTCAGAGGTTACTCCTGGCTCTGCACTCAGGAATCACTCCTGGTGTTCGGGGGACCAGGTGGGATGCTGGGAATCAAACCCGGATTGGCTGCGTGCAAGGCAAACACCCTACCCGCTGTGCTATTGCTCCAGCCCCTAGGATATTTTTTAGTTTGTTTGTTTAGGGCCCACATCAGAGACGCTGGGAGACCAAATTTGCTGGGATTGAACTAGGGGTTCCTACAGGCAAAGCATGTGCTCAGCCCTTTGAGTTGTTGCCTGGCCCCCTAGACTTAACCGCTCATGCTTTGCAGATAGTCCCCAGGATTTCTTAGGCTTTTGTGTCAAATCTACTTAAGCCCCTCCCCTCTGACTGTCCTTCCAAGATTATGTTACTGTGACTAGAGTGAAAGCGTCCTGTAGATAAAGTTCCTTAAAGCACTGCCTGAAAGAGATTCTGGCAATGCTCTAGGCTCTACACTTAGGAATTATTCCAGACAGTGTTTGGGGGACCATATAGGATACTGGAGATCGAACCTAGGTTGGCCACCTGCCCCCTGTCCTATTTCTCTAGTCCCCGCTGGGCAAATATTTATTTTGATTTATTTTATTGAATCACCCGTGAGATAAGTTACAAAGCTTTCATGATTGAGTTTCAGCCATACAATGATCCATCACCCTTCCCTCCACCACCAGTGTCCCCTGTATCTCTCCTAACACCCCTACCCCATCCCACCCCCTGGGCAAATATTTAAAATGTAAATACACAGCAGGTTGTTCTATTAGCCATAAAGGATTATCTCAGGGCCTCAGGCTCCCAAACACAGGACTGGATTCAGCCCTCAGCCAGTGAACCTGGAAGAGCGCCCAGTTCCAGCTGGAGCCCAGTTCCAGCAGGATTGCAATACATCCTGAGACCAAAAACAGCCCAATTAGGCTCGGCCTGATTTCTGACCTATGGAAACAGGTTTCCATAAGTTTGTGGTATCTTGAGAAGGTAATTTTGTGATAATTTTGTGAGTAGTGTTAGCAGTTACAGCTAGTAGAAAATTACGGGATTTTTAAAAATTCTAGTTTTTGAAGCTGGAGCGAAAGTACAGCAGGTAGGGCATTTGCCTTGCAAGCGGCTGACCCAGGTTCGATTCTTCTGTCCCTTTTGGAGAGCCTGGCAAGCTACCGAGAGTATCCCGCCTGCACTTCAGAGCCTGGCAAGCTCCCTGTGGCATATTTGATACGCCAAAAACAGTAACAAATCTCACAATGGAGATGTTACTGATGCCCGCTCAAGCAGATCCATGAACAACGGAAGGACAGTGCTGCTACAGTGCTGGTTTTTGGAGGGTTTGCCGTTATATGCAGAGGTGCTCAGGGGCTATTTCTGGCTTAGTGCTTAAGGTCACTCCTGGCAGTTGTCAGGAGAAGGTAGTAGTGCTGAGGTTGAGCGTACCAGGCAAGCACCTTAACTCCTGTACTTTCACTCTGGCCCAAAGTTACAGATGTTTTTTTTCCCCTGGGGGGGGGGGAGGCACACCCTGATCTGTTCAGAGCTTACTCCTGATGGTCTCAAGAGATCCCATGGGTGCTGGGGATTGACCCTGGGCCTTCCACTACAGCTGTACTGTCTCTCCAATCCCCAAAGTTGCTGGGAATTCCCATCTGAGGCCTCCCGGTTTACTAAGGAGTTGTGAAGCTGGTGCCAAGCCTGAAATGACTTACTTGCTTTGTGGAAATTGCTGGAAACCTGCCCCTTAGGGCAGGGATCATCAGCTACAGCCCTTAGGCTGCCCCACCTGATTAATAGGGCTTAGAGTTTTTGCATTTCTAAAGGGTTGGGGGTGGAGGGGGGGAGGAGGATTGTGTCCACACACAAAATTGTATTGGAGCTCATTATACCCCATTGTTTTCATTAGGCTCTTGGCTGTTCTGCATTAGACAATGGCTGGTTTTGAGTAGCTGTAATAGACCTGTCCCAAGGGGCCCCAGCTGCAACCGACCCTTCACAGTGGTTGGTGACCTAGCCTGAGGTTTGACTCTGGTCCTGTACAGGAAGTCGGCTGGCCTGGGGCACCAGTAGCTCCCCTCTGCGGTGCCGCCTTTTCAGGGCTGGGAGGAGGGAGAGGGAGGGATGCACCTCGCCTCAGGCAGTGACTCTGCGCCCTCTGCTGACAAACTGCAGATACTCTAGCACAGGGGCAAGATGATGCATTTGCAGTTCAGGAAAACACCAAGGGTGGCGCGAGCGTCAGGACAGCAGGACACCAGGTGTGCACGCGGCCAATCCGGGTTCAATTCCCATAAGCCCCCCGGAGACCCTCCAGGAGTAATTCCTGAACACAGAGCCAGGAATAACCCCTGAGCATCGCTGGGTGTGGCCCAAAAAGACCAAAAAAAAAAAAAGTTGGGAATACAGCAAGCTGTAGCCAGTAGCTAGCTTCAACTTTCTCTGCTTGGATTTTAATCCGTTCATGTTGTAATTGCAATTTAATCAGGTCAGTGTTTCCTGAACAGAGGTGGTGGTCACTGTGCCCAGCTCCGGGTTGAGGGTCGACTTGGGAAAAGATCCAGACTCAGCCTTCACCATTCAGACCCCGGGCGCCTCTGAAAGGCTCGGGGATAATCCCCGAGATTAAGTTGAAGAAAGGGTGTTTAAATTGCCCAAACAATTTCCCGCCGCCTGGGATGCGCCCCCGGGCTCCCGGGCAGGGCGGACGGGGTGGGCTGCGGGGCGCCAACCGCTGCCAAGGTCCGGCTCCGCCGCCGGCCCAGGGACTCCAACACCTGTTGCAAAAGCAGGTAACTCTGGTGGAGCGTCCTTGCCATCGCTGTCGAATATTCACTCGGGCAAAGCAAAATCCGAGCCACACCCCCTCCAGCCCCCGCCCCACCCGGGGCCGGAGCCGTAGGACGGCGGGGAGGACGTCAGTCTTGCACGCGGCCGAGCCGGGTTCGATCCCCGGCATCCCACACGCTCCCCCAAGCACCGCCAGGAGTGATTCCCGAGTGCAGAGCCAGGAGGAACCCCGAGCATCACCGGGTGTGGGCTCCCCAAAACAAAAGCCTGAAACCACCCTTGTTTTCCTCTCTCCTTAATACTTACTTCCAAAAGGCTCCGAGTTGCCCCTCCCTCTGCTGAGTTCTGCATCTTCGGAGTCAACCTCAGACAGAAAATACCACTAGGTAGGACGCACTTCGGTCCGAGAAGGTCACATTTGTAGTGAGGATGCAAAGAGGTCAGATTTTAAAAAATTACTCAACAACGCAACACCTGGCTCCCCCGCCGGTGCAGCTCCCCCGCAACCCTTGAACTGATTTTTTTTTTAAATCTCAGGCCACACCCGGCGGTGCTCAGGGCTGACCAGTCATGGGAACCGAACCCGCAGCAACGGCATGCAAGGCGAGAGCCCGCTCTGCCCGGAGCAGCGACCTCAGGGACGGCCCCGCCACGGCCAGCGGCGACTTCGGCTGGAGCATGCGCAGTCGGGGGGGTCAGCAGCGTGCGCGGGAAGCCGGGCCACGTCTGCGTCTGATTGGCTGCCGGGGCGGACGCCCGCCCACCGGGGCTGGGAGCTGGGCGCTGATTGGGCGTTTCTGGGAGGCCGGCGGCTGCCCGGGGGTGCGGCCGCGGCGGCGGGAAAGCGCCGGGTGGGTGCGGGGTCGCTCGGCGTGGCGGACCCGGCGCCGGGGCGACCGCGACCATGGCGGTGCAGCCGAAGGACACGCTGCAGCTGGAGGGCGCGGCCGAGCTGGGCTTCGTGCGCTTCTTCCTGGGCATGGCCGAGAAGCCCGCCACCACGGTGCGCCTGTTCGACCGCGGCGACTTCTACACGGCGCACGGCGAGGACGCGCTGCTGGCCGCCCGCGAGGTGTTCAAGACGCAGGGGGTGGTCAAGCACCTGGGCCCGGCAGGTGAGGGTGGGGGCAGCTGGCCCGCCCCGGCCCTGCACCCCAGCGCGGCCCGCGCGGCCCGCGGCCTGGTCACGCCGCAGCATCCCGAGAGCCCCGGGTCGGCGGGGGCTGGGGCTGGGACCGCGTCGGGGCGCGGCATCCTTGCTCCTCCCGCTCGGCCGTCCTCCCGCCGCATCCTTGCTCCTCCCGCTCGTCCGTCCACCCGCCGCATCCTTGCTCCTCCCGCTCGTCCGTCCTCCCGCCGCATCCTTGCTCCTCCCGCTCGTCCGTCCTCCCGCCGCATCCTTGCTCCTCCCGCTCGTCCGTCCTCCCGCCGCATCCTTGCTCCTCCCGCTCGTCCGTCCTCCCGCCGCATCCTTGCTCCTCCCGCTCGTCCGTCCTCCCGCCGCATCCTTGCTCCCGCCGCCGGAGCCGGGGACCGGCCCTGGCTATCGTCCGCGAGCTGGACCTGGCCCCCGAGCCGGATCCCGGTTGTAGGGCTGCTGTATTCGGGCTCCGCAGCGAGCTGGAGGCTTAGCAGCGACACTTTTTAGCCGAAGATGTTCTTGGGCTAGTTTATAGACTGTCAAGTGTTGGTTTTCTTAAATTTACTTTTTCAGTTGAAAACTTTTATCATTTATATGTGTGGTTTTTTAAATTGATTTGAATTAATTTTTAGAAATGGAATCACCGTGAGATACTGTTACAAAGCTTTCATGATTGAGTTTCAGTCATGAAATGATCCAGCGTCCATCCCTCTACCAGTGTGCATTTCCCATCACCAATGTCCCCAGTATCCCCCCTGACACCCCCACCCATCCACCCCCTGCCTCTGTGGCGGACACCTTCCTTCTACTCTCTCTCTACTTTTGGGCTTTATGGTTAGCAGTACAGATACTGAGAGGCCATCACATTTGGTCCTTAGTCTACTTTCAGCACACAACTCCCATCCCCAGCGATCCTTCCAACCATCATTGACTCAGTGGTTCCTTCTCCATCCCAGCTGCCTTCTCCCCCATCTCATGAGGCAGCTTCCAACCAAGGACCTATATTCCTGGCCTTGTCTCTACTGTGCTTGGGTGTTAGTCTCCTGTTATGTAATTTGATATTCCACAAATGAGTGCAGTCATTCTATGTCTGTCCCTCTCTTTCTGATTCATTTCACTTAGCATGATACTCTCCGTGTCCGTCCACTTACAAGCAAATTTCATGAACTGTCAAGGGTTTAGGCAGGGAGCTCTGTGCTCTCCATAACCCCATCTCCACCATCTGCCCGAGAGCTGCAGGCTCCTCCTTGGGTGTGGGTACAGGCCTGTTAGCTGTTTGAGAGTGGGAAGGGAAAGAAATTCCTGGAGGCCAGGAGGAAGGCCTTGCGGAGTCTGGGGTTACTGCCCTTGGGAATGGGATGCTATGAAAGATGCTTCTTCATCAGGTAAAGTGTATTGAGCGAGGCATGTGTTGGAGTTTATTAGACACAGTCTTCACTCTTCTTTTTTTTTTTGCCACACCCAGTGATGCTGAGGACGTATTCCTGGCTGCGTGCTCAGGAATCACTCCTGGTGGTGTTCTGGAAACTATATGAGATGATGGGATGCTGGGGATTAAACCCAGGCTGGCTGTGTGCATGGCAAGCACCCTACCCACTGTACCAGTAGCATCTCTCCAGCCTCATTGGTCCTCATTGTTTTTGGGGGTGGTGGTGGGAGAGTCCAGCCCTGGCTTGTACTCAGGGATCACTCCTAAGGTCTCAGTGGACCATAGGAAATGCAGGGATATAACCTGGGTTGTCATATGCCCACCCACTATACTAGTTAACCTGATCCTTTTTTGGTGGGAAGGGTCTCACACCTGGTGGTGCTTGGGGGACCGCAAGTATGCTTGGATTCAAATCAGTGTTTTGCCTGCAACTGCCTTCAAGGCAGGTGCTTTAATCTCTACTGTCTCCCCCGCCCAGGACTCAATTAACCAGGTGCCTGGCACACCTGTCTGTTGAATGAGATATTGAGTGAGTACAGAGGGTACCCCATTGTCACTTTGGAAACATTTGTGTTGGGTGCTTTTTCTTTCTCTGTTTTTTGGGTCACACCTAGCAAAGCACAGGGGTTACTTCTGGCTCTGCACTCAGGAGTTATACTCCTGGTGGTGCTCAGAGGACCATATGGGATGCTGGGAATTGGACCCGTTGGCCGTGTGCAAGGCAAACGCCCTACCCGCTGTGCTATCTCTCCAGCACCCCTGTGTTGGGTGCTTGAACACTCGCGGCTTCACATCCTCAACTTGGTAACATGTGTTTTTAATATTTTTCTCTAGGAGCAAAGACGCTGGAGAGTGTTGTGCTGAGTAAGATGAACTTTGAGTCTTTTGTAAAAGATCTGCTTCTAGTTCGTCAGTATAGAGTTGAAGTGTTTAAGAACAGAGCTGGAAATAAGGCATCCAAGGAGAATGATTGGTATTTGGCATATAAGGTAATTTTCTTTCTTTAAAATTTTAAGAGTAGAAGAATGCGAGTACTCTGCATGTTAACTTTTTTTTGGGGGGGGTCACACCTGGCGATGCACAGGGGTTACTCCTGGCTCTGCACTCAGGAGTTACTCCTGGCTGTGCTCAGGGGACCATATGGGATGCTGGGAATCGAACCCGGGTCCGCTGCATGCAAGGCAAACGCCCTACCCGCTGTACTATGTCTCCAACCCCTGCATGTTAACATTTTAACTATTCTGGGATAGTAAAATACTTTGAGAAACTTTAATAGCTCTTAGCTTGTGTGGCTGGAGAGATAGTACAGTGGGTAGGGAGAGTGCATGCTTTGCATGTGATCTGGGTTTGAATCACGGCATCACTTATGGTCTCCGGAGCATCCCCAGGAGTGGTTCCTGAGCGTAAAGTCAGGAGTAACCCCTGAGCACTATTGGGTATGACCCCGAAGCAAAGTAAAGCAAACCAAGCCCCAAGACTGGAATTAGTAGATCTTTATTTTGCGTATGAATACTCTGATGTCCCTGTTTCTGAGCCAAATAATAATAGTTTTTACATAAAGTTGAATGCCAACATTAAAGTGTATGTTGTTACTGCTTCTGAGTATTACTCATATGTACAGTATTCAAATGTGTATCGTTTATACTCTTTGTCGCACACCATCTTTTTCTATCTAGTAGCTTGTACTTTTTATCAATCTGGAGTGTGTTTATTGGTCAGTGTATTCCTCTGTGTAACTTGAAAGGCTCATTAAATGCAAGTATTCAAGGAGCTAGATAGGATCGGGCGTGGTTCCTGAGCACAGAGCAGGAGTAAACCGCAAGCACTGCTGGGTGTGGCCCTAAAACTGAAAAATCCAGGAGATGGTATTACTTTGTTTTGCTTATTAAGTGGCTGTCTTAATTTCTCTAGGCCACATTTTTATGTATTTTTTAAAATTTCTTTTACTTTATGTATTTTTAATTAAGTTTTCCACCCACAAATGGTGCTGGCTCCTCCTGGTAAGGCTCAGGGGACCGTCTGGGGTACAGGGATCGAACCTGGATCAGCTGTGTGCAAGGCAGGTACCCTGCCCACCTTATTATTGCTCCAGCCCTGATGTGGTCATTTTCAGATGTGCTCAGGATCCTGAAAATAACTAGCAAAGCAGGGGAGATACTTTATTTTTTATTTTATTTTATTTTTTTCTTTTTGGGTCACACCTGGCGGTGCACAGGGGTTACTCCTGGCTCTGCACTCAGGAGTTACTCCTGGCGGTGCTCAGGGGACCATATGGGATGCTGGGAATCGAACCCGGGTCGGCCACGTGCAAGGCAAACGCCCTACCCGCTGTGCTATCTCTTCAGTCCCAGGGGAGATACTTTAGAGAAATGTTTATAATCAATGGAATCCATGTTATAAGCCACTTTGGGGGAAGAAATTATTTTATCAATAAAAATTCATCAAGGCTGTGGGTAATTCTGGTCTGCTGGTAATATTTTTTAAGAAATTAATTTTTTATTAAAAACACTGGTTTACAAAGTTGTTGATTTCAGAGTTGTTTCAAGCGTTCAGTGTTCCAACACCTCGAGTGTGACCTTCCTTCCACCAGTATCCCCTCTGCTGGTCACATTTCAAAGCGTCTCGAACAGTTGAACGTTACTCCTTATTTTCGCTAGGCTTCCCCTGGGAACCTTTCTCAGTTTGAAGACATCCTTTTTGGGAACAACGACACGTCGGCAGCCATTGGTGTGGTGGGTGTGAAGATGTCCTCCGTGGATGGCCAGCGGCAGGTGGGCATTGGCTACGTAGATGCCCTGGACAGGAAGCTCGGCCTGTGCGAGTTCCCGGATAATGATCAGTTCTCCAACCTGGAGGCGCTCCTGATTCAGATCGGGCCCAAGGAGTGTGTCCTCCCTGCCGGGGAGGCATCTGGAGAACTGGGGAAGCTGCGGCAGGTAAGGGGGCAGGGAGGGGGTAGGGAGGGGTTGGTGTGGTGCTGAGGGCTCAGACCCAAGAGGCTGCTCCTAGTATCTCCTGAGGAGTTTCTGGATGTGTCTCTGACAGAATTTTTTTTTTTTTCTCTTTGGGTCATACCCAGTGATGTTCAGGGGTTATTGCTGGCTCCGTACTCAGGACTTACTCCTGGCAGTGCTTGGGGACCTATATGAGATGCCAGGAATTGAACTCAGGTCGGCTGCGTGCAAGGCAAACACCTACTTGCTATACTATTGCTCTGGCCCCAGAAATTTTGTATTTTTAATAGAGCGTGTTGTGATCCTCCCGGCCCCCACTTTTTCTTCCTTGCTCTGTCTGTCCTTTTGTTTCTAAAAACATGGTGGTCTTTGCAAAGTGATGGGGGAAGAGGCGATTTAAGGCAGGGAAGGAGAAGAAACCGGTATTGCTTTATTAATCTTTGTGCGATTCGTCTAGCATGGTTTCATCAAATAAGATTCAGGTTTCTTGCTCTTTTTGAGGGGAGTCGGCCTCATCAGGCACTACTCGGGGCTTCTCTTGGCTCTGTGCTCAGGAATGGCCTCTGTAGGTGCTTGGGGACATATGTTGTGCCAGGGGTCGTCCTGGGGTCGGCTGCCTGCCAGGCAAGTGCCCTAACTCCAGTACTATCTCTCAGGCCCTGGGATGATTCTTTTTATTTTTTTTGTCTTGGGGCCACATCCAGCAGCACTCAGGTGTCACTCCTGGCTCCTCACTCAGGAATTACTCCTGGTGGTGCTCGGGGGAACCATATGGGATGCCGGGGATCGAACCCGGGTCGGCTGTGTTCAAGGCCAATGCTCTCCCGACTGTTCTATGGCTCTGGTCCCTGGGGTGGATTTTATTTACTTCATGTGATTTAAAGCCCAGTCATTAACAATAACGTTAATGATTGGGCTCCATGAACACGGCGTCCCAACACCAGTGCTCTGCCGAACATCCTTCCTTCCACTGTTGTCTAGGGGTTCCTTCCAACCACCCCCCAGCCCCCAGAATTATTTTTGATAGTTCAAGTAGGGCCTTATATTTAGTTTGTAAATTTTATTTTACCCTTTGGGCCATACCTGACCACCCCGCACTCAGGGATCACTTCTGGCAGGTTCAGGGGACCATATAGGGTGCTGGGGATCAAATCCGGGTCTGCCCCGTGCACCGCAGCCAACTGCACCCAACTGCCCCCCACCCCCCTCTGTATTAATGCTCTTGCCCCTTCCTCTCTTTTTTTTTGTTTGTTTTGTTTGTCCGTGGCAGTGCTGGGAGTATTTATAAAGCCTCGTTTCACATAGTGTAACAAAATTCTGAGTGTGCCATTGGTGTGAATACATGGGTAATTCGATATTCATTTTCTTTTTGGTTTTTGGATCAGACCCAGTAGGATGTTCTGAACCTGGGGCTCTGGCATGTAAGGAGGGTGTGAGCATGCCCCCCGCCCCCCCCAGCTCTTCCTGCCGTCTCCCTGGACCTTTATTATTCCTTTATTATTTCTTAAGGGATGGCATATCCCCTAGAGGTTCTTTTTGGGGAGGGACGTCAAACCGAGTTGAATAGCAAGTCTATGGTGGGCATGTTTTGTTTGTGTTTTTTTATGCCACATCTAGCGTGCTCAGGAACTACCCCTTAGGTAGTGCTCAGAGACATGTGATGCCAGGTATCAACCCAGATCTCTGGTGTGCAAAGCTTGTACTCAGCCTGGTGGACGCTCTCTCTGACCCTTATGAACATTTTTAGCATAGCTCTTTTTTAT
The DNA here is from genome assembly GCF_029834395.1 of Sorex fumeus. NCBI lineage: Eukaryota > Metazoa > Chordata > Mammalia > Eulipotyphla > Soricidae > Sorex > Sorex fumeus. The sequence goes on along the minus strand of NW_026606060.1, from coordinate 4,311,306 downwards.
TTTATTTATTTTTTTATTTTGCTTTTTGGGTCACACCCGGCGATGCTCAGGGGTTATTCCTGGCTTTGCACTCAGGAATCACTCCTGGCGGTGCTCGGGGGACCATATGGGATGCTGGGAATCAAACCCAGGTCGGCTGCGTACAAGGCAAACGCCCTACCCACTGTGCCATTGCTCTAGCCCCTAAATAGCTCTTATCTACACAGTTTTATTTATTTTGGTTTTTGGGTCACACCCAGCAGTGCTCAGTGCTGTTTCCTGATTCTGTGCTCAGGAATCACTCCTGGAGGGGCTCTGGAAACCATTGGGTGGGGTTCTGGGGCTTGAGCCCGGGTCAGCTGCATGCAAGCTAAGTGCCAAACCCTCTACACTATGTCTCTGGCACCTACCTAAGCAATTTTATTTTAATTAATCTACTTATTTATTTTGGTTTTTGAATCACCAACTCTAGGAATCACTCCTGGTGGTGCTCAGGGGACCATGTGGGATGCTGGGGATCAAACCCAGGTGGGCTGCTTGCACGGCAAGCACTCTACCTGAGGTGTACTTTGGCCCCTATGTAAACAATTAAATTAAATTAATTAATTTATTTATGCTTTTTGGATCACACCCGGTGATACACAGGGGTTACTACTGGCTCTGCACTCAGGAATTACTCCTTGCCAGATGCTCAGGGGACCATATGGGATGCTGGGAATCAAACCCGGGTTGGCTGTGTGCAAGGCAAATGCCCTACCTGCTGTGCTATAGCTCCAGCCCCTATGTAAACAATTTTTTTTAATGTAGGAGTACTGCTATTTATTCAGCCACTGATTAGCTGATTGAATTGGGCATGAACTCCATCTTTTTTATTTTTTTATTTTTTATTTTATTTATTGAATCACCATGAGAGCAGTTACAAAGCTTTCGGGTTTAAGTCTCAGTCATATAATGAAACACCCGTACCTTCACCAGTGCCCATTCTCCACCCCCAAAAAGCCCACTATGCCTCCATTCCACACTCTCCCCCTACCTGTGGGGCAGATGATTTCTACATTACTCTCTCTCTACTTTGTTTACATTCAATATTTTTACACCAGATCCACCATTATTATTTGAGATTTTACCCCAACACTCAGATCTGCTGAAAAGGCAAAGGTAGACAATTTGTTTTCTATTGCTGGTTATGAATAACATATGATGTCATGTGGCTGCTGTAGTGGCCACGTGATTTTGAAATTTTGAAATTTTAACACTTAAATCTGGAAGGATTTCTCCAAAACCTGCTGGGTTCCGAGATTTGTTCCTGAGTCTCTGAGATCATGGCCGTTAAGCAGCTTGATCAGGAGCCAGAAAGACAGTTCATGGATGGCGACTCAGGGCCTCATTGGGATGGGGAGGAAAGGGCCGGCTCCACCCCCATCCCGTGAGGCCCCATCCCTGTGTGTCTCGTCACTGAAGGCTCAAACCTGACTGTCCAATGGCCTCTGCAGGATGACAGCCACCAAGTCGCCAAGAGGGAGCAGGCGGAGGGACAACACCCTTTCCTCCCTGGGGTGGCCCGGGGACAGTAACCTGCTGTGAGGTCCGGATGCATTTCTGCCAATCGCCACTGGGTTTTGAGATTTGTTTCTGAGTCTCTGGGATCATGGCCATTAAGCAGCTTGATCAGGAGCCAGAGAGGCCATTTGTGGGCAATGACTTGGGGTCTCGTTGGGGTGGGGAGGACAAGCCCGGCTCCACCCTCATCCCGTGAGGCCCTGTGTGTCTCGTCACTGGGGGCCCAAATGTGACTCTCCAGTGGCCTCAGACAGATGGCGGCCACTGGGCCGCCAGGGGGAATAGGCCAAGGCACGAAACCTATTCCCACCTGGGTTGGCCCAGCACCAGTAGCCTACTGCAGAGACCAGACGCATTTCTACCTAAAGCCACTGGGTTCTGAGATTCGTTTCTGAGTCTCTGGGATCATGTCCATTAAGCAGTTCAATCAGGAACCAAAGAGGCCTTGCCTCCAATTATATAGCTGAGCCGGAGGTGGTTTGTGGGTGTGTTTCCCACATACCTAACTTTTGGCCATTTACTTTCTTGGTAAACTTTGCCCCAAGTTTTTGGGGTCTGGCCAAAGGCACAGCAGCAATTTTGGGGTATCTGGAAGTCTGAAGGCTCCATCAGGTTGCAGATGCACTCGCCTCACAGGTACAGATTGACCTGCTCGTGGCACCATACCCCATATGTAAACAATTTTAAATGAAGTATTCTGTTAAGAGTTGTTGCTGTTGGGGCTATTTTTGAAAGACTTCATGTGAAGATAATTTTAAATTTATGTAAAAGTTTAGCTTGCAGATTTTAAGTGTTTATTATACATACGGTGAAATGTCTTGTCTATTGCCTATGAATTTAATGTGGGTTAGTACTTATTAAACTGTTGTCACACTGTAGTTGTCAGTTTCAGTTCCCCTTCTCCCACAGTAATTTAAAATGGTTCTTGTGAAACAGGTTATTCAAAGAAGTGGAATTCTGATCACAGAGAGAAAAAGAACCGACTTTTCCACAAAAGACATTTATCAGGACCTTAACCGACTACTGAAAGGCAAAAAAGGAGAGCAGGTGAATAGCGCTGTCTTGCCAGAAATGGAGAATCAGGTATGTGGATTGCCATTGTGTGTTTATTTTTAAATGAAAATCATGAGTTTTTAGAAGGTTTCTTTTCTTACTTATATCGCTAAAGTGAAAATATGGCTCACTGAAATTAAGCTTATTTTATCTTTCTGCAACTTTTTGAAAACTTGCAATGAATGGAAAAATTTTAATATACCATTAATGAAGAACCATGTAACAGCAATATAATAATAAAATGTCATTTCGTTGTACTCAGTATGTCTGCAGGGCAAAGAAGAGTTTCAGCGCCTTTAAAGGCTGGCAACTGTCACTTCTACAAGTACACAGGATAATGACCAAAGGAGGAAATTTATCAAAGTTTTAAAATGCACAAGCTGTGGAGGCGTTTTTCCCTCTGGGCGGTCCTGGATTTTGGACCAAATCTGGTGATACTCAGGACTTTCTCCTGGCTTGCACTCAGGGATCACTTCCGGAGGGCGTAGAGACCATATGAGATGCCGGGGGTCCAAATAGGTCAGCTGCATGCAAGGCAGAATGCCCTCCCCGCTCTACTATCACTTCGGCCCCTAAACTGTGAAGTCTTAAATAAATGGTTTTACCTTTATGAGATGCAGTTTTCATTGTTAAATAAGGTGAACAGTACCATGACTTGAAAGATTGTTAGAGAGATTGAGAAGGAAAAGTGAAAGTACATGTAGTAATTTGTAGCACACAGTCATTGTATATTTGTATGACATTATAATTTGTATAATATTTATAATTTGTATAATATGTATTATACAAATATATAGTGTGACTCAAAAGTTGGCATTGGTTGGTTATCTGTGCTCGGAGGCAGAAATGAATATTCAAACGCTGACTGCATGTGGGATTTTTTGTGGTTGAAGTTTTTCCCCTGTGCTACAAGGAATAGAACCCAAGTCTCATGTATGCTTTACAGTTTAGGTCCCTGGCCCAACTGAAGTTTTTCTCTTTTGGGGGTGTGAGGGGAGATTTGGGGCCACACCCAGCAGTTCTGGGTTATTCCTGTAAGTGCTCTGGGTACCATATTTCATGCTGTGGATTGAACGTGGGCTTCCTGTGTGCAAAAGCCCATGCTGCCAGTTGGCTGTCTCTCGGTCCTAGGAGTTTATTCTTACTACATGTTGGCTTAGGTACCTGGGGTCATAGACACTGACATGAAGAAAGTTAATGAAAATCGTTAAAGAAATCAAGTAGGGCTGGGGAGATAATATGAAGGCTGAGGCACTTGCCTTGCGTGAAGCTCCTACTTCCCATACTGCATTCCGTCCCCTTACACCCTGGGGGTGCGCCCTTCCCTCCACATAAGTCTAATATCAGTATGGATCACAGCAAACTTGAAAATCTGAAGAAGCTTTTAGAGCTGCCTGAGTTTTTTTTGTGTGTGTGTATTTCTGTATGTGTGGGGCACACTTGGTGATGCCAGGGATCACTCCTGGCTCTGCTGTTAGGAAGAATGTGTGGGGGTCTCGGGACCATACGGGATGCCGGAAGTTGAAGCCAGGTGGCTGTGTGCAAGGCCAGCACCTTCCCGTGTCCTACTCTTCAGCCCCGTATTACTGTGTGGTATTCTGTAGCACGGACAAGCCTAGTCATTTTGTTCTTGGTGGAGGGTAAAGGGTAAAGGGTAAAGGCCCTCCCGTTGATCATCGATTTGCTCGAGCGGGCCCAGTAACGTCTCCATTGGAGACTTTGTTGTTACTGTGTCTGGCATATCGAATACTCTCGGTAGCTTGCCGGGCTCTCCGAGAGGGGCGGAGGAATCGAACTCGGGTCGGCCATGTTGGCCGCGTGTAAGGCGAACGCCCTACCCGCTGTGCTATCGCTCCAGCCCTAGGACATTTGAGTAATTTCTACTTTTGGCTGATTCCTAATAATAGTTCTTTATAGTAGATGATCACTTTCTAAATAAAATAATTCTTTTCAATTGGTGTTATTATTATTTTTTTAATAGTGGTGGGGGGAAACTCCCACCTGGGGCCATTCCAACTGATAATTTAGCCAATTTGTTCCCTGGCTCATGATGCCATGTGATGACGAGTACTCGAACCCTATTCTAAATTCTTGGCCCTGAAATACTGTTTTCTTTTTTTTTTTTTTTTCTGCTTTTTGGGTCACACCCAGCGATGCACAGGGGTTACTCCTGGCTCTGCACTCAGGAGTTACTCCTGGCGGTGCTCAGGGGACCATATGGGATGCTGGGAATCGAAGTTGGGTTGGCCGCGTGCAAGGCAAATGCCCTCCCCGCTGTGCTATCTCTCCAGCCCCTGAAATACTGTTTTCTAACATTTTTTTTGTTTGGTTTTGTGCCACACCTGTTGATGCTCAAGGCTTACTCCTGGCTCTGCACTTGGGAATCGCTCCTAGTGGTGCTCAGGGGACCATACGGGATGCCGGGGAGCCAGCCTGGGTTGGCCGTGTGCAAGGCAAACCCCTACCTGCTGTGCTATTGCTCTGGCCCCAGTTTTCTAATCTTAAGGATTTGTTTAAACTTGGTTTGGTTTCCTTGGCTTGGACTGGGAAAGAACAATCAAGGCAAATGAAAGTGTTGAAAGTTCCTTGTACTTTGCTATTTGGAAATGTGTTTCTGTCTCTAGAATATAAGCTGTAATCATCAGCAGAATCTGTTCTAGTGTTTGGCTTCTTTTGTTTTATTCTTGATCTTAGGTTGCAGTTTCATCATTGTCTGCAGTCATCAAGTTTTTGGAACTCCTATCAGATGACTCAAACTTCGGGCAGTTTGAACTGACTACCTTTGACTTTGGCCAGTACATGAAATTGGACATTGCGGCAGTCAGAGCCCTTAACCTTTTCCAGGTAAAACACACACAGCACGCACACACGCATACACACACACACACACGTGTGCACACACACGCACATACAGATACATACGCAGACGTTGAAAAATATTAAATGGTTAGAACATGATATTTTTTGCTAGATACTGAGCATCTTATGGAGCTTAGATATTTTTAAACATTTAAAATATTTCGAGGGCCAGAGAGAGATACTGTATTGGCTAGGGTGCTTTACCTTGAATGCCGTTGACTTGGTCTCTGTCCCATATGCTCTGTCAAGTACTGCCAGTATTTCCTGAGTGCAGAGCCAGGAATAGCCCTGCACATAGTTGGGTGTGGTTCCAAAACAAAATAATTACACATTTAGAAAAGACAAAGAGGATTGAATTGCTATAATTTAGTAATATTTTATTAAAATATTAAAACTAGTTTGCATGTGATAGAAATAGAATGTCTTAAAAATTTGTATATTAACAATAATTTTATTTAGTTTTTAAATTTTGGGGGGCGGGAGTGGGTGGGTTTGGGTTTTCATGCCATACCTGGTGATGTTGGGGCTGCTCCTATCTGGTCAGGGGTTGCTCCTGGTGGTGCTTGGATATCGAGCGGGGTTGGCTGCATGCAAGGTGGATGATTTACCTGTTTAGTCTCTCCAGCCTCTGTTAATAGTAGTTTAAAACAGTTCTATTCAGGGCTGGAATGATATCACAGCAGGTAGGGCATTTGCCTTGTATGCGGCTGACTCTGGTTCAATTCCCAGCATCACATGTGGTCCCCTGAACACTACCAGGAGTGATTCCTGAGTGCAGAGCCAGGAGTAACCCCTGTGGCATCACTGGGTATGATCCAAAAAGCAAATAATATAAAATAAAAATAAAATAGTTATACCCTAGGGACTGGAGCGGGTAGGGTGTTTGCCTTATGATCCTGTAGCCTGCCAGGAGTGATTCCTGAACACAAAGTCAGGAGTAACCCCTGAGCATAGCTGGGTGTGACCCAGAAACCTGAAGGAAAAAAACATTTACATTTCAGGGACTGGAGAGATAGAACAGTGGGCAGGGCAGAGCACTTGCCTTGCTCGTTGCCCATTGGGTTCAATACCGGCACTCCTTATGGTCTTTATGGTTCCCTGAGCACAGCTGAGTGTGACCCAAAGCCCAACAAAAAAATGACATTCTAATCATTTTTTGGTTTGTTTTGCTATTTGGGCCACACCTAGTCATAATCAGAGGTTACTCCTGGCTCTGCACTCAGGGATCACTCCTGTTGGTGCTTGGGGACCATACGGTATGCCGGGGATGGGACCTGGGTTGGTCCCATACAAGGAAAGTGCCCTCCCCGCTGTACTATTGTCTGGCCCTTCTAATCAGTTGTATGTCTAGACCGTAGTAATTATTGGAGGGTGGGGTTTGTTGGAGCACACCCCACGGTGCTCAGGGGTTAGGTTATTCCTGGCTCTCCCCTGGCAGTGCTGGGGACTGTATGCAGTCCTGGGGATCAACTGGGTTGGTCACATACGTGGCCACACCTTATCTCCATATTATAGTAAGTATTGAAGTAGTTTTGGTTTGGGAAGAATCTACAGCAAAATATGCAGCTTAAAATATGCAGCTTAATCGGTTGAAAGTTCCGCCCCACTCCCCTCCTCTCCCCCCGCTCTTTTTGGGTCACACCCAGCGATGCACAGGGGTTACTTCTGGCTTTGTACTCAGGAATGAAAGTTTTTTTTTTTTTAAAGAAAGAGGACTTATTTACAAGTTTGGCCTTTTTCAGCAATATTTTATTGGGCTGGGTACATGGCTCAAAGGCTGCAGTGCGTGCAAGAGACCTGCGTGATTACCTGGCACCGTTTGGTCCCTGAGCACTGCTGAATGTGGTCCCAACCCTTTCTCTCTGACCCGAAGTGTTCTAGTGTTCTTGTCTCTGAAGTTACCTATTTTCACGCACAGTAGGGTTTTCCTTAGTAAATGCGCTCTTCTGGTTTTGCTATAGGGTTCTGTTGAAGATACTTCCGGCTCTCAGTCCCTGGCCGCATTGCTGAATAAATGCAAAACCCCTCAAGGACAGAGACTGGTTAACCAGTGGATCAAGCAGCCGCTCATGGACAGGAGCAGAATAGAGGAGAGGTACGCTCCTGGGCTAGCCGTGGGATGCTTTTAGTTGCTGCCAATTACTCTATACCATTATATCGCTGTAATGTGCAGTTTTCACCCCTTAGAGTTTTATGTGTAATTGTGCAGGGAGCTATATAATGATTTAGCTTGATTTAAAAGTAATTAAACTGGGCTGGAGTGATAGTACAGTGGTAAGGGCATTTGCCTTGCATGTGGCCGACCCGAGTTCAATCCCCGGCATCCCATATTGTCCCCTGAGTACCACCAGGAGTGATTCCTGAGTGCAGAGTGAGGAGAACCCCCTGAGCATTGCTGGGTGTGACCCAAAAAGCAAAAAAAAAAAAAAAACCCAATAAACAAAAAACAATTAAACTGGGGCTGGAGTAAGAGTAAAGTGGGCCGGGATCATGGCCCACCCAGGTGTGATTCCCCAGAACCTGTGTGGTCCTCTAGCTCCTCCCAGGAGTAATCCCTTAGCACCAAAAACAAAAGAAGAAAACCTGAAAAAAGTCATCAGCTCATGTGATTGATAACGTCTTTATCTGATTAGGATTTTGTTTGTTTTGTTTATTGGGCTGCATTCTAGCAGTGTTCTTTTTCTTTCCCCCCTGGGAGTAGGAGGCACCCCCATGGATGCTTAGCGCTCTGTACTCACGGATCACTCCTGGTGGCACTCAGAGGACCCTGTGGGATGTTGGGGATCAAACTCAGTTTGGCCACTTGCAAGATGAGTGCTGTCCCTGCTGTCTCCCCTCTCGGGCCCCCGCCAACGTTGTTTGTGGCTACTGGCCCTGCTCGGGGACCATATATTGAGCTGGGCATGCGAAACAGACGCCCGTCCTTGGAGTCTCTCCCCAGCACTCTGAGTGGTTATATGCCTGTCTTCCGTTTGTGATATATTTTCACAGTGGTTAAGGAAATTGAGTATATTTATGACTTTGGTGTTGTCAAATCATTCAGGAATTTTTTGCTTTTCTACTGAATATTGATGGTATACAAAAGCATAGTGACTGGGTAACTACTTGGGAAAATGCCAGACAAGCATACATTGATCAATATTTCCTAGGACATCTGCCTCTAGTTACCAAACTATATTGATTCTGTAGATTTCACGGAGGAATAGAATAACTTTCTAAGTAATTTTCGCATAAAAATCATTTAGGAAATTACCAGGTTGGAAGTATGTTGATATTTTATTGAAAATGAAAAGGTTTATTTCAAAAGTTACTTTTGATTTGTTTTGTTTTGGGGTCACACCTGTGGTGCTCAGGTCTACTCCTGGCTCTGTGCTCAGGAATCAGTCCTGGCGGGGGGTGCCAGGGATCCGCCCTGGGTCGGTTACCTGCATGGCAGGCACCTGACCTGCTGTTCTCTCTCCAGACCTCTCTCAGTCTCTACCATTTCAGACATTTCTCCCTTTGTTCATTGACCATTTTCTTTCTCAGAGGAAGGAACGAACTTTTCTTTGCCAAGTCTCGGGTTGCCAGACCGTTTCCCGTTCCTTCCCTGCTTAACTTCTCTCCAGTGTGGCCTCTTCTTTCCTCTCCATTCTCTTCTCTGCCCTCTGCTCCACGTTTTCTCCCCCGAACGTCATCCCTAAAAATCGCAGGCAGATGGAATGCCCCCAATCCAGTTTCTCAGCTCCTTGGATTTTCCTGCTTTCTTTCCCTTACATCATTTTACTGCGTTTGGAACCTTCACTGCATTTGGAACTGCATTCGGTACTCGCTGTAACGTGGCCCCGTCCTTTGCTTGATTGATGATTCCTTCGAAGCACGATCCTCTCTTTATCCTGCCACATGCTTTGTTTTGTCTTGTTTCCTTTGGGTCTCCCAGGCCGGGCTGGTGGTTCCATGCATGGGTCAGGGGATGTGATGATGCTCGGGCTGCACCTGGCAGTGCCCCGGGAAGTGTGAGCTACTAGAAGTCAGACCCAGTGTGGGTGCACCTTGCACCCTCACCGCTGGGCTATCTCTTGGTTCCCCCTTCCCTTTTACAGTATCTTTGCAATTCTAGCTTCGGATGAGTCACTCTTACTGTGAGGACCAGGTAAAGCGGAGTCTTGACATCGTTCTCATTCCTAGGTACCAACTCTGTTCTCCACCATCTCAGTGTTCCTGTCCAGCTCTGCCAGCTGTTCTTGGGACGGGAGATCAGACATGCCAGCTAAAGAATCTCATGTTGATTTTTAACTATCTTGAGTTCCACGATGAATTTCCTGGTTCAGTCTGTTGGAATTTTGGAGATTAACACCCTCAGCATCATCATATAATCTAGTCATTTTGTAAATCATCATATCCAGTCGCATGCAGCTGAGTAATTTTATTGAGTAGGGTTGACAGCGCACCATATTATGCCAACAGTAACTTTAGAACTTCTAAAATTGCAATTTAAAGTGCATTGTCATGGAAACAGTTAGCAGAGCAGTCTTGGAAAGAAATTTGTTAGCCAGAACATGAACTGACACTGTAATTATTTCTGAAATGGCATGTTGAAGACTTGTGAAACTAGCAATTTGTTAAGCTTTTAATGATGTTCAGACCAAAGACTGAGGGGTTATGCATAGTATTGCTTTGTGCTGGGGTTTTAGGAGGTTTTTCATCCCTTTGTTTTGTTTTTTGTTTTTGTTTTTGGGTAATACCCGGCAGTGTTCGGCAGGGCTTACTCCTGGTTCAGTGATCACTCCTGTTGGGCTCAGCGGACCACGAGGGTTGCTGAGAATGGAACCTGGGCCAGCTGCGTGCAAGGCAGGTACCCTCCTTGCAATACTATTGCCTAGGCCCAGATTCCCTTTTTCCGTTTTTCGTTTCTTGGGCCACAACTGGCATTATCAGGGCGAGTTTCCCCTGGCTCAGAGCTTAGGGATCACTCCTGGGGGCATGCAGGGGGCCACTTGTGATTCTGGGGATTGAACCTCGATCAACTGTGGATAGGCAGGTACCCTGCCTGCTGTCCTGGCTCTCCAGGTCTACCTTTGCTTTTAGCTGGTTAAGACTTTTTTTTTTTTTTACTTTGAGTCTCCCAGGCCAGGCTGGTGTTGCACAGGGGTTACTCCTGGCTCATGCACTCAGGAATTACTCCTGGTGGTGCTTGGGGGACCATATGGGGTGCTGAGAATCAAACCAGGGTCGGCCGCGTGCAAGGCAAATGCCCCACCTGCTGTACTATCGCTCCAGGCCCCAAGACTTTATTTCTTAAGAAAAAAAAAAGACTTTGTTTACTGTGATTCTGGAAATCAAACCCAGACCCTCACACATGCAAAGCAAGTCTCTGCCACTGAGTGGCATTCCTTGTTAGTACTTGTTAGTACTCTGAGTGGAACCTCTTGTTCTGAAGAGAGAATATGGCGGGTTAGGGCACTGCCCTTGCACACGGCTGGCCTGGGTTTGAATTCCGGCACAGTCTATCATTTCATTCCTGAGCATTCCCAGGTGTGATCCCTGAGTGCAGAGCAGGGGTGAGCCCTGAGCACTGCATGTGTGGTCCAAAAGTCAAAAAAGAAAAAGAAGTGTTAACTACTTAGGATTCATTCACTTGTCGGTTTGAGAAGACACAGTGGTAAGAGATCGAGCCAGGGAAGAAGAGTAGGAAAAATCTTTAAAGTCATTATTAATGTTTTTTTGTGGGGCCTCATATGTTGGGGCACAGGAATCACTCTTGGCTTAGTGCTGGGGACCATAGCAAGGCCTCCTGTGTGCCATGCTGTGACCCCAGCCCCATGTGTCGTCTCAGTGGCCCTGCATGTTGAGTTTTGGCAAGAAATATCTTCCTTATTGGTTCTTTTCGCTTGCCTGGGTGGGTTTGGCAGCAGGAGGCAAAGGATCAGTTCGCGTTCCTTCCCTGCCTCTCCCTGTCCTGAGATGGGAGCAGTCAGCTGTCCTTCCCTGCCTCTCTGGAGCTGTGTGTGTCCAGCCAATGTATGCAGAAGAACCCCTTGAGATGCTCATTGCCTGCCTCAGTGAGGGCCTCAGCTCAGGGCTTCCTCTTTTGTTTTGGCCACACTCGGCGATGCTCAGGGCTTGCTCCTGGCTCTGTGCTCAGGGATCACTGCTGGCAGGTGTCAGGGGACAGTATGGGGTGCCGGGGATTAACCCAGGTCGGCTGTGTGCAGGGCAGATGCCTCCCCACTGTACTGTTGCTCCGGCCCTTTAAAAAGGGGCCATTCTCAGTGGCCTTTGAGCCTGGGGGCACTGCATGCATGAGGACCGGGCCTCGGCCTGCTGGTCACGTGCCCAGCGCTGGAGCCGCGTATTCGCAGCAGCTGGCCGGGATGCGAGTTTCGCAGCAGCTCGTTTTCCCGCTGCTTCTGTTCGCCACAAGCAGCGCCTGCCAGCTGCTTGCATGGTATCTGGGCGGTTTATGGAATTTTACTTAGTTTTCTTTTTATTTTCATCCTTTCCCCCCCTTTCCCCTTTTTTGAGGGTGGGGGGATGGGGCTGGCCCACACCTGATGGTGCTCAGGGTGGACTCCTGGCTCTGTGCTGCGGATCTCGCTGCGTGGGGAGCTAGTGGGTCAGGGCACCTTCCCTGCTGTGCGCCCCATTGGTGAGTTGGTGTCGCATGCGCGTGGTGTGGCAGTGCCTGTGTGCCTGTGTGTCGCATGCGCGTGGCGTGGCAGTGCCACGTACCCTGGTGGCAGCGCTGGCAGGGCCTCGGGGGCCGTGGTCCAGGACCAGGCTGGTGCCTGAATCTGCATGGGAACCGCTCTGCCTCCGAACCGCCTGAGGGTCTTTCCATCTCTTACAAGGGCCAGAGCGGGGCGGCCACACCTAGCAGGGGTCACTCCTGGTGAAGCGCAGGGGATGTTTTGGGGGTCCTCGGGTTGGCTGTGTGCAAGGCAAGTGCCCTGCCTGCTCTGCTGTCTCCCCAGCCCCTCACAGTTTCTGCCCAGTACATCTGTATTCCTCTCGGCCTTGGTGGAGAAGTTCCTTTGGCTCTTCCCCAAGCAGGAAGCCAAAGTTGCCTCTCTCTTGACATGTTGCACTCCTCTTTCTCTCTCCCTCTTGCTCTCTGTCCCTCTCCCTCCCTCTTGTTCTCTCTCTCCCTCTCTCTCCTCCTTCTCTCCCCCCTCTCCCCTTCCTCCCCGCCTCCTCCTGCATTCCATAATCAAGACTGTTTGCCTGTAGAAAGTGTGTTTTCAGGGCCAGGGAGGTCTCTGGCTGCAGCTGGCCCAGCTCAACCCTCAGCACTGCTGGGTGGGAGAAGCCGCAAGAGCACAGCGCTGGGTCAGGCTTCTGTGGGCCCTTCCTGAGGGGCCCACAGGGAAAAATAAAAGGGCATTTTAACCTGTGGTTCTTGAGCTGGGACATTCATTCTCCTTCCACCCCCGCCCCCTTGCCAGAGTGGGGGGGTATTGGTAGTTTCTGGAGGACTTTTGTGGAGAGTGGAGAATGGGTTGGTGGCTGCCCGGGGTGCTGGCCAGTGGCGCAAGCGGCCTTTCACAGCTCAGGGTCAGGCCCTGGGTGGGAGTGTTGCTGAGGTCCGAAAAACCGTCACTCGGTGGTGACAGCTGTCACTCGGTGGTGCTCAGTGATGGGGGAATACAGTGTTATTATTTTCCTGATTCGAACATGCTGGTTGAGCATTTTGATGGTGCAGGAACAGTGAATGCTGATGGAACTCGCAGTCACTAGAGATTTAGGAAGGGGGCGCGGTTCTTCTCCATGGCCCTATGTCACTGGAGGGTTAGTTTTCTGCTTGTGTAGTTAACAAATAGAATCAGATCGTTGCCATCATGTGCTGTGTCCAAGCGATTTTCCCTATCTTTGTGGAACTCTGCCTTCTAGCTATGACTTCAGTAAAACCCACAGCTTTCGAGAGAGAGATCGGGGGTGTAGCGGGGGTGGCTTGGAGTGTGGAGTTTGTGTGTGAGGGGCCAGTGTTACGCCCCGTGTGGGCCAAGAGCAAAAGCAGAACCAAAGTCCCGCAAACCTGAGGGGCTGGAGCGATCGTACAGTAGGCTTGCCTTGCACGTGGGTCACCCTGGTTTGATCCCTGGCAACCTATACAATCCTCCGAGCACTGCCAGGAGTGATCCCTGAGTGCAGAGCCAGGAAGAACCCTTGAGCAATGCTGGGGCCATAAAACAACACAAAAAAGTGACAACAACAACAAAAAATCAAACTCTAGGTGCGGGAGAGTGTTGAGCGTCCGAGTGCCGGCTTTGTGAGTGGGGACGTGGTCAGTCCCTAAGCACCACGGGGAATAATCCCTGCGCACTGAGCTGGAAGGTGCTCCTGAGCCCTTTGGAGTATGGACCTCCTCTCCCCAAGGAAAATCAGACTTCAAATTACGAGCCATTCACGAGCTGTGGGGTTAGTATAGTGGGTGACAGCACGCATTTTTAAAACTTAAGCACAATCAAAAGATAAAAGTACCACAGGCACTCAGGTAAAGTAAGCATTGTTTTGTGACAGCTTTTATTTTATAGGAGTGGAAATTACTGTTCCTTACTATCCTCTGGGTTCTCTGACTGGGGCCCTATAAATTGATATTGGAAGATATAATCCCATTCTGCCGTGTGCAGGGCAAGCGCCTTCCCCACTGTGCTGTCATTCCGGCCCTGAAAAACAAGTTTTGAGGGGACCTGTGAGAGCACTCAGAGATCTGCACCTCCAGAGGGGTTAGAGCCCGTTTTGAGAGCACCTTCGCGAAGGGGTAGTGATGAGGGGGAGGACTGAGTACCTTGGGCCCCGAAGCTGGGGGCAAGCAAATTCAGGGATTGTGGGGGGGGTCGCTGGGATGCGGTGGCCTCCAGGTGAATGGGATCAAGTCGCCCAGAGTGACGTGAGGGGGGGCGGTGAGGAGTGACTGGGCACCTGTGCGAGGCCCTGGGTTTGAGCCTCCTCCAGATCCATGCAGGCACCATAAAAAAGGAAGAGAGGCCCTAGGAGGGAGCACGGGGTGAGGTGCCTGCCATGCCTAAGATGCACCCGCTTTCATCCTCTCTGTCCCCACGTGGTCCTCGTGGTCCTCGGAGCATCCCCGGAGCACAGAGATGGGAGGCGCCCTTGAACACCTCTTGGTGTGGCCCACACAGAGCAAAAAAGAAGGGGAGCCTTTTTTTCAGTTTACGTCCTGTTTGCATGCAAACAAGGGTCCGACCGGGCTTTCCTTTCTTCTGTTTCTGAGTTTTCTTTAGCTCAGAATAGTTCTGTGAGCTGTATTGGCATATTTTGCGGGGTGTATTCTGCTCCTGCAAAATATATGCATGCATGTGGGGGTCATGCTGTCAAAATATATTTCTTGCTGTGGATTGCAGTGATAGAGGCAGAAAATGATTAGCATCCCATAAATGGCAAAAGCACTATGAATCACCTCTTTCATAATCGCCTCTTTTTTTTTTTCCCTGTCTTATGGTTCTTAAAACAAGCTGAGATTTTCTTTATTGACCTTGAGAGACAATATAACAGTTTTATGTTTTCAATTAGGAAGTTTTGGTTTTGTTCTATCTTGAAGTATTTCGAGAATGCATTCTGAGAATTTAAAGACCTTTTAATCAAATAAGTTGAATTTGTCAGTTGTTGATTTGTAATTGTTTTGTAAAATATTTCGCCTTGTGCAATAATGTGTCCTTGGCACCAGTGTCCCAATAATGAAATTATTTTTTCAGTTAATTTTAATTAAAAGCACCACAATTTACAATGTTGTTCATAAGGCACATCCCAAGTTTACTTTATATTGCTTATTCCAGCAAAACTTTAGAAATGGCTAATTAGAATGATCAGAAAATAAATCAGTGAGAACCAATTTGTGATTATTCTATGATTTTGACATACGTAAATAAGAAAATTAAAATCGTTTAATACAATATAGTAAATGCCTATTCTTATTTACATATATAAGCTTTCAACTCGAATCTAAAGTATATCATAATAATGAAATTATTTTACTTAAGAAAAATGTTCATTTGATGAGACTCAGAACAGGGTATACAGTTTAGTACCTTTTGTCATTAATTGAACATTGATTTGGTTGCCAGCCAATGAGAAACTAGGTCCCAGTTTTCTTGAGCATTTCACACTAAAAAAAGCTGCATTACAGAATGAAAGCATTATCACATGAAAATTTTTGTTCAGGTAGTTGAGAGTTATGTGCCTAATTGGTCAATTTGAATTTTAGGGGTTGGAGCAGTATTACAGCGGGTAGGGCCTTGCACACTGCCAACCCGGGTTCGATTCCCAGCATCCCATATGGTTCCCCAGATAACTGCCAGGAGTAATTCCTGAGTGCAGAGCCAGGAGTAAGCCCTGAGCATCGCTGGGTGTGACCCCCAAAAAGAAAAAAATATTGGATTTTAACACTAAAATATTTCAGGGGCCAGTGTGATGGTACTGTGGGGAAGGTGCTTGCCCTGCCCTGGCTGACCTGGATTCGATCCCTGGCATCTAACATGATCCTGAGCACCACCAGGGGTAACCCTGAGCATTGTGTGTGTGGCCCAAAAAGAAAATTTTCCAAAGTTATTTTTGTGATTTCTTCCAGGTTGAATTTGGTGGAAGCTTTCGTTGAAGATGCAGAACTGAGGCAGAGCCTACAGGAAGATTTACTTCGGAGATTTCCAGATCTTAACCGACTTGCTAAGAAATTTCAAAGGCAAGCAGCAAATTTGCAGGATTGCTACCGACTGTATCAGGGCATAAACCAACTCCCTAATGTTATCCGAGTTCTGGAGAAATACGAAGGTAACCAAATGTTGGTTTTCCTTCTCTCTTCTTCTCACTGGGAATGCACTGTCCTTAGAAAGTTGGCTTCAGAGAACCTCTTTTTCAGGTTTTGGGGGTTTGGGAATTTTCTTTTTTTGCTTTTTGAGTCACACCAGGCAACGCTCGGGGGCTACCCCTGCCTCTGCACTCAGGGATGACATGCCCGTTATGCTCGGGAGACCACGTGGATGCCAGGGATGGAACTGGGTTGGCTGCGTGCAAGGCAAGCGCCCTTCCTGCTGTACTATCGCTCTGGTCCCTCTTTTTAAGTTTTTCCGACAGGTTTTTATTTGGCCTATAGTTCAAAGTGTACAAGTCAAGATGCATGAGAAAATTTGGACTGTTTGCTTTTGCATTTCGGTTTTGGGGGGTTCCACATTTCCAGGGGTGCTTAGGGGCTCTTTCTGGCACTAGGCTCAGGAATGACCCCTGGCAGTGCTTGCGGAACTGCATGTGGTGCCAGGGATGTGAATGGGGCCCTATGTGAGTGGGTGCCTCCGCTTCCGTGTCCTGTCTCTCAGCCCTGCCTCTGCTGTTCAGAAAGGACTGTCAGGGTTGCTCCGTTTACTGACTAGGCCTAGGGCTGCTTGGATGGGGGTTGACTGCTAAGGACTCAGTGCCCAACCTTGACAGTGCTCACAGCACAATGAGAAGATGCTTCACAGCAAAGAAGGCGGGAGGGGCAGGGAACGGAGGCATCCGGGCAGCTTCCTGCTGTAGGCCTGTGTGAGGTGGATTTTTTTCTCTAGTCTGGAGACCTTGAGCCCTTTTTGGTGAGTCTCTCCTCCAGCTAGGAGAGTAGTTCAATGTGAGGGCCCTAGGATGTCAGGGGCGAGGTGGTGCGAGGATCATCCTAGCTCCCAAGAGTGCTGGGAGGGACCCTCAGAGGCCTCCAGGGCTGTATCTGGTAATGCTGGTGTTGGGTGGCAAGGAGTAGGGCACTGAACCAAAGTTGTCTGCATGTAAGGCAAGTACCTAACCCCCGTACTGTCTGCCTAGCCACCCTCAATTTATTATTACTATTTTTTAAAATTTTATTCTAATAGTTCATGTCATTTTATTTACTTATTTATTTATTTGCTTTTTGGGTCACACCCAGCGATGCTCAGGGGTTATTCCTGGCTCTGCACTCAGGATTTACTCCTGGCGGTGCTTAGGGGACCATATGGGATGCTGAGGATTGAACCCGGGTCTGCCATGTGCAAGGCAAATGCCCTACCCGCTGTGCTGTTGCTCCAGCCCCGCACCCCTCAGTTTAAGTGGAGAAAGCAACGAACTGTCATTGCAGGGTTCAGCATAGCTCCTTGGTCTTATGATATGGGGTGGGGCGGGGGGGGGCAAAAGTGAGGGTGAATTTTGAGGAAAATAAACTAAGCGTATTATCTTGACACGAAGAAGTGTGACCTAATAAAAGTGTTTCAGTATGCTGCTAGGAACTGAGTATGTTCCACTATCTTCTGATGATCTGTCATTGCAGGGTTCAGCATAGTTTGTTTTCTTTTTAAACATGTGATTTCTGACTAACACGAAAATGCATTCAGACACGCAGAGGGCAGCAATAGTATCGAAGGTCGATTTGCATTGAGTGAGAAAAGCTTTGCTCCAGAGATCCTTTTCCTTCCATCAGGAATTGCTATCTGAAAGTTCTGAACAACCGTCTTTATTCCTTGTGTATTTGTGGGGGTCGGGGGGGTGCGGGTTGGACCCATCTACCCTGTGAAGGGACTTTATTTCTGGCGCTGTGCTCGGGAGTGACCCGTCACTCTGACCTCACTCATGTGCAGGTCTCAGTTCAGATCACGAGTGGGAGGGCAGGTTCCATTGAATCTTGGTCCTCCCTACTATGTGAGTGAAGGTGAGCCAGTGGTGCGGGGGGAGAGATGTGTCGGGGCTGACAGGCTCTGGAACGTACAGAAAGTGGTTTCCACATTCACGCCACAGATGGATCTTGGAAAACACTTCAAATCACATGCTTATAGAAGAATGAAGGTTAAGGTAGGACCCCATATCTATCTGTCTACACACACACACACACACACACACACACACACACACACACAGCACAAAAAAAAAGAGTTAGCGCCAACTCTGGTCCTCATGGCTATGCACAGGACTCCTCTGCCCCTGGTACCACGTAGGAAAACCCTTCCTCCCCATTAAAAAAAAATGATTGCTAACTAAAGCATTAGCAGGCTTTAACCAGAGAGGTTGGCACAGCTCTTCGTGCGGCCCCAGGATCCACATCAGGCCCCTCTGTCCCCTCAGAGTCAGGACGCGGTTTCTTCCTTTGGATGCTCTTCTGGGACATTTATTGCTCTGGAAGGCCGGTTTTATTGAGATGGAGCACAGTGGTAGGTGTGGTCCTGTCAGTCCCTGGTCCAGCCCGACACGTTGAGAAGCATCTTCTAGGTCGGAGCGATGATGCAAAGAGCAGGAGCCCAAGCTCCGTATGCAGGAGACCCGGGTTCGATCCCTGGCACCACATAGTCCCCAATGCAGAGCCCCCAAGCACAGCTGGGTGTGGTCCCAGCCCCGCCAGCCCTCATCCACTCACCCAAAGTCTGTATTAGGGTAGGAATTCAGTAAAGGGGGGAACCTTTTTAGCAGTAGCAAATGTGTGGGCCCTTTCCCCATCCATCCAGGATGTGGACGTACAGTGTCACTCGCCAGCCTCTCTGAGGTCTCGAGTGGTGCTGACTATCCTCAATTGGACGAGAGCTTACCCTTGTTGCTTTGAAACATTAACAGGCCAGGGGAGAAATCGTTAGTGAGCTGGGTACCTCCCGCCTCCCGCCGTCCTTCCCGCTTCCCACAGCACGTGAACTCAGGGGATAAAGCACCACGCCGTGGGCCAAGTGTTTTTTACAGACTGTCTAAGTAAGGCTTCCCACATATGGACTGTTTTCTAAATACATGGAGGTACTGTTGTGATTAATAATCTCGGAGCGACTTGGCTGACTTCATAATGGCTTTGCATCATTTCCTCGGTCGGGAGCTGGCGATGCTTCTGAGGAAGTCCGGGAACTGGAGGTTTCCCTTGGGGGAAGGTTTGCTACAGACTTTCTCGTGGGAATTGGCTGGAGCCCAAAAGGGAGCCCCGGAATGAGGAGTGACCCGCACTGACCTGCTGGCTTCCTCTCTCTGTCCAGCCCTGCCTGAGCGTCCACTCATTCATCTTGGGACTTGCTAGCGTTAAACTGTGGGCTCAGTAGTTCTGGGGCTGGTGTCAGCACCCACATCTTCCCCTGAACTTGCCACGCCTCAAGGCTGCTCTTCACTTACTCCTCACGTGATTTCCCACTGTAAGTAAAGTGGAGCAGATCTCCAGTGTGGACATCCATGGTTTGATTTAATCCCTGTTGGAACACTGCATTATTAATGGAAATCAGGGTTATAAAGGTCAGTTTAGAGATACTTTATTTTGATGATTGATGCTGGGTTATCAAGTCCGTAAAAAAATAGGGTTTACTTAGCCGTAATTTGGGTCATGTGCCTGCATCTCTGGTACTTGATAAGGGTGATTTTTAGATGGGGGAGGCAGTGTTTCATTAGTAGGGACTTTAGAGTGTCAGATCATCTATAGACATTAAGCCCATTTATAAAATTAAATTCTCCGCCTGGTGAGATAGTGCAGGGGTTAAGGCACTTTGCACATGGCTGACCCCAGCTCAATTCCTACTTCCTGGCATGGTCCCGTGTCCCCGAACACCCACCCACCCCCACACACACACACACACAGAGATCAAATTGTGTTTTAAAACACTTTTGAAAATGAGTAACATTGGAGACCTATTGTGTTATTTGTGCTCTTTGCATCAGTTGATGCTAATTATCTCTGGAATTTTTATGATTCACTGTTTTAAAAAGAAAAAATAGAACCTTTTGCTGATGTGTTTTCCTCTTTTGCTTTCCTTTAGGCAAACACCAGACGTTGTTGCTGGCTGTTTTTGTGACCCCTCTAAGTGATCTTCGTTCTGATTTCTCCAAATTCCAGGAAATGATAGAAACAACGTTAGATATGGATCAGGTACATATAACATACTCTTTTCTTCAAGGAGCAGAACGTCCAACTCCGAACTCATGAGTTTTGCTTTTTGTGTTTCATTTTTGTCATTTTGTCATTTTGCAAGGCACCTTTGAAAGAGGAGAGTAAGATTAAGTAGTGGGAAAAAGTTTTCTATTTTCAATTTTATTTAGAGATCTGCCATTTCAGTAAAAGTTAAAAAGATGTAATAGAGGAAGAGTATCTGACTTAACTGGATAGCACTGTAGCACTGTCCTCCCGTTGTTCATCAGTTTGCTTGAGTGGGCACCAGTAATGTCTCCATTGTGAGACTTGTTACTGTTTTTGGCATCTCGAATATGCCACAGGGAGCTTGCCAGGCTCTGCTGTGTGGTCGGGATACTCTAAGTAGCTTGCCGGGCTCTCTGAGAGGAACAGAGGAATCGAGCCCGGGTCGGCTGTGTGCAGGGCAAACACTCTACCCGCTGTGTTATCGCTCCAGTCCTCATAACTGGATATGGATAAAGAAATCTCATGAGGGGTTGGAGTGATAATACAGCTAGCAGGGTGCTTATCTTGCATGCAGTTGATCCTGGTTCGATCCCCAGCATCCCATATGGTCCCCCGAGCACTGCCGGGAGTGATTCCTGAGTGCAGAGCCAGGAGTAACCCCTGAGCACTGCTGGATAGGGCCCCCAAACAAAACAAATCTCACACATAAAAGATTTTCACATGCAGCAGCTAAAGGAAAATTGCCGTCACAGGAAAAGAAAGAGACTGGTAGTAAATGTGGAACACAAAAGAAAACAACTTTCCGTAGTATTTTTGTCGTTTTAGCGGTGCTAAATGTGTGGTGCCAGGGATCAAACCGGGGGCTCCCACATGCAAAGCATGTCCTGGGGCCAGAGCACTAGTCCAGCGGGTGTTTGCCTTGAAAGTGGCAGCCAGCCTACGTTCCATCTCCAGCACACATGTGGTTCCAACATGCCCGCCAGCAGTGATCCCTGAGTGCCACGGGGTGTGACCCCCGCCAGCGTAATGAAATTGGATCATTTCTGAAGTAGTTGGAAATAGCCTCGTGTGAAAATGAATCTGAAGCTTTTCTTTAATAAAAGAATGTGTAGGAAATAAATGCTCACGAGTTCTTATACTGAGGTAATTTGGTAGATTCTTTGTATTCTTTGTTCTGGGGCCGCTCCTGGCTTTCTGCTTGGGGTCAGTCGTGGTGTCCCAGGACCACTTCTCCACACGCAACGTAGCATGCAGGACACGCACTACCGAAGGCCTTCTTTGACTCATATCAAGCCTTCTCTTTCCCTTCGTTCTTCCCATCTTCCCTCTCTCCCCCCCTTCCCTCTCTCCTGTCACGCGACATTTTTTGACAGCGTAGATTTAGCCCCTGGGATGTCTCTGCCTGACAAGTCAGCCGAAGCATTCTTCTCTCCCAAACGCAGAACCACCATTAGTGAGCTAATGGGCTCCTATTTATAGTTTTCGTTTAGTGTGTGGGGGGGTCATTTTTTCAGAATGATATTTATAATGCCAGCATATGAATTTTTAGAGTGTTTTTCTTGATGCTTTTCTCCTTGGAAATATTGTCGCACACTATGAGAGCAAAGACACGTAGCGGCCAGGGTGCCACCTGGCTAGTTCACTTGGGTGCTCTTCCAGCTCTCCCATTCCTGTAAAGGAGCTTAGTTATCCGAGATAGGGTTTTCAGTCCTGACTGCTGGCTGGGCTGTTGTAACATTTTATTCTGTCTCATTTTTCAGTTCTGTTTTGGAGCCACACCAGGCGGTGCTCAGGGCTTACTCCTGGCTCTGCGGTCAGGGCTCACTCCTGGTGGCCAGCTCAGGGGACTGTGTGGGGTGTGGGAGATCAAACCTGGGTCAGCTGAGTGCAGGGCAAGCACTAGATGACAACTCCAGCTCCTCGTACCATTGTAGAAGTGTTCTGTAAGAGTGTGGGCTTAGGATGGTACGCAGCGCAGTTAGACAGACCCAGATCTGAGAAAAGGGCTGGGGTCATTCATTTTCATTTCATTGCAGGTTGCCTCCACCATTAGATTTTCGTGTTTCGGGGGGCCCACACACCTGGCTATGCATAGGGCTTACTTCTGGCTCTGCTCACACTCAGGGATAACTCCTTCGAGGGGCTCAGAAACCTGTGGTGTCAAGAGTCTTTCTCCGGGTTGGCAAGCGTCCTGCCCTCTGTGCTGTTGCTCTGGTCCCCTTTTGGAATTTTAATTTCCACTTCAGGCGTGTTCTTCTTTGGGTCTCATAACACTGCTGCATTCCTGCAGTTTTCCTCGATGGGATAGTTGACACAGTGATCGTGGCCAGGGAAGGCAAAGGCTGGTGGCCAGAGGGTTACCTCTGGTCTGAGAGATGGTCAGAATCAGGAGAGGGAAGGAGGGGCTGACCAGTGGCATCTGCTGAGGCACTTGTTACTCTCACTTTCCATATTTGATAGTACGAGTTTTTAGGTAAACCAGATTCCCAATTCTAACCTGTTAGGTTCCTTGGATAGCTGACCATGCAAAATGCGCTGTAGCACTGTCTTCCCGTTGTCCATCAATTTGCTTCAGCGGGCACCAGTAATGTCTCCATTGTGAGGCTGTTTTTACTGTTTTTGGCATATCAAACATACCACGGGGAGCTTTCCAGGCTCTGCCCTGTGGGCGGGATACTCTCGGTAACTTGCTGGGCTGTCTGAGAGGGGCAGAGGAATCGAACTTGGGTCAGCCGTGTGCAAGGCAAACACCCTACCTGCTGTGCTATCGCTCCAGCCTGGGTTCGAGTCCCAGCATCCCATATGGTCCCCCGAGCACTGCCAGGAGTGATTCCTGAGTACAGAGCCAGGAGTAACCCCTGAGTATTGCCGGGTGTGACCCAAAAAGCCAAAGACCTTGCATAATATAGTCCTTATTCTTTTCCAAACTTTTCAGCTTCCATCAGGTGATAAGGTGCATTCAGCCCTTCACTGTCATCGTAGGTATTTGTCATGAGTTCAGGCGTTTAACTTGCATGATTCAGAACCATCTTGGGGAAACTGCTCCTTTTCCAGCTGTGAGCAAGGGAACGGATATTAACATGAGCTGGATTACTCCTTTTTCCCACCCAGGCATAGCTTTGTAGTATATGATACTTCAGGTGGGCTTTATGGATAATTTCATAAATCTTTTTGGGGGGCGCAGGGGGCACTCTAGTGATGCTCCGGGCTTGCTCCTTGCTCTGAACTCAAGAGTCACTCCTGGTGGTGCTCAGGGAACACTAGGGATGCCAGGGATTGAACCCGGCTGGCTGCGTACAAGGCAAGCACCCTACCTGCTGTCCTATCACTCCAGACCCAGATTTATAAATCTTTTGGTGGGGGTTGGAGGGGGCATTTGGGGGCTGCCCCCAGCAGTGCTCAGAGACTATTCCTGGCTCTGTACTGGGGAGTGATCCCCGGTGGTGCTCAGGTCATGCCAGGAATTTGAGCCGGCTGCAGATCTTACTCCCTATTTTGTTATTTCACTTGTTGCTGGTCATGGAGGTTGTTTGGTTTTTGCCTTTGGTTGTTCGGACCTGTGGGCGGCCTTGTGCAGGCCATGCTTTTCCCCTTTCTCTTTGTCCTGCCTGTTCACTTTTGCAGGTGTCACTACAAAAGGTTTCCAGAGCGGCTGCCCCTCTTATGTGCCTACCAGCAATATTTGAAGATCTCAGATTCCCATTTTCTGGAATTTGGTTACTCGTAGTTTTCATAGCCGTCCTAGTGGGTTTGTAGTCTTTTGGGGTCCTGAGAGCAGTTCCAGTGTGTGTGTGTGGGGGGGGTCTTTAGCTGGTAAGCAGTTCTTGGGACACGGGGTGGACATCCTGCAGTATTGACCTCAATTCTGACACTAGCCAGGGCCAACCAACTGTGGTTTCACTGAGAGCAAACCCCCCCCCGCCCCCCCTTAGCCTGGAATGTTCCCTCAGATGTTAACAGAAAGTGCCGAATTAGCCAAAGTAAAACTAGTGGATCACCGTGATGGTCATAACTAAGAGTTTGCGGATCCGCTGACCCAAACTGGGCCCGGGCTGGGGTAATATAGGTGCCAGGCGTCTAGGCAGCGGAGGCTGAGATTTCTTTCTCTTGGCATGGGCATGGGAGGTGTTGGGATTTTCTGAAATAATAGGGACTGTTGGCAGTTGTGGAAAACAGAATCACATGTGTGAAGTGACCCAGGTCAACATCACGCTGAGCTAAACTCTGCTTCTCTGACCCCCACGGCTCTGCCTTCTCGGCACATTTTCAAGGCTGTAGTTCTTTTGTTTTATATATTTTTTAGTATCGCCTGTTCTTGCGACTGAATGGCTATCAGTCAGAGAGGTTCTGGAACAGCTCGTGGAATTCAGGGAAACCTTTTACTTTGTCGACTCCTAGTCACCTTATTCTCTTCCCCTCCCCCCCTCCCCTCTCAGTCAGTTTTATAAAAGAACATGGCTCAGGGGCTTGAGTGATTTTCCAGTGGGGAGGGCTCTTGCCTTGCTCGTGGCTGACCTGGGTTCAATTTCCAGCGTTCCTTATCCCCCAAGCACTGCCAGGAGTAAGCCCTGACCATCACAGGGTGTGTTCCCCCGCCCTGGGCAAAAAGAATATAACTCAGGAGCAGCGCTGGGTCCTAGTCTAGGGGGATTGTGTGGCCTTGGCAGGGGTGTGTGTCTGTGTATGTCTGTCAGTCTGTGTGTCTGTGTTTCATCCCTCCAGATGGCCCACTAGTAGCACTTCCTGTGTCCCCTAGCTTGGAAAACCTTAAAAAAAACTGTCTGTTTGAGAGCCCAGGGCCTCACCAGGTGTTCCTGGGGATGGGTCCAGGTGCTCTGGGGCCCTGGGCCAGGCCCACTCAAGGTGTGTTGGTGGGGGTTCCGTTTCCTCGTCCTCACTAGCTTGTTCTCCAGCCCCTCTCCCCTCTGAGTGCAGGACATGAGAGGGCAACCCAGCCTCTGACCCCTGCCTGGGGCCTCAGAGGGCAGCCTTGGCTTCTGTTAGTCACCTCCAAGTCATCTTTGTCTATTCTCAGGAAAAGGCTTTAGGAGCTGTGACAGAGATCAGACACCTATGAGAAGTGCATCTGGTCTTTGAAATGCCCAAACTTGTGTTTATTATAGATGATCATGTTACCAAGTGACATTTTCATTGTGTTCTGAATTTGTGTTTCTCTGCTGGCTCTTGATGTCCTTACATTTGCCACATTTGACGTTTTTTTGCATGTCATCTCAGAAAAACGTGTGTTGAGGGCTGGCCAATGTTTGAATTGTCCTCTTTGTCTTTGGGTTGAGTTGGTAAGAGTTCCATATGATGGGTACTGGGCCCTTTTCCTGGGAAATAATTTCTTGAGTTTTTCTGTTGCCAAAAGTTGTTCTTACTGATTGCTTATTACTTTTAAAAGCACTACTGTATTTTTAGATTCTGTTTTAAAATAATTTGTGTATCACCTCATACTTCCTTCTTGTCATATATATATTTTTTTTGTAAAGAATCCGCTGCTTCTCCCTCCCTCCCTCCCTTCCTCCCTCCCTCCCTCCCTTCCTCCCTCCCTCCCTCCCTCAAACCTCCCCACCCCCAGCCTCCCTCTATGGGAGGCACTTTTCTTCTTGCTCTCTCTCTCCTTTTCTTTTTGTGCATTATGGTTGCAATACAGGTGCTAAGAGGTTCTGGCGTTTGTTCAGCGCATTCAGTATTTTTATCGGAATGGTAAGGCTGGAGTAGCTTTTCAGTTGGGTGGCTGCTTTGGGGTGTAGATGACTGCTGAGGCTTCTGGAAGTACAAGGGAGGTGAGGGAGAGTACCCCGTCCCAACGGCGAGAAAGATTCAGTCACAAAAAATTTTAATTTTTAAAATTATTTTTATTTTTGTTTGTTCTGGGGCCACACCTGGCATTGCTCAGCGCTTCCTCCAGGCTCTGCACTCAGGAGTTCCTCCTGGTGGTGCCTGGGGGACCATGAATGTGTCAGGAATGGAACTAAGGTCACCGCACGAGGCAGGCGCCGTACTTCCTGTACTTTCTGGTCCACGCATTGAGGAACACACTTTTCCTTCTGTGCCGCCTAGTTGCATATATTCATAAGATTTATTTGTGGTTTTTTTTTGTTTGTTCTTTTTGGTTTTTGGAGGGCCACACCAAGTGATGCTAAGGGTTCCTCCTGGCTCTCCACTCAGGAATTCCTCTTGGCGGTGCTTGGGGGATCAAACCCAGCCGGGCATCGAACCCTGGTCGGCAGTGGCCGTGTGCGGGCAAGTGCCTTCTCGCTGTACTCGCTCCAGTCCCATCCCTGAGTGGTAGGAGGCGTCATTTCTTACTTAGTGGGAAGCATTTCATTCCCGTTACGATTTGTTCCTAGGTTTGTCGCTTGTCTAAGTTTTTAATTGTCAGTTGTTGGGCCCCACCCAGCTGTTCTCAGGGTTCGCTCCTGGCTCCGTGCTCAGGGACTGCTCCTAGCAGGATGCAGGGGGCCACAGGGGTGGCGGGGAGCAAACCTGGGTTGGCCCTGTGTGAGGCTTGCGTCTTACTCATTTTCAGTTGTCGTGTGTGTTTGTGAGGGTTCTTCAGGTAATTGAGGCTGTGTGTACCCCCTGCCCCCCATTTCTAGTTGCAGAGTTCTCCAGTTCTCCACATGTCCATCCCATAAAGCTTATTTTGTTATACCCACATTGTCTGTGCTTACTGGTTTTTGATCCATGAGAGAAACATGGAATTCTTTTTTTTTTGCTTTTTGGCTAACACCCGGTGATGCACAGGGGTTATTCCTGGCTGTTCACTCAGGAATCACTCCTGGCGGTGCTCGGGGGAGCATATGGGATGCTGGGAATTGAACCCAAGTCAGTCGTGTGCAAGGCAAACTCCCTACCTGCTGTGCTATCGCTCTAGCCCCGAAACATGGAATTCTTGAGAGAAGTGACTGCACTTGCTTGGTGCTTCTCGGGCCAAGGAACTGTTGTTTCCTTGCTGTGGCCTCACTGTCATTGCGCTCTCGGGACCTTGTCTTTAGCCGTGCTCTGGGCCTTAAGTGAGTGCTGTCCCCTAGCCAGAGAGCTGTGCCCTCATCCTTATCAGGGCACCCTACCACTGAGCCATTCCCCCGCCCTGACCCAAAATGTCACCTGCCCCGAGCTTTCCAGATTCTAACTGAGGGCAAAGATTTTACAGCCACAGAAGGAAGATCCGCAGAAAAGATAAACAGTAGTGACTTAAGCAGTCTGTGGGTTCAGTTCTGGCTCCTGGAGGTGTGACTCACCCTGTCACAGGCCCGGGAGGCATTGTCTTCTCCTGCAGAGGCCGTGACTCACTGACTTAGTTCCTTTCAGCTTCTTCTTTGCAGTTGTTCGACATCTTCAGTAAGCAGTTAATCTCTCACCACCGCTTTTGTTTTGTTCTTGGGGTGCAGCTGGCCGTGTGCTCCGGGTCGCTGTTGCAGTGTCTCTGTAAGGCGCCTGTGGCAGTGAGGGGGTATGCCTTGCCAAGACTTGGATTGTACGTGTTTTTGTGTATGTTTTTGGCATTGTAGATGAGATGGATTTATCATTATGGTTTCTGCTCATTATTATTGGCAAGAATTTAGCTAAACGGGGTTGGAGCCATAGCACAGTGAGTCAGGCATTTACCTTGCACGCTGCCAGCCCGGGTTCGATCCCTGGCATCGCATATGGTCCCTGGAGCACCGCTAGGAGTAATTCCTGAGTGCAGAGCCAGGAGTAACCCCTGAGCACTGCTGGATGAGATCCCAAAACAAAAACAACTGCAAAAATCTGAAAATAAAGTTCATAATTTAAAGCATACTCCAAGTACTTTGGCTAAATTTTTAGGGGTTGTGGGGGGCACACTTGATAGGCTTGCTCCTGCTTTTACACTCCACTCCTGGCTTAAAAGTGCCATACCCGAGCATATTCCTTGCCTGGTCCAGTACCTCTGAGCCCCCAGTTTTGACCTGCTGGGCATGGCCCCAGGGGAGGCAGTGGAAAGAAAACAAGAATATTGTCTATTATATACTTGCTTGACTTGGGGGCCACATCCAGCAATGCATCAGGTCTTACTCCTGAGTCTACACTCCAGATTACTCCTGGCAGTATTCAGGGGATCATACGGAATGCCGGGGATTGAACCCGTGCCAGCCATGTGGAAGGCAAGCACCCTGAACTATGGCTGTACTCACTCTGGCCCCCTGAAAATCGTCTTTTTTTGGGGGGGGTCACACCCGGTAATGCACAGGGGTTACTCCTGGCTCTGCACTCAGGAATTACTCCTGGTGGTGCTCAGGGGAGCATATGGGATGCTGGGAATTGAACCTGGGTCGGCCGCATGCAAGGCAAACGCCCCATCTGCTGTGCTATCACTCTAGGCCCCCATGTCTTTTTTTCTTTTTTTAATTAGAGCCAGTGCTATTTTGAAACCAATTCTTTTGTTTGAGCAAGTGTGTACATTTGTTAAAGATACTGAGTGTTGAACATTTCTAGGTTTGTTTAAGAAAAATGTTTCAGGGGCTGGAGCAATAGCACAGCGGGTAGGGCGTTTACCTTACCCCTACCTGACACAGGTTCAAGTCCCAGCATCCCATATGGTTGGTCCCCTGAGCACTGCCAGGAGTAATTCCTGAGTCCAGAGTCAGGAGTAACCCCTGGGCATCACTGGGTGTGACGAACGAAAGAAAGAAAGAAAGAAAGAAAGAAAGAAAGAAAGAAAGAAAGAAAGAAAGATTCAAATATTGTTTCATGAAATAGTTAAAGAAAAATAGAGCAGTTCCTTGTGACATCCTTTTGCTTACTGTTGATTTATCATAACATCGATGAGGAAAAGACTCATCTAGCTTCATGGAAGAGTGCTTTCACTACATTTAAATGTCGCTTTCCTTGATGTTGAGGCCCTAGGATCCTGCCAGTCATTCAGGAAGACTTACTGTCATACTCTTAGTGTCTTGCATGTCTTTAGCTGGAAGCACTAGACTTTTTTTTTTTCTTAAATCATTGTGAGATGCAGTTACAAAGCTTTCATGTTTGAGTTTCAGTCATACAGTGATTGAACACCCATCCCTCCACCAGTGTATGTTTTCCACGACTAATGTCCCCAGTATCCCTCCCCGCTTTCCAACCCTCCCCCTGCTTCTGTGGCAGACAATTTCTCGCATACTCTCTCTACTTAGGGGCATTATGGTTTGCAGTACAGATACTGAGAGGCCATTACGTTTGGTCCTTTATCTACTTTCAGCACACGTCTCTCATCCCTACTGATCCCTCCAACCATCATTGACTAGTGGTTCCTTCTCCATCCCAGCTGCCTTCTCCCCCAGCTCATGAGGCAGCCCTCCAACCAAGGAGCAGTCTTCCTGGCCCTTGCCTCTACTGTCCTTGGGTGTCAGTCTCCTATTATGTTATTTGATATTCCACAAATGACTGCAGTCATTCTATGTCTGTCCCTCTCTTTCTGACTCATTTCACTTATCATAATACTCTCCATGTCCATGTACTTATAAGCAAATTTCATGACTTCATCTTTCCTAACAGCTGCATAGTATTCCATTGTGTTAAACTTCTTCTTTTTTTTTCCACATAATTTCTATTCTTTGGGGCATGGGGAAAGGACCCCACTCCTGGCAGAGTAAGACCTTAGCACATGTGCTATCTCTCTGGCCCAAGATGGAGTTTTTAGTTTTGGGCTTGGTTTGGTTTCGGAGGGGGGGCACACCCTGCTGTGCCCAGGGGCTCTTCCCGGCTCTGTTTGAGTGACCCCTATTGGCTCTTGAGGGCTCTTCTGTGGTACTTGGGCTTTGAACAGGGGTCAGCAGGATGCCAGATGAACACCTTAACCCGTGCTCTCTCCAACTCCGTGACTGTGTGCTGAAGAAAGCAAGTGATTCCGTTCAATATTAGGTGAATTCCATTAAGTACTTGATTTATGATTTTCTTTTCTTTCTTTCTTTATTTTTGGCTTTTTGCGTCACACCTATGTGATGCTCGGAGGTTAGTCTTGACTCTGCATTCAGGAATTACTCCTGGTGGTGCTCGGGGGACCACATGGGATGCCAGGGATTGAACCCAAACTCAGGTCGACTGTGGACAAAGTAAACCCCCTGACCTCTGTACTGTCGTTTTGGCCCTGCTTGTATAATTTTCATTTTACCTGTAATTCATAAATTTTGCCTATTTTGTCTCTAGGTGGAAAACCATGAGTTCCTTGTGAAACCTTCATTCGATCCTAATCTGAGCGAGTTAAGAGAAATAATGGATGACTTGGAAAAGAAGATGCAGTCCACGTTAGTAAGTGCAGCTCGAGAGCTAGGTAAGACGGGTTATTCGGATGTTAAGGTACATGTGATCCCTCACGTCAGGTGTTTGGGACTGTAAGAGTGTGGAGACAGTCTGCATTCCGCAGAAACTAAACTCAGGTGTTGCCCAGTGGTCTTTTCCTAGGCTGAGCAATATTCCCTGCTGGTTTTATTTCTGCATGGGTCTGTCCACCCATTCTCTCTCCTGGTCAAGTGAACATTTGGGAGTCATTCTTTAGCAAATAAGCTTGTAGATGTTCTCTGTCCTGGTCTGTGGGCTAGAATTCTCTTGGCTGCATGAGATGATGAGAGAGAAACCCCCACAAGATCTTGGGTGCGTCATCTAGCTGATGGCCATTACTTGCTTTGTGCTGTTTCCTGCCCATTACAGAAAATACAGATCCTAGTTTTTCTAGAGATCGTGGCCAGGCTCCAGCTTTCGTTTGCAAGGTCTGTGTGTTGGCTGTAGTTATGTTGTGTCTACCCACTGTATTCTGAGCTCCCCTCCTGCTTGCAGCCCTGGTGGACACACCCTTACGGTGTGTCCACTTTAGTAGTTGATGTTAATGAGGAAGTCTGGGGATTGTGGTGCTTGTGGATGTTGAGGGGAGTAAGCTGGCTTGGAATCTCGACTCACAGTTGTGAGCATTTCCCATTTAGATTCTGTTGTTTTAAACGTTGACACTGAAAAATACCCATCTGCGTCTCTTACATACTTTTTTTCTTTCCTCCCCTGCCTCATCCCTGGCCATGAAGGCTTGGATGCTGGCAAGCAGATTAAACTGGATTCCAGCGCCCAGTTAGGATATTATTTTCGTGTAACCTGTAAGGAAGAAAAAGTTCTTCGTAACAATAAAAACTTCAGTACGGTGGATATCCAGAAGAATGGTGTTAAATTTACAAACAGGTTTGTGACAGTGTTATAGAGTTACCCCCCCCAAAAAATTTTTTTTCCTGATGCTGGGGGTCTAGCAGGGCTTTCTCATAGGGGGGAAGTGCCCACTCCCCCCCACCTGGTTCCTAGTTTCTGAGCTTTCTTTCCTTTAAACAGGTTTCATATTGTGGTTTCCGCAGTGGTTGCAACAGTGTTCGTTTATGGGCTTGCTATAAAAAGTTTCTGCACCACCCCACCAAGTGCCGTGACTTTCCACCACTGTCCCTGGCACATCCGATTTCCTTTTGCTTGTTAGATTTTGGGCCACACCTGGTGATGCTCAGGGGACCATATGGGATACCAGGGATGGAACCCAGGTTGGTCACATGCAAGGCAAACGCCTTCCCAGCTGGGCTATGATTGCTCTGTCCCCTCAAGCTTGATTTTCATTCCCTCTCACCTCCCCACTGTTCAGGGCGATGGGTTGGTAGGATGGAGTTGGGTCACACTTAGCAGCGCTCAGGGGACCACGTGGGGTGCCAGGGATCACATGGCCTGCCCACTGTACTCTCTCTCTGGCCTGATAACCCCTTATGATCAAAGGTCAGGTATGATCTCTGAGTGCAAAGCCAGGAGTAAGCCCTGAGCCCTGCTAGATGTGGCCCCCAAACTAAACCACTACATCCTTCAGAATCAGACGGTTATCCTAGAGTAATGGGGGAAACTTGTGATATTATGAATGTGTTTAAGTTGTGGGTCATAATTTTACTCAAGGCAGTAACAGTTGCAAGCAAGAGTTATGCCAGAATAAACATTACTACACTGAATTTTATGAATTTTATGCTCCTAATGAGTAGAACATTTTACACTGATATTTTCATTGTAATCATTGTTTTGATACTTTATTTGATACTCTGGCTGTGTTTTATTTGGTACACATTATCTCCAGTGCCGGTATTTTTCATAATGGCTTTTTCTTGATTTCCAGTAAATTGACTTCTCTCAATGAAGAGTACATAAAAAATAAAACCGAGTATGAGGATGCCCAGGATGCAATCGTTAAAGAAATTGTCAATATTTCTTCAGGTAAAATCAGCATTAAACGTTTGGAATTTTGTTAGTAGAAAAAAGTATGAAAACACTTGGGGAGGCTTTTCCTTGTGATATACCACGACTGTTTCCTCCAGGCTCTCTGGAGTTGAGCAGAAGCTGTTTTGTGGTAGGAAGAGTCACACTCTGTCGGGTGACGTCACAGGGTGTGTGATTCTGGGGAGCAGGAAGATGATGCCTGTTGCTGTCATTGAACCTTTGGAAAGTCACCAGCTGGTCCAAGCTCGCCCCCTCAACGATAGGACAGATCAGATTAATTTCTAGGGTGTGAGCTAGTGTTATCTGGGTGGTGTTTGTTTTCATTTTACTGTTTTTGTGTAGTTTTCTCCCCCCACCCCCCAGGGGAAGGGTTGGGCCACTCTCAGTGGTGCTTGGGGGACCGTATGTGGTCTGAGGGATCAAACTGGGGTTAGCTATGTGCACTTTCTCTCTGGCTCCCACCTGTGTGGTAGTTGATAAAAATATCTATGTTGAGGCTGGAGCATGCTTTGCAATAGGGCGGCCCAGGTTGTATACCCATCACCGCATGGTTCCCCTGAGCAACACCTTGGCAATGCTCAGGGGTTTAACCCTGGCTCTGCACTCAGGAATCACTCCTGGCGGTGCTGGGGGACCGTATGGGATGCCGGGGATCGAACCCGGGTTGGCCATGTGCAAGGCAAATGCCCTCCTACTGCACTATCACTCCAGCCCCAAGCCCTGAATTCTTTTAAAATGTTGGATCGTGGTAGCAAAAATCTTCTAGATTCAAAGAGAAACTTAAAGAGGACAGTCAGATGCCGAGGGGCTGGAGTTGGTTGTAACTGTGGACACTATTAGGACCATTAGGATCCATTTAATATGAGACAGTCTGCTGCCCTGTGTCAGATGGTGTGGGGGGTGGGCCGCAGCCGACAGTGCTCAGAGCTCACGCCTGGTTCTGAGCACTCTTGGCAGTGCATGGTCAAACCTGGGTCAGCTGTATTGCACGGCACACTCATTACTCCTGTACTGCCTCCCACCCCTGTAGTTTTGAAGAAATCTTGTTCAGAGGCTGCTAACCTCAGGAGTCTTAGGTGTTCGTTGTGCTCGAGCAAAGTTCTGCTGATTTTCCTAGAACCAATCCGTTTGGAGCTGGGCTTTGTTGTTCAGTGTGACTCCCGCATACCCTCTGTCTTGGCCAGGCTATGTGGAACCAATGCAGATCTTCAATGACGTGCTGGCCCAGCTCGACGCAGTCGTCAGCTTTGCCCACGTGTCGAATGGAGCGCCTGTCCCCTACGTCCGGCCCGTGATTTTGGAGAAGGGACAGGGCAGAGTGACTTTGAAAGCATCCAGACACGCTTGTGTGGAAGTGCAAGATGACGTTGCCTTTATTCCTAATGATGTTGAGTTTGAAAAAGATAAACAGATGTTCCACATCATCACAGGTAAAAAAACAAACTCTGGTTCACAGGGGTTTGCGGAGTCATGTTTTATTTTATATGTATAAATTAAAAATATATATCGAAGAGGAGATTTAGGATTGATGCAGAAAATCCTCAGCTTTGCAGTTAGAAAGAGAATATATTACTCATACTGTTGTTTGTACTCTCTCTCTCTCTATATATATATATACATATATATACATATATATGTGTATATATGTATATACATATATGTGTGTGTATATGTATGTATATGTATCTCTATATATATACATATATACATATATATATAGAGAGAGAGTACAAACAACAGTATGAGTTTTTATATATATATAGAGAGAGAGAGAGAGTATACTCTATATCAGCATTCCTCCAGTTGAGAGGGGAATTAATGTTTTTGTTTATTTATTTATTTATTTATTTATTTGCTTTTTTGGACCATACCCAGCAGCACCCAGGGCTTACCCCTGGCTCTGCACTCAGGGATCACTCCTGGCCGGCTTGGAGGACCATTTGGGATGCTGAGGCTGGAACCTGGGTCGGTGTAATTGTACTGCTGTACTATCCCTCTGGCGCCAACTTAGAGGGGACTTTAGAACCGAGAGAACCTTAGGAGAAGCTCCAGTACTTGTGTGAATGTTCTGTTTCAGTTCAGTGCACTTAAAAATAAATCCTTAATCCGAACAACTCACCTGGAGCCAGGCCTTCCAGGGATCGGGCTCTTGACTTCCAGCTGAAACAGCTGGGGGCCAGACCTCAGCCGCTTTGGGGCTCCCTGAGGCCTTGCTGGGGGTCGATGAATTAAAGTAGAGCAGAGGGTGCGGGTGCATTCGGTTAAAGTGTTTTGAGAGATCTTTATTGATTGATTGATTTTTACTATTTGAGAGATCTTAAGCAAGTTCTAGAAAACAAAAATTGACGATGATCTAAGCAATTTTAGTTTTCCGCCTAATGTTTGAGGTATTATAACACTACTTAAGGTATACAGTAAATTGTCGTATATCTATCTTGAAGTGACAACACGATAGTTTAAATAAATATACATCAATTGCATCAATTGCAAAAATGAACTGTGGCTACATCCATGAAGTGTAATACTGTGCAAAAGCATATATTAACATATAAAACCACTGTAGTCAAGACAGGTGAATATAAGAATATTAAAGTAATTTACATAAAATATTTTATGCTTTCATTTAAATAAAATTTAATGCATTTGTGGTTAGGGCTGGAGCGATAGCACAGCAGGCAGGATGTTTGCCTTGCACGTGGCCAACCCGGGTTCGATTCCTCCACCCCTCTCGGAGAGCCCGGCAAGCTACCAAGAGTATCTTGCCCACACAGCAGAGCCTGGCAAGCTACCCGTGATGTATTCGATATGCCCAAAACAGTAACAAGTCTCACAATTTGTTGTGAGATGTTATTGGTGCCTTGCTCGAGCAAATCGATGAACAACGGGAGGATAGTACTACAGTGCATTTGTGGAGACACTGTTATTTAGGAACAATAATAAAATACAAAAATAAACATTAAAGTTATAACAATGTGTGAATAAGAAAAGAGACTTGAGAAGGACATAAAGTTTTATGATGTATTTAGATTAAATACTAGTTTAGGGGACTTATTAGATTGTTCTTTGTGTTTCGTATTTATGAATATTCAATTGTTTTGCAGGCCCCAACATGGGAGGCAAGTCCACGTATATTCGGCAGACCGGGCTGATAGTGCTCATGGCTCAGATTGGATGTTTTGTGCCTTGTGCCTTTGCCGAGGTGTCCATTGTGGACTGCATCCTGGCCCGGGTGGGGGCTGGCGACAGTCAGCTCAAAGGAGTGTCCACGTTCATGGCTGAAATGCTGGAGACTGCCTCCATTCTCAGGTGAGGCCTCCCATCTCTTGAGAATGGGTACAAATGTCCATCCTTTAAGACACACTCCTTGGACTTACATTGAGAACCTTTATCCAGTTGCATAGTTTTCCTATGAGCGTGCGAGGCAAGCATCTTATTCTCTGTGCTACGTCTCCAGCCCCTTGTTTTTTATTTGTAAGTTACTGAAGTCTTTTGACTTTATTTTTTTTTTACTTTTTTTTCATTTTTTATAATTTTATTTATTGAATCACCATGAGAGCAGTTACAAAGCTTTCGGGTCTAAGTCTCGGTCATACAATGAAATACCCGTACCTTCACCAGTGCCCATTCTCCACCCCCAACAACCCCAGTATACCCCTATCCCACACCCTCCCCCTACCTGTGGGACAGATGATTTCCACATTACTCTCTCTCTAGTTTGATCACATTCAATATTTTGATACCGACCTACCATTATTATTTGAGATTTTATCCCAGCACTCAGATCTGCTGAAAAGGCAATAGTAGACAATTTGTGTTCTATTGCTGGTTATGAATAACATATGCTGTCGCGTGGCTGCAGTAGTGGCTGCATGATTTTGAAATTCCTAAATTTTAACACTTAAATCTGGAGGGATTTCTGCCCAAACCTGCTGGGTTCTGAGAAGGAAAGGCCCGGCTCCACCCCCATCCCGTGAGGCCCCCTGTGTCTCAACACTGTGGGCCCAAACCCGACTGTTAAATGGCCTCTGGAGGATGACGGCCACCGAGCGGCCAGGGGGAAATAGGTGGAGGGTCAACACCCTTTCCCCCCTGGGGTGTCCTGGCAACAGTAACGTACTGTGTGGTCCGGACGCATTTCTGCCAAAAGCCACTGGGTTTTGAGATTTGTTTCTGAGTCTCTGGGATCATGGCCGTTAAGCAGCTTGATCAGGAGTCAGAGAGGCCGTTCGTGGGTGATGACTTGGGGTCTCATTGGGGCAGGGAGGACAGGACCCGACTCCACCCCCATCCCTTGAGGCCCAACAAGTTCCATCACTGCGGGCCCAAACCTGACTGTCCAATGGCGTCTGAGGATGACGGCCACCGACCCGCCAGGGGAAAGCAGGCAGAAGGACAGCACCCTTTACCCGCTGGGGTGGCCCGGAGACAGTAACCTACTGCGGGGTCCGGATGCATTTCTGCCAAAAGTCGCTGGGTTTCGAGATTTGTTTCTGAGTCTCTGGGATCATGGCCGTTAAGCAGCTTGATCAGGAGCCAGAGAGGCCATTCGTGGGCTTATGACTTGGGGTCTCGTTGGGGTGGGGAGGACAGGACTGGCTCCATCCCCATCTTGTGAGGCCCTGTGTGTCTCATCCCTGCGGGCCCAAACCTGACTGTCCAGTGGCCTCTGGAGAATGGCAGCCACTGGGCCGCCAGCGAGAACAGCCCAAGGCACGAAACCTATTTCCACCTGGGTTGGCCCAGCACCAGTAACCTACTGCAGGGACCGGACACATTTCTACCAAAAGCCGTTGGGTTTCGAGATTTGTTTCTGAGTCTCTGGGATCATGGCCATTAAGCAGTTCAATCAGGAACCAGAGAGGCCATGCCTCCAATTATATAGCTGAGTCGGAGGTGGTTTGTGGGTGTGTCTCCCACATACCTAACTTTTGGCCTTTTACTTTCTTGGTAAACTTTGCCCCATGTTTTTGGGGTCTGGCCAAAGGCACAGTAGCAATTTTGGGGTATCTGAAAGTTGAAGGTGCCATCAGGCTGCTGATGCACTTGCCTCACAGGTACAGATTGACCTGCTGGCGGCACCATACCCCCGAGTCTTTTGACTTTAAAAACTACTTTTAAATACAGCGGATCCTTGGTGCATTACAAAACTGGGGTATACAGGGAATCATAAAAATAATTTTCTGTATAGTAGTCAACAAGTTAATATTCCTAGCTTCAAAGAGTAAAGAAATAAAAGTTGTCTGTGGGAATTGACAGGAAAAGAAGTAGACGAGCAATAAGACGGACCTTGCTGCCTTGCTTTGTCTATCATTAACCTCTGCTCTGTCTGCCCTAAAACAAAAAAAGATTGTTAGGTTTGCTGAAATTAAAAAAAAATGTGAAGCCCCTTTTCCCATGTGGCTAGGGCTAAGAGGAGAACGTGCCCGTGGGCCTGTCTGGCAGTGGTGGCTGTGGCACTGGTGTCCTTTCCTCACTCCTTGTCCCAGCCTCATTTGGGGAGATATTTTTAAAAAATTTTTGACTGATTCAGGGCAGAGCAGTAGTACAACGGGTAGGGCTCTTGCATGCTGCCAACACCGATCTTGGTGCCCCGTATGGTTCCCCCGAACCTGCCAGGAGTGATCCCTGAGCACAGAGCCGGGAGTAAACCCTGAGCACCGCCGAATGTGGCTATAAAACAACCCCTCCCAAACCCCAACTTTTTCTCCTTGATTCATTTGGCTAGAAATGACTATTAGCTGCTTTATCTGGAAATTCTCTGGTTACTGCTGGTGAGATTAGTAAATTAGTGTTCAGAGGGCCGTGTGTGGCCAGGGTTTGAACCCTGGGTTCCCACATGAGAAGCATGTACTAAGCCCTTTGAGCTGTCTCCCTGGCCTGAAATGGGAACTTTTATTTATTTTTAATTTTTTTTTTTATTGAACCACCGTGAGATATAGTTACAAAGCGTTCATGGTTGATATTCAGCTATACAGTGATCGATCACCCATCCCTCTACCAGTGCAAACTTTCCCCCCAATGGCAATATCCCCATTATCCCCTCCACTTCCATCCCAGTCCTTACCCTGCCTCTACAGCAGACAGTTGCTCAGATATTCTCTCTCTAGTTTGGGGCATTATATTTTGCTCGGCTATTCCCACCACCATTCATGTCTGCCCTAAAGGGGCAGACGCTAATGATTTATTTTGCATTGCTTACTGTGCATATCAGGATAGGTCATGCGGCCGTGCAGTTTGGAGGAATAGTCCTGATAGCCACATACCGGAGCCATGCTTGTAGAAGCTCATGGTCGCCGGGATTCCGTCTGGAGAAGGTGGGGAGACTGCACCTGCTCCGTCTGGGCACCCTGGTGATGTCGGCTCGGTATGGGGCCCAGAGAATTCTCCGGTGTGGTGCCTGCCAGGACTCTTCACTGCTGTGTGTGGCAAGATGGCACAGGGGCAGGTTGAGGGTGTGACTTCTGGCATCAGGGGCAGACTGGGAGCCGGGATGGAACTGCCCCGTTCCAGTGCCACCATGCGAGATGGGCACTTTCAGAAATAATTGTTCAGTGTTTGTTTTCTCTTCCATTGATTGCTGGTATTCATGCGTCTTTTTTTACTAGGGTTTTTTTGTATTTTGTTTTTCCTCTGTTGAGTCTTGTATGTTAAGATGACCTGTCAGTGCTGTGGCACGTC
The DNA here is from genome assembly GCF_029834395.1 of Sorex fumeus. Taxonomy (NCBI): domain Eukaryota; kingdom Metazoa; phylum Chordata; class Mammalia; order Eulipotyphla; family Soricidae; genus Sorex; species Sorex fumeus. Next base: position 4,272,140 of record NW_026606060.1, on the reverse strand, counting down.
TTCTCTATTCTCTTTGGAGTATTTCTTCCACTGCTTTTGCTTTGGCATCACCACGTGCCATGTCATGGGAAGATTTCTCATGCCACCTTGTTTCAGGTCCGCGACCAAAGACTCTCTGATAATCATAGACGAGTTGGGAAGAGGAACTTCGACCTACGATGGATTCGGGCTCGCCTGGGCCATCTCCGAGTACATTGCGACCAAGATTGGTGCATTCTGCATGTTTGCGACCCACTTCCACGAGCTCACAGCCTTGGCCAGTCAGGTGCCAACGGTGAACAACCTCCACGTCACGGCTCTCACCACCGAGGAGACCCTGATCATGCTGTACCAGGTGAAGAAAGGTGGGTGTGACTGGCGGGCTCTGCCCCCATCCTGCCACCTCATCGCTCTGCGTGCCCACGGACTATTCATGCACATTTAGAGTGTTTTACCGAGTTCAGTCTGGAGGCCAGGGGCACGTGCATCATCTGTATTTCTGTGGCCAGCAATAGAACTCACATGCTGTCATAGCTACGGAAAGAGAGGTCTCCACTCTGCAACCTCATCCTGGAGAGGTTTTGTGCTGCCTTTCATGGCAGTATGTTTTTGTCAGATAGTTACTAGATAGTGAAAGACTTTCAAGACTTATTTGATTGTATTATTGTTATTATTATTATTGATTTGGGGGCTCCTCCCAGCTGTGTTCTGGACTTCTTAGGGATCTCTCCTGGCAGGGATCGGGGAAATATAAGGAGTTCTGGGGATAGAATCTAGGTCAGACATGTACAGGGCAAGTACCCTACCTGCTATATGATCTTTCTGATTTTGATTTTTTTTTTTTTTTTTTTTTTTTTTTTTGCTTTTTGGGTCACACCCAGTAATGCTCAGGGGCTACTCCTGGCTTTGTACTCAGGCTTTCACTCAGGGAACCACATCCCGCCCTCACGGCAGAGCCTGGCAAGTTCCCCGTGGTGTGTTTGATATGCCAAAAACACTAGCAAGTCTCACAGTGGAGATATTACTGGTGCCCGCTCAAGCAAATCGATGAACAACAGGAGAACAGTGCTACAGTTATATAAAGAGATTCACTTCAAGCTAGGGTTTCTGGTTAGTTGTAATCACATATGGAAGTGCTTGTTGGCATTACAGATGATTGGGTTTATGAAGGTAGCATTTTGTTAATTTTTTCAGAATTTAAATATAATTTAACAGCCATCAGAATACCTTTTTCAGATTTTTCTGATTTTTGGCTTTTTGGTTTTTCTGTGACTGTTTTCATGCATCAGTTGATTGTACATATAAGAAACTATTTTTGGTCCTTTTAGTTTGTTATGCTTCAGTGGAAATCATTTTGAGCTACTGTATTTATTGACACAGACTATATGTACTTTCAGATGAATGTTCATGCCAACTTTCAGCCTGAAGTTCAAGTTTTGCTTTTAGATTGCCATGTTTTGTGTGATTCAGAAATGGTTTTAAAGTATAAAAAAAAGTGCAGCTGAAGAACAGAATATAAAAACGAGTTCATCCTTCATTGTGGATGTGTATCGTCTATTCTTCTTTTCTATAGTTCTTTCTCTTCTTAGATGTGCAAAATATCTAGCTCTAGAATGTATGGGATATGTAGCTAAACCAAAACAAATATTTTTCAGAAATGTGTATTTTTGGAAATCTGATATATTCAAAGTGGGTAGGGCGTTTGCCTTGCACACAGCCAACATGGCCAGCCCGAGTTCGATTCCTCCGCCCCTCTCGGAGAGCCCGGCAAGCTACCGAGAGTATCTCGCCCGCACGGCAAAGCCTGGCAAACTACCCGTGACGTATTCAATATGCCAGAAACAGTAACAAAATCTCCAATGGAGACGTTACTGGGCCCGCTCGAGCAAAATCGATGAACAGTGACAGTGACAATATATTAAGTGTATGGGCGAATGTCTTTTACCAGCTTATTTTCTGTAAGTAATTTATGAAATTAAGCTACCCTGTCTCTAAATTTACTAGTAATAGGATAAAAAAAAAAATTGTTCTTTCAAATTTGTTTGTGGTAGCCTAGGATCAAAATGAGATTATGTAGAAACAGTTAGATAACTTTTCTCAGAATTTATCTCACAGTTTTCTGGATTCAGCATTTCTGGAAAATTATTATGGAATATGATATTAAATACTCCTCCCAATTAATGGTCCAGTTTTTCTACCCCCTCTCCCTAGGAACTTATTTAGTTCTTCTGTTACACAATGAGAAAACCTCAAAGATACTGAGTTGATTAATTTTTCTCAAATTCAGATCTTTATCTAGGCCTTTGAGAAGTTATTTACAAGTTTTTCCTCTGCTATTTTTATTTTTCCTGCATTTGTCAAGGATAAAATATGGCACTGTGTGCCAAGGCATAATCACTTTTCATTGGAGGCTTAATTAAAATTCCTTGATCTGAGTTACTTTGAATTATTTGGCTAATGTATTTGAAATAACACAAAATTAAGTTTCCTGGCAACGGGGAGAGGATGTTTCATTTCCATAAATTGCTTTCTTCCTACCTTGCCCCTCCCCTCTAATTTTTTCTAGGTGTCTGTGATCAAAGTTTCGGGATTCACGTGGCAGAGCTTGCTAACTTCCCGAGGCATGTGATCGAGTGCGCCAAGCAGAAGGCCCTGGAACTCGAGGAGTTTCAGAATATTGGAGAACCGCAGTACGACGACATGGGACCAGCAGCGAAGAGATGCCATCTGGAGAGAGAGGTGTGGCAGCTAGCCTCCGAGGGGGTCCCCGCTCCGTCGCCTCCGGGTGCTAGGTTCCCCCCAAGGTTCTGGTGTTCGCTACAGGCTTTCACCTGACATTTCTTGGATAGTGAAGTACCCACCGGTGTCCTTTGAAACAGAGGACGCCTTCAGTGCCAGACCTTGTTGTGGGGAAGGCCGGCGGTCTCCGTTTGAGATCAGTGATTGGGGGAGCTGTGATGTCCTTGTACATCTATGGTTCCCTCCGAAACAAATCCAGCGGCCTTGCATGCTTCCTCAGTGCTCTGTTAGGCTGCTGCCAAAAGGGTAAAGTGCTCTGGCGCCTGCTCTCGCCTTGTTGTTTGGACTCAGCTGGGAATATGAGAAGAATGAGAGTGGAGAGATACTATGGAAGTCAAAGCGCTGGCTGGCCTTGCACAGATGTCCTGGGGCGGATTCCTGGCCGGATCCCCACTGTGAGATGTCCCCGGATGGATCCCTGTCGTGAGATGTCCCCAAGTGGATCCTTGGCGCACTTGGTCTCTCAAGCAGAGGAGTTGCCAGTAACCTCCTGAGCAGCACTTGGTGTGGCCCCAAATCCATCCCCCTCACACCCCAGTCCCCCCAGAAGAAAAGAGCAGTGACTGTAATGGAGCACCAGAGGCCCCTGACACGTGAGGAGTGTCTTGTGGCCGGGCTGTTCGCGTCCAGGGGGAGCAGCAGCTGTTAAGTCAGGCGTCCTGGGTGGTGGTGAGCGTGGCTCTGCTTCCCGGGCACTGAGGGCATCTCTCTGCCCTGCTGGGCCCCATGGGCGTTCGGCACTGCTTCTTACTGACCTGCCCTCATTTGAGAGTCTTGCTGTTGGTGAAAGAAAGCTGACTGTTCAGATAGATGGCACCTGGGCCAGAGAGACAGGGCAGCGGGGGTGGGGGGAGGAGGGGGGCGCGTTGACCTTGCAAGCCCCAGCACCCCATAAAGCCCCTCCCGGAGTGGTTCCTGGTGCACAGCCAGGAAGTGACCCCCGAGCAGTGCTGGGTGTGGCCCAAAAACAAAATCAATGGTGCCTGTGGCTTTTCCCTCTAGCAGATACGCCGTCACCTGTGGGGCCTGAGTGGCTGTTTAGTCTGTGCAGTGGGAGGACGCTCCCTCCCGCGTCTCCTCCCGCTCAGTGCTCTGGGCTCCTGAATGTGATCTCGGCCTCAGTCAGAACAGAAATTGGGTTCTTTTCGATAATATTAATTGCAGCTGACTTTGCTGAAAGATTTTTTTTCTAGAGCTTAAAGAGAAAACTAAATCTTTGTAATTCCATCCAGATTTTATCTTGGAAAAAGTGCCCTTGTTATTTCACAGAGAAAAATTTCTCTTTTAAAATCTGATCTACCTTTCACCTTAAGGTATATTACCGATGGTTCCCGATGTGAAGAGCAGGCGGCAGTCCTACTTCCTTTGCGGAAGAGCATTTAGATCCGGCCACGCTTACTTGTTCTTTGCCAGGCACTGTTCTAAGCAGCACTGCAGTCGAATGGACAGCAGCCTGCTGGGGAGGGGAGTATTAGCCTCACTTTCTGGGTGACAGGTGTGGGTTGAGGAATTTGCCCATGTGCCATGTTCCTTAGGCTTTGAGTCACTGGACTGTAAAAGAAAAAGTTCCACAGGGGCTGGAGAGCTGATACAGCAAGTAAGGTGCTTACCTTACACGCACCAGGTTCAGGTTCAGTCCCCGGCATCCTGTATGGTTCCCGCAGCGCCACCAGGAGTAATTCCTGAATGCAGAGCCAGGAGTAAGCCCTGAACATCACCGGGTAGGACCCAAACCAACTCCCCCGCCCCCCTCCCCCAGTGTTGAGTTTTGAGTGGTTTTGTGCCTTACAGTATTAAAAACCTTAATTTCTCTTTTTCCTCTAAAAAAGTGAAGTTTGTGTGTCCAGTGCACTTTGGAACTCCGTCCATAGGGGGTCGGTGACTGGGAATGAGACAGACAGCTGCAGTGCTGGCCAAGCCTAGGGTGGCCTGAGGCTCACAGGGCTTGGGGGTCGCTGCCCCCCAGAAACATTAACATGCAGTGGGCACAAGGGGACCAGAGGCTGCTCCCAGGAGGCTCCTCAGCGGGCACCCTTACAAGTGTAGGGCCTGGCTGTCCCCTCTTCTATTTCTCCCAGGTCACCCTACATCTGAAAGGCCCTAAAGGAGTCTTACTCCACCCTTCTTGGCAGACGCCCCTCGCATGCGGGTCATCGATTCTCTGCGCACATTAGCAAACCCTTGGCTGTTTTACAGACCCGAGCTGCTTTACCTAGGGGCCCATCTCATCCTTGGGGGCAAATCCCCACATTTGTGGATCAGTGATAAACATTGACAGATTTGGGAACTACTAAAGTAATTACCCTTTTGTCATCAGCTGCTCATATTTAAAATTTTGTTTGTTTTTGGGCCCCACCCAGACCCGGGGCTTACTCCTGGCCCTGCGCTCAGGAGCTCAGGAATTGCTCTTGTCGGGCTCAGGCGGCCGTATGGGGTGTAGGGGGTCGAACCTGGGTCAGCCTGGTGCAAGGCAAGCGCCCTCCCCGCTTTGCTGTCTCTCTGGCCCCACCCCTCCCCATGTTTGGTGGCTGTTGTTTCAGTGACAGTGTTTGCACAGTGTGGGCTCTGGAAGTCTCTCACCTGTTGTGGCCCGGGGTGGGGTGGGAGGGGTGTCTCATGGCGGAGCCGCTGGGAAATGAGCTGGCACACATGGAAGGCGAGAGGGGTCAAACTTAGGGCCTCAGGCTGCTGGAGCCACCCCAGGGGCCCTGTAAATATTTCATTTCTCTATTTGGTTGGGTGGCCCCACCTGGTGATGCTCAGGGGTTCCTGGTGCTCAGGAGATTCGGGGTGCAGGGAACCGAACCCAGGTTGACCATGTGCAAGGCCAGCACCTTACCCACCGAATTATCTCTCCGGCTCTGTGACCACCTTTCCAAGTGAAATGGAATAAAGAGACATAGGGCCAACCGAGAGACTGCTCTGTATTCTGTACAGTGCATGTTTGTATATGCATAAGAATAATCTTTAATATTAGGGGGTGTGTTTGGGTTAAAATGTCACTGCCACATTTTGTGACCTTTAAGGAAATCACTTCAGAGACTAATGGAGATGTTCATATGTTTTCCAGCAAGGTGAAAAAATTATCCAAGAGTTTCTATACAAGGTGAAGCAAGTGCCGTTTACCAAAATGTCAGAAGAAAACATCATGAAGAGGCTCAAGCAGCTGAAGGCCGAGGTGGTAGCACAGAATAATAGTTTTGTGAATGAACTCATCAAGCGAATAAAGGTCACTTCGTGAGAAGAGCGAAGAGGAGTGGATAAGCTGGTGGTCTCTACTGCTTTTGTATTCTTTTATATTAGCCCTTTCCCATAGTTCTGTCAATTGGTGCTCGGGGGTATCGTTTTAATAAAACATTTCTCAATACTTTGCTCAACCTGAATATGTCTTGAAAGATCTTCATTTTGAAATGTGATGGTTGTAACTGAGAAATACTCAAATAGACGCAGACAATATGTTGAGCTTCAGAAATAGAATCGTGTAGTCTGTGGGGTTTGTAATTGGTGTTGTATTACTTTGTAATGGAACCCCTACGTGTTTATTCCCACATGGTAAGGAGGAAGCAGGCAGGCTCCGTAGAGGATCTGAGGGCTAAAATTAGCCCTGGAAACTGCTCCCAGGGATTTTTCTCTGGTGTCCATCGGCTGGCAGGAGTCAGGTTGGCTGCTGCGTGTGAGCCTGTAAATCCAGAGTCTGGGGTCACAGGCAGGGCAGGGGGTGGGCTGTTTGCCTAGCATTCGGCCGACCCCAGTTTGATCCCCGGCATACTGTCCCCGATGAGCACCGCCGGGAGTGATTCCTGAGTGCCGAGCCAGGAGTAGCCCCTAGGTGTGACTCAAAAACAAAGCATACAAAACGCAGGGTCCCGTGTAAGTCCCCTCATCAGCTTTACTTCCTTTGCATGCGTGATGAACTTGGAACTTTGGTGTGAATAGAACCTTTCGGGTTGGAAATACTGTCCAGAGAGAGAGAGAAGAGAGAGTCTGCTGAGCTGGGGGGAGGCTTAAGAGTAGAGGAGTCAGTAAGTGGTGATTGATTGGGGACGGAATCCCCAACTTCATACCAGGTATAGAAATGCAGCGGCAGTGCTCAGGGCTTACTTCTGGCTGTGCTGAGGGGACTGTCTGAGGTTACAGACCTGGACCCTGGCCTGGCCACGCTCCCCGCCATACCGTCTCCTCGGCTCAGCTCAAGTGAGTCTCGAGCTTAACTGGATAAGGCTAAACGATCGCTTTTTAGTGTCTAGTTGTGTAATTCTATAGAAGATAATGTAGGAAAATATTTTTGTGACATCAGCTTTAAGGAAGGTTTTTTGTTGTTGCTCGGGGTCATACTTGGTATTGAGTCACCCTGGCAGTGCCCAGGGTCTGACCCTGACATGTGCTCTAACCCTGGGAAAGGTTTCCTGGCTTGCTTTGTTTCTGCCTTCTTTGGTTTAGGGCCGTGCAGTGCTGTGCTGCTCCACTTTCTGAGCCCTGGGGGTGGTGGGAACGCACCCAGCTGTGCTTATTATGAGGTGCTGGGGATGAACCACCTTGGTTGCAGGCACTTGTACTATTTCTCTGGCCCCAGCAATGATTTATTTTTTTGATTTGGGGCCACATTTGTGGTGCTTAGGGCTTACTGCTTACTCATGACTCTATACTCAGGGGTCACTCCTGGCGGGACTCGTGGTCATCTGGGGTGTCAGGGGATAAACTTGGCAGCGCCCTTCACACCAGACTGTCACTCCAGCCCTCCAGTATGATTTCTTTCTTTCTTTCTTTCTTTCTTTCTTTCTTTCTTTCTTTTTTATGCTTTTAGGGTCACACCCAGAAATTTTCAGGGGTCACTCCTGGCTCTGCACTCAGGAATTACTCCTGGTCATGCTTGGGCGACCATGTGGGATGTTGGGAATCGAACCTGGGTTGGCCACGTGCAAAGCAAACGCCCTCCTGCAACACCCTCCTGCTATGCTATTGCTCCAGTCTCCAACTCCCCCCGCATGATTTCTTAAGTCGCAAATACTAGTCAAAGTTTGACATGGTCAAATGATACTGAAATTTAGAACCTTTTTTCATTAAAGGGTAAAAACACTAGATCCATTCTTGGAAAATCTATAAATATATTGGTACCATATTAAAGTAAAGTAAAATATTAAAGGTACCAATTATATATATATTTTATATATATATATCCAGAATATATAAAGAACTGCCATAAAAGTCTCCAAAAAAACAATTAGGAGTCTTATTAAAATTAACTTCCACAAAGATAGCACAATTAAAAAGAACACAATTTTTAAATTTTTTATAAGGTTGCTCACATTAATTGATTACATCCAATATTTCAACACCAATCCCACCACCATTACACTTTCCCACCACCATTATTTTTAATTTTCTCACCACGATTCAAGCCTGCCAGCCAGGGGCAGATGCTAGATAATTACTATTGCTTGTTACGAATATTATGAGAGGTTGCGCACTCACTTTTGGATTCTAAAATTGTGAGTGGTTGGGGTCCAGAGACATCACTGAAGGGAGCTAATCCATTTTGAAATTCATTTGGGAGTCTCTGGATCAAGGCCTTAATACCCTGGGATGGCGAATGGGCCGGCCCGTCTGCGTTGCTGCCACCATGTGGCCTGGAGTCTTAGTCCCTGAACCCTCGTACCTGGACTTTGCTTCTGGAAGCTGTGGCCATGGGTGGGTGGCGGGGCGGTGGGGGGGAGTTTCATCTGGAGTGGGCAGAGAGCAAACCCGGAGAGGACAAACCCGCTCCATCTGGGGCGAAAGGGCACAGTTTGAATAATTGCTTTTCGGAGCATGCAAATAAGCACAGGGGAGTGTGCAAGATGTTTTAGGGGAAACAGATTAGAACTCACACCTATTAAGTAACAGATTAAAGCAAGTATTGGCAAGGGTGTGGAAATAGAAAACCGCTTTCTTGATCGTTCCCAGCGGGTATCTACAGCTCACTGGGGTGAGTGCAGTCTTGCATCCCTGGTTTATTTAGCATGACCTCTGTGGACCTCCAGGAGCAAGTCCTGAGCACAAATTGGGAGTGGCTGTGAGTTGCCAGGCCTGCTGGTGTCATACAGTGGCTTAGAACACTTGCCACCTTCAAGCCCTGTGTCCATGGGTTCAAATCTCCGGCGCCCCACACTCACTGGCCCAGTCCTTGTTCCCGGACCCAGCGCTTCTCTCATAGGTGTGTATGAAGAGAAGCCTGTCACACCCCTTCGGGTTTTGTGCTTGTTTGTTTGTTGGGGTCACATGTTGTGGTGCTCAGGGCTTACTCCTGACTCTGCACTCAGGCATCTCTCCTGGAGGGGCCCAGGGGACTCTGAGGGGTGCCGGGGTTGGAACCCGTGTTAGCTGCACACGTGGCAAGCCGTGCAAGTGCCTTCCAGCAAGTGCTGTATTCTCTAGCCCCTTCACACAATTATTTCTGATGGGTGGAAGGTTGAAAAAATTCAGGTGTCCATCAAAGAATGATGAATGGATATACAAACATTGCTATGGCTACAGTGGCATATTGGGGCTTAAAAGGGAGGAAAGGGGCCAGAGAGTATAGAGGCTAGGGTGCTTGCCTTGAACATGACTGACGCAGGTTCGATCCCTGGCATCCCATATGGTCCCCTGAGCACCACCAGTGTGGCACGAAACAAAACAAAACAAAACAAAAAAACAAAAACTATTTTGCTTCACTAAAATAAACAGGGACTTGGGGTACTAGCACAGCAGGGAAGGGGCTTACCTTGCAATGAACAGACCCAGGTGCAATCCCTGGCACCCTGAGCCCTGCCCAGGAGTAAGCTCTGAGCACAGAGCTAGGAGTAAGCTCTGAACACTGCCAGTAGCCCAAAAACCTAAATAATAATAATAATAATAAAATTAAAATTTTTTTTAAAAAGTAAAATTATAACCAATTAGCACTGTAGCACTGTCCTCCTGTTCATAGATTTGCTCAAGTGGGCACCAGTAACATTTCCATTGTGAGACTTATTGTTACTGTTTTTGGCATATGGAATACACCACAGGGAGCTTGCCAGGCTCTGCTGTGTGGGCGGGATACTCTTGGTAGCTTGCCGGGCTCTCCTAGAGGGACGGAGGAATCAAACCCGGGTTGGCCGTGAACAAGGCAAATGCCCTACCCACTGTGCTATCGCTCCAGCCCTATAACCAATTATAATGATAAAATTATAACCAACGGAGAGTTGTTTTTTCCCCTGAAGAATGGAGAAAGTCTCTCAGGGGTATATTCGTGACGAGCCTGCAGAGGAGGCTAAGGAGTGCCTGTCCCTGGCACGTGGGGGTCGCCTGAAGAGGGGTCTGACGGACGCTTCTGGAGCCTGTGGCCTGCAGGCATCCGACCTGGCTGGTGGTTACTCGGGTGCTTCCTTCACGGTAATTCTGGAAGTGCAATTACATTTATGTGCTTACACTGCGGAGTCAGAACAAATGAAAATTGAAGACTAATGAGCCTTTTAAAGTGTTCATCATAATTTGACTGTGTCCTTCTTCACCATCCTTGATTATTTGCAGTAAGTTACATCATTTTCTTCCGGAATATCAAAAGTATCAGAAGATAGGAAACTTACAGAGGAAAATGAAGGTGGAATTTTGTTGTTCACAGAATCAGTTAATTCTAAAGAGACTTAGCAGTCAAGAGCAATTTTTTTTTTTAGGTCACACTCCTGGCTCTGCACTCAGGAATTACTCCTGGCCAGTGCTCAGGGCACTATAGGGGATGCTGGGGATTGAACCCAGGTCGACTGTGTGCAAGGCAAATGCCCTACCTGTTGTACCATCGCTCCAGTTGCCCAAAAGCAGTTTTTAAAATTATAATAAAATACTTAACTCCCTGAATTTTAGATTTCCCCAAAAATCACATTAAAATGGAAATCAGTCTCTGGTTTTTATTGTAGGGCTGAAAGAAATGGGCATAATGGTGCAGGAGCCGATGATTCCAAGGTAACGTGTAGTTAAGTGGCTCTGTTACATGACAGCTTTCACTTCTCTAAGAGATACAGTGTTTACCTCTAAGATGTTTTGGAAAATAAAAAAAACAGGACTGGAGTGTTAGCAGAGCTGGTTAGGTATTTGCCTTGCACGCGGCTGACCTGCGTGCAGAGCCAGGAATAAGCCCTGAGCATTGCTGGGTGTGACCCAAAAACAACACACACACACACACAAAAAAAAAAAAAAAAAAAGAAAAGAAAATGAAAAATCACACAATCTGTTGAAGGTGTTTCAGAGAGATGAAAGTGTGTATGAGTATGTCAGTGAGGACGGCAGGCCTTCATTAGAGTCTCCTTTATTTTTATTGGTTTTGGGGCCGCACCCGGAGATATTCAGTAATTAGACCTGGCGGTGCTCAGGGGACCATAAGGAATACCAGGGATCAAACCTGGATTGGCCACATAGGAAGCAAGCCCCCTCCCCGCCGTCCTATCGCTCTGGCCCCTAGTGTCTCCTTCCTTTTGGAATGGTAGGTGCAATGCAAAATGTGAACTCACTTCTGATCTGGGAAAAAGTTACATTTAAATTTTTTCATTGTAATGAGTTTTCTTTTTCCTCTTCACTCAGATATGAACTTGGATAATGCTTGAGATAATGCTTAGCATCACCTAAGGTTTAGAACATGCCCATTATGTTATTGTAGACATTTTGGGGTTTGATTTTGGGTCAGAGCAGGAGATGCTCAGGGCTTACTCTGGCTTTGCACTCAAGAATTATCTCTGGCGATGCTCGGGGGACCACATGAGATGCCGGGGATCGAACCCGGGTCTTTCAGTCATGTGCAAGGCAAACACCCTCCCCGCTGTCCTATCCTCTACCCCTGTATTGTAAACTTTGTTGGCCACATAACCACATTTCTGAGAAGATAACCTGTTTTCAAGTCACCACCCAAAATCCATCTAAGACGCAATTGTCTTTGTAATTTGATTTTTCTCCATTTCCATACTATTTTAAGGGTTAAGTTTGAAACAAAATTGAAGTGCTTTAAGATATATGTATATATATGTGTATATATATGTATATATATAAAATATCTTTTTCCCCCTAAGAAATCTCAGTGTTCCACACACTAAGCACATCCTGTTAGACTTCTTGAGTATGAAATGCATCTTCTATCCTTGGTCTTTCTGCATTTAGCTTTTTTGGGGAAGTATGTTTTTACCCACAGCATATGGTAGGAGCTGCTGATTCAGTACTGGATGGCTCTTCCAATTTGATAGTTAGATTCTGTTGATTAAAGTGATTTTTAGAAAAGTCCAAAGAAAAGACAGTCTGTGGTCTAAAACAAATGGGACCATGTTAATCAGTTTATGAGTAGATAGAATTTTTGTATTACAAAGGAAATCTCCATTTTGCCTTCCTAGGTCTTGTTTGGGATAAGGAAGTGAATCTGGCTAGGAAGACCCCTGGAATGATTGCCAGTGGATGCGGAGCCACTGTAGAGCTTTCTGCCTGAATTTCTCCCCTCTCCACGTTCTCTTCTTCATTCAACTGGATAAAGCCAACTTTTGCTTTCTCTTACTCTCCTGCATTTACCTAAGTGGCTGCTTTTCCCATGTCTCTGAGCAAGGTGGCAGTGCTCGGCGGGCAGTGCTCGCATCTCTGGGAAGAAGCCTCTCCTTTGGCCCGTCTCCTCAGGAGACACAGGCGAGGCCCCTGGTTTGTCTCTGCGGCAGCCGCTTCCCCGCCTCCCTGGGACGCTGTTGCTTGTCGTCAGACAATGTTAGGCACAGGATCCAAATTCAGCGTTCCAATATTCTTGCCTTGGCGTGAGCTTTGTCCAAGCAGGTGCCCACGCAATGCTGCCATCCAGTTCGGGGGAGTTCCACAGTGGCGCGGCGGCGTGGCGGATGCTGGGGGTTGCTCATTGCCCTGAGGTCTTATTTCTGACTCGAAGGAGTGAAAAGCATCTTGCTGGGTCTGACCAGTAGCAGAGCGGGAAGGACATTTGCCATGTACTCAGCCTACCCAGGTTTGATCCCCGGCATTCCATATGGTTTCTCGAGCACTGCCAGGTGTAATTCCTGAGTGCAGTCAGGACTAGTAAGCCCTGAGCATTGTTGGATTAGCCCTCTGTCCCCTCTCAAAAGACCATCTTGCTCTTGACTTTGGTTCACCCCAACAAGTCAAAAATTCCTTGAAATGGCCAAGTTCGGAAGAAGTGGTCCTTGGTTTAATGAAGGAGCAATGGCAGTGATTCATTTGGGCAATGGCAGTGATTCTTTTGGTGTTCTGAGTCAACCAGAAACAGCAAGGGAACACTAGCCTCCAACTCCAGCACACTGATTCCCTGGAATTTTGTTGACACCAATTGCGATTAAGGAGTTGAATAATCTTGAAATAGTTTAAAACCCCATCAAATCTGGTTAAATATAAAGAAGACGATGCAAGCGTGTTCAGTTCAGCCGACGACTCAGAAATTTTGCAGACATGCTCCTCCAGCGAGATGCGTTTCCTCTCTCTTCACACCCTGATCGGGACATCACGCTAATGATTCTCAAGCGATGCCTTGGTGCTCACCATTGCCTGGCTGAGCAGCATCAGCCATAAAAAGCACTTTCCACATTGGATCCTCTGCTTCCCTTTGTGGCCAGGGACATGGCGGGGTGTGTGTGTGTGTGTGTGTGTGTGTGTGTGTGTGTGTGTGTGTGTGCCCGCACGTGCACATGCGTGTGTGATTCTTGGGGTGTTGGGGTGCTGGCTGGGAAGGGCACACTTCACCCACACAGCCTGTGGCAGTGCCCGGAGGTTTGTGCATCGCATTGTGGCATCAGCAATCACAGTAGCAGCACTGACAGGTTGGAGCACTCGGGGTGGTGCCAGGATGAAACTCATGGGCTCTTGCCACAGAGCCATCTGGGTCATCCACATCGACCCTTTTTTGTTTTGTTTTGTTTGGGGGCCACACCTGGCAGTGCTCAGGGCTTTCTCCCGGCTCTGCACTCAGAAATTTCTCCCGGCAAGGACCATATGGGGTGCTAGGAATCGAGTGCCCACGTGCAAAGCAGGTGCCCTGCGGATGGTACTCTGACCAGCTCCATCCCTGCTGACCCCTCATAGTAGATGTGGGCAGGGATTCTGCAGCATTACTTTGAATCTGCAAAGGCCACAGGACTGTACGAGGCTCCTTAAAATACTCCCCCTTGGCTGGGGAGAGAGCTGGAAAGGCAGAGATGCTTCTGTGGCACGCGCAAGGCCCTAGGTTTGATCCCTGGCACCTCACGGCTCATCACGCACCTCACCTGCATCATGAACAGACTCTGCTTCCTAAATAAACCAGAGCAAGGACTTGTCTGCCCTCAGGAGAGGAGTCCACAGGCTCAGCAGGCCAGCCCCTGCCCAGGTCACACAGCCAGCACAGATCTGGCTGCGCTCAGATCTGAAGCCCAGTGCTCCGTCTCCAGAACAGACAGCTTTTTTTCTCTTTCCATTTTGAGGTTTAAAACATAGTTAGGATTCTCAGATGTACATGCATGATAAATTTAATCTTTCTAAATATTATTTGGCATGCCAAATGAGCAATGTAACAGGAGTCGAGCAAAATAAAGAGGGAAGTGTGCTACAGATGTTAAGTGTTTCTAATTCTGCGGTGGAGGCGGGCACTCGGGCGGAAGCGTCTCTTGGGCTGCCAAGGATGGACAGATGGACGCAGTTAGTGGCCCCAAGGCTCTGCTGGCTCACAGTGGTCCAAGGCAGATCTCCCGTTTGCTTTCCGACTCTGCCTGGTTGCTGAAGTTCATCAGTTGTCAAATGCTGACAGCCCTTCTTGGGTCATGTTTAAATATGTACAGATATTTAGTATTGAAATAACGGTGCTTTATTTATTTTTATTGAATCACCATGAGATAGTTACAAAGGTTTCATGGTTGAGTATCAGTCATACAACGATCGAACACCCATCCCTCCACCAATGCACATTTTCTACCACCGATATCCCCAGTATTCCCCCCCACACCCATCCCGTCCCTTCCCCTGCCTCTGTGGCAGATAATTTCCCCCGTATTCTCTTCACTTTGGGTCATTATGGTTTACAATACAGATACTGAGAGGCCATCATGTTTGATCCTTCATCCACTTTCAGCACACATCTCCCACCCCAAGTGATCCCTCCAACTATCATTGACTTAGTGATTCCTTCTCCACCCCAGCTGCCTTCTCCCCCAGCTTGTGAGGCAGGCTTCCAACTACGGAGCAATCTTCCTGGCCCTTGTCTCTACTGTCCTTGGGTGTCAGTCTGATATTATGGAAATAACGGTGCTTTAAAGAATGGAACTGCTGAGCCAGAATCCTGGGGAATGGGGATCTGAATTAAATGTCAGGCCTGTGGATGACCCAGTGGTCAAGCACCTGCCTTGCAAGTGTGAAGTGGGCCAGTTGCTCCATGGCACCACCCACGTCTGAGTATGGTACCTCTACATGGGAGACTTCGGTGCCATAGGGAGGTATGTGGTCTTGGGTGCTCTGCAACCAAGTGTGTGCGCCCCGCAGCTGATGCCTGCACCCCTCAGGAGCATCACAATTAAGAATGTGTGTAAAATGTACATCTCCAGTTCCATGTCTTCCTCTGATTTTTTTTAAATGTAGGAGTATTGCTATTTATTCAGCCATTGATTAGGCTGACTGAATTGGGCATGAACTCCACCTTACTTTTTTTTCCTTTTAATAAATTTATTTATTGAATCACCGGGAGAGCCGTTACAAAGCTTTCGGGTTTCTCAGTCATACAATGATGAAACACCTGTCCCTTCACCAGTGCCCATTTCCACCACCAAAAAGACCAGCATACCCCCATCCCACATCCTCCCCCTACCTCTGGAGCAGATGGCTTCCATATTACTCTCTCTCTACTTCGATCACATTCAATATTTGGATACCAGACCACCATTATTATTTGGGATTTTACCCCAACTCTCAGCTCTGCTGAAAAGGCAACCGTAGACAATTTGTTTTCTATTGCTTATTATGAATAACATATGATGTTGCACAGCTGCAGTAGTGGCAGTGCGATTTTGGAATTCCGAAATTTTAACAATTAAATCTGGAGGGATTTCTGCCAAAACCTCCTGGGTTCGGAGATTTGTTCCTGAGTCTCTGGGATCATGGCCATTAGGCAGCTTGATCAGGAGCCAGAGAAGCTGCTCGTAGGCGGTGACCCATGTTCTTGTTGGGGAGGGGAGGAAATGGCCAGCTCCATCCCCATCCTGTGAGGCCCCATGTGTCTCGTCACTGCAGGCCCAAATCTGACTGTCCAGTGGTCTCTGGAGGATGGCAGCCACAAAGCTACCAAGAGAGAGCAGGCGGAGGGACAGCACCCTTTCCCCCCTGGGGTTGGTAACCTACTACAGGGACTGGATGCATTTCTATCAAGAGCCGCTGGGTTCCGAGATTCGTTTCTGAGTCTCTGGGATCATGGCCATTAAGCAGTTTGATCAGGAACCAGAGAGGTCTTGCCTCCAATTATATAGCTGAGCCGGAGGTGGTTCGTGGGTGTGTCTCCCACATACCTAACTTTTGGCGGTTTACTTTCTTGGTAAACTTGGCCCCAAGTTGTTGGGGTCTGGCCAAAGATACAGCAACAATTTTGGTGTATCTAGAAGTCTGACGGCATCATCAGGCTGCTGATGCACTCGCCTCACAGGTACATATTGACCTGCTGGCAGCACCATACCCCAATCCTCTGATGTTTTTAATCATAACAACATAGCCTTGACAACATAGCTTTGACAAGACAATGTATACCCTGATGTTCTTTTGATGAATGCTCATCCTATAACTGTTTGTACTCTCGTTAGTGAGCCTTTCTCTGTGATGAAGTCATTAGGATGTAACTGATAAAAAATAGGATAAAAGGAGGCCTCTGGCAGTTGCTCTTTGCCTCAAGCCAGAACAAGTCTTGGCCCTCCGTGCTCTGTACATTCCTCTCAAGTGTTCTGTCTCCGTGCCTCCGACTGAAAGAATGTTCATGCAACATCTGGCACCCAACTCTGTGGCCTGAAGTTAAGAACCTGGGTTACGGGAGGAACTTGATCACTTGATCAAGTCACTTGACTTCTCGTTAATCATCGATTTGCTCAAGCGGGCGCCAGTAACGTCTCCATCTGTCCCTGTCTCATGCTAGTGTAGCCCAATGGCGTCTGTTCGCTCTAGGAACACGAAGAGCCTCAAACCGATTGTTCATGATCTTGATGAAGAAGTCTGACCATTTGGTAGGTGGGTGGCCACGCGGTCTTTTGACATCCTGTGGAATCCAGTCAGTAACAACTCTAGTCCAGCCGTCATCTCTAAATCTCATTACGTGACCAGCCCATCTGATTTTTGACGCCTTGGCAAAGGAGACAGCGTCCCTGATTCTTGATCATCGACAGAGGTCAGAACTCTGGATTCTTTCTCTCATTTGAGTGAAACGTGATAATCCAAGCATAGCTCTTTCAATTCCTCTTTGGGAGACCCGAATAGGGTTCTCAACCTGTTTGCGTAGGGCCCAGGTCTCTGAGGCGTATGTTAATGCAGGAAGAACAGTGGAATCAAAGAGATGTGCCCAGAGCCGGAGGTTCTTTGTCCTCTTAGCTATTTATTTCTTTGATGCTCTTGAAGGTGTTCCAAGCCGCTCTCTTTCTCCTGCGCAGCTCGGGTGCCAGGTCATTTGTCATGTTGATTTCTCGACCTAGGTACACATAGCTGTTGCATTCGGAGATGGTCGTTCCATTGAGAGCGAATGGAGCATCAGGAGCGAGGCTGTTTCTCATAAACATTGTCTTCGTAAGATTCAGCTGTAGTCCGACCTTTCCACACTCACGGTTGAAGTCGGCCAGCATTTGTGCCACTTGGCTAATGTTTGGTGTTATTAGAACAATGTCATCAGCAAAGCGGAGGTGGTGTAGTTGCCGACCATCTATTTTCACTCCCATTCCTTCCCATTCCAGTCATTGCATGATGTTCTCGAGGGTGGCACTGAAGAGTTTCGGTGAAATGGTATCACCCTGCCGAACCCCTCTCTTGACATCAATGATTACTTCTTTGTAGATTGGTGAGATCCTGGTAGTGAATCTGTAATACAGCTCACAGAGGGTCCTGATGTATTGAGTTTGAATGCCCTGATTGGCTAGGGCTTCAATGACCGCTTCCATCTCAACAGAATCAAAGGCCTTCTTTAAATCAATGAACGTTAAACAAAGCGGCATCTTGAACTCCCGAGAAACCTCAATGAGCTTGGTTATCGTGTGGATATGGTCAATGGTGCTGTATCCTTTGCGGAACCCAGCTTGCTTGCATGGTTGTCCTTCATCTAGTGTTCTGCCAATCCTATTCAGGATGACTTGAGTGAACAGCTTGTAGATGACAGACAATAGGCAGATCGGGCGATAGTTGCCAATGTCGTGGATGTCTCCCTTCTTGTACAGTAGTACGGGAGGAACTGGGAGGGATAAAAAATTGCATCAGGACTGTAGGGTCTCCCAGAAGCCAGAGTCATAAAAAATGGGTCATTCAATGTCTCAGCCGTATATGTATATTGATGTCCTGAACTCTTTGATAAAGGCAGCTGGTCTGTCTTTGAAGGAAAAAAGTAATTATCACTGCCCCGATTCCTCAACACGAGTCTGGTCAAAAATCAGAAAAACTATCTTTTCCAGTGAGTCTTAGGCGGATGCACTGGAAGGTCACTGTTCGGGGAGTGTGGGAAACGTCCCTACTGCCCCCGGGACACCCCCAAGAACAGAACACAATTCAATTAAGAACTTTTAAAATTAAAGTAAAAAATGGTAACATCTGACCACCTTAAGTTTACAGCAATTTTGTCATAATTTATTTTGCTAGCTTTATATTATCAAAAGTGCTTTCTTTTTCCCCCCTAATTTATTAATTAATTAATTAATTTTAGTTTTTTTGGAAATTTTTTATTAGTGGAACACCATGGGGTACAGTTGTAGACTTACAAATTTTTGTGCTTGGGTTTCAGTTATACAATGATCGAATACCCATCCCTCCACCAGTGCCCATTTTCCACCACCACCAGTCCCAGTATCCCTCCCACCCCCCTTCCCCCCAGCCCACCTTACCACTGTGGGAGGGCATTCCCCTCCGTTATCTCTCTCCTTTTGAGTGCTGTGGTTTGCAAAAGAGACATTGAGTGGCAATCTTGTTTGGACTGTAGTCTACTCTCATCATGCATTTCCCATCCTGAGAGGAACCTCCCAACACCCTTTATTTGGTGCTCCCTTCTCTATCTGAACTGCCTTTTCCCCTAGCGTGTGCGGCTGTCCTCAAAGCCATGGAGTAATCCTCCTGGTACTTATCTCGGCTATTCTTGAGTGTTAGTCTCCTATTTTGTTACTTTATGTTCCCCAGATGAATGCAATCTTTCTATGTCTATCCCTCTCTTTCTGACTCATTTCACTTAGCATGATACTTTCCATGTAGTACCACTTGTATGTAAATTTCATGACTTCATCCTTTCTGACAGCTACATAGTATTCCATTGTGTAGATATACCAAAGAAAAGCAATTTTTTTCTTTTTATTAGTGGAACACCATGAGGCACAGTTGTAGATTTACAAAGTTTTGTGCCTGGGTTTTGATTATACAATGATCAAGTACCCATCCCTCCACCAGTGCCCATTTTCCACCACCATGGATCCCAGTATCCCTCCCACACCCATCCCCCCATCCCACCCTGCCTCTGTGACAGGGCATTCCCTTTTGTTCTCTCTCTGGAAAATCACTTTCTTAACCCATTTTTTTCTTTTCGGGTCACACCCAGCGATGCACATGGTTATTGCTGCCTCATGCACTCAGGAATCACTCCTGGTGGTGCTCAGGGGACCATATGGGATGCTGGGAATTGAACCTGGGTCAGCCGCGTGCAAGGCAAATGCCCTACCTGCTGTGTTATCTCTCCAGCCCCAATAATAAAACCTCTTAACTGCCCAACCCATATGACAATCGCGGACCCCTAAAACCTGAGGAAGAAGGAACAATTTTTTCAGAATCTGAGACAGAAATTGAGGGAACGCCTCTTTGCATTGGTGCAGGGCACCATTGCTTGAAATTGACCAATCAGGTCTGGCTGACGTCATATTTCTTTATTACTGAGCCTAGATAATGTAGGCTGTTAATGTTCTCAGCTACAGGCTTTAAAGCTGTTGGATTGGCTGCAAATACATTGATCCCAGCCATACCTCCGTCATGAAAGAGTTGTACCATTGGGTTTCTTGGAAAAATTGTCGCTAATATTTAAATTGATGATTCCATTAGAATTCTGGATTAGAGCCCTAAAAGTTACGTTATTCAGATGGAAATAACAGGGATAAAAAGAAGTCTGATGTGGAGATCAAAGGTGATCAATATATGGATGCTGTGTCATATGATACTATGTTCTGGAAAAATGGAGGATTTCCCCTCCAGCACCATTCCAGTTAGGCTCCGCAAAACAAATTCATTTTTGAAAAATTGGCTCTGCTCTATCTGAGCTAGCATCTTATCAGGGCAACCAAAGAAAGAACAACACTATCAGTGATGTATTTCAGCAGAAATTTAACCTGCCCTTGTCTTAGCTTGTGTAACTCTTCCTTATGTGATCTTGAAAAGAAAAATTAATTGGGATATACATGAAGGAGTTATTTCCTGCAGAGAGTGTTCCATGCATACTTGTCTTAACCCTTCTATGAGACTCCTAGAAGGAGAGTTTATATTTTCTCAGAGCTCGAGTAGATTTCTGGATGCCAGTGACTCTTCCTCGACCATGGCAAGAGAATCCAACCGCAGGCATGCTTTGACAACTGATCGTCCTCTTCTCCCGACGGACCAAGAGATTCCTGGGTCTGCTTATTGTTGCAGTCATGGGATCGTTGCAGTGGCAGCGACAGCGACTGTGGCCATTGTGGCCCTGAAGCAAGGAACACAGACTGCAGAATTCCTCTAGAAGTCTCATGAGAATTCTGAGAAATTATGGACTGCTCAAAGACAAATTGACTCTGAACTGCAGGCTGAATTAGCTGATGTTACACAAACTACTACTTTGCTTGGAGACCAGTTAGCTAGTCTCATCCAACAAATGTCTTTGAAATGTGATTGGAATACTAATTCATTTTGTATAACCCCTGTACCATATAATGAAACTGAGTTTCCATGGGATAAGGTTAAAAAACATCTTTTAATGCATAAAAATATTACAGCTAAGATTCTGAATTTGCAAAGTAAAATGCATGGTACTTTTAAAGACCATCTTCCTAATCTGGGGTCTGGAGTGATAGCACAGTGGTAGGGCGTTTGCCTTGCACATGACCTGCCCGGCCGACCCGGGTTTGATTCCTCCGCCTTTTTTCGGAGAGCCAGGCAAGCTACTGAGAGTATCTCGCCCGCATGGCAAAGCCTGGCAAGCTCCCCGTGACGTATTCAATATGCCAAACACAGTAACAAGAAGTCTTACAATGGAGGCGTTACTGGGTCTGCTTGAGCAAATCGATGAACAACAGGAGAACAGTGCTACAGTGCTTCCTATTCTGGGACCTCCAGAAATATGGCAAGGAATTTCTGATGACCTAAGCTCCCTCAACCCTGTAACTAGCTTCAAAAGATTGATGGGTGGATCTGTAGCAATGGTTGTTCTGCTACCTGTACTGACCATTATCGTCGATTGCCTCGAGCAGGCCCCAGTAACGTCTCCTTCATTCTAGCCCTGAGATTATATACAAGGCTCTTTAGGAGAATGAGACCCATCATTGTTACTGGTATTTGGCATATTGGGTACGACACAGGGAGTTTGCCAGACTCTGCCGACTGACCATTATGTGCTTGATATTTTATTGGAAGTTTAAGCAGTACAAAACTAGAAGCCAGCATAAGCAGGCGGCCCAATCTGCTATGATGGCTAAAATTTGCCCTAAATAAAAAGGGGGAGATGTTGGTGCTAAGCCAGGACATTAGGACGAGCCTCTGGATGCTGCCCTGCAAGCAGGAAGCAGAACCGAGGCCCCACTTCTCACTAAGTGGGCAAGCTAAAAGCTTGTGAGTCCAATGACCTGGAGGAGTACAGCATGTTCTCATATACCTGCCTAGTCATACACTACCTTGGCAGTACAAGGCAGCGGTTTCCCCCTCTCTTGCACATCCTTAATCTGGATTGGCCTTCAAGGATCAGTATGAGCCTTCTCTTTGCCCTATGTGTAACCAACCACATGTGAGGAACGTAATCTGTAGAGCCTACGTGTCCAGTTCCATATCTTCCTCTGATGTTTTTAATCATAACAACATAACCTTGACAACATAGCTTTGACAAGGCAATGTAAACCCTGATGTTCTTTTGACAAATACTCACCCTATAACTGCTTGTACTCTCGTTAGTGAGCCTTTCTCTGTGATGAAGTCATTAGGATGGAACTGATAAAAAATAGAATGAAAGGAAGCCTCTGCTGTTGCCCTTCCCCTAGAGCCAGAATGAGACTTGGCCCTCCGTGCTCTGTACATTCTTCTTGCGTGTTCTATCTCCGTGCCTCTGACCGAAAGAATGTTCATGCAAGAAGTGTGACTCTGTCACAGAAACAAGCACCAAGGGAAGAACAAGGGGAAGGAAATAAAATGACAGGGGGCTGGAGCAATAGTACAGTGGGGAGGTCGATTCCTGCCATCCCAGATAGTCCCTCGAGCACCACCAGGAGTGATCCCTGAGTGCAGAGTCAGGAGTCAGCCCTGAGCATCACCAGGTGACCCCCCCCGCCAAATCATCATCATCATCATCATCATCATCATCATCATCATCATCATCATCATCATCATCTAGGGCAGGGGAGATAACTCAAAGGGCTGGAGCACTGCATTGCATACAGGAGTCCTGGGCTTGATCCCTGACCTCGCGTCACTGGGAGTCAGCCCCCAGTACCAAACCCTTGAGTGCTACCTGGGATGTCTCTCCACCCCAAAATACAAGAGTCAAAAAATTAAGAAGAAACTAGAAGGAAATGCAAGTGTTTGCGCAAGGTGCTGAGATAGTCGTTCTGGTCCTCTGGCACTTGTGTGGAGCTTCTGTCTGTTGTCTGGAGCCGGGAGGGTTGAATCCAAATGGAGGCGTCACCGAGGGTTGCACTCTGCTCTGTAGGTTGGTGAGTCGAGACCGTGGCCAGGCCCAGAGGCAGCAGGGTGGGCAGAGATGGGCAAGGGCCAGGCAGTGGGCGTTGTAAGCCCTGGCTGCACCGATGATGTTTCTCATCTATCCTTTCAGGGGTTGGGGTCTGAGAGTTTTCGAATGTTCCGCCTTCAGGGGCAGGCAGGTGCCAGGTACAGAGAATGCAGGGGGCAAGTTAAAAAAGGCTAAAAATGACCAATGGCCAGAGAGGTACGACGGCAGGAGGGGGTTTGTCTTGCACATGGCCTACGTGTCAGTCCCTGGCACCCCAGAGCATGTGCTGAGCTCTACCACAAGGGATGCCTGAGCACAGAGCCAGGAATAAGACCTGATGGGGCATGGCTGGGTACGGCTCCCTCCTATTAAAAAAAAAAAAAGCTAAATGCAATCAGACATTTAAAAATGGGGCCAGGGTTCCTGGGGCATGGCCGAGAGTGACCCTTAGCACAGAGCTGGCGTGGCCCCTGAGTGCTGCTGGGTGTGGCCCCACCCCCATCAGAAAGAAAAGAGCAATTGGGAAGAAAGGGCTGAGATGGACTTTAGGGACAGTATAATGCTGTATTTAAAAAGTGAGTATCTAGGACAGGAGAGCCGGAGAAGCAGTCCGTTGGCTAAGCCGCTTACTTCAGCAAGCACTGATCTGGGTTGGATCCCCGGCATCCCACATGGTCCCTTGAGCCCTGCCAGGAGTGATCCCAGAGCATAGTACCAGGAGTATGCTTTGAGCACCACGAAGTAAGGCCCCAAACACAACAAAATAAAAAGGTAAACATGACAGTATATTGCCCATTTCACTCTTAATGATTCTGTTAATATTTAACTCATCTTATCATAATTTGGGGTTTGGGAAGAGAAGAGTTGGGCCACTTCTGGGTGTGCTTAGGGCTTATTCCTGACTCTGTGCTCGGGCATCACTCCTGACAGTGCTCCCAGGACGTAATATGATGCCTGGGATTGAACCCGGGTCAGCAGCATGCAAGGCAAGTGCACTGACCACTGTACGTCCTCCCCGGCCCAATTATGATAATTAATACATTAATAAGTGTTTGACTGGTTGAATGCTACAAGAAGAAAATATCCTGGGACTGGAGTGATAGCATAGCGGGAAGGGCATTTGCCTTGCACACAGCCGACCCTGGTTCGATTCCCAGCATCCCATATGGTCCCCTAAGCAATGCCCGGAGTAATTCCTGAGTGTATGACCTAGGAGGAGCCCCTGTGCATCGTCAGGTGTGATCCAACAAGAAAAAAAAAAAGAAGAAAACATTCAATCCTACCAGAAAGTGGGGCAATGAGCAGAAACTTTCTCAAAGAAGAAATTCAAAGGGCAAAAAGACACATGAAAAAATGCTTTTCATCACTAATCATCAGGGAGATGCAGATCAAAACAACAATGAGATATCATCTCACACCACAGAGACTGGCACAAAGAACAAGTGTGGATGTGGGGAGAAAGGGATTCTCCTTCTCTGTTGGTGGGAATGCCAGTCCTTTTGGAAAACAATATAGATGTTTCTCAAAAAGCTAGAAATTGAGCTCCCATTTGACCCAGTAATACCACTTCTGGGAATATACCCTGGGGGCCCCCAAAACACACAGAAGAAACACCATCTGCACTCCTAATTCACTGCAGCACTGTTCACCATAGCCAGAATCTGGAAACAGCATGATTGCCCAAGAACAGACGAATGGATAAGAAACTATTGTACATCTACACAATGGAATACTATGAAGCTGTCAGGAAAATGAAGTCATGAAATTTGGCTATAAATGGATGGACATGGAGAATGTCATGCTGAGTGAAATGAGTCAGAAGGAGAGAGACAGATACAGAATGACTGCATTCATTTGTGATATATAAAATATATATATACATATATATATATATATATATATATATATATATATATATATATATTGATTTGCTCGAGCGGGCCCAGTAACGTTTCCATTGGAGATTTTGTTGTTACTGTGTTTGGCATATCGAACACATCACGGGCGGCTTGCCAGGCTATGCTGTGCGGGCGAGATACTCTCGGTAGCTTGCCAGGCTCTCTGAGAGGGGCGGAGGAATCGAACTCGGGTCGGCCATGTTGGCTGCGTGCAAGGCAAATGCCCTACTGCTGTGCTATTGCTCCAGCCATATAGCAGAAGAATAATATCCATGGCCAGGGAAAACAGGGGTTAGGAGGACTGGTTAGTGGTTGGAACTAACCATAAGTGTGTGGGGGGTCTGAGGGTAGGTAAGATAGAGAAGAGACCAGTATGACAATAATAGCTGGGAATGATCACGCTGGACAAGATCTGAGTGTGAAAAATAGGTAAAGGGATATTCTTGATAACATTTCAGTATCAATATTGCGAACCACAATGCCCAAAAGGGGGGGGGAGAAAGACAGAGAGAGAGAGACAGAGAGAGGCAGAGACAGAGACAAAGACAGAGGCACACAGAGAGAGAGGCAGGCAGGGGGTGGGGGTGGTGGGAGGGAACCTGGGGACACTGGTGCTGGGAAATGTACACTGGTGGAGGGACGGGTGTTGGAATATTGTATGACTGAAATTCAATCATGAACAGCTTTGTAAGGGTCTGTCTCACAGTGATTCAATAAAAAAAAGTGCTTGAGAAAAATGGTAGGAAACAGCGACCTGGGAATAGGGAAGGGTGTGGAACAGTGAAGCTGCCATGTGTTTATGAGACGACGTCTTGTCTGGAGAGTAACTGAACAGCATAAACATGTTCTACGAAGACGGGGAATCATTGCTGGCAGATTCTGAGCACTGAACTGATGGCCTGGGAACGCTGCTTCCATTATAGGCCGTGGGCTGCTCAATTTGATTTTGTAAAATAATATCGATCACTTTGATAAAAATCAGTGTTAGCTGCAAAATGAGCTTAGGAACAGAAAATCATGCTATTACTCACTTAGCATGTTGACAGCTGAAAAAACAGCCCACAGTGTAATGTCACACTTGCACCCCCAACTAAATTCTCCGTGGACAATCCCAGTTGACAGGAAAAATGAGTCCATAAGCAACATCTGACAGTCTGCAATATCCCAAAACATCTTCAAATCTCATTTCCTTAAAAGAGAACTGGGGCTGGACCGATAGGATATTGGGAAGGGCGTTTGCCTTGCACAAGGCCAACTCTGGTTTGACCAGGATTTACTGGACCCCACCGGGAGTGATCCCTGAGTGTGGAGGCAGAATTAACTGGAAAAATAAAGGGGGCAGAAGGCATAAAGGGAAGGAAGGCAGGACTATTTCTTCGGGGAAAACATGCCAGGGGCTGGGGAGCAAGGGAGAAGGGGAGTGACTGCTAACGGCATAAGGTTTCTTGGGGATGATAAAAGCATTCTAAGGTTGGTTCAGGGGGCAGAGCCATAGTGCATGATGGGTAGAGCATTTGTCTTGTGTGTGGCTGACACAGATTTGATCCCCAGCATCCCATAGGACACCCAGAGTCTGAGTCCTCCACCCCCACTTCCCACCCCAGGAGTGATCCCTGAGCACTGCTGGGTATGACTCCAAACAAACAAAAAATTAGATCAGGATGATAATCACGAAACTCTTTAACTATGATAGAAATGATGGAACTGCATACTTTAAACAGGTGCAAATTGTATCTCAACAAAGCTGATGAAAAAAAGTGGCCTAGAGCTCAGGAATGTGGCTCAGTACCTAAATTGCCCGCCTTAGACCTCCCTATGCTCCAGGTGCAATCCTGGTGGCACTGCTGGCTGGGACCCAGGACCATGAGAACTTTGCCCCACCAGCCAAGTGTATGACCCCTTGTTCCCAGAGAGGGAAGGGAGTGGGGACGTGTTTAAGGGGAGCGTGAGTAATGGCCACTATCAGACTCTGAAAGCAGAGTCCCTCACTCAGCTCATTCTCAGCAACCTGTTAAGTGGACAGCGGAGATCCCTTTCAGGAGTGAGAACACGGGCAGGGGGAGCTCAGTGACTTGCCGAAGACCACTGCACATGAGGAGCTCAGGAGAGCAGTTATCTTTCTTTCCAAGGAGCAGCAGGAGACCTGCCTGTCTTCTTCCTTCTTTCTTTCCTTCCTTCCTTCCTTTCTTTCTTTCCTTCCTTCCTTCCTTCCTTCCTTCCTTCCTTCCTTCCTTCCTTCCTTCCTCCCTTTCTTCCTCCTTCCTTCCTTCCTCCCTTCCTCCCTTCCTTCCTTTCCCCTTCCTTTTTTCCTTCCTTCCTTTTTTCCTTCCTTCCTTTTTTCCTTCCTTCCTTCCTTCCTTCCTTCCTTCCTTCCTTCCTTCCTCCCTCCCTCCCTCCCTCCCTCCCTCCCTTCTTCCTTCCTTCTCTTCCTTCTTCCTTCCTTCTCTTCCTTCTTCCTTCCTTCTCTTCCTTCTTCCTTCCTTCCTTCCTTCCTTCCTTCCTTCCTTCCTTCCTTCCTCCCTTTCTTCCTTCTTCCTTCCTTGCTCCCTTCCTCCCTTCCTTCCTTTCCCCTTCCTTTTCCCTTTCTTTTCCCCTCCCTCCCTCCCTCCCTCCCTCCCTCTCTCTCTTTCTTCTTTCTCTCTCTTTTTTTTTCATTCTCCCTCCCTCTGCCCCTCCACTTGGCAAAGCTCCTCCTGAAAAGTGTGTCTGGGAATGACAAAGGAATTCTTTGGTGCTACGTAAATATTTGGGGATGGCGGCTTTCCTTTTCAGCTCACTTAGTTAAAATAGAACATTTATAAGTTTACTCTATAGCATATACACTACATATATGTGTAAACACACACGTGATATATGCTCACCAGTCTCAAGTAATACATTAATTTTCTCTCAAAGCACTGTTTGGCAGCTGTTCCCTCCAAACCGCGCCCCCTGCCCTGGGAGGCACACAGAGCAGTTCTCCGTGCTTGAGGGACTATGCAGGTCCCGGGGGGAGACTGGGTCCCACCCCCTGCATGCTTTCTGATCCCTTGAGCCCTTGTTCTTCCTTCTCTTTCTTTCCTCATGCCTCCTCTGGGGCCGAGTGATGTGATTGCTGACGGTTGGACCCAGCTGTTAGGGATGCAGCTCCCGGTCTGACGGCCCACAGCTCTGAGCACAGTTGGTGTGGAGGGGTCTTGGGAACACTCGAGCACCCAGGGCAGCAGACACTGGACTCACCAGCAGGGCTTGCGATGTAGGGCAGGAACGAGGAACGTGGTGCTCTTTTACTGAAGGACCCTCTGGGGGTCAGGGAGATGATGCAAGTAGCAAAGGTCATGCCCGACAGGTGTGAGGCTTGAGTTCGATCCCTAACTGCCCTACCACCCCCGGTCACGCTGGAAGTGTCCCCTTATTTATTATTATTTTTAAAAAGACCTATCTGGGGCCAGAGAAAGCCCAGGTAGAACACATGCCTTGCATGAGAGAGCACCTCCAGAGGGGTTCCTTTAGAACCCGCCCCCCGCCCCCCCCACACACACATCATAGCGCAGGGTGGGGGAGTGTGACAGGCTCAGGTCCCCCGCTGGCTGGAGGCGTGAGAGTGGCCCTCCCGGCCCTCTTGGGGCGCCCTCCTGCGGCATGAATCTTTATGTCTTTGGAGCTTGTTTTCCTTGTCTTCGCCTCTTGTGATTGATGAATTCGGCTCCAAAGAGAGGCTGCCCTGATTTTCCTGCATGGCAGATCTAGGTGGTTTGCCCATGTGCATCCCTCACCAAGACGGCCCCGTCCCCCTGGCCCCCGTGTGAAAAGTGACAGGAGCTGGAAGAAGGAATGTCCGCTCTCTCAGGAAGCACTGGCCTGAGCCCGCACCCTTTAGAGGGGAGACCAGCACCCCAGAGGGACGGAGTGGTCAGGGCAGGCCAAGGACCAATCCCCTCCTGCCTGTGCTCCTTCCATGGGGGCCCTGGGCCAGCTTTGCTCCCTTTGGACTTTTCTCCATCCTTTCTGTCTTTCTCCGGTTTGGGGCCCACATCCAGCGGTGCCCAGTGGTTCTGGTGCCTCAGGGCACCTTTCCTTCACTGTGACCGTCCCGGGACGAGCGAGCCAGGAGTTTGATGTCCCTGAGCCCAACCCTTGATGTGCGAAGCCAGTGTCAAGGCTTCAGAGGTGGGGGCGGGGCTTGCAAGGATGTGGGGGCCCTTGTTGTGCTCCTGGGTGAGGGTGGGGCTGGGCATGGGGGCCTTCACTCCCTCTCTGTGCGGTTCTGAAGGAGGTGTTCCTGGGAACTGACTGCCCGGCCGTGGGGAACCGGCCGCTCACCCCCCCAACCCCCCGCAAGACTAGAATTGGCTTTGCTTGTCTACAAGGTTCTGTGTGATTGCACAAGTCTCCCCACTTCACTGACCAGCCCCCCTGCAGCAACCCCAGGCCCGTTCCACACGGGGTCGGGGCCAACTCCACAGAGCGCAGAGAGCCAGGGGTGTGGATGGGCGCAGGGGCCAACGGGTGAACCCCACAACATGTTCCAGGGCCCCAGGTTCCCGAAGGGTTTGCGCGCTGACTGAGCCGAGTGGAACCCCGACACAAGCAGCCCCGGCTCCCACTGCGCTTCAGGAGCCCTGGAGACTCGCCGGAGGATCTGATTCTCTCTGCTCAGGACTTCCTCTGTGGCCCCCCGCAGGTGGGCTGCTGCCCCCCTGCACACAGACCCTCGGCTTTCCCTGCCCTGGAGGAGCGTAAGGGGGCGAGAGCAGCATGTGTCTGCATCTCTCTCCTGGGTTGCTCCTTCTTTTGGGGTGTGTTTTGGGGGTGCCCACCAGACCGTGCTCGGGACTGACTCCTGGCTCTGTGCTCAGCAACCACTCCTGGTGGTGCTTTGAGACCACATGGCTGATGGGGATTGAACCCGGGTTGGCCGCATGCCAGGCAGGTGCCTGCCCCACTGTACACTCTCCCCAGGTTATTACTTGTGTTTCTCTCAGGGCTGTGCCAGTGGAGTTCGGGCCAGCTCTGCTGGGGTCACCGGGATCGTGGACCTTGCACCGTCTCAATGCATGATCTTCCACTCGGGCGTGTCCCTGTCCCTTTGCAGAGAACCCAGCCCTTCTAGCAGCACCGTCCCCGTGGAGGTCACATGGTAGCATGGACATCTTCCCACAGCAGCCCTTGGCTGGCCACCGCTCACCTAACTTAGCCTCCACACCTGTCAAAGAAGGCAACGACCTGAGTCGGGCCAATTTCCTGATGTCCCGATCATGCATGTGGCGAGGGCAGGTGACCACACTAACTTTAGCAAGAGAGTGTGGGCTGGACAGTCAGTGGCCAGCCGCATCCTGACCTTCTCCATCAAGTAGAGAGAAGAGCCATGACAAGGGCCCAGGAACGATCTGGTCACCATCACCAGAGGCAGTGACCAGCAGGTAGCCCTGCCAGCACTGTGCTGAACAGGGGAGCATAGACCCTCAATGATGGGGGCCATGGAAGTAGCACAGTAGGTAGGGCTTTGACCTTGCATGCAGCTGGCCTGGGTTCCATCCCTGGCAGGAGTCATTCCTGAGTGCAGAGCCCTGAGCACCACTCTGTGGGGCCCCAAACCAAAAAACATTCCCAGAGGAAATGGGGGACTGGAGTGACGCAGAGAGGGAGAGAGGGCGCTGGGCTCAGGAATGAGGGAGAGAGGAATGCTGGGCTGGACAGAGTGGCAGGCACCCACGTTCCTCTCCCTGAAGGACTTCTGGAATGTTTCCACTTGAAATCTCTTTGATCCTGAGACTTTTAAAAATTTTTTTGGAGGGGGGCTGGGGGCTACACCCTACTGTGCTCAGGAGATACTCCTGACTCAGTACTAGGGGGTCTCTCCAGGTACACATTGCTTAGGGGACCCATGCCCAGACACTACTGGAGTAACCTCCGGGCTCTAAGCCACAGTGACCCCCAAGCATCCCCAGAAGTTACATGGCCCCATGGGATTGTGACTCACAGTTTAAGCTGGGCTCTCGGGGGGGGGGGGGACAGGAGGAGAAGAGAAAAGTTTTCAGGGAAAGCCAAACATGCTACACGAGCCCCTCGGAAGACCCCTAGGAGTGTCAGCTGCCACTAGGAGGGTAGTCGAGGGCAAGGGGAGTGGGGGAAAACGAAGAGAGAAGGAGCAGAGATGAGGGCAGGGAAATGATGGAAAAGTCTAGAAGAGCTGGAGAGTGGCTTAGGGTGCAGGTGCCGGCCCCGCCCACGTGAGGCTCGAGGGTCCCTCAGGGATGCAGAGACGCCCTGGGAAGGTCTGGGAGGTGAGCAGAGTGGGGCGGGTTTGTGGCTGGTGGTGTGATGGGAAGGGAAGAATTGGGGGAACTATCTGCAGCTGCCCAAAGTGACCAAGCCTCCAGCCATTGTCAACGGGTCATGCCCCACACACCCGTTGACCGGCATGGCACTTGATGATGTGTTGTCGTGGCATGGGGACTGGGGTTGACCCGAGTTTCTGCCCTAGGCCAGGGTGGGGCTCAGCTGAAAGTGGGCAGCTAAGGCGCAGGGAAGGTGGCAGAAACCCACCCAGTACCTACTTGCCTCGCATGGCATACACACCTGCGTCTGTCCAGACAAACACGGAGGCATCTCCCTCTCTCCCCCACACAGTGGGCAAGGCTGGCTCTCGTGCTGCTCAGGAGACACCAAAGCCTTGCCCAGATGCAGGCACAGGGACAAGGCCGGGCTGCTGCCTGCCTCTGGCTCAGGCCAGCAGCGCCAGCAGCGAAAGTCTTCTCGGTAATGTGCTGGCTAGAGACTGGCAACCAAACGCCACCCAGGGGCTGGTACGGGCCTATTCCTTCACCGTGCCGGTGGCTCCTTATTTCCCAAGGGGACACCAAATGTGTCAGCTCCTCCTCCCCTCCTGGAGAAATGCCTGGGCCTTTCCCTGGGGGAGATATCCTCCTCCTGACGCCCTCCCATCTCATCCCGGTGGTTGTCTCCGGGCACACACCCGCCCCCCACACCCGTTGACAGTCTGGCCCAGCCAGCAGGCTTCGACGCTCCTCATTTGGCTCATTTTATTGGTTTCAAATTCCCTCATGGAAGGTCCAGTGGAAGTCTTGGAAGGGATTTGGGCTCAGCACAGCTGAGAGATAAACACAGTGAATGAAAGGCGAGGAGACGTCATTGCCAAGGTTAGAACATTAGTGTTTGGGGCTTGCTTCTCCCTTGTGTGAGAGGGGAAGAAAATGTCCTGCTTTCTCCGTGAGACGAGGAGAGATGTTGTATCAAGTAGAGTGTAATCCTGGCAGTCGCCTTCTCTTGCTGCCAGAGAGGACCCTGCAGTGTTTAATCTCCCACCACTTTCTCCGTGCCTCCCTTATGGCGCTTTTCACTTTCTGCCAAGTTATTTATATCCTGGTCTTGATATTTCATTTTTGTTTCTGGTATGTGTGTGTGTGCGTGTGTGTGTTCCTATATCTGCTTCTGTGAAGAGTTTTCAGTGGATTGTGCATAGAAAGTGCTCAAGAAGCCTTGCAGTACAGAGCCTTGAATGGGCGAATTGATGAGGTGATGGGAGAAGAGGTAGATGGGTGGATGGATGGAAGGATGAACGCGTGCATGTGTGTATTATGGACGGACGCATGCCCGCATGGAACATATGTGGGTTGATGGACAGAGGGATGAATGTGTACATGTGTGATGGATGATGAATGGGATCATGTGTGGGTGGGTCGAGGGATGGAAGGGTGAATGAATATACACTTTTGTGGATGATGGATGGCTTCACAGGGCAGAGTTTGGCTGGACTGTCCCCTCTTGGGGACCCAGCACAGAACACGCCCAGAGCGGGAGATCACCGTGTTTGTGGGATGAATGAGTACTCCACACGGGCAGCCCCGAGTGAGGGGTTGGGCTGTGCTTTGACTTGTGACATGCTGGGTGACCTTCTCCTTGTTGGGTCTCTTTGCCATCAACTGCAGAGTCAAGCAAATGCTCCTTTTTTAGTTCATCCTCTTCTAGAACATTCTACAATGAATGTCTTGCATCAAGGGAGCAGTCGTCGGAGACTTTGTTTCACAGCATCGAGCAGATCTGGGAAAATGAGACTTTGAAAGTACAGCTTGGTGCATATCTCTTGGGTCTCACATACCTATTTGGACCCTTCCCAAATAAAGCTCCCCAGAACCCTGACTTATGTGATACTGGGCTAAGAGGGGGCCCCCATTTTATATATTTATACATATAAATAGGGGGTGGGAACCATAGCCAGTGGTACTCAGGGCTTACTCCTGGCTCTGTGCTCAGCAATCATTCCTTGGGGGACCATTTCTGTTGCTGGGGCTTGAACTGGGCTGGCCACATGCAAGACAAAAGCCTACATGCTATGATATCTCTCTGGCCCTGTGGAGGTGCATCCTCATTACAGAGATGCGAATTTGACTTGCATTTATGTCCAGACCTCAGGGAAGTCTCACAAGTTGCCACGAGCTCTGCCCTGGGCCTGAGGGAGGAACGGGTGTATGGGGTGAAGAGAGAAAAGGCACGGGGAGTTGGGAAAGACCGTGTTGGGGCCAGGGGTTGGGGAAGGGATGCCCCTTGCTCACCCACTCCTGCCCCTCCTGGCCACCCGGGTTGAAGCCTTCTGATGCCACTGTGTTTTCTAAGACAACTATATTACGGTCTAAATAAATCGCACCTGCATACTTTGTTTAAAAAAATAATGCCAGGCGCTCGAAATGTGGTTAGTGCGTCTCTGGAGCTGAGCTTCCCTGTTTCATCTCATTTCGAGGTAAATAGCTCTGTGTGCTATGGGCACTGCTGCATTGGCCCACTCAGGAAATGTGGGCGAGGCACAGGCTTTGCCTGCTGAGGCCTCTGGGAAAGACTCCTGAGCAAGGAGCTGGGAGTGGGTCCCAAGCACCACCAGGTGTAGCCTCCAAACCAAACCAACCAACCAACCAACCAACCAACCAACCAACCAACCAACCAAAATTCAAAAAAGAAGAGAATTGTGCTTTGTCGAAGGGGAAGCAGAAGCAAACGCAAACAAGGACCTGGAGCTCAGGCCTGTTCTCACAGCCCTGGGTGTGAGCGTGAAGGGTCACAGGGAGAGCCCAGCATGACGGCAGCCTCCGTCCAGTCACATCTACAGAGGAAGAAGGTCTGGAACTGGTTGTTCAAACTGGGTTGGCTGCTTCACCGATGCTTACGGAGGGTATTTTGTTGATAAGCACTGTTTTCCCGTTGTTCATCGATTTGCTCGAGTGAGCCCAGTAACGCCTCCATTGTGAGACTTGTTACTGTGTTTGGCATATTGAATACATCACAGGTAGCTTGCCAGGCTTTGCCATGCGGGCGAGATACTCTCCGTAGCTTGCTGGGCTGTCCAAGAGGGGCGGAGGAATCGAACTCGGGTGGGCAGAGTTGACCATGTACAAGGCAAACGCCCTACCCCCTGTGCTATCGCTCCAGTCCTTTGTTGATAAAAATCCCTATAATTGCATGTATCTCCTCCTTCCTTTTCTTCCTTATCCTCCCTCCATCTCTTCCTTCCTTTCTTCTTTCCTTCTTTTTTCCCTCCCCTTTCTCTTCCCTTCTTTCCTTCCCTTCCCTCCCTCTCCTTTCCTCCCTTCCTTCCCTTCCTCCCTCCCTATCCCCTTTCCTTCCCTCTCTTCTCTCTTCCCATCCACCTCCTTTCCTTCTCTCTTCCCCTTTCTCTTTTATTCTCTTCCTCGCTCCTTCTCTCTCTCTCTTCTGCACTGAGCAATAGTTGGGCCTTGGCTCACCCCCAGCAGTACTTGGGAGGCTGTGCAGTAATTGCGATAAAATGCAGAACCTCTCACATACCAAACAGATGCTCTGTCACCTGAACCACACCCCCACCCCTTCAGCAGCATCTAAAATCTCCTTTTGCGGGGGGACAGAGATAGCACAGGGGTTAAGTTCCTTCCCAAGCACGCAGCTGACCCTAGTTCCATCCTCAGACTGCATATGGGCCCAGCACTGCCAACAGCGCTCCTGAGCCAGGAGTAATCCCTGAGCACTGAGGATGAGGCCCCTAATCCAAACCAAACCAAAACAAAGAACTGCTCCTTCCGGAGAATCTCAGCTGGGACCGTCTCCCAGGCCTTCAGTCCTGTCTCCCTGTTCCCCACCTTCTGTGCCATCCTCCCAGTGGCCCTAGTTGTCAGAAATGCCCCATCTCATCCCCGCGGACACCCGGGTACACAGACCTGTGGGGGCGGGGGTGGGCACGGATGTAACTGCTGCTCTGCAGACTCTCTCCCGTGGGAGATGCCACCCAGCCCCAATCCTGAAGCACAAATCTCCTGAGGCCTCTTGGGATGAGGTGTGAGCGAGGAGAGGGGGACGCCGCGGCTCTGGCAGACAGAAAGCAAACAGCGCAGGGGGTGGCAGGCTGCGTTTTATTCATGGTTGATTTAAACACCCTTCATGTCCTGTTGCTCAGAAAAATAAATGTATTGTTTAAGAAACCCCGCAGGCTTGCCCGCATGCTCGCGCCTCCTGAGAGAACACAGAGTGTAGAAAATGGTTGGGAGAGCCAGGAGGAGCCTCCTTAGGGAGGGCTGTTCTTCCCCGCGCAAGACTCCTGGGGGAACCCTACATGGTCGAGGAGGGGGTGGTAGGGGCCCTGAAGTTTCCGGGGCTGCTCCAGAGAAGAGTCCAGCCCCAAGTCCGTGCAGATGGGCCTGTCGTGGGGTTGCTGTTGGCCTCAGTGGCTCCGGTCTCTCCTTCCCCCACCTACCAGATGTGGAGTCTTCAGGCCACGCCTCAGAGCAAAATAAACAACTCCTGGTGTCCCCGGCTCAGCTGCCTGAGGCCTTGGTTTCAGACAGGGTCGTGTGGAATTGTGCTTTTGGTTGGTTGAGATGCAAAAGGTGCAGGAAGACAGACATTTGTGGCCACCATCTGCCCACTCCATCTCGCTTCCCTCGGACGTTTCTCCTGCAATCCCTGAGCCCATATCGGGAGGACAGACGCTGAGGAGGGACAGTGTTCGGGGACATTTAGCAGCTGTTTCCCAGGGTTCGGCTTTGCTGCGGTCTCTGGCTTCAGTGTCAAACACCCAGACATGCAGAGTGTGCGCAGAACGCCCCAGGGCAGCGAGAACTTTCCAGGCCTTTCTAGATATCCAGCCAGGAAGTCAAAATGGAAAATTTACCCAGAAAGAAAACAGGAAAACTGGGGTGGGAAAATAGCGCCATGCGCAAGGCTTCAGATCTGATCCCTCACGCACCCCTGCCACCAGGGGCCTGGGCCTGGGCCTGAGCCCCCAACCCTGAGCCCAGGAACAAATACCACTGGGAGGGCCAGCTGTCCCTCGAGCACTGCTTGGAAGACACCCCCACAAAAAAAGAACAAAAGGAAGTTTTGTGTATATGTCACGCATATAACCCAGGACCTCACACACGCAAAGCATGTGCTCCAGCACAGAGCTATGGTACCCGAGGAAAGCGTTCCTTCCCATGTGCTCAGACTCAAAGTTTTCCTCAAAGAAAGGGGTTGCTAAGTCTTTTAAAGGTTCTGCGTATATGTGTGTGTATATATGTGTGTGTATATGCATGTATATGTGTGCGCGCATGTGTGTATATGTATGTGGATGTATGTATGTGCGTGTGTGTATGTATGTGTGTGCCTGTATGTAAATGCTCACGTGTGTATGTGTATATACACAGGTGTGCGTATGTGTGTATGTATGTGTTTTCATGTGTGTGCGTGCATGTGTATGTGCTCGTGTGTATGTGTGTGCATGTATGTGTGTGGAAGTGTGTGTGCATGTGTGTATGTATGGATGTGTGTGGATGGATGGATGTGTGTGTGTGTATGTGTGTTGCTGTGGTGTGATGCTCAAATGCCTAGTTACCATCCTGGCAGCTCTGGCCTGAGTCGGGGGCTCAGGAGTGAACCCCTGGCCCCAGCCAGCAGGAACAAGAAGGGGGCTTCCTTACTGTGCACTCCACACCGCCTGCCGAGATCTTCCCACTGTGACTCCTGAGGGGAGGGCCTGAGGCCAGGAGGCATTTGCTGTGGTCTGCCTCAGCTACCAACTGCTCCTTCAAATGGAGACCCCCATGAGAGCTTGGAAGGGGCAAACAACGGGGCCCTTTCCTATCCTGGGGCTCAGAAGGACCGGCAGTTCACAGAGAAAAGGGTCAGCTGAGCGCTCCTTGCAGTGGGCTGTCACCCGAGCCCTGTGGGGTGTGGGCGCAGAAGCCCAGCTTTCCCGTCATGGCAGGTGTGACCGCTGAGGTGTGGAGCCCTTCAGCCTGAGGAGAAGGAAAGATGAACCAAGATCGGTGGGCAGGGGCAGGGCTCACGGGTGACACAGCATGTGAACCACTGGACCACGAGCCACCACTCTTTGGAGGCCTGGCATTTCTCTGGGAGCAGGAAGAGGCCTCACCTGCTTGTTCAGACCATGTTCCCAGGTTCTCCTGGAGCTTTGGTGATTGGCCAAAACCAAAGGCCAGGACAGGGAGCAACCAGCTAAGGCTGAGGCAGCCTATGACCGCAGCATCTCGGAGGTGAGTTTCCTTCATGGGCACAGGTTTTGTTTTTGGAGACAGCCTAGGGCTCACCCACGAGCCTCTGGCTCAGTGACCGGGTACAGAAAACCTCCCACGGGCTGGAGCAATAGTACAGTGGGTAGAACATTTGCCTTGCACATGGCTGACCCAAGTTCAATCCCCAGCATTCCATATGGTCCACTGAGCACTGCCAGGAGTGGTTCCTGAGTGCAGAGCCAGGAGTAACCCCTGAGCATTTCTGGGTGTGACCCAAAAAGCAAAAACAAAACAAAACCAAAAAAAAAAAGCCCTCCCAACTGGCCCTCTGCAATGGTGTTCTGTGGGGTTTCTGGGCCTCGCAGCTTCCTGAGCCACACCAGGGCCCGGACTCAAACATCAGCCCCAGCCCACTCAGAAACCCCCCCACAGGAACCAATAGGTCACTCAGAAGGGTTTCTACCTTCCTGCTGAGAACTGGAAAGTGAAAGGGGAGGTGACATACACCTGCAGGGGTATCTGAGTGTGACTGTGTCTGTGTGAGCATGTGAACATGTCTGTTTATGAATGTGTGTCTACGTGAGTGTGTGAACATGTGAGTCTGTGTGTGTGAATGTGTGTCTGAGTGTATGTGAATATGCATATGTA
Organism: Sorex fumeus; assembly: GCF_029834395.1. Taxonomy (NCBI): domain Eukaryota; kingdom Metazoa; phylum Chordata; class Mammalia; order Eulipotyphla; family Soricidae; genus Sorex; species Sorex fumeus. The sequence goes on along the minus strand of NW_026606060.1, from coordinate 4,234,221 downwards.
TAGGAGTATGTGTGTGTGAGCATGTGTATGTGTATGAGCATGTGAATGTATGAGTGTGTGCATGTGAGCACATGAATATGTATGTATGAATATGTGTGAGCATGTTAATGCATGTGTGAGCTTGTGAATGTGTATGTGAGTGTGTGTGTGTGTGTGTGTGTGTGTGTCCCAGGCACATGTCCCTGTCACTGTGAGCAAGGGTTTACAGCTTCCAGCGCCTCTCAGGCATCCGGGTGCTCTTCTGAGACCTTTTGCCAGAGTCCTTTGGTTGGTCACACTCTGTCTGACTAAACTCGGGCATTCGTCCTTGGGACTGTCATCATTTTAGATGAGAAAAAATGAGCCCCAGGTGGGGCTCCTCACAGTCCAAGCCCCTCCCATCAATGAGGGCAGTTTCTGGCTTCCCTACTAAGTCCATGGCTCTGGAAGGCTGTGGAGAACCTGTCACTCAGCTTAATGGCCATCCAAGGGCAAACTCTCACCCCCAAATGCCTTTGCTCCACCTGCCTACCAGCTCCCGTTCTGCTGCCTCCCTTACCTCCCCCCAGACTGTGGATGGAGAAAGGCCTGATGCTCATCTGGGTCAGGCAGGCTTAGAATGAGCCGGATCCTGAACACAGCGGGTTCTGGAGCCAAATTCTCTGCCATGTGCGGGACAGTGGTGCGGGGGTCCCGGGGTCCTGAGGGCGTTGCTGGCAGAGCCTGGTTTGGAGAAGAGGCAAGTCTGCCAGGAGGCAGCGCCGTTTTCTGAAAGCAGCAGAAGCGAACCACACAACAGCAAACGCTGTGACCGTGCGAAAGGCCTCCCCACCTAGGACACTTTTCCCGGGTACGATGCTGGTGCAGGGAAGGTGTGTCGGGGGTATCAGCCATCAGCCCGGTGCAGAAACAGGGGTCCCCTCCCCGGAGGCCACCCTGACTCTCCCTCATTCCAGTGGCTGCTTGCCGTGGCTGACTGCACTGGCTGCAGGCTGGGAAAGGCCACCGAGCCCCTCGCCACTCCAGATCTCGGGGAAATGCCACCCTGGGGGCTGGCTGTTGCATAATACGACACCCGGCTCCGTGTGTAGGGCTGTTCTATAAATATCCAGGAGGCGACATATGGCCATCCCCACCCCCACCTGTCAAAACTGTGACTACAGCACTTCTGACACCAGAAGGCAGCCGGGAGGCTGGGCCAGGATTCGAAATGCTGCGGAGGTAATTCGCGCCATGGCGAAGGGGCACCATATGCTTTGGGGTTGCCAGCTGCCTACAGGCTGGGGGACAGGGTTGAGCGCCAGCCTGCCAAATCCTCATGCTGGGGTGGGGCACTTGGGTGCCACTGTCTCTCCTGGGAAAAATCCTCTGGGGACCAGAGTTTTCCAAATAGGGGACACAAAGGGGAAAACAGGCTGCTCCCTCCCCCTCCCCCGCAAGTTACCTTGGATAACATCAGGCCTGGCCAAATAGTATTTCTTTTTTCTTAAAAAAAAAAAAGTTTGGGTTTCCCCCCCCTCTCTTTTTGGTTACATTGGCTAAAGATCAGGAAAGCGCCGGCTCTCTTTCTTGGATAGAGAAAGCGCCGGTCAGAGAGAGGGAAAGCAAAGCCTGGCGGCACCCCTGCAGGGAGAGGGTCCGGGCACGTCTACCGCGACGCGCTGGTCTCGGCCAGGCGGTTGTTCATGATGCCCAGCGCGCCCACGCCGCCCGAGAAGCCGTTCTGGCGCGTGTTGACGCACACGCCGCGCGGGTAGCCGTTGGCCGTCTCGGACAGCTGCTTCTGCAGCAGCGCCAGCGACACCTTGTTGGAGGCCGTGAGGTCGCGCATGGAGATGAGCTCGCCCGACAAGCGGCGGCCGTCGGGGTCGCCGTCGCGCGCGGCGGGCGCGGGGCCCAGCGCGGCCAGGCGGCGGCGCAGCCGGGACCCGGGCGTGATGGCATTGCGCCGGGCCAGGGGCGCGCCGGGCGCCGGGCAGCAGCGCGCGCAGCAGCTGCAGCTCAGCTTCCGCAGCATCCAGTTGAGCACCTGCTTGATGAGGATGGAGATGACGTTGAAGAGCGAGTAGATGCAGCAGACGCCGAGCAGGATGAAGAGGAAGTTGCCCAGGCGGTAGAGCCCCTGGTTCCGGTAGGCGGCCTGCTGGCTGCTCACCAGGTCCCCGAAGCCGATGGTGCTGAAGGTGACGAAGCAGAAGTAGAGCGAGTCCACGTAGTCCCAGCCCTCCACGCTGGTGTACATGGCCGAGGCGCCGCAGGACAGCAGCACGGCGAAGAGGCCCAGGATGAGCAGCACGTGGTACACGGACGGCTTCCAGCCGGCCAGCCCGTCGGCCTCGGACAGCGCCGAGCCGCGGCGGAACGTGGCGGGCAGGAGGCCGCTGCGGCGCAGCTGGCGCTCGCGGCAGGCGCGCATGATGAAGGCCAGCAGCGAGATGATGCGCTCCAGGAAGAGGTTGAAGAACAGGATGGTCCCCGCGCAGCCGAACAGCCCGTAGGCGATGAGGAAGGCCTTGCCGCCCACCGTGGCCGGGGTGGTCATGCCGAAGCCTGTGGGGACAGGGCGAGGGTCAGCGCGGCGCGGGCTGGACGGCTCCTCTCCCCGGCACCGGCCTCCCCGGCTCCCGATCTTGGCATCCCCCCGGCGCTGAACCCGCTGTCCAGATTTGCGCCCGGTCTCGGTGGCATGAACGAGACGGGGTGGGTGCGGGGTGGTCGCCGGGAAGGAAGCCGCTGCCTAGGTGCCACCAGGAGGCACCGCTCTCCGACCCGCCAACAGGCGTCCTCGGCCCCCAGGGCACAGGTGGGCAGCCCGCCTCCCAGGAGGCGCCAGGGCTGGCACAGCAGGGACCCTGCAGGCTGGCCAGTCCAGGTTTGCTACTGTCGCTGGAAAGGATTGTTTGGGGGCCAGAGACAGAGGACAGCCAACCTGGGTTCGATTCCTGGCAACCCACAGGCCTCCTGAGCACCACCAGGAATGATCCCTGACTTTCAGGAGTAAGCCTCGAGCACCGCCACATGCGATCCAAAGAGAGCGGCTGGAGCAATAGCACAGCAGGTAGGGCGTTTGCCTTGCATGCGACTGACCCGGGTTCAATTTCCAGCATCCCATATGGTTCCCCGAGCACCGCCAGGAGTAATTCCTGAGTGCAGAGCCAGGAGTAACCCCTGTGCATTGCCAGGTATGACCCAAAAAGAAAAAAAAAAGAAGAAAAAATGTCCGCAGGTGCTGATAGTGTGTCGGTGTTTGCCTCACACAGGACTGACCTGGGTCCTACCCCGGCTCTCCACATGGTCCCTGACCCCCCCAGGAGTGACCTCCGAGCTCAGACTCTCAAGTAAGCCCTGAGCACAGGCCTGTTTGTCCACCTCAAACCCTCCTACCAAGAAAAAAGAAAGGAATTGCTGGTTCCACAATGATGCCCTGCTGGTCCCAGGCCCCAGGGTGCAACATGTTTGAGCACCTTGAGGGAAGGAGTGTGACCCCCAGGAACACCTGAGGGCACAAAGAAAAGAGGCAGCCCTGGAGCACTGCAGCCCAGTGTAGGAGCACCATGGGCAAGTGTGAGTGAACCCAACCCACCAGCATCCAGGGAGGGAGGGTGGGGGAGGGTAGGAATGAGTGACTGAACCAAGGAGATGGGGATGAGCCGACAGCCTACAGAGTGAGGGAGCTCATCTCGAATGTCAACTCCTTGTCACCCAAGGACCAAAGCCCACCCCCTTGCTCACACTTGTGACGGAGAGGTTTTGGCTCTGCTAGGCCCATTATTGTTTTGAACTTGAACAGTTCATTTTTTTTTCTTTTCGGTTTAGGCATCACACCAGGTGTTGCTCGGGGGTTACTACTGGCTCCTCACTCAGGAGTTACTCCGTGTAGAGCTTGGGGGACCATATGGGATGCTGGAGATCGAACCATCAAACTGGGCAAGCTGTGTGCAAGGCAAGTGCCCTACTCACTGTATTATCTCCCCTCTCTCAAAAAATTCTTAACTTACTACTTGTTCAAAGCACAATCTTTGAGGAGAGATGGTTTTTTAAATTTTATTTATTTATTTTTGCTTTTGGGGTCACACCCAACGATGCTCAGGGGTTACTCCTGGCTCTATATTCAGGAATTACTCCTGGCAGTGCTTGGAGGACCATATGGGATGCCGGGAATTGAATCTTGGTTGGCCATGTGCAAAGAAAACACCCTACCCGCTGTCCTATTGCTCTGGTCCTGGTGTTTTTGTTTTTGTTTCTCAGTTTAGCAGTCTGATCTGGAATTGCTGGACCCCAGGACTATACCCCAGTACTTGTGGGGGAGGGGAAATACGCTATTGGAGATCAGACTTGGGACCTCACCCATGCTAGAGATAGCGCTGCCCCTTGAGCTATCTTTCTGGCCCTCAAGGGAGATTCTTCATCCATTGATTTGTGCAGCAGGCATGGCTTCCTAGTAGCATGCTCTGTGTGAGCGTCTGAGCCTGTACAGCACGAGCAGCAGTGCTGCCTCTCTAACCTGCTCTCGACCTGCCACTGACGCTGGCCATTTTTTATGGGTCCCGTGGCCGCCTGCATCTGGTCCTGAGGGGATGAGCCTCTTGGGCCAGTCTGAGCTGAAATGGACCATCGGTCTGAGCAGAGGCGTCTGCAGAGCGCTCTGGGCACCTCGCGTATTCAGTATACAAGGTCGGGGGCTGCCTGTGCTCGGGCAGCAGGAGGGCCAGTACTGGGAAAGGGGTTTTGGGGAAAAGTTTTGTTTCCCTTCACTTGCAATTTCACAAACGGCCAGAGAGTACTTCTCCCCCACAGATCAGTCTTTAAACTTACAGGCCAATAGTCATCTATCTCCCCTGAAGGAACTTCTGACATCATCTTCATCTTACGTTAAGTGACTCAAGTTAGGAGAAACTCTCCTGACCTCAGCTAGCTATCTGGAAAAATATTCAGAACTTGGATCAATGAGATAGAAAACTGAACTGGCAGTATGCATGGGCGCTGCACGGGCACTCAGTAGGAAAGTTTTGGTAGATTTTATTATTCGGGGAACAGCACACCTGGCGGTGTTTGTGACTTACTGTTGGCTCAGTGCTCAGGATTTGTTCCCTGTGCATCTCAAAATCTAACTGGGTTTTCTGCATGTATTCTAGTGTGATGAATTATCTCCCCGTCATAAATTTTGCTACACTGGAAAGGCAAGCTCAAGACCTTCAATTTATAAGGAAATGAACTTTAAATCTACATGGCCATCAGCGGAATGCATGTGGGGGTTGGGGTAATTGCTACAATGTCCTAGATTGAGAATCCAGAGGCTGCATCCTAATTCAGTCTATTTATACAAGAGAATGTTATACAGAAATTAAAATAGCCTAAATCACCCCTGCTTGCAAAATCAAGTATGACTCTCTCAAAAGGATGTTAGAAGAAGGTGGACAGCAGAGAATAAACTCTTAGGCCAGAGAGATAGTATAGCAGGAAGGGAGCTTATCTTGCATGCCACTGACCCGGGTTCGATCCCCAGTATATTCTATGGTCCCCAAGCTCTGCCAGGAGTGATTCATGAGTACAGAGCCAGGAGTAACTTCTGAGCATCTCTGGATGTGGCCAAAAACAAACAAAAAGAACAAACTCTTACGTTTATATTGAATTCAGAAACAGACACAGTCAAACTATGATGTTCTTTCAGGATATATACCTAGTTCTTAAGAAAAAGCGAGGACCAGGGAGATCACTCAATGAGCTAAGTACAGGATTTGCATGTAGGCTGCCTGAATTTGATCCCTGGCACCAGATGGTCTCTGGAGCACTGTCAGAAGCAACCCCTGAGCAACAAGCAAAGAACCCTCAGCATCACTAGGAGTATCCCCCAAACAAAAACAAAGAGGGACCAGAGAGCACAATGGGTAGGGAACTTGCCTTGCATGCTGCCAACAACGGTTCAGTTCCTGCCATCCCATAAATTTCTCTGAGCACCACCAGGAATGACCCTTGAGTACAGGGCCAGGAGTCAGTCCTAAGTAGCATTAGTGTGGCCCAAACCTCTCCCTCTCCCCACCAAAAAAGAATTATTTTGATAAAGTTCAGAATAGGGCTAGGCAAAAGGCACATGAGAAAATGCTCTACATCATTAATCATCAGGGAGATGCAAATCAAAACAACGAGATACCTCACACCATAGAGACTGGCATATATCAAAAAGAAAAAAAAAACAACCAATGCTGGCACGGATGTGGGGAGAAAGGGATGCTCATTCATTGTTGGTGCGGGTGCCAACTGGTCCAGCCTTTGTGGAAACAATATGGTCACTCCTCAAACAGAAATTGAGTTCCCATTTGATCAAGCAATACCATTTCTGGGAGTATACCCCGGGGACCCCAAAACACACAGAAGAAACACCATCTGCACTTCTCTGTTCACTGCAGTATTATTCACAATAGCCAGAATCTGGAAATAGATGAATAGATAAAGAAACTATGGTACATCTATACAATGGAATACTACACAGCCACCAGGAAAAACAAAGTCATGAAATTTGTTTATACGTGGATGGACATGGAGAGTATCACGCTGAGTGAAATGAGTCAGACAGAGAGAGATAGACATAGAATGACTGCACTCATTGGTGGGACATAACAAAAACATAATATGAGACTGACACCCAAGGACAATAGAGACAGGGCTAGGAAGATTGCTCTATGGCTGGCAGCCTGCCTTATGAGCTGGGGGAGATGGCAGCTGGGACAGAGAAGGGATCATTAAGTCAGTGATGATTGGAGGGATCGTTCCTGATGGGAGATGTGTGCTGAAAGTAGATAAAGGACCAAACATGATGGCCTCTCAGTATTGCAAACAGTAATGCCCCAAAGTAGAGAGTGTGGGGGGAATTGTCTGCTATGGAGGAAGGGGGAGGGTTAGGATGGGGGGTATACTGGGGACATTGGTGGTGGGGAATGTGCACTGGTGGAAGGATGGGTGTTCGATCATTGTATGACTGAAACTCAAACATGAAAGCTTTGTAACTATAGCACACAGTGATTCAATAAAATTCAATAAAACACACACACACACACACAAAAGCTAAGAAAAATATAGTATGAAACTAATATACAAGTACAGTGGAAACAAGGGCCAGGAGGACTATTCCATAGATGGAAACTTGCCACAATTGGAGGAGTCAGGGAGGGCAGTTAGGGTAGAGAAGGGACAAGTAAGAAAATGATAGTGGGAAGTGATCACTCTGGACAGGAACTGAGTGCTGAAAGGAGGTAAACGGATACACATGAAGCGCATATGCTGCTTGTGCCCACGTGCTGCTTGTGCCCACGTGGCCGAGCACGTGTGGTGCCCGCATTCTCCCTCTTGAAGTGTACTTTCATATTTTCATATCTAATGCTGGGATGTGTGTAGGGGCTCTCTCCGCCCGGGAGAAGCCCGCGTTCTCTCTTGAGCGTGTTACTTTTTCCTCTCGCTTTCCCTCCCTCCTTACCTTCAAAAACCTTCAAATAAAATGTTTTACTTCAAAAAGAAAAAATACAGGGATATATATATGATAACCTCCCAGTTCAGTACCTATATTGCAAACTATAATGTCCAGAAGGAAAGAGAGAGAGAGAGAGAGAGAGAGAGAGATGGGGGAAGAGAGAGAGAGAGAGGGAGAAACAGAGGGAGAGAGGAAGGGAGGGAAGGAGGGAGAGAGAAAGAGAGAGAGATGGGGGAAGAGAGAGAGAGAGGGAGAAACAGAGGGAGAGAGGAAGGGAGGGAGGGAGGGAGAGAGAGAGAGAGAGAGAGAGAAGAGAAAGTGCCTGCCTGCCATAGGGGCACGCTGGGAGTGGGCAGGTGGGGAGAGTGGTGGGAGGGAACCGGAGACACTGGTGCTGGAAATGTGCACTGGTGAAGGTTTGAATGTTGGAACATTGTATGCCTGAAACCCAATCCTGAACAACTTTGTAATTATGTATCTCAATTTTAAAAAAATAGGGACTGGGGATGTGATTTATATAATTTATGTGTATGTGGGCAGCTCCAGGCTTGATCAGCCACATCACACACACACACACACACACACACACACACACACACACACACACACGGAGTTTCCTCTGGGAGTGGCAGAGGCTGTGGTTGGAACCCCGGGGGCTCAGTGATGCTAGAAGTGTTGCACTGACCCCGTGACTATTCATTGTATCATCTGTCAAATAATATGCTTTGTGACAGCTTGTTTTTTTGTACTCATGATGGGTCTTTAAGAAACTCATAGACAGTGGATTTTGTTCATTCCTGTTTTTTGGGGTCACATCTGGCAGTGCCCAGGGCTTCCTCTGGTGGGGCTCATGGGACCCTTTGGAGCAGCGCTGAGGATCAAATCCAGACAGGTGAAAGGCAAGTGCCCTACGTGCTGTACAATAGCTCCAGCCCAAATTTTGTTTTTGTTTTTGAGCCACACCTGGCAGTGCTCAGGGAGGACTCCTGGCTCCTCACTCAGGGATCACTCCTGATGGTGCTCAGAGAATCATACGGGGAGCCGGGATCACACCCAGCTTGGCCAAGTACAAGGCAAACCCTTCCCAATACACTGTCTCTGTGGCACCAAGTTTCTCTTAAGTTTTTTGGCTTGGGGCCATTCCCAGCCGTGGTCGGGTATTCCTAGCAAGACCCGTGTCTAAACCTCTGTATTATCTCTCCAACCCCATATGGCAGTTGTTTCTGTTCTGACTTTTTGATTTTGGGGGCCATTCCTGGAGGTGCTCAGGGCTTACTCCTGGCTTTGTGCTCAGGGGTCACTACTGCAAGGCCTGGGGCACCACATATGATGCCGGGGATCCAATTTAAGTAAGCCTTGTGCCAGGCAAGCTCTCCCCAGCCCCTAAGAGTGCTGGTGTTAAAAAAGAAAGTTGTCATTGGAAAACTCAAGTAGCTATCTGAGATGGTAAAGAAACTCAAAAGTAAGGTTTTGGGGAGAAGGAGGTCTCTCCAGTGGTGCTTGGAGGTCTGCAGACCCCTCCCAGCAATATTCATCCCAGTGGTGCTTACCGCTCCAGAACCCAGCAGCACTGGGGTGGGCCGGGGCAATTATACAAAGCTGGAGGTTCTGCTCAGGACCACAAAAATGTGAGCCCCATGGGGCTGGAGCGATAGCACAGCAGGTAGGGCGTTTGCCTTGCACGCGGCCGACCTGGGTTCGATTCCCAGCATCCCTTATGGTCCCCCGAGCACCATCAGGAGTGACTCCTGAGTGCATGAACCAGGAGTAACCCCTGTGCATTTCTGGGTGTGACCCCAAAAAAGAAAAAAATAAAAAGTGAGGCCCAGGTTCCACCCCGCTGCGTTGTCTCCCTAGTCCCAAGGGGAGGGTTTATTTGTTTGCTGGGTGGGTTTTGGTGCCACACCCTGTAATACTCAGGGAAACTCCCTCCTCAGTGCTCAGGAGACTCTTCAGTGTAGACATCAAGCCTTCTCCACACAAAGCACTTTGAGGAAGATGGAGCCGTTTCCTGTGTGGGCGCCTGTAGCCACAGGTTCATGTAGATTTGTTCCTGATCAATAGTGCCAGCGTGGCATATCGAGTCTCTCTTCCTCTCCCCAACATCCTGTGAAGAAGACTCACACCTCCCCCTACAGCCCTGCTCAAGGGGGGTGTGCGTGAGGAAGCTGTAGGCCACAGGGTTACGTGGTGCCTGAAGCCCAACGCTCAAAGCCAGGACAGCTAAGACAGGGCCCAGGTCTGTGGTGTCTGGGGACTGTTCTCTCCACTCCCAGACATCTCCTCAGAGCATCCCAACCTGGGTTCTTTGTCCCAAGCCTCCCTGCAGCCTGCAGGCCTGGTGGCCCAGAGCATGACCCCCAGGAGTGACTGGTCTGGCCATGGCCCCGTCCCCAGCAATGCTGTTTCCCTTGCTACCTCTCGACACTCCACTTCCGTGGGCTCAAGCATTGCCTCCCCGGTCTCACCGAGGAGACCCATCGGAGCCCATCAGGATGGTGACTTGGGTCTGAAATAAGACACAATGTTTGGTGACGTGGGGGGAGAGGCAAGCCCTCGGCAGTGCTCAGGGATCACTCTTGGCCATGCTCAGGCGACCATTTGGGGTGCTCGGGATCCAACCTGGGTTAGCAAGGCAACCACCCTCCCCACTGGACCATCTCTCTGGCCCTGGCTCAGAATGGTCAGCTGGCCGCGTGCTCCCTGGGCCTGGATGATGGGCCTGTCAGGTCAGGAGGGTCTGACAGCACAGTAGACAATGGAGCTGTCCGCTTCAGGACCAGCTCAGGAGAGAAGGCGGAGGGGACAGTCAGCCTCCCTTCCCGCGGGCCCCAGAGTGAGGCATGTTTGGGGATGTACGCAGTCTGTTACCTCGTCCCTTGCTCCCAAGAATGACATACCAGTTGCCGGAGTCCATGTGCTGCTTTGCCCACGTGACCAAGCACGTGCAGTGCCCGAGCACATGGGCCGCCTGCATCGCCCCTCCTGAGATGTGGAGTCTCATGTTTTCCTAATGCTGGGGTGTGTGTAGGGCGCTCTCCACACTTGGAGAAGCCTGGGTTCTCTCTTGAGCACTTTACTCGCCACTCTCGCCCACTTTCTGTCCCTCCTCCCCTTCAGAAACCTCCAAATAAAATCTGTTTTACTAAAAAGAAAAAAGAAAAGAAAAAAAGAGAATGACTCCAAGCTGGTGGAGTCAGGCTGGCTCTGGCGTGGGGCCTTAAAGCTTCGGCTGGGAAAGGCAAACTGTCACCCTAGAATCCACTCCTCCCAGTCGCCCTGGCAGGGGTGCGATGGGTCTGCAGGTTCGCACCCAGCCTGCTATTTGGTTTATGCCACAATCGATCTGCCACCCTGTTTGCAGAGAGCAGACCTTGGGTGCTTTATTATGCCATGCTGACAGAAGCTGTGATGCTCCCACAGCCTGTCTGGTGCCGCCTTCACCAACGGGGTCCCAGTGACAGGACGTTGGGGATCAGCCCACCGAGCCTGGGAGCAAGAAGGTGGCAGGACCGATGAGTACCAGGGGCTCTTGAGCAGACTCTCAGAGCAGAACAGGATCCAAATCCCCCAGATGCCTTGCAAGTGTCGTGAACCCCCCACCAGTCCCGACTGTGCAGGCAAGGGAGGTAAAGGCATCGGTGGGGAGTCTTGACCCATCCCTTCCCCTGTCTGGCCTGCAGTGTCAGTCTGGAGGAGAGGAGAGACACCACACGTCCCATTCTCCTGGAAGGGGGAGGCAGCATAACAGGACACTAGCCATAACCATGCTGCTGAGCCAGGCTGATTCACTCAGGGTGCCCCGGAGGGGGACAGGTAAGACCCCTCCCTGTCCCAAGGGACTCAGCCCCAGCAGCCAAAAACTTCTAGGACACAAACACCTCCATACTCACAGCCCCTCTCCACACACTCAGACGGGCCTCACCCATGGACCATGCGGCCGCATGTGCGGCACTTCATAGGAAAACACACCCTACCCATACTCCAAGACTACCGCACCACATTGATGGGATTCAAAGCAGGAGGCAACCAACCTGAGAGGAAAATATTATACTGCTTCAGTTCTGCTTTGGGGCAGGGATATTGGGGTTCGGGATGGAAACACCCAAAATATGGTAGTGGAAGGTGCAATGGTGGTGGGATTGGTGTCTGAATATTAAATGTAACCAAATATTGTGAACTGCTTTTTAAAATAAAAAAATAATTTTTTTTAAAAAGGGAAAGATTCCAATCCAGGGTTCTTTTGAGAGTAGAATGGAGACTGCTAATAACCGTCCTGGAGCATTCTATACAAACCACGTTGTTCCAAGCCAGTGGGACATCTCATTAAAATGCTGACTGAGGAGGCTGGAGAGAGGGACAGGTGTTAAAGTGCTTGCCTGGCATGCGGTTTACCCCTATTTGAGCCCTGACACAACATATGGCCCCCAGGTTCACTGCCAACACAGAGCCAGGAGTAAGCCCTGGGCACCGCTGGGTGCAGCTCATTCCTCCCCCTCCCCAAACACTGAGTCAGAAGAGGCCCCAGAAACTTGCACTTTACCCAAGCTCCACAGATGGTTCTCACGCAGTTTGGCTAGAGGCTCTGATGGTATGAAACGATCTTACAAGATATCCCTCATCACCCTACTCTTGGAATTTCCCCATTCGTATATATTTTGATTTAGGACCAGAGAGATAGTAAGAGAGTAAGGTGCTTGGCTGGCATGAGGCTGACCTGAGTTTGGTCCCCAGCACCACATATGGTCCCCTGAGCCCTGCCAGGAGCTATCCTTGAGCACTGTTATGTGTGACCTCCAAATAAAATTTTGTCTTTCATTTTAACTGTAGGTGACCTAGAACTTAACTAGTAAATATTACACCTGTCTACTCAGTTACTGCTCGCCCTCCATGTGACCTCACGGTGGCTCCACGAGCAAGTGTGGGCTTCATTTATCTAGTCCAATCAGGAGAATGGGAGAATTCAGGTTGGATCCAAGAACAGTCAAAGCAGCATATCTCCGTGGCTCAGGAATATGATTGGCCTGTCTAAGCCAATCAGATGAAAGAGAGTTTCTCTGAAAGTTTCTGGGGCTGAAAACACTCCACTTTAAAAGGAGAGCTATGGTGGATGTAGAAGGCAGGAAGCCCAGCCCCCTGTGGACTAGGAGAGAAGCCCACCTTCAGATGATGAGACCAACACTGCAGAAAGCTGATGGAGGCAGCCCAAAGGAAACCACTCTACTACCCGACTGAGCCGCCGAATCAAACTGATGGTGCTGTCTGCCCTATTTCTGCTTCTCCAGCCACCAACGCCCATAAACGGCTCTTCCTGCTTGAACTTTCTGCAGCCAAACATGCTGCACAGGTGTGGCTCGCTGAGCAGCACGGTGACGAGGAAAGGCTTGAACTCAAAAGGTTCACTTCTGTTGTGGCCTCTGTGATCGAAACACGTCTCTCATTAACTGCTCTGAGCCCCGCCTGGGGAGGCGAACATTCTTTGTAAGTTGTAATTCACTGTGTCGAAGCATATTCCTCAAGATGAGATAATAGACATCATGGGAAGTGAGAATTCCCAAGGTTATAAAAAGAAAGAAAATGAAACAAGTCTATTTATTGCAGGACTTTTCATAGCCCTAAAGTGCTCTTGCAATTTATAAATTCAAGATGGGGGTGGGTGGGGGGGAATCCTATGCTAACTAATGCTAGCTAGTATTCCCTAAACCAACGTGGTCATAGAATTAAGGTTTGGGTTTTTTTTTGGGGGGGGGTGCATAGCTGGCAATGTTCTGTGCTGGGGTGTTCAACAACATCTGTGTTCAGTGTGGTGCTGAGGAGCAAACCTGGTTCTCCTGCATGCGAAGCTCTGACCCACTGAGAAACCTTGCCCCGCAGAACCTCAAAGAATGTCTTAATCACCTCAGGTATGTTAAGAGTTTTGAAGAGTTTTCTTTGGGAAATACTCTACACTAATAAATAATTAGGGAGGAAACTCTTGAAAGTCAGTATGCAGAGTTGGGGTTGCTAATGTGATAGTAGGGTGTTTGCCTTCCTCGCGGCTGACCCAGTTTCAATCCTGGCATCCCACATGGTCCCCTGAGCACTTCCAGGTGATTTCTGAATGCAGATCCAGGAGTAAGTCCTGAGCATCGCCAGGTGTGGCCCAAAGACAAACAAAATTCTGTCAAAGGAGCTTCCACATGAAAAAATAAATAAATAAAATAAAACGTGGCTGTACCTAGGACAGTGCTGGTGGACAGAATGTGTTTAAACCGTATTGAATGCATGAACACAGACTCTTCTCCCACCTGTATGAAGTTGAGATTCTTAAACTATACTGTTTAGGGTCCATCTGGAGATCGTGTACGGTCTGGGGTGGGGGAATCAGGATTTTGCACTTCTAGTCTGGTGCTATCGCTGCAGAGGGCCAGGGAAACCCATTCCGAACAGCTCACACAGGCAGCTAATAGTGGAACTGGGAACCCCCCTGAGAGTAGAGGTTCAAACGGTTATTTGGAAACAGGCCGCCCAAGTTGGGAGGCTAGCTCTGCCAATCCTACTTTGAGAAAATTAATTAACCTCTCTTTGACTCAGCGGTCTTATCTCTAAGATGGATGTAATACACCAAGCTCAATAATTTGGTATCACAGTGAACTGATATCTGCAAAACGCTTAGAACAGTGCCTAAGTGTTTGAATTGTGTCTTCAGTAAAGGTTCAGCATCATCATCCTTGCTAATCTAGAGTGAACAAGGGAACGCTGTGTAAAGTGTGCACTAGATGAGCTGGAGACATAGTCCAGGGAATAAGGCACTTGCTCGCATGTAGCCCACAATGATTCACCCCCAGAGCTACATATTGGTCCCCCAAGCACTGCCGGGAGTAATCTCTGAGCAGAGCCAATGTCGCTCCCAAACAAACAAGCCAACAAAGTATGCACTAATGGCGATTAGTTGACAACTGAGCTGAAAGTAAATATTTCAAGCATTTTTGCCATGAAGACTCAGCTACTGGAGACAGTGTGAAAGCTGGGGTGTAGGGCCAAAGGGCAGGGCAGGGACTCATCAGAAGGCCCAGTTAAGTTTGTTAGTTTGAGGGCCAAGAGATAGGACAGTGGGTAGGGTGTTTGCTCTGTGTGCAGCCAACCCGGGTCGAATCCCACACATCCTATATGGTCCCCAAGCTCTGCAACGAGTGATCCTTGAGTGCAGAGCCAGGAGTGATCCCTGAGCATTGCTGGGTGTGGCCCCAGAACAAAACAAGCCCAAAGAGCTGGCTGAAGGCTGCTCAGTGGCTGCTGCTGACCCGTCACCCGCAGGAGCAGAGGGAAGATTCTGGCCGAGGGGCATGGGGGAGGGGAGGAGGGAGCACTGAGAGGGTCTGGGGCAGAGAGATTTTTCTGGTACATGAACCCCTGCTAGACACCTCCAGGCTGCTCGCTGTGCTGTTCTCCAAGTGACTCCCCCAAGAGGTCACCTAGCAGCCTGGATAGGCCCCACACCATCTGTGAGAGCTGAGAGGAAGGCCAGGAAAGTGCTTGGAGCCTCTTGAGACAAATGGAGGCACGAACGGGGAAGACAGCAGCTGACGCGCATTGACCTGGCTCTGTCCGGCCCGGTGCTGAGGAGGCATGCTGCACGTGCCATTGCCTTTCATCCATTCTGTCGCGGAGCTTCCCATGAAATTCTCATGTCTCGAACATCAAGGACCATCTTATCATCAATGACCAGACGCCCTTTATTGAGTAGTATTTTAAATGATCTTTTTAGTGTCTGGGGGAAGAAGGAGATTTGGGCCACATCCCTTGGTGCTCAGGGTCTACTCCTGGCTCTGTGCTCGGTGCTCTGTCCTGGCAGTGTTCAGGGGTCCATTTCTGGTAGCAGGGAGCAAGCTATGAAAAGTGAATCCCCTTATCTCTACTATCTCTCAGGTCCCATTAAAAAAACTTTTTTTAAAAGTGAAGTAAAAGAGACACACAGATGAATCTCGAACCTGAGCAACTTGCGGCGGAGATGGCCCTGGACTTTGAAAAAGGCCTTCTCCGCTGGGCTGCTCCAGATGGGGGCAGGTGTTGTCCCTCCACCTGCCCTCTAAGAGCTCCAGCAGTTGCCATTTTCTAGAAACCAGCGGGAAGCACCAGGTGCAAGTTCACTGTGATGGCAAATCCCAAGTCTCTCGGGACAGAGGAGGAGTGGGACTTCCTTCCCCCCACCCCATAGGACGCCGAGATGATGTCACATCCGCCCACCGTCTACTTAAGCTCTCACGTAGCCATGATTCAAAGACACACAAACGAATCTTGGGCCCCAGCAACTTGCTGCAGTGATTTCTTCAGACCTTAATTATTAAAATCTTAAAATTCCTTGACATTATATTATATCCATAACAAGTAATAGGTAAAGGTAAGGTAAAGGCCCTCCCGTTGATCATCGATTTGCTCGAGCGGGCCCAGTAACGTCTCCATTGGAGACTTTGTTGTTACTGTGTTTGGCATATCGAATACGTCCCGGGTAGCTTGCCAGGCTCTGCCGTTTGGGCGAGATACTCTGGGTAGCTTGCCGGGCTCTCCGAGAGGGGCGGAGGAATCAAACTCGGGTCGGCCATGTTGGCTGAGTGCAATGCAAACGCCCAACCCGCACACATTATCTAGCATTGCATTTTCGGCAGGTATTAGGGGTGGTAGGACTGGTCTTGAAATATCGAAGGTAACTAGAGAAAGAATATTTTGCAAATTGTCTGCCATACAGGAAGGGGGAGGTCTGGAATGGGAGGGAGAACTGGGGATTTTGGTGGTGGGAAGTGTGCACTGGTGAAGGGATGGGTGTTTGATGACCGTATGATCAAAGTTCAAACATGAGATTTTTGTTACCGTACCTCATGGTGAATTAATAACAAAATTTAAAAATAAAGTGAAGTAAAAGTCTTTTATTTAAAGAAATTTATGAAGGGAAATGAAATGGGAAAGAAAGAAGGAGAAAACACGGGCTTCTCCAGAGTGGAAAATGTCCCTACCAAAAAAAGTTTTGTTTTTGTTTTTGGGCTACACCTGGCTGTGCCCAGGACTTCCTCCTGGCTCTGACCTCAGAGATCACTTCTGACAGTGCTCAGGAGACCATATGGGGTGTCAGGGATTGAACAGGGATCAACTCTATGCAAGACAAAATGACTAGTCCTGTACTATCTCTTCAGCCCCCATTTAAATGCACTGATGGTTCATAATACTGATGCACTTGTAAAGGATGGTGTCTTAGATCTGATGAACAACAGTGGGGATTTTTATCACCCTCATTTGTGAAAGCAGTAAACGGAGTCACACTTAATAAATACACTGAGGTCTCTTGCCAAGAACAACACAGAGCTCACACATAGCAGAGCTTGGGTGTAAAGTTGGAGGAAGGAATTTAGGATGTGACAAGGGAGAGAAGGAAATGCACGAAAAGTTCAGACAAAGAAGGGGTAGGTTACACTTGGCTGGAGCCACAGTTTTTAACTGTGGCTGTACAACAGAATCATCTGGAAATTGTTCCCCAGTGCCCAGATACTCCTGGAAGAGGAGGAGTTTAGGCTGGAATGAGTACTGGGTACTCCTGGGAGTGAGGGGAGACTTCTGGGAGGTGGGGTGGGGTTTCCGTGGAGGGACAGGGGGCCTGGCTGGGGGTGTGCAGGGCCCGCAGGGGTGGGGGTGGCAGGTGGGAGAGCTTCTTGGGGGCTGGCTTGGCTCTGCAGCCACATGCCTGGAGCACAGGCCAGCTCAGTGACGGGCGGGCAGCTGAGTAGCAGTGGATGGAGGGGGAGCTGGGAAGGGGGGAGGGCAAGGCTGGGCTCGCTGGCCATCCCCATTGTGTTGGGCTGAGCTGCCAGGAGCTCTGTGAGGTAAGAGCTTCACCGGCAATGCCAGGAGCATCCCCCTCACCCCTTAGACTGGCACCAATGACTGCCTTGTCGACACTCTGCAGAGCTTATGCTGCAGAAGAGAAACTCGCTGGCAGTTTTTGCAGGCTGGGGAAGAACCAACCTTCACTTTTCTTGGAGACCTTGGGGGGAGGGGTGGGGGGAGGGGTTAGGCTCTGGCACCCCACTTGCCTAGGGGCCATTTGGACTCTCTTCTCCTCTTTTCCCTTTGTCTGGGCTGTCTGCAGCCTTTGCGGTGGGGTGAGGAGAGGAGGGGGTCTTCTCCAGGGCCTTCTCATGGCAAGTGCCAGGCTTTGTGGGGAACCCCAGCAGGACAACCAGGCTGGCAGGGCCCAGGGTTTGACCCCAGCATCCCGTCTCTCCCCCCAGCATCACCGTCCAGCCACACAGCCAGACTAGGACACTGGGGGTGGGCTGGATGCCCTGAGCACCGCTTGGGAACATCCCATTCCACCTACACACAGACACACAGACACACAGGCACACACACACACACACACACACACACACACACACACACACATACACACACACACACACGAAGTCCTGAATTGATGGAGAGGAACTGCAACCATTCATGAGCCGATGGGAGCCAACAGGATTCCCCCAAGTGAATGAGGCCTGAGCCCGCCAGGGTCCAGCAAGAAGCGCCTGAACACGGTCCTGCTTGGCCCACTCTCCCACAGACCCGGTTTCCCCCGCTCAGGACCCCTGGAGGTGGTGGCCTATCCCTTCTGCTGGTGCCTTGAAGAAGTTCCTTTGGGATAATCTTTTTATTTTAAAGTTTTTTTTTGGGGGGGGGGTAGGGCGTGGAGAACACACCTGACAGTGCTCAGGGCTCACTCCAGGCTGGTGCTCAGGGAACCGTATGTGTATCAGGGATCGAAGGTGGGGGGTGGGTGGGTGGTATGAACCATGTACAAGGGAGTACCCTAACCCTGTGCTATCTCTCAGGCCCCTTTTGGGACAGCTGTCATCATCTGACAGGGGCAGGAGGCGAGGGGTGTTGGGAGGGGCTCTCTGAGAGAACAGGGGCCTGGGGAAGGGAGACTGGACAGTGGCTTTTAGCTTCTGCCATGGGCAGGCCCCCAACCGGGCTCTGTATACCGGTCTTGGAGCCAGTAGGCGTGTAACTCTCCTCCCCCTGCTGGCCCCCACTTCATATTTGCAGGATTAGGAGTTTCTCTTAGGAGCGATCCACAGAAATCGTTTGGCAAAATGAGTTATTAAAAGCTAGTTAAGTCCTGCCTGCGGGCAGCTCCCGCTTAAAGCCCACTCGGGGAGCAGCTGGCTGGGTTCTGCCGGTGATGACTCATCCTCCATGGGCCTTGGGCCTGCCCCCCACCCCCACATCTGTCCCTGCATCTTTGGTGACTAATCCCGCCCAGGATGAGATCACCGCCCAGGGCCCGGAGCCAGGAGAAGCAGGGACCGTCCAGAGAGGACAGAGCCTGGTCTCCAGACGGGAGAAGCGGGGCGTGTGCCCCCACCCACTTCCAGAGTCCCCTGAACATCAGCAAGGCCGGGCCCTGGGCCCTCATGGAGGTGTCAGCACTGTCACCTGGGTCTTCCTTCTTTTTTCTTTCTTTCTTTCTTTCTTTCTTTCTTTCTTCCTTTCTTTTTCTTTCTTTTTAATTTTATTGAATCACCGTGAGATAGTTACAAGCTTTCATGTTTGGGTTACAATCACACAATGATCAAACACCCATCCCTCCACCAGTGAACATTCCCCACCACCAATATCCCCAGTATACCCTCCCTTTCCCACCCTCTCCCTGCCTCCATGGCAGACATGATTCCCCATAATCTCTCTCTACTTTTGGGCATTATGGTTTGCAATACAGACCCTGAGAGGTTATCATGTTTGGTCCTTTATCTACTTTCTGCACACATCTCCCATCCCGACCGATTCCTCCAGTCATCGTTTTCTTAGTGATCCCTTCTCTATTCCAGCTGCCTTCTCCTCTTTGCTCATGAGGCAGGCTTCCAGCTATGGAGCAATCTATCTGTCACCTGGGTCTTCTTTCATCTCTGTCCTGAGTCAGAGGTGGGTGGGAGGGGGTGGATAGGGGTCCTCAAGCCTCATCCATTGGCTCATGGATGGTCCCAATTCCTTTCCATCAATTCAGCTATTGTATTTTTTTTTGCGGGTGCTCCAAGCAGTGCTCAGGGGACCCAGGAGCACTCCCAAAGGTACTAGTCTAGTTGTGTGGGCTGGATGGTTCAACGCTTTGACCCAGAATGCTGGAGACAGGGAGGGGTACGGAGCTCAGAGCCCAGGTCCTCCAACACTCACTGTCCGTGCTCCAGTCCTATCTCCCCAGCTCTGCAGTTCAGGTGCTTTAAATTAGTGTTTTAGGCTCATACCTGGCAGTGCTCACAGGCTGTTTCCAGCTCTGGTAGCACTCAGGGGACCCAGAGGTACCGGGGGCGAGCCCTGGTCTCCCGCATGCAAAACCTGTGTTCAGCCCATGGGGTTTTCTCTCTGGCTCTCACTTCAGTAGTATTTTGTTTGGGGCCTCCAAACAAAGACGACTCCAACAGAGACGACTCCTGGCTCTGTGCTCAGGATCACGCCTGGTGGAGATCAGGGAGCCATATGTGGAACCAGGGGTGGAAACCGGGTCAGCCACAGCGCCTCCTGCTGGCCTATTGCTCTGGGTCATCAATTCCCTTCTGAACAGCATCTGCACGTGCCTGACCCCATCCCTAAGCCTGACCTGAAGGAGTCCCGGGCCAGGGAATAAAAGGAGCCCCCAGGATCTGGGACTCTCAGGTCTGTGATGCCCCCCCTGCTCCACCTGCACCCCTTAGGAGACTGTCCCCAGAACCTCACCTCCTGCTTGCAAGAAAGACCACCCAACAGTTTAAAGCATCAACCAGAGAGCACTCCAGCTGGGCCCCCAAACCTGGCTCAGGGCCCAGAGTCAGGGCATGAGGGCCTGGATGGGTTGGCAGGGGCTGGCTATGGAGTTCACTGGACTGAGGTGAAGGGCGGAGCGGGGCCCCTCTGCCACCTTCTGCTCAGCCTCCCACATGGAAGGGAGCAACAGGGGCACCCAGGAAGCGGCCAGAGTCAGGCCCTCTGCTCCTCTGCACTCGGAGCCTGGCCCTGGGGTGGGGGTAGAGCACTACTGAGCAAAGGAAGAAGTTGAGGTGTGGGGGGTGGAGGTGCCCAGGCCATGCCCACTCCCACGCTCTGTCCCCAGCTCCTCTTTTCTGTCTTTTGGGTCATACCCGGTGATGCTTCCTCCTGACTCTGCACTCAGGAATCACTCCTGGTGGTGCTCGGGGACCATATGGGATGCTGGGGATGGAACCTGGGCGGCCGTGTGCAAGGCAAATGCCCTCCCTGCTGTCCTGCGGCTCCGGCCCCTGCTTCCTCTTGAGGCCTCACTCGGCCTTGGATGCAGGAGCTGCAGATACTGCTCGGTTCTGGAAACACAGAACCCGTCCAGTGGACCAGGCACTAGCCCACAGCGCCTCCCTGGACCGAGGCAGGAGCCAGCCTGGGCTCGAGGTCACAGAGACCTGGCCAAGGTGATAGAAAGCCATTGGGTGGGCTTTCTGGCCAGACCCACCTGACCCCTACCCCGTCACCTTCTTTTAACCTCTCCCCTCATTTTCCCAGAGGCCCAAATAACCTGGGACCTGGGCTCTGGCCTTTCTGAAACTTCCCACTCCTTCTGGTCTGTTCTGCATATTGTCCCAGGCCACACAGGAATAGGGGAGGGGGCTGAGGGCTAGGGGGTGGGGGACTCCTGCTCTGGCCACCTGGAGATCCGGCTGATGGCCAGGCCTGGAATGTCTCAAACTGACCTTTGACGCCCCGACTTCCATTTGTAACATCATCTGCCTTCTTCGCTTTCCCTTTGGGTGAGGGGATACCCAGCAGTGCTCCGGAGCTACTTGTGGCTCTGCGTGGGGATCTCTCCCAGCTGTACTTGGGGACCTGCATGGTGCCAGAGATCAAACTAGGGTCAGAGCATCCATGGCAAGTGCCTTCCCGCTGTCCAGGCTTCCTGGCCCTCCTCTCCCTGCCTGTCGTCAGCCCTGGGACCCTAGCCGCCTGCCGGTGCTGAGGGAGCCGGCTTGGTGTCGGGCGCTGCGGGAAGCAGGTGCAGCCCGGCATGCACAAGCCTGGTGCCAGGACAGTTGTGCACAGCCTTCACCGGGCTCTGCAGCCCCTCCTTTCAATTCTCTGGACCCCCTTGTCTCCGGCAAGCAGGGGCTGCCGTGGGCACATCCTTTCATGCACTGACTGAGGCCTGCACTGCTAGCAGGTGTCTGGGCTCACAGACCCCTCGGTGCCTCCTGTGCCTTCCTGCCCAGAGAACAGGGGGTCTCCCCCGTGTGAAGGCCGGGATGAAGGGAAGGCCCCAAGATCCTGGTAGAACGGCTGCCCTGCCCCCGATGGCCCCGGGACGAAGCCCGGGCTGCCTTTCTCTTCGGTTTGCATTCATTTTCCTAACAGCTTTCTGTGCCACGGTGTGGTGTGGAAGTGCAGGGCCCACAGGGTGCCCACGAGGTGCCCACCGCCTCCTGGCCATGAGGAGGCTGTACAGACGGTGACTCTGTCCAATTTAAGTGTCCTGGGACACCTCAGGGACCCGAAGCGATTCCCAGAGACTCTCCATCAACTCACCAGATGCTTCAATGTCACAAGGCTGAACACAGGCCTTGAGGTTTTGAGGGCCACCAAGGCTTACACTGCTTGTGCCCAGGGACCACTAAGGCCATCCCCCTCAGTGCTTGGGGGGCCTCTAGAGCTATACATGTTGGTGCTGGTGGGGGGAAACCCTATGGTGCCAGGGTTGACTTGGGCATCTTGGCCCTGACTCTTGTCCGAAGTCCCCAGCCCCAAATGTCAGCATTTAAAGGGCAAAGGAAATGATCTTCACTCAACAAACGTGGAGCGAGGGTACACTGTGCACGAGGCACTGTGCTAGACCCTCAGGGCCCCAAGTGCCCATGCCTGTGAGATCTGCCTTCAGTGTAGAAAACGAATGAGTACTACCAGCATAACATGCACGTGAGTCACGTGGTGTGTTAGAAAGCACGGGTGTGCAGAAAATAATGAAAACAAAGTTTCCTCAGCAGGGGTGTGAGCTGCTGGGGTGAGGTGCAGGGTAGTGTAGAGTAGGGTAGGGGTGTGTGGGAGGGCGTGGTTTTTGATGAAGGCTGAACAAGGACAAGGAGCCAGAGTATCATCTGCAAGGCAGGGGAGCTGGGGTCAGAGGAGAAGAGAGGAAAAGAGACACTGAGGGCCAGAGCCGTCGCTCTGTACAGTAGGGAGCGCACTGGCCTTGCACGCGGCCACCCTGAGTTCGATCCCCGGCATTGCATAAGGTCCCCAAGCACCACCAGGAACGAAGAGCCAGGAGTAAGCCTGAGCATCACTGGGTGTGGCCCAAAATCCACAGACATAAAAACAAGAAAGATGCTGGACAAGAAGTGGTTAGGCAACAGGTGTTTCCTGGACTCTCAGAATAAAGCTCTAAGTTGATACAAGTTTCCTAGAGTATGAGAAAACTCAAGGAGCTTCTTTTGATTTTAGCATGAGTGATAAGTAGATAAAACAGTGGGGTTTTTTTTTTGTTCTGCTTTGAAGCCACCTTGGTGCTGCTGGATGCTACTCTCAGCTCAGTGCTCAGGGACTGAGGGTCAAGCCCAGTGTTGCTGGGGGTAGGGCATGCAGTTCTGGGCATCAAGCCTGGGCTCCCACGTTCAACACATGTGCTCTAGCCCTCTGAACCATATCTCTGGCCTGTGGGGTTTGTTTTTGGGAAAAGTGGGGTGTTTTTGAAAAAATGATAAAGAAACAGAATTAATATTCAAATAGAATTTCAAAGGAGACCATAAGTGCTAAAAACAACCAATGATCTTTTCTTCTTTCCTTCTCCTTCTCCTTCTTGTTTTCTTTTGGGGGGGGGCACACCTGGCTGTGCTCAGGGCTTACTCCTGGTTCTGTGCTCAGGCATCACTTCTGAGAGGGGTTCAGGGGACCGCGTGTGGTGTTTCCGGGAAACCATCCACGTCAGCTACACACACGGAGTGCACCTTGCCGGCTGCACCACGTCTCTAGCCACAATGGTCTTTTTTGGAAAGATCAGTAGCACCTCGTGCCATTTTAGAAAGAATTAAGATTATTAGAATAACCGTCAACATTCCTAATAGCTCTGAACAGCATTTTCGTGTTCTATCTTGCCTGATCATTGCTGTGCCCCAGGAGAGAAACTGTCATCTTTCTGTACTGTCATCTCTGTCCCTTTTACAGAAGAGGAGATTGAAGTCACATGACTCTGACGGCCTCTAACTTAATTGAGTCTCACCAAAATTTGTATCTCCAATCTCTTAATGTCATCCCCCTCTGCTCCCCACCCCCTTAGAATCTTTCAATTACAGCAAGGGGAATATCTGAGGGCTTATCAGTATGTGTTTTGCATATGGTGTGTATCTGCTCTCAATCATGTTTACTGGATTTTTTTATGTGCTAGTAATTAAAATAAAGTCTCTCCAGTAGCGTTGCTCAGGATAATCTGTACACCCCTGAGCAGGGGGGATAGCCAGAGGGGCTTAAGGAAGGCAGAGCAAAGGGGTGCAGGGGAGATTGAAGCACTGAAACCAGAGGAGGTAAGTGGGTTGAGAAGAGGAACAAGGTAAGCAAGAGGGCAGAAACTTCTAGAAGGTTCTAGTAAGAGCGATGCCAAACAATTCCCCTGGAATTTGGCAGGTGGAAGAAAGCTGGTGGTAGGTATGAGAGACAGCTCACTGAGGGGGGTTGGGATGCCCACAGCTGCGAGGCCTGGGGTTGAGATACGGCCCTCACTCTCCTTCCCCATAGACCCATGCACTTAAGATCTTGACCTCCAAGGTGACGGGATTTGGTTTCTGAAAGGGATTCGGTGCTAAGAGTGAGGGCCTCATGAACGGGATTCCTGCCCTTTCTGAAGGATCCTCAGTGAGCAATCTCATTCTCTTTCCACCGTGAGATCAAAAAGGGGGCCCTCACCAGACACCAAAGCTGTGGACTCGGACTTCTCAGCTTCCACCACTGTGAGAAGTAAATGCTGTTAAGGCTACTAGCTCTGGGGGCAGGGAGATGGTACAGAGAATAAGGTGTTTGTCATGGCTACAGCCGCGACCCTGGTTCAAATCCTGGCACTGCATCTAGTTCTGTGGCACCGCCAGACTTGGTGGCTGAACACAGACCCAAGAATGGCCTCTCAGCATCTCCAGGTGTGACCCAAAGCCAGACCCAACTAAACCAAACAAGGCCTATGGTATACTGTTCTAGTAGTCTGAACGGACCGTGCTTAAAGGCAGTGCCATCTCTATCTCTTCCTCCACTGAACAGAGACAGTGACCTCATAGGATGGCCATGAAGAGGCTCCCCACTCAGGGGAGTGCTTTGCACAGAGCAAGCACACTACAAAGCTGCACAGCATGCCCAGGGCAGAGAAGAAGGGAGAAGACCACGCTGGGCAAGCCTCATCTTGCTCTCAACAATGATACCTCAGGTGTCGTGCCCAGAGTCAGATCTTGTTTCTCTTGTTGGGGACTTTCAGCAACACTAGGAGGTGCTCAGGGATCACACCAGCCCTGTGTGGAGGACCACGTAGTGCTGGGATGGAACCTAGGCTTTGTGGAAGCCACGCGTGTGCTGTACCACAAGCCACTGTCCGGCCCAAAGGCCTTACTTGGTTCTTGTTCTACTTTTGTTTGGTTTTGTTTTGTTTTTGAGCCACACCTGGCGGTGCCCAGAGCCTACTCCAGTTCTGTGCTCAAGGATCAGGTTCAATCCTGTCAGTGCTCTGGAGACCATAGAGGATGCTGGGACTGAACCCAGGTAAGCATCCTTCCTGCTGTGCTCTGGCTCCAGCCCAGGTCTTACTTCGAATACATTCACTCCCTGTCTTCATCCATCGGCTGCTGACACAGTCCACAATCTGGTGGCTTATACACAACAGAGACACACTCCACACAGTTCTCAAGCCAGAAGCCCACGTGCCCTGGGGAGATGGTCTGGTGAAGACCCACTGACTGTTTTTGTTTTGCTTCTTGGGCCATGAATACCCAGCTGTAGTTGGACTACAGTTCTAAGCATTTGAAGAAATAATATTGGTTTGTCTTTCCTTTCTCCCCCACAGGGAGCTCAGGTTTACTGAGTTACTCCCACCACAGTGCTCCCAAGCCACACCCAATTCCATCAGGCACTCCCAGTTCTCTGCGTCTATCTTTAACCTCTCATTTGTTCTCCTCTTCCCCTATGTTAGTCACTTATCCCCAAATCAACTTGTAGAATCAAAATCTTCCGAAGGCTCTGGATTTCGTATAGGTAAGTAAAATACTGCTTTTTCTCTTTCCTTTAGGTTCTTTGCATAGTTTACTTTAGAACAATGTCCTTTTAGTGTAGGCACAGGAAGACAGTTAATGCTGTTTTTGTAAGTTGGGAGTTAACTGACTCTGAATAATATTCACTCGGGGTCATCTGCCATATTTACTGGACTTAAGCCTCAGTTACCCTTAGTTCCTAACACCCCAAAAGGGGGGTCCTGGTGAGGGATAAGGATGGACTCAGGGCAAGTCGTAAGCTACCTGGCATTGAAAAGGGACAGGCTAAAGGTCATAAGAAGAATAATAAATTAAGAGCATGGTCGTGGGACAAACTCTGATGACCCCAAAAGAAGTAACTGAATAAAGATCCTGCTGGGGTTAGGAAGACTAACCTGGCCTGAGGACTGTGGTCTGGAATATACAGCGAGAAAAGCCACCCTTTAAGCTTAATATTTCTCTTACTGTGTCCATACGAAATGAGTAGAAATAGTATAAAGAAGTCAATTTAAGATGATTGTTTAAACAGGCACTGGCTAAGGAAAGGGAAAAGTAATACATTCTTAGATGGAATTCTGCCCTTGGGCGGGTCTCCTAGCAGGAATCTAGAATTATGAGCACTTAAGGTGAGATTTTGTCCTTGAGTAACTCTCCTAGAAGAGCTTCCTCTGGAGGAAGGGCTGTTAATTGTTTATTATAATATTCAACCACACCTATGTGTAATTACTACCCCTAACCCTTCATGATTTCTCTAGAACTAATGCCGTGGGACTTGAATAAAGGACCACTGAATAGTGACCAGCTCTGGTGGGCCCCATTCCTTCATTTGTTCATTGCCGTTGCCAGCTGGGGGGATAGCGATCGGCCCTGAACGCACCAGGGGACCCTTGGTCACTGTGGGTGGGACAGTGACAACACTTGCCAGAAAAGCAACAGGCCATGCTCAGGGTTTACTCCTGGCTCTGCTCAGGGATCACTTGGAGGGCTTGGGGAACTGTGAGTGGTGCTGAGGCTCAAACCCTGGTCAATAGGGTGCAGGGCAAGCGCCTTACTCACTGCACTATTTTTCTGGCCTCCAGTTCCTGTTTTTTTGAAAAGAAACTTCTTTGTGTGTCCTGATGCAGTGAAAGGCACAAAGAGTTTTTCTGTGTCCCCTTTCATAGGCGTCAAATCCCATTTACAAGGGCTCTGCCCTGATGGCCGATTCCCCACATTTCCCACTTCCTGGTATCATGGCTTTGGAGGTTAGGGCTCAACACAGGAATTTGGAGGGTTGTGCTCAGTTCAGAGTGCTCGCTCCCTATCACGGTTACTGTTATGGCTGCCCCTTCTCTGGGTTTGTTTTTGGGCCAAAGTGCTAGTGCTTGGGGTTAGTCCTGGTTCTGTGCTTGGGGTCACTCCCAGCAGTGCCCGGAACCGCTAAGCAGTGCTAGGAATTGAATCCAAGCCTCCTGCAAGACGTGTGCTTGCCCGCTGGACCATCTGTCGGGCCCTGGCCACTTGCTCCAGTAACATCATGAAGTGCTTACTAGGTTCCAGCCCATGGGGGTGCCAGGGGCTTAGTGTCTGCCTGGGAAGTGAAGGGCACAGACTACTCTGGGGTCCTGCAGCAGTAAGCCCTCTCCAGCGCAAGTCCCAGTGTCTCCTCTTGCTGAGACAGAGCTTCAGAGAGCAGCAGCCCCGAGGCTGAGTTACCCTCCCTCTCCACAGAGCCTTCCGGGTGATTCGCTGCCACAACTGCCTTCCTTTAAGAGGGTGACAGAAGCATCATCTGAAGACCATGCCACTGCCGATGGCGAATCGCCTAAATTCCTTACTTTGTTTTTATGGAAGGGGTCACAGCCAAGGTGCTCGGGGAGGGCTCTGCTCTCAGGAATCACTCCTGGTAGGTGTGGGGGGACCATACGGGATGCTGGGGATCGAACCCAGGTTGGCCCTGGGCAAGGCAAGCACCTCCCCGCTGTCCTATCGCTCCAGCTCCTAAGTTCCTTATTTAAAGACCTGTAAAATTTATTTCTCCTGATTTTAGCATCTAATGTGCCAGTTTCCCAGAAGCATTCTCCACTGGCTCCCTTCCCATGACCCCAACCCCTTCCAGTGACCCCTGAGCTCCCGGTCACTCCTGAGGGGTACTCAGAACACCAGCTCCCATGAGAGAGCATAACTACAGGACTGTCTGTGATGCTCTCATGGCCCTCGCCCGCCTGCCTTCTCCCCTCCTCTCCTCCTACGGTAAGATCTGCTGAGGCCCTGTCCTGTGTAAGCCGCCAGGCCCCAGCCCCAGCCCCAGCACTGCACGGCACGTGCCAGGCCCCGGGACAAGGCTCAGCTGCTCCCATCACTCACATTGGCTCCGATCCTCTCTGGAATGAAGGACCGGTCTTTCCATCACAGATAATAAGCAACAGCGATGTCCAAGTCACTCCAAATCTCAGTAATCCCACTGAGGAGAGGGAACCTCTTTTTGAAAATGCTCTTATAATGAGCCAGAGGACCTGAGAAAGCTCCAAGGGTTGGGGCACATGCCTTGCATGTGTGTTCTGGGTCCCATCATGGCATGGCACAGTCCCTGAACACTCCTGGCAATGACCTCCCCCACTCAAGCACCATCAAGTGTGGCCCCAAACCTCCCCTCCAAATCAGTAAGGGGCCGGAGAGATGGTACAGGGCCTAAGTCACGTGGCCAACCTGATACCACATGGCCCCCCAAGCTTTGCCGGGTACATCCCTGGATTCCCCTTGTGCTCTGCCGGGTGACCCGTGTGGTCTTTGGCATTTGGGGTCCAAGTAGCTTCGTATTCTTTGTCCCTCGCATTGATCTGCCAGCCGGGGGGGGGGGGCAGGCTTTTCTGAGCTCACCCCCTCCAGGATCCTAAATGTCCACCAAGGCCCAGGGGACAGCTCAGTGGTGAGCACATGCCTCGGCGGCCCAGCACCCCTCGCGTGAGCCTCAGTGTCCCCCCAGGGACAGCCACGCCAGCAGCATGTGTGAGGAAGAACTAAACTAACAGGGAGCTCTGGCCTGTTCCTGAGACTCGGGGTTGACTCCAGTGACCCCCTAAAAGTCCCCAAAACTGAAGGCTGGAGTCCCAAGGCTCCAGCTCCTTAGGATGTGACCAGATGTGATGAGGAGCTTCCAAAAGGGAAGGACTGTGACAGAGGGTAACTAAGGCCCATTGGGACCAGTATGAGAAGCCCCCCCGCCGGGCACTTTCTTGGGTGGGGATCAGGTGAGGACTTGGGGAGAGGACAAGGACCCCCAAGTCTGGGTCCCCAGGGAGACCAATACTCTGACCCCTTGCTCTCAGTCTCTGACCTCACCAGCCGGACCCTGTGGGGTACAGGACCCAAATCAGGTCCTGACTATGAGCCTGCTGGCCAGCACGGGGCCCCCTCGCCTCCTCGCTTTGTGCAGGGGTGCTGCAGCGAGGATCTTGGCTGCAGACTGGATTTGGGTTTATCCTGTAACCGAGGGATTTGTTCTACCCAAAGCATTAACCTCCGGGCGAGCTGGAAGCAGGTGCACCCGTCAGCCTGGGGCCCCTGCAGCTGGGCCCAGGCCCCGGCTTTGTCTTGCATCCTGCACTTCTTCGGGTTCTGGGAGGCCTCTTGCTGTCCTCACTCTCCCTCCAAGGCTCGGGTTCTTAGGGACACTGTCTGGGGTGTGCACAGCCCAGGAGTCCCCGTCTAGATTCGGATCGAACCCGAGACCTGCTATTCGGTAGCTGCTCAAGAAGCAGAGTGAGACAGGGTCTGGGTTAGGAAATTAGTCTGGGGGCAAGGGAGAAGGCACAGGGGGTTAAAGGCCAGCCCCGCACACAGCTGAGCTGGGTTCAGTCCCTAGGAACTGCATTTGCTCCCCAAGCACCCCTGAGTGATCTTCCAGCACAGACCCAGGAGTAAGCCCTGAGCACAGCTGGGAGTAGCCCCCAAACAACAAAACGAAACGCAAAAAAACAACCAAACAAAAAGGAATGGGCTGAGGCAGGGCCCTGAACCGCTGCTTTGTTTGACCTACGGCACCTGCTAGAAACAAGGAGCATGGCGTGTCCCCTGGTCGCCTGGAGGCCCTGGCACGCAGCTATAAGGATCAGGCACTGGCTACCCTGGGACACTGGTGTGAGGTGACCGACACGGAGCTGGTGTCAGGATCTGGACGGGTGTCTCTGTCCTGGCTAGCCTTCACCAGCTGCCTGGGCCCCATGACACAGCACTGGGACAGAGAGGCAAGGGGTATGTCCCCCGAAAGTTACGGGCTCTTCCCTCCCCTGCTGGTGCCTATGGGAGACATCCCAGGCCAGCCTCATGCCTGAGAGGACAGCGGACAAAGTACTTTCCTTGCTGCAGCCGACCCGACTTCAACCCCGTGCACCATCTGCTCCCTGGGCATCACCAACAGTCAGTGGTCACTCCTGAGCACTGGCCGGGAGGGCCAGTGAGCCTGGATACCACTGGCTGTGGCCCGAATCTCATTCTCACCCTCACCCTTCCTGTCTTCCTGCCAGGACAGAGGCGGAACCCAGCCAGCTTTGACACACCTTCTGCACCAGTGGGAGGAGGGCAGAGGTCAGCGGGGGGCTCCATCATGCCTCCCGGAAGCAGAACTCCCCGGACTGCTGAGGTGCTGGACCCCCAGGGCCTATTCGCCTTCCTATCCTGACGGCAGTCACAAGCCAGGCAATGAGCTAGAAATATGACCACAGTCTCCCATTTTCAGAAGACAGCGCACAGACAAGATAGGCCTCACCGCCCCGGGACCACACACACTGCTGCCCCTCTGCGCCCTCCTGATCCCACGAGGGCACCTCAGGGACACCTCGGCCAAGGCAATTTCCAGCCTCTCAGGTGTTAGTAAGACTCACCCCGTCTGGCACTCCTGTGTGGGTGGGTCCTCACAGCCCAGCATCCCTGCCTGGGGTCTCCCCGCCGTGGGCTTTGCTGCCCAGGACTGTTGGTAACAGTGTGTGTGGGGGGGGGGGGGCTTACTCTCTCAGGCCTCCCTCTACAGAATCGCGAGCACCACTGTTCCCCGCAATCTTATTAAAAAACACATCAGTCCCGGGGACTTTGCCTTCTGAGTTACTCCTAGACTGCAGAAGCTATAATTTCAGGGGATTTGTTTAAAATGCCCTTTGTTGGCAGCCGTGGGCTAGGTCTGAGCACTCTGTAATTTTCTCTCCTCCTAAATAGCCCCCCTGCAGCGAACACCTACCACGCACCAAACATAACCACCCTCTTTCCACCCCCCAGACAACCCAGTCACCCCTCCCGGAGCCGGCACCAGGCGCCCTGGGAGGGGGTCCTACACGAGGCCCCCTGGGACTTTCCTTGCCAGGAATACTCCGCATCTGTCAACAGGGCGGCCTGGGAAAGCGGGTTTCTCCGTGATGGACGACTGGACGAAGGTGGAGCCTCCCAACTGTTGTTCCCAGGAAAAGACTCAAAGGCAGATCTCTGTGTCAGCGGGAGCGTTGGGAGCTTTTCTTTCCTGCCTGTGCTTCTCTGGCTTTCAAATGTTCTAACGAGCGTGTATTTTAAGGAACCGAAGACAACTCAGGTTGCCGTTATTTCTCGCAGGCAGGAGCAAATAGACAGGCCCGGGAGGGGAGTCAGCAAATGCAAGAAGCCGGCAAGGAGGGAGTGGGGTGGGGGGGACACTGTGGGAGGCAAAGGAAGCCGCGGAAGCAAAGCAGGAAGCTGGGAACAACCGATGGCATCAGGAAGTGACCTTGGACTGCTCAGAGGGCCTGGGGTGGCCGAGGAGGGCTGCCTGGGGAGGTGCTCGGACCAGGAATCAGGACAAGAGTCTGGGTCCTGCTGTGCTGAGTGTGGCGAGCAGGGGGAGGGTCTTGGCTACACTCAGGCTAGGGGAGATGGAGTCGTGTGAAGGACCTTGGTTCTGGGGGACAAGAGAGAGCCGGCACCTGTGGGTGGGTGCGGGGAGAAACTCGGTGAAAAACTGAACTCTCCTTCACTGCTGGTGGAAATGCTCACTGGCCCAGCCTTTCTGGAAAACAAGCATTCCTCAAAAAACTAGAAATTGAGCTCCCGTTTGACCCAGCAATACCACTCCTGGGAATATACCCTGGGGGCCCCCAAAACACACAGCAGAAACACCATCTGCACTCCTAATTCACTGCAGCACTGTTCACCATAGCCAGAATCTGGAAACAACCTGAGTGTGCCCAGGAACAGACGAATGGATAAAGAAACTATGGTACATCTACACAATGGAATACTATGCAGCTGTCAGGAAAATGAAGCCATGAAATTTGCTTATAGATGGATGGACATGGAGAGTATCGTGTTGAGTGAAATGAGTCAGAAGGAGAGGAACAAACACAGAATGATTATATTCATTTTTGGAATATAAAAAAATAGTATGAGATTCATATCCAGGAACAATAGAAACCATGGCCAGGAGGCCTGGTCCATGGTGGGAAGCTTGCCACCAAGGAGTATGGAGAGTGTAGTTAGGACAGAGAAGGGACAATGCCAACGATGGTTGGAAATGATCACTCTGGACAGGAACTGAGTGCTGAAAGGAGGTAAAGGGATAGACATGGTAACTTTCTAGTACCTGTACTTCAAACCATTATGCTCAAAAGGAGAGAGAGAGAGAGAGAGAGAGAGAGAGAGAGAGAGGGAGAGAGAGAGAGGTATCTGCTTTCTTTCTTTCTTTCTTTCTTTCTTTCTTTCATTCTTTCTTGCTTGCTTTCCTCTCCCTCCCTCCCTCCCTCCCTCCCTCCCTCCTTCCTTCCTTCCTTCCTTCCTTCCTTCCTTCCTTCCTTCCATTCTTCCTTCTTTCTTTCTTTTTTTAGCAATGCTTATCGGTTACTCCTGGCTCTGTACTCAGGTTTCACCCTGACAGATCGGAGGACCATATGAGATGCCAGAGATTGAACCCGGGCTAGCTGCATGCCAAGCAAGTGCCTTCGCCTTACCCACTGTACTACTGCTCGGGCCCTGCCAGGCTTTCTTTGAGCTGTGTTGTGTGCTGTAGATGCTTTTTTTTTTTCAAATTTGCAAATATGCAAAAGATGTGTTTCTAAATATATATTAGTGGGTTTATGATGAAACGATGTATTTAAAACTGGTGTTGGATTAATTTGGAAGGTTTTGAACATGTGTTCTATTAGTGAATGAATGTGAAAACTGTAAATATCTTCTGCAAACACGTTTCTAGCAGTTATAAAAGAATGGGACATTTATTAGCTGGATATGTGGCTCGTGGTAGGCGCCTATCTTACGTGTGGGGCCCTAGGTTTGATCCCCAGCAACAATACATAATAAATATAAATCACCACCATGCTCCAGGCCGCTTTGCAGGCCGCGTGGCCGTTTGCACAACACATCATAAGACACTTAATACCCAACTTCCAAGATTAACGCACCATATTTGACGGGGTTCAAATATGGTTTGAAGCATGGGAACACCTGCAAGGGCAATTAGAGGCTGCCCTAAAAGCTTCTATCCCTCTTGGAGAGCCTGGCAAGCTACCGAGAGTATCCCTCCCGCATGGCAGAGCCCAGCAAGCTACCCGTGGCATATTCAATATGCAAAAAACAGTAAATACAATGGGTCTCATTCCCCTGACCCTTAAAGAGTCACCATTACGTCAGCGTTAAGAAGGATGAGGAAGGAGAGGCTAATAAAATCTCAAGGCCGAACTAGGCTGCCAAAATGAAGAACAGAAATGACTGTCAGTACTTTCAATGCACGTACGCTGGCATCGGATGCATCCATCGAGGACCTGATGGTTGCAAGCGTGAAAAATCAAGTACGACATCATTGGTCTGACTGAGACAAGAAGGTATCAACCATATCATGCCATTTTCAACACTGGAAAAGAACTGTTCCTTGGAACATGTGACAAAAGAGGCGTCGGTGGTGTTGTCACATATAAATAAACATAAAAGATAAAAGGTTGGGTATCTTGTCATTCAAGATGCTCCTCTCAGTGCCAGGGCTGTTGCTCTGGAGTAGAGCATGTGCCTTGCATGCATGAGCCCTGGATTCCATCCCCAGCACCACCCCACATGCCAATCCTCATTAACACAACTGTCATCTCATCTCATCACCTACATTTTTCTTTTTCTCTTTGGCTTTTGGGCCATACCTGGTGGGGCTTAATCCGGGCTCTGCACTGAGAGACCACTCTTGGCAAGTTCGGGGGACCATATGTAGTGCTGGCATGCGATGCCCACTGGACTATCTCTCAGCCCACACCACTTGAACTTCTCTGTTCTCCCTACTAGCAATTATGAGGAGGGGACAGGAGGCACAGACCAGTCACAATGCGCAGAATGAAGAGGGAGGTTTCCTGGGGATGAGGAATGTGGAGAGGCGGAGGGTGGACAGCAGGTGGAGGAGTAAATGAGGATGTAGCTCAGAGGGTCCAAGGGAGAAAGGAGGGGAGACCGGACAGCTGTAAGAACCCCGGGAGAGTTTGGGTCTGGGGGACCCATACAGTTCATGGCTGCTGCTCCCCCACTGCCCGGGAGAGAAAGGTGAGTCTCTAAGCCTCCCCTCTGCCCCTTCAGCTCCTGCTCAGGGTTTGTAGTTTAAGTCAGAAAATGTGAGTGAGGAGCCGGAGAGATAGCATAGTGGGGAAGGCATCTGCCTTGTACGAAACTGACCTAGGTTTGATCCCCAGCATCCCATATGGTCCCCCAAGCACCACCAGGAGTAATTACTGAGTCCCTGAGCACAGAGTCGGGAGAGACCTCTGAGCATTGCTAGGTGTGGCCCAAAAACTAAAAAAAAAAAAAAAAGAAAAGAAAAGAAAAGAAAATGTGAATGGACCCTCACTGCTCACTGCTGATTTTCTGATATTCGAGCAAAGCCTGCGACCTCTCTCTTGCCCTCTCTGTCTTCCTGTTTTCCTCCAAGCCTGGCCATTCATCATCTTTAAGATCCCTGAGACTGTGTTAGGGACCACGCCTGGTGGTGCTTAGGGAGGGAGAGAACCCAGGGCCCTGTACGCAGAGCACCCCACCCCATCCCTCGGAGCTCTCTTCTGGCTCTCTTTCCCTTGCGTTCTGAGTCTCTAGGTCAGTATTTCTGCTGGCGGCAGGACATTCCTAACGTCCAGTTCCAGTGAGGGTGACATCATTGGGTGGGGGACAGCCAGGAACCCCATATGATCTCCTGAGTCTGCCAGGATGATCCCTGAGTGCAGAGCCAGGAGAAAGCCCTGAGCATTGCCAGGTCCAAAAATTTAAAAAAAAAAAAATTAAAAAGACTCCCAGACTTCAAACTTCTCTAGATACCTCTGGATAATTTTATTTGTCGTTGTTTTGGGGCCACATCAATTGTGCTCAAGGGTTATTCCTGGCTCTGCACTCAAGAACTACTCCTGGTGGTGCTCAGGGAACCATATGGGATGCCAGGGATCAAACCTGGGTCAGCTGCCGGCAAGGCCAGTGCCTTCCTGCTCTACTCTGTCCCCATCCAGCCCTTGCTTTTTCTCTTTTTGTACCACTTGTCATGGTTTGATAATGAGTTTGCAGCTCTACACAGTGAGGTCTTTTCCTCCTTGTTCACCGTCCCATGCAGGATGTAAACCCCCCTCCCTGCCCTCTCTCTCTGCATCCATGTCTCCGATCTTTACGGGTCTCTGCTGATGCCTAGTGCCCAGCTCACCGCGGCTGGAGACGCTCTAATGTCACGTACTGGCCTGGAACGGCACCATTCTGGGCTGGCAAAGCCAAGCACCATGAAGGGCACACAGGCCCTGGCTTTCGATCTCAGAACCCAGAGAAGTGGGGTCTCTGCCTAGTGGGTCCCGCTGCTCCTTCCTCAGTGCTCAGTGCACAGAGGCGAGGCCGGGTCAGAACCTGGGCTAGAATGAATCCGAACGCTCAGTTCCAGGTCTGCAGCCAGGCTGCCCCATGGCCACAGACAGCATGGGAGAAACAGAAATGCACTAAAGCAGGAGTACAGCAGGGCTGCGGGAGGTGCCCCGGAGAATCGCCTGCAGGGTACAGAGCCCACTGCCCTGGACCACCTGTGAGCACGTAGCCTGGGGCATCTCTCCCCCAAACTGGGAAGGGCCGAAGCCCTCCCCGCAGCCTGATTTCACTCCCCTCCACGCAGCTGCATCCCGAACACCCTCCCATTCTGAGACCATTACACGCATTTCGAGGGGGCACTGTGGACCCCGCGGGCCTCAGTCGGTCCCTTTGTCTGTAGCTTTGATGTCAGCAATGGGCAGATGAAGACTGAAGGTTAGTGGAGGTGGTGAGAAGTGCCAATCTTCCTCCCAAATGCCTCAAATGCCTTTGCCAAAGGCTGCAGAACCCCCAGCCCTTCATCCTGGCACCCCTCTACACACTTCACTCCTTGTCCATCATCCTGGGTTGTCCACAAGCAAGTAAACATTTATAGATCCTCAGCTCGTTACACCTGGGGCTGCCCAGTAGGCTGCCCTCCTGAGAAGGAACTGCATTGAGCTGCTCGTGTGGCACGTACCAGAGGGTGCTCTGTTCACAGCATGGAGACCAGCAGGCGTCAACGAAAGTGATGAGAGCTGGAGAGACAGGACAGCAGGTAATGTGCTTGCCTTGCCCATGGCTGACTGGGGTTTGATCCCCAGCATCCTGTGGGGTCCCCCCGAGAACTGCCAGGAGTAAGCCACGAGCACCACCAGGCATGACCCCCAAACAATAAGTAAAGAAATAAAGTGCTAATCCTCACAGATCCTGAACCACAAGGAGCTACTGAAGACCAAAACCCATGGGCCTTCCTTTTGAACGAGCTTGGCTACACTAACCAAGGGCATACCCTGAGGACACAGCACTGCAAGACACTCCCCAGAAAGCAAAGGGGACAGCTGGGAGGGGTTGATTGGATGTTTAAAGGGTTCAGCCCAAACAACGGACTTTGCCATTACCTGCTTATTTGCAGGCAGCCTGGAGAGGCTATTCGGGGGGCTGAGGCAGTGCTGGCTAGGCTCAACAGGAGACAGTGGCAGCCCTGGGTCCCCAAGCCAAGGGTCAGCCTGTCCACCCTGTTTTCAAGGTATTCCCCTCCTCTGGCCCATCCTGCTGCCCCCAACCCAGAGACTGGACCACATCATCACCTTCATCTACCACTATTTCTTCCTTCCTTTTAGCCTACCACAATGTACCCAGAAAACCATTTCCCACGGTCATAACGTTGTCCTGTTATTCTTTAACAACAACAACAAAAATCTTATGGGGTCAAAGTGAGAGGATGGTGTATAAGGCGCCTGCCTTGCAGGGAAGGTGCTTGCCAATTGTGTTTGATCCCCAGGACCACATTTTATCCCCTGAACCTGGAAGGACCCTTGAGCGCAGAGCCAGGAATAAGTCCCGAGTGCAACCAGGTGTAGCTTCAAGTCAAAATTAATTAATTAGAAGAAATTTGATTTATTTGGGGGCCAGACTGCTGATACTCAGGGGCTACTCCTGGCTCTGCAGTGAGGAATGACTCCTGGTGGTGGTCTGAGGACCATACGGGGTGATGGGGATAGAACTGGGGTTGGCCATGTGGAAGACAAGCACCCTACCTGCTGTACTATGTCTCCAGCTCCCCACCCCCAAAAACCTCATCTGAACTCCAAACAGCAATTTATGCCCTCCCCGAGAGCTTTTTCTGGACTTTAATTCTGTTCTCTAAAAGCCTCCATATGTGCCCATAATTAGCCCTTGCTGCTATTAACCTCACTGTTGACCATGTAATATGGAGAGCCCAGAGACAAACCAAGGAGAGAGGAAGAAAAGGGCTTCCACCCTACAAGTGAAATGAGATTGTTGGGACAAAGGAGGGAGAAAGGTCTGGGGACACGGGTTGGAGCAACAGCACAGTGGGGAGGGCGTCTCCTCGCAACCCACCAACCCAGGTTCGATCCCCAGCATCCCATATGATCCTCTAAGCACTGCCAGGGGTGATTCCTGAGTGCAGAGTCAGGAGTAACCCCTGAGCATTGTCGGGTGTGACCCCCACCCCCCGCAAAGCAAAGCAAAGCAAAGCAAAGCAAAGAAAAAAAAGGTCTGGGGACAGAAGATGGGGCTCTTCATAATTTTTTAAGAGTCCCAGAGACGGGGGGAGGGACCCAATGGGGAGGCTGAGGGTGGCAGAGGGCATGGTTCCCAGAGGCCTAGGGGAACAGCGTGATCCTAGCAAGGAGAGTCATCATCTGAGGGAGCGGACGGCTGAGATGCCAGGAAGCTGGGCTGGTTCTCAGAACTGAGGTCCTGGCAGGGTTCCCCAGAGTGGACAGAGGGAGGGCTTGGGGGCTGGGAAGAGAGAGATGAGGGGCCGAAAGGAGGTGTCCATTCAGGAGGAAGAGAGAGGACAGAGCATGTTTGGAGAACGGGTGAGTGGGTGTGACGGGGACCGAAGCGGTGAGGAGGCCAGAGTCTGCGCTCGGGCTCTTGGGGAAGACACGCAGCCTCCAGCCGGCCATGAGCAGCTCCCTGGGTGCTGGGCTAAGAGGGGCCCTACCGGGGAGATTCCCTTCCTTCACTCAAGTGGAAGCAACGGAGGGATGTGGGAGGCTTCAGGGGCCTGGGGGGGAGCAAGGTGTGTGTGAGGAAGCCACCTGTCTGAGTAGGGCCTGGCTTGTTCCTGTGTCACCAGCTTACACAGACCAGTCTCTGCCTGGGCAGGTGGGAAGCAGGTGGCAGCGGGCGGCTGATGGGGGCCCAGTGGGGAACGAGGGGTCAGAAAATTAAGGCACCAGCAGAGGATGAACTGGAGTTGGGTGAGAACAGCAAGGAAGTCCCACCGGGGGACGCAGGCAGCCGTGGGTCCCAGCTAGGGGCGTCCTAGATTGGGAGTAACTGGGGAGGGGAGTGGGAGCGGCCAGGATGTTTGGGGTCAGATCGCACATGGACGGGGTGGCAGGGAGAAAGTGCAGCTGTGGGTGGGGCCGTGGGGCAGGACACGCGTGGGAGACAAGGCTGGGGAGGGCAGTGGGTGGAGCAGAGTGGCCGGCAACTGCAGGCCAACGAACTGGGATGCCTCCTACTCCCTCCCCAGGCGGAGAAGGAGAAGAAGCAGAGGGAGAGCAGGAGAGGAGGAGGAGGAAGAGGAAGAAGGAAGAGGAAGGAGGAGGAGGAGGAGGAGGAGGAAGAGGAAGAAGGAGGAGCAAGCAGTAGGCGGAGGAAGAGGCAGTGGCCCAGCATTAAGGGACTGGGAGGCTGGACTCTGCATAAGCTTTCTGCAGTGCGTCCCTCTAAGCTGGGCTGCTGACAGAACCCTCTGCAGATGGCCCGTCACTGCACCCGGCGGGCACTGCTGCAGCCCCAGCGGTGCCCAGGTCCGAGCCATTCCTGACCCGCAGCAGCGCATGGGAGTGACGGGGGGTCCGGGGCAGGGAAGTCCAGGGCTGCACTCGCCCTTCAGCTGACCAAAGCCTCCTCGTCCCTGCCTGGGCTCGCCCCATAGCTGGCTCACAGCCAGTAGCCTCCTTCCCGCCTTTCATGTAAAAATAGAAGCCAGCCTCAAAACATAGAAGCCAGCCTCTCAGACGCACCCTGCCCCCACCTGGCAGCCCTCCTGGCTTGCCTCCCCACTGCTCCCCTCCCCCCCTCCCGGGTTGGCCCTGGCATGAGAGCTCGCACCCGCCTGGGGACACTTGGCAGTGGGAACTGAGATCGTGGCCATTTGGATGGGCCCGGGGAGAAATCCCGCAGGGGGGCGGTGCTTGGGGTTGGTGTTGATCTCAACTGTAACTTTCCAGAAAGCTGGGACGCCCAACGCCAAGAAAAGCCTCTGAGTATTTTGGGAGGCGTTGTGGTGGGGTGGGGCGGCTCCCCGGCTCTGGAACTGCATCTCCTTGCTGACAACACTTCCGTCAAGTGTGTGCGCCAACATCTGGCACGTGGGCTGGCGGGGAAGAAGGAGGGGAAGACCCCAGCCGGGCCTCCTGGTGGCCAGGAGAAGCTTGGGTGGGGAACCCGCACTGGCTACTGGTCAGCGGGACAGGGCCAGTGAGTGCCTCCTTGCTCCTCCCCCGCCTCCTGTAACTATGGGGCTGGGGGCACACAGGCATCTGGCTGGTTCCACTGCAAGGGGGCTCAGACTGAGGGGCACGGTGGCAGTACTGCCAGCCAGGGAAGCCCCAGTCATGCCAGTCTGTCCCCACCTGCCAGGCATGAGAATGTGGGGCAGCCCCCCCGCCCACGCCTGCCCTGAACCCAGATTTCACTGCTCCGTTTGACTGCTGTTATTTCCAGCAGTCCAGGATTTTCAGTTACTCACACTCGTGTATTCGTGCCATGCACCCGACGTGTGCGGATGAATCAGCTACTCTGTCAGGCTTTCTGTCCCTTGGCTTGCAGGAGCAGCCTCTGCTCCCCTCCCGTCCTTCAGACACGGGCCCTGCAGGGCTGCGAGCTGCCTCTGACTATTTCTAACCTAGCACCCATGAGCCAGCCGGACACAGGGTCAGAAGGAAGGGAAGCCGTGTCGACCTACTACGTGCAGGGTCTCACGCTGGCACTCACAGCGCTTTACCCCACGGGCTAGCTGGCCGGGCTGCCCGGACACAGGCCCAGCGACAATGTGCCCTTGTCTGGGCCGGAAGGTCTAGTTCCGGACCCTGAAGACCCACGTCACCAGGTGGGACGTGGAGAGAAAGCAAACCGCAGCCTGGAGGGGGCGGCAGGAGACTGGGCGGGCTCAGGCCTGGGCTGGGGTGTCCTGCTGGGGCTCAGTTCCGGGGCGCTGTGTGGCGCCAGGCCTGGCCTTGTCCGGAGCTGCGGGTCCCCGACCTGTCTGCTGGCCGGGTCGTGCTGCAGGGGGCTCCTTGCCCACTGCTCTCGTTGAGAGCAAGGCGGGGAGCCTCAGATTGGGGTGCCCTCTGCCCTCTGCGGGCCACGCAGGAAGACAGCACAGCCAGAGAAGACCCCCCCTTGCCCCTTCCTACCTCCTCCTCCGCCCCAGCCCCCAACAGAGGTGCACTAGCCCCTGGCAGGGCTGCACCAGGTGGGGCATGAGCCGTGCCTCAGGCTCCTCCTCTGCAGCGAGGCAGGACCAGATCTCCCGTCCCCCGCAGGAGCCCGCTGGCCAGGGTGGCTGCTGCTGCTCGCAAAGGGCCAGCCTGACCTGGAAACCAGTGATTCCGGGGGCTGCCAGGCACCCCCACGCAGAGGAGCTCCTGCAGTCCTTAAGGAATCTCCACAGGGGCTGGAGCGATAGCACAGCGGGGAGGGGGGTTGTCTTGCACGCAGCCGAACCCAGGTTCGATTCCCAGCATTCCAGAGGGTTCCCTGAGCACCACCAGGAATGATTCCTGAGTGCAAAGCCAGGAGTAACCCCTGTGCATCGCCTGGTGTGACCCAAAAAGGAAAAAAAAAAGAATCTCCAGAGGGGCTGGAGCAATAACGCAGGTGGCAGGACGTCTGCCTTGCACGCGGCCAACCCAGGTGCGATTCCCGGCATCCCACATGGTCCCCTGAGCACCACCAGGAGTAATTCCTGAGTGCAGAGCCAGGAGTAACCCCTGAGCATTGCCGGGTGTGACTCCCCCCCAAAAAATCCCCACAGGACAGAGATGCACATGACTCATCATCACAGAGGAGGAAACTGAGGCCGGAGAGGTTCCAGGAACTCTCAACAGGGAAGGGCAGAACCGGGACGTGGCCAGCATGGCCCATACTGACCAGCACCCAGAGAGGGGCCAAGGGAGCATCAGGGCCAGAGGAGCTCCTGAGTGAGCCCAGGCACCTCTTCCTGGAGGACAGGAGCCACAGAGTGTCCCCCAGGGAGCCAGCCAGGGGCAAGTGGGTGGGGGCTGGGGGCGCTGGTCCCTGCCCAGCTCTCTGCGGCTGTGGTTCATCTGGGAGCCAGCAAGGTGACCTGGGGGCTCCTTGAGAGGCCTGTGGACACCAAGTGAGCAACCAGGGGATGGCCAGACTCAGCAGTCCAGCACAAGCACGCCAGGGTCCACCAGAGTCTGT
This sequence comes from Sorex fumeus, assembly GCF_029834395.1. NCBI lineage: Eukaryota > Metazoa > Chordata > Mammalia > Eulipotyphla > Soricidae > Sorex > Sorex fumeus. Next base: position 4,192,620 of record NW_026606060.1, on the reverse strand, counting down.
CCACTCGGACCGGGGTCAGCGGGACTGGGGGCAGCAGATGGAGCAAGGATCCTGCAACTGAAACCTTGAATCACTGCTCACCGGCCAGGGAAGTGGGGGTGCCTCTCTGGGCTGGGGTGCCCCACCCAGGGTGCTGGCGACTCAGACAGTTGCAGCCAGTCCTCGGTGGCTGCCAAGTGTTGGGTCAAGAGATCTCAGTGGCCCTGTGCTGGGAGGGGAGGTGGCAGCAGCATCGGGGCTGAGAGTGCAGGGCCACTGCTGGGCGCGGCAGCAGGAGCCAGGAGCTGGATCAGGTGAGCCCAGGGGACTCCAGCTGCCCCCCACCCAGCCCGACGCCCTCCCTGCACCCCCTCTGCCTGGGCAAGTCTCTTCCCTGTGGAGCCTCCAGATCCTTCACCTCAGCCCTCGAGAAAAATCCTGCCCCTGCTCTGGCTGGGGTCACAGCCTCACAGTCCCGGGTGCTAGGGAAGTCCCCGTGGGGAACAGCAGAACCAGGAGAGGCTGGAGCCCAAACTGGCGATGGCAGTGTTGGCACTGACAGATCCACACAGGGCCTTTGCTCTGTCTCCTTCATCCTTTCATCTTTTGATTCGAGTTCAGTTTCCGTAACACACCAGGCGGTACCCAGGACTCACTCCTGGCTCTGTGCTCAGGGATCCCTCCTGGCAGGGCTCAGGGGACTCTAGACTGTGCCGGGGATGGAACCAGGGTCAGCTACATGCAAGGCAAGGGCTTCACCATCTCCCCAGGCCCCTTGGCTCCTCTGAATGGGAGACAACCACACAAGCCTGGCGGTCCCCCTCTGATGACAGCAGACTGAGCCCCAAAATTCATCCTCAGGTCCAAGCTGTCATTCCGAGCACACAGGCAGAACCTCTCCCCAGATCCCTCGGAGCAGGGGACTGACTCTGTGGCTCCCAGGCGCCCTCCCCGCCTCTCCATGTCTCTCTTGCCTCCTTATCATGCAGGCCTGGCATCGTACCGGGTCATGTGTGAGCACGTGCATGTGAGTGAGTCTGAGAGAGGGCACATGTGGGCCAGAGCAATAGTGCAGCAAGGAGGGCGTCTGCCTTGCATGGGGCCAACCCTGGTTTGATCCCTGGGTTCACATTTGGTTCCCCAACCACCACCGGGAGTAATTCCTGAGTGCAGAGCCAGGAGAAACTCCTGAGTGCTGCTAGGAATGGCCCAAAACAGAGAGAGAGAGAGAGAGAGAGAGAGAGAGAGAGACAGAGAGACAGAGACAGAGAGACAGAGACAGAAAGAGAGAGACAGAGAGACAAAGAGACAGAGAAAAAGACAGAGACAGACTGTGTGCATGCTGTATGTGAGAATGCACACATTCTTGGGGAGATTATTGAGTTAGAGAGACTCAGACCAACGTCAGTGGGGTTTAGACGACACTTCCAGAGAATGTGACCTCTCAGATCTGAGATAAGCAGCCTCAGAATCTATCTGGGGGCTTTCCAGGGAGCTCCAACCCCCCAGTGATTGCCTCCCCTGACTTACTCTGTACCTGTGGCCACCTCTCCTTCTCCCCAGGCCTCAGCTGAAATGAGGAGCAAGCCCCAGTGAACCCCCTTCAGGCTGGGTGTGGAGCAGGCCCCGAGCTCCCCAGAAGCCGCACAGAAGCCGCCCTCCTCTGGGGGGTCCAGAGGAGCCCCCGCCGGTTAGCATAGCTGCTACTGTCTCTTCTCTATGATGTATGCTTGTAGGGTTTTGTTGGCAAAATGGTTTAAAATGCTCAGGAACATATTGGAAGATTTATATAAGGCTGTTAAGCTGGAACACGCCAGGTATCTATCTCTTGGCTTTGTGTGGAATTATTCAAGAATACAGCAGGCCAGGTTCCTTGGGCAGAGCTGGGGCGAAGGGGAAAAACGTGCCCCCTTGGCTAGCCTGGCCCAAAGTAGCAACAGACCATCCCTGGGAGCTCAGGGGATGGATAAGGAGAGACCCTTGTCTTTGGTCTCCTCTGTTCCTCATTCCTGCCCATACTGTCACCCCAAACTTCCCGAAGGAAGGGGCTCTCCTTAGTAATGATGGCTGAAGAGTACCGAGAAAACAGCTCAAAAGGCTGGAGCACACGTTTCGCATCTACTTTCCCCAAGAATTTTGCCAACAGAACCCCACCAGTGTCCATTATGGAAAACAGTCAGTAGCAGCTATACTAATTGGTGTGTTCTCCTCTTGGGGGTCCAGGAAATAGCCTCCAAGGCTCGAAGACATGCTCTGTACCCAGGAGGCCTGGAGTCAGTCCCTAAGCACCGCCAAGAGCACCCTCATACACCACGCTGGGAGGAGCAAGAGCACTGCCAGGTGTGACCCTCAACTCCCAGAGGAAGGATGAGAAAAGATGCCCAGACACTGAGGAGATGTTGAGAGGACAGCTCTGTGTAGAAGGAAGCTCCGGCCTGGGGACTCAGTGCAGTTTTGGAAAAAGCTAAATGGATCTATGGTGTTTGCATGGAGCAATTATCCACTCATTTCTGTCAGGCACTACAGAGTTGTTGGCTCAGCTGAGAAGATACCCAACAGCAGGATCACAAAGGTGACACTGCCCACTGACTCCACAATTTTGCTACTGGGACTTGATCTCCAGGAGGTGTGACAGCAGCAAGAGGCCATTTGCAGAAGGGCGGTACTTGGAGGACCCGGGTCCCCTGGCTCCCGGTGGTGCATTTGCTTGCGGGAATATCACGCAGCCACTGAAATGGGTGTGTGAGGGCAGGGGGAGCTTGGGCAGAGCGCCAGGGGGAACCATCAGCCAAAGGGAAGCAGTTTGGCACACCTCAGCAGTTTCCCTGCAAGAGGCAGGACAAAGAGCGGCAGGGGAAACTGCGGAAATGAGGGGCTGTGAAGGGCCAGTTGTTCCATGAGTGACGTTTTACTGGATAAATAGTTACTGAGCTTTTAGTATGGGCAGGGGCCCGTGCTGGGAGCTGAGGATGGAGAAGTGAATGAGTACTTTCTCCTGCTCGCCATCTTTCTTCTCTGTCTCTGTCTCTGAGTTTCTGTCTCTGTCTCTCTCTCACGCACACATGCGCACACACACCATTCCCAGCAATGCAGTGATGGTCGGGTGCTCAGCCCAGGGGTGTGGGGCAGGAATGGGAGTTGCGCATTCCTGCGACTGAACCCAGGTCCTGGATATGTTCAGCATGTATTCCACCACCTAGGCTGTGTCCTTGACCCTAAAAGCATATCTCTGTCCTTCAAAGTTGCCCGAGCATCATCTTTCAATTAAACGAGAGGCAACGAGAGGAACAAGCGAGGAAGGACGCTCCCCCAGCCTTCTTTCCTCCTCTCCTTCATCACACACTTCACTCCCAGTAGCAGAACGACCTCCAGCTGGATTACATACATGTGTGCAGAAACCCAAATGTAAATGTGGTAGTGACATTTTGGTCTGAATTTCCTCTGAAGCAGAAACATTTAAAAACCCATGTTAAAAAAAGAGGAAAGAAGTTAGGACTTGTTACTAATCTCGAGGGTGAATAATTAAGTGTGCTTAATTCTGCAAGTAGCAAGTTAAATTATGCAGTGCCAAAAGTGACGACTCTCGTACCTACACCACCCCATCTCCAGTCGCATGGTTTTAGCTTCATAACTAAAACACGCTGCCAGAAAACCTAATAAAAGGAAGCAAAAATATTTCTGTTTATGTCAAGCTGCCATTTGAGAAAGACTTTTAAATATGTTCTTCCCTATGTGTAAATCTGACAGCAGTTGCATAATTAAAAACCCCGGGGAGAGTTTCCTTTTAATCTTTTCAAAGGAAACAGATAAAACATCCTCCAGGACATGAAATGATGGATTAATATTCTTTGCATTGTTATCTCGGAACTTTAGCACCTCTTGCAAAAACGCTTGTTTAGAACCAAAAGAACACAACTCACCATCTTTGATGGAGCCACACCTGGTGTCGCTTGGGGGTTACTCCTGGCTCAACACTCAGGGACTGTTCCTGGCGGTGCTCGGGGCACCATACAGGATGCTAAGGATTGAACCCAGGTTGGCGGCGTGCAAGGCAAGTGCCCTGCTCGCTCTCTGTATTCTCACTCCTGCCTCACAAGTCACCATTTGTAGGTTTTGATGTTCTTGACCTCACAGGAAATGGAGACCGTCACATGCCACAGGCTGCATGCATGTCTGGAAGGAGCTTTGCTTGTCCTCAAAGTTACATGGAGGAATGAGGAAAAAAATGGGTGCATTCACATGAATACACAATTCACTTCGACTGCATCTCAAGTGTTGAGGGGATTTTCCTGCCTAGGATTTCAGTTCAGTGTAAGCAGTCAGTATGAACAATTTCAATCACTCAAGGGAATTTTGCTTTACCTGAGCTATTCAGATTGACTTTCAGATTTACAGCCTTAACCACTGCTGAACAATCATGGCAAATTTCCCCCCCGGGTCTTTGCTGTGCAGACACAGGTGTGGGCTGGTACAATTGCAAACTCTCCAGCTCCGGAAGTGGCACCTTCCAAGTCAAACACTTCATCTCACTGTGATGTTCCATTCAACCTTTGGTACATACAACCGTATCTGAACTTTATTTCATGTATCTCCATTCCACCATTCCAATCATTCTTCTTCTACACACACACACACACACACACACACACACACACACACACACACACTCACAAAGGCAAAAGTAAGTGGCTTTTCTCTCTGTGGACCATGGTATTCCAGAATATCTCCTAATTGCCAGAAGTCCCATCTCTGGCCTCTTTGGCATTGACTCTTGCGCCCCACTTGTCTACGGTCTGCCAGAGGTGTCCAACCCCTCTGACCTCTAAGATAGTCTGACTTCCAAGCTTTCTCTAGCCTTAATCAGCTATTGGTCTGATCATTACCCCACTTACCTGCCCTGTCCTAGTTTCAGATACACATACTCATTCCGTCACACAGACTTCTACATACCTGTTATTAAATATTCCATCTCCAGCCAGAATGTGGTCCCCAATTGTATGCATGGGATTTGGAGAACAAATCCAAACTGACTGCCTGACTTAAATTCTGGACACAGCAGAACACACAATATACTGTGACTGAGACAAGCTCCTGAATACTCTGTGACATCTTGGGCCCATGTCCCCGTCTTGAACTCATCGTCGATGAGAGGAGCCAGGACATGCTTCCCAGGACTGCAGTGACCCAGCCTTCTATGCGGGGCTACACTTAGACCCTTTTCCTGTAGAATAAACCCTTAAAACTCTTTTAACCTTTCTAGCACTGGACCTAATATACACACTATAGGCATATTTAGAAGGTATTGATTTTTTATATGAAGAACTATGTGAATCATTTACTGAGTGTGAATCAAATGAAAAGAGAAATGTCCACACAACTGCATGGGCACAAGTGAGGTGACATCCACTGATCATAGAAAATTGGCCACATGGTAATTTTCCTCTTCACTGGATGAGGTGGCAGGCAGAGAATCCCAACTCCCTGTTTGCAACTAAGCTTTGGACGCCTGAGCTGCTCGCCGAATCCATAAAAGCACCAGCATTAATAATTGTCTCTGAGGACACAGAGCATTTAAGGAAAAGAAATATGTGAACAAAAGAAAAATGGGAGGATGTTGGTCTCAACTTCCACCGCCTACCAATATGCTGTGAGAAAGAATGAAAAGGACCACCGAGCTGCTCCAGGCCTCAGCCCCACATCTCTGCCAGAAGTGAGCAACGCAGTCCAAGTACCAGGCCACAACGGTGGGGAGATGCCTGTCAGAGGGCAGCCCTGCACAGGGCTTCAATGCTGAGCCGTCTCTGGGCTCATCGAAGCTCTCCTCACAAAAATGCATCTGTCTACGGCAGGTTTTGGAAACAATATGCTGGGTCATTGGTAAGCTAACCACACTTTTTATGCAGTTCCTCCTACACTGCTTGCCTGCATCCAAAAACACAAACCAAAAATGACAACACAGTTCCTTTCTGCTTGACTAAAGATCAGCCAGTATTGCTAGTTGATTACAGGCTGGGGCTTGGAACAATCTGCCAACCTGCCAACGTGCTGACCCGGTTTGGCACAAAGGACTTGAGACACTTAAGAAACTGTGGCTGGAAATAAAGGAAGACATTTGTGGTTCCTCTGAGAGGCCGGGGGGCTCTGGAATGAGACCCCATTTAGCCAGACCCACAGCCTGCAGGGGAAGAGGGTGCTGCTCCTACCTTCTCCTTTAGCCCATGTGCCTTCAGGAAGCCAAAGCCAGTGCAGGTCATTCAGACAGAAAAGCAAGGGTCTTTTGATAGAACATGGGCTCAATTCTCGGATTCCCATAGGTTTCCCGAGCACCACCAGGAGTAATTCCTGAGTGCAGAGCCAGGAATAACTCCTGAGCATCACCAGGTGTGACCCCAAAACAAAGAAACAAACAAAACCCTGACAAACAAACCAGGGGGAAAAAACGCAGGGTCTCCCAATACGTGTACAGGTGTATCTCTGGGTAGAAGGTGTGTTTACAAGAGCATAAACCAATAATGAGCCATGATTGCATGATGTCATCCTCTGGGGCAGAGCATCCTTAGTACTTTCAAGCACTTTAAAAAACTATAGTTGCTATAGCAACTTGATAGAGCTCTTCTTAAAAGGGGATTTTCAGAGGGGGTCATTTTATATCTTCAATCACCATAACAACACGATATAGCTTTAAAGGGTATTTTTAATCCAATTTGTGTGTGCCTTGGACTGGGGCCATATTTATCTTTTCTATTTAAAATAATCACATCATGCATGACACATGAAAAGTCATTGAAGGAAAGGAAGCGGGTTTGCATCCAGAGAGCGAGTTCGGGCTGCTCACAGCCTCATAGCTGCTCATGAGGATAACCCTCCTCAGGGTCTCTCAGAAGCCATCTGCAGAGGCATACACCATCAGTGAGGCCATGCTCTGGCTCTGAGCTGGACACCACACCGGCCCACAGTCTGCCCACAGAAAGCATCTTCATGGAATCCCTCACTTCCTAGTTCCCTGAATCCAGTCCTTGGTCCAAACCTGCCACGAGATGAGCTGGAGAGACAGCTCAATAGCTCAGTGGACGGAGGAGGGAGGGCAGGCTTTGCAGTAAGAGCCCTGGTAGACCTGGACACCACTGTTACCCCCTGCCAGGGCTACTGAGGTGCAGACTGAAAACAAAGAAAACAGAACAAGCCAAAAACCCAACGACAGGAAATAGCACCTTGGAGCCGCTTGAGATGTGACCAGCTCCAAGCAGGAGTGCACAGGACAGTCAGATTCCAAGTGCAAAGCCCGGATTCACTCTGACTCCCAAGGGCTGGGCAGGAACCTGCCTCATGTGCTGCCCAGGCAGGGGAAGGGAGGGTGGGGTGGGGGCAATGGGCAAGAGCTGACTGGGGCTCACAGCCTCGAGACAGGCACTGAAATGGGTCTGGACAGGATCCTCGGTGAGGGTCCCAGGCAGAGGGAGAAGGGATGCTGGCAAGAAGCAAGACTCTTATCCCCCTCAGCCCCCTACCCTCAGCCAGACACAGAGTCAAACATGGAAGGGGAGGGGCTGGAGAGGGAGTACAGTGGGGAGGGCGGAGGAGGCACCCTGCTGACCTGGGTTGAATCAGTAGGGTCCCCCAAGTCCCAGCAGGAGTAATTCCTGAGTGCAGAGCCAAGCCCTGAGCACACCCGGTGTGGCCCAAAACCAAAGGAAGAAAGAAGAAAGAAGGGAGGTGGAAGGGAGGTGGAAGGGAGGTGGAAGGAAGGAAGGAAGGGAGGGAGGGAGGGCGGGAGGGGGAAGTTTAGAGCCTGGGAGAGGGAGGGCAGGAGAAAGCCCCGGGGCCAGCATGAGGGTGGCTTGAGTCCGGGCCTTCTGCGTCGTTCTTTTCTTTGAGAAAGGGGGCAGCGTAGAAGGCAGGAGAAGCGCCTAGGAAGGTGAGCGCCTAGGAGAAAGAGATTCTGGGGGAAAGTGGTTAGTCTTCCCAGGGTAAACGGGCCAGGACACTGAAGGGGAAACGTAGGGTAGAAAGGAAGCAAAAAAGAGAGAAGAGATGAAGAAAACAGCCCTCCGCGCGCAGACACAAGAAGCGTTCCCAAGGACGGGGAAGCCGAGGCGGGGCACAGGAACAGAGGCCCGGACACAGTTCTCTCGCCCGGGGGCCGGCGCACCGAAGTGAGGCCGGCGTTCGGGGCCGGCTCTCCCCGGGGGCGCAGCGCTCACCTATGGTCGACACCACGGTCCCCACGAAGTAGAAGGCGCCGGGGAAGTCCCAGCGCGGGCGCAGCGCGTCGGCGCGGACCCCCGCGGCCAGGGCCGCCTCGTAGTGGCGGAGGAGGGCGCGCAGCTCGGGCTCGGCCACCCCGTGCGCGTCGCTGAAGTTGCGCAGCGTGGCCCCCCAGCGCGCCCGCGCCGCCGCCTCCCCGGGGCTCTCGAGCGCCGAGAAGACCGTGGCGCCCGCCACCAGGTACAGGCCGATGAGCGCCGCCAGCAGCACGAAGCGGCCGGTGTCCTCGTCGAGGTGCGCGCGGCGGCAGCAGCAGCAGCAGCAGGAGGGGCGCGGCAGGCGGCGGCGGCAGCGGCGGGGCGGGGGCCGGGGGCTGCGGGAGGACATGGTCCGGAGCTCAGCCCCGGCGCCCGGGCCGCCGCATCCCCGCGGCGGGAGCACGGCGGGAGCGCGGCGGGAGCGCGGCGGGAGCGCGGCGGGAGCACGGCGGGAGCACGGCGGCGGGAGCACGGGGGCGCTCAGGCCGCGCGCGCCCGGGAGGGGGCTCCGCTGGCGGCGCCCCGACGCCTCGCCGGCTCCCCGGCCCTGGGGCACGGGGGCCCGCGGCCCGGCTCCCGCCGCGCGCCCCGCATCCTCCCCTGCGGACAGGCCCCCGGGGGCGCCCAGTGGCGCGCCGGGCTGGGCGCCGGGGCAAGCGCGGGATGCGCTCGGCGGCGGGATGCGGAGCGGCCGGGCGGCACGGAGGGGCGGAGTCACCGGGCCCGGGGCGGGGTGCGGAGGGTGGGGGAGTCCGGGAGGGAGGGGCGGGGTGCGGAGCCGGGCGGCGCCGACGCCTCCCGTGGGTGGCGGGCCCCCCGAGGCGGCCCCCGACGCGCCGTCGCGGCTCCCGGCTGCTGCCAAACTTTGCCAAACTTGCGGCGGCCCCGCGGCCTCCCGGGCGCGGCCCCCGAGGGGAAGTGGCCGCCGCGCGCCGCGCTCCCCGCCGGGGAAGGAGCCCGAGCTGGTCCCCGGGGCGCGGCGCCCCGCAGTGAGCGCGGCCGGCGTCAGCACCGCGGACAGCGCGTCGCTGCCGCAGCCGCGAGCGGGCGGGCCGGGATGCCGGGCTGGGGATGCGGGGTCGGGATGCGGGGTCTGGGATGCGGGTCCGGAGGCGCGGGCCCGGAGGTGCGGGCTCTGGGGTGCGGGCGCCGGGATGCGGGCCCCGGGATGCGGGCCCCGGGATGCGGCACGGCCCGCTGCGCCAGGGCGAGCAGACCCTCTCGGGTCCGCTCTCGACCTCCGCGCTTCCCCCCCACCGCACCCCGAAGCCTCGCGCCGACAGGGCGGGGACGCTGCGGAATAAAGACGGGGGAGGAGGAGTCACGCGCTACTCCGGGACCCAGGTGCCACCAGAGGAATGAAGAGTCCGCGCCCCCAGGAGGGCCGTCCCAAAGGCATCAGGAGAAGCCCTGTGCGGGTTCCTCCCCCTCCCCACGCCTGGAGCCGGGAGGTGGGGCCGGGGGAGAGGAGAGCTCTTCCGTGCGCTTATGGCTGGACCTTCGCGCTTGGACTCAGGCCCGCTCGAGTTCTGTGTGAGAGAGGTTCTTGGTTCAGACAGAAAACTGTCCTCTGGTAGCCTTGGCGCAAGAGGGCCCCCCGGAGATGGTGGGCTGTAGGAATGATTGATCTAAGAATGATCTAAGCCTCTGCGCTTAGATGCCCCCAGCGGGGAAACTGGCAGAATGCCAAGCCGCCCCTGTCCCCAACATCTCGCACTATGGCTAACCCTCTCCCCAAGGTCAGCCAATGTGGCCACTGTAGTTAGTCCTCTAAAGGGTGGAGTGTTAATCGGGGCCCCTCAGCTTTTCAGGGCTCCCCAAGGAGACCAGATGGTGTGGTTAGGGATGCTGGCCCAAGATCAAAGGCCTTGAACTTTGTGGACATTGATTTGCCCAAACCGGGCACCCTGGAGGATCGAATCTTCCTAGAAATGCAGCTCCTCCGTGCTAGTAGGGGACAGATGGAGAAAGATGTCACCACTGTCGTGGGGACCAGGCTTCTCACTCTGGGAGCTGCCCTCTGTAGCAGTGTATCTCAGCCCTGGGCCCCTTGGACCTTGTTTCCTTCCTGTGTGCCCCCCCCCCCCCCATTCTACCATGTGCTTCTCCACCTCCTGCAAAAGACTTCCAGGTATGTGATTTTTCATCTGTGGCCCCCTTGGAATATCCTAGGACAGTGATGGGGGAGTATGTCTCACCCACAGATCAAGTCTTAGAGAAACACAAATGATTGTCCTGGCTGACTGCTGTTGGTATTAGCAAAATGCACCCCAACTGCTCTCTTCTGGGGAAGGCCGGTCCCTTGCCTGCAGTGCCACCCCGGTGCTCTCCAGGGTGACTTCCCAGTCTGTCCCCTCTCCTCTTACTAGCTCCTGCAGCTACAGAGCAGGCAGGGTTGGATTCCACCTAGCGCTGAGGGAAGCCCTGAGAAGTTTCGTTCTGCAGTTGGCCCCGGGCTGTCCAGATGCAGCTGATGGGCATCTGCAGACTCCGCAGACACTTTCTCTGCCCACACCACAGAGGCAGAGACTGAGTGCTTCGCTGCAGTGTTCCAGGCCTGTGGGTCAGTTCCTTGCCTTGGCAGGGAGCTGGCCGTGTTCTCCAGCTCTTTAGTCTGGTTTGCTTGGTAGATTAATGCCCTCTGGCATTAATCTCAGCTCTGAATGACCTAATCAATTTGTGAGACAGAAACATGCCAAGCTCCCTGAATTCAGACGCTGGCCCTTAGGGAATGACACTTCTGCACTGAGTCAGTATTTAAATCACTGACTTCTCCATGACTCTCCTCAAGGCCTTTGCCTTCCTCCTGCCTTGCTCAGTCCCCCTGAGGATGGGGCTTGGCTCGCAGACATCTCCCCCTCCTGGGTCATCCTGCAGGCACCTCCAGTCCTTGCTCTGTCCAGCCTGTACGATCTGCTCTGAAATCAAAATTTTTTGATCACAGTCTCTAGCGATTTACTGGAGCTATGAGATTTCAGTCTTTAAACCCTTACTCTACTATCTAAGCTCCAGACCATTAGGCTGAAGTGATTTCCAGCAAACCACTCTAACGTTACCTTCTACTGCCTCTTACTTCGCCACCAAGTACTGCACGCAGCCCAATCACTGTTCCTTTGTCTATGCTAGGGGCTTCACTCAAAAGCTGTCTTCTCTTCCTCCTCTCCAGCTCTTCAGATACACACTTCAGCTCCAGTTAGAACTTTACCCCACTCAGAAATCTCTTCCTTTGTGGGAGATTTTGATCCAATCACTTCAATGCCATCATTTCAACCTAAGATCATTGGCTTTCTTCCATGGCCTTGAGAACTTCAGATAAGATTCCTGGGGAAGGACAGTCTGTCTTTCTCTTTTTCTGTCTCTGTGTCATTGTCATTAAAAGAAATACAAGGACAGGGCCCAGAGTAAATTGTACAGCAGGTTGGGTATTTGCTTTCCTTGCAGCTGAACTGCGTTCAATCCCTCATATGATCCCCTGAGTCTTCCAGGAGTGATTCCTGAGTACAGAACCAGGAGTAAGCCCTGAACACTGCAAAATGTAGTTAAAAAGATTTTTAAAGAAAGAAAGACAAAGACAGAAGCGTTAAGCAGGTATAATCAAGTGTGACCAGTTGTCAGTTCCACTCCTAGGAATGTACCAAGATAAATGGAAGCAAATATCCACACACGAAGCTGAACATCAATGCTCACGTAGTCTTATTCATAATAGTCCCAGAGTGAAAACAACCAAAGCAACCCATGTGGGTGCATCAACTGTCAACAGATAAGTACGAAGTAGTATGTGTGCAGAGAACTAAGTATTCTGTAATAAAAAAGGAATGAAGTGCTATATATATACTACACTGGGAACAAATATTAAAAGCATTACACAATAAAAGAAACCATAAAAGAAGACACAAAAGGTGACACTTTGTATGATTTTATTTATATGAAGTGTACAGATCGGGGTCAGAGCAATAATATAGTGGTGGGGCACTTGCCTTGCAAGCAGCCGACCTGGGTTTGATCCCCCGCATCCCGCATGGTCCCCTGAGCCCTGCCAAGAGTGATTCCTGAGTTCAGAGCCAGGAGTAAGCCCTGAGCATCGCCAGGTGTGCTCCTACCCTCACCCCACAAAGAGACAAATCAGAAATGACAGAAGTAAGCTACTGGTGCTGACAATTTAGGAAGAATGGGAGTGGCTGTTAGTGAGCCTGAGTGTTTTTGAGGATTATAAAAATGTTCAAAATTGATCCTGGTGCTGATTGCATAGTTCTGTGAGTTTACCCCCCAAAATGCAGATTACACATTCTAAACTAAATAGATTAATTTTATGATATGTGAACTATATCTCAATCAAATAGTTAGCAAATGCAAGTAATTGGGAAAATCTCACTGAAAAAAAAATTGAAAACAATTTATCCCCTCAGTGGGCTGGAGCAATAGCACAGTGGTAGGGCATTTGCCTTGCACGCAGCCAACATGGCCAACCCGAGTTCGATTCCTCCGCCCCTCTCAGAGAGCCGGGCAAGCTACCAAAAGTATCTTGCCCGCACGGCAGAGCCTGGCAAGCTACCCGTGATGTACTCGATATGCCAAACACAGTAACAACAAAGTCTCCGTTGGAGACGTTACTGGACCCGATCAAGCAAATCGATGAACAACGGGAGGACAGTGACAGTTATCCCCTCAAATTTTAGATCTTAACAAAAAATTAGAAATAATATAACTGTGTGAAAGAGAAAATTGATTAGGAATGAAATATGAGTAAAGGAGTTTGCTCCAAAAAATTTCCTCTTAAAAATTAATCTGTGTTGGTAAGATTTTGATGTAAAATTCTGCATTTCCAATTGTAGGACAACATTGGTTTGTGCTTTCTCCTCTGCTGCAAGGAGCTTAGGTTTGTTGGGCTACACCCATCACAGTGCTCCTGAAGCACTCCCATTTCCTTGGAATATCTATAACTTCTCTGTGATCTGCTTTCTCTATCTGTTATTCACTCATTTCCCCTAACCAGAACCTGTGACTTGTAAAGTCAAATTCTTCAGAGATCTCTGGATTAGTATTTGTAAGTGAAATATTGCTCTTCTCTTTTTCCTTATGCTCTTTGCATAGTTTACTTTAGAACAATGTCCTTTCTGTATAGACACAGGAAGATAGTTAATGCTATGTTTTTATAACTTGGGAATTAATTGATTCTGAATAATATTTACTCCTGGGAAACTGTCATATTTACTCAACTTAAGCCTCAGTTCCCCTTAAAACAGAGTCCCGATGAAGGATCTGGGGCAAGTAAGCTACCCTGGCATTGAAACAAGACAGAAAGTCCAAGCTAAGAACATGGTCATGGATGAATTCCATCATGACCCTAAGAGAAGTGACCGACCAGGACCCTGCAGAGATTAGGAAGGATTAATCTGGCCTGAGGACTGTGGTCTGGAACCTACAGCGAGATGCCCCCAGGAGAACCACCCTACCAGCTTAATATATCTCTTACTGGGTCCATACAAAATGATTAGAAAGATTAGTAAGAAGTAAATCTAAAATGATTATTTATGGACTAAGGAAAGGAGAAAGAAGCATGTCCTTAGATGAAATCTCACCCTTGAGCAGATGTCCTAGAAGGAGATCTTTGTCTTAGAAGAGCTTCCCCAGAAGGAAGGGAAAGGCTTTACATAAATTGATTGTGCTATCTGACCTACATGTAGTTGCTACCCTCAATGCTCAGAGGTTGGACTCTAGACTAAGGCTGGGCGTGGAGAGCGTGGCATGAGGGACAGAAGGAGATGGGAATGAGGGGCAATGTAAGACTGCAATGGGGCGCTCAGAGGGACTGAAACAGGCGCACGGGGAGAAAGGAATAAACAGCAGGATGGAGATCGGAATAAACGGCAACTGATCACCAACCAGCCTGGCGGCCTGTCCCCTCCTTCATGCATCTGTTGGCAGCAGCTGCAGGCCGGGGTGGGGAAGCGGCTCATGGCCACTGAACGCACGTGCAGCTCACTCACTTATTTATTGATTACACATCAGATGACAAATCCAAAATTCCCTGGGTGGGGTTGGAGAGACAGTACAGTGGGAAGGGCGCTTTCCTTGTATGTGGCTGACCCGGATTTGATCTCTGGCATCCCCTGAGGTCCCCTGAGCACCACCAGGAATAATTTCTGAGTGCAGAGATGGAAGTAACCCCTAAACATTGCCTGGATGACCCCAAATAAAATAACAAAATAGCAGCAGCAACAGCAACAACAATTTCCTGGGTACTTCCAAACCTCTTTGATCATATTGATCTCAGAATTCCTCAATACTCAACGAATTACTCATGAGCAATTAATTGTGTGATAGGACAAACACATGTATAAATTAGAGAAGCTGATTGTCTCTATCCTATTAAGTGTCACTTGAGTTGCTTTCTTAGTTGTACAAATGCAGAAAACCATTTCCCCCACAACCTCCACACTTGCCTGGAATTAGGATGCGTAAGGCCACTCATGTTTCTGTGCTTTGGCAAAAATCTCCACATATAGACCTGGTGAGTGAGAAAGGAAACCTTTGGACACAGGTCCTTCCAGGATGAAAATAGAAAGAGGTTTAATTTGTTTTCTTCTAAATCAGAGGTCAGAGGCCTTGATGAAGAAATATAAGAGGCACTAGGCAGTGTCCAACCCCAGCTCAGAAGCTGGGAGAAAAGGTCCTTGAAATGAAATTATTTTGAGGAAGAGGAGTCTGACCTGAAACTAGAATAAACAAGTTTATATGCTTTGGTGGCACAAGATGCAATGATGTTTGAGGCCCTGTAAGTCTTTGGCACTGTGTGGAAATTGAAGACTAGGGTTGAACCAAATTTGGGGTTTGAAAGGATGGTATCCTTGGTGCCCAGGGGCGCCCATTAGGTAAAGTGCTGCTGAATAGTAATAGAGAAGCAATGCTACAAATAGTATAAAAAGGTAAAAGGTAAAAAGGTAAAGGCCCTCCCGTTGATCGTCGATTTGCTCGAGCGGGCCCAGTAACGTCTCCATTGGAGACTTTGTTGTTACTGTGTCTGGCATATCAAATACTCTCGGTAGCTTGCCAGGCTCTCCGAGAGGGACGGAGGAATCGAACTCGGGTTGGCCATGTTGGCCGCTTGTAAGGCGAACGCCCTACCCACTGTGCTATCGCTCCAGCCCACAAATAGTATAAAGGCACTTACAATAACAGGAGTGGGCTTGTTTCTTGGCACTATTTTTTAAATTAAAAAAAAAACCTTGGACCACACCCATCAGTGCTTAGAGCTTACTCCTGGATCTGAACTCAGGGATCACTCCTGGTGGGACTTGGGAAACCATATGGGGGTGCTGAGGATTGAAGCCGGGTTGGCCACTTTCAAGGCAGGTACCCTATCCACTGTACTGTGGTTCCACCCCCATGACCTTGCTTCTTTTCTTTCTAATTGGCGTTTGGAAGAAGGGGAATGTGAGCCACTATTGCCTTATTAATATTCGATCTAGTTCTTCTAGTCATTTTTGAGAGTGGCTTCTGGGCCAGACAGTATAGGAGGTAGGGCACCACTGCAGTTCCTGGCCCTATGTGTGGGCCCACAGTTATTACCATGAGTCATTCCTGAGCATGGAGCCTGAAGTAGCCCCTGAGCACAGTTGTATGTGGCTGAAATTTGTCTCCCCCAAATCCTATCATGAATACAAAGTTCCATTCTCATGAATACATTGAGTTACTCCCCAAAGGCCCCGTTTCCAGAGATCATCGTATAGTCATACTCATTGGCCTTCTAACCCTATGAATTTTCCTGGGATACATTTAGTTCATATCACAGAGATAGCCCCCAAAATATGTTCTAGGGAACTTATTTATCTTCTTTGTCACTCCCAAAGTTTTTCACCGAGGTTATAGGCTTCTCTCTTCCTCTGATGAGCTGCATGGGACAACCAGGCTTTGTAGACCACTTGACCCTAAAGAGACTTGGGTAAGTGAGCAGAGAGGTATTCTAAGAAATGAGCCTTCTGCTTTACACACAGCTGACCCTGACTTGATCCCCAGAACTGCATATGCCTCCCTGAGTACCACAAGTGACCCCTTAGCACAGAGCCAGAGTAGCCCCTGAGAACCAATAAATGTTGCCTTCCCAACCCCCAAAATAAAATAAAATGAAACTAAGTATTGAAGTCTCCAATTATTATTATAAAACTGTTCATTTTGTCTTTCAAATTTGCCAGTGTTTGCTTAATGTATTTTGGGGCTCAGATGTTCAGCGCATATATATTTATAATTATTGTAACTTCTTGGTAGATATGCCCTTTTATCAATGTGAAATCCCTCTTTTGTGAGTCTCTTGTACAATTTTTAATTAAACTTTTCTCCTGGAATTAGTATAGTCACCTCACTGTCTTTAGATTACCTTTTGCATTGAATATCTTTTTATAGCATTTTGTTTTCAATCTATCTGTGTCTTTAGAGCATACATCTTTGGATTTTTGTCTTTTTGTTTTTAGAACATACCTGGTGATGCTCAGGACTTACTCCTGGCTCTGCACTCATAGATCACTCCTGGCAGTGCTCATACAGGACCATACAAGGTGCTGGAGTCCAGCACCTATCTATCCAGCACCTTCTCATCTATGACCACCCGCCCTGGCTAACCACTGGCAGGAGCCGACTGCATACAAGGCCAGCACCGTACCACTGTACTATCGCTCTGGCCCCATCAATAAGTTTTTCATAGGCAGTATAAAGTTGGATCATCAGACTGTGTATCTAACAACTGAACTTGTTAAGAATTTCTATCATTGTTCGGCTTCTGGTATGCTGCCAAATAGTTAATGAATATTTATTGAGAAACTATCAAATGCTAAACAGTATGTTATGAAGTGTTTGTGTACTTGTGCATGTATGTGTGTGGGGGTGGCAGCTCTGTTGTACTGAATGGTAAGAACTATTACAGTTATAGTTGTACTGAATAGTAAGAACTATTACAGTTACAGTAGTACTAATAAGAATAGAGCTTACAGTGGGCTACAGGAATGAGAAAAAACGTTTGATTTTTGTGGAGGTGGGAGCATCCAGGAGTGCTCAGGGCTTGCTCCTTGGTCTGATCACCCCTAATCAGTGATCTCCTCTGTCATCACCTCTGGCAGTGTCGGGGGGACCCGCATGGGCTGCTGGGGATCAATCCAGGTGGGCTGCGTGCAAGGCAAGCATCTTACCCTCTCCCATCTCTGGCCTGAGAGAAAGGTTTGAGTACTACATTGTGGCCTAGTCCCATGGGGGAACAGGGTTCCTACCTCTGCTCGCAAAGGGGGAGCAACATGGCCATAAGCCAGGAAGTTGTGGAGAGTGTACTGTGAGCCAGGACCCTGGGCATGCAGGGTGGATGCAGAGAACAGGACAAGGGCCATGCTTTTTCTCATCTCTGACCACTCTGGCTAAATGTGAGTTTCTCAGCACACGTACATGTGTACCATAACTCACCCCACGAAACCCTAACATCAATATTTTCCTTCAGAGAGACAGTCAGATACCCAATATAAGATTTGAACTTAAGGAAGCAATTTTAGGGTGAACTTTCACTTTCCCTAGCAAAGTTTGGGCTTGTCTTCTCAATAGCAGTTAGATCTGGAATCTAACCTTCACCTTCTTTTTTTTCAGCAACAGAGCACCCGTTTGGGGGTGCTTTGTACCCAAATGAAAGACTATCTTTTCCATTAGGTGAACCTGTATGTTTAGGACCTGGAGCGATAGGACAGTGGAGAGGTGCTTGTTTTGCATGAGGCAACCTGAATTCAATCCCCAGCATCCCATTTGTCCCCTGAGCACTCCAGAAGAGATCCCTGAGTGTAGCGCTAGTAGTAATCCCTGAGTATTGATGAGTGTGCCACCCCTGGCCACCACCACCGCCAAATAAAGAAACTGTTTTTTAAAGGTTAAACTGTATTTTTAAAGTTAAATAATATGTGCGATTTCTTGGAAGGCCACATATATAGGTGGCTAATTCTTTTTTTTTTTTTTTCAGGATCATACCTGGCGATGCTCAAAAGTTACTCCTGGCTCTGCACTCAGAAATTACTCCTAGCCTACCTGGTATTTTACCACTCTAGTCTCAAGGTGGCTAATTCCTCAGTCTGTGTGCTGAGTACCTTTGCTCTTCTGCCATTTTATTTCCTCAGTCACACTTCCAAAAATGTGGATGTAATGGCTGAAGTTCTAGTTACCCTCTGAAATCATAAGGTGATTTAAGGTTGAGAGGCATATTGTGGAGGGACATGATTAAATAAGCTTGCTTAGCTAGAAAGCCTGTCTCTGGTTTTATATTGGAGGGAATGAACCTTTTCATAGTTATACCACCTCACCGACTGATAGTCTAAATATTCAGAAGCTCCTGCTTGAGGGAGTCTGGGGTGAGACTCGAGATGTTCCAAGGTGAGACGGTCCAGCAAGATTCCGTCTGTTTTGTCTCCCCTCTCAGACTCCTGCTCAGCTCCCTCCTTCCCTCGAGAACTTGGACCAGTGGTCACATTAATCCTTGACTTTTCCAAGCTCTCTCCCACCCCACTTGGTTCCTCCCTACTCCTGAAGTTGCGAGAGTTGACCACATCTGCAACTTTCCTAATTCAAAAAACATTCGATCTCCAGAACCGAAAGCAAAACAGAATAGGGGAGGAGGGCATCAAAGAAACAGGCTTTGGGGTTGCCATAGTTAATACCTCATTGTTCGAATGAGTCAGAGATCTAAAAATATCGAACAGTTCTTTAGAGATTACAGCATTTGTTTTTAGCTGGGCAGCTCTGACAAGGAGCGGTAAACCTACCACCTCTGGGGAGAATGGAATGGAAGATGCTTTGGAGGGTAGCAAGTGCTCCTGGAAGCTTGTTCTTAGAACCAGATCACTATTCTTCATATTTTTTACTTGGCTGTGGATTGTGAATTATGTGTAAAGATGAGAGAAAGAAACAAGAGATTTTGGGCCAGAGCAATAGTACAGTGGGTAGGGCGTTTGCCCTGCATGTGGCCAACTTAGGTTTGATCTCTGGTACTACAGGTGGTCCCCAAGCCCACCAAGAGTGATCCCCAAACACAGAGTTAGAAGTAAACCCTAAGCATTTGCTAGGCATGGTCCAAAAACAACAACAAAAATTGCTTACTATATGTCAGTTAAAACTCTCATGCCATAAAATGATTGCACTCATTTGTGGGATATAAAAATCATGTATGAGGGGCTGGAGCAATAGCACAGCGGTAGGGCGTTTGCCTTACACGCAGCCAACATGGCTGATCCAGGTTCAATTCCCAGCATCCCATATGGTCCCCCGAGCACCGCCAGGAGTAATTCCTGAGTGCATGAGCCAGGAGTAACCCCTGAGCATTGCCGGGTGTGACCCAAAAAGCAAAAAAAAAAAATCATGTATGAGCCTATTACCCAAGGATAGTAGAAGATACTATTACCGAGGAACAGTAGAAATAAGAGCCAGGAAGACTGACTCAGTTGGGGGGAGAAAGCAGTTAGGATAGAGAAGACCGCTGTGACAATGATAGAGATGATCACTCTGGACAAGAACTGAGTGCTGAAATGAAGTAAAGGGATATACATGATAACCTTTCAGTATCTCTCTTGCAAATCATAATGCCATAATGCCCAAAGGGGGGGGGGGGGAGTGCCTACTGTAGAGGAGGCAGACTGGGAGTGGAGTGTGGAAGGAGGGAAATGGAACACTGGTGCATTGATGGGGGAAAATGCACACAGGTGAAGGGATGGGTGTTGGGACACCGATCACCAAAACCCAATCATGAACAACTTTGTACCTGTGTATCTCATGGTGATTTAATTTGTAAAAATTCACGCCAACCGTGGACATAGCACAGAATATAACACAGCATGGCACAGCTCAGCTTAAAGTCTTGAGAGGGAGACAAGTTGCCTGATGTCCTGATTTCCTTCCAGCGTAGAAGCAATCCTCTGTTGGTCGGGAGATTAGAGGATGGGGTGTGATGAGCATGTGTGACGGGGAGAATAAATGGAGGTGGGTGTGGGATGGAGCGTGAAGCTGAGGCTGGGGCCATCTTCCCAGGCATTAGGAGCCCAGAGTGAAAGAGCTTTGTGGGGAAGCAGTTCTGGTGAATAGAAGAGCTTTTCTGGAGGTGAACGCGTGACTTTGACTAGCTGGCCCTTCTCCCTCCTTCTGTTCTTCCTTCGTTTTCCAAATCCCTATTCTGTGTCAGGCACTATTCTGGCAAGGCTCCTGACTGATTACAAATGCCCAGGGAGTTTGTCTGTTTGTTTGTTTGGGGGCTACACCGGCTGTGCTTAGGACTTCTGGTTCTGTGCTCAGGGATCACTCCTAGTGATGCTCAGGGCACGTTATCGAGTGTCAGCGATTGAACAGGGGTTGGACACATGCAAGGTAAACATCTTCCCCACTGCATAATCTCTCTGGACCCACAAATGCCTGCATTTTAGCATGAGCAAAGCCTCCTGGATGATGGAAGAGCTGAGGGTTACTGAGGGGGTCCAAGGTGCAGCCAGGACTCTCCCCGCTGCAGGCTTTGGAAGCTCCACGAGGAGACACACGGCTTGGGGGAGCGAGGGGAGCCGTGAGTTCACAGGCTGCCTCTGACTGCCCCAGGGCCCTGGGGGGCTCAGAAGCACCTATGTCCTCTTTCTCCTCTATCTCGTCCAGGGAGACACTGGCTTGTGTGGGGTCTGTTGGGTTGGCCCAGAGATAAGGGGTTTCACAGCTCCAAAATCCTGGAAGCCCACAAGGAGAGACTACCGTCCAACCCTCTGATCAACCTCCTTTGGTATAAAGCCACCCTAACCACAGGGCTGCACCCTCATCAGCCTCTTGCCCAGGAGCACTTTCTTCCCAGTGAACCCTGTTTCCCCTCATTTTCCCCAGGACTCAGTCTCTCCCTTTCCATAACTCCATAAGACCTTGCAGAGTCCACCTGGGACACTATGCTAAAATGGATAATGGTGGTGGGAAGGTGTAGTGGTGGGGTTGATGTTGGAATGTTGAATGCTAGTGACAAATCATCATGAACAACATTGTAAAATAATAATTAAAAAATCAGATTTTTTAAAAAAAATGGGAGTCCCCACGTCCCCCACCTCCCCTCCCTGGGACACTCTGCTTGAGGGTCTTTCCTTTACAGTCCCGCTTGGTGGTTTTCTCCTTAAACTAAAACCAGCCACCAAGGCAGCTCAGCAGTGAAGGCTGTGCGCCGAGGAACCTGGTTCATTCCCCCCCCCCCACACACACACAGTCACACGCATACTCACAGTTACACACACATTCACATATACATGCGCTCGTATATACATACATTCACGCACTCACACACCCATACTTATACACTCATGCACTCATACATGTACTCACATATGTACACACGCATGCACACTCACATAGCCATATACACGCACTCATACATGCACTCACACACACTCATTCACACTCAAACACATACACTCACACAATTCGCACACTTACACACATTAACATATACCCACACTCACACACATGTAAACACTCTCAAACTCTACGCCCCCACCCCCAAGAATCCGCTCTCTCCCAGGCTTAGGTCCCTCTGGTGGCTCTCCATAGCCTGGACAGGCGTCCCCCCCCTCCTGAGGTGGGCCCCGGGACTCTGACCTTCCCCAGCCGCCCCCTGCAGCAGTGCGCGGCCCTCCTCCCCAGCCTTCCCCACACACTCACACTTCTCCCTGCCAGTTCCACTTCCCAGCATGCCTTTCCCTCTCCTGCCAGGATGCGAGGGACCCAGGAATGAGCCCTAGCACCCCTGCTGTGGCCCCCAACAACAAAAATGAAGTCTTGCCCTTTGTTAACATGCCACAGGCGCTTTGTCCTCTGGTCTCATCACCACCGGCTGCCCCGGGGGCCACTCTGCTGCCCCTTGGCAGACTCTGGAGATCAGCACTCACAGCGCTGCTCGGAAATGATGAGAGGAAGCGCCACCGGTTCCCAGCCCATTGAGAGGAAATGTCGGCAGTGGGGAAGAGGGGCCCAGGGGAAGAGGGAGTTGGCTGGAAGCACTGGCTCAGGGGGGCTGGAACCTTTGGCGGTTCGTTTTTCCATGAGAAGAAGCTCTCTGGACGATGTGTGCGTTCATTCTCCCATCAATCATTTGTTTTGCTGAAGCCCGAGCAGACGGGTATCAGCGAAAGAGCAGCAGGGAGAAGCCGGGAGTGGGATTGTTTGCGGCCAGACTGTGACTGAAATAGCTTCTCAGAGCCCCTAACACACATGGACTCGATGACTCATTCCGAAAGCCCTCTGTGGGGCTGGGGGCTCAGCCGTCCTTTGTTAGGGGAAGAGACAGGCCCTGTCTAGCCAGTGAGGTTGGGGGGCAGAGGGGAGGAGCTGAGCTCTTTGGGTTTATTTCTGCTGCCAAAGGGAGAGAGAATGTACTGGAATGCTCCTGTGTGTGGATTGTGCTTGTTTCCTGAGTGCAGTCCAGTCTCTGCAGGACGATCAGAAACCTCTAGAAAGTGTGAGCATTGATGACAGCCGAAAAAGACAAAGCTGAGCCCTCCTGAAGGAAGCTGCTATGGTGCCGACAGTTCATGCAATGGACTCAAATGGCTGATGTCAGCCCCAGGAGACCCAGGAGACAGTGCCCAATGGAAGTGGCAGTGATCCCCAGATACCCTAAACAGCCCTGGGCTCAGACAGCGCTCTGCTGAGAAACGTCGGGTGTGATTTGCCAAAATAGAGTGGGAACCAACTAATTGACGGAACTTTTAAATATGTTCCCAGAGAGTAATAAGGAAATCCCCATTCAAATTATGAAAGACAATTTCAGTCACATCTTGGGCTAATTGTGCGAGTAATGTGCTATAAGCTGATGCTTGCTCTGCGGCCAGCCCTAACGGCTGCAGATGGATAAAAGTACCTAGTCCTCCGCTGTCCTCTGGGGCAGGTCTGACAGTGCCCCCCATGGCACAGGTGAGACCTTCGAGCTGCAGGGAGAAAGGTCATTTTTCATCCAGGCCACACAACTATCAAACTCCCTGTTTCCAAGTCCCTCTAGTAAGCTGGATGGTTTCTGGGTCAGCTGTCAGGCAAACATGAGCGTTCGGATCGGACGTCCAAGGTGGCGGACACGGCTCAAACTGGCAAACCTGCTTGGACCAGCCTCTGGGGAGATGACTCGTGGTCGCAGGAGTGTCTGTCATGCGGCAAGCAGAGAGGAACGGGACGCAGAGATGCCTCGCCTGCTTTGAGCTGCCAGTTTGGCTTGGCAAAGGCCTTGGGAGCAGGTGGAGGAGGAGAGAAGCAAGGGTGCTAGGAGAGTGAAATCAGCTTCTGACCCCACCCCCATCCGCCCAGGACTCCGGGGGTCCCCGCACTACAGTCTGCCTCCATCCAGCCACACGCCCATCCTTGACTGCAGAATCCATGCTGAACCCTCACATATCTCAGAGTCTATGGATCCCCTCCCTGCCCTCTGAATAGAAGCCCCTCCAACCCCCCCCCCTTTCTAGGGCTAGACAGAGAAGGCTAATTAGTTTCTTAGTTCCACAGCCGGGGCCAGCCCTCATGCTTGACACGGAGCACTGCAGACTCAGCAAATTTGCCCTGGAAGGTGCATGCTCGCCTCCCTTGGGCCCAGACATGGACCTGGTCCCACCATTGTCCCTGACCCAGCCCTGCCGCCCTGCCTCACGGCAGCTGGAGGCTTCCTTCATTCAGGTCGAAGTCTGAGTGGAGAAAGGGGGAGGGTCCTGGAGGTGGGGGCCTTCCCTTACTGCCCCCGGGAGAAGCCTTCCAGGATGCCCGCTTGCCCCACGTCTTATTCCCTGGCCGGGCTTTACCCAGTGCACAAGGCAGCTGCAGGCTCGACTGTGTGTGAAGAGTGCGGGCGAGGAAGATTCGCTAGGAGCTACAGTGGTCGTGGATAGCACCCTACAGGGAGCAGAGACAGGCGAAAGGCGGCATGCAGACCCCCCCTCGCCCCAGAGTGGAGTGAGCCTCTTGCTAGGAGCTGATGAATTATGTTTCAGTCTGGAAACACCACACACACACACACACACACACACACACACACACACACACACGCTGGTATCCCTATTATTAATATAAATGTTCCATATTAATCGGTGGCATCATTCCCAGACCCCCAAAATAATTTAGCAAATCACACCAGACAGACAGGTGTGGTTTTCACATGGCAGGAAAGAGCCAGATTCTTTTTTTTTCCTTTTTCTTTTTTCCATTTTGGGCTATACCCAGTGATGCTCAGGACTTACTTCTGCTCTGTGCTCTGGGATCACTCCGGGGGTTCTCAGGGACCAACTGGGACTCTGGAGCTCAAAACCAGGCTGGCCACATGCCAGGCAACATCCTGCCCCATACTCTCTCTCCAGCCCCAGAATGTCGCACCCTGGGTTTTACCAGTCCCAGGTAGGCTGGGGTTGTGGCTGAAGAGGCAGGAGATGGAGAGGTGGGGTGGGGGCGGGGTGGTGCTGAGCCTGCTTTCTCCTCTGCTGTAAGGTTCTGTTTTGGGGGTAACCGTGCAGAGCCAGGACTCAAACACGGGTCTCCTGTGTCCCTTTGGGTGGGGTGGGCGCTGAGGCTAGCGGGAGGGGCGTGCTGGAAGAGAACCCTGCGGGAGCATGTACCCCCATTCTTGAATGACACCACAGTGCAGTGTGGGGGAGGGGAGGCACAGGGGGAGCAGCTGCAGTGGACTGGCTTTGCTGAGTCAGTGTGAGCAGTGCTCTGAGGGAAGGTTCGGGTGCCTGGGGGTCGTTGTGGTGCTCAGTGCTGCTCAGGTGGAGTCCAGCATGAGCTGAGGGGTAGCGAGTGTCACTGTCCTCTGCCAATCCCAAGACGAGGAGCCCAGTGTCCGTTCAGGGTCGCATCGGAGGGGCCAGGGCCAGCCCAGTGTCCTCTGTGGGTTCTTGGTCCCTGCTCTGCAGACTACTGAGCCATCTCAGGGGTCCTTCCTGAGTCCTCAGCCTGTGGGAGAGCAGAGGGTGAGGAGGACCGCGCCCACACACCCTCCTGAGACACCCCTTGGCTTTAGTTTTCTCTTACGTGGCCACACTCAAGGATGCTGGGGGGAGGGGTGGGGACTGCCCAGAAGCCATGCCTGGTTGATGCTCAGCTTGGTGGTGAGTCCTGATGGTTTGGTGTTTGGATTGGTGATACAGTGCTGCTCAGGGCGGTGGGTACTCGGAGATCAACAGGGCTACACCCTGCAGTACTCGGGGTCATGTGCAGTTGCCAAGGAACAAACTCAGGGCCTCCCCCTCGTGGTCTACCGCAGAGCTAGCTCTTGATCTTCCATGCTTTTCAAAATTTAAATTATTAGTACTATTACTAATGATCTGGAGGCCATACCCAGCAGTGCTCAGGGCTTACTCCTGGCTCTGTGCTTAGGGACCACTCCTGGCGGGCTCTGTGTGGGAGGGATGCCTCTGTATGGGGTGCTGGGAATGAAACCTGGGCGGGCTGTGTGCAAGACTGGCTTCCTACCTGTCGTCCTGCCTCCACCCATATCCTGTGTCTCTGAACAGCTTTCTTGAAGCATAATTTACATTCCTATAACACCCATGTGAGTGCACGGTCAATGATTGCTTTGTGGGGGTCGCACGTAGCAGGCTCTGGTGCAGCTGGGAATGGCTTCTGGGCCAGGAATCACAGAGCTGTTGGGATCACACTGGCTGCCTGTGACAGCACCCATCCTACCTTGGGCTCATCACCATATGCTTGCAGAATGGGTACTCTAAACCCGAGCTCGTCTTGGGAGGGTGGGGGGTGGAGGCACATCCAGAATTTCTTGGGAACTACTCCCAGCTCTGTGCATGGGGCCACCCCCAATGGTGCTTTGGGAGGACGTGTGGGCAGGGAGCAGATGCGGGCCGCCTCACGTAAAGCTTGCGCTCAGCCGCTGAACTCTCCGCGACCCAAGCCTAACTTCTTCGGCTGTGGGTTGTGACACCATATGGGGTCACGTAACTGAACGTGGGTGTCGAGAAAATGCTGGCAACAGTAAAAGGTTTCTCAATGCATATCAGCTGAAAATGAATTCAAAATCAAATGCGAAATGAATCCAAGGTGTTTCTGGCAGTGCTAGCCAATCTGGGCAGAACGGGGTCGTGAGTGGAAACCATTTCCGAAGCCTGCTCTGAGCTCCTGCGTGATTCCTCTGTGCCTCCACCCTGTTTGGTGTCTCTAAACAGCTCCCTTGAATTAGTTTACATTCCTATAACTCAACATGTGAGTGCATGGTCAGTGATTGTTATTACAGATACTGGAGCTGGAAAGAGTACAGAGGTTAAGAGTACAGGTGCTTGCCTTGCATGCGGCCAACCCCACTTCTATCCCTGACATCCTCACATATGGTCCCTTGAGCACCACCAGGCGTGATTCCTGAGCACAGAGTCAGGACTAAGCCTGAGCACTGCCGGGTATGGACTCCAGACAAACAAGAAAATCCATATATAGATATAGACACGTTCACCATCACAATTTTGGAATACAGAACAAAGCAATCCTGTGCCATTCAGCTATCACACCTTTCTCCCTCTTATCACCCTCAGGATTTTATAGTGTTTGATTTTGGTTTGGGCAGTGCTCAGAAGTCCCTTCTATGGTATTTAGGGGACTGTGTGGTTCCTGGCCTCAAACCCAGGCCCCCTCTGGCATGTGAAGCAAGTGGTCTTTGGCAGAGACATACCCCTAGCCCAGGACCTATCACTGGGATCGTAGGATGTGAGCTTTGGTGACCGCCTGCTTGCATGCAGCTCAGAGCTTCCGAGGCCCATGGCTGCTGCAGTTTGTGCTAGTGATCCACTCCTTTTCATGACTGAGTACTATTCCGTTTGACAGCTACCTGATTCCACTTGTACCATGAATGACTTGCGTGTATGCCACTGCTCCCGAGGTGTGAAGTAGGCTCCATGCACTGGCTATGTACTTCCCATCTCTGGCTGTGGTTTACACTGCTGAGCAGTGCTGGATCCCGAGGTGGAAAGACTGAAAGCTCTTGGTCAATGGTGTTTGTACCACAATGAAATTGCTTAACAAGGCTTTGCTCAGAATCCATCTCAATTGGATGGATTTTGTCTTGTTTTATTTTGTTGTTGTTCGGGGACCATATCTAGGTGCTCAGGATTTACACCTGGCTTTGTTCTCGGGAATCACTCCTGCAGGAACCTGGGGGATCATATGGGGTGCTGGGATTCTAGCACAGGTCTACAACTTGCAAAGCAAATGTCCTGCCTACTGTACTGTCTCTGCAACTCTGGTATTCCTATTGTTAAGCTCCTTCCAACTGAGATACTATTGGTTACTCAATGAGCATTTTGCCCCTATATAATCACTGTTCACCCTGAATAAAATTCATCGATTGTGCAACTAGCCTGAAGTCTGCATCTATCGAACCTTCAATCACAGACCGCATTGGAATTGGCTCCCTGGACCCAGGTCACCAGACACTGCCAGGCAGTATCAAAGCCCACCTTGTATTAACAGTCATCCCACTACAATTAATCGAGGGACTGGCAGACAGTCATTCAGTATGTGTTGTTTAGTTCTTTCTGTGTTCCAGGCTCTGTTCTAGAAGCGAGGAAATGGTGCTGTTATTGGAGGTCAGTCTGGTATATGACTTGTCCTTTGTAAAGACCTTCGCTCTGAATGAGTTAAAGAGAAGCTGGAAGGAGGCTTTGTCAAGGGTTTATCAAAGTAGAATTTAAAGACAATACACTGGGAAAAAAAAGATTTCAAAAAGACAATACACTGCATATAAAGTGCACAGCTAGATGAGGCCCAAGTGTCTATATCTGTGAAACTATCACCACAGTTTACTGAACACCACCCCGCAAAGCTCCTTGTGCCCTCTTGAAATTCCTCTCTTGTTCCTCACAACCCACCTATCCTATAAACTATTGAGCAAACTATAGGTCAGTTATAATCTCTGAAGGGAAAAGGAATATGTTCTTTCTTCCCTTTAACTATTTTAAATTTTATTTTTATAAAGTTGCTCACAATAATTCATTACATTTAATATTCAAACACTAATCCCACCACCATAAGAGAAAAGTGTGTGAAGATTGTTGTATTTCATCCTGGAGTCATTAAGCCCTTGTATCAGAGATGACAAACATGTTTGTTGAGCATAAGCAAATGTGTGCTCCTCATAGCCACGAATGCAGTCATGCACTCCAGGAATTCTAAAATTTAAAATACAATGATAGAGCAGATTCACTCCCGGGTGAGGCTTATTTTGCTCTCTTCCAGGAGCTTTATTTCTGAGTCTCTGGATCTTGGCCCTTAAGGAGATTATATGGCACCAGAGGCAGTTTGTGGGTGTGACTGCCAAGCTAGTGGAAAACTGGGGAGATGCGGGGGGGGGGGGGGGAGGCCCAGTCCCATTCCAAATGAGCTTGGAGATTTCAGTCCCGGGGCCTCCATACTTGGGTTTTTCTGCAGATTCACTCATGGGTGAGGTTCATCCGAGCCTGCAAGATGAGCATGGCGGAAATTGAGTTCTGGAGGTCTTTTGGCTGCTGGGGGGGTCTATTGGGGTAGGGAGTGAAACTCACCTGCCCCCCTCTGAGTTGCCCCAGTTAAGACAGCCTGACATGGGGTCTGGACATTCTCTTTTGCTCTCTTCTGGGAGCTTCATTTCTCAGAATGTGTTCTTTTCCCTGTGATGTTTTTCACTTAGGTTTTCAATTATTTTGAGCTTTTTTCTATGCTGGAGTGATAGCACAGTGGTAGGGCGTTTGCCTTGCACGCAGCCAGCCTGACCGAGTCGGGTTCGATTCCTCCGCCCCTCTCAAGGAGCCTGCCAAGCTACTGAGAGTATCTCGCCCGCACGGCAAAGCCTGGCAAGCTACCCATGACGTATTCAATATGCCAAACACAGTAACAACAAGTCTCAAAATGGAGACATTACTGGGCCTGCTCGAGCAAATCGATGAACAACAGGAGGACAGTGTTTTTGTTTCCATGCTGGTGCATATGTGAATAGTTTCTTATTTTTTAATGCTGAGTGGCAAATAGTCCATTGCATAAATTGACAATAATTTATCATGCCCCAGTGGGGGTGTGTTCAGTTTGGACTTTTAATGACTAAAACTTCTATGAACATTTGTATCTCAGACTTTGAATAGACACGTGTTTTAGTTTGTGTGGAGGAAGCACCTTGGAGTGGAACGTCTAGACCACCAGTCAGTGTCATTAACATGTGAGAAGCTAACGAACTCTTCCTAAAGGACTACAGCTGTCCACACTCCCGCCAGCAGCGGGTGAGGGTTCCAGTTACCCACATCCTTTTCAATACTTGCTATGTTCATTCTTCCTTATTTCAGCCCTTCAATTGAGTACATCATGCCAACATCATGCCATTGCTTCAGTTTTGTCTCACGAGCTCCTCAATGAGAACATCTGTGGATCTCAGCGATGGTGAACATCTGTCACTGTGTTGACAGACGGTCTCAGATTTATGAAGGTTCACTCTGGGACTTTTCGACTTTAGGATGAGGTAAAAGCAGCATATACTCAGCAGAAACTGTGCTTCAAGATTGGAGGTTGAGACTGTCTGGGGTTGGTCTCTAGTGGTGGTGAGCAGTTGCTGTGGCCAGCCCAGCCAATCATCAAGCACTTTCACTTTCAGTCTAGTAATCAGTGAATTACAGGAGATACGCAACGCTTCATCTTCATCGGAAAATAGACCGTTAGATTATTTTACCCAATTGTAGCCTAATGTAAGTGTTCTGAGCACATTTGGTTGGCAGATATTTCCTCCAAACTTCTAGGGGAGTCAAAGCTATGATGTCAGGTCAGTTAGGCATAGTGAAAGCTTTTTATTTTATTTTATTAAATTTAAAAATGTTTTGGTTTTTGGGCCACACCTAGCAATGTTCAGGGGTGACTCCTGACTCTGTACTCAGGAATTATTCCTCACAATGCTCAAGGGACCCTGTGGGATGTTGGGGATGGAACCGTGGTTAGCAGTGTGCAAGGCAAATGCCCTCCCCCCTGTACTATTGCTCTAGCCCCGGTGAAAATGCTTTTAAACTTAGGGTATTTTCAACTTCTGTTGAATTGGTCAAGATGTGACCCCATTGTAAGTTGAGGAAGACCTGCTCTCTCTGTCTCTATCTTTGTCTGTCTGTCTCTCTCTCTCTCTCTCCTCCCTCCCTCTGTAGGGAATCAAACCAGGGCCTCACAGGTGCATAGCATGTGATCACCACTGAGGCCCAGCCCCAATTCTTACCATCTGTATATTTGCAGGTGTGTTTACTCAAATCTTGCTCCATTTTAAGGGGTGCATCATGCAAGGGTGGTCAGTCTCCTCTCTGTGCTGTGTGTGGAACCAGGAAACAAGCCCAGGCCACTGTGCCAAGTGACTCATCACTTTCTCCTTTAGATTATGTTCTTGCTCTCTTAATCAAGAAAATCTAGCCTAACCCAAGACCACAAGACCTTTCTCTTCTGCCTGCCACAAGTCCTTTCATTGTGGTCTTCACACTTCAGGCCAGAGTCAGGGGAGCCATTTTCCGTCCACAGTCAAAGGCTGGCATTGAAGTTCCTTCTTTTTCTTTCGGCCTTCCAATCGTTCCAGCGCCATTTGTCGAAAGTTATTTTTGCCAGTGCCTTGCCTTTGTGCCTTTGTTGGAACTCACTTGCCCACATAGGCGTGAGTCTATTTCTGGACGTTTTATTCCGTGCCCTTTGGGTCTGCTAGTCTGTCTTTATGCCAATGCCACCTTGCCTTGATAAATTTGAGCATCAACTTGAAACCAGGCAGCATTCCTCTGATTCTGTTCTCTCTCAAAGTTGTTTTTGGTCGTTTCATGTGTATTTTAGAATCAGTTCCCCTGGGATTTGTTTTACAGGGCTGGGGTGGGATTTCATTGATGCACTGCATCAATTGGTGGGGAATGGACAATTGAACAATCCTGAATGCTGAGTCCTGAGCACTACGGATTCTGTTCATTTGGGTCTTTGATGAATGTCAGCACTCACACTTTGCAGTTTTTCCATCTCTTTGGAGCACTACCATGTCACGAGGATAGCCACTGGCTGCGGGGCCTTTATTCTGAATGACAGATGGAGCAGGGACCCTCATCTGCATCCAGCTCCTTGGAACACAGGGAGGCTTAGGCAGCAACCTTCTCCCTTGTCAAGAATGCCTTGTTGTGGGGCTAGAGCAATAGCACAGCGGGTGGGGCACTTGCCTTGCATGCAGCTAACCCCAGTTTGATTCCCAGCATCCTATATGGTCCCCTGAGCACCTCCAGGGGTAACTCCTGAGTGCAGAGCCAGGAGTGACCCCTGTGCATTGCCAGGTGTGACCCAAAAATCAAAACAAAACCAAAAGAAAGAAAGAAAGAAAGAAAGAAAGAAAGAAAGAAAGAAAGAAAGAATGCCTTGTTGGCCAGGAAGATTGCCCCAAAGTTGGAAGACTGCCTCATGAGCTAGGGGAGAAGGAAGCTGGGATAGAGAAGGGATCACTAAGTCAATGATGGTTGGAGGGATAGTTCGGGATGGGATATGTGTGCTGAAAGTAGATAAAGGACCAAACATGATGGTCTCTCATTATCTGTACTGCAAACCATTATGCCCCAAAGTGGAGAGAGAGTTTGGAGGAAATTGTCTGCCATAGAGGCCGGAGGAGGGGTGGAAAGGGGGAGGGGTATACTGGGGACATTGGTGGTGGAGAATGTGCATTGGTGGAGGGATGGTGTTTGATCATTGTATGACTGAACTCAAACATGAAGGCTTTGTAACTGCATCTCACGGTGATTTGATAAAAATTTTAAAAGAATGCCTTATGGCGGGGCCAGAACCACAGTATAGTGGCTAAAGCACTTGCCTTGCACGCGGTCGACCCGAGTTTGATCCCTGGCATCCCATATGGTCCCCTGAGCATCTCCAGGAGTAATTCCTGACTGCAGAGCCAGGAGTAAGCCCTGAGCACTGCTGGGTGTGCCCCCCAACCCAAACCAAACAATTCCAGGTGGCTGGCTGCTGGACTCTTCCTGGGTGAGAGGAACGAAGGGACCTGGTTGCACATGCCCGGGCCAGCACCCAGATCCACAGCAGCGGGATTGAGCTTGCCTTGCAGAAAGCCTGCTCCTGCCAAACGTGCAGGGTTCTGCTCATCTAACTTCCTGACATGACAGCGATCATTGCGGATCTGCATATGTTCCTGGAATCACTTTCTTGGACACTATAGGTTTTTTCCAGGAAAACACCCACAGATGAGAAAAGCATCAGATCAGTGTTGGGAATGCCAAATGCCAAGAAGCAGCAATGTCGGGTGAGGCTGGAGCCCAGAAGAACTTGGGTGGGTATTTTAGAGAACTGGTCAGTTCCTCTCTTTGGAGGGGTGCTGTAATCCAACTCAGGGCTTTGCATGTGCAGATCATGTCTTTAACCACTGAGTTGCATGCCTCGCTGGGTCAAGTCCCCTGAGCCCTGCCCCATCACTGCAGGCTTGGATTAAGGCCAAGATGCCAGCTGCCTTCCCTGCCTCTGGACGCTGCTTTCCCAGTCATCCTTCCCCTTGCCTGCTTTGCTGCTATTGTTGACTGTGGCCTGGCACATGGGCACTCTTCAGTGGCAGTGTTATTGCCTGTGCCCGCAGGGCCAGCTGGGGGCTGCTTGGTGCCCACACAGTGCTCCCCTGGGTCACACTCTTCCTTAGGCACAGGCCCAATGTGGCTGAGGTGGGCCTACGTGTGCTTGTCAGGGTGGCACTCTCTTCACGGTGCTTTCAGACACCTCGATGGTCCTGTGGCCAGAAATCGCTATTGGAGCCAGAGAAGGCAGCTGTCAGGGTGACCAGGCTCATGCTCTATCCATGTGGGGCTCTGGGGGTTATAACTCATGACTGCATGCCTGCAAGGCAGGTGCTCTAAGACTGCTCTTCATCCATGCTACAAGTGAGGTCTTGTGACCTCTCTCTCTCTCTCTCTCTGTAACATGAACGTCAGGCACACAACAACCTCTGTATAATTCAACATAATCATCACCAAAAATCTAGTTTCTAAGAAAAAATCTAGTTTCCACTCATTATTACCCAGTTGTCTCCCTTTACCCACTTGGCCTAGCCCTCCACCCCTATCCCCTTTGGTAACACCAATCCAATCTCTGTTGGCTCATTACTGCTGCTATATCCCACAGAGAAGTAAAATCATGGGTGCTTGTATTTCTCTAACTTACTTTTCTCTACGCTTACTATCCTCAAGGTTCGTACATATGGCCACAAATGATAAGTCCTGGTGCGAGCGGCACGTGGGAATGGTCACTCAGTCTCCACCGGCACACGTGCTCGGGTCTCCCTGCCGTGGCACAGCTGTCCCAGCTCCCTCGGGAGGCCTGAGCCTCCTCACAGCACCGCACGTGATCTCCAAAGCCACGTGTCCAGAGAGCAGCGTGCAAAGGTGTAGCATTGCCTTTCACGGCTGGACAGACACACAGACGCACAGATACACAGGCACTCAGCATTGCTTTTGCCACATTCTGTGTTGAGGGCGTCACATAGATCCTCCCCCTTTCAAGGAGAGAAGAATTAGGCTTCACCTCTGTGTGTGTGCTTGTGTTTGTGTATGTGTGTGTGTGTGTTTGTGTGTGGTGT
The DNA here is from genome assembly GCF_029834395.1 of Sorex fumeus. Lineage (NCBI taxonomy): Eukaryota > Metazoa > Chordata > Mammalia > Eulipotyphla > Soricidae > Sorex > Sorex fumeus. The sequence goes on along the minus strand of NW_026606060.1, from coordinate 4,158,807 downwards.
GTAGGGGTTGGTTGGGGCCACACCCAGCTATGCTCAAGGCTCACTCCTCGGCCTGTGCTCATGAGAGCTTATGCAGTGCTGGGGATCGAACCCTGGCCAGCTGTGTGCAAGGCTAGCACCTCGGGCCCTCGGCTTCACCTCTTGACAGGCGCTGACACAGTTCAGCGTGGGGCTGTGAGACTGAGGCAAGACTGCAGTCCTTTGAGGAACTGGTCTGTGCTGTGCTTTCGCCTGGGCCTGTCGGGGATGCTGGGCTGCACCTGGACACGTGCAGTATGGACACGCTGCTGGGTCTTGTTAGCTGGGGACGGTGCTCCCGGGCCCTGAGGACCGTCTTTTAAGACAGCCCCTGGTGTGGAGTGTGGGGAATGAAGATGCCTGGAAGGGTGGGCAGAGCATGCAGATGGAGTGTTCCAAGATTAAGCAACAGAATGTTAATAGTTCAGTACTTTACCCTTCTCAGCCAGCACAGGCATCTAGGTGTTTGGGAAGCATTAAGGATCGAAGCCGTGAATCCAGATTCACCAGGGGCTCCTTTGGGACCGAGAGCTGTTCTGAGCCTGCAGCTCCGTATGCAGCTTCTGACGGTTTTGGGTCACTGAGAGCCAGTCAGTGACCACCCCTGAACCATGTGGCTCAGGGCTGGGGAGGCAGTTTTGGGGTCATGCCCGGCAGTGCTCAGGCGTTCCTCCTGGCTCTGCACTCAGGGCTAAGTCCTAGTGGTGCTTGAGGGACCATATGTGAGGCCAGAGATCAAGCGCAGGTTGTTGCAAGACAAGCCACCGCAGGGCGCTCCTTACCCACCGTACGATGCTCAGGCCCCCAGGTTTGCTTTTAAGTCCTGTCAGAACTAGACATTTTTCTCTTTCCTCCAGAACTTCACAGACTCCTAGAACCCCCACCCCAGTGGGAGCATCTCAGGGAAGGAAAGGACCCTGAGAAGCCAGGAGCCACTGGGGCTGTCCTCTGGAGAGCAAACCCTGAAAGAGGCGGTTTGACGCCAGCTCAGGGAGAAGACCCCGCTAAACCACCTCCTGCTCGATAGTGCCCTGCCCTGCGACGAGGTACTTCCCCGGTGGGAAGACGCCGATGAGGACGGTCACTGTGGGCTCAGCCAGACTGGGTGTGGCCGCACACCCTGCGCTCACTGGTGGCGTTTCACTGTGTCGGCCCTGAACTGGAGTCTGGCTGACTTGACCTGGGCAACTTCTCTCTTCAGCCACTAGGGGTGCCACCTGTCATTCCCTTCATACCATTCCCTCAGCCCAACGTCTGCTCTCCCAATGCAGGGCAGAAGGCGGTGACCATGTTCAGAATGCTGGGCCTTGGGGGCCGGAGAGCTAGTGTAGCAGGCAAGGGGCTTGCTGTGCATCCAGCCAACCCTCGTTCCCATCATATGGCCATCTGAGCCCCTCTGACTGGGCCCACCCTCTCCCCCAAATAAATAGCCTTCTTTTCTTCATTTATTTTATGCATGTAATTTTTGGGCTGGAGAGATAGCACAGCGGGTAGGGCGTTTGCCTTGCACGTGGCTGACCCGGATTCAATTCCTCCATCCCTCTTGGAGAGCCCAGCAAGCTACCAAGAGTATCCTGCCCACATGGCAGAGCCTGGCAAGCTCCCTGTGGCGTATTCGATATGCCCAAAACAGTAACAACAAGTCTCACAATGGAGACCTTACTGGTGCCTTCTTGAGCAAATTGATGAACAATGGAAGTGCTATTATATTTTAAAAATACCGTCCCCCACTACACAAATGGTGGGATCCAGTTTTCCACATTTGTGGAAACAGGGTCACTGTATCCGGAGTACAAGGATCGACCTCAGCCCAGGAGAACCACTTCCGTGATGGGGGCCCCTTCCCTGCTGGCTCAGTAGGAATTCTCAGCCTGGGGCTGAGGAGGTAACTCAGAGGATCTGAGCGTGTGATCAGCTTTGGGAACCCCAGGTTCCATTCCCGGCATCTTGGGGTCCTCTGAGTATGGTCAGGAACAGCCCTGGGTCTAGCAAAGCCCGCGCCTGAGCACAACCAAGTATGGCCAGCATCCCCCCTTGCCCAGGAAAAAGTAGAATCTGTTCTTGGCTACTGGTCAGGAAGAGTTTTCAGAGGCGATGTGTCTCTCGGTGCCTGAGAGATCACTTTCTGTATCTTGGCTCTGTCTTTGAGTCAAGCTGACCTTGAAGAACCTGAGATCTGGGTCATAAGATGTCTTGGAATAACCTTCAAATTTAAGATGCAAGAAGCTGTTCTAGTAAGACATTGTGTTTTTCATGCTGATCCGGATGGCAGCTCTGGAGCGTCTGACAACTCCCAGCTTCACCGCCTGGAGCTGCTTTGCTTGGTCGCTGCTACCTGGGACTATGGGCTGAACAGAGGCTCTGCCAAAGTTAAGGGTCAGGGGTGGCTTCCAGGAGCTCAGACACAGAGAGGCCCGTGGAAGTGTGGTTTCAGAAAGCTGGGAAGGAACCTTCCCCCACCTGCCCCCTCCCAACTTAATAAAACACTAGTAATAATCTGATTCGAGGTCTTCAGCAGAAATGCAAGTTCCCCCATGAGGGCCCGGGCATGTGTAGTTTAACTATGGGCTATGTTCTAAGAAATGTGTTGCTGGGCAACTTCTCCCTGAGAAGCATCAGTACGATATACAAGCTGGATGTATTCATCTATCGAAGTCTGTGGGCCCTCATGGGTGGCTTCTGTGAGGCGAGAGGAGAGAGACGGTCGCCACTTTCTCCCAGCCCCCCTCTGCCACCCCGGGGCCAGCTGGGAAGGCCAGGGCTAGGGTTTCTAGGTCTTTGTCATATCACGCAGAAAAGGTTTTAGGAATAGAGGAGCAGTGAAAAAATACAGATTTGATTTGAAGGTTTTGAGGAGGAGGTGGGAGAGAAAGGGAGAGAGTTACACGTTCAAGAGAGAAAACAGCTTCTCCAAAGACAGAGGGAGAGAGCCCCAGTACACAACTCAAGAGGGGAGATGTGGGCAATACATGTGCTTGGGCATGTAGGCACAAGCAGCATATGGGCTTGTGCAGCATGTGTCCGTGTGCTCTTTTTGTCCAAGGTGGTTTTTATAGGGTTTTTCCCAACCTGCACCATGTGGGGCATCTACCTAGGTAAGAGTTCATTGCTAGGGTGGTTGCCAAGGGGGTAGAGTTGGAAGTGGTTGATGGTCTTCTTTGAAATTCTTTTCCTTGACCTTTGTTCCTGCTGAAGCTTCTCTGGGAGAGGGGTCTAGCCTTCTCTGGGTCTGTAGAAGCAAGGTCACCATTTCCTCAGCTTATGTGGGCATGAGATATTCTAGCTGAGACTCTCTCTGGGATATTCTTGGCCCCAGAAACCACCTTTTATAGGAACACCTGTATTTCAGGACTGATGAATTTGGAAACAAGAGTCTTGTGTGTGTGTGTGTGTGTGTGTGTGTGCTTTTTTAAATTTCATTCTTAACTTTTTATTTCCTTTCATTTATTTTTTTTAGTTATTTATTTTTCTCCCCACCCCTTCTTCTTTAATTTATTTTAAGGTAGAATAAAAGCCACAACAGTTGATACAATTCTAAATTAAAATTGATTAGATAACAAAGTTGCTATATTAAAATCAATAGATCAAGAAGATCAATCTATGCGAACACTGTTATATCTAATTGCAGGGTTGTTAAGTCCTTATCTAAGAATTTATTAAACTCTTTGTTGCTTTATGCAGCTGCGCAGCCCACAGATTTCAGAATCCGGGGTCTGGGTCAAAGAGTGGACATTACGGCAGTTGTGGGTGTGGCTGCCAGGGTTTCTGGAAGTATGGCAGGGGGGTGCTTGGGGGGTTCGTTTGTAACTTTAAAAGAATGCATTGAATCACTGTGAATTACCAAGTCACAAAATGATTCATGATTGAGTTTCAGACCTACAGTGTTCCCACACCTGTCCCTCAACCAGTGTCCCCAGTTTCCCCCACCCCCAGCCTGCCTCTATGGTGGAAACCTTTCCCTTTCTCTTCTTTCCTTTAGGGCCCTCTGGTTTGCAAAACTGTCGCTGAATGTTTTATGCATGTCACCTTACCTCCTTTCAGCACCCAGTTTGGAGAACAAGAGTTCCAATATCTTGTCTCCACTGAGGTCAACTCTGTTGGGTTAGGTTGGGGTTTGGAGACTCATTTGCATACGCCTGCCTCTGTGCTCAGGGGTCACCCCTGGCCGTGCTCAGGAGACCTTACCTAGTGCAAGATTGAACCGGGATCGGCCACATGTCAGGCAAACTCCTTCCCCCGTGCTCTCTGGGCCAAGCTCGGTCAACTCCGAAGGGCCACATTGGCCCTAGAACTTTCCACTGGATCAGCTCAGCCTCCCCAGTCACTCTGTGCAGCCTCTGCCTTGCCGATTCCAGCTGCTTTTCTTCAGAGTGTCCCTCCCTAAACCTCCGGGGCAGCTGGTCCTAAGTGAGGGCAGGATGCGATAGTGGAGGCCAGCTTCTTCCCATTTTGTTTCTTGTGTGTGTGTGTGTGTGTGTGTGTGTGAGTTTTTCTTAAAATTTATTTTTAAAATTTCCCCTTACACTATATAAACACTGTGGTTTACAAATTGTTCCTGACTGTTTGTTACAAGCATTCAATATTCCAACACCAATCCCACCACCATTACACCTTTCTTCCACCACTGTCTCCAATTTTCCCCTTCATAGTAGGCCTTCAATCATTTATTTTATATTGCCTGTTATAAATAATTTGCTAACAGAATGATCAAAGAATGTTTCCTTAGGAGAAAGTTAGTGAAGATTGTTGTACCTCACCATGGGGACTTTCGCCCTTGTATAAGAGATTACTAATATGTTGTTAAAAGTCAAGCTTTCGTGTTTAAATTTTGTTAATGGAAATTGGATGCCTTCTACATTACATCCCATCCAATCCCTTCCACATTACACTAGCAGGTGTGCTGCTCCTTATTTATCAGTGTTGTAGAGTTTGAGATGTTGCTCCAGGAAGTCCAAAATTGTTTGAAACGGCTGGTGTTTAATTTTTAATAAGGTGGTGTCTTTGGGGTGTGTGCATGACTGCCAGGGTTTCCAAAAGTACAAGAAGATGTGGAGAGGTAGCCCATCCCGACTCCATGAAAACCTGGACATTTTGGTCACAAAACCCTTATACCTGAGATTTTCAGTGGATTAATTTCCGGGTGAGGCTCGTCCTGAGCAAGCAGTCCAGCTGGGAGCATGGCAGTGATTGCGGAGTGTGGAGGCAGTCCAGCTGGGAGCATGGCAGTGATTGCGGAGTGTGGAGGCTTTCAGTTGCCAGGGCTCTGTTTGGGTGGGCACTGGGCTCACCCACCCTCCAGGCTCCCCAGATGACTCAGCCACGCACGAGGCCCAAGAGAATATCCCCCATTATGTTTGCTCCCATTCCTTTGTCTTTGCCCTTGGCTGACGCTGGGTGCTAGGATCCTGTGTGCTCCTGTGTTTGGAGTTCAGGAGAGGTTGAGAAGCCCAGGAGTCTTAGGCCTTGGGTCTGGAAAGGCGCACGTTCCTACCCTCCACTAAGTTACATAACACTCAGTTACATGTCCGGCGAGAGTCTGGGCAACTGGCCAGCTGTCGAGTTTACTTTAGAGGAAGAGAAGAGATAACATCTCAGCACCAAGAGATGACAATCCGAGGACCAATTTCTGCGGTCCAACTCTCCGTGTGACGAAGGTCAGCAGCTGGAGAACCAAGGGAGTGACTATTATTGCAGACAAAGACCCCAGCAGCAACGTCACTCGTGGGACAAAAGCTCCAGAGGGCTCGAGAAGGAGAATAGGAGTAAAGGTGCCGTGTATGCAGACCCCAGGTTGATCCCCAGAAACACATCCCCCCAAGCCCCACCACCAAGCACTACCTCGAGTTTGTCCCTGAGCACAGAGCCAAGAAGACAACCACAGGCTGGGAGGCGGGGCTGGAAAGGAGGCTGATTGCCGGGATGATTCTTCCCCAGGGGCATCAGGACTTTGCCTAGTCTTGATTTCAGGTTCTGGCTTCCAGAACCTCAAGATGCCACCCTTTCCTCTGGTTCTCAGCGCCCTCTCCACATCCCCTGTATTTGGCATTTGGTGACAGCTGCCCCAGGAACCTAAGACAGAGGGGGCGAGCTAGGGGACTCCAGAGTGCCCGTCAGATCTCATTGTCCAAGCTCTGCCCACAGGAGCAGCCCAAATGGTGCCCAAATGATCAGCTCCCATCAATACTCCCACCCCCACCCCTGAATCCCATTCACTGGCCCTGGCCATAACCAGGAGGGGATGGAGAGTGGGGGTGATGTATGAGCAGAACCTGGGCAGAGATCAGACCTGGGATGTGAGGGGTGGGGGCTGGTGGTCAGTGGGCCGGGACCCTCACCCCAGCTTTCCCTCTGCTTGCTGCAATGACTCCTCCAAGGTCCTGCCTGCGACGTTGGCAAAAAGTGCCCGCTCACTCCGCAAATGCGGTTTCCATGAACATGGCTGCAAAGCAGAAGTGAGTGGAGGTCACAAACCTGCAGAGGCAAATGAAGGAAGCCCAGTGCTTGGATGGTGCTGTGTGGACGCCAGGCCTGGTTGTGAGTGAGACATGCTCAGTCCATCCTGCCGTGCCCAGCGGGCCTCAGCACTCAGGCCGGGGCAGGGACGGACAGACCTAGCATGCCTGGGGACTCTGCTCTTCTCTGTGCACAGCCCTGAGAAATCAGCTCTGCAAACCACACTGGGGCCTTCCAAGGAGCAAGCCCAAGGGGCTGGAAAGATATCCCAGTGGTTAGGGCACTTGCCTTGCAGGAGGCTGATCTGGGTTTGATACATGGCATGCACTCTCAAGAGTTATTCCTGAGTGCAGAGCCAGAAGTAGCATCAACAGAAGAAGAAAGAGGAGGAGGAGGAGGAGGAGGAGGAGGAGGAGGAGGAGGAAGAGGAGGAAGAGGAGGAGGAGGAGGAGGAGGAGAAGAAGAAAAAGAAGAAGAAGAAGAAGAAGAAGAAGAAGAAGAAGAAGAAGAAGAAGAAGAAGAAGAAGAAGAAGAAGAAGAAGAAGAAGAACAACAACAACAACAACAACAACAACAACAAGAAGAAACCCAAGGCTTTGCTCACAGCCTCATCTGCTCACCTCCCACCCTTGCCCTGTGCTTGCGTGGTCCCACTGCTCTCCAGGACGGGACTGCTTTTCTCTCCGTTACAGATGAGGACACAGCGGCTCTGTGAGGTTGAGGACATGATCCAAGCTCACCCAGAAACAGTAACAAGCCCGGCCCAGACTCCCCAGACCCTGGCCGGCTGACGACTGGGCTGAGGCCGCCCCCCACCCCACCTCACCCCCGCCCACCCACAACCCCCTCCCCCTCCCCTTCACCAGACAGCTGCTGACTTTCTGACAAGAGTTTGGTCAAAAACCAGAACCCTGAGGAATTGCAGGCCCCGTGAAGGGCCGCAGAATGACAATTCCGGAGCAGCCTTTGTGTCTGTGGATTCAGCAGAGTCCCCGCGCTCAGTGCTGTGGCTATTTTTAGCTCTGCTCAGTCTTGCCAGCGGCATGGGCATGGCCTGGAGCTCTCTGGCTTCCTGGAGCAGAGCTGCCAGATTGAACTCTACCTACTGAAGTGGCGGTTGAGAGGAGGTGCTCCCCCCAGTTAATTCTAACCTGTCTGTATTCATTTTCCTCTTTGAGGCTAGAGGAGTCACGTGCCACCTCTTCAACAAAGGACTGCCATTGACTTTAAAGCCTCTTGGGTTCGAATCCAAGAAGATGCCAAAATCAGAGAGCTGGGCTTGTGTGTGAGTGAGATGGGGGAGGGTGTCGGGAGATCATGGGGCTCATAAATTATGGGGTGCCTAACTGGTGGAAAGCAGTGCAGTGTTTCAATGCTGATACATATTTATTAATAAGAAAAGGCATTTATAACAAAGTGGGAAGTTAAAAGATGATGAAACTGTGTGTTGCATAATTTGCTTTGTATTAAAAATATATATCTACACCTATAGATTGATAAGAAGCTACACTCTAAAATAATTTTCCTTTTTTTGTTGTCTCTGGATAGTGAGGGTTGGCCAATAGGATTGTCTCTTATCCTCTTATCTGATTTATTTTTATTTGTCCCCCTAAGTTAAAACTACACTTGTTCAAATGTAAACACAATGAATTTACTGAGAAGCGTGGGTACTTTAGTAGCAAATTCTGGTCCTGAATTTTAATGAATACTGTCCACTTCAAATAAGGTCACAGTAAACTTATGCTTGGATGAATTTCTATTCTGGAACTTACTCTAAATTTCCCTTCTTCCCTTCCTCCCTCCCTCCCTCCCTCCCTCCCTCCCTCCCTCCCTCCCTCCCTTCCTTCCTTCCTTCCTTCCTGTTTGCTTGCTTTCTATTTGAAAAACCTAAAACTTACAGAAAAAAATTATAATATGGGCACATCAAGACCCAAGTTCTTCCACCTAGATGAACTGATAGATAGCAATTTCACACCTGGTGATTCACAGGGGTTATTCCAGGCTCTGCACTCAGAAATTACTCCTGGTGGTGCTCGTGGGACCATATGGGATGCTGGAAATTGAACCTAGGTCAGCTGCATGCAAGGCAAATGCCCTACCCACTGTGCTATGGCTCCAGCCCCGACTCCTCCAAATTCTAATTTTTAGTCTCTGGTGGTCTTTTGATCACGACCCCACAACAGCATTTCAGATGTGAGAAAGAGCAAGAAAGACAAGAGCAGAGTAATCAAGCAAAATTCTGTGGGCAACCTGACAGCGACCAGGCTGCGTGCACAGCCTCACCGAGAAGGGTTATTTCAGCTGGGTCTTGTGGCATGCATAGGAGTGAGCCTGATCTCAGAGAACAGAGTGCTGCTGGTTAAGGAAGAGGAAGAGTAAAGCACTGAGCTCCAGATGTGGTGGTCTAGATGGGTGGAAGAAATTCAGTGCCAGTGGTGTGGGGGATATAAGCCCAGGGGGAGAGGCAGGGAAGAGGAAGGTGGTCGAGGGAGAGAAGTGCCCCTGAACTGAAGGGAAGGCGGAGTGAAACGAGGCCCACAGCTGTGAAAAGTGGGGGGGGAGGTTGGGGTTCACAGGGCCTCTCTGGCCTGTGTCCGCCTGCGCTGTCTGTCCTGAACCCTCGGGGTCACAGGGGTCTGCAGGGAGCTCCCTGCCCAGGAAGCAGCTGCTATAGATCCGGCCTGTGCTTTAGTTTCTCTCCTGAGGTGGGGGATGGGGTCTTCCAGGGACAGAGACCTCAGCCAGGCTTATCTCTGGGCTGAGCCCTCTTTCCCACCCGCCTGCACCCCTGCAGGAGGTGCAGATGGCCAGGCCCATGCACCCAGCCAGGAGCCCACAAGCCAATATCCGCCCTCGGCAGGGCCCTCAGCGGCTGCACCATCTGTCCCCAGCCAGGCGTGCCCAATGGGTACAATGGCGGAAGCTTGGAGCCGGCGCTCCTCGGCACGCTGAACATCATGATGAGGATGCCAGTGTTTAAAACGGCAAGAAACAGCTGCGGCCTTTTCCTCTACCTAGTGCTGGGTCTGTTTGCCCACCGTCAGCCTGGGGCAGAGTCGTCCCCCCCGCCCCCGACCTTGGCACAGACCCCGTCTCTGCCCTCTGTTGGGCCAGCAGAAGCATCTCCCCGGTTCCTGGTGGGCACACACACACACACACACACACACACACACACACACACACACACACACACACACGGTGTCCAGCTTCACCACACAGGAGCCCAGATTGGGAAGTTTGCGAGCCGACTTGGAAAGGGGCATTGTGCTTTCCAGGGGCAACCCACCAGCAGTCAGAGTTAAAGCCAGGGACCAAAGGGCGAGTGGCCAGTCCTGTGAAAGCTTTATTTAAAGAAACCAAAAGGCAGGGCAAGTAAGACAGGGACGTTCCCAGATTATGGGAGAGGTCTCCTTGGGCAGGATTCCTAAGAAAGTCCGAAGCCTTCCCCTAAAGTGAGTGGGGGAGCATTTCTTTATCACATTCCAGGAATGTGGCCGCTCAAGGGGAGGGGACTCTGAGACGACTAGATCCCGGTTGACAGAAACCACTCAGGTGTACCCTCCACACCCTCACTGCCCCCAGTCTCGTTCCCCATTTCTCCCTATTCAGGCTCACCTGGATTCAGCAGAGGGCTGACCGGCTTCATGCTGTCAAATCTGAGAAGTGAGCCCAGTCATTTCTGGGGTGCTGTCAGGAAGGATGGGGCAGGATGGGAATCGGGCTGGAACCTGGTGCTCCGGCTCGTCAGCTGACTGTAAAGAGAGCTCCCATGCAAGGAGATGGCCCAGACAGTGGCGAAATGCACAGAGACTCTGAAGGACCTAGGGAGGCCCTTTGTGTGTAGGGGAGGTCTGGACAGTGGGCCTGCCCAACTCTTGGGCAAGTTAATTCTTCCCTCCAGGCCTGGTGAAAGGTGTGGATTAGATTACAACCAGGAGAACCTGTCTCCTCCTGCCCATGCCTTTGGGGAGAGACCTGATCAGAGGGGTCAATGATGCTTGTGGGTATCAGTATGTCACTGGATGAATTCAATGAGTCCATTAACTCTAAAGGAGCCGTTTTATTTATTTTTCAGGAGTGTGGGGATATGATGGAGGAAAACATTTTTCCAACCCTCGCAGTTTCAGCGACTGTGGCCTACAAATTAAACCAACAAGAGACATTAACGGGGAGAAAATGTTTGCTAAAATGTGGGGATTGGGGCCAAAGAGATAGTACAGCAGGTACCTGGGTGTGGTTCCTGGCACCACATATGGCACCCTTGAATCCGGCAAGAAAGGAGCCTTGAGCACTGAGCCAGGAGTAAGCCCCGAGTCCAGCCAGAAGGGAACTCTGAGCAGAGAGCCAGGAGTAAGCCCTGAGCCCAGCCAGAAGGAAGCTCTGAGCACAGAGCCAGGAGTAAGCCCAAGCACAAGTAAGGAGTAAGCTCTGAGCACAGGTTGTGTTTGGTCCCCAAACAAAACAAACAGAAATTAAAGGATGCTGTGAGGGAATAGGTGGCAAAATTAACTTGCAAAAGTCAGTTGATTTTTATATGCAAACAACAAAGAAGAAAAAGAAAAAAGACAAACCCTTTAAAATACATCAAATATAACTGGTGATGGGTGCAGGGTTAGAATTATGAGCATAGGAAACCATCATTAACAATATTGTAAATCACAGTATCTCGGTCAATAAAATTGTTTTACAATATCGAATACATAAGAATACATTTAACAAAAAAGATGTGAAAGACATACAAGTTGAAAATTATGTCACTGTTAAAAGAAATAGAAGAGGGGCTGGAGTAATCGTACCAGGTACAGCATTTGCTTTACATAGAACCTGGGTTTGATCCCTACATCCCATATGGTACTTTGAGCACTGCTGGGAGTAACTCCTGAGTGCAGAGCCAGGAGTAACCCCTGAGCATCACCGAGTATGACTCAAAAAAGTAAAAAAATATATTTTTTTAAACAAAAGAAATAAAAGAATGCGGCTGGTGTGATAGTATAGCAGGGAGAGTGTTTGCATTGCACATGGCGGACCCAGGTTTGGTCCCCAGCATCCCGTACAGTCCCCCAATTCTGCTAGGAGTGATCTCTGAGCACAGAGCCAGGAGTAAGCCCTGAGCACTGGTATGTGTGATTCCCCCCAAATAATTAAGTCATAGGGAACAGAGTGATAGTACAGTGTGTAGGTCACTTTCCTTGGATGCAGTCTACTGGGGTTCAATCCCTGGCATCCCATTTGGTCCCCTAAGCACCACCAGGAGTTATTCTTTAGTGTAGAGCTAGGAGTAACAACTGAACACTACCACCAGGTGTGTCCCCAAAACCATAAAAGAAAGAAAGAAAGAGAAAGAAAAAAGAAAAAAAAGGAAACACAAGGAAATGAAAAGGTTTTTTTGTTCAGAGTGCAAATTGACATTAAAAAATGACCGTACTACCCAAATCATTATACAGAGTCTAAGCCATTCCTATCAAAATTCTAATGGCATTCTTCAAGGACTTAGAACAATCACTGTTTAAATGTGTTTGGAATCATAAAACTTTGCAAGTAGCCAAAATAATTACAAAGAGAAAAAAAGAAAGCAATGCAGTTCACTGCAACTTGAATGATGTTAGAGGGTGTCATGTTCAGTGAAATAAGTCAGAGGGAGAAGCATGAATACTGGAAGGTCTCGCTAATCTGTGGAATATAAAGAGATAAGACAAGGGAATAAACAGTGCTGAATAATAACAAACTCCTGGCTTTGGCTTACGAAACCAATCACCAAGCAGGGTGGGGAGAGTGGGAGAATGAACGACAGGCTCAGATGACCTGTAGACAGAGGTGGAGGGACATGGGCATTTTGAAGTCGATGGACTGCAGTGATGCAGTGAAGTTGTACTCCATTCCCTAAAAGTTAACACTTTTATAACCATTTTGCAGAACTAAAATTTCAGAAGAGGAGGGGGGAAGATACTATGTACCATGATTTTATTTATGTTTTTGTTTGTTTGGGGTGGGGTGGGGGTGGCACACCTGACTCTACACTCAGGGATCACTCCTGGTGGTATTCAGTAATTATGTGTTGCTGCTGAGAGAATGCAGCTGACTGCATACAAGGCAAGCGCCCTACCTACTATACTATCTCTCCAGCTCCCCACCTCCATTTTAAACTAGCCTATAAAACTGTAGTGCTCAAAACAGTATGGCCTGTCCTAAAAACAGACCTTCAGGCTAGTGGCGTAGAATTGAAGGTCCAGGAGTACCTCAGATGTATGGATACTTAATCAATGACAAATGAGCGAAGTGCATTAAGTGGAGAAAGAAAAATGTCTTGAAAAAATGATACTTGGAAAACTAATAGCCACCTGAGAAAAACATGAAATTGGACCTCTATCTCACACTGTGAACAAAAGAACATTCAAACTGGAGTAAAAACCTTGAGATTAATCCACTAATTCTACTGAGGCAAACTTGGTAAACACATAAGTAAATATATAGGCAGAGCTCTCCAGGATACGGACCTCAGAGGTGTCTTTAATGATTAGACTTCATAGGGAAAGAAAGCAAACGAACAAATGAAAAGCGAATGGAACCATATCAGTTCTTGCATGGAGGAAGAAACTTGGACTAGAAAAAGAAAGATGATAGTCTGTGTAAAAAATAGCTAATAAAAGGCAATGTCCAGGATAGGTAAAGTGCTTTCACAAAGCTCAGCAACAAAAACTTGATCACATCAACAAAAGTAGAAAAGGGTCAGAGAGATAGTATGGGCTTAAGGTGTTTGCCTTGCATGCGGCCAATCCCATTTGATCCTTGGCACCACATATGATCCCCCAAGCCCTCGCTGCTAAGAGTCACTTCTGAGCACAGAGTCAGGATGCAGAGGACAATGAACAACAAAATTAGGTGCACCTCCAAGAAGCAGCTTGGAGAAGAAGCCAGCTGACTCTGCTGTTAGGGAGCGGATCGAGATCTCCCTCTAACGACAAAGAGACTCCAGAGACTGCAAACAGCAAGCAGGGTTTATTGCAAGACTGGCTAGCCAGGGTCCCACCGCCTACACAGACACGCAGGTCCGGCAGTTGGGTAAAGACCCCAAGCTTCTCCAAAGGAGATTTTATAAAGGCCTTCACCAACTGTTACAGCAGAGCCCCCGCATTTCGTAGCCAATAGATTTTTAACAACAAATACTTTCCTAACCAATCCAGTTAAGGGTACATCACTTCTTAGCCTATAGTTTAAAGATCAGCATTTGCTTCAGTGCTTAGGAACGTCCTGTTTTTTAGGGCTGTCCTGGGTCTTGCAGCATGGGTCTTGCAGAGACATCCGGTTATCTGGTCTGACCCCCACCCTTCGAGTATCTGTATCTGAATTCCTTGCTCAGGGGCAGAACAATCAGTTATTTTGCAATGTGGGCTCCTGTAAAGAGGATCTGAAAAGGCTTATCTAGACCTGTTCCTGACCTGTTAAGCTAAGCTAAATTAATTCTGATGGTGGTCCATTTTGGGCCCGTCCCTCACACTGCAAGGAATAGCGCCAAGCTGGTCTGGGAACCAGGATCACAGGTGTTGTGGGTGACGTGGTTGAAGTGCGCGTGAAGGAGCTAGCCTTGAGAGATTAAAGTTCGAATCTCTTTGTTGCACCCACCTTGGCCACCCTGGGAATGCCTGGTGTGAATCGGGGCTGGCAAAGAATTATTCATAACAAGTCATGCAAAATAAATTATTTAGGGCCTGCTCTGGTGGGGATTGGGAAAATTCAAAGTAATGGGGACGGGGAAGTGTAATGGTGATGAAATTGGTATTGGAATATTTAATGTAATAAATTATTGTGGACAACTTTATAAAAATAAAATTAAATTTAAGATATAAACAAACAGGGGCCAGAGCGGTAGCACAGCGGGAGGGGGAGGGGAGCGTTTGTCTTGCATGCAGCCAATCAGGGTTCGATTCCCAGCACCCCATATGGTCCCCTGAGTACCGCCAGAAGTAATTCCTGAGTGCAGAGGCAGGAGAAACCCCTGTGTATCGCCAGGTATGACCCAAAAAGCAAAAATAAATAGATAAACAAGAAACAAACAAATAAATAAAAGGAAGTTGCTTAGTCACCAGCCATCAAAGGGCCCCAAGACTTGGAGGCATTTCCCTCTGGGATGCAGATACCTCCTCTCTGTGGAGCCTTTGATTCATCAGCCAGGAAGGTGGGTCTCTCTCAGGAGAGTTCCCGAGGAACCAAAAATTTGGAAGACTGAAGAGATCTTCAGGGCTCGTGCCCTTGCTAACGCCCCAGCAATCGTAGTATCACAGGCTGGGCAGTTGGGGGCACCCCTGCCCTAAAGGTCACTGCAGTGTCCCCTTCCCCAGCCCCTTCTCATCACCCTGGATACTCACCCAGAGGGACGTGCTTGCCGTCCCCCAGCCAAGAGAAGGGCTCAGGAGAAGCGTTTCTGCCTCTCTCTGGCGTCCTGTTTCGGGACCCTCCCGTTCTGCAGGGGCCTGGCTCTCAGCCCTTCCGGTGAATCCCGTCTGAACTCGGCCCGTCATGTGGCCTCCTGCTCCGGGCTCTGGCCGCCACAGAGCACGGACTGTGGAGCTCATTCTCACTGGTTTTGCTTCTGTCAGACCAAGAGGCTGTGGGGTGGGGTCTGCTCCAAGGGCTGAACCCTAATGTCTCAGCAGCCTTTTGTTATTTTCTTTTTCCTTTTTGGGTCACACCCGGCAACGCACAGGGGTTACTCTTGGCTCATGCACTCAGGAATCACTCCTGGCAGTGCTCCAGGGACTATATGGGTTGCTGGGAATCGAACCCGGGTCGGCTGTATGCAAGGCAAACGCCCTACCGCTGTGCTATCGGTCCAGCCCTTTGTTTGTGTGTGGCAGGGGACGGAGTCCAGGTCCTCACACCAGCAAGTTAGGCTCATCCCTCCCTTAGCATCTGTATTTCCACTGTCAGGGGGTCCCCGCAGGGATACAGATACAGACGGTCAGTCATAGATAGGCAGGAGTCCCTGGCCAGCCAGCAGCTGACCTTCACCAGCAAGGGGGGGGGGGGGGGGGAGAATGAACGGTGGCTGAGGATTCATTTCCCGCTGTGTAGACTGCATTTTGCATGTGAATCACTGCGATCTGGCAGACAACTGCAGAAGAAAACTGAGGCTGGGGGCGGGGTGACTCCTTCGGGATCCAGATAATTGCAGGGCTGGGTGATGCCCTCCCAGTCTGCTCTGGGATGCAGGGGATCATTAGTCATGGGTTGGGGTAAGAAGAGGTGGATGAGGAATAAACAGAAGCCATTGTTTCTCAGGCAGGCCTGCAAGGGGGGGGGGGGGGCGCACTGGTGGCATCCCAGACAGGAGACATGAGTCACAGACACTGATCACCCACTACCCGACCCTGCCAGGAGAGAGACGAAGATCCAGAGGGCAAACTGAGCCTTGAGACTTTGTCAGCCCTCATCACCACCGACCTCTCCATCTCTCTCTCTCTCTCTCTACCCCTTCATTCCTCCCTCCCTCCCTCCTTTCCTTCCTTCCTTCCTTCCTTCCTCCCTCCCTCCCTCCTTCCTTCCTTCCTTCCTTTTTCTTTCTTTCTTTTTGCTGGTGTTTTGGCCACACCTCATGGTATTCAGGGTTTGTTAGGGCGCGAATCATGATCTCCCTTTAACGACAAAGAGACTCCAGAGACTGCAAACAGCAAGCAAGGTTTATTGTAGACTGGCTAGCCAGGGTCAAGCCGCCTACACAGACACGCAGGTCAGTTAAGTGAGGCAAGACCCAGAACTTCTTCAAAGGGGATCTTATATAGGCCTTCACTGGCCATTACAGCAAAGCCCGCGCATTTCATAGCCAATAGATTTGTAGCAACATATGCTTTCCTAACCAATCCAATTAAGGGTACATCACTTCTTAGCCTATAGTTTAAAGATCAGCATTTTGCTTCGGTGCTTAGGAACTGACAGGTTTTTAAGGCAGTCCTGGGTCTTGCAACATGGGTCTGATGTCGGTGGGCCCCACGGGTGACTTATGTGAAGCGGGGAGGAGAAAGACAGTCACTTTCTCCCCACCCGCCTCTGCCACTCGGGACCCAGGGTTGCTGGGTTCTTGTCTCGCCTCGCAGAAAGGAATTTCAGGAGTAGACAAGCAGTGAAGTAAATAGATTTTATTTGGAGGATTTTTAGGTATGGAGGGAGGAGGGAGAGAGAGTGAGAGAGTAAAGTTAGACACGAAAGCATGAAAGTACACATCTCAAGAGGGGAGATGCGGGCGACACATGTGCTCGGGAACCACATGTGCTCGGCCACGTGGGCGCAAGCAGCACATGGGCTCGGCAGCAAATGCGCGCGCTTCCTTTGTTCAAGGTGGCCTTTATAGGGTTCCTCCAACCTGCCCCCACGTGGGGCTTCTTCCCAGGTAAATGTCCCGTTGCTAAGGAGGTTGCCAGGGAGTGGTGATGGTCTTCTTTGAAATTCCTTTCCTGGCCTTTTGTTCCTAGAGGAGCTTCTTTGGGTCTGTTGCTGGAGCCAGGTGAGGGTCATCAAGCCTTAGTTCCTGTTTTGCTATTTTCTGCAGGGCTGGCTTTTGTCTTGCCTCAGGAGGGGGCCCTCCCTGTCTACCTGCCTACATCAGGTCTTGTGAGAGACATCCGGTTATCTGGTCTGACCCCCACCCTTCTAGTACCTGTATCTGAATTCCTTGCTCACTTCACTTAATCACTTAACTTCCCGTTAGTCGTCGATTTGCTCGAGCGGGCGCCAGTAATGTCTCCATTTGTCCCTGTCGCGTGCTAGTGTAGCCCAATGGCATCTCTTCGCTCCGGGAACATGGAGGGCCTCAAACCGATCGTTCATGACCTTGACAAAGAAGTCTGACCATCTGGTAGGTGGGCGGCCACGCGGTCTCTTGACATCCCGTGGAATCCAATCCTTGCTCAGGAGCAGAAAAAACCAGCTATTTTGCAGTGCAGGCTCCTATAAAGCGGATCTGAAAAAGCTTATCTAGACCTGTTCCTTGAAAAACAAGTTATTTTGCAATGCAGGTTCCTATTAAGCTAAGCTAAATTAATTCTGGTGGTAGTCCATTTTGGGTCTGTCCCTCACAGGTTCACTTCTGGTTCTGAGGTAGGCAGGATAGGGAAGGCCCCTCCCAAGGCAATGGCAAAAGCCGACCTTGCAGAAAAGAGGAAAAGCAGGAACTAAGGCCTGATAAAGACCCTCACCTATCTACAGCAACAGACCCAGAGAAGCTCCTGCAGAAACAAAAGACCAAGAAAGGAATTTCAAAGAAGACCATCACCACTCCCAATTTCCCTGGTAACCTCCTTAGCAAAGGACTTTTACCTAGGAAGAAGTCTCACATGGGGGCAGGTTGGAGAAATCCTATAAAGGCCACCTTGAACAAAGGAAGGGCGTGCACATGTTGCCTGAGCCTATGTGCTGGTGGTGGAATGTGCTGGAATATGTAGGGGTTCTCTCCACCCTTGGAGAAGTCTCTCTCTCTCTCTCTCTCTCTCTCTCTCTCTCTCTCTCTCTCTCTCTCTTTCTCTCTCTCTCCACACTTTCAAAAAAATCTCCAAATAAAATCTGTTTTACTTCACTGCTTGTCTACTCCTGAAATTCTTTTCTGGGAGCCAGACAAGAACCCAGTAACCCTAGATCCCGGGTGGCAGAGGCAGGTCGGGAGAAAGTGACCGTTTTCTCCTCCCAACTTACGTGAGCCACCTGTGGGGTCCACCTACATCAGGATGTGTGTACATGTCTCTCCATCCTTGAAGAAGCCCGCGATCTCTCCTGAGCACGTTTCTCTCTCACTCTCCCCCTCCACACTTTCAAAAACCCTCCAAATAAAATCTATTTGCTTCACTGCTCACCTACTCCCGAAAGTCCTTTCTGCGAGGTGAGACAAGAACCCAGTAACCCTGGGTCCTGGGTGGCAGAGGCGGATGGGGAGAAAGTGACCATCTTTCTCTTCCCCATCTCCTCACATAAGTCACCCGTGGGGCCCACCGACATCAGTTCTGCATTCAGGAATCCCTAGTGGTGCTCAGAGGACCACATGGGATGTTGGGGGTTGAACCCAGGTTGGCCACATCCTCAAACACCCTCCCCACTGTGAGCGCTCTCTCTCTCTCTCTCTCTCTCTCTCTCTCTCTCTCTCTGCTCATCACCAATCTTTGACAGTGGCCTGACCTCCATTCTGGTTCCACTGCTGCCTATTTTTAGAGGTGGGGGGTAGGGGGTCGGGCCCACCAAAAGGTGCCCAGAGGCTGCTGCAGGCTCTGTCCCCAGGGGCTTGTTCCTGGTGTGCTCTGGACTTTATGGGGCTCTGGCCACACCAGGGTTGGCTGCAAGCCAGGAAAACAATGGAACCCTGTCCCAGCTCTCTGGCCTTGAGGCTAAGAGATGATGGCGGGTTTCTTGTGTTTGCCCCTGGTGCCCAGGTGGTGTATACTGAGTGATAAAGATGCTCAAACTCAGAGTTACAAAATAGAATTTTGGGGCTGGAGCAATAGCACCAGTGGGGATTGCTGGGTTCCATCTCAGCATCCCATATAGTCCCCTGAGTACCACCAGATGCGACCCAAAGATGGAAGGAAGGAAGGAAGGAAGGAAGGAAGGAAGGAAGGAAGGAAGGAAGGAAGGAGGAAGGAGGGAGGGAGGGAGGAAGGGAGGGAGGGAGGAAAGGAGGGAGGAAGAGATGGAGGGAGGGGGAGGGAGGGAGGGAGAGACAGACAGACAAACAAAAGCTGTTTATTGAGAGTAGAAGAGAAAGAGACTCCCGAGCAGGGGAGGAACTTAATATGACTTTTAAGTATGCCTGGGGGGTGGGGGGGAGCGTTAAATGGGAAAACTGTGCTAGTATTAAAGTCTTCAGTCTCGGTGGTTCCCATTTGTTTCCCAAATGTCTTGTTAATTTAGGGCCCATCTGTGTTGCTAAGATCAACGCCGCGCAATCCCACTTGGGCTGGTGGGTTCTGTTTCCTTAAGGCCTTTCAGGTCACACATTCAACCGTCTGCCCAGGTGCTGCCCTTGTCCTAGTCTCCTGTGAGCCCACAGTCTGGCTTGACGCTCATGGCTTTGGCAAACTGCCAACCGCCCTGTCTCAGAAAGAGCCCAGGAGCTTGCCGGCGTGTCTCGAATGTAGGGTGGTGTGTGGAAGAGACGCTGCTGGCTCTGGCGAGGAGAGACAGTCCTGTCCACTGCTCTGGGCTGTCCTGCCAACCTGCTGGACCACAGAGCCCCTGGCTGAGGACTGTGTTTCCTGGTGGGGACAGTGTAAGGGCAGGTGACCGCTCCTTAGTTTCTGTTGGGATCGGGAGTTCCCTAGCCCTGGGAGGCGCGGAGAGACCAGATAGACACAATTCCTGCAGGAGTAAAAACGGGGTTTATTTAGACCAGCATGCTGGGGCTCCGCAGCATACCCCAAAAATGGGCAGTGGCTGAGAGCCCCGAACTTCTTCAAAGGGGATCTTATATAGGCCTTCACTGGCCGTTACAGCAAAGCCCGCGCATTTCATAGCCAATAGATTTGTAACAACATATACTTTCTTAACCAATCCATTTAAAAGTACCTCACTCCTTAGCCTATAGATTCAAAGATCAGCATTTACGTACATCGATTGTCAGCACAAGCAAGATTATAGCTGGAATCATTAAGCCTTAGGTAATCTCCCTTGACCATCCTCGTTTTGAGTTACCCAAGTCTGCAGGGTGCTTTAGTGAGACAATACATTCCAGGAAAGGGCAATTTCCCCCAACCACCCGCATCCTGAGTTATCCTTTACCCAAATCTGCAGGGTGCTTTACTGAGACAATACATTTCAGGGACAGTAAATCACTTTCCAAGTCCCCTCTCCCCCAGGTGCAAAGCAGCCAAGCAGTTTTACAGAAAGCAATGTTGCAAGTTAGCTAAAGTACACAAAAATTTGATGCCCTAATATGGATTCTTTCAGTTTCTGCGGCCTGCTTCGTCCTAAGGCTCCCTTTGGCCTCTCCCTGATGATGCTCTTCCCCTTTTCTAGATGCCTCTTCTTGTCACCCCTTACCCAGCGGGGGGTTGGGGAGGCAGTGAGAAAGGGGTGTGGGGGGCTCTGCCCAGGGAAATCCGGAGCTTGGGGTGGGCAAAGACTTGTGCAGATGGAGTTGCTGGAAGGAAATTGGATACTTTGCGCCCCCTGGGGGGGGGGGGGGGTGAGGGAAGCACTAAACTGACAGAAATTGAAGACCTCTTTCTGGGGCTGCTTGTTTCTTTTTCTTTTTCTTTTCATGTAGGAGTACTGCTGTTTATTCAGCCACTGATTAGCTGATTGAACTGGGCATGAACTCCACCTTAATTTTTTTCTTTTTTTATAATTTTATTTATTGAATCACCGTGAGAGCAGTTACAAAGCTTTCGGGTCTAAGTCTTGATCATACAATGAAACACCCGTACCTTCACCAGGGACCATTCTCGACCCCCAACAACCCCAGTATAGCTCCATCCCACACCCTCCTCCTAGCTGTGGGGCAGATGATTTGCAGATTACTCTCTACTTTGGTCACATTCAATA
This sequence comes from Sorex fumeus, assembly GCF_029834395.1. Lineage (NCBI taxonomy): Eukaryota > Metazoa > Chordata > Mammalia > Eulipotyphla > Soricidae > Sorex > Sorex fumeus. The sequence goes on along the minus strand of NW_026606060.1, from coordinate 4,137,819 downwards.
TTTTGACACCAGACCCACCATTATTATTTGAGATTTTACCCCAACACTCAGATCTGCTGAAAAGGCAACAGTAGACAATTTTTTTTCTATTGCTGGTATGGATAACATATGATGTCACGTGGCTGAGTAGTGGTCGCACGATTTCGAAATTCCGAAATTTTTTTCCTTTTTTTTTTTTTTTGAGGTCACACCCGGCATTGCACAGGGGTTACTCCTGGCTCATGCACTCAGGAATTACTCCTGGCGGTGCTTGGGGGACCATATGGGATGCTGGGATTCGAACCCGGATTGGCCGCGTGCAAGGCAAACGCCCTACCTGTTGTGCTATTGCTCCAGCCCCGCAATTCCGAAATTTTAACACTTAAATCTGGAGGGATTTCTGCCAAAACCTGCTGGGTTCTGAGATTTACTCCTAAGTCTCTGGGATCATGGCCGTTAAGCAGCTTGATCAGGAGCCAGAAAGGCCGTTTGTGGGCGGTGACTTGGGGTCTCGTTGGGGTGGTGAGGACAGAACCCCATCCCATGAGGCCCAACAAGTTTTGTCACTGCGGGCCCAAGCCTGACTGTCCAATGGCCTCTGGAGGATGGCAGCCACTGAGCCACCAAGGGGGAGCAGGCGGAGGGACAGCACCTTTTCCCCCCTGGGGTGGCCTAGCAACAGTAACCTACTGCGGGGTCCAGACACATTTCTGCCAAAAACCACTGGGTTTCAAGATTTGTTTCTGAGTCTCTGGGATCATGGCCGTTAAGCAGCTTGATCAGGAGCCAGAGAGGCCATTCGTGGGCGATGACTTGGGGTCTCATTGGGACAAGGAGGACAGGACCAGCTCCACCCCCATCCTGTGAGGCCCAACAAGTTCAATCACTGTGGGCCCAAGCCTGACTGTCCAATGGCCTCTGGAGGATGACAGCCACCGAGCTGCCAAGGGGGAGCAGGCAGAGTGACAACACCCTTTCCCCCCTGGGATGGCCCAGCGACAGTAACCTACTGTGGGGTCCAGACGCATTTCTGCCAAAAGCCACTGGGTTTCGAGATTTGTTTCTGAGTCTCTGGGATCAAGGTCCTTAAGCAGCTTGATCAGAAGCCAGAGGCCATTTGTGGGCAATGACTTGGGGTCTCATTGGGGTGGGGAGGACAGGACCGGCTCCACCCCCATCCCGTGAGGCCCAAAATGTCTCGTCACTGCGGGCCCAAAGCTGACTGTCCAGTGGCCTCTGGAGGATGGCACGAAACCTATTCCCACCTGGGGTGGCCCAGCGCCGGTAACCTACTGCAGGGATCAGATGCATTTCTGCCAAAAGTCGCTGGGTTCCAAGATTTGTTTCTGAGTCTCTGGGATCATGGTCGTTAAGCAGTTCGATCAGGAACCAGAGAGGCCATGCCTCCAATTATATAGCTGAGCTGGAGGTGGTTTGTGGGTGTGTCTCCCACATACCTAAATTTTGGCTGTTTACTTTCTTGGTAAACTTGGCCCCAAGGTTTGGGTCTGGCCAAAGGCACAGCAGCAATTTTGGGGTATCTGGAAGTCTGAAGGCACCATCAGGCTGCTGATGCACTCGCCTCACAGGTACAGACTGACCTGCTGGTGGCACCATACCCCCTCTGTGGCTGCTTATTGCGGGTGATTTTGCTGGACCACTTGGGGCAGCCCTGTTTGTCTAGTGGAGGGTTTATCATTCCTTCCCCAGTTTAATCTTTAGTGTCTTGGTACTTTCCTTTAAAAAAGAAATGTTATCACGGGTCCAAGTATCCCTTTCACCCCCCATCCCCCCATCCCACCCTGCTTCTGTGGCAGGGCATTCCCTTTTGTTCTCTCTCTCATTTTGGGTGTTGTGGTTTGCAAAAGAGGCATTGAGTGGCAATCTTGTTTGGCCTATAGTCTACTTTCAGCATGCTTCTCCCATCCTGGGAGGATCCTCCCAACACCCTTTATTTGGTGCTCCCTTCTCTATCTGAGCTGCCTTTCCCCCTAGCATGTGTGGCCGGCCTCCAAGCCATGGAGCAAAACTGCTGGTACTAATCTTGGCCACTCCTGGGTGTTAGTCTCCTATTTTGTTACTTTATGTTCCCCAGATGAATGCAAGCTTTCTATGTCTATCCCTCTCTTTCTGACTCATTTCGCTTAGCATGATACTTTACATGTAGTACCACTTGTATGTAAATTTCAAAACTTCATCTTTTCTAACAGCTACATAGTACTCCATTGTGTAAATGTACCAAAGTTTCTTTAATCAGTCATCTGTTCTCGGGCACTCAGGTTTTTTCCAGATTCTGGCTATTGTAAAGAGTGCTGCAATGAACAAACAAGTGCAGATGTCACTTCGACTATACTTTTTGCCTCTCTGGGATATATTCCCAGGAGTGGTTTTGCTGGGTCAAATGGGAGCTCGATTTCTAATTTTTTGAGAATCGTCCATACTGTTTTCCAGAAGGGCTGAACCAATCGGAAAATGGGCACTGGTGGAGGGATGGGTGTTTGATCATTGTACAATTGAAACCCAAGCACAAAAATTTGTAAATCTACAACTGTACCACATGGTGTTTCACTAATAAAAATTTTTAAAAATTTTTAAAAAAGTTATCATCCACCAGCCGGAGGACTAATACAGCGAGTAAGGTTGCCTTGCCTGGGGGCCCACTCAGTTTAATCCCAACCGCAATACAGTCCCCTGACCACCTCCAGGAATGGACATGGTCCAGAGACAGGGTGACCTTTAGAATCACATCAAAAGGTTCAAAGTCAGTTTCTCAGGACCAGGATGATGGTTCATCTCAGGGTGGGGACGGGGTTCATCTCAGGGCAGGTTCACCTCGGGGGTGATGTGAATGATGTGGAGATGTAAGCTGCGTGGCAGCCCTTCCTTTGCGACTCCCAGGTTCTTCAAGAGTGAAAATACTGAGTAATAAAGATCCTCAGAAAATAGAAAAGTTTACTGGGAAGAGAAGAGAAAGATAAAGGAACTCCCAGGTGGGGAAGAACTTAGTATAGTGTAGGACTAAGTTAACTACAGCTCTTTTTTGTGGGTTATTATTATTTTTTGGTAGGAAAACTGGATCTTTTTGTTACAGGGAGTGCAGGGAGTTAAAAATAAGAGTTTTCCTGCGGACCCTTTGAAATGAAAATTGGTCTCTTGACAAAAGTCATGGAGGCTGTGGAGGATGCAGGATGTTGAGAATCTAACAGCTCCTTGTCTGGCCGTTTGCCTTAGGTATTTCCCGTGTCCTTAGCCTCCTAAACTTGGGGGCAGAATTTTATGATGGACAATTATTACCTCTCTGTTTATCAGAGAAAGCCCAAGAATTTGCAGGAGGTCAAAAATGTAGCCAAGACCAGTCAAAAAAATGGTTCTACTCACAGCAGCTGGCAAGGGTAAACCTAGGCTCCTTCTTTCATGGGCAGTGCACATGCTTGTTTTTTGTTTGTTTACTTATTTATTTATTTATTTATTTTTGGCTTAGGGGCCATACCTAGAGATGCTCAGAGGTTACTTCCTGCTCTGCACTCAGGAATTACTCCTGGTGGGCTTAAAGGACCGTATGAAATACCAGGGTCAGCTGCGTGCAATGTGAACACCCTGCCAGCTACCTTTCTTGCCCTATGTTTCTTGGGGGGGGGGGGCAGGGGGTGTTTCTTTGTTTGTTTGGGCTACAGAGGTTACTCCTGCCTCAACACTCAGAAATTATTCCTGGCAGTGCTCGAGGGACCATATGGGGTGCTGGAAATCAAATGCCGATTGGCCACTCACAAGGCAGGCCCTGCAGCTGCTGTATTATCTCTCCAGACCCCACACATGCTTTGTGTGCTGAGACCTGAGTTCAATCCCTGGCACCACGTGGTCTCTGAGCACTGGACTGGGAGCAGCCCCTGAGCACAGCCAGAAGAGGTCTCCCAAACCAAAGCAAAATAAAATAAAAGCCAACTCCAGGATGAAAGAAATGATACAGCAGGTTGGGCATTTGCCTTCACATACGACCCGGCTTCAATCCCTGGCATCCCAGAAGGTTCCCCTGTGCATCGCCAGAAGTAATTCTTGACCGCAGAGCCAAAAGTAACCCCTGAGCACTGCCGGGTGTGGCCCTAAAGCCAAAATAATCAATAAAATAAAAGCCAGTTTCTCAGGACTGAAGATGCGGCTCCGAGGGCTGGATCCAGGGTTGGGTGTGGGCCCGTCCCTTGCACGTGTCAGCTCTCACCCCCACTCACGAGTGTTGACCTCTGCACTGCTGTTCATGGCCACCTGACTGTACACAAAGCTAGAGAACGTTCCTGCTGTGGCACAAGACCCACACTGCAGCCGCAGAGTTGGGTGAATCCCTTTTCCCACGTCCTGTTCACAGAGTTGGAGCTTCGTGAAGACATTTGTGGGTCTCAGGGCATAAGTTCAAGGGTAGTTCTGCAGAGTAGCCCAGAAAACGGCTGCCTGGTGAGGCCTCCCTTTAAGAAAGAAGAGGCAGCCTGGCCTTGGGGTGCTAAACAGGCCGCCTCACACGCCCCCAGAATTGACTAATACTCTGACAGCCCGAAGACCCAGGTCTCACCACACCATCAGCCTCACCCTAGATGACAACCTGTTGGGCTGCCTGAGGTAGGCGGGTTTCCCTCTCTGGACTCGCAGTTTCATCTCTCCTTTCCCCCAAGCGCTGCCACCTTCCCAACAGAAACATCAACTAATGTAGATGTATCCTGTGGAACTCAGAATCACTTGGCAGGGAGAGACTTGTTTGAAAGCTATATATATTTTTTTTTTTTTGCTTTTTGTGTTACACCCAGCGGTGCTCAAGGGTTACTCCTGGCTCTGCACTCAGGAATCATTCCTGGTGGTGCTCGGGTGACCATATGGGGTGCTGGGAATTGAACACGGGTTGGCTGCGTGCAAGGCAAATGCCCTACCCACTGTGCTACTGCTCCAGCCCCACTGTTTGCCCTTTGAGCACCTGAAAGTCATACCACATGGAAACAATGCATCGGTTTTTTTAAATTTATTTTTTTACTTATTCCTTCTGTCTCTCCTGTTTCCCTGATAAGAATATGTAGATTGCAGCCCACCTTTAGAGGATAAAAAGAGACTCTCTTGAGAATGGGGCTTCAAGTTCCTTTCCCTTCTGACCTGGGGTCCTCGGCACTGAGCTTCTAATAAACTCACCCTCCTTCCCTGAGCTGTGTCTCTGCTCACTCTCGGCTCCACCAGCACAGCATGAGGGGAAGCACTCGGCTCTAGACTTTTTGATCACCCAGGGACTGTGGGACAGACCCTCGCTTTGCTGTGTGAGGCCCTGAGTCTCCAGCCCCCTGGAGCACAGGGAAAGCCAAGACGCCCAGAGGGGGGCTTGCCTTACCTCCCTTTAAGACGCCCAGAGGGGGGCTTGCCTTGCACGCCAAAGGACAGTGGGGAGGGTGCTTACCTTACCTGCACTCCGTATAGCCCCCCATCACTGCCAGGAATAAGTGCTGAGCACGACCAGGTGTAGTCCCCAAACCAAATCAACAAACAAGAAAAACACCCAGAGTGGGCATGGGCTTTGCATGAAGAGACCTATGTTTGCTCCTGAGCTTCGTCTGATCTCCTGAGCACTCCCGGCAGAGAACCCTGAGCACCAGCCCGGAGTAACCCTGAGCACCCCACATCTGTACACAGAAAACACCCTGAGGATTACTTAGGGGAAGTGTTTCCCTTTCTGGTTTCCTCTGTTTTCAGACGGATGCTCTGAGACAAACCAGCCCCACCCTCCGATGCCTCCACGGCTCTGAGGCCTCTGCACCATTGTGTGATTGTGTCCCGTGGTTTGGGCTTGCCCGTCGCTTTTCTGTGGCTCGGTCACTGCTTTAGGTACGAAGGACACCCATCAATCGCCTGGGCATCCTGCAGGCATTAGGGCTCCCGGCTAGGGACAGGAGCGGAGTCCAGATGTGTAGTTCTTCCTCCCCATGTCATCTCCCTCCCTGCCTCTTCCGCTCAAGTCTCCTGGGTCCTGGGAACGTCCTCTGGTTTGTTCTTTTATTTGGGAGTCACACCCAGAGACATTCAGACTTGCTCCTGGCTCTGTGCTCAGGGATCACTCCTGGCGGTGCTTAGGGGACCATATTGGATACTGGAAATCAAACTCGGATTGGCACATGTAAGGCAAGTGCCCTCCCTGCTCTGCTGTCGCTCAGGCCCTGTCCTTTCCTTGGTCCCTGCCTGGCAGCAAGGACAGTTCTGCCCAAGTCTCTCTCCCTGCAGACTCCATCCAAGCTGGCTGGGCTCGGCAAGGAGGAGGCCTGGAAGATTCCTCCTTGTCAGGTGGTTAATTTCCAGTGTTCAGGAAGGCGCTGGGCTGCTGTCCTGTGTTTCGTGGCTGGAGCCCAGGTTCTGTAGCCTGACAACAAGCAGGTGTAGGGTGGGTGTCATATGGTGAGTAGTATGTATGACTGTGTGTGTGTGTGTGTGTGTGTGTGTGTGTGTGTGTGTGTGTAGTGGGGGTAGGTGGGGGTGTTCAAGAGTTCTAGGGACTCCATCAGCTATGGGGCCATTGGTTCAGTGCCTGGATGGTACAATGCTGGGGGTACTCGAGGTCGCCCCAGCAGTGTGGGGGACCTCCAGGGCTATATTTGGAGATGCTTGTGGGACTATCCGGTGCTGGGAATGGTCTAACTGCCGTGCTATCTCCTGGCCCCTTGTGTGTAGTAACCACTGTAGACAGCCCGGCAAAGAGTCTAGTCTGGTTGATGGAGAGCACAGATTCCTGGGCCAGCCACGTCTTCCAGCAGTTACCTCACTCGCCCATTAATTTCAGCCTTGGCGACTCCGTAAAGGAAAAGTGTAACTGAGCAGACAATGGAGACCTTTGCTGAACGCGTTTAGAGTCAAGGCCCCTTCCCTGGCCTCCGCCTTCTCTTCAGGCTGCAACAGGCTCTAGACTCACCTCTCCATAGGAGCTCCTCACTAATTTTTTTCTTTTATTTTTTGGGGGGGTTTGGGCCACACCTGGCGATGCTCAGGGGTTACTTCTGGCACTGCACTCAGGAATTACTCCTGGCAGTGCTCGGGGGACCATATGGGATGGCGGGGATCAAGCCCAGTCTGGTCGTGTGCAAGGCAAGCGCCCTTCTTGCTGTGCTGTCCCCCCCCATAAGCTCTTTCCTCGGTCTTTGCTTGCCTTCCCACCTCCCCCTCCCACTCCCACCTTGTGTTTTGACCATCTTTCACCTTCCAAACCATCTTCCAGTCCTTCCTTTACCCAAGGAGGGGAAAATCCAGCCTCTGTCCACCCACACTTCGCCCGAATGCTCACAGATTCTGAAATCTCTGGGTGTTTTCTCCGCACAGCAACTGACTCTGCAGCATAGGCTGAGGCCAACAGCTGAGCACAGTTTAGACACTGTCCATCTACCGTTCTGGGATATATATATTGATATAGGCAGCCCCCAAGCGCCTGCCCATACATATGTCAAATAAAGGACACAGATGAACAGCCAGAGATTCCAGCGAGGTCTGGGGGTCTTTGTGGAGTTGGGGTGGGTCACCTCTGGGGACCTGAGTGTGTTCGTTGGCTGGGCAGCTCTGCAAACCCTCTATTTCCGGAGTTTTCATGACAGCTCCACCTTGTGTGCATGAAGGATTGTCAACTCCATATTTAGCCTCCCCGGCCCTTCAAGGGACTAAGAGGGAGCTGAGAGTCCCAGGCTTCTAACCCTGGCTGGTCTGGTCTTCCTGATAACCATCCCCACTGCCAGGAGCATCCAGAGACAGTGCAGGGAACCAAATACTCCAAATACTCCTTTAAATAGGTTAACAAGTAGAGAGCTTGCCTTGCACATGGCTGACCCAGGTGTGGTCCCCAACATCCCATATGGTCCCTCGAGTTCCACTGGGAGTGTTCTTGAGTGCAGAGCCAGAAGAAACCTCTGAGCATCACCAGGGATGGCCAACAACACAAAACAAAACCCCAAAGGTTTTAAGTACTCAGTGCCAGGAATTGGATGCAGATAAATATATGGAATCTATCTACTTTCATTATTATTAGTTATGATTGATTTAGAACCAATAATGGATGGAGCCAGAGAGAGTTCAGTGGGTGAGGCACTTACCTTGCACATGGCCAACCTGGGTTCACTCCCCTGAACCCGAGATGGTCTCCTGAGCACTGCCAGAAGGAATCACTGAGTGCAACGCCAGGAGTAAGCCCTGAGCACCACTAGGGGGTGCCCCCCTCACCAAAAAAATCAACACTAAAAATTAGTCCTAAATAAGTATCATTTCTGCCTTGAATTTTGTCAGTTTTTATTTTGGTTCCTTCAAAGCTAGAGCCCAGAGCCTCATGGAGAGAAGCTGTGGGCCACTGTCCACTGAGAGACACTCCTAGCCTGTGTGTTTTGGGAAGGGTGTCCACTGCAGGTTCTGGCCAGGGCACAAAATCCAACCCAACTAGGCAGGGTCCAGCAATGCTGCTGCCACATGCAGGGTCACTCCTGGTGACACATGGGTAGCCGTCCCCGAGCCCACCCCAGGCTGTGGACAGCAGCAGTCAGTAGGATAAGAAACCCTTGCCAGGCTCAGGACACCTTAGGGTTCTGAGGGGAGAACCTTGGCCAGGCATGCAGGCAAGCACCTTCCCTGAGGTCCTACAGCTGTAGCCGTGTCCTCCTGAGATCCCGTCATAAGTTGAGGAAGACCTGTGTGTGCCACACGGGCCTTTCAAAGGTCAGTGGGCAAGTAAAGGGTGCTGGGATGGGAGATGTGGACTGAAAGTAGACTATAGACCGGACACGATGGCCACTTAATGCCTCTATTGCAAACCACAACACCCAAAAGGAAAGAGAGAACAAAAGGGAACGCCCTGCCACAGAGGCGGGTGGGGTAGAGGGGACTGGGTGGGGGTGGTGGGATGCTGGGACTATTGGTGGTGGAAAATGGGCACGGATGGAGGGATGGGTACTTGATCATTGTATGACTGAAACGCAAGCATGGAAGTTTGTAAGTCTGTAACTGTACCTCATGGTGATTCACTGATAAAGAATTTAAAATAAAAAAAAACACAAAGGTCAGCGGGGGTGGGAGGGGCATGTCCAGGCCAAGGCACGCAGGGACCAACACTAAGGGACGGCACGGGGAAAGCAAGGGCGCCAATGGCCACCTCAGCTCATTAGTGACCAAGCTCCCCAGTGACGTGCTGCTGGCTGGAAAAAACAACTGTCTGTTCATAAGCGTTGGGGCCCCAAGAGTGTAGAACAGAAGCCGCTCTCAATTGTTAACCGAACATCTCCCTGGTAATTCCAGCCAAGTAAGCCAGCTCCACGGGTCTCCTGGCTTTGTGTCCTCGTTATATATAGTGCCCAGGTGCGTGGTGGACTTGAGCCCAGCCCTGCGAGGAAGACCCCCACAGGGCTCAAGGGGCCACATGGGGGGGTCCCCAAGCAGCCCACCCTGTCCGCGGTGGCTCTGGAGAAGCTGTCAGTTTCTAGGCATCGCTGGCTTTTTTCAGGGTCTGTAGAAAACATTTAAGATCTGGATTGTGAAACCGGTCTTGTCCTGAGAACAAACATCTCTAAATTGAAATTAGTCAATGTTAACTCAATGCCTGTGTATGCCAATGGCCCCACCAATTCAGTTATGTTAGATCTAATAAATAGATCATATAACTGTATCATATAACTGTATTGATGTATGAAAATAACAACAATATGATGTATGAAAATAACAACAATATGATTAATACCTTTTGTTTTATATAGTTCTTCCTTTGGAGGGGAAGTTGGGGCCATACCTGACAATGCTCAGGGCTTCTTCCCGCATCTGTGTTCAGAATCATCTGGGAATATGTGGGGTCCAGAATTTGAACCGGGATTGGTGGCATGCAAGGCAAGCACCTTACTATCCTACACGCTTTCTCTGTCCAGATAATGTTTATGGGGGGATGGGGAGCATGGGATGGGGTTTGGGCCACACCCAGCAGTGCTCAGTGCTCCTGAAAACTCTGGGCAAGGCCTAGAAATGACTTTCCTGTCCTACAAAGAACAAGTCCTTGCTCCAGCCTAAGTTCGCAGGGGCTGGAGCAATAGCACAGCAGGATGGGCATTTGTCTTGCACACAGCCGACCCAGGTTTGATTCCCAACATCCCCTGAGCACCGCCAGGGTAATTCCTGAGTGCAGAGCCAGAAGTAATCCCTGTGCATATAGCCGGGTGTCACTCAAAAGAAAAACGGGGGGGAAAAAAAACCAACAAAACAGCCTAAGTTTGCAGCTTCCCGAGAAATCTGGTGGCGGGGATCAACTCCCGGGCCAAACAGGAGTCAGTGTGGCTGGCGGTCACCTGTGGAGCTGGCTGGACCCCAGCCACGCCACACAGGGGCTCATCAGTAACTTACTCAGTCCTGACCTTTCCAGCCAGTCCTCGGGTTGGCAGGGGGGGATACGACGAGTGACTGTCTCTCTCCTCTCCTCTCCACCCCAAGTGAGCCACCTGTGCGGGTCCACCCACTTCAGTTTTATTACTTCCCCCAAATTCCATTGCCACGGGGGTTCTTTCCTATCTACCTTCCTGCCTCCAAGCTTTCCTTTAAACCAGAGTTTCTTGGGCTGGAGCAGTAGAACAGCAGTAAGCTGCTTGTCTTGCACACGTTCAACCCAAGTTTGATCCCTGGCATAGAATAAGGTCTGCCAGGCCCTACCAGGAGTGATTTCTGAGCACAAAGCCAGGAGTCGGCCCCCAGGACCACTGTGTGTAGCCACCAAAACAAAAACAAATAAATGAGATAAATAAACTCAAACTTTCCTTCTTTCAATCAGAGAGATTTTAAAGAGCTGGAGAACTTTTAAAATCCCTAACATCGGAGCTGGAGCGATAGCACAGCAGGTAGGGTGTTTGCCTTGCATGCGGCCAACCCGGATTCTATTGCCAGCATCTCATATGGTCCCCTGAGCACCGCCAGGGGTGATTCCTGAGTGCAGAGCCAGGAGTAAGCCCTGTGCATCGCCGGGTGTGACCCAAAAAGCAAAAAAAAAAAAAAAAAAAAGAAAAAATTTTAAATAAATAAAATCCCTAACATCTGGGCTGGAAAGATAGTAGGATGCTTCCCTTGTGCGCAGCTGACCTGGGTTTGATCCCCAGAACCTCATATAGTCATACCCCCTCCCTGAGTACCACCAGGAGTGACCCCTGATCACTGCTGGGTGTGGTCCCAAAAAATAAAAAAGAAAAAGGGAAGAAAAGGGAAGGGAAGAGTGATGCCTGCGATTCTGAGGACTAGCTCAGTGACCCAGGCTGACCTACTTGGTATTCTGAGAAGATGCGAGGAGATCATTGCACGCAGTCCTTCAACTACTAATTCACACAACATTCACATAATCAGGTGACATGGATTTGATTTTCAAGGACTTTCTGGACATCACCTCTAAGGGCTGTATCAGAGGACAGCATTGTTGCACGTTTGGTCCCAGCTTCATAACTCACCAACTGGCTTCCCCTCCTGTTGGATGCATCACACCATCTGGGAGATGGGAGAGTAACAGTTCTGCGTATACATACACACACTACAAACACACACACCCACGCACACACACACACATAGACACACATACACACACAGACACAAAGACACACAGACATACACACAGATACAGATACAAGGACACACAGACACATACACACAGATACAGACACATGGACACACAGACACATACACACAGACACAGACACACAGACACACATACACAGACACACAGACACACACACACACACACAGACACACGCAGACATACACACACACACAGTGCCTGCAGGTTGCCTGGGGAGGTCTATGAATTGAAAAGGAGTCTGCTTTTTGGGGGCGGCCTGGGCTTTTGTTAATAAATTTCCAGCAGGATATTTCCTGCCACTTGCCTTTTTTAGAGACACAAGAGAGGAGAATTGAAAACTTTTCCTCTGTTGAAAAGAAAGGCACCATTTAATCTTGTCAGCGTCTGCTTGGCTCCAGGTGGGAGCTTCCTGACCCTCCAGGTTTCCTAGCCGGGTCAGGGGCACCTTCCCAGCTGGGGCCGCCTCCGTCTGGCAGAAGGAAATTCATCCCTGGATTTCAGCCTCCCACCCCCTCCAAGACGCTGTCAAACTTCATCTCCTCTTAAGAATGAAGTCAGGGGTCAGAGAGATGCAGAGAAGGGAAGGCTCCGGCCTTGAGTGCTGCTGCGTCCTCACGCTGCTTTGGTCCCCAGCACCACATCTGGTCCCCCGAGCACTTCCTGGGGTCACTCTGAGCACAGAGACCTGCAGGGGTCTCCCGGCCCCACACTGCTCTTCCCTCCCACTTCCCACAGGGCTGGAGGACTCAGTGGTTGCTCTGGCCCTCCCGGAAAGAGGGGCTTCCGGCCCTCTCCACTCTCCCCCCAAACAGGACGGCCACCTGCGGAGCTGGGCAGGCCTCCAGTTCCCAGAATAGCTCCTTTAATGATGGAAACTGGCCACCTGAAAGCCAGCTCTTATTTTCAGTTGTTCAGTCATCACGTGCAGGTAAGGAGAATACCTGCTCCGGCGGGATAAGCCCCCAGCTCAGTCCCTGTCCCCAAGCGAGACCGGGTCCTCCACCCGAGCCAAACAAGCCCATACCAAGCTGGCACTTACACTTGCTTTTGCTGTTGCTGTGGTTGGGCCACACCCAGGGGTGTTCAGGGCAGACTCCTGGCAGGACTTAGGGGACCACAGAGGGTGCTGGGGATCAAACCCAGGTCGGCCACGTGCAAGGCAAGAGTCTTCGCTGCTTTGGCTCCTGCATTGACTTTTGGCAGCTAAGGGAAATGTCTTCAGAGAGTCCGACTCAAAGATAACAAAATGATTTTTTTTTTTTTTTTTTTGCTACACTCATAGTGCTCAGGGGTTATTCCTGGCTTTGCACTCAGGAATCACTGCTGGTGGATTCGAGGAACTACACGGGATGCTGAGGATCAAATCTGCTGCCCTACCTGTTGCACTATCTCCCTGGCCCCACCAAAGGGTCTTTCCGGTCTTCCCACCTCTCCAGAGGCCTCCGATGTGGCCTTCGGTGTCTGATTGTCCCCTGAGATATTTATTCTTTCCTGCAGAAATAGTAGCTACTATTCCCAATGAGCTAACAGGTCACTTCACCTCAAAATGCTCATAAGAGGTCTGGAGAGAGAGCACAGGGTTGAGACGCTCGCAGTGCTTATGGGCCCTCGAGGTTGACTCACTCGCCACCACACAGCCTATTGCGGCCTGGCTTCCCACACGCAGGAAGGCCCCTCTGGGGCACCCTGCTGAAATGCTGCCCTCCGCCGCCCCATCCAAACGTCCCAGCTGATGCCAGCGGGGTCCCCGAGTGACTACGTGAAGTGGGGAGAGGCGACAGCTCAGGAAGGGACTCTGCTGTTCTCTCTACCCTCCTCCGGCCCTGGGGAGAGGCTGGGGAAGTCTGGGACTGACGTGGGCCGGGGGTTGCCTGGCTCTCGCAGGGACACACAGGTCCAGAGCTTCCCAGGCCTTCCGAGCTCTCCCTTGCCCTCACAGGAAAGAATTTCAGGAGGAGACGAGCAATGATGTAAAAACTGCTTTTATTTGGAAATTTCGAAGAAGAGAGTGGCGGGGCGGGGAATACCGTGTTCAAGAGAGAACATGGGCTTCTCCAGAGTGGAGAGAGGCCTGCTCACATCTCAGAGTTAAAATATGAAGATCTGAAAACCTGCATCTCAGAGGGGAGGTGCGGGCTGCGTGCCCTGGGCAGTCAGGTGCCCACCACAGCGTCTGTACGGGCTTCTTTTGTTCACATGGCTTTCATAGGGTGTCTTCCAAGCTGCCCCGTGTGGGGCTTTCTGCCTAGGTCTGTTGCTAGGGCAGTTGCCAGGAGGTAGAGAAAGGAGTGCTGATGGTCGCCTTGGATGTTCCTTTTCTGACCTTTGTTCCTGCTGGAGCTTCTCTGCCGGGGAATCCAGCGTTTCATTTTTGTTATTGTTGTTGTGTGCTAGAGGAATAGCACAGCGGATCTAATGTTTGCCGTGCACGAGGCCAACTCAGGTTCGACTCCTCCGTCCCTCTCGGAGAGCCCGACAAGCTACCGAGAGTGTTCCGCCTGCATGGCAGAGCCTGGCAAGCTCCCCGTGGCGTATTCGATATGTAAAAAACAGTAACAACAAGTCTCACAACAGAAATGTTATTGGTGTCCGCTCGAGCAAATTCAGAGCAAATTCATGAACGGGACGAGAGTCCTACAATGCTACAATGCTACAGTTGTTGTTTTTGTTGTCTTTATTTTATTTTTATAAAGTTGTTCACAGTGTTTGATTACATCTAATATCCAAATACCAATCCCACCACCATTAAACCTTCCCAGCACCATATTTTGGATGTTTCTATCCTAAACCCCAAGCCCTGCTGAGGGGATTTTTGTACCCATGACTTTAGGCTTCCCTAAGGGCCAGAGGTTTCAACTGGGCCTCAGGTCCATTCTCCTGAGCTCAGCACTATGCTGGGGTCTTGGACATGAACCAGCCAGGATCTTGGCCTGGAGTCCAGCCTTCTTTGGCTAGGATGTGGCACCAGGTAAAGGCTTTAGTTCCTGATTAAAAAAAAAAAAGTCCACCAGGTGGGTTTTTTAGCAGCCTTGTGGCTGTTGGCTTTATTATTCCAGATCTTGTTACCTTGGGGGGCCCTTCCAATGCCAGCCTGCTTCACCTCCAGGTCAGCAGGCACCTAATCTGGCCGCTCAGCCAGAAAGTGGAGCGTTGAAAACCGAGTTCTGAGATACGTGGTTTTGCTGTTCAGACCCTCTCTGCCCACCCATTGCACCAAGTTCCTCTGGTCTCAGTAGACCGTGCTCTCAGGAAAGCCCCCAGTCGCTCTTCCCATAAGCCCCCCTTTGAGAGGGTCGGGCGGGAAATAGCACCAGATCATTTCCTCGGGCTTCGGGGCTTCTCAGGAGTCCGCATTTACCATTAATCTGGGCTTTGTCCTTCCCAGAACCGCACTGGGTCAGGATAATTGTTGCATATTCACCCCCAAGGTCAGCTTTCTACAGTTGCCGAGCGGGAAGACTAAACTCTCCTGGTTCGGATCAACACTGCCTTGGCAGAGAAAGAAAAATGGCTTTCGGCTTGCTTCTGCACCAGCGGGGAGGCCAAGTGTCATCAGAAGCCACTTCAGCTGAGAGAGAGAAATGGATGCCGGCCCCGTCCTAATTGATTTCTCGGTTTCCAATTCTTTTACCCGTCAGAATGGCTTCCTCAGAAAGGACCCCTGGCATCACCAGCATGCGATTAGGGACACGAAGGCTGCGGACAGAGGGCATGCATCCAGCCTGCTGACTCGGCTGTCACAGGGGTGTGGGACCACCCCCCAGACCAAAACCCAGCTCTAGTGGAGCGGTGGGGTCCTGCCCTCTGGGAGCTCCCAGGCTCATGGGGTCTTGAAGGGGAGAAGTGGGGACTAACGCATTGGAAGCAACGCAAGGAAAACCCATTCCTGGGCTCTAGGACAGGGGCTGATGGAGGATTTAGGGGGATGAAGCCCCCCCATCCCTGTGTCAGGGGCTAGGGAGGCAGCTCCCAATACGACAGATCACAGTCAGCCCCCAGCATGGAGAGACAGTGAGTGCTGGGAACTGAGACGAGGCAGGTGGCATGGTGTGGGGGCTGGGCGGTAGGGAAATGGCTCTGATTTTAAATGGGGGGAGAGGGGGCTCAGAGGGAAGAGGTGCTAAAAACATTAATATGGGAGCCTGAGAAAGGAAGAGATAAGATGCTTGCTTTCAGGAGCCAGCACTGCTTATGGTGCCGGAGCACTGGCAGGAATTATCCCTGAGCACAGCCAGGTGTGGCCTGACTCTCCCCACCTCCAAAAAAAAAAAAAAAGGTAAGGCTGAAAAGATAGTCCAGTGGGCCAGTGGGTAGAGTGTTTGCCTTGCACGTGGCCAAGTCGGGTTCCAGCCCTGGCATCCCCTATGGTTCCCCTGAGCCCTGCCAGGAGTGATCCCCGAGTGCAGAGGAAAGTCAGCCCCAAGCACTGCCAGGCGTGGCCCTAAAATAGTCCTTGACTTAGTAAATAGTATGCTGGACCTCAGGGCAAGGGGACGTGAGGGATCAAGTCCTGCAGGTATTTGGGGCTTCAAAGGGGGAGGCAGGAGCAAGCCTGGGAGGCTGCAGAGAAGGGAAGGAAGAGGGGAGGGGCGGGGTAGGGCGGTGCAGAGGGTAACAGCTGTGTCCAGAGCCTAGTGACCCGACACAACGGCCATAAGCGAGTGAGTCTGCCCTTAAGAGCTTCTCGGGGCCAGGGAAGGCTCCAAGGGCCAAAGAACATGTTTCACGAGGGAACGCCCAGGTCTCTCCTTCACACGGCCACGTATGGCCCAAATGACAAGCAACACCAGCAAAGATGCCAGGGCAATAGCACTGCAGGGAGGGTGCTTGCCTTGCATGCGGCCCACCTGGATTCAGGACCTCATGTGGTCCTGAGCACGATGGAGTGATCCCTGAGTGCAGTTCCAGGAGCAAGCCCTGAGCATCACCATTGGGCCGTTACACATCATCCCCAAATGAATGACCCCTTCCCCCCACAAAAAAACAACCCAATGCCAAAGAGCCTTCTGGAGGCTCAGCCGTCAATGCACACTTCGGAGCAGCTGCCCTCCACGAGGTCCCATGGCACCTGTGGGCCAGAACGGTCCAAGGAAAGCACAGATGAAAACCAGGCAAATGAGGGGGATGCATGAGACTGGGGGGGCCCTCAGGGCACAGGGCGGGAGCAGGGGTGCAGGTGGCGGGTGGGGGTGGTCAGGTTAACACTGGGTGAGAGAACCGGCAGCCAAGCCTGGGGTGGAAGCAGAGAGGAAGATTGAATCTTGGGTGCCCCCTGGGACTGCAGCTGTTGCTCCCCCACCAGCAGGCTCTGCCGTGCCCAATGCGCCCGGGGGGAGCTGGCACACAGGCTGGCACCAGGGCTCAAATTCAGTCTCCCCAGTCTCAGGCCCACAGGCAGGTGCTTTGGCCAGGGAGCGTCCGAGGGCCCCAGACACGGCTTTGCACTTGCTGTTACATGGACACCGGGCGGGGCTGGCTGTGAGTTCTGTTCTCTGAGACGGATGGAGGGAGTGACAGAGAAGAAGAAAGGGGTGTAGGGGGAGCTGTCTGCCACGCCACCCCATCCCACCCACTCCTGGGCTCTGCAGCCCTGCCCGCTGATGAACTGAGCCATTCCCGGCCTTTCTGCTGTCAATAACATTGCTTAGAGGCAATCGGACCTTTTTCCAATAATTGGCTCCCAGGTTTGGGCCACCAGACGCCTCTGTTGTCTACAGGCCAGGGTGAAAAGAGCAAGATTGTCCTCAGCTGATCCCGCTTGGGGCAGGGAGAAACGGCAGCATCTTCCCAGGAGAAACTGTCCCTCTGCACTTCCAGCATGCTTTCACCAGCCCAGTACCACACCCTGTCTGCGACACCCTGCCAGTGCCTGGCAGTCCCTCTGCCGCTTGCTGGAGGTCCGAGGGGTCCCCACCATTGGTAGGTGAGTCAGAAATTCCCACAAATTCAGGGTCGCAGAGATGCTATGGCAGGTAGAGTGTTTACCCTGCACATGGTTGTCTCAGGTTCAATCCCCGGCTCCGCATATGGTCCCCTAAGCATCATCAGGAGTGATCCCTGAGCCAGGAGTAAGCCCTGAGTGTCACTGGGTATGACCTCCCCCAAATTCCCCCCAAGTGGGCTGGGGAGCCCACCACCCACCCAAACAGAGCCCCAGAACCCAATCACCACCATGCTCACGGCTGGACTCCACAGGCTTGGACAAGCCTCATCCAGGAAGGAATCTGTTGAAAAACTCAGGTATGTTCTTCTGTGAACCTGGAAGTCCTACCCATGAACTGTCTCTGGTGCCTTAACCAGACATGATTTAGAGACCCATTTAGAGATTTATTTAATCTCAAAAGAGATCAACAAGCTGTAGAGATGCTTGCAGACCCCAAGTCGACTATCCAGTTAAAAACTTAACTCCAGCTGTATCATCCCACTCAAAATTTAAGAATTCCTGGAGCACACCGCCATGTAGCATCTTATACTCTACACCACTGATATACCAGGAGTAGCACACCACATTGGGGGGGACGTAAAGTAGAAGGCAACCAATCTCGATTTAGAAAATATTCACGCACAAGGTTTAACCTGTAACATGGTAGTCATCTCTTATACGAGGGCTTCATAGCTCCTGAGTGAGATACAACAATCTTCACTCACTTTCTTCTAAAGATAGCTTTTTTGGTCATTTTTAGTGAGTTATTAGTAACAAGCAATACAAAATAAATTATTTAGGGCCTTCTATAGAGACAGGCTTGGATGGTGGCTGGGAAAATTGGAAATAATGGTAGTGGGAAGGTGTAATGGTGGTGGGTTGGTGTTGAAATATTGAATGTAATAAACCATTGTGACCTTAAAAAAAATTTCCCCCACGGGGCGACTAAAACCTCATGGGAAGGGGGGCGTTTCGCTCCGCCCTTCACGCCCTACCGAGGCCACCGGTTGCCCCCCGCGAGCAGCTCTCCAGCACGGCCACGACTCCAGAACACAGAAACCAATTTCTTAACTATCTGACTTTCAGTAGAAATACTTCCAGGGTCAATAGGTAAAATAGCAGAAATCCAAAACCAACATTTAATTCTTGAACCCAGCTGTAGAAAGCAAATCACTTCACAATGCTTTTTCAACATGTCTGATTGGGGGGGGGGGTAAACTCTAAATAATAGTGGTGAATCTTTTATTGGAACAATGAATCTAATCAAAGCAGATAGAGTGTTAACTAGAATTCATCTGCCTCACAGGGACGGGGAGGGGTGGGGGGTGGGGTTTTATTGGGGTTCTTCATGGTAAAAAATAAGTATTGGTAAAGGGAAATGTGTTTGATATCTGCATGACTGAGACATAAACCTGAAAGCTGTGTAACCTTTCCCACAGTGATTCAATAAATAAATAAAATTAAAAAAAAATTTCCCCCACGTTCTTCACAGACACCGCCCCCCCCACCCCCATGCTAACATGCTGAAGGGAAAGCAGGTCTGTGAGCAGTTGGAGAGTGAGGAGGGGGGTGAAGATTCCTTGAAGCTAATTTTAGGGCTAATTAGATGCGGAACCGTGGGAAATCCTCGCACCGATTTGCCGCTCTCCTCACACATTGGGTTGCCCGGGGGTGGTTGGGGTGGTAGGCAGAGGAAAACAGGCCTCCCGAAGCTCCCTGCTTCTGTCTCTCCAGGCTTTCTCACTCCCGCTCCTGGCGTGGGTTTCCTTGGTGGGGGGTTATGCCCAGCGGGACTCCAGTGCTTGGGAATCACACTAGGGGCTGCCATTCGCACGGCCAGCATCGTACCCCTGTGCTGTCTTCCTTCAAAGAGAGGGACAGGATGCTGAGGGATCAACCTCCCTCACTTTAGGACCTTGGACCGCAAGTAATTCAGCCTCTCAGGGCAAGACCACACTGGGAAAGTCAGAGGAGAGTTTCACTGAGAGCGTTTATGCCCTGCACGGGGTGAGTGTCCAGCAATGCCACCCTGCTCAACACCACTGCATGGAGTATCCTCTGCCTCTGCCTCCCCCCGTGCCCAGTGAGGTTTTGACTTGAGTCTAAAAAGGGCTCCTCAGGCCGAGTGATAGTACAGCGGATAAGGTGCTTGTTTTGCACATGACCTGGGTTCCATCCTTGGCATCCCGTAGAGTCTCTGAGCACCACCAGGAGTGATCCCTGAGCGCAGAGCCAGGAGTAAGTCCTGAGCACTGCTGGGTGTGCCCCCCCAAACAATATGTAAATAAAAAGTAAGTAAGACTTCTTTCCTCTGTGAGTGCCCTCTCTCGAGCAGGGGTTGCTGCCTGCTCTCGCCCACTCCTCACCCACCTCCAGACTCAGCTTGGTGATGAAGGGGTGAAGAAGGTACCCCTGGAAGGGAAAAAAAAAACTTTTCTTCCACCCTTCTGAGCTCTTGGCTGGACCCTGGTAACAAAAGATAGACGAACAATAGAGAAATAAACAGAAGGTAACCGACATGTTTACGTGAGAGATAGCCAGTGAAAAGGTGCCAAGAATTCAGGGTTCAGTGCCATGTTAATAGGGCCGCGGGGTGGGGGGGCCTGTCGGTCTCCGAGGCAGGGTCAGTGATTTTAGGAAAGAGGACCGGGCTGCAGAAGACGAAGGTGGGAGAGTTTGGGAGGAATTTGGATCTTAGTCTCCTGTTGGAAATACTGAAGGATGTTTTTCAGAGGAAATTTTTAACTGTGGGGTTCTTCAGGGTGGTTCTGTCTCCAGGAAGATAGAGACTGCTTGGAGAAAGTTTCTCTCCACGTTTGTCTTCCAAGGGCCTGCAGCCCAAAATAATCAGTCCAGCCAAAAGCGGCTGATTTCGGAGTGTGTATCCTCTATCCTCCACCACAGTGGCAGGAGGATTATTTTGAGCTGAAGACATTTAGAATCAAAGCTGCAGGAAGTTCTTTTTTTCTGAATTTCTTTGATCTCTTTAAAAACAGTCTCCTCCCAGGATTCAACGGTGGTTCCTCAGAACCAACCCAGAAGGTTCCTCAGAGAGAGACGAGTTTCGTACCCGAGAGAAGTCACACAAGACAGGAAGGCAGCCACTGCAGACGCTGTGGTTGTCCCAGAGAGTGAGTCCAGGGGCTACGGCATGTGTCTTGCACACATATCAACCCAGGCTTGGTCCCTGGCACTACCAGGAATGACCCCAGAGCAAGAGGCAGGAATGACCCCTGAGCACCACCAGGTGTGGCCTCCACATAAACAAACAAAAAAGTAAATAAGAAATAAACTAGCACATGTCCGGCTATTCTCCTAAGAGTCCCTTTGTCTTTCCTGAAACTGTGATTCTCTGAACACTGACCTTTGCCCCTTCACCTCTCCCCTTTACCTCTCCCATTCACCTTTGAGGTATATTTTTCCATGAAATTCTTCATATTAATGAGGAAATTAAACTTTGTCTTTTCTCTTGCTTGTCTCATCTGTTGACCAGTTTGTCATGGGACCAAGTAACTGTCTTGGGGCGGGGGGGCTGGAGCGATATTACAGTGGGTAGGGCGTTTGCCTTGCACGAGGCTGACCCAGGTTCAATTCCCAGCATCCCATATGGTTCTCTGAGCACCGCCAGGAGTATCTCCTGAGTGCAGAGCCATAAGTAACCCCTGAGCATCGCTGGGTGTAACCCAAAAAGCAAAAAAACCTGTCCTTGGGGGACTCTAGGGCCACTCCCCACATCCTGGGAGGCCGGGGCTGGGGACCGTCCCAGGATCACACCCAGGCCTTCCCCCATGAAGGCACGAGCTGTCCTGAGGAGCCCGGAGCCCGTCTTGGACCTGTTGGTTGGATTCCCCCCACTCCCCTCCATGATCACAAGAGGAAAGGGTGCTCCCCGCTGACCCTGGAGACTGACCAATGGACCGTGGCCTTCTCTTTCTGTTTGATTCTGGTAGGGGCCACACCCAGTGGTGCTCAGGGGTGACTTCAGGCTGTGTGCTCAGGGATCACTCCTGGTGGGACTTGGGAGACCATCTGGAGTCTGGGATGGAACTGGGGGTGGCATGCAAGACAAGTGCCTTATCCCTGTACTATCTCTCAGACCTTATCTGCAGGTTAGTTATTTATTTATTTAAGTTTAGAATATTTTTTAAATCACCATGAGACAGTCCATTACAAAGTTGTTCATGATTGCATTTGAGTCATACAGCGTTCCAACTCCTAAACCTTCAGCAGGGGACGTTTCTTGCCACCAATGTCCCCAGTTTCCCTCCTACCACCCCACCCCACCCGCCTGCTTCTATGTCAGACACTTTCTCTCTCTCTCTCTCTCTCTCTCTCTCCCCTCCCCCCTCCGCCCCTCCGTCTCTTTCTCTCCCTCTCTCCCTCCTCTCTCTCCCTCCTCTCCCTCTCTCCCACCTTTTAGGCATTATGGTTTGCAATACAAGCATTGAAAGACTGGGAGGTCATCATTTATATCACTTTACTTCAGGGCTGTAGCAATAGCACAGCAGTAGGGTATTTGCCTTGCCAGCTGGCCCGGCCGAGCTGGGTTCGATTCCTCCGCCCCTCTCGGAGAGCCCGGCAAGCTACCAAGAGTATCTCACCTACATGGCAAAGCCTGGCAAGCTACCTGTGATGTATTCAATATGCCAAACATAGTAACAACAAGTCTCACAATGGAGACGTTACTGGGCCCACTCGAGCAAATCAATGAACAACGGGAGGACAGTGCTACAGTGCTACTTCCCTTCAGCACTCAGTTCCTGTCCAGAGTGATCATTTCCAACTATCTTTGCCATAATGGTCCCTTCTCTGTCTTAACTGCACTCCCCCCACCCACCCCACCCCACTTGTGGCAGCTTCCAGCCGTGGGCCAGCGCTGGCCCTCATTTCTACTGTCTTTGGCCATCAGTCTCATACTGTTCTTTTATATCCCATAGAGGAGTCCGATCATTCTATGTGCCTCTCCCTCTGACTCGTTTCACTCAGCATAATACTCTCCATGTCCATCCATCTATAAGCAAATTTCACGACTCCATTTTTTCCTAACATCTGCATAATACTCCACTGTTTAGATGTACCATAGTTTATCTAATCATTATTTCTCAGGCATTTGGATTTTTTCCAGATTCTGACTATTGTGAACAGTGTTGCAATGAACATAGAAGTGCAGATGACTTTTTCTGGATTGTTTTTTTGGACCCTGGGGTGTATTCCGAGGAGTGGTATTGTGGATCATATGGAAGCTCAATTTCTAGTTTTTTGAGGAGTGTCCATATTGTTTTCCCAAAAGGCTGAACCAGTCAGCATCCCCACTAGCAGTGGACAAGGGTCCCTTTCTCCCCGCACCTATCTGCGGGTTGAGCCAAATGCCCTGGTGACCCTGGTGAATGTCGGGAGTCGGTGGGGTGGTGCCAGGGTGAGTCCTGCTAGGAACCAGCCACTAGACAACTGCAGCTCCCAGCTCAGTATGGAGGGTCTGCAGACGCCTCCGACAGGCCTGTCCTTCAGGGACAGGAACAGCTCTCGGTGTCTGCATCTGAGCCCTGACACAGGAAGCATTTATTTATACTTCAGTCTCAAAGGTCAATTTGATGAAGCTGCATCTGTGAAGACAATTACATTTTGTGTCTGGGGCTCCCCGTCAGGTCTGGAGGCGAGTTGCACGACCACCTGCTCACACGCTGCCCACCTACCCCTTGCTCTTGCAGATGCAGGTGACAGGAATTGGCTGCCTTTTGTCCGGCCACAGCATCTCTCCCTGTCCCTGTGACCTTGTTTCCTGCTGAGGATGGAGTGAGCACACGGGCGAGGCTGGAAGCAGCAGGGAGCTGGGCTTTTGCGTTTGAGTTGTATTGTCTCATCTGTGCCTACTGGACTGGAGAGAAATGAGTGGCCGCTTTCCACACATGAACCTGTGTGAGCAATGCTGATAGGAGCAAAGGAGCAAGTGTGCAAGGCAGCAAGACGCCAATGCAGCCAGGAGCAAACTCAAAGCCCTTTCCTTGGGAGGATGAATTCCCTTAAGTAGTTGTGTGGCCTGGGCTGTCCCACTGAGTCCAGGAGACTGAACAGGGGGAGCCTGGGGAACTTTGGGGGGACTGTGGAGTGGATGGAATGGCATACCTCAGGGGCTGGAGTGATAGCACAGCAGAGAGGGCATTTGCCTTGCATGGTCAACCTGGGTTCGATCCCTGCCACCCCGTATGGTTCCCCAAGCCCACCAGGAGTGATCACTGAGTGAAGAGCCAGGAGTAAGCCCTGAGCACCACCAGGTGTGGCCCCAACTAAATGAATAAATCACGGTCACGGTCCTCCCGTTGTTCATCGATTTGCTCGAGCGGGTCCAGTAACGTCTCCATTGTGAGACTAGTTGTTACTGTGTTTGGCATATCGAATACATCACGGGTAGCTTGCCAGGCTCTGCCATGCGGGCGAGATACTCTCGGTAGCTTGCCGGGCTCTCCGAGAGGGGCGGAGGAATCGAACTCGGGTTGGCCATGTTGGCTGCGTGCAAGGGAAACGCCCTACCACTGTGCTATCGCTCCAGCCACTATATACCTAAGGCTGCATTTGCCTTGCATGTGGCCAGCTGGGCCGACCCCAGGTTCGATTCCTCCACCCCTCTCAGAGAGCCCGGCAAGCTACCGAGAGTATCTCGCCCGCACGGCAGAGCCTGGCAAGCTACCCATGACATATTTGATATGACAAACACAGTAACAAGCCTCCAATGCCAAGCACAGTAACAACAAGTCTCATAATGGAGACGTTACTGGGCCCGCTCAAGCAAATTGATGAACAACGGGAGGCCAGTGACAGTGACAGTGACCTGAGGCTGTGAAGCTCTGCCCCGCTTGCACTTGATCTTGGCGAAAAGGCTGAGAAGAGCTAAATCTCGCCTGCTTGAAGAGTATAGTAGCCACTGCGCTCCACATGCTTCTGTGATGCTGCCTGCTCTTCTTCACTCACTCGGGCATATACACTGTAGATCAGTCAGCAAGTGCAGTGAAAAATATATACACCTTTTGGCGGGGAGAAGGGGGAGCTGCGCCTGGCCAGCCTCAGGGATTGCTCCTGGCTCTGCACTCAGGAATGACTCCTGACTGTGTTCAGGAATGCCAGTGACGGAACCCAGTCAACTGCACGCAAGGCCAGCACCCTACCCACTGCACCATCGCTCCCACCCTGCGTGCTCTGTCTTACAGGAGCTGGTTCTTTAGTGAGGAGCAAAGCAAATAAATTAAAAAGGAGTAAGGGCGGAAGTGGTAGTTGACAGTAGAGTGCATGCTTTGCGTGCCACAGTCTGCGGCTGATCCCTGTTAACTCATGGTCCCACCACCAAAGCACGGCCAGGAAATACCTCCACGCACTGCAGGGAGCTCTTGAGTACCATTGCATGTGTGATCCCGGCTGAAAAAAAGATGAAATATGATGCCACATGGCATTAAATATGATGAAGGAAAAGGAATCAGTAGAGAAAATAGAAGAGAGGGACAGAATGGTAGTACAGGGCTTAAGGCACTGGTGTTGCATGGGGCCACCCCCAGTTTGATGCTCAGAGGTATTTATGCTCTCTGAATACCGCCACAAGTAAGCCCTGAGCATGGCCAGGAATTGCCCAAGAACCAAAAGAAGGAAAAAAAAAAAAAAAAACAGGAGGGGCTGGAGCAATAGTACCGTGGATAGGGCATTTGCCTTGCAGGCAGCCAACCCGGGTTCAATCCCCAGGACCCATATGGTCCCCCCAAGCACATCTAGGAGTAATTCCAGAGCACAGAGCCAGGAGTAACCCCTGAGCATCATCGCTGGGTGTGACCCCCCCAAGAAAAAAGAAAGAAAAGAAAACAGGAAAGGCAGTGACTTTATACAGGGGAGGTGACTTTAAGCAGCCAGGGTGGCTTGGCTGATAAGGGGCTTCCAACAGAGCCTTCGGGGAAGTAAAGAGCAGGAGTTCAGGTAACTGGAACAGCACCTGCAGGTCCCGAGGTGGCAGACCTGACGAGCCAGGGCAGTTTGCCCTCGTGCTGAGCTGCCTTCTTGGTTCCGCTGCAGGAGCCCTCTCTGGCCCTTCGCATGGTTGCTGGTGCCGAAGGAGTGAGAGCGTGAGCTAGGGAGCTGTGCTTTGGGGCTTCAAGCTGGGGGCAAACGAAGAAGCAACTGGGGGGAGAAGCAGGACAGTCAGTGTGGTTCTTCATATTGTAGAAAAGAAAGCTAGTTCCACGCTCCTTGGTTCTCAGAGGGAGCCACTGTAACACAAGGCAGACGAAGAAGAGAAAAGTCTCCAGCTGTATTTAATAAGTCTTACGTGACACAGGAGACTCATAAGGAAACAGAGATTCAAGGAAGTGTTTAAAAAGATTGAAGCCTGTTTTGAAAAGTTCGACTTAATAAATGTGAAAGAACTTGTTGGTTCTGTTTAACAATTCACGAGGCAGACAGCATCCAATCTATCCTAGACAAAGAGGAGCCAAGGTACTGTACAGAACAGAAACTTTCTTCTCTTCGATTTCAGCGGATTTTATTTGTTTGTTTTTGTTTTTCAGTTACATCTGGCAGTTCTCAGGGGTTACGCCTGGCTTCGCACTCCTGGCCCCTATGTTTATTAGCTTTGACATTCACTTTTCTGAGCATTCTAGTAGTTTTATAAGAGTAGATATATAAAAGAAAACAATGGTGTAGCAGGGCCAGAGAGATAGTACAGCAGGTAGTGAGCTTACCTTGCACACAGCTGCACCACCAGGAGTGATTCCTGAGTACAGAGCAACCCCTGGGCATGGCAGGGTGTGGCTCAAAAACAAAATAAAAAGCCAATCAATCAACCAACCAACCAAACAAAAAGCATAATATAGCAAAGACCAGATGCTCTGCAAGAAACCAGTCTCATTCCGTTTCTCGGCACCTGAAACACAGCTTGGTGCAGAGTAGACCTCTATAGATGTAACAACAAGAGAAGTGTATGAATGAATAAATAAGGATAGATTTATAAAAGGTAAAGGTAAAGGCCCTCCCGTTGATCGTCGATTTGCTCGAGCGGGCCCAGTAACGTCTCCATTGGAGACTTTGTTGTTACTGTGTCTGGCATATCGAATACTCTCGGTAGCTTGCCAGGCTCTCCGAGAGGGGCGGAGGAATCGAACTTGGGTCGGCCATGTTGGCCGCTTGTAAGGCGAACGCCCTACCCGCTGTGCTATAAGACTGGAAATGTTGCCCAGTGGTGACACTTTCTTTGTATGTATCACATCTGGTAGTCTTCCACAATGCGAAAGAAAGTAAAAAAAAAGAAAAAGAGAAGGGAAAGAAAGAAAGAAAGAAAGAAAGAAAGAAAGAAAGAAAGAAAGAGAGAAGAGGGAGGGAGGTAAGGAGGGAGGGAGGAAGGGAGGAAGGGAAGAAGGAAGGAAGGACAGACGGAAGGAAGGACGGAAGGAGGGAGGGAGGGAAGGAAGGAAGGAAGGAAGGAAGGAAGGGATGGATGGAGGGAGAGAAGTAAGGAGGGAAGGAGGGAGGGAGAAAAGAAGGGAGGGAGGGAGGGAGAAAAGAAGGGAGGGAGGGAGGAAGGGAGGGAGGGAGGGAGGGAGGGAGGGAGAAAGGAAGGAAGGAAACGAAGGAGGAAAGGAAAGATGGAGTGAGGGGGTGGGAGGGAGGAAGGAAGGAAGGAAGGGAGGGAGGAAGGAAGGAAGGAAGGAAGGAAGGAAGGAAGGAAGGGAGGGAGGGAAGAGGGAGGGAGGGAGGAAGGAAGGAAGGAAGGAAGGAAGGAAGGAAGGAAGGAAGGAAGGAAGGAAGGAAGGAATTAGGCTTTGCCAAGGATATAGTTTAGGTGGGCAAATTTTGCTTTTGCTCCTCCCCTCCCCCCCCCATCGTGGCCCGGCCCGGCCCTCATGGACTCCTCACTGTCTTGCCGGAGTCTGAGGCGCCTCTCCTCAGGGAAGGGCTCCCAGCCTCGGCACAGATCCCATCCAGGTGTAGCTTTCAGCTGACCAGCTGCAGGCCAACCAGCACAGGCTCTAGTGCCCACACTGCTGCCAACAGTCCCTTCCGGACAAGCTAGAATTGTCCTGGCGTGTACCTCAAAACGTGA
Organism: Sorex fumeus; assembly: GCF_029834395.1. Taxonomy (NCBI): domain Eukaryota; kingdom Metazoa; phylum Chordata; class Mammalia; order Eulipotyphla; family Soricidae; genus Sorex; species Sorex fumeus. Next base: position 4,110,267 of record NW_026606060.1, on the reverse strand, counting down.
CCTCTACCCATGAGCCCGTCCCTGAGTTGTCGGAGTGACTTGTTCGGATCCCACGTCTCTATCCTCGCTCAGCGTTGGCCAGACTGAGCCCCCGTGGGAGTGTGTAGCCAAGGCAGCTTCCACGACAGGAGTGGATTTTTCTCACCGTTCTCCACCTAGCAGCCAGTGCAGGCCCCTTCCTGCCAGCAGACCACCTCACTCTCTCACAGGGCCCTCCCTTAGTGTGTGGGCACAGAGAGCTCCCAGGCTTCTGAAGACCGGTCCCGTCAGCCCTGAGCCCACACTTAGCAACCACAGTTACTGTCTCCAGATACAACCACACAGCGAGAGTTTGAGCAGATGAATTTGGGGGAGGACTTAATTCAGTCCATAGTCTGGGAGATCCAAAATAAAATTTTCAGGACCATTGGCGTTAGCTGAGTGCCAGGAACCCAGAAAACCCCTTTTCTGATTTTCATCTTCTTCCTACTCATCTCTATTCATTGGCTTACTATTTATGGATGATTCCCCAGCATTTTCCTTTTTTGCTTCTTTTTTATAGCACGGGGGCGTGGCGTACGTGGTGCTGGGGATTGAATCTAGATCAGCCGCAAGCAAGGCGAGCGCCAAGCCCACTGTACTGATGCTCCAGCTCTGCACTTTCCAGTTTATATTGTTCTTTTGGCTTAGAAACACACACACACACACACACACACACACACACACACACACACACGCACACACACACACACAAGAAAGTAACTTGTGAATCATGACGGTCTTACTCTATAAAATCTGATTTTGGAAATGGAACTGGAGAGGGAGTACAGAGCGTAAGGCACACTGCAACCGATCCATATGGTACCCCAAGCACTGCCATGAGTGACCCCTGAGCACAGAATCTGCAGTAAGCCCAGAGAACTTCTGGGTGTGGCCCACCCCTCCCAAAGTTGTTTGGGGGAGGTGGGCCCCTAGCAGGCCCCTTCCCTGACCTGGGTTCTCTAGAGAATTGTGGTTCTTTTTTTTTTTTTTTTTTGCATCACACGCAGTGATGCTCAGAGGTTGCTACTGGCTCTGCACTCAGGAGTCACTCCTGGTGGTACTCCTGGCTCTGCACTAAGAAATCACTCCTGGTGGTGCCCGGGGGACCATAAGGGATGCCAATGTGGGTCGGCCACGTGCAAGGCAAACGCCCTCCCTGCTGTACTATTGTTCCGGCCTGAGGACTGTCCTCTTGAGCAGCATTCCCAGCCTCCCCATGGCCTGTGACATATTCGTGATACCCTTGAGTCAGCTGAACACCAGGCGACCCAAAAGCACCAGACAACACTCCCTCGGGAGCAACCCCTCACTCAGAAGAGGAGGTAGTGCAGAGACTTTTGCTCTCAGTCCCGGACAGAGTTTTAGGCCTACGGAGGACGAGACCCAGGACCCAGGAGACAGATCTTCAAAATGGGTCCTGGACTTCTGCATCAAAGTAGAACCATGAAACTGCATCTTGGGTCAGAGACATAGTGCAGGCGTGAAGGCATTAGCCTGGTACATAGCTGGTCCTGGTGGGGTTCCTGATTCCACCATGGATCCTGAGTCCACATGGTTCTTCGACTGACCCCTGAGCACCTCAGAGTGACTCTGAAACAAAAATGATAGAAGTGACTTCAAAACCAGGGCCTGGCCAAGTATGACTCATCATATAAAGCAGAGAGATAGTACAGTGAGTAAGACAGTTGCCTTGCAACCAGCTGACCCAGGTTCAATCCCCAGCATCCCATATGTGCCCTGAGCACCGTTGAGAGTAATTCTTGAGTGCAGAGCCAGAAGTAACCCCTGAGTACTGCTGGGTGTGGCCCCCCAAACAAAAGGAAGCAAAACAAAACCAGCATGGTTTTCAAAAGAAAAGTTGATAAATTGAACGTTGTTCAAATGAAGATCTTCTCTATGAAAGACTACGCTAACAGAGCCGAGGGCCACAGCTACTAGAGATCCATTGCTCAGGGGCTGAGCACAGGCTTTGCCCACGAAGGCCTGAGCTTCAGCCCCAGCACGACGTGGCCTCTGAGCACTGTAGAGCATGCCCCCTTCCAGCAAAAAAAGAAGCCTGAAAGGGCTGGAGCAATGCCTGGCCTGAGTAGACCTCGGGGTCAGTTCTTGGCGCCGCATTGTCTCCCATATATTATCTACAGTGGTGAGCCCCAGAAGCATTGGCCAGTGCTGCTGGCAGTGCCCTGGGGCTCCTGAGCACTGTCTAGAGAGACACCCCCTCCCCCCAAAAAGGATGATGTTAATTAGAATGAAAATGCAAGTTACAAAGACAGAACATTAACACGCCATATGTTTGACACAGGGCAAGTATGTAGGTGATATAAAGCAAGTGTCAAAATTCAAATGACACCGTCCACCAGGAAGTGAGCAAAGACAGGAGGAGACATTTCACCAAAGGGACTAGACAGATGGCAAAGCGCGGCGGGGGGGAAGGGGGGAGAGCTTAGTGCCGTTAGAGAGCACAGTCACCGGTGATGGAGACACTCACCTCAGAGCCTCAGAAAGGCGAGCACGGGAAGTGCTGGTACACTGAGTGCTCGCTGTGCGAAGGGAAAGTCTTTGCCATCTCTCCGGTCCTATTTTATTTTTGCTGTGCTGGGATTTGAAGCAGGGTACTCACACATGCAGGGCAGGTGCTGTTGCACTCAATTACCATGTCCAGCTCCGCAAGATTCAAAGATCTCAAAATAAGTGTCATTCAAATAGGAAATGGATGGGACTGGAGAGGTAGAACCGTGGGCAGGGTGTTTGCTTGCACTCGGCTGAACCAGATTCGGCCCCTGAGCCCTGCCAGGAGTGATCCTGAGCCCTGCCAGGAGTGATCCTGAAGAGTAGAGCAGAACCAGGAATAAACCCCGAGTACTGCCAGGTGTGGTCCAAAAAAAAGAAATAGGGAAAAGGAGAGATGATACTTAGGGGCCAGAGTGATAGTGCAGCAGGTGAGGCATTTTCCCTGCACGCGGTCAACCTGGGTTCAATTCCTGGCATCCCATATGGCGCCCTGAGCACTGCCAGGAGTGATTTCAGAGCACGGAGCCAGGACTAAGCCCTAAAGACCCCTGGGTGTGGCCCAGAAACCAAAACTAAAATGGACACGTGGCACATGGGCTGGGCCCAATGGCAGACCATCCCCACGGTGCCCAAGGCCAGAGCAAATGGAGGCCCTGAAACATTGGTGCCTTGGCCAATGGACACTGAGAAACCATAAAATAAGATAAAATGGAGATGTACTCCAGATGTCGTTTCTTTAGGTAATGAGGAAAGAAGGACCCTTGCTACATTTTGACTAAATCAGTTGTGATATCTTTGTGGAGGTGGGGTCTCCCCAGCAGTGCTGGGGTGCTGGGGGCCATTCTGGCTAACACTGGACCCAGCAAAGCTGCGTCTGACAGTTCTGTGTCCAGGCCGGGACGCGCTGCTCCACCAGCAGTGCTGGATCTGGGGACAGAACTTGGGGCTTCAAGCAAGCAAGGCGCACACCCACCCCCCTAAATCATCTCCCGTACCCCAGCATCAGGATCTTAGTTGTGATAGATTAACTAAAGTTTTATAAGAGAAACTTCCTCCAGCCTCTTAGATTAAGCCACCAGGCCCTGAAGTTTCAACTGACAAATCACAGATTAGACAGGGAAAAGGCGCATTTTGTATTCAAGTCTATGTGAGAGTTCCCAATGACAGGACTCAGAGGCGTTAGAATTCCGGTTTCTCAATGACAGAACTCAGAGGCGTTAGAATTCAGGTTTCTAGACCATCTGAGCAGGGGAAGCGCAGGAGGGGCAGGTGCACTTAAGGGAAAATAAACAGCTCTTAGGAAAGGTAAACGGGTCCCCAAGATAGCAGCTGGGAGACAGCAGAGTGGCAATGTCCTCGAGAGAGTTTCTTGTCTGGGGCGGGTGGCTTCTGGTGGTGAGAATCAGTCTTCCTGTATAAGGGCGGAACTGATGCCATAGCCGGCGACAGAAATCAACAAAATCAGCTACGTCTCACTCAGGTTCAGTTACCGGAACTAAACAGTTGCAGTCTCCCAGCGATAAAACAATGTGTAACTGGCCAACCTGAACCCACCTGGGAAAGTTTCTGGGCCCAGCAAGGGGGCTCAATCAATCAATCACAATGCCCCAGAAATTGTCTTTTGTCAACCCAAAAAGAATGAGTAGCTTATGTAACCATGAACTGTTACTGGAAACTATTGTTTAACTATTGCCTGACCACTGTTACCTAGACACTTGCCAAAACACCTTTGTTGGGTAACTAGGTAAGGTTTTTTTCTAAACAATAAGGCATGTATTGTTTATGTCATCAAACCCTAAATAAACTGCTTGCTGCCTGAAGTTGGGGTCACTATCAAGAGACCACTCTGTGGGTGAGATAGTTGACCCCAGTATACTGGAATAAAACTCCTACTGCTTCTGCATTATCGAGTTAGTGTTTCTGTCTGTCTCGCCACTTGGGAACCCAGAATCCCAGGCTTAACACCCTGACTGCAAACTGGCCAAGAGGGAGACGTTATGACAGTGAGAGTATTTGGGAAGATTACCTTTTGGCAGATAAGGAGGCTTAAGTGGGAAAGACAAGTGCAGTTCCTCTCAGGGGCTTCCTCCCGCCTTTTAATCCGGCCCTCTCACCCTTACACACAGAGATATGTGTCATGTGCATGTTTGTACATCCCTTGGTGGGAGGCAAGGACAGGGCAGGGCTGTGCTCGGTCTCACAGGCGCACTACCTGCTATGCACGAGGTCGCGACACTTGGGTTCCCTGAAATGCACAGAATGGGAAGCAGTTCCTGGGGACCAGGACTGGCACCCCAACACCTGCTTCCAACATCCCGCAGCACCCAGCTCTGACCTTCAGATGCCTCTTCAGCTGAGATCTACCTGCGTGGGTCTTCTCTACACACACCTTATTTCCCCGGGCAAGAGAAACTAAGATAGGAGTGCAAAGCTTCCCCCTTCTCTTGGTCTCCAAACCAAAGATAACAGCACCAGTGAGGGTCACCCACACGACGTCACTCCCAGAGTCTGAGCCAGAAACTAGGACCAAGACCGAGCACACTTCTTACTATACCACGGGGCACTTATTTTGGAAGCAATCTAATAATGTTCTGGATTCTTTCTCTAATGAATCCTTAATATATGCTCTTCCTGGGCCAGGGAGATAGTTCCATGCACTGAGCACATGTTCAGTCGGCTGGAGGCCAAGGTTGCCCTGAGCACTCTCAAGAGCCAGAAGTCCCTGAGTCTCAAGTGACCCCCCCAAAATAATAATAATAATAATAATAATAATAATAATAATAATAATAGGGTTAGTGTAGACAGACAACACGCTGGGCTTCCCTTGGTGGCCTCATTTCCCCGCACCCTGCATTTCCCAAAAGCCGTCGCACAGCCACCCAAACTGTCAAAGGGGCCCTGTGTGGCTTCTCCCCTGCAGGTCTCAGCCTGTCCTCTTCCCCCTCGCACTGCATCTTCAAACGAGGGACATCGGCATCTCCCGAAATGAAGGTCCTCACAGTCTCAGCTCCGCCGGTGCCCCCAGCAGCCTCTGCACTCTGCGCTGAGCTTCTGAACATCCGCCAGCTTCAGCCTCCCCAGGCCACTCCGTCCGGGATAGACCCTCCGAGTGAGAAAACAGCACCCGGCTGGGGCCAAAGCGGGAACAGACCCGGTGTCCCGAGAGCAGCTGATGTCAGGCACAAATTGAAGGGAAAACTAAAGACAGTGCAGTGTGCATTCTCCCCATGGTGTAAAAGAAAGAAGAACATACCAATAAGAGACTGAAAGTCAGTGGCTCCTAGGGCAGGTCTGCACCAGCGGAGGTGGGAGGAAGACGGACTTTCTCCATACACGCTGTCTTTGGCTGAGACGGGCCAGGGAGCCACACTTGGCTGTGTGCAGATCTGACTCCTGGCTCTGTGCTCAGGGATCCCTCCTGGCAGGGCTCTGGGGACCACACGCGATGCCCGGGATTGAACCTGGGTCAGCAACAGGCAAAGCAACAGCCTTAGCTGTGGTATTCTTTTTTCCAGCCTAGAATCGCGGTAAGTTGATTTAGACTCCGAAGTGACAGAATGTTCCTGAAAGCAGCTTTTTTGTTGTTTTGACTTGAGCCTCAAATGAACAGAGCTCACGAATGAGACAGCTCAGAATAGCATAGTGCATTTATTAGAGGCTCAGCACTGGAACCCCAAGTCAGAAGAGAAAGTGACTTGGAGCCCCATTTGCCGAGAGGGTCTTTCTTTCATTCGCTAAGAGTGAGCTATAATCCACAAAAGAGAGAAAGTGAAGCATCTTTCCCAGCCTTTAGGTGCCCCAAAAAGTCTGTGTCAGTATCCCTTGCCCATTGGGTGTGGCCTTCATGTGTGGCCTCCCGTGCCGTCCTGTGATCGGGTGGGCCCTTATCCGGCTGATTAGGGTCATACAGGAAGAACTCTCCCTCCCTTCTCCGCTGGCCCTGGGGTTGGTTTCAGTGTTGCAGTTCTCATTACAATCTCTTAGCTCTCATTACAGTTTCACAATTCTCATCACATTCAGTTTCTTATGTGTCATTGCATTTTGATCCTCCTGGGAGCCCATTTTTTCCCCCTTTGTGGGGGTCCACATGGAATGGAAATTATTTTACACTGAGGACAACTGAGATGCAGAGAAAAGGCTTTGGGGAAGGATCCCCACCTGTAAGGGAGACTGAGTTCCATCTCCAAGTGCCCACCTTCCCATCCCTCTGTGGGTGTCCTGGGGCTTCTACCACACCCACAGGCAGCTCTGTCCTTGCTTTGTAGTTTTCCCCCGCTGGGGTCATACCTGGTGCTGCTCAGGGATTACTCCTGCCTCTGTGCTAGGGGGTCATTCCCAGGCGGTGCTCAGGGAACCATCCAGTGCAGATTGAACCTAGGCCCCTGCTTGCTGCGTGAGTTATCTCTACAAGTCAGTAGGGCATTTGCTTTATTTTGTAATTTAACTAATTTGTATTGAGGTCACATTGGTTTACTAGTACATACAGGCTTATCTGCATCAAGGGTACAATATTACCACACCACGCGCACCACAAAAGTGCAAATATCCCTCTGGGAGAGTCCGCTGCATCCTACAAGCCCGCTGCCCACCCCACTCTGGTAACAGCACTTACATGATCAGAGTCTAACCAGTTTTTTATTGGATATTGCCTGTTCCCTTACTTGGTTTCCCCCTCCCTCCCTCCCTCTCTCCCTCCTCTCCTCCCTTCCTCCTTTTCTTCCTTTTCCCCCTCCTTTCATCACCAAGAGATACTCAGTTACAAAGTTGTTCATGATTGGGTTTTAGTCATACCAGAACATTTGCTTTCAACACATAGAACTAAGCTCTCCATAGCCTTGTCTGAGGGAGAAGGCAGATAAGAACGGGATATTTCAGGAAGATTTCCGTATTACCCTTTAAAATGATCTGAGGCTCCAGGGGGTAACCCTCTACGCCAGACAGACATAAGCCCGGACAGGGAGACCAGAAGCAGGGCTCAGATGCCTGGGCATTGGCAGGATCTGGAGCACAGGGACCCCACGATCGTGCACTGTGGGGTGACTGGAGACCAGGAAAGACAGGATGGAATGACAGGAACTGCTGGGCGAGATGAAAGAGGCCCAGTGACAGTCACAGACACAGGGACCTCACCCTGTGCGTCGGGTCTTATCTGAAGACTAAGGAAAGATGAGGAGTCTGGTATTGCTCAGGGGACCATATGGGATTCTGGGGCCCAGCGACGGGGTTTCAGACTAGGAAAGCATAGGCTGAAGCAATAGTATGCCAGGGAGGGTGTTTGCCTTGCAGTGGCTAACTGGGATCCCCAGCATCCCATAGGATCCCCTGAGCAATACCAGGATTACTTCCTGAGTGCAGAGACAGGAGTAACTCCTGAACATCACCAAGTGTGACCTAAACTAACAAACAGACTAGGAATGCATAGCTGGATAGAGAGAGGCATAGGGACAGGACCAACTCATCTTTTACCTGTATACAGGTAAAAGAAGAGGCAAGAACACTGGGGAAGAGCCCACATCCATCCTTTTTTTTTTTTTTTTTTTTTTTTTGCTTTTTGGGTCACACCCGGCAATGCACAGGGGTTACTCCTGGCTCTGCACTCAGGAATCACCCCTGGCAGCTCTCAGGGGACCATATGGTATGCTGGGAATTGAATCCGGGTCAGCCATGTGCAAGGCAAATGCCCTACCCGCTGTGCTATCGCCCCAGCCCCCAGATCCACCTATTTAACTACTATTTAACTATATAATAAAACTTCTAATCTTCCCAATTTTGTATGTAAATCTTTCATATAATTCCTCAAGAAACCACTAGAACAGGAAAACCCACTTTCACACTAACATTTGTAAGATTATAAAACCACATGGAGCTGAGAAATAGTACAGTGGATAGGATACTTGCCTTGCAAGTGTCTGACCTGGGTTTAATTCCATATGAACCCAGGAGTAATCCCTGAATGCAGAGCAAGGAGTAACCCCTGAGCATGGCCATGTGCGGCCCCCAAAAACAACAACAGGTAAAGGTAAAGGTAAAGGCCCTCCCGTTGATCGTCGATTTGCTCGAGCGGGCCCAGTAACGTCTCCATTGGAGACTTTGTTGTTACTGTGTCTGGCATATCGAATACTCTCGGTAGCTTGCCGGGCTCTCCGAGAGGGGCGGAGGAATCGAACTCGGGTCGGCCATGTTGGCCGCTTGTAAGGCGAACGCCCTACCCGTTGTGCTATTGCTCCAGCACAACAACCAAAATATATATATATGTGTATATATATATATATATATATTGATTGATTGGCTTTTTGGGTCACGCCCGGCAATGCATAGGGTTTACTCCTGGCTCTGCACTCAGGAATCACTCCTGGCAGTGCTCGGGGGACCATATGGGATGCCGGGGATGGAACCCAGGTCAGGTAGGTGCAAGGCAAACACCCTCCCCACTATATTATCACCCCGGCCCAACAACAAAAAAGATTTTAAAACCACAAAATACACAGAAAAATCTCCAGCAGTTTTCCTCTGTCCTATCCAAGAGGCAAAGATGAAGTCCAGGGGCTGGGTAGTACAGCAAGTAGGGCACTTCTTACCTTGCAGACGCCTGACCCAGGCTCCATCCCCAGCAATACAGGGTCTCCCCAAGCACCACCAGGAGTGACCCTTGAGCACAGAGCAGGGACTAAGCCCTGAGGAGTGCTGGGTGTGTCCCCCCATTGTGAGTTCACAAGGCAGCGTTCTGGTGATGCTGTGATGCGTGTGCGTTCTGTGGCCTAGAGCCACCTCCCGTCGCCTCTCGTCCTCCCCAGGCCTCCCCATCAGAGAGACAGAGAGAGGACCACAACCTGATGGTGAAAATGGCCCATCTAACGCAGAGCTGCTTGCATACTTATAGGACATCTGAAGGATCAGAGGTGCAGGATTGTATGTCCATGTGATTTGCAGAGGGGAAACATTCCAGCAGAGGCAATTCTCTGGGGGAGATAAACTCAAGGAGATGCTCTGTCTTCCAGGGATATCTGTATTGCTTTTTCTCTTTCTGTCTAGTTATATATATCAAACAATTAAGTCAATTAGTCAAGCAATGAATTCTACTTTTTACTAATGCTTGCAGTCATTTGGATAAACACGGTAAGAGATAAGGATCCCAAAACTTAGTTCTCTGGGTTCTGAGAGTAAATGAGGCTTTTATCATAAATCTTAGGCTAAATCCTCAGGCCAGTTCAGCTTGTCCTTCCCCATGGGGTCCTGTCTCGTAAGTCATAATAGCTTGCATCAAGACCATGCATTTATGCTTTCTAGAATGTCCCATTTCGATGCCAGGGTAGCTTTGCCATCACCCCGGGTCCATCCCAGTCCCACGGCAGGACCTCTCTTTTGGGGTGTTAGGAACTACAGCAACTAAAGCCTGAGTCAAGTAATTATGACCAAGTATTATGCCCAGGAATAGATATATTTCAGAGTCAATCAACTGCCAACTATTAGGAGCACAGCATTAACCAAAGAATGTGTTTAACCAAAGAACATTGCTCTATAGTAAAACACAAAAAGACTATAGGGGAAATAGAAAAGCAAGTAATTCACTGCAATTACAAAATCCGTAATTACCAGAAAGTTTTGGCTTTTAACTAGCCAAGATTGACTTGGGGAACTATGACAATGAGGTGTAAAACACAAAGGGAAGGTTAAAGATAAACTCAGGATTAGGGATGCTCACAAGAGCACTGTGAGCTTTGCTGGGAGGAGGAGAAGGGGCAATTCACTGATGAAGCCTCAAATACTTAGGGTTAATATCCAACACCCCAAAACAAAGTAAAAACAAAAAATAAATAAAAAGGGAAGATGGGCTTCAAATTCCTACTCTGGAGCCAGGGAGCTAGTACTGGAGGAAAGGGACCTGCCCTTGTTTGAATCCCCGGCACCATATCCTGTTCCCCCAAGCACCACAGCACCGTGAGTGAAGGGTGTGCCAGCTGACCAGCCCAGTACAGAGAGTGCAGGCTCGCACTGTCTGGCTCACACCATCCCTTTGGCTTTGCTATTCAGGTGTCTCCTCATTGTTGAAGGTTTCACCCTGCCTCGACTGAGTCTTCACTCACGGGACTGGCACTGTGGAAGTTAGTGTCAATAGTCACCATCTGCGGCAGGAAACAAGAATCAGAGAGCCAAGCTCCTCCAGGCATCTCCTCTGCTGGTCTCCCTGCTTCCGTCCTGCCTGGTGGGTCCAGTAAGGGCTCCAGGACCCGCCTCCAGGGACTCTACCCCAACCCTGCACCCCCTGACACCCCATCTTTCTCATGCGCCTTCTAGAGGAGAGGAGGCTTCACCCTCCAAGTCCCAGAGTCCACTCGGTCCTGCTTATTCTATCTTGTAAGGCCTCAGAGTCCCTGGGCTCCTTTTTCTTTTCTTTTCTTTTCTTTTCTTTTTGGGTCACATTTGGCGATGCTCACGGGTTACTCCTGGCTTTGCACTCAGGAATCACTCCTGGCCATGCTTGGGGACCATAAGGGATGCCGGGGATCATACCCGGGTCGGCTACATGGAAGGCCAATGCCCTACCCACTGTACTATCACTCCAGCCCCCAGTCCCTGGGTTCCTCCGCAGTCTCTGTCACTGATGCTTCTCAGACCACCCGGGAACCTCCCTGGAGCTGCAAACTCCAGCCAGGCTAAGCCTACCTCATTCATGCTCCCCGCCAGGATGAACAAGGACCCCAGTGTGCAGGCCTCAAGGCTTCCGTGCCCCCTAGGGGGGAGAGATGGACATCCTAAAGCAGCAGCCCTCAATTCCTTTTTGGGTTTTGGTTTTTGGGCCACACGGGGCTGGAGCAATAGCACAGCGGTAGGGTGTTTGCCTACGCAGCCAACATGTCCGACCCGAGTTCGATTCCTTCGCCCCTCTCGGGCTTGCCCCTCTCAGGGCCTGCTCGAGCAAATCGATGAACAATGGGAGGACCGTGACCGTGACCCGGCGGTGCACAGGAGCTACTCCTGGCTCTGCACTCAGGAATCACTCCTGGCGGGTTCAGGGGACATATGGGATGCTGGGGATCAAACCCTGGTGAGCTGCACATAACGCCCCTTCTGCTGTACTATTGCTCTGGCCCGCAGAACTCTGAAGTTCTTTATTGAATTCTCTTGGTGCTTTTGGTGTCCAGAGGCCAGTGGGCGTCAGTGAGAGTTGTGTGTGTTTCTTTGATGGAACTCGGGGTCTCAGGCTTGGGTCCTGGACACACATCCGATGAACTACTTCTCTGTGTCCCAACAAGTGCTGAGCTTTTGCTCTGTGCTTCCCACAGAAGCCAACAGCGACCCGTAAATCCGGATTTTTTTTTCTTTTTGGGTCACATCAGGTTATGCACAGGGGTTACTCCTGCTCTGCACTCAGGAATCACTTCTGGCGGTGCTTAGGGGACCATATGGGATGCCGGGGATTGAACCCAGGTTGCCTGCGTGCAAGGCAAACACCCTCCTCATTATACTATTGCTCCAGCTCAAATCCCGACTTTCTATTTGTCTTTTATTTTCAGTGGGGGGAAGGGGGCTCCCAAGCTGTGCTCATTGGATCCAGGATGTTCCTGGCCAACTGAGCCAGCAGTTGGAAGCAAGTGCCCAAGACGGAAGCTGCTCGCGTTCTGTGGGTCAGGGACCCAGGGCCCCCCTTGGTGCCCAGGCCGCCTCCAGGCTGACCCTGTGATGCACGATGGGTCGTGTGGTGCTGGGAATTGACCCCCAGGGTAGGACTGGCTAGGTACGCTCCCTCACCTCTGTGCCATAGCCCAACCCCAGGAATCTTTACTTTGGTTTATTGGTAACACACTCACAGTGCTTACTCCTGCCTCTGTGCTCAGGGATCACTCCTGGAGGCACTCTGGTGCCACGTGGGATGCCGGGGATCAAACCTGTGTTAGCCATGCACAACACAAGTACCTACCCATCATCCCATCGTGCCAGACCCTATGTTGTTATATTTTAATCAAAGTTAAGTAGAATAAAGCGTTTTGTTTCTCAGGTGCCCTGTGCACGTGTTCAGGGTTCACGAGCTCGAGGTTGTGTAACGGCCAGCATGGAAGCTTCTGGAATAAGAGAGCTCTGTCACTCTAGAAAACTCCACGGGCTTAGATCTCCCCCACGCTCATTTTGTTGTTTTACTCTACCAGGACTTCTGCTCATGCCGCTATCCCATGGACCCTTTTGGATATGGATGACACTCTAGATTCAGGTCTCTGATGACTGAAGAGAGCTTTTCTGGAAGGCTCCAGCTGGGTCAATCCCAGGCTTCTGGACATCAGAAGTCCTGGCGTGGCCTTTACCCGCATTCACGGGCAGGTCTGTCTCCTCTGTGAGGTCGCGAGCCCCTCTGAGCTAGCTCCAGCACCTGGGACCACGCAGATGTCCCTCCAGCTGGCCTTACCCAGGAGAGAAAACAGGAGGAAAGGAAAGGAGAAAATGGTTTGGAGACTGAGACTTGCAGGGGCCTCTAACTTCTGGGGTCCCAGTGCACGTCATCTGGACCTAAGCCGCCTCCCACCTCTCAAACCTCCCCATTACCTGCGCCCGTTGCCCCTCTGTTCAAGGAAGGAGACCCCCATTAGGTCTGAAGTACCCCAGCTTTGCTCTGGTGATGGAAGAAAGTCTCTCTCCTGCATGCAGCCAACTCTCCCCAGGAGAAGCTGCTCGGCCTTGCTGAGCTGGCTTTCGTTCCTCCCTTTGGAGGCCTGAGTAAGTTCTCTGGGCCCGGTTCTCCCAGCTCATGGGTCTGCTCCTGGGTGAGGGCGGGGGTAGCTACAAGGTGACAGTCACTGTCAGAGTCCCCTTGGGAAACGAGTGGTCAGGTGCTGCAGATGGACAGAGCCCGCAGTGCCGGTGGGCAGGCTCCTCTCCCGCCATCTGTCCTCTGCTCGCTTTGCACTTTCCCCAAGGAGACCAGAGCTTTTGGGAAGTCCTGTCACCCTCAAATTTCAGGCTGCCGGTGGGCAGGCAGCAAAGGCCTTTGGGTTTAGAAGATTTCTCTGGCCTGGAAGTACTGAACTTCTAAGGGGCCAGGGCACAGCTGGTGGGGCACTTGTCCTGCATGCTACTGACTCGGGTTCAGTCCTTGGCATCTACAGTCTCTTGAGCCCCACAGGAGTGAGCCCTGAGCACCATTGGGTGTGACCTCCCCTCAAAAAATGAACCTTCTTGGGGCTGGAGTGATAGCACAGCAGGTAGGGCGTTTGCCTTGCATGCAGCTGACCCGGGTTCGATTCCCAGCATCCCATATGGTCCCCTGAACTCCGCCAGGGGTAATTCCTGAGTGCAGAGCCAGGAGTAACCCCTGTGCATTGCCGGGTGTGAGTCGAAAAGAAAAAAAAAATGAACCTTCTTGGGACCCATATGGGAAGGACAATGGTTTCCCCGGCCCTCTTTGGGTCCCTGGCTGGGTCTGAAATTTTAACTGAGAAAAATTAACAGAAGGAAAACATATTTGACATAAAATGATGCAGAGGGACAGGTGGGGGGGAACATGGGAACTCTGGTGCAGGGAAGAAGACACTGGGGTGGAATGGGTGCTGGAACATAGCATGTCTAAATACCCTACTAAGATTAGCTTTGTAAATCATGGTACTTCAATAATTAAGCAAATATTTATTTACTTATTTATTATATATATATTTTCTTAATTTATATCTATAATGACATAGACAGATGCCTTCAAAGGAAATGAAGAACAGAAAAATATAAACCTGAGAGCTGGAGAGATGGTAAAGGGGTTAAGATCCCTGCCCATAACCAATTCAGGCCTGATGCCCAGAACCTCGTGAGGTCTCATGAGCACTGTCAGGAGTGAGCCCCGAGCACAGAGCCTGGAGTCAGTGCTGAACACAGCCAGTGTGGCACAAAAACAAATAGCAAAAGTTTATCCTTATTTGTGCAGATTTTCGTCTAATTATGTGGATATACTTTTCTAGAAGGGGGACACAAGGGACCACACCTGATGATGCTCTGAACTTACTCCTGACTCTGCACGCAGGAATCACTCCTGGCAGGGTCTGGGAACCACATGGGGTGTTAGGGATCGAACCCAGGTCAGCTTTATGCAAAGCAAGTGTCCTACTCCCTGTACCGTCTCTCAAGCACCATATTTTATTTATCTTCTACTTGAGGGACATTTGTATCATTTCTACTTGCTGTGATGCACATACCCTTTAATTTATCTTAGATAAATACCTGGGAGCAGGTTTCTGGGTGGTGATGGCAAATGCTTAGCTTTACATAAGACTATGCAACGGCTTTCCGCAGCTGTATCGGTTCGTGTTTCTCCAAGCAGTGTATGAGCATTCTTGTTGTTTTGCATCCTTGCCAGAACTTGAGTTAGCTGGGTTTTTAATTTTATACATTCTAATAGTGCATGCTGGGTCTCATTACAGTTTAAATTTTCACTTCCTTCACGACTAATTATGTTGAGCAGTTTCTCATTGCTGAGGCGGGGGTGGGGAGCGTCTATACACCACTTTGGGGGAAGTGTCTATTCAAATGTTCTTTCCACTTTGTAAAGTTGGGTCGACTTTTTGTAAATCATTGAATCTGACAAGTTATTTTTCATTTGAGGGGCCACTAGGGCTCACCCAGAGGTGCTCAGGATGCCACATAGTGCCAGAGATGGTGCCCAGGGCTTGCTGGGCATGTGCTCCAGCCCTTTGAACCAATTCACTGGCTCCAGGAGTTCTTAAATACTGCTGATCTAACTCCCGCAAGATATAGGTACAGGGGACGGAGCCATAGTACAGTGGGGAGGGTGTTTGCCTTGAATATGGCCAACCTGGGTTCAATCCCCAGCATCCCATATGGTCCCCCGAGCACCACCAAGAGTAATTCCTGAGTGCACAGCCAGGAGTAGCCCCTGGGCATTGCAAGGTGTAACCCAAAAAAGGGGGAAAAAAAGATATAAGTACAGATGCAGGTGTGGGCCTAAAGGGATATATTAGGGATATAACTTTTTGTCATGTTCCTGCAGAGCACCATGTGGCGCCCAGGGGCTACCCCCACCTCTGTATTCAGTTCGCTTCTGCATTCAACTCCCTGCAGTTCTAGGGGACCGTGTGGTGTCAGGGGCCAACTCAGCTCCCACATATCACGCATTTACTACGCCCTTGGGCTACCTCTTCAGCATAGGAGATAGAACTTGGGGCTGAAATATTTGGGGAGGGTAATTCTTTTCCAATTTTGGTTTGTCTTTTTGTTCTTTTAATCGGGTCCTTTGAGAGCTGAAGTTCTTTTATTTTGATGAAGTCCAAGTTACTAATTTTTTCCTTTTATCAGTAATGCTGTCAGTGTTGGAGTGAAGAAAACTCAGCCAAATCTAAGTCTGCACATGGTTTCTCCAAATTTTTACATTTTTGTATGATTTGGGGCCAGGCCCACCCCAGTGCTTGAGGGACCAGGCAGTTCCAAGGACCGAACCCAGAGGAATAGAGTGACAGTGCAGCAGGTAGCACAGCCTTTAGTACAGCAGGTAGTACAGCTCTTGCCTTGCACACGGCCAATCTCAGTTCTGTCCCCAGCACCCCATATTGTCCCCTAGGCACCTCCAAGAATAACCCCGAACATCACTGTGTGTGGCCCCAAAACAAAAACAAACAGAAAACAAGTATTGTATTTTAAATGGTCTCTGCATTTTTATCAAAAAGCAACTGGCCATTTATGCATGGATCTGTTTCTGGACTCTATTCCAGACATCTATTGATGTATAAATCTCTCCTTTCTCCAGCATCACACTAGCTTGACGACTGCAGCTCAGAGTCAGCTTAGAAATCATATCATGTTGGAGCTCTGAAATTGCTCTTATTTCAAGAACATCATGTTGGCTGTTCTAATTTTTATGCCATTCTATATAGATTTTATTTGCTTATTTATTTAGTTTCCTTTTTTCCCACACCCAGTGATGCTCCAGGCTTACCCCTGGCTCTGTACTCAGTGGTCACTCCCAGAGCACCCAGGGGACCATGTGTGGCGCCAAGGACCAGACCCAGGTCAGCTGCACGCAAGGCAAGCGCCTTCCCCACTGTGCTACGGCTCCAGTCCGCTGTTTGAATTTAACCGCCTTGCAGGCTCCCATTTCCTCCCAGAGCCCTCATGCTCGCAGGGGGCTGCCAAGGGTCCACACCCACACCATGGACTGCCCAAAGGTAGCTCTGCTTAGGGAACGGCAAATTGGGACTCTGAAAGCACAGTGCTCGGACATATCCTAGTGCCACTCCACGGTCCAAGGAGGAAGAGAGTCCCTTCCCACATTTCTTTTTTTTTTTAATTTTTTAATTAATTTTTTTTTTTTTGCAGAAAAAAAAAAGGCTGGAGCAATAGCACAACAGGTAGGGCATTTGCCTTGCACAAGATTGACCCGGATTTGATTCCTCTTCCCCTCTCAGAGAGCCCGGCAAGCTACCGAGAGTATCCCTCCCGCACGGCAGAGCCTGGGAAGCTCCCCGTGGCATATTCAATATGCCAAAAACAGTAACAAGCCTCACAGTGAAGATATTACTGGTGCCTGCTCGAGCAAAACAATGTAGCTACAGTGTTACAGTGCTAATTTTTTATTTTATAAAGTAGTTCACAATATTTGATTACACTTAATATTCAAACACCAATCCCACCACCAGTATTCGGTTCGTTCTTCCTTCCTAAGCCAGAGGGGATGATCTGTGTTTCCTTGGGAACTCTCCATGGTGGAAACTGCTTCCCCTACCTCACCAAGAGGGTCTCAAGGTGCCTCAGGGCCCAGGATGCCCCCGGACTGCTCACACCTTGTCTGCTGGGGGATTATGTAGAAGGGGCCCATTGCATTTCCCGCTGGTGCTGTTTCCAAGCATCTGGATGGTGCCATCCTGTTTATTAAACATCTGGGGATTCTCCTTGAGGCTAGAGGCTTCGGAGACACAGCCCCAGAGATGGCCAAAGGCAGTACCAAGAGCGACCCATCCGCCCAGAACATGTCACTGCTGTAGTTCTGTTAGCCATTTATTTGTCCTTCCAGAGCCGCAAGGAGCTCTGGTTGACACTGACTTGTCCTTCTCTCCCTCACAGGGAGCGTAAGTGAACTGAGTCACCTGTTCCTGGGCATCGCCCGTCCCACAGGGTGCTTCCTCGTCCTCCGTGTTTATGTTTGACATCTCCTCTGTGTCTCCTTCCCTAGCTGTCCATCCCGGGCCCTCACCCATTTCGGAGAGCAGTTTCTCTTTCCCAGATGAGCCCAGTTTGATTTCGGTAAAGTATTGCCAGCCAACATCTGGTGAGCTGTGCCTGGGGCACAGCCATCTGGGGCCCGGTCACCACCAAGATGGTGGCAGGTGAGGTCTGTGGCTACTGCAACACTGGACACAGTCTCCCCCATCACTTTCTTGATTTTATTATTTTTACCTTGGGTTTTTTTTTTTTGAGAGCTCATTTGGAGGTGCTAGCAGAGGGCTGCAGCTACCGTTACGTCCCGCGAAGGGAGTTTCACTCGCACACTGACCAGACCAGATGCGAGGATGCAAAATGCAAGGCCCTCTTTACTACTAGCTTGAGCTAGGGTTCGAGTCTCATCGAATGCAATGGAGTCTTGACCAGGACCCCGACCCAAGTCCCAGGGAACACTGTATGGCATATCATTACATAAGCAACGTTGGCAGTTTTTTCAAGAATTGCAGTCACAAGTCTGTGAGCCAATTGGCCATGCCCACCTGCTGTGCCCAGAGATATCCTACTTATCATAGGACTGGCTAGAGGTGTCTAGGGGATTTCCCGCTTCAGCCAAGGACAGTCTCAGGGAATTCTTTGGAGTGGGGAAAAGGGAAACAGAAACTTAGGTCTACTGTCTGTTTCAGACTTAAAGTGAAGCCTGTTATAGCCCTGCTCTGACCTCACACTACTCATATATCCTTGACCAAAGAAGGGCCCGTCTCTAACTGGGGTGACTGTCCTCTTTGACGCACAGTTTCTGTGGGAGCACATGGAGTGAGGCAGGATGGGGGGAGGATGGGGACACCGGCCCTGCCAGTCAGATCAACTGAGTCAACCTTGGCGCTCAATGGGGTAACAGATGTTGCATCCAGACCGCCCTTGCATCCATTTGTTTTTGTTTTTGTTATTTTTGCAGTAGGGGGGGGTCATATTCAGTGGTGCTCAGCAGTTACTCCTGGCTTTGTGCTCAGGGATCACTCCTTCCAGGGCGCAGAGGACCATATGGGATGTGAGGGATCAAACCCTGGTCAGCCATGTGCAAGCAAGCTCCCTGCCTGCTCTACCATTGCATGTTCTTGATTTTGCAGTCATATTCTGAAACAGATTCCTTCTGCACAAACTTCCTTATTTTTCCTAGCATGTGAAAGTGTATTAGTACCACATTATTACCATTCAAACTTAGGATTTTCTGGGCTGGAACGATGGTACAGTGGGTAAGGCAACTGTCTTGCACACAGCCAGCCGGGGTCCGTGTCAGAAATCCTCTAAAGTGCCCTGAGCAGACAGTCAGAAGTAAACTCTGAGCACAGCCATATGTGGCCCCCAAAATAAAAAAAGCAAATTTTAAAAATCAACTTAGAATTGTAGGGCTGGAGCAACAGTGTACAGGACAGGTGCTGGCCTTGCACTCAGTCAACCCAGGTTCCATCCCGCACCCCACATAGTTCCCCCAGCCTGCCAGGAGTGAGCCCTGAGTGACAGCCAGGAGTAGTGAGCGCTAAACACCACCCGGTGTGGACCCCCTCCAAAAAAACCCTCAAATTTAGAATTTCAATTAAGATTTCTTTTTGGGGGCTGGAGAGATAGCACAGCGGGTAGGGCGTTTGCCTTGCACACGGCCGACCCGGGTTCGATTCCCAGCATCCCATATGGTCCCCTGAGGACCGCCAGGAGTAACTCCTAAGTGCAGAGCCAGGAGTAACCCCTGTGCATCGCCAGGTGTGACCCGAAAAGCAAAAAAAAAAAAAATCCAAAACAAAAACGTTTAAGATTTCTTTTTTCTTTTTGGGTCACACCTGGTGATGCTCCGGGGTTACTTCTGGCTCTGCACGCAGGAATTACTCCTGACGATACCCAGGGGACCATATGTGATGCCAGGAATCGAACCTGGGTTGGCCACATGCAGAGCAAACACATTTCCTGTGGCTTTAAACCTTCCGTTAAGATTTCTAAGGGGCACATTCCACTTTGGAGTTCCCTACATCCCAACTTGGGGTATATAGTTATTTTCTTTTTCCTTACAGAGTTCCTTCCTCTTTCTTCTCTTTCCTTTCTCTCATATTTGCTAAATAAGATTATCTTATTACACACACATACACACACACACACACACACACACCCTTATGATATTGGTCTTTCCTTCTTGTCTTTATATAAAGTGAAAAAAGAGACATTCACGGGGTGGAGGTCTGCCACCTGGACAGCTGAAGGCTGAGTTCTATTGAGTTCTATCCCTGATGCCAGCCACCGCTGGGGCAGTAGTGTGTTTTTTTTGGTGTTTTTTTTTTGTTTGTTTGTTTTAACTTACTTGATTTTTGGGCCACACCTGGGGATACTCAGGGGTTACTCCTGGTTCTGTGCTCAGGAATCAGTCCTGGAGATGTTCATGGGGCCATATGGGACGCCAAGGATCAAACCCAGTTTGTTTGCATGCAAAGCAAATGCCCGCCCCACTGTAGCTGGCCACTGGCAGTTAATTTTTTAAATAATAAGACATTAAAAATGAACCTTACAACATGCAAATGGTACGTTATAGCGAAGAGGGAAGTGCTTGGCATTTTTAACCTTTTCCATTTCCTTTATGAAACGGGAAGCAAGAGTCTCGCTCTGTGGGAAGGTGGTGAGCCTGGAGAAGCTCATCTGGGTGTGAAGGTGTCACTTTAACCCTTTAACAGTTGCAAGTTTGCACTTTGAGCTGTGTTTAAAGTGAAAAACTGCTGGCAGGGTAGAGCCCAGAGGGTGGGTCTGGTTCACCCATGACTCCCAGGTCTGTTAGGAAGCATTCAGTCCACTTAGCAGGAGAAAAGGTTTCTGCTCATCATTAGTTGGGGGGAGGGGGTGAACACATCAGGAGCACCCAGTAGCAGGTCCTTCCTGATTCTTCCACCTTCCTCAGCCACCTGGGTGAGAGAAGCCCCCTGCAGGCAGTGTTTTTCCAGCCTCCTGCAGCCTGCGAGTGTTATTTTTCTCCTCCAGGACAGTATTTTCCTTTTCATCCTCATTGAACCACCATAAGGACAGGACATTCTCCCGGGAAATCATTTTTATCTCTTCAGGATGTCTGCCAATCTCCTGCAGGTGACCCAAGCATTGATAACTGAGTCAGGAAGGGAAGAAGCCTTAGAAAGCCCATGCGGGATGTTTGAGCAGTCTCTCTGAAGGGCTGGGCTGGAGGGTCTGCATGGCTGGGCAGCCTTCCTCCCCAGCCTCCTCCCTGTCCCTGCCAGACTCTGGAAAGACACAAGAAGCAAGAGAGAAAGAAGAAAAGTGTTGCTGTAGAGGTGGACTGGTTGGGGCAGAGGTGGGGGGGAGGGGAGGGCGGGAGAGAAACTGGGGACCTTGGTGGTGGGAAACGTCACTGGGATATTGATGGACTGAAACCCAGTCATGAACAACTTTTTTATATATATATATATATAACTTTTTAGGTGTGCTGGAGCGATAGCACAGCAGGTAGGGTGTTTGCCTTACACGCGGCCGGCCCGGCTGAGCCGGGTTCGATTCCTCCGCCCCTCTCAGAGAGCCCAGCAAGCGACCGAGAGTATCTCGCCCTCACGGCAAAGCCTGGCAAGCTACCCACGATGTATTCAATATGCCAAACACAGTAACAACAAGTCTCACAATGGAGATGTTACTGGGCCTGCTCAAGCAAATTGATGAACAATGGGAGGACAGTACAGTGCTACTTTTTGGGTCACATTCAGCGATGCTCAGGGCTTATTCCCGGCTCTGCACTAGGAATCACTCCTGACAATGCCTGGGGGACCATATAGGATGCTGGGGATTGAATCCATGTCAGCCCCATGCAAGGCAAACTCCCTCTCTGCCGCCGCTCCTCACCCAAAAACTTTGTGTATCTCATGGTGATTCAATTAAAAAATAATAATAAGTTAAAAAGACACAAGAATCAAAGAGACAGACACCAGTAATGGAGTACTACTGTCCTGGCATGTGTAAGGCCTTGGGTTGAATCCCTGAGACAAAAGGAAAAAAAAAATAGATGAAGTTAGTGTAATAGTATTGTAAGGTGAAATTTTTTTTCAGTCTTAGGTTAGCTGGGTCTCCACAACCAAAGTCAGACAAAGATAAGCACACATTTCCTGAGAGATACTACAGGGCTTAAGGCATTTGCCTTGCACGAAGTGACCCTATTAACTCACCAATACCAGGGAAGGTGCAATGGTGGTGGGATTGGGGTGGAATACTGAACGCCTATAACAAATCATCATGAACAACTTTGTAAACCACAGTGTTTATTATAGAGTGTAAGGGGGAAAATTTCGTCTTTTTTACTGTCTCCCAGTGGACAGTTCCGCAGCAAAATTGATCACATCATATTCAATCCACAGTTTTGCCTGACCGATGTTGCTGTTGTCCCAAAATTCCAAATAGGATCAGACCACCATCTCCTCCTTGAAAAATTCTACTTCACGAAAAGGGGAGAAAGGGCTGCAAAGTTTAAGAAGGAACTCCCAGAACAACCACCAACTGTAGCTCTTTGGCACTATTGCAGCAATATGGGAAGATGCCGTCATTGACAACGTTGACCAAGAATACGATTGACAGGTTCAGCACCTCCATACTTGTGCAAGGAATGCCAAGAGAGAAAGCCACAAAAAGACACCTGTCTTCAGAAACTCTCTAGCTCATTCGCTAATGTGGTTTGACGTAAGCCTCAGGCAATCACAAGCTAATGTCCAAGCTCGCAAAGCAGTGCAGAGAAGCGATAAAGGAAGACCTCGAAGAGAGAAGAGCAGCAGTGCTGGCAGATGCAGCAGACACCAGGAAAAGCATTTGCAAAGCCCGCCTGTCCATCATCAACTACAAGATCAAGATGACTGCCCTCCAACATCCTGGTGGATCTATCACATCTTCCTTCAGGGCAATGGAGAAGGTGATCCACAACTTCTATTTGGATCCCTCTGATAGCCACGTCCACCTGCCCACATACCAAATTCCGCAGGATAGATATGTTGTTCCCAGTGTTCTTCCTTCCGAAATCCGACATGTCATTTCATCAGTAAAGAAGTATACAGCACCCGGTCCAGACAAGGTCAAACCCAAACACCTGAAGAATCTCCTGCCAGTACTCATCAATACACTGGCTTGGCTCTTCACACACGACCTGTCTGAATGCAAGTTTTTGTCCCAACGGAAAACCAGCAGGACTGTCCTGTTGTACAAGAAGGGAGACATCCACGACACTGACAACTATCGCCCAATCTGCCTGTTGTCCGTCATCTACAAGTTATTCACTTGAGTCATCCTGAATAGGATTGGCAAAACACTAGACGATGGACAACCATGTGAGCAAACCAGATTCTGAAAAGGATTCAGCACAATCAACCATGTTCACACAGTGACCAAGCTCATTGAGGTTTCTCGGGAGTTCAAGATGCCGCTCTGTCTAACATTCATTGATTTAAAGAAGGCCTTTGATTCTGTTGGGACTGAAGCGGTCATCAAAGCCTTAGCCAAACAGGGCATTCAAACTCAGTACATCAGGATCCTCCGTGAGCTGTATTGCAGATTCACTACCAGGATCTCACCATTCTACAGGGAAGTGATCATTGATGTCAAAAGAAGGGTTTGGCAAGGTGATACCATTTCACCGAAACTCTTCAGTGCCACACTTGAGAATGTCATGCAATGACTGGAATGGGAAGGAATGGGAGTGAAGATAGACGGTCGGCAACTACAGCACCTCCGCTTCGCTGATGACATCGTTTTAATAACACCAAATATCAGTCAAGCAGCATGAATGCTGGCTGACTTCAACCATGAGTGTGGAAAGGTCGGACTAGAGCTGAATCTCACAAAGACAATGTTCATGAGAAATGGACTAGTTCCTGATGTTCCATTTGCTCTCAACGGAACGAACATCTCCAAATGCAGCAGTTATGTGTACCTAGGTTGAGAAGTCAACATGACTAACGACCTGGCACCTGAACTGCTCAGGAGGAAGAGAGCGGCGTGGAATGCCTTTAAGAACATCAAAGAAGTGGTTAAGAGGACGAAGAACCTCTGGCTCTGGACACATCTTTTTGACTCCACCATTCTTCCTGTACTAACATATGCCTCAGAGACCTGGGCCCTACAAAAACAGGATGAGAAAGCTATTCAGGTCTCCCAAAGATATCACATTTCACTCAAGTGAGAAGGAATACGGAGTTCTGACCTCCATCGACGATCAAGAATCAAGGATGCTGTCTCATTTGCCAAGGCATCAAAAATCAGATAGGCCAGACACGTAATGTGACTTAGAGACAACCGCTGAACTAGAGCTGTTACTGACTGGATTCCACGGGATATCTAAAGGGGTTGCTCACCTACAAGATGGTCAAACTTATTCGTCAAAACTCTGAACGATCGGTTTGAGGCTCTTTATGTTCCTGGAGTGAGCAGATGCCATTGGGCTACACTAGCACGCAACAGGTACGAATGGGGACTTTACTGGCTCCCACTGGAGCAAATTGATGATCAACAGGATAACAAGTGATACAAGGGGAAAATTGGAAATACACACACACACACACACACACACACACACATATATATGTATTATTATTTTTTTTAATCCCTGACTCCACATCCTCTGAGCCCCACCAGGAGTGATCTCTGAGTTCAGCAGAGCTAGGAAGAAGCCCTGAGCACAGCAAGTGTGGCTGAGCTCTCTAATCAAAAAAAAAAAAAAAAAGTCCACATTTCATCTAAGTCTGCAGGATACTGGAAACTTCGCAGGCCAAGGGAGATCCAAAGATGTGCTCAAGCTTTTTAGTCCAACATCTCAGCTGGGGGTGGGGCGGCTGCTGCCCTCCGAGCTTCCTGGTGCCTCCCAAATACAAGAAAGACAGAGACCAGAGAACACATCCAGGCCAAGGCGAAAAAGAAGTGTCTAAGAGAAACGGGGGGACCAGCTGGATAACCTCGCCTTTGACAAAACCCCCTCCCTAGCCCTGCAGGGAAGGCACCAGTGAAGCTTCTCTCCTGCTGGAGGGCCTGAGGGGCTGAGATGCGGTCTGGGCCAGGGGCCCCACAGGAGCTTAGTAAGGGACTAGTGCAGGGGGCCCCGCCAGACCAATCCTCCAGCCCGTGGAGGTGGTCCTAGGGTCCATAGGTGCAGGGAGGGACCGACCGAATGAACACAAGACACAAGAGACATAATGCAGTTTAGAAAAAGGGACAGGACAGCGCAGACAGGACGGCAGACAGGATAGGACAGGACAGGACTTTATTCAGGACAGCAGGGGTATTTTATACCTTGCAGGAAACTATGCATACATCACTTAGGTCATATCCATATATGGTTAGGAAAGTTACAACGTCTATACGTTTTCACATACCAGGCATGAGGTAGTTACACAAAGGGTCATGTCAATATATGATTTACAAAGTTTATACGTTTCACATACCAGGTTAATCACTGTCAGTTACTTCTTTTTTACTGACAGCTATGACAGTTGTTTTCTCAAGATAACCATACATAGCACAGACACGTAAGCCCTTGATCGGTTAAAGGGCCAGCTTCCCACAGACTAGTAAACTGGTTTCAAAGCTCAAAGCTCAAGAAAGTCACACAAGAAACACCCAGACGCCCAGCTGCTGGGCGTAAGGTTTGGACAACACGGCCACCTAGACAAAGTGATGGAAGCTGATGAGACAGCAATGTTCCTGGAACCAGAGATGACCCTGCCCCCAGCACGAGGACACTGGGCTGTACTCCATGCTTCCTCACACCCACCCCCTACAGAAACAGGCCAGACCCAGTGCACCGGTCCCAGTGGTCTTGGTTCCCTTCTCCCCCTTCCCTGCCCAAGGCAACTGAAATGCCTCCTTAGTCTTTCCCAGGGCGCAGCCTACCCCAGCCTCACCGATGTCTGTAGAGTTCCTTCTGGAGCGCACCCCAAAAAACTCCTACTTCCTTCACTTTACTTGTCTCAGTGTGTGTTGGCTGAGGTCAAGGACCTGTCATGGGGGACATGCGTGAGCAGGTCCCAACTGTACATTTTGAAAAATAAAAACTTTATTAAATTTTGTAAAAAGTGGTCAAACCAGTGTTTATGCTATTTGATAAAAATGGAAAGTAATGGAGAAGTTGACCTGAGACCGGAGTCAGACTTCCAAGGCCTGCATCCCTTGCACCCCCTCTTACGGGGTCTGGATTTTCTTCCTCCATCTGAGGAATTCCTCACAGGATGTCTCATGATCTGGGAGCAAGGGGCAGGAGCCACTGCCGGTGTGAGGTGAGGGTGGGGGTCACTCCGAGAGGGGCTAGGGGCCATGTGCTCCAGCCCTGTGGGGAAGGTCAGAATCCTTCTGATGTCGGTGGATCCCATGGATAGCTCACATGAGTCAGGAGGAGAGAAAGACCGTCACCTTCTCCCACTACGCCTCCGCCCACTGGGCAGACTAAAGGTAAAAAGGTAAAGGCCCTCCCGTTGATCATCGATTTGCTCGAGCGGGCCCAGTAACATCTCCATTGGAGACTTTGTTGTTACTGTGTCTGGCATATTGAATACTCTCGGTAGCTTGCCGGGCTCTCCGAGAGGGGCGGAGGAATCGAACTCGGGTCGACCATGTTGGCCGCTTGTAAGGCGAATGCCCTACCCGCTGTGCTATCGCTCCTGCCTAGGACCAGTAAAGTCTTTGATGAGCCCCTGCTCAGCTCGGGCCTGAGCCCCGCCAGCCCCACCAGGTGGCGTCAGGTCCCACCTGAAGTCTGCTTGGTCTTCTCTGCACAGGAGTTGGTTCCAGCCACAGACTCAGGCTGGAGCTAGGATTTGCTCTTTGCAGGAGAGAAGAAACCAGTCCCAGGCCTTACCCAGGGTTTTCGGGGGTCTTGTCTCGCCTCAAAGAAAAGAATTTCAGGAGTAGACAAGCAGTGAAGTGAAACAGATTTTATTTGGAGGTAGTGAAGGGGAGGAGAGAGAGAAAGGGGGCAAGAGTGCAGAGTAACGTGCTCAAGAGAGAACCTGGGCTTCTGCAAGGGCGGAGAGAGCCCTACACACACCCAGCATTAGACATGGAAACATGAAATCCACATCTCAAGAGGGGAGATGCGGGCGACCCATGTGCTTGGGCACCACATGTGCTCGGCCACATGGGCGCAAGCAGCACATGTGCTAGGGCAGCATGAGTGCCCCGCCTTTGTTCAAGGTGGCCCTTATAGGGCTTCTCCAACCGGCCCCCACATGGGGCTTCTTCCCAGGTAAGAGTCCATTGCTAAGTGAGTAGAGTTGGGTGTGGCCTTTGAAACTCCTTGTTTTGACCTTTGTTCCTGCTGGATCTTCTCTCAGAGGGTGGGTCCAGCCTTCTCTGGTCTGGGTTAGCGGAGGGTTAATTGGATTAAAGGAAGGAATTGTGGGTTCTTCAGGCCCTTTCTGTAGGGAGGGGTTCAGTCCCCTCAGGGTCTGTGACTGGAGAGGGTCTTACTGGGTCTTGCTTTCAGTATCTACAGGTGGGTCAGACTTAGGACTGGAGGCTTTATCCCAGATATTTCATTGCCATCATTGGTGGGGGGGTGGGGCTTCCCTAACCTACCTGCCTGCATCACTTCCTGGGCTTTCCATTTCTCTGATTCTTTCAGTCTGAAATAGTTACCCTCCTAAGGGGCTGTGCTTTGAGGTGGCATGTCATGAAACCCGCCACTCACTGGCAGTGGGGTTGATACTCTGCGTCAGACGGGAGTCAGATGGCAGAACTTTCTCTGTCTCTCTCTCTCTCCCCTTCTCTCCTCTCTCCCTCCCTCACTTCTCGCTCCCTCTCTCCCTCTCTCTTTCTCTCCGCCCCTCTCTCCCCCTCCCCTTGCCCACAGGGAGTTTGGGGAGCCACAGACATGTGACAGCCACAAAGAGAGAAGCAATTGCCCTGACCTCTTGCTTGGCCCCTCTGGCCCTGACCAGGACTCATGAGTCTCATGGGTTCCCACGTGCAGCCTGGACACTCCCTGCCCTGCCCTCACCCGGGCTTCAGGTTTGTGCCTGTTCTCACAGAAAAGTGCCACGCCGGCTACGGCGTCGCCCGCGTAGCAACATGCTGCAAGGGGGCTCAGGCAAGGGCCTGGGTCCCTGGGAATGGGAGGTTCGCGGCCCACGGTTCTATGCCTCCGGTAGCCCCCCTTTTTCTGTTTTCTAGGCGCCTCTGACATGCAGTCTTCACTTGCCATTCTGTGGGAGTAGGAGCCTGCCTGTTAGTTAATTTTGATGATTAATAATATAGTTTGTAATAAGATATTTTGATTTAACTTTTGGTCTTGGAAATATGCTTGCTAGTAGAGTTAATATTAGTTTTTGTAAAGTCCTGATTTTTATATGCTTGCTAGTAAAGTAGAGTTAATATTAGCTTTTGTAAAGTCCTGATATTTTTTTAGTTTATGGGTAGGCGTTTTTAGGGAAGTAAAAACTTAAATGTCAGTAAAAGTGGACAATAAAGGAATTATAAGGAACATAATATTTCACCCAGATATTTTATTGGGACAAGCGGATCTTCTGCCCTAATCTTAAAGCGGAACGTGTACGTGCCCCTTGATGTTTTGGGAACATGACCCATGGTCTGATGTAATGTGTGCCTTGCCACCTTGTTTCTGTAACTGTATAAGAAGAAGAACTCTGGATGCAATAAACCGCAGCAGCACTCAGCCTCTCTTGTGTTGGTGTCTGTCCAACGTGCCGAATCTCCTGCTTTCCTGTGCACCTTCGCCTGGTCTCCCCTCAGCCTGGTGGTCTTCGACCGAGCCAGTCTGTGGCAGAAAAGAGTGAAGCAAACTCCTTTCATTCAGGAAATGTGAAAAAAAAAAAATCTAATCTGCCTCGCTCACTCCAGTCCTCAGGAGCTCAACTAACCAACCAACCTGTCCAGTCACACAAAGCTGTTGACAAGCAGCTTCTGAAACTTGAAGCTTTTCTGCCCATCCCCACCTTCCAAAAGCTTCTTTTATGCAGATGTTGGCCATCAGAATTCAAACTCTGGGTGCCAGGTGAAGCCCAGCCAAGGATCAGATGGGGACGAAGGTCCTTGCCCCAAAGCCTACAATTAGGGACAGTCTATCCTCCGTGTACCTCCCCCACCCCAAACCCCTTACCTTCCAATGTTTAGGTTTGCAAATAAGACAGTGTGCCTCCAGGCACCAGTCCGAGGGCCTGTTACTGTTCATTCTGACACCTGCTGGCCTGCTGGCCTTCTCCCCACTTCCTCCTCCGTAGGCAGGTCTATAAAAAACAAAACTCTGCGAGGGAGTGATAGTACAGCAGCGGGGAGGACGTTTGCCTTGCACACACCTGACCTGGGTTTGATCCCCGACATCCCATATGGTCCCCCGAATAATTCCTGAATGCAGAGCCAGGAGTAACCTCTGTGCATTATCGGGTGTGAGCTAAAAAGCAACAAAAAAGAGAGGTAACATCGTGGCACAGCATTTACTGTGCACACAGCAAACTTGGCTTCAGTCCCCAGCACCCCGTATGGTCCCCCAAGCACGGCCAGGATTGATTCATAAGCACCGCTGGGCACGTCCCCAAACAAGACCCAAACCTCAAACAAAACCCTTCTTGGGGCTGGAGCCGGGAGAACGCGGGCCTCGCACGGGCAGGCTGGGTCTGTCCCTGGCATCCCACACAGGCCTTGAGCCTGCCAGTAGTGATGCCTGAGTTTGGAGTCAGGTACCATACAGAAACAAAGACAAAACCATCAAACCCTTCATGACTGCTCGGACAGACAGTCTGTCAGGACAATGCTTTGCTCCGGGCTGCGAGCAAAGCTTCCCCCCACCCTCCACCCCCCACCCTCCACCTTAGCAGAACCCCCCCCCCCCCCCACACACACACACACACACACTGCAGTCGACTGCAGCCCTCCTGACTGTCTTCAGACTTTCCCTCTCTCCAGATTCTCCAACAGCAAACTGGAAAGAATCGAAGGATGGGTGAGCCTCCAAAGGGAAAGAGGCGGTGGGGGGGGGGGGGGAATATGAGTAAGAGGAGCCGGAAAATAGAGGGGTCAGGATATTTTTTAAAAGATGGAACAAGATTTCTTAGGTCTCAAAATACAAAGATAGTCTACAGAATGGGAAAGGGTATTCGCCGAATACACATCTGACAAGGGGTTGATATCCAGGATATACAAATTACTGGTTAAACTCCACAAGAAGAAAACATCCAACCCCATCCAAAAATGGGGCAATGAAATGAAACTTTCTCAAAGAAGAAATCCGAATGGCAAAAAAGCACATGAGAAAATGCTCTACATCATTAATCATCAGGGAGATGCAGATCAAAACCACAATGAGATACCATCTCACCTCAGAGACTGGCCCACATCCAAAAGAACAAAAGCAACCGATGCTGGCGTGGATGTGGCGAGAAAGGGACACTCCTTCACTGTTGGTGGGAATGTCGACTGGTTCAGCCCTTCTGGAAAACAGTATGGACGATTCTCAAAAAATTAGAAATTGAGCTCCCATTTGACCCAGCAATGTATCCCAGAGAGGCAAAAATGTATAGTGGAAGTGACATCTGCACTTGTTTGTTCATTGCAGCACTCTTTACAATCGCCAGAAACTGGAAGAAACCTGAATGCCCAAGAACAGATGACTGGTTAAAGAAACTTTGGTACATCTACACAATGGAGTACTATGTAGCTGTTAGAAAAGATGAAGCCATGAAATTTATATACAAGTGGTACAATATGGAAAGTATCATGCTAAGCGAAATGAGTCAGAAAGAGAGGGATAGACATAGAAAGATTGCATTCATCTGGGGGGTATAAAGTAACAAAATATGAGATTAATACCCAAGAATAGCTGAGATCAGCACCAGGAGAATTACTCCATAGCTTAGTGGCCAGCCGGGCATTCTAGAGGAAAGGGCAGCTCAGATAGAGAAGGGAACACCAAATAAAGAGTGTTTGGAGGATCCTCCCAGGAGGGGAGATGCATGTCAAAAGTAGATCATGGACTGAACATGTTTGCCACTCAATGCCTCTTTTGCAGACCACAACACCCAAAAGGAGAGAGAGAACACAGGGGATTGCCCTGCCACAGAGGCAGGGGGGAATGGGGGGATGGGGGTGGGGGGAATATTATCCATGGTGGTGGAAAATGGGCACTGGTGGAGGGATGGGTATCTGATCATTGTATAATCAAACCCAAGCACAAAAAAATTGTAAATCTACAACTGTACCTCATGGTGTTTCACTAATAAAAAAAAAAGATTTCTTAGTGTTAGGTCCCTAGGGACCCTGAGGGAGATTCCAGAGTTAAAACTCTATAAATTAGTAACTCTCCCTTTCCTGCCCTCCTTATCTGTTACCTCCCTTAAGAACTATTCCCTTATCCACCTCCGGAATGCAGGGCTGAGAATCTGAGGAAGCAAGGTGATAACCAAATGTCCAAGTTACCTGATGCCCACTAGTCACAATGCCTATGTACGTAAATGCTGATCTTTGAATCTATAGGCTAAGGAGTGATGTACTTCTACATGGATTGGTTAAGAAAGCATATGTTGTTACAAATCTATTGGCTATGAAATGCGCGGGCTTTGCTGTAACGGCCAGTGAAGGCCTATATAAGATCCCCTTTGAAGAGGTTCGGGGTCTTGCCTCACCTAACTGACCTGCGTGTCTGTGTAGGCGGCTTGACCCTGGCTAGCCAGTCTTACAATAAACCTTGCTTGCTGTTTGCAGTCTCTGGAGTTTCTTTGTCGTTAAAGGGAGATCATGATCCGCGCCCTAACATTAGGTCTCCCCCTAGTGAAATCCCAGCATTTAATGGCTTAATCCTGGAAGTAATGAACTCACTGTCCCTTCCTGGAAGAAGATGACGACGGGGTCTCCACTTCATTAACCCGCCCATCAACCCACCCATCGCCAGAGCTGGGGGCCCTCCAGGACCTCTGAGGGCAGGTCCTTGCATCACTTACTGAGCTTCAGAAAAAGTCTCCTGCACCCACGTTTACAGTAAAGGAACTATGCAAAAGGACCTACCTAGGACCATCCTAGGCAAACAATTTCAGACTCTCTGGGGGATAGGTCAAAACTTACTTGCATCATCTTTATTATTTTTTAAAATTAAATTTTATTTATTTATTGTTTTGCTTTTTGGGTTACACTAAGTGATGCTCAGGGGGTTACTCCTGGCTCTGCACTCCAGAATCACTCCTGGCAGTGCTCAGAGGACCATATGGGATGCCGGAGATTGAACCCGGGTCAGCCCTAACTGTTGTATTATGGATCTGGCCCCTCCAGTCAGTCCTGAATATCGGTATAACCAACGTGCAGAAGCACAGAGGCAGCCGGCTGAGCTTGATTCCAGGCACCACCAGGTCACTCCTAGCAGAGCCAAGAACAGCCCCTGAGTTCTGCCAGATGTGGCCCGAAAACCAAAACCGAACAAGTGAATTACTCTCCTTTGAAGGAGCTGTTTGCCCATGGGCTGAACCACACACCAATACCAGGAGGGAAAGTAGCCTTGTGCTAAGAAACGTCCCCCCATGTTATTTACAGTATTGGGTAACCAAAACCTGTTGTCAGCGGCGCTAATAAACAGGAAATGATATCTGCTTGCTATGTTTTGAAGTCTTAAGCTTTTTTGGTTCTGTTTTGTTCTTTTGAAGCCACACCTGGTGGTGCTCAGAGCTTACTCTGAACTCTGTGCTCAAGGACCAAATTCAGGCCAGCCCCGTGCAAGACAAGCGCATTACTTGCTGTACTATTTGCTTTTAAAAGATACGCATATTAAAGCATTTTGAGTTTATCTGGGGAGCTGGAGTGATAGCACAGCAGGTCAGGCATTTTACCTTGTACATGGCCAATTTGGGTTCGAGCCCCGGCATCCCATATGGTTTCCTGAACCCCTCCAGGAGTAATTCTTGAGTGCAGAGCCAGGAGTAACCCCCTGAGCATCGCCGGGTGGGGCCCAAAAACAAAATAACAAAAAAAACTTATCTGGGCAGAAGTCAGTTTGAATCCAGAGGCACCAATCTCGATGAGTTAGGAGACTCAAGGTCCAAAATTTGAAGGGACGTTTTTAAGAGACGAGATAGAGCAAAGAAAAGAAACTGACTGCCCATAGGCTGACCGTTCCCAATAGGTCGTACTATGACTTCAGTAGCCAACTGCCGCAGGTGAATAGGGAAAAACCCTGGTTATGTGCTTTTGGAAAATAGTAAACCTTAGGAGATACTTCCTAGGGCTCAGAGCAATAGTACCAGCAGGTAGGGCTCATGCCTTGCCTGTGGTTGACCCATGTTCAAACCCCAGAACCCCAAATGGTCCCCGAGCCGTCCCAGAGTGATTCCTGTGTACAGAGACGAGTAAATTTTGAGCATCTCCAAGATAAGGCCCAAAACACAAACCAAGGAAAGATATCCTTGCTTGGAGGAGGCGCTAAGCCATGAAGACTGTGTAAACACACAAAAAACAAAAAGGCCGGCGGTCAGGTCGCTTCCCCACTCCAAGGAGGTCGATGGCGATGGTCAGGCTGAAAGAATCCATATTAGGGCATCAAATTTTTGTGTACTTTAGCTAACTTGCAACATTGCTTTCTGTAAAACTGCTTGGCTGCTTTGCACCTGGGGGAGAGGGGACTTGGAAAGTGATTTACTGTCCCTGAAATGTATTGTCTCAGTAAAGCACCCTGCAGATTTGGGTAAAGGATAACTCAGGATGCGGGTGGTTGGGGGAAATTGCCCTTTCCTGGAATGTATTGTCTCACTAAAGCACCCTGCAGACTTGGGTAACTCAAGAGGATGGTCAAGGGAGATTACCTAAGGCTTAATGATTCTGGCTATAACCTTGCTTGTGCTGACAATCGATGTACGTAAATGCTGATCTTTGAATCTATAGGCTAAGGAGTGAGGTACTTTTAAATGGATTGGTTAAGAAAGTATATGTTGTTACAAATCTATTGGCTATGAAATGCGCGGGCTTTGCTGTAACGGCCAGTGAAGGCCTATATAAGATCCCCTTTGAAGAAGTTCGGGGCTCTCAGCCACTGCCCATTTTTGGGGTATGCTGCGGAGCCCCAGCATGCTGGTCTAAATAAACCCCGTTTTTTACTCCTGCAGGAATTGTGTCTATCTGGTCTCTCCGCGCCTCCCAGGGCTAAGGAACTCCCGATCCCAACAAGGTGAAGGAAGGAAACGAGGGCCAGGCTGGTTGGTCTTAGCAGCGATTTATTACATGGAAGAGATGTATGTCATGGAGGCCTCAGGAATCCTCAACCCCAGAGAGCCCTGAAATCTCCCTTATATAGATCACAGTACCTCTAAAGGGCGCAATATAGTGATGTCATCAAAAGGAGTTACAGAAAGAACATTGAGGTGCCAAACATACATTGTTTCCTTACATCCACATTGTTTCCTTACAACCACAGGCCAGTAATACTGGCCTCCGGAAAGAAGATACAAAGCCAAGCTGAAACCTTTCACAAGCACTTTCACAAGCTGCAAGCACCTTGATTTGCATCCCAAAGACCAGCCTGGCTAGAGCTGGGAATCCACATCCCAAAGATCAATCCTGGCTACCACCTGAGATCTGCATATCTAAGACCAGCCAGGGTTCTGAGAGAAAGGGGAAACTGTCTCAATATACTGGAATCATTTACTGAAGACAGTTTGAAGGGGAGAAAGCAGTCTCATCCAAGCTAGTCAGGACACACAGGAAACTGCTTCTAGGACGTGTTTCTCCTCTCCTTGTCCAACCAACATATAAGCATACATAATATTAATCATTTTGTATGGACACAGTAAGAAATACTTTGGGCTTATAGAATAGCTCTCCTAGGGCCATCTCGATCTCAGACTGCAGTGCTCAGGCCAGATATCTTTCCTATTCCTAGCAGCAAGGCCCTAGTCTCGTCGTTACTATTGGATCATGACATCATTTGCCTATGACCAACCTCTTAACTTATAGTTAAGAATCGTGGCACCTTGGCCTGGCCCATCGCGATTCCAGGGTAGCACATAACTTACATGCTTGCCCTGGTTCCATCCAGTCCCACGTGGGGACCCTGCCCTTGGGGTGCTAGG
Organism: Sorex fumeus; assembly: GCF_029834395.1. Classification (NCBI taxonomy): domain Eukaryota; kingdom Metazoa; phylum Chordata; class Mammalia; order Eulipotyphla; family Soricidae; genus Sorex; species Sorex fumeus. The sequence goes on along the minus strand of NW_026606060.1, from coordinate 4,075,528 downwards.
AAGTGAGGGCAACTGAGGCTTAAGTTGAGAAGGCAGATGCCCAGGAGTGAATAATATTCAAAGCCAATCAATTCCTAAGTTACGGAGCATATTAATTAATTGTCTTCCTGTATCTATACAAAAGGACATTGCATTAAAGTAAACTGCTCAAAAGACATAAGGAGAGGAGAAAGGCAATATTAACTTACAGTACAGCTTCAGTGTCTAAGAAGGATGAGACCTTACAAATTGGTTGGGGAAGAGAGCATAGAAGTGGTGACAGACTGACAAAGTAATGGGGAGTGACTCGGGAGCACTGTGATGGGTACAATCTGATAAACCTAAGCTCCGTGTACTCCAACAGAAGACCACTTCACTTTGACATGCAAATCCTCCTCTTTCTTTGGATGAGAGAAACTGAGGCATTGCCTAGATGCAGAAATCCCAGACACCGCCCCCCCCCCCTCCCAGGAAGGGTGGACCCCTCAGGAAAGAAGAAGCCTCAGAAGGATCTGGGAGATTATGGGATCAAGCAGGGCAGGCTTTGCCTAGATTAACTTCTATGTATGCAAAAAAAAAAAAGTCTCCTGCCCCCTCGGTTACAGCAAAAGGACCTTCCTAAGACCACCCCAGGTAAACAATCTCAGATTCTCTGGGGGGAGGGGGCCAGAACTTGCTTTCATTAAACTGCCTGGCATCTTTAGTTGAAACTGAGCTCCAGTAAAAAAAAAACCCGTTTGGGACCAACTGTAGAATAGCTAAAGTCCACTCTGGGGGTCCAGAGAGAGAGCACTGAGCTTTGCATGCAGCCAACCCTGGTTCGATTCCCCAACACCCCGTACGGTCCCACAATCCTGCCAGGAGGGGTTCCTGAGTGCAGAGCACCACCAGGTGCAGCCGAACAAAAACACACAAAAATCCGGAAGCCAAATCCATAGGGAGAACCCGAGTTCTCCCTTCAACATGTCTCTCTCTCTTGCTTGCCTCACTCTTTCTTGGCTCGCTTATTTCCACTCTGGAAAAGTCTGTCCCAAACACGTACTTCTTTCTTTCTCTCCTCACAGCTTTCTATAAGTTTCTATAAAAGCCTCCTTGCTTCACCTCCTCCTGAAACTCTTTTCTGTGAAGGGAAGGAAACGAAGCCACAATACCTGCTATGAGCGGACGGCCTGACCTAAGCCGGGCGTTTCCCCAGCACTGGTGGCCGAGGTGGGTCAGGCAGAGAGGTGGAACCCCAAATATATGAACATCTAATCTTTGATAAGGGAGCAAGAAATGTGAAGTGGAACAAGGAAAGCCTTTTCAACAAATGGTGCTGGCATAACTGGACAACCACATGCAAAAAAATGGGTTTACACCTTGACCTAATACCATGCACAAAAGTCAGATCAAAATGGATTAAAGAGCTCAACATCAGGCCAAAATCCATAAGGTTCATTGAAGACAAGGTTGGCAAAACCCTCCACAATATTGAGTTTAAGGGTATCTTCAAAGATGACACTCCACTGACCAACTGAGTAGAAACAGAGATAAACAAATGGGACTATCTTAAATTAAGAAGCTTCTGCACCTCAAAAAAAAATTGTCCTCCCATTGTTCATCGTTGTTCATCGATTTGCTCAAGTGGGTCCAGTAACGTCTCCAGCGTGAAACTTGTTGTTACTGTGTTTGGCATATTGAATACGTCCAAGCCCGGCAAACTACCGAGAGTATTTCACCTGTATGGCAAAAAAAAAGAAGAAGTTCCTGCACCTCTAAAGATACAGTGACCCAGAATACAAAGACAATCTACAGAATGGGAAAGGATATTTACCCAATACCTGTCCAATGAAGGGTTGATATCAAGTATATACAAAGCACTGGTTGAACTCTACAAGAAGAAAACATTCAACCCCATCAAAAAATGGGAAGATGAAATGAATAGAAACTTTCTCAAAGAAGAAATCCGAATGGCTAAAAGGCACATGAGAAAATGCTCTACATCACTATCCTCAAGGAGATGCAGATCAAAACAATGAGATATCATCTCACACCACAGAGACTGGCCCACATCCACAAGAACAAAAGTAACCTGTGTTGACGCGGATGTGTCGAGAAAGGACCCTCCTTCACTGCTGGTGGGTGGGAATGCTGACTGGTTCAGCCCTTTCGGAAAAACAGTATGGATGCTTCTCAAAAAATTAGAAATTGAGCTCCCATTTGACCCAGCAATACCACTCCTGGGAATATATCCCAGAGAGGCAAAAAAGTACAGTCGAAATGTCTGCACTTCTATGTTCATTGTTGCACTATTCACAGTAGCCAAAATCTGGAAAAAACCCGAGTGCCCGAGAACAGATGACTGGTTAAAAAAACTTTGGTACATCTACACAATGGAGTACTATGCAGCTGTTAGAAAAAATAAAGTCATGAAATTTACATACTAGTGGTACTACATGGAAAGTATCATGCTAAGTGAAATGAGTCAGAAAGAGAGGGACAGACATAGAAAGACTGCATTCATCTGGGGAATATTAAATAACAAAATAGGAGACTTACACCCAAGAATAGCCGAGATAAGTACCAGGAGGTTCACTCCATGGATTGGAGGCCAGCCGCACATGCTAGGGGAAAGGCAGCTCAGATAGACGAGGGAGCACCAAGTAAAGGATGTTGGGAGGATCCTCCCAGGATGAGAGATGCATGCTGAAAGTAGACTATAGATCAAACATGATTGCTACTCAATGCCTCTTTTGCAAACCACAACACCCAATAAGAGAGAGAGAGAACAAAAGGGAATGCCCTGCCACAGGGGTAGGGTGGGATGGAGGGAGTAGGGGGGTGGGAGGGATACTGGGAACATTGGTGGTGGAGAATGGGCACTGGTGGAGGGATGGGTACTCAATCATTGTATAGCTGAGACCCAAGAACAAAAATTTGTAAGTCTACAACTGTATCTCATGGTATTTCACTAATAAAAAAAAGATAGCAGAGAGGTGGAAACACTTTTCTCAGCCCACCTCTTGCTTCCCACTGTACTTAGCTAGCCAATAAAACCACACACACACACACACACACACACACACACACACACACACACAAATACTAACATCTGACATTGCGTGCAGGCTGTGATCTGGGCATTGATGGCAAGGAGGAAGCCAAACACACGTTAGCAGGTGCAAGCACAGATGGTTGTTGAACAGACACTTCCTTTTCCTGCTTCTTTCTTTTTTTTAGTACCTTATTGGGCATGGGGAATGGGGAGGGTTGGGTCACACCCAGCAGCGTTAGGGCTAGTCCCAGCGTGGGGTTACCCCTGGTGGTATTTGGGGGCCGGCAGGAGTGCTGCTTGCAGAGGAAGCTTGCACTGGCTCTCAGGCCCAATTTTCCAGACTTCTGTGAGCCCTGCAGGCCCAGACTTTGGTTAAGCCTGAGGCCCTTCCTGGTCTCTGGGTTTCAGGCTGCCTGCAGTTTGCCAGGTGTGATCTGGGAGCACAGGGCCAGGAGTCACCCTTAAGCAAGGTTTGCTGTTCGTTTTTTGCTTGGGTTCCAGTTTCGGGTTCTGGAACCCAACCAAACACATTGATGCTGGGCCTTTCCCGTGCGGTGAGATGCTGATGTGGTGAGGCCACTCTCGGCCAAACCAGGAACTGTGGTGCCTGGAATGAAGCTGGGCTGCTGTACCTTCCTTGGCTTCTTCTCTCCAGTTGGTTAAGATACTCCCACCAGCAGCTCCTGAGGACTGAAGAGGCGTATTGATGCCTTTCACATCGCCCCATGACCAAGAGTCACCCTCTCCATAAGGAGAGATGCTCCAGGAAATGAAGCCGGTTGCTCCTGCACTCACTGAAACTAGACTGGAGGTGTATGCAGGGGCCTGCCTCCAAACTGGGTCCCACCACACTTGGGGCTGGAGCAATAGCACAGCAGGGAGGGCGCTTGCATTGCACAGGACCAACACAAAATGCCCCTTCGCCCCAGGCCCCCCCACCCCCGCATCCCAGGAGTGATCCCTGAGCACAGAGCCAGGAGTAAGCCCTGAGCAGCGTGGGTGCGGCCCCCAAATGAAAACAAAAGTCTCAAATACTCAAAACAGTAACACTCAAAAGCTGTTTCTGGTACGTCTGAAGTTCAGTCGCACGCCTTGGATTTTATGCAATGGCCCCTCTCTGATCCTGCCCGGGAGTCCCGGGAACCAGCTGGGTGCTAAGTGCTGGGTGCTGGATGCTGGGCTGTCTGAACCTACGGCTCCAGGCTCCCAGGCGGGATGTAAAACCCCGCTGCCTGGTTTGGAGTTTGAGCACCTGTCGGCGAGTGACCCCTGGTGGCCGCGCGGCGCACTGCAGCCACAGCCGTCCTAGACCCCCGGTGGCAATCTGGGTTCAAGACCCGCAAAGAGCTCATTAATCCGCGCTCCTAACCCTTAGGGACCCTAAAGTCCCTCCCGCAGAACCCCCGTCGCCTCTTTGCCCAGGCCACGCATGGGACGCAAGTCCAAACGGGAAAAACCTGCTTTTCTGCAGTTCCTGCTGGTAGCGGCCAGCATCCTTCTCATTCACAAACAGGGGAACAGGGGCCCCTGTTTGACCCAGGCTTTGGAGAACACAGGCCTGGCCTTAAAGTCCCAGAGATGAGGAAAAGAGCCCCCTGCTCACACGTCAAACAGGCTCACCTCAAACTGGCTAGCTAAGCCACAGAGCAGGGCCTGCCAGGGGACGACTGAGCCTGGCGCCAGGGTGCAACCAGGGCGGGCACTCGACCTGGCCTTGAGCGTCAGCCTCCCTCATAACGGGGACCTGGGAAAGCCCCCAAATGCCTCACGTCCTTGAGATAGGCCCGACCCTGCTTTCTAAGTAACTGGCGTGCTAGGGAATGAATTTCTACTTTGCCCTCTCGGCCCGCAAACGCCGCACCCGTCAGACAGCCTCTAAACGCAGCCCCTGCCTTCACACTACGCCCACTCTGCTGGGTGGCTGGGTCCTGGCGCAGCATCTTCCCGCCTCTCATGGTGTGTGCTCGGCTAGCCGCTGACTCTCTGTGGGAGTTTCCACAGTGCCAGCGCAGCTTCACCGGCCACTGTCTGCGAAGGCCTCTTGGGTACTGCCTCTGTGTTTGGAATTTCTTCTGATCTCTGGGTGCAGCCCAGGGACCTCCAGAACTTTGCAAGGTGCATGTTCTGGGTGCCTGCGTTCTGCTGCGTGTTCTAATGGATCACAGCCTCTGCCTGGCACCGCGGGGCTCTCCCTGGCCTCGGAGACCTCTCTCACATGGATGAGCGTCTCTGCAGTTCTGGGAAGCGCAATACTGTGTTGGTCACCTTCCCGCTCCCCTCTCAGGTTAAGGACTGGAGGTCTGCAAGTAGAACTGACAAGACCAATTAAAATGAGGAAAAGCACACAATTTGGGGGGCCACACTCAGCAGCGCTCAAGGCTTACTGTGGCTCTTTGCTCGGGTCTCACTCTTGGTGGGTGTTGCTTGAAGGACTTTGTGGGGTTCCAGGGGTTGAACCAAGGTTGGCCCCATGCAAGAAGGCAAGTAGTGCCCTGCACCAAGTACCACTCTCTGGTCCGAGTCATGTGATCTTTAGCAACATTTACACGCAGGAACATTAACCAGAAATGTGAAACTCAAGGGCAAGGAGATGGCTGGAAGGGCTGGGGCACATACTTTTTGCCCGCCAGAGCCCCAGATTTGATCTCTGGCACCACTTGGACGCTGAAGCACCAGTGGGTATGGCCTAGAAGTGTACATGCATGCAAGAGAGAAAAAATTTAAAAAATGGTTTAACTCAAGGTGATGTAAGCAGGTAGACAGGGAAAGGCCCTTGGCAATGAAACTTAGGTCAACGGAACTTCTGGGAGGAAAATCCTAAAACTGATCCACCTTGTGGATACAGAAAACAAACCTGATAAGACCTTCAGCAGACCCTGAGAAGCTTGAACCCCTCCCCATGAAGTTCCTAAAACCTGCTAACCTCTCCCTTAATCTTATTAAAATGTGATCTAGCCCTGAGAAGACTCCAGAACTTCTGGATCAAGACAATCTGAGAAGAGCCTATAAAATACACCTTTAACAAAGGAAGGGCGTGCATATGCTGCCTGAGCCCCCATGGCCAAGCACATGCGGTTCCTGAGCATATGTGCTGCCCGCATCTCCCCTCTTGAGTTGTGTACTTTCATGCTTTCCTATCTAATGCTGGAATGTGTCTTGGGCTCTCTCTGCCCTTGGAGATGCCTGCGTTCTCTCTTAAGAGCATTACTTACTTTCCTTCCTTACATTCCTTCTCTTACTTTTACTCTCTCTCTCTCTCTCTTCCCCCTCCCACACCTTAAAAAACCCTCCAAGTTGAGCGATAGCACAGTGGTAGGGCGTTTGCCTTGCACGCGGCCAACTTGGCCGACCTGAGTTTGATTCCTCCGCCCCTCTCGGAGAGCCCGGCAAACTACCGAGAGTATCTCGCCCGCACGGCAAAGCCTGGCAAGCTCCCTGTGACGTATTTGATATGCCAAACACAGTAACAACAAGTCTCACAACGGAGACGTTACTGGGCTCGCTCGAGCAAACTGATGAACAATGGAGGACAGTGCTACAGTGCTACCATATCTGATGGTGCTCGGGACATACTCCTGGCTCTGCTAAGAGATCAGATCTGGAGGTGCTCAGGGAACCACAGGCAGTGCTGGGGATCAAACCAGGATCAGTCAGGTGCAAGGCAAGTGTCTTAACTTCTGCACTCTCTCTTCAGATACCCTCTTGGCTCTTTTCAGTCAGTTGCATAAGTTTTAAATGTTACAATAATTTGAATATGTGTGTGAAGGCAGAAGAAATTCAAATATGGAAAGTGTTGTTGGAAGCTGATTGGGGAGATAACTTTGGCTAACTTACTTTTGGATGTTGTGGTCCATATTTCTTCTACATCAAAATGAACATTTCCACCGATGCCTTGGCCAGGTTGGAATGCATAAGCAAGGAGTCCGTTGGGTCCATCAAATGGAGAGTTGTCACCATGATCTAAATAAAGTCATTTACATTAAAAAAAACCTCTCCAAATAAAATCTATTTACTTCACTTCTTGTCTACTCCAGAAATTCCTTTCTTCGAGTGAGACAAGAACCCAGTAACCCTGGGTCCTGGGTGGCAGAGGCAGATCAGGAGAAAGTGACCATCTTCTTCTCCCGACTCATGTGAGCCACCCGTGGGGTCCACCAACATCAAAGGGTTTCTACACCCTTTTATTAATTTATCTGTTGTGTTTTAGTCCATCCTCCACAGTGCTCAGGGAGCTATGCAGTCTTGGCTCTAGGCCTCCTGCAAGCAGAGCATGTACCCCGTCCACTGGGCCCTCCCCCTGCCCTATATGCTACCTTAAAGAGAACAGGACTTTGGGGCTGGAGCGATAGTACAGCGGGTAGGGCTCTTGCCTTGCACACAGTCAAGCTGGGTTCAATCTTCAGCACCCCAACTGGTCTTCTGAGTACCACTGGGAGTGATTTTTGAGTCCAGAGCAAGGAGTAAGCCCTGAGCATCACTGGGAGTGGCTCAAAAAATAAAGAACAAACAAAGAAAGAAAAGAGGACTTTGGCTTGAAAGGATGATAAATTGTGAGGCGTGATGGGGAATATGTGGGAGACTAGTAAAAGTTAAACGCTCTCTGCTTTTGTGGTTCTTCAAGCCATACCCTGCTGTGCTCGGGGCTTGCTCTTGGGCACGCAGGGATCACCCCGGCAATGCTCAGGGGTACTGGCGACTGCACCTGGGTTGGCTGTGTGCAAGCCCAGTGGCCCCTGCTCTCTGTACTATTGCTGCGGCCCTGTGAAGGTTTATTTTAGGAAGTTTCATTTAGAGGCTCATTCTCCATCCTAGTGCTCCAGCCTCAAGGGTTATTTTTATTTATTTGGGGGTTTGGAGCCACACCGATGTGTTCAGGGCTTACTCCTGGCTCTCTGCTCAGGTATCATGCCTGGTGGGGCTCCGGGGACCAGGGGACGCTGGGCATTGAACCTGTATTGGCTTGCGTGCAAGGCAAGTGCCCTCTGCTCTCTGTAATCTGGCCCTGTGAAGGGTCATTTCAGTAAGTTTTGTTTAGAGGCTGATTCTCCATCTGATAAGCATCTCTCCTCTTCCTGAGCCAGGAGAGGGGACACCACCAAGGGGGAGGCCCCTGGCCTGCCCCGCCTGTAAGTGGGTGCTGGAGGGCAGAGCACACCCCTGCCATGACCAAGGAGCAATTGCCTTCAGCTCCACATGACCCTTAGGCCAGAGAGGTGTACTGGAAGCTTCTTTAATGGGTGCATTATTGATTTCCCTGCAGGTCTTGTGTGTTTTTTTTGGGGGGGGGGGGTCATACCTGGCGATGCACAGGGGTTACTCCTGGCTCTGCACTCAGGAATTACTCCTGGTGGTGCTCAGGGGACCATTATGGGATGCTGGGAATTGAACCCGGGTCAGCCACGTGCAAGGCAAACACCCTACCCGCTGTGCTAATGCTCCAGCCCCAAACCTTGGTTTTTGTTGCTGTTTGGTCACATTTGGCAGTGCTCAGGGCTGACTCCTGACTGTTCTGAGGGATCATTCCTGGAGGCTCAGAGGACCAGACAGGATGCTGGCGAGTGCCCTCCCTGCTGTACTATCACCCCGTCCCTCCCTGCAGACTCTGTAAACAGGTTGGCTTGCTGTCCTGGCACATGTTCAGGCCAGACTCGAATTATCCCTCCCACTACATACGTGTGCTGTCGGTCCCCATAGTCTGGGTTCCACATGCACGCATGAAAGCTAGAGCAAGGGTGTCTGTGTCATTCCCATTCAGGTACAAACTCTCTTCTGCTTCACTCACCTTCCTCAGGACAGTGCGGTAGAGCTGGAGCAAGGGCTCAGTGGGCAGGGCACATGCTTTGCATACAGGAGGCCGCACCTGGCACATGGGTCCCTTGAATACCACTGGGACCGACCCCAAGCACGGAGCTGGAAATAGCCCCCGAGAGCCAGCAATTGTGGCCAAGAAAACCCTAAGCAAATGAGCAATTGAGTAGTGCTCATGAAGCATTGCATGTTGCGAGTAATTTAGAGAGGATTTATTTGGGGTTTCGTTTGCTTCATGTGGGGCCATTCCTGTGCGTTTGGAGTGAAACCCGCTGAGGTTAAGGGATGGAGCGCAGACCTCCTGCATGCAAAGCCCAGCGGGGGAGCCGCCTGGTTGAGGCCCCGGCTGGAGGTGATTGAGAACAGCCAGTATAAACTTCTGACATCTGTGAGCCAGCGCTGGTGGCCAAGCACTCGCTTTGCCTGTGTAAGATTCTAATCACTGCTCGAGCACTAAGTTGGGAGCTTTTCCTGAGCACTGCTGGGTGTGACTCCAAAATAAAAATGAAAACAAAATCCAGAAAAGCCCAACAGAAATCACTTTCTCCTACTGACAACCTGTAGCTGCAAAGGGGCTTGAAAACTGTCCCCTTCTTACCGAGAAATCTTGTCCTCTGAATCATCGCCCATCAGAAACTGCAGGATATGATTTCAAACCAGTTTTTGGACTCAAACGGCCAGATGGACAGCCTTTTAAATTGTCCAATTTTACATTCTTTTTTTTTTTCTTACTTGGTTTGTCTTTGGGACACCCCCCGGCCATGCTCGGGACTCTCTCTAGCTCTGCACTCAGGGATCATTCCTGGTGGTGCTGGTGGGACTCTATGGGATGACAGGGATTGAACCTAGGTCTGCTGGGTGCAAGGCTAACGCCCTACCCGCTATACTATCGCTGCGGCCCTCATGGTGAGGTTTTACTATCCCATTTCATTGTATCATCACCACCAGCCCATGAAATCACCCTATTATTATTCTTCCCATGACTGGGGCAGAAGCGGAAGTACAGGAAGAATCAAGAATTCACTCACCATGGTGGTAATAAGCCACTCAGCAGCACTCAGACACACGGCTCCTGAGGGCACAGTTTGAGCACAGTGCTGTTCACACTGGGTCAGGGGTCCGAACCCCCCACCCTTGCCATACTTGTAGCTCAGTAGTTTTGTAGGCCAGTGCCGTTATTAAGTTTCATGCCTATACAATAAACATTGATGTGCCAACAATATGATAGCAGTCTGAAAAAGTAAAACATCCAAGGAAAATCACAAAGTAATATATCTTTTTTGTTTGGTTTTGGGGCCACACCCAGCAGTGCTCAGTGGATACTCCTGGCTTGTATAATACCTCCGGGGGTGGCCAGGGGGAGGCTCTTCCCCTTGGGCCACCCCCCTCACTTGCTCAGCTGGGGCGCCCGGGCCACGCCACGGGGCAGACGGTGGATGAAAAGATCAGATGCTGTTTATTCCATTCTCCCCACGCACCTGCCCCAGTCTCTCTGAGCCTCCCGTTCTAGTCTCCACTGTTCCTCATTCCCGTCTCCTCCCATCTCGTCTCGCCCGCTCATCTCTTCTGTGCTCCATCTTGCTGTCCTGCTCTTTCTCACTCTCTCCAACTCTCTTCTCTCTCCCAGCACTCTGGGCCCGTGCTATACCCAGTCTGGTAGCAAAATCAACATAAGAAAGCCCTTCCTGAGGGCCACCAGGTTCAAAGGAAACACCACCACCTTGGGTATTCCAAAGCCCTTCCTGACTGCCCAAGGGCAAAATACCTCCTAAGGTGTTTTTCTCCTTTCCTCAGTCCAATAACTATCAACATCTTAATACTAGTTATTTTGTATGGACACAATAAGAGATAACATTGAGGCTTGTAGGGCAGCTCTCCTGGGAACATCTTGCCACAGACTCAGACTACAGCGCTCAGGTCATATTAATCTTTCCTAACCGTAGCAGGGTCCGAATCTAGTTATTAGTTTTTGGACATGACAGCATTTGTCCATGACCAAGCTCTTAACTTATGGTTAAGCATTATGGCACTTTGGCCAGGCCCATCTCGAAGCCAGGGTAGCACATAGCTTACCACTTGCCCTGGTTCCATCCAGTGCCTCGTCGGGACCCTGGTTTTGGGGGTGCTAGGAGTAAAGGCAGCTGAGGCTTAGGTGAGAGAACAGATGCCCAGGAGGAAAATATCACTGAGAGTCACATTACAACAGCATAGCACATAGTGTCTTCTTGTGTCCCTACAAAAAGGACATTGCTCTGAATAAACTATGCAAAGGACTTAGAAGAGAAAAATAATATTTACAAGTCAACAGAGCAGTTACAAATAAACACAGAGGAATGGGAGCACTGTGAAGGGAGTAACCCAATAAACCTAAGCTACCTGAGGCTATGCAAGAATGACAAAACAATGTTATCCTACATGGCTCTTCACTGGGAATCACTCCTGGCATGCTTGGGAGACCATACAGGATGCTGAGAATTGAATCTAGGTTGGTTGCATGAAGGCAAGTGCCCTCCTCACTGTCCTGTTTCTCCTGCTCCCAACACAAAATAATACCTGATTTTGATGTCGGTGGGCCCCACGGGTGACTTATGTGAAGTAGGGAGGAGAAAGACGGTCACTTTCTCCCCAACCACCTCTGCCACCCGGGACCCAGGGTTACTGGGTTCTTGTCTCGCCTCCCAGAAAGGAATTTCGGGAGTAGACAAGGAGTGAAGTAAATAGATTTTATTTGGAGGATTTTTAAGGTGTGGAGTGGGGGGGGAAGAGAGAGAGAGAGAGAGAGAGAGAGAGAGAGAGAGAGAGAGAGAGAGAGAGAGAGAAGAGTAAAGTTAGACACAAAAGCATAAAAGTACACATCTCAAGAGGGGAGATGTGGGCAACACATGTGCTTGACACCACGTGTGCTCAGCCACGTGGGCATAAGCACACAAGGGCTCAGGCAGCAAGTGCTCCCTTCCTTTGTTCAAGGTGGCCTTTATAGGGTTTCTCCAACCTGCACCCCTCCTGGGGCTTCTTCCCAGGTAAAAGTCCGTTGCTAAGGAGGTTGCCAGGGAGGATGGGAGTGGTGATGGTCTTCTTTGAAATTCCTTTCCTGGCCTTTTGTTCTTGGAGGAGCTTCTTTGGGTCTTATCAAGCCTTAGTTCCTGTTTTGCTGTTTTCTGCAGGGCTGGCTTTTGTTGCCTCGGGAGGGGGCCCTCCCTGTCTACCTGCCTACATCAATTTGAGCTGATTTTGGGCTCACTCCTCGCTCTGTCCTAAGGGATCACTCCTGGATGTGCTCAGGGGACCATATGGGATGCTGGGAATTGAACCTGGGTTGGTTGCATGCACAGCAAACTCCCTATCCGCTGTGCTATTGCTCTAGCCCTAAAATTTTTTTTTGATCACATCCAGCAGTGCTCAGAACTTACTCTTGGCTTGGTGCTTAAGGATCACTCTTGGTGGGGTTTGGGGACCATATGGAATACTAGGGAGCAAACCTGGGTCAGCCTCACGCAAGGCAAGCACCCTACCCTCTGTACTATCACTCTGTGTTTTATTTTTAAGTAACGTGTGAAGTAATGGGATGACTGGGCACTGCGCAACTTCTCATGCTCTGGTACCAACGTCTTATACCACCTTTTACATCCTTATATTTTTATTTTGTTGTACTTGTTCTTATCACCCCAAACATCCAGACCTCAACTTCACAAAGCTGTGACGTTGTGGGCACCCATTGAGAACCTTACAGCTTATGTAAAGACTTTTTAATTTTGACTCTTGGTTCAGGGTTTGCTCCCATCTCAGTGCTTGGGGGTCACTCCCACCGGCGCTCAGGGGACCATGCAGTGCTGAGGACTGAAGTTGGGCCCCTGCACACAAAGAGTTCATTGCGCCCTCTCTCCGCCCCCCCAGCATAGATTATTTTAAGCTAGAGACGTTTAAGAAGGACACCTGTTCAGGTCCATAATCCTCTCATTCCATATAATGTTCCCATAAATTCCTCAGGGAGTTTCCTGGCCATGCAGAAGACAGAGACCTGCACAAACATCACCCTGAAGGGCCAGAGGGAAAGCGCCAGGGGGAGGTGCTTGCCTTACGTGCTGGCTCGAGCACCACCAGGAGAGTTCCGGAGCACCTGAGTGTGTCCCAAAGCCCTCCCCACTCCTCTCTCCATCCCACCTGACAGTGAGCATCACAGAGCCCCAAGGACATGGTCCCGGACTTCGCTCCCCTTTACTCTGCAGAGGGGGTTGTCCCGAACCCGCCACAAGTGACTCAGAGACGATGATCTCATTTAGACCTGAACCCTACATTCCAGTGTGTCAGATCATACCAGAAAGCTGGAGCCGTCCACAGGGGGAAGGGCATTTGCCCACCTGGGTTCAACCCCCGGAACTCGATATGGTTCCCTGATCCTGCCAGGAGTCAGCTCTGCCTGAGCACCACCGGGTGTGACTCCCCTCCCCCCAAAGAGCATACAGGGTCAAATGCACTCTGTAGGACAGCGACGCACTCACCACATCCGGGCAGATGTCAGGGACGCAGCGTGGCTGCAGTCATGGTACGGAGGGAGAAGCCTGTTTCTTTTACCTTGCTCAGGCCAGGGCTTACTGTGACTCATTAGGGACTTACCAGATGGTTCCTGCAAGGTCAGGAGTGAGCAGGGAGTCACAGAGTCAGCACAGGGGGCACCTGGAATCTCAGGGACAAACTTTTGTTTGTTTGTTTGTTGGGTCACACCCACTATGCCCAGAGCTTACTCCTGACTCTGTGCCCAGGAATTAGTCCCGGTAGACTTGGGGTGCTGGGGACCCAACCCTGGTGGCTGTGTGCAAGCTCTACCCACTGTACTATCGCTCCAACCCCTCTGGAACAAACTTTTTACTCCTTTTTTTGTTTGTTTTTTGGGTCACACTGGCGACGCTCAGGGGTTTCTCCTGGCTCTGCACTCAGGAATCACCCCGGGTGGTGCTCAGGGAACCATATGGGATGCTGGGGATCAAACCCGGGTCAGTCACATGCAAAGCAAACATCATACCTGCTGTGCTTTTGCTCCAGCCCAAACTTTTTACTCTTAAAAAAAAAAAAACACCAACAACAAACTATTTTTGCTTTTTGTGTCACACCCTGCGATGCACAGAGGTTACTCCTGGCTCATGCACTCAGGAATTACTCCTGGGTGCTGGGGTGGGGGTGGGAGGGGGAACCATATGGGAGATCTACCGACTGTGCTATCCTGCTATCCCTCCAGCCCAACAACAAACTTTTAACTCTTACTTGACCCAACAGTCTATCTATGAAATTTTTCCACTAATTCAATATTATAGTGTTCAGAAGGAAGGAAGAAAGGAAGGAAGGAAGGAAGGAAGGAAGGAAGGAAGGAAGGAAGGGAGGGAGGGAGGGAGGAAAGGAGGGAGGAAGGGAAGGAGGGAGGAAGGGAGGGAGGGACAGGTATTAAGTTCCTTCCTTCCTTCCTTCCTTCCTTCCTTCCTTCCTTCCTTCCTTCCTTCCTCCCTCCCTCCCTCCCTCCCTTCTTTCTTTCTTTCTTTCTTTCTATTGAATCATTGTGAGATAGACCCTTACAAAGCTGTTCACGATTAGGCTTCAGTCACACAGTATTCCAACACCCATCCCTCCACCAGTGTACATTTCCCAGCACCAGCGTTCTCAGATTCCCTCCCATCACCCCTCCTCACATCAAGCTTTCTTGTCTCTTGTTTTTGTCCCTATAAACTCATTTGTCTTTTTTTTTTGAGGGGATGAGGGACATACTCAGCAGTGCTCAGGGTTTACTCCTGGCTCTGGCTCTGCTCCCAGGGGTCACTTCTGGACCTGTTGGTGCTCGGGGACCAATGTAGTGCCAGGGACCAAACCCCTGTGTGCTGCATATGATGAAGGGCCCTGCCTGCTGTCCTCTGCCATTTTACTAGAAACCTCTCTGCCTCTTCTCCACAGTCCTTTCTCTCTCTGCCCTCTCCCCGACTCAATCCAGAACTGAATCTCCACATCTCTCTTCTCCTCTGCAGCACTCATGAGCACCCATGCACATTTTCGTGTCATATGTAGAAACGAGCTGTTTTGCAATTCTTTTGCCCTTTAGGGGCTGGAGAGATAGCACAGCGGGTAGGGCGTTTGCCTTGAACGCGGCCGACCTGAGTTTGATTCCCAGCATCCCATATGGTCCCCTGAGCACCGCCAGGAGAAATTCCTGAGTGCAGAGCCAGGAGTAGCCCCTCAGCATTGCCAGGTGTGACCCGAACAGAAAAAAAGAAAAAGAAAAAAGGTTGATCAGTCAGCAGTTTCATACAGTTCTATGTAATCCAAGGTTGATGGGATAATGAAATAAAATACATTGATATTTAATTGAAGGCAGGATAATATCTCTATTACTAACAGGTCTCAGAAATGATTCTTTAGGATTGAAATCCCTGTTCCTTTACTTTCTAGGTGTTTGATCTTGGATGAGTTTCAGATGAGTTACTTGTCCCATCAGTTCTTCAGTCTCTCCAGCCAGGAAAAATAATGAGGTTAACGGTTCCTTAGTGGTCAAGGAAACAGGGCCACACCCAGCAGTGCTCAGGAGTCACTCTTGGCGATGCTTGGGGCACCTTATGGGATGCCAGGGATGGAGCCTGGGTTCAGCCATGAGTAAGGCAAGTGCCCCACCTCCTGAACTCTGAAAACCAAAGGTGCAGAGACAAACGCACTCGGCAGTGAATTCAGGTCTGAGCTGAACTCGGGCCATTATATACATGATGCACATATCTATTTCTATATACACAGAATGCATCTGGCTTTGGGCCACACCAGATGTATCATAGGGCTTAGTCTTGGCTCTGCACGCAGGGGTCATTCCTGAGGCGCTAGGGGGCCCCTATGGGGTGCCGAGGATCGAACATGAATCAACCGGTGGAAGCCAAGTGCCCTGCCTGCCGGACTCTATCTCCAGCCCCCGTCTTCGAAAGCCTTTTTTCACTGTTTCCTTTCCAAAATCTGAAAAATCCTACATTCTCAGACATTCAAAGGGTTCAGAAAAGGACCTTCAGTACTTCCTTCATGGTTATTGCTAAGATTTAGTGAATTAAACTATGTAAAACGATGGGGGGGGAGGCCCGAGCGACAGTACAGCAGGGAGGGCGTTTGCCTTGCACGCAGCCGACCAGGGTTCAATCCCCGGCATCCCATATGGTCCCCCCCGAGCACCACCAGAAGTCATTCCTGAGTGCAAAGTCAGGAGTAACCCCTGAGCATCGCTGGGTGTGACCCAAAAAGCAAGAAGAAGAAAGAAAAAGAAAAAAAACCCAAAAAACGATCGGATGGTAGGCCGCGAGAGGAAGCTCAGTGTAGCTGGTTTGTGTGTGTGTGTGTGTGTGTGTGTGTGTGTGTGTGTGTGTGTGGGAGGGGGGGTCCTCCGGGCGCTATCTGATGCCCGGATCAAACCCAGGTGCCAGCGCGCAGGGCAAGCACCTTAACGCTCCCGTACTACATTTCTGGGCACACCGCTGATGTTGCAGAAATCCAAAGGGTCCAGCCCTGGGGCCTGAGCGGTAAAAGAGCAGGTAGGGCGACCTGGGTTCGGTTCTGAGCACGCCAGAGTGATTCCTGAGCGCAGAGACAGGAGTAACTCTTGGGCATCGCCAGGCGTGACCCAAAACGCCAAAAAAAAGGGGGGTCATCACTTGGCATTCATTTTTATTCAGAGCTTATTCAGCGCGCGGTCTCCGCAACGCTTTGGAGAGGAGCGCAGACAGCAGCCTACAATAGCAGGCCCTCAGCTCGGGTCCAGGCGGACGGGGCCGGAAAGCTCCCGCCCCGGCGCAGCCCCGCCCCGCGCCCCGCCCCCTGCTCCGCCCGCCCCGCACGAGCGCGTCCCGCCCACCCGCGTAGCCCCGCCCACAGCCCAGCACGAGAGCGCTCCGCCCACAACCGCTGCGGCGGCGCCGGCGCGCGGCCCCGCCCCTTCCGCCGCCCCGCCCCCCGCGGCTCGCGATTGGCCGGCGCGGCCAGGCGCTCGCGGCCGAGCGACGCCGCCGCTTTCCCGCCAGCGCGCCGCGCGCTCAGGCCGCGTCTCGGGGCGCGGGGCCCGCCTCAGCGGTTGGCGCCGCCGCGATGTCGCGCCAGAGCACGCTGTACAGCTTCTTCTCCAAGTCGCCGACGCTCAGCGCCGCCACCAGGGCCTCGGGCAGGGCCTCCGGCGAGGGCCGAGCGGCCGCCCCTGCCCCGGCCGCCGGGGACGCGGCCTGGGGCGGGACGGGGTCCGGGCCGGGGGCCGCCGGGGAGGCCGCGTCGCCGCCCGGCCCCGGGAGCCTCAACGGAGGGCTGCGCAGGTGTGCGGGCCCGGGCCGGGGTCCCCCAGCGGGGTGGGGGGGAGGGGCTGCGGGCCGGGGTCGCCGGGTCCCGTAGCGGGGAAGGGGAGGGGCTGCGGGGCCGGGGTCGCCGGGTCCCCCAGCGGGGGGAGGGGCTGCAGGGCCGGGGTCGCCGGGTCCCCCAGCGGGGGGAGGGGCTGCGGGCCGGGGTCGCCGGGTCCCCAGCGGGGGAGGGGCAGCAGAGAAATGTGCTTGGAGCCGGAAGCCCTCGGCCCTGGGCCCTCGGGTCTCCCCGCGTGGGGCGGGGGTGCCGCAGACCTCGGGACCGCTCTCGACCCGGGACCCTGGAGGCCGGGGAGGGGCTGGCGGGCAGCGCGGGGTGGGGGGGCGGGGCGGGGGGCGTGCCCCGTCGCGCTCCGGGTTGCCTGGCCCCGCCGGGTCCCCGCTGTGTGGCGCCCCCGCTGAGCGGCCCCAGAGGCCGAGACCCGGCGCTTGCAGCAGAGAGCGGAAGCTGTGACGGTTTGGGCCGGGTTCGGGCTGCGAACCCGCGACCCCGGCCTAAGCAGCGGGGGCGAGCCGAGTCGCAGAGCCTCGAGTGATCGGGTCGCGCGTGGAAGAGCAGCACAGTGCTCGAGGGGCCCGTGGGATGCCCGGCCCTTCGATCTTTCCGAACCTCTCAGAGAAAAGCCGGAATCTGCTCCCCAGCGCGAGCGGCCGCCCCGTCGTGCAGGGAAGGGCCAACGGGGCCGGCAGCTCCTGCTTACCTGCAGGTCGGTTTGAGGACCTGGTGGGCCTGGTCGGGTCAGCAGGTGGCATCGTAGAGCTGGCAGGTGCTGTATTCACGGATTGTGTTGGAAGGGATGGAGACGTGGGTCCAGAAAGATAACTCGAGGTGGTAGAGACGGTCACTGATTTTTGAGAAGTGGGGTTAAATTGCACAAAGTAAGGTGTTCCTGTGGATCTTTTTCTGGGGTTGGCGCTTGCAAGAAAGGTGCTTTAACCAAAGCCTCGTACTGTCTCTCTGATCCCAATTATCTTACTAAGTTTTGGTGTATTTGGGGGAGAGTTGAGCTACACACCCAGTGGAGCTCAGGGGCTGCTCCTGAATCTGCTCGGGGATCACTGATCACTCCTGGTGGGCCACTGGGCCATTTGGTCCCAGGTATGCAGCTGGGGTTCACCAGATGCAAGGCAAGCAACACCACCAGTGCTGTGTGATCCCATGGTTTTTGGGTTGGTTTTGGGGCTACCTGCGGTGGTGCTCAGAGCTTACTCCAGGCACTCTGCTCAGGGATCATTCCCGGCATGGTTGGGGAACCACATGGGGGTGCTGGGGATCAAACCCAGGTCTGCTCCACGCAAGGCAAGCATCCTGTTTTATCTCGTCCGGCTCCGCATTTTCTTTTTTATGACCCTGGGCTACACCTGGCTTTGCTCTGTGTTTACTCTTGGCTCTGTGCTCTGGGGACCATATCCTGTGCTGAGAGTGCTTCAGGAGTTGGCTTTGTGCATGTCGGTGCCTGCCTTCATCGCCACACATTATCCTGTCCCTAGCTCCTTTTTTTAGAAGAGTTGCTAATCACTTCTTGACATAGTTGTGGGTGTTTTGTGGGTGTCTTCTGAGAATATCATACACAAATGTTCATTTATAGTACTGCAAATAATCGAAAACTCAAGCTCTTAAAGTGTGTTTTTGGTTTCCTATCCATAACTTTGGTAGGAGTTAACCTTAATAGCCCATGGAGAACCAGAGATTCAAAAGGGGGTGTTGTCTGGGACTTTCAAAGAGAAAAAAGGGGTAATTTACAGGAAAATGAAGACACACTTATCTGTGGACTGTCACTGGGGGGAAGAGGACTTCAAACAAACAGGTTTCACTAGCTCATTTTCCTTAGAATGAACCCCAGAGAGGGCTTGCTCTTGGAACCATCCTTCTAGCAAAATTCCATAAGGCAGTTGGGGGTGTGGGGATAAAAGCTCTTCCTGTGTCTCCTGTACCTTAATTGTCTTTAACTTAAAATAGTTTGTATGCAGATGAGCGCATTTTAGAACCCATTTCACTAGCTGAATCTCTTTACAGCCCTCCACCCAGCGATTTTTCCTTGTCCTTTAGGAGGAGACTCCCACCTGTCCCTTAAAATTAGTGTCTTCTGTCAAGATGATTTAACTAGTGACTGGCAAAATGCTTGGGGGACCATATGTAGTATCTGGGACTGAAGTGGAGTTGGTCACGTGCAACGCACTGTCCTTCACTCATGCACTTTCTTTTAGGGACTACATTCAAGGCTTGCATTCTGAATTCATTTTGGGTGCCTGGGGATCAAGTCTAGGGCCTAATATGTGTAATGGATGTACTTCTTCCACTTAGCTCTATCCCTGCTTACAAATCTTTTTCTTTTCCCCTTTTTTTTTGAGGGGGCGGGGGTCAGTGGTACCCCTGATGATGCTCAGGGACCATATTTGGTGAGGGGAAGCTAACTGGAGTTGACTGTATGCTAAGCAAGGGTCTTATTCCCTGTACTTGCACTCTTGACTTACAGCTTCACTTCATTTGTCATGATATACATTGAGAATGTTTTAGGCATACAGTGTTATCACACCCTTCACCTGAATTCCAGTATCCTGCTACCACTGTCTCTAGGTCTGTCTTCTGCTTCTCCCCACCCCCCTGCTTTTTTTTGGGGGGGGAGGGGTGGCACACATTCCTTGTGGTCCTGAGGGGGACCATATGCAGTTCTGGGGATCGAACCTGGGTCAGCTGTGTGCAAGGCAATCACCCTTACCAGCACTGCTTTCTCTCCCACCCCCCTACTCAGTTCTTTTAGTATATGTGCTGCTGAGGCTAGCACCCAGCTCCATTCTTAGAGCAGAATGTCAGCCTTTTTTGTCTGGTATTTTTCCTTCTCTCTCAGACTCAACATGAGTCTCTAATTCCATTCAAGTTGCAGCAAATTGTAAAATTTCATCTTGTCTTATAGCTGAGTATTTCCCTGTATATATAAATTACTTTTTTTTTGCCTACTCCTATTGTTGGGCTGGAGCGATAGCACAGTGGTAGGGCGTTTGCCTTGCACATGGCCTACCCAGCCGACCCGGGTTTGATTCCTCCACCCCTCTTGGAGAGTCCGTCAAGCTACCAAGAGTATCTTGCATGCACGGAAAAACCTGGCAAGCTACCCATGACATTCGATCATTCAATGTGCCAAAACATAGTAACACAGTGGAGACGTTACTGGTCCCGCTCAAGCAAAACAGCTACAGTGCAGTGCTACTCCTGTTGTTGGGCAGTTGGTGATTGTAATTAGCATTGCAGTAAACACAGTTATGTATGCATCTTTTGGAATTACTGTTTTTTTTGTGTGTTCTTGGGGTAGGGGTAGATATCCAGGAATAAAATCACTGGGTCATATGGAAATTCTATTTTGATGTTTTGAGAAGTCTCTATTATTTTTTCACAGAGGCCAGTCAAACCACAGTCCCACTAACTGTGAAGGGCTCTTTTTACCAGCTAGGTTGTTTCTGGCCTGTGTGACAAATGCCATTCTCATTGGTCTGCTAGTTCATTGAAACAGTGATTTGCATTTTCCTAATAATGGTGATTAACACTTCTTTGCTTTTTGGCCATTCTTGTAACTTTGTGAAAGCTTCCTTTCAGCTGCCTCCTCATAGTTGTTTTTCTGTTGAGTTTTGTGAGGGTTTTGTGTCTCTGTTCTTTTGCCAGATGTATGGTGGGTGAATATTTTGTCCACTGTTCTCAGTTCCTCTCTTCTTGGCTTCTTTCCAAGACCTCTGATTTCTTTTAGGCTTCTTTTAAAATACTAACCCATTTGATAATTTAATGGTAACCCTTACCTCGCGGGTAAGTAACAGGTCAATTCATAACCTTCTAAAGGAAAGAATACAGGATTTGTGGGCAGGTGGATCAAGTGGTGGCCACTGGAATAACTGACTTGGTACTGAGGCTTAGGAGTAGGAGAATTCTCCACTGGGGCATCTTGAGAGCTGGGTACAAATGCTTTTAGTTTGGTTTCTTAAGTGGGTTTGAGGGGCTAGAGCAAAAGCACAGCAGGTAGGGCATTTGCCTTGCACCTGGCTGACCCGGGTTCAATTCCCAGCATCCCATATGGTCCCCCGAGCACCGCCAGGAGTAATTCCTGGGTGCAGAGCCAGGAGTAACCCCTGTGCATTGCTGGATGTGACCCAAAAAGCAAAAAAAAAAAAAGTGGGTTTGAGTACTTTCATAGTGATAACTTGGGGCTTTAATTCACAAAGTTTATTTAAAATTTTTTTCTCGGGGAGGGATACACACCTGGCGATGCACAGGGCTTATTCCTGGCTCTGTGCTCAGGGATCAGTCCTGGGTTGACTGTGTGCAAGGCCAAGTGCTTTACCCGCTGCACTAGACACTGCAGCCCCACACTCCTGTACTAGCTACATCATTACAGGTGTCAGGGATCAAACCTGGGTTGTCACATGCAAACACCTTTTACCCACTGCATGATCTCTCTGGCCTCTGAGATTGATCTATATTTTGGGGGACTACAATCAGTCGTGCTAGGGTCTACTCTCAACTCTGTGCTGGGGGGGTGAGGTGGGATCTGGTGGAACTGCATGGTGCTGGGCATGGAACCTGGGTCTTTTATGGGCACAGATCTTTGTTATCTCAGAGTAGGCAACAAATAGTTCCGTTTCATTGGGGTTGCTATATCATGCCACTTTGAATGTCATCTGTACCACCAAGATGACTTTTCTTGTCGAGGTATTTAACTGTAGTCTTGAGAATTTGTGACCACTGTCGATTGTGTTTGGTCGAGCACTTCCTAACTGGTATCCTTACCTTTCACAACTGTTCATACAGGCAGTCATAGTTTTACAAATTAAGGACACTCTAAAAAAATCTTATTTTATACTATTCAACTTTGGGGCTCATGTAGAGATGTTTTATTTTTTTTGCTTTTTGGGTCATACCCGGCAATGCACAGGGGTTATTGCTGGCTCTGCACTCAGGAATTACTCCTAGCGGTGCTCAGAGGACCATATGGGATGCTGGGAATTGAACCTGCTGGGTCAGCTGCGTGCAAGGCAAACGCCCTACCCACTGTGCTATCGCTCCAGCCTCACATTTAGAGATATTTAGTAATTCAAGTTTTCAGGGGAGAAATTAGGTTGAGTCCATCCATTGATGGGGTTAAGACTTAGCTATGTACATGCCAAAACTGGATTCCTTTTCATCTCTTGGAAAGCAGCTATGCTTACCACACTACAACATACACACACACACACACACACACACACACACACACACACACACACAAAAGCCTCCTCCTTTCTCTTTTTTTTTTTGGGCCACACTTGGTGGTGCTCAGAGGTTACTCCTGGCTCTGCACTTGAGGATCACTTCTCATGGGTTCAGGGGACCATATGGGATGCTGTGATCAAATCCTGGTCTGCAGCATGCAAGGCAAAGGCCCTACCTGCTGTGCTACCTCTCTGGCCCCAGGGTATGTTTTAAGTACATACAAGCTTGTGGTTTCTAATAATAGTATGTTAGGGGCTTTGTGGCTAAGCGTTTCTTTGACCACTTAACCACTTAACCTAACCGCAAGGGTGGTTTCTTGCCAGCAGGGATACTTAAGAACTGAAGATTCTGAGTGGGTTTGGGTGTTTGTGTCCTGTTAATCATGGAGTATATTAGTACTGAGGGAGCGCTTATGTAGGAATCTGAGTTGGGATTCTGCTTGGAGGTCTATGTGGTTCGCCTAACAGCAACCTGTAAGTTGAAGTACATGTGCCACAAAGGCCGGGAGACACATACCACCTGCAGTCAGACTGATTCTTGTTTCTCCTGAAGTGTCCAGCATGTTTTATTTTTTTTTTTTTATGCCTGCATGTGTGTCACACCCAGTGTTGCTCGGGTCATTGGAGACCATACTGAGGAGTACCCAGCATGCAAAGTATGTGGCCTGCCCTTTGAACCATGTCCCTCACACTGAAGGAAGAAAGGATGATTTTATGTGATTGGGTCTGAATAGGGTGGCCACACAACTAAGGAGCACTGAAGCACCTGGGTTTTCTTGTAACGTGATTGTGTTACTCTTACAGTTAGTGAAAGCTGTTAAGGTACTTGAGCAGATTTTATCGGTTATTGTGGGCTGTACTGAAGGATTCTTCTAGCTTGTTAACTAGTTTACTCCCTCTCTCTCCCCCTCCCTCCCTTCCTCTCTCTCTCTCTCTCTCACACACACACACAGCTTTTGGGCCACACCTGGCAACTGGTACGGCTCTGCACTCAGGTTATTTCTGGCAAGCAAAAGGGACCCTATAGGATGCCTGGGAGCCAGTTTGGGTTGGTGTGAGGCAAACGCCCTGTCTGCTGTACTGTGGCTCTGTCCTAGGACTCAATATATTGTTTGTTGTGGTGCCAGGGGTTGCGCTGGCAGCATGGAGTAGGGTAGAGCCAGGGATCAAACTCAGCTTCCTCCATTCTGAGCAACTACTTTATTGCTGTGCCACACCCCTGGGTTCTACATTGGTGGTGCTGTATGCCACAATTATGCAGTGGTGTGTAGGGGCTCCTCCTGGTTCAGTGCTCACTCCTGTGATCTTGAGGGGCCATGTGGTACTGGGGCTCCTAGACTCTCCAGATTCGTTAGTTTGTATTCCTCACCCAGTGCTGTTGCTTTTTGTTAAAGTACAGTTTTACCTTTTTTCTTCTCCCCTTTCCTGTTGATGTTGGGGTGTGGCACACAGTTTGGTTCTGATGCTTGCCTGGGATCAGAGCCTGTAGCTGTCATGCTTGACTGCTGAGCTGCCACGATTGCACTCGGTGCGTGTTTGCTTCATGTTTGCAGGGCATGTCCTCCAGCTTGCTGAGCTATCACTGAGCTCATGCGAGGTTGTCTTTGTGTGTGTGGGAGAGGGGTTTGGGGGCCACACCTGGCGGTGTTCAGGGATTCTGTCTGCCTCTGTGCTCTGTTCAGAGATCACTCCTATTGGGACTTGGGGGACCATGTAGTGCTGGTGATTGAATCTGGGCCAGCAACATGAGGCAAGTGCCTTACCCACTGTATTATCTTGAATGACTGAGGAATATCTTGCTTTAATACCAGAAACCTTATTTATTTTTTTTTTGTGGGAGTGGGTTATGGGCCACGCCTCCTTTTGCGAAGGGACCAAACTGGGGTTGGCCATATGCAAGACAAGTCCCTTAGCCCCCTGTATTACTTCTGGCTCACTAAAAACCATTTTATTTGAGTTATCTTAACATAGTAAGCTTGTCTTAAGAAATGACTTGTACATCTGACTTAAAATAGTCATTCTGGGATTGAGTGCCTGAATACTTCAAGTGTTTGTGTATGTTGTGTGTTGTTTTTGAGCCACGTGGTGCTGGGGTCGGTCACACCAGGATTGGCTGCATGCAAGGCAGATACTTTAACTCATGTACTCTCTCTAGCCCAGTGCCTGGAGATTTTAAAGGCATCTTAATGATATCTTATTTGGAAATGCCTACTTGAAGGTAATTGTAGGTGAATCAAATACTAACCAAATTGTTTATTTCTTTTTGGCAACAGTTCTTGTGACTTCACACCTGGTGATTTGGTTTGGGCCAAGATGGAGGGTTATCCCTGGTGGCCTTGCCTGGTTTACAATCACCCCTTTGATGGAACATTCATCCGTGAGAAAGGGAAGAAGTCTAAGTCCATCCGAATTCATGTTCAGTTTTTTGATGACAGTCCAACCAGGGGCTGGGTTAGCAAAAGGATGTTAAAACCATATACAGGTAAGAGGGGACTTGAGGGAGGAGGAGAGCAACAAGGGGAGAGGGAAGGAGGGGGGAGGAGCAGAGAGAATGTAGAATACATGCTGATGAATGAGCTAAGCATTAAATCTCCCATGAAGTTGAACTGCAGTATTGTTGTGTGACATGGAATTGAAATTTTTGTTCTTGGCGGTAACTGAAGCAGTATCATTCCTTGAAAGGGGAAAATAAAATCTTTCTGATTGGATGTTAAAATTTGGCCCCAAATACCAGATTCCATCATGAAAAGGTGTTAACAGTGTGTACCCATGGCATGGATCTGAAAGCCGTCCAGGCAGGTGGGCTGTACAGTGCCCACAGCAGGGACAGATGTGTTCTGCTTGGCCTCTGGTAGCTCTGCCTGTAGGGTTTCTCAGTGGTGTGAAGTGTAGAATCTTGACTTTCATGTCCTACGTCTCGCATTATTTACCACAGAGGCCAGCAGTCTGCCCGCATAGCTTCACGGTTCGGGGTGCCACACGGTGCCAGTACCCTCCATGGTTCTGGGATGTTGTTAGGCTCAGTATTTTATAGTCATTACAGGGTTGGTTTTGTAGACAACTCTGGGAATCATGCTTCTTGGTTAGAATCTGCTGACTGGGCAGGGCCCACTTCAGTCAAGTCTGGAAATCTGTTGTGCAGCTTTAGTGGATGGAAAAAGAATGAGGAAATTTGATTCTACCTTCATTAGTTTGCTGTGTTACCTTGGTCAACCAAAGTAACTTTTTTTTTTTTTAGCTTTTTTATTCCTATTTAAAAGTGAGGGGCCAGAGAGATAGATAATACAGGGGTTGAGGAGCTTAGCGGCCAAGACTCAGAGACTATAAAATCCAGATCCCAGAACCGCGCGGCCGCATTTGCGGCCGCGCAACATCTTATCACAACTTTTTTTTATGACATCTTATTGTCTCATTCCTATTTTGGACAAACTTGCAGGCTATCGAATGTAGCCTGCCCACAGGGCAGAGTCTGGCAAACTCCCCGTGGCGTACCAAATATGCCAAATACCAGTAACAATGATGGGTCTCATTCTCCTAAAATAGCCTTGAATATAATCTCAGGGCTAGGATGAAAAGAGACGTTACTGGGGCCTGCTCGAGGCAATCGACGAATAACAGGATGATGAAATGAAATGAGGAGCTTGAATTGCTGGCAGGTGGCCCTAGTTAGATCCCTGGTACCATTTTTGTATGCTCCCGCCCAGTCTTAGGTCAGTAAAAGACACTAAGTGGTCATTTAAGGCAACTTGAATGAAATAAAATAGGTAATTTCAGTTTCACCACATTTTCCTTGTAAATTCTGTCCCACATCAAGGCTTACATTGTTGTATAATATTAAATATACTTCATTCTTAAGTATTGGGGCAAGTGCTGAGAGTATGGTCATAGTCACGGTCCTCCCATTATCTATTTGCTTGAGCGGGCCCAGTAACGTCTCCATTGTGACACTTGTTACTGTGTTTGGCATATCGAATACGTCATGGGGAGCTTGCTAGGCTTTGACGTGCGGGCAAGATACTCTCGGTAGCTTGCCGGGCTCTCTGAGAGGGGCGGAGGAATCCAACTCGGGTCGGCCATATTGGCTGTGTGCTATCGCTCCAGCCTGGGGCAAGTACTGAAGGATGAACTAGTTCTCCCCCCAATACATATGAATATATATATATATATATTTCTTTTAGGTTCAAAATCGAAGGAAGCCCAGAAAGGAGGGCATTTTTATAGTGCAAAGCCTGAAATACTCAGAGCAATGCAACGTGCAGATGAAGCTTTGACTAAAGACAAGACTAAGAGGCTTGAATTGGCAGTATGTGATGAGCCCTCTGAACCAGAGGAAGAAGAAGAGATGGAGGTGTGGCCTGTTGCAAACACTTCTTCATTGAGAGATGAAAACGCAAGGGAGGGGGTGAGGCTTATTAAACTGATACTTGTTTTAACATACATACCTATAATTCAATCTTGACAGCTTCTTAACACCCTCCCACCACTCCTCCCCCCCTTAAATCCAGGCCTTTAAACATGCAAGGTATGTGCTCTTCTGCTTTTAAACCTTGGATTTAAAAGTCTTCAAAGTCTTCAAGCCTGCTACAGACAATGGTGGTTGCACTGTTTTTTTGACAAGTTGAGAGCTAGGTAGTAATAACAACTAATACATTTGTAATACTGTTGTAGTAAGCCTCTAAATGAGGGAGGGGATGATTACTGAGTCTTGAACATTTTCCATATTTATGGTTTTAATTTTTTTGGGTGAATTTCGGGTTGATAATAATCCTAAATAATCCGAGGTTAAGTAACCTTGAAGTACAGTCTTGGTTCAGTCACTATTTGAGTGAATTAAATTCTGTTAAATGAACAAATAATTTCATTTAAAGTTACCATTATTCTCAATTTAGTAATTGAGGAAGTTGGTGGGTATTTTAAGAAAATCTAAGTTTTTAATCTTTTTGAGATTTAGATGGTATCTGGTAGAAATGTCAGCTTAATTAGGTTTAGAAACTGGATAGAAACCAGAGATGATTAGGAGAACCATAAGTGAATGTGCTTTTCCCAGGAGGGTTTAGCTGGTTTGTGGAAGAGCCAACTATATGGATATGATTAAGTTTGATACTTTCTTACACTAAAGGATTTATAAACCGGCAATATCTTCCTGACGTGCCCATCTATAAGAGGTGACTCTGGAGGGAAGGTAGCAGACATTTTTGGAGAGTGGGGTGGGGTGGTGGCGGTTCCAGGGATCAAGCTCATGTGTCATGCATGCAAGGATAGAACCCTCATAAAAGAATGTCTTAATCTTGTGACTCAAGTTTCCATGCGATATGAAATGGAAATTTATGTTTGAGAAAGAATGTTTCCTCTGGAGGTGGATATTTCATAGATCACATTTTCCCCAAATTTTTTTTGAATACTCTAATGAAAAATACTTTATTGCCTGCCAGGTAGGTGCAACCTATGCATCAGATAAAAGTGAAGATAATGAAATGGAGAGTGACGAGGAAGTGCTGCCCAAGGTGCAAGGATCTAGGAGAAGTAGCCGCCAAGTGAAAAAGCTGAGGGTTATATCCGACTCGGAGAGTGACGTCGGGGGCTCAGATGTGGAATTCAAACCAGATACTAAGGAGGAAGGCAGCAGTGATGAAATGAGCAGTGGAGCAGGGGAGAGTGACAGTGAGGGCCTAGACAGTCCAATCAAAGTTGCTCCAAAGCGGAAGAGAACAGGGACTGGAAATGGCTCTATCAAAAGGAAAAGTTCAAAGAAGGAAATCCCCTCCGCTGCCAAGCGAGCCCCTGGTCTTTCACCTGAAACAAAGAATACTTTGAGTGGTTTCTCTGCCCCTCACAGTTCTGAATCCCAAGCCCCTGTTGGTGGAGTATGTGATGATAGTCGCTCTCTCTGGTATCATGAAACTTTAGAATGGCTTAAGCAGGACAAGAGGAGAGACGTGCACAGGAGGCGACCTGACCACCCTGATTTTGATGCATCCACTCTGTATGTGCCTGAGGATTTCCTCAATTCTTGTACTCCTGGGATGAGAAAGTGGTGGCAGATAAAGTCTCAGAACTTTGATCTCGTCATATTTTATAAGGTGGGAAAGTTCTATGAGCTCTACCATATGGATGCTCTTATTGGAGTCAATGAACTGGGTCTTGTGTTCATGAAAGGCAACTGGGCCCATTCTGGTTTTCCTGAAATTGCATTTGGCCGGTATTCAGATTCCTTAGTGCAGAAGGGCTATAAAGTTGCACGAGTGGAACAGACTGAAACCCCGGAAATGATGGAGGCCCGATGCCGAAAGATGGCGCACATATCTAAGCATGATAGAGTGGTGAGGAGAGAGATCTGTAGGATTATTACCAAGGGGACACAGACATACAGTGTCCTAGAAGGGGATCCGTCTGAGAACTACAGTAAATATCTTCTCAGTATCAAGGAAAAAGAGGAAGATTCTTCTGGTCACAGTCGAGTGTATGGTGTGTGTTTTGTTGATGCCTCACTGGGAAAGTTTTTCATAGGTCAGTTTTCAGACGATCGCCATTGCTCCAGGTTTAGGACTCTCGTGGCACACTACCCTCCAGTCCAAGTCTTGTTTGAGAAAGGAAACCTCTCAACGGAGACCAAGACGATTCTCAAGGTTTTGCTATCTTCTTCTCTTCAGGAAGGTCTGGTACCAGGCTCCCAGTTTTGGGATGCAGCTAAAACACTAAGAACTCTACTCGAAGAAGGATATTTTACAGAAAAGTTAGGCAAGGATAGCGGGGTGATGTTACCTGAGGTGCTTAAAGGTATGACTTCAGAATCTGATGTTATTGGGTTGACACCAGGAGAGAAGAGTGAATTGGCCCTTTCTGCTCTAGGTGGTTGTGTCTTCTACCTCAAAAAATGCCTTATCGATCAGGAACTTTTATCAATGGCTAATTTTGAAGAATACATTCCCCTGGATTCTGACGTGATTAGTGCTACCAAACCTGGTGCTCTCTTTGCTAAAACCAATCAACGAATGGTGCTAGATGCTGTGACATTAAGTAACTTAGAGATTTTCCTGAATGGAACAAATGGTTCTACTGAAGGGACTCTGTTAGAAAAGATTGATACTTGCCATACTCCTTTTGGGAAGCGTCTCTTAAAGCAGTGGCTTTGTGCCCCGCTTTGTAGCCCTTATGCAATCAACGACCGCCTGGATGCTATCGAGGATCTCATGGATGTGCCTGACAAAGTCTCTGAGGTTGTAGACCTTCTCAAGAAACTTCCAGACCTTGAAAGGCTCCTGAGTAAAATTCATAATGTTGGGTCTCCCCTAAAGAGCCAGAATCACCCTGATAGCAGGGCTATAATGTATGAGGAAACAACATACAGCAAAAAAAAGATTATTGATTTTCTTTCTGCTCTGGAAGGATTCAAAATAGTATGTAAAATTATAGGGATCATGGAGGATACCGTTGGTGACTTTAAGTCTAAAATTCTTAAACAAATCATTACTCTGCAGACCAAAAACCCCAAGGGCAGTTTTCCTGATTTGACTATCGAACTGAATCGATGGGATACAGCTTTTGACCATGAAAAGGCTCGAAGGACTGGGCTCATTACTCCCAAAGCAGGGTTTGATGCTGATTATGACCAAGCTCTTGCTGATATTAGAGAAAATGAACAGAGTCTCCTGGAATACTTGGAGAAACAGCGCAGTCGAATTGGCTGTAGGTCCATAGTCTACTGGGGGATTGGTAGGAATCGTTACCAGTTAGAAATTCCAGAGAGTTTCACCAACCGTAATTTGCCAGAAGAGTATGAGTTGAAATCCACTAAGAAGGGCTGTAAACGATACTGGACAAAAACCATTGAGAAGAAATTGGCTAATCTGATAAATGCTGAAGAACGCAGAGATGTGTCACTGAAGGACTGCATGCGGAGACTGTTCTACAACTTTGACAAAAACTACAAGGATTGGCAGTCTGCTGTGGAGTGCATTGCAGTACTGGGTAAGAATTTCAGTAAACTTTGGTTACTCTGACCCGTGTTCCAGTTGTACATTGGGGTATAAATCCTCTGGAGGAAGCCCACTGTTGCATATCCATAAACACAAGTAATGTATTTTGACAGTACATGTGACTTTCCATATAATTATGCACAACGACTAGGTTACCTTAGCAGGGTATTTACGGGAAACTTGTTTTTGGAGTACACCTGGCTCTGTGATCACTCGTTGCTGGTAGTGGTCGGGGGCCACGTGTGGTGCTGGAGATCAAACTTGCTGTGGACAAGCTGTGCACAGACAAGCACCCTGTCTGCTGAGTTGCCTCTCACATCCCACTGGAAACTTTGGGGCTACTCCTGGCCTGCTGCTTGAAGGTGGCTTTTGGCAGTTTAGTTTTGGGGCCACACCCACCCATCTGTGTCTAGCCCCAACATCTTGTTCTATTCCTTTTGTTGAGCACTCATTCCTTAAGCCAGCTTACAAATTGAGCAGTTTAAAATGTTCAAACTGAGTTTCTTTTCTTCCCCCATCAGTGTCTCTGTTGTCTGGATATTTGCCTCTCATAAGGAATTAATAGATTTAGGATGTTATTAAAGAGAGAAGAGAGGCTATCCTCACACCTCAAGATATTTTTTAGCTTCCCCTTAAGTATTTCTCTGTCCACATAGGGTGCTAGGATTGTTGGGCTGGGATTGAAATTTTTTCTCAGTTTCACTACAAGTGCAATAACACTGAACATGTATAACGTAGAGATAATATTGTCACTAACTAGTGGCTGTTAAACTGCTATCTCCAAAAACCAAGTTGAATGTGTCACCTCCACCAAGACATTTTTGGGAGACTTCAAGCATCTGGGTCTGTAAGTACGTCAAAACTCACAACTTCTATCCTTTTTTTAAAACAGATGTTTTGCTGTGCCTAGCTAACCACAGCCACGGGGCTGATGGTCCTATGTGTCGCCCGGTGATTGTATTGCCAGAAGAACACACCCCCCCCTTCTTAGAACTTAGAGGAGCACGCCATCCCTGCATTACAAAGACTTTTTTTGGAGATGATTTTATTCCTAATGACATTCTAATAGGTTGTGAGGAAGAGGATGAAAGTGGCAAAGCTTTTTGTGTGCTTGTTACTGGACCAAATATGGGGGGCAAATCTACACTTATGAGACAGGTAAACTGAACTTTTTGTTTAATCCTAACACTTTTATTTTCTTTTAGTCACCATGAAATTACAAAGGATTTTTAACACTTCAAAGAGTGACTGTGTTAAATGCTTTCGACTACCCTATTTCAGTTAGCACACTAATTAGAAGTTTCTTATTTAAGTTGAACATGTCCTTTATGGGACAGATGTCTGATAGGGAATTTCCTTATGTTTTTGGACATCCCTACGGTACTCTGGGACTGTATGTGGTGTCAGGGATGCGAACCAGATTCAGACACATGCAAGGCAAAGTGCCTTAACTCCTATGACATGCTTTGGCTTGGTTGAGGTTTCATTTCCTCTCAAGGCAGATGTATTAACTGAAATTTCACAAAAGTTGTATGTGTTTAAACTGGCTTCTCCTGTAGAACTCTTCTTATAAAAGAACTCTGGAAACAAATCAAATAGTCAGAGCTGCTTTTATGGTACAGACAGTAAGTGTTTTTGTCTTTTCTCTATACCAGAGATTGGTTGGTCAGTCACTGTGCTAATGTGAACTTTAAAGGGTTGCCAAGGAAAATGTGACAGATTCTTTGCCATATTTTGGTCAACCAGATTTCCTACTTAGAGCAAGCAGTATGATATACTAGTGAAGTATAGTCATTCTCAATCCTAGACACACAGAAGCTTTCGGTCAAGTTTGTTATCTAGGATTGAGAATTACTGTAGTAGTAGTTTTAGGTTCATTTAGATACTAGCATCTTGCTTCACTTTTCAATTTAGGATTAAAAAAAGTTAAAACATTTGTGAAGTATTTTTCTATTTCCTTCAGTACCATAAAGACCTTTCCTTTCCTCCATAGGCTGGTCTGTTAGCTGTGATGGCACAGTTGGGTTGTTATGTGCCTGCTGAAGTATGTAGGCTAACACCTATTGACAGAATATTCACCAGACTTGGTGCCTCAGACAGAATAATGTCAGGTGAGATTTCCCCCACTTGTCAGTTAACTGCTTCTAGTTTGCACACAACCATTTAAAATCTATGCTAATAGTTGCATGAGATATCAAATGATGATCAAAACCTAAAGCCACCAATTCATGTCTTTGTTTCAGGTGAAAGTACATTCTTTGTTG
Organism: Sorex fumeus; assembly: GCF_029834395.1. Lineage (NCBI taxonomy): Eukaryota > Metazoa > Chordata > Mammalia > Eulipotyphla > Soricidae > Sorex > Sorex fumeus. The sequence goes on along the minus strand of NW_026606060.1, from coordinate 4,042,881 downwards.
AATTGAGTGAAACAGCCAGTATACTTACACATGCAACCTCACATTCTTTGGTGCTTGTGGATGAATTAGGTAAGGCCATCAAGTTTCCATTTGAAGGCAGTGTGAAGTATTAAAAAGTCCAGATACAGTCACCTTTTTCAGATAAACTTGGTTTTTGGGCCACACATGGCAGTGCTTGTGTGACCGTGTAGGAATGAACCCAGATTAGCTGCATGTAAGGAAAAGGTTCCCTACCCACTGTACTCTCTCCAGCCTCACTAACATTTCTGAGCTAAGATTAGACAGTGTTGTATATATTCCTCACCCCCTTTAGCGGCCTCACCCTGTAGTGCTCGCTCAACACACTAGCCTGTTGAGTTGCTATCTCTTGGGCCTCAAATACTTGAAGAGAATTTCTGAAAACCATAGGGACTTGCTTTCTAAAAGTAATAAACATGCCGTATTTACAGGATTGATGTACTAGCCCCGCCCCCCCCCCCCCCCCATTTTTGGCATGAGGGATGAAGATTTCTTTGTGAAGTTCATACTCTGGTATTACAAGGCACACTGTATTTATGCGTATTTTACTTACAGGAAGAGGCACTGCAACATTTGATGGTACAGCAATAGCAAATGCAGTTGTTAGAGAACTTGCTGAGAATATAAAGTGTCGCACACTGTTTTCTACCCACTACCATTCATTAGTTGGAGATTATTCTCAAAATGTTGCAGTGCGCCTAGGACACATGGTAAGTGCAGGTTTTTTGAAAGAATCAAATCAGGTAAGAACTATACTGCTAAAAAGTATGTAAATATATCTAAGCCTTTTCCCCCCCTCTCCCCTTTAAGGCATGCATGGTAGAAAATGAATGTGAAGATCCCAGTCAGGAGACGATCACCTTCCTATATAAATTCATTAAAGGAGCTTGTCCTAAAAGCTATGGCTTTAACGCAGCTCGACTGGCTAATCTTCCAGAGGAGGTTATTCAAAAGGGACATAGAAAAGCAAGAGAATTTGAGAAGATGACTCAGTCACTGCGATTATTTCGGTAATTTTAATTTTGCCATGTACCTGAAATTCTAAGGGGAATGGGATACGCAGTGTAAAAAAAGTAAACTAAAAAAAGAATTTTTTTTCCTTTTTTAAATTTTAAGGGAAGTCTGCCTGGTTAGTGAAAGGTCGACTGTAGATGCTGAAGCTATTCATAAGTTGCTGACTTTGATTGAGGAGTTATGATCTACATTGGAAGCTTTGACTGGACAAAGGTGGTAAATTCAGACAACATTATGATCTAATAAACTTTATTTTTTAAAAATGACCATTTTTCCATTTTCTTTCTAGGAAATTAAACCCTTTTAATTCTTATCTACCTTCTACATAATGGTTATTGAATACTCCACAATATATTAAGTCTAGATGTTATGGTACATGCATACACTTTCAGGCTGTTTATACCCACTGTCACCAATACACAGAAATGGGGGTGGGGGTGGGGAGCTATGAAACTGTATAGGGCTGTATATATACTTGTCTCAGCGTAATGCAGGAAACTTAATTTCCAGCAGTTTGTCTAAACTGTTCAAAAAAAAACTATGAACAGAGTTCAAATACAGGACTGTTTTGAAGAGACTTTCTAAAGTGTACTTTAAAACATAGTAGTTTTTACCTTTCACAAAAACTGAGTTACAAGAATACTTTTTGTTTTACAGTGTATCCCTTCCTAGGAAGTCTCATTAAAACACTCACTTTTTCTAGGGGTGATTTTGAATGCTGCACAGGGAAGGGAAGGAAATAATAGTCTTAACTTTTCTTAAAGGATACCAGAAACATTGCTGGATATAATTTAAGATTAGTGTTTTCTCTTTCATAGAAAGAACGTACATACTGGGACATGAGTACAGTTTACAGCAAGTCTAGGTGTGCTAACAAAACAGGGCACATTCAAGTACAATAAGATTTTGCTTGAAATTAAAAACAAACTACATGAGATTAAAGCATTAAAATCATATTTCTCAATCTGAATACATGTTAAAAAATAAAAAAAAGCAGAAGTGCTAGCTCACATTTTTACCATATTACAAAAGCAATTGGTACCCATGTCCGTAAGGCAGCAACAAAGCTGCTTGTCTATTGAAGAGTACTACTGCAAACTGGACTGCATTCAATGCTAGTTGTAAAAACACCAGCTTTTTTTCAGAAGTTGGTATCTGTACAAAATTGCAGCTTATTTTCTTCACTTCTGTCCCTTCAAAAGTCTTTACACAGTAATGCTAAAACACCCAGCTTTGAGATCCTGAGTCAATATATTGCCACTTTCTTTTTGGTAGCTTGAGCTTCATAGTGTCAACTGACCTTGTATATCCATTTTTAATACAGTCTCTTCCTGTAGCATGGGCAAATTTTAAATCTTCTTCCAAAAAAATGTTTTAAGTTATGATGTTAGAATGGCAGAACTTTCTCTTTAGGGAAGGAATTCAGTTGTGCTGCAATGTATTAGATTCTATAGGTGGAGCAGAGTCATATAGTGTATCTGTATCGTGTGTAGGCTCACCAGCTAATGTACAAGGATTAGACAATGTTCCAGCACCACAGTCACAGAAAAACCTAAAGCAAAATGAAAACCCAAAAATTAGGAAAGTGAGGGGTGGGGTGGAATAGGGTAGTATAGCAAGCAAGTGTGCTACATACCTATCATGTCTAATAAACTCTACATCATGTCCCTGATGGCACTTCTTAATGCAGTTCACACATATGGCATTTCGATCTGTGGTGTTACAAGTGTGACATCTAAAAAGCAAAAGCTTGTATTATTTTTCTAGAACATGCTATTTATTCAACATAGTATATTTTGCTTTTCTTACCCTGTAACTTTTGGCTTACAAAAAAAAAAAGGACCCAAAGCAAAATTGATGGCTGTGGCCTAGGTTAATTCTAGAGAGGACTTTCAGTGGAATAAATTAATTTGTCATGCCTTTTAAGAAAATGACTGACTTGTAAGTTACAGAAAGGCAGCTGAAAAATTTATCAAAATTTTAACTAGGAAAAAAGGTAGTGCAAAATCGGCAAGTCTGGCAGCTTTTAAACTCCTAGGAAAACAATGAGAAACACTCTATGTTCCCAGTTGATACCAATAGTTAATATGGCAATTTACATCTTTTTCAGAAAAAAGCAACTTGTAAGTGAAAGATAAAGATGCTGGGTTTCAATTTTGAACCACTTTAGAAAAAGTAAGCAAGTCATTTCCCAGTCATTTCCCCCTTTCAAAACTCAAATAATTCAGAAATATACCTGTAGAAATCATGCATGGGATAGCTGGTATAACTTGATATTTTATATAAACATTGGCCTCTACTAACAGCCTTTTCTATGGCATCTTGATTGTTCATTATTTTGTTATCTGTAATAGAAGAAATAAATAAAATTCTAGAGGACACAGTAAAAAACAGGTTCATTGTGATAGAGGGTATTATCTATAATGTTTTTAAAAAATGCCCAAATTGCCAAGGTTGAGAATAGAGATGATGCTTCTTTGCAAGATGCTCCTTACAATAGTTCTCGTTATTGATAACTTGTAATGATAAGAGTGCATCAAGTTATCAACAGTGGCTTCTAATAATCTTCATGCCATATTTCATATACAGGCAACACAAATGCCAACATACCTTTCATTGTCACATTAACACCAGATGCTAAAAATAAGCCTCCAAACCGGTTGTTAAAAATCTGATTGCCTTCTAGTGTTGCAGTTGCATGATTTGTAATTTCAATACCTGAAGTAAAATGTACAAAAAGCAGATGCATCACTTTATATAATTTCTTCAGAGAAGCCTGAACTATAGCAAGTGTAGTAAATTACTTATAAAGTACATCAATTCCCTCAACAACTAAAATTAGAATACAGATTTCCAATTACTGGCCTCACACTTTATACTGTTAACAAGTCCAATATACTTGTAAATGTCATAATATAGCTTGTAAGTCTATTAATCACGATTGCAACCATCCTGTTATTCGTCGATTGCCTCAAGTAGGCCCCAGTAACGTCTCCTCTGTCCTAGCCCTGAGATTTTTAAAAAAGTGCCATATTCAAGGCTCTTTCAGAGTTAGGAGAATGAGACCCATCATTAAGTCTATTAATAACATTTAAATATTTGCCCAGAAGTATGTTTAGGCAGCAGCTAGCGTGCATTTGAAATAGGGAGATTGTTACTTGGAATTTATGCTTTGAACTGGCAAAAAGTTGCAATTATTTGAACTCCCAATGAACTACAAGCCTATCCAGTGTTTATAATTATGATGAATAGCAAAGCAGTATTTTAACTTGTCACTTCTGCAGCACATGTTGCAAAAGAAAATATATTACAAATCAACATTTAATGTACAGACAACAAACTACAGGTAACAAGAAAATACAAACCTGCAGCAAATCCATCAAATATTCTGTTTTTCCTTAAGACTGGATGACTATTAGTACTGATGAGAACACCTGCTTGAGCATTCCTGAAAATATCATTTTCTTCAAGAAGACCTATAATAAAATATTTCCTAGGATTAAAGCTAATGCATATAATGAATTTTAGTAGCCTTTTGGGTGGTATTTAGTTTTTCTTTTATTTTTCGTATTAACTACATTGTCAAATCCACGGGATTAATTTTTTTAGCCAAGAAGAAACTTTATTAGTAACCCTGAAATGCTAAAGAGTAGAATTTAACCAAAAATTGCTCCAAATGGCAGATAACCATTCTAAAGAAAAACTGGAAATTCCACAGCAGGGAAATCCATTACTCATCATTGCATCCCCAGTGCAATCAACACCTAGTTGATCCTCAGTGGACACTACTGAATTAAAAACGTAATTCTTTTGGAATAAATCTTTAGTACTGGCAATGGTTCAAGGTCAAGTCCTGAAATTTCTGATCATTAACATTCCTTTATCCATTCTTCTGCTACATCCCACTCCCACTTCCAAAGACACCCACAAAACTCATGTTCCTTTCACGGGGCTGGGACACATGCTTTGCATGTGGGAGGGAGACCTGGGTTCAAAACCTAGCATTGCATGGTTGTGTGCCCCCTGCACCCCCCAACAAAAGCTGCTTTCAGAATAAAAATTGTTAACCACCCCCCCAAAACAGTACAGCATAAAATTAACTTTTCCTTGAGCTGAGCAAGCAAGTAAGTAGTACAGCATATGCATTTTGTATACCAGGTGCTAGGTTTGACCACCCCCTGCCCCCCCCCCCCCCCCGCACTGTCACCCAGTTGTTCATCAACTTGCTTGAGTGGGCCCAGTAACAACTCCACTGTGACAATTTTTACTGTGTTTGGCATATCGAATACGTCACGTGTTGCTTGCCAGGCTTTGCCGTGTGGGCGAGATACTCTCGGTAGCTTGCCGGGCTCTCCGAGAGGGACGGAGGAATCGAACTTGGGTTGGCCATGTTGACCCCTTGTATGGCAAACGCTCTACTGCTGTGCTATCGCTCCAGCCCCCCTTTCCCCTCACCCCGCACATAATCTGAAATAACGTCCCTCCTCCCTCACATACTGCTTATTCCCCTGTACTATCTTGGATTCCTCTGGTTTCTATCATTTTCTTTCCAGCAATGTTTTGTACTCTCTGCTAGGTTTTAAATTTTCCTTTATCAAATTTTCTTTCTTCTGGCAGTGTAACACTGAATAAGAGTGAGCTGAGCACTTGATGTCTTCAATACTGATTCTGATTTTGAGAAGGCACACTATCAGTTTACTAGTCCGAAAAATGGGCACAAGAAGCATGGATCACATGTAAAAGTATGAAGCACTAAACATTAGCTAATAATTCCTTCAAAAAAATCTACTCACATACAGCAAACTAGAACTAGTTCATTACTAGAGTTTCTTTGCTCCCTGAGGATGTGAAATATGTTTTCACTTCTGTAGACATTTGTCCTATCGGTGGTATTTAACGGGCTGGAGCGATAGCACAGCAGTAGGGCGTTTGCCTTGTGCACAGCCGGCCCGGCTGAGCCAGGTTTGATTCCTCTGTCCCTTTCGGAGAGCCCGGCAAGCTACCCGTGACGTATTCAATATGCCAAATACAGTAAAAACAAGTCTCACGATGGAGACGTTACTGGGCCAGCTCGAGCAAATCGATGAACAACGGGAGGACAGTGCTACAGTATTTAACAGACTTCTAAATTGGTTATCCCTTTGGACAAAGTATTCCAAGTCACTGACTCTAAATCTTTCGTATGTCCACTATAACTTCCAAGTGCTGATAAGATCCAGTCCAAACTCCCTACTGCATATACAACATCCTGTTTCTTCTCCATTCTCAACTTTCAGTAATTCTTGCCTTACTAAACCACTTTGGTTCCTTTAACCTTTGTTTATAATATGCCACTCCATTGTACTAAAATCTTTCTGGACATAATACCATTTTATTCATTTTATGATTGGTATCTGTATCACATGGCTGGTAAAAGGGTGGCCAACTAATACACAAAATTTAAAAAATGCAGTATTTGTGCTTTTAATACCTAAAATGGCCTGTTCCCTCAACCGCCACCCACAATTTACCAGTGCATTCTCAACTTTCAAGAGTGATTTTACCCATGAACCTTTTCTCTAGACCTTACAAATAAACCAACCATTCTGCAGTGTTTATTTTACCTTGTAAAAACAATCAGATGCCATTTTTGTATGCAATTATAAGCTTTTTGAGTCTACTAATACAATCATGATTTGGTTGGAGTAATTTTCAGTGAAGTCTTGGTATGTCTGAGTAAGCTAGCTATTCTTCCACAAAGATACATACAATGTTGGGTTACTGATCTTTCAGGAATGGTGATGAATTTACCTTCAATATACTTCCCCAATCCCTATGAATAACATGTAGTTGCAAGGGGCAGTGACTGGAACTTTTGCCTCAGTGCAAAGTGAGCAGACCTTGATGGATACCAAACCAGGCACACTTTGGTTTCATTAGTTCCATTGGCCAACAAACACAGTTGTAAACAGGTACAAAGCAATACTTGTTTACTACAGACATTTTTCACATATTTACAGATTAATTTCTCACACCTACTTCTACAAATCGGCTTTGAAGTTTATTATACTCATATCACTGTTCTGAGTAATAAAGGTTCAGAGAGAATGTAAACAAAGTATGCTACCTTAAAAAACCTTAACAAGTGAGACACTCAAGATGACTACAAAAGGAAAATTTCTGTAAACACATCTCCACTAATTCTAGACACCAATCTTCTAAGCATCTCAGGACCTGATACGGGAAAGACTAAGATTTGTGCACTTGTAACATATTAACTGGAAATACTCTTGATCATTAAAGATATAGAATAATGTAAAACTGGGGTTTTCACTAGTGCAAATTTAACAACAATACCTCGACCCCCATTAAATATACAGATGCCACCATCTCTTCCATCGTGGATTTTATTTCTTCTTAGGGTAGGATTACTGTCTGTTTTAATCCACACTCCAGCCATTGCATTGTCAAATATTTCATTGTCTTCTATACAGCCTAGACCTATGAACGCAAACATTTAGGCTGTTATTTAGAAAGCATATTTCTAAAGACCATTAGTGTTGCAAGAAAAGCTGAATGACAATCAACATACCAGAATTATAAACTAGAATTCCACCATTCTGTCCTCCCCAGATTTTATTGCGTCTAATTTTGGGGTTGCTTCCAGTCCTATGGATGAAACAGAGAATACCATTTCAAATGCTCTCACTCTCACACACGGCATCAGATGAGGGATATTTGACTCCTATATCCCTATTAACCACCCCTTAATGGAAAACTCCACATCAATATTAGCAGGAATCAATGACATACTTCAAGACGCTCAAAGAACTTTGTCAATAAAGAAACCAATTTAGGTTTGGAGGTATAGCTCTGGCAGAGTGCTTATCACGCACATGTGAAGTCCTGGGTTCAATCCCCAGCCCTACCTCCAAAAACAACATAAAAACACAGCTGGTATAAGGGTTTTGTGAAGATGGTTCCAAAGGTTACAGTGCGTATACTCTATATTCAGGAGCCCTGGCACTACATGAATCTTAGAGCACTGCTGGGAATGGCCCAAAGACCAGAATGAAACCAGAACCCCCACCCCCCAAAACAACCCCAAAACAAACAAAAAAAGAACTTGCACTAGTTTTAATTTTGCCTAATTCTCTAATAGGGCCTATTTAGCTATTGATTATTATTATTGCTATCCAATCTAATAGCTAAACTGAGAAGTTAAATAATGGTTATTATTGTACACATAAATAAAAGAGGTGAAGTATCTGAGGATTTAGGAATACTACAGTTCTAAGAACTGTTGAATGAAACACAGGAAAAAAATTTTACAAAAGCAGCATAAGCAGAGATGATCCTATATAAAAAGTGACCAGAACAAGCAGAACAGAGTTCATAATTATACTTTTTTTACTTTTTTCTTTCTCTATCTTGGTACCAGAGAATGTGCTCAACTGCTGAGCTGTATTTCTGGCTCCTTTACAATTTTTTTTGAAGTGTGGGGGTTTGGGCCCTACCCTGCAAGGGCTCTGTAATTACTCCTGGGTGTGTTTGGGGGACCATATGGGATGCCAGGGAGGCCCCTCACAATTTTTAAAAAATATAATCTTCTAACTTGCAATTATGATGGAGTACACCAGCCACTGATAGGCTGTCCCAGTGTACTAACAGAACAGTAACCCGCATGTGCTGCGAAGTTCTCTCTCTCTCGCTCACACATGCATACACAGAATCATAAAGACTACTCAATAACAACATTTCTTTGACATCTTCCATATACTCTGTATGAATACTTCCCCAAAACTCAAGAGTGGAAACACTTACCTTATTTGAACCCCTGAATACATATGATTATAGATATCATTGTCCTCTAGCACTCCATGTCCATTGTCATAAAAATAAACTCCAACCTAAAATTGAAAAATGATTTTTTTCAAGATAAAGAAGTGTTTACAAAACATTCTATTTGTTTTCTGCACAACAGTCTGAGTTCATCTTACCTGCTTGCCGCTGTGTATCCTATTTCTTCTCAGTACCGGAGTGCTGCCAGTTGTCACCCAGACCCCAGCCAGAGTATTACTATAGACTTCATTCTCTTCGATCACGCCTTGTCCTTTCTCATGCTAAATAAAAGTTACATTGATTACATTTGTCTCCTTTGCACACACCCACACCCAGCCATGGGCAGAGAGACCAAGGAGCTGCCATGCTGGGCCCTGGTCTGATCCCTGGGCGCCACTGTGGAGGACCACCCAAGAGACAAAACCTCAATTTTCAATTTTAAAATCTAGATTTAAAAAGTGATGATTGGAGCTACAGAGACTGTACAGTGGGTAGAGTGCTTGCCTTGCATGTGGCTGACCAGGGTTTGATCCCCGGCATCCCATATGGTCCCTGTACCGCTAGGAGAGATTCCTCAGGGCAGAGCCCTGAGCATCGCAGGGTGGGAGTCTCTCCTGCCAAAAGTAATAACATTTTCCTGGTAGCTCCTACATCATGTATTAATCGTCCAAAGCTTTTGGGGTTGTGTTTTTATTTGGTTTTTGGGTCATAGCCAGTGATACCAGGGGCTACTCCTGGCTCTGCACTGGGAAACGTGGTGCTGGGGATCAAACCTCCCACATACAAAGCACGCACACAATCTGTTGAGCTGTCTCTGGTCTAAGCTACCCACAACTAAAAAAATTTTTTCTTTGATGGCGTCACTCTTCAAATCTTTATATTGTCCTTTATGTGGGTTTGGGGCCACGCCTAGCCATGCTCACGTAACTCTCCTGGTTCTGCACAGAAATTACTCCTGATGGGGCTTGGGGATCTTACGGGATGCTGGGGATCAAACCCCAGTTGGTCATCTGCAAGGTGAAGGCAAATACTTGACTGTCCCAACTCCTGGTTTTGTACTATCACCTCTGTTATATTAAGAGGTGCAGCAATGAATTTTCTTTAGCAAAAGAACTTACTGAAGGTCCCTTAGTTATCTGACATGTATTACTGATGAAACCCTTTAAAATATAAGGTTAAGTTACTAAATATTTTTTATCAGGTTCAAAGCATGGAAATTCCAGACGTGTAAGTGAAAATCAGTAACCATTTGCATTAGCTGTCAACGTTTTCTTATTTTTGGCTTTTGGGTCCCACTCAGTGATGCTCAATGGTTACTCCTGACTCCAAACTCAGGAATTACTCCTGTCGCTATTCAGGGAGCCTGATGAGATGCCGGGAATCGTACTGGGTCAGTGTGCGCAAGGCAGATGCCCAATTGCTGTACTATTGTCCTGGCCCCATTTCAACGTTTTCTCACTACAATTAGTTATAGTGGTTTAGATATCACAAACATAGGATCAATATAGGCTTACAAGTTGATTATACTTCTACAGAAATTCATATTAAAAACTGGCCTTTTCCCAAATACTTCCAGGAGTAATTCCTGCATGAGGAGCCAGGAGTAACTCCTGAGCATTGCCAGTGTGACCAAAAAGCAAATAAAGAAATAAAATTCATCTTTTCAAGTTTAGTGTTATTGCCAGTGTTATGTGTGAACTTCAGTTAACACATCTAGAACATTTCAAAGACCCACACAGTAGTCATCATGGCAAGATTCCAGTGTAACAAATGTAACAGATTGACAGTTGCTGAGACTGACAGTTCTGGAATTTAGCTCATACTACCAAATATTTTTGAAGATTTTAATAAAAAGGTATGTCTATGCCTAAATTTAGTAAGTTGCTGACTAAATTTTATTTAACACTATACAAAATTATGGGCCAGAGTAACAGTCAGTGGGTAGGACGTTTGTCTTGCGTGCGGCTGACCCAGCTTCGATTCCCCTGGCACCATAAATGTTCCCTGAGCCCATCAGCAGTGATCCTGGAACATGGAGCCAGGAGGAAGTCCCATGTATGGCTGGATGTGGCCCCCCTCTCAAAACAAAACAAAACAAAAACAATAAAAAACTATCGATACACCATACACTAGCAGAGGGAACAAGATGCTTATTATTTTCTAAGTATTAAAGGTAGTTGCAAATTCATACTCCTTCTAAAAACTGAACGTAGCATACTTAAAGCTAAACATGATTGCCTCCACTCTTTTTTCCTCTGGTTTAGATACACGAGATTTTAGAACTGTATTCATTAACTTACCACATAAATTCCGCCATGCTGGCCATCGTGAATTTTGTTATGTCGGACGATTGGACAACTGTTTGTCCTAATCTGAATTCCTGCTAATGCATTGCCTATTTGAAAATGAAAATCACAAAGTCAACATATGGAGTTTAGTGAAACACAGAAAGAAATTTACATTATACAGTAAAATTCTTGAGAGACTTGGTAGAGACTTTAATTCTGTACTATATACAAAACAGAACTAAGAGCATGAAAAGATAAGGAAGAGTTAAAGGCAATATATACTAGCTAGGAGCAGACCACTTGGTAAGTTTTAAATTCCAGAAATTCTTACCTACTTTATTGCTATCTCCTGACCATAAACGAGAGAAAAGGGAGTACTTAGAAGTATGTAATTCAAAGAGTTGGTGTGAATATTACAGGACTTAATTCAAGTAAGGTGCTCAGCAGGGGTGTGGAGCATGCATGCTTTGCTACCTACTATCTCATGTGATATCCCAGAAAACATCAGTATCTTAGTCTGGCACACAGACATCTTAGTCACTATTTACTGAACCAATAGCTCAAAAGATTTTGCTTTTGTTTTGTTTCGGGCCACACCTGCCAAGTCCTCAGGGGTTACTCCTGGCTGGGCAATCAGGAATCACTCCTGACGGTGCTCGGGGGAATCATATGAGATGTGGGAATCAAACCCCAGTCAGCAGCATGCAAGGCCAGCACACCACTTGCTGTACTATCGGTCCGGCCCCTCAAATATTTTCATGAGGATTATTTTTCCTTTTTAGTTTTTACCAAGGCATAATGAACCATTACAAAGAATTTAAACACAGAAATAATAATTATTAAACAATAAAGTGAATATAAGAAATATTTGCAAATAATTCTTCATTCAAGTATGGTATCCCTGGTATTCGTCACAGTGCTTGATATATAATAGATTTATGTTAGTCTTTTATGAGGGGAGTGGCAAGGGCTGTGGCTTTGGCCACATCTGGCAGCGCTCAATGGATACTTCTGGCTCTACATTCAGGAATTACTCCTAGTGGTGCTCAGGGCATCATTTAGGAGGCTGGGGATTGAACCAGTTTGACCACAAAGCAAGGCAAGCAAGCACTGTCCCTGTTGTACTACTGCTCCAGTCCCTGGAATAACCTTTAGAAGACAGGTCACACTCAAAAATTCTATAGAACAAAATGACATACTTACCATAAATGTCATTTCCTTCAATAAGGCCTCGTCCATCACCGAAGATGTAAACTCCCCCTTGATTTCCATTAAATATAGAATTCCCCCTATAAATATGTAAAATGATTAAAATGAGGAATCAGACTAGTTTATTTCTAAGTTCTCTTCTGTGCTTTCTAAGACATAAGACTCTGAAATACCCTCAAGTATTTGAAACAAAACAGCACTCTTGAAAATATTACTTTCGAAATAGCTACAACATTTAAAACATTTTTTTAGTTGATTCTAGAAACATCTACTGAACACTGGTGGCAAGCTGTATATTCCAGAATCTACTCCTTCAACACCCCCACCCTGCTTTTGGGCCACACCCAACACTGCTCAGGGGACCATATGGGGTGTCAGGAATAGGACCCAGGTTGGTTGTGTGAAAGGCAAGTGCCCTCCCCACTGTTCTATTACTCCAGCCTCAACAAAACTTTTACAAAGCCAGAGAGAGCAAACAAAATTAATGTCTGATTAAAAAAAAATTTTTTTTTGATTGAACTGTAACAGCTCTGGGCTGGAAAAATAGCACACTAGACAGGGCACTTGCCTCGCACATGGCTGACCTTGATTAGATCCCCAGCACTCCACACGGTCCCCTGAGCACTGCCAAGCAATAATTACTGAGTATAGAACCAGGAGTCAGATGTGCCATGCAGCCCCTCCCCCAAACAAACTGTAACAGCTCCATCTATAGTCTCAATACCCTTAAGATCGGATCTGCTTGCTCTTTCACTGTGGTCAGAGGAAGTGACAGGAACCATTGAAGAAAAAGAACAGTTTCAAGTTTTGATGTTTTGGTCGTTCTGTCCAAGAATCTGAGATAATTAAGTTCCCTGAATTATTGCTGATTCTCCCTACCCCCACCCCTGCCTCTCAAAAGAAAGACAAGGACATTTCAATTCCAAAAGCCATACCCCTATGTAATTTAATTAACATAAGATAATTAAGTGTGCAGTATTTTCATACACTATTCCAATCATCAGTACAAGGACTGTGCCAGTCCCGAGATATAAGAAGGTCGAAAACGACTGGTTTAGATCATGAAAAAATAAAAAAGGACATCCTAAAATGAACACCACAGGGGCCAGAGTGATAGCATAGTAAAGCATTTGCTTTGTGTGTGGCTGACCTGGGTTTGATCCCTATGGTAGCCCACATGGGCCCCTGATCACCACCAGGAGTGAGTCCTGAACTGCAGTCAGCAGTGATCCCTGAGCATAGACACGTGTGCTCAAAAAATAAATAAAAAATAAACACCACAGCAGTGTTTATTCAATGCAAGACTTTTATAAACGTATTTCATGCTGAGGGCCCACAGAGGTGGTCCAAAGGGCCAGAGTACTTTGATACGCAGGAGCCCAGGTTGACACCCAAACTGCATCCCCAGGCGGAACTGCCCCACCCCGCAGCAATGCTCAGCGCTTACTCCTGACTCTGCTCTCAGGCACCACTCTTGGTCATATTTGGGGGACCATATGGGATGCTGGGGAATGAAGACTGGCCAGCCGTGTGCAGGGCAAATGCCCTACCTGCTATGTGCTATAGCTCTGGCCCCCAAATAAGCATTTCTTAATAGAATCATTTATTGGACAACCAGACTCTACTGTAAATTACAACCATTAGACTTTTGTTTGTAAGTAAAAATATACAAACTTCAAAGCAGTCAGATGTTTAGAAAAAAAAAATTAAGAGTTAGGGGGCTGGAGAGATAGCACAGCGGGTAGGGCGTTTGCCTTGCACGCGGCCGACCCGGGTTCGATTCCCAGCATCCTATACGGTCCCCTGAGCACCGCCAGGAGTAACTCCTGAGTGCAGAGCCAGGAAGAACCCCTGTGCACCGCCAGCTGTGACCCAAAAAGCAAAAAAAAAAATGAGTTAAAGCCATGTGACTTATAAAACAAAGTGATTTCCATCTAATATTGTAAATACCTTATTGTTGGGTCACTATTTGAGGTAATCCATACACCTGCAAAGTTGTTTGCATAGATTTTATTCTCTATGAATTGTCCTCTTCCTTTTTCATGGACATATATTCCTCCGGTTTGTCCATGATGAATTTCACATCGAACCACGGTGGGGTTAGCATAGGCTTTTACTTCAAAGCCTGCTATCCTGTTTCTGTGGATGTTGCAACTTTCAAAGTAACCCTAAGAGAAACAGAAATTAAGCCTAAAGGTAAGGTAACTTTTCAAAACTGACATTTGAAAAGACACTTTAATTTCAATTAATAAACACGGAAGGAAACATGTTTTACTAAAAAAAATGCACATCCCCTAATCTGTCTGGGGGGGTGACTGGAGGGAACCTGGGGGGCACACTGGTACTGGGAAATGTACACTGGTGGAGGGATGGGTGTTGGAACACTGTATGACTGAACTCCGATCGTGAACAACTTTCCAAGTATCTATCTCATAGTAATTCAATAAAAAAAGTTAAAAGAAAAGTCGCTTCACCCCATTCCTTGTCTCTTTTCAAAAAACTAAACGTGCTCTTTCACTCAATTTACTTCAACACTTAGTATTTTCTCTTATTACCTTCCATGAACTGTATTCTTTCTCTCTGTCTGTATGCCTATTTCAACCTGATCAAAGTTCCTGAAGAGAAAGGCCTAGAGTAACCTCTGGAACATATAAGACAGTATACATAAACAAGTGAACCAAAGCAGGATTTCATGAGCTTCTTGCCAAACTGAGTGTAGGTAAAAATGATAAGTTCAAAATAGTATTCTTAAACCACTGGCCGGCATACCAGTGTTAGACCCCAAGTATAAAAAGATTGAAAACCACTGGCCTACACCTTGGTTGTAACTGCTGGTCTGTGAACTGGTAGGCAAGACTGTCTCTGGACTACTGGTGTGAAAAGGTTGAAGATCCCTGCTCTAGAACACTGGGTAGGTAAGAAAAATGGACCTCTGAGAGTTCGGGGCTATGGCCCAGTGATCAAGCTCCGCTGGGTGGCATTTAGAAGGCCGGAGTCTGACCCATGCACTGCACTGACACTGACTTCCCAGACCCACAACCCAGTGTGTGCAATCTCTGGCACATCGCAGTCAAGTGTGTGCCCCCCAAAAAACAAAGAGAAGGACAAGTGGGAGGGTGGGAGGGGTTCGTCGGGAATGTGGCGTTAAGGCTCTTGCTTTGCTTGCAGCCGCCCCCTGCCAATACGTATCAGGATTTGAAAGTTACCTTAATAAGAATTAGGTATTAAATGAGAAGAAAATCTGAACAGACAGTCAATAACGTTTTGAAGCGGTGACCTAATTTACTGGCGACAGATGGTTGCCTTCATCTTCCCCTGTGGGTGGCTACTGCCCAAATCTCCTATTCATAAGGTAGCAGTCATAGAAAATTAGAGACTACTCATTCAAGGACTAGAAGTTAGGAATTCAACATGTGAATATCGACGAAAAACAAGTCAATACATAACAGAAATTCCATGTTAAATTGAGAAACTGTTTTCTGAAGCAGAAATATGAATCCCTGAATCCAGACTGTAATGCTCTCTATGCAATGAATGGACAGTGAGTCAGATAAAAGTCAGATAATCTGAAAGTCAATAAAAGTCGGAATTTTCTTTTACTGAGGTAACACTAACTGCAAGGCTCTACAGCAGTTTTATATCTGCAATGCAACTGCACTCCTACCACCAGTGTCATCACCATTTTTAAAGCAGGAATTAGAATAATGATGTCAATTGCAATCTGTAGGCATTGGTAGGAGACAAAAATCTGAAGGTAAGGAGTATGGCTCCATTGATTGGTAAGGAACTAACCCCACCCTCGTTGTGTAATTCCAATCACCTTAGATTTGAAATATGGAGACTAGGGGCAATGCTTCGCATTCAGTCTTGCTAATAATCTAGCAATTACAGCAATGTAAGTAGAAGGCAGAAATTATTGTGACAAAGAGAAAATCAACAGGACCTTTCAGCAGGCCTTACCCTTCAGGCCAGATTTTAATAACTAGAGTACTTAACTGATAAAACTCAACGCCCAGAGTCCATGCATGTTCAAGGGAGAAAAATGCACCACTGAGAGCACTTAGCTTTTGGACTAGTAGTCTATTTGGAAAGCAGTTCACTAGCATTTGAAGCGATTTCCAATCAGGCTTATAGTAATATGAACTATACTTAAAATGGAATGAACTCCCCCCCCCCCCCCGCCCAAGATATGTGGTAACCCTAAACCCAATGTGCCTACAGGACAATTTGGTAATAGACTTTGTTTCCTAATGAGGAAAATCTGGGGAAAAAAATAGTAAAATTTTAAACTAAAGATAAACGACATGATCTAATGCATGAAGTCTGTTCATCTCGCACTACTTAAGGCAGATTCGTTACTTGACTTTGCATGAGTCTGTCTCACCGAAGTCTCAGAAAGCACAGAGCCCAAGCCATATAACTCACAAAACAGCAGAGAATCAAGTTCATTTCTTCTGCTCCGCCCCTTACTTCTATTCCACATTCCTTTGCTACTCTCTTGCTTATAAATTGGGAGTTACTGTTGAAAACCCCAAAAAGGCAATGAATGCAAGGCACACATCCTTAGTAAAATGTACTACATAACTATAAAGTAGATTATGGTAGATTATGGTAGTAGAGTGTCAGACTCTACCTCCCCCCCACCCCCCAAAAGAATTGGAGATATGAAAGTACTTTAAAAGTTGTATCCACATCTTTTTTTCCTATTTCTCAGGGCTTACTCCCTGGGGGAAGGGGGGTGCTCAGGATCACAGGCAGTGCCAGAGACCAAACCTGCGCTGACTGCAGGCAAGGCAAATTCCTTATCTACTGTACTATACCTCCAACCCCTCTATTTCTCTTATTAATAAGTGTGTCTGTCAACATTAATATAACAGGAATAAAGTGACACCAAATTAATAAATAAAGCTGTGTTTCTCAAAGTGCACTCTATAATTTGCTACTGAGAGAATTTTTTTTTCCCTCCTGCCGCCAGCACTTGAAGCCACCAAGTACATCCCCCTTCCACCCCACCAAGGGGGAGGCGTAAGGCCCACTCAGCAGAGCCTATTGAGATAATCTGGTGATAAGAGCATAACGCTGAAACTACCTGAAATTGAACTCATATGAATTACATTTTTTTTTCTGTTGAAAATATTCTTACCATGCCATGATCAAATGTGAATACACCGACGTCACGACCATGATGAATATGATTCCGTCTAATAATTGGATTTCCATGATTTTTAACCCAAATCCCAGCTAAAGCATTATTGGAAATTTCATTATCCTCATATATTCCCTATAATTAATCAGAAACAGATATGAGTAAATTCAAAATATATTTTCTAAAGAAAACATGCAACATAAAAATTCCAAGTACCTGTGCATGATCTGTTATGTAGAGTCCAACGTTCTCACAGTCGCTGATGTTACAGTGCTTGATAGTGGGGCATGCTCCTTGGCCACTAACGCATACGGCGGAGCCGACTGTAGGAAAAACAACGCCTCTTAGAAGCTTACTGGGCAAAAGCACAGGGAGTTATTTGGTATTCAAATGTTTAGGACATACTAACCTGTACATGTACTTCGAATGATACAGTGATCAATAATAGGGCTACAATTCACTGTAATCTCTAAGCAGTGGTGTGCATTATGGTGCTGAGCAGATTTGTCATCAGGGTTAAACTGAAAAGTAGAAATATATTTTTTTGAAAGAAACAACCACTGCCTTAATGACTTTAATAATGATTTCAACATATACATCTTCAATATTAAATTTTCTTACCCTTATTGTCATATATCCAACATAAGCATCCTCAGAACCTTCCATAAAAACGAAGGTTGAATCTCTAGTGTTTTCAATTATAACTTTGTCTGCTACTTTTCCAGGTGCTGTAGATGAACATTTGAGAACATAGTAAGTATATTACCTTTATTAGAAAGAGGAATAGAAATTAAAAATTTTTACTTGGGGTGGTGAAAGCTTCCAGATCTCACACATGCCAGGAATCTGTTCTTCTACCACTAAGTTACAACCCCAGCATTAAAAAAAAACAAAAACAAAACAACTTAATCGGCAAAAAATACCGTACTATAGAACTAGTAATAGAATGTTCCCACCAACGCTGTGGGGTGGATCACATCCAGGAAGCTTGGGGATCACTCCCCGAACTTCTCTGGGAATCATGGGGGAATGTAACCCTAAGGGTCCAGAATATAAAGCTGTGCACCAGCCCTTTCTTTCTGATCCAGCAGAGCCCTTTGTCTTTTTTTCAAGTTGGGTTCTGTACTTGGAAGAGGGAACATTAAAAACAAGTTTTCAGTAGATAGGAACTAATTATTCAAAAAGCCATTTCAATGGCATAATGAATATAAGTCCTATTTAATGGCATGTTTAACTACATTTAATGTGGATATTATTTGAGTATTATTGTATTCAAATATCTGTAAATACTCAACTACAAATCAAATTTAATGGCATATTAAAAATGGTTCCTTTTGTAAACAAACTGAGGGATCAGCAGCAAACGGGGCTCTGGTAAAGACGATGAAGAGGATGAGGAGAGAGAGAAAACTCTTATTTCTAGTAATGGACTTGATCTGGAAAGCAGTAAGAATTACCAGACAAAAACTTTCTTATCTTGACAACCTCTTTGTTTAGGGTGGGAAATAAAGGCAATAAATAAAAAGAGAGGCAAAAATTTATGTTACCATATAAATTATTAACAAGTAATTATTATATATATATACATTTTGGCATATATATACATATATAAGATATAATATATGAGGGATAAAATTATTGGGCCACATATAATTATATACTTAATTTAAATATTAGTAGACAACAAATCATAGAGGGAAATATATATATATATAGGGCTGGAGCGATAGCACAGCGGTAGGGCGTTTGCCTTGCACGCAGCCAACATGGCCGACCCGAGTTCGATTCCTCCGCCCCTCTCGGAGAGCCCGGCAAGCTACCGAGAGTATCTCGCCCGCACGGCAGAGCCTGGCAAGCTCCCCGTGACGTATTCGATATGCCAGACACAGTAATAACAAAAGTCTCCAATGGAGACGTTACTGGGCCTGCTCAAGTCTGTTCAATGAACAACGGGAGGACAGTGATATATATATTTGGTGGCTATACCTGGCAGCGCTTGGGGATTACTTCTGGCTCTGTGCTCAGAGATTACTTCTGGCCAGGCATACAGGGTGCCGGGGATCGAACCCAGTACAGCTATGTGCAAGGCAAGTGTCTTGTCTGCTTGTACTACCTACACCTCTCTGGCCCCAGCATTAGCAATGCCTAACGGTTTACATATGGTATTCTTAAAAATACCAGAAGGACAATTTTTTTTTTGATGGTGGGGGTCCCCACTTGGTGATCCTCAGGGGTTACTTCTAGGTCTGTACTCAAGAATTATTCCTAGTGGTGCTCGGGGGGATCACACTGTATGCCAGGGATAGAACCTGGATCAGCAGCATGCAAGGCAAATGCCCCACCTACTGTACTATAACTTTACCCTCAGAGAAAAAATTTTCGAAAAACTAGCTCATGCTGAACAAATACTTCATTATTTTAGAAACCTGACCATAAAAAGATTTAAAATTACACCCCAGAATTTAGTATTTAATTTTTGTTAATCAGGGACACGACCAGAGGCAACTATGACGGCCTTGGGGGCAATTCCAGACTAATGTCTGGTCACAAGGTGATGGCCTGACAATTTAGTACTCTACCTGGGAACACCAGGATCACACCAAAAGCTGTTTGGTGGGATCATGTGGTACCAGGTATCAAACACAGGCCCACCACATGGAGCCATATCTCTAACACGCACAAAGAATATTTTTAAAGCATACCTATTTTATTAAAAACATAGCAACACGACATGGGCTGGAGTGACCCCAGCAGGTAGGGTGCTTGCCCTGCATGTGGCTGACTCCAGTTTGAATCCCAGCATCCCATATGGTCCCCTGAGAACTGCCAGGAGTAATTCCTGAGTGCAGACCTAGGAGTAAGACCTGAGCATTGCCAGGCACTGCATCCCTGCCAAAAGAAAAACCAAAAACCAAAAAAACCCCAAAAAACAAAACATAAAAAACCACAGAAATAGGAGCCAGGGAGATAGCTCTGCCTGGGCAGAGATGCATATTTTGTTTGGGCCCCGGAACTATGTGGCTCCCTGAGTACTGAGAGTAGCCCTGGGGATCCCTGGACAAGCATGGTCCAAAGCACTCCCGGATGCTCAGACCCTAGCATTGAACTGTCTGGCTCAGTTGGCTGAGTATCACAGGGATGGCTGATGATATTCCTTCATTTCTTTCATTAAGATAGTATCAAGAACACTGCTTGGGGGATCCCTCAACCCCAACAAACAACAATCCTGCAAGAAAAATATTAAATTATTTTTGTTTGATTTTCCCGCTGGGATCAAACTCAGAGCTTCACATGTGCAAGGCAAGAGATCTACCACTGAGTCTGCTACATCCCTGGCAAAAACATTAGAATCTTAATTCTAGCAAAAGATACAACATTTTTTTTCTTTCCTTAATAAATAAGGAAGCTGGGCCATGTACCGATACTGAGAAGTATAAGAGTACAGAGTCAGAGAGACAGCACAGAGGGTAGGTGCCAGTCGCGCACATGGCCAAGCTGGGTGTTCCTGGGAGGATTATTCCTGAGCACAGAGCCAGAGGGAAGCTCTGAGCACTGCCAGGTGTAATCCTAAAAATGCAAATAAAAAGGAATACAGGAGCTGATGGTAAGAACTTATGTCTCATCTACCTATGTTAGGCCCTGGGATTGATTCCCTGGCACTAAAAGAAAAAAAAATCTTAGAAAATGATATAAAAATTTATCTATAATTTTAGAACCATCATTCTTCCATTTCCACCACATAAAATATGTACAATATTTGACGACTTTCTTTCCTTCCACTGAGACAACATCAAGATTCATTTAGATTTTTAGATCACTAGCATTTAAAAAACACATGTAAATAAGGATAAAATCATAAATTTCAAATGACAATACTTTTAAAAATACCTGCACCAATCATGGTGATTGGAGATTCAATATATATCCATTCATCAGTATATATTCCAGAATGAACAAAGATAAGACCATCAAAATGAGCTTCTTGTACTCCACCAAGGGCATCTTCAATTGTATCGTAATACTAGAGAGAAAAAAAAAAGTTAGTAGAGAATTGAAAGACTCCTATTTTAAGTCTACTAAAAAATACAAATCAAACATACCAACATATTTTCTCTTCCTTTATATCTTGCAGGGTTACTGTAGAAATGTTCAGCAAATCCTGGTTTTACATGTGCACCTTTATACTAAAATATCAAAAACCAAAAATCAAACCACTGATTAGTAATATGGTAAAGGTAAAAGGTAAAGGCCCTCCCGTTGATCGTCGATTTGCTCGAGCGGGCCCAGTAACGTCTCCATTGGAGACTTTGTTGTTACTGTGTCTGGCATATCGAATACTCTCGGTAGCTTGCCGGGCTCTCCGAGAGGGGCGGAGGAATCGAACTCGGGTCGGCCATGTTGGCCGCGTGTAAGACGAACGCCCTACCCGCTGTGCTATCGCTCCAGCCCAATTAGTAATATGAACATTCTCAAGTTTAGTACTGTGTGAACATTTTTTTCTAAATATCAAAACTATCAATTATTCCAACATACACTCTCTTGCATACCTGCAAATTGCAATGTAAAATGAGGGAGAGTTATGACTCATTAATATCCAATGAGAAAGGCCAACTTTTCATTCTTGTTATCACCATTATTTTGGGGTGTATTTATAAAATAATTAGTAGTGTAGCAAATGGATGACTTTGTTAGCTGGTAAAAGCATGGCAAGCTCCCTATGGCGTATTCGATATGCCAAAAACAGTACCAAGAAGTCTCACAATGGAGATGTTACTGGGCCCACTCGAGCAAAATCAACGAACAATGGGAGTACAGTGCTATACTTCATACCAATTGTTGGAAACTCTCTTTCCAAGGATTTGGATGCTCATATTCTTCTGGATTAATCTGGTAGAATTTTCCAGGTTCAGGATGCATCATAGGGCGTGTATATTCAAATACTTCCATGTATAATCGTTTCCTGGAGAAAAATAAAAATTTCCTCATAAAATTTCCTTTAAAATATAAAAAATTAGTCTTCAAAACCTTTCAAGAATATAAAAAATGAGACTATTAGATGCAAATATTTTTTGCTTAAACAATACAACTACACATGACATATTCCAACAGAATAAAAATGGCAAATCTTCCAAGGTAGACTTTTTGTCAGGAGAAACACCACTTTTACTGTCAAAGAATCATTGAAGGATTATTTAATAAGATGACTTATGATGAAATACTTAGAACTCTTCTTATAACTTCAATTCACAGGAATCCTATGAAATATAACCAAATCTGAGAAACAGAATGACTGATATTAAATGCTGGCATTTCTTGTACAAAATAAAATGCTTTCTCTTTTGTTCTTCTATTATTTTTGAACAGCATAAAATAAACAATATATTATTTTGTTTCCTTTCAATCCTTATTGGATAGCTGTGTTTATTTCAGTTGTGACTGCATAGCGTATAAAATTTCTATGTTCTTTTCACTTTTTGTGGGGGATTTGAGTCATCTGAGTAGAGCTCAGAAGACCATGGAGCGCCAGGGATCAACCCAGGCGTGCAAATCCTGGACTGGGCCCACTGACCTCTCTCCTCAGCACTATTCTCAAAATCTTAAAATAGAGCATTTCCTTTATAAAAATCTCTGGGAAAAAAAAAAGACTGTTAATGATATATTACAACATTCAAGTAGACATTTCTCTGCTTAGTCTACCCCCTTATTGTGGGATACTTAAATTATTTTTCATTCTTCAGCACCTAACATGCTATTATGAAAGATGTGTATGTAAGACAAAACGTTTTTCAGAAGTCAGGCAGCAATTTTAAGGTTCATGAATACAACTAACAAATTCTTTTCCTAAAAGTTAACGCATGACCTGGGTTCAATCTCAGCGTCCCATACAATTCCCCAAGCAGCACCAGGAGTAACTCCTGAGAGCAGAACCAGAAGAAACCCCTGTGTGTAACGAACATTATAGGGCGTGGTTAAAACAACAACAAAAGAGATTTTTCTCTCTAGGGACTGGAGAGAGCGTACAGCATGTAGGGTTTTTGCGGTGCATAAAGATTTCCAGTGGGAAGACCTAGATTAGATCCCAGTACCCCATATGGTCCCCTGAGTACCGCCAAGAGTAACACCTGAGTATTTCCAGGTGTGGCCCCAAAACGAACAAAATAAATAAAAATAATGCACAAAACCTATATTCTCACAAAACTACCAAATTTAACTTTTACAAAGCAATTCAATAGAAGTATTTCCTATAATCATATAGTGGATATGAACTGATAATTAAGTATTGCCTGGACTTACAAACCATATTTGGGATAAACAGACAACTTAGAACTTATTAAACACTCTAATTTTGTTATGTCTATTTAATTGTAATTATCAAATAACACTTCAACTTCCCTGTCACCTTTAGCATTTTGGGCAGCAAATAATACCTCTCTAGAAAGGAAAATATTTTCACTTACCATAAAATTGGATCATTAGCAAGTTCACTGAAACGTTTACACACACAAGCTGCTCTACAAAGATCCTGTTCCAGTAAGTAAGAAAAGATTTTTAGAACCACTTCATCTGGCAGTTTCTCCTGAAGGTATTGTTCAGCAGGTGCTGCTATAAAGAGATTAATAAATGAAATTTAACATTCTTTTCATCATCCCAGCAAGGACTGTCTCAATATTTTTTTTTCGATATTTAAAGAGCATAATATACTTTTAACCTGCTGAATACATTTTGTTTTACAACGATCATTTTATAAGCATATCGCTTTCATAAAAGATACTTTTTATCTTGACATAATATTTTCTCTTTCAACTTTCCTTACCATTTCAGACATGGTTAAAATTAATACATAAAAAGTTTATTTATGCAATACTTATAGTCAAAGAGGGAGTGGTCAAGATTTATGTTTATTAATAATCATTTTTCAATTCTAAATATAACAATTTTAACTTTTGGATATTTCACACAACTAAAAAATTTACATGACTCTTTTCCTTTATCTTCCCACTATAGATTACCTGATAGATCCTGTGATTTTCCAGATACTCGTGCACGTTTTGCACGATGACCAAAGTTTTCTGTAGTTGAAGTTGAAGCACCCTTCAAAAAAGAAAAGACAATATTTTCACTGTACATTATTTGTAAAAAAATTTTGATTCTTTTTTTCCCTCTAACAAACTCTCTCACTGCAGAGAAGCTGTAACTTTAACTGACCTCCATACTGCTCTTTGTAGGACACGCTGTTCTTTTCGGCAAAAGAGTTTTTCTACGAAGTTGATAGGGACTATTTTGTGCACCAGGACCTGATTCTTCTGCAACCATATCTGCAGGTACATCATCATCTGTTACAAACGAAAGCAACACAAAAAACAGCGGCCATTTAAAAAAATGCTCCATAGGTATAGTTTTAAACTTTTAATATACTTCTATGAATTTTAGAGGGTTAACATGAGATAAGATACAACAGTCTTGTAAAAAGATTATGAACAGTGATCCCAAATGACTTGATTTCTTGGATAACTAAGACAGAATTGTTGGACTTCCACTTCATTTCTTACTTCAAAGTAAATCTGAAAATAGACCGTGTGTGTGTGTGCATGTGCGCGCGTGCATGCTGTCTATATATATGTGGAGTGTATGTACAGTCATGCCCTCTTGCTCTAAGGGCTGAAATGTATGCTTTGCACGTGGAAAGGTCAAGGTCAGAACGCTAGTCTGCTTGGTTCCTGAGATGAACTTGAGTGCCCTAAGCACGAAAGCAAATGTGATGAAGAAACAACTGTTTGCTCCCTGGCACTGCACACTCTCTGCTCCCAGCACAACCAAGTGCGATCCAGGTAGCCCTGAACTACCAAGTCCATGCTGCCAGCTGAATACCTCTGGGGGTGCTCCCTTGAACACACTCCTCCCCAGATAAGAATGCTATTAGGAATGAGTGACATTTGAATGGGGAGTCTAAAGATCAGACAACAGATCAACAGAAACAACAACAAGGTCAACAGAAATCGCTGGTATTTTCCTATCTTGTTTTCCCTTCCCTTTGCTATAACAACCTTGGGGGGAGGTCATACACATTTGGATGCAGTATATTGGATCCTAGTTTGTTGCAGCGCAGACCAAAAAAAAGGCATTTTACTGAGATCCAACTTGCGGTTCCTGCCTGCAATGCAGGTGTGCTCTACCACAGTGCTACTGCCAGCCCTTAACTTGATTTCAGTAGAAGGAGTATGGGCTATTTAGGATTACTGCTTCATACAGGGATCTCTAAAGTGAGGGATGGGGCGGGGAGGGGACGAGAGAGCGAAAACAGTGGGCAAGGCCTCCTTTCATGTAGTTGACTGAGGTTCAATCCCCATGACCATTTAAGGTACCCCAGTATGCCAGGAGTTGTCTCTGAGCAAAGAACCAGGAGTAAAACCCGAGCACAGTCAGGTGTGGTTCCCACGACCCTTCCTCCCAGAAAAAAGAAAGCACACTAAAATATTCAACCCAGTTAGGTAAGACACGAAAGGCTAACTTTTTTTTTTTAAATCTGAGAGCCTAAATCATTATAGAAAAGATCAACAATTTAATAGAAAACTAGAACAAGAACACAGACAATTCAGAATTAAGAAAATATAAATGAAATGCTAATAAAAACCATGAGATGCTTTGCATGTAGCAGATTCTCAAAGATAAAAAGTTTGATCACACACTAGAAATATAAGAAGATATGAAAAAAATGTGTTCTAAGGAAAAATTTTGGAAACAAACAATTAGAGATTTTATTTCTAGAAATTGACTTTGCAGTTATATTTACATGTGAGTAAATAAGTATGTATTGCTTGTAGTACTGTTTATTAAACTGCAGGGTAACAAAAAGTCCATCAATAAGGCTTTGTAAATAAACTATGGTACAAGAGATTATTATATGGTTATTCCAAAATAACAGCCCACTGAACTCTCTCTGGCCCTGAAATGTATTTAATCAGTTTATAATTGAAAAGGCTGCTTTGGTGGATGTCAGTAAAAACCAATCTATTTTGAAAACTGGGAAATAATAAAACATGTCTTCTTACTTATAATGTAAATTAAGCCACAAGATAACCAAGTATTAGAAAAAGGAAAGATCATACTTTTTCTAAAAAATAGGTTCCTTTATATATAGATTTCCAGCAAGTTCATGGTCTTAACCATTAAGTATTACTAATTCCTAATATCAGGAATAGAAAAACAGCATGGCATTATTTCCAAATGACACAACATCTACTATGGTTTACAAAACAAAAGCCAAACAAAAAAGCCCTGGGAAGACTCCAGGGGCAAAAAAGCACCTGTTTTGCAAACTTAAAAGCAAGAAGTTTGATGTCTGTTGCTGCCCACAACACATACTGTGGTCCCTACACCTGCTGTCACGCCCTGGACTGGACTGTGTGTGTGGTCTCTCTGAATGGAGTGCAAAGCCAGGTGTCTGTGAGCAAGGCCGTGCGTGACCCCCTTGCAAGCACTGTTAGTAAAAATGTGTAAGCGCTGTGGACAAGAGTCTGAGCCAAGGTAAGCATATGTGCAAGAACTGCAACCGAACGGCACGATCCCTAGAAAACACCAGAGCAGAGTGTGCGGGCACCGTGTGTACAACACAGGCTTATCCAGAGCCAGCCTGCTTTTCTATTTGGGTCGCACACACCTAGCCGTTCTCAGGGGGTTACATCTGGCTCCACACTCAGGAATTATTCTGGGTGGTGCTTGGGGGACTATGTAGGATGCCAGGGATCGAACCCAGGTTGGCCTCATCAAGGCAAATGCCCTACCCACCGTACTTCTCCTGAAGCCCCTAAATCATTATACTTCTCCTAAAGCCCCTAAATCATTATTTTTAAGCTTAAGCTTTTTCATCTTTAATTGATGAGAAATTTTAGGCTTATAATTCACAGTGCTGATGAAAGGATTTAAATGGGATATATGTAAAATGCTCAGCAGTATAAAGTACTCCATAAATATTTTATTAGTTATTTCATTTCAATATCAACTTAAAAACAGCAGAACTCCCAGGCTCAGTAAAAACTATAGCGGTAGGGTGGAGAAAAAGGACAGAGGTAAAGGCACTTGCCTTGATTCCTTCCAACCCCAGTTTGAATTCCTCGAGCACTGCAAGGGATCACTTACGAGCAAAGTCAGGAATAGTGCTTAAGGAAAGCAAGATGTGGTCTAAATCAAAACAAAACTATGGTGTTAACTAGATAGAGTTAAGTGGGAGAAATTTTTGGTTATGGTGACAGGTGTGGTATTATATAAACATAATGAAGTATGGAGTTGAAACTCCCTAACACTGTAAACCAATGACAAACAGTAACAATTATTTAAAAAAATGTCACTGTCCTCCAGCTGTTCATCAAATTTCTTGAGCGGGCCCAGTAACATTGTAAGATTTGTTACTGTGTTTGGCATATCGAATATCACGGGTAGCTTGCCAGGCTTTGCCACGTGGGTAGCTTGCCGGGCTCTTCGAGAGGGGTGGAGGAATCGAACTCGGGTCGGCCAAGTTGGCTGCGTGCAAGGCAAACGCGCTACCTCCTGTGCTATCGCTCCAGTCCTTAAAAAAACGAAACAAACAAAAATCCCACTAACATACCTTTAAATGAAACTACATTTTCTGTCTTCAGAAGTATCACTAGTGGGATATGCCTAGGTATCTATGGAGCAATCTCTTGACAGTTTAACATGTGTTTCGTTTCTAAAAGCATTTTCTGCATGCTTTAAAGGAATTCAGCTACCTTGTACTTCTTAGGGCAAAAACTTAAAAATCTTTAAAAGACCAGGTGTACTGCTGGCAAGTAATCTCTGAGTTTTTCTTTGGTCTGGGTCACGGCTGGCAGCACGTGGTTGGTGAGTGGTGCTCAGGGGTTACGTGGTGTGGGCATCTACGCATGCAGTCCACTCTCCTTCACTTTTATTGTGGGTGGTGGCAGCACTAGCCGAAGGAAAGGTGCTAAAATCTTCAGTTCGTAGATTATTCTCTTTCATCTGTGTTAATTTGATAGATGTCAAAAGCTTCTTCTCCAGCAGCCGTACCCACAACACACTGCTCCTCCACGCCAACTGCCTGCAGCCTAAACCCACAGCTCCACTAAGAATCTCTGCACATGCCTCCCAGTTCTCCAGATCCTAAAACTTCTGGACATTTCCAATTTTCACAGTATTGAAAATCCCAGGAGCACACCGAATTAGATGGGAAAGCAACAGAGAAGCCAGCTAAACACAACAAACAGTAACCCAGACGGCTCAACTAGTGCTAACAGCTTAGTAAATCCTCAGACTGACTTAACAAACAGTTCAGCAAATCCTGACTTAACAACCACGGTTTCTTTTATTCATTGAAGTACTTCTGATAATTCCTTTAGCTATCTGGTTTCAACAAGCAATATAAAACAAAGCCTGCTAAGGGGGAAGGTTTGGGAGTGGTTGGGAAAATGAGGATAATGGCGGAGGGAAGGTCACTCAGGTGTTGGGATTGGTGTTAGTTAGTACATCAAGAACCTGGAACAACTGTATTATGAATGAGTTTCTAAATCATGGCATTTAAATAAAGAAAAAAAAAAAGGTACTGCTTCTTTCTAGTGAACTATTTCTGTCATCGTTATGCAATGGCTTGCTTGATGCTTCATAATGCCTGTTTTAAAAATCTAATTTAGCTTAATAATATTTTTTATTGGTTCTTCATTTAACTTCATTTGAGTCTAGTTAATTTTTCAACCCTAATATTTTCAACTGTTTACTTCGAGTCCTTACATTTTAAAACTGGAACTTCCCCACACCCAGAGATACTGAGGTTATTCCTGGATCTGCACTCAGAATTACTTTTGCTAGTGTTTGGGGGACCAAGGGATGCTGGGGATCTAATCCAGGTTCGTCTCATGCCAGGCAACATCCCACTATCTCTCTCGACCATAGGATAAAAAAAAAAGAGAAAAATTTAAATCTGATGTCCACTAGAAACAGAATGTGATCCATATATAACTGAAAATTTTCAGACAGATATTAAAAACAATTAAAATACTTGAAAGTTATTTTATCCAAAATTTAACCATTTTTCATACGTAATGGATATAAAATTAGATTGTAATTTTAAAAACAAATTTTTTTGGGCCACACCCAGCGATATTCAGGGGACCATATGGGATACTGGAATCGAACCCAGGTCGGCCGCGTGCAAGGCAAACGCCCTACCCACTGTGCTACTGCTCTAGCCCCACACAAATTTATTTTTAACAGCATGTCTCAATCAGATAAACTTCACTTCAATTGCTTTACAGTGTCAAACAGAGCTAGTGGTTACATCAATTGGACAACCCCCTTTTTATTAAACTCTTAACAGTCTTCTTAAAAACCAAAATGTTAGCATCATACTAAAGAAAAGCTATTATATATGCATAATATAAAATTCTAATTTTAATATTTTAAAATTACAAACCTTACATGTTAGACTTAACAATTAATAGAAATAATGGCAGAATTCTAGAGAATGAGCATTCTTTTTGGAAAATTCTTCCAAAATCATGTTCTAAGATGCTTCAATTAGGAAGTCTTGGTTTGTACTAGCTAAGTCAGACTTTTCCACTAAGGGAGGATGATGGTGGCAGTTCATGAGACAAAATTAGAATAATTCATTAATAGGTTCTATTATTTGAAAATAACTTGGAAATATTCCTCATCTCTCCATCTAATGTTTTGTTTTCTTGGATCCTACCCATTTCAACTTTAAGAAAAAATAAGTAATTGCTTAAGAGGTCTCTTCATTTTGCAGCTTCTCTTTTGGAAGCAGCTCATTTCCTGAACAAAAGAAAAATCTACAAAAATGAATTGAACGGTACTGACATTTGTATTATGATTTATTTCAACAACAGACCTTAAATTCTGGAGCTAGCAGAATCTTATTTTTTTCCACACCCTATAGCCATTCTCAAGATTTATAGTAACTGTTATTGATTGGCTGGAGTCTAAAGCCTGTACAGAGTAGATTAACCTAACACTAGACAGAGGGTAGTTCATAGAATTTAATTTATACATTTCCCCCAACAAATAACCTATCATTCCACATTACTCACCCATAGGCACAGATCAGATTGGATACTTAGGCAAACCTTTGCTAGTAACAGTGTGTTTAGAAACAGCTCCCAGTCTCACAGTGTAAAGAACCACACTTGACAACTGTTTCTAACACAGTTGGGAACTACCACGGTCTTTTCCAATTACTTTAAAAATCCACAAATAAACTGAAATTCAGGATAAAAGCTTCTCAAAAAGTTTAATTTAAAATGTTTTATTTAAAACAACTATGTTACTTAAAATTTAAAAAATAACTTTAAACATAGAAATTTGAGGAAAATGTCATAAAAGAGTGAGTGCATTTTGAAGGCTTTTCTCTATAAATATTTTTTATTCTTTTTTTGCTGTGTGTGAGGTCACACCCAACAGTGTTCAGGGAACCATGTGGTGCCAGGGACAAGAGCCACCAGCAATCATGCTCTTCAGTCCTTTGAGCTCTCCCCAGAACTTGTATTTTACATGTAGTTACAAAATTTCAGATTATTTAGGATCTTATATATACAGTTCATCAATATGTCTGGTTACTATCCCTACATAATTAACACACATACTTCAGAATTTTCATTACAATAAGAACTACAGAGATTGTAAAACAAGAAAACTTAGGTAAATGCTGGAATGACCAGAGTATCAAGAGAATCATTGAACATCAGAAGGGCCATGACTCCAAATGGACAAAGAAAACAAACCAAATTAGAGACAAATCTAAGATTCATGACGTTATCAACTAAAAGCTGTGAATTGAATTCTATTGGTTAGTCTCTACAAAGATCTGAACTAACCTAGAGAACTGAATCTAGTAGAACTTGACATTTAAGAAAATAATTGAAGCACTGTAATATGCTATACTGAAGGATTTGGAAAGTGAAAAGAAGCAGGACACAGAAAAACACATACCTAACACTGCAACCTCCAGCACTGCAGGAAAAAGGAGAGGGAAACACAAATCATATGCAGACAGCACTCTCTGACTCATGTCCATGAATTTATTTTCACAGGAAATTCAGAAATGACTTCTAAGTAAGTTACATGGGGGAAAAAGCCAACACAAGCACAGCAAAATATGAAGCTCAAAGAATGAATAAAGCTATTTTATCCTTGTAAGCATCCAATGCGTAACCTTTGCTGTGATCTCATTCAAGAAAACTACTGAAAAAAATGGAAAAGTGGAAGCATTGAACAACATTCGTTTTCTAGTCAGAATATAGTGTCTAGGACTTCATGATTTCTGGTGGGGTTTTCACAGAGTAAGAGACTACCTGAGGAGCTAGAGTGATAGCACAGCGAGTAGGGTGTTGGTCCTGCACATGGCCAACTTGGGTTCCATTCCCAACATCCCAACATCCCATATGGTCCCCTGCGCAATGCCAGGTGTAACCCAAGATTATCAGCCTATTTTACCTACAGGACACCTGAGGCCTACTGAGATTCTGTAAAATGCTAAAGATTAGGAAACTGGTTAAGTAGCAGCAAACATAACTTTTAGGTTGGTGAACTGAAAGAACAACATATTTCCCTCCTAACAGTAATGTGGATATCTCTAAAAAAGTATTTTATAATCAAATGATGATAATGATACCACCACCAACATTACTACTACTGACGTACCTAATGCTGAAAACTTAAATGTGCAGGCACTATTATATCAAGGGTTTCCATACATATTTACTTATACATTATTTATCACAATCCCTGCTTTGACTCTTTGAGAAGCATATTATTTCTACCATATAGAAGAGGAAATCAAGGACAAAGACCATAGCATCTTGTTCAAGGTCACACCACCTTTTGTGTGTGTGTGGGGGGGGGTGGGGGGATACACACCTAGTGATGCTCAGGGCTTACTCCTGGCTCTGGGCTCACTCTAGAAGGGTTCAAGGGGCCAGCAAGCACCCTACCCACTCTGTTACTGCTCAGACCTGAAGGGTCACAATCTTGAGTACCAAGAGCAGAATCAGAACAATGAGGGACCAGGGATCTGAGCTCTAAGTACCGTGCTATCTAAGTAACAACTACTCATGCTAAATAGAAATACTACTGGATATACTTACTACTATGAGTATATTAGTAAGTGAAACACTACCCCAAGAGCCAGAGACATAGTGCAATGGGCTGTACATGTTCTATACACAGGAGGCCCGGGGTTCAATTCCCACAAGGCATGGTCCCTGGAAGAAGGGCCTCCATCCCCAGCATAGCCAGGTGTGGCCCAAAACACGTCCCCTGACCTGCAAAAGAGTACTATAAAATGGAATACATATTTTGGGGAAAGTTTTTAAAATCTGAGATGCTTTGGAATGATTTAAATGTTGAATATTTTTTAATTAATTTTATTTAAAAATTTTTATTAGTGAAACACCATGAGGAACAGTTGTACACTTACAAATTTTTGTGCTTGGGTTTCAGTTATACAATGATCAAACACCCATCCCTCCACCAGTGCCCATTCTCTACCACCACTGATCCCAGTATCCCTCCCACCCCCCATTCCACCCTGCCTCTGTGGCAGGGCATTCCCTTTTGTTCTCTCTCTCCCCTTTTGGGTGTTGTGGTTTGCAGCAGGGGCATTGAGTGGCAATCATGTTCGGTCCACAGTCCACTCTCAGCATGGATCTCCCATCCAGTGAGGATCCTCCCAAAACCCTTCATTTGGTTCTCTCTTCCCTATCTGCGCTGCCTTTTCCCCTAGCGTGTGTGGCTAGCCTCCTACAAGCAAAACAGACCCTTACAGAAAGATGACACAAAACCCCATAACAATAATCTCTCTTAATGTCAATGGTCTAAATTCACCAATTAAGAACAGAGTGGCAAAATGGATTCAGAGACAGAAGCCAACATTCTGCTGCCTATAAGAAACTCATCTGAACAGTCAGAGCAAACAGACTCAAAGTTCAAGGGTGGAAAACAATCCTGCAAGCAACAGCTCCCTCAAAAAAGCTGGGGTGGCCATACTAGTATCCGACAACATCAATTTCAAGTTGAAAAAGATTAGATGGGACAGTGAAGGCTATTTTCTATTCATCAAGGGATGTGTACAAAGAAGAAATCACACTCTGAAAGAAGAAACAGAAGTTAGGGGGCTTATAGACCTATACAGGGCTTTACACCCCAAAAAGAAAGAGTACACATTCTTCTCCAGTGCACACGCAACATTTTCCAAAATAGACTATGTGCTAACACACAAAACATACCTCAATAGAATCAGGAAGATAGAAATAGTATCAACAATCTTTTCAGACCACGATGCACTGAGAACAGAAGTGAATCACACACAGACACGGAGAACCAAGTCAAACACCTGGAAATTACACAATGGAGTACTACGTAGCTGTTAGAAAAGATGAAGTCATGGAATTTATATACAAGTGGTACCACATGGAAAGTATCATTATAAGCGCAATGAGTCAGAAAGAGGGGTAGACAGAGAAAAACTGCATTCATCTGGGGAACATAAAGTAACAAAATAGGAGACTAACATCCAAGAATAGCCGAGATAAGTACCAGGAGGTTTACTCCATGGCTGGAGAATATTTTTTAAGATTTAAAAAAATAAAATTGGGGGCTGGAACAATTGTACAGTGGGTAGGGCTGTTTGCCTTGCACGTGGCTAAATCCAGGTTCGATCCCCGGCATCCCAGCACGCCAGGACCAATTCCTGAGTGCAGAGCCAGGAGTAACTCCTGAGCACTGCTGGGTGTGACTCAAAAAGAAAAAAAAATTGGGGTGATAATACAGCGGGTAGGGTGTTTGCTCTGTATGCGGCTGGCCCAGGTTCCATCCTTGGTATCCCATAAAGGACCTTGAGCACCGCCAGGAGAAATTCCCGAGCGCAGAGCCAGGTGTAACCCCTGAGCACTGCAGATGTGACCCAAAGAGCAAAAACAAAAAATATAATTCTACTTTGTTATGTTTTATTCAGTGTCAGGGAATTTTTTTCTACGAATATTATTATGTCAGGCACTTTATTTTCACAAAGGAATTCCCTCTATCTTTTTGGATTGTAAACATAAATATCTGACTATTTCATCTGTAAAATGGAGATTATAATGTCTACCTCTTAGAACTGTTAAGATCGATTTTTAACATAATACCCGTTGGCAAAGATAATACTCCAGTTTTAAGCTATCATTGTTATACTGGGATGGTATAATGAAAGTAAAGATCATTTGAAAATTTTAACCCAGCTAGAGGCTTTAAAAATATGACTTCGGGGGGTGGGGTGGGAAAGTGGGGGTATACTGGGGATATTGGTGGTGGGGAATGTGCACTGGTGGAAGGATGGGTGTTTGATCATTGTGTGATAGTAACTCAAACATGAAAGCTTGTAACTGTATCACGGTGATTCAATAAAATTAAAAAAAAAAGATCTAATTTGGGGACTGGAGAGATAAAATGGGTAAGGCAAGCTGTCTTGCACATGGCTGACCCAGGTTCGATTCCTGCCATCCCATAAGGTCCAACGAGCACCAACAGGAGTGATTCCTGAGTACAGAGCCAGGAGTAACCCGGAGCTTTGAAAACAACAAAATCCTCAAACCCCAAACTCTAAGAAGTAGAAATGATTCCTGTGGCAAAAACAGTACCTGTGACAGGTTTTTAGGATAGTTCCTGAATAGCAAATAATAATGTAAAAAACACAAATGCTTAGGGCTAACCATGGATAAAAATGAGTGTTTCGGGGTGGAGACAGTGGAAGGGGTTCTGGTGACTGCTTCCCACACAGCCAACTCCAGCTGGATCCCTAGTACCACACATGGTTCCCCAAGCATTGCCAGGATCGTCTCAGCACAGAGCCAAAGAGCAGCCCTCAATACTCCTGGGTTGACAAGTTAAAAATCAAAAAGAAAACAAGCCCCCCGCAACCCGAAGCATTGGTAGTAATTTTAGAAGGCTACAAAATTATTTTAATGATCTTTTTACAATTCATAGTAGATGTCATTTATATTTTTAATTCTAAAAAATATGTTCACTTGACCCGCAGGCAGCTGAAGACCACCGAGGCCCAGCCAAGGCCATGCTGGGAGCACTCTCCACACACTTGGATGAGCCTCACGCATAAAAGAACTGACAGAGGAACCCAGGTGTGTGGGACCCGGGGCTGAGATCTCCAAGCCTGCACAGTTTGGGACTGGACCTGCCAGTAACTAGACAGTTACACCCACCAACTGCCGTGTAACTCCAACAACGGCCAGGATCCAGAGATTATCACACTCAGCTCCTGGAAGCGCGCGGCCGCATTTGCGGCCGCGCAACATCTTATCATCTCATTCCTAATTTGGTCAAACTGGCAGGCTACCAAATGTAACATGCCCACACGGCAGAGTCTGGCAAACTCCCTGTGGTATACCCAATATGCCAAATACCAGTAACAATGATGGGTCTCATTCTCCTAACCCTGAAAAAGCCTTGAATATGGCACTTTAAAAAAAAAAATCTCAGGGCTAGGACGAAGAAGACGTTACTGGCACCTGCTCGAGGCAATCGACAAACAACAGGGTGGTCGTGATCGTCGTGATGTTCACTTAAATCTATATAATAAAAACATAAAAGGAAAAATTAAGCTCCCTGTGACGTATTCGATATGCCAGACACAGTAACAACAAAGTCTCCAATGGAGACGTTACTGGGCCCGCTCGAGCAAATCGACGATCAACGGGAGGGCCTTTTTATTTAGTATCTACAATCCAGAATTTATCAGCCCAAACACTATTCTCCAGTTATTTTTCTCTATACAAATTATGTAAATGAATTGAAACACTACAGACTGCCCTGTACCTTCCATTTCAATATTCACTGTGTCATAAAAGAGGTTCAGATTTTCCTCCCTGAAACTTGGTTCATAGTTTATTTAACCAGTCCTTTGTTAATAAATCTACTTAACCAGTATTCTCTTACTAAAGTTTCCATTTTGATTTTTTTTTCCATTTTGAATTTTTAGAAAAAACTATTTATTGCTTTTTGGGTCACAACCAGCGATGCTCAGGGGTTACTCCTGGCTCTGCACTCAGGAATTACTCCTGGCGGTACTTGGCGGACCACATGGGATGCAGGGAATCGAACTTGAGTCGGCCGCATGCAAGGCCAACACCCTACCCGCTGTGCTATCGCTCCAGTCCCTAAAGTTTCCATTTTGGGTGAGAGAGCTAGTAAAGGTGACAGGCATGCAAGAGGCTGCACTGGTCTCAACTCTGGTTCAAATCCTTACCATTACATTTGGTATCCTAAGAACTTTCTAGGGTTAATTCTGAGCACAGAGCCAGGAAAGCAAAAACCCAGGTGTGATTCAAAACACTCAAAAACTAAAATATAATAAATTCTCTATTTTGGGGATTCTATTTGCAAACTCAACCATGACAAAAAATGTACTTTTTTAGGGGCTGGAGTGATAGTACAGAAGGTAGCTGTGGCCAACATGGGTTCAATCCCTGGCAACTCATATGGTGAACCTAAATCAGCTAAGAGTAAGCCCTGAGCACTGCTGGGTAAGCTCACTCCTCCAAAAAATACCCTTTTAGGAAACATACAACTTTGACATTAGCTTTAAAATTGAGTAAAAATTGAGTTTTTTAACTTAAAATCAAGTAAAATAACTTACAAGTTAGGAAATAAGTTACTAAAAAACAGAAAAAAAGACATTTGTTAAAGCACCTATTGTAAATTAGGCAAATAACCAACATTATATTTAATCATTAATTATCAGAGGGCTGGAGCAATAGCACAGCGGTAGGGCGTTTCCCTTGCACACAGCCGGCCTGGCCGAGCCTGGTTCAATTCCTCCACCCCTCAGAGAGCCCGGCATGCTACCCAGAGTATCTCGCCCTCACGCAAAGCCTGGCAAGCTACCTGTGACTTATTCAATATGCCAAACACAGTAACAAGTGTCACAATGGAGAGTTACTGGGCCCCTGCTGGAGCAAACTGATACACAATGGGAGGACAGTGCTACAGTGCAATTGTCACAATCCTGAAAGGTTGATACTATTGTTCCTACTTTGGCAATGTTGAACTGATGTTTAGAGACAATAGCTTTGTATAAGTTCAATATCTTGAAGGAGAATGGACTGGTATTTGATTCAGGAACTATTTTAGAAGTTTTGTTTGTTTTCGAGCCATACCCAGCACTCAAGATTTACTGCTGTGACTGGAGCGAGAGTACAGCGGGTAGAGCGTTTGCCTTGCACACGGGAAACCTGAGTTCAATCCCTGGCATCCCATATGGTCCCCCAAGCACCGCCAGGATTAATTCCTGAGTGCAGAGCCAGGAGAAAACCCTAGGCATCGCTGGGTGTGACCCAAAACGAAAAAAAAAAAAAAGAATTACAGCTGACAGTGCTTGGGGGACTATATGAAATGCCGAGGACTGGCAACATGCAAGGCAAATGCCCTATTCACTGTACTATCTCTCCAGCCCGTTATTTATTTGCAATGTTGAGGCTTGAACTCAGGGGCTCACGCATATATGGTAAGTGTTTTACTGTTGAGCTATATCCGAAAACAGAAACCAAATCTTAATTCCTGTTCCATATAGGGTCCTAAAAACAATAAATATAATGTATAGCTATTTTTTCAATCACTGTTGTCAGATATCAAGTTATTTTATGTATACTGTTTCTATACAGAAAACATACTGATCATTGGTCTACCATATCTGCTGTTTCCAGGATATGTATTATTAATATATATACTAATACTTGTCATCTTTATAATTATATCCCTGTGCTTTCACTGTGATCATTCTGCTTAAAATTTCTCTTTTCTCCACTTACTTAAGGTTATAATAGGTCAGTATTTAGTCAAGTCCCATGTTCTCTAAAAGCCTTTCCATCTTAGATTGCTCTTTAGTAGCAATTTGTAAAGACTCAAATCAAAAGTCTAATTACCTCTACCTAGCAGTATGGGTTTGGACAAGTCACTTTCTGTATCTCAATGCTTTGCTTATAAAATGAGTGATGACCTAGACCAGTGATTCTCAATCATTACCAAGTGTCATAAGCACATGGAGGTCTTGTTAAATCATAAAGCTGAACTCCATCACTAGTGGTTCTGAGTAAGAAAAGAGGTTTAAACAGATCATTTATAATAACAACCTTCAAAAAGCTACTACTGCTGACCCAGGGACCACTGAAGTCAGAGATTAAGTACAATGTGTAAGGGGCTTGTCTTATGTGCAGGCAGCCCCAGTTCAATCTCCAGCACTTTTGAGGACTTCTGCCAGGAGTGACTGCTGAGTACAGAGTCAGGAGTGAACCCTAATAGGGGCCGGAGCGATAGTACAGCAGGGAGGGCATTTGCCCTGCACACAGGATCCCCTGGTATCCCATATGGTTCCCCAAGCACCACCAGGAGTAAATCCTTAGTGCAGAGACAGAAGTAACCCCCTGGACATCACTAGGTGTGACCCCAAAAGCAAAAAAAAAAATTAAATTAAGAAGGAGTAAGCCCTGAGCACTGCTGGACGTGGCCCAACTCCTTCCATCCCAGCCCAGAGGAGCATTCAGTAGCTGACCCCACCACCAAAGACCTTGAATGCCAAGGAAAAGCATTTAGTCTTTATTCTGTTTTTTAAAAAAGAAAAAGAGTGTTAGACTTATCAAACCATTTGCTAAAGGGACGTGGATAGCAATGTGCCACAAGAAACTAGGGAATAATTAAATTAGGGTGGTGGCAGTACAAATAGACAAGAAAGTCCTCAAACACTATAGCTCAGTTACTCTTTCCTGCTCTTTCTGCACTATCCACTGCTAAGCTACAAGTATACATACTAAATTTTCCCCACTAGCTGCTAATTTTTATCTAAGTGAAACAAAAAACAAAATCAGAACTTACTATATTATAAGTAATCTAATGTTTAGGTTACTTGGCATGGTCTAGAGAGCTAGTACAGAAGTTAAAGTGCTTGCCTTGCATGCATGTAACTGGCACTGGTTAGAATCCGGACACTGCGCATGTCCCTTGAGCACGGCCAGAAGAGAGCTGAGTACAGGGCACTGCCAGGTATGGTCTACCCACCCCGTGAATAAATCAAAAGTACTGAGCATATTCCTGCTTCTAGAAATGCAAATACAAAAAATATGACAACAGTTATATATGAATCTGAAAACAATGACATTCATTGCACATCAATTAAAAGTTGAGTCATCGGGGACTGGAGTGAAAGCACAGAGGGTAGGGCGTTTGACTTGCACGCGGCCGACGCGGATTAGATTCCCGGCATCCCATATGGTCCCTGGAGCACCGCTAGGAGTAATACCTGAGTGCATAAGCCAGAAGTAACCCCGGAGCATTTCTGGTGTGACCCCCCTCCCCATCCCACCTCTGCCAAAAAAAAGTTGAGTCATCAAATCATCAAACAAGAGTGAAGACAATATCACCTTTTGGTATTGTTACTTGAGGATATATTCCAACAAAAGTAGGGAGAATAAATATTGAAAAAGAAAACCCTAGGATTCAGTTAAAGCTACTTTGGGAAGAAATTCCATGAAAAAGGATGAAAAGTAGATACTTAAATTACTACTGATGAAACAGTTTCTAGAAAGATACAGAGGTGTAATTTCCTTGAAGCCAGAAATTCATACAGAACTTAGAAAAAGCTGACCTCAGGGCAACCGGAATGGTTTCTCTTGTTTTAGGAGGCAGGGGCATGGGTGGTGCATGGTTGGGCCTGCGTGTTCTAGCCCAGCGAACCACCTCCCTGGTCCTTGGAATCTTTACACCTTCCCAACACCATTATCTCCAATTTTCCCAACTTGCACCAAAGCCTGTCCCAATAAGCAGACCATAAATGATTTATTTTGTATTACTTGTTATGATTAATTTGCTAGAAAATGACCAAAAAAGATTTTCTTAGAAGAAAGTGTATGAAGATTGTTGTATCTCATCCTGGAGCTATTAAGGTCCTTGTGTGAGAGATTATTAACACGTTGGTACAGGTTAAGTCTTGCGTGCTAGTACTTTTTTTTTTTTTTTTTGCTTTTTGGGTCATACCCAGCAATGCTTAGGGGTTACTCCTGGCCCTGTGCTCAGGAATTACTCCTGGCGGTGCTTGGGTGGGTCATATGGGATGCTGGGGATTGAACCCAGGTTGACCTCGAGCATGGCAAAACACCCTACCTGCTGTACTATCGCTCCACTGCTCCAGCCCCCACTAGTATTTTCTTACTGAGATTGGTTGCCTTCTACTTTACATCCCATCCAATGTGGTGTGCTACTCCTGGTGTAGAGTACGAGAAGTTGTGCAGATGCATTCAGCCACCCGTGCTTCAGGAATTCGAAAATTTTGATTGGGCGATACAACTGGAGTTAAATTTTTAACTGAATGGTGACTTTGGAGTCCAGAAACATCTCTGCAGCTTGCTAATCTCTTCTGAGATTTATTTGTGCATCTCTGGATCATTGCTGATTAATGAGCTCATATGGCAGGAGAGGCAATTAATGGTGAGGTGACTGCCAGGCTTCTGGAAGAACAAAGGGGTGGGCGGCGGTTGCCCATTCCTGGCTCTGTGAGAATATGGAGATTTTGAGTGACACTGATACTCAAAACAGATTGCACATCAGGTTGTGTGCTCAGTCTGCTGCAGTGTTCAACAAAGTTAGCACTATGTTAATTGTGTTTTTTACATACATACTCCCTGAGAGGTTATTATCTTCAGCTGGAGAATGCAACTTTTAATAGTAGTCATGATTGCTTGGGGTGGGGGTTGGTTTGCATTTCCTTTGTCCAGCTTGCCAAAGATTAGGCCCTTTTGTTTTGTTTTGGTTTTGTTCTTGTCAATGCTCAGGGGTTACTCCTGGCTCTGTGTTCAGGAATTACCCCTGATGGTGCTTGAAGGATCATATGGGATGCTGGGGATCAAATCTAGGCTGGTGTGCAAGGCAAGCACCCCCCACGCTGTACTAATGCTCCAGTATTTTTTTGGTTTGGTTTGAGAGGTTAGGCCCTTTTTGAATGCTTATACCTGGTTACAGAACTGCCAGAATTATGTTTGGCCCATGTGGCAACACTGGGGACTTGACTTATGATCATCCATTAGTACCAAGGCTAATGGAAGTTTTTGCTTCTTCCTTTAACTGAGCTATGATGGTTTATGGGCTGGAGCAATAGCACAGCGGTAGGGCATTTGCCTTGCATGCAGCCAGCCTGGCCGAGCCGGGTTCAATTCCTCCGCCCCTCTCGGAGAGCCCGGCAAGCAACCAAGAGTATCTCGCCCGCACGGCAGAGCCTGGCAAGCTACCCGTGACGTATTCAATATGCCAAACACAGTAACAAGTGTCACAATGGAGACATTACTGGGCCTGCTTGGGCAAATCGACAAACAATGGAGGACAGTGATAGTAACAGTGATGATGATTTATGCTAGTTTCATTGTTGTAGGCCAAAAATGTTACCAGCACCACATCCACCTGACATTCTTCCATCACTGTCTCCAGGTCCTTTCCCTCCTTCTCATCCCCTAACTCCAATCCAGCAACTCAGGGTCTGTTTTCACTGATTTTCTGTCTGGATTTTTCTCCCCTGCTCTCCAGCAGTACTAGGGCCCAGCCTGGTTTTACTTGGTGGTACTGGGAGACCATGCAGTTCTGGGATGGATCCTGGGTGATATGCAAGCCAGGCAAACCCCAGCCCTTTGAGCCATCCCCAGTCCAAATATTTGACCTCACTGATCACTGTTTATTCCCTTATTTTCGTTCTTTATAATCCACATATGTGAGATCAGTCAGTGTATCACCTGATTCATTTCACCTAGCATAACACTTTTCAATTCCATTCAAGTTGCAGCAAAACTGATGTCATCTTTTTTAAAGTAACAGAATATTGTTCCTTATCTTGGTTACTGTAAATAGCACAGTAATAAACACAGATGCCCATGTAGCACTGTAGCGCTGTCCTCCTGTTGTTCATTGATTTGCTCGAGCAGGCCCAGTAACGTCTCCATCTCGCCCATGTATCGTTTTAAATTAATGTTTTTGTGTTCTTAGGGTAGTGGAATCACTAGGACATATAGAAGTTCTACTTTGAAGTTTTGAGAAGTCTCCATACTGTATGCCACAGAGGTTGGCTGAAAAGATCACAGTTCCACCAATAGTAAATGACGGCTTTTTTTTTTTTAAACCCATTCCCATCTTCTGTACTGGCTGGTTGAAAACTTTGTGCTGTAGCCCTGAATTTCCTAAACCTTTTCCACTTGAAATCCCTTTCCACCCAAGAAATTTAAATGAAGTTCACATGTGTAAAGTAGGAACAAAAAACAAGCATTTACTGATCAGTCATAAAGACTTTTTTTGCAATTGTTAATATTTTTCAGGACCTCTACCCCATCAATTACACAACCCCATATGGAATTGTGATCCAGTTTGAGAAACCAGGAGGTAGTTCATTCTCAACAGTGTGAAGTGATAATCTCATTATCATTTAGAGTTGTATTTTCCCAAGACATCAGTGATGATGAAGACTTTCACATGCCATCAGTCTGTCTTCTTTGGGGAAATGTTCATTCAGGTCCTCTCCCCTTTCTTACAGGACTGTTTGTTTTTGTGCTAAATTTTGTGTTTTATATAACCTGGATATTAGTCCTTTGTTAAATATATGATGTGTGATTATTTTCTCCCGTTCCATAAGGCGTCCTTCTTAATTTTAGCTGTACTTCTTTAACAGCACAGAAACGTTTTAGTTTGATGCACTCCCATTTATATTTACTTCTGTTTTCTTTACCAGTGTACTAAATTACTGAAGAAGGCTGAAGTCGGTATTGGTGGTAAGTACTGAATACTGAGGATATTTCCTCAATAGCGGGTAGGGCGTTCGCCTTACAAGCGGCCAACATGGCCGACCCGAGTTCGATTCCTCCGCCCCTCTCGGAGAGCCCGGCAAGCTACCGAGAGTATTCGATATGCCAGACACAGTAACAACAAAGTCTCCAATGGAGACGTTACTGGGCCCACTCGAGCAAATCGACGATCAACGGGAGGGCCTTTACCTTTACCTTTATCCTTTATGAATTTGGACCTAATATAAAGGTCTTTGTTAGGTTTTTGAATTAACTTTGTGAATGATGTGAGACAGGAGTCCCGACTGAGTTCTTTGGCATGTGGCTAACTAGTTTTCTGGCACCATTTGTTGAAGAGGCTTTTCTTGTTCCACTTCATACACCTAGCTCATTTATCATCAATTAACTTTTCATACTCCCGAGGGTTTATCTGTAGGTTCTCAGTTGTATTTTATTAGTCTGAGAGTCAAGCAGGTGTCCTAAGTCCCAGGAACAATCTCTTTTGAATGTTCTAGGGATACTGGGTAGTAGAGAAATAGAATATATCACATACTTGGTTGTCATTCTCAGAAGATAAACACTA
Organism: Sorex fumeus; assembly: GCF_029834395.1. Lineage (NCBI taxonomy): Eukaryota > Metazoa > Chordata > Mammalia > Eulipotyphla > Soricidae > Sorex > Sorex fumeus. The sequence continues at coordinate 3,998,961 of NW_026606060.1, read as the reverse complement.
TTTTTCAACTTCTTTAATCAACTTACATACAAATCACTGAGGGAATGTTTCATTTACAATATGATGAAACACAGAGCTGAAAAAACTAGGGGTCAAGGAACCCTACAAAGGAGAGGCTACAGATATTATGCACAAATGAGTAAATTTAAAATTAAGCTTCAAATATGTAATTTAGAGCTGAGCAGATAGCTCAAAGGGACAGTTTATGAGGGAAGGCTGGGTTCAATCTCTGACATAACATGATCTCCAGAGCACTGCCAGGTTCAATTCCCAAGCAAGAAGCACCCCGTGTACAGTTGAATATGCTGGTTGTGATCCTCAAATCAAAATGCATGAATTAAAATTGGATTAGGATGGGGCGAGAGTACAGGGTACTTGCCTTACAGATGACCTGGGCTCAATCCCTGGCAACCCTTATGGTTTCCAGAGCCCTACCAGGAGGATCACCAGAAACAGATCCTGAGTAGAGTAGGTGTATATTGAACATGCCACGGATAGCTTGCCAGGCTCTGCCGTATGGGCGGGATACTCTCGGTAGCTTGCCAGGCTCTCTGAGAGGGACAGAGGCTTTTAGGGAGGCCTCTAATTGCCCTTACAGGTGTTCCCATGGTTCAAACCATATTTGAGCCCCATCAAATATGGTGCGGCAATCCTGGAAGATGGGTATTAAGTGTCTTATGATGCGTCGTGCGGCGACGTGGTCCAGAAAGAATCTTGGAGCGTGGCGGCGGCTGGGTAGTGGAGGTAGTGGAGATATGCCAAAACCAGTAAATACAATGGATCTCATTCCCCTCACCCTGAAAGAGCCACCCATACGGCAGCATTAAGAAGGATGAGGAAAGAGAAGCTGATAAAATCTAAAGGCCGAACTAGGCTGCCAAAACAAAGAAAGACAAAAATGACTGTACTTTCAGTGCACGTACGCTGGCATCAGATGCATCTATCGAGGACCTGATGGTGCAAGCACGAAGGATCAAGTACGACATCATTGGTCTGACTGAGACAAGAAAGCATCAATCACATCACGCAGTTTTCGACACTGGAGAAGAACTGTTCCTCGGAACATGCAACAAAAGAGGTGTCCGTGGTGTTGGTGTCCTTGTCAACACGAACTTGGCCATAAGCATTGTTTCATTCGAATGCCTAAGAACCCAAATCAAACGATTACACTATGTCGACCAAGACCATCCATGGTAACTCCCAGTTCCAGAAGGCTGAATCTAAACGTTGCACTTGGGAGTCTCCCGGTGGACGGTTTCACAATGAAACTGATCACATCATATTCAACCGATGATGTTGCCTGCCTGACTGATGTTGCTGTTCTCCCAAAATTCCAAAGGGGATCGGACTACTGTCTCCGTGCAAAATTCTACTTCACGGAGTGGGGAGAAAGGGCCGCAAAGTTTAAGAAGAGAACTCCCAGATGACCACTAACTGGGAGCTCTTTGGCACTATTGCGGCAACATGGGAAGATGCTGCCGTTGACAATATTGACAAGGAATCTTACGAAGACAATGTTTATGAGAAACAGCCTCGTTCCTGATGCCCCATTTGCTCTCAATGGAATGACCATCTCCGAATGCAACAGCTATGTGTACCTAGGTCGAGAAGTCAACATGATGAATGACTTGGCACCTGAGTTGCGCAGGAGGAAGAGAGCGGCTTGGAACACCTTCAAGAGCGTCAAAGAAATAGCTAAGAGGACAAAGAACCTCTGGCTCCAGGCACATCTCTTCGATTCCACTGTTCTTCCTGCATTAACATATGCCTTAAAGACCTGGGGCCTACAAAAACAGGATGAGCACACTATTCGAGTCTCCCAAAGAGGAATTGAAAGAGCTATGCTTGGACTATCACGCTTCACTCAAATGAGAGAAAGAATCCGGAGTTCTGACCTCCATCAACAGTCAAGAATCGTTTGCCAAGGCATTGAAAATCAGATGGGCTGGACATGCAATGAGATTTGGAGACGACTGCTGGACTAGAGCTGTTAGCGACTGGATTCCACGGGATGTCAAAAGACCACATGGCCACCCACCTACGAGATGGTCAGACTTCTTCGTCAGGACCCTGAACAATCGGTTTGAGGCTCTTTGTGTTACTAGAACAAGCAGACGCCATTGGGCTACACTAGCTCGCGACAGGGACAGATGGAGATGTTACTGGTGCCCGCTTGAGCAAATCAATGAGTAACGGGAAGTCAAGTGATCAAGTGACACTAGGTGTACAATACTGTATGTGGCCCCTTCAACAAAACAACAACAAAGTGTCTTAGGGGAAACTGGAGTGATATTACATTGAAATCTGGGCATTTTCCTTGCATGTGTCCTGATCTATATTCAGTCCTGACACCCCCCCACCCCCAATATGGTCCACAAGCCAAAAAAACACTGAGATAACAGAATACCCATAAGTACACCATTACAGCAGAAATCAACAAAGTTTAAGTTGACAGAAAAAAATAGTAGGATAAGTTCTGAGCAGACAAAAACAGAACATTAATGCACAGAAATTAGTATCTTTTACCCACAGTTCATTCCTCAGAACCTATTTATCTTTTTTTCTCAATTGCTGGCGCTTTGGGGGGATGGGGGGGTGTCACACCAGCTATGCTTAGGGCTTATCCTGGCTCTATGCTCAGCGATTGCTCCTCGTAGGGCTTTGGAAACCAGTATCCATTTATCTCTACTCTGCACACAATTCCTTTCAGATTTCATATCTAATATTACATGCAGATTTATTATCTAATTATTACATAAGAATTTCCCCAGGAAACAAAGAACATGCTACTTCTTGGAGAAAAAAAGACATACATGACAACAACGAACAAAAAAAAGCAATTCTATTCAAGTATTTGTGAACACAGATTAGAAGAGGATTCTATAGTATTAGATCATGTGAGACTTGATCGCTTGATGACTTGATCGCATGTGAGATTAATAAAATGTAAAAAAAATTGTAATATTTAAAAGTCATGAAAACAAAAACACTGTCATTACAGAACCAACAGGAAGATTTCATAGAATGTACAGAGAATGGGGCATTAAAGTTAAAGTTATGGGTGGGCAGACTAAAACATGAAAATTTAGGTGTTCATAAAGGAAATATAGAAGCAAAGTAAGTTCAGTTACTTGTATTACTTGGGGATTTCCAAGGAAAAACTGAAGAAGTTGGATAAAGAAATCTTCAGAAACTGAGAGGTATTGAATGATAATGCAAATAAGAGTACATTTTTCAAACAAGCTCATTTTTGTTTTTTACCACCAACATTACTAAGAAATAGCTTTGGCAGTTGTAAGTATAGAAATCCTTAAGGCATCTCCAGCAGATTTTAAAAGTTCCCCAGTATTTTTGTGCTTCATATGAATAAATTACAGAAAAATATATACGTATTCAAATTTACCCACACATTTTCTTGAAGTAGATGAAATAGCACACTAAAGAACAGCAGATGGCGCCAAAATATAATTTTGAATCACATAAAGTGATTAATTGAAACCTGAACTGAAAATAGTTTTGGTTTAACTAAAAAATATTTTTTGGGGGCACACCTGGCAATTCTCAGGAATCACTCCTTGCTCTACACTCATGAATCACTTCTGGTGGTGCTCAGGGGACATATGGGGTGCCAGGGATTGAACCCAGTTGACCATGTGCAAGGCAAGCACCTGGCCCTGCTTTATTATCTCTCCAGGCTCTGTTTTTACTGAATATTTAAATTATATATACATTTACATAGGATACTAGTTTTTAAAAAGAACTAGCAAGAGAGAATGAGTGAATACAGATTGTGAATATACAGTTGGTGTTTTTAATAAATGAACTACATCCTTAAAAACAAAAAGAGAGAGAATGAGTGAATGAGGTGAGGGAGTGCAGTGGGAGGGAGGCTGGGAACACTGGTGTTGGGAAATGTGCTCTGGTGAAGAAGGAATGGTTATTGGAACATTATGTAACTGAAACCCAGTCATGAACAACCTTGTAATTGTGTATCTCACTGTGACTCGATTAAACAGTTTTCAAATAAAAAGAACTAAGATGTACAAAATTATGAGAATTTGCATTCATATAATGCAATGGTACTAAAGAAATTGTAAGAATTATAGAAAACTTAAAAGTTATTTTCCCCAGAATTTATTATATAATGTATTATTGTAAAATGTAAAAAGGAAAAAAAATTGAGGTCTGGGAGACAACTGTAAAATATCAATAATCTACTTATTTTATGTATCTATTAGGAAAAGTTAATTTGTACTGATAATTTGTGCTGATGGGCTAAAAAGAGGAAATTAAACAGGCTAAGGAGAGGAAATAAAAGCTAGCAATAATAATATCAGGATTGGAATACTTACATAATATAGTACACTTTCATATATTAATAAGTAAATGAAAAATTTGGATCGACTTTTCTAGTCCAAAAAAAGTTCTGGTTCAATCCTTTCAGTACAGTCTGAGATTTACCATCTTTCTTATCATAATACAGCTTCCCACAAGTGTTCTTAGAGATATTTCATATTTCAGGACAGTTGAGTTTTATATTCTTCATGTACCAAAAATTAAAATTAACTGAAAAAAAAAATTTTTTTTGCAATGCTCAGGGGTTCCTCCTGGCTTTTCACGCGGTGCTCGGGGGACCATATGGGATGCTGGGGATCGAACCCAGGTTGGCCGCGTGCCAGGCAAACTCCCTACCTGTGCTATCGCTCTGGCCCCAACTGAAATGTTTTTAAAGTAAATAATTTTAGTTTACCTGTTAAAATACCAACCTTAAAATATTTAACAATTTCTTTTTTAAAACTTTTAAACTGAATTACCATGAGATAGACCCTTAATATTTAACAATTTCTTAATCATTAGAATCGTGAAACAAATTTGTTCCATAATAAATTTGCAACTAATTTATTTTGTTCCAAATTTCATGTATCAGTACAAAGTTATTTTCTAGGATTGTCTCAAATTGTTAGGCTTCTTGGGGCTGGAGAGATAGCACAGCGGGTAGGGCGTTTGCCTTGCACGCGGCCTACCCAGGTTTGATTCCCAGCATCCCATGTGGTCCCCTGAGCACCGCCAGGAGTAACTCCTGAGGGCAGAGCCAGGAGTAACCCCTGTGCATCGCCAGGTGTGACCCAAAAAGCAAAAAAAAAAAAAAAAAAAAAAAAAAAAAAAAAAAAAGTTAGGCTTCTTATGTAATTTAAACGGTATGCAGATATTTTTCTCTCTCAAGTTGCTCAGTCTTAAAGTAAACTGTCACTTCTGAAATAAACTAAGAAACTACAGACTCTTTAGGAAGCAAAAAACTTGGCCAAGAATAAGACAAAAGGGTTTTAGAATGACATTCTGTTGCTTCTGTTTCTTAACATGTTGCTTAAGATAAAAGAGACTGCTAGGGAGCTTTATTCCAAATAGTTAAATCAAATTTCTATCATTGTTGTATGAGTGTTCTGTGTGTTGTCTGGTTTGGTTTCAGTGTCACACCTGGCGGTGCTCAGGGCTTAATGCTCTATGCTCAGGGGCTCATGTCTAGTGGTCCCAGGAACGCAAGAGGGGCTGGTGTATGTAAGCACGTGACCTAACCCCAGCACTTATCTCCCTGGTCTGTCTTTTGAGTGGTTAACTTTGTTCTCACACAAATCACACACAATCTTTCCAAATATAAATGGATTATATTTCACTGATTAATAAATCTAACAATTACGAATATAATATTAAATCACCAACCCTAATGAACAATTATGAGTTTTCAATGAGCACAAGATAAATTAAACCAATCTGTCTCTTGTTCCACTAGAAAATGGAAAACAACTTTTTCTTACCTATTAATTGTGCATATACTTTAAACACCTTATCATGAAGTGGGCACTGTGATTAACCTTCAATTATCCACTCCACTACGTATGCCTAGTTTGGCCATTTATGGTAATTCCATACGCCAGCTTGGCTCTGTAAGATACAAGAAGCAGCTTGCATTTTTTTTTTTTTTGGCTTTTAATCAGTAGGGGGTCTTTCTTTCTCTTGGCTTCTAGGAATTATAAATAAGGCTGAGTATGTATATCTGGTAGGGTAGACTTCCTAGGTTCTTGAGGGGAACTAACTTGAGACAAACGCCTTGTCATGTGAGATTGCTTAAACCCAGTTTGCGTTAGATTTAAGTTACTCACATCTAATAGCATTTTGAAAACTTCCACTGCTAATGATACATAACCAGATTGTATACAGCCACTCGACTAGAATAATCTGAAACTTAGAAATTAAAACAGACCGATGTGAAAAACTGGGAATGATGGAAGAAATAAAAATTCAAATCTAATCTATGGGGAAAAATCTTTGAAAGTACAAATCTCCAAATAAGTACATTTCTTTGCTTCTTTGGATATGCCTTCACAGGAACAATTACAGTAGCAGGCATACTTATGCTGTTCAATAAATATAACCTAACTAAACAATTAATCCAAAGACAAACACTCAAACACTATGTTTTTCCTACTGTCTTTAAATGTTTCAATGTAGGAATAAAGCAAAAATGCTGCTATTAAACTAGCTCTACATGAAACTATGTAAAACTTACAATGCTACAGATGTTGGTAACATGGCAGAAATGAGACTATGAGTAATTCAAGACTTCCCCCCCAAGAATAGTCACTTGTTGAGAGGCCAGAGAGTAAATGGGTAGGGTGATTGTCTTGCACACGGCTAACCCAGGTTCAATTCCTGACACTCCACATGGTCCCCAGAGCCCCGCCAGGAGTGATTTAAGTGCAGAGCCAGGAGGAACCCCTGAGCAATGCTGAGTGTGGCCCCCAAACCAAAATAATAATAAGGTGTCACTAGTTAACTTTTTTTCTTTTCGGGTCACACCCAGCAATGCTCAGGGGTTACTCCTGGCTTTGCACTCAGGAATTACTTCTGGCAGTGCTCAGGGGACCATATGGGATGCCGGGGGGATCGAACCCGGGCTGGCCGCGTGCAAGGCAAATGCCCTACCCACTGTGCTATCGCTCTGGCCCCTAGTTGACTTTATAAAGATTGACTTTATAAAGTTTTTTGTTTTATGACTAAAAAGATCAAAATTAGAGGGAAAAATCCAAATTCAATTAAAGCAAACTCCAGAAACAAATTCATTTGTTTAGAATCAAGGAGTATATAAACAACTCTAATTTATGTGTTTAGTAAAAGGTGTAACTTTATTTCAAAAATTTTGATTAGATTTCAGAATTGTAGAAAATAAATCCCAAAGATACAAAATGACTGCAAAGAATACATCATCACTCAAATAGAATGCGCAGATAAAACAAAGCTGGATTTATGGCTTCGCTTGTTTTTTTGCCTTTTTTTTATAACAAGAAACCAGAAATCAATTTATAAATTGGCGTATTTTCTGTAATCTACTTCATTTTATTATTACTATTATTTTTTGACCACATCCGGTGATGCTTGGGGGACTATATGGGAATGTTGGGGATTGAACCTGGATTGGCCATGTGCAAGGTATTTGACCCACCTGCTATACTATCTCTCCAAACCCAATCTATTTCATTTTAAAAGCTAGTTACTTGATCATGTTTACAAAAGTATGGGGCTATGTGAATCTTCTAAGCTTTCAGGACCATAGTCATACTTAAATAAAATTCACAGTAAGTAAAAGTTCTTATTTATTTCATAATAAAAAAGATATTCAAGTATAGATGCTACTTCGTGAGAAAGCATACAAAGGCAGGGAAGCAAACTACTTTAAGCAAACCAACACTGAAGACAATAGTTTTGAGTAAGAGCTAGACTTAGAAGCATTATACAGATCAGTTTAAATCACTAAACTTATATTTACAGGCAAATGGCATGCCTATCAGGAATTCTGACCTAAAAGTGGGGAAATAGCAAAAAAGGCAAAGTTTTTAAATCTAATTCTAGGACTAGCAGTCAGGAATGGCCCCTGAGTACCGCTAGGTATGACCCCAAATCCAAACCAAAACAAATTTAATTCTACTTTTAAACTTGCTATAAAAAGAACACTTTTCTTACCAGCAATATTGTATATTTAATTATTACTGGTTTTTGGGCCACACCTGGTGGCGCTCAGGACTTATTCCTGGCTGTGTTCAGGAATCATTCCTGGCAGTGCTTGGAGGACACCACACAGGGTTCCAGGGATCAAAACTGGGTCAGTAGTGTTTAACCAAATGCCCTACCTGCCCTATTACTCTATTACTCTAGCCCACTTAGTTATTTAGCGTTTGGAACATAACCAGGCTGTGTTCAGAGTTTAATCTTGACTGTGTTCAGGCTCCACTCCTTCTGGCAAGGCTCCTTAAGTCATATTTGGGATAAGTCTTGTTTGGCTGTGACACACACACACACACACACACACACGTACACACGTTTTTTGGGTCACCCCTTAAGGTGCTCAGGGATCACTTCTGATAGACAGGCCTCCTGGGGGATCATATGGGGTGCAAGGAAATCAAACCTGGGCTGGCCACCTCCAAGACTAGCAGCTTATCCACCGTATTATTCTTCAACCCCTAAAGTAAAATACTAACCTGACACTTTAAGATGTTTCTATATATATACAAACAAAACACGAACAAAAGAGTAAAAATTTCTTAATTTTGTAAACAATAGTTTATTACTACTTAAAAGAGTAGAAATCATAAACTCGAGTTATGACAGATATCTAGTTAGATAGTATAACAGACAGGACATTTGCTGTGCACAGGGATGACTCCGGGTTCAATCCCCTGGCATTCCGCATGGTCTCCTGAGCATCACCACCTCTGAGTGCAGAGCCAGGAGTAACCTCTGAGCATCGCTGGGTATGACCCAAAGAGCCAAAATCAAACCAAAACAATAAACTCTAGTTACCTGTTAAATGCTCAAAAAAAAAAAAAGCTAAAAAAAAATAAGGGATAATTTTTCTACCACTGTGGCAAAATTTCCAACAATTATTTTAGGTTGGGGGGTGGGAGGAAGAGTGTTGGAGCCTAAGATGCCCAGGGTTGGCTCTGTGCATCCTAGGGTCACTCTTAATGACCAGAGACCACATGTGGCACCGGGAACTGAACCTGGGTCAGCTGCGTGCAAGGCAAGCAGCTTAATTTATGTACGATTTCTCCAAGACCCTATATTTTTTTTAGCTGAACAGATGACTATCCAAAATAAAGCTTGTATTTCTCAGTCTGCCTTACTGCTCAGCTGAACACGTACTAATTTTGGTCAAAGGGATACGAACGTAAGTGTAATATATAAGTTCTGAACACTTTCGAAAGGGAAGGAATGGGGTTCTTCTTCCTTTCTGCTTCCTGTGAAGTAGAATACTGGAATGCAAGCAGGTATTTTAGTTTGCGGGAAGAAGAAGGTCCAAACCCATTGTGTTCATAAACTGTATTCGGGACTCTTGCATGCAGAGTATGCGCTTTAGCCTGCTGACTATCTCCCTGGCCCCAAGCAATTATCACAAAATAAACAGCATGTATGTGAAGACAGTAGAATAATAAAATTGAAGCCTGGGTGTGTAATGTCATGGTAAGGCCAATCTCATGCTCATCTTTAATCACAAGAATAAACTTCTAGAGTATGGATGATAGACAGAGCTCAAAGTGCTGAACCCAATTTGATCCTCTAACACTGCATGGTTCTCCAAGTACCAGTGAGGTTCCCAAAGGGGAAAAAACAAAACAAGAAATTGGTGCGGGGGATCAAGCACAGGGGGCCTGACACACGCAAGGTGAGTGCTCTGCAACTGAAACACCATCTCTGAGCCGATTTTCAACCTTTTAAAGCAACTACTACTTGTGTTTCCTGTCATTCTAACAAACACAATTTTAATAATCAAATAAAGTAAAAACAGTCTATAGTTGAATTAAGAATCTTCAATACAATTAAGACATAAGAGTTAAAAACATGAACTATCAAGAGTCAACAGAATCTATTCAGAGCCCAGCTGTTATTTAGCTCTATCATATTGGTCAAATTATTTTTGCCTCACTTAGTCTTGACTCCAGAATTATAAAATGGTCAGAACAAGCAGCAACAACAGAACACCCTACTATTTAAAACAAGGAAGCAAAACACAAAAAATGTCTGCTAAGAGCCAGCAAAAGCTTTTGTGGAAGTACAGTTAAAATAATATTTTAAGATGGAAAAACAATGCATATAAGGTAATTCAAGTATTTTTAAAAATCTTTTAAACATACAATATAAACGTGCATTCTGTTATAAATACCTACAATATTTCCAAGCCACTCTTATAAAAAATAAACACACACCTACACCCCCTTTGATAATAACCAGGATTCTCTACATTAAGTTTTGATTACCTTCCAAGAATTTTTTTTTTTGGCTTTTTATTGGGGTCACACCCAGTGATGCTCAGGGGTTATTCCTGGCTCAGCACTTAGGAATTAGTCCTGGCAGTGCTCAGAAGACTAGATGGGGATGCTGGGAATTAAACCCGGGTCAGCTGCGTGCAAGGCAAACGCCCTACCCGCTGTGCTATCGCTCCAGTCCCACCTTCATGTATTTTTATGTATATAACACTGAGATGACTCTGCACAATGCTATGTGGCACCTGGCATATTTTTTATGTACTCTCAGAGTTGCAATTTCTAAGAATTAAGGTCTTTGACACAGAACTTTAAGATATAACCTGAAGACAAAACCGATCTTCCAATAGCTGTAAATTACAGATTTGTTTAGCATAGCTACCTTTAATTAACCAATTCCCCCAACTTTATTGGCACAGCATAGCTGTATTGGTAAGACTTAAATTACCTTCAAGTTGTATCAAACAAATAAAAAAAAACCCAGCATTGAACAGGCTTCAATTTAGTAAGAGTCCCAATAGGTATGATCGTTTTCCTCTACAACTCAGATACTTATGGGTCAGTCAGTTTGCAACATTGCTACTAGCAGCACCAAGATGAAATTCTGAAAGGTCTCATACTGGTGATTAAATAAATGACTAGCCAGAAAAAGACACACTCACTTTCATTCACAACTCTGGCCAAAACCACATGGCAGTCCAATGACAGAGAGGTCAGGAAATACGAGAAGAATTAAAAAATATTTAATACACAAAGTAAAGGCACACAGTTTTTTTGATTATGGCATGAGCACTTGACTAGGATAAATTTAAACTATGTGGGGCTGGAGAGATAACACAGCAGGTAAGATGCTTGTCTTGCATGCAGTTGACCTTTGTTCAATATTCAGCACCATCTATGATTCTCCAGAAATGATTTCTTAAGTGCAACTGGGTGTGACCCCTCCAAAAAAAAATTACATTTTTAAAAGAAAGTTGTTTGTTTTCAAAGTTTTGAATTTGAGGTCAGACTACTGACACTCAATAGTCTCCCAAAGCAAGAGGGAACTTTCCAGAAAACTGTCTTTGAACTTCACACGCACGCAGGCCCTCCAGGGTCTTTAAGATGCAGGCCTTGACTAAATCACACAATCACTTCATTTAATCACTAGCCTACCAGCCCACACCACAAATTTTCACTTCCCAGCATCCATAATCTGGAAATCTCTCATCTTCTATATATTACATATACATTGATTAGGTCAATATGGGCTGGAGCGATAGCACAGCGGTAGGGCGTTTGCCTTGGCACGCAGCAGGCCTGGGTGAGCCAGGTTCAGAGAGCCCGGCAAGCTACTGAGAGTATCTCGCCTGCACGGCAAAACCTGGCAAGCTACCTGTGACATATTCGATATGCCAAAAACAGTAACATTAAGTCTCACAATGGGGACATTACTGGGCCCGCTCGAACAAATCGATGAACAACAGGAGGACAGTGCTACAGGTCAATATATTTAAATTCATCTAGACAGAGATATTTATCTGTAACCTATTGTTTTTATTTTTCTGGAGAGCTCTACACTTTCATTTATGAAAATATTACACCATCGGGCTCGAATGATAGCACAGCGAGTAGGGCGTTTGCCTTGCACGTGGCTGATCCAGGTTCGATTCCCAGCATCCCATATGGTACCCTGAGCACCATGAGGCGTAATTCCTGAGTGCAGAGCCAGGAGTAACCCCTGTGCATCGCCAGGTGTGACCCAAAAAGCAAAAAAAAAAAAAAAAAAAAAAGTTTACACCATCTACTCCCACTCTGTTTCACTGTGTGGTAGGGACATGCTACAATGCATGCATCTAATCAGTTTTAACTACTATATAATCTTCATGTGCCCATGGGGTGAATACACTCAATACACTCTGGTACTTAACAACAGAACTTTACGTTAAGATGAGGTCATTAAAAAAGGGGTGGGGGGTTTACTTGGGGCTGGGGCTGGAGAATACAGGATTCATGGATAAAGGTAAAGGCCCTCCCGCTGTTCATCGATTTGCTCGAGCGGGCCCCAGTAACGTCTCCATTGGAGATTTTGTTGTTACTGTGTTTGGCATATCGAATACATCACGGGTGGCTTGCCAGGCTCTGCCGTGCGGGCAAGATCCTCTCGGCCGCTTGCCGGGCTCTCCGAGAAGGGCGGAGGAATCGAACTTGGGTCGGCCATGTTGGCTGCGTGCAAGGCAAATATTAAGGCACTTATCTTGCATGCAGCTGATCCTGGTTCAATTCTCAGAACTAATCCTCAATAGTGCAAGTGGTCGGGGCATTAGTAAGAATGACCCCTAAGCACACAACGGTGTGGTCTCAAAACAAAACAAAAAAGTAAAAGTAAAAAAGATATCAGATCACCAAGCGTGGGAAGGATTCTATGGACAATGGTGTAGGAATATTTGTACTTTTGCAGTGGGTGTGGAAAAATTAAACCTCTAAAACTTCTAAACATTTAAATTCTTGTAAATGACTGTTATCTCAACTTGGGAAAAAAATAGGTTATGGTGGGCCCTACCCAATATGATTGATATTCTTGTAAGAGAAAATTTCCATACTGATAAAAGCGAAGATTGGAGTGATAAAGATGCAAGCCAAGGATTGAAAGTAACTTTCAATTTGGAAATGAGCAAGAAGCTGTTCTATAGTAAATCACAGAAGGAGCCAATTCTAAGAATAACAGCCCACATCACGGCCTCTGAGTCTTGGAGGAAGGTCTGCCGACACCCTGATTTTAAGACCACTAGCCTCCAGAACCGTGAGAAGATAAATTTCTGTTACTGATCCCAAAGCCAGTCTGTGATTTTTTAAGGAAATCCTGGATTCATGAACTTTACATATCTACACTTTATGTGAAATACCTAGCTCACCTTCAACTTCTTGCTTGTACAAGTGATAATATCCCTGCGTACATAATTCCTATAAAACTCTTAAACCAAGATAAATATGTGAGGGATAAAATTATTGGGCCACATATAATTATATACTTAATTTAAATATTAGTAGACAACAAATCATAGAGGGAAATATATATATATAGGACTGGAGCGATAGCACAGCAAGTAGGGCATTTGCCTTGCACGCGGCCGACCCGGTCGACCCAAGTTCAATTCCTCTGCCCCTCTTGAATAGCCCAGCAAGCTACCGAGACTATCTCGCCCGCATGGCAAAGCCTGGCAAGCTACTCGTGACGTATTCGATATGCCAAATACAGTAACAACAAGTCTCGCAATGTTACTGGGCCCGCTCGAGCAAACTGATGAACGGGAGGACAGGGACAGTATATATACACACACACACATGCACGCACGCACGCACACACACACAGTATACACACACACACGCACACACACAAACACACATATATCCTGGAGAGCCCAGCAAGCTACCGAGAGTATCCTGCCTGCATGGCAGAGCCTGGCAAGCTACCCATGGCGTATTCAATATGCCAAAAACAGTAACAATAACTTGTCTCATTCCCCTGACCCTGAAAGAACCTCCAATACGGCAGCATTGGGAAAGACGAGTAAGGAGAGGCTGCTAAAATCTCAGGGCTGGGACGAATGGCACCGGCGCGAGTAAATTAATGAACAACGGAATGACAGTGATACAGTGATTTTAAATATTGCTAGAATAATCCCCACAATGGCTGCAGTCTAGTTTTAGAAAGCCCACTAATTCTCTGAAGCAGCTTCCTTCATGAAGTGAAGCACTTTTTTAAGTGCTGGCCGGATTAATTGACTTGCTGCTAATGAATAAAGTGATAAGATGTAATGGGGGGAAAGGGGAGTGTCATGAAAGGTATAATAGCTTCATGTTTGTTACCAGTTAGATCATTTATTCTGGGGGAAGCCAAATGCTGTATGTCTTAGTTTAAGCTGTTCTTACACAATACTATAAACTCAATGACTTCTAAAAATAATAAATCTCTCAGTCTGTAGGCTCCAAGTCCAAGATCAGAATGCCAACATGAGTAGGTTCTGGTGAGGGGCCTCCTTCAGGATAGAGATGGCTGAACTCCTGTGTCCCTTCATAGTTAACAATTAATAAGCTATCGACTCACAACTCACTAGCCCTATAGGCCCTTTAACCCGTTTATGATGAGGGCTTCATTCTCTTGACATAATTACTTCCCCCAACAGCATACTAGAGATTAGATTTTAAGACACAAACTTTGGTCGGTGGGGGACACAACATTTAGTCAACAATGCCATATAATTAAGAGCAATGTTACAGATCCACTCAAGTAGCCCTGTGGATAGGTATATGCAGTAGAGAAATAAAACTGCAATGAGGCGAGGTATCATACTAACAGCTATGTGAGTAAAGCCATGGGAGAAGCAGATATTCCAGTCTCAGTCAAACCTTCAAATGACTGAAGCCCTAGTTCAATAAAATAATTTCAGTTTGACTGGCTGTAACCTCCTAAGCGATCTTGAGCTTAGAGATCTTGGGTTCCTAAACTGCTGCCAGATTACTAATCCTCAGCTTATCTGTGAGATGTTAAGTGTCTGCTGTTTTAATATTTTACAGGCAATCTGTTGTGAACTAACACACTAACACATTCTATAACTAATAGTAATTTTTTTGTTGTTGTTGTTTTTTGAGTCACATCCGGCGATGCTCAGGGGTCACTCCTGGCTCTGCATGCTGGAGTTATTCCTGATGGTGCTCAGGGACCATAAGGAATGCTGGAAATCGAACCCGGGTCGGCCATATGCAAGGTAAACGCCCTACCCGCTGTGCTATCACTCCAGCACCCCCCCCCCCCCCCGTTTTCTTGTTTTGTTTAAAGCTGTGGCTTTTGACCTTTTTGTACTTGGGGACTGGCAGTAGTCTGTGCACCAGAGATTGAAAACCACTAGTCCAAGTGAACATAAATTGTTTGAATTTATATTTTCCTGACACCTAATGATTTTTAGCATTTTTGTAGGGTTACTAGTTTTGAGGTTATTTCCTCTATAAATTGCCTGTTTTGAACATCTATAATTTGCACAGGGGTAGCTATGCTTCTTTAGACTTTTATGCATTCTTTGAATTTAAAGATAGCAAATCCCCTGCAGGTATTTATATTTTACAAATGTCTTCTTCTATTTTATCATGATGTCTCTTTGGTGCACAGAGACTGTGCATGTGTGAGACACATAAAACCTAGTACCTCACAGAGCAACGTAATTTTGATTTAAACAAATTCATTCCACTTTTGTGTTTTTAACTTCTGAGTTCAGTTCTTTCATATTCTATTCTAACTTAAGAGTTGTTACTCATGTTACAAAAACAACCTATCAACGTTGTCTTTTCAAATTTTTATTTTCATTTTTTGATCCACACCTGGCTATGCTCAGGCTTACTCTTGGGTCATCCTCCTTACACCAGGACTCACTCCTGGTGGGCTCAGGGGATCATAAGGGGTGCCAGGGATCTCCCAGGTTGGCTGTATGCAAGTTCTATCTCCTAATTTTACAATCTGAACTTTATTTTTGCTTTATGACAAAACTTTTTTTGGGGGGGCAGGGTGGGGGGTGGGGATGGGGATGGGGATGGGGTACACCTTGCAGTGGTAAGAGGCTATTCCTGGCTTTGTGCTCAGGCATGAATTTGTGGTGCTCAGGGGACCGTATGGGACACTGGAGATTTGGACCAGGGTTGCAGGTGCTGCAGCTGCATGCTAGGCAAATACTTCACCTCCTGTACTCTTTCCCACCTCAATATTCTTTATTTCACCTTCAGTTCTGACTTCACAAACAGGATAACTACTCTCTTCTGCGGCTATTCTGCTTTCTTCCCTATACCATTTCTGCTTCTTCTCCCAAGTCAACTGTTTCTATCATTCTGCTCTGACTTCCATCTTTCAAGCCTTGTTTTTCTTAATTATCTGGTGATCGCCAGCTATTCATTTAGATATATCAGAATAAAGCACCAAATGCTGTTTAGAAATTGTTTGGGGTTAATTGGTAAGTTTTGGTGTAAAGTAGCCGTTCTTGAAGTGTGATCTGAGAAATCTTGGGAGTAAACAAAGAGAAAATTTTCAGGAGACATTTAAGGTCAAAATGTTTCATTATTAATATCAATACATAATATGTTTCAGTCATTTTTTAAACAAGTATAGTGTTTTCCAAAAGTCACACATATGATTTAAGATAACACAAAACACCAAATGCAGAAGCAGATATAAAATATAGCCGCTATTTTTTTATTAACCTGGACATGAAACTTATTAAAATGTCAAACATTATTTCCATGCAAGTATATTACGTTAATAAGAGTTTATTGTTTTTAAGGCATAACTAATTTTTTAAATTTCAATTTATAATGAAGAATATAACCCACCTTCATCTTTTGTTCAGGAGTAGGGGCACACCCAGTGGTGCTCAGGGCTTATTCCTGACTCTGCTAGATGACCACTCCTGGTGGCACTCGGGATTACATGCAGAGTTAGGGACTGAATCTCACGGAAGGCAATTGCCTTATACTTTTGTACTATCTCTCTAGCCCTGTATCTCACATTTTAAGAGTTGTTAGGGAATTCTCAAATCAAAGAGTTTGAAAACCTCTGCTGGAGTAATAAAATAGGAAAATAAAAAGTTTTAGTGTAAGTAATGGTTAAGTCTATGGTTTTAGGAACATATGAAGAAATTAGTAAAGGCACTAGGTCTCGATATTGCATTATGCAGACTTTTATTTAAACGCTATAACCCTCACGTGAATTTCATGCATTCTCTCTCCACACAATTAAAAGTCAGAGCTTTTTGCCTTGACTGTGAAGAAGAAAATAACCACTGCACAAGATGCAGGAAGGAGTGCTACAGCTCCTTTCAAATTCTTAAGACTAGTGGTCTGGGTTTGACCCATCCCCTAACCTAAGGCTTCACAAGGACTGTGCCTCTAGTAGCTGTGGTTAGGGGAGAGAACAGGGGTATGGTTTTTAGCGTGGGGTTCTTCTATCTTCCATACCTGCAGCCTCAGTATCAACTTTCGTGGTTACAATGGCTGGTTAACACCTATTCATTTTTCTGTTTCTAAAGTGTTGCTATATTTTATCTCTTTTCCTCCTTTTTAGGGGGAGTGGAGATGATTATGCCTTTTAAGCTATTTTGCTGTTAATACTGTAAAATGAAACAAAGAGAAACGTTTAGATTCTATTCACATTTTCATCCCTTTATCTTCCTTCTCTTGTGTGCTTTGTGTTTGGGTTTATTATCACTTGTTAGCAGTTAATTTGACATACATTTTAATTCAATAACTGCGTTAAAATTTCTACTTGTTTTGAGTTTATCACCCCTCCTCTTTGTTTTTTCATTGTCAAGGATTGAACCCACATTTCATGCATGCAGGACACGAGGAACTTTACCAGTGAGTCACATCCCTGTTCTCCATCTTTTTTTTTGGGGGGGGGGCACACCCCGCGTTGCTGGGGA
Organism: Sorex fumeus; assembly: GCF_029834395.1. Lineage (NCBI taxonomy): Eukaryota > Metazoa > Chordata > Mammalia > Eulipotyphla > Soricidae > Sorex > Sorex fumeus. The sequence goes on along the minus strand of NW_026606060.1, from coordinate 3,981,203 downwards.
GGGGGGTTAACCCTGGCTCTACACTCAGGAATTACTCCTAGTGATGCTCAGGGAATTGGCTAACTGGGCCTGATGGGTCAATTCTCAAGGTCCAGTAATATCGTTTTGCAGGGAGAGCAATGCTGCGGGTCACCAGGGAAACCCTGGCAGAGCTTCTTAGGAGACACCCAGTGGCATGGGGGGTTGTGACATGGTACCAGGGTTCGTATCTGGGTCCCAATTTGACCACTGAGCTATTTCTCCAGTCCTCCCGCATTTACTTTTCGTTCTTTCCAAACCCCTAGTAGCACTCAAAGGTTGCTCCTTGCAGTGCTCAGGGGATTATGCAATGCCAGGGACCAACCACTGGCCTCTTGCATGCAGAGCATGGACTCCAGCTCAATGAATCATCTATCTGGTCTCTTGTATTATATTTTTGTTTTAGTCTTTAGGCCACAGATGGCAGTCCTCAGGGGACCATATATGGTGCTGGGGACTGAATCCAGGTCAGCTAAGTACAAGGAAAGCACCTTACCCACTGCACTATTTCTTTGGTCCTGGCCCTACTTGCCTTATATTAAGATTTTATAAGTGATGCATTCTTAGCTTTATATATATTAGCACTTTGGACCTCATATAACCAGTACTTTGGAATAAGAACTTTGACTTTCTCATTATTTTAAAGAACTTTTTTTGTTTTACTGTGTTTGGGGGCCACACCCATAGTGCTCAGGGCTTATTCCTGGCAGACTTGGAGATCAAATGGCATGCCAGCAATTGAACTCAGGTCGGCTGTATGCAAGGCAATCATCCTACTGGCTGTACTATTGCTCCATCCTCAGAACTTTTTGTATTTTCACTGTTCTGAAATTTCACTACTTAGCTCTCATAATGTCATTTTTATCATCCTGCTAATAATCAATTTTCAATAATATCATGGGACACATTTCAGCATGGAACTTAGTTTCAGTATGGAATGTAGGTTCTACTTAATTCTGAAAAACTTAACTGACTGAAATACTATTTTCTACTATTTTAATCTATGCCAAAATTTCTTTGAACATATTTTATTTTTTAACCCAAAGCCTCACACATGCAAAGCAAGTGGTCTACCACTGAACTATATACCTGACCCACTGGATGTTAATTTAAATCACTAAGACTAACCTCTTAAAATGTTTCTTGTTCTCTTGCTACTGTCAACATAAATTTCTCAATATTCCATTCCAAGTCACTATTTTAATGATTTTGTTCAGTCTAGTACATTTCATATTTGGAGTTTAAAGATTTCTAGCATTTCTTTTTAAATTCGTGTGTCAACTTACATTTTATTCTGATTTTATGTCTTTCGTTACTTTTAAAAATCTCCTTGAGAAGTTTAAAAATACTTAGTTTGACAAGATATTAGTATGGAATGATCAAGTCCTTGGCTTTGGATTATAAAACTGAGATTACCAAACAGTTGGGGAGAGGGGAAGGAAGAAGAAACAGATGGACGAGAGGTTACATAAGGACAAGCTGTAGAGAATCTTGAGCACTTTGATGGTGAAGTTGCAGTAACTTTGCACATCAAAACCATAAATGTTTGTACTACTGTAACCACATTACCTAAAACAATAAAAATTTAAAAATAATAAAAAATAACTGACCAAGTTTGTTGGTCGGGATGTGACTCAGTAGTAGAGCACTTGCCTTGCACGTAGGAGGCCCTGAGTTAGATTCCTGGAACCACACAGTTCCCTACCTCCACCCTATACCCCCAGCACTCTTTCTAAGAAACTGACATTTTCAGAGATAGCGTATGGAAAAAAAAATGCAGTATTTACATTTCTTGTGATAGCTCATTTCATCTACTGCAATATTCTCAAAGTTTATTCATGATTTACCATATGACACGACTTTATTCCTAAGGTCAAAGAGTAGTCTATAGTCAGTTGTAACCAATTTTCTTTATTCAGATCATTTTATACCCTCTTCTCCATACCCACACCTCATCAATTTTAATCCCTATACTGCAGAGGTGAATGTGTCTTATTTCACTTCACGTAATTCCCTCAATCTTTCATTTTGTTGCAAATGGCAAAAGTTCCACTTTTTAAACTTCACTATACAAAAGTATACTTATCCAATCACCTATAAGTGGGCACACCCCAGTGGCTTCTGTATTCTAGCTATTGTAAATAATGCTACAATAAATGAGTTGAACATACTTTTGTGTTATTTTCACTATTTTTCAATATCCAAAAGTGAAACTGCAGCATCATACAGTAATACTACCATCACTTCTTGAGAAACTAGTGTTTTCCAAAATTAGCAAACTAATTTACATTCCGACAACAATCCATAAGAACAGTTCCTTTTCCTCCACATCCTAACACTTGCTGTTACTGTATTCAGATCGTCTTAAAGACATAAAGTTTATCTTTATTTTATTAATTCTGGAGTCAGTTTACAAGATTTTCGCAAACAAGATCATGAAAGACTTTTGAATATTTTCTTCTACTACTTTTGTCGCGTTATTTTTCATCTATTGGTTTGTATGTGAGAAATACATATCCAACTTCTTTCAGATAGCTATCTAGCTGTTCATGGAATTAATGTGTCTTCTTTTCCCCCTTTTTTTTGGGGGGGGGGAGGCGAAGGGCGGTTTGGCTACATCTTGTGGCGCTCAGGGCTTACTCCTGACTCTTTGCTCAGGGTTCACCCTTAGTACCCTGGGGACCATAAATGGTACTGGGGAATCACACCATCCTCTGCTGTGTGTAAACACTTTAACTCCTGTACTATTTCTGCAGTCTCATCGGAGACTCCACTTTTTATGTTAAGATCATGACAGTCCTTACATACATATCTTAGTTTGGTAGACCTGTAGTTCTTTCATTAAAAAAAAAATTAATTGTTTAATTTATTTTTGCTTTTTAGGTCACACCTGGCGGTGCACAGGGATTACTCCTGGCTCATGCACTCAGGAGACCATATGGGATGCTGGGAATCGAACCCGGGTCTGCCTCACGCAAGGCAAACGCCCTAGCCACGTGCTATCGCTCCAGCCCCACCTTCATTATTTTTATGTCTGTATTTATTTGTATTAGTGTTCATCCGATTTAGGCTTTTCCGAGACTCCTATCATTTTAGTTCCTTAATATTAAATGCAAAATGGAGTTCATGCCCAATTCAATCAGCTTAATCAATGAATAAATAGCAGTACTCCTATATTATATATATGTATAAAAAAATTAAATGTTAAAATTGTTTCCTCTCCCCACACCTGGTTTAATCAAGAATACTGTCTTTAGGGTTTCCCTAGAAATGTTAATGTTTATACTTCTATTGCTTGATTTCTATCTTTTGACTAATACTGAAACACTCCATAAACTTCCTTCTTCTCTCAAACTGTATTAGTCTTATCACTTCTTACATCAAGCTACACAATACGAGTGCCATGGTCTCCACATTTATCTTAGTCTTACAGGATGTATCCCTATGTCTACGATCTTACCCCCCTTTACCTCAGATGTTGTCTCTCGGTTGGCTAAGTTTTATACTTCAGAAGTTTCTTTCAGGACTCAAGTAAATAATATTTCCTAAACTGTAACTAGATACACACATATACAACACACACATTTGTGTGTTTGCTTTTGCTCTTGTGCCATACCTGGAAGTGCTCAGGGACAAACAGCAGGGGACTGGACCCAGGCCTCCTGCATACAAAGCAACCTGCACTCGCCTGGCTAAAGTTTCTGTCCCAACAGATGCTTTTGATGTAAATATAATCTGAAGCCTACATATTCCATCTTTCAGTTTATCAAAGCAGAGGAATTTTCTTATTTTTATTCCTTTCCTTTTCAATGAATTTTAGAAGGCAAAGTTGAGGAACTATGATGCTACATTCATCCCCAAACCCTGCATGTTTGACCTATCATTACTGAATTTTGAGAGGGAAGGAATTCTACTGGCTGAAATTCAGAGCATCCATCCTAAAGGTTTTTCCCTCATGTAACTTAAGTCTTCCATCTCCAGCAGGGTAAAAACAAAACACAGCACAGAACAAAAAATTTACTCAAAGTAAATAGTTACTAATAATTTATTCAGGCTATTTATTCAAAAAGACAGATTCTAACACTATGACTGGTTGTTGTTTAGTAGTTCCTGTGCATTTTTTTAATTTCCCCAAATTTGTTTCATCATTTATAAAATGGGTCGGTTATCTATATTGTGACAGTAAGAGACTGTAACAAAAACTCATGGGCGTGCTAGAGTGGGTAGTACAGTGGTAGGGTGTTTGCCTTTCACGCAGCCAACCCAGGTTTGATCCCCAGCACCCTATATGGTTTCCTGAGCATTGACAGGAGTGACCCAAGGGCAGAGCCAGAATAAGCCCTGCATATCATCAGGTGTGGTCCAAAAACCAAAAACTGAAAATACTCCAGAACCTCACTGAGTCATTTTCCCACAGACATTAAGATAGCGAATTACCACTTAACCTTTAAAACATTTAATATAAATCACACATTACTTTTGTGTATTAAGATCCATTCACTGACTTTAGGCATCATTCAACACTGTAGCACTTTCCTCCTGTTGTTCATCGATTTGCTCGAGCGGGCACCAGTAACGTCTCCATTGTGAGATCTGTTGTGACTGTTTTTGGCATATTGAATATGCCACGGGGAGCTTGCCAGGCTCTGCCATGCGGGCGGGATACTCTTGGTAGCTTGTTGGGCTCTCCAAGAAGGGCGGAGGAATCGAACCCAGGTTGGCCTCGTGCAAGGCCCTACCTGCTGTGCTATCGCTCCAGCCCTAGGCATCATTTACTAAGGAAAATACATTCCGTTGAGTTTTCAGAAACTTAACTGTCAACTGTATCAGTCAAGATGAGCTTACCATATAAGAGACTGTAAGGTATCTACTAATGATCACTCAGACACTGAGCCTGAAGACTTACCAACAGCCACAAATGACAGCAACCATGCTGACAGATGGACAGCTGCCATGGCTGTTATATGAGCACAAAACAAAGAGACCAAGTACTAAAGCCAATCATTTTACTTTAAAATTTGTATATTATATGAAAAGAAAGTATATGAAGCTTTTATAAATATGTACAGGAATGTGTCCAAGAAAGGCGAACCAGAAAGACAGGCTAGGAGTTAAGTGCTGGCCTTGCATGCAGTGGACCCAGGTGTGATCCGTGGCCTCTCATATGGTCCCCTGAGCAATGCCCAAGCATGACCCCTGGGCACAAGCCAGGAGTAAGTTCAAACCACAAATACAAAAGAATATTGAAAGAAAAAAATAGGCAGCCCAAATAGGAAGACTTCAAATCCTGGGCTAAAAAATTCAGATTACTCCATCGGAGTCAAGTCTAAAAGGACAGAGCATGCAAACTTTCAATTTCCTATTTTAGAAAAGAAACAGCTATACAAAGTAAAACTGAGATACTAACAGAAGATGATGATATAGTACTAAAAAATCTTTCCCGGTAAGTCTTCCCTGTCCTTTGTCTGGCCATAAATTCTTACCAAGAGCCCTTTTCTTTTCCTTTTCCTCAGTTCGACAATGCTTGGGGAACCATACTGGTTGCTGGAAATCAAACCCGGGTCAGCTGAGCGCAAGGAAAACACCCTACCTGCTGTGCTATTGCTCTGGCCCTGTTTCAGCCCTTTGAATCACCTCCCCGGCCCTGTAATTCTTTTTTAAAATATGCTTTTTAAAAGTTTTGACTGCAACGTACAGTATCATGTACTTGCATTTGCAAGCACATTACAACGATTCATTCAACCTTGGTCATATTACTTTCTGTTAAACTTAGTGCTAGTTGAAGATTTCTTTTTTTCTTGCCCTTTGGAGTCACATCTGGCACTCCGGGGACCATTTGAGGTGGGGGATGAGGGGGTCTGCCGCCTGCAAGGCAAAGACTTGCACAGTATTGCTCAGAACCCCTGGACAGTTTTTAGGGTGTATTTGTTTTTTGTTTTGGGCCCACACCCAATGGTGCTCAAGGCTTACTCCTGGCTCAGCACTCGGGGATCACTCCTGACAGGGCTCAGGGGAACATAAAGGGTAGCGGGGATGAAATTCTGGTTAGCTGCGTGCAAGCCAAGAAAGAGCCCTACCCGCTGCACTATCACTCAGGCACCCTGTAGCTGGACATTTCTAAGCAGCTACTCATTTTCTTTCTGTTATTACTTCTGTTTGTCTTAGGGTTATAACCCATCATGGTGCTCAGAGCTTACTGCTGGCTCTGTGCTTAAGGGTTAACTTCTGGTGGTACACAGAAGACCATACGCAGTAAAGGGGATCAAACCAAAATCAGGGGCTGGAGGAATAGCACAGCGGGGAGGGCGTTTGCCTTGCACGCGGCCGACCCAGGTTTGATTCCCAGCACCCCATAGGGTCCCCTGAGCACCGCCAGGGGTAATTCCTGAGCACAGAGCCAGGAGGAACCCCTGTGCATTGCCGGGTGTGACCCAAAAAAGCAAAAAACAACAACAACAAAACAAAAAAACCCAGAATCAGAAGTTTGCAAGAGGCCGAGTGCCTTAAACACCTCTGAACCTGCTTTTAGTTCTATAAAGACATTTAAAAAAGACTGTCACTGTCACTTTGACTGTTGTTAATTTTTAGGTATATAACCTCATCTTTTAAAAAATGTTTAATATGCAGAGTAACCTCAATTAGTGGTTTTTAAGAACCAACCTGGGTTCAAAAAGAAGGAAACCAGAAATAATCACTTATTAAATGTCTACTTGCAAGCTGTACTATTTTTACATTTTATAGTTTTTATATACTATGATTTTTTTATATCCCCTAGATAGGCTAAAGAGATAGCACACCAGGTTAGGTCCTTGCCTTGCATGCAACAACCCAGGTTCAATCTCTGGCACCCCACAGGGCCCCCAAAAACAATGCTAGGACTTATCCCTGAGCACAAACAGAAGTCCTAAGCACCACAAGGTGTGGTACAAAAAACCCGAATAAATGAAAATATCCTTTACAGGGGGCTGACGTGATAGTACAGCAAGCAGTGCACTTGTCTGGCCTGTGGCTGACCTGGATTTGAGCAGAGTCAGGAGTAAGCCCTGAGCACTGCCTGGTGTGCCCCGCTCCTTCCCAAAAAAAGCTCCCTCCAATCCCCACATCCAAACATAAAATATCATGTTGACTTCGTAAATGTAAAGAAACTTGATCTGAATCTGACTGCACTGATCTAGTTCCCTCTTCAGCTAACACTGTCAAGTTTTGGTGAGATAATTCACTATTTTGTCTGGGCATCCCAAATGGTGCTCAGGTAGCCTAGAGGCTCCTCCTAGCAAACCTCAGCCAATCAGGTTGGCAGCTACTGGCAGTGCTTAGACCCTCCAGAGTCCACCCATGCACTGCAAGGAATCAAGCCTGGGTAGGTCACCAACAAGCACATATCTTAACCCTGTACTCTTTCTCCAGCTCCTACAGAAATATCTGTTACATTTATCATAAGCTCTTTATAAACTATTGCTAAGTACTAGCTGAAATCTACACCGAACAACTGCACCATTATCAATAGCCCCTACTTTAAACACAAAGGGATGATTGGAATATAGCACCAACAGGCTGGAGCACATGCTTTGAATGGAGTAACCTGGGTCCAATCCTCAGCACCAAGTAATGTTCTCCCATTCACAACCGCCCCCAGGTAACACTAGGAACAACCCCAAGCAACACTACTGTGGCCCCCAAACCACAAAAAAACAAAACAAAAAACCCATCAGCTCACTTCTCTCAGTGAAGGTTTTTCGTATATTGCCTAATAGGAAAATGATTCACGTCTCCTGGTTTAGTCTATTAAATGATCAGAAAATTGGTTTGAGTCAATTCCAAATTTATTAACTAAATTTGTGTTTTAAAAGCCTGTATTTAAAAAAAAACCACTGTCAGGCTCCTATTTATTCCCAAATACAATTAGATGTCCCACAATACAAAACTTCTTGGAATATATTATCTTAGAAAAGGAGGGCTGGATTTTTTTTTTTTGACAACATTTACAGAATTTGCCTTTGTAATATGCTTTAATCCAATAAAATGATTAGTTATTAATTTATTCAGAACTCTCGTTTTTGAAATGAAAATACCCCCCACACAAAATTATCCAACAGACATGTGTTCATACCATCAGGATGCAGAATAGCCACCTGTTGTGACTGATAATAAATCCTTTTCTAATTCACACACTGTTTATCATTAGCCAAGCATCACTATCACTATCGCCCCGTTGTTCATCGATTTGCTCGAGCGGGCACCAGTAAAAGTCTCTATTCATCCCTGTCACGTGCTAGTGTAGCCCGATGGCATATTGGGGGGCTCTTTTAGGGTCAGGGTAATGAGGACCATCATTGTTACTGTGTTTGGCATATCGAGTATGCCACGGGTAGCGTGCCAGACTCTGCTGTGTGGGCTGGATACTCTCGGTAGCTTGCCAGGCTCTCAGAGAGAGATGGAGGCTTCTGGGGCATCCTCCAATCACCTTTACAGGTGTTTCCAGTTAAGTATATATGTGGGCAGGGGACTCCTGGTAGCATGCTGGGTTCTCTGAGGATGAGAACTAGACAGTAAGAGGTCTTCAACTAGACAACAAGCTTCTGGGAGCTTGGTTTTTATAGTCTCTGGATCTTGGCCGTTGATGGGGTTACACGGCAGTTGGTAGGTGTAACTGTCTAGCTACTGGAAGATGGGGGATCTGGGTGGAAGAGGCTCAGTCCCAAACTGAGCAGGCTTGGAGATCTCAGCCCTGGGTCCCACACACCTGGGTTCCTCTGCCGGTTCCTTCATGCATGAGGCCCACCCTAGTGTGTGGAAAGTGGTCTCAGCATTAGCCAAGCATACAACTAAATATTAATTTATGTACTTGCTACCATAATCTTCAATTACAATGATATCCTAGAAAGATGGGCTGGAGCGATAGCACTGCGGGTAAGGTGTTTGCCTTGCACGCAGCCCACATGGCCGACCCGAGTTCGATTCCTCCGCCCCTCTCGGAGAGCCTGGCAAGCTACTGAGAGTATCTCGCCCACACGGCAGAGCCTGGCAAGCTACCCGTGATGTATTCGATATGCCAAACACAGTAACAAGTCTCACGATGGAGACGTTACTGGGCCCGCTCAAGCAAATCGATGAACAACGGGAGAACCGTGACCGTGACTTGACCTGATCCTAGAATGATAGAAACCATGAGCTCAAAGTTCCAAGTATCTTTTTTTCGTCTCCTTTTTTTTTGGGGGGGGGGGGCTACACCAAAAACCAAAAAATATTTTTTTCACAGTTTACTCCTGGCTCTACTCTCAGGAATCCACCAACCCCCCCCCCCCCCGCCCCGCCTCAGGGACCATGTGTAGTTTCAGGGACCAAAACTGGATCACTGCATGCCTATAAATGGTGCAGGTAAAGTTCCATGGACACAAAAATACTGTAATTAAGATTTTAAATTTATAGCACCAAAAAATTAACTTTTACTCAAATTTCAATTTGATTTAAAAAATGATCTATGTGGGGACTATGTCATCATATCAATGAGTTTATATCACAATCAGATTTAATATAAAGGAAAAAACCTTACTTAAAAAACAAAAAAATTTTAGAATAATAAAATTCACTTTAGCAACACCATCTCAAGCAAGACACTACTGTAGACGTTTTCAAAATCAAGAGTTCATAATTCTACTTTCACTATGCATCTGTGCTCAAGGCATGTACAGACATTTATCTAATAAATGCATGGCATAGTGACATATTTTTAGCCCCCCCAAATCAAGTTCACTATATCAAGATCTCGCAGGTCCCCGCCCGCTCCTCTCTGGAAAGAAAGATGGCGGCCGCACGGGAGCCTTGTGGAAAGCAGGTTTGAGCCGGGCTCGGGGGAGCGGCGGGGACCTCATGGGAAGGGGGGCTTTGTGGGCCGTCCCCCATGCCCCACCGAGGTCGCCAGCTGCCCCCCACGAGCGGCTCTCCGGCAGGGCCACGACTCCAGGGCACAGAAACCAATCTCTTAACTAGCTAACTTTTAATAGAAATTCTTCCAGGGTCAATAAGTAAAATAGCAGAAATTCAAAACCGCGCGGCCGCGACCTCATTTTATTCTTAAACCAAGTTGTAGAAAGCAAATCATTTCACAACGCTGTTTCAGCATGTCTGATTGTGGGGGGTGGGTCGTAAACTCTAAACAATAATTGTGCATCTTCTATCGAAATAATCTATCTAGTCAAAGTATATAGAGTATTAACTAGAACTCATCTGCCTCACAAGAATTGGGAGGGGTGGGAGGTGGGGGTCTATTGGGGTTCGGGGCTAAAAATGAGTATTGGTAAAGGGAAATGTGTTTGGTATCTACATGACTGAGAACTAAACCCGAAAGCTCTGTAACTTTTCCCACAGTGATTCAATAAATAAATAAATTATTAAAAAAAAAAAAGATCTCGCAGGTCAGTTTTTCATATCTGAAGATTTCAGTTAAGATGTTAAAAAAATTCAAATAACTAAGAAATAAAGGGCAGGTTTCATGTGAGATGTAGCACTAGAGATACTATAAGACTATCAGAAAAATTCATTAAGGCACCCTGAGAATCATGTGAGATTACAGATGGCATCAAAAACCACGAAGTGTGTTTTATCTCTGTAATTAAGTAGCTTAAATTCTAGCATCATATAATCTAAATTCAACTATGATCTTTGGGGAGACCTTCTGAATATAAAGGCAAAACAATATAATGAAGAAAAATACCATGAAAACAAGATGAGTGACTCCAACTCTGTAGTAATTTATTTCAGTAGGCATATGTTTCAGTCATCATCACTTAGGTTAAACACACTATAAGTTAAGCTAAATTTTTGGAATACAACTTTTCCAAGTGTGGCAAAAATGCAATTTAATTTAAGGTAAAGAGGCAGAAAACATATACCAGAAGCCAGCAGTTCATAATATCACCTTTGTATCTTCTCACAGAAAATACTTTAAGGATAATGTTATAAATGGAATTCTACTGCTGGAGAGAGAGCTCAAAAGGAGAAGTGCACACTTTTCATGCAGAAGGCCTGGGTTTGATCCCCAGCACTGCAGGATCCCTGAGCATTGCTGGGTGTGGACCAAAAACAAAACAAGTGAAACGCCAATTTCATTTATATAAAGATATACAATATTAAGGGCTGGAGCGATACCACAGCGGGTAGGGCATTTGCCTTGCACGCAGCCAACATGGCTGACCGAGTTTGATTCCTCCGCCCCTCTCGGGAGAGCCCGGCAAGCTACCGAGAGTATCTCGCCCACACGGCAGAGTCTGGCAGGTCACCCGCGATGTATTCGATATGCCAAACACAGTAACAACAAAATCTCCAATGAAGACATTACTGGGCCCGCTCAAGCAAATCGATGAACAATGGGATGGCCTTTACCTTTTTACCTTTATACAATATTAAAATGTACAGTAAGTTCTCAGAAGTTCTTAGAAACTGAGACTTTTAGTAAAGTGATGTAAAATAAAAATAACTTCGACCATAAGTGACTTGAAAAAATGTACTTAATTCCAATGGGCACGAAACATCATGGGGTTTTTCTGTTGCGTTGCTTTGTTTTGAGGTCACACAAACCCAGCAGTGTTCAGGAGACCATATAGAGTACCAGGAATTGACCCAGGTCAGCTGCATGAAAGGCAAACGCCCTACCGACTGTATTACTCTCCAGTCCCAAATTGAAGGGTTTTTTGTTTTGAGGCTACATCCAGCAGTGCTCAGGGGTAACTCCTAACTCTGCTCAGACATCACTCCTGATGAGCCAGGGGACCAGTGGATGCCATGGATTGAACCCAGGTGAGCTGCATTGACAGGAAGTGCCTTACCTGCTGTGCTATCTCTCCAGCCCTCTACTGTTTATTGACATGCTGTTACTGACATCAAGATTTTTTAAAAAGCCCCCAAACTTGACTTTATAGGGAGTAATTTGTGTTTCTTCATTTTCCATTCCACAAATTCCAGTTGCAGGGTATGGGTGACCAACCTGGTAACTCTGCGTGCCATGGAGAAACTAAGACTGGATGGAAATCAAGATTGCTTGATACGAAGGATACATCCATATACACACACAGACTGGGACAACTCAGACACACCAACTCAACTAATCTTTTAGATATGTAAATACTCAGCAAAAACCAAGTAGACATGAGGAGACCACAAACTCTATACAGTGGCCGCAGCCAGAAATCTTTTCCATCACAGCAAATAACATTTGGCAAAATGCTACATAAAAATATATTTAGATTAGAATGGAATATATTAATATGCTTACCTGCAACACATCCTCAAATGTTAAATTCAGTCTCTAATTCAACTTTATTTTCTTAAAGGCAAGAATTATCTTTACCTCTTCTTATTAATACCTCACTGACTTATGCTAGTAGAGAGTTTAAAATCACTGTATTCATACTCCCCTAGTTGAGAACTGAGATTGAGGCTTCTTTGTCCCCAAATTTAACAGCAACATTTATTGAATGTTGGTTACATGTTTAAAACAAAAGACCCAATCACCACTAGGTGAGGTCCCTGAACACCACTAGGTGTAGAACCCATCCCTCTCTTGCTCCCCTACCCCGACCCCACACAAAAGGAGCGAAGAAAAATGGAAAAATGGAAATCTAAATGCATGGTGTGGATAAGGAAGAACAAAAGAACAACCCCACGAACCTTGGTGTACATTGAGCAGGAATCAAAGAATGAAATCTTACTTCTTTGGTAGTTAAGACTATATGGGGAAAAAAATAAAAGCTGGAGCGATAGTATAGCAGGGAGGGTATTTGCCTTGCACATGGCCAACCCAGGTTCGATCCCCAGCATCCCATATGGTCCCCTGAGTACCACCAGGAGTAATTCCTGAGTGCAGAGTTAGGAGCAAGCCCTGAGCACCACCGGGTGTGACCCAAGAAGCCCAAACAACTATATGGAATGTAGGGATGGACCTGCATCCCATATAGTTTGCATCATCAATTTCATGCAAATTGTTATTTAAGTGATTTCCAGGGTATGTGTATTGTACAGAGCACACAGCTAATAACCAATAGCACTTGAGCACAGTCTTTTATTTGAAGTATTTGCAACGCTGGCAAAAGCACATTTCTACACCTTCTTCCTTTATGTCAAGAATGGAGAAATCAAGGTCAGACTTCAAAAAAAGTATCAGAGAGGTTTGTTTTGGGTTTAAACTCTGCAGTGGTAAGGAGTTACTCATTGCACATAATACTGACAATACTAGGGGAGAGCAGAACTCCTGGAGGGTGCCCGAGAACCATGCAGTGCCAATATGGGACTCCGGAACTCACAGCATGCACGCCAATCCTTTGAGCTATTTCCTTGGCTTCTAGAAAAACAACTCTATAAGCAAAATGTGCTCCAATTTTCTGAAAAAGTTTCATAATTTTAAAGTAATTATTGAGGGGCCAAAGAGACAGTAGGGAGTGAAACACTTGCCACCTTGGGATGGAATACTCAGTACCCCCGTATGTTCGTCCAGGCCTCGCCAGGAGTGGTCCCTGAGCGCAGGGTTATCAGAAGCAAGTCCCGCATAGACCTCTCCTCCCACAAAAAAGAAGAAGAAAAACATTCATATTTGGGAGCAGAAGATGTGAAGTGCATGTCTCACATACTAAAGCCCCGAGTTTAATCCCCAGTACCAGTCAAACACAAAACACTAATTTTTCTGTTCCGTTTTTGGGCCACAACCAGTGGTGTTCAGGACTCATTCCCGGCTCTTCACTTGGGGAACCACTCATGGTGGGTCCTGGGGAACCACATGGGATGTGGGGGATCAAACATGGGCAGCCACATGCAGGCCACGTACCCTGTCCACTGTACTATCCCTCCAGCCCCCCAAACTAATATTTTATCTTACTCCCCCCCCCCCATTTTCATTCTCTTCAGTTAAGAATAACTTTATATACAGAAAGCTGAATCCTTTATCTTAAGAGTTACGATAGCCTGGGAAAGAAATTGTAGAGGCTGGAAGGGTAACATGAAAATTCCTCATTAACTTTCATACTTGAAGTCTGGGGCATGCCCTAATCAACTTTGTCTGATTTGTGTTTTAGTCAAGAGTGAAAGCTTTGTCTACACTCACCCCTATGCACACTTACGGGCTTAAAGCTCTGGCCATCACTGAAAGAGGTTTTTTGTAACCAAACACTCAATTTTCTGTCTTAGCACTCTGCCTTCTGTATATCCTGAATTTGTAAATCTTGTAATTCTAAATGTCCTTTTTTTTTTCATTTTTTAATAAGACACTGTGAGATACACTTACAGACTTAACAGTTTTGTGTTTATGTTTCAGTCATACAATGGTAGAATACCCATCCCTCCACCAGTGCCCATTCTTCACCACCACTGCTCCCAGTATAACCCCACTGCCCACCCCGGCCTCTATGGCAGGCACATTCTCTTTTACTCTCTCGTTCCTTTTGGGGCATTGTGGTTTGCAATACAGGTATTAAGCACTAGTGCAGTCATTCTATGTCTGTCCCTCTCTTTCTGACTCATTTCACTTAACATGATACTCTCCATGTTGACCCACTTACATGCAAATTTCATGACTTCATCTTTTCTAATAGTTGCATGGTATTCCATTCTGTAGATGTACCAGGGTTTCTTTAACCAGTCATCTGTTCTCGGGCACTCGGGCTTTTTACAGATTCTGGCTATTATAAATAACACTAACTTTTAAATAAACTGTTTAAGCAACTCAGTTGTGAGAAGCCACATCCATACATGGCTTAAGAAGTTGTTTCCTCTTCTATTGCTTGTAAATGAAAATTTGCCTTTGGGAAAAGGTACTATTATTTGCTGACAAATGGGAAAGTGCAGGTATATACATATACATACACGTGCGAACACAGACACACAAAAATAAAATGCCCACAAGCAGCACTATTCTTTTTTTTTTTTATTAGTGAAAAACCATGAGGTACAGTTATAGGCTTACAAATTTTGTGCTTGGGTTTCAGTTATACAATGATCAAGTGCCCATCCCTCCACCAGTGCCCGTCATCCATCCCCACGGGTCCCAGCATCCCCTCCCCCCATCCCATCCTGCCTCTGTGGCAGGGTATTCCCCCTTGTTCTCTCTCTCTTCTTTTGGGTACTGTGTTTTGCAAGAGAGGCTTTGAGTGGCAATCATGTTTGGTCTATCGACTACTTTCAGCATGCTTCTCCCACCCTGGGAGGACCCTCACAACACCCTTCATTTGGCACTCTCTTCTCTATCTGAGCTTCCTTTTCACCTAGAGCCTGTGGCTGGCCTTCCATTCATGGAGCAAAATTCCTGGTACTAATCTCAGCCATTCCTGGGTGTTAATCTCCCTTTTTGTTGCTTTATGTTCCCCAGATGAATGCAATCTTTCTGTGTCTATCCCGCTCTTTCTGACTCATTTCGCTTAACATGATACTTTCCATGTAGTACCACTTGTATGTAAATTTCATAACTTCATCTTTTCTAACAGCTACATAGTACTCCATTGTGTAAATGTACCAAAGTTTCTTTAACCAGTCATCTGTTCTTGGGCACTCAGGTTTTTTCCAGATAAGCAGCACTATTCTTAACAGCCAAATAGGGTTAAAAAGATCAACAGCAAAATGGGTAATACATTCAAACAATGTAGCAATAAACAGCAACAAAAATTAACTATTGCTACAAGGAACAATAAATTAAATCACAAAGAGGAAAAGAATTATGTGAGAGAAAGCAGACATGCTGGGTTTTTACAGCAAATTCAAAACCAGGTCAAACTACTCCACACAGAAAGACACAGAATTGAGAAGAGCGACTAGAAAAGCACTGGGAGGCACTTTGGGGATAACTGTAGTTTTATTTCTGGATGCAGGTATTATTGGTTACACAATATGTTTACCTCTTTGTGAGAAGTCACCATGCTGCACATCAATGGTTACACCACTGGTATATACTTTAATTAGAACTTCAGTGCTAGAGAGAGAGTACAGGGAGGGTGTGTGCTTGCCTTGGACAGGTTCTGTCCCTCACACCACGTAAGGTACCTAGGAATAATGCAGTAGTGCCAGGACTAAGGCCTGAGCACTGCTAGGTGTGATCCCTGCCCCCTCAGCCCTCCCTGCCCAATTGCCCTCAAACAAATGAACTATTGAAAAGGAGAAACTTTTTAAAAAGCTAGGCTAAAATGTAGATTAAGAAAAACAAAGGGAGCCTGAGCAACAGTACAGTGGACAGGGCATTTGCCTTGCCTACAGCTCACCATGGGGTCAATCTCCAGAACCCCATATGGTTTCCCAAGCAACACCACAAGTAATCCCTAAGTGTAAGCCCTGAGCACTGCCAGTGTGATCTAAAAACAAAACAGCCCCCCCCCCGCCCCCCAAAAAACCCTCACCCTTCCAGGAATGTAGCTCAAATGGAAGAGTACTTGCACTTGCAAGGCCTTAAATTCAAGATCCTCCAATCACTGCTGCCCCCAGGTGACTGGCCTCCAAGTACTATTTAGAGTACTGCCACACACACCCCACCAAAACAAAACCCAAAATGTGTGATTCCTTACAAGTACCTCCCACCACAACCCCAACCCTCCGCTTTTTGTCTCCAAACACATCCCACCCCCTACCCTTAATCTTTCTTCAAACTGGTATTTCTCCTCTTTTACTATACCTAACAATGCAAAGTTTTAAGTCAGTTTATTAAAAACACAAATACATTTTCAGGCTGGAAATAAGGCTTGGTGACATGAGTACATGCCTTACGTGTATGGTGTTTGGCATGGCATAATCTCTCACCCTCCACCCCCACATCCCACCTCATGAACCCCAGCACAAAAGGAGCACCCTCACGGCAGGGAGTGAATCCCACTACAGCAACAACAAACCCCCACAAAAGTAGGGCCCTGTGGAATAGTACAGGGCTTTGAGCATTTGCCTTACAATGTGGTCATCCTTTCACACCCCCAGTACCCCACATTTGCAGAGTACAAACCTGGCTGCCCTGATGTGATTCCCAACACTGCAAGCAATTTCCAGCCACCCTGCAGTCAGATGTGCTTGAGTACCACAAAAAAGAGACCCCTGATGAGAACTACAACTAAACAGATGTGAGTACCATGGACAGTAAACCCAACCTCTGACAAACACGTGTAAGCAATGCAGCATTCCATATCAAGCACAACCATAACCTGTGTGCTTCAACTAAGAATGTGAGTTCAGTGAGAATGTGTAGGAGCACCAGAACTAATGCAGTGCAAGCCTAAGGAACACTATGGCTGATTATAAGCACCACAGCTAAAAATGTACAAATACCAGTCAGGTATATGTGCAGCCCCTGTCACCGCAACATCATCATCAACAATAATGATGGGAAGGAGGGGAGAGGATTTTAAAAAATTTTAATGCTAAGCATTTCTTAGGATTATGCAACAACTTGTTCTGTGAATACTTTCAATAGTCAGTCAAGTCTTCTACTGAAATAATGGTTTCACCATTTCTCTTACCACATGACTAATAGGCTAAAAATACTGGATTTTCAAATTAATGCCTTCACCAACAACCATTTCTTCAATTCTTTCAATCTTTGATTCTGAAAGTAGCACTGTCCTCCCGTTGTTCATAGATTTTCTCGGGTGGGCACCAGTAACCTCTCTATTGTGAGACTTGTTACTGTTTTTGGCATATCGCATACGTCAGGAGTAGCTTGCCAGGCTTTGCTGTGTGGGCGGAATACTCTCAGTAGCTTGCCGGGCTCTCTGAGAGGGGCGGAGGAATGGTACCCAGGTCGGTTGCGTGCAAGCCCTACCTGCTATGCTACCGCTTCAATTTTTTCAATCTTTGATTCTGAGAGTATAAAAAAGAATTCTTGGCCTAGAGTAATAGCATAATGGCTTAGGGAGGTCTTATTAAACATTTTTTCACACATGATCCATTTAGCCTAAGAAATGCAACTGTGCTGCTGGAAACACCTGAGATTCGTTATGCACTCAATTTGGACTTTATTTTTGGTCATTGTGCACCCAGAAACTCTTGCCACTGCCAATTTTTTCGTGACCCTCACATTCAGTTAGGTGATCCCAAGTGGGTTCATGACCACAGATTAAAAAGGTTGGGCTGAGCCAGGGAGACGGTGAAAGAGCTGGCGTGCATCTCTGCATGTAGAAGGTCCAGATTCAATTCCTGAGACTGTGTGGTTCCCTGCAGGCATCAAAGCAAAAACAAGAAACTAGGGTTTAGAGCACCTGTCTTTCAAGTTTATGGTCCTAAGTTCAAATCCTTGATACTGCACATATACCCTGCACAATCCTGGAAGCTCTACACTTGAGTCTGACAACTTTTCTGTTCTGTGACCCCAATACTGCAAGCAATTTCCAACTGTACCACAGCCAAGGGTATAAAAGCACCACAACAAAAGAGGCACAACCATCAGCCCGTACCACAACTGAAGACATACCACTGCAACTGCCAGAAGTACAATCCCTGGTGAGGATTTACACGAATAGCACAGCAACCCTGGTTAGCACTAGAACCCAAATTGGCACACTTGGATTAGGAACCACCCTTCACAGCAAATGTGCAACACTGTAGCTAAAGGTGCAAATGCCAGTAAGCTGTGTGACCTCTGGAGAGCATCAGGCTAAAAATACGGAAAAGCGCTACAGCCAGGTGTGTGTGCAGACCTTGGTCACTGCAACATCACAGAAGGGAATGGGAGAGTTAAAAATAAATACAAATATGCAAATAATATAGGAATTCTCTTATCTAAAACCCCCAAGCATACAAATAAAAATTCAAACCCAAGTACAATCTAGCAAACTAGCAAAGAATAAACTAATTCAGCACATGGTATTAAAGGAACGAATGTCGAAAGTTGAATCTAGGGCTGGAGCTCTAGTGCAGTGGGGAGGGCATTTCCCTTGCAAGCAGCCAACCCAGGTTCTCCTCCTGGCATCCCATAAGGTACCCCAGAGCACCGACAGGAATAATTCTTGAGTACAGAGCCAGGAGTAACTCCTGAGCATCACCGGGTGTGACCCCAAAAAACATACAAACAACAAAAAAAAGTTGAACCCAGATTATTAGCTAGTATATTCCACACTAAAGAAAAACTTGGAACACTGAAAGATTTTGACACCATTTGGCGCAACCATTTGGAATGAGTATTGTACATGAGGGGGCGAAAATCACAAAAAGATTATCAATGTTCACGGTCCTCCCGTTGTTCGTCGATTTGCTCGAGCGGGCCCAGTAACGTCTCCATCGTGAGACTTGTTGTTACTGTGTCTGGCATATAGAATCGTCACGGGTAGCTTGCGAGGCTCTGCCGTGCAGGCGAAGATACTCTCGGTAGCTTGTCGGGCTCTCCAAGGGGGGTGGAGGAACCAAACTCGGGTTGGCCATGTTGGCTGCTTGCAAGGCAAACACCTACTGCTGTGCTATCAATGTTACCAAAAAATATCTTAAAACATAGGTCCTTGTTCCATTCCTAAGGTTTGAGAAAAAAGGAAAGTATGCCTTCTTAACAAAAAGACGACACCTTTTTTGAGATTACTTTTTTCCTTTTTTTGCTTTTTGGGCCACACCCAGCGACGCTCAGGGGTTGCTCCTGGCTCTGCACTTCGCAATCACTCCTGGCGGTGCTGGGGGACCATATGGGATGCTGGGGATCAAACCCAGGTCAGCTGCGTGCAAGGCAAACGCCCTACCTGCTGTACTATCACTCCAGCCCCAGATTAATACTTTTTAAGGTTAGCCACCTGTGTTTTTAAGGGCTAAGCAATCAGATAATTCCATCGAATAACTTTTTTTCCCCTTTTTTGATGTTAGGTTTTTCTTTTAAAGTAAGCCAATTTACCACTTTTTAGAAGGGCAGAATTTTTGGCAAGAATTTTTAGAAATTGGGAAAGTGAGCAACTACTATACAAAACCGACATTTGCTTTTAATATATTGTCTTATTTTAGCTAATTTTAAATTTAAAACATAATGCAATTTTTTTTTGGGTTATTCCCCTTCAGTGATGCCCACAGAGAGGAAGTATTATAGTTGCTCAATTTTTTATTTTTTGGGGGGTAGGGGGTTGAGCCATACCCCCAATGTTGCTTAGGACCCACTTTTGTCTCTGGTGTCTCTCCTGGCAGTGCTTGGGACCACGTGGTGGTGGGGATCAAACTTATTTAGACCACAATTGCAATGTTTTTTAAGTAAATATTTGACTTCAATTAAACTATGTAAAGGATGATAGTTGGTTTTATTTCTGTTTTCTAAGAACTAAGTTTAAGCACATTTCTTACGTTAACCAAAGAAATGTGCATATAAAACACCAAAGCTATGCATGAAGACACCAAGCTATGGTGACGAAATGCTGTTTTATACATGAAGTAGTCAAATCACCATTAAAGTCTCATTTAGTCACATTTTTCCTTCCAGATACATTCAGTCTCTAACCATGAGCTAAAATGACTTAACACCCTTTATTCATAACTTATGAGTAATTCAGGGGGAAATCTACCCTTCTTTGTACAATGCGTTCATAGTCATCTCATCAGCAAGCTGAAAAAAAAAAAAAAGACTGGCCAATCAGTGCAATCCCTTCTACAAATCTACAGGAGGCAAATGAATGATCGGAAAGTTACTTAGAATAGGAAACCAGATGATTTAACAATAAACTGAATGAAACTATGGTATCACCCTCATTGGATAAGGATAGGAGACAACTGTGTGGCAGTGGTTAAGTTATACCCTTCTCTCAAAGTGACAGAAACACTACAAATGTATCATGGTATTTCTCTCTGTTTATGGAAAGATCTGGGCAATACGGATTTCAAAATTCTTTGCTACTTATGCATTTTTCACCGAGGTGTAACAGCCATCTGCTAAGGTTAAGTTAGACTACAAGACTCTATTAGTACATAAGCTGAAATAGTCAATGTTTATTATTATTCCAGTTTCTCCTGTTTCCTTCTGTCTTTAAAGAACATTTCAAATCATCAAATATAGGATTACTAGTTTATAATTACAAACCATTCCCTGCTCTGACAATGTCAACTAGATCACATTGGAGTATACCAGAAATTTTTAAAGGAAATATGTACATTTTATCTTTTGTGTTAAATAGTTTTGGGGTTTGTTTGTATGTTTGTGGGTCATACCCAGCAGTGGAGGAGGGGGGTGTGAGGGATGGCTACTGTCTCTGCTCTTGAGATCCTGACCATACCAGTGATCTAACCACATGCAAAAGTATGTACTCGACCCATTAAGCTCTCTTCAGCCCACTGGTGTTTCATTTATACGCAGGGGATTCCATTCCTTAGTATCATTTTTAACACTAAAAGAAAATCTACCAGTTAAAGAGCATGTGCGAGGTATGCTCTCCTTTTCAGACAATTATACCACAATGTGTTATTCAAATTTTAAAGAAAATGCATATGTATATGGAGAGGCCTGAGCTATCTATAGCAGGGGGAGTAGGGCGCTTGCCTTGCACATGGTGGACCATGCTAGCACCACACATGGTTCCCCGAGCCCTACTAGGAGTAAGTAATCCCTGCGAGTTCAAAGCCAGGAGTAAAACAAACAAAAAAAAGATAAAAGATAATAGCTCAAAACCAGGAGTAAAACAAACAAAAAAGATAATGAATAAGATTCTGAGTGGTTACAAAACTTCCTCCTCAACACACATACTGGCCAAGAGAACACATGCAGAGAGTAGTGGTCTTTCCTGGGACATTTCTTGCCTAGGCCTCTACAATGACCACCCTTTTAAAATCACATTTCTTGACTAGTCGTAGAAAAAAAAGAAACAGGGAAAGAAGAGAGGGAGAGGAATGGAGAAAGAACCAATGGCTGGCTGGGTACCTCTAACTCTGAGCGCTTCTCATCTTATGATTCAACGACCTCATCCACGATACACTGTTGTTTGTAATTCTATTTTTTCAGAGGATGAAAACTGCAAAGTAAGGGATTCTTGCTACCAATTTCACATATTAACAAAATTTCTCTGGAAGATAAAATGCAATTCAAAGGACTGAGAAAGGAAAAAGTAGGTTTACACAGAATAATCCTTGAGAAACCACTGGGACGAGATAAAATAGTAGCAACATATTAGTAAAAAATGTCGGAAACAGGAGAATTTAAATGACTATAACTCATCATAAGTCAAATTCTCATCTTTTATTAAGACATAGTAAGTGAATAAGTGTTATTATTTTCAAAGTAACCTGAGAAAATACTCATTTGGATTCAGCCAAATCTAAGTACAGGGTTCCTCACTAACAGATTCACTAAAGATTCTTTTCTTTCTAGGTAAGTCTCCAAGCAGAGTCCTATCCTCAAGCTGGCCAGAATTTCCAGTAATAAAAACAAAGGCAGAATTCAGTAGGGGTAACCCTTAAATATTATAAATGGAACTTTAATATCAGCATTGTCACTAAAGCAATTTCTACCCCTCAAATACTCCCCAAACTCTGGCAAAACAGGAGCTACACACTAGGGTGCAAGATTTTCGCTCCTTTTGTGGCACATGAGTAGTGTCAAGGTTTAGGTCACTAGATGGAAGAGTAGTGTCCCAGAGTACTTAATTCCCCAAACAGGAAAAATCACGCTCCTTGTCCTGAACTCTTCTAGACTCTAGGAAGGCTGATGTTTCTAACTCTGTTAATAGGAAGAACCTAACTAAGGTAACATATCATCAACTAAAACAATGTCACAGAAAATATAATTTGCAAACACAACTAGAACACTATGGAGTTTCCTATAGCTGTGTATAATACATATGTAGCTCTATCAGCTATATTTTATGAAATACTAAATGCACTGCATTACTTCAAGAAATTCAGTTACAAATATGTAATTACAAGGTGGTATTTTTACCCCACAAATATAGGATTCAAAAGCTTGGTTACATTTTTACTCTTAAATATTATTTCAGATTATAAGTTAATCACAAAAGCCCTAATATAATGCATTTGTTAAATTTACTGAACTATATATGATTAGCTGGTATTTCAGCAAGTCAAAACGGTCCCAAGAATTTTCCAATAACTAGAACAAAAATATACCTGTTCTCAAAATCCTCCATATCAAGATTTTTTCAGAAGTCAAATTCTCATCTTTTATTAAAACATAATAAGTGAAAGTCTAGTCTTAAGTGAATTGTTTCAGGTAGAAGAATCTAGTATCTATGAACATGTGTTGGGAAGGCACTTCTGAACTTTAAATTAGGCATTTATTACTATTCAAATCAATTTAACAACTAAAAACAAATTGCTCAGAATACAAAGCACTTCCTCAGACTTTTTATAAACTCTTCTCATGCTTCCCTTAGAAAATTACCAAATACAAAGATAAATTTAGCAAAACAAGTTGAAAGCACTAAACTTTTAGCAGTTTAAAACAAAACATACAAAAATTTCAACTGCACTACTTTCCGTTTCAAGGAACCTGAAATATATATTATCGGAGTATACTTATGTGAAACAAGTTATTTTCTACTAGGTTAAAGGGGTACATGAAATCCCAAACTCAAAAGACTAAGCCTGAGGACCATTTCAGATAGCCAAATGAAGACAACAGTTTAGAAAAATACCCAGGCCAACTATTTCCCAGTGTGGGGGTACAAGAAAATTACCCCCAGGAAAACTTTGAAAATTCCTCCTAAGATTTCATTCTAAGGACTGAGACCATGCTTGGCCTGCCGGCAGCCTGGAGAGACCCAACACTGCAGGGAGCACAACCAGCCCCCATCCAACACAAAGCCAGGAGCTGCCCCCAGCACTGCCTGGGTGTGGTTCAAAAACAAAACACACACAAGAAGATCTCATTCTACAACTTGTGGAGTTTTCCCTCCAGACACTGATCGCACCATTGGGGGGCTGGGGGGAGCAGAAGGGGTGTCAGGGAATGTAATGAAGGAGGGTGTGTGAAGGTGTAGTCAGAGAGAAGGATGTGTTAAATAAGTTTTGGATCAATTAACCTGTGGATGATGAAGCAATTAAAGACCAGTTCTGAAAGAATTGCTGCTTGAAAAAAGTACTAACTTGTAACCACTTTAGTAACACTAAAAAGTCTAAAATCCATTTCTTATATTAAAAAGTATATTTTCAAGTATAGATGGAACTCACTTGTCTTAAAAAAAAACAGCTAATTTTCACTTCAATTCTCTACTTGGAAAGCTGTCTGATTTGTTACTAAATAACTCTCAAAGACTCAAATACAACTTACACACCCATTAAAAATAAAAAATAAAATACAAAACATGTCACTCAATTTTCTTGTCAAAATTACGAAATCTAGCACGTTCTTAAACAACAAAACGTCTCTATCTAACTAGAATAGTGACACTTTCCAGGCTACACAAAACTTTTAAAATAGAGAATTATTCTTGGCTAACTTGTATATACATTTTAAAAATTATAGTCAAACACCTGGTTTCAAAAATGACAGTCACATAAAGCTAACAAACTTTAGATTATTTTAGTATTTTAACTCATCTTAACTGTTTTACTCATTTTGAATTCATTTATTTGCCCTCTTAAAAAACCATAGCACTGTCCCTGAAGGCTAATCAGCAAGTTCTTTTTCCCTCTGTGCCAACACATCATCTCCAGGACAGTTTCTACTAGCTGCAGCAAAGCAATAATTCTACAATGAATTTGAGTTACCCTTTGCTAAGGTACACAGTGAGATTCTGGTTCATGATCATCTTTTTCAGTTTATGGACAGCAAGGAAAGATCAAGGTAAGATGACACTGGCATGAAACTGCCAGCAACGAAGTCACTGACTTCAAAAGACAGACTTTGGTAGTTAGTAATTTAACAACGAAGAAAAACTGTTCAAGATGAAAAGCACCTCAGCCAAATTTGAAACTGCACAGTGGAAAGGAGACCCAAAATAAGCATTTAAAATATGCGAATTTGGCTGAAAATGAAGTCTGGTTGATAGGATCAAGTGGACAAATCAGAACAACTCGAAAATCCTTACTTCTGGCAAAAGAGATCTTAATAAACCCGAGTGTCCGTTTCAAGGGATTCCAGTGTCATTTTCTCCAGAAATAATGTCACGGTGCCAACTGTGCAAGACTTGGGTATTATTTGAAAGGAGCACAGGCAACCCCGGTATGCAAATGGAAAGGAAATGATGAAACTACACAATTTTAATATACAAAAGAATCGGGTCGACGTATCAGGTCACTGAAACACACGTATCAATAATGCTGAGCGAGACCTGGCCGGCTCGAAACATCCTTCTTCCAAGGCTCACGGGGCAAAAACTGCTTTCCTAAGAGCTGCACGTTAAGAGGGACGGGGGGGAGGGGGGGGGAAATCCCCTTTTTGAAACTGCTTTTTTTCAAGACCATCATCTCCCTCTCTCCACGTCAGGATTCTGATCAAGTACGACCACGAGGCAATTCTTACACGGAAAAATGGGAAATCTGAGAAAAGCACCGACTCGATTCCCTGGAACATCCGCTGACAACCAAAGCCTGCGAAATCAACCTTAATCTGCCCACGAAAACACGCAAGATGTCTCCGAACAATCCTCCTCCTCCTCCCCCCATCAGCTGCACCCTCGAGTCCGGGGCTGCCCTCCACCTGGCCGGGGGGCGCCGACGGGGCCGAGCCCAGCACCCCGCCGCCCCTCCCCCGCGCCCGGGCCGCGGAGGCAAAGAAAAAAAAAGCGTTATTTTTGCTGGAGCAGGAATCCAGCCCCTGGGAGCCTCCAGCCTTCCAGACAATGGTGGTTACCAGCAAGCGCCGCACAGTCGGGTCCGAATGACACATTTCACTAGGCCTTGGACACTGCACACTG
The DNA here is from genome assembly GCF_029834395.1 of Sorex fumeus. Lineage (NCBI taxonomy): Eukaryota > Metazoa > Chordata > Mammalia > Eulipotyphla > Soricidae > Sorex > Sorex fumeus. The sequence continues at coordinate 3,955,407 of NW_026606060.1, read as the reverse complement.
ACACGCACGCTCGCACACACACACACGCGCGGGCGCATTTTCTCCCCCCCACCCCCCGGGCAGCTCCGCCGAAGGGGCGTCCGGAGCCCACTCGGGAGCGGCGGCGCGGGGGGTCGCTCGGGGGGCGCGCGGGTAACTGCACCCGGCGCGCGAGGGAGGCGCGGGGGAGGGGGCTGGAAATGGCCGATGGGTTCTAGAGGGATCGATTCCGATGGAAGCGGGCCCTTCCCGGGGGTTCGGCAACTCCGGGCCAAGTGCGCAGCCGACGCCGCGGCGGCGGCGCCCCCGGACCCCGTGACGCGGGCGGCCAGTCCCCGGCCCCCCCACCGGCCACACACACACACACACGCGCGCGCGCGCACACACGCACACACTCCGCCCGCGGACCCCGCGGATCCCCTCACCCCCGCCGGCCCGCGGGGAAAAGGCGGAAAACAAGTTCCCGGCCGGGCCCCCGCCCCCCGCGGCGGCGGGCAGGGCGGGGGGGTCGCGGCCCGCTCCCCCGCCCCGGCGCCCCCCCGGCTGCGGCGGGGTCCGGGCGGGCGGCCGCGGGGCCCGGGCGCCGGCTCCAAACAAAGCGCGGCCTGGCGGCGGGGGCGGCCGCGGCTTTTCCTGGCGCTCGGGCCGGGGCCCCTCGCGCGCGCGCCCGCCCGCCCGCCCGCCTTCCCCGGCTTACCCCGCTCGCCGGCGTTGTTCCGCTCCTGGGGCGGCGGCGGAGGCGGCGGTGGCGGCGGCGGCGGCTGCTGCTGCGGCGGCTGCTGCTGCGGCGGCGGCGGCGGCGGCTGCTGGGGCGGCTGCGGCGGCGGAGGCTGCTGCGGGGGCTGCTGCTGCGGCTGCTGCGGGGGCTGCTGCTGCTGCTGCTGCGGGGGCTGCTGCTGCTGCTGCTGCTGCTGCGGGGGCTGCACCGGGCGCGGCCGCGACACTCGCCTGGGTCTCCGGTTGGCGGCTCGGACGGAGTTCATTTGCCGGGCTGAGGTGGCGGCGGCGGCGGCGGCGGAGGGACACACGCGCGCGCGGGCCGCGAGGCAGGGCCGCCGAGGGCGCCGGAGCCCAGGCGAGGCCGGCCGGGCGCGCCTGACGCACCGCCAAGGCCGAGGCCGCCGGGCGGGGCGGCCGCGAGGGGCCGGGGCGCCGCGCCGGGCCGAGCGGGCGGAAGAAAGAAAGGGCGTCCGCCCGCCGGGCGCTGCCGAGACTGAGCCCGGGCCCGCCGACTCCCGAGCGGCGGCTCCGGCGGCGGCGGCGGCGGCGGCGGCGGGGGGCGGGCGGGCGCGGCGGCGAGGCGGCGGCGGCGGCGGCGGCGAGCGGCGGAGGGAGGGAGGGAGCGGGGGCGCCCGGCCCTTCTTTCTCTTCCCTCTTCCTCCCCCCCGCACCCCCGGAGCGAGGCTTCGGAGAGGAATTTTTTTCTCTTTCTTCGGCCTCTTCTCTCGCCGCCCCCCCGCTCTCCTCCGCGAAGGGGAAATGAGTCTGAAGGGAGGAGACAGGGGAAAAAGAGGCGTCGTCGTTCCTCCTCCTTAAAGGCGCCCGTCCTCCTCCTCCTCCTCAGCCTTGTCGCCGCCGCCGCCGCTGCTGCTGCTCCGTGGCAGGAGGAGCCATTGACACCGCCGGAGCCTCCGCTCGCCCAGTGGGTCCCTCCCCGCCGCGGGGCTGGCCGGGGGCGCGGGGGAGGGCCGCGGGCGGCGGGGGAGGGGGAGGGGCGGGCGGCGGGGGCGGGGAGTCCGCCGGCCGGCCAATGGGAGGCGCCCCACGGCCCCGGGCCAATCGGCGCCCGGCCCTGCGCCGGAGCCCCCGCCTTCCCCGCCCGCTTCCTCTCTCGGCTCCCTCCCTGCCCGCCGCGGAGGGGGCCGGCGGCGAGGGGCGTGCGGCGGGGCGGGCGAGAACGGGGAGGTCTCGGGGCGTCGGACGGAGCGGGAGGGGGCGGGCGCGGGGAGGGCTGGTGCGTAGCGACTCTCGGCGGAGAGGAGGCGCTCGGGGGGCAGGGCGGGGGCTGCTGATGTAATGGGGAGAAGTGATTAATCCTTTGCCTCGCCGTTCCTCTCCCCCTGCCGCCGCCGCCGCCGCCGCCGCCAGCTTCCCCCGATTTTTTGAGCGGAGAGGAAAAGTGGAGCGAGGGGGTCGGGCTCTCTGTGCTCGGTAGGTAGGTAGGTTCCCAGGCCGAGCTGTAGGGAGCGCTCGAGAGGCCGCGCCCTTTCGCCGAGCCCCGGCGAGCCGCAGCGCCCAGCCGGGACCCGGGCAGCCGGAGCGGGAGGCGCGCCTCGCCGTCCGCGGGGGACCTCGGGAGCGGATCCCATCCGTCGATCCGCCCCCTGTTCTGCCCGTCGGGCAGCTGGCAGTGGGCAGCACTGGGCAGTCCACTTTTTTTGCAAATGAAGACGGAATAGTTAATGTTCGGGAAAATAATGAGGAAAGGAGAGGAGTAAATGTATTGAGGCTGGGCTCGTAAATTTTATATATATTTACATACGCGCAATTCTATCTCTCTATTTATCTGTCTATCTATCTGTCTATCTATCTGTCTATCTATCTATCTATCTATCTATCTAATCTAGCTATGCCTTTCTTTAAAGAAGTCACAAACTCAAAGAGAGAACCCCAGGAGAAATACTCTTGAATCTGTACCTGGGCCCGTCAACAAACACAGTTCATTCATACCTCAGGCTGATAGGGTGACTTGGAAACAAAGTAACCTTTCTCCATCCTCTGCTGGCTCGATCCTTCGGTCGGTTGTAGTAGAACTGAACGGTTTACCTGGTTCTTTCAGGTAAACTTGATGTTCAGACCGTTGGGTGGTTTCGACTTCGAATCTGGTCTCAGTTGTTAGGCAGGCTTGAAAGATGCTCAAGCAGAGTTGGGAGAAGAAGGGGTGAGGGGTGAGGGGCCTGGAGCCCCTGTGGAGGTGGGTGCCTGATTTGATATGTGAGTCCCGGCAAATTACCTCTCTAGGTATCAGCTGTACCCGCCCCTCTTGAATGAACTTTGGTTTGAGTCAGTGCAAAGGCGGAGGGAAACTACAATCAACTACACGTTTTCTAAGTGGGACCATCATTTTGATTTTTTCTAGATGTTTCCTTTATTGCCTAACAGCACTTACTGGTTTCCCTCATGTAAGCATTACTTATGTAAGGTGCTAGGGGAATGCCAATAAAATTTAAAAGCAAAATCGTGGCCAGAAAGAGTTTGTGTTTTTGTGTAGCGGACTTGAAATAATCACTTATGTTGATTTAGATGACAAAGATTTCATTTTCTGTCATTTTAAACCTCAAGTTCTTACATTATCCTACATATGTGTAACTGTTGCATCTTTCAAATTTTGTTTCCCTACCTTTTCATTCCAAGGTACTTATGGGGCCCAAGGATTGCCACATACATCTTCAGCCTTCCAGATTCCTGTTTATTACAATTTTCTGGTGTATGACAATGAATTGCTTTGTTATAACAAAGGCAGTAGATTATGAAAATTTTCTGATAGACTGAATTGTCCTGAGAAAGAAGTGCAGTTTTCAGTTTGACACCAGGACTTGTAGGATTTTTGTACCCTCGGCAATGGGAAGCTTACATGGCATCAGAGAAGGGCCCGAAGCGTCGAGTGGTTGATCTGGTCTGAAAGTACCACTGCTCATCTCAGAGGAAAAGTAGGTGGTCACTACTGGCCTTGTGAGATGTCCTATAGTTCTGTGCTGAAGTTAATACCTGAGCCCTTTGCCTTCTGCTCTGCACCCTTCATACTGACCCCAAGTGTGCAAGTCCATTTGCGGCTTTTCACTGAAACAAATGGGAACTTCTGGGTTTCCTAATTACTGCACATAGGCCTTGATGAGCCGAGAACCTGCATTTTCATTGGTTTAGTCATCTTCCTCCACCAATGTTACATTATCTTTACATCAGATTGAACATGGTGTCAAGCTTCAAAGTAGAGTTCCTAGAGGACTCAGCCTCTCACTTATGTACCCCAGGGGAAAAAAACACCATCTCCAATTTTCTTGCATTGTCTTACATCTATTTGAATACTTTTAACTACATACCTCCCATTCCAGTTTTCACCCTGAGAAGCAGTAGGAAGTATCCAGTTACTGCTTCCTTATCCCCTTTTGGTTCATCAAACCTCAGGATCACAAGAGGGTTTGTTTTGGTTTTTGCAGTGCCAGAGTTCAAAATGAGGGCCTCACAGACCCTGGAAAAAGAAAAGTAGGAAAGTGCTCTACTACTAAGCTAAATATACGCTGCCCCCCCCCCCCCCCGGATTTTTTACTTTTTTGTTTGTCAGGATCTTGCATTGTGCACTATTGGCTTTTTCATTCTTGTGATAGAAGATCGGGTTCTGTTCTCTTTCTTAACCATGAAGGCGATAGAGTGCATGAAAGAAACTAACAATAATAGTACAGCTATTGAGAGATGGTTTAAATTGTTACTCTATCCTCATTATCACTAGTTCCTGCATATTTTCAGTTTATCTTATGGGATTAAATTAGAGTTTTCTTTGTGGAAAAAAAAGATTCAAAAATTGTGGAACTTGAGAGTTGTTAGAATGGAACTTGGAAATCATTTGATTCTCATTTCTGTAGTCTGGCCGATTGGGAAACAAGTTCAGAGGGGTGAAGGAACTAAACCAAATCTCCTAAAGACTTAGCGCAAACTTATTTACCTGGCAGTCCAAAGCCTTTTTTATTCATAGGTTATTATAGACTCTTAATTCTTCCAATGAAAGCCTAGAATATTCCAGATGGTTTTATCTATCCCAGATCCCCCCATGTTAGCAAACAATCTCATCAATTTGCTATCACAGAAATTATGTATAGGAGAAAAAGCAGATAAAAATGTGAAGGGGGGGCTAGTTGGAATAGGAGTCTCCCTGAATGATTCCAGTATACATTTAGCATAATTTCAGAGGACTGAATTCCCTCAGGGGGTGCTCTCTCTCTGCCAGTGCGCTTGTGTTTGTTTTTCTCAACTAATTACTGGTGCCTAACAGGTTAGTGTACTTAAAATTATTTGTTTATAAAACCTATCACAATAGGAGTTTGGAAAAAATAAGCTCTTTTGTCATCCTAGTATGTGGCAGGCGATATTTATTGTGATTTTTAAAAAGATTATTTGTGCCGTTTCAAAGATTCAGCTTCCCTTTTCACCATTAGTTACATAAGAACCTCAAAGCTGCTCTATTCCTTTTAAGTCATTGAGGAAATTAGTTTGATCTGAATATGGTTTTCCTGAAGGAATAACTAGCTCTGTTTAAAATATCCTTATTAGAGTATGAATGACTTATCTTACTAAGCTACAAAAATTCATTCTTTAGAACATGCTCAGATAATAGTTTATCAGTTAGGAAGTGAAAATTAACTTGGAACTAAGGATTTAAATTTAATGTACGTGTGGGAAGACCTGGTAAGCAGGCAACCCAATGATAATCATAATAGAGGTTATCTTTAAAGAATTATAGAATCTAAATGTAATATCTTCCCTGTGGAATAATAGAGATAGAGCACTATTGAAAGAAATTAATTAAGTTTGAGATTTAGGATGGGCTGTGATAGACTTTATTTTCGTTTTACACAAGCAGAATCCACTTTCAAGGCATTGAGAGAAGATTAGGGCAAACAATAAAAGTGCTATTTTTGTGGAAGGACTGGCAGGTGCCAGTGTGGGCAGATGTGAGGGAACCTCACCTTGGGTAAATAACCTCTCTGTTCTTCGGCCTCTGAATATGTCAGATGGGAGTGAAAAGACCTCTGATTTCATGGGATTACTTAGAGATTTAGTGAAGGAATAGCTTCGTTATGATTAAAACAGTGCTTAGTTCATAGCAGGGTACAATTTACCCTTAGAATTGGTAGTGGTAAAGGTAAAGGTAAAGGCCCTCCCGTTGATCGTCGATTTGCTTGAGCGGGCCAGTAACGTCTCCATTGGAGACTTTGTTGTAACTGTGTTTGGCATATCGAATACTCTCGGTAGCTTGCCGGGCTCTCCGAGAGGGGCGGAGGAATCGAACTCGGGTCGACCATGTTAGCCGCTTGTAAGGCGAACGCCCTACCGCTGTGCTATCGCTCCGCGTTATTTCAAGGCTTTCCTCATTTTTTCAGATTACACAGACATTATATATATATGCAGGTCCTTCTAGTAGAGAAATATGAAAGGACATTGGAAAATGGCCTGGAAAATGAATGGTACTAGAAAATGTGTTTAAAGATAAGGGCACTCCCAGAGTAGAACAGTAATAGGTGGGTATCAGGTATAATTTGAAACTGATAGGATCTCACCTGTGCAAAATTTCTCCATTCAGGGGCTGGAAAGACGTTAGAGTGCTTGCTTTTTGCACGGCCCCAGCACCCCATTTGGTTCCCTAAGCATCACCAAGAATGATCTTGAGCAGAGACAGTAGTAAGTCCTGTGTTCCACTGGGCACGACCCAAAAGCCAAATTAAATTATTTTTCTCCAGTATTTAAATTGAAAACCTTAGGACACAAGCTGAACACTTGTGCATTTTTCCACTATGGGAACCTGGAAAGAATGTCAGGGAACAAGTGCCCGAGGGGTGGAAAGGGGATGTCAGGGAGTCTGAAAGGGGAAAGAGGGACAAAAGGAGAAGTAGAACACCAACACCATCAGTTTGAGATTTATCTGTGTTAATGGAAGTATTGGTCCCATTTAAGTGCTGTAGCAGATTAAAAAACAAAAAAACCCCAAATTTATGAAGATCTCTTTGAGAGAAGTATCAAATGCTAGAAAGAAACACAACAGAAGTTGAAAAAGAAATGCAGAAAGTAATATGTGAAGCAGTACAAGTTATTCAGGAACGGCAGAATCTGAAAACTGGGCAGGAATGGTAGAATCTGGAGCCCAGGGCTTTAGGGGATGTGCACATGAGAACACACAGTAGGCCTTTCTGTAATCTTGAGATGTTGGTCTTTGGCAACATCAGTAGAAGTTTCCAAGTCAGGAATCTGTTGAGTGAGATAATGCAGCTCAGATGTATTCCAGGAAGGAGGATCCTGGGAGCTGGGTTAAGAGACCTAAGGAGTTCTGGAGCAGGAAGTGGTGGCAGCATCTGTGTCATAAAGATTTCAAAGCCTTGAAATTCTTCTGAAGATGGTCATGTACCCCAGAGAACAGCTCCGAGACTGTACACAGACTGCAAGCTTGAATATTACACGTGCATGTATCCCAGAGAACAGCTCCCAAACTATCTACTCAGACTGCAAGCTTGACTATTATACATACATGTACTCCAGAAAACTGCTCCAAGACTATACACACAGACCACAGGCTTGACTATTACACGTACGTGTACCCCAGAGAACAGTTCCAAGACTATACGCTCAGACCACAAGTTTGACTATTACACGTTACATGTACCCCAGACAACAGCTCCAAGACTGCACACAAAGACTTAAAGCTTGACTATTACACGTATGTGTACCCCAGAGAACAGCTCCCAGACTATCCACAGACTGCAAGCTTGACTGTTAAACATACATGTATCCCAGAGAACAGCTCCAAGACCATAACCCAGACTGCAAGCTTGACTATTACAAATGTGGGTGCTGTGAACACCACTGGTAAAGAAATCTCAACAGGGACCAGGTTCAATTTAGCACAGACCTTTCAAGCCAGAAACACTCAGTAGGGAAATAAAGTGTTCAAGACATGAGAAGGATTGCAAGAGGAAGCAGGAAAATTGGGAGGTGTGGAGATGCTACCGCTGTAAACTCCCACTGTAAATCTCCTTGTGCCTAATTGGGCCCTATGCTCACTCCTGAGTTCATCTCTGGCAGGAGTTTTTTCGTAGACCAGGAAGATTTACTTCTCTGGCCTCAGATGTGACCAACTAAATGGAAGAAATGTGAGTCCCTAGAAAAATTGGGTTTGTGGGGGAGGGTGAGAATGGAGGAAGATGTATAGGAAGTCAGTTATGTTCTTATTTAAAACACCATGTCCTCTGTCAGTTAATCTTTCCCTGGGAAATTTCTCCCAACTGAATTTATATTCACATGAAGCAGTTAGGAAACTGAGATGTGAGGCCTGAGGCCTGAAGAATGCAAGGAGCAGCTGCCTGACAAGCGCATGGTCGTCAGTGTTCAATCCCACCCTCTCACATGGCCTGTGCGCCAGCCTGCTGCTCTGCTGTTTGAGCCTGACCATTCTCGTAGCCCTGGTCCTTGCTGACACAAGTGATTTTCGGCCACAGCACTGCTAGGTATGTGTAAGCACCACAGAAAGGAGTAAGGAGTGAGGAACCACCCCTATCCCCAGTGAGCACCACAACTAAAAAGATGTGTGAGCATCAGAGCCGGGAATGGGAGCACTTGTATGAGCACTGCAGAACCCTTCCCCCTAAAAAAATAGAACCCCAAAGTCCTAACATGTGTGCCTCCCTATGAGTGTGAGTTTCAGCAAGTGTGGGAGCAGCAGAATTAAAGGAGCACAGACCTAAGTGAGCACTGTGGTCAAGCGTGAGAGCACAACAACCTGATCCACCTGATCATGCAGTCCCATGGGAGCACTCCAGCTAGGTGCAGCTCCTAGTGAAAACAACATGAATGGGAAGAAGGAGCGGCAAAGAAAGAAAAATGAGAAAGCAAGGCAAAACTGGCATGCTCTGGCAGATATCCCGTCCATGTGAAAGCTAGAAGTGTTCTCAATCTCACATTCACTGTAGACCATTCCCCTTCCCTCAAGTAACACTGAGTTTACTGTGTCACTGAGAGCAACCAGGGTTGGTACACTTGAGTTCTAGACACAGTATTATGTTTGCAAAATTTGGGGGGTTTGTGAGACCCAGCCCCCAAACAATGACTCAACCTAGACCAGTGTTTGGAAGCTACTCCCAATAGCACTTGGTGCTGGGTTAGCATGTGGTGCCCAGGATCAAACCCCGGGGAATTCTGCATGCTAATCATATCTTCATTCCACGGAGACCTGCTAAATTCTGTTTGTAGAAGTTATATCTGCTTCTTCGCTTATGGGCCACAAGAGATTGGGTGGATTTCTTCAATTTTGTGGGTGCCAAAGGTGCCATACCACTTTGAAATGGAAGAAAATTTGAGGTTCTATGGCCCAGATTCCGAGGATTTTGGATTCTGAGGAATCCAAACCTCAAGGCATTTGAGGGAAGAGTCCCTTTAGGGACCAAGAAGATCAGGAAACTAGGGACAAGTTTGGATTTGAAAATCTTTGTAGTTCTTTTCAGAGGAGGAAGAAAAATTTATCTTGGACTGGAGTTTCTTGGGTAACTTAATAATGGGAAACACTTCATATTATTCCATTTTCAGCAATTCTTTGTTGTTTTATTTGGACTTTTAAGAGTAATCGCTCTTGACCAATTTTGGACACTATGACTGGGCATGATTTCAGATGGGAAATAAACTAGGGAGTGCATATTTGGCCTGGAGTGTAATACTGCGCTGAAGTTAAATTGATTAATGACCTGTTATGACCCATTATAAAAATTCTTAGGAAGATTAGCTAACTGTGCATTTCATTGGTTTTTGGAAATGATAGTAAGCAGTGGTAATAATTAGGAGAAGTGTTAATTTCTCCTAGTTTGACAATCCTGGCTGAACAAAGGCTTAATTATTAAGTTTATTTGTTAGAGAATAAATAATGGGTCCTGTGTGGAGTGGGGATGTAACTCAGCGGTAGAGCACTTGTTTTATATGTGTGCAGTCTGGTTTTGATCTTCAGCACCACACACATAAACACACACACACATACACACACACACACAAACACGCTCACACATCCATACACACAACTAAATAATGTTAAGCTGTTCTTTATACTTTTGGGGTTCACTTTGCTTTGTTTTGGGGCCACACCAGCGGTGGCCAGGGCTTACTCCGGGATCCGTGCTGAGGGAACACTTCTGGTGTGCTCAGGGGACCATATGTGGTGCTGTGGTGCCAGGGATTGAACCCAGGTTTGCCAGGTGCTAGTCAAGCACTGTAACACTGTATTATCACTCTGGCTTTTTATCCTGCACCCCCCCGGCACCTGATAACAATTTTTTAATTAATTTTTTTATTGAATCACCATGAATTTTTGTCAGAGTTTATGAAGAAGGAACCTCCCACCTGAACCTCTGCCTTTCTCTACTGAGTAGGTTCTCTCGATGAGAATCTAATAGGTAGAGAGATTGTAGGCAGTGATCGTTCTGGTCAGAGCCTCTGAGAACATTGAGGGAGAGACCATGGTATTGAAGGATCCTTATTTCTTTTAGGCCTTAGGGCTGGAGTGATAGCACAGCGGTAGGGCGTTTGCCTTGCACGCAGCCAACATGGCCGACCCGAGTTCGATTCCTCCGCCCCTCTCGGAGAACCCGGCAAGCTACCCAGAGTATCTTGCCCACAGGGCAAAGCCCGGCAAGCTACACATGGCGTATTCAATATGCCAAACTCAGTAACAACAAGTCTCACGAAGGAGACGTTACTGGGCCCGCTCGAGCAAATCGATGAACAACGGGAGGACCGTGACCGTACCTAATACCTCACTTCCTACCTCTGGAAGCAGCAGGCTGTTTTACAGTCTCAGGAGGTAGGATCTAAATTAGGGGTAAGGACTAGGAATGGGTATGGCTCCATCTGCTAAGGAAATCTAATCTTCTTCTTCCTTCTCTGTTCCCAGCTCCATGGGTCTGGCAGGCCAGCATCGTCCTGGCACTTGGTCTGATAAATGGACTTAGGCTTTGTTAAAACCTCTCTTTCTGAATTTGGGTCTCCTTACTGTTCCTTCTTCTGACGCTCTTGAGGGACTCACATGTTATATGTTTGAGATAGGACAAGCCAAGGGCCTCACTTAAGACCCCATGGCCTTACTTTCCTTTGGAGTGTTTGCCTGCCCAAAGTTACAGGTCCTCCCGTTGGGCTCTCGCTGGGCCTGAGTTTGAAGCATGTATGCTTCCTTAGGGAAGCCAGTCAGAAGAGGTACCAATAGGATTGACTTTGGAATTCTATCCCAAATTTCTCGCGTTGTTATTTCTGCATTGGATGATGGTGGGGGGGGGGTCATGGAGAGGAGTTCAAAAATAGTCCTGGGTGCCACCAGGGCCCTACTTGGTTGGTGCTTGGAGGTTCCAGAGCTATACCCAGTGGTGCCTGGAAGGCTCTGCTATCCTGGGATGAAACTTGTGCATGGAAAGCACTTACTCCAACCTTCTATATTTTATTTTATTGTTTTTTATTGTTTTTTGGACCACAGCAGGCAATTCTGCATGGTAATTACACGTACATGGCCTCTCATATTGTCCAGAGAACACTACTGGCTCTGTTCTCAGGAATCACTCCTGACAGGCTAGGGGATCACAAGTCGTGCGGGGGATTGAACCCAAGGCAAGCGCCCTACCCCGGTCTTCTATATTTTTGAAGTCATGAACTGTCTACTCAGAAATTCCTGAGAAATAAAGAATAAGAACCAGAAAAGAGAGAACCATTTTGTGACATATAGACTAGAAAGAACTAAAGAACTTAAGTATATTTTGAGCAAGATTTTATTTTTAAGCTGTAATTTAAGCTTGGGCTGGAGCGACAGCACAGTGGGTAGCTTGGTCAGTAACTTGCTGTTCCTAAGTTATAGGTGATGTTAGCTGTAATGAAACATAATGGAAATGTTGTTGGAGCTGGAGAGACAGTATAGTGGGGAGGGCGCTTGCCTTGCATGCTGCCAACACAGGTTCAAGCTCTGGCCTCTCATATTGTCCCCCGGGTACCACCAGGAATAATTCCTGAGTGCAGAGCCAGGAATAACCCCTGAGCATTGCTGGGTGTGGCCCACAAACAAACAAAAATTGAAAGAAATATTGTTATGTTCACATAGACTCAACAACACTGGAAACATGAGATCTAAGTCACAACCACTGAGACTTTGTAATGTGCCTGTCAAGTTGACTGGTGGGGAAGTTGACAAGTGGGGATCGGGTGGGAATTGGGGGTGGGGAAGGAATATGGGAACTTTGGTCAAGGGAAGTTGACACTAGTGGTGGGATTGGCGTTGAAATAGAATAAGCCTAAAACTCATCTGTCAATAACTTGGTAAATCATAGTTCTTTAATAAAAAGAAAATAATTTAAAAAAGAAATATTGTTGTATTCATACATGCAATCAATTATTTTAACCATATACTATATGGAAACTATATATTTCTCTCTGTCTTCAGTCACTTGAGAACACTGGTTTGAAGGAGTGCCAGCTGATTCCTAGGGCTCCACCTGACTTGAACCAATTCTTTCTCAATCTTCTCTATTTTTCTGTTTGCTACTCTTACTTGGTTTGTGCCACCAGTTTGTACTGCACAACTCTCAAATGCCATTAGTTCATTCTGAAAGGAGTAAGAAGCCATGAGGGTATAGAGGGGGAGAAGGATAAAAACAGAAAAGAAGAAGCAGATTCATTACACACTATTCGTGTGATCAAATGTGAGAAAAGTACAACACTGAATACTAGCAAAGAGGTGCAGCAAAACATATTCATTGCCGGTAGAAGTGCAAAGGGGCTTTGGAAATAGTTTCAAAGTTTCAAAAGCAAACACATACTTACCAAGTGATCTAGTAGTTGCATTTCTTGGTATTTACCCCAAAGTGTTAAAGATATATGTCTACATAAAAGTCTGTACACAGATTTATAACAGTTTCTTTGGTATGTGATTAAACTTGGAAGCAACAAAGATGTTTTTCAGTAGGTGAGTGTACAAACTGGTATGACCAGAAAATTGAATCTCACGCAGCACTAAAGTATAAATGTCTGAAGTGGTAGGAAGACATGGAGGAAACTTCAATACATATTTCTAAGGCAAATAATCAGAAATGGCTATCAATATGTGATACTAACTAAAACATTCTAGAAAAGTGTTCTGCAAAACTTTGGAAATAGGAGTACTTGTTATCAGAAATTAGGAACCAGAGAGGAATGAATAAACAGAACACAAAACTTCTAAGGCAATGAAACTATCCTGTTATACTATAATGGTGAGTATAGGGATATCACAATATATTTGTTCTAACCTATAAAATGTTCAACACTAGAAGCAAATTCCAAATTGTCAATTTGGGATGAAAATGATGTGTTAACTATAATAATTGTACCATTCTGCTGGGGAATATTGATAATGGGGGAAGGCTATGAATCTGTGGGATGGAGCACAGATTCTATTAAACACATACTACACCAAGGCTGTATTGGGGGGGGGGGGGTCCCAAACAGTGCTCAAGAGACTCAGGGACCCTTCATAGAAATTCTTGGCCAATCTCACCAAAGGTTCGATGCAAGGGCCTGAGGATTTGGTGCTACTCAGGCCCGTGGTTCCAAAGATTATCTGCCCCCCACCTGTGGTGTTTGGGGGCCTCTAGGCCACACCTGATGGTGCTCAGGAGAATCTGTGGTACCAAGGATTGAACTAGGGTTGGCCACGTACAAGGCAGCATCTTAATCCCTGTGGTATCTCTCTCGCTCCCACACCAAACTTTTTTTTTTAATTTTTATTAGTGAAACACCATGAGGTACAGTTGTAGACTTAGAAATTTTTGTGCTTAGGTTTCAGTTATACAATGATCAAATACCCATCCCTCCACCAGTGCCCATTCTCCACCACCACTGATCCCAATATCCCTCCCACCTCCCATCCTCCTCATCCCACCGTGCCTCTGTGGCAGGGCATTCTCTTTTGTTCTCTCTCCTTTTGGGTGCTGTGGTTTGCAAAAGAGGCACTGAGTGGCAATCATGTTCGGTCTAAAGTCTACTCTCAGCACGCATCTCCCATCCTGGGAGGATCCTCCCAACACACTTTACTTGGTGCTCCCCTCTCTATCTGAGCTGCCTTTTCCCCTAGCGTATGTGGCTGGCCTCCAAGCCATGGAGTAAAACTCCTGGTACTTATCTCGGCTATTCTCACACCAGACATTTTTTAAAGGAGAATTTATTTTCTATGTTAAAGTAAAAAATAAAACTTAAAAAAAAAACTTTTAAACTGCACTCCCATCCCCCACACCCAAACTGTATTGCCAGGGCCAAAGGAATAGTACAGAGGAACATGTTTGCTCTTTCTTCTTTTTAAAAGAACTTTGTAAATCATGGTTCTTTAAGTTAAAAAAATTTTTTTAAAGAATCCAACCTGATTTGGGTCTTGTTGTTTGAAAATCCAGATATTCAAGTGTTAGTTGGATATTTTTGGGGGGAGCACAGGGAGATCTCTCCCAGCAGTGCTCAAGAGGGGACCATAAGCAATACTAGGCATCAAACTGGGACTGTCACATGCAAGGCAAGACCTTTAATACAGAAGGACATATTTTGCGTGTTCCCAACCCACAGGTTCTATCCCTAATACTACACACACCAGGTATATCCCTAAAAGACCCCAAGCATTGCTGGGTGTGGTGATGGAGGCCCCTGACAAACTCTAAACATGACCTGGTGGTCCCCGGCACCACAGGGCTCAAACAACATCGCATGTTTTGTCCCTCGCATTGGACGCGTTCCCAGGTATCTATAGCAAAACGGACGGTCACACCTCTGCCAGACAGTCACCCTTCAGATGCAGCTCTAGAGAGAGAAGAGTGGTGTGTCTCCGGCGTGCAACAAATATGTCAGACCTCCTGCTCCTGTGACATTTCTCTTCGGTATACAGTTAATCACTAAGGCCAGCTCTTACATTTACATGTATCATAATTACTAAGAAAGCAGTAGGGTTTTTTGTTTTGGTTTGGTTTGTTGGGGCCACACCTGGAGATGCTCAGGTTCTGATCGTGTCTCTGTTCTGAGCGATGATCCTGGGCAGCACTCAGAGGATCATACGTGGTGCTGGGGATTCGAAGGAGAGTCACGACAGAGGGAGACGCGTGCCAGGCAAGTGCCTGCCACTCTGCATTCTCTCCCCAGCCCCAAAGGCGAGTACTTCTTTGCGCTGCAGAGCCAGAGAAGGACCTTGTAGGAAAGCCTCTATGTTCCAGCCATTTGAACCATCTCCCCGGCCACAACAGATCAATTCTTCTTCAATTCTTCTGTTGCAAATCAGCCTCCGATGCCATAGGAATGTGCACAGGTGTAAGTGGAAAATTAGAGAACTTGTGTATAAGTCAAACTCTCCAAGTTCCTACTTACCTGGGATCACAAATGAAAGCAGTCAGACTTTTGAAAACAAACAGATTGACTGATTAAACACCCTCTAGAGTTCTAATAGCTCTAGTTAAAAACCCTTAGTTAAAAAGGTAAACAATTAAGAGATACTCATCAAAGGTGAGTAACTTTTCACATAGAAGCTTGTAATTTAAAAAAAATGATTTTTTTTTTAGGGAGCACTACTTGGAATCCATCTTGTTCTAACAAGAACAGCATCCCCCAATCATTACAGACCTCACTTAATGAACTGGGCCCCACCCCAAGATGTGGTTGCCTCTTGATACAGATCTGCTTTATTATGTGACTAGTTTTAATGAATGCTTAACACGAAATGAGGGTATTTTTGTTTTAAATATATACTTTGTTAATAGTCTGCAGGGATAGAGTCCTTTGGGAAATGGGCAGGGAAGGATTGTTCACCTACAAGCTAGAGTTAGGTGAACAAAGGCAACTAAATCTGGAAATCTCCACTGATGAGTCACCTGGATCTAAGTGCTCTCCCCATCACTACCTTAGATTCATCACTTTCTGTTCCTCCTCGCTTCCCATGTACTGAGTCTGCTCTTCCCAAGATCCTGATCTCCATGGTATAGATCCGAGGCTGGTGCTTTAGCCAATATTTTTTCTTTTCCTTGCCTGATGATTTAATGTGGCACTATAATAAAGTAGAAGAAAGCAGGCCTTTAAATTAGGCATATTTGGGTTTTGGAGGTTTTATTTGTTTTTGGGTCACACCAGGTGATGCTCAGGGGTTTCTGCACTCAGGAGTTATCCTTGGTGGTGCCCAGGGGACCATATGGAATGCCGGGGATTGAACCCAAGTCAGTAGTGTGCAAGGCAAGCACCCTCCCCACTATACTATCTCCTTGGCCCCCAAATCAGGCATATTTGTGTTTAGTGACTGCAGGGACTGGAGAGGTAGCTCAAAGGGGCTGGAGTACATTCTTTGCATGCGGGACACCTGGGTTCAGTTCCCACCTCTACATGGTCCCCTGAGCATGGTTGGGTGTGACCCCCAAATAAATCAATTCTAAACATACCAAGGGATAGTTTAAGTCATTGTACAGCGGGTAAGGCATCCGCTTGCATGCGGATGACCCAGGTTCAATCCCTGGCATCCCATACAGTCCCCTGAGAACCACCAGGAGTAATTTCTGAATGCAGAGACAGGGGTAACCTGTGAGCATCGTCGGGTGTGACCCTCCACGCCCCCCCCCCCCCACTAAAAAAAAGAAAAGAAAGTCAAAGTACTGTGAAGGAGAGAAGCTAAGGCTAATACATAGAGGAGGAAGCCAACAAAAATCTGCTTTTACAGCTATTTTCATTATAATGGGCTTCCTTTTCCTCAACCCTTGACTTTTGGTCATGTCTATGAAGACCATTAAAAAAAAAAACAAAGACCAAGAGAGATTTTTTTTTTTTTTAGCAAGTATATTTTTTCTAAGTAAAGGCCCTCCCGTTGATCATCGATTTGCTCGAGCGGGCCCAGTAACGTCTCCATTGGAGACTTTGTTGTTACTGTGTCTGGCATATCGAATACTCTCGGTAGCTTGCCGGGCTCTCCGAGAGGGGCGGAGGAATCGAACTTGGGTCGGCCATGTTGGCTGCGTGCAAGGCAGACGCCCTACCCGCTGTGCCATCGCTCCAGCCCCATTTTTTCTAGCAAAGATCAAGAAGTATAAAATTAAGTGTTAAATATTTGGAGCACCTTCCAATCAAGCAAAAGGATACACTGAATTTGATATATTTTTTTAAGAAATGGGGTGGGGGCCACACCCTGCATTGCTCAGTGCTCAAGGGTCTCTCCCCACTATTCTGGGAACCGCATGGGGCTGAGGATCAAACCTGGGCTTCCAGCATGCAGAGTCTGCAGATGAACCGCATTTGCAGGGATTTAATGGGAATAAATTGCTGGCCTGGGTTTGGTCTTCAGCACTGCATGGTCCCCTGAGCACCGCCAAGAGTGACCCCCGAGCACAGAGAAGAGAAGCTACTGAGCTCCACTGAGTGTGATTGCAAAATCAAAATTAAAAACAAAGGCAAAACAAAGCTCTTAAAGAGGAGAGGAAAGACACTGACTTGCCAAAGTGCCAGCCCCAGAGGGTGAGGTTAGCTGTTGCCTGTTCTCTGCTAGAGTGAGGGTAGGAGCCACGCTTTGGGTCAGAAGGCAAGAGCTACTGGGGAGTACGTCCAGCTGGGCAGAGCTGGCAGGAGAAAGACTTGATGGAGTCCTGATTTTGAAGGGTTGGCAGTGTGGCTCACTGGCAGGGCACTTGCCTTGCATATCTGAGATCTGGGTTTGATCCCTGGCACTACCCGGTCCAGCACCACCAGGAATGACCCCTGCCCACAAGCTAAGAATAACCCTCTGAGCACGCTGGGGTGTGGCCCCACACAAACAAACCTCATTCTGCCTTTCTGCTTCACAGCAGCCTCACCGCACACAATTCCTGGTTCTCTTTTTGATTCAAAGGCCTTCTAATGACTTGCCAATTTCTTGCCAATTTTCTTTGGTTCTTTCTGCCAAGAGGGCTCTCCCACATTCCTTTGCTGAACACCATCTGGCTACTTGATACATATTGGTTAAAAAGTTAGGCTCATTCTCCATCCTGGAAATTGGCCCACATCTCGACCTGAGATGTGTACTCTCGGCTTCCCCCCACCCCCTTCCTGCCCCCTCGTGTTTCTCTAAGCAAATTTCCTAAATAAAACTATTTTGCTTCACCAAAAATTGTGTTATGTTCTGGGTGTGGGATATAGCTCAACCTTAGAGCACTTGCCTTGCATATATGAGGTTCTGAAAAACAAACAAACTTTAACCTCTTTTATTCCCCCACGAAAGCCTTCATACACCACTGCTGTCCCACCCTCCACACCCAACAACATAGCACAGGCTGACTTAAATAACTCGGGTCCTGTCTGACAGTAGCCGATACTCAGTAGCCTGCAGATTTGCTTGCTTATCTGGTCTCAGTTCTCCTCAATGGTGCCTAACCATTCTCCTACACCACATCAGATTCTGGAGGCAGTAACTAACGGAGTCATCTTCAGTTCCAGAGCGCAGCACAATGTTTTAAGAGTTTGAAAGAAGGAGATTGTTCTTTCAGTTACTACACGATATCCTCTTAAGCTAGGGCTTAAGAAATACATTGACTGGGCTCAAGAGATAGTATAGCAGGTAGGGCACTGGCTTGAACACAACTGACCAGAGTTCGATCCCTGGCATCCTATATGGTCTCCTGAGCTCCACCAGGAGTGATTCCTGAGTGCAGAGCCCAGAATAAACCTTGAGCAAAGCTGAGTGTGACAGCCTCCCCAAAAAAAGAAATAAAGGAAACACACTGACAGTCCCAGAGACATAGCTTAATAGTTCTAGTACATGTTTTTCAAGGAAGACCTGGGTTTGATCCCCAGTACTGAATGGTTCCCTGAGCGACTCCAGGAGAAATCCCAAGCACCCAGCCAGGAGAATCGTCTGGACACTGCTGGCTGTTGGCCACTTCATTAATCCCCAAATAGATTAAATGAAAGCCTAAAATTTAACGTTTTTTTTCTCTACCGAAAAAGGAGCAGGTAATGAGCAATTCAGAGATATGCTGATGATGTTTTATAAACACTCTGACCTCGGTGAAGACAGATCTGAACTACCGAGAAATGTCTTTTTGCCTTTTCTATTCTCCAAACACTATTTCTATTCCCAAACTGTTAAAGGATATTTATTTGCTTATGTAGACGCTGTTTTTCTTATTTAATGCCCATAATTTTAATGTTATTGTTGTTTTTCTTTTCCAAGTTAGAGAACAGGGATGAGAGTATTACATGAAAGTGACCATTTTAATAATTCAGACTTACAAAAGCTCGTTACTGGCATTTACAGAGTGAAGTAAGCCGTCTGAACGAAATACCAGGTGCTCAGTAAACTTACTGCAATACCTCATTCCTGGTTACAAAGGCTCACATGACCTTTATATAGGGAATTTGCTTTCTATTTAATGTAGTTTTCCATTCTGCAACAAATTCATCCATTATAGGGAAGGAGCCAATTATTGTGGAAACACAGTAACACCTAATGACTATACTTCTCTGGTATTTATGCAGAACATTTTGCTTTTCTTAGCACATAGAATTAAAAATGTTTTAGCATTGCCCTAAAATGAAATGAAATATAATTTTAAATGTTCTATGAGGTGGAATACACAGCCCAATTTCTCAAGCAGACAAAATGAAAGGTCTTGTGCTTTGCCTGTTGGGTAAATTTTGACAATAAGTGTTATGAAAGTGAGGGCTCACTTTAATAACTTCTTGTAGGTTTCTGGTTATTAGTATTATATAGAGACATAGCTTGGGGCCAGAGATATAGTATAATGGGTAAGGTGTTCGTCTTGCATACAAATTGATAAAGGTTCGATTCTTGGCACCCAAATGGTCCTCTGAGCCTGCCAGGAGTGATCCCTGAGCATAACCAGGTGTGCCCCCCCCAAACAAAAAAATAAATAAATAAATCAGTAGAGAGAGATAGCTAGCTATGAGCTAGTTCCCTGATGTCATGTCATACGTCTCTGCATGTCCATGGCTCTTGCAAGGACTTTTCTCCCCGTTCATGGTGTCCTTTTTGCCAAGTCCTCATGCTCTGTGCTGTACTTCTAGACTCGAGCTGAGGGCCACGTGCTTTCCTGCAGAATGGCCCACAGGCCGACTCCCCTCACTCCCCACAGCTGCCATAAAATTATGACTTTCTTAATTCTAAAGGGGTCTTTAAAATATGTTATCTTACAATTTTATCAATTCTAAGACATATCTCCCCTGCCCCCTACACCCACTTTATTTCAGTGTGTTTGAAATTGGTATTAATTTTGCAACCTTTTTCTCCTAAAAATGTGGTTGCTACACTTTTTGGCGAATCCTATCATCAAGAGTGTTTTAAAATTGGAGGTATGTGGTATTAATATATTACTTTACTTTTTCAAGTGTTAGAAAATGGTAGTGTATATAAAGAGTTGAATTAATATGAGCTAATTCAAGCAGAAAAGCAGACTTTTGAATAGGAACATGTAAATAGACAAAATAATTATTACTTGGTTATCTGAACTGTTACCCACACAATTAACTTAACCCTTCATTCTCTAACCTCCTTCACATTTTTTAGTTTGGGGACTGATGCGAAGAAAAGGCCCTCCCGTTGATCATCGATTTGCTCGAGCGGGCCCAGTAACGTCTCCATTGGAGACTTTGTTGTTACTGTGTCTGGCATATCGAATACTCTCGGTAGCTTGCCGGGCTCTCCGAGAGGGGCAGAGGAATCGAACTCGGGTCGGCCATGTTGGCTGCGGGCAAGGCAGACGCCCTACCCGCTGTGCTATCGCTCCAGCGAAGAAAATATAAAGCTAAATTTCTATAGTATGTAAACAGTGGGGAATCTCAAACTTTGTATATTTGTTGTCTCAAAGCCTAATATTTGTGCTGAAGAGGCTAGATTAGAAACAGAAATCTACAGAAAAACCTTGATGAAAAATCAGTGATTTCAAACCACCACCTAAATTCTTTTCTTGAAAGATGGTAAGTTGTTAAGGAGCAGAGACTGGGCATTGGTCTCTTGAGAGGGCCAGAAGGTACCACCACCACAACCACACACAGCTCCTGCACTGGGAGAAATCTAGAGATAGCTGAGCCTCATTGTGACATCAAGGAAAATTATACAGTAGCTCTAAAATATTTTGAGAAAGATAATTATAAATTAAAGCATTTCTCTAGGTGTCCACATTGAAACTTAATCTTAGTTGTTAAAGTTAAGAATAAGGGCTTGATGAGGCTGGAGTGATAGCACAGCAGGTAGGGCATTTGCCTTGCATGCGGCCGACCTGGGTTCTATTTCCAGCATCCCATATGGTCCCCCAGCACTGCCAGGAGTAATCTGAGTGCAGAGTCAGGGGTAACCCCTGTGCATCGCTGGGTGTAACCCAAAAAGCAAAAAAATAAATCACTTAATCACTTAATCACTTAACTTCCCGTTAGTCGTCGATTTGCTCGAGCGGGCGCCAGTAACGTCTCCATTTGTCCCTGTCGCGTGCTAGTGTAGCCCAATGGCATCTCTTCGCTCCGGGAACATGGAGGGCCTCAAACCGATCGTTCATGACCTTGACAAAGAAGTCTGACCATCTGGTAGGTGGGCGGCCACGCGGTCTCTTGACATCCCGTGGAATCCAATCAGTAACAGCTCTAGTCCAACGGTCGTCTTTAAATCTCATTACGTGACCAGCCCATCTGATTTTTGACACCTTGGCAAATGAGACAGCGTCCCTGATCCTTGATCGTCGACGGATGTCAGAACTCCAGATTCGTTCTCTCATTTGAGTGAAACGTGATATTCCAAGCATAGCTCTTTCTATTCTTCTTTGGGAGACCTGAATGGCGTTCTCATCTTGTTTGCGTAGGGCCCAGGTCTCTGAGGCATATGTTAATGCAGGAAGAACAGTGGAATCAAAGAGATGTGCCCGGAGCCGGAGGTTCTTCGTCCTCTTAGCTATTTCTTCGACGTTCTTGAAGGCGTTCCAAGCCGCTCTCTTCCTCCTGCGCAGCTCGGGTGCCAGGTCATTTGTCATGTTGACCCCTCGACCTAGGTACACATAGCTGTTGCATTCGGAGATGGTCGTTCCATTGAGAGCGAATGGGGCGTCAGGAACAAGGCTGTTTCTCATAAACATTGTCTTCGTAAGATTCAGCTGTAGTCCTACCTTTCCACACTCATGGTCAAAGTCGGCCAGCATTTGTGCCGCTTGGCTGATGTTTGGTGTTATTAAAACAATGTCATCAGCAAAGCGGAGGTGGTGTAGTTGCCGACCATCTATCTTCACTCCCATTCCTTCCCATTCCAGTCGTCGCATGATGTTCTCGAGGGTGGCACTGAAGAGTTTTGGTGAAATGGTATCACCCTGCCGCACCCCTCTCTTGACATCAACGATCACTTCTTTGTAGAATGGTGAGATCCTGGTAGTGAATCCGCAATACAGCTCACGGAGGATCCTGATGTATTGGGCTTGAATGCCCTGATTGGCTAGGGCTTCAATGACCGCTTCCGTCTCAACAGAATCAAAGGCCTTCTTTAAATCAATGAACGTTAAGCAGAGCGGCATCTTGAACTCCCGAGAAACCTCAATGAGTTTGGTTATCGTGTGGATATGGTCGATGGTGCTGAATCCTTTGCGGAACCCTGCTTGCTCACATGGTTGTCCTTCATCTAGTGTTCTGCCAATCCTATTCAGGATGACTCGAGTGAACAACTTGTAGATGACAGACAATAGGCAGATCGGGCGATAGTTGCCAATGTCATGGATGTCTCCCTTCTTGAACAGTAGTACGGTCCTGCTGGTTTTCCATTGAGATGGACACTACTTCCACTACCCAGCCGTCGCCACACTCCAGGACGCTTTCCGGACCCGCGCGGCAGCTCCGGCCAAGACCCACGCACAACTGAAGACCCACAGAACAAGGTAAGCGGAACTCTCTGAGACCTTGGACTCCAGGCTCGGCGGACCCAGGGACAGAGCTTCTCTGCTTGCTCCCACCACCACAGGTGACAAAGGGATTCTAATCAGGAGCCCCACCCTACCCTGCCCTGTCTGCTTCCATCAACCACCCAGGGATCGAATTGTGCACAGGAGACCCACCCTACCCAGATAAATACCCCACTGGCAGACTTCCACTCTCGACACTACTTCCACTACCCAGCCGTCGCCACACTCCAGGACGCTTTCCGGACCCGCGCGGCCGCTTGCGGCCGCGCGACACATCATAAGACACTAAATACCCGTCTTCTGGAATTGTCGTACCATATTTGATAGGGTTCAAATATGGTAACACCTACAAGGGTGATTAGAGGTCACCCCAAAAGCCTCTATACCTCTCGGAAAGACTGGCAAGCTACCGAGAGTATTCCGCCCGCACGGAAGAGCCTGGCAAGCTATCCGCTGTGTATTCGATATGCCAAAACCAGTAACTACAACTGGTCTCATTCACCTGACCCTGAAGGCTTCACCGACATGGCAGCACTGAGAAGGATGAGAAAGGAGAGGCCGACAAAATCTCAAGGCCGACCTAGGCTGCCACAACGAAGGAAGACAAAAATGATCGTCTGTACTTTCAATGCACATACGCTAGCATCAGATGCATCCATCGAGGACCTGATGGTACAAGCGCGAATGATCAAGTACGACATCATTGGTCTGACCGAGACAAGAAGACACGAATCTCACCATGCCGTTTTCGACACTGGAGAAGAATTGTTCCTCGGAACATGCGATAAAAGAGGTGTTGGAGGCGTCGGTGTCCTTGTCAACACAAACTTGGCCAAGAGCATTGATTCATTCGAATGCCTAACAACCCGAATCGGACGTTTACATTTGAATAGATGTGGCTCACTGCCTGCAGTTTCTATCTTCGTTGTCTACGCACCAACATCTCATTATGATGAAAGAGAAATCGAGAAGTTCTACATGGAGCTAGAGAAGTTCTATAAAGAAGACCACACCTTCTACAAGATCATTGTGGGTGATTTTAATGCCAAGATAGGACCGAGAAGATCAGCTGAAGAACTTCACATTGGAACCCATGGCCTAGAATGGAACGAACAGGGTGAGAGACTGTCTGAGTTCATCATGTCGACCAAGACCATTCATGGTAACTCACAGTTCCAGAAGGCAGAATCTAAACGATGGACATGGGAGTCTCCCGGTGGACGATTCCACAACGAAATAGACCACATCATATTCAATCGACGGTTTTGCCTGACTGATGTCGCTGTTGTCCCAAAATTTCGAACGGGATCGGACCACCGTCTCCTTCGTGCAAAATTCTACTTCACAGAGCGGGGAGAAAGGGCTGCAAAGTTCAAAAAGAGAACTCCCAGAACGACCACCAACTGGGAACTCTTTGGTACTATTGCGGCAACATGGGAAGATGCCATTGTTGACAACATTGACGAGGAATACGATCGACTGGTTCAGCACCTCCATGAATGTGCGAGGAACGCCAAGAGAGAGATAGCCACAAAAAGTCGCCTATCTTCGAAAACTCTTGAGCTAATTCGCCAGCGTGGTTTGTCGCATGCCTCAGGCAACCGCAAGCTAACGTCCGAGCTTGCAAAGCAGTGCAGAGATGCGATCAAGGAAGACCTCAAAGAGAGAAGAGCAGAAGTACTGGTAGATGCGGCAGAAGCCGGGAAAAGTATTGTAACGCCCGCCTGTCCTTCGCCAACTATAAGACCAAGATGACTGCCCTCCGACGTCCTGATGGATCCATCACATCCTCCAGAACGGCAATGGAGAAAATTATCCATGACTTCTACTCAAATCTCTTCGATAGCCATGTCCACTTGCCGACATACCAAATTCCACAGGATGGGTATGTCGTTCCCAACGTTCTCCCTTCCGAAATCCGACACGCCATTTCGTCAGTAAAGAAGCAAACAGCACCCGGCCCAGACAAGGTCAGACCTGAACACCTGAAGAACCTGCCGTCAGTACTCATCAATACACTGGCTCGGCTCTTCACTCGCTACCTGTCTGAATGCAAGGTTCCATCTCAAAAAAAAAATAAATAAACTTAAAAAAATAAAGAGCCAAAAAAAAAAAGTACAAGTATGGAAGCTGGAGAATTATGTAAATTGACACATTTGGCCCCCAAATAAAAACAAAAAGTACAAGTACAGGGATAAATACAACAGATCTAAATCATTATTGATTATAAATAAAACTATTAATCACTAAATAAATAAATGCATATTATCTACCTTCCATGACAAACATACTTTATTTTGGCAAATTTAGATAACACAAAGTAATCTAATGGGAGCTAGCTGAAGAACAAAAATGACAGGACTTAATTATTATTGTACCTGTGAGGATACTGTTGACGGACGGTTGATATTTGAAAAGAACAATAAGTAAAGTTGTATATTATTTATTCTATACATGTTTTTATTTCAGGAAATCGCTAATTTTGTTGTTATAATCCACATAATTTGCATTGTCTTGACACTAATAGCATAATACAGCTTTTTTTGTCGTTGTTGTTCTTTTGTTTGTTTTTGGGTCACACCCAGCAATGCTCAGGGGTTACTCCTGGCTCTGCACTCAGGAATTACTTGTGGAGGTGCTCCAGGCACCATATGGAATGCCAGGGACTGAAGCTGAACCACGTGCAAGGCAAACGCCCTGCCCTCTGGATTCTGGTCCCCAATAACATTTTTCTTAAATCAGCGTATTTTCTGGGTGTGGGGGTTGGGTGGTCCACACCTGATCTTGTTTGCAGGGTGCTCCTGGCTCTTGGTCCAAGGGAGTCATGGGGTTCTGGAGACTGAACTCTGACCTCCCACATGCAAAGCGTGTGCTCAGCCCATTGAGCTATCTCTCCAGCCCTCTGATTTTTCTTTGTCATTTTAGACATAAAGATTAAAGAGCCCCATGTTCTTCTCAATCATTTACACTAATTATTGACTTTTGGTCAAAATTGCTTACCTATGCACCTCAATTCTCTAGTTATTTTAAATTACATTAAAGCAAACCTTAGGTATCACACAATTTTATCCATTAACACATCAAAAAGCATCTCTAGGAAAATAGTATCCCTTAAAAATCAACCTTATTACTATTTTCACATAAAAAGTAATTTCTGAGGGCTGGAGCGATAGTACAGCAGGTAGGGTGTTTGCCTTGCACACAGCCGACCTGAGTTCAATCCCTGGCATCCTATATGGTCCCCCAAGCATTTTCAGGAGTAATTCCTGAGTGCAGAGCCAGGAGTAACCCTGAGCATCACTGGGTTTGACCCAAAAAGCAAAAATAAAAAAAGTAATTTCTGAATGCTAGATGTTTTAAAATTTTTGTTTCAATAGACTGGAGAAATTTTATTCTAATGATTCAGTAGCAATTGGAATTATCAAGACAATTCCTAAAACAGTAGTAATATTTAGAAATTAACCTTTAATTTCACACATAAATTTCAAACATTTTAATGAATTTGTAATGATTCTCATCATAAAAATGTTATAAAATTATTTTACCATATAAATTTTACCACTAACATTTATTTATTTTTGGTTTTCTGGGTCACACCTGGTGATGCTCAGGAGTTACTCTGAGAATTTACTCCTGGCAGTGCTCTGAGAACTTACTCCTGGCAGTGATTGGGAGACCATATTGGATGTTGGGGACCAAACCTGGGTTGGCGGTGTTCAAGGCAAATGCCCTACTCGATGTACTGTCACTCTGGTCCATCACTTTTTTTAAAAAAAAAATCAGTCATTAATATCTATATCCATCATGCAGTGTTTAGTTTTTTCTTCAATTTTTTTCAATGAAGAGATACCATGGATAAAAGAAAAAGAAAAATCAGTGGTTCAACTAGCTCAAATCTTCATTCACAGGAAACCATATTTTAATATAGGTGCTCAGAAAATAGAATGTTTCTGTATCTGTGTGAAAAATAATATGTATTGCATACATTATTTTTATTTAAATGTCTTCAAAATGTACATTTTGTTTCATTGTTCCAATTTTCCTTTTATCTTATTTGAATATGATTTTTGTTACAGGAAGTATTTTTGTATTTAAGAAAAATATCTTTATTTACAAAAATTTCTTGAGAGCTTTAAAAAGCACTTAAAACAATTTAGAAGGGGGTGCTGAGAGATAGTATACTTGGTAAAATGCTCGCCTCTTCTATGGTTGACCATGCTGAGTTTGATCCTAACACCTCATGTGTTCCCCAGTCTCCATAAGTAGTGGCCACTGAGTGCAGAGCTAGGAGTAAGCTCTTGAAAGCACTGGGGCTGGCCTCAAAATCATAAAATTAAAAATCAAAGTTAAGAATAAAAAGGAAGGCGGAATCTCCTGCCCCACGCCAGGCTGACTTCACCAGGGCCCCTCGGAGGAGGGCGGGTTGACTTTCCCTCTCCGCTCCAAGCAGAGCCCTGGCAGCTGAAAAGCTCCAGAACCCAGCCACAGCCTTGCTCAAGGCCACTCTCCACATGCTCAGATAAGCCTCAAGCATGAAGGAACCGGCAGAGGAACCCCCGTATGCGGGACCCGTGGCTGAGATCTCCAAGCCTACTCGGATCAGGACTGGGCCTCCTCCACCCAGATCTCCAGTTTTCCAGTAGCTTGGCAGTCACACCCACAAACTGCTCCCCTCCCTTCCCCCACCATGTAATCTCGTCAACAGCCAAGATCCAGAGACTATAAAACAAAGCTCCTGGAAGAGAGTGATGCAGTGTTTCCTGGAGCACAAGGCCTCGAATAATCTAGTCCTCTAGCGTACCTAAAGTAGCACACGTGTGTTTGGTTTTAACATACTTGCTTATATTCTTGTATATACTGGCTTCAATGGCCCCAGAATAAAATAAAACCAACCTTCATGCACTTCCCTCTTATTGTGGTGGAAAGATGTTCGCTGGTTGGGTAGGTGCTTGAATATTATTTATAATGAACTATTGTGAACTACTTTATGAAAATAAAATGCATAAAAACTGTAAAAAAGAATAAAAAAGAAGATAAGTAACCTGGATTTGTTTATACCTTTTGTAATCTTCTGCTCCATCATTAATAGCAAGCAACAGTTTATTGGCCAAACAAACATGGTTAGCATGAACGTCTTTAAAAAATCATTTCCCCCAGAACTGAAGAGATAGCTTAAGGGCTAAGCAACTGCTTTGCATATGGACAGCCTGACACTGCAAAGTTCCCTGAGCATGCCAGGAGTGACCTCTAAGCACAGAATTGGGAGTCGTTCCCACACACTGCTGAGTATGACCCCCCCAAGTCCTCCCCTACGTAACACATACCTATTCTAAGGCATTGTTATCATATGCCTTAATCAGATTTTTATTTAGTGAAGCAAAAATTTTTTATTGAAAGAAATTTACTTAGGGGTTTGAGGCGGAGAAAGAGGATATATGTGTGCAAGACAGAACGGGGGTTTCTCCAGAGAGGAGAAACGCTACCTTAATAAATTGAACTGTAGTTTATGATTTGTCTGCAGTGACACTGAGGCAGGAGGGTTCCCTGCTCTGAGTCTTGTACATCAAAGTGTCCCTATTCTGCAAAACACAAACAGAAATGCATACAAATTTGTTAAATATCTATCAACCTGTTCCTTGAAAACATGGCTCAATGTTGACAAAAGCAATAACATTCTCTGGTGTAATTAAAAGATTGTGTACCATGTTTCCTGGATCTGACCCAAAAAAGAATCATCTTGATTAATACATCAAATCTAACCTCACAGGCACTCTGGTTTCACAATAAAGATGCCATGCAATGCTCTCAAAGCAGTTTAGATTTAATTTAGGCAGGATAATTATGTAAAACAATAAATAATGAAAAAAACCTTTTTTTTTGTTTGTTTTTTGGTATGTTACTTTTTTTTTTTAAAAAAAAGTCTTTCCACTTTGATGACTTATTTTGTGTTATCACAATAACCTATGCAATCAATAGAGCTCTTTGGGATGAGAAATGGCGGTCTAGAGAGGTTGAGTGACTTATCTAAAATTATGCATTAATTAGTGGTACAGTGAAAAGTAGAACCTCAGTTTCCCTACGCAGGGCTTCTTGTTGTATTATGAGGTACACTATACAGACTCTTTCGTTTCTGAAATAAGGAGATTTGACAGGTGGACAGGTTACAGCCCAACATTTTTCATTCTTTTAAATCCTTTGGATTAAAAAAAAATAAAATAAATATGGGTCAATAAATGAAAAAAAAGCCATATGCTGTTCATATCTGTTAAGTCCACCTGGGACCAGTATGTATTTATTGACCAATGTTTCAGGAACTAGAGATTTATCTCCTTCCAGGCAAAGGTTCGGTTGAGTAATACAGAATAAATCTTCTGAAAGGTGAGGATTATATTCTTAAACCTACTCAGAAGACACTAAGTACAACTGCGGCACCAACTTTGGGAATATCTTTTAAAAGTCAGGGTGTTTGGGGGTTGCTTACTTCTTAGTGCAGCAGACAGCATCTAGAGTAACAAACATTATCACGAATACTAAGACAATCCTCTTTTAATCATGTATGCCAGATTTCTTGCTGGTTCTTCTGTTTAGTTAGTTGCTCAGTAAGTACTTACAGACTCTTTCTCCACTCTGAGCTCATAGAGATCCCGATTTCAAGCACTTAGTAAAACCCTTTTCTTTCTATTCATGGCTGAGCCCCCTTAGTTTTAGGTTGCAGCGCACAGACAATGGCGTGTTGGATGAAACAGAACTGAGGAAAGTGCTAACAGTGGTCATCTCAAAAGATTTTCTTTTGTTTTGGGGCCACACCTGTTGGAGCTCAGGGCTTACTCCGAGCTCTGCACTGAGAGGTCTCTTGGGAGACCATATGGGATACAGGGATCAAACCTGGGTCAGCCACATGCAAGGCAAGTGCCTTACCCGCTGTACTATTGCTCTGGTTACTCAGAAGATGTTTGTATAGTTTGATAAGAATACATTGTGATATGCATATCATAATGTATAAAAGATGTATGATATGTACAAGAATGTCATGTGTATTACAATATATATGAGAATACATTATATGATAAGAATACATTATTTGGGGATCCAGAGAAATAGCCCAGGATTAAGCACATACTTTCATGACAGAGGCTGACCACTGCATGGTTTACTTAGCACGGAGCCAGGAGTAGCACTCTTGGTGTGGCCCCCAAATAAAAAGCAAACTGGCAAAAAGGATGTGTCATTTTTTTGTAATGAAAACATTAAAGAATTGTATCTTATTGCTCATATGTTTCTTTTGTCATAAAAGGGATTGAACCCAGGGCTTTGTACTAAATGCTTTAGCTCTAAACTACCACCCGCCCTTAAAATAATAGACACACACAGAACATTTTTTTGGTTTGATTTTGGGGCCACACCTGATGATACTCAGAAGTTACTATAAGCTCTGCATGCAGGAACTACTGGTGGTGCTTGGGGGAACCATATGGGAAGGCAGAGATCCAAACCCAGTTGATTGTGTGCAAGGCAAGTTCCCTACCCTCAGCCCTATCGCTCTGGCTTGGTAGCACTGTAGCAGTGTCCTCCCGTTGTTCATCTATTTGCTCGAGTGGGCACCAGTAAAGTCTCCATTGTGAGACTTGTTACTGTTTTTGGCATATCAAATACGCCACACCACGGGGAGCTTGCCAGGCTCTGGCATGTCGGCGGAATACTCTCTGTAGCTTGCTGGGCTCTCCGAGAGGGATGGAAGAATCGAACCCAGGCAGGCTGCGTGCAAGGCAAACGCCCTACTCGCTGTGCTATCGCTCTGGCTCTAGACATGAAAATTTATGTAACTTCGATGCCTATCTCTTCACACAAAAAAGAATACCAAGACTGTAGTCATGTAATTAACATGTCATAGGTTGGATTTTTATTAACATCTACATATTTAATAAGATTGATGATATTGTTTGTTAATTCGCATTGTAGTTAGTTGTGAATCATCTACAATGGGAACACTCCTTCGAGCTTCCTGATACTCACTATATTTTATTTTATTGTTATTATTTTGGGGGAGGATTTGAGCCACATCTGGGGATACTTAAGGGTTACTCCTTGTTTTGTACTCAGGAATTACTCCTGGCGGTGCTCAGGAGACCATATAAGATGTCAGGTATTGAACCTGGGTCAGCTGCATGCAAGGCAAATGCCCTACCTATTGTGCTGTCGCTTCGGTCCCTCAACAATTCTATTATAATAGTCTCTTTGTTCATTACTCTTCCCCCCAAGTTAAAGCTCCTTGAGGACGGGACCTTTGCTCATTCATTTTTGCAGCCATGGAGACTCAGAGAGCCCAATCTACAAAATTTGTGAAAGGAATGAACAGCTAAGTGCTCAATATCATTTTGGGGGTTATATCCATTTAAGTAATCGAACAATTTACCCCTAGATAGGGTCATTATACTCTGTTAGAATATGGCTTATAAAGTTTTCTTTTGTGGATAGTGAGTGGGAAGGTAAAAGTAGGAAGTGTTATTTTAAGAAACTTTTCTCTAGTTTCTCCTGAGGCATCTATGAATTTAGCTTGCTGTTGTCAAATTTGTTACTGAGTATAATTATTGTATAAGCAGGTAAAGAAAACCCCTTTGTAATTTGCTACTAAATTATCATACTGAGATAGGTTGTGAATAGGACAAGTTCAAAATGTGTTTTTCTTAATTTTCTTCTTTTATTTTTTTGGCTTTTGGGCATATTGCATAGGGCTTATTCCTGGTTCTGTGCTCAAGGACTATTCCTGGTGTTGCTTGAGGGAGCATATGAGATGCTGGGGATGGAACCAGTCAGTAACATGAAAAACATATGATTTAATGCCTGTATGATCTTTCAAGACCCTAAATTATTTTCTTATCATTTAATTCATAAGAAATAATTTCACCAACCAAAAATTTCTTATTTGGCTTTTAAACTATCATCTCCCCCCACCCACCTTTTTGTTTGTTTGTTTGTTTGTGAGCCACAACTGGTCTTGCTTAGGGACTACTTATGGTTCTGTACTCAAGGGTTACTTCATACAGTGCTCAGGGGACCCTGTGAGGAGCTTGAAATCAAACTGAAGCACAAAGGTTAAGGCAACCACTTTAACCACTGTATGTTTACCGGCTCTAATGGTATCGTTGTTATCCAGAGGAATTCTGCTTAGGAGAGCGTTCTCAGTTCCCAAAGCACCATGGTGAAGGAATCTGGTACATAAAGAGAAATATATTTTTTCTTTACTACTCTTTGATGTGCTTTATCCCGGCTCTGGCTCAGAGATCACTCCTAGGGGGGTCTGGGGACCGTATGGAGTGCTGGAGATGGACCCCGGGTGGGATACGTGCGAAGCAAATGCCCTACCTACTGTACTATCTCTCAGCTCTGAGAAATAAAAAAAAATTGCAACTGACAGAACAGGAAAAAATATTTGCAAATTTTACATTTGACAGTGGATAATATCCATAATGTAACGGTACCTACGACTCAACAACAGACCCTTATCCCACATCCCACACAAGAAAAAAAGGAGCAACGAACTTAGATATACTTACCAAAAAAAAGTTAAACAGATGGCCAATAATTTCATGAAAAGATGCTCAATAATACCACTAAATGTTAGAGAAATGCGAATGCAAACCATAGTGAGGTACCATTAGATGGCGCTAGAGCGCGTGCGTGTGCGCGCGTGTGCGTTTGCGTGAGTGCGTGAGTGCTCGTGCCTGTGCGTGCGCGCATACGTGTGGGGTGTGTGTGTGTGTGTGTGTGTGTGTGTGTGTGTGTGTATGTATGTACTTGTACAACTAGTGGGGCTGGGGAGATACCTGAAATATGTGACGTCCCAGGTTTGATTCCTGGTGCCGTCTGGCCCATACACACCAAAGGATGTAGCCCTGGTGGTCTCTGAGCACCCTGGGTGTGGCCCTGGTGCCCTCAGTGCCTTTGGCCCTACCACTGACCATGAGGCTTACACAGCCAACTCAAGGTTTGCTCGTCGTGACTCCAGGATGCCTGAGCATCTCAGGGGACCTCCCTGCTCCTCCAAATACAATGAGTATTGGCAAGGATGTGGGGGAGATTAGAACCCCGTGCACTGTTACACGGAATGTAAAGTGGCGCTATGTTTGCGGAAAGTCCTATGGAATATCCTCAAAATCATTAAATAAGGAGTTAACTGTGTGAGCAAGCAGTTCTTCTAATTGATGTATACCCTCCAACAATTGAAAACAGGGCCCTGAATAGTTTTTGTTCAGCAGTGTTTATAGCAGCGTTGTTCACAATACTCCAAAGAGGAAAACAACCCAAATGTACCCTAACAGATGAACAGATAAACAGAATATAGTTTATATGTACAATGGAACATTAGTCTTAAAAAGGAAGGAAATTTCGATACATGCTACAACACGGATGAACTTGAAAGTGAAACAAGCTATGCTTAGTGAAACAAACCAAACCTGAAAGCACAAATATTACGCTAATATGTGGCACTTAGAGTAGACAAAAATAAAGGAAGTGGGATGATTCCTTAATGAGCTGGAGCACATGCTCTGTATGTGGGAGGCCTGCATGCCATCCCTGTCACCAGGTGGGCCCTTTAGGACCTTGGAAATGATCCCTCAGCTGGACATTGTCCGCTTTATAAGAAGAATAGAATGGTGGTCGCCAAATCATGGTGAGGAAGAAATGGGGTATTGCTTAGTGCTTAGAATTTTGGTTTGGGGAGCTGAAATATTTTTAGGGATAGATGTTGATGATGAGTGTTTAATGCCACTAAAGTGTATACAGAAGTTGCTTGCATTGATGCATTTTCTATGTATGTCTGTTTGTTCAAAATAATTCTTTACGTTGTATGTTTTTTGGAGCTGGGGTCAAACCCAGATCCATATCCAGGCCAAACACACTCTACAAACGGGCTATACTCCTGACCTCCAGAGTGTATTCTAGCGAAATACAAATACTTGGTATTTATTAGACTTTCTAGATAGCACTTTCACTTGTTGTATTTTATTTGTTCCTCACAACGACCAAGGGAGATAGGCAGGGAAGCTAATGTCTTTATTTTACAGATAAGGAAATGAAAGTTCATTTGGTTTAAGAGAATAGCCAAGAAACGTGAAACTAGTAAGAGGCAGTGCCAGAATTTGGACTTGGAATCCTAGTCCAGGGCACCCAGTGCCCTTTTATTAAAGGGTTTCGGGACCCTGACAATGGGCAGAGACACTGGTTCTGCTGGCCAATACCCAGCTTTCACCTGGAGGCCACACGTAACGCCTCATTCCAAAGAATGCTCTTGAAAGGGCTTTCTGGAGCACGCAGACAACAACAGGCACAGAAATCATTGACAGCGTGTACCTTTCCCTCATAATAACAATATTGTGAAGGGCAAGGCAGAAATATGAGAACTGAAGCAACAGTCAGGAAATTCCTAATAGTCATTTGTTAATTTATTATCACAGCTCTACGTCTGTTTTAAACCATTTTTTTAAAGGGACAA
This sequence comes from Sorex fumeus, assembly GCF_029834395.1. Classification (NCBI taxonomy): domain Eukaryota; kingdom Metazoa; phylum Chordata; class Mammalia; order Eulipotyphla; family Soricidae; genus Sorex; species Sorex fumeus. The sequence continues at coordinate 3,921,306 of NW_026606060.1, read as the reverse complement.
GCCCTTGCTAGACTGGAGTTTTTAATGATGTAAAATATTCTTTAACGCTCATTTGTAGACTGTTAGATAACTCTTGGAGAATGCTCTTTAAGCAAGCTCGAATGAAAGCTTTCGTAGCTGTGTGATACAAGTTGATCTAATAGACTCTTTTAAAAAATGTTTATGATTTTTAAAAGGAGAGAGACACAAAGAATAACAAAAGACTTTATCGGACAACTGTGTGTCTGCAATGTTAATGCAGTCCTGTAACTGCTTTCCAGTAAATTAATTACAGCTAAAAATCAGAAGGAACCAGGAAGCCCAAACTGCAGAGGACCCACAGCCAGCTGTTCTTTAAAAATGGAATGCTGATTTTTATTTTTAAGTATTCAATGAACAGTTCTCAATGAAGCACATCCTCAAGAATCTTAATCACATGTTGTTAGCAGATGATGAAGTTTCTTTTGTGTACTAAGAAAGATGTCTGTTACACAATATTAGTATATTCTGTTTTCACGGTGTGTGTGTGTGTGTGTGTGTGTGTGTGTGTGTGTGTGTTGCTAGCAATCAAACCTAGAGCCATATAAATGAGAGGCATCTGTTCTATCAACCAGCCACATTCCTGGTCTTGTGTTTAGGTTATTTCACCCACTTCTCTTTTTTGGGGTGGTCTGGTGGGGAGGTAGGACACACGTGGTATTTGGGGGCCATTCCCATCCCAGTGCTAATAATCTCACTTCTGTAGATATTCCTGGGACCCTGTGGTGCTGGGCCTGGAACCCTGGCTTGTGGCATGCAAAGTTCAGTGCAAGTCATTTTTTGCAGATTGTGTTGAAATTTTGTGGTCGCGCCCGCCCCCATCGAATAATTTAAATATACTAAGTATAGAAAGAAAAGGGAACAAATAGTCAACGTTTTAAAGGTGATTTTCCTGGGGTAAAGGTGTGATTCTCACCTTTTTGTGCACATACTTCTCTTGTTCAGTATTTCCCCAACTTTCTTCAGGATCTTATTTCCCATCTACCATAGAATAAAGTAAAATGCGTTGGCCATGTATGAATGGGTCCCTGGGTTTGGTCTTCAGAACTGCAAAAAATAAATAGGTAAACTGATAAAAAAGAGGCGAATAATTTTTTCCTGATATTATTAGTTGCTTTTTTAGAAGGAAAGAGTGCATCCCAATAATGTTAAAAACGTGGACAAGTTTTTACAACTATAGTCAGAAGCAAGTAGCATCCTCCTGCTCCCCCTCAGCCCTGCTAATAGAGAGATGGCTAAAATTGGTGTTCCTGTTACTATATACTCTGTTTTCTCTCAGAGATTCTGAGCAGAATGAGAACATTTTGTTTATTATTTATTTTTTATTTTTAAATTAAAACTCTGATTTACAAAGATGCTCATAATAGAGTTTCAGGTATACAGGTAGACAATGCCACCACCAATGTCCCCTTCCCTGCACCAATGTCCTTAGGCTCTCTCCCAACCCCCAGCATGCACACTGGGCAAGCACATATCAAATTTATTTCATATTGCTTGCTCCAATAAAACTTAAGGGAATGGCAAAAAGATTATCAGAAAATAAATCAATAAATGCTGTTTTGTGACGATTGATTGCCATTTGTTTTTTAGCCTTTCTTAGAGGACAACCACACGCACCATTAAAGAGTGCCATACTCCCTACCACATAATGGGAAGTTTCTCCTGTAGGATGAGAGTACTTAAAATAAAAACTCTTTTGAATTGAATCACTGTGAGATATACAGTTACAAAGTTGTTCATGGTTGGGTTTCAGTCATACAATGTTCCAACACCTGTCCCTTCACCAGTGTCCATTTCCCACCACCAGTGTCCCCAGTTTCCCTACCAATCGCCACCCCTCCTCCCCATGAGAGCACTTTAAACTCAAACATTGGCATATCATGTTTATCTATAGTTTGATAACATTACATACAAGAAAGGAAGTCCTTATATCACAAAAATATGTTCATGGGCTCTAAAACATCTTTTGTATCCGTGATGGAAGATTGTCATTAATTCTCTGCTAGTAAACCACACCTGTTCCATAGTGAGTTTCCACGTGTGTGATATCAGAGTGTCATCACATCCTCTATGTGCACCTGTCAGAAAGGAGCCCTGGGGTTACCACCTCCCATTCAAGGCAACAACGTAAGATTCTCTTCCTGCTCTGCATTGGCTCGTGTTAAGTCCTGTGATTGTCAGTCTCGCTTTGACTATCAATCTCACTTCCTTAAAATTGTCAGCAAATCAATAGAAGTGGCTACCATTTTTTGGAGAACATACCACTAACCAGCCACTTTCTACCTAACAATTCTAATCCATGATGTAAACTCTGGCTGCTTCTGCAATTTCATTTTCCAGTTCTTCCTAATTGTTTGCCAGGTCAGACCACTTGCTGGTTTTCTAAGGCCTGTGGAGCCGAGAACTGTTTTTACATTGTCTTCATGAACAAAAGGAATCAAAAGATGCGTCATCTGAGTAGTACTTTGTGACATGAAAATTATGTTAAATTTAAGTCCCAGTGTCCACAAAAAAAATTTCATTTCAACAGAGCCACTCTAATTCACTTTGTTCTTGTCTGTGGCTGCTTTGTGTTCTGAGGGCAAGCATGTTACCTGATTTGGACAGAAACGTTTAGCAACTCCTATTGTGGTTTAACTATTAATTAGAAACATCATACAGTTTTTGTTTCTGTATATTCTGCCACACCTGGTAGTGCTTGGAAGCTCCTCCTGGCTCTGTGTTCCGGGGTTACTCCCAGCAGTGCTCAGGGGTGAGGTGCTGGTGAGGTGCTGGTGGTTGAACGTGAGCCTCCCACACGCAAAGCTTGTGCTAAGCCCACCGAGTTATCTCTCCAGCCCCCTAGAGCAATGCGGTTCCCACCTTCCTTCCTTTGTGTGTTGTCCACCTTGTCCATAGTGTTTTGCTCTGCCTTCCTGCTCCTCCCCTTCCTGTCTTCTCCCTTGGCCTCCCTCTCCTCTTCCCTTTCTCCTCTCCCTTTCCCTTCATCTTCCCTCCCCTCTCTTTCCTCTTCTTCATTTTATGTCCTCATTCTCTCTTAATGATATTATATCGAAACTTATTACATTCTCTTTGTATAGTCTGTTTAAATATCTATCTATGTCTATTGATCTATCTCCACACCTGCCCTGAACTTCAGACCTAAACGTACACATGCCTTTTCATATCTGTAGTTGGATATCATAAGCATCTCAAGCCTTATGTGCTTTTCTTTTCTTTTTCTTTCTTTTTTTTTCTTTTTTTTGGATGACACATAGTAGTGCTCAGGGATTTCTCCTGGCTCTGTGCTCAGGAATCCCTCCTGGCAGTGCTTGGGGACTATATAAGATTGACAGGGATAGAACTCAGGTTGGCCACGTGTAAGACAAGCACCAAAACATCTGTACTGTCTTTCTGGATCTTTAACCTCTTTTAAATCGAAGGCAATTAAATCCTGAGAGTTTAGCACAAAAATTCTTTGTCTCTTTATTTGTCTCACATTTCACATGAAAATCAGAAAATCATGTTTGTCTATATCTTCAAAATGTATCCAAGGGACCAGAGACCCTACTTCAGTAGTGGAGCACTTGCCTTTTATGTGTTGAATTGTTTTAATGGCAAAAGGAATCAAAAGGTGAATAATATGGATAATACTCTGTGATATGAAAATTATGCTGAATACAAGTTCCAGTGCTCATAAATAATATTTATGACCTTAGGTTTGATTGCCACCACATCATACAAACAAAAAACTAATTAAAAAAAAACCACAATCTCTCTCTCTCTGTCTCTCTCTCTCACACACACATACACACAAAACCTTAAAATACTTGGGTCACAGGGTGGGATGGGGGAATGGGGGTGGGAGGGATGCTGGGACCCGTGGTGGTGGAGGATGGGCGCTGGTGGAGGGATGGTACTTGATGATTGTATAACTGAAACCCAAGCACAAAAATTTGTAAGTCTATAACTGTACCTCATGGTGTTTCACTAATGAAAAAATTAAAAAAAAAAGAATACTTGGGTCAGGGAAATAACTCAAATAACTCAGAAGGCAAGCTTTGTATGTTAAACCTTGAGTTCAAATGTCAAATGTCAAATATCTAGAGGCAAGTGTTGCATGTTAAACCTTGAGTTCAATCCCCAGCAGCACATACAGTCTCCTGGAGCACAGAGCCAGGAGTAACCTCCAGCACCATGGGGTCAGACACAGTAAAAAAATATGTTGACCAGCCCCATTTCTCACCAGCCCCATTGCTATCCACCCGGCCCCAACCAACTTCTTTCATCTGGACTACTGCAATGACCTTCTAATCGCCCTTCCCAAAACTTGCAGCGTCATCTTATTATTTCATGTCACACCTTGCACAGAGCCTTCCAATGACGTCCTTTCCAAAGTTGGTCCTCATTCTTATCAGCTGCTTCTCCAATCTCATGCCTTCCTATTTTTCACTTAGTCTGTTTCAGGCACACTACCTTCTTGCTCTTCCTCGGTGCTTGCTGTCCACTGCTGTATTGCCCAGTGGTTTCCGAAGGCTGCCTTCACTCTGTCTTCAGAGATCAGGGGTCTTCTTCTCAGAAGAACTTCCAGAGTCTTGCCCTCTACACTTTCAAATATGGTTTGCGGTTTAAATTTTCTTTCTTAGCACTTTTCATAGAGATAAATAAGTAATACAGTTGTTTGTCTTTAACATTATTTTGTCTTGTTTTATTTTGGTACCATACCCTAGAGGATACTCCTGGCTCTATGCTTGGGGGACCATATGGTTGTGGGGATTAAGCCTAGGTCTCCTACATGCAAATCATGTCATAAACCGATTGAACTATCTCTCCAACCTCACTTGCCTTCATTATTATCTACAGAAAAATTTAAGTTCATGAGGATTTTCATCTGTTTTATTCACTGCTGTATTTCCAACATTTAGAAAAATGCTTGGCATACAGAGGAGAGTATTTGTGACTTAAGTGCAAAAATGAAAACATGCAGCTCTAGGGCCTCTTCCTCAACACTTCTGCAGCACCACCCTGCTCTGGGTTCTCTTCTTCTGGGCCTTTGAACTTCAGTGATTATCCTTGTCATAGTTGTAAATTCTACATTACGGAACAATGTAGTTTGACATACTTATTCCCCCCCCCCCCCCCCTGCAAAATGGAGCTTGATTTACTCTCTACCTTAGTATTTAACGTATCATCACTTGATCACTTGACTTCCCGTTAATTGTCGATTTGCTCGAGCGGGTGCCAGTAACGTCTCCATTTGTCCCTGTCGCGTGCTAGTGTAGCCCAATGGCGTCTGTTCACTCTAGGAACATGAAGAGCCTCAAACCGATCGTTTATGATCTTGATGAAGAAGTCTGACCATCTGGTAGGTGGGCGGCCACACGGTCTTTTGACATCCCGTGGAATCCAGTCGGTAACAGCTCTAGTCCAGCGGTCATCTTTAAGTCTCATTACGTGACCAGCCCATCTGATTTTTTTAAATTTATTTTTTATCAGTGAAACACCATGAGGTACAGTTGTAGTGCCCATCTGATTTTTGACACCTTGGCAGATGAGACAGTGTCCCTGATTCTTGATCGTTGGACAGATGTCAGAACTCCGGATTCTTTCTCTCATTTGAGTGAAACGTGATACTCCAAGCATAGCTCTTTCAATTCCTCTTTGGGAGACCCGAATAGCGTTCTCATCCTGTTTGCGTAGGGCCCAGGTCTCTGAGGCATATGTTAATGCAGGAAGAACAGTGGAATCAAAGAGATGTGCCCGGAGCCAGAGGTTCTTCGTCCTCTTAGCTATTTCTTCGACGTTCTTGAAGGCATTCCAAGCCGCTCTCTTCCTCCCGCGCAGCTCGGGTGCCAGGTCATTTGTCATGTTGACCTCTCGACCTAGGTACACATAGCTGTTGCATTCGGAGATGGTCGTTCCATTGAGAGCGAATGGGGCGTCAGGAACAAGGCTGTTTCTCATAAACATTGTCTTCGTAAGATTCAGCTGTAGTCCGACTTTCCCACACTCATGGTCGAAGTCGGCCAGCATTTGTGCCGCTTGGCTGATGTTTGGTGTTATTAAAACAATGTCATCAGCAAAGCGGAGGTGGTGTAGTTGCCAACCATCTATCTTCACTCCCATTCCTTCCCATTCCAGTCGCCGCATGATGTTCTCGAGGGTGGCACTGAACATATCATAAAACAACAAATGTGCTGAATGGTTTTTTTGTTTGTTTTTTGCTTTGGGCCACACCCAGCAGTGCTCAGGGCTTACTCCTAGCTCTGCACTAAGGCAACACGCCTGGTAGTTCTTGGGGGACCATATGTGTTCCCAGGGATCAAACCATAGTCAGTTGCATACAAAGCAATTTCCCTACCTGCTGTACTCTCTGTATCCTCAGAATAATTGTTCAAGAATATTCATAGTGGAGTTTATGCCCAATTCAATCAGCTTAATCCTGGCAGTACTCCTATATTAAAAAAAGAATTTGCTCAAGCGGGCCCAGAAATGTCTCCATTGGAGACTTTTGTTGTTACTGTGTTTGGCATATCGAATACATCACGGGTAGCTTGCCAGGCTCTGCTGTGTGGGTGAGATACTCTTGGTAGCTTGCCGGGCTCTCCGAGAGGGGCGGAGGAATCGAACTCGGGTCTGCCATGTTGGCTGCGTGCAAGGCAAACGCCCTACCGCTGTGCTATCAAAAAAGAATATTCATAAAAACATTCTTTTTTTGTGGCTTGAAAACTTCATTTTATGTTCACTTATTTATTTTAAATTTAATTTAATTTTTATAGAGTAGCTCACAATATTTGTTTACACTTAATATTAAACACCAATCCCACCACCATTACACCTTCTCACCACCATAATTTGGATATTTCTATCCCGAACCCCAACCTCTGCCCCCAAACAGAACCAAAATAATTTTTTTGTATTGCTTGTTATGAATAAATTGCTTAAAATGCTCCAAAAAACTTTCCTTAGGTGAGAGTGTGTGAAGATTACTGTATTTCACCAGGGGCATTAAGCCCTTCTATAAGAGATCACTAAAATATTGTTAAATTAAACCCCATCTAATGTGGTGCGCTCTTTTTTTTTTTAAATTTAATTTTTATTAGTGAAACACCATGAGGTACAGTTGTAGACTTACACATTTTTGTGCTTGGGTTTCAATTATACTCTTGGAATATGAGTGGTGTGAGGTCCAGGATTTCGGCTGCCAGGGCTGGGTCCCTTTGGGCGGGGAGGGGCCACCTCCCGGGGTGACCCTAATGAAAAAGCCTGGTGTGGAAGCAGGTGCCATGGCTATGGCATGTGCTGTTTTTTTTGGTAAAGACATTCTTTTCAAGAAGATATTTCTCAGAGATCTGGTCAAATGGTTATTGATCTATAAATTAGGTTTGAATTATAAAACAAGTAAACATGGATTTGGGTTAAAAATCAAACAAACAAACAAACAGAATTAAGCTCAACCCTTCTTGAAGCTGCTCCTCCAATCTGGGTGTGATATTCCTTCCCTGTACCCCAGTCTGCTGTTGCTTGGAACTTGCAGAGTTGCTGTTGCAACTCTGGGTGTATGATCTCTCTTTGCTTTGCTTTGTTTTGTTTTGCGCCTACTCTTGGCTCTGTGCTGGAGGGAGTGTCACTCTTTGAGGTTATTCCTGGCAGTTATTCCTAAGGAGACCATGTGGTTCTGGGAAAGAACCGGGGTCTCTGACATGCAAATCGTGTACCCAGTCCATTGAGCTGTCTCTCCAGCCCTACTATGTTTTCATTATGTTCCCCACTATTGTTTTCATTATGTTCCACATGCCCCAAACACACTTTATTTAAACACGGTGGTTTACAAAGTTGTTCATAATGATTCGTTACAGGTATTCAATATTCTAAACCCAATCCCACTACCACTGTCACCTTCCCTCCACCATTGTCTCTGTTTTCCCAACCACCCTCAAGTCTGTCCCTGAAGAAGGCCAACAACAATTTATTTTATATTGCTTGTTACCAATATATGGCAAATGGAGTGATAAAAAAAAAGTTTCCGTAAAAGAAAATTAATAAAAATTGTTGTATCTCATCACGGGGACATGTGCTCCAGGAAATCCAGAATTTTTAACTGGGCAGTACAAATGGAGTTAAATTTTTAACTGGGTTATATCTGAGAAATTTTTTTGGCTAGTTGACCTCTTTTTAGATTTATTTATGAGTCTCTGGAACAAGGTCGGTAGGTGAGCTTACATGGCGCTGGAGGAGGTTCATGGGCCTGTTCTCGTTATTGTTGTTATACGTTCTTGGGGCCAGAGTGATAGTACAGTGGGCTGGATGTTTGCCTTGCACGTGGCTGACCCTGGGTCAGTCCTCTGCATCCTGTATAACCCCCCAAGAACCACCAGGAGTAATCCTTGAGTATCGCCAGTGTGGCCCCCTCCACCTTCCCTCCAACAGAACTCCTTCTATATGTGTTCTTCTATGTTCAAAGATGTAGTCGAGCACGGGGTAGCCCATGTCTTTCTTTAGGGCATGCATTTCCTCTTGGCCATTCTAATCTTTCTCTCCCTCTCTGGAGAATCCCATATTCACACTGTTTTACTTCAGAGGAAAAAAAAAAGAAAAGAAAAGCCAGAGCTATGGGTGTTATTGGGCCACAGCCCATGGACGCCTCCTGGTCAGGAGCCCAGGTGCAGTGCTGGCCTGCTGGCTGGCAGCTTTCTTAAGCAATACCTTAAGTCTCATGGTGTGTGGAGAAAATCTTTACTTTCATTTGTTTGTTTGCAATCAGGACTTGTAAGACATGCTAATTGGCAAAGTGAAAAGGATTAACGATCTTTAATCACGGTTAGAATGAAAAATACCCTTATTGTTTTCCTGTCTCTGAATAACCTTGTTCCATCTGTGTCCAGGAAACAGTCACAAGTCAGCTAAGTAAAAATCTTTCAGTCGTTCTTTAAAAAACAAGTATTTCCTGGGAGATCATTGACTTCAGCCTGGCTGCTGAGGCCAGAGAGAGCCGCTGGTGGGGGCTGGGTGGTGACTCAGAATGAAGGAGCAATGGATTGGAAGGAGGTTATGCAAGGGGGAAACTGGCAAAGCCCAAGCCCAGGGACTTGGTACCCTGGTCCGAGGGCATCATATATCTGGATTTGGATTCGACTCTGCATTGTATCATCTTGCATTCTCTTCTAAACGATTTCCTGGAAGTTCATTTCCTTATTTGAGATTTAAAGGTGCCTGTGATGTAGTGAAGCATTATCTTTTTCAATTTGTTTATGCAAAAGTGAGACAGCAAGAGCTGAAGGACCTTGATTTAAGTCAGCGACTGATTGGGATGAGAACCAGTTCAGGACTCTTATCACCAACTATTTCTTCCAAACTATCAGCTTGCACCACTTTTTTCTTTATGTAATTGCATGCATAGGGAACTAGAAATGTTTCAGATCAGTGATTTCAACTTTTTTTGCGGGGGAGGAAGGCTTGGGCCACTCCCTGCAGTGCTGGGAGTCAGCAGGGATGACTCCTGACTCTGTGCTCAAGAATCACTCCTGTCAGTGATTGGGGTCTATAGATGATGCCAGAGATCGAATTGGGATCAACTGTGTGCAAAGCAGGGCCTTTTATCCATATATTCTCTGGCCCTCATTTTTTTTAATACCTCTAGTCCAGACCACTGTTAAAAAAAACCCCACTATTGTTCAGATGTCAGTGATCTGGAAAAACTCCCTTATTTTCAGCACTGAAATAGATATAAAGAAATACAAAATACTGACCTTGGGTGGGAGAGAGAACAGGAGATAAGGCACCTGCCTGGCACTTGTTGGCTCCCAGATCTAATCCCCTCATCATTGGTGGTCCTTGAGCACCATCAGGATTTTTTCTGAGCACACACCAGGAGCAGCCTGAACACCTCCAGATCTGGCTAAAAAAACAAACAAAACCAAAATAAAAACAAAAAATCATCATCAACAACAACAACAATAAAACAAATAAAAGAAAACACTGACCTTTGTTTTCAAGATGTTTCTAACTGATGGGTGTGTGTGTGGTGGGGGGGCAACGATTAATAAAGAAAGTGCAAACAACCAAACATATAATAAAATGAAAAGTATCAGGTTACAAAACAGGCAAGCTGAGTGTATATTAATTGACTTGATTTCCTAAAAGCATTTAGAAGGCTAGTAAGAGGGGTGCAGCGCAACCCTGAAGGAAGACCCAGGCTTCTTCTCTTAACTGAGAAATGTCTCCGGTTGCCCATCCTTCCCGTTAGAGTCACCTCACTCTCCTCCAGATTAACCTAACAGTCTATTCGATTAAATGGTCTGGATCTGGTAAAGATCTATCAACTCAAAGTTCAGCCCCCGAACCTGAGTATTTCTCCTCTCGGCTCCTCCTGAGTCCTCCTGCAGGCGCTGGCAGGGACCGTTGTTCTGCACCTCTCTGCTCAGCACCTGGGGTGTGCCCAAGATTTTTTGTTTGCTTGGTTTTCATTCTTTGGTTCTGGGGCCACACCCAGTGGCATTCAGGAGCGACCCCTGGTGGGGCTTCGAAAGCGGAACCACACACAGTGTCCTGGGGGTCTGAATCGGGTTTGCGTCCAGCAAGGCAAGGGTGGCTGCGCCTGTTCTATTTCGCTCGCAAGGAGCTAGAGTCTGATCCCTCCCCGAGGCCCTTCCCTGCATCACAGTGGAGCCCAGGCCAGTTTGGGAGCGCTGTTCTGCCACACCCACCCCTTCCTTCTCCCCATCTACAACCCCCACTCCCACTTCTGGCTTGGGATCTCCCTGTGCTGCAGGCTCCTCTGAGGTTTGTTTTGGGTGCGGTGAGCAGGACAAAGACTCTGTGGCCTTTACCTTACCCTCTATCTAACTTGTTTTCCCCACCAGGAGGAGCTCGGTGTAGCAAGTGGGAGTCAGAATACGCCTGTCTACTCCCCCTTCTCTTATGTTCTTCTCCCCCCACTATCATCTTCTGTGTAGGGGAAAAAAAGAAAGAACAATTTTGAAAGGTTGGGATGGAGGAGGGATAATGGGTTTTTTGGTGGTGGAAAATGTGCACTGGTGAAGGGATGGGTATTTGATCATTGTGTGACCGAAATTCAAATATGAAAGCTTTGTAACTCTATCTCATGGTGATTCAGTTAATCACTATCACTATCACTCCGTTGTTCATCAATTTGCTTGAGCGGGCACCAGTAACATCTCCATTTGTCCCTGTCACATGCTGGTGTAGCCCGTGATTCAATAAATAAATAAAATTTCAGAAAAAAAGAATGACTTCTACTTCCATAATTATACTTCCATTATTATTATTATTATTATTATTTGCTTTTTTGGGTCACACCTGGCGATGCTCAGGGTTTACTCCTGGCTCTGCACTCAGGAATCACTCCTGGCGGTGCTCAGGGGATCATATGGGATGCTGGGAATCGAACCTGGGTTGGCCACGAGCAAGGCAAACGCCCTACCCGCTGTGCTATCACTCCAGCCTCTACTTCCCTTATCTTGATTTTTCTCTGCTCATAGCTGTATAGTAAAGACTTCTTGTTTTGTTGATTAAATCTCTCTTTCTCTATATGTATATGTGTATATGTGTACATATATATGTTTTGGCGATCACACCTGAGATGCTCAGGGGTTAGTCTCAGCTCCGCATTCAGGAATCATTCTTAGCAGTGCTCAGGGAATCATATGAGGTTTTGGGTATTGAACCCAGGTCAGCTGTGTGCAATGCAAAAAAAGCCCTACCCATTAGCTATACTATCTCTCTGACTTCAGGGAATAAAATAATTCAATCTTTTTATTGGTTTTTAAAGTTCAGCTTCAAAATTCTTAATGTCTGATCTAAAAAAATCTTGATATCAGATGCCAAAGTCTGAACATTGGCTCTTTCTCCACTCTTTTTACTGCTAAGAATCCTCACCATCGAAGGAAAATGAATTCTTCATATAAAATGAGAAGTGGTGACATACAAGGAAGCACAAAAAAAAAAGAAAGCCACATTAATAGAGTTATAAAATACTTTCAGCTATGTACATATGCATAGAAAAGCAATGTGGAAAATATATATCAAAGTGTTAATAGTCAGCCTCTTTGGGTGTTTATTTTTTAGCTTATTTAACTTTCAGGTCCTTCTATGTTTTATGACTTTTAAAAGGTGTATGCATATTATTTTTGTAGATTAAAAAAAGCGAACAAAAAGATTTCCATTGACTGGAATAGAGGGAGGTCAAACAGCATCTCTCAAGACTGTATCCCAAAATTCATTGCCAAGTAAGTGATTTAGTCATAACCATAATGGATTAATTTATGAGTCACATTTTCCTTCCTTCCTTCCTTCCTTCCTTCCTTCCTTCCTTCCTTCCTTCCTTCCTTCCTTCCTTCCTTCCTCTCTTTGTCTGTAGAAAGCAAGGTTTTATTGGGTGTGGTGGGGTGGGTTGGAGAGGGGTTCCTCAGAGTAGGTTGGGGAGCAGGGACCCAGGAGAAGCAGTGCTGAGGCTCTCGGGAATGCAGGGCCCGCCATTTGTCCAGAAGCCCCTCATTAGGGATAAATTTTACTCCACAGCCATCTGGGATGAACTGCCTTTCAGTCATGTCTTCAGACTTATCTGCATGAAACTTGGTGAAGCCCCACTCCTTGGAGATGTGGATCTTCTGGCATCAGGGAACCTGAACTTGGCCTGGTGCCGTCTTAAATTACGTGCTCCTTGTTCTGCAGTTTGGTGTGGATAACATGAGGCTTGGCCAACGTGAACTCTGGTTGCCACATCCTGGGGTTTTCCAAAGGCATCCCTATACCTGTTTGGACCTTAACATTGGGGCCAGTGTGAGGGAAGATATGAATGTCCACTTCTAAGAACTGTCTCCAAGGTCCCTTAGTTAACCTATACAAGCCGTAGGCTGAGATGCCACCAAACAGGCTGCATACCAGGCCCTGCAGTCCTTTCTCTTCTTTTCTTCTTTTTCTTTTCTAAAAAAAGTTCTTTATTTTGTGTTTTGGGCCATACCCAGCAGTGCTCAGAGCTTACTCCTGTCTCTGTGCCCAGCACTCACTCCTGGTTCTCACAGGGGTCACTCCTGGGGCTTGGGGGACCCTATGGGATGCTGGGGATTGTACCCTGGTTCACCTTGTGCAAGGCCAGCTCCTTAGCCGCTATACTATTGCTCTGCTACCCCCCTCATTTTTTTAAAATTTGAGATACAAATCACGTATCATAACTGCACCTTTTAAAAGTGGACACGTTAGTGGCCCTTGCTATGCTCTCCAAGAGGACGTGCCACTACTTCTAAAATATTTTCATCAAGTTCCCACCCCAGCCCAAAGCCCAAACAAAATATGTAGCAGCTATTTCCATTTCTCTTTCCCAAAGCCCTTGAAAATCACTGCTCTTTCTTAGAAAATAAATTTATCGACTCTTCACATTTTATATATTCATATTTTATATAAATAAAGTTATAATAAGTGGTCTTCCTATTATGACATCTTATTATCTCATTCCTACTTTGGACAAACTGGCAGGCTACCCAATGTAGCCTGCCCACACGGCAGAGTCTGGCAAACTCCCCGTGGCGTACCCAATATGCCAAATACCAGTAACAGCGATGGGTCTCATTCTCCTAAAGAGCCTTGAATATAATCTCAGGGCTAGGATGAAGGAGACGTTACTGGGGCCTGCTCGAGGCAATCGACGATTAACAGGATGATTTGTGATTTGTGATTTGTGAAGTGGTCTTTAATGCTTGGTTTCTTTCACTTTCCTAACATTTACTGTTCTTTATCTGTTATGTTTTCCTTGATTTCCTTTTCTAAAATAAATTTTCCCTTAGTGCAGTGATATTATTCATACTTGTCTCCTGATCATTGTTGTACATCCATGCAAAGCAATAAAAGTTAAACTACCTCTGACTTCAAAGTTGCATTATCTGCTCTGTTTGATAGGCTCAGTGAAATAGAACATTAATCACAACAATACACCAAAAATTGTATTTGGCTATGAAATACATGATAATATGAGAGAGGAGTGAGGTTGGAGAGGTAGGGTTAAGTACAGGATTTAACTTCCTTGGAATTAGGTTGATATTATTAAAAGCTTATGAGAAAAATGGTTCAAGTGCATGCTAAAGATAGTAAACAGATTGAAGCCCTACATTTTACTGTGGTGATGAACTTTTTCAGATAGACATTAATAATATTGGATAAAGGTAAAGTGTTTAGGACCAGAGAGATAGTTTGATGGGCTAAAACATGGTTCGCATGTGAGAATCCTAGATTTTCACTGATATTGAATGGTCCCATGAGTACCGTTAGAGGTAATCTCTGAGCACAAAACAAGGGATAGCCCCTGAGCAGTGCCAGGTATGGCCCCCAAACAAAACAGGTTTATTCTTGAATCATTTTTATTTTATCATGTTTATTAATAAATGTCTAAGAAATGGACAAAATAGTATTAGATATCTTAAATATCTCAGACATTGGTTATAATTAAATTCCTTGAATTTGGTTTGTCTTTCCAGATATCAGTCTTGTCTCTTACTCAGATGAACTGGATGGATAACATGGCCTTTAAAAGCGTCTTTGACCTACAGAGAACTACCTTTCTACCTTCTCCTGAATGTAATGACCTAGCTACCTTGAAGTCTAAGTCTGCTATTAAAAGTTTATAGGTAGGGGCTGGAGCAATAGCAGAGCAGGTAAGGCGTTTACCCTGCACGCAGCTGACCTGGGTTCAATTCCCAGCATCCCATATGGTCCCCCGAGCACCACCAGTAGTAATTCCTGAGTGCATGAACCAGGAGTAACTCCTGTGCATCGCTGGGTGTGACCCAAAAAGAAAAAAAAAAAAGACCACAGGGCCAGTCACAGTCTAGGTCAGCACTGTCCAGAATAGACCCAGTCACATGGATGTCCAATTTCTTAAGCACAAATGACATTTCCCATTTAAATTGATTAAATAAAGCTTAACATTCAACCTAATTATTTGTTAACTGAATTTAATGATTTCATCTAATAAACCTTGAAAAAAGTTTATAGGTAGAGTAGTACAAGTGTATGCAAAAGTCTGTAAAGTCAACAGATGAGACTCTACATTTTGTTGTGAATAATGAACTTTCTCAGGTAGACAATAATGATTAGGATAAAGGACATGGATGTTTCTTATTTTATCAGATTTGTTATCAATCTTAGATTTTGGTCATTTTCAAATAGTAAGTGACTGTTAATAATGGGTTCCCTTATGCTGGTTTCCTATAATCCTACAGAATAAGAACACAAAGGCATTCCAAGTCCTTCATCTTTTGAGTGATGGTAGATTTGGTCCTTTAAATCTCTGTTGAGCTTTATGGATGCTTTTCTGAAAATTGTTACTTAAATTTTCTAAAGTTCGACCTATCCCTTGACTCAAGTAATCCATAGAGTATTAGTCAGCATGGGCTGCTATAACAAAATGCTATAGACTTTGTGACTTACCCAACAAACATTTGTTTTTAATGGTTCTAGAGGCTGGGAAGTCTATAATCGAGTTATTATTGCATTCTGTGTCTGGTGGGATCCTTCTTTCTGTTTCACAGTTGTTCACTTGCTGTGTCTTTTCATTGAGGAAAGAGTGCTCTTCTGTGCCTGTGTAATTTTTTTTCTTTTGCCATGGTCCCAACCTGTAGTGCTCTGAAGCTGTTTCCAGAGTGGTGTTTAAAAGTTGCTCCTAGTTCTGCTCAAAGAACAATGTGGTACAAGGGATTGACCCTGGGCTGTTGAGTGATTGCACTGGCCCTTGTATTTTTTTTAATATGTGCATTAATCCCATGTAAGGATTCCATTTTTATGACCTAATCTGATTACTTCCCAGAGATCCCTTTTCCAAATATCATTTTGTAGGTATTTAGACTTTAAATTTTGTGGGACACGTTTAGTCCATGCCACAGAGATTATCCCCAAGTTGAGAACATCTGTTCTAGGAAGCTTACCTTCTTTGGTGCTCACTAGCTTTGCCTTGTTCAGATGAGCTGGTTGGAACAATATAGCCTTCGTAGACTTCTTGCCCCATAGAGAACAATCAAGGGGCTGGAGAGATGCTACAGAAGTAAGGTGCTTGCCTTGCAAGTATGGTTATATCCTGGTACCACAGATGGTCTCTTGAGTACTGCCAGGAGTCATTCTTGAGCCCAGAGTGAGGAATAACCCTTAAAAACTGCCCAGCGTGTCCCAACACCCTTTTCCCTACCAAAGAACCCACTTGTACTCTTTTGTATCTTAGTCTAAGTGGTAGAAGTTGCCCCTGAATGCTTCTTCATGGTGCATCATCCAAGTAAGAAGTGTAAATAAAAAGGTAAAGGTAAAGGCCCTCCCGTTGATCGTGGATTTGCTCGAGCGGGCCCAGTAACGTCTCCGTTGGAGACTTTGTTGTTACTGTGTTTGGCATATCGAATACTCTCCTTAGCTTGCCGGGCTCTCTGAGAGGGGCGGAGGAATCGAACTCGGCTCGGCCATGTTGGCCGCTTGTAAGGCGAATGCCCTACCCGCTGTGCTAAATGATAAATATAAAAATTTCAACATCACTCCCTTATATGGTTACTGAATTATGTTATAAATGTATCTATGGTTTCATCCTTGCTCTTCAGAGTTTCTTTCCCTGGGGAATGGAGTAAGGTGGAGAAAAAGCATACACTCCTTAGTGTGGCTGGAGAAAGGCTTTTTAAAAATTTTGGAATGAAAAATCATTATTTTAGTTACTGGTGCCCGCTCGAGCAAATCGATGAACAGCGGGAAGACAGTGCTACAGTTGTTCTTTTAAACAATACTGAGAATTTTTCTTTTCTTCTCTTTTTTACTTATTTTTTTTTCTTTTTGCTTTTTGGGTCACACCCGGCGATGCACAGAGGTTATAGTTATTCCTGGCTCATGCTATCAGGAATTACTCCTGGAGGTGCTTGGGGAACCATATGGGATGCTGGGAATCGAACCTGGGTAGGCCGCATACAAGGCAAACACCCTACCCGCTGTGCTATTGTTCCAGCCCTTTTAATCTCTTTTTTAAAAAAAATTGAATCACCGTGAGATGCACAGTTGAAATGTTCATGACTGGGTTTCAGTCATAGAATGTTCCAACACCCATTTCTTCACCAATGTACATTTCCCACCACCAATGTTCAGTTTCCCTCAAATTTTTTTCTTTTTTTTAAAAATTGAATTACAGTGAGATACACAGTTAAAATGTTGTTCATGATTGGATTTCAGTAATACAATGTTTTAACACCAATCCCTTCACCAATGTACATTTCCCACCACCAGTACCAGTATCCCCAGTTTTCCTCCCACCCTCTGCCCCCTTGGCAGACATTTTTCTCTTCTCTCTCTCTCTCTCTCTCTCTTTCTCTCTCTCTCTCTCCCCCCCTCCTTTTTGGCATTATGGTTTGCTATACAGATGCTGAAAGGTTATCATGTATATCCCTTTACCTACTTTCAACACTCAGTTCTTGTCTAGAGCGATCATTTCTAACTGTCCTATCCTAACTGTGGAGAGTCTCTTGAGAAGCAAGAAGCAGATTCTTGAAAAAGTTGGGAGCAAATTCAAGTCAACAAGAAGAAAGTGACTCTATTACAGAAGGAAACATCTGAAGACATGGCCTAGAGTTTGAGCACCAGATTGTTCTCAGCAAAACATTCTCATCTTTTAATTTCTTCTTTTTAATGCTCAAATTTGTTCATCTTCAAAGCATTCTGTAAATTTAGTATTTGATATTGTTGCAGGGTAAACATGAAGGCTCTTTCTCAATCAACCATGAAAAGCCTTGTTACACTTAGAACATAACGTTTCTCCTTTGTATCACATTTTCAGATGGCTTCCCTTTTCACTGGAGCAAAGCTCAAAGTTCTTAAAATAGCCTTGTACGCAGATGACAGTGGTTGCCTAATCTGCCCCTCCGTTGTTACCTCTCTCAGATCTCACTATGTTCTTACTTCCCACAAGTTCTTTTAGGTGGTATCCTCATTCTCAATTGTTTCCATGAATCTTTCAATTTCCTCTCTGACCCACTGGTTGTTCAGTAAAGAGCTATGTCATTTCCAGGTTGGTTTGAATTGTTTCTCCATTTCTACTTGTGATTAACTTCAACTTTCAGTGCACCATGGTCTGAGAGGAGAGTTGGGTTTTTTCCCCCCTTTTGGGACCGGGTGATGCACAGGGGTTACTCCTGGCTCTGCACTCAGGAATTACTCCCAGCGGTGCTCGGGGGGACCATATGAGATGCTAAGAATCGAACCACAAGCAAGGTAAATGCCCTACCCACTGTACTATGACTCCAGCCCCCTGAGAAGAGAGTTTATATGCTTTCTTTGCTGGAAGAAAAGCAACACATACCTCCACATACTTTCTTGAAGTGTGTTTTGCTTCCCAGCACGTGGTCTATCTTGGAGAATGTCCCATGTGCGTTGGGGAAGAATGTGTATCTGACTTTCTGAGGATGAAAAGTCCTATATATATCTCCCAAACCCCTGTCTTCCTTTTCTTCCTTCAGAGTAAGTATTTCCTTATTGAGCTTTTGTCTAGTTGCTCTATCAAAAGGGAACAGAGCTGTGTTGAAATCTCCAACTACTACTGTGTTGTTATCAATGTCTTCTTCAAGTCTAGTAGCAGTTGTTTTAAGTATTTTCTGATCCCTCATGTGGTGTTATTCTTGCCTGCTAAGTGCTTCAGTTAGGCTGGCTGCTTTGCCCTGACTGTCATGCTATTATCTCAGGGATTTTGCTCTTCCTATGAGCCTTAGACTTCAAGAGTATATGACTGTGTACAAGGTCATATAACTAGCAAGTGGCAGAGCTAGGATTCCACTTGTCTCTGATTCCAAATCCAATGCTTTCACTACTGTGCCACATGGCCTCTCATCTGTAAATAAGCATTCATTTGGCCACTCAATAAGTGCTGTTCTATGCACTGCAGTTAGCAGCCAAGACCTACTTCTTTTTCTTGTTTTGTTTTGTTTTTGATTTTTAATTTTATTGATTCACTGTGAGATACAGTTATAAGCTTTCAAGTTTGAGTTACAATTACACAATGGTCAAACACCCATCTCTCCACCAGTGCACATTCCCCACCACCAATGTCCCCAGTATACCCCCAACCTTTCCCACCCTCCCACTCCCTCCATGGCAGACAACATTCCCCATACTCTCTCTCTACCTTGGACATTATGGTTTGCAGTGCAGATAATCAGAGGTTATCATGTTTGCAAGACTTAGTTTTTAACTTCATGGATCTCACAATCTAACTGGGGAGGGGAAAACAACAAATTCAAACATAGTATGCAAACATAGTATGCAGATGCCATTATGTACTCAGGACTGATTCCTGGCTCTGTGCTCAAGAATCACTCTTGGTGCTCGAGGACCATATGCAGTTTTGGGGGTCAACCAGGATCAGCTGTGTGCAAGGCGAGTGCCTTAATTCCTATGCTCTCTTTCCAGCAGAAGTTTCTATTTTATTAATCCACTGGTGTTCAGGAAAGCCTCACAATAAAGCAACATCTGAGCAGGGGTGAGCGGAGATGAGCAAAGAAGGAAGAAGCCCTACGTATGGAAGTGAAAGAATGCAGGACAAAAACCCAATTTCACATTTCCCTTTTCATTTATTTTCAGTGTAACTATTACCTGAAACATTTCTAAACGACTCTCTCTCACCTTTTGCATTTGAAGTTTTTGTTTGTTTGTTTGTGTTCTGTTTGGGACTACAAATTTGGTGCTCAGGTCTTTCTCCTGGTTCTGTGCTCAGGGATCAGACACAGTCATATTCTGGGGAATAGTATCTAGTGCTGGGATCTGTTCCAGATTGGCCACCAGTCCACCTTGTTCTTTCTCCTGTTTTGAGTACTTTTGAGTGTGGTATAAAAAGATTGCTCAGATGCATTTGTGACTAATCAAATGGAAGGAGTTGAAGTTAGCAACTGAAACCAAGTTCCTCTGACCCGTGGAAATGTGTATAGGGTGCAGGCTCTGGAGTCAGATGGCCAGTAGTGCTGCAGTGCTGTTAGCTGTAGTTTCT
The DNA here is from genome assembly GCF_029834395.1 of Sorex fumeus. Lineage (NCBI taxonomy): Eukaryota > Metazoa > Chordata > Mammalia > Eulipotyphla > Soricidae > Sorex > Sorex fumeus. Next base: position 3,901,304 of record NW_026606060.1, on the reverse strand, counting down.
ATAATCTAGGATGATTTACTGCCTTCTTAGCCTAATTCTCTGTCAGCTGTGGTAATCACAGCAGGCTGATTTTCAGTCAACATATACTTATGTGTTGTTCAGTAATATCACTCACTATTTATTTAATTAGATATTTTTGGGCTACTCCCAGCATTGCCAGAAACTATTTCTGGCTCTATGTTCAAGAGAGACCCCTGGCAGTGCTCAGGGGACCATATATGGTGCCAGAGATTTGAACCAAGATTACATGTAAGCTTTATCATTCTGTACTATCCTTCCAGCCTCCACTTACTAGCTATATTTATTTACTTTTGGGGGGGGACACACAGTAGTGCTCAGAACCTGCTTCTGGCTCTGTAGTCAGGCATCACTCCTGGCGGTGCTCAGGGGACTGTACGGGGTGCTGGGGATCAAACCCAGGTCAACTGTGTGCAAGGCAAATACCCTCCTCACTGTGCCATCACTCCAACCTACTAATTACCTTTAATACCATTCTAAGATTAGAGTTTTTACATCCTAAGACTCATTGTGGTAATGAAATGAAATAACAATACTAAAACTATTATTGTTCAGAGTAAATTAGCATCAGGAAAATATAACCCATAGGTCAAACTTAGGCTCTTTTCATCTTTACAGCCTTTGTAAGTAAAGTTTTATCAGAACACATGGACTCCATTCGTTTATATGTTGTCTAGGCTGCTTTTAGTTACCGGCCATGGTTGTCTTTATTGATGGGTATGAATTGGCCATTTCCAGTGCAAGTTTAGGAACTCCTGACTGCATCCTACTTCAGCTTTAATGAACCATGGTTTGAGCAGTTCTGATTTGTATCAACATATTAATATTTTCAATCTGTGCTTTATAGCAGAGGAGAGAGAGAGAAATATAGAGAGAGATAGAGACAGAGATAGAGAGAGACACAGAGAGACACACACAGAAAGAGAATTGTAGTTTGCTGAACTTCTTTGCCAGACGAGTTGCTTGTAATCTTCTGGGAAGTGGAGGAATTTTCCACCCAGTTCCAAGTTGAGGGTGTTGAGGGAAGGATCTCGGGTGAGTTCTGAGAGCAGATTTCCAAAAATAAACGATCGTGACCAGAACCCCTGACATTCAGGTGTTGATTTGCTGTGTGAGTCTAGCTGTTTCTTATTTTCCCATTCCTCCGTTTTTATTTTAGTTTTGGGGTCACACTGGTGCTGCTTGAGACTTCTGACTCTGCAGTCAGGAATCACTCCTGGCAGGCTCAGGATACCTTGTGAGGTGCTGGAGATGAAACTTAAGCCCGCCATGCACAGGCAAGTAACTCTACCTGCTATACTATTGCTCCAGTGCCCAGAAGCTACTGTGGCCCCCTATTTGGATACTGGCCTTTACTTTGCAGTTCTGGACAAGGCAGAGGCTGAAAAGTATTTTCAGGAAAGGTGGAGAGAAAAGGTGTTTTCTTTGCCGACTTAAACAGGGCTTAGAGTCTGATGTGCTCTTCCAAGCACTTGGAGCCTTCAAAAAACTTGAACCTTTATTTTTCTTGCTTTTGGGTCACACCCGCAATGCACAGGGGTTACTCCTGGTTTTGCACTCAGGAATTATTCCAGGCTGTGCTCAGGGGACCATATGGGATGCTAGGAATCAAACCCGACTCAGCCGTGTGCAAGGCAAACACCCTACCTGCTGTACTATCGCTCCAGCCCCCAAAATTGGACCTTAATTTTTACTTTGCTTTTTAAAACCATTAAGTGGTATAGAAATTTTAGTACTTATAGGAAGAGTTCATTTATTTCATCTTCTCTTTATTTATTTATTTATTTTTATGTAGGAGTACTGCTATTTATTCAACCACTGATTAGCTGATTGAATTGGGCATGAACTCCACCTTACTTTTTAAAAATTTTTTTATAATTTTATTTATTGAATCACCGTGAGAGCAGTTACAAAGCTTTTGGGTTTAAGTCTTGGTCGAAACACCTGTACCTTCACCAGTGCCCATTCTCCACCACCAAAAACCCCAGTATACCCCCATCCCACACCCTCCCCCTACCTGTGGGGCAGATGATATCCACATTACTCTCTACTTTGATCACATTCAAATATTTTGACACAGGACCCACGATTATAATTTGGGATTTTACCCCAACACTCAGATCTGCTGAAAAGGCAACAGTAGACAATTTGTGTGGCTGCAGTAGTGGCCGCGCAATTTTGAAATTCCAAAACTTTAACAATAAATCTGAAGTGATTTCTGCCCAAACTTGCTGGGTTCCGAGATTTGTTCCTGAGTCTCTGGGATCATGGCCGTTAAGCAGCTTGATCAGGAGCCAGAAAGGCTGTTCACGGGCGGTGACTTGGGGTCTCCTTGGGACGGGGAGGAAAGGGCTGGCTCCACCCCCATCCTGTGAGGCACCGTGTGTCTCGTCAATGAGGGCCCAAACCTGACTGTTCAATGGCCTCTGCAGGATGGCAGCCACCAAGCCGCCAAGGGGGAGCAGGCAGAGGGACAGCACCCTTTTCCCCTGGGGTGGCCCGGTGTCAGTAACCTACTGTGGGGTCCAGACGCATTTCTGCTAAAAGCCACTGGGTTCCAAGATTTGTTTCTGAGTCTCTGGGATCATGGCTGTCAAGCAGCTGGATCAGGAGCCAGAGAGGCCGTTCGTGGGCCTTGTTGGGGTGTGGAGGAAAGGGCCGGCTCCACCCCCATCCTGTGAGACCCTGTGTGTCTTGTCACTGCAGGTCCAAACCTGACTGTCAAGTGGCCTCTGAAGGATGGCAGCCAAGGGGAACAGGCCAAGGCACGAAACCTATTCCCACCTGGGGTGGCCCAGCACTGGTAACCTACTGCAGGAACCGGATACATTTCTGCCAAAAGTCGTTGGGTTTCGAGATTTGTTTCTGAGTCTCTGGGATCATGGCCATTAAACGGCTTGATCAGGAGACAGAGAGGCCATTCACGGGCAGTGACTCGGGTCTCCTTGGGATGGGGAGGAAAGGGCTGGCTCCACCCCCATCCCATGAGTCCCTGCGTGTCTCATCACTGCAGGCCCAAACCTGACTGTCCAGTGGCCTCTGGAGGATGGCGGCCACCGGGCCGCCAAGGGGAACAAGCCAAGGCATGAAATCTATTCCCACTTGGGTTGGCCCAGTGCCAGTAACCTACTGCAGGGACTGGACTCATTTCTGCCAAAAGTTGTTGGGTTTCGAGATTTGTTTTTGAGTCTCTGGGATCATGGCCGTTAAGCAGTTCGATCGGGAACCAGAGAGGCCATGCCTCCAATTATATAGCTGAGCCAGAGGTGGTTTGTGGGCATGTCTCCCACATACCTAACTTTTGGCCATTTACTTTCTTGGTAAACTTTTTCCCAAGTTTTTGAGGTCTGGCCAAAGGCACAGCAGCAATTTTGGGGTATCTGGAAGTCTAAAGGCTCCATCAGGCTGCTGATGCACTCACCTCACAGGTACAGACTGACCTTCGAGTGGCACCATACCCCCTCATCTTCTCTCTTTTTTGAAAAAGTCATTCAATATAGTCCCAAACTCTTGAAAGCTGAGCTCAAAGGAAATCAGGCAGTGGTCATGAAGTAACAGAGGTCAAAATCTACAAATACCATTGGTACTTGAACTCATTTCTATTCTTTGGTTAGATTTGAGTCCTGTAGGAATTTGTCTCTGGTAAAGCTGAAAATATAACAGCTCTTGGTAATGGTCTCATTGTCACTTCAGAAACATGTAACAGACTGAGAAGGAATGGAATCAATACAGGTGGTTCATCGATTAATATTATGCGAATACCGAATATACGAACAAAGGCTCACTTTACACTATGTATTTTATATGTTCCCAGAGAGTTTTTTGTTTCGTTTTGAGTTTTTGTTTTCATTTTTGCAGTCCTGGGTGTTGCACCTGTGGTCTCACACAGGCAAGGCCTATGCCCTACTCCTTCATACTTCGCATGAAGTAAGTTTTGAACTACATGTGAAGTTGTATTAACTCTGTGTCCATACTTTTTTGGGGGAGGGAATAGTAGTGGTGTTCAGGAGCTTTACTGTCTCAGTGTTCAGAGATTGCTCTGGCAGTGCTCAGGGGATCGTGTGGGGCCAGGAATTCAAACTAGACCTCCTGCCTGTAAAGCATGTACCCCAGCCCATTGGACTGTATCTCAGGCACTCACAGTAATGTGTGGCCCTGCTCTATGAGTATGATGGTTCGATATTTGGACCCACTATAGAGTTCTCTTCTAGCTCATTAGGGTTGGGGACTCCCAGTGTGCTGGGAAGGCAACCTAGAGAGCTGGGGATCAAACTTGGGACCTTGAGCATGCCAGGCATGTGCTCCAGTCCTTTGAACTATTTCCAAGCTCTGTTACTCATTGTTACGGGAATTATGACTTCAGTATTTTGAAGAGAATATTGAAATATTCTCTAACTTGGTTTCAGGGAAAAACCAACCTTATTCTTGAGATATGATGAACAAAAGACTTTTATCCTACTTTTTTTAATACCTTGTACTCACTGGTAGAGGGATGGGTGTTGGAACACAGTTTGACCCAAACCTGGGCATGATCAGCTTTGTAATTCTGCAGCTCATGGTGACTCACTATAATATAAAAATTAAAAAAATAAAATAAAGGAAAAAATACCTTGTACTCTTGGTTTTCCTATAAAAGATCTGATTGGAAATCAGTTGTTTCTTAAAGAAATTTATGTTATTAATTGATTATTATTTTTTAAAAAGTTTGTGGGTCACACCAGCTATGCTTAGGGCTTACTCTTTGCTCTGCACTCAGGAATCACTCATGGCAGGTCTCAGGGGACCATAAGGGATGCTGGGTATTTAACCTGGTTCAACTGTGTGAAAGGCAAGTGCCCTACTTGCTATACTATCACTCTGACCCTCTTCACTGTCAATGTCCTCCCGTTGTTCATCAATTTGCTCGAGTGGGCCCAGTAAAGTCTCCATTGTGACACTTGTTACTGTGTTTGGCATATCGAATACGTCACGGGTAGCTTGCTAGGCTTTGCCGTGCGGGCGAGATACTCTCAGTAGCTTGCCGGGCTCTCTGAGAGGGGTGGAGGAATTGAACTCGGTTCGGCCATGATGGCCGCTTGCAAAGCAAACGCCCTACCCTCTGTGCTATCGCTTCAGCCCCTGACCCTCTTATAGAAGTTTAATTCTTATAGATGTTGAGAGAGTGAGATGTAGATGACTACCCCTTTCAGAAGACAAATTATGTCCTACCATTTGATGAACTGAACAAGGCAAGGGCTGAGCTGTCCAGTCCCAATACAATCTGGGAAAATCCTTGGCACACTCCGCAGATCTCAAGCTCTCAAGATGTCTCTGTCTATCTCTGTCTCTGTCTCTCTGTCTCTGTCTTTCTCTCTCTCTTCCCCACTTCCCTCACCTTTCCTTCCCAAATTATATCTTTTCAATTCTTACTTCAATTTCACTCCACTGAGAGAAATTCATGGCACTGTTGGATAGAGAAGGAGTCATAAGCTAAAGTCGCATTTGTGGAGAGATGCGCCCCCCCCCCCCCCCCCCACTGCATGCCTCCCGCTTTCCGGTTGGGCCCCAGCTTCTCTTCCTTCTGCCTCCTGCTTCCTTGTCTCTTCTCAGCTGCCTCAGTAATGACTGGTTCCTGGTAGACTGAATAGCTTCCTCCTATCAAGACCCATCCTAGAGAAGAGGCCTGGCAAAGTCATTTCTGTTGAGGTAATGATGCTTAGTTTGAACCTTGAAGAATACTCACATACGACCTCAGAAAACCCTCATTAAATGGTGAGACTCCAGATTTTAGCTGGTAGAAGGTAGTGGTGGGGGCAAGTAGCAAAACTTCCTGTGCAGCATAGAAGTCTACAAAGATGCACTTTACTGTAGGTGATCACAAATTTGGGGCTGCATGTGCACATTGGCACTGGTTTATCCTAGGATTTTTGTTTGTTTGGGGGCCAAGCCTCGTGGTACACAGGGCACTCTCCGGGCTCTGTGTTCAAGAGATCCCACCTGGCTGGGGTCTGATAACCAAATGTGGTGTTCTTTCAGTTCCTTCTGACTTTCCTTAGAGGTATCTGAACTGGACAGTACGTGAGTCAAAAGGCAAAGTTTTCACTGTTTCAGGAATTTTTTGAAGGACTAAATTATGAAAACTTGCCGATTAGAACAAGCAGATCTGGACTGTATGAGTTTTTCCCTTTTCTTTTTCTTCTCTTTTGGTAGGCGGAGATGAGATATTTTTTAGTTAATGTTGTTTTTGTTTTGAAAACGCTGAAAAAGAAAATGCTTCCTTGGCACACTCCAAACTTTCCCATAAAACTCTCTTTGGCAATGGACTAAGTACAACACACACAGTTGCCAAGAGGGGTTTTATGTCCCCCCTCTTTTCTCCCTGCAAAGAAAAAATGAACACAGGATCAAAATGAAGCTAGAATGAAAACCATATTTCTGTCCGTTTGTTTGGGCATCCATCTGCCTCCTAACAGTCACTGCGAAGGTTTGGTTTTGTCCAAAAGAAAGAGAAGAACTAAACTGCCTTCTTTCTGCTGCGTTGCAGAGACAGTGAGCATGGGGGAGTCTGTGGGCTGAGATGCTAGTGTTGCATTGGGCAGGAATATTTATAAATCTCACTGATTTGGCCCACGGCGCTTAGGCAGCTTTATAAACCGCCACAGTCGCTGAGACAACCCTGTAGAAAGGCTGGTTCTTCCTAGCAGGACCTTGATTGTCTGTGGGGTTGAGTAGCCTGGCTATCCACTTAGGCCTTGAAACTCAGGCCCTCCCGCTGACACAAACACAGAAACATACTCTGTGGACAGGCTCTGCCGCCTGCTGAAATTAGAGCGATTTCTTTTTCCTATTAAGGACAACAGACACCCACTAGGGCAGGGTTCAGGGAAGAAGTCCTGTACTTCCTTGGAATTCTCATTTTTCTCTTTTGAAGTAGGACTGACTCCCTGACTTCTTAAACTCTCTTAAGGGAAGAACTGTAGGGGATCATGCAGTTCTTTTGGGGGGGGGGTGGAGTGGAGTTCGCACCCTGTGAAGCTCAGGGTCTACTCCTGGCTTTGCACTCAAGAGATCACTCCTGGCGGTGCTTGGGGGACCATGCGGGATGCTGGGAATCAAACCTGGGTCAGGTGTGTGCAAGGCAAGCACCTTACTTGCTGTATTATTTCTCTAGCCCCTGACCTTGCAGATTTACAGTAAAAGCTAATAGTGAAAGTTAGAAACTGATAAGCATCTGTAATAGAGCAGTGATAAATGAACTTTGGTGTGTCTGTATTAATGAACTAGTAGGAAGTCATTAAACATTACATTTTTTGAAGAATGTTATTTACATTTAATAACATTCTTTGTTATGATTTAATGTTAAGTAAAAATGTGAAGAACAGAGACTGTACAATGCAGTTTCAATTTTATTATGTATACATTCAGATGGGCTGGAGCGATAGCACAGCGGGTAGGGCATTTGCCTTGCAAGAGGCTAATATGGCCGACCTGAGTTCGATTCCTCCGCCCCTCTTGGAGAGCCCGGCAAGCTACTGAGAGGATCTCTCCCACACAGCAAAGCCTGGCAAGCTACCCGTGACGTATTCGATATGCCAAACACAGTAACAAGTGTCACAATGGAGACGTTACTGGGCCTGCTTGAGCAGATCGATGAACAATAGGAGGACAGTGCTACGGTGCTATACTATCACATACATAAATGCGTAATACATACATGAAGGAAGGAAACATACCATAAGTTCAATAATGGTCTTTTCAATGAAGTGGAATTACAGAAAATATACTTTTTCTACACCATATTAGTTGCTAGTACTAACTCAAATTTGCCACTAAATAGAACTCAGTTTTTCTTTTCTGAATTAGGAGGACTCTGTATTAGAACCAAATGTTGTTTTTCACCCAAGGTTAGGAAAGACAAAGGGGAATTTTCCAGGGTCCAGCTTGCAGCACGACATACATTTTGTTTAGCTGATTTAGCTATGCAATGGAATATCCAGGATCTAGTTAACATATTTCTAGGTGTCTTCTGAGAGTGTTTACAAAAGTGATGGATTTTTGGTTTTTCTTTTTTTTTTTTATGCTTTTTGGGTCATACCCGGCATTGCACAGGGGTTACTCCTGGCTCTGCACTCAGAAATTACTCCTGGTGGTGCCCAAAAGACCTTGTGGGATGCTGGGAATCAAACCCGGGTTGGCCGCGTGCAAGGCAAACACCCTACCTGCTGTACTATCATTCCAGCCCCAGCGATGAACATTAGATTGATGAACATTAGATTGATGAACATTCATCTAGATTGATGAAGCTGACTGCCTACCCCCATGCGGTGGGTGTTCAGGAAGGGCGCATTTGCTGTCTTTGCTACACTGTGGTGGATTCTCAGGCCTTCAAATGGTAAATTCTCCCAGTTTTTTTTTTTTTTTTTTAGCTTTTGGGCCACAAATGGTCAGGGATTGCTCCTAGTTCTCCACTCAGGAATCACTCCTGGCAGTGCTTGGGGGACCACATGGGATGTTGGGGATTGAGCCTGGGTTGGCCACATGCAAGGCAAATGCCCTCCCTGCTCTACTATCTCTCTGGTCCACCTTTTGACTTTTTGGAAGGGAAGAGGGATGGAACTGAGGTGGGCCACACCTGGTCCTGTGCTCAGGAGTGATCCCTGGCAGTGTGTAGGGGACCACACGCTGTACTGCCAGTAGAAACAGTCTTCACAGGAGGCTGCGTGTAAGGTGAGTGACTGTTTTCCTACCTCTCCAGCCCAGCACTTTTGACTGGGACTAGGACAGCATCATTAGCTCACTCATCATCATCATTCCTCACTCAGCACCTTGCATACAGTACATAGTAGATTTTCTTAGCTTCCATAACAGTAAGCCAATCGTTCATGACAACTCTCTTTATATGTATGTCTTTTTGGACTATAATGGATAATGGTTATTTCTTTATCTATACAGTTATCATTTATATCATGAAGATATGGTTGTATGTATCCTATTTGTTCTGTTTTCTGTTGTTGTTCAAAAATCATATCTGCTATAATACACCCCCATCACTCAATTCTTCCTGGTTACAAGCCAGACGTAGTTCCTCTTTGTTCTTTACTCTGTAGCACTTTGATCAGGCTAGTTTCTGGTTCCTTCAATTTCAGATCTTTCCTTAAAAGGGTCCAAATCGCCTTCCCTTTTTATGCAGAACAAGTCCCTTGTCTAAATATGCACGCATACATCACCCATTCAATGAAGTAAAATTCCTGTCACATACAGTTCTCACATTTTCTACAATAAGCTCACATTACTCTCAGAATCAGAAATACTCCTAGCAAACCATTAGGGAGAAATTTTACAGTGGGCAGTGGCAGAATTAATGAAAGCATGTAATCTGCAAGCCCAAACCCAACTGATTAATCTTAAAGTCAGAAATTCCTCAATTAAAAATATGCATATCAGGTACAGTTTTATCAAATACCTTGATTTATGTTTGCAGCAGCTCCCTTTGGGGGGGGACAAAGATTGAAGAGTTATTTATATTCATATAATTTGTACCTAACACTGATCAATAACCAGATAAAAGCCAATTCTAGATTAGGAGAAAACGGTGGCATGAGTAAACAGAAGAGTTAAGTGGACTTAAACAGAAAGAATTAGGTGGGTTGAGATTCATTCCTATTTAATTTTATATTTTTTTCATTAGGGGGTGGGGGAGGAAATGTCAGCTGCACCCGGTGGTGCTCAGAGGCTACTCCTGGCTCTGTACTCAGGGCCCATATTCAGTGTTGAGGAGAGGACAAAGATTGTGTGAAAGCAGTCGCATGCCAGGCAAACGCCTCACCTCCTATCCCATCTCTCTGACCCTTTAGTGACATAGAATTATTTCTAGTGGCAGTGTAATTATTTTGAAGAGTCACTCTGAGCTCTTGTAGGATGAGACTGTGTTCTTTCCATTTACCTACACAGACACACTACTTCTTTCCACGTGCTGAGCACTGTTCTGGGAGCTAGGGTGCCCCAGCCAGGAGTGTAAGAGACATTTTTCTTTTATGGAGCATATGGTAAAAGAGTAACAGAAAGGAATTAAACAAATTTTGTCATGTGTGTTTGTGTATTCCTTTAATCTTGCCACTGTAGGAATTCCCTCAATGCAGCATGGGTTCCGAGTTAGCTTCTGAAATTTCCCCAATATAGCGTGGGTCATAGGCTCACAATCACGACCATCCTGTTGTTCGTCGATTGCCTCGAGCAGGCCCCAGTAACGTCTCCTTCAACCTACCCTGAGATTTAAATAAAAAAAAATCTCATAGGCTAGCTTCTGGAAAAGGATGGATGCCTGCTTAGCCATCTTTCTGCTCCAGTGAAGGCCTCGTTTTATCAAAAGAAAAGGACTTGGTGAATTACATATCGATGACAATAAATCTGAAGTATTCAGATGATGTATCTAATTTATTTATTTTTGCTTTGGGGCCACAACCTGTGATACTCAGGGCTTACTCTTTAATTACAGGGAACTCATGTTTGTTCAGTCTGTATTTAGAATGGGATTATTCAAATCAGGTCAGAGATGAAAACAGAGAAATTACAATAGACATCTCAGAAATACAAAAGGTCACAAGCAGCTACTACTAACAACAAACCCCAAATTGAAAGAGCTGCAAGCAGAAAACCCAAATAGACCAATCACAAATAAGAAAATGAAGCAGTAAGTAAAAGAACAAGAGCCCTCATTTAGTTGGGTTTGCAGTTGAATTCTAGTAAGCCCTCAAATAGACCTATACCATATACCCCTCTTCCAAAATATCGAAGAAAAGAGAATTCTAATAGCTTCTACGAAGCCAGCATTATCCTAATACTAAAAGCAGTTAGGGATGTTTCTAAAAAAGAAAATCAAAGATCAGTATCTAAAATCTTTGTTGAGGAAGCAAGGATTGATTAATTTTGATTGGGTAACTCGTGTAAGGTGACTGTCACAATGCACAGCTACTAGGCCACTGTCCCTCTTTCTACTGAGATCTTTGTGCTCTCATGGCCCTTCCTCACAATTTATGTCCATTAGTCTTTTGAGGATCTCAGATACAAGTGAGGTAAATTTATTACAGCGGCCCCTAGACATCACCCTTTTCAGGTCAGACCTTAGAGAAGGAAGCTGCTTCACATAAGGCTATATCCTCTTGTTGGAAGTAACCTGCACTGAAATAAAGATTGCTGGTGTGCATGTGTGTGTGTGTGTGTGTGTGTGCATGTGAGTGTGTGTGTGTGTGTGTGTGTGTATCTGTGTGTGAATACAAAGAATTATCCCCTTGATTACAAGGGAACTCATTATTTTTAGAAGCATTGCCAAGGTTGCTGTTGTGACAGTTCATCAACACTGCTTCATGCCCACTGATGTAGTAGAGGTGCTGAGAGTATCTCCAGCAAACCTCCTGCTTGCAACAGCATAAATAAATGGATAAAGTGGGGATTTTGTGGACAAAATGATTTTACTCACCAAATCTGTCTCTTAGTTGTTGTATTTTGAGCATCACATTTAAGCACTGCACCGTGGCACTGTCCTCCCGTTGTTCATCGACTTGCTCAAGTGGGCCCAGTAACGTCTCCATTGTGAGACTTGTTGTTACTGTGTTTGGCATATTGAATGTATTCTGGGTAGCTTGCCAGGCTTTGCCATGCAGGCAAGATACTCTTAGTAGCTTGCCAGGCTCTCCGAGAGGGATGGAGGAATTGAACCTGGCTTGGCTGGGCCGGCAGAGTGCAAGGCAAACGCTCTACCTGCTGTGCTATTGCCCCAGCCCTGATCACATTTAAAGTGATTATTAATATATGGAGACATTACTGAGCCACTCGAGCAAATCGATGAACAATGGGAGGACAGTGGTAATAATAACAGTGGTAATTAATATAATTGGATTAATACCTACCATATTTGTAAGTATTATTTTCCAGCCATTTCACATGCTCTTTGCTTTTTGTCTTTCTCTTTAGCTGCCATTTCTTTCTTTCTTTACTGCCATTTCTGTTTCTAATTTGGTCTTTTGTGCAATTCCACTTTCTTTTCTAACACAGCAATTATGCTTAAAAATGTTAAGCATTTGCCCTAAGGTTTTCAATATAAATTTACAACTAGTTTATTTGGAAATGATCCTCCTACTTCATAGATAGGACAGATTCTTTCTAATACAATTTTCTGAATTCTGCTCTCTTATGTCTTATATATTATGTCATTTGTTTCACTTATTCACAAGCTATAATCACCCAATGCATTATTGTTATTGTTATTTCAACAAGCCATTATCTGTGTGACCAATAAAGAATGACAAAATTTTAAATTTCATTTTACCTTTATTAGTTTCTTCCGGGACTGGAGCGATAGCACAGCGGGTAGGGCGTTTGCCTTGCATGCGGCCAAACCGGGTTAGATTCCTCCATCTCCCTCGGAGAGCCTGACAAGCTGCAGAGAGTATCCCACCCTCACGGCAAAACCTGACAAGCTACGTGTGACGTATTCAATATGCCAAAAACAGTAACAAGTCTCACAATGGAGATGTTACTGGGACCGCTCGAGCAAATCAATGAACAACGGGAGGACAGTGCTACAGTGCTACAGTTTCTTCCTGAATCTTCTCCAACCTCCCATTTCCTTGGGTTCGGTGCTCAGGCCTGGTTCTGTTAGTGCTGCTAACACCCAACTCTGCTGGAGGCCTCCATACCTGAAGTACTCAAGGACTCAGGCTCCACCCACTGGTGCTCGAGGAACCATGTGATGTGTGGGATTGGACTAAGACTTCAAGGCATGCACTTTCATCCTTTAAGTTGTTTCTCTGCTCGGTAATTTGAATATTTCAATGGGAAGATGAGATAATGTGGAGTGCTATTAGAAAAGTGTTAAGAATATTTTTAAAAAATTTTTTGAATTAAGAAAGGAGTCTAAAGCTTGGTTGTAAATCTAGATATGTATTGGTTACTTGAAGAAACTGCAATAATAAGACATTTTCTGGCCATTTCTTTGAAGAAGCTGATTTTTTCAATCCTACTAGATTTGGGTCTTTTTTGTTGTTGTTTTCAGTTCTAGGTGTTAAAATCCAGGGCTGTATCTCTTGTCCCTAGTTTCCTAGTTTTTGAACTTTAATTGGGCGAAGGAGGGAGGTTTAAATTACACCCGGTGTGACAGCTCAGTCCTGACTCTGTATAAGTGGAGATGTGTTAGGGGGCCAACCTAGTGCCAGGGAATGAACCCAGACTGCCTGCATGCAAAGTATGATGCCCTGGCCTGTTGAGCTGTCTCTCCAGCTCTAGGTTTGGGACTTTCCAGTGCTTCTTCAGCTTTTGAGTGTATGTTCCCGAGTCAAAAGCTTTTCACTTCAGGTTAGAGATACAGTTTAAGCCGTATGTACCTCCAGAGAATCTACAGAGTGACATTAACTCACACCAAAGTGTAAATGTCCAATGGAGCCCTTTGTCTAAAGTCTTAGCATAGAAATGATGCAAGAATGGCCATTCTGAGCTATAGTCATAGTAGTTAGGGTGCTTAGCTTGCATGTGGCTAATCTGGGTTCAATCTCTGGCACATGGTCCCATGAGCCCTCCCAGGAGTAATTCCTGAGTGCAGAGCCAGGAGTTAGCATCACTGGGTGTGCTCCCCGTCCTAAAGAATAACCATTATCCCTTCAGAGATAACTTAGAGTTTAAAAGTCATATTCAATATTTGGATACATTTGACAAATAAGAACAATCCCATATTATTTTCCTGATGAAAATAATAGCAAGTAAAGTTAGGCATCATCTCCCAGACCAGCATAGGTAGAAGGCTGGGATTTCTTTCTTTTTTTATTTTTTTTTTTAGTAGTACTGCTATTTATTCAGCCACTGATTAGCTGATTGAATTATGCATGAATTCCACCTTACTTTTTTTTCATTTTTTATAATTTTATTTATTGAATCACCATGAGAGCAGTTACAAAGCTTTTGGGTCTAAGTCTCGGTCATACAATGAAACAGCCGTACCTTCACCAGTGCCCATTCTCCATCACCAAAACCCCTAGTATACCCCCATCTCACACCCTCCCCCCCGCCTGTGGGGCAGATGATTTCCACATTACTCTCTCTCTACTTTGATCACATTCAATATTTCGACACCAGACCCACCATTATTATTTGAGATTTTACCCCAACACTCAGATATGCTGAAAGGGTAACAATAGACAATTTGTCTTCTATTGCTGGTTATGAATAACATATGATGTCGGTGGCTGCAGTAGGGCCATGTGATTTTGAAATTCCAAAATTTTAACACTTAAATCTGGAGGGATTTCTGCCAAAAGCCACTGGGTTTTGAGATTTGTTCCTGAGTCTCTGGGATCATGGCTGTTGAGCTGCTTGATCAGGAGAGGCCATTCGTGGGCTTATGACTTGGGGTCTTGTTGGGGTGGGGAGGACAGGAGTGGCTCCATCCCCATCTTGTGAGGCCCTGTGTGTCTCATCCCTGCGGGCCCAAACCTGACTGTCCAGTGGCCTCTGGAGAATGGCAGCCACTGGGCCGCCAGGGAGAACAGCCCAAGGCACAAAACCTATTCCCACCTGGGTTGGCCCAGCACCAGTAACCTACTGCAGGGACCGGACGCATTTCTGCCAAAAGCTGTTGGGTTTCGAGATTTGTTTCTGAGTCTCTGCGATCAAGGCCATTAAGCAGCTTGATCAGGAGCCAGACAGGCCATTCGTGGGTGATGACTTGGGGTCTCGTTGGGGAGGGGAGGACAGGCCCGGCTCCTCCCCCCCATCCCATGAGACCCAACAAGTTTTGTCACTGCGGGCCCAAGCCTGATTGTCCAATGGCCTCTGGAGGATGATGGCCACTGAGCCGCCAAGAGGGAGCAGGTGGAGTGACAACACCCTTTCCTCCCTGGGGTGGCCCAGCGACAGTAACGTACTGTGGGGTCCGGACGCATTTCTGCCAAAAGCCACTGGGTTTTGAGATTTGTTTTTGAGTCTCTGGGATCATGGCCGTTAAGCAGCTGGATCAGGAGCCAGAGAGGCCATTCGTGGGTGATGACTTGGGGTCTCGTTGGAGTGGGGAGGACAAGCCCGGTTCCACCCCCATCCCGTGAGGCCCTGTGTGTCTTGTCACTGGAGGCCCAAACCTGACTATCCAGTGGCCTCTGGAGGTTGTTCACCAGGCCGCCAGGGGGAACAGGCCAAGGCACAAAACCTATTCCCACCTGCAGTGGCCCAGTGCCAGTAACCTACTGCAGGAACAGGACGCATTTCTGCCAAAAACCTTTGGGTTCCGAGATTCGTTTCTGAGTCTCTGGGATCATGGCCATTAAGCAGTTCAATCAGGAGCCAGAGAGGCCTTGCCTCCAATTATATAGCTGAGCTGGAGGTGGTTTGTGGGTGTGTTTCCCACATACCTAACTTTTGGCTGTTTACTTTCTTGGTAAACTTTGCCCCAAGTTTTTGGGGTCTGGCCAAAGGCACAGCAGCAATTTTGGGGTATCTGGAAGTCTGAAGGTGCCATCAGGCTGCTGATGCACTCACCTCACAAGTACAGATTGACCTGCTGGCGGCACCATACCCCCCAAGGCTGGGATTTCTTAGTTGACTATATACAGAGAATATCAGAACCTCCAAGGAATTGTGTGTAGATTATTTTTATATGTGGGGCCAGAGAGACAGTACTTTCCCTGAACGCAGTCAGCCCCAGCACCACATGCAGTCCCCTGAGCACTGCCAGGAATGATCTCTGAGCACAGAACTAGGAGTTAGACCTGGCTTGGGTCTGATAAGACCCCAAAGAATTTTACATATATCTAAATAAGACATGTGCTCAAAAGGTTGGGTGATGCCTTAAATCAATTGATTCTCCCTTCTTGGGGAAGAGAAGGTGTGAATTCAGAAGAAGCTAAAGCAGAGCTAGCTGGTGGAGGTCGCAGACTTCAGCAGACTTTTGCCCTTTGTGTCCAGCAAATGAAGTGCTTCTTCCCAAAGAAGATTATTTTCAAGTACTCTTGGGATGACTTTACATACAACTTGCAAAAATTCCTGGAGCCACATGCGGCAACCCAGATGACCACTGCCTCTTAGTTAAGTGCCGTCTATTCACTGTGCCCTGGGTCAGGGCTACTTCAAACCACACCTTCCTGGAAAGCATGTGGCTTTTCATCAACAGTTGAATTTATGATCAGCATAAAATCCTAAGCCCTCGGCGACCCTTCTAAAACGACTGCCTTCCACACCATGGCTCCGCTATGGAGGGAAGCACGGTTATCTCTCCTCTTAATGCATTGGAGGGACTTTCTATCAGGACCAGTAGTATCTGGAGACTTGCAGGGAGAGAGGGGGCTGACCTCACCGGGCAGCTGGGAACTGTTCTCTGCCCAGAAAACAGAAGCAGGAACTAGTGTACGTTCCTGCAGGCTGCTCCGGCCGGCAAGTGGCCTGTTCTGAGCCTCACAGGTTCTTATAACATCTCTTGCAACGTTTCACCACCTCCTGACTTTTATGGCATGAGGCTGGGGGACAGGGGTTGGTCAGGGAGAGAAGATTGGCCAGAGAAAGATATCAGTTAGGAACTTAATTTGTTAATAGGTCTACCAACCTGATAGGTCCTTGCCAACGGCTATTAGACGGAATCTTTTACAAAAGAGAAATGGAGTTATCTCCATTAGTGTTTTCTCTGGGCTTGGCTGCTGTAAGGCAGGTGGTCAGCAGGAAGTCATGAAGGAAAGGAATACAGATACAACAGAATCCCCTCCTCTGCGCCCCGACTGTTCTGTCCGTCCACCTTATATCCCACAATGGAGTGTTAGTTGCAGAACTGGGGTCCTGGAAGATGATGTTTTATATTGTGGAAACAGGCGCGGTGATAAATAACCTTTTAGCAGCTGGTGAGTGATAGGAGGTTTGAAGGTGGGTTTTTGAGGCTGGGAGTCTGATTTGAAGTGGGAAGTGAGTTTAGCAGAGCACGGAACAAAAGCAGAAGCAGAGGGAGCCTGTGTGCTGGGCTCTTGGTTGCTGCTGAGCGCTGAGGGGTTCAGAGGATTCAGCTAGATCCTTATTCCTTCCAAAACAGAGGAGGGAAGCTGTCACCTCTAGCTCAACTTACAATTGCATTAGAGCACCTCGCAGGTATAAAAATGCTGACGCAGCGTTCTAGTGGGCCCTGCAAAATGTCAGGCAGGATTGACTGGGGAAGAATGAAATGAATGCCAGTGCTCAGCCTGGGAGGATGTGGTGACACATTCTTTTCTTTATTTTATTTTATTTTTTATTAGTGAGACATCATGAGGTACAGTTGTAGACTTACAAATTTCTGTGCTTGGGTTTCAGTTATACAATGATCAAATGCCCATCCCTCCACCAGTGCCCATTTCCCACCACCACGGATCCCAGTATCCCTCCCACCCCCATCCCCCCATTCCACCCTGCCTCTGTGGCAGGGCATTCCCTTTTGTTCTCTCTCTCCTTTTGGGTGTTGTGGTCTGCAAAAGAGGCATTGAGTGGCAATCATGTTTGCACCGCCCTGGGGGCTTATCAATTGCCACTTTTTTTTTTTTTTCTGGAAGGCATTTAAACAGGTGTTTGTATTTTGCAGGTGCGGATTGAACCCAGGGCCTCACACATGCAAGACATGTGCATTACCCAACAAGATGGAATCTCAGAATTGTTTTCTTGTTTTATTCCCCCCCTTCCCTCTGTTGTTGCAGTTACAAAGTTACAATTGTTCTGGCACATTTGGTTGCAGTGCCCACAGATGGCACACTTGGTTGAAGCGCTGAGGATCTGGGGGAGTGTTGGACGCCGAAATCACTGAATCATGTCTGCAGAGCCAGCACTCTGCTGCTGAGCAATCCTGGGGGACCACGGGATGTTTTGTTTTGTTTTGGGGCCACACCTAGCTGTGCTCAAGGTCTGGTTCTGTGCTCTGGAATCATTCCTTGCAGTGCTCTGGGGACCATGCAATGCAGGGCCTTCAACCCATTCCTGCTCTTTGCAAAGCATGTTCTCAATCCATTGAGTGATCCTCTGGCTTCCAGGATTTTTTTTTTCAAATAGAGAGAAAAAAGAACATAGTTGGGAAAAAACTATATGCCCTTCAAAAAAAATTGCAAAACACAGCTATTTTATTTCTTCAGTATTATGAATCTGTGTCTGAGGGACCTCTAACTAGGACTTTTAAAAAGTATTTGTGAGCCTGGGTTGATGGCTCTAAAAGCTGGAGCACATGCTTTGCATTCCAAAAACCTAGATTCGATCAATGGCAGCTCATGGTCACTTGAGCACTGGAGGAGTGACCCCTGAACACCACAGTCCCCCCCTCTCCATAAAGATATTTGTGGCATACTTTGCCCATTCAAAGGAAAGGCCTTGAATAATAGCTCTCAATCAACATTAAGAAACGTTAGACTGTTTTCTGAGGGCAAACTTTTTGAAGATTCTGTGTTTAATGAAGCCTTTGAGTTCTTTTCTAGCTGTGGATGTATTATTTATGGAGTCAATGTCCATGCAATACATGAATGAATACTTGAAGGAAGTGAATGCTTTGTAGGCTGGAAGGGACAAGAAAACCCATCAAATTACTCATTTTTTTGGTTTGTTTTTGGGCCAGATCTGGCTGTGCTCAGGGATTACTCCTGGATCTGTGCTCAGGGATCATTTCTGAAGTGCTCAGGGGACCATATGGGGTAGTGGGGATCAAAACTTGGTCGGCTTGTGCAAGGCAAATGCTTTACCTATTGTACTTTCCAACCCCAAACTTTTCATTATTTTTAAACCACATCTGGCTGTGCTCAGGGACACTCCTGGCAGGCTTGGGGGACTCTATGGGGTGCCGAGGACTGAACCCGGGTCAGCCACGTGCAAGTCAAACATTCTGTTGGCTGCACTATCATTGTGGTCCCAAACATTTCAAACATCTAATTCTTAAAAAAAATAGATTAAAAACCAACGTTGGGGGTCACATCCAAGGTTGCTCAGGTCTTACTCCTGTCTCTTTGCTCAAAGATCACTCCCAGTGAGCTGGAGGACCTGATAGTATCTCTAGGATAGAACCTGGGCCAGCCGCATGCAAAGCAAATGCCCTACCTGCTACTGTCCCACGGGCCCAGACGTCTGTTCTTACCTGGGGTGCACAGAGAGGCAAGTAGAGACGCAGGTATTTTGAGACAGGTGCGCACTTCTTGTCACTGGCAGAGCTAGGAGCAGAGTCCAGGGCTCCTGACCAGCACGCTGAACACTGCTCAGGTCTACCCAGAACCACGCGGTGTCTGTGACTTCTCAGGACACCTCTATCTTGGATATAATCGCCAGCGGCGTAGGCTGCTCACGGCTGTGATTTTATTCAGAGCTTTGAATGCTCTATGTGTGGTGTGGGGAGTGCCCGGGAAATGCCTGCCTCCCGACCCCCACCTCGAAAACAGGATGAATGTGATGGTGCTTCTTCAGCTCTGGGAAAAGCTGCACAGAGGGTCCCTAACTTGTGTCCAGGGCCGCTGACAGTAGTCACTAAAAGCATAGCCAAGTGGGGTTGTAGTTTCTCTTTCCTCTTGAAAAACTCACTCCTTGCAAAGTTGGAGACTCACAGTTCTACATCCTCAGTGCTCTTTCCCAGTATTCCTTTTCTCCACTCTTATTATTTTTTTACTCCCTTTTTTCTTCCCATGTTTGTTCCCAAATTCCCAAGTATCTATCCTATGTCTGACTTAAATCTTGCTTTCTACTTTTTTTTTTCTTTTAGGAGTAAACACCTGGCAGTGCTGAGGATTTAAGTCTTGTCTCTGCACTCAGGGATCGCTCCTGGAAGAACTTCAGGAATCTTAAGTGGTATCAGGGCTAGAACTTGGGTGCTTTGCATGCAAGGCAAGTGCTGTAGCATCACCCTTGACACCAGCTTTTCTACATTTTCTTTGTTTATTTGGCAGCCAATTCCTGCCTCTATGCTCAAAAACAACCCATCATATGTGGGGCTTAAGATTTGAACCAGGCTCAGCAGAACACAAGAGCCTTTACCCCTGTACTATCTTTATGGCCGTAATCTTGCTTTTCTGAAGGGAAGCACAAAGTAGTCCATTGTAGAAAATTTCAGATAGACACAAAAGTAGCCATAAAGTTCATAGCCCCATTTCTTAGCTTTATCACTTGTCAACATTATGGCAAGTGAATACTACCATGCCATTGGTTTAAAAACCAATTAGCAGTAAATTTCTAATTACATGAATGTTTAAGATTCCCCAAGTGCCTACACATTTTAATTTATTTTACTTATTTTTCATTTTGAACTACACCAGTGCCACTCTGAGCTTAATCCTGGCTCTGTGTTCAGGGATCACTCCTGTCAGTGCTCAGGGGACCATATGCTGTGCCGGGAATCGAACCTAGGTCAGCCATGCACAAGGCAAACACTCTGCCTGCTGTACTGTTTCTCTGGCCCAAACAAGTTGGCTTTATTTATTTTGGCTCGGAATCAGACGCAAGGCATCACACATGCAAGGCAAGTGCCTTACGACTGAACTGCATCCCCAGCCAGAATTTTATTTTTGCCATTGCTTTGAGTGGGTCAGATTCAAAATAAAGTTTATAGTTGCTTTTGGTTGGTATGTTTCCTAAATTGTGAAAGAAAAAAATGATCAATTATTTAGCTATTTTTGAAGTGAAACTTAAATAATCCTAAAGTGAATTCAGTCTCATTC
Source organism: Sorex fumeus (assembly GCF_029834395.1). Taxonomy (NCBI): domain Eukaryota; kingdom Metazoa; phylum Chordata; class Mammalia; order Eulipotyphla; family Soricidae; genus Sorex; species Sorex fumeus. Next base: position 3,880,638 of record NW_026606060.1, on the reverse strand, counting down.
AGTGAAATCACATTTCTGAACACCATCACCTCTATCGGCATCTGAAACAGTTTCATCACCCCCAAAGGAAACCCAGGACCCCATTAAGCACTTGCTTTCCATCCTGCCTTTCATCGGCACCAGGCAACCATTAATCTCGGTCCTATCTCTTTGGATTTTCCTGTTGTGAATATTTCATAACATGGAATCTTATATTATGCGACTTTCAGCATCTTTCCCGCTTAGTACATTTGGAAGCTTATACTCAAAAGCAAGTACCAGCACTTCATTTTGTTTTATGAATGATAATATTCCAATGTGTTATATGTACCCCAATTTGTATATCCATTCATTTGAATTTTTCCCCTTCCCCTATTGTGAACAATATTGCTGTGAACAGGTGTTGTAAATATATTTGCGGATTTATTTTCAATTCTTTGGGATACCTGGCAAGAAGTAGGATTGTTGGGGCTTAACTTTTTGAAGAACTGACAAACTGATTTTCACAGGGATGTCACTATTTAATATTTTAACCAACAATAGACAAGAGTTCCCCTTTCTCTATCTGACTCAGCACTAGCTATTTTCTTTATTTTATTATACTCATCCAAGTGGGTCAGAAAGGATATTTTATTGTGGTTTGGGTTTCCTAATGATGAATGATGTGGGGCATCATTTTGTGTGTTTTTAGCCATTTGTATATTTTAGTTAGGGAAATGTATTTTCAAGTCACTTTGCCCACTTTCAAATTGGGTTGCTTGTAGTTTTCTTTTCTTAGATGATGTCTTTTAAAATCTGATCCCTTGCTCCCTTTTCCTTTTTCATGCAATTTGTTTGTTGAACAAACTTGGGCACTAGGCCTATCAAGTACTCCCTTGTTCTGTATTTAGTTTCTTTTTAACAGTGTAATGAACTTGTTTTCATATTCCCTGACCATATTTCATCATGTTATTGTCCCGGAGCACCTCTGCAGTGACCAGAGTACGACCCCAACAGCAGCCCAGCTCTGCTGGGGACATCTCCCAAACAAACAAGAACAATGAAAGATGTACAAGCCTTTGCCTTAATTCTAGTTTGACCAAGTCTCTGAATTTTGAATCATCAAAGACCTGTAAATTTTGTCCTTCATAGAGATAGGAGTTATAGGATAGACTTAACTGGATTCCATTGCAGGGAGCCAGGATGACCCCCATTTTTCCTCTGAGATAATAAGACTCCATATCTGATTATTCTGCTCAGTTGTTTTGTTTCTGGAGTAGGAAGTTTTGCCAGTAGATCCAGAGTTTACTTGGATGAGCACTGCAACCATCATCGTCATCAGCACTACACTGATACCAATAAAATGCTAGAAGAGAGGGACAATTCCAGCATCTCTTCATCTTGTGAAACAGAAGGAAAAATCACCATGGAAGCAAAGGAAGCAAAAGCAACCAATCAAGATCAGGTACAAGCCTGAAAATTCCAAATTTACTGTGGAAATCCAATCACTTTTCTGTTTGCCTAGACAGAAAATTTTGGAATTTCCAGTAAGGAGATTAGTTAAAATCTATCAGCTTTTATCCAAATAGATAAAGAAATTTTATCTACCATGATAAAGAAATTTTATTTACCACCATGCTGAGACCACTCTCCGCATACATGAAGGTACTGGCAGAGGGACAAAGCCATGCGGGTTCCGGGGCCGAGACCTCCAAGCCTACTCGGATTGGAGTCGAGCATCTTCCACCCAGATCCTCCAAATTCCAGTAGGCGGGGGTCACACCCACCACCTGGCCCCCTGGCGCCGTGTAATCCCATCAGCGGCCAAGACTCAGAGACTATAAAATCCAGATCCCGGACGAGAACAGTGCAGTCTTCTGCCCCCGCGCCTGGGTGTTCCTTCCCGGGGCCCCTTGGAGGGGAGCGGGTTGAGCTTTCCTCCCCGCCCCGACCAGGGCTCCGGCAGCCGAAGACCTCCAGGACCAGCCACCACCGTGCTGAGACCACTCTCCGCATACATGAAGGTACTGGCAGAGGGACAAAGCCACGCGGGTTCCGGGGCCGAGACCTCCAAGCCTACTTGGATTGGAGTCGAGCATCTTCCACCCAGATCCTCCAAATTCCAGTAGGCGGGGGTCACACCCATCACCTGGCCCCCTGGCGCCGTGTAATCCCATCAGCGGCCAAGACTCAGAGACTATAAAATCCAGATCCCAGAACCGCACGGCCGCATTCGCGGCCGCCCGACATCTTATCAGAACTTTTTTTAATGACATCTTATTGTCTCATTCCTACTTTGGACAAACTTGCTGGCTATCGAATGTAGCCTGCCCACAGGGCAGAGTCTGGCAAACTCCCCATGGCCTACCAAATATGCCAAATACCAGTAACAATGATGGGTCTCATTCTCCTAAAGAGCCTTGAATATAATCTCAGGGCTAGGATGAAAGAGACGTTACTGGGGCCTGCTCGAGACAATCGACGAATAACAGGATGATGAAATGATGAAATGATGATGATGATAGACACAGATGTCAAGATTTAGGACTCAGTGATAAAGATTTGGGTCCCCAAGCCCTTTGCCCAAATTTATCCCCAACCAATAGTTTTGGAGTGAAGGTTATAAGCTCAGGGCAGAGGTAGTGTTGCGAGGAGGGTGTTGTGAGGAGGGTGGTCCTGGGTTGTACAGAAATGAAGTAATTAATGTGTAATAGACATGCCAGACGAATCCTCCCCTGGTTATTAGGCTGCACTGCGCATGATGTAGAGATTCATGTTCTGTGAATACCAATTCATATATGAGACTTTCATTATGGCAAACAACTGGTGAGAACTTAAATGTTGAGAAGTAAGAAGACATAAAAAAAAGAAGCTGCATAAAATTGATTGATGCGAGAATAAGCCCATGATAAATTCGCTGAAAAAATAAGGTGAGGACATTTTACATGTTTATAATTTTTCTCTTTCATTTTGGATATTTTTAGTCATGAAGGAAACATGTGTGCTTTATTCGGGAAGAGAAGGGAGGTTCTATTCTAAGCCTTTTATTATTTTTGCATGGGTTGGCTTATCAGGCTCACCTCCTGGGGGAGTCACAGACATCTTGGACCAGGGAATATGAGGCAGAGAATAAAGCTGTGGAGAAGACTGGCTTTCCTTCTTCATTAGGAAGAAGAGGGGAAGGATGAATTTAGGTTTTAGCGGAGCAGCCCGAGAAAACAGGAGAGGTGGCAGGAATTAAAAAAGGATGAGCTAAACAAAGGCTTGATTTGATGCAGTAAATGCCAACCATTGAATCTTTTATAGTTTGGTTTAAACAAAAACCTACAAAATGGAGGCGAATATAGTTTATTTTTCTTTTTGTTTTGTTTGCTGACTCATGCTCAGTGGTACTCAGGGCCTTTTCCTGGCTCTGCACATACATTTACATCATTTCTAGTGGTGCTGATGGTGAGACTTGGGTCAGCCACATGCAAGGCAAGAGCCCTATCTGCTAGACTATTGCTGTAGCTGCGACAGAGATGATGGACTAGTAATATCTGGGCACAGTTAATGTAAGGGCGTATAGGATTAATCCCTAATGTTTGTTGTTGTTGTTTGACCACTGTACCGTCTTTCTTCACCTACTTTGTTCTGGGGGCAGTTTGGGAACTTGATGATTCTCTTGAATATCTCAAAGCACAGGCAAGAAGTTTCAAACAAGATGGGAGAAAAAGTGTTCAGATAGAGGGAGGCATAACGGGGATCTGCACATGGATTCTCTTTTCATGTGGCCATTCACCTTCCTAAATGCAGTGCCCCAGGTAGAAGTAGGTTAGGATTCAGAGCCTAACATCAAAGATAGGGGGCTTTGTCTCAACGCGTTGAAATACAACTTATGGTGTTACTACAAATATATCTGAAACTTCAAAGGGATTCATTAAGTGATTTCCCCATTAAAGGCTCTGGAAGTTTACTAAACTGCAAAAGGTGCTTTTATCAAGCAAGTCTCAAGAGACATAAATAAAGACTTCCAGTCAAATACTGTATTGGGAGAGTGGGCTAAAAGGCCCTGAAGGCACAGTGGTTTGTGTGGATGCAGCTCTAGGATGAGTTTCTAATCCTTCTCATCTTAGTTTCCTCTTCTTTAAAATGGTGATAATGTGGGGCCTGAGGGATGACTCAAGCCACAGCAGATGAATGAGCCCCTGAGCTCCCTGGGTCTGGCTCAAGATCTCTAAAACAAAATACGAAAAATAGGAATGGCAATACCACATCTTACTGGGACAGTGAGGTGATAAAAAAATTGTGTTGGCAAACAAAGTCATTAACATTCATTTCTCTATAGGGAAACAAAAATGCTCAAAGTAAATATAACCAAAAATCTATAAGACTTGCTCTGGCAGAATTCTAACTTCACCAAAAGACACACAACGGAAGAGGAAGGTTTAACTAAATCCACCTGAGGTTCAGAAAGAACAAAAGGATGGGATGAAGGAAAGAGTCTGAAGGAAGGTCAGAACTTGATAAGTATGAAAATTCTTATTCACATTCTCATTCCTGTAATTTTAAGTCATCTTTTTTGGTCTAAAGGTTCCAGAACATTGGGGGGGGGTCCTGGGGGGGTTGGGGAGGGTGGGATGGAGCCTGGGAATATTGTAGAGGGGAGTTGACACTGATGCTAGCATTGGTAATGAAAATATTATACGCATAAAACTTAACTACCAATAGCCTGTAAATCATGGTTCTTTAATTAATTTTTAAAAAAAGATTCAAAAAATTCTTGTAAAATTTTGAACTTTCTAAAAGGTTGCTCAAAGAGTTAAGTTACAAAGAAGAGCTGGTGTTAGACAAAGTCACAATAAAAATTTGCTGTAACCCTGAATTCTGGAGAAAAAGACCTATCATTATTACACTCTGGTTTCTAGTTCAGAGACCAGTTCAGCCAAACATTTTGTTGATATTTTTTGAAACTCAGTGGCGAGTACATAAAAATGTCTGCAACCCAGATGAGGTTGTTAAATTCTTAAGAGTAAGACAAAAAGAAATAGTGATTTATTAGAGTATGCTGCTGGTTTGTGTTTTATTTTTGCTCTTCTAATCCCTGAGCCTACAATATCCCATCTAGTTGAATCTTGATTTGTTTTTGTCTCATATGAATGTGAACATCCATCCTCCCAGCAGAAATGGTAAATAGCTGTACACGTCTATGTCCTGAAGTGGTCATAAATAACCATCATTTACGGGGCTGGTGGGAGGACAACCTTTGGGCTTAGAGAGCTGCTGGCACTAACTCTGTTCTAGGAAGTTTTCTGCAGTGAAAGAAAGATGCAGAAAACATGACTTTTTTTTTACTATTTAAGATTGTTATTTCAAAATAATTATATACATAATAAAAAGAAATTGATATGTGATAGAGCAGTATTAAGTAGAAGTTTTCTATATCCTTTTTAATGGTAACCATTTAAAACTCATCAGTTTTAGGGCCAGAGAGTACAAGGATGAAGATTCACACCTTGCACATCATGGCCAGCCCTGGCTCTGTCCCTGACATTGCATGTGGTCCCTTGGTACGACCAGGAGTCACCTCCGAGTGCAGAACGAGAAGAAACCCCTGATACCACCTGATGACCCTAATCTTCCAGCTGATCCTCTTCCCCTCCTCCAAAAATACCAGTTTGAAGATAAACAAATCAAACACGAACACTTTCTGTCTTTTTTCCCCTTTTTTTCTTTTTTGGGTCACACCTGCCGATGCACAAGGATTACTCCTGGTCATGCTCTCAGGAAGTACTCTTGGTGGTGCTGGGGGGCCAGGGGTGCACATGGGATGCTGGGAATCGAACCCCGTTGGTTGCATGCTAGGCAAAAGTCCTACCTGCTGTACTATAGTTCCAGCCCCAACAGGAGCACTTTCTTTCTTTTTTATTTTTTAAACAATTTTATTGATTTACCATGGGTTATAGTTACAAGTTTTCATGTTTGAGTTACAATTACACAATGATCAAACACCCATCCCTCCACCAGTGCACATTACCTACAACCAATATCCCCAGTATAATAAACACTTTCTTTTTTTCTTTTTTTTTCTTTTTGGGTCACACCCTGTGATGCAAGGGGTTACTCCTGGCTCTGCACTCAGGAATTACCCCTAGTGGTGCTCAGGGGACCATATGGGATGCTGGGAATCGAACCCAGGTTGGCCGCGTGCAAGGTAAACGCCCTACCCGCTGTGCTATCGCTCCAGCCCCAATGAACACTTAAAATTTCTAAAACAGGAGTTATAGAGACAGCTTTGTGGGTTGAGTGGCGCCTGACTGTGGGCTAGAGGCCCAGGTTTGATCCCCATCGCACTGCTAAGAGCATCTTCTAAGCACCAAGCTAGAAGCACCATAGCTGTGGCCACAAAACAATAACAAAAACCCAAAACATTTTTTTAAAAATTAGAAATAAAGCTAGAGTTCTTTTTCGCCATCCATTAACTATTGATGCCCCCTTACTCAAGCATCTACAATTGCTACGGTTGTAAGTTTCCTCCTTGGTCTTTGTATCCTATAAAGTATGCTGATTTGGGTTTTAATTTTCCACAAATGATACTCCACATTTATTACTCAACAACTTACTTTTTTTTTTACTTAATAATATGTCTTGGATGTCTTTCCCCATTAGACATATGTATCTCTTTTACTTCTTTAATATGTTATGTATTTTGACCATACTGTAATTTACTTGTGCACCATGAATATTTAGATATTTCCAATGGAGCATTATTGTTCCTACTTCCTGGCACATGTGTGAAGTACTAGGAAATATCTATTCTAATTCTTTTTTTCTTTTTTTTTCTTTTTTTTGGGGTCACACCTGGCGATGCTCAGGGGTTACTCCTCGCTCACGCTCTCAGGAATTACTCCTGGTTGTGCTCAGGGGACCATATGGGATGCTGGGAATCGAACCCAGGTCTGCCTTGTGCAAGGCAAACGCTTTATCTGCTGTGCTATTGCTCCAGCTCTGGAAGCATCTATTCTAGAGAGAAGATAAGTACCAGCTTTTCTGTGGTTTAATAATTCAAAATAATATACAAATAAGTTGCTTATTGATTTGCCAATTTTAAATCTAAAATTATTGCACTATGAAAGATGAAGTATTTATATTACTTTTTATGACCTTTCACCTGCCCTCTGTGTGTTTTCAGAAGTCCGGCGGTGTTCTATCTCTCCCACCACCCGCCGTTTGGGGTCTCCAGCCGTTTCCCCCACCCCAGGGAGGTTGATGGCGATGGGTAGGCGAAGGAAGGAACGAGGGCCAGGCTGGTCGGTATCAATTGTAGTTTATTCCAATATTCACTCTCACCCCTGACTCTTCCCTCTGGAGCCTGAGCTCCTGAGCCCAAGCCCGTGCCTCAGCCTGAGCCTCAGTCTCTGCTCTCTCGAGCCCAAGCCCCAGCCCAAGCTTGAGCCTGAGTCTGAGCCTCAGCTTCCTCCTCAGCCTGAGTCTTCTTTCGCCCTGCTCTCTTGAGTTCAGGCCCCCTCCAAGCTTACAGTCTTAGTTTATATAGCAATCACATAGGGTGGTGACACAAAGGTGGGTTGAACATCAACAAATCAACAAAGAGAGGTAAGACCACTCCTTAACTCAGGGATAAAATCTCATCTAAAGAGATTATTCCAGATTACTAGGAGATCCGCTCATAGGTGGGATCCCAACAAGGGTGTGTTCTTTCCTCAGATAGTAATCTATTTAAATAGTTGTAGTAAGTCTACTTCCAATATTTCTGGCAATGTCATTCTCGTGATAGCACAGTGGTAGGGCATTTGCCTTGTGCCAGCCAGCCCGGCTGATCTGGGTTTGATTCCTCCACCCCTCTCAGAGAGCCTGGCAAGCTACCGAGAGAATTCAATATGCCAAACATAGTAACAAGAAGTCTCACAATGGAGAAGTTACTGGGCCCGCTCGAGCAAATCGATGAACAACGGGAGGGCAGTGGCAGTGGCAGTGGCATGAGCACAGTAAGAGATATAACCTTACAGTGTGGTTCTTCCTGAGAACATCTCACTATATATTCCGATATATCTATATCTGTATCTATCTATCTATATCTATCTATCTATCTATCTATCTATCTATCTATCTATCTATCTATCTATCACTGTCCTCAGGCCAGGTTAGTCTTCCTAGCCCCAGCAGGGTCCTAGTCTCGTCATTACTTTTGGATCATGACAGCATTTGTCCATGATCATGCCCTCAACTTATAGTTGAGTATCGTGGCGCTTTGTCCTGGCCCATTTCAATGCCAGGGTAGCTCACAGCTTGCCCTGGGTCCATTCAGTTCCTCGTTGGGACCCTGCTTTTGGGGTGCTAGAAACTAAGTGCAACTGAGTCAAGCAAGCAGATGCCCAGGAGTAAATATTACAAAGCATAATATAGCTGTCTTCCTGTGTTCATACAGAAAGGACATTGCTTTAAGGCAAACTATGCAAAAGATATAATTTACAATGCAAGTTTTGGTGTCCTTAGAAGGATCTGATTTTAGAAGCTAACATAATCTGATTAAGTAGAAAAGGTGATTAGTCGATTGGGGAGGAGAGCACAGAGAAGAGTTTACAGATAAAGAGGGAATGAGAGCACTGTAATGGGTGTAACCTGATAAACCTAAGCTCCCTGTGGCAAGGGAGAAAGGACAAACCAATGTTATCCTCCACCCTCAATGTGTAAATTTTGTACATTTTGTAGTCATTATTTTATTAATAACCCATTTATTGATCACTTTTACAAGTTTACATATGCACAACTGGTTCTTAATCAATCAGCTTTAGACAATATATTTTGATCTTTACTATGAATATGTCCTATGAGGATATTAGCACTTCCTGTTCCTCCTCCTCTCTTCTCTTCCCTCTGTCACTAGTTATATTGTCACCTTTATCTTGTCTTTTACACTCTGTTCTGCTTCCCTGCGATCCTACATATTTCCACTATGAACTTATTCTAAACATTGGACACCTTCTGACAATTTTTAGCTTTACAACTCCAAACAACATTCTTAGAATATCAAAGTATTGTTATGGAATCCTAGAGAAGGAGAAGTATTATTAAAGAAAACTGTTTGAGCTTCAAGTTCAAATGTATTGCATTTTCCTATGCCAACATATGCTGGAAATTATGTTGCATTTTATTTGCTTCATAATGGAGATAAACTTTCTTTTTTTATTTTTTTTTATTAATGAAACACCATGAGGTACAGTTGTAGATTTACAATTTTTTGTGCTTGGGTTTGATTATACAATGATCAGATACCCATCCCTCCACCAGTGCCCATTTTCACCACCATGGATAATATCCCCCCCCACCCCCATCCCCCCATCCCCCCCTGCCTCTGTGGCAGGGCAATCCCCTGTGTTCTCTCTCTCCTTTTGGGTGTTGTGGTCTGCAAAAGAGGCATTGAGTGGCAAACATGTTCAGTCCATTGTCTACTTTCAACATGCATCTCCCCTCCTGGGAGGATCCTCCAAACACCCTTTATTTGGTGTTCCCTTCTCTATCTGAGCTGCCCTTTCCTCTAGAATGCCCGACTGGCCACTAAGCTATGGAGTAATCCTCCTGGTGCTGATCTCAGCTATTCTTGGGTATTAATCTCATATTTTGTTACTTTATATCCCCCAGATGAATGCAATCTTTCTGTCTATCCCTCTCTTTCTGACTCATTTCGCTTAGCATGATACTTAATGGAGATAAACTTTCTAACCAAGTTCTTCCAACTCTGGTATTTCAAGTCTTCCTTCCTTCCTTCCTTCCTTCCTTCCTTCCTTCCTTCCTTCCTTCCTTCCTTCCTTCCCCCTTCCCTCTCTCCCTCTCTCCCTCTCTCCCTCCTTCCTTCCCTTCCTTTCTTCTCCCCACCATTCTTTTCAGGGTGGCTTTCAAACAGTGCTGAGAGAGAGGACCCTGGAGCTACTCCCCACAGTATTTGGTCAATAGGGCTGTGTGGTTCAATGACCCGTCTGAGAACACAGTGTTTTGCTTGTGCTATGCTGCAGTGGAGCTGTACTAGGGCCACCCCGGAAGTGCTCAGGGGCCCTCAGGGTGATGCTGGGTGCAGGTAACCTAACCAGGGCCCCAACACATGCAAACTGTGCTTTTAACCCCTGTGCTATCTCCCTGCCCATCCCCTAATCATTTCTTTTGCACTTCTGCAATCCTTTCTCTCTCTCCCTCTCTCTCTCACTATATATGTATACATATATTATAAAAGATTCGATTTATTATATATATAATAAGACCTCCAGGACCAGCCACCACCATGCTGAGACCAACTCTCCGTACACATGAAGGTACTGGCAGAGGGACAAAGTCACGCGGGTTCCGGGGCCGGGGCCGAGATCTCCAAGCCTACTCGGATTTGGGCCGAGCATCCTCCACCCAGATCCTCCAAATTCCAGTAGACAGGGGTCACACCCACCAACTGGCCCCCTGGCGCCGTATAATCCCATCAACGGCCAAGACTCAGAGACTATAAAAACCAGCTCCCGGAACTGCATAGCCGCATTCGTGGCCATGCGACATCCTATTATGACATCTTATTATCTCATTCCTACTTTGGACAAACTGGCAGGCTACCAAATGTAGCCTGCCCACAGGGCAGAGTCTGGCAAACTCCCCGTGGTGTACCCAATATGCCAAATACCAGTAACAATGATGGGTCTCATTCTCCTAAAGAGCCTAGAATATGGCACTTTCTTAAAAATCTCAGGGCCAGGATGAAGGAGACGTTACTGGGCCCTGCTCGAGGCAATCAATGAATAACAGGATGGTCGTGATTCGTGATTTTTTCTATTTATTATTTTATTATTATTCCTCCCCCCCTTTTTTGATTCACCGTGAGATATAGTTATACAGCTTTCATGTTTGAGCTTAGGTCATACAATCATCAAACATCCATCCCTTCACCGGTGCACATTTTATACCACCAAATCCCCAGTATTCCTCCCCCCACCCCCAGTCCAACCCTTCCCCTGCCTGTGTGGCAGACAATTTCCCCCACACTCTCTCTCTACTTTGGTTATATTCAATATTCCTATACCAGTCTCACCACCACTCAAACCTGCCGAAAGGCAATGCTAGGATGATGGAGACGTTACTGGGGCCTGCTCGAGGCAATTGACGATTAACAGGATGATTTGTGATTTTTTGTGATAATATATGTGTGTATATGTGTTCATACGTATATGGAACAGCTAAATTACTTATTTTACCTTTATGTATGGTAAAATTTCCACTTATCCACTTTCTTTTTTCTAGAAAGTCATCACATCCTCTCCTCTATGACTGACTCCTTCCTAAGTATCTTCTGTCCAACTTTTTTCTTGTTGTAGTAAGGATTTAGAGGAAAGGAAAAAAATATACAAATTCAGTTGTGAATTGTGAACCAGACAGAGTGATGAGTCTTATTTCTTTTTTTCTTGTTTGCTTTTGGGCCACACCTGGAAATTCTTGGGAGTTACTCCTGGCTTTGCACTCAGGAATTACTCCTGGAGGTGCACAGGGGACCATAGAGAATTCTGGGACTCAACCTGGGTTGGCCTTGTGCAAGGAAAACACTCTACCTGCTGTACTATCTTTCTGGCCCCAGGCAGTGGTTTTTAGGTTCCTTCAAACTCCAGTGTTTGTTTAAAGACATTTTCAATGTAGAGTTCCAGTTTCAGAAAACACGGCAACTCTTCGCTTTTAATTAGTCAGAGACACGTATCAGTGGCTTGTAAGCTCAACCACAAATCTTAATGCTAACCAAAACCTATTGAAAATGGTGCACGTCCATTACTGATTTTGTTACAAGGCTCTTACTATAAAAAACTTGACCTTTATAGACTTACATGTTTCAGTCCTGGTTAGGTGGAAGTTCTGAAAGAAGACTCCAGTACCCTGGCAGATCTACAGTTAGGCTTCTCCATAGCTCATCTTTTTTCCAGAACTGCTCTAGAAAAAAATATTGCCATTAGCATTATCTTGCCATTTGCCTTGGAAAGTAGGATAATGCAGGTGGCAGGCATTTGAGATTTTGGGAATTTGATACTTCATAGCTGTGAAAATGTTTTCCCACTTCATTTCTTAAGCTCTGCTCCCTCATTTACAAAAGGGGGAGTATAATAATAGTGCCCATGTCATGTAGTCATAAAGGTAAAGGTAAAGGCCCTCCCGTTGATCGTCGATTTGCTCGAGCGGGCACAGTAACGTCTCCATTGGAGACTTTGTTGTTACTGTGTCTGGCATATCGAATGCTCTCGGTAGCTTGCCGGGCTCTCCGAGAGGGGCGGAGGAATCGAACTCGGGTTGGCCATGTTGGCCGCTTGTAAGGCGAACGCCCTACCGCTGTGCTATCGCTCCTGCTCATATGACATTATGTAGTCATAATGACAATTAAAGGCAATAGTAAATGCAGAGCAGCTGGTGCTGACACAAAATAAGTATTCAGTGACTGTCAGTGACTCCTGTACTTGGTGATGCTGGAAATCTGATCTCATAATGAGCCTAGTTTCCAGACTATAACCAGGCCTCCATGGGAAACTCCTAAGTAAAGAGGGAATGTGGTCTCCACCTTCCCAGAATTCCTATTGTAAGAAATGCCTAATACTTCTTGCTCTATAGCATTCTCTTTGGTTTTTATCCATGGCAAGTTTTTTTTAAAACAAATAATTTAATAACCCTTTGTTCCAGTGAAGAGACGTAGCTCCTCATCTCAGGGAATACTCAGAGAAAATAAGGTACAGATAGTCTAAATAAATATAGAGTACATTTAATTACAGTTAGTTCATAAAATCATTCATTCATTCAATATTTGTTATTCAGTGACTGAGTGAAGAGATTGTGTTAGATTGTATTAACAAGATAGTAAATCTTGTTAAATATCCTAACATTATCTCTTCACTTCTTTCTTCAAGGAGTTTAAAATCTAGTAGAGAAGATTTATACGCAGAGCAAATACATTAGGGTGAGGTTGTGACTGACAAATTGGAATAAGGCATTTTTCTTGTTGCCTCATTTCCAGGCCCAACTTATTTTTCTTCCTTCTCTGACCACTACTGGTCTCTTATGATATGTCTGTACCAATGCTTGTTATTGAGGTAATAAAAAAAAGTTTTGTGGACTGAGTTTAAAAAGGTAAAGGTAAAGGCCCTCCCGTTGATCGTCGATTTGCTCGAGCGGGCCCAGTAACGTCTCCATTGGAGACTTTGTTGTTACTGTGTCTGGCATATCGAATACTCTCGGTAGCTTGCCAGGCTCTCCGAGAGGGGCGGAGGAATCGAACTCGGGTTGGCCATGTTGGCCGCTTGTAAGGCGGAGTTTAAAAGGGATAAAATAAACCAGTGGAAATAAATATCTAGTTCCCTGCTCTTTGGGATGGACTTAACCTCTGTGCAGGCAAATGAGTTTTCCAGAGTTCCCATTGTTCATAGTAACTCTTTATTTCTTTTCTTTTTTTTTGGCCTTAAATTATGATTTTATTTTATTACTTTATTTAAATGGGCTGGAGCGATAGCAACAGTGGGTAGGGAGTTTGCTTTGCATGAGGCTGAACTGGGTTCGATTCCTCCATCCCTCTTAGAGAGCCCAGCAAGCTACCGAGAGTATCTCGCTCGCACGGCAGAGCCTGGCAAACTCCCCGTGGCATATTTGATATGCCAAAAAAACAGTAACAACAAGTCTCACAATGGAGACATTACTGGTGTTTGCTCGAGCAAATTGATGAACAACAGGAGGACAGTGCTACAGTGCTACTTTATTTAAACATCATGGTTTATAGAATTATTCATAATACACTCCATGTTCCAAGCCAAATCCCACTATCTGAGTGACCTTTCCTCCACCCCCACTGTCCCCGTTTTCCCAACCAACCCCCAAGACCCCCCCCTCACCCTTAGCAGGCACACAATAATTTTTTTTTTTTTGCTTTTTGGGTCACATCCAGCAATGCACAGGGGTTACTCCTGGCTCTGCACTCAGGAATTACTCCTGGCGGTGCTCAGGGGACCACATGGGATGCTGGGAATCGAACCTGGGTCGGCCGAGTGCAAGGCAAACGCCCTACCCGCTGTGCTATTGCTCCAGCCCAAATTTACTTTTTATTGCTTGTTACAACTGAATGAATAAAGGAATGATCAAAAATACTTCATAAAGAAAATTGTTATATTTCACGGTGGAGTTGTTACGTCTTTGAGGGTTTATTAAGCTGTTGGTTGCTTCTTTTAGGTCTTCTGTGTTATTGTTTTTGCTTGTTGAATTTGGTTGACTTGTCTGTTACTTTGCCATCTAATTTGGTATACTTCTACTAGAATTTCAGTACCGTGCAATTTGGAGGTGTAGCTACATAGTCAGAAACTTCAAGATCCGTTGAACTGGGCTGAATGCACAGATTCTTAGAGAAGAACAGAGTTAGGCCATAGGCCATTGGTGTGGTGGTAGCAGTGGGTTGTGGATGGGGCTTCCGGGTTTCCCAGAATTTTCAGCAGGCAAGGGGACTGGACGGTGAGGGGACACTCGTGTGCCATGGATTTCAGCTGCTTGGCTTTCATCTCCTTGGAGATTTGGTTTCTGAATCTGAAAAAGATCAGACCCATGGGTGAGTTGACACGTCAGCGACTCCTAAATCTTTCTTTTCTGTAAAAACCTTTAAAATTGGGATTCTGTGGTTTGCAATGCTAGTCATCATGGTTCCTCATACACATAATTCCAGTACCATACCCAATCACTAGTGTACGCCATCCCCCCACCAAGGATCCCAAGAATCCTCCCTCCCAATTCACCCGCTCCACTCAATTGCATGGATTAGTTTATTCACACTTTCTAGCCCCCTACAGGACTTTCTAGCCCTCTCTATTTGTTGCTTTCTTCACTCTTTGATAGTCTCCATTTCATTGTGCTCTTATGAGCACATACCTACGTGGAAATTGGGAAATTTTTCACTTGCAAATTGCACAATATCTCCAACTTAGTATATTCTATTTCTGGAAGTAGGATGAGGTGGATTAAATAACCCAAACCTTTGAAGCTAGACAAACATGAATCCAAATCTTAATTCTTCTAACTAGATTGAGCCTGGGCTCTTAAGCTCTCGGAGTCTCAGTTCCTTCTTATATAAAATTAAAATAATTGTGCTGTGTCAGACATTACTAATTCTATCTTCTGGTCCAGCCTATCCTTAATGACAGCATTAGAATTTTTAGTGGATCATAAGGCAGCCTAGAATGGAACAAGCTTTCTTTTGTCTTGTTAACAAATGTTGGTTAAAGTATGTAGGTAGATGTAATGTATGTGGTTGAATGTTTAACGCTTCTTTTGGTATGCTTGTTTTATTTTTGTTTGGGGTCCACTCCCTGCAGTGCTCAGGGCTTACTCCTGACTCGAAGATCAGGTATCACACCTGGAGGTTCCGGGAACCAAGTGGGATGCCAGGGATCAAGCCCTGGTCAGCTATGTGCAAGACAAAGGCCCTATCTGTTGGTCCCCCTGGTCCCCTGTTTAACTGATTCTGTGCACACTCATATACTAATGCACAGAGGATGGACATATGTAAGTGTTGCTCATAAGTTTATTTGAAATGTTTCCAATGCTAAATCATCTGCCACACAGGTAGGGGGAGGGCGTGGGATGGAGGGTGGATACTGGGTTTTTCATGGTGGAAAATGTGCACTGGTGAAGGATCAGGTGTTTCATCATTGTATGACGGAGACTTAGACCGAAAACTTTGTAACTGCTCTCACAGTGTTTCAATTAAAAAAAGAAAAGAAAAGAAAACAAACAAAACAAACACTGTCCTCCTGTTCTTCATCGATTTGCTCAAGCGGGCCCAGTAAGTCTTCATCGAGAGACTTATTGTTACTGTGTTTGCATATTGAATACGTCACAGGTAGCTCGCCAGGCTTTTCCGTGTGGGCGAGAAACTCTCGGTAGCTTGCTGGCTCTCCGAGAGGGGTGGAGGAATTGAACCCAGCTCGGCCGGGCTGGCTGCGCACAAGGCAAATGCCCTACCGCTGTGCTATCGCTCCAGCCCAAAAAGAAAAGAAATGTTCATCTAAAAAAAGATGCACAAATAATAAAATATGTGGACTGGAGGCTGGAGAGCTAACCCATGGGCTGGATCATATACTTTGCGAACAGGAGACTCCAGCACCACAGCACCACCAGGATGATCCTGAGCACTGAGCCTGGAGCATCTTCTGAGCAACATTACTTATGGCCCCAAATGAATACATTGATACAGTGTTTTGTTACTCTATAATAAGCCTTATATAAATCCTATGAGAATCCATATAATCAATAGATTCTCATAGAAAGCTTTGGCTATCAGATGCTGAACTCCTATCTATAAGCTCTGATTTCAATTCAACCATGATTTGATATATGAAGTTCTGTTCTAATCCTAATTATTTCTCCCAAAATGTATTATCATAAAATCTGGAATAAAGTCTATTAAATATTTTAATAGTTGTATAAATTATATTTGCTAAAGCAAATCTCTTTCAGTTTTTGCATGGCATGTTGGAACCTCACTCATCTGTCAATAAAGTAAGTGACATGTGCTGAATTGGATAATAGTTTTCAAATATTAGAAGAAATTTTCCTTAATGTTTTGTGTTGTTCCTAATCCAATGGCTCCAGATACTTGAGACTTAAAAGTCTAATCTGCACTTCCTTTTATTTTTCCTTTTATCACTTTCCTAAGTTTAGACAAATAGAATAATGACCCAAACTAAATCTATAACATCTGCTGATTTTCTCTGGTGTAAATATTCTCATTATGGCTGAGTTCAAACTATCAACATAAGGTCACTGAACACAACTTTGGGAAGAATTGTATAGTAGTTACCCTGAATGAAAGCATAGATTAAAATTTCATATGTTTTGTTTATTTGAAAGTTTTCTGGATTGACTCTATTTTCTTTTTTTTCTCTGTATTTATTTGTTTATTTTTATTTTTCTTGTGAAAGATGAGTTTATTTATTTATTTATTTTGGTGTTAAAAATTTTTTTTAATGAATCACTGTGAGATACCATTAGAGACTTACAAACTTTCATGCTTACATTTCAGTCATACAATGACTGAGTACTGATCCCTTCACTAGTGCCCATTCTCCACCACCAATGTTCCCAGTATCCCTCCCACCACCCCACTCTATCCCCTCCCACTCTTATTTTCTAACTGCTTGTTTCTCTTTCTGTTTCATGTGAAAGAAGTCTCTTTATACTATCTGTCATATTATCTATCACTAGAAAGTGAGCTCCATGAATATAAAATACCTTGATTTTATTCAGTCTTGCCTCTGGTAGCACCTGCCACATTAGAAGCATTCAAAATTATTTGTGAAATGAATGAAAATGTTGCAAATATTTCTCCAGATAATTTGTTTTTTATTTTATTATGCTTATATATATTTTTTTCTTTTTGGGTCACACCCAGCGATGCACAGGGGTCACTCCTGGCTCTGCACTCAGGAATTACTCCTGGCGGTGCTCAGGGGACCATATGGGATGCTGGGATTCGAACCCGGGTTGGTCACGTGCAAGGCAAACGCCCTACCCGCTGTGCTATCGCTTCAGCCCCTATGCTTATATTTTTTACTATTCAAAAATGTTAAATTGTATGTTCTCAAATATGTCTGCCCTTTCATTTATCTCTGAGTTTGGAGCGATAGCACAGCGGGTAGGGCGTTTGCCTTACACGCGGCCAACATGGCCGACCCGAGTTCGATTCCTCCGCCCCTCTCGGAGAGCCCGGCAAGCTACCGAGAGTATTCGATATGCCAGACACAGTAACAACAAAGTCTCCAATGGAGACGTTACTGGGCCCGCTCGAGCAAATCGACGATCAACGGGAGGGCCTTTCATTTATCTCTGAGTTTTCTGTCCTATTTAAGAATGCCTTTCTCATCACAAGGTTAATTATTCTTTTTTCTAAAAGTTTTATTTTTCTGTTATGGTTAAATCTGGACTCCATCTGGAATTTATTTTTATATATGACACTGCATTCCTTCCAGATGGCTAGCCCATTGTGCCACTTCTGTAAATAAATTATTTTTCTCGGCTAAACTGAAATTCTACCTTTGTAATACTTTGAGTTCCCATGTATGTCAAACTCTATTTTCAATTCTTTAATTTGTTCCCAGATCTGTTTGCCTATTTCTGGACATTTATAATACTTTTTGATACCCTGGCTATAATAAAATAACAGCACAAATGAATTTACTGTTCTAGCAATTTCAGTTTTTTCCTTGCCGAATGCCTGTGAGCAAGGTACTATTAATATCCTAATTTTACTGATTAGGAAATGAAGGGGCAGGGAGGTTGAGAAACAACTTAGCAACATAGCACTTGAAACAGCAGTGTTGCTCAGAGCACGCTCTTCTTTGTTGTTGTTGTTGTTGTTGTTGTTTTGTTTTGTTTTGGGGTCACACCTGGCGATGCTTTCTCCTCACTCTGCTCTCAGGAATCACTCCTGAAGGTGCTCATGGGAACTTAGGGGATGTCAGGACTTGACCCAGGATCTGCTGCGAGTAAGACAAGCTTCCTATCTGCTGTGTCCCTTTGTTCCCAGGAGTGCTGCTCTTAACCAGTTAGCCCAGTTGCCTCTGTGTGACTCTTACACCTTAGCTATTTTTCAAAAGTAAGTTTCTTAGCTATTCATGGTGCTTACTTTTCCATAATCTTTTCTTTAAAATTATAAAAATAAATTTAGTTCCCAAAACAAAAGAAACCTTTCTATTGGGATTCTAATTAGAACTATATTAACTTCATATCTTAATTCTGGGAGGCAATTTTGTAAATTGTCTTCCTACCTAGGGGCATGATAAGTCTTCCTCATTCCATATATTCTTTATTTTCCTAATATAGATCCTGTGTCTTATAAAACTTTATCCCAAATATTTAATATTTGGGTAGCACTGTAGACTGTCACTCTAGCACTGTCCTCCTATTGTTCATCGATTTGCTCAAGTGGGCACCAGTAACGTCTCCACTGTGAGACTTGTTGCTACTGTTTTTGGGATACTGAATAAGCCACGGGGAGCTTGCCAGACTCTGCCACGCAGGTTGGATACTCTCGGTAGCTTGCCGGGCTCTCCAAGAGGGACAGAGGATTCAAATCCGGGTTGGCCCCGCGCATGGCAAATACCCTACCTGCTGTGCTATCACTCCAACCCTGTGCTTTCACTCCAGCCCAATATATTTGGGTACTGCTGAAAATGAAGTTTACCCCACCATTGAAAGTATAGGGGAAAGCATATTGGTGTGTGTGTGTGTGTGTGTGTGTGTGTGTGGGTGTGTGTGGGTGTGTAGCCCAGGTTTGACTCCTGGTATACCATGGTCTCACCAAACACCACTGGGAGTAGCAGCCTCTGAGCACTGCTGGGTGTGGCACCAAAACAAAACAACCCCAAATCCAATCGTACTTACATATGTTTATTCATATGTGTTCTCTCACACTTGAGTCTTTCATTGATTCAAATACATTTTTGTCATTTGAAATTTCTAGAAACATAATTATATCAATTGAAAGCTGAGGTAATGTATTTTCCCTCCCTTCCCCCTCCCTCCCTCCCTCCCTCTCTCCTTTCCTCCCTTCCTCCCTTTTGATTTTACTTTTCATTCATTTTATCATTAATGCTTTGGTTTGGGGCCACACCTGGTTGTGCTCAAGGCTTTCTTTCGGGTCTGTGCTGAGAAATCACGCCTTGCAGGATTCAGGGGACCATAAGTAGTGCTGAGGATGAGCTGTTATCTTTAATTTACATTTTTCTTCATGTTTCCTCATTTTGTTACCTTCCTAAGGTCTCAAAAATACTGAATAATCATGGTGATAGCAGATATTCTGTACTGTTTTGCTTTCAATTCCCATGTTTTAGTAATTCAACTTTTAGTGTGAGAGTTGCTATTAGTTTTTGATAAATAGGATTTGTCATGTGTTGTGAAATCTTATATTCTGTGTTTAAAAGAAACTTGATAGAGACTTTCCTGAAAGTGGCAACATTCTATATTGGTACATGACATTACTAATATCACATTTAATGCTGAAGGGAATATTATAAGTCAGCATTAATAAAAACAGAAAACAAAAAACAAATTTTGATCTGCCATGCCAGAAAACTGTATTTAAAAATTTTCTCTCTGAGGAAAATTTTATAAAATCATTGTCATATGAAGAGGCAATCAAGAATATGCAGTCATAATATTGTAGAGGTGTACCAAGCAGTTAATAAAAATATTATGATATCATTTTTGTGTTTTTAATGCTGTAGAATATATTAGCTCCACTTTAAAATTATCATGATTTCTACATCATTCCAAAGAAATATCCATGTTTATATCTAATTTTGCATTTTAATTTTATATTATTCTTCTTTCTATTTTTTGATTTGTTTTTTTGAGCCTCACCTGGTAGTGCTCAGGATTTATTCCTAGCTCTCTACTCAGGGATCACATCTGGTAATCTCAGGGCACCGGATGGAGTGCCAGGGATTGAGCCTGGGTCAGCCGCATGCGAGGCAAATGCTCTACCCGCAGTACTATCACTCTGGCCCCAATTTTTTTTTGAAGAATCCCATTCTTCACCTCTTCCCACAGTTTATGTGCTTTAGATGTGTTTGCAGAGACTTGAACATACCTCCCTGTTGCCCTAATTCTGTTTGAAACATTTTTTCTTTCTCTCTTCTCTTGTTTTGCTTTTGGCCCAGACCTGGCAGTGAACAGGGGCTCCCCTCTCCTCCTCCCTGCCATGGTGCTTGTCAGCTCTCTGAGCCATTTCCCTCAATCCCACCACGATTTCTTACATGGTGATGATGGTGATTTTCATATACTACTTGGGGAGAATTTCTAAGCGACTGGAGGCAGAAAGTAACACCATTTCCCAGGTTTCTTAGTGTGCTCCCAAAAATGATCTTTAAAAGATGAAATGCAAAATGCTTTTTGGATTACATGTTCTTTTTTTTTTAATTAAACACCAAAATCACCTTGTGTCTTGATCCTTTGATTCCTTCCAGAGGAATCAAAGATTCAAACAAAAAATGAAGCCATAAAATACAAAAGAGAATTTCTATACAATATTAACTCAGGAAAAGGCTTTTAAAGCTTGATACAAACCCTAGTGGCACTAAAAGAAAGAATTCATCATCACTTAACTTCCCGTTAGTCGTTGATTTGCTCGAGCGGGCGCCAGTAACATCTCCATTTGTCCCTGTCACGTGCTAGTGTAGCCCAATGACATCTGTTCTCTCTGGGAACATGAAGAGCCTCAAACCGATCGTTCATGATCTTGATGAAGAAGTCTGACCATCTGGTAGGTGGGCGGCCACACGGTCTTTTGACATTCCATGGAATCCAGTCAGTAACAGCTCTAGTCCAGCGGTCATCTTTAAATCTCATTACATGACCAGCCCATCTGATTTTTGACACCTTGGCAAATGACACAGCGTCCCTGATTCTTGATCGTCGACGGATGTCAGAACTCCAGATTCTTTCTCTCATTTGAGTGAAACGTGATATTCCAAGCATAGCTCTTTCTATTCTTCTTTGGGAGACCTGAATGGCGTTCTCATCTTGTTTGCGTAGGGCCCAGGTCTCTGAGGCATATGTTAATGCAGGAAGAACAGTGGAATCAAAGAGATGTGCCCGGAGCCGGAGGTTCTTCGTCCTCTTAGCAGGATTGGCAGAACCTCTTAGGATTGGCAGAACACTAGATGAAGGACAACCATGCGAGCAAGCCAGGTTCCGCAAAGGATTCAGCACCATCGACCATATCCACACGATAACCAAGCTCATTGAGGTTTCTCGGGAGTTCAAGATCCCGCTCTGTTTAACGTTCATTGATTTAAAGAAGGCCTTTGATTCTGTAGAGACGGAAGCCGTCATTGAAACCGTAGCCAATCAGGGCATTCAAGCCCAATACATCAGGATCCTCCGTGAGCTGTATTGCGGATTCACTACCAGGATCTCACCATTCTACAAAGAAGTGATCGTTGATGTCAAGAAAGGGGTTCGGCAGGGTGATACCATTTCACCGAAACTCTTCAGTGCCACCCTGGAGAACATCATGCGATGACTGGAATGGGAAGGAATGGGAGTGAAGATAGATGGTCGGCAACTACACCACCTCCGCTTTACTGATGACATTGTTTTAATAACACCAAACATCAGCCAAGTGGCACAAA
This sequence comes from Sorex fumeus, assembly GCF_029834395.1. Lineage (NCBI taxonomy): Eukaryota > Metazoa > Chordata > Mammalia > Eulipotyphla > Soricidae > Sorex > Sorex fumeus. Next base: position 3,858,514 of record NW_026606060.1, on the reverse strand, counting down.
TGCTGGCCGACTTTGACCGTGAGTGTGGAAAGGCAGGACTACAAATGAATCTTAAGAAGACAATGTTCATGAGAAACAGCCTCGTTCCTGATGCCCCATTCGCTCTCAACGGAACGACCATCTCTGAATGCAACAGCTATGTGTACCTAGGTAGAGAAGTCAACATGACAAATGACCTGGCACCCGAGCTGCGCAGGAGGAAGAGAGCGGCTTGGAACACCTTCAAGAATGTCGAAGAAATAGCTAAGAGGACGAAGAACCTCCGGCTCCGGGCACAAAAGAAAGAATTAATACATTTTATTTTTTTATTTTATTTTATTTTTTAAATTTTTATTAGTGAAACATCATGAGGTACAGTTGTAGACTTACAAATTTTTGTGCTTGGGTTTGAATTATACAATGTTTGAGTACCCATCCCTCCACCAGTGCCCATTTTCCACCACCATGGATCCCAGTATCCCTCCCACCCCTCAGCCCCCATCCCACCCTGCCTCGGTGGCAGGGAATTCCCTTCTGTTCTCTCTCTCCTTTGGGGTGCTGTGGTTTGCAAGAGAGGCATTGAGTGGAAATCATGTTCGGTCTAAGTCTACTTTCAGCATGCATCTCCCATCCTGGGAGGATCCTCCCAACACCCTTTATTTGGTGCTCCCTTCTCTATCTGAGCTGCCTTTTCCCCTAGCATGTGTGGCTGGCCTCCAAGCCATGGAGTGAACCCCCTGGTACTAATCTCTGCTATTCTTGGGTGTTAATCTCCTATTTTGTTACTTTATGTTCCCCAGATGAATGTAATCTTTCTATGTCTATCCCTCTCTTTCTGACTCATTTCGCTTAGCATGATAATTTCCATGTAGTACCACTTGTATGTAAATTTCATGACTTCATCTTTTCTAACAGCTACATAGTACTCCATTGTGTAGATGTACCAAAGTTTCTTTAACCAGTCATCTGTTCTCGGGCACTCGGGTTTTTTCCAGATTCTGGCTATTGTAAAGAGTGCTGCAATGAACAAACAAGTGCAGGTGTCACTTTGACTATACTTTTTTTTTTGCCTCTCTGGGATATATTCCCAGGAATGGTATTGCTGGTTCCTTCATGCATGAAGCTTGTCCGGACGCATGGAGAGTGGTCTCAGCATGGCTGTAGCTGGTTCTGGAGGTCTTCGGCTGCTGGGGCTCTGCTCGGGGCAGGGAGGGACACTCAACCCGTCCCCTCCAAGGGGCCCCGGTGAGGACAGCCAGGTGCGGGGGCAGGAGACTCTGCACTGTTCTCTTCCAGGAGCTGGGTTTTATAGTCCCTGATCTTGGCCGTTGATGGGATTACCTGGCACAGGGGCAGTTGGTGGGTGTGATGCCTACCTACTGGAAGATGGGGAACCTGGGTGGAGGATGATCAGCCCTGATCCGAGCAGGCTTAGAGATCTCAGCCCCAGGACCCGCATGCCTGGGTTCCTCTGCCGTGATGCTGTAATCCCATCAATGGCCAAGACCAGAGACTATAAAACCAAGCACCTGGAAGAGAACAGCGCAGAGTCTCCTGTCCTTGTACCTGGCTGTCCTCACCGGGGCCCCTTGGAGGGGGCGAGTTGAGTTTCCCTCCCTGCCCCGAGCAGAGTCCCGGCAGCTGAAGACCTCCAGAACCAGCTACAGCCATGCTGAGACCACTCTCCTCACGTCCAGACAAGCTTCATGCATGAAGGAACTGGCAGAGGAACCCAGGCATGCGGGTCCCGGGGCTGAGATCTCCAAGCCTGCTTGGATCGGGGCTGAGCATCCTCCATACAGATCCCCCATCTTCCAGTAGGCAGGCGTCACACCCACCAACTGCCCCTGGTGCCAGGTAATCCCATCAACAGTCAAGACCAGAGACTATAAAACCCAGCTCCCAGAAGCATGTGGCCGCATTTGCGACCACGCGACTTCTTATTATCTCATTCTTACTTTGAACAACCCGGCAGGATACCGAATGTATCCTGCCAGCACGGCAGAGTCTGACAAACTCCCCGTGGCGTACTCAATATGCCAAATACCAGTAACAAAGATTGGTCTCCTTCTCCTAACCCTGAAAGAGCATTTCTCAGGGCTAGAAAGGAGACGTTACTGGTGCCTGCTCAAGGCAATTGATGAACAATAAGATGATCGTGATCGTGATCAGTATTGTTGGGTCAAATGGGAACTCAATTTCTAATTTTTTGAGAATCGTTCATACTGTTTTCCAAAAGGGCTGAACCAGTCGGCATTCCCACCAGCAGTTGGAGGAGGGTCCCTTTCTCACCACATCCGCACCAACAGCGGTTGCTTTTGTTCTTCTGGACGTGGGCCAGTCTTTTTGGTGTGAGTTGATATCTCATTGTTGTTTTGACCTGCATCTCCCTGATTATTAATGATGTAGAGCATTTTCTCATGTGCCTTTTTGCCATTCGGATTTCTTCTTTGAGAAAGTTTTTGTTCATTCCATCGCCCCAATTTTTGATGGGGTTGGATGTTTTCTTCGTGTGGAGTTCAACCAGTACTTTGTATATCCTTGATATCAACCCCTTGTCAGATGTGTATTGGGCGAATATCCTTTCCCATTCTGTAGACTGTTTTTGTAATTTGGTCACTGTTTCTTTGGAGGTGCAGAAGCTTCTTAGTTTAAGATAGTCCCATTTGTTTATCTCTGTTTTCACTTGCTTGTCCAGTGGCATGACAGCTTTGAAGATACCATTAGCTTCAATGTCATGGAGGATTTTGCCAACTTTGTCTTCAATGTACCTTATGGATTGCAGTCTGATGTTGAGGTCTTTAATCCATTTTGATCTTACTTTTGTACATGGTGTTAGGCAGTGGTTTGAGCCATTTTTTTTGCATGTCCAATTTTGCTAGCACTATTTGTTAAAGAGGCTTTCCTTGCTCCACTTTACATTTCTTGCTCCCTTGTAAAAGATTAGATGATCATATGTTTTGGGGGAGATGTCAGTATATTCAACCCTGTTCCATTGGTCTGCAGCTCTGCCTTTGTTTCAGTACCTTGCTGTTTCAATTATTACTGCTTTGTAGTGGAGTTTGAAGTTAGGGAGGTTGATTTCTCCCATTTTCTTTTTCCCAAGAATTGCTTTAGCTATTCGTGGGGGCTTATTGTTCCATATGAATTTCCGTAGTGTTTGCTCCATTTCTTTGAAGAATGTCATGGGTATCGTTATAGAGATCGCATTGAAAGTGTACAATGCTTTGGGAAGTATTGCCATTTTGACAATGTTAATTCTCCTAATCCATGAGCAGGGGATATCTTTCCACTTCCTCGTGTCCTCTTTTAGCTCCTGAAGTAGCGTTTTGTAGTTTTCTTTGTACGGATCCTTTATTTCCTTAGTTAAGCTGATTCCTTGGTACTTGATATTCTGGGGCACAATTGTGAACAGGATTGTTTTTTTTCCTATCACTTTCTTCTCTCTCACTATTTGCCTATAGGAAAGCCATGGATGTTTGGGTATTGGTTCTATACCTTGCAACTTTACTATACAAGTCTATTGTTTCTAGGGGTTTCTTGGTAGAGGTTTTAGGGTTCTCTAAGTATAGTATCATTTCATCTGTGAATAGTGAGAGCTTGATTTTTTCCTTTCCTACCTGAATGCCATTAATATCTTTTTCTTGCCTAACTGCTATTGCAAGTACTTCCAGTACTCTATTGAACAGCAGTGGAAAGAGTGGGCATCCTTTTCTCGTCCCTGATCTTAGAGAGAAGGCTCTCAGTTTTTCCCCATTGAGGATGATGCTTGCCCTAGGCTTGTGGTAGATGGCTTTAACTATATTGAGGAAAATCCCCTCTGTACCCATTTTGGCATGAGTTTTCATCATAAATGGGTGCTGGATCTTGTCAAATGCTTACTCTGCATCTATTGATATGATCATTTACGGTCATGGTCATGGTCATGGTCCTCCAGTTGTTCATCGATTTGCTCCAGTGGACCCAGTAACGTCTCCATCGTGAGACTTGTTGTTACTGTTTTTGGCATATTGCATACTGTGTTTGGCATATTGAATATGTCAGGGGTAGCTTGCCAGCCTTTGCTGTGTGGGCGAGGTACTCTCTCTCGGTAGCTCGCTGGGCTCTCCGAGAGGTGTGAAGGAATCAAACCCGGCTCCGCCAGGCCGGCTGCACACAAGTCAAATACCCTGCCGCTGTTTTTCTTTGCTTTTGTTGATATGATGGATTGTGTTGGTTGATTTCCGAATGTTAAACCATCCTTGCATCCCCGGGATGAATCTCACTTGGTCATGATGTGTGATCTTTTTGATGAGTTATTGGATTCTATTTGCTAATAGTTTGTTGAGGATCTTTGCCTCTGTGTTCATCAGGGATATTGGCCTGTAATTTTCTTTCTTTGTGGTATCTCTGTCTGCATCAGGGTGATATTTGCTTCATAGAAACTGTTTGGAAGTGTTTTTGATATTGCAATTTCGTAGAAAAGCTTAAAGAGGATTGGTAGTAAGACCTCTTTAAAGATTTGGAAGAATTCACTAGTGAATCCATTTGGGCCAGGACTTTTTTTAATTTTTAATTGAATCACCGTGAGAACAGTCACAAAATCTTTTAGTTCAAGTCTTGGTCGGTCATACAATTATCAAACACCCGTCCCTTCACCAGTGCACATTCACATTTTCCACCACCAAGAACCCCAGTATACCCCCCTCCCACCCATCCCTGCCTGTGTGGCAGATTTCCACTTTACTCTCTCTCTCTCTCTCTTTCTCTCTCTCCATTGATCACATTCAATATTACGACAAAAGACCCAACATTGTTATTTGGAATTTTCCCCAACATTCAGACCTGCCACAAAGACATCATTAGAAAATTTGTTTTCCATTGCTGATTATGAAGAGCATATGATGTTGTGTGGCCACAATAGTGGACCCACGAATTTGAATTTCTGATATTTTAGTAATAAACCTAGAGGGATTACTGCCAGAAGCCCCTGGGTTCCGAGATTGGTATGTGTGCCTCTGGGATCATGGTCGGTCAGAAGCTGGAGGAGGCGTTTGAGGATGGCAACCAGAGCATTGTCATGGCAGGGAGCAGGGGCGATTCCACCCCCATCCCATGAAGCCCCATGTGCCTTGTCAATGCAGTCTCATACCTGGCTGTTCATTAGGCTCTAAAAGATGCAGGCCACCATGTTGCTGCTGCAAAGGGGGACAGGCGGAGGAACAGGCACCCTTCCCCTCCCATAGCATAGCACCACAGTTAAATACACAGTCCAGATTTATTTCGGTTGGGCATTATCTTTTGCTCAGATGTTCCCATTACCATTTCAAGCCTGATTTTTAGGGACAAATGCTAGATCATTTACTTTCCATTGATCACTTTGCATATCAGGAAATGTCCTGATTTGGAAAATAGTCCTGGTACCCGCATGCCAGAGCCCTGCTTGTAGAAGCTTATGGTCACCGGGATTCCATGTGTAGAAGGCCAGGAGACAGCATCTACCAGATCTGGAACTTCCCGGTGATATCAGCTTTGGATGGGGCCCAAAGAATTCTCCGGGAGCTGTAGGACCCTCCAGCTGTTTTTTTTTTCTTCGCTGCTGTACTGTAAGATGGTGCTGGGGGCAGGTTGTGGGCATGACTTCTGGAATCAGAGGTTGCCTGGGAGCCAGGGCGGCCCCATTGCAGTTTGGAAAAAAGTCCTGGTACCCACATGCCAGAGCCATGCTTTTAGAAGCTCATGGTCACTGGGATTCCATCTGGAGAAGGCGGTGAGACAGCACCTACCCCATCTGGGACCTCCCAGTGATATCGGCTCTGGATGGGGCCCGGAGAATTCTCCAGGAGTCGTGGGGCCCTCCTGCAGTATTTTTTTCTTTGCTGCTGTGTGGGCCAGGACTATTGTGCTTGGGGAGACTTTTTATTACTGTTTCAATTTCCTTGGTGATAGGTCTATTCAGATATTCCAGGTCTTCTTGGTTCAGCCTTGGGAGGCTATAGGAAACAAGCAAACAAATACTGTCTTCCTGTTGTTCATCGATTTGCTTGAGTGGGCCCAGTAAGGTCTCCATTTTGAGACTTGTTGTTACTGTGTTTGGCATTTTGAATACGTCACGGGTAGCTTGCCAGGCTTTGCCGCGTGGGCGAGATACTCTCAGTAGCTTGCCGGGCTCTCTGAGAGGGGCGGAGGAATTGAACCCAGCTCGACTGGGCTGGCTGCATGCAAGGCAAATGCCCTACCACTGTGCTATTGCTCCAGCTCAGGAGGCTATAGGAATCTAGAAATTTATCCATTTCCTCGAGGTTTTCGTGTTCCGTGGCATAAAGCTTCTCAAAGTACTCCCTGAGGATCTTTTGAATTTCTGTAGTTTCTGTTGTAATGACCCCCTTTTAATTTCTGATTTGGTTTATTAGGGTTTTCTCTCTCCCTTTCTTTGTGAGTTTTGCTAGAGGTTTATCAATCTTGTTTATTTTCTTAAAGAACCAGCTCTTGGTTTCATTGATCTTTAAGATTTTTTTTGGTTTCCATCTCATTAATCTCTGGTCTGAGTTTTATTATTTCCTTCCTCCTGTTCTGGTTGGGCTCCTTTTGTTGGTCCTTTTCCAAGCTCTTAAGCTGTTAAGTTAGGTTACTTATGTGGGCTCGCTCCTTCCTGAGGAATGCTTGTAGAGCTATAAACTTTCCTCTTAACACAGCTTTTGCTGTGTCCCATAAGTTTTAGTAAATCATGTCCTCATTTTTGTTCATTTCCAGGAATCTTTTGATTTCCTCTTTTATTTTCTTTTTAAGACACTCGTTGTCCAAAAGTGAACTGTTTGATTTCCAGGTGTTTGATTTAGTTTTATGTTTGTGTGTGTGATTTCAGCGCATTATGGTCTGAGAAGATTGTTGATACAATCTCTATCCTCTAATTTTATGGAGGTATGTTTTGTGACTCAGCATGTGGTCTATCTTGGAGAATGTTCCATGCACACTTGAGAAGAATGTGTATTCAGCTTTTTGAAGATAAAGTGTCCTGTATATATCTACTAAGTCCCTTTCTTCCATTTCTTTTTTCTCTCAGATGAAGTATGTCCTTGCTAAGCTTGAGTCTGGTTGATCTATCAAGAGGTGATAAAGCAGTGTTGAAGTCTCCCACTAGTATTGTGTTGCTATCAATTTCTTTCTCCAAGTCTATGAGTAGTTGTTTTAAGTACTTCGCTGGTCCATCATTAGGTGCATATACATTTAGTATTCTAAGTTCTTCCTGTTGTACCAATCCCCTGATCAATAAGAAATGGCCTTCACTGTCTCTTGTGACCTTCTTCAGTCTGAAATCAATGTGGTTTGTTACTAGGATGGCTACCCCAGCTCTTTTATGGGAGTTGTTTGCCTGTAGGATTGTTTTCTAGTCTTTGACTCTGAGCCTGTGTCTGCTTTGACTATTGATATGTGTTTCTTGCAGACAGCAGAATGTTGGGTTCAATTTTCCAATCCATCCTTCCACTCTGTGTCTTTTAATAGGTGTGTTAAGCCCATTGACGTTGAGAGAGATTATTGTTATGGGGTTTTGTCCCATTTTTCTGTGAAATGTGGTGTATTTAAGGGGACTGTCTTGTCTTAAAGTAGCCCATTTAATTGTTCTTTGTAACCATGGATTTGAGACTAAAAAGTTCCTTAGCTGTTGTTTGTCTGTGAAACTGTGTGTTGTTTCTTCTGTATGAATGAGAGTCTCGCTGGGTAAAGTATTTTTGGTGAGGCATTTATTTCATTGATTTTTTTCACTATATCCCACCACTGTTTTCGAGCCATGAGGATTTCATCAGACAAATCAGCCGTGAATCTTAAGGATGCTCCTTTATAGAAAATTTCTTTCTTTGATCTTGCTGCTTTCAGAATTTTGTCTCTACCTAAGGTTTTGGTCATTTTGATCAGGATGTGTCTTGGGGTATTTTTATTCGGATTTCTTCTAGCTGGTACCCTTCGGGCCTCCTGAATGTGGTTGCATGTTTTCTTCAACTCTGGAAATGTCCTAGCAATGATGTCTTTGACGGTTTCTTCTCCATCAAGGTCTTCTTCCTGTCCCTCTGGGACTCCAATAATTCTTATGTTACTCCTCTTAGCTTCTTCATGATCTTCTCTTGCCATCTGTTCCCGAATTGTGAGTCTCTTTTCCATTTTCTGCTCTTTTCTGGAGAATCTCTGGACTTCATCTTCAAGCTCACTGATTCTGTCCTCTGCAGCTGTTACTCTGTTGCTGAGGCCTTCCAGTGAGCTTTTAATTCACCTACCAGGTTTTTCAGGTCGGACATTTATGTTTCTAATTTTGTTTGCATTTTCCTCATTTCTGCCTTCAAATCCTCTTGTCTTTTATTGACATTGCTTTTCATTGTTTCTTTTAGCTCCCTAAGCATCCTCAGTAGCTCCCTTCTAAATTCCTTGTCAGAGAGGTTGTCTAGCAATTTATTACAGTTGGTGTCTTCTGGGATAGCCTCTTCAATAAGTAAGCTTGGTGGGCATTGCTTTACCATTGTGACCTGTGTGGTTTAGACCTTCTCACTCACTGTTACTATTCTGCTTGAGACGCAGAATGAATTGAGATGGGCTTAATGAACTATTGGCTAATGTGTTTCTGGTGGTTAAGCTAACCTAGTGAAAATTCCATCTAGGAGGGTAGCCTATGGTTCCTATGGGATATATAGAGGGAGAATAACTCCTGGCTGTGTTAGTCCTGCCGCCAGGCGGGTACCTGGATGAATGAGGAGAGGGTGCCCAGAACGGTTCTTCTTTGCTTTCGCGTGGTGTGCCTCGATTCCTGTCCCCCACAAACCAAGGGTGAAGACCAGCCATTCTCAGGGATCTAGTTAGATGCACAGCACCGGAAAGGGGCCCTGGTGCTGGGCGGGTACCTGGATGAATGAAGAGAGGGTGCCTGGAGTGGTTCAGCTTTGCTTTCGTGAGGTGTGCTGAATTAATACATTTTCACGGTCATGGTCCCGGTCCTCCCGTTGTTCATCGATTTGCTTGAGTGGGCCCAGTAACGTCTCCATCATGAGACTTGTTGTTACTGTGTTTGGCATATCAAGTACATCACCGGTAGCTTGCCAGGCTCTGCTGTGTGGGCGAGATACTCTCGGTAGCTTGCCGGGCTCTCCGAGAGGGGCGGAGGAATTGAACTCGGATCAGCCATGTTGGCCGCTTGTAAGGCAAACGCCCTACCGCTGTGCTATCGCTCCAGCCTTCATACTAATACTAGTACATTTTAACGAATAAAAATGAAAACAATTTGCTTGCCAATAAATAAAAAGTTAAAAGAGAAGGAAAAATGTGAGAAAAATTAGAACTCCTATACATTAACTCTTATTTCTTTTGCTGGGGAAGCGGGTGGTTGGGTCATGCCCAGCTGTACTTAGGAACTATTTCTGGCTCTGTGCTCAGGAGTGACCCAATACCACACTTGGTGCTGAGGATCAGGAACAGACACCTACAAGGCGAGTACCTTAACCACTGTACTAGGTCTTCAGTCCTGGGACTTATTTATTTAAAGAGTTCCTATATATTAATAAGAAACAGTCAACAACCTAATGGAATTGGTAAAAAAAATAGTCTATTGAAAAATAAGTACAGATGACTTACAAACACAAAAACTATTCATTTAACCTTATACTGAAAGAAATGAAAATCAAAATGGACAATCGAATTGGTAACATTTGCAAGATACTCTGTAGGTGAAAATATTAGAATTCATTCAACTAGAAGTTGGCACAAGTTCTTAAAAGAACAAATTAAATTTGACCCAGCAAATGAAACACTTAAAGAAATTAGCTCTTGATTTGTCTACATTTATTTATTTATTTATTTATTTATTTATTTTTGAGGCCACACTCAGCAATGCTCAGGGGTTACTCCTGGCCTCTGCACTCAGGAATCACTCCTGGAAGTGCTCAGGCACCAGATGGGATGCTGAACAACTGAACATGGTTGGTTGCATGCAAGGCAAGAGCCCTACCCACTGTACTATCTTTTCAGCACCAATTTGTCTACATTTATTAATTGTTTCAGTATAAATGCATTTCCCATATGATTATTCCTAATAACTAAATGTTAGAAACAATCTAAAAGTTTGTCAAAAGGGAACCAGTTAAATACATCATGTTATATCTGTCAGTGGAATATTACATTGCTATAGAGAACAAAAAACAGTTCTGTGCAGATATGATGCTACTATAAACACACATCTTTAAAAATGTGTGAGTCTGCTGGGGGTGACGAAAGGGATACTGGGGCCTTTGGTGGTGAAAAACGTACACTGGTGGAGGGATGGGTGTTTGATCATTGTATGGCTGAAACTCAATCATGAAATCTTTATAACTGTATTTCACAGTGATTTAATAAAAAACACAAAAGAACAATTAAACATAAAAAATAAAATTAAAATGCAATGTTAGTTTATAATGAACTGGGATTGCAGCTCAGCACTTATCTTGCATTTTTGAGGCTCTGGTTCAATTCCTGGCATGACAAAAAAAAGGTGTTATGTTGACATCAAAATAAGTGCATGCAAAGTCAATGATGGTTGGAGGGATCACTCGGGATGGGAGATGTGGGCTGAAAATAGATAAAGGACCAAATGTGATGGCCTCTTATTATTTGTAATCTGTATTGCAAACTATAATACCCAAGATTTTAGAGAGAGAGAGAGAGTAAGAGGGCAATTGTCTGCCATAGAGGCAGGGGTGGGATGGGATGGGGGGAAGGATACTGGGGACATTGATGTTGGAAAATGTATGCTGGTGGAGGGATGGGTTTTCGATCATTGTATGACTGAAACTCAAACACGAAAGTTTTATAACTGTAGCTCATAGTGATTAAAAAATAATAATAATTGCATCCAATACTTAAAATTTCAGGGCTGGGATAAATGGAGACATTACTGGCCCACTCAAGTAAATCGATGAACAACGGGATGACAGTGGTGACAGTGATACAGTGCTACGGTACAATACTTAAGTTTTTTTCTAATATGGCAAAAGTAGTGCTTGCTTCCAGGTAGAGAAATAGGGTGAGAAGAGGTATGTGGGTTGGAAGATTTACTTTTGACTACATGTCCTAGTGTATTTTTGAATTTTCTTCTGGAATTTAAAAGTAATCTATGAAATTTCTTTCCAATATTATTTATAAAAATGCTATAATTATTTATTTTAAAAAACATTGCTAGTCTAGTAGATGCAGTTATGGATTGCTACAAAATCTATTCTCACATTTAAAATGTATAGAAATTATTTTTATGTATCTTATAGATTAATTTTTTTGTTTATATCTTTGATTCATCTGGAATAAATTAGATCAAGGAACAATATTTGTTCAGCAATAGATTTCACATAGTACAGTGCTCTCTCTCTCTTATTCTCTCTCTCTCTAGACTATGTTTCTCTTTTATTTTTTTTTGCTTTTTGTGTCACACCTGGCGATGCATAGGGGTTACTCCTGGCTCTGCACTCAGGAGTTACTCCTGGCGTGCTCAGGGAACCATGTGGGATGCTGGGAATTGAACCTGGGTCGGCTGCATGCAAGGCAAACGCCCTACCTGCTGTGCTATCTCTCCAGCCCCTAGACTATATTTCTTGTAACAATACTCTGCTTTCTCATACAAAGAGAAATTCTCTAACAAATCATTTTCTTAGAATCTTTCCCCTGTCATAAGTAATTCATGACTGCATGGTCGTTCCTTCCCAGAAGGCACATCTACATGTACATATGGAGAATAGGCAAGGTAATCCTAAATTTAAGTGTAAGGTTATCCTCCAGGAAAAAGATAATTGCTCTGGTAGTGATCCATGAATAGTTGCTGAGAGGTTTCCAAACTCTCCAAATCCTGGCCAAAGTCTAATCTCAGGAAAACATAAGAAATCTAAAACCGGAGCTTTTAAAACCTGGGATTGTAGTTATCTGTCTGAAGGAAGAATGAACAGGAACAAGATAAACAGCATTCTAGATGGGGCTTGTCAGAGGCTGAAGGAGGCTCCAAGCATTTTCTTTCTCTATTTTTGTTCTTTCGTGAATTAATTTTGTTGAAGCTCTTGGCATCTACAATAACATTTCCATAACTGGGTTTCACATGTTCTAAAGGTTGTTTATATTAAATGCACTGAAATATATTTGCGATCATTATCTCATAATAATAGATGAAATATTAACATGGAGTTACAGGGTCTGTGATCTGAATAGCATATATATTTTGGGATGACTGTCATCTTCTTGTAGGAGCTTTGCCTCTTGGAAACCATCTTTGGTGAGAACATCCAATGTACCAAGTTGAAGTGCTTCATAAATGTGAGACCAACTCAAGGCCATCCCTAATCCCTTGTCCGAGAGGCTGTGAGACTCAGTCATGGACATCTCTCTCCTCCACTCTCAGCATACTAACTTGCTAACTTGCCAGCAACAAAAGGCAGCGTTTGTGCTTTCTGCTTTCCCCTCGGTTAGGGTGACAATCTTTAACACTAATCTGGGCAGCTTGCCACTTGGGGGGCTGGATAATGTCCTTGTAATGCAGGAAAAACGCATCCTCACATTTTCTTCTGTCATGGGGAGCCCAGTTAAAATCAAGAAATGATACAGTTAAAAGACGTTTTAGGAATCAGGAAATAGCTTCTAAGTGGGGCCTTCGGTTGGACACTAGAGAGAAATGGTGCATTTACTCCATGGCTGAGTGAGCTTTTGTTGCTGACCTGTAAGTTCTCTACTATTTCAAAGTTACTGGCTAAAAAATTAATGGAAAGTGAGCTGGGTAAATTTTTTTTCTTTCTTACCTTATGCCTTATTTAAAATAATTCTGACTCAAAGTGAATTCCTAGCAAATGGTGCTTGCTTGCTATTAAATTTATTGATGGCAAATCCATCATCTTGGCTTTTTTATGTATGATATGTCGGATGCGTGGTTTTCTCCAACCCCCCACCCCCATCCCCAAAAGCTTTACGGAAGACTAGAAATTCACCTCTTTTACCTGCCCTGTAATTCTGTTAAGTGGCTTACATTAAAAGATAGCATTTAGTAAATTATTTACTATATTGCTATTTTAGGGTAACATTTTGAAAAACCATGAAATAACCCATACTAATTATTTTACATTGGGATGTTTTTGGTTTGCTAGGATTTTCTATAAATCTGTTATTTTTCTTGATGAAAGCCAGATAAATAAATGCTTCTATTGTGCCTAATAATTCAACTCTTTGCTTTCACAAGGCCAGAGCAAGGCTGAAAGGAAATTCATCTCAAAGCTATTAAGAAAAACCAGATAGAAAGGGAGCATAAAAATGAAATGAACTATGGTGAAAGGGCCAGACCCTCTTCCAGAATGCTCTACATCATTCGGGCTACTCAGATGGAACAAAGATTTAGAGTGCCAAACAAACTCTAGAGTGGAAGGAAATGATAGGGCATTGTCGGAGAGAGGGATCAATCTGTCCTGTGCTCACCAGGGACATGGGGAGAAAAAAAGAAATAATTTGGCCCCAAAATCTCAACCACCTAAGCCAGAAATAACTGTGGTTTCGTCTCCATTCCCAAATGCCAGTACAGCTGGGCCTCTATTAAAACACAACCCCAAAGGGCCCCCGTCTCTATGGCTCTGCTTCCAAGTCAGTGGGTAAGGGGACAAAACTAGGCAGTGGAGAAACAACTTGATGCTCCTTCATGCTCTTATGGGATGAACTGTTTTTTTTTTGGGGGGGTGATGTTGTTTATTTATTTGCTTATTTGCTTTTAAATTGAGTCACCCTGAGAAACACGGTTACAAAGTTGTTCATGATTGGGTTTCAGTCACACAATTTTCCTGTCTCAACCAGTGCACGTTTCCCACTAATAATGTCCCTATTTCCCTTTGGCTATCCCATCCCTAGCGCTCTCTCCCTCTCTCTCTCCCTCCCTCTTTCTCTTTCTCTATTTCTCTCCCTCTCTCTTTCTCTTTTTCTCTCACTCCCCCCTCTTTTTCTCTCCACCCCCCTTTTCTTTTGGTCATTTACTGAAAGGTATATGTCCTTGTCTATCCCCTTACCTACTTTTAGCACCCAGATCTTGTTTGGAGTGGTCATTTCCAACTATCGTCCTTGTCATAGTGATTGCACCCATTTGGGGATAGAAAAACAAACAAACACACAAACATAATGTAGTATGAGGTTAATACAAAAGGACAGTATGAAATGAGGGAGGGAGGGCTGGTCCATGACTGGTAGCTTGCACAAGTTGGGGGTGAGGTGGGGGAAGGCAGTTAGGACAGAGAAGAGGTTGGTTCTATATTTTAAGTTTTCACTGAAGGCCCTGGTGACCAGACTTCCAAGACATTTTGGTGGTGTTTAGACTCCAATAGCTCATTTTAGGGGACCTTGATTTAAAGCTCCTGTAAACACACAGCTAGAGCCCATGTGACAGACACATACCTATTGGTCGTTTCCAGTCGAGGCCCTTCAGCAGAAGCTTGGCTTAGATTCCTGCCTCCCTAATGTGAGTTCCTTCGCAATAATGCTCTTTTCATTTTTTTGGTCCAAATTCTTTTCACCCCTCCCAAAGCAGCTTAAGCTGTCTCCAAACGGAGAAACTCTCTATAGCAGCATTCATCATCCTTCATGGCCACCTTCCTTAATTTGGAAAGTTATCCTAATAAATCGGACCCCCAGTCCCACCCTCATGCCCTCCCTTACCCACAGTCTTGACAGTTCTGGCTACTCACTTCCCCAGACCCCACTGCAGCTGGAGTGGACGCGTGGCTTAGCTGCACCGAGTGAGTTGCCCCAACCCAAAGAGAGGGAGAGACACAGGGAGGAGCCGAGTCCTTTCCAGGAGCCTGTAGTGACAGAAAATCTCAGAAGCAGTCATGTCTGAAGCCCTGAGACAGAATTCTGCATCAATCATGGCTTCTGGACAAGCCACACAGAGTGATGGCTTTTGCGTTTTTGCTATTTTGGGTCTTAGGACAATTATGACCATCGCCCATGTAACCTGGAAGCCTATTCACCAGCCTCTTTGAGAACCTACAAAGTGAACTACATGCTAGCTTAAAAAGGTTTTAATGAGGTATAATTTATACATACTGTGCAAATCACCCATTCAAAATGTTGAGTTTAACAAAAAACCCAAATGGTGAGTTTTGTTTTGTTTCTGGGGAGCCATACCCAGTGGTGCTCAGGGGACTTTGGGGTACCAAGGATGAAACCCGAGCCTTCTGCATACCAAAATTGCCCTTTTCCAGATTATACTATTTTTCCTGCTGCACAATTCAGTGCTTTGAGGTAAATTCACAGGATTGTGCTGTGGTCGCCATAATCTAATTTTAGAACATTTTGTCCTTGTAAAAGAAATCTGTATCTGGACTGGAGAGATTGAATAGGAGTTAAGCAATTGCCTTGCATTAAGACAACCCTGGTTCTACCGCCTGTCACCAAATATCATCCCTGAACACCAGCAGGAATGTCCCCTGAGCACAGTGTCAGCACTAAGCCCAGAGTACTGCTGGGTGTGGAACACACACACACACACACACACACACACAAACACAGAATTGTGTACCCATCAGCAGTTACTTTTCATTTTGTTCTCTACTCTCAGATTAAGTCAACCACTAATAAATTTTATGTGTTTATAGATTTGCCTATTGGGGCATTTTGTATGAATAAAATCATATACATATTTTTTATTGGCTTCTTTGACTTACTATGGTTTCAGGGTTCATCTATGTTTTAGTGTAGTTTGGTCATTTATTTCTTATTGTTGAGTTAACGTGAGTTACAATGGTACTAATATTTATATTTTAGGCACACAATGTACCACACCCACCACCAAGAGGCCAATATTTGTCCCCTCTCCTCCTCACCCACCTACTTCCGTCCCTCTTGGAAACCTCAGTTCTGTTATGAGAGTTTATGGCTTATTTTCACTGACCATTGTCTGTTCCCTTGGTTTGTTTCTCTTATACCACATAAGAATGAGATCATTTAGTATCTGTCTCTTTCTGACATGTATTTAATAAAATGACAACCTCTTAATATGACAACTTCAAGGTCTATCCATGAAAGTTCACTAGCAAAAGGTGAACTTTCATATTTTCTACCACAACTTCTATTCATTCTTTTCTGTAGTTTTAGTTGGAACAGTTGGTGCTCAGGGATTACTCATGAGGGTTGCTTTCATAGGTGCCTGAGGGACACTGTGTCACGGGGATCGAACATGGGCCTCTTGCAGGCAAAACTTGTGCTCCA
Source organism: Sorex fumeus (assembly GCF_029834395.1). Taxonomy (NCBI): domain Eukaryota; kingdom Metazoa; phylum Chordata; class Mammalia; order Eulipotyphla; family Soricidae; genus Sorex; species Sorex fumeus. The sequence goes on along the minus strand of NW_026606060.1, from coordinate 3,842,323 downwards.
ATCTGTTGAACTCTCTCTCAAACCCTATAACACAGCTTCTTTTTTTTCTTTAACAATTTTTTTTTTTTTATTAGTGAAACACCAGGGCTGGAGCAATAGCACAGCGGTAGGGCATTTGCCTTGTGCACAGCCAGCCTGGGCGAGCGGGGTTCGATTCCTCTGTCCCTCTCGGAGAGCCCGGCAAGCTACCAAAATTATCTCACCTGCACGGCAAAGCCTGGAAAGCTACCCATGGCATATTCACTATGCCAAACACAGTAACAACAAGTCTCAAAATGGAGACGTTACTTGGCCCGCTCGAGCAAATCGATGAACAATGGGAAGACAGTGAAACACCATGAGGTACAGTTGTAGACTTACAAACTTTCATGCTTGGGTTTCAGTATAATACAACTTCTTTATCCATGCATCTGTTGCCCCAGACCTTGCATTAGCTGCCCCAGACCTTGGCTATTGTAAAAGACACTGCATTGAAATACGTGTTCATATATTTTTTCAAATTAGTGTTCTTTTTGTGTTCTTGTGAGAGATATCAAGGAGTATAATTACTGGATCATATGGTAGTTCTATTTTTATTTTTTTGAGAACTCCCCATACTGTTTTCCACAGAAGCTGAACCAAGTTATAGTCTCACCAACAATGATTAAGGTTCCTTTTTTATGTGACCACATCTCTGCTGGTAATTTATTCTTTTTATTATTGGATAATATTCTGGGATTAGTTTTTTTTGTAGGGAGTGGTAAGGGGGCACCACCCAGTGTAGTGAGGAGTTACTTCAGGCTTTGTGTTTGGGGTCACTCCTGGTGGTTGGGATACTTATATGGTGCTGGACTTGGCCACATGTGTGCCTAACCTCTGTACTGTCTCTCCAGAACTGCAGAATAATATTCTATTGCATAATAATTACACATGTTATTCATACATTTCTGTTGACATTGGAATTGTTTCTATTTTCTGGTGTTACGAACATTGCTTCTAGAAACATACATGAACAAGTTGTGTGTAGTTCATTTCTCTGGGGGAAATGTGTAGGAATGAATTGCTGGATTGTATCATGAATATGATTAATATTTTGAGAAACTTGCCCCCAGAACCCTGACTCATCTATTCTCTTTTCAACCCACAGTTGCCTGTCCCGTCTCTGCACTACATCCACAGTTGAACACTTGCCCATTCTCTTTTTATGACACAGGGTATTTATCTCTTCTTCTGGGTTGTAAGTTTCTACAAGTCAACACCAAACCAACTCTGTCTTCCCAAAAATGCCTACTCTGATGTTGAACACTAGATAAGGTATTAAATGCATTGTTGTTAATTGAAAGATTCTTAATAGATCCATTGAAAAATAATCTCTTGATTATTGCACCATTTTGGAAATGTGTTTTTCATTCACTAACTAATAATGTAGAAGATACTAAAGGCATAGTTTGGGGACTGATTAGTTTTGGATCTTAAATCTATCTCCATTGATTACTCGCTGTGAGGTTCAAGGGTGAATTAATTAACCCCACTAAGCTCTGACTTTACTATCTACAAAGAGAGATACTAACAGATATCTCTGATAACTGTTATTTGAGTTAAAGTTCATCCTGTACATAAAACAATAGAACAGCGGTACATGGAAATTGCTCAATAAATACTTGCTTCCTCTGTGCCCCGTGGTACCCTCCAATTTGTATCTCCAGATATCTGACTTAGAGAGACATCTTAGTTATATTTGCTGTTTCATAACCTTATTGGGAAGATGGAACATGCCTGCACCATATATGATTTTGGCAATTTTGTTGAAAATGAGTGTTCTATTGAGGGGCTAAACAATGAAAACCAGGGGAAGAGAGAAAGACCTTGTCCGAACCCAGTTTAGAGAGCAGAGAGCTGTTGATTTCAGAGAGATCAAACATGAAGTTGCTATGAGGAAGAAAGAAACAGGAAGAGAGATGCCTGGGCTCTGCTGTTTACATGTCCAGTTTCCCTAAGGGATTCCTTATTTTGGGTTATGACCACATAGGCCTAGAATCTCTTTGAAGCAAAGTTGATGTTTATTTCAGATGACCTATTTCTAGGGGCATTATGGGACCTGATGGGGAGATGCCATGTGTACGGGCTGAGGAATGGCCCATGGGGAGGATGGCATGGTGTTGGTGTGCTGGGAGGATTCTTGTCTGTGGCAGCTGTCTCTATCCACGGTACATTCAGAGAAGGCGCCCATCCTGGAGGACTTAAAATAAAGCACCTAATTGAGTAAGACTTTATGACACGGTTGTGAAAGAGTTGAGCTGACAGCTGTGTGATACATTAAGGGGAGGTGAACATGGTTTTTGAATGAACCTTTGTAGAGGACAATATAGCTTGCCACTTATTTAGTGGCTTAAATTTTTTTCTTTATCTTTGACCAAGTGATTTAAATTCTTTCAGCAGGGGTCAAAATCCTACCCCAGATTCCTCAGTGAAAGCACATACGCCCAATAAATCTGAAAGGGTTAAGGGACTGATATTTTTATGAATGTATAAATTACTGGATGTAAGGCCTTTGTAGGTTTTAGTAGTGGGTAGAGGGAAATGATCACAAGCAAAACTGATTCCTAAACAAGACACATTCTAAAAGAGACAAAAGGCAAATAGAATGGGGATGCTTCAGAGGCAGAAAATAAATCTCTTGTTTTCTCCACAGTCAGCCCTGTCTGGCTTCATTCAATCATTTAACAAACTTTTAGTGAGCATACAACTAAATTCTGTGAGGGGAACTTGCATGACAAAGCAGGTCCTTCATTGTGGAGATCTTTTATGCTGCATACAAATCCGAATATAACTTGCTTGCTGTAGTGTAGATCTTAAATCTCTGAAGACTGAGTTCTGTCCTAGCTGAACTGACTTTATTTAGTCTATGGAGTTGAGAGCAATAAGAATAAAGAAATGTTACTGCGAGTCTCCAGTTTTAGGGGTCATTTGTTATATAGTATTATTGTGACTTTATCATATCAAGTTGATTAATGCTTGATGATAAGTTTGGATTGTCTTCTAAGAGCATTAGGAAGTTAGTAATCTTAGTCAATGCAGGGCTAAATAACTTTGATTTTAGAATGATCTTTCTGGCTACAACGGATGCATGGATGGCCATTGTTCTTCAGATTGGGTGACAGAATGAAACACATAAAGTAGTACCTGGGTTCGAAATACTCACTGGTCCAAAAATAGTGAAATACAAGTAAAGTATGTCTGATTTAATAATCAAGTTTTAAAAAATGGATTTAAAATGACAAGACTGCACTCAGAAAACTAGCTAAAAAACTGTTACAATCAAGTTGGGCTTGAATTTGGGAGGTTATAGAAAAGGGGAAGGAATTATTTATATGTTTAATTGATTGATCATTGTGGTTGATTGCATGCAAGATTTTCAGCCAGCCCGGGCGAGCCAGGTTTGATTCTTCTGTCCCTCTCGGAGAGCCCTGTAAGCTACCAAAATTATCTCTCCTGCACGGCAGAGGCAGAAATAAATCACTTTGGGGTCACTTTGTAAGTCAACAGAATATACGAGAGTGACCTTCAGTCATAAGAAAAAGCATATTTTGGAAGAGCAATGTCAGGGGAGGCATATAGACAGGTTCATTTAAAAATATTGAATTTGCATGTCCAAATTATGTTCAGGAAACATTGATATATTCCAAACTGGAAAATAGGAGAGTGACTGACTATCTATTTGCTGTTGGTTGCCACTAGCAAACAACAATAAGAGAGTCCATGAATATATGAATCTTCCAAAGGAAATAATGTAGAGGTGCGGAGCGATAGCACAGCGGTAGGGCGTTTGCCTTGCACGCGGCCAACATGGCTGACCCGAGTTCGATTCCTCCGCCCCTCTCGGAGAGCCCGGCAAGCTACCGAGAGTATTCGATATGCCAGACACAGTAACAACAAAGTCTCCAATGGAGACGTTACTGGGTCCGCTCGAGCAAATCGACGATCAACGGGAGGGCCTTTACCTTTACCTTTACCTTAAATCAATTAAAACTATGAGACAATTATTTTCTTGACTGTGTGGAGAAACCATAGGGTAACGACTTGAAAGGAAATACAATTGAAGATGGTTTTCTTTTACTTGTTTTTTCTCCCATATATTTTAAATATAAATTATATATATATTTAGGTAAACAGGATGAAGTTTTGATATACATACATATATCAGAATGATTATTGAGGCTAGGGATGTGGTTCAGTAATAGAAAGCATGCCTTGCATGTATGATACCATTGTCCGATCCCCAGCATCAAAGGGAGAAAAATTGCTCCAGTCAAGTTAGTTGAACAACATCTTGTACAGTTATCATTTGTGAGTGTGTGATGAGAGCACCTAAAATTCTCACTTGGGAGCTGGAGCAACAGTATTTTCCTTGCACGTCACTGACTAGGTTTGGTCCTTGGCACACTATATAGTCCCCTGAGCATTTCCAGGAGTGATTCCTGAGTGAAGAGCCAGAAGTAAGCCCTGAACACCACTGGGTGTGGCCTTTCCAAAAATACTACTATCAGATTATTCCCAATGTTCAATAGTATTATGAGAATATAGAGGTACATTAGAATTCTAGACTTACTCATTTTATATATTTTTAATTTTGTATTTTCTGAGCAATATCTTTCAATTTTCCCTAACCTTCAGCTCCTGGTAAAGACTGTTCTACTCGGTGTGTTGTTATAATGTTGTACGTTGAAGTCAGATAACATGGTATTTGTTTTACTGTTTGGCTTATTTTATTTGACCACGTACAGTGTCTTCCAGTTTTATTCATGTTATTGTGAAGGACAGGATTTCTTTCTTTGTCATGGTTAAATAATGGCCCATTATCTTTATCTGTGTCTATGACTATATAACTAATATATCTATATCTATCAGAGTTTCCCTATCTATTAATCTGTTAGTGGACAGGACACTAGGATCATTTACATGCCTTGCTATTGTGAATAATGTCTTAATAAACATGGAAGCAAGTATCTTTTTGTGATCCCAGTTTCACTTCCATTGAGTATTTCACCAATACATGGGATTGTGGAATCATAAGGTAGTGTTAATTTTTAATTTGTTGGGCTTTCCATGTTGTTTTTCATATTGACTGTACCAATTCATATTCCCCTCACCACTCTAAGAAGCTTTCCTCTTCTCTGTACCCTCACCAACACTTGCCCCCTAACAGGTATGGGGGATATCTCCTTGTGGTTTTGATCTGTTTCCCTGATGATTTGTGACAATGAGTGCTTTTCCATCTATAGCCAGTAGTAAGCTTTTTTTTTTTTAAGACATGTGTATGTAGGTCTTTAATCATTTTCTAATTGAGTCATTTGTTATTGAGTTGCAACTCATTGGTTACTTTTTATTGATAACAACTCTTATTTACTATTAATAGAAGCTCTTGCTACTGTCTATTTTAGATGGTAAATTATTTAGTTTAGATAATAAATTATCAGAAGGTGGGCTGGAGCGATAGCACAGTGGGTAGGGCGTTTGCCTTGCAAGCTGCCAACATGGCCGAACTGAATTCAATTCCTCCGGCCCTCTCAGAGAGCCCCACAAGCTACCGAGAGTATCTCGCCCGCATGGCAAAGCCTGACAAGCTACCCGTGATGTATTCGATATGCCAAACACAGTAACAATTGTCACTATGGAGATGTTATTGGGCCTACTCGAGCAACTCGATGAACAACAGGAGGACAGTGACAGTGAATAAATTATCAGAAGGTAGTGTCACTTAATCACTTAACTTCCCATTAGTCATCGATTTGCTCGAGCGGGCGCCAGTAACGTCTCCATTTGTCCCTGTCACGTGCTAGTGTAGCCCAATGGCATCTGTTCGCTCTGGGAACATGAAGAGCCTCAAACCGATCATTCATGATCTTGACGAAGAAGTCTGACCATCTGGTAGGTGGGCGGCCACGCGGTCTTTTGACATCCCGTGGAATCCAGCAGTAACAGCTCTAGTCCAGCGGTTGTCTTTAAATCTCATTACGTGACCAGCCCATCTGATTTTTGACACCTTGGCAAATGAGATAGTGTCCCTGATTCTTGATCGTCGATGGATGTCCGAACTCCGGATTTTTTCTCTCATTTGAGTGAAACGTGATATTCCAAGCATAGCTCTTTCTATTCTTCTTTGGGAGACCTGAATAGCATTCTCATCCTGTTTGCGTAGGGCCCAGGTCTCCAAGGCATATGTTAATGCAGGAAGAACAGTGGAATCAAAGAGATGTGCCCGGAGCCGGAGGTTCTTCATCCTCTTAGCTATTTCTTTGACGTTCTTGAAGGCGTTCCAAGCTGCTCTCTTCCTCCTGCGCAGCTCGGGTGCCAGGTCATTTGTCATGTTGACTTTTCGACCTAGGTACACATAGCTGTTGCATTCGGAGATGGTCGTTCTGTTGAGAGCAAATGGGGCATCAGGAATGAGGCTGTTTCTCATAAACATTGTCTTCGTAAGATTCAGCTGTAGTCCTACCTTTCCACAATCACGGTCAAAGTCAGCCAGCATTTGTGCCGCTTGGCTGATATTTGGTGTTATTAAAACAATGTCATCAGCAAAGCGGAGGTGGTGTAGTTGCCGACCATCTATCTTCACTCCCATTCCTTCCCATTCCAGTTGTCGCATGATGTTCTTGAGGGTGGTACTGAAGAGTTTCGGTGAAATAGTATCACCCTGCCGAACCCCTCTCTTGACATCAATGATTACTTCTTTTTAGAATGGTGAGATCCTGGTAGTGAATCCGCAATACAGCTCACGGAGGATCTTGATGTATTGGGCTTGAATGCCCTGATTGGCTAGGGCTTCAATGACCGCTTCCGTCTCAACAGAATCAAAGGCCTTCTTTAAATCAATGAACGTTAAACAGAGCAGCATCTTGAACTCCCGAGAAACCTCAATGAGTTTGATTATTGTGTGGATATGGTCAATGGTGCTGAATCCTTTGCGGAACCCGGCTTGCTTGCATGGTTGTCCTTCATCTAGTGTTCTGCCAATCCTATTTAGGATGACTCGAGTGAACAACTTGTAGATGACAGACAATAGGCAGATCGGGCGATAGTTGCCAATGTCATGGATGTCTCCCTTCTTGAACAGTAGTACGGTCCTGCTGGTTTTCCATTGGGACGGAACCTTGCATTCAGACAGGTAGCGAGTGAAGAGCCGAGCCAGTGTATTGATGAGTACTGACGGCAGGTTCTTCAGGTGTTCAGGTCTGACCTTGTCTGGGCCGGGTTCTGTTTGTTTCTTTACCGATGAAATGGTGTGCCGGATTTCAGAAGGGAGAACGTTGGGAACGACATATCCATCCTGTGGAATTTGGTATGTCGGCAAGTGGACATGGCTATCGAAGAGATTTGAGTAGAAGTCATGGATAATCTTCTCCATTGCCGTTCTGGAGGATGTGATGGATCCATCAGGACGTCGGAGGGCAGTCATCTTGGTCTTGTAGTTGGCGAAGGACAGGCGGGCGTTACGAATACTTTTCCCAGATTCTGCCGCATGTTACTCTCCATGTTATTTTCCATATTGACTTACCAATTCATATTCCTTACCCCCTCACCCCCACACACCCACACCAGAATCTTAAGAGCTAGAGAGTGGGAAGGCAGGCCTGGAAGAGATTTTTCTCAAGAGAGAAATATTAGGAAGTGAACACATTTCTGTGGCCCAGAGAGATGAAGATCATAGGTCAGAAGCAGGGACTTTGAATGGCTTCTTATATGGAGCTGGAATATTGAATCACCATACGGGTAAAGGCAGTGTGCATCCCTTTTGATATATTGTAATCATTTCTCAAACTTTCGGGAAAAACATGAAACACGGGATCATCACTATTGTAACAGAACATCCTGGCTAGCAGGGATTTCATGGATGCATAAAACCCTGTACGCAAGAGGAACGGACAAAGGAAGGGCAGTAAATGTTGTATTTATATTGGCCTTACGAGGTGGAGGGAGATCTTTAAACTCATCCAGGTAAAAAAAAAATGAGGATTTCAGGATTTGGGGGAGGGGTTATTTGGGGAGTTGGGTCATGCCTGACAGTTCTTAGAGACTATTCTGGCTGGGTGTGAAGATGTGTCCCAGGGTGGTGCTAGAGAGACTTTATGTGGTACCAGGATTAAACTGGGGTTAGCTGCATGTAAGGCAAGGGCATTGCTTCCTGTACAATCTTTCTAGTTTTCAAGAAATTGAGTTTAGTGCTTTGATAAAGTTTTTTGATCAGAGGCACCAAAAATCAGATTTTAGAGATTTTAGTTTGCTGGGGAAGGAATGTGTGGAATAGAACAGAAATTTTGTTGAAGTTTCTCATATCTTATGGTATGTATATCCACATATGATATTTGTCATGTACATCAATCTTATGAAACAAACATATAAATGCTCATGTATTTTATCTAAGTGGCAGACAAAGTCATTTGTTATGGGTTTGAGGTGCTGGTAGCATTGGGAGCTTGAGGAGATGAGTGATAGTGAAATCCACAGGCCTGTAAGACTTATTATCCTGGGGCTGGAGCGATAGCACAGCAGGTAGGGCGTTTGCCATGCACGCAGACGACCCGGGTTCGATTCTCAGCATCCCATATGGTCCCCTGAGCACCGCCAGGGATAATTCCTGAGTGCAGAACCAGGAGTAACCCCTGTGCATCGCCAGGTGTGACCGCCCCCCCCCCCCAAAGACTGATTATCCTCAGAGAAGCTTAATATTCAGTGAACAGATCTTTGAATGCAGAAAACTGACTTATCCTACCTGAAGTTTCACCAGGTGGGTTTAGAAGAGAATTGGCAAGAAGTGTGTGTGTGTGTGTGTGTGTGTGTGTGTGTGTGTGTGTGTGTAATCACATCCTCTAAGAAAGTTCTTGTTACTGCGGGAAGTGAAGTGGGTAGGTCTGGAATTGGGGTCAGGCCTTTATTTTCAGTCATATTAATCTAACAATTTTTTTCTTCTTCACTATTTTCATGTGCCTACTGTATATCTAATTTTATAAGGGACAGCTCTCCACAAACAGCTTTAAATAATAAAAATCATTGGTGAAATCATTTTTTTTCTTTTTGAGTCACACCCAGCGAGCACAGGGGTTACTCCTGGCTCATGTACTCAGAAATTACTCCTGGTGGTGCTCGGGGGACCATATGGGGTGCTAGGAATTGAACCTGGGCTGGCCATGTGCAAGGCAAACACCCCACCCGCTGTGCTATTGCTCCAGCTCTGAAAGTTTTTTTTTTTAATATAGTTTTTCAGAACTAGGTCATTTGTGTCAAGTAAGGTACACCTGTGCCAAAATTTTACAGTAAACTTATATTAAAGACATTTTTTAATCACATAATTAAATTATCCTACAATATAACACAGACCTCTATATTGTTCTTCGTATTGGAGGTGAAACTGAATCACTTTTTTTAAGGGTTCTTTGTATTCCAGAGCATCCAAGTTTCAGAATATATGATGTATCATGTAAGCTTCCAAACAAGAACAGTGGACAAATAAGCTATCATTTATTAATATTTATGGATCCCTTGTGTTATGCTCAGCCTACAGCGAGTGCTATAAATTATTAAAGTGAAGATACAAATTGCATAGTTCTGGACTCAAAAATCTTACAATCTGCTTTCATAGAACAAACTTTAACATAGTGAAAGTTTACAAAGCATTTTAGCAATCAATTACGATTTGAGACAAACTCTAGTGAAGTCCTTCCTGAGGCATGTACCAGGTGATCAGTGAGTGGACAATAGGTGAAAAGAGAAATAAGAGTATACTGGAGTTGCGAGTTGGGGATTTAGCTAAATCTTGGGGACTGGGTAGTGGTTAGAGATGCATCATTATTATCTTCCTTAGAAAATAGCAGAAGGAAAAAAATGAACCCTCCCAAGTCTCTATTGTAGAGATAATTTTTAGACAGAAATCTAAAGTCATTCTCTTTGAACTAGTGTCAATAGGAGGCTAGACAGACACTTCACCAAAGAACATGTATAGGTGGCCAATATGCACATGAAAAATACTCATTATCACTTATTATCAGAGAAACAAAAATCAAAGCAACAATAAGATCCCACCTTATACCTGTGAGAATGGCAATTTCAATAAAGGGCAGAAACTACAAAAGTTTCTGCAGCGATATGGAGAAAAATGGACCCTTATATATCGGTGGATGTGGAATGGGTCTACACAAAACCTCTACACAAAGCTATGTGGAGAAGTCAATTAAAAAGGGCCAGAGAGATGATGGTACAGGGTGCTTGCCTTGCATGACGCTGAGCTCAGTTCAGTCTCCACCACCACATGGTCCCCCAAGCACTGCCAGGAGTGACTCTAAACCAGGAATAGTCACTGAGCACCACTGGATGTGACCTCCAACCCCCAAGTAAATAAATAAGCAAATAATTTTACTATCATATGATTCGGCAATTCTATTTGTAACTATGAATGCAAAGAACACAAAGGCACCTCAGTAAGCAGAAAATCACTGCCAAGAATCTAACAAAATATTTGACTGGAATCAGTGAATCTCACTGAGCAATGGGGTACAGCTTAATGGGGTAGTCTCCTTACCAGGATACAATGCTAATGGAACTTTAAATATGCTACAAAATAGATGAATGAAAGGAGAATGAAGTAGAACTTGTAAATTAAGAACAAAACATAATCTAAGAGAATTTTCAGCTGCCGCCGCCACGGAGACAAAGATGGCCAGGAGACTCGCTGCCTTCCTCAAAGATGCCTGGGCCAAGGAGCCGGTGCTGGTCAGGTCCTTTGCCATCGTGGGCCTCGCTGTCATACTGCCCCCCGCCCCCGAGCCCCTACACCAAGTACGCTGCCATGATCAACTAGGTGATACCCTACAACTACCCAGGGCCCATCCAAGACAATGGGAACATGCCAGATGTGTCCAGCCATCCCCAGGACCCCCAGGGTCGGAGCCTGGAGTGGCTGAAGAATTTGTGAGCACCTTGCCTCCATGACACACAAAAGGCCTCCGTGCCAGGAACCCCAATAAAAATGTGCAACAGCCCTGGGAAAAAGGAGAACTTTCAAAAAGTAGGGACCATAAGTAGAGGGTCTGGGGAGGTGGGAGCACATGTTTCTAAGCATCAAACTTAGGGCTTAACACATGCGAGGCATGTGCCCTACCATTTGAGTCAGTTCCTGGCCCAGGAATAACACTTTGTATGTGTTTTAAATTTTTTTGTTTTGTTTTGGGCTACACCTAGAAGTTCTCAGGCTTATTTCTGGCTCTGTGCTCAGGAATCACTCCTGGCAGGGCTTGGGGGAATCATGTGGGATGTTGGGGATCAAACCCAGGTCAACTATTTGCTAAGCAAGCAACTTGTCTCTGTACTATCTTTTCAGCCTCCTATAACTTTAGCCTTTACGTATGTAAGTTTTCTCTTGACTCATCTAAATTGCTCTTTATTCATTAAATGTTCTCAGCATGGGACCCATGCTAACGTGGTACAGTAAGCAGGGCATTTGCTCTCAGCTGTCCGGGGCTAAATCCCCATCATTACACACACACACACACACACACAGAGAGAGAGAGAGAGAGAGAGAGAGAGAGAGAGAGAGAGAGAGAGGAGGGAGAGAGACAGGGGAGAGACAGACAGAAAGAGGAGAGAGGGCTGTCCTCTTCTCATTATTAATGATAATAACGAGAGACAGAGACAAGACAGACATAGAGAAACAGAGAGACAGAGAGAGAGACAGACAGAGAAACAGAGAGACAGAGAGAGAGACAAAGAGAGAGAGTAGAGGGAAGAGAGGAAGAAGAAGACGCTATGTTTGGGCAGAGAGGTGTGATGTCGTGTCACAGAACTGGAGACCACTAGTGATCCTTTTACTCAGTTTCTTTATAGTAAAAGTTTGATGTGATAATAGTATGAACTGGCTACATGAGAAGTTCAACAGAGGAACATGTGACGTCCAGCAGGTCTCAGCAATGGTGGCAGGGTGATACCCATGAGCATCATCAGGGTAGACAATACAAGGAACCCCATTTGCTCTGATTTCCCACTTTGTCACCTTTCAAGAGCCTACTATTGTGGATAAAAAAATAAATTTACAAATCCAATTTTCAATAATAATGATAATAATAAGAAGAAGAAGAAGAAGAAGGAGGAGGAGGAGGAGGAGGAGGAGAAAAGGAAGAGGAAGAGGAGGAGACCTAGAGCAGTCAACCTGAGTTCGATCTCATATGGTTCCCCCAAGCACCACCAGAGGGAATTTCCTGATGGAAGAGCCAGGAGTAACCCCTGAGCATTGCTGGATGTGGTCCAAAAACTTGATCACTTGACATCCCGTTACTCATTGACTTGCTTGAGCAGGCGCCAGTAACATCTCCATTTGTCCCCGTTGCATGCTAGTGTAGCCCAGTGGTGTCTGCTCGCTCCAGGAACACAAAGAGCCTCAAAGCGATCGTTCAGGGTCTTGACGAAGAAATCTGACCATTTCGTAGGTGGGCAGCCATGTGATCTTTTGACATCCTGTAGAATCCAGTAGGTAACAGCTCTAGTCCAGTGGTCATCTCCAAATCACATTATGTGTCCAGCCCATCTGATTTTTGACACCTTGGCAAATGAGACAGCATCTCTGATTCTTGATTATCGACGGAAGTCAGAACTCCAGATCCTTTATCTCACTTGAGTGAAGCATGATATGATACTCCAAGCATAGCTCTTTCGATTCCTCTTTGGGAGATCGGAATAGCGTTCTCATCCTGTTTTTATAGGGCCCAGGTCTCTGAGGCATATGTTAATGCAGAAAGAACAGTGGAATCAAAGAGATGTGTCCGGAACTGGAAGTTCTTCATCCTCTTAGCTATTTCTTCGATGCTCTTGAAGGCGTTCCAAGTCACTCTCTTCCTCCTGTGCAACTCAGGGGCCAGGTTATTCATCATGTTGACTTCTCGACCTAGGTACACATAACGGTTTCATTTGGAGATGTTCCTTCCATTGAGAGTGAATGGAATGTCAGGAAGAAAACCGTTTCTCATAAACATTGTCTTTGTGAGATTCAACTGTAGTCCGACCTTTCCATACTCATGGTTGAAGTCGGCCAGCGTTTGTGCCACTTGGCTAATGTTTGGTGTTATTAGAATGATGTCATCAGTGAAGTGGAGGTGGTGTAGTTGCCCACCGTCTATCTTCACTCCCATTCCTTCTCATTCCAGTCATTGCATGACATTCTCGAGGGTGGCACTGAAGAGTTTCGGTGAAATGATATCACCCTCTCTTGACATGGGTGATCACTTCCTTGTAGAATGGTGAGATCCTGGTAGTGAATCCATAATACAGCTCACGGAGGATCCTGATGTATTGAGTTTGAACACCTTGTTTGGCTAGGGCTTCAACGACCGCTTCCGTCTCAACAGAATCAAAGGCCTTCTTTAAATCAATGAACATTAGACAGAGTGGCATCTTGAACTCCTGAGAAACCTTAATGTGCTTGGTTATCGTGTGGATATGTTTGATCGTGCTGAATCCTTTTCAGAACCCGGCTTCCTTGCATGGTTGTCCTACGTCTAATGTTCTGCCAATCCTATTCAGGATGACTTGAGTGAACAGCTTGTAGACGACAGACAACAGGCAGATTGGGCGATAGTTGCCAATGTCGTGGATGTCTCCCTTCTTGTACAGTAGTACAGTCCTGCTGGTTTTCCATTGGGATGGAACCGTGCATTCAGATAGGTAGCATGTGAAGGGCCGAGCCAGTGTGTTGATGAGTACTGACGGCAGATTCTTCAGGTGTTCGGGTCTGACCTTGTCTTGGTCGGGTGATGTTCGCTTCTTTACTGATGAAATGACGCGTCGGATTTCAGAAGGAAGAACATTGGGAACGACAATCCATCCTGCGGAATTTTGTATGTGGGCAGGTGGACATGGCTATCAAAGAGATCTGAGTAGAAGTCATGGATAATCTTCTTCATTGCCCTTCTGGAAGATGTGATAGATCCATCAGGACCAAAAACAAAAACAAAAAAAGAAAGAAGAGCAAAATTTCAAGATAAGAAGATACCTATAGGGTTCAATGATATAAATACAGATCAGAAATGACTGAATAACAGAAATTCACCTATCATGGGATTAACCTATCATGGGAATTGTCATTTTTCTGGAAATAATTAGAAACCAAGACAGAGTTGAATCGCATGTCCACCATCTTGTAAACAAAGAAATCAGTTTATCAAATAGAGTAAAATACTATTTATAATTTATTTATGCAATCAACAGCAATAAATAGGAACAAGCTTCTGGAAAATGCAATAACAAATCATATGAATCCTTGAATCTCCAAATCATTGTGCTGAGTAAAAAGAGCAAAATACAAAAGAACATATGCTGTATGATTCCAAGCAGGTGAAATTCTAGAAAATTCAGCCTAATTGATGATGACAAACAACAGACTAGTTAGTGCCAGGAGTGAGGGGAGGGGTAGATTGTGAAAGGTCAGGCACAGTTTTTGGATGTTGGGAATATTTTATATCTTGATTGAGTTACATTACTGTGCATTTGCCAAATCTCATTTAGTTATATACTTAAAATTGGTGAATTTCATTGTTTGTAAATTTACCTCAATAAAGCATGGTTAAATAATGAAAATTTTATATGGTCTAGTATAATAGAAAACAGACTTTCCACTAAGTAGCTATAGCTGCTGAACGACCAGAAAAAAAGTTCTGCCTCTATGGCAGGAACTTCTCTGTCTCTCTGTCTCTGTCTCAGTAAAAGATTTCTGTTTGTGCAATGACCCCACATTCATTTAAAATCATCCATAATGAGTCCACTTCAAGATCTCAACCCCCGAGAGTGGGTCGGTTGATGGAGCTGTGCTCTCGAGAAGGAAGTGTGGAGAATGACCTACCAGAAAATAGCATTTTTCAAACTATGGAAGATAAAATTACTCTCAACTTTGGAGTCTTTCAATATATGGATTAGTAACTTTCCTTTGCTAGTATAAATTGGGGTCACCTAGATAATTAACAAAAATACAGATTGCTGAGATTATCCCTAGAATTTCTGATTTAGAAGGTCTCGGATGGGCTGAGAAAGTACCTTGGTTTTATATTAATATTATGAATAAGAGTTCTATTTTTATAATTACTAAAGATAATTTTATCATACATATTTCTATATGAAGTTTTACCATGAAATGTGAGCTCACAAAAAAATTGGCAACAGTAAAAGATTTTTTTTCTCTTTTAAATTCATTTTTCAAATCTGTATGAGGTTGTTTTTTTTCTTTTTGTTAAATCACTGTGAGATAGACTCAAACAAAGCTGTTGATGATTAGATTTCAGTGCTCCAACATCCATCCCTCCACCAGTGTACATTCCCACCACCAGTGTCCTCAGGTTCCCTCCCATCACCTTCCATCACACCCCTAGTCTGCCTCTATGGCAGGAACTTCTCTGTCTCTCTGTCTCTGTCTTAGTAAAAGATTTCTGTTTGTGCAATCACCTCAAATTCATTTAAAATCACCATAATGAGTCCAGTTCAAGATCTCACCCCCAGAGTGGGTCGGTTGATGGAGCTGTGCTTTAGAGAAGGAAGTGTGGAGAATGATCTACCCGAAGGCACAAGGAGGGGCCAGCAATTGGGTTTTTCAGAGTTATGCTCCAACTCTTCAATAAGAGGACAGAAAACATTTTTAAAAATTAATTTTTTTATTCAAATGAACTCTTATAGCTGAGAAAGGATTCAAGTGAGTGTAGGGCATGCAGGTGTGTGTAGATATGAAGGGTGGAGATGGAGAACTGATATTGGAGCATTGATGGTAGGTAAGATAGAGACCCCGAAAACAGTGACAGGAGACCCATAAAAACTGAGCACGGGGGCTGGAGTGATAGAACAGTGGGTAGGGAATTTGTCTTGCACGCAGACAACCTGGGTTCAATTCCCACCGTCCCATAAGGTCCCCTGAGCACCGCCAGGAGTAATTTCTGAGTATAGAGCCAGGAGTAACCCCTGTGCATCACCGGGTGTGACCCAAAAAGCAAAAAAACAAAAAACCCAAACCCACAACTGAGCACACTTATTGGGGGATTGATTGGGCAAGAGCACAAATCACCTGTGTCTCTTGAAAGGGAACCAGCGATGCCTGCAAGGAAACAGAGTCAAATATGATTTCACTTGACTTTGAAGCCTATAATTGCCACAAAGACAGATGTGACTTCAACAAACAAAGATTGCCTAGGTTTGGAAGGGATCCTCCTGAGTGCAGCCAGGGACAGAAATCCAGAATATTTTGAGTAGCAGTAGCCAACAGAATATATTGTATCTAGCAATGTGTGTGCTAGATTTTAAAAAGAAAGAAAATACCTTATGCAAATAAACTACCAGGACTGGCCCTGGACTTAATTCAGAAGCTGGTAAAATTCAACTTCAGAATCTGACTTTACTCTGGTGCTTTTAACTACTAATTTCTAACTATCTTCTTTTTCTAAAGTTAAAAAAAATTTTTAACTGGTTGGAGCGATAGCACAGCGGGTAGGGCGTTTGCCTTGCATGCGGCTGACCCAGGTTCGATTCCCAGCATCCCATATGGTCCCCTGAGCACTTCCAGGAGTAATTCCTGAGTGTAGAGCCAGGAGTAACCCCTGTGCATTGCCGGGCGTGACCCAAAAAGAAAAAAAAATTTCTGTTTTGAATTTAGGACACACCTGTTAGTGCTCAGAGTTTAATTCTAGCTTGTGCTCTGGTGGTGTTTGCAGGGTCACATGTGGTTCCCAGTGTGAAACTGGGGCTGACCTTGCAAAGACTTGCCTCCTGTACTATCCCTTTGGCCCCCTGTCAATTTTCTTTCTACAAGACACCGAAAGTCGTTACAGTGGGTAGGACGCTTGCCTTCACACGACTGACCCAGGGTCGATCCTGTTGCCACATGTGATCCCCTGATGTTGCCAGCAGTGTTTCCGAAGCACAGCCGGGTGTGGCCTCAAAATACAAAAAAAAAAAAAAAAAAAAAAGAAGGTCATCCTGTTTTTCCAGAAGGATTCTCAATTTTTATTTGGGGATCACACCCAGTATGCTGGGGCTACTTCCTTCTCAGAGCTCAGGGATGGTTCCTTGCAGTGCACCGGGGATCGTGTGGGGTGAGGATCAACCTAGACCTTTACAAGCAAAGCATGTACTCTGCCCATGGAGCTATCTCTCTGGCCCTCGTTTTCTCATCCAATTAGACTCTCTGCTTTGTGAATTGATGCTTTTTAGTCTAGAGGCCCCCAAATCAACTTAGCTTACTGCCACTCCCCTTCAGGGGGAAAAATAAATCAAACCACTCTAGCACACTTTTGAAAATCTACCTTTCTTCAGGGAGCAAACAGAAAGCACCCCCCAGCTGCACCTGAGACTCCTGATTGTTCCAGCCCCCGCCTCTCTCCTCCTTCAACACCCACTTTGGGAAACTCTACTTAACCCATTCACAAAGAACATAATGTTGGCAAGCCTGGGTTTATAAGGTGCTGCTTTTCTCTTTGTCTTTAATATACCTCACATCTTTTGGCTCCTACGTTACTCTTTTGTTGTATTTTTATATGAGCATTTTGATTCTTCTTTGTGTTAACACGTTTCAAAAAGCACATTTTGGTGCTCTTACTCTAGGGAACATAGGATACACCTTAATGACCTAGACTATGATTGACTTCAGATTAATATTGTCTTCATTCTCAAGAATATAGAAACTTTGCTCCAAGGTACTTCATTTCTGTCTCCTTCCTTTGTGTTATTATTGTCATATAGTTTATGTATGTGTGTTGTAAACCCCCTAAACCTGGTATTACAATTACTATTTTATACAATCTTATGCTTTGTAAAGAAGAATAGACAAGAGGAAGCATATTTACAAATTATATTGTATAAACTCTACATTCATAGGCATATTTCATATAGTCAATTTATTTGTCCTATTTACCCACATATCTATCATTTTTGTGCCCTTCATTTCTCCCTGTGGATTTGATTTACCATTTGGTATCATTTCTTTTCAGCATGAAGGAGTTCCTCTAGTATTTCTTGCATGACAGGCCAACTAGTAACGCATTCTCTGAATTTTTCATCATCTGTAAATGTCCTTATTTTCAGTTTTGATGGATACAGAATTCTTGATTAAAAGATTTTTTTCTTGCAGCATTTTGAATATGCTACTCTACCGCCTTCTGGCCTCCATTATTTCTGATGAAAAGTCAGCTATTTATCATGTTTTTTCCCCCTTGTATGTGATGAGTCATTTTTCTCAGATTTCAATATTTTCTTTTTAACTCATCTCAGCTTTTTTGACTGTGATGCATCTATGAGTGGATCTCTTTAAGCTTATCACATGAGATACATTCAGCTTCTTAGATTCAAAGATTAATATTGTCATCAAATTTGGAGAACTTTTTGTTCTTTGTCTACAAATATTTTTTATTATTCTTTCTCCCCTCACTCTTTGGTGTTCCTTTGGTGTTCCTTTGGTATCCAGGATATACATAATCCTTTCCCATACATCTTTGAGTATCTTTTCATTTCCTTAATCCTCTTCATTTTTTTTTTACACCCCTGATTGGAACAAACACTGTCCAAAAAAACACTGTCCTCCCGTTGTTCATCGATTTGCTCGAGTGGGCCCAGTAACATCTCCATTTTGAGACTTGTTATTACTGTGTTTGGCATATTGAATACGTCACAGGTAGCTTGCCAGGCTTTGCTGTGCGGGCAATATACTCTTGGTAGCTTGCCGGGCTCTCCGAGAGGGGTGGAGGAATCGAACCCGGCTTAGCCAGGCTGGCTACGCACAAGGCAAACACCCTACCGCTGTGCTATGAAAACTTTCTATTAATAGATATTCAAATTTATTGATTTACTCTTTTATCATCTCAAATATGCTGCAGAGTCCACTTAGGGGCTTTTAATAACTGTGCTTTTCCTTTTCAATTGAGGGGGGTTGGAGCCACAGTCTGTGATGTATGGGGGCTACACCCAGCTCTGTGCTGATGGAGGTTGCTCCTGGCAGTGCTCAGGGAACCATGTGGTGTCAGGGGGGGCCCAGGCCTCCTGCATGCAAAGTTTGTGCTCAACACTTTGGGCTCTCTGTTCAGCCACAGATTATTATGATCATTAATTTTAATTTTACTGAGGTAATGGTTTCTATTAGGCCCTCTTTTTTTAAAAAATAGTTTCTTACTTTTTTTTTTTTGCTTTTTGGGTCACACCCAGCTTTGCACAGGGGTTACTCCTGCTCATACACTCAGGAATTACTCCTAGCTGTGCTCAGGGGAGCATATGGGATGCTGGGAATCGAACCCGGTTTGGCTGCATGCAAGGCAAACACCCTACCCATTGTGCTATCGCTCCAGCCCCAATAGTTTCTGTTTCTTTACAAAATTTTATCACTGATTATACACATTCATATTTTCCCTTAATCCTTTGAGTGTAGTTTTCTTTAATTATTTGAATATATTATGCTGGCTCCTTTAAAGGCTTTGTTCAGCCCAACATCTGTAAAGAGTTAGTTTCTAGTAATTATTTTTCCTCCTCATAACTCATAATTTTGAGTTATTTTTTACCTTTCCTTTGCATTTCTCATACTTTCTGGCTGACAAAAATCACTTAATCACTTAATCACTTAACTTCCCGTTAGTCGTCGATTTGCTCGAGCGGGCGCCAGTAACGTCTCCATTTGTCCCTGTCGCGTGCTAGTGTCGCCCAATGGCATCTGTTCGCTCTGGGAACATGAAGAGCCTCAAGTCGATCATTCATGATCTTGACAAAGAAGTCTGACCATCTGGTAGGTGGGCGGCCATGCGGTCTTTTGACATCCTGTGGAATCCATCCCGTGGAATCCAGTCGGTAACAGCTCTAGTCCAGCGGTCGTCTTTAAATCTCATTACGTGACCAGCCCATCCGATTTTTGATACCTTGGCAAATGAGACAGCATCCCTGATTCTTGATCGTCGACGGATGTCAGAAATCCAGATTCTTTCTCTCATTTGAGGAAACGTGATATTCCAAGCATAGCTCTTTCTATTCTTCTTTGGGAGACCTGAATAGCGTTCTCATCTTGTTTGCGTAGGGCCCAGGTCTCTGAGGCATATGTTAATGCAGGAAGAACAGTGGAATCAAAGAGATGTGCCTGGAGCCGGAGGTTCTTCGTCCTCTTAGATACATTTCAAAAATGCCCTGTATCAACCCTGTGTTCTTATGGTCTCCCCCTGCCCCACCCCTTAATCACTTAATCACTTAATCCCCGTTATTCATCGATTTACTCGAGCGGGTGCCAGTAACGTCTCCATTCATCCAGGTTGCGTGCTAGCGTAGCCCAATGGTATCTGTTCGTTCTAGGAACATGCAGAGCCTCAAACGATCATTCAGGGTCTTGACGAAGAAGTCTGACCATCTTGTAGGTGGGCGTCCACGTGATCTTTTGATGTCCCGTGGAATCCAATCAGTAATGGCTCTAGTCCAGCGGTTGTCTGTAAACCTCATTACGTGTCCAGCCCACCTGATTTTTGATGTCTTGGCAAATGAGACAGCGTCTCTGATTCTTGAGCGTTGACGAAGATCAGAACTCCGGATTCTATCTCTCATTTGAGTGAATCGTGATATTCCAAGCATAGCTCTGTTCTATTCTTCTTTGGGAGACCCGAATAGCGTTCTCATCCTGTTTTCGTAGGGTTCAGGTCTCTGAGGCATATGTTAATGCAGGAAGAACAGAGGAATCAAAGAGATGTGCCCGGAGCCGGAGGTTCTTCGTCCTTTTAGTTATTTCTTCAACGCTCTTGAAGGCATTCCAAGTCGCTCTCTTCCTCCTGCGCAACTCAGGTGCCAGGTCATTCATCATGTTGATTTCTCGACCTAGGTATATATAACTGTTGCATTCGGAGATGGTGGTTCCGTTGAGAGCGAATGGAGCGTCAGGAACAAGGCTGTTTCTCATAAACATTGTCTTCGTAAGATTCAGCTGTAGTCCGACCTTTCCACATTCACGGTCAAAGTCATTCAGCATTTGTGCCGCTTGGCTAATGTTTGGTGTTATTAGAATGATGTCATCAGCAAAGCGGAGGTGGTGTAGTTGCCGACCATCTATCTTCACTCCCATGCTTTCCCATTCTAGTCGTCGCATGATGTTCTCGAGGGTGGCACTGAAGAGTTTTGGTGAAATGGTATCACCCTGCCGAACCCCTCTCTTGATATGGATGATTACTTCTTTGTAGAATGGTGAGATCTTGGTAGTGAATCCGCAATAGAGCTCACGAAGGATCCTGATGTACTGAGTTTGAATGTCCTGTTTGGCTAGGGCTTCCATAACCGCTTCCGTCTCAGCAGAATCAAAGGCCTTCTTTAAATCAATGAACGTTAAACAGAGCGGCATCTTGAACTCCCGAGATACCTCAATGAGCTTAGTATTCGTGTGGATATGGTCAATGGTACTGAATCCTTTGCGGAATCCGGCTTGTTCACATGGTTGTCCTTCGTATAGTGTTCTGCTAATCCTATTCAGGATGACTCGAGTGAACAGTTTGTAGATGACAGACAATAGGCAGATTGGGCGATAGTTGCCAATGTCGTGGATGTCTCCCTTCTTGTATAGTAGTACAGTTCTGCTGGTTTTCCATTGGTATGGAACCTTGCATTGCCCCACCCCTATTGTTTAAAATTTGTCTGGACCTTTTAAGTGGTAGAATCTTCTTCCACATAAGTGGCAGGCAACTGCTGATAGCTCTGGGCCAATTTTTAAAATTCTTATTTTACTTTATTTTTATCTTGGCTATCTAGAGTTCATTTCTGTGTCAATATGGCCCACTGGTCAGTCAGTGATCTGAACAGTGATTTTGCTAAACATTTTTATTCTTTTTAAAAAAATATACTAAACATTTTTTTCCTTCAAGAATTTTATTTTATTAAAGCACCATGAATTACAAACTTATTCATAGTTTGGTTTTTAACATATAATGTTTCATCAACAATCCTGCCATCATCAGCTTCCTTCCACCAGTGTTCTTGGCCTCTTTACCCACTCACCCCAGCCCCAGTCTGCCATTTTTTAAAAAATTTTTAAATTTTTTTTCTATTTTACTTTTTTTTATTAGTGAAACACCATGAGGTACAGTTGTAGATTTACAATTTTTTTGTGCTTGGGTTTCGATTATACAATGATCAAATACCCATCCCTCCACCAGTGCCCATTTTCCACCACCATGGATAATATCCCCCCCACCCCCATCCCCCCCATCCTACCCTGCCTCTGCGGCAGGGCAATCCCTTGTGTTCTCTCTCTTCTTTTGGGTGTTGTGGTCTGCAAAAGAGGCATTGAGTGGCAAACATGTTCAGTCCATAGTCTACTATTGATATGCATCTCCCCTCCTGGGAGGATCCTCCAAACACCCTTTATTTGGTGCTCCCTTCTCTATCTGAGCTGCCCTTTCCCCTAAAATGCCCGGCTGGCCTCTAAGCTATGGAGTAATCCTCCTGGTGCTGATCTCAGCTATTCTTGGGTATTAATCTCATACTTTGTTACTTTATATCTCCCAGATGAATGCAATCTTTCTATGTCTATCCCTCTCTTTCTGACTCATTTCGCTTAGCATGATACTTTCCATGTTGTACCACTTGTATGTAAATACCATGATTTCATCTTTTCTAACAGCTACATAGTACTCCATTGTGTAGATGTACCAAAGTTTCTTTAACCAGTCATCTGTTCTTGGGCATTCAGGTTTCTTCCAGTTTCTGGCTATTGTAAAGAGTGCTGCAATGAACAAGCAAGTGCAGATGTCACTTCGACTATACATTTTTGCCTCTCTGGGATATATTACCAGGAGTGGTATTGCTGGGTCAAATGGGAGCTCAATTTCTAATTTTTTGAGAATCGTCCATACTGTTTTCCAGAAGGGCTGAACCAGTCGGCATTCCCACCAACAGTGAAGGAGTGTCTCTTGTCTTTTTCTCGCCACATCCACGCCAGCATTGGTTGCTTTTGTTCTTTTGAATGTGGGCCAGTCTCTGAGGTGTGAGATGCTATCTCATTGTGGTTTTGATCTGCATCTCCCTGATGATTAATGATGTAGAGCATTTTCTCATGTGCTTTTTTGCTATTCAGATTTCTTCTTTGAGAAAGTTTCTGTTCATTTCATTGCCCCTTTTTTTGATGGGGTTGGATGTTTTCTTCTTGTGGAGTTCAACCAGTACTTTGTATATCCTTGATATCTACCCCTTATCAGATGTGTATTCGGCGAATATCCTTTCCCATTCTGTAGCCCAGTCTGCCATCTTGACATACACCTTTGAAATCTGGTTATTAAAATTTGAGTCTTGTGATTTCAGTGCTGTTGACTCTGTGGCTTGGATATTTAGATTCCTTGGCACTGCGCATGTATCTGAATCCCCTTGATGCCTCTTTCCTGATGCTTCTCATCTGTCTCTTCTCCCCTTTCCCTAGACTCTATTTCTTTCCTTCTTCCTAAACTATGGGGCCAGGGATGATCTAGGCATCCTCCTTTAAATCATTGCATTTCCTCACCCAATTACTCTAAATTCTGTGTATAAGTGATATTATCCTGTGTTTGTCTTTCTTCTGGCTTACTTTATTTATCATGTTATCTTCCAGTTTTATCAAAGTAGCAGCAAATTGCACAATTTCATTATTTCTTACAGCTGTGTAATATTCCATTGTGTGTGTGTGTGTGTGTGTGTGTGTGTGTGTGCGTATACATCACATCTTCAAGATCCACTGACTTGTTGGTTCCAATTCTTGGCTATTGTACTGAGTGCTGCAGTGAATAGTGGCAGACACTTTGATTTTATAAGGCCTTGCTCACTATATTGTTGAACAAAAAGTGCAAAGTTGATGTGGTTTTCAAATATAAGCTTTTAGTGGGTATGGTGCTGCCAACAGGTAAACCTGTACCTGTGGAGCAAGTGCATTAGCAGCCTGATGGCGCCTTCAGACTTCCAGATAGCCGCAAATTGCTGTTGTGCCTTTGGCCAGGCCCCAACAACTTGGGGACAAGTTTACCAAGAAATTAAACGGTGAAAAGTTAGGTATGTGGGAGACACACCCACAAACCACCTCCAGCTCAGCTATGTAAGCTCATTTATTGGCCTTATTTCAAAGACTCAAAAATCTCAAGAGATCAGAAGATGCAGTTAGGGCCAGTAGCCCAGAGATAGGTGGGAACCTATAACTGAGACCTCCAGGCTTGCGGTTTTATCAACGTAGCAGCAATGGATCAGGACTGGGCCTCCTCCCCTCAGGCCCTCAGTTTTCTAGTAGTTTGGCAGTCACACCCACAAACTGCCCCTGGTGCCATGTAATCTCATCATTGGTCAAGACCCAGAGACTATAAACAAAAGCTTTTGGAAGAGAGCGCAGCAGAATGCCCTGACCCTGCGCCAGGCTGTCTTTACCTTGATACTTCAGAGGGGGGTGGGTTGAGTTTCCCTCCCTGCCCCAAGTAGAACCCCAGCAACTGAAAACCTCCAGAACCCAACCACCGCCATGCCCAAAGCCACTCTCCACATGCTCGGACAAGCCTCACCCAAGAGGGCACAAGCCTCACCCCAAACAGGATGAACCTCACCAGAGAGCAGAGCGGCAGGAAAACCCAGATATGCGGGAATCCATGACTGAGATCTCCAAGCCCGCTTGGGTTGGGACTGGACCTCCCCCCCCACCCCGCCAGGTCCCCAGTTTTCCAGAAGCTTGGCAGTCACACCCACAAACCACCCCAGCACCATGTAATCTGATTCACGGCCAAGACTATAAACTAAAGCTCCTGGAAGAGAACGACACAGAATTGCCTGGACATTATATTCTATCCATAACAAGCAATACAAAACAAATCATCTAGCATTGCCTTTTGGCAGGTTTGAGTGGTGGTGAGACTGGTATCGGAATATTGAATATAACCAAAGTAGAGAGAGAGTGTGGGGGAAATTGTCTGCCACACAGGCAGGGGAAGGGTTGGACTGGGGGTGGGGGGAGGAATACTGGGGATTTGGTGGTATAAAATGTGCACTGGTGAAGGGATGGATGTTTGATGATTGTATGACCTAAGCTCAAACATGAAAGCTGTATAACTATATCTCACGGTGAATCAAAAAAAGGGGGGGGGGGAATAATAATAAAATAATAAATAGAAAAAATCACGAATCACGACCATCCTGTTATTCATCGATTGCCTCGAGCAGGCCACAGTAACGTCTCCTTCATCCTGGCCCTGAGATTTTTAAGAAAGTGCCATATTCAAGGCTCTTTAGGAGAATGAGACCCATCATTGTTACTGGTATTTGGATATTGGGTATGCCACGGGGAGTTTGCCAGACTCTGCCATGTGGGCAGGTTACAGAAAAAATAGAAGAAAAAGAAAAAGAAAATTGAAAGACAGAAAAGCTTTTACTTTCCATCCGGCTTTCATGGTTTCCCCCCTCTGTATGAGTCTACTTTCTCTGCAGCCAGGGATAGATGGAGAGGATTCTTTCCAGAGCTCTGTAATTTCCAGAATCTTCTTGGTAAATTTCTGCCCCATCTGTTGGTTTGTCATACACCATCTCTAATTTGCCTAGGCTATCAGAACTATGAGTTTTACTAGTTCACTTTTCTTGCAGAGCTGACAGTGCAGCCACAGCTGTTCATGTCATATCTTGCCCCATGTCTATTCCCCCACTCTGGAAGTGAAGTCATTTAGCTTGGAGGTGGGAGCTGGGTGCAGATATCAGGCAAGAAGGCCACACACCCCTTCCTTCCTTCCTTCCTTCCTTCCTTCCTTCCTTCCTTCCTTCCTTCCTTCCTTTTTGTTTTTTGGGCCACACCAGACCTACTCCTGACCCTGAACTCAGATATCACTTCTAGTTGTGCTCAGGGGACCATCTGGATGGCAGCGATGGAACCCTGGTCAGCCACATACAAGCACCTCACCTGCTGTATTATTGCTCAGGCTGTTCTTCCATTTTCTTTTTTTAAAATTTTTTTATGGTAGATTCTGGTCAATAAAAAAGGAATAATTAACCCTTAATTTGCTCTATTTCTTATTGGTCCTAAAAAAATTAGTAATTGCTTCTTAATTGGCCTTATTTCTCATTGTCCTTCCCCTGCAAAGTCTGAAACAGTTCTGTTGACCATTTTGTACACTTTACACATATATTTTTGAAGGATGGGTTCACATATATCTTCGTTTTGTCATTTTTTGTTCTGCTGTTGAATATTATTGGTGAACTTTGTTGTTTCTTTTACTAAGGCTGGGCTTATTCTGGGACTCAGTGAAGTTACCTGGGATCATTAAGCTTATTTTGGTGTCTGTTTTCAAGCTTCCATGTTAAAGCAGATCCAAAGGCCCTTTAGGTGAGAACTACCCATTTAGGACAAGCCCCGTTTTGTTTTGTGTTTTTCTTTTCTTGAGGAATTAATTGACTTGCCCCATGTATTGTTAGGTCTTTTGATACATGCAAGTAGAAGCATCAATTATTCTCAAGTCTTGGAATCCCTTGTTGACTCTTTTGAGGTGGTTCTTTTTCTGGCACAGAGAAAATTCTGGTTACACATGCGCAGAACTCAGCTGGACTTGCTGGTGTCCCTCTGCGCGCCTTTGGTTCTTTGGCTTGCTCTGGTCAGCGGCTCAGTGCTCTCCCCAAAGAATCCAAGCCATTGCAACCTCTCTGTGAGGGACCGTTCGCTCTGCAACCCATGGACCTGTCCAGTTTACTTTTTCCAGTGCTGTGGACCAGAAACTGCCTCAAGGCAACAGAGTTTGACCCCTCCTCTTGCCCACTTCCTTCTCTCAGAGCCCATCACCGTGAGCTGCCAGTACAGTTATTTTATATGTTTTAGTTCATTCTTTTAATTGCTCAGGGAAGGAAGATGGATCTCGTCTCTGTCACTCCATTCTGGCAGGAAGTGAAAGATGAAGGCACTCCATCAGGGAGGGAGTGATTCGTGCCCGTCTGAGACCCCTGTGGCTGCCTTGCAGAGGATGAATTACATGGCAGCAAGACTGGTAAAAGAGAAACCAGTTTAGGAGGCTGCACCTTTGTGCTGGGGCAGAGATAAGACGCCTCCTGGGCTAAAACCCCTGTGTTTAGTAAAAATTTAAAAAATAGATTTGAAGCTGGAGAAAAAACTCAAAGGGTCAAGCACAGTTTTTGCAATGCAGGAGGCCAGGACTTGTTGTCTGGCACCATGTAGTTCTTTGAGTACTGCCAGGAGCAACTCCAAAATTGGAGTCACCTCTAGGCACTGCTGGGTGTGTCCCCCATATCAGGAAAATAAAAATTTATAAGTTAATATAAAATAGAGGCTGAAGTGATCATACAGTGGGGAGGGCGTTTGTCTTGCTCATGGCCAACCCAAGTTCGATCCCCGGCATCCCCTATGGTCCCTTGAGCACCACCAGGAGTGATTCCTGAGTGCAGAGCCAGGAGTAACTCCGCAAGATTTCTGGGTGTGATCCCCAACCACCTCCCCAGATAATATAAAATAATTGAAGTACATTGGGGAATAAAATACATAAGATCTACTGAATATTTGGATATGAAGATGGGGAATGTTCATATGTTCAAATGAGGAATGATCAAATGAGGAAGCCTCTAGTCCAGCAAGGCCAGCCAATTTCCATTTTTCTTATCCTTTTTCTTTTTTTCTTTTAATTTTAATTTTTATTAGTGAACACCATGAGGTACTGTTGTAGACTTACAAATTTTTTTGTTTGGGTTTCAGTTATACAATGATCGAGTACCCATCCCTCCACCAGTGCCTTCTTACTCTTTTTCAAAACCGAAATTTGGCTTCTCATCTTGCCCTTTCACGCTGCCCTTTGAGCCCCACCGCTTTCGTGGTTACCTATTCCCTTCTCGGAGAGCAGAATGTGCCCGACGGTCAAATAGGGAAAGGGAATGCATTTGTGATTTAATTGCTTGGCCTTGAAAGCCTAGCAGGCAGCTTAGAGCAGAAGAGGTCCTGAGAGCGACAGGCCATTCCAGCTGCGAGCAGACACTGCCAGGAGCCAGTCAGCAGCAGTTCTGGGAAGCCACGGTTCTAACCGGTTTCTCACCGTGTTTACTTGTTGTGGCGGGTGGGAGGGTGTTGGGCCACACTCTGTGGCAGTGCACAGGAGGGACACCTGGGAAGCACAGCACGGAACCCCACAAGCTCCCTGGCCCTCTCCTGTGGCCCGTTTATGCTTTTCAGGAGGTTCTTTCCCTGTGCCGCTGCCAAGTAACACATGCACTGCGCATGCTATCACTCCCAGAGACCTGGGGGAACCCCTGCACGTCTTACTGGCAGAGACTTGGGTTGGGGGGAGCTCAGGGCACACGGCTGCCCATCCTGGAGGGATCCCTACCACCACGTGCTTTCCTGCGGGGGAAGTATTTTAGGACCAAAGAGATAACTCAGTGGATTGGAGAATATACTCTGCATATCATAGTCCGATTTCTGGCAAAGTTCCCTAAGGCCCACCAGGATCGACCCCCAGTATCAAGGTGGGAACAGATCCTGACACCACTGCGCATGGCTGAGAGCATTGCCTCGAAGCACGTGGTCCTGAGCACAAACCGCCAGTGTCGCAACATGCGCTGAGGGCGATCCGGCAGCTTTGCCATGTTGCATCCCGGTGTTGCGCGTGACTTCCCAGCAATGCCACAGCCAGGTGTGTGTAAGCACCACAAAGCAGCATGACCCCCGTGAGCACCAGAACTAAAAGATACCCGAACACCATGACCAGGAAGTGTGACTCTGGCGAGGACATGGATGAGCACTCAGTAACCCCCTGACAAGTATCCAACCAGAATGTGTGTACCTCTGCCAAGGAGTGCGACCCCCATGCTCCGTTGTGCCGACACTGCAGTTAAAGAAGCCAACCTTGGTGAGCACCATGCTGATTATGGGGGCATCATGGCTGAGTTATGGGAGCACCATGACCGAAAACGGGAGCACCATGGTGGAGTTATGGGAGCTCCAGGGTGGAGTATGGGAGCACTACAGTATGATGTGCAGTCCCCAAATGGCACCACTGCAAGGTGTGGTCATCCCAACCACAACCTCAAAACAACAATGAAAGGTAGGGAAGGAGCAGGGAGAAATAAAATGAAACCTAAAACAAAGAAACAAGCAAACCTTGCAGAAATATCAAAAGACTACGTGTCAATATCACTCATCTCTGTCAGCACAGGTATAAACCGAGGTGAGCTGAAGCAGGGCTAGGCCTCTTCCCGCCTCCCCCACCCGCATCTCAGATCAACGGTCAGGATGAGCCTCTGAAAGCACTCGGCTGATTTCTATACCCCTGTGGCGGGATCATCAAATAAATCGTTTAGTGCCAGGTCGCTTTCCACATGCTCAGGCTGAGACTCATGCATGAGTGAAGTCCCATGGAACCCAGGTAATGTGGAACTTTGTGACCTGGGCTCAACGGGAGCAGAGATCTTATGCCCATTTCCCCCAGTCTCTGGCAACCCAGGGGTCACACCCATAAACCACCTCCTGGTGCCAGATAATCTCCTCTTTGGTCATCCCCCAGAGCTCGTGGCTGCTTCTTCCAGACGGGAGCATAAAATGAGGTTCCCAATAACCATGCCACGGGACCCTGCGCCAGGCTGTTTTCACTTGGGGCTTCCTAGAGGGGGGCGGGTGAGAGCCATCACCACCCCAAAGGACCCAGCCCCAGCAGCCGACCTCTGCTACCCGACTGCCGCCACGCTCCAGGCCACTTTCTATACTCTCCAGCTGAGCTCCACATATGAGCAAACATATTCCTGGACCACATAGCCACTTTTGTGGCCACGAAAACATCATAAGACACTCTCTACCCATTTTGCATAATTACCACATTATATTTGATGGGGTTCAGACTGTCTGTAGCACTGTCCTCCTGTTGTTCATTGATTTGCTCGAGCGGGCCCAGTAACATCTCATTGTGAGACTTCTTGTTACTGTGTTTGGCATATTGAATACGTCACGGGGAGCTTGCCAGGCTTTGCTGTGCAGGCAAGATTACTCTTGGTAGCTTGCCGGGCCCTCCAAGAGGGGCGGAGGAATCGAACTTGGCTCGGCCAGGCCAGCCGTGTGCAAGGCAAAGGCCCTACTGCTGTGCTATTGTTCCAGGGTGAGACAGTAGGCAACAAATCATAGAGGGAAATATATATATATGCATATATGCATATTTTCAGACACATATACCAAAGCTCACATCATCCAAACTTTAACATGTTAGTGATATCCTATAGAATGTCTTAATAGCTCCTGCCAAAATAGAACAATCTTCACACTGTTTCCTACATGAACACTTTTTTTGTAAGCATGTTCAGCAGTTCTTCATAACAGATGATACAAAATATATTTTTTCATTTGTGTTTTGGGACAGGGCTTGGGGCTTGGGATGGAAACATCCTGAATTTGGTGGTGGGAAGGTGTAATGGTGGTGGGATTGGTGGTTGAATATTAAATGTAATCAAATATTGTGAAGTAACTTATAAAATAAAAAAAAACCATAGGTTCTTTATTTTGTTGTGCTCTGAGATTTATTTCCTGAAGAAAATGACATGAAGAAAATGACCTCATGCTCAGAGCAAGCCGCTTCTCCCTTTCAGGTGGGCAGCAGGAATTGACACTGTCCTATGGGAAGCCGAGCACACCCTAGGGTGACGTCAGCATTTTCTCAAGGACAGAAATTAGCGCTGAAATCTCACTGATTGGGCCGCCTGGAAGGAGGAAAAGGGAAGTGGCAGGGGCGGGTGGGACACAGGACGGAACCTCTGCTATATTCCAGACTTTGGATTTATCTGAGAGTTCCCTTTTAGAGGGAAGTTTTGAGCAGCCCTGAAACTTGAGCTGCCTGCAAAGATGCCGCAGCTACTGTTGCTAAGGAACAGGGTGCTTAAAGTGTGCTATCAATGTCACCAGCTCCTGCTCAGATGACAAAAAGTACAGAAAGACACAAAATTATCAGAGGGAGAGAAGAGAACGTTCAGGTGATGAGCCTGGGTTGTCATTCAACATGATATTTTCTGAGCTGGAGAGATCATTCAATAGGCCCAGTACCTGTGGGGGGCCGGGGGTTTATCCCTGGCACTGCAGGGTTCCCTAAGCACTGTGGGGGCGCCGCCCTGGCACAGACCTGGGAGTAGCTTCTCTACCACCTGGGACCCCAGTGGGACCTCAAAAATAAACCCTAAATCAAATGAAAATAAACAATAAATAAAGCGGACTCTTGCAGAAGGATCATACAGGGGCTGAGAATACATGCCTTGTGCGTAGCCAACCCAGATTCCATCCTGGGCACCTTGCGGTCCCTGGAGCATCTCAGGCTGCAGCGCTGGAGATCCCTGAGCACTGTTCTCTGAGCAGCCTGGGGAACCCTGGCAAGGCAGGGTCCAAGCAGCTCCACATTAATCCCACTCGCCTCACTTTCACACTTAAATTTAAAAGTGAAAGAAAAAGGCAAAAAGATGATCTTGGAAAGGATGACTTCATGTTGGAGGGTGTCTCATAATTGGTGCAATTAGTAAATGTGCATTTTCTGAATAGCCTTTCTCTTTAATGTGAGAAGGAGAGGAGAGGAAAGCAGGAAGACAGAGAGAAGGTGCAGGGCAGGTCTCCTGGGAGAGATAACCTCACAGAAGGTCACTGTGGAGAGAGAGTTCAGAGTAGGTCGAGTCTTTGGAATTATACTGAGATTCCAACACCAGTCTTGCTGTTAATTAGAGGACTTTAGGGGAAAATTTTAACCACTTTCAGCCTTGAGTTTCCACCTGTGAAGAGTGATTAGTTGTGTGAAAACCTCACAGTTTTTTTCTATTTGGGCTCTTAATGTTAATTTCTAAATGGTTGATAATATGAATCTTTATGTCAATGTCCCACGTGGTTGGTTGCCTCTAGGGTAGCCAGTGAGAGCCATTAAATACAATCATATAACCCTTTCTCCTGGAGCACAGATGGGCTGACTGCTGAAGAGCAGAAAGCAATTGATTCCTGTCATTGGTTTGTTGTCTTTTTTCTCCCTTCCCTCCCTTTCTTACTGATCACTTGCCTGGAGAGAAGCACACTCCCATATTGTGAGCTGCCCTGGAGACCTCGTGTGGTGTAGTGAGGATCTGAGGCCCTACTGTGCAACAACCTACAAAAGTTGAAACTCGCCAAAGTCCACCCTGCCTGAGTCCTTCATTCTCAGTCAAATGACATGAATGCCACCCCCAGGCAACAGCCAGATGGTAATCTCTTGAGAGGCCTTGAGCCCGAGGAATCCAGCTAAGTCACTCCTATATTCCTGGCTCCTAGAAACAATGTTTGATTTTTTTAGATTTTAAGTTTAGAATAATTTATTAGCAACATACAAGAGAGTCCAAGTGTGCCCACAAATCCACTCTATGGCTATTTCACCAGTAACAGAATATGGCATTAGAATAGAAACTGGGAAAATTCCATTATTATTTTCTGACACACAGAATGAAGGCTATTATGGAAGGCAAGACAAAGTGGAAGCCACTATAACTATCTCTACTTATAAAAATTGTAAACCAAAAGCAGTAGTCCATTCGTAGAAAAACTGTAAAGATTAGTGCCACTTGAATGGACTTAAAATACAGGACTCATGATTCAACCAGAATGATAATAGGCCAAGCATAAACTTAATTGGTGTTGACTGCAATTGTAGTTGCTTATCCGCACTTGTTTTTATTGCTGGAGCAAGTTGTATCTCTGGTCTATTGATCTGGCAAATGTTTTTATTTCTGTAGTTGTTGGTAGAGATCTTTAGAAGCACTTGGCTTTCACCTGACAAAGCAGAAATACACCTTCCCTTTCTGCCTCTGGGGTATGGCAGTACTCAGCCCTATTCATAATCTACTTTACAAAGGCCTTGGTTGCTCTTCTTTCCACAGAGCGTCACTTTAATTCATTATTTTGACGATGTTGGATGTGGTGAGCAGCGCATGACAACTAGCAGCACATTGGTAAGACTTGTCTGTGTGTGCCAGAGCACGATAATTCCACAGAAATTCAAGGATCTTCCATCATGGGGAAAGTTTGAGTGGTACAATTATCTCCAAAGAGATTTCTAAGAGGAAAGCAAGTTGGTACTTCTATTTTCTCCATTATTAAGAATGAGGCAAGGATTCAGAGCAATAGTCCAACGGGTAGGGCGCTGCTTGTCTTGCACACATCTGATCTCGGTTCAATCCCTGGCACCCCGAATAGTCCCCCTGAGCCTGCTAAGAGTAATTTAACCTGAGCCTGCCCCCTCCCCAAGAAAAAAAGGAAGAAAGAAAGAATGAGGCAAAATGCCCACTGAGCATTTTTAGATTTTAGATACAACCTACATCTCTGTTGGGCATGCAACATTGGCCCAGTTCCTGAGTGACCCAAAAGCTGTCTGTGTAGGTGAATCCCAGAGTCCGTGTCGGCTATGCCACAGGCCCTGCTGCCCTGCAAGCTGCTCTGCTAATTGGGACACAGGAAGACATGTGATAGTATTTGAAGTATTGGGGCATGGAGTTGCCCTCTGGACACCTTGACACTTATAGGGAAATCACAGAATACACAGTCAACATTTTTAGCAGTCATGCAGTCCTTTACAGAAACCTATTTTCTTTTCTTTTCTTTTTTTTTTTCCTTTTTGGGTCACACCTGGCAATGCACAGGGGTTACTCCTGGCTCTGCACTCAGGAGTTACTCCTGGCGGTGCTCAGGGCACCATATGGGATGCTGGGAGTCGAACCCGGGTCGGCCGCGTGCAAGGCAAATGCCCTACCCACTGTGCTATCTCTCCAGCCCCCTATTTTCTTTTTTAAGAAATAGCTTTTGGCTTCTTCCTGGGTCTTAGTATACACTTAAGGCATGACCATGGCCTGCTAAGTTACTATGTGACCTGAAGTGATCTCTGTGAACTGAGTGTTGACTCACCCACTGTCCATGTAGTTGCACAGCAGCACTCCATGAGCAGAAGAAGTGGTTTCTATGTGACTGGACTCATGAAGGTCTTGAAGGCACCAACACACTTAAAGAGAAAGCAGCCCGGTTAGCCAAACCTTTACTACTGCCATATTTTTTTCTTTTTTGCAACCACCTCTAGATTCATGGAGAATTCCCCAAGAACAGTTTCCTGAGGACAAAAATACTTGAAGCTGACTTACTTCAAGTGTGCTCACGAGGGCCAGAGTGCTAGGACAGCGGGAAGGGCTGACCTGAGTTTGATCTCTGGTACCCCGTACTCTCCTCTGGGTCTTGCCAGGAGTGATCCCTGAGCGCAAAGCCAGGAGTAAGTCCTGCCATTTGTGGCCCCCAAACAAGCACCAAAAAGTGCCTGTGAGAGTAACTATGATAGGCAGGCATCACCTGAAGGTGGAGAGCAAAGTGCTACAGCCCCACTCGGGAACCAACCTGACAAAGAGAGGGAAAGGGAATTTCCTGTGGGCTGGTGTGTGATTGGGGCATGGAGTTATTGATGTTCCCTGGAATCTCAGATGATCCCTTGACATGAGTCTACATTTAACTGATGGGTGGTGACCAGTGGTTGGACAGTCAGGGACTTGGAAAAAATACAACTAGAAAATTGGTAAGAAGGAGGAGTGGGGAAGAGATACATGGGGAAAACTCTCTAGATGAGTGCAGAATATATAAAGATCTTTGTGTCCTGTGTGTGCTCACCAAAATGTGACTTCACAAAGTAAGAGGAGTACGTGGTACCAGACGTTAGATTGGGTTCTACCCCTTGAATTACTCCCCAGCTCCTTTGTTTTCTTTTTAATGAAAATTTCTTTTGCTGCACAAAAGCTTTTTAGTTTGAGGTAGTCCCAGTCATTTATTATTCCTTTTGTTTTCCTTGCTCTTTGGAATCGAATCCCTGAAGACATCACAGATATCATGGAGTGTTTTGTCTATGTTTCCCTGAATATATATTTATGGTTTCATGTATGACATCCAAGTGTTTAATCCATTCTGAGTTAACTTTAGTTATTGTGTGAGACAAAGAACCTTTTTTATTCTTCTGCAATTGGCTGTCCAGGTTTCCCAACTGTGTCTTTTGTTTATTTGTTTGTTTTAAAATTAAATTACAACATTGTTATTACTGAAGAAAATACGGAGACCATGTAGTCAAATCTTATCATTACATTTTGTCTGACTTGCTTAACTTTTAAAGTCTGGAATTGTGGGGCTAGAATGATAGTTTATCAGGTAAGGCACTTGCTTTGCATACAGCCAGCCAAGATTCATTCCCAACACCCCATCTGGTCCTCTGAGCACTGCAGGTGTGGCCCAAAAACAAACAGGAAAAGGAATTGAGGAATTTGGGATGGTCTTTATCCTTTTTTATTTTTATTTAATTATTATGGTTTAGATCACATGTTTTAAAGTGTTAACGTTTGTGAGTTTGGTGTACATAAGTTACCTCACCTCACCACCACCAGAACGCCCATGAACTTCTACCAATGTACTTATGTTACTTACAATCCACCTCCTAAATTTCCTTTTTTTTTTTTATCACGATCACGATCACGACCACCCTGTTGTTCGTCGATTGCCTCGAGCAGGTGCCAGTAACGTCTTCTTCGTCCTAGCCCTGAGATTTTTTTTTTTTTTTAAAGTGCCATATTCAAGGCTTTTTCAGGGTTAGGAGAATGAGACCCATCATTGTTACTGGTATTTGGCATATTGGATATACCACGGGGAGTTTGCCAGACTCTGCCGTGTGGGCATGTTACATTTGGTAGCCTGCCAGTTTGACCAAATTAGGAATGAGATGATAAGATGTCGCGCGGCCGCGAAAGCGGCCGCGCGCTTCCGGGAGCTGAGTGTGATGATCTCTGGATCCTGGCCGTTGTTGGAGTTACACGGCAGTTGGTGGGTGTAACTGTCTAGTTACTGGCAGGTCCAGTCCCAAACTGTGCAGGCTTGGAGATCTCAGCCCCGGGTCCCACACACCTGGGTTCCTCTGTCAGTTCTTTTATGCGTGAGGCTCATCCAAGTGTGTGGAGAGTGCTCCCAGCATGGCCTTGGCTGGGCCTCGATGATCTTCAGCTGTTGGGCCCTGGTGGAGACAGTCAGGCATAGGGTAGGAGACTCTGTCTTGTTCTCTCCCAGGAGCTGAGTGTGATGATCTCTGGATCCTGGCCGTTGTTGGAGTTACACGGCAGTTGGTGGGTGTAACTGTCTAGTTACTGGCAGGTCCAGTCCCAAACTGTGCAGGCTTGGAGATCTCAGCCCCGGGTCCCACACACCTGGGTTCCTCTGTCAGTTCTTTTATGCGTGAGGCTCATCCAAGTGTGTGGAGAGTGCTCCCAGCATGGCCTTGGCTGGGCCTCGATGATCTTCAGCTGTTGGGTCCTGGTGGAGACAGTCAGGCATAGGGTAGGAGACTCTGTCTTGTTCTCTCCCAGGAGCTGAGTGTGATGATCTCTGGATCATCTGTTTTTTTATATTGTTGGTTTTTTTTGGGGGGGGGGGCACACTCGGTGATGCACAGAGGCTACTCCTGGCTCATGCACTCAGGAATTACTCCTGGCGGTGCTCAGGGGACCATATGGGATGCTGGGAATCCAACCCGGGTCAGCCACGTGCAAAGCAAATGCCCTATCTGCTGTACTATCGCTCCAGCCCTGATGTTGTCAGTTTTGTATTCTACGGCCAAGGGTTTGTTATGATTTGATGCTGTTTCCTTGCTCTCTCTCTCTCTCTCTCTCTCTCTCTCTCTCTCTCTCTCCCCCCCCTCTCTCCCACAGATAAATGAGATTATTTAGTATTTGTCTCTTCTCCCTATTTTTCTTAACATGATAACCTTCAATCCTATTCAAGTTGCAATGAGCTGCATGATTTTATCTTTTATTAATACTGAATTCCACTGCCAAAAGCATTTGTTAAGGAGAATCTCTCCATTTTTATGTTCTTGATTCCTCTGTTATAAATTACCTACCTGAACTGGAGAAAGAGCTCAGTGGTAGAGAGTTTTATCTTGCATATGTGGGCTGGAGCGATAGCACAGCGGGTTGGGCGTTTGCCTTGCACGCAGCCAACATGGCCAACCCAAGTTCGATTCCTCCACCCCTCTCGGAGAGCCCGGCAAGCTACCGAGAGTATCTCGTTCGCCGGCACGGCAGAGCCTGGGAAGCTCCCCGAGACGTATTGGATATGCCAAACACAGTAACAACCACGTCTCACAATGGAGACATTACTGGGCCCGCTCGAGAAAATTGATGAACAATGGGAGGACAGTGACAGTGATGTGAGGCTCTGAGCTCAATCCCTGGCAATTACCCCTTCCCCAATTAATCATACATAGGTGTGAGAATTTTCTACTCCCAATTCTCTTTCATTGATCCATGTGTCTATTTTATTTTAATGCCACACTGTTTTTGATTTGTTGTAGCTTTGTAGTAAAATTTGAGGTCAGGAAATATGACCCTGCCACTGTTCTTTTGTCTTAGTATTGCTTTGGCCATTTAGAATATTTTGTAGTTTCATACAAATTTCAGTAACATTGTTCTAGAAACTAATAATTGTAATTTTGATAAGGATTGCATCTGTGTAAAGCATTGGTTAGGAGGATCATTTTAACTATGTTAATTCTTTCACTCCCTGAGTATGAAATATCTTTTTATCTCCTTGTGTCTTCTTGAACTCCCGAGAAACCTCAATGAGTTTGGTTATTGTGTGGATATGGTCGATGGTGCTGAATCCTTTGCGGAACCTGGCTTGCTCGCATGGTTGTCCTTCATCTAGTGTTCTGCCAATCCTATTTAGGATGACTCAAGTGAACAACTTGTAGATGACAGACAATAGGCAGATCGGGCGATAGTTGCCAATGTCATGGATGTCTCCCTTCTTGAACAGTAGTACGGTCCTGCTGGTTTTCCATTGGGATGGAACCTTGCATTCAGACAGGTAGTGAGTGAAGAGCCGAGCCAGTGTATTGATGAGTACTGATGGCAGGTTCTTCAGGTGTTCAGGTCTGACCTTGTCTGGGCCGGGTGCTGTTTGTTTCTTTACCGACGAAATTGCGTGTCGGATCTCGGAAGGGAGAATGTTGGGAACAACATATCCATCCTGTGGAATTTGGTATGTCGGCAAGTGGACATGGCTATCGAAGAGATTTGAGTAGAAGTCATGGATAATCTTCTCCATTGCTGTTCTGGAGGATGTGATGGATCCATCAGGACGTCGGAGGGCAGTCATCTTGGTCTTGTAGTTGGCGAAGGACAGGCAGGCGTTACGAATACTTTTCCCGGCTTCTGCCGCATCTACCAGTACTTCTGCTCTTCTCTCTTTGAGGTCTTCCTTGATCGCATCTCTGCACTGCTTTGCGAGCTCAGACGTTAGCTTGCGGTTGCCTGAGGCATGCGCCAACACCACGCTGGCGAATTACCTCAAGAGTTTTCGAAGACAGGCGTTTTTTTGTGGCTATCTCTCTCTTGGCGTTCCTCGCACATTCAAGGAGGTGCTGAACCAGTCGATCGTATTCCTCGTCAATGTTGTCAACAATGGCATCTTCCCATGTTGCCGCAATAGTGCCAAAGAGTTCCCAGTTGGTGGTCGTTCTGGGAGTTCTCTTTTTGAACTTTGCAGCCCTTTCTCCCTGCTCTGTGAAGTAGAATTTTGCACGAAGGAGACGGTGGTCCGATCCCATTCGAAATTTTGGGACAACTGCGACATCAGTCAGGCAAAACCTTCGATTGAATATGATGTGGTCTATCTCGTTGTGGAATCGTCCACCGGGAGACTCCCATGTCCAATGTTTAGATTCTGCCTTCTGGAACTGTGAGTTACCATGGATGGTCTTGGTCGACATGATGATCTCAGACAGTCTCTCACCCTGTTCGTTCCATTCTAGGCCATGGGTCCTGATGTGAAGTTCTTCAGCTGATCTTCTCGGTCCTATCTTGGCATTAAAATCACCCACAATGATCTTGTAGAAGGTGTGGTCCGCTTTGCTGATGACATTGTTTTAATAACACCAAACATCAGCCAAGCGGCACAAATGCTGGCCGACTTTGACCGTGAGTGTGGAAAGGTCGGACTACAGCTGAATCTTACGAAGACAATGTTTATGAGAAACAGCCTCGTTCCTGACGCCCCATTCGCTCTCAACGGAACCACCATCTCCGAATGCAACAGCTATGTGTACCTAGGTCGAGAGGTCAACATGACAAATGACCTGGCACCCGAGCTGCGCAGGAGGAAGAGAGCGGCTTGGAATGCCTTTAAGAACGTCGAAGAAATAGCTAAGAGGACGAAGAACCTCTGGCTCCGGGCACATCTCTTTGATTCCACTGTTCTTCCTGCATTAACATATGCCTCAGAGACCTGGGCCCTACGTAAACAGGATGAGAACGCTATTCAGGTCTCCCAAAGAAGAATAGAACAGAGCTATGCTTGGAATATCACGTTTCACTCAAATGAGAGAAAAAATCCGGAGTTCCGACATCCATCGACGATCAAGAATCAGGGACACTGTCTCATTTGCCAAGGTGTCAAAAATCAGATGGGCTGGTCACATAATGAGATTTAAAGACGACCGCTGGACTAGAGCTGTTACTGACTGGATTCCACGGGATGTCAAAAGACCGCGTGGCCGCCCACCTACCAGATGGTCAGACTTCTTCGTGAAGATCATGAACGATCGGTTTGAGGCTCTTCATGTTCCCAGAGCGAACAGATGCCACTGGGCTACACTAGCACGCGACAGGGACAAATGGAGACGTTACTGGCGTCCGCTCGAGCAAATCAACGACTAACGGGAAGTTAAGTGATTAAGTGAAGTGATTAAGTGTCTTCTTATTTCTACAAGCAGTAACTTACAATCTTTCACTTACCTTGAAAAGTTTATCAATAGGAACTTAGTAATTTTAGATATAATTATTTCAGATGTAATCCCACTCTTTTAGATAAAAATGGGATTCTTTTTAAATTTCCTTCTCTTCTGATTCATTGATTGAATGTTGCACTTTTGTCATAAGCAGATGTTGGATCATTTAAAATGAATTTTCTGCAACTATTGATATTATTTTAATCTTTGCTTTTGTTGATGTGTATATATTACTTGATTTGCCTATGTTGAACTAGCCATGCATTTCTGGAATAAATTCTATTTTGTCATGATGTGAGGTTCGTGTAATGTACTGTTGAATTTAGTCCATTAAGATTGTGTTGAGGATCTTTGTACATGTGTTTTTCAGGGATAATGGTCTGTAGTTTCCTTTTTTGTGTGATATATTTGCCCACTTTTGGTTTGGTATCAGGGTAATTTTAACCCCATAAAATGTGTTTTATGAGGGAGAATTTCCTTTTCTTTTATTTTTGGGAAGAGTTTAATAAGGATAGGAAATAGGTCATTTTCATTGTTACAGAAGCTGGAAAACTATGTTCTTGAGCTTTGGTTCTGGAGGAGACTTTTGATTACTGTTTCAGTTTTCTTTCTTATAATGATCTGTTCATGTTTTCTATATCCTCTTGAATCTGCTGGGAGGTTGTATGATTCTATAAGTTTGTAAATTTCTTCTAGGTTCTACAGAATTTTAATATAAAGTTGTTTATAATAATTACTTATGATCTTTGTGTAAATTTCTTCTAGGTTCTACAGAATTTTAATATAAAGTTGTTTATAATAATTACTTATGATCTTTGTGTAAATTTCTTCTAGGTTCTACAGAATTTTAATATAAAGTTGTTTATAATAATTACTTATGATCTTTGTAGTGTTATGGCATCTGTTATAACTTAATTTCTGATCCTACTTGTTGGGATTATTTTCTCTCTTTTGGGGGAGGGATATTTTGTGAATCACACACAGTGGTATTCAGAGCTACTCCTGGCTTGTTGCTCAGGAGGTGGCCTGGTGATGCTTATGGAGTCATGTGGTGCTGGGGATCAAACCCAGGCCTTCTATATGTAGAACATGTGTCCCAGACCTTTCCACTATCTCTCTGACCCTTTGTTCGTCCTTTCAAGAACTTGATCTGGTCTCATTGATCTTTTGTATTTATTTTAGATGTTCTATTTTGCTTATTTCTGTTCTAATTTTAATTATTTCCTTCCTGCTATTGACTTTGGGTTTCCTTTGTTTTTTTTCTAATTCCCCAGGTTTGTTTATTTTATATTTTTCTTTCACTTTCTTGTTTCTTATCTTGTTTCTTATTCTTACTTATTTTCTTACTTTCCTCATAGTACTACTTTTGCTGTGTTCCATATATTCTAAAAACATGGACCTTTATTTTCATTTGTTTCTAGAAAATTTTTTACTTTTGTTTTTCTTTGGTGATTTGTTTTTAACTTTTCGCCATTATGATCAGAAATATTGATTTTTTTCAACCTTTATAATGTTATTAACCTATTTATGTTTTAGTATATGGTCTGTGCTTGAGAATGTCCCATGTGCACTTGAAAAGAGTATTTTTCATCTCTGGGGAGAAGAAGGGCCCTATCAATGTCTAATTAGATCAGATAGTCATACCATTTATTGTACTTGTTCTGGGGTCACACCTCAGGGACTACTTCTGTTCAGCCTTTGAAGGTCAGTCCCAGCAGTGCTTGTGGGGTTATGCATTCCCAAGGATCTAGCCTGAGCTTCCTGCATACAAAACACGTGCTCCTTCCTTTCAGTTCTTTCTCCAGTACTCAACCCCCCCCCCCCCCCACACACACACACCTTTTTTTCTTTATTGCCCACACCTAGCAATGCTCAGGGATCACTCCTGGAGGAGCTTAGGGTACCACATGGGGTGCTGGGGATCAAACCCGGGTCAGCCATGTACAAGGCAAATGCCCTGCAAGCTGTCCTATTACTTTGGTCCTCAACTCTTTTTTTTTTTTTAAGACTGTTACTTCCTTGTTAATTTTCAGTCTGGTTCATCTGCACATTGAAAATCAAGAAAGAAGACATAGGAGTAATTGCTGTTGTTATATTCTACTAGCTCAAGTTTAGTTTTCCATTCTCATAAATTAAGTCTTTATTTCTTAAGAAATCTTAGTGTGTGTGTGTGTGTGTGTGTGTGTGTGTGTGTGTGTGTGTGTTTTGGTGGGGATGATGTGGACACACCAAGCTGTATCCAGGACTTACTTCTGGTGCTGTGCTCAGGAATCATTCCTGGTGGTAACAGGGATACCATACGTGGGATGGAACCTAGCCAGCTGTGTGCAAGGCAAGTGTCTTACCTGCTGAACTCTCTCACCAGCCCCAGAAATCTTAGTTTCAATGAGAAAAATGCTATCACCAAGGGCACAGCAACTGTCTCACTGACCTGAAAGTTGAGTATTCCTACTGACCACCTTGGGCACCTACCATCCTCCCGAAGAAGATACTTGCCATACTGGTTCTGGTGATTGATCTTGAGCATAAAGGTGAAATTGAATTACTAACATACAGTGAGTATTTCCAGAATGTAAGAGATCATAAAATTTTTTTAATGCATCTCATCTATATTTTGTGAT
Source organism: Sorex fumeus (assembly GCF_029834395.1). Lineage (NCBI taxonomy): Eukaryota > Metazoa > Chordata > Mammalia > Eulipotyphla > Soricidae > Sorex > Sorex fumeus. The sequence continues at coordinate 3,799,941 of NW_026606060.1, read as the reverse complement.
TATTATGTTAATGGAAGGACTACATGCTATCTATTTTAGACGGGTTTATTCATATGATTACATAGTAATTCCCTTCAGGGAAAAGATTTAAAGCTAGTGTAGCCAGAGAGATAACTCAGTGGGCTGACTGTGTATGCATGGCATGCAGGAGACCCTGGTTCAATCTCTAGAATCACTCATGGTTACGTATGGTTATAATATTTGACTTCCTTCTATTAAATCTTCCTGCCATTAAATCTACTTGTTAGACATAAACTGTGCTATATGTGACTTTCTATCTCAAATTTAAATTGTAGACCGTCAAGGGTGACATTGTAATTACACAGAAGAAGAATCAAAATAGGATTTTTCATTCTCTGTTGGAAGGATTGTTACAGAAGCTGGCGAACTATGGCCTAAGGCTGACCATCTGCTTTTGTAAAACCTTTAATTGGAATTTAGCCACTTCATGTTGGTTACATATTGTCTATGGCTGCTTTCATGCTGCAGTGACTAGTTGCAACAGAAATCATGTGGCCTATAAAACCTAAAATACTTACTCTCTGGCCCTGTAGGGAAGTTTCCTGACCTCCCCCAGTGTACTCGGGAGAGCTGTACTAGGAGGGTTGAGCATTGTATTATAGTTGACAGAAGCATGACTTTGTTGTTATCTTTATTTGGAGATTAAGTCATAGATATGCATGGGTGCCAAGTTGATGAGTGATGGAGTGTGGCAACTTTGTAATGTGTCACCTTGGCTTAGCTGAACTACATTTTAATGCTCTGATACTTTTCAACTGCATTGAATTTGCCTTCTTACATGTTTCCAGTTAGACCAGACCACAAGAGAGATACTGATTTGGAGAGTTTAACTAGAACAATAGCTTTTTTTTTTTGTTCTCATGCATTGTGTGCTGGCTTTCTTTGTCAGAATGGGCTGGTTGCCAAGACTGAAATTGTTCTATCTTGCCCGAATCTTCCTTCAGCGTTTCTGATTCCTCATTCAGGGCGGTTATTGGATGTCCTCGCTCCTGCTATGATCTTGACTATGAATTGCTATTATGCATTGTGTGTGTGTGTGTGTGTGTGTGTGTGTGTGTGTGCCTTCGCGTGAGTGTTTTAGAGTCTTGACAAGGGTCCCAGGTTTCCGTATGACCAAGAGCAGAGGCAAGAACTGACATAGTTTTGGTCTGTTTGCATGGCTCCAGCTTGTACTTGTGGGAGCTTGTCCTTGCTTCCGCCACTTCACATTCTCATTTCCTGAAAACTTCAAGTTCCTATATGTAGCGACATCAGCCTTACACATTAAACCAGCTCCCACAAGTGATGAAAATTAAGCCTCCATACAAAGTCATATGTACATCTATTTCCAAAGTTCTATTTTAACTTGTATCTCTCTTGGAAGAACTCTCAATTTACTTACTAATTTTGTCTATTTAGTCTATTTTAGAGAGAAGTATGTCATACATTTTTATTTCTAGCATTTTTTTTGCTGCATGCATACACTGTGGTATTGTTGTTGTTTTTGCTTTGTTTTGGTACTGGTTTTGAAGACCACCTCCAGCGTTGCTCAGGGGTTTCTACCTGGTTTTTGCTTAGTCACCCCTGGCAGAGCTCAGGGGGACCAAGTGATGCTGAGGATTGAAACCAGGCCTCTGTTATGCAAAGCATGTGCACAGATTTTTGAATTATCTCCTCAGCTCTGCTTCATACATTTTTGAAGCTGTATTGTTAGATACATAACAGTTCACAGTGATTAGAGTCATGGTGAATTGTACATTTCATCAATATGAAGTATCTATTTTCATCTTTTGTTAATGGTTTTTGGGCCACACCTGCTGGTGCTCAGGAATCACTGAGCTTATTCCTGATTCTGCACTCTGGAATCACTCTTGGAGGTGCTTGGGGCATCATACGTAGTGTCAGGGATGGAACCCGGGTTTGTCGCATGCAGTGCAAGTGCCTTGTGGCTGTATTATCCCTCTGGTCCCATTTAAAAACCCTTTTTAAGGTTTTATGCTATGTAATTATTTGTCATTCATACTTAACTAGTAATTGAAGCAATATAGAAAGTGTATAGCTTTGTGCTTGAGCAGTAACAATCAGGCAGTTAGTGTGAGCCACTGCTATTAACTTATTACAATAACTGTTATTCTTTTCTTTACTGTGGAGATATTCTCTGATATCTTTGGTGGACCAAGAGGAAAAGAAATATCAAAGCTTTTTGCAATGTTGCCATATCACTTCCCCGCACCCACCCCCCACCCACCAACTAAAATGTCGGACTCTCTGGGCTTAGACAAAGCTAAAACGAGCTGGTCTAAGGCTTTGTGGGTGGGTGGGGTGGAGGTATAGCTACTTCTTTCTGGGTGAAGCATCCCCATTGCATTATCTCGGCTCTGATTGGGCAAGAGAAAATTTTTTTACTGATAAGATCATAGTACTGACTAGTGGGGATTGTACAGACAAGCTCTTCACGACCTCTAGTCTTCTTCCTCTTCACTGCATACTAATAACACATCCCAAATGGCTTCACGCCATCATTTTCTGCACATGAGACGTATGTTTCTTAATCGTGCATGTTCACAGTTTCCTCATGAATATGTAAGAGTTTCCCGGACAGGTATGCTGTTACATCACTGTCTCTGCTGGGTAGAGAACCACACCCAGCTCCCTCTCTCCCAAACTGTTCTTCAGCCCTGCTGGTGGACAAACTTCTCAACTTAAGTGGTTTTTGTCCCTTAAAGCCTCTCTTTTTTATTCAGTTGTTTCTAGTGCTTTTTGGACAACAGAAGGAAATAAAGGACCCCAGCTTAAGAAAGAGAACGAGAGCTGGAGTGATGGTACAGTGGGTCCGGCTCTTGCCTTACACACAGCCAACACAGTTTCCATCCCTGCCACCCCAGATGGTCCCCCGAATCTCGCCAGGAGTGATCCCTGAGTACCAATGAGTGTGGCCCCCAAACACAAAACAAGAATGAAAAAGGAGTTTCTGTGGCAGACCGGCGCCCTGGGTCGAGGAAGGGCACTGGCTGGGTGTTCTGCATGCACGGGAGCATTGCGAGGGTGCAGCCCGGCTCTGGCCAACTGCTACATCAAAGGTATAGGAAAGGACATCATCTACCACCCAAGTGGTCAGTGGGGTGGCTGGAGGTGGTCATTTGGACATCTGGAAAAACCCATAGTGAAGGTCAGGCGTGCTTACCATAAACGTAAGGCAAAGTGGGAATTATTGGCCCCACGAGCGGGGTGCTGCATGAACCCAGTCGTCTCCTTTGGCAGACGCTCAATTATCTGCAGAGATGTCCCTGCTGGCCGCAGAGAGGGTCTCATTGCTGCCCGCCGCAGTGGGCGTCTCTGGGGAACGAAAACTGTTCAGGAGGAAGAGAAGTAGTGGTTGGGGCTTATATATAAATAAAGTTTGTGCTACTACAAATAAATAAATAAATAAATAAAGGCAAAAGAATGACTGCCTCTAACACTGCACAGTGATACTCATGGCTTCTTCATCCCTGAACAAGGTGAGGCGAACTAGGCAGCATAGCCCAAGGCTTGTCTAGGTAAAGGTAAAGGTAAAGGTAAAGTTGTTCGTCGATTTGCTCGAGCGGGCCCAGTAACGTCTCCATTGGAGACTTTGTTGTTACTGTGTCTGGCATATGGAATACGTCATGGGGAGCCCTGCGGGCGAGATACTCTCGGTAGCTTGCCGGGCTCTCCGAGAGGGGCGGAGGAATCGAACTCGGGTCGGCCATGTTGGCTGCGTGCAAGGCAAACGCCCTACCCGCTGTGCTACCGCTCCAGCCCCAAGGCTTGTCTAAATCACCAGAAAGCCTGCCCAGTTTCCTAAGCCAAGACAACATATCAGAAACAGATTTTTTTGTCGAACTTTGGACTTCTTGCTTTTGACATTCAACTGAAATTAGGAGGGGGTGGTAAAAAGCAAAGCCAGGTCAGACCAAATAGTGAATGTATTTCTGTTTGGAAGTTCAGCATGTCACGTCAGCAGTCCCCTCAGATATCGGCTCACATCAGCCTATAAATGTGATGCTAGGCCACACTCAGTGGTGTCTCAGCTCCATCAAATTCAGTTGTCTTTAAGGATTTTGTCTCGATGTCTCAAATCTCCTTCCTGTTTCCTTCAGGTCTGCCCTGTGGTGGGCATATCTTCATATCTTCCTTTTATTAAATGTATTAATCTCTGTTGTAATGCTCGTAATTGATACTAACTGGCAATGTGAGTGTGTGGATACGTGTGTGTGTGTGTGTGTGTGTGTGTGTGTGTGTGAGTCTGTCTTTGGAACTCAAAAACTAAGGTAGACTTTCTAAGCAGCAGAGATTTGGGGAGAGTGTCACTCACTGACTTGAAATCCCTTGACCCCAGATACTTTCCTCTACAAGAAATAGGTCACTTCTCTTTGCTTCATGGCCTAAAATGTATAGAGTTATAAAAGGTTAAAATTTGAAGGTACGTTAGAGATTAGTTACTCCAAACAGTTTATTCGACTGAAGAAAGGAAATGAAGAACTTGTTAAATGGTACAACTAGGAATAAGCGAAGTAGGACTAGAGCTTAGCTCGGTGACCATGCTAAGAAATGGACTTTGAAGGTTGGATGGTTGCAGAGAAGGAAAATTTATTTGAGTGTCTAAGATGTTGGATATCAGCTTGACTGAAGAGAATACTAGGAAATATGAAACTAGGTATCGGGCTTGTGGGTAAGGGTGGGAGACAGTGAGTGCTAAGAAGTAAGAGTGGCATAAGCTGGGGGAGAAGGCAGCTGGGATAGAGAAGGGATTAGTAAATCAATGATGGTTGGAGGGATCATTCTGGATGGGAGATGTGTGCTGAAAGTAGACAAAGGACAAAATGTGATGGCTTCTTCGTATTTATATTGCAAACCATAATGTCTAAAAGTAGAGAGGGAGGATGAGGGAAGTTGTCTGCCATAGAGTCAGGGGGATGGTTCGGATGAGGGGGGTACTGGAAAAATTGGTGATGGAAAATGTGCACTGGTGGAGGGATGGGTGTTCAATCATTGTATGAATGAAACTCAATCGTGAAAGTTTTATAACTGTATCTCACGGTAATTCAATTTAAAAAAAGAAGTAGGAGTGGATGAAATGGAGGTTGGTGGGCACCAAAGATGCATCACCTCTGTTGTTATGGCTGATAAGAGCACAGCGTTTCAAAGCATGCTTTAAAGGCTGAGTCCTGGCTACCCGCAGGGTGTCTGGGAATTTGACTGAATTCTGATTATGTCTACAGGAAGATAGCAAGATACTCCTTAGGGAAAGGCCGCAGTCTCCAAAGACATTCTCCACTTAAGGCACCAGTCACAGCAAAAAGATTTGTTGGTCTTGTTGACAATCATCAACAGTTCTTAGGACCCCTTCTTGAACATCAGGGGCCAGTTGACGCCCATGTTGCTACCCGAGCCTTTAATCAGTTGGCTATGTATCAGAGTTCCCAAAAGTTTTCTGCACAGGTTTGATTTATTAGTAACAGAAACAGATACAGTGGCTAACAGAAATCAGTTTATTCATGGGATCACCAAATTACTACAAAGGATACAGTCAGTTGGAAGAGATACACAGGGCAAGATAGGTGGGAAGGGGTGGGACTTCATGTCCTCTCTGATATGACACTTATCAAATATCCACGTGTTCACCAACCCAGAAATTCTCAGAACCACTCCTTTTGTGTTTTTATGAAGACAGCAGTGCCAAGGCATGCCTGATTAAATCACTGGGCAGTTGATTTAACCTACAGTCCCCCTCCATTATCCAGAGGGGTGTGTATATGCTTTGCAAATTCTAAGGTTTTGGGGAGTTCTTCTGTGGCTTCTTCTAGAACTGTATGTCAGGAATGAGAAATATGCATGAGAAATACATGTTTACATGACCAAATATACTTTCCTTATGGGTTACATTTTGCAGCACCTTAATAACTACTACAACTCCTACCTGTATAGTATTAAAAATCCTTCCAAGCAGACCCACCTCCGTATCTCAGGTCTTCTGCTTGCTCTTCCACCCTACCAGGTGAGGTTAATCTCTCAGTGGTCACTTCCGGGACTTCTGCACTTGACCCCCACCATCTAAGGAGCTCATCTTCACATCTCCTGAACAAACAGCTCCTTTTATCTCACCTCACAATGCTCACACTTATACCTCCTGTCATTGAGTGAAGAGAGGCCAAGAAGGAAAACAGAACCCAGCAAAATTCCTCAGAGACTCCCAGAAGCACCCTCAGCACAGCAAGAGCAGCAAACACAGTGGGGAAGATACTAAGAAACCCATTAAGTTCAATGAGTGAAAATAATAAGACCGGCTCTACCAGTAACAACCAGTTCTGGAAACTCTCAGATAAATGAGCTCAAAGTAACAATGACACAGGTAGTCTGCAAAGCACAAGAAAGCATGAGAGCAGAAATGAGAGAACAACAAGCAGAAATGAACAATATGGTAGGTGATGTATATAAAAAGAACTCAATAGAAGAACTGAACAACAGAGTAACAGTAGTTGCAGAGAAGCATCAAAGAACTTCAAGATAAAATGCAAGAAATCTCCAGAAAATAACAGAAGACTGGGAAAACATATGAAAGGAAATGAACAGCGTATCAGAGAACTATGGGATGGATACAGAGAGAACACTATAATAATCATCAGGGTCTCTGAAGAGCAGCAAGGAAAATTTGATTAAGAAGTATCAGTTCAAGAAATCATAGATAAGAATTTCCCAGAATGGAGGAACGCAAGCCCCAAGCCCCAAGAGACCTGAAGAATCCCAGTAGAAAGAGCCCCAAATAGAAAACGACAAAGTCAAAACCAGAGCTGGAATATTAAAGCAGCAAGATCAAAAAGGGAACTTAAAAAGGAAAGCTCATAAGATTCACAGTGGATTGATCAGATGAGACTCTGTGGGCCAGAAGAGGATGGGGGCTACAGCACAAAAATGCAATGAAATGCACACTTCGCCGAGTATACTCCATTAGATAGATTTTCATTCATATTTGAATGGAAATCTTCATGACGAGCAAAATCTTAGAGAATTCATAAACTTCTTAGCGAATTTTATGAATTCTTAGAGAATTCATAAGATTCATTGAAAAAAAACTGCCTTGAACCCAGTTTTGAAAGTAACATTTTAAAGGAGCTTTAATATTTTAAAGATAAGCTTCTTAGCAAGCTTCTCAGCACTTAGAAAGGCCTGTTTATTCCTGTCTTGTTAAGAGGTTCTATACTTTTTCAATAATGAATTAATGTTTGATTTATATTGAATGTTTTATGTCCATTCAGGTGATTTTTTACATCTACTGAGATTTTTATTATGACTTTTAAGCTTATTAATGCAAATACTTAAGTATCATCTATATTTCCTAACATAAAGCCATTATTTTATTTTAAGACTAAAACACATTTTTACCTTTATAAATTTATTCAGATTTTTCCCTTAAAGTTGTTTTAACTCTCCTCTTCTCACACTGAAATGTATATTTGTAGGAGTTATTTATTTCATGTAGATTTTTAAATGTATCACCAGAGAATTATTCATACATACTATTAAATTTAAAACTTTTATCTTGTGAGAAAATACAGTTTTGAAAACAGTTTTTATCAATTTATCATCAATTTATAATTTTGTGGAATTTCATCTTAGCTTTATTTATTTATTTATTTATCTATCTATGTGTTTGTTACCACCTCCAAAACAAATCCTTCTTATATGTGAGATATAAAGAAACATAAGAGAAATGCCGGAAGTGATCAGTATTGGAGATTGTATTTGTAGGATGGAGTTTTCCTGGGAGGAGGGTGACTGGGAAGGGTCTTTGGGTCACTGGTGAGGGAAATGGGCTCTCTGGTGATGGATGTGGTGCTGGAATCCTGTATGCAGGGGAAAAAAATTAACAGTATTTTAAATCCTGGTACCTGAATAAAAATGGTTAGAAAAAAAATCCTTCCAGGGGCAGTAGAGATAATACAAGAGGTAAGGTGTTTGTCTTGTGTGTGGCAAGATATGGTTCCCTGAGCACCATCAGGGAACACCAGAGCATAGAACAAGGAAGAGTCCCTGAGTAACATCAGGTGTGGCCCCCAAACCAAAATGAAACAATTATCCTTCCAAATATATTATCTCATCTAAGTTCATTTCATGAGAAGTAAATATTAGTACAATCCCTAGTGTAAGGAAGACAAAATCAGTGCCAAGAAAACACACACAGACACACATGCACACACACACACACACACACACACAGGAAAAGATATGGAGAATAGATAATGTTCCTGAGTTTTAAGCTGGCTGTGCTGATTGTCTCCCTATATCCTAAGAGAACCAAGCTTTATTAGGTTTCTCACATTTACAGATCTTGGGGTAGACAACCACACCCCAAGTTCTAGGGAAGGGCTTGAATCACTGAAAGATAATTTCATCGTCTATTCTTTGAATGCTGCCGCCCAGAGGCTGCCCTTTTCCAAGTGGACAGAGTTTCTTTGTCAGGGAGTCTAAGCAATGTTTCTCCTGGATGATGAGTCACAAGTGGAATGCACATGGGTTTCTTCCAGCATTGCCTTTTGAGTCAGAAGAAGCAGGAAAGAAAAGGAATTAGAAATTCAAATGGCATCTCATAAAATCGTTTTGAACTCTGCAGTGGTGATTGACCCTAAGTTGGCTCACTGCTCTAGTTCTTGAGCACTCTCTCAAGTGTACGATGCATTAAACGTCAGAAATCATCGATCTCTACTTTCACAGCTAGTGCGTCTCCCCACAGCTGTATATGCTGAATAAGGGATTTTGGGGAGGGGGGAAGACCCATGGTGGAGATTTTTAAAAAGATAAGTCAGGAATGATGAATATCTTTGTTTAAAAAAATGGACACCAGCTGTACAAAGACCTGGAGGGGATTTTTAAAATTTTTTTTTTTAACTCAGACAGTTCACCCCAGGCATATTCACTCAAACCAAGCAACAAAATTTGTAAATCTACAACTATACCTCATGGTGTTTCACTAACAAAAATTTTTTAAAAAATGTAAATGATGGAGAATGGGCACTGGTGGAGGGATCATTGTATAACTGAAACCCAAGCACAAAAATTTGTAAGTCTACAACTGTACTTCATGGTGTTTCACTAATAAAAATTTTTAAAAAATGTTTGTGAGAATTTGGAAAGGTACATAAACCTTGTCAAAATATTGCCAAAATATTCCAGATAACTTTTTTTCTGTTTGTTTTTGTTTGGGACTGTGCCCTGAGGTGTTCAATGGCTGCTCCTAGCTCTGCACTTCCAAAGGTGCTAGGGGACCAAATATGGTGTGAGGGATTGCTCTGAGGATTTCCTTATGCAAGGTAAGTGCCTTAATCTCTGTGCTCTCTCTCAGCTTCCCTCCCCCACAACTCTTCGGAGTTTCTACTTGGACATTATTCTGAAGCAAACCTCAACTAAAAATTTTTAAGGGTGGGGTTAGAGATGGAACAAGAGCTCAAGACTTGTAAGGCCCTGGAGCCAATCCCCAGAACAACCTCCCAGCAGTATCAGTAGAGCGACTAAGAGCTTTGTGATAAGGTTGAAGAGGTAGCTCAAAATGCTGAAGAACACGCTATGCATGCTGGAGCATCAGACACAGTTCATGGTGTCCTGACCACCACACCAGACACAGCTCCAAATGTGCCCCCAAACCAAACAAGAGTTATGTGGCATTCTTTACAACTGCCATGTTCATTTAGTGAAGAATTAAGGGGGAAAATTCATTAGAACATTACTGCAACTCTTTGCAAAGACTTTAAGTAAATTCTGGCGTCTGGTCTTGATCAGGATAACCACCTCTAATGAAGACAATTAGTACTATAAGGTAATTCTTGAGGCTGGAATCAACAGAGAGTGGGTATCCGTGGAATGGCAGAGACAGTCTCAGACTTGAGGGCCAGAGGCAAAGCTGAGAGTGGTTTCTGCACAGACCACAGGCCAGACGGAGCACAGGCCAGAGGGTAATCACAACAATCTGATCTACAGAGATCTTTGGTTTTAGTTATTTGGTGTTTCTGAGATTCCTGGGACTGAAATATATGGGCACCCTGCCCTGGTTGACTGGCAAATTTTTTCGAGATTGGTTTGGTGAATAAAAACTTGGCTTACACTGCTTTCAAAGCAAGTTACGGCAGCAACTGACCCAATTTCTACTCTTGGATGAATCCAGAAAGCTGAACCCCTAGAGTTAAGGTGTGGTCAATTCCTCAGGTAGAAGATGTCTTGTGACATGACATCACTAGAACAAACTAAATCTTTCTCGTAGTCCTTCTCAATGGGAAACCACTCGACTAGGTAAATACAATCTGGAGAAAAAAGAAACCCTCAAAGCTTTTGAGGGTTTTGCTAATTTCTTGGAACTCAGAACCACTCTGGTTTTGGGATTTATGAGGAAAAAGTGGACTTTTTGTTTCTGTTTAAATAGAATTTTGGTTTGGGTTTGGATTTTGATTTGGGTTTTTGGGTCACATCTGATGGTGCTCAGGGCCTACTCCCAGCTTGGTATTCAGGATTCCATCTTGGCAATTCATGGACAGTGTCAGGGATAGAACTTGGGCATCCTATAAGAAAAGCACATTTACTAGATTTTTGAGCCTTCACCCTAGTCCTAAAGTCAAATTTTGACCCAGTTGACCTCACTGTGGATCTGGTGGGTCTTCTATAATGATTATTTGCCCACTGTCTAAAGTTATAGATAGACTTAAAAATATCACAAATAAAAGAATCCTCACATTGACTCAGCCTCGAGGTATGTGGCTATTACAAAAGGAAGGTCTAGTGCTTATTCCTTGGAGCTCTTCCTAAGGGTCAAAACAAATGGGAAAGCAGTATTACCTCATGGCACCTGACACTACCTAGCAATACCGTGTACAAAGGTTTGTCTGTAAATAATCAGTATCTCTTCCTAAAATGTCATCTCCTGGGGCTGGAGCACAGTGGGTAGGGCTCTTGTCTTCCATGAGGACAGCCCAGGTTCAATACCTGGCACTTCATGTGATCCCTACCCCCAGGAATGATCCTGAGCACAGAGAGACTGCAAAACACAAATAGACAAAAAAGTAATCTTCTTGAAGACAGATGTTTTATTTGTCCTGTTCACTACTCTAGGCTCAGTTCATTGAACTATACTTGGCATATAAGAGGTGCTCAATAAATATTTGTTGACTTATTAGGTAACCACATTTCTGAGGAAAATTTTAGAAACTATCACTATCATGAAAGATTTGAAAAATGCAAGTATTATAATTCTTGCCACAATTTCTATTTTATCTTCCTCTCTATAGTTATGAAGATTGATGAAAGTGGACTTGGAGTATAAAAGTGAACTTTCAGTTGATTAAATTATCAGCTGGTATTCCCAACTGCAACTTTTGTTCCAAATGTAGTATTCTTACCGGAGCAAATCAATAGTAATGTCACAGTTAAAAATGTGTTAAATGTTCTTTTTTTTTTCCCTCTAGTCCAACAAATATAAACACCCAAGATGGATTCCTTTAGCAAGAACTTTACTCTTCTACCTCAGTTCTATACAAAAAAATGTTTTGTGCCACTGTATTTACTCCCTCTGTGTCTGTCCTAAAACAATGGGGCCTCACCTGGAAGGCTGGAAAAGAAAGTTTTTTCAGAGCTATGTCTGCAATTAATTCTGGTTAAGAGCTATCTGGGTTCTAAGGACAGGGGGGGAAGGAGGGAGACAGAGAGAGGGACAGAGAGAGACTGCATCCCTTTGAAGATAGACATGAAAAGAACATGGTGTACATGGTGTAGTTGTCAGTAGTTGTCTGTCAGCAATAGAAAAAGCTGAAATGGAAAGGGACTGGAGAGATAGCACACCGGGTAGGGCGTTTGCCTTGCAAGCGCCCAACATGACCGACCTGAGTTCAATTCCTTCGCCCCTCTTTTAGAGCCCTGCAAGCTACCGAGAGATCTCGCCTGCATGGCAAAGCCTGGCAAGGTCCCCGTGATGTATTCGATGTGCCAGACACAGTAACAATGGTTATAATGGAGACGTTACTGGGCCTGCTTGAGAAAATCAATGAACAACGAGAGGACAGTGACAGTGACAGTGAAAGTGGAAAGAGCCTGGCTAAGCTAAAAGACATCAGCTCCCCTGTACCTCTCTTGCTGCAGCCAGCAACAGCGACCATCAGAGAATACTTGTGCTTTATTTTGACTTTCTAAATCTTGTGCACATTTTCCTTTGGACAACTTTAACATGGAGCCAGGTGAGAAACGAGACTCGAAAAATTCGTTCTGGTTTCTCCAATACAAGGTCATCACTAACTCTCAGAATGTAGATAAATCACTATATGTCTTCTTAACCATTTAACACAGTTTTTAAGTTTTGCCTTCTCTTGTTGGTATGTAGACTGTTTAAGCAGGAAATGATTTTATTGTTTTCCTTAATTTCAGGTACTCTTTTATCATCATAATCATGTTTACAGAACTCCAACTCTAATAACAAAATATGATAGCAAGGTTGGGAGGTCCAAGGCAAAGTTACTGGTAGATTTGGAGTCTGGTGAGAGCTCTCTTCCTGGCTTGCTGTATCCTCACAGAGTGGAACAGAGAGGATGTGGGCACTTTCTCCTAGAAGGACACTAGCCCCAAGTGTGGGCTAAACCCTATTGTCTCATAAACCCTAATTACCTTCCAAAGATCCTGATGTGAAGTAAAGCATTAGAGGTCAGAGTGCAACATGTGAATTCTGGGAGGACACAAACTTTCAGTCCACAACTTTCATATGCACATACACATAAATGCATAGACACATGTATACACATGTACCTCCCCATACATGTCACAAAGTATGTATTCCAGGATGTATTACAAGATCTGTCTCTAAGGATCCCAATATATGCCACACCTTAAAAAGGAAGGTGTGACATATATTCTGTTCCTTAGAGGCAGATCCTGGAACAGAGACTCATGAAAATGATTTATTGCAGGAATGCTTTCTGGGGTCTGTTGCATTGGATGGGGCAGGCAGGTTGGGGGGGGGCAGCTAGGTAGCAGTTGGCTGAAGGCAATTCTAGAGAGAGTAGCAGCTCTAAGTATTATCAGCTGGTTCTAGTTGGTAAGGGAGATGAAAAACAGGTCCTAGAGAATCTCCTAGAAGGCTCTTTCAAAGCAGAAACTTATATGTCTAGAGTGGGGGGACCTGGACAGCTGGAGTTGAAGACCTACAGTGAAATCCCGTTTCTACTTCTGGTTTTGTTTTACATGGATGTGCCACTAATCCTGTAGCTATTTGGAACCCTGATTCCTACTTCTCCATATTTCTCTGGAGGTAAGTGCTTGGATGCAGACACTGTGTTTCCCATTTGCCTCACAGTCCCTGTCTCCTCTCTTACACTGCTGACCCCTGAGCCTTTGAGACTCTGAGTCAACCCTTTTTGTTTTGTTTTGGGGACACACCTGGTGATGTTCAGGGGGCTGTTTCTGGCTCTATGTTTGGGGTTCACTCCTGGTGGTGTTCAGGAACTCTGTAATATAGAAATCTAACCCGGAAGTCCTGATACAGAGCATGCATTCCGCCCACTGAGCTCTCCTTCAGGCCCTGGTTTTCCACTTCTGTTTTGCTGCCCCACAGGGGTGTCAGGCTCCTGCTTGCCTTCGTACAATCTCTCGGCATGACATAATCACATTCAGGAAAAGACAAGAGTGTTTATGCCTGTGGCTTTCTTCTTAAGTCGAGGCATCATACTTTATAATCACTGCATCACTGTCATCCTGCTCTTCATTGATTTTCTCGAGCAGGCACCAGTAACGACTCCCTTCATCCTAGCCCTGAGATTTTAGGAAGTGCCACATTGGAGGCTCTTTCAGGGTCAGGCGAATGAGACCCATCATTGTTACTGGGTTTTGGCATATCGAATATGCCATGGGGAGCTTGCCTTGCCAGACTCTGCCATGTGGGCAGGATACTCTTGGTAGCCTGCTGGGTTCTTTGAGAGTGAGAAATACACAATAAGAGGTGCCTTCTGGGAGCTTAGTTTTATAGTCTCTGGATCTTGTCCATTGATGAGATTACATGGCACCGGGGACTGTCTACCTACTGGAAGTTGGGGGATCTGGGTGGAGGAGGCCCCAGTCCCAATCCGAGCAGGCTTGGAGATCTCAGTCCCGGGTCTTGCACACCTGGAATCCTCTGCCAGTTCCTTCATGCATGAGGCTTGTCCGAATGTGTGGAGAGTGGTCTTGAGCATGGCTGTGCCTGGGTACCAGAGGTCTTCTGCTGCCAGGGCTCTGCTCGGATTGGAGAGGGAAACTCAGTCCACCCCTCTCCAAGGGGCCCCGGTGAGGACAACCAGGTGTGGGGGCAGAAGACTCTGCATTGTTCTCTTCCAGGAGCTTGGATCTTGGCCATACTTTATAATAGTATTCATATTGCTAAATATCATGAAAGTATCACCATTTTAGGCATCCACTGTTCCTGCGTGAAACTCATCAGCAGATGTCCAGATACCCCTGCTGCACCCTCAGTCCTCCTTGTCCCCACACCACTCCAACTGCCACTTACTCTCAAGGACCAGCTCTGAGTTGGCTTATTGGCTTTGCTCACACTGTGGCTCTTTTAAATGCCGTAACAATTACATAATGTTGCATAACAAAGGGCCACTGGAAGTAATAACTGGGAAATGGCAAAGATAATTTCTGGGGGTCAGGATTTGGGAGCAGCCTCGCTGGTTGGCTTGTATGACTGAAGAATGTTGTGGCCAAGATGCCAAGAAAGGTCGAGCAGACTTGGCTGGTCTGAAGGATTGATTCCCAGATGGCCCACTCACAACTCAATTGGCAGAGGGTCTCGGTACCTTGCTGATTACTGGCGAGAGGCTTTGCTTTCTCACCATGCAGACTCCTCTGGAGGGCTATTGGCTATCCTCCTGACATTAAAAAAAATCACTCATGACATGGGTGAGGAAAAAAAGTCGCTCTTGTGGCTCTTGCAGTCCAGCTAAGGATAAAATATTAGCTAAGTCCTTTCCATTGTGAGGAGAACTATATGCTTTCCGTGCATATCCCTAAAAGACTATGCTGACTTCTTGCTTGTTCTGAGAGAGCAAAGT
This sequence comes from Sorex fumeus, assembly GCF_029834395.1. Taxonomy (NCBI): domain Eukaryota; kingdom Metazoa; phylum Chordata; class Mammalia; order Eulipotyphla; family Soricidae; genus Sorex; species Sorex fumeus. The sequence continues at coordinate 3,784,864 of NW_026606060.1, read as the reverse complement.
GAAGGCTACAATGCTACTATTAACTTTGCCACAGAAATTATAAATGATTACTTTGGCCAAAATTAGGATGAGTCCCTAAGCACCATTCCAGGGCACCTAAGCATTGATGGGAAGAGAAGAATGCAAATTGTTGGGAAGATAGGGTGGGGGAAAGGGGCTCTGCGGTCATATTTGCCATTTTCTTACCTGCCCTGGCAAATCATTCAATTGATCCCAAATGAATATCTTTTAGTATTAATTGTGGGTTAAGTTCTGTGTATCACTGTTTAAGTACTGTGTGTCACCACTGGTGATAGAGGACTGGAAAAAATCACTTTGTGGAGCTTAGTCTAGCTATGCAGACAGACATCAAGTTTGGTTGTGATTAGGATTATTTTGGTTGTGATTAGGATTATATTCCATCTGAGTACATCACAGAGGGATTTGACCTTGTCAAAGAGGCAAATGAGATCTCCATGGAGACGTGATATTCTAAGTTAAGATTTGGAGGATGATTGAGAGCTAGCCAAAAGTAGGACAAGAGAGAGAGAGAGAGAGAGAGAGAGAGAGAGAGAGAGTATTGAGTTTTAGGCACTTGCCTTGTCTGCCCCCAGCCCTAGTTCAAATCTCTGGGTGATGCATATGGGCTCTCCAATCACCTCCAGTGGTCACTCCAGAACGCAGAGCCAGAAATAGGTGCTACTGGAGGTGTGGTTCCAAAACAAAAATAAAAGACAGCCAAATGAGGGGAACTGTACAAGAGTGCTGGGGTGAAAAGATCCTTAAAGAAAGCAAACCAGTGGAGTATGAATATTGATGGTGAGAGGGATAATGGGGAGAGAAAGAAAGGGCTGGAAAACTTGGTTAGGAACATATTGTCTGTGTCCCAGGAAGCACACTTAACATGAGAACCCCTGTCTAGAGGTCCCCAAGAATAGTCAGAACAACTACTGACTGCTTTAAACAGAACTATGGCTTGGTGAAACTCGAAGAAAAAATGAAGAATGGATTAAAGAGGAACAAAGTGAGGGGTTGGAGCAATAGTACAGTGGGTAGGGCACTTGCCTTGCATGCATCCAACTTGGATTTGATCCCTGGCATCACATATGGTCCCCCGAGAACCTCCAGTAGTAATTCCTGAGTGCAGAGCCAGGAGTAACCTCTGAACACCTCCAGGGTGTAGCCCACAAACAAAAGCAAAACAAAAAAGAGGGATAAAGTGAATGTCGGGGGTGTATGAGGGTGCGCTACAAGGGTACAAGTGGGTGGTGATGGAGAGAACATGAAAAGAATCCCAAAGAGGACTTGGCTAGTGGCTGGGACTGCAGGCACAAGGGTCAGCGACCATCCTGGGAGAAGGAGATTTGTTAGTGGCGATGGGGAGGGTGCGTGTTGGGGAGTGCAGATGAGGTGATGCTTTAGACATAGAGAACTTGAGGGGGCTGTGAGAGACCCAGGAGGAACAGGCGGGCAGGAAAGGCTGCAAACTGGGAAGGCTGTGCTCTGCAGACAGCCACCTATGACTACACTCTCCAGCAAGACACGCTGTGAGAGCTCTTGCATGAATGACAGGCAAGCATGTAGCCAGGTGTCACACAATTCCCACATGTAAGGGGCAGGGAGAAATATAGCCACAAAGTCTCTGAGCAGAAACAGTGATCAGGAAGAGGAGAACCTGAGTCCAGCCTCGCTGAGCTGAGGAAATGGGATTTCTAGAGCATTAAGCAGAAATACTGCTTTAATTGGGATAAAGATCATCTTTTATCTCACAGAACTCTTATGAGGATTAAATGAGATAATATGGGGCTGGAGTGATAGTCCAGTGGATAAGGTGCTTGCCTTGCACACGGCTGACCTGAGTTAGGTCCCCGGCATCCCCTACAGTCCCCAAAGCACCACCAGGAGTGATTCCTGAACACAGAGCCAGGATAAAGGCCTGAGCACCCACTGGATGTGAACCTCAAAATGAAAAAAAGAGAGAGAGATGCCATATAAATATTTTATTAATTCATAGAGGTTATAAATATTATCTATGCTTTTAAGTGGAAGAATGGGAGCGTGTGAGGTAAGAGAAGTAGAGGAAGGCCAAGATGTTTCTGAAGAAGCTTTGCAGCAGCTAAAGCAGGAAAAGCAAATTTACATCCGTTCTTTACAGGGGTGGGGGGCAGCTAGCCTTTGCTATGTTTGGAAACCAGGAAAAAACTCTCCTGCTCTAAACAAACCAACAGGACCTGCTTAAGATGTCTTAAAACCCCTTTTCAGGGAAGACCTACAAAACATTCCATCCTATCATAAAAGGTGTTGAAATACAAATGCCTGAGGCAGTTACCCAGTTATGTGAAGGAAAGAATTCAGTATACTTCTGTTCAGAGAGAGACACAGAGAGAGAGACAGAGAGAGAGAGAGGAGAGAAAGAGGGAGTGAGAAAGAGAGGGAGGGAGGGAGGGAGAGAGAGAGAGAGAGAGAGAGAGAGAGAGAGAGAGAGAGAGAGAGAGAGAGAGAGAGAGCGCAAGGAGTGTAAGACTCAGGAAGGTACCCAGAAGCAGGAAAATTAGGGAGGGAAGTGAGAGTTTCATCATAGAAGGTCTGGAGACACTGAAAATTTCAGCCTTGTCTCAGTTTCACCCTTTTGCTTGAGGCAGAATCTGTTTATCTTTGCATCTACCTAGAAAAAAGAGCCCAACTTTGTGCAAGTGGACGTTAGTCTATGTGGGTCACTGGTGCCATTCCCCATCTAAGCAGAAATCGCATCTCTCGTTTGTGTCACCCATAGCTAGAGTCTTTTCTGGGAGGTGTGGCTACCTCACACACCTAGACCCAACCACAGCAGACTCCTAGGCCGGCCTCCCTGAGTGTCGCTGGTGTGGACAGACACAGGGAGTCCAATTCAGCTGGTTGGGGCGTCATTTAAGAAGGGGGCACCTGGACCCATCCCAGGAAACCCGGTCCCCTGCACCTTTCCAGCGAACACTCAGTAATGCGCTGGGTCTTAGTTTTCTGTGCTGAGGGTGGGGGGGGGGGGGGCGGGGGAGGGAAGGCAGGACCCAAACTAGAGCGGAAGAGAGGGTTAAATGAGTACATGATTTCCGCGCGGCTCCGTCAGAGAACCAGAAAGGGAGCTTCTGGGAACACCAGGGGCTCTGCAGCCCATCTGGCCTTCCCGCAGGCAGCAGGGCGCTGCTTTCGGTCACTGAGGGCAGGAAAGCCCCTCTGAAGCTGAACGCTGCTGAGTCTCCATCTGTGTTGTCAGCATCGTTCTTTGAAGGCACCTCTGATGCTATTTTAGTCACCCACTTGTGCATAATTCAGCTTTCACTATCTGTAACTGCTTCTGGGGTTTTCAGAATGATGTGAATGAATTAACTTAAATTTTGTTTATTAAAGCACCAAGATTTACCACGCTATTCATAGTAGGGTTTTAGATATAAAAGAATCCAGCCCCAATCCCACCCCCAGTGTCTTCCTCCCTCCACTGGGGCTCCCAGGGTCCTGCTTTCCCATCCCTCCATTCTCAGCCTGCCACCCAGACTGGCACAATTTTTATTTTGGTGGTAGAAATTGAGATCTCTTGCTCCGTGGTTTAGATATTTAGCTGGCGGCTCTCCTACACCAGCTATGTACTCAGATCCACTTGACCTCTGCTTCCTGTTATTTCCCATCTCTCTCTCCTTCCCTCTTGATTTCTTTCCTTCTCTGTCCTTTTTTTCCCCTTTTTTTGGATCACACTCAGTGATGTGGCTCTGCACTCAGGAATCACTCCTGGTGGTGCTTGGGGGACCATATGGGATGCTCGGAATTGAACTCAGGTCAGCCGCATGCAAGGCAAATGCCCTGCCCACTGTACTATCACTCCAGCCCCTCTGTCCTTCTTTCTACACTTTGGGGCAAATGGGGATCCAGGCACCCCTCTTCAAAACATTGGATCCCCTTGTCCAGCTTCTTTACCGGGACTCTACTTCCTTTGGAGTGCATTCAATCTGTGAAACTATTCACTGCAGTGGGATTCTAAGCACTTTACCGAGAGTGGCTCTTGAGCTTTGGAAACATCCACAGTGTATACTCAGATTGGAGGAACGGATTTCTGACTTCACAAGGGTGTGATCCCCTTGTCACAGCCTGGCTGGGAAAGGTATAATTCCTTGTCCCTGCCCCAAAGTCACTGTTCTCTGCTTCCATGTCCCTCCTTCATTTCTGCACATCCCACCCCAGCTCCTGGGCCTGACAGATCTACTGCTGGAGAAGGCTCACTTTGTTGAAAAAGTCTTTGTTTCTCCATTATAGTTGGGCATTTTTGTTTCTTGTTTCGTTTTTTGTTTTTTATTTTTGTTTTGCTCATTTGTTTTGGGACCACACCCGCTGGTTCTCAGGAGCTATTCCTGACTCTGTGTTGGGGGAAAGAAGAGAGTTATTCCCAGAAGTTCTCAGTGTCCATTTAGTGCTGGGATGGAGCCCGGGCCTCAACCATTGAACTATCCCTTTGGTCTTCGCCCTAGTATTTGGATAACAATAAAAGGTAAAGGTAAAGGCCCTCCCGTTGATCGTCGATTTGCTCGAGCGGGCCCAGTAACGTCTCCATTGGAGACCTTGTTGTTACTGTGTCTGGCATATCGAATACTCTCGGTAGCTTGCCGGGCTCTCCGAGAGGGGCGGAGGAATCGAACTCGGGTCGGCCATGTTGGCCGCTTGTAAGGCGAACGCCCTACCCGCTGTGCAATGACTTAGGATAATGGGTCTTTGGCTGTCATTTTTGTCCTTTAATAGCATGTATATATCATTCCATTTTCTTCAAATTTATGATTTCCTTTTTTCCCCCTTTTTTATAATTTTATTTATTGAATCACTGTGAGAGCAGTTACAAAGCTTTCAGGTTTAAGCCTCAGTCATATAATGAAACACCCGTCCCTTCACCAGTTCCCATTCTCCACCACCAAAAACCCCAGTATGCCCCCCACATCCCACACTCTCCTACCTGTGGGGCAGATGATTTCCACGTTACTCTGTCTCTACTTTGATTACATTCAATATTTCAACACCAGAAACACCATTATTATTTGGGATTTTACCCCAACACTCAGATCTGCTGAAAAGGTAACAATAGACAATTTATTTTCTATTGCTGGTTATGAATAACATATGATGTCATGTGGCTGCAGTAGTGGCCACATGATTTTGGAATTCCGAAATTTTAACAATTAAGTCTGGAGTGATTTCTGCCAAAACCTGCTGGGTTCTGAGATTTGTTCCTGAGGCTCTTGAATCATGGCCATTAGGCAGCTTGATCAGGAGCCAGAGAGGCCATTCATGGGCAGCGGCTCGAGGTCTCATTGGGGTGGGGAGGAAAGAGCCAGCTCCACTCCCATCCCATGACGCCCCACGTGTCTCATCACTGAGGGCCTAAGCCTGACTGTCCAGTGGCCTTTGGAGGATGGCGGCCACCGAGCCGCCAAGGGGGAGCAGGAGGAGGGACAGCACCCTTTCCCTACTGGGGTAGCCCGGCGACAGTAACCTACTGCAGGGTCCGGATGCATTTCTGCCAGAAGCCGCTGGGTTTCGGATTGTTTTGTTTCTGACTCTCTGGGATCATGGCCGTTAAGCAACTTGATCAGGAGCCAGAGAGGCCATTTTTGGGTGGTGACTTGGGGTCTCATTGGGGCGGGGAGGAAAAGGTAGGCTCCACCCCCATCCTGTGAGGCCCCAAGTGTCTCGTCACTGCAGGCCCAAACCTGACCATCCAGTGACCTCTAGAGGATGGCGGCCACTGAGCCACCAGAGGGAACAGGCCAAGGCACGAAACCTATTTCCACCTGGGGTGGTTGGGCACCGGTAACCTACTGCAGGGACCAGACGCATTTCTGCCAAAAGCCACTGGGTTCCAAGATTTATTTCTGAGTCTCTGGGATCATGGCCATTAAGCTGCTTGATCAGGAGCCAGAGAGGCCATTCGTGGGCAGTGACTCGGGGTCTCATTGGGGCGGGTAGGAAACGGCCGGCTCTACTCCCATTCTGTGAGGCCCCATGTGTCTCGTCACTGTGGGTCCAAACCTGACTTTCCAATGGCCTCTGGAAGATGGCAGCCACCGAACCGCCAAGGGGGGAGCAGGCAGAGGGACAACACCCTTTCTTCCCTGGGGTAGTCTGCCGCCGGTAACCCATTGCAAGGACCCGATGCATCTCTGCCAAAAGCTGCTGGATTCTGAGATTTGTCTCTGAGTCTCTGGGATCATGGCCATTAAGCAGTTCAATCAGGAACCAGAGAGGCCATGCCTCCAATTATATAGCTGAACCGGAGGTGGTTTGTGGGTGTGTCTCCCACATACCTAACTTTTGGCCATTTACTTTCTTGGTAAGCTTTGCCCCAAGTTTTTGGGGTCTGGCCAAAGGCACAGCAGCAATTTTGGGGTATCTGGAAGTCTGAAGGTGCCATCAGGCTGCTGATGCGCTCTCCTCACAGGTACAGATTGACCTGCTGCTGGAGGCACCATACCCCTATGGTTTCTTTTTAAATTTTTAAAAAATATCTACTTTAGTGTAGAAAAAAAGCTGTTGATATAATTCTAGAATGAAATTGATTAGGTAACAAAGCTCTAGACAATATACAAAATATATTCTTTTGTTTGTGTTTTGGGACAAGGACTGGGACTTGGGGATGGAAACATCCCAAATTTGGTGGTGGAAACGTGAAGTGGTGGTGGGATTGGTCTTTCAATATTAAATGTTATCAAATATTGTGAAGTAACTTATAAAATAAAAAAATTAAAATGGATAACAAAGCTCCAATATTAAAATCAGTAAGTATTAAATAATTTATTTATGTAAAAATTGTTGCATCTGATTGCAGGCCTGTTAAGTCCTTGGCTAAGAATTTATTAAGCTGTGGGACTGGAGCGATAGTACAGTGGGTAGGGCGTTTGCTTTCCATGCGGCCAACCTGGGTTCGATTCCCACCATTCCATATGGTCCCCTGAGCACCGCCAGGAGTAATTCCTGAGTGCAGAGCCAGGAGTAACCCTTGTGCATTGCTGGGTGCGACCCAAAAAGCAAAAAAAAAGAATTTATTAAACTATTTGTTGCTTTAGGAGTTGTTGCGTGGCCACACATGCAGCCTCATGGTCCAGTGACTTCAGGATTTATGGTCTGGGCCATGGTGGCAGCTGTGGGAAGTAAGCATGGCTGCAGGGAATTCTGGAAGTCTTGGGGGGGGGTGAGGTGGGGAAACACTGCCCCTCACCGACTTTGAACCACACCAAGGTTCTCAGTCTGGACACCAGGTACCTGAAATTAGTCCCTTTTAGGTGCCTCTGCAGAACAATTGTGAAGCAGTGGAGTTGAACCTTGGGTGGCTGCAGTGGTGGGATTTGGGATGTGGGTGCAGCTGCTGGAGCTTCACCTGGGCCAGTATTTGGCCCACCTGCCTCTGAGGGGACCCCAAAGTTTTAGCTGTGGGTACTGGTGATTCCATAAATGTTGGCTGCGTGGAGTACCTTTCCTGGGAGATTACCTTGGGTATCGATAGAGCAGGGCTGGTGTATGGATCAGCACTAACTTACAGTTTCTGCTGAATAAAGGCTACAGTAGTAGCCTTTTCATTTTGGTGCTAGGGATCACATACAGGACCCACGCATGCAAGGCAGGTGCTTAACCGTGGAACCACATCCCCAGTTCCTAATAGAGGTGCCTCTTATGTTACTTTTGATTTTTCCTAGCATCCCTCAATATTTTTCTTTACTATTGATTTTTGATAATTCAACAATATGTGTTGGTGGGGTCATTTTTAAAACTTTGGGTATTTTCTCAGTTTTCTAAATTCTGTAATTAGTTCTCACCTGTTATTTACTCCTTTCCAATATTGTTGGTGTTTACCTTATAATAGAGTCTTATATTTCTCACATTTTTTTCATTTCACTTAATCTTGTTTCTCTTTCATTTGAGTCATGGCTATGATTTTATTTTCAATGAGTCATTGCTGTGATTTCATGTTCCACTTGTGACATTCTTTTCTCTGTGAGATTGAGTCTACTTGTGATGCTTTCCCTGCTAGATTGAATTTCCTTCAATGTGTTCTTCACACCAAGCATCTCTATTTTAATTTTTAAAATATATATTCTCTCTTTGGTGAAGCATCCCTTGTGTTGTTGTAATTTCATACACATATGGACTTTCTTCTCTGTGTTTAGTTGAGACTATAAGTTTTTTAAGTGTTGTTGTGGGGCTCTTCACCCACTTTGTCCCTTACCTCCTCCAAAGGGACGGCTTTGATTTGCTCTCTGGAGATTTTACCAATTACTTTGAGTAATTCCATGATGTCTTGGGGATTGCTGATTGCACAATTTTTCTGATTCTTCAACATCTGGATTGCCTTCCTTTGCTTTCCTGCAGGGGGTGCTATGTGTAGCTTTAGTGTTGATGTTTTTTATGTCTAGGGATGAGGTGGGGGCAATGGCATTGAGGAGATCGAAAACCTCACTCTGTCAGTTGGTGCTGCTGCTGCTCCTCCTCCTCCTTTTCCTCTTTCTCCTCCTCCTCTACTTTCTCCTCTTTCTCTTATTCCCTCATTCTTCTTTTGTTGTTTTTTGGCCACATCTGGTGGTTCTGAGTGCTTACTCCTGGTTCTATGCTCAGAGATCACTCCTGGCAGAGCTCAGGATGTCATATGGGGTGCCAGGGTTTGAACCCATGTCAGCAGCATGCAAGGCAAGTGCCTACCTGCTGTGCTATACTCTGGCCTAAGTTTATCTTCTTTATCAGATACTTGCTCAGGCTATTTTTGTAAGTCATGAGTTACTGTATATTCCTCTTCTGGGAGATTTCACAGAGTATATTTTCAGATAACATGATGGGACTTTCTCCCTTTCTGGCACACGAAGAAACTGAATGTTCTGAAAAACTCAGTATCTCTTGCTTTGGTGATTGCTTTGCCCAATAATTGTCTTCAGCAATTTCCTTATGGTTATTTTTTCTCTCACAAAGAAAATCGTTTCTTTACATTTAAGAGGCACAAATTTTTGCTCCCAGTTTTCAAAAGAGATGTGATATTTTCAGATTTAGAAAGACACTTCCAGCTGCCAAGCTCTGTCAGACCCTGCCTTGCCTTAATGAGGAATATTTTTGATTTTCTTAAGCAAAGGAGGGGAAAAGTAAGGCCCAAAATTATTTAAGTGTTTTTAAGTTTAGTTTAGAAGTCAAAAGATGCAATTATATAAAAATCTGGAAGAATGAGTTGGGACTGAGAATTTGGACTCAATTATCTAATGTTGCTTCTGGGTTTGTAAAAATTGATGAAGTTCTGGGACTGTTTCTTTGGAGGTGTCTTAAGGGGTTGAACTATTAAATATTGAAGGTCTATCCTAGTTCTATAGTCCTATAATTAAATGCATTGTTATCTTCTATTGTTGCCTAAATTTTTATGTGTATTCTCTCTACACATAATTTAATTGGAATACAGTGCCAAGGTGAATGAGACCAGTTGTAATGATTCTGTTGAGATGGAAGCGGTCATTGAAGCCCTAGCCAATCAGGGCATTCAAGCCCAATACATCAAGATCCTCCCTGAGCTGTATTGTGGATTCACTACCAGGATCTCACCATTCTACAAAGAAGTAATCATTGATGTCAAGAGAGGGGTTCGGCAGGGTGATACCATTTCACCGAAACTCTTCAGTGCCACCGTCGAGAACATCATGCGACGACTGGAATGGGAAGGAATGGGAGTGAAGATAGATGGTCGGCAACTATACCACCTCCACTTTGCTGATGACATTGTTTTAATAACACCAAACATCAGCCAAGCGGCACAAATGCTGGCCGACTTTGACCGTGAGTGTGGAAAGGTAGGACTACAGCTGAATCTTACGAAGACAATGTTTATGATAAACAGCCTTGTTCCTGATGCCCCATTTGCTCTCAATGGAACGACCATCTCCGAATGCAACAGTTATGTGTACCTAGGTCGAGAAGTCAACATGACAAATGACCTGGCACCCGAGCTGCGCAGGAGGAAGAGAGCAGCTTGGAACGCCTTCAAGAATGTCGAAGAAATAGCTAAGAGGACGAAGAACCTCTGGCTCCGGGCACATCTCTTTGATTCCACTGTTCTTCCTGCATTAACATATGCCTCAGAGACCTGGGCCCTACGCAAACAGGATGAGAACGCTATTCAGGTCTCCCAAAGAAGAATAGAAAGAGCTATGCGTGGAATATCACGTTTCACTCAAATGAGAGAAAAAATCCGGAGTTCCGACATCCATCGACGATCAAGAATCAGGGACGCTGTCTCATTTGCCAAGGTGTCAAAAATCAGATGGGCTGGTCACGTAATGAGATTTAAAGACAACCGCTGGACTAGAGCTGTTACTGACTGGATTCCACGGGATCTCAAAAGACCGCGTGGCCGCCCACCTACCAGATGGTCAGACTTCTTCGTCAAGATCATGAACGATCGGTTTGAGGCTCTTCATGTTCCCAGAGCGAACAGATGCCATTGGGCTACACTAGCACGTGACAGGGACAAATGGAGACGTTACTGGCGCCCGCTCGAGCAAATCGACGACTAACGGGAAGTTAAGTGATTAAGTGATTAAGTGACAGTGCCAAGGACAATTGAATTTTTTGAAAAATAAGAAAATTCGCTTTAAAATAAGTTAATTACGTTTGGGGGTTGCACCTACCTGTGTTCAGGGGCTGTTCCTGGTTCTGTGTTCGGGTTTGACTCCTGTGGTGCTAGGTGAACGATATGAGGTGACAGGGATCAAACTGGGGTTGGCCACATGCATGGTGAGCACTTTTTTTTCTATACTATTTCTCTAGCCCAATGGGTTTCTTTCTTTTTGTTTTTGTTTTTGCATACGGACAGTGCTCAGGATCCATACGTGGTACTGGTGCGGTGCTAGGTTTGGAATTAGTGTGATTACATCCACATGCTAGGCAAGTGCCTTAACATTAGTACTATGGCAACCCCCTCCCCCCGCCCACCCGCGCACACAAAGGGATAATTTCTGACACCCTCCCTTGAGGTCATAAGGTTAGTACAAGAGTGGGAAATAAATCAGGCTTGTCCAGAAAGGAAAGATTGCCTCTCCTTTCTCCTTCCTCAGACTATCCCCTGATCAAGAGGCCTGCTTTGGAGAATATCTTGTGGTTTCTTTAGAACCTCTGCTGACCTGTCCACTCAAGTTTCATGGCATGCCTTAGTGGGGGTGCAGATTTAGGTTAATGGGTGCTTCCTAAAAGCTGGTGTCTGAAGCACCAGAAGCTGAGAGCTTTGGGAGAAAGAAATGGTTTTGTGCCCTCTGTACTCAGAAAAGGTTGGCAAATTGACAGTGATTCTTGCATTCCATGGTAATTCTTCAGGGCATGAGGCTGGTATTGGGTTGAGGGCTTTGATGAGAGATGACCACAGAAAACTCAATTCTCTGTGCCATGAACCTCCATCTCTGTAACATTTCTTTTGGCTAAAGAATCTTTCATGGACTACAGTGCAATCAGTTCTATGGTGAAGCCACATTGCAGCAAAGGCAGTGGAAGATGGCTTTTGGTTTTTTCTTTATTATGATGATTATTACTAATTTTTGGGACTGAAGTCCAAATTCTAAGATCTTACCTTGACTCCAAAAAATTCTTTACTAAATATTTCATAAATATATTTTCCATTAAGCACTGCTATTCATGGCTGATACTTCTGCAACTTCTGCACTAGTATACGTCCTCCTTCACAGAATTCTTTACTGGAAAGTTCTTTGCTGCCTGGGTTGGTCCTTTCCACCATATTGGTAAACCCAATACCGTACTTCTCTGGTAACGTGTGGGCATCCATGTGATTCAGCTGAACTTCACTCAGCCCTGACATAAACAGACATTTTAAAAAATGATTTCCAGGTCCAGGATAATGATGCCCTTTGTAAGCAGCCATGAGTCCGGGGCTTATTCCAATAATGACGATGTCCAAATTGAACATCAAAATGTTGGGGAGAGTCTTTGTCAAAAGCTCAGCTTCTGAAGTGCCATTATAATGGTCTATTTTTCTTTTTTTAAAATTTTCTATTAGTGAAACACCATGAGGTACAGTTGTAGACTTACAAATTTTTGTGCTTGGGTTTCAGTTATACAATGATCAAGTACCCATCCCTCCACCAGTGCCCTTTTTCCACCATCTACTTTTCTTTTGACTTTAAACGCATCTGTGATTTTTTTTCTTGCTTGTCTTTTGATTTTTTGGACTTGCCTGAATTTTTTTTGCCTCAGGAGCTCATAAAATCCCAGACAATGAAACTCTCTGCTATGTCATGCCGTCACCCAGCTCAAGATGTGCGCAGTTTCCTCGTGCCCAGGACAAAGTGCATTACTACATTAAGTTGAAGGACTTAGAGATCAGCTGAAAGGCATCGAATGGAACACATCCATTCAGGAGGTGCAATATACATTCGACTTGCAGCTGGCCCAAGAGGATGCGAAGAAGATGGATGTTAAGGGAGAGAAGTACGATCCGGGTTATGAGGCCGTATGGAGACGCTTACAGTGAAAACCCATACAGTAGTGAGCCTTGCAGCATCCCTGCCAGTGGGCTAACTGCTCCCAGGGGAGAGTCAGCGCTGAGTGACATTCCAAATGGGCAAGTGGATGGCCCAGCCGTGTACAGACCAGACCCTCCCTTCAGCACACGGTGCGGCACGCAAGGACAAGAGGAAGGAAACCAGACCCGAGAATGGTAGTTCTCAGATCTGCTGCAGCACTGCAGTTTCAATGCAGTGGTCAGGAAGTGGCCCTCAGTTGCTAACTGAAGTTTTTTTTTTTTTATGTAGGAGTACTGCTGTTTATTCAGCCACTGATTAGCTGATTGAATTGTGCATGAACTCCACCTTACTTTTTAAAAAGTTTTTTATAATTTTATTTATTGAATCACTGTGAGAGCAGTTACAAAGCTTTCGGGTCTAGTCTCGATCATACAATGAAACACCCGTACCTTCACCAGTGCCCATTCTCCACCCCCAAAAACCCCAGTATAGTTCCATCCCACACCCTCCTCCTACCTGTGGGGCAGATGATTTCCACATTACTCTCTCTCTCTACTTTGATCGCATTCAATATTTTGACACCAGACCCACCATTATTATTTGAGATTTTACCCCAACACTCAGATCTGCTGGAAAGGCAAACGTAGACAATTTTTTTTCTATTGCTGGTTATGAATAACATATGATGTCGCGTGGCTGCAGTAGTGGCCACGCGATTTTGAAATCCCGAAATTTTAACACTTAAATCTGGAGGGATTTCTGCCAAAACCTGCTGGGTTCCAGGATTTGTTCCTGAGTCTCTGGGATCATGGCCATTAAGTAGCTTGATTAGGAGCCAGAAAGGCTGTTCGTGGGTGATGACTTGGGGTCTCGTTGGGGTGGAGAGGACAGGACTAGCTCCACCTCCTTCCCATGAGGCCCAACATGTCTCGTCACTGCGGGCCCAAACCTGACTATCCAATGGCCTCTGGAGGATGATGGCTACCGAGCCGCCAGAAGAAAGAAGGCGGAGGGAGGGACAACACCCTTTCCCGCCTGGGGTGGCCCAGCGACAGTAATCTACTGCATGGTCTGGACGCATTTCTGACAAAAGTCACTGGGTTTCGAGATTTGTTTCTGAGTCTCTGGTATCATGGCCATTAAGCAGTTTGATCAGGAGCCAGAGAGGCCATTTGTGAGCGGTGACTTGGGGTCTCATTGGGGTGGGGAGGACAGGACCGGCTCCCCCCCTCCCCATCCCGTGAGGCCCAAAATATCTCATCACTGAGGGCCCAAACCTGACTGTCCAGTGGCCTCTGGAGGATGGTGGCCACCGGGCCACCAGGGGGAACAGGCCAAGGCACAAAACCTATTCCCACCTGGGTTCACCCAGCACTGGTAACCTACTGCAAGGACTGGTCACATTTCTGCCAAAAACCGCTGGATTTTTAGATTTGTTTCTGAGTCTCTGGGATCATGGCCATTAAGCAGTTCAATCAGGAACCAGAGAGGCCATGCCTCCAATTATATAGCTGAGTCAGAGGTGGTTTGTGGGTGTGTCTCCCACATACCTAACTTTTGGCCGTTTACTTTCTTGGTAAACTATGCCCCAAGTTTTGGGGGTCTGGCCAAAGGCACAGCAGCAATTTTAGGGTCTCTAGAAGTCTGAAGGCGCCATCAGGCTGCTGATGCACTCGCCTCCCAGGTACAGATTGATCTGCTGGTGGCACCATACCCCCTAACTGAAGTATTTTTATGAGCATTTTACTCTAGTGATGTAATCATGGTACAGTTGTGTAGTAGAATCAACTGTATGAACCAAAGTAGTTTGGAAAAGAAGTAGGGTTTTTTTTTTTCTTTTGATATGTGAGTTTTTGTATTTGAGTTAACCATCAATCCAGCTTTTTATAAACTGTATTTCATGGATGAAGATACTGATTTACTTTGGAAAATCACTTTTAACCTGTACTTTTTAAAAGGCAAGTGTCTGAATATTTATTTTTGATGATGAACTATGTACAAACCTAGATATGTACAGCCTCTACCCCTTTCCATGCCCGAGCAGGGTATGCTTCTTGCGAGGTGCTGCAGGGTGGCAGGGGCCGTGTCTGCGTGGGCCTGCCACAGAGTCACCCGGCGAGGAGCAGGGTTTGATGGGGTCCCAGTGTTCCGGTGCACTCACTCATTTTCAGTTGAGAATGAAGGTCGCCGGGGTGAAGAGGCTGGAGTGAGGCCTGGCTGCCTTAGGGGACCTGACACAACCTGGCAGGCGCAGCCCGGCATCGGTCTCTTTGCCCGCACAGAAACTCCTCTGCCCGCAGGTGAGCTCAGAGACTGTCAAAAGACTTCTCAATTATGTCCGCTTCCCCTCTGTTGAACCTTTCCCCATCTAATGGGAAAAGAACTGGATGTCTCTCCAGATTATTTAGCCTCCCTGTCTTTAAGGACGTTCCTTGGAAACTGGTAAGAAATGAATTTTCATGCTGAGGAACAAGGTGCAAGGGGTGTTTGATCATCTGATTAAAACTGGTGCTTTTCTATACACAGATGTACTGAGACAAATAATACAGACATTTTCTTGCTAGGCAAACCTGATAAGCCAAGTATTTAAAAATACTTTTCTTCTGCATCATCTCTGCTTGTTGCCATGGCCTACGTGAACCCAGTGAGGGTTAATTTGGAGTAATGTTCCTTTGTGATTGCCTACCGTGTTTCCACAGTGCTGCACATAGTTTGCACTGCGGGAGCGGGTAGAGCTTAGGGCTGGGTGTTCAAAAACGTGGTGTGCGTTCATTTTCGATCTCCTCTATCTGGGGCATGCTGTTTTTCATATGAAAATATTTATAATTTCTTCCCCCTCGGCAGGTAGAGCGTTTGCCTTGCACCCGGCCGACCCGGGTTTGATTCCTCTGCCCCTCTCAGAGAGCCCAGCAAGCTACCGAGAGTATCTCGCCTGCTCTGCAAAGCCTGGCAAGTTATCCTTGACATATTCAATATGCCAGAAACAGTAACAATAAGTCTCACAATGTGTCGTGAGACATTACTGGTGCCCGCTCGAGCAAATCGATGAACAATGGGAGGACAGTGGTACAGTGCTATTACTAATTTAATCATTGTGAAATAAGTTACAACGTTGATCATGATTGAGTTTCAGTTATACAATGTTCCAACATCCATCCCTTCACCAGTGTACATTTCTCATCACCCATGACCCAGTTTCCCTCCCACCACCTTCCCACCTGTTCCCCCCCACACACCACCATCCCAAGATGGTTTCTTCTGGCAAATGAAATGGATTTTCTTTGAAGTGATCTGAGTAAGCACCCGTGAACTTCTTTTTCTGTTTGTTTGTTTTATTTTTCTAAAAAAATTATGGCAAATTTAATTCTAAAAACTTCTGAATAAAATGATACATACACTTTATGAAGCAATTAGCACATTATCTGAAATATATACAACTATAGCATATATAATTCTAAGTCCTATATGCATGAATGTGCCCATGTACACTAAGTACATGTTCTGAAACAATTTTGTTTTTGTTTTTGACAGTACTAGGGATCAAACCTAGGGATTGCGTATGAAAGACAGGTACACAGCATTAAGTTACACCCTCAGATGCCAGCTGAAATAACTTTAACAAGCCAATTATTGATAAGCAACCAGCTTTTAATATGTGGCAAACTGTGATAAACTTTATTTTTAAATTTTTTTTTCATTTGCTTGAGCGGGCCCAGTAACGTCTCCATTGGAGACTTTGTTGTTACTGTGTTTGGCATATCGAATACGTCACAGGTAGCTTGCCAGGCTCTGCCGTGCGGGCGAGATACTCTCGGTAGCTTGCCAGGCTCTCCGAGAGGGGCGGAGGAATCGAACTCGGGTCGGCCATGTTGGCTGCGTGCAAGGCAAACGCCCTACCGCTGTGTTATTATTTTATTTTTTATTCTTCTTATATTTATTTATTGGATCACTGTGGTAAAACTTCCAAAGCTTTCAGGTTTAAGTCTCAGTCATACAATGATCAAAAGCCTTTCCCTTTACCAGTACTCATTTTTCACCACCAATAACCTTAATATACCCCCCTCCCACCCTTCCAATGACTGTGAGGCAGATGATTTCTACTTAAGTCTTCTCTACATTGATTACATTCATTATTTCGGCAAAAGATGCACCATTATTGTTTAGAATTCCCCCCCAACAATCAGAATTGCTGAAAAGGCATTGTGAAATACTTTGTTTTCTATAGCTGGTTATGAGAATCATATAATGTCACGCAGCCGCAATAGCGGCTGCACGATTTTGGATTTCTGCAAAGAGTCTGATAATTACGAGATTGGTTTCTGTGCATCTGGTGTTATGGCTGTGCCGGAGAGCTGCTCGTGGGGGGCAACTCATGACCTCAGTAGGGTGTGAAGGACAAGCAGGTACTGCCCCCCTTCCCATGAGACTGCAGTTGCCCCATCACTGCCGGCTCATACCTGGCTTTCCAATAAGCTCTGAGGCAGCAGCCACCTTGGGCGGTGGGGGTGGGGGGGAGGGGCGGGAAAGGTGGAAGGGAGCAAAATCCTTTCCCTACCCGTGGACTTCTTGACTATTCCAGGCAGGAAAGTCCAGGAGAGGAGAATGGATTTCCAGTTCTTGGAAGGGGAGTGCAGAATTTTATTGATTTGGTTGTAAAATGATCTATCAACTTATTTTGAACTGAAAATGGGTGAAGTAGTCATTTTGATTATACCATATTTTTTAAGTTTTTTTTTAGGGGACAGACGGGGAGCTGGGCTACACCTAAGCTGTGCCCAGGGTTTACTGCTGGCTCTGAGCTCACTGGTCACTCCTGGTGGTGTCCGGGAAACCGTATTTGGTACCAAAGATCAAGTCAAGGCTGTCAGAATGCCAGGCAAATGCCTTCACTCCTGTCATATCTCCCCAGCCCCATATTATTTAGATTCTTCACAGATAACAATTATTCCATAGGTATTGTCAGTGAACTAAATGAATGAAACCAACATCAAAGAGAAACCAAATCAATCATCTTGATATCATGACCCTTTTACATACATGAGTTGGGCTGGGAAAACGGTTAAAGAACCTGGGGGAGGTACTAGGAATGCTGGGCGAGTTGTCTGGTGCCAGCCTGACACTGGAGGGAGATGGGCTCAGTGCCCTTCTCCTCTCGGTGCTGTGTGTTTGAACTCTGTGCCCATGCCTGCTTTTAAGAGTTTTGCTTTATAACCCATCAGTCCTCCCATGCTTTGCTGCATTGCTACTTGGGGCCCCACTCTCTGCTGAAGCCTGGGTGTCAGAACTGTGTGTGTGTCAGAACTGTGTGTTCACAGTGGAGCTATAACAACTCATTCTGTATATGGAGCTCAGCACAAACCTGTCAATCATTTGTTGGACCAAATGAAAGCAAGGACTAACCAACTCTCACAGCCTCTAAGAGGATGCCGTGAGCAGAAGTCCTGAAAAAGATATATCCAACAAGTAAATGATCAATGGAATACATAGGGGTTAGCGTTTACCACCACCATGGCCTCTTTCAGGGAACTTATGTTGTGTGTTTCTGTATCCCAGGGAGGAGGGCAGTGCGCATCAACAGGAATCATCTGGGATGCTATTTGCTCTGATGACTCCTGGACATAAGCCCAGAGATGCTGGTTCGGTGTTGTCTGAGTGAGCCCAAGTGCTCTACATTCAATAAGCATGTTGGAGAATGCCGACAGGCGGCCCACAGATCACAGGCTGAAAGCGCGGCTGGAGACACCTGGTATTTGGCACGTGCTGGTTCCCTCGATGGAGGGATTCTCAGAGTACATGCCTCAAAGTCTGACTCTTACCATAAAAGGTACTGCGGGGCTGGAAGACAGTTTGTGTGTGGTGGCACCTGCAAGGCCCTGATTTCCGTCCTCAATGTTGCATGTCTTCCTTAGCACTACTTGGTGGTACTGGAGGCCCTGGAGCTTCCCACCCGCAGGGTTGTCAAGCAGTGAACTGAGATCAGCCCTTCAGGTCAGCTTACATGGGAGCAGAGCCAGTATCATCCCCGAGGCCCCACTTCAGCACTGGCGGGTGTGAACCCTTTATGGGAAAGAAAGAATGGTTGTACATCTTATCAGGAAGACCTGGTTAAGGCAGAAGATGCGATGTAGCTCCTTGATGGCATATCCATGGGCCTTCAGACTCTGGGAAGGCCATTTTCAGGGTGACTGGTTGTAGAAAGAAATTGTTCCCTGCAGGAACAATATAATCATGCAATATGTTGCAACCTGGTAGGAATAGATATCATGTCAAAACTTCAAGAAAGCCAGAAAGAAGAACAAACAAGGTTGATCTCACTTATCTGTGGTATATAAAATAACTGGACAGGGAAATGTGATGTAACAAAGGGGGATGTCTAGATCACCCTTGACACTAGAGAACAAAGGAAAGAAGTCAAGGTGTCAAGGTGTTTTCTTCCCACCTTGATTTCTTTCCTTTGTCCTCCTCCCTATACTCTGTGGTCAAGGGTGATCTAGACATCCCCCTTTGTTACATCACATTTCCTTGTCCAGTTATTTTATATACCACAGATAAGTGAGATCATCCTTGTTTGTTCTTCTTTCTGGCTTTCCTGAAGTTTTGACATGATATCTATTCCTACCAGGTTCCAAGAAATTGCATGATTATATTGTTCCTTGCAGATGTGTAGTATTCCATTGTATAGTATACCACAGCTTCATGAATCATTTTTCTGTTGTTGGATATCTAAGCTGATTCCATATGTTAGCTATATTACTGTCACTGTCACTGTCCTCCCGTTGTTCATCGATTTGCTCGAGCGGGCCCAGTAACGTCTCCATTGGAGACTTTGTTGTTACTGTGTTTGGCATATCGAATACATCACGGGTAGCTTGCCAGGCTCTGCCGTGCGGGTGAGATACTCTTGGTAGCTGGCCGGGCTCTCCAAGAGGGGCAGAGGAATCGAACTCAGGTCGGCCATGTTGGCTGCGTGCAAGGCAAACACCCTACCGCTGTGCTGTTGCTCCAGCCCAGCTATATTACAACAATGAATAATGATGTGCATATGTCCTTTTGAATGAATAATTTTTGTCTTGGGGGTAGATTCCCAAAAGTGGAATTGCTGTGTCATATAGCAACTCAGTTCTAAGTTTATTGAGAACTCTTCATATTCTCCCACCAGGGTTGAACCAGATATTTCTAGCAGAAGTGAATGAGGTCTTTATCACCACATCCCTGCCAACAGATTGTTCTCACTATTTTTGATATGTGCCATTCTCACTGGTATGAGAAGATATCTCATTGTCATCTTGATTTGGATTTCTCTAATGATAAGTGATACTGAGCACTTTTCATGTGCCTACTGGCCATTGCCTGTCTTCTTCTGAAAAGTCTCTTTTTCTATTAAAAAAAAACAAAAAGGAGACATGGGGTAAAGCTAGGGAGCTTTGCATGTGGGAGCCTTGGGTCCATACACAGCACCACATGGTCCCCCAAGTCTGGCAGAGAGAGATTCCTGAGCAATACTTGGAGTGTTCAGAGCAGGCCCTGAGCACTGCTGGGTGTGACACACATACCACTGAAAAAAAGGGAAATATAGTTGTTATTATTATTATTATGGTTTGGGGACACACTCAACTGTGCTCAGGGCTTACTCCTGATTCTGAGCTCAGGGATCCCTTCTGCTGGGATCCTACGTGGTACCAGGGATGGAACCCGGGTCAGTTGTATGCCTTCCCACCCCCCCACCCCCCACGCATCCAAAGCTCAATTTTTAAAAAGGAAGAAAAAAGAAAGGGAAACCCTCGCTGATGGATGGTGGCTTGGGCTGATGGCTGAGGTGAAGCTCCTCTGCGGTGACACGGCTATTGGCCAATCATTGTACTGCCAGGTGACTCCTCTGTCCCTGCACAGCTACTGCCGTGACTCCTACAGGGCCGGCGGTTCCTCCCATTTCATCATCCATTTGTTGGTTCTGTTGGGAAAAGGTCAGAGGCTGCACTGACACCTCAAAGTTCTGGTCCAAAATCTGCCCCTGACCACTCCAAGACTAATGCACGCCCCTCAACAAAGCTCTTGGGGACTCACAGAGCATCCTGTGCGAAACATTATCTATCAAAAGTCAGGCCCTGCCTTCCACAGCTGGGAAGTCCCTTGCAGTTCTACCTTCTCCAAATGGACTGCAGCCACCAGAGGAAGCGTGATTGCATTTTAACCTGTCCTTGAGGGGACAGACCGGCACTTGGAAGAGTGTTGTTGGGAGCACAGAGTCTTCCTCCAGCCTGTCCCTGGTGCTTGGGAGTGGCTCCCAGCTCTGTGATTAGCAGATTAGAACTGGAAGAGGCTCAACAAACGCCCCTCAACAAAGCTCTTGGGGACTCACAGAGCATCCTGTGCGAAACATTATCTATCTGGGTGCACAGAGCCAGCAAGCAGTTTTGTTTTCAGAAAAAGTCTAGCCAGAGTGCACACTTGGAGTCTGAGAAGGGGTCCAGATTTGCAGGGACTGGAGGAGAAAGCCTGGGGACTCCTCCTGCATTTTACCTACACTGGCTTGAGCCATCCGAGCACACTGGCCTATAGCTTCTCTACAGGGCAAGAGAGCAGGCCAAAAGGCGGGTAAGGGACTGGACGGTAGCTCCATGGGCTATGAGCATTCACGGTGGGAGTCTGGTTTGTCACTGGTCACCACCTGCTCCCTGAGCACCACTTGGGATGATCCTGAGCACAGAGCTGGGAGTTGCTCCACAAACAAGTGTGGCCGCAAAATTAATAGTAGTAGTAGTGATGTGCTGGTGCTGGTGATGATGGTGATGATGCTGATGCTGACAGCGATAAATGTGTCAGGTCTGAGTGATTAGTGCAGTTGGGTAAGATGCTACTCTTGCCTTGCATGTGGCTGATCCTGGTTCAGTCGCTGGCACCACATATGATCATACAAGCCCCTTCAGAAGTGATCCTTGAGCATCAAGGAGTGAGCCCTGAGCATTACCACGTGTGTCTACCCCACCCCCCAAGGGGCATTGAAGCAAGCACACCGAAGGAAAAAACAGACCTCTCTCCTCCAATCGGGAGGAATGACTTCTACCCCTTCTCTTTCTTTCCTCAGTCAAAAAGGGACTTGGTTTGTTTAATAATGCTTGGTTTGACCAAAACCACGATGCAAAAACTTCAAGCTTCAAGGTGTCCCTTGAGAAGTTTCTACCAGGCCTGTTGAGAAAATGCAGCCCAGACCTGTGGTCTCAGAGACAGAGACTCAAGGAGTGAGGAAAGGGAAAAACCAAAAGTATGTCAGTTAAAAAAATATGAGCCAGAGCCGTAGGACAGACGGTATGGCATTTGCCTTGCACACAGCCACCCCAGGTTCAATCCCTGGCGTTTCTTATGGTTCCCTGAGCAATGCCAGGAGTGGTCCCCTAGAGCAGAACCAGAAATAATCCCAGGGTACATCCCAGTGTGACCCCTAAACAAACAAACCCAACACCTCAAAAATAGCTAGTAGTGATATTATTCTAATGATACAGGCACAAATAAAAAGATTTGGGCTGATAAAATGAATTATGCTGCCAAGGACCAAGATGGTAACTTCCCAGGTCATTTCTGGCCCACCTGGGCACCATCCTCTCTTATGCTCTCATGTGTGTCTCCTCATTATCTCCTGTGTTATCATCACCATCACTATTACACAAACAATTAAGAAATGACAAACTAGGAAAGAAACTGGCAATAGTTTCAAAAACTGCATCTACCCAGATCATTTAAAAAACCAGTTATTATGTGACATTAAAGGAAAGATGATTCTCATTCTATTTTGCTCATCTTGAGCATAACGGGAAGAGGACTTATTTTATAATGGCAATAAATTGTTGTCTCTAAACTCTCAGATTATGTTTATGCAACCACACTCCTCAAACAGTCATCATCCCCACCCACACTTCCACACAAGACATATCCATACAAATACAAACATGCCTCACATTGCTTCGTATGTCAGTTACATGCCCCATACTCGAGATACCATAGACACACCACTTCCAGAACACATATACACACGCACCACTCAATACATACAAATACAACATGCAATAAAATATTTTCACTTTTAAGTATGTAGAGGTCAATAAAACGTTAGCCAATGTAATATAACAATCCATTAAAATTATATGGTGACAAAGTGGAACTTAATTCAGGGTGATTCAATTTTAGAAAAGCTATTAGTATAATGCATCCTTTTAATAGTCAAAGTAAAAAGCCATGATCACCACCACTGATATAGGAAAAGAATGCAATAAAATCGAACATTCATTTCTAGCAAAACAATAACAATAAGAAGAACTAACATTTATTTTACCCTTAGGTAAGGGGTATTATGTGACATGCTTTGTCTGCATTTTCTCATTTAGTCCACACCATCATCCTATAGATCAAAGGTGCTGTTTATCATGTTCATTTGATAGATAAGAGAACTAAAGCTTAGCAAAGTTCAGGATCTCGCCTCAGGTCACACAGCTAGGAAGTGGATTGTTTTATTGGAAATAGGTGGCATAGTCCTAAGTGTCATAAAAGGAACATAAGAATACTCCCATAATACCATAGGCATCTTTATCCCAAATAATAGCATCAAGATTAACAGGAAAACAATAAAATTGTAAAACTGTTTCCACTGAAATTAGGAATAAGACAATTATGTCCACTACCATTGCTATTTCAAATATTTTCCCAGAAGATTTAACCAATGAAATGATTATAATAACCAATGAGAGGTATAAATAATGCAGAAAAGGTAGCAAAATTCTACTTACTGCAGATGCCATGCAAATATGCTTGAAACCCAATGAGAAGCAACTGAAAAGCCCTTTGAAACAATGAGAATTCAGAAGCCTGTCAGACATTTAACATTTTTAAAATAAAAATCAACAACTTTACTACATGTTACTGTCAGCAATTTTGATGGAAGAAAAGACCTCACTCACAGTTGTAATGAAAAATAAAAATTTTAATGACAAGTTAATTGTGTATATCTATACTATATAAAGACAAAAATACAACACAGAAAAACAAAAGATTTGAATACATAAAGAGGCAGCTCCATCTTTGAGTGGAAAAACAAAGAACATAATATTCCAATTATTTTTTTTTTCTTTTTGGGTCA
The DNA here is from genome assembly GCF_029834395.1 of Sorex fumeus. Taxonomy (NCBI): domain Eukaryota; kingdom Metazoa; phylum Chordata; class Mammalia; order Eulipotyphla; family Soricidae; genus Sorex; species Sorex fumeus. Next base: position 3,761,251 of record NW_026606060.1, on the reverse strand, counting down.
CACCTGGCGATGCACAGGGGTAACTCCTGGCTCTGCACTCAGGAGTTAGTCCTTGTGGTGCTCCGCGGACCATATGGGATGCTGGGAGTTGAACCTGTTTCGGCTGCGTGCAAGGTAAACACCCTACCCGCTGTGCTATCGCTCCAGCCCCCAATTTTTTCTATCTCCAATGCCATTCTAAAAAAATATTAACAGGGTTAAAATATTTGGGAGTTATTTGAGTCTGTAATTGGCAGTGCTCAGGAGCTACCCCCAGATTTGGGCAGATGGGTCACTCTGGCAGTGCTCAGGACGGCCATACTGCGAATTTAACTGGGGACTCCCATATCGAAAACATGTGCTCAGCCTTTTGATCTATTTCTCTGGACCCTGATAGAGCTTTAGTTTCAATGTTTTTAAAGAACTTGATGGATTTTAAGCTTAATTTCGAGAGCCAAATTTGTAAAAAGAAAAATAATTCAGCAAAATTAGAAATATAAAGGAGGAAAACCAACCTTACCAAATATTAGGATATACTAAAGTTATAACTGAAACAGTGTGGTTCCAATTCAACCAAGACTGGAAAAAAGTAAAACAGAATAGGATGCCCATAAATAGAACCCTTAACATGTGAGAAATCACACATATTGCATTGTGCACTATAGGGATATTTTCAGTTTATGGGGGGAGGGCAGCGTCAGTAAATAATCATAAGACAAGATAATATTTTTTATTTGTTTTGGGGGAATTTGTCAGGGGGGAGGGATGCCCGGCAGTGCTCAGTGTTTATTCCTGGCATCCCTGCACCTAGGGCATGACTCCTAGAGAGATGAGGGCAACCATATGGGTTACCAAGGACTGAACCAGAGTCAGCCATGTGCAAGGCAATTGCCCTACCCACAATACTATTGCTCCAGCCCCCAAGATAAAATAATACTTAAAAATAATAATTCTAGATAGTCACTTCACTCTTCGTAATAAAAGCATATCACAGGTATCAAAAATCTAAATGAACTAAGGAAGCCATAATTGTATTACAAGAAAATATGAGTTGCGTTTTTATAAACATGGGGTGACTAAGATTTTTTAAAAAAACTATTGAATATCCATGAGATAGACAATTACAAAGCGGTTCACGATTGGGTTTCAGTCATACAATGATTCAACATCAACCCCTCCAACAGTGTATATTTACCACACCAGTTTCCCCCGTTTTCCTCCCACCTTTCCCCACTCCCCACCCCAGCCTGCCTCTATGGAAGAAACTTCTTTCTTTCTCTTTCTCCTTTTCCTTTTGTTCATTATGGTTTGCACTGCAGGTATTAAGAGGTCATTGTGTATGTTTAAGGAGTTCAGTATTTTTATTGGGAAGGTAAAGCTGGGTAGCTTTTATAATTGGACGGCAGCTTGGGGGTGTGGACGTGACTGTTGGGGCTTCTGGAAGTATAGGGAGGTGGGGGAAAGTATCTCGTCCTGACCCCAAGAAAGCCTGGCAATTTCAATCACAAAACCCACATCCCCAAATTATCAGCAGATTATATCTCACTGAGGTCCATCCAAGAGGGTGGTGTCCAGTCAAGGGCATGGCGGCAATTTTAAATTGTGGGAGCAAGTGGCTGCTGGGGGCTCTGCTTGAGTGGCCACGAGGCTGACTCGGCCCTCTCCTATTTACCCTGGTCTGTTCAGCCTTGTGAAGGTCCAAGATTAAGTGTGGCTTTTTAATCTCTTTTGAGATTTACTTATGGGTCTCTAAAATAAGACCAATAAATGAGCTTTTTTAGCTGAGCTGGAGATGGTTTGTGGGCATAATTTCCATATACCTAACTTTTGGCTGTTAATTTCTCAGGAAAGTTGGTCTCAAGTTGTGGTCCAGTCAAAGGCAGAATGGCAATTTGGGGGTATCAGGAAGTCTGAAGGCATCACCAGGCTGCTAAAGCATTCGCTCCACAAGTACAGGTTGACCTATTGCTGGCATCACACCCCCAAATTAAGATTTCTAAGAATAAAAGTATCTATATCATATTTTGGGCTCACAACACCTTAATCACTTCTATCTGATTTTTCCTGGGGGGAGAAACTATATCATAAAAAGAAATGGCCAGAGGACTTGAGAGAGTACTGGAGGTAATGCGCTTGGTTTGCTTACAGCCCACCTGATTGTGCCCTGGTACCTCGTACGGTCCCACAAGCACAGCCAGAGCCAGAACAAGCTCCTCACCACCATAGGTCAGATGCCCAAACTTCAAAAAATAAAATAGATTAGAAAATGAATGGGCCGGGAGAGAGAGGGAGGGAGAGAGAGAGAGAGAGAGAGAGAGAGAGAGAGAGAGAGAGAGAGAGAGAGAGAGAAGAGAGAGCGTGCAATAGGTTAGCATATGGTCTACATTCAGGAGGCCTTAGTTCAATCCCAGTATGTCATGGTCCCCCAAATACAGTGCAGGAAGTAGACTCTGAGAACTGCTATGTAGGGCCCCAAAACAAAAAAGGCAGGGGATGTTACATAAAATCACAAGCTTCTGTGGTTAGTAGGCACCAACTTCTAGTTGGACAATAAATAGTTCTGGGGTATATATTGTGTAGCATGATAATGATAGTTAATAATACTACCTAGCATATTTGAAAATTGCTGAGAATAGATGTTGAAAGTTTTCATCACAAGAAAAAAATTGTAATTGTAGTGATATGTGATAACTAAATTTATTGAGATATTTCTCAATATGTACATATGACAAATCTGTATGTAATACATCTAAAACTAACATAGTAATATATGTCAATTAAGTCTCAATTTTAAAATATAAAGGCCCTCCCGTTGATCGTCGATTTGCTCGAGCGGGCCCAGTAACGTCTCCATTGGAGACTTTGTTGTTACTGTGTCTGGCATATCGAGTGTAGCTAAAGCAGAAGTGAAGAACAAATTTAGTGGAAAGTATAGCATGTATAGTAAGATTATGTCTATTTATTTCTCTCATAAACTAAAAGCTAGTATAAATCAATAAGAAAAAGATGAGCAAAGTAATAGAAAAGTAGACAAAAGGTCCTAGAAATAAATCACAGAAAAATGCAAGTAATCCAAAGCAGTAATAATTAAAACAGCATGGTACTGGAACAAAGACAGAGCTACAGACCAATGGAACAGGGTTGAATATACTGACATCTCCCCCCAAACATACGATCATCTAATCTTTGACAAGGAAGCAAGAAATATGAAGTGGAGCAAAGAAAGCCTCTTTAACAAATTGTGCTGGTAAAATTGGATGGCTACATGCAAAAAAAAAATGGGCTCAGATCTCTGCCTAACACCATGTACAAAAGTAAGATCAAAATGGATTAAAGACCTCAACATCAGACTGGAATCCGTAAGATATATTGAAGACAAAGTTGGCAAAACCCTCCATGACATTGAAGCTGATGGTATCTACAAAGATGTCATGCCACTGGTCAAGCAAGTGAAAATAGAGATAGACAAATGGGACTATCTTAAACTAAGAAGCTTCTGCACCTCCAAAGAAACAGTGACCAAAATACAAAGACAGTCTACAGAATGGGAAAGGATATTCACCCAATACACATCCGACAAGGGGTTGATATCAAGGATATCCAAAGTACTGGTTGAACTCCACAAGAAGAAAACATACAACCCCATCAAAAAATGGGGCGACAAAATGAACAGAAACTTTCTCAAAGAAGAAATCCGAATGGCTAAAAGGCACATGAGAAAATGCTCTACATTATTAATCATCAGGGAGACACGAGTCAAAACAAGAATGAGATATCATCTCACACCACAAAGTTTGGTCCATATCCAAAAGAAAAGAAGCAACCTGTATTGGTGTGGATGTGGCGAGAAAGGGACCCTCCTTCACTGCTGGTGGGAATGCCAACTGGTTCAGCCCTTTTGGAAAACAGTGTGGATGATTCTCAAAAAATTAGAAATTGAGGTCCCATTTGACCCCTCTCGGGGATATATACCATTCCGGGGAATATATCCCGGAGAGGCAAAAAAGTATAGTTGAAGTGACATCTGCACTTGTTTGTTCATTGCAGCACTGTTTACAATAGCCAGAATCTGGAAAAAACCTGAGTGCCTGAGAACAGATGACTGGTTAAAGAAACTTTGGTACATCTACACAGTGGAGAACTATGTAGCTGTTAGAAAAGATGAAACCATGAAATTTACATACAGGTGGTACTACATGGAAAATATCATACTAAGCGAAATGAATCAGAAAGAGAGGGACAGGCATAGAAAGATTTCATTCATCTGGGGAACATAAAGTAACAAAATAGGAGACTAACACCCAAGAATAGCTGAGATAAGTACCAGGAGGTTCACTGCATGGGTTGGAAGCCAGCCGCACGTGGTAGGGGAAAAGGCAGCTCAGATAGAGAAGGGAGCACCAAATAAAGGTGTTGGGAGGATCCTCCCAGGATGAGAGATGCATGCTGAAAGTAGACTCTAGACTGAACATGATCTCCACTCAATTCCTCTTTTGCAAACCACAGCACCCAAAAGGAGAGAGAACAAAAGGGAATGCTCTGCCACAGAGGGAGGGTGGGATGGGGGGGGGGTTTGTGGGGGGTGGAAGGGATACTGGTTTCATTGGTGGTGGAGAATGGGCGCTGGTGGAGGGATGGGTACTCAATCATTGTTTAACTGAAACCCAAGCACAAAAATCTGTAAGTCTACAACTGCACCTCATGGTGTTTCACTAATAAAAAAATTTTTTTAAAAATGCAAGTGATCAGTGGAGCAAGTACAAATTTGATCACTTCAATAATATTTAAGGAAATGTAAAATAAAATGAGTTATAAACATGTATTTACTAAATTAAAGAGAAATAAAATATTGACGGCATTTGGTATGGGTGAGAAGCTAAAAAAAACCCGGCACTTTTAAATATTATTGAGTTTAGGGAGATACAACTGAAAGGGTGGGAGCCGACATACCCCCAGCTCAACCAGGAGCGACCTCAGAGCAATGAGTTTGGAGTTTAGTGGGTATTCCTAAAAATAAGTAAATAAGTAAATAAATGAACAGTTAGAATAAAAATATTTTTGGAAGAAAATGACAGCGTCTACCAAAAGTTTGGATGTCCCGGGGGTCAAGCTATGATCTTCACCATCCCCCACAGAAAGACCAGATGAACTCCTGGTCACAGCGTTTCTGACTGTGACGTTATTTGGAATTAGGCTTGCTGTAGGTGCCGTTGTTGGTTGGAGGTTATCTGGAGCGGCTTGAACCCTAATCTAATAGGACGGGTGTCCTCAGAGGTGATGGCTCTGTGTCCCTGTAAGACAGACTCAGGGATTCTGACAGAGGTGGAAAGCAGAGCTGTGGAACTGCCAGCCCAGAAACGCCAAAGATCGCCAACCCACAACCAGAACCTCAGAAGAGTGCAGGGAAGCGCCTCTCCAGGGCTCAGAGCCTTCAGGCTTAGGGGGCATGTCAAGACCAAATTTCTAACTTCAGAAATGCAGACACTCATCTCTGCTCCCTAGGGCCACCAGTTTGTGGTGCTTTGTCAGAGCAGCCCTAGGAGACTAACAGCAAAGGCAAAATCCACATCTGAGAAGCCAGGCCACCAAATATTCAATTATACATACTTGAAAATGTCCATTTCATTGTTGATTGCAGCAGTGGAACTACTGGCTACTATCCATCAGCAGAGAACTGTTTAAATAAATGATGATACTTTAATGGAATACTAAGTTGTGGTTTAAAGCAACAAAGTAACTAGAAGTGCAAGATTAGGAGATAGTCAAGATAAATTGCTAAGTTGAAAGTTCAAGTTGTAAAGTACAAGTGGAGTGTGATACAAAATTTTCCTTCTAAAATGTCGTAAAATGCTCAGATGGGGCTAGGGAGAATGTTCCAGTACTTTTCTCAGATACCTCTTTGGTACTGGAGGTGAATATAATAAGAGACTGTCTTTTTCCAAATTGTCTATCTGTAAGATTTAATACTGTTAAATTAACATGTATGACTTTGTATTCAAAAGAATCACATTTATTATAAATTTTGTGAAAGGAGAATTGTTTCTCATTTGATCTGACTTCTGCATTTTTAATGTGCTTTCTTAGTGTATGGAAACAAAAAAATCTCTCCCCTTTCCAAAATTTTCCCATACACTGGGAAAAATGAGAAAATTTGGAAGGACACAGTCAGGACCTATTTGCTATCCTTTATGTTATTCCTGAGCGCTTGTTTGGCTTTATTTATACCACTAGACACTCTCCTTATTTGATTTCCAGAATCTACATTATCTCATGTAAAAGAAGGAAAAGAAAATGCTAGGGGGAAGCTTCACAGAGAGGAAGATTCTCAGAAAAACTATAAAAAGCTACTGCAAGGACTTACATATATATATATATTTTTTTTTTTTTAAATCTGGGTCATTTAGTATCAGAATAAACCATCCTACATGTCCCAGCAACCTCTGAGGAGAAGCTATCAGAAGGCAAAGCCATAAATTGCCATTTTTGTGACTCCAACAAGAAAACAAATTATGTCCATTGTTTAAGAAACCAGGCAAGTGTGTACACATTTGCTTTATATTTCCATTTGAAGTGATTGTTTTCTAAAAAAATTAATAAGGGAAACTGAGTATTAGCTTTTTATACTCAGCTATATCTAGGAAGTTTTCACTACCCACCGACTCATTATTTAGGTTTGGAATAATCAAGATTTGCTTCTCTCTTCTTTCATCCCAAAAGCATTTGGTAAGGCCACCCACAGCCTACAGGTGTTAGAAGTCTGCATGGGTGCTCGTTCTCACACAGACTGAACAGAGGAGAGGGTCTGGGGGTGATAGGTGAGGTCTCACTTGAGGTATCTGTCCGAAATGAGGTGCTCTAAGGACCTGAGAAGTGTCTTTGCACTGGGGATTCTCCACCCATTTCCCCTTCCCCAGTCCAGAAATGATTGGTTAGTTTCCAACAGAAACAAATGCTGACCAAGGCTAATTAACATGTATGCAAAAACAATTTCTCAGATCACCAAGAGCCTGAGATCAGCTTTGCTGAAGTTTCTTAACTTTGAGAATAGCTCTTCACTCATTCCTGTTAGACTTTCAGAATTTATTGTTTTCTAGTAATCCAGACTGTTTTTAACTACCTCCCTCCAGGGATGTGAGGGAAGAGAAACAGAAATAGTCAGTCACAAGAATATTTCCTTGTCAGAATAGATTTACACAAAGGTAGGGCCATAGCTATAAGGCTGAAATCTCTGTATTTAGGCCAAAAAATTGATGTCCTCCATTCCCCATTCCCTCCTTGTTGAAGAACTAGTGTTACAATGTAAGACAGGCTGACATTCACTCAGCAATCCGTCCACTTTCTGCTCTCTCTCTCTCTCTCTCTCTCTCTCTCGCTCTCTCTCTTTTTCCCACCCCCAACCCCCCACCCCCATGTTTTTTAAAAGCTGGTAACCAGCGTTGGAGACAATGTGGTCAGTATCCTTATAACTAAAATGCAGCTTCATGCTACTCGTGAAAATATGCAGTCAATTAGCTGTAATGTGGTCCAGACTCCCTTTGATATTCTAAAATAAAAATATTCCAAGTTATTTACTCAAGAAGGGTTGTTTCTCAGCACGCCCAGTAGCTGCTGTTTTTAATAACGCTGCTTTTAATGGGCATGGGGCATTCTAAGTGGGGAGAGGGGTGCTTCAAAGTTCCGAACAATGAGCACCGGATTCTTTTCTTGTTTTTTGTTTTTTGATCATCAAAGCTTACATTTAGATAGAACAATCATGGAAGCATATCCTTTACACAAATTTAACATTAAAAAAATTCTTTTCTCGACCACGGAAGAGAAGCAGGTGATGAGATGCCTTCTAAGAATGTCTGACCTTAGAAATACTCTCCAGAGTAGCCAACGGAACTGCCTTTGATACAGCATTGCTTGAGGAGTTGTTCCAGATGCTCCTTCTTGGACAGGATGGGGCTGTCCCCAAGAGCCTCTTGGTGAACATTAATTACAAAAGCCCTTGATTCCACCCTGATTTGGAGGGAGAAAAAGTAGGGCCCCAATCAGTGGATTCTACCTGTGTAGAAACCCTAATTTGTAGAGACCATCAACACTTCTCATCTGCAGCAGATGATGGGGGTTTTATTCATTTCCTGCTGGGTGACCTCAAGCCAGATTGATAGATTAATGGTTGATAGATGATCAACTTCTCTGAACTTGACACTGCCTTAAGCATTGATGCATAGTTACTCAAACATCTATCACCACTGAAGTCATACCTCAATGGCTTGTCCTAAGAATCAAGTGATATTATGTACATAAAACAGTATTCATCTGTCAAGGATTCTGCAATTTTGATTAAACTTAGACTTTTATATCCTAGTAGAATTGGTGCTGAGTGATTTGGGAGCTATAAGTGAACCAGCCTCCACTTTGGGAGTTTTAAATCTAACTGGAGAAGAAAATTCGCTGGAGTACCCAGTCACCACCTCTGAAGATTCTGGTAGAACAAAGAACTGAGGCTGATTTGAAGGCTAAGAAGTGTAGCCCTGGAAGGGCAATGGTGGTGCAGAGCCTAAAACTCAGAAATATGCCTGGGAAAAATGAGGAATCAGCCAAAACCAGGGGCCAGCTTTAAAACCCTGCTCTTAGAATAGAAACTAAAGCAGGAGGACTGGTCCACGCTAAGAAGTTTGCAACAAAGAGGAAAGAGGAAGGCAGCTAGGACAAGAAGGGACCACTTTGGCAATGATAGTTGAAAATGATCACTTTGGACAAGAATTGAATGCTGAAAGGAGGTAAAGTTATATGCATGATGCCTTTTTAGTAACACCGTTGCATAGTAGCCAAGGGAATTGCCTTTGATACAGTGTTGTTTGAAGAGTTGTTCTTGGACAGGACAGAGCTGTGTGCCAGAAAGAAAGAGGAGGAAGAGGAGGGGAGGAGGAGGAGAAAGAAAAGGAGAAGGAGAAAGAAAAGGAGGAAGAGAAGGAGGAGGAGTAGGAGGAGGAGAAGGAGGAGGAGAAGGGGAAAGGGAAGGGAAGAATAAGGAGGAGGAAGAGGAAGAAGAGAAGAGGAAGGAGAAGGAGAAGGAGAAGAAAAGTGTCATGGAGACAAGTTTTGGAGGTGGGTCGTGGATTGGGGAGGAAACTAGGGACATTGGTGGTGGAAAATGTGCACTGGTGAAAGGGTGGGTGTTGGAACATTGTGTGACTGAAACTCAGTCATCAACAATTTTGTAACTTTGTATCTCCGAATGATTCAATAAAAGAAAAAATTCAAAAACACAAAACAAAACAAAAACTCTGCTTTGATAAAACCTGATCTGGAAACAAGAACTAGCTAAGTAAGCTCTGGAGATCAGCTGTGAGGCAGGTGTCCGTGGTGGTCCCCTGCAAGCACACCGGGAGTGTTCAAAATGGCGATTGGTCTGAGGGGAACTTTGCCATCCTAAGGGGAGGTACAGCAGCATGGACTGAAGGACATTTGCCTGCCTCTAGCAGCACCAAACCTCCCAGCTGACTGACTGAAGGCAGCAGAATGTAAGCCTGGAGTCAGAAAGGGCTTGTGGGATGCAGGCAAGAGCCATTTCCTGCTGTGCCCGAGTCCTCTCCTGCAGCAGATATTTTGAACAACTGAGCACTTGCTTGGCGTTTAGGCCCTGGGTAAGCCTAGAGTCACGTGACAGGTTGTTTTCCCGGGATGCTTGAACCTGACAATAAAGTGACTGCCAAGAACCGGCAAACATGAGTACCCCAGTGGGTACCAATTCTTCTCACATTGATAGGTGCTATCCGGGATCCCGACCACAGGCCCGCCCCCCTTGCTACTCAAACCCATGAGCCATTCACACCACAGCTGCTGCTATGCTCCAGCAACTTCCAACTCTGGGACAGGGCCCAACCTTAGGGCTGGAGCTGATGCCCGGGCCTTGGGGCAACACATTGCCAGTGTGATCGAGAGTCACACAGAGTCAGTCTCTGGGCAGAAAACCGGCTTCCCCACAGCCGGCATAAGCCAGAGGATAATGACTATCACCCCCAGCACTCACATGGCAGTGAAGAGCCGTAGCGAATTACCTGTGTTGATGGAGGAGACAAAAGCCCAGGAAGGATCTCAAACACACAGAAGCTCTCTTGTCTCCCCCCAAGAGGGCTTCAAAGTAACAGTGGTCAGGATATTCACTGAACTGGAGAAAGCAGTAGAAGAGAAGCTTCTGTGAGGAAAGAGGAAGTATGAAAAAATTTTCAATCAGAAGTTACTGAACTGAAGTACATGGTGAGTGAATTCAAAGGCACAATCAAGAGACCTAGAACAGAATGATAGAAGCCAAGGATCAAATCAGTATGCTTGAGCGTAAGGTATAAGATACCATTAAAAAAACAAAGGAACAAAGAAAATAAGAATTAAGAAGAGGAAAATAAACTATGGTACAGTTGCAAGAAGAATGGCATTTACATCCCTGGAGAGAAAGGGAAAGGAAAATGGGGAGGAATTATTGGTTGAAGAAATTATAACTGAAGGCTTCTTCAAATGGAAGATCAATCCACATAGACAGTTCCAAGAATTGACAAAGGTTCAAAAAAAAATAGAACAACACCAAGAACATAGTGTAATTAGAGTAGGAAAAAAGTCAAAGCTAAGAATCCTGAAAGCAGTGAGAACAAAGCAAAAACTTACATTAAGGGAGCCCCCTCTGACTCATCACACATCAAATAAAACCCTACAGGATAGAAAAAGATGCTGTGCTCTGGCCAACACAGTGAATGAAATAAGCACCCAAATGAGAATACTCTACCCAATTGAAGGTTATCGCTGAAATTTGAAGGAGTGCAGTGGGTAATGAAAACAAACCCCAGTGCTTCTGGTAACAGAACTGAGTATTCCAAATGGGGTGTAGGTGGGCAGGGTTGGGAGTGGGAAGGAAAGGACAGGTGAGATGAGATGCAGAGACAGTGGGATTCTGCTGATGGGTGTGGTGCAGTCACCACCATATGCCTAGAACATAAGCATTAATGCTATTGTCAATCATAACTCAATAAAAAGTATACCAAAATTAAAATGTACTGAACAACGTATAGGTTTCACTGCAAAGCATCTTTAGTGTGTACTGTGACCGCTCTATGAAGGGTCGAGCATACAGGGCTTACTGAAAACCCAAATACACACTGTGGAATTTTTTACTGAAAATTCTCCCCAGGTTTTTGTTTTAGGGTTACTCCCAGCAGAACTCGAGTTACTCTGAACCTGTGCTTGGGAGTCACTGCTACAGTGCTCTGGGACCAAGCACCCAACCCAGGCCTCCTGCCAGCAGAACACACGGCCTCTTGTGCTCTCTCTGGCTAAGGCTCCAAGTTCTGATGGAGAGAAAAGTGTTTATGTCTGTTGGTTTTCTTGGCCACACCTGGTGATGCTTAGGTTTATTTATGGCTCTGCACTCAGGAATCACTCCTGGTGGTGCTCAGGGGATCATATGGGATGCCGGATATTGAACTGGGGTTTGCCATGTGCAAGGTAAACTCCCTACCCATTGTACTATCACTCAGGCACTGGAGAGAAAAGTTTTCTCCACAACAATAAATAAAGCAGATAGATATAATCTAAGTACTCCAACATTTTTCAGTGCAGCCAGTGAAAGGTTCCTATAGGAAGTTCTGGAGAGAGTTAACGGAAACTTTGGCAGTCCAGGGCAAGATTGCATTTTAGCTAGGCTTGTAGTTAGAACAGCAAAGAGAAAAGAGGGAGGTTCATTCGGGAGGGACAGGAAAATCCATGAACACAGGCAGGAACTACCAGGAAATAATCAGAATCAAGAAGGAGATGAAATGGGGATAAAATGGGTCAGCCCGTTTGGGAAGCCTTCAGTGCTCAGCCCAGAGATTTGTACTTGATTCGTTTGAACTTATTTTGTCCACATGAGAAGGGTCTACTTGAAATTCCCCTTGAACCTTTAGACTTGCACAGTCACGTGGGACATCAACCAGCTACCAGCAAATCTGGAGTCTGTTGAAGTCAGAATGGAGATAAACTGAAGCGTACAAAGTAAGCTAGATCCCAAAGATTTAGTACCCAAAACATCTCATTGCGATATTTTTTCAGGCTGATTGTTTGTTGAAGTGATAAAAGTGATAACTCACTTGATGAGTTATAATATTGAGCTAAATATTATTAAAAAGAAACTTTACCTACTTATTTTCGTGTTGCTGGTAGAAAGTGTCAGGTTACAAAGTGATGTACTTAGCTTTCTGTTAGCACTGTTCAAGAGTTATTTGCATGAATAGCCATCAGACAACCTTGGGAGAAGCAGGATTACCATGAGGTAGATAGTTGGGAAGATGCCCAGGAATCCAGGATTAATATTACATCTCCTCACCTGCTCCACACACACCCTGTGAAGGCTCCCTGAAGTTGGAGAGAGTCAAAGCAAGGAGACTTTTCTGGGAGAATGCAGCAGGTTAGGTACTACGGGATGTTTATGTGTGCGAGAATAAAAGATTGTTGATAAAGAGAAGGCTGCATCGTTGTCCCGTGAGAAGAAATTCTGAATGCAGGCCGAAGAGTCAGTGTTATTTATCCTATGTGGTTATTTAAAAATCAATAAAGCTTTGTGGGTTTTTTTTTTTAAAAAAGAAGAACCCATTAAGACCTGAGAGAGCTGGTAATGTAAAGCAGGGCCATGTCTAAGAATCAAAGTCATAAAAATCATTAAGTCTAGATGAATGACAGAAACCTTCCCTCCCCCAGGAAAGAATTGATGGTGGCTGCATGGGCCACATCTCTGCAAATTACGGGCCAGAGAGAAGTCAGCTCCCCTCTCAACGGGAAAACTAAACAGCACCGAGGTGGTTGCAGTTACCAGGCAGCAAGTGGAACCCTATGGCTCTGCCCCCCAAAGGAGTGACATTCTCAAAGAGAACTAGTGAGGCCACATGCTCCCCTGCAAGACAAAGAGGTTTCCAGAAGTTTGTTGGTCTGGACCCAGAGTCAAAAGTGGTTTCTGGCATTCCGGTATACCTCAGTGGTGGAGTCCAGCCTCGGAGACCTTGGGCTCTGTGTCCAATTCTGGGCATCATCCCACAGTGCCTAGTGGCCCTGCTTCTGTGATCTCGGGTGCAGTCACAGAAGCATGAGATCTCTGGAGCACCACTGGCAGACTTGCTGGCATGAAAGGGAAGTGTGCGAGAGCTGAGGCCAAACAGTCCTGCAGTTACTGCACCAAGTGTGTAAATTCTGTAACCAAATGTGTGTGGAGGGAAGAGGAAAAAGGGCACGAATAAGAAATGAAGTGAGACTCCTGACAACATTTATTTCTATGTTTTACTCACACATTTATAAACATACAGCTTTACATATGAGATGTAAAAATGTATGTAATTATAATCATATGTTTATATATATACTTATATTAACCACTGTCACTGTCCTCCCGTTGTTCATCGATTTGCTCGAGCGGGCCCAGTAACGTCTCCATTGGAGACTTTGTTGTTACCGTGTTTGGCGTATCGAATACGTCACGGGGAGCTTGCCAGGCTCTGCCGTGCGGGCGAGATATTTAAATGTTCAATATATGAACGCATAATATAGAATGCTCTGTATAGTCATTATATTGACTCTTTTTTAGAACAAAGTTATGTGATAGCAAAACTTTTCCCTGATAGCAGGGGGGTTCACTGTCTGTAATATGATTCTACTCTAATGAATTTTATATGAGTCAAGTGACCTTGTTTTTCTGAGCACTTTGAGGGACACGTTTATGCAAATTTGACAGCACCTAAGACCTTTTCACTGCCTTCCTTCTCTCCACCCATGTGCCCCCAGTTCAGGGATCGGGTGTTATTTGGCACTAGTTTCTGGGAGAGAGGGACTATTAAGCCTCATCAAGTGAGAACTATTTGGATGGAGAGGTGTACTGAGAGGAGAAGCACAGAGGGCAGGTAAGAATAGGAGACAAGAGGAAGGTTCTTCTTAGTTTTTTGATGTGATCATCTTCTTGTAAGCTCATGAAGCTTAATCAAATTCTCCTAAATTCACCCCAAAATTGGCATGAGTGGTTTCCTTTAAGCAACAACAACAAAGAACGAATTTTGTCTCTTGGATAATCTGAGGAGAAACATAAAGCAGTCAAATGACCATAATAAGCACAGCAGTAGGGTGTTTGCCTTGCGCGCAGCCAGCCTGGCCGAGCCGGGTTTGATTCCTCCGCCCCTCTCGGAGAGCCCGGCAAGCTACCGAGAGTATCTCGCCCACATGGCAAAGCCTGGCAAGCTCCCTGTGACGTATTCAATATGCCAAACACACAGTAACAATAAGTCTCATGATGGAGACGTTACTGGGCCCACTGGAGCAAATCGATGAACAATGGGAGGACAGAGCACTGCTACAGTGATATTAGGGAGTAAGACAGAGGAGACATATGTTTTGTGGTTTGTTTTGTTTTTTGGGGCCTCACTGGGTGATGTTCAGGGGTTACTCATGTCTCTGCACTCAGGAATTACTCCTGGAACTGCTCTGAAGACCATATGGGATGCCGGGATCAAATCTGGGTTGGTTGTGGGCAAGGCAAGCACCCTATCCACTGTGCTAGCTCTCTAGTCCCAGAAAATGTACATTATCTTTTAAAGAATTAAAATACAGAATTTGAAGTATAGAGATGTAAAATTGTGCCAAGAGTAGCTTGTGAGAAGAACTAGTGTTCTTACCCACTGCTCCTGTTCTAGCTACTTGGATCCTGCCAAAAGGACTCAGGGGGGAACCTGATGCTGGGACCTTGGGGCACTGCAGTCTTTCTGGAAGGAACACTTGACTTCTCCAAAGCTCATCCCATCCTTTTCCAGAAAGTTCTTGGTGTTTGTCTAGTGTTTAGTTCTCTCAGCGCCCTTAAGGTTGAAGGAAGTGACAGGAAGAGGCTGGGACTGCAGACACAGCGGTGTTAGAGCTGCTTCAAAGGCAGAAACTGGGGGAAAAGGCGGAGGCTGAAAGGGTCAGAAGAGGGAGCCAGGGAACATGGGAGGCGTGCCATCATGCTACTTGCTTTCCTGTTCTCCTGCTCATCTGTTAGTATTGGCATGAATAAGCTTCTGGAATTCAGCTGAGCACAGAGATTTTTTTCCTATTTCCTCTTGGGCTCCATGTGTTCGCTGAGGATTCCCACACACTGGTCCTCACCCCAGCCCGCTCCGCAGCTGGCAGAGTGCAGTTCTTCCCGTTGGGAAGGGAGTGGGCAGAGGGAGGGAGAGGGGGAGAGAGAAGGAAGAGACTTCAGGAGAAGGGAGGACACGAGGTGTCCTAAATGCAGCTCTTACTGAGGCGACCAACAAAACTGTTTACTCTAGCAAGAATCACCTTGGCAACCAGTAGAGTCCACGGAGTTTAGTTTTCAGGAGAGTATTATGATGGGGGCAGCTTAGAAACAGGGTTATAAATATGAATTCTGTGTGTGCATGCATATAAAGACAGAACATGTGGTATGTATTTATACGCACACACATATGTGAGTGTATATCTATCTATCTATCTATCTATCTATCTATATATATACATATATATATATATACTTGGCTCATTTTCAACTCTCTCAGGTTATTTCTTGATTGCCTCTGTTGTCACCATGCTGCCTCTCCTTTGATGATCAAGTCAGATGAAACTGTGAAACATTGAAAAGAAGGTGAATTTCCTTCTCAGAAAATGGCGCTGTAATTAATGTGGCAGAGGGGCAGCGCTGTCTCCCGAGTAGTGGCATTGTCACAGAGGATCATTGCCATTGTGGACCTGGGCCTCAATTTGTCACATCAACTAGATGCAAGTCTCTTGAGAGCAAACAAGTTTTAGATCTAGTGGGGTTTCTTTTCAATAATGTTTGTTAGTAATACAACCCAAGATTTTCCCCAAAGAAAGGAAACATGCATTTTTACAAAAAAAAAAAAAAGAATTAAAATACAGAATTTGAAGTTTAGGGATGTAAAGGGATGTAAAAATTGTGCCAAGAATAGCAGGTGAGGAGAACTAGTGTTCTTACCCAATTCTCCTGTTCTGGCCACCTGGATCCTGCCAGAAGACTCAGGGCAGGCCTGATGCTGGGACCTTGGGGCACCGCAGTCTTCCTGGAAAGAGTACTCGACTTCTCCAAAGCTCATCCCATTTTAAATTGATTTTTGTAGAGTGTAAGATAGAGCCCCTTTATTTATTCTTTTTCACGTCGAGTTTTCTCAACACCAGCTATTGAAGAATCTGTGCTTTCCTCATTACATAATCTTTGCATTATTTTGTATTCTTTCTGGCTCCTTTGCCAAAAATGAATTAACCATAAACATATACATGGGATTTCTATCTCTACTGTCTATTCTGTCATAATTCCATTCATCTATGACTATTTTCTGTCTTTTCACTTTGTTGTTGCTACAGTCATTATTGTGATACCCGTGGGTAGCACATTCAGTTACTGTACACAAGAGTGGAGGGTGCACACTTGGTAAGGCACCGAGGATTATGATGGTCAAATTGGGGATGACACTTTAGCACTGTGGGTTGGTGCCAGGGATCAAACTCATGATCTCCTGCCTGAAAGATCTACCACATTCCTGGGCTTAACATGCGGTTTTGGTTATTATAGCTTTATAATATAGTTTGATCCAGTTCCATCTGACCACTTTAATAGGGGTATAGTAATATCTCATTCTTGTTTTATTTTCTATCTCCTTGACTACAGATGATCTCGACATATCATATGTTTATTTTTTGTCCATCCATATTTGATGACATGTTTGCTAAGACCTTTGGCACATTAAAAAATAGTTAATTTTCTTATCTTTGATCTTTCAGAATACTTGTATATTTTATTTTATTTTTTAAATTTTTATTAGTGAAACACCATGAGGTACAGTTGTAGACTTACAAAGTTTTGTGCTTGGATTTCAATTATACAATGATCAAATACCCATCCCTCCACCAGTGCCCATTTTCCACCACCACGGCTCCCAGTATCCCTCCCACCCCTCATCACCCACATCCCACCCTGCCTCTGTGGCAGGGCATTCCCTTTTGTCTTGTATATTTTAGGTAGTAGTGCTGTGACAGTAGAGGCATTGGTTGTGTTGGTGACCTTGTCAACACGAACTTGGCCATGAGCATTGATTCATTTGAATGCCTAACAATGCGAATCAGATGCTTATGTTTGAATAGATGTGACTAGATGTGACTCATTGCTGGCAGTTTCTATCTTCATCATCTATGCATCAACATCTAACTACAACAAAGAAGAAATTGAGAAGTTCTACATGGAGCTGGAGAAGTTCTATAAAGACCACACCTTCTACAAGGTCATTGTCGGTGATTTTAATGCCAAAGATAGGACTGAGAAGGTTGCCTGAAGAACTCCACATCAGGACCTAGAATGAAACAAACAGGATGAGAAACTGAGTTCATCATGTTGACCAAGACCATCCATGGCAACTTGCAGTTCCAGAAGGCCAAATCTAAATGTTGAACATGGGAGTCTCCCGGTGGACAGTTCCATAACAAAATTGACCACATCATATTCAATTGACAATTTTGCCTGACTGATGTCGCTGTTGTCCCAAAATTCCAAATGGGATCAGACCACTGTCTCCTTCATGGGAAATTCTACTTCACGAAGCAGGTAGAAAGGTCTGCAAAGTTTAAGAAGAGAACTCCCAGAACGACCACCAACTGGGAACTCTTTGGCACTATTGCGGCAATATGGGAAGATGCTGTTGTTGACAACATTGACAAGGAATACGATCGACTGTTCAGCACCTTCATGATTATACGACGAACACCAACAGAGAGAAAGCCACAAAAAGACACCTTGTCTTCGGAAACTCTTGAGCTCATTTGCCAACATGGTTTGGCGCCAGCCTCAGGCAATCACAAGTGAATGTCCAAGCTCGCAAAGCAGTGCAGAGAAGTGATAAAGGAAGACCTCAAAGAGAGAAGAGCAGTGTTGGCCGATGTGGCAGAATCTGGGAAAAGCATTCGCAATGCCTGCTGTCCTTCACCAACTATAAGACCAAGATGACTGCCCTCCAACGTTCTGATGGATCTATTACATCTTCCAGAAGGGCAACAGAGAAGATTATCCATGACTTCTACTCGGATCCTTCGATAGCCATGTCCACCTGCCTACATACCAAGTTCCCCAGGATGGATTGTTGTTCCCCACATTCTCCACTTCAAAATCTGACATGCCACTTCATCGGTAAAGAAGTGAACAACACCTGTCCCAGACAAGGTCAGACCTGAACACCTGAAGAATATGCCACCATTACTTGTCAATACACTGGCTTGGTTCTTCACATGCTACCTGTCTGAATGCAAGGTTCTATCCCAATGGAAAACCAGAAGGACCGTTCTGTTGTACAAGGAGACATCCACGACATTGGCAACTATAGCCCGATCTGCCTGTTGTCCATCATCTATAAGTTATTCACTGAAGTCATCCTAAATAGGATCGGCAGAACATTAGACAAAGGACAACCATGCAAGTAAGCCAGATGAAAATGTTTCAGCACGATCGATCATATCCACACGGTGACCAAGCTCACTGAGGTTTTGTGAGAGTTCAAAATGCTGCTCTGTCTAATGTTCATTGATTTAAAGAAGGCCTTTGATTCTGTTGAGACTGAAGCAGTCATCGAAGCCCTAGCCAAACAGGACATTCAAACTCAGTACATCAGGATCCTCCGTGAGCTGTATTGTGGATTCACCACCAGGATCTCACCATTCTACAAGGAAGTGATCATCCATTTCAAGAGAGGGGTTTAGCAGGGTAATATCATTTCACTGAAACTCTTCAGTGCCACCCTCGAGAACATTATGCGACGACTGGAATGGGAAGGAATGGGAGTGAAGATAGACGGTGGGCAACTACACCACCTCTGCTTTACTGATGACATCGTTCTAATAACACCAAACATTATCCAAGCGGCACAAATGCTGGTAGATTTTGACTGTCAATGTGGAAAGGTCAGAATCCAGCCGAATCTCACGAAGACAATGTTCATGAGAAATGGACTAGACCCTGATGTTTCATTTACTCTCAACGGAATGAACATCTCTGAATGCAGCAGTTATGTGTACCTAAGTCAAGAGCTGAGCAGGAGGAAGAGAGCATTGTGGAATGCCTTCAAGAGCATCGAGGAAGTTGTTTAGAGGATGAAGAATCTCTAGCTCTGGCCACGTATTTTTGACTCCACCATTCTTCCTGCACTAACATACGCCTCAGAGACCTGGGCCCTACAAAAACAGGATAAGAACACTATTTGGGTCTCCCAAAGAGAAATTGAAAGAGCTATGCTTGGAATATCATATTTCACCCAGGTGAGAGACAGAATCCGGAGTTCTGACCTCCATCAATGATCGAGAATCAGGGACACTGTCTCGTTTGCCAAGTCATTGAAAATCAGATGGGCCGGACTAGAGCTGGTAGCGACTGGATTCCAAGGGACATCAAAAGAACGCCTGACCACCCACCTATGAGATGGTCAGACTTCTTCACCAAGACCCTGAATGAATGATTTGAGGCTCTTCGTGTTCCTAGAGCGAGAAGATACCATTGGGCTACACTAGTACTCGACAAGGACAAATGGAGACATTACTGGCGCCCGCTTGAGCAAATCGATGATCAACGGGATGAGGGGTGATACAAGTGATACAAGTCCTTTATCAGATATGTCTTTTGAAACTATTTTCTCCAGTATGTCATTTATTTTTTATTCTCTTGACAACATCTTTTACAGGCCAGACTTTTAAAACACCCGAGTGAAGTCCAGTTTATCAAAGCTTTCTTTTATGGCACACACCTTGGTGTCATGTCCAAAAGGTAATGGTTAGGCCTGGAGAGATGGTACAGAGTTTAAGTCATTTGTCTGCATGTGGTTATCCTCAGTATGAATCCCAGCACTACATGGTCCCTTGAGTATCACAGAAAGTAGCTCCTGCCCCTGAGTACTGCTGGGTGGCCCCAACTTCCTCGTTCCTCCCCCCAAATATGTGTAATTGCCAAACACTAGGTGATTAGCTTTGTTTCCATGTTATCTTCTAGGAGTTTCAGAGCTTTGTATTTCATATTTAGGTCAGCTAGTCCCTTTGAGCTCATTTTTTAAATGTAGGGTGTAAAGTCGTGTCTAAATTAATTTTGTTGATAGGTTTGTTTTGTTTGTATGTGGGGATCTAGTTTTTCCAGTGCCATTTGTAGAAAAGACTCTTTACGTCACTCTATTATTTTTTCCTCTTTGTCAAAGATCAATTGACTGTGTGGTTCTGTTCCTGAGTTCTCTATCTTGTTCCATTAATCAATTTGTCTTTCCTTTTGTCAAAAGCACATTGCCTTGATTACTATAGCTTTCTGGTTAGTCTTGAAGTTGACTCATGTAGTCTTCCAGCTGGTTTCCCCCCCCTACAATATTGTGCTGGCTATTTTAGGTCTTTCATTACCTATATAAACTAAAAATAAGTTTGTTAATATCCACAAAATCACTTTCTGAGACTTTTATTTGGATTGCATTGAATCTACAGATCAAGAATTGATGTTTTCACAATATTGATTCTTTTTACCTGTTAAAATAAATCTCCATTTATTCAGTTCTTTGATTTCTTTGTCAGAGTTTTATCATTTTCCTCATATGTCTTGACATGCTTTGCTAGATTTATGACTAATTCTTTTATTGGGGGAATGTTAACAAAAATGGTTTGTGTTTAAAAATTTTTATGGGGGATTATGCCCAGCAATGCTCAGGGATTACTCCTGACAGTGCTCAAGAGACCATATGGGATGCCAGTGATCAAACTAGGGTCAGCTGCGTGCAAGGCAAATGACCTTCCCTCTGTGCTATCACTCTGGCCCTTATGTTCTAAATTTTAAATTCCACTTACTGATACATAGGAAAGCAATTTACATTAGATGCTAAATCATAAATTGACCCTACATTTTTGTTGATTCTTTTTGATTTCCTACATAGAAAATCATGTTGTCTGCCAAGTTTTATTCACCCCCTCCCCCTTACTTCCTGTTCTTAGCCTATAGCCTTAGTTAGGGCTACCCTTAGGATGCTGAGAATGAATGGGTGTGAGGGGACACCTCTGCTTTGATCCTGATCTTAGAGGGAAAACTTCTACTATCTCACTATTGAGCAGGATGGAAGCTGTAGATTTTAGGATAGATATTTAATAAGTTAAACTTTTAAGTAGGTAAGAGATTTCTCTGGGGAGCAGAACGCTCAGGCATATTTCTGAACAATTCATTTTCTTGCTCTTTGGAAGCACGGGATGATTTCTCTCTAATATTCACTAGGAGGATGACAGAACTCAACAAAAGCTCACTCTCACAGGACTCAGCCCCCTAGAGTTTTGATCTTGCAGTTTTGTCCACACTGTGCCTCCAGCAATTTGTCACTTGCAGTTCAGGTTTCCCTGCCTTGCCCTGGCTCTGTGAAAATTGCTGTTCCTGGGCATCTGCTCCAGTGAAATTGTGATTCTGTCCTCCCTCTGGTCTTCCTCTAGGGAGCAATTTGCTCTGTGACCTTACTTCTCTTATGGATCTAGGAAGACATGTTAAGTTTCCAGGTTTGTCTGCTTTTGGCTTCTTGCTTGCCTGGAGAAGACATTTCTGATCTTATATGCTGAACTTCAAACCCTCAATCATTCAGTTTTCAGCCCACAAAATGCCCTCAGAGTTAATTATTTTTTCTCTATATGTTAATAAACAACCAAGTATTATCTGACATTTGAAGAAAGTTTCTAAGGTGAAGAAGAGTAAAAAATAAACAAGTAGAACTAAAGTTCTTATAATTACCTGAAAATATTTAGGAAATGTAATAAAACCTTGGAAGGCGGGGTACACCCAGCAGTGCTAGGGGGACCATGAGGTGCTGCGGTGTGACCCTGGTCTCCTGCCTGAAAAGGTTCCAGCTCATTGTTGTATTTCTCCAGTCCAATTAATTTTTTTTATTAATATTATTAGAGAAACAAGAAAATTTTAGACCTAAAAAAGTGTTAAAATAGCATAAAATGAAATAGAAATAAGTATAGAATCAGTAACAGCTTGGAAGAAATGGAAGATATTTAATATGTGAAATTTTTGATATCTCTCCCAAATTAGAAGCTATGAAAAATAGCAAAGAATATGAAAGAGACTAGGTGGGTCCATCAGCAATATTGCATATGTAAATGAGTTACAAAAGGAAAGAAGAAAGGGGACAGGAAAATTATTCTACAAATTGCACGGGCCTTCATATCTTATTTATTTACTTACTTATTTATTTTATTTTGACTTTTTGGATCACACCCAGAGATACTCAGGGGTTACTCCTGGCTCTGTACTCAGGAATCACTCCTGACAGTGCTGGCCGACCACATGGGATGTTGAGGATCAAACCTGGGTCCAGGTTGGTTGTGTGCAAGGCAAACGTCCTACCCACTGTGCTATCCTTCACTCCATGTCTCCATACTTAAAGGGTCAGAAAATGTCTTTTAAATGGAAGAAGTTACAACATTTTGAAATTTGAGCATAATGAGGAGCAAATACAAAAGCTTTGCGAGAAAATTAGGTGGCATAAAAAGATCAAGATATAGAACAATAATAATTTTCAGCAGCATCACTGGATATTATCAGGAGAATCAATGCTGACTCGAACTCTTTTTTGTTTTGTTTTATTTTGTTTTGTTTCGGGGCCACACTCGGCAGAGTTCAGGGACTACTCCCAGCTCCCTGTTCACGGGTCACTGCCAGTGGGTGCTCAGGGGACCTTGCAGTCCTGGGATGGAGCCCGGCAAGCCCCAGCATGCAAAGCGTGACCTTCAGCCTTTGAGCTGGTCTCCAGCCCTCAAGTTCATTAGTAATCAAACAAATGCACATTAAAATGACTCCTCTTATGGATCAGAGTGCAGAAAAATAGAAAGGTAGATAATAGCAGATGTCCATAAAGGAAAGCCCTCGAATTGCTGCTGTCATTAAAATGAGTGGATTATTCTGAGAAGCAATCTGTCTGTCAGTACTCCTGGAAATTAAGAATGCATATGCCCAACCCCAACCAATGGTAGACACAAAATTAGCTTAAATTGAGTCATAGCTCTACTTCAAGGAAAAATGGAAAAATCCACCATTTGTAACTTTTTAACATTCTTTTCTCAAACACAAACACAAAACGGGTCAAACATATTTTACTAATAAATTATTTCATGGGGGAATAATTGGATATATAGCACACCCACAACTACAGGCTACTCATGCTCTTTAAGCACATAAGGAACATTGCAAAAAAAATCAGTGTTAAACTGTTTCATAAAGCAACAGATATTTAAAAATTGATATTAGACAGATCATGCCAGAAATCAATAGCATCTCTAAAAATCCTCACCCTTTTTTCAAAAATGTACAAAGTCATTCTAATATTTATATAATGGTACAGAAGATTTAAAAACAGTCAACATATTTTTGGAGAAGAGTAAGATGGCAAAATAGTTCTTCCAGATAACAGAATAAAATAAATTTAAATATTGTCACATGGCTATGTGTTATTTTTATAAGGATAAACAAACTGGTGGAAAAATAGAGAGCCCGGACTCCAATTCACACATGTATCCTGTACCATTTGATTCGAAGGGGATGCGGCAGAACAGTATTTTCAAGACAAGTAGCTGGGTATTCTGGTGGAAACACTTAGATGTTAGTTTCTATGTAAACTAATTCCAAGTGGATTGAATAGCAATGCATGAGAGAAGTACCAACAAAATTTGTGGAAGGAAATACAGACTAACGTTCTACAAAATGGGAGAATACTCTTAGAACCTTGGAAAGATGTTAAGGAGGATATTTTAAATAAGAAGTCAAAGCACCAACCATGTAAGACTGAAATAGTCGCTAATTAAAATTAGAAATAATGGTTCAGAGACTGGGGAGCCAGCACAGTGGGTCGGGCTTTTGCCTCGCATGTAGCAGACTAGGGTTTGATCACCGGCGTGCCATGGTCCCCTGAGCTCCACTGGGAGTGATCCCCGAGTGCAGAGCCAGGAGCAAGTGCTGGGCACCACTAGATGTGAGTCCCCCCCACCCCATAAATGAGAAACTTATGGTTCCCCAAAAGATACTATTATAAGGTGAAACAACAGATCACTGTCACTGTCACTGTCCTCCCGTTGTTCATCGATTTGCTCGAGCGGGCCCAGTGACATTGTGAGACTTGTTACTGTGTTTGGCATATCGAATACGTCACGGGTAGCTTGCCAGGCTTTGCCGTGAGGGCGAGATACTCTCGGTAGCTTGCCAGGCTCTCCAAGAGGGCTAGAGGAATTGAACTCGGGTCAGCCATGTTGGCTGTGTGCAAGGCAAACGCCCTACCCGTTGTGCTATCGATACTAAAAATATGAAGTCACATACACAAGCAGAGCACCTTCACTCTGTTCTTCTCTTTGTACTTTCGTTGGCCCTAAGAAGTTTGACAACACAAAGGATTTGTAAGGATGTGAAACAGTGCAAAGTTTTGCTCACTGGTACTTTAATAACAGTTTGGTAGATGGGTCAGAGAGATTGGACAGGAATTAAAAGTCCTTCCTTGCACATGACTGGCTTTGGTTTGACCCTGGCACGTTTGGGTCCTCAGAGTCCCAACAGATCCAGGAGTGGACCCGAAGCACTGCTTCATGTGGCCCAATTCCTCACCCCCCCCCCACCCCAGAGAGAGAAATGTGGGAGAATCTGGCCAACGTGAAGATATGTGTATACTGTGAACCAGTCATTTCATTCCTAACTATAGACTCTATGAGAAATCTGCACATGTGGACCAGCAAATGGATAAAAAAAAATGGCCATACTTGCACCATTATTCATAAACACCTCCAAGTGGAATCAATGTACCCAACTACAGAATGCATAAATAAATTGTGGCATATCTATACATTTCGAAAACCAGGGTTGGAGCGATAGTACAGTGGATAGGGTGCTTGTCTGCACATAGCCAACTTGGGTTCAATCCCCGGCACCTCATGTGATCACCCAAGTCCCATGGGATGCTTTGATGATCATATGAGTTGTGATCCCTGAGTGCAGAGCCAGGAGTAAACCCTGAGCACCTCTGAGGGTGCTCTCCACCCCCCAAAAAACCCCAAACTATTTGGCAATAAAATGAGTGAATTATAGATACACCAAACAGCATGATTTGATCATAAAAAATGAAAGCAAGGCACAAAAGGATATGCATATCTATATATAGTTCTAAACAGACAAAACTAAACCATATATATTTTAGGGGTGCTGTTTGACAGCACTAGAAATACATGTGCATATGACTGTAAAATTCAGGATAGTAATTATCTTTGAAGGGAAAGGGGGTTGTGACTAGCAGACACACACATGTGTTTGGGGATGCCACTGAGGTTTTCTTTCTTGATTTCTTAATTATTCACTGTCTAATTATTCACTTGATTGCATCTGCTTATTTTATGATTTTAAGTCAATAAAAATTACATGTGCACATAGTTTTAAAAATTAGGCAGGTGTGAGGGGACCAGAGCAGTAGTACAGTGGGTAGGACACATACTTTGGTGTGGCCAAACCCCACTCTGATCCCCAGCACCACATATGGTCCCTCAGGCCCTAGAGTAAGTTTGAGCATTGTCAGTGATCCCTGGAGTAAGTCTGAGCATTGTCGGAGTGGCTCTTAAAATATTATGCAAGTATGCATAATCGGACCCTAAAGGGGTTTCCTGCAGC
This sequence comes from Sorex fumeus, assembly GCF_029834395.1. Lineage (NCBI taxonomy): Eukaryota > Metazoa > Chordata > Mammalia > Eulipotyphla > Soricidae > Sorex > Sorex fumeus. The sequence goes on along the minus strand of NW_026606060.1, from coordinate 3,735,579 downwards.
CCCTCTCCCTTCCTTTCACTGTGTTCTTGGTGGTGATGTCGACGTGACTGAGGGCTGTGTGCGTGTCTCACTGCAGTGTCACCAGCAAACACAGACTCACTGCACTGCTCACCGACGTTGAGCTGTGGTGCTGGTACGGGTGCTCACCGGGGTCCCCACTCTTTTTGTTGGGGCACTCAGACGAAGTGCTCTGGGGCTCTCTGATGCTTTCATGCTGCCAGCTGGTGGCAGCTGCACCTCTGTGTTAGTTTTGCTGCTTGTAGGGGATGGCACCTCTTTGTGGTACTCACACACAGTTGGCTGCGGCGTGGCTAGAAATCACCTATGTGTTGGGAATTGGGAGCAGCAGAGCTGCCGGGATGGTGCTTGATGATTCTGGAGCACCAGAGGTTTGAACCCGTGGCCACCTGCTTGCCGAGCAGCTGCTCTAAGCCACTCTAAGATTCCTCTGGCCCTGGATTGATTCTTTTTTTTTTCCTTCAGGGCATGTGACCAATTTAGAGCCAATGATGTAAGTGAGGCTTTGGGGAGGGGAGCGGGTTTCTAGCTATCACCTGGTGGTACATGGGCCTACTCCCAGCTCAGGACTCGGGGAGTTTGGAGAACGTGTAGTTCGGGAGATTGAAACCAGGGTTCGTAGCAGCAAAGTGTGAGCTCCAGTCCTTTGAGTCACTTCCCTGGCCCACAAGGCAGACTTTCATCAAGACTTCCAGAAAAGAGGGCAATAGCACAGCAGCTAAGGGTTCTTACTTAGCATGTGGCCAACCCAGCATCCCATAGAATCCCCTGAGCACCTCTAGGAGTGACCCCTGAGAGCAGAACCAGGAGGAAGCCCTGAGCACTGCCAGGTGTGCATCCCTCAACCCCTCCCCTTGCCCCCGAACAAAAGGCTTACTGGAAAGAGGCTTTTCCCTTTCTATTGCCCCTTTCTGCTCCACCTTCTCTGGAGCGCCCTTGTGGCATCAATTCCTCTGCCTGTGCGCTTCTATTCCAGCCTAGTCCAGTTGGGTTACTCTAGTCTAGTTCAGTACAACCTCGCACGTTGAATATGAAAACAATCCACGGAACAGAAACCTGCCCATTCCCGACCTCTGATCAGCTCTGCAGGAGATAGAAAATAAGGACAAGATAAGATTCTTTTTGCTCAGTGATCTGAAAACCTAATTTTGAAACTGTACATTTCAGAAAAACATGAAATGGGTTTGGGTGACTGTGTAGGATGGAAATGGAGTTATACATGTGTTAAGGAAGTAAATTCAGAAGCAAGCAAAGATTCAGATAGCCTCATGCTTTTCAAATCCTTTCACAACCAATGTACTGGGAAGAGGGTGCACTTGTCACCAAAATATAGATATTTTAGCACAATAAATTGAAAATGACCTGAAAGTGACACCCCAAAAATAAATATTAGAAATCAGGATTTTGTGTCTAACGGAACTGAGTATAAATATTCACTAGAAGGTCAATGGGCCACATACAGAAGGTACTTAGAGTAATGAAAATTTTAGAAATGGTGGTTGGTTTTGTTCAAAGAGGGAGAACCTGGAGGAGGGAGGGATTATTATTTAATAGGTACAGAGTGTCAGTTTACAAAAGGAAAAGGGCCATGGAAGTGGATAATGCTGATGGTTATAAAAGCATTATAAGGGGAGGAGTGATAGTACAGAGAGGGGTAAGGTGTTTGCCTTGCACGCAACCTACCTGGGTTCAATCCCTGGTATCCCATATGGTCCTCCCGCAGTGCCAGGAGTGATTCCTGAACGCAGAGCCAGGAGTAACCACTGAGCTCAAGTGTGACTCAAAAAAGAAAAAAAACATTATAATTGTGCTCAATACTACAACGCTTTGCCTTTTTGTTTAATTTTGTCTCCCCTTCCCTCACTGTGGTACTCTCTGAAATGGTACCAAAAATAGAACCCAAGCCACCTGCATGCAAAGCCTGGGCCCAGCCTGTTTAGCTTTCTCCAGCTCTAAACTTCACTTTAAAAAATGCTTACGATAGAAGCCTGGAGTGATAATACAGTGAGTAAGGCTCTTGCCTTGCACACAGTCGACCCGAGTTCAATCCCCGGCACCCCATGTGGTCCCTGAGCACTGCCAGTGCAGAGCCAGGAGTAACCCCTGAACAACTCTGAACCAAACCAAACAAAATGCTTCATATGGTAAACTTTGTGTTCTATGCATCTCACTACAATTGTTTGTTTGGGGGCCACATCTGGCAGTTCTCAGGAGCTCCTACTGGCTCTGTGTTCAGGGCTCACTCCTGAGGTGCTGGTGGTGGAGGAGAACTATACGTAATACCAGGATCTGACTGGGGTTGGCCACTTGCAAAGCAAATACCTTAACCCCTTGTACTAGCTCTCTGCACAAAAATTTTTTAATTTGAGAAAACAGAAAAAACAAAACCAGATACATAATGTTCAGAGAAGCACTAAAACAGCCTTAAGCAAGAACTTACCTAAGTATCTACCCTCACTGCGATCCTCTTGGAACATCCCCAGGATGGAGCACTGTAGTACAGCGTGGAGAAACTACTGCTTCATATAAAAATATGTTGTTCTATAGCTGGAGAGATAGTAAGTAAAGCGGGTAGGGCATTTTGCCTTGCACACGGCCAAGCCGGGTTCGATTCCCAGCATCCCATATGGCATGACCAGGAATAACTCCTGAGTGCAGAGCAAAGAATAACCCCTGAGCATCAAGGGGTATTAGAGAGAGAGAGAGAGAGAGAGAGAGAGAGAGAGAGAGAGAGAGAGAGAGGAGAGATCAGAGAAACCAAACCAAAACATATCAATACATGTATTACTTCCCTTGAGTCAAGTATGAAAACAGGCAGGGAACGTGTGTTCTGCTTAGACAGGCTGGCGTACAGGTGCTGGGGTGGGCGGGGCTGAGTGAATGCAGGGTGTCGGCTCTGGGCTCTGGCATCCGGAGGGGATCTGGGCCCCACCTTTTCTGTTTCTGTGTCCTGAAACCCAAGGGGCCGTACCCCAGATCACGCTAATGCGCAAAAAAGTTAAAATGAGAGATTTTAAGCATTGCTCTCTAGGGAACTTTTGTTTTCCAGATGTGGAAATCAAGACCTGGAAAGGCTGAATGCTGGGCGCCTTCCTCATGCAGACCCCACATGCAGGTCTGAAGGCAGCCGAGGGGTGCTGGAGGCTTCAGGTCTGCCTGCTTGTGCTGCACCTGGAAACGAAACACTGGCTATTTCTCTAGGAGCTGTGTAAAGCTTATTAGCTTCTTCCTTGTTTTTTTTTTTTGGGGGGGGGGGGGGAGGGTGTGCAAGAGTGGACGTGGGGGGCAGGTGAGCCCAGTGGAGCGCCTAGTCCTGAGCTTGGCACGTCGTGGAGCCCCGATAAATGCTTCTTTCTTCACCATGCACCCCAACCCCGTGTCTGGGAAATGCAAAACTCTCCTCCGGGAGGGCTCGGCGAGGCCCGCTCAGGCTCGGCTCAGCTGCGTGACCCGGAAAGGGGCAGGAGCCCAGTGCGGGCTGGACGCGTCAGGTTGCCGGGTGCGAGGCTGGGCGTACCCCGCTGGAGGCCGGTGGCGCCTTTGGGCGCGGGCACCCTGCTGCTCGCCGCCCTGTCGCCAATCGGGGCCACGGTCCCGCTCAGGCCCCGGAGACCCCCGGCCTAGCCGCCCCGGACTTGCAGGACCCGGTGCCCCGCACCCCGGGGGTGCAGAGGGTTCCCCGCCAGGGAGGCCAACGGCCACGCATTCTGCATATGACAGCGACACCCAGTGGCCCCGGGGGGCAGCCCAGCCCGCCCCCTCGGACTGGCGGTGGGAGAAGGGGTGGACTTAAGGAGTCCCAGCTCCCGGGGAGTTGTTACACACCCTGTTCTTTTTTTCTTTTTTAATTGAATCACCATGAGCTACAGTTACAAGGCTTTCATGTTTGAGTTTCAGTCATACGATGATCGAACACCCATCCACATGCTCCACCACCAATGTCCCCTGTATCCCCTCTCCCCCATCCCACTCTTCCCTCTATGGCAGACAATTTCCCTCTTATTCTCTACTTTTGAACATTATGGTTTGCAACACAGTTACTGAGAGGCTCTCACGCTTGGTCCTTGGTCTACTTTCAGCACACATCTCCCATCCCGAGCGATCCCTCCAACCATCATTGCCTTAGTGATCCCTTCTCCATACCAGCTGCCTCCTCCCCCAGCTCATGAGGCCTCCAAGGGCAGAGCCATCCTCCTGGCCCTTGCCTCTCCTGTCCTTGCACACTGTTGTTCTTGACCTCTGCTGCCTGTTGGTCCAGCTCAGCCCTCAATTACATTCTATCCTGGGTTCTCCTTGACAGGATCATTTCAAACAGTTTTGCCTACCCAGTTAGAGTAAGGACTGAATGCCCGGGCTGGTCGAATCACATCTCTGCACGTAGGGCGGGAATTTGAGGGTCCTTTCTTTGAACCACCTCTTTGGAATGGGGATGCACAAGGGTGACGAGAATTACCCAGCTACTTAAAGTGTGCGCCTCACTCTTCCTTTGTGTGCCCGGTGGTCGGACCCATTACAGATGTCCCTTGCTCTCTCACACCTCTGCTGGCCATCAAAGTGACCTCTCAGTAGTCCTCAGGTAGGGCGCTCCACCTTAAGCGGCCCGTCATGGACTTTTGCCCTTATAACTTGCCCCTGTGGGTTTAAAGAAAGAGGAGATGAAGAAGCCTCTCTGCCCACTGGGCTCTTACTGGCTCTCGTCCAGGGCTTCTCAGTCTGTTGAACTACATCATTCCTTCTTGTGTTTGTTTGGTTTTGACTGTGGGTGCCCAGGGGCTGTTCCTGGCTCTGTGCTCAGGAGGGAATACAGGTGGTGCTGAGGGTTGTACCACGGTTGTGTTCAACCTGCAAGGCTTTTGTCTGATCTGGACTGCATCTCCCCGCCTCCCCACACACACACAGAGACTCTGCATTATATTTTTGTTCTTTGAGGCCTGGCAGGGGTGCTCAGGGACTTGGGAACCGTGAGGTAACCAGGAGGTAACCGTGAGGTAAGCATGAGGTAACCATGTGGTGACCGTGAGGTAGCCATGAGGTAACCATGAGGCTCTTCTCCAGTCCACAGAAAATTCTCTCCAGCCTGAGTGCACTTGTCTCCGTCTCCTGGGTACTGCCTATGAGAAACAAGGATGCAGGTGATTATCCCCACCTTACCACTTTTCTTTCTTTCTTTCTTTCTTTCTTTCTTTCTTTCCTTTCTTTCCTTTCCTTCTTTCCTTTCTTAATTTTTTTTTAATTTTGTAAGTTAGTTCACAATATTTGAGGGTCAAAAGCAGAAGGACAGAAACAAAACACCCCATACCCCAGTTTCATCAGGAATCCTTCAGGGTGGTTGTCATTTTATGATGGCTGCTATGACATTGCTATCAGTCACTGGGTTCTCTTTTTCACTGCAAAATATATTTTAATTTACACAAATTATAAGATATATTTATAGAACATTCAAAATCACATATTTTCAAACACTAACTAATTAAAATTCATTAATGCTAAATTAAAGGAAAGACATGAATTTGAGTTACTACTATTTTGACCAATATTATAAGCATATTATGCATGTTAGTTGAATTAATACCTAAAATACTCCTGTAAGAAAGTGGTATTATCCTATTTTATAGATTAGAACACTGAACTCAGGGAAATTTGGGTTCCTGACCCAGAAAAGCTGAGCAGAGACAGGAACCCAGATAGACTAAAAAGTCTCTTTCATCCCCCACGCCCCACCGAGGTCGCCAGCTGCCCCCCACGAGCGGCTCTCCGGCACGGCCACGGCCCCAGAGGCACAAGGACTTAGCACAGAGAACCAGCCGCTTGGAGCAGAAAAGCAAATGGACTTGTGTTGATCCGCGCCACCAAGCCTGCCCGGAGGGGGAAGGGCGTTGACCAGCCCGCCCGCTCCTCTCTGGAAAGAAAGATGGCGGCCGCACGGGAGCCTTGTGGAAAGCGGGTTTGAGCCGGGCTCGGGGGAGCGGCGGGGACCTCATGGGAAGGGGGGCTTTGTGGGCCGTCCCCCACGCCCCACCGGGGTCGCCAGCTGCCCCCCACGAGCGGCTCTCCGGCACGACCACGATTCCAGGGCACAGAAACCAGTCTCTTAACTAGCTAACTTTTAATAGAAATTCTTCCAGGGTCAATAAGTAAAATAGCAGAAATTTAAAACCGCGCGGCCGCTATTGCAGCCGCGCGACATCATTTTATTCTTAAACCAAGCTGTAGAAAGCAAATCATTTCACAACGCTGTTTCAGCATGTCTGATTGGGGGAGGGGTGGGTCGTAAACTCTAAACAATAATTGTGCATCTTCTATCGAAATAATCTATCTAGTCAAAGTAGATAGAGTATTAACTAGAACTCATCTGCCTCACAAAGAATTGGGAGGGGGGGGAGGTGGGGGTCTATTGGGGTTCAGGGTTAAAAATGAGTATTGGTAAAGGGAAATGTGTTTGGTATCAACATGACTGAGACCTAAACCCGAAAGCTCTGTAACTTTTCCCACAGTGATTCAATAAATAAATAAATTATAAAAAAAAAAGAGGAAAAAAAAAGTCTCTTTCAGTTTAATAATAAGTTCTAATACTTACATTATTTTTACCACAGACCTGACAATGCTTTATGTACCCTAACTCATATATAATATTTACATCAACATTATGAGATGGGTATAATCACTCCTGTTTTAGAGATGAGGAGATAGAGGCACAGAAAGGTGAAATTTTGGACCCAGGGTCATAGCTAATAAGGCACCTGGATCCAGAGAAGTCTCTCAAACATAAATCTACAAGGCCTAGCTATTTCCTTCCAATTTTGTAAGTCTTACAAGTGAGGTGGAAATTACCTCCTCCATTTGTATGTCACTCCTTTCTGAGTCACTGTATACAGTGCCCTCTGGAAAATTCCTTTTCACCATACAAGAAAATGCTTTACATTTTTTCTTCAACCGGGTCCACTAAGGCTCTTGGACTCTTTCTATATCCTGTGAAGACTAGGATCTCCCTCCTCCTTGGCTGAAAGATGGAAGATTTTTGAAAGAATCAGGGAATCAGATGCTCTCCATGGGCTCGTCGTGTGCTTCTTTCCCTGGCCCACCTGCCTAGCCGGCCCGTGACAAGACCAGAAGGAGGCTCAGGGGGTCCTGACCAACTGGCCCCACTGGCCAGTAGGAGTCCATTCGATAATCATGATCAATGTGTCCCTAGGAAAGTCCTATCATCTGATCATCTGTCATCCTAGAGAGTTCCATATCCTTTCCTGTTTACCAAGCTTACTCCTGAGTCTTTGTGGCCTTCCTAAGGAGGGGCAGGCGGGTAAATGGAGTCCCACAACTGGGTAGAGTGGCGCCATCTCTAGCTGTTTGGTTTTTGGAGCTTTTGGATTTTACTTTCTTATCAAGAAAGTGGAGATGGCGAGAATACACTTCAAAGGGTCTCGGTAGGGAAAGAGTGGTTTAAAGTGCCTTGCTTCTAGCAGAGGGAGGGGGCAGGCATGGATTAGTACAGTCAGGGTCCTGGTGGGCAGGAGGAAGGGTGTGGGGTGGGTTGGGGTTTGTGACTGTTGCATACATCTGCTTGAGGTGTGAAGCTGAACTCTTGAAATCCTATCATGGTCTACAAGCAAGATCACCGTCACTGTCACTGTCCTCCCGTTGGTCATCGATTTGCTCAAGCAGGCCCAGTAATATTGTGAGACTTGTTGCTAGTGTGTTTGGCATATCAAATATGTCACAGGTAGCTTGCCAGGTTTTGCCGTGCGGGTGAGATACTCTCGGTAGCTTGCCGGGCTCTCCGAGAGGTGCAGGAATCAAAGGCAGAGGAATCGAACTTGGGGCGGCCCAGTCCGCTGCGTACAACGCAAATGCCCTATCGGCTGTGCTATTGCTCCAGCCCATAAGCAAGATAAGTCAATAAAAAACATGTTTTTTAAAAAAATAATAAAAGTACTTTGTGTATCATTGCAGAAAGGGTAACTATTCCTGCAATGTTCCTTCTGAGGGGATGAAGGAGTTTAATGAATATATAAGGGAGAGTTGAGAAATCTGAATTATTCCTGCTGGATTGACAAATAACTATTTTTAAGTTCCTTAAAAATATACATTTAGAGGGGTCAACGCGGTAGTACAGTGGGTAAGACCTTGCAAGTGGCCCCCCTGAGTCCTCTCCTGGCAGCCCTGAGCACTACCAGGAGTGATTCCTGAGTACAGAGCCTGCAGTACATCACCAGGTATGGACCAGGTATGGGCATCACCAGGTATGGACCCTAAACCAAAACCAAAGAGAGAAGTGTGTGTGTGTGTGTGTGTGTGTGAGAGAGAGAGAGAGAGAGAGAGAGAGAGAGAGAGACTAGAATGGTATGATTTTGGGTGGGAAACTGGGTTAAGAAGACAAGATCACTAAATTTGTGAAATGGAAGGGCGCCAAGAATGGCTTCCTGGATGTGGTCACCGTTTAGGGGCTAACTTGTAACTGAGGCAGGGACGAGCTTCCCTCCTTCCTCAGTCTGGACCCAGCTCCAAACTCAGGCCTATAGCTTCTCACTGGAGACTTCTAGAATGACTGAAGTGGGGGCACAGCGCATATGTGACTGTTTCCTATGAATAGAGTGGATTTATTTCATTGTTCTTTTTAGAGAAAAAGCTAAGTGTCAACAGGGAGTTAAGATAAAACAGTAATACGTGAGCACCTCCAGATGAGACCAAAAAACATTTTAAAAGAAACAGTCTGAGAGCAGAAAATAGTTTTTCTTGTTTCTAAGTGGGCCTGAAAATAAGTTTATTTATTTATTTATTTATTTTAATCCTAGTTGTACCTAATGAACGGGGCATTTGTCTTGGAAATCAATTTGTTCTTCAAATACATCTGGTTTCCTGGTGGTAACATCCTGCTTTTTTTTTTTAATTGCTTGTGTTTGACTTGTAAAAATAAAATAAAATACAAAGAGCATCACCCATATGCTCAATGCAATGAACACATAATTTGTAAGTTTTAAAACTTCTGGAATTGGGTTTCTAATGTGATTACAATGGATCGTAAATGTGGGTGAGAGAATCGAGTTTCCCAGTTGGGGCATCTCCTTGCGATCCACTGGGCTGTAGGACACTTTGGAATAAGACAGTAATCTATAAGGAAGAAACGGTTCCTGTTGAGTCATCAATTCGGGAACCTAATCCTAATCATGGTGCCTCAGTTTCCCCATTTTATAAAATAAAGTTGTCACCTGCCTGCCTCCTCTGTTTGGAAAACACGGGTAGATAATAGTCTCTGAGTGCGTTGAAAACACAAAATACATTATAAATGCTAAATAATAATAATAATAGGGAGTCTTTAATAACAGGGGTCCTTTAATAATACTCATCAAGTATAATAACATTACTAACCAGTAGGAACAAGACAGAGTGCGTCTCTGTCTCTTTAATCATTAGTTGGGGTCATGGGAAATTGTCGGGGGTTGGCACCTCCTGGGAAGGCAGCGCCTCCAGAGAAGCAGCGGCTTTCCCTGAGCTCCGACCGCCTCCAGCGCCCGCTCGAGCCTGGGGGCTGGGGACAGGGACGTCCCTGGCCTGGGGGTCGGGGGACAAGGGCATCTCCGGCCTGGGGGGTCGCAGGACAGGGGCGTCCCCGGTCTGGGTGGGGGAGACAGAGACATCCCCGGCCTGGGAGACAGGGACATCCCCGGGCGGAGGCGGGGACGCGGGACAGGGGTATTTCCGCTGGGGGGGCGCGGAACAGGGGCGTCCCCGGCCTGGGGAGTTGGGGACAGGGACATCTCCTGCCTGGGGGGTGGGGGGGCGCGGGACAGGTACATCCCCGGGCTGGGGAGGCAGGACAGGGACATCATTGGCCTGGGCGGGGGGGGCGCGGGATAGGGACATCCCCGGGCTGAGGGAGCGCGGGACAGGGGCGTCCCCGCCCTGGGGGGGCGGCGCAGGACAGGGACATCCCCAGGTTGTGGGGGCGGGGGGCGCGGGGCGGGGGAGTCCCTGGCCTGGGGGCGGGAGCAGAGGCATCTCCGGCCTGGGGGGGGGGGGGGGCAGGGACATCCCGGGCTGGGGCTGGGGGCGGGAGCAGAGGCATCTCCGGCCTGAGGGGGGACAGGGACCTCCGGGGCGGGGGGCGGCGGGCGGCGCGGGACTGCATCGCCAGCTGGGAAGGTCCCCGGGCGCCCCCAAAGCGGGTGCGGGCCGCGGTCCCGCCACCAGGTGGCGACAACCCAGCTGGAAACCCGCGGGCGCGGCGACACAAAGGGGTCTGGGGGCCGCGCGGGACAAAGGCTGGCGGGAGCGAGTCCAGGCCCAGCCCCCCGGGGCTCGGGCCGTGGGGGAGGCGCGTCCGCCCGGCCCGGGTCCCCTCCCGGCGCCGCTGTTCCCTTTGGCCGCTCGGGGCGCGCAGACGCTCCCGGGCTGCAGGACCGGGACCGGCGGCTGCTACCCCCGGCCACGGGCGAAGGGGCACCGCCCTGGGCACCCACTGTGCCTCGGGCACCCGGACACCGGACACGGAGAGAGGGGAACGGCCCGGCAGAACCTTCGGGGATGTGGGTTGTGAGCGAGCCGCGTGGGGTTACGTAGGCCTCGCACCCCGGTTTATGTCCATGTTACAGATGAGGAGACCAGGGCCCTGGAGGTTGAGGAATGGCCCAAATCGTGGCGCTGGTTTGAGACCGAACATCAGCACCAGCCCCACTGGGAGAGAGCCCGCTTACTACCTGCTCTGGCTCGGGGGTTCCCTCCTGGTGGTGCTTGGAAGCCCGTGTGGGAGTCAGACTTGGCTCAGCCCGGTGCAAGGCAAGCGTCTTATCCCTGTGCTATTCCCCTGCCCCCCCCCCCAACTCTCCTTTGTGACCATGGGGACCGAGATGTTTGGCCAAAGTGTACGAGTCTCCGAGTCTCCGTTTCCAGCTAAAGTTCTTCCTCTCAGATCCTCACTTGTGAAGCCACATCTTCACAGTTACACCCCTTGGTGTGCGAACCAGAAGGAACTCCAACTTTCTCTTGCCCAATTCCCCTCTCACTGGTGTCTCCGTTTACGAGGCTGACACCATCCCTTGTGTCACCTTGAGTTGGCATAAATGCTCAGCTCTCCCACCTTCTTCTTTCACTCCTTTCCAGATGATGTTTCGGGTATGAGGGGGTGCATGGAACTGCACAGCACCAGGAGGAAGGAGTGACACACTGCAGCCCTCTGTTCCCTTGCTCTTGGACAGGGCTTCTGGACCCCAGCCGGCTGGTCTTTACTCTCTTACTGGCACTAGTGCCAGGTGCTGAGGTCTCACATCCCTCTAACTTAAAACAACAAGGAACAGAGAGATAGTGCAGCCCGTAAGGTGTTAGCCTGACCTGCTAACCTGGATTTAATCCCTAGCACTCCGCTTGGTCACTGAACCTCAAGGGAGTGATCCCTCCTGCAGAGCCAGGAGTAAACACTGCCAACTGTGGCCCCCAAACTAAACAATAAAATTAAAAGCAATCGACCTCTGCAACCCACCCTGCTGACTTTTCGGAGTCCCAGACCTTGCCCAGGGAACCGAATCAGCAGAGGCTGAGCTGGGGCTGCCCAGAGCCTCTACAGTCTCTGCATGGGCCTTCAGCCCTGAGGGTCTAAAGCCCTGACTTGAAAATCTGACTCCTACAGGCAGGCAAGGGCCCTGGTAAGGAGATTAGAAAAGGTCACTGAGTCTGGAACCCACACCAGCCCTAAGGCACAGGGGCCTTTTGAAATGCAGGGAACCTTTTGAGGAAGTCAGGACCCAACAAAATACAGGAATCAGGGCCCAGAGGCAGAAACACAGTGGTAAGAATATCCAAAAAAGACCACCAGCAGTTCTAAGCACTTTCTCTGGGCAACAGCCTAGCACCAGACTGGATGGGGGAGTAGGGTGCAGCTGGGGAAAGCCTTATAAAAATGAGCTTTGCAGGGCCAAGATGCACGTTACCTCACTCTGGGGAGGCCTGTATCTCTGCTGAGATGCGTGATTCCTTTCTTTGACTATTTCTATCTTCGGAATTCCCCCTGTCCTCAACTTGGGGTGTACGCTTGGCTCTCTCTGCTGTGAAGGAACACGCATTCTCTCTTGAGCACATAACTCCGTCTCTTTCCTCATACTTCCCAAATGCATTGATCTTACTTCTCTATTCATCTCTTTTCTGAAATTCCTTTCTGCGAGAGCAGGCAACAGACTAGAGAAAATCTGGGCGGAGGTCAGGACGGACTTGTCTTTTGCCTGCAGATAGCAATTTATCGTTCTAGATGTTCCGCAGTTCTCCAGGATCAGGCAGTGGAGATTAATTCCCATACGATGAAGATCAAGTGGGATGCAGGCACAGTCTGAAGATTGTTGGAGCTGGTGAGACACTACTGTACACGCCTTGAAGAGTGCTCATAGTGGCTTTCTCAGTCTGCCAGGCATTTTCCAGGTGACCAAGGGGGGTGGAGAAGATAGCATCATCATTTTAATTTTAATTTAATTTAATTTAATTTTATAAAGTAGTTCACAATCACACAGCCAACCCGGGTTCGATTCCTCCGCCCCTCTTGGAGAGCCCGGCAAGCTACCGAGAGTATTCGATATGCCAGACACAGTAACAACAAAGTCTCCAATGGAGACGTTACTGGGCCCGCTCGAGCAAATCGACGATCAACGGGAGGGCCTTTACCTTTTACCATTTTAATTTTAATTTAATTTAATTTAATTTTATAAAGTAGTTCACAATCACACAGCCAACCCGGGTTCGATTCCTCCGCCCCTCTTGGAGAGAGAGCACAGCAAGCTACCGAGAGCATCCCACCCTCACGGCAGAGCCTGGCCAGCTACTGTGGCGTATTCGATATGCCAAAAACAGTAACAAGTCTCACAATGGAGATATTACTGGTGTCCGCTTGAGGAAATCAATGAACAATGGGAGGACAGTCCTACAGTCCAGTGCACAATATTTGATTACATTTGATATTCAAACACCAATTCCGCTACCATTAACACCTTCCCACCACCATATCTTGGATGTTTCCATCCCGAACCCCAACCTCTGCCCCAAAGCAGAACTGAAATAATTCATTTTGTATTGTTTGTTATGAATAAGATAAAAAGGTAAAGGCCCTCCCGTTGATCATCGATTTGCTCGAGCGGGCCCAGTAACGTCTCCATTGGAGACTTTGTTGTTACTGTGTCTGGCATATTGAATACGTCACGGGGAGCTTGCCAGGCTCTGCCGTGCGGGCGAGATACTCTCGGTGGCTTGCCGGGCTCTCCAAGAGGGGCGGAGGAATCGAACTCGGGTCGGCCATGTTGGCTGCATGCAAGGCAAACGCCCTACTGCTGTGCTATCGCTCCAGCTGAAAATGCTCCAAAAAATTTTCCAGTCTACTCCACACTTCACATAAGTCACCTGCAACACAACCATTTCTCCCTCTGCATCCCTCTGTCTCTCCTTCCTTCCACTTATCCCTCTTTAGAATGACTGGTGAAGATTCCTTGTTAAATGGTTTCAAGAGTATTTTCTCTATATGATGAAAAAAACTCTGGTGTGAGTTGATATGAGAGGAGAGAATCAGTTAATTACCAGAGAATTTTTTGATTTTTCCTCAAATCAGGCTCTAACTAAAAAATTCCTTGGTGGGAGTGGGGGTGGGTGGGTGGGGAGTAGGATGGTAGGCATTAAAGGATAAAATCTGATATTGTGAAAGTGGAGCCCCAGAACAGGAGGAGGGAGACACAGCGAGAACAGGACCTGCCGGGCCCACCACAATTTTATCAGTGTGGTGTGTGGCCAGAGTGTCAGAACTAGTAACTGTTCCAGCACCATTTGAGCGCTGATGTCTTGCCCGCTTCCCTAAACCCTCCAACTGCACCTGAGACCCATCTCATCTACACCGTGTGGGGGCTGACTGCTATCACCTGAAATTTCATCTGGACCTGTGGTTCTCTGGCTGAGGGGATGTGATGCTCTTTGGAGGAAGAGGAAAACTTAGTGCTAACTTCCAACCAGAATTTTCTAGATTTGCAAATCGATGAACAATGGGAGAACCGTGACCGTGACTGTTGTGTCTCCAAAAGAAGTTCCAGGAGAATGCCAGCAGCAAAGGGAAATAGCTTAATTGAAAAGAATGAAGGACAAATGCTTCCAGAAGAGAACATGGGATTCTCCAAGAGTCCCTAGTAGCTTTGGGGAGGAGGGCATATATAGGGGTGTTCTGGTTGCCATGGCTTGGAGCTCTCTATGCAGAGAAGGTTCTTTGCAAAGGCTTTGTCCAGGTCACAGTCACGGTCCTCCCGTTGTTTATCGATTTGCTCGAGCGGGCCCAGTAATGTCTCCATCATGAGACTTGTTGTTACTGTGTTTGGCATATCGAATACGTCACGGGGAGCTTGCCAGGCTCTGCCGTTTGGGCGAGATACTCTGGGTAGCTTGCCGGGCTCTCCGAGAGGGGCAGAGGAATCGAACTCGGGTCGGCCATGTTGGCTGCATGCAAGGCAAACGCCCTACTGCTGTGCTATCGCTCCAGCTGAAAATGCTCCAAAAAATTTTCCAGTCTACTCCACACTTCACATAAGTCACCTGCAACACAACCATTTCTCCCTCTGCATCCCTCTGTCTCTCCTTCCTTCCACTTATCCCTCTTTAGAATGACTGGTGAAGATTCCTTGTTAAATGGTTTCAAGAGTATTTTCTCTATATGATGAAAAAAACTCTGGTGTGAGTTGATATGAGAGGAGAGAATCAGTTAATTACCAGAGAATTTTTTGATTTTTCCTCAAATCAGGCTCTAACTAAAAAATTCCTTGGTGGGAGTGGGGGTGGGTGGGTGGGGAGTAGGATGGTAGGCATTAAAGGATAAAATCTGATATTGTGAAAGTGGAGCCCCAGAACAGGAGGAGGGAGACACAGCGAGAACAGGACCTGCCGGGCCCACCACAATTTTATCAGTGTGGTGTGTGGCCAGAGTGTCAGAACTAGTAACTGTTCCAGCACCATTTGAGCGCTGATGTCTTGCCCGCTTCCCTAAACCCTCCAACTGCACCTGAGACCCATCTCATCTACACCGTGTGGGGGCTGACTGCTATCACCTGAAATTTCATCTGGACCTGTGGTTCTCTGGCTGAGGGGATGTGATGCTCTTTGGAGGAAGAGGAAAACTTAGTGCTAACTTCCAACCAGAATTTTCTAGATTTGCAAATCGATGAACAATGGGAGAACCGTGACCGTGACTGTTGTGTCTCCAAAAGAAGTTCCAGGAGAATGCCAGCAGCAAAGGGAAATAGCTTAATTGAAAAGAATGAAGGACAAATGCTTCCAGAAGAGAACATGGGATTCTCCAAGAGTCCCTAGTAGCTTTGGGGAGGAGGGCATATATAGGGGTGTTCTGGTTGCCATGGCTTGGAGCTCTCTATGCAGAGAAGGTTCTTTGCAAAGGCTTTGTCCAGGTCACAGTCACGGTCCTCCCGTTGTTTATCGATTTGCTCGAGCGGGCCCAGTAATGTCTCCATCATGAGACTTGTTGTTACTGTGTTTGGCATATCGAATACGTCACGGGGAGCTTGCCAGGCTCTGCCGTTTGGGCGAGATACTCTGGGTAGCTTGCCGGGCTCTCCGAGAGGGGCAGAGGAATCGAACTCGGGTCGGCCATGTTGGCTGCGTGCAAGGCGAACGCCCTAC
This sequence comes from Sorex fumeus, assembly GCF_029834395.1. Lineage (NCBI taxonomy): Eukaryota > Metazoa > Chordata > Mammalia > Eulipotyphla > Soricidae > Sorex > Sorex fumeus. Next base: position 3,719,922 of record NW_026606060.1, on the reverse strand, counting down.
CGCTGTGCTATCGCTCCAGCCCTTGTGCAGGTAAAGAACTCTAAGTTCTGGTGGTCTTCATTTTGGCGTCTTAGCCGGGTCTTTGTTCCTGCTAATTGTCCCTTAATGGGTCTTGGCTCAGGTATTTATTTTTGTTTTAATGTTAATTTAATTTTACTTTTATAAAGTAGTTCACTATATTTGATTACATTTCATCTTGGACACCAATCCCACCACCATTACACCTTCCCACCACCACATTTCGAATGTTTCCATCCCAAACCTCAACCCTTTCCCCAAAGCAGAACCAAAATAATTTATTTTGTATTGTTTGTTATAAATAAACCACTGGAAATGCTCCAAAAAGTTTTCCTTAGGGGAGAGTGTGTATTTCACCTAGGGACAATTAAGCCTTCTGTAAGAGATTACTAATAAGTTGTTAAGGGTTGTTAAGGCTCAGGTATTTAGTAGGCATCTTCAGACCGGAACTGGAGTAGGCTGACTCCCAGACATATCTTAGTTATTTATGACTCCCTAAGCGTTCATTGCCAAGGTCCCCGCGACCTGCTTACTTCTGCTGTACACTTATTTATAGGCTCATCCCGAGGGTCAATTCTGAGGTTTAGGAGAAAGGGAGAGGGGGAGGATGGTTCACACTGAAGTGAGACCCCTCTTTCTCTTCTGTTCGGTGGCAACCTCAGCGTCACCTGGGAGTTTGTTAAAGGTGAATATTTGGGGCTCCTTCCCACACCTGCTGAAAAACAGAATGCTGGGTAGAACTCAGCCATCTGTAGTTAATAAGTCTTTCAGGTACTCTGGTGGTTCTTAGCCTAGGTTGTATGTTACTGTGACTTGGAAATATCTTTAAAAAATATGCACATTTCGCACACAGTCTGGGAGAACATCTGCTCTGAGTGCCTGGACTCTGCACCTTTCACTGCTCCCCAGATGCTGCCAGTGTGCAGCCCAGGTGGAGATTCAGTGCTGCAGACTGCTCGCAACTCCGGGGAGCTCTCTGCAAAGGGGCAGGATCACTTAATGACTGCTTTACGTATTTATTCACCTATACTGAACACCTCAGACCATGCCCTATAGTTCTTGGTATGTGAAGAATTTTTCTTCTTTTTGGGTCACACCTGGGGATACACAGGGGTTATTCCTAGCTCTGCACTCAAGAATTACTCCTGGCGGTACTCGAGAGACCATATGGGATGCTGGGAATCGAACCCAGGTTGGCTGCCTTCAAGGCAAACACCCTACACGCTGTGCTATTGCTCCAGCCCCTGTATGTGAAGATTAAAAAAAAAAAAAAAAGAAGAAGTGGCCTTATCCTAAAGAGAGACATGAGAGACATGGAAACATGTACTTCAGTATGTGAGTGGCCTGGGGTGGCGTACAATCGCTTTTTCTCCCACTTGTAGCCTTTGACACCACAAAACACTGGACACGGAGCAACGAGAGCACTTGGTCTTTGCTGGGGGATGCAGAATGACAATGGCGGCTTGACCATTTTCTTCAAAAGTAAACATATGCTCACCATCTGGCCCAGCATTCACGCTCTTTGGCATGAACCAAAATGAATTAACATGTATGTCCATGCAAAAAAACCTGCACTTGGTGGGTTATGCAAGTTTTATGAATAATTGCCAAAAGATTTACTTCAATATATGATTGGACAAATTGTGGTACATCAATCTGATGGAATATAATTCAGTAACAAAAAAGAAATAAACTATTGGAAAATAATACATGCAAATGGACACATATAAAAAGATGGGTGCAAATGCGCAGAATAAAAATCATTAATATTATTGATTACTGGGGAAATGTGGATCAAATCCACAGTGAAATATCCATTAGAATGGCTGCTACAAATAAAGGACAAAGAAAACAGTAAGTCTTGGTAAGGAGAAATCAGCTGATAGGCTGGAGAGATAGTCTGGTGGTAAGACTTTTGCCTTGCACATGTCTGAGCCAGGTTTTTTTCCCGACCTGCCAGATGGTTCTCTACGCACCAGCTGGAGTAAATCTTGAGTGCAGAACCAGGAGTAATCCCTGAGCATCGCCAGATCTGACCCAAAACTAAAAGAAGAAAACAAAAAAACAAAAAAACGAAATGGTGCAGCTACTAATGAAATCTGTTGTTTCCTCAAAACACCAAAATATTCAACAATTATACTTCTGGGTATATATATCACTGTATCACTGTCATTCTGTTGTTCATTTCTTTACTTGAATAGGTACCAGTAACGTATTCATTTGTCCCAGTCCTGAGATTTTAGCAGCCTTTCCTTACTTGTATTCCTCAACAATTGGAGCCTCTTTCAGGATCAGGGGAATGAGACCTGTTATTGTTACTGTTTTTGGCATATCGAATACACCACGGGGAAGCTTGCCAGGCTCTGCCCGTGTGGGCAGGATATTCTCGGTAGCTTGCCAGGCTCTCTGAGATATATATATATCTATATATATAGATATAGATATAGATATAGATATATATCTCGATTTGCTCGAGCGAGCCCAGTAATGTCTCCATTGTGAGACTTGTTGTTACTGTGTTTGGCATATCGAATACGTCATGGGTAGCTTGTCAGGCTTTGCCGTGCCAGCGAGATACTCTTGGTAGCTTGCCAGACTCTCCGAGAGGGGTGGAGGAATTGATCCTAGCCCATCTGGGCCGGCCTCATGCAAAGCGAATGCCCTACCGCTGTGCTATAGGGCATTCCCTTTGATTTGTTGCCTACTGTCTGAATCCCATCAAATATGATGTGGCAGTTATGGAAAATGGGTAGGAAGTGTCTTATGATGTGTCACTTGGCGGCGCAGTCCAGAAAGCGGCCAGTTGGCTAGTGGAGGTTGGCTGGGAGGTTGGCTGCTGGGGCTGGGTCCCTTGGGGTGGGGAGGGCTCTCACTTGACCCCCTCTGGGGCGCCCCGAGTGAAAACAGCCTAGCACAGAGTCCGGTGGCATGGCTATGGGAACCTCATTTTATGCTCCCTTCCAGGAGAAGCAGCAGTGAGTTCTGGAGGGTGAGTTCTAATGAAGAGATTATCTGGCGCCAGCAGGGAGTGTCTTATGGGGGTGACCCCTGGATCACCGGAGACTAGGGGAAGCAGGCAGATGATCTCTGCTTCCGGTTCCCATTGAGCCCAGAGTCCAAGGTCACAAAGTTCTGCATTACCTGGGTTCCATGGGACTTCACTGATGTGTGAGGCTTGGCCCGACTCTCCTGAAAGCGCCCTAAAACATGGTGGTAGTTGGGTAGTGGAGGTCCGCTGCCAGGATTGGGTCCCTTGGAGCAGGGAAGGCTCTCACCTGCCCCCTCTGGATACATATAAATATAAATATATATATATATATAGAGAGAGAGAGAATTGAGAATAAAATCTCAATTCTATTGAGCTATTTCTGCATTCACGTTCATTGTAGAATAGTGAGAAAGTGGAAGCAACTCAAGTGCCCACTGGCAGATTTAAACATAAAATAGTATGAAGTTACAGTGGAATATTATTCAGTCTAGAAATGACAGGAAATTCTGACATCATTTACAATGTGAATGAACTTTGAGGGCATAACATAATGTAACCGAAATAAGTCTGTCACAAAAAGACAAAAACATAGGATTCTACTCCTATGAGGCATCCAGAGTGGTTAACTTTATAGAGCCAAAATCCACGGGTTGCCAGGAGCAGGGAGGCGGGAGGGGGGAGCAGGAATAAGGTGTTACTTAATGGGTTCAGGCTTTCAGTTTTGCAAGATGCAACTTGCAGCCTCTCTGGGGATTTGCTGTACACCGTGTATTCAAAAATGATGAGGATAGTAAAGTTTTGATTAGTGTAATTTAACACAATTAAAACAGATTCAGCAGCAAAGATCAAGGTGGTAGATAGGTCAGGGATCATATTAAGGATACAAGCTATATTCAAGACGTGAAATAAAGAACAGAACAGGTTGCTGAAAAGTAATTCATACGTCAGGCCATTTGGTTTATAAGGTGGTTTATACCATGGACCATTTTTGCTGGCCTCTGTATTTGTCCAGGGTAACAGAATAGGGTCATTGTGTTAGAGGGCGGATCTTTAGAAAGCTGTACAATAGCTTAGATCAACTTTGACCCCAGTGTTTCAGGAGGAGATGGGCAGGAAAGGAAAGAAATCAAGGGGGAGAGGAGGATTGGAAGTAATCGGTAAACAGGCTTCAGGGCTTGAGTGGTACTGGTGATGTGGGTTAGTGGTACAGCAATATATCCAAAACACAGACTCAACAACACTGAAAACACGAGATTTAAGCTGCAATCACTGAAACTTTGTAATGTGCCTGTAAAGTTGACAGGTAGACGTTGCGGGTGGGAGGGAATGCAGGAACACTGGTGGGGGGAAGTTGACACTGGTGGTAGGACTGGTGTTGAAATATTATCTGCCTAAAATTCAACTATCAACAACTTAGTGATTCACAGTTATTTAATATAAAAAAAGAAAAAAATTGCCTTTATAATAAGAACATAAAGCTATTTTCATGGCGGAAGACCAAAAGAGGTACAACAAGTATGATGACACATTATCATATTACAGGAAAGGAATTGCACAGGTGCAAAGGGCCCTTGAGAAAAAATTGACCATGAAATTTATAGTTAGCAAGTCTATCCCATGATAAGCAAAAATAGTTAGTGTGTCTGTACTGCGGAGGGAGAAGGAATTAGTCATCCTTAGGGTACATTCCCAGGACTTACCCATTCCTCTCTGTTATTTTTGAGAATTCATGAATGAGCCGTCATAGTCAGCTGAACTAAACTGTAGCCAACAACAACAGCAACAACAAAAGATTCCCAAACTTGAGACCCAGAGGGGAAAATGATGAAAACAGAAGGAGTGGCTGTAGAATGATGATTCACTCTGGGCCCCCGCCATAAAGAAATCAGAATGTTCCGTGTACAAATCAACATTCTCCTTTTAAAAATAAGGCGATCTGACCTTCGTGGAAGCCTCTCATTCCAAAGACTCTATTCTTGTGTTTGGCATTTCCGGGAACTCTAACTGCTTTCCATGACAGCACACAATCCCTTGGAGTTTTATAACTGTGCTGGTATTCTTCTCTGACAATTGCTCAGCTGAACTCTATTTCCCAGAGAGCCCTTTCCTGTATGCCGGTAGGATAGAGACGAGAGAATGTGAAGGCAAGGTCTGTAATGTGTAATTGAATCAACTGTGCGTTTCCTTAGAAGATGGAGTTGGGTGCTAGTTGTCACAGTAACTTGCAAATGTTGATCCAGGAAGTTCTTGTGGGTCTAGGGTGGCAGCAGAGTTTCTAGGAACTACAATGCATTATGGTTTGCAGCTTCTTTGCAGAGCCAGATGCCAGACACAGGCTCAGCTTCACAGCGAGTTACTTCTGTAGGCCATGGAAATCATCAAGGATGGTTTCAGCAAGGTCTACCTGAGGTCCAACTTGTCTTTCCTATCTCATGACTCATGTCTTATTTTCTTCCTGACTGCTGGCTCTGCTGCTCTAAGAGACCTCAGACCCATGCCCGAGGCACAGACAGCAGTCTGCCTCACTGCCTCCCAATGAGGTAAAGTCTGCTTCATTAAAAAAAAAATAACAAAAAAACCCCTCATTTTGTATTACGCTTGCTGGCTCTGACTTTCTGATTATTGTGGTTACCACCGCATACAAAATTCATTTGGAGTCACTTCTGAAAAATAAGGTTGGTGAACAAGCTAAGTACTAGATACTATTTGGGGCCAACTTCAGGATTACAATAAGAAATACATCTATTTTTTTATACAGCTCATAAATCAGATATGTTAATGGCCATACTAAAGAGGAGCTTCAAGTGCTTTTCCAAGGTTACTGGGAAATAATTGACACATAGCACGTCTGAATTTAAGGCCTATATAATGATTGTTTGATTTATATGTATGTACATATGGCTGGAATGATAGCACAGCGGGTAGGGCGTTTGTCTTGCATACAGCCGACCTGGGTTCGATTCCTCTGCCCCTCTCAGAGAGCCCGGTAAGCTACCGAGAATATCCCAACCCCATGGCAGAGCCTGGCAAGCTACCCGTGGCATATCTGATATGCCAAAAACAGTAACAACAAGTTTCACAATGGAGACATTACTGGTGCCCTTGAGCAAATCAATGAACAGTGGGAGGACAGTGCTATAGTACTACCATAAGAGGTTACCATAATAGGTTATTCTAACATCTGTCATGTCATAGAGATAAAACAAAGACAAATATGAAATATGTAAGAATCACCCAATAATGAAAATTTTTAGAATTTATTCTCAACAACTTTAATTACATATTAGTGTCAGTTAGACATCATATTGTACAGTGCATCCCAAGTTCTTATTTATCTAGAGTTGGAAGTTTATCTGTGGGTACCTTCTTTCAATCCATATACCTCTTGAAGCCACAAATCTGATCTGCTTTTCTAAGTATGGTTTTTACCTCTAATATTCCACATACAAATGGGATTAGCAGTATTTGTCTTTCACTGTCTGATTTATTTGTCTTAGCATAATATCCTCAGACCCATCTTTGCAATGAAAAATGATTGGATTTCCTCTTCCTTTATGATTGAATAACATTCCATTAAATAACCCCCTTCCCTAACTTAACTCATCTATCAATGGGCAATTGAGTTGTTACCATTTTGCCTGTTATAAATAACGCTACTATAAACATGGGGTGCAGATACCCTTTCAAGTTAATGCTTTTATTTCCATTGGACTGATTCCCAGAAGTAGAATTGCTGAACCATATGATAATTCTATTGAAAAAAATTTAGAACTCTTCCATACTGCTTTTCATAGTGACCACACCAATTTATAACTCACCAGCAGTGTGCAAGGATTCCCTTTATCCACACCCACACCAAGTGCTTGTTATTCAAAACTATTTTGACTGAGGACTTTTTGGAAGGGACACACTTTGAGAGTTTATTTATAAAATCTCACTTATAGTTATCTTTCCTATATGCTAATCTACAGAAGGATTGTGTGACCTACAGAACACAACAGGAAACTATAAAACAGAAGGTGCCATTGAGGAACAGACTGTAGCCTCTCGGCTCAGAAACTGGTAGATTCTGAGGGATAAATGGGGAGCCTGAGACATGAGGGGGATCTTCAACGAGCAGGTGAGATGTGGTTGAAAGAGGGATGGAATCTGGGGGGAGGATAACACCAAGGCGTGCTCAAAATCACTCTTGGCAGGTTTCAGGAGACTATATGGGGTGCCAGGTATTGAAGCCGGGTCACCCACATGCCAGGCAAAAACCCTACCTACTGTACTATCATTCCAGATGGACATAATTATACATCAAAGTTACAGAGGTGATTAGAATAGGGAGTTAAAACAACCAATCACCTTGAATGAATATAAGTCCAGGGAACAGAATTTTGCCAATCCTCCTTTCACTGAGAATTTAAATAAAATTTTGCCTGAAATTTGATTTCTATCTCTGGTCCTTGCTTAGTCTTCAATCTCATTTTCTTACCCTATCCCTGAACATCCCTCTCATGGTCTTTAAAGAATTGGAAGTGTCCTTACATTCACTTATCCATTCAACAAACATGAATTCTAGATTGTGATTGGGGCTCAGTGGTAGGGAGCTTGCCTTGTATGAGGTCCTGGGTTTGGTCTCCAGCATCACAGTACCCAGCACCAAGCCATGAGTTGTCCCTGAGTCCACTGGGTGTGATCTTAAAATAAAAATAAATAAAAAATGAATCCTACATTGTGCCAGGAATGTGCTAAAAAGCCACGGTATAGGCCCTATCTTCATAACTCTTATGATCCAGCAGGAGAGGCAGATTAATGAAAAGGACAATTATAATGCATCCTGGTGTATGCATTATACATGTTCTAGAGGCTAAGGGTCAAGGTGGACATCCACAAAATGGACTTTAATTCTAAAACCAGAGTGGGCAGTTAGAATGAATCAAGTTAAGGGAATAAGAAGGCCATAAGAGAGACTGGGCAGTGGAAACAGCTCATGGAAAGGCCCGGAAGCTTTGAGGAATGAGTGGTTTCCTTTGATGGAGGCCCAGGATGGAGAGCTGAGTTGGAGAGTAAACAATGGTTTTTGCTTTTTTTTCTCTTTTGGGCCACACCCATAAGTGCTCGTGACTTACTCCTGGCTCTGTGCTTAGGGATCCCTCCTAGTGAGGCTTAGGGGATTCTATGGGGTGCTGGGACTCAAACCTAAGTTGGGCACGTGCAAGGCAGGCACCCTCCCCACTGTGCCCACTGTGCTTTCTCTCCAGCCCTGGAGAGTGATCGTCCCATGGTCTCGAGAACAATATTGAAGAGTATAGACTTCAGCCCCAGAAAAATGGACCATTGGAAGCCAGTAAAATGCTCATCCAATTCTGGTGTGTAGACAGATTATTCTGGCTATCGAGAGTCAGTGGGATTGGTGGGGATAATGAAGACAGTCCTGGAAGTGATGGCAGGTAAGGGGTTAGCTGAGGAGCAAGAGTGTGGCCTAAGAAGTCGAGTCATGATTCATTGCCTCTCAGAGCCACAAATCACCTTCTCAGTCTCTCGGCTTGTGGGCATCTGTCTGCCTTCGCCTGCCCTGTGAACCCAGCTGTGGCCCATATATGGTACTAGTACATCAGACTTACTCACATTTTTAAACTAACACCATATTTATTAGTTTCCAGGGGTAAGAAAGCCACGAATTCTCTCCCCGAGTCTCTCCTTCAGATTCCTTCCTAATCTCTCATTCATTCATTTTTTTTTTTCTCATTCATTCTTGATGCACCTTTAGATATTATCATGGATGTAGTTAAAGTTCTCTGGGAAATATCTGATTCATGGACTGTATATTGTTAAGGCCAATTAAGAAAAGAAGAAATGTAGGTTAATGGTCATTGAATTTAGCATGTGTACTTTCCCCCAAATTTCATTTGACTTATTTATATTTTACTTTATTATTTTTTCCAGAAACTTATTTTTTAGTTGTATACATTTTTTATTGTGGAGAAATACTTATAACATAAATTTCTAACATCTCCACCATTTGTTTTTGTTGTTGTTGGGGTTATATCTTCTGAATTCAGGGTTTACCGCTGGCTCTGTTATTCACATTTTAAAGATACAAAGTCCACCTCACTTTAAACCTATCTCCTTTAAGATCAACTGACTGTAAAGTGACTTTTCATTTCATAGTGATATATCAACAAGAATCTGCTCCACATTTCTAGGGTTGAAAGAACCATGTACCTTGTATATACCAATATGGGATTTCCAGCTCAATAAATGATCTCTATAATGAAAAAAAAAGTGGCCTAAACTAGTCTGGAGACCACAGAAATAGAGGGAACTGAATGATTTTAAGAGATGTCTAGGAAATCCAAGGAGCAGGACTGGGTTTTAAAAATTTTTTTTATTTTATAAGCTAGTTCACAATATTTGATTACAGTTAATATTCGAATACCAGTCCCACCACCATACACCTTCTCACCACCAAATCTGGGCTTTTTCCATCCCAAACCCCAATCCCTGTCCCAAAACACAACCGAAAGAATATATTCTGTATTGTCTGTTATGAAGAACTGCTGAATATGCTTACCAAAAAGTGTTCATATAGGAAACAGTGTGAAGGTTGTTCTATTTTGGCAGGAGGCATTAAGACATTCTATAGGATATCACTAACATGTTGCTCAAGTGTGGGTGATGTGAGCTTTGGTATATATATATCTGAAAATATGTATATATGCATAAATATATATATATCCCTCTATGATTTGCTGCCTACTATTTGAACCCCATAAATATGGTGTGGCAATTTTCAAGAATGGTTAGGGAGTGTCTCATGATGTGTCCAGGAATATGTTCGCTCATATGTGAGGCTCTGCCCGAGTGTGTGGGGAGCGGCCTGGAGCATGGTGGTGGTTGGGTTGAAGAAGTCAGCTGCTGGGGCTGGGTCCCTTGGGGCGGGGAGGGCTTTCACCCATCCCCGTCTGGGGCGCCCCAAGTGAAAACAGCCTGGCATGAAGTCCGGTGGCATGGCTATGGGGGCCTCATGTTATGCTCCCTTCCAGAAGAAGCAGTCAGGACTGATTTTTTTTCATGGCTAGGATGGTAAATGTAGGAAGGAAAAGGGAACAGCGGGCAGCTGCCACTGGTGTCGGCCTCCCTGAGACAGAGTGCGCAGGAGCAAGAGGAAGGACTTGAGGATAATAATGACTGTGCCTTGGGCCTGTGAGTCAGAGGGACCCTGGACGCACACAGACAGCAGGGCGTAATCTAAGTGGGTTTGGAATTCAGGAGGCGGCTGATGGTTGTGTAGATGAGCGTAGAGATGGAAAATGATATGGCGGGATTGGAGAAGGTAAAATGAGAAAGAGAAAGGAGCTGAGACAAAACTCACAGGAAAGCAAATGAAAGAGAGAAGGAGAAGAGAATCCAGCAGGAAGACATGCCTAACTGAGAAACCTTGGAGGGGAAGGCACCCGAGGGGAAAAGAAGAAAGCCGTCAAGAAGGAAGGTCTATCAAGAGGGTCAACTCTGGAAGGAGCTGAGGAAAACAAGGGTGAATCTGCTGGGACTTTCTGGTGGGTCACAGAAACCAGCTGGAGTTAGCACAAGTGACCCGGGGAAGATCTGAGTGGAGAGCCAGAGCTCTGGGGCCCTCTGAGCATCATGAGCAGTGGCTCTGACAGCCCCAGGACCACGTGCTCCAGGTGAGTGACATGCTCCCTAAGCCCAGAGCTGCAGGCCTGACCACTACCTTTAAGCCAAAAATTGTCAAAAAGAGGCTAGATCATGAGACTGCCAGAGTCCAAGGCTCCAAGTGTGGGGAGGGCTACCTGCAAGGGCTTCAAGTTCTTTCTCCACAGCCCAAAACTTCACTTCTTGGCAAAAATCCCAAGACACTATTTCAAAAATACGTTTGTATTTCCGGGTTCCTTGCAACGCTATGTGCCATCACCAAGACCTGAATCAAGCAAAGCGCCCCCAAACAGGTGACTGGATAAAGAAACTGTGGCATGGGTACGCAGTGGAAAACTACTTTGACTCACAGGTGAAATCATGCAACTTTCCGGTCTTTGGAAGGAGCGGAAATGGGTGTTATGCTGAGAGAAGTTAGTAAGAGGAGAGGGACAGACACAGAATGATCTCTCCTACACGGGATATAAAAAAACGTGCGCAGGGAATAATGAATGGCTGGAGGCATCAGAACTGGACAGTTTATCTACAGAACTGAGTTGACCTGGAGAGGGAGGGAGGGCCCTTGGGACGTTGGTGGAGAGAAGCAGATACGCTGTGGTAGGTTTGGTGCTGGAATGATGTATGAAACTATCTTTAACCATGTTGTAGATCACAGTCTACAACAATGTTGTAGATCACATTAGGATGGGGGACAATAGCACATACGCTATTTATTACTGATTTGAAATAATCATAACTCACTTTTATGAGTTTTTATGTATTCAGGTATAAATATGAATTTTTTTCTTTAGATGAGGAATGAAGTTTCAGCACCTTTTCAGCCTTTTCTTCACCAATCTGCTCCTTCGCCCATTTATGCAGCATCTGTTCTCTACTCATGTGGCCACGCAGGAACTGGAAGGTTGACATCTGGGTTTGTGGGTACAGCTTTCCTGGGTAAAAGGCTTGTCCAGAGGAAACTAGATTCTTTTTTCTTTTCTTTTTTTTTTTTTTCTTTTTGGGCTACACTGGCGATGCTCAGGGGTTTCTCCTAGCGTTGCACTCAGGAATCACTCCTGGCAGTGTTCAGGGAACCATATGGGATGCTGGGAATAGAACCCGGGTCGGCCAAGTGCAAGGCAAACGCCCTACCCACTGTGCTATCACTCCATCCCTGGAAACTAGATTCTTGAGAGAGTATAGAAAAGAGGAAAGTAGAAGCGAGAGGGTAGAAAGAAGCCAGAAAAAGGAAAAAGAGGAAGACATGGAGGAAAGAAGAGACAAAGTCATGGGAGGTGGAGAAAGACAAAGGGAGAAGAAAAACAGGTTCCCCAAGAATAAGGAGGGGGAATTATGATAAGAACCAGAGTTGGAATGAGGAAAGAGGAGGGTGGTGGGACAATCCCTTTCTTCCTGAAAACATACGTCTTCATGTTTTCTCTGCTTGGCAGTGACACTTTTCTTCTGATAAAAAAAAAAATCCTAAATTTGATGCCCTTAAGGGAGAAGCGGAAAATGGAGAAAGTTAAGGGAGTTTTTTTGGTGTGAAAAAAGTCCATTTGTATTTAAGCAAGTGTGGGGCTCACACACCGGTAATATTTCTTAAGGATCCATAGTGCCCGTGACAAGCAGCTGAAATCGCCTACTTGGCGCTCTTTTTCTCCCTGGACTGGGTTATTCTTCTCCATTTCTGAAGTAGAGGGAGACGGAAAGGGTTATCACACTTAGCCTGCTCACTCCTTCTCCAGCAGCAAGTTGGTTTCCAACCAGTCATCAAGTCTGGAGAGAAAACAAACACTTCCTTTGACAAGTGGTATCAACCTTAGGTCTGTTTCCAGTTTGTGTTTTGGATTCTACCCCCCTACTCCCCACCCCCCACACAGAGGTTTCAGTGAGGAATTAAGCATCTCTGAGATTTAAAAAAAATTAAAATTGAATTTGGCAAAAATCACAATCGATGGGAAACTCTGAAGTGCTTTTTTTAAAATCTTGCTATAAACATAATTTAAATTTTGTTTTTTCTCTCATGAAAAAATAATGTGGTTTTATATACACACTCACGCTGAGGGCTAAAGCGGGGAGTTCAGAGCAAGATGTTTCTCATTCCATTTGTTTCAAGCAATAACTCAGAGGCTCTGGAGAAAATAAACCATACATAAATAGTAGAAAACAGCCTGCATCTTGTTGCTATGGTAACGCCCTACTTATATCACATTAAGCTGATTCATGTCTTTCTCACCTCACTGTTAATAAATTATAGTGGCTGATGAGAATTAAGCTGGCATGGACAAGCTGCATATTAATTTATTATACAGTCCCGATATCCCATAATTATTTTTGGTATGAGGAAGCTACATCATTTTTAAAAAACTAATGTTTGTCCTTTTTTGACTCAGGACCAGGAAAGCAGGAGCCTCTGGTTTAGGTGGTGGTGCTTCCCGGCTGCTTTGTAAGCAATGACTCCGTGAAGGAGAAAGTGCACAGGAATAGCACAGCTTGGGAAGACGCCCTGCTTCTTTGCCTGCCCTCTCCTCCTCTTCGCTCCCGTATGCTGTCGGGACTTGAGACAAACCTCTACTCTATCCAACTGCCTTAATTCACTTAGCTCCCTCCAACCCCCAATGCCCCACGAAAGTAGCAAAGTTAAAAGACTGAAAAACAGGTTAGATAACAGGCAATAAGCGAGGGGGGTTATTGGTAAAGAACATATGAATTGGATTCATATGCCAAAAAGAAAAACAAAGAAAAAGAAACAACAGCAAACAAACCTCATCTAAAGCAGCTGAAAAACCAAACTAAACCAATAAAACATCAGATCAGGCAATCCATTAGAAAATGTCAGAGGCTATAAAAAGTCAGGTCATCACAAAAGAGAGAATAATAATCCATAGATATCTGAAAATATGTTCAATTTTAATCATTAAGAAAGAAAGTAAAACAGCAAAGATCTGCAACTTTGTCTCCGTGTTAGATGAGGGAACTTTACAACGCTGTATGATTTGGAACTGGATTTGATAGGGGAAAACGAACCGTTTCGAACACTGTTTATAGTATTATAAATGGTTAGCTTTCATAGAACTTAATGTGGCTCATAATTTTAAATGTGTATCATAATTTAAAAATACATATACTCTGATTCAGAAATTTCTTATCAGTGAATTGATTTATACATATATTTGCATAGTGATTGAAGATATTTTAACATTACAACATTGATTTACTACAAAATAAATAGCAATGCAATTTATGTAGGGTTTAAATGCTCATGAATAGATGATTGGTTGATAAAATTGATTAATTCACACTAACAACCATTTCAAGAGAAAAATGAGTAGCTATAGAAGAATATTTAAATTATAACAAGGGTAAGGGAGCTTACTCAGAGGACTACATCATTTGTTTTACATGCAGGAGGTGCATATTTAGTTAATTAATTTTCAATTAAAATTATTTTAGGCTTTTGGGCCACAGCCGTCAGTGCTCAGGGCTTACTCCTGACTGTGCTCAGGGATCACTTCTGATGGTACTGGGGGACCATATGTAATACTAGAGATCAAGCTCAGATTGGCTGCAAGCAAGACGAGCTCTTAATATTATCTATCTGGCCCTGCATGCAGAATTGATTCCCAGAATGGTCCCCCCACTGCTAACACCACCAGAAACTAGCCCTGAGCACTGATCTAGGAATATCCCAAGCATCCCCCAAAGAAATAAAATATAACAAGTGAAATTGCAAGGTTTCTGAACTGTAGGTATAACATCATCCGATCTGGATTCTAATGTAATGATATGTACATGCTATGTATACATAAATAGTTTCTGGAAAGATCCACGTCAGTATTCATTGTTCCTTCTGTGAAATTGAAAGAGTGAAGAGGCTGGAGATAGGGGTGGGTTGGATAGGACCTAGCAGGTGCTTTGTGGATTAAAGTAAAGTTCGAAGCCTGGCGTCTTCTGCATGGAGTAAGAAGACCCTGACTGTTGTGGGACCCCCGAAGAAAAAGGGCCTGCAAGATAAAAAAGCAACGCGGACAAACTTCAAACATGAACTCATGGAATGGACCCAGAAGATCCTAACAGTCCCACATCTGGGTACGTTTTGTTTTCCACCTGTCTGCATGGTTTTAACTTTTAAACCTAAAGATTTGATATTTTTATGATTAAAAAAATCCCCCCAAATCTTTGATCTCTCCACCAATGTTCCAAATGTCTCTCTTCTTGCTTATAGACTGTAAAAAATCCCCAATAACTGGTTTTTTTGAAAATATCCAAAGCTCTGAGACAGAAAGAAACTGCTTTGATGCAAGCAATTTTCTGTGGACCTTGTGGACCTTGGACTATAGAGATAGTACAGAAGTTAAGGCATTTGCCTTGCATGCGGCTAGCACCGGTAAATCCTTGGCATGGCACACGATTCAGCACCACCAGGGGGCACTCTCGAACACAGAGCCACTGGGGTGTGGACCCTAAAAACGGGTGAAGGTAACAACAAAAGCCAATTTAAAAATAAAGACAAAAGGAAAACCACCATGTAACATCAGTCATCTCATGTCTGTGTTTATGTGAAGGGGCTTTGATTACTTCAATATTCTTTTTTTTTTAATTTTTATTAGTGAAACACCATGAGGTACAGTTGTAGACTTACAAATTTTTGTGCTTGGTTTTCAGTTATACAATGATCTAGTACCCATCCCTCCACCAGTGCCCATCCTCCACTGGGAGGGATACTGACTTCTATATTCTTAAGGAGCTAAAAATAGTGGTTAATAAATCATTAGGAGGGTAAAGTCAGACTAGATATAAATCTTGGGTGCATCACCAATTATCGTGCCCTCAGGAAAAGAACTTCATTTTTCTGGGTCATGGTTTATACTCCACTGGCACAGTAGAGCCTGGCAAGCTATCCGTCATGTATTTGATATGCCAAAACCAGTAAATAAAATGGGTCTCATTCCCCTGACCCTGAAAGAGCCACGAATACGGCAGCATTAAGAAGGATGAGGAAGGAGAGGCTTATAAAATCTCAGGGCCGAACTAGGCTGCCAAAACTAAGAAGGACAAAAATGACTGTCTGTACTTTCAATGCACGTACCCTGGCATTGGATGCATCCATTGAGGACCTGATGGTGCAAGTGCGAAAGATCAAGTACAACATCATTGGTCTGACTGAGATGAGAAGGCATCAATCACATCACGCTATTTTCAACACTGGAGAAGAACTGTTCCTCAGAATATACAACAAAAGAGGCATCACTGGCGTCGGTGTCAACACAAACTTGGCCATAAACATTGATTCATTTGAATGCCTAACAACCCAAATTGGACGATTACACTTGAATAGATGTGGCTCATTGCTGGAAGTTTCTATCTTTGTTGTCTATGCACCAACATCCAGTTATGATGAAGGAGAAATTGGAAGTTCTACATGGAGCTGGCCCTCCTGTTGTTCATCAATTTGCTCGAGCGGGCCCAGTAACGTCTCCATTGGAGATTTTGTTGTTACTGTGTTTGGCATATCGAATACATCACAGGTGGCTTGCCAGGCTCTGCCGTGTGGGCGAGATACTCTCGGTAGCTTGCCGGGTTCTCCGAGAGGGGCGGAGGAATCGAACTCGAGTCGGTCATATTGGCTGTGTGCAAGGCAAACGCCCTACCCCTGTGCTACATGGAGTTGGAGAAGTTCTATAAAGACCACACCTTCTACAAGATCATTGTCAGTGATTTTAATACCAAGATAGAACCGAGAAGATCAGCCAAAGAACTCCACATCGGAACCCATGGTCTAGAATGGAACGAATAGGGTGAGAAACTGTCTGAGTTCATCATATCGAACAAAAGCATCCATGGTAACTAATAACTCCAGAAGGCCAAATCGAAACGTTGGACATGGGAGTCCTCTGGTGGACGGTTCCACAACGAACTAGACCACATCATATTCAATCGATGGTCTTGCCTGACTGATGTCGCTGTTGTCCCAAAATTCCAAATGGGATCGGACCACCATCTCCTTTGTGAAAAATTTGACTTCACAGAGCGGTGAGAAAAGGCTGCAAAGTTTAAGAAGAGAACTTCCAGAATGACCACCAACTGGGAGCTCTTTGTCACTATTGCTGCAACATGGGAAGATGGCGTTGTTGACAACATTGACGAGGAATATGATCAACTGGTTCAGCACCTCCACGATTCTGAGAAGAATGCTGACAGAGAGCCACAAATAGACGCCTGTCTTCGAAAATGCTTGAGCTCATTCGCCAAGGTGGCTTGGCGCAAGCCTCAGGCAACCACAAGCCAACATCCGAGTTCGCAAAGCAGTGCAGAGAAGCGATAAAGGAAGACCTCAAAGAGAGAAGAGCAGCAGTGCTGGCAGATGTGGCAGAAGCTGGAAAAACCATTCACAACACCCTCCTGTCCTTTGCCAACTACAAGACTAAGGTGACTGTCCTCCGATGTCCTGATGGATCTATCAAATCTTCCAGAGGGCAATGGAGAAGATTATCCATGACTTCTACTCGGATCTCTTCAATAGCCACGTCCACCTGCCCACATACCAAATTCCGTAGGATAGATATGTCGTTCCCAACATTCTCCCTTCTGAAATCTGAAATGCCATTTCATCAGTAAAGAAATGAACAGCACCTGGCCCAGACAAGATCAGACCCGAACACTTGAAGAATTTGCCATCAGTACTCATTAAGACACTGGCTCGCTCGACTCTTCACACACTACCTGTCTGAATGCAAGTTTCCGTCCCAATGGAAAACCAGCAGGACTGTACTACTGTACAAGAAGGGAGACATCCATGACATTGGCAACTATCACCCGATCTGCCTGTTGTCTGTCATCTACAAGCTGTTCACTCGAGTCATCCTGAATAGGATTGGCAGAACACTAGATCAAGGACAACCATGCGAGCAAGCTGGTTTCCTAAAAGGATTCAGCACAATCACCATATACACATGGTGACCAAGTTCATTGAGGTTTATAGGGAGTTCAAGATGCCACTCTGTCTAATGTTCACTGATTTAAAGAAGGCCTTTGATTCTTTTGAGATGAAAGCAGTCATTAAAGCCCTAGCCAATTAGGGCATTCAAATTCAATACATCAGGATCCTCCGTGAGTTGTATTATGGATTCACTACCAGGATCTCACTATTCTACAAAGAAGAGATCATCCATGTCAAGAGAGGGGTTCGGCAGGGTAATACCTAAACTCATTTCGTGTCACCCTCTCTTCAGTGAAACTCTTCAGTGCCACCCTCAAGAACATCAGGTGACAACTGGAATGGGAAGTAATGGGAGTGAAGATAGACAGTCAGCAACTACACCATCTCTGCTTTGCCGATGACATCATTCTAATAACACCAAACATCAGCCAAGAGGCACAAATGCTGGCCGACTTCGACCGTGAGTGTGGAAATGTGGGACTACAGCTAAATCTCACAAAGACAATGTTTATGAGAAATGGTGTCTATCCTGATGTTCCATTCGCTCTCAACGGGACGAACATCTCCGAATGCAGCAGTTATGTGTACCTAGGTCGAGAAGTCAACATGATGAATGACCTGGCACCTGAGTTGCTCAGTAGGAAGAGAGCAGCTTGGAACACCTTCAAGAGCATGGGAGAAATAGCTAAGAGGACAAAAAACCTCCAGCTCCAGGCACATATCTTCGATTCCACTGTTTTTCCTGCATTAACATACACCTCAGAGACCTGGGCCCTACGAAAACAGGATGAGAATGCTATTCGGGTCTCCCAAAGAGGAATCAAAAGAGCTATGCTTGGACTATCACGCTTCACTCAAATGAGAGAAAAAATCCGGAGTTCCGACTGCCGTTGACAGTCAAGAATCAGGGACACTGTTTCTTTTGCCAAGGCGTCGAAAATCAGATGGGCTGGACACGTAATGAGATTTGGAGATGACCGCTAGACTAGAGCCATTACCAACTGGATTCCACGGGACATCAAAAGACCGCATGGCCGCCCACCTATGAGATGGTCAGACTTCTTCTTCAAGACCCCGAACAATCGGTTTGATGCTGTTTGTGTTCCTAAAACAAGAAGATGCCATTGGCTACACTAGCACGTGACAGGGATGAATGGAGACGCTACTGGAGCCCGCTCGAGCAAATCGCTGAGTAACAGGATGTCAAGTGATCAAGTGAAGTGATGGTTGATACTTTTGTAAGACGGCTCCAAACTTGTATCCACTATCTCATTCAGTGTCAAATGATTGAACTGCTGGGAGAGTAGGATGAACAGTCGCTGGGAGCATTGTCATTAATTATAAAATCACTTCTTTGTTTTTTGTTTGTTTTCTTTTGGGGACATACCTAGTAGTGCTCAAGGTGTTCTCATGACTCTGTGCTCAGGGATCATGTCTGCAGGTCTTAAGGGTCCATATGGGATGCTGTGATCAAACTAGGTGGACTGCATGCAAGGCAAACACCCTCCCTGCTGTACTATCACTCCAGCCCCAGTTACCAGAGTCAAAATGGACATTCTAAGACAAAAGTTCTCTCTCCCCCTCCCTCTCTCTCTCTTTCTCTATCTCTCTCACTCACTCTCTTTCTTTCTCACACACACACATCCCACATGCATTCATTGGAAATACGAAAATAATGATAGCTACACATCTCTAGCAACATTGGAAGCCAGGAGAAAAGGGAATAGTGTTTATAAAATTAACTTTTGCTTGGAATGCCATACCCTGGAAAACCAAGTCTAAGGTCATAATTAAGAAATTTTAGACTTGCAATCTCCAAACTTTCCATGCTCTAGCAGCCTTTCTCAGGATGCCGCTGATTCTATGGGTTTTATAAAAATCAAGAAGGAAGACAGGACTCCACAAGACATGGGCATCCAGGGTTAGGCAGTATTAAGGGGATTCTTGGTTTGTGAGTTGGGCTTCAGGATGGGAAAACACCAAGAGGAACATGGTAAGGAGTTGGCACAGGAGGATAGAATGTGTGGGTGCATGTGATACTCAGGGGTTACTGGAAGACTTTGGAAGACTTATAGCAATAGGTTCAGAAACAACTAAATAAATGAAAAGGTGTGACAGTGAGGGAAAAAAATGAGAAAAACTCTTGAGAAAATCGAAGTAGGATGTATGTAAGAATATGTAACGAGTGTATCACTCAATACAGTGGTATTCAAGACTTACTGAACTGTAGAGGGCCTGGAAGATGGCTCAGTGGATAGGGCTAAATGTTCTACATCTGCCAGGACCCAAGTTTGAGACCAGTGTTGTGTGCCCCTCCCCCCAGCACTGCCAGCTATAGACCTGGAGGCCCTGATGCACTGCCTGGGTGCCTAGTGGTCCCTAACACCACAGTCCCTGCCTGGGCAGCTGCACATCTGAAAGCCCTAGTATTGGACCGTCAGGCTTGATTGCTGAACAGTCTTGAAGGAAACGGCCCCCTGGGCCCCTGAGCAACGCCCACCCCAAAAACACTGGATTAAAGGAGTTGTCACCATTTTTTGAGAGAATAGGGAGACCTGGAAATATTTGAAAGTGAAAACCTTCAGCAAGCAAGCTAGGAAAACAATAGCTTATAAATCAAATCTAAAGCAAGCAGATCATACTTATTATTTGACAGCAGCAAAGACAAATGATGGCTTGGGAATGGGAAGCCAGCAAATCAAGAACTGTCACTGCTGTTTATTTAATTTTTAAAACATTTTAAAATTAAAAATATTTTTAATTAAAGTTAATTATATTTAATTTTTTGGGGGGGTGGGGGCTACACACATCAGTGCCTGGGAGCTACTTCTGGCTCTGTGCTTGGGGAATGTGCGTGGAATCAGGGAAGGCCAAGGATGGAAGCCGGACCTCCCACTTCGCCTGTTGAGCCTCCCCACGGTCCTATTATACCACTTTTAGAACTATCTGACTTTATATGTTACACAAATTTTTAAGAACTCAGCAAATAAAAGGTGTTGACTCCTCTGAAATGGTTTCTTGTCTGTGAGTCTCTGAGCAACTGATGTCTTAAAACTGATGGATCAATGAAAGAATCTATTCCAGTAAAGTGAGAAGAGTAAAGAAAATGTCAGTCTTTTATTGCCATGACTTCTCACTTAACTTTCTAGAGTTAATCTTTTAGAGGTTCATCATTCATTAACCCTAGAATCTTGGTCATCCTATATTCATTACTTAACAGTAATGTTAAATGTTATGTTATGTTAAACATAACAGCATGGCAAAAAATTGGAAAGTTCATATAATTATGACATTATAACTGGAACAGGGGAGGGAAACCAGGTCATGCGTCAATATCACAGAATATGTAGATATAAAAATCACAATTAATTTCTAGTAATTAATGCAATAGTGCTTTCCAAGATGAATAAACTTTAAACAACTGGTATTGTTTTAAGAGTGTAAAGAGGGCTAAGTTTTAGGAAATTCAGTCATGCACTTCACTATATATTATGAATATATATATTCATTACATCTTACTATATTGATGTATTACACTGGCAAACTTACAAGCTTGTTATGATAGACACAATTTTTAAAAATAAACTTTACATCTATTATTAATAAAAACTCTTAAACTATGACTACAACAAATCTAAGAAAAACACTTTTAAAAATTAATATCAAATCTTACCCTTTCTAATGAATTATACATGACATTTCCAAATTTTTTTGAGAGCTCACTGAGGTCAGGAATAGGAACAGATTCCTGGGTATCATTCAACATTATTCTGAAGGCCTCTGTCAACATATAAGAAAGTAGGATCTCCAATTATAGGAAATAAAGATTAAAATGTCATTGTTTATATCACTGGATATGTATCTATTGATAAAATACAATAATTAATTAAAAACAAACTGGAATTAGACCATGAGAATTTAAAATTCAATTTGCTAAATTGTGCATTAACAACTCTCACAGTATGCCAGACTTGACCAATTAGAATATGTATTGAAACCATATTCCATTCATGAAATCAATAAGCACTATAAGCCACCTACGAGTACATGAAAGTTTAAAGTGATTGCCCTGGTGCCCACGTGGCCTAGCACATGTGGCGCCCAAGCACATGTGATGCCCAAGCACATGTGTCACCTGCATCTCCCCACTTGAGATGTGTACTTTCATGCTTTCCTATTTCCTTTTAATGTTGGGGTGTGTGTAGTGGGGGGGCTTCTCCGTCTTTGGGGAAGCCCGTGCTCTCTTTTGAGTGCATTATTCTCTCTCTCCCACTATTCCTCCTCCCCTCCAAAAACCTCCAAATAAAATCTGTTTTACTCAAAAAAATAAAACCAAGTAAATAAAAAAATAAAGTGATTGGTCATTTAGAAATTTCACAGAATAAGATACAATATAAACAACCTTGTAGTATTCTTGCAACTCGGCTGTACTTTAAAATTTTTATTAAAATTAAGAGTTGCTAAAAATCAAGAGAGACAAAAAAAAGAAAATAGAAAAGGTTGAAGAAAAAGTGTCATCTGAGCAGTCAAACAAAGGCACTGCTTCACACTCCTCAGTAAAATGGTAAAAGAAGTGAAATTAGGAGGGAAAAAATGATCTCTGGAAGGCATATCCAAAATAGTATAATGTGGGTCATAAAATATCAAGGTTGGGAGGCAGGGGTGTGGAAATAACAGATAAAATACAATTGTTCAAAAAGAAGCAGACAAAAAGCCTTTCCTGACCCCAAAAAAAAGAAAATTTTCCATTTACAAAGGCTCATAAAGTGGCAAGCTGCATTTAGAAAAAAGAAACACACTTGACCACATCCTAATGAAAATTTCTAAACTCTAGAGATACAATGGGAATCTTGTAAGATGTGGCATCTAACAAAAAGCCCCTTGGCCTGGGGGTGGGTGGTCTGATTTCTCAACTGCCTTACTTGACACTAGATAAAGCGACACAACATTTCCAGGCATTCGAAAGCGAAGGGATGGCAAGTGAAGATTCCTATTCCATGCCAAGTTATTATATATGTGAAAGCAAAACACAGGACTTATTCAGACATATGGTGGCAAATATGTAGAAAGTATATAGACATATGCTGTTTCTGAAGAAATTGCTTGGGAAGTCTCCAACCAAATAAAAATTATATTCAGAACAAAGATCTCAAAATACAGTTGGACTATGTGTGTGTAAGAAACAGTGGTAAATCATAAGTTAAGCACAATTTATGTTCCCCCGAAGTGGATGATGCTAAAGTGATTACAAACTGCTAGGTAAGGATTAAGAGAGGGTTCTGAGAGAAAGAAAAGAAAAGCCACTCTATAGGATAATGTTTCTTTTTAGTTCATTTACTTTCTTTGTTTTGGGCCACAGCAGGAGATACTCAGAGGTTACTTCTGGCTCTACACTAAGGAATCACTCCTGGCAGTGCTCGGGGGACTATCTGGGATGGCGGTGATAGAACCCCAGTCAGTCACCTTACCCTGTGTCCTATCTCTCCAGACCCATAAGGTAAAGTTTCTATTCAGAAATAATCTGAAACTGAAATTCAGTATTAGTTTAAGGAAAAAAGTAACAGTAGTGGAGCACTTGTATTTTTGCACCTAGTCTGTATTTTAGCACACAAAGAAAGGGTAGGGCATTTGCCTTGCGCGCGGCTGACCGGCTGACCGGTGTTTGTATTCCTTCATCCCTCTCCGAGAGCCCAGAAAGCTACTTAGAGTATCCCGCCCACACAGCAGAGCCTGGCAAGCATATTTGATATGCCAAACCCAGTAACAACAAGTCTCACAATGGAGACGTTACTGGTGCCTGATCAAGCAAATCAATGAACAATGAGAGGACAGTGCTATAGTGCTACAGTCTGTACTTTTAAAATTTTTTATTAAAATTAAAAGTTGCTCTATGTTGCTCTCTTCTGGAAGCTTTATTTCTAAGTCTCTGGATCATGGTTGTTGATGAGATAATATGGCTCCACTGTGAGGTCCTGGGTTCCTCAACATTTACAGAAAAGCAAAAAAAAAAAAGAAAAGAATAAAAACAAAAACAGGACTGAAGAAATAGCCCAATGGGCTGAGAGCATGCTTTGAGGGCAGGAAACCTGGGTTTGATTCACAGCAACCCAGGGTGCTCCAAACACTTGCAGGAATACCCTGTGAGCACACAGTCAGGAGTAATCTCTGAGCACCACTGGATGTGCCCACCAGGGCTCCCCTCATGAAAAAGAAGTAGAAGGAGGAAGAGGAGGAGAAAGAGGAGGAGAAGGAAAAGGATGACAAAGAGGAGGAAAAGGAGGAGGAAGAAGAAGGAGGAGGAGGAGGAGAAGGAGGAGGAAGAGGAGGAGTAGGGAGGACAAGGAGGAGCAGGAGGAGGAGGAGGAGGAGGAGGAGGAAGAGGAGGTTTCCCCGAATTTATCAGGAGTGAAATAGAGACAGGAGTAAGCCCTCAACAAAAACAGAAAAGAAAAAAGACAGAAATTCCAGAAATTGAGGGGAAGTATGGAAGAGAAAATTTTTTAGTGTTCAGATAGTTATTAGCCAGTCAACCCAGGACAATTTTAAGAGAGGGGGGGAAAATAGGAGCCATAGTAAAGCATACTAGTAGATGTAAAAGAACACAAAAACATTCAAATTTGCATAACCAAGTCAAATCTATAAAGAAATGTGTTAGGAACAAGGTGGAAAATCAAGGACAGGGCTGGATGGATCATGCAAACATGAGCATCAGGACCTGACTTACGAAGTCTCAACTCTCAGGATGCACCTTACGGCATCTCGGAATGTGACTTTTCTTGGAAACGGGGTCTTTACAAGGTCAATGAAAGTGAAATGGGGTCATTCTAGGTGGGTCCTAATCTAATAAGGATGGTGGCCTTACAGACAGGTAAAATTGGGGCACAGACACAGCTGGGCCTGGAAGGAAGACTTGAAACCCCTCAGGGTGAAGATGGCCAGGTGGCTGGCGACCTGCATCTCCGTCTACTAGCAAACCGCAGGAGCTAGGAGAGCAAGGCTGGCACTTCTGGATCTCGGACTTCTAGTCTCCAGAACTGTGACAAAAAAGACTCTAGGTTGTTGGGTTTGTGTGTCTGTACATATGCGCATGCACACACCTGTGTGTGTGTGTGTGTGTGTGTGTGTGTCTGTGTCTGTGCGTGCGTGCGTGTGTGTGGTGTGTTTGGCGGGGATTATTGGGTCACACCTGTCATTGCTTAGAACTTACTACTGGCTCTGTACTCAGAGATCACTCCTGGTGGTACTTTGGGGACCTTATGCACTGCCAGAGTCAGCCATGTGCAAAACAAGATTCTTTATTATTATTACTATTATTATTATTATTATTAGTGAAACACCATGGAGTACAGTTTTAGACTTACAAACTTTTGTGCTTGGATTTCAGCTATACAATGACCAAGTACTCATCCCTCCACCAGTGCCCATTCTCCACTACCAATGATCCCAGTAACCCTCCCCCCGACACTACTCCCCACACCCTACCCCACCTCTATGGCAGGGCATTCCCTTTTGGCCTCTCTTTCCTTTAGGGTGTTGTGGTTTGCAATAGAGGCATTGAGTGGCCATCATGTTTGGTCTATAGTCTACTTTCAGCACACATCTCGCATCCCAAATGATTCCTCCAAAAACCCTTTACTTGGTGTTCCCTTCTCTATCTGAGCTGCCCTCTCCCCCAGCATGTGCTGCCGGCTTCCGAGCTGTGGAGCAGACCTCCTGGTACTTACCTCAACTCTTCTTGAGTGTTCGTCTTCCATTCTGTTACTTTATATTCCATCATCTCACACCACAGAGACTGGCCCACATCCAAAAGAACAAAAGCAACCGGTGTTGGCGCAGATGTGGGGAGAAAGGGACTCTCCTTCACTGCTGGTGGGAATGCCAACTGGTTCAGCCCTTTTGGAAAACAGTATGGACGACTCTCAAAAAATTATAAATTGAGCTCCCATTTGACCCAGCAATACCACTCCTGGGAATATATCCCGGAAAGGCAAAAAAGTATAGTCGAAATGACATCTGCACTTGTATGTTCATTGTTGCACTGTGCATAATAGCCAAAATATGGAAAAAACCTGAGTGCTCAAGAACAGATGACTGGTTAAAGAAACTTTGGTACATCTACACAATGGAATACTATGCAGCTGTTAGAAAAGATGAAGTCATGAAATTTGCAAACAAGTGGTTCTACATGGAAAGTATCATGCTAAGTGAAATGAGTCAGAAAGAGAGGGACAGACAGCAAGACAAGATTCTTAACTTTTGTACTCTCTCTCTCTCTAGTCCTTAGATATTTAGTTTTGCTTAATTCCAAGTGTTGGAGTGTTTCCTCCATTTTTACTTGTGACTAATTCTCACTTCCAAAGAGACATGGTCTGAGAGGACAGTTGATACTACTTCTATCTTGATATTACGAAGACAGGTATTGTGACCCAGATGTGGTCTATCTTGGAGATCGTGCCATCTACCCTAGAGAAGAATGTGTACTCAGCTTTTCTGGCCATGGAGAGCCCTATACATCCTGTTAGGCCCCCTCTCTTCCATTTCTTCCCCCAGGGTCAGTGTTCCCTCATTGTGTTTTTGTCAACAAGAATAAATATGGTGGGGAGGGGAAGGGACAAAATTTTGCTCACATCCAGTTACACTCAGGGCTTGCTCCTGGCTGCAGCTTAGTGCTCAGGGGACTAAATGTGGTGCCAGGAACTCAAACCAGGGCTGGCCTCATGCAAGGCCAGATAAATATTTTCAAAACCTGTAGCTTCTCAGTTTCTCATAATAATCTCATTTTCCGTATTAGCTTTCCATGGCGGAGCCAGCAAAGGTCTTTCCTATTTCAGTGTCTCCTTCCTCTGGCATCTTTGGTCTCTGTAGATTTTCACCCAGAGTTTCACACTTCTTCTCCCCTCACTCTTTCCACATGACCGAGGACCTGTGTGGGCAGGCCCTGGTTGTCTTCATCGTCATCAGGTAACCTAGAGTGAGGTCCACGTGATCAGATGGGACCTGCTGCGGGAGTGGGTGCCCCATATCCCCTCCCCTGAACCTAGGCCCTCTGGAGGGAGCCTGCTTGGGGTTTGCAAACTCCAAATCAAGTCAGTCAGACTTCTTGGGCTGTCCACTTGCATTCAGTCACCCGGGGGGCATGTGGGAGCAGGGACCTTCTTCCGTACCACACAGACATTGAGGAAAGCAAAGCACTCTCTCTACCCACCTCCACCCTGGGACCGGTTGTTACCATCCAGGTCTTCCCCGCTTGATGGTGAGGAAACCCCTCTGTCTGACAGACAGTTCCCAGAGTTCTAAATAAAGCCACAGGGTGGAACTTTCCTCACATCCAGGCTCCCCTCCAAACTCCATCTTTGTAGGGTTCAGCTAGAGGAAGGCTCAGAAGAGAGTTTTCTTTTCTTTTTTTGTTTTTCCTTTCTCTTTCTTTCTTTCTTTCTTTCTTTCTTTCTTTCTTTCTTTCTTTCTTTCTTCAGTTAAATGGTTATTATTATTATTATTATTGAATCACCTTGGGATACAGTTTCAGGATTGACTTTCAGTCGTATAATGATCAAATACCCATCGCTCAACCAGTGCACATTTCCCACCACCAATGTCCCCAGTATCCCTCCCACCACCCATATCCCCATCCCACACCCTACCTCTGTGGCAGACAATTTCCTTCTTACTCTCGCTCTAGTTTTGGGCATTATGGCTTGCAATACAGATACTGAGAGGCCATCATGTTTGGTCCATAGTGTACTTTCAGCACACATCTCCCATCCCGAGCTATTCCTCCAACCATCATGACCTCGTGACCCCTTCCCTAGCCCAGTTGCCTTCTTCCCCAGCTCGTGAGGCAGGCTTCCTACAGTGAAGTGATCCTCCTGGCCTTTGGAAGACAGAGTTTCCCCCCTACTCCCTTTCCAGTATGGAGGACAAGACGGGGGAAGGGGCTCGCATAGTAGATTCAATACAAACTACATTCTGTCTACTCTGGGGTTACTTTAAATTCAGCATACAAATCCCTGAGGCCTGGATTTGAATATGCTAATGAAACAGAAAGAATCCATAAAATCTTTTTCTCTCTGGTGAAAGCCTGATTTCTGAAGAATATTGTTTTACCTCAGATTTTAGAAATCCAGTTTTGATGATCAAAAGCTGAACACAGGCTACCGCTTTCTCTTTTTATCCCCTCTGTAACTGTCTAAATTCCCACCTAAGGCAAGAGATTACTCTGGGGAGAAGAACAAGAACACACATATGGAAATGAAAAAGAGAAAAGTACATTCATTGAAAGCATAAATATTATCTCTGTTTACATAGGGTTTCTATAAACAAAGAAAACACATTCTTTTCAATTGCTTACAGAATATCCATAAAAATCAACCATGTACTTGGCTCCAAAGAAAAATCTTAATAGATTCCAGAACATAAAGATTTTATAGACCATATTCTGTGCCACTATTCAATTAAGCCAGAAATCAACAGAAGAAAATAGAAACATAACAAAACAGGAGTACTTAACCAGTTAAAATAAAAAGAATGTTTTCTAAACTATCCACTGAAAATAAAATCTCAGATGGTCATTTATTTAGAAATTAACAAAAGAGTAACACCATAATAAAACATAAAAAAACACTTATGTAAAGTGTTCAAATTGTATTCAAGGGAAAATGTACAACCTTCAATATCTTTATTACTTTGTAAATTATCATTTACATAATGCAATATACTATGTTTAAATTCAATGATTTTCATTATTCATTCATTCATTCATTCATTCATCATCCTGTTATTCGTTGATTGCCTCGAGCAGGCCCCAGTAACGTCTCTTTCATCCTAGCCCTGAGATTATATTCAAGGCTCTTTAGGAGAAT
Organism: Sorex fumeus; assembly: GCF_029834395.1. Taxonomy (NCBI): domain Eukaryota; kingdom Metazoa; phylum Chordata; class Mammalia; order Eulipotyphla; family Soricidae; genus Sorex; species Sorex fumeus. Next base: position 3,691,469 of record NW_026606060.1, on the reverse strand, counting down.
GAGACCCATCATTGTTACTGGTATTTGGCATATTCGGTACGCCACGGGGAGTTTGCCAGACTCTGCCCTGTGGGCAGGCTACATTCGATAGCCTGCAAGTTTGTCCAAAGTAGGAATTTCATTATATTGTTATAATGAAAGGATAGGATTTTCATTATATTGTTATAAAATAAAGAATAAAAATGAAGGAACTGGTTTTATACTCCAATAGTTGTTTTGTTGTTGCTGTTGTTGTTGTTGTGTTTTTTTGCTTTTTGGGTCATACCTGGCGACACACAGGGGTTACTCCTGGCAGTGCTCCGGGGATCATATGAGATGCTAGAAATCGAACCTGGGTTGGCCACATGCAAGGCAAACACCCTACCCGCTGTACTATCAGTCCAACTACAATAGTTTAGATGTTTAAGTGACTAGGACTTCTAAATTAGAAGAAAATTGGGAGTCAAAACAAAATTTCTCTCTGTGTAGATCACATGCTTAGCTGGTCTGGAGCTATGGGCCCTCGCTCCTGACCTCTCTCAAACTGCACAACACAGCAAAAACCAAAATATCTCTAAAATATGTAGTAAAGGGTTAATTCATCAGCTCTTAAGTATCCCAAATCAAAAAAATAATTCTTCTAGAACTAAAAACTTCAATAGATTATTTTAAAACCTTAGTAAAAAGGCTGGAGCGATAGCACAGCGGGTAGGGTGTCGGCCTTGCACGCAGCCAACATGGGCGACCCGAGTTCGATTCCTCTGCCCCTCTCAGAGAGCCCGGCAAGCTACCGAGAGTATTCGATATGCCAGACACAGTAACAACAAAGTCTCCAATGGAGACGTTACTGGGCCCGCTCGAGCAAATCGACGATCAACGGGAGGGCCTTTACCTTTACCTTTACCTTTTTAGTAAAAAGGTGTATTCATTACCTATTGCTAAATAACAAATTGCCACATATTTGGTGGCTTAAAACAATAAAAGTTGATTTTTAATTTATCCTCCTCCTCTCTTCCTCTTCTTTTTTGTCCTCCATTTTCTTCTCCTCTGGACAAACCCAAGACATCAAGGATGTAGTGTGTGGGCTCCCCCACTGAACTGCATCCTCAGCTGAATCAGGGCTAGACTCAAAAGGTCTCTGGGGGATAGTTCTAAGGCAAAGACATGCTCTAATGGAGGAAGCCTGGGCTCATGGGTGGCATTGCGTGGTTCCCCTGGCACTACCAGAAATGACCCCTAACCACTAGCCATTATGTGAGGAGTAGCCTTCAAACACCAGTTGGTATAGTCCCAAAGAAACAAAAAAGGCATCTACCAATATGGAGTGTTGAGTGGGGTCTTAAAGGAGGACGAATCTGCTTCCAAGCATCCTTGAGTGAGTCCCTAACCAACAGGATTTCATCCTTGGAGGGCTCAGGTATTCCACATGTTCTTGATGAGCTGCTCACGGTTCCTTGGGACACGGACCTTTTCATAAAGTATCTCACATTCTAGCACTTCCCCTATTTTCCTGTTTCTTTTTGGTTTGGGGGCCACTCCTGTGGTACTTCGAAGCTACTGGTGACCCTCTGCTGGGGTTTGCTCCCAGCAGAGCTCAGGGAAGCCTGTGGAGGCAGAGACTGAACACACGCTTGGCCCTGGTTAGCTTCATCCTGACAGCACTTTTCTTGTCAAGGGAAGCCAGCCATGACTGAGAGTGTTGGTAACATGGAATTTATAATCTGCTGTAATGTAATCACAGAAGGGAGATCTATCACCTTTCTATATTCATGAGTGGCAAGCCACACTTCTCACCCACACACAGGAGCAAATTATATAAGGGACCCAATTTTCTCCTGGAGAACAGCCCTGCAAAGGAGGGCTGACTCCACAAAGCCTGGGCTCCTCCTGAATGACATGCCTTTCCATGTTGGGCCTACAACGATCAACCAAAGTTTGAGTTAATTTCTTTTTACCCATCTCCACCTCTCCTTCTGTGCTCTGCCACAGGTGAGCTTGTTCTTTCTTCCCACAGGGGAAGAAAATCTAAACTATTACTCCTTGAAATTCAAACTCTGACCCAGTTTTCTGATGAGCTAAAAAAAAAAAAGTGTATCTGGATTTTTCTTCGACTTGAAGTAACACACCCTCCCACTTTGTATCTCAATGCCATAAGTAGAAATTGTCACTGTCCCTGGGTGTCATCGACCTGCCCACAGTGATCCAAGGATCCCCTGGCATGTTTAGGGCTGAATCACCATCCCCCAGCCAGCTGACAACAATGGACTAATGAATCATGGAACGGAACCACCAGGCTGGTTGGTAATCAGTCACTGTTTAGTCTAGTCTCACAGCATTAGTTATAGAGAAATCTTGAAGGCTGGGGGTTACAATTACACATAAGTGTGGTTGAACATTATCATAACAATGAACAGACATAAAACCCTTCCTTCAGGTAAAGTTCTTCCGGGGGATTTACTCAAGGACAAAATCTCACTTAAGTGCTCAGCACTCTAGATTCCTGCTAGGAGATTCGCCCAAAGGTGGAATTTTATCTAAGGGTGTATTGCTTTCTCCTTTCCTTGGCTAGAAATCCATTTAAACAGTCATCTTAAATTTGCTTCTTAATGATATTTCTAATCATTCTGTATGGACACAGTAAGAGATATGTTATCTCTTCCTTGGGACATCTTGCTATACATTCCAGACCACAGTCCTCAGGCCAGGTTAGTCTTTCCCAACCACAGCAGGGTCCTTGGTCCTCACACAGTTACTTCTTTTTTGGGTCATAACACAATTTGTTCCATGACCATGTTCTTAATTCATATACATTATGGCCCTTAGCCTGTCCCCTTTCAATGACAGGGTAGCTTACCACTTGCCCTGGGTCCATCCCAGCCCCTCCTCAGGACCCCCATTCTGAGGTGTTAGGAACTAAGAGCAACTGAGGCTTAAGTCAATTAAATATGACAAATGCCCTCGAGTAAGTATTATTCAGAATCAGTTAACTCCCATGGTACAAAAGCGTAGCACTAACTGTCCTTGTATGTCTATACAAAAAGGACCTTACTCTAAAGTAAACTATGCAAAGAGTATGAAGGAATGAGGAAAAGCAATCTTTCACTTACATATACAAAATCCAGAGCTCTCAGGAGATTTGACCTACAGGTTACAGGGTCTGATTTGGGGATATTTGTGATTAACAGATAGGGGAAGGGAGTAGAGAGGAGAAGTTAAAAATAAACACAGAGATTAGAAGTGCCTGGTGGTATTGGGTGTGCCTCAGGAGCACTGTGATGGGTGTAACTCAATAAACCTAACTCTCTGTAGGAGGAGCAAGGACGAACCTGTTACTCCTTAAAATGCTTAGAACTATAATCCAACAGGAGTGATGAAAAATGGAAACATTTTGATCTAGAAAGTAGTAATTTTTTTAATTCCTTATTAATATCTGGAAAAAAAGAGCAAATGCAGTAATTAAAGGTAAATGTATAGACTTGGGATACGTACATTAAAGAAGAAAGGTCAAGCTCCCTGTTGAAGAGGCCCAGTAGAAAGATAAGCCCAATTACTATAACAGAATGGATGTAATAAATACTGAGCTTAATTAATGAAATAATAATCAGACTGATGATTCTCTGGCAAGACTAAACAAAAGGAACAAATGAAGTCATAAGCAAGATTATAAATGAAGAGCACTATAGCTTTAGATATTGAAGATATTAAAAACTTTCCTGAATGTTATGATTGATTTTAATTTTACTAAATTTGAAGATGTAAGTGAAGAAAATAATGTCTAAATATCAAACACATAATTTATTAAAACATTTCAAAATAAATTTAAAAATTTGAATGAACCTACAATCATCAGAGACATTCTAACAGTAGTTAAAAACAGGAGGGACATGATAATAATAATACTCACCATCACATATGGACCCCAAGCCCTGCCAAAAGTGATACCTGAGCACAGAGTCAGGCAGAAGTAACCATTGAGCATTGAGTACAGCTGGGTATGGTTGCCGCAAAAAATTTCATAAATAAAAGTCAGACATTTGTATTCTCAGTATTCAAGAAACGTAGCCTTAAATTTTACACCAATTATATCCGAGTGTAGTAAAAGAGGGAACAATTCATAATTGTTTTGAGATTTGAGTCTAATGAGAGAGGTCTGAGGGAAGAATTTACAGGCCAACCTCACTAAGTGCTCTCGTCTTACGTAGAATCAAAATTCTAAACACAATTTTAGGAAATTAAATTTAGAAATGTATAAAAATTGCCTAAAACACATCACATGAAGAAAAACTAGCAGTTATGATTAGCAAGATGAAAACTTTCCATTGCCATTGGTAAAAAACATATACTTATGAGAAGACCACGTAAGTGAAACATTTGGAAAAAAATTTTAATTTTTTTCTAGTGTTAATAAAATTGGATTAATAAAGATGATTTTCAATGTTTGTACTAGGCCAAATTAAATATATTTTAATCTACATTTTAAAGTTTGAGAAAAGAACTTGTTCTATGTCCCTTAAAGTTTATATTTGTCCCTGGGGCTGGAACAATAGTACAGTGGGGGAGGGCATTTGCCTTACATGTGGCCAACCCCGGTTCATCCCAGAGGGTCCCCCAAACCTGCCACAAGTGATCTCAAAGGCAGAGCCAGGAGTAAGTGCTGAGCACCCCTCATGTGTGGCCCCTCCCTCAACAAAATGTTTTTATCTCTTCAAAAATACTTAAGAGACATGTGACTTTAGCTGGCACAAAACTAGGAGGATATTTTGTTTTTGAAACAATGTTGAGAATAGATCTTTTTCTTCAGAAGCAAGTTGCAAAAATGAAAATACAATTTTTACATGAAATTCTATGGATTTTCTTAAAAATTTATAAATGAGTAAATATTCTTTTACATTACTTTTATGGTTCATTGATGAGTAAGTATGTTGCTTTCTGGTAAATGTATTGCATAATAATTTTTAAAAGATAATGCATCAAGATCAAAGTGGACTTACTCTGGCAAAGAAAGATTGTTTTAATAGGGAAATTGTGGTCATGGTGCCACAAGTAGGTCAACCTATTCCTGCGTGGCGAGTGCTTCAGCAACCCCAAAATTGCTGTGTGACTTTGGCCGAACCCCAACAACTTGGGACCAAGTTTTCCAAGAAATTAAACAGCTAAAATTTGGTATGTGGGAGCCACACCCACAAACCACCTTGGCTCAGCTATACAAGCTCATTTATTGGCCTTATTTCAGAGACCCATAAATAAAACTAGAAAGAGATCAAAAGCCAGTTAATTTCAGATCTGTGCATGGTTGAACAGACCAGGATAAATTGGAGGAGAATGGGTCAGCCTGGAGCCTGCCCAAGCAGAGACCCCCCCCCCCCCCGCCAGCAGCCCCTTGTTTTCACAATTCAAAATCACCACCATATCCCCAGCCTGACTCCACCATCTCAGAAAAGACCTCACTGAGACATAATATGCGGAAAATTCTGATATGCGTGTTTTGTGACTGAAATCTCCAGCCTCTCTGGGGGTTCAGGATGGGCTACCTACCCCCACCTCCCTGTACTTGCAGAAGCCTCCGCAGTCACATCCACACCCCAGAGCTGTCTCAGTTAAAAGCTACTCCAGCCTTACCATCCTGATAAAAGCACTGAATGCCCTGAACAAACACAATGAACTCTTAGTACCTGTATTGCAAATTATGGTACACAAAAGGAAATGGAGAGAGAGAGAGAGAGAGAGAGAGAGAGAGAGAGAGAGAGAGAGAGAGAGAAGGAAAGTGCCTCTCATAAAGGGAGGCTGGGGGTGGGGGTAGAGTGCTGGGGAATGGCGGGAGGAAAACAGAACATTGGTGGTGGGAAATGTACATTGGTGGAGGGATGTGTACTGGATCAATATATGACTGAACCCCAATTATGAACAGCTTTGTAATGGTCTCACTGATATTTAACTAAAAAATAATTTAAAAAACCCATAAGGTGGAGTTGTGCTTGCTTCAGTCAGCCTAATCAGTGGGTGGCTGAATAAATAGCAGTATTCCTACATTAAAAAAAAAAATAATAATAGTGGGAAATCAGTTGGTATAATTTACCATGATAACAGAGTAAAAAAGGCAAATTTTTGTGATTAGGAAAATTTATTTTATATCTCAAAGATGAAAAAAATTAATTGCAATGTTAGATTTACATTTCTTATTGAAATGAAAAAGGGTGAAAAAAGAATCAAAACAATTTTTAAAACGTTCTGTTCATCTATAGCGTACAATCAATTGTGGGAACTTCCTGTGGTTCAGGCATTCATTTGGGATTCAGCTGGTGGCTTTTCTCAGGTTTCGTGAAGTTGCAGGCTGAAGCTGAGTCCACGTCCAGAGTTTCTTTTCTCGCACTTTTGATGGGTGCTTGGACTGAAGAACGCAGGTGTTGGGGGTTGGAAGAACCAGGTCACTTTAGGACCCTCTCTGCACAGCCGCTAAGGTGCTTCCTTTCCTTGCATGCAACAGACCCAGATTCCATTCTGATCTAGGAGTATACCTAATCTCTGAGCCAAGAATAAGCCCTGACCACCACTGGATGTGACCCCAAACCAAAACCAAAACAAAACGAAGATAATCCCTGTCTATATGGGTCTCTCCAGGTGGGTCTGTTTATTTTGGTTAGATATTGTGTAATAAACCATTCCCAAATTTACTGACTTTAAAAAAACAAAAATTGTTTAGTATTTTTTATAAAATCTATAGATCATGGATTCAGAAACATTTCAGCTGAGTAATTCTGGGGTCTCATGAAGTCATAATCAGATGATAGCTGGGTCTGGTCCTTGACTTGAAAGTCATACATCATCAGTCTAACAGCTACTTGGTATGAACTATTTAGATTATCTTTATGTGTCTTTACAGTCCATATAGTTTCAAGATACCCAGACATTTTTGCATATTTTTCTTGTAACATTTTACCTGACATTTTGGAATAGTACCTGTACCAAGAAAGATAAGTAGGCAGAAAATGCATCACTTTTTTATGGACTAGGGTTAGCACTAATAATGCTTTACATCCACTATTCTCTAGGAGTCAGTTCAGCTACAAAGGCCCATGTAGGCTCCAGGGAAAGGTACTGACTTCTTCTGCTCAATGGGAAACAGGGCTGTTCTGGAAAAGCATGTGGCACAAGAAATGTTTCAGGAATGTTTGAAGGATGCCTATTGCCACAGTAAGTATGCACAAAATAGTCCCCCAACAAACATGATGTTTGGTTCTGAGTGCATGGAAAGCACCCATTTGAAGACTGAGAATTAAATAGATACCCTCTTTATCACTCTCTTAATTCAACACTGTATTGATGGTCCTACTGGATTAAGAAGAAAGAGTTAAAAAGTGTGATTTGGAAAGAAGGGCCAGGATATGCCACAGTGGTAGAACACATGATTTGAATGCTTGATGCCCTGGGTTCAATTTGTGACACTAAAAAGGTAAAGGTAAAGGCCCTCCTGTTGATCGTCGATTTGCTCGAGCGGGCCCAGTAACGTCTCCATTGGAGACTTTGTTGTTACTGTGTCTGGCATATCGAATACTCTCGGTAGCTTGCCGGGCTACACTAAAAAAAAAAAAAAAGAAACTTAAATGATTTGTAGTCTGCACCATTGTATAGTAGAGACTCCAATAAATACACATATATGGTATTAGAATTAATGAAAGAATTTAGCATGGTTATTGAATAGATTGGGCTGGAGCAATAGCACAGTGGGCAGGGCGTCTGCCTTGCACGAGGACGACCCAGGTTTGATTCTTCCGCCCCTTTTGGAGAGCCTGGCAAGCTACCGGAGTATTCCGTTTGCACGGCAGAGCCTGGCAAGCACCCCTTGGCATATTCAATGTACCAAAAACAGTAACAACAAATCTCACAATGGAGACGTTACTGGGCCCGCTCGAGCAAATCGATGAACAATGGGAGGACAATCCTACAGTGCTATTGAATAGATTAATACATAAAAATCAGTTTCCAGCTTATGCATCAGGAATAAGAGTCAGAAATATAGCAAAGCTGAAAATAATAAGGAATGGGAAGAAAGAAAGCAACCTGAATAAGTAGCATTGTTCCAAATGGCTTAGCATTTTCTTTTTCTTAATTTTATTTTTATTGAATCACAATACAATACACAATTATAAGTTTGGTCATGATTTGGTTCCAGTTGTATAATGTTTCAACATCAATTTTCCACCAGTATACATTTTCCACCACCAATGACCTCAATTTCCCTCCAGCTACCTTCCCTCCCCCAGCCTACCTCCACGGCAGGGACTCTCTCTCTCTCTCTCTCTCTCTCTCTCTCTCTCTTCTTTTGGGCATTATGGTTTGCAATACAGATACTCAGAGGTTATCATGCATATGGGCTAGAGCAATAGCACAGCAGGTAGGGCATCTGCCTTGCACGCAGTGAACATGGCTGACCCGAGTTCGATTCCTCCGCCCCTCTCGGAGGGCTCTTGCCCGAGCGGCAAAGCCTGGCAAGCTACCTGTGACATATTCGGTATGCTAAACACAGTAACAACAAGCCTCACAATGGAGACGTTACTGGACCCGCTTGGAAAAATCGATGAACAACGGGAGGACAGGCACAGTGACAGTTATCATGCATATCCCTTTCCCTACTTTCAATACTCAGTTCTTGTTCAGAGTGATCATTTCTAATTATTACTATCATACTGGTCCCTTCTCTATCCTAACTGCCCGTTGCCCCCCGCCCCCCCCACCAGCTTAGTATTTTAAAAGATGCAATGTGAAAAAATTTTTTCACTCACTTTTACACCAAAATAAAATCCAGAGAATCTGAAATATAAGTTAGAAATTTAACAAGTCATTAAGTCACTAATGAAAAAATTGAGGGAAGTACATCCTTGTAAAGCATCAAAAGTATAAAACACTTAATAAATCTAAGACATGGTGACCCATGCAAAGGGAAATTTGAGGAAAAATAGGGAAGATTGAATTCGTCATGCTTGTAAGTAATTCAATAATGTAAAGATGTTGATTGTTCATAAATTGATCTATCTATGTATTACATAGTCCAATTCATGATCCCAGTAGTTTTTACAGAAATGTGTATGTAAGGACAAAGATCCAACAATAGCCTGGGTACTCCTCAAGAGAGTGGGTGGTTTTAATTTATCCACTATCAAGACTTAACAATAAACCATAGTAGAATTTTAGTTATGGCTTTGGAACAGGAAGGAAAAAAATATGGAAGCACAGAAATAGAACCACACATATAGGAAAATTGGTTTATTTGCTTGTTTTTATTCTTGTTTTTAATTTAAAAATTTTTTTAATCAATCACCATGATGTGCAGTTAAAGACTTACAAACTTCCGTGATTATATTTCATCCAGTACCCATCCCTCCACCAGTGCACATTTTCCACCACCAATATTTCCAGTATCTCTCCCACCACACCCTTCCCATCCCTCCTCCCCCCACCTGCCTCTGTGGCAGGCACGTTCCCTTTTACTCTCTCTCCTTTTGGGTGTTATGGTTTGCAATGCAGGTAGTAAGTGGCTATCATGTTCAGTTCATAGTCTACTTTTAGCACGCATCTCCCATCCCGAGCAAGCCCTCCAAGCATCATTCACTCAGTGGTCCCTTCTCTATCCCAGCTGTCTTTCCCCCCAGCACATGAGGTAGGCTTCCGAGCCATGGTTTGATCCTCCTGGCCCAAAAAGGAAAATGCTGTTGCAATCCTTGGGGAAAGAAGGGACTTTCAGTACATGGTACTAGATACCAGGCATAAATGGCAGGAAAAATTTAGATAAGGAACTTGGTGAATTATATTTACAGCCTGTCATGTGAGAGAATTGTATGCACACACCCATGACCATATTACTCTTAGTGCCTCCATGTGGCATGGACCATGTCCCTATCCCATTGGGTCTGGCTTAGACACTGGCACATGCCACATTTGATCAGCTAGTGGTGTGTGACAGGGCCTAGCTCTTTCCTTCTGTTATAAGAATGACGTGTCTCAAAGGAAGGAGAGATTTGTTGTCTTTTTCTCAGAGTGAGAAGACACAAAGTGTCTTGAAAGAGAATCTGCCAGGTGTAGAGTTGAAATAGCAAAACCACAGTTGCTGACATTAGTATGTACAAGAAATTATGGACATTGACTGCAAGTCGTTAGGATCGGGTGATGGGGGAGGGATGAACACAGCAAAGCTAACCAATGTCTGTTTCACAGCATAAGCAAAAGTTAAATTAAGTTGCATTAAACCTGAAAGCAAAGCCAGTTTAGAAAAGAAGTGTATGAAGTGACACAGGGGAGTATTGGGTAGTTTGGTGGTGGTGAGGGAAGGAACTGCACCAGGACCATGTAATGTCATCACCATTGGAACACAGCACCTAAACTTGAATGCGTTTTTTTTTTTTTAATGGGTCCATGGACTAGGGAAGGGAAGATAATTTTGTTTTTGTTTATGTGTAGTCTCATGTCCTTATTATGCGATGTCCTTATTACCAAGTTATGCAGTTGATACCTTATGTTTACATCTTCCATTGCTTTACATTTTCCTTATACCTCACACCTGCTTCAAATGTATCTATACAGTGTCAACTCTATCTAGAGGAAAAGATGCCTTTCCTTTCTGAAATAGATCCTTTAGAATTCCCATAGTAGAACACTAATTATGGTAGAATATTTAAATTGCTATTTGTCTGAAAATGTCTTTATTTTTCATCATTCTAAAAGATTATTTTATTTCTTTTCTTCTATTTTGGGAAGGTATAGATGACCAGATTGTCATTACTTTCTTTCAGTATACGAAATGTGTCCATCCACTACCTTCTGCTTTCAGTGTTACTGAGAGCTTAACGTCATGCCGTTGCCACTCGAAAGGTAGCATGTCGTCTCTGGATGCTTTTACAATTTTATACTTGCTTCTGTACTTCAGTTTCATTATGTTGTGAAAGGATTTACTTAATATGTCTAGGAAAGGATTTACTTAACATGTCTTGCTTGGGATTCATTAGTGTTCTTGAACCTGGGTTCTGGTGCCTTTTATCAGTTCTGAAAAACTCTCAGGCATTATCTCTTCGATATTGCTTCTGCTCCATTCATTTTCTTCTCTCTTCTTTAAGTGTGTCAGGATTTGTTAGAGAAACAGAGCTGATTAAGGGTGTATGTGTGTGTGTGTGTGTTTATCTATTTTTGTTCTGTCTACCTCCTTTCTGATCTATAATCCCTCTCTACATCACATTCTCTCTGTACTTTATAGCTATCTCTCTGTCTCTTTCTCTCTCTTGCAAAAAAAAAAAAAGACATGGGGACTTGGTAATTCCAACCTGAAGAGTTGGCCAATATTCTAAAGACTCAAGAAAGGGTTGAAATCTATGTCCAAAAGCAAACTCTGGTGGAATTCCATGATTTTGGAAAGGTCAGGAATTTTTATATTAAGACTTTAAACTTATTGACTGGGAGATGTATGTGCTGTGCAGGGTACTATGCCAACATTTTACTGTGTCAAATGTTAATTTAATTTAAAATTTAAATTAAATTAAATTTAACTTCACAGAAATGTCTACAATAATTTTGGCCAGATTTGTGGGTATCACACTGTAGCTAAATTGGGACCTACAATTAATTCACATTATAGAAATCCATTTAGGTGTATAGTTTAATTTTTTTTCACTTTTCCTTTGGAGAGAATGTGGGGTGAGAGGGAGTTGGGCCATACCAAGGGGTGTACAAGAGCTACTCCTGGCTCTGCTCTCAGGAGTGACTACAAGTGGTATTCAAGGATCATGTGTGAAGACAGGTCTATGTCCTGGGGTCAGTGGGATGTAAAGCAAAGGTCTTAGTCCCTGTATCATTTCTCTGGCCCCTTTAATTCTCTTATTTTGTATCTAATCTGCTCTTTGAGTCATTTAATTTGTAATTTCAGTTACAGAATTTCCTCCCTATAAGGTTTATTTTTTCTTTTCTAATATATTGATCATTTGGGAGGATGGGGGACATACCTGGTGGTGCTCAAGGATCACTCCTGGCAGGGCTTGGGGGGCCATATGGAGTGTTTGGGGTCAAATCCAGATCTGCAGCATGTAATGCAAGCCCTTACCCTCTGTGCTATCTCTGCAGCCCCTATATTGATCATTCTTCACACTATTTGTCTTTATTCATTTACCCCAATATCTTTCTTATTTCATATTCTATTTCTGATCATTCCTATATAAGACTTTGATGATCTGATTTGGCATACTTTACTTTCTGCTTGATTTCAATCATGGCAAACAAGAAATCATCTTGTGTTCTTTGCTTTTCATTATTTCTGATCATCTTTTGCAGATCTTTATCTCTGGGCATGTTTGAGACCTACAAGGTAAGTAGGTTGCAATTTGTCCAACGCTTGAGAGTCTATTCGACCAAGACCTCTTTAAGCTAAGTTCTAAACTTGATCATGTAGGAATGTGTATTCAGCCTACAAATCTGCTGGTGTGGTTACACATTCTCAAGTGAAGGGCCCAGTGAGATGGCTCAGAGGGCTGAAACACATGCTTTCCAAGGACGAGTTCCTGATTTAATCCCAGACCAGAAGTGGCACCTGACCACTGTCTTGCTTGATGCAACTCCCATCTTCTTTGGCTCCAAACAACAATAATAATAATTTGGGGCTGGAGAGAGGATGCAATGGGCTAAGAACGTACTTTGCCCCTGGGAAGCCTGCATTTGAGTTCCAGGGCTTCCTGATCCTCTGAGCACTGCCAGGAGTGACTCCTGAGCACAGAGTGAGGAGTAACCCCTGAGTACTGATAGGTGCAGTCCCTGAAAACAAAACCAAAACAAACAATAAGTTTTCAAGTAAGATTTTGTGCTCTTTTTAATTCTTGTTTTCTCTTCCTTCCTTCCTTCCTTTCTTTCTTTCTTTCTTTCTTTCTTTCTTTCTTTCTTTCTTTCTTTCTACTGTAATGGCAAGGACTGAGCAGACACTCAATCTTCTGATGTAGAGAAACAGGAAAATAAACTTTTTGCCTGCTTACTCTCTCCCTAGAATACGGGTAAGGCTTTCACAGTTGCTATTTCATTCTGTCTCATAATAGTTGTCTCACAAACCTTGAGGTCCTTGGACTTTGTTTTATTTCCAGTCGTTGTGAAGTCAAAATATCAAAGTTTAAATTTACTTGGTTCAGCAAATAGCCTTTAGAGAAAAGATAAATCAGTCTTATTGTTCAGCTTAAATCTCTGGGTCCTTTTACTCCTTTCCACTTAGTCACTTTTTTGCCTCAGTGTTTGTTTGTTTGCTAGATCACTCATGCCATTAAAAATATGTTGTCAATTTGACCACGTGTCATTTGTCTTCACGGAAAAGTTAGCCTATTGAAGTTTGCCAGCCTGCGGAAATATTAATCGTAACGATTAAGATTGAGTTTTGCTTTTGTTTTTGAACTTTGGGGCAGACAGTTTCTACTTCTGGCATGGGAGACACTCTTTGAGGCCGTGCTCTTCAGATTATCAATCTAGAAGCATTTTCTTTACAAGACAATGACGTCATTTTCAAGTCTCTCAAGGCTGATTGTCAGGCCTCAGGGAACATAGTAACTGAGCTGTATTACAGGTGATTTATATCAACTTTTTCTGTCTTGCCTCTTTGTCAGATCTTACCTACACCTGAATGCAGTTACTTAACTTGAGACACTGTTGTTTAAAAATCAGCAGAATGCAGCAAAGTAACCATGGGCTTATTGCATAACCAGAAAACACAGACCTCTGATCTTGCCAGAAAACCTGAAGTCGTGGATTTCTGGTGGGGAAGCCACATCTCTAAATGTCACCATGAGGTATAATTTCCCCTTGTGAATTAAGGCAAATTATTGCTGAGATCTGAAGTTTCTTCAAGCTTTTTAAGCATCTCTAACTATATGATTAGAGTCTTATTAAAATGATTCTGGTAAACCTATTCTACCTTAATGACTAAAGTAACATTATACATAAATATGGGCTGACAAGGCCAAATCCAATTTATGCTGATGAAACCCTGCAATTGTGGTTGCTCACAAGAACTATGAACCGGAAGAGAAAGAGGAGTCCCAAGCAATCACTGGAGTTCCCGGCCCAGAGCAGACTTGGTAAAAAGCATGGAAGGGGGATTTAGAAAAGGTATCAAAGTCAAGCAGAGAGCCAAGGACCCACGTGGGAGGTATTCTTTATACTCTTAAGTGCTCCTTAAAGAGCTCCATTAACAACCATCTCTTTGTCTCTTTTGCAACTCCATCAGTTTCCTGATATAGGATAAATGTTTTTTTGTTTGTTTGTTTGTTTGTTTTGAATTTTGGGTTACACCCGGTGATGCTCAGGAATTACTTCTGGCAGAGTTAGGGGGAGCATATGAGATGCTGGGGATTGAAACCAGGTCAGCTGTATGCAAGGAAAAGTACCCTTCCCACTATACTATCACTCCAGCCCCAAGGATAAATACATTTTTGAAGCAGAAATGTTATTTGTCTATAGGCAGATTTCACGGGAATTAAATATTTCTTGCTCAGGGCACATTTCCTGTCTAGATGTCTTCACTTGAGAGGAGTTTAGGGAAGTCCCCTTCTCAATTTGCATCATGTGATGCAGATTGTTGAACCACTGAGATGCTTCAATTACAGAAGAATCTAAACTTGCCCATGCAGACTTCTCCTATTTCTTTAACATCTAGTTAGAGGCTTTTCATATGTCCCTAAAGTTTTTTCAATTGAAATAAAATAATCATGTCCAGGATAGGAAGTTGTTGAAACAGTGTCATTAAGTAGTATATTATAAACCTTTTTCTTCCTCTGTCTCTGTCTCTATGTCTCTGCCTTCTCTCTCTCTCTCTCATCATCATCATCATCATCATCATCAAAAACTTCCAATGAAAGAAGTCTAGATTCTTCTGTGTCCTGATCCAGAAATATTTAACTCCCATAAAATCTGCCTTAGGCAAATATAACTCTTCTGCTTCAAAAATACGTTTATCTTTGGGACTGGAGCGATAGTATAGTGGGGAGGGTGTTTTTGATTTGCCTTTCTGACAGAGGGCTATAATTATACCCAAAACATTTTCTGCCTAAGGAAAACCACTTTCCAGATTTTTTCCCCTTTTCCTCAACAACAGTAGGATTAGAGGTGCCTTTCCTTTTCACAAAACAAAAAAGAATTGTGATTTCTATTCATTTATTTATTTGTATTTGTTTGGGGGCCACGTCCAGGGTGGAGGCCAACGCCTTAGCCTTACTTGCCCTATCTCTTTGGCCCCCAGGCCTGAGGAATTTTTATTGCTTCTTGCAATTTACGTCATGTGGAGCTGATAGAAACAGAAAACTGCACTGAGGTAGGGGTGTTGTAGGTTAGATATCATACCTAGATTAGAGGAGGATCAGGGTTTTATTGATTGGAGGTAATTTGTATTGTCAGAAGCTGTAAGATTCTGTCTGGAACAAAACTTCAAGGTCACCTCACAAAGCAGAAAGCCATTAGCCTATGAATGCCAGTAACCAGGTATTTCCAAACAGATGGAGTTTACTTGGAGCTCTATGAGCTTTCAGGTAACTGAATCTCAGAGATAGCATTTTTAAAAAGCCAGTATATTTCTTTTCCATCTGTTAAATTCTACGGAGAGTCGAATTTATTTTATATTTGCTCCAAGAAAGAAATTGGAGACTTAGTTCATTGAAATTTATCTGACATCAAATATCAAGACCAACCAAGAGAATTGTTAATTTTCTTCTCAGACCTTTGCATTCATTGGCTTTTCCTTTCCGCAGAGGATTCATTCTGAATACAAAAGAATCCATTAAATATCTCCGATGCCTGTTCTTATGGTTGCTTTTAGGTGATATTTCCATGTTCTTTCCTTCTGATAAATCATTCTCCTCATTGATGAATTCTGTTTCCTTCCAGAGAACAGACAGAAATGAAAGTTGATATGGTGTAAAATCACCACATATGAAATATCTTTGGGAGAATTTTAGGTATACAGTTACTCAGGCTCCGGTTGTCCATGAAATTGAAATGTGTATATAAAATGCCTCTCCTGATCACTACTGGAGATAAAGCCAGGAAAAAGATTCAGCAGAGTTAATATTCTCTCTGTTCAGTAGAATTTGCAGAGGAAAGGCTTTGGACAGTACCATAAGTTAAACCCTCCAAAATATTACAGTGATTCTGGTAAAACAGTGAGATCCCTGGATACAAGGAAAAATTAGGTTCAGTCTTTAGAACTTCACCCTTTTTCTTTAAAGGCCCTACAAACAACACACACATGATTAATGATAATTACTCAGCAAAACACCCACAAAATTTATCAGAGATAATTTTTACTCTTTGAAGAAAAACCTCCTTAAAAAGCTATTTTTTAAAATATGCAATTTTTATTTATCCCAGGGCTGGAGCGATAGCAAAGCGGGTAGGGTGTTTGTCTTGCATGCAGCCGACCCAGGTTCTCTTCCTCCGTCCCTCTCAGAGAGTCTGGCAATCTACTGAGAGTATCCCACCTGCCCGGCAGGGCCTGCAAGCTCCCCATGGCATATTTGATATGCCAAAAACAGTAAAACAAGTCTCACAATGGAGATGTTACTGGTGCCCACTCGAGCAAATCAATGAACAACGAGAAGACAGTGCTACAGTGCTATTTATCCCAAATGAGAATTTGAAGTTCTGGTATATTTATGAATGCTATATTCCAGAGGGGGCAAAATTAGTGATGACACTGCATTCACTTACGATCACGATCACAACCATCCTGTTATTCGTCGATTGCCTCGAGCAGGCCCCAGTAACATCTCTTTCGTCCTAGCCCTGAGATTTTTAAAAAGTGCCATATTCAAGGCTCTTTCAGAGTTAGGAGAATGAGACCCATCATTTTTACTGGTATTTGGCATATTGGGTATGCCACGGGGAGTTTGCCAGACTCTGCCGTGTGGGTAGGTTACATTTGGTAGCCTGCCAGTTTTGTCCAAAGTAGGACAAAACTGCATTCACTTAGAGAGCAGAAATAACCTACTTATCTTCGCACACAGATTAATTCTTACTCTTGCCACATGGTCTCTCTGGGTTGACAGAAGAGAGTAGGAATGGAATGAAGGGAGGAGGTGTCTCTTTCAAATGATTCTTCTTCAGAACTCAGGTTGGTAGTGGTTTCACTACCACCAAATTTTTCAAAAAATTTATTTTATGTATCTAGACCTTGTTGGTTACTGTGGTGTGAGGAAGGGAGATAAATGATCATACAGCAACTCTTAAATGTTTCTGCCCAAAGAGATAGGTTACTATCTTTGTATTTTATTAATCTAAGCTATAGGACATTTTTAATATGCAGCGTCTCTGTGTAGAATAGAGCAGTGAGCTGCAGTAAGGGGCCAGCTGTAAATGTGCCATTTTTACAATCTTTTCTATTTTTTGAAGCATTCAGATTCATCTAAAACAAAATCAGTAGCTTATTAAAATATACAACCCCCAGCGTTAGGTCGTGCAATGTCTAGAGCCATTTGGACCCTTGCTTAGAATGTCTCCAGTGATTTGGTTTTTGCTGTTTTGAAAGTCTTATTAATGTTTCTCTTTGAACTTATTTGTTTTTGTACTTGGGCTTTTTTAGGGTTGGGGTTTGGGCCACAGCTGGTGCTCAGGGAATACTCCTGCCTCTGTGCTCAGGAATCTCCTGGTAGGCTCAGGGGACCATGGGATGCCAGGAATTGAACCTGGAAAGCTGCATGAGGGGAAAGGCCCTGCCCACTGTACTATCCCTCTGACCCTGAGCTTGTATTTTTCAATAAAGGACAATGGAGCACGAGAATAAACAGAGGGAGTATGTACTGTGTGTTTGTCCATTGTTGCTCCTTACCACGTGTGCCTTACTATGTGTATCATTCATATGGTATTGTGAGCACAGTATTCAGAGACCCAAAATGTGCCATCCAGCAAGGTTCTAAACAAGTAAAATGTTTTGCCTAGAACCAAGTGATCAGGAATTCTGATAACCCCAAGAAGCAAGAAGAACTTACTTCAAATGCAGAAAGAAGACAATGGTGGTCTAAGGAAACACAAAGGAATCCAGTCATGTCCTCATACTCCTGTTACTTCTCTCTACAGTGCCAAAAAGGATGGCAAAGTTTAGAGAGGGCAACCTAAATATCCCTCTTCTTTTCAATCTTTTCTTACAAAGCAGTAAAAGGCAGAAGGTTTTGAAAGAATACACACATGTTAATATATCAAGTAAAAGCAGCTGCTGTTTCTTTAGTATCTTAAACACTCAATAAATGATTAGTAAATGAACGAACAAATTTGCTAACTACAGAAGACAATCTGGTTGCCAGACAAAATGTAAATGTACAGATTGAACAAAATGTAAATGTATCCAAGTTTGAGCAAGGTCATCTTATAAGGCATGTCAGAGACAGGACCAGGGAAGGAGTGAGGAGTAGAGAGGAGGGAAGGGACCAATCAATAAACACTGTGCATGTGGAATAACAAACAGATGTCAAAGCATGCTGCCTCGACTAGAAGACACAGCTGGTGGGAAAACCTAACATTGGGATGAGGGGGATAGCCCCAGAATTTTGGAAGCATTAATCCTTAGTGAGAACCACAGCCATTACTGTGGGACTGGGGTCATCTCAACAACAAGGAAGAGAAGGGAGGGGAAAAATTTATTTTATGTATCTATTTATTTTTTGCTTTTGGGGTCACACCCGGACTGGAGTGATAGCACAGCGGGTAGTGCGTTTGCCTTGCACACAGCTAACATGGCCAACCCGAGTTCGATTTCTCTGCCCCTCTCCAAGAGCCCAGCAAGCTACCGAGAGTATCTCGCCCGCACGGCAGAGCCTGGCAAGCTCCCCGTGACATATTCGATATGCCAAAAACAGTAACAACAAGTCTCACAATTTGTTGTGAGATATTACTGGCGCCTGCTCGAGCAAATCGATGAACAACAGGATGACAGTGCTACAGTTTGGGGGTCACAACTAGTGATGCTCTGTGGTTACTCCTGGCTCTGCATTCAGGAATTACTCCTAGCGGTGCTCAGGGACTAGAGGGAATGCTGGGGATCAAACCCAGCCTGGCTGCATGCAAGCCCCCCCCCCCGCCCCCCCACTGTGCCATTGCTCCAGGCCCCGGGGGGGAAAAAGTTGGTTTTTTTTTTTTTTGGAAGAATGAGCTGTTAAATGGTACTGGAACAAAGGCAGAGCTGTAGACCAATGGAACAGGGCTGAATATACGGACATCTCCCCCCAAGCATATGATCATCTAATCTTTGATAAGGGGGCAAGAAAAGTGAAATGGAGCAAGGAAAGCCTCTTTAACAAATGGTGCTGGCAAAACTGGACGGCTACATGCAAAAAAGTAGGCTCAGATCTCTGCCTAACACCATGTACAAAAGTTAGGTCAAAGTGGATTAAATACCCCAACATCAGACCGGAATCCATAAGGTACATCGAAGACAAAGTTGGCAAAACCCTCCATGACATTGAAGCTAATGGTATCTTCAAAGATGTCATGCCACTGGCCAAGCAAGTGAAAACAGAGATAGACAAATGGGACTATCTTAAACTAAGAAGCTTCTGCACCTCCAAAGAAACAGTGACCAAAATACAAAGACAGTCTACAGAATGGGAAAGGATATTCGCCAAATACATATCCGACAAGGGGTTGATAACAAGGATATACAAAGTACTGGTTGAATTCCACAAGAAGAAAACATCCAAACCCATCAAAAAATGGGGCGACGAAATGAACAGAAACTTTCTCAAAGAAGAAATCCGAATGGCTAAAAGGCACATGAGAAAATGCTCCACATCATTAATCATCAGGGAGATGCAGATCAAAACCACAATGTGATACCATCTCACACCTCAGAGACTGGCCCACATCCAAAAGAACAAAAGCAACTGGTGCTGGTGTGGATGTGGCGAGAAAGGGACCCTCTTTCACTGCTGGTGGGAATGCCGACTTGGTTCAGCCCTTTAAGAAAACAGTATGGACGATTCTCAAAAAATTAGAAATTGAACTCCCATTTGACCCAGCAATACCACTCCTGGGAATATATCCCAGAGAGGCAAAAAAAAGTATAGTCGAAGTGACATCTGCACTTGTTTGTTCATTGCAGCACTCTTTACAATAGCCAGAAACTGGAAGAAACCTGAATGCCCAAGAACAGATGACTGGTTAAAGAAACTTTGGTACATCTACAGAATGGAGTACTATGTAGCTGTTAGAAAAGATGAAGTCATGAAATTTACATACAAGTGGTACTACGTGGAAAGTATCATGTTAAGCGAAATGAGTCAGAAAGAGATAGATAGATAGATAGATAGATATAGAAAAATTGCATTCATCTAGAGAACATAAAGTAACAAAATAGGAGACTAACACCCAAGAGTGGCCGAGATTAGTACCAGGAATTTTGCTCCATGGCTTGGAGGCCAGCCACACATGCTAGGGGAAAAGGCAGCTCAGATAGAGAAGGGAGCACCAAATAAAGGGTGTTGGGAGAATCCTCCCAGGATAGGAGAAGCATGCTGAAAGTAGACTATAGACCAAACATGATTGCCACTCAATACCTCTTTTGCAAACCACAACACCCTAAAGGAGAGAGAGAACAGAGGGGAATTCCCTGTCACAGAGGCAAGGTGGGATGGGGGGGATGGGGGATGAGAGGGATACTGGGATCCATAGTGGTGGGAAATGGGCACTGGTGGAAGGATGGGTATTTGACATTGTATAATTGAAACCCAAGCACAAAATTTGTAAGTCTACAACTGTACCTCATGGTGTCTCACTAACGAAAAAAAAAAAAAAAGAAAAAAAAAGAATGAGCTGCTAAAGCATATGATAGAGTTGTCAGGTTTTGCTTTTTTATGATGCTGGGGATCATCCAGGGTCTCACACATGCAAGGTGTCTTCTACCACTAAGCCATACCCCCAGACTCTAGTTTTAAAATTCACATAGTGGATTTTTTTAAGGATGAAAATATATTGTCCAAGAGACCGGGGATGTAGTTCAGCAGAAAAATATTGCTTGCATCTCTAAGGCTCTGAATTCAATTCCTAGCACAGCAAAAAATTAAAATAATACAGATATAGTACCAGGGAGCAGGGAGATAGTAAACAAGAAAAGGTGCTTACTTTGTACGCAGCTGACCCCAGTTCAATCCCTGGTACTACATATGATTCCTTCAGAACTTCTAGGAGTGATCCCTGGTCATAGAGCCAGGAGTAAACTCTGGATACCTCCTGATGTGGCCCAAACCAACCCTCCCAGGAAAAAAAAAGAGTTATTTTCCATTAAATATCACTGATACTGAGGAAAATACATCTCTGAAATCAAGATAGCAAGGAAGGAACTTTGCATCAAGTAAGTGCTCAAATTTGTTTTAACCGATTTGCATGAAAGACAGATCATGAAGAATTTCTGAGGAACTTATCAGTTTGGTTCTGTACAGTGTCAAAGTATCTCTTTGACAGTTATATAGTGCATATTTAGGTGGGAGGGTTACAAGAGATGGAACAGAGGATTCCAAAGTGTGCCACGTTGACACTGAATTATTTTCAAGAGTTAGCCATACAATAAAATGTTTACCTCTCCCTTAAATACCTAAAAGAATCTAAGCAGGCATCTAGTCCAGAAAGTCATGACCAAGCAGCACTTTCATCTGAGGGACCTGTGTGTTTGGTAGGACAAACGTCTTATTACCAAGCATCTGCTCTTGCTTTGTTCTGGGAATTACTCTCCTGCCCTCTGGTTCCCTAACTCAGGATGCTGTATCAGTTTCAATTGCCCAACTCACCCGCAGGTCTCCTGTCTTTGAGGTTCCGTTGGTATGTAGGAAATTAAATTTGTTTTCTCTTATTAATCTTTCCTAGTCAACCTAATTGTGAGACCTGTAAGAATCCAAAAAGACTGGATGGAGAAATTTTCTGTCTATGTAATAGCCAGTGTTCGCCACATTCATCTTTGGTTTGCTTCCTTCTAACACCCAAGAAACAGAATAACATGTCCCTTGTTAAGCATGATTGTTACTCTTTTAGATTATTTTTTTCCCAAACACTAATTAACTTGAAGGATTTTTGTCTCGGAAATGAATATTCCCCGGGCACCAGCAGCCATAGCAGGATTAATCCCTTTGCATAGAAACTTTATATTGGCAACAATTTACAGCTGCAGGCACAGGACCAGCTGAGACCCTGCACTGTAAGCATCAATATTTTTGGTGTAATAGCCTGAGCTCCTCTATTGCATACGCACTTTTACCTCCTTCTTTTACTTAGAGTGGCAACAATCAACTTCTCAACAATGTTATAGACAATGTAGTAGAAAATGGTTTCAGGAAAAATGGAAGCATAACACAGCTATTTAAAAGTTTTCAGATCAGATATCTGTTGTTAGGTGACTTTTTTTTTTTTGTGGGCGGGGAGTGTTTGGAAGGAGATTATCTTTTTGCAAGCAAGAAAGAAAAAGAGAACCAAAGCTATTGACAAAGTAAAAGGCAACCTACTGCTCTAGGAGAAATGTGGAAAAGGCAAAGTCTGACAACAGAATTTGTTTCATTGCCCTAAGGAACATGGATTTAGAAGATGGGTTTCAGTGAAAGCTCACTACTTGTTGCATAAGAAAGACTTACTTTTTTCTTTCCTCTTTTAATTCATTATTTTCCTTTTTATTATTGAATGACCATGAGACAGAGCATTACAAAGCTGTTCATGATTGGGTTTCAAGTCATACAGTGTTCCAACACCCATCCCTCCACCAGTGTAATTTCCCAGCACCAATGTCCCCAGTTTCCCTCCCATCAACCCCCACCCCCCACCTCACCTCTCTGTGGCAGGTACCTTCTCTTTTCTCTCTCTCTCTCTCTCTCTCTCTCTCTCTCTCTCTCTCTCTCTCTCCTTTTTTCTTTAGGAACATGTGATAATAAAAGTGGGATGGGATTTCCCACTTTATAAAAGGCTTTATCATCAGATTTTTATGTAACGGGGAGGCTTCAGTACAATAAGAGAGTTATTAACAAGAAATAAGAAACAGTCCAATTTTAAAATGGGCCGAAGATCTGACTAGACACTCTCCAAAGAAGACATAAAGGTGAACAATGGGAAAATGAACAAAAAGGTGTATCGTCACTTATGTACTATAGAAAAATGCAAAACCAAATACACAAGATGTCATTCCATATTTATGAGAATATCCTATGTCAATAAGATTTTAAAAATAGCAAGTGCTGAAGAGATTGTTGAGGACAAAGGACACTGCGGTTGGGGAAGTTAATTGTTGTTGTATTGTTGGAAAACAGTTGGGAGGTTCCTCAAAAATTAGGGACTAGAGAAATAGTAAAGCAAGTAAGGTACTTGCCTTGCATGCAGCTGTCCCAGGTTTGATCCTCAGTATCTCATGTGATTCCCCAACTGCCTCCCCCGCCCTCAGCCCCTGGAGTGATCCCTAAGCACTGAGCCTGGAGTAAACCCTTAATACTGCTGGATATAATCTCACTCCCCACCCCCAAAAAAATTAAAAATAAAATTACCTCAGTAGCTGGAGAGAGTTAGTACAGTGGGTAGGGTGTTCACCTTGCACAAGGCTGGCCTGGGTTAGATCCCAGGAAACCAAAATGGTCCCCCAAGCACCACTGAGTAATTCCTGAATGCAGAGCCAGAGCTAAGCTGTGACATTGCTATGTGTAGCCCCCAAACAATCAAACAAACAAATAAAAAAATAGAACTACCTGGGGCCGGAGAGATAGCACAGTGCACTTGTCTTGTACACAACCTAGTACACAGGGCACTTGCCTTGTACACAACCAAGCTGGATTCAATCCCTGGCACAAATGATTCCTGAGCACAGAGCCAATAGAAAACCCAGAGTATAACCAGTACAATCCCAAAACAAACAAAGAAATAGAATTACCTGATTCACTTGTATTTATCAAAAAAAAAATCAAAGGTACTAACTCAAAAAAGATTATGCACTTTTTTATTTCTTGTAATGCTATTCAGAAAAGCTAAAATTTAGAAGTAATCTGAATGCACATCAACAAATGATTGAATAAAGAAGACACACACACACACACACACACACACAAACACACTGGAATAGTACTAAGCTATTTTTAAAAAAAGGTGCCATAGAGATGGTTAATGGGCTGAGTGCATGTGTTGAACATAGAAATTTAGGACAAGCCCTGACATACCTCCACATCACCAGGAGAAACTTCTGAGCCTGGAGTGAGAATTAGCTCCTGAGCACTGCTGTGTTGATCACCTACCCTGCCCCTCCTCCACGGTCATGGTCCTCCCGTTGTTCATCTATTTGCTCGAGCGGGCCCAGTAACGTCTCCATTGGAGACTTTGTTGTTAGTAAGTTGTTGGTTTATCTCCTCCACAAAGAGATAAAATATTTCCATTGATAACAACATGGGTGGAACTTAAGGCTTGTAAGCTAAAGATATAGTCAGAAAGAGAAAGACAATACCACATGACATAACTCAGATGTGGAATATAAAGAGCCAATCAAGGAGTAAATGAAATAAAAACAAAACTTTGCATTCTGACAAGACACTAGTGGTTACTGGGGTGGTTTAGAGAGGCTCAGGGCCTGGTAAAGGAATTAGCAAAGGCCAAACTAAGAGAAATTTATTGACTACACTGTTGCTAGGGCAGCAGACGATACTGAAGAAAGTGGTCTGTTCTCAGATTGTGCACTGGTGTCTTTACACAGCGTAGGCATAGAGTGACAGTTATTCTCAGGCGGTGATGTCATAATTTCGCAGATGTGTGTAATGACTTCACAGCACATTTTCCAGACACAGTTTTCCACAGTAGGTAACAGCACGTTTTCACCAATGGGCGCCTGTGCTCAGCCGCCTTGCACAACTGTGCTCACAATGTTATTTTATAGCCTTTGGTGTTTCACCCCTGAGAAATGGCAACGAAAATCTTCTAAGGGAGTGATGGTCTGTTTCCTGGACGAGCTTCAGGTGGTTATTGATGTAGAGCTGTCCCTAATCATGCCATCGCTGCATCATGGAGACAGGTGACCAACAAAAACATGGGACGCCTGGAGCTAAATCGTTGGTTATCTGAACCACAAGCTGTAGACTGAGGGCCTGGAAGTGAGAGGAGAAACAAATTTTATTATTCGATAAAGGAGACAAGAAACAAATATCAAGATGAGGAGTATGGTGATTATAATCTTCAGAGGGGTATGAAGGAAAACAAAAAATATTCTTATTGGATGTTAAGACTAGTCAACGGTTGGCAGTTTTCTCTGAGATCAAGCAGGCTTGTTCAGTGAGGTTGCTTTCTACTGTTTTGGACTTGTCCAGACGGAGTCAGAAACAAACATTTTCTTCTAACAAGCCCCCTTGGGTGATGATGAGTTTATCCAGGGCTGCATAGTCCTGGAGAACTATTGCAGCAGTAGAATGAATGAGTTCTTGGAGTGCATGAAGGGCAGTAGCAGTATCATCAATGATTTAAGAGTATTTCACAGAGCGGGTATCACTGCCCACAGAGAGGAGCTCAGTCTGCCAACTTTGCTGGTTATTCTGGTTGAGACTCCTAGTGCCACCAGTATGGGAATGACATTGGATACTTTTAAACCTCCCATTAGAAAATTAGATACCTAGATAATTGGAAAGGAAAAGGTGCTTCTGGTGGCACAGTATTTAAGTTAGGAAAAAGAGGTATGTAATTGATCAAGGTTAAGACCAATTCAATGGGTGGTAGACATAAGCAGAGGTAGCACAGAAGAAATTAAATCTTTGTCACAGGAGAATTCTAATGAAGAGAATGAGAAGGAGGACAACAGCCAGGATGCATCCTGGCTTTAGTGGTGCCAGAGGTAAAATATAATGTGGCAGCTTCCAGGGAACCTATGCATGAATGCATAATGTGGGTGAAGGTTTGAATTTTTTTTAGGAAAGCATAGGTTTAATTTTATTCAAGAGTAAGATGCAATTATTCCAACTAAATTGCGTGAGCAGAGTATAATATGAGTCTAAAATAACTTTGTTTTGATTAAAAGAAATCTTTTATAAAATAAAATCAGGCTCAGTGTTCCCCCACATCCCTGCACCCCCCAAGAGCCAATAATAAATAATGTAAAAAAGTAAAAGGGACCAGATCAATCTGGGGAAGTGAAGGGAGTCTCTTGCAGATTGTGTGTCAGGCACTTGCCAGGTTTGGGGGTGCCCATATGTCTTGCCCAGAACCACTTCAGAAAATGAAACCAGGCGGACCTGCAGAAGACTGCCCAGGATTAAAATTTGACCAACCAATGCTTGGCAAACTTTTCACCAATAAGAACTGCACTAATTCAAAGCTTGATTTGCATCAAGCAGATCTGAGTGTTGACTAGCCCCGCCTTTTTTGTGTTTAAGCCCATTCTTCTTGGGAAACTAAGACATAGCACAAGCGCTTCTTGGGTGTTATCTTCCTGGCTAAAGTTCTCAAGCCTAGAATAAATGTAGCGACAGAGATGTAACACTTGAGCTGTATAACACAGATATTGGTCTCTGTCTATGACAGATATGTCATCTTAAACAATTCTGATCTTTCCTTCCCTGCAAAATTTGGCAGGTTGGCTGAGATTTGAGCAATGGAGCTAGCTCAAGGGAAACATTTCTCATGATCTCAACTGCCAGACTCAGTCTATTGGCTTCATCCTATTTCCAAACGTTTAAATGTTCTGGTCAAGTTCCAATGACCAAATAATGCAATCTACATGGAAATCTACAGCATTTACATTCTTCAGTTTTTTTTAAATATATAAATATCTTCTTGGCAACTCTAAGAAACTTTAGATGACTTGAAATTTGTTTTCTATTGGAACATTTTCTATCTCCAGGAGACATACTTTATTTATTGTGGGGTGGGGGTTTAGTGCTAGAGGCTATTCCCAGATCAGTGTTCAGAGGTCACTCCTGGCTATGTCTGAGAGACCATGCCGTGCTAGGGAACAAACCTGGGACTCTCACATGTAAAGTAGGTGCTCAGTTCATGGAACTACTCTTTGGCCCTGGAGGGAGATTTAATATAAACATTAAAACAGTAGCTGATTGAATTCTGTTTTAAGGATTAACCTAATTTCATTGCTACAATCTCTAAGCTCATTTCTGTCCACCTCTATGAAAAGAAAACAAGAGAATATCCTGGTTCTTAAGAAATTCACTGTAAAGCATTTCCAATAAAAAGAATGTTATATCTGTAGCTCTCAAATCACTTGGCAGGGGACAAATGCTTTCATAAAGAGAAAATGATGAAGCGAATGTGGCAATATGTTGTTAGTTGCTCAATTTTATAATATATAGAAATGACTTAAAGGGTAAGAACTCATCTAACTTCTTTTTATTTACTTTGTTTTGGGAGCACATCAGATCCTGCTCTAGACTTACTACTGGCTCTGTATCCAGAGATCATTTCTGGCTACATTACAACGTTCACTGCAGTTCTATTCACAGTAATCTAAATCTGGAAACAACCCAAGTGCTCAAGAATGGCTTACCAGAGAAAGAAACTATGGTATATCTACACAATGGAGTACTACTTGGTATAAGGAAAAATTTAATTATGTAAATTTACTGCTATGTGCATGGATTTGGAGAGTATCATGATGAATGAACTTAGAAGGAGGGGGCAGACACGATCAATGTGGGTTAATCGATCAATCAAATGTGGGTTATAAATAAACAAAGCAGGGGAATATCAAAATCTCAAAGGCAATAGAGAAAGATACTGGGCTTCACTAGGAAACTTCTCTACCGGGAAGAGAAATGGAGGAACTGGGAAACAGATACTCTGGTAAAGAGTGTAGTACTGAAATGTTTTATGCAAGAAATGCTACCATTAACAATATTGTAAACTACAGTGCCTAAAATAAAATTAAATTTAAAAAATATTTTAAATAAATGAGCAAATTTTGAGAATTGTACAACCTAGAACTAGATAGTAATAAAAAGCTTTAAAAGACAATCACAAGTACAGAAATCAAAATCATTACTTAGAACGAAAGTCCAGGACCAGATGATCTCACTAATGAATTCTACAAAACCTTCACAGAAGACCTGCTGTCCATCATGGTTAAACTCTTTCAAACACTAGAAAGGAGTGGAAAATGCTTTATAGAAATACTACCCAAATACTTTCTATGAGGTCAGTGGGTCACTGGTCACTGTCCTCCCATTGTTCATCGATTTTCTCAAGCGGGCCCAGTAACATCTCCATTGTGAGACTTCTTATTACTGTGTTTGGCATATCAAATACGTCACGGGTATCTTGCCAGGCTTTGCTGTGCAGGCGAGATACTCTCAGTAACTTGCCTGTCTCTCCGAGAGGGGCGGAGGCATCAAACTAGGGTCGGCCATGTTGGCTGCGTGTAAAGCAGACGCCCTACCTGCTGTGCTATTGCTCCTCTAAGGAGAAAGAAACGGGTTTGACTAGTCCCACAATAGTCTATTTGTAAACCTGAATCGAGCCATTTATTTAGATAATAACAAACAGGGTGGGGCAATGGCCTTAACAGTGGCTGACCCAGGTTCAGTCCCCAACACTTCAAATAGTCACCTGAGTTCTACCAGGATTGTTCCATGAGCACAGAGTCAGGAGTAAGCCCTGAGCACTGTTGGGTGTGAAACAAAACCAAAAAAATATAAATAGTAAAAATAATAAAAAGTATTCCTAGGGTCTGGAGATAGTATAGCAGGTAGGACACTTGCCTTGCAAATAGTCAACCTGGGTTCAATCCCAGAACCCCAAGATCTGCCAGCAGTTCCCCTGCATGCAAAGCCATGAAGGACCAGAAAGACAGTACAGCAGGGAGGGTGTTTTGCCTTGCGGCCTTGCAGCCAACCCAAGTTTGATCTCCATCATCCCATATGGGTCCCTGAGCATCACCTGGCACCAGGTGTGATCCAAAAAGCAAAAAAAAAAGTAATGCCTGAGCACCACCCCAACCCACCCTCAAAAAGTATTCCTACTAGTACCAAGACTGTAGTTCTAGTAAGAAACCGGGGGAAATTAATTCTCCTGAAAAAGGATGGTCTCTCCATTTCCCTTCTGATTATATCACCTGTCATAAGAATCTTATTTTTTTGTTCTTGGGGTGCCACACTAAGCTCAGAGCTTAGCCCTGTTAGGGCACAGAGGTCAGTATCATTCTGAAATGCAAGCTAGAAAAGGACAACATAAAAATGGAAACTATAGACCAAAATCTTTGATAAACATAGACGCCAAAGTCCTCAGCAAGATTTGGCAAATGGAAAACAAATACACACTAAAAGAATCATTCATTCAAGGGCTAAAGCAATAGCACACTGGGTAGGGCACTTGCTTTGCATGTGGCTGACCTAGGCTTGGTTCCTGGCACACGTCTGGTCACACTACTAGCCCACCAGAGGTGATCCCTGAGTGCAGAGCCATTAGTATACCCCGAGAACAGCAGGTGTGTCCCCTCCCCAAAAAAGAAAAATTATCATCCATCCTGGCCAAGTCAGTTTTATCCCAGAGGTGCAAGGATACTTCAACATACCTAAATAACTTAATGTAATATACCACCTGAAAAAAATAATGAAAACACAGGATCATGTTCAGAAGTGCTCAAAAAGCCTTTGACAAACTTCAATACCCATTTACGCTTAAAAATCTCAACAAATTAAAAGTATAAATAACATATAGCAACATAAAAAGGACAATATAACACAAAACCCACAGCAAACAATACACAATGATGATAAACTGAAAGTTTTTCCCTTATGATTCGTAACTGGGAAGAATGTTTTTGTTGTTTTCTTTTCTTTTCTTCCAAAACTGGAAAGACAGTTTTGGAAGTCTGAACTAGAGCAATTAGAAATAAAATGATATAAAAGAAGTCCAAATTGGAAAGAAGTAAAACTATTGTTATTGGTGGGTAGCTTGATAATATACAGGGAAAACTCCATCCCAAAATGACTGGAAATAATTAATGAGTTCAGTCAAGTGTCAGGATGAAATTCAATACACCTAATTCATTGCATTTTATACACAAACAATGAGTTTGAGGAAGAGGGAATTTGAAAAATTATTCATTTACACACACATATGTATATATAATACCTGAAAGTAAGCCTGACAAAGGAGATGAAATATCTATACTCTCAAAATGATAAAACATTACTAAGAAGGGGAGCGGTAGAGAGATAGTACAGAGGCTAACGTGCTTGCCTTGCATGCTGTAGACTCCAGTTCAATTCCCAACATCACACATGGTGCTCCAAGTGACCAGGGGTCATTCTTCAGCACAGAACCAGAAACAGACTCTGAGAACTTCTGAACATGGCACCAAATCCAAATACTACACCCCTGATTTAAAAAAAAAAACAGAATAAGTGGAAATTCATCCCATTCTCATGGACTGGAAAAATACAGTTTAGAAATAGTGATCAATAGGGGTCAAGGAGATGACTCAAAGTGGGGGAGCACACTTTTCTTATAGAAACACCAGTTTTGATCCCCAGCACTATCTAGTCCCTGAGCACCACTAGGAGTGGCTCTGAAAATAAACAAAAATGAAGATATTACCTAGAGCAACTGATAAATTTTATGCCTTTTCTATCAAAATGCCAATGGTTTTTTCCAAGGAAATAGAATAAACATTCTAAAATTTGCAGGGAATCACAAAAGACCATACATATCCCAAGCAAATTTGAGAAAAGAAATTAAAATAAAGGAATCATACTCAGTGATTTCAAACTATAATATGAAGTAATAGTGGTTAAAACTGTAAAATTAGACAAAAACAGGCACATAGACTAATGATTTGAAATGCAGAACCCAGAAATGAGCCCATACATGTATGGACATGAAATCTACGATAAAGGTGTCAAAGCCAGAAAACAGCTGAAAGAACCTCTTCAACAAAGGGTACAGAGAAAAAACTGGACTGTCATTTGTAAAGAAAAATAAAACATGGTCACCATTGAACACTACACATGAAAATTAACTCCAATTGGGTTAAAGAGTTATATATCCCACCTGAAACCATAGAATACGAAGAAGAAAGCATAGGTGACACACTCCAGGATCGTAATCTTTGAGTTGTATTTGGAAACTCAACTTCAATGAAAAGAACAAACAAGAAGAGTTGCATCACATTAAAATATTTCACACTGCAGAGCTGGAGAGATAGTACAGTGGATAAGACCTTGTCTTGCGTGGGGCCACCCAGGTCAGCCCCACCAGAAGTGATCTCTGAGCAGAGAGCCAGGAGTAAGCCCTGAACATTGCTGGGTGTGGAACCTCTAAATCAAAACAAAAACAACTTTCAGGCTGCAAAAGATAACCACAAAAACCAAAAAGACAACTTAGCAGTGGGAGAAGATATTTTCACATCATACATCTGATAAGGGGTTAAAAATCTATACAGAACTCCCATGATTGCATAACAACCACCGCCCCATCCTTACCAAGCAACTCAATAAAACATGGGGCTTAAAAAAGTTTATTTGTCACAGAGGACCTAATGATGGCCCATAGAGACATAAAAAAAAGCTCAGCATCATTTGTTATTAAAAAATTGCAAGTTGAAACCACAATGAAATATGAGACAATTTTTTTAAAGAAGCCAATTTATTTTGCTTATTATTTTTTTTCTTTTTTGGGTCACACCCGGCAATGCTCAGGGGTTACTCCTGACTTTGCACTCAGGAATTACTCCTGATGGTGCTTGGAAGACCATATGGGATGCTGGGGATCAAACGCGGGTCAGCTGCATGCAAGGCAAATGCCCTACCTGCTGTGCTATCGCTCCGGCCCCTATAATACAATTAAAAAAAATCACTGGATACTGACCACAGAAATAAGGTTAGCAGAGGAGGGGACAGGTGTGGGAGAAGCTTTGATGTACTGTGGTGGCAGAATGTTGGTAAAGTGAAGGTAGATGTAGTATATGTGTGTGTGTGTGTGTGTGTGTGTGTGTGTGTGTGTGTGCGTGT
Organism: Sorex fumeus; assembly: GCF_029834395.1. Lineage (NCBI taxonomy): Eukaryota > Metazoa > Chordata > Mammalia > Eulipotyphla > Soricidae > Sorex > Sorex fumeus. Next base: position 3,659,547 of record NW_026606060.1, on the reverse strand, counting down.
GTGTGTGTTTGTATAAAACTTAATTTAAATACTGTGGTTTACAAAATTGTTGATAGTACAGTTGTTCTGGGAATTTAGTGTTGCAACACCACTCCCACCACCAGTGTGACCTTCCCTCCATCAATGTCCCCTGTTTCCCACCCACCTCCAAATTTACTTCCTTAACAGGCACAAAATACTTTATTTTATAGAGCTTGTTACATCAAAATATAGTTCAATAAGAGAAAATTTATGAAATCCACAATGGTGTTATTAAAATTGTCTGAGTACTTGCTGAGCTGGTTGCTGCTATCTGAGTCTTCAGCAGTGTTGTTTTTGCTTTTTGAACTTACTGGGCTTCTGTGCAATTTCCCTGTTAATTTTCTGTGCTCCTACTGGGCTCTCAGTACTGTGGAATTTGGAAGTGTTGGCAGCTGTGTATAGGGCAGTGCACCCCAGTAACTCCAAGATCTGTAGGACAGGGTTGTTTCTCAGCTCAACCTCCTCCCAAGAAGGCCCTGGAATTTGATGGCTTGAAGGCTAGTGTACCTGTGAGTTTCATCAGCTTGGCATCTCTCCCAAGATTAATATATATGTATATATGTACATACATATGTACATATATATATGTGTGTGTGTGTGTGTGTGTGTGTCACTTGATCACTTTCACTTGACATCCCGTTACTTATTGATTTGCTCGAGCCGGTGCCGGTAACATCTCCATTTGTCCCTGTCACGTGCTAGTGTAGCCCAATGGCATCTAGGAACACAAAGAACCTCAAACCAATCGTTTAGGGTTCTGACAAAGAAGTCTGACCATATCATAGGTGGGCAGCCAGGCGTTCTTTTGACATCCCATGGATTCCAGTCGGTAAAGGCATTAATCCAGTGATCGTCTCCAAATCTCATTACATGTCTAGCCCATCTGATTTTTGATGCCTTGGCAAACGAGACAGAATCCCTGATTCTTAACAGTCAACGGAGGTCAGAACTCCAGATTCTTTTTTGTATTTGAGTGAAGCGTTATACTCCAAGCATAGCTCTTTTGATTCATCTTTGGGAGACTTGAATAGTATTCTCATCCTTTAGGGCCCAGATCTCTGAGGCATATGTTAATGCAGAAAGAACAGTGGAATTGAAGAGATATGCCTAGAGCCGGAGCTTCTTCATCCTCTTAACTCTTGAAGGCATTCCAAGCTGTTCTCTTCCTCCTGTGTTCTTGAAGGCATTCCAAGCTGCTCTCTTCCTCCTGCGCAACTCAGGTGCCAGGTCATTTGTCATGTTGACTTCTCAACCTAGGTACACATAACTGTTGCATTCGGAGACGTTCGTCCTGTTGAGAGCGAATGGAACATCAGGAATGAGACCGTTTCTCATAAACATTGTCTTCGTGAGATTCAGCTGTAGTCTGAATCTCACATGGTCGAAGTTGGCCATCATTTGTGCTGCTTGGCTAATGTTTGGTGTTATTAGAATGATGTCATCAGCAAGGCAGAGGTGGTGTAGTTGCCGACCATCTATCTTCACTCCCATTCCTTTCCATTCCAGTCGTCACATGATGTTCTCAAGGGTGGCACTGAAGAGTTATGGTGAAATGGCTTCACCCTAGTGAAACAAGGGATCCCTCTCTTGACATGGACGATTACTTCCCTGTAGAATGGTGAGATTCTGGTAGTGAATCCGTAGTGTAGCTCATGGAGGATTCTGATGTATTGAGTTTGAATGCTCTGTTTGGCTAGGGCTTCGACGACCCCCTCCGTCTCAACAGAATCAAAGGCCTTCTTTAAATCAATGAACGTTATAGACAGAGTGGCATTTTGAACTCCCAAGAAACCTCAATGAGCTTGGTTATCGTGTGGATATGGTCGATCGTGCTGAGTCCTTTGCAGAACCCGGCTTGCTCACATGGTTGCCCTTCATCCAGTGTTCTGCCAATCTTATTCAGGATGACTCGAATGAACAGCTTGTAGATGACAGACAACAGGCAGATCGGACGATAGTTGCCAATGTCATGGATGTCTCCCTTCTTGTATAGTAGTACAGTCCTGCTGGTTTTCCACTGGGATGGAACCTTGCATTCAGACAGGTAGCGTGTGAAGAGCTGAGCCAGTGTATTGATGAGTACTGACAGCAGGTTCTAAAGGTGTTCGTGTCTGACTTTGTCTGGGCCAGGTGCTATTCACTTCTTTACCAATGAAATGGCGTGTTGGATTTTGGAAGGGAGAACATTGGAACAACATACCCATCCTGTGTAATTTGGTATGTGGGCAGGTGGATGTGGCTATCGAAGAGATCCAAGTAGAAATCATGGATAATCTTCTCCATTGCCCTTCTGGAAGATGTGATAGATCCATCAGGACATCGGAGGGCAGTCATTTTGGTCTTGTAGTTGGCAAAGGACAGGCAGGCGTTGCAAATGCTTTTCCTGGCTTCTACCACATCTGCCAGCACTGCTGCTCTTCTCTCTTTGAGGTCTTCCTTTATTGCTTCTCTGCACTGCTTTGCGAGCTCGGACGTTGGCTTGTGGTTGCCTGAGGCTTGCGCCAAGCCACGTTGGCGAATGAGCTTGAGAGTTTCCGATGACAGGCATTTTTTTGGTGGCTATCTTTCTCTTGGTGTTCCTCGCACAATCATGGAGGTGCTGAATCAGTCGATCGTATTCCTCGTCAATGTTGTCAACGATGGCATTTTCCCCTGTTGCCGCAATAGTGCCAAATATATATAAGCATATATATATATATACTAATACAATCTCCTGAGATTAGTATATATGTACATTATATCATATGTACATATGTAACTGTATATAACTATATGTATTAGTATGTATATGTACATATATATTATGCAAACAATTAGTTTGAGAAAAGGAAATTTGAAAAATTATATATGTATATTTATTTTTTTCTGTCTTTGGAAATATATATATACTTAATATAAAATTACTCCCCTAAAACATGTAATCTTGCAAAAAATTATCTTAAAAAATTGAAAAAATTTGCTCTTCTTTTCGTACTAATCCTTTCTTCTTTTTCCTAGAAATGTCTGACTACATTTCCTTTGGTCAAACTCTTTATTGGTTAGTTTCTCACACATTATTAAACACATATTTGACAATAGGTTGTGAGTATGATGGAAACTAATTGAAAAGCTAACTTGAAAACAGAACTCACTCAAATAAAGAAAGCAAAAAAAACTACTTGAACCACACACAAAGTCATTGTTAAAGCAAGTAACAAATGGTAATGGTAATGTTTTAAAAACTGTATTTCAAAATACAAAAGCACTCTCTGAAAAAAAATAGAAATTTTTTAAATGGGGAGCTATAGATATGAATGGACTCTAAAATGCATTCTTAGTGAAAGAGGTATAACGCATGAAAATCTATAGCAGTATAAAACACTTATGTGCAATTCTAGAATGGGAAAAACAACCCATGGTGATGGAAGTCAGGCCAGGGACTGAAGAGATAATGCTGATTAAGGAGGTGCCCCAAAGAGTCATCTTGGAGAATAGATTCATGTGGACTTGAGTTTCTAAAACTCATAGGACATTCCTCATAGGAGTGTGTATGTGTGTGTGTGTGTGTGTGTGTGTGTGTGTGTGTGTGTACAGGCGTGGCGTGCACGCACTCAAGGATTAAGAGATAGTACAGGGCACAAGGCACTTGCCTTATATGAAGCCAACCCAGTTTGAACCCTGGCAACATATATGGTCTCCTCAGTACCACCAAGTGTGATCCCTGAGCCCTGCCAGGTGTGGCTCAACAGCCTCCTCAAATAAATAAATACAAATACTTAGTATTCTCAAGTTCATCACTGTATCACTGTCATCCTGCTGTTCATCAATTTCCTCGAGCAGATACCAGTAACGTCTCCTTTGTCTTAGCCCTGAGATTTTAGAAAGTGCCCCATTCGAGGTTCTTTCAAGGTCAGGGGAATGAGACCCATCATTGTTACTGGGTTTTGGCATATCGAATACGCCACGGGGAGTTTGCCAGACTCTGCTGTGCAGGCAGGATACTCTTGGTAGCTTGTCGGGTTCTCCAAGAGTAAGAACTAGATAATAAGATGTCTCATGGCCACAAATGTCTCAAGTCCATAAATGTACAAAAATGAGTTTAAACATATAAATGAGTTTATATATATATGTGGGGGGGTGTCTACTAACTATAGTTCACATATGTACAAACTAACACAAATAAAATAAAATTTATGTTCTTCAAAGGTTTTTGTTACAGATGGCGACATTTCCACCAACAGGTATGTCTTGATCTGTGCATCACTGCACATATATTTGCTGTACTATGGATTTATCTAAATGATCTTGGATCTCAATAGCTACTGCTAATCAGGAACTGGTGTAAAAAGTAGTGCAGGTTCAGTTGGCGTATTTCTGAGAAAACTGATTATATAAATAAGGTGAGCCTGACTGTCTTCCAGTTCTGATCCCAAGGGAGAGACTCTTCTTGCACAAATGCCATGTGTCCACAGTGGTGCCAAGGGAATTCACCGTTTCAGCAGACCTAATCCATTGCATTGCGTTGTGCCCTGCACTTTTATGGGACTCCCTGGCTTGTTTTCCCTGGCTTCCTAGGTGATGAGAGGTTGGACTAAACATCCAGACAGTTCCCTTTAGGGTTCACTGTGCCCGGGAGAGAAGTGGGGAGGGCCTGGGGCCTGGAAGCACCTCCTCCACGCCTCCATTTCTGCCAGTTAGAGAGCCTCTGGCACTCCTTTGTGATCAGCCAGCCCTGGAAAGGCTGTGGCAGATGGCTCATTAGCATAATTCACAGAGCTTGATGGGGTCTTGGGTGCAAACCCAGGCGTGACCAAGCTGAGAGCAGCTGCATCTAACGCAGCATGTGGAGCCAACAATAGGCTGTACCCACACCCCCATGTTGACCTTTCCGACAGAAAGCATGGTTCAGAACAGATGGCAGCAGGAACCCAAGGGGAAAGCCCTCCCAATCAGGCCGAAGTCCCTTTTCCAGCCTCCGGGCCTGGCCCTCAGTGCAGACAGGATGCTCCACATTCCCACTGTGCCCCTCTCCTAGGAGGTGTTCTCCAGGTGGGCCCTAGCCCTGCGGGGGCTATTCCAAGCAACCCTAGTTGTAGGGAAGTTTGATGATTTTGGCATTTTGTAGCTGCTTCCTAACCGTGGCAAGACATCTCTCCTAACAACTCAATTTCAGGACCCTCACCTGGGCCCTCCCTGATGTGCCTTCCTTATGTGATTGCGCCCTCCCTGATGACTAGAATCAGTCACTAACTTAGAGGGATGTGGGTGGGACAGCGGGTTCATCTGACATAAACATTGAATACTTGTTTTAGTGACTTTTGCTTGTGAGTCACACCAAGCAGTGTTCATAACATATTCCTGTCTCTGCACTCAGAGATTATTCCTGGTGGGTTCAAAGGACCATATGGGGTGCCAGGGATCAATTCAAGGCCAAGAGCCGCTGTACTATCTCTCCAGCCCCAATGTAGAATGTTTTGAATCAAAAAGAGAAATAGATGATAATTTTAGAGTAGAAATATGTCATTGAATCAGGATTCTTCTTTGAGATAAAACCTCATTTTGGTTAGGGAAATTCTGGCCATCAGGGAGGGCAGGGACTAGGCAAAATAGCCCAAAAAAAGTCCCCCCCCCTTTTTTTTTATCTCAGGCTCTAAATACATACATTTAACTCCTAAATGTTTCCTACTTTTCTAACTCAACAAATATTCTTAATCACCAGGAAAGTCGGGTTTGAACTTGGACTTCACAGACTACTCAGAGTTCTAGGAATGTTTTGTTTGTTTTGTTTTTAAGTTTGGAGACTGTATCCGGCATGCTCAGGGGTGATTGCTGACTTTGTGGTCAGGAATGACCCTGACGGTGCTCAGTGGACAGGTGCAGTGCTGGGGATTGAAGCACGGTCAGCCGCTGTGTGCATACTATGTCTCGGGCTCTTAGAGTTCTGAACCAGAGTGCAGTGTCCAGAGAGGACAAGGCCCGTCACTGACTCATTCCACCCTAGCCCTGTCCTTGCTTCCTACACAATTCTGTCCCCCACTAGGAAGCCCCTTGCAGACCTGGAAAGATGTCCCTATTCTTCGATCAAGAACTGAAGGCGCTCCCGTCCCGGGCTTCTATGGAGACCATATGATCAGCACCACAAAAATTTATTATTTTATCTAAATTATGCAGATGGGAAAGTCTGGATAATTACGTTTCTTGGCCTATTGATCAAGTCACAATCGCCATACTCCACACAGTCCAGTGCCCAGAATTGGCACCTTCTCACCTGATCTAAGAGAAATACGGCACTGGGGCAGACCTCTGGTGATGAAAAGGTACTTCACACCCAGAGGACATGAGAATTCAAAATAATAGCAATTAAGAGAGGAAAGGGAATTGAGCTATGCGTGAGAGTAAACAAACAAACAAACAAACAAAAAAACCCTTTGAAAACAGAGACAGTTTTTACTTTAGTTTTTTTTTAAGCCATAACTTGTGTGCCCCACTGCGATATTTCTACCACCCTCCACCTCCCAACCTTCAGTGAAGTCTCTGTTGCACAAGAGCCACGTATGAATCAGTGTCAGAAAGTGTGTGAAGGTGGAGGATAGGGCAGGAGGCAAGAAGAGAGGCTGGAGAGTCGTACAGGCAGCCTGACTAGGGAGGCAGAGCATTACCCACAAACTCTGCCAAGATGAGCTGAAAGCTCAGATTTACCAGGTACCTGCCCTTGGGACTTATAAAGAAAATTTGAGGAAGAACCTGAACTTTAAACAAATTAAGGAATGAGTCAATCTTGGGCAGCTCTAAAGGGCAGTGTGACCCTAGTAATATTATAAAGTATGTCTTTGGAGCTAGATATTTTTAAAGTATGTATTTCAAAAATATATAGCCGAATATGACATATTTAAAGTCAAATTTTAAAAAAAATCTGTTCTGGGCTGGAGCAATAGAACAGAGGGTACGGTGTTTGCCTTGCACACGGCTAACCCGGGTTTGATTTCCAGCATCTCATATGGTCCGCTGAGCACCGCCAGTAGTAATTCCTGAGTGCAAAGCCAGAAGTAACCCCTGAGCATTGCAAGTGTGATCCAAAAAGCAAAAAAAAAAAAAAAAGTAAATAAATAAATTAATTTTTTTTAAAAAAAAAATGTGTTCTTTAGGGGACTGCATCTAATATTCTAACCTTCTCTATTCAAGGAGCTTCCTTGCTGGTGCCATGCCAGATGGCAATTTCAGAGGTGACGCTGACTAGCTAGCAGGTTTCAGAGTCTCAGTTGTCCCTGGATTTGTTGATTGTGCTAGGCCTGGTCCCTGGGGTCCTGTCCCTCAGCGCTGCACACCTCAGTGCTGGTGGCTGCTCGGGCACTTTCGTCCATTCCCCTCTTAGTCACGTTGTGCTCCCTGCCAGAGTGAGCACCATGCCTACCTAGAAGTCTGGTCAGCACACTCTGTTTTGAGTGCTCGTTCCTATTTTAATTTTTAGAGCCATTGCAGGCTGTAGAGATCTAACTCTTCAGACCTTAATATAATAGGCCCCATTTTTCTCCCAGAATATTCTTTTCAGTATGATAAAAGTTTGCATTAGGTAAATGCTGTTCATTTAGGGATTCTCTCTTTTGATGTGTGCAGGAAAAAATACAGCTTACTACCAAAAATATGTCTGAAAATCTTCCTTTAGGGGGAGAGGTTTCTAGAATATAAACAGAACTGTTTTTGCAACACTGACTGCATATCCAAGCAATTGCAGAGATTTAAGACAAAAGCAAGTTTGAAAGCACTATCCTTGGCCAATTGACTCAGAGCCTTCAGGAGTGGAACCTGCATGACTGACTTTGCTAAGCTCCACAGCACATCAGCAACTTCATTACAAAGGAGGGAAAAGAGAAAGGTGTACTTCCTTATGCACAGATGCACAGCTTTATCGAAGAGTTTAACTTTGCCTTAAAAAGTAAGCCAAGCAGCTGGGATAGAGAAGGGACCACCAAGTCAATCAATGATGGTTGGAGGGATTGCTTGGGATGGGAGATGTGTGCTGAAAGTAGACCAAGGACCAAACGTGATAGCCTCTCAGTATCTGTGTTGCAAACCATAATGTTCAAAAGTAGAGAGAGAGAGTATGGGGGAAATTGCCATAGAGGCAGGGGGAGAGTTGGGATGGGGGGTGGCACTGGGGACATTGGTGGTGGAGAATGTGCACTGATGGAGGATGGGTGTTTGATCATTGTATGACTGAAACTCAAACATGAAAGCTTTGTAACTGTCTCTCACAGTAATTAAAAAAAAACATAATAAAAAAAAGAAAAGCAAGCCAAGGGGAGGAGACGACTCCATGGCTAAAAAGCCTCTGAACATGAGATCGTGCGTTAAATCTCTGGTGCTTTCTGCTGCTGGGGCCCGCAGCTTTGCTGTGCATGATCCCTGCTGCTCTGGGTAGTTTCCTGGCCACACTGCAGCCAAGTGTACAAAAGTCCAATTCAGATAGAGAAGGGAGCACCAAATAAAGGGTGTTGGGAGGATCCTCCCAGGATGGGAGAAGCATGCTGAAAGTAGACTATAGATCAAACATGACTGCCACTCAGTGCCTCTTTTGCAAACCTGAACACCCAAAAGGGGAGAGAACAAAGGGGAATGCCCTGCCACAGAGGCAGCGTGGGATGGGAGGATGGGGGTTGGGAAGGATACTGGGATCCGTGGTGGTGGAAAATGGGCACTGGTGGAGGGATGGGTATTTGATCGTTGTATAATTGAAACCCAAGCACAAAATCTTGTAAGTCTACAACTGTACCTCATGGTGTCTCACTAATAAAAATTAAAAAAAAAAAAAAAGGTGCAACTGAGTGAACAGAGCGACTGAGAAAAAAATGTGAGAACACCCTGGCTAGAGCACCATTCCCTGGGAGCCCGCATGCAGCAGGGTGCTAGAGGCATCTGGGTTTCACAGAGCACCACACCCAAGGGTGTGTGTGACCCTAGTTATCACATCAAAGGGCTAGAGACTGGGGTCAGCAGGGAAGGCATTTGTGGAGCTTGTGAATGAACTGCATTTGACCCCAAACAGTGCCAGGAGTGACCTCTGAGCAAGGAGCAGCAATCGCCAGGTGTGGCCCAAAAGCATGAGACAAATATATAGAGGGAAGGGAAGGGCAATATGAAGCCAGACTCTCTTCTTCCGCTTCATGTGATTAATATCCAAATCGACTTCCTGTAATTCCTTAATTCCTGCGATTTTCTCTTTCTTTCTTTCTTTCTTTCTTTCTTTCTTTCTTTCTTTTTTCCTTTCTTCCTTTCTTTCTTCCTTTCTCTCTTTCCTCTTTTTCTCACATTCCTACTTTGATATTCTAGAGTCAGTGAATTGACCTTTGTTCTTTTTTGTCTGAAAATGTACATTAGCTAGGATATTTTCATTGCCAATGATCAAAATGTTAAGAAAAAATGGATTTTCTGGTCTACATAACTAACAAGTAAAGGGATTGGACACCTCTCAAGCATGCTGGGAGCACAACTCAGACTGTCTTTCAGTTTAGAACTTATTAGTATTATTATTACTCATATTTGTTGTTTTTGTTTTTTTGTGGTGCTCAGGGCCCACTCCCAGCTCTGCTTTCAGGGCTCATTCCTGGAGGGTTCAGGGGACCATATGGGGTGCTGGGAATCAAACCTGGGTTGGCTGCATGCAGGGCAAGTACTCTACTCACTATAGTATCTCATGACTGATATTTTTAAATCCCTCCTGCTATTTATCAGGAGCCAAAACAAAAGTTCTTTCCTGGGTGGTGGGTGACTTCTGCTCAGGCTCCAGCACCACAGCCAGGCGCCACGAGGCAGGAAGCCCAACAAGGACTTCTTGAATTTGAATGTGCTTCCCATCTAAGGCAAGGCACCAAACAGAGTCCTCCCACTTCCCACTGGATTCGGAAACAGAAAGCCAGAAAAACCAGCACAGGGACCACCATTTTGAGAACCCATTTTGCAGACCTCTTAATCTGGGTTCTTCAGTGCTTCTACCCTAAGCCCTGTCATGTGGTTTTTCCCTTGTCAAGGGCAGAAATCCACCAGTTTTCTGTGGATTGGTGACTTTCCTGCTAACAAACTCAACTGTGATGGCTTCCCTCCACAGAGGCACCCTACAGCAATTAAGTTCACATCCTTCTAGCTTCTCTTTCCTACCAGTGCTCAACCAAAGTTGCGGATCTGAGTTCTCCAGGACAAACTAGGACGTTGTTAACTGTTAAAAGGGGAGTGGATACTAAGGAGCACCCAGGTACCACAGGTGCCCCTACAAATGAGGAAGAGTGTGGTGAGGTTCTAGATGATCTTCATCCCCTTTAAGACTTAGGTCTGGGCTTATCTGGAGGAACTGGCACAATGAATTTACTCTGAGTCACTGGGTTTGAGAGATGACACTGTTATATCCGGGTTCTGGGTTTCCCGTTTTCGGAGAGACCAGTTCCACAAGTGAGAATGCAAAAGCAAAGGAACCTTTTATGCTAGCTCAAGCTAGGGTCCAAGCGTCATCTAACACAGTAAAGTCTTGACCAGGACCCCGACTCTAGTTCCAGGGAGCATTATTTGGCATATAGTTACATAAGCAACGTTGGCAGTTTCCCCAATAATTGCAACGAAGGAAGCAGTCACAAGAAACAGACGCAAGTCTGTGAGCTAATTGGTCATGCCCACCTGCTGTGCCCAAGATACCCTACTTATCATGGGACTGCCTAGAGGCGTCTAGGGGATTTCCAGCTTCAGCCAAGGACAGTCTCAAGAAATTCTTTGGCCTACTGCTTGTTTTGCCAAAGTGCAGCCTGTCATGGCACGTAGGAGGTTCTTTCTAGGTCTTACAAGACGAATCTGGAACAGAACAGAGAGAGTCAAGATATAGGTGTTGGAGGCAAGGGGATGTCTCACGGTTAGTGGTGTATTCAGGTTTTGGCATTATCTCTGTTCCTTAGATACATATTTGAAGACTAGCAGCTAAGGAGCAAATAATATTTATAAGGATCCTTTCAGAAGATCCCCAAGAGATGGAAAGCAGGAAAACTGCATAAATGCAGATGGGGAAAGATTCTCTACCCATCTCTGAGAATTAATGGATTTTTCAGGGAAGTGTTTGGTGGGTTGGTGGAGTTACTTTTCAGAGGTCAATAGGCCCATATTGCAGGGAATTCAGCAGCATTACACTGAGAGAAATAGGGAAGCATATCTGGGGTTGGGGTGCTCCATGGCATGATAGAAGCTCCAGAATCATCACCCTGCCTCATTTCCACTGGCAGTTACAGGTACCATCAGGAGAGAAAGAAAATGATCAGATAATTGCTTTGAAATTACTCTCAGCTCCTGGAAGGCTCCACTGAACCTGCTAGTATTCATTGGAAAGGGAGGCTACAGGAAATAGACACCAGAGAGAGAACTGGGAGAACTGGTGCTTAGAAAAACTGTCATCTGACCCCATTCCAGTGGGGTACTTCTTGGAAATTCTGAGAAAAAGGGAAAATGACAATGTCCTTTCTGCTGTTCTGCCTTGATGAGCTTGAGTTGTGGCGGTTATTAAACTCAAGGAAAAAGCCAAGAGTTGCCATGCTGCTCAGTCCCCAACACTGCACGACCTCCCCCACAGTTCTGGGTCCCCTGAGCACCACCAATATGGCCTCTGTGCCCCACCCCATAACCTCCCACCACACTGAAAAGCCCAAACAGCACTGCATCCTAGGACCCTAGCACTGAATTGTTGACCAACTTGGCTGAGTATTGCTATGAATAGCACCATACCCCCTGGCTACCCCCTTGGGAGGAGTCTTTTTAAAAGGGGACAAAGGTAAGGTAAAGGTAAAGGCCCTCCTGTTGTTCGTCGATTTGCTCGAGCAAGCCCAGTAACGTCTCCATTGGAGACTTTGTTGTTACTGTGTCTGGCATGTCGAATACGTCACGGGGAGCTTGCCAGGCTCTGCTGTGCGGGCAAGATACTCTCAGTAGCTTGCCGGGCTCTCCGAGAGGGGCGGAGGAATCAAACTCGGGTAGGCCATGTTGGCTGCGTGCAAAGCAAACGCCCTACCGCTGTGCTATCTCGCTCCAGCCAACATGGCCAACCAAGTTTTTATTTATTATAATCACTGTGTTGGTTTCCTATTGCACTGCAAAAAATAACCATAAGCTGAAAACAAATTTAGAATTCTAGAAGTCAGAAAGCCACAGTTGAACTCACTGGGGTAAGACCCAGGGTTAGGGGGATATTGTGTTGTATCTTGCAGGCTTTAGGGGGAAATCCACTTCCTTGCCATTCCCAGATTCTAGACTAGATGTCATTCTTCAAGCCAATAGCAGTCATGAACTTCTTCTGCTATGTTCCTTTGCCCCCAGCATTCTGCCTCCTACTTTCGGTTAGAGAAACACTTATAATTACATTCCGTCAACTGTTAGAGGATCCAGGACAATCTCCCCACATCAAGGTTGTGGAATGTGGTGAAGGGCACGGGAGCAGACAAGATCCGACCTCGCAAAGCGGCCCAAGAAGCGAAGCCTTGCAAGTGGGAGTTACCTCGACAAAGTTGGCAAGAACAGGCTGTGAGCACAGGGTGTTCGGCCTTGAGCCTCACTCGACCTCCTAGTCACATGCGCAAGACACAGAAATCATCACTTACGTACTTACGCTTAGCAGGTCATCTTAACTGCAGTATCTAGGCTTGATTGGGATTGGGCTGGGGCAAAGCAGAGAAGAAAAGGTGATAGGCCCATATTGCTGAACTTCATGTGATCGAACCTTCCTCTAAAGCTGAGACCCTCTCTAAAATATGTGTGTACTCGGCAATAAAGTGGACAACCACCAGCTGCTCCCAGAGGGTATTTCTCCACCTGCCCATCATCCTTTGCCTCGTGTCTGCCCAAGCCTGCGCATCATGTCCAGGCACCTTGGGGAAAACTGTTCCCCAACATAAGGTTAGCTAATGAGAAGCCTTAGCTCTTTCTGAAACCCTTAGCTAAACTAGTCATATGAGAAAATGCATTGCAGGATTCAAGGACAAATATGAGGCCATCTTCGAGGACGTCATTATTCTGCTTACCACAATTCTGTTTCTACCCATTGTCTGTGTAGAAGGACACATTTCTTGGAAATTTATGCCTGCCTTCCTGAGTTGTCAAACTCTAGCCCTGTTTGTGTTCTTTGAGTTAGTTCATAATTCAGACCTGGTGGTAATGTTGGAATTGATTCCTTTCTATCCTGCAAAAAAGCAACTTTTTTTCCATTTACAATTCCTTTTAGCATCTATAGCACTGTAGCACTCTCCTCCTGCTGTTCATCAATTTGCTCGAGTAGGTACCAGTAATGTCTCCATTGTGAGACTTGTTGTTACTATTTTTGGCATATCAAATACGCCACGGGGAGCTTGCCAGGCTCTGCCGTGTGGGCAGGATACTCTCGGTAGCTTGCTGGGCTCTCTGAGAGGGACGGAGGAATTGAGACCGGGTCAGCCACGTGCAAGGCAAATGCCCTACCTGCTGTGCTACCACTCCAGCCCTTTAGCACCTGTACTCCAAATAATTGAAACTCTTTTGGTTTTTCTTTCATAGCTATAACATCTGTCTATTCCTTTGCACCAAATTTGTTAACGTGCTCAATTCTACATCTGTATGAGAATCATGATTATACCATTTTTCCCCCTGTGGTACAGACCACTTCTGAATGGCTGTGAAGGTTTTTCTGATATGAAACTTATATTACCTGCCCTCCCCACCGTACATGGAGTCTGAAGTTCAATGCCAAGTGCTGTGGTTTAGAAGTTTCCCTTTTTGCTTTCAGAATCCATTACATAATTGACCATCATTTGTCAGCTTTGGGTTCAAGAAGAGGGCTTCAGTTCTGGCATTGCCATCTTTGATTAAGTCTATTCAGTTTTTTTATGTACATAAATTACATCTTTATGAAAAAATATGGGAAAAATTGTGCATAAAAAAATAGCATCATTTACAGCCATACAGAATTGGAAGTACTTAATATCTAGTAATAGGCAACTTACTATTAAGACCTCAATACTAGGCAACTTAGAAAATTTATCCAATGGAACATCTTGTAGTCATCTTAAAGTGTACTTATGAAGACCATTTAGCAACATAGGCAAGTAGATTAGTGTAAAGAACAACAGATCCCATTAATTTGTAGGTGGCAAATGATGACAAGACATTTGGCAGTAGGTATGGTGGTGATATATCACTTGCATAATGACAGCTATACTGTTTTGTAAACTGGCAGTATTTCAGTAAAAATAATTTGCTTTGATGATTATAATTATATTAAAGAAAGATATATAGGGCTAGAGAAACAGAGGGGTTAAGGCACTTGTCTTGCATGCAACAAACTCTGGTTTGATCCCTAGTACCATATATGAACTTCTCAAGCACCACCAGGAATGACCCTTGAACACAGATCCAGCAGGAGCCCCAAGCACTGCTGGGTATGGTCCACCTCCCCCCACTTCAGCAGAAAGAAATACAAAAAGCACTAAAATTTAGGGTTATGGGAATTTGAGTGTTTTCTCGGTCAATTTTTTATTAAAATTATAATAATTTAATTAAGTTAATTAACTTTACCAAAACTCTTATTACAAAGTTGATGAAGAGAATCAAATTTAGGTCTGAAGATACTAAACAGATTTTTATAAACTGTGCTTCTATGATAGCTTCATTAAAAACATAAACCCCTATTTTTTTAAATATATTTTTAAGTATTAATCGGGTTGGAAACACAATTGATGAAGTCTTTTATTAAAGCAAGGGAAACAAAATTCTTTGAAAATTTATTACTTGAGCACACATAACTATTTAAGACTATAATAAAGGGGTTATAATAAAAAATAACTATAAAATTTTCAATACTTTCCCAACCACTTTAGTTTTCTAGGAAAGACTTAACTGTTAAGATTGATACATAAAGGACTGGGAGGTAGCTCAAAGAGCTAGAGCACATGTCTTGCATGTGGGAAACTCAGATTCAGTCCCCAACACCACATGGTTCCCTGAGCATTGGGTCAGGAGTAACCCTCAAGTATCTGGATGTGGCCCCCACAAAAAGGGATAAATACACGAAGTCTCGCATTTCACCCTTTGCTTTAGTCTCCCCTGTGAAAGCTTATATCGTCAGATCCTGTCCTTACTGGAAATGTTTATGATTGTTTCTTTCGTTTTTTGCATTAATTTTAATTTCATAACATTACACTAAAATAGCGTTTAGTTTTGTTCTGGGGTTTAAGGTGGGAGGCATCCTGTTCTCCTCACTCTAGCTATGGCCCTGAATCACACACAGACCGCCAGGAGCAGTTCTGGTAACTTAGCTCCTCAGAGCTGAGTTGGGGAATAAAGGCCCTCCCGTTGATCATCGATTTGCTCGAGCAGGCCCAGTAACGTCTCCATTGGAGACTTTGTTGTTACTGTGTCTGGCATATCGAATACGTCACGGGGGGCTTGCCAGGCTCTGCCGTGCGGGCGAGATACTCTCGGAAGCTTGCCGGGCTCTCCGAGAGGGGCGGAGGAATCGAACTCGGGTCCGCCATGTTGGCTGCGTGCAAGGCAAACGCCCTACCGCTGTGCTATCGCTCCAGCCCGAGTTGGGGAATAGTACTGAGAATATCCTTTTGTTAGGGTACCTTTTAATGCTTGGTGCTTGGACCTGGATGCCTGCGTTCTCCATTGCCACAAGTGTGTGTGGTGGGGGAGGGGCGAAGGGCAGTTAAGATAGAGAAGGGACCAGTATGACAATAATAGATATGATCACTGGACAAGAACTGAGTGTTGAAAGTAGGCAAAGGATGTATGTGATAATCTTTCAGTATCTGTGTTGCAAACCAAGGAGAGAGAGAGACAGAGACAGAGACAGAGACAGAGACAGAGAGACAGAGATACAGACAGACACACAGAGAGATACAGAGACACATTAAGAGAGAGAAAGAAGAAAAGTGTCTTCCCATAGAGGCAGGGGGTGGGAGGCAGGAGGGAAACTGGGAACATTGGTGGTGGGAAATGTACACTGGTGAAGGGACAAGGTGTTGAAACATTGTAAGACTGAAACCCAATCATGAACAACTTTGTAACTGTGTATTTCACTGTGATTTAATTTTTTTAAAAAAGAAAAAAAGAAGTAACCTTTTTAAGTCAAGCTGGGGGTGGGAAGGGAAGAGAGCAGAAACATTTGCACATTGATAAAATCTTACTCTATCACATATGTATGGGTTCCAAGTAAGAGTTCATTGGCATAGAGTCCAAAAGTTTTGTTTTTTCCTTATACATCGAAACTACCAATTTCAGCACAACTTATTTCTAGGTTCAGCAGGGTTGCTATACACATTACACAGGAAATTGATGGAATGAGCGTCTAGATCCCAGGTATCCTAAATGAGATTAGCCAAAGCTATGAAAAATAATATTCCTGCATAAGACTTAATAATGTTAATTAAGTCCAGTACTAATGAAAGGTTTTACTCAGGAAGGAAAAGGGGAGTGAAGCAAAATAGTGATTTTAGTAGACTTTGTTATTTGACATTCATTCACACCAGTTCCAGTTGAGTCTTTGTGTGTATCACCTCTCCCCGTTTTGGACCCGCACAGTAAGCTTATCACATGCTCTGCTTGCATGATATATTCAAATATCACCCCATGACCCAACCCGTCAATGAGTCATAACGAAACCTTCACTGGCACTTGTGCGATGCAAAACTTGTTCTCTCAGATAGGACTTGAATGGAGAGAATAAGCGATCTGCGTTGCTTCATTTCTCTGACTACATGGGCAGAAGGCATTGAAACTAAAGCCAGCTCGGAAGAGAGCCAACTCAAGAGAGACAAGAGAGACATTGAGTCCTGGTGACGGATGGTCTCCGTGCTGAGCCACCCAATGCCAGTGTTAACTGAAGAACTTTTTAGTCATGTGAACCAAAGCAATTCCTTTCCGCCCAAGTTCCTGTATGCTTTTGCTTAAGTTTAAATTGGATATTCTGTCATTTGTAATACAAAGAGATCTAACTCATATGACTGACAAGACTTTAAGCTTCTTAAGCAAAATATAATATGGCTCCTGTTGGGATCATCCTTAAATATTCAATCTGTTTAATTTCATTAGTCCAAGTTAAAGAATAATTAATATTTATGCTGTTTTTTTTTTGTAGGAGTACTGCTATTTATTCAGCCACTGATTAGCTGATTGAATTGGGCATGAACTCCACCTTACTTTTTTCCCCATTTTTTATAATTTTATTTATTGAATCACCGTGAGAGCAGTTACAAAGCTTTTGGGTCTAAGTCTCGGTCATACAATGAAACACCCGTACCTTCACCAGTGCCCATTCTTCACTCCCAAAAACCCTAGTATATCCCCATTCCACACCCTCCCCCAACCTTTGGGGCAGACGATTTCCACATTACTCTCTCTCTACTTTGATCACATTCAATATTTCGACACCAGACCCACCATTATTATTTGAGATTTTACCCCAACACTCAGATATGCTGAAAAGGCAACAATAGACAATTTGTGTTCTATTGCTGGTTATGAATAACATATGAAGTCGTGTGGCTGCAGTAGGGCCATGTGATTTTGAAATTCTGAAATTTTAACACTTAAATCTGGAGGGATTACTGCCAAAAGCCACTGGGTTTCAAGATTTGTTCCTGAGTGTCTGGGATCATGGCTGTTGAGCTGCTTTATCAGGAGCCAGAGAGGCCATTCGTGGGCGATGACTTGTGGTCTCGTTGGGGTGGGGAGGACAGGCCTGGCTCCATCCCATCCCGGGAAGCCCAACAAGTTTTGTCACTGCGGGCCCAAGCTTGACTGTCCAATGGCCTCTGGAGGATGACGGCCACTGAGCCGCCAAGAGGGAGCAGGTGGAGTGACAACACCCTTTCCTCCCTGGGGTGGCCCAGCGACAGTAACGTACTGTGGGGTCTGGACGCATTTCTGCCAAAAGCCACTGGGTTTTGAAATTTGTTTCTGAGTCTCTGGGATCATGGTCCTTAAGCAGCTTGATCAGAAGCCAGAGGCCATTCGTGGGCGATGACTTGAGGTCTCGTTGGGGTGGGGAGGACAAGCCCTGCTCCAACCCCATCCTGTGAGGCCCTGTGTGTCTCGTCACTGGGGGCCCAAACCTGACTATCCAGTGGCCTCTGAAGGATGGTGGCCACTGGGCCGCCAGGGGGAACAGGCCAAGGCCCAGCACCGGTAACCTACTTCAGGGACCGGACGCATTTCTACTTAAAGCCGCTTATTTCCGAGATTCGTTTCTGAGTCTCTGGGATCATGGCCATTAAGCAGTTCAATCAGGAACCAGAGAGGCCTTGCCTCCAATTATATAGATGAGCCGGAGGTGGTTTGTGGGTGTGTTTCCCACATACCTAACTTTTGGCTGTTTACTTTCTTGGTAAACTTTGCCCCAAGTTGTTGGAGTCTGGCCAAAGGCACAGCAGCAATTTTGGGGTATCTGGAAGTCTGAAGGCGCCATCAGGTTGCTGTTGCACTTGCCTCACAGGTACAGATTGACCTGCTGGCGGGCCATACCACCTTATGCTGTTATTTTTTTATTAAATCTCACATTTTAATAGAGAAAGAATCATGTTAATCATGGGAAATTGTTGAAAATTTAACTATTTGCACCCAAGAAAGATCAAATCTATTGATCTACTTATGTTTAAAAAAGAAGAAAATTGTTGTTAAAAAAAAGAAAATAAGTTGTTCACAATAGTTCATTACAGTTAATATTTCATCTTGGAGTCATTGTATAAGTCCTGTATAAGAGATTACAGGCATGTATGTTAAACCCAAACAAATGTGTGCTACTTTTGGTACATCAGTGGGCTAGAGCATAAGAGGTCCAGTGTTCCAGAACGTTCTGCGTTGCTCTCTTCCAAGAGCTTTATTTCATAGACTCTGGGTCTTGGCTGTTGATGGCGCCGGAGGCAGCTTGTGGGTGTGACTGCCAAACTGCTGGAACACTGGGGAGTTGTGGGGAGGAGAATCAAAGGAAAAGTCTTACAGCCTGATTCCCACAGCTCCTACCCCCAAAAGACCAATGCATCCTCTATCTTCAGGTGCAAGATCCCAGTGTGAATGGAATCGGAGGGGTGAGCTGTAGGAACGAAGAGATTCAGGTAGGCGAGCTGCATACCAGCCTCCATTACTACAAGAAGACCTGGCATCTGACCCTGTAGAGTGAGGGAAAAGCCAGAAGAAGTAGCAATTCACCTTTCAATCAGAAGTGAGAAGTTATGCTGAAGGCAAACTCTGGGTTCATTACAGCATCCAGCCATGGCCTGAAGACCCAACTGTTGGCAAGGTCATGAGTGGGAGAGAGGCAGAGGGGAGCCTCTGGACTGTTTCCCTCCCTCTTCTTCACTTGGTAAAACCAAGATCAACTGAGGTTTGCCTTCTTGCCACCATAGTCCATTCTCATCACCATAGTCCAACAGCTGCACCCACTCCCCACTCCCCACCCCAAGTCTATTCTACAGCCACAGAAACAAAGAATTGCAACACTAAAGCCACAGCACCACCTGCAGGAAAATAATAGAAGCTAGTCCCGTGTCCAGATAAAGCTCAGTGCCGGCCTTGCAAGCATACAGCCACAAGTTCAGTTCCCAACACCACACTACATGCCATCTGTCAGGTGCTATTCCTGCAACATTGCTGTTGTAATCCCTGATGTCACCACAAGAGTGTGGGATCTCCAGCCAGCACCACGTTTTTTCTATTTCTTTTTATTTTATATTTTATTTAAGACACCATAATTTATAATACTGTTATACATGACAAGGTTCAAGCATACGATGTTCCAACACACTCCCTCCACCAGCGTCCACTTTCCTCCACCATTGTCTCAGAAACACCACAGTTAAAGTGTGCAAGCATAACCCAGGTCTCTGACCCCCATTGAACACAATTATAATAATGATGATGATGATGATGATGATGATGATGATGATGCAAAACACCACACACAAGAGTATGAGTACGACAATCAACTGAACAGGAAGAACAGTTCAATATATGCAAACTTCGATCATCCAGTAATAATGAGGACTACAACAGTAATAAGATAGGAGAAATTATTTTTTGAAGAAGCAGCTAATTCAGCAGCATGCATCAGAGAAAAATTCTAGAGACAACTAGAACTTTGTCTGGATCGAATTTCTCACTGAGAGCAAATCTCCAGAAGGAAAGTGTACAGAATTGGAAGTGGCACAAAAAATGAAGAGCTATCATAATGAAACAAAGTCAGAGCATTAAAAATTTTTTCTTAAAATTTTTATAGGGCTGGAGCGATAGCATAGCGGTAGGGCGTTTGCCTTGCACGCAGCCAACATGGCCGATCCGAGTTCGATTCCTCCGCCCCTCTCGGAGAGCCCGGCAAGCTACCGAGAGTATATCACCCACTCAGCAGAGCCTGGCAAGCTACCCGTGACGTATTCGATATGCCAGACACAGTAACAACAAAGTCTCCAATGGAGACGTTACTGGGCCCGCTCGAGCAAATCGATGATCAACGGGAGGGCCTTTACTTTTACTTTTACTTTTATTAGTGAAACACCATGAGGTACAGTTGTAGACTTACAAATTTTTGTGCTTGGGTTTCAGTTATACAACGATTGAATACCCATCCCTCCACCAGTGCCCATTCTCCACTGCCACTGATCCCAGTATCTCTCCTACCCCCCATCCTCCCCCTCCCACCCTGACTCTGAGGCAGAGCATTCTCTTTTGTTCTCTCTCTCCTTTTTGGTGTTGTGACTTGCAAAAGAGGTATTGATGTTCCATCTATAGTCTACTTTCAGCATGCATCTCCCATCCTGGATGGATCCTCCCAACACTCTTGGTGTTCCCTTCTCTATCTGAGTTGCCTTTTCCCCCAGCATGTGCAGCAGGCCTCCAAACCATGGAGCAAACCTCCTGGTACTTATCTCGAAAGTCAGAGTATTTCAACTTAAGCACAGAAGCACAGAGAAGCAAGTCCAAGATACCAAAAAAATCACACGGTAGGCTTCATCAAAGAGATTGAATATCGTTTTTAAATTCAAAACAGAAATTCTGGGCATGAAGAACACATCGGTTGCACTAACAGGTAGACTCAGTTTTACAAAAGAATGAAGACTAGAAATTTAAGATAAGATTACAGAAATGACTCAAATGGAAGGAGAGAGAGAATTCTCAGGAAAAAATGTGAAAGGTATATGAGAAAGAGAAGACTCTATTAGAAGGTAAACACAAGGTATAGGGGGATGCCAGAGGTGGAGAGAGAGTGAGGAGAGATGGGGGTTGGTAGACACAAAATTCAAAGGAATAATAGTTCCGAACCTTCCAAACCCATGGAAAGAATTAGTCATAGACATCCAGGAACTGATAGCATACTCACCTGTTTGTTTGTTCATTTGCTTGCTAGTTTTTGGATACACTTGGCAGTCAGTGCTAAGCGCTAATTCCGAGTTTTGTGCTCAGGGATCACTCCTGGGAGTTCTCAGAGACCACATGCGGTGCCAGGGATTAAACTGGGATTGGGTATGTGAAAGTCAATGACCCAAATTTTATTTTATTTCATTTTATTTGGTTTTGGGGACACACCTGACTATGCTCAGGGGTGACTCCTGGCTCTCTGCTCAGAAATTACTCTTGAAAGTGGTCAGAGGATACGGGGGACAAAATCTGGGTTGGCCATGTGCAGCCAAACCTGGGTTGGAATGACAAGCAACCTAGCCATTTTAATAATTTAAAATTTAAAATTTTTTTAATGATTTAAAAACTGGAGCGATAGCACAGCGGGTAGGGCGTTCGCCTTACAAGCGGCCAACATGGCCAACCCGAGTTCGATTCCTCTGCCCCTCTCGGAGAGCCCGGCAAGCTACCGAGAGTATTCGATATGCCAGACACAGTAACAACCAAGTCTCCAATGGAGACGTTACTGGGCCCGCTCGAGCAAATCGACGATCAACGGGAGGGCCTTTACCTTACCTTACCTTAAAAACTTTTTAATCCAAAATGACCAATACCAAAATATATCAGGGATGGAGAGCTGGATGAAACACTTACTCTGCATGCAAGACATTTGATCCCTGATACCACATCACCCACTGCACTACATGGAGAGTGACCCAGGAGCACTGATAAGGAAGTAGCCTCTGAGCACATCTGACTGTGACCAACAAACAATAATATGCATCATTGTTAAATTATCAAAACTTAGTGCTAAGTTTTAAGTGGTAAGTGGTAGATTTAGTGGTAAGGCATACACCTCATACGCATGAGTCTGGGTTAGAACTCTAGCAACACACACACACACACACACACACACACACACACGAAATCAATGAGCAACAAAAGAAAATAGTGAAAGCTTCAAGAAAAAAGAAAACTAACTTTCAAAGGAACTCAATCATCAGGCTTTCATTGGACTTCTCAGCATAAATCCTATAGGCCAGAAGAGAGTGAAATGACATTCATATGCAAAAAGACAGAAACTGCCAGTCAAGAATATTTTACCCTGCAAACTTATTATTCAAAAAGAATGGAAAAATATATATTTTTCCCAGACAAATTACAAAGTAGAGTTTACCATGACAGAAATGCTCTACAGCAGGTTTGAAAGAGTTCTACATGAAAAGAAAACACAAAAGGTCACAGAATCTTGAGTATGAGTATAAACAGTAATGTAATAACAGAAACAAAACCAACTCAGGTACAAAAAAATCACAAAAAGATAAAAGGAAGGATGAAATAGAACCAGAATAGACAAATGAAGACAAGCTGATAGAAGCACAGGGGGAAAAATATTTTTAGATAAAGTATAATACAATCTGCATGATTGTATAATTCTGTAAATCTCTTCTTGCATCTCTGGGTATAGCCCCAGACCCTCAAGCACCACATGCTGTGCCCCCACTACAATAAAAATTATGAATAGAATAAAAATGAAGAAATGGAGATAATTATTAGGGAAAATCATCCACATGAAAAGGCAAATAGAAACAACTGGGAAAACAAACATCCAACAACCACAAAAACCCCAGATAGATAAAGCAACCAGAAAACAAAAATAGAATGACAGTGACAATAAGTAAGCCTTCCTGTAACAATAAATACCGTAGATATGAATGATCTGAATTCACCAATCAAACAACACAAAGTGACTAAGCTCACTTTCAAAACAAACAAATGAACAAAACCAGGATCTGGCCAAGGAAATAGCTCAAAAGGCATGTGCTAGGCTCCAACTTTGATCTCTGGTACCGTATGAGGCCCCAACCACCACCAAGCCTAGCCAGCACCACGTCACAGGGCCTGGTTACTAAGCCATCAGGCCCACAAGCACTGGGCCCTTTTGGGAGAGTCTTTCCCTCCAAAATTATAGGATCTTTCTATACTCTGCATATGAGGCACACATCAGATATAAAGACAAGATAAATTCAGAGTTCAAGGCCAGAGCAAGGTGTCCCAAACCAACAATGCAGAGAAAAAAAACCACAAATTCCATTGATCTTATCTGACAAAGTAGATTTTCAACTAAAGTGGGTAATAAGAGCCAAAAATGTATATATTGATCAACAGGTCAATCTAGCAAAGAGATGTAATGGTAATCCATATCAACACATATAATGTTCACACATATAAAGACATTCACACATATAATACAAAAAATTATATTAACAGTTGATGTATGTTAATATATCCCTTGATAGAGATATTGACAGAAATAGAGCAATTGTAAGTAGGGGAATTTTAATATACCACTTACATAAATGGACAGATCATCCAGTCAAAGATTAAGAAATAAATAATGGCATTAAATGAAGTAATTGAAGGGGCTGGAGAGACAGTACTGTGGGGAGGTGCTTGCCTTGCATGTGGTCAACCCAGGTTCTATTGCCAGCACCCCATTGGTCCCTCACTCCCCACCAGGAGTGATCCCTAAGTGCCTATCATAGCGGCAGGCTATGGGCGGGTCAATGTCAGGAGGGAAACCAGAGACATTGATGCTGGGAGATGGACACAGGTGAAAGGATTGATCTTGGAACATTGTATGACTGAAACCCAATCGCGAACAACTTTGTAATGGTGTATCCTATGGCAATTCAATTATAAAATCATTTAAATCTTTAAAAATAGTAAACCACCCATTTATTATTTTTTAATTTTGTTATTTAAATAAATCACCCATTTATTGTTTTTAATGCTTAATAAATTGGAAATAGATGGAATTTAATTTCAGCATAATAAAGGTCATTTAACAAACCAACAGTTAACATAATACTCAAGGGTGAACAAAGATGAAAAATTAAAAGCTTTTTCCTTAAAATTTTGAGCAAGATAAGGATGTCCAATCTCAATATTAATATTTAACAAAGGTTGCAATGGTGGTGGGATAGGTGTTGGAATATTGAATGAAATAAATCATGAACAACTTTATAAAAATAAATAAATACCTAAACATTTTTGCATCATAAAACAAAACAAAATACATAGATTTAGGAGTCCCAGCCAGATCAATTAGCAAAAAAAAAGTTATGAAAGGAAGTTAAATTGAAAAGAAGCAAAAGTACTGCTATTAGTGGGTGGGATGAAAACATACATAACTCTAATAAAAACATAGAAAATTCTGTACAAATCCACCCAAAAAATACTAGAACTAATTAATGAGTTCAGTTAACTAGCAGAATTCAAAACCAATTTACATAAATTTGTTGCACTTATTCATACAACCAATGAGTTGAGGGAAAGGGGATTTAAGAACATAATTCATTTACACTCACATCAAAAAAGAAAATACCTGAGTAAAACTAAAAAAAGAAGATGAAAAATCTATATATTTTAAAATAAAACAAAATGAAAGAGACAGAAGATACAAAAAATGAAAATACCCACAATCAATGACTGGAAGAAACAACATGGAAACGGCCATCTTTCCTAAAGCAATCTTCATAGTCAATACAACTGCCATCAAAACATCCATGGCATTTTTCAAGAAAATAGAACAAAGAGTTTTTGTTTGTTTTGTTTTGGGACCACACTTGGTGGTGCTCAGAACTTATTCCTGGCTCTGCTCTCAGTGATCACTTCCAGCCTCAGAACAAATAGTTAACAATTTCAGTCTCTGAATAGACAAAGCGTTCTGAAAGTGAAGGCATCATGCGCTCTATATTTAAGAGAAATAATTAAATGCAACTATACAAATGCAATATTGGTAGTATGATAGCACAGAAATAATAATATAAGACAATATAAATTAAAATTCTGGTATTAGAACAAGAACAGGCACAAAGTCAGATCAAATAGAGCGTCCAAAAATAAACCTACAGACACATGGACAATTTAATTGATGATAAAGGACTCAAGGGGCATATGATATTGAAGAGAAAGTATCTTTAACAAATGGTGCTAGGAAGTCTTGACTAACACATGCAAAAATATGAAACCAAATCACTATTTAAATACACACACAAAAAATGAATTCAAAATAAATTAGAGACTTAACCCAAACCTGAAACCTTAAAATACACATGAAAACAGAGGGGATACACTTCAGAATTGTATTTGGAGACTCAATGTCAGTGGCAAGGGAAATAAAAGTAAGAATAAAGAAATGGGACTATATCAAATTAGAAAGTATTTAAATGGCCAGAAAAATTATTCAACACAAAAAGGACAATCTAGGAACTAGGAGATTTTTGTGTATCACACATTTGCGAAAGGTTAATATCTAAAGTTATATTTATTTAGATTACATATGAAATTAAAATAAACTGATGGAAGTTTACATAAACTCCCACAACTCTACAACAACAAGCAATAAATAAACACCCAGTTTAAAAAATGGGTTAAAGACCTGAAAAGTAAATACTCAACATCATTTATTCTTTTTTATTTATATTTTTTAAGATTTTTATTAGTGAAACACCATGAGGTACAGTTGTAGATTTACAAATTTTTGTGCTTGGGTTTCAGTTATACAATGATCGAATTTATAAATTTATTCTTTTATATATATATAAATTTATTTACTGAATCACCGTGAGAGCAGTTACAAAGCTTTTGGATTTAAGTCTCAGTCATACAATGATAAAACACCCGTCCCTTCACCAGTGCACATTTTCCACCACCAAAAACCTCAGTATATCCCCCGTCCCACCCCTTCCCCCTACCTGTGTGGCAAATAGTTTCCACATTACTCTCTCTCTATTTTGATTACATTCAATATTTCAACACCAGACTCATCATTATTATTTGGGATTTTACCCCAACACTCACATCTGTCAAAAAGGCAATATTAGACAATTTGTTTTCTATTGCTGATAATGGGTGGAGGATGCTCAGCTCCGATCCGAGCAGGCTTGGAGATCTCAGCCCCGGGACCCGCATGCCTTTGTTCCTCTGCCGGTACCTTCATGCGTGTGGAGAGTGGTCTCAGCATGGTGGTGGCTGGTTCTGGAGGTCTTTGGCTGCCAGAGCCCTGGTTGGGGTGGGGAGGGAAACTCAACTTGCTCCCCTCCAAAGGGGCCTGGAGAGGACGGGGTTAAGATTCAGAGACTATAAAACCCAGCTCCCAGAAGAGAACAGCGCAGAGTTTCCTGCCTCTGTGCCTGGCTATCTCATTCCTACTTTGGACAAACTGGCAGGCTACCAAATGTAACCTGCCCACACGGCAGAGTCTGGCAAACTCCCCATGGCATACCCAATATGCCAAATACCGGTAACAATGATGGGTCTCATTCTCCTAACCCTGAAAGAGCCTTGAATATGGCACTTTTTAAAAAAAATCTCAGGGCTAGGATGAAGGAGAGGTTACTAGGGCCTGCTCGAGGCAATCGATGAACAACAGGATGGTCGTGATCATCATGATCGTGCTGATAATGAATAGCATATGATGTCTGAATTCTGAAATCTTAATAATTCTGAAATCTTAATAATTAAATCTGGCAGATGATATGATATGATACTCTACTTAGAGAACCCAATAACTTCCACCAAAAAACTCCTAGAAACAATAGACTCGTATAGTAAAGTTGCAGGTTATAAAATCAATACCCAAAAGTCCATGGCTTTCCTATACGCAAACAGTGAGAGAGAAGAAAGCAACATGAAAAAAACAATCCCATTCACAATTGTGCCCCAGAAAATCAAGTACCTAGGAATCAGCTTAACTAAGGAAGTAAAGGACCTGTACAAAGAAAACTACAAAACGCTACTTCAGGAAATAAAAGAGGACATGAGGAAATGGAAAGATATCCCCTGCTCATGGGTCGGGAGACTTAACATTGTCAAAATGGCAATACTACCGAAAGCATTGTATAAATTCAATGCAATCCTTATAAGGATACCCATGACATTCTTCAAAGAAATGGAGCAAACACTCTTGAAATTTATATGGAACAATAAGCCCCCACGAATAGCTAAAGCAATTCTTGGGAAAAAGAAAATGGGAGGAATCAACCTCCCGAACTTCAAACTGTACTACAAAGCAGTAATAATTAAAACAGCATGGTACTGGAACAAAGGCAGAACTGCAGACCAATGGAACAGGGTTGAATACACTGACATCTCTCCTCAATCATATGCTCATCTAATCTTTGATAAAGGTGCAAGTAATGTGAAGTGGAGTAAGGAAAGCCTCTTTAATAAATTGTGCTGGCATCACTGGACGGCTACATGCAAAAAAAATAGGCTCAGAACTCTGCCTAATACCATGTACAAAAGTAAGATCAAAATGGATTAAAGACCTCAACATCAGACCAGAAACCATAAGGTACATTGAAGATAACGTTGGCAAAACCCTCCATGACATTGAAGCTAATGGTATCTTCAAAGATGCCACGCCACTGGCCGAGCAAGTGAAAACAGAGATAGATAAATGGGACTATCTTAAACTAAGAAGCTTCTGCACCTCCAAAGAAACAGTGACCAAAGTACAAAGACAGTCTACAGAATGGGAAAGGATATTCACCGAATACACATCTGACAAGGGGTTGATATCCAGGATATACAAAATACTGGTTAAACTCCACAAGAAGAAAACATCCAACCCCATCCAAAAATGGGGCAATGAAATGAACAGAAACTTTCTCAAAGAAGAAATCTGAATGGCAAAAAAGCACATGAGAAAATGCTCTACATCATTAATCATCAGGGAGATGCAGATCAAAACCACAATGAGATACCATCTCACACCACAGAGACTGGCCCACATTCAAAAGAACAAAAGCAACCGATGCTGGCGTGGATGTGGCGAGAAAGGGACACTCCTTCACTGTTGGTGGGAATGTCCACTGGTTCAGCCCTTCTGGAAAACAGTATGGACGATTCTCAAAAAATTAGAAATTGAGCTCCCATTTGACCCAGCAATACCACTCCTGGGAATATATCCCAGAGAGGCAAAAATGTATAGTCGAAGTGATATCTGCACTTGTTTGTTCATTGCAGCACTCTTTACAATAGCCAGAAACTGGAAGAAACCTGAATGCCCAGTAACAGATGACTGGTTAAAGAAACTTTGGTACATCTACACAATGGAGTACTATGTAGCTCTTAGAAAAGATGAAGTCATGAAACTTACATACAAGTGGTACAATATGGAAAGTATCATGCTAAGCGAAATGAGTCAGAAAGAGAGGGATAGACATAGAAAGATTGCATTCATCTGGGGGATATAAAGTAACAAAGTATGAGATTAATACCCAAGAATAGCTGAGATCAGCACCAGGAGGATTACTCCATAACTTAGAGGCCAGCCGGGTATCCTAGAGGAAAGGGCAGTTCAGATAGAGAAGGGAGCACCAAATAAAGGATGTTTGGAGGATCCTCCCAGGAGGGGAGATGCATGTTGAAAGTAGACTATGGACTGAACATGTTTGCCACTCAATGCCTCTTTTGCAGACCACAACACCCAAAAGGAGAGAGAGAACACAGGGGATTGCCCTGCCACAGAGACAGGGGGGATGGGGGGATGGGGGTGGGAGGGATATTATCCATGGTGGTGGAAGATGGGCACTGGTGGAGGGATGGGTATCTGATCATTGTATGATTGAAACCAAAGAAAAAAAATTGTAAATCTACAACTTTAAAAAAAATAAAATAAAATAAAGGGAAAAAAAATAATTAAATCTGGAGGGATCTCTGCCCAAAGTTGCTACGTTCTGAGATTTGTTTCTAAGTCCCTGGGATCATGGATTACACAGCTTGTTGAGTAGCCAGAGGGCCTGATCGCTGGCAGCGTCTTGGGGTCTCATAGGGCTGGGTAAGAAAGGACTAGCCCTGTCCCCATCCCATGAGGCCCTACATGTCTCATCACTGCGGACCCCTACCTGGCTGTCCATTCGCCTCTGGAAGATGGCAGACCTCGAGCTGCCAGGGGGAACAGGCAATGGATCAGCACCTTTTCCCACCTGGGGTATCCTGGGGTTGGTAACCTAATGCAGAGTCCGGACGCATTTCTGCCAAAAGCCTCTGGGTTCCAAGATTTGTTTCTGAGACTCTGGGATCATGGCTTAAGCAACTTGTTCAACATCACTTATTCTTAGGAAAATGTAAACAACCACAGTGATGTATCACCTCACACCTGTGACAGTGAACTATATAAAAATATAGTGCTGCTGAGGATGTGGAGACAAAAATAGTGATAGAACATAGTTGGTGGGAATGTAAATTAGTGTAGCCTCCCTGGGAAATGACATGATGATTTCTTTAAAAAATACAAATGCTGGGGCTGGAGCAATAGCATGGCAGATATGGAAGTAATTCTAAGAAAAAAGATGGGAAGTATTTCATTTCCTGATTTTAAATTGTACTGCAAAGCTATAGAAATCACTGGAATAAAGATAGAGTTGGTTGGTTCTGGTATAGCCTTCCTGGCTTTTATCTTCACTTATTAAGCTTGGTGGGCTGTAACACTACTACTCCATGTGTCTTCGGTGCTCTGGGATGTTCTTGTAGATCACCCGAGCTTCCTGATAGAATCAGTCTCTAGAAGATGTGAGAGGCACCCCAAGATTGTGGGCTTCCTTTGAGGATATTGGTGACTGCGTGTACCATTGAAGGAACAGACATCTCTCTAAAGGTTCTAGTAGTGGAGAGCAGAGCTAGGGGCCAAAGGTCCCTGAAGAAGAGCTGGGGAGGTTGAGAAGGGAGACAGTGTGGGGTGCTGACTTGGAAGGAGTGGGGTCAGAGAGGGCAGAATTTCTGGTACTGGTATAAAGACAGATTCTCAGACCGATGGAACAGAATTGAAAGCCCAGAGATTAACTCTCAAATTTATGGACAGTTAATCTATGACAAAAATCTGGGTATATGAAGTGGAGGAAGGAAAGTTTTTTCAACAAAAGGCAGAGGGAAAACTGGATGTGTGAAAATGGACATGTGAAAAAAAATGAAACTGAAGCCAAATTTCACACCTTTCATAAAAATTAACTCAAGAAGACCTCTAGATTAGACCAGAATCTACAAAATTCACTAGAGAAAACATGGACATATGACTCACTGACAAACAAGCAACAGAAGCAAAAATGAACAAATGGACTACATCAAATAAACAAGGTCTTACATGGTTAAAAAAAAGAAAAAGAAGTAAAATTCAAGCTAAAATAAAAATAAAATTCAAGCTAAAATAAAATAAAATACTGAGTGACTGAATGGATAAAATATTTCCAAACAACACATAAGATAAAGGATTAAGCTAATACTCAAAATATATAAAGCACTAACTAACTCAACAACAACAAAAAAGTTCAATAACCCAACCAAAAATAGGGTGAGGAGATGAAGAGTTACTTTCATAAAGAGGACATATGAGTGGGTCAATAGATGTATGAAAAAGTGTCATCATTAGGAAAATACAAATCAAAATGACTCTGTGATATCATGCCATACTAGTGAGAATGACATATAACAGAAAGATTAGGTAAAGGTAAAAAGGTAAAGGCCCTCCTGTTGATCGTCGATTTGCTCGAGCAGGCCCAGTAACGTCTCCATTGGAGACTTTGTTGTTACTGTGTCTGGCATATCGAATACTCTCGGTAGCTTGCCGGGCTCTCCGAGAGGGGCGGAGGAATCGAACTCGGGTCGGCCATGTTGGCCACTTGTAAGGCGAACGCCCTACCGCTGTGCTATCGCTCCAGCCACAACAGAAAGATTAGAAACAATCATTATTGGTAGGGATATTGTTAAAAAAAAAAAAAAAGGAACACTCAATCTCTGTTGGTGGGAATGTCATCTGGCTCAGCCTCTATAGAAAACAATACAGAGATTTCTCCAAAAAGTAAGACTAGAATTTCCATAGAACTCAGCAATTCCTCTTCTTGGCATCTACCTCTCAAACACAGAACCATTCATTTGAAACATACACACATATTTATGCTCATTACAATGCTTAGTACAATAACCATTATTTGGAAATAATGCAAATGTCTAATGAGAGATCATGGATAAAGAAGTGGTGGTAGATATGCCCAATGGAATACTACACAGCTGCAAGAAAAGATAAAATCATACCATTCACTGCAACTTGTTTGGAACTGCAGGAAAAGGGAGTGTCTGGGCTGAGGAACTGGGCAGGGATCTGAGCCCAGCATGATGACTTCCTCTTTCCAAGAGCCAGGATCTCCCAGACGAGCTCCCCTTTCTGCTGCAATTATTCCTGGAGGGTAACCCATTAGATGGCTCTGTGTGAATTAGTTTATCCTGTTTTCCTGAATGTTGGAAAGAACCTAATAATTTGAAATCACTGCCTGCCTGGGAAAGAAAGCATAAAATGCGGGTGGAGAAGGAAAGAGAAAATTGAAGGCCCCAGACACGTTTATTGACTTCTGCTTGGCTGGTGACCAGCTCTGCCTATGGTGTCTTGGCACCATTCCGTGGTTCAAAGAAGACCCCACCCAGCGGAGAGCTGTTGGGCATGGCTGCATTGTACATGTAATGCCATGTAATAACTGGCTGGGGTGAATCAAATATAATGCCCAGCCCAGACCTATTAAATTTCCCCACAAAAGAGGCTTTAATCAGTCTTATCAGCTTGGTGCTCTGGTCTAAGAAGTCTGCTTTTGTCTCCTTGTATAAGAGACAATGGAACAGCCAGGACCGGCCTAGGTTCTGGAGCACAAAAAGCAAATTGTCCCCGAACAACAGACCATTCAAGGCCATGGGAGAGGAAAGGCAGGAGCGGCGGCATGAATCTACAAAAGTGCTCACTGTTAGTGGTCACAGGCCCAAGTGTTTAAATTCAGGCCACATTCCCGCTGGAGCTTCCAAAATATAGGGAGGACAGGAACAAAAAGACTCCAGTGTGCTCTGAGGGTCTATCTGGCTTTGCCTTCTGCAGGACGTACTCGTTCTCGCTCACTAAAAGGGAAAAGGAAGCTGCCACTTGGTTCTTTCCCTACACAAAGTCCCCGTCCACTGAGGTTGGATGAGCTTCACATGGCTAGAGAGAGAAGGGGCAAGCAGCTCCTCAACCATTGCCATGTGCACCTTAGGGTGCACAAGGAATGGGAGAGGAAAGCAGACAAAGGGCACTGAAGGAAGAGAGGAAAGAGGGCTCCTTCCCAGAGCTAATGAGAGGGTGGAATTTAAGTCAGCCAATTCAATTCCATTCAGGACACATTCGAACACCTTCTAGGAGACTAATGGAGACGCACCCAGTACAGAAACAAACACATAGATAAAGAATGCTTCTTTCTGCTTAGACTTAGAGAATGTTCACATTGGAAATATGCCAGACCATCCTTCTCATATTAGTATGGTCTTCAAATGTGGATGTGGCTTAAAAATGATGCTAAGAGGCTAGGTTAAATATAAGAGCACCACTGGGTATATAACTCCTTAAAAAAAGATTTTAATGCGAAAATGGGCAGGAAAGATAGCACTGTATTAACACACTTGCCTTGCATGTGGCTGACTCTGGTTTGATTTATGGTCCCCTGAATCCTTCCAGGAGTGATCCCTAAGCAAAGAGCCAGGAGGAAGCACAGATCATGACTGGATGTGTCCCCAAACAAACAAAAATGCTAAGAAACACAGCTGCATCTCATATTCCCATAATCCTCAAACTTGGGGGGTTGGATATTATGGAAATATATGTATCAAAAGGAGAAATACGATAAAAAATTATTCATCTAGTAAGACCAGACTGGTGAGAAAATGGAAATTCAAAACAAAACAAAGCAAAACAAAAGCTTCTCTCAGTGTTCCTAAAGTCACTCAGCTACTTAGTAGCAGAGAAGAGATGAGAACCCGCATCCTCGAATGCTCATCCCCCAGCACAGTTAAATGTGCCACAAAGTCAGTCTCTGTAGACCTCCAGCAAGGCATGAGTCCTGAAAATCTTACTCAAATGACTGATGATCTCTACACCAGTCATCCTTGCTGACATGTTCTGCATGAGGTGCCAAGGCTTTGTCCCTTCTGGTCTTCTGAGTTAAGTTTTGTTTGTGAACTGAGATTTTCCCTTCAGCTCTCAGATGAACTTTGATTAGGACTGGCAGTTTTTCAAGGAAGTAGAGGAAGGAAGGAAAACATTAGAGAGCAAACGACAAAGAAAACCTTTTCTTTTTGTTTTTTTTTGGGGGGGGGAGAACCACACTCAATGACACTCGGGGTTACACCTGGTTCTGCACTTGGGAATTTTCCTGGGACCCTATGGGATGCAAAGGATTGAACCTGGGTGGGCTGTGTGCAAGGCAAATCCCCTACCTAGCATACTATCTCTCTGGCCTCAAGAAAACCTTTACTGATGGAATCAAATGGTAGGTACCCAATTCAAGATAATAGGAAGGCAGGATGGACACTCTTAGCTTAGTCTTGTTCACACGTGTTTGGGGACTGAAAATGGTAGAGGGGACATTTATGTGAACAGGTAGGAGACTCACAGAACTCATCCTACTTGTGGAAATTTATCATATTCAAGCAACCTGAACATGTAAGGAACAGTGGCCAGTCTAGGAGGTCATTGGGTGAGGGGTGGAAGAAAGATGATAAATGGATCATGGAAAAGCGAAAGTCATTTTGTGAATAGTGTGAGGTGCCAGCAGTCACAACTTTTTCACCAATCTCATTGGTAATCTGGAGTTGCTGATACATGATTTGGAATGATTCAGCATCCCTAAAGATATTCTGACAAACAGGCAATGTGCTGCATACCTGGCAGAGCTAATGAAAGATCTGTGACATGGCCCATGTGAATTTATCTTTTTTCCCCCATGTGTAATAGGAGTGATTATGGCAAAGTGGTTATTAGCTAAATTGGATAAACAATTTGGTCTGGTGGAGTTTGGTGCCATATCTTCTTTGATAATAGTTTCTTTATAAATTATATTAATTATGACTATGCCTTGCACTGCAATAATGAAATTGGATGAGTTGTCTTTTCTTTCAGGCTTCAGTATCAATGATGCCTCAAGTTCTTTACTTGTGTTTCTGGCAATTAAATGCTACCCCAAAACATAAACACAGTTTCCACTTTTAAAAATCATCATGAAAGGAGTGTCATGTGAAAACTGCTGTTAACTTATATTATCTTGTAAAATAAATAAAGGGGTAAAGAGGAGCTTTCTTATTTGTAAGACTAGCCCAGAGCTGTTGTTGAAAACCTCAAT
The DNA here is from genome assembly GCF_029834395.1 of Sorex fumeus. Classification (NCBI taxonomy): domain Eukaryota; kingdom Metazoa; phylum Chordata; class Mammalia; order Eulipotyphla; family Soricidae; genus Sorex; species Sorex fumeus. Next base: position 3,624,970 of record NW_026606060.1, on the reverse strand, counting down.
AAATGTTTTTAATTCTTTTTCCTCCATCCTTCTTAAAAATCTGGAGAGAGGGTGCAGCAGCCAAGACTCTTGCCTTGATGCACCTGACCCTTGGCACTTCCAGGAGTTACTGCTGATCACAGAATCAGGAATGGCTCCTGAGCACTGCCAGGTATGGCCTAAAACCCATTTAAAAAAAATAGTGCTTATTTTAGCAGCACAATTACTGAATTTGAATGATATAATAAGATTTAGCATCCAAATCTTGGAAGATGACACACAAATAGAGAAGCATTCCATATTCTTAAAATAAATTAGAGCCACACCACATCCCGCCACCACCATGTAAGGTCATCTGCTGACCCTGTTACAGAGACTAATAATTAAATCTTGAAAAGATCAACTAGCTTCAAAAATTTCTCAAATTGGCTGAGACCTCTGGGGCAATCTGGAGGGGGCGATTGTCAAGTTTATGTCTTTCTCATTACTTAAAAAGCTAGAATTGAGCTCCGATTTGACCCACTAATACCACTTCTGGGAATATAGTCTGGGGACCCAAAAACACATAGCAGAAACTCCATATGCACTTGTATGTTCATTGCAGCATTGCTTACAATAGCCAGAAACTAGAAACAACCCAAGTGTCCAAGAACTAGACGAATGGATAGACAAATTGTGGTACAGCTACACAATGGAATACTATACAGCCATTATGAAGAATGAAGTCTTGAAATTTGCTTATAAATGGATGATCTAGGAGAGTATCATGCTAAGTGAAATGAGCCAAAAGGAGAGAGACAGGTATAGAATGATTGCATTTATTTGTAGGATATATATATATATATAAATATATATATATATAGAGAGAGAGAGAGAGAGAGAGAGAGACTAATATCCAGGGTGAGATCATTTTGAACAAAACAGAGTTTTGAAAGTAGGTAGTGAGATATATCTGATACAATGAAAGGATATATAATGAATAATAACCTTTCATTATCTATATTGCAAACCCTGAGGCCCAATAGGGAGGGGGCAGGGAGAGAGAGGAGAAAAGTGCCTGCCATAGTGGTGGCAGGAGGGAAATGGGGACGATTGGTGGTGGGAAAAGTACACTGGCGAATGGATGGGTGTTGGAACATTATATGACTGAAATAAAATTATGAACAACTTTGTAAATGTGTTTATCGCTGTGATTCAATTAAAAAAAATTCTTAAGTTTATGTCCCTCCAAAGTCCTGGCAGCCACACTCACACCCCAATAGCTGCCACCGTGACTCTGGCCACACTCCACCACCTCATGACTGAGATCCACAGAGATGCTAAATTTCAGGTACGCTGTTTTTTTTTTTTTAATTTATTTATTGAATCACCATGAGAACAGTTACAAAGCTTTCAGGTTTAAGTCTCGGTCATACAATGATCAAACACCCATCCCTTCACCAGTGATATTTTCCACTACCAAGAACTCCAATGTACCCCCCATCCCTGCCTGTTGAGGCAGATTATTTCCACTTAATTCTCTCTCTACTTTGATTACATTCACTTTTTCGACAAAAGATGCACCATTATTATTTGGAATTTCCTCCCAACAATCAGACCTGCTGAAAAGGCATTGTGAAATAATTTGTTTTCTATTGCTGGTTCCGAAGAGCATATAATTTTGGATTTCTGATATTTTACTAATTAAGTCTGGAGGGATTTCTGCCAAAAGCCACATAGTTCCAAAATTGGTTTGTGTGCCTCTGGGTCCATGGCCATGCGGGAGAGCTGCTCATGGGGGAGGGGACAACTCCTGTCTCAGTGGGGCAGGAAGGACATGCCAGTTCCACCCCCATCCCATGAGGCCGCAGTTGCCCTGTCACGGCAGGCTCATACCTGGCTGTCCAATAGGCTCTGAGGCAGCGGCCACTGTGCCACCAAGGAGTGAAAAAGGCAGAAGAGACAGATACCCTTCCCCACTCAGGGGGCAGTGGGGGGCACAGCGCCATAGCTTAATGCATAGTCCATTCACATTTCTGCCAAAAGCTGCTGTATTCTGAATTAGGTCTGTGTGCCTCTGGGTCCAGAGCTGTGCTGGAGAGGTACTCGTCGGGGGCAAGTTGTGGTCTCAGCGCAGTGGGAAGCCATGCTGGTTTTTTTTTTTTTATCTAAAACCTCAGGCCTCCTCAGATTCAGGATGGGCAACCTGCCCCCACCTCCCATACTTCTGGAAGCCCTGGCAGCCACACCCACATCCCAGGTAAGCTCACTGCCCAGTTAAATATTCTGAAACTTTTGGAATGGCATCTCCAAACTCTACAACTAACATTCCAGAGGAGCACACTAGATTGGGTGGGATGTAACATAGATGCCAACTAAGCTCAACTATCAAAGACATTAATACAGAGAAGGCTTAAAAATCAACAACAGTTTAGTAATTCCTCAGACAAGGACTTCATGTTCCCATGATGAGATATAATAATTTTCACAAATTCTTTTTCACTGACATATATTTTTGTTATTCCTTTAGCCATTTAATGGTTACAAGTAATCACTGTATCACTGTCATCCTGTTGTTCATCAATTTCCTCGAGCAGGCACCAGTAATGTCTCCTTCATCCTAGCCCTGAGATTTTAGAAAGTGCCCCATTTGAGGCTCTTTCAGGGTCAGGAGAATTAGACCCATCATTGTTACTGGGTTTTGGCATATCGAATACACCACGGGGAGTTTGCCAGACTCTACTGTGCGGGCAGGATACTCTCTGTATCCTGATGGGTTCTCCAAGAGTAAGAACTAGATAATAAGTTTTCTTCCCTGCCCTCTTGGAGGGAGACAGGGAGGGAAACTCAACCTACCACCCTCCAAGGGCCCCCAGTGAGGATAACCAGGAGTGGGGGCAGGAGACTCTGCACTGTTCTCTTCCAGGAGCTGGGTTTTATAGTCTCTGGGTCTTGGCTGTAGATGGGATTACACGGCGCCGGGGGCAGTTGGTGGGTGTAACGCCTACCTACTGGAAGATGGGGGATCTGGGTGGAGGAGGCCCAGTCCCAATCTGAGCAGGCTTGGAGATCTCAGTCCTGGGTTCCGCATGCCTGGGTTCCTCTGCCAGTTCCTTCATGCGTGACAAACTGCACTGGAGCCCCTAGGCTTGAGTCCAAACACTGCTCTTGCATGGGGAATACTGGAGTGAAGGCAGGCCTTGCACTGGGGATTCTGGGGGGAAGACAGTCTTGGTTCTGCAGGGCAGACATACAACCAAACCTATGAACCGCTGCCTGGTGATGTGCAAGGCAGGCAGACATCTGGCAACCTCCCCATGGTGCAGGATAGCAAGAAAAGACAGGTTGTAGGCTTTGGTGAAAGGGGTGGGGTGCTGGAAACAAAGGAGGGAGCTTGGTTTCTTAAAAAGAGACGTAGGAAAAAGAGACACACAGCTGGTAGGGATACTCCAGGCTGGGTATTCTGAGAAACAGGCTGGTGGAAAGACAGAAAGAGCAGGAGTAGGCAGGGAGGAAGGTGAAGGGGAGCGAGAAAGAGGGAACAGCTTAAAGGTAAGGTTGGAGCCATGGAGGGGTGCATAGGACGTAGACGGGCTTTGTAGGGAACCAGCGAATGTGAAGTGGCCACGCACACGTTTTGGGGCCTCCATGTAGAAACATGTTTCAGGATCTCCATGTAAAGAAGTTTGGAGGCCTCTATGAAAACACAAGTTTCAGGGCCTTCATTTGAACACAAGTTTCAGGGCATGTAAACACATGTTTGGAGGTCTCCATATAAACACATGTTTTGGGGCCTCCATGTAAACACATGTTTCGGAGCCTCCATGTAAATACATGTCTCGGAACCTCCATGTAAACACATGTTTCAGGGTCTCCATGTAAACACATGTTTCAGGGTCTCCATATAAACACATGTTTTGGGGCCTCCATGTAAATACATGTTTCGGAGCCTCCATGTAAACACATGTTTCAGGGTCTCCATGTAAATACATGTTTCGGGGTCTTCATGAAAACACATGTGTTGGGGCCTCCATGTAAATATATGTTTTGGGGTCTCAGTGTAAACACAAGTTTCAGGGCCTCCATGTAAGCACATGTTTCGGGGCCTCCCACAACCCGATATTCTAGCCTGCTAATCGCCTGGCACATCTGGCCCTGGCAGGCTGCCCCGGAGGCCTGTGGAAGAGCAGGGCAGACAATGGCAGCAACTAAAGGATCCCAAATAGGAAAATGACATCATCACGTTTGCCTCTGAGCAAAAGCACCCCAAGGACTGTCTGGAAGATGGATTAGAGAAGCTTGTGTTAGACAGCTGAAAACCCAATTAGGGAGCTATTTTTAAGCCCAGAGAGAGCCAAGAGTCGAGCAGGGCAGAAGTCATCTGCTAGAACTGACCCAGCCTCACTGGGGAAATATCACTGCAGATAGTTCCCGGGTAGCTTGGTTCCCTTGTCCCCAGCTTACCTTGAACAGGTGGCAGTTGTTTTCAAAATCGGGGTCTCTACTAGGGAAGGTCTTGTGTGAACCACGTCATTACAGGTCCATCACCCCACTTACCTGTGATAATGTGGCACCACCATGCACACTAAGGCTGGTATTTCTCACCTCTGCCCTGCCCTGACACATGCCCCAACTCTGCGCCAGTCTTCTCCTTAACAGATGAGTCTCTGCAGTGCGCAGTGTCCAGGCCTGAATTCTCGATATCCTGACCAGGGCTTTGCCATCTGACTAATTCCTGTGCCTTGATACCTTTGTCTGCACCAAGCGCACTGACCCTCTCTATGCTCCTGGGGAAGCCCAAATGTCTTATTCATCCTTTGCAATGCCTCCCAGGGTTCTGGGCCTTGTTATCCTGACCTATCCAATCCAACCACCCAGCCATCTCACACATTTTTAGGATTCAATGTATTATGCTCCAAAATATCTCCATGTGTCCTTGCAGCTGGGAATCATATCTCATTCTAGCCCCTAGGATAGCAAGCACAGTAAATGGTGGACTAACTAGTCTGAACTACATCTCTTTTCCTTGGCAGGAGAACTGTTGCAGGGATAGTTTCTATGATAAGGGGATGTAGATTAGGTCAGTGTCATTAATGAGCTCCCGAGAATACTGCTCTGATGACTGTGCTAAGTTTTTCTTTTCAACAAAGAGGGACCTCAAACCCCAAACCTGTCTAATTGTTCCTTAGATACAAGATGATCATCTACCGTTCCAGAACTGTGAAGGGGTCTAAGATTTACCAAACTTACAAGCTAAGAAATTACCTTGGTACGATTTCATTGATGTTGGCAGAAAATATAAGACTCCCAGGTCGGAGATAAAGGTTGCTGTTACACACCACATGAGCACGATTATATCTATATTCCCTCCCCTTCCTCTCCAGCCCCCTGGGAGCTATGCTGATGGACCAAGCAGAAGCTGTGGGCTGTGGATACAGAAGAGCAACTGAGCTTAGGGAACCTAAATCTTTCATAATGGGTTGTAAACAGGCCTTCTCTCTGTTCCAAAGGGAATCATTATCTTTATTATACTGGAAAAATCTTTTAACTTTTCCTCTACATAGAGACACTGTCTCTATTTTCCAAGGCTATTTATTATACAAATGTCCTTGGGAAAGTATTTTGAAAACAACCTAGTTGTGCAGAACCCGTAAAGTACCAAGTAGTGGCCCTGTCCACCTATATTCTGGGACTGATATTCCCAGATGATAGGAACTTAATTTTTCAAATTTGAATCCCTCTTCCAAAGCATCTTGCTCCAATTTTGCAACCCATACTAATATCTTTAATATTTCATTTTATTATGGTATAGATCCAGGGATGTAGCTCTGCAACAAAGAGACATCCTCTACTCAGTAGTATTTCAGTTTATAATACTTAAAATTATAAACATATTACTTCTTAACTTTCCCAGCATTTTCCTTATCTCACCAGTTTAAACACTTGGAGTGATTTTAAAATTCCACCCTTTGACCCTCCTTCACTGCTGGTGGGAATGCCGACTGGTTCAACCCTTTTGGAAAACAGTATAGATGATTCTCAAAAAATTAGAAATTGAGCTCCCATTTGATCCAGCAATGCCACTCCTGGGAATATATCCCAGAGAGGCAAAAAAAAAAAAAAAAACGTATAATCGAAGTGACATCTGCACTTGTTTGTTCACCGCAGCACTCTTTACAATAGCCAGAAACTGGAAGAAACCTGAGTGCCCAAGAACAGATGACTGGTTAAAGAAACTTTGGTACATCTACATGATGGAGTACTTTGTAGCTGTTAGAAAAGATGAAGTCATGAAATTTATATAAAAGTGGCACTACATGGAAACTATCATGCTAAGCGAAATGAGTCAGAAAGAGAGGGACAGACATAGAAAGATAGCATTCATGTGGGGAACATAAAGTAACAAAATAGGAGACTAACATCCAAGAATAGCTGAGATAAGTACCAGGAGGTTTACTCCATGGCTTGGAGGCCAGCTGCACATGCTAGGGGAAAAGGCAGCTCAGATAAGAAGGGAGCACCAAATAAAGGTGTTGGGAGATTTCTCCCAGGATTGGAGATGCATGCTGAAAGTAGATTATAGACTGAAGATGATTGCAACTCAATGCCTCTTTTGCAAACCACAGCACCCAAAAGGAGAGAGAGAACAAAAGGAAATGCCCTGCCACAGAGGTAGGGTGGTATGGGAGGGATGGGGGGTGGGAGGGATACTGGAATCAGTGGTGGTAGAGAATAGGCACTGGTGGAGGGATGGGTGTTCGATCATTGTATAACTGAAACTAAAGCACAAAAATCTGTAAGTCCACAACTGTACCTCATCTAATAAAAATTAAAAAAAATAAATACAATTCCACCCTTTGTTTTGGGGGCCTCATTCAGGGGTCACCCAACTTGATGCTCAAGGGTCGCTTGCCTTTGGTGTTATGGGGACCATGACTCTGGCATGGTGGTCAAACTCTGGCTTCCTGCATGCAAAGAGGTCTGGAGCATGGGGGTGGTTGGTTAGTGGAGGTTGGCTGCTGGGGCTGGGTCCCTTGGCTGGGGGAGGGTTCTCACCCACCCCACCTCTGGGGCACCTGAGTGAAAATAACCATGCATGGTTATGGGAGCCTCATTTTATGCTCCCTTCAGGAGAAGCAGCCGTGAGTTCTGGAGGGTGGCCGATGAGGAGATTATCTGGCACTGGCAGGAGGTGGCTTATTGGTATGACCCCTGGGTTGCTGGAGAATGGGGAAAGCAGGCAGAGGATCTCTGCTCCTGATTCCGGCTGAACCCAGAGTTAAAGATCACAAAGTTCCGCAATACCTGAGTCAACATATTTCTGGACTGGGTGGCCACTTTCTGACACATCATCATAAAGGGAAATTATATATATATAATATATGTATGCATATATATATATATGTCTCTTGGAGACCCCAGCAAACTACTGGGAGTTTCCTGCCCACATGAGAGAGCCTGGCAAGCTACCCATGGCATATTTGATATGCCCAAAACAGTAACAATAACAGATCTCATTCCCCTGACCCTGAAAGAACCTCCAATCATTGAGAAAGACGAGTAAGAAGAGGCTGCTAAAATCTCAGGGCTGGGACAAATGCAGACATTGCTGGTGCCCACTTGAGTAAATCGATGAACAACAGAATGACAGTGATACAGTGATCCAATCTATACTCCATCTTAAGAGTATAGGGCCAGAGGGCTAGTATAAAGAGTAATGTAGTTGTTCTGTCTGCAGCTGACTCCTAGTTCCATCTCTCACACTACATATGGTGCCTTGAGCATTGTCACATCCTGACTTAAGATGTGTAGTTCCTTTGTTTTATGTTATGAGTTTCTCTCACCTCTCTCACTTCACTCAATCTCCAAAATTTTTGATCCACTAGGAAAAAAATCTAGTGTTCTGCCAATCCTATTTAGGATGACTCGAGTGAACAACTTGTAGATGACAGACAATAGGCAGATCTGGCGATAGTTGCCAATGTCATGGATGTCTCCCTTTTTGAACAGTAGTACGGTCCTGCTGGTTTTCCATTGGGACAGAACCTTGCATTCAGACAGGTAGCGTGTGAAGAGCCGAGCCAGCGTATTGATGAGTCCTGACGGCAGGTTCTTCAGGTGTTCAGGTCTGACCTTGTCTGGGCCAGGTGCTGTTCGTTTCTTTACTGACGAAATGGCGTGTCAGATTTCGGAAGGGAGAACATTGAGAATGACATATCCATCCTGGGGAATTTGGTATGTGGGCAGGTGGACATGGCTATCGAAGAGATCTGAGTAGAAGTCGTGGATAATCTTCTCCATTGCCCTTCTGGAAGATGTGATAGATCCATCAGGATGTCGGAGGACAGTCATCTTGGTCTTGTAGTTGGCGAAGGACAGGTGGGTGTTACGAATACTTTTCCCAGCTTCTGTAGCATCTACCAGCACTTCTGCTCTTCTCTCTTTGAGGTCTTACTTGATCACATCTCTGCACTGCTTTGTGAGCTCGGACGTTCGCTTGTGGTTGACTGAGGCATGAGCCAAACCATGTTGGTGAATAAGCTCAAGAGTTTTCGAAGACAGGCATTATTTTGTGGCTATGTCTTTCTTGGAGTTCCTCGCACAATCATGGAGGTGCTGAACCAGTCAATTGTATTCCTCGTCAATGTTGTCAACAATGGCATCTTCCCATGTTGCCGCAATGTGCCAAAGAGCTCCCAGTTGGTGGTCGTTCTGGAAGTTCTCTTCTTAAACTTTACAGCCCTTTCTCCCCGCTCTGTGAAGTAGAATTTTGCATGAAGGAGATGGTGGTCCGATCCCATTTGGAATTTTGGGACAACAGCGACATTCGTCAGGCAAAACCGTCGATTGAATATGATGTGGTCTATTTCGTTGTGAAACCGTACACCAGGAGACTCTCATGTCCAACGTTTAGATTCGGCCTTCTGGAATCTTGAGTTACCATGAATGGTCTTGGTTGACATGATGAACTCAGACAGTGTTTCACCCTGTTGGTTCCATTCTAGGCCATGGGCCCCGATGTGGAATTCTTTGGCTGATCTTCTTGGTCCTATCTTGGCATTAAAATCACCAACAATGATCTTGTAGAAGTTGTGGTCTTCTTTATAGAAATTCTCCAGCTCCATGTAGAACTTCTCAATTTCTCCTTCATCATAATTGGATGTTGGTGCGTAGACAACAAAGATAGAAACTGCCGGCAGTGAGCCACATCTATTCAAATGTAAACATCCGATTCGGGTTGTTAGGCATTCGAATGAATCAATGCTCATGCCAAGTTCGTGTTGACAAGGATACCGATGCCTCCAACACCTCTTTTATCGCATGTTCCGAGGAATAATTCTCCAGTGTCGAAAACGTCATGATGAGATTAGTGCCTTGTTGTCTCGGTCAGACCAATGATGTCGTACTTGATCTTTCGCACTTGTACCATCAGGTCCTCGATGGATGCATCTGATGCTAGCACACGTGCATTGAAAGTACAGACAATCATTTTTGTCTTCCTTCGTTGTGGCAGCCTAGTTCAGCCTTGAGATTTTATCAGCCTCTCCTTTCTCATCCTTCTCAATGCTGCCATATTGGTGATGCCTTCAGGGTCAGGGGAATGAGACCCATTGTAATTACTGTTTTTGGTATATCGAATAGAATCCTGAATAGGATTGGCAGAACACTAGATGAAGGACAACCATGCGAGCAAGCCGGGTTCCGCAAAGGATTCAGCACCATTGACCATATTCACACAATAACCAAGCTCATTGAGGTTTCTCGGGAGTTCAACATGCTGCTCTGTCTAACGTTCACTGATTTAAAGAAGGCCTTTGATTCTGTTGAGACAGAAGTAGTCATTGAAGCCTTAGCCAATCAGGGCATTCAAACTCAGTACATCAGGATCCTCCGTGAGCTGTATTACGATTCACTACCAGGATCTCACCATTCTACAAAGAAGTAATCATCGATGTCAAGAGAGGGGTTGGGCAGGGTAATACCATTTCACCGAAACTCTTCAGTGCCACCTTCGAGAACATCATGCGAGGATTGGAATGGGAAGGAATGGGAGTGAAGATAGATGGTCGGCAACTACACCACCTCCGCTTTGCTGATTGTCATTGTTCTAATAACACCAAACATCAGCCAAAAGGCACAAATGCTGACCGACTTCGACTGTGAGTGTGGAAAGGTCGGACTACAGCTGAATCTTACGAAGACAATGTTTATGAGAAACAGCCTCGTCCCTGACGCTGCATTCACTCTCAGTGGAATGACCATCTCCGAATGCAACAGTTATGTGTACCTAGGTCGAAAAGTCAACATGACAAATGACCTGGCACCCGAGCTGCGCAGGAGGAAGAGAGCGGCTTGGAACGCCTTCAAGAGCGTCGAAGAAATAGCTAAGAGGACGAAGAACCTCCGGTCCGGGCACATCTCTTTGATTCCACTGTTCTTCCTGCATTAACATACACCTCAGAGACCTGGGCCCTGCGCAAACAGCATGAGAATGCTATTCTTGTCTCCCAAAGAGGAATTCAAAGAGCTATGCTTGGAGTATCACGTTTCACTCAAATGAGAGAAAGAATCCGGAGTTTCGACCTCCATCGAGGATCAAGAATCAGGGATGCTGTCTCGTTTGTCAAGGCGTCAAAAATCAGATGGGCTGGTCATGTAATGAGATTTAGAGATGACCACTGGACTAGAGCTGTTACTGACTGGATTCCATGGGATGTCAAAAGACTGCGTGGCCGCCCACCTACCAGATGGTCAGACTTCTTCATCAAGATCATGAATGATTGGTTTGAGGCTCTTCGTGTTCCTATAACGAATAGACGCCATTGGGCTACATTAGCATGAGACAGGGACAAATGGAGATGTTACTGGTGCCCGCTCGAGCAAATCGACGATTAACGGGAAGTCAAGTGATCAAGTGAAGGAAAAAAATAAAATCAAGTACCACATCCTTGGTTCTTTTCTATCAGCAAGTTCCTATGATTATCATTTCACTTTCTTTCTATGTGTTTGATAGTATGCTATCTGACCAATAACTCACAAACAATCTGACATATGAAGTGTTGAAATACACATTTAAAAAAAAAAGAAAATTGCACTGAAGAGATAATTCAATGGGATGAGAAGATGCTTTGCATGAAAGAGCCCTGAATTTGATCTCTAAGCCCAAGAACCTCCATGAGTGACCCTTGAGTTCTGAACCAGAAGTAGCCTCTTGAAAAGCACTGTGTGACCTAAAATTACACATACACATAAAAGAAATTTTGGGATTATCTTTGGTGATATATATATGTAGATAGATAGATAGATAGATAGATAGATAGATAGATAATAAGCTCAGATGCGTAGGCATGCCTGTCTTGAAAAGTCTGGGAGAATCCCACAATCACAGCCAGCTTCTGGAGTCACTTCTAATCTTAGAAGAGATTACAAACCAAGCAGCTGAAATTGCAGGTACACCAGTCTTATTTTTTTTTATAAGGTAGCACTGTAGCACTGTCCTCCCATTGTTTATCGATTTGCTCAAGCGTGCCCAGTAACGTCTCCATTGTGAGACTTGTTACTGTGTTTGGCATATCAAATACATCACAGGTACCTTGCCAGGCTTTGCCATGCGAGCGAGATATTCTCGGTAGCTTGCAGGGCTCTCTGAGAGGGACAGAAAAATTGAACTCGGGTCAGCCAGGTTGGCTGTGTGCAAGGCAAACGCCCTATCTGCTGTGCTACCACTCCAGCCCCTTATATTATATTTTATTATAAATATTTTATTATAAATATTTTCACAATATATGATTGCATTTAATATTCAAACACCAATCCTACCAGCATGACAGCTTCCCACCACCATATTTTGGATGTTTCCATCCTGAACCCCAATGCCTGTCCCAAAGCAGAACTGAAATAAAGTATTTGGTGTTGTTATGAAAAAAACCACTGAAAATATTATAAAAAAATTATCCATAGAGGAAAGAGTGTGAAGATTGTTCTATTTCAACAGGGGCCATTGAAACCTTCTATAAGGGATGACTAACATTTTGTTAGAGGTTGAGCCTTGTGCGCTTTTATATATCCGTAATATATATATGATTATATATATACACATATATATTTCCCTCTAAGATTGGTTGCCTACTTCTTTGAACCCCATCAAATGTGGTGCAGCAGGTACAACAGTCTTCACGTAAAAACTCTGGGATGCCCTTGTGAGGGAGGTGGGCCAGGAATTATCACAGTCCTACAGATCCTGGAGCTCCTGGAGCACGTAGTCTTGTATGGGGCCATGTGATAGCTCCAAATTCCACAATAATGACTGCGCAGTGGGAGCATAGAAGATTAGATGGAGAAGGAGGATAGAAACCAAGTAAACTCAACGCACAATAACACGGAAGCCTCAACTGCCTACAACCAGCTCAGTAAATTCTCAGACTTTAATGATGCCATTGCGAATATAAGAATTTTCACAAATATTCTTCTACTGAAGTATTTTTCAATAATTCCATTAGCCATTTTGTTATAACAAGCAATAGAAAATAACTGTCTGCCCACTAAGAGGGCAGGCTTAGGGAGTGGGTGGGAAACTGGTAAAGGGAAGTTCACACTGGTGGTGGGATTGGTGCTAGGACAATGGATGCCCCAAATCACTGTGTTATGAACAACTAACTTTGCAAACCCCAGTGTTTAAATATAGTTAAAAGGACAAATAAGGTCTGGGAGCATTTTCCCTTAACACTAGGTTATAATAAAATTCAAACAAGCCAGACCCTGGATTCTTATCAAGCATGCTTTCAACCACATTTCCACTCACTTTCTTCTTGTACCATTTAGGAGTCATTTACACAAGTGTGCAAGGAAGGTTATCAAATGATTTTCTAAGATTTAGTGATTTTCAGAGAATGAGTTTCACAGAGAGTGAGAGGAAGATAGATGGGGATCATTGAGCCCCTGAAAAGAAAAAAACAAGTTTTGTAAGCTGAAGGCAAACCAAAACAACTTCACTTGCTGGCTGAGGGGTAGTTGTCTGAGTAGCAACAACAACAACAACAACAGATTTCTTTTGCATAGATAGCCAGATTGAACTTCCTTTGTAATTCCTCTTGTCACCAGTAGGGATATATTAGCTTCCAGAATTCTTTATTCTGAATCTGCTACTACGCATTAGAAATGTGTTAATAGATTTATGTTATTTTATTAACATGTTTTTGTTAAATATGAGACTAACAGTCAAGGGGTGTTAGTGGAGACATGGGCCAGGAAGATCGCTCCATGGTTAGAAGCCTACCTCCTGAGCTGGGGGAGAAGGCAGCTGGGATAGAGAAGGAATCACTAAGTCAATGATGGTTGGAGGGATTGCTCTGGATGGGAGATGTGTGCTGAAAGTAGATAAAGGACCAAACGTGATGCCCCCTCAGTATATGTATTGCAAACCATGATGTCCAAAAGTAGAGAGAGAATAAGAAGGAAATTGTTTGCCATAGAGGCAGGGAGTGGGGTGGAGTGGGGGTGGTGGGAGGGATACTGGGGACATTGGTGGTGGAAATGTACACTGGTGGAGGGATGGGTGTTCAATCATTGTATGACTGAAATTCAATCATGAAATCCTTGTAACTGTATCCCACGGCAATTCAACAATTTAAAAAAATGTGTTAATATAGATTTAATGGGATCCTAAGCACAGTCACTTTGCCTCCTGTATGAAAGTATTGGTTCTGGAAATGGACAGACTGCTAGGAAACTAAAGACATAGAAATATGTTTTGAGAAAAGTTTCTGAAAAAGATCTCACAGTAAGGGAAGGTTGGCTGAGGTCAAGGTTCCCCAGGGCATGAAGGGCAGAACCTGAGAACTTGTTTTTCTGTTGTCTCAGTGGAGCTGGGCATCAATGGAGAATGTTTTTTCATTTTTTCTGACTCTTCCAAATGTAGATCAAGTTTGGCTCTCCACTGAAGTAGAGTACGTACACACACCACATTTCCTCCCTTGTGCTTTGGGGCCACTTAACCATTCAGGAAGAATTCCTGCTCTGTACTCAGGATTTACCTCTGGCAGTGGTCGGGAGACCATATATGGTGCTGGGGATTCGAACCAGGGGGAAATACAAGCAAGGCAAGCAAGTGCCTTAACCCCTGTACTATTTCTCTAGATTTTTACTGCTGACCCTTAAGCAGACCCGTCATGAAGATGAGGAGATGGATCTTGTTGGCCCCAATCCACTTCCCCTTCCATCAGGCCTCTCTTCCATCACTAGAGACTCTAAATTCTATTACTCCTGACAAGCCATGTCACCAGCTCAGTGAATGCAGCATCTGTCTCTAGTAAAATGAACTGGGTAGATGCCAGCTCCAATAACTGAATCCACCATCTCTTATCCCTGCTGTTTCCCTTTCCATTTGATTGAATCAAATGCTTAATTTATTAGATGACTGTTTTCAAATTAAATTGACTGGTTAAATGGGTTTGGGTTAACCTAGATATTATAGCTGCCTGATATTTTGATTAAGTGCTCTTGTAGGCTCCTCAAATTAGATGTTGAGGAGAATACAACCATTAATAACAATGATTGTCATCTTGCTCGAAAATGGAGTGTGGAGGTGTGATCAAATTACGATGAGGTCATACTAGACGGAGTGTGCCTTTGTGCCAACGACCAGTATCTTCAAAAGAAGGCAGTGAGGAGATACAGATGCAACCAAAGGAAAGGAAGTTGTGTAAAGAGAAGGAAAGGACACAGTAATGATGCCAAGGGTGACAGTCACTGTAGACTGGGAGACTTCCCCCTCACCCCCTGGAGCTTCCAGAGGGAACATGACTATAACAACTCCTTGATTTTAGACATCTAAATTCCAAAACTGTGAGGGAAATATTTTTAGGTTTGCTTTGAGGCCATACCCAGTGGTGTTCAGGACTTACTCCTGGCTGTGCATTCAGGGATCATTCCTGGCAGGCTTGGGGAACCATATGGGTTGCTGGAGATAGAACTTGGGTCGGCTGTGTGCTAGGCAAGTGCCCTACTCACTGTACTATCGCCCTGAACCATTTTTTTGTTAAGCCACCTAATTTCTATAACTTTGCTACAAAAATAAGAGAGAACTAATACAAATTTTTCATATGTATTCCTCCTCCCCTTCTCCTTCATCCCCTCCTCCTCCTACTTCCCCCTTCTCCTCCTCTTCCTCCTCCTCCTTTTTCTTCTTCCTCCTCCTCTTCCTCCTCCTTTTTCTTCTTCCGCCTCCTCTTCCTCCTCTCCTGCTTTTTCTGTCACCATGGTGGCATTTATTAAGGTTCTTGGAAGCAAAATTGGCATTCAATTAACACATGTTGAATGATTTGATTATATGTCTGCAATCTGTTTACACAAAAGCATACTGATTTATATCAATTCTGGACTAAGGGGTCTGTGAATCTATAAATCCATGCATGTAGATTAAATAAATAATGCTATTACAAAAATTCACCTCTTGCATTATTTTAAGAGTCATAAAATTAATAAAGCTAATAATTGATAAAAATTCCTACCCCAAATTTCAAAATAAGGTTGCATTTGTTGGGAAAATATGAAGACTTTCAAAATGAACACTCTTCATGGTCTTCTCTAAGTTCTCTCTGAAATTGTCAAAATTTATCAGTCATGCCAATAGTGATTTATAACTACCACCATAGCCAAATTCTCAACTTTATGTTCTGGCCATATATTGTATTGGAAAGTAGGACGAAAAAGACATGGCCCATTATCTATAGTTATATTTGTCTCTTCTGCTGTCAAGATGTAGGAGTTACCTCAAATTTGAAACACATGGAGTCATCTTGTGTTAAACAGACTTGAATTTTTTCCCCTAAATGTCATTCTTTGTAGCCCTCCCCTCTCCCTTTTCAAAAATCAAATCCTAACCTTACTCTTGCCAGGGTCAGTACCGCACTAGTTCAAAGGACAGTTTTTCCAAAAGAGAGTGCCACTGGTGAGCTGCATTAGAGCTGCCCCATAAAGCTAGTCTAGTTCCAAGAGTGTGGTAATGGTGCATGAATCGGCATATCTAGTAAAGTCGGAGTTAAATACAACTCTACATGTCAGTATTGATTACGAGAAGGAACAATTCAAACCAGGGGCAGTAATAAAGTAAGGAATAAGCTATTCAGTAAATGGCTTTGATTTCTCTGGATGGTTTTCAGGGGAAAAAGTAAATTCTGCATCTTATTCTAGAATCGAGTCTTAATGCAGTGAAGATTTAAAAAAATGTTAACTCTAGGTGCATTTATAGGATAATTTTTAATAATATCATAGTGGGGACACTCTTAAAACATGTATCATAAGCCCCAGAAATCATTAATATAATTCAGTAACAACTAAAAAAGGACTCTTATGAGTCATCAAAGTCAAAATATAAGTGAAAACTGGGAAAAAACAATTGAGATCACAACCAAAGGCTAATTTCCCTACCAGAAAGTGCCAAGAACCAATAATAGAGATCAAAAAATCCAGTAGAAAAGTGGCCAAAGGAAAGGAAATGGACAAACTTCACAGAAGAAAAATATGATAATATTTAAATATTTTAAATGATTATCCTCCTGTCTCCTGAAAAGTAAATGCCAATTAATTAATTCATTAAGTTTTTTGTTCTGGGAATTGGAGCAGGTCCTCATATATGCAGGGTAAGTTCTCTACTGCTAAGCCATATCCCTAGCCCAGAAATATAAACAGCATGAGATAACTATTTTTACCTATCGTTCTGGAAAATGTAAAAAATACAATACATTTTGCCAACCAGACTTGGTGAAAAGAATTGTATGCATGCTGTTCGGAGTGTAAATTAAAATAGCATCCATAAAGACACCATCAACACCCAGCAAAATTATAAATCATGTGTTTGGCACAGTAAGTCTACTGCTAGGAATTTATCCAGATACAACCATTTATCAGAGGTGTATGAAACTAACTGCTGCACTGTAACCTGCACATCTACTAGCTGCAGATTGGTAAATGAATTGTGGCATACTCCCACAGTGCAATACTAGGCAGTCATCAAAAAGAATGAAAGGGCCCTGGAGATAGCACAGCCGTTAGGCCAGTCATGTACCCAATCCAGGATCAATTCCTAGCATAATGTGATCTGAGTACTGAAATATCTAAATCAGATTTTGAAGCAACAGCTTGCCCAGATCACTCTTAGCTGAAGTGGAGCAAGTATTGGAGTGTGCTCAACCCTTCTTCCTTAGGTAGGAGATTATAAATTACCAAGGAGGTGCCAAGACTGTAATAGAAAGTTCTAAAACTTCTAGTGGTTCGTGTGATATGAGAAGAGTACTAAGTACTAGTATATTTCTAATATAGATTTTAAAGTGCTCTCCATGACCCTCACTTTGGCTGACTCCATTAAGATCCCAAGTCTGCTGCCTCCAATTCAATATTCCTGGTTACAGGAAACTTGCCCTAAAACCATCCTCCCCATGACTCCAATGACTTAGAGCAGATACTTGGTCGTGATAGGTCTGTTTGGTGATGAATGAGTTGTTACTGGTGATCCATAACCACAAGCAATCTTAATAGCGTCTTGAACTTTGAATGTGAAGAGTCTTGGGCCCCAGTCAGTGGAGGGCTCGTCTATGAGGCATTTCCTTTCCAAAAGATAGTTTGGCATATGTTGGACCTACAGAAACTTTCAGCTAAAAAAAAAGACATTGATTCTCCATTTGAAATGGTTTGACCATATTAGTGTAAAGTTATACTTTTAACCAAATTTAATTTTTAATAGTGAAAAAAAGAACAGTTTAAAAGAGGAAAAAACATCATACTGGCCTTTGAGGGTTTTATTTGTCTCCAGTTCTGAAGGTTCTCTGCCTTCCCACATTCAATCTGTGGACTGAGGACTGTGTTTCATTTTTCCCCCCAGGAAATAACCCTTACCAAGTTGTCCCTAAAATGTCAGCCACACAAATAAATGCTAGCAAAGTAGCTGCTGTATTTTACTTTAGAAAAAAAAATTGCTTGCTCTTTTCTTTTCTTTATTTCTCACACAAGTCAGGAGTTATCGAGGGGGGGGGGGAAGAAAGAGAAAGAGAGAGGAGAGAGAAAGAGAGAGAAAGAGAGAAAGAGAATTCAGAATTTCCTAAGCATTTAATGTATTTTTTAAAAATCTGAATTATTTTGCTGTGAAAATGCTGAAGTTTGGCCTGGAGTGATAAGAACCTTCTTTGCATGTGACAGACCTAGGTTTGATCCCCGGCATCCCAAAGGGTCCCCTGAGCAACACCAGGAGTGATTCCTGAGTGCAGAGCCAGGTATAACTTCTGAGCCTCCCCAGGTGTGGCCCCAAACAAAAACCAACAACAACTAAAAGAAAATGCTGAGATCTTCCCTAACTCTTTGTCTTAACTTGTCTCTCTGCTAGCCAGTCAGCTTAAAAAAATAAGGACTAGGGTTGTGGGTCAAGAGGTGGAGCATGGTTTGTTTGTGTGGGCTCTGCGTTCAGTCTCTAGCACTACATGATCCCACAGCACTTCCAGGTGGTTGGGTTTTGGCAGGGGTCCTCCCCACTCATCTCCCCGACAGAAGTTTACTCTCATTATTTCATTGCCTATCTCAAAAAAAAGAGTACATCATTTTCTGTGGGATGAAGCCCTGCTTTGAAGCCCACACTTTATCTTCTCTAGTCTTCTGAAGGAACTTTTAATTCAAACCAGAAAGATCTCCTTGGCCCTACACAGCATTTTACATGTTGCTAACCCTAATTCCTCATCACCACTCCTGCCATTCTCCTTCCGTTCCACTTTTCCAACAGTTACAATCTTCAAATAGCCTCAATTCCTCCCTCCTTTTTTTTTCTCTTTGGGCCACAGCTGGCGATACACAGGGGTTCCTCCTGGCTCTGCACTCAGTAATTATTCCTGGTGTTGCTTAGGGGACCATATGGGATGCTGGGAACCGAACCCTGGTCGGGCACATGCAAGGCAAATGCTCTACCCGCTGTACTACCACTGCAGCCCCCACCTCCTCCTTTATGACAAAAGATCACCACCGAGTGCACTGAGTTCTCTCTCCTTGGCACACGAAAGAACATGTTTACCATCTGATCCCCCCATTTGGCATGTTGCCTTATGTTTAGCATTTTTAACTTGTTTCTCTATTCCACTTATATCCATATCTACCTTTTGGTGTTTGATGCTTGGCTTGGAGGGCAAAGATCAAACCTGCCATGCGGTGGATTCCCAAGACAACTATTTACTTTCATCTTTTTGTTTTGTTTTGTTTTGGGGTCACACCCAGCGATGCTCAGAGCTTACTTCTGTCTTCGCTCTTAGGAATTACTCCTGGTGGTGCTCGGGGCACCATATAGTATGCTGAGGACCGAACCCAGGTCTGCTGTGTGCAAGAGAATGCCTTCCCTGCTATACTATCTCCCCAGCTCCTTCCTTTCATCTTTTCCCATAACCTTCTGGCTTGCTTTTCTACCATGAATCATTCCAGTTCCAGCATTTTTCTTTCTAGCTGTAATCTGCCCAGAATTCCAGGTTTTAGCACTTGAAGGGAATTCCAGCAGAGACAGAAGCTCTGCAAGTAGTAGGAAATCATAGACTAGAGAGACGGTACAGCTGGTAAGGCTCTTGCATTGTCGGTGCTGGGTTCACTCCCTAGCACCACAAACGGTTCCAGAACCCCTCCAGGAGTAATCTCTGAGCACCAAACCAGGAGTAAATCCTGGGGAAAAAAATAAAAGAGAATAGAATAGCTACATTCTGAAATATAAACAATGATGTAAACCATTGTAAAATAATAAGAGTGATTTATAGAAGCTCTGAGTATAACATCTATTTCCTATATTAAAGTAATAAAATTTATAAAAGGATATCACACTTCTTGAAAAATTAAATGATATTTAAAGATACAGAAATGTTCTTAGATGTAAAAAATTGAATCTATAGATCCAAAAGGTATAAATTTGGAAAAATAATATAGAAAGACAAAGTCAAGATATATCCTACTCTGAAGGATTAAAAAATAGCTAGTCATTAGGAAATCCAAGCCTTACCTTACTCAAGCACAAAACAGACAATCTACCTCCCAGCACTTCAACAAGACAAAGGGAAGGGATGAGGGAGCAGAGGCAAAGGGACAGAGGAAGACCAGGGACACAGGAAAGTGTGTGAATCTCTGGGTGTGAGCCCTGGCAGCATAAAAAAAAGAAAGGCATAAGCTGGAAGGCATCATAAAGGAATTAGTGAAGAAATTTTAATTCACCCATATACAAAACTCATTAAATAACTGGGGGGATTATGATTTACAGAACAGAACAGAACTAATAACACAAGCATAGGGAGTATGGTGGAAGAGGAAATGTGTTTTTCATTGTTTCTTTTATGAAGGTGATTTAGGAACCAATGGCTTTCATAGTGAAGAAATAGCTAATATTCAGCAGTTCGTAGAGTTTTGATTTCCTTGACCTCTGTTAAAAGTTAGTATAATTTTGTTTGTTTCAAAGTAGCTGGGAGAGTACAATTCTCATTTTTGTCTACTGTCTCATATACTACTTGTATCTACCTATATACCAACTCTCTTTGTCTTGCATACAGAAAGATCCCAAATAAATGTCATTTTGGAATTCTGGTGGGATTTCTATTTTGTGTCTCACTTTTAATAAGAATAATGTGCTATTTTTGTTAAATATATCAACTCTGTAAAAATCATTATTCTAAATGAAAGATTTTCCCACTTTCCTCTGTGTGACCATGCCCAAATGAAAATTAATACCTGCCCTTTTGTCCAAACATTATTGGAACCTATATTTTTTCAGCCTTTCAGTTGTAATTAGGAACAGAGACAGCAAGTGTGCATTAAAGACTTTGGGATAAAGAGTTTATGCCCAGGCCTTATGTTATGCATTACCCCAAAGGCAATATTTATACGTATTTTTAAAAATTATACTCAAGTTTTATTTTTGTGAAAGGGAATTTTTATTTTAGCAAATATATTCAAAATAAAGTAAGTAGGGACTATTTTCTCCTCATTTCATCGAGGTGCAAACAGTGTCCACAGTAACAGAGCTAAATATTGGTGGAGCGGGGAGTAAAATTAAAATATTTTAATTTCTAGACCAGATGTTCTCAGGGAAAAACAGTTATTATTATTTTTCCCTGGTTGAATACAGCTGGTTTTCAAGGCAACGAGATAACAAACATGAACCCAACAGAGCCACTGGTGCACAGAATTTTTAACCTGCAAAGGACCTTGGAAACGGTCTTGGGCGGAGGTTTCCACTGCTTCTTCTTCAGGCCCCTCTGAGAGCCCAGCTGATGGGCCTCCAGGCCCCCATTTTGACCTTCGCAGGTTTTTCCTTATCTGATTTACATATTAATGTTCCACAGAAGACTCCGGTGCAGAAGAGGCATAATTTCTTCAAATAGGTTTCAAACCACCGATAGCTTACTCTCACAGAAACAGGTGATTTAAAATAATCGTTGCAAAGTGAGGAAGTTTTGAGAAGTGCCCGCCCATTCACGGGAGAATATGCACTCTTGGGCCAGGCTTATTTTTGTAACTGCCTGCTCTCACTCCACCTAGGAGCAACTGCTTTCCTAATTCGCGTTTCTGCTTTTTGCGAAGCCGCTAGCTAACTGCTCAAAGTGTGCAGACTGCACAAAGCTTCTGTGGTCAAGAAGCTGCAGATTTAATGTGTGAGCAAGAACAGAACAACATTTTCAAATGTCTTGCCTCATGATGTTTTCTGTTCTAATTTGGAAAATTGTTTGACCAGAAGCAGCTGTCTGCAGTTCAAAATGCAGATTTTTTCTAAAGGTAGCAGAGATGTTCTTTATTGGATGTAAATACCACTATGTTCCTGAGATTATGAAGGCAGTTAAATGTGAAAGGCCAGTGATCGAATGATTTACATTTATCAGGGACTCGCCAGGTTATAATCAGTAAAGTAACATTTCATCTACTAGAAGGGGCATAAGCATTGGGATGAGATATATCTGGTCCCAGGTCATTTCACCACTTATGGGAAACCTCAAGCAAGGCTATTACTCCAACCAATGCTCAGTCTTATCACCTGCAAAATGGACCTATCATGGAGAATGCAATGGAACAATTTAAGTGCTCAATCTTTCTCAAGTATTAAAATTTCCTCTCCTCCTTTTTCCAGAATAGTCAAATATAAGTTACATTCTCCCCCCGTCCCCCCCCCCCCCCCGCCACTCGACCCTATTTTAAATATGCAGGAGTATAATCTGTAAGAGTTGGTAAATAATTTTTATTTCCTTGGGGGAGTTTGGACACACTCAGTGGTACTTGGGGACTGCTACTGGTTTGATGTTCACACACACTCCTAGCCATGCTGGGGACAGACTCAGAGCTGACTCATGCAGACCATGTGTTTCCAGCCCTTTGAGTGATCTCTCTACCCTGGTAAACTATTCTTCATAAGGAAACATTGTGTAGTCTTAGTCATAACCAGTAGTCAGTATGCCGTATACACTGTATGTGATACCTATAATGTAGCACTGTAGTACTGTCCTCCCATTGTTCATCGATTTGCTTGAGCGGGCACCAGTAACGTCTACTATGCCAATGTATTATATTTTTACCAGGTATAGCCTGTACCTTGCATATCATATTCTATGTATTACATATACTAGTTCTATCCGCAGCACCACATATAGTTCTCAGAGCACGGCCAGGAGTAACCCAGGAGCACAGAGCCAAGAGTAGATCTTGAGCACTGCCAAGTGTGGCCTAATTCCCCACTGAAACCCACCACCACCATCACACATGCAAAACGATGGCACCTCTGCACAGGGTTTATTTGATCTCTCAGTTCAGGACAAGTCTAACTTGCTGTGGGCAGAGTCCAGAGAGACAAAACTGTTGGTTTCTGACTAGGTCCATGAGGCTAGGATGGAGTGGGGAACTTATGAAGTAGCTTATAATTAAAATGGCCTTTTTTTCTTTGCCTGCACCTAAAACTGGCACAGCGTGCCAAGAAGCCACAAGAGCACTATTCTGCACAGAATAAGGAACATCAAAACAACTATAACATAAATAATACAATAAACTTATACTAACACCAACAGTTTTAGCTGATGATCTTTACTAAATAACCTGACAACATGCATTTCCTTGTGGAGCTCTGTTTAAAAAATGGATGTCATAATAACCAAGAAAATTAGCTTTCAAATAATACAATTTCAGGTAGTGACTAAGCATGCAGTGATTAAGTAATCTCCAAGGCTTGCTCAAGTTTGAAAGGAATTAAAAAAAAAACGGGTTGTCTTTATAAGAAATCCTATTATTTCCTTACTGGGATAGTTTCACGTAAGGCATACCTACTTCTCAAGAGACTGTCTGAGACTGAGAGACTGTCTGAGTTCATCATGTCGACCAAGACCATTCATGGTAACTCACAGTTCCAGAAGGCAGAATCTAAACGATGGACATGGGAGTCTCCCGGTGGACGATTCCACAACGAAATAGACCACATCATATTCAATCAATGGTTTTGCCTGACTGATGTCGCTGTTGTCCCAAAATTTCGAACGGGATCGGACCACCGTCTCCTTCGTGCAAAATTCTACTTCACAGAGCAGGGAGAAAAGGCTGCAAAGTTCAAAAAGAGAACTCACAGAATGACCACCAACTGGGAACTCTTTGGTACTATTGCGGCAACATGGGAAGATGCCATTGTTGACAACATTGACGAGGAATACGATCGACTGGTTCAGCACCTCCATGAATGTGCGAGGAACGCCAAGAGAGAGATAGCCACAAAAAATCGCCTATTTTCGAAAACTCTTGAGCTAATTCGCCAGCGTGGTTTGGCGCATGCCTCAGGCAACCGCAACCTAACGTCCGAGCTCGCAAAGCAGTGCAGAGATGCGATCAAGGAAGACCTCAAAGAGAGAAGAGCAGAAGTACTGGTAGATGCGGCAGAAGCCGGGAAAAGTATTCGTAATGCCCGCCTGTCCTTCGCCAACTATAAGACCAAGATGACTGCCCTCCGACGTTCTGATGGATCCATCACATCCTCCAGAATGGCAATGGAGAAGATTATCCATGACTTCTACTCAAATCTCTTCGATAGCCATGTCCACTTGCCGACATACCAAATTCCATAGGATGGATATGTCGTTCCCAACATTCTCCCTTCTGAAATCCGACACGCCATTTCGTCGGTAAAGAAACAAACAGCACCCGGCCCAGACAAGGTCAGACCTGAACACCTGAAGAACCTGCCGTCAGTACTCATCAATACACTGGCTCGGCTCTTCACTCGCTTCCTGTCTGAATGCAAGGTTCCGTCCCAATGGAAAACCAGCAGGACCGTACTACTGTTCAAGAAGGGAGACATCCATGACATTGGCAACTATCGCCCGATCTGCCTATTGTCTGTGATCTACAAGTTGTTCACTCGAGTCATCCTCAATAGGATTGGCAGAACATTAGATGAAGGACAACCATGTGAGCAAGCAGGGTTCCGCAAAGGATTCAGCACCATCGACCATATCCACACGATAACCAAGCTCATTGAGGTTTCTCGGGAGTTCAAGATGCCGCTCTGTTTAACGTTCATTGATTTGAAGAAGTCCTTTGATTCTGTTGAGATGGAAGCGGTAATTGAAGCCCTAGCCAATCAGGGCATTCAAGCCCAATACATCAGGATCCTCTGTGAGCTGTATTGCAGATTCACTACCAGGATCTCACCATTCTACAAAGAAGTGATCATTGATGTCAAGAGAGGGGTGCGGCAGGGTGATACCATTTCACCGAAACTCTTCAGTGCCACCCTCGAGAACATCATGCGACGACTAGAATGGGAAGGAATGGGAGTGAAAATAGATGGTCGGAAGAGAAGGACCACATGGAGGGTGCAGGAACCACAGATCCCAGAGGAAAAAAAAAAACAGGTTCCAAAAAGAGCCGAGATCACCGGCAAGTTCCAGATGGAGTAGGTGCCGCATCCCGCCTCCCCCAGATGGAACACCGGTGACCAGAAGCCTCTACAAACACAGCTCGAGTATGCGGGAACGAGGACTTTTTCTCAAATCTGCCGGACTACACCTCCCAGGTAACCTCTGATTCTGGAAGTCACGCCCACAGCCTGCCCCCCAGCGCCATCTTTGAAGCGTTCAGTCTAAGAGAAGGACCACATGGAGGGTGCAGGAACCACAGATCCCAGAGGAAAAAAAAAAAACAGGTTCCAAAAAGAGCCGAGATCACCGGCAAGTTCCAGATGGAGTAGGTGCCGCATCCCGCCTCCCCCAGATGGAACACCGGTGACCAGAAGCCTCTACAAACACAGCTCGAGTATGCGGGAATGAGGACTTTTTCTCAAATCTGCCGGACTACACCTCCCAGGTAACCTCTGATTCCGGAAGTCACGCCCACAGCCCGCCCCCCAGCGCCATCTTTGAAGCGTTCAGTCTAAGAGAAGGACCACATGGAGGGTACGGGAACCACAGATCCCAGAGGAAAAAAAAAAAAAAAACAGGTTCCAAAAAGAGCCGAGATCACCGGCAAGTTCCAGATGGAGTAGGTGCCGCATCCCGCCTCCCCCAGATGGAACACCGGTGACCAGAAGCCTCTACAAACACAGCTCGAGTATGCGGGAACTAGGACTTTTTCACAAATCTGCCGGACTACACCTCCCAGGTAACCTCTGATTCCGGAAGTCACGCCCACAGCCCGCCCCCCAGCGCCATCTTTGAAGCGTTCAGTCTAAGAGAAGGACCACATGGAGGGTACGGGAACCACAGATCCCAGAGGAAAAAAAAAAAAAACAGGTTCCAAAAAGAGCCGAGATCACCGGCAAGTTCCAGATGGAGTAGGTGCCGCATCCCGCCTCCCCCAGATGCAACACCAGTGACCAGAAGCCTCTACAAACACAGCTCGAGTATGCGGGAACGAGGACTTTTTCTCAAATCTGCCGGACTATACCTCCCAGGTAACCTCTGATTCCGGAAGTCACGCCCACAGCCCGCCCCCCAGCGCCATCTTTGAAGCGTTCAGTCTAAGAGAAGGACCACATGGAGGGTGTGGGAACCACAGATCCCAGAGGGGAAAAAAAAAAAAACAGGTTCCAAAAAGAGCCGAGATCACCGGCAAGTTCCAGATGGAGTAGGTGCCATATCCCGCCTCCCCCAGATGGAACCCCGGTGACCAGAAGCCTCTACAAACACAGCTCGAGTATGCGGGAACGAGGACTTTTTTTCAAAACCGCGCGGCCGCGTCCGCGTGACATCTCTCTATATACAAAGTGATCAATGAGAAGTAAACCACCCAATCTTTCTCCCTGAAAATCAGAGTTAAGTTTGGAGCACGACCACAGCCCCAGAAACACAAGGACTTAATGCAGAACCCAGCAGCTTAGAGCAGAAAAGTGAATGGACGATGCGTTAACCCAGGCCATCATTTCTGCCCAGAGGGGAAAGGGTGTTGCCCCATTCGCCCTCTCTTCTCTGGAAAGAAGGATGGCGGCCGCATGGGAGCCTTGTGGAAAGCAGGTATGAGCCGGGGGTGAGGGGGCGACTAAAACCTCACGAGAAGGGGGGCGTTCCGGTCCATCCTTCACGCCCTACCGAGGTCACCAGTTGCCCCCCACGAGCGGCTCCCCAGCACGGCCACAGTCCCAGAAGCACAAGGACTTAATGCAGAACCCAGCAGCTTGGAGCAGAAAAGTGAAAGGACTATGCGTTAATCCAGGCAATCATTTCTGGCCGGAGGGGAAAGGGTGTTGCTCCCTTCCGCCCTCCTCCCTCTGGAAAGAAAGATGGCGGCCACATGGGAGCCTTGTGGACAGCAGGTATGAGCCGGGAGTGTGGGGGCGACTAGAACCTCATGGGAAGGGGGGCGTTCCGGTCCGTCCTTCACGCCCTACCGAGGTCACCAGTCGCCCCCCACGAGCGGCTCTCCAGCACAGCCACGGCCCCAGAAGCACAAGGACTTAATGCAGAACCCAGCAGCTTGGAGCAGAAAAGTGAACGGACTATGCGTTGATCCAGGCCATCAAGTCTGCCGGAGGGGAAAGGGTGTTGCTCCATTCGCCCTCTCCTCTCTGGAAAGAAAGATGGCGGCCACATGGGAGCCTTGTGGACAGCAGGTATGAGCCGGGAGTGTGGGGGCGACTAAAACCTCATGGGAAGGGGGGCGTTTCGGACCGCCCTTCACGCCCTACCGAGGCCACCAATTGCCCCCACGAGCGGCTCTCCAGCACGGCCACAGCCCCAGAAGCACAATGACCTAATGCAGAACCCAGCAGCTTGGAGCAGAAAAGTGAAAGGACTATGCGTTAATCCAGGCAATCATTTCTGCCCAGAGGGGAAAGGGTGTTGCTCCCTTCCGCCCTCCTCCCTCTGGAAAGAAAGATGGCGGCCACATGGGAGCCTTGTGGACAGCAGGTATGAGCCGGGAGTGTGGGGGCGACTAGAACCTCATGGGAAGGGGGGCGTTCCGGTCCGTCCTTCACGCCCTACCGAGGTCACCAGTCGCCCCCCACGAGCGGCTCTCCAGCACAGCCACGGCCCCAGAAGCACAAGGACTTAATGCAGAACCCAGCAGCTTGGAGCAGAAAAGTGAACGGACTATGCGTTGATCCAGGCCATCAAGTCTGCCGGAGGGGAAAGGGTGTTGCTCCATTCGCCCTCTCCTCTCTGGAAAGAAAGATGGCGGCCACATGGGAGCCTTGTGGACAGCAGGTATGAGCCGGGAGTGTGGGGGCGACTAAAACCTCATGGGAAGGGGGGCGTTTCGGACCGCCCTTCACGCCCTACCGAGGCCACCAATTGCCCCCACGAGCGGCTCTCCAGCACGGCCACAGCCCCAGAAGCACAATGACCTAATGCAGAACCCAGCAGCTTGGAGCAGAAAAGTGAAAGGACTATGCGTTAATCCAGGCAATCATTTCTGCCCAGAGGGGAAAGGGTGTTGCTCCCTTCCGCCCTCCTCCCTCTGGAAAGAAAGATGGCGGCCACATGGGAGCCTTGTGGACAGCAGGTATGAGCCGGGGGAATGGGGGCGACTAAAACCTCATGGGTCGGGGGGCGTTCCGGTCTGTCCTTCACGCCCTACCGAGGTCACCAGTCACCCCCCACGAGCGGCTCTCCAGTATGGCGATGGCCCCAGAAGCACAAGGACTTAATGCAGAACCCAGCAGCTTGGAGCAGAAAAGTGAACGGACTATGCGTTGATCCAGGCCATCAAGTCTGCCGAAGGGGAAAGGGTGTTGCCCCATTCGCCCTCTCCTCTCTGGAAAGAAAGATGGCGGCCACATGGTAGCCTTGTGGACAGCAGGTATGAGCCGGGAGTGTGGGGGCAACTAAAACCTCATGGGAAGGGGGGCGTTTCGCTCCGCCCTTCACGCCCTACCGAGGCCACCGGTTGCCCCCCGCGAGCGGCTCTCCAGCACGGCCACGACTCCAGAACACAGAAACCAATTTCTTAACTATCTGACTTTCAGTAGAAATACCTCCAGGGTCAATAGGTAAAATAGCAGAAATCCAAAACCAACATTTAATTCTTGAACCTAGCTGTAGAAAGCAAATCACTTCACAATGCTTTTTCAGCATGTCTGATTTGGGGGGGGGGGTAAACTCTAAAAATTAGTGGTGAATCTTTTATTGAAACAATGAATCTAATCAAAGCAGATAGAGTGTTAACTAGAATTCATCTGCCTCACAGGGACGGGGAGGGGTGGGTGTGGAGTTTTATTGGGGTTCTTCATGGTAAAAAATAAGTATTGGTAAAGGGAAATGTGTTTGATATTTGCATGACTGAGACATAAACCTGAAAGCTTTGTAACCTTTCCCACAGTGATTCAATAAATAAATAAAAAAACCGCCAAAAAAAAAAAAAAGAAAAAAAAAGAAAATAGATGGTCGGCAACTACACCACCTCCGCTTTGCTGATGACATTGTTTTAATAACACCAAACATCAGCCAAGCAGCACAAATGCTGGCCGACTTTGACCGTGAGTGTGGAAAGGTAGGACTACAGCTGAATCTCACGAAGACAATGTTTATGAGAAACAGCCTTGTTCCTGATGCCCCATTCGCTCTCAATGGAACGACCATCTCCGAATGCAACAGCTATGTGTACCTAGGTCGAGAGGTCAACATGACAAATGACCTGGCACCCGAGCTGCGCAGAAGGAAGAGAGCGGCTTGGAACGCCTTCAAGAACGTCGAAGAAATAGCTAAGAGGACGAAGAACCTCTGGCTCCGGGCACATCTCTTTGATTCCAGTGTTCTTCCTGCATTAACATATGCCTCAGAGAGCTGGGCCCTACGCAAACAGGATGAGAACGCTATTCAGGTCTCCCAAAGAAGAATAGAAAGAGCTATGCTTGGAATATCACGTTTCACTCAAATGAGAGAACGAATCCGGAGTTCTGACATCCGTCGATGATCAAGGATCAGGGACGCTGTCTCATTTGCCAAGGTATCGAAAATCAGATGGGCTGGTCACGTAATGAGATTTAAAGACGACCGCTGGACTAGAGCTGTTACTGATTGGATTCCACGGGATGTCAAAAGACCGCATAGCCGCCCACCTACCAGATGGTCAGACTTCTTCGTCAAGATCATGAACGATCGGTTTGAGGCCCTTCATGTTCCCGGAGCGAACAGATGCCATTGGGCTACACTAGCATGCGACAGGGACAAATGGAGACGTTACTGGCGCCCGCTCGAGCAAATCGACGACTAACGGGAAGTTAAGTGATTAAGTGATTCTTAAAAACAGCAATAAGGACTCTAACTGCAGATTTTAAATGAAAACTTTGGGAAATCTCAAGTAAAAGGACTTGGGGAATGACATTGCAAAAATAGATGTGGCCTCATGGAGCAATCAGAAATAATAGTGGCTTAAAGAATATTTTTAAAGTTCAAATCTTAGTGGCCCCAGTGTTTGTAGGGGTCCGAGTGAGGCACGCTGCTCTCGACATTCTATGCTACCTAAACTTCCGCCTTCTAGCTTGTTGCTTCCTGGTTTGGAGTTACAGCAGCAAACCACCCCTGCAACCTCCTACCAAGGGTTGCGAAGAGAAGTGAAGTTCAAAGGGTGAAACTTCCTGGCCAGGATATTTTGCCTCCTCATAGGGAGTTTCCCAGAAAACTCCCCCCAATAATTCCCTTCTACAGCTCTTTTTCAGGTGAACCTAGACTTCCCGAAACAAACACCAGGGTTATAACGGTAAGCAGAACAACAAGGAATACTGACTAGAGAACTGGCAGTATCAATCAGAAAGGAAGTGCACAAACTTAACTAAGAAATAACCCTCTGAGGAAAGGGTGTTGCCCCATTCGCCCTCTCTTCTCTGGAAAGAAGGATGGCGGCCGCATGGGAGCCTTGTGGACAGCAGGTATGAGCCGGGGGTGTGGGGGCAACTAAAACCTCATGGGAATGGGGGCGTTCCGGTCCGTCCTTCACGCCCTACCGAGGTCACCAGTTGCCCCCAACGAGCGGCTCTCCAGCACGGCCACAGCCCAGAAGCACAAGGACTTAATGCAGAACCCAGCAGCTTGGAGCAGAAAAGTGAATGGACTATGCGTTAATCCAGGCCATCATGTCTGTCCGGAGGGGAAAGGGTGTTGCCCCAGTCGCCTTCTCCTCTCTGGAAAGAAAGATGGCTGCCGCATGGGAGCCTTGTGGACAGCAGGTATGAGCCGGGGGAGTGGGGGCGACTAAAACCTCATGGGAAGGGGTGCGTTTCGGTACGCCCTTCACGCCCTACCGAGGCCACCAGTTGCCCCCCCATGAGCGGCTCTCCAGCACGGCCACGACTCCAGAGCACAGAAACCAATTTCTTAACTATCTGACTTTCAGTAGTAATACTTCCAGGGTCA
This sequence comes from Sorex fumeus, assembly GCF_029834395.1. NCBI lineage: Eukaryota > Metazoa > Chordata > Mammalia > Eulipotyphla > Soricidae > Sorex > Sorex fumeus. The sequence goes on along the minus strand of NW_026606060.1, from coordinate 3,594,194 downwards.
ATAAGTAAAATAGCAGAAATCCAAAACCAACATTTAATTCTTGAACCCAGCTGTAGAAAGCAAATCACTTCACAATGCTTTTTCAGCATGTCTGATTTGGGGGGGGTAAACTCTAAATAATAGTGGTGAATCTTTTAATGAAACAATGAATCTAATCAAAGCAAAAAAAAAAAAAAGAAAGAACCCTCTAAAAGCTGGAGAGAAAGAACAGCATGTAGGGTGGTGTCCTGCACGTGGCTGACCCAGATTCTATCCCTGGCTCCCCATCTGGTCCCCTGATCCCTGCCAGGAGTGATCCCTGAGCACAGAACCAGGAGTAGTAAGTTATGAGCACCACCGAGTGTGTTCCAAAAACAAAACAAAACAAAACAACAATAACAACAACAAACAAGCTTCTGAACATCCGTGAAACAAATATTTAACAATAAGACAAACAAAAAACTTGACAAGATTCTTCCAGTACAGCAATGACTATTTGGCATCCAAATCAGCTCCAGTTTCTTCCGCCAAGATCTACCTCCCACGCATTTGTTTGGTTAAATTCCACTTTCTATTATTTATGAAAAGAAATCCCACCTTCAATATTAAGCCCCAGGCTGGGTTTGAATACACATGTTTAAATACACAAGCAAGCCTTCCATTTATCTTAAGTGATTTTCTATTTTCTTCCTTCTACTTAAGATTTCAGAAGACTTGAAAAAAAAAGTCAAAAGATGAAATGAGCGGCTGCGGGCGGGGAGGCTGGGGCTGTGAGGGGAGCATGCTGGAATTCCTGGCGAGAGCAAAGAAACAAAATCCAAGCAGGTGATAGGTGTTCAAGGATGCAGAGGACCCTAGGCTAACAGGAGGGTCCCACTAGATGTGTCCCTTCCCGTCTGGGTTCTAGCAATCTATGTATGTGCATAATATCAGATAAAGGACTAATATGCAAAGCACTCATGAAACTCAGACCCTGAAGAATCAATAATCCCATCCAAAAAGGGGGAGAGGGGCGAGAGAGATAGTACGGAGGTAAGGTGCTTTCCTTGCACACACCTGACACTGGTTCTGTTCTTTGCAACGTACCATATATGATCCCAGAGCACAGAGCCAGGAGTAAGTCCTGAGCACTCCCAGGTGTGACCCACATTCTCCCCAAACAAACAAACAAAACCCAGAAGAGATTAACAGGCATTTTCATAAAGAAGATATATGATGGCCAATAGGCATGTGAAAAGGTGTTATTGTCATTCATTACTAGGGAAGTGCAAATCAAAATGCAATGAGATATCATCTCACCCAGTGAGAATGGCAGATATTAAAAGACTGGGGGGGGGTGTAAATCAGTGTTGATGGGGATGTGGTTAATTTACTGCCAATGAGAATGTTGTCTTGTTTAGTCCCTATGGAAAGCTTATTTTTAAAAAGTAAGAATATAGCTTTCATAATTCTCAAGATTTCCACTTCTCGGTATCTGCCCTGCAAGCATGAAAGCTAATTTTTAAAAATATAGGCATACCTACTGCAGCACTGAGTAAAATATCTAGGATGTGGAAACAACCCAATTTCTAATGCAGACAAGTGAATTAAGAAGATATAGTGAGGCCGGAGTGATAGTACAGCAGGTAGGACATTTGCATTGCACTTGGTCGACCCAGGTTTGATCCCTGGCATCCCATTGGTCCCCAGAACACTAAAAGGAGTAATACCTGAGTGCAGAGCCAAGAGTAACAACTGAGTATTGCTGGGTGTGACCCAAAAAGCAAAAAAAAAAGTTAAAAGAAAAGAAAAGGAAGAAAAAATAAAAGAAAAAGAAAAGAAAGAAAGAAAGAAAGAAAGAAAGAAAGAAAGAAAGAAAGAAAGAAAGAAAAGAAGTTGTGGTATGGGGCCAGAGCAAGAGTATAACAGGTAGGAAACTTCTCTTGCATACAGCTGACACAGGTTCAATCCCTAGCACCTCATATGGTCCCACAGCCCACCAGGAGTGGTCCCTGAGTGCAGAGCCAGGATAAGTCTTGAGCACCGCCAGGCGTGACCCAAAACCAAAGTCAAAGTTGTAATATATATATATATATATATATATATATATATATATATGCCAGCTCTTACGTGATGGGCTGGTGACATAGTGAGATTTAAAGATGACCACTGTACTGGAGCTGTTACCCACTGGATTCTACGGGATGTCAAAAGACCGCGTGGCCACCCACCTACCAGATGGTCAGACTTCTTCATCAAGATCAGGAATGATTGGTTTGAGGTTCTTCGTGTTTCTAGAGCAAACAGACGCCATTGGGCTACACTAGAACGCGAAAGGGACAAATGGAGACATTACTGGTGCCCGCTCAAGCAAATCGACGATGAGCGGGAAGTCAAGTGATCAAGTGATATATATGTCATCACACAATGGAATACTGTGCAAACCATCAGATCAGATGAAATCATGAAGTTCACTGCAACTTGGGTAAAACTGGAGTACTAATGTTGAACGAAGTAAGTCAGAGAGAAAAGGACAAATTGCAATTTGAGAGAACTGGTGAGTTTATGTTGACTGAAGAAAGTCAGAGATGGGCAACTATCAGATTACTTTATTTATATGTGGTATACAGAGAAAGAAAACTAGGGAATGAAAAAATATCAAAGGATGGCACACCCTTTGCCCTGGATTATAGAACTGAGAATGCCAAGTAAGTGGGGGTATGGGTGGGAGGTAATGATGAAGTGAACTGGATATAATATAAGGATATTATATTGGTGGAGAGTTTGGGGCACTTTGGTGTGGTGGAGAGGTAAGGTAACTGCGTACACCAAACACACAAGCATCAGAGCTATTATAAGCATATGATTCAATGACAGTAATTAAATTTTAAAAAGTGAATTTGCTAAAGGAACATGATGAGGGATGGGGCTGGAGGAGAACCTTGAGACCTTGGTGGAGGATGTTAACACTGGTGGTGGGGATAAAGCTGGTCATTATATGCTCGAAACTCTATTATCAGCAATACTATAAATCACATTGCCTAAATAAAAATGATAATACATAAATATGTATACAAAGTCTGTTTAAATGTTTATCAAGATTTAGTAGTCAGATTAAAAATTAGCTATATTTCAGGCTGCAGAGGTTACTGCCCGGTTGGATGCCTGATACCATATGGCCCTCAAGTACCACTGGGAACAACTCTCAAGCTCAGAGCTAGGTGTAGCGTAGCCCCAAGCACTGCCAGATGTGATGCAATAACAACTATAATGATGAATAGATGGGTGAGTGCCATTGATTCTCACAAGCATCCCTCACTCTTATGTTAAGATAAATTCTGGAACAGAATGAACACAGCCCAGTGCCAGGTGCCATCGAGTCTACGTGCTTGAAGCTGTGGCTGCAATACATTGACCTCCATGACAGTTAGAGGCTAGAGGATGCGCAGCAGAACCTGACAGGCTGCTGGTGCATACCCAGCCCTTCCCTACGCAGCCCTTCCCAACCAGACTGTGCTTGGAATATACTCTGTCAACAGGTTTTCAAGTAACTTATGGAGAGTAGAGTTTAAAGAAGTGCACCTCTAGTGTTTCTCCAAAGCTGGCTCATGATCTTCTATCACAATCCCTTTGAGACTAGAATAATAATAATAATAATAATAACAAATGAATTTTTTTTAAAAAAGATATTTTTGTATCTCATACACACTTTAAGAATGAGTCATATGGACCTGGTGATTTGCTTCTAACGTGAATATGGCAGGGATGATGGGGAGATGCTCTGAGACTAGGGCGGAGGAAGGTGGTGGCTCTGCCCTGCTTCCCTCTCTTGCTCTTTCGATGGCGTGTTCTGAGGGAAGCCTGGCGCTGTGTTGTGAGCTGCCGGTGGAGAGGCCCAGGGAGGAGGAATGGAGGGAAGTATTAGGCTAGTATCCACTGAGGAATTGAGGCCTTTAGGCTAACAGCTCAACCCTACAAGGAACAGAATCCTGTCAACATCCCATGTCCTAGTGAGCATGGAAGCAAATGAATCACCTGCTCATGCCTTAAGTGATGTCCTGTAAGAGACTGTGCCAAGTCACTAAGATGCACCCTGATTCCTGTTGTACATAACATATAAAGGAATAAATGTCTACTTTTAGGGATAATTTGTTGCCCAGCAACAGATAATTAGGGTACAGAAATATTTCCAGCAAAATTTTCTCCAGTGTTTAGCTTTAGTTTTTTACTATATAAAAGAATATGTCTTGGTCATAGAGAATTTTCTTTCCTGTATATGGAATGCCCTATTCCTTAATATTGTCAACAATTAAAAAAAAACTTGTTATGTGATATAACATTTGACAATTGGTATCAAACTCCCTAGAGAGCAAATGTAAGTTCCTAAGTAGAAGAACTTGCTAAATATTTATTAACATAATTGTGGAGAGTGGCCAGTGTGCGTGGCCTTACAGGGGGAGAGGCGAGTCCAAAGCCATTGAACAGTGGTTCTCATCTCTTAGCATGAATCGATTCACCTGGAGGTTTCATTAAACCACAGATTTCTGGAGTCCATCTTCAGAGTTTCTAATTCAGTGTGTCTGAGATATGCACAAAGAATCTGTGTCTTTAAGAAGCTCCCCGGTTATGCTCCTGTGGAGAAATCAAGCTGAAAAGCACTGAAATGGCCAGTGTTTCCTGTTGTGGGGAAGTAGAACTCCCTGACAACTTAGAGTATACCACAGGCAGTCAGGCTAAAAGGAACAAACCTGGAACCACTTTAAGACTCGTTGAAACAAGGAGGTTCTGGTGTTGGGAATGAGAGACTTCAGAACCAAGCGACTTTCAAATGGAAATATTGAAAGGGTTTGCTGACACCATCACATTTCCTTCCAGATACTGCAGTTTCAAATAGTGATCCTAGATACTGAGGGAGAAAATAGGAATATTGTCATTCCAAATCAGATAGCGTGGAGCTGAGTTTACTGAGCGTTGGTGAGAGAAATGAAGTATCTCTCAGTCAGCAGAACTCCTAAAGTCAGATGCTCTGAACTCTATTTATGTTCATAATCCGCTCTGCCATTATATTTGACTGAAAGAGTTATGCTGGGGATTCCAGACAGCTTTGGCTTTCTTCAAAATTATCAGCTGGCGCTCTTGAAGGCTGTCGAAAACTTTCAGATTGTACCTGATCTGATTTATACTGTGTCAGAACACTGGGTTCAATTTTCCAGCTTGGCATCATTATCTCTATTTCAAAGTTGGGAATGATTCTATCTGTCAGAACACACGATTGTACTCAAGTGCTGTTTTTCAAATGCATTTACTTTCTCAGTGGTCTGGAGACAGTGGGGTTGTTAGAGTACTTTCCAAACACACAGTTCCCGGGATGCGTTTCCAGGCTGGTTCCCAGTATCTGTTAACAGATGTCATAATTGATGGCAGCAGGTCGGTAAACAAGAAAGTCTTTTCATCGATATCTTGGCATGCTCCCCCCAAAACTTGATTATCTTGGCATTTTCTTTATAATTCCTTGCAAATGGTTCTAGTTTCGCTAAGATAATGTCCAAATGACTATTTCAGATGCCGATTTATTTTTGCTGTTTGGGGATATTGGCTATCTTCCAACAAATACCATGCTATTACTCTACTCTGGCATCCTTGAGCAGTACACAAAGATCAGCACGACTGGCTGGCAGGGCAGAAGAGGAGCAGAGCCTGGTGAAGATTGAGAAGAAGGAAATTTAGCCCAATTTACTTTTCACTTGGAGAGGGAAGAGGCATTTGTGAATAACAAAGCAAGGAGGCTGGTAAAAATTAATTTCAAGGGCCAAAAGAAAGCATGCCCAATGGAAAGTCAGACATTTAAAGTATTTTTATTTTATTCCCCCTCCCTACACACACACACACACACACACACACACACACACTTTATTTAAACACTGTGGTTTGCCATATTGTTCATGATGATTTGTTACAGGCATTCAATATTCCAACACAACCTCTCCACCGCTGTCACTTTCCCTCCACCATTATCTCCATTTTCCCAACCTGCCCCCATAGCAGGCCAAGAATAATTTATTTTCTATTGATTGTGACCCCTAGATGGCTACCGGGATGTTCAAAAAATGTTTCTGTGAAGGAAAGTTTGTGAAAATTGTGTCTCACCATTAAGTCTTTGTCACAGGGTTTACTAAGCTGGTATTGCGAGTTAAACCTTCTGTGTTAACGTTTTTGTTAGTTGAGATTGATTAGTTTCTACATTACATCTAATCCATCTACTTATGGTGGTATTAGTGTTGTAGATATTGAAAATATTAAAGAAGTCCAGAAAATCCAGAATTTAAAAAAATTTTTTAAATTTTCATAAAGTTGTTCACAGTAATGGATTACATTCAATATTTAGACACCAGTCCCACACCATCACACCTTCCCACCATTATTATTTTGAATTTCCCACCACCACTCAAACCTGCTGAACAGGCAGATGCTAGATAATTTATTTGTATTGCCTGTTATGAATAACATAGAAGTCATGTGTCTGTGTGCTCCTAGCAATCTAAAATTTTAGATAATTAGGGTTTGAAGAAATCTCAGCAGTGAGCTGCTCCGTTCCGAGACTCTTTTGTACGTCTCTGGATCATTGCTGTTAATGAGCTTAAGCAGTTACTGAAATCCAGAATTTATAACTGGGCAATCCAACTAGAGTTTAATTTTTACCTTGGCAGTGACTTTGGGGTGTGGGAGTGGCTGTCAGGGCTTTGTTTGTGCAGAAGCTTGTCCTGAAATATTTTTAAATGTAATTACCATAACATTAATTTCTCATCAATAGTTGTTCTTATAACTGAAGTGATTAGAGGCTTCTAGAAAAGTGAACCAAGACAAAAGGAATTCTTTTCTGCCTTGTCTCCCCCTGAGTTACATGTTAAACTTATTTCTTGAGACAAAATTCGAACCAGCTGGTTGCCCTGATTCTCTTTATTTCTTCTCTGCCTCATCTCCTTGGCACAAGACGATGTACCCAACACCAGACACGCATGTGCCTCAGAGGGATGTAGCCTCCCAGCATTGAAATGCTGTTCTGAGTTCACTTTACCTCTCCTGTTAAAACCTCTGCTTTCAAACTGGGGAGATAGTTCAGCAGGTAAGGCACTAACTTGCACATGACTCACGTGGGTTCAATCCTTTCTGGAGAAAAGCCCAGAACGCTGCTGAGTTTGGTCAAAAAACCCAACCCAACCCCAAATCAAACAGAAATCATCTCAATGTTTAAGTTGAATTAGGCAGATGTTTCTTCTTCTCATTTTCCTTCTCCTCCTTCTTTTCCAACATAAAAGACTTTGGACCTAAAACAAATAGTGTCCATTTACATGGACTTACAGTAAGTGACACAGTAAGTCCTACAGTAAGTGACACAGCATTGGTGCCCGTCCCTTTATGCGGCTCTGCTGATGTCTGCAGTCCCCATTCTAATTGCACATTTCTAAGTAAACTGTTCCAGATGCTTGTGTTCAGCTTTTATGGGACCAACTTCAGTCTGCAAACTTTGAAAGAAAAAAAATGACCATGACCAGGAACTTCCAAAAGCATGGATTTCACTGGCCTTATAAATGACTAAAATACCCGTTTTTTTCGCGTTCATCATCCATTCAGCTCAGGGCACCACAAACTCTCAGTGCAGTCAGTGGTCTTGGGTGTTTACATCCTTGAAGTCCTTGCAGTTAACCTCCTTCCTGACCCACCCACAGTTTCCTCTGGCTTGTTATTTGACAGACTATCCAAATACTTTACCTAAGTCATTTGCTTCCTTCCTATTAAAAGTTTTTTACTGCTGCCACCAACCTCTTTCTTCTTTAGCAAGTATCAAGGGTTTATTTTCACCTTAGGTTCTGTAGCATAGTTAATAGCACTTAGCAAAATCACATCTTTTGGATTGCTTATTCGAATGCCAGGGAAAGTGGAATCACGCATTTGGCTACAGAGGTGTGGCATAATTAGTTATGAGCACTTAGAATAACTGAATTTAAAATAAATAGAAATATTTAAAGGGAAGGGCTTTCTAGGCCTGCTATAATTAACAGGTAATGTGAGCCTCGTTTCAATTAGCATGTCAATTGTTGGTGTGAATAAGTTCACTCTCTGAAAGAGTTTCCTTATTCCCCCCCCACACCCCCACCCCCCGAAAAGAGCTCCTTTTAGTAGGTTACTTAAAAAATATTATACTCAGGGCTGGAGCCATAGCACAGCAGGTAGGGCGTTTGCCTTGCACGCAGCCAACATGGCCGACTCAGGTTCCCAGCACCCCATATGGTCCCCTGAGCACCACCAGGAGCAATTCCTGAGTGCATAAGCCAGGAGTAACCCCTGAGCATGGCCGGGTGTGACCCAAGAAGAAAAAGCAAAAAAAAAAATATTATACTCACAGATAGCATAAAGCAAAAAACAAGAGATCACAAACTTCAAGATAGTGGGATTCTAAGGGCTGGAGGCTTCCTTTTGGCTCTTGGAAATTAATTAATTTTTTTCATTGAATCACCATGAGCTGCACAGTCATGAAGTTGCTCATGGTTAGGTTTCAGTCCTACAATGTTCCAACACCCTCCCTCCACCAGAGCATATTTCACACCACCAATCGCCCCAGTTTCCCCCTACCCCCACCCGCTGCCTGCCTCTGTGGCAGGCACTTTTCTTCTCTCGCTCTGTCTCTGTCTCTCTCTGTCTGTTTGTCTGTCTGTTTCTGTCTCTGTCTGTCTCTCTCTGTCTCTCTCTCTCTCCTTTTGGGCATTATGTTTGCAATACAATACTGAGAGGCTGTCATATTTGTTCCTTTCAGCTCGAAGATTTTGGTTTTTTTTTGTTTGTTTGTTTGTTTCTTTTTTTCTTTTTGGATCACACCCAGCGATGCACAGGGATTACTCCTGGGGTTATGCAGTAATTTCTGCACTCAGAAATTACTCCTGGTGGTGCTCAGGGGACCATATAGGATGCTGGGAATTAAACCCGGGTCAGCCGCGTGTAAGGCAAATGCCCTACCGGCTGTACTATCGCTCCAGCCCCAGCAAGCAGTTTTTTTGTTTTGTTTTGTTTTCGTTTAGTGAAAAATATTTTTATTTATTTTTTAATTTATATTAGTGAAACACCATGAGGTACAGTTGTAGACTTACAAATTTTTTTGCTTGGGTTTCAGTTATACAATGATTGAATACCCATGGCTTTGAGGCCAGCCGCACACACTAGGGGAAAAGGCAGCTCAGATAGAGAAGAGAGCACCAAATTAAGGGTGCTGGGAGGTTCCTCCCAGGATGGGAGATGCATGATGAGAGTAGACTATAGAGCAAGCAGTTCTTACCCAGAGCGATCATTTCTGACTCTCTTTGTCAAAGCAGTCCCTTCTCTATCCCAGTGCCTTCTCCCCCAGCCCTGGAGGGAGGCTTCCTTTTGCATGCTCGGTGTGTGTTTTAAACTTTCTCAAAGCTCCCCCATCTCCTTCTTCTGAAAGAAATCTAAAGGAATCCTTTTACATTTTGCCATGTTTTTTACCTCTGGGCTCGAAGGCATTACCCAATATTTGTATGTTTCTCCCCTGGAAAATCCCCAGAGCAGGCCCAGGCCGCCAGCCTTGCCTCAGACACCGCCACCCTGGTCCTCCTGCTCAGTATTTTCCAGCCTGGAAACACTTCTGCAAGTTTTTGTAACCTGCCAGAGGAAAAGGACCTGGGAACTTTGGCCGTGGAAATATGGAAGATGGTTCTTCTCAGGTGGGTCAGCTGAGATAAAACCTGCTCACACTGACAAGATTTTATATGCTAAACATCCAAGCTAGAGACTAGCACATTTTCTGGACTAGCTAATATTAAAACTCTAGTAAGTAGAGCACCTTTGAGTTCGATAAAAATGGAGCCTGCATGTACACCAGATGCTAGGAGATATGGGTAGAAAACTGCTTCATATCACTCATTCTAATCTGGTTCTAGATCGATTCAGTGGAATGATTTTATAGGCTAGTGGAACCTTTCTCTTACAGTCAGGTGGGTTTAGGTAGACTAATCCTGACATCTGGGCCTCTCAGAGATAGTAAGAAGGAAAGTACTATGGGCCTGGAGCAATAGCACAGAGGGTTGGGCATTTGCCTTACATGCAGCCGACTCGGGTTCAATTCCCAGCATCCCATATAGTCCCCTGAGCACCACTAGGAGTAATTCCTCAGTGCATAAGCCAGGAGTAACCCCTGAGCGTTGCTAGGTGTGACCCAAAAAACAAAAACAAAAAAAAAAGAAGGAAAGTGCCTGCCATAGATGCAAGACGTGGGGTGGGGTGGGGGTGCAAGAGGGATACTGGGGATATTGGTGCTGGAAAACGTGCACTGGTGGAGGGATGGGTGTTCAATCATTGTATGACTGAAACTCAATCATGAAAGCTTTGTAACTGTATCTCATGATGATTCAATAATTTTTTTTTAAAAAAATAGCACTGTCCTCCCATTGTGCATGGATTTTCTTGCACAGGCCCAGTAACTTCTCCATTGTGAGCCTTGTTGTAACTGTTTTTGGCATATAGAATATGTCACGGGGAGCTTGCCAAGCTTTGCCGTGCAGTCTCGGGAGCTTCCCAGGCTCTCCAAGAGGGGCGGAGGAATCGAATGGGGATCGGCTTCATGCAAGGCAAACACCATACCCACTGTGCCATCGCTCCAGCCCATAAAAAAATTTAAAAAAATGTATAACCACCACCCCATCCCAATATCTGTTAGTCTATCAAACATCTGTTAGTCTATCAATACGTTTCACTCTTCAATTTTGAAAAATTCTTTAACAATTTTGATGAATATTCTTTTTTTGGGAATAAAAACAGCTTTGATTTGAAAGTTTTGAGAAAGAGGAGGGAGACAGGGAGAGAGAGAGACAGTGAAAGAGAGAGAGAGAGAGAGAGAGAGAGAGAGAGAGTCCTGGTTCACTTGCCAGCATTAACAGATTAAAGCATGAAAGTGCATCTCAGGAGGGGAGAGGGGAGATGCAGGCGATATAGGCACCATGTGCACGGGCTGGCAACATGCAAGTGCCCAGACCACACATGTGCTCGTGTGCTCAGGAGGTGCCAATAAATATTCTCTTAAAATGCAAACAACACCCCTTGAAAAGGTTACACCAATTCTTTTCTTTATCAGAGGACATACTACAAACAGTTAATATTTCAGCAGAGATTGTTACAAAAGTAGGCAGGCCAGGGAGAGAAGGGCAGCTGAAAGCGAAGGGCAGGGAGAAGGAAGGCACCCAGACAAATGTCAAAGCCTCGTGAAACTGCCATTTGGGTCCTTCCCACTTGTGTGGACGATCTCTGGGTGGATGTTTGCAGCTTCCCTGAGCACAAGGTCAGCTTCACAGTTCAGCTGCTCTCCTGGATCGCTGGCCTCCATCAAAGGGCACGTCCATCTTCACTCTGTTGGTCAATGAATCCACTTGAGTGTAACTTTCTAAAAGTGTTCAACTATAAAGCCTGTAACTTCGTCTGAAACCCTCACCTACACACACACAAAGCACGACGCATGTTCCTTTTTGCTTTTCTCTTTTCATCACGATCACGATCACGATCACGACCACCCTGTTGTTCGTCGATTGCCTCGAGCAGGTGCCAGTAACGTCTTCTTCGTCCTAACCCTGAGATTTTTTTTTTAAAGTGCCATATTCAAGGCTTTTTCAGGGTTAGGAGAATGAGACCCATCATTGTTACTGGTATTTGGCATATTGGGTATACCACGGGGAGTTTGCCAGACTCTGCCGTGTGGGCATGTTACATTTGGTAGCCTGCCAGTTTGACCGAATTAGGAATGAGATGATAAGATGTCGCGTGGCCGCGAATGCGGCTGCGCGCTTCCAGGAGCTGAGTGTGATGATCTCTGGATCCTGGCCGTTGTTGGAGTTACACGGCAGTTGGTGGGTGTAACTGTCTAGTTACTGGCAGGTCCAGTCCCAAACTGTACAGGCTTGGAGATCTCAGCCCCGGGTCCCACACACCTGGGTTCCTCTGTCAGTTCTTTTATGCGTGAGGCTCATCCAAGTGTGTGGAGAGTGCTCTCAGCATGGCCTTGGCTGGGCCTCGGTGGTCTTCAGCTGTTGGGCCCTGGTGGAGACAGTCAGGCATAGGGTAGGAGACTCTGTCTTGTTCTCTCCCAGGAGCTGAGTGTGATGATCTCTGGATCCTGGCCGTTGTTGGAGTTACACGGCAGTTGGTGGGTGTAACTGTCTAGTTACTGGCAGGTCCAGTCCCAAACTGTACAGGCTTGGAGATCTCAGCCCCGGAAATCATAGAAATCAATAATATCAAAAGGACCCTCGCAATGCCAGAAGACCAGAGATGTGCATTTTGAAAACAACGAAGGACCAAGGAGGACCCATTTAAAATGTCCTTATTGGCCGTTTAAACTGTCTGGCCCTGCTACTAAGTGAACTGACAGACAAAATGAACCCCAAATAGCTAAACTGTTGGAAGAGAGGGAGGAAATTATAAATATCAACGATGAGCGTGAGGCCAGTTGTAGAAACAAGGCCTGTTGCCATCTTTGTTTTTTCCTAGCACATATGTAATTATAGATGATAATGAGCTCCCTTCTTTTCTTACAATTGTATACAAGGTATGTTAGTGGTAGTTATTTTTATCATTTAATTCTTAGGTTGCAGCCTATCCTTCCAAGAGATTGCTCCTAAACTAGAAGAATGAACATCGCTCAGAAAAGGGTGCAAGGAGAAGACTCTTGGATTTCCCCTTTCAGGGAGAAACCCAAGCATGTTTTCATTAAAAGACACCACCGCTGCGTTTTGTTAGGAGAAAGCATGTTCAGATTGCTGTTATTGTTTAGAAATTACAGTGCGAATACAAGGGTAAATGTTACCTTGAGTGGTCAGAATAGATGACAAAGGCTTCAGTGTGTGAGTTTTGGCATCTCTTCCTCACTTCTTATAGTGGGTTTTTCTGTACAGCAGAAACTGGTGAGTTAAGAGAACAATTCTGAGGTTAGAAGAGGTAGTTCAATGGGATGAGCACATGCTTTGTATACAGAAGGCCCAGGTTCTATCTCCGGCACCACTTGGTGCCCTGTGCATTGCCAGAGGTGAATCTTGAGCACCAAGCTGGGAGTCATCCACAAGCACTATCCAAACGCTTACTCCTGACCACCCCCTCACAAAAAGAATTATTTCATGAATTCTAAGTTAAGATAGGATATTGAATGCACACGTTTAATTTTGCATCCTGTAGAAATTCTATGAAAAAAGTTTGTTTGTTTGTTTGTTTTAAAAGACAAAAACTCTCTGTGGCTGGAAAAACAGGGAAAGAACAACAACATTTAGGGAGCTGGAGAATGGTAACAGAAACCGGACATTCAGACAGACTTAAATTACATCATCACCAAAATTTAAAAAATTACTGTATCGAGCATTCAGCCGAAGAGAAGGACAACATGGAGGACGGGATCCACAGATCCCGAAGGAAAAAAAAAAACAGGTTCCAAAAAGAGCCGAGATCATCGGGAAGCCCCAGATGGGGTAGGTACCGCATCCCGCCTCCCCCAGATGGAACCCCGGTGACCAGAAGCCTCTACAACCACAGCTCGAGTATGCGGGAACTAGGACTTTTCCTCAAAACCGCGCGGCCGCGTAAACCAATATCCTATCTTAATTTAGAATTCATGTCGCGCGCGTAAGCGGCCGCGCGACATCTCTCTATATACAAAGTGATTCATGGGAAGTAAACCACCCAACGTTTCTCTCTGAAAATCATAGTTAAGTTGGGTGCACGGCCACAGCCCCAGAAACACAAGGACTTAATGCATAACCCAGCAGCTTGGAGCAGAAAAGTGAACGGGCTATGCGTTAATCCAGGCCATCATGACTGTCCGGAGGGGAAAGGGTGTTGCCCCATTCGCCCTCTCCTCTCTGGAAAGAAAGATGGTGGCCACATGGGAGCCTTGTGGACAGCAGGCATGAGCCGGGGGAGTGGGGGCAACTAAAACCTCATGGGAATGGGGGCGTTCCGGTCCGTCCTTCACGCCCTACCGAGGTCACCAGTTGCCCCCCGCGAGCGGCTCTCCAGCACGGCCACAGCCCCAGAAGCACAAGGACTTAATGCAGATCCCGGCAGCTTGGAGCAGAAAAGTGAAAGGACTATGCGTTAATCCAGGCCATCAAGTCTGCCGGAGGGGAAAGGGTGTTGCCCCATTCGCCCTCTCTTCTCTGGAAAGAAGGATGGCGGCTGCATGGGAGCCTTGTGGACAGCAGGTATGAGCCGGGGGAATGGGGGCGACTAAAACCTCATGGGAAGGGGGGCGTTCCGGTCCATCCTTCACATCCTACCGAGGTCACCAGTTGCCCCCCGCGAGCGGCTCTCCAGCACGGCCACGGCCCCAGAAGCACAAGGGCTTAATGCAGAACCCGACAGCTTGGAGCAGAAAAGTGAATGGACTATGCGTTAATCCAGGTCATCAGGTCTGTCCGGAGGGGAAAGGGTGTTGGTCCCTTCTGCCCTCCTCCCTCTGGAAAGAAAGATGGCGGCCACATGGGAGCCTTGTGGACAGCAGGTATGAGCCGGGGGAGTGGGGGCGACTAAAACCTCATGGGAAGGGGGGCGTTTCGGTCCGCCCTTCATGCCCTACCGAGGCCACCAGTTGCCCCCCACTAGTGGCTCTCCAGCACGGCCACGACTCCAGAGCACAGAAACCAATTTCTTAACTATCTGACTTTCAGTAGAAATACTTCCAGGGTCAATAAGTAAAATAGCAGAAATCCAAAACCAACATATAATTCTTGAACCCAACTGTAGAACGCAAATCACTTCACAATGCTTTTTCAGCATGTCTGATTTGGGGGGGTGGTAAACTCTAAATAATAGTGGTGAATCTTTTATTGAAACAATGAATCTAATCAAAGCAGATAGAGTGTTAACTAGAATTCATCTGCCCCACAGGGACTGGGAGGGGTGGGGGGGGTGGGGTTTTATTGGGGTTCTTCATGGTAAAAAATAAGTTTTGGTAAAGGGAAATGTGTTTTATATTTGCATGACTGAGACCTAAACCTGAAAGCTTTGTAACCTTTCCCACGGTGATTCAATAAATAAATTAATTAAAAAAAAATATATAAAAAAATTTAAAAAAAAAGAAAGACAACCATAGGTCAGTTATTAAAATGAATACAGAATACAGAGCACTTACTTGCTATAGTTGCTTGTTTCAAATATTTTTTCCCTACTCAAATGCAAGCATCTTGAGGACAAGAATTACAATATTTTTATCCTTTAGTACATTTATAAAACTGTCTTTGTTCAGCTATTTAATTTAGGTTATTTCCTTGGATTTCATACATATCTGAAGCTCTGACATATTATTAAATCCAAAGTAGTTACACTGGTCTTTTAGAGACCTCAGATCTAGTCCTATAAAGTCATTTAGATTAATTGTCTTTAGATTAATTAGCTTTAGATTAATTGTTATAGTTATAAAGTTTCAGTTTATCTTTAAAGTTTTACATTTTAAACGAGTCAGTTTCTGTTGAAATGTCTAAGAGTGAAACTAGCCAAACTGAAAACATCTGAGTCTAAGAAAATAATATTTCATTTTTTTTTCATTTGGGGGTCAACCTGGCTGGCCTCAGGGTATACTTCATGCTCAGGAATCTTACCTGACAGTGCTCAGGGGACCAGGTTGACCATGTGCAAGGCAAGCACATTATCCCTGTACTATCCCTCTGCTCCCTCACCTTCAGAAAACTTGACAGCAAGTTCACAAGATATGCTAAACTAGCAGCATCCCACTAAACTGCTTTCTGATTCCAACCCAGAGAAATTGTGTGAGAAGACAAATACTCTTTGTTATGCTAAGTTGCCGATTTGGAAGTAATTTGTCATGCAATAAATAAAATTATTAGTTAAAAAAAAATTACTGTATCAGGGAATAGTGGTGAAGGGCCAGAATGCTGAAATGAGGGGTGGAAAAGTACTTTTTTAAAATTTAATTTAATTTAATTTTTATAAAATTTTTTACAGAAACTTATTACATTCAATATTCCAGCACCAATCCCATAACCATTACACCTCCCCACCAACATATTTCAAATTTTTCCACCCAAAACCCCCCAAAGCCTGCCCCCAAAGAAGGATCTAAAACATTTATTTTGTACTGTTTGTTCTGAAAAACTGGTTAAAAATTATCAAAAAAAAACTTTCCTTAAAGTGTGTGAAGATTGTTGTATTTCAATCTGGAGTCATTAAGCCCTTGTGTAAGAGATTACTAACGTGTTGTTAAAGGTTGAGCCTTGTGTGTTTGTATATGTGTGTGTGTGTGTGTGTGTGTATATATAATTTATTTATTTATTTTTGAGATTGGTTGCCTTCTGCTTTACACCCAATCAAATGTGATGTGCTACTCTTGGTACATCGGTGGTGTAGAGTATTAGATACTGTGGCTACATGCTCCAGGAATTCTAAAACTTTAGATACAGTGATACAGCTGCGGTCAATTTTTTTTTAAACTGGATGGTGACTTTGGGGTCCAGAGGCATCGCTGCAGTGTGTGGCTCTCGCATTGCTCTCTCCGAGAGATTTATTTGGAGTCTGAAAAAGTACTTTTTTAGAACTTTTTTTAGAAGCAGATAGATCCTTTGAGCCTCTTCTCCATTCTACGCTCCTTAACCCCAACACAGCTTGGAGCCTTTATTTCCTCTGGAGTGAAAGGGATATATCAGGACCAACAAATAGGCCACCAATCTGTCACGCAGGAAGACCTCTAGGTTGGTAGATCTTACCAACTTGCTCAAATCTCTATAATGTGTCTGGATTTTTAGAGTGGGGGGTGTTGGACCACATCTGGTAGTGCTCAGGGACTACTCCTGGCTCTGTGCTCAGGGTATCAGAGGTCAAGCTGATGTCAGCAGCACCTGCAAGGTAAGTGCTTTACCTCCTATGTGACTGTTCTGGCCCCTTCTGGTATTATCTTTTTTCCTCACTTCATTTAAAAATTTTAATAGGCATTTTTAAAAGAATGCACATATCTTAATGTACAGTTTGAACAGTTTTCTTTAAATCCACATATTTTTCTTACTCAACCCCTATAAGGGTATGGTACATTTTCCTAAGGCCAGGAATGTGACTCAGCTGTAGAACAATTGACTTACATGTATGAAGCTATGGTTTCAATTCCCAGCAACACAAAAAGAAAATCCTTAACTTTAAGTCTTGATCAGACAAATAAGAATTACCAGACATCGGAACTCAAACCCTAATATGAAAACTAAACAAACAAACAGAAAGAAACAACTTAGAGAAAAGAGCTCTTTAATGAAAAGATATATTTTAAACGAAACTCACAGCAATATAAAAAAATTCTACACACTGAATTTTATATATAAAAAAAATCAAAGGACAACTAGAAAATGTTCTTAGAAATAGAAAACATGAAAACAGGAATTTAAAAACTCCTGTGAAAAGTTTGAGTTGGGAGATTTTTCCAGAAACTAGAGCATGGAGATCAAAAGAAAGAAAATAAAAGAGAAATAATAATAAAAATGGAGTTCCGTCAGAGTACCTAATATCTAAAACAGAAGAAAAGAAAATGCCAATGAATAATTCAAGAGAATTTTAAGATTTAAGAGGTCTAAATAAATGCCCAAGAGAATAGATGGAAATTAGATTCAAATGGAGGATATCTTTATGAAATTTCACTGGAAACAAAAGGAAAATCTTAGTAACATATTGGCCACAGGATAGAAATCAAAAGAGCCTAAGATTTCTCAATATTATCACTTGAAACTAGAAGTCAGTGAAATAAAGTATTCAAAATTCTGAAAGAAAAAAATGCTCTAATCCCAGAATTCTATATCCAACCAGTCTATCAACAAACTGGGATAAAAGGTAAAGGCCCTCCCGTTGTTCATCAATTTGCTCAAGCGGGCCCAGTAACGTCTCCATTGGAGATTTTGTTGTTACTGTGTTTGGCATATTGAATACATCACGGGTGGCTTGCCAAGCTCTGCCGTGCGGGCGAGATACTCTCGGCAGCTTGCCGGGCTCTCCGAGAGGGGCGGAGGAATCGAACTGGGGTTGGCCATGTTGGCTGCGTGCAAGGCAAACGCCCTACCGCTGTGCTATCAACAAACTGGGATGATAAAATAAAAAGTTTTGGATATCCAAGTTCCTAAAAACTGAGACATCAACATAATCTTTGATAACAGTTAGACTAAGAATATGCTCCATCAATGGAAAAAAAGAATATATGAGCCCCCTGAAACAGAAGACAAATCACAGGAGAAATCAAAAGGAAGCAGGAGGATCGTGCTGCCACCATGTAAGCTCAACTACCAGCCTAGGTCCAGAGACTCATAAAGAAATCTTGAAAGAGATCAATTAGTTGCAAAAATCTCTCAGACACCCATTCCTGGCTGAGACCTCCAGGGTGTTCCCAGAGATAGACAGGCCAGCTCCTGCCCAAACAAAGCCCCAGTAGCCTCTCCTACACCCCACAGCCATCACCCTGCCTCTGGCTGGACTGTTCAATTGAATATTCTGGATTTTATGGAGCACATGCCACAAACGCAGCTCCAAACTCTATGACACGGACATCCCAGTAGGGGCACACCAGACTGAATGGAATGTAAAGCAAGAGCCCACCAATTTCAACTTACCAAAACATTAACACAGAAGATTTAACTTTCAACAAACAGCTCAGTAAACCCTCAGTTCTGGACTTAAAGTCCCCATAGTGAGATACAACAATTTTCACTAATGTTCTTCAATGAAAGTATTTTTTTGATCATTTCATTGGCTATTTAGTGGTAACAAGCAGTATAAAATCAATGATTGTGGGCCTGCCCTGGAAGCAGGCTCAAGGGGTGGTTGGGAAAATAGAGACAATGGTGGAGGGAAGGTGACAGTGGTAATGGGATTCATTTTGAAATATTGAGTGACTGTAACAAATCACCATGAGCAACTTTGTAAATCACAGTGTTTAAATGAAATGAGAAAAAAATAACAAATGATGTTTCTAATGGTAGTATTTGGAAGTTCAACATTTCTGTTTTGACAAAACTCTCCTTTTTTGGGCAGAGATCCCCACAAACTATCACTGTCCTCCCGTTGTTCATTGATTTTCTCGAGCGGGCCCAGTAACGTCTCCATTGGAGACTTTGTTGTTACTGTGTTTAGCATATCAAATACGTCATGGGGAGCTTGCCAGGCTCTGCCGTGCGGGCGAGATACTCTCGGTAGCTTGCCGGGCTCTTGAGAGGGGCGGAGGAATCAAGCTCGAGTCGGCCATGTTGGCTGCGTGCAAGACAAACGCCCTACCCACTGTACTATCGCTCCAGCCCATGGTTGTAATCATGCTCATTTATTATAGAACAAAAATGAAAGTCTACCTTATAAGTAGACAGTGCGAGGCCCTTGAAGAAAATCTTCCCAATGAGCACAAATTCTACATATTTCTAAATATGAATCTTCGGCGTTATATGTATATGTACGTACATGCTCCTCTATTCATAGAATATTTCTGGATGGATTATAAAGGAAATCTACCTTTTACCTGATTGTTCCTTCTATTCTGTCTCTTAACCCAGTACATGTATTAGAGTGAGAAACATCACTTTTAAGAATTTATTCTATGGGGCTATAGAGATAGTACAGTGGGTAGGGCACTTGCTTTGCATGCAGTTGACCAGGGTTCAATTTACACTACCCCATGTGGTCCCAAGAGCCCCAGAAGGAGTGATCTAAGTGCACAGCCAAAAGTAAGTCCTGAGCAACACTGGGCATGGCCCAAAAACCAGGGTGGGAAAGGAATTCACTCTATGGAAAGTCTTGTACATAAGTGAAGTCATATAAATACTAGACCTTTCTCTGCAGTATTATTCTTGATTGCAAGGGCTGCATTTACCCTAAATATCCTAGAGGAATATGAACTAGATTATACACTTCCATCCGTAGAATCACTGTCACTGTCCTCCCGTTGTTCATCAATTTGCTCGAGCGGGCCCAGTAACGTCTCCATTGGAGACTTTGTTGTTACTGTGTTTGGCATATCGAATACGTCACGGGGAGCTTGCCAGGCTCTCTGAGAGGGGTGGAGGAATCGAACTCGGGTCGGCCATGTTGGCTGCATGCAAGGCAAATGCCCTACTGCTAGAATACTTTACAGAAATTAAGAAGAGGAATGTAAAGTCTTGTTATATAAAGGTAAAGGTAAAGGCCCTCCCGTTGATTGTCGATTTGCTCGAGCGGGCCCAGTAACGTCTCCATTGGAGACTTTGTTGTTACTGTGTCTGGCATATCGAATACTCTCGGTAGCTTGCCGGGCTCTCCGAGAGGGGCGGAGGAATCGAACTCGGGTCGGCCATGTTGGCCGCTTGTAAGGCGAACGCCCTACCGCTGTGCTATCGCTCCACCTCTTGTTATATAGTCTTGTTATATATCGATAAAGAATCACTGTCACTGTCCTCCCGTTGTTCATCGATTTGCTCGAGCGGGCCCAGTAACATTGTGAGACTTGTTACTGTGTCTGGCATATCGAATACGTCAGGGGAGCTTGCCAGGCCCTGCCGAGCGGGCGAGATACTCTCGGTAGCTTGCCGGGCTCTCCGAGAGGGGCGGAGGAATCGAACTCGGGTCGGCCATGTTGGCTGCGTGCAAGGCAAACGCCCTACCTGCTGTGCTGTCGTTCCAGCCCAGATAGAGAATAATATCTAATACATTCTACTTAATGTGAAAGGGAAGCTGTAGAGTACAATTTGTTATAAAAAAGGACAGACTGTCTCTGATCTTCATAATCTGTCATATCACCCACTTACAATTGTGTTCTTATGCTTACCTTGGTGGTTCATGCTACAATCATTGATTACATGCGTGTGTGCGCGCGCGCACGCGCGCGCGTGTGTGTGTGTGTGTGTGTGTGTGTGTGTTTAAACGGTAGCTGAGAGCTGAGGGGAGAGTTCAGTGTCTTAGAACAGCTGAATAGCAAATGTATGAGTGTGAGTTCCCCCCCCCCGTCCTCCCCCCCCCGCCCAGTGCTGCTGTATTCACTGAGCTTGAGCACTTCAGTCATGAGCTTGGGGACCACAACTAAGACAGCTGACTTCAGCCAGCACCACAAATAAGAGAGAGCGTGAGCACAATGACCAGGAAGAGCAGGTCCTGGCGAGCAGAAAGGGAGCACCACTGGGACTCCTGAAGGTGCAAACAGAATGCGCGTGAGCACTACAAGTAGAGCGTGACCCTTGGTAAGCACCACAACTAAAAGACTGTGGTCCTTGGCAAGCACCAAAACCAGATGTTTGACTCCCCAGGAGGGAGCACATCGTAACTAAGGGGGCGTGTGTGTCGCGGGGGCGGGGAGGGGTGTGAGAGAGAAAGAGAGTGAAGGGGAAGGGGAAATAAAGTTAGTATTTATTGATTTATTAATATATTTGAGGGTTTTGGGTCACACCCAGCGATCCTCAGGGGTAACTCCTGGCTCCACATTCAGGAATTACCCTTGGTGGTACTCAAGGGACCACATGGAATGCCAAGGATTATACTTGGGTCAGTTGCGTGCAAGGCAAACATCCTACCCTCTGTACTATTTCTCTGGCCCCCTAAAGTGAGCTTTTAAAATCTTACTATTCTCATTCTCCCTGCAATTGTTTCTTGGTGCAACAGGCACTACACCAAGTTGGCAATTGTGCAGCATTTGGAAAGCAGAAGGGCAGGCGCCAGTCTTGTGTTCTAGCTGTTGCTAATGGTCACGGTCATGGGTTATCAGAGTTTTCTACCAGAGCATCCTAATGTCCAGATGTCAGCTTCACACATGTCAAAAGCAGTTTCAAGGGCCACCTCCAAGTTCCTGAATCAGAGTCCCGGGGTCAGTTCTCAAAACCATCAGTACCAGAGCGGGCCTCCTTCCCCATCTTCTTGCCTATAGCACATCTCTGACAGGAGATCAGACTTGAGGGTCTGGTTCTTGAGAAGGACCTGGCCCCCTCCCCACTAGCCTCCCCTACAATTCTGTAAGCATCCGAATCCCTATATGAAAAGTCCTTCTGCTTTAAATACCAGGTCTTTATGCTCAAGGGAAAGGTTCGTGATCTCAATTTAACCACATAAGCAAGCTAAAAATAAAATCATAGTCATTTTTCCTGATTTTTCAATTGTGGCTTCAACTAAAGACATCTGTCATTGGTGGATTTAAATGAAGATGACGCCAAACAAAGGATGTTTTCCTTTCCTGGAGACCCGACTGAGACAGCAGGGCTTTAACAGCAGTACAGTGAAATCTATGAGACTGTCTACATATGGTTGCCCTCTGTGACAGAATATGGGTAGGATGATTTGCTTCCTGCAACTGAACTTCAACTAATGTAATTGAGAACATGGACTTTTAGCATAGAGGAACTGCAGATCATATTTTAGAATCATTGAAAGAGCCTACTTTATTTGTATCTATCCTCTGCACCCAAATGAGTGTTAAAGATTTTAAAACCCTTTAGGATTCTAAAATTGAGAATTCTTGATGAGATTTTCTTCTGCACAAGCTAACAACTATTGATATATGAAAACATACACACCAAATCAGGGGAACTGCAATTTAACTTTAAAGCGTATTTGCAAATAGAATGAATAAAATGAATAGGTATCAACAAACAAACTTATACTAGTAAAATTTTTTTGTGTATGTGGGGCGGGGAGGTTGGGCTACACCCAATGATACTCAGGGTTTACCACTGACTCTGCATTCAGAAATTACTTCTGGCTCTGCACTCGGGAAGATACTCTTGGTGGGACAATATGTGGTACTAGGGATCAAACCCGGGGTGGCTTCATGCAAGGCAAATGCCCTACCCACTGTCACTTCAGTCCCAAATTAATATTTTTTATTGTGTTGTCAAATATAGAATTCGGGGCTAGATGTGCACTTTACACTAAGCCACATCACTCACCCTAAACTAATATTTTTACTTAAAATTTTTCTAGGGTGCCAGAGAGATGGTAGAGTGGGTGGGGTGTTTGGGCTTGCATGTAGCCAACACCTGTTCAATCCCAGCATCACATACAGACCCCAACCCCACCAAGAGTGATTCCTGAGTACAGAGTGAAGAATAAGCCATGAATACAGCTGGGTGTGATTCAAGGGTTTTTTTAAGTTGTTTTTTTTTAATCTTTGACATCTTTTCTTTTTTATTTGAGGCACTGTGATTCACAGTACTGTTCGCAATAGAACCTCATGCATACTGAGTTCCAGTACTACACCCTCAACCGTGAAGTAGACTGCTCCCTTCCACGATTGTCTCAGGGTCCCTGCCAGCCTCTCCTAACCTACTGCCCTGCTAAGCTCACTTCTGTACACCAGTTCTCAGGTTCTGCTGCCCTCGATCATTGCTATTCGCTTACTATGGTGTTTTTTTTTTAACATCCCACATATGAGAGAGATCATTCTGCATCTGTCCCTCCTCAATGCCACACTTCGCTCAGCACGACACCCTCTAGTTCCATCCATATAGTTGCAAATTGAATGACTTGTTTCTATATATGTATATATATATATGTATATATATGTATATATATGGGCTGGAGCGATAGCACAGCGGTAGGGCGTTTGCCTTATAAGCGGCCAACATGGCCGACCCGAGTTCGATTCCTCCGCCCCTCTCGGAGAGCCCGGCAAGCTACCGAGAGTATTCGATATGCCAGACACAGTAACAACAAAGTCTCCAATGGAGACGTTACTGGGCCCGCTCGAGCAAATCAACGATCAACGGGAGGGCCTTTACCTTTTACCTTTATATATATATATATATAGCTGAGTGGTGTTCCATTGCACACACACGCACACATACACACTCACGCTCATCTATTCTTGAACACTGAGTTTACAATTTCTTAGATTTTCCTGTTCTCCCTTGAACACGGATCTTGCTTGCTTGTCTCTCTAGAAGCCTGTGTTCTTTCTCTCTTTCTCTCTCTCTCCCTCTCTCTCTCCCTCTCCCCCCCCTCACTGAACTGCTGCGAGATACACAGTTACAAAGTTGTTCATGACTGGGTTTCAGTCATACAATGTCCCAACACCAGTCCCTTCACCAGTGTACATTTCCTACTACCAATGTCCCCAGTTTCCCCTCTCTTCACCCTTCCAATCTTCCGAAATGACAAATTCTCTCTCGCTCTCGCTCTCACTCACTTTAACACACACTTCTCTCTTTCTTTCCACTCATATCATCCCACTAAATAAATTTCAGTAAAAACTATCTTTCTTCACCAAAATAAAATGTCTTGAAACACTGTTGCTCCCTGGCAGTGGTGCTCAGGTGTCATCTCTCTCCCCCATGCCCATGCAACTCTGAGGTGCTGGGGATGGAACCCAGGACTCTGCATGCAAAATATGCACTCCTGACCCTTGAGCGCTCTCTCCAGTGCAATACTTTCACTTTTTAAAATAAACTGATGAGAACTGAGCATGACTGGCTGATAGTACGTGGTTTACTCTTCTAACAAGTGTCTGGTAACATCAATATATCAATGAGAAGGTTTCGCTCTCTTTAGCTCATCCCTCTGAATTGACTCAACCATCTGGGAAATCCATGAATATCTCTCCCTGCCGTAACAATAACAGGTTCATTGCTTTCTAATCACGGTGATTCTACTGGCCATGAGGATGCTTCTGAGCGTTGTCTCTTTTTTATATTGCTTGCAGTGAGAGTTGACAGCGAGTGAGTAAAAAGGGAGTCATCCATGAGCAGTTATGGCCTTTGAGTCTCACCAAGCACTTGATAAACGCTCATTCCGGAGGCAGTTTTTTATATTTATATTTAATCCAGAGACATTTTTGTGTGTGCTTTCAGAAGAGAAACATTTGGAGGTGGTCGTAAATGAGGGGTGTGTGATAGAGAAGTCACAGCTCCCAGCAGAGGCAATCACACAAGTGTACAATTTTCTGACAGAGAACAAACAGCAGCGTCCTATCTTGAGTTTTCAGAGATTTCCTCAGAATTAACGAGGTCGCTGCTGAGAACAGAATGAGACTGGATTGCTTTGACTCTCGGGCCTGTTCAAGGCAGCTTTGGGTCTTTCCATTCTTAGCCAGATGTAAATTATCCACTTAGTAGATTAAGGTTTCCTTGAAATTCAGCCAGCATAACCCCAAGTCACTTGTTCTGCCTACACTATATTTAGAAAGCACTAACTTATTTAAACATAGACTATGCACAGCTCACCAGGTGAATATGCCTGATAAAAATAAATAAACATAAAACACTTCTGAAGCGAAAAGGAAATGTTTGGGGAATCATCGAAAGTTTTAGAACTAAAATTAGTGAGCATGAGCAGGACTGTAAAAACCTTTTTTTTTTCTATTGAGTAACTTGCGAACAGGTGAGGGTTTTGGCCCAGAGATACACTGAATTGTGGAATCACACTATTTAAATCCGCGCTTTCCTTTGGCTAGCCTTGCTCACGCGTTTCTGGAAATACTTTTAAAAATTGCCTTCACAATCCACTCTCATGCTCTCTTTTTATTTTACTTATGGGCCCCCCCACCCCCCAGCACTGGAGCCACAACTAAAGGTGCTCCCAGGTCACTCTTGGCAGTGTTCCCAGCCCACGCGGCTCCCGGGTCACTCTCTGGGTTCAGAAGTCCGTCAGCTCGTTTATGCTCCTTTTGCTCTAAGTAAACCGCATATCGTAACCCCTCCGTTGCCTTTTGTGAACTCTGGAACCTTCGTGAGGAATGAACTTAGTGAGGAATGAGAACCTAGCCAGGGACTTGCAGAGAGAACCTCGCCACTCGGGGGAGAAGAGGAGCTACGCTGGCACGTATTTCGTGCTCCTCAGCAGCTGCGAGCCAAATGCAACAATCCAGGCCTCTAAGCCGGCGCGGCGTTCTCCTAGGAGTGAGGAGGCGGAGGAAGAGGAAGAATTGTCCGGGGTGAAGCGATGGTACAGCCTGGAGGACGTTTGCCTTGAGCGCCGCAGACCCGGGTTCCATCCTCGGCATCTGGCATCTTACAGGGTGCCCTGAGCAGCGCCAGAAGTGACGCATGAGTGCAGAGCCGGGAGCAATTCCCAGCGTTCAGGTGTGTCCCCCCTCCACACACCCCCATGCCCCCCGAAAAGAGGAAGATGCTACATAGAGCTGGTAGACAAATGGCAGCACCTCAGCACTACCAGCTGCTTTAAAACTGAAACTGCACGGTTGGGAGCGTACATGTATTTGCGAATGGAATTAACTTTGATTTCATTTTAATTGCTAGAGCCTGAGCAAGGACTAGACTGAGTTTAAAACTCTCCATCAAGGGACTGGAGAGATAATGCAGCGGGGCATTTGCCTTAATGTAGCTGACTCAGGTTTGATCCCCTGGACCACATATCATCCCTCCCAGGAGGAAGTTCTGAGTGTGGCCCCAAGCAAAAGCAAGAAAATTTCCCAGGACGTTTACGGCCCTCCACCTTTTTTGCAAATTTCCCCGCCCAGTAAGCCTCATCAGGTTGGCAAGGTGAGGAGAAATCCTCTGAGCAACCATTTTGAACCGTGCTCAGAGTAGTCCCATCCTTTTTTTTAATGCAAACAAGGGAGAGGTTTGGTCAAACTGAGAAACATTTTTGATGGTCACTGTTAGTGGAAAACTGAAGCAAGGTTCTAGAATGCTTTCTTTCCCAGCACCTTACCAACGGGGTGCCAGTAGGACAGAGGTACTCTCGAGCCACATGACAAAGATTCTGCTTAAGAAAGATTTTACCACAACTCAAGCAGGCCTCCCCTCAACCCTGCCCCAAGCATGAGTGCGAGCACCACAGCCTAAAAGGAGTGTGGTCCCAGTGAGCAAGTGTGTAAGCAACACTATCTGATGGACACCCGCCAGTAAGCATCACAGCCAGGCATGTTTATATAAACATCAAAAGAAAGAAGGGAATAAGAGGAGAATAAAAAGGAAGAAAGATTTTAGAGGACCCCAAAGACAACCAAAGTAGAAAATCTACTAAGGAAGCTAAAACCTTTGGCTGCTGCAAACTTGAAATACAGTACATGTCCTCACCAAATTAACGTGGCTGTGATTTCTCCAAAATTAGAAAGACACCCGGCTCCCCGAACAAGAGAGAGATCCAGGATGACAGGGAATATTTTATTTAATTTTGTTATTTTATAAGTGAGTTCACAATATTTGATTACATTTAATATTCAAACACCAATCCCACCACCATTACACCTTCTCACACCAAATTTGGGATGTTCCCATCCCAAACCCCAACCCCTGTCCCAAAACACAACTGAAATAATATATTTTGTATTGTCTGTTATGAAGAACTGCTTAACATGCTTACAAAAAAGAGTTCATATAGCAAACAGTGTGAAGATTGTTCTATTTTGGGAGAAGCCATTAAGATATTCTATAGGATATCACTAACATGTTAAAGTTTGGGTGGTGTGAGCTTTGGTATATATATATATCTGAAATATGTCACTGTCCTCTTGTTGTTCATCGATTTTCTCGAGCAGGCCCATTGTGAGACTTTGTTGTTACTGTGTTTGGCATATCGAATACGTCACGGGGAGCTTGCCAGGCTTTGCCATGAGGGCGAGATACTCTCAGTAGCTTGCCGGGCTCTTCGAGAGGGGCAGAGGAATCGAACTCGGGTCAGCCATATTGGCTGTGTGAGCAAGGCAAATGCCCTACCTACTGTGCTATCACTCCAGCCCCTGAAATATGTATATATGCATATATATGTGTATTTCCCTCTATGATTTGTTGCCTACTATCTAAATCCCATCAAATATGATGTGGTAATGATGGAGAATGGGTAGGGAGTGTCTTATGATGTGTCGCACAGCCACTTTTGCGACCACGCAGTCCAGGAAGATGCCAGGGAATATTAAGCAGGAGAAAGACCAAAATATCAGTTCTGCATATCATATTCTAATTGCAGAAAAGTCAGAAACAAAGAAAATACTTCAAAAGCCAGATGAAGAAAAAAATATGGTATCCCACAGAAGAGCAAGGATGAGTGGTATTAGCCCTCTCATCAGCAACTACACAGCAAGAGCAAATGGAGTGAAATACTTAAAAGGTTAAAAGAGAAAAAACATTCCTGAATTCAATACACAGATAAATTATCCCTCAAAAGTGAGGGGAAAATAACGTTCTCATACATTATCTCAAGCATACAAAATATGAAAGAATTTGTTGCAATAGAATCAGTCTTGCAAACAATGTTAAAACAAGTTCTTCAGAGAAGGAAATTTGATATAGATCAGAAGCTCACATCTACATAAATAAAATGAAGAGCATCAGAGAAGAAATAGATGAAAGTAAACTTAGTTATGTTTGTTCTTTGTTAATTCCAAATTGTTTGATTTCTAACTGATCTCATAGTGAAAAGGAACGTATTTGGTCATTGCAGCTTAGGAATCATTGAGATGTTCATATTGAGGTTGGTAAGGGGAAACTGGAAAGGCTCTGTTAATTGTTAGCTATACTGTCTGCAAAGAGGTATAGTGCTATTTGAAACTGGAAATTTTGAAGATTAATACAAGCACTCATTTTTAAAAAGAAGCCTGATTGATACTAAAAGAGATAAAATCTAATCATGTAAAGTGCCCAAGAGGTAGATTGTGGAAATGTTGCACAGAGAACAAATGCGATCACTAGCAAGCAGTTATAAATATGGTAGATATTAATGCAACTACATAAACAAATTACTTCAAATGAAGTGCTTTAAATAAATCAATTAGAAAAAAACAGAAAATATTGACAAGAATGTAGGGAAATTATTGTTCAAATACACAACTGGAGAATTTTAAATGGTATACAGCCACTATTGAAGGTAGTGTGGCAGTTATCCCTCCAAATTAAACAATAGAATTACCAATGCTGCAGTAATTTTGCTTCTGATATATGTCCATTGATAGAAACAGACATATATGTTTAAAGTCAAAACTGAGACTTGAATATATATTTGCACCCTGGTGCTCATCGCAACATTATTCACATTAGTTGAAAGGTGGCAGCCCAAATAGATATTGGCATAAAAGTGGATAAACAAAATATGATATATGCATGTAATGAATACATCGTCAAACCACTAAGAGGATAGAAATTCTCAGACATGCCACACATGGTTCTACCTTAAGACCTACATGCTAAGTGAAATAAAAATATCATCAAACATCATAAAAGGACAACTACTTTGTGATTCCACTTGTAGATGGTACTCAGAGTAGTTAAATTCTTTTTTTTTGGGGGGGTCACACCCGGAGATGCACAGGGGTTACTCCTGGCTCTGCATTCAGGAATCACTCCTGGCGGTGCCCAGGGTACCATATGGGATGCTGGGAATCAAACCTGGGTTGCCGTGTGCAAGGCAAATGCCCTACCCACTGTGCTATCACTCCAGCCTCCCAGAGTAGTTAAATTCGTAAAGTAGAATGTGTTATCAAAAGTTGGGTTTAGGAGTGAAATATAAGTTAATGTTTATAGACACAGTGATTCAGTTTTACAAGTTTGGAGGTAGATGGTGGAAATGTTGCACAGAAAGAGAATGTGTTTAATGCCACTGCTTACCAATGGTAACGTTTTGGCTACCATCTTACATCTACATGGGTAAATGCAGTTTGTAATTTTTTTAAGAGGGAAGTTCCGAGTGTTCTGAAGTATGTTTATTGAATTTGTTAGTTTTTTGAGGATTCTTTTGACTGTGAAAGGAAAGTCACAGCCTATTTTCCATCTATGCTATTTAAGTTCCTTCTTTCCTTTCTTCCTTAATTATTTTATTTGTGTGCATTGATTTGCTTTGTTTTTGATTTGGGGGCACACTTGGTGGTGCTCAGGGATCACACCTGGCAGGGCTGTGGGACCAAATTCAGTGCCAGGGGATCCCAATCAAGGTCTGCCATTTGCAAAACTGGTGCCTCAACCTCTCTATTCTATATCTGGCTCCTAATTCTTTACTCCTTCAAATCTCCTTTCCCTTCCTCCAAACCTATCTAGACTACTTAGTTGGCGCCAAACATCGTGAGGGCCCAGTGTGGTACAGATAAAAGATAACATGTCCCGCTCAAAGTCCACCAGGGAAGGCCCCTGGTCAGCAGACACCGGTCATGTGACCCAGGCTCTGATAGGGCCGTGCTCAGACTGCCAAGGGAACTCAGAAAAGGGTAAAGACTGCGCTCTTGAAAGTGCAGAGAACCCTTGCTAGAATATTGGGATTCTAGCTAGGGCTTTTAAAAGTAAGGTTTACTCAGCCAAAGAAGAAAAACTCTTATGGTTTAAGTGCATTAAACCATGTAAGTGAAACAATTCTCCTAGGAGTAACACATGCCATTCATGTCTCATGGATCCTGCTAAGATTTGTTAAGTAGCTGTTCCACACACAATTCTAAGGTGCTGAAAATATGGACCCGAATGAGATAAAGACCCTCTGTCATAAAGCTTTCAGGGGAAATCAGAACGACATGGACGAGTAAATAGATAGTATTTCAGATCGTGGTAACCGATCTGGGGAGCAATAGGGCAGAGGAAAAAGAAAGTAAGGTTGGGATGAAAGAAAGAAGTTACAAATTTGTATGTGGAGGCTGGGACCTCTTAAGAGACATTTGAGCAGAGGACTGAAGGCTGGCTGTGGGGGGTGGGGGTGTCTCCCAGAAGGGACCTCAAGGAAACAGCAAGTGTCAGGGGTTTAGAGGTGAGCATGCCGTGTGTGTTGCTAGGACAAAATAATTGGAGAAGGGGAAGTGTATTTGGAGAGGAAGATGGGATAGTTTTGAGAACAATGCTTCGGTGAGGATTGAGTAAGCATCATGTTTGTTCGTTTTTTGTTTTTTTTGGGCCACACCCAGCAATGCTCAGGGGTTGTTCCTGGCTCTGAACTCAGGAATTACTCCTGGCAGTGCTTGGGGGACCATATGGGATTCTGGGAATGGAACCCAGGTCAGCCACATGCAAGGCAAACACCCTACCCGCTGAAACATCATGTTTAAGAAGGAAGCCACTCCAGGGCCTTAAGTAGGGAATGAGGTGACCTGACTTAGGCTGGACAGGAGCCATTTTGACTGCTCTGTGGAGAAGACTGAGGTCAAAATGGTGTGGCCAGTTAGGAAGCTATGGCCATAATCTGGGAGAAATATGACCTGGACTGAATGAATGGCAGCTGTTGAAATTGTCAAGCTCTACATATATGTTGAGAGTAGAGTCAATAAGATTTACTGATACACTGATGATCATGGGTAAGGAAGGCAAAATAGTCACAAATCACTCCCAAGTTGTTGGTCTGAGGGACAAGAAGTACAGAGCTACCATTAACAAGGTGGGAAACGCTTGGGAAGCAAAGGTTTGGACTGGGAGCAAAGGACTCAGGCACAAGGCTTTGGACATGAACTGTTGAAGGTCCCTATTAGATCATCTATGTGAATGTCGACTGGTTATTTTATATAAAAGTACAGAGTTCAGGGAAGAAGTGTGGGAATAACATAAACTGGAAGTTCCAGGCTTATGTTCAAGGACATAACATTGGATGAAATCCCCAAGGTCGTGAGTACAGACAGACAAGTGCAAAAATAAGACAAGGGAAAGTAAAGAAGTTGTGGTAGAAAAGAGCTGAGTCCTTTAAGAAGCTTTGATGCAAGAAGATAAAAAGTGTTTGCTGGAATATATTTTGGGGTTTTGTTCTGGTATTTGTTGGGGCCCACACTTGGTGGTGCTTAGGGTCTTCTCCTGGATCGGTGCTCAGGGATCACATCCAGCTATGCTCAAGGGACCATGTGTGGCTGGGAATCCGGTCTGGGACTTCTGCGTGCAAAGCATGTGCTCGGGCTTCTTATCTTTCCAGTCTTCCAGTCTTTCTTTCTTAGAAAGAGAGAAGTAACAATGTACGATGAAGAAAATAATACTGTCAAGAGATGGTGTGTGTGTGTGTGTGTGTGTGTGTGTTCCTATTTAACTTATATATACATTCTCTAGTTAAATAGCTCCCCCTCTCATAATTGTCTTTTTCTAACAGTAGTTCTAGACAATTAGCCCTCATGCACTAACCTCTGTTTCTTTGAATCTTGTTAATTTTTTCTGCCAAAGAAAAAAAATAAATAGGCCTCTCAGTGACTCAATGTCACTGTTCAGCATATTATGGAAAATCCCGCCTTACTTTCCTGTGAATTAGGCTTAGATCTTGAAAGAGGATAGAATTCTAGAACAGGAAATGAACACAGAAGCCTTTGGGAACACCAAGTAACACTGTAGCACTGTCCTTCCCTTGTTCATCGATTTGCTCAAGCAGGCACCAGTAACGTCTCCATTGTGAGACTTGTTACTCTTTTTTTTATTTTTTGGCATATCAAGTACGCCACAGGGAGCTTGCCAAGTTCTGCCGTGTGGGCGGGATACTCTCGATAGCTTGCTGGTTTCTCCAAAAGGGATGAAGGAATCGAACCCAGGTTCACTGCATGCAAGGCAAATGCCCTACCTGCTGTGCTATCGCTCCAGCCCAGGAACACCAAGTGCAATGGATTAATAAATTTATCTTTACCAGTTTTCAACAATATTTATTGAGGTAAATCTTATCAAAATACTATAAATTCTTGCTGCTGGTTAATCCTGTCTATATGTATTTAGTAATTGGGTTTGGCTATAATAACTTCCAGAAAAGGAAGCCAATTTAATCTACCACCATGCCTTAAGTCCAGGATATAGAAACGCAGGGCTCTTGCCCTCCGGGCTACTTTGTCTAGTGAGAGACACAGGCAAGAAAGACCAAAGATACACTCACTATATCACTGTATCACTGTCATCCCATTGTTCATCGATTTCCTCAAGCACTCAAAAACAAAAGCAACCGGTGTTGGTGTGGATGTGGCGAGAAAGGGACCCTCCTTCACTGCTGGTGGGAATGCCGAATGGTTCAGCCCTTTTGGAAAACAGTATGGACGATTCTCAAAAAATTAGAAATTGAGCTCCCATTTGACCCAGCAATACTACTCCTGGGAATATATCCCGGAGAGGCAAAAACATACAGTTGAAATGACATCTGCACTTCTATGTTCATTGCTGCACTGTTCACAAAGCCAAAATCTGGAAAAAACTTGAGTGCCCGAAAACAGATGACTGCTTAAAGAAACTTTGGTACATCTACACAATGGAGTACTATGTAGCTGTTAGAAAAGATGAAGTCATGAAATTTACATACAAGTGGTACTACACGGAAATTATCATGCTAAGCGAAATGAGTAGAAAGAGAGGGACAGATATAGAAAGATAGCATTCATCTGAGGAACATAAAGTAACAAAATAGGAGATTGACATCTAAGAATAGCCGAGATAAGTACCAGGAGGGTCATTCCATGGCTTGGAGACCAGCCGCACATGCTGGGGGAAAAGGCAGCTCAGATAGAGAAGGGAGCACCAAATAAAGGGTGTTGGGAGGATCCTCCCGGGATGAGAGATGCATGCTGAAAGTGGACTATAAACCGAATACGATTGCCACTCAATACCTCTTTTGCAAACTACAGCACACAAAAAGAGAGAGAAAACAAAAGGGAATGCCCTGCCAAAGGGTGGGGTAGGATGGGGGAGATGGGGGGGTGGGCTGGATACTGGGAGCATTGGAGGTGGAGAATGGGCACTGGTGGAGGGATGGGTACTCAATCATTGTATAACTGAAACCAAAGCACAAAAATTTATATGTCTACAACTGTACCTGATGGTGTTTCACTAATAAAAATTTTTTTAAAAAATTTTTAAAATTATTGTGTCAAAGAAAATAAAAGAGGTGCAAAATAGTGTCAGTGCTTTAGAACTAAAAAAAAGGAGTCATAAATTGGCACTTGGGGCTGACTTGGTGGTATAGGGGCCACCTTACAGGCAAGAGGCATGGTATTCTATTCCTGCCACTGGTACCTTGTGCCAACAAGCCAGTGGACTGCTTTTTGTGAATCCTGGTACAGCAGCAAAGTGTGTGATCTTATGTACACCACAGCCGAAGAGTGCCAGCGGCACAGCCAGTCCTTCGCCAGAACTAAAGCACATGACCCCAGTAATAGCAAAGGAACAACACAAAAGAAAGGGGTGGTGGAGGTATTGAATCACTTAATCACTTAA
Source organism: Sorex fumeus (assembly GCF_029834395.1). Classification (NCBI taxonomy): domain Eukaryota; kingdom Metazoa; phylum Chordata; class Mammalia; order Eulipotyphla; family Soricidae; genus Sorex; species Sorex fumeus. Next base: position 3,560,178 of record NW_026606060.1, on the reverse strand, counting down.
TCACTTAACTTCCCCTTAGTCGTCGATTTGCTCGAGTGGGTGCCAGTAACGTCTCCATTTGTCCCTGTCGCGAGCTAGTGTAGCCCAATGGCATCTGTTCGCTCCGGAAACATGAAGGGCCTCAAACCAATCATTTATAATCTTGACGAAGAAGTCTGACCATCTGGTAGGTGGGCGGCCACGTGGTCTTTTGACATCCCGTGGAATCCAGTCTGTAACAGCTCTAGTCCAGCAGTCGTCTTTAAATCTCATTACATGACCAGCCCATCTGATTTTCGACACCTTGGCAAATGAGACAGCGTCCCTGATTCTTGATCGTCGATGGATGTCAGAACTCCTGATTCTCTCTCTCATTTGAGTGAAACGTGATATTCCAAGCATAGCTCTTTCTATTCTTCTTTGGGAGACCTGAATAGCGTTCTCATCTTGTTTGCGTAGGGCCCAGGTCTCTGAGGCATATGTTAATGCAGGAAGAACAGTGGAATCAAAGAGATGTGCCCGGAGCCAGAGGTTCTTCGTCCTCTTAGCTATTTCTTCGACGTTCTTGAAGGCGTTCCAAGTCGCTCTCTTCTTCCTGTGCAGCTCAGGTGCCAGGTCATTTGTCATGTTGACCTCTCGACCTAGGTACACATAGCTGTTGCATTCGGAGATGGTCGTTCCGTTGAGAGCGAATGGGGCGTCAGGAACGAGGCTGTTTCTCATAAACATTGTCTTCGTAAGATTCAGCTGTAGTCCTACCTTTCCACACTCACGGTCAAAGTCGGCCAGCATTTGTGCCGCTTGGCTGATGTTTGGTGTTATTAAAACAATGTCATCAGCAAAGCGGAGGTGGTGTAGTTGCCGACCATCTATTTTCACTCCCATTCCTTCCCATTCCAGTCGTCGCATGATGTTCTCGAGGGTGGCACTGAAGAGTTTCGGTGAAATGGTATCACCCTGCCGAACCCCTCTCTTGACATTAACGATCACTTCTTTGTAGAATGGTGAGATCCTGGTAGTGAATCCGCAATACAGCTCACGGAGGATCCTGATGTATTGGGCTTGAATGCCCTGATTGGCTAGGGCTTCAATGACCGCTTCCGTCTCAACAGAATCAAAGGCCTTCTTTAAATCAATGAACATTAAACAGAGCGGCATCTTGAACTCCCGAGAAACCTCAATGAGCTTGGTTATCGTGTGGATATGGTCGATGGTGCTGAATCCTTTGCAGAACCCAGCTTGCTCGCATGGTTGTCCTTCATCTAGTGTTCTGCCAATCCTATTTAAGATGACTCGAGTGAACAACTTGTAGATGACAGACAATAGGCAGATCAGGCGATAGTTGCCAATGTCATGGATGTCTCTCTTCTTAAACAGTAGTACGGTCCTGCTGGTTTTCCATTGGGACGGAACCTTGCATTCAGACAGGTAGCGAGTGAAGAGCCGAGCCAGTGTATTGATGAGTACTGACGGCAGGTTCTTCAGGTGTTCAGGTCTGACCTTGTCTGGGCCCGGTGCTGTTTGTTTCTTTACCGATGAAATGGCGTGTGGGATTTCGGAAGGGAGAACGTTGGGAACAACATATCCAACCTGTGGAATTTGGTATGTCGGCAAGTGGACATGGCTATTGAAGAGATTTGAGTAGAAGTCATGGATAATCTTCTCCATTGCCGTTCTGGAGGATGTGATGGATCCATCAGGACGTCGGAGGGCAGTCATCTTGGTCTTGTAGTTGGCGAAGGACAGGCGGGCCTGACGAATACTTTTCCCGGCTTCTGCCGCATCTACCAGTACTTCTGCTCTTCTCTCTTTGAGGTCTTCCTTGATCGCATCTCTGCACTGCTTTGCGAGCTCGGACATTAGCTTGCGGTTGCCTGAGGCATGCGCCAAACCACGCTGGCGAATTAGCTCAAGAGTTTTCAAAGATAGGCGATTTTTTGTGGCTATCTCTCTCTTGGAGTTCCTCGCACATTCATGGAGGTGCTGAACCAGTCGATCGTATTCCTCGTCAATGTTGTCAACAATGGCATCTTCCCATGTTGCCGCAATAGTACCAAAGAGTTCCCAGTTGGTGCTCATTCTGGGAGTTCTCTTTTTGAACTTTGCAGCCTTTTCTCCCTGCTCTGTGAAGTAGAATTTTGCACGAAGGAGACGGTGGTCCGATCCCGTTCGAAATTTTGGGACAACAGCGACATCGGTCAGGCAAAACCGTTGATTGAATATGATGTGGTCTATTTCGTTGTGGAATCGTCCACCGGGAGACTCCCATGTCCAACGTTTAGATTCTGCCTTCTGGAACTGTGAGTTACCATGAATGGTCTTGGTCGACGTGATGAACTCAGACAGTCTCTCACCCTGTTCATTCCATTCTAGGCCATGGGTCCTGATGTGAAGTTCTTCAGCTGATCTTCTCGGCCCTATCTTGGCATTAAAATCACCCACAATGATCTTGTAGAAGGTGTGGTCTTCTTTATAGAACTTCTCTAGCTCCATGTAGATTTCTCGATTTCTCTTTCATCATAATGAGATGTTGGTGCGTAGACAACAAAGATAGAAACTGCCGGCAGTGAGCCACATCTATTCAAATGTAAACGTCTGATTCGGGTTGTTAGGCATTCGAATGAATCGATGCTCTTGGCCAAGTTTGTGTTGACAAGGACACCGATGCCTCCAACACCTCTTTTATCGCATGTTCCGAGGAACAATTCTTCTCCAGTGTCGAAAATGGCATGGTGAGATTCGTGCCTTCTTGTCTCGGTCAGACCAATGATGTCGTACTTGATCATTCGCACTTGTACCATCAGGTCCTCGATGGATGCATCTGATGCTAGCGTACGTGCATTGAAAGTACAGACGATCATTTTTGTCTTCCTTCGTTGTGGCAGCCTAGGTCGGCCTTGAGATTTTGTCGGCCTCTCCTTTCTCATCCTTCTCAGTGCTGCCATGTCGGTGAAGCCTTCAGGGTCAGGTATTGAAAAGTACCATAAAAGACGCTTAAAGCCAGAGCCACACACCCCTGGCACCACACTTGGTCCCCCGAGCCCCACCAGGACTGTTTCCAGAGCACAGAGCCAGGAGTAAACCCTGAGCACTGCTGGGTGTTGCCCCCAAACAAAACAAAACAAATAAACTAAAACAAACAAACAAACAAAAAGATAGAAAAAAGGACAAGGTCTCTGACCAGAGAGCATGTGCAGGTCAGGGGTAGAGACAGTTGCACGCAGCTGCATCCTGGCCAGGTTGTAGGTCTTGATCTCTTCCTTGACAGCAGCACTTGACAATCATTCTGGCAGTTATTCTGGAAACCCCAGAGGATATAGCCCAGGTTTAGGATATAGAGAGCAGTGCAGTATTTACTGCCAGATTGGGTTTTTTTCCTTAGACTCATTGGAAGACACTTCTGGGTCTATATTGTCTTAAAGATAAATTATCTATAGTTGTAGAGGAGTGTGAGAAGGAATTCTGATTAAATTCTATGGAATGGTTTTAATTTTTATTATTATTAAAATCTTATCTGGTGAAGGACATAAAAGTATATACTGTGAATATTTCAGGATCTTAAGTTATACACTTAACAAGTGCTTGAGAAATTCACTAACAACAAAACCAACTTTCCAAATTCCAAAAACAAAGATGAAATATCAAAGCTGGGAGAGATATTTGAGATCATCTAGCCTAGGTTTGCCAACCAGTAAATTTTAGATCTCTATCAGGTAAAGTTGAAAACTTTATTTGGTATTACTTATGTGTGTGTGTTTGTGCAATGTCTATATGTAGTATATATGTATGTATTTATCAGTATCATATATAAATATTTTGGAGCCACATCCAGTGGTGCTCAGGGATCACTCATGGTTCTGTGCTGAGAGATCTGGCAGAGCTCAGGGGACCATATGGGATACTGGGTATCAAACCCGGATCACCTGCACGCAAGACAAGTACCCTACCAGCTGTACAATCTCTCCAGCCCCCTGTCTATTTCAAGCTTCTCTTTGTAAATGTTGAATACTCAACTCTGATCTAAGTTGTCACATTTCTGCCCATTGTCTCCCTCAACATGTTTGTCTATCTAGAATTTGTTTTGTTTTGATATTTCCTTTTGTCCTTCACCTAACAATTTAGTGTTATCAATTGCCTTATCCACCTTATCCTCTTACTGAATGCATGAGGCATTTTGAAAAGCTGTAGTTGGATAAACTCTCTCTCCACAACATAAAATGACTAGTATAGCACAGCGGGTAGGGCGTTCGCCTTACAAGCGGCCAACATGGCCGACCCGAGTTCGATTCCTCCGCCCCTCTCGGAGAGCCCGGCAAGCTACCGAGAGCATTCGATATGCCAGACACAGTAACAACAAAGTCTCCAATGGAGACGTTACTGGGCCCGATCAAGCAAATCGACGATCAACGGGAGGGCCTTTACCTTTACCTTTACCTTTATTCTTCATTGCCATTTAGATGTGTCAAGATTTGTCCTCGTGTGTGATAACAAGTAGTGGTGAGTCACTGTTCTGTTCCGCAAGGTACTGGCTTCCTAATCATGCCAGTTTGGATGCTCTGAGTCACACACCCTCAGCATCTACAGTGTCCAGAGTCACACCTGTAGAGGCAGATTATTAAATGCTTTACCTAGACGTGTCCAGGAGCATCCACACCATCTCACACGGTGCATGAACAAAGTTGCAGGGTTGTGTCATATCTCGGGTGCTTCCTGAAGCTCACATCCTCGCTCTTCCCTACCTGCAAGTCCCTTCTCTCACCAGCAGATCTGATGCTCCTAGGCCTACTGCATACACCCCCAAGGTGGCCTGAAGGAAGATAAAGAGTACAGTCCTGGAAAGGCGCTGATGGTTACTGGTTCTGTGGGCTTTGGTCATCTATGCAACCTTTCAGTCTAGATTGTGTCTGTATGCTGTGAAAGGTTTTAGGGAAGGAGGGACGGGTCTGCAGAACCTGTAAAAGAGAGGAAGTAAGTACAGAAGAACTTTGACAAGAGGAGAAAGCTACACCTCTGATAGTAGATGAGGACCAAGTTGGATACTGTAGAAAGTTTCTGGAAAATTCTTAACTCTCCCCTAGACCATTACAATTTTAAATTTCTATTTGTCTTCCTACATGATGAACAATAAATCCCTTAAAATAAAAGGAACTTATGTGCTTATTTTGGTGTCCAGCAGATGGGAGTAAAACCCACTCTTGGAGAAAAATGAGGAAGGAAGGAAGGAAGGAAGGAAGGAAGGAAGGAAGGAAGGAAGGAGGAGAGGGAGGGAAGGAAGGAGGGAGGGAAAGTAGGTGCTAACAAGTGGTCAAGAAAGGCAAGAGAGGGGGGCTGCCCACGAATAGCTAAAGCAATTCTTGGGAAAAAGAAAATGGGAGGAATCAACCTCCCGAACTTCAAACTGTACTACAAAGCAGTAATAATTAAAACAGCATGGTACCGGAACAAAGGCAGAACTGCAGACCAATGGAACAGGGTTGAATACACTGACATCTCCCCTCAATCATATGATCATCTAATCTTTGATAAAGGTGCAAGTAATGTGAAGTGGAGTAAGGAAAGCCTCTTTAATAAATTGTGTTGGCATCACTGGACGGCTACATGCAAAAAAATGGGCTCAGAACTCTGCCTAACACCATGTACAAAAGTAAGATCAAAATGGATTAAAGACCTCAACATCAGACCAGAAACCATAAGATACATTGAAGACAAAGTTGGCAAAACCCTCCATGACATTGAAGCTAATGGTATATTCAAAGATGCCATGCCACTGTCTGAGCAAGTGAAAACAGAGATAGATAAATGGGACTATCTTAAACTAAGAAGCTTCTGCACCTCAAAAGAAACAGTGACCAAAATACAAAGACAGTCTACAGAATGGGAAAGGATATTCGCCGAATACACATCTGACAAGGGGTTGATATCCAGGATATACAAAAGACTGGTTAAACTCCACAAGAAGAATACATCCAACCCAATCCAAAAATGGGGCAATGAAATGAACAGAAACTTTCTCAAAGAAGAAATCCGAATGGCAAAAAAGCACATGAGAAAATGCTCTACATCATTAATCATCAGGGAGATGCAGATCAAAACCACAATGAGATACCATCTCACACCTCAGAGACTGGCCCACATTCAAAAGAACAAAAGCAACCGATGCTGGCGTAGATGTGGCGAGAAAGGGACACTCCTTCACTGTTGGTGGGAATGTCCACTGGTTCAGCCCTTCTGGAAAACAGTATGGACGATTCTCAAAAAATTAGAAATTGAGCTCCCATTTGACCCAGCAATACCACTCCTGGCAATATATCCCAGAGAGGCAAAAATGTATAGTCGAAGTGACATCTGCACTTGTTTGTTCATTGCAGCACTCTTTACAATAGCCAGAAACTGGAAGAAACCTGAATGCCCAAGAATAGATGACTGGTTAAAGAAACTTTGGTACATCTACACAATGGAGTACTATGTAGCTGTTAGAAAAGATGAAGTCATGAAATTTACATACAAGTGGTACAACATGGAAAGTATCATGCTAAGCGAAATGAGTCAGAAAGAGAGGGATAGACATAGAAAGATTGCATTCATCTGGGGGATATAAAGTAACAAAATATGAGATTAATACCCAAGAATAGCTGAGATCAGCACCAGGAGGATTACTCCATAGCTTAGTGGCCAGTCGGGCATTCTAGAGGAAAGGGCAGCTCAGATAGAGAAGGGAACACCAAATAAAGGGTGTTTGGAGGATCCTCCCAGGAGGGGAGATGCATGTCAAAAGTGGACTATGGACTGAACATGTTTGCCACTCAATGCCTCTTTTGCAGACCACAACACCCAAAAGGAGAGAGAGAACACAAGGGATTGCCCTGCCACAGAGGCAGGGGGGGATGGGGGTATGGGGTGGGGGGAATATTATCCATGGTGGTGGAAAATGGGCACTGGTGGAGGGATGGGTATCTGATCATTGTATAATCAAACCCAAGCACAAAAAATTGTAAATCTACAACTGCACCTCATGGTGTTTCACTAATAAAAAAAAATTAAAAAAAAAGAGAGGGGGGCTGGAGAGACAGCACAGCGGGTAGGGAGTTTGCCTTGCATGCAGCCGACCCAGGTTCAATTCCCAGCATCCCATATGGTCAACTGAGCACCGCCAGGGGTAATTCCTGAGTGCAGAGCCAGGAGTAACTCCTGAGCATCACTGGGTGTGACCCAAAAGGAAAAAAAAACCCAGAAAGGCAAGAGAGCTATACTTCTCAGTCTTAGGAGAAGTTAAAGGGCTACTGAAAATAAGTGTAACTATGAAAAGAGCCCTGAAGCCCCCCAATAGCTCCTCAGGCATACAGCCCTTGTTCCTCAGCCCACCCTCATGCCTGTTCTCCCTCAAGTGCTTCCAGATCACTTTCCTTTCCTTACTCTTCATACAAATTCCCATTTGGCCACACATGAAGAGGTTCCGACTACCACGGAAAAATTAAGGAAGGGAAATGCATGAGCTTCTTCAGTTGACATCATCTCTAATAGAATTCTAGTACAATAGCCCCTTTCCAGGTTAACATACATAAAATTTCCGGTGTCGGGAGGAAGCATTTAAAGAGGATAGCTACTGGGACTGGTGCAATAAACAGCGGGTAGGGCACTTACCTTGCATGTGGCTGACCTGGGTTGAATCCCAGAAACACACATGATCCCCTGAGCACCACCTAGGAGTGATTCCTAAGTGCAGAACCAGGAGTTACCCTGGAGCACTGCCAGGTGTGTTTCTCCCCTCTCCCCACAAAAAGGAATAGTTACTTTCTATTTAATTTTTGGAAGGAGATAGTGAGACACAGTCAGATGCAAGAGCAGTATCCAGTGGAGAAATGCTGTCAAGTCTCCTAGCTGTGCTTCAGTGCCTGTAATTTCCTTGCATTTCCGGAATGACATTATATTAGCCAGATACAAATGGAAGACATTTCATATAATGACCATAATTTGTGTTCTTGCTTAAACACAAAGAAAGTGTTTGTATGTTTTCCTTTCATTCTGTTAATTATTTGGCATCAATGAAAAGCATCTTTGTAATAACTTGTAATAATACCAGATCTCTGATGTCACTTTCAAATATTTGGAAATAAAGATCCTCAATATGTTCATCACAACACGATAATTCTTTCTTCATCCTTCTCATGTGCTTGCGATCTAACAAGACATTTACCCTACAAACATCCAGAGCAGAGCTTCTTGAATTTTTTCCACTCATGACCCTTTCCACACATGAAAAAATTCACGCAAGAACTGCCAAAACCACCTCAGGAAGATGCATGATGTAGTTGATTTTGAATCAATTTTTGTGTGTTCATAAATATTGTACTATTGCTGAATTTTTCTTGACCCTCGCATTCAGGTATTCAGTCCCATAACCCTTTTGAAGAAGCTAGGTTCAGGGGCCAAAGGATAATACAAAGAATAGGGTGTCTGCCTTGCATGTAGCCAACCCAAATTTGATCTCCAACACTGTATATAGTGCCTGAGTCGGACCAGAAGTGAGCCCTGAGTGCAAAGCCAGGACTATGTTCTGATGACCACCATGTGTGGTCCAACCTCTCTTCTACCCACTCTGTCCCCCCAAAAGCTACATTCTATACCAAGTCCTGCCATGTACTTCCCTAAGAGAATCCTGACTAGCACTCCAACCAAACCTCTTAGCTATTCTTCCCTCTGCTCCTTGGGTTTGGGCTGACGTCCGGAAGAAACTATGAGTCTGGCCTATCCTTTAGGGTAGGTTATGTAGAGTTGGCTGTATGTGGGTGACCCCTGCAATCTCACAGTCTGCATTAGAATTTTTGACTCATTCACTGCTTTCATTCATAGTAATGTTCCCTGGAGGAAAAAATTCAAATCTCTCAAACCTCTAAAACGGTCCTTCACAGGGTCAAGCTACTAGCAGTTTAGACTTGAGTTCTGCTAGGAGAGCAATATAACAAGCGGGCAGCTCACAGGCTGAGTCTCATCCGGGACACTTCGGCAGGGGGTGGGTGAGCCAACCACCTATCCCAACAGAGCCCTGGCAGTCAAAAACCTCCAGAATCCAATAGATACCATATTCATGCCAATTTCCACAGGCTTGGAATAAGTGTCATCTATGAATGAATCTGTTGAAAAATGCAGATATTAAAAAGAAAAATGCAGATATGCGGGTTTTGTGACCAAAATCTCCAGGGTCTCACAGAGTTGGGTATTGGTGACCTCCCCCATTCCCCTGTTCTTCTGAGACCCTGGCAGTCATGCCCATGGACTGCCTCCTTTGCCGTATAAGTTCATTAACAGGCCATGATCTAGAGGCTCACAAATAAATTTTGGAAGAGATCAAGAAGCTTCAGAGATGCCTCTGGAACCTTAAGTCACCAATCAGTTAAAAATTTAACTTCCGCTATATCACCCTATTTAAAATTTTAGAATTCCTAGAGCAACATCTCATTTTCTACACCAGGAGTAGCTTAATGGCTCGAGGGTGAGATACAACAATCTTCACATACTTTCTTCTAAGGAAAATTTTTGATCATTTTAGAAAATAATTTATAACAAGTAAAAAAAATAAAATATTTAGGACATGCTATTGGTATAGGCATGGGTAGTGGTTGGGGAAATTCAAAATAATTGTGGTGGGAAGCTGTAATGTGGTGCGATTGGTGTTGGTATATTGAATGTAATCAATTATTGTTAACAACCTGATAAAAAGTAAATTAAAAACCAGTTTGGCAACTCACTGAACAGTAACAACAGCTGACCACCTCCACCAAGAGGGGCAGTGACCTCTTTCAGTCCACTCAGCACTTACACAATACCTACTTACTATTCCCAGAAGTATCAGTGCTCCTGCTTTGCTTTCTCTCAGCTCAGCATTCCAGAGAATGTCATGACTTGAATTGTGATGACAATATAAGGAAAGAACTGAAGATTTTCTGCTAGATCCAGCAACAAACTAAACTCTCTAGTCAAGAGTCACACATGCCAGTCATTCTGATTTTGTTAGTGTGATTTCTAGAGGCTTCTCCCGGTGATGCACAAAGCACTCAGAGTGAGTCTGGTGCACAGCAAACACTCAGTCCAGTGCAGTCACAACTGTTGTGCTGAAATGTTGCTTTTGGATCTTAGTATCTGGGATATTACGGCTTAAAATAGAGAATGAAGATTTGGGGGCCATGGAGATCGTACAGGGAGTAAGGAGGTTGCCTTGCATACAGATGACCCTGGTTCAATTCTTAGTACCTAATATAGTCCACTGAGTACTTCCAGTCAAAAGTAAGCCCTGGGCACTGCTGGGTGTTACCAAACCCATGCCCACTCCAAAAATAATAAAGACTTAAGGGCTGGAGCTGAAACTTAGTTGTAGAATACACATCTCACTCTAGGTTTGCTCCACAGCAGTAGGAAAAGGGGATTGAGGCCAGACAGGGAATGAGGACATGGAATTAAGAGAGCTGAGAAGAAAATCCTAAGGAAGCTTTTTCTCCTCCTAGTGGCTCATTGAATCTGCCCTCTGTTTGCTTTAGTCAGGTCTTCCTGGAGCAAAAGCACAGCGGTAGGGCATTTGCCTTGCACGCAGCCAACATGGTCGACCTGAGTTTGATTCCTCCGCCCCTCTCAGAGAGCCGGGCAAGCTACTGAGAGTATCTCGCCCCCACAGCAGATCCTGGCAAGCTACCCGTGATGTATTAGATATGCCAAACACTTATCACTTAATCACTTAATCTCCGTTATTCATCGATTTACTCGAGCGGGTGCCAGTAGCGTCTCCATTCATCCAGGTTGCGTGCTAGCATAGCCCAATGGTATCTGTTTGTTCTAGGAACATGCAGAGCCTCAAACCAATCATTTAGGGTCTTGACGAAGAAGTCTGACCATCTTGTAGGTGGGCATCCACGTGATCTTTTGATGTCCCGTGGAATCCAATCAGTAATGGCTCTAGTCCAGCGGTTGTCTGTAAATCTCATTACATGTGCAGCCCATCTGATTTTTGATGTCTTGGCAAATGAGACAGTGTCCCTGATTCTTGAGGGTTGACGAAGATCAGAACTCCGGATTCTATCTCTCATTTGAGTGAATCGTGATATTCCAAGCATAGTTCTTTCGATTCCTCTTTGAGAGACCCGAATAGCGTTCTCATCCCATTTTCCTAGGGTCCAGGTCTCTGAGGCATATGTTAATGCAGGAAGAACAACGGAATCAAAGAGATGTGCTCGTAGCTGGAGGTTCTTTGTCCTTTTAGTTATTTCTTCAATGCTCTTGAAGGCATTCCAAGCCGCTCTCTTCCTCCTGCGCAACTCAGGTGCCAGGTCATTCATCATGTTGATTTCTCGACCTAGGTATACATAACTGTTGCATTCGGAGATGGTGGTTCCGTTGAGAGCAAATGGAGCGTCAGGAACAAGGCTGTTTCTCATAAACATTGTCTTCATAAGATTCAGCTGTAGTTCGACCTTTCCACATTCACGGTCAAAGTCGTTCAGCATTTGTGCTGCTTGGTTGATGTTTGGTGTTATTAGAACGATGTCATCAGCAAAGCAGAGGTGGTGTAGTTGCCGACCATCTATCTTCACTCCCATGCTTTCCCATTCCAGTCGTTGCATGATGTTTTCGAGGGTGGCACTGAAGAGTTTTGGTGAAATGGTATCACCCTGCCGAACCCCTCTCTTGACATTAACGATCACTTCTTTGTAGAATGGTGAGATCCTGGTAGTGAATCCGCAATGGAGCTCACGAAGGATCCTGATGTATTGAGTTTGTGCGCCCTGATTGGCTAGGGCTTCCATGACCGCTTCCGTCTCAACAGAATCAAAGGCCTTCTTTAAATCAATGAACGTTAGACAGAGCGGCATCTTGAACTCCCGAGAAACCTCAATGAGCTTAGTAATCGTGTGGATATGGTCGATGGTACTGAATCCTTTTCGGAATCCAGCTTGTTCACATGGTTGTCCTTCATCTAGTGTTCTGCTAATCCTATTCAGGATGACTCGAGTGAATAGTTTGTAGATGACGGACAATAAGCAGGTTGGGCGATAGTTGTGGATGTCTCCTTTCTTGTATAGTAGTACAGTCCTGTTGGTTTTCCATTGGGATGGAACCTTGCATTCAGACAGGTAGCGTGTGAAGAGTCGAGCCAATGTATTGATGAGTACTGATGGTAAGTTCTTCAGGTGTTCAGGTCTGATCTTGTCTGGACCAGGTGCTCTTTGTTTCTTTACCGACGAGATGGCATGTTGGATTTCGGAAGGGAGAACATTGGGAACGACATATCCATCATGTGGTATGTGGTATGTGGGCAAGTGGACGTGGCTATTAAAGAGATCTGAGTAGAAGTCATGAATAATCTTCTCCATTGCCCTTCTGGAAGATGTGATAGATCCATCATGATGTCGAAGAGCAGTCATCTTGGTTTTGTAGTTGGTGAAGGACAGGCGGGCATTACGAATGCCAAACACAGTAACAACAAAGTCTCCAATGGACACGTTACTGGACCCACTCAAGCAAATCGATGAACAACAGGAGGACAGTGACAGTGACTCCTTCTGAAGAACAGAGAATTAAGAGAGAAGAGGGGGACTCTTTTCTTGGCCTCTAAGATAACAAACGACCTATATAAAAAGTCAGAAGCTTGCTATGTGGGGAAACAAAAATAAATAAGGTGATAGATATTGTATTTTTCCATTTCTTAATTTTGTTTCTCAGATTATTTTATTTCTTCTCAATTCTTATTCAACCCAAAAAATATGCCTAGATATTCTCCTTAATGTACACAACTCTGCATCCACTGATTGGACCCTAGTACAAACTGTCTACTTATTGCCCTGGCCAGCTTTGGTCTGAGCAGTGCAGAAATGTGGTACACGCAGAGCTTCCAGACTCTGTTCATTCTCAATGGATACACACCAGAAAGAAAAGAGGGGGCCAGAATGATGATGCAGCAAGAAGGGCATTTGCCTTGCATGCAGATGACCTGGGTTCAACTCCCAGCATCTTATAGGGTCCTTTGAGCACCGCCAGGTGTACTTCCTGAGTGCAGAGCCAGAAATAATCCCTGTGCATAGCCAGGAGTAACCCCTAAGTATCACCATATGTGACCTAAAAAAAAGGAGGAAAATGAAAAGGAGGAGGAGGCAGAAGAAGAAGAAGAAGAAGAAGAAGAAGAAGAAGAAGAAGAAGAAGAAGAAGAAGAAGAAGAAGAAGGAGGAGGAGGAGGAGGAGGAGGAGGAAGAGGAGGAGGAGGAGGAGGAGGAGGAGGAGGAGGAGGAAGAGGAGGAGGAGGAAGAGGAGGAGGAAGAGGGAAACATACTATTAGAAATGTGAATAACAAAGCATGAAGTGAACTTAGTTGAATCAGTGTGCCAAAGAAAACCAGGAGTTGATAAAAATTTAAAAAAAAAAAGAAAACCAGGAGTTGTCACAAAGTAAAAATGAGTTCACTAGAGCAATCTCGAAATGAATTTGGTGAATATAGTTCATTTGAAGCATTCTCCTTAAACACCAGAATGTAAATTCCATAATTTTATCTACTTGGATCACAATTATGTTTCCAAGGTCTAGCTCTGGAATTCAGCACCTAGTAAAAGTGTAATACATGTGAGTTAGATATGTGACCCACGGGAGAATTAACATTGTCAAAATGGCAATACTTCCAAAAGCACTGTACAAATTCAATAAGGATACCCATGACATTCTTCAAAGAAATGGAGCAAACACTCCTGAAATTCATATGGAACAATAAGCCCCCACGAATACCTAAAGCAATTCTTGGGAAAAAGAAAATGGGAGGAATCAACCTCCCTAACTTCAAACTCTACTACAAAGCATAATAATTAAAACAGCATAGTACTGGAACAAAGGCATAGCTCCAGACCAATGGAACAGGGTAGAATATATTGACATCTCCCCTCAATTGTATGATCATATAATCTTTGATAAAGGAGCAAGAAATGTGAAATGGAGTAAGGAAAACCTCTTTAACAAATTGTGCTGGCAAAACTGGACGGTTACATACAAAAAAATGGTCTCAGATCTCTGCCTAACACCATGTACAAAAGTAAGATCAAAATGGATTAAAGACCTCAACATCAGACCGGAATCCATAAGATACATTGAAGACAAAGTTGGCAAAACCCTCCATGACATTGAAATTAATGGTATATTCAAAGATGACATGCCATTGGCCAAGCAAGTGAAAACAGAAATAGACAAATGGGACTATCTTAAACTAAGAAGCTTCTGCACCTCAAAAGAAACAGTGACCAAAATACAAAGACAGTCTACAGGATGGGAAAGGATATTCGCCGAATACACATCTGACAAGGAGTTGATATCAAGGATATACAAAGTACTGGTTGAACTCCACAAGAAGAAAACATCCAATCCCATCAAAAAATGGGACAATGAAATGAACAGAAACTTTCTCAAAGAAGAAATCCGAATGGCAAAAAAGCACATGAGAAAATGCTCTACATCATTAATCATCAGGGAGATGCAGATCAAAACCACAATGAGATATCATTTCACACCTCAGTGACTGGCCTACATCCAAAAGAACAAAAGCAACCAGTATTGGCGTGGATGTGGCAAGAAAGGGACCCTCCTTCACTGCTAGTGGAAATGTCGACTGGTTCAGCCCTTTTGGAAAACAGTATGGACGATTCTCAAAAAATTAGAAATTGAGCTCCCATTTGACCCAGCAATACCACTCCTGGGAATATATCCCAGAGAGGCAAAAATGTATAGTCGAAGTGACATCTGCACTTGTTTTTTTCATTGCAACACTGTTTACAATAGCCAGAATCTGGAAAAAACCTGAGTGCCTGAGAACAAATGACTGGTTAAAGAAACTTTGGTACATCTACACAATGGAGTACTACGTAGCTGTTAGAAAAGATGAAGTCATGAAATTTACATACAAGTTGTACTACATGGAAAGTACCATGCTAAGCGAAATGAGTCAGAAAGAGAGGGATAGACATAAAAAGATTGCATTCATCTGGGGGACATAAAGTAAAACAAAATAGGAGACTAACACCCAAGAATAGCCGAGATCAGTACCAGGAGGATTACTTCATGGCTTAGAGGCCAGCCAGGCATTCTAGGGGAAAGGGCAGCTCAGATAGAGATGGGAGCACCGAATAAAGGGTATTTGGAGGATCCTCCCAGGATGGGACATGCATGTTGAAAGTAGACTATGATTGCCACTCAATGCCTCTTCTGCAGACCACAACACCCAAAAGGAGAGAGAGAACAAAAGGGAATGCCCTGCCACAGAGGCAGGGTGGGATTGGGGGATTGGGGGGGTTGGAGGGATACTGGGATCCGTGGTGGTGGAAAATGGGCACTGCTGGAGGGATGGGTGTTTGATCATTGTATAATTGACACCCAAGCACAAAAATTTGTAGGTCTACAGCTGTACCTCATGGTGTCTCACTAATAAAATTTTTTTTTAAATTGCAGATCAGTAGCAACATATTAGCTAACGATTATTCAAAATTTATTCTTGGGTTGTGAAATATCATCTTTAAGGTGTCAAAATACTCAATGCCACATATACATACGCACAGAAAGTGATCCAACTGAAATCTCTAAGGAGTTGTTGCATTATTATTGCTTCATTGTCATGAGCAAAGAGGAGACATAAGCAATTTCACTATTTCTTCTTTGTTATTTTTGGTGTAAGAAGGACATTTATTATTACATGTTTGACAAGAATCCTCCTTTTCTTCCTACTCCACCCTGTTCCTTTCATTGTTGTTGTGGGTACTGGCTTACAGCTCTCACACTTGCCCTCCTTTTTTCATGGTACTTACATACATGTTTGCCAGGTCTTATGCTCTTTGGGGTACACAGTATTTAGTGGAGTGGGTGGAGTTGGGAGCAGGGACTCAGGAGAGAGGCAGTGCTAAGGCTCTTTCCTGAGAGAGTGAGCTCCCTAAGGGCTCACCATTAGTCCAGAGGCCCCCGATTAGAGATATATTTGACCCCAAACCATCTGGGATGATCTTCCTTTCAGTTCCATCTTCAAAGTCAGTTGCATTAAACTTGGTGAAGCCCCACTTCATGGAGATGTGGATCTTCTGGCATCCTGGGAACTTGAACTTGACCCTGTGCAAAGCCTTTATCACAAACTCCTTGTTCTGCAATTTGGTGCAAACGGACATGATGACTCGACCAAGGTGGATCCTGGCCACCGTGTCCTGGAGCTTCTCAAAGCCCTCCCCCAACCCACATCAGTCCCCACACAGGAAAGCATCCTCATTCAAATGACATGGAAGGGTGCGGTCCCATGTGGATGTGAGGTCCATGCCTGCTACAGTAGCCCACAAATATGGACAGCCTCTGGGGCTTTGAGAGAGAGCTGCTCCAATTCATCTGACACCATGGGCCAAAAGCTGGAAACTCATCCACTTGCCTCCTTCTGCACAGGTCAAAGATGTAAGACTTGGGAACATTTTATTATTCTGTTACCAATAACAGGGTAAGTTGACGGCCCACAAATACATGTGCGCAAGAGAAAGAGCCAGCCACCATGCTCTTAGTTGAGGCACACTGGTTCAGTTTGAGGTGCTTCCTGGGTGCTGCTGTGGTGCATACACATGCAAGCCATGTGCACACCTGCTGCCTGTGGCAGTTGCACGTCTTTTCAAGCTGTGGGTTTTCTGGAGTGCTGCATCTCTTTTGTGGTATTCACACATACCTGGATTTCTACTGTGCAGGTAGAAATCACTTGTGGCACCAGAGATGACAGACAGCAAACACAATCTGAACACAGAGCTTCCAGGATGATGCTTAGCACATGGGGGACTCTAGGGATTCGAACTTGCAGCCAAATGCTTGCAAGGCAGGCATTCTAAGGCTTGATCCTATTCCTTTAGTCCTTCCTTAGTCTTAGGACTTTGAATCATTCAAAAGTTTCCTATGAAGGACCAGGATATAGCTTGGTAGTAAAATGCCCACATTCCAAAAGGCATTAAGACTCTGGTCCCATCCTTGGAACCATATACACACAGAGGCAAGTAAAATGTAAGTTCCTCGTGAGGTAAGTAAGTGTCTCTAGACAAAAAGATATGACAGTGTTGAGCTCAGGTCAGAGCACTCACAATTTCCAGCAACTTCCCACAATCATCTTGGCCCAACTTCCCTCAACTCGGGAACGACGCTGTCATCTGAGCTATTCTGTGCTGAAGGGTGGATGAAGCCATCTGCTGCCCACATGCCCCTTCAAATCAAAACAAGCACCATCCATGAAAACCCACAAACACATATTCCTCTAAAGAAACATGCCCCACTTAGAACATGAACACTTCTGACTCAATTTTCAGGTATCAAAAGATCACCTAGAGGATACTTGATGTATTTGGAAGGTTTGTGCACTTCCACATCAGCGTGGCTTGGGTTCCTTCTCTCTCTCTGACACTAATCTTTCCATCTGCCTGGAATTGGGTTACTCAGATGCACAAAAAGTGGATGAATAATTATTTACATGAGCCCTGGAGAAAAAGTACTAAGTTTTGACCACCTTGATACTGGCTTAAAATGGTGGGATTTGTCATAATCCTATTATCATTTATATTCAGAACATGTTTCCTTATCTTCCTACACAATTCTTTCCTTATGTGTTAGGAATTTGGGAGTGGCGGATAAGTGAATGAAATTCATTCATTTAATATTAGCTTACAATATGTTGGCTTGTTGGTTCGTTGGTATGCCCAGTGGTTTTACATTTATTAAGAACAGACCCGTGGGGCTGGAGAGATAGCACAGTGGGTAGGGCGTTTGCTTTGCACGCGGCTGACCCAGGTTCGACTCCAGCATCCCATATCGTCCCCTGAGCACCGCCAGGAGTAACTCCTGAGTGCAGAGCAGGAGAAATCCCTGTGTATCATCAGGTGTGACCCAAAAAGCAAAAAAGAAAAAAAAAAGAACAGACCTGTAATTCTTTCACTCTCTCCCTACTCATAAAGCACGTGCATCTGTGTATCTACATTTAATTTATATATAATATTATATTCAACCTTGCATCAATTTATACCACAATTATATTTGGGGGTCAGAGTTTTGTCATTTTTATATTAAATGCATTATAAGGCTTGGGCAGTTGAAAGGGAAGGTATATATATCTCACTAGATTTCTGTTCTGTCAAAGATTATTCTTTCAAAGTCATAATTAGTTTTATTACCAGGAAAACACACACATTAAAAAATCAAAGATACTATTGTCACATAACTATAAAATTTGCCACTTCAACACTATTCATGAAATAACAATTGGTTATGAAATGTTCACATTCCTGAATTCGGTTATTGATTAGACAAAACAGAATGTGGTAAAAAACATTTTTTTAAAAAACTTCCAACATCAAAAAGGGTATCACAAAGATAATGGTTTATAGCTTTGGCAGTGCCAAAGGGCAAAGAACACTGGGCTAACAACTGCTTTAAAAATAATTCTCCAGGTGCAGTAACCTAGCATCAAAGCCATAAACGTTAATTCTATCGCAAACACATTACCTAAACTCCAGCAACAATAGAAAAATATCTCCCTGAAACACTGTGAATATAGGGGAAAGAGATAAACCTTAATATACATACACACAATATATGCACAAATAGATGTGTATGTATGTGTGCTTATAAGCTTATGTGCATGGATGGATACATTTGCATACATGCACATATAATAGTATGTGTGAAAAAAGTAAGTAACGTGAATGCAGAGGTCAAAAAGAACTGGTGATTCTCTCTCACTTCCAGATGTGAACGGATTCTGCCTTTCTGCAGGGGAGAGGGTCTGCAGTCAGCAATGCTCAGGGAGCGTGTGGTGCTGAGGATTAAGTCATGTCGCCTGTTTGTGCTCCAGCCCTTGGCATAATTCCCCAGACCTCTCCTGCTTTTCACCTAAGGGGAGAGTAGTTGGAAAGAATTTGCATCCACTATACTTGCTACCTGCCATCCACCCCCATGTTTTTAGTTCCCCCACCATGAAGGCAGATCACTTATTCTTCCTTGTACTGCTGGAAAGTTAAGAATGTAGAAAAGGGAAGAAGGGGGAGAAAGTTATAGAGTCAACCGTGGAAACTTATTCTTCACAAGAACATCAACTTGCTCACAGCTATACCCCTAGTGTAAAGAATAACATAGTTGATCTCCAATATTGTTGGTTGAATAATTGAATAAATTAAAGGATCAGCTCATAAGATCAGTTAGTATTGAGTGAAAGTTTGCATGTTATGACACAGCTGCTACCTTCAGAATGTTTTGTAACCAGATAGGGACGTAAGCAGCCATTGATGAGACATGAGACATTCCAGTCTCTCAGAGGCTGGGAGAGCAGAGAAAGGAAGCTGAGCCAGGTCTTAAGAAATTGTTAGAATTTCAATAACTCTGCTTGCCCACTAACCCCTCTCTTGCAAGTGGCCTCTTTCATCGGTCAGATCTCTGTCCAAGTGGAACATTACTTCATTAGGCATGGAAGAAATACGATGAAAATGATTTTGTAATACAGGTATGGCTACCAGATATTTGGAGTTCTAGCTCCACAAGTGAGAATAAGACTTAACAGGCACATCTTCGGTCAATGAATACTTGCAAATGATCTGATATAGATCTCAATGGCTTCTCAAGAGTGCAGGGAGTGCTTTACCAGTATCTAGTTCCTTGATTTAGTGAATGTTTCAAGCAAGTTAGTTCTCAGAGATATCTTTGCTCACAAATGAAGGATTGATTTAGGCTACAAACGGATTTGTCTTTTGCACTTAAAATCCAAAAACAATAGATTAAAGGGATAAAGCCCATTTTGCTTGTGTAATCTAAGTGTAACTGTAAAACTGGAAAGTGTGGAATTCTGTAGCTTCTCAGAAAAGTATGTAATATCATTATATTCGTGTTCCCATACCTACACCTTTGTACTTCACTTTTTCATTATTATTGTTATTGCTGTTTAGAGATGTGCTTTGAGGGGAACATGTTTTCTTTTCTATTTTGATGGCTTCTCACTTGATTTCTTTAGACCCTGTCCTTAAGCCAAGTTACAAACAGAACTATTTTTATATTATCTCAAAAAACCAGGATTTTTCTAAAATTAATGGGAAACGGAGTCACTCTAAGACTTTTGGAAGACACTAACAAGAGTCCTGAAATGAAATCCGTATACGGCACTACAAGTTCTCTAAGGCTCTTTGTTTTTTTGTACTATTCTTTAAACAAAACAAAACATGCTCTTCAATTTAAAAAACAAAATAGGTGCAGAAAAACACATAAAGCAAATATAGGCTTAATGATTTACTATAAGGCAAACACTTCTGTAATCATTATCCAAGCCAAGAAATAAAACTGCTTACCACAACCGCACCCAGAGGCCCTTCCATAAACCCGCTCAAATGATGACTTCCTTTCTCCCCACAAGTAACCAGTAACCAGTATTTCTGAGTATTTAAACAATCCCTGCTTTCTCAACAGTATTATCACCCAGTTGTAATGAAACTTCCAAGTGCGTATTCCTAGACTAGAACGGTCAAACCATTTCCTTTGTCTCTTTTACTCTAAGTTTCTCCAATTATTTTCTCTCACCCTATCCGTTAAAACAGTCAGGTTCTATCTCACAGTGATGAAATTTAAAAAATAAATTTAAAAAAATAAAACAGAAAAAAAGCAAAACAGATCATTTGGCCTGTATACTTTCCTACATGCTGAATATTGTGGACCCTACATCCATGGTGCAGTTCAAGAAATTTTTCCTCCCTTTTCAGTTCCTGAATAGTGGCAGCTAGACCAAAAGCATGATCAGATTCATATTGGATTGTTGACTCTTCTTTGCTTTTGTCACTGTCTTTTGAATTGTTTCTACTCCTATTTGACGATTTTCTTTTCAGATTAATACTCTTTTCGCTTTTGATTTCTCTCTAGATGTTATTTGTTGAAATGGCTCCAGTAGACAGAGTGGAGTATAGATGAAGCTGGAAAACAGGGTAACCCCATAAGGGAAAAATGAAGCTGCATCTACATCTCATACCTTACACAAATGTCAATTGAAAGTGGATCCAAGATCTTGAGTAAGATCAGAATTCATAAGATACATTGAGATAAATATCAGCAGAATGCTTCAGTGTTTTCATTTATATGATGCCATTGGCAAAGCAACTGTAGCACTGTCCTCCGTTGTTCATCAATTTACTCCAATTTGCTCCAGCGGGCCCAGTAATGTCTCCATTGTGAGACTTCTTGTTACTGTGTTTGGCATATCAAATACTCCATGGGGAGCTTGCCAGGCTTTACCCTGCTGGTGAGATACTCGTGGGGCTCTCCGAGAGGGGCAGAGGAATCGAAACTAGCTGGGCTGGCCGGCAGTACACAAGGCAAACGCCCTACCACTGTGATATCCAGCAATAAGCGAAGCAACAACAACAACAAAATACACAAATAAACATAAAATTAAAAAGTTTCTTCATAGGAAAGAAATCCTGGCTAAAACTAAAATATTCCCAACTGACTAGAAGATAATGTTTGCACTCAACACATCAGATAAAGGCTTAATCTCCAAGATATAGTAATAACTCACAAAGATCAACAACAATAGCAAAATACAAAAAATTTATGAAAATAGGGAGAGGAAACAAAGAAGACAGATGAATGGCCAATAATTATATGAAAAGTCCTCATCATCATTTATTATCAGGGAAATCCAAATCAAGATGGCAATGAGATATCATTTCACACCAATGAGAATGGCACATATCAAAAAAACAGGAAAGAATCTGTGTTGGAGGGATGTGGTTAAAAAAGGTGGCAGGAATGTTGTCTGGTACAGCCCCTTTGGGAAACAGCAAAGAGATTTCTCAGAAAAGTAAAAATAGAGTTTCCATAGGGCCCAGCAATTCCTCTTCTTTATATTTACTGCCAGGAAACAAAAACATTCATATGCAGAACATTATTAATTGCTGCAATTAGCACAACAATAGCTAGGATATGGATCAACCTAAGTATCCAACAACAGATAAGTAAATAATGAAAGTGAGATGTGTATGTATCCACAATGGAATATGATGCAGCTGCAAGAAAGAGCAAAATCATGCAAATTAATTGCAACATAGGTGGAACTGGAGGATATCATGTTAAGTAGAGTGAGTCAGAACGAATACCTGATTATATCAATCATCTGTGGCAAACAGAATAACATGACAGGGAATGAAAGGTATCAAAGGAGGAATACCTCAATGACCTTTGTCCCTAGACTATAGAATTGAGAAGGACAGTGAAGAGAGGGAGTTAGAAGAGGTGGAGGGGAGGGAACTGGAACAAGACCAGGGTCCTTGAACACATTGGTGGTGTAGGCCGTGGTCTATCTACACAGCTGAACCACAGTACCAACAAAACTGACAGTAAGAGATCCACATGATGGGGCAACAAAAATTACAGCAACCAAATTTGGTTTTAATTTTACACGTGGTTTATTTACTTTTTTCCTCCAAACTTCTTTATTGAATCACTGTGAGATAGACCCTTACAAAGCTGTTCATGACTGGATTTCAGTCATACAGAGTGTTCCAGCACCCGTCCCTCCACCAGGGTACATTTCCCAGCACCAGTGTCCCCAGGTTCCCTCCCATCACCCCCACCCCCTGCCTGCCTCTACAGCAGGTGCTTTTCCTCTCTCTGTCTCTCTCACTCTATCTGTCCCCCCCCCCCCCCGTCTCTTTCTCTCTCCACCCCCCTTTCAGGCATTGTGGTTTGCAATATTGATACTGAAAGGTTATCAAGAATATCCTTTACCTGCTTTTAACCCTCAGATCTTGTCCAGCGTGATCATTCCCAGCTATTATTGTTACAGTGGTCTCTTTTCTGTCTTACCTGCCCTCAGATCCCCACACACTTGTGGTTAGTTCCAACCATACAGCAACCAAATTTTAAAATGTGCCTGCTCATAAGGCAGACTGGGGGTGGGAAGGAAATTAGAGGCATTGGTGGAGGGAAGTTGACACTGGTGCCGGGATTGATGTTGGAAAATTACCTAAAATTTGTAATCACATTTCAATCACAAATTACAAATCTCATTTATAACCATTTGTAAATCACAGAGCCTCAATAAAAAGTTAAAAGATAAATATTTATTATTTGTATGTTTTCTTTTTGCTTCTGGGTCACACCTGGCAATGTTCAGGGGTTACTCCTGGCTCATGCATTCAGGAATTACTCCTGGTGGTGCTCAGAGGACCATATGGGATGCTGGGAATCGAACCCGGGTCGGCTGCATGCAAGGTAAACACCCTACCCGCTGTGCTATCGCTCAAGCGATGTTTGTTTGGGCTGGAGCAATAGCACAGCGGGTAGGGCGTTTGCCTTGCACGCAGCCAACACAGCCGACCCGAGTTCGATTCCTCCGCCCCTCTCGGAGAGCCCGGCAAGCTACCGAGAGTATCTCGCCCGCACGGCAGAGCCTGGCAAGCTCCCCGTAACGTATTCAATATGTCAGACACAGTAACAACAAAGTCTCCAATGGAGACGTTACTGGGTCCACTCGAGTAAATCGATTTGTATGTTTATTCTCTCGAGTTCTTTCTAGTAAAGGCTGTTTCTGGAACTAACTTACCGTGATGAGGGATGGTGTAGGGTGGTAGTAGATTGAGGTGGGGAACACTGTGTATAAAACCTTATCACTGACAGTTTCATAATTTTTTAAAATTAGATTAGTTCTGGACCAGACAAATGGCTCAACAGACTGAGCACGTGCTTTGCATGAGAAGTTCTGGGTTCAACCCCGGCACTGCATGGTGAACCCAAGCCCACCTCCGAATCTCAGAACTGGGAATAGCCCCCCAAAATGGCTGGGTGCGGCCCCCAAGTAAAGACTTTTCATATCTAAATGGTTTTTCCTCTGTGGCCAACCTGGGTCCGATCCCTAACATCCGCTATGGTCCCAAGCCCCACCAGGCGTGATCCCAGAGTGCAGAGCCAGGAGTAAGGCCTAACCACTGCTGACAGTGCTCCAAAACTGAAAATAAATGATATCCTTCTAGTTTTAATTCTAAAAATTTTATCATCTTATTTATGAATTTAAAAATTAGTTCATAGTATTTAAAGACCAATGGTATTTTCTTAATATCCTTTAGATTATTTTGAAATAATGGTCTTGATAGTTTCTGTGGACACACACTCTGATGTGCTTTCATGGTCCTAAGTGAGGCCATTCTACTTCTTATTCTCTTTTTTTTTTTTTCCATGGAGTAACTAAGCTGCTGCTCATTTTCAGGTGAAATAGCTCTTCTGAACTTTCAGGAGCTCTGGTTCAAATCGCTTCGCTGACTTCACAGAACTCTTGTTCTGCTTCAGTGGTGTAATTTAAAATTATTAACTATTTCATTGTTGTTTTAATCTGCATCTCCCTGATGATTAGTGATGTAGAGCATTTCCTCATATGCCTTTTAGCCATTCGGATTTCTTCTTTGAGAAAGTTTCTGTTCATTTCATCATCCCATTTTTTTATGGGGTTGGATGTTTTCTTCTTGGGGAGTTCAACCAGTACTTTGTATATCCTTGATAAGGTAAGGTAAGGTAAAGGCCCTCCCGTTGATCGTCGATTTGCTCGAGCGGGCCCAGTAACGTCTCCATTGGAGACTTTGTTGTTACTGTGTCTGGCATATCGAATACTCTCGGTAGCTTGCCGGGCTCTCCGAGAGGGGCAGAGGAATCGAACTCGGGTCGGCCATGTTGGCCGCGTGTAAGGCGAATGCCCTACCGCTGTGCTATCGCTCCAGCCATCTTTGATATCAACCCCTTATCAGATGGATATTGGGTGAATCTGAGAGAGCAAAAGCGAATGCCCTGCCACAGAGGCAGGGTGGGTGGGGAGGATGGGATGGGAGAAGGGCTACTGGGAGCATTGGTGGTGGAGAATGGGCACTGGTAGAGGGATGATTACTTGATCATTGTATAACTGAAACCCAAGCACGAAACTTTGTAAGTCTACAACTGTACCTCATGGTGTTTCACTAATAAAAAATAAAATAAAATAAAAAATAAAGAAAAAATATTAACTATTACATTCGTGCTAGGAAATAACACTGGTGGGCAGATGGGTGTTGGAACATTGTATGACTGAAGCCCAATAATGAACAGATTTGTAAGGGTAATTCAATAAAACAATTAACAATTGTTTTCTAATATTTCCTGGCTATGGGACATTCTTATTTCTTATTTCTTTAGGAAGCCCAGCTTGGTAACTTTCATGAATGAAATGAATTGAGTCCAAAATTTCAAGAGTGAATTATATCAGGTCCAAATGGTTCTAGTTTCTTCTTTGATAACTATGGACCTTTTCATTCACCTACAATTGAATGAGCAAAAATATCTCCCAAGTATTATTTTACATTACTGTAAAATGGATCTTTAGTACTTTTCAGATAGAATCTGCTTTTACATTTTTTACTCTTTTTCCAGTTCATCAGAGTTCTTATTCATTCTCTCACACAAATAGCAGGTTTTGTGAATTTTGGTGCTATTTGTTCACAATGGCTTGGAATACCTTGTCATCTCAGTTTATTACAGATTTTTTTTTCTTGGTTTTGGTTTGGGGGAGAGAACCCAGGGGTGCTCAGGGCTGACTCTGTGCTCAAGGATCCTTTCTGGTGCTTCTTGGGAGACCATATGCAGTGCCAGAGATCAAATTAGATCAGCCATGTGTAAGACAAGATCCTTAATTCTGTGTTTTCTCCCCGGTCCCACGTTTTATGTGATATCTCTAGTGTCTCTATTTGTGATATGAGTATTTGGAATTATTTTAAAACTGGCTGGAGTGATAGCACAGTGGTAGGGCGTTTGCCTTGCGTGCAGCCAGCCCAGCCGAGCCAGGTTCGATTCCTCCGCCCCTCTCGGAGAGCCTGGCAAGCTACAGAGAGTATCTCGCCTGCACAGCAAAGCCTGGCAAGCTACCCGTGACATATTCAATATGCAAAACACAGTAACAACAAGTCTCAAAATGGAGACATTACTGGGCCCGCTCAAGCAAATTGATGAACAATGGGAGGACAGTGATAGTGTCACTCTAGCCACCATTCAATAATACTCTCAATTCTAAATGTTATTAAATGTATTTTTTCCAAAGTAAAATAATATCATTCAGCCCATGAGAAAATGCCTCTTAACATAGCATGGTATTTCTCAGAGCTATAAAGAGCCTCAAAAAAAAAAACCACCTGGGGGCCACCTGTGGAGGGCTGAGAGCACCTTCTTTGCAAGCATGTGGTCATGAGTTCAAATCTGTGGTGTCCTATATGTGTCACAAGGTATTCTGGCAGCTCTGCTGTGTTCGGCCCCTGGTGTTGCCAGCAATTTCCAGCAGCACCACAGCCTGTTGTATGCAAACACCAGGAAAAAGAGGTGCTTCTTTTCCTGCCTGGTGAGGACAGAGACAAAAAATATTATGAGCACTGTAGTCAGGAGTGTGTCTGTACTGTGAACATATATGTGAACACCCAGACTAAGTGAGTGACTCCCGGTAAGCACCACAGCCAAGGCTGTGTGTGATCCTTGTCTTGCAACAGGAACAGAATGCAAATATTCAATTCGATGGAATAATATTCCATTAATAATTAATAACTCAATGGAAATATCAATTTAAAATAACTATTTTTAAAAATATCTGAAAGTAAGTTAAAAGCAACATCCAATTCAGTTTGTGAAGGTCGATAAAAAAATAAAATCCAGGGCTGGAGTGATAGCACAGCAGGTAGGGCGTTTGCCTTGCACGTGGCCGACCTGGGTTCGATTCCTAGCATCCCATATGGTCCCCTGAGCACTGCCAGGAGTAATTCCTGAGTGCAGAGCCAGGAGTAACCCCTGTGCATGGACGGGTGTGACCCAAAAAGCAAAAATAAAATCTAAACACTTCAAGTGTTGAGTGACTTATACTAAACCAAAGTCAAAAATGTGTTTCTACAATTAAAGATCTAAATGTCTAAATGCTATATACCACAGGATGTTGTTGCTCATTTAAATTAAAAAAAAAAACATTCAAAAGTACAAGCATTTGTATTACATTTTCTTCCTTCTTCTGTTTTTCCCCTTCTGGGTCACACCCAGCAATGCTCAGAGGTTACTTCTGATTCTATGCTCAGCAGTTACCCCTGGCTGAGCTAGGGGGCCGTCTGGGATGCTAGGGATTCAACCAATGTTACCCACATACAAAGCAAACGCCCTATCCACTGTACTATTGCTCCAGCACCTACACTTTTATATAGATGAGTTTTAAAGTTTTGTGTTAGTTCTTTATTTTTAAAAAAATTTTTATTAGTGAAACACCATGAGGTACAGTTGTAGACTTACAAATTTTTGTGCTTGGGTTTCAGTTATACAATGATCGAGTACCCATCCCTCCACCAGTGCCCATTTTCCAGAACCACTGATCTCAGTATACCTCCCACCCCCGCCTCCCCCTCCAACCCTGTCTCTGTGGCAAGGCATTCCCTTTTGTTCTCTATCTCCTTTAGGTGCTGTGGTTTGCAAAAGAGGCATTAAGTGGCAGTCATGTTCAGTCTATAGTCTACTTTCAGCATGCATCTCCCATCCTGGGAGAATCCTCTCAACACCCTTTATTTGGTGCTCCCTTCTCTATCTGAGCTGCCTTTTCCCCTAGCATGTGCGGCTGGCTCCAAGTCATGGAGTAAACCTCCTGGTACTTATCTCAGCTATTCTTGGGTGTTAGTCTCCTATTTTGTTACTTTATGTTCCCCAGATGAATGCAATCTTTCCATGTCTGTCCCTCTCTTTCTGACTCATTTCGCTCAGCATGATACTTTCCATGTAGTTCCACTTGTATATAAATTTCATGACTTCATCTTTTCTAACAGCTACATAGTACTCTATTGTGTTGATGTACCAAAGTTTCTTCAACCAGTCATCTGTTCTCAGGCACTCAGGTTTTTTCCAGATTCTGGCCATTGTAAACAGTGTTGCAATGAAAAAACAATTGCAGATGTCACTTCGACTATACTGTTTTGCCTCTCTGTGATATATTCCCAGGAGTGGTATTGCTGGGTCACATGGGAGCTCAATTTCTAATTTTTTGAGAATTGTCCATACCATTTTCCAAAAGGGCTGAACCAGTCGGCATTCCCACCAGCAGTAAAGGAGGGTCCCTTTCTCGCCACATCCGCGCCAACACTGGTTGCTTTTGTTCTTTTGGATGTGGGCCAGTCTCTGTGGTGTGAGATGATATCTCATTGCTGTTTTGATCTGCATCTCCCTGATGATTAATGATGTCGAGCATTTTCTCATGTGCCTTGTTACCATTCGGATTTCTTCTTTGAGAAAGCTTCTGTTCAATTCGTCACCCCATTTTTTGATGGGTTGGATGTTTTTTTCTTGTGGAGTTCAACCAGTACTTTGAATATCCTTTGTCACTTGATCACTTGATCACTTGACTTCCCGTTAATTGTCGATTTGCTCCAGCGGGCGCCAGTAACGTCTCCATTTGTCCCTGTCGCGTGCTAGTGTAGCCCAATGGCATCTGTTCGCTCTAGGAACATGAAGAGCCTCAAACCAATCGTTCATGATCTTGATGAAGAAGTCTGACCATCTGGTAGGTGGGCGGCCACGCAGTCTTTTGACATCCCGTGCAATCCAGTCAGTAACAGCTCTAGTTCAGCGGTCGTCTTTAAATCTCATTACGTGACCAGCCCATCTGATTTTTGACACCTTGGCAAACGAGACAGCTTCCCTGATTCTTGATCGTCCATGGATGTCGGAACTCCGGATTCTTTCTCTCATTTGAGTGAAACGTGATATTCCAAGCATAGCTCTTTCTATTCTTCTTTGGGAGACCTGAATAGTGTTCTCATCCTGTTTGCATAGGGCCCAGGTCTCTGAGACGTATGTTAATGCAGGAAGAACAGTGGAATCAAAGAGATGTGCCCGGACCGGAGGTTCTTCGTCCTCTTAGCTATTTCTTCGACGTTCTTGAAGGCGTTCCAAGCCGCTCTCTTCCTCCTGCGCAGCTCAGGTGCCAGGTCATTTGTCATGTTGACCTCTCGACCTAGGTACACATAACTGTTGCATTCGGAGATGGTCGGTCCATTGAGAGCGAATGGGGCGTCAGGAACGAGGCTGTTTCTCATAAACATTGTCTTCGTAAGATTCAGCTGTAGTCCTACCTTTCCACACTCACGGTCAAAGTCGTTCAGCATTTGTGCCGCTTGGCTGATGTTTGGTGTTATTAAAACAACGTCATCAGCAAAGCGGAGGTGGTGTAGTTGCCGACCATCTATCTTCACTCCCATTCCTTCCCATTCCAGTCGTCGCATGATGTTCTCGAGGGTGGCACTGAAGAGTTTCGGTGAAATGGTATCACCCTGTCGAACCCCTCTCTTGACATTGATGATTACTTCATCCTTATCTTCTGAGAAGGATGAAAAGGATATCCTTGATATCAACCCCTTATCCGATGGGTATTGGGCGAATATCCTTTCCCATTCTGTAGACTGTCTTTGTATTTTGGTCACTGTTTCTTTTGAGTTGCAGAAGCTTCTTAAATTTAAGATAGTCCCATTTGTCTATCTCTGTTTTCACTTGCTTGGCCAGTGGCATGACATCTTTGTGTTAGTTCTTTAAATCTTTTGGTGGGGGCACACTTAGCATGGTTCCGGAAACATTTGTAGCATGATACAAAGGTGGGGCCCTAAAGATGTGCTAGGTTGGAGCCCAAAGCATACTCTCTAGCCCTTGAGCTATGTCCCAACCTCAAATTATCCGTAGTAGTGATAGACATTCAATGAAAATATTAATTTAAAATAACAATTTTTAAAAACATCTGAAAGTAAGTTAAAAGCAACATCCAATTCAGTTTGCGAATAGCTCTTTGACTAAGCCAGAATATTTAGATGCAAATTTTTATGAATTCACTAGGGAATGAGACCTCGGGTAAAGATAAAATGTTGAACTAACAAATGATAGAAGAATTTTTTTAAAGTCAGTTCTCCATAATAATGAAAAGAAATAACTATAATACAAGATGACAATTACCTAAAAGCAAACAGAACATGTCATTAATAGAGTCCTTCATTATCTAGCATTGCCTTAATAGAGAGAACAGCAAGTGTATCCTGTTATCATGCCATCGGCTGCCTGCACACCCTGTAAAATCCATCTCTTCATTTTCTGGTTGAAAAGATCTCCGTAGAAAAGAACTGCCAGAGAATGGAGGTCATGCTGATTTATTGGCAATTAAACCTGCAGGATTTCTGCACTCCCTTCAAAACAAAGTATCCGGGGCTCTTCAGCTAGGATGATTACATAGTGAGCTATCTACGAAGACCTAGGCATCTTTCTGTTAGCCCACGGCAGATACAATTGACTTGGCTGTATTTGGAAGATTACTGCTATTTTCTGTGCAGATTCCTATGCCATACTCAAATCACCTAAACCCAAAGAATTACCTTGTTTGTCAGCTTAATAAAGCAAAATCTTAAATGGTAAAAAATTCTGCTGGGAAATATAAGAATGCTGGTACAAAAATAAATATGGACTCGTGTGAAGCACTTATTATTGAAGCTATATATCACTTATAGATGGTGCCTTGGTCCTAGCTTTCGGTAATGTTTGAAATGCTCTAAGAGTTTGAGAGTTGCTATGGACTATTAATGTGTACCCCTGATTAATACGTTGAAATGCTGATCGCTAATGTGGTAGCACTAGGAAGTAAGGCCTTGGGAAGATAATTTTTTTTTTTGGTGGGGGAGTCACACCTGGTGATGCACAGAGGTTACTCCTGGCTCTGCACTCAGGAATTACTCCTGGCGGTGCTCAGGGAACCATATGGAATGCTGGGAATTGAACCCGGGTCGGCCACATGCAAGGCAAATGCCCTATCTGCTGTGCTATCACTCCAGCCCCAGATAATTCTTTCATGAGTGTGGAGCGCTCATGAGTGCTAATAGTTCCCTGAATAAAGGGGACTTCAGACAGTTTCTTACCATCTTTTCATCACATGAGGATGATCTGGGCATCAGAAGTCTGCAATACCAGAACCCAACCACACTGTCACTTTGATGTCGGACTTGCAGGGCGTTCGCCTTACAAGCGGCCAACATGGCCGACCTGAGTTCGATTCCTCCACCCCTCTCAGAGAGCCCGGCAAGCTACCGAGAGTATTCGATATGCCAGACACAGTAACAACAAAGTCTCCAATGGAGACTTTACTGGGCCCGCTCGAGCAGCCTCAATGGTGACAAAAATTTTTCTGTTGTTTTTAAGTAACCCAGTCTGTGGTACTTTATTATAACAGCTCAATGTCATTGCAACCTGATGAATTTTTGTCCATTTAATTTCTAGACACAACCCAGGTTACTTAGGATTACTGTTTTTATCTTAAAGTACATTAAAAGAATAACATTTTCACTGTCCTACACATGTTCACAGGCAAGGTCTGTTGATAGAAGAAATTTCAACAATAAATAGGTGGTAACAAGGAGAATTGTAGTAATATATTAGGTTAAGAGTGATCATATTCACATTTTTGCCACTGCCCAATGATACTTGGCAGAATGAATTCAATTTTCCTGAGTTGATTCCAGTCCTTAGAAACCAGAATATGGTCACTGCATATTGTTCCATAGAAATGATCTGCCTCAGGTCCCAGTGTACTTCTCTTCATCCTCTGTAATGTACTCAATAAATAGTGAAGGCATAGTATAGTAATTGGCATGCTTACTGAATGGGACTCCAGAAAGACAGTCAATGAATGGGCTAAGTGAATGCTCTGCATGCAGAAGCCCAGATGTGAACCCAACACTGTATAGTGTCTTGAGAACACTTGGGAGTACCCCCAAATCCCTGAGCACTACCTGAGATTCCAAAAACCAATAATGAATGAAGTATTCATTGAATGAATGAAAGGAGTGGATAAATAAATAACATTTATTAGTCACTGTCACTGTCCTGTCACTGTCGTCCCATTGTTCATTGATTTGCACGAGCGGGCACCAGTAACATCTCCATTGTGAGACTTGTTGTTACTGTTTTGGGCATATTGGATACGTCACAGTAGCTTGCCAGGCTTTGCTGTTTGGGGCGGGATACTCTCAGCTTGCCAGGCTTTCTGAGAGGGATGGAGGAATCAAACCCGGGTGAGCCACAACACAAGGCAAACGCCCTACCCGCTGTGCTATCTCTCCAGCCCGACCTTTATTAATACTGGAGTAAATCAACCCCTGGGCATATCTTTCTTTTTCTCTATATGCCCCATCTTGTCTCCTTTCTCCCACCCTCTTCTTCTCGGTGACCTATTTATCAATATCATTATTGATTAATTATTATCAATATCCACAGGTTTGTCCTCAGAGAGGCAAATTTCTTCAGGGAATATACCTAGAAATGAAGTTGTTGAAACAAAGAGTGCAAACTACCTGGATATTAACTAGGGATTCTTCAGAGGGTTGTAGTGACTGAGGGTGGGACGCAGAGGTAGAGCATTTGCTTCCGTGGGTTCAATCCCTATTTTGGTTCAAACCACCAAAATAGAAAAGAAATTAAAAGAAAAGAAAGGGGTAGAAAGAAAGGGATTTTTATCAATTTACACTCCTACCAATGACATAAAGATAATTATTATTTAAGTGTAAAGAAAGATATTCACAAACGACCAAACATGATGGCCTCTCAGTGTCTTTGTAATGTGAAAAGGAGAGAGGGGAGGGAGAGTGAAAGAGAGAGTGAGGGGGGAGAAAGAGAGAGGTGGGAGGGTACGGGGGATATTGGTGGTGGGAAATGTACACTGTGGAGGAAAGGTGTTGAAATATTGTATGACTGAAACTCAATCATGGAAGCTTTGTGAATTTATCTCATGGCGACACAGTGATTCAATAAAAAAAAAAGATACTCATGTCCACAGTCATGCATATATTACATACACATAATATTCATGCCATGTTTTTGCAACAGGGATCCAAAAACCCAAGCCAGCCGACCTGGGTCTCTCCCCGCTCTTTCTTATCCTGGCTCAGTTGTCACTGTCCTGTCCTGGGACATTGTGCTCAGGAGGCCTTCGTTACCAACAGCTTTCTCACAGCCCTCCTTATCCTGGTTTCCTGAGACAGCCCCTCACGCTTACTTATTACAGTTTTACATGGGGCATGTTGATTGTTTCAGGGGTGTACAAACTGGATCTGCATCAGAGAATTAGTTCCTGAGAGGTAGAACCTATTCTGAAGATTCACAGGCCTCTGCCAGAACCCACAGCCATCCACAATGAGCTCTGGTGGCACTGTTGAGAGGGAAGAGTGTTTCCTATACTTCCCAGAGAAACGTCAGGTCATATTCTTAAAGGAGCTTCCTAGGAACTGTCATATTCTTAGAGGAACTTCCCAGGAACTGCCACTCTCACCCCCTTTGATACTCTCCAGTTAAGAGGCAGATTGGTATACCCATCGCTTAAACATTCCACTTCTCTGGATGTATCTTAAAGTAGGTTTGAGAAATCCCCCCCCTTTTTTTTTCCTGCTGAGGGCTATTTGGATATCTCAAACAGTATTTGAGAGCAAGCCAATATAGACAGAGGCAGTTCAAAGGCTCACCAGCTTGTCCTGGATCAGACCAAATGGTTTTATGGGCCTTATCTGGCCCAGACGTCAGACGTTACCCACCCCTCCCTCACACAGGCTTTTTTCCCCACCTCTCTCTAACATTTCCCCTCTTAGAAAATTCTCAATAACTGCAACCGAACAACAAAGTTAATATTGAAGTCACTGCAAATGGTAAAACCATTTTTAAAGCCAAGCAACAAATAAGCCAGCAAGCACAGACTCTCAGTTCATCTTAGAAGACATTTTTACAGTCTTTGTTCAAGATGTAGATAGCAAACGGGACGCGCAAGGTCATAAGAGCACAGAGAAGGGTGAACAATGTTAATAGACTATGGGCCAGAACCACCCCAAGCCGATCCTCAGCCCTAATTTATGGTAGCAAAGAAACTCCACCAGTTTTACAAGATCTTTCCCTTTGTTACAACCAGGGGGATCCAGCGTAGATCAGTCCAGGGTGACTTCTGAGTGACTCAAAGGTCATTAATATATGATCATTTAAATACTCTGTCACATCACAGCCCCTACTGACTCCATGAGAGTTTAAAGTTACTATGGCAACCCACCCTGATGGATCCATCACATCCTCCAGAACGGCAATGGAGAAGATTATCCATGACTTCTACTCAAATCTCTTCGATAGCCATGTCCACTTGCCAACATACCAAATTCCACAGGATGGGTATGTTGTTCCCAACGTTCTCCCCTCCGAAATCCGACACGCCATTTCGTCGGTAAAGAAACAAACAGCACCCGGCCCAGACAAGGTCAGACCTGAACACCTGAAGAACCTGCCGTCAGTACTCATCAATACACTGGCTCGGCTCTTCACTCGCTACCTGTCTGAATGCAAGGTTCTGTCCCAATGGAAAACCAGCAGGACCGTACTACTGTTCAAGAAGGGAGACATCCATGACATTGGCAACTATCGCCCGATCTGCCTATTGTCTGTCATCTACAAGTTGTTCACTCGAGTCATCCTGAATAGGATTGGCAGAACACTAGATGAAGGACAACCATGCGAGCAAGCAGGGTTCCGCAAAGGATTCAGCACCATCGACCATATCCACACAATAACCAAGCTCATTGAGGTTTCTCGGGAGTTCAAGATGCCGCTCTGCTTAACGTTCATTGATTTAAAGAAGGCCTTTGATTCTGTTGAGACGGAAGCGGTCATTGAAGCCCTAGCCAATCAGGGCATTCAAGCCCAATACATCAGGATCCTCCGTGAGCTGTATTGCGGATTCACTACCAGGATCTCACCATTCTACAAAGAAGTGATCGTTAATGTCAAGAGAGGGGTTCGGCAGGGTGATACCATTTCACCGAAACTCTTCAGTGCCACCCTCGAGAACATCATGCGACGACTGGAATGGGAAGGAATGGGAGTGAAGATAGATGGTCGGCAATTGCACCACCTCCGCTTTGCTGATGATATTGTTTTAATAACACCAAACATCAGCCAAGCGGCACAAATGCTGGCCGACTTTGACCGTGAGTGTGGAAAGGTAGGACTACAGCTGAATCTTACGAAGACAATGTTTATGAGAAACAGCCTTGTTCCTGACGCCCCATTCGCTCTCAATGGAACGACCATCTCCGAATGCAACAGCTATGTGTACCTAGGTCGAGAGGTTAACATGACAAATGACCTGGCACCCGAGCTGCGCAGGAGGAAGAGAGCAGCTTGGAACGCCTTCAAGAACGTCGAAGAAATAGCTAAGAGGACGAAGAACCTCCGGTCCGGGCACATCTCTTTGATTCCACTGTTTTCCTACATTAACATATGCCTCAGAGACCTGGGCCCTACGCAAACAAGATGAGAACGCCATTCAGGTCTCCCAAAGAAGAATAGAAAGAGCTATGCTTGGAATATCACGTTTCACTCAATTGAGAGAAAGAATCCGGAGTTCTGACATCCGTCGACGATCAAGAATCAGGGACGCTGTCTCATTTGCCAAGGTGTCGAAAATCAGATGGGCTGGTCACGTAATGAGATTTAAAGACGACCGTTGGACTAGAGCTGTTACTGATTGGATTCCACAGGATGTCAAGAGACTGCGCCGCCCACCTACCAGATGGTCAGACTTCTTCCTGAAGATCATGAATGATTGGTTTGAGGCCCTTCATGTTCCCGGAGCGAACAGATGCCATTGGGCTACACTAGCACGCGACAGGGACAAATGGAGACGTTACTGGCGCCCGCTCGAGCAAATCGACGACTAACGGGAAGTTAAGTGATAAGTGATAAGTGATGGCAACCCACCCAAGTGGCCAAAGAAGGTCAGGCCAGCAGACACTGGGGATGGGGAAGAAGAGTTGAAGAGGAAAAGTAACAAGTCTGAAATCCTAAAAAGAAGGGCGCAAAGATCCTGTGTTTCCCTTCTGACTCCTCCACAAGTTTCGCTACTTTCTCCTCTGCTGAATGCTGGCTTCCTTCACATAGCTCCTCTACCTCTGTAAGACAAATGAATGCTTGCTTTAAGTATTTTGTCCTTTCCATAAAAACCGTTTTGGGGAGACACAAGAGTCTCAGATCGGGGGCTGTGATGCTGTACCCCAGCACTCCTCACACTTCCTCTTCAATTCTCGGCCCCAAGTTGGGCCCAGTATTCCTCAGACATTCCATTCCGTATCTGAGAGAATGAGAACCTGGGACCTGGGACCTTCCTTCAGACTTCTCAGTTACCTGAGCACATTCTATCCCACGACTGTTCTGGTTGTGCCTCCCTGGGAAGTGTGGAAGGTCCTTCTTGGTTTCTACCTACGGTCTTCTTCCATGTCCTAAGCAATATACCTTTTGTCACGTCTACTCCCAGATCTTATTGTGTTTCCGTCAAAAGGGTATCAAATACTCAGATTTATCTTCTTATTGGATTTTACTGAACCTTCTTTCATTTGGACCACAATCTGATTTAGTGAAAATAAAGCAAGCTTTGGAGTTGCTAGAACTTGGTTTTAATCTCTTGCTCTATTACATTACTGTATTAAGTGAGTTACAAAACATTCCTTTGACAGGTGGGAAAATCAACACTACTCTTACTGCTGCCGAGAGAATGAAAAGGATAACATAGGTTATGTGTGTTAATCATGGTGTGTGCATATTATCAGGCACAGAATAGATGTTTGGCAATGTTACATTAAACAAAAAGGCCAGTAGACTGAGGTGAATATCACACTTTGTTAACCTACGTCAGCAAATCAAAATCAAAACTGTAAATGCCTTAAAGTTAAAAAATCAAGACACCAAAAACAATCAATCACAGTCAACAAAGCTTTAAACCACAGCAAATCAATACTTTCACTCTGCTTTCACTTTCCCTCTATCAAAATTGTCTCCTGAGTTCCCATTGGTAGAATACCTCTAATTACTTTCCGCTCGCTGCTGCCCACAGGGAATAAAATTTTGCTCAGATTCAAATTGTTAATAGGCTTCAGTTCTATCTTGAAACAGTAACCATTATGCCACGCCTGTTTAATTCCACTTCCTCCTCCTGAATTACTGTCTGTAATTCTTTTTTTTTTTTAATTTTTATTAGTGAGACACCATGAGGTACAGTTGTAGACTTACAAATTTTGTGCTTGGGTTTCAATTATACAATGATCAAGTACCCATCCCTCCACCAGTGCCCATTTCCCACCACCACGGGTCCCAGTATCCCTCCCACCCCCCATCCCCTCATCCCACCCTGCCTCTGTGGCAGGGTATTACCCTTTGTTCTCTCTCTCCTTTTGGGTGTTGTGGTTTGCAAAAGAGGCATTGAGTGACAATCATGTTTGGTCTATAGTCTACTTTCAGTCTCTAATTCTTAAGCAGTACGGTATAGGAAGTTACGTGGTAATATGCACACGCCATGATTAACACACATAACCTATGTTATCCTTTCCATTCTCTAGGCAGCTGTAAGAGGCTGAGACTGGCACTGGCTTGCACCTGGAGCATGTGAGAGACTGGGAATTTGAACTGGTAACCAAATACTTATGAGGCAGGGCTGCTTAAGCCCCTTCACCATTCCTCTGGGTCCTCCAATAATTTCTAACAGACAAGAGAGAGAAGAGATTATTGGTGCACTGTGGAATCTCTCTGGTCTCCCACGTAACTTCCTATACCATATACAGTGCCAGGTGTTCAGGGACCAACTACCACCTGATGTGCAATGCCTAGGGAGTAGTACAGCTAAAAACACACATGTACCTCAGTCTTTGCAATCCCAGTCACACAATATCAACAAAAAACAACAAAGGCAAGTGGGGGAGGTGGAGAGAAAGAAAACATTTATTATTTTGACTTTCTA
Source organism: Sorex fumeus (assembly GCF_029834395.1). Taxonomy (NCBI): domain Eukaryota; kingdom Metazoa; phylum Chordata; class Mammalia; order Eulipotyphla; family Soricidae; genus Sorex; species Sorex fumeus. The sequence goes on along the minus strand of NW_026606060.1, from coordinate 3,522,335 downwards.
ATTAATAGGTCTTGCAATTGCTCTCTCGGCTGTAAGGGAGTTTAGGTTATGTGTCTCAGGACAGAGAAATCTGATGTAAACCTTTTGGCTAAGATACATAACAGGCTCAACAGAGCCCAGCTGCTAAGACAGCCTCACCAGCTGCCCTAAGGATGAGTCTTAAGTATGTCCTCAATCACTGTCATCACTATCATCACTGTCATCCCATTGTTCTTCAATTTACTTGAGCGGGCACCAGTAACATCTTCATTCATCCCAGCCCTAAGATTTTAGTAGTGTTAGGGCGCAGATCGTGATCTCCCTTTAATGACAAAGAGACTCCAGAGACTGCAAACAGCAAGCAAGGTTTATTGTAAGACTGGCTAGCCAGGGTCAAGCCGCCTACACAGACACGCAGGTCAGTTAGGTGAGGCAAGACCCCGAACCTCTTCAAAGGGGATCTTATATAGGCCTTCACTGGCCGTTACAGCAAAGCCCGCGCATTTCATAGCCAATAGATTTGTGACAACATATGCTTTCTTAACCAATCCAATTAAGGGTACATCACTTCCTAGCCTATAGTTTAAAGATCAGCATTTTGCGTCGGTGCTTAGGAACTGACAGGTTTTTAAGGCAGTCCTGGGTCTTGCAACATGGGTCTTATGAGAGACATCCGGTTATCTGGTCTGACCCCCACCCTTCGAGTACCTGTATCTGAATTCCTTGCTCAGGGGTAGAAAAACCAGTTATTTTGCAGTGCAGGCTCCTATAAAGTGGATCTGAAAAAGCTTATCTAGACCTGTTCCTTGAAAAACAAGTTATTTTGCAATGCAGGTTCCTATTAAGCTAAGCTAAATTAATTCTGGTGGTAGTCCATTTTGGGCCTGTCCCTTACAGTAGCCTCTCTTATTTGTCTTTCCCAATGCTGCCATATTGGAGGCTCTTTCAGGGTCAGGGGAATGAGACCTGTTATTGTTACTGTTTTTGGCATATCGAATATGCCACGGGGAACTTGCCAGGCTCTGCCTTGTGAACAGGATACTCTTGGTAGCTTGCCGGGCTCTCCGAGATATATATATATATATATACACACATTTTAAATATATATGTATATATATAATGGAAAATGGGTAGGGAGTGTCTTATGATGTGTCAGTCCAGGAATATGTTCCTCATATGTGAGGCTAGGCCCGAGCATGTGGAAAGTGGCCTGGAGCGTGGCGGTGGTTGGCTAGTGGAGGTCGGCTGCCAGGGCTGGGTCCCTTGGGCCAGGGAGGGCTCTCACTCAGCCCCCCTCTGGGGCACCTCGAGGTGAAAGCATCCTGGCAGAGATTCCTCAAAGAGAGAAATATTTCTACTGGACAGCTGTATGAGAAATCATTGGATTTTAAATATGTGTGCGTACCTAAGATTTCAAATATTCTGGTCTGCATTTTATGTACAGGAAAAGAATTGGAAAAGTTGGGAAAATCTGGAACAAACAGCTCTTTTCTATATTCCCTGCAAAAAAAGAACCAAGAGTTATTCCTCTCATTATATCAGAATCTTCCATTCCAAATCCAGGAACCATTCCTGTTCAGCAAGAAGTAGCCTCACGACCTGACCTCCATAGAAAAGGACGAGGGTATTGACAGTGAAGAGTTGCAAGTCAGTAATCATTGGCTTCTATCTTGTTGGCTACAAATATGCTGCTTCTAACCTCTCATAACTCTTGACCTTTTCTCCTAATAGTAAGGGATATATATTCTCATGCAATGGATATTAAATGTTAAACTAATCACAGATTGATGGGACAGGACAAGTACCAAGTACTCAGGAGAAATCCCTGCAGGCTATCTGGTAGAGACAAATGTTGCTCAACCATATTATCTCAACATTTTTCAAGGAACAGACCACCATCCCCGATGATTTATTAAATCCCCGATGCCAAATGGCCGGCACATCTTCTCTGGTGGCCAGCAATTGAATAAACCAGTTTTTTTTCCATATCAACTCTTTGTTCAAGTATCGATGTTCAAGTAGTGAGAAACTGGCCCTTGGATTTAGTAAACAGAACTGGGAAGGCAGCTCTCTAGAGCCCCTTTTATCAGGACACTAATCGCATTGATGGGGGAGCCATCCTCAAGCCTAATTGCTCCCTCAGTCCCCACCCCCAAATACTATCTCACTGGGATTAAGCTTTTAGCATAAGAATGTGAAGGGACTACAGACATTCTATCTAAGGCACATAGAGGAAGAGCAATGGTGTCATGTCACCAGAAACACACGCCCTTATTCATTTGGCATGGTTTGTACTACAGGCCTTCTATAATATTTTTTCCCATATTTGAGAATAGCATGTCACAACCTAAAATATTTCTGCACTCATTTGTGGAATATAAAATAACATAATGGGAGACTAACACCCAAGGATAATAGAGATAAGGGCCAGGAGGATTGCTCCATGGCTTGGAAGCTGGCCTAACATGCTGGGGGAAATGGCAGCTGGGAGAGAGAAGAAACAACCAAGCAAAGAATGCTAGGATGGCTAGCTCAGGATGGGAGCTGTGTGCTGAAAGTAGACTATGGACTGATTATGATGGCCACTTAGTACCTGTATTGCAAACCATAACACCCAAAAGGATAGAGAGAGTAAGAGGGAATGTACCTGCCACAGAGGTAGGGGGAGGGAGGGGGGGAGTGGTGGGAGGGATACTGAGAACAATGGTGGTGGTGAATGGGCACTGGTGGAAGGATGGGTACTTGATCATTGTATCACTGTCCTCCCGTTGTTCATCGATTTGCTCAAGTGGGCCCAGTAACGTCTCCATTGTGACACTTGTTACTGTGTTTTGGTATATCGAATACATCACGGGTAGCTTGCCAGGCTTTCCCATGTGGGCAAAATACTTTCGGTAGCTTGCCAGGCTCTCCGAGAGGGGCAGAGGAATGAATTGAACCTGGGTCAACCAGATCAGCCACATGCAAGGTAAATGCCCTACCTGCTGTGCTATAATTGAAACATAATCACAAAAGTTTGTAAGCAGAAAGTAGATAAAGGACCAAACATGATAACCTCTCAGAGTCTGTATTGCAAACCATAATGCCCCAAATAGAGAGAGATTATGGGGAACCATATCTTCCATGGAGGCAGAGGGTGGGTGGAAAAGGGGGGTTATACTGGGGATATTGGTGGTAGGGAATGTATACTGGTGGAGGGATGGGTGTTTGATCATTGTGTGATTGTATCCCAAACATGAAAGCTTATAACTATCTCACGGTGATTCAATAAAATTTATTTTTAAAAAAGTTTGTAAGTCGGAAAAAATCACTTAATCACTTAACTTCCCGTTAGTCGTCGATTTGCTCGAGAGGGCGCCATTTGTCCCTGTCGCGTGCTAGTGTAGCCCAATGGCATCTGTTCGCTCTGGGAACATGAAGAGCCTCAAACCGATCGTTCATGATCTTGATGAAGAAGTCTGACCATCTGGTAGGTGGGCGGCCACATGGTCTTTTGACATCCCATGGAATCCAGTCGGTAACAGCTCTAGTCCAGCGGTCGTCTTTAAATCTCATTACGTGACCAGCCCATCTGATCTTTGACACCTTGGCAAATGAGACAGTGTCCCTGATTCTTGATCGTGGATGGATGTCAGAACTCCGGATTCTTTCTCTCATTTGAGTGAAACGTGATATTCCAAGCATAGCTCTTTCTATTCATCTTTGAGAGACCTGAATAGCATTCTCATCCTGTTTGCATAGGGCCCAGGTCTCTGAGGCATATGTTAATGCAGGAAGAACAGTGGAATCAAAGAGATGTGCCCGGAGCCAGAGGTTCTTCGTTCTCTTAGCTATTTCTTCGACGTTCTTGAAGGCGTTCCAAGCCGCTCTCTTCCTCCTGCGCAGCTTGGGTGCCAGGTCATTTGTCATGTTGACTTCTCGACTTAGGTACACATAGCTGTTGCATTCGGAGGTGGTCATTCCGTTGAGAGTGAATGGGGCATCAGGAAAAAAGTCGGAAAAAATAAATAAAATAAAATATTTCATTACATTTCCAAAATAATAAAAATCCCAATTACCAGTAAGTTGGCTCCAATGTGCTCCAACTAATTTCCTTCTTATATGTATCCACATCCAGGTAAATGCTCTGAATAACTAATGGCTAGGAAAGAGATAGTTCATTTTGAACTCATGCTTGAGAAAGTTACTGGAAAGTCTCAGTCACTTTTTCAATTATCGAAACGAAGCTGTCTTAAATGATTGCATATAACCTGAGACTAAGAAATAGGAAACTTGTATTAGGGAGTGTGAGAAATGTTTTAGAGTTGATTTTGTTTAAGTGCCAATGTGAATTGATCATTAACATTTCCAAGAGTTGTGCAAATACCATCACTTAAGGAGCTAAACCAGCAGGATTGTTTCAGAGCAATTAATTCACTTCCAAGCTCCTTGTATTAACATCACCTTTTTTCCCTAGTGTAGATAGACAATTTGTTTTAAAAATCAACCAAAACTGTAGTATTCTGCCAACAAGATTACAGGGGTGAAAGAACAACCCCCTAGTCAAATGCAAATTATAATCATATTAGCATGCTAATGAGCCGAGAGATAATCTATAGGTCAAATTTCTCCTCCTTCAGTTTAAATAGCTCTTAAAAGGGTTTATTTCTAAGTATTTGGAAAACCTAGGAGCAGCAATAATTACAGATTATCACATGAATGTTATCTGTCAGCAATATTAAAAATTAAGAGAGGGAACTAAACTGAGACACAATACTTCCTAGTGATTTACAAATTGAGAAGCATATTTCAAATCAAACAGTTCATTTTCTTATGCTGGAACAAATTCTTCAAAATTTCTTATTTTACAATTTGGAAAGTGTGGGTCTTTTTTTGTCCAGCTGAAAGAAATTTAAGGAGGTGCAAAATGGAAACTAGTCCAGAAAAAGAGAAAAAGCCTCAAAGATCTGTCTTCAATTTTTATTCCTTGATCACTTATCAAAGAAGCCTTTTTTGGTTAAACGGACTCCCATCACCTATTTCACGCATACATAATGCAGGTATGTGCATTATGTCGGAATAATAAGTGGCTAGAAACACGTTTTTGGTATTCACTAGCTGTTAGAGTATGAGGAGCTTAGGTTTATCAGGTCGCACCCATCACAGTGCTCCCAAGTCACTCCCATTACTTTGTCTGTCTGTAACCACTTCTGTGCTCTCTTCCCCAACCAATTTGTAAGGTCTCATCCTTCTTAAACACTGAAGCTGTACTGTAAGTTAATATTGTCTTTCTCCTCTCCTTATGTCTTTTGAGCAGTTTACTTTAATGCAATGTCCTTTTGTATAGATACAGGAAGACAATTAATTAATATGCTCCGTAACTTAGGAATTGATTGGCTTTGAATATTATTCACTCCTGGGCATCTGCCTTCTCAACTTAAGCCTCAGTTGCCCTCACTTCCTAGCACCCCAAGGGCAGGGTCCCGACTTGGGACTGGATGGAACCAGGGCAAGCCGTTAAGTTATGTGCTACCCTGGCATCGAGATGGGCCAGGCCAAGGTGCCACGATTCTTAACTGTAAGTTAAGAGTTTGATCATAGGCAAATGCTATCATGATCCAAAAGTAATGACGAGACTAGGACCCTGCTGCTAGGAATAGGAAAGATATCTGGCCTGAGCACTGCAGTCTGTGATTGAGATGGCCCTGGGAGAGCAATTCTATAAACTCAAAGTATTTCTTACTGTGTCCATACAAAATGATTTATATTATGTATGCTTATATGTTGGTCGGACAAGGAGAGGAGAAAGACATCCAGGGAAATCTGTTCTAGGGTGGATTGATCTGCTAAATGAGAATCTGTTCTAGAAGCAGTTTTCCGGTGTGTCCTGACTAGCTTGGATGAGACTGAACTTTCTCCCCTTCAAACTGCCTTCAGTAAATGATTTCAGTTTCCCTTTTCTCACAGAAACCTAGCTGGTCTTAGATATGCAGATCTCAGGTGCTAGCCAGGCCTGATCTTTGGGATGTAGATTTCCAGCTCTGGCCAGGCTGGTCTTTGGGATGCAAATCCAAGTACTTGTAGCTTGTAAAAGGTGAGGCCAGGATTCCTGGCCTGCGGATGTAAAGAAACAATGTGGATGTAAAGAAATAATGTATAGTTTGCCACCTCAATGTTCTTTTTGTAACTCCTTTTGATGACATCACTATATTGCGCCCTTTAGAGGTACTATGATCTATATAAGAGAGATTTCAGGGCTCTCTGGGGGACACGTGCGCCAGAGAACCTGGGAAGATGGGGCTGAGGACAGAAGCTGAGAGAACAAAGGTGCACGTGCTTGAGGATTCCTGAGGTCTCTATGACATACACTTCTTCCATGTAATAAACTGCTGCTAAGACCAACCAGCTTGGGCTTGTTTCCTTCCTTCGCCTGACCATTGCCATCGACGTCCGTGGAGTGGGGAAATGGCCTGACCGCCGGTCTTTTTATTTTTTGTGTGTTTACACAACTAGCTTTCATATGCTTACGTTTATTGTAAAAGTTCCTAAAAATTTGAAGTAGGTCTAATTGTATTTTGCAGCATCCAAGTCAGGTTCAAGAAAGCCTGGTGAAGACCAAGACATATGGTGGAGAGATAGGATCACATATGGCATACTCCACTTCCATGAGCTACCTCAGCCTTCCATGCTATCACCCAGATCACTTAACAGGTCACGGAATCTCCCATGGACAATTATTGAATCTGCCTGGCTTCAACTGAACAAATTCAAAAGGGAGATTTTTGGTATTAGATGTGCCTGAGGGAATACTGTTGTCTAAGCCCCACGTCCAGAGCTTCTCACTCCATCAATGTGATTGCCAAAGTACAGGGAGTTTTGTTTGTTTGTTTGGGGGCCCACCTTGCAGTGCTCAGAGTTTCCTCCTGGTTCTGCACTGAGGAATCTCTCCTGGCAGAGCTCGGGGAACCATTTGGATGCTGGGAAATCCAACAGGTCGAGTCAGCTGCTAGCAAGACAAGTGCTTTATCTGCTGTACTACCTCTCCATCCCCAGGAATTTTTTAAATCTCCCAAATATTGTCATGTCCATAAGAAGACAAGAACCTGTGCTCTGAGTACTAGAAGCATTAAATAAGATAAAGAAAAACACCATCCAACAAATAATAGGAAAGCAAACTCCTGTTTCTTTTTGCCAGTTGGTTATTTTTGAGTTGATGTGATAGTTGATTCATGCTGAAAACTGAGGGACAGAGTAGGGGAAAACTGGGAGGTCACACCCGGTAGTGCTGGGGGGAGGTCAGAGGTCACCCCCAAAGGTGCTGAGTGATCAAACCTCAAGCACAAGTACTCACAAGTACGCACAAGAACCAGGAATCAAACCTCAATTTTAACACTGAACTAGTTAAAAGATAGTTGCAAAATCATGCCCCTCTACCCATAAATATAAAGTACTTGTTAAGAACAAGCCATTCTCCTATATAATTAAGACGCACTTGGAAACGTTCCCATTACTGTGATACTATTCTGTAATCTACAATCCATATGAATTCCCCAGTTTTCCTGAAGTCTTATAGAACCACTCCTGCTCTCCTCACCTCCTCCCTCCTTCTGGCCCAGTTTAGGAGTTGTAATACAGCTGGTTGAGAAGCCTCTTTGATCTAGACAGAATTCTTCTGTTTTTCATGGAACAGACAGTTTTTGAAAAGTACAGGTCTGGGGGGATGGTGCCGCCAGCAGGTCAATCTGGTACCTGTGAGGTGAGTGCATCAGCAGCCTGATGGCACCTTCAGACTTCCAGATACCCCAAAATTGCTGCTGTGCCTTTGGCCAGACCCAAAAAACTTGGGGCAAAGTTTACCAAGAAAGTAAACGCCCAAAAGTTAGGTATGTGGGAGACACACCCACAAACCACCTCTGGCTCAGCGATATAAGTGGAGGCATGGCCTCCCTGGTTCCTGATCGAACTGTTTAACAGCCATGATCCCAGAGACTCAGAAACAAATCTCGAAACTCAACAGCTTTTGGCAGAAATGCTTCCAGTCCCTGCAGTAGGTTACTGGTGCTGGGCCAACCCAGGTGGGAATAGGTTTTGTGCCTTGCCCTGTTCCCCCTGGTGGCCCAGTGGCCACAATCCTCCAGAGGCCACTGGACAATCAGGTTTGAGCCTGCACACGTGGGCACGATGAGACACGTGGGGCCTCACGGGATATGGGTGGATCCGGTCCTTCCCTCCCCAACGAGACCCCGAGTCATCGCCCACAAACTTCCTCTCTGGCTCCTGATCAAGCTGCTTAACGGTCATGATCCCAGAGACTCAGAAACAAATCTCGAAACCCAGTGTCTTTTGGCAGAAATGCATCTGGACCCCACAGTAGGTTACTGTAGCTGAGCCAGCCCAGGGGGGAAAGGGTATTTTCCCTCCGACTGCTCCCCCTTGGCAGCTCGGTGACCGCCATCCTCCAGAGGCCACTAAACAGTCAGGTTTGGACCCTCAGTGATGAGACACGTGGGGCCTCGCGGGATGGGGGTGGAGGCGGCCCTTTCCTCCCCACCCCAACGAGACCCCAAGTCACCGCCCATGAACGGCCTTTCTTCAGCAGATCAAGCTGCTTAATGGCCATGATCCCAGAGACTCAGGAACAAATCTCCGAACTCAGGATGTTTTGGCAGAAATCCCTCCAGAATTAAGTGTTAAAATTTCGGAATTTCAAAATTGCGCGGCCACTACTGCAGCCACATGACATCATGTGTTATTCTTAACCAGCAATAGAAAACAAATTGTTTACTGTGGACTTTTCAGCAGATCTGAGTGTTGGGGTAAAATCCCAAATGAACAATGGTGGGTCTGGTGTCAAAATTGAATGTGATCAAAGTAGAGAGAGAATAATGTGGAAATCATCTGCCCCACAGGTAGGGGAAGGGTGAGGGATGGGGGTATACTGGGGGGTTTGATGGTGGAGAATGGGCACTGGTGAAGGTACGGGTGTTTCATTGTATGACCGAGACTTAAACCCAAAAGCTTTGTAACTGCTCTCATGATGATTCAATAAATAAAATTATAAAAAATGGAAAAAAATAAGGTGGAGTTCATGCCCAATTCAATCAGCTAATCAGTGGCTGAATAAATAGGCTACTCCACCATAAAAAAAAAAGAAAAGTACAAGTCTGTGGTTTTCTATACCATGCCATCTTTTCAAAATAGCACGATTTAATGATTTTTAGAAAACGCATCAAGTTGTGTAACCATGACGCAATTCAGCTTTCGAACTTGTCCACTAACCCTCAAAGGTTCACTTCCCCACACTCCCACCACCTCCAGTTCTAAACTACATTGGTCTTTTTTCAAGCTCTATGTTCTTGCCTTTCTAGAAAAATTCAATGAACTCACATAATGGAATTATATAGTATACGAATTATTATATCTTAGTCCAATGTGTTTTTTTCCCTAAATCCTATTTTGCAAAGTTTTTCATAGTTGCATTTTAGACATACAATGCTCCATCACTGAGGCTATCACCAAGAAAGTTTCCCTCCACCAGCGTTCCCAGGTGCCCTCTTCCCCCTGACCCCACCATAACCCACCCACTGCCACCCCCACTACTAGCTTGCCATCCTGACAGACACACTTTGGTTTGGTTGTTAAAGTTTGGGTCTCACGATTTAACTGTTCTTGACTGTGATTAGGATATTTGGTTCTATCATTGCTCAACACCACTGATGCACCTAGCAAACCAAATATCACTCCTCCATTCACCTTCGGACTGTTTCTGGAGTTCGCATCTTTTAATACTGCTATGTATATTCACCTACTTGAACATAGATGCTTGGCTTGTACTATATACACTGGTTCCAAAAACGACTTTGGGTTTTCAACTATTTCCTTGCTAAAGTATGTTCTTGTCTTGGCAGATGAAATTGCACAATCTGTTACAATGCCCTCTGGTCAAATTTTAAATCAGAATACAGCATGTTGAAAAAGTAAAAGATCTTTTTGTTTGTTTGTTTGTTTGATACTTGGTTATGAGGCCATACCTGAAAAAAATGCTCTGGGATTACTTCTGGCTCTGAACTCAGGAATCACTCCTGGTGGTGCTCAGGGAACCATATGGGATACTGGGGATGGAACCTGGGTCAGTGGCAAGAAAGGCAAATGCCCTCCCCGCTGTACGCTGGCCCTGGAACCCGGAGAAATAAAAGACAATTTCAAAACACCAAGGATTCATTTGATATAAAACACTACTTGATTGGCTATAATGTTTCATTTGTTGTTAACATTAAATATAATAACATAAATATTGTGTTTAAAATATAATTTGGGGGCAACAATAAACATTTGATTTATTTTACACTAGATATAGGTAGGCTGTAAACAATACACATTTTGTGTCATGTGAAAACTAGGGTTATATTTTCTCCTGTCACTTCCTGGTCTCTAAGGAATACATCTTACAAAAAAAACGTTCTTAATCACTACACCTGCACAATGGTACGTGCCTTTTCTTTAATTATTTTCTAAGAAGGTCTAAAGGTGGGAAGGAGAGAATAAAAGGGAATGCCCTGCCACAGTGGCAGGGTGGGGAGGGAGGAAAATGGTGTGGGGGTGGTGGGAGGGATACTGGGATCATTGGTGGTGGAAAATGGGCACTGGTGGAGGGGTGGGTACTCGATCATTATATGAATGAAACGCAAGCACAAAAGTTTGTAAGTCTGTAACTGTACCTCATGATGATTCACTAATAAAAAAAAGATTGAAAAAAATGTAGCTCACTGGTAAAGCACTTGTTTTGCATGTGTGTGGCCCGGGTTCAATTCTCCAGCATCACAAAAATTAAAAATTAATTTGCCTACCATTGTGTCAATCAATTTGAAAAATTAATTATTAACTAAAGCTCAGATACCATGACCAAGTTTTCACAATTTTCTTTACATAATCAGGACTCAGGCCGTTTATTTTATAATAGCACATAATGAGCCCTGATTGTGCCAGTCAATTATTCTAATTCCTGCATCGCATCACACTTCCTTCCAACAGTCTTAATCATTGCTCCAAAAGGTCAGTTCGCCTATCAGAATGGTTCATTTTAATACCATTCACACTGCGGTCTTTGTGAATGGAATTCCTGGAATTGTATAGTGCTGGGCATAAAGAAGCACAGAAAAGTTAAGTATCTTGCCCAAGGTCACCAATCCGGAGACAAAGCCAGAATTTATATCTAGATCACTTGGTTTCATCTCCGCATGAACTCTCAGCCACTGCCCTGTACTGCAGCTTCTCAAATTGGTGTTAAGATTATGCCCCATCGGGGCTGGAGAAATGGCTTCAAGGGCTGGAGTGCATGCTCTGCGTGTAGGAGACCCAGCCAGTCTGTCACTGGTGTTGCACCCCTGAGCACTGGGCTGGGAAGTAACTCCTGAGCACTGCTGGATGAGACCTCCCATATTATAAAAACAAGCACTGCTGTCATGTTAAATATCTGAGACGATCATTTCTAGAGCACTGTTTTTCCAGGAGGGGGTCCTTGAAACAGGAAGAACAGTGTAGCGGGGGAGCTTGATAAACACGTGGGCTTTAATGCCACCCCTCATCCCGAATTGCTAAACCAGAAATCTGGAGAGACCCAGCAGTATGTGTTGTAGCAAGATCCCAGCTGATTCTGATGTACGATCGAGTATGAGAACCACTGTTTTAGAGATTAGTTTTTGTTTGCATTTTCATTTGTTTTAGTCAAAAGAAAAAAATTTAATTTTAAAGTTCTGTCTCAGAATAAGTTACCTTGCTTCAGTGTTTATTAGCACTGTCATCCCATTATTCATCGATTTGCTCAAGCGGGCACCAGTAACATCTCCATTGTGAGACTTCTTGTTACGGTTTTTGGCATAATGGATATGGCACAGGGAGTTTGTCAGGCTCTACTGTGTGGGCGGGATACTCTCTGTAGCTTGCTGGGCTCAAGGAGAGGGTCCGAGGAATCAAACCCAGGTAGGCATGCAAGGCAAACGCCTACCCGCTATCGTTATTAAAATACTGATATTGGACCAGAGAGCGCGTGCAAAGTTTAAGACCCTTGCTTGCATGCAGCTGACATGGGTTTGGTCTCCAGCATCACATGTTCCCTGTAATCCCTGAGCACAGAGACAGGGGTAAACCCACAACACAGCTGGGTGCATTCAAAAAGAAAACAAAACAATCCAGGGAGAGAAGGAAGGTGGGGGGGGGCGGGGGAAGAGGGACCAAAGGAAGCAGGGATGGAAGGAAGGGAGGGAGGGAGGGAGGGAGGGAGCGAAGGAGGAAGAATATTTGTCTCCCAAAATGTAAATAAAAGATAAGTAGAAATAGGAGAACAGGTGCTCTCTGCGGAGCCCCTATGAAAGTGACTCAGTTAACTATATCCACTGCCACAGTTTCTGCATTGCTTCCCTCAAAAGCTCGAAACAGAATTTGATTAGTTTGCCTACACCTTAACCTCTGTAAGTGAGGGGCAGGCTGGGGCCACAACCAAAGGGCTTTGGTGTGTTAGGATGGAGCTGGAACCTTTTCAAATGGAAGATGAAGCTGAATGGGCCGGAGCAAGAGGTGCTTTGCATGTGGGAGCGTTTGCCAGCCTCATCGGGAGAGTGGCCCTGAGTGCCCGCAGTGAGGAGGCCCTCTCCACCACACCCTCAGCAGAGCAACACGCAGCAAACGTGAGGGGCAGTAGGAACCCGCAAGAAACTATAGCCAACGGCAGCTCAGACCATTCAAATTGACAACATGATTGGTGGAAATATATGTTGTATCTAATTCTTGTCTGAACAATCCACAAAGAAGTCTTTTTTGCTTTAAATATTTTAATCCTGACTAGAACCACTCTGATTGCCTATTCTGATAGTGCTTTGCATTCCCGACCTGCGACCTGCGGCTTACTGGGTGAAAGGCACGTGTCTGACTACAGCGAAACAAGCACTTTTAGCCGATCACATCTTCTATTTTCAGCACATCTTCTATTTTCTGAGCTAAGCCTCAGAATGATGGAATAGTAGAGTCTCTCTTGAGCTCGTGGTACAGAGAATTCCACAGAATTGATGGCTGTCCTTCCTGGAGCTTACTGTTCCTGATTCTTTGAGGTTAATTAAATGATATGTTTATAATGCAACTCTTATAAAGATAGCACATAGTTTACCAACAGCAATAGAAATAGTAAAATCAACGAATAATAGCAACAAAATGATTTTGTGGAAAAAAAAAGCAGTATAATGGTTATCTTGGGCGGGGTTAGGAGCAAGATATTTTGAGAGAAGGGCTTCTAAAAGGGTCTTGAATTCGGGTGGTAGTTATTTTATAGTAATAAAATTCAAATAATGTATTTGAATAATTTTGGGTCATATAGAATGATCCAATTATTCAAAAAAAATTTTTTTGGCTTGAGCAAATTCACTGTTTTCTACTCCTTTCATGTGGACATTTTCAAAGACGATGGTTATTATAAAATTAATAATAGAAATATTTATTTAAATAATCTGTGTTAGAAGAATGTTAACAAAATTTTATTGAACTTCTAAAGTTAGAAGAAATTTTAAAAATTTTCTAGTTAGTTGAAGTCGAAATTAAGAAATTGAAAAATTCAATAACTTGTCCATTTTCTTCAATCTCAGAATCCTGGATTCTTTCTACCGAATGATATCACTTCCCTAATACAAAAAAAGACAGTCATCACATCGCAAAAAAGACATATTTCAAAGATTCAATTATTTTTAATGTTTATTTTATTCTGAAAAGATTTGACTGCCTCACAACTGAAAATAAATTCTTCTGTGTAATATAATGTCTATATACAAGCAACACTTTACATCATGATTGCTGGATATCAGGAACATCCAGAAAAGAAATGATTGCAATTTAAAATGGAATTTTACTTGACAACTACTAAATTTTCTTCCTTGCTTATTAATTTTAAATCAAATAATAAAGTGAATTCAATCTACAGTGAGCCTTATGGGTATGGGAGAAAATTGCTTCCTCTTGCTAAACCCATCAAAGGTAATTGAAGATTATAATACTATGTGTTGTAAAAACTGGCTTATTTTCACTAATGGAAGACATATCATCTCTTCTGATGTTACAGGCAGTTACTCAGGAAGGAAAAAGCAGTCAAATGTCGACAGACAGACCAGCCACATGACTTGCAGGGTCAGTAAGGGAAAATATTATAATCTGCTGCTTTGTTCAGAAAGCAGAATAAGGTGTTGCATACAGTATTAAGCAACTGATATTTTTAAAAAATATTTCCTCCATGTCTTGACTACTCATAGTATTTTTATTTGCCACCTTGTTTTTATCTTGCTCTCTCATATGAGGATACTCCTCAGTCTGTATTCATTTCCAATCCATCATGGCCATGTTCACCTCCTACCGGATGCAGGACCTCTTCACTGTCACCCTTTCCCGTGGCACCACCTCAGCCCTAGAGCAGCACTGTTCAGTCATCTTACACCTGCAGAGCAGCACCTATGCACAGAACAGCAGTTACAACCAAGGCGTAGATCAGTGGCTTTCAACCTCTCTGCACCTGCGGACCAATGTCTGCCTGTATAACTATCCACAGACCAGCCGTTATAACCAAGGCCGTAGATCCTTGGCACTTCTCTAGAGGATTGTGGCCTCTGCATCTGAGTAGGCACCTTGATCAGAGTGGGCTAAAACTAGTCGCCTTCCAAATGCTCCCTGTTCCTGCTAGTGATAAGGTCAGGGCACGAGACCCACTTTACCTCAAGAGGCTGCAGGATGCATGTTCCAGATTCCCAATCTCCCTACCTCCCTACTCACAGCCCTGCTGGAGGCAGAGGGTACTAGCAGATAAATCATTCCCCCTTCCACCCGGCTGCCACCATAGGCAGGGTCAAAGAGGGGAAGGTAAGGTGTCACAGGAGAGACACGGCTGAAACCCCACTCTGAAGGCAGGCAGAACAATGGCCCTAGGTGCCTTCCATAGTCACTGTCCCAATGAACTTCATTTACAAAACACAAATTCAGGCTTCCGGGGAGAATTCAATGGTGGAGCATCTACCTTGCAAACTTGGAGCTATAAGTTCATCACTGGCAACACCTCATGCTTGAGTCTATCCCAGAGGCTCTACTGTGGGAACCCTGACACATAACAACATGGGTAATTACTGGGAACTACAACCAAGTGTGTGCAGGTCCTGTCACTGCAAGCAACAACAATCAAAAGGAAAGGGAAAGGGGAAACATTTAAATAAAAAAAATAAATCTTCTCAAATGCAGAGATAAAATAATTGCAAGTTTTTGGTTTGTTTTTGGGGGGACCACACCCAAGATGCTCAAGGGGACATATACAATTCTGGGTATCAAACCTGGATCTTCCACAGGCAAAGTATATGCTCAGCCCATTGAACATTCCTCCAGCCCCGCTCCAAATCATACAAATTTAAAACCAGACTGCAGACATTAAAAGCCAGTCTTTCAGAGCACCAGGACCTATACCTATGGAACTGACCAAGTCCCATAAAATCAGCCCCGCCTGCAGAAATATAGTTGCATTCAGTTATGCCTATGAATATCTGTGTGCAAAATTTATTTCTTTTTTTAAATTTTTTAATTTTTTTTATTAGTGAAACACTGAGGTACAGTTGTAGACTTACAAATTTTTGTGCTTGGATTTCAATTATACAGTGATCAAATACCCATCCCTCCATCAGTGCCCATTATCCACCACCACAGGTCCCAGTGTCCCTCCCACTCCCCATCCCCCCCATTCCACCTTGCCTCTGTGGCAGGGCATTCCCTTTTATTCTCTCTCTCCTTTTGGGTGTTGTGGTTTGCAAAAGAGGCATTGAGTGGCAATCTTGTTTGGCCTATAGTCTACTTTCAGCATGCTTATTTCTGTGTTGAAATCTTCTCTCTCTCTCTCTCTCTCTCTCTCTCTCTCTCTCTCTCTCTCTCTCTCTCTCTCTCCCTCTCTCTCTCTGATTTGGGGGTTATACCTGTGCTGTCAGAGGTTACTCCTGACCCAGTGCTAGGAATTCACTCCTGACAGTTCTCAGGGGTCTATGCAGTGCTGGAGCTCAAACCCCAAGTAAGGCATGTGTGCTACACTTGAACCCCATATTCCCCCATTCTAGTTGCCCCATTGCCCCTCAACTCCCATATCTTTCTTAGAATTTCCCCAAGTATCTCAAGTTATCGAGTTTCCTTATCTCTTTAGTCCCACTAATTATTGTTCATTACCTTTCAAGAATATATGCGCTGTGTTTCCAAACCATAACTTTTAGAGAAGAAAACTAGGATACTACAGCATTTTCTGAACTTTTCTTGAGTTTTGGAGGGGCCATGTGATGGGGCCACTCAAGCAGACACCTGAACCCCTGTAGAGATATATCTCTCTGATTCCTCTGTGAGTCTTTGTTTCCCTACTCCTGCCTTAATAATATGCTTCAGGTTATGTACACTTAACTTATTTTTTTTTAAGTTGTACTCCAGGACTTGGGCTGGAGCAATAGCACAGCAGGTAGGGTGTTTTCCTTGCATGCGACTGATCTGGCCGACCCCAGTTCGGTTCCTCCGCCCCTCTTGGAAAGCCTGGCAACCTACCGAGAGTTTCTCGCCCGCATGGCAAAGCCTGGCAAGCTACCCAATGACGTACTCGATATGCCAAACACAGTAACAACAAGTCTCACAATGGAGACATTACTGGGCCCTCTCGAGCAAATCAATGAACAACAGGAGGACAGTGACAATGACAGTGACTCCAGGACTTGGGAGAGAGGTCAAAGGGTTGAGTGCATGTTTTGCAGATGGACTCCACCCCCAGCACTGCACGGTCCCCCAAGCACCGACAGGAACAACTTCTCTAGCACCCCCAAAGCAAACCAAAAAAAATGGACTCCAAACTTTCTTTGTTAGTAAGACTTTGTTGGGGCTGCAAAGATAATACAGCAGGTAAGGCATTTGACTTGCATATGGCCCACCTGGGTTCTATTTCTGGTACTACATATAATCCCCAGAGTGCTACCAGGATTTACCCCTGAGAACACAGCCAGGCATGACCCCAAAACCATAGAACAAACCAATTAAAAGTATTTACTAAAATGAGAGCAGCTGATCACAGTCTGAAGCAGGTAATAAGCACATTGGGGCTACCATGCAAAACCTGCTAGAAAGATCGGAGACAGTAGAGGACCTCTGGAGATGGTTCACAGGCTTCCGACAGGGACTGTGGTTATGGATGCTACAAAAGCAGGAGCATCTCCATATGGACATGCACTTGACTCACAACTTGTTGGTCCAGTGGGGAGAAGGGAAGAAAGATGGGAGGTATGTAGAGGACATGGTCTATACAGGTATGAACATGGGGCAAGTTCTCCTGGCTACAGCTTCTACAGAGGCTCACAGCTGGGACATTTTCTAATTTGTTGGACCCATCTCCGAGCAGATTCAACAAGTGTCAGTCAACCTTTCCGGAAAAGAAGGAGGCTGCGAGTTGTTGGGCCAGTTTCCAGCTGTCAGGGAAAGCATCTCCAGCTGTGGGCGACCATGGCTCCCAAGCCTAGTCCTGATATGAAATAAATGAATGGTGTGACCATGTTCTATACAGAGTCCTCAAGGAGTATAAATATGTGGGTAAGACACATGTGGATTGAGTCAAAGCTAACTCAAATTTATAGACAGCGGGGTTGGAGCAATAGTACAGTGGGGAGGGTGTTTGCCTTGCATATGGGCCGATAGGGGTTCAATCCCCGGCATCTCACATGGTCCCCTGAACACCGTTAGGAGTACTTCCTGAGTGCAGAGCCAAGATAACCCTTTCTTGAGGATTGGCATGCCCCCCCGCTCCCCCCCACACACACACACACAAATTAAGAACAGAGCTACAGGTTTACTTAAGGGAACCACAGCACTGGCCAGGCATGGAGTGAAATGGAACCTGTTGCAGACTTGAGAGGACAGCCATCTGGGCCTCTGCTGCATTGGCTCTCTGGGGACCTAAATCACTCAGCCCCCCAGTCCACCTTAGACTTCCACAGTCGGCCCCAAGTTCAGGTTCAGATGACTCTGCATCACATTCCACTTTGTCAGGAGAGCATCACGCATGCCTGGCACATGTTCCTAATTACATAAGACTCACAGGAACCCTGCCCAAAAGACTTATGGAGTCCAGTGCACCATGAATTGGACCCTCTGCACCCACCCTAGAGTCAGATCACCCCCAAACCATACACAAAGAAGAAACCAGCTGGACTTAAACGGAAGGGCAAGAAGTAGAGTAGAAAAATCAGGAAAGTGTTTCCAACCTGGTGATAAATGACAGAGAGCAGAAACAGGTGGCTCATATATAACAGTGTGTTAACCTTTGGCAATCAAGGACAAAATCAACCCCATTCCAGCAGAAAACTGGTAGAAATTTGGTCTCTAGGGCCTGGAGAGATAGGGTGCTTGCCTTGCATGCACCAGGCCAGGGTTCAATCCTTGGCATCCCATATGCCCTCCCCTCAAGAACCAGCAGGAATTATTCCAGGATGCAGAGGCAGGAGTAGCCCCTGAGTATCACCAGGTGTGACCCCCAAACAAAACAAAAACAAACAAATAAAAAAAAAGACTTGATCTGGTGTTCAATGACATGGTGGACATTGTGAAGATAATCAATAGTACAAATGTCAAAGTTCAGGTTATAGGGAAAGTGCCAACCAGTCCTATCAGCAAAACAGTTGGTTGCTATGCTGACCTGGCAAGAATTCCTTGGACTGTGAAACAGCTCATTCCCAGTCTCCTGAAATGAATATTCTCATTCCTGCAGAGGCAGGAGCTTTAGTGAGTTTCCCAGTCCCTTGGCACTGTGGGATGGACAGAAGTCGATCACCATGATGACTGGATGAATTAGCGAGCTGCCCTTGGGTTCTTTGCACTACAGGATAAATTTGGCCTGTGACAAATCTTTCCTAGATCTCTACCTTCCTGAAATTTAAGTGGCTTCTCTGTTTTGAGAAGCACCAAAACCTTCCTTCACTGGAAAAAACCTCAGCCTAAGATATGCAGTTGACTAGCAGGCAGTTTCTCTTCTGCAGGAAGAAACCACATTTTCACATCCATTGAAACCACACTCCCAGTCCAATCCTAAGGAAATGATGCTGGTGTGATTCTAGCTGGTAATTTGAGTTCCTTTAACCATACTCATTTTTGATTGTTGACAACAGAGGAGAGGC
Organism: Sorex fumeus; assembly: GCF_029834395.1. Taxonomy (NCBI): domain Eukaryota; kingdom Metazoa; phylum Chordata; class Mammalia; order Eulipotyphla; family Soricidae; genus Sorex; species Sorex fumeus. Next base: position 3,503,181 of record NW_026606060.1, on the reverse strand, counting down.
AAAGGTCACACTGGACCAGCGACAGAAGCTTTGTCATCTATCATTCCAAGCAAAGTTATTTTCTATAAGCGTTCCTTCATTCTGCCTTCCATCCTGGGTCTGACTGAACCTGAGATTCGCTAGAGATTTTCCCCCATGGAGCAACCTGTACCCTGGTCAGTTAAGAATCTTGTCCCCTGGGGCCAAAGAAGTAGTACAGCAGGTAGGACACTTACTTGCCTTGTGTGAACCAACCTGGGTTCGATCCCCGGCATCCCATATGGTTCCCTGAGTACCACTGGGAGTGATTCCTGAGTGCAAAATCAGAAATAACCCCTGAGCATCTATGAGTTGTGACCCACAAACAAAAAAAATAAAACGAAGAAAGAATGTTGGACCCTTGCTATCTCTGGGATCTCTGTTTAGTACTTTCCTAAAAAGATCGCATGAAAAAAATGAAAAAAAAAAAAAAAACTATTTCAAGTAATCTAACATTTCCCCATGCTTTGTCCCTGCCATTCAATTTCATTGTCATTTTCACCCTGTCATGCTTGATGGCTTTTGGCGTTGATTGGCCATTTGAACAGAGAACTGAAACTTCTGCTATAGGCTCCTTTGGGGTCCTATACGAATCTTACACATCATTGCTAATGAAATTTTCATACTTTCCTTCTGGGACAAATGCAACCAAAATATGCAACTGTTTTTGGTGGGAAGAGTCAGTCCTTTCCTAAGGCTTGTGGAAATGAATATTTGTGTACTTAAAGTTATACAGAAAATAGAATAACATTAATATTAAACATGAAAGAAAAGAATAAAAGAATTTGCCAGTATGAAAGCTAAAATATTCTCTGGATATTAAAGGATAGTGTTGGGGGGCAGGGGAATTGAGGCTATCTGCGACTATAAAACTGAGAATGAGATTGATACTTGGTAAAAATGTGATGTAATTGAAAGGTTACGATCCAACCTTCCCCACAAAGGAACAACATGTTCGACTCTGCACTCTCCCATTGCCAGGATACAGAATGTGATGTCAATGCCCATTTAACCCTGTTGGCAGTATACTTTGCCTCCAAACAGAGCTGAAATTCCAGTTCCATCTTAGCCATGAATACTTTTTTTATGTTTCTCTCAAAGTGTTTCCCATTGCTTGTTAAACTCAACAAGTGTGGTAACAAAAGAAGTGAACCCTCCAAGTACTCTTTGGTAAGCAACCTTTACACATGTGAAGACATTTGTTTGGAGGCTGATTTCCAGAACAAAAAAAAATGTAGACTTCTAATGATGTAACATTTGACACATACATGGTTCCTCTCCCAAACTGTCTTGTGCTTTGAATGATTCCTTATTAGTCCTGATAATTCTATACTATAATTGATAATTTTTGTGTAGCCCTGCTAAGGGAAACTTCCATTTTTGCCCCTTTATCAGTCTTGAAGAAGAAATTGAAACATATCTAAAACTTTTCAAAAGAAAATTCATCCTGGGTTCAGAATGATAATACAGTAAGCAGGGTACCAACCTGGTTCTTAACCCTGAGTCCACAAGAAGTGATATCTGAACACAGAGACTGGAGTAAGTCCAGAGCACCGCTGAGTCAGACCAAAAATAGGAAAGAAGGAAGGCACCAAGGCAGGAAGGAAGGCAGGAAAGAAGGCAGGAAGGAAGGCAGGAAGAAAGGCAGGCAGGCAGGCAGGAAGGAAGGAAGGAAGGAAGGAAGGAAGGAAGGAAGGAAGGAAGGAAGGAAAGAAGGAAGGATGGAAGGAAGGAAGAAAGGAAGGAAGGAGAGAAGGAAGGAAAGAGAGAAGGAAGGAAAGAAAGAGCGGAAAGAGAACATTCATCCTTCTAATTATAAGCAATGTATATTCATTCTACTGAAGAGTTGGTAAAGGATAAAACTTATAAAAACAAGGGAGGTTTTATAAATCATAGGCTTTAGCACACAACTTTATTAATGTAAAACCATACCCACCCATCCCCACCTCCACCTCCAACAATTTGTCTTTTTGTTGTTGTTGTTGTTGTTCCATAGGGGGAGGGGCAACGACAGAGTCAAAATTCCCCCTCAGATGACCAACGCGTAGCTCCTCCACCCTGCACTATTATTCCTAGCCTCGTTGTTCTTTACTTCAATAGCCCTGACCTGGGACTGAGTGTGCTGTTCAATCAGTATGAAAGATTGACGATTCTAAAATTAATGAACTAGAAATGGCAGAGTTGAAAAAATATAAGAGAATGAATTCTTAAATGAAGACAAGGAACTATCAGCTTAAAACACAGTTGAATTTAAGAATATTTGGGGATTTATTATAGCATGAAGAACTAGGAGACAAGGAGAAGCAGAAAGGAAATAGGGGGAAAACCAACTTTCTGATTTTTTTTGACCATGACTTCAGATTTTTTTTGACCATGACAAAGATTTTTGGCACCATTCAGAGTGAAATGTTGGAGCTTTTGAGAAGTTTTGAGTTGAGAAGTAACATGAGCCCAGATGTTAAGAGGATCACTGGCTGCCAGAGTAAGGAAATACTGCCTGGGGACAAAAATAGAGCCTGGCTTTGGGAGGAAGAATCTTTCAGGGGAAAGAAATTTTGCCTTTGATCCTGGTGGTGGCAACAGAGGCAGGAAGGAGAGATTCTAGATACAGTTTGCAGTTGAAGAGAAGGAAAGGAGCTCCCAGTTTGGGGGCTGCACAAGCAAGAGAGAAGTGATGGTGCAATGGCCTGGTTTACAACATGTGTGCAAGTGTGTGCATACATCATATACATGAGAAATACATATACAGTGATAGTCAGGTGATTGAAATGCATTTATTTATTTATTTATTTATTTTGGGTGGTTTTGGCCACACCGACTGATGCTCAGGGTTCCTCTTGGCTCTGCACTCATAAATTCCTCCTGACAGTGCTCGGGGGACCCTATGGGATGTTGAGGATTGAACCCAGATCAGCTGCATGTAAGGCGAACGCCCTCCATGCCGTACTATTGCTCCAGCCCCAATGGATTTATTTTATGTGGTCTTTATGCGAGCCTAAAATTTTGACTCTCAACTCCCCAAAATATTGGGATCCCTAAGTGTCCTATTAAAGATATCTCTTTTTCTGTTAATACCATTAACAGTAGGAAAATACCTGAGGTTGGGTAGGGGAGGGTAAATACGGATTGCCAGGGAAACCAACAAGACTAAAGGACAAACAGATTGGATCAATTACCAATCAGGTGATCAATAAGGTGGTCAATCGTGTCTGCATAATGAAGCCTGAGCAGTCCAGCTGTGGTCCAAACCCTTCCTTCTCCCCGCATCCACCCAAATAAAAAACAATTCCAAAAGGAAATATATTGGGGGAGCTTCTGGATTGGTGAAAAATTGATGATTTATGGAGAAATGATTCACTCAGAGAGGGCAGAGCCTTCTCTTCACCAGGCTGTTTTTCCATCCAACTGCTTCTCAGGTGGTAACACTGTAGCACTGTCTTCCCGTTGTTCATTGATTTGCTCAAGTGGGCACCAGTAACGTCTCCATTGTGAGACTTATTGTTACTGTTTTTGGCATATCAAATACATCACAGGGAGCTTGCCAGCCTCTGCTGTGCGGGTGGGATACTCTCGGTAGCTTGCCGGGCTCTCCGAGAGGGATGGAGGAATTGAACCTGGGTCGACCGCGTGCGAGGCAAATGCCCTATTCGCTGTGCTTCGCTCCAGCACTCTGAGCTGGTATCCTCTGTAATCAACCCGTAACCTAGTGGGGAAAGGGTTTCCTGAGTTCTGTGGGCTGTTCTAGCAAAATGAATTAAACATGGAAACCTCTGATCTCTAGGCACTTGCTTAGAAGCGCAGGTGAAAAACCTGGGATAAAGTCAGTCATTTGAGGTCTAAGGAGTGGCATTGTGGGGACCAGGTATCTGTGTCCTGTTTTTCAGAGGAAAGGTGACCACCTGGGGCTTCTGCCCAGTGCTGCAGTGGAAGGCTGTCTTTTGAGATTGAGCCTAACCTCCAGGGAGATAGTATCAGAATCGAGCAGCGTTGTCTAGGAACTGCCTGTGAGTGTAGAATGCATGCCTACCTACACATACTCATGTTAGAATTGGGTCCGGAAACCCTACACAAATTGACCGCGGTTACCAAAAATGCAATGCTACTACAGAACAAAGAGTTGCATTTGCTATGATATCATTTGGAATCTAATAGCAGCTGCCTTCCTATAATCATCTCGTTTACTGAAAGCTGCTTTTTCACAGCTCAGTATTTAAGTTTGAGTGAACTCCAGTAGATAGCCTACTGCTTCCCGTAGTACTTGTTTCACTCTTCTCACGGTGCAGAAGAAAACGGCTTTCTCCAGCCTCAGACATGTAATCCTTTCAGGCAATTTCAAAAATTGAAATAGTAGATGTTTTAGTTGTTCGTGTTCAAATAATACTAGGAACAGCTAACATTTAACACTTATTATTCACTATGGCACATGCTAAATTGTTTCACATACATTGGCCTTGCAGCACTCCTCTGAGACGAGTATTAGTTTTCCATTTTAGACACGAGGAGGTTTATGAAATGTTGAAATATTTTGCCTGGGTTGCTAAGTAGCAGAGTCCGGACTCAAATCTGAGCCAGCCTATCTGCAGGACTTTCAAACCTGGACACAGTTTCTCCATTTGACTGCTGAGTAGAGGGGGTTCAAGGAAGCAACGTGGGGTCCCAGTGCCTAAACTTTCTGGTCCCTCAGAATTATTGAAGTTCTGGATGTTTTTCTGATTTAGTCCAGTCTGGCTGCTAAAACAAACAGTGGACTGGAAAATATAAAAGCAACAAATATTGGGGGGAGGGAGCAGAGAGATAGTACAGGGGTTAAGGCACTGGTCTTACATCCTGCTGAGCCAGGCTTGAATCCCCAACACACATGTGGTTCCTAAGAACTGCAAGGGCCACACCCAGAGCATGAGCCAGGAATTGCCATTGAATGCCTCAGGGTGTGGCCAACGATTCTTTTTTCACCCCCATCTGCAAAAAAGAAAAAAAAAGCAAGAAATATTTATTTCTTATAGATCTGGAAGGGCTGGAGCAATAGCATAGCTGGTAGGACGTTTGCCTTGCACGCGGCCGACCTGGGTTTGATTGCTCCACCCTTCTTGGAGAGCCCAGCAAGCTACCAAGAGTATTCTGTCCACACAGCAAAGCCTGGCAAGCTCCCCGTGGTGTATTCAATATGCCAAAAACAGTAACAGCAAGTCTCATAATGGAGAAGTTACTGGTGCCCACTTGAGCAAATTGGTGAACAACGGGAGGACGGGACGACAGTGCTACAATGCTACAGTAATATAGATCTGGAGATGGGACATCCCATGCCTGGTGTCTGGCAAGAGCCCAGTTTGATTTATAGTCATGCTCTCACCGTGATGTCACAGGGTGGAAAGGTATGTAATTTCTGTGATTATTTTTTTTAAATAAATGCACTGATTCCATTGGTAAATTTTTATGGATTTTTGGGCCACACCTGGCAATGCTCAGGCTTACTCTTGGCTCTGCGCTCAGGAGTTACTACTGGTGGTGCTCAGGGGACCCTAAGGGATGCCGGAGATTGAACCTGGGTAGGCCACATGCAAGGAAAGGGCCCTACCCACTATACTATTGCTCCGGTCCCCATCCTAACAGCATCACATTAGGCGTTAGGTGTCAACAATTAAATCCTGAAGGAAAACAAATGTTTCATCTGCACTAGCTTTTTCTGCAAGCATATGTTATGAATTTAGGTATGGTTTTGCTTTAATGCAGTTTAATTGCTCTCATTTAAAAACGTAGTTTCTCCATCTTCAAGTTGAGAGAAGGGATCGAAGTTGGTGGCTTCCAGCCTTTAGGGCATAACCCATCACTCACAGGAATTCACTGGAGTCAAAACTCTGACTGAGGTAGAAAGAAGCAGAGGCACGCCCAGAGGAGAGCTTCACAGTCTGGCCCTGAAGACACTCAGAATGTTTTTCTTCATTCTGTTGGACCCAGGACTTTCAAACAGTGTCCCTGGAAGATCATGTGATGGAAATACCCAAGCTTTTGCACCCCTTCTCAGTGTTTCAGCAGCTACCCATGTTCAAGCAGACCAGTCCCACTTAGATTTGTTTTATACAGTTGAGATCCACTGTAGAGTTTCTTTGAAGAAAAGAACATTGTAACTGTTGCTCTATAAATGACCTGGAAGCTACTGCTCTAGTAAGAACCTCCTGTACTTCAACAAGCATCTGATTCACCTGCAGGAGTTACAGTCAGTCCACTGGGACCGGAGACTCTGCATTTTCTCTGGTGATGGCAGTGCTGCTGAGGGTGTCCAGACCACTTTCAGTAGCAAGGACTAGATCATCTCTAAAGTTCCTAAACTTTTGGGGGAGGACATGGGGAGGAGTGGGGCCTGGGTTGGGTCACACCCAGTGATGTTCAGGAGTTTCTCCTAGCTCTGTGGTTGCTCCTGGAAGGACTTGGGGCACCAGATCAGATGCTAGGAATCAAACCAATGCTAGGTCGGCCACGAGCAAGGCAAACACCCTACCCGCTGTACTACTGCTCCGGCCCCTAGTTAACTAAACATTTTTCCTACTCACCAAAATGAGTGCTTGTGACTTTCCCAATGAGCTTGTGTTTAGTAAAATGATAGGTTCTATATCTCGTCTTCTGAGCTTCTCGTCTCTTTGCCTGTCTTCCCATCTGTTCCTTTCGGTGCCTCTTCTCCCTTTGGAACTAAATAATACTTAACTTTCTAGACATATATTTAAAAATCTTTCTATGTACAGTGAATAATGTGTATCGGCCTGTTTATCTCAGTAAGATCTAACTATAGAGGGCCTGGGAAGTTTGCTGTAGGTGAATTACTTAACGATAGGTAGAGTGGCTTGCTCTCCTAAATTAATACTTAATGAGCTTCTACAGATTAAGGCATAACTGTGTTGTACTGTCCTACTGTTGGTGTAAGAAAATTAATACTATACTTGAGACAGTTTATTATATTTCCTTCAGTGGATCCTGCCAACAGTTCCTTTCTTAAAATATATCCTTAATTGCTTTCCCCCAACATTATTCTTTTTCTGCCAAAAAGGGCAGGTGATGTCCACTCTCAGAGTTTCCATTAATGAAGCTGACACTTCTTAGCCTTCATAGCATTATATCTCCATATTCAACTGTCTACAGCAGGAAGTAAGTGGCAAACTTTTGCTGTAAAGGTCTAGAAATAGACCTTAATATGTGCAACTTTGAAGTTCTTTGGTTCTATGCCACAACTACTTAGCTCTGTCTTGTAATGCCAATGCAGCCATAAGCAATATGTGAATTAGTCTGTATGAGTGTGTTCTATTAAAACTTTATTTATAAATCCCAAGCTCAATAGACTTAGGGCTTGTTTTACATAGCAAGGCCAAGGTATGATTGCTGGCACTGCATGGTCCCCCAGGCACCATCTGAAGGGACCCCTGTGCCCTGAGCCAGGAGCAGCTCCTACATACCTTGTTGTGGCCTGGCCTGACTCTTGCCCTCAAAATGCTAAAAGAGTCCGCATTTGCTTCTTCCTCCCTCCCTTCATCTCCCCTACCAGGTTGCATTGACCTCTGATCTAGTCAAACTGGATTCTATCTTCTGGGAATTTGGAATTGGGGTCCTGAGATGGAATTAAGCAACAAACGTGGGGTGTAAGCGAGAAGTTGAGCAAACTAGATGAAGGATGAGGTGGAGAGTCAGGGTCACAGTTTGGGACAGCAGCTGTAGGCAACAGGCAAGCAGGTCCATGAGCAGAGAAGTTGGACTGCAGAAAGAGTGAAGCAGGCAAAGGAAAGAAAGCAGATAAGACACCAGAAGAAATCAGCAAAAGGAGGGAAGTTCTTGCAATGTTCCTGTGCTTCGCACTGTTATGTCTCACATAATCCCTGACTATTTTTGTATTTGTTCTCCTTTACTGTAGCCAGCTGGCAAGAGTTCCTGTTTTTTTGCAACCAGATAACACCTACCTCAAGTGACCTTTTATACTCAAGACATTCCAAGTGACGCAGTTCTCTGGCTGAAGCAAGCCTGCTTTCACACAACCAGTGGGGTTTTGCTCTGTGAGGTTCCGTGCCCCACCCCCACACTGCCACTTCTGTTCTGTGTTCTTTTCTTTCTCTGGATTTTCCTCAGACATTATCTCCTCTGGCAGAGTTTGAATTCGGTCCTCATCAATCCTTCATGTAAAAGTTGACCACTGGCCTTAAACTGGTGCTTTCTGATTTGCTTGTCTGTCATTTTAATTGTAGCTTTCCTCTTTGTGCTAAGGACAGGCCTTGCTACACAGTAGGAACTTAGAATATTTATTTGATACGTGAGTAAAGGACACAAAGTTCAATATCACTATAAAAATAGGCATAAATTCCCACTGGTCTGATAGCTCAGGAGCTTTGGATATACCGTTCAGCCTCTGGAGACAAAACAAAAATATGAACTGATGAGTGTGTTCATATGTAAAGGATGACAGAAATGAATTCAGTGTGCCTTTCAGATCCTAATATTATGATTTAGTTCAAATCACATTTTGCTAATACTTTGTAAAGTAAGTAAGTAAAGGCCCTCCCGTTGATCATCGATTTGCTCGAGCGGGTCCAGTAACGTCTCCATTGGAGACTTTGTTGTTACTGTGTCTGGCATATCGAATACTCTCGGTAGCTTGCCGGGCTCTCCAAGAGGGGCGGAGGAATCGAACTCGGGTCGGCCATGTGGGCTGCGTGCAAGGCAGATGCCCTACCCGCTGTACTATATATTCTTTTAACAATTATTACGGTTACAATGGTTTAAGGAGTGTGTTTGTATTTTAGATGCACAGTGTTAACCATACCACACCACCACTAAAGTATCAATACTCCTCTATTTCTATTCATACAAACACATTTTTTTGGCTTATTGGGTCACCCCCGGCGATGCTCAGAGGTTACTTCTGACTCTGCATTCAGAATTACTCCTGGTGGTGCTTGGAGAACCATATGGGATGCTGGATATCGAAGCCACATGTAAGGTAAACGTCTTACCCTCTGTACTATCACTCTGGACCCACAAACACATCCTTTTGTTAGATTTTGGTTGGAGTTTGGTGCTCCATCTGCCAGGGCTTGGGGATTCCTTGCATGCAGTTCATAGATGATGCAGTACTGGCCCAGGGCTCGCACATGCAAAACAAGCATGTTAGTCTTTCGTGCTAGCTTCCTGGGCCCACCAACCTATTCGTCCAATGAACGTTTTGCGTACCTATTTATTAGTAAATGAATATGATAACATCTGCCAGAATTTAATTGTAATTCCTCCTTATAGTTCTGCAATGTTCACTTTCTGCAATGTTTACTTTGAGGTTGCATTAATAGAGAAACGCACATTTAGATTTGCTTTTAATCTTTCTGGTAAACTAAATCTTTATCACAGAAACTATTTCCTTTACCTAAGCTTTTTGTCTCAGAATAAATATTAAATAGTTATTTCAGGTTTTTTTTGGTAAAATTGGTTTAAGTTTTCTCTAGGCTTTCAAACATTTTGAATTTCTGATGTTCTAGTTCTGGTATGTCTTTTGTAAACAGATTAAGTTGGGTTTTAATTTTCTTTGTCCAATCTGACCTATATACTAGTTGGTTATGTTGCCTGATAACCCCAGGTTTTAATACTTGTTAATATTTATGTCTTTATGTAATTCCTTCCCTTTGACTCCGGGATGACCCTAAATTTGTTTTATCTGATAGAATATGGCAGAAATGACATTATATGCTAGCCTTAAGTCTTGTCCTCTTGGGACCCCTAAACTTGTGTTTAAAGCCTGTAATCCTTGAGAAGCTATGTAGAGAAGCCGTTTGGAGAGGAAGAAATCCTGAGACTACTTGTACAAAAATCAAACCCAGGTCCTATGATAAGACCTTGATGTTAAGATGTTCCAGTTCACCGCCAGCTACTCAAGCCATTCTAGCTGAGGTTAATACAAAAGTTAAGAAGCTATTTGGAGAATCAAGAATGCGACTCAGAAGTAGAATATTTACCTTACATATGTGGGTCCTGGGTCTTATTCCTGACATTGCCAGAGTGTGTATATGTCTGTGTGTGTGTGAAATTTCCTAATTGGTGGTACTCAGGAGACCTAGATTAATTATTTTTAATTACTCTGTTTCCCTTTTTTACCACATTAGATGAGAAACTGAATAGCAAAATGGTTAATTTTATATCAAGCTATACACATGCCCAGATTCAAACATTATTCTAGGTGTTTCTATAAGGATGATTTTGTTTTGTTTTGTTCGAAGGGTCACACCCAGTGGTACTCCTGGTGGTGCTCAGGGGACCTTATGTGGTGCTGGGGATCTAGTACCACACTGTCCTGTCTCTCTGTGTTGAGTGGGTTTGTGGTTTTTGTTTGTATTGTTTTATGAGGTCAACATTTGAATTTGTCAACTTTGAGTAAAGCAAATTACCCTTCATAATGTGTGTGGGCCTGGTCCATCATGTACACACAAATCCATCCTGTGCATTGTTCTCTGGATAATAAACATGACCTTTAACTACTAGTGATTATTATGGAGATTACAAGATGCTTTCTTGACTAAACAGTCTACTAGTAGTTCAACTTTTTCTATTCTTTTCTTCGACGATGCTCAAATTTAGAGATTTTACCATTAACCCTCTTGATTTATATGCCATTTTCATGTTTTAAAATATAAAAGGCATTACTATTACTGTCACATGTAGTCAATATTAATATTCATTTAATTTATCTACATATGTATTATATTAATTTGTATTTATTTCTTCATGTACTTTAGTTGGGATCATTTTTCTTCTACATAAAGAAGGTGAATTTTCTGGTGACAAATATTCCATTTTGAGCAAAATTTCCTAATTTTACCTCTAGTCTTAAAATGTTTGCTCAGCCCTTTAAAGTTTTATTCCTTCGCTTTTTATGTTTTCAGATAGTTCTGTTAAAAGTCAGTTGTAAATTTGTTCGTTCTTGTGCCAGATAGTACAATGGGTAAGGCTCTTCTTGCCCCTGAATACTATGAAGAGTGATACCTGAGCACAGAGTCTAAGTAAGCTCTCAGCACAGGTGTGGCCACAAAATAAACACATGAAGGAGGAGAAGGAGGAGGAGGAGAAGGAGGAGGAGGAAGAGGAGGAGGAGGAGGAGGGGAAGGGGAAGAAGAAATAATTTTTTTCAAAAGTCAAAGTTGTTATTGTTCTCCTCCTCCTCCTCCTCCTCCTCCTTCTTCTCCTCCTTTTGTCCCATAATGTCTCTATATGCCAATTGTGGGAGTTTCCTTTTAGTTAGTTAGTAATTATTTTGTTGGGCTCCACCCAGCTGTGCTCAGGGTTATAGCTGGCTCTAAACTCAAGGATTATTCCTGGTGGTGCCCCACGGACCATACGCAAAGCTAGGGGTTCTACCTGGTCAGTTGTATACCAGGCCAGAGCCTTATTGGCTGTATTATCATCTCTACAGTCCTGGATTTTTCTTCCTCCCCTTTTTTTTCTTTCCATTTTTGTTTTTGGCCACACCTAGCATACTTGGAATTATTCCTGGCTCAGTGTTCAGGGGTCACTCCTGAAGGTGTTCGGGGGATCATATAGCTCTGGGGATCAAACCCAGGCCTCCAGCATGCAAGGCACACACTCCACCCTGGATCTATCTCCCTGGCCTAATTGTGTGTGTGTGTGTGTGTGTGTGTGTGTATTTTAAGGGAAAAGGTTTCTTGGTAGGGAGGTTAGTTAGCTCAAATGATATTATTTCTGCCTAATTTTATCTTTTGGTTCTTTCTGGGATTACATTTTTGTGCATAGCAAACTTCATTACTTCCCTGATCTCTATGTTTTCTAGCGTTTTCTTCTTTGTGTGTTTCATTTTGTATATTTTATTCTGATTTATATTCTAGTACACTAATTCTATTTTTTATCTATATTTCATATGCTGTTAGACCTACTATTGCATTCTTTTTTTTTTCTTTTTGGATCACACCTGGAGATGCGCAGGGGTTACTCCTGGCTCTGCACTCAGGAGTTACTCCTGGCAGTGTTCAGGGGACCATATGGAATGCTGGGAATCAAACCCAGGTCAGCCGTGTGCAAGGCAAACGCCCTACCCACTGTGCTATCTGTCCAGCCCCTACCATTGCATTCTTATTTTCTGTTGTTGAACTTTTATTTTGAGGTAAAATTGCTTTACTTAGGAACTATGGGCTGGAGCGATAGCACAGCGGGTAGGGCGTTCGCCTTACAAGCGGCCAACATGGCCAACCCGAGTTCGATTCCTCCGCCCCTCTCGGAGAGCCCGGCAAGCTCCCCGTGATGTATTCGATATGCCAGACACAGTAACAACAAAGTCTCCAATGGAGACGTTACTGGGCCCGCTAGAGCAAATCGACGATCAACGGGAGGGCCTTTACCTTTACCTTTTTACTTAGGAACTATGAGGAGAGAGAAAGAGGGAGGGAGAGGGGGAGAGAGAGAGAGAGAGAGAGAGAGAGAGAGAGAGAGAGAGAGAATAACATGTTCAAGAGAGAACATGAGTTTCTCTATAGGGGAGATATGAGAGTAAAAGAGAGGAATTACACATCCTAAGTTGATATGCAGCCAAGCCTAGAATAGAAATGCATAGAAATGCATAGAAATGCATAGAAATAACTTTTTCTAATTTTTAAAAATCTGATAATTTCTCAAGACTCTAATTTATCTGCCTAAATTTTTACTTAAAAATTTTTTTCAGATAAAAATATAAAGGCCTGGGGCTGGAGAGTTAGTACAGGAATTAAGGCATTTGCCTTGCAAGTGGCTGACCCCAATTTGCTCCATGGCATTGCATAGGGTCCCCTGAGCACTGCCAGGAGGGACCCCTGAAGCACAGAGCCAGGAGTAAGACCTGAGCACGGCCAAGTGTGGACCAATCCCTTCCCCTTCAACAATTATAAAGTATAAAGATCTTGAGGCTGGGAGATCGAACAGCAGTTAGGGCATATGCCTAGCACACACCTAACCTGGGTTTGATAACCAGCACTACATAGTCCCCTGAACATCTCAGGGTGAAGCCCTGGAGGTCTCCATGCACCAATGGGGTGGCCCAGGTTATCCCAGCACTTCGCGCTTGCAGCATCTCATCCTCAGTGCCTTGTGTTTAGCTATCAGGCTGGTTGGCTGAGAACTGGGATGAAGCCCCTGGGTCTGAGCTCTACTTGGAAGGCTCAAAATTATAGTGTGTGTGTGTGTGTGTGTGTGTGTGTGTGTGTCTAACACTTTTTCTTATACACCTCCTCCATCCTCTTTTGTCTCCCCACTTTCTCTTATCAGGTAACATTAATTCTACTGTCAATGTTTACTATTTAATATTTTTTGTTCCGTCCATCCATCAGTTTTATTTCTTTAGTATATATGGATGAAATAATCCAGTGCATGTTATTTCTTTTTGACTTATTTCACTTCACATAATCCCCTTGAGTGCCTTCCCTTTAGTTGTAGATGGAAGAATTGATTTTGTTTTGGGACCATATCCAAGCAGTGCACAGGGGGCTATGCCTGACTTGGTGCTCAAATGTTGCTCCTGCTGGTGCTCAGGGGACCACACGATACTAGGGATTGAAGTCATGCCTTCGACATGTAAAGCATGTTTTCAGCTTGTTAAGCTATCACTCTGGCCCCCAAACTGATAACTTTTTTTTTTTTTTTTTGCTTTTTGGGTCACACCCGGCGATGCACAGGGGTTACTCCTGGCTCTGCACTCAGAAATCACTCCTGGTGGTGCTCAGGGGACCATATGGGATGCTGGGAATCGAACCTGGGTCGGCTGCGTGCAAGGCAAATGCCCTACCGGCTGTGCTATCTCTCCAGCCCCACTGATAACTTTTTAATAGCTGAGTTGTTTCCTATTTTATTTGTCCATATCGGTAGTCTTTATTTTTTTCATTATGGTCACTTTTGTTTTTCCCATCTTCTCATTGTAAATCGATTTTTTTCGATTTACAATGAGAAGATGGGAAAAACAAAGCACAGCGGGTAGGGCGTTCGCCTTACAAGCGGCCAACATAGCCGACCCGAGTTCGATTCCTCCGCCCCTCTCGGAGAGCCCGGCAAGCTACCGAGAGTATTCGATATGCCAGACACAGTAACAACAAAGTCTCCAATGGAGACGTTATTGGGCCCGCTCGAGCAAATCGACGATCAACGGGAGGGCCTTTACCTTTACCTTACCTTTACCTCATTGTAAATAATTCTGCAATAAATTTTGGAACAGATAGAACTTTTGTGTTAATATTTTGTATTTTTCAGACAGCTACACCAAAGTAGGATTGCTAGATCGTATGGGAGGTCTATTTTCAGCTACATGAAGAAGCTTCAGACGTACTCATTGACTGCACCAATTACATTACTATATCTGCACAAAATTTCTGTTTTTTTTTATGTATAGTAAGTGTGGCTATTTTTAACTGTCTGAGAGTTTCGCTGTCTGACTCCTTTTAGGGTTTATTTTATTCTCTATTGTTTCTGTTATAATCTTCCCATTCCTTGGGTGACTGGTTATTTGTATGTATGTACTGGACAGGTTTTGAAAATTTTAGAAATTATTTCATGCTTAGAACATATTATTTTATATATGCTGTTATACGATCTGATAAAGAAAACCCTTTAGTTGCTTATGTTAAGTGTTTTGGAGAAGTAGGTAAAGAAATCATCCTGAGCTCACCCAAGCTCAGAGTTGAGATGACTTGAAACTGAGATGGGGAAGTCATCTAGAACAAAGCAACTTGGGTTTCTAGTCCAAAGCAAGGAGACTAACACAGTGACCCTCCGTACCCCTCTTCTCACCCTAAATTAAAACCGATGATCATTTATGGACTGGACAAATAGACCTCTGAGACTTCATGATTCCTCAGATAATAGGTTGGTAAATGCTATCTTGTAATCTCTTTGGCCTTCTGATATTTTTAATATTTTGTTGATTTTCTAGTTTGGCAATAAAAAGACTGATTTAAATTACTTTTGATACCAAGATTTATAGAAATATAGATACTGTACAAATAGGTCATTGATTTTAGTAAGTACCTTGAAGAATATCTAAGAGAAAAATTAGATTTTTATACACAATTCTAGCTTTAATTCTAAATTCCTAAATACACCACTATGTAGGAATATTGTATCCTAGTTCTGATAGTATGTACTTTGAGGAAAATTACTTACTTTTGTTGGCATTATTAAATATCAACTCTTTTCAAAAGCTGTCCTAAGAAACTAGATTGTAAAGCTGAAAAAGACTGAAAGGGGCTTGAAATCTGTATTTCTTCTTAGTTAACTGATTATTTTTGGAATCAATTCAAGATCAAAAAGACATTTGTTAAGTATATGTAGTCCAATAATAAATACATTTAAAATATAAAAATGTATATTGGAGTTCCTGTTATTTTTCTGCCCAAACTGGAGGGCATTTTAAGTAACAGATATGCTAGTGCACTTGTCTTCCGGTGAAGTTTATTGTTGAAAATTTATTTATTTATTTATTTAAGGATTTGAAAAGGGCTAAAAGAAAACTAGAATGTAGAGTGCCTGCCAGCTAAAACAAGGCCCTGTGGTCATCTCTATCACTTCCTGTCTGGTTCCTGCTAGCAACGCAGGTGTAGGCCTGCTGGTGCCCCGCCTCAACACAACTGGGCGTGGCCCCGGGAATCCCAGTGTTCCCGGAGTACAGCTGGATGTGGCTTTAACGACCCTGAGCACTGATTGGTTGAGCATTGCAGGAAGTGACCCTTATTTTTTTTTTTTAACAACTTTTTAATGTTTTAGAGAAAGAGGTTGCTTTCTCGTTTTTTCTTTTTGGGAGAGACGCATCAGTTTCACATGGGATCTTAAATACCAGGTTTCTCTTTCTCCTCAATTAAGCTCCAGTTTCATATCCTTTTTACTCTTAGAAACTGGGAAAAGCCATTTTTCCTCCCCAAGCTGCTATTTTTTATTTAATTTTGTTGATGTTTGGGGGCTACATTTGGCAGTGCTAAGGGATTAAACCAGGATTGGCTACATGCAAGGCAAATGCCTTAACCATCTCTCTCATCCAATAATCTTTTTTTAAAATTTTTGAGTCACACCCAGCGATGCACAGGGGTTACTCCTGGCTCTGCATTCAGGAATTACTCCTGGCGGTGCTCACGGGACCATAAGGGATGCTGGGAATCGAACCCAGGACAGCCACGTGCAAGGCAAATGCCCTACCTGCTGTGCTATTGCTCCAGCCCCTCAATAATCATTTTATCAGAGCTTTTAAAACTAATATTCAAAGTTCACTAACTTAGCCTTTAAGAATTCTATGTAAGAATAGAAGGATTCAAGAATGCTATATAAATATACCAGGATACAAGTTTGACACATTTCCTAGCCACAGTATGAGCCATACCCACAGAGATTACTGAAACATGCCCAATCTGTGGTGAAGCAGTCAACGGAGAAGACATAAGGAAGATAGCCCGACAGAACTCAGTGGATGCAGTGGAGACATTTGCATTTTCATGTAGAAGTTACATAACTTAGGATTTTTTTTCTTGTGCATGATAGACTGTGCTCATAGTGGACATGTCTCTAAAGAATACATCACTCCAGACTTCAAATTCTGTGATTCTCCTCAAGTTGAGCAGGACCATTTGAATATGAGTTTAAAATACGTTAGAAAAAATAGAAACAAAAGTTTGATATATCAAGAAAGTAGCACTGTAGCACTGTCCTCCCGTTGTTCATCAATTTGCTTGAGTGGGCACCAGTAATGTATCCATTGTGAGACTTGTTGTTACTGTTTTTGACATATCAAATATGCCATGGGGAGCTTGCCAGGCTCTGCCGTGCGGGCAGGATACTCTCGGTAGCTTGCTGGGCTCTTTGAGAGGGACGGAGGAATCAAACCCGGGTTGGCCTCGTCCAAGGCAAATGAGGGCACCCGCTGTGCTATTAAGAAAGTACCAACTGTAAAGGGATGAAGGTTTATTTTAGCAGCCCCCATGACAATGGCCAGTAGACATAACAAGATGGGTCTGAGAAGGTTGTGGAACTCCAGAGACTACTTTCTATCAACCTTTTTCTCCTTTCCCATCCTCTCTTTTCACTACACTCCTCCAGGACCTTTCTTCAAATTGTTCAGACAAGGGACAATATTGGTGGCTTTGAAGGGAGAAAATGAAGCAACTTTTGCTTCAGCTTAAACCAGTGTACGTGGTGCCTTATGCAAAATGTAGCTGAGGGTCTCCACTATGGTGCAATGAAAAACAGATGAAACTCAGAAGATTTTGGACAAATGATACAAATGCAACATTTTTATCAGTGGAAGGAGAAAATGTGAACACTTCAATGTTTTCACATATTCTGATGCTTATAATTCTGTATCTCTGTGATCTCTGAAGCTTGACTAGTTTGTGAGTAGGTAGCCTGTTTCAAACTTAGTTCACATTACACTCCGAGCTGTCATATACCCAGTGACATATATCATTATACTATACTGTCACATCCACATCATAGACTGTCATATGCATAGATAGAAAACTATCATAAAATTCAGTTAACACCCTTTGTTCAGGAGGCAACTGAACTTCAATTAGTACCTACTATGCATGCATCAGTCATTTTTAAGGACTCTTTCATGTATTATTTCTTCTTTTTAATCTTTTTTAAATTACCCTGATTCAAAACATCTTTTTATCTAGTTCTTACTCTGGAGAACCTGGCAGGCTACCGAAAGTATCCT
The DNA here is from genome assembly GCF_029834395.1 of Sorex fumeus. NCBI lineage: Eukaryota > Metazoa > Chordata > Mammalia > Eulipotyphla > Soricidae > Sorex > Sorex fumeus. The sequence goes on along the minus strand of NW_026606060.1, from coordinate 3,485,471 downwards.
GCCCGCATGGCAGAGTCTGGCAAACTCCCCGTTGCGTATTCAATACCAATAACAATGATGGGTCTCGTTCTCCTGAACCTGAAAGAGCCTCGAATGTGGCACTTTCTAAAATCTCAGGGTTAAGACGAAGGAGCCGTTACAGGTGCCTGCTTGAGGAAATCGATGAACAACAGAATGACAGTGACTGTGACAGGGAATTTTTTTAATCACCCTGATTCAGTAAGTTGTTCACGACTGGGTTTTAGTCATGCAATATTCCAACACCCATCCCTTCACCAGCATACACTTCTCACTACCAATGTCATTTTAGTTCATTCCACACACATTTGAAGCAGATGAAAACACATTTGAAAACGACTCGAGTGTTTGTAGGTGCGGATACAGATATTAAGACACTTATTTATCAGGATCAAATTAAGAGAAAAAGGAAGATTTACAGCTGCCACTTACATCTGACTTTATTTTTTCCCCTCTGAAACCTGTTTCCTTCTGTGTAACGTGGTAATTCGTTAAGAGTCAGCATAGTCAGATTTTCAGACTTGGTAATAAGACGAACCACAAGAGACATCTCAAACAGAGCATTCTTATGTTTTAAAGTCCAGCTCCCTAAAACTCAGATTGAACTGGCCACCTTCAAGGCCACACTCCCTTAGCATCTGCGTCGTGCCAATGCATGTCCAAGATTTCAGGCAGCCCCTGGTACTCAAGGGCCCAGGAAACGCTCTGCTTACTACAGTTTGGTGTTGGATGCCCAAATCCTTCCCCCCTGCCCCGGAGCCTAGGGGTTTCCGGGGCACAATTTCAGTCCAGCGAGTGGAACTCAGCATCGCTCTAGCTTTCCCCCCGGCCAGACAATGGTGGGAAACGCTCCGGGGACGCCCACAAAACCCAGGGCTGGCCGGGTCGGGCCCAGACGGCCGGGGGCGGCGCCCCGCCCCTGCGGCGCCTGGGCCACTCAGCGGCCGCGCCGCGCCTCGCCGCGCTCCCATTGGTCCCTCTCGGCCGGGCGAGGCCTTTCCATTTTCCCGCCTTCCCCGGCCGTCGGGAGCCGAGTCCCGCCGCGGCCCACGTCGGCTCCGCCCGCCTTCCGCGAGCGCCCCACCCTTCCGGACGCCGCGCTCCCCCCGCCCCCGCGGCCCGGCCAGGGGTGGGCGGGCCCAGGGCGGGCCGGGCGCGGGCTGACTCGCCGGAGCCGCGGGGGGCGGGGCCGCGGGGCGGGGCCACGCGCCCGGGCGCCGCGTTGCCATGGCAGCGGGGGGCGGCGGGGGGGAGGAGGAAGCGGGGGGGGGGGGGATGAGGCGCTGCCGCGGCCGCCGGCGCAGCTGCCGCCGCCTGCTCGTTGCCGCGTCGGCCCGGAGGCGGCTGCCGGGCGCCGCGGGGAACAGCTGCGGCGCGGCTCTGCCATATTGCGTCTTCCCGGGGCCGGCCTCGCCTCGGCGCCGCGGCGGCCGAGCTGACGGTGAGTGCGGGCCGGGGCGGCGGCGCGTGCGGCCCGGGACCGAGGTGGCGGGGAGGGTTCGGCGCGGCCGCGGCGCGGGAGGCGGCGGCGCGCGGCGGCGGGGCCGAGCCGGGGAGCGCGGCCGGGACGGCGGGGGCGCGGGTGGGCGCGGGGCGGGCCCCGGATGTGGGGGCCGCGCCCGGCCGCCGCGTCCGCCCCGCGGCCGAGGCGCTTCCTGTTCCCCGACGGGGCGCGGCGCCGCTCGTCCTCGCCGCGCGGCTCGGGGGCTCCGGTCCCGGGTCCCGGCGGCGCCGGCGTCCTCCGCAGCTGGGTGACAGCCACGTGGCCGCCCTCGGCCGCCCGCGAACTTGGCCCGACCGGCCGGGGTCCCCGCACCGCCAGCGGCCGAGGCTGACAGCGGCGCCCGCCGCTCCGGGGGACGGTTCGCGCGACCCCAGCCCCTGGGCGCGGTCAGTGCGGTCAGCCTGAGCCGCACGAGCCGCGCGCGGACCGGACCGGACCGCAGCGCACCGGACCGCGCCCGTCGTGGGTTCCCGAACCCGGGCGCGGTGCGAGCTGCGGGGAAAGCGCCTGTGAATCTCCAAGCCTCGAGACAAAATCTGGTTCTGCCTTTTTTTCCTGGAGGATTTCTTGGGGGTCGTTTTGTAAAAGTCATTTACACTGAAAAGTCATCCTGATCTTTTTCATACACATTGGCGTCTGGTCAGATAGATCTTCGCGGAAATCGCCCGCTCGGGCACGCGGCGACTCCTTTGTGTGAACTCCCTTCAAGTTTCCTGGGGGAGAAGTTCACCCGGTGTCAGCCCGAGCAGCTTTCACCACAATTTTTACGAAAAATTGTTGACGAAGATTTTACGGAGTTGATTGCTTCGGATATTTAAAAGTAAAACCAGAGTGGAAGATAGAATACACATGAACTTTTGGGGGAGTCTGGAAATGCTTAGAAGTACAGTTCCAGTACAAACTCCTTGAGTTTTTTTCTGTAGCTTTTTTTTTTTTAAATTGAGTTTTACTTGAAGAGTGCTAAAAACCACAAGAAACGTTTAGGACGTGTAGAGAATTGTGTAGAGACGTTGTGGGGCACAGTTTATTAGAAGTTGAATTACACCACAGTGATGGTACTCCAATCTGTGATGACAGTGAGTAAAGATTGGCGAGGCTTCAGATCAGGAAAGGGAAAGCAGCCGATCTGAGTTTGCTGACCATTGAGATGCTTGGTTAAGAAAACTCGAGGAGTTGATGAAATACAAGTAAAGCCGGAAGCAGTGAAAATGTGGAAGGATGAAGTTAATTAGATTATCATCAGATGGAACTTTAAAAGTGCGAGTCAAGCAAATTGTAAGGCAGATTATTGTTTAGCCAGTCATTGTGTGTGTTGCTTTTCTTTTTTTTTTTTTATTACTTTTTATTTAGTTTTGCTTTTGTGGGCTGAAGCGATAGCACAGTGGGTAGGGCGTTTGCCTCGCGCACAGCCAGCGCGATTCCTCAGCCCCTCTCGGAGAGCCCGGCAAGCTCCCCGTGACGTATTCAAATTGCCAAAAACAGTAACAGCAAGTCTCACAATTTGTTGTGAGATGTTACTAGTGCCCGCTGGAGCAAATCGATGAACAATGGGAGGACAGTGCTACAGTTTGCTTTTGTGGTTATTGTGATTGAACCCAGGGCCTCGGAGGTGCAAATGCAATGGGCCACAGAGTTTGATCCCCAACCTGTGTGTTGCTTTTGGATTGCTGTCACGTTAGCAGTTGGGTTCTGCATCAATGCAAAAAGCCCTCCAAAAATAAAGCTTTGAGAACATAATCTTTTGTTGGGGGAAAAAAAAGGACTTGAAAAATAAAAGCGTTACAGCATGAGAGAGTGTAATTAAGAGTTAAATTGAATGATGCAGACAGGTGCTGTAAGAGTAAGAGATTTTAATAGATATGCTTCTTGAAAAAGGCTCTTTCTAAGATCTAACCTCCTGACAATTTGATTAGATTACTTTTCCTGAAGATCTCACTCTAATGATACCAAATTTCATCTCAGAACTTTTCAAACACACTTCTCCCATCTTCCTGGGATCTAACCCAGAGCAAGCAACGGCCCCAGCTAACCCTCCCATCTTACCCTCTACTAGCCTACAAGAACTGTGTTTAATCCCAGCTTGATAGTGGTAGAGCAGTTTTATTTTCTTATTTATACGTTTTTATTTCTCGCTTTTAACATTTTCCTGTTAGATATTCACTTGGACTCATATCCTTAAACCTACCAAAGATCTGCTTAAACTTGAGACTTAGCTTGAAATCTTGGTTGTCCTGGGAACTCAAGAATCATAGACCTTGTCTGACCCTTCAAATTGCATGTAATAATTGCATATGCTCTTTTCTAACAGTATATAATAATTTTGAACAGTGGCATTCTGTACTAACTTATTTTCATATACTGCTTTTTGAGCAACTATTCAGGCTCTGTTGTAGGAGTTGAGCATACCACATTGAATAAGACAAATTCCCATATTCTTTGTTTCTCTCAGGTTTTATAATCCTAGAGATGATAAGTCTTTGATCACACAGAGAAATGTTATAGTCTCAGACGTACACTGTATGCACAGAGAATATGTGATTATTTTCTAAATAAAAGGCAGTACTTAATGGTAGAAGCTAGAGACTTGGCTGGAAAGGTTTTTTGTTTGCCTTTTTTTTTTTTAAACATGAAAAGGGAACAAAAGAGAATAACTGGATTATAGACCTGAAAACATCACTACTGAATTTAAATTCCTTTAAACTTCATCAAAAATAAAAATTACGTTTGAGGCTGACAAACACATTAACATCCTTACTCAAAGACTTATTTCACTCCTGTGTACTTAGACTAATTATTAACTCTAAGAATGGAGAGAAATAGGAGAATGATCTGTTGAAAAGAATTAACTGAGGAGATTTGGTTGTAGAGTATCGAGAAGATTCATTAGTTGAGTGTAAAGTGAATAGGAACTATCACAGTGAATATGACCATGAATGATTGGAAAGTAGAATTGTGGGGTAATTCACAACTAACGTATAATTTTTAAAATTTCGGCTATACTAAATATAAATATACATAATTGATAGTAGCAGTATTATAGATTGATAGTAGCAGTATTATAGATTAAGAATGATGCCTTAGGAAGCAGGAATTCAAGGGGCACTTGCTGTGATCTGTGTGACTTTATAATTAAAACTATAGACTCATGCAATGTCCTTTTTATTTCTTTTTATTTTGGGACCACACCCAGCGGTGGGTGCTCAGGGCTTATTCCTGGCTCTGCACTCAGGGATTACTCTTGGCAGGCTGGAGGTACATTATAGGGTACTGGGGATTGTAAGCACATTGGCCTCACGGGAGTCAAGTGCCTATCACTATACTATCTCTCTGGCCCCCTACTGGCCCCCTGCAGTGTCTTAATAACTTTGCAACTATGTTGGTACTCATTCTTTGTCTTACCAAGAGAAATCAAAAGAATGTTTATCTTCATTAACTTCTAAAGTATTTGGATTCATGTATTCTGTATTTTCCTTACCCAATTTTTATTAAACTATATTTTCACTAATATTTCTAGAAAAATTCTAGAGTTCTGACTATACCTCTAGGTTTACCTATAAGTTTACCTATAGTTAAAACTTCTTGTTACAATTTATCGCATCTCAGGAAACAAAATTGCCTCCATCCTATCATTGAACTCTGTACTTTATTATTCACAACTCACCCTGAGCCGATAATGTCCTATTCAAGAATTCCAGTTTCTCAGACTTATTCTCTTTGATAACTATGACAATTTAAGGAATACTGGTCAGAAATTTTTACAGATTTCCTCCATTGAAATTACTCTCATATTTTCCTCATGATTAGAGGGTTAATGGTTTCTGAAGACAGCTGAAGCCAAGTGCCGTTCTCTTATTATTCCAAGGGTGCGTGGTAACAGTATAATGAATTTGGTGAAGTTAACCTTGATTAAGTGCTTGACATGTTTGCTTGGTTGATCCTCTCCCATTCCTACTCCACACACCCTTTTCTACTATTGTTTTGTTTTGTTTTTGGCTACACCCAGCAGTGCTCAGGGCTTACCCTGGCTCTGCTCTCCCAGGTCACTCCTAGCTGCCTTGGGGGACCATATGGATGTGGTACTGGGGATCAAACCCAGGTGAGCCGCGTCCAGGGCGAGAGCCTTGCCTACTGTATGCTCTCTGAACTCTGTTCATAGAGAACTCTTTGTAAGCAAATACTGAGCACAGTCTACACTCAAGAACGAGAACCTAATTTTCATTCAAGTATACTTACCTCTGTTCACCCAATTTTCTTTTCCACAAAGAAAAACAATTAAATCTTGGACATACATTATTATTTTTTTTATTTTGCTTTTTCCCTCTCCGAGAGCCCGGCAAGCTACCGAGAGGATCTCGCCCGCACGGCAGAGCCTGGCAAGCTACCCGTGACATATTCGATATGCCAGACACAGTAACAACAAAGTCTCCAATGGAGACGTTACTGGGCCCGCTCGAACAAATCCATGAACAACGGGAGGACATTTACCTTACCTTATTTTGCTTTTTGGGTCACACCTGGCAATGCACAGGGGTTACTCCTGGCTCTGCACTCAGGAGTTACTCCTGGTGGTGCTCAGGGGACCATGTGGGATGGTGGAATTGAACCCGGGTCCGCTGCATGCAAGGCAAATACCCTACCTGCTGTACTATCACTCCAGCCCCAAGGGCATACATTATTGAGTTTTCTTTTTGTTTGTTTTGTTTTGGGGCCACAACAGTGTGCACATCTCATTCCTGTCTCTGCTTCAGGGATCACTGCAACCTGAGGTCTGGGAACTGTGTGTGGTGAGGGGAATCAAACCCAGGTCTGTCATGTTGAGTGCAGAGCAAGCACCTTACCTGCTGTACTGTCTCTCCCACTAAGTGCTAGGAATATAGTGGTGAGAAAGACGTCATTTCTACTCTTCTAGAAACTGCTGATGTAAACGTAAAATAGAATTTATCTCCTCACCTACTAAGGTCTGTAAGTTCTAAAAGGCAAATAAATCTCTTAACCATTTAGAAGATAATTTAAAATATTAAATATCTTAAAAATAAACTTGTTTTGCTAACAGCATAGATCATGAAAAATTATTTTGGTATTTATACTATACGTATGTAATATATATGCTTGGAAACAATAGACACACATGTTAAATTCCCAGGAAACTTTAGTTGCTGTTAGTTATTTTCCTATCATAACATTTATTTCAGACTATAAGAATTTTTACTTTTTTTAAATTGTGTTTGTGTAGGTTTTTGCTATTTTTGCCATGTAAAAACTTTAACTTTTGAGAAATAATTTTGAAACTTGTAAAGAACAGACCCTGAGCTCTTTCCTTTTTAAGAAGCTGTGAATATGGGAAAGAAAATGAAGTTGAGGAACACAGAGCATTAATGAATGTCCTGAACATTATGATAAACCTTTTTTTGAGGGAAGTTTGTTTCTGTATTTTGGTTTGGGGGCTGTGACTGACTCTGCTCTTTGGCTCTTTGCTCATGGATCACACCGGGTGGTGCTTGGGGGACATGTGCTGGGTTGGCCACACGTCAGGTGATCTTCCATCTGTCTGCCCAAGGGAAGTTAGAAATGAAAGTAAGGGTGATACCATCTAATACTGGGAATACTCCTAGGGAATTTTATTAAGTATCAGTCTTTCCGGAGAACAGATTTTATTAATGGAGTGAGGAGTCTTGTTGAGTGAGGATTTCCTAAGTGTTTTTTAGGTTATCTAGATTAACTTTATATAAATGTTATATAACTTTATGTAAACCACAGCTCCAGTGATCTCATTAGATTTTTTTCTAAAATATGTTTGAAAAGGGATATTGGCTTGATGATATGCTTGCTCCTTTTTATGTTCCCAGAAAGAATAAGTGATGAATATAAGATTGAGAAAAGAAATTAATATTTATAAAAGTCTATTCTATTGCAGAAATGCTACTCATTGTTACAGTGAGTTCAGTAAATGGGTTACTCAAAGAGGTCTAATCATTTGTGAAGAATTGCAGAAATAAATTGGTGGTTGATGAGTCTGCTTGACTCAAAACTATATTCATTTGTTTAAATATTTGCGTATTGAATGTTAGGGTGCACTGGAGCATAAAAATGAATGTTTTGCTTACAAAGCTTTGTTTTGATGCACGATTTCTTAAACGATGGTAGAAATGCTGTAGTATAATGTGGTCAGCATTTCTTTGTTAAAAAGTACAGTTGATGGGACCAGAGAGCTAGTATACTGATTAAGAAGCTTGTCTTGCATGCATCTGACCTGGGTTCAATCCCTAGCACCTCAAATGGTACCCTGAGCACAGCCAGGTACGACCCCTCCCTTCCATAAAGTACAACCCAAACCCCCCAAATAAAAATTTCCCTATTTTTTATGTGATAAAGGTGTTGTTACTGTTTTGTTTCAGTTTTACATATGCATATCGTGTATCTCTTATTATTTTAACCACTTGTAACTAATTCTGCCCTTCAGTATTATTCTCTCCCCAGTTTTATACCGCAAAATATTTGGCTGCTTTTGGGACCACGCTACTCCTGACATAGTACTTTTCTTCTCTCTTGTAGCAGAGTTGGGTAGAGGTTGCTCCTGGTGGTCCTCAGGGACCGTGTGCTGCTTGGGACCTAATCTGAAGTTTCTCTGTGCAGGCATGTGCTCTTGCTCATTGAGCCTCCTCTCTGAAGCTCAAGATGCATTTCTTCTTGTCGAATAATATATAGTCTGGAGGCAGTGATGGAAAGATCAGCAAATGGTTATGAATAGTCATAAGCAGCAAATAAATTCCGTAGTAGGACTCTATGTATGGTGCTAAAGAATTAACGTAATAGAAAAAATAATTCGAACAAGGCTTTGAGAGGTAACTTCTGACTGTTCTTGAAAACATCTAAAAACATTAAAGAGTAAAAAAGTATATTCAGGAACCTTGGAGTGATGTGAAATTCTTTTGGAATTTTAAGATCACCATACCAAGAATTTAAAATTTTACTTGGCTTCAGGGTTTTTTAGAACCTCATGCTGGAGGTAAGTATATGTTATATCTTATTCAGTGTAGGATCAATATGAAGAATTTAAAATTTGACTAACATGTATGCAACATAAAATAGTGACAGAACAGTAGCAGACCAGAAAAGGTTAAACAGTATTGAGATGACTGTCAGTGTTACTTTTTGTCTCTTTCTTGCTCATCCTTTGCTTTTCATGTTGCTACTGCTGCTGCTGCTGCTGCTGCTGCTGCTGCTGCTGCTGCTGCTGCTATAATGACCTTCATTTTTGTGACAACTGAATGACACACTTGGTTTTGGTGCTGCCTTGGTGATGGTGCTGGTAGAATGGTTGAGGTGCTTTGCAGTTACAATGCTTGCTTCTATCTATGCTCACAGGTGTCAACCTCCTTTACCAGGGGTGCTGCTCTTCCATATTCTGGTGTGGTGCAAACTTGGGATCTCTGGTGCTCACACACATTCTCATCAGGAGTCCACTATGAACCTCAGTCCACTGTGAAACTCAGTGCATCTTTTGACTGTGGTACTCAAGACACTTGTGTGGGGGTGGGGTGGGGGAATGGGGGGACAGAATTAGGGGGCCTTACTCCTGGCTCTGCTTATGGATCAGACTTGATGGGCTTGGAGGACCATATCCTGTGCCGGGGACCAAACCCTGGGTAGACACATAAAATGCAAATGCCCTACAAGCTAGACTCACACTCCAGCCCCATCACACTCTTAATTGTAATGCTGGGGGCCCAGAGTTTTGAGAAGACTAAGAAAAGAAGTTGTTTACTTTTCCTCTTATTGGGAAGACAAATGTCACTTTTGAGGACACTTAGGGGCCAGCTATTAGAATATTTGTGAGAACTATTTCTGTAATAGTTCTGTAGATGCTAGCTTTTACAAACGTTATGTAGAGTTGTGTATTTAAGTAATCGTACATTTTATTGTACATTGAGTCAATATTTAAATAATTGTACATTTTGTTTGAAAATTTAGAATTCTGTTGTGTCAGAAAATTAAATACCATGGAAGCACTGCTTTCCTGTAATTCTTGGTGGTACTTGACTGAAACTACAAGTAGCTGTGCTCTTTCTGGCAAACTCCTTTATTCTCTGTTATCTTACACCAGCCTCACTACTCATTTGTTATACACTGGACTTGTAAGAGATTTGAATGGTTGGCCTTGTTTTATACATTGTGAAAGATTTAAAAAGAGGGGTTTTGGTCATTGAAAGATAATTCTGCTAGTATTGGTAGGTATGGATCGAAGGCCCATGAGAACAGTCTGGTTAGAGTTGAGTGCAGTAGTGCATATGAGATTCCCTTTCCTTCCAAGCCCACGGTGCTTTGTTCCTTTCTTGAAGCATCTAGCTTTCTGCTACAGTTGTATGTGTTACTTACTGTGAATTGCTCATACATAATGTATGCTGGAAACATTGGAGGGGCGTGGAGGGCGGGCTGGGAGAGGGATTGAACCCAGGCCTCACATGCAAAGCAAGTACTTGACCACAGAGCTCCATACCTAGCTTGGAAAAGTCTGTAAAAGTCTGGGCCACACAGTGGTGTGCAAAGTTTACTTCTGGCTCTGCTCAAGGTTCACTCGAGGGGCAGGGGACCATATACGATGCCAGGGATTAACTGATTTGCAAGGCAACCCTACCTGCTCAGGCCCCAGGCTTGGAAAATTAATGAATTTAATCATATTATTTGGGCTTCTGGCGGCACCGGGTAATACTCAGAGATCACTCCTGAGGTCCTTATGCTGTGTCAGGGTTTTACTGGGTGTCATGCAAGGCATGCCTTAACCCCTGCACTATCTCTTCAGTACCTGATTATGTTTCCTTTCAAGACCACCATGCTTGTTGGTCATAAAGATGAGTCTTTGCAGTTTTAGAATAATAAGGAACCTACATTTTTTATTTAGTTTTAACTTGTTCTGTCTAAGTACTTATAAGGTATGTGTTAATTGTGAAAAAATATAGAAGAATTTTTTCAGCCACCCTAGAAGCCACATGCTCTTCCCAATTATTAACACTCTACCTTCAAAAAAGAAGTGCTACTCTGGTGTTTTGAAACAACCTATTAAAACCTCATCCAAAAGCAAAAAGATGAACAGAAACTTCCTTAAAGAAAACCTTAAAAAGAACAGTTGAGCACTTAACTTGTGGTCAGTAGGGCACTTATCTTGTACGTGACTGACTGGGGTTTGATCCCTGGCACTAAATATGGTCTCGGAGCCCCATCAGGGCACCAGAGCAGAGAACCGGAAGACGCCTGAGCATCACCAGATGTGGCCCATAAACAAAAAAAATTGAAGGTGACCTGCAGATGGCCAGTGGGTATATGAAAAAATGCTGTCCATCACCTATCAGGAAAATGCAAACCAAAACAACACAGTGAGTCTGGTCCACATCAAAAACAAACAAACCCCAACTAAAACAATTAGCTGATGTGGATGAGCAAAAACCAAACAGAAACCCCCTCATCCGTTATTGATAGGAATGTTGACTGTTTCAAACTCTTTGGAAAAAATTATGAGTACTTCTCAAAAAACTAAGAACCGAGCTTCCATATGACCCAGCAGTTCCACTATTAGGCATCTATACCAGTGTCAAAAAATCTCATTTTGGAAAGACGTTTGTATACCAGTATTCATTACAGCACTTAATAACCAAAATACGGAAACTACAATAGAATACTGTTGGCTTATAGAAAGACTAAATTGGGGCTAGAGAGGTAGGATAGCTGATGAGGCGCTTGCCTTACATGTGGCAGACGCAGGTTTGATCATTGGCACTACATATGATCCCCCACCCCTGAACACAGAAACCAAGAGTAAGACCTGAGCATAGCTGGGTGTGGCCCAAAAATCAACTTAAAAAAAAAGATAAAATGTCCTCTAAATGGATGGAGCTATAGGGCATCTGGCTGAGTGAAGTTAGTCAAAGGTGAGAGATAGATACAGGATGAGATCGATACGGGATGATGTCATTTGGGGTATACATCAAAACATTTTAAGGGAAGAGCAGATGTTCCAAGGCACCAGAACCTGAATGGGAGAGGGGAGGGGTGTGGGTGGGGCAACAAGTAGAAGGAAAAAAGTTCAGTTTCATAGTTTTTTATTTTTGAACATTATTTTGAGGCAAGGAATGGTGACTTTCTGAGATCGCCTGGCTCTGTTCTGCTTGCATCTGTGCTTTCATTTTCCTTTGTCTAACTTCGCAGTTTATTCCTTGTGTTTGTATTCCCAGCATTTTTTTGATCTCTCATAGAAGCAGTTTCAAGAGCGGCAAGGAAAAAAGATGGCTGTGGGGCTTTAGCCTTACTTGGAGACCCCTTGAACTTAATAACTTGGAGTAGCTTTAGTTTCTGTTGGCATGGTTTCTCTTCCTGCTTTTCATTGATTATCAGTTAGCTCCTTGTTCCTTATGTTCTCTCTGGAACCGAGCTGCTTGACACTGATAGGAACAAGTTTCAGCCCTTTGTATTTGGGGTTTATGTAAAGACTTGGTTGGTTTCCAGTGTAAGTGTTTTTCTATTGGTTTTAGAGCTCGGTTTCTATGTGAAGATTCATGAGGAATCAAAATGTTGCTGTTGTCTTCCTATAATCTTTTGGTGGTAGGGGGCTATGGTTGTGCCACACCCAGCTCTGCTCAGGAGTGACCTCTGACTTCCTGGGCTGTCCACATGAAAGGCAAATACCCGTATTATCTATTCATAGCCCCCAAATCTTCTTACTGATCATTTAATTTTGGGGAATAGTCATATTACACGGGGTTTTGTATACCATATTAAGAACTTTGGACTTCACCTAATTGCATTTTGTAACATCACTCTGGATTAACACATTAAGAGGATGTGGCATAGAGAGGCACAGGGTGTCCCTTTAGGAAGGTATTGTCAGAGTTGTGTATGATCATGCAGAACACAATTTTAAGTGGTTACATTTGTGTAGTTTACCACTGAAGTGGTCTAGAATCTACATGAGAAATGATGTTGCCGTGATTAGACAGTAGTTGTGAGAGTAAAGAGAAAGAGGGGTGATCGGATTTCAGAAACACTTCAGGTTTAACTACTGTAAAATTGATCTGTAAACGAAACCTCACAAGCTTTAGGTGGTCTGTATCCCAAGTGGCCGTTCTAATTGGATGTTATCTCACCAGCACATTCAATTCGATTAGATTAAAACGTTTAAAAATGGCCATTTTTCTTTATCAGAGAAAGAGAAATTTTACTCAATTTAAATCTTCCACAGTACTGTTTTGAAATTCAGAATTTCTCTCTAAAAGGCAGACTGAATGGTAGAACTTGTATTTGGCATGTTTAGCAAGAAGAGAAGTATTTGCTATCTATACTGAAAATAATCATGTTTGTTTAGTGGACAGAGGCAAATATGGTTTGTTTTATAGTATATACAACAATAAAAACAAAATAATTGTATACAGATCATAGTTTTTAACCCCCATTGGCTGTTTCTTTATGAGGCAGATCTTTAATCCTTCTGTATTCTTCCCCACCCCCACTTTTTTCCTTGACTAGAAAATGCAGTTGCACACATTTTGTTTATTTGCTTAGAAATAATGGATCGCATGCTGTACCACCTAAATCTGTGACTAAATGGTAGTTTCATCCCTCAGGGACCGTAATGCTTCAGTTGTCCTGGATACATAATATCATGTAGCATTATAATCAAGTATAAAACTTGTGCTGTAAGTTTAGGATTTGAATCGGCCTGCTAATCTCTGATTAGATTTTATGGGATGGACAGTATTTATAATGGAGAATCTTAATAAAAATAATGTTTCTTCAATAGAACAGATTGTTTCTTCCTTATTTTATTATGTCAGGATTGCTGAAGTTTTCAGGTGTTTTAGTTAATAAAATAGCTTTAAAATTTTAATCTTAGGTTTCTTACAAGTTGCCTTTCATATAATGTATGCTCAGTAAAATTCTACACTTTATTTTGGCTGCTCATGTATAAGTTAACAAGAAATAGAAATTTAAGTGTGGGACTTAAGCTTTAGAAAGTACTCACTATCTGTAAAGTGCTAAAATGTTATATGTTACACTTAACTACAATAAGGCCACTATTTTGTTTGATAAATTTAGGAAATAGGGTGCCATGCCTTCTAGTCTTGAGAAATGGTATCTTGCTAAATTAATGAAAATGGTTCACTTTTGGATCAGGAAATATAGCTCAGCAGTCAGTGCTTGCCTTGCATTTAGAGGACTTGGAACTTATCTCGAGCATGGGAAGAAGTAAAAGGAAATAACTTGGGGCCAGAGTGATAGTACAGCAGATAAGCCTTGTGTGCAACCAACCTGGTTCCCAGCCTAGATCATCCATCTACACCCACCCTTTCCTGAGCCTGTCAGGAGTGATCCATGAGCACCACCAGGCGTGGCCCAAAAAAGTTGGAAGAAAGAAACTCAGGCCTGCACTGCACGGGCCAAATATCATGGGAAGTTTTATAATAATAATAATATAATAATAATAATAGTACAAAATAGGCTGGAAAGCTAGTATAGCAGGTAGGACACTGGAACCCAGGTTCGATCTTTGACATCCCATGTAGTCCCCAGACATTGCCAGGAGTAACTCCTGAGCATTTGCCAGGTATGCCCTTCCCCATCCCCCACCAAAGAAAAAGAAAAAACATTGTTGATTTAAGTTAATGGCTTCTTTAAATTTCATATATCTCAAAGAAGTTTTTAGTGGTGACTTTCTGGCGTGTTCTCTGGTTCCTTTTTTTTTGCGGGATGTGGTGGAGATGGAGTGGTGGTTGACATTGATGGTGCTCAGAGGACATTGTGGTGCCAGGGATTGAACCTGGGGCTCCTGTTTCGGCCCTTTGAACAATCTCACCAGTGCTGGTTGCTCTTTTGACATTTGTAAGTAAGATTACATAACTTACCGATTACATTAAGGTTTGAGTGTGGAATAAAAGGGCAAGTCAGCAAGAATGAAATTTCTAAATGTTTCAAGATCAAGTTTGAAAAGATAATTATAAATGGGTTAAGTACGGCTCAAAAGTTGTGTTATCTGCTTGAGGAATTCAGGTATTGAAATGTTTATGAGGCTTGTTTTAAATAGAACTAGATTAGTAAGGTGAAAATGGTAAGAAACAGCTTTATTAGTAAGCAGGTCAGATGCTGCCCTATATACATATAGTTCAAGGTTAATCTAATTTTTTTATATACGCATAGGCTTTTCTGTTCATCTTCAGAGCCCCTGCGTGCAGTTCAAGTGTTGGCCCAGGTTCTCACACATACAAGGCAAGCATGCTTCCACAGAGCCACAATTTGAGGTCCTAATATTGTTTGATCTGAGTCCTTTATTGCTGCTTGCTGGAGTGATAGCACAGCAGGTAGGGTGTCTGCCTTGCACCTGGCCGACTCGGGTTTGATTCCTCCGCCCCTCTTGGAGAGCCCGGAAAGCTACCGAGAGTATCTCGCCCGCACGGCAGAGCCTGGCAAGCTCCCCGTGACGTATTCGATATGCCAGACACAGTAACAAGAAGTCTCACAATCTGTTGAGACGTTACTGGTGCCCACTCGAGGGAATTGATGAACAATGGGAGGACAGTGACAGTGACTAGCTAACAATTTCGAATACGCCCACACGGCAGAGCCTGGCAAGCTCCCCCTGGTGTATTCTCACAATGGAGACATTACTGGTGCCTGCTTGAGCAAATCGATGAACAATGGGAGGACAGTGCAGTGCTACTAGCTAACAGTTTATATCACTAACGGATACACTAAAAAGCATTCATGTGAATTGTTAAACTGAGTCTAACTGGGGAACTGTTGTTACACTTTGTCTTTATGAACCCCTATTTTAAAGGTACTGGGCTGGAATTTCCAATATGAGTGATACCTTGAAAGTAGAGAAGTTGTTATTTCAATGTGACTAAATTCTGTAATAGCATAGTAGGTTCCGATTTGGTCAAACACGAATGTAATCATAAGTAGATGTTTATATTCCTATTGTATTTTGATTTTATTTGCCACTACTTTTTTTTTTTAATTTCAAAGAAGTGAACTCTTTTGGTTTTGGGGCCACACCCAACAGTTCTCAGGGGTTACACCCAGCTCTGCTTGGGCGTTACTCCCCAGGTGGGTGAGAATCATGCCATGGGAAAGATGGAGTCCCATGCCTCATGCGTTTTGAGCTCTCTTGCTCTCTCCGACCCCTGTTTAATTTTTACACATTCTTTGTACATGTGAGTTGGTCATCAAGTATGTATGTTAATAAAGAAATTTAGACCATGGGGTGGGTTGAGGGTGGGTTGTCATTAATAGCAGGTATTTAAAAGTTTGAAAGTCTATGTAAGTTCCTTCAGCTTATTAAAACTATAAAGATTAAAGGCAGGTTCTGTCTTGTAGCATGATTAGCAACAATTGACATGGAAACCATACGGAAGTGAAATAACATGATAAAATGGTGAAACTGCTCTTGCAGCATTTTTCTCAGAAGTCCTAATTTCACTTAGTGCCTGGCATGTGGAAGTCATGGGTCATAAGGGGGAACCTATACTTAGTATTCATAAACTTTTTAATAGTGTAGCTGGAGGTGGTCCTGGTGCCCTTGAGCAGTGCTCAAGGGCTTCCACCCCCCCGCCCCCCAAGGAAAAAACTAGTAAGTTTTAACAAATTAATAGCAGGAGTAATGATTGATGCTAGATTGATGCTAAACAATTTGGTGTCATTGTCTTCTTAGCTTCTGTCTTTGTTTTATTCTCATTTAGTTTATTAACAATTTTATTAAAGTAGGTACTAATAGAATTCTAAATTGCTAGTTCTTACAGTCTCTTGAGTGACACACAGTTTGAACTAACAGATACATCTCTTCATAGCTCATTGTCTCAAACTGCAGCTGAACTGTTTGAATCTTAATTTTATGATTTTCATATGGAATGAAATCGCTTTTTCAGCTCAAAATAGACCAGACTTATGTTTCTGTTCTTGGCATGTATTAATATATCAATATGTACTCAGGGAAGAAGCTTTTCACTTTAATTGTATACAATAGCACCGTAGACTCTTAACAACTGTGACAACAGAAGTGTGAATAGAATAGGAAACCCAAAGTCTCTCTTAAGTTTCTTAGTAAAGAACCAGGGTAGGTTATTCTGAATGGTATCTCTTTTATACTTCTTCCTCTCTCTTTTCTCTGTATTGCTGTACTCACAAGTATTCGTAATCCAGTGTAGGTAACTCATTAGCTTTGAGATGCATTTTAAATTCCTATATCCATTTAGATATTCTTTGATACTTTTGGATACTTCTTACATATTTAGATACTTCTTGTATATTAGAATTAATAATATGTGTATTGCTTATTAGAAAATGATTTTGCATCCTCACTAGTAAACCATAAAAGACAAAGAAGGGAGTCTCTTGGGTATCTGGGGGAAATGTTTATGCATTAAATCTATATATTTTAGATGAGCCATTTTCAGATCTTACTGTGATATGTGAAATTTAATAAATTATCTGGCTTTCCAATTTAGCAAATTAGAAATCCAAAATAGTTTGGAAACCACCAATTCTCTTGGCTCATTTAGTGATAAAACATGACCTAAGTTCTATCAGTAGTCTTCACCGAACCCTCTTAAGTCCTCTTAGTGGAGTGCACTTGCTGAAGAAACCTGTTTATTATAGAGATCTTCCTCAGATCTCTGATACAGCCTTTTATCTCCTTTATAAATTCTATCCCCTTTATAAATTTCAGATCTTCTGAATTCCAAATAATACCCGGCAAGCTACCGAGAGTATCTCGCCTGCACGGCAGAGCCTGGCAAGCTCCCCGTGACGTATTCAACATGCCAAACACAGTAACAACAAGTCTCACGGTGGAGACGTTACTGGGCCCGCTCGAGAAAATCGATGAACAACGGGAGGACAGTGACAGTGACAGTGATTCTGAAATACTTGACATGATGTTTACATTGTGTTCTGCCACTTTTATTCACCCATCCCCCTTCCCTTCATTGGTGCTGGTGCTGGTGCTCTGGCCAGAGATTGCACACAAGCCGGGCTCTGGTGCTTGCTGGTGCTTGCACTTCGGGTGCTGGCCCTTGCACGCTTGGCTGAGGTGCTCGCTCTGCCTTGCATTCCTTTAGTTGTGCGGGCACACATGTGGCTCATTCTTGGTTGAGGCACTCCACTTACATTGTTCCTGCGGCTTAGACAGTGCTTAGGTTATGTGTTTACCTTAGGTATGTGTCATGCTTGCTGGCTCTGGTGCTCATACATGTTCTTTTGTGGTGCTTATCTACTGCAGTGTGACTGCAAATCGCTCGCAGCTTCAAGGATCACAGCTGAGCTTGGTGCATGTGGGTCTTGGGATTTGAACTTGTGCCTGTACACTTGCAGGGCAGGTATTCTAAGCTGCTGTGCTTTTCCTCAAGAAGAGCATCATGCGACCTTGAAACGTGGAGCAGTAACTTGAATGATTGACTATCCCACTACCAGTGGGTGAAAGTTCAGTTCTTTACCACATCCCTACTCGTTCTGGGTTTTTCTAGCCTTTTTGGTATAGATGATTTGCACTGGAGCGAGGTGATAGTTCGTGGTCGTTTTGATTTGTTTCCCTAATAATTATTAATGATAAGCACTTTTTTAAATGAAATTTTTGTTTTTTAAAATGCTTTTCATGAACTTTTTTTATTGAATCACCGTGAAATAGTTAAAAAGCTTTCATGTTTGAGTTTCAGTCATAAAATGATCGAACACCCATCCCTCCACCAATGCACATTTTCTACCACCGATGTCCCCAGTATTCCCCCCCACACCCATCCCGTCCCTTCCCCTGCCTCTGTGGCAGATAATTTCCCCAATATTCTCTTCACTTTGGGTCATTATGGTTTACAATGCAGATACGGAGAGGCTATCATGTTTGGTCCTATTTTCAGCACACATCTTCCATCCCAAACAATCCCTCCTTCATTGACTTAGTGATCCCTTCTCTATTCCAGCTGCCTTCTCTCCCAGTTCATGAGGCAGGCTTCCAACCATGGAGCAATCTTCCTTGTGTCTAATGTCCCTGGGTGTCAGTCTCATATTATTTCATATTGCACAAATGAGTGCAGTCATTCTATGTCTGTCCTTCACTTTCTGGCTCATTTCACTCAGCATGATACTTTCCATGACCATCCACTTATAAGCATATTTCATGACTTCATCTTTCCTAATAGCTGCGTAGTATTCCATTGCGTAGATGTACCAGTTTCTTTAACCACTTGTCTGTTTTGTTTTGTTTTTTATGTGTAATTCTCTTCTTACCTCTCCCTTCCATGTTGTTGATGCTGTTGCAGTGACCAGAGATTATACACATGCCTGGCTGTGGTGCACCATATTTAGACTAATGCGGTACTCGCAAGGAATTTTGCACATAAGACATCGAGCTTGCATACAAGCTGCAGTGCTCACTGAAAGTTAAATTTTAGTTACTCTGGCACACAAGTCATGTTTGTGCTTCTGCAGGGCTTTGATGGGTGCTCACATGTGCTGCCCAGGAGTCACACTTCTCAGCTGTGGTCCTCCACATTGCTTAGTTCCCATTCTTTTTGTGTTGCTTACACAACCTGACTGCTGCCGCTGAAAGTTGCTCATGGTGCCAGGAATCAGACAGCCAAACTGCCAGAATCACTCTCGATGCATGTGGGTCACCAGGGCTTTGAAATTGCGACACACACTGCAAGGCAGACTTCACAAACCCTTTTTTTTTTTAATGCCTATTAGCAATCCATATGGTTTTTTTTTTGTTTTTTTTTTTGTTTTTTTTTTTTTTTTGCTTTTTGGGGTCATACCTGGCAATGCTCAAGGGTTACTCCTGGCTTTGCACTCAGGAATCACTCATGGCAGTGCTCGGGGGACCATATGGGATGCTGGGAATTTAACCCAGGTTGGCTGCATGCAAAGCAAACGCCCTACCCGCTGCACTATCGCTCTAGCACCCCTCCATGTTTTTTCTTTTCTTTTTGGGTCACACCCGGCGATGCACAGGAGTTACTCCTTGTTCATGCACTCAGGACTTAACTCCTGGCGGTGCTCAGGGGACCATGTGGGATGCTGGGAATCGAACCTAGGTCGGCTGCGCGCAAGGCAAACACCCTACCCACTGTGCTATTGCTCCAGCCCCCTTCCATGTTTTCTTGAGGAAGTGTCTGTTTAGCTCTTCTCCCCATTTTTCTGATGAAGTTTTCTAAGTGCTATTTCTTAACTATTAGCTCTTTATCATGGTATGCATATATTTCTCATCTGGTATTTTTATTTTCCAGCCAGTTTCTTTCACAGTGCAGCGTTTTAGTTTGATGTAGTCCCATTTGTTTTCTTTTTTTGCTTTCTCTTTGTGTAGTTGAATCATTGAGGATCCCTGTGAAGACTTTATTATGGAGAATTCTTCCTGTTTTTCCATGGTATATTTTATGAATTCAGGTCTATAATCCATTTTGAGTTCACTTTTGTGTATGGTATTTGGTGTTGATCCAAATTTTATTTTCTTTTTGCAAGTGATTAACCAGTTTTTTCAAGCACCGTTTGTTGAAGAGGTTTTCCTTCCTCCACTTTATGCTCTTGCCTTTGTTGTCATAAATTTGCTCCCATTTGTCTTGGTCGTAAATTAACTGTCAGTATATGAGGATTTACTTCTAGTTTTTCATTTGTTTCATTTGTCTCATAGTTTGCTTTTAGTCCAGTACCACTCTGTTTTGATTTACTATAGCTTTAATCTTATTTTTCTTACACCAGAAATCAAATGTTTATTTTGATAGACATCACACTCACTTTTCAAAAAGTAGAAATGTTTCATGTTATGAACACATAGACACTATGGAGTTTAAAATACTACTAAGAAAGGGACAATATCTTTCATAACCCTTGTCAGGGATTAAGACCTAAAGCTAATTAGAATCTGGAAAAAACCTGAATGCCCAAGAACAGATGACTGGTTAAAGAAACTTTGGTACATCTATACAGTGGAGTATTATGTAGCTGTTAGAAAAGATGAAGTCATGAAATTTATATACAAGTGGCACTACATGGAAAGTATGCTAAGCGAAATGAGTCAGAAAGAGAGGGACAGACATAGAAAGATAGCATTCATGTGGGAAACATAAAGTAACAAAATAGGAGACTAACACCCAAGAATAGCTGAGATGAGTACCAGGAGGTTTACTCCATGGCTTGGAGGCCAGCCACACATGCTAGGGGAAAAGGCAGCTCAGATAAGAAGGGAACACCAAATAAAGGTGTTGGGAAGATCCTCCCAGGATGGGACAAGCGTGCTGAAAGTAGACTATAGACCAAACATGATTGTCATCCGTTGCCTCTTTTGCAAACCACAACATCCAATAAGAGAGAACAAAAGGGAATGCCCTCCACAGAGGCAGGGTGGGACGGGGCGGTCGGGGGAGGGGGGGAGTGGGGAGGGGGATACTGGGATCCGTGGTGGTGGAGAATGGGCACTGGTGAAGGGATGGGTATTCAATCAATGTATAACTGAAACCCAAGCACAAAAATTTGTAAATCTACAACTGTACCTCATGGTGTTTCACTAATAAAAATCTAAAAAAAAAAAAACCTAGAGCTAATACTTGTTGCATCAGTCAACCTCGTCCCTCTCCCTTCAGTTTAAGACTGTCACTGTAGCACTGTCCTCCTGTCGTTCATCCATTTGCTCGAGTGGGCACCAGTAAAGTATCACAACAAATTGTGAGACTTGTTACTGTTTTTGGCATATCTGAAAATTTAGCTTTGTTGTGTGTCAGGGAGATGTGCTGTAATTTTTCTGGTGTGTGTGTGTTTATGTGTTGGGAAAGACACGGTTTGAGGAGTGCAGAGGGGTGGGAGAAGTTGTAGGGCCTGGAGCCTAATGCCTTTATTTTTCTTGGTTTTGGGGTCATACCTGGTGATACTCAGCGTTTATTCCTGGCTTTGCGCTCAGGAATTAGCCCTGGCTGTGCTTGGGGGACCATTTAGGGTGCTGGGGATTGAATCCAGGTCAGCCATATGCAAGGCAGACACCCTCCCCTCTGTACCATCATTTTGGCTTCACCTAGTCTCTTTTGGTGGGGGGAGAGAAAGCCACCTGAATAATCCACAGAAAAGCGGGCAGGCCAGTGACTTACATGAACGGAGATCGCCGAGTGCAGGCCCTATGAGGCAAGAATGGAAGGATGGGAAATACTATCAAAACAGAGTGGTACTGGACTATGTTTGGTCTATACTACCACTGCAGGATCGTAGGCCCTCGCCTGAATCTAAGTCCACGCCTCTTTGTGCCTAAGTGCCAAAGTAATGATTATTATTGTTTTTACTATGATTATTTTCCCCACTTTTAGTTTACAAAGTTGTTTGTGATTACGTTTGGTACAGGCATTCAATATTCCAACATCAGTCCCACCACCACTGTCACATTCCTTCACCATTGTCTCCATTTTCCCAGCCTCTCCCTTCGCCTGTCCCTGTAGCAGGCCCAAAATAATTTATTTTATATTGCCTCTTACTACTAAATGGCTACCAAAATATACTACAGTAAAAAAAAACAGTTTTGTGAAAATTGTTGTATGTCACCATGGGGGCATTAAATCCTGCATGAGGTTTTACTAAGCTGTCGTTGCTCGTTGAACCTTCCACATACAACTGTTTTTGTGTATTGAACTTAGCTTTTACCGTACATTCCCACTCAATATGGTGTGGTATGACTGAGATACTAGTATTGTAGAATTTGGAGTGGCAGTCATAGCTAAGTGGGCAGTGAGCTTACATGCAGCGGTGTGGGATGTGGGTGTGCCACTGGGGCTTCCAGAAGTACGGGGGGGGGGGGGTGTCACCTGCCCCAAATCTGAGATGGCCTGGAGTTTACAGCCTCTTACGTACTTGAAATTTTTGGCAATTTGGCATCTCTGGAGCTCAGTTGTGAGTTGGTTGAGTCCAGCTGTGGGCATGGTGGCAGCTCTTGGGGTGTGAGTGTGGCTGCAGGGGTTTTGACAGGGTGGGAACTTGACCTCCTGAGATCACCCCAGAGGTCACAGCCTGGGACCTGTGTATCTGAGAAATGTTTGCAGCTAGTTGACCTCTTTCAAGATCTAATTAGGAGTCTCTGGAGCAGGGCTGGTAGATCAGCTTCCATGGTGGCGGCGGCAGGCTGTAGGTGTCTGATTATTTTGGTTTGGGGACTTACCCACTGGTGCTCCTGGAGCTGGCTGTGCTCAGGGACCATCAGTTCCACGGCCTCCCCAGTTCTCTCCCTCCTCTCCCCGCTCACCTCCTCCCTCTCTCCTTCCCTTCATCTTTCCCTCTGAACTTTAACCAGGACTGGGCTCTCCTGCAGAAAACTACTGTTACCTTGAGAAATAGCCCACAGACCTCCTGGTCTCTGGACATACAGCCTGGTCTGAGGGTAGTTTGTCTGACAGGCGGACTGTAACAGCCAGGGCTCCCAAATAAATATGAAAAGGAGGGCTTGGCCGAGCTCCCTCCCGGCCTTGAGGATAAGATCCAGGTGTGACGTGCACCAAGCCTGTTGGGACGCTCAGCAAGAAACCATTCATTCCCCTTTCAGAGCAAGGCAGAAGTGCAGGCAGGGGCCACAAAGTAAGGGCCTCAAGAGCCGCCAGACTTATGCCCCAGGACTCAGGTGCAAGAGACAGAATCGTATCTGGGCCTTCTGCTCTTCCTTCAGCTCAGACAAGGATAAGGGTGGAAATTTGGGTAGGAGAGGGAGGGATCTCGCAGTGACAGTGTCAGACGTATAACCTGAGTCACGTCTCCTTCTGAATCCAAAACCTTCAGGAACTGAAAGAAAGAAAGGAATTTTGAGATGGGGATTATGCGTTCACCATGTAACAAAGACCGGACAGAGGTAACAGTTCTTTCCCATTAGGCTATCGGTCACTTCGCAGGCTGTGTCCCCTTCACTCTCCTCCTCCCGTTTCTCAGTCCGCTCTTGTCTTTGCTCAGAGGCACGCGGCTGCATTCAGTGCCTCCGCTCCTGCTCGGACAAGCGGCCTTCCCAGATGGGGTTGAAGGTTGCTCTCTGCTGCGTGTCCGGCTTCCTGCTGCTTGCAGTGGCTGTGCAGCCGTGGCTGCATGACGGGAGACTCGGATGGGGGGCCGCTGAGGTTCCAGGCATCGCCACTCGTGCGTTCTGCTTCAGGTTGTGGTCCAAGGCAAGTTTCTCCACCTCTGCGCAAAGATCCCAGGGCCCCTGCAGGCCCAGAGTTACTCACAGGACATCCACACATTCTTCCAGTTGATTCCGTTCATCGTGTGCCGTCAGGTAGAGTGGAGGCGCTTGTTTCGGTAGTGCTCCAGACTGGCGATCTTCTCTGTCACTTGGATGGTGTGGTCAGCTGCTTTCCCACGGGTGCCGTCTTCTGCTGTAGAACAGGATCCATTTCTTTCTCGTCTGCCTTTAGGTGCCTCTCCTGACTCCAGTGTCTTGGTCTTCACTTACACAGTCTTGGATCAGATCTTTTTAAAACTCACATCTGCCGTGCTTCTCACTCTTAATTTTCAAAGGAACAAACACACAACCCCAGGGATACAATAGGCTACACACAGGTATCTCTGTACGGTCTCTCCATACAGCTTCACAGTTCAGTCAGGAAACACAGCCTCCCATCTTTTATTATCAGAATTGCTTTGACTATACGGGGAATTTTATGGTTCCGTATAAAATTTAGCAGCATTTATTCTATGCCTTTTAAAAATCACGAATCACGACCATCCTGTTATTCGTCGAGCAGGCCCCAGTAACGTCTCCTTCATCCTAGCCCTGAGATTTTTAAGAAAGTGCTACATTCAAGGCTCTTTAGGAGAATGAGACCCATCATTGTTACTGGTATTTGGCATATTGGGTACGACACAGGGAGTTTGCCAGACTCTGCCGTGTGGGTAGCCTGCCAGTTTGTCCAAAGCAGGAATGAGATAATAAGATGTCATAATAAGATGGTCTCAGCATGGTGGTCGCTGGTCCTGGAGGTCTTTGGGATTTTGATAAAAATAGGTTTAATATTTTGGGTGGGATGATCATTTTAACAGTATTAATTCTTCCAATCCATGAGCATGGCATATTTTCCCATTTTTATGTCTCGTTTCTTTTAATGGTGACAGCATTTTTGATAGGAATTTCACTGGAAGGAATCTTTAACCTCCTTTGCTGATTTTTAGATATTACTTGAATTATTTTTAAACAATTTTGAATCGTGTTTAAGATATTTCTTATATCTCATACACACCATGGGGGCCAGACAGTAGCGTAGCAGGTAGGGCACTTTCCTTGCACATGGCGACTCAGGCTTGATCCCTCGGCACACCGTATGGTTCCCAAAGCCCTGCCAGGAGTAATTTCTGATTGCAGAGCCAGGAGTAGTGAGAATTCTGGGTTTGGCCGAAAAAACAAATTAAAACTTTTAAATGATATGTTTTTGTATATTGGTTATTTTGGCTGGCATTTTGCTGTCTAGGTCTGTTTCTAAATGTTTTGTTAGGGCTTGAATATAGTCAAGACATTATATATATACATGTATATTGTCTGCATATCAATTTAAGTTAGAAATCAATAAGAAAAAATCATATTTAATAGCTCCCAAATGAAAGGGAAAAGATGGTCATAGAACTTGGGCTGTTCTTTGTCTGGGAGGAAATAATAATCTCTCAAATTATACTGTAGCCAGTGTGACTCTCAAAAGGTAAAGGCCTTCCAGTCTTGGCATGCTTGATAAGAATGTGTTCTAAGGGCCAGTGACGGATGGATTGACACACAGGAAGGATGATTTCAGTAAATGATACTGAGTTAATTATATATTGAAATGAAACTAAATTTTAAAGTACTTGTTTTTAAGAATTGTAGACTTTTGCATGTGAAAGGTAAGAACTATAAAACATTATAGATACATATGGGATAAAAGTTTTATAAATTTAGTATAGGGAAGAAATTCCTTAATGAGAAGCAAACTACAGACCATAAGGAAAGGGTTAACAAATTCTACCATATTAAAATGAACCTTTTCATTTACAGACAACTAATAAACACCAACAAGACAAGCCATCTACTAAAGATATTTGAATCACATATAAAGATTAGCATCCAAACAGTACAAATGTCTTCAACTGACACTAGAAGAGGAAAATTAAATTGAACCACAGGGAGATACAATACAAGGAGATACAAATGACTAAATACTCATCAGGTTGGAAAACTTTTTAATAAGTACATAGAGTAATATAGCTGGTAGCAATTTATTGTTATCAATTAAAAATTTTAAAAATATGTGATTTAATAATTCTGCTTTTTGTGTGTATTCTGCTTTTGGATGCTTATTCCGTGCATCAGTTTTGGCAGTTGTACTGCAGAGAATATGAACAAAGATATCTGTAATAGTACTAATATTTATAGCCCAAAGATAAGCAGTCCTTAAGAATACAGCAAACGATGATATATTCATAAAATGAAATATCAATTATCTGTGAAAATGAATTGCTGTTAGAGTAATGTAAACAAATTTGGGGATAAGAAATTCATAGACTATACTCAGTGTCATAGAATATACTCAGTGTAGTTTGGTTTTCTGTGATTAAAAGTTGTGAAATGCTTAATATATTAATTAGTCCTAGAATACGTGGTTTTAATCAGATTTTTTGGTGATGGTGGTGAAGGGATGAGGATAACGCAGTACAGCACCTCTGCGACTCTAATGAAACATGCTGTGTTTGTGATAATACTGAAAATCCTGTGCTGTAGTGTTCCTTTCCATATTTAGTTGCGAACATTTCCTCTGAGACCAGCATTTTTATGGACCTCTGCAAAAGTATGCTGGTCTTTTTGGAATATGATCTGAGAACTCCAGTATTTTATTTTTCTTGTCCTAGAGTAGTTCTCTCTTTAACAAGCATGAGCATCATATACTGTTTTATAGATCTATGTTAACGTAGTTTTGAAAATCAATGAACAGCACAGCTAAGAAAAAAATGGATACCTTTTTTTTTTTTTTTTTTTTTTTTTGGTCACAGCCAGCGATGCACAGGGGCTACTCCTGGCTCTGCACTCAGAAATTCCTCTTGGTGCTCATATACTGCCATGGTCATGATCTACATTATCTAAAAATAGTAGCTACTTCTAAAAAATGTCTTCTTTGAGGAAGTATCTGTTCAGTTCCTCTCCTTACTTTTAAAAAAGTTTTACTCTTTTATTGAATCACCATGATACAGTTACAAAGCTTTCATGATCGAGTTTCACTCATACAATGACCAACATCTATCCTGCCACCAATGCGCATTTCCCACCACAAGTGTTCCCAGTATCCCTTCCGCCACCCCCACCACATCCCACCCCACCTCCTACCTCTCCAGCAGGCACCTTCCTTCTTACTCTCTACTTTTGGGCATCACGGTTTGCAATACAGATATTGAGAGCTATCATGTTTGGTCCTCTTTCTGCTTTCAGCACACATCGCTCATACCAAGCAATCCTTCCACCATCTTTGACTTAGTGATCCCTTCTCCATCCCAACTGCCTTCTACCCCAGAACATGACTTCCAGACTGCAGAGCAATCCTCCTGATACTTGCCTCTACTCTCTGTGGGTGTTAAGTCTCATATGATGTTATTTTATTTGCCGTAAATGAGTGCAGTCATTCTATGTGTGTCCCTCTCTTTCAGACTCATTTCGCTCAGCATGATACTATGTCCATCACTTACAAACAAATTTCATGACTTCATCCTTCCTAATAGCTGCATAGTATTCCATTGTGTAGATGTACCAAAGTTTCTTTAACCAGTCATCTATTCTCGGCCACTCAGGTTGTTTCCAGATTCTGGCTACTGTGAACAGTGCTGCAGTGAACACACAAGTACAAATGTCATTTCTACCGTTCTTTTTTGCATCCCCAGGATATATTCCCAAAAGTGGTATTGTTGGGTCTGATGGAAGCTCAGTTTCTAGTTTTTGGAGGAAAAATTTTAGAATAAGGTTGGCTTGTTAGTATTCATAAGTGATGTTTATATTCTGTTCTCAGCTTACCATAGTGGGTAGAATCTTGGTTCTGAAGTCATTTTGTGTGGGTTTAATACCTGGTGTTTCCAGTAACTAGCTAGATAATCTCAAATAGATACTTAGCCTCTCTGAATCATTTCCCTTATCTATAAAATCAGCTTGATAATGATGCCTACTTTGTGGCTTAATTGATAGTTAGCTGAGATACAGTACGTAATATTTAGCACAAATGGCTACCCTCTGATACACCCAGATATTAGATAATACTACTGATAATTGATCACTCTGAGACTACATTTAATAATGACTACCAGAATCTAGATAGACTCTTATGTGTTTAAAATTAATCAGTTTTCATAATTCTGTTTTGGAGAAGGGGGTGCTTGGTTTGGGGCCACACTGAACAGTACTCAGAACTTAATCCTGTATCAGGGGTCATCCTGATGGTGCCAGGGGGACCATAGACAGTATCATCTGCAGGACTCCTGAGCAAAGGAGTCCGTCTCATGCAAAGCAAGAGCCTTAATCCCTCGATTGTCTCCTTGGTTCTTTCCTTAATTCTTGAGTAACCCACAAGATAGGTCTCAGTGAAATAAAATTCTGGTAGTACTTCTGTTTGTCTTTTGGGCCACACCTGGTGTTGCTCAAGGGACTGTATATGGTGCTGTGGATCAAACCCAGGTGAGCTGTGTGTGCAAGCAAACACCCTACTCACTGTACTGTCACTCCAGTCCAAGTAGCATTTCTCTTGTTTTGGTTATATGAACATAAGCAGGCTGAGGACTTTCACTTAGTTTAGAAATTAGATCTTTAGTGAGGCGTTAAAGAAGAATCGCAAATCAGTTACCACTTTAATTTTGGTGAGTTGTCCCCCCTAATAAGTTTCACGAATTGAAGTGTATTTAAACAGCAAAAGTTCTTTGAGAAAATAGAGTTTCAAATAGCAGGATTGTTTAGAAAATGTTTTGCCCCTTAATCTTGAAAATATAGTGACACTTCAGACCAAGAGAATGTTGGCCTGTCAGTGTCGGCACTTGATAAGATGATGCAAAATGTTGAGTTGCAATACCTCTATTGCGAACCACAACACCGTAAAGGAAAGAGAGCCAAAGAGGCGGGATGGGGTGGGGGAGTGGGAGGGTTAATGGGATCGTTGGTGGTGGAGAATGGGTGTAACTGAAACCTAAGCACAGATGCTTGTAAATCGACATCGGTACCTCATGGTATCTCACTAATAAAAATTAAATTAAAGAAATGTTGAGTTAAAAAGACTGAAGTTGTAAAGAATTATTAGTAGTACTTAATATTAGTCAATAGTAATTATGAATCATCACATTAATATTACTGTGAGAAATATTTAAAAAGTCCAGGTGGACCAGGGAGATAGTATGGGAGGTAGGGTGCTCGCCTTCCATCCTGCTGGCCCTTCACTTTCCCAGCAAAACATGCAGTGCCAGCAGTGATCCCTGAGCACAGAGCTAGCAGTAAGTAAGCCCTGAGAACTTTTTTTTTAAATAAATAGATTTTATTTGGAGAGTTTTTAAAGTGTGGAGGGGGGCAGAGAGTGAGAGAGAGAGTAATGTACTCAAGAGAGAACGCGGGCTTCTCAAGGACAGAGAGAGCCCCTACACGCATTCCAGCATTACACACGAAAGCATGCAAGTGCACATCTCAAGAGGGGAGATGCGGGCGACACACGTGCTCAGCCGCCACATGTGCTTGGCCGAGTGGGCGCAAGCAGCACACGGGCTAAGCTCTGAGAACTGTCTGACATAACCCATAGGCTAAAAAGTGAAATTTTAAAAATTAAATATTTTAAACAGCACTAAGCTACATGTGTGACTACTCTAGCAAAATTAGGTCCTTAAAATGCCGTTTATAGTTTTATAATTTTAAGAAATAGTAGATTTTTAATATTTTTTAATAATGGCAATTACTGGGGAGTTACCAAGGGCTAATATTCAAAACATTTCTTGTTAACGTTTTTTGTTAACAATTTTGTTAATGTTACCTATATTATGGTTTTTATACTTTTATGGTTGTACTTACTTTACCACCATTTCTTCAAATAATGTAAGTTCTATCCCTTATTATAACTTTTAATGTCTTTGTTACACAAATATTACCCATAAAATATAAAATGGTTGCAAAATTCCTCTGGTTTAGAGATAATTAAGTACATATTTTCTTTTTCATGAGCTTAATGAATATCTCATTAATAATTGTTTCTTTTGTTACAGAACTGTAAGAGTAAATGGGTCCAGTAATTGGAATGACTCCAGAAAAGAGAGCTGAAACTCCAGGAGCTGAAAAAGTTGCGGGATTAAGCCAGGTTTACAAAATAGGAAGCTTGCCTAAAGCTGTTGATGCTGCCAGACCAAAGGCCACTCTAGTGGACAGTGAGTCAGCAGACGATGAACTCACAAACTTGAACTGGCTTCATGAAAGTACTAATCTCCTAACAAACTTCAGCTTTGGCAGTAAAGGCCTTCCGATCGTTAGTCCATTGTACGACATAGAAGGAGATGATGTGCCACCCTTTGGACCGTCTTGCTACCAAAATCCAGAGAAAAAGTCAGCAACTTCAAAGCCCCCATACTCCTTTAGTCTTCTCATTTATATGGCTATCGAACACTCGCCAAATAAGTGTTTACCTGTCAAAGAAATTTATAGCTGGATTTTGGACCGCTTCCCATATTTTGCTACTGCACCAACAGGCTGGAAGAATTCTGTTCGACATAATCTTTCCCTGAATAAATGTTTTCAGAAAGTGGAAAGAAGCCATGGCAAGGTCAGTACTTGTGGACATTGTTGTGTTTGGAGAGAATTAATACGGAGATTTTAAAATACAGGGAAATCGAACGAAGACAAAATATAATCATGTCACTACTTAAACTTAAATTCAATTACATTTATTGACTTTTCGATTTTTCCCCGTTTGGTCTGTTTTTGTGATGACTTAGCTTAAACACTTGGCTGCAGTGCCTAAATATTTCACTTGTCCTGGATGAGGATAAAGACAGCACACTTGTTTGTAGGACATTGCTCTCGGCATGTGAAGTGGTTCCAGGGATCAGACATGGACTGCATGCCTGCTAAGCCAGCCTTCTACCGCTCCACTATCCTCAGGCTCCCTAAATTTCAAAACATTCATATAAGTCAAACAATTATGTTAAATCTACTATAGGTACATTATTTTATTTACTTATTTTGTTTGTTTGTTGGCTTGTTTGTTTTGAGGCCACACTTGGCTCTTAGTTCAGAAATTACTTCTGGTGGTGCTTATGGGACCAAATGGGATGCCAGGATTCAAACGCAGGTTTGGTACTGTGCAAGGCAAATGCCTTAGCCACTGTACTATCGGTCCACCTAGAATTTACTTTTCAGTGCCTCAGTTTTCTAGCCTTTGTTTCCATATTTATTATTATATCAATATAAATTCAGTCTGGCGGTCTCTGCCTTATCATTGGAATGTAGAGTCCTTTCCAATACTAAATACGACTGACTTGTAAGTACAAAAGGCTGTCGTAGAAACTATTTGGGCCTAAAGATATTATGGCATCCATCTTGGGCTCTTGGATAAATACATCTCCCTGAACATCAGCTCCCACATCATGGACACTATAGCTGCTCTGTGAGGAGATTATGTGACAAGAAAACGAAGCCCCAGCTAACAGCAATATGAGGAAGTCATCTTGGAAACAGATTCCCTTAACCCAAGTCAAACTTTACTTTCAAATGACTAGAAGTTTTGGGATTTTTTTTTTAATCTGTCCTTTTTAATACAGAGTTTTAGTCTTTTAGTGTTTAGATATAAGGTGAGACAAGGGAAGGGTAGTGTCTACTAGGTGTTTAGAAACATGACACAGGAATAGAGGTGTTGCAGTGGGTATAAAGCATTAAGTTTAGAAGAAACCAACGTGCGTTTTGAATGGAGCTATCTAGGGAAAGTGGAATGGAAGCCAAGGAGAGTGAGATTAAATGTAAAAAAACAACAGTGTAGAGTACCACAGAGAGGTGAAAATGACAAAAGCTCTCAACACAAGCAACAACCAAAGGATTAGGATCCAAAATACATAAGCAGCTATATGTTGATAAATTTTTAACAATTGGATGGGGAGAGGATATACATTTTTACAGAATTTCATGGTATAAATATTTTTGTCATGGCTGTTTTTAAGGTTGTATCATTAGCTGTATACTTGAAGAGGTGTTTACAATCAGAAGCATGCCACTGTCAGAAACTTCTATAGGGGCTGCCCCATTACTACAGCAGGTTGGGCACATGCCTTGCATGCAGCCAACCCAGGTATCTGTTTTGGTCCCTAAGCCCATCCTGGAGTAATTCCTGAGTGAACAGACAAGACTAAGCCCTTAGTCTTGTCTAAGCTGGATGTGCTTCAGAAACCAAAAGAAAGAAAAGACAAGAAAGGGGGCGGGGGGGGGGGGGGGGGAAGAAAAGAAACTTGTACGATTTAATGTGAGATGAAAACCTAAAAGAAAAATGGACAAGAATTTGAATAGGCAGTTCATGGAGGAGGAAATCAGCATGACCAGTACATGTGTAGTACATACCAGTATATACAACATATTTCTCCTCATTAGTAATAATGGACTAACATAAGAACAAACCCATTAAAATACAAAATGTTTAAATGGTTGATCACATTAAATTAATTGGATGAGGACACAGGAGAATCATATCAATAGCTTATAGCAATGACAGGACTGTTAAGTTAGTTTCACCATTCTTGAGGCCAACTTGGCAGCAGATATTAAAATTAGAAATACGCGATTCTTTGATCTAGTGAATCATAGTCTGCTTTTCCCTCTAAAGTAGTCTTCATACTTGCATGCAAGTATAAGAATAATACCGTGTATAAGAATAATCACTAAGTATTGCTTATAATGAAAGTTGCAGGACGCTATGTCCAGTGTGCCATTTGTGATAGTGATCAAAAGGGACTTGTTCTTGTCCACAGTTTTTAAATGTGTGATTAACCTGAGTGGTTTTGGATGCTCAGAGAAAGAAAAGAATCAAGAAAGTAAGAGCTAATGAAGGGAAAAGTATACAGTCCTGAGTACAAGGAGAGTTTGATAAAAAGAAAGAAATCATCTTATGAGATAATGAAGAATGTGAGTATAAATATGCAATTGTAGTACTTATGTTATATTGAGACAAGTTAGCAAGCTAAGCTATCACCACAGACCCAGATAGAAGGAAAAGAAATAGATATATAATGATCATCACAACAATCATTAAACCTCTTTAGTTTAAACGTCTGTAATTTGAACAGAAAGTGAGATATGTTCAAGTAGAATTGAGAATGGCTTGAATTTTTTGTTTCTTAAATACGAAATACTTGAGGTGGTGTCCCAAAATAACCGTTTCTCTCCCAATTTACAGAAGGAAAGTAAGTAACTTCTTCCATTGTATGTTGGAGTTTTAATTTTGCACTTCAGCAACACTTTTTTTGCTAAATAGTATTATGCAGAAATGATGTTCTCTAAAAGAAGGCAAGGTCAGAAGGTTCAGGTCAAACTACAAAGTGGTGTTAGTAATCAGGTGTGTGTGTGTGTGTGTGTGTGTGTGTGTAAAATATGCTTTGGGATTTTAAAGTTGTGCAAGGTGGGCCATGGCGTTTGTTTTGTTTTTATTTATTCAAGTCATATCTACTTTTAAAAAATGTTTAAAGATAACTAAAACTTTACACTGAGATTTTAGTTGGGAAACAAGGATTAGCTTAGAACTTTGGCCTGGTTAAAATGTTAGCCTGTGTATTTACATAGTGATACATTGTTTCAATAAAAACAGAAAAGAAGTCTTGCTATTATAAAAGATTTTGCTACAAAAGCTTACAGGTGTCATCTTTAGTTATTTTAATTTGCTATTTCTTTAAAAAAAACTGAAATAATGTAAGGTAAAGGTAAAAAGGTAAAGGCCCTCCCGTTGATCATCGATTTGCTCGAGCGGGCCCAGTAACGTCTCCATTGGAGACTTTGTTGTTACTGTGTCTGGCATATCTAATACTCTCGGTAGCTTGCCGGGCTCTCTGAGAGGGGCAGAGGAATCGAACTCGGGTCGGCCATGTTGGCCGCTTGTAAGGCGAACGCCCTACCCGCTATGCTATCGCTCCAGCCCATCAAGGAAAAATTATTAGTAAAATATATCCGGTAAATACAAACATTTCAGGAATGGTGATTATTGCATCTTCTCCCAAGTTCAACTTCAGTTAAGATAAATCCTTTGAGAGTATATTGTAACTCACATGTTTCTTCATTTCTTTTGTTTTGTTTTTGTTTGGGGACCTCATCTGCCAGTGCTTGGGCTACTCTCAGGTACTAGGTAGCCATGTGATGCTGGAGATCTACACTGGGTTTCTCCAACCAATTGGATTATCTCTGGCCGCATTTTTCATTTCTTGAAAATCTTGAGTGGTTCTCTGCCAAGTAATTTGAGAAGTCTTGGGGTAAAATAGTAAATGTAATTTACTGTTTGTCTTAACATAAAATAGTGAGAGAGAAACCACATTTCCTATTTCCACTGCAGAAGATTTATCTTTTTTTTTTTCCTTATTTGTTGATTTGGGGCCACACTTAGAGGTGCCCAGGGCTTACTCCTGGCTCTGCTCAAAGGGATCACTGCTGGCAGGCTCGGAGGATCATATGGGATGCCAGGGTTGGGACCTGAGTTGGTCGCCTTCAGGGCAAACATCCTGCCTGCTGTACTATCTCTCTAACCCTGAGATTTATCTTTTTGAAGGCAAACTTAGTTTAAAGTAATACTTCCAAAATTGGTTGTATTCTGTCTTCTGAGGGCTGGAGCGATAGCACAGCGGGTAGGGTGTTTGCCTTGCATGCGGCCGACCCGGGTTTGATTCCTCTGTCTCTCTCCGAGAGCCCGGCAAGCTACCAAGAGTATCCCGCCCACATGGCAGAGCCTGGCAGGCTCCCCGTGGCGTATTCAATATGCCAAACACAGTAAGAAGTCTCACAATGGAGACATTACTGGTGCCTGCTCGAGCAGATCGATGAAAATGGGAGGACAGTGGGAGGACAGTGCAGACTTCTGAGCACAAAAATAGAAGCAGACATAGAAGCAAACTTTTTTTTTTTTTTTAGTGGGGGCAGATTTGGGTCACATCTGGTGTGCTCAGGGACTGAGTGTCCTGGCTCTGCTTAGTGGGGAACTGCGAGAGATGCTGGGGGACCATGCTGGGCAGGGGTGCCTCCTGCAAGGCACATCCACATCCCACAGAGCTGTCTTTCCGTCCCCAAAGGAAGAGTTAAAAATAAGTTCCCTTTTGCTATAAGCTCTTAAAACATTTGAAAATACACGATTTTGTCTCTTGTTTCTGTTAGTTTGTGAATAGACAGTGGACAGGAAGTGCTGTTCTGGTAACAAACCAGACTGTTATTTGGAGACATTACTTGAAACACTTTATTGCCCTGCAACTGCACAATTTCAGTACCGGTTCTTCCAATTTGCTCTTTCAAGGGAGTAGCAATTCTACTTGGATTTTTTTTTAATTCGATTTTCTTGCAATAGGTTTTTTAAAGTAGACAGCTTCTAGACTTGTAATCTCTGGAATACCAAGACAGCATGGCTAGAATTAATTAAAACTATTATCTTAGTCAATATATGGAAAATCATTCCTGTATTTCTTTTCTGTATACAACCTGAAGGAGAAAGGATGTTGTAGGTGCTAGCATTTTTAAGTTTTATTTTCCTATCAATACATGTACTGTTTGAATAAAGTGACTAAACAAAAATGTATCAAGTTCCTTTGTAAGAATAAAAAACTTTGAAGTTCTTGTCGTTGTAATCCATGTGATCTTTTGCTTCTAAAGACAAAAAAGAGTTTTACTGATGTATGTTGTCTCTGTTACACTGTGATACGGAAACTTCGGAATAATCCCTTACTGCTCACTTCCTTTGTAGCTCTGTCACTTGCACATGCTTAGTGAACTGGCCTAGTTTTTGAGGATAAA
Source organism: Sorex fumeus (assembly GCF_029834395.1). NCBI lineage: Eukaryota > Metazoa > Chordata > Mammalia > Eulipotyphla > Soricidae > Sorex > Sorex fumeus. The sequence goes on along the minus strand of NW_026606060.1, from coordinate 3,449,979 downwards.
ATGTCAACGAAAGGACTGAATTTTAGAGACTAATTGATTTTTCAGTGTCATATAGCCAATCAGTAATTATATAGTGTTTATTATATGTATAGTATTCATTGCACTGCTTTGCTCCATGATTAGATACGATGTACAGAGGTAAAAGAACCTCGGTAATAGTGCTGTTATTAACATCGAAGAACATTGCTAATAACATGGTAAACAAAACACTGTCCTGTTCATCGATGTGCTCCAGCGGGCCCAGTAACGTCTCTGTTTTGAGACTCGTTGTTACTGTGTTTGGCATATTGAATATGTCAAGGGTAGCTTGCCAGGCTTTGCCATGCGGATGAGATACTCTCGGTAGCTTGCTGGGCTCTCCGAGAGGGGTGGAGGAATGGAACCTGGCTTGGCAGGGCTCGCTGTGCACAAGAGAAACTCCCTACCCGCTGTGCTATCACTCCAGCCCATACTAATAACATGAAATTACTATAAACATTAAATTATTTGCTTTTTAACTTTAAATAGGAACTACAACATTTTACACATTAACAATCCCATTGGGCTGGAGCAATAACACAGCGGTAGGGCGTTTGCCTTGCTCGCAGCCAACATGGCCAACCCGAGTTCGATTCCTCCGCCCTCTCGGAGAGCCCGGGAAGCTACGGAGAGCATCTCGCCCACACAGCAGAGCCTGGCAAGCTCCCCGTGACGTATTCGATATGGCAAACACAGTAACAACAAGTCTCACGATGGAGTTGTTACTGGGCCCGCTGGAGCAAATCGATGAACAACGGGAGGACAGTGACAGTGAACAATCCCATTAACTAGTTTGTTACTGTCTGTACCTTACAAATAAGGGCATAATGACTCAGACCAGAGAGGGGGCGGGTAGGGAAGGAGAGAGAGAGAGAGATGGCGGGGGGTGGGAGGGAGAGAGGGTGGGAGGTGAGTTAGTTTTCCTAAGGTCTCCCAACACATAGATCGAAGAGCTGCGGACTGGAACCAGGCAGCCTTCCTCCAGGGCTTTTTATCAAGCACCGCATGAGTAACAAGCCTACTTCAACATTTGCATTGTACTCAGTATTACGGGGTTTTTATTTTTCCCTAACACATTTATTTAAACTTTTCAGATACCATTTATGTCTTCAAGTTCCAGGTTATTAATCTTTGCATATTTTATTCTAGGTTAATGGAAAAGGTTCCTTATGGTGCGTTGATCCAGAATATAAACCCAGTCTTATGCAGGCCCTGAAGAAGCAGTCCTTTTCCTCGCCATTTAACACCCCTCCTGCATCTCCACAAAGGTAGAGGATCTTTATATAAGTGTCATGGTCATTCATTTCACTGTGTGAGGTGGAGGACCTTGCTAACAAAGTTAATAAGCTTTTGGGTCTTTTGTTTGTATTTTTTACTATATAGAGAAATATTTGTGAGTAGGACATTAGCCGAAGCATTTTTATTTCATCTAACTTGTGTTGTTAGAAAACAAGAAATATGTGAGAAATTGAATTCTGGAAAATGTACACAATCTTGACTATAACAAAACTCAAATAAAATTATAGTACAATTTCAGGTACAAAAATGTTAACTCCTTTTAATTGATTCCAAAACATAAAGTTAAGTTTATTCCTGAACATCATCTTTTTTTTCCCCCCCGGGGGGGCAGAGGGGACCCTTCCCCCCGGGGGGCACAGGGTCCCACCACGCAGTGCTCCTGAAGGAAATCAAGTTCAGGGCCTTGAGCGTCCCTCACTTCGAGCATTCTTCTTGGCCGCATGCAACATTTTTATATGCATATTTGTTTTTTCTAAATTTGTGTTTTATTTCACAGGATTTTTAGTATTTGAAAAATTCATTCAACTCTCAAATTTTTACTTGTTTGACGAGTAAAATAATGTTTGAGTTTTTATTTTATTTTTGCTGCGAGTTTTTCTAGTAAATTTTTCATGAAAAATATTCTAACTGGGGTGGGGGTGATCATGGGAGAGAACCTGGGGACACTGGTGCTGGGAAATGTACACTGGTGGAGGGATGGGTGTTGGAATACTGTGTGACTGAAATCCAATCTCGAAAAGCTTTGTAATGGTCTATCTCACAGTGATTCAGTAAAGGTTTTTTTTTTTAAATGTATTCTAACTTATTAAAAACTGCTGTTTTACTTTTACGAATAGATATAAAGTTTGACTTGATTTTGTGTGCGGGGGTGCCTGTGGGCATGTGTGTGTGTTTGTGTGTGTTTATGAAACTAGGAACTTGGAGCTGGAGAGCTAGTACAGCAGGTAGAGTGCTTGCCTTGCAGGCAGCCAGCCTGGGGTTGAGCCCCAGCATCCCAGATGGTCGTCTGTCCCACCCCCACCGCCAAAAAATAAAAATAACCAACCAGCAGAACAATTCTTGATTTATAATCGTATAAGCCTCCTAAAATCATCTTTTACTAAATGCTTTCTACTATGGTAATGCCTATATTAACATATCAAACTTTAGCATCCAATACAAAAGCAAATAGTATTCTGTTATTGTTACAGACATTCAAAGTGCTCTCTTATTTTTGTTTGAATTTTGGACCACTGCCAGGGGTTCTCGGGGCTTAACTCCTGGCGGTGCCTAGGAGACCATATGCAGTTCCAGGGTTTGAACAAGGTTGGCTTCATGCTAGGCAAACACCTACATTTACGTCTATACTTTGTATTATTTCATCAGCCCTAACTTGCTCTATTCTTACTTTAATGCTATGTGAGATACTGATTATTCCTATTTTACAGATGAAAGAATTAAAAGATGAATTATTTTTACCTAAGAAAATTCAAACGTTATGGTGTAATTTTATATGTTTTGTTTTTGCTTGAACAAAGAAATCTAGGTGAAATGGGTTTTTTTTTAAATTTATTTATTTTTAATAGTGAGACATCATGAGGTACAGTTGCAGACTTACATATTTTTGTGCTTGGGTTTCAATTATACAATGATCAAACACCCTTCCCACCACCACGGATCCCAGTATCCCTTCCACCCCCCAGCCCCCCCCTCCCCCGCCTCTGTGTCAGGGCATTTCCCTCTCTCTCCTTTTGAGTGCTGTGGTTTGCAAAAGAGGCATTGAGTGGCAATCATGTTTGGTCAATAGTCTACTGAAATGGGTTTTTTAATTCACAAATTGTTTTTGTTTCTTAGATCTGTAAAAAGTGAAATAAATTTTTCAGTAAGTAGTTACATTTATCTTATTTTGAAATAAAATTATCTCCTTATTTTTCAGTGGCTCTTTCTCACCTCACTACTTGGGCTCTATACTCAAGCCAAACCAGGTGCAAACTCTCAAAGGTATGTATAAGACCAGTATTTTATATCATTAAAAACTCAGATCTAAAGTTATGATTTTAATTACAAGTATTTTGTTTTAGAAGATTGGGAAAATGACTATTCTGTTGTTGACAGTTTAATAGAATTGCTGTGGCCCATTTCATGAATGCGTGACTAGACATAATTTCATGCATGGACACATAATTACTTTTTCTCCAAATACTGGGCTTATATTGTATATACTGCTTTATATTGCCTCTTAGTTTCCTTTTATGTATATATTTCTTGAAAATAAGAAAATACTCTGTCAGTAGAGGTTTCTCAAGTCCATACTAGACTATCATGTAGCTTGTTGAATAGTCCCATGGACGGTGTTTCTCCTGTAATTGTTTCTGTGTGCCCTGTGAATTAGGGTTTCTTTTGGATTTGTAAATGGTTATAAAAGAGAAGAACAGTATCCTTAGACCTATGAACTTGGTTATAACAGTTGAGTTAAATGGCTGCAGCAGAGAACTCAGTATTGTATCTGATCCACAAAGCCAAAAATACTTATTTTAGTTTTCTTTATTATGTTTCAAGAATAAAATAGTTGCATTCTCTGTTGCCCACATCACACCCTGTGATATGAATCTTTTCTCTCTACGGTCATGGTTCTCCCGTTGTTTATCGATTTGCTTGAGCGGGCCCGGTAACGTCTCTATCGTGAGACTAGTTGTTACTGTGTTTGGCATATCGAATACATCACGGGTGGCTTGCCGGGCTCTGCAGTGCGGGCGAGATACACTCCGTAGCTTGCCGGGCTCTCCGAGAGGGGCGGAGGAATCGAACTCGGGTCGACCATGTTGGCTGCGTGCAAGGCAAACGCCCTACCCACTGTGCTATCGCTCCAGCCTCTACTTTCTCTCAACATTTTACTGAAACTATTTTACTTCAAACACACAAAGAATAAAGCATACTTTATTCTGTGAAGTATTTTATTTTATTCTTAGAAAAATTTGCTGACCCCTGGATTATAATATAGTTCAGAATATTTTGTTGGTTATATAAGTGTAAAGAAGGTAGCAAAATATTAACTTGTAGGAATCTGTAGTATATTTTTGAATCAGTGAGTTTCCCCCCTTTCTCATTGTTAATATAAATTAGTAGTACATTAACTTTTTTTGACCATTATTTGGAGCCTAGAGATGTATTTCTAAAATGTCCTTTACAATAGAAATTCTCAGACTCAAAGACTTTCTGTATATCCAGGACCCTTATCAAAGCTCAGTTTGTATACACTATTCGAGAACATTATCATTGCAGATTTATTTGGAATCTTTTCCTGCTCTTTTTTTTTTCTTTTTTTTTTTTTTTCATTTAAATTCTGATCCTTCTATGGAAACAGATACTTCCACAATTTTCTGTTGTTCATCTTGGGCCCCACTTGTTCGTGACTAGAACATCTATCCTTCTCCATCCAGTGACGACACGTGACAGGCGTTCTCTCTCCACGCTGCAGACCGCTCACTTCCCTTTATCTGTGTGTTCAGGCCTATTCAAGTAGCCGACTTGTCGGTGGAAAGTAGTTAGTTTCCTTGGTTAAATGGATGCAGTCTTTCCTGGAATGGATTTTTTTAATTCCTTTGGGTTTTAAGGCAGTGCGTATAGGTCTCCAAAACATGAAGATTTACATTGGAATCATATTGTGTTTGGGTGTTTTTTGAAACTCCTAAGGACATTTGATTTTTTCTCTATTATTTCTGGGGGAAGTTTGCTTAAGCCACAAAATGGCTTAAACATTCAACTATTCTACAAGTATTTGTTGAGTTCCTACATAGTGCCAGGTACTGTTAATAGGATAAGCAGAGCTGAAGGAGACCTCTGCTCTCAGAATATTTACAGATTACTGAAGAAGGTTGATTAGTTATACAGAGTTTACCGGGGAATAAGGAAGTGGACAAGTTAAGCTTGGAAAAACTTCAAAAAAATGTATTCTGGAGCAGGACGTGTGATACTTGCTCTGGACCCCAAAAGCTGGAAGGTTACTTAACTTTCAAGGGTAGATATAAGTTTCATGGCGGGCGTTTGCTGAAAATAAATGTGTAACCATCCTCATCACCTGCTGATGAGTATGGTTAAAGCCTGGGAGTATAAAAGGCCAGGAAGCCTTGGTTAGGTCGCTGTAAATGTGATCATTCAGTAGGGGCTGGAGCGATAGCACAGCGGGTAGGGCGTCTGCCTTGCACGCAGCCTACATGGCCGACCCGAGTTCGATTCCTCCGCCCCTCTCAGAGAGCCCGGCAAGCTACCGAGAGTATTCGATATGCCAGACACAGTAACACCAAAGTCTCCAATGGAGACGTTACTGGGCCTGCTCGAGCAAATCGATGATCAACGGGAGGGCCTTTACTTTACTTTACTTTACAGTATGGGCTAGGCAGATGAAGACTTCTAAGAAGGTTTTTGCCAAATCAAGGGGGGCTAATACTTAACATAAAGAGTTTCTTTTTCCTCCTATGACATGAACAATACTAGTGGCTCACACTTGGATATGGCTTAATTAACACAAATTGCAGTTCTGGTGTCACTGTGTTAATTAGCATCAGATGAGTTTTTTCTGTGATGTTTTGCATACGTTATCTTGTTTCAAAACAGTTCTTTGAGATATTTTATCTTCTTTAGAAAATAAACTAAAGTTTGGAGGGATTAACTTTTTATCAAAGCGCACAACTGGTAAATAAATTATGTAGAAGAAACTCTGAATTCACAGTCTGCTTTCCTTCCAGTTTAAAGGGAGCTGCTTGGGCCTTAAAGAATAAGGCAGCGTCATCAGTTTTATGTTATGGAAAAATTACTTTTTCATTGTTGGGGTTTAGTAATTTAACTGGGTATCAAATCCATCTACCACTTTTTAGAATCATTTTTGTTGATTGGGCTGGAGCACAGAGGTAGGACGTTTTTGTTGATTGGGCTGGAGCACAGAGGTAGGACGTTTGCCTGGGCACGCAGCCAGCCCGGCCGAGCCAGGTTCGATACCTCTACCCCTCTTGGAAAGCCCGGCAAGCTTCTGAGAGTCTCTTGCCCACACGGCAAAGCCTGGCAAGCTACCGGTGACGTATTCAATATGCCAAACAGTAACAACAAGTCTCAGAATGGAGAAACTTCTGGGCCCACTCGAGCAAATCGATGAACAACGGGAGGATAGTGTTTGTTTGTTTTGTTTACTATAGTAGAGCTATTTTAGATTAATAATAGAAGTTAGGCTTAGAACTTCGGAGTAGAAGGTGGAATAGTTAAAGTACAGTCTTGTTACCTCATAATGTTCTGTTTTTATGTATTAATATCAGTGTTATATAGTATTGTAAGGTAGCAGAAGATAGCGATAATAATATGAAAATGAGCCAGAGAGTAGTACAGTAGGTAGCATTCTTGCTTCGCACATGGCCATTCCAGGTTTGATCCCCAGCACCTTCTGTAGTCCCCCAGGCTCACCAGGAGTAATCCCCGAGGACAGACCCGCCAGGAGTAGCTCCGAGCATCTCTGGGTATGGCCCTAGAACAGACAAAAATAATGATGATACAAAAACATTTGTTGAGTGCACTTCCGGGCTAGGCACTGTGCTAGATACCAACCGTAATACATCAGTGAACAAAACAAAAATGAAACTCAAATTCTAGCTTAGAAAATGTTAGTATTTACATTTAACCTAGCCAGACTACAAATGTAAAATTTAAACAATGATGTTGTAGATTAAGTGCGAACTTAAGATTTTTCATTTGCATAATATTGAAGTGAAAATAAAGTGATCCAGGAAGTTTAAGGTATTAATAATTAATTGAAAATGTTCTCCTTTATTAAAGGACAAAAATGGATGGGGGAGATAACTTAGAGGGCTCAGGCTTTGCATGCAGGAGACTGGGGTTTGGTTCCCGGCACTACTGTTCCCCCAGGCACCTCTGGGAGCTTGCCCCCCGAACAGCATAGCCACTGACACACTTAGCCACATAGTGTGGCCCACGATCACGATCATTCTGTTGTTCATTGACTGCCTCGAGCAGGCCCCAGTAACGTCTCCTTCGTCCTAGCCCTGAGTTTTTTGGGGTTACTTTGCTTTTTTTGGGTCACACCCAACGATGCACAGGGGTTACTCCTGGCTCTGCACTCAGAAATCACTCCTAGCGGTGCTCAGGGGACCATATGGGATGCTGGGAATCGAACCTGGGTCGGCTGAGTGCAAGGCAAACGCCCTATCCGCTGTGCTATCTCTCCAGCCCCTAGCCCTGAGATTCTTAAAAGTGCCATATTCAAGGCTCTGTCGGGGTTAGAAGAATGAGACCCATCATTGTTACTGGTATTTGGCATATTGGGTACGCCACAGGGAGTTTGCCAGACTCTGCCGTGTGGGCAGGTTACATTCGGTAGCCTTCCAGGTTGTCCAAAGTAAGAACGAGATAATAAGATGGAGCTGGGTTTTATAGTCTCTGAGTCTTGGCCGTTGATGGGATTATACAGCGCCAGGGGGTCAGTTGGTGGGTGTGACCCCTGCCTACTGGGAGATGGAGGATCTGGGTGGAGGATGCTCAGCCCCAATCCGAGCAGGCTTGGAGATCTCAGCCCCGGGACCCGCATGCCTTTGTTCCTCTGCCGGTACCATCATGCGTGTGGAGAGTGGTCTCAGCATGGTTGTGGCTGGTTCTGGAGGTCTTTGGCTGCCGGAGCTCTGCTCGGGGCAGGGAGGGAAACTCAACCCGCCCCACTGCAAGGGCCCCCGGCGAGGACAGCTAGGTGCGGGGGCAGTGTGGCCCAAAAACTGAAAAAGGGAAGAAGCATAAGTCAGCCTCTTCATGTGGTTGCTTTGTGAAAATGTTTGTTTTGATAGAGGCTGATCCTCATATTAATTCCTGAATTTGCACAGTAAACTCTTTAAAAGCAAAACTTATTTGGTATGATTTGACAGGTTGTTTTAGGGTTTGAACATTAAAATGTTACCATATTAATGATAATAATGTCCCTAGTACCCATCCCCACCCCCAGTAATTCTACCAAATCATGACAAGTAGGATCCTTATACTTCCACATTTTGAAAAACTGTAACCACTTGAATTCTACTTCTCAGGTTCTTATATTCCTAATTCTCTAAATAAGTGGGAATTAAGTAACCGAAACTTGTTGGTTTGTCTTACAGCCCTCAACTTCACAGGGCTAAAAGTCATGTCTTTTAATTTTTTTCTCAGTAGTTTTCTAATCTTAGCCATAGGGAATATAGTTAACAATTTCAACAGGAATTTCATTAACCCTTATCAGCGGCATGATTTGAACTCCAGTCAGAACTAAGAAGGATGGCCCTCCCGTTGATCGTTGATTTGCTCGAGTGGGCCCAGTAACGTCTCCATTGGAGACTTTGTTGTTACTGTGTCTGGCATATCGAATACTCTCGGTAGCTTGGCGGGCTCTCCGAGAGGGGCGGAGGAATCGAACTCGGGTCGGCCATGTTGGCCGCTTGTAAGGCGAACGCCCTACCGCTGTGCTATCGCTCCAGAAAAAGGAAATAATATGACTTTCAACTAAGTGGGGTTTTGGGGGGAAGGGGGCTGGCAGCTGCGGTCCATATCCAGCAGTACTCAGGTATTACTCCTGGCTCTCTGCTCAGACATCAAAGACAAATGACTTTTACTTGGGAATGATTATTTGTTAAGTTTAGAAGTGGCAGGAAAAGCATAGGAAGACTGTAAGAAACAAATTTCATCCTTTATTAACAATACATTCGACAACATAGCTGATCACATTTTTCTCCCTTCATGTTTTATTTGATCCCCTGGCAGTGCTGGAGATCAAATTCAAGATTTAATGCCTGCAAGACAAATGCTCAGCCTACCACCGAGTTAGGACTCCAGGGTGAACCCAGAGCCTCACACATGCATACACCCATTATACCTCTAAACTGCATTGCCAGATCTCATAGAGTTTTAAAAACACGGTCATTTTAGCTGGGGATATAGCTCAGTGTTAGAGCAGTTTGCTTTGCATGTGTGAGACCCTGATACCAAAATAAGAAAAAAAAAAAAAAACCCCACCATTAAAGTATCTGTTATTGAAAAAAATATTATGTATTATTTTCAGTTGTGATGGTAAACGACTATGACTTCTCATTTTAATAGAAAAAAATAAGCACAATAAGTTAAAATTGTAAACTTGACCGTTTCTATTTTGTTTTTATAACTTCATTATACCTTAGATAGATCACTGATAATCTGGTGTTCTTGATTAACCACGTGTTTTGGATTAATTTACACTTTTTTTTCTAGAATTAATTGGCAGAGCTTTGAAAGTTTTATCTTTCATAAAATTAAGTTTATGGCAAGAGTCGAGTTTGCTCTAATTAATTATCTATTACTGTAAGTAGAAAAATTAGACTAGTAAAATACTTGCCTTGTATGTATAAAGCCATGAGTTAATTCCAGCACCACAACAACAAAAAAGTGTAATCAAGTTAGTACTCTACATTGTTTTTCTTTCGTAGTAAGATGTGTGTTGATAACATACATGCAGAGAAAATAGTTTGTTTACAGTTTTGAGGTGTATTATGTGGATTTTTACAAGTTTCTTTTATTTCCTCAGCAGTACATTCTCGAGAGCCTTACCCTTTTTTACATCTTATTTTTTCTACATCTAAATCTTTCTATGTACCATTTTATTTCATTTTCTTTTTTTCTAATAAACTGTATCATTGGCTTCTATTATAAATGTTTGAGCATATCACTTCATACCTCTGTTTGCATATAAATCTTACCATACTTTCTCTAGCCACATGGTTGGCTAGAGAGTCTTAGAGGAAACTAATACTAAGTATTAGAAAACAAACTGCAGACCTGCATTCTACAGCTAGACTGCTGTGGTACGGGTTACACGTGTGACTGGAGACCTCTCACCTGCAGACGCAGATGCTGAAGTCCTCACATTGTACAGTTGGGAGAATTAAATGAGTTTATAATACTTGGACCATGTCAAATCGCTTCAAAGTATACTACATGTTAGTTGGAGATAATTATAATCTTAGGCAAGGAGGACACAGACATACTAGACTTAATTCACTTATCATTTATTAAGATTCCCTCAGCCATGCTCAGGTGTCCGTGGGCCATTTCTAGTGATAGCTCTAATCAGTTCTCTGCAAGTAAAAAAGTCAGGCTGGGTCACCGTTAAAGAGTCAAACAGTCAGCGGTTCTGAGGGTGCCGAAACCGCTCATTGTGTGACAGAGCTAAAATAGGGCCTCCAGCATACAAGGCATCGGCTTGGCCCTTTTTACTATCACATATTCCTGAGTCTGGAGCGATAGCGCAGTGGTAGGGCATTTGCCTTGCGCGCAGCCAGCCCAGCTGGGCCAGGTTCGATTCCTCCGCCCCTCTCGGAGAGCCCAGCAAGCTACTGAGAGTGTCTCGCCCACGAGGCAAAGCCTGGCAAGCTAACCGTGACGTATTCAAATGTGCCAAACACAGTAATAACAAGTCTCAAAATGGAGATATTACTGGGTCCGCTCGAGCAAATCCATGAGCGACGGGAGGACAGTGACAGTGATTTTGCACTTAACCCTCGTAATTTATTCCTAACTTTCTTCAGCACTTAGATTATGCTTTCAATTTTATCCTCTTAAAGTTTTTCAGATTAACAGATTACTAAATTGCAGTGTAAAAGTACGTAAGAGAACATAATTGCCAAATTTGAAGTAGTCAGTCCTTCTGACTACTTATCTTTATCAGCCTTTAAACCCCATTTTCTTCATGGACTATTAAAATTGTGTAACTTCCTGAATTTTATATAAGTCTGTAGTATTTACAGCTCATAAATAATTATTACTGGTTTGCTCCTGTGACTGGGTTCAGTCCCCAGCATTCCATATGGTCCCCCGAGCCCGCCAGAACTGATTCCTGAGCTCAAAGCCAGGAGTAACCCCTGAGCATCTCTGGGTGTGGCCCCCAAATCAAAACAAACAAAAAATAATACAACTAAAGAAACTGCTTATTTTTTTGTGTTGGTAGTATTTATTTATTTATTTATTGCTTTTTGGGTCACACCTGGCGATGCACAGGGGTTACTCCTGGCTCTGCACTCAGGAATCACCCCTGGCAGTGCTCAGGGGACCAAATGGGATGCTGGGAATCGAACCCGGGTCAGGTCGGCCGCGTGCAAGACAAACACCTTACCCGCTGTGCTGTTGCTCCAGCCCCGTGTGGTAGTATTTAGCATTTAGAAATGTACTTGATCTAAATTGACCAATTACATTTTTACCTCTCATAACAATGCCTCATATCATAACTGCAGGTACAGGAATTTTTTTAAATGCTAAAAAGTAATTCCTTTTAGCTAATTTACTCAAAGGGCAAACCTTCTTGAGCTCAGTTCAGGTTTTCATTTTTATTCTAAATAATTAGAGAAATTATCTCAGTTCCTCTTAGCTCTTCTTTACACACTCTTGTTCATAGTACTTCATAATTCCAGGTGAACAAAGCAGATCGTAAAATCTGTTGCTTGTTTTTTATTTTATAAATATATTTGCGGGTTTGTTTTGTTTTTTAAGTAGAAGTATATAAACTAAAACCTTAAATGTTACAGGCCCTGGAAGATAACTTGGTGGCTTGAAGTGCCAGGACAAGCCTCAAGCCTGGGGCCCCGGGCTTAATCCTTCACATGAACCTACCTTGCCCTGCTGTCCCCACTGTATGATTCCCACCAAGGAGAAAAAAACTCACAGTTGCTTTTCTTTAAGTGCATTCAAATAGTTAATATTAGTATTTCATTTTAAGGAACCGTAACATTATCTTTTTTCTTTTTCAGAATCTGATATTGATGCTGCCACAGCAATGATGCTCTTAAATACTTCTATAAAACAAGGAATTTTAGAATGTAAGAAACCATGCTATTTCTTAAACGTTCCTGCAACTCCTTTTTAAATGTAATTTAGAATGGGCTGGAGCGATAGCACAGTGGTAGGGCATTTGCCTTGCTCATGGCCGGCCCCGGCCGAGCCCTGTTCGATTCGTCCGCCCCTGCCGGAGAGCCCGGCAAGCTACCAAGAGTATCTCGCCCGCACGGCAGAGCCTGGCAAGCTCCCCGTGACATATATTCAATATGCCAAACCCAATAACAATGTGTCTCACGATGGAGACGTTACTGGGCCCGCTCGAGGAACTGATGAACAACGGGAGGACAGTGCTACAGTGCTTAGAATGTGAAATATGTACATACTACAGGAAGAAAATTTTTATCTGAATTCTGTTTTTATCACTTAATTTGTTTTATTATATTACCTTTCATTTATGTGAGTAATTTAATTGAAATTGAAGTTAATTATATGATAGATCTTTTTTACATTGACCGAAAAATAAGACATTTAGATATTAAACTTGAATATTTAAGTTAAAATAAGAATTACAAGTAGATGCAGGAAAGTTTACCTCTACCTTTCCTAAAAATTGGGGAAACTTCTGTAAGGTACAGATTTCAAAATTCATAGAAGACAGGATAAGTAAATTTAAATGTCTAAATTGTATAACTCTGACAACAAAAACTGTCTATAAGAAAAGTAAAGCGTGATAGAACACTGGGGAACTTTTTATTTCTTTTGCTTTGTATAACAAATCAGGGTTTACTGTTGAGTTTGGTAGAAAACTCATGGTTTGGGAGAAAAGCCGGCAATACATGAGCAGGTGGGTCTTAGAGGACAAACTTGATGGACAACACAGATTTGCGAAGATACACAACTTCTCTGGACATCAGGAAGGTGCAAGATGAGACAATATTGAGACATCTTTTGTTTAGAGATTATGATACTAAGTAAATGATACTTAAAATGGCACTGGGTTTGGCAAGTCTGCATATTGTAAGCACCTCCTATATATAAGCTAGCATCGGCTTTTGGAAGACAAAATCAGAAGTACCACTATGATGTTTTGGGGGTGGGGGCTACACTTGGTGGTGCTCAGGGCTTCCTCGTGGCTCTGTACTTCGGGGTCACTCCCAGCAGCTCAGGGGGCAGTATGAGATGCTGGAGAACCCCGGTCACTCATTTGCAAGGCAGGTACACTACCCACTGTCCTATTTCTCTGGCGCCTAATTTTATTTTTTAATTTTTGTCTGTTTTTCCCTTCTTGCCCTCCTCCCTTTGTTGCTGACCCTGGCTATGATGTTGTAGGTGGGGTTTTTTTGGTTGGTTTTGTTTTGTTTGTTTTGTTAAGCTGGTGTTCACCCTGTTTGCATGTCAGGTTAGTGTTTGCACACTTGGCTGGACTACTCACCAACATTTTCACACCTTGTTGCAGCACTTCTACAACTTCTCGCCATGGTCACACTCTGAGTTGAGGCATAACCACAAGTGTGGCTGTGGTGCTATCAAGGCCACTGCACTGCTGACACAATGCTCACCATTTACCTCACTTCCTGGCCTCAGTGCCACACATCGTTAAAATTGTGTTGCTCACTGGGGCTTCCACACCTTCCTTCCTCTTCCCCTCCCCAACCCCGTGTGTGTGTGTGTGTGTGTGTGTGTGTGTGTGTGTGTGTGTGTGTGTGTGTTGCTTATACACTTGACTGCAATATAGATAGAAATGCATTGGTGTCGGGTGGACACCGGGGATTTGAACTCATGACCATACACACGTAAGGCAGGCACTGTAAGCTACTCCAGTCTCAGTTAGCATTTTACTATTTTTAAATTTTTTTCTATTTTATAAAGTAATTCATAATATTTGATTACATTTAATATTTGAACACCAATCCCACTCAGTTATTTTCAATGTGTGTATTCTTTTTGTTTATTTTGGGGATCACCCAGTGGTGCTCAAGGAGCTATTATATGGTGCCAGGGATGGAATCCAGACCTCCTACAAGCAAATTATTTTCTCCCACCCATCGAACTATGCCTGTGACACCAGTATTGAACTTTTTTCCTATTTATATATGATCCTGAATCTGTTTATTCTTTGACATTGAAATTCCATTTAATGGGATTGCTCTTAGAAAATATTTGCACATGTGGAAGAAATATATTTATAAAGATTTTAATTGCAGTATGAGTGAAAGGCCTGTGTCCTCTTGATGAAATTTCATTTTTCTCAGGTGAGAAGCCCGTTCCTCTTAAAACAGCACTGCAAACAAAGAGAAGTTACGGCAGTGCTTTTCACCATCCCGGTCCTGTGCGATTGCCAGAGAGGGACTCCTCGGCCACCAGCATCGACCCAAAGGAAGACCACAATTACAGTGCCAGCAGCATGGTGGCGCAGCGCTGCGCCTCCAGGGCCAGCGTGTCCTCCCTGTCGTCTGTGGATGAAGTGTATGAGTTTATCCCAAAGAGTGGCCGTGCGGGGAGTGACGGCAGCGAGGGGTTTCCTAGTGAAGAGGACACGGACGTGGATTGTGAAGACGACCCCCTTGGAGATAGTGGCTATGTGTCCCAGGCTTGTGTCGACCCCTCGGAGAAAGGGCAGCCAGGCAAAAAGCGGAGGCAGCAGCCGTGTCCAGAGATCGACGAGGAGCTCAAGGAGGCAGCCGGCTCTCTGCTCCACCTCGCGGGCATCCGCACGTGCCTGGGCTCCCTGATCAGTGCTGCAAAGACACAGAGCCAGAAGCAGCGGAAAAAGTAGAAATACTGATTAGTGTGGAATTCTTTGACAGTGTGGCAATACTCTTAATGTTCACAAGGGATAGCAAAGCCATAATGGACTTCTTTTCTTTCGGGGTGGGGAGGGGCGTGATGGGGCTTTTTTTATCTTTGCTGTCAGGATCATGCCCAACCATAAACACGAGGCGAAGTCCTAGATGCATGACTTTTGCGATAAGTGTCTCCGAATTTTGTAAATTTTTTGAAAAAAAGCAATTCTCCACTCTCTGTCTTAAACTTGTAGGGAAGATTTTTTTTTTAATATATCAAAATGGAAGAATTTGAAGCTGTCTAACTTTTCATTTTTTCAGTCTCTAAGTAACTATTGATCGATCTAAAAATGTGCTGATATTTTTCTCCCGTGCTCTCTTGACACATAATCCAGTACGATGACATTGGAAATTTTTGTCTTATTTTTGTTTTAATTTATTTTGTTTTAATTTGTTGAAGCATGAGCAAAGCAGTATGAATTAGAAAATATCACAGATGTGTAGAAAGTTCCTTTTGGTTGCATAGGCAGAGACTATGGCAAAGAATCCTAAGATTTAGAAAAGACAGTTTGTGGTATAATTTCATCTAAGAACACTCCGATTTCTATTACAGTATTTTCTTTGATTTTTTTTTCTTCTTCTTAGTTCCCTAATATTGTGTAGCATTTACGAGAGCCTCTGGTATTTCCCCAAGTGCTTTGCAACCAATCGTAAATCTTAGCTGCTAGCTGTTCCTGTTGACTGGAAACCACCCAGTGGGGGATAGAGCCATTTAGGGCAGTATGGAGCTCGCACCCATTTGGGCGCAACTTTGCAATAACAGTCTTTCATTTGCTTGTTCAGTGTGCTGCATTCTATGACTCTTGTAATAGAAATGGAGTGTAATCAAACTTAACTATTTAGAGTACTTATGTCATCACAAAGGTAGGTCATTGAGGAAAAACGAGGCTTATATGTGAATTAAATTAGTATGCATCCTTAATTAAATTCCAAAGGATTTAACAAAACTAAGGACAAAATATCTTCATGGATTTCAGTTTCATAAAAAGAACATACAGTATACCTTTTTGAGAAGGCAGGGTAATTCCTGTATGTGCCATTATTCCATGCTAAGAAATTTTCTATACCTGTTCCAAACCTGCATTGATTAAGGCATTTTAAATATCTGAACAAATCTGTTTGAATGAGACTTTTTTCTATTCATAACAAGGGATACTAATAAAACAATGTATTCATTATATTTTTTTACAGCAGTGGAATCACCTTTCCTGAAGGTTCTTCTTACTCATGCTTCACAAAGAGTGATTCGTTTTCATTTTTCTGGTAGTTTCATACTCAAACACACGTATCGTACATACACAATTATGATTTTGGTTTGTTACTTTTAGCTGTTTCTATGACTAAAGCATTTTCTTGGATTTTTTTTTAAGAGGCAAACTTTTTATTTTAACTCCTAAGTTTTATTTGGGCAAAACTCGAACGAGAAGCATATTGAAAATGTCTTTTTCAATTGGCAAGACTTTAAACCAGGGATATCTATTTCTATAATCTGTCCTGTTCTCTTAGTTTTAATTGATCTTGGATGCCACATTAATAAAATTGGTGCTGCTAAATACAATAATTTGCTGATAATGAAAAATTATCCTTAAGTTTACAGGGTGAGATATTTAGATTTTTTATATGCATATGACTTATCTACTACAGAAAATAGCGACACACGTTAATACCTTTTACGTGTAAGCATCGATAAAATACCGAAAAAGAAATGCTTCTACTACAGTCTTAATATAGAGGAAAAAATTATTGAAATGATCCCAGTAACATAATATCCTTAAGCAATTTATCACTGTCCTCTGGATACACTGTAGTAAGAGTATTTCAGTGATCTGGATCCAATTTAGGTTCTGCTGAAATCCTACATCACAGATGTTCTCTCTGGTTTCTGTCCATTTTCAGTTACTCTGTCTGAATTAAGGAAAACGGTCTAAGACACTTTCCCAAAGACTTTTTTTTTTTTTTTTTTTGCTTTTTGGGTCACACCTGAAAGTTAGCTGTGTCAGCCTCCTGTAGGGGATACTGGGTTAACTGAGGAGTGGTAGGGCGGGCCTTTCTATCTCTTTGCTTAAAGAAGATAGATTTTTCAGGAAAGTGTTGAGTGAATTGTTTTTGGGGTTCTTTTGTTTTTTTGAAAGAGGTCGCTAGGCCATATAATTTTGGGAACCTCATCTATGATGAGTGAATTATTCCCACTTAATAGGGATCTTCATAAATTATATTGTCTTCAGATAAATAATAGAAAAACTCTGTTAACTTTTTTACTCTTCTTGTACTCTAGCAAGAGTTACTTGCACCCAAAACTAACAAGAGGAAACAGTATTCTTCTGAATTCTTTTGCAGAATTCAGTGTATCACTTTCTATTTGCTGATAAATATACCAAGACATTTATAAAGAAGATCCTTTTTAATTTTGATCCCCCATTATTGCTTCCACAGACATGATCACATTCTTCAGGTGTGCTGAAATAAAAACAACTAGTAACCAATTTAGGGAAAGTTGAATTTCCAGTCTTGTGGACTGGAAATTATATTTCCAGCAATACTTTAATAACAGACTTTTATTGTAATAAAAACAACTTGGAAATCCTGAAGAGGTTATATATTTTCCATTGTATTTTAAAACTGACTTAAGGTTATAAATAATTTGCCTTACCAGCAAAATAAAATTTGTTTTAGCATCACTTTCAGTTTTGATTAGATTCCTAGTAAAAGTTTGACTTAACATGATTAATGTTCCTTATTCAGATCCCAAATAAAATCAGTGTTTCTTAAAAATGTATTTGAAAAATTTTGTGCAATATGTTACTAATTGAGTTAATATTTCCCTTTTTAAGTTCAGAGAAAGAAAATGTTACTTGTATTAATGGAAAAGCTAATTATTGGTGGATCTCTTTTTTTTTTCCACCTTTGAGCCTTTAAGTCTTTTCCTATTACCAGCATGATTTAACTTAGATTCCTTTGTATATATTAAAGTTAATTTTTTTTCTTTTCCTATTTTCTAAGGCATTATATTAAAAAGCTCATCATAAATGTTCAGTTAAATATATGTTAGCATGAGTTCAAAACTAGAACGAAGTGTTGAGGGAATATATGTGTCTTGGTAAACCAGGAAGGAGGCCTTTCCCAGCAATTTTAACAACTTATGTGAATATGTGACAAAGCTTAAATACTGTTGTCTTAAATTTTACAGTAACTAAACCTTTGGTGAAAACCATAGCAATTATGAAATCTTCAGGCTTTCTGGTTTATATATATTTTATGGATTTTTGTTAGTTTGAAGTATGTAAGCTTTGATTTAAACAAAGTTTACTTCAGTATGTTAATGATGTAGTCAAAGTATTTATTGAAAGACAAAGTAGAATATTTTAATGTCATACCTGCCTTTTTTTCTTGAAGCACATTCTTTGCATCTAACTGCCAGTGCCATTATCAAAACTTATTTTAAGATTGTTGTACATTTCTTATTAAACGAAGTGCTTAATTTTAAAGTATTATTTTGCCATCATAGTGTATAAAAATGTATGATTGCCAATTCATTTTAACTATTATTTATTTTTAAATGAAAGTATAAGAATGCTTTCTAATACAAGAAATTTGAATTATTAAACCATTTTCTTTCTAATGTAGCATAAAAATTGCCCTGAGTTTGAGTTACAGCTGCCACAGATGACCAGTCCAAGTGAACTACTTCTCAGTCGCCAGTCTCGGCTCATATTGAAAACAACTTAAAAAGTGTTTAGTTTTTGTATCTAATCTCTTGATTATTAAAACATTTATAAAATTTATTTTTACCAAAGAGATGCAGTTCGTTATGATAAAGTATTGCAAAATAAACTTTGTTTTATAGCATTTTTGTGATTTCTTGATTTTTGGGGGGGTAGTAAATGTAGTTGACTCATCCTCATTACACACACAAAAAGAGCATACACTTTCAGTTATGGTATTAGAAAGCTGAAAATACACACATTACAAAAATTAATAACTGTCTTTTTTCAAGTGTTTTTCCTGATATGCCATTCACTGAAAGCTAGATCATTGTTAATTTGTTCAGTTCCTAAAATTAAGCTGAAAATGTCTTCCAAAAATAATTTTTTTGCAGGGGGGTCACACTCAGCAGTACCCAGGGCCTATTCCTGGCTCTGCACTCAGGTATTACTCCTCATGGGGTACTCCTGGCAGGATTGGGGACCATTTGGGATGGCACGGATCAAAACTGGGTCAACCACAGGCAAGGCAAATGCCCTGCCTGCTGTGCTATTGCTCCAAACCCAGGAGTATTTGCAAGATTTTAGGCTCTACTCTGCAGTGCTCAGGCCCTGCTCCCAGCTCAGGGGTCTCTTTGGAGTCCCGAGGACTGAATCTTGGCCTCCTGTATGCAAAACATACACGTTAGTCTTTTGAAGTACTTCTCCAGCGCCAGTATGGAACTTCTTTTTCTATTAATAAACAACTGAGATTTCAAAATAAAATTTTGAAAAATTAAGTCACTGTCACTGTCTTCCCATTGTTCATTGATTTGCTCTAGCGGACCCAGTAACGTCTCCATTGTGACACTTGATACTGCGTTTGGCATATCAAATACGTCACAGGTAGCTTGCCAGGCTTTGCTGCGCAGGTGAGATTGTCTCTCTCGGTAGCTTGCTGGGCTCTCCAAGAGGGGCAGAGCAATCGAATCTGGGTCAGCCACATTCAAGGCAAATGCCCTACCCACTGTGCTATCACTTCAGAAAAATTAAGTAAAATAAGAAATTAAGACTAAAAATAAAGTAGTTTTACCTCAGATTTGCGGTCAGGAAGATAGATACCTGAAACAGGAAATTGAAAAATAAAACATTTTAAGAGTGATATATTTCTAGCCAGATTAAAAGGGAAATTGGCAAGAAGATCCAGAGTGCATAAAAATGACATATAGACAAAGCCAACAGACACTAAAAGTCTTATAAAATAGCATTAAGACTTTCACAATCCACTAGTGAGGTGTAGGAGCCAGAGTGATAGCAGTGGATAGGGTGCTTTCCTTGCACATGGCCCAGTCAGGTTCCATCCCTGCCTCCCATATGGTACCCAAGCACCACCAGGAGTGATCCTGGGGTGTGGCCTAGAAACAAAAAAGATGAAATTAATTGTGTGCACAGCACTAGGAATCAAAACGCAGGTTTTGTGCATCTAAGTTATGTGCTTTGCTGCTGAACCACATTCCTGGCCCAATAAATTTCTTAAAAAGATGTAAAATATATCTAAATCAGGAAGAAAACATCCAATAGTCTTGTATTAAATTTTGGTTGAATCAGTGATTCTTGGTAATTAAAAACCTAACAAATTGCCCTGCCATGGAAACAGTTCCATGAAAGAAAACATCAGTAAACTGGACTTTATCACAAATAAAAATTACTCAAACACTGCTCAGAGTATGAGACAAACCAGTCTGGTAAACATACAGAACATCTGATTAACAACTAGTACCAAAACGGAAACACCAAAAACCATTTAAAAAGTGTCAGTAAATATCTGAATACTTATTCAAACATACCCCTCGTCAGAAATGACGCATAGATGGCATATGCAGAAATGATGGCACATACAAAGATGTTCAGCACTAGATTTTAAACACGGAGCTGTTTAAAAGACCAAGATGCAATTACAAACCTATTTGAAATCTAATACAACACCAAATGCTAGCCAAAAACGGCGCAGCATAAACTCTGCAGGTGGGAATAGGACATGGTACAACCACTTTGGAAGAGGGTTTGTTTGTTAAGGGTCCAGAGAGTGAGTACAACTGGTAGGATACTTCTGCTCATAGCCAACCCAGGTTCAGTCCCCGGCACCATATGTGACCCCGGAGCCTGGGAGTGATCCCTGAGTGCAGAGCCAGGAGTAAGCCCTGAGCACCACCAGCCATGGCCTCTAAGAACAAAAAGTTACAATTACTCAAAGTTGAAAGCAACCAAGATGCCTTTCAATATGTGGATAAAGAAGTTAGAACACTCATTGGAATATTGTCCAGTCATATAAAGATATGAGCTATTTACAGGTAAATAGCTCATATTTCACTCCACGAAAGTTATACAAATGGACAGCAACCATATCAAATGATGCTATAAACATATTAAAATTTTTAGGAAAATACAAGTCAAAGTCATGAAAACGGTTACTATTAGGTCATAACATTAGAATGGTTACTGTAGCACTGTAGCACTCCTGTTCGTCAGTTTGCTCAAGTGGGCGTCAGTAGCATCTCCATTGTGAGACTTGTTACTGTTTGGGAACTTGCTAGGCTCTGCGTGGAGACAGGATACTCTCAGTAGCTTGCCAGGCTCTCCAAAAAGGGTGGAGGAATACAACCCCGGGTTGGCCACGTGCAAGGCAAACGCCCTACCCACTGTGCTATCGCTCCAGCCCAAGTTACTATTAATAATGAGCATTGGCAAGGATGTGGAGTGTGCACTATGTGGACGCTCAGGTTCTATCCCCAGCACCACATGGTCCCCCAAACAAAGAAAAAATACATAAAATTTTTAACTCAAGTTGTATTCCCAACCCAATGTTTATTGCATCACACTTCACAACAGCTGCGTGGTGGAAACAAAGTTCGAATTGACGAATGACTGGATTCAGGAGCTATGGCTGGGGCTGGAGCGATAGAACAACGGGGAGGGCATTTGCCCTGCATGTGACCAACCCGGGTTTGAATCCAAGCATCCCATAGGGTCCCCTGAGCACCGCCAGGAGTAATTCCTGAGTACAGAGCCAGGAGTAACCCCCAAAAAGCAAAAAAAAAAAAAGAGCTATGAGCTATGGCTATTTTATAAAAACACAGTAGAATCCTATTCGGCTATATAAAAAGACGAAAACATAGCAAATGGAGGGAATTCAGAGGGATTATGCATAGCAAAATAAAGAAGAAAAAGAATCACCCAGTGATTTCCTCTGTGTGCAACAGAAAGAAGACGGATGAAAGTCCAAATAAATAGAAATAAGCCCAGTGAACATTGACCACTGCAGAGGGGAAGAGAATGGATGTCCCAACCAGGGTGAAGGGACATAAGGGAATGTGTTGGATGCTCATTTATTGTGTTTATTTGACTTTTGGGTCACACCTGGGGCTTCTCCCTGATCTAGGCTGAAGGTTTGCAGGGGGCAGAGCTCAAGGCCCATGAGGACCCCTGACATGCAGAGTATGCCCTCCGGCTGTTGAGTCAGCCCGTCAGCACTGGCTTCTGTATGTAAACAAAGTAGCTTTGCATCTTATTATCTGCCTGACCAGTTTGCTCAGACTGTCAAGG
The DNA here is from genome assembly GCF_029834395.1 of Sorex fumeus. NCBI lineage: Eukaryota > Metazoa > Chordata > Mammalia > Eulipotyphla > Soricidae > Sorex > Sorex fumeus. The sequence continues at coordinate 3,427,736 of NW_026606060.1, read as the reverse complement.
TCATCAAAAATGACGAAAATCTGAAAACATCTAACCAGAAGGAATCTAAGGAGACATGCTAACTAAATGTATCCTCAATGGGCTCTCAAACAGATAAAGAACATTAGGTAAGAAAACTAATAAATGATCTATTATATGTTTATTCACTGTATCACTGTCTTCCCGTTGTTCATTGATTTGCTCGCGCAGGCACCAGTAATGTCTCCGTTCATCCCAGCCCTGAGATTTTAGCAGCCTCTCTTTACTTGTCCTTCCCAACAGTGCCGCATTGGGGGCTCTTTCAGGGTCAGGGGAATGAGCCCATTATTGTTACTGCTTTGGCATATTGAATACACCACAGGGAGCTTGCCAGGCTCTGCCGTGCTGGCAGGATACTCTCAACAGCTTTCTGGGTTCTCCAAGAGGAGAACTAGACTCTAAGAGGTCACGCAGCCTTGTGCTTCCAGGAGTTTTGGTTTATAGTCTCTGGATCTTGGCTGTGATGGGATTGCATGGCGCCTGGGGTCAGTTTGTGGGTGTGACTGCCTCGCTACTGGAGAATGGGGGATCTGCGTGGAGAAGGCCCAGTCCCGATCTGAGCAGGCTGGGAGATCTCAGCCCTGAGTCTGCACACCTGGGTTCCTCTGCCGGTTCCTTCATGTGTGACTGTGGAAAGAGTGGCCTTAAAGCATGGCTGTGGCTGGGTTCTGGAGGTCTTCGGCTGCCGGGGATCTATATTAATAAATCTAGGGCTGGAGCGATAGCACAGCGGTAAGGCATTTGCCTTACAAGCGGCCAACATGGCCGACCCGAGTTCAATTCCTCTGCCCCTCTCGGAGAGCCCGGCAAGCTACCGAGAGTATTCGATATGCCAAACACAGTAACAACAAAGTCTCCAATGGAGACGTTACTGGGCCCGCTCGAGCAAATCGATGATCAACGGGAGGGCCTTTACCTTTTACCTTTATATTAATAAATAGATTTATTAATTCATTAATAAATCTATATTAATAAACATATAGTTCACTATATATGAAGATGGTGAACTATATTTATTAATATGTAATAATATAAAATAATTGCACTTCATTGATAGTAAAAAACGTTCCTTACTAGAACTAGAGCGATAGCACAGCAGGTAGGGCGTTTGCCTTGCACACAGCCAACCCTGGTTCGATTCCTCCGTCCCTCTCGGAAAGCCCAGCAAGCTACCGAGAGTATCCCGCCCACTCGGCAGGGCCTGGCAAGCTCCCTGTGGCATATTCGATATGCCAAAAACAGTAACAAAAACAATAACAACAAATCTCACAATGGAGACGTTCCTGGTGCCCGATTGAGCAAATCAATGAACAATGGGAAGAAAGTGCTACTAGGATGATAATAATAGGGAAAACTGGGCTCTCGGCTGTGTGAAATCCATTTCTTTGTCTCCAACCCAAGGCTCTTGCGCTTTCTGCCAGTGTCCATGACACTATTGCAGGCTGTGTGTTCGTGTGAGTGTGCTGTACAAGACCCCAACCAGGAGCTGGAGAGACCGCGGCAGGTAGGGCACTTGCCTTGCGTGCAGCTCATCTGTGGCATCCCAAACAGCCCCCCGGCACCACCAGAGGCAATCCCTGTGCTCAGAGTCAGGAGTAAGCCCTGGGCATTCATTGCTGAGTGCAGCACAAAAATCAAAGCAAACGACGACAACAAAAAAATCCCTCCCACCCTTACAATTCCCTACATACCTCTGCCTGACAAGAGGCACCAGGAGACACTGGTGGTTCCCTGCTAATTGTGAGGCTGCCAAGGGTACCTACGCTCCTGCTCCTATTCCCTAGTGTCCTGGACCTTGTTGCCAGAATGGTGAGCAGAACAGTTAAGAAGGAACAAGAAGTGGAAGGGACGACCAAAGAGCACCCTGCTTAGAAAGGAAGAAATTGAACCATCTTTATTTCAAGACAGGGTTGTGTATTAAAAAATCCCCCAAATCTACAGATGGTTACTAGAACAAATGAAAACTAGAAAGTAAATTTGGCAAGTCCACCTATACTGTTGTCAGTATTTTTTTTTAATTAGGTGTACCTTTGTGTATAAGCAACAAACTTCTGGAAAATGAAATTTTGAAAAATATCACAGTGATATACAAAACATAAAATACTATGAGGAAAATTTCACAAGACATGCACAATGAAAATCATAAAATAACGCTGAGAGAACTTAAGAACAAAATTAATGGACAGGCATATTCCATTAATATGATTGATGGATTATAGTTGATTGTAATATGATTACACTAATCAATTCAAAGACAACTACTGTTAGGATATCAATTTCTCCAAACTGACCTATACCTTCAAGTCCACCCCAATCAAAATTGAGTGGGCTTTTTTGAAGTCATTGGAAATATTCTAAGATTTACATGCAAATTTAAATGACTTAAAACAGTCAAAATAAAACATTTTACTTAGATGACGTATACTACTCCATATGTAAAACTTATAATATGCTATAACAATTAAACAGTATGGCATTTTGACATAAGTTTAAATAGATAAATCAGTAGAACAGGTTCCTCCAGAATTAAAACCCACACATTTGTGATCAAACTGTTTTTTGGCACAGATTCCAAACACAAAGAATTAAGAATTGTTTCTTAAACAAATGACACTGGAACAGTGGATATACATGGGAGAATGATTTTAATTTCTCACCTGTCACTGTCACTAGCCTCCCGTTGATCATCGATTTGCTCGAGCGGGCCCACTAATGTCTCCACTGTAACAATTGCTACTGTGTTTGGTATATCAAATACGTCATGGGTAGCTTGCCAGGCTTTGCCATGTGGGCAAGATACTCTCGTATCTTGCTGGGCTCTCCGAGAGGGGCAGAGAAATTTCTCACCAATAATCAAAATTTATTAGAAATTAATCACAGGCCTGAGTGTAAAAGCTAATAGTTAAGCGCTAGAAGAGAACAGAGGAGAAAGTGTTTTTCATCACAGTGCAGTGGAAGATTTCTTAGATGAAACACACAAGCACAAACAAAAAAAAAAAACATAAACTGCTCTTTATTAAAATTTGAAAACTCTACTCTCCAAAAGAACTATTAGGAAAATGAAAAGGTAAACATACTGGGAAAAAATATGCACAGTGTGCACATCTGAGAAGATTTTATTTAACATATACTAAGAATTCCTACAATGTTGAGTTCCTATTAAGGAGACATAAGCTCAGCCAAGTAACAGGCCAAAGATTTGAACAGACATTTACCAAAGACATGAACACAGAAATGGAAAAATGCTCACCAACATTAGTCATCAGAGAAATGCATACAAAAGCCACAACGAGAAACTAGAGCACATCTAATGAGAAAGGTTGACAAGACCAAGTGTTCTAAAAATGTGGAGCAATTGAAAATATCCCCATGTTTATGGGGTGCAAAGGGTAACCAGGAGGCAAAAACAATTCGGTGGCATCGTAGAAAAGCAAGCAGAGTTTCGTCACATAGTTCAGTGTCTTAGCTTGTTGAGTAAACACCACTGACTAGAAGACCTTAGAAATGAAATGTAGGGGCAGAAAGATAGTCCAGCGGGAAGGTGCTTGTCTTCACGGCCCCAGATGGATCCCCAGCGCCATGTGTTGTAGCACCTGAGCACAGGACCAGCAACTAAGCAACCCCACGCAACACTGGGTGTGATCCAGGCCCCTCTCTCAGCCCCAGGAGAAATGAATGTTCTCAAGTTCTGGAAACTGGAAGTTGAAGCCCAAAGAATTGGCAGCGTTGGCTTCTGAGGCCCGCCCGTTGGCTTCTAGAGCTGCCTTCTTGCTGAAACCCAACTCGGCCTTTCTTACATTTATTCACCTTCCTGCTATCTCTTTTCCTTTCCTTTCCTTTTTCTACTTTCTTTGGGGGGGGTGGTGTAGGATGACATTGCTTTGTCCTTTCTCCCTTGCCACAAGGAGCTTAGGTTTATCAGATTACACCCATCACAGTGCTCCCGAGTCACTCCCATTCCTTCATTTATCTGTAACCACTTCTCTCTGCTCTCCTCCCTAACCAGTTAATCAGCTTTTCCCCTAATCAGATTCTGTTCATTTGTAAGGTCAGATACTTCTAGGACACTGAAATTGTATAGTAAGTTAATATTGCCTTTCTCCTCTCCTTATGTCTTTTGAATAGTTTACTTTAAAGCAATGCCCTTTCTGTATGGATACAGGAAGACCGTAAACATTATGCTTTGTAACTTAGAATTTAATTGGCTCTGAATATTATTCACTCCCAGGCATCTGCTTTCTCGACTTAAGCCTCAGTTGCCCTTGGTTCATAACACCCCAAAAGCAGGGTCCCGACGAGGGACTGAATGGACCCAGGGCAAGCGGTGAGCTACCCTGGCATTGAAATGGGCCAGGCCAAAGTGCCACGATTCTTAACTATAAGTTAAGATCTTGATCATAGACAAATGCTGTCATGATCCAAAAGTAAAGATGAGACTAGGACCCTGCTAGGGGTCGGAAAGACTATCTGGCCTGAGCACTGTAGTCTGAGATTGAGATGGCCCTAGGAGAGCAATTCTATAAGTTTAAGGTATTTCTTACTGTATCCATACAAAATGATTTATATTATGTATGCTTATATGTTTGCTGGACAAGGAGAGGAGAAACCCAACCAGGGAATTCTGCTCTAGGGTGGGTCGATCTGATAATGAGAATCTGTCCTAGAAGCGGCTTTCCCCAAGGGAAAGAATTCTACCCCTATTGATTGTGACCACACCTATGTGTAATTGTTACCCCAACCCCTCATGCTTTGGGATTTAACTAGACTGTAAGAGTGGGCTGGGGATCAGTATCCAGATTCCAGAGTCAGAAGTAGGATGAAGGGGGATTGAGAAGGAGAATGTAGTAGCATGGGGGAGGCAGAGGAGAGAGACAGGAATGGATGGAGAGAGGACTGGAATAAATTGCAACTAAGACCAACCAGCCTGGCCCTCGTTCCTTCCTTCGCCTGCCCATCGCCATCCCGAACGCGGGTGGTGGGAGAGACAGACTGCTGCTGCTGCTGTTGTCTTTTTTGAGTTTACACAGTGGGGTGGGATGACACATCCTGTAATGCTCAAGGGGTTTCTCCTGGCTCTACTCTCGGCGATCCTTCTGGCAGTGCTCAGAGAACCATATGGGATGCCAGGGATCGAATTCAGGTTGGCTGCATGCACAGCAAACACCCTACACGCTTCACCGCCTGTCTCCATGCTATCTCTAAAATACTCAGAGATATTCTGGACGCCCAAAGATATTGGTGGACAGGAACTCCAATCATTTCAGAGCAGAGTCAGGCCCCGATACACGCATCAAAAGGCCCCATCTTCAAATCACATTCTGAACTACTGGGCAGGCCGCCATCTGAGGGCTGTTAAGGCTTCAAGACAGAAATTAGTGAGGTGAAACACTTCAGTCTGTAACATTTAACAATTTTACTTTCAGGTACTTACTCAAAAGAAATAAAACAATTGTTCCTATGGGCAACTACTCATAATAATCACACTCATCATCCTTCCAAAACTTAATGTCCACCAATCAGTAAATAAACCCAATATGGTAAATTCCTATTAGAAAGCATCACTTAGAAATTATAAGCATACTCAGCAAAATCTATTAGATGAAGTTTTCAAAAATTAAACTGGTTGATAGGAGTGGTCATTATCAATTTCACAGTTTCCTAAGAGTACATAGATCACTAATATAGATATGTAGTGCTAAATGCTTGTTTGGAAGTCTCTTTCAAGTGCCTTGTAGAAAGTTACACAAGGACCAGTGATAGCTCACCTGCTGAATTTATGCTGTATGTGCATTTGTATGGTCTGAAGCACTGCCGACCCTACCATTTGCAAATGACATGCCAGTAGTGCACTCTTACTATCCAATGTTAAAATCTTTGATATTTCTGAATTTTGCATTTTATATGGACATGTAGCTAGACAAAATGGGGAAGAAAAAGTGTCTAAGTATTAACAGTATTCAAACTTTGTCTAATAAGATGTGTTTGAGTTGCTGATGTAATAAAATTTGCTTATGTCTGAAATTTACACATGTACCCAAATAAAACTCGCTCGTGCATTTTTTTAACTTAAAAAAAAAGAAATTATGGGGAACAAGCGATAGTACATCAGGGAAGGGCATTTCCTTGCACATAGCCAACCTGGTTCAATTCCCGGCATCCCTTATGGTCCCCCAAGCCCTTCAGGAGTAATTCCTGAGTGCAGAGCCAGGGGTAACCCTAAGCATCGCTGGGTGTAACCCAGAAACAAACAAACAAACAAAAGAAATTAAGAGGGAAAAACAACGGAAACTTCTAACACTATAAATAAACCCAATAGGAAAAGCATCCATGTTGCTGGATTCCATTTATATGACATTTTTAGAAAGCACAAATGAAATCTGCAGTGGCACATTTCAGTGCTTGCTGGGGGCTAGAAGTGTAGATGTGAATTGGAATGGTTGGACTAAGAACCATACAAAAAAGGACAAAAAACTTTGGGTGTCCTAAAGAACGATAATCTAGAGTTCCAGTAAGCAATAGATGAGAAGTCTAGCTGGACAACTTTATGCTAACCTTCACAGCTTGAGTATAAAAACTCTTCAAATCAGGGGCTAGAGTGGTAGCACAGCAGGTAGGGCATTTGCCTTGCACGTGGTCGACCTGGGTTCGAGTCCCAGCATCCCATATGGTTCTCCGAGCACCACCAGGAGTATTATCTGAGTGCATGAGCCCGGAGTAACCCTTGTACATCGCTGGGTGTCAAAATGAAAACAAAAACAAAAAACCTCTTCAAATCCGACAAGGCTCCTATGCAGATTCTGCAGTGGATTAGAAAGAACTACTCTAAGATTTTGAGTGGCTGGGTGAAAGTGGGAGCAGTTTCGTTTTGTTTATTTAAGTGAAGAAGCACTCGAATCTGATTTGTGCCCGTGTGGATGGTATCAGGTATGCCTATTAACCACTTATTGAGTGTTTTCTACTTGGCAGGTACAGCAAGTGCTAACCCCGTATTTACTGTTCATTATGTCCTTTAATCCCTACATCACGTGAGTGTAATGGGGTAAATGCTACCATTTATAGATGAAGACATCCCCAGCTAAGAAGCCTAAATTGCCCATGGTGTAGCTAATAAATGATTTTAAAACGAAGTCATTCTAAAGGTCATGCCACAAATACTGAGTTTTACTGCCCCCTACACTCCAGGAGTACTCAGGCTCGAGAAGAATGCCTGACCTTTGACTCACTCGCTCGACCACCGTCCGCACCGTCTCCCTGTCAGGCTTTGGGCTTGCCAATGAGCAGTTTCTGTCCTCTCGGAGCTTACTCAGAGGAGATGACTCACGGAAATTGAGGCTTGACAAGGAGCAGAAGTGAGACCAAGCAGGGTGCTTAGAGGAAACAAAAAATAAGGTGAGGATGAGTGAGGCCACTGCTGCAAAAGATGGGTGGGAATGGGGGACACTGGGTGGACCTGAGCAGGAAGGAGATGGACGTGGAGCAACTAAACTGCACGGTGCCCAGGAAGAGTCTTCCTGTAACCCGGTGCATGCACTTCCTTGGTTTTTGCTTTTGTTTTTGTTTTTTTTTTTTTTTACCACAGTAGTGGATGGCACAGCAGCCATATGGGAACCTCCTAGGAGCTACTGAAGCCACGCAGATCGGGGCGATGACACAGAAGAACGTGAAACCCAAGACCCGCCGACCAACGGAATCCAACATGCATTTTCCAACTCCCACTGCGTGAAATGTTGTTAAAATCTTAACGACAAAGTCTCAGTCAAATTCTTTCTGACAAAATGGAGTGCACGTCCTGTACACTATGAACTATTATAAATACCGTTCAAATGAAAATAACACTAAGAAATGTAACATCCAGGCAGTTGAGAAAGTAAACTGGTAAATGCAATGCTTTTTCTTATTAACAGGTTGCTTCCTTGGTTGAAAATCTTGTTTTTTCATGACGATGAAGGTCAGAATGCATTACTGAAAAGTCTATTAAGGGTGGGGGAGGGGCGAGGAGAGAGTGCAGGGGGTTACAGCCCTTGCAGAGCATCCCAGATTTGGGGGTTCAATTCTCCAGCACACATTCGTCCCCCTACCACTGCCAGGGGTCACTGCTGGGCAATGCATAGGTGGCAAGAAGTCACCGCCAGCCCAAAGAGCCATTTACAGGGCTAGGGAGAGAGCACAAGGGCCAGAGCTCAGGCCTGGCGGACTCAGAGCCCATGATTTCATCCCTTAAACTGTGGGCCTCCTGAGCACCAGAGAAGATTTCCTCACAAAACCAAACCAAAAAACAGTCAGTCTCTCCAGGCCCTTGCTCTCATCACTCTAAGTGTGCGCTCTGGGGTCCAGTGAGTCTTTCTTAGAAGCAATTCTATTCTCGGGGCCTGAGAGGACAGAGGGTAGGGTGCTAGCCTTGCATGTGGTCCACCTGGGTTCAATCACCTGCATCCCATATGACCGCCAAGCACCGCCAGGAATGATTCCTGAGTGAAGAGCCAGGTGTAAACCCCGAGCATTGCCAAGTGTAGCACCAAAACAAAACCAAAAACCAAGAAAAGAAGAATGCTACACTCCTTAGGCTCTGCCTGTGTTCTGATTCTTAGGTGCATACTCTTTCCTAATACACCTTCTGGTCTTTATTTGGGTGGTGATACTTGGAAGGGAGTCCATCCCAGGCTGTGCTCAGGGACCACACCTGGTGGTGCACACCCTAAGTGGTGCCAGGGATCAAACTGGGTAGACTTGGCACAAGGGAGAACCTTACTCTCTGTGCTATCTCTCAGACCCTCTTGGTTTTTACACAGATAAATGAAAACAAGGGAGTTGTTCCACTAACAAAGAAGATCCCGGAAGTCTACCAGAAAGTGGAAAGGCAATCAGAGGGCAGCAGGCCAGTGAGATTTGGTCCTCTGGAGTCCCCAGCTTGGTGGACTGGGAGGTCTCCCTGGAGCAGGAACAAGAGAGCTAGGAAGGAAACAGCCACAGAGGGGGAAGCAGAAGCACCAAATTCTCCCTTCCTGCATTGGTAAGAGCCTGCTGGGAGTCAGCTGACCCAGCAGTGGAGAAACAGTCCCTGTGATCTCGGCCAGGCAGAAGAGATTTTAATTTATACAGGGCCAGGACCAACATGTTCCCACGTTGGTAGGATTGTTTAACTAGTTACTAGTATATTGTTCTTGAATCCAGTTCAATCTTTACACCTTGCTTGTAAGAAAATACAAGAACAGATTTTTCTCCCAAGTGTCCTAAAAACGTCTAGATTCATGATTCCTTTTGACAGTCTCATTAAATGAAAAAAAAATCATAACCAAACAGCCAGAAGAAGGGTGTCAGACTCCAGTGCCAATTCGGTGGGGAACTGGCGCATTTGCCTCAGAAGGCAGCATACAAGTTTCACTTCTTCAGAGAGCCTCCAGAATCTGATAGGACTTCAGTACCAGACTCCGAAGCTGATGGATTTGTCCTTGTAGGGAAGCCGTGGCAGTCACAATCAGGAACCATTTCCAGTGAACTTTCACTGAACATTCACAGCCATGATCCAGAGACTCAAATAAATCTCCCAGAGAGATAAACAAGATGCAGAGATTCTTCCAGATCCCACACCAGGCCAGGACCTACCCAAACAGAGTCCCAGCAGCCGGAAAACTCCACATTCCACAATCTCTGCCATGCTCCTGGCATGAGTCTCATGCAGAAATTAATCTGTTGAAAAATTCAGGTATTGCGGGTTTTGTGACTGAAATCTCCAGGCTTTAGCAGAGTTGGAAATGGGCTCCTTACTCCCATCTCCCTGTACTTCAGGAAGCCCAGGCAGTCACGCCATGGCTTGAGTGGCACCTCAAAGCCACCACCCAGTTAAAAATTTAACTCCAGCTGTATCACTTCATTAAAAAATTCTGGACTTCCTGGAGGAATCCTCCTCTATCAACACTGATAAACCAGGAGCAGCACACCAGATTAGATGGGATGTAATATAGAAGGCATCCAATATCGATTAACAAAATATATCAACACAGAATGCTAAACCCTTAACAACATCTTAGTAATCTCTTACACAAGGACTTTAGGGATCCATGGGAAGATATACAATCTTCATTTTCTTCTGAGGAAATATTTTGTTGTTGCTTTTATTTTTTTTTCAGACTTACATGATTGCACTTCAGTCAAACAATGTTCAAGTGCCCATCCTTCCATCAGAACCCATTCTCCACCCCACAGTGTCCATTCCCAGTATTCCTCCCCCCCCCCACCCTACCCCTTCCCACCTCCTGCCTCTGTAGCAGGCACAATTCCTCATACTCTCTCTGTCCTTTTGGGTTTTATGGTTGCAATACTGGTAACAAGCAGCCATTATGCTTGGTCCTCATGTTTGGTCCACAGTCTACTTTAAACAGGCATCTACTATCCCGAGCAATCCTTCCAACCATCATTTATTTAGTGCTCCTTTCCCCATCCCAGCTACCGTTTCCCCCAGTGCATAAGATCGGATATCAAGCTGTGGGGAAGTCCTCCTGACACTTTTTTTTTTTTGCTTTCTGGGGTCACACCCAGCAATGCACAGGGAATATTCCTGGCTCTGCATTCAGGAATTACTTCTGGCAGTGCTCAGGGGACCATATGGAATGCTGGGGATCAAACCCGGATCGGCCGCGAGGAAGGCAAACGCCCCACCTGCTGTGCTATCACTCCAGCCCCCTGGCCCTTATTTTAACTGCCTTTAGGTGTTAATCTCTTATTATGTTACTTTATATTCCATAAATAAGTGCAGTCATTTTATGTCTGTCCCTCTCTGACTCATTTCACTTAGCATGATACTCTCCATGTTGATCCAGTTATATGCAAATTTTATGACTTCATTTTTATTAAGAACTACATAGTATTCCATTGTGTAGATATACCAAAGTTCCTTTAACCAGTCGTCTGTTCTTGGTTACTTGGGTTTTTTCCAGATTCTTGCTATTGTAATTAGTGCTGCAATAAACATACAAGTGCATGTCACTTCTACTGTACTTTCTTGCATCTCTGGGATATATTCCCAGAAGTTGTATTGCTGGGTCAAATGGGAACTCAGTTTCTAGTTTTTTGAGAAACATCCATATTGTTTTCCAAAGAAGGCTGAACCAGTTGGCATTCTCACCAGAAGTGAAGGAGAGTCCCTTTCTCCCTGCATCCACACCAACACTGGTTGTTTTTGTTCTTTTTGATGTGTGCCAATCTCTGTAATGTAAGATGATATCTCATAATTGTTTTGATCTGCATCTCCCTGATGATTAGTGATGAAGAGCATTTTTCCATGTGTCTTTTGGCCATTCGGGTTTCTTCTTTGAGAAAGTTTTTTGTTTATTTCATCACCCCATTTTCTGATAGATTGGATGATTTCTTCTTGCAGAGTTCAACCAGTGCCTTGTATATCCTTGATATTAACCCCCTTTTTTGGGGGCTGGAGCGATAGCACAGCGGTAGGGTGTTTGCCTTGCACGCAGCCAACATGGCCGACCCGAGTTCGATTCCTCCGCCCCTCTCAGAGAGCCCGGCAAGCTACTGAGAGTATCTGATACTGAGAGTATCTCACCCGCATGGCAGAGCCTGGCAAGCTCCCTGTGATGTATTCGATATTCCAAACACAGTAACAACAAAGTCTCCAATGGAGACATTACTGGGCCCGCTCGAGCAAATCGATGATCAATGGGAGGGCAAAAATAGAGTATTGGGTGAAAATCCTGTCTCATTCTGTAAACTGTCTTTATATCCTGGTCACTGTTTCTTTTGAGGTACAGAAACTTCTTAGTTTAAGATAGTCCCATCTGTTTATCTCTATTTCCACTTGTTTGGTCAATGGTGGTTCGTCCTTGAAGATACCTTTAACTTCAATGTCATAGAGCATTTTGCTGACTTTTTCTTCAATGTACTTTATGGATTCTGGTCTGATGTTGAGGTCTTTAACCCATTTTGATCTGACTTTTGTCCATGGTGTTAGGTAGAGGTTTGAGCTTTTTTTTTTTTTGCATGTAGCTGTCCAGTTTTGCCAGCACCATTTGTTAAAGAGACTTTCCTTGCATCTCTTACACACTGCATCTCTTACTCTCTTATCAAAAATTATATGCTCATATATTTGAGGGTATGTGTAAGGATGTTCAACCCTATTCCACTGGTCTGTGGTCTGTTTTTGTTCCAATGTCATGCCGTTTTAATTATTATCTCTTTGTAGTACAGTTTGAAGTTGGGGAAGATGATGCCACCTATATATTTTCCCCAACACTTGCTTTAGCTATTTGTGGGGGCTTGTTGTTCCATATGAATTTCAGTGGTGTTTAATCAATTTCTGTGAAGAATGTCATGGGTACCCTTATAGGGATCATGTTGAATCTCTATAATGCTCTAGGGAGTATTGCCATTTTGACAATATTAATTCTCCCAATCCTTGAGCAGGGGATTTGTTTACATTTCCTCATGTCCTCTTTTATTTCTTGAAGTAGAGTTTTGTAGTTTTCTTTGTACAGGTCCTTTACCTCTTTAGTTAAGCTGATTCCGAGGTACTTGATTTTCTGAGGCAAGGTTGTGAATGGGATTGCCTTTTTCATCTCACTTTCTTCTCTCTCATTATTTGAGTATAGGAAAGCCATGGACTTTTTGGTATTGATTTTAGAGCCTGTGACTTTACAAGTTTACTGTTTCTAGGAGTTTCTTGGTAGAGACTTTGGGGTTCTCTAAATACAGTGTGTCACCTGTAAATAGTGAGTTTTGTTTTTTTCTTTCCTATTTGGATGAACTTAATGTCTTTTTCTGTCTAACTGCTATGGCAAGTACTTCTAGTACTATATTGAATAATAGTGGTGAGAGTGGGCATCCTTTTCTTGTCCCTGATCTTAGAGGAAAGGCTCTTAGTTTTTCCCCATTGAGGATAATGCTTGCCATAGCTTTTGGTAGATGGCTTTGACTGTATTGAGAAAAGTTCCTTCAATTTCCATTTTGGTGAAAGTTTTCATCATAAACGGGTGCTGGATCTTGTCAAATGCTTTCTCTGCATCTATTGATATGATCATAGGGGTTTTATATTTTATTTTATTGATATGATGGAATATGTTGATTGATTCATGAATGTTAAACTATTCTTGTATCCGTGGGATGAAACCCACCTGGTTATGGTGTATAATCTTTATAATGAATTGCTGGATTCTATTTGCTAATATTTTGTTGAGGATCTTTGCATCCATGTTCATCAGGGATATTGGCCTATAATTTTCCCTTTTGGTGGTGTCTCTGTTTGCTTTTGGTATTTGGGTGATATGTGCCTCATAGAAACTGTTTGGGAGAGTTTCTATTTCTTCAGTTTCCTGGAAAATCTTAAAAGGTACTGGTAGTAGGTCCACTTTAAATGTTTGGAGGAATTCGTTTGTTAATCCATCTGGACCTGGGCTTTTGTTTGGGGGAAGATTTTTAATTACTGTTTCAATTTCCTTGATGGTGATAGGTCTATTCAGGTATTCCAGATCTTCTTGATTCAGCCTTGGGAGGTTATAAGAATCCAGGAATTTACCCATTTCTTCTAGGTTCTCTTGTTTCGTGACATACAGACCGTCAAAATAATTTCTGATGATCTTTTGAATTTCTTTGGTTTCTGTTGTGATGTCCCTCTTTTCATTTTGATTCAGTTTATTAGGGTTCTCTCTCTCTTTCTTTGTGAGTCTTGCTAGTGGTTTATCAATCTTGTTTATTTTCTCAAAGAACCAGCTCTTGGTTTCATTGATCTTTTGGATAGTTTTGGGTTTCCATGTCATTAATTTCTGCAGTAAGTTTTATTATTTTCTTCCTCGTGCCTGGTTTTGAGCTCCTTTTGTTGGACTTTTCTAAGATCTTGAGCTGTGAAGTCAGGTTATTTGTGTGGGCCCTTTCTGTCTTCCTGAGAAATGCTTGCAGAGCTATAAATTTTCCCCTCAACACTGCTTTAGCAGCATCCCACAAGTTCTGATAGCTCGTTTCTTCATTCTCATTTCTTTCCAGGTATCTTTTGATTTCTTCCTTGATTTCCTCTTTGACCCACTCATTGTTCAACATTGAGTTGTTTAATTTCGAGGTGTCTGATTTGATTCTCTGTTTCTGTGTGTGATTAACTTCTACCTTTACTGCATCATGGTCTGAAAAAAGAGTTGATACAATTTCTATCCTTCTGATTCTTTTGAGGTATATTTTGTGGCCCAGCACATGGTCTATCTTGGATAGACCATGTGCACTGGGGAAAAAAAAATGTATATTCAGTATTTAGGGGATGTAAGGCTATTAGTCATCTATTAGTCATCTATTACATCCTTTAGTCCTCTCTCTCATTAGACTATTAGTCATATATTACATCTATTAGTCCTCTCACTTCCATTTATTCATTCGAAGCCAGTACTTCCTTGCTGAGTTTTAGTCTGGTTGATTTATCAAGAGGTGATAGGGCAGTGTTGAGCTCTCCGACAAGTATTGGGTTGCTACCAATATTCTCCTTGAAGTCTATTAGCAGTTGTTTTTAAGTATTTAGCTGGTCCCTCATTGGGTGCATGTATGTTTAGAAGGCCTTTGATTCTGTTGAAACGGAAGCGGTCATCGAAGCCCTAGCCAATCAGGGCATTCAAACTCAATACATCAGGATCCTCCGTGAGCTGTATTACAGATTCACTACCAGGATCTCACCATTCTACAAAGAAGTGATCATCGATGTCAAGAGAGGGGTTTGGCAGGGTGATACCATTTCACCGAAACTCTTCAGCACCACCCTCGAGAACATCATGCGACGACTGGAATGGGAAGGAATGGGAGTAAAGATAGATGGTCAGCAACTACACCACCTTCGCTTTGCTGATGACATCATTCTAATAACACCAAACATCAGCCAAGTGGCACAAATGCTGGCCGACTTCAACCTTGAGTGTGGAAAGGTCGGACTCCAGCTGAATCTCACAAAGACAATGTTTATGAGAAACAGTCTCATTCCTGACATTCCATTAGCTCTCAACGAAACGACTATCTCTGAATGCTACAGTTACGTGTACCTAGGTCGAGAAGTCAACGTGACAAATGACCTGGCACCTGAGTTGTGCAGGAGGAAGAGAGCGGCTTGGAACGCCTTCAAGAGCGGCGAAGAAGTAGCTAAGAGGATGAAGAACCTCCGGCTCCGGGCACATCTCTTTGATTCCACTGTTCTTCCTGCATTAACATACGCCTCAGAGACCTGGGTCCTATGAACACAGGATGAGAACGCTACTCGGGTCTCCCAAAGAGGAATCGAAAGAGCTGTGCTTAGAGTATCACGTTTCACTCAAATGAGAGAAAGAATCCAGAGTTCGGACCTTCATCGATGGTCAAGAATCAGGGATGCTATCTCATTTGCCAAGTTGTCGAAAATCAGATGGGCTGGACACATAATGAGATTTGGAGATGACCACTGGACTAGAGCCATTACTGACTGGATTCCACCGGACGTCAAAAGACCGCGTGGCTGTCCACCTACCAGATGGTCAGACTTCTTTGTCAAGACCCTTAACGATTGGTTTGAGGCTCTTCATGTTCCTAGAACAAACAGTCGCCATTGGAATACACTAGCACGCAACAGGGACGAATGGAGACGTTACTGGCACCCACTCGAGCAAATCGATGAGTAATGGGAAGTCAAGTGATCAAGTGATGTTTAGGAGTGTGATTTCTTCCCCTGATTATTAAAAAATGGCCTTCACTGTCGCTTCTAATCTTTTTTAGCCTGAAATCTATATTGTTGAATACTAGTATGGCCACCCCGGCTTTTTTGAGGGAGTTGTTTGCTTGGAGGATTGTTTTCCATCCTTTGATTTTGAGTCTGTGTTTGCTCTGACTATTCAGATGTGTTTCTTGTAGGCAGCAGACAGAATGTTAGCTTGAATTTTTGAATCCACTTTTCCACTATGTGTCTCTTGATTGGTGTATTTAGACCATTAACAATGAGAGATTATTGTCATGGGCTTTTGCGCCATCTTTCTGTAGAGGTTTGTTGTGCTTGTGAGGGCTTTTCTTGTCTTATAGTAGACCCCCTAGTCTTTCTTTTAAGGTTGGTTTTGAGTCAATGAAGTCCCTGAGTTGTTGTTTGTCCATGAAAAAGTGTATAGTTCCTTCAAGTTTGAGTGAGAGTTTAGCTGGATAAAGTATTCTTGGTGAGGCATCATTGATTTTTTTCACTATATTCCACTATTGTCTTCGGATTTGGAAGGTTTCCTCTGATAAGTCTGCTGTAAATCTAGGGGTGCTGTTTTGTGTGTGATTTCCTTCTTTGACCTTGCTGCTTGCAGTATTGTGTCTCTATCCATGGTACCTGTCATTCTGATTATATTTCTTGGAGTCTTTTTTATTAGGGTCTCTTTTAGCTGGTACACTTCAGGCTCCTTGGATCTGGATGCCCGCATTCTCCAACTCTGGGAACAACACGGCAATGATATCTTTAACTATGGCTTTTTTATTGGGGTTGCCTCCCTGTCCTTCTGGTACTCCAGTGATTCTTATGTTGTTCCTCTTGAGTTCTTCCCCTAGGACTCTGACTTCCCTAGGTCTCTGACTCACCCTAGAGCTCTTTTGAGGTCTTTTTTTTTTTTAATTTATTAGTGAAACACCATGAGGTACAGTTGCAGACTTACAAATTTTATTTTGTGCTTGGGTTTCAGTTATACAGTGATCGAATACCCAATCCTTTGCCAGTTCCCATTCTCCACCACCACTGATCCCAGTATCTCTCCCACCCTTCATCCCCCCCATCCCACCCTGTCTCTGTGGCAGGGCATTCCCTTTTGTTCTCTCTCTCCTCTTGGGTGCTGTGGTTTGCAAAAGAGGCATTGAGTGGCAATCATGTTCAATCTATAGTGTACTCTCAGCATGCATCTTCCATCCTGGGAGGATCCTCCCAACCCCCTTTATTTGGTGCTCCCTTCTCTATCTCAGCTGCCTTTTCCCCTAGCATGTGCGGCTGGCCTCCAAGCCATGGAGTAAATCTCCTGGTACTTATTTCGGCTATTCTAGGGTGTTAGTCTCCTATTTTGTTACTTTATGTTCCCCAGATGAATGCAATCTTTCTATGTCTGTCCCTCTCTTTCTGACTCATTTCGCTTAGCATGATACTTTCCATGTAGTACCACTTGTATGTAAATTTCATGACTTCATCTTTTCTAACAGCTACATAGTACTCCACTGTGTAGATGTACCAAAGTTTCTTTAACCAGTCATCTGTTCTCGGGCACTCAGGTTTTTTCCAGTTTCTGGCTATTGTAAAGAGTGCTGCAATGAACAAACAAGTGCAGATGTCACTTCGACTATACATTTTTGCCTCTCTGGGAAATACTCCCAGGACTGGTATTCCTGGGTCAAATGGGAGCTCAATTTCTAATTTTTTGAGAGTCGTCAATACTGTTTTCCAAAAGGGCTGAACCAGTCGGCATTCCCACCAGCAGTGAAGGAGGGTCCCTTTCTCGCCACATCCGTGCCAGCACTGGTTGCTTTTGTTCTTGTGGATGTGGGCCAGTCTCTGTGGTGTGAAATGATATCTCATTGTGGTTTTGATCTGCAGCTCCCTGATGATTAATGATGTAGAGCATTTTCTCATGTGCCTTTTAGCCATTCGCATTTCTTCTTTGGGAAAGAAGAAATGTTGTATGTTGTTGCCTGTAAGCTTTCTGCAGCTCATCTTCAAGCTCACTGATTCTGTCTTCGGCTGTAGTCATTCTACTGTTGAGGGCACCCACTGAGTTTTTTATTTCATCTACCAAATCCTTTATTAGGGACACTTCTGTTTGTAGCTTTCTTATTTCTGCTCTCATTTTTTTCTGTATTTTCTTGGCTGTCAATTCCACTGTTTCTTTCATGCCCTGCTTTAATTTATTGAATGTCTCTTCCACCATTTCTTTGAGTTCGTTGAATATTCTCAACATTTCATCTCTGTATTCTCTATCTGTGAGATTATATTTGTGGGAATTTCCTGATGAGGCGGCAGGACTCTTTTCTTCATCCACTCCTTGCGGGGGGATCTGCACTATTTCTTCATGTTGCTGTGGTACTTTAGAGGTGGGTCCCTTCAGTTCATTATCAGTGACCACCTCTCTCTGCAAGGGAGGATTCTAGATGGACTTGGTCTATGGTGGTCCCTTTTTCCCCTTTAAAAATACTACCTCTTCGGTGCTCCTCTGTGCCTTATTTGGGGCCATTAGTGTAGCTTCAGGAGATGCATTCTTTTTCACTGGGATTGTTCAATTCTTTGTGTTCACTGTTATTTTAGGTTTGGGGGGAGTGCTTTGATTGAAATAGGCTAGTGGACTATTGACCGAATGTGATTGGGATAGCCAGGATGTCTCCTTCAGAATTAGGTAATGGAGGCTGAGCTGTGAGTGCAAAACGCTGGGAAAGGAAAAAATAACTGTGGCTGCCCCAGAGGCCACACCCACAGCTGCTTCACCTGTGCAGAGAGCGGAGGGTCACTTCAGTGCCTGTGTGGGGTTTGGAGCCCAGTTCTGGCGCTCCTGGGGCTAGCAGGAATTCCCTCAGAGGAAACATTTTTTGATCATTCTTTTAGAAAATTATTTATAACAAGCAGTTATCACTGTCACTGTCCTCCCGTTGTTCATCGATTTGCTCGAGCGGGCCCAGTAACGTCTCCATTATGACACTTGTTACTGTATTTGGCATATCGAATACGACATGGGTAGCTTGCCAGGCGTTGCCATGCGGGCGAGAAACTCTCAGTAGCTTGCCGGGCTCTCCGAGAGGGGCGGAGGAATCGAACTCGGGTCGGTCATGTTGGTCGCTTGTGAGGCAAAAGCCTTACCCGCTGTGCTATTGCTCCAGCCAACAAGCAGTATAAAATAAATTATTGAGGGCCTCCTCTGGGGCAGGCTTAAGGGGTGGTTGGGAAAATTGGAGACAATGGTGGTGGGAAGGTGCAGTGGTGATGGGATTGGTATTGATATATTGAATGTCTATAACAAATAGTCATGATAACTTTGTAAACCACAGTGTTTATAAAAGGTGTAAGGGGAAAATAAAAAAAAAACATAAGGTTGCTTGATTGTAACATCTCAAACTATAATCCTGCCCATTGTATAATACCAACAGGACCTCTCTTGACCCAGCCTTATTCATTCACTTCTGTATCATCTCTGACTTCTTTTTATTTGATGGTTTGGGGTTAATCCGTTGGTTTGTCTGTTTGTTTTTAGTTTGGGGCCACACCAGCACCGCTCAGGGCTTACTCCTGGTTCTGTATTCAAGGATCACTCCCAGTGGTGCTTGGGGAACCACACGGAATGTCAGGGAATTGAACCTGGGTTGACCACATGCAAAACAGAGTGCCCTGCCTGCTGTACTATCCCTCTGACCCCGTGTTTGTCTGTCAGGTTTGGGGAGAACACCAGGGGTGCTCTGGGGCTTCTCCTGACTCTGTGCAGTGGGATTCCTCCTGGTGGTGCTCATGGGACTATGCCAGGTAGGAACAAAACTCATTCCTCCTGCATGTAAAACATGTGCTCAGCCCACTGAGGTCTTTCTCCTGCCCCTCTATGAACGACTTTGCTGCAATGAAGGCAAAGCAGAGCAGAGGTGCTGGGTCAAATATGGTCAGCAAAGCCTAAATATTTACTATCCAATCCTTTGCTTTAAAAACCAATTCTTGGTCTGCAACTTGTAGAATTCAGCTACATCTCCCTTCTCAGTAGATTTTCTCAGATCTAGCTTACTCATTCCTCTTTTATGTTCTGTGTTTTCCATTAGTCATTTGTGTAATGGATCTCATACATTCATTCTCTCAAGGGGATTCTCAAAAGTCCTCCCCAGAAACCTCTCAGGTTTTCTCTTCTCTCTCAGACATCATCTTCCTTCCCTTCATCCCACTTCATACCAATCAAACTCCATCTTGTTTTGGGTTGGTCCATTTGAAGTCTACTTAGATTATTTTCAAAACTTCATTTTCATGTTATTTCTAATTTCACTAAAACTATTTTCCACAGTGTTAATGTTTTACTATTCCTCTCTGCCCCTTGTTGCCTACTAGCTTAAAAATTATAAAACAAAATAAATATGTATTACTCTTAGAAATGTATCCAAGCTGTCCCAGTATGAAGGAACATTAGGAGAATAATTTTTATGATTAGCCTATATGACAGGTTTTATTAAGTCATCAAAGCATTTTTAAGGACTTGCTTACTGCCACAGAGTCAGGGTAAGGTGTTTCCCTCCCAGTTGGCATCCATGGCTGACCCAAGTATAATACCAGGCACCACATATGGCCCAGATCACCACCAGAAGTGGCCAGACCTAGGAATAAGTCTTGAACACAACCAGGTGAGCCCCACAAAGAAAACCCCTACACAGATCTTGTTTACAGTATTAAACAACTTTATAGGTAGAATAAGTGTAATATAAAGCTGAATCTTGATTGAATTAGAGCACTATCAATTCCACTATCAAAACCACCATGATGTTTGATGTTTCTCATTAAATGAGAAGAGTCCCATAGCTGCCAATCTGTCTTCTCCCTTTATTAAGATTTCATTTAAGGGGCTGGAACGGTAGCACAGCGGGTAGGGCGTTTGCCTTGCACGCAGCCAACATGGCCAACACAGGTTCGATTCCCAGCATCCCATATGGTCCTCCCCCGAGCACCGCCAGTAGTGATTCCTGAGTGCATGAGCCAGGAGTAACCCCTGAGCATCGCCGGGTGTGACCCAAAAAGCAAAAAAAAAAAAAAAAGATTTCATTTAAGCAGTTCCTCAAGCTACCCCAGACAGTGGCACCCTTCTGGCCTTATTTCCTTTCTGAAGCCACCCTTCCTACCGGCTGGCTCCCCAATCTAGTGTCATGGACCTCTATTCACATGATGTTCATCTGTGGCCTACTTGGAACATCCTGGAGTCCAGCCAGGGGCATATGGCCTACAGCTTTAAAAAAAAAAAGCTGATTTAAAAGGAACTTCTGGAGTCAGGAAGTTAACTTAAAGAACTGGAGTTAATGCTTTGCGTGCAGCTCCCCAGGTTCGATTCCTGGTTTTGGGTGGTCCCTTGACTTCTGTGCTTGGAGTAATCTCCAAATCCCCCCTACCCCTGCCACACACACACACACGCATACACACACACACACACACACACACGGAACTCTCAGCCACTTTCTGCTATTATTTGTATATCAATCTAAATTCTGACAGGAAATTACATTGTCTATGAAATTGTTTTTTTCGAAAAATGTCCAAAATCATTTTGAGAAAGAATATTTCCTTATAATATGATTCTGTATAACTGTTTTATTTCCCTTCTTTCAGATTAATTTTCCCCAGGGAATGTGTGGTCAGATTTAATTCACCTTACAAACAATGTTGGTTATTCAAATGAGAAATTATAATCTGCGCACCATCGCAGAATAGCCAGAGGCAGTGGCGTCCATACACATTTCAGCCAATACACTACAGGTCCCTTATCCGTGGAGGTAAAAGCAGGGCCATATATAATTTATTAGTATTCTCTCTCTCTTTCTAATTGCCTTCCAGTAGAGTTGCAGAAAGAATTCTCTCTGTTCTGTCTCCCAGGGGTGGAGGGAGCCTTTGTTACATCTCAACTATAAGCTACATATGAGTTGCAGCTTTTGCAATAGAGCATTAATTGGAAGCAATTATCCAATTATACCAGCTGTGACTATGCTGTATAGTGAATATTTACCAAGAATAGCTAGCATTTAGCAGATGATTTAATATAGCAGCCTGGCATAATAAATCTGCAACTGACACTCCAATCGCATAGCTGATGTCTTCAACGACTGAACCATTCAGGAGTACACATGGGTGCAGGTCGGTGCAGAAGACAATGACAATAAAACTAAATTAAGACTTGAAATTAATTAAACAAAATTAGGCTTGATTCCTCCCCACCCCCCAGCAATGCAAACATGTGTGATATCGCTTTTAGAAGTAATCAAAGAACCTGTTTGTTACCTCCAATGAGTGAGATTTCTCCAACTGTTTGATTTTTAAAAGATGTGTTTCAACTTTAATCAAATTTTTTCTCATCTTTTGATGTCTTTGGTATTTGCCCTGAAGTCTTATTATAGCTCTGTCCTTGAAACCGATGCTTTGGAACCACTTTAGGTACTTCTCAGATAAGCACCAAGAAGAACCTGCCTTGTGTGAAATTCCACTCTACAAACCTAGAGTGTTGGTAATGAGCTGCAGGCTAGTCATTTTCTGCCTGTAATTTATTCAGCTTCTCAAGTGCTGACCAAGTGCTGGGGGGAGGGGCGCGGATGGCTTTGGTTGGGCCAGCACTGATGAAACCGGCGTGAAGACAATCCATATGCTGTCAAGGAATATTGTTATAACAAAAATCCACTGCTAACATCTGCAGAATCGGCTCTGCAGGAGGGGGGAAGGAGAACCTGTTCCCTCGGCTCTATATTAAAGAAACAAAACAAAGGAACCCAAACACTTTGCTCTAACTCTCGAGTCATTTTATTGGTGCCTCTTGACAAAGAGATGCCCTGCCTCTTCTGAGCATGACGTCACCTTTGTCCAATCATAACCTTCCTGCTCGGAGCGGGCCGAGCTCTCTGGAGACAAGGTGAGTGACAGCAGGAGGCAATGGCAGCAGTCACTAGGCAACACACTCCAGCCTAGGGGTGGAGAGAATCTGCGAGCGTTTTTAACCCTCAAGCCATCGGGCCTCTTGCTGCTGATGCGGCAGTAACCACCGGACAAAGCCCTAACAAACCAGCACTCGTGCAGCTTTGGCTGGAGCACGGTTTCCAAGGGCCAGCCGAGCGCTCCCTGGGCAACCCTGGAGCCCGGCTGGGAAAGCTTGTGTCCGAGGGGGGCATTTTAAAAAGCCCTAATTAGCAAGTCACGCAGAAGCAGCGCGCGCATCTCCGGCGTGCTTAGGACTGCGGCTTGGCCCGCGGCTCCTGGGAAGCGGGCTGTGGGCAGGTGTGTGGTCTGCGCCGGGAAGTCACGGTCCACGGCTGTGCAGCTGGGCAGGTGTGTGGCCTGTGCCACGGAAGCCACGATCCACGGCCGTGCAGCTGGGCCGGTGTGTGCCTGAGCCACGGAAGCCACGTTCCAGGGGTTGGTTAAGCCACTTGACACGGGTCTGCGGGACCGGGCAGGTGTGCGGGCGAGTGTGTAGTCAGTGCTCGGGAAGCCACAGTTACAGGGGTTGATGAGGTTACGTTACAAGGCCGTGGAGCTGAGCAGGTGTGTGGGCAGGTGTATGGACAGGTGGACGGTCAGTGAGCAGGAAGCCACATGGGTCAGTGAAGCCACGTTCCGCGGTCGGTGGAGCTGGGCAGGTGTGTGGTCTGTGTGCGGGAAGCCACCTGACACGGGTTGGTGATGTCACGTGACACGGGTCCTCGGAGCCGGGCAGGTGCGTGTGGCCGGTGCTCTGGAAGCCATGTGACACGGGTCAGCAGAGCTGGGAGCAGCCTCTGTGTTCTCGGTCACCCAGCTTGGCTTGGGAAGTGTGGAGGAAGATTTCTAACGCAATTTGGGTTTGTGTTTTGAGGGGCCAACCTGGCAGTGCTCCGGGACATGGGGCACGAGGGATAGAACTCAGGTCAGCCCTGTGCAAGGCAAGAGTCCTACCCCTGTCCTCTGGCCCTCGAATACGGTCTCTGTCTGATAGTAGCGCGTTGGGATCTGCCTGCCTGGAGGGAGCGATGTTTACCAGTTTGCGCTGGAGACTCTTGGCTGAAGGCCCCACAAATACTTCTTATTTTTCCAGCTAGTCCAGCTAGAAAGTTTGTCCAAGAGTCCCTGCTCTTTGACCTGATCCTGTCAGTCAGGAAACAGCACCGAGTCAGGCGTGGCCAAGTAAGCCAGGTGTGACCAGGTTAGCTCCTTGACACTGTTTCTGGTTGTCTCCAGAAAAACCAGCTTTTAGAACTGCTTTGAGGAGGAGTTTTTGTGCATCAGAGAAACCTAATCATTGAACTTCCCCCTCCACTCCCAGATACACCATATGAATATTTCCATAGGAAGGGAAATTTTTGTTTTTTAAGCGGGGTAATACATCAGTTGGCATGACTCAGTGAGTTCCTTAGGACAACAGGTACCTAGTGTGTCCTCAAACAGCAGGTGATACATCAGGAGTGCTCCAAACACTAGTGAGTGGGTCCAGTATAATCTATTAATGAGATTCATTTGTGGGAATTGAGCAGAAGAATTGTCTGATTTGGTGGAAACTCTAACTACGTAGTAAAGCACCCATTTTGCAGTTAAGGAGGCAGACCAGCAACTAATCAATTCCTCTCTCTAGTTAGAAAGTGTAACCAGGTTTGTCACTGTGAAGTCAGGTCAAGGTGGAGATTCATTTAGGTTGTAGTTGAGTACAAAGATGAATTTCGTTGACCTTGTCTTATCTGGTATCATTTAATATGACCTGAATATGTTGGTGCTAATATGTTTGATGACCATATTTATGTAAAAAGGAACATAAAATAAGAGATTTCAAAAAAAAGGGAGATTTTATAACACAATCCCTCAAAAAAAAGATGTCATAGTGGCTGTGAATATTTATTGACAAAATAAGGCAAAAATTCTTAGAAATAGAGTACTAGACAATCACAATTATAGTTAAAGTTTTAATTATCCTCTGAATATATATAATCCCAGAATCAAAATAATTTAAAAAGTTTAAAGTATATATTTCAAAACAATTGAATTAATAAATGCACAAAATTTTTTTTAATTTTTAAATTTTTATTAGTGAGACACCATGAGGTACAGCTGCAGACTTACAAATTTTTGTGCTTGGGTTTCAATTATACAATGATCAAATGCCCATCCCTCCATCAGTGCCCATTTCCCACCACCACGGATCCCAGTGTCCCTCCCACCCCCCATCCTGCCCATCCCACCCTGCCTCTGTGGCAGGGCATTCCCTTTTGTTCTCTATCTCCTTTTGGGTATTGTGGTTTGCAAAAGAGGCACTGAGTGGAAATCATATTTGGTCTATAGTCTACTTTCAGCATGCATCTCCCCTCCTGGGAGGATCCTCCAAACACCCTTTATTTGGTGCTCCCTTCTCTATCTGAGCTGCCCTTTCCCCTAGATTGCCCGGCTGGCCTCTAAGCCATGGAGTAATCCTCCTGGTACTGATCTCGGCTATTCTTGGGTGTTAGTCTCCTATTTTGTTACTTTATGTTCCCCAGATGAATGCAGTCTTTCTATGTCTATCTCTCTCTTCCTGACTCATTTCGCTTAGCATGGTACTTTCCATATAGTACCACTTGTATGTAAATTTCATGACTTCATCTTTTCTAACAGATACATAGTACTCCACTGTGTAAATGTACCAAAGTTTCTTTAACCAATCATCTGTTCTCAGGCACTCAGGTTTTTTCCAGATTCTGGCTATTGTAAAGAGTATGCACAAAAAAATTTGTATCTAAAATCTATATATAGTGGTCAAGTCGATGTTTGAAAAGGTGAAAGTTACATGGTCTCATTCACTAATCACAGTGAAACAAAGCAAGAAATTTGGGGTGCAGGAAGGAGCTTTCTGGTCTAAGGAGATGAACCTAAGGGCTGGAGCCACATGGATTGCATGCAGGAGCCCCAGGATGGATCCCTGGCTCACGACCCCCTAGCAGCACCAGAAGCGACTCCCAGGTATCATACAGGAGTACCCCTGAACACTACTGAATATGTCCTCCAAACAAACAAAAGCAACATTTCCTTCCATCAAAAATTAAATTACTTAGAAATACTCATATGAATTTAAGACAGGGATAATTTAGACACTAACAAATGAAAATGCACAGCAAAACATATTAGAGGGAAATGAATAGCTAAATGTTTTTAATCACTGTCACTGTCACTGTCCTCCCGTTGTTCATCGATTTGCTCGAGCGGGCCCAGTAACGTCTCCATTGGATACTTTGTTGTTACTGTGTTTGGCATATCGAATACGTCACGGGGAGCTTGCCAGGCTCTGCCATGCGGGCGAGATACTCTGGGTAGCTTGCCGGGCTCTCCGAGAGGGGCGGAGGAATCGAACTCAGGTCGGCCATGTTGACTGCGTGCAAGGCAAACGCCCTACCGCTGTGCTATCACTCCAGCCCGTGGCACAATGGATAGCGCATTGGACTTCTAGAGGCTGAAGGCATTCAAATGTTTTTAATAAAATCATAATATATAAAATATATAAAAACATATAAGATGTGGGCAGAGAGACAGTAAAATGAGTAGGGCATTTGACTTGCATGTGGCAGATGCAAGTTTGACCCCTGGCACCAGTATGGTATACCAAGCCTACCAGAAGGGATCCCTGAGCACAGAAGCAGGAGTAAGTCCTAAGCACTTCTGGGTTGGGGGAGGAGGAGGAGAAGGAGGAGGAGGAGGAGGAGGAGAAAGAGGAGGAGGAGGAGGAGGAGAAAGAGGAGGAGGAGGAGGAGGAGAAAGAGGAGGAGGAGGAGGAGGAGGAGAAGGAGGAGGAGGAGAAGGAGAAGAATACAACGACCCAGAATCTAGGACCCTAATGTCCAAGAACAACAAATGACTGGATAAAGAAACCATAGTACATCTACACAATAGAATACTACACAGCCACCAGGAAAAACAAAGTCATAAAACTTTCTTATACATGAATGGACATGGAGAGTATAATGCTAAGTGAAATGAGTCAGAAGGAGAGAGGAGAGAGACAGACATTGAATGATTGCACTCATTTGTGGGACATAAAAAAGTAGGAGACTAATATCCAAGGACAGAATAAAAAAGGGCCCAGGAGGACCAGTCCATGGTTGGAAGTCTGCCTGCCTCAAGTATAGGGTGTCAGAGGGCAGTTAGGATAAAGAAGGACCACTGTGACAATCATAATTGAAAATAATCACTCTGGACAAGAACTACTTCAATCCATAATGCTCAGAAGGAGAGAGTGAGTGAAAGAGAGAGAGTGAGAGAGAGAGAGAGAGAGAGAGAGAAGAAAAGTGTTGCCATAAAGGCTGACTGGTAACACTGGTCATGGAAAATGTGCACTGGTGAAGGGATGGGTTTTGAAACTTGTATGAATCCTAATCATGAACAGCTCTGTAACTGTGTATCTCAAGGTGATTCAATTGAAAAATAAACAGAAAAATAAAAGAATAGAGTTCCAGAGCAGAATGTGCAGCTCATTTCATATAAATTAAACATGCATTTCAGGCTGGAGCAATAGCACAGCGGGTAGGGCGTTTGCCTTACACGTGGACGACCTGGGTTTGATTCCTCTGCCCCTCTTGGAGAGCCTGACAAGCTACCGAGAGTATCTCGCCTGTATGGCAAAGCCTGGCAAGCTACCTGTGACGTATTTGATATGCCAAAAACAGTAACAACAAGTCTCACAATTTGTTGTGAGATGTTACTGGTGCCCGCTCGAGAAAGTTGATGAACAAAGGGAGGACAGTGCTACAGTGCTTTTCATATGTGTTTATATATGCATCAAGACATTGAACTATTTCTTCATCCCTTTTTGTTGTTTTGGTGTCACACCTAGCATCATTCAGGACTTACTCCTGGCAGGGCCTGGGGGACCCTGTGGGGTGCCAGGGATTGAATCCCTGTCAGCCAGTTCAAGGTAAATGTGCTACGCACTGTACTATCACTCCAACCCCTCACGTTCCTCCTGAAGAAGTACAAGAGGACTAGTTCATTTGATGGCCTAGTTCTGAGTCACAAAGCTCAAAGTCCTTCCTAAAATGTCTTTGTTTCTTCCATCTTCCTAAATTTACTTTTTAAAGTCACTTAATACCATGTGATGAATTATTTTGTTTAGGCTAGCTAGAACAGATTCTATTCTTACAGCAACACTCTGAACAATACAGAGTGTCTTTAACAACCACCACAAAAATAGTGGCTCATAAATTAGGCTACTTTACAGACATTTTAAAAACTGTGGTGGCATTGTTTTAGTAAGTAAAGCATTGGGGCTGGAACAACAGTACAATAGCCAACTGGGGTTTGATCCCCAACATCCCAGATGGTCCCCCAGCATTGCCAAGAGTAATTTCTGAGTGCAGAGCCAGGAGTAACCCTTGAGCACCACAGGGAATGGGAAAAAATTAATAAAAAAAGTAAAGCATAGGGGGCCTGAGAGATAGCACAGCGGGGAGGGCGTTTGCCTTGCATGTGGCCGACCCGGGTCTGATTCCCAGCATCCCATATGGTTCCCTGAGCACCACCAGGAGTAACTCCTGAATGTGGAGCCAGGAATAACCCCTGTGCATCGCCAGGTGCGACCCAAAAAGAAAAAAAACGATAATGGAAGTGGTTGTCTGTGTTGACTAAGGAAAACAGTGGCTTAAAAATAAGTGAAAGCAAAACAAAACAGTAGCAAAGCAGCATTCTTCTTGTTAAGATTGTGTTTGATCAGTTTTTCCGAGAGATCATGAAAGAACTTACAACAGGGACCCAGGGAACCAAAGACTTTGAGTATGTTGGAAGTGTTGGTGAGGGAGTCCAGGAATGCCCCCCTCCCCAAGGGGGTCCCTATTCTGATCCCTGGAATCTGTCACTATGTCACCATCGATGTCAAATAGAATTTGAAGTAGCAGAAAGAGCTAAATTTTCTAGAGGTGAGAGTGATAGTTCAGCGGGGAGGGTGTTAGCCTAGCACGTGACTGACCCAGATTGGATCCCTGACATCCCATATGGTCCCCAAAGCACTGCAAAAGTGATCCCTGAGTGCAGAGCCAGGAGTAACCCCTGAGCATTGCCTCTAGGTGTGACCCAGAAAAGGAAAAAAGGAAGAGCTAAATCTTCTAATCAACTGATTTTTAAAGTACAGAGATTCTCCTGGGTTATTGGGATGACCAAATGTCATTGCTAAGCCCTAAATTGTGGAAATGGGAAATGGGTTGGCTTGGGCAAGGGCAGGGAGCCAGGAGCCAACACAGGCAGCAAAGAACGCGCCTCTGTGGACAAGGCAGGGCCTCCCGCCACATTCCACACACTGACGGTCCTGCCAGTGCTTTGATCTCAGCACAGTGAGGCCGTGGTCCAAGTTCTCCCCTTCAGAGGACAGATTAGCATGATTTAAGTAATGTACTCGTGCTGGTCTGCTGCAGGATCAATAGAAGTTACTCTCTTTACAAACAAATAACTTGATCGCTGAGTGAGAACATGTCTCTTAAGATATCCCTCCAGAGTAACATGGAAGTGTGAGACAGCATTACTTTCTGGGCCACCTTTGGTCATTCTCCAGTGAAGCTAAAAGGTAAAAAATAAGTCCATCACCTCTGTAATGATTCATTTCCGTGAGTATGAGGTCTTAAAATATACTATAGGATTAAGAGAAATTACTTGCCTGTTGAACCTTTTAAACTTTCCCTTACTTTTCCAAAATTAGTAACTGACATATGCCAGCACCTTGCTAATTAACCAGTGACATAACTGAACCTTCCTCGCTCTTTCCCAGTGGTAACTGTAACTCAGATGCTGGCTGCTGGGCTGCCCTTATGTCCTCTGTTTTATTTTATTTGGGGGGGAGGGTGGGTGGGATTGGGTATCTACTTTGGTAGGGGGGCAGCATTTGGCCGCACTTGGTGGTGTTCCTTACTCCAGGAATCACTCCCAGTGATGCTCAGGGGACCATGTGTGGTTCTGGGGGCCTGAGAGATAGCACAGCAGGTAGGGCTACCACCTACCAACCCCTGGGGGTGGGGAGGAGGGTCATCTCAAATAAAATCGTGGGAAGTAGCATTCTACTGAAGTAGAGTTGACCCAATTCTATCTGGGTATATTGAGAAACTAAAATAGCATCACTGGTATTTCCAGATCTTCTGAGTCTGAGGTAGACTGGGCTGTTGTTATTTTAGCTAGAAATGCTGTTTTGTCTTGCTCCTGGTCCCCCTTTAGATGCTTCCTTTCCAATCCTTCTTCATCCTCCCCAGTACCACTAAGCAGCTAGACCACATCCATGCTGGTCTTAATCAAAAGCTGGTGCTGAGAGGGTTAATCTGTACAAACACAGATCTTGCTGCTCATAGCAGCGACGAGTCCTAGTGGGCACCACAGCACCGGAGATTTCTCCGGGCCCCATACCAAGCTGATTTCACCGGGATGCCCAGACGGAGCAGGTGCAGTCTCCCCGCCTTCTCCAGATGGAATCCTTGTGACCATGAGCTTCTACAAGCAAGGCTCCAGTATGTGGGTGTCAGGACTAATTCTCCAAACCACATTGGAATAGCTCCCTACAGAGATGTCTCTGAAACTGAATCATTTATAGTTTAGAATGTCAGAAGTGCGCAGCCGCTTATGCAGCCACATAACCTTTCATGATACTCAAAGTGAGCAATGAAAAATAAATGATCTAGTATCTGCCTCTGGAAGGCAGGCTTGAATGGTGGTGGGAAAATTCAAGCAAAATATAATTCCCAAGTAGAGAGAGAGTATCTGAGCAGTTGTCTGCCATAGAGGCAGGGTAAGGACTGGGATGGAAGTCAGGAGGGGGGGACAATGGGGACATTGGTGGTGGAAAGTTTGCATTGGTGGAGGGATGGGTGATTGATCAATTGTATAGCTAAATCTCAAAGATGAAAGCTTTTTAATTGTATCTCTTGGTGGCTCAATAAAAAATTTTTTAAAAATCTGCACACAGACCACCACTTCCGGTTGGGTGTTAGGATTCTTTCCTGTTCAGTGTATGTTGACCATGTGTGGATAAGGGACATCATTTCCTGGGGGCTCCAGTTTCCTGCGCTGACCCCTGGCTGCCCCTCTTCTTCTCGGGACCCCTTTCCCTTTTCACTGAAACTCCTCCGAGCCCCAGTAGCAACTCGCTTCCTAGGGAGAACACTTACTGTGACCGGGTCTCTCATGAGGCTCAGCTCTTTCCCAAGAGCCAGAACTTTCTAACAAAGCTTTCCCTGGAAGGGTGGGGCGCCAGGGCAGCACAGATATCATCCTGAGAGCAGCTCTTTGGTCAGCTGCTGGCAACGATTACTCTCTCCCCCTATTTAAGCAGCTGATAAAACCTTTCACATTGACAGGAAATGTCTATTTTAGAATAATATTAAGCTCATCTTCATTTTTGAAATGAAATGCAATAAGAAATCCCCTCAAAATACTCTGTGGCATAGGGGCTCCTTCACAACATCTGTCCCAAAGGCCCAGACACAGAGGACCAGCCAGAGGGATGAGGAGGAAGTCTTGGAAGGATTCGGCACCACTAGCCCTGTCTTCCTGGCTCGGGGGTTCCAAGCTCATGCAGGTTTGTGTGGAGAAGAGCTTCCTTTTAAGCAGGACAGAACCAGGTATCCTAATGATCAAGTAAGACTGTCCAGAGGACTCATAGGGACTTGGCAAAACTTTGAGAGCTGGCTGTGTCTTCCTCCAGAGGCAGAACAATGGTAAATCCAGAGGAAATGTAGGAAAAAAGAATCACTTGCTTCATTATTACACTCATACATTGTTCAGTGAAATGGTAATGAATATGAAGAAGTTTCCAAACATTGGATCATATCACCCTCCTATAGAAATAAAATGACTATATGTCAACCTTGTCATAGAATTCTTGATATATAATAAAATTCTTCATGTGTTAATGATCATGATATTTCTGTTTGTCTGGGGCCAACACGCAGAGGTGCTATGAGCTTATTCCTGGTTCTGTGCTCAGGGATCACTCCTGGTGGGGCTCTGGAGACCCTATGGGGTGCCAAAGATGGAAAGCAGATTAGCCATATGCAGGGCAAGCGCCATGCCAGCAACACTGGTTCTGACACCATCACTATGATTATAACTGTTATTTTATACCTGATTTTCATTGAAAGACATATCCTAAATATATATTTATGTCAATAAGTACAATTATGAGGTCACACTGCATGTTCACAAATGTATCCTATTTACAACATGCATGCTCCATAGTTGGTAATCAATATACAGTTGTGACATGAATTATTTCAAGTAGATGTAAAGTGTAGTCGGCACGTGCTGATCCATTGATTTCCTAATATTAGGGTACATTGAAAGCAACCAAATTTATTTGGTTTCTAATTTCTATTATAATCCAGGCACTAACAAATATCCTTCTATTTTTATCTTTGCATATATTCTTCTTTCCTTGGGATAGACTATTAAAGAAGAATTGCTGGCTCCAAGGATATGGACATTCCATCAAATACTTGGAATTTGATGCCAAACTGCCTCGGGTTGTGATTTTGAAGGTTATGGAAAAATAAAAAATTTCCAAGTACAGAGGTTATTTTTATTATCGTTTCATATCTGGAGATTTCCCAGTTCTTAGCATTTTGGTATGACTTCAAAGCAAGAAAAAATTATCTAAGATTCAAAATAAAAACACATTTCAGGAACTTTTTCTCAGGCAGAATTGACTGCCTGAGATTGAAGGAAAAACAGGGCCTTCAGCATTAATGCCTAACCTGCGACCAGAAGCTGAATATCGTGTGTGTTTGAGACCCGAAATTCAGTCACTCAAAAAGACTTCCTGCCTCATCCGTCCCCTGTCCACTCTTTCCTGCTTCTTCATGAAAGGACTGATATCATTAGAATCAGCAAAGCACCCACGTGAAAACTTCCCTTTCTAGCCTGCTCTGAAATCAGGAGTAACTCAGGCGACATCACAGCAGTGGCTGGTGAGACTTCTCTCGGAAGGCCCCTGAAGGACAGGGATTCATTTTTCTGACCTCCCGACTCTGGTCCTACCTCTCCCCAGGGGTCACAGTCACCATAGCTGGAGTCCCAGCTCTTGTTTGGGGGCTATAAACTTGAGGAAAGACATCAGTTCTCACCATGTTGGAGCAGACAAGATGGGAGCTCCGAATATATGCAAGTGTGCCGGAGACCAGCTTTACTAGAGAGAAAGACAAAGCCCCATCTGGTTGACGCTGTTACCATGTGAGGCCAAAGGTAATTGTTACCAGAAGGACTTTGGGGTGACTGACACCAAGGGGACTACGCTGACCCCTAGGAGCTTGGTGGGAAGGAAGGGATTATGGGGATTTTATGGTCAAACTTGCAGGCTATCGAATGTAGCCTGCCCACAGGGCAGAGTCTGGCAAACTCCCCGTGGCGTACCAAATATGCCAAATACCAATAACAATGATGGGTCTCATTCTCCTAAATAGCCTTGAATATAATCTCAGGGCAAGGATGAAAGAGACGTTACTGGGGCCTGCTCGAGGCAATCGACGAATAACAGGATGATGAAATGAAATGAAATGAAATGGTCACAGTACACAGGCCATGGCAGTAATACCTGTATCTAGTAGACAAGACCATAGGTGTTATGTTGGCATAAATTTGAAACACCACTCCCTTGGGCCAGAAAGACAGTTCAATGCTTGCCTGGAACATATGGGCCCTGGTTTTATTCCTGGTACCCCACATAGTCCACCGAGCCCACCAGGCGGTAGCCCAAAGTGCAGAGCAAGCACTGCTGGGCATGGCCCCAAAACCCCAAAAAATAGATAAATAAACTACTACCCCCATCAAAATTATTTATAATTACCTATACCTTCATTACATTTTGCATATAATCCAAATATGTTTTGCATATTAGGTAGACCTAGTTTCCCAAGAAGGAACCACAAAAACAAAATGTCCTGTGAACTTTGTTGTCTTTTGAACTTTACTGGGATCCTTTCACTGTTGGTTGCTTCCGGTAGAGCACATTGTGGATGGGCCATTTTGCGTGGGCTATATGAATAGTAATGACGTGATTTTCTTATTTTACCTGCTGAGCCTGTAAGATCCAAGCATTTCCATATTAAAATACAAATTAGTTCATTACAAATAACTGCCCTTTTACTTCTCCTAGTCAAGGCATCATGTTGATTGGGTTTCTGAGAAGGCGTGTGTCTGTCTCTACATTATCCATCCTCTGTGGCCCGTGCTCTCTGGATATCTTCAACAAGGTGGAGGGCATTGGTTTGGCCAGAGTGTCTCTCTCTGTCTGTCTGCCTCTGTCTCTCTGTCTCTGTCACACACACACACACACACACACACACACACACACACACACACACACACACAATGCCTTCTTTGCTTTCGTGCTGAGCGGCAGTAAGCACTGGCTCTGGAGACCTGTCCTTCAGGCCAGCGGGGATGATCTCCATGTCCACCGGAGGGTGATCCTGCTTCAGACACGAGGCAGGTGGGCACCTTACCTGCAGTGTCCTTCAGAGTTCGTCAGCTCGGAGAGACGCCGAGGAATCCAGGGTCTCCCGCCGACAGTTCAAGACGCTTTGCTTTCTGAGCAGACCCAGAACTAGGACGGAATTGTCTGTTGGGGGGGGGGGGGGGTGAGGCGGTTCTGTTACTCCAGTGATGCAGAAAGGAAGGGGGAGGGGGAGGAGGAGGAAGCACCGCGGCCATCTGGGGCAGGAAGGGTGCCAGGGGACGCGGCACCCCCGAGGGCTGAGCCTGCTCGCAGGCTGGCCGGCCGGACTCCGCGGGGCCTGCACTCGCCCCATGCCACTCCAACTGGAGCAGATAATCGGCGAGCCGGCTCTGGGCGCGGGAAATGTGTGCAGATGGAGCCGGTGGAGTGGAACGGAAGAATGGGCACCAGCTGATGGCATCTTGTGCCAAGGAGTGTGCCACAAAGCCGCAGTGTCTCCTGCTCAGCGAGCCCAGGCCCAGGGCATCTCCCGGGAGGAGTGGCCAGAGCTGTGGGCTGCCGGTGACTCTCAGACCGACCCCTGCCACTGGCCTCCAGCAGCTTTGCAACTCTGGGCAGACTCAGCCTCTGTGTGTGTCTCTGTCTGTCTGTCTCCTCATCAAGTCCATTGAAGGAGCCCCGAGAGAGCATCCCGTGAAGGTGCTGGGGGTCTCCTGAGCATCGCCAGGGGGCACCGCCGAGCCCAGAGCCAGGTGTGGCCCCATCTCAAGAAAGGGACCGGTTCACTCCACTCCGTCCACCCTAGAGAAGGACTCAGGTGTCCCCTGTGGGGGTAAGACTGTGGCAAAGGCCATGCCCTATTTTCTCAGTCTCTCCTGCAGGAAGACAAGTCCCAGCACTTCAGTCCCTGCCAGCCCGGATGCATTTCAAGTCACTTTCCCTTCTGGCTAGGAAGCACCTGGGCCAGACCTTCCCGCCCACCCTCGGCTCATCCTGTGGTGGAGTGGGGGGGCCTCGGTAGGCACTGTTGAGAGGGGGGCCGTTGCCAGGACAACAGAGACCCAGCTTGCAACGATGTCATTATTTCTGAGGCCATCAAGAGAGAAGCTGGTGCAGACCGGCGGCTGCAGGGACTTCAGGGCAGTCTCGTCTAGCTATTTTGGGGAGTCTGCATGCCTAGAAATGCCTTCACTATCAAATGTGTTCAGGTACAGAAAGAAGATGAGGGCCAGTCAGGGACCCACCAAGGATCCCTTTTAGATTTTGTCTTTGGTGGTGTGGGGGAGGGGGCGAAGGGGGAGTGTGGTATTGGGTATTAAACCCAGAATCACACATATGCAAGGCCAGTACTCTAGTGCCAAGCCACATCGCTGGATGAAAGCATCTCCACTGGGAAGATTCATCCTCACTTTTCCTTGGTGGGGAAGACTGTTTCCTGGAGATTTTCTTTCTTTTCTTTTCTTTTTTCTTTTTGGGTCACACCCGGCGATGCTCAGGGGTTACTCCTGGCTCATGCACTCAGGAATTACTCCTGGCAGCGCTCAGGGGACCATATGGGATGCTGGGAATCGAACCTGGGTCAGCCACATGCAAGGCAAATGCCCTACCCACTGTGCTATTGCTCTAGACCCAGATTTTCAGCTTGAACTGCAAGTCACCCCACTGCCCCCATGCCCATGGGTGCCTATCTGCAGGTAAAAGACCGCTGTACTCCTCACCCAACTTTCTTTGTCCAGGAAGATGTAGAAGAGAAACCAAAACTGTTACCCCAAAGCAAGCGCCTTTCAAAGTATCAGTATGGCAAGGGACATATTTAACAAAATTACCAAAGCACATCTAATATCCATTTGTTACTGACATTATTCTTAATATTTTGCTTTGAGCCTGGATTAATTTTTCATGATCTAACAGTTATTCAAGTAAGCATTTTCTTTTCAGCAAAGTCATTTGGCTTAGAGAGCTGTGTGGGATACGGTTTTCCCTCGCGAAAAAATGTTTAACTATAGAAATACATTTGTATTTTTCTTAACGAGCTTGGTGATTACGCTTAACTGAGTTTGGGTTATAGAACGTATAACCACGTGAAAGCGGGAAACATTTGGCCTAGCTGGGGAAAATCTACATTTTTCTCTTTGCAAAGAAAAAGTTGCATCAGGGGAAGACTTTGTCATCCTCACAATCAGCTTGTGATGGCTTTGCTACCAGGTTTCGTCTCCCATTTGCCGCCCTGCAGGGTAGTCAGGATTCCACTCGATCGAGTTCTGGGAACCCCGCAGGTGTCTCAGCTACGTTTGCTGTTCAGAGATTCCTCCTCAGAAACACATTTCCTCAAACACATTCTCTGCTCCTTTCACCGGGAACCCAACTAGGGGAGGTGGATAGATGCTCTCAGAGAATCTGAGCCTAGAAGGGAGGCATCTGCCCTTCCTTTGGGGGTGTATGTCACGGAGGGAGCATCCCTGACCAGATCTGAGAATGTCGCCCTCACAAGGGGAGCCCCTGAGCTCACACTGCAGGTGGAACCGGGAAAGCCCCAGAGCAACCAGGAGGGATCTGGAGGCAGCAGCGCTGGGCTGTGGGTGCTGCTGGGTTCACGAGCCCCTGCTCAGGGCATATGGCAGGCTGCTTCTCCACTGACTGAGCATTGGCCTGAACTTTGCATTTTCATCCACAGCAGGGCCAGGTTCTTTTCTTTCTTTTTCTTCTTTTTTTTAAAAAAAATTTTATTGAATCACCACGAGGTACAGTTACAAAGCTCTCATGTTTGAGTTTCAGTCATACGATGATCAAACAACCATCCCTCCACCAGTGCACATTTTCCACCACCAATGTCCCCAGTATCCCCCCTCCCAACCCTCCCCCTGCCTCTATGGCAGACAATTTGCCCTATGCTCTCTCTCTACTTTGGGGCATTATGGTTTCCAATACAGATAGTGAGAGGCTATCAGGTATGGTCCTTTATCTACTTTCAGCACACACCTCCCATTCCAAAAATCTCTCCAACCATCATTGACTTAGTGATTCTTTCTCTATTCCCACTGCCTTCTCTCCCACCTCATGAGGTAGGCTTCCAGCCATGAGCAATATTCCTGGCCCTTGTCTCTACTGTCCTTGGGTGTCAGTCTCATATTATTTTCTTATTATCTCATATTATATTTCACAAATGAGTGCGATCATTCTATGTCTTTTCCTCTTTTTCTGACTCATTTCACTTAGCATGATACTCTCCATGACCATCCACTTATAAGCAAATTTCATAACTTCATCTTTCCTAACAGCTACATTCCATTGTATAGATGTACCAAAGTTTCTTTAACCAGTCATCTGTTCTTGGGCACTTGGGTTGTCTTCAGATTCTGGCTATTGTGAACAGTGCTGCAATGAACATACAGGTGCAGATGTCATTTCTACTGTGCTTTTTTGCACCTTCAGAATATATTTCCAGAAGTGGTATTGTTGGGTCATGTGAAAGCTCATTTTCTAGTTTTTTTAAAGAGTACCCATGTTGTTTTGCAAAAAGACTGGACCAGTCAGCATTCCCAACAACAATGAAAGAGAACCCCTTTCTCCCCACATCTGCACCAGCACTGGTTGTTCTTGTTCTTTTTGACGCATGCCAGTCTCTGTGGTGTGAGATGATACCTCATTGTTGTCTTCATTTGCATCTCCCTGATGATTAGCAATGTGGAGCATTTTTTCATGTGCTTTTCGGCCATTTGTATTTCTTTTTTATTCATTTCTTTTCTATTCATTTCTTCTCCCCATTTTTTGATGGGGTTGGAAGTTTTTTTCCTTGTACAATTTCCTCCTGTTGTTCATCGATTTGCTCAAGCGGGCACCAGTAACGTCTCCATTGTGAGACTTGTTATTGTTTTTGGCATATCGAATACGCCACGGGGAGCTTGCCAGGCTCTGCCATGCGGGCGGGATACTCTCGGTAGCTTGCCGGGCTCTCTGAGAAGGAACAATTCTACTAGTGTCTTGGATATCCTCTTGTGCCTGTGGCATTAAAACCCTTTTCATGGGGCCCTCTGATGTCCCAGCCACCCATCTCCTGCCCCAGATGGCTACTTGAGCACCCCTCAAAGGTGCAAGACTAAGACACTCGCCTTGTGTGGTGGACCCTGTTGGATCCCTGGCACCTTGCACGGTCCCTGAGCATTGCCTGGGGACACTCCCGAGTTCAGAACCAGGCATAGCCTCTGAGCACTGTTGAGTGTGACCCCAAACCCTGAACCCCTGTGCAGGGTCCAAAGTTACCTAGGACCCTGCACACAGTTGCCCTTGTCTATGGGAGGGATGGGGCCGAAGGGGTGACAGGCTGCGCTGGGGGGTAGAGGGGACGCTCTGTGCCCTGGGCTCTGAACAGGCGCGTTACTGCCTTTCTCGGAGGCTTCTCACACTCTCTTCTCCACTCTGCTCCGCCTTCCCAATGCTCCGCTCTCCAGGGATCCTGGTCTGGCCGCCGTGTGAAGTGTGTGGAGCTGTGGGCGCGCGCGGGGAGGGAAGGGGGCGGGGAGGCGGGGGGCCCCAGTGTTAATCCGGGTTGGGGCTGAGGAGACAGGCCAGGGCACCCACTCAAGGGTGTGACGGGCAGCCCATTTGCAGGCTTTGTGCCCTGTGACTGCAGTTCTGGGTTCCACCCCCAATGCCACAGGGACGCATCAACTGCATCCCCTTCTCTCTGGGGGTGGGGGGTGGGTCCTTGGGGATGGGGTGGGGGGTGGGGCAGGACCAAATCTGCAGTGAACACTCAAGTCCCTCCTTTTCACCCCACCTCCTCCCAGCCTTGTCTTCTGGGGTCTTGGCGCCGGGAGCACGTTGATGTTCTTCCAGCGTGGGGGGGGGGGGGGGCACAAGAGAGAGGAGACCCAGCGGGGGGCGGGTGCAGAGGGTGCCGCGCTGCAGGGCTGCTCCTGCACGCCCCTCCCACTCGGCCCACGGGGAGATGCAGAGCGGGACAGGGCCCAGAGCCGAGCTGCGCCCTCCGCGGGAGAGTGACGCGTCCCTCTTCCCGGCTGGCAGGGGAGCCAAGTGTCCGCACCCCGGTTCCCAGCCTGCCAGCAGCCCGGGGTGTCCCAGCACGTCCCGCAGCGCGAGTCATTTTCCAGTTACTAATTTGCCTTACCTGTTCTGTTCAAACAGGCTAATTGTTTCCTCAAAAAGATTCAGGTGCCGTGGAATGAGGTCACGGAGACGTGCCTGGACAATCAGCTGGCGACGGGCGCGCCTAAGGCTGGGAACACCCGGCGCGGGCTCGGGCCTGGCCCGCCGCAAACCCGGGCAGGGCGCGCCCCCTGCTGGCCGCCGAGGGCGACACCCGTCGCAAAGCGCTCGCCTCCGGAGCTCGCCAGACCCCGGGTTTTTGTTTTATTTTGCTTTTTGTTTTGAGGGGGATTGCAAATGAATTCTCTTCGATAATAGAATTAAAGGGCAGCTTTCTACTCAGGTTTCAATATCAGCTAAGGGTTCCATTTGAGTCGCCAAGAACAGCTCAGTAGAATATGCAGAATTAAGAACATTTTTTTTTAAATTAAATCACCGTGAGATAGTTACAAAGCTTTCGTGTTTGAGTTTCAGGCATACAATGATGGAACACCCATCCCTCCACCAGTGCACATTCTCCACCACCAATGTCCCCTGTGTCCCTCCGGCCACCCCCACCCCATCCGACTCTCTGCCTCTTTGGTAATTTCCTTTACTCTCTACTTTGGGACATCATAGTTTGCAATACAGATACTGAGAGGCCATAATGTTCTGTGGATGTACTGATAATAATTCTCCAGGAAAGAGAAGCCTGTGGAGAAGCCCTGAACCACCCCCCCCCCCATCTTCCTCTCAGTCCACAGCCTGTGGCTGCTCTCCTGTTCCCATTCACTCTCCCCCGCCTGACCTGCTCATTTGTTCCCATTCAGTCTCCCCCTGCCCCATCCATGTGGCACGGTTATCTTCATCCTCTGCTTTCATTGTGTGCTAGTCTTTCTTGGAACCAAGAGCAATGATTTGGTTAATAATAATATAGTTTTCTCCTCTGGGTAGCAGAAAATTTGGGCCTCTTTGATATTTGTGAAATGTTTTTCAATGAGCTATATTGTAATTCCATAAACAGTTGTTGATTGAAACAGGAAACCAAAGTGGTCAGTATAATCCTTCTGTAATTAGCATCTTGGAATGTGTGAATTTTAATGTAGCATTGTAGCACTGGCCTCCCACTGTTCATTGATTTGCTCGAGTGGGCACCAGTAATGTCTCCATTGTGAGACTTGTTGTTACTGTTTTTGGCATATCGAATATGCCACGGGAAGCTTGTCAGGCTATGCTGTGCGGATGGGATACTCTCGGTAGCTCGCTGGGCTCTCGAAGAGGGACGGAGGAATCGAACCCCTTTGGCTGTGTGCAAGGCAAACGCCCTACCAGCTGTGCTATCACTCCTTCCAAATTTTAAGATATGATGGAAAATATCCCAACACGAAAGAAGTAGAGAGAACTGGTCCCTCATCTGTCGTAGACAGAGAATAGAACTTGGAGATCTCCACATACATTATCCTGTTACATATTAGATTTCCTCTTTGCCTCCCTAAAAACTCCTTTTTTTGTCCTCTTGGTTTTCGGGTCACACTGGGCTGTGCTCAGGGGCTTACTCATGGCTCTGAACCTTAGATCTCTCCTGGTGGGGCTCCAGAAACCATTTGCAGTGGGGGGGGGAATGGAACCCAGCTCAGCTGAAAGCAAGACAAGCACCTTAAGCCCTGTTCTACCTCTCTGGCCTGAAAAGGAAGTTCTTTACAGAACAGTTCCAAGCGATAAGGGTAGAGAGATGATTATTTATGGAAAACAGACTTTCTCCCTTCTCTGGGAAAAGCCCAGTTCTTTCCTACTAGGTTTCTTCCCTGCGAATCTCCTTCACTTTAACCCAGAGACCACCTCACTTCTGATCCTTCATGGCACCAGATGTGTGGAGATTTTCACTCATACCAGGCAAGTCTCTCCACCGCCAGCCTACAAGTCAGCTAATCTTGTCTACCTAGAAATAGCACGAGATCCGTTGGAGTGTATCCAGCCTCCACCCTCTGCCTCCCGTCTCCAACCCCCCTCCCCTCCCGCCCAGCAGACATGACTTTCAGGCCCAGCTTGCCTCCTAGTCAGACATCAAAAGGGCCTGCTTGGGTTTAATTAATTTGCTGGAACAGGTCACAGAAATTAGGGAAATTCTGTGGGTCAGAGTGATAGTACAGCAGGTAGGGTGTTTGCCTTGCAAGCATCTGACCCTGGTTTGATTCCTGGCACTACATATGGTCCCAGGAGCCCACAGGGAGTGATCTCTGAATGCAGAGCCAGGAGTAAGCTCTGAGCATAGGCCACAAACCAACCAAACAAGAAATCAGAGAAATTCTTATACTTGCTGTTATAAAAGGACATGACAGGGGGCTGGAGCAATAATAGAGCAGGGAGGGCATTTGTTTTGCACACGGCTTACCTGGGTTCAATCCCCAACATCCCATATGGTCCCCTGAGCACCGCCAGGAGTAGTTCCTGAGTGCAGAGCCAGGATCAACCCCTGAGCATCGCTGGGTATGACCCTAAAAACATAAATAAATAAATAAATAAATAAATGGACATGACACAGATTCAGATAAACATCCAGATAGAAGGGACTCATTGAACAAGGTGTGACAAAAGGGCAAGGAAGCTTGGAGGCTCGTCAGCACATAATTCTCCCAGCACCTCCACCCTCCACCCAGTTCTCTGAATCTCGAGGTAACTGGGATTTTATGGAGTTGTCCATGTGTAACATGAAGCACCAATAACTCAAGCTTTAGTCCTTCTCCATTCTCAAGACTACTGGAGCAAGGGTCAAGAGTTGTGGGCACCATCTACCACAAGCCTACAGCAAGTATCATCCTCAATGGGGAAAAACTGAGAGCCTTCTCTCTAAGATCAGGGACAAGACAAGGATGCCCACTCTCTCCACTGCTGTTTAATATGATACTGGAAGTACTTGCAATAGTGGTTAGGCAAGAAAAAGATATTATGGGCATTCGGGTAGGAAAGGAAGAAATCAAGCTCTCACTATTCGCAGATGATATGATACTATACTTAGAGAACCCTGTAACCTCTATCAAGAAACTCCT
This sequence comes from Sorex fumeus, assembly GCF_029834395.1. NCBI lineage: Eukaryota > Metazoa > Chordata > Mammalia > Eulipotyphla > Soricidae > Sorex > Sorex fumeus. Next base: position 3,385,516 of record NW_026606060.1, on the reverse strand, counting down.
AGAAATAATAGACTTGTATAGTAAAGTTGTAGGCTATAAAATCAATAACCAAAAGTCCATGGCTTTCCTATACACAAAGAGTGAGAGAGAAGAAAGCAACATGAAAAAAACAATCCCGTTCACAATTGTACCCCAGAAAATCAAGTACCTAGGAATCAACTTAACTAAGGAAGTAAAGGACCTGTACAAAGAAAACTACAAAATGCTACTTCAGGAAATAAAAGAGGACTTGAGAAAATGGAAATATATCCCCTGCTCATGGGTTGGGAGACTTAACATTGTCAAAATGGCAATACTTCCCAAAGCACTGTACACATTCAATGCAATCCCTATAAGGATACCCATGACATTCTTCAAAGAAATGGAGCAAACACTCCTGAAATTCATATGGAACAATAAGCCCCCACGAAATAGCTAAAGCAATTCTTGGGAAAAAGAAAATGGAAGGAATCAACCTCCCTAACTTCAAACTCTACTACAAAGCAGTAATAATTAAAACAGCATGGTACTGGAACAAAGGCAGAGTTGCAGACCAATGGAATAGGGTTGAATACACTGGCATCTCCCCTCAATCATATGATCATCTAATCTTTGATAAAGGTGCAAGAAATGTGAAGTGGAGTAAGGAAAGCCTCTTTAACAAATGGTGCTGGCAAAACTGGCCGGCTACATGCAAGAAAATGGACTCAGAACTCTGCCTAAAACCGTGTACAAAAGTAAGATCAAAATGGATTAAATACCTCAACATCAGACCGGAAACCATAGGTACATTGAAGGCAAAGTTGGCAAAACCCTCCATGACGTTGAAGCTAATGGTATCTTCAAAGATGTCATGCCACTGACCAAGCAAGTGAAAACAGAGATAGATAAATGGGACTATCTTAAACTAAGAAGCTTCTGCACCTCCAAAGAAACAGTGACCAAAATACAAAGACAGTCTACATAATGGGAAAGGATATTTGCCGAATACACATTTGACAAGGGGTTGATATCAAGGATATATAAAGTACTGGTTGAACTCCACAAAAAGAAAACATCCAACCCCGTAAAAAAAATGGGGCAATGAAATGAACAGAAACTTTCTCAAAGAAGAAATCCGAATGGCAAAAAAGCACATGAGAAAATGCTCTACATTATTAATCATAAGGGAGATGCAGATCAAAACCACAATGAGATATCGTCTCACACCTCAGAGACTGGCCCACATCCAAAAGAACAAAAGCGACCGAAGCTGGCGCGGATGTGGGGAGAAAGGGACACTCCTTCACTGTTGGTGGGAATGCCAACTGGTTCAGCCCTTTTGGAAAGCAGTATGGACCATTCTCAAGAAACTAGAAATTGAGCTCCCATTTGACCCAGCAATACCACTCCTGGGAATATAACCCAGAGAGGCAAAAAAGTATAGTCGAAGCGACATCTGCAGTTTTCTGTTCATTGCAGCACTGTTTAAAATAGCTAGAATCTGGAAAGAAACTGAGTGCCCAAGAACAGATGACTGGTTAAAGAAACTTTGGTACATCTACACAGTGGAGTACTATGTAGCTGTTAGAAAAGATGAAGTCATGAAATTTACATACAAGTGGTACTACATGGAAAGTATCGTGCTAAGCGAAATGAGTCAGGAAGAGAGGGATAGACATAGAAAGATTGCATTCATCTGGGGAACATAAAGTAACAAAATATGAGACTAACACCCAAGAATAGCCGAGATCAGTACCAGGAGGTTTACTCCATGGCTTGGAGGCCAGCCACACATGCTAGGGGAAAAGGCAACTCAGATAGAGAAGGGAGCACCAAATAAAGGGTGTTGGGAGGATCCTCCCAGGATGGAAGAAGCATGCTGAAAGTAGACTATAGACCAAGCATGATTGCCACTCAATGCTTCTTTTGCAAACCACAGCACCCAAAAGGAGAGAGAGAACAAAAGGGAATGCCCTGCCACAGAGGTAGGGTGGGATGGGGGGGATGAGGGGTTGGAGGGATACTGGGATTCGTGGTGGTAGAAAATGGGCACTGGTGGAGGGATGGGTATTTGATCATTGTATAATTGAAACCCAAGCACAAAAATTTCTAAGTTTACAACTGTGCCTCTTGGTTTGTCACTAGTGAAAATTAAAAAAAAAAAAGAGTTGTGGACACCTACTCATAACACTATCTTTCTGGTGAAAGACATTCATGCTCCAGCACCTGCTAGCACTGCCTGAAAAACAAAAGATGCTTCCCAGCACCCAGGGAAGTACAAGGGTTTAAAGACCCCCACGGTTGGCAGGAGACCAAATCTTAGAACAAAAGATGCTCCTGAAATGAAAACCAAAAAGTCTAGATCATCTACAATGAGAAATGTTTCCCAATGAAGCATTCACAATAGACTATTGCATACAGTTAGAAATGTAATTTCTTGAAATAATTTAGTTATTCGGCAATATTTTTTTCTTCATTTTGAAGTGTTTAACTATAAACAGAGTAAACACAGTTATCCTGCTTTATTTATAATTTTATGATCAATACATGTTTTCCATTGTCTTTAGTAGTATCTATAAACATGCTAAATTGAAAATTATGAAAAAATTGCTCCTGGTTTTCTGTACTTTCTCTTTTAAAAAAATTTTTATTTTATTTTTTGCTTTTTGGGTCACACCTAGCAATTTTCAGGGCTGACTCTTGGCTCTGCACTCAGGAATTATTCCTGGTAGTGCTTGGGGGAACCATATAGGGTGCTGGGAATCGAACCCTGTTCAACTGCTTTCAAGGCAACTGTCCTACCCGCTGTACTAATCACTCAAGCCCCTCCAGTACTTTCTGAGACTTGCTTGCACGGACATTTGTGGGACTAAACACAGCACAGCACTGTAGGCGACACTTCAAAGTTAGCTGTCCTGAGAGACCTCCTCTAGGAACTGAGGCGAGCTCAGATGGGAGCATCCCCTTGTTTCCATGGTGCCAACGTTCCCATCACAGCCAACCTCATCTACCAACATGGTATCCCTAATGCAGAGTTACATGATATGCCCATCAAAGCAGTCTGTGGTGCATCATACAGGTCCAATAAAAATACATGTGTGATAATGTGTGAATTTGTGTGTAATTATTAATTATTATTATTATTAAAATAATTATTAAATATAAAGTACTTTTTAGCATCTATCTTTGTAGTAGATAATTATAAGCTTATATGATGCAATTTGTTTATGTGCGTGCTTTGAGTCACTCCTGGTGATTCTCAAAGGCTATTTCTGGCTCTGTACTTGGTATTGCTCCTGGTGGTACTTGGGGAGCCATGCGGTGCTGGGGATCAAACCCAGGTCACCTGTATACAAAACATGTGCTCAGTCCATCTTTGACCCTATAACTCAGTTTTTAATGACTAACTACAGGCTTGAACAATTCCTAAAAATGTTCCAGTTGGCTCTCACCATCCAACAGGAAGAACCTGCTATGGCACATCACTCTGTATGCCCTTTGCAGTATTGCAAACTTGCAACGTGCAATATATGGCTTGGGATTGGAAGGACAGAGCTGGAGTGACACCTGAGCTACTACAGGTAATAGTCTCAGGGCGCAGGAGAAAGAAGGAACTAGGCAGAATGCTATGAGTTATTTTCTTTCTTTTTTTTCTATTGGAAGAATAACCACGAAATTTTAATTCTCGAGGATTTTAGAAACACGATCCCACAGAACAAATGGTCACCATATCCATGAAAACATTTCTTCTAATGCAGTTACTTTCATTTCTATTATGTTCTAAATAGTCTCCACCTCCCTCTCCCCACACCGTAATCAGCCTATGAGTTATTTTCCTTCCTTCCTTCCTTCCTTCCTTCCTTCCTTCCTTCCTTCCTTCTTTCCTTCCTTCCCTCCCTCCCTCCCTCCCTCCCTCCCTCTCTTCTTTCTTTCTTTCTTTCTTTCTTTCTCCCTCTCTGTCTCTTTTTCTTTCTTTCTCCCTCTCCCTCTCTTTCTTTCTCTTCTTTATTTAAACCATGCCTTACAAGTTGTTCATAATACAGTTGTTCCCGGCTTTTGATGTTTCAACCCCAATCCCACCACCTGAGTGACCTTCCCTCCACCGTTGTCCCTATTTTCCCAACTACCCCCAAGCCTTCCCCTTACCAGGCATTTAGAGTTTGTTTTATATAGCTTATTAGAACCAAGTGGTAAAAGAATCATCAAAAATAATCCAGTAAAAGAAAATTTGTGAAAATGATTATATTTCACCGCAGGGTTGTTAATTAAGTCTGAGGATTTACTGAGCTGTTCGTCACTAGTTGGGCCTTCTGTGTTACTGTTTTCGTTTGTGAGTTTGGTTGTCTTCTATCGTACATTCCCATCCAATTTGCTGTGTTCCTACGAGAATTTCTATACTGGGGAATTTGGAGAGTTGGCTGGCTGATATGCAGCAGCAGCACAGATGCTTCAGGGCTTGTGCAACTTGGGTGAATCTACAGGGGTTCCTAGCTGGGACGGGGGTGGGGAGGGGGCCATTATGCCGTGGGCTGTGGTGTGGCTGACAGGGCTTTGCCGATCGGCACCTGTCCCGCCCTCCTGAGGATGACCCAAAGTTTCCTTTGGACACCACGTGGCAGGCAGGGAGCATGTGTCCACTGCTGCTTGGCCTGCATCTCCTCCAAGATTTAGCTCATGAATCCAAGAAGCTGGGCTAGTGGGAGAGTCGATGTGGCGGCCTGAGTGATTTTCTTTTCTCCGATGAGGGAGTCATTTAGCTCCTGCTTGCAAAGGTAACAAGATATCCCCAGCCCAGGGGTCTGAAGCATTGCATATCTGGGGCCCTGAGCAATAACACAGCAGAGAAGGCGTTTGCCTTGCATGCAGCTGACCTGGGTTTGATCCCTGGCATCCCGAGGTCACCTGAGCACCAGCAGGAATAATTCCTGAGTGCAGAGCTAGGAGTAGGTCCTTAGCATCGCTGGGTATGACTCCAAAAGAAGCAAAAAATACAGCCCATGAATTCCATATCTAATTTCTTACTGTTCCATAGGCGAGGAATCAGGAGGTTTCTCTCTGAACTAACATGAACGTTAGGCCCGGCTCTCTTCCCCTTTGTGGCTCTAGGGAAGAATCCTTTGGTTCCTTTTGATGGATTGGGGGTCCCTGCATTCCTTGGTGTGTGGTCTCCTTCTTCATCTCAAATTCAGCACCATTAGGTTGAGATTCTTTCCACATCGTCGTTTCTCTGACTTTCCCTTTGGCGCTTGATTGGCAGCCTTAATTCACTTACAGATATAATTTCTTTTACCCCCAATCTCACCTAATGAGTTCACAGGCTTAAGGGATGAGAACTTTCATCCTTCTGTCAGCCACTGGATGTTCAGAGATACCTTTGGCTATTCTAGACACTCAATTCCGTCAGAAGTGTTCTGGAAATGGTGCTTGAAGTCTCAGCAGGCAAAACACAAGGAAGACTCCAAGAAAGCTGGTGATTTGGCCACATCCTGGGGTATATCAAAGGATATCAAGGGTTATTCCTGGCTCCGTGCTCAGGAGTAAGCTTTGGTGGGGCTGGAGATTCCATATGTGGGGACAGGTATTTGAACCTCCCTCTCAGCTGCTGCAGTTGGCAGCGGCGTGCAAGGCCAGTGTCCGACTTCCAGTGCCATCTCTCCGGCCCCAGCATGCCGTCTCACTGAGCAGAATTGGGAGTTTGCAGCAGTATCTGAGGCCACTTCCTTTCCACAGCAGCCCACATACCTCTCCAGCTGTGTGGGCACAGCTGACAACTCACCTAGAAGTGGGTTTATTCTGGGCAAGATCAGTATAAAGGATTTTCATTCTAGAGATCTTGCAGCTTAAGGCTGGAAGAGGGTTTAAAGGGCTGGAGTGCATGTTTGTGTGAGGGAGCACTGTGTTTGATTCTCAGCACCCCCAAGTCGTTGCCTCCCCCAAATAATCTTGCAGTGTAGTTGTAGTTAATAGCATCTACATACATGCTATTAACAATGTAAGGAAAAGAAGTGCCAAGAGCAACTTTTTTATTTTGTTTTTAAAATTCTAAAGGATATCAGATCAAGACGGATTGAGATAAGAGAAATGGAATTAATGTTGAAAAACTTTTATTCTAGTGGCAGAGAGCAATGCAACCCTTTAGAGCAACAGTTGCAGGGTTGCTGATGGGCCAGGGAGATAGCACCATGGGTCAGGCACTTGACTTGCATGTGGCTGACCTGGATTTGATCCCTGGCACCACATCTGATCCCCGAAGTTCTTCCATGAGTGATCCTTGAGAGCAGAGTTAGAAGTAAAGCCTGAGCACTGCCAAGTATGGCTTAAAAATCAAACAAAAGGTGGGGGAGAGAGAAAGAGAGAGCCAGAGACATAGAGAGAGACAGAGACAGAGAGAGACAGAGACATAGACAGAGACAGACACACAGAAAGAAAGGGAGAGAAAGAGAAAGACAGAGACACAGAGAGAGACAGAAATAAAGAGAGACACAGACATAGACAGAGACAGAAAGAAAGGGAGAGAGACAGACAGTCACACAGGAGAGAGAGAGAGAGAGAGAGAGAGACAGAGACAGAGACAGAGACAGAGACAGAGACAGAGAGACAGAGAATCCCCAGTCCGAAAGCAGAGTGTGGGAAAGACACTCCAGGAAGTCAGCTATTTCCCTATGGGAATAGAAAAGTATGTTTTGCGATGCTACTGCTGTTTCCACTGTGGTGCAAGCTATCCGTGATCTCTGAAGCAGCAATCTGGGGTAGGGAGGATGGTGGGGCGGAGAAGGGAGCACCATCCACAGGCACTTTTGGGCAAGCTGCAGACTCAGGTGAGTCCTGCTAATTTCGTGATTTTCTGCAGATCTGGAGAAAAGCAGGAAAGACACGCCCACAAGGGCCTCTTACACCGTCAGGGCTTGTGGCCCCCTGCCACCAGTGCCATACTGGCAAGGAATAAGGTGGTGACATTTGCAGGAAAGCAGCAAATAAACAGTGAGCAGTTGTGAAGCATCTTTGCAAAGTGAAGGCGCCAGGGCTGGGTTTGTGTCGGCTTGCACACAGCCCAGCTCACCTTGATCCTGCTCCTGCTGCCTCCTCTCCCCAGCCCTGCAGCCTCCAGCAGCCCTGCCTCCCTTGGCCCTGGCTTGAACTTGGGGACAGGGCCTCTGGGTCTCCTGACCACCCCTGGGGAGGAATCCCCTGATCCCCAAACTGAGGATACCAGGAAACAATCAAAACCCACTCAGATTCTGAAAAATGTAGTGATTAACAAGGGAACAGCAGGAGGGAGGAGAGATGGGACACTGGGATAAAGAAGAGAATGTTCAAGAATGATAATGGTGGGAGGGGTGAGACGAATTCACTCACAGGTGTGATACCAGCTCCGAAATCACTCAGTACTGTAAACGAAGGCGAAGCTAAGCCGATTCAATTTCATCTTTGTTTTTGTTTTTCCTTTTGGAAAACAACACACCTGGCATGCTCAGGGGTTACTCCTGGCTCTGCACTCAGAAATTACCCTTGGTGGGACTTGGGGACCACATGGGATGATGGGAATCAAACCTGGGTCAACCACGGGTAAGGCAAACGCCCTGCCCGCTGTGCTATGGCTCTCTCCTCAGATACAATTTAATTTAAGTGAAAAAAGTAAAAACCCTGAGAATGTCCATGAGCTCATAAAGGATGTCCAGTGGCATAAATCATCAGGGAAGTGGCAGGTCAAAACCATGATAAGATGCCACTTCACACTCATTTGGCAGCTCTTATAAAAGTGTCTTTTAATAAATTAAAAGAAAGACAATGTGGTATATTACTCTAAAAAGAAATAAGATTCTCCTTCGGGCTACAACACTGATAACCTTAAGACATGCTAAGTGAAACCAGATAAGTACAAAAGGACAGATTGTGTGATTTCACATCTGTAAGGAACACAAGTAGTCAGGCTCTTAGAAACAGGAGTAGCGTGGTGTTTGCCGAGGGCTGGGGAGAGAGGTGGAGAGTTCATGTCTAACCACGCTGAGTTTCAGTTGGAGAAGATGAAACGCTTCAGGAGCTGAACAGCACGGTGATTTCTTAAAAGTAAAGTAAAGGCCCTCCCGTTGATCATCGATTTGCTCGAGCGGGCCCAGTAACGTCTCCATTGGAGACTTTGTTGTTACTGTGTTTGGCATATCGAATACTCTCGGTAGCTTGCCGGGCTGCAAATGTACTTATTGCCACCAAATTGCGCACTTATAAATGGTTAAAATTTTATACTATGCATATTTTAACCCACACACATATTCACGCACATGCGTACATATACACATGATGCTCAGAGGGTAGAATTCAGGAGTGCACATCCGGAAAAAGAGGAGTTAATCTTCACTTTCCACTTCTTTCACTCTCTCTGTCTTCCATATTCCAGAAGATCAAATAAGCCAGTACACCCTGTTTTCCCATATCTGATCTTTTCACCCATTGTTCTTTGTTTTAGAGTATGTGCAAGTGCCAGGTCAGAATGGACTAAATCAGAGTCCAAGGGCAGAAGAATAGAGAAAAGGAAGACTCCAGCCTCAAGAAAACACAGCTCTTTAACATGAAAGTGTAATTTATTACCAAGATGAGTATCTCAAAGATTATCAAGACGATCAAGTTGAAAGGCTGCCAGTATCTGTTTGACATGATAAATGACATGCTAAAACAGGCACTTGACCTCTCTGATTCTTTGGCCAGAAACCCAAACTCTGTTGAGTATTGATGAACTAACATTAAGCAAATTCCAAGTGAGGTACAATCTGCAAACTCCCTGGCCAATGAGCCTCAAACTGCTCAGGTCATCAAAAATAAAGAAAGTCTAAGAAACTGTCAGAGTCAAGAGGAACAGAAAAAAGACCGTGGGTGAAAATTAATGACTAGTGAAGACTATCAAGGGAATTTGAATACAGGAAATTTGTACTTTAGTTAATAATACTATGAAAGAAGTAATACAATCTCCTTTCCCCTTTGTAGAGAGTTGAGGGATTATACCCTGAGGTGTTCAGGGTTTATTCCTGGCTCTGTGCTGAGAAATGACACCTGACAGTGCTCAGGACACCAGATGCCGTAGTAGGGATCAAACCAGGAGGGACCTACCATAATATATTACTATATTATTATACTACCATTATATTAAGGCAAGTACCTTAATGTATGCTTCCCCAGGTATCTGCTCTTAGGCATCACTCCTGGTGCACCTGGAGGACCACATGGGATGCTGGGGATCAAGTCCGGGTCAGCCACCCAGAAGGCAAGTGCCTTACTTGCTGTCAAATCTCTCCAGTCCCTTCCTCTGTTTGTTTAAATTTATGTTATAGTGATGTGCCTTTTCCCCACTGGATTAAAAATATAAATAATAACCAGGACAGTCATCTAAAGGGCCTTGAGATGCTTTTGAAATCCTTTTCTTACATCCACCCATATATACACTGAGTTATTCATGATCTCAGTCATAGAGTTTGGTGACTAGTGATGGAGTGAAACTAGCACAGAGAGTTCTAAACCTGTTTTTTGACACCTACAACTGAAAATATAAAATCTGGAAACAGTATGTTTTAAAAACTAACATTGATTTATAGCATTACATAGGTTTCAGGTATATAGCATTTTAAATTAATGCTTATACTTACTATAGTAAGGTAACCACTGAAAGTCAACACAATATGCTTTTGAATGATTTAATAATCATAGTACTTTCATATTTTCAATAATTCCCAAATGACCTTTATTTACAACTTCCCCTACAAGTATAATTTGTAGGAGAAGGTCAGGGATTATTGCTGACAATCCTATGAAACTATTGAATTAAAATAAACTTTTGTTACTGTAAAATGTAATTACTAAAAAAAGTGTAGCCCCCCCCCACACACAAAGGTACTTCAGAAGGAATCATTGGGACTTAGATCTGTGTAACCAAAACACATAGAAATATAGCCCATCATATAACTCTGCTCAGCTTCTTCCTTTCAGAATAATCAAGTTCTTGGGGCCAGTAGGATAGTACAGGCACTACAAGGCTGACTCTCCCCTAAAAGAATTCTAGATAATGAACACGGGTATCTTTGAGTATTCAGTACTAAACTCTCCCCAAATGTCAGAAAATATAACTCTTCTTAAATTTCTGGGTATACATGAGTTTCTCTTGGTTCTTTTTCTTTTTCTTTTCTTTTTTTTCCTTTTTAACAGTTGCCAGTCTTTAATTTTAGCCGTTTGCTTGGGCGTAGTTGGTGTCTTCTGTGGTTTTAATTTCACTTCCTCCTGGTCACTAACCAAACTAAACACTCTTTTCGATGCTTAATGAACATGTGTGTATTTTAATTATTTTATGAGGTGCCTATTGAAGTTGCTTTTCTTTCTCTCTATAAGTTACCTTTATTCTTGTTGATTTGTAAGAGCTCTTTATGTATTTGGATAAATACATATGTATTCTGGAGCGATAGCACAGCGGGTAGGGCGTTCACCTTACAAGCGGCCAACATGGCCGACCCGAGTTCGATTCCTCCGCCCCTCTCGGAGAGCCCGGCAAGCTACCGAGAGTATTGGATATGCCAGACACAGTAACAACAAAGTCTCCAATGGAGACGTTACTGGGCCCGCTCGAGCAAATCGACGATCAACGGGAGGGCCTTTACCTTACATATGTATTCTGTGGAACATATATGCTGCAAACATGTGCACTGTGGCTTGCCTTTTTCATTCAGGAGGGTCTTTTGAGGAAGAGAGTCCTAATTTAAAAATATACAGATTTAGCAACTCAGTTTGAAAACAATACATTAGACAGAGGAACTAGATTAAGCAATGGAAAATACATCTCTGAAGTTAGTGAAGCAGACTCTCAAGCCAAAGTTGCACATTCTTTCTTTGGAATGTTCTTTCTGAGATGGCATTTTATTTTTAAATGCTGAAAAATTCCATTACGTTTCAAGCCACAGAAATACTTACAATATGTAATTTTTCTGCTTGGTGATGTGGAGCATAATCATGTTAATTAAAAAAAAATTGTTGGGGACGAGATAGTACAGTGGATAGGTGCTTGTCTTGCATGTGGCTGACCCCTGTTCAATTCCTGGCACCCCCAGCATTTCGTATGTTCCAGAGCTGGGCCAGGAGAGATCCCTGAGCACTGAGCCAGGAGTAAGCCCTGACTACCAGGTGTGCCCCCCCTACCTTCAAATTGATCTGAATGTTTGCAAGACAATAGGACCAGGCTAATAGCAAAAGTATAAAGAACACATTTGAAAAGTCTGTCACTTTACACATCACAAAGTCTGATAAAAGCAGTCTCAATTTTTCACTGCAAAATTTTAGGCTTAGGGCAAAGTGTATACCTGAGCAGCAGACCTTGCATACGAGAGGCCCCGAGTTCAATGCCTTGCAAGGCAATGAAAAAAAAAATGCTAGGCTTATTGCCAAACGAGCAAACTCGGCTAGTGTAGATTTTAAATAACAGGAAATTCCAAGCATTCTAAAATGACACCGTTACTAAAATCCCTACATTTATTACCTCGTATGGACTTTAAAAAAGGTTTTTTTATTGCCCCGTTTCTCTCTAGAGGAAACCTAGAACCTGACGTGCATCTCTTTGTTTTAAGAACAATACAATGTTGCTTTAAAAAAATGTATCCTCTAATGTAGACCACACGACTTGTTTTTACACCTATTCTGTAATAGTGCATGTGCCTACAAGACGCAGAGCTCCAGACAGATCTGGGCGCTTTTAAATGCCGCGTAAGAATTCACAGCATCCGGTGGCAGTTCACGGGCGCGATAGACGTGCCGCTCGGACCAAGTCAGCCTAAGCCAAATCAGAGAAAAGCTTTTCCCTCGAGCTCGGAGGCGAGTCCGCGCCCCGCGCAGTTGCGTGTACGCGTCCCCGGCCCATCCCGCACGCCCGTCACTGCCTTCCCTCCGCGAACCCCCTTTGCCCCGCTCCAGGTCGCCATCTTGAATCCTGCGTCAAGATGGCGCCTCTAGGCGGCCCAAGCGGGGCCGAAGTGCCCACGGCGGCTGCGCACGCACGGGCCGGCCTGCGCGGGGCGGGGCGTGGCGGCTAGACGTCGCCCCGCCCCCGGCAGCCCCCGCCTCCAGCGCGCTCCGCCCCTTCCCACCGGGCGAACCCGGAAGTGGGGGAGGAGGCGCGGCGGCGGCGGCGGCGGCCCAGCGGGCAGCTCGGGCTGAGCCGTCCCGGGCGGGCAGCGCGGCCGGGGCTGGGGGCGGGGGGCGGGGCCGAGCCGTGCGGGCAGCCCGGCCTGGCCGGGGCGGGGGTGGCCATGGCCTCGGCGGAGTTGCAGGGGAAGTACCAGAAGCTGGCTCAGGAGTACTCCAAGGTACCCTCCCCGGGCGGGGCGGCGGGCCCGGGTTCGAGTCCTGCTGCGCCCGGGACGCGGGGCGGAGGGGCCGGGCCGGGGAGGAGGAGACGCCGCTGCCCTCCCGCGGGCACGCGGGCGAGGATGCAGCCGGGGATGGGGAGGACGCCCGGAGTCAGTCTGGGTGGCCGCCGGTGACCCCCAGAGCGCGGGACCGGCTCGCCTCCCCTTGCCCGCGCCACCTGCTCCGGGCCCAGCACCTCGCTGCAGGCGGGCCGGGCCAAGCGGGAGCAGGGGCCTCCGCCGTCCACTGCTGTTTCTCTCCAGGGGAAGCCCAGAACTTGGTGTGCATCTTTGTTTTACACGTATGGACGATACAATGTTGCTTCATGCTTGAAAGAAAAGTATCCTCTCACGTAGACCGTTCGATTTGGGTTTTGACACCGGTTTTGTAATAGTGCCTGTGCCTGCAGACCCAGAGCTGTGTGCTTGGGTCTTTTCCATGATGGAAGCTCTTGCTGTGGGAGAGGGGCGTGCTGCTTCTGGCCCTCGGAATAGTCTCGGGAAGTTCCAAAGGCAGCTTCTTGCATCTTTGGGAAATCCATTCATTCCGTTTACTTTTTTAATGAGCGCGAAGGCTCACTGAAGTAGCCCCTCATTGTACAGCTTATAGAATCCCCCCCCCACACACACACCCCTTAGGATTTCCTGTAACAAATATTGAGCAAGGTGAAATAAAGGATTCTTTGGAAAATAAAGGAAACATTCCCAAACATAAGCATTTAAATCTTCTCATCAGCAAACCAGAGCCTCTGGAGAGCATGGACTAACTTCTCTTCCTTTTCCGTTTGTCATTATCTTAAGCATTTTGTGAAGCAGTGTCAATGATGTCAAATTTTCATCCTTCGATGGAGAAATTTCTTGTTGGAAAGTTTCACAGGTTGTTTGGGGCAAATCCATATGACAAGGGGATGGATGTCGGGTTGCGTTTCTCAAACTTGGCTTTACTATTTTGGGGTGAAAGTATTTCATGCATGTGCAATAAAAGGGACAGTTTTTTTTTCTGTAGAGAGTCAAGAGGCTGAGAGAGGAATTCCAAATGACACAAGAGGTTCTAAAAATGTTTTGAGCAGTGGAGTGACTGCTCTGCGAAGTAACTAGCTTCCCCAAAGAAAAACAGATAAATGATGCTTTCTGTACTTGTAAACTCTTTTTATTCAAGAGACAGCTACTATGTGTTATAACAGACAGGGTCTGTAGCGGTGAGGGAGCATACTTGCCTCTAGAGGCCTTTTAATAGGATTTGTACATAATTAAGATTCAGTGGGACAAGTGTCTCTTCAGTGGCTCCTCAGAAGAGATGATGGGAAAGGGGCAAAGCGTCCAGGCAAAGGGACCACCAGAGCATGCTCACCTGAAAACTCAGATCTTGGCAGAGTGGTCAGGATCACGGATGTCAAATTAACATTTTAACTGTATTGAGTTAACAGGTGCCGAAGCTTTTTAAGCAGTAGGTGACATTTCTTTGAGCAGGGCACCTGCAGGATGGACTGGCATGAGGGGAGGCTCTAATCTCTCGGGCTAGTTTGGGGGAGAATAACATAGGACTAGACAAGCAGAGTGACTTTGAGATGCTCAGTGGGGCCTACATGCCTGATTACTGTCTCCTGCAATATTTTTTATCTGGTCTCTGTTGAATGGCTGCAGGGCGTGTCAAACTTGGGCGGGGTGTGAGGAGAGGGTAAGGCACTGGTCCTTGGATCTCTCCCGTTCTGTGTCACCTGGTGGAGAGGGACACGAGAGCTGACCCCGCAGTTCTGAGTTGAGGGGACCTGACTGCAGGGAATGAAGGGGCACACCCACAGGTATTGGTTAGTCAGGGAGTTTTTGGATCGGGAGGCGCAGTGAGGTTGTCCTGTGCACACAGTAGCTTGAGGTTATGTGACGGTTAAAAATTCCCATGGGAGGGGGGACCAGCTGAGAGGTTGGATCTGGAACATTGGGAGTGATTCACGTATAGAGAGTTGAACTAGCAAAGTTGATCTGAGTGGAGCACTTCTGGGAGACCATGGGGACCCTTCTGGGAAGACTGTAAGGGGGGGAAATAGAGAGGCCAGAAGTGACTGGAGGAGGGCTGCCAGGATTGACCTTTTATCCCCTTCTGGGCCGGAGCACATTTCACTCTTAATTGTAGTGTGATAGAAATTTCAGGACGAAGGAGAACAGAGACTGCTCAAAGGATTTCATGTGCTTTGTGTTTTCTGTCACATCTAATGCCAGGCATTTTTTAAGAAAAGATCTATGCTCCCTTTAATCCTCTGCCTTTGGAATAGGACTCTGTGTGTGCGTGTGTGTGTGTGTGTGTGCGTGTGTGTGAGTGCGTGCGCACACGCGTGCTGTCACACCTGGCAGTGCCCAGGGGTATACTTCCAGCTCTGGGGTCAGGTCTTGAGGTACTCAGGGAAAGACCTCCTGCTCTAGTCCTGCTATTTCTTCAGGCCTGGTATTTACCTTTTCATTAGTATTCCTTGAAGGAGAAATTGAGGATTGATGATGAATGTCTTTTTGCTTCTATTAGGGTACAAAGAAGAAGGATTCCCTCATGATCTGTAGCAAAAGGAATACATGTGGAGATAGCAGGCATCCTCCCTGACACACGTAGGATGTCGGTCACGTCTCATTGCTGTCCAGTGTGACTCAGCCAGTGTTCCAGGAATGGGCTTAAGAACTGTGCTCAGAATCTCTTGTCCTGTGAGAAGGAAGAGACTGAGTTTAATAGAATAGAAGGTGAATTGTGGAGGCCAAAGCAGATGAGAATTTCTGAGGCAGGCAGGTCGCTAAAACAAAGTTAGAGAGTTCCTGAGTGTAAACTTAGTAAAAGGTTCTGGGAATTAAGACCTCCTGGTTCGAGCACTTACAGGTCATTGGGGTCTGTTCCGTTTTCAGACTTCAGGCAAGTGTGGAAGAGAAGAATGTGGAGGGGCTGACTTCAAAAGATTTATACAATTATTAGGTGGTAGACTCAAGCTGTTTCTGTGAGCTGGGTTGGAGTGATGCTCAAGACGCAGTTACTGAGCTGTCAATGAAGAGTCTAAGACCCTCTGGGGCTGGAGAGAGAATACAGTGGGTAGGCGCGTGTCTTGCTCTCAGCTGGCCTGGGTTAATCTCCGGTGCCCCAGATGGTCCACTGAGCATCACCGGGGGTGGTTCCGGAGTGCAGAGTTAGGAGTGAGCGCTGCGCCAGTGTGCCCCAAAATCTGAAGAAAGGAAAACTATTTCGAAAGACTTCAAGAGCCTTTCATGCTGCTTGCTCTGATGTCTGGTGCTGTGGAGCTGAGCATGCAGTTCTGCCTCATTTGGTTTCCGCCTGCTTTCTTTGCAGAACTGCACTTTGGCCTGGCTCTACGGGAAAACGTTTTAAGTTCTGTCCTCCTCGTGGTTGTGTTACTGTCTCAGGATCAGCAGAATCAGTATCTGGGAATAGTTTAGATATTCACATTCTAGGGTAAATCACCTGGATTTACTGAATTTGAATTTGCCATCAGTTCCCGCAATCTATGGGATAACAAGCCTGAGCTGGAGAGCACTGCTTGAGGGCTGCATTGTAGGGTAGATTCTGTTCTGATGATGTTTTCAAAGCTTTTTATCAAGATACTTAAAAAAAAAAAAAAGGCTGGACAGTCCTTTATTTCGTCAGTAGTTTTCTTCAAAATGTATGCCTCTAAGTAGTTTTAGGTATGAAGGAGATGGATTTGGGGAACTTCTTAGACACATGTATTTGCTCGAGTGGGCCCAGTAACGTCTCCATTGGAGACTTTGTTGTTACTGTGTCTGGCATATCCAATACTCTCGGTAGCTTGCCGGGCTCTCCGAGAGGGGCGGAGGAATCGAACTCGGGTCGGCCATGTTGGCCGCTTGTAAGGCGAACGCCCTACCCGCTGTGCTATCGCTCCAGCCCTGAGAGTGTCGCTTTTTGTACTGTGATGTGTGGGGTCAGCTGGTAAAGGTGGGAGAATTTTATAGTTGGTTGTAGTTGTAGTCTGTCATTGCCGCCTGTAGCATGTTCAGTGAGAACAGGTGCATTCTCTGCTGGCACTGGAGGGCAGGGTAGCTGTGCGCGGCTGGTGAGCGCTTGGACTGTATCTAGTCCAACCAAGGAATTGAATTTTAGATGGGAAAAAATGGAAATAAATGAAGATAAGCACGTGTAGCTCTTCGCCGCCCTTTGGACAGTGCTAACTCAGCTGAGAACATTGCAAGTGGAAATGACTCGTGACTCACCCCAAGGTGTTTTCAGACTGCAGATTCGGGTCTAGTGGGTCTCGGGTGGGGCCTGAAATTCCACACGCAGGTGATGCTTCTACGCTTGGAATAGTGAGACTCTCGGAGGGTTGGGGGCGTCCTGCTCATTCAGCCAACGGGATGCCCCCAGTTGCAAAGTGCAGGCCTATGGCTCTCTCCCCAAGTAAGGACAGGAAAGACTAAGTGGTCACCAGCATTTCAAAGCTTTGTTTGGTTTCATTGGTTTTCGAGCAACACCCGTGCTCTAGGGTCACACTTGGTGGTGTCAGGAGGATTGCGGGTGGTTGGCGCTGGGGATCGTACCTGAGCTTCCTGCGTTGTCTAGCAGGTACTCAGCCCACCGAGCCAGTTCTCCCTGCCCTCAACTGCAGAGTTTCAGTGCAAATCTGGAAGGATCTTTTGGATCGTTCTGTTCAGGGTTCCTGGCCCTTCTCTGCCAGGGACTTTAGTACCGGAAGCTTTGAGTCAGGATTTGGGTGAGCCTTAGCTGGTCTTCCGTCCATCTGTTCTCTACATATTTGTAATTATGAAAAGTCACATATAGGGCCAGAGCAATAGCAATAGCATAGCAGATGGGGCATTTGCTTCGCATGTGGCTGACCAGGGTTCAAGTCCCAGCATTCCATATAGTCCCCCTGTGCCCGCCAGGAGTAATTCATGAGTGCAGAGCCAGGAGGCATCCTTGAGCACAGCTAGGTCTGGTCCCCCCAATCCCCCTCCCCCCCAAAAAAGGAGAAAAACCACATATTTAAATATTTTATAGTATTATAAGATACATGTAAATATCAAAATGTCCAGCGCATGAAAAGCGAGATTAAAATGCTTCTAAGATCCGGAAGGCTGTGGGCAGCTGAGATAAGAAGGTGCTTGTGTCTTCCTCACAGTGCTGATGGAAGGCAGTAAGGCCCTCAGTGGCCCAGTTGCCTTGTCACTGATTGCCAGAGGAGCAGGGGAGAGTTCTTGGCGCGCTCTGTCTCTACCCTCTAGCTTAGAGACCCAAAGCCGTGCTCTTTAGAACCTGTGCTACAGAGGACAGGCTGCTCATTAACGAGTTGGGCTCAGGCGGCTGTGGAGTCTTGGCCTCAGGTAGGCCTTGAAGCACTTAGGGACTGGGGAAGTGGTGACAGTTCTTATATGATGCCTTAAATTTAAACACCTTTTTCACAATCGCTACCTAAAAGTTGTTGAAGTACCTTCCCTCTCCATCGATTTTGTTGTCTGTTTTTTGTTTTGTAGACAGCAAATGCTGTATATTGTCTCTGCCTTGAAGGGCAGCTCTTTTGGCAAATGGGAGATGAGCAGACAGAAATGAGCCCTAAATTAGTAAATATCACATGCACTATTTTGTTTCTGTTTAATTTTTTTTTTACTACTTAAAAAAAGTCAATTTTAAAAGGAACAGTCTAATCTGAGGTCTTGTGAGTGCCAAAGGGAGTGAGGGGCGAGCCCACCAGGGGTTCCAGGACGCTGGGAGTGCTTAGGGGAAACGTCGGGAGGAAGGAAGACGTGGGATGGCAAGTGGGCTTCTAGAACAGTTGGAGGATGATCAGTAGATGCGGAAGTATAAAGATAAGAGAACCAGAAGATTCCAGGGCGCGAACATGAGAGGGAAGACCAAGAGGGCTTGGTTGGGATTCCGAGGTATTAGTCTTCGCAGGGAAGGAGCGGAACAGCTGCCGGGAAGGGCTCTTTGTCCCCCGGTGAGTCGCTCTTCCCGGCTGTCCCGGTCACCTCTGTGTGCGCCAGCATCTGCAGACTCGTGCCCAGAGGCCTGGGGGCCGTGTGGTGGTCTTGGCCCTTCTGCTAAAGCAGAGCCTCCGTGCATTTGCCGCCCGGCTGCTGCTGGCTCATTACCGCAGTCACATGTGGTGGGGTGACGCTGACATGTAGGAACATCCCAAATGCCACAATAGGATTAGCAGGGCTGTGGCCATGGCCTGCCCAGTGATACAGAGATATCTTCATTATCCCTTGAAAAGGGCTGCATTTTCTGTTAGGCACTTCCATTAAAACCGTGTTTGAGATGTTATTAGTTTTGTAAGCAACATTTTGTTTTGTTTTTATTTCCCCGCAGGAAGATATAAAATCATTTTCCTCTGCTCTGCTAGAATTTATTGCCCAGAGCAGTGATTTGAAAGTGTCACTTTTCTTGTTAACAGAGTTGGCTGTTCATTTACCTTAAGTATTTAACAGATGTGCCTTAAAAATGAGAGTGAGGCTGGAGAGCGAGTCTGTGTGAAGGTGTGGCGCTCGCTTTGTTTGTGGCCAACTCTGGCTGGGTTCTTGGCACTGCACAGCCCTTGCTGCCAGGCTGAGAGCACTAGATCCTCAGACCCAAGCACTGAAGGCCCCCGTTGGCCAAGAATCGCTGCCAGTGTCCCCGGTTCTGCTGAGTTCTTGGATGCTCTGGAAGCGCCTCCTCTTCAACTCTCTGAAAAAGGAACGTTGAGGTTTTTTTTTTTTCTTTTTGGGTCACACCCAGCGATGCCCAGGGGTTATTCTTGGCTCTGCCCTCAAGAATTACTCCTGGCGGTGCTCAGGGGACCATATGGGATGCTGGGAATCAAACCTGGGTCAGCCGCATGCAAGGCATTTGCCCTACCTGCTGTGCTATTGCTCCAGCCCCTGAGGTTTTTTTTTTTTTTTTAATTGTCATTTCACCCAACTATTGTGGTTCGGCTGGAGTGATAGCACAGCGGGTAGGGCGTTCGCCTTACAAGCGGCCGACCCGAGTTCGAATCCTCCGCCCCTCTCGGAGAGCCCGGCAAGCTACCGAGAGTATTCGATATGCCAGACACAGTAACAACAAAGTCTCCAAAGGAGACGTTACTGGGCCCGCTTGAGCAAATCGACGATCAACGGGAGGGCCTTTACCTTACCTTAATTGTGGTTCTGGTCCTATGATCCTATAGGAACTGATCAGTTCTTTGATCTGAAAACTTGATCCCGAGACATTAGGTGCTTCTAAAGAAGAACACAGAGAAAACATCATAGACCAAAATCAGGGCAAGGATTTAAGAGGAAAGCTCAGGACTGAAGTAGCGTTGCTGATTTTTGACTCTGTAGGTTGGGAGCAGTTTCTTGAATTTTGTTACATAGATAGCCCGTAGCACATTGTACCCTGTATAGCTTAGAGCATAACGTACTGCCTGATGAACATATTGTGTTCATCAGTTTAGAGTTCTGTTTCTTCCAGACTTCAGACGCAAGGTTTTTTATATGCTTTCCCTGTAAAGAGCCCGATAATAAATGCCATCTTTGCCATTGGGCCTCAAACACAACCACAGACAATGAACAGTGTGATAGTAAAACTTTAAAAGGTGGTTGAGTTTGGCCTACAGGCCATGGGTCGGCACCCTGGTCTAGAGAATTTATGATTATACTGTCTTTTTAGGCAGAAAATACTATATTGCTATTATCTTTTGTCTCCTCTTTTAAAGTTTTAAGTTCTTCTTGCCCCATATGATCTAGCAAATGCCATCTTCTACACAGGCTGTAATAAAGTTATCGGTTAATCCTTTCTCTGCTGCTAATAGTGGCACTGTTTCCTCTGGAGCACTTCACAGTTGAAAGAGCTTTAACGTGGATTTCATAATCTGGATTTTTCCAGAAGAAAGATGAGGTGAAAGTATATACTCAGATTATAGACTTGATAACAGACTTCAGACAGTTAAATGAATTTCCCAAGTTTCTGTTGCCCAGTCAGGCGAAAGGAGCGTTTGGGTCTTCTCCCTCGTGATAGTGAGCTAGGATTCTTCATTTCCTAAACATAGAAAATGCTTGTGTTTTTACTCTGTCTGTTGCTGAAAATGTTGAATATCAGCATTTTCTATTTAGTTTCACATACCCAGATTAAGATGAACTATTCAACTATTCTAGCTATTTGACAAGGGTTTTTTAATTTTTATTTATTTTATTTTCATGTAAGTAGTTTACAGTAGTTCATCCACTGTATCACTGTCATCCCGTTATTCATCAGTTTGCTCGAGTGGGCACAAGTAACGTCTGCATTTGTCCTAGCCCTAAGATTTTAGCAGCCTCTCCTTACTCGTCCTTCCCAACAGTGCCACACTGGAAACTCTTTCAGGGTTAGGGGGATGAGACAAATCATTGTTACTGTTTTTGGCATATCGAATATGCCACAGGAGCTTGCCAGGCTCTGCCGTGCGGGCAGGATATTCTCAGTAGCTTGCCGGGTTTTCCGAGAAGGAGAACTAGACTATTAGAGGTCATGCAGCCGCAAATGCAGCCGTGCGCTTCCGGGAGCTTTGTTTTATAGTTTCTGGATCTTGGCCGTTGATGGGATTTCATGGCACCAGGGGTAGTTTGTGGTTGTAACTGCCTAGCTACTAGAAAATGGGGGATCTGGGTGGAGGAGGCCCAGTCCTGATCTGAGCAGGCTTGGAGATCTCAACCCCGGGATCCACGCACCTGGGTTCTTCTGTTGGTTCCTTTGTGCGTGAGGCTCATCCGAGCATGTGGAGAGTTGCAGTGGCTGTAATGACAGTAGTTCCTTACAGGTAATATTCAAACACCAATCCCACTAGTGTGACCTTTTCACCACAGTAAGAGAAAGTGTATGAAGCTTGTTGTATTTCATTCTGGAGCCATTTAAGCCCAAATATAAGAGAATACAAGCAAGTATGTTAAAACCAAACAAATGTGTGCTACTTTTGGTAAGTAAGTGGGCTAGAGTATAAGAGGTCATGGGGCAGCGAATGTGGCCACACACACACACACACACCCCAGAAAATTCTGCAGCGCTCTCTTCTGGGAGCTTTATTTTAGTCTCTGGGTCTTGGCTTTGATGAGATTACATGGCACCAGGGGAAGTTTCTGGGTGTGACTGCCAAGCTACTGAAAAACTGGGGAGCTGAGGGGAGGAGGTCCAGTCCCGATCTGAGCGGGCTTGGAGATCTCACATATTGAGTCACAGGGTTCCCACATACCTGGGTTTTTCTGCTGGTTCCCTCTTTGGTGATGCTAGTTCGAACGTGTGGAGAGTGGCCTTGAGCATAGCGGTGGTTGGGTTCTGGAGGATTTCGGCTGCTGGGGTTCTGCTTGAGGTGGGGGGGAAAGCTCAACCCCACCCCCCTCTGAGGTGCCCCGGTGAAGATAGCCTGGCGCCGGGTCAAGGACATTCTGCTGACAAGGGTTTCCCACCTCCTCCTGTTTTTAAGAAACATCTGAGTTATGCAAATTAGAAATACATATTTGCACATATTTGCATACATATATAAGCTCATAGATAAAATTGTCCCCTTTGTTCAGTTTGTTAGAGAAGAATGTGACTTTTCATGGTCTCTCTACAAAGGCCTCAGAGTATTGGTTTGGATATGGAAGCTTATTCTAGCCATGTTGAACTGTTATGTGCTCTGTTTTCTCCTCGTTGAAAACTTTCCACTTAACTAAAAAAGTGGATTTTTTTCATTTTAAAACCCTGCCAGTCGTAGCTCAGTAGATATATACATAAGCAAAAATTGGTCAAGCTGTGTGTTTCTTGATTCGCTGTATCTCAGTTAGAAAACTAGGAAGAGAAAAGCCTGTGTCCTCTTCAGAGGCTTCCCCCTACCTCAGTAGTCCGAGCTTTTCTCCTTTCTATATAATGTAACATAGTAGCTGATACTGTCTAATGGCATCAGGTGTGAAGCCAAAGGGGCTAGGGACTTATCTGGGTGAGGCCACTGACTTTCTCTGTAGCTCTGTTTATTCATCTGTAAAGTGGGGTGATGGGTAGTATCTACGTCACGGGTTGTGAAGATCAATGAGGTAACACCTGCAAAGTTCTTAAGACAGTGCTTGGTGGAAAATGAACATTATTGTTCAGAAGTCAACTGCCATTTGATTTCCAACCTGGCGTGGCCTCTCTGTGCATTTTCCCCAGACCATTGTCATCGTGATTTGTATTAAGCAGTGTCCCCCACGGATAGATTGATGCCTGGGCTTTACTTTTCTGTCTGATTCCAGACATGCAGTTAGTTCAGTTGAGTGTATTTTACAATGGAATGTATTTTACAAATTATTTACATATGATTGTGTACCATGGTTTGGAGGAAAATGACATATTTCAATATCCTACTTTTTATTATTATTATTATTTTGCTTTTTGGGTCACACCCGGCAATGCTCAGGGGTTACTCCTGGCTCATGCATTCAGGAATTGCTCCTGGCGGCACTCAGGGGACCATATGGGACACTGGGAATCGAACCTGTGTCGGCCATGTTGGCTACGTGCAAGGCAAACGCCCTACCCTCTGTGCTATTGCTCCAGCCCCCCTACTTTTTATTATTATACTGTATTTATTTTTTCCCTCACTGGAGGTCTGTCAGGATTGCCTCAGCGCATGCCCAGAGTCGGGGCTTCGCGGCTGACCGTGTGCTTGCCCTCGATGCTTCTGGAGCTACTGAGATGTCTTTCAGGATCGCAAACAGCTGTGAGGGACCCCTGGGCACATGTGGGAGACACCAGCTTTGAAGTCAAGGCCCGTGCTTGCCACAAATGCTTTAAACCAGTGTTTCTCAACGTTTCCTGTCTCTTTGCTTCCTGATTGGCCCCTGTCTGGTGTACCCCTCATGTATGTGATTTTCACCTGTGGCCCCCTTGGCATATGCTAGGGTCCCCTGATGTGGGGCATAGGACCCTTGGGTGAGAAAATCTGCCTTAAGCCACTGAACCATCCTCCTGCTTTTGTGTTTATTATTTTTGTCTGACCTTGATTGGTATTTGGTGGTGCTAGGGACTCGGGTCATTCTTGGGGTGCTCAGGAGAACATATATTCTCGGAATCAAATCTGGGTCTCACAGGTGCAAGCCAACTGCTCTATACTCAGCTACATCCCAGCTCTGTATTTTTTTTTCATTTTCATTTGGCTTGGGGACAAACCCACGTGGTGCTCAGGGCTTACCCCTGGCTCTGCACTCGAGACCTCTCCTGGCAGACCCCAGGGGCCATGTGCAGGTTAAACCTGTGTCAGCCTGCCTGTGTCAGTAACCCTGCCTGCCATACTTTCTCTCGGTCCCTGTTTGTGTTTTTATTTAGAGAGATGGTTTTATTTCATAGAAGGAATCATGCCGAAGAATCAGGATTCTAGTTCAATTTGCCGTTGATAGTTCTACATTGTGAGACAGTTTTTTCCTCTTTGTGACTTCATCTGTAAAATGACATATATTTTGTCATTTTATACATTTTTATTTTATATGTATTTAGGGACGAGTATTTCTATTCTCGAATTTATGTAAGAAGATACTCTATGTAATGGTTCTTATGTAGTGATTTCTGTAGGTGATTGCTATATTAAAAACAATTTTTTCTCTATTTTCAGCTTCGGGCTCAGAATCAGGTCCTGAAAAAAGGTGTTATGGATGAACAAGCAAATTCTGCTGCTTTAAAGGTATGTAACAGGATATTTATCTTGAGAGCCAAATCAGTGGTAATGTTTAAAGCAGGGAATTCAGCTGGTTTCTTAGGTTGAAGTACCAATTCTGACACTGATTTAAGGATAGAGGAAGGAAATATAGTGTGTTTGTGAGTGTGTGTGTCACTTTCCTACTTGCTTAGGTATAGAATGTTTTTTTTTTATTTTCTTAGCTAAAATTTATTTAAAAAATTTTTAATTTGGGGTTTGAGAGGTAGTGCAATGTGTTCCATTTCTGACATCCCATATGGTCCCCTGAGTTTGCCAGGAGTAATTTCTGAGTGCAGAGCCAGGAGTAAGCCCTGAGCACTGCTGGATATGGCCCAAAAGCCAAAATAAAATAAAAAATTTGAGGGGCTGGGGCGATAGCACAGAGGGTAGGGCATTTGCCTTGCATGTGGCTGACCCAGGTTCGATTCCCAGCATTCCATATGGTCCCCTGAGCACCGCCAGGGGTAATTCCTGAGTGCAGAGGCAGGAGTAACCCCTGTGCATTACCGCCTGTGACCCAAAAAGCAAAAAATAAATAAATAAATTAAAGAGTTGAATTTGTGTAATGCTCCTATTTAGCTAAATTCATATGGGTTACTGGGATTTCTCTACTCTTCTTCTTCACTGGAGTGGGTCTGTGTCATATTTATGTTCTCAGCCTTCAGTAGATGGTTGTCTCCTAGTACTGGATTTGAAAGTGAGAATTATTTAGCTAATTAATCTTGCTTTTGAGTTGGACGGTTTAATAATAATATTAATAGTAGTAATAATCTGTGCTGATGTGAACACTGAATAATAGATTTGACTAACAGTACCTTTGTGAACGGAAGGGAGAAATATAAGAAATGAAGGAATTTGTTTTGAACTCATTCTGGTAGACATTCAATAAATTTCTCAGTGATCGTGTGATTTGATGAATTAATTCTGGGTTATAGATTGCTTCTTGGCCCACTTTCAGTTAAATATGCAGCGTACCTCATTCTTTCACTCTCCCTGGCTCATCTCTGACTGGAGTAGCCCCCAGCCAGTGACATACCTTCAGTGGCTTCACTCAGGTAACCATGACCCACAAATATGCTGTTCACTTGTCCCTTAAGTGTGTCCCCTCTGCGCACATTCTTCCCCCAGATTCAGGAGAAGTGGTCCAGGGCACTTTACCCGAGCCTTCCAAACTGTGCCCAGACCAGGATTAGTAAAAGTTCAGTCAGGGTTCACAAGTCAAGCCACTCTTCTGAGTAAATAAATCACGGATCATTCTCTCCCCAGATAACGTTGCCGCCAGCGTAGTGGTGCTGCTTTGCCCTTGCTTGTTCAGTGGCTGGCTGTGGTGTTTCACAGCCAATGCTGGTCGTGTGTGAGTCCCCGTGTTGCTGGCAGCGATGTCTGTGGTGGTGAGAGCAGGTTGCCTTTGCTGAGCAGACTCGCTGAGCATCACCTGGGAGCATCATCTTTGAGCCCTCACTGTTCTGGGAGGACAGTCAGGATTTATTGTCATCTCGTTGCTGAAAGTAGATTTAAAGAGAGGTTGGGATGGTTAACTTTTGAAATGGATGTTTGACTAGTGGGGCCGAGATGTCAGTTAACTTGTGATTAATTATAAGGACGTAAAGGAACTCCTTTTTGTTTCACGGTTCATTGCAGTGGTCGTTACGCTTAGGGTTAAGGATGACCCTGTCAGTTTGCTTGCCGGGACTACTGGGCCCTCCTCTGTTACTCTGAGCTTTCGGCTATATTGGGTTTCCCTCTCCAATGAGTTGCTGGATATGGGGAATATTCACTGATTTCTCTGAGTGTGTGACAGTTTGGACATGAGCAGGCTTAAATTTACCTTTGAAATGAAGTCAAAATTAAGAGCTTTCTACAAATAACAGAAATAAATAGTTTTCCTATTTAAAGTAAACACATCATTCTAACCTTTTAACGCTATTTTCCACAGGCATATGGTGTCAGTAGATTGCAGGCCCCAACCTGTGGGTTTTACTTTGCTGTTCCGGTGTACTCGAATCACCATACAGTACACTTGACCTCTTCTTAGCTTCACGGTGGTTTTTCAGTGAATAATAAACTGCTTTAAATATACAGTAATATATAGCCCTCTGTCAGTAAAATGGTGCAACAGCAAAAAATCATCATGAGAAGGTGTGTTTAGATTTTAAATTTTGTTTCTGTTTTTACTTAACCTTAAAGTCGATTGGTATAGAACAGTTTCTGAAAGAAAATAATCCTGTATTAGGATAATACAGGATTATTTTCATCTTCAGCAAATCTGACTTTTATTCGGGTGCTTCTATACTATGCATGGGCCCTGGGTGTTTACTCTGAGCCACATTCCTGGTCCAACTAATCAGAATAATTCATAAATAATTTATAAAATAAGTGTTGAAAGTCATTGTTTTGATGGACTCAAACATGGAGAACTTCCGGAGAAAGTGATTTTGTGCTGTTTCCCACCCTCACTCCCCGGGGGCCCCAGCACTGATGGTGTCGCTTCGGCTGTCTTGTGTCTGTTTACTGTCAAACATGTATTAAACAGGATTGATTTTAGCAACAAAGAGCTGCGCATTGTTTTTTCTTTTTGGGTCACACCTGGTGATGCTCAGGTGTTACTTCTGGCTCTGCACTCAGGAATCACATTCATTACATTTTCCTGGTGGTACTCAGGGGACCATATGGGGTGCTGGGAATTGAACCCAGGTTGGCCGCGGGCAAGGCAAACACCCTACCCGCTGTGGTTTTGCTCCAGTCCCGCTGTGCGTATTTTAAATTGATGACTTCTTTTCCATTTTTGGTATTTTATTTATTTGCCATTTTTATTGAATACCGTGATTCATAATGCTGCTAATGATACTTTTCATGAATACCTTGTCCCGGTGCCACCCCCATCACCAGGACTGCTTCCCTCCACCAGTGTCCCAAGGTCCCTTCCACCCACCCCACACTGAGGAGGCTCAGCTTTAGACATAAAATCTCCATTTCTGATTCTCTTAGTCTTTTGTTGTTCCCTTACTAAGTTTCTTTATTTTTTTAAATTTTATTTTTTAAATGGGCTGGAGCGATAGCACAGTGGTAGGGCGTTTGCCTTGCACGCAGCCCACATGGCCGACCCGAGTTCGATTCCTCCGTCCCTCTCGGAGAGCCCGGCAAGCTACCGAGAGTATCTTGCCCGCACGGCGGAGCCTGGCAAGCTCCCCGTGTCGTATTCGATATGCCAAACACATTAACAGTTGTCACAATGGAGACGTTACTGGGCCCGCTCGAGCAAATCGATGAACAACGGGAGGACAGTAACAGTGATTTTTTAAATATTTTTAATTTTATAAAGTAATTCACAATATTTCATTACATTTAATACTCAAACACCAATCCCACCACCATTACACCTTCCCATCACCATATTTCAGGTGTTTCCATCCCGAACCCAAACCCTGCCCCAAAGCCAAAGCGAAGTAATATATTTTGTATTGTTTGTTATGAAAAACCATGTAAATGCTACAAAAAAGTATCCTTAGAGGAAACAGGGTGAAGATTGTTGTATTCCATCCAGGGATCATTAAGTCCTTCCATGAGAGATCACTAACGTGTTAGAAGTTGAGCCTTGCACTATGTTTCTTTATATCCCACGTATGAGAGAGATCTTTTTTGTTTTTTTGGCTGTGGAGGTGATGACCTCTGTACACATATTGATGAATTAAGCTGAAGTTCTGAAATTCCATAAAGTTAGAAAACAATGATAAGTTGATAAAATTTTTTTCAAAAACTTTATCTTTCTTTTATGCAGGTATATAAATTTTAAACATTAATAGCATGAATTAATCTATTATTCATACTATGCTAATGCTTACCATCATACTGTGCTAATACATTGCAAAGTTTACATGAAGTAGATAAATCCTGCAAACATGCAATTTAGTAAGAGTGAAGAGAGGAGAATTTTTAAAATTTAAGGAGAATATTTATGGGCCTGGGCTGGAGCGATAGCACAGCAGTAGGGCATTTGCCTTGTGCGCGGCAGGCCGGCTGAGCCGGGCCGCCAAGCCGGGTTCGATTCCTCCGCATTCCTCCGCCCTCTCGGAGAGCCTGGCAAGCTACCGAGAGTATCTCACCCGCACGACAAAGCCTGGCAAGCTCCCCGTGACGTATTCAATATGCCAAACACAGTAACAATGAGTCTCACAATGGAGATGTTACTGGTCCTGCTCGAGCAAATAGATGAACAATGGGAGGACAGTGCTACAGGGCCTATAAATGCATAAGTGTTTTTTATCCTAAAAAGGAAATGATGGCTTTATGTTAGAAACTATTACAGGTAATGTTTGAGTTGAAGAGATAGCATAGAGTTGGAGAGATAACACAGCAGGTAGGGCGTTTGCCTTGCATGCGACCAACCCGGTTCGATTCCTCCACACCTCTCGGAGAGCTCGGCAAGCTACTGAGAGTATTTCGCCCGCATGGCAGAGCCTGGCAAGCTGCCTGTGATGTATTCGATATGCCAGACACAGTAACAACAAAGTCTCCAATGGAGACGTTACTGGGCCCGCTCGAGCAAATCAATGAACAGTGGGAGGACAGTGACAGTGACAGTGACAGTTTGAGTATATGCATTAATAAGTAAAAGTAGAAGAAAGATATAGATGTAAAGAAATAACCTGAAGAGTCATAGACCATTCAATAAAAATGAATCATGAATATATTATTGAAAAAGTATAAAATTCCTAAGTTTATAGGAATAAACTCCTAGGAATGAACAGACATGTCTTAATTTACTAGAGGGCAACCGTAAGTGCTAGGATTGAGTGCTGTAGTGTGGCAAGTGCTGAGGAGTTTGCTTGGTCTTCTATAGACACTCCTTTATTATTATTATTATTTTTACTTTATTTTAACACCATGGTTTACAAAGTTGAGTATAATACAGTTGTCACAGGCGTTATTCAGTGCTTAATTCCAATCCCACCGCCTGAGTGACCTTCCCTCTACCATTGTCCCCATTTTCCCACCAACCCTCCAGCCTGCCCCCTTAGCCAGGCACACAATAATTTATTTTATATTGCTTGTTACAGCTAAATGGGTAATGAAATTATAAAAAAAATAGTTTAGTAAAAGAAAATTTGTGAAAGTTGGTATATCTCTAGGGCTGGAGCGATAGCCCAGCAGTAAGGTGTTTGCCTTGCACGCGGCCGGCCTGGCCAACCGAGGTTCGATTCCTCCGCCCCTCTTGGAGAGCCCAGCAAGCTACCAAGAGTTTTTCGCCCGCATGGCAAGCAGACTCCCCGTGATGTATTGCTACCAAGAGCTTTTGCCCACATGGCCTCGCAAGCTCCCCGTGATGTATTCGATATGCCAAACACAGTAACAAGTCTCACAATGGAGACGTTACTGGCCCGCTGGAGCAAATCGATGAACAATGGGAGGACAGTGCTACAGTGGTACATCTCACCATGGGGTCATTAAGTCCTTGTCTTGAGGATTTACTAAGCTATTGAGCCTTGCTAGTTGAGCCTTCTGTGTTAATGTTTTTGTTTGTCAAGCTTAGTTGGCCTCAGAAGCTCCTTTAATGCCACTTACAAAACTGATTTCAAGGCAATGAATTCCCTAAGCCATTGTCTCCCCATGAGAGTCTGTGTTTTTCCTTCAAATCCGGACAGTGATGTAGCAGGATAGAGTATTTTTGGTGAGTGTTCATTTCATCGAGTTTTATTTTATTTATTTTTTCACTATATCCCACACTTCT
Source organism: Sorex fumeus (assembly GCF_029834395.1). Lineage (NCBI taxonomy): Eukaryota > Metazoa > Chordata > Mammalia > Eulipotyphla > Soricidae > Sorex > Sorex fumeus. The sequence goes on along the minus strand of NW_026606060.1, from coordinate 3,355,808 downwards.
CTTCTGGCCTATAGTGTCTCATTTGATCTGTTGTGAATCTGTTGAGAGTTCTTTTATATGTAAGTTCCTTTCTTTCTTGCTGCTTTCAGAATTCTGTCTCTGTCTCTGACTTTTGTCATGATGGGAATTTTGGAGATTTTCCATTTGGATCATTTTGTTTTGCTGGGACACTTTAAGCTTCTTGGGTCTGGTTCCTCACTCCTTAATGCTTGAAAATTGTTGTCTATGATTTATTTTGGGCTGGAGCGATAGCACAGCGGGCAGGGTGTTTGCCTTGCACATGGCCAACCCGGGTTCGATTTCTCTGTCCCTCCTGGAGAGCCTGGCAAGCTTCTGCATGGCAGAGCATGGCAAGCTCCCCATAGCACATTCAATATGCCAAAAACAGTAACAAGTTTCACAATGGAGACGTTACTGATGCCCGCTGGAGCAAATCGATGAACAACAGGAGGACAGTGCTGCAGTGCTACATGATTGCTTTTTTCCTGCTTTTTTATTGACTTTGTCTTCCTCCTCCTCAGAAACAGGTGATCCTTATTTTTTCTTCCCATAGTTCGCTGTCAGCTCTTCATTGCTATGCAGACTTTGCCCTCATCCTTGGCTGTTTTCTAGGGATTTCCTGCCTCTCCTTTTGGAGTTTACCAATGTTTTTCTCAGCTGCTCTTAGTCTGTTGCTCTGACCTTCTATTGGAGTCTTTTTTGGGGAGAGGGAGAGGGCACACACAGCCATGCTCAAGGCTTACTCCTGGCTCTGTGCTCAGGGATCACTCCTGGTGGCTCAGGACATCCTGTGGTCCTGGGGATTGAACCCGGATTGGCCATGTCCAAGAGCTTTAGCCACTGTGCTGTCGCCCCACCCTTCTATAATGTCACTGTCCATACTCTTCATGCCTGTCCTTTTAATTGCAGTTTTTCTGTTTCTGCTCTCATACTTTCTGTTGACTACCTGTACTCATGAAGGGCCTTCAGCACGGCATTACTGAAGTCATTCTCTGACAGTTTCCAGAGCTGGTCGCTACTGCTGGGGCCTCCGTGCCATTATTTTTACTCGTTAAGCATGGTGGGCCTCCGTGAGGCTTTCCTGCCTTGTTCACTGTGCTTGGAGGATGAGTCTCTGTACTCAGGACCCTCAGAGTCTCTGGGGGAGGGGCTCAGCTTTGCACTTTTCCTTCCCTGCCAGTCCTCATCTGGTGACGGGAGATACACGTATGCAGTGTGAGGCATGCTGAGATGAACTGTTGTGTGGCCTCGTATGCAGCTGCGTGATTCAGGGATCCAGAGACAGTGAGCAGAGTTCCGTGGTGGCCTGAAAGGTTGAATGAGCAAACAGGGGCTAAGATGTGATGTCTACTGAGTGTCTGGGCATGGATTGTTTTTTGCTTTTTTTTTTTTTTAATTTTTTCAGTCTTACATGTTTTACTATCTTTTTAAAAATTATTTTGTTTTTTTAATGAATCACCGTGAGATACAGACTTATAAACTTTTATGATTACGTTTCAGTCATACAATGATAGAGTATCATCCCTCCACCAGTGCCCATTCTCCACCACCAATGTCCTCAGTATCCCTCCTACCACCCCCACCACTCCCCACCCCCTGCCTCTGTGGCAGGCACCTTCCCTCTTACCTTCTCTCTCTCCCTTTGGATGATACGGTTTGTAGTACAGGTACTAAGCTTTCAATTAACTTAGTCAAAAATGATTTTGTCACCAAGAAAACTGAAAATACAAGAACTCAGGACTGGAGCAGTAGTACAGTGACTAGGGCACTCTCCTTGCATGAGCCAACTGGGTTTGATTCCTGGCATTTCAGATAGTTCCCAGAACCTGCCAAGACTGACCCCTGAGTGTAGAACAAAAGTGAACTCTTAGCACTGATGGTTGTGTCCCCAAAGCCTACACACACACACACACACACACACACACACTTATTTACATCCATATATGTACATGTATAGTACTGTAGCTCTGTCCTCCTGTTCATTGATTTGCTCGAGCGGTAACCAATAACGTCTCCATTGTGAGACTTGTTACTATTTTTGGCACATCGAATACGCCACGGGTAGCTTGCCAGGCTTTGCCCTGAAGGCAGGGTACTTTCGGTAGCTTGCCAGGCTCTCTGAGAGGGATGGAGGAATCGAACCTGGGTTGGCTGCGTGCAAGGCAAATGCCCTACCCACCGAGCTATCGCTGCAGCCCATTTTAAGGAATTCCATAGAAATTTTTAAAAAATCATCCTAGAAGTTCCTTTATCACTCTGATGTCGGAGAATATAACTTGCACATTTCTGAACAGCTGGCACATTATATCTGACTGTGAGTAAATGAACATACACCGAAATATAGGAAGAGGAAAGATGTAAAATAGCTGTTGAGGCAGTATACACGTGAATATGAGCGATGCCGTATAGGTTTGAACTCATAGACCACCTTTAATTCCCTAAAGCAAGAACAGGGCTGAAGAGATAATTCAAGGGTTATTACTTGCCTTGCACGCGGCCAACTCTGGTTAGATCCCTACATAGCATATGGTCCCCTAAGCACTGCCAGGAGTGTCCCTAGAATCAGAAATAAGCCTTGAGCACTGCTGGCTGTCCCCCAAACAAAAACAAAGCAAAATAAAAACAAACAAGAACTATTGGTTATACTTTGGTGAAACAAAAATGATTTGGGGTTTATTTAACCCTTCTCATAAAATTTTTTTTTCTTTTTGGGTCACACCTGACAATGCACAGGGGTTACTACTGACTCTGCACTCAGGCATTACTCCTTGTGGTTCTTGGGGGACCATATGGGATTCTGGGAATCGAACCTGGGTCGGCCGCGTGAAAGGCAAACGTCCTTCCTGCTGTACTGTTGCTCTGGCCTCCTTATAACATTTTAAGGAATCTTTTCACTCTGTTATAGGAACAACTTAAAATGAAGGATCAGTCACTGAGAAAACTGCAACAAGAAATGGACAGTTTGACCTTTCGGAATCTGCAGCTGGCCAAGAGGGTAGAACTACTTCAAGATGAACTGGCCCTAAGTGAGCCCCGGGGCAAGAAGAACAAGGTAGGTAAGGAGAGTGTGCCCTTGCCATGAGGGACAGCTGTCCCCTGGAGTAAACAGAAGAGCAGGGTGGGTAAGGAGAGCGGAAGCATGAGTATGCCCTTGCTGTGGGGGGCAGGTGTCCCCTGGTGTAAGCAGAAGCATCCTCCTGGTTCTCCTGCATTTTTACATTTGGGCGTAACCAAGAGAGCAGATGTTTATTCTTGATATATACGAAATGCTTGAAGTATTTTCTTATCAGAAAAGTGATTTTAAAAAGTGAGTTTTAAGGAGTGTTTAGGGACAACATGCACATAACTGATTTAGTGTCTGAATTAAAAAGGAAAAAAGGGGGAAAAAAAAGAAAGAAAAAATTTTTCATTTTCGTTTTTGAAAAATAAATGGGAAAAGGATAGAAAAATCTCTTCTTGGTCCAATTATTAGTAACTTTCAGTTCTACCAATTTGCCATTTATCCGAGGCAGGACAAATAAAATGAGAAACGTTGTCAGGAAGTCACTGATCAAGTGAGAGTCCAGCGGCCTTGCCTGGGATTCATGGCACTGCACGAAAGAAAGGAAGGAGGAAAGAGGCACTCAGTCCCTTGGCTCACAGTCTGCCACATGCAGTTTCTTCTTTTTTCAGTTCCTCCCTCCCCTTTTCCTTCACTTTCCCCGGTGCAACACACGTGTCTGACTGCAGTGCATGCACGTCAGGTGTGTGGGCCCTGCACCTTGGCCCTGGTGCTCTCTAAGCTTTGCCCCATGGTGTCCACACCTGTGCTCACTGATGGCACTTGTTTTGGCATGCAGGTTAAGGTGTTGGTGCTGCAGGGGGGGGGGGGGGGGTGTTCTGTGATACCCTGACCTGGGTTTGGCGGGGAGGTCGCACTTCTGGCCATTTTGCTCCCTTCCTTTTAATCGTGGTGCTCACCAGGAGCTTCACTCCTGCACCTTGCTTGGGTACCACTGTGAACAGCAGAGTTATCAAGATTGCACTTGGCACACGGGGACTCTGTAGATTCAAGCCTGTCACCGTACACTTGCAGGATCACCTTCGTGCCCATGTACTCCGAGCCACCTCCAGCCCCTGCCCCCTCAATTTGGCATTTTCCTGAGATTTAAAACTAACTCCCCCCTTTTGGATATATATAGAGAGGGGGGGGGCAGTGTTTTTACCATTCCAAGATGCTTGGGTTTTGAACATTCTGTGATTAAGAAGTTGCTTCTGGGGGGTGGAGAGAGAGTCCAGTGGGTAAGGTGCTCGCCTGGCATGCAGCTGGCCCCAGTTTGGTCCTCATCTAGAGCTGTAGGTGCTTCTGCGTGATCTCCGAGCACAGAGCCAGGACTAAGCCCTGAGTACCATCAGTTGCGACCCTGAAAGAAAAAAATTGCTCTCTTCTAGGGGAATGACAGGAGCTGGAGATGCAGTCTTGCATGTGCATAGAACAGCTTCCTGCAGTTTAGTCAATCGAGGCCGTGATGATGGTGGTAGATGGGATGAAGACCCGAGTCAGTCTGAAGCCTCCTGGATTGCTTTGGAGTTCACAGGCTTCGGAGTTATAGCCCAGGCTCTCACTTTCTGTTTGTCATATATAGGTCATTGACTTTTGTACTTTTGGGGGCCACACCCTGCAGTAGACAGGGCTTGTTTTTGGCTTTGTATTCAGGGCTTGCTCTTGGCAATGTTTGAAGGACCATATGGTGTGCTGGGGATGGAACCCTGGTAGGTCCCATGCACGGGAAGCACCTGCCCGCTGTGCTGTCCCTCTGGGCCTGTATACCTCTTTAATGTTCAACAATTTTTTTAAGCTATGCAAGCAACCTCAGTTTTCCATTGACAAAATAAAAATTATACGTCCAGGTTTATTTTGAGGATTAAATAAGATCATAAAGAAGGATAGTATTTGCCATGTGATGGGCAGTCAACATAATTCTGTCTCCGTGCCTTGGTGCATGTGTTTCCCCAGGTGGAGGGATTCTTTAGCCAATTAGAGGGATTCCAAAGTGAATTCTTTAGAGAAAGGAGGAACAGAGAGGGCAAGCATCTATATAGTAGAATGAGTTGGGAAATTTTGTCAAGATTCACCTGTCCTGGAAGTTCCCAAAGACCCTTGGGGAAGGAGTAACCCCTTGTGCCTCGGGCCTGCAACCCGTCAGTGCAGCCTCGCGCTGGCTGTTGGAGCAGAGTCCACGGGACAGTCTCGAATGAGAATGAACGTGATCAGAGCTTCCAGCTCTTTTGTGTTCTAAATATGCCTAATTTTTATGTAGCTCTTTTATTACTACTGTTGCTATTATACCTGTTTGTGTAACTCAGCCACTGTATCACCCCTTTTCAGAGGATTTTCAAGCCATTGGTTCACACTGGGTCAGTAGGTGACATCATTCTAAGTGAGGCGTGAGACAGCTGGCACTGGGTCCTGACTGATGTGTGAAGAGCTTCACTATGGGCTGTCCCAGGAAAACAAATACTCATTATTGGCTCTTTAAATGGTGCTATTCTGTTGTGTAGAAAATGTTCATTTGGGGGCTAAGCAATCGCACAGCGGGGAGGGCGTTTGCCTTGCACGCGGCCCACCCGGGTTTGATTCCCAGCATCCCATATGGTCTTCCAAGCACCGCAGGAGTAATTCCTGAGTGCAGAGCCAGGAGCAATCCCTGAGCGTCGCTGGGTGTGACCCAAAGAGAAAAAAAAAGAAAATGTTCGTATTGGGTGAATAAAGCAAAAGGAATTGTTTTACGATCTTTGTGCTTTTTCCTCCTCACATCTTCATTTCAGATGATTTTGTAAAACATACGAATTTATGTGAGCTCTTACTTAAACCAATATGTGTGAATGTTAAGTAATTTACTCAGTCTCCTAAAAGGAGTTTACCAAGTCAAGCATATAAATTGCTAAAATTTTCACTTCTCAAAACTCAAAGATCAGATCGAAGTGGTAGGTGTTGCTATGTTTGTACTGCTAGCATACTCTTTCAGCAGAGCTGTCCCTGAATTCCTCTGCGAAGAACAGCAAGCCTGATCTGTTTGTTTCTCTTTCTTTTTAAAGCTTTCTTGTCCACTGCAATATTTGCAGCCCCACTTACAGCACACAGGAGAAGTTCAATGATAAACTGTGTACCTTTTGCAGGAGTATCACATAGAAGAAACAAGCTACTAAGGTGATAGAGAATCTGTGTCATTAGGATGTTTCTCTAAAGGATGAAAGCTATGTGGACATAACTTATTCTTTTCATCAGAAAAGTGGGGAATCTTCTCAGTTGAGCCAAGAGCAGAAGAGTGTCTTTGATGAAGACCTACAGAAGAAGATAGAAGAGAATGAACGGTTGCATATACAAGTGAGAAAATCTGTTTTTTTTTCCATATGAACTAACAATGATTCAATGAATGTGGGAAGAGAAACAGAGATAGTGTTGTGAGGACGAGTGTGTGCTTCATGTCCCCCGTGGTTAGGTGCATATGCCACTCATTGATTCATTTTTTAAAAAATAATTTTTAATTTAGTTAACCACGATTTCCAAAGATATTGATAGTTGGGTTTTAGACATTTCAGCATCAGTCCCACCACCAGAGTCAACTTCCCTCCACCAATTCCCATATCCCGTTCCCACCCCAACTCCACCCTCACCAATTCATTTCTTAACTCATGTGTCTAAATGTGGAATCGTGTTTTGAAGTATGTGTCTTTGGAGGACAGTAGGAGAGCCTTATAAATTGACACAGAAACATACAGGACATTTGATGTCATTTGATGGATGGATCTTTTAGATGGGGTCTTATCAGTAAGTAGTGTTTGCTTTTTGAAAATTAGTACTTTTCGGTTTTTATCTATTCTCTCTATTTGTTTTTAATTGGTGAAGCAAAATAGATTTATCAAGACAGACTTACTTATAGAAATGGGGGAGGGGGTGCATATTTGAGAATATGGGCTAAGGCCTGTTGGGGTGTGGGCAAACATATTCTGTCCCATGCTTAGTCTTGGGGCCTCGCTCAAGGCAGCCCCACATCTTTCCCCCCCCTTCATTTTCTTTTCTTTTTCTATTTGAACTTAACATTTATTTCCTTACCTCAGAGGCCCTCAACTATTTGCAGACCCTCAAATGTTGAGTCAGTGTAAGACCCTAAATTATTCTGCATATTCCCAGAGAGATAGTATATTTTATACAGCTGTGTCTCTTGATTTATTTTGAAATGGTGAGCATAATCAAATGGTCGAAAATAAATATACAGTAAATTTTACCTTTCAAAAATGGTAGATTGGGACCGGAGCCATAGTATAGCGGGGAGGGCATTTGCCTTGCACGCAGCCAACCCGAGTTCACTCCCCGGCATCCCATATGGTCCCCAAGCACTGCCAGGAGTAACTTCTTAGTGAAGAGCCAGGAGTAACCCCTGAGCAAAAAAAAAAGTCAGATAAACTTTTCATCTCAGTGCATTTTTGTTGTTGTTGCTTTTGAGCACACACCAGCTTGCACACACCAAAAGTGCTCAGGGCTTACTCCTGGGTCAGCACTCAGGGACCGCTGCTGGCAGGCCTAGGGGACCGGATGGGGTGCCGAGAATTGATGCCATGTGCAGGCCAAGCACATGACCTGCATATTATCTCTCTGACCTATCAGTGTATTTTTGCATTAAGCGGTTTTTGCTATTTTGCTTTTTTGCTTTTGAACCATGCCTGGTCATGCTCAGACATATTCTTGACTCTGTGCTCAAGAATCACTCCTGGCCAGTCTTGAAGGGCTGTATGGGATGCTGGAGATCAGATTTGTGTCAGCTGCATGCAAGGCAAGGCCTCACCTGCTGTTGCTGTACTGTCTCTCTGGTCCCGTTTATTAAGTATTCTTAATTGTTAGCTAGTATTCCTAATATGGAGGAGAAGAGCTGCATCCCATATGGCATTTTTTTTCAACCTGTTCCAGAAATTATATCTATTTGAGTTTTGACTGTTCAGTCATGGAAGTCAGCTTATAGAAGTGTTATATTCTGGTCCATTGAAATTGTTTGAAAAAAACTGAACTAGAAGTTCTTTCAGGGTCAGAGAGATAGTACAAGGATGTTTGTCTTCCACGTGGCTGACCCAGAATTGATCCCCAGCATTTCGTATGGTCTCCAAGCCTGCCAGGAGTGACCCCTGAACATAGAGCCAGGTCTAAACCCTGAGCATCTCCGGGCGGGGCCCAAAACAACAACAAAACAAAAACCTAAAAAAGGGAGCATATGAGACTGAAGAAGGAGTTAACAGGCTTCGGAGAAGGCTTCCAAGTAAGGTATGGGTGCAGAGTTAACTTCTACTAAATCTGAGCTGTGAAACATCTGGCAGATGATCTGGCGAGTCCTGCCCTGCTCGGCTTTTCCTGTCTGTGGAGCAGTTCCGGCATGAGCCTTCCCTTGACTGTCCTGCGAGGACTCTGTGGTCAGGCCCCTGTGGGTTTTGGTCAGTGAGCATATGGCATCGTGGGAACTGCCCAGTGGGATGGCGCTGCTGGTGTTCATCTGTTCATTGGTCTATTTTAGGATCTTGTAAGAAGAGAAAATCGGTCTTTTGTTTTCAGTTTTTCGAAGCTGATGAGAAGCATAAGCATGTGGAAGCAGAGCTGAGGAATCGACTGTCCTCTCTTGAAACAGAGGCTGCTCAGAACCAAGCTGTGGTGGACGGCCTGACGCGGAAGTACATGGAGACCATAGAGAAGCTGCAGAATGACAAGGCCAAACTAGAAGTAAGCCCCAGTGTTGGCGAGAGCACTTAGGGTCGAGGCTGTTCCAAATGGTCTGTGCCCGTCCTTAAAGCCTAGCCAGTCACTCAGGGCCAGACGGTTGCTCATGGTCGGTCTGTCTAGGTGCCTGCATGTCAACCATCTGTCTCTGTTCCCTTCTCAAATGCAGGTCAAATCCCAGACCCTAGAAAAGGAGGCCAAGGAATGTCGACTTCGAACTGAAGAATGGTATGTGGGCTCTGAAGTAAGGTTCAGAAGACTCGGGTTTTGGTGTTAGCCCTCCTCTGGCGTCATTTTCTCATAGTTGAGATGAGATGCAGTGGGTCATCCTCAGGCATCCTTCCAGTTCTCTTAGCTCTGGTTCTGCTAATAGTGGTGTCAGCAGGGTATTGGTGCTCAGAATGCAGGTGCTTTGGGCCGTGGCAGATAGTGTTTTGGGCTCCGTTGAGGACCCCAATCTGCAGAGAGGGCCTTCTCATACCCCCTCAGGAAGACTGCTGACCATTGCCACCTCCCCACTCTATGATACATTTTGAATAGAATGAAGGTTATGTGTTACAACTGATAGGTATCTAAATCCTCAAGTTGAAGTAATAGTTGTTTGGGCTGAGAGATAGTACCGGGACTAAGGTGCCTGCATTGCATGTAGATGGCCCTGATTCGATCCCTAGCACCTGGCACAGAGCCAGGAATAAGCTCTGAGCAGAGTGGGGCGTGAGTCAAAAACAAAACAGACCAACCACAAAAACTTGTTCTGTTTTATAGAACAAAAGAACAAAAGAACAAAAGACAACTTGCAGTAAAAGCGTGCCCCAACATTTATTTGTTGCATCACATGGTATTTTAGGTTTTAGTAGTTTTGATCAGGTAAATTTCTTCAGTTAAGTGGTAATGGTTGATTTTCACACATAGTCTATATGTGTAATTGTGTTCTCATAATTGAATCAAAACCAAAATGTTTGAGTTCAAGGAAAATGAAATCTGATGTCATCTTTAAGAAAAAGAACTTTGCCATAATATACTTGAACAAACATGTCTATGTAGTAAAGAGAAACTTTATAATGGACCTAAGTTTATTTTGCACTCAGAGAAATAAATTTAGGATTTTATAAGATGCCCAGACATAAATTCTTATAAAGTTCCATGTGATTCAGCAGATGTCTTGAGGGGTTAAGAATCAAGGTTCTGGTGTTTTTTGTTTTAAAATGCTCATCTTTTACATCTGTCTCCAAGTTTATGTTCATTTTGGGCACATTGTTAAAAAGTCTGACACCAGCTGTTGAGGTATGAAGCAAAGTCTGACTGGTGATAATACAGTGTTCTTTTTTTGTTTTTGTTTTTTTTCAGTCAATTACAGTTAAAGAGTCTTCATGAAGATTTGTCAGGTAGATTAGAGGAATCCTTATCAATCATCAGTGAAAAAGTACCTTTTAATGATACAAGTAGGTATTATGTTCAGTTTTTCATTATTTACAACTTTGATCTCTCTGTCATAGCCAACTAATTGAAATGATTTCTAATGTATTTGACAAATATCCTTAGTGGCCCAGCAGAGAGTTGCTTGGTTTTGTTCTTTTGAGGAGCTTTGACGTTCAATTCCATAGGGAGATTTCAGATGGTCATAGAACTACTAGAAATCTAGCATTCTTGGGAGAAGCCAAAATTTATAATTGAAAAAAATTATGATGTGTCTTTGACATACCGCAAGGTAAGAAACACCCTCCACATACTAGGTCCCTGAAGTTGCTCATGACCAAAGAGGGTGCTGTGAGGTGCATTGTCTCAATCTCTTGTATCTTGTATATTTCCGGTGAATTCTTAGGAAGCTGACTTAGATAAGCCTTGCATATAGTTTCTTTGTGGAGTAAGCTGGTAGTTTACACAACCAGAAGCAAGGAAAAGAACTTTAAAAAAAGAAATTAATGAGGCCAGAGTGATAGTGCAGTGGTGGGTATGGCATGTTGCTTGCATGTGGCTGACCAAGATTTGATCCCCAGGCTTCTGAGGGGGGTCAGTTATGGTCCCTGAGTCTGCCAGGAGTGACCCCAGACCAGAGTCAGTGGAAGCCTTGAGCACTGCCCAAAAACAAGAAAAGGAATGAAGGAAGAGAGGAAGGGAGGGAGGCACGGAGGGAGGGAGAGATAGGCTGAGAAAGGAAGAAAGGAAGAGAGGGAGGGAGGGGGAGGGAAAGTAAGAGGGAGGGAGGGAGGGAGGAAGGAAGGAAGGAAGGAAGGAAGGAAGGAAGGAAGGAAGGAAGGAAGGAAGGAAGGAAGGAGAAAGATCAATTTAACAGAATGTGTGGGATTTGGAACTTGTTTTCCAACACATTTCCCTCTTTACAATTACATGATTGAAATTAGTGTTTTTCTCCCCTTTTCCTAGGGGAGACCTAAAAATAGAGGAAAGTAAAGAGTGAACTTTGAGCTAAACCTGAAAGCATTGTGTCACTATATCAGAAATCTAAATTCTGTCCTTTGAGACCTACACCTGTTTCTAATTTCTGTATTAGCATAGATAGCACGAGCATACTTTCATTTACTGAACTCGAAACCTTGGCATTTCATTCTCTCAGTCGTCTCTGATTCTGTTAGTCATCAGGTTTCACAATTTCCTTTTGAATCCCATTTGGACTCATCTTTCCTTTCCCAGTATTAGTGGCATCCTGCTTTTAGGGCTTACCCTGTTTCAGGTAGGTTATTGCTCTAGTTACTATTTAGAGAGCATATGCTGAGCACCCAGAAAGGAAGGGAGCATAGGGAATGGTAAGTAATTCCTTCAGAAAATTCAGTCTAGTAGGGAAGATAGAAGGTAAGAAATGTCTTAAGCTAAGCAGTTTGGGAAAGAACCTCTTAGCGTTTCAGAGGAGGGACGGATTACTGCTGGCGGGGTGGGGGGAATTCGGGGAAAGTTCTAGAAGGCCTGTGCTTTGAGCTGGGCCTCGATGCCTAAGATTTACTGGGCAGAGATGAAGGAGAACAAGCAAGAGAATTTCAGAGTACAGGAGTAGGAGGAAAGGTAACAGTCATGGTTTGATGAGTAGTGACTATGAGAGGGGTGTGGAAGACATGGACAGGTCAGTTGGGAAAGTGTGAGTGGTCCTGGGCACCAAAGCTTGTGGACAAAGAACTTGGGTACTTAATTGGCCAGGAAATGGGGTTCTTGATCCAGGGAATGCCATAAAGGAATTCGTGGCAGTTAATGTGGCAGCCAGTTTACTTGACAGTGGAGTGGGAAGAGGGGCTGATATTGTGATGGTGCTGTCCTGGGCGCTGGGCTGGAGCCTGGGCCAGAGTCACCAGGGAGATACAAGGAGGCAAGGAAGAGGGAGGAGGTCACGCGAGCCAAAGACATGGACAGCAGAGAAGCATCACTGCCCATGGTCACTGTTCGTTGTTGGATGGAAAAGACAAGGATGTTCATTTTGTTTCTATTTAATAATCTGATATATGTCATTATTTATAGGTAATTATTTATCAGTGAAAGATTAGACCTTGGGAGAGGAGCTGATATTGACCTTGTTGGATATAAGTATTGCCACCACCTCCTGTTGGGTGTGGCAGGAATGAGGGGTGCAGAGTACAGGAGCTTTGCTCCAGGGTCTTAGAGAGTGCAGAGGAGCTGGGGAAATAGAGTGAGGCAGAAACTGGAGAAGGGAGTGGGTTCCTTCCTCCCTTCTTCCTTCCCCACTCCCTCCCTCCCTCCCTCCCTCCCTCAACCTTTCCTTCCCTCCCTCCCTTCCTTCTTTCCTTCTTTTGGTTTTTGGACCACACTCTGCAATGCTCTGGGGTTATACCCGACTCTTGTATCATTAGGAAGCTGACTTAGGTAAGCCTTGCATATAGTTTCTTTGTGGAGTAAGCTGGTAGTTTACACAACCAGAAGCAAGAAAAAGAACTCCTGGCAGTGCTTGGGAGCCATGTGGGATGCCAGGCATCAAACCCGGGTTGGCCACATGCAAGGCAAACATCCTCTCCACTATACAGTCTCTCTGGACCCTAGAGAAGGGAGTATTTGATCTGATGGTGCTTATGAGTTCCTTCCATTACTGTGGAGAAATTAAAGAGTGTGATAAAGGCAGCTGGGTTTGGTGGCTTTGGGGAGGACCTTTGAGAAAAGGGCTTCCTTGCAGAGTGGAGGTGAACACCAGTTGCTACCAAAGACTGCTAGGTGGAATAGGCATTAGGGACATTGGCAGAAACAGTTTCTTGTTTTTTTTTAACTTTTGGGGTCACACCCAGTGATGCTCAGGGGTTACTCCTGACTCTGCACTCAGGAATTACTCCTGACAGGGCTCAGGGGACCATATGGGATGCCGGGAATTCAAACCCAGGTCAACTGCGTGCAAGGCAGACAGTCCTATGTGCCTGAGGAGGCCAGAAGCCGTGTTCCTAGGGGCCTGAGGAAAAGATAGGCGAGCTGAGCTTCGGGCTGTGAGGAGAGTGGGAGTGTACGAACCTGGCGCCCCAGAAGCTCTTCAGACGTTCTTCGAAATGGAAGCTTCGTTGATTTGTTTTATCCCAAATACTTTTCTGAGAAACAGCAGAATATATGTAAGCGTCATTGTTTTCCTGAGCTGTGATGATTGACTTTCATCATTTTAAGTTCCTCCATAAAGCTGGTCTGGCTGCAGAACATTTGTTACTTTGCATTTATGCTGTTTTTCTGTACATGCCAAATGAGAGATTTAATGAACAAACATTGTTTTTGTTTTGTTTTGTAGAATATAGTCAGTATAATGCTCTGAACGTCCCACTCCACAATAGGAGACATCAGGTAAAGATGAAATTTTTACTTTCAGCCATTGTGTTTGCCAGACTTTCAGAAACCAGAATTAGTTGGCCTGGGCCTCTGTGAAGTGTGCCTGGTCATTCAGTTTAAGTTTTAAATCTGAGTTTCTCCCACAGCCGTTAAGCCAGAGATTTTCAACTGCTGTGGGTGCAGGTACCAGTATTGATCTATGGGCATGAACAAGTCAAAAACCACCACTTTAAATGATGTAGCTTGCTGTTCATTGGGCCATAAGCCATAGGGATCTTCCTGTTCATCTCGTCTGAAGCAGTAGGCTTGCAGTCGGGCCACCCTTGTTTGTGTGCGTCACACTGTCCCCTGTTTTGGCAGACCCTTTGCTATAGTGGTCTTCGTCACCTAGAGGAGGTATATTTGCCAAAATTGGTGACTTTGTAATTTATTTAGATTGGAACATTAAAATTTAAGAGGGAACAAGTGAATTTATTTTTTTATTAGTGAAACACCATGAGGTACAGTTACAGACTTACAAATTTTTGTGCTTGGGTTTCAGTTATACAATGATCAAGTACCCATCCCTCCACCAGTGCCCATTTCCCACCACCACGGGTCCCAGTATCCCTCCCACCCCCCATCCCCCTATCCCACCCTGCCTCTGTGGCAGGGCATTCCCTTTTGTTCTCTCTCTCTCTCTCTCTCCTTTTGGGTGCTGTGGTTTGCAAGAGAGGCATTGAGCAGCAATCATACTTGGCCTATAGCCTACTTTCAGCATGCTTCTCCCATCCTATGAGGATCCTCCCAACACCCTTTATTTGGTGCTCCCTTCTCTATCTGAGCTCCCTTTTCCCCTAGCACGTGTGGCTCGCCTCCAAGTCATGTAGCAAAATTCCTGGTACTAATCTCGGCCACTCTTGGATGTTAGTCTCCTATTTTGTTACTTTAGGGAACAAGTGAATTTAAATGAGGAAATAATTATATTTGAATTCAAATGCTTTCTTCTGAAGTAGACTTTTTAATGTAATTTGATAAAAATCACTGGATAGTCAGCTTTAATTTGTACACTTTTAATTTTAAAGCTGAAAATGCGGGATATTACTGGACAAGCCCTGGCTTTTGTTCAAGATCTTGTGACCGCGCTTTTGAACTTTCACACCTACACAGAGCAGAGGATTCAGATTTTCCCTGTTGATTCTGCCATTGACACTATATCTCCACTGAATCAGAAGGTAACAGAATGCCTTATTTTCCTTCAACAGTATGAGGACGCATTATTCATTTTCAGACCATTTTTGTGCAACAGTAAAATACAGTCAAGAACTTGGGAGAAAACAGTCATAGATTAGGCCCTTGAGATAAAATAGAGCAATCATTTATATTTATTTATTTATAAAATAAAGGTAAAATAAAATTTTAAATTATAAAATTATGAATTAAGTATATTAGAAATAAATATTTATAATATATTTATAAATAAATGTTGAATATGTGTATAAACATTTATAGATAAAGTAATAAAATTTATTTGTAAAAAACTCATTTAAACAAAATTTTTTTGACATCATGATTTATAAAGCTGCTAACATGAATGTTTCTGGCATATAATGTTCCCACTCTGAACTCACTCCTTGTCACTCACAGCAGTATCCCAGACAAAAAGGAAATTAGGAACTAAATTAGCTGAGTCTCGGGCCCCTGGTCTCTCTGATTACACCCAATTATGGTGAGATTCAAGTATGTCAATCTTGCATGTCAAACTTCATTTTGAATAAGATGTTTTTCTATAATTTACCTTATAGATGATATGATGATATTCATAAAAGAAAATAATCATTTTTGTTTTTAAATTTTCCAATTTTTTTCTATATCTATCCCTAAACCTGAATTAGTCCTTTGTAAATACAATCTAATGTACCAGTGACAGTTAGAAATTTAAAGGAAAAATTTTCAGTGAGGTTCTGCGATTGACAGCCCTTGCCAGTGATTTCTGCTACAATTAATGCCAGTACCTCCCACGTCCCTAGTGTCCCCAGCTGCCCTCAAGGACCCCAATGCCCCTCCCTTTCTGCCCGTCCCCCACCAGGTCAGTATGTGATCAGTTCTCCCAATGTGTGGCCTTTGGCCATAAGTTTTTGTGTGTGTTGAGTTTTGGGGCCACACCCAGCTGTGCTCTGTGCTTACTCCTGGCCCTATACTCCGGATGACTTTTGGTGGGGCTCGGAGGACGATATGTGGTGCTGGAGATCAAGCCCTGTTTGTCCTGCCCATACACTCTCTCCAACACATAGATGTTTTGATATCTTCCTTTTTATGATTTTTCCATACCTAGGTATTGCTCATCCTAAACATTCTGTGAAGTAAACATAAGCACCAGGGGCAGGAAGGTGGTTCCAAGGGACTGAGCTCACACAGGGCATGTGGGAGTCTCTGGTCAATCCCCCACACCTGTGACCCCCACCATCTCCAGGGGTCACCCAGAGAATTGAAGCGCAGTGCCAGGAGTAGCCCCTTCGCGCTGGTGGGGGTAGTCAAAGCAGAGACTGTCTTCATACAGACTTTTCCCCCCTCAATGAGAGAGGGAACTGGAAAAGTAGTACAGCGGGCATAGGCTGCTTGCCTGGATGTAGTTGACCGAAGTTAATGCCCTGGCAGCCAGTATGGTCCCAGAGTCCATCAGAATTTATCCTGAGCAGAGAGCCTGGAGTGAGCCCTGAGCACCGCTGCATGTGGCCCAAAGACCCAAAAATTAAAAATTAAAAAAAAAAAGAGATATATGACTCAAAAATCTGTTAGTCTTTTTTTTTCTTTTTTATTAAAAAACAGACTTTTATTTTATTTTATTTTATTTTTGCTTTTTGGGTACTCCCAGCGATGCTCAGGGGTTACTCCTGGCTCTGCACTCAGGAATCACTCCTCGCAGTGTTGGGGGGACCATATGGGATGCCAGAGATCGAACCCGGATTGGCTGAGTGCAAGGCAAACGTCCCACCCACTGTACTATCACTCCGGCCCAAAAATCTGTTAGTCTTGATTTAAAAAAACAAACATTTCTGTCCCCTGAAAGAGAAGCAGGTATTGAGGGCAGAACGCCTCTTGGTGCTGGCTTTCCTCCATGTCCCTGCCCGTTTCCTCAGTTACACTGGCGGGGGGCTTGGCAGTAGTGTCTGGGCTCATGAGAAGGAGGTGTCTCTGGGTAAAAACCAAATGCCACCAAACCAGAAACAGGTTTTTGACTCAGTGAGCCCAGTTCAAGTGTGTTGACTGTTGGCTGGTTGTTTGTCTCACAGTTGCTCCCTTCTGTTCAGTTCTCACAGTACCTTCATGAGAACGCGTCCTACGTCCGCCCCCTCGAGGAAGGAATGCTTCAGCTGTTCGGAAGCATCACTGAGGATACTGTGACCGTCCTGGTAATTCTCTCCTTTCACTTCTCGAACTGGGAGCTCCTTTTTGTCAAACGACTCCTTGACCTTGGTGTTGTTTTTCTTTCCAGGAGACAACTGTGAAATTGAAAACTTTTTCAGAGCATCTAACCTCTTACATCTGTTTTCTTAGAAAGATTCTTCCTTATCAGTTAAAAAGGTATTTATTTACCTTAACGCTTGGGGGCTTCGGTAATTGGGTGGCCTCAGACCCATGCCAGAGGTAGTAAAGTAGTAATAGACAGCCTGACCTTTCTGCACCATAAATTGTTTGGACTTCATGGAAAAGAAAACCATGACTTGAGCAGCTTAACCTTATGTTTAAGAAAGTTGAATTATGGTCTCTCAGCTAGATTTGTTTTTCAGTGCTTTGGTACAGTGATTACTACCAAATTATGCAATATAAAAGCACTTTTAGTGATTTTTCAATGACACATTGATTGAAAAATTTAGTGGGGTATTTATTACATTTTTGCTATAAATATTTCAATGGGCTTATAACAACTTATGCATATGCATTTGGATGTATCATCATTAGGTTTCTTTAGAATGTTATATTTTTTGTTTTTATTGTTGGTGACCTGTTTTAATTATAAACTAAAAACTTATCTACTAGCCTTTATAGAATACATCATTTGGTTACCTTAAGTTTACACTTTAAATGTTTTTGAATAGGCAAAACAAAAATAATAATAAATTGAAATTTGATGAGACTTTTTATATTTTTTGATACTTCTGGTTAAAACTCTAAGGCTTCGAATTCATCTGTATTTTTTCATTCTAGGATTCAGCTTAGAAGTAATAAAGTTAGAACATAAGAGAAATAAGAGCATAGATATGTAATATGTGTAGCACTGTAGCACATATCCCGTTGTTCATCGATTTCCTTGAGCGGGCCCAGTAACGTCTCCAATGTGAGATTTGTTACTGTGTTTGGCATATCGAATATGTCACTGGCAGCTTGCCAGGCTTTGCTGTGCGGGTGAGATACTCTCGGTAGCTTCCCAGGCTCTCCGAATGGGGCAGAGGATGTAATATTGCAAATAATGTTTAGAAAATACATACCTGAAAGACTTGTAGATATTAAAAATACAGAAGTAATTGTAGTTCATAAGTTTTTATAAAACGAAAGTAATAACTTTCAACTTTTCAAATTATAAAATTTTATTATTAAAAAGTAATTTTAATTATTAATCATGTGGTTTTATTATTTAATACTTTCAATTACAATTTAAATTATTTAATTATTTTTAATTATTTTAATTATCTTCAATTAAAATTAAAGTAGTAACTTTCAACTTCAAAACAAAATTTCATTATTTAAAATCAATTAATATTTTAAATTGTTAATAAAATTAAAGTTATAATTTTATTCAGATCTTTGTATGTTATGTTTCAATATAATTCAGATTTTAAACATTGACTTCAGGGCACCAAGTGATAGTACAGTGGGTAGGGTGCCTACACGGGTCTGATCCCTGGCATCTATATGGTCCCTGCAGAGCCAGGAGTAACTCCTGAGCATCGCTGGGTGTGACCCCCCCCCGCCCCCAAAACGCCAAAATTAAATGAATAGATAAAATTAACTTCAGAAGTTTAAATAGCATTGCACTCAATATAATTTACTGATTTATCTTATATTTGAAGAGAAATTTAAGAACCATTGCAAAAATATGTTCTCTGCAACAGTTGCTTGTTTTTATATTTTTTTGCCATATATTTTTTGAAACACAGGGAAGCCGGTCCTTGATCTAAGATTCCTCTTCTTGAAATGTTCCAACTGATAAGCTTTCAGTTTACCTCCTACCTTGTCAGGCATTCAAGATTGTGCTTGTTTTTTGGTCATTGGTTTAAATAGCAGTGTCATTGACAAAGATGACGTGTGCTTCAGTAGTAACTTAATGTAGTGATGAATGAAGCTGTCTGCTGCCATAGTTAGAAGTTGAGAGAGAAGAGCCAGCAAGGGCAGGGGAATGGGTATGGTTTTCATTGCTGGATTCGTAACTTCTTTACTTGTTTAAAAAGCATTTTATTTGATTATCAGCACTTTTTTAATTAGCGCTATTAAGAATACATCTTTTTTAAAAAATACATCTGTTTTTAAAAATTCCTATAATCAAGCTTGCCTTAGTAACCATTTAAGATGGAAACGATGTATTTCGTGAATGTTGGGAATTTACTTTTAAGTTTTAAGTCCATATTTTGTTTATTTTTCTCCCTCCATCTTTTTGGATTTGGGAGCTGCATACACTAAAGATGTTTCTTAGACGCTCCTCCCTACCGCAGGGCTGGGGAGATTGCGCACACCACAGCAGCTTTGCGGGGAGTGGATTTTCTCTGCTATGTCCAGTTTAGGAATATTGTTAATTAAACACTTTCTCCAAGACATCTTGAAGGGAACCATCTTTCACCTGCTCTCAGGATGGAAAGATAATGGACTCCTGCCTTCACATTTATTCCTCATAGTTCATTGGCATCTGCAGAAAGCAGGTGCATTTAAAAAATGGCAGGAAAAATGATACCAAATTCCTCTTTTTAGCAAAGCCCCTCTTTGGCTAAAGTAGTTTGGTGGTTTAGATGGTGTCTTATAGCTAACTGAAAATTTTCCAGGATGCTCACTTTAAAAATATCTACCCATTCCTAGTTTAGAAGAAGAATGTGAATCTTCTCTTTGCACAACTGCGTTAAGAGCCAGGAATTTAGAGCTGTCTCAAGACATGAAAAAAATGACAGCTGTGTTTGAGAAGTTGCAAACTTACATTGGGCTTCTCGCTTTGCCAAGTAAGTATGTTCCTTCTGGTTCAACTTGAAGAGGGATACTTGAAGTTGAAAGGGAGAGATGGGTTAGCGTATTTGAATGGGAAGATCCTATAATCTGGAGTCAGCAAAACTGGAATTCAAATTCTCTACTTCCTTACATATATTTATGACCTTGCACAAACCACTTTGCTCCGCTGGGCCTATTTCCCACTTACAAAATGGAGGTAAATGTGACTGATGAGTTGAATTAAGAATGGATGGGGCCAGAGAGATAGTCTAGCCAGTAGAGTGCTGCATGCAGCAGACCCGGGTTCCATCCCCGGATCCCATATACCCTCTGAGTACTTCTGGGTGTGGCCCCAAAGCAAAAACAACAAAAAAAAGAATGTACCGATGTATTAGGCATTGAAGATTTGCATTAAATATTAACTCTCTTTCCTCTTTTTTAAATAGAGAAGGGTAAAGTAGAAGTATATACACCAGCTTTCCACTAAGTAGCACAGGGATGGTTTAATATGTTTTAGTTTCCCTTTGAAAAGAAGGTGGTTGGATTTGTCTGTTCTCCCCTCCCCCGGATAGTTGAACAGACTTCAGTTTATATCATTTTTTTTTAAGAATTCCATGACTTGCGGATGGAGTGATACGACAGTGGGTAGGGCACTTGCCTTGCGTGCGGCCGTCCTGGGCTTGATCCCTGGCACTGTATATTGTTCTCTAGTCCTGCCAGGAGTGAGTCCTGTGTGCAGAGCCAGGAATGAGCCCTGAGCACCCCTAGGTGTGGCCCCCCTCCAAAAAACAATTTTTTTTTGTTAAAGAAAGCTGTGTCTTTCCTGGTCCTATACTCATTTTACTTTTATAATACCTTTAATGGGCTGGAGCGATAACACAGCGGTAGGGCGTTTGCCTTGCACGCAGCCAAAATGGCTGACCCGAGTTCGATTCCTCCGCCCCTCTCGGAGAGCCCGGCAAGCTACCGAGAGTATCTCGCCCGCACGACAAAGCCTGGCAAGCCACTCGAGATGTATTTGATATGCCAAACACAGTAACAAGTCTCACGATGGAGACGTTACTGGGCCCGCTCGAGAAAATCGATGAATAACGGGAGGACAGTGACAGTGAATACCTTTAATGTGATAAAGTTTACTAAAGTGCCATACAGCTTACCCGTGTAAGCCGTACAGTTGAATAGTTTTTATAATATCCTTAGATATGTGCACCATCACAAAAGTCAATTTTAGAATTTTTTTTCTTCTCAAGAAGGAAAATGCTGGGCCAGGGCTGCCCTGTGTCGGTGAAGCACGCACCTTGCTTGTGTGTGTGTCTGGTTTCCCAGCACTGAAAATGAAGCAGATGCAAAAGCCCTTCTAATTTTGACTCTTACTCTCTTTTTTTTTATTGAATCACCATGAGATACAGTTACAAGCTTTCATGTTTGTGTTTCAGTCATACAATGATCAAATACCCATCCCTCCACCAGTGCACATTTCCCACCACCTATGTCCCCAGTATACCTCCTCACCATCCAACTCCTCCCCTGCCTCTGTGACAGATAATTTTCTTCTTTGTCTCTACTTTGGGGCATTATGGTTTGCAATAGAGATACTGTGAGTCCATCATGTTTGGGCCTTAGTGTACTTTCAGCACACATCTCACATCCCGAGCAACCCCTCTAACCACCATTGACTTAGTGATCCCCTCTCTATTCCAGCTACCTTCTCCCCCAGCTCATGAGGCAGGCTTCCAACTGTAGAGCAATCTTTTTTTTTTTCCACTTTTTAGGTCACACCGGCGATGCACAGGGCTTACTCCTGGCTCATGCACTCAGGAATTACTCCTGGCAGTGCTCAAGGGACCATACGGGATGCTGGGAATTGAACCCGGGTCGGCCACGCTCAAGGCAAACGCCTTACCCGCTGTACTATCACTCCAGCCCCTTGTAGAGCAACCTTCCTGGCCCTTGTCTCTACCATCCTTGGGTGTTAGTCTCAGCCGTGTGCAGGGCAAGCTGCCTTGCCCCCTTTACTCTCTTTATTTATTTTATTTTATATTCCACAAATGTAACTCTTGCTCTCTTAATCCCTCATTGTACCTCGCCAGCACTGGGCAGTTATTGATCTATTTTCTGTCTATGATTTGCCTGCTTTGAGCATTGAATATAAACGGTATCATATGTGAGCTTTTGTAACTTCTTTCAGTTAGCATAATGTTTTCTAGATTCAACCAAGTTACAGTATATATCAACATTTTTTTTTTTTTTTTTTTTTTTTTTTGCTTTTTGTGTCACACCCAGCGATGCTCAGGGGTTACTTCTGGCTCATGCATTCAGGAATTGCTTCTGGCGGTGCTCGGGGGACCATATGGGATGCTGGGAATTGAACCTGTGTCAGCCATGTTGGCTGCGTGCAAGGCAAACGCCTTACCCGCTGTGCTATCGCTCTAGCCCCAACATTTCATTTCTTTTTATTGCAGAATAATATTCCATGGTGTGGGGGCTGGAAAGATAATGCATAGTTGGCCCCCCTCTGATCACCTGCTGCCTCATATGACCCCCTGAGCAGTACCAAGAGTGATCCCCGAGCACAGCGCCCGGAGGAAGCCCTGAGCGTGTCCTGGCATAGCTCAACCCCGTCCTGAAGCATTTGATGGGGTGGATATGCCACACGTGATTTATCATGTGGACGTTGATGGACGTTGGGGTCTTTGCACCTTTTTGGCTACCATGAAGATTGGTGTATATTCACGAGCAGGTTGTGAGTAGTCTTTTCACTCTTGGAGATTTGGTAGGAGAGGAGTTGCCCAGCCATGGCCTCTCTGTCTCTAACTGTTGGACGGTCTATCTGACGGTTTTCCGTGGTGGTTGTAGCGTTTCACATTTCAACCTGTATTGCAAGAGGGTTCTGATTTTCTTACATTCGCATCAGACTTTTGTTTTGTTTGGGGGACACACCCTGTTGGTGCTCAGGGCGTAGTCCTCACTCTGGGCTTGGAGGTCATCCCTACTGGTGCTTGGGGTCAGCCGTGTGCAGGGCAAGCTGCCTTGCCCCCTTTGCTCTCTTTCTGACGCCACCTCTAATTTTTGTTCCTTTTTGATTCAGCCATCATAGTAATATCTGACTTTCTGAAGAGGTTCCCATTGGAGTTTTGATACAGTCCCTGCTTCCTAGTCATGGTGAACATCTTTTCATCTCTTCATCGGCCATTTGTCGAGCTTCTTTGTTTATTTGCTTTTTGGGTCACACCCAGCGATGCACAGGGGTCACTCCTGCACTCAGGGCTCATGCACTCAGAAATTACTCCTGGTGGTGTACAGGGGACCATATGGGATGCTGGGAATCGAACCTGGATTGGGTTGGCCGCGTGCAAGGCAAAGCCCTACCCGCTGTGCTATCATCCCAGCCCCAGTCTAGCTTCTTTGGAGGTATGTTTCTAATATCTTTTTCTATTTTTTTAATTAAAAATTTTCTATTAAAATTTCAGTTGTCTTTTCATTATTGAGCTGTAAGGGTTCTTTGTGTATTTTATATACAAACCTCTCATCAAATACATGAGTTGCTATATTTGGAATGTTTTCTATTCCAAATATTCTAATATCTACAATGCCAGTGTCACACTGTCTTAATGATCATTGTTTTGCAATAAGTTTTGAGACCAGGAGTTGTGAGTCCTGCCTCCTTGGTCACTGTCACTGTCCTCCCGTTGTTCATCGATTTGCTCGAGTGGGCCCAGTAACATTGTGAGACTTATTTCTGTGTTTGGCATATTGAATACGTCACGGGTAGCTTGCCAGGCTTTGCCGTGCTGGCAAGATACTTTGGGTAGTTTGCCAGGCTCTCCGAGAGGGACAGAGGAATTGAACTCGGGTCGGCCATATTGGCCGCGTGCAAGGCAGATGTCCTACCCGCTGTGCTATCGCTCCAGCCCGCCTATTTGGTACTTGTTTGGAAAGCTTGTTTTGCTATCTGGGTCCCTTGCAGTCTCGTATGAATGTTTGAAACTTGTCCACTTACACCAGGAAGTTAGCTGGGATTCTGATAGGAATTGACTTGAATCTATTGGTCAGTTTAGGGGAGTTTTGCAGTTAGAATGTGTCTCACAAGAAAATATGTCGATCTCTGACTGCTCTGTGAGTGACCTTATTTGGAAATAGGTCTGAAGGTGGAATCAAATTAAGATGTGATCCTATGGGTTCAGAGAGAGCCCTAACAGGTTAGTGACTGTTATTCTTTTTTTGTTTATTTTTTGGGGGGCGGGGGCACAGCCAGCAATGCTCTGGAGTTACTCCTGGCTCTGCATTCAGTAATGACTGCTGGTGCTGCCCAGGGGGACCATACTTGGGTCAACCACATATAAGGCAAAGATTGGGAAGGCATTAGAGGCAAAGATTCGGAGGCAACCAGCAACTCCCGCTATAGAGCAACGTAGGGGAGGAGACGTGTGGAGAGAGGCCAGGGCTGAATCATCCCGCCATACACCAAGGTCCATGTGGAGCCCAGAAAGCCAGGACACATTCCCGGGCGTCTTTGCTAGAGACCTGGCCCTGCGACTCCTTGATTTTAGACTCCGGGTCCCCAGAGGTGGGAGAGTAAGTGTTTGTAGTTTGTGACTTGGATATGATGATGCCTGTAGGAAGGTAGGACAGGGGATCTTAAGAATGTTAAAATTTTAAATCTTAGAAATGTGGCATGCTTTCCCTTCTGTGCAGATCTTTAATTTCTCTAAACACTTGTTTTCAGAGTGTAAGTTTTTTGTCTTGCTGCTGCTTCTACTTCAGGGCTGGGGAGACAGTACTGTGGGGCGGGTGCTTGTCCGGCAGCAGCCGATCTGGGTTTGATCCTTGGCATCCCTTACAGTCCTCGGAGCACTGCCAGGAATGATTCCTGAGTGCAGAGCCAGGAGTGAGTCCTGAGCATCGCTGGTGTGACCCCAGAATAAAAACAAACAATAAAAGCTGAGCCTTGGGCCTGCAGAGTGTCCCAAGATGACAGGGGCTTGGGAGGACTCGCTAAGGCCCTGTCCTGGGTTCATGTTGGAGCTTCGGGAGTCTCTCACTGCTCTCATGCCCAGTATGTGCTGCCAGCATCTCTCGCCCACCAACTGTTCCAGTAAAAAACGGGCTCCTTAAGAGCTGCGTTTCTAGACATGCCGTCTACCTAGTGCTGGTAGATTTGGTTTGATCTGACCCCAGGTAGGCTCACTCTCTCTCTCTCCCTTGCCCCCTCCTTCCCTCTCCTCCCTCCCTCCTTCCCTTCTTCCTTCCTCTCTCCCTCCCTCCCTCTTTCCCTCCTCCTTTCCTCCCTCACTCCTTCCCTTCCTTCCTCCCTCCCTTCCTCTTTTCCTCCCTTCCTCCCTTCCCCTCTTTTGTTTTTGGGCCACACCTGCTGTGCTCAGGGTTTACTCTGCACTCAGCAGCCCTTCCTGCTGGGGAGCAGGTTACCATATGGGTGTTGAGGCTGGAACCCAGGTGAGCACGTTACCTGCTGTACTGTCCCGGGGCTGCAGGCAGGTAGAACCATCTGCTTCTCTCCACGTGACTCCCCTGACTCCTTCCTGGAGTCCGCGGGCCTCCAGCTTCCCTCCTTCACAGAGCACTCCTGCCATTGAGCTGGGCCAGAACCAAGGGCTCTGTCTCATCAGCAGTACCATGGCCAAGGCAGAGCCTGGCGCTCTGAGCTGGGGGCTGGTGAAGGAAGAACGAGTGGAAAATGGACATCCCTTGTCTTCGGCTTTTCCAGTCTCGCTGGCCGGAGGGGACAGGAGAGAGTCACCTTGGTTCGAATACCACAGTCCCACTGTGCTGCAGGAGTTGCTACTGATTTTCTCCTGTAAATCTTCTTCATTGCTCTATGCCTTTCAGATCATTTCCAAAACAGTATTCACCACTTTGTTGGGAATTGGATTGGAGGAGCTGTTCGTGCCGTGATGCCAGGAGCACAGCTCTGTGGGCTTGAAAAATATTTTTAGATGTTCAATAAGTAGTCACATTTAAGGAAAGAATAAAGCAAGAACTGCATTATGGCTACAAGGTGAAATTCATCAAGCCCTTCATCTTGAAAAGAATCAGAAAAGAATCTGGCTTGGTCATTTGATTCTGAACCATTAAAAATATCTGTGGCCATGGGGACGGCAGGCTGGGCCCCTCCATCGGTCTTTCTCTCTGTTGTCTGCATGTCTTTGGAATTCCGGCACTGTTATTTTCTGCACATCCCAAGGAGTCTTCACTCTCTCAGCAAACACTGGGGAGATGGTGAGTCGCCTGGTTTCCCTAAGTTGTGGGAAAATGCTGAGGTCTGTGTCTTGGTTTCCTAGGTACGGAGCCGGACGGACTCCTGCGGGCCAACTATGGTTCTGTGCTAACAAACCTGGGGGCGGCGCTGCGAGGGCTTCACGACGTCACGAAAGGTGAGGCCTGGCCTGACACAGCCGAAAGTCCCCAACCCCCTTTCTCAGACCCGCCTGAATGAGACTTAAACAAATAGCGCCAGAGCCAGTAGGCCCAGAAAAAAGCCCAGCAGCGTGTGGCCGCATTGGCCTCTCTGGCTGCTGCATTTCTGTAGCTAAAGGAGAGAGGCTTCTGCACAGGGCCTCAGCCAGAAAGCTGTTACCACGCCCCACAAGCTGGCCACAGGCATTTAGCAAAATGCCTTTCCCCTGTTGGAGCTCAGATACCAAGGAATTGTGGAGACCAAGGGTTAAAGTCCCAGAGAGAATCTGTAACTTTCTTCCATCCCGTGCATTTTCATGTTTGAAATGCCTACTGAAATTCCCATTTCATTTAGCAAACTGTGTGTGTGTGGGGGGGGGGGGGGGAACGACTTACCAAAATGGCGGGGTTGGAGCAGGCTAGCCTGCATTGCTGGGGCTTCACTCAGGACTTGACCATCCCTGGGACCCCCTCCGCTCCCCTCAGCAGAGCCCCAGGCCAGAGCTAACTCGCAGCACTGGAGCGTAGGGTTTGCAGGTAGGAGTCCGGGACTTGCTTTTATAACCATATTTCCAACCCCCACTCCAGCCGTATTCAGTTCTTTTGTACGCTGCTAAAATATAGTCTGCTGAATGGCATCTTATATGCTTTTCCTTATATGATACGAATTCTGAATATCTGCATGGCATCTAAGTTTTCTCCTTTTCTTTCCAGGCCTGTGGGTTAGGGAATGAAGGAGAGGGTGGGAACAATTGCTAAAGACTACAGCCAAGGTGCCTAGATTATTCTTTTAACCAGTAGTGGAAAAAAAAAAGTCAAAAGAAATGTGTATTGGGGCTGGAGCTATAGCACGGCGGGTAGGGTGTTTGCCTTGCATGCGGCCAGGTTGTCCGGAGTGGCCACGTGCAAGGCAAACGCCCTACCCGCTGTGCTATTGGATAGCCTCTTAGTCCGATTGTTTATTCTTTATTGAATCCAAACATTTTAATTATTGAGGGTGCTCCTTGACAATATATTTATGTATTTATTTTGCTTTTTGGATCACACCCAGCAATGCACAGGGGTTACTCCTGGTTCTGCACTCAGGAATTACTCCTGGCGGTGCTCAGGGGACCACATGGGATGCTGGGAATCGAACCCAGGTCAGCCGCGTACAAGGCAAACACCCTGTGCTAGCGCTCCAGCCCTGACAGTAAATTTTAACTCAACAACAAAAAAATAAATAAATCATGTGACATGGACCATAGGTTTTTTTCCCTTTTGCTTCCTGTGACTCTACCTGCTTTCGACTAAAGACCATGCAATTCTCATTCCGAATGTCACTTGTTAAAAGATAATTTACTCCAATTTTAATCCCTCGTAAAATTTACAGATTTGTAAATCTCTGATTTTCTCACTGGTGCCGTTTTTGTTTCGAGTACTGGGGATAAAGCTGAGGGCCTCATGCATGCAAAGCGTGGACTCTGCCACCGAGCTAACCCTTGTCCTTCTTTGTCTCTTTTTATACTCACCAACCTCCCTCTCCCACTTCCTTGCAGCTTAAGCAATAATTCATGGAGAAGCTGGAAAGGAAGGTTTAAAACAAGAGTTCTCTTAAAACAGTTCCTTTCTTTCAGCGCCAATTAACACTCATTTTTATGAGTAATACACAACAGACCCCAACTAGCTAAGGACACATTTGGGCTATAAACCTAGCAACAAGCCGCTGCAATCCACTTGGCAACCACCTTTCATGATTCTCAGTATTCCCTCTTTAGAGGATGTTTATTTTCAAGGGCAGAAAGAAGCAGAACACCTCAGGACTGGCTTTGTCCTCCCCCTTTCTGTCTCGTGGCTTTAGTCTCTGATCTACAGAGTCGTAGGAGGCGGAGAAGACCTCTCTGGTCTGTCTCGTGCTTTCTTTCTTTTGGTTGAGCTAAAATTTCATTTCAGGAACACTAATTAAAATACTTGGATTTAGTAGCAATAATAAAACAGCATGTATGAAATCAAAATCGTACGTTAAAACATAATCAGGTTAAATCTCAATCTCAACTAGACAGCTGGATCAAAAGCAATGTATGTTCATTAAATATATAAGTAATATAATGCCCAAGATTAAAAAACCACGGGGCCAGTAAAGTGATGCACAGGGTACCCTTTCAGTAGCAGCATTGTAAGGTGAAGGGATGGGTTGCAGAAGTCTTGGAACATTGTAGGACTGAAACTCAATCATGAACAACTTTGTCACTGTGTATCTCATGGTAATTCAATTTTTTTTAAAAAATTATGATTCTGGAGGTGACAAAGGGACAATGTGGTGGTGCCTGGGGCACTCTGGTGGGGCTCGGGCTTTGTGCATGTACGCCAGCTGACACTATTGGCCCCGGGCTACCTAACTACAAAGTAATAGTAAATTAGGCATCAGTGTAGTTCACTGATACAGTGCCCGCCTTGTGTGTGTGAGGTCCAAGGCTTAATTCTTGGCACAGCAAAATAAATAAATAAATTAGTAAAAATTAATCTTACTCAGGGGCCCAGGAAAACAGGGAGATAGCCCTGGGGCTCAAGCCCAGGTTGTGCCTTCAGGAGGCCCAGGTTTGATTTCTGGTGCTCCCTCGTCCCTGAGCACCAAGCAGAAAGTAGCCCCAGAGCACTGCCAGGTGTGGCTCTGAAACAGACAAAAATCGCAATGACGAAGCATCATTTATAATACAAAAATCGCATGTTAAAACATGATCAGGTTAAATCTCAAATTCTATTTCTTGTCTTATTTTCTCTTAATTCCCCATTGCCTAAAATAAATTTCCTAATCCAAATAAGTTTTCCTACCTGCACTCCTGCTATGTTAATTTCCATGTTTTGTTATTTATTTTGAGCAGTAAATAGCAATAGTTTTATTTGTTGGTCAGCCTGGCGTATCGAATACTCTCGGTAGCTTGCCAGGCTCTCCGAGAGGGGCGGAGGAATCGAACTCGGGTCAGCCATGTTGGCCGCTTGTAAGGCAAACGCCCTACCCGCTGTGCGAGCGATAGCACAGCGGGTAGGGCGTTCGCCTTACAAGCGGCCAACATGGCCGACCCGAGTTCGATTCCTCTGCCCCTCTCGGAGAGCCTGGCAAGCTACCAAGAGTATTGGATATGCCAGACACAGTAACAACAAAGTCTCCAATGGAGACGTTACTGGGCCCGCTCGAGCAAATCGACGATCAACGGGAGGGCCTTTACCTTTACCTTTATTTGTTGGTAGTTACGATTAATGCTTTTACAACTGATGTGTTCTTGAAAAATTCATCAGAGGCTGTATTGTTAGCATTTTATTGTCTAAAATATAATCACTTTCCCGGGTCGGAGCAGTAGTACTCTGGGGAGGGCATTTGCCTTGCACATAGCCAACATTCCCGGCATTCCATGTGGTCCGCTGAGCACCGCTAGGAGCAGTTCCTAAGTGCAGAGCCATGAGTAACCCCTGAGCATGGCTGGGTGTGACCCAAAAAGCAGAAAAAAAGGAAAAGAAAATCCCCTTCCTTATAAATTAGCGATAAATTAGTAATATAAGTAATTCTCCCATTTTCCCTATGTAGTGGGAAAAAAACATTGTTTTTTTTTTGAGATTCAGAAAATGCAGTACTCGTTTCACTTGACCTGAACACTTTTACACCTAAGTGTTCCTTCGATGCTTTTCTCATCACAAGCTTTTGTTCTAGTTTTTGTGGCCTAGAGGTGTATGTGCCCAGATCCTGGCGACTCCCAAGCTTATTTGGCATTAATTGGGATGTACATTGACAGCTCAGTGGCAGTGCTTGAGGCATGTGGGATGGCGTGTCTGCACTGCCCATTCAGGTCAAGGTCTTGCCCGATGCTTTGCTGAATCCAAGGCACATTCTTGTTTATGCCTGCCAGACTACCAAGCCTGGCTTTCCGGCTGGTCAGTACCAGTCAGGAGGATTAAACCAACTCTGGAGTAGGGGCTTACATTCTCTACTACAAATAAAATAGGCAAAGGAGAATCAACCCCACAGTCTGCTGGACAGACACCAGTCTTCTTTCCACGCAACTTTGTGACCTAAATGAATCTCAGCATAGGCTTGATACTTGGGGTTCTTTTTTTTTTTTTTTGGTTAGATTTACTTTGTAAATTTCCAAGAGTACCTGTCAGATGTTAATAGGCTGGTTATCTATGTGCAAGTTGTATGTAGACAGTAATTACTTTATATTTGATTGCTTTTATAGATATTTCCAAACATTATAGTCAAAAAGCAACCATTGAGCATGAACTTCCCACAGCGACACAGAAACTCATAACGACTAATGACTGTATCCTGTCGTCAGTACTAGCGTTATCAAATGCAGCAGGCAAGGTAACTCGTCTCTGCTTTCTGCCAACATTAAGCAATTCAGTTCTTAAATGTGCTTCTCTCTTTTTATTTTAAATCACGGGCAACATAGGAAGATTGAACTATAAAATTATTGTAGAATATCGAGCTCTTTTCTATAATAAAATTGTTTCCCTTTTTTTCCTCCCTATCCAGTAATGAAAACAGTATGATCGTGGTTTGCATTTGTGATTTGGTGATCTGTAGCGCCTAAATTATCTGTCGATCCTTGTATATGTGATCTGCTTACGTAGAAATTAGGGATATACATACCTGTAATAGCATCTCTATTAATATTTTTCTCTCATTGTTTGTTTTTTTCCCCCTGGTGGAAGTGGGTAGTTTGGACGGCAGCTGGCAGTGCTCCGGGATCATTCCCAGCGGTGTGTTGGGCACCATAAGTGGCTACAGCGTCTGTTAGCCATGTGCATGGCAGGTGTCTTAACCCTATGGATCTGGCCTTGTAATGCCGCTCCTGTCGTTTTACGTATTTAGTATGGTTTTCTTTTCTTTTTGAAGACTGACTAATCACACTTTGCAATATTCAGAAATTCGAGGGGCTTAGCTTCACGTTTCTATGTATTACATACACACAGTTCTGTGTATGTAGCACCTGTCATTCCCAACGCAACATTCCAGTGCTCTCCCACCAGTGACAGCCACGTTCCATTGCTCTCCCACCCAAGACCACTCTTTCCACCTGCGAAATTGCTATCGTTTCTACCAAGTCGAGGTGTGACTCGCTTGTTTGTTTTGCGTTTTTGAGTTTTAGCAAGTAGCAAGTAACTTTAAGGTGACTTCAGCATATGTCTTTCATTATATCTCATTGAACCCTTCCTATTAGATAATGACATTTTGAAACACTAAGAAATTATTATTAGAAATCAACCCAAGTGCAGTTTCTTTAAAATCCATCTATTTCTGATGGTCCTGTGGCATTCCTGAGCCTAAAGTCCATCTGCATCGCTCCTCCTGATGCTTCCGTCTATGGAGTGCTCCAAGCTTTCTCAGGGCCAAGTTTCATTTGAGTCAATTAAGAAAAGTTACTGTAGAAAAAGAAATAGAATTTTGGTGTTCTCTACTGAATGTTGATAAAAGAAAGAGAGATTGTAGGTATATCTACATCTGTGGCTTTTCATGAGATTTCTGAAATAATAAGCACCTAGATACTTCATAGCTGTTTTAGAGTTTCTTTGCCCTAAGCCCTAAACATTAAAGTATAATCTCAAGGAAGGGTGATTTTGATTTTTTTTTAACTTTGAAATTTTTATAAATGGTTTTTAAAATAAATGTGAATTTGTATTGGTGGCAGTTTGATGATTAATGTCATTTGGTTAATCTAAAATTTATAGTGTAATTTTAAAAGCCTCAATGGGGAAGTATCATTTGTATGTATTAAGGAATGTTTGGGAAATATAGAAATATTAGAAAGAGAAAACAAAATAAATCTCCCTGTAATCTACCATGATTTAAATATAAACACTTAATGTTTATTCATGTCAGTCACAAAGAATAAGTACTAAATTGTTAGGAGCTGAATTTTCTTGAATGATATATAATAATTTTATTTTGACAGTCATTAATTAAAAATAAGATTGTTTTTAGACTTTAGTGACTAATTGCTTTATTTGGGATGGTGGTGTTGGCCATACCTGACACTGCATTCAGGATCACTCCTGGCGGTGCTCAGAGGACCATATGCCAGGGATCGAATTTGGGTCAGCCGTGTACAAGGCATTTGCCCTACCCACCATACTAATGCTCTGGCCCTAATTATTTTATTTTTTGTGCAATTTTTGTCAAGGTAGGGTACGTTGCTTCATGGGTTGTTTTTTTCTTATTTATTAAAATGGGATTTTCTGTCCCACATTCAAGGCTAAATGCTTTCTTAGCCACTTTAAATTGCATTTATGTGCTTTTTTTTTGGCCAGGGGTCATTCTTGGCATGGCTTGAGGGACGCTGGGGTGCCAGGAATCAAACCCAGTTTGGTTTACGCAAGGCAGATGCTTTACCTGTCTATTTTCTTTCTGACCCCTCGGACATTTTTATCACATTTCATACAACACTGTAGAATTAAATTCATGGCTCAGTAAAATTACTGTCATAGATCTTTGTTATTGCGTTTATAGATTTAACATTTGCTTAAAATGGTAAACATTTTTAGCAAATGTTAAATCTATAAATAACAAGCATTTACTGAATTTTTAGTCTTGTCTATTACATTTGTAATTCACAAATTAAGATTGACAGCATTTAAAGAGAGAAAACGTTTAAGATGTTTGTCATGTCTTGTGTTGGAGCATGAAATATTCAAAACTAAAATGCAAATAGAATATATAAACTAAACTGGATATTTTAAAATCAGTGGAAGAAATTAATGAGGTAAACAGCTCACAAACATCTGCAGTAAATCAGAATCAGTCTTTGCTTTTAGAAAGAACAGAAATCGTCTCGATTAAAGCGTGTCAGAAGCCTGGCCTTAGCACTCTGCAGGTATTCTCTTTTCGTAATAAATCGTAATTGCCTAGATATTTTCTTCAAGTAAGTAAATGGGCTTGGGTCAGGTATTAAAATTTCATTTTCATCCCCAGCATCTTTGACTCTGCTCCAGGATCTCTTAGCTAGAGATGCTATTGGAAAGAAAACTCTGTCTTCTTGTCACACTGTTTAGATGGCCTCTTTCTTCAGCAACAATGTGGACCACTTCGCTGCTTCGCTCAGCTACGGGCCCAAGGCAGCCAGCGGGTTCATCAGCCCCCTCTCAGCCCAGTGCATGCTCCAGTACAAGAGAAAAGCCGCCGCCTACATGGAGGCCTTGAGAAAGGTTTGTGCATTGCCGCGAACATTCAGATCGGGAAACACTGGGGGGAATCCCAGAGGATACGAGTGTTCCCAGGGAGCCTTGTGTAGGTTTTGTGTGGTTTGGGGAAGCAGGTAGTGGGTGGGCATTGCAGGACCCGGGAAGGAGGAGGTGACAGAGGCCCACTGTGAGGCTGAGGCCTGTTGGGCTCTCATTCCCGCGGCCTGCCTCGTGCCTGACGGTGGTAGAAGCCAGACTTCAGAATGTCTCACACTTGCAGAAACAGAAGAAAAGTGAAATAATTTAAACCTCATTCTGAATATGTTAAAAATACATGGTTGGAGACAGACAGCACTTTTTTTTTTTTTAATTAAGTGAATCACTCTGAGATTCACAGTTACAAGGTTGTTCACTGTTGGGTTTCAATCATATATAGTGTTCCAACACCTGACCCTTCACAGTGTACATTTCCCACCACCAGTGTCCTCCGTTTCCCTCCCGCCCTACACCTCCCGCCCCCCAGCCTGCCTCTGTGGCAGGCACTTTTCTTGTCTGTCTGTCTGTCTGTCTGTCTGTCTTTCTCTCTCACTCCCTCTCTCTTTCCTCTGGGCATTATGGTTTGCAATACAGGTACTTATAGGTTATTGTTGTTGTGTTTATCCCTTTACATCCTTCCCACACTCGCTTCTTGTCCAGCATGATCATTTCCAGCGATCACTGTGAGAGTGGACTTCTCTGTCCTCGGTGCCCTTCCCCCGTCCAGCACCTGTAGCGAGCTTCCATCTGTGGGCCAGACCTCCTGGCCTTGTTTCTACTGTCCTTGGGTATTAATCTCTTACTATGCTTTTTACATCCCACAAATAAGTGCGGTCATTCTATGTGTGTCCCTCTCCTTCAGACTCATTTTACTCAGCATGATACTCTCCATCTGTTTATAAGAAAATGTCATGACTTCGTTTTTCCTGGTGGCTGCACATGTGTTGCATGCAGGAGGCCCCATTTTGTCCTTGGCATCACATGCTCTTCTAAGCACTGCCTGGCGTGGCCCCCAAGCACTGCTGGTATGGCTGAAAAAACAAGCGAGCAAGCTAAAAAGAATGCATGGTCATTGTAAACAGAAACCAGACAATATAGAAATATATGAAAAAAATGTATGGATGCTTAACTCTGTTAGAGTATATGTGTATCAAAAAAAAAGTTTCAATGCATGTGCACACACATACACATGTGCAGGGTATAAAAAAGCAGTGTTTCTGGAAACTTACACTGATCAGGAATCTTACTGCATTGTGATGTCTCTATAGCCAACTTATGTGTACCTAACTATAAACTGCTGTGACTTACATGCCTCTATACCAGTGTTTAATAGTTTAACCAATCTATGACTAGTGTCTATTTAAATTGGCCTGTTTTTCACTGTTATCTGTAATTCCATAGTGGATGTTTTTGCACATGCAACTTTATGTATTTGTTTTTAACCTTTTTTTTTAACCCTTTTTAACCCTTTTTAACCCTTTTTTCTTCTTTATTATCCCTTTCTTTCTTTCTTTCTTTCTTTCTCTTTTGTTTTGCTTTGGTCCTCTTGGCTCTCTCCTAGCTCTGTACTCAGGGATCAGTCCTGGAGCTCCTCAGGGGACCATATATGGTACCAGGATCGAATTCAGACTGACATACCCATTGTACTTTCTCTCCAGACCTCACCACTTTTTTTCAGTTTTGATTTGCGGCTGTTGCTGGTGGTACTCAGGGCAAAGTCATACCCAGCTGCTCATGGTGGCTAAGCAGTGCTGGAGAGCAACCTGAGGGCTTCACAGCTGCCAGGTGTGGGTCTGCCAGCTGTCTCGTGTTACTGGCCTCTTGTCCTGTTTCTTTTAACTTTAGGTACACATTCTGAATAAACATGTTCATATTACATTGGAAATATTGCAGATAAGTTGCAGTTCCACTTCTAGTTCTCTCCAGAGTTAACCATAGTTACATACTTGGTGTGTAACCGTCTTAACTCTTTTGCAGCATTTATATTATATATAAAACATTATAATGCGCTATATATCTTTTTATCTCAATGCATGTTTCATTGTAAAAACTGCCTTTTTCTTTTAAAATGTTTGGACATGGAGAACTAGTGCTGGGGTTAAGACACTTGCCACATCTGGTTCTGATCCCGAGTATAGCCATACGGAATCCCTGAGCACGGGTGGGGGTGCTCACTCCCCTTACAAGAAAAGAAAAGAAAGCAAAAGAAACAAAATATGTCTGAGAAATTTGCCTCTATGATCCCATAGGGTACCTACTGTGTTTCTTTAGTTATGGCATAGAATTTTGTAATACAGGTATTTCTGTGGTTCATTTATTCCCTCATTGGTGGACAGGAGAGTGATATCAGTTTACCTTTCCAGGTTAACTTTTGTACAGAGTCGTTTTTATCTGTTGGTCTCATTGCTTATGTGATCATGCTTGGGGTTGCCCCCGGGTTTTGTAGGTCACTCCTAGTGATGGGGACAGTGCTAGGGGTTAAACCCCAGACCACGCGTCCCAGTGGCCTGTGCTGGTGTCTCACTGTGACCAAGTACTGTAGCGGGTGACTTTGTCAGTGCTCTCTTGGGCATTTGGCTGATCCTGAGAAGTGGAATGTTTGGATCATGTGCCTGGCACATCTAACAGTTTCAATATTGGGGCAAGGCTCAGTATTAGAGTATTTGCCTCGTGAGGCCCTGGTTGGGCTCCCAGCATTGAAGACAAGTATCTCCTAGGATCGTAGCAGAGATGGCAGAGAGAGAAAAGATCTGGACTCTTCTCCCTGCACGTTTGGTTTGGTTTGGGCCACACCCAGCTGTGCTCAGTGCTTCCTCCTGGCTCTTTGCTCAGGGATCACTCCTGCAGTGTCCAGGGGACTCTCTGGTGCTGGAGATTGAGCTGAGTCGGCAGTGTGCAGGGCAACCACCTTACCTACTGCCCTAGCGCTCCAGCCCCACCTCCCAGCGTGTTCAACTAAATGATTCATGAAGTGAAGAACGGGTGCTGAAAAGAGCCCCAGACATCTGGAGGAGCTGCACTTCACAGGAGAGGGGGTGGACACACCCATGAGGGCAGGGGTGAAGATGACAGCCCGGCCTCCTGGGCACCCGACTCAGCCAGGTGGGGGTCAGGTGGATGCTGCCCTGAGAAGCAGCATGGTGAGGGCCAGAGCTGCCTGGCTGAGCACCGTCTCTGCTGTTGATTTTGGCAACAGAGGAGGCTGCACAGCCGGCTGGGAGCTGGGACTGGGAGGAGACGGCCATGCCCCCCGACCTTGGACCTGGGGAGGAGAGCTGTGCCCCACTGAGCAGATGGGGTTTGGGGTTATACCATGCAAACAACATATTTGTCAATGGCACGACATTATAACACTGCAAGCCCTACTGAAGGCTCCACTAAAAGCTGAGAACAATAAACCCGTACAGTAGCCGGCTGCAAATCCAGTGCCCAGAAATCTGGTGTGACATTATAAATAAACTGTGTACAAGAGAACAATTT
This sequence comes from Sorex fumeus, assembly GCF_029834395.1. Classification (NCBI taxonomy): domain Eukaryota; kingdom Metazoa; phylum Chordata; class Mammalia; order Eulipotyphla; family Soricidae; genus Sorex; species Sorex fumeus. Next base: position 3,319,051 of record NW_026606060.1, on the reverse strand, counting down.
TTAAAAAGCCGTTTCATTTATGACTGTCAGAGAACTCTAGGGGTCAGTTTAACAAGGAAGGTGGAAGACTTAGTAAAAACAAGTAAATCACTTCTGAAAGAAAGAAGACACAAGAAATAGAAGCATGTATCTTGTTCATGGATGGAAAAGATCAACATGGTTAAAATCATCACTTTACCCCAAGTTATCAACAGCTGCCTAGTAATCCACAACATAGTTTCTGTAAAACTTCCCATGGCATTTTTCAGTGATAGAGAACAAATACTTTATTTTTCTTTGCTTTTTGGGTCACACCCAGTGATGCACAGGGGTTACTTCTGGCTCATGCACTCAGGAATCACTCCTGGCGGTGCTCAGGGGACCATATAGGATGCTGGGAATTGAACCCAGGTCGGCCACGTGAAAGGCAAATGCCCTACCCACTGTGCTATCACTCCAGTCCTGAAAACGGTCACGGTCACTGTCCTCCCGTTGATCATCGATTTGCTCGAGCGGGCCCAGTAACGTCTTCATTGGAGACTTTGTTGTTACTGTGTCTGGCATATCGAATACGTCAAGGGTAGCTTGCCAGGCTCTGCCGTGCGAGCGAGATACTCTCGGTAGCTTGCCGGGCTCTCCGAGAGGGGCGGAGGAATCGAACTCAGGTAGGCCATGTTGGCCGCTTGTAAGGGGCTGGAGCGATAGCACAGTGGGTAGGGCATTTGCCTTGCAAGCGGCCAACATGGCTGACCCGAATTCGATTCCTCTGCCCCCTCGGAGAGCCCAGCAAGCTACCGAGAGTATTCCACCCGCATGGCAAAGCCTGGCAAGCTACCCGTGACATATTCGATATGCCAAACACAGTAACAATTGTCACAAAGGAGACGTTACTAGACCCGCTCAAGTCCCAAAAAATACTTTTAAAATTTAAATGAAACTATAAAACTCTCAATAGTACAAGCAATCCTTAAAAGAAGATGGAGGCATTGCATTCTCCAGCCTTGATCTTTAGTACAGAGCTATAGAGATCAAAACTGCATGGAGCTGGAATGAAGAGACAGACTTTCAGGTGAATGGGTTAGAACTAGGGAACCAGAGACAAACCCTCAGCTATCTGGGCAGTTAATTTGTGACAGAGGGGCATTGAGGTGCATGAAGAGGTGAAAGGCGAGCCCCTCAACAGATGGTGCTGGGAAAGTGGACACAGACATGCAGAAAAATGCAGTGAAAACCCTGTCTGCAGTGTACATGGAGATGAACTCAAAGCCCTTGGTATTGGGAGCTGGAGGGAGCACAGGAATGAAGAGACTTGCCTTGCATGGAGCTTACTCTGGGTCAGTCCCCGGGCACTGTGTCTCGTTCCTCAGACACTGCCAGGAATCACCCAGTCACAGAGCCTTAGCACTACTCGGTTTTGCCCAAATCCCTCTCCCATTGCAAAAAAAAAAAAGAAAAAGGAAGAAAGAAGAGACCTAATATCAAGCAAGTTTCTATAAAACATGTGGAGAAAATTGTAGACGGAACTCTTCAAGATGCAACAGCAGAGGTGCCCTCGGTGGCATGACTCCATTGGCCAAAAAAGGCAAAAGAGGAAGCAGATGGGCTCCATCAAGCTGAAAAAAAAGCCTTTGCATGTTGAGGAAATGAAGCCTAAAATAAAAGTATACCAACTGAATAGGGTGAAGTGTTAACACACAATGTATCAGACACAAGAGTAATAGCCAAGAGACACAAGAATAATAGCCGAGATAGAGAAAGCAACCTCAAGGCTGAGCAACAGCAAAAAACCTGCAGAGAAGAGATGACAGGCACGTCCTCCAAAACTACCTACAGATGGCCGATAAGCAGGAAAAATGGTCATCATCATTGGTTTCCTAAAGAAATGTAAATCAAAACAATGATCTATCACCTCACAATAGCAATAATGGTCTATCAAAAAGTCCAGCAGTGGGACTAGAGCAATAGCACAGCAGGTAGGGCGTTTGCCTTGTATGCGGCCAACCCAGGTTCGATTCCCAGCATCCCATATGGTCCCCAGAGCAACCGCTAGGGGTGATTCCTGAGTGCAGAGCCAGGAGTAACCCCTGTGCATCGCCGGGTGTGACGCCCCCCCCCCCCCCCCCCCCGCAAAGAAAAGTCCAGCAGTTAGAGATACAGTACAGTAGGTGGGGCACCTGCTTGCTGGCAGGTGATCCTGATTTTGTCCCTGTGACTCATATGGTCCCTTGAGCCCACCAGAAGCGATCCTGCAGTGCAGAGCCAGGAGTAAGCCTGGAGTACCACTGGGTGTGACCCAAAACCAAAAACAAACACAGACAAACAAACAAACAAAAAACCCAAAAAGTCCAGAAACTAAGGGATGTGGTGAAAAAGGAACTCATATTTCCTGTTGATGGGACCATTGCTTGGGTCATCCTTTCTAGAAAACTGGAGTCATCTCAAAAAATTAAGAATAGAGCTTCCATTTGACCTCTTGGGAAACCACCCCAAGCACACAATATCATTCTGAAAGGACATATGCACACCTATGTCTGAAGACTTGGAAACAGCCTGAGTGTCCCACAATGAGTGGATAAAGAAATTGTGGGATGTATGCGCAATGGAATACTAATCAGCTCTGGGAAATGGTGACATCTTAGAGTTTGCTGAAACTTGGATAGAACTGGAGGTGGTCATGCGAAGTGAAGTGAGAAATGAAAAGAACTTCCAGTGATTCCACTCATCTGCAGAATAGAAAATAACCAAGCAAGGGATCAGACCGTCCCCAGTGGCAGTAAACCCTGATCTGTGGCCAGTAGAACTGAGAGCTGAGGATGCAGAGGCTGTTTGGTGAAAGGAACTTGGGCGCGTTGTAGAGGGGTCTTGGCACTCACTGGTGGGTGGAGTGTAACAGCGCAGTGAATATCAAACAGTAATATTTTTGCTAAAGGTAAAGGTAAGGTAAAGGCCCTCCCGTTGATCATCGATTTGCTCGAGCGGGCCCAGTAACGTCTCCATTGGAGACTTTGTTGTTACTGTGTCTGGCATATCAAATACTCTCGGTAGCTTGCCGGGCTCTCCGAGAGGGGCGGAGGAATCGAACTCAGGTCGGCCATGTTGGCCACTTGTAAGGCGAACGCCCTACCGCTGTGCTATCGCTCCAGCCCTATTGAACAGTATTTGAAAAGGAAGTACAGTTATACTTCCGTCAGGTAACACTGGTACGAAAGGGCAGTAAAGGGCTTGAGGCCTTTCTTTGCATGCAGCTGACCGCAGTTGAGCGCTTGGCACCATGTGCTCCAGTGGCATCAGTGGAAGTGCCTCCCCGCCCCCTGCCAAGTTAATGAGGACTAAAGAGAGCTCCGTGGCTGAGTGTGTGCTTGGCATTTGGGAGATCCATGTTTGCATGTTCTCCTGAGCACAGCTGGGAGCAACCCCTTGCCTCGAGCCAGGAGGAGCTCCTGAGCATCGTTAGGTGTGGCCCAAATGTCCCCAAAACTCCAAATTAAAAAGGTAATGAAATAATACAATATAGTGATACATCTAAGTATCAAGAGGTTAATACAAGAAGAATTTAAGCGTTGATAGATATATACCAAACTAAGCCATGGGTGCAATAAGGATTTTATGACCCATTTGCATCTAAAGACAAACTAAATAGAATAAATAAGGAAATAGTGGCCTTAAGTGACAAACTAGAACAAATGAGTTTAAAAGAGTCATCTATAGCACATGTAATTTCCAACCGTGAAATTTTAATCTTTTTTTCAGAGTGCACATGGAACTTTTTCAAAGTTAGACCATATGCTGGAGAATGAAACAAGCATTCTATAAACTTATGATTAAAATCATAGCATATTTTTTTCTGATCTCAGTGCTGTAAAATTAGAATTCAGCCACATAAGCAAATCACTAGAACCTCACACATGTGGTGACCAGACAAGGATGATCCTCTGTGACTTCCTGGGAGTACTGTTTTCCCAGTCCTCATGTTCCCGTAGCTCATTCCTCACTCACATTTGTTCCCAGAGTTAAAAAAAAAAGAAAAAGAAAGAAGGAAAGAAAGGTTTATTCTTTAGTCTACTCATTGACTCAAGAATCATTCAACAGGGTAAATCTATGTATAGGAGGCTTTCCAGCTTTCTGTTAATCACTAATTTCTTTGATAGCACTGCCATTCAGTGAAATCCTTGATGCGATTTTTATCTTCATGAAACTCTTGTGTTTGTTTGTTTGTTTGTTTTTTTTTTTTTTGCTTTTTGGGTCACACCCAGCAATGCACAGGGGTTACACCTGGTTTTGCGCTTAGGAATCACTCCTGGTGCTCGGGGAACCATATGGGATGCTGGTAATAAAACGTGGGTGGGCCACGTACAAAGCAAACCCCCTACCTGCTGTACTATTGCTCCAGCCCCTTGTGTTTGTTTTGTGTTCCCTCATGTGGTCTGTCCTGGAGGACCTTCCCTGTGCACTTGAGAAGAACATGGAATGAGCTTTGGGAGGATGGAGAGCCCTGTGGGCCCCTTCCTGTGAGGTTGCATTTCTGTATTGCTGTTGCGTGGTTCTGTGTGCATTGATGAGATAAGAGATGAGAAAGGGGTGTTTGAGCTCCCTCCCGCTCATGTTCTCATGTTGCTCCTAAAGGTTTTCGTCTGGTCTGATGATTGTTTATTTTGATGCTCCTTTGGTGCATGTCTGTTCATGAATATTAAGTCCTTTGGGTAGATGAAGCCCTCAGTCATATCAATGCCCATCTCTGTCTCTTACTACTTTTCTTAGGTGCACAATTATTTTATATAACATAGCATGATAATAGTACGTACCTCCCTGCCTTATTTTGGCAACCATTTGCTTGTTTGATTGTTTTTTTTTTCTTTCCTTCTGGGTCACACCCAAGATTATTCCTGACTCGCACTCAGGGATTACTCTGGCGGTGCTCAGGGGAGCATATGGGATGCTGGGAACTGAACTCAGGTTGGCCTCGTGCAAGGCAAATGCCCTACCCCGCTGTGCTATCACTATAGCCTCTTGATTGTTTTTAACCTTTTGATTTGAGCCTTACCTTGGTAGGTGAGTTATTTCAAAATGTATTTTAATTTTGCAACACAGTTTGCTAATTGTATGTTTATCAAGTGGATCTCTTATAGATAGCAGAAGCCTGGCGTTTTTCTTTTTCTGACCCATCTTGCCACTCTGCCTTTTTATTGGTAAGCCGATCCAGTGAATTTAACTGCTCATTTAAAAATACTTCAGTTCATCAAAACAGCTGTTGTTATTCTTAAATGGTATGCAGCTAATAAACAGCATCCAAAATTGAGCAACATTTGTGGACCAGTTCCAAGGAGAATTATAGAAGTAACCATTGGAGTGGAAAGTTTAGAGTGGAACGGAGTATACCTCCGATTTTGGAATAACTAACTAGTTCAAAGAAATAACGGTTCACTAGCCTTCTAACACCTGAGCGGAGCAATGAACAAGCTGAACTTCCCATCTCACACACCACTAACGGAAAAGATAAACAAGAGAAAAGATAAACAAATGTTCTTCACTCTCACTAGAACACCTGTGAAAATCAGTATGGAGAGTCCTAGAATGCATAGTTTAGGCATATCTGAAGATGAATATGTCACCTAAGACAGGGCTACCTTAGCAATCAGCATACTGTGTTGCAAAGCTAAAATATATTTTGAAACAACTCACCTGCCAAAATAAGAACTCTTGTAGAAGTAAAATATTTATCAGTAGGACCTGGGATGTGGCTCAGAGGTGAGACTCCTACCTTGCCTGCATGAGACCTGAGTTTTATTGATTAAAAAAAAATACTTAAACAATGTTAGAGATAGCCATGTAAAGATAGTAAAAGTTGGAAATGACATAATAAGAAAAATTGGACAGTGGTGAGCTATGCCATTCAATTTAGAGGCTGAAAAGAATAACCAGCTTAACAAAAAATCTAGACTAGCTCTAAGATAGGGTAATAAGTAACATGTGAGACTGTTAAATGTAGTTAGGGGTATCTCCTGCCAGTGTATATCTTAAATCCTAATGCTCAAAGTTATGATAGGGACATTAGGGAGTTAAGATACAAAGTTTTGAGATGGAAGCCGTTGACATCTAGTGAAATTATTGATGTAAAGGAACTACTTTTTTTTTTTTTTTTTTTTTTTTTTTGCTTTTTGGGTCACACCTGGCAATGCACAGGGGTTACTTCTGGCTCTGCACTCAGGAGTTACCCCTGGTGGTGCTCAGGGGACCATATGGGATGCTGGGAATTGAACCCGGTTCGGCCATGTGCAAGGCAAACGCCCTATCCGCTCCAGCCCCCATTACCATTTTCTATGTGTGTATTCTGGTTGTTATTGCAGTATTTCTTTTTGGTTTTGAGCTTATTTTATATTCTTCTCTTGTCTTTTGATCTATATCTTATTTAGTCACCAGGTTTCATTTGTTTTTTTCTAAGATTTTTAGATTACCATGAGGTGTACACTAGACTTCTAAGCTTATAGTCGGTTTTAAATTGAAAACAAGTAAATCTTGAGTTTATTCTGAGTCCCCATTATTTCTCTCCTCACCCATAGATGTCTTTGGGCCTACCCCCACAGCAAGGAAGATGCAAGTTTAAATAGTTGAGGCTACATTCAATTAGAAAGCTTTTGTCTAACAAAATAAAATATTAATGGGATGAAAAGACAGCTGCTGAATGGGAGAAAATATTTATGCATCATTGTTTGTTAGGGGTTATTGGTTGGTTGTTTTCGTAGTCCAGTAATTGAACTTGCACTTAAGCAGTCTGTGTTCTACTATCATGCCGTATCCCCGGTCCATTGTAATAGTGAGTTATTATTTCAAGGCATATGAACAGTGAACACAACAAAGAACCCCAGTTGGAAATTGGCAGAAGGGCCAGAGAGATAATTCAGTAGTTAAGGCTCATATTGTATATGCACTTGACCATATTTTGATGCCTGGTACCAAATATGGTCCCCTGTGTACGGCCAGGAGTAAACCTTGAACATTCCTTCCCCAGTGGAAAGAAGATTTGAAAAAGGCATATGAAAAATGCTCATCAGTCCACTGATTATTAGGGAAATGCAAATAAGACTACAAATGAGAAGCCACCTCACACCCATGAGAATGGCTTCCCTGTCAAAAGCAGCAGTGATGTTAGAGAAGGTGTGAAGAGAAAAGAACCCGCACGCATTGTTGGGAGGAATGGAATTTGGTGCAAGCATTTCAGTACGGAGCTTCCTTAGGAAGCCAAGAGAGCTCTCCTATGATGGACCCCACTTTCGGGTATCTATAGTCTAAAGACCATGAAGACATCAACATGGAGATGTTTAATCCATGTCGCTGTTCAGTGCAGCGTTATCATCACAGCTAGAATATGAAAGCCTGTCCACAGGTGATTGGCTATAGACGATGTAGTAGATGTAGAAGAATACTATTCAGCTGTTTTTTCAAAAAAGAAGAAAATTTTTTAAAAAGAAGAGAGTATCATGCTAAGTGAAATGAGTCGGAAAGAGAGGGACCCACATAGAATGACTGCACTCATTTGTGGAATGTAAAGTAACAGAATGGTAGATTAACACCCAAGAATAATAGAGTTAAGAGCCAAAAGTATCACTCCACGACTTGGAAGCTGGCCTCATGTGCTGAGGGAAAAGGCAGCTGGGATAGAAAAGGGACCACCAAGTAAATAATGCTTGGAGGACTCACTCAGGATGGGAGATGCATGCTGAAAGTAGACTATGGATCAAATGTGATGGCCTGTATTGCACACCATAACACCCAAAAGGAGAGAGAGAGAGTAAAGGAGAATGCGACTGCCACAGAGGCGGGGGGCTTGGGGGGGAGGGAGGGTGGGAGTGATACTGGGAACATTGGTGGTGGAGAATGGGCACTGGTGGAGAGATGGGTACTCAATCATTGTGTGACTGAAACTCATGTAAGTTTGTAAGTCTGTAACTGTCTCACGGTGTTTCATTTAAAAAATAAAATTTTACTTATTTTGAAAAAATACATACTAGAAGAATTTTTCATTTGCATATTAATGGGAGGAGCTTAAGGGGATTATACAAAGTGAATGTCATAAGGAAAAAGGCAAGTATTAGATGATTTCATTAATAAATAGACAACAAAATAAGGAGAAACCAGTGAATAGGTAACCAATACATCAGCATAACTAAAGGTTAATGGAGGAGAGGAAGAGGGGAGGGGATAAGGGGAGGGTGGTTATTAAGAATATGGCGGTTGGTTTTCCTTTGGTGTGTTGGGCCACACCTGGCAGTGCTCAGGGCTTCCTTGTGGCTCTCTGCTCTGGGATCACTCCTGGCAGTGCTTGGGGGTTGAGCCCAGGTCAGGTACATGCCTGGGCAGCATCACTGCACTGTATCTCCAGCCACAGGAACAATGTCTTAAGTCATGGATAGTTCAGTTCTCTTTAGCCGTTCCAGAACATCAGGTAATAATCTTGTACACACTCTTCATTTTTCAGCTGATTAAAAAGTAATAAGTAATAAAAAATAGTTAAGCAGGAAGAGACTTGGACCTTAAAGAGAAGGAGTCCTTTGAGGCCGGTGAGATGGGACGGCAGGTAGGGGGCGCTTGCCTTGCACGCAGCCAACCCGGGTTTGATCCATAGCATCCCATATGGTCCCCTGGGCACCATTAGGAGTACAGAGCCAGGAGTAACCCCTGAGCACTGTGGGGCATGGCAAAAAAAAAAAAAATTAAGACCTAACAAACAAATCCCCAATTGTTTGGGGCTGGGTAGCTAGTCCAGTGGAATGCGTTCCTGGCACACGGCCAAGGAGGCTCCATCTCTGGCACCCCATGTGCTTCCTAAGCACTGCATCGCCAGGAGTGATTTCTGAGCACACAGCCAAGAGTAAGCCTTGAGCGTAGCAGGTGTGGCCAGAAAAAAAGTTCCTAATTAAGTTTGGAAGAGCTCCCGATAGATAAAGGATTTAATTATGCATCTGTTGGAAGTCTTCCCCTTAACACACACCTGGTTTGCTGTGATGTTTTTTCAAAATTGAAATTTTTATTTTAATATCAAAACATGTGTGTGTGTGTGTGTTTCTGAGTCAGGTTTCTAAGATTATAGAAATATTACTTAAAGGAATGTGAGTAAATTGGGTGCAAGGGGTCATTTGTATGGTAAAAGATGAAATTGGGCATTTAGTGGTGAGCTAATGTTGAATACATAGGCATTAAACATACAGTAAATATTCTAGTATAATGTTACTTTAAGCAAAATGCTCACCTTTTTTTCACTATCTGTGGTATTAACTTTAAATTGAGATTTTTTAAATAATTTTTTAAAATTTAGCGACCGTGAAATTACAAGGTTGTTCATGATTGGTTTTCAGCCATACAGTGTTTCAATACCTAGCCCTTTACCAGTGTTGATTGAGATTTCAATGTATCTTGAATTTCTGATAAAAGAGTGTGAAACTGAAATTTAAATGAGAATCTAAATTTTATTTTTCTATGTCATTAGGCAGTTGTCCTTGCCATTTATCATGTCATTGTAATATTTGTCACATAATACATTTTTATCTATTTTGCCTTTTGTCTATTCTAGATTTGCTAGCCTGTCCCTATCATTCTTCGATGCAAAATGAAAACAATTTTAGTGTAGGTTATAACTGGCATGGCAAGTGATCATTCATTATTTTTTTTGGGAAAAGAATAAACCTTTTCACATGTATTGAAGGGAATGCTCTCTCTTGGGTATGTCTAAACTTACCACCCTTTTTCGCTTCCTTATTTGTGTGTGTGGGCTCAGGAGGTGACTTTTCCCCTGGAGCGATAGCACAGCGGTAGGGCGTTTGTCTTGCACGCAGCCCACATGTCCGACCCGAGTTCGATTCCTCTGCCCCTCTCGGAGAGCCCGGCAAGCTACCGAGAGTATTCGATATGCCAGACACAGTAACAACAAAGTCTCCAATGGAGACGTTACTGGGCCCGCTCGAGCAAATTGACAAACAACGGGAGGGCCTTTACCTTTACCTTTTTTTTTTTTCCGCAGCCCCTCATGGAGTCTGTGTCTTATGAAGAAGCGCTGGCGAATCGCCGGGTACTGCTCAGCTCCACAGAAAGCCGGGAGGGCTTGGCACAGCAGGTAGGGCACCTGGAAAGCCTTGTGCTTGCTTACATGGGAGGCGTTAAATTCCCTGGAGAATACTTTTAACAGGGATTTCAAAGGTATTGTAAGTGAAGAGCTTAAATTAGCTGAAGTGTGCCTAAAAGCATCATAGACATAATTAATTGAAAATTATGGGACTGGAGCGATAGTACAGCGGGTAGGGGGTTTGCCTTGCATATGGCTGATTTGAGTTTAATTCCCAGCGCCGCCAAGAGTAATTCCTGAGTGCAGAGCCAGGAGTTAACCCCTGACATTGCTGAGTGTGACCTAAAAGGCTAAAAAAAAGAAAGAAAATTACCTGGTGCCAGATACAGCCCAGTGATGTATGCACCCCGCTGGTGCATGCACGGTGCTTGGCTTCCGTTTCTGGTACCACATAGTTGCCTGAGTATTTTCCGAGCCATCCCTGAGCCAGCGCCAGGAGTAGAAGTCTCTGAGTCTCGCCAGGTGTGGCCCGAAAGCAAAAAGGGAAAAACATTTGTCGATTGTCTAAACAAGTCATCTTCATTGAGTTCATAGTATAACTGCTGTGGAAATAATCTTAAAACTGGAATTGTAGCTGGAGTTAGAATATTAACTTTTAAATGGAAATAATCTTGACACGCTTTGGCCACAGCAGTTCCATTTGGATGGTTTCTTTAAACTTCTTACCCTTCACTGTGACATTGAGCACCTTTGTAAAGTTTTGATTTTTCTCCTCTTTCTCTGTTGCGTTCTCTCTCTTTCGCATGCTGGTGTGTGAAAATTATTTTGGTGATAGTAGCTTTATTGAATATGTGCTTTGCTGAGATATTAAATTTGGTGGCTATGCGTTTTTTTCTCTTAGTAATACCTTATAATAATAAGTAGTATTTTGATGTATTGTAGTTTCTTTTTTTTTTTTTTTTTTTGGTTTTTGGGCTACACCTGGCAAAGCTCAGGGGTTACTCCTGGCTCTGCACTCAGGGAACATTCCTGATGTTGCTCAGGGGACATTAGGAGATGCTGGAAATTGAACCAGGTCGGCCACGTGCAAGACAAGTGCCATCCCTACTGTGCTGTCACTCTGGCCCCTGTAGTTAATTTTTTTTTAATTTATTTATTGAATCACCATGAGAACAGTCATAAAGCCTTTCAGTTCAAGTCTAGGTCGGTCATACAATGATCAAACACCCGTCCCTTCATCAGTGCACATTTTCCACCACCAAGAACCCCAGTATGCCCCTCTTCCCCCACTCCCCCCCCCCCCCCGCGCCTATGTGGCAGATTTCCACTTTACTGTCTCTCTCTATGTTGATCACATTCAATATTATGACAAAAGCCCAACATTATTATTTGGATTTTTCCCCAACATTCAGACCTGCAAAAGGGCATCATTAGATAATTTGTTTTCTGTTGCTGATTATGAAGAGCAATTGATGTCATGTGGCCACAATAGTGGCCATGCGAATTTGGATTTTTGATATTTTAGTAATAAACCTAGAGGGATTACTGCCAAAAGCCCCTGGGTTCTGAGATTGGTTTGAGTGCCTCTGGGATCATGGTCATTCAGAAGCCGGAGGAGGCATGTGAGGCTGGCAACCCAGAGCATTGTCATGGCGGGGAGCAGGGCCAAGTCTACCCCCCATCCCACGAGGTCCCTCATGCCTCATCAATGCAGTCTCATATCTGACTGTTCTTTAGGCTCTAAAAGATGCAGGCCACCGTGCTGCTGCCGCAAGGGGGGACAGGCGGAGGAATATACACCCTTCCCCTCCCAGGGCAGCATAGCGCCATAGTTAAATGCACAGTTCAGATGCATTTTGGTTGGGCATTATATCTTGCTCAGATTTTCCCAGCACCATTCAAACCTGTTTTTCAGGGAAAAAGACTAGATCATTTACTTTCCATTGATCACTTCGCATATCAGGAAATGTCTTACGCGGCCATGTGGTTCGGAAAATGGTCCTGGTGCCCGCATACCAGAGCCATGCTTGTAGAAACTCATGGTCACTGGGATTCTTGTGTGAGCTCTTTCCCTACAAAGCACACCCGCACCACAGATTGTGCTCCTGCTTTGTGTATACCGTATATTTCCCAGTCCAGACTGAAGGTTTTTTCGGTCTTTCCGCAACTCTGTGAGGCAGTTTTTGTTTGTGTTCTGTAATTTTTTTTTTTTGAGGGAGCAGGTAGGAGGAGGACGGGGTGACAGTTTTGTTAGTATCATTCTCAGAGGTACAGAATTTCTTCTGACTTTTCAAGGTTCAGCAGAGTTTGGAGAAGATTTCTAAGCTGGAGCAGGAAAAGGAACATTGGATGTTAGAAGCACAATTAGCCAAAATCAAACTAGAGAAAGAAAACCAGCGAATTGCTGATAAGCTGAAGAGTACAAGTGGCGGGCAAGTGGCTGGGCCGGCTCAGGAGAACGGCACCGCAGTGCCCCCTGCAGGCCAGGAGGCCTCCATGAAGTCTGCAGCAGAGCTCGGTCCCAGCACCAGCCTGGTAAGTGTCTCTTTCACCCTGGGCCTGTCACCTGAGTGACCCGGGGACTCTGTGCAGAGCAGGTCGGGAAACAGAGACCTCTGTAAAAAAGAAATTCCAGTAAGCTCCTTTGGCTTGACATGACACTTCCCCAGGATGAGGACCGTCTTCCTGGGAAGAAACTCTAAGTCAAGTGAAAGATGATTGTTTTCCTAAGAGATGTTTGTAACACAAGGCTGTTTCTTGCTCTGAAGAAATGCCTCCAATGTGGTTGGTGACCAGGTACACGGGTGATGTCTAGAGCATTCAAAGGCTCGTGACATACGTGTAGTTCAGAAACCCATCGGGCTGACTGCTTGCCAGGAAGTGTGAAAGACTGGCTTGCCACTGTACATTCCTTGCATATATGCAGTGATCTAGAAAGTTCAAGAAACAACTCTATACTAGTGACAGGATTCAAAAGGATTTGTAGAAAAATGTTCTCATTACTATGCTCTTCTGCCCTCTTGGGAGCGGGGAGGGGGGGCAGGGAAAAGAAAGAGGAGGAGGAGAGGGAAGAGAGAGAGAAGATATATATATATATATATGTATATATATATATATATATATTCAAATAAAAAAAGTTAGGAGAGAAAAATGCCCCACATAGTTGGAAAATGCATCTCAGAGACTGTTATTTGCACAAGCGTTTCCTGAGGAACTTTTTTGTGCCAGAGAGCGAGCAGCTTCTCGGTCTTTGAAGCAAGTCCGTGACCCTTTTAAAGGAAACCCATCTTACACATCACCAGATCACTTTGATGAGAGTATTTGGATGGAAAGTTAAATGGAAGATGGAAACTTCTCGCCTCTGACTGTAGCACTGCGGAATGTTCTCTAGTCCCTGCATGCTTAGTACTGGACGGGGAGACAGTCCAGCAGGGAAGGTCCAGCACACAGTGCCCTGAGCATCACTGGCGATGTCCTGGGCCCTGCTGCCAAGGTGGCCCAGGTGGTCTCTGGCATGCTGGGCCAAGAACTGCTGGTGGGCCCCTAGCCTCCTGAATGCCTTCTGGGAGGCCACACTCCCTGACGAATGAACGTAGCCCCTTGCTTGGAACACCCAGGCACATGCTAGTCGCTATGAGAGAGAGCAGCAGCCTCAAGAATGGAGAAGCTCAGAGTAACGCGTAGCAGTATGCCAGGGTCCCCTGGGCCTGGCAGGGCCCGATCAGCTCCTGATGGCTGCTGGGCGTGGCTTCAAGCTTCCCCTCCCCCCAAAAAAGCACTGTTGGGTCAGAAAGCATGAATTTGGTGTGGAGGGGGACAGAGATAGTGCAGAGACTATTGTACCCACCTTACACATGGCCAACCCCAGTTCAGTCCCTGGCATGGCCTGGACCTCCAGTACTGCAGGGAGTGGACCCCTGTGCCCAAGAACCAGGACTGGTCCCCACGCACTGCCAAATCCCCGGCTCCCACCCCCCCCCCCCAAAAAATGCATGCATGTTTCATTTTCAGTAGCCTTATTTTTTATTTACAAATTATTTTCTAAGAGGATCAGATGAGTTTATATTCTTATTGGCAGCTGATGAGAAGATGTTGAACTTTCATATATTAAGGCTTCCCTTTCGTTTCCACACAGCCCCTTTCAGCAAGGACCCTATGCCTTTATCACGTTCTCAAACCAGCCCGGAGTGACAGAGCCAGGGAGGGAAGCAGAATAAATGCCAAAAGTCATCATATTTGGAATGTAGGAAGTGAAAATGATTGGCCTGTTACTAACAACATTTTTAACAGAGATTGTTACTTTGCTCCAGTGTATAGGAAATTGTGGCTCTACTTTTATTGTTTTTTGTTTTTTAAAAACAAAAGACAAGGGCCAAGGGCCAGAGTGTTAATACAGTGGGTAGGGCGTTTGCCTTGCATGCGGCCAGCCTGGGTTCGATCCTAGTGTCCGTGAGCACTGCCAGGACTGACTTCTGAACCAGGAGCCAGAAGTAAGCCATGAGCAACACTAGATGTGGCCAAAGAGGTAAAGGTAAAGGTAAAGGCCCTCCCGTTGATCGTCGATTTGCTCGAGCGGGCCCAGTAACGTCTCCATTGGAGACTTTTGTTGTTACTGTGTCTGGCATATCGAATACTCTCGGTAGCTTGCCGGGCTCTCTGAGAGGGGCGGAGGAATCGAACTCCGGTTGGCCATGTTGGCCGCTTGTAAGGCGAACGCCCTACCACTGTGCTATCGCTCCAAAGAAAAAAATAAAAAAAGAAGGGCCGGAGCGATAGCACAGCAGGTAGGATGTTTGCCTTGCACGCGGCTGACCCGGGTTTGATCCCCGGCATCCCATATGGTCCCCCAAGCACTGCCAGGAGTAATTCCTGAGCGCAGAGCCAGGAGCAACCCCTGAGCATCGCCAGGTGTGATCCACAAAAAAAAAAAAAAAAAACTTAAAAAATAATAAAAATACAAAAGAAGAAGACAAGGGCCAAAGAGAATGCTCAGTGGACTTGAGCACAAACTTTGCATGCAAGAGACCCGGGTTCAGTCCCCAGGACCACCACATATGGTCCCCCCGAGAACTGCCCCGAGTTGTCCAGAGTACCATGCTAGGAACAGCTCTTGTGTACCACTAGGGTAGGGCTCAAATACCAAAAAAATCATTTTAAAAGATCCTTTTATAGCTAGGTAGTCAAGATGTGGATTAGGGAATGCTCAGTTGACAAGACTGCGTGTTGTTTCGGCTCCAGGGGCAGCCTTCAGAACCCGAGAATACCGTCCACGGGCACGCGCTCTGACTCACGGGATGCACTGAACTGGACTTAGGATACTCAGCAGCCACCCTTCCATCTTGAACAATAACCTGACATCCATGCTCTAAAACACTTGGTCCAAGGCCACATTTTCTTTATTCACCAATACAAATCTGAAATCAGTCACTAAATTTAAACCTGGTGTCATTTCTGATAGTCTGTCAGGAATGTATTTCTGGGACTGGGGATGTGGCTCATGGGTATTTAAATCTGAATGAACCGTCTCGTTGTGAGAGCCTGGGTTCACTCTCCAGCAACCGCCCCCTCTCACGACCCCCCTCCATAAAAATCAAACAGAACCGTATATCTCCTGTCTCCATCTGAGCTTCCAGGCGTTGTTGATTTGCCCCGAGTCACTCCAAACCTCTGTGCCCTTTCCTGGCCAATCCTTTGGAAACGGGGAATGATGAGTCAGCTGTTGCCCTTCCTCTCTCCCTTACAATTTATTGGTTTCAGTGGGAGAGACTGACATAGTATCTTTCTGGGTTTTGGAGTTTCTTTCGGGTTTTTGGGGTGTTATTTTCTTTGTATTCGGCGCTCCTCCCAAGTTTGGTACTGGTGGGGGGCCTGCATGGGCTTCCCCCCTCCCCCCCGCATGCATGCCCACCATGGCTCTTTGGCTCTTCCTTGGACCTGTTTACATTTCTGTTTCTTTGGGGGTTGGAGAAATAGTACAGTGGCTAAGGCACTTGTTTTGCACATGGCATACCTAGGTTCAATCCCCGCATCCCTGTGGTCCCCTGAGTGCCACCAGGAGTGATTCCTGAGTGCCGAGCCAGGAGTCAGCCCTGAACATCACTAGGTGTGGCCCCAAACTCAGAAATAGACAATGAATTTCTATTTCCTTTTTGCTGTACTGGTCGATGAATCCAGTGTCTCGCACATGCAGGGCCAGAGCTCCGCCCCCCTCCCCGCCAACCACATTCCAAGCGAGGAAATGCTGACTCAGCACAGGGTCTGCCCGAACAGCTCCTCTCTCAGAGCCAGCCCTCTGGTATTCAAAGACTAGAAGGGAAAGAAATAATTGGGAGCAAAAAAGAATCATGTAAGAAATTCTCTAGTAAATCTTGATTGTGAAAAAAAATGTAGTAAATCTAGATTTTAAAGAAAGAAGCTCAACCCCTGTCACCAGCCCAGCCTGCCCCAGACAGCGGCTTCAGCAGCGCTAGAGTGAGACCTGAGTGTGGTCACAGGCTGACTCACTCATCTAAGTTTCCAGCACTTCATTTTCCTGTGTGTTGTGACAAACAGTGGGAAGTTAGGGCGCAGACTGAGTAGCGGGTGGGAACAGAGCACCATTGGTGGAGGGAAGGTCACACAGCGATGGGATTGGGCTTGGAACATTGAATACCTGAAACATTCGGTGTATTATGAGCGATTTGATGATTACAGTGTTATAATAATGTTTTAAAATAAATAATCTTTATAAAGACAAAAGCTAGTAAATATCCAGTTTTGTTTTTTTTAAACCTATAGGGGGCTGGAGCAGTAGTACAGCGGGTAGGGCATTTGCCTTGCATGCGACAGACCTGGGGTCGATCCCTGGCATCTCATATGGTTCCCTGAGCACTGCCAGGAGTGATTCCTGAGTGCAGAGCCAGGAGTAGCCCCTGAGCATCGCTGGTGCCAATAAATAAATAAATAAATAAATAAATAAATCCTACAGTAAAAGAAAACAAGAAAACCAAATAACCCAGCGGTCATGGAAAATACAAAGCCCCAGTGCATGTGGAGACCCCAGGGGTGGCCCCCAGTGCTGCATGGTCCCCGAGTACTGCTAAAAGCAACTCCTGAGCACTACACAGCAAGTACAACCAGCATTACCAGTATGACCCAGAAACCAAAGAAACAGTTTAAAGCCGCCCTGAGCACTGCTGACCAGAGCACTCATCCAAAGCAGCACGAACTGCACAGAGAAAATCCTGCAGATTTGTAAACGATTGTGTTGGAAATGGAAACAGTCTGTTCTAAAGATTTCCTCCCCTCCCCTCCCGCTTATGTTCTCTTCCAGATCGGGATTTTAACCAGGACTTCGGACAATGAGGTAATGTGTACTTTGGCATCGTGTTGTTTGTTAGTAAACACTTGGCCAAGTGTTTGTCCACAAGTTCTGGAAAACACAGCTTTGTCCAATGGCGTTTTCTGACGATCTCAGCAAATCTGGGCCCTGTTGCCCAGCCCCCCACCCCCCCTTCTTGGTACATCCATCTTGCTTTTCTTTCTGGTTCTGTTCAAATTGTCACCAACAAATTATAGTCTGTTTTTGTAATTGCTGCATTGAGCGACTTTGGTTGGCAGTTTGACAAGGCGCAGTTCCAGCCCAGCCGTCGCTGGCTCGAAGGCCCGGGGGGGGGGGGGGGTGGGCAGTCTGGCTTCTCGCCTGACCAGCCGCCTTAGGTGGTTCTGCCTTGTCCAGGAGGCGTGCATGTTGGAGTTTTGAAAATAAAGAGGTAACTCACTGTAAATAACTATTAAAAGGACAATTGAAGTCTTTCAAGTTTACCACTTGCTGTGGTAAGCTGGCATGCAGAGTCCAAGTAGGCTGGTAAATTCTTGGACTCCTTTCATTGGTTTTATATTTAGCTGATCCCCTCATTTCTGCATATTCCACCCCCCCCCCCCCCGCCTTTTTGTTTTTCTGCATGGGTATTTAAAAGTAAACACAATCCTGTGTGGTCATTAGGGTAACTAGGAGGATCTCTAGGACTCGGCCATAAACTGTTTATTATAAGAAATTTATTTGTTAGTAAGTTTGAGAGCATTAGAGCTCTGTTGAAATTGGGAGGAAAAAGAATGTTTGAATTTCAGCAGTTTCAACATAGGCTCTCTTCCCTGGCCTTCTTGCAGTTGAAGGCATTAGCAGAGGAATCGGACAGATCGAGATTTCTTAGAAGTCAGGTTGTGGCTGATGAAAGCTGTGTAGAGGAGAGTGCCAGGTTCTCCGTGCTTCAGAGCTGGTCTGTTCTCTGAAAGCCACAACTTTCTCCATAGATAGCCAAGATACTAGATGAAGTTAATTTGATTGGGGGTGGCGGACACCCAGCGACACTCTGGGGTTACTCCTGGCTCTGCGCTCAGGAATGGCTCCTGGTGTTGCATGGGAAACCATATGGGATGCCGAGAATGGAACTGGGGTCAGCTCTATGCAAGGCAAATGTCCTCCCCGCTGTACTATCTCTCCAGCTCCTGAAATAGACATTTTCTAACCTGTCTGAAGTTTCTTTGAAGAGTAGAAAAATCAGGATTTCCAATTAGATTCCAGATGTGCAGAGTTGTTTTTTTGCTTCATGACACTGAGTGAGGCGGTGTGTGTGCTCTGTTTAGGTTCCAGATGTGGAGTCTCGGGAAGACTTGATTAAGAATCACTACATGGCCAGGATCGTGGAGCTCACCTCGCAGCTGCAGCTGGCTGACAGCAAGTCCGTGCACTTCTATGCTGAGGTGAGCACAGACCTCCTTAGCTCGGCGGGCTTCTCTGGGCACTGCAGGAATTGGGGAACCATCCTGGTCTTCTGCTGGTCAACCTCAACGAAAAAGTCATTGTCTACGAATTTGTTTGTATTTGGTTGGAGTTCATATTGATTGGTTAGTATATACACCAGACATCTTCATTTTCACAAATAGTAGGATTGATTTATAATTTCCAGGTTATGGAAAGATAGCTGAGAGAGTTCTAACTTTTCTGTGGTCACATATGGGGGCCAGAGTGATAGTACAGTGGGGATGGCGTTTGCCTGGGTTAGATCCCCGGCATCCCATAGGGTCCCAAGCATCGCCAGGAGTGATTCCTGAGTGCAGAGTCAGGAGAAACCCCTGAGCATCGCTGGGTGTGACCCAAAAAGGAAAAAAAAATTCTGTGTTTGCATATGTATGGGGCATTATTATCATTACTGACTATTTTAGAGGGAGATAGACAAGTTGATACACACAGGAATTATCATATAGGGAAGTTTCAAAGCATAATATATCTTATTTGGGAAAAAAAAAGTTCCAGTTTCAAAATGGCTGTTGTAGATAGAGGGGATTTCTGTAAGTGAGAAAATGTAATCTGTCAGCCTTTAAAAGATATGTGATCTTCTTGTTAGATCTTTTTCTTCCCCATCAAATAACTTTCTTAAAAGAATTAGAAAAACACCGATGACAGATAATCCATAAAATTTTACACAGCCCATCGGCTACAGGGATGGAAACGGAGAAAGAAAGTATAGATCTCAAAGAGTAGGAAACGCGTTGGTTGGAATGTTCCGCTCAACATCCAGAATCCCTGTGAGCTCGCTGGTCTGAAATGTGATGCTCAAAGGCGAGTTTGAAGTGGCAGAAGGAGAATGGTGATGCTTCAGATGGTTCAACTGGAAAAGGAAAGCGCCTTCCTTTCCCCGGCTCTGACCAGAGGCTGGAGGGAAGCTCTCAGCTGGAGCGGGGAGGGCCCTTGCATCTCCCCACTGTAGTGAATGGTGTCCTCGCTGCCAAAGCAGCTCCAGTGACAGCTTAGTGACTGTGTCTGGCAGCTGTGTTCAGCGCTGTGGGCTGTGGCACCTGCCATCCCACCACGCCGTGTGACTCACAGTGGATCCCTCATTACCTCATTGTCTCCAGGCTTGGTTATCTTCCTGAGATTCTTGCCTTGCAGAACTCTCTCTTCCTAGCCTTTGAGTTCATTATTGAGCACACAGTGTATTCTTGTTCGATAGAGGGGAGTTGATTCGCTTGTCTGGGCTTGACTGACATTTTGTGAGGAATAAAATGAGTAATAAAAAGTTTGGAGTCTGTTTAATTCCCAAGAGATTTGCTTATCTTCGTGAATGTCTTGTGTGCACTTGTGCTACAGGAGTTTTCCAGTCATCCTAATTCTTTCTCCTCTGTAAACAGGAAGTGGTGAGCCCTTTCGGGAGTTTACTGGCATGGCCAGCCTGAGACTCTTGTTGACACAACATGCAAATGTCTCTGGACAGAATCTCCTTATGGGTCTCATGGCGAGCCTACAGCTTACTGACTCTTCAGGTGGTAGATCCTCTGCATGATAGTGGAAATAGCAGTTTTCTGATTTTTTCTCTGGCTAGTTTAGAATTGGTTGGACCTAGAAATAGAGCAGCTGGGGTCTTTACAGTCCTGCACTCCCATTTTTTTCCATGTGGGTCGAGCCTCATCTGTAGTGAGATGGTGGGACTTTATTGTTCCATAGTGTTGTCTTTAATAAAGGCTCTAAACTGCACATTAGATGTTACGTGCTCAGAAGCCGTGGAGGACTTGAAATAGCCACTTCCTGGGGCTGGAAAGATAGAACAGCAGGTACTTGCCTTGCATGCAGCTGACCCAGGTTCGATCCCTGGTTCTCACATGGTCCCCAGAGCACTCCTAGGATTGATTTTTGAGTGTAAAGCCACGAGGAACCCTTGAGCATTGCTGGGTGTGGCCAAAAAAAAAAAATGGACAAATAACCACTTTTCTTATCCTCATTGATGTGAGTATTAATGATTTCCTAGAGAAAAAAAATACAAACTTTCATGTTCTGTATCTACCAGAAAAAAGTCAGGCTAGACCAGGGAAAAAGTTGTTAAGTTTGAGTTAGCAGATGTTTCCCCTTATTAAAATGAAGAGTGTAGCCCCCCTCACCCCCACCCCCCACGTACACACACACACACACACACACACACACTCTCTCTCTCTCTCTCTCTCTCTCTCTCTCTCTCTCTCTCTCTCTCTCTCAGGCATCGTGCAAAGCCTGTATTTGTAGAAGAAGGAAGGGAGGGGGGAAGAAGGAAAGGGGGAGGGGAGAGGAACTTTCGACTCTGAGGTTGTTTCCTAGTAACCTCCCTGGGAATGAGTTTGGTCCTGGGGAATGCTTCTGGATGACGCAGTGTGTTTTTGGTTCTCAGTGTCGAGCACTCTCTAAAAGACTCGCCCTTGCTGAGAAGTCTAAAGAGGCACTGACAGAGGAGATGAAAGTGGCCAGTCAGAACATCAGCAGACTTCAGGTGAGTTCACAGGTGACCTTGCACAGCCTTTAGCTAAGAGTCGGAGAGGACGCGCGGTTGGTGAGCTCAGAGCTATTCCCGGTGCAGTGCTCAGCGTCCCAGAGATCAGACCTGGGGCCCGCATGTAAAGCTCATGTCCCAGCCCTCTTGGAGCAGGTTTAAAGTGGATTTTCATTGAGAGCTCTAGGGCAGAAAAGATTTTATTTTCCTTCTTAAGTGAGGACATTTGACTCTTTAGACATGTTTTTGTAAGCACTTTATTTCTGTTGATTTATAAGTCACCTCCTGGACGGAGTAGGTGGGGGGGGGGCTTTGCATGCCTCGCAGCTGTGAGTGTTGAGCCCCTGGACCCCACAGTGCTCGGGAGCACTCCTAACCCCCACTGTTCTTGGGAACACTCCTGCTTCCCCCTCCAACACTTAGGAGCACTTCTGCTCTCCCCAGTGCTTGGGAGCACTCCTGCCACCCACAATGCTCAGGAGCACTCCTACCTTCCCCAGAGTGCTCAGGAGCACTCTTCCCCCCGCCCACAAACATACATAATTCGGTGATGGCAACCTTGATGTTGGGCCCAACTTCTCTGACTTGTATTTCAGTGGTTCTGTAGCAGCACTTCCTGGGGCCCTTCCTGTCCTTCCTCGTTCCCGTGACTCCAGCCGCAGTGGCTGTAGCTTGTTCTGTCTTTGCTATTTTGTTCCTTCACTGTTTCATGAAACGGACGGCCCCTGAGAAGTCAGGCTGCAAACACAACCCATCCTCACTCCAGCTTTGGATTGAAGCCTTACCTGCAGAAAGCCACTATCAAGTTTACAAAATCTCCTCAGTGCAGTCCCACCTGCTTCCTCACTGTCACCTGTGGGTTTGCCCGGGGCCTGGCCGTAGCCCGGCAGGGCCCTGGGAGGGGGACTGAGCCTGGAAGAAAGCACAGTGCTTTGTCCCAGGTCCTGCTCTCGTTCTTTAAATGTTTTTTTTCTTTATTTTTCTTTGTTTCCAGTTTGGGGCCGTACTGGGCCATGCTCAGGGGCCACTCCAAGCTCTGTGCTCAGGGAACCATGTGGTCCTGGGGTCAAGCCCAGAGCTCCAGGGCTTTCAGCTGCTGTCTCCCCCACAGACTCCTGCCCTGAGTTCTGGGGCCCTCTCTGTCAGAGACAGCCCTCTTCCCCACACCCCTTCCGAGGTGGGGTAAGCCCACGGTGTGAGTGTGTGTGTGCGGGGGGGGTCCTCTGTGTTTGCTTTGTGGGTGGTGTTAGACTCTTGTACCCATCACGTGGAGGCAGGGAGCTGTCGCATTGTTGCACAGGAATCCTGAAGAGATCCCAGGCGAGGCAGACCTTCTCCCATTTCTTCCGAGTGTGTTCTCTTAGCTTATGACTAAACTTCACTCCGATGGATCACATCGGTCTCCTAGTAAGCGTTCCGCAGCAGGTTTGGTGTTTTACGAATGAAAACGCTCAGCGTGCCCGTCTTTTCCTGTTCAGGACGAGCTGACGACCACCAAGAGAAGCTACGAGGACCAGCTGAGCATGATGAGCGACCACCTGTGTGGCATGAACGAGACGCTGTCCAAGCAGCGGGAGGAGATCGACACACTGAAGCTGGCCAGCAAGGTTGGCTGGGAGAGTGGGCTTTGCTGCCCCACCTCGGGGCTTCCGGTGCTATTGATTTATTGATGATGCTCCTATTTCTGGAGTGGGAGGGGGCGTGGGCCACTCCTGGCGGGGGCCGGGGGTTGCACCCGGCAGTGTTCAAGGCAAGCGGCCTCCCTGCTCTGCTGCCTCTCTAGTCCCTGAGTGGTTTTTCTTAATATCCCTTAATATTCCTTGCCATCTGTTCCACAAGTTAAATCAACTTTCTTTGAGTCATGAGCCGAGAGTTGTGATTTCTGGGTACCTCTGTTTTTTGGTATTTCTGGGACTGTTGTTATCAGTGAACAAGACTCTTCCAGGGGAATGCTCTATTTTTTTTTTCTCTTCATGCGCATGGAGAGGGGTTTGGGCAGTATTCAGGGGTCACTCCTAGCTGTGTGTAGGGGACCATTCATATGCAATGCTGGGTGTCAGAGGTGTGGGCTGCAGGCAGGCACCTTAGCTCCTGTGCTGTCTCTCAGGCCTTGGATGGCTCTGCTCTTATGCGATTCTAAAATGGGGCTGCTCAAGAATGAAAGTCTTCTACAGATTTATTCTGAAACATACCCTTTTTCTTGAGGGGGCTTGGGAGGGAGGGCACACCCAGCGATGCTCAGATGGCTCCACACTCCAGGATTACTCTGGGCGGTGCTCAAGGGGCCATATGGGATGCTGAGGATCAAACCTGGGTCAGCTGCAGGCAAGGCAAGCACCTTCCCCGCCGGACTTTTGCTCCGGCCCCTTTATAAGCAGAAGCAGTTTGTCCTTTGACTTCGTAAAACCTGTGGTTGTAACACCTGGAGGGGTGTCAGGAAACCCAGGCCTTGGTGCCGTGCTTAGCCCATTTTGGGTAACTCCGCTGATTCTGTGACACCTCCAGCCGGGAATCCAGCTGGGATCACAGGCCTCTGCTCTTAGTGACGCTCTTGCTGGCCTAGCAGGCGTTACTGAGCCCCTGCTGTGTGCTGGCCTGGAGGAGGAGGTTGTGTTAAGCGTGGCTGTTTTAACCGTGGTCAGTGTGGGGGGCAACCGTCAGCGCAACTGGGCTCTCCCCAGAAAGTAGATGATGGTAATGCATTGGGATCGGTCTTCTAGAATTTCGGTTTCCAGCATCATCTTGTGACACTGATTGTCCTGTGGCTGCTCTGGAGCGTGTCAGTGATGCTTTCTGGGACATCTCCTGGAGACTGGAAGCAGACAGTATGGTGTTGATTATGGTGCTGATGTTCCTTGGGCTTCAGGAAACTTGAGCTTGGGGGTAGTGTTGGGTGGGGGGTTGGTATTCTTGAAGAATGCCTCCCTCAGGCCTCTGGCCTCTCCATATTGATACCCAAGTAGGGCAGTAGCTCCAGGCTCTATTCCTAGTCTGGGGCTAGAGCCATAGTACAGCGGGAAGGGCATTTGCCTTGCATGGGCCAACCCAGGTTCGGTTCCCAGCATCCCATCTGGGTCCCCCAAGCACCACCAGGAGTAACTCCTAAGTGAAAAGCCAAGAGTAACCCCTGTGCATCGCTGGGTGTGACCCAAAAAGCTAAAAAAAAAAATAGGATGAGTAGTATAAGGAAGCCTGTTTTCGCATCAGATATTTGAAAGTGAGTGGCAGTGACTGTCAGTTAACTTGACAGAGGGCAGAGTCACAGGAGACTATGGGTTCTGAATTGAGAAGGATCCATGTTGAGTCCAGCGAAGGTCACTGACCCTGGAGGTTCTTTAAAAGAGAGACAGCCAGCAGAGAATGTCCTTTTTGTATGGGCACAGAAAGACAATAGTAAATGCTATGCTTTTGTAACTGTGGAAAAATAAATAAAAGAGAGACATAACTGGACAACCACATGCAAAAAAAATGGGCTTAGATTTTGACTTAACACCATGCACAAAAGTCAAATCAAACTGGATTAAAGATCTTAACATCAGGCCAAAATCCTTAAGGTACATTGAAGACAAGGTCGGTAAAACCCTCCACGATATTGAGGCTAACGGTATCTTCAAAGACGACACTCCACTGACGATGCAAGTGGAAACAGATAAACAAATGGGACTATCTTAAATTTGGAAGCTTATGCTCCTCAAAAGATACAGTGACCAGAATACAAAGACATTCTACAGAATGGGAAAGGATATTTACCCAATACCCGCACTGGTTGAACTCCACAAGAAGAAAACATCCAACCCCATCAAAAAGCGGGGCAAGGAAATGAACAGAAACTTTCTCAAAGAAGAATTCTAGAATGGCTAAAAGGCACATGAGAAAATGCTCTACATCACTAATCATCAGGGAGATGCAGATGAAAACAACAAAGAGATATCATCATCTCACACCACAGAGACTGGCCCACATCCAAAAGAACAAAAGCAACCAGTGTTGGCGTGGATGTGGCGAGAAAGGGACTGTCCTTCACTGCTGGTGGAAATGCCGACTGGTTCAGTCCTTTGGAAAACAGTATGGACGATTCTCAAAAAATTAGAAATTGAGCTCCCATTTGACCCAGCAATACCACTCCTGGGAATTTATCCTGGAGAGGCAAAAAAGTACAGTCAAAATGACATCTGCACTTTTATGTTCATTGCTGCACTGTTCACAATAGCCAAAATCTGGAAAAAGCCTGAGTGCCCAAGAACAGATGACTGGTTAAAGAAACTTTGGTACATCTATACAATGGAGTACTATGCAGCTGTTAGAAAAGATGAAGTCATGAAATTGACATACAAGTGGTACTACATGGAAAGTATCATGCTAAGTGAAATGAGTCAGAAAGAGAGGGACAGACATAGAAAGATTGCATTTATCTGGGGAATATAAGGTAACAAAATAAGAGACTAACATCCAAGAATAGTCGAGATAAGTACCAGGAGGTTCACTCCATGGCTTGGAGTCCAGCCGCACATGCTAGGGGAAAAGGCAGCTCCAATAGAGAAGGGAACACCAAGTAAAGGGTGTTGGGAGGATCCTCCCAGGATGGGAGATGCATGCTGAAAGTAGACTATAGACTGAACATGATTGCCACTCATTGCCTCTTTTGCAAACCACAACACCCAATAAGAGAGAGAGAACAAAAGGGAATGCCCTGCCACAGAGGCGGGGTGGGATGGGGGAGGGATACTCGGATCTGTGGTGGTGGAGACTGGACACTGGTGGAGGGATGGGTACTCAATCATTATATAACTGAAACCCAAGCACAAAAACTTGTAATGTCCACAACTGTACTTCATAATGTTTCACTAATAAAAATTAAAAATAAATAAAGGTTAAAAAAAGAATTGTACTTCTGGACAACAACTATATTCTCTTTTCATTAAAAAATAAAAAAAATAAAATGGATCCAGAGCAACAATACACGTCAACCTGAGCTGGATCCGAGTTGGATCCCTGGCATCCTTTATGTTCCCCGGGCGCTCCCAGGACTAATCCCTGAGCCAGAGTCCTTGAGCACTGCAGGGCGTGGCCCCAAAGCAAACACTTGTCACTGGGTAGAGAGATAGTTCAGCAGCTGTAGTGATTGCTTTGTGGCAGACGCAGCTTCTACCCCTGGGATGGCATATGGTGTGATCCTAAGTGCCAGGAGTGATTCCTAAGTGCAGAGCCCGAAATAACCCCCGAGCTTCACTGGGTGTGGCCCCCCAAAAAACTAAAAATAATGAAAATACTTGTCATTACTGCAACTCAAGTCTACTCTTTACTTTGTAGCTTGTCATCATCTGTGTCCCTGTGTCTTGCACCTACCTGTTCACTAGTGACTTCATTGGCTGTAGTTCCAGCTGCGTGCCATGGTTTCTGAGGGTACTGGGTGACATCCCAGACCATCTGTTTGCTGTTACCTTACTCTTAACATTTGTATTCTGCAAACATTGCCCACTTATGTTTAAAACTCAATATTTGTACCTAATAGCTGAGTATAGGAATTTATTAGACTGTTTTCCTAAAAAGTGAACTCCAGGAAGAAGCAAAGTTAAACTAGGAAGCCCAAATTCCCATGAACTAGACAGAGAGAGGACATTTGCCTTGGAAGCCATTCTCAGCCAGAGCTCCCTCCTGTCAGATAATCATCGTCTTTGGGGTATTGGTAAACAGAGTCTCAGAATCAGGACTTAGTGGGACCTTTGAAGGATATTTAATTAACCAACCAAGAAATGTGTTTAGACTCACATTTCACGAGCCAGTTTCAAAAGTCATACACTCCCTTGTCTTTGAAACAAAATGACTCTCTGAGATTGGAGAAATCCACAATAGCTTCCTTTTTATTTCTTTATCGTCCATGCTCAGAACACGAAGAGCTGAAGGTAACAGCCTGAGCAGACACCAGCCGAGGCTCCTATCAGCTCTTCCGCTCTTGGGAAAGAAAGTTTTCCAAGACTTCTCGACATGGGTTCATAAACTAGGGGAACTGCTTCGCTAGGGGTTATGTTCTTACGGTCGGTGTTTTTTCTCTGCGCAGGGAAATTCTAAGAAGAACAAAGGCCGGTAGTTGGCACACAGCTGGCTGCTGACTTCTTCCAGAGCTGCGACTGTTGCCGGGAGCTGCAGGGCCAGACTCCGCGCCCAGCGCTGGCCGCCGTCAGGAAGCTGGAGCACTGTGGACCGAGTGACTCGTCAGCTGTCCACGGCTGGGCACGCGTCGTCAGATACATTTGTAACCAGGAAGGCAAAACCAGAACTTGATGTTGACAGTAAAATGGAAAACAATACACATACCATGGATATTGTAGGTTTCCTTAATGCTGTTTTTACCGTGCACTTTTTAAAATTAGGTTTTAATTTCAGTATGTAAGAACAACAAAGATTTTGTATATTTTCAAACTCAATTATATGGTAATCGATTTGGTATCTATGGAATAGATATATGTTTCTGGATAAAATGCTTAAATTGTCAAATTGTCATTACTTGCTATAATTGAAAGCAGTCTCCCAGATTCTTTTTAAAAATATGCATACTGCTCTCTTTCTCTCTCTGAAGGAGTGGGACTTGCAAAATTCATATCTTGTGGATTTATTATCATTGTCTTTAGCTTTTCCGTACCCTCTCTGTGTTGGAATAATAACTTAAGGAAATTGATGTCAATAAATTCATACTTATATCAAACTCCAGTCTCCATGTATACTTGATAATGAAATTAACCAGATAGATTATGTAAAATTTACAGGTCCAAATAGACTTAGATAAAAATCTGACTTTCAGATGGAACTAATTGTATAAGTAAACCTTTGTTAAGGCTTTGAGTTTTGCTCGAACGGGTATTTGTAACTGTATTTCAGGCACAGATCCTCAACCCTTTCTGGCTTCCTTTGGCTTATTTCATAAACATTTTGTCATTTCCTTTTGTCCTTTCAGGGCACTTTGCCTGGCACCCCATTCTCAAGACCCGAAATATGTTGCTCCTTTCTTTTCTTTTTTTTTTTTCAGCTTTTTAGGTCACACCCAGAGATGCACAGGGGTTACTCCTGGCTCATGCACTCAGGGATTATTCCTGGCGGTGCTTGGGGGACCAGGTGGGATGCTGGGACTCGAATCCGGTCGGCTGTGTGCAAAGCAAATGCCCAACCCGCTGTGCTATCGCTCCAGTCCTATTGCTCCTGACTTAACAGACATAGCTTGAACGGGCCTATTTTATTCCATTCCTAAGCCCTGATCAATAGCTGAGATTCCTCCCTAGCCCCGGCCTCTGTGTAGCTAGATAGATGTCTGTTGATGGAGCATTTCTTTCTAGACAGTTACTAATCCCCTTCCAGAAGGTACTTTTTGCTGTTGTTTGTTTGTTTGTTTGGGTGCCACATCCAGCAGTGCACGGGAGTTACTCCTGGCTCTGAACTCAGGAATTACTCCTGGCCCTGCTCGAGGGACCATCTGGGAGACTGGGGCTATAACCCGGGGCGGCCGCATGCAAGACAAACGCCCTAACCGCTGTGCTATCGCAGTGTGGCTTGCTGAGCTGCACTATCGTGGTGTGGCTTGCTGAGCTGAGTTTGCTCATCCCTGGCCTCCATCTGCTTACAGGAGGGCCCATTGGTTGGCTTCTGCCCTCAGCCGGCATTGCCTGCCCTGGGGGCGCTCTGCTTGTCTCTGAGTCTTTAAGGAATGAAAGCGTTTGCTCCTGCCGGGACATCTCAGGGAATCATTTTTGTCCCCTTCTTCCCAGGTTTTCAAGTCCTGAGCCTGTTTGCTCTTTCTCTTTTAGTAGCCTACCCAGCTTCGGTCCTCTCTCAATGGAACCAGCAGCTACCAGGACTCCTGAGCACTGTGGGAAAACTCCAACAAGCACCTGATTCACTTCATTATAACTCGGGGCTTCTAGGCCCTGCCAGAATCGTGTTCCATGGCAGTGAAGCTGAAGGGTCTGTCTGTTTCTAGGCCCCCTGGGAGGTCTGAGACGACTGAGTAACGGACCGACTGACCGACTCAGTAACGGAATTGTTGCCTGCTTCGCTGAGAACAGATTCTGGGCTATAAGAGCAGAGGCTGTTAGTTGCCATCCTGGGATGGCAGTGCGAGATGGTTTTTCTTGCCCATGGAAGTTGTGTGAAGATTATTTCTAGATTCATTTTGAAGATAAAATTGATAAGATACGGGGCTGGAGCGATAGCACAGCGGGTAGGGCGTTTGCCTTGCACGCGGTCGACCTGGGTTCGATTCTCAGCATCCCATATGGTCCTCCAGCACTGTCAGGAGTAATTCCTGAGTGCAGAGCCAGGAGTAACCCTTGTGCATGGCTGGGTGTGACCCAAAAAGAAAAAGAAAGTTGATGGAATTTGCTGACTTTAAGATATGCTGACACTAATCAAACCTGTAATCTTCCCCCTCCAGTTCCATTCCTCTTTGCTGCTTTTGGTCCATAGTATTTACATAATCAGATACAATATGGTTTTGCTTGTTTTTCTTATTTATTTTCTGATTGTACCTCTAGAAGATACAGTTCTTCAGGGGCAGATATTCTGTTTGGGGCTACCCCTGGCAGTGCTCAGGACTTACTCCTGGCTCAGGGATCACTGCTGGCGGTGCTTGGGGAACCATGTGAGATGTCGGGAATCGAGCCTGGGTCAGCTGAGTAGATGCCCTCCCTGCTGTCCTGTGGCTTCGCCCCCACGGTGGCTGCTTTGAGCTTGTATTTCCACTGCTCTCTGTTTACCCGGAACACTGCCTGGCATCGAGTGACTGTCGCCAGGAGTGTTTGGTGGGATGTGGCTTGTGGGAGAAAGACAAGCGTCAGGGATGAAGTGAGGGATTTGGGCCTGAACAAGCTTGCCAGAGAAGGCTGAGCGGGAGCACCAAACTTCGAATTAGAAGTGACAATGGACAGTCACCTCAGATTCACCCTTGCCTCATTAGCTCCTTGGTTCTCTTGTCCTACCGTATACCCCTACCTTTGCGTGTCCCTAGATTTTAGCTTCTTACTTTCTGTTGTGAATAGAGCCTGGGCCCCTGCTGTCTGGGCCACTTCCCTCCTAGAACTCTGTCCTTTGACCAGACGGTCTCCATAGAGCCACATGCGACACGCTCACTTTAGCTCCCTTGTCTTTCTCCATGTGCTCGGCATGTGTCGGGGTGTTGGGGGGAGAAAAAGGGGAGTTTTGCTTTCAGGACTGATAGCCCTCTTTATCTCTTAGACTGAAATGGAAATCTTGGACTTGTTTTCCCTTCTTCTGTTTTGCTTGATGCTGAGATTCGAATCTCACCCGCTGTGAGCTGCAAGAGAGCTCCAGGCCTGCGCCCCCAAGCCACCCTGCCTCGTGTCCAGTGCCGCAAACCCTGCCTGAGGCCACCGGCCATTCTGAGAGCTCAGTGGGAGCTTTCCTAGGCCGAGGAACAGGGCAGGACTATAGAGGTGATTTTGATTCTCTGGAAAAATTGTCCCATCTCCCCTTTTATTTTTTATGGTGCTGGGGATCAAACCCTGGGCCTCACATTTACTAGGTGAACACTCTACCACTGAACTATGTCCCCAACCCCAAACTCCCTTTTTCGTTTTTTTCTGCCACACCTGGCTTTCTCCTGCCACTGCACTCGGGGATCACTCCTGGCAAGGAGACCATCTGGGGTGCTGGGACTTGAACCACTGTCAGCTCCATCCAAGGCAAGTTCCCCACCTGTGTTACTCTCAGTTCTTCCAAAATGCCCATAAAAAAAGCTAGTTTTTATTTTTTAATATTTTTATCGAATCACTGTAAGATAGAACATTATCAAATTGTTCTTGATTGCATTTCAGTCATACGATGTCCCAACATCCATCTCCCCAACCAGTGTAATTTCCCAGCACTAGTGTCCCCAGTTTCCCTCCCACCCCATCAAGCCACCCCCAGCCTAGCCTGCCTCTGTGGCAGGCAGCTCTCTCTTTCTCTTACTCATTTTAGGTATCATGGTTCAGCGATACAGATGCTGAAAGGTTATCATGTCTTTCCCTTTACCTGCTTTCAACATTCAGTTCTTATCCAGAACAATCATTTTCAACTAGTATTGTCATAATGGACCCTCCTCTATCTTAACTACCCTCAACTCCCACATAACATTGTCCAACCACTGACCAGTTTCTCCCTTTTCCTTCTTTCTCTTTCTCTCTCTCTCTCTCTCTCTCTCTCTCTCTCTCTCTCTCTCTCTCTCTCTCTCTCTCTCTCGGACACTGGAGCAGTAGCCCTTCGAGCTCTCTCCCCAGATCTGCATTTCTTGCTCTTCTTTTTTAAGAGAATTGTCTAATATACATGAAAATAGATGTGTATGCATGCTTATACCCCTGTCAGTTGTCATGTACACTTGCCTGTCTCGCTTCATCTTTTTTTTTTTTTTTGCTTCTTGGGTCACACCCAGCGATGCACAGGGGTTACTCCTGGCTCTGCCCTCAGGAATTACTCCTGGCAGTGCTTGGGTGACCATATGGGATACTGGGAATTGAACTCGGGTCGGCTGTGTGCAGGGCAAATGCCCTACCTGCTGTGCTATATCAGCTCTTGCTTCATCTTTTACCCATTAAAAAGCTTGCTGGTTTTCCTGGACTGCCTTAAGGTCAGTGCTGTGCTTCTCCAGACTTCTGAGTATTTATAAATACGTACGAACACTACACGAGTGGCAAGTGTCCATCGGCTTTACCTCTCTCTCACCTGTTTCATCATTCGCCCCAGGAATGAGTGTTGCATGCTGCCATGTGCTCATTCTGAGGACACGCTGCTCACATGCCCTTTGGGCTCTTAGCCACCAGCAGGACAAGAGTGATGGTGGAAATGCACGTTACACCCATGATTTGGTTATCGTCTCCTGGGACGCTCTGAGATGGGGCTGCTCGTAAGCAATGATAACGGGCTGTCATCTGATCAGACGAAGGACCAGATGTCCGTCATGAGCGCAGTTTGAGCTGAGCTATTTAAAAATGCTTCTCCTTAGCAAACACAAGCCAGGGTGTGGAGATCAGTCACTTAGGGGGCTAGGACGCCTTCTTTGTGGGTGGGAGCCCCAACTGTCCTCCCTGCCATGGTCCCCCAAGCAGTACAGGGAAAGCTTCCCACCCCTTGAGCACCAAACCAGGAGTACCCCTGAGCACATTGACTGTGTCTTGAAAACCAAATTAAATAAAACCCCAAACAAATCACGGCAAAAAACATATGGAATAATAGCCCCTGAACTTTCACCATTCCGCTTCCCAGAGAAAATGCTTCTCTGCTGGCATCTGTGCCCTCGTTTCCAAACGGCAGAATCAGTTGACTTCACAGCTGTAAAATGAGTGTTTGCTGCTGTTCCTCCCATCACTCTCCCCCCCTCACTCACAGTTACACACTTTGTCTATCTGCAAATAGTTGTATCAATATTTTGATTAAGCCAGTATATACTTTATTAAGATTATTTAAATGCTGGTGGTAGCACAGTAGTGAGATGTACGATGGTTACTTTGCAGTTCTCTGTTCTTCCTGGAGTTAATAGTTTCCTCTTTTAAATTATTAATATGGGGCCAGAGAGATAATTCAGTGGGTAGGCGCTTGCCTTGCACACAGCCAACGTCCCATCCCTGGCATCCCATATGGTCCCTAAGCACCACCAAGGGTGATTCCTGAGTGCAGAGCCAGGAGTAAGCCCTGAGTAACACCAAAAAACAATAACTAATTAAAATATGTCTTATTTCCAGGTACCTGGTTTGATCCCTGGCACTGTTAAAGCTGTGTGTGTGAGGGGGGGTGGGGGAGGGGGGATTTATTTACTGTGTTTTCAATGGTAGCTATTGTAGTTTATTCTTAAATTCTCTCCCAGGCATTACTCCTCCTACTGAGGTCACACTGGGCTGGGTACCAGCTGCCTTCCCCTGTAAGAGCCTTTTCTCCCTGCTGCACTGGCTCTGACTACTGGGCCATAGTGCCGGCCCCATGCTGCCGCGCCATCTCCCTCCTCCCCACCCTGGGCCCCAGGTGTCGCCCTCTCCTGTGCTCCCATTCCAGTGCTTAGGGCTCCCTTGGCCCCGAGTTTGCAGCCCCCCTCGCTCAAGAATCGTTCTGTTTAGTGCTCTTTTGTGAGAAGTGGGTCCTGAGGGGTGACTTTCAGCTAGGGCCTGAGCAGAGGTGCAAGCAGCTGACTGCAGTTAACTGAGGAGAGAAGGAGAGTAAATCAAAGATGTTCCAGCATTTCTCAGCCCTGCGTTGTGCCCTAGAGAAGATTTTATATGCTGAACTCACTGGAATGGCATGTCGGTCTTTTTCTTGATAAACTTACTATATGTTCAGCCTCAAAAATTTGACGTTGAAGAAATGGATCAAGAACATAGGTGTTGGGACTGGAGCAATAGCACAACGGGTAAGGTGTTTGCCTTTCATGTGGCCAACCCTGGGCCTACTGCCAGGGCCGCAGATTGGGATCACCAGGACCACACCCCACGGTGCCAGGGATCGAACCCAGGGTCTTGTCCAGGAAGTTTCTGTTCTGCTGCTGAGCGAATCTCTGGCCTTTATTCCAGCTTAAAAATACATAAAAATACTTTAAATAAAACGTAGGCTTATGTTAAAAGAAATTCCAAATGAGTGAAAAACCAAAAAAAGGTTGGTAAGGATGGCGTGGGGATGGGGGTGATGGGTCAGGTAACTGCACCTCCCAGGGAGCATGGGTCGCATCCTTTTGGAATACCATGCATTCGATTCTCTTACGGAGTTTTTAACTTGACTTTTCACCTTCGGAGGTTTCCTGAGCCATGCTTAGGAACCCTGGGCCCTCCTGGCAATCTCGTCCAGCTAGGGCTGTGGTTCTGTGAAGGCCTCAGGTGATGCTGTGAGGCAGTGTAACCTGGTTGCTCTGGCTGTTCCGGGACCCGACCTCGTGATGCTCAGAACCATGTGGCACCAGGGATCAAGCCAGGGTCAGCCACATGCAAATGTGTGTAGTCACTGCTGTAATATGTCTGACCCTGTTGCATTGTCCCCGAATACTTCCTCTTATTACTTGTTAAAAACTACAGTAAGAGGCTGAAGCAGTTGAACATGCAGCCTTGCATGCAGCCGACCCAGGTTTGAGCCCCAGCCCTCTGTACAGACCCCTGAGCATCACCAGAAGTGAGCCCTGAGCTCAGAACCAGGAGAGAGCCCTGAGCACCTATGGGTGTGGCCTCCAAAACAAAAGAGAAAAAACCAAAAATTTAAAAGATATAGTGACCTTTTCAAAGGGATACAACTGGATTCACCAGTTCTGGTAAGAACCTAACAGTGAAGCAAGCTGATAATTTTAACAAAATGAATTTTCAAATTAATATTCCTTAAACCAAAAACTCAGCCCACAATTCCAAAGGAAATGAGGGAAAAAAGAAAAATAAAACAAGGAACCAATTAGCTAAGAAAATCACCCTCCACCCCCTCCAGGGCTGGAAAGATAGCACAGTGGGTAGGGCGTTTGCCTTGCATGCAGCCAACCTGGGTTCGATTCCCAGCATCCCCAAGCACCGTCAGGAGTAATTCCTGAATTCAAAGCCCAGAGTAATCCCTGAGTATCACTGATGTGACCCAAAAAGCAAAAAAAAAAAAAAAAAAAAAAAAAGAAGGAAAAAAAGAAAGAAAATCACCCCAAAACCCCAAAAATGATTGAAATGACTCCTCCAAGTCACCACAAATGACTGCCTTTTACCTCAGGGAGGATGATGTGTATTTCTGAGCTGTGCATGATGTCGCATTAATCCTGGAGGTTGCTCCCGCTATTAAAGGAGTCCGCTTCCGACTCCTCCAGCTTGACCATTTGAAGACGGCAGCTTGTCTGATGCTGCCGGGACGCGCTCCCCTAACAAGGAGTGGTCTGTTCTGCGACAGGACAGGAAGCTTCTGTTCTCGGCCACAGGCCATGTCCTCGACACCATGGTGATGAACTGAGCTCGTCAAGGAGCTTTGCCTCAGCCTGAAGTTGTTTAAGCAGTTTAGTTCCAAATTAGGAAATTCACTAGCAATCACAGCACAGAACAAGACAACCCAGGGCCCTTCTTCCCGCCACTGAAGGAAATGGCTCTAGACCATCAGAAGGACTTTCCTGAAGGGAGGGCCACTGTCTGTGGGGGCCCCTGCAGACACACCTACCCCTTCCATCCTTGTCGTTTGTTTTAGCTCATCCCACTGCCCCCTGGTCACCAATGGACTTGCCCTGTGCTGACGCCCATTAGTACCAGAATAGAAACACGAAACACAGTTAACAGCACGAAATGTCACATCCTGGGCATCTGTTAAAGGATTCTCTCTGTCTCTGTTTCTGTCTCTGTCTCTGTCTCTCCCCCCTACATCACCCCCTGTCTTTCTGTCTCTACGTGTGTATGTGTGTCTCTCCAGCTTTGTGTATTTTTTTTAATTGGTCTTTGGGCCACACCTGGCAATGCTCAGGGCTTACTCCTGGCTCTACACTCAGAAATTGTTCCTGGTGGTGCTCGGGGAACCATATGGTGTGCCCAGGATTGAACCCAAGTTGGCTACAAGCAAGACCCTCCCCATTGTCCTAGCTTTTTGCATTTTTTTTCAGGACACCTCTGTGTTGTGTGTAATTGTCCACACATCTCCTGTCATCATTTTCATCGGTGCTGCAGGTGCCAGGGGCAGGAATCCTGCCTTGTACTTATTCCCCCACAATGGCTAGCAAAAGTCTTGTGTTCAGTTGATGTCTAATAGATGCAAATGTGATCATTTGGGGGATTGGTTGGTATTGTCAGTGTAAGCCCCTCTAAAGAAGGCTCCATCCCCAGGACAGATGAGAGCCAATCTTGGGCCATTCTGAATCGATTGTCAGTCCCCAAATGTCAGTTGATCGCATTTGGTATTTTTAGTGAAGATATTGATTTTCTATTTATTGCTGAAAATTTCTATCTAAAGAGTATCCCGGTTTCCTCCCAGAAAAAGTTGTTTGAAAATAGTATTGGGGGGCTGGGAAGGCAGCTCAGAGTGCTGGAGGGCACCGTTTTGCAAGTGAATTCCATCTCTGGCACTTCATGATCCAGCTTTGGGAGCCTGAGCCAGGAGCAGCACCCAAGCATCACTGGGTAAGACCAATAAATTTTGTAAAGATTCCAAAAAACAGCAATATTGTCTTCAATACCAGACCAGAATGCATTTCAAATGGCAGCATTCCCCTTCTTTCGACTGTTTAATTTCACTGCTGAAGGCATCCCTAGGAGATATATATATCTTTTCTTATGTGGTTTACAAAATGCCCTTACTCTGTCAGGAATGAATGTTGCAAAATGGCCAGAACTTAGTTCTGTGGGGTCTTAGAGAGGAATGTTCTTCCAAGTAGAAGGGCGAGGCTTGTCTCTGAAGTCCTCCCTTGTCCCAGCTAAGTCCCCTTTCCAAACAGGCGTGCCTGCAAACTTATTGGAGCTGATAGTCTCTAATTTGAGTTTTGAGTTCTTCCAAGTCACATTCACTGTATCACTGTCATTCCGTTGTTCATGGATTTACTCGAGCGGGCGCCAGTAACATCTCCATTTATCCCAGCCCTGAGATTTCTTTTAAATTTATTTATTTAGTTTTAATTTTTACCAGCCCTGGGATTTTAGCAGCCTCTCCTTACTCGTCTTTTCCAACAATTGGAGGCTCTTTCAGGGTCACGGGAATGAGACCTGTTATTGTTACTGTTTTTGGCATATTGAATACGCCGCAGGGAGCCTGCCAGGCTCTCCCGCGTAAGTCACATTACTAGGTCAAATCTAAAGATTCTGGGGATGTCTTGCCAGGTTCTAAATATTTTTTGTGGAAAAAAACTGCAGAGAAGGGAAACCTCTTATTTGTTTTCGATTATTCATTTGTCTATTTATTTGGTTTTTGCTATTGTTTGTTGAGCCACACCTGGTGGAACTCAGTCCTACTCCTGGCTATGTGCTCAGAGATCTCTTCTGACAGAGATCAGGGAGCCATACGATTTGCAGGGATCGAACCCAGGTCAGCTGCACGCAGAGCAAGCACACTACCCATGGTACTATCACTCTAGCCCCAGAAAGAGAAACCTTTTAATAGAAAGCAGAATGTGGAGTCGGGGGTCTCCTTATTGTAAGGAACGGTGAGACTAGGAAGTGGAATCAAACCAAATTGTGATTGGCAGTGGGCGGATCTGGTGGTTTAGCTACAGAGCTGCTCATTACCAGACATTTTTTGGCTGGGATTTGGGGGGTGGAGAGGGCACACCCAGCAGTGCTCAGGGCTCACTCCTGGCTCTGTGCTCAGGCTTAGTCCTGGATGGCTCAGGGGACAATATGGGGTGCTGGGGATAGAACCCAGGTTGACTGTGTGCAAGGCAAACACCTTACCTGCTGTGTAGTCTCTTAGACCCCACCACCAGATTTTGGTACAAAAGATACTGCCGGAAAGGCCCCTTTGGGAACAATGAGGTGGGGTTACAAGAAGTAAATCTGGCGCATGCAAGTCTCAACTCTGGGGAATGCCAAATGCCACAGCAGAGAGCACGTTCTCTAAGACAGTCCAAACCCAGTTCTATCGGGTCACGGAAACCTTTTTGGACTGTTTGCTCTGCAGTATTGTCGAGGGTCCCAGATTGCTTTCACTGAGTGTGCTACCTGTGACTCAGGGCTCTCCCTCAGACGACAGTTTAACAGATGCTCTCTGTGCCTTAGCTAAATGCAAGGCCACTGTTCGTTCGTCAAGTCTGTTGTTTCCGGTGTCGCTGTCCAGGTGAGAGAAGCTGGGGACACCTAGTTCCAGGGAGTCTGGAGAATGTCCCAGTCTGCGCAGGGTGTCTTAGCAGAAATCCAATGACAAGTCTTACTGGGACTCCAAGTATGGGAAGTGGATCCCGCTGTGCCTCCAGCCCTCCAGTAACCCCAACAAGACCCCTCCAGTGTCCCCAACAAGACCCCTCCAGTATCCCCAACAAGACCCCTCCGGTGTCCCCAAAAAGACCTCTCTGGTGTCCCCAACAAGACCCCTCCAGTATTCTCAAAAAACCCGTCCAGTGTCCCCAACAAGGCCCCTCCAATGTCCCCAACAAGACCCCTCCAGTGTCCCCAACAAGACCCCTCCGGTGTCCCCAACAAGACCCCTCCGGTATCCCCAACAAGACCCCTCCGGTGTCCCCAACAAGACCCCTCCAGTGTCCCCAACAAGACCCCTCCGGTGTCCCCAACAAGACCCCTCCGATGTCCCAAACAAGACCCCTCCAGTGTCTCCAACAAGACCCCTCCGGTGTCCCCAACAAGACCCCTCCGGTGTCCCCAACAAGACCCCTCCGGTGTCCCCAACGAGACCCCTCCGGTGTCCCCAACAAGACCCCTCTGGTATCCCCAACAAAACCCCTCCGGTGTCCCCAACAAGACCCCTCCGATGTCCCAAACAAGACCCCTCCTGCAAGAACCTTGGGGACAAAGCCCGCAGCCACACTCGGCAGCGCTTGTATTCTCTGCTTTTGGCCCACGTCCTCTTTCTAAGATGGCAACCAATCTTCCTTCCATTAAACCAACGTTCCTCTGTAGCTGTTTGGAGCCTGTGAGGATTTACGGGGTCCCTTTGATCTACTGGGCTCTGGAAACAGCAAATAGGACACCCCTTGTGTCAAAATGTTCCTTTGCTTTATTATCTTTTTATTTTATTATTTTATTTATTTATTTTTTAATTTTAAAAAAAATTTTTAATAGTGAGACATCAAAAATATGGAACGCTTCACGAATTTGTGTGTCATCCTTGCGCAGGGGCCATGCTGATCTTCTCTGTGTCGTTCCAATTTTTAGTTTATGTGCTGCCGAAGCGAGCACTCTTTATTATTTTTTTCAATTTCAATTTATATTTTGTTTTGTGGTTGGGCCACACCAGCAATACTCAGGGCTTCCTCCTGGCTCTGCACTCAGGAATCACTCCTGGTGAGATCAGGGGGACCAAATGGGGTGCGGGGGAATCAAACCCAGGTCGGCCATGTGCAAGGCAAGTGCCCTACCTGTTGTACTGTCCGGCCCCAGAGTTCCTTCAGCAGGTGTTCTGTTCTGTGTCCCGATACCAAAGTTTCCACCTCCCTTAGGCCTCTTAGCCCGCCCAGGTTCTGGCTGGGCTCAGCACAGGCTGCATGCGCGGGAAACTTTGGTCTCCAGCACCCAAACCAGCCCCGAAGCGGCAGCGGCCCTAGGTCCTGGGTCACTGCTACTGGCAGGAGCACATCGGACTCCACGTGACGTCACAGTCTGCTCAGCAGGCGCAGTGGGGACTGGAAGCCCCTCTCCCCCTCCGGTCACCCCGTCCCACACTGGCTCTGTGTCCTCCCTCTGCTGCTAACAGGAGGCCCTGCTCCCACACCAGCTCCCGCTCCTCCCTCTGCTGCTAGCAGGAGGCTCCCGCTCCTCCCTGGGCTGCTAGCAGGAGGCTGGGCAATTGCTCAGGCTGCACGTTCAGCAGGGCATCCCACGGCAGGGGCAGGAGGAGCCGCCCAGCACTGGACAGTGGTTCTCTGGTTCTCACCACGGCCTGGAATGAAAGTTCGAGGTGGTGGTGGTGGTGGGTGGGAGGCGACTGGCCTTGCACGCGGCAGTCCTGGGTTCAATCTCATATGGTCCCATGTGGTCCCCCCAGCACTGCCAGGAGTTAATTCCTGAGTGCAGAGCCAGGAGTAGCCCCTGAGCGTGGCCGGATGTAGCCCCCAGACCAAATAATAAATAAATAAATAAATAGAATAGAATAGAATAGAATAGAATAGAATAGAATAGAATAGAATAGATGGAGCCACGTGGAGAGCCAGCACAAGCCCCCACCCCCAGGCCCCAGCCAGCAGACTTCGGTCCCGGGGTCCCCGCCCTGTCTCCGGGGCCAGAGACTGCACGCCAGAGCAGGCGCGGAGGAGGAGGAGAAGGATGGAGCGGAGGTTAGGGAGGAGGGGGAGGAGGGGAGCGAAGGGAGGGAAGGGAGGAGGGGGCGGAGGGGAGGAGGCGGCGGCGGGGGAGGGAGAGGCCCGAGGGCGGCGCGCGTCGGGGCCGCCCCGTCCCGCCCCGCGTTCCCGCCCGTCCGTCCCCCGCGGCTCCGGCGTCACCTCCCTGCGCTGCTCCCGCGGCGGCCACTGCCGGACCCCGCCGCGCTGCCGGTGAGTGACCGGCCCGGGCCGGGGGCAGCGGGAGGCCGGGGGACCCCGAAGCACGGTGGGGCCAGGGGCGGGGGGTGCAGGTGCCCCCGGCGTTCCCCGCAGGGACCCCTGCCGTCCTTCCGCTGGGCCCCCTGGCGTCCCCCCAGCAGGGTCCCCCTGTCCCCCCGCAGTGCCCCCTGTGTCCCCCGGGGTCTCCCTGTCCCCCCGGCAGTGTTCCCCAGTTCCCCCGCAGGGCCCCCTGTTCCCCCCGCAGGGTCCCCCGGTATCCCCGCAGGGCCCCCTCTGCCCCCTCTTCCCCCCGCAGGGTCCCCCTGTCCTCCCGCAGGGTCCCGGGGGCTCCCCACGACGACCCTGCGCAGGCGCCGCTGCCGGGACAGGCCGGTCTGGGGAGAGAAAGAAACTCGGGGACCGTAAAGGGACTGAGCCCCGCGCCACGCCCCTGCCCTGCCCTGCCCTGCCCCTGGCGGGCCCGGGGTCTCCGCGCCACCTGCCCCCCACCGCCGGGCCCCAGCCCCGGCCGGCCGCCGGGGGTCCCGCCCCTGTCCCCACCCCCCGCCAGCCCGGCCCGAGACCACGGCCTAGGCGCCCCTGCACCCCAGACGCACCGGGCAGAGTCCCTGCAGTAACGCGGGGCCTGCCCCGGGATCTGGGGGCCCGGGGACCCCGCACCGTGGGGGGGGGTGGCTGGGGAGAGCGGCGAAGTTGCCACTCTTTCCGTTGGGTGAGCATCCTTTTATTTTGTGGGTGTGCGCCCTGTCCCCATGGCAGCGAGACTGCAGTCCTTAGAGGTCCCTAGAGGGGGCGGGGTGTGGGTGGGGGGCAGAGACCCCGTGCTGAGCAGACCGTGCCGGGCGGACTGGGGTGGGAGGGACGCACTCGGGGTGCCGCGTCTGCAGCCGAGTGACGCACAGCCCCCGCGCTGAAGTTTGCAGCCCTCGGTGTGTGCTGGCATTCCCCGCCGCGCCTCCTCCCCTCCCCCTTTCCCCCTCCTCCCCCTCCTCCTCCTCCTCCTCCTCCTCACCGGGATCCTGTCTCTCATAAACCCGAGTGAAAACCAGGCCGGGAAGAGCTTGCAAGAGAGGGCGCAGAGACGCAGCCTTCCTCTGATGGGTCCTGAGGCTGCTGCTTGGCCCGGGGCGCGGGGGAGGGAATGTTGGGGTCGTTTGTGTGGCTTTCCGGCCTCTTCTCCTCAGGTTTGCATCCTTGTTTGCAAGACCCCGGGGTGCTCAGCGGGCGCTGTGGCTGTGTGTGGAGTCTGGCGGTGCAGGTGCTGGGTTGTGTTTCTCAGAGCTTGGTCGCGGCCGCCCCTACCCAAAGCAGCAGCGAGCTCTTTGCTCCCCTACTAACCGGGGGAGAAAACGCTTTCCCAAGGCCTGTGCTGGGTGGGAACTGCACGGGCCGGATTTCTGTTGCTTCTCGGGAGAAAGCGCCACTCAGAAACTCGGGCCATTCCCCTTCCCAGGCCAGTGTCAGAGTGGCTGTAACAAATGGGCAGATTCCAATCCCTCAAAACTGGTCAAGGCCTTGAACTCTAGAAATACAGATTTTTGTTATGTTTTGGCTGTGCTCAGGGGTCACTCCTGGTGGTACTCGGGAACCCTGTGGGTTGGCTGGGGTTGACTCGGATCCAGGGTGCGCAGTGGAAGCGCTCTGCCCTCGACTATCTCTCTGAGCCCGGAAACAGAGTTTTTAAAAATGAATTTGACTGGAGTTCATTTTGTAAAAGGATGTGGTTCGTTTTCCTTGGCTGATTTGGTTTGACAGTTCTCCGCTAGAGTGAACTAGGAAATATTTTATATGGTCTCAAAATAGCATTGATAAGCCAGTAGTGTGACTTCATTCAATCAGAAAGCCCTTAAGTTTTGAACTTGCTTGACCTGTTGCTTGGAAAAACAATGCACTCCGATAAAAATCTTCTGTCCCTTCCTCTTCCTGAGAATTTTTAATCGTGCGTTTGATTCTCTCCATGTCAGCCTTATGCTGTTTGGAGAGAAATCTTCTTTCTGTGTTCAGCTTTTGCGCCTTTGGACAAGGAGTGTTGCTGGAAGTCGGAAGGCTTTGCTGAGTAAGCCATGGAAGCTGAACCTGGGAAGCAGTGAAGGGCCCCAGGGGGGCCTGGATGGTGACAGGAAAGCTGTGTCCCCAGTAGCCAGTAGGGAGCTAGTGGTCCCCGCCTCTGGACCAGTGACTGGGTTGTTCTCAAGCTCCTGGACCTTATTAGTAGTTTCTCTCGGCTTGCCCAGAGGTTGCTGACCTTCCTGAAGAGCCAGCTGCTTGCCCTTGAAGTAGCCAGAAGCCTAGAGAAGCTTCCAGCCTCCTTAGAGTACAGTCTGCCCTGGACCCAGACTGGGCTTTACCAGTAACCAGGGGCCAGAGTGCTAGTGCCGTGGCTAGTACCATCTTGTCTTGCATGTGGCCGACCCGATTTCCATCCTGGCACCCCCTATGGTCTCCCGAGCCCACCAGGTGTGACCCCTAAGCACAGAGCCAGGAGTAAGTCCTGAGCACCACCAGGTATGGCCTAGAAACAGCAGAACAAGTCAATCTAATAGTATCTTCAACACTGTTATTAGGGGCCCCGATTGTTTTTGCATTGTCAAGGGCAGGAAGACTCGGGGAAAGCATCCAGGTTCTCCTTTAGCTTCATGTCCTGGGGAATGGCAAAGCAGGTGAAGGATTTACCATGGAACAACAAAGAAAAAGAAACATTCTTGCTTCTCGGTGCTTATGACTGTGAAAGCACAGTAATGAAATGTGTCTATATGTGTGTCCATATAAGCATGACAAGATAAACTGGTTTTGTGGAGGTGGAATGTTTAGTGCGAACCACTCCAGGGAGAGTTCTTGAAACAGACACTCACACCTTGTACCATGGCCCTGCAGGTCACCTTATCCACCCTCTTCCTGAGAACAGTGAACTTTTCTAAAACACCCTAGATTCAGATATGTCTTCAGGATACTCTTTTTTTTCCTTTCTGTGGGAAAAACATTTCTGGGAGACTGATGCTTCTAAATGACAATCAACTCCTGGGTAGAAAAAAAATTTTTTTCTTTCTCAAATTATCATCTTAGGGGGCTGGAGTGATAGCACAGAGAGTAGGGTGTTTGCCTTGCACACGGCTGACCCGGGTTTGATTCCCAGCATCCCGTAAGGTCCCCCAGTCACCACCAGGAGTGATTCCTGAGAGAAGAGTCAGGAGTAACCCCTGTGCATTGTCGAGTGTCACCTTCCCAAGAAAAATTTTTAAAAAATTATCATCTTAGGACCACTGATTCAGAGCATGTGTGATTTAACCATACAAAAAGAAGGAAAAAAGAAAAGAACTATAGGGGCTGGAGAGATAGTAGAATGGGGAGGGCTTTTCCCTTGCATGTAGCTGACCAGATTTGATCCCGGCACCCCAGATGGTCCCCCAGCACCGCCAGGACTAGTCCTGAGTTCAGAGTCAGGAGTGACACCTGCACATTGCCAGGGTGGCCCCAAACAAAAAAAATGAAAAACTAAAAGACATTAGTTCTCATCTCGGTGCTTGGTATGGTTTTGTGAGCAACATCTCTGTTTTGTCTTGGAGA
Organism: Sorex fumeus; assembly: GCF_029834395.1. Classification (NCBI taxonomy): domain Eukaryota; kingdom Metazoa; phylum Chordata; class Mammalia; order Eulipotyphla; family Soricidae; genus Sorex; species Sorex fumeus. Next base: position 3,275,055 of record NW_026606060.1, on the reverse strand, counting down.
TACCGTGAACCCTTTAATTAATGTTTCTCTCTCTTTTTTTTTTTTAACTTTTTTCCCCTGGTTTGTGGGCCCCACCCAGTGATGCTCAGTGCTTACTCCTGGCTCTGAGATCAGAGATTTATGCTCAGGTGCCCATATGTGGTGCCCAGAATTTAACCTGGGTTGACCACATGCAAGGAAAGCACTCTGCCCGTTGTACTATCACTCCAGCCCCATTCTCATTTCTCACCTGGCTAAAAGGAAGCACAGACGGTTGTGGCCTCCCAAATAAAATAATAATAATAACAAACAATGTATGTGTCCTTGAGGGTCACCGTAGCTGATTGCAAATGCAAGCTAGTAGCAAAATAAAAATTACAGGGCAAACACATTTGAATAACTCTAAGACTTGGCAAAAATATTTAATTGCTGCATTGTATGATTTTCCATATAACTTTGAAAAATGTACTTAAAGATAATCGGAGAAATTGGAAAAAAAATAAAAGGAAGCACAGAGCTAGCTTAGTAATTATATAAGAGTTTTTGACCTGTGTGTGTGTGTGTGTGTGTGTGTTTTCTTGTTTGTTTGGCCTGGTGTGTGTGTGTGTGTGTGTGTGTGTGTGTGTTTTCTTGTTTGTTTGGCCTGGTGGACCTGATAGTTTCTTGGCTACTAGCACTATTACTAGAAAAGTTATATTTTCTACCTGTATTTTTTCCTGAGTCCCAATGATCTCATTTATTTTATGGTTTTTTGTTTGTTTGTTTTTGGGCCACACCCAGGGATGCTAAGGGGTTATTCCTGGCTCTGCACTCAGGATTACTCCTGGCAGTGCTCAGAGGGACCATATGGGATGCTGGGGATTGAATCTGGATTGGTGACGTGCAAGGCAAATGCTGTACCAGCTGTGTGGTATCACTCCAGCTCCTACTTTGTGTTATTTTGCTTAGTTATTCAGCACATTTTTGAGGTGGTCTACTTCTGACACTCCTTTGCTTCCGTTTGAGATTGTGGTTAGATATTCTTTCATGAAGGGTATTATATTCCCCCAGACTTTGAAACTCTTATAGTCCCCCAAATATCTTTGTTGTGTTCTTACCAGAAGTGAGAGTTGGACTGAGTGTAGAATTCTAGACTCACAACTATATCCCTGAGTATTTTGAGACTATCAAAACATTTCTCTCTGTCCCTTTTGCTGTTCCTAAGAGCTTCGAGTAAATTTGGGCAACTTACCTATCTAATTTCTTTAAGTTTTCTTATCTGTAGTATCGATGAATAATATTCTTCTCAAGGGCAATTGTGCAGAGATGATGCAAAATGTCAGAGAAGTGCTTGCCTTATATGGAAGCGTACAATATGTGTTATTCTTATTTCTTGCATAGTTTTTCAGAACTTCTTGACGTTTTTGGATTTTATTGGTCTAACTGCACACACACACACACACACACACACACACACACAATCCTGCTGAGATTTTTTTATTGAAACTACATTTATTGTAAGAGAGCGGATGCCTTTACAATATCAGATTTTCCAATTTTCTCATTTTAGTCAGAGGATAAATGAAAGGTAACTGATAATATGTCTTTTTAAAAAAACATTTATTTATTTATTTATTTTGCTTTTGGGGTCACACCCAGCAATGCTCAGGGCTTACTTTTGGCTTTGCACTCAAGAATTACTCCTGGCGGTGCTTGGGGGACCATATGGGATGCCGAGGATTGAACCTGAGTCAGACGCGTGCAAGGCAAACGCCCTACCCGCTGTGCTATAGCTCCAGCCCACTGACAATATGTCTTACTAATTTTACAGTATTTATTTCCTATAAACTTTGTGGGTATTCCAATTAATATATATTTTTCTGATTGTATTTTCAAATTGGTTCTTTTCTGACGTAGGAAAACATTCCTAATTTTTAAATTTTGATTTTGTGGCTTGACTCTATCTGATTTCTCTTACTAGTTTTAAGAGTCTGTATGTAAATTTTTTTTAAATTTCTGGACAATACAATAATAATTTGTCTTTTAATTTTCATTTCTTATGGCTTATAAGAAATGCTTAATTGCACTGTGGGACCCTCTAGTTCAATGTTTAGTAGAGCAGTGATGGGAGGTGCCTTTATTCCTCTTGTTGTTTTATTATTATTATTATTGGGGGTGCCAGGAGTCAAATCTAGGTCCTCATCTACGTAAATTGCGTACTATGCTACTGAGCTATATCCCAGTTTCTGATTTTCATGTGTTTGTTGTTTTTTGTTGATTTTGGTGCTCAGGGCTTATTCCTGTCTGTGCACTCAGGGCTCACTCCTGGCGGGCCTCGGGGAACCATATGAGATGCTGGAGATTCAGCCCGGGCCAGCTCTGCAAGGCAAATGCCCTCCCCACTGTACTATTGCTCTGGCCCCAGGCTTTCTTACTGTCTTTAATAGATGCCTGTAAAAACAACGCAGTAAACTGGAAGATCATTTAGGCCTTGTTAATTAATGAGTTTCTTGTACTCCTACATTTTCTAAAAAGTCAAAAATTAATTTTGACTGATGAAATGGTACAGAACACATGCCTGCACGGGGAGGGCCTGGTTTCAATTCCAGTATGCTCACAGAATCAGGAATTTAGTGTTGGTTTTATGTGATGCCTTCATGTCTCTTTGTCTTGTTTATTTCTTTTCTTGAGGCCAGACTTGGTGGTGCTCAGGGGCTCATATATTGTGTTGGGGATTGAACTGGGGTCAAACTGGGATCCCCCAGCCTTAAGCCCTGTGCTAGCTCTAGCCCTGCCTTGATTTCTAGGGTTCTTTATTTAAGCGAAATAAGATAGTTTCGTTTAGGAAATTTGAGAGAAAAGGGATAGCAGAGTCGGAACCCCATGGAGTAAAGTCAAGGAACTTAGCCCAAGCTGAGATGGGGACAATTCTACACAGAAAGTGCCAGAGCCATCGTGGGCTTCTCGTTTGTTTGGCCTGGTGGACCTGATAGTTTCTGAGGCCTCAGGAGCAAGGCAAGCTCTGGCCCCTCAGGTCCATTATGTAAATTGTATGTGAGATCATAACATTTTTCCCCTTAATATTACAATGTGATAAGTACAATTTGCATCGCCCTCCCCGCCCCAAGGGACCCAGCCCCAGCAGCCGACCTCCACTACCCAACTGCCGCCACGCTCCAGGTCACTTTCCAGACACATTATAAGACACTCCCTACCCATTTTCCATAATTACCACACCGTATTTGACGGGGTTCAGACAATAGGCAACAAATCATAGAGAGAAATATATACATATACATGCCTCTCGGAGAGCCCAGCAAGCTGCTGAGAGTATCCTGCCCACATGGGCAGAGCCTGGCAAGCTCCCTGTGGTGTATTTGATATGCTAAAACAGTAAGACAACAGGTCTCTTTTCCCTGATCCTGAAAGAACCTCCAATCTTTGGGAAAAGAAGAGTCTGCTAAAATCTCAGGGCTGGGAAGAATAGAGATGTTACTGGCTCCCGCTTGAGTAAATCGACAAACAACAGGATGACAGTGACACAGTGACACAGTGATATTTTACATTGAGTCATACTTCTATGTACACAAACACATCTACAGATATGTTCGTTGATTCTCTGGAATATCATCCACTAGTATTTTATTTTGGATTTCTGCAGTGTTCGTAAGGAAAAAAGTTTCTTTTTTCATAGCTCAAGGTGGTCAGTTTTTTCTAAAAATCTATTTTTTTTCTTTGGCCACACGCAGAGGTATTCGGGGGTTACTGCTGGTTCTGTACTCAGGAATCACTCCTAGTGATGCTCGGAGGGCTGTGTGGGATGCCCGGGATCGAGCCCAGGTTGGCGGCATGCAAGGCAAACGCCCCACCTGCTTACTATTGCTCCCGCCCCCTCTTTTTTTTCCATTCTATGTCTTCTATTGTTGAGCTTTCTCTTTTTGTAAATTTCTATAACTCTCAATTATATTTTGAGTGTGTTCTTTCAACTCTATTTCCAATTTTTTTCTTCAATTATATTTATTTTATTATATGCACACATTTATGCATTTTTGGTTTGGGGGCCACACCTGGCTGTGCCCAGGGCTTACTCCTGGCTCTGTGCTATCTGAATGTAAGCTGGTGGGGCGTGGGGGCCATATGTGGTGTTGGGGATTGAACTGGAGTGCTGAGCCCTAACTGTACTTTCTCAGCCCTAATTGTATCTTTTTTAATTGAGGCATTGTAATTTACAGTGGCATTAAAATCATTCCTTCCTAAGTATAGAGGACTATACCAGTCCCTTCACAGGCTTTCGGGATCCCTCCACCGTTACCCCGTGATCCCTTTTTTTCTCCCATTCAATTACAGATAAATTACTCTTCAACACATCTATTGGTTTACGTTTTGGGGAAGGAAGGAGATTGGGCAATACCTGGCAGTGCTCAGGGATTACTCCTGGGCCAGTGCTCAGAGCTCACTCCTGGAGGACTGTAGGAGGTGTGGTGATACAGTGGGAGTGGGAGAATGGAGTGTCAGATAAACTAGTTAATCTAAGGTTAATGTAATCGATTGTTTTAAATCTCACCCACCCCTAAAGGTATCCTATCAAGAAGGAATGCTGAGATGACTAGGATGGGAATAGTAGATAATGGGTGCCCCAGTCAGAAAACAGGGGTATACCCGGAATCAAGAACAGCTCTCTCCCTCTCCCTCCCCCTCCCTCTTTCCCTCCCTCTCTTTCTCCCTCCCTCCCTCCCCCTCTCTCCCTCTCTCTCTCCCTCTCTCCTTCCTCTCTCTCCCTTTCTCCCTCCCTCTCTCCCTCTCTTTCTCTCTCTCTCCTCCCTCACTCTCTTCTTCTCTCCCTCTCGCTCTCCCTCTTTATTTCTCTCCCTCTCTCTCCCTCCCTCTCTTTCTTCCTCTCTCCCTCTCTCCCTCTTTCTTTCTCTTCCTCTCTCCCTCCCTCTCTCCCCATCTCTCTTTCTCTCCTTCTCTTTCTCTCCCTCTGTCTCTATGCCTCCCTCCCTCCCTCCCTCCCTCCCTCCCACCCTCCCTCCCTTCCTCATTCTCCTCTTCCCTCCCTCCTTCCCTCCCATTTCCCCCACTCCCACCCCCAGCCCCACTCCCCTCTACCACTTAGACAGTGCATGGGGGCAGGGCTTGTGCCCTGCCTGAGGATGGTAGCAGGCAGGCGCCCACACTCAGGCTAGGTACTGGGCACAGGGATCACGTGCATGTTGCTGTGGCCAGAGAAGGAGAAACAGGGAAGAGCTGGGCGCAATCCTGAGAGGCCCAAGCCCCAGGAAGGAGACAGAGGGGTTGGGGCTCCTCTTGGGAATGTGTAGAGCACTGTAGGGGCTAGGCCAGGTCAAGTATTCGGACCAGAGGGACCAGGTGAGTTGATGCTGAATGCTAGCACCTGAGCCACTGTTCAATGCTATCACGAACTTTGCCTTTGTCAGCTTCTGGGTTTTGTAGCGCATCTTGCATACAGTTCTCCAGACCCCATACCACCGGACGACTCTGCTTTTGTGCCAACACTGGGCATGAAGCTGGAGCCAGCTGCGTGTGAGGCCAGCCTCCTCCCTGCACCATGGGATTTTCACCGCCAGCATCGTTGCAAATGCTGATGGGCACCAGCAGAGCCTGTTTCTATTTATTTATTTATTTATTTACTTATTTATTTTTGCCTTTTGAGTCACACCCAGCGATGCTCAGGGGTTACTCCTGGCTCTGCACTCAGGAATTCCTCCTGGCAGTGCTCAGGGGACCATATGGGATGCTGAGAATCGAACCTAGGTTGGCCGTGTGCAAGGCAAACACCCTAACCGCTGTGCTATCGCTCCAGCTTGATCCTATTTCTAATGCGCAAAGAAATCTCCCAAGTTCATCTCTCCCATATCCTCCCCCAAACACCCTGTTCCTGTATGCAAACTCAGCTCACCATCGCCCTAGACCTTCTCCCCTGGTTTCACACCAGCACTCTGTGACGATGGAGAAGAAATGAACTCTGGGCTCAGGCAGATCTCCACCTGCACCAAGCCTTGGTCGCTCACTAGATGCTGGCTGTCTTGCATTGTTTGGGTTTTTGCAAAAAATCTACCCAGGGTGCAGGATGCAGCTGGGGTGCACGGTTTGCCTGGAATTCCAGGTTACATCTGCAGCACAGTGCTGCCAGCAGTGACCCCTAAGCACCACTAGATGTGGCCCCCAAACAAAACCAGAACACAAAACAAATGAGTTGGGAGCCTTAGAAGAGCAGAAATTGGGCCAGAGTGATAGTACAGCAGGGAGGGGGTTTGCCTTGCATGGTGCTGACCCGAGTTCAATCCCCAGCATCCCATATGGTCCCCTGAACACCACCAGGAGTCATTCCTGAGTGCAGGGTCAGGAGTAACTCTTGAGCATCACTGGGTGTGACACAAAAAGCCAAAAAAAAAAAAAAAAGAGTAGAAATGGATTTTCTGTGGTTCTTAAGACTGGAAGTCATCGGCCTGGTCCGGTTCTGATGATGGCTTGCTTCTGGCGCGAGAATGCTAGCTTCTTGCTGCGTGTGCAGCCCGTGGTAGGGTGAGCCCTCTGAGAGTAGATTTTTAGTCTCCAATATCAGAGAAGCTACTAGCCCATGCTGAGGGCTCTCAACTCATGACCCAACTTTCTGCCAAGGACCGCACTCCCTCATCTTATCACCTTGAAAGTTAGGGTTTTAGACATGAGTTTGGAAAAAGGATAAAAACATGCAGACCATGGCAGCTGCCTTGGTTTTCTCAAAAAGTTGTTCTGAAGATGAGGTGAGAGAATGGGAACTAACGTGGGCTTAGTGCCAATGTCATTCTCCTCCGTTCCCTGCCCTGGTGCTACCAGTGAGTCTCAGAAGCTGTAGTTGGGCTTCTGGATAGAGACCATGGGGGTACTGCCTAATATCTTGCTTACTGGTAATCGCTTTCTCTTGAATGAACATCCTTCAGACTTAGGGTCTGTACTACTGCATCTGTACTTCCTCTTAAATGTCCTTCTCTTCTTCTTTTTTCTTTTTTGGTATTGGGGTTTGGGGGCCATACCTGGTAGTGCTCAGGATTTACATCTTGCTCTGCACTCAGGGATCACACCTAGTGCACTTGGGGGACCATACTGGGTGCCAGGGATCGAACGTGGGTTGGTAACATGCAAGGCAAGTGCCCTACCCGCTGCACTATCACTCTAGCCCTAGACTCCCTCCTTCAAGAGTGGAGAATCAGGGCTGAAGCGATAGCACAGTGGGAAGGACGTTTGCTTTGCACACGGATGATCTGGGTTCGATTCCTAGCATCCCATATGGTCCCCTGAGCACCGCCAGGAGTAATTCCTAAGTGAAGAGCCAAGAGTGACCCCTGTGCCTCACCAGGTGTGACCCAAAAAGCAAAATAAATAAATAAATAGTGGAGAATCATGTTTCTAAAGAAGAGCTGGAGAATCATGTCTCTCTCTCTCTCTCTCTCTCTCTCTCTGTTTCTCTCTCTCTCTTTCTCCTTGGCCACTGGGCATCCGGCTACTCTTAACTGGAAATATCTTTGCTTGATTACCTTGATGCTCCTTTGCTTTAAGAAGCTAAAAAGCCCTGATTTTATTATTGAAGCCCTAATTTTATTATAAAAAGCTCTCACATTATTATTTGAAATGAAAAGATGAGAGAGAGACAGAGATAGGGAAGAAGAGGCAGAGGCAGAGACAGAGGGGGAGAGAGGCGAGAGAGGGGTTAAGGATTAAGTAACCCATCAACTAGGTTTTGCAGAAGGGATCCCGGAGGCCGTGGGTGGTGGGCAGGAGGTGGTAGGGAATTGAAAATGAGGAGGCCTTTGTCCTAGACAGGAGAACAGAGACTTTCCCTGAAAAGTTTCACAAAAATTTAAGATTTGTGTATTTTAGCGCTGTCATCGTCTGGGCCTTCTGCCCTGTAATTGGTCCAGAGCTTTTTTGTCTTTGTTTTGGGGTCACACCTGGCAATTCCAGGGGTCACTCCTGGCTCTGTACGCAGGAATCACTCCTGGTGGTGCTCGGGGGCCCAAGTAGGATGCCGGGGATTGGACCTGGGTTGACTGTGTGGAAGGTGAGCGCCCTCCCCAGTGCATTATTGCTCTGGCCCCGGCGCCGATCTTTTTGCAGTGTGTTATGAGACGTAGTAACGCTAGTGGTGACTGCTCTGAAGGGGAGGAAAAGAGCAGCGTGAAAACAAGACAAAACACAGCTGCAATTATGGATGACATACTGCCATGTAAATATCTGTGGTCCGGAGCACAGAAATAGTGTTTCCATGGCGGAGCCAAACCAAGAATTTCAGGCAAAGCAGAGTTGAGAATCTAATTTCAAACAGACATGACCCAGAAATTTGGAACCAAGGCTGGTGCATTGGCCTTTGTTCATGCCTTTGAACCCCCCCCCCCCCCCCCCGCCCCATCCCCGAACTCACAGTAACTCATCTCCAGAGCCGATCTGGAGGGCCTCAGAGATGGTAATTGATGCTATAAGCCTTGCCTTGCTGTTGTTGGCCTCTGTTTAGTGTTAAACTGACATCAGCTCTTTAAACCTAGAGAAATGTTTTCATTTCACATCTTTACAGCAAAGAACCTGGCCGAACCCACTGGTCCTTAGTGGCAGGATGCAGATCTTGGAGAGTGAAATTCCCTAGTGCCTTGCTGAATAAGTTCAGGGGAGCACCTGCCGGGGTCATCCCAAGGCCCAGGCTGGCAGGAAGTGCTCCCCATTCTCAGAAAAATTATCTAGGAGGAGAAAAAAAAATAATTGGATGCGACTTTCCCAGGACCTGGGTGATAAGGTTAGAATCTGCCAACCCAGGAAGACTTGACTCCCCTCCATGAGCACTTTCCTGTGTGAGGAGTTATCTTGGGCCTTTGTCCTTATTCTCTTTATCCCTCATCTTTGATGGTGAACTGCTGGGGACTTTCTCCAGCCCTGGCTGGCTTCTGTGGCCCCCGCCCTGGCGGACTCGGCCTGACTCCCCGAGTATCTGCAATTCTCGATGTGGCCAGAGGGGGCGCCCTCGTCCATGTGTCTCCTGGGCCTCAGGTGGGTTTGTGCCCTGCACCTTGCTCATTGCCCCTTGCTGGCTTCTTTCCTCATTGGCTTCTCACCTTAGCTGCCCTTTGCGTTGGAGAGGTGCTTCCTCCAAGCTCCTTTCTCTGAGTCGTGGCTCTGCCTCCCTCGCTCCTCTCCTAGCGCTTTGCTCTCCGTTTCAGCCTTGGTCTCTCTGAGCTCTGGACACACCATCGCAGGGAGCTGTACGCCAACCTCGTGCTCCCGGTGCCAGCATGTTTGGAGGACGGTGAAGGTGCTGTGGGTCAGCCACGCTTTGGGGAGCTCGCCTTGAGCGACGTTCAGGAGAAATCCTATCTTCTTCTATTTCTGACTCGAAAACTAAGTGTGCGGGGGCAGGAACCATCCCTTCGACTCCGGGTTTTATTTTTGGTCCTTTCCTTTGCCTTCCGTCCCCTCCTCTCAGCAGCCCTTCATTCTTCCCATTGCCTGTTTTCCCTTCTTTTCTGTTCCCTGTCCCTCGCTTCTTCCCTCCCTCCCTCCCTCCCTTCCTTCCTTCCTCCCTCCCTCCCTCCCTCCCTTCCTTCCTTCCTCCCTCCCTCCCTCCCTTCCTCCCTTCCTCCCTCCCTCCCTCCCTCCCTCCCTCCCTCCCTTCCCTGATCCTGTTATGAGCATTAGTTTAGTGACATCTTTATGTTCTTCCATTTTGTTTTGCTTGGGAGTCACACCCAGTGGTGCTCAGGGCTCACTCCTGTTCCTGTGCGTAGGGATCACTCCTGGAGGTGGTCAGGGATCGAACTGGGGCTTCCACATGTAAGACAAGCACTTCACCTGCTATCCTATCTCTCTGGCCCCTGTTTGACATCATCTGTAAGTCACTATGTAATATTCAATTGCATAATAACTATCCCATCATGCCCATCACACCCTTCTTCATTTCATAAAAACATCATTCAGCATCATCATTCAAACATCATTATTCAGAGATTTTAAAATTAAAAAAAAAATTCCGACTTGTGGTTCAGCACTAGAGCATGCCCCAGGTTCTCCAAGGGGCCATGCAAAATTAAAATCAAATTAGGAACCCAAGGAGAGTGCTCCAGGGCTGGAGCACTGTCGGGCATGCACCAGGCCTGGAGTCTGTCTCTAATGCAGCAAGGTCCCTGGGGAGCACCACTGGGCGTGGCCCTGGGGCCACCAGCTGAGGCCATCAGGCCCACCGCAAAGGGCCAAGAATTTCTGGAAGAGGTCCCGCAGAGCGAGCACTGTTCGAAGACAAAACAGGAAAATGAAATGCTGATTCCATTCACTTCTCTGCTTTCATCAAATCCAAGCCAGACTCCTGAGCGTGACTGAGAAGGGCTCTACCTGCCTGACCCTTCTTCCTCTCTCTCTCCCTCCTCTGTGCTAACCCCTGACTCAGGCAGCCCAGCTCCCTGCAGAGCCAGCCTGCTCGCCCTCCCTGTCAGCTGCTGCATTCACTCTGCTCACTCTCCTCTGGTCCTCCTCTTTCAGTGCTCTCAGCCGCCAAGATTCAGCTCAGAAGCCAGCAGGACCGGCAGCTTGTCCTCCAGCTGCCATTCCTTCCATGTGAATGACGTCCTAGTCGTTAGCTTCCCGTGTTCACAGAGCCGATAGGCCTCTCCTTGCTCGCCAGACTGCCCTGCAGGGAAGGGCTGTGAGCTACTGTGTGGGTGCAGCTTTACCTGCTGTGCGTGTGCGTGACACCCAGACGCCGTGCTGTTGCGCGTTGCCGGCCTTCTCTGCACCCCATGGCGGGGACCCTGGTGGGACGTGCCGCCCCTCCAGTCTTAGAGTGTTTACAAAACACTCCGTAGGTGCCTGATGAATGTTGAGTCAAAGCACATTTAGAAAAAAAAGAAGGTGTACAAACCAAACTATGAAAAATTTACTGGGCGTTTTCTCCAACTGTGCCGGGAGAGAACCATCCTGTTGCTTTGCTCCCTCTGAACTGCAGTTAAGTGGAAGTCGGAGCGGGGAAATCACTGAGCTCAGCTCCCCTCCCTCCGTGACTTCACTTGCTTCTGGACCTCTTAGCCCACTTCGTCACTGAGGAACCCTGGGGATGATGTGGAATGCCTGCTAACGCTCGCAGTCTCATGGCTCGCTTCAGAGGCCAGGCATTGACCGCGTGAATGTAGGACTCTCATTTTTTCAAGGCCTCATCCTGGAGCCTGCTGAGGAAAGCACAAGAGCTGAGTGCAGGAGATGGATGCGTTTGCTCGGGACAGAGCTGTGGATGCGGGCAGCTGTCCAGATGCTCCGAGCAGAGCCGGGACGGCAGTGAGCGAGGGCAGGAGCTTGGAGGGGCTGGCAGAACGTTCGTCCCTCCTCAGCACCTCAGACGGTGCTGAGCATCGAGACCAGCTGGCCCCAGTGATGGGGGCTGGGGGAGTGTTCCCCAGAGTCAGTGGCCCCCCAGGTCGTAGAGGGAAGCGAGGAGGAGGGGAGTTTGGGCTTAAAAGGAGGCAGTCGAGTTCAGTCTTATCCCGAGATAATGAGGTCGATGCCAAGTAATGAGGTGTCTGTGACTGGAAACAACTGGGTAATTCCTCCTCCGAGATGTGTCCGGAGAGTCCTCATTTGTGAAGGGTGACAGAGGTCCCCAAACTTATTTGACCTATGCCTGCCCTCCCTTCAGAAAAAAAAAAGTTGGATCTAGAGGGTAACAGGCTGAGTCAAGCCAGGAGAGGGACAGATCTCCTGTGTGGGATAGCAACGGTCTGGGAGCGACAGATAACCAAAGGCACAGAATTGAGCTTGCCCGGGGGGGGGGGGGGGGGGGAGGGACGGGCAGGGCATCGGTAGGGGAAGGAGAGGTGTGGTTGAGTGTGGTGATGTAGGAAATAGCGTGAATGTCTTGTGAGTCGTGTTGCCTCAGTAAAAATGGTGGGAGAAAACCATAAAATGGGGCCAGAGAGATGGGGGGAGGTGTGCACACCTTGTTGTGCTCAGGCCTTACTCCTGGATCTGTGCTCAGGAATCACTCCTGGTAGTGCTCGGGGGAGCATATGGGGTGCCGGGGCTCAGCCGCCTGCAAGGCAAGTGCCCTGCCCACTGTGCTGTTTCAGCTTGGGACCAGAGCCGTAGTACCTGGGGCGAGTGCTTGCTTTGCAGACAGCCAACTTGGGCTCGGTCCTTGGCACCTTAGATGGTGTCCCGAGTACCTCCAGGAATGATCCCTACGTTCAGAACCAGAAAAATGCCCTGAGCATGGCCTGTGTGTCTCCCAAATTGAAGCAAACAAGCAAAAACAAACCCAGACAACCCAGACTCAAAGTGTCTTCCTGGAAACCCAGAAAGCGGAGCCCCCCACTCCTCACATTTACCCGAGGCTGTTATGGCCTCCTTTGCATGCTCCCCTGGGATTGCGAGTGCTGGGCTAGATCCTTAAGGTCTGTTTCTTTCTTCTTTCTGAGTCTAAGAGAGTCTTCGCTTCTCCTGTCCTCCCCCTGTCTTATTTCGGGAGAGACGGTCCTGTTTCGCAGCCCTTTCTGTTGTGAGAAAACCCCAGTAGCGCTGGTCGTGTCGTGGCCCCTGGGAGCAGGAGGTCATTCAGGCAGGGGGGCACACTCCCAACATGGCAAGAATCTGAATTCTGCATTTGATTCCCGGCACCACCTGGCACCCTGAGCTCTGCCAAGAAGGCCCTCGAAGACCCCCAGCCCCACCAATGTAGTCCTAGTGGCCCAAGCATTGCCTGTCCAGGACAGATGCTGGACCCCAAGCATCCCTGGGTGTGGCTCCTCTATAACTTTCTTAGGGGGCCAGAGAGATAGTGCAGTGGTGAAGGCATTTGTCATGCATGTTGTTGACCTGGATTCAGTTCCCAGCACCCAGTATGATCCCTAAGCTCTGCCCGAATGACCGACCCCTAAGCACAGAACCATTTGTAAGCCCTGAGCACCAATGGGTGTAACCCCTCAAAAAAAAATTAAAAGAAAGAGTAGTTCCCTGGGGATGGGAATGACAGCACAGTGGGCAGGGCACTTGCCTTGCACATGGCCGACCTGGGTTCAATCCTTGGCATCCCATATGGTCCCCTGAGCCAGTAGTGAACTCTGAGCACAGAGTTAGAGTAAATCCTGAGCACCTCTGAGTGAGGCAAGAAAGAAAGAAGAAGGAAGAGTCTGGTCTTGTAATGACCCCCAGGAACAGGAGCTAGTTCACGTGCAAGATCTGAGTTCTGGATTCGACCCTGTGTGCCAGGATGTGGTGTGGCCAAGGCGTCTTGGGGCTCCTGCACTGTGTGGACTGGAAGTGACCTGACAATCCTCCTGTAACCTCTTGCTTTGAGCTGAGCTGTAAAGGCAACGGGAGGCCCAGGGGGTGGGGTAGGGGGGAGAACACCCCCCTTCTCTTCCACTTCCGGTGCCACCTTTGAGATGGGCAGAACTCATCTCTGGTCCCTACTGTGCACTGCTGAAGTTGCACTTAGAGTTCCCTGTGGCATATATTCTATAATTTTGTTTTGTCGAGTGCTGGGGGGGGCACACCTGCTGGTGCTTGGGGGTCGCTCGGGTGGTCCTCAGAAGGACTTTCAGCTCTGGGGGTCCAACCTGCAAACTTGCACGAGGCTCCCTCATGCAAAGCATCACCTGGGGGCAGTTGCCATCGCCCGGCCTTGCGGTCTGCATTGTGATCTGACAGACTTTCCCAGGAGGGGGACACTCTGTACCAGGATCGTCCGTGGGTTCCCCTTTCCTTTCCCGGGTTCCGTGTCCCACCCCAAGTGCTGTCTTGCTTGTGTCTCTCCCCCTTCTTTTTATTTTGTCCGTTCTTCTTTCTCAACTCCCCCCGCATGCGTTTGTCCTAGCGTGAGCCTTTTCTTTTTAGGCCCTCCTGCTCTCCAGGGAAACAGGAATGTGGGTGGCCTGCCAGCGTCACTGGGCTGGAGGAGACAAACGCCTTGGAGGTTACGTGGTGCCCTCCATTCCCTGGCAGAGCCTGCCAGGCACCGACCCGCTGGGCCCAACTTCTGTCCCAGCCCGTCCTGGAAATGACGTTTGCTAACAGTATTGGAGCCGAGAGAGAAGTCAACTTTTCTGTGTGTGGTGGAGGGGGGCGGGTGGGGGGGGGGGTCAGTGCACCAAAGGATTGTGGCCAGGGGCTCGGGCGGCTGGGTCCTCACCTGCTGAGACCAGACCCAAGTAACAAGAATCGCAACAGTAGGGGCGCTTGGAGACTGCTTCATCATTTCCAAGGGAACTGATTTTTGGGGGAGGGGGAGGAGTTGCGCCCAGCAGATACTCTGGGATCATGTGGGGTTGCTGAGGGGTGGGGGAGCATAGGTGGTGCCAAGGATGGGACCACCCAGCGGCATGCAAGGCGAGTGCCTGGCCCCGACTCTCTCTCAGGCCCCCAGGGGAATGTTGAGTCCCTCACTTTAGGGATGGTCCCCGCGGTGCCCAAAGGACGTCCGTGTGAATCCTTTTCCCGGGAATGCTGACAGGTGGGTCCAACCTGAGCCCACCACCACCACCAAGAGAGTGGGGAGGGAAACTGAGGCCTCCTCTTTCTGAGGGCCTCTGCCTGGCGTGGTGCAGCGGCGGTGCTTCTGGGGGTCCATGCTGCTCACACACATTCAGGCGTGGGTCTCCGCGGGGGCTCTGAGCAACTGTGGTGCTGGCACCGGCCAGTTCTGTCCGCGGTTCTCAACCCCTCCGCGTGTGGTGCCCTCACTCAGGGCCGGGGTGGCACCGGGCACGCAGGGCGGCCGCAGTCTTGCACCCCACATTCCGCTCCCCGCAGTGAATCCGCTCTTCCTGGGGCGCGGGGTGGGCTTGGTGCCTCACGGGACTCGCCCAGGGGCCCTGAGCTGTGTGCTGATGACCGAGCGGGAGCTGGACCAGAACTGGGACTGACCAAGTCCCGCCTGAGGCCACATGGTCAGTGTGGGGCAAGGGATCTCCCTTGTCCTTCCCAACCTGGAACTGCTGCTGCTGCCCCAACACCCCAGACAATTCCGCGGGCAACGAATGCAAATGACTTGATTGAGTTTTGCAACAAAGGGGGGATTTGGGGTTTTCCGCCCCTAAATATTTCCAGTCCAGAGAGATCTTTCTTTACATTTCTGGAGCCGGCCGGCACTTTCTGCTTTTCTTCTGGGGTGGGGGGGGGTTGAGGGAGGTTGGGGGAGGGGTCTTAGCTGGGGGGGGGGATGGAGGGAGGGGCTTTGCCTACTTAAGGCTTGGGCCAAGTCCCCAGGCCACTGCTTTTCACCCACACCCTTTTTCCATGGTCTCCTCAGGGAACTCAGAATCAAAACCTGGGAGGCACTCCTGATGCCGGACCCTCCCTGCACAGCCTTCCCCGAGCCCCGGGCCCCCCGAAGAGAGAATGTCCCTCTCATTCCCCGGCCCACTGCGGACCCACGGAGGGGCCAGCCTGAAAGGCCGCCTTGTTCGCAGCTGCGTGTGCAGGGAGCCTGGCCTCTCTGCGCTGGCTCAGCCTGCAGTGGGAGGCTGGATATTTCGCAGAGTAGGAAGTCGCGGCTCTTTGTGCTGCTCCTGGGACCACCAGAGGTAGCAAGGGTTGGGGCAGGCAGTAAAGGCCAGTGGCCCCACCCCCACCCCAGTTAGGACAGTGAACAGAGCCATGTGCAGTGCTGCCCGTGCTCCCGGGGAGGTAAGTCCCAGTACAGAGTTGCTGTGTGTTCATCTTTCAGTACCTGGAAGTATCCAATATCCCTCTGATTTATTTCACTTAACACTCTGGTTCCATCCAAGTCACAGTGACAGCACAACGTCATCATTTGTCACAGCTGCATAGTACTCCCTTGTGGTTATATGCAGTGACTTCTTTGTCTGCTCATCTGTTGAGTGGTTTTCACGTCCTGGCTATTGTGTTGAGCGCCTACATCACTTTGGGGCATGGTTTTTCCTCGTGACTCTGATGTGTCCTGGAACTATGAAGCTTCGTGAAGTTGTGCCATTGTTTTCTCATGTCTGTGGAACACACGCTGGGCTTCCCCCTGGGTTTTCTCTTGCCAGAGAGAATAGTGAAGCTGGCGAGGGACTCATAGGGTCAGGTGTGCAGGAATAAAGGTGTTCCTAGTGGGGCAGGTGCAGTAGTACAGTGGGTTGGGCGTTTGCTTTGTACGTGGCAGACCAGGATTTGATCCCCAGCATTCCATATGGTCCCCTGACCACTGCCAGGAGTAATTCCTGAGGGCAGAGTTGGGACTAGCCCCTGAGCACTGCTGGGTGTGGCCCTAAAATAAAAAAAAAAAAAAGAAGAAAGTTCTCTTTAAAATGAATAAATAAATAAATAAATAAATAAATAAATAAAGGTGTTCCTAGTGCGGGACCCAGTAGCATGGGGCAGCAGCTTCCAGGATGTCCTGAGCCCTCCCTTCCTTGTGGGTCTTTGGCAAAAGCTGCCTCTAACCCCTTTTGTTGGGGCACATCCTCCGGGCTCAGTGAAGGGATTTGCCAACTCCTGCCTAAGCAGGATTTTGCAGACGCACTTGCCCCTGGGCCACTCGTGGAGAGATGAAGAGGCCATCTTCCAGGGGAGCCCGAGCAGGCCACCAGGCGGGAGACGATGCCTGGGCCGCCGGGCAGACTGGAGACGGCGCTGGGAGGGGTGCCGAGGCGGTGGGCCTGCGGCTGAAGCCGGCTTCAGCACTGGGCTCAGTGTCCTGCTGCCTGGGGAGAGGCGGGCTGGACTCAGAGCAGGGGAACGGGAAGCGGGGAGAGGAAGGGACAGCAACTAATGGACGGAGTAGAGTGTGCCTGAGAGAGGGTGGCTCTGCTGTCCAGGAGGAGAGCGGAGACGTCAAGACCTGCGCTTGGAGGTTCTCACAGATCTGTGACGTGAGTGTGCCTGGAAGCTGCCGTGGGGATGTTGCGCTAGGGAGAACAACATGCCTGCTTGTGTGCGTGTTTGTGTGTGTACATGTGTGCATGTGTGCGTGTACATGCACGCACACCTGTGTTGTGTGTGCGCGTGGGGTTGTGCACACATGTGTACATGTGTGTGTGCATGCATGTGTGTGCATGTGTGTAAATGTGTAACTGTGTCTGCATGTGCATGCATGTGTATGCACGTGACGTGCATGCGTGTGTGTGCGTGTGTGTACATGTGTGTACATGTGTGTGTGCATGTGCGTATGTAAAAAAGTACTCAATGGAAACAGAAAGCTATCCATGCAATGGACTGCTGTGCTCTGCGTGCAGAAGACCTGGGTTCGAGTCCCAGAACGATGTGGTTGCCCTGACACCCCCACCTGGAGCAGCGCCCAGCTGGGAGTAGCAACTGAGCTTTGCGGGAGGAGAAAAGACTCACCCTGCCACCCTTCCCTGCGCTGCCCCCCAAAAGTAGAATATAAACTGAAATTTGCACACCTGTTTGCTTCTCTCGAACATCTCTTGTCTCACTGTAAAGGACTAAGTAGCCATCCTGCTGCCTAAAGGAAATAAGCAGATAAATCTGTTAAAAAGATCCGTGGTCTCCAGTCAGTTCCCGTGAGGTGGTTTGGGAACGCTGCAGGACCTACTGTAATAACGTTTCGGGGCCTGAGGAAGTGTCGCTGTGGGAGGGCAGTTAGAGGCTGTGGGCTGAGCTGTCCTGTGCCATCCCACGTGTGTGTCAATGTCTAGTCCTCATGGTGGGAGGGGAGCTCTCTGCTGTGACCCAAGGCCAGGGCATGCTGGCCAGCTTCATTATCACTTTCCTTAGGGCTCGGGGTTGCCTTTTGTTGTCTTAGGATTCCCTTTTGCTTCATATGTTTAGTTTCTCCTTGGAAGGAAACCGTTTTACAAAACCGCTGGTAGACACTTTCCTCGCAAGTGTGTTGGAAAGTTCATCTTCTTAGGGGCATTCTGCATGTTGAGTGGTCCCAAACTTTGTTCCTGGGGCCTGGAGCCATAGTACAGCGGAGAGGGCGTTTGACTTTGACTTGCACTCGACTGACCCGGTTTCCATGCCCGGCATCCCATGTGGTCCCACCTTGCACAGCCAGGAGTGATTCCTGAGCGCAGAGCCAGGAGAAACCGGAGCATCTTCAGGTGTGACCCCAAAACAAAGCAAACCAAAAACAAAAACAAAAACAAAAACAAAACAAACTTTGTTTCCGGGCCATGCAGTCAGGGGTAGCATGAGGCTAACTGGACCACAGACCCCCGACCCTCTGCAAACTCTTCCCAGCCCCCTACCATCATGGGTGGTTGAGGAGTCTGTTGGGGGCGCTGGGAGAATTCCTTGTTTGAGGGACCGCCAATGAGGCCTCCCAGAAACTGACTTGAAAGCATTCTTTTCTGGGGCTTATGCAGCATTGTCGTCAGGCGAAAAAAGTCACAAGCATAAAGGACTAAATTCAGCTCTGCCAAGGCGAGGATGGCTGCAGGGCCAGATGTTTCCTGAGCCCCGAGTAGGAGTGGGCAGGCTGGGGCGGTGGGGGGAGCCATCCCAGGCGGCCACTGAGGGTGAACGCTGCTTTCCAGAGCTCTGCCCGGGACGCCAGACCAGAGGGGCCTTCCTGGAGGTGGTGATCCTGCTGGTACCCCAGAAAGTGAGGACAGTCCAGTGGCGAGTGACCGGACAGACTGCAGGAGAAGGTACAGCTTCATGGTTACCCTTCGTGTTTGGTTTGCGTTGGGGGCCACAACCAGCGATGTCTTGTAGCAGTGTGGGGACCACCCGGCGGCGACGCTCACCCCTGACTGCACTCAGGAGGTACTCCTGATGGTGCCGGGGGGCTCCTGGGGCTGCCGAGGGGGGTGGGGTGGGGTGGGGGGTTTGAACTCTGGTAGGTCATTTGCATCGAATCTGGGCAGGTCATGTACACGGCAAACACCCTACCCACCCAGCCCCTCAGTGACACTTGGACAGTGGCTGAAGAACAAAGGGAAACGGAAGAGGACAGAGCTGCAGTAGAATGTTGGGTGGACCGGGGGTGGCATGGGGTGGGGAGACTGAGGCATGACCCTGGGAAGAAGGACAGTGCAGGAGTTTACCCAGAGATGCGTATCAAAACCCTTGCTTGAAGAGAGGGGGCGTGGGGAGGTACTTGCTGGACCATGTTTGTGAAGAGCTAGTTTCTCACTGAGAGGGGCAAGGAGTGCAGTCATGAGGGGACCAAGTGGGGCAGACCTAAGTTGATGTCCAGCTGTTGTTCTTGAGCACCTAGAGGGAAAGTGCTCAGAGCGTCTGCTTGTTCCACAGCCGGATGTCCGAGGGGCGGGTGCAGGGACTTTTTGGGGAAATCAGGCCCTTTGTGGGAGAGCGCTGGCATCCTTGTTCCTAGGGCAGGGTGGAGCAGAGAGCGGGCATTCTTGGAAATGGCAGAGACCCTGGCACCATGGAAGCATCCGAGTGCGGGATGCTGGGGTGCTAGATGGTGCCGATGAGACCCGAGACCGTGACCATCTGTCCATGGCTCCGTGGTGCTTCCTCACATCTGCCCATGGCTCCATGGTGCTCCCCTGCATCTGTCCATGGCTCTGTGGTGCTCTCCCACATTTAGGGGCCTGAACAATGGGCCTCGCTTAACCACTGACTGGCTTCTTGACTTCAGATAGTTTACTCTTAAGTCTTTCCTGAAAAATGATGCTTCTGTGGGTCATGAGGATTGAGTGAGAGTTTGGACACAGAGCAGACTTCTTTTAATACTTGAGAAACATTCATCTCTGGTATTTTCTGGGGTGTGGGGGTGGGGTGGAGAGGCCTCTGAGTGGGGTCTCATAGACCTGAAGACCCCACCCCAAGGCCGTGGGCCATAGGACACATCACTCAGGTGCTATGGCCATGTTGGGGACACACCCAGGGGTGTTTCCATGAGAGGTGATGCAGACGATCGAACCAGGGTCAGTGGTATAAAGCCTGTACTATCTCTGGCCACAGGCTGTGGTTCCACTTAAAAAGGGAGCAGAGGCACGGAGTTGGGAATGGGCCGCCTCCCCCATCTCCCCGTGTTTCCGGTAGCCTGGCAGTCATGCCCAGGAACTGCTCTGGCACTGTACAACCTCATTAACACCCATGATCCAGAGACTCAGAAATACATCTCCTGGAAGAGAGCAATGCAGACGATACACCAAGAGATGCTTCCGGACCCCAAAGTCACCATCCAGTTGAAAAGAATTAAATTTACCTCAGTTGTGTAACAGTATTTAAAAGTTTAGAATTCCTGGGGCATGCGGCCACATTAGCCACTGTGGGACATCTGCCTCTTGTACAAGGGCTTAACGGCTTCAGTGTGAAATACAACGATCTTCACATGCTTTCCTCTAAGGAAGTTATTTTGGATCATTTTTAGTGGTTTATTTAAAACAAGCATACAAAATAAATTATTTAGGTCCTGCTTTGGGGCAGGGTTTGGGGGTCTGGGTGGAAATATTTGAAATACGGTTGTGGGTAGGTGTAATGGTGGTGGGATTGGTGTTGGAATATTAAAGGTAACAAATAATTGTGAACAACTTCATAAAAATAAAATAAAAAGAGCAGAACGTTGGGACCCCTCCTGCCCAGTCTCTGCCAGACTGCCTGGGGCCTCAATCTTCAGGGCTACCCCAGCAGTGCTCCTGACGATCACTTCTGGGTCAGCCACATGAAGCCAGTGCTGCTGTTTTGCCCGGGGGCTACTCCCGGCTTGGGACTCGGGATCATTTCTGGTGGTGCTGGGGAACCATTCTGTGTCTGGTGCCTGAAAGCGTCCAGCACACAAAGGTGCTCACCCCTGGGAGCTCTCCCCAGGCCGTGTGTGTTTTCCTTTGACGTCTGTGCCTCGTTTGGACTCTTGGTGTCTTGCCTTGTTCCCAGCGTTTTGTCTGGATTTGTCTTCTAGGAGTTTTCAGGAATAATCCAGGTGGAATGCGAATGGACCTCTGCAGGATTAGGGTCTGCAGGGAGTGTGGGGTCAGCTGAGGAAAGAAGCCAGGCAGGCTCTCCAGAGCAGCCATCGCCTAGGGGACAGCGGCGCAGGAGGGACAACAGTCCTGGGTGCCGGGTTGTTTTGGATGGTGGAGAGGCTGCTCTCGTGCTGCCGTGTGTGCTTTGTCATTGCAGTGATATTTAAGTGAGCTGTTGCGGGTGGGAGAGCTTCATAGGGGCGTGGGTAGGCGTTTGCCTTGAGCATGCTGACCGGGTTCCACCCCAGCACCACATATGGTGACTGGAGCCCACCAAGAGTGACTAGGAGGCCCTGGAGGGCAAGTGTCCCCCTTCTCTCTGCCAGAATGGGCGTGAGAAGCCCTGAATGGAACTGGTTGTGGCCATTGATTTGCACCCTGAGGTGGGGCAACGAACGAGACTGGAAGATGGTGCCCTGGGAAGGGGCAGGGGAGGGGCCAGAGAAATGTTTGTGTCAAGGGGCTAATAAGGAAAAGGCTGCAAGAGGGAAGCCGCAGAGCAGAAAAGAACCTGCCCTGGGCCCCGGGGGGAGACCCAGTCCTCCCTCTCCACAGGACCCAGGGTTGGTCTTTTCTCTCTCTCTCTCTCTCTCTCTCTCTCTCTCTCTCTCTCTCTCTCTCTCTTTCTCTCTCTCTCTCTTTGGTTTTTGGGGTCCACCCGGAGATGCTCAGGGGTTATTCCTGGCTCTGCACTCCGGAATTACTCCTGACAGTGCTCAGGGGACCATATAGGATGCTGGGAATCGAACCGCCATATATAAGACGAACGCCTTACCAGCTGTCCTATCACTCCGGCGCCAGTCTTTCATCTCTTGCTATTAGTATTGGGGTCTGGGGGCCACTCTTGGTGGTGCTAGGACCCAGCTGACCAGGGCTCAATACCTGCTCCCTGTAGGGCCCCCCGAGCCCTGCCAGGAGTGATCCCTATCTCTGAGCACTACCAGGTTTGGCCCCAAACCAGAGAATGAGCCCTCCCTGCCGCGTCTCTCTGCCGGCCAGGGGTGGCCACTCTCCCTTGCTGCCAGGGCCGGGTGGGGCGGGGTCAGCCCTCCCACTGCCTCCTGGCCTGCTGGCAGCTGGCTCTATGCTGCCCACAGGAATGTCCCCAAGCAGCCATCGACAGCACAGCAAATGTCTTCCCCTCGCTCCTGCGCCAGTGTCCAGATAGGCCGGGCTTAGCCTCTGGTGGGCTGGAGGCACGGGCGCCTCTGAACTCTGCCTGCAGGGGCTGAATTTCCACACAGTTGAGCTTCTGTCTGTCTGGAACTTTGGTTGAAAATGCCAGCGCTGGACTGGAGTGATAGCACAGCAGATAGGGCCTTTGCCTTGCACGCGGCCAACCCAGGTTTGATTCCCAGCATCCCATATGGTCCCCTGAGCACCGCCAGGGGAAATTCCTGAGTGCAGAGCCAGGATTAATCCCTGTGCATCGCCGGGTGTCACCCAAAAAGCAAAAAGAGAATAATAATAAAATAAAAAAATAAAAAATCCCAGCGCTGTGGGGACAGAGCGAAGGAGCAGCGGGAGGGCTTTGGCCTTGCAATTGCAGACTGGGGTTCCATCCCCTGCACCCCAGGTGGGCCCTGAGCCTGCCAGGACTGATCCCTGAGCGCAGAGCCAGGAGGGAGCCCCAGGAACTGCCAGGTGTGGCCCCAAACAACAGCAGCAGCCCAAGGCTACGGCTTCTCTGTTTAGGGGTAACCCAAGTCCTGCATTTGAAAATTGCAGATTTTTTTAAAGTTTCTATTTTATTACATTCAAAGTGAGGAACATTAATATTGTCTGTCTCACTTTAATAACATTTTAAACCCAATACAAAGATAATGCAGAGATTTTTTAAAAAGTTTAACTCTAGGCTTCTCTGCTTGAATAACTGATTGTTCATAGAGTAGTCTGGACTGTGAAATTTTTATTTTATTTTATTTTATTTGGTTTTTTTTGGGCATACCCGGCCGTGCCCAGGGCTTACTACTGGCTCTGCACAGTAGTCACTCCTGCTGGTGCTCAAGGGACCTTTATGGGATGCTGGGAATGGAATCCAGGTTGGCCGAGTATGTAAGACAAGTGCCCTACCCACTGTACTATCTCTCTGGCCCCTGCAAAAACAATTTTTTTCATTGAATCACTGTGAGATAGACCCTTACAAAGCTGTTCCTGATTAGGTTTCAGTCATACAGTCATACAGAGTTCCAAAACGCATCCCTCCACCAGGTTGGTGGAGAGATGCATTTCACCATCACCCTCCCATCACCCCCTAGCCTGCCTCTACGGCAGGCACTTTCCTTCTCTCTCTCTCTCTCTCTCTCTCTCTCTCTCTCTCTCTCTCTTGAAAATTGCAGTCTGTAGAATTGGGCTGGAGCAATAGCACAGCGGTAGGGAGTTTGCCTTGTGTGCTGCCAGCCCGGCTGAGCCGGGTTCAATTCCTCCGCCCCTCTCGGAGAGCCCGGCAAGCTACCAAGAGTATTTCGCCCGCACGGCAGAGCCTGGCAAGCTACCCTTGACGTATTCGATATGCCAAACACAGTAGCAATAAGTCTCAAAATGGAGACTTTACTGGGCCTGCTCGAGCAAATCGATGAACAATGGGAGGACAGTGACAGAACTGAGCTTGGAGAGGACTTTGAAGTTCTAGTTGCAGTCACTAGATGGCAGAATGGATCCCAGCATTTGGTTACTCAACCCTCAGGTGGGTGCTGCGCCCTGTGCATCTTATCCTGCTGGTGTCATTAGAGTGTTTTCAGTCACTGATACTGGGTGACCTCAGAGAGAATAGATTTGTGTTCAGATTCTCTTCTTTCCAAGGGTACATCTCTATCCCAGAGAAGTGATCCCACAACGAACATTCCTGTGACAGAACTATTAATCGGGACTGGAGCGATAGCATAGCGGGTAGGGTGTTCGTCCTGCATGTGGCTTACCCGGGTTCTATTCCCAGCATTCCATATGGTCCCCCGAGCACTGCCAGGAGTAATTCCTGAGTGCAGAGCCAGGAGCAACCCCTGAGCATTGCCAGGTGTGACCCAAAAAGAAAAACAAAAAACTATTAGTCACGATAGCCAACTAGTAGAAACAAACCAAATGGCAAGTATAGTCAGCTAGACAGAGGAGTGCGTACTGACATATGCTACAACGTCAAAGAACCCTGAAAACAGCTGAAAGGAGCCAGGCACAAAAGACCAGATATCGGAGATTCTTTTTAATTTAATTTTTAATTGTTTTTTTGGCTTTTTGGGTCACATATGGCGATGCTCAGGGGTTACTCCTGGCTCATGTGCTCGGGAATTACTCCTGGCGGTGTTCGGGGGACCATATGGGATGCTGGGAATCCAACCCGGCTCTGCCTCATGCAAGGCAAATGTTTTACCCGCTGTGCTATCACTCCAGCCCCTGGAGATTCTTCTTAATTGAAACTTTTAGTTTACACAAATTGACAGAGGAAGAAAGTTGATCCGTGGTGACCACGGCCTGGGGAGGACTTCTAACAGGACAGGGCTGTTTCCAGAGTGTTAATAAGTTTCTGGAACTAGACCGGACTGAGAGCAGCAGAACGCTGTGACTATGCTAGAAGCCACTGCCATGTCACTTTCTAAAACGAAGCGAGTTTCATGAATGCGAATTATATCTCAGTAAAGCTATTGTAGGAAAGAAAAGTCCTGGTTCTCCTTCAGTCAGCGGAGGGCTTTAGGCAATGATTTTTTTTTTGGTGATTCAATTATTTTTTTTAATTGAATCACTGTGAGATAGACCCTTACAAAGCTGTTCATGATTGGTTTTAGTCATACAGTGTTCCAACACCCATCCCTCCACCAGTGTAATTTCCCAGCACCAGTGTCCCCAAGGTTCCCTTCCTCCCTCACCTCCCCGCTCTTCTTTTGGGCATTGTGGTTTGGGCAATGACTTTAAACCCAAGTAATCTCACCTATGAAATTGGAAAAATGATAGACTTTATAAACTAGATGGGGGGGTGATACACTCTAAAACGGGTGATTTTAATAAACGATATCATGAATTTGCAGGTGCTTTTAAACACATACTTGAGGACTGTAAATGGGTTATGCATTAATTATAAATTGGGTTTTTATGTTTTGTAATTTTCTAAAGCGACTACATAGTATATTCAGAGAAAGACTTTTTGAATTAATTTAAAATAGATTCTTATTAATTTTGTTCGCTTTTGGTTTCTGGGTCTCTAAGAGGCGTTTGGGGGCTATTCTGGTTCTGTAATTGGGGTCAGTCCTGGCAGTGTTTGCGGGGCCATGTGGTGCCAGG
This sequence comes from Sorex fumeus, assembly GCF_029834395.1. Classification (NCBI taxonomy): domain Eukaryota; kingdom Metazoa; phylum Chordata; class Mammalia; order Eulipotyphla; family Soricidae; genus Sorex; species Sorex fumeus. The sequence continues at coordinate 3,249,952 of NW_026606060.1, read as the reverse complement.
GACCAAAGTGGAGCCTCGATACATGAAGCACGTGCTCAGTTCATTGAGCCATCGCCCTGGCCCGAATCTTTTGTATTGTATCAAAAATAATAACTGCTGAGACCAATAGCACGAACCTGTCTCATATCTTTTCTTCTAGTAGTATTGTTTTCAGACATTTAATATATGCTAAATTGACTTTTGTGTATGTTATGAGATAAAGGTTTATTTTACATGTTGATTTCTAGTTTTTGCATCACAGTTTGTTGAAGAGAGACATCCGACCATATATTTGCAGATGTATGGGGTTCTGTATTCTGTTTCATTCGTCCAGTACATCTATATTGTTCTGTTTTGATTACTGTACTTTTTAATGGGTTTTATTTGATTTTGGGGGGTTTGGGGGCCGCACTCTTGTGCTCAGGGGCTATTCCTGGCTCTTGCTCAAGAGTGACCCCATGTCAGTAGTGGAACCATACATGTCTGGAGTTTGAATGTGAGTTGGCAAGATGCAAGGCAAGGGCCTTAACCCCTATGTATTTCTCCTGCTCCTGGACTTCGTTGGAAAGTCAGCAAGTGTGAAGACTTCTGCTTGGTTCCTACTCAAGACTCATTTGAGCACTTAGAATTCTTTTACATTCCATAAGCATTCTGTGGTTTAACGAAAATTTTCTATGAACAGTATCGGTGGAATTTTGATAATGATTGAATTGTATCTGTAGATTTCTTTGGGTAGTATGGACACGTAAAGATATTGTATTTTAGGGGCTGGAAAAATAGCACAGTGGGTAGGGCGTTTGCCTTGCTTGCAGCCAACCTGGGTTCGATTCCCAGCATCCCATATGGTCCCCTGAGCACCGTCAGAAGTAATTCCTAAGTGCATGAGGCAGGAGTAACCCCTGTGTATCGCCGGGTGTGACCCCCCACAAAAAAAGATATTGTATTTTAACCAATGGACATCAGATATCTTTTCATGAATTTTTATTATTTAATTTTAGCAGTGCTTTCTAGTCTTCAGTTGATGAGTTTGGTTAAGTTTCTCCTAAGCATTTTACTCTTTTTGAAGCTATTATAAAATGACCTGTTTCCTTTTTTTGGCCACACCCAACAGTGCCCCCTGCTTCCGTCTGACTCAGGGATTGTTTTTGATGGGGCTTGGGGGACCATATGGGGTGCCGAGGATTGGAGCCCAGTCAGTCACATGCAAAGTAAGTGTCCCACCTACTGCACTGTATCTTCAGTTCTGGACTATTTTCTTAATTCCCTCCAGATTATTAGTTGTTAGTGTGCAGAAACATGACTGATCTTTGTATGTTGGTTTTGTATCCCAAAACTCACTGAGTTTGTTTGTTTCAATAGTGTGTGTGTGAGTGTGTGAGTGTGTGTGTGTGTGTGTGTGTTTGCCAGTATTTTCTACAGATTCATTATCTATAAGTCGATGGTATAACTTCTTTCTGATTTGGATGCCTTTTGTTGCTTTTTCTTGTCTAGTTTCTCTGGTTAGGGATTCCAATACCATTTTTAATAGAAATGGTAAGAGGAAATCCATTGCCAATTCCACCCTCCACCCCCCTTGATCTAAAAGGAATAGCTTTGGGCTGGAGTGATAGCCCAGAAGGAAGGGAGTTTGCCTTGCACCTGGCCTGCCCAGGTTCTATCCTGGCACTGCATATAGTCCCCATCCCTCCCAGGAGTCATCCCTGAGTACACAGCCAGGGAGAAGTCCTGAGCACTGCCAGGTGTGGCCCCCAAACCAAAAATGAATAAATAAAAAATAATATAATTTTAATCAATTTCGCTGATCTTTGGATGGGGGTGGGAAGTGGCGGGTGAGGGACCAGGGATATAGCCCAGGTGGGAAAGTTCTGCAGGTTCCTGAGTCCATTTCTGCCTTGCCCCAACCACTGCCAGGTATGGCCTAGTCACCCTGGGCATGGACCTTACTTAAGCTTCTTCCTGGAGTTATGCCTTAAATCGGATGGTCTTCCTACTTTAAGGCTTTGGAGAGTTTTTTCTTGAGGCCCTTATGGCCACTCTGGGCCTTTGCCCTGGGCCTTGCCTTTTTTCCTGCTCAGGAAGAAAGCTTAGCCGAACATTTTGGCAAGACGGAGCAGAACAGTTTGCCCTGGACAGATTCTGCCTCCTGTTCCAGAGATACTGTTATTTCTGGTTGGTTTGTTTGTTTTGGAGTTGGGGCCCACACCCAGCGATGTTCAGGGATTGTTCCTGGCTCTGGATGCCGGGGACTGAACTTGGGTCAGTGGTGTGCAAGGCAGATACTCTGCCCACTGTACTATCACTCTGGCCCTCCGTTATTTCTGTTTTTAAAACCAACTTTATAATTCATAAAAATGAGGGCTGGACTGTTAGAAAAGATGAAGTCATGAAATTTACATACAAGCGGTACTACATGGAGACAATCATGTCTAAGTGAAGTGAGTCAGAAAGAGAGGGACAGACATAGAAAGATTGCATTCATCTGGGGAATATAAAGCAACAAAATAGGAGACTAACACCCAAGAATAGCCGAGATAAGTACCAGGAGGTTTTACTCCATGGCTTGGAGGACAGCCGCACATGCTAGGGGAAAAGGCAGCTCAGATAGAGAATGGAGCAATAAATAAAGGGAGTTGGGGGGATCCTCCCAGGATGAGAGATGCATGCTGAAAGTAGACTATAGACCGAACATGATTGCCACTCAGTACCTCTTTTGCAAACCACAGCATTCAAAAGGAGAGAGAAAACAAAAAGGAATGCCCTGCCATAGGGGTGGGGTGGGATGGGGGTGTGGGGGGGTGGGAGGGATACTGGGAGCACTGGAGGTGGAGAATGAGCACTGATGGAGGGGTGGGTATCCAATCATTGTATAACTGAAACCCAAGCACAAAAAATTGTAAATCTACAACTGTACCACATGGTGTTTCACTAATAAAAAAAAAGAAAAAAATGAGGGCTGGAGAGATAGCTCAAGGGGTTGAGCATAAAAGAAAAAAAAATAAAATAAAAGGAATAACTTTCAGTTTTTTCCATCATTGAGTATGATATTAGCTCTGGGATTTTCATATTAAAGTCTTTAGTATGTTGAGGTCTTTTATCTTTGGTTTGTTGAGCATTTTTAATCATGAAAGAATGTTGACTTTCATCAAATTCTTCTCAGTATCTACTGACATGATGATGTAGTTATTCATTCTTTGTTCTGTTCATGATGTATAGAATTGATTTTCATCTCTTGGAAATGTTGTATATGTTTGAGAAAAAATTGTATTCTACTGCTATTTGATTCTGTGTGTGTCTGTTAGATCCTTCTGTTTTTCAGTGTTCAAATCTTCTGTTTTCTTAATGGATCTTCTGTCTGGATGATCTCTGAATTGTTGAAAGTGAACATTGATATAATCTGCTATTTTTATGTTATTATCTATATCTCCTTTCTGTCTTTTCAATGTTTGGCATTATATATATGTACATACACACACACACACATACTGGTATTTGTGGTCTCAGTGAGCAAACCCTTCACAAGCACTCTATGATGTCCTTGTTTCTTTTTCTTCTTTATTTTTCTTTTTTGGGTCACACCCGGCGATGCACAGGGGTTACTCCTGGCTCTGCGCTCAGGAATTACCCCTGGCGGTGCTCCGGGGACCATATGGGATGCTGGGAATTGAACTCGGGTTGGCCGCGTGCAAGGCAAACGCCCTACCCGCTGTGCTATTGCTCCAGCCCTGATGTCCTTGTTTCTTGTGACAGGTTCTTTGGACTTGGGGTGTTTTTTGGGGGACACAACCAAAGACCCCAAGGATTGCTCCTGACAGTGCTTGGGGCCTGTGCTGCTGGGAGTGAACCCGAGGATGCCTGTGGGCTCCCTATACAGAGCATATGCTGCAGCCATTGAGCGTCTGACCTTTAAGGTTTTCTTCTTACTTAAACTACCTAATATTAGTATATTAGAACATCAGTATAAAAGTATGAGCATCAGTTTGTTTGGGTTTCTCTTTGCACAAAATATCAGTTTTGCATCCTTTCATGTTCAGTCTATATATGACCTTACATCTAAAACGAGTCTCTGATAAGCAGAATATGATTAGATCTTGTTTATGAAAACCCATTTGAGGCTGGAGAGGAGAACAACGGCGAAGGCGCTTCCTTGCATGAGGCACCATATGCAGTTCCCTGCGGTGACCAGGAGTGAGCCCTGACTGCAAAGCCAGGAGTGATCCCTGAGCACAGAGCCAGGAGTGACCCTGAGTGCAGAGCTGGGAGTGACCCCAGAGCACAGAGCTGGGAGTGAGCCCTGAGGGCAGAGCCAGGAGTAATCCTTGAGCACAGAGCCGGGAGTGACCCCAGAGCACAGAGCCAGGAGTGATCCCTGAGCACAGAGCCAGGAGTGACCCTGAGTGCAGATCTGGGAGTGACCCCAGAGCACAGAGCTGGGAGTGAGCCCTGAGGGCAGAGCCAGGAGTAATCCTTGAGCACAGAGCCAGGAGTGAGCCCTGAGTGCAGAGCCAGGAATGAGCCCTGAGCACAGAGCTGGGAGTGACCCTGAGCACAGAGGCTGGAGTGACCCCAGAGTGCAGAATTCTGACTGGTGAGCTCTGAACTCAGCCGTGACCACCACCGGGTGTGGCCCCCAAACCAAACCAAATCAACAAAATTAATTTAGAAAAAATGTATTCATCTATCAAACGTGTCAAGACATTTCATTGAGCTCAGGTAAGTTGTAGTTCTGGATGCTATTAAAGCAAGTGTTTCTGGGCCAGAGCGATAGTACAGTGGGGACGGTGTTTGCCTTGCACACAGCTGACCTGTGTTCAGTCCTTGGCATCCCATGTGGTCCGTGAGTACCACCAGGAGTAATTCCTGAGTGCAGAGCTAGGAGTAACCCCTGAGCACCCTGGGGTGTGGCTCCCAAACCAAGAATAACCCCCCCAAATCCCAAACTCCCAAGTATTTCTCACAAAGACCTGTAGCGACCTGACTTTCTCTCTCATCCTTTGATCGCTTCTCTTCTTTGTCCTCATTGACAGGGACAGTGTGACAGGACATTGACAGGGACTTCATCTGCCTTTGTGACAAGACCGCAGCCTCTCTGCGAAGATGTGCTCCACGAACCCAGGCAACTGGGTCACCTTTGATGACGACCCCACCTTCCAGTCTTCCCCCAAGCCCAAGAGTCTCCCTCTGGAGGGTGCAGGCGTCTGTCGGCCCAATGGCCTCAAGCTCAACCTTGCAGGCTCCAGGGAGCTGTCCAGTGGTGCGTCCTCGGCCAGCAGCACCCCGCTGCCCTCGCCTATCGTGGACTTCTACTTCAGTCCAGGACCCCCGAGTAACTCCCCCCTTTGCACACCCACCCGAGACTTCCCCGGCTTTCCTGGCCTCCCCAAAACGGGGAGTCACACGCTTTATCCTATCCCAGAAACGTCCACCAACAGCCCCCTCCCGCCGTCCTCACTGCCTGCCAAGCCCGCGGGAGTGACCCCTGCTCCCTCGCTCGGTGACCACACAGGCCCACACCCCCTTCCTAAGGTGACCCCCGCCGCTGAGGAGACCCCTCCCCAGGCTGAGAGCGATGCCCCCCAGTTCCAGTATTTCCGGGAGGACTGTGCGTTTTCCAGTCCGTTTTGGAAAGAAGAAGGCTGTGTGTCTCCGTTTCCCACGGGCACCCCGGGGAGCAGAAAGCACTTAGCATCAAGAGAGCGAGAGATGCTCATGGACCAGAAGAGCCTAAACCAGTGCTCACTCAGCTACATCTGCGAGAGGCTGGAGAATCTCCAGTCGGCCGAGAGCCGAGACTCCCTTGGGCATTTACCCGCGGCGTGTCTGGGTGTCGAGGGCCCGGCTTCTTCCTTCGTCCCCCAGACGCTATTCCGGAGTCGGCCCCAAGCGGGCTGGTCTTTCATGCTGAGGATTCCCGAGAAGAAGAACATGATGTCTTCCCGCCAGTGGGGACCGATTTTTCTCCAAGTCTTACCCGGGGGGATTTTGCAAATGTATTACGAGAAGGGGTTGGAGAAACCATTCAAAGAGTTCCAGCTGGACCCACAATGCAGGCTCTCAGAACCCAAAGTGGAAAACTTTAGCGTGGCAGGAAAAATCCACACGGTGAAGATCGAGCACGTGTCTTACACGGAGAAACGCAAGTACCACGCGAAGACGGAGCTGGTCCATGAGCCGGATGTGGAGCAGATGCTGAAGTTGGGCTCCCCGGATTTCCAGGACTTCCTGAGCTTCCTCACCACCGTGGAGGAGGAGCTGGTGAGGATGCCCGCTGTGGCGAAACCGAGAAAGAACTACGAGGAGCAAGAAATTTCACTCGAAATAGTGGACAACTTTTGGGGCAGAATCACCAAGGAAGAGGGGAAGTGGGTGGAAAGCACCGTGATCACGCAGATCTCCTGCCTCTGTTTCGTGAACGGAAACGTGGATTGCTTTTTGACCTTGAATGACCTGGAACTGCAGAAGCGAGATGAACGCTATTTTGAAAAGGACTCGGAGAAGAAGGGGATCAGTATCCTCGACTATCATTTTTATCACTGTGTGAGAGCACAGGAGTTCGAACAGTCCAGGATCATCAAGTTTGCCCCCCTGGACGCTTGCCGCTTTGAGCTGATGCGCTTCAAGACCGAATACAATGAGGAAGAGCTCCCCTTCACCCTCAAGTCTGTGGTGGTGGTGCAGGGGGCCTATGTGGAGCTCCAGGCCTTTGTCACTATGTCCCCATCAGCGCAGAGGCAGGTCGGCTCCTTGAGGTCCTGTGACAACATCCAGATACGCTTCCCTGTGCCTGCACAGTGGATCAAGGCCCTCTGGACCATGAACCTCCAGCGGCAGAGATCCCTAAAAGCCAAGATGAATCGCAGGGCGTGTCTGGGGAACTTCCAGGAGCCGGAATCCGAGCCTGTCATCCAGGTCACTGTGGGCTCAGCCAAGTACGAGAGTGCCTACAAGGCGGTGGTGTGGAAGATTGAGCGACTTCCCGACAAAAATGCAGGTAACATGCCCCACCCTCCGCTGGTTTTCAGCTGCAGTGAGATGTGGGCCAGCACCTTCCTCCTTGGGGTGAAAGCAGGCAGAGACGGTGGGAACTCCCACCAAGCTGAGCCCTTGGCTTGTCACTGGGGAGGGGCTCGAATACCTGGTGTGACTTTTCCTATCGCACCTGTTTTTGTCAGATAATACATTTTTAAAAATATCATGTCAAATATTATCCTAAGCTAAGGATTTTTTTTTTTTTTGTGGATGGCGGCACTGAGGGAAAATTTATAGTGGGAGTTGTTAACATCAACTCTCAACCTCAGATATCGAAAGTGTTATGTGTGGTGTGTATGTTCCCTACTGGATCTCTCAATACCGGCTCACCTGGAGACTGGGGACATTTGTAGATTCTTATCTGCTACACTTTCTCCTTAGACATTTTTCCTTGATCCTTGAAATCAGACTGCCTCTCATGTTTATTTGAAAATTTAAAGACAATTCTTTTTTGCCTTGCTCGAGGCCCTCCCGTTGATCATTGATATGCTCGAGCGGGCCCAGTAACGTCTCCATTGGAGACTATGTTGTTACTGTGTCTGGAATATCGAATACGTCACGGGGAGCTTGCCAGGCTCTGCCGTGCGGGCGAGATACTCTCAGTAGCTTGCCGGGCTCTCCGAGAGGGGCGGAGGAATCGAACTCGGGTCGGCCATGTTGGCTGTGTGCAAGGCAAATGCCCTACCGCTGTGCTATTGATTTCTTCAGATGACGTGACCAATCAGATATCCTGATTCATTGTTTCAAGATTGGTGTTGAAAATTCAGGTACACTTTTGAAAAATTGAAAAGAGAACACTGCAGAATGTCAGAACCTTTGAGAAGGAGAGGGACAGACACAGAATGAGTGCACTCATTTGTGGGATATCACTTATCACTTAAGTTCCCGTTAGTCGTCGATTTGCTCGAGTGGGCGCCAGTAACGTCTCCATTTGTCCCTGTCACGAGCTAGTGTAGCCCAATGGCATCTGTTCGCTCCGGGAACATGAAGGGCCTCAAACCGATCGTTCATGATTTTCACGAAGAAGTCTGACCATCTGGTAGGTGGGCGGCCACGCGGTCTTTTGACATCCCGTGTAATCCAGTCAGTAACAGCTCTAGTCCAACAGTCGTCTTTAAATCTCATTACGTGACCAGCCCATCTGATTTTCGACAACTTGGCAAATGAGACAGCGTCCCTGATCCTTGATCGTCGACGGATGTCAGAACTCCGGATTCTTTCTCTCATTTGAGTGAAACGTGATATTCCATGCATAGCTCTTTCTATTCTTCTTTGGGAGACCTGAATAGCGTTCTCATCTTGTTTGCGTAGCGCCCAGGTCTCTGAGGCATATGTTAATGCAGGAAGAACAGTGGAATCAAAGAGATGTGCCCGGAGCCGGAGGTTCTTCGTCCTCTTAGCTATTTCTTCGACGTTCTTGAAGGCGTTCCAAGCCGCTCTCTTTCTCCTGCGCAGCTCGGGTGCCAGGTCATTTGTCATGTTGACCTCTAGACCTAGGTACACATAGCTGTTGCATTCAGAGATGGTCGTTCCATTGAGAGCGAATGGGGCTTCAGGAACAAGGCTGTTTCTCATAAACATTGTCTTCGTAAGATTCAGCTGTAGTCCTACCTTTCCACACTCGCGGTCAAAGTCGGCCAGCATTTGTGCCGCTTGGCTGATGTTTGGTGTATTAAAACAATGTCATCAGCAAAGCGGAGGTGGTGTAGTTGCCGACCATCTATCTTCACTCCCATTCCTTCCCATTCCAGTCGAGATCAAGTACGACATCATTGGTCTGACCGAGACAAGAAGGCACGAATCTCACCATGCCGTTTTCGACACTGGAGAAGAATTGTTCCTCAGAACATGCGATAAAAGAGGTGTTGGAGGCGTCGGTGTCCTTGTCCACACAAACTTGGCCAAGAGCATTGATTCATTCGAATGCCTAACAACCCAAATCGGACGTTTACATTTGAATAGATGTGGCTCACTGCCTGCAGTTTCTGTCTTCGTTGTCTACGCACCAACATCTCATTATGATGAAAGAGAAATCGAGAAGTTCTACATGGAGCTAGAGAAGTTCTATAAAGAAGACCACACCTTCTACAAGATCATTGTGGGTGATTTTAATGCCAAGATAGGACTGAGAAGATCAGCTGAAGAACTTCACATCGGGACCCATGGCCTAGAATGGAACGAACAGGGTGAGAGACTGTCTGAGTTCATCATGTCGACCAAGACCATTCATGGTAACTCACAGTTCCAGAAGGCAGAATCTAAACGATGGACATGGGAGTCTCCCGGTGGACGATTCCACAACGAAATAGACCACATCATATTCAATCGACGGTTTTGCCTGACTGATGTCGCTGTTGTCCCAAAATTTCGAACGGGATCGGACCACCGTCTCCTTCGTGCAAAATTCTACTTCACAGAGCGGGGAGAAAGGGCTGCAAAGTTCATAAAGAGAACTCCCAGAATGACCACCAACTGGGAACTCTTTGGTACTATTGCGGCAACATGGGAAGATGCCATTGTTGACAACATTGACGAGGAATAGGATCGACTGGTTCAGCACCTCCATGAATGTGCGAGGAACGCCAAGAGAGAGATAGCCACAAAAAATCGCCTATCTTCGAAAACTCTTGAGCTAATTCTCCAGCGTGGTTTGGCGCATGCCTCAGGCAACCACAAGCTAACATCCGAGCTCGCAAAGCAGTGCAGAGATGCGATCAAGGAAGACCTCAAAGAGAGAAGAGCAGAAGTACTGGTAGATGCGGCAGAAGCCGGGAAAAGTATTCGTAACGCCCGCCTGTCCTTCGCCAACTATAAGACCAAGATGACTGCCCTCCGACGTCCTGATGGATCCATCACATCCTCCAGAACGGCAATGGAGAAGATTATCCATGACTTCTACTCAAATCTCTTCGATAGCCATGTCCACTTGCCGACATACCAAATTCCACAGGATGGATATGTCGTTCCCAACGTTCTCCCTTCCGAAATCCGACACGCCATTTCGTCGGTAAAGAAACAAACAGCACCCGGCCCAGACAAGGTCAGACCTGAACACCTGAAGAACCTGCCGTCAGTACTCATCAATACACTGGCTCGGCTCTTCACTTGCTACCTGTCTGAATGCAAGGTTCCGTCCCAATGGAAAACCAGCAGGACCGTACTACTGTTCAAGAAGGGAGACATCCATGACATTGGCAACTATCGCCCGATCTGCCTATTGTCTGTCATCTACAAGTTGTTCACTCGAGTCATCCTAAATAGGATTGGCAGAACACTAGATGAAGGACAACCATGCGAGCAAGCAGGGTTCCGCAAAGGATTCAGCACCATCGACCATATCCACACAATAACCAAGCTCATTGAGGTTTCTCGGGAGTTCAAGATGCTGCTCTGTTTAACGTTCATTGATTTAAAGAAGGCCTTTGATTCTGTTGAGACGGAAGCGGTCATTGAAGCCCTAGCCAATCAGGGCATTCAAGCCCAATACATCAGGATCCTCCGTGAGCTGTATTGCGGATTCACTACCAGGATCTCACCATTCTACAAAGAAGTGATCGTTGATGTCAAGAGACGGGTGCGGCAGGGTGATACCATTTCACCGAAACTCTTCAGTGCCACCCTCGAGAACATCATGCGACGACTGGAATGGGAAGGAATGGGAGTGAAGATAGATTGTGGGATATGAAAAAAACAATTATGAGACTGATATCAAGGACAGGAAAAAACAGGGGCCAGGAGGACTGGTTGGAGCAGTAGGGCAGAGAAGGGACCACTGTGGCAATAATGGTTAGACATGATCACTCTGGACAAGAACTGAGTGCTGGAAGGTGGTGAAGGGATATGCATGATGACCTTTCAAGTGTCTGTATTGCAAACCATAATGTCCAAAAGGGGGGAGGGGGAGGGAGGGAAAGAGAGAGAGGGAGGGGGAGAGGGAGAGGGAGAGGGAGAGAGGGAGGAAGAGAAAGAGGAAGAGAGGGAGGAAGGGAGGGAGAGAGAAGGAGGGAGAGAGGGAGGGAGAGACAGGGAGGGAGAGAGAAGCAGGAAAGACAGAGGGAGGGAGAGAAAGAGGGAGGGAGAGGGCAGGGGGAGAGGGAGAGGGTGGAAGTGCCTGCCACAGAGGCAGCCAGGGTGGGGTGGGTGTTGCTGTTCTGGTGTTACCTCTGGCCAGCCTGTGGTGACCTGAGGCTCCGCTTTGTGTGTTAGGGGCCGAATTTAATCTAAGGGCATATTGCTTTGTCCTTTCCTTAGCCAGTATCCATTTGATCATCTTAAATTTAGTTCTTAATAATATTTCTAGTCATTTTGTTTGGACACAGTAAGAGATACGTTAAGCCTAAAGGGTGGCTCTTCCTGGGGACATCTCACTATATATTCCAGACCACAGTCCTGGGGACATTTGTAGATTCTTATCTGCACAAGGCCAGGTTAGTCTTTCCTAACCCCAGCAGGGTCCTTATTCACTCACTTTCTTTTTGGGTCATGGCAGAGTTTGTTCCATGACTGTGCTCTTACCTTGTCATACTTTTTATGGCTCTTGGTCTGTCCCTTTTCGATGCCTGGGTAGCTTACAGCTTGTCCGGGTTCCATCCAAGTCCCTTGTTGGGACCTTCCTTTCGGGGTTTAGGAACTAAAGGCAACTGAGCCTAAAGTCAAGTAAATATGATGGATGCCCCCATGTAAATATTATTCAGAGTCAATTAACTCCCAAGTTACAAAAGCATGGCATTAACTGTCTTCCTGTGTCTCTACAAAAAGGACATTAAGGCAAACTATGCAAAGGACATAAAGGAAAGAGAAAAGCAATATCTCATTTATAAAATATCAAGAGCTCTAGGAAGAATTTGACTTCATAAGATACAGGATCTGATTAGGGGATAAAAGTGATTAACAGATAGGGCAAGAGGAGCACAAAGGAGAGATTAAAGATAAACATGGAGGACTGGGAGTGCCTGAAAGTAGTGGGTGTGCCTCAGGAGCACTGTGGTGGGAATAACCCAATAAACCTCAGCTCTCTGTGGGGAGAGAAAGGACAAACCAATCTTAAACCTAAAATGCTTAGAACTGGGACTGGAACAATAGTACAGACGGTAGGGCGTTTGCCTTGCACGTGGCTGACCTGGGTTTGATTCCCAGCATCTCATATGGTCCCCTGAGCGCTGCAAGGAGTAATTCCTGAGTGCAGATCCAGAAGTAACCACTGAGCATTGCCATGTGTGACCCAAAAAGAAAAAGAAAGTGCTTAGAACTATAATCTAGTGGTGGTGGAAAATGTACACTGGTGAAGGGACAGGTGCTGGAACATTGTATGACAAGTTGTAACTGTATTTCAATTAAAAAATAAATTAGCCACAAAAAAAGATAATCCTACATTCCTCCATGACATTTACTTTAGTTAGTGAATGTGACAGCCCTGTGGGTGCCGCAAGCCTGGGTGTGCAGACACACACACACACATATACACACACACACACACACACACACACACACCAGCACACCCTAACTTCACAGGCCTGTTCCAGCTGCATTATTTCTTAGCAGAGCACTGGACCATGGAGTTCCACTGGGATTAGGCTTGGGGGATTTGTGTCGACATATTCACTCATTTCCCTGTATTACACTCCAGAGAGCACGTGCTAAGTGATGCACTAGGTGCCAGGCATCAGGGTAACTGAGGTTTGACCCCTCCTCGACAGCTCTTCCTTCAGACCCCCAAGCTCTTCCTGAGGTCCCCCGGCCGTGAGGACCACAGAAGTATTTCCCCGCATGTGGTCTAGCTCTGTGGCGAGTGGCCGGAGAGCCTCCGGGTCTTCCTGCTCAGGCTCTACTTGTGCCAATGGCCCCTTTGTCTTCTTCCGCTTCATGGTGCTGGGGACTGACCTGCGTCTGGCTCAGGAGGGACGTGCAGAGGTGCAGAGCTGCGGGCTGGCCCGTGTCAGCCAGGGAAGCCTCACGGGGGCAGGCCTGGGCCCTGCTGTGCCCCAGATGCTCCCTGGGACCCTGGCCACTCTGCAGGCCTGGCAAGGTTCTGGGCTGAGGGCGACGAGCAAACCATGCTCTGGGATTGTTCCAGGGCTGCGTGTCTGTGGTTCGTCCCTTTGACCGTGTGCCAGGCTGGACAGCAGGTGAGACCCGTCTCAAGGCCGCCCAGAGGGGTCCCCTGCTCGCCCCACTCCCAATCCGTGTTCCGCAGCCCTCTCCCGACTTGCCCGCATCATAATCGCAGCCTATGCACTGTCAGGTCCCGGGGGCAGCGAGACAGGATGGGACCTAGGTCACTGAGGGGGCCCAACGGCTGACCCTCTGCCGGGGTGTCAGGTGATGGAGCCGCACAGGGAAGTTCCTGCCTCCTTGTCCAAGTGTCCTGGGGAAGCAAGGGACGCCTGTCCCGCTGACCTTCCTTCCAGAAGGACACAGTCTGAGGATAGGGCTGAGTACATGGTTGTTCCCAGCACGAGTTCTTCTTCGTCTTAGTTTAGGGGAATTCTGCGACTCAGAATCTCGCTGCCTGTTTGCTGAGAGGAAAGGGAGAGGCGGGCTTGACCTTTGGAACTTCCTGGAGCCACAGATTCGACCCTCCCCACTTCCAGACCCCTCCGCCCTCCAGGCTTGGGCGGCACCTGATAGAGGCCTGAACTCTTCCTGTGTGCTCCCAGAGGGTCAGCAGGAGGGATCCGGGGTCAAACAGTTGCTTTGATCGGGGAAGGAGGTTTGGGGTCACACCCTGCTGGTGCTCAGGCGCCCGGATGTGGAGCCTGTTCCTGGGAAGAGCGTTGACTCCTAGACCCTCTCTCCCAGTCCAGGCCAGCTCCCGGGAACGGCTCTGGAAATGGACCTTCCCACGGAGGCCACTGCTCTCGACCTGCACCTCTGAAACTCCTGGGACGCACGAACATAGCTTGGATGAAAAGCGTCCAGTCTCCTATGCGGGGGTCCGACACCGAGGAACCCATTTGGGCCCAAAGCTGCTTTGTTCATGCAGAAGGAGGCGGCCCGGCTGAGTGTCCGGCCTGTCGGGGGTGCTCAGGGAGTCCGCATCCAGAGGACACAGGAGGAAGACAGGGGTCTAGAGGCGGGGTCTGCAGCCGCAGAGGGTGCCTTGGAAGCGGCCGCCTGCAGGATCACCTGTTATAGTGGACACTCAGGCGCGCCTTTCCCCTCACCTGCTCAGGTGACTCCAGTGCTGCCCCCTACAGGCCACACGCAGAGTAGCAGGGTCTTAGAAGCTGCTCTGATTTTGTGCAGCTCTAAACAGTGTTGAGTGTTCAGATAAATGCACACACACATGCACACGCACACACACGCACACCCACACACATACACGTACGCTTACACACACGCGCACCCACATGCACGCGCACACACACATGCATGCACACGTGCACACACATGCACGCGCACACGCACACGTGTATACGCACACACACGCACGCACGCACACACGTAAAATTTTCCAGTTTGGGGGTCACATCCATCAGTGTTCAGGAATGCTCCCGCCCTGGCTGGAAGGTCCCGCCTACAGTGTGTGTGGGACCCTGTGGCCTGGGCATGAATGCAGGCTTCTGGCACGCACACTGATCCTTTGTGCCCATGAGTATGTCTTGATTTGGTTTTGTTTGGGAGCCACACACCCCGTGGTGCTCAGGGGTTACACCTGGCTCTGCACTCGGGAATCATTCCTGGAGGTGCTCCGGGGACCACATGGGATGCCGGGATCAAACCCAGGTTGGCCCTGTGCAAGGCAAACGCTCTGTTGTTGTTCTGGCCCCAATACATGTATATAAAGGGTTTGTATATCTGTATCCATATCTGTCTATCTGTCTAAAGACTTGAAAGTACTGCTTTTTTCAAGTGAGTTGAGAAGTGGAGAAAGTGCAAGTGGAGAACTAGAGGAGCCAGTTTGGCTAACTGATGGGCACAGAGCAGGGGCTCAGGAGTGCGCGGGCAGTGCAGGCTCTGCCCAGAGCTTGCCTCCCTCTGTCCTCTGAGCAGAGGCTGCAGACGCGCTTGGCCATGGTGCTCCCCCCACCTCCCTCCTTGTCAGAGCTGGTGGCTGGGAGTCGTGCTCTGTTGTGGTGCTGCAACCCTCCAGTGTGGTGCTTGTGCTTAGTTGGGTGCTTGTCAGGGCGTTGCGTGCCCAGGCCAGTGCTGGCACATTGCTGCTCACTGGGCTGCACATGGATCTTGCGTTGTTCAGGTGTACCTGGCTGTGTGGCACTCCAGGGATCTCACTGCTCCATGGGATGGCACCAAGGATCGAATTCAGGACCTCCCGGTCAGGAGGCAGCTACTGTTTGCCTCTGACCCATCCCAAGACCCTCACCTGTTAACTTCAAGCTATTCCTTGCCGTCCCTTCCTCCCTCCCTCCCTCCCTCCCTCCCTCCCTCCCTCCCTCCCTCCCTCCCTCCCTCCCTCCCTCCCTCCCTTCCTTCCTTCCTCCCTTCCTTCCTCTTCCTTCCTTCCTCTCTCTTCCTTCCTTCCTCTCTCTCCCTTCATTCTCTTTCTTTCTTTCTTTCTTTCTTTCTTTCTTCCTTTCCTCCTTTCCTCCTTTCCTCCTTTCCATTTTTCTTCCCTCCTTTCTTCCTTTCCCACACTTGGAGATGCTCAGGGATTATTCCTGACTCTGCTCTTCCACTAGCATGTCAGTGTTTACTACTCCCTTATCCCTGGGCTGCTCTTTCCTTTCCAAACAGAGGCCTGGGTTGGGCAGGGAGTGCAGAGGATTCAGACTAAAGCATGGGTGAGGGCCCAGGAAGAGAGGCGCCTTTCCTGAGCCCCTGCTTTCTAGGGGGTACATGAGAGACAGAGCGAGGAAGGAAGGAAGAAGGGACAGAGAAGGGGGTGAGAAAGGACTAGGAGAGGCAGTGAGGAATGTGGTCCTGACTTGGGGGTGCCGTTGGTGGCATAGAATTCTTCGAAAGGGGAGTGAGTTGGAGAACTCAGGTATCTTTACCTCCCTCCCTTGCCTCGCCCTTTGTTTGCAGCGTGGGTGGTGGCAGAGGGGAGGGGAGAGACTCTCAGATGTTGCTCAGGGAGGCCTGAAATTCATCCTTTTGCAATTCTCTGGGATGCGGGTCAGAGGTTCAGTGCTAGGGCTGGGCATGCTGCACCGCTCAGCCCGACCGACCTGGATTACCTGGGCCAACGCCGCTCTGCTTCTCAGGGGAGCACCTGACATGCTCCGGGACCATGGAGTGCTGGGGATTGAAACTGTAACCCCTCTGCCAGCCCCGATTTTGCTGTTTGTGGGAAGACCGCCAGCCTCTGCGTTCCTTTTGCTATCAGGAGCGCATTTGGGATTTGTGCGGTCCCTCCTCCTCAAGGCTTGAGAATGAAGGTTACCAAAGTCCGAGATTGCCCCCTGCTGGTCAGTACCGAGATAACAGCTTTCCTCATTCGTTCATAAATGCCGCAAAGGCCAGCTGCGGCTGCACCTGGAGGTCACACCTGCGCCCAGGGGAGCACGTCTCTTGGAGTCGTGCAATTGGTAAAACCCCGGAAAACTTGAAAGGAAAATACCTTTATCTTTTAGGAGTTATTACCATTTAAATTTAAAAAAATCAGGTGCAAGATTTTATTCCTAACATTTTTAGAGCACTAGATCTTGGTAGTTTTGGTAGTTTTCTTGTCTCTTCTTCTCCCCTCCCTTCCGTCCTTCCTCCTCCCCCAGTTTTTGGGGCCACAGCCGCTGTGCTCAGACCCTATGTGGTGCTAGGGAAGGCCAGGCAGATGCCTTAGTTTTCATACTAACTCTCTAGTCAAATTTGGGCAGTTTTCAATCGCAAAAAATCTTCAAGCTAATTTTTCCCTGAGATGTGAAAGTCAAATTATTTGATCTCTAAGATTATTTTCAGCTCTAAAAGGCTAGAAACCATAACCTTTCTTTAATACAGTCACAGTAATTAATAATATTGGATTCACAATCAGTTGTGTTCAGCACTTACATTTGGCCCAGGGAATGCGCCTGTCTGTGGCTGTGTGTCAGCTGCTGTGTCTTCACAGGGACCCAGCAGGCTCATGTTAGCACCCTCACTCCACGTTCAGATGGGGAAACAGAGTTCCTGAGAGACCGTCATCACACCAGATAACACACCTGTCAAATAACTGCCTGGGCTCAATGTTCAATTCTTGATCTTTTTGTTTTGTTTTGGTCTTGTTTTGGTGCCACACCTGGTAATACTCAGTACTGACTCCTGGTTCTGCACTCAGGGCTCACTCCTGGTAGTCCTCGGGGGACTGTATGGGGTGCCAGGGATCGAACCTGGGGGGGCCACGTGTAAGTCAAGCGCCCTACCCACTGTACTATCTCTCTGGCCCTCAAATTTTAATCATCTTAACTGTTTGCCATTAAGGATTTAGGGACACAATTAAGTTTATTTTTGTTTTTATTTATTTATTGCAGTCAGGGCTTACTCCTGGCTCTGCTCTTAGGGATCGCCCCTGTTGGAATTTGGGGTTCATATGGGATGCTGGGGGTGGAACGTGGATGGGCTGTGTGAAAGGCAAGCGGCCCTCCTGCTCTCCTAGGGCTCCAGCTCAAGTCTGAATGAAGTTTTCAATGTGTCCTTACTGCAGGTAGAAGACAATCAGGGGAACGGGTCTGCGTGCGTGAATGAAGCTTTCCCTTGCCAGGGGCCTCTGTGGGCCTCCCTGTGGGAACGGGCTGTGGGGGTGTAGGTAGCTAATGAGCCTCTTCTGGTTAATGGCTTGATGGTTTCTCAAGGCCTTTTACAGCCTTAACATTCTATTAGTCACTCTACAAGAAACAGGCTGTAAGCAATGAAAAGCAATTTATCTTTTCAGAATTAAGTGAAATCCTTTATACTCTTGTTTTTGTGCTTAAAGCTATATTCTGATGGGAATGTTCTATCTCAGCTACGCCTTGCTACGATAATTGAATGTGACTTCTGAAATTACTACCCTCACATCCACTTAAGTCAAGAAAGCAGCATTAGTTATGTAGATGCCGTGGGCAATGTAGCAGAACCATGGGGCATGTCACTACAGCAACACGTGCAGTATCTAGTACATAAAAGTACAATATATACGTAGAGTGCACATGGAAGTAGTTTATTTACCATATTCATTGTAGACATGTGCTAGCATACATTGTTTTTCCATTATAAAACACATACACGTCATATAGTCTCCCTGAAAATCTCCCTCAGTCTGGTATAAGGCCTGAGTTTTCAGAGTAGAAGCTTGATAAATGGCAAATGGAATTAAGTGAGGACAAATATTAAAATGAAACACCGCGAGCCAGTGTGCCCAGTTTTATACTGTGTATTCGTTCTACCCAAAGCTTTAAGGAGACTGGGTGATAATTTACAGTAATAAAGAACAATCTGTTCTGAGAAAAGAACTCTTGGCCTGAGATGTTTTCTGGAATAGGTGACATAGAACAGAATTTCACTAAATATAAATAGTCACAATTTTTAATAATATGATCTAATTTGGGCCTTTGCATTATTTATCCGTAAACACAGTGGTAAGAAAATGAAAAGTCATTGTGGTGGCTTATTGAATCTGTTTCAGAGTTCTTTGAACTACTACATCCTACGCACATTGTAGCCAAATAATAATGCTTAATAAAAATATTACTCATCTTTTAATTAAAGAAACTTGGCATACTTCTAATCGAAACCATTTTTTAGGAGTTAATATATGCACATATCTAGTAATAAAGTGATACTTATGTTACAGCTAGTACTTACAAAAACACACATTTCCCCCAGTAAGTGCAAAGTCATGAATGTTGCTAGGAATGTTGATGAAGCAGAATTTACATGGGAACAATGTGAATGAAATCACTTATTAAAGAGAGGGATGGGGAGACTCTGAATGTCAAGGAAATGTTTTATAGCCATTGAACTCCTTTGACTAGATCTCAGTAATCGAAATTTTTGTCTTTCCCCTCAAGGTCCCGATCATCCTCATTCTTTGTCCTACAAACTGGAGCTTGGATCAGACCAGGAAATCCCGGGTGACTGGTACCCGTTTGCCACTGTCCAGTTTGTGATGCTGGACACCTGCGTCTCGGGGACTGAGGTCCGGTCTCTGGGGGTGGAGAGTGATGTCCAGCCACAGAAACATGTCCAGCAACGAACTTGCTACAACGTCCAGGTACGACCCCAACCCCTGGGTTCAGGTTAGGGCTTCTGGACCTGAGATCTGATTTGTTTGTAAATATTTGCTGTCTTCAGCTTCTGTTGTTAACCTTTAGCTGTTTTTTTTCCTTTTGGTTTGTTTCTGGGCAATACCTTGCCGTGCGCAGTGCTGGCTCTGAGCTCAGGGATAACTCCCGGCGGGGCTTGGGGACCATGTACGGTGTGCCAGGGATTGAACTCTGCTCAGCTGCCCACCAGGCAAGCGCCCTACTGTCTCTCTGACCCCCATGTTCTTGGTTTGCTTGAGGATGATGGTTGTGTGGTTTTTGAGCTGTGCTCAGGGCTTATTGCTGACTCTGTGCTCAGGGGTCACTTTTGGCAATGCTTGCGGGACCTTGTGCTGTGCTAGGGCTCAAACCTCCTTCAGTTGCCTGCATGGCAGGTGCTTTTCCCTGCTGTCTATTTCTCCCGTCCCAGTTTCACTGTGACTGTGTGTGTGAGACCCAGCAAAGAGCCCAGCCATGGAAATTTAAGGATCAACCGTGAGTCTCGTCCTTCGCTCCAGCTGAGAGATGATCTGGAGCAGAAGCGGTCAGCTCTCCAAGACAGACTCACATTTCAGAAGCCTATTCCTAATAAAAAAAAAAAAGTATGTTTGAATAGCATTTCTCAAGATGCATTCTGCAGAACATGTGTTCCATAAAATGAGACAAGGAAAAACTAAGTTGGTGAATGCCGTACATTTATGTGAAATAAAAGCCTTCACAAGTCCTGCAGTAAAGAAACTTGTTAAACTCAACCGCTCTTTGATTATAGACTCAGACATCTGCATATGAAACAGCCACCTATACCTTCCCAAGTGTTCTGTGGAGCCATCCTGGCAGATGCCATGTAGCTCTCACACCAGTTTTAATTTAATTTATTTATGTATTTTTGATTTTTGGGTCATACTCAGTGATGCACAGGGTTACTCCTGACTCATGCACTCAGGAATTACTCCTGATGGTGCTCGGGAAACCATATGGGATGCTGGAAATCAAACCCTGGTCAGCTGCATGCAAGGCAAGCACCCTACCTGCTATGCTATCATTCCAGCCCCCAGTTTTAATTTTAAACCAACTCTTCTGTGTCTTGGGCCCAATGAATCACGCGTGGCAGGCACTGCAGCTCTTCCTAAACTTGATCTTCCTTGTCAGCATCGAAGTCAGAGGTGGCCTCGCCACATCATTCCCAGAGGGTCTGGACCCAGTGACAAGAGTTTTGCTTAGAAACATTATTTAAGTAGGAAAAAGTTTCCAAAGCCACATATCAAAAAATATGGAAAAATATCACATGTTAAAAAATCACAAAGATGACCCGGCAGATTAACAGGTTTAGTTTTTTTTGATCTTTTCCTTTTTTCCCTTTTTGTCTTCTACGTGAGCAGCTGTTTATACCCGGCACTGGAAAGATAAAATGAATGGTGGGTTAGGATTGGAGCAGCAGTACGTATGACTGTCAATCCCTGGCACCCCGTTTTCCCCCAGCATTGCCAGGAGTAATTCTTAAGCACCAGGAGTAGCCCCTGAGCATTGCCAGGTGTTGACCCCAAAACAAAACAAACAAAAAAACTAATAGTGGGCGGCTGTGTTCCCGTGTCCCTTCTCCACGGTGCCTCCGTCCCCCCAGCAGTGGGAAGTGACCTGCCTTCAGGCCACACTCCCTCTGGGGACAGCTGATGACAGGGATGCAAGGCTGGAAGGTTTTGTCTTCAGCACTTGGTAGAGCTCTGCAGGGCCAACCTCGTGGGTCTTCTCTGGCCAGATCCTTGGCTGTGACCCTCTGTGCCCCACCCGCTGCCAGCCTCCTCCTCCTCCTTCCCTGCCCGTGGCTCCCTGCACTGCTTCCCTGCGACTCCGGCACTGCAGCCTGCCTCTGATTCTACTCCTTGGCTCACCTTACATGCAACGCAGGATGTCATTGTTCTGTCACTACCTGTTTTCCAAGTTGGCGGGGTTGGGGGCAGTTGCCTTTTTGGGCCACAGCCAGTTATGCTCAGGGCTGACTCCTGGCTCTCCATTCAGGGATCACTCTTGGTGGGTTAAGGCAACTGTATGACATGCCAAGGATTGAATCCATTTCAGCCATGTGCAAGGCCAGCATCCTGCCCGCTGCTCTGGCCCAATCACTTTAGTTTCAGTAGCATTTGCTACTTGACCAGCCAGCAGCTGGTAAAAGTCCATTTCAGGGCCTGGAGAGATAGCACAGTGGGTAGGGTGTTTGCCTTGCATGCGGCCGACCCAGGTTTGATACTCAGCATCCCGTATGGTCCCCCGAACACCACCAGGAGTAATTCTTGAGTGCAGAGCCAGGAGTAACCCCTGTGCATCACTGGGTGTGACCCCAAAATCCAAAAAAGAGCTAATTTTAGGGTGTTCCCTCCCATTTATAGTTTCAGAGTGCTCCCTCCTACCTACAGCTTCAGAGTGCTCCTTCCCACTTACAGTTTCAGAGTGCTCCCTTTCACTTAGCAAATCTCTCTTGAGCAATTTCAGGTGCTGTCCGATGCCGGAGACCCAAGGTGCACAGACATGCCCTTGTCCTTCCTGATCTGCCCTTCCGTGGGAGAACACAATGATTAGTGAATAAATAAAGCGCTACGTTTTCAAATAGCGACAGATTCTAAGAAGAGAAAAGACTGGGGGAATGGGAGAGATGAGGGCTCCTCCTCCCTGGGGGTGTGGAGCCCTCCAGAGCTGAGATGATCTGAAACTGACTTGGAAGATTAGAGGGGCAGAAGGAACAGCCCATTTGCTGGTTTGGAAACTGACTTGTTGGGATTCCTTAATGTTCGACTCTCTTGTTTTATCACTGGTAGGTGGGTTAAAGCTGGCCAGACTGTGGGGGATATAAATGAGCGCAGGTCTAGGCAGAGCAGCAAATGTCCTGTCAACATATTTGCTCCCTAGACGGTAGTAGAAAGAGCATTGACTTAGAGGAAACTTTGAGTCCTCTAAGATCTGAGCCCAGCAGCCTCATTTCAGAAACAGAATTTCTCAGCTCACCCCTGCCTGAAATCCACCCTTTAAAAAGGAAGGGGGTATACTGGGGTTCTTGGTGGTGAAAAATGAGTACAGGTGAAGAGAAAGGTGTTTGATCATTGTGTGACTGAGACTTAAACCTGAAAGCTTTGTAACTTTTCCCACAGTGATTCAATAAATAAATTAAGAAGAAAAAAAAGTGAATAAACAGAAAATGCCCCCACCCATTGCACCCCAGGCTACTATTGTCTCCCCCACATCGTTCCTGCAGCCCGGAATGGGACAGTATTTGGGAAATAGTGCTCTTGGGAGGATGTGGGCTCCTCAGCTGCAGCTGGGGGTTGTGATGGGGGGTGTGATGGGGGGCGTGCCGGCCTCAACACGTCACCGGAAAATCAGACTGAACAGACGTTTGCATTGCGTTCCATCTGTTAATGCCGCGCGTGTTTTACTTTTGCACAACAGGTTGAAATAGAGAAGAAGTGGATTAAAATCGATGGCGAAGACCCAGAAAAAGCGGGTGACTGCGTAACTCAGTAGGGAGCGAGCGGCCTGGCAGGAGATGCGATTCCGAAATGCAGAGTCCTATTCTTGACCCGTGGGGTGTCCTCAGAGTAGCGGCCTTAGGACTGGCCCGGTGCTCTCTTTCCTGACGGTTAGGCCCGAGACCAAACAATTGCATGTTTCTGATCTGCTCGTACCCAGTGTTTTGATCTAACTAGCCCAGGCCAGTTTGCCTGAGGTTTTCGCTTGGAACTCAAAGACACTGTTATTTCTGCATGTGGCTGACCAGCAGCGTGGATGAGTGGTATTTGGCGTTGGATTCCTCAGTGGCTGATGCCTTCCCCTCTGGAATACCCAGGGGCCTTTTTTTTTTTTTTTTTTTATCACCCTCAGCGCTCTCTTCCCGCGCTGGCCTCTCTCTGGAGGGGAAGATCGTCAAAGGAGACAGGAGCCTAATACTGCCCTTTCCCTCTTGCTCATCCTGGAAACACAGCAAGTTGTAGGATGTTGGCCCCACGGGTTAAAAGGAAGATGTGAAACTGTCTGTGATTTTGAGTTATTTATCTTCCTGCCTTCTTACCACATTGGTAACTAATTGTCAGCTCTACTTGCTACCTTTGTTTAACTCAGTGTACTGTCATTTTCCAAATGCATTTGTATTCTGGTGTGTGCTGTGTGGAGCTGTTTCCCTTCATAGGCATATTTTAGCACAAGTCATGAAGACACATGGCCTTTGTTTGGAGATTCCTTTCCAAATGGAATCCCTAAGTTGAACACTAAATTAAAATATTTATGTACATCAAAGATGAATTTTTTGAAGTCCATGGTATTGTTTTCTAAAAGTTCTGACTCTAAAAATGTATTTGATTAAGTATTAATTGTAATGAATACCAGTGTCTTCTTGAGTAGAATTATTAATCATAATATGATTATTTTATGCTAGTTCTGCCATTATGCTGTTTATGCTAATTCTGCTTAATTTAGAGTATTTTTCTTTGAAATATCCTGAAAAACACAGGATTGTTTCATTTAGATTTCCAAGAGATGACACTTTTATTTCTCACAATTAGATAAATGTTTGGTTTCTAATGAAAACTCAGTGGTTAGCATTCCCAACCCTCTTTAATTATTTCCTTTTAGAATTTACGGTGAAGGGTCAGACTTATAAAATTTATGAAATCTATTATTCTAGGTGTTTTTTTTTTCAGTCCGAAAAACAAACCCTTCCATGGGGGTATTAACACATCTTCAATTTATGCTGAATCTTAAATATGATTTACAAATCTAGTAAGTAGGTTTTTTTTTCTCTATTTACTAGATTTGTTTTCAGTCAGAGCTGATAAAATAATAATGTTCTTCCAAACAGCACTTACTTGTAGGGTCACAGACTTTGTCGTATGTTTTATTTCATATTGTTATCGTATTCATTTTAATCTGCTCAAGACCAGATTCAAACAAACATTCATGATGTATCAATCGGTCGATTTTATTGCTTTTCATTCTTCACCAGATAGGCAAAGGATATAAAAGCCGACTCTTAAATTGGTATTGCTCTTTTTGACTTTGCTCCGTGCACTGCTTATAATATAATGCTCAAAACTCCCTGTTGCTGCACAGGAGAGCAGATTTGTGATTGCATCGTTAAAAGAAGCAGCCGTCCACCTTTCGTGATCATCTGAGGTGCACGGGGGAGCGCTTCAGTCTGAGGCGGGCTGAACCCGGTGCTCTGCGACCCCTCGAAGAAAGCTGGGTTAATTACGGCCATTCCTTTCAAATTTGTTTGATGGCACCCTGCCCATAAAGAACCCAGAGTTTAATTCGGTAAATTTAATGAATATTAGCACCACGAAATAAAGTCAACCAAGGGCTTACTTAATCGCTCCTGCCCTCCACCCCCGCCCCCTGTTTCACGGGGTGGGTGCCCAGGCTCCGTGGGCACGTGATTTACTCCAGCCTTCCGGAGCTTTCCATTCAGGAAATAGAATAACGGAAGACTGACTGACACCCAAATTGAGTTTCTGCAAGCCATGCAAAGGTTGATTCCCATTAGCAGTGGGGTGCTCCAGCATGACTGTTCATTTGCACATCTATTAGGATCCTTAAATATTCATTACTTAGTGTTAAATTAACATTCTGTGTGTACGGAGGAGAGACTTTTCTTAAATTACAATTCTTCTGACTACAGAAACAAGGCAGGAGGTGAGGTGTGACGAGGGTGCTTGACGTGAAAAGTCAGATATGGTCCTTTTAGACTTCTGAATTAGAAGGTAGACTCGCCATGGCCTGACATCAAATGACGACCCTCCAGGCAGGCTAGAGAGATAGCACCAGGGGAAAGGTGTCGGCCTTGCACACGACTAGTTTGATCCCTGAGCACAGAGTCAGGAGCAGAACTTGAGCATAGTGGTGTGTCTCCCTGAATCCAAAACCAACCCTCCACCCCCACACCAAATCACTAACGACAAGCAACTCTGCTTTTAAGTTTGGGAGGAGAAGAAAGAAAGAGAGAAGGGTGAACTACTGCTTTCTAGCATTTTAATCAAGCAATTTAGATCAACGCTTCCTAGGTTTGACCATTTGAGGGTCAGTGGTTTGCTTGAGCAATTGGTGACTAGTTCTGCTTAGGGCTAGGACAACGAAGACGTTACTGGGGCCTGCCCGAGGCAATCAATGAACAACAGGATGGACAGTGATACAGTGATAGAGTGACTTTCTGGTGGGAGATGATATTAACCGTGGAAATGAATTCTAGATTTATAGTTACTTACTGTTGTGTGGGTCTGAATTTAAAGGCATTTCCTTTTTCTGTGGTGATAGAAATAGTTTATTGATTGAAGATTCTAATGACTGGAATTTTTTATTTGTATATGAAACAAATTTGAGGGTTTTAGTTCCTTTGGTTCTGGAGCTGTTTTTTAAGATACCTATAGCCTTTTGTCTTATCAAGTCAGAAACTTCTTTTATAATGACTTACTATTTCTTACTTAAAATATTATTTTATGTCATATCAATACAAATATAAACCAGGTTAAGCCTACATAATCCTGTAACAAAATATTTTGTAGAGTGATATTGATCCTTTTCAAAATTAAAGATGTATTTCAAATGATTGTTTCCTGTGCTGTTTACTTTATCTTCTATTGCAATACCTGGGACTTTTATTTTTTTAATGTATGAGATAAATTTCAAACTTATGCAGTTGACTCACTGTCATAAATGATAATGCTCTAGTTTGTGATGTTGGAGAATTTAATTTTACTTATTAAAATTTACTTTATGATATTGTAGCTAGTATGGCCACTATAGAATTAAAGTTCATAGTATTGACCTGACACCAGCGAAGTGCCCGTGACCATCCACCACTGTCCTTTAAAGAATGATTTTGAAGAGAGGATGTAATTATGACTCTCATAAAAATGTATGTGCTGAGGTTTTACTTACTGCATTAACTAATGAGGGAACTGGCAAAATGCTACATCCATTCTATGGAGAATTCCAAGGACAGAGACAGGTAGAGGAAATCAAAGTTCTGATATGAATCTGCAAGTGGATGCAAAAGAGATCTACTGGCGGGGCAATCATCAATCACTTCCCTGAATCCAATTCAATTAATTTGCCTTTGTCTGGACAAAGGTCATGTGCATTGCCAATGGTCTAGACCTTAGAATTGTAGAACAACCCAAAGTCAATGTAAATGCGGCTGATCTAAATAAACTGGACACCTACTGTGATATTGTGATTGATAAGAAATTGATAGCTGGCCTTTCAAATGATGAGAATAGATTCCTCTTGCTTATTTGATCTCTACCCACAGTTTCTTTTGAGGTGGTTTTGGGCCACATCTGTGGTGATACTCCTGACTCAGTGCTCAGGAGTCATTCCTGATGGTGCTCAGGACTGTGTGTGGTGCTGGGGATTGAACTGGGGTCGGCTGCATTCAAGGCAAGTGCTTTCCCTCTGTATTCTCCCATTCACAGTTCCTGATGCAAAGCTCCCCACCTGGAAACTGACTGTTCGTGGAGTCTACAGGTGTTTCTGGTTACTGGGAATCACCTGGAGGTGCATGGTGATTGGAAGGAATACCAATAGACAGTGGGGCTGAAAGACTGGATCTCAGCGTTGGAAGAGGCCTCAAGGCAGAAGGTCAAATGACAAGGTCACTGATTTTATCAATTGTGTCTAAGTAATGAACCCTCCGTTAAAGGCCAAGAGGAAGGATCCTTTCCTGTCGTGACCTCTGGAGATGTGGGGAGCGTGGGGAGCGTGGGGTGCGTGGTGATGCCCTGGGTGCTTTATAGCCTCTCCCCACACTTGGCCCCAGGCATCTCTTCCATTTGTTTCTGGATAACTTACTGGTGATCCGGTGAGTTCATAGGTTTCCGGAATTCTAAACCTCCTCTAGCAAATTAATCAAACTGATGTCTGTGAGCCCATGGGTGACTTATATGTAGTGGGGAGGAGAAAGATGGTCACTCTCTCCCCATCCACCTCTGCTACCTGGGTCCCAGGGTTACTGGGTTCTTGTCTCGCCTCACAGAAAGGAACTTCAGTAATAGACAAGCAGTGAAGTAAATAGATTTTATTTGGAGGGTTTTTGAAGGTGTGGAGGGAGAGATAGTGTGAGAGAGCGAGTAACGCACTCAAGAGAGAATCTGGGCTTCTCCAAGGGCAGAGAGAGCCCCTAGACACACCCCAGCATTAGACACAAAAGCATGAAAGTCCACATCTCAAGAGGGGAGATGCGGGTGACACATGTGCTCGGGCACCACATGTGCTCGGCCACGTGGGCGCAAGCAGCACATGGGCTCTGGCAGCGTATGCGTGCCCTTCCTTTGTTCAGGGTGGCCTTTATAGGGTGTCTCCAACCTGCCTCCAAGTGAGGCTTTTTCCCAGGTAAAAGTCTGTTGCTAAGGAGGTTACCAGGGAGGTTGGAAGTGGTGATGGTCTTCTTTGGGCTGAATTACTAAAGTTAATCAGGTTAAGGGAGAGGTCCAAGGGTATTCGTGGACTTTCCTTCAAGCAGAGGGGTCCAATCTCCTCAGGGTCTGTTGCTGCTCAAGGTCTTATCCACAGGGTGGATCAGCCTTAGAATTTTCCTCCCAGAAGTTTTGTTGACCAAGTTTCATTGCCGAGAGCCTTTCCCTGTCTATCTGCCTACACCAAAACTTCAAGAGCAGGTACTGGCACCTTCGGTTCCTTTTGCCAATTGGTAAGAGCATAGGTAAGAGGCTGGGGGTGGGGACGTGGAGTAGAAGCCCCGGCCCCTTCCCCGGTGAAAGCTGATTGCAGCTCTGGGCAGATGGCGTCAGGCTGCAGCTTCCCTGGGCTGAGCTCTGAGTTCTGCTGGAGTCGAGATGCTGCTCGGTGTCGGGAAGCTTACACTAACCTGGGAACTGCATCTGGGAGCCTCTACATGGCAACGATTCTAAATCACTTCTACTCGTTCCTGGTTCTCAGGCAAATTTTGTGTGCAGGGGAACTCTAAGGAATTTTTTGACGCCGGCAAGGATGAGAGCGGTGATGTGCACTGAGGGCCATGGGCTTGCGCACTGGTGCAATGATGTGACTTGCGGGGTTGAAGCGGAGAGTTTGATTCCACCCCAGCCCTGTCCTGAGTGTGAGCCTGCATTGATTTATTTATTATTTAAATTTTTTTATTCAATCACCGTGAGATATAGTTAGAAAGCTTTCATGTTTGAGTTTCAGTCATACCGTGATCAAACACCCATCCGTCCACCAGTGCACATTCCTCATCACCAATGTCCCCGGTATCCCCCAATCCCTTCCCACCCTCCCCCTGCAACTATGGCAGACAATTTCCTTCTTATTCTCTTTGGGGTATTATGGTTTGCAATACAGATACTGAGAAGCCATCACATTTGGTCCTTAGTCTACTTTCAGCACACATCTCCCATCCCGAGTGATCCCTCTGATGTCAGTGGGCCCCACGGGTGGCTCATGTGAAGCGAGGAGGAGAAACACAGTCACTTTCTCCCGATCCGCCTCTGCCACAGGGGACCCAGGGGCACTGGGTTCTCGTCTCGCAGAAGGAATTTCAGGAGTAGACAAGCAGTGAAGCAAAACCGATTTTATTTGGAGGTTTTTGAAGGTGTGGAGGGGAAGAGGGGAGAGAGAAAGAGAGAGAGAGAAAGAGAGGGACAGAGACAGAGAGAGACAGAGACAGAGAGAGACAGAGACAGAGGCAGAGAGAGACAGAGAGAGACAGAGAAATGCATTCAAGAGGATGTGGGCTTCTCCAAGGGCGGAGAGCGAGCCCCTACACACACCCCAGCGTTAGACATGAAAACATGAAAGTCCACATCTCAAGAGGGGAGATGCGGGCACCACATGTGCTCGGCCACGTGGGCACAAGCAGCACAATGGCTCGGGCAGCATCTGAGCGCCCTTCCTTTGTTCAAGGTGGCCTTTACAGGGCAGCTCCAACCTGCCCCCACCTGGGCTTCTACCTACGTATAAGGAGGTTACCAGGGGGATTGGAAGTGGTAATAGTCTTTGAATTTCCTTTTCTGGCCTTTTGTTCCTGCAGGAGCTTCTTTTGGGTCTGTTGCTAGCGCCAGGTGAGGGCCTTAGTTCTGTTTTTCCTGTTTTCTGCAAGGTTGGCTTTTGCCATGGCCTTGGGAGGGGCCTTCCCTGTCTACTTTCCTACATCACCTCCACTCATCATTGACTTAGTGGTCCGTTCTCCATCCCAGCTGCCTTCTCCCCCAGCTCGAGAGGGGCCCCGCCTTAGCAACAGCAAGGAAAGGGAGGGCACAGTCGGATGGGGGTTAGAGTCATTGAAAGGCTTCTTGTATTTCCGTTTAGAAAGCAACTTTTATGTAATTGTCCAGATCTGTCTTCTAGGAGACATGCGTTGGAGGAAGGGTGGCGTCCACGCAAAGCGCTAAGGTCAACCAGCACTGAAACAGTCTTTTCTAGTCACCCCTCCAACCCCTCCCTGTTTATATGAGAGAAACCATTTTGCACTGAAATTCAGTTTTTTGTTTAACTAGTTAAATTGCAAGACTGTATCAGGAAGTAAGACCTCAGAGAGACGGGCTGATGAGCCACACAGTGCCGGAGTTAAGAGGACTGCTCAAGCTGTGTCCAACTACAAAGATTCAGTGTCATAGAGCCACCGCATTTGTAACAAAATTCCTCAAGTTGCTCGGTCAATTCTCCTCGGCTTTGTTCAACTTCACCACCTGCCGGCACCACCTTCCTGGTGCAGGCAGGATTCCATTAGGGCTGATCTAATCACAGACCTCCCCTTCGTCCTGCAGCTGCTCCGCTCCTCACCTGGCTCCTCTCCCAGGGTCCTAAAGCACAGTGCCGGGTGCATGCCACAGAGCCCCGCAATAAGAGCAGTATTTAACCATTCTTGGTTGCATTACCACGGGGCTCAACACTCTTGTGCACATCTCAAGGTTATAGAAACTAAAGGCCTATCCTGTTGTACCTGCATAAAGTAAAGACCAGCCAGCAGCTAACATCCAAATATGAATTAAAAAATTTTTTTGTTTTAATAAATCACCATGAGATACAGTTACAGGCTTACAAACTTGCATGATTACATTTCGTCCAAATATGAATTTACTTGCAACTTAATTATTAAAGCAAAAGGTCAGAAAGCTAACAGCTGACTTACAAAAAAATAGATTAAGAAGAGGGTCATTTTAAGCCTTTGAAAATCATGTTCCATCTGTAAAGTAATCAGGTTAGACTGGTTGCCCTGTGTTTTAAGATTGAAGCTTGTTTCTATGAGAATTCCTGGGTAAGAAATGCAAATCACTGTTAGACTTTTTTACATCTTTTCTCTCATCTCCCGCTCACGTATCTGCCCCAGCAGAGCCTTCCAAACCTCAAGCGAAAAATAACTCATTTAAATAATGTGGGTGACCTCATTTGAATAATTTGAGGGAAACTGCAGACAGTTCCCAGAATTCCCATGTAAATTCCCATGCAATGCAATTTGCAATATACATTGGAAACAGAAGAGGGCGCTCTTGGGCAAGCGCCTGATGCCGAGAATTAGAATTTGGCGGTGCTGTATTATGATTAATAAAAGATCTTGGGGGCAATTTTTTGTAAAGCATTTCAGAGCATTGCGAGTCCAGTGGAGTATAATTAAAATTAATGCAGTAGACAAGCACTTTAAAGTATTCTTAATGCCTTGTCTAAAAATGCTGGTGAAGACAATTTTACACATCCCAAAGATTTAAATACCATGCTTATCTCTAAACATTCCCAAGTACTAAAGAGAAGAGAAAAATAGTTTCTACTTTCTCAACAGATCTCAAACCATTTTTTTCCTAACGAGAGTTAATGAACTGTAAATCTGCTTGCTTTAGGAGATTTATAAACTAGAGTGGACCCATTCTGGGGGGACCCGGGAGCTTTTCCTTGTAGCACCAAGGACAACATGGTTCCTAAAAGCTCCGTCTCAGGATTCTCGTAGCAAGAAGCAAGTATGTGCTTCCAGGAGGATATTCCTTGTTACTTTGTCTCAGGGTTGAGAGTTCTTGGTTAGTTCTCAGAAATTAATAGGGCATTGTAAGATGTTCTTATCTTCCTGGGCATGTGGACATTCTGCCCCTCCTTATGCATACAGTTAGAACAATTATTTACAAAGCTTAAATTATGGGAGCAAGTCTTGTTTTTTGGAGGGCCACGCCTGATGCTCAGGGGTTGCTCCTGTCTCTGCACTCAGGAATCACTCCTGGCGGTGCTCGAACAACCGCATGGGAAGCTGCTGATTGAACCCAGGGAGGCCGTGTGCAAGGCAAACACCTTCCCTGCTGTATTATACTCCAGTCCCGCATGAGTGTTGCTTGCAAGTGGTTTCCTAGTAATAGCTCCCACGTTCTTTTTCTTTCCTTTCTTCCTTTTTTTTAAGGGAGAGTCACACCTGTAGATGCCCAGGGCTTACTCCTGGCTCTGCTTGGGCTTGGGGGACCATGTGGGATGCTGGGGATGGAACCCTGGTCAGCTGCATGCAAGGCCAGCCTTATCCACTGTGCTATCTCTCTGGTCCTAGCTTCCATCTTAAATAACAACGGGCTGCCTTGGATAACTGCTACCGTTAAGTGGCCACTTAAATGTGCTCAAATGCGATGTGACTCTGGTTTCAGTTTATCATTTTGCTCATCGTCACATTGTTGTTTATTACTTGCTTCATATGTGCCCATGTTTTTCTTGGTACTGGGGACAAACTATCTCCCAGACAGTAAGTTCCTATTTTTCTTAGGACATATAATAGTGAAAGAAGTCAAATAAATAGATATCAAGTTGGAATCACTTGAGTGGGGGAGAAGAACCAACCGAAGCATCTTTTAGACAGAATCTATTGAGAAGAATGTTTTACACAGATGGTTTGGCCTGAGTCCTCTCTGCCAAGAAGATATTCTAGGAGGGACCTGGAGGATCAAGAGAGGAGCCTCCTGATCACCCTAGGAGGAGGGTGTCCAGCAGAGAAACAGTCTTGGAGAAAGGCCTGGAAGAGGCGCGGAGCTACGGGTTGGCTGGAGCAGAGAGGGGGAGGAGGAGGAGGAGGAGGAGGAGGAGGAGGAGGAGGAGGGGCGGGAGAGAGGAAAGGTCGTGGGTAGGCGAGGGAAGCTAATCAGAGGGGTCTGTGTGCTCCTGCCAAAACTGAATTTGCTTTGATTTCATGAAAAACTTTATTTAGGCACTGTGGTTTACAAAACTGTTAATGATGGTGTCAGGCTTTCAATGTTCCAACTCCAAGCCCCAACCCACTGCCTCATCTGCGTCCCCCACCCGTGACCCAACTCTGCCTCCTTTGCCAACTGATTGTGTGTGTGTAGGAGGGTGGGGGGGGTGAGCCACACCTAGCGATGCTCAAGCCTTATTCTTGGCTCTGTGCTCAGGGATCACTCCTAGAGCTGCTTGGGGGGCCCATATGGGGTGTTTGTGATCAAATCAGGGTTGATTTGATGTGAAAGACAAGTGTCTTTAACCCCTGGGTAATTTCTCTGTAGTCTCTTAGCTCATTAAAATTTATTTTTGCTTATTATGGTTTGGGTCACATTCTTATGCTGTTTTACTGAGTGAGATGGAGGCTGCTGTAAGGGTGTGTGTGTGTGTGTGTGTGTGTGTGTGTGTGTGTGTGTGTGTGTGTGTAAGGGGGTGACCTAAACTGTATTAGATACTCAGATGCTTCTATGGCCACAGAAGGGAGTAATGGCAGAAACAGGGAGGGGAATATTGCATGACCCAGGTGACAGGTGAGGGTCCTGGAGTTGAACGATGGCTGGACTCAGAACATGGCTGCAGTGTGGATCTCATGGCATGGGCTGGTGGGATGCAGCGGACGCTGGGTGTGAGAGAAAGGAGAGAACAAGGCTGGGATCCCATGGTTTTATCCTGCATGAGAAAGAGTTTTTGGTTTATTTGTTATCAGGATCACTCCTAGCAATGTTCAAGGCCTACTCTGGCCTCCCCGCTCAGGAGTCACTCCTGGCCATGCGTGGGGGACCATATGGAGTGCTGGGGTTCATACCTGAGTTTGCTGTGTGCAAGGCAAGCACCCTGCTTGCAGTACTCTCTCCAGCCCCGGGAATGGAGTCTTGAGAAGATGGGGAAGGCTGTTAGAGAAGCAGTTTGGGGGGAGAAATATCACAAATTCCCTTTCTGTGCTAATTCTGAGATGCTTAATAGGCATCTAAATGGGGTCAGCAAAGTAGCCTCGGACTGACCCCCACTCTGAGGGCAGGTAAGAGGGTGAGGCTTGTAGAGGCCTCAGGACTGAAGGCTGTGACAACGGACAAGATCATCTGCATATGACAAGCAAGAATGACTAGAAGTTGTCTGGGAACTGAATCAAGTTTGGAGGCCAAAAAAATAGGACGCCAGAAGACTGACGCTTGTGGATGTCGAGAATAGCAAGCCATGGTCTCAGGTGCGGATGGCTGGGAAGGGAAACTGAGGACTCGAGCTGACTGTGACTTTCATAGCATGGGTCTTGACAGAACGACACGGGACGCTGTGAGCAGACGGCAATAGGACTCTGTGGAGTGACATCTACCCACCTTAAAGGAAGCCCTGCCTGGGCCTTCCCTGGTATTTATTTGGGGTGGGGCCTACCCAGCAGGGCTAAGGGCTCCTCTGGGCAGAGCTTGGACCTGAACCTGGACATTTCACATGCAAAATATGTGCTTGGGCCCTTGAACTAGCTCCATTTTTTTAATCTTATAAATAAGCAATGCCGAACATTTCTTTCTTTTCTGTATTGTCAGCACTTACAGAAAATGGTTCCTTGTCATTTTTTAGCCCCTTGTCATTTGAGTTTTGTGTTGTTTCTGTTCTGGGTGCTTTGATGTGCCAGCTCGTATTTCTTAGGTGTTCTTGTGGAGGCATCACATATTTCAAAAATAAACTCACCCAGCTTCAATCACTTTGTTTTGCTTTTAAGTATTTTTATTATCATTGTTTAGTTAATCTCTACTTGGTCAATGTCATTTCATGTTGGTATGGAGAATCCATTTCAGATTTTGTTATGGAATTCAGATTAATTATGAACTATTAATGAACACCTGGAGATTCCTTTGATAATTAAAAAATATTGAATAATTTAAAAAAAAGTATGTCTGGGGCCAGAGCAATAATAGTAGGAAGGGTTCTTGTCTTGCACATGTGGGTTTGCTCCTCGGTATCCCATGTGATCCCCAGAGCCTGCCAGGAGTGATCCCTGAGCACAGAACCAGGATTAATTCCAGAGCACAGCTGGGTGTGGCCCCCAAACAAAAACAAACAACAAACCAACAAAAGTACAAGCAGAGTCTCAGGGGCCTGCTCAGTGGTGTGAATGAATGCCTGACTCGCAAGCGTAAGGTTTGGAGTTCGAGGCATGGTGCTGCCACATGTGGTGAGCACGGTCTTCATGGCTCTGCTGTGATGCCCAGTTCTTCCAGTGACTTCCACAGCCAGGTGTGTGTGTATGTGTGTGTATGTGTGTGTGTGTGTGTGTGTTTGTGTGTGAGAGCACACAACTAAAAGGGTGC
Source organism: Sorex fumeus (assembly GCF_029834395.1). Lineage (NCBI taxonomy): Eukaryota > Metazoa > Chordata > Mammalia > Eulipotyphla > Soricidae > Sorex > Sorex fumeus. The sequence continues at coordinate 3,215,295 of NW_026606060.1, read as the reverse complement.
TACCTCAGCAACCATCATAAGAAAAAGCTGTGTGAATGCCGAGGCCAGGACGTGTGCCCTTCGGTATGTGTGTGTCTGAGCACACGGTGCCCCGAGAGCACCGCAGCCCCACGTGACCCTAGGGAAACTCAGCCAAGCACGCGTGTGACTTCTGGCCACCAACACTCCCGCAGGGAGGGGCCTGGCCGTGCCTTGCTGCTCAGACTCAGGCTGTGAGTGCATCCCTGTTGCCACCCATAAGCATGTGTCACTGTGGTCCTGGACGCTCTGCCACTTGTGCCCAGTGCCTCACGTGCCTGTGACCCCTGGAGCTGTCACAACTTCTGTCTGCACCAGTCACGTGTGAGGACCTCACTGAAAGGCTGGAGTCTCTGGTGAGCACTGCAGCTACAGAGCAGGACAGGCGAGCATCTCAGTCGGGAGGTACCACAGCCCCAGCCCTGAGCACACACCTGGTCTCAGAACCCGCAGGTCATGTGGGATGTGTACACACCCGACATCTATGATGAGGCTCTGCATCTAACAAGGAGTCGGCTTGTGGGCAGGCTCTGGTGGCTGTGCTGGTGCACGAACCCGAGTCCCAGGGGGCCAAGCGTCACACCGGAATGTGCCAGTGTCGGTCCCCAGCGAGTGGGACTTCCGGTCAGCAGGCCAGTTCCAGCACAAAGGGAGGGAAGGCGGGGGCTCAGCTATTTCACCCACTGTTTCTCTGTCCACCCAACGCTTAGTACTTTGGTTCTTCATTCCAACTCCGATTCGGTGTAATAATACTCTATGTAAAGAGTTGTTTGGTGATTAATAATTAACTTTAATGAAAAATCTCTGCAAATGGAACTTAGCCATTGATTTGCAATGTTTTCTTGATCCCTTCTTGAATTTCAGAATGGAATAAAGTTGAATACGCGTTCATTTTAAAGCTAGGACTCCTCAGGTACAGTAAATGCCTGTTACAGTAAAGTAACCCAACACGACTTACCAAGCAAAAAAAATTACATCTTGCCAGTCACACTCAACTTCACTCTTGTAAAGTTGAAGCCACAAATAGCAGCTTCCGCTGGTCAGATGCAAGGACAAAATGGAAGTATCACGAGTTCTGTTTCCTCAACTTTACGCTGTTTCTTTTAAACTTGGAGTTTAAGCCCAGGACGAGGCAGTAGCGAAGGGCAAGAGGATGAGAGTTGTACTGAGGAAGCTTGAACGATCCTGGTCTATTATGAATTCCCCAAATGATTATGTATTTCTAAGTCTACACGTGTCTTTGGCTCAATTCTATTACCAGCAGTTCTCTAAATTAAATTCCATGTAGAATGTAATGTTTGTTAAATGTCAAGTAATTAAAACTTGCCGATGTCAAGCTTACATGTGCGTTCTTGAAACTCAGCAGTTATTTCAAATCGTATGCCAATATAAATATTGAGGGGAAATTGTGTTACCTAAGACAGCGCTCAGAATTGCCAGCACATGACAGGCTCTTGGGTCAGTTTTTCGGTTGTGTTTGAATTCTCTCGAGACAAAGCATGGTATCATGGGTTGCAGGGGTGTCTTGTCTCTCCCCTCCTTGGCACACACCCCACTGGATTCCTGGAGATTCCCGCTTGTAGAATCTGCAATGATTCAACAGTGAAAGGAAAACTGATGGTGCAGGAGAACATGCCTGAGAGAATTGCAAAAGCGCATCTCAGTAGCCCAGAGAGGACCAGATGTTAATAGAGGGTCATTGAAATGTGAGCACTGACATCTAAATTTCCAGTGCAGGGAGGAAGGCAGGATTCCTGGGCAGGCAGACCATGTATTCCAGGCATTCTTTCTTTCTTTTTTTTTGTCGCCAGAAATAGAACTTTTTGCCTTCCCGGAGACAGGGTGGGGTGGGAGGGGGATGCTATGGGCACATGAGGACCCCAAGGGCTGGCTGATTTTCTTGGGGAGTGTCCTTCCTTGAGTATGCTCTTTACTGGTATTAACGGTGGAGAGTAAATGGTATTAATCCCAAAGAGCTCGTTCTTGTGTGTTTGATCCCAAGTTTATGAGTCTGAGGGAGAATAAAGCTGGGACTTCGGAAGGGCCTTCGAATGAGGGTGGGATGGGGGGGGGTCGTTTCTGCGTATCTGCTCAGGGCTGCATCGGGGGTGCGAGACGGCTGGCGCCTGAGCTCATCCTTTCCTGGAGGATTTTATTTTGATATTTTCACACTGTTCAAAGAGAATTTCACCCAAAGGTCCTCAAGAGCCACGAAAAGGACAGGGAAAGAGCATCTTTGAACAGAGGCATTGTTAAATGCCAAGAGCCTGCCTCTCCAGTGGATAATTTTGAGACAGTCTGAAACACTTTTCAAAGGCTTTGCTAAGTACTCACTGTGGAAAAGGACAGATTCTATATTAAACTCACACTGGGCTGGAGCTGGCCCGGGGTAAAATGCAGGACTCCATGGCTGGAGCCCACGTGGATTGTCTCCCCCACCCAGGGACAGGCCCTTCCCTCCCCCACACCTCCTCAAGTCTCTCAGGATCTTGCCTGTACTTTCTCTCTCTCTCTCTCCCTCTCTCTCCCCTCTCTTTCTTTCTTTCTTTCTTTCTTTCTTTCTTTCTTTCTTTCTTTCTTTCTTTCTTTCTTTCTTTCCCTACCCCCTTTCCCTCCCTCCCTCTCTTCCTTCCTCCCTCTCTCTCCCTCTCTCTCTCCTCTCTTTCTTTCTCTCCCCCCCTCCTATTTGTGATTCATGTCAGGGAAGGGCCAGTGTCACTGACACAGATCCATGTGTTCTCCCATGGACGCTCCTTGTCCACAGTCTCTGCAGTGCTTGTCCCTTCTGCTCCCAGAGGCCTGCCCAGGCCAGCAAGTGCAGGGAGGCTGCTGAGAGCACATTCGCTAGCTGCCTTAGTTCTGGGCCGCAATTCATCTTCTTCTTTGGTTTGTTTTTTGTTCGGGCGCCATACTTGGTGGTGCTCAGGGCTTCCTCCTGACCTGTGCTCAGGGATCACTCCTGGTCGACTTGGGGGACCATATGGGTGCTGGGCTGGAAGCCGGCTCCACCCACAGTTCCACCAGGGTGGCAAACACTCCACCACTGTCCTATTCCTCTGCCCTCTCTTGTCTTTCTGACCAAACCAAATAGCTCTCACTTCCTCCTGTCAGCGTGCTCTCTCCCTCCCTCCCTCCCTTCCTCCTTTTCTCTTCCCCCCTTTCCCTCCCCCTCTCTCACCTCTTTCTCTCTCTCTCTCTCTCTCTCTCTCTCTCTCTCTCTCTCTCTCTCTCTCCTTCATGGCTCAGTGTCTCTTCCCTGGAGACTCATCCCTGCACCTTGTTTGTGCTCATTCTACTGACCTAAGTCCAGGGGTGAGCTCCAGGACGCCTTCTCTGGACCCCATCATCAGGACAGGTTGTCAGTAAATTTTAGTCTGGTCCTATTATATTGTCAAGTGTTTATGTTGCTCTTTCTCCCCTATCTGTTTTGTTTTGGGTGGGGGGTGCAGGTTAGGGCTACTTCCAGCGATGCTCAGGGCGTATTCCTGGCTCTGTGCTCAGAGATCACTCCTGGCGGTGCTCAGGGAACCATCTGTGGCAAGGCAAGGCCCTACCTACTGTACTATTTCTGGCCCATCTTTCTCCCCTACCTCCAAGTTATGCCCTACAAATAGGCTGAGAGTTCCATTTTATAAGTTTAGTCATAAATTCAAATCAATAACACTTAATGAATGCTTTCCATATTGGAGACACTCTGCTAAGAATGCAGAGGGCATGTAAGGATGAATAATAGCTTCAATCCTCAAGAAATTAAAAACCTCTCACGTTTTATAATTATAAATATGCGTTTTGAACACTTACATATATCTTCAAGGGCTTGAAAAGATTAAAATGTTTGTTTTCTAAATTTGATCTAATCTTCTGATATCTGCTGAGAGCAGAGAGGAAGAATCTGTACCGTTTTAGCCCCCACTGCCTGACAGGGGCCTTGTTTTCTCATTTACTCTCCTCTGTCTGATGAAGTAACTTTCTGGCTGGCTGTGTCTGTCTTTTGGAACACTGCATAATGTTCTTTTTGTTTTTTGCTTTTGGGGTCACACCTAGCGGTGCCCAAGGGTTACTCCAGGCTCTTCACTCAGGAATTACTCCTGGCAGTGCTCGGGGGACCATATGGGATGCTGGGAATCGAACCTGGGTCGGCCACTGCAAGGCAAATAACCTACCTGCTGTGCTATCGCTCCAGCCCCTGCATAATGTTCTTGTCTGCTTGTGAAACCGTACCAGGAGGTCAGTTCTGGTCTGGTATTAGCCAACATCAGGATAATATGTACCCCACACAAAAATGGGGAAGCAGGGCTAGATAGTATGGGCTGTAAGGCTTCGCATGCAGCTACTTCTACCACAGGCCTTGTTCCATTCCTGCTGCTGTACACAGTCATCTGTGCACAGCCAGGGGTCACTCGTGAGCACAGAGCCAGGAAGAACTCCTGAGCACTGCAGAGTGTGGTGCAAAAAAGTGAAATAGAATAAAATAAAAAATGAAGGAGTTATTGCTTAATAGGCACAGAGTTCTACTTTTTCATTTTGGAGAATGACGATGGTGCTGATCACACAGTGATGTGAACGGAATTCATGCCATTGAACTGCACACTTAAAAATGGGTAAGATTGGGCTGGAGAGATTGCAAGAAAGTAGGGTGCTTACCTTGCATGGGGGCGAGCCAGGTTCGATTCCCAACATTCCATCTGGTCCCCTGAGCACTGCCAGGAATGATCCCTGAGTACAGAGCCAGGAGGAAGCCTAGTGCACTGCTGAGTTCGGCCCTAAAACAAGAACAATGATTGAGATTGAAAATTTTATGTGATGTGTATTTTATCCCAGTTAAAAAAAATCAGGCCCATCCTAAAGAAGGACTTCACCGATGCCTTGTTGAGAACTAAATTATGTTATCCTACATAATGTATATTTTATAAGTATTCTGGATATAATACATATTTTTAGTGCATAATTTAAAGGTCTTTACTATATTCATAGTGTGTGCAACTATGATCCCCGAGCATTTAAAAACATTTCCATCACTCTAGAAAGCTCCCTCAAGCCCATTTCCAGTCACTCTTTGTTCTCCTGCCAACCCCAGGCAATACCGCTCTGACTTCTTTTTCTGTATGTAGACGTTTGATATGAGTGATCTTCGTTTCTGATTTTCTTCACTTAGGGTAATGGTTCTGAGTCTCATCCAGGTTTGTGCACGTATCAGTACTTTGTTCTTTTTTTGGAACGTGTGTGTGTGTGTTTTATTTACCTAGGTATTCACGGTTGGGCATTTGTGTTCTCTCACTTTACCACAGTTATAAACAGCTACTGTGAGAACTCATGACAATCTTTTCATTTATCTTGAGTGCAATTGCTGGATTCAATGGCAAATTGATATTTAACTTTTCCCTAAGAGTCTTCCAAAGTAATTGCCCAATTGTATCTTTTTTGGGGGGGGGACATCTAGCTGGGGTCTAGGCTCACTCCTGTGCTCTTAGATCTCCTGACAGGACCCAGGGGACTGTTTATGAGCCAGGGACTGAACTCAGGCCAGCTGCATGCAAGTCCAGCACCTTGCCTGCTGTACCATTTCCTCCAGACCCTCATTTGACACTTTTTTTTCATATCCTTGTCAACTCTTGGCTTGTGCCCCTCTTTGTTATCTACTTATTCTCTCTATTTTTCTCTCTTTTTTCTGCCTTCTAGTTCGTTAATTGTACTTTAAAAGAATTTTAATTTATATGTAGCATTTTGGAGTAGATTTACTCATCTTGGTTAGTGACTGTTCTAGATGTCACATTAGACACACATAACTTATCACAGAATTTTTACCTGTTCCATCGAAGGGCAGGAAACTTACTATCTTCCATCCTTTCCCACTAAATTTCAGCACCCCCCATGTCAATGTTAAAACTTTTCTTCAATTGTAAAACACATAAACAATTCCTGAGAAGGAAAGCTTATTATATGTTTTCATGTTTTAATTTTTGTTTTTCTCCTTTCCCTGATATTCTTTTTAAAGAACGTTATTTAAAACAAAGTTTTAAATGTAAAATTTTCAGCAATTTAATGTGGTCCACCCTCTCCTTCTCCATCCCTCAGTAACCAGCGAGTGCTAGCCCACTGTTCTGATTTGCATTTCCTGCTAATCAGTGACGATGAGCACTTTTTCATAAGCCATCTGTCCATCTGCATACCGTCCTTGAGGAAGGGTTTGTTTAGCTCCTCTGTGTTTTGATGACATTATTTGTTCTTTTGTTGTTGAAGTCAGCGATGCTTTATATATGTTAGCTATTCGTCCTTTGTCAATGTACGGTATTTGAATATTTTCACCATTCAGTAGTAGTGCAAAGGAAGAAATTTCTTTAGCCATTTTAAATACCAGCCATTATTTTTTGGTGATAAAACAATCTTAGTTTAATCAATTTTCAATCTGAGAATTTTTTGCTTTTCCCCTTTGTTTCTCAAGGATATTATACTGAGTATGAGGTTTTGTGTGGACAGTCCTTTTCTTCCAGGTTACTTCCTTCTGGTCTCATGATTTTGGTAAATAAATCATCTGTTTTGCTCCCCTTTCCCGATTTTTTTGACCAGAGGATGTCTTTTTCTGTCTGATATTTCTGAGGTGCTTTATCAGGACCCAGTCCAGTATATCATGAGGCAGAAGAGCAAACTGCTGTGTCTTTCTTTGCACCGGGAACTTTCCTAACTGGCCTGTCCTCTTCTTTCCATCTTTCAGCCATTTCTTTATGCTTGTCATATGTGCAATATGCAGAATGTTAAGCAACATTTAACTGATATACAGGAAGAAGTTTCTTTACTTCGTGTTGCCCTATCTTTTCCTTTCCTGACAATTGAAGTACCTAAGATGACACTATAGAATATTCAAAATGCTGGGGTTGGAGTGATAGTACAGTGGGTAGGCTAGGGTGCTTACCTTGGATGAGGTTGACCCTGGGTTTGATCCCCAGAACCCCATATTGTCTCCTGAACTCCCCAGGGATGATCCCTGAATGCAGAGCCAGGAGTAATCCCTGAGTGACCCCCTGACAAAAGAAAACAAAAGAATATTTAGGATAAACTGACTTCATAAACTGAGGCAAATAGGAAATAAAATAAATACAGTTATTGTGGATTCAAAACTGATTTTCTCCAGATTGTGCTCTAACTTTCACTTTACAGGGCTTTATCTCAATTTTCTCTAAGCAGAAACATAGGTTTTAAAATTAACTGGAGACAACAGACATTATCATTGCTAATACTTCATGTTCATGTATGATTATACATATTGTGATTAAAGAAATGCAAATAGAATCATTTGTTAAGTAGGACATTGCTGAATCTTCAAGACACTGATGAGAATCTTGAAAAGGTATTCATGGGGAAAACTGTGTTTGAAACCATCTTCCATATTTTGTGTGAGTTAATGATAATCACTACTTTTCATCTGCACATAATGTATGTATCTCTTTAATATCATAAAAAAATTGAAATAGGCAGTACATGTGGTCATGAACAGCTTCCGCTCTATCCTGAGGTTCCTTATTGGCCTTCCCATTGTGTTACATGGTCCTTTGAACTGGAGTTTTGTTTGCCAGTGGGGAGGGCGGGATTCACCATGGTATAACAGAATTTGATGTTCAAAGAATGTAAGTTCATTTTTACTGTTGTATTAGAAAATGGAAAATGTTACAAAAAGTGCAGAGTATAAATAAATCAGAGCCACCAACATTGTAACCACATCAGAGCTATAAGGTGAGGCAGAGATAATCTGGATTTTCATTTCCTGGAAGATGTGAAGGATGAAAAACAGCAGAGAAACACAATACAGCTGGGTTTAGTGCATTGGTTGCAAAATGTTCAGAAACTAATTATGAATATTTGCAGGCTTAAGCCATATGCTCATAGACCAACTTGTATTTTTATTACTGATAAATACATTATTAAGAGTCTATAATTCTGAAATATATTACTAGAGTCTACACATCTGAAATTACCTGTTTTCGACTATAAAATTAAGTGTGCAAAGGATAATGAGGTATCTGTAAAATACATTTTTCACATTCTTCTTCTGAATAAGAACTTTCACAGATAGCATCTCTTCTCAGTATAGACAGAGTTAATTTTTCTTAACTTTTGTAATGGTGTCATAGAATCTTCAGGCAAATGTAATGAGCACATACAGAGAGCAAATAAATTAATTGACTTAATGGTTAAGATTTGTGCCAATGTCACAAAGATTGGCAATGCTTTCATTAAATATATATATATATATATATATCATAGTCTATAAACAAAGTAAGAAAAAATGGAAACTCTGATGCTCTGACCTGGGATAAGTCCTTGGGAAAGCTTTCTGTTTGTTGCAGGTATCATTTTAAAGAGATTCATATATTCAAAAGAGGACCAAAGCTCAGCACGTCTCTCTCTCTCTCTCTCTCTCTCTCTCTCTCTCTGCTTTTTGGGTCACACCCGGTGATGCTTAGGGCTTACTTCTAACTCTGCACTCAGGAATTACTCCTGGTGGTGCTCAGGGAACTCTATGGGATGCTGGGGATTGAACCCAAGTAGGCCGTGTGCAAGGAAAACGCCCTCCCTGCTCTACTACAGCTCTGGCCCCAGCACATCTCTTTTTTTATTCTCTGTTTCCTAACGCAAAAATAGTCACCATGAAATTGCCTTCCTGAGGCTTTGGGGTCTTGAAATTTAGGTTTTTAGCCTCAAAAAAGAACGAGAGCTTTGTGCATGCAACAAACTTCCCCTCTGAATTGGAAAAATTGACAAAAGAAATGTGTCAATTCCTTGACTCTAATGCTGGCCTGTGTAATGACAACTGTGGTCAATACTAGACAATACAAGTCTCGAAGATTTCTTTAAAAGCTTTTCAAATACTTTTGTGACTGATGAGGGCATTCAAGAAGACTTCAAACGGTAAGATTACACAGTGGGATAAGGAAGCCTCGGTGAGTCACCGTGCAGAGCTTGGGCCCTATATTCATTATGCTATGTAACAAATTACCCACAAATGTAGCGGCTTGAAACAATCGATATTTATCACTTTACACAGTTTTAAGGACGGAGGGGGGGTGGTTCTGATTCAAGGTTTCACCAAGGGACAGATTGACAGCTGTCAATTTGAAAGCTCAAATTGCAGAAGATCAAATTCCCAGTTTACTCAAGTGACATCTGCAGCCTCTCACCTTGTGGTTGGGGCCGCAGCTCCTTCCTACACTGGTTTTTCCAATGGCTAAGCTTCCCCTTGTCCTGGAGCTGTTCTCTCCAGAATATGTGGCCTAAGATGACACAAACAAGGAAGCCGTAGTCACTGAATCTTGGGAGATTGCAGTGCACTAGCAATTACTTCATTCTCTCAGTTACTCAGACAAATGGTCCTACATTGTGGGAGAGAACAAGGCGAGTGTGTGAATACCAGGAAGAAGGACTCTAGGCCTTATTTGGAAGTTGGCTCCATGACACACCCAGAGCTGCATATTGGGTACCTCCATGCCTCTGGTTAAAGGCTAATGGTTCTGTGTGTCACTAGTATTGTTCAAAACTATAAGCCTACATATGGAATGCAAGTTGGAACAGATTAAAAGTGGCTAAAAGGTCTCTGTCAAAATTAGATGTTCTCTCCATCAGTGGTTTCTACTATGGCTACCAAGGAGTTCAGTGAAAGGCTCACATTGTATGGAAATCAAGGCCCAGATGCAATTTTAAAAAGTTACATAATTTCTAGCCCCAGAAGAGCAAACCATATAGTGATGCGATATAAAACAATATGTCCCTCAAAAAGGTGATTCCTAATTCTATGTACTTAAAAGTTTTAAACTTGGCTATTAAAAAGATGTGGGGCCAAAAATAAAAATAAAAAAGACCTTTTCAGCTTTCTTATTTTTCAGTTTGAATAATTTAATTGGATTTAAAAATATCAGTAGGAATCAATGACTGCTTTTAGCTTTTCTATTTTGGGTGAGAGAGTTCACTTTGAATACTTCTGGTAGTAAATTACCGCGTAGAGATATAATCATTAAAAATTACTATGTAAAAGTATTTGCTTTTCTGGAAAGGAAACTTCAGAGTTTTCAGTTTAGAATGTATAAATTAGGTGCCTGAAACTCAGAAACCCTAAGTGCCTGACCCAGACAAAGCAAACAGATTGGTAGGGTACAAATAACCCCACTGAACTTACACAGACAAATAGCCAATTAAAAACCCAAGAAGATTTAATCATTAAATCATGGAGCCAGCTCCTTAGGTCAGGGAGCGTTCTGGAGGCCACGCCGACTGTCGCAAAGGCAGAGGCTGCCCAGTGGTCGGCGCCTCTGAATTTCTAATTGGGTCAGGAGGTGCTGATTTTTGCCTTCGGAGGCCGGGTATTGGGGTGGGGGTGGGGGCACTGACTTTGTCTTAGCTGCGAGTCTCCACCCTGGCTTCACACGTTCGCTGGGGTGAGACCCAGACGCCTCCCCTCGCTCTCCAGCTGATTCCCATGTGCGGCGGGTCCCGCCTGAGCACACCTGGGCCTCGTCAGGGCGGCAGGTGCCAGCCGCGTCCTGACCCCCTCCGCCTCCCTCAACAACCCCGGCCGGGACACGAGGCTTTGAGCCTTGAGACCCTTCCAGAGGATGCTGGCGCTGCTGTCCGTGCCGTGCGAGGCACCTGAGAAAAGCTGAGCCCTTGATGCATGCAGAGGATGCGTAAGTGTAAAATAGAGGCGATCTGTTTGCATATTAACCGACGCTCTGCTGCAAGGAGTGGAGCCCGATGCCCGGCGAGGACGGACACGGCGGTGCCCCCTTCCCTGACCCGCAGCGCTGCACTGTGCGGCCTGGCATGCTCCTTCCGCCCCACGCCCGCACCCCGCAAGTTTCCCACTTTTATTTCAAGGACCGAGAAAACAAACGTCTTCCAGCGGAAGGTGAAGGGCGGAGGGTCCGGGCGGACTTTGCCCGGGCTGGGGGCCTCTGCCCGCCCCGCCCTCCGCGGCGGCGTCGTTACGCGGGTAACGTGCAGCGGGCACCGGGCACGACGTTGGGAGCGCGGCGGGCGCCACCTCCGGGCCTCGTGCCGCGTCGGCGCCAGGGACGGGCTGGGCCGCTGGCATGGCCTGTGCCAACCCAGTGGTAAGGAGAGCGGCCTCTGCTCGGGGGGCTCAGCAGCCACCAGCCCTGCCCCGGGACAGGACTGGCCTCGCCGACCTCTCAGCTGGGGGAGGGACAGCGCCGCAGGGGAGGGGTTAGAAGGTGGTGGGGATGCGGTGGCCTCCACCTCCCCCGTGTGGCCTCCACCTCCCCCGTGTGGCCTCCACCCTCTCCCGTGTCACCTCCACTTTGTGTGTCACCTCCACCTTCACCCTCTGTCACTTCCACCCTCCCCTCTGTAATGTTCACCCTCCCCTGTGTCACCTCCACCTTCCCATATGTCATCTCCACCCTCTTGTATCACCTCCACCCTCCTCTGTGTCACCTCCACCCTCCCCTGTGTCACCTCCATCCTCCCGTGTCACCTCCACCCTCCCCTGTGTCACCCGCACCCTCCCTTGTGTCACCTCCATCCTCCCCTGTGTCACCTCCACCCTCCCCTCTGTCATGTTCACCCTCCCCTGTGTCACCTCCACCCTCTCCTGTGTCACCTCCATCCTCCCGTGTCACCTCCACCCTCCCCTCTGTCACGTTCACCCTCCCCTGTGTCACCTCCACCCTCTCCTGTGTCACCTCCACCCTCTCCTGTGTCACCTCCACCCTCTCCTGTGTCACCTCCACCCTCCCCTCTGTCACGTTCACCCTCCCCTGTGTCATCCTCACCCTCCCCTGTGTCACCTCCGCCCTCCCCTGTGTCACCTCCACCCTCCCCTCTGTCACGTTCACCCTCCCCTGTGTCATACTCACCCTCCCCCGTGTCACCTCCATCCTCCCATGTCACTTCCACCCTCCCCTCTGTCATGTTCACACTCCCCTGTGTCACCTCCACCCTCACCTCTATCACCATCACCGTCCTCTGTGTCACCTGTATGTTTGGGAAGTTCACTGATGACTAATTTTAGGGTGGGTGTCACTCAGGCCGGGTTGTAGTGTTTACTGTAAGGACGTACGGTTCCTGCGGCCCCACCACACGCCTTCAGAGCCGCAGCTTCAGTTCCCATCCTTACCCGGTTTGTGCTTGAGACTGGTTGCAGACTCCCGCCCAGCTGGCAGAGCCCCAGTGTTCTCCCGGCAAGAGGGCCCGGCCGCCCAGCCAGAATTGATGGGCAAGGGAGACCTTCTATTAATTTTAAATTTAAATACTAAGGCTTGAAATGAAAAGAAATCAAGGTCTCCCCTTTATATTCGGTTATCTCTGATCTCATATTTGGTGACGCTCCTTGTGCTTGTCAGGATAATGTTATTTTCATGGATCCCACATGCGTGCATATGAGACTTCTCAGGCCCTTCCAGGATCAGGTTTTAGGTCCATTCTCATCATGTGTGTTTATTTATCCTGTTAATGTGTTTTAAGATGTGTAAGATACGTGTGACTGACTCTGAGCTTACCATGTATGCCATTTGATGGTGAAATCCAAGGGTGTGTGTGTGTGTGTGTGTGTGTGTGTGTCAGTTTGGCTTTTAACTTAGAGGAGAGATTAAAATTTATCTTCTGGGATATATGCTGTTATAATAGAGATGACAGGGTAAGCGCTACCAAGGCCAGCTATAATCCTAGAAGAAAGAGTGTTTGATACCGACTTTGCTTTTGAAAATTTCTTCTAATGGGTTATTTTTGACACTGCTATTAATACTCTGAAGATCTTAAAGGCCTTTTTCACCCAATGAGGTTTTTGTTTGTTTGTTTTGTGATCATACTAGCTGGGACTAATATTGAAGCATTGATATAGGATGCCTTTATCAGAGTAAATGTTTTAGAAGAAACTAGAATGCTACAATTTTTATTTTGGACCTGATTAAGCAGTATGAAATAAGAATAATGATTTCTGTCTTTTTTTCTTTTTGGGTCACACCCAGTGATGCTCTGGGGTTGCTCCTGGCTCTGCACTCAGGAATCATTCCTGGCAGTGCTTGGGGGACCATGTATGATGCCAGGAATTGGACCTGGGTCAGCTCCATGCAAGGCAAACGCCCTGTTATACTATTGCTCCGGCCCCCAGTGATTACTGTTTTGTCCTTCCTTCCTTCCTTCCTTCCTTCCTTCCTTCCTTCCTTCCTTCCTTCCTTCCCTCCCTCCCTCCCTCCCTCCGTCCCTCCCTCTCTCCTTCCCTCCCTCCCTCCCTCCCTCCCTCCCTTTCTTCCTTGTCATTTCTTTTTTTATTGAAATTATATATATTTATTTACATATACATGTGTCTATGTATATATGTCTCTGCTTAACACATCAAAATATGATTAAAGTATTTTTAAATTGCTGGTTAATTTTTTTTATTCTAAAACAGGTAATTACAATCACTTTTTAGTTTAGATTCCTTTAAAGATAGATGGAGACAATTATGATATGGGGGAACTAGAGAAAACATATTTTCAGTACTCCAAGTATTACTGGGTTATGATATTTTGAAAGATATAATGTAGAAACAATCTTGTGGTTACTACCTAAATGTTTTTTTCTCCTTTTATTTATTTATTTATTTATTTATTTATTTAATTTATTTATTTATTGAATACATCATGGGTAGCTTGCTAGGCTTTGCCGTGCAGGCAAGATACTCTCGGTAGCTTGCCGGGCTCCCGAGAGGTGCGGAGAAATCGAACCTGGCTCAGCCGGGCCGGCTGCATGCAAGGCAAACGCCCTACCACTGTGCTATCGCTCTAGCCCAATTTATTTATTGAATCACTGTGGGAAAAGTTACAAAGCTTTCAGGTTTAAGTCTCGGTCATGCAAATATCAAACACATTTCCCTTTACCAATACTTATTTTTTACCACGAAGAACCCCAATAAATCCCCCCTCCCAACCCTCCCAATGCATGTGAGGCGGATGAATTCTAGTTAACACTCTTATCTACTTTGACTAGATTCATTGTTTCGACAAAAGATGCACCATTATTATTTAGAGTTTACACCACCAAATCAGACATGCTGAAAAGGCATTGTGAAATAATTTGTTTTCTATAGCTGGTCACAAGAATCAAACGATTCTTCTTTGGATTTCTGGTATTTTACTTATTATTAACCCTGGAAGTATTTCTGCTGAGAGTCAGATAGTTATGAGATTGGTTTCTGTGCTCTGGAGCCATGGCCGTGCCAGAGAGCCACTCATGGAGGGGCAACTTGTGACCTTGGTAGGGCGTGAAGGATGAACCGGGAACGCCCCCCTTCCCATGAGGTTTCAGTCACCCCATCATGACCGGCTCATACCTGGCTTTCCACAAAGCTCCCAAGCGGCTGCCATCTTTCTTTCCAGAGGGAAAAAGGTGGAAGGGACCAACACCCTTTCCCCTCCAGGCAGGCATGGTGGTGTGGATTAAGGCATGGTCCATTCACTTTTCTGCTGCAAGCCGCTGGGCTCTGCATTAAGTCCTTGTGCTTCTGGACCCATGGCCGTGCCGGAGAGCCACTTGTGGGGGCAACTCGTGACCTTGGTAGGGCGTGAAGGACGAGCTGGGAACACCCCCCTTCCCATGAGGTTTCAGTCACCCCATCTTCCTTGTCATTTCTTATCAGTGAAACTTTCACTAGGTTAATATTATTACAACACTAGGTTAATAACTTATAACTTACAACTAGGTTAATATCATTACATTTTGAAGTGGGGTGGAAGTAAAACATAATTCACTTGGAAGGGCTGAGCTTATGAACTAGGTCTGTATTTCTAGATGTGACCAATATTCAATCTGGGTAGGAATCTGCTCTATATTATTAACAGGGCATGCTTTTCTCAGGGAGAATTTTAGGATGTTATGTACTATATAATGTGTTCATCTAGTTTCTTAGAAAACTTATTCTAGTGTAATTGTATATTTAGTTGAGACAGAAACTTCCTTGGTTTTGTTTTTGGGCCACACCCAGTGATGCTCAGTGCTCACTCCTGGCTCTGTCCCCACCATCCACCTTATGCTGGGCAGGCTAGGAGCCAATGGGGTGGTTGAGATAGAATCTGGCTAGGCGTTTTGCAAGGCCCTACCACTGTACAATCTCTCTAGCCTCTGACACTGTATTTTGGAAGTGGATTGGGCTTTAGTTATTCTGTTGTGGACCCCAGTCTTATGACTTAGAATTTTTTTACATTTTTGGGAATAATACAATGAACTCTAAGACAGCTCCTTTGGCCTTTCTGAGAAAACTTCAGATTGCAAAGTGTTCATTTCCACTTGTCTTAAATTTTTTCCCCCTTCTCATTGGAATTGGGGAGGTTAAATACTGACAGTAGTCAAACGACATAGCAGTAATCAAATAAATTTAACCATACATCTTAATGAGATTATTATCTCATATTTTATTGTCACCTCCTAGCTCAAATTTGCCAATAGATAGACTATAGGTCTAAAGCTAACACAGTTTGTAGAAAACAAAGATTGTACTTGGAATAGGTTGTTTTTAGTAAAAAATTTTTTGAGTGGTTTTTCTTCATAAGATTAGAAAGTATGCATTACATATTTTTTTTAAAGATGAAACGCCTGCAAACTGGAGAGTGAAAAACTTTACCAATTGCTTTTTTGTAGCCTAAACTCTATAAATCTGTTATTGAAGATGTTATTGAAAGAGTGCGGGACCTCTTTGCTGAAGAAGGTGTAGAGGAGCAAGTCTTAAAAGACTTAAAGCAGGTTTGTAATAGCATAAATTTATATTTGATTCTGTTGTTGTTTTCATCTTGAAAAAAGTTAAAATTATAGTTTTAATTATTTAATTATATTTAGTACTACCCTTTCATTGTGTCCTCAGCCAACAATTTGATTTAAAAAGACAAAAACCATTCTAATGCTTTTTTTTTTAAATAAATTTTTTTCCCCCTGCAGCTCTGGGAAACAAAGGTCTTGCAGTCTAAAGCAACAGAAGACTTCTTCAGAAATAGTGTCCATTCTCCTTTGTTCACTCTCCAGTTGCCACACGGTTTGCACCAAACATTGCAGTCATCAACAGGTTGGAAACAGGAACTGAGCACTATTTGAATCTTCAGAACAAATTCTTATTGGGTGGTAACTTTTAATGTGAAAGGGTAATATTCTTAAGATGCGAGGGCAGGAACCTCAGGATCACTACTATTAAATGGACAAAGAATAAATCATCCCCTAGAATTATTTTTATGGAAAGTAGATTATGTACACTAGTTGCTTTTTCAGTGTTCAAGTCCACAAAGTTGGAAGAATCTGACTCTAGAGAACAAGTTGTATAGTGTGGGGTTATTTGGAGAATCCATTGGTGAACTGAGACAACTTGATTGTGTTTAGTCAAGGAATAGATGGCCGGCACTGCCGAAGGTGAGGGCGTGTGATACTTCAGCTCTTGTTTTCTATGCACAACATACTTCTCTTATTGTATAAAAGTAGAAAAGTAGAATGAAAAGTTGACCAGATTATGGAAGTTATTCAGACTACATTTGGCTTCCTATGATGACAATGGGCTGGAGCGATAGCACAGCGGTAGGGCGTTTGCCTTGCATGCAGCCAACGTGGCCGACCTGAGTTCGATTCCTCCGCCCCTCTTGGAGAGCCCGGCAAGCTACCGAGAGTATCTCGCCCGCACGGCAGAGCCTGGCAAGCTACCTGTGATGTATTCGATATGCCAAACACAGTAACAACAAGTCTCATGATGGAGACGTTACTGGGCCCGCTCGAGCAAATCGATGAACAACGGGAGGACTGTGACAGTGACAGCGACAGTGATGATGATAATGGTAGCTAAAAATTATCTTTGTATTTGAGTTTATTCAATCTAGGCATCTGCTTTTAAGGAAATTCTTCCTTCTTCCCTCCCTCCCTCTCTCCGTTCCTTTCCTCCTTTCTCTCCCCTCCCTCCCTTCGTTCCTTTGTTTCTTCCCTCCTTCCCTTTCTTCCTCTTTCCCCCTTTCTCTCCCTACCTCCCTTTTTTCATTATGCTTGCTCTGTACTTAGGGATCACTCCTAGTGGGGCTGGGGGACCATGTAGGATGTTGGGGATTGAATCTAGATTAGCACATGCAAGACAAGTGCCCTCTATCTCTCTGACCCCTAAGGAAAATATTTTCACATATTATGTATGTCAGTTTAAACTGGAAAATATTAGCTAATAAATAAGAAACCAATATTGTTAATTTTTCTATCATTAATACCATATTTACTTTTTTCAATTTGAAAGCAGTCATTTATTAACTGACCAGATTATAAAAATATGGAAGATACCTTAGTTCATCCGTCTAATTGTCCAGTTGATCTGATCTTCTCTGTTGCCAGCATCTCCACCTTCTACAAAATGGGTGGTCTTTTTATTCATCCCACCCCGAGGAGAAGATAATTTGAAGGGCCAGAGGAAGTTGTTTGCCTCTTTGAAGTGCTTTCTAACAGTATAGATCTCATGAATCAGATCCTCCATGCAGACAATGCCATACTTACCCAGAGTTTGGGTGATCAGTGCATTATCCGTTAGGGCAATTCGCTTCTTGTGGATTTTGCCATAACCACACTTGTAGATCAATTTATTTACTGACTTCAGGTTTGGGTACCCCCATGCAATATAGGGTTCCACGATCCTCAGCATGTTAAACAAAGTCTTGTTGAGTTTAACAAAGGTACCATTGAAGATCTGGCGAAGGCAGAGAAGCTTCAGCACCTTTCAGACCTTGGGGCTCACACCATTGATACCTCTGATTCTGATGACAAAAGCCAATTTGGGTTCCGCAGGACATAAAAGTTGCCAGCTTTTCTTGCCGTCCTAGCCATGCGAATCTCTGACATGTACATCTGCCTATACTCCTTGTGATAATGCTTGACTTTTTCATAGATCAGCTTCCTTCTTGCCTTTTGAAGCATCTTTTTCTTTTTTTTTTTTAAATTTTTATTAGTGAAACACCATGAGGTACAGTTGTAGACTTACAAATTTTTGTGCTTGGGTTTCAGTTATACAATGATTGAGTACTCATCCCTCCACCAGTGCCCATTTTCCACCACCATGGATCCCAGTATCCCTCCCACCCCCCACCTCCCTCCCCCTTCCCACCCCACCCCTGTGGCAGGGCATTCCCTCTTGTTCTCTCTCTCCTTTTGGGTGCTGTGGTTTGCAAAAGAGGCATTGAGTGGCAATCATGTTCGGTCTAAAGTCTACTCTCAGCACGCATCTCCCATCCTGGGAGGATCCTCCCAACACCCTTTATTTGGTGCTCCCTTCTCTATCTGAGCTGCCTTCTCCCCCAGCATGTGTGGCTGGCCTCCAAGCCATGGAGTAAATCTCCTGGTACTTATCTCAGCTATTCTTGGGTGTTTGTCTCCTGTTTTGTTACTTTATATTCCCCAAATGAATGCAATCTTTCTATATCTGTCCCTCTCTTTCTGACTCATTTCACTTAGCATGATACTTTCCATGTAGTACCACTTGTATGTAAATTTCATGATTTCATCTTTTCTAGCAGCTGCATAGTACTCCACTGTGTAGATGTACCAAAGTTTCATTAACCAGTCATCTGTTCTTGGGCACTCGGGTTTTTTCCAGATTTTGGCTATTGTGAATAGTGCAGCAATGAACATAGAAGCGCAGATGTCATTTAGACTGTAATTTTTTGCCTCTCCAGGATATATTCCCAGGCGTGGTATTGCTGGGTCAAATGGGAGCTCAATTTCTAATTTTTTGAGAATCGTCCATACTGTTTTCCAAAAGGGCTGAACCATTCAGCATTCCTACCAGCAGTAGATGAGGGTCCCTTTCTCGCCACATCAATGCCAACACCGGTTGCTTTTATTTTTTTGGATGTGGGCCAGTCTCTGTGGTGTGACAGTGATCAGAATACAAAGACAGTCTACAGAATGGGAAAGGATATTTACCCAATACCCATCTGATAAAGGGTTGATATCAAGGATATACAAAGCACTGGTTGAACTCTACAAGAAGAAAACATCTAACCCCATCAAAAAATGGGGTGATGGAATGAACAGAAACTTTCCCAAAGAAGAAATCTGAATGGCTAAAAGGCACATGAGAAAATGTTCTACATCACTAATCACCAGGGAGATGCAGATCGAAGCATCTTTTGAGCAAACTTCTTTCTCAGGCGCTTGATCTTCAGCTCTGCAAAATTCTTTTGCTTTTTCTTCAGGGTTTCTGGCACATCAGGAAGCTTCTTTTTCTTCTCTCCAGCGGCCGCTGCTGCCGGCTTAGCAGGGAACTTCTTTTTCTTCTCTTCTTCGCCTTCCATGGTTCCAGTCGGGAAAGAGCATACCTTATTTACTTTAGATAATTACATTTTATGTTATTCTAATGTTTGCACAAAGTAGCATAAAATTTTGCAAATATAGTATAAAATACATATGTATGTATTTATGCTAACAGACACATTGCCTGTCTGTCCTCCCATTGTTCATCGATTTGCTCAAGTGGTCCCAGTGACGTCTCCATTTTGAGACTTGTTGTTACTGTGCTTGGCATATGGAATACATGATGGGTAGCTTGCCAGGCTTTGCTGTGCGGGCGAGATACTCTTGGTAGCTTGCCGGGCTCTCCGATAGGGGCAGAGGAATCAAACCCAGTTCGGCTGGGCTGGCTGCAAGCAAGGCAAACGCCCTACCGCCTTGGTATTGCTCCAGCCCTGCTAACAGACACATAACACACATTCTTTATGGACAGATACAAACACACAGATACAGATTTGATGTGGTTAGCTGAGAATCAGCAAGACGTGAGGATTAGATTTTGAATTAGATTGTCAGTAATAACCGAATTGTTCATTACAACTTGGAAAGAGCCACATGTCAGTGATAAAGGACAAAGCAAAAGAAAATAGTAAGGGAGTTAGTAACTCTTCTAAACAGAAATGATAAATTATAGCAATTATCATTTGTAGAAATGAAATAATTATCATATAAAACTGGTACATAATACTGTGCTCATTAAAAACAATTTTACTCTGTAAGAACTAACCATTACAGACACTTTTTTTCATGACAAATTGATACACCACTAGATAACATTGAGTCATTTTTCATCAACTTTTGGATATTTTGGCTATGCTTTTGTTTTTAAGTTTAGTGTTTTCTTAGGACACTTATTTGTTTAACATTTTCCTGACAATAACATTTTTAAAAAATTTATTACTATTGACAGACTCATGGACTTTAAAATCAAAAGTGGCTTGGAGATGGTGGGCGTGGAGGGTGACATGTTTGTCTTTTGTCCAAAACATCCTTAGCACTTCTCATGTTCTTGGTTATTCAAAATTGCAGTACTTGATCTTACCACAAGATGGTAATATGGTCAGTGATTTAACTCACAAAATAGTCTTGCAGCTAATATCTAGCCTACTTTCACCTCATGCTTTATTCTTATTTTCTGTCTTAGAAGTTAGAATAATAGAAATAATTATGTTTAAACAAGACAGTTTTTCTCTTTATTCTTTTCAACATCGTTTATAATGAAGTGGTTTAAGAAGTACGTTTCTCATTTAAAAATGCATCATATGGCCTGTTCCTATTCCTCCTCATTCTTAGGTTCCCAGAGATTCTTGAAGTAAATAGCTGTATAAAATCGAAGCATTTAAAAATTATATCATTTTATTGTGTGCCTTCAGAAGCCTGATTAGGGTCGGAGCATTAGCTCACAGGCTGCAGCATATGTTTTGCATGCAGGAAGCTGGGTCCAGTCACTGGCTACCACCACAGGGTCCTCCACTCCCACCAGAAGTGCCCCCTGAGCACTGAATTTGCAGTAGCCCCTAAGCAGCACTGAGTGTGGCCACTCTTCCCCGCCCTCATAAGCATCTGTAAAATATCCTAAAAATTATTTTCTTTATCTGAAGTTGCTAACACTTCTGGGTCACAGAATCCCTTTTTATTTTTTAAAATAGAGGACTTTTAAAAGCTTTTTTTATATGTTTTGTTTATTATTATTTTAGTCTGGGGCCTGACTATGCTCAGGTTTACCCCTTGCTCTGTGCTCAGGGATCATTCCTGAGAGTACTGGGGGGACCACAAGGGGCCAAGGGATTGAACCGGGGCCTCATACAAGGCACTATACTCTGCCTCCAGTCCCTCTTATGTATGTTTTATATATGTTTACATATGTTTCAATATATATATGCTTATATACATTTGCCTTATCTAAATTTTTAAGTTGGTTGATTAAATAATTTACACATAAAGTTAGCAATTTAGCATAATAACATGTTTGCTAAAAAAAACCAATTCTGCCAGAAAAAATTTATGAGCACATAATGAGAAAATCTTTTAAAAAATGAGAAGATGGCATTGTTTTTACTTCTCTGCAGATCTTGATAAGTGTCTGGGTTTATTGAAGACAGCTGGATTCTCCTCTCTATTTCTAAATTCAATCTGTTGTGATATGTTGTTTTGGCTAAAGTATACGAGGAAAATTTAGCCTCCCACAGATATATAATTGGAGAAGGGGGGAATATTTTAAGAGCGTTTTTGGGATAATTTGATACTATGCTGAAACTCAACTGGTGGTGAATGGTAAGTGTCTGAGAGGTCAGTGGCGAAGTGGACTCTGAAACAGCATCAGTGTGATTTTAAAAGTGATGTTAAGATTCACAGGTTCTTCTTGCACTTTGGAGGACTCTAGCCTACGAGTAATTTTATATTGTGTCTTGGACACATTGAAAATACCATTCTCTTGAGTTATGCAGTTGCCAACATTATGTATTATAATATAAAAATATTCATGGTAGGGCCATACAATTCATCACTAAAGAGTTTGTATATTAGAATATTGAGCTCACTCTTGGATATGATTCAAATTTCTGCTTTAAGCTTAAATTCTATTAATGATGAATAAATACTGCCTGGCTCTTTTCCTTGGAGTGATAGTATACTAGGTAAAAATAAAAGTCTGCCCAGTACCTAAATCTGAATAGCCATAATATTGGCCTGTTACTTGTTTTTTGGATGGGAGTTGAGGGCACAGCTGCTGGAGGTCAGGGCTTACTCTTGACTCTGCTCAGGAATCACTCCTGGTGGTACTCAGGGGACCCTAGGGGTGGTGTTGGCTGCACGGAAGGCAAGTGTCTTCCTCCGGTTCTTTGTCTTCTGGGCTGTTCTTTCAAGTAATAGCAGTGTTTCTTGACAAGAGCCCAGGTCAGCTCCCAAATTCAACATCACGGTGCTTTCTTTCCTATTTCCTTGCACTTTTGTTTGCTGCAGAAATGCTTCACGTGTTCCATTTCATCTCATAGAAAATTAAAATGTGTATTTGAGCATTGTGTTTCAGCAACACAAATTCTTATGGTTACATGATGGAACTTGAGTAAAATAGCTTTGTTGTCACCATTTTTTCTTTTACTGTGAGTAGCAGTAAAGAATAAATACAAAGAGCAGCACTAAGCTTTGACTGCTGCCTTAATTCAGGCTAAGATGCTTTTCAGTTTTACTCACCATTTCTTTGTGTCATCAGTGAAAATGTCAACAAAATAGAGCTCAGATTAGTAAGAAATGAAAAGGCATTTGTTTTCTCTGTGGTATGAAAATAGTTTTGACCTCAAGAACACAGTGAAAAGGTCTTGGGGACTCTTCCAGTTTTGCACACTGTTTTGAGAAATCTGATCTAGTTTTTGGTGACCATCATTTTAATCCATTAAAAATTGTTGTGGGGGCCACACCTGACAGTGCTCAGGGGCCACTAGGGTCATTGCCCACATGGTCAGAGGTCCTGGAGTCATGGACATTGATTGAACCCTAAGATCTTCAACATCCAAAGCGTCTGCTCCGTTATTTGTGTCACATCCTCTGTAATACACTTTTAAAGGAGATTCAGTAATATTCACTGGTTATAGGATTTTGATCTTCCTCCCTTTTTTTAATGGCTTGATAGGTCATTTCTAACACAAAATAATATGCCATTGATTGGATGGACTGGTTTATTCTTTCACTGAAGAACATCTTGGTTGCTTTGGGGCAATTTTAAATAAGGCTAATATCAACATTCGTGTTTAGGTTTTTGTGCGGGCTTAAGTTCATTTGCTTTAGGTTAAGACCAAGGAGGAGTAAGTCAGGACATACTTAGTTTTGTCAGAAACTCCTGAACTGCCTTCTAAGGTGACTGTCGTTTTTTCATTTCTGCCTGCACTGAATGAACTAGCTGCTGCTCCACAGCCATCACATTTGGGGTTGTCAGTGCTTGGACTTTCACCTGTTCTATCGTCAAGTGGCAGCTCACTTATCACTTAATCACTTAACTTCCCGTTAGTCGTCGATTTGCTCGAGCGGGCGCCAGCAACGTCTCCATTTGTCCCTGTTGCGTGCTAGTGTAGCCCAATGGCATCTGTTCACTCCGGGAACATGAAGGGCCTCAAACCGATCGTTCATGATCTTGACGAAGAAGTCTGACCATCTGGTAGGTGGGCGGCCACGCGGTCTTTTGACATCCTGTGGAATCCAGTCGGTAACAGCTCTAGTCCAACGGTCGTCTTTAAATCTCATTACGTGACCAGCCCATCTGATTTTGACACCTTGGCAAACGAGACAGCGTCCCTGATTCTTGATCGTCGATGGAGGTCGGAACTCCAGATTCTTTCTCTCATTTGAGTGAAACGTGATATTCCAAGCATAGCTCTTTCAATTCCTCTTTGGGAGACCCGAATAGCATTCTCATCCTGTTTACGTAGGGCCCAGGTTTCTGAGGCATATATTAATGCAGGAAGAACAGTGGAATCAAAGAGATGTGCCCGGAGCCGGAGGTTCTTCGTCCTCTTAGCTATTTCTTCGACGTTCTTGAAGGCGTTCCAAGCCGCTCTCTTCCTCCTGAGCAGCTTGGGTGCCAGGTCATTTGTCATGTTGACCTCTCGACCTAGGTACACATAGCTGTTGCATTCGGAGATGGTCGTTCCATTGAGAGTGAATGGGGCGTCAGGAACAAGGCTGTTTCTCATAAACATTGTCTTCGTAAGATTCAGCTGTAGTCCTACCTTTCCACACTCACGGTCAAAGTCGGCCAGTATTTGTGCCGCTTGGCTGGTGTTTGGTGATATTAAAACAATGTCATCAGCAAAGCGGAGGTGATGTAGTTGCCGACCATCTATCTTCACTCCCATTCCTTCCCATTCCAGTCGTCACATGATGTTCTCAAGGGTGGCACTGAAGAGTTTCGGTGAAATGGTGTCACCCTGCCGAACCCCTCTCTTGACATCAACGATCACTTCTTTGTAGAATGGTGAGATCCTGGTAGTGAATCCACAATACAGCTCACAGAGGATCCTGATGTATTGGGCTTGAATGCCCTGATTGGCTAGGGCTTCAATGACTGCTTCCGTCTCAACAGAATCAAAGGCGTTCTTTAAATCAATGAACGTTAAACAGAGCGGCATCTTGAACTCCCGAGAAACCTCAATGAGCTTGGTTATCGTGTGAATATGGTCGATGGTGCTGAATCCTTTGCGGAACCCGGCTTGCTCGCATGGTTGTCCTTCATCTAGTGTTCTGCCAATCCTATTTAGGATGACTCGAGTGAACAACTTGTAGATGACAGACAATAGGCAGATCGGGCGATAGTTGCCAATGTCATGGATGTCTCCCTTCTGGAACAGTAGTACGGTCCTGCTGGCAGCTCATTGTTTTTATTTGCATTTCCCTGATGTCAGTGTGATGGTGGCACATCTTCCTGTATGTGACTTGCCGTTTGTCTGCTTTGGTGAGGGGTTTGCCATCTGCATATTATTTTTATTGGTGTGCAGTCCAGTCTGTTAAGGTCTTTGGCCCATATATATATATCCATATATATAATACATATAATATATGTTATATATATTAACTTTTTAATTGAATCACTATGAGATAAACCCTTTCAAAGCTGTTCACACAGTGTTCCAAGACCCATCCCTCCATGTACACCCCTAAATGTATACACACCAGTGTACATTTCCCAGCACCAGTGTCCCCAGGTTTCCTTCTATCACCCCCACCCCCTGCCTGCCTCTATGGTAGGCACTTTTCTTCTCTCTCTCTCTCTCTCTCTCTCTCTCTCCCCCCTCTCTTCCTCCTTTTGGGCATTGTGGTTTGCAATATTGATACTGAAAGGTTATTATGAAAATCTCTTTACCTACTTTTAACCCTCAGATCTTGTCCAGCCTGATCATTCCCTGCTGCTATTGTCATACTGGTCTCTTCTCTATCTTACCTACCCTCAGCCCCACACACACTTGTGGTCAGTTCTAACCATTGACCAGTCCTCCTAGCCCCTGTTTTCCCTGGCTAAGGAGATTAGTCTTCTACTATATATTTTTGGTCCATATTTTAAACCTTTGATTGTTTTCTTATGATTGAATTTTAATTTTTCTGAGGGTGTCGGAGAGAGAATATAGGGGTTAAGACACTTGCTTTGCATTAGGCCAACCCTGGTTCCCTGAGCACTGCCGAGTGTGGCCCCCAAATATTTGTTCATTTTGGATAACATTCCCTTGTCAGATGTGCCTTTTTTCAAGTTGGATTTTAACAACTAACTCAGAACAGCAGGTGTAAACTAGAATTTTCCCGAGCAAATTGAGATCTATGCTTTTAGAGCAACTGAAACCTATTTAGTTTCCACGCCACATTAAAAAAAGTCCCCAGTCATTATGAGAGGAAGAACAGGAATAATAAGCAATTTGTGGTGACTTTCATCTTTGGGCATTAGAATGTTGAATATTTTTTTTCTTTTTGGACCACACCCGGCGATGCTCAGGGATTACTACTTACTCTGCACTCAGGAATTCCTCCTGGCAGTGCTCAGGGGACCATATGGGATGCTAGGAATCGAACTGGGTGTCTGCCACATGCAAGGCAAACGCCCTACCTGCTGTGCTATTGCTCCAGCCCCAGAATATTGAAATTTTAAGCAAAAACTTAAAATATCCAATTGTTCTTCAACTTAAGATCTGATGAAAAATTTTCAGCATGACTATTGTTTTTTTCATTGATTTTTAATTAGGATATTATTCAGTTTGCTTATCCATGTACTAGTTGATCACAAAGAAGAAATTGCTCTTCTTGCATTGAGTTGAACATTAAGATTTGTAATGATTCGAGGCAGAGCTACAAATATTGTGAAATTATTAACTGCCTTAATAGGAAAGCTTTTTTGGCACATTTGGGGAGAAATCAAATTAAAAATATTTAATGTAGTGGTACCAGATGTCTTTTTTTTGGATGGGGGCCATCTGCTGGTGCTTTCGGTAACAGGGTCACATTTTGCAGTGCTTGGGAGCCATGTGGTTCAGGGGACTGAACCCAGGGCCTCACGGGTGCCACCAGTGCGCTCTCCCACTTGCACTCTCTTCTCAGCCCATGAAGCTGTGTTTTAGTAAACCTTATTTTAAAAATATTTTTGATTTTGGATTACACCCAGCTGTGCTCAGAGTTTGTTCCTGTCTCTGCACTCAGAGATCTCTCTTGGTGATCTCCCCTCAGGGGACCACATGGGATGTCAGGGATTGAACCTGGGGCGGCTGCATGCAAAGCAAGTACACAAGCCATTGGTCCCTCTATAAAGCTTCTTATATTGTGTTTGTGGGATCGAATTCTTTCCAAATGCTAAGTCTTTTTGTGAAATTCAATATTTCTAGATTATATACATGAGGACCAAATTCTGAGTCTTCTGAGTAAATGCACAGTCAGTTAAAACTTGGTCATTAAAATCATTTCAGGCATATAGAATGGCATGTATAATTTGTGACCATGCATAAACTGTGCCCATAACTTATAAATTTAGTATTAAAACTAAGTAGGAACTGCATAAAACTTCACTATAAAACATTGTTAGTTCAATGTTTTTATTCTGATGGCTAGCTATAAAGAATCTCTTAAAACTCTTATCGTTCCATTTAATTTATACAAGAATAGAGAATTATCCTTTAGGATTTATTGCAAGGTATTTAAAAGAAGGGGGTTGTTGTTACTTTTCCTCAAGAAATTCATTTAATTGCTTCAGACAGTCTGTTCACAGAGTTCTGTTTCCTCCCAGGCTATGACTTAAGCTAGACCCGTTTAAGCTTTGTTCACTTTCGCTAATTAAGACTCAGACCATTGTGTACTGACATTCCAGTTCTTTCTAATTTAGCCTTTCTAAAATCATGCTTCTTAATAAGCAAAGTTCTAGATGATCAGAGGATAAAAATAATTTTGTGCTTCATTAACCATCAGTCTGCTGTCTCAATTTTGTTGTTTTTAACATGGAAAATAATGAGTTTAAAAAATATTTGCTCTTCTGAGCTATTTGTTGTATATGATGGAGTCATTCTCATGTCAGAAAGAGTTCTCTGGGGCTATTTTTATCAATGAACTATCTCAAAGAAGGTCATAATAAACGTTATGTTTGATGCATATGTGCTGCATAAGTTCTTTCAAAGTTGAAAATTCTTGTTTTTATTAAAGAATAGGTAAAATCCCATTCCAACAGTCGTTCAGATTGGTATAATGTACCTTGAGGTAAACTTTAAGGTGTCTTTGACCAACGGAGATCCTTCTATTGGAGTAACACTTTGTTCTTTATTCGTGTTTTTCTTTTTTTTTGTCTGGGGAATTGAGCCCAGGACCTCAAGCTCATGCGTCTTGCGCTCTGCCATTATGCCAATATCTCCTGACCAACGTTTTAGACTCCTTAATGATTACATTTATAACCATTTGGCCAAACTTATAAATTTATTATAAATGAAGGGGTAGTTAGAATAGAAAATTGGTAGATAATATATATGGATTTCAGCTTTAATGCAGGTTGACTTGGTGTTTTCTTGATAATTTTTCTAAGTTTTCTTAGCACTTGTATCTATTTGATGCAGGCACTTCAGGAGAGATTATCTTTTCTCTTTTTAAGTGAAGAACAGAAAGAAATGTTCTTTTAATTTAATTTTTTTTGATTTTTTATTTTTTTAAATTAAAAAAAATTGTTTTTCCCTCCTTAAAATTTGATTTACTACTGTTTTATAATACTACAGGATTTCAGGGGTATAGTCTAATACCTCTGTGTGTCTAAGGCCTCACTATATCCACTACAAGTGCTCAACTGTCATCCCTCTCTCAGAAGATCCCTCTACTTATTTTTCTGATTCCATTTCTCTCTGACCAGCATGGTTTTCACTAGACCTAGGGTGTGTGTGTGTGTGTGTGTGTGTGTGTGTGTGTGTGTGTGTGCATGTGTGTCCCCTTTGTCACTGTTGCTTCAGTGTGTGCAGGATCACACACATCCCTGCGGTGTTCACAGCTATAGTTGTGGTCTTTGCGGCCCCACGTCAGTTCCAGTGCTCACACGGCTGACCAAGGTGCTGGCCTTCCTTTGCTGCTGTACTGCACACTTGCTTACTGGCTGTTCACGTTCCTTGCACCCTTTTCTGCAGTGCCCGCTCAGGGTTGCAGTCATTACCTGTGGTGCTCACACCAGACTTCTCAAGGCTCAGAGCTCTTGGCCCTGATGCTTGCACCTTTTTCGGTTGTGCTCACATACCCCTGGCTGTGATGTGGCTGAAAGGGTCCCTGGGGCCAGGGACTCAGGGCAGCGAGCTCAGCCTGCAGTGCCATGTGGGACGTTCTGGAGGTGGGACTCAAGCGGGGCTCTGAGCACCGGGCCTTCTCCAGCCCCCACGTTTGTTTTTTTTGGTGCTTTCATGACGTATAGCTCATATATGCGGAACATTTTGGTTTCTTATTTCACTAGGCCTGATCACTTCAAGTTCTGTTTATGCCAAAGGCAGGGTTTCTTCGCTGTTGAAGGCAGAGTAGCATTCCTTTGAGCTTACGAACACAGTTTCTTTAGGTATCATCTGCTAACACACATTGAGGTCGATGCCAAGAATATGTGCTCCCATTCATGCCTTCTCCAAACTCCATGTAGCTTTATTTGCTCACTTGGCCATAGTGTTCTATAAATAATGTTTCATGGACTGAAGAGATTGAAATTTATTTTGGACTTACATAGTTTAGGATATATAATGGGCTGGAGCGATAGCCCAGCGGTAGGGCATTTGCCTTGCGCGCAGCCAGCCTGGCTGAGCCCCTCTTGGAGAGCCCGGTAAGCTACTGAGAGTATCTCGCCCGCACGGCAAAGCCTGGCAAGCTACCCGTGACATATCCAATATGCCAAATACAGTACAACAAGTCTCATGATGGAGACATTACTGGACCCACTCAAATAGTTTAGGATGAGTTTATGATGGGGTTCTTATGTTTAGGCATAGTATAGTTGGAAGTGTGTCAAATACAACTTTCCTCCATTGAGAAGTTCCAATGGTGAGTTAGTGCTACATTGATTTAGTAAAGACAGCTTATTCTTTTTCCTAAAGAGTTCTAGAGAACAATAACTTACAGATATTTAATTGGGAATTAAATTGGGAATTGGTAATTTAGTTGGGAATATTTGTGAACAAATTCAAATATAAATTTATTTGAGAACTATACTTTAAAATTATTTTTTAACATGATTGGATTCAGGAAACAGAATTTATTATGGTTCAACATACTAGTGATAGAAAAATGTTTTTAAGAAGAGTAAGCTCTTTAGCAGTTTAATTAAATTGGTAAATTCCAATGAAGGTGTAATGATAATTTGTTTTCTATGCAGCATCCTTAGTTTTTCCTGCTGGTAGAACTCTGCCCACTTTTACTACAACAGACCTGGTAGGTAACTTATTTAAAACATATTTTAAAAGATAATGCCCTACTTTCAGCAATTGGTGGGAGAAGTCCTGAACATATTTTCAGTCCTTCAGACAACTGGGAAAAGATATAGTATTGGATGGGGAGATAGAAATAGCTGTTATAGCACAGAAGTACCAAAAGTACCAAAAGGTACTTCAGGACTTTCAGAACTATTTTCCTTTTAAAAGCAGTGCTCAGGGGACTTGGGGTCATTGCTGGGATACTTGGTCTGGTCATACAGGCCTGAAGGTTTGGGACTTGAGTCTGGCACTGTGGGACTGTTGGGCTGGGTAGACCATGCTGGGGTTACCAGGATCACTTTTGGTGGTACTAGGGAATCATACTATAAGATTGAATCTGGCGTCTGCATGCAAACCAGCCTTTGAACACTCCCTCGCCCAGAATTGATAGTTCCTTGTCAGGTTTTTTAGAGTGGTCTGTTAGTATCTGCTAAGACTGTATATACAAGGGTAGGGAATGTCTGTCGTTTTTTTTTTTCTTGGTGCATGCCCAGCTGTACTTAGGGCTTATTCCTGGCCCAATGTTGAGGCATCACTCCTGGATTGGTGGTGTGCAAGGCAAATGCCATAGCCTCAAGCCTATTTCTCTGGCCCACTGTGTGGAGTTTTAATATATTGTAAAATATTATAGATATGGCGAATCATAAAGAGATGATTTTGATTCTGTATTTATTTTCTCTCCTTAGGAGCTAAGCCACCTGTTCATCTCATTATTTAAGTCATTTCTTCCCATCATTTATTTAGACATTTAAAAAAAATTTATTTATTTATTTATTGAATCGCTGTGGGAAAAGTTACAAAGCTTTCAGGTTTAGGTCTCGGTCATGCAAATATCAATCACATTTCCCTTTACCAATACTTATTTTTCACCACGAAGAACCCCAATAAACCCCCACCCCCCAATGCCTGTGGGGCAGATGAATTCTAGTTAACACTATCTACTTTGGCTAGCTTCATTGTTTCAATAAAAGTTGCACCATTATTATTTAGAGTTTACCCCCTCCCCCCCCAATCAGCCATGCTGAAAAAGCATTGTGAAATGATGTTATTTAGACATTTTTAACCCTTTGGGTAACAGAGTTTAGAGTATAAGTTTCTCCTCCACTAGGATTTGACAACAAGCAAATGACATTTCGGGTGCTGAAAGGTGTCAGTGTTATGTATGATGCACTATCAGTAACAGTACTGATAGTGCATCATCACAGAACTAAAATTTGCAGATAAAGTGCCTCTCACTCCACACAGACTGCTGGCGGAGTGGCACAATGTATGTGTGTGTGTGTATGTGTGTGTATGTGTGTGTGTGCGTGTGTGTGTGTATGTGTATGGGGGGGCACTGGTGAGATTGGTGTTGAAACATTGTGTGCCTGAACCCCAATCATGAATAACTGTCATTTCTCAGTGACAAAATTTAAAAAATAAGACATTTAAACAGAGAAAACTGAGTAGTTTTTAGCAAGGAATGTATCATATTTTCTCTTACCTTTCTTCCATGGTGTCAGTGTCATATAATCCACTAACAGTTTTCATTTTCTTTCAGCTCATGAACTACCTTTTTTTTTTTTTTACCTTACCCAGTGATGCTCAGGGCTTATTTCCTGACTCTGTACTTAGGATCTCTTCTGGAGGGCTTGGGATGCAATATGGGGTGTTGGGGATTGAACCAGGTTGGCTGTGAGCAAGGCAAGCGCCCTACCCACTGTACTATCTCTCTGGCCCCCATGAACTACGATTCTCAGGTTCAAAGTTTTAGTAGGCCATTTAATCTCGTTTGTTCATTGATACAAAGCAAACACTGCGCCCTTCAGTAAGGTATTTGGGGAGAATGGTGTTGCTTTTAATAAACTAGTGAAGAAAACTCACTGCCTTTGAAATTACTCAAAAAAATCTTTTAAATATACATGTAAAAAGTTTTAAAAAATTACAAAGTAAAAGTAGAAAGCCTTGTACACTTAAGGATAATTATATTAAGTTTTTGATTTATATCCATTTACAACTTAAAAAAATTTGGTGTTTGGGTCACACTTTGCAGTACTCAGGGATTTTTCTTTGTTCTGCACTCAGGGATCAGCCTTGGAAGGAGTTGGGGGGACTATAAAGGGTGCCAGGGATTGAACCCAGGTTGGCTGCTTGTAAGGCAAACCCCTTTCCTGTACCATCACTCCGGCTCTCCTTTTGCAAGTCTTTCATGGCAATCATATCAGGGCTAGGGGTGTGGCTGAGTGGTTGAGTTATGCTTTGCATGCATAAGGCTTTGGGTTCTAGCCTGGCATTGCAAAATACAAAACAAAACCAAGTTAAAAAACCTGATTGATTTGCAGAATCCCTTCATTTCTGTACTGCTAGATAAGGTAAAGGTAAAGGCCCTCCCGTTGATCGTCGATTTGCTCGAGCGGGCCCAGTAACGTCTCCATTGGAGACTTTGTTGTTACTGTGTCTGGCATATCGAATACTCTCGGTAGCTTGCCGGGCTCTCCGAGAGGGGCGAAGGAATCGAACTCGGGTCGGCCATGTTGGCCGCTTGTAAGGCGAACGCCCTACCCGCTGTGCTATCGCTCCAGCCCTATAGGGACCTAGATGAGGTCCCTATTTCAATAAAAAGAAAATTACATTAATTTCATAAAAGTAGGATGATTCTTGTGTTTCTGTAATTTTAAAAAACTTAGTCCATGGGGCTGGAGAGATAGCACAGCGGGTAGGGCGTTTGCCTTGCACGTGGCCGACCTGGGTTCAATTCCCAGCATCCCATATGGTCCCCTGAGCACCGCCAGGAGTAACTCCTGAGTGCAGAGCCAGGAGTAACCCCTGTGCATCGCCAGGTGTGACCCAAAAAGCAAAAAAAAAAAAAAAAAAAAAAAACCTTAGTCCTTTAACCTTAAATGGGCCTTTAGTTCCAGTCACTAGTTAGTAATTAGTAGATTGTAGATATATCACAATTTGACCTCTTGTTAATGGGTACTTAAATTATTTCTAATATTTTTTTCCAAATTGACATTCCACTAATTAAGTATAATTATAATCCACAAGTATGTGGATATATTTTTGTGTATTTGTATTATTGTCAGATCTTCAGAATAACTTCCTAGAAGTAGAATTTTTGCATCAGAGATCATTCATGTTTTTAATCACAAAATGGCCCTCCAAAGGAATTGTACAATGTACATTTGTAGTGACCCAAGATTGTGATTTTTATCCTGTCCTTATGAATATTGATTTTTGCTAATCAGTGTTTTAAATTTTTGTAGATCTGACTGATACAAAACTGTTTGATTTGGGGTCTGGAGTGATAGCACTTTGGGTCTGGAGTGATAGTGGGTGGGGCATTTGCCTTGCATGCGGCCGACCTGGGTTTGATTCCCAGCATCCCCTATGGTTCCCCAAGCATCGCCAGGAGTAATTTCTGAGTGCATGAGCCAGGAGTAACCTCTGTGTAATCTCGGGTGTGATCCCCCCCAAAAAAGAACTGTTTGATTTAATTTAGTATTTAAAAAATGTTGAGGGCCAGACCAGGGAGGTGACACAGGGGTTAGTGTGCTTGCCTCTCCCCGAGAACCATGAGGAATGGCGTTAGGAGTAGTTCCTGAGCACTTCTGGGTGTGGCCCCAAACATCCTGCAAAGGAAACTGAAGGTCGAATCATTCCCAAATAAAATTGACACAATAGCATGTGATCTTGAAAATACCATTATAGAGCAACATAAAGACAGCAGGATTTCAATGAACAGTTGTGGTTCTTACATGTGACTTCTTGAGAATCAGGGGCAAAGCAATGGAGTAGACAAGTTTTATAAGCCAATATTTATATTATTTAAATTTAAACATTTTTATTTATTTTAATCTGGAGTCCTGCCTGGAAGTTCTTTGGAGCTATTCCAGTTTGTTGTTTAGGGGTTTCTCCCAGCAGTGCTCAGGGAACCATATGGTGCCAGGAATTGTACCAGGGTCTCTGCATGCAAAGCATGCACTGCCACTAAATGATACCTCTGGCCCCTGTATTTGTATTTTAAGAATTACTGGTTTCTTTGCTAATAGTGGTTGGATATAATTCATTTTATCCCTTAATAAGATGTCTCAAACCCAATACTAAATTTTTGTTTTATTTAAAGAACTCAGCCCTAATATACAGTTACTGTATTGCAAAGCATAATGCTCCAAAGGAGGGGGGTTAGAAGAGAGAAAGAGAGACAGAGAGACAGAGACAGAGAGAGACACAGAAGAGAGAGAGAGGGAGAGAGAGAAAGAGAGAGAGAGAGAGAGAGTTTGTCTACCATAGAGGCTGACTGGGAGTGGGGGGTGGAAGGAAGGAAACTGGGGACATTGGTGGTGGTAAATGTACACTGGTGAAGGGATGGGTGTTGGAACATTGTATGACTGAAAACCTATCATGAACAACTTTGTAACTGTGTATCTCACAGAGATTTAATATTAATAATATATAATAATAAACAGGGCAAGCTACTGAGAGTATCTCGCCCGCACAGCAAAGCCTGGCAAGCTACCTGTGACATATTCAATATGCCAAACACAGTAACAAGTCTCATGATGGAGACGTTACTGGGCCTGCTCGAGCAAATCGATGAATAATGAAAGGACCGTGACCGTGAATAATAAACAACTTAGCCCCAATGTTGCTGTTGTCAAAGTACTGTCCTGAACCGGGTTTTTGGACTCTGAGAAAGACAGATGCAAGCGAATGCCTTTTCTATCTTTGTAATATAAATTTCTCATATTTAGGGCACCTCAAACTCCAGTGCAAACTTTGCTTTTCCTGGTTATCCCATTCATGTTCCGACAGGTGTGACACTACAAACTGCATCTGGTAAGACTCCAGTGTCGAAATATTTTGTTTTGAGAGTGGTACTGACTTCTGGATCTTAATGTTCATGATTTTGTCAAACTGTTTGCCAGAAGTTACTGAAGTTAGAAGAAAGGTTAATAAAACATATTTGACAATCAATGGACAGTTGATGCTAGACTCAGCCTGTCCTATGTTTTATTCCCAATTGCATTTCCCAGTATTGGGAGATGTGTATTCTTAAAACCTTTAGGAAACTTTTAGAAACGATTTTGCTAATCCTAGTCATTAAAGTCTTAGGAACACAAAATTACATATCTGGGCTACCTCTCATCAAGAGGCAAGCAGCAAAGAAATAGACCTGAGCATGCAAAGACAAGCTATGGACAACCACTTTCCTTGCATCTCCTGGCTGCCAGTTGAGCATGAGTGTTATTTTTTGGAAAAGGGGAGGGGAGTACCGTTACTGACAGAATTTTCTGTTTTTCTAGGTCACCTCTATAAAGTCAACATGCCAGTCATGGTGGCACAGAGCCCGGGCAGGGGGAGTTTCCTTCCGCCTCCGATGCAGCCAGTGTTTCAGCAGCTCGGGCCCCCTCCTGTCCTGCCCGCTGGTGTGCCTCGGCTGGCACCGTGCTTCCTCCAGGCTGCCACTGAGAAGGCCCCACCACCCTCGGTGCTGTACCCATGTCCCATGCCGAGAAACTGCTCGGAAAGTGCCAGCGGGGACGTGCTGGTGGCTCCGGGCAGTGACCCCCGTGGCCTGCCCGAGGCCCTGCTGGGCCAGCCCGAAGGCCCTGTGTATGTCACCTACCCGGGGCTGGTGTTCCCACCGCATGGGCCGCAAGTTGACCCCAAGGAGCCTGGGCGCCAGCCTGCCCCGAAGCGCAGGATGCCCATGAGTGATGCCAGCAGGTGGCCTGGTACCACCCAGGAGCCGGGCAAGGTACATGTGAGTCCCACCCGTGGGGAGCGGGCATGCACCGGGCCACGTATTCCTCGATTCTGCGAAAGTATGCATTCGATTTCCCTAGGAAATAGTGTTCTTATGGAATAGAACCATCAGTTCTTCAAGTACCCACACTCAGCATCTCTTTGCGTTTGGAACCACATTCGATCTTTCTTTAAAGACGAGGCACTCGTTTCTGTGGGCTGCGTTTGCCCTGTCTCATATATTGGGATTGTTTATTTGCAGATAAAATTGAAAGGAAAAACCCCATAAATTAATCCTAGTCATTAAATGGCTATTTGAGGTAATTGATCATCCTATCTAATATGTAAAAATGGTTCAACTTTTTTTTTTCCAACTTTTTTTTCTCTTCTACCGATTTTTTCCCAAATTTCCACATGAATGATGTTCCTACATTAGGAATAATCTTGCTACTAGATTTTTTTAGCTATTAAAATACTAATTAATTTTTTGGAAATATAAACCGCCATTTATTTTTTCTGTTTAGGGTTTTTGTTGGGGAGGGGGTGGCTTTGTGGTGACACCTGCCAGTGGTGCGGCTCAGGGATGGGCCAGAATGTCCTACGATCAGTTTAGTTTATACAATTTAATATGTGTGGCCAATCATGGAAGGTTTTTTTTAATAGTTTAGTGGCTCTCTAGAATTGCTCTACAAATCCGTAGCAATGAATCAATGCGCCCCATGTTTCCTGAGGCAGAAGGGGGAAGACACAGAAACAACAACACATAATGAATGGAAAAAGTTACTGTCAGAAGCCTCTTTTAGGATGTTTCAGAAGTTTGAAGCCTGCTCAAAATATCACAGTACATTTGATTTTGGTTTAGTTTGTGTATATTTAAAATCAGTATGTTTTTTTGAGTATTTTTCACTATATTTACATTACAACATATAGGACTTAAGAAATGTGAGTTAAACTCACGATTTATGTAATACTGAGTCTGAGGAAAAATGCAGATTTTAAATAAACGTTTCCACCTTTTGTGATATTTGGAGATACTTTTCCCAGCCTATAGGAACTTTGCGATTTTTGGTAGGATAAGTTAAGGATTTAATCTACCACTACTTATTAAGATTAAGGTACAAGTTATCTTGTACTCTCCTTTGATGTGAGGGAGTAGTTAATAGAGATTGTTTAGGAGATAGTGGTTGAGAGCTTAAACTTTGTAGATAAATGGCTATTACACAATAATTAATATAACTAGTTATAATTATATAATTTATATTCTTTATGGGTTCAAATTCCAAAAGCAAACTTAAGAGCAAACCATGAAACTTGAAGTATTCCTAAGCTTGTTAAATATGTATATAGAGAGGCATATAGAGAGTTTTTATAGCTTGGGGATTGTGTAAATTTTACTGTACAGTACTATATGTTATAGACTTGATATATCAGGTAAACTTTTCATATAACTGTCTTCCCGTTGTTCATCGATTTTGCTCGAGCGGGCCCAGTAACATCTCCATTTCTCTGAGACTTGTTGTTACTGTGTTTGGCATATTGAATACGTTGCGGGTAGCTTGCCAAGCTTTGCCTCGTGGACAAGATACTCTCGGTAGCTTGCTGGGCTCTCCGAGAGGGTGAAGAAATCGAACCTGGCTCTGCTGGGCTGGCTGCACACAAGGCAAACATCCTACAGCTATGCTATCGCTCCAACCCAAGCATTCATAATAATATTTTTTGAATTTTACATTTTCTGTAGGATACCTTTAAAATAGCAATCTGATAAAGTTTATGCTTGCATACTTTTCAAAAGTTGTGTAAGAAACTTATTTTTAAAAGTAGCTCTTTAGAAATCCATATGGTTTAAAACATGTCAAAAAAAGGTGGTTCCACTGTGTAGATTTCCAGGGATCTGAATGATTTGTGGGATTCTTAGGTGTCTTAATGTTTCATATAGTGCTGACATTTGTTTGTACGCTCCTTTTTTGATATTACTATGTGTTTTACTCCATGGAGAATTTTGGTTTTTTAATTTTATAATGTAGGGAATTGAAACTTAAGTCCTTTTGCAATTTCGAAGGGCAGTGATAGGTGAGATGTGGACTTGCCAGAGCATTTTCTTCAAGGCCCTACTTATCTCTGACCTGGCTTCCACACATCCTCATTTGGCCCTTCTCCAAAGATTGTCATTTCTGTTGCCTTATCTTTTATTCATTTTTTTCTGACTGTGTCCACTTCCTTCTTCAGAGCCTCCTCTTTATCTGCCTCTGCTATTTCCCAAGGGTCGTCGGCCGCAGCTCCTTTCTCTGCAATTTTGCCTGGTCAGGCTCATGCATGTCATGGTTTTAACTAGCATCTAGTTGCTGATGACCATGTTTTTGCTCACACACTCTCCTTACCTTACTCACACGTCTGTCTGCCTTCTGGAAAGCTCTTCCTGAATGTCACAATTATTCATTTTTCTGCATCATGGTATGATGACTACCTTTGGTTCCCTAAGCTCTGGATTACTCTTCTTAATTTCTTGCCCACTACTTGATTGGTAACATAAAACTGTGGGATTGCCCATATCAATCGCGTTTCCCACCTCTTTTTTCTTTTGTTCTTCCTTCTGATTTATGCTTGGATTTTCTTCCCACCACCCTTTTCTCTGGTTAATTTCTGCTTATCTTCTATTATAACACAAATTATCAATCTTTCCCCGACCTTTCATTGGTGGATTAGCTGTTTCTCTTCTGTGTTATCATGACATGTTAAATATGTATCTCACTGATAGTATAGCTATAAATGACTTTAACATGTTTTGTTTACATGGAGAGGCACATTGAACTTTGTATTCCAGGCACCTTGGAATGAATGTATGCATACATATGTATATACTTAAAATATAAGCCGTAACGAACAAGATTTATGATTGGTTAATTTGACTTAGTAGTTACCAACTCTGGCTAAATATCAGAAACATTGTAGTTTCAAAAATTAACAAAACTGGGGTATGCTGCTGCTAGCAGGTCAGTCTGTACCTGTGAGGTGAGTGCATCAGCAGCCTGATGGTGCCTTCAGACTTCTAGGCACCCCCAAATTGCTGTTGTGCCTTTGGCCAGACCCCAACAACTTGGGGCCAAGTTTACCAAGGAGGCAAATGGCTAAAAGTTAGGTATATGGGAGACACAGCCACAAAACACCTCCAACTCAGCTATATAATTGGAGGCAAGGCCTCTCTGGTTCCTGATCAAACTGCTTAACGACCATGATCCCAGAGACTCAGAAACAACTCTTGGAATCCAGAGGCTTCTGGCAGAAATGCGTTAGGTCCCTGCAGTAGGTTACCGGTGCTGGGCAACCCCAGGTGGGAATAGGTTTTGTGCCTTGGCCTGTACCCTCTGGTGGCTTGGTGGCCACTATCCTCCAGAGGCCATTGGACAGTCAGGTTTGGGCTTGCAGTGACGAGACACGTGGGGCCTCACAGGATGGGGGTGGAGCCGGCCGTTTCCTCCCCGCCCCAACGAGACCCCCAGGTCGCCGCCCACAAATGGCCTCTCTGGCTCCTGATCAACCTGCTTAACGGCCATGATCCCAGATACTCAGGAACAAATCTCGGAACCCAGCATGTTTTGGCAGAAATCCCTCCAGATTTAATTGTTAAAATTTTGAAATTCCAAAATTGTTATTATATGTTATTCATAACCAGCAGTAGAAAACAAATTGTCTATGCTTGCCTTTTCAGCAGATCTGAGTGTTGGGGTAAAATTCCAAATAATAATGGTGGGTCTGGTGTTGAAATATTGAATGTGATCAAAGTAGAGAGAGAGTAATGTGCAAGTCATCCACCCCATAGGTAGGGGAAGGGTGTGGGATGAGAGGTATATTGGGGGGTTTTGGTGGTGGAAAATGGGCACTGCTGAAGGAACGGGTGTTTCATCATTGTATAACCGAGACTTAAACCCGAAAGCTTTGTAACTGCTCTCACAGTGATTCAATAAATTTATAAAAAGGGGGGAAAAAAAGTAAGGTGGAGTTCATCCTCAATTCAGTCAGCCCAATCAATGGCTGAATAAATAGCAATACTCCTACATTAAAAAAAATTAACAAAAGTTTTCTGGAAGAAAGGGATAGCTCACTGGACTAAACACTTGCCTTGTGTGCAGGAAACCCAAGTTTGATCAGCAGCAACATGGTCGACCCCCTGACCACTGCTGGATGAGAACTCCTCCAAAACAAACGAGAAACAATGAACTGTGGTCTGTCCCAGGTTACTTTGTTCTAATTAGACTGGAGTGGGGTCGGTCCATTTGGTGGTAAGGGGCTTCCAAAAGTGATTGAGGTATGTATAGTCAAACACAAATCTAGCTTAGTGTCAATGTATATGGGACAAATGGAGAGAAGGAATAGAGAATATTTAACCACATTTAAAGTATTTATTTCCTTCCACATCTATTCTTAAAAAATTAATTTTTTCAGTATAGACAAAAGCCACAACTACTGATACAAGTCTGGAGTTGAAATTGATTAGATAACAAAGCTCCAATATTAAAATCTCTAAGTTAAAAATATTAATTTTAAAAGGAGACAGATGTTCTTTTTTACCACACGATTGTTGTGTCCTTATCTAAGAATTTATTCAGCTACTTGTTGATAATTGAGCTGTTTGTGGTATTATTTTTGTTTGTTGAATTTAGTTGGCTTCTGTGTTGCTTTCCCATCTAACTTGGTTGCTGATGACTACTGGGATTTCAGTTAGAGGTGTTGTGTGGCTGTATATGTGCATTTGGTCCAGAGACCTCAGGATATATGGGCTGGGCCAATGAGTTGATGTGGTTGTGAGTGCCAGGGCTTCTGGAACTACAGGATGGCAAGGGGAGGCTGCTTGCTTCCACTCTAAGAAGACCCCAGAGTCTTCAGCCTGGGCACTGGTACCTGAATGTTTTCTAAGTTTGGTGTCTCTGCAGAGAGTACTAGCAGGCAGTGGAGTTGAACCCTTGGCGTGGCTGCAGCAGTAGGGTGTGTGTGTGTGACTGCTGGGGATCTGGCAGGATGGAAACTCAAAGGCCCAACCCCCCTTCCGAGGGTACCTTAGAGTTCTCAGCTGGGGGGGCGGGGGGCTGGTGCATCCATGAATATTAGCTACTTGGTGTACATCTCCTCAGAGATTGAGTCGTGAATGGGTAGAACAGGGCCCATGGGTGAGTCAACAAGGTGGCAGCTATGAGTGGTGGGCCTGGTTCCCACCCATATCCATTCTGACATCTAAACTAGAAAAGGTTAATTCATACTTAATTGAATTTAGAATTGAATCAATTAAGCAAGTAGTTTTTAGTAAGCCTATGCCACTCCTGAGTAGCTCCATACCAGAGATTGTAAAAAGCCCATGTGTGATTCCCCTATTCCTTCCTCCCCCAATACAGCCTGTACTGGTGGGTTTGCCCCGCAATGTTAGAGAGACCATGTCGTGCCTTTTTTTTTTCTTTTTGGGTGACACCCAGGGGTTACTCCTGGCTCTGCACTCAGGAATTACTCCTGGCAGTGCACGAGGGACCATATGGGATGCCAGGGATCGAACCCAGGTTGGCCACATGCAAGGCACATGCCCTCCCCGCTGTGCTATTGGCCCATGTGGTGTTTGATCCCAGGACCTCCATCTATGCAGCATGTACCTGAACCCTCGGAAGCCTATCTCCCCAGATCACGTTTTACTTGGTAGGCAAGAAAATACATTTAGCAAAGTATATTTTTGCATTTGTCAAAATGCACTGTCACTGTCACTGTTCCTCCCGTTGTTCATCGATTTGCTCGAGCGGGCCCAGTAACGTCTCCAATGTGAGACTTGTTACTGTGTTTGGCATATCGAATACATCACGGGTAGCTTGCCAGGCTATGCCGTGTGGGCAAGATACTCTTGGTAGCTTGTCGGGATCTTCGAGAGGGAAGGAGGAATCGAACTCGGGTCGGCCATGTTGGCCGCTTGCAAGGCAAATGCCCTACCCGCTGTGCTATTGCTCCAGCCCTTGTCAAAATGCATCAAGGTATATTTCCTGCCAAATAAGCACAGAGTGACCTGAGATGCTATGTATATGGTTGGGTAATATCAAGGTTTTATTTCTGGAGGATAGCTGGGTTAAATGCTACGAGGAATTAAAGGCGTTTCTTGCCACGATGATGAGAGGCATCTGAGTTTTACGTATTTTAGCTTGAAAATGTGAAAAGAAACTATGTTATAGCTCAGATTTCTCTTGTCTTATATATTGACTCCCACATATGGGTGTGAAGTTCTTACTCACTTTTGGGGGAAGGATGATTTGTTTTCCTCTTTTCACTTCTGCTGATGTTGGGGAGTATGGTGCGGCCAGGTGTAAGGCAAGCTCCTAAGCCTTGTACCGTCTGTCTGACCCCATCTCCACCCTGGCCACCGCCCTGTACGGTTCTTTGATGAGCTGAAAAGCTTACACTGAAGATTGGAACCTCCACTTGGTGAACACATGCTTTATCTCGAAGCATCGGATGCAGTTACTTATTGTGCTGCTCAGCCATGAAAGCTCCATTTAATCTAAGATATCTTGGAAATCTCTGAGCTGAATTTTTCTTTTTGTTTTAGAGCAGAGGGAAAAACTGAAGCAGTGTCTCAGATGATGCCATTTGTACTAGAACTGTTGACATTTCCCACATTCTGCTGGAATTCAGGGAAGAATCAGTCGAGTCTTTAACATTCAACAGGTTAAAAATACCAGCACTTCTCAAGATCAACCAACATTTTATTTTAACCATTACGTGCACATTGACACCATCCAAAAATTATGTGTTGTAAGCACCACCATCCCTTTTTTTTTGAAGCTGAAAACCTATGTAATAATGAAAGATGGGGTCTTTTGGTTTGTTTTGCTTAGCATAATTTGGTATTTTGCACTGATGAAGTTCCTGAGATACTTGGCAACAAATGGTGTACTTCTTCAGAAAACACAGCATTGCCCTCTGTTGCAGCACATGGCATAACGCTAAGACACAGTGAAGAGTTCTAAAAGAAGTCCCTGGCAGCAGGGAGAGGGCCTGAAGTCTGAGCACATGCTTTGCATGCTCGGGGCCCAAATTTAAGCACTGGCACTACATGGTTCCCAGGCATCACTTAGGGGTGCCCCTCTGAGCACAGAGCTGGGAGTAGCCCCCTGGCACTGCCAGGTGTACACCCCAACCCTTCTACACAGAAAGAAGTCTCATTGACTCAACATTCAAATACAGTAGGGTGGTGATTTTAAATTTTTCTAATTGTCAAGACAATTGTCAAAAATGTAGGCAAAATGTTCAATTCTTGAGAATTTTTTTCAAAAGATAAAGCTTAAAGTTCTTGGTTGACCCTTGGGGAGACATCTTTGACTTCCCCATCCCAACATAGAGGAGCTCCTTGATGATCCGTGTGGTAGATGTCTGCTCAATGGAAGACTGCAGTGAACTGTCAGTTATAGACGCAGCTGCAAAGCTGCTGAGTAATGTGTTCGGATTACCTTGTCGGAAAAGCAGATTGGGGTTAGCTACTCTGTATGAACTTTCCAGTGCTTGTGGAAGTTAAAGACAGAAGTTGAGGTTGATGGAATTTTTTTGGAATTATTGAAGTGAGATTTGGCTTTGTAATCGTCGTTACTGGAGTAAGAAGGACCTTAGTGATTTAAGTAAACTAAGATGCCAAGTGAATTCAATTGCAAAGGTCCTGAGATATTTAATACGACTTCATAGTCTTTCATTCATTTGGCAAAGTACCATGGGAGCTCAGATTTTGCAATCAGGGATCAAGTGACTAAAGGTTTTCAGTACTTTCCTAACAACAATCTTCACACTCTTTCCTCTAAGGATACTTTTTTTGTA
This sequence comes from Sorex fumeus, assembly GCF_029834395.1. NCBI lineage: Eukaryota > Metazoa > Chordata > Mammalia > Eulipotyphla > Soricidae > Sorex > Sorex fumeus. The sequence continues at coordinate 3,172,006 of NW_026606060.1, read as the reverse complement.
ACGTTTTCAGTGGTTTTTCATAGCAAACAATACAAAATATATTATTTCAGTTCTGCTTTGGGGCAGGGATTGGGGTTCGGGATGGAAACATCTGAAATAAGGTGGTGGGAAGGTGTAATAATGGTGGTGGGATTGGTGTTTGAATATTAAATGCAATCAAATATTGTGAACTACTTTATAAAATAAAAAATTAAAATTAAAAAATAAAAATGATTATGAGACTTTTGTTCACACACAAAAAAAGTACTTTTCTTACAGAAGTGGAAAACTCTAGTGCTAAATGTGATTTATTCTTAGGATTAATTTTATAGGAACTTATGATGTATTGAGTAGACGTTACAATAAAATTAACCTTTTTTGTTTGCTTTGTTTTGGGGCCACCACTGGCAGTGCTCAGGGCTCACTCCTGGCTCTACCCTCAGGGATCACTCCCTGCGGGCTTGGGGGACCCTATGGGATGCTGGGGATCAAACCCAGGTCATCTGTGTGCAAGGTAAGAGTCTACCTACTATACTAACACACTCGCATCATTACTCTCTTTTTAAAGCAGACAGAATGTAGGTGTATAAATATTTTTGGGAGGTGGAGGAGAGAGGTCTAAGGAGTGCTTGGACAGCTGGTGACTCCTCCTCGTCATTCTTGGCCAATCTGGCTTCTGTTCAATGCAAGGCCAACGTGATGCTGCTCAGGTCCCCCAGTGCCCGTCATTCCGTGGATACCCTAACAGTGCTCAGGGCCTCCAGGGCTGCACCCGTGATGCAGGGCTCTAACCAGGGTCCACACATGCAAGTCTGCACTAAGTCTCCAGTCCCTAACTGAATACAGTTATGAGTTGTTAACTGCTGCCACAACTGAGGTAAGGGACATTTTCTTTCTTTTCTTTTTTTTTTTATGGGAGGGGGGAACCACATACAGAGGTGCCCAGAGCTTACTCCTGATGGGCTTGGGGACCATATGGAGTGCAGGATATTGAACTTGAGTCAACTGCAAGCAAGGCAAGTACCCTGCCTGCCGTACTATAACTCAGGCCCTAGTAAGAAACACTTTCTTTCTTATTATTATTACTATTACTATTTTTTAAATGAATCACCATGAGATACAGTTACAGACTTACAAACTTTCATGTTTATGTTTGAGTACCCATCCCTCCCACCAGAGCCCATTCTCCACCACCAGTGTTCCTAGTATCCCTCCCGCCACTCCTGCCATCATGCTAAATGAAATGAGTCAGAGAGAGACAGACATAGAATGACTGCATTCATCTGTGGAATATAAAGTAACAGAATGGGAGACTAATACCCAAGTATAATAGAGATAAAGGACAGGAGGATCACTCCACAGTTTGGAAGCCATTCTCATGTGCTGGGGGGAAAGGTAGCTGGGATAGAGAAGGGAGCACTGAGTAAATGAAGCTTGGAGGGCTCACTTGGGATGGGGAATGCATGCTGAGAGTAGACAGGACCAAACATGATGGGCGCTTACTACCTGTACTGCAAACCATAACATCCAAAATGAGAGAGAGCAAACGGGGGTGTGCCTGCCACGGAGGTGGGGGTGGGGGGATTGAGATGAGGTGGAAACACTTTCATCACTTCAAAGAGATCCCTCAGGCCCTCTGCATTCAGTCCCTTCTCTCCACAGCTAGTGCCTGGCAGTTACTCACTAATTTATTTACTTTTGATGGTCTAACCTTTACCACAATGTCAAGCAAAAGGAACCCAATTCAATATGTAACTTTAGCCCAGTGCCTTTGAGATTTGTCAGTACTACATATATCTGTATATGCTATTGTACCATAATCCATTGATTCATTTACCAGTTATACGTCTGGTTCTTTTCCAGTTTTTGACATTTATGGGTAAAACTCTTCCAATGTTCTCAGATATATATAAAATGTGGACATATATTTTCACTGTATTTGAGTAGGAGGGGGATTTCTAGTCATGTAATGCATGCTTATAAGAAATTGCCATGCTAATTTTTGAAGTGGCTATATTTTCACTAACAATATACTGTGGACATTTTTCTTTATATCTCTTTATTTCATATTTTGTATACATATGTTGTTGCTTTACACCCTTGCTCTAATAGGAGAGGAGAACTGATAGAGTTCCATTTACTACTTTTAAAATTGTATTAAATATTTAATATGTTTAAGTGATTATTTCAGAGATCTCATGCTTCTAAACATTTTGGAGAATTTATATTTAGAATTACAATCTAGTTTAAGTTTTTGAATATATTTCAAGTTTGGGCTGGAGCGATAGCACAGTGGTAGGGCATTTGCCTTGCAAGCGGCCAACATGGCTGACACGAGTTCGATTCCTCCGCCCCTCTCGGAGAGCCCGGCAAGCTACCAAGAGTATCTCGCCCACACGGCAGAGCCTGGCAAGCTGCCCGTGACGTATTCGATATGCCAAACACAGTAACAAGTCTCATGATGGAGATGTTACTGGGCCCGCTCGAGCAAATCAATGAACAATGGGAGGACTGTGATACCGTGATTTCAAGTTTAGGTTTGGGGTTCATTTATTCTATACAAGGGTGCTTTGACTCGTTGAAAACTTTATCTCTACTGAATTGTCTTAAACTTCTCACTGCAGTGAGAATCAATGATCACAAGTATTATTTTAATTCTGGGTTTGCACTCTGTTTCATTCATGTGTATCTTTCAATAATATTACTTTGTCTTCACTAAGGTCACTCCATAGTAGGTCTGGACATCAGAGTGTGTGTGTGTGTGTGTGTGTGTGTGTGTGTGTGTGTCTTAAATTTGTTCTTTTTCAGTTATTTTGACTATACGATTCCTTTTCTGTATAAATATAGGAATAAGGCTGCTGTCCCCGTCCCCTCTCCGGCAGTCACGCGGCGCTCCTCTCCTCTCAAACCCAGGTCAGACCTGCCACCGGTGTGTGGCCCCGGGACTTCCATCTCTCCCTTCGGGACCTCAGGCATCCCAGCAGACGCCTGGAGAAACGCAGCCGTGAGCGGCTGCCGTCCCCGTCCCCTCTCCGGCAGTCACGCGGCGCTCCTCTCCTCTCAAACCCAGGTCAGACCTGCCACCGGTGTGTGGCCCCGGGACTTCCATCTCTCCCTTCGGGACCTCAGGCATCCCAGCAGACGCCTGGAGAAACGCAGCCGTGAGCGGCTGCCGTCCCCGTCCCCTCTCCGGCAGTCACGCGGCGCTCCTCTCCTCTCAAACCCAGGTCAGACCTGCCACCGGTGTGTGGCCCCGGGACTTCCATCTCTCCCTTCGGGACCTCAGGCATCCCAGCAGACGCCTGGAGAAACGCAGCCGTGAGCGGCTGCCGTCCCCGTCCCCTCTCCGGCAGTCACGCGGCGCTCCTCTCCTCTCAAACCCAGGTCAGACCTGCCACCGGTGTGTGGCCCCGGGACTTCCATCTCTCCCTTCGGGACCTCAGGCATCCCAGCAGACGCCTGGAGAAACGCAGCCGTGAGCGGCTGCCGTCCCCGTCCCCTCTCCGGCAGTCACGCGGCGCTCCTCTCCTCTCAAACCCAGGTCAGACCTGCCACCGGTGTGTGGCCCCGGGACTTCCATCTCTCCCTTCGGGACCTCAGGCATCCCAGCAGACGCCTGGAGAAACGCAGCCGTGAGCGGCTGCCGTCCCCGTCCCCTCTCCGGCAGTCACGCGGCGCTCCTCTCCTCTCAAACCCAGGTCAGACCTGCCACCGGTGTGTGGCCCCGGGACTTCCATCTCTCCCTTCGGGACCTCAGGCATCCCAGCAGACGCCTGGAGAAACGCAGCCGTGAGCGGCTGCCGTCCCCGTCCCCTCTCCGGCAGTCACGCGGCGCTCCTCTCCTCTCAAACCCAGGTCAGACCTGCCACCGGTGTGCGGCCCCGGGACTTCCATCTCTCCCTTCGGGACCTCAGGCATCCCAGCAGACGCCTGGAGAAACGCAGCCGTGAGCGGCTGCCGTCCCCGTCCCCTCTCCGGCAGTCACGCGGCGCTCCTCTCCTCTCAAACCCAGGTCAGACCTGCCACCGGTGTGTGGCCCCGGGACTTCCATCTCTCCCTTCGGGACCTCAGGCATCCCAGCAGACGCCTGGAGAAACGCAGCCGTGAGCGGCTGCCGTCCCCGTCCCCTCTCCGGCAGTCACGCGGCGCTCCTCTCCTCTCAAACCCAGGTCAGACCTGCCACCGGTGTGTGGCCCCGGGACTTCCATCTCTCCCTTCGGGACCTCAGGCATCCCAGCAGACGCCTGGAGAAACGCAGCCGTGAGCGGCTGCCGTCCCCGTCCCCTCTCCGGCAGTCACGCGGCGCTCCTCTCCTCTCAAACCCAGGTCAGACCTGCCACCGGTGTGTGGCCCCGGGACTTCCATCTCTCCCTTCGGGACCTCAGGCATCCCAGCAGACGCCTGGAGAAACGCAGCCGTGAGCGGCTGCCGTCCCCGTCCCCTCTCCGGCAGTCACGCGGCGCTCCTCTCCTCTCAAACCCAGGTCAGACCTGCCACCGGTGTGTGGCCCCGGGACTTCCATCTCTCCCTTCGGGACCTCAGGCATCCCAGCAGACGCCTGGAGAAACGCAGCCGTGAGCGGCTGCCGTCCCCGTCCCCTCTCCGGCAGTCACGCGGCGCTCCTCTCCTCTCAAACCCAGGTCAGACCTGCCACCGGTGTGCGGCCCCGGGACTTCCATCTCTCCCTTCGGGACCTCAGGCATCCCAGCAGACGCCTGGAGAAACGCAGCCGTGAGCGGCTGCCGTCCCCGTCCCCTCTCCGGCAGTCACGCGGCGCTCCTCTCCTCTCAAACCCAGGTCAGACCTGCCACCGGTGTGTGGCCCCGGGACTTCCATCTCTCCCTTCGGGACCTCAGGCATCCCAGCAGACGCCTGGAGAAACGCAGCCGTGAGCGGCTGCCGTCCCCGTCCCCTCTCCGGCAGTCACGCGGCGCTCCTCTCCTCTCAAACCCAGGTCAGACCTGCCACCGGTGTGTGGCCCCGGGACTTCCATCTCTCCCTTCGGGACCTCAGGCATCCCAGCAGACGCCTGGAGAAACGCAGCCGTGAGCGGCTGCCGTCCCCGTCCCCTCTCCGGCAGTCACGCGGCGCTCCTCTCCTCTCAAACCCAGGTCAGACCTGCCACCGGTGTGTGGCCCCGGGACTTCCATCTCTCCCTTCGGGACCTCAGGCATCCCAGCAGACGCCTGGAGAAACGCAGCCGTGAGCGGCTGCCGTCCCCGTCCCCTCTCCGGCAGTCACGCGGCGCTCCTCTCCTCTCAAACCCAGGTCAGACCTGCCACCGGTGTGTGGCCCCGGGACTTCCATCTCTCCCTTCGGGACCTCAGGCATCCCAGCAGACGCCTGGAGAAACGCAGCCGTGAGCGGCTGCCGTCCCCGTCCCCTCTCCGGCAGTCACGCGGCGCTCCTCTCCTCTCAAACCCAGGTCAGACCTGCCACCGGTGTGTGGCCCCGGGACTTCCATCTCTCCCTTCGGGACCTCAGGCATCCCAGCAGACGCCTGGAGAAACGCAGCCGTGAGCGGCTGCCGTCCCCGTCCCCTCTCCGGCAGTCACGCGGCGCTCCTCTCCTCTCAAACCCAGGTCAGACCTGCCACCGGTGTGTGGCCCCGGGACTTCCATCTCTCCCTTCGGGACCTCAGGCATCCCAGCAGACGCCTGGAGAAACGCAGCCGTGAGCGGCTGCCGTCCCCGTCCCCTCTCCGGCAGTCACGCGGCGCTCCTCTCCTCTCAAACCCAGGTCAGACCTGCCACCGGTGTGTGGCCCCGGGACTTCCATCTCTCCCTTCGGGACCTCAGGCATCCCAGCAGACGCCTGGAGAAACGCAGCCGTGAGCGGCTGCCGTCCCCGTCCCCTCTCCGGCAGTCACGCGGCGCTCCTCTCCTCTCAAACCCAGGTCAGACCTGCCACCGGTGTGTGGCCCCGGGACTTCCATCTCTCCCTTCGGGACCTCAGGCATCCCAGCAGACGCCTGGAGAAACGCAGCCGTGAGCGGCTGCCGTCCCCGTCCCCTCTCCGGCAGTCACGCGGCGCTCCTCTCCTCTCAAACCCAGGTCAGACCTGCCACCGGTGTGTGGCCCCGGGACTTCCATCTCTCCCTTCGGGACCTCAGGCATCCCAGCAGACGCCTGGAGAAACGCAGCCGTGAGCGGCTGCCGTCCCCGTCCCCTCTCCGGCAGTCACGCGGCGCTCCTCTCCTCTCAAACCCAGGTCAGACCTGCCACCGGTGTGTGGCCCCCGGGACTTCCATCTCTCCCTTCGGGACCTCAGGCATCCCAGCAGACGCCTGGAGAAACGCAGCCGTGAGCGGCTGCCGTCCCCGTCCCCTCTCCGGCAGTCACGCGGCGCTCCTCTCCTCTCAAACCCAGGTCAGACCTGCCACCGGTGTGTGGCCCCGGGACTTCCATCTCTCCCTTCGGGACCTCAGGCATCCCAGCAGACGCCTGGAGAAACGCAGCCGTGAGCGGCTGCCGTCCCCGTCCCCTCTCCGGCAGTCACGCGGCGCTCCTCTCCTCTCAAACCCAGGTCAGACCTGCCACCGGTGTGTGGCCCCGGGACTTCCATCTCTCCCTTCGGGACCTCAGGCATCCCAGCAGACGCCTGGAGAAACGCAGCCGTGAGCGGCTGCCGTCCCCGTCCCCTCTCCGGCAGTCACGCGGCGCTCCTCTCCTCTCAAACCCAGGTCAGACCTGCCACCGGTGTGTGGCCCCGGGACTTCCATCTCTCCCTTCGGGACCTCAGGCATCCCAGCAGACGCCTGGAGAAACGCAGCCGTGAGCGGCTGCCGTCCCCGTCCCCTCTCCGGCAGTCACGCGGCGCTCCTCTCCTCTCAAACCCAGGTCAGACCTGCCACCGGTGTGTGGCCCCGGGACTTCCATCTCTCCCTTCGGGACCTCAGGCATCCCAGCAGACGCCTGGAGAAACGCAGCCGTGAGCGGCTGCCGTCCCCGTCCCCTCTCCGGCAGTCACGCGGCGCTCCTCTCCTCTCAAACCCAGGTCAGACCTGCCACCGGTGTGTGGCCCCGGGACTTCCATCTCTCCCTTCGGGACCTCAGGCATCCCAGCAGACGCCTGGAGAAACGCAGCCGTGAGCGGCTGCCGTCCCCGTCCCCTCTCCGGCAGTCACGCGGCGCTCCTCTCCTCTCAAACCCAGGTCAGACCTGCCACCGGTGTGTGGCCCCGGGACTTCCATCTCTCCCTTCGGGACCTCAGGCATCCCAGCAGACGCCTGGAGAAACGCAGCCGTGAGCGGCTGCCGTCCCCGTCCCCTCTCCGGCAGTCACGCGGCGCTCCTCTCCTCTCAAACCCAGGTCAGACCTGCCACCGGTGTGTGGCCCCGGGACTTCCATCTCTCCCTTCGGGACCTCAGGCATCCCAGCAGACGCCTGGAGAAACGCAGCCGTGAGCGGCTGCCGTCCCCGTCCCCTCTCCGGCAGTCACGCGGCGCTCCTCTCCTCTCAAACCCAGGTCAGACCTGCCACCGGTGTGTGGCCCCGGGACTTCCATCTCTCCCTTCGGGACCTCAGGCATCCCAGCAGACGCCTGGAGAAACGCAGCCGTGAGCGGCTGCCGTCCCCGTCCCCTCTCCGGCAGTCACGCGGCGCTCCTCTCCTCTCAAACCCAGGTCAGACCTGCCACCGGTGTGTGGCCCCGGGACTTCCATCTCTCCCTTCGGGACCTCAGGCATCCCAGCAGACGCCTGGAGAAACGCAGCCGTGAGCGGCTGCCGTCCCCGTCCCCTCTCCGGCAGTCACGCGGCGCTCCTCTCCTCTCAAACCCAGGTCAGACCTGCCACCGGTGTGTGGCCCCGGGACTTCCATCTCTCCCTTCGGGACCTCAGGCATCCCAGCAGACGCCTGGAGAAACGCAGCCGTGAGCGGCTGCCGTCCCCGTCCCCTCTCCGGCAGTCACGCGGCGCTCCTCTCCTCTCAAACCCAGGTCAGACCTGCCACCGGTGTGTGGCCCCGGGACTTCCATCTCTCCCTTCGGGACCTCAGGCATCCCAGCAGACGCCTGGAGAAACGCAGCCGTGAGCGGCTGCCGTCCCCGTCCCCTCTCCGGCAGTCACGCGGCGCTCCTCTCCTCTCAAACCCAGGTCAGACCTGCCACCGGTGTGTGGCCCCGGGACTTCCATCTCTCCCTTCGGGACCTCAGGCATCCCAGCAGACGCCTGGAGAAACGCAGCCGTGAGCGGCTGCCGTCCCCGTCCCCTCTCCGGCAGTCACGCGGCGCTCCTCTCCTCTCAAACCCAGGTCAGACCTGCCACCGGTGTGTGGCCCCGGGACTTCCATCTCTCCCTTCGGGACCTCAGGCATCCCAGCAGACGCCTGGAGAAACGCAGCCGTGAGCGGCTGCCGTCCCCGTCCCCTCTCCGGCAGTCACGCGGCGCTCCTCTCCTCTCAAACCCAGGTCAGACCTGCCACCGGTGTGTGGCCCCGGGACTTCCATCTCTCCCTTCGGGACCTCAGGCATCCCAGCAGACGCCTGGAGAAACGCAGCCGTGAGCGGCTGCCGTCCCCGTCCCCTCTCCGGCAGTCACGCGGCGCTCCTCTCCTCTCAAACCCAGGTCAGACCTGCCACCGGTGTGTGGCCCCGGGACTTCCATCTCTCCCTTCGGGACCTCAGGCATCCCAGCAGACGCCTGGAGAAACGCAGCCGTGAGCGGCTGCCGTCCCCGTCCCCTCTCCGGCAGTCACGCGGCGCTCCTCTCCTCTCAAACCCAGGTCAGACCTGCCACCGGTGTGTGGCCCCGGGACTTCCATCTCTCCCTTCGGGACCTCAGGCATCCCAGCAGACGCCTGGAGAAACGCAGCCGTGAGCGGCTGCCGTCCCCGTCCCCTCTCCGGCAGTCACGCGGCGCTCCTCTCCTCTCAAACCCAGGTCAGACCTGCCACCGGTGTGTGGCCCCGGGACTTCCATCTCTCCCTTCGGGACCTCAGGCATCCCAGCAGACGCCTGGAGAAACGCAGCCGTGAGCGGCTGCCGTCCCCGTCCCCTCTCCGGCAGTCACGCGGCGCTCCTCTCCTCTCAAACCCAGGTCAGACCTGCCACCGGTGTGTGGCCCCGGGACTTCCATCTCTCCCTTCGGGACCTCAGGCATCCCAGCAGACGCCTGGAGAAACGCAGCCGTGAGCGGCTGCCGTCCCCGTCCCCTCTCCGGCAGTCACGCGGCGCTCCTCTCCTCTCAAACCCAGGTCAGACCTGCCACCGGTGTGTGGCCCCGGGACTTCCATCTCTCCCTTCGGGACCTCAGGCATCCCAGCAGACGCCTGGAGAAACGCAGCCGTGAGCGGCTGCCGTCCCCGTCCCCTCTCCGGCAGTCACGCGGCGCTCCTCTCCTCTCAAACCCAGGTCAGACCTGCCACCGGTGTGTGGCCCCGGGACTTCCATCTCTCCCTTCGGGACCTCAGGCATCCCAGCAGACGCCTGGAGAAACGCAGCCGTGAGCGGCTGCCGTCCCCGTCCCCTCTCCGGCAGTCACGCGGCGCTCCTCTCCTCTCAAACCCAGGTCAGACCTGCCACCGGTGTGTGGCCCCGGGACTTCCATCTCTCCCTTCGGGACCTCAGGCATCCCAGCAGACGCCTGGAGAAACGCAGCCGTGAGCGGCTGCCGTCCCCGTCCCCTCTCCGGCAGTCACGCGGCGCTCCTCTCCTCTCAAACCCAGGTCAGACCTGCCACCGGTGTGTGGCCCCGGGACTTCCATCTCTCCCTTCGGGACCTCAGGCATCCCAGCAGACGCCTGGAGAAACGCAGCCGTGAGCGGCTGCCGTCCCCGTCCCCTCTCCGGCAGTCACGCGGCGCTCCTCTCCTCTCAAACCCAGGTCAGACCTGCCACCGGTGTGTGGCCCCGGGACTTCCATCTCTCCCTTCGGGACCTCAGGCATCCCAGCAGACGCCTGGAGAAACGCAGCCGTGAGCGGCTGCCGTCCCCGTCCCCTCTCCGGCAGTCACGCGGCGCTCCTCTCCTCTCAAACCCAGGTCAGACCTGCCACCGGTGTGTGGCCCCGGGACTTCCATCTCTCCCTTCGGGACCTCAGGCATCCCAGCAGACGCCTGGAGAAACGCAGCCGTGAGCGGCTGCCGTCCCCGTCCCCTCTCCGGCAGTCACGCGGCGCTCCTCTCCTCTCAAACCCAGGTCAGACCTGCCACCGGTGTGTGGCCCCGGGACTTCCATCTCTCCCTTCGGGACCTCAGGCATCCCAGCAGACGCCTGGAGAAACGCAGCCGTGAGCGGCTGCCGTCCCCGTCCCCTCTCCGGCAGTCACGCGGCGCTCCTCTCCTCTCAAACCCAGGTCAGACCTGCCACCGGTGTGTGGCCCCGGGACTTCCATCTCTCCCTTCGGGACCTCAGGCATCCCAGCAGACGCCTGGAGAAACGCAGCCGTGAGCGGCTGCCGTCCCCGTCCCCTCTCCGGCAGTCACGCGGCGCTCCTCTCCTCTCAAACCCAGGTCAGACCTGCCACCGGTGTGTGGCCCCGGGACTTCCATCTCTCCCTTCGGGACCTCAGGCATCCCAGCAGACGCCTGGAGAAACGCAGCCGTGAGCGGCTGCCGTCCCCGTCCCCTCTCCGGCAGTCACGCGGCGCTCCTCTCCTCTCAAACCCAGGTCAGACCTGCCACCGGTGTGTGGCCCCGGGACTTCCATCTCTCCCTTCGGGACCTCAGGCATCCCAGCAGACGCCTGGAGAAACGCAGCCGTGAGCGGCTGCCGTCCCCGTCCCCTCTCCGGCAGTCACGCGGCGCTCCTCTCCTCTCAAACCCAGGTCAGACCTGCCACCGGTGTGTGGCCCCGGGACTTCCATCTCTCCCTTCGGGACCTCAGGCATCCCAGCAGACGCCTGGAGAAACGCAGCCGTGAGCGGCTGCCGTCCCCGTCCCCTCTCCGGCAGTCACGCGGCGCTCCTCTCCTCTCAAACCCAGGTCAGACCTGCCACCGGTGTGTGGCCCCGGGACTTCCATCTCTCCCTTCGGGACCTCAGGCATCCCAGCAGACGCCTGGAGAAACGCAGCCGTGAGCGGCTGCCGTCCCCGTCCCCTCTCCGGCAGTCACGCGGCGCTCCTCTCCTCTCAAACCCAGGTCAGACCTGCCACCGGTGTGTGGCCCCGGGACTTCCATCTCTCCCTTCGGGACCTCAGGCATCCCAGCAGACGCCTGGAGAAACGCAGCCGTGAGCGGCTGCCGTCCCCGTCCCCTCTCCGGCAGTCACGCGGCGCTCCTCTCCTCTCAAACCCAGGTCAGACCTGCCACCGGTGTGTGGCCCCGGGACTTCCATCTCTCCCTTCGGGACCTCAGGCATCCCAGCAGACGCCTGGAGAAACGCAGCCGTGAGCGGCTGCCGTCCCCGTCCCCTCTCCGGCAGTCACGCGGCGCTCCTCTCCTCTCAAACCCAGGTCAGACCTGCCACCGGTGTGTGGCCCCGGGACTTCCATCTCTCCCTTCGGGACCTCAGGCATCCCAGCAGACGCCTGGAGAAACGCAGCCGTGAGCGGCTGCCGTCCCCGTCCCCTCTCCGGCAGTCACGCGGCGCTCCTCTCCTCTCAAACCCAGGTCAGACCTGCCACCGGTGTGTGGCCCCGGGACTTCCATCTCTCCCTTCGGGACCTCAGGCATCCCAGCAGACGCCTGGAGAAACGCAGCCGTGAGCGGCTGCCGTCCCCGTCCCCTCTCCGGCAGTCACGCGGCGCTCCTCTCCTCTCAAACCCAGGTCAGACCTGCCACCGGTGTGTGGCCCCGGGACTTCCATCTCTCCCTTCGGGACCTCAGGCATCCCAGCAGACGCCTGGAGAAACGCAGCCGTGAGCGGCTGCCGTCCCCGTCCCCTCTCCGGCAGTCACGCGGCGCTCCTCTCCTCTCAAACCCAGGTCAGACCTGCCACCGGTGTGTGGCCCCGGGACTTCCATCTCTCCCTTCGGGACCTCAGGCATCCCAGCAGACGCCTGGAGAAACGCAGCCGTGAGCGGCTGCCGTCCCCGTCCCCTCTCCGGCAGTCACGCGGCGCTCCTCTCCTCTCAAACCCAGGTCAGACCTGCCACCGGTGTGTGGCCCCGGGACTTCCATCTCTCCCTTCGGGACCTCAGGCATCCCAGCAGACGCCTGGAGAAACGCAGCCGTGAGCGGCTGCCGTCCCCGTCCCCTCTCCGGCAGTCACGCGGCGCTCCTCTCCTCTCAAACCCAGGTCAGACCTGCCACCGGTGTGTGGCCCCGGGACTTCCATCTCTCCCTTCGGGACCTCAGGCATCCCAGCAGACGCCTGGAGAAACGCAGCCGTGAGCGGCTGCCGTCCCCGTCCCCTCTCCGGCAGTCACGCGGCGCTCCTCTCCTCTCAAACCCAGGTCAGACCTGCCACCGGTGTGTGGCCCCGGGACTTCCATCTCTCCCTTCGGGACCTCAGGCATCCCAGCAGACGCCTGGAGAAACGCAGCCGTGAGCGGCTGCCGTCCCCGTCCCCTCTCCGGCAGTCACGCGGCGCTCCTCTCCTCTCAAACCCAGGTCAGACCTGCCACCGGTGTGTGGCCCCGGGACTTCCATCTCTCCCTTCGGGACCTCAGGCATCCCAGCAGACGCCTGGAGAAACGCAGCCGTGAGCGGCTGCCGTCCCCGTCCCCTCTCCGGCAGTCACGCGGCGCTCCTCTCCTCTCAAACCCAGGTCAGACCTGCCACCGGTGTGTGGCCCCGGGACTTCCATCTCTCCCTTCGGGACCTCAGGCATCCCAGCAGACGCCTGGAGAAACGCAGCCGTGAGCGGCTGCCGTCCCCGTCCCCTCTCCGGCAGTCACGCGGCGCTCCTCTCCTCTCAAACCCAGGTCAGACCTGCCACCGGTGTGTGGCCCCGGGACTTCCATCTCTCCCTTCGGGACCTCAGGCATCCCAGCAGACGCCTGGAGAAACGCAGCCGTGAGCGGCTGCCGTCCCCGTCCCCTCTCCGGCAGTCACGCGGCGCTCCTCTCCTCTCAAACCCAGGTCAGACCTGCCACCGGTGTGTGGCCCCGGGACTTCCATCTCTCCCTTCGGGACCTCAGGCATCCCAGCAGACGCCTGGAGAAACGCAGCCGTGAGCGGCTGCCGTCCCCGTCCCCTCTCCGGCAGTCACGCGGCGCTCCTCTCCTCTCAAACCCAGGTCAGACCTGCCACCGGTGTGTGGCCCCGGGACTTCCATCTCTCCCTTCGGGACCTCAGGCATCCCAGCAGACGCCTGGAGAAACGCAGCCGTGAGCGGCTGCCGTCCCCGTCCCCTCTCCGGCAGTCACGCGGCGCTCCTCTCCTCTCAAACCCAGGTCAGACCTGCCACCGGTGTGTGGCCCCGGGACTTCCATCTCTCCCTTCGGGACCTCAGGCATCCCAGCAGACGCCTGGAGAAACGCAGCCGTGAGCGGCTGCCGTCCCCGTCCCCTCTCCGGCAGTCACGCGGCGCTCCTCTCCTCTCAAACCCAGGTCAGACCTGCCACCGGTGTGTGGCCCCGGGACTTCCATCTCTCCCTTCGGGACCTCAGGCATCCCAGCAGACGCCTGGAGAAACGCAGCCGTGAGCGGCTGCCGTCCCCGTCCCCTCTCCGGCAGTCACGCGGCGCTCCTCTCCTCTCAAACCCAGGTCAGACCTGCCACCGGTGTGTGGCCCCGGGACTTCCATCTCTCCCTTCGGGACCTCAGGCATCCCAGCAGACGCCTGGAGAAACGCAGCCGTGAGCGGCTGCCGTCCCCGTCCCCTCTCCGGCAGTCACGCGGCGCTCCTCTCCTCTCAAACCCAGGTCAGACCTGCCACCGGTGTGTGGCCCCGGGACTTCCATCTCTCCCTTCGGGACCTCAGGCATCCCAGCAGACGCCTGGAGAAACGCAGCCGTGAGCGGCTGCCGTCCCCGTCCCCTCTCCGGCAGTCACGCGGCGCTCCTCTCCTCTCAAACCCAGGTCAGACCTGCCACCGGTGTGTGGCCCCGGGACTTCCATCTCTCCCTTCGGGACCTCAGGCATCCCAGCAGACGCCTGGAGAAACGCAGCCGTGAGCGGCTGCCGTCCCCGTCCCCTCTCCGGCAGTCACGCGGCGCTCCTCTCCTCTCAAACCCAGGTCAGACCTGCCACCGGTGTGCGGCCCCGGGACTTCCATCTCTCCCTTCGGGACCTCAGGCATCCCAGCAGACGCCTGGAGAAACGCAGCCGTGAGCGGCTGCCGTCCCCGTCCCCTCTCCGGCAGTCACGCGGCGCTCCTCTCCTCTCAAACCCAGGTCAGACCTGCCACCGGTGTGTGGCCCCGGGACTTCCATCTCTCCCTTCGGGACCTCAGGCATCCCAGCAGACGCCTGGAGAAACGCAGCCGTGAGCGGCTGCCGTCCCCGTCCCCTCTCCGGCAGTCACGCGGCGCTCCTCTCCTCTCAAACCCAGGTCAGACCTGCCACCGGTGTGTGGCCCCGGGACTTCCATCTCTCCCTTCGGGACCTCAGGCATCCCAGCAGACGCCTGGAGAAACGCAGCCGTGAGCGGCTGCCGTCCCCGTCCCCTCTCCGGCAGTCACGCGGCGCTCCTCTCCTCTCAAACCCAGGTCAGACCTGCCACCGGTGTGTGGCCCCGGGACTTCCATCTCTCCCTTCGGGACCTCAGGCATCCCAGCAGACGCCTGGAGAAACGCAGCCGTGAGCGGCTGCCGTCCCCGTCCCCTCTCCGGCAGTCACGCGGCGCTCCTCTCCTCTCAAACCCAGGTCAGACCTGCCACCGGTGTGCGGCCCCGGGACTTCCATCTCTCCCTTCGGGACCTCAGGCATCCCAGCAGACGCCTGGAGAAACGCAGCCGTGAGCGGCTGCCGTCCCCGTCCCCTCTCCGGCAGTCACGCGGCGCTCCTCTCCTCTCAAACCCAGGTCAGACCTGCCACCGGTGTGTGGCCCCGGGACTTCCATCTCTCCCTTCGGGACCTCAGGCATCCCAGCAGACGCCTGGAGAAACGCAGCCGTGAGCGGCTGCCGTCCCCGTCCCCTCTCCGGCAGTCACGCGGCGCTCCTCTCCTCTCAAACCCAGGTCAGACCTGCCACCGGTGTGTGGCCCCGGGACTTCCATCTCTCCCTTCGGGACCTCAGGCATCCCAGCAGACGCCTGGAGAAACGCAGCCGTGAGCGGCTGCCGTCCCCGTCCCCTCTCCGGCAGTCACGCGGCGCTCCTCTCCTCTCAAACCCAGGTCAGACCTGCCACCGGTGTGTGGCCCCGGGACTTCCATCTCTCCCTTCGGGACCTCAGGCATCCCAGCAGACGCCTGGAGAAACGCAGCCGTGAGCGGCTGCCGTCCCCGTCCCCTCTCCGGCAGTCACGCGGCGCTCCTCTCCTCTCAAACCCAGTTTTCCGTAGAGGTGTGGCCTCTTCAGAAGTGGGCGTGGCTTCAGAGTGGGCGTGGCTTCAGAGTGGGCGTGGCTTCAGAGTGGGCGTGGCCTGTTTTCCGGCCGGCGGCCGCTTACGCGGCCGCAGGGTGTTTACTAATTCAAAGGAACCTAGCTCCCAAGGAATTTGGTCCCCAACTTACTCAGCAATATGAAGAAACAAAGAAAATCCCCACCTCAAGCGGAGGAGAACAAAAACAATCCAGAACATTCTGTCGATACAGCTCACCTAAGGGATCTCTCTGACACAGAATTCAGATATGAAGTCATCAAGATGTTCAATCAACTCAATGAAACGGTCAGACAGACAGCCAGCAACACCACAGATAAAATCGACAAATTACGCGAAGAAATGAGAGCAGAAATGTCACGATTAAAAGACTCCATAGATGAAATGAGAAACTCAGTTTCTTCTCTTAAAAATAGAATGACCGCAGCTGAAGAGAGAATCAGTGACCTAGAAGATCAGCTGCAACAAGCCAACACGCAACAACAAACACTGGCAAGGGACCTCAAAATGGCTCTACAGAGAATCAGAGTCCTAGCAGATGACTCCAAGAGGAACAATATTAGAATTATGGGACTACCTGAACCTCAGGGAAACAATCCCAACGAAAAAAACACCGTCAAACAAATCATTGCTGAAAACTTCCCAGAGCTGCACAATGCAGCCATTCAGGTTCAAGGAGCCTGAAGGGTGCCAGCTAAAAGAGACCCCAACAAAAACACTCCAAGACATATCATACTTAGAATGATCGATACTGCCGATAGAGACACAATACTGCAAGCAGCAAGAGCAAAGAAGGAAATCACATACAAAGGAGCATCCCTTAGATTCACAGCAGACCTATCAGAGGAAACCCTACAAGCCCGAAGGCAGTGGCGAGATATAGTCAAAAAACTCATGGAAATGAATGCTTCCCCAAGAATACTCTACCCGGCTAAACTCTCCCTCAAAATCGAAGGAACAGTACATTATTTTATAGATAAACAGCAGCTCAGGAACTTCATAGACTCAAAACCAAACCTAAAGCAAGGCCTAAAGGGGCTACTATAAGAAAAGACAAACCCTACAACCACAACACACCCGCACAGAAACATGACACAAAACCCCATAACCATTCTCTCTCTCAATGTCAACGGTCTAAATTCACCAGTTAAGAGACACAGAGTGGCAAAATGGATACAGAGACAGAACCCAACATTCTGCTGCCTACAAGAAAGTCACCTCAACAGCCAGAGCAAACACAGACTCAAAGTCAAAGGATGGAATACAATCCTGCAAGCAAACAACTCCCTCAAAAAAGCTGGGGTGGCCATACTAGTATCTGACAACATTAATTTCACCTTGAAAAAGATTAGAAGGGACAGTGAAGGCTATTTTCTCTTCATCAAGGGATACGTACAACAGGAAGAAATCACACTCTTAAATGTATACGCACCTAATGAGGGAACAGCTAAATATTTAAAACAACTACTAACAGATTTTAAGGAGGACATCACTACCAACACAATAGTACTTGGAGACTTCAACATCGCCTTATCACCTCTGGATAGATCAACACGAACAAAACCCAGCAAGGAATTATTGGCTTTGAAAGAAGTAATAGAAGAGAAAGGGCTTATGGACTTATACAGGGCTTTACACCCCAAAAAGAAAGAATACACATTCTTCTCCAGTGCGCACGGAACATTTTCCAAAATAGACCATGTGCTAGGACACAAAACACACCTCAACAGAATCAAGAAGATAGAAATAGTATCAGCCATCTTTTCAGACCATGATGCACTGAGGATAGAAGTGAATCACACACAGACACGGAGAACCAAATCAAACACCTGGAAATTAAACAACTCGATGCTGAACAATGAGTGGGTCAGGAACGAAGTCAAGGATGAAATCAAAAGATACCTGGAAACAAATGAGAATGAAGACACAAACTACCAGAACTTATGGGATGCAGCGAAAGCTGTATTAAGGGGAAAATTTATAGCTCTGCAAGCCTATCTTAAGTCGATAGAAACGATGCACATAAACAATTTGACCTCACAGCTCAAGACCTTAGAAAAGGATCAACAGAAAGAGCCTAAATCAGGCAGAAGGAAAGAGATCATAAAACTTAGAGCAGAAATCAACGACATGGAAAACAAAGAAACAATCCGAAAGATCAATGAAACCAAGAGCTGGTTCTTCGAGAAAATAAATAAGATAGATAAACCACTAGCAACACTCACAAAGAAACAGAGAGAGAGAACCCTAATAAATCGAATCAGAAATAAGAATGGGGATATCACAACAGAAACTAAAGAAATTCAAGAGATCATCAGAGACTACTTTGAAAGTCTCTATGCCACGAAACACGAGAACCTAGAAGAAATGGATAAATTCCTGGATCTCTACCATCTCCCAAAGCTGAATCAAGAAGATATAGAGTACCTGAATAGACCCATTCACATCAAGGAAATTGAAACTGTAATCAAAAGTCTTCCCAAAAACAAAAGCCCAGGCCCAGATGGATTTACTAGCGAATTTTTCCAAACATTTAAAGAGGACCTATTGCCAATTCTTCTCAAGCTTTTCCAGGAAATTGAAAAAACAGAAACTCTCCCAAACAGCTTCTATGAAGCCCATATCTCTCTAATACCAAAAGGAAACAAAGACACCACAAGAAAAGAAAACTACAGGCCAATATCCCTGATGAACACGGATGCGAAGATTCTCAACAAAATACTAGCCAATAGAATACAACAACTCATCAAAAAGATCATACATCATGACCAAGTAGGATTCATCCCAGGGATGCAAGGATGGTTCAACATTCGGAAATCAATCAACATAATCCATCATATCAACAAAAGAAAAGATAAAAATCATATGATCATATCAATAGACGCAGAGAAAGCTTTTGACAAGATCCAGCACCCATTCATGATGAAAACCCTTGCCAAAATGGGGATAGAGGGGACTTTCCTCAATATAGTTAAAGCCATCTACCACAAACCTACAGCAAACATCATCCTCAATGGGGAAAAACTGAGACCCTTCCCCCTAAGGTCAGGGACGAGACAAGGATGCCCACTCTCTCCACTACTGTTCAATATAGTACTGGAAGTACTTGCAATAGCGATTAGGCAAGAAAAAGATATTAAGGGCATCCAGATAGGGAAAGAAGAAATTAAGCTCTCACTATTCGCAGATGACATGATACTATACTTAGAGAACCCTAAAACCTCTACCAAGAAACTCCTAGAAACAATAGGCTTGTATAGTAAAGTGGCAGGCTATAAAATCAATACCCAAAAATCCATGGCATTCCTATACGCAAATAGTGAAAGAGAAGCAAGTGACATCAAGAAAACAATCCCATTCACAATTGTGCCCCAGAAAATCAAGTATCTAGGAATCAGCTTAACTAAGGAAGTAAAGGACCTGTACAAGGAAAACTACAAAACGCTACTTCAGGAAATAAAAGAGGACACGAGGAAATGGAAAAATATCCCCTGTTCATGGATGGGGAGAATCAACATCATCAAAATGGCAATACTTCCCAAAGCACTATACAAATTCAATGCAATCCCTATAAGGATACCCATGACATTCTTCAAAGAAATGGAGCAAACACTCCTGAAATTTATATGGAACAATAAGCCCCCGTGAATAGCTAAAGCAATTCTTGGGAAAAAGAAAATGGGAGGAATCAACCTCCCTAACCTCAAACTCTACTACAAGGCAGTAATAATTAAAACAGCATGGTACTGGAACAAAAGCAGAGCTGCAGACCAATGGAACAGAGTTGAATATACTGACATTTCCTCCCAAACATATAATCATCTAATTTTTGATAAGGGGGCAAGAAAAGTGAATTGGAGCAGGGAAAGCCTCTTCAACAAACTGTGCTGGCAAAATTGGACGGCTACATGCAAAAAAGTGGGCTCAGATCTCTGCCTAACACCATGCACAAAAGTAAGATCAAAATGGATTTATGACCTCAACATCAGACCAGAATCCATAATGTTTATTGAAGACAAAGTCGGCAAAACTCTCCATGATATTGAAGCTAATGGTATCTTCAAAGATGTCACGCCACTGGCTGAGCAAGTGAAAACAGAGATAGACAAATGGGACTATCTTAAACTAAGAAGCTTCTGCACCTCCAAAGAAACAGTGACCAAAATACAAAGACAGCCTACAGAATGGGAAAGGATATTCACCAAGTACACATCCGACAAGGGGTTGATATCAAGGATATACAAGGTACTGGTTAAACTCCACAAGAAGAAATCACCCAACCCCATCAAAAAATGGGGTGAGGAAATGAACAGAAACTTTCGCAAAGAAGAAATTCGAATGGCAAAAAGGCACATGAGAAAATGCTCTACATCACTAATCATCAGAGAGATGCAGATCAAAACCACAATGAGATATCATTTCACACCACAGAGACTGGCCCACATCCACAAGAACAAAAGCAACCGGTGCTGGCGCGGATGTGGCGAGAAAGGGACCCTCCTTCACTGCTGGTGGGAATGCCGGCTGGTCCAACCCTTTTGGAAAACAGTATGGACGACTCTCAAAAAATTAGAATTTGATCTGCCATTTGACCCAGCTATAGCACTCCTGGGAATATATCCCAGAGAGGCAAAAAGGTATAGTCAAAGTGACATCTGCAATTGTTTGTTCATTGCAGCACTCTTTACAATAGCCAGAATCTGGAAAAAACCTGAGTGCCCAAGAACAGATGACTGGTTAAAGAAACTTTGGTACATTTACACAATGGAGTACTATGTAGCTGTTAGAAAAGATGAAGTTATGAAATTTACATACAAGTGGTACTACATGGAAAGTATCATGTTAAGCGAAATGAGTCAGAAAGAGCGGGATAGACACAGAAAGATTGCATTCATCTGGGGAACATAAAGCAACAAAAAGTGAGAGTGACACACAGGAATGGCTGAGATTAGTACCAGGAATTTTGCTCCATGAATGGAAGGCCAGCCACAGGCTCTAGGTGAAAAGGAAGCTCAGATAGAGAAGAGATTACCAAATGAAGGGTGTTGTGAGGGCCCTCCCAGGGTGGGAGAAGCATGCTAAAAGTAGTCGATAGACCAAACATGATTGCCACTCAAAGCCTCTCTTGCAAAACACAGTACCCAAAAGAAGAGAGAGAGAACAAGGGGGAATACCCTGCCACAGAGGCAGGATGGGACGGGGGGGGGGGGGATGAGGGGGGGGATGCTGGGACCCATGGGGATGGATGACGGGCACTGGTGGAGGTATGGGGACTTGATCATTGTATAACTGAAACCCAAGCACAAAATTTGTAAGCCTATAACTGTACCTCATGGTTTTTCACTAATAAAAAAAAAAATAAATAAATAAATTAAAAAAAAAAATAAATAAATATAGGAATAAGCTTGCCAATTTTTCTTAATGCTGCTGGAATTTTGATTTGGGATGTGTTAGATTGATAGTTCAACAAGGAGAAAATGGACATCTTCACATTATAAGTCTTGGCATTTTATGGGTCTGATATGTTTCCTATTCAAATATTGTCTCATTAAAGCTTTATAGTTCTCAGCATGTATCTAGAGAAAGAGGATAAAGGAGCTGGAGAAAAGTGTGTTTGCCTGTAGCTGTACTTTTAAAGTAGATCTCAAGTGTTCGCTACTCTTACAATGAAACATAACCTTTGACTCGTAAAAACAAAAATGAAGTGAAGTTGCATTATTTCAGTTCAGGTGTCTGTCGTATCAGCAAATAGAAGCGGGAGAGATAGCACAGCATCGGGTGCTTGCCACGAGTCCTACCAGGTTTCATCCTCGCACTACAAAGAATCCCTGAGTGAAGGGGTAGTCCCTGAATGCAGAGCCACGACTAAGCCCTGAGCACAGCTGGCTGTGGCCCCCAATCAAAGAAAATCAACAAGTTGATTCTACATTAATTTTACCACTAAAAGTCCATTTCAGTACTCCCCATAAAATTGTCCTTTTACCCAAATTTTCCAACCCAAGCCCCTGATGCTAACCATCCAATGGTCTTATATTTTAAAAGTTTATTTTTGCACTATTTAGTTCATTTTTTTTTTAAATGGTTTGGTTTGGGGGTCAAATGCATCTGTGCTCAGGGCTTCTGGTTACGTCTGGTAATGCTTAGGAGATCATGTGTGATGCTGGCATCCAGCTGGGCTTGGTGGTTAAGGCAAGCTCCTTTACTCCTGTATCATTTCTTTGACCCTGAGTCCTTCATTTGTTTTCTCCGTGTCATGCGTATATGTGAATGAAATCATACTGTGTTTGCCTTTCACCTGAGAGATTTCGCTAAGCATAAACTCTCCCAAGTCCAGCCATGTTGTTGCAAAGGACAGGACTTAATCTTTTTATAGCTCTGTTCTGTTATGTATACAGCCCACAGCTTCCTTATCTATTCTTATGTTGATGGACGATCTTAGCTAGTTTTTGGACCTTGTCTGTTGTATGTGATGCTTCAGTAAACATGGGAGTAGAGCTTGAGAAATTAGTATTTTTTGGGAAAAACTCAGGAGAGGCTTCATTTTTAGTCATCCCCACGTTATTTTCTGTAATGACTGTACCAATTTTCTTTTCTCCACATCCTCTCCAACATTGCTGTTCCTTTTATTTCGGATAACAGCCATTCTCCTTGTTGCATTTAAAAGTAATTTAGTTGTTACTATTGAGTTGTAAGAGTTATTTAGGCATTTTGATTATTCTTTATGTGATTTTTCAAATATTTGTTCCTATTCCTTTCACTCTGTTGGGAGTATCCATTGGTGTATACTAGTTTTTTTTTTTTTTTAATCTTTTGTTGGTGGGGTGGGAGACACCTGGCCATGCTCAGATTTTACTCCTGGCTTTATGCTTAGGGACGACTCCTGACAGGGCTCAGAGGACCATGTGCGGTGCTGGGGATCAAATAGGGTTGTCTATATGCCATGCAAATGCCTTAACCCCTGTACTATCTCCCTGGCTCAAACTTTAATCTTGATGAAATCATTTTATCTATTTTTCCTTTTCTTTTGTTTTTTGGGCCACACCTGGCTGTGTTCAGGACTTACTCCTGGCAAGGCTTGGGGAAGCATATGTGGTGCTGGGAATTGAACCCGGTCAACCATGTGCAGGTAAGTCCCTTACTCACCCTTTTATCACTGTTGCCCCTCCTTTTTCTTTTTTAACCTTATTTTTGGTAGCAGAATGAGTATAGAGAAACTATCCCAAATCTATTGTCATAAAGATTTCCCTGTATGATTTTTAAAAATAAGCATTTTTCTTCAGGTTTTTTGTGTGTTCTTATTTTCTCCTTGTTTGGGGGCCATTCTTGGAGGTACTCAGAGGCTATTTCTGGCTTGATGCTTGGGGGTGGATCCAGGCAATACTCTGAGGACTATGTGGTACCCGGAATGGAAACAGAACTTCCTGTGTGAAAGCAAGTACTCCGGCCTAGTGAACTGTCTCTTGAACCTTTCAATAGAGTTTTCCGCTAAGAGTTTTATTTGAGTTTCATTTAATTTTTTTTATAAAGTTGTTCACGATGACTTATTACATTCAATGTTCCAACAACAATCCCACCATCATTGCACCTTCCCACCACCATTATTTCCTGTTTTTCCTGACCATCATCCAAGCCTGCCCCATTAGCCGGCCCTTTATGATTTATTTCATATTGCTTGTTTTATTTTTTTCTTTTCGGGTCACACCCAGTGATGCACAGGGGTTACTCCTGGCTCTGCACTCAGGAGTTACTCCTGGCGGTGCTCAGGGGACCATATGGGATGCTGGGAATAGAACCCGAGTTGGCCATGTTCAAGGCAAACGCCCTACCCGCTGTGCTACCACTCCAGCCCCTCATATTGCTTGTTATGAATAATTCAGTATAATTGGTCAAAAAGATTTCCTAGAAAAAAGTGTGTGAAGATCATTGTATCTCATTCTGGAGCCATTAAGCCCTTATATAAGAGATGACTAACATGTTACAGGTTAAGCCTTGTGTGCTAATATTTTCTTAATAGTCATTGGTTGCCTTCTACTTTACATCCTGTCCAGTGTGGTGTTCTACTCCTAGTATGTCAGTGGTGTAGAGTTTGAGATGTTGCACTTCAGGAATTCTAAAATTCTGAATGGGGTGATAATTGCTTTAATTGCTGGAATTAAAGTTTTAACTGGATGGTGACTTTGGGATCCAGAGGCATCTCTGCAGCTTGTTGATTATCTCCTTCAAGATTCATTTATGAGTCTCTGGATCATGGTCGGTTACTGAGCTTATATGGTACAAAGGCAGTTCATGGGCATGACCTCCAGGCTCCCAGAAGCACAGGGAGATGTGGGGAGGTAGCCCAGCCCCAGCTTCATGAGTGCCTGGAGATTTCAGTCACCAAACTCACATACCTGAGTTTTTCGACAGATTCATTCCTGGATGAGGCTTTTCCCGAGTCTGTGGATGGATTCTGGCAATGAGCATGGTGGCAATTAGAGTATGGAGGCTTTTGACTGCCAGGGCTCTGTTTGGGCGGGTGGTAGGCTTAACCGCCCCCCCACCCCCACCCCAGGGTGCCCCGGATGAGAGTCACCCTGGTGTGGGGTCTGGAGGCATTTCCTAAGTTTTATTATTTTGGTTTATGGACCACACCAAGTGATGCTCAGGGTTTACTCCTTGCTGTGAACTCAGGAATTACTCCTAGTGGCATTCAGCGGACCACATGTGATGCTCGGGATAGAACCTGTGTTGGCCACATGTGGGAGGCAAATACCCTCCCACTGTACTATTTCTCTGGCCCTTTCTGTACGACTTTTAAAGGTTTGGGTTTTTAAACGTTTATTTTATTTTTATAAAGTTGTTCACAATATTTGATTACATTTAATGTTTGAACACCAATCCCACCACTATTACACCTTCCTACCACTGTATTCCCTTCCCGAACCCCTACCCCTAAAGCAGAACCAAAATAATTTATTTTGCATTGATTGCTATGAATAATCCGCTAAAATGATCCAAAAAAAGGTTTCTTAGAGGAAAGTATAGGAAGATTGTTGTATTTCACCCAGAAACCATTAAGCCCTTCTATAAGATTAGTAACATGTTGTTAAAGGGTGAGCCTATATGCCTACTTAAACACATACTTGCATACATACATATATATATGTATCTATAGATATATTTCCCCCTAAGATTGGTTGCCTTCTACTTTAAACCCAATCAAATGTGGTGTGCTACTCTTGGTATATCAGTGGCATAAAGTATGAGGTGTTGTGCAGCTGCAAATGTGGCCACATGGTCTAGAAGTAGATTTACTCCTGGTTCAGGCTCATCTGAGCATATTCATTGAGCAGCTGTGAGCCTGGAGGAGGTTGAATTTTGGAGGTTTTCAGCTGCTGGGCTGGGTCCCTTGGGGCGGGGAGGTGACTTCACCCGCCCCTCTCCAGGTTGCCCTGAATGAAACAGCCTGACACAGGGTCTGGGAGGCATGTCTATGGCGTATCATCAGTTTTAAAGGTTTTTCTTTGCCCTGAGTACTTTATAGTTTTAGCTCTTGATGTTTGTCTTGAATTCATTTGAGTGTGTTTTTGTTTATAGTGTAAGAGTGCAGCTTTAATTTTTTACATTTGTTTATCCGATTTTCCCCAGCTCCATTGGTTAAAAAGGCGGTCCCTTTACCATTGAGTAGTCCTTGGTCCTGTAAGTGTGGAGCAGTTTCTGGACTTTATTCATTGGTCACTTTTCAGTCTTTATGTCGGTATCATACTTGACCTCAGTGGTTTAGTTAGGAAGTTCTGAGATCCCGAAATGTGAGACCTCTAGCATGCTTGTTCTTTTGAAAGATTGTTGGGGGCATTTAAGGTCAGTTATAATTCTGCATGGTTTTTAAGATGAAATATTCTATTTATGCAATCTTATCATTGAATTTTTCTTGTAGAGTTTACATTGAATTTGTAGATGGCTTTGAGTACTGTTAACATTTTAACAGTACACACTTGTAATCTATAAACACTGAATTTATTCCTACTTATTTGTGTTGTCTTTAATTTCTTTTAGCAGTGTTTCATAATAGTTAGTAAGCATGTCTTTTACTCCCTGGATTATATTTACTACTACACATTTTATTATAATTGATAATGTTATCAATGGAATTATTTTCTAACCATATTTTCTTAGGTTGTTAATCAATAGATGATAAAGATTATTTTTGTGTTTAATTTTTCAAAAAATTTTGCCGCATTGGTAGTCTGTTCTAATTTTTTGTGAACATTTTAGGGTTTGTAAATATAAAATCACATCATTTTTGACCATAATTTTGCTTCGTTGTAATTTGAATGCCTTTTATTTTTATATCTAGACCAACTGCCATACCTAAGCTCCTTGTTTTATGTTGATTTTGATGTCAGAATAGGCATCCTTGCCTGTTCCAGTCTTAGTAGAAAAGCTTATGTTGAGATGATTTTCTTCTGTTCCTATTTGAATTTTTTAATTATTTAAAAAGGGTGCTATCGCTCCAGCCCAAGCACAGCAGGTAGGGCGTTTGCCTTGCATGTGGCTGATCCGAGTTCAATTCCTCCGTCCCTCTCAGAGAGCCCGGCAAGCTACTGAGAGAATCCTGTCCACACGGCAGAGCCTGGCAAGCTCCCCGTGTTCTAATTTGATATGCCAAAACCAGTAACAAATCTCAATGGAGACATTACTGGTGCCCGCTGATTTAGCAAATCGATGAACAATGGGAGGACAGTGCTAAAAAAGGGTGTTGAATTTTGTCAATGTATTTTTTTCTGTATCAAGTGAGATAATTGTGTTTCCCTCTTAACTATGTTAATGTATTGTATTTTATTGATTTTTTTCTCTATGTATTTATCCATCCAAACAATAAATCTGACGTGGTCATGTATGGCCTATGATCCTTTTTATACATTGTTAAATCATTTTATAAAGGTATTTTTCTCAATTGTTAATTTTTCTTTAAATATTTGATAGAATTTCCCACTGGAGTCATTTGATCTTAGATATTTATTTGCTGAGCGATTTAATTTTTTTTAATTCAATCTACTATTTGTATATTCAGAATTTGTATTTATTTCTTCATAGTGCTTTTTATTAAAGGAATTTGCCCATTTTGCTTAGATTATCCAGTTTGTTGACATAAAATTGTTCTTAGTATTTTTATAATTTTATTCATGTAAAATTGGTAGTACACTATATCTGATCTTAATTCTCTTCTAATAAGTAAAAACCTTAATTTTTTATTTTATTTTTAAGAATCAATGATTGAAAAAAAATCTTTAATGTAGGAGTACTGCTATTTATTCAGCCACTGATTAGCTGATTGAATTGGGCATGAACTCCACCTTACTTTTTTCTTTCATAATTTTATCTATTTTTCTTCTTATATTCATTTACTGAATCACTGTGGGAAAGTTACCATGCTTTCAGGTTTAAGTCTTGGTCATACAATGATCAAACACCTTTCTCTTCACCAGTACTCATTTTTCACCACCAAAAAAATATGGATCGCTTCACGAATTTGCGTGTCATCCTTGTGCAGGGGCCATGCCAATCTTCTCTATTTCATTCCAATTTTTAGTATATGTGCTGCCGAAGTGAGCACAATGATTAAAAAATTTTAGACTCATTGTTTATGTCTGAGGGGTACAGGGTCATCACACCACACCCACCACCAAAATACAATTGTGTTGTTGGATTTCAAAAGTTTGTTTTCATGGAACATGATCCGTTCCCTTACTTTTGTTTCCTTATATTCCAAACAAGAGTGAAATCAGCTGGTACTTGTCTTTCTCCTTCTGATGTATTTGTTTAACATGACACAATCTAATTTCATCCGTGCTCTTGGGATAGATATTGAGGAATGTAATTACTGGGCAATATAGTTGTATTTTTAAATTTTTGATATGTCTCCATACTGTTTTCCAGAGAGACGAAACAATCTCACTGATAGTTACTGAGGAATTCTTTTGTAACTACATCCCCTCAGCATTGGTTGTTTCTTGCCATTTGGATATAGACTGTTTTCATAGATGTTATATTTATTTTTAAATCTAATCATGGGATTTTTATTAAATTTTGTGATTAAATCTCAATTTATAATTGGGTGGTACTGTTATTAAGTTTCAATGTAGGATTGTTTATTGCTTCTGTAGAAAGTTTTTGAGACCTGAAAAACTGTAAGTTTTTTAAATAGCAGAATAGAATTCTATGTACACAGTATTTTTTTCTGAGAATAAAGATAATTAAATTTCTTCATTTCCAATCTATGTTTTTTCCCTTGGCTTATTTCATTAACATTCAAAACAATGTATTTCATTAACTAGAGTCCAAGCGTATTGTTTACTTAGATTTACTTATGTTAACAGGAAAAAATAAGTAATGGATAAAATTTTAAATAGCAGTGGTGAGAGAAAACATCTTGTTTACAATATTAAGCAAAAATTCTCGATTTTTTGGTATTATCTACTACATCAGCTGTAGATTATTCTTTAGATATCCTAAATCAGGTGGTGAAAATTTCTTCTGATCAAATTTTATTGAAATTTAAAACAATTGAATCACCGTGAGAGAATAGTTACAAAGATCTCATGATTAGATTTCAGTCATACATCGATTCAGCACCCACACCTCCACCAGTGTACATTTCCCACGACCAATATTCCCTGTATCCCTCCTGCCACACACCTGCCACCCTAGCTTGCCTCTATGGCAGGCACTTTTCTTCTCAGGTTTTAAAAATTGGTGTTGAAGCTTTCGAAAGATTTTTCTACATCTGTTGAAATCAAATGTACCATTTTAATGATGAAATACTTTGAGTTTCTAATGTTGAATTTTCAAATGCATTCACAAGATAAAACTCTCATACACTCAGTTATATTGTATTATTCATGGATCCTATCAGTTTGCTGAAATTTCACTGGGAATTTTTGCTATCATGCTCATGAAGAATATTGGTCTGTATATTTTTTTAGCGGTGTCAGGGTAATGCTAATTTTTATAGTGGGTTGAAAAGTATTTGTACCACTTTTGGTTTCTGGAAGAAACAATTTTTCTTTGTGGGAATATTTTAACTATGCATCGCATTTACTTTAATAGGAGACAAAGTAGGTTACCAGTGTCTTGAATAAACTTATTCAAGTTGAATAGTATTTCAAGGAATTTATTCATTTTATTTAAATTGCAAAATTGATTGAATGAAAGGTTGCAGTATATTTCTGCTGTGGTCTGAGTGTTTCAAATTCATATTTGTTGCTACCCAGTCACCAAAGTGAGATGGCAGTTAGGAGGGCAGGACCTTGATAGGTGATGTTTAGATGATGGCATTGGGGTCCTCATCAATACAGTTAATGACATTTTTTTCTCTTTTTGTGTCACACCTGGTGATGGACAGGGGTTATTCCTGGCTCGTGCATAGGCGGTGCTTAGGGGACTGTATGGGATGCTGAGAATTGAACCCAGGTTGGCTGTGTGCAAGGCAAACGCCCTACCTGCTGTGCTATCGCTCCAGCCCCAGTTAGTAACTTTTTGTAAGATATTCTAGTCCTTTTGTCAGATGGGCACAGAGTGAAAATCACAAGCTATTAATAGGAAAGCTCTCTCAAATTATCAGGTATTCTGGTGTTTTGGTCTTGGACTTCCAAGGCCTGTGAACTATGAGAATAAATTTCTGATGTCTGTAAGCTACTCAGTCTGTAGTATTTTGTTATAGCAGGCCAAATGGCATAGTCGTTTTTCTTATTTTTTTCATGTTTTCAGGATCTTTCAATTTCTAATACGGTCTTTTTATTTTCTCTCTTTATTATTAGTCTGGCTAGAGGCTTATCATGTATATTTCAAAGAGTTAACTTTTGACTTATTTGTATTTTCTATAACTTGTTTTAAATTTTATTTCTACTTTAAAATTTATTATTTCCTTATTTGCTTTGGTCTAATTTCTCAAACTGGAATTTCAGCTGTTTTTCTTGTTGTTGCTATTTTTCTAGTAACAATTAATGTTATAAAATTTCCTCTGGCTATTTCGGGCATTCGCCTTACAAGCGGCCAACATGGCCGACCCGAGTTCGATTCCTCCGCCCCTCTCGGAGAGCCCGGCAAGCTACCAAGAGTATTCGATATGCCAGACACAGTAACAACAAAGTCTCCAATGAAGACGTTACTGGGCCCGCTCGAGCAAATCGACGATCAACGGGAGGGCCTTTACCTTTACCTTACCTTTAAGTTTACATCACTATTTTGAAAGTTTATTTTTTTGAACTTAATTAAAACTCTTCTAATTTCCTTGTGATTTATTATTTGATTAATGGGTATTAATAAATGCATTAAAATTTCTGGGGATTTTTTAGAACCTTCTGTTACTGATTTCTGAATTCCAGTGAACTTGTAGCCTTTCCTTTGTGTATTTGAAATTTGTCAAGATTTGTTTTATGACAATAGCTTGGTGAACATTCCATGTGCTCTGTAAAAGAATGCATTTTTCTGTTTCTACATGGAGACGTCTATAATGTTAAAAATTATATTAAGTTGGCTGATAGTGTAGCTCACATTCTCACTGAATGTTTTACTCTACATTTTTACTGATTTCAGTTTGGTTATTATTGAGAGGAATGCTGAATTCTTTGGCAATAATTCTATACATCTGTTTCTCTTTCAGCTCTGTAAATTTTTATTAGAATTTGACTTTATTTACTTTTTACAATTCTTTATGTTTATATGTATTTTTTTCTTCAGAAAATAAAAGGGTTTATTAAAAAGTCGAAGAGAAAGAAACTCCCTTGCCAGGGTGACTATGAACATAGAACTAATTCCATTTCCTTATGTTTTTTAACTTATCAGTGGAACATGATGTTACTTGCTCTTTATATTTCACTGAATTATTATGTCAAATAGCACAACGGTAGGGCGTTTGCCTTACAAGCGGCCAACATGGACGACCCGAGTTCGACTCCTCCGCCCCTCTCGGAGAGCCCGGCAAGCTACCGAGAGTATTCGATATGCCAGACACAGTAACAACAAAGTCTCCAATGGAGACGTTACTGGGCCCGCTCGAGCAAATCGACGATCAATGGGAGGGCCTTTTTATTATGTCAAATAAAACTACAGGTATGATATGAATTTAAGATGGCATAGAAAACACTGATAAATACCTAAGACTATCTGTACTCATTTGCTATGTACATGACTATAGTGGATTTATTGTGTTTGCAGTAGAAAAAATTTTTCTATTTCTAGAAATGCTAGGTATTATGTAATTGAAAATTAGGAGGTAATAACATCTAAAAGGAATATATATTTAAAGTGTCCTTTAGAAATTTTTAATATGTTAAAACTTTCGTGTGATTTAACATTTAGATATGTAGCCTGATTTTATTGCATTTTCTTCCTTTCTTAAGGATTCTATTTCTCAAATGGATTTAAATGCTCAGGTGGATGATAATGGCATTAATGGAATAATTCAAATAGACGGAGCTGGTGATACATCTTCCAATGATGAAATAGAAACTAAAAAAGACTTAGATGAGAATGAATTTCCAGGGGCTATTGATGCAGGAGATCTGAAGGTTCTTGAAGATGAAGCCGACAGTGCATCAAATGAAGATTCAACAGCCAACAGCAGTGATAATGAAGACCCTGAAATAGACATTGTCGAAGAGGTACGAATCACCTTTTGCTTGGTTTTTGCCATCTCAGTGGTCTTCAGGAGTGACCTCTGGCAGTGCCCAGGGTATCGTATGCCATACTGGGGATCAAACTGGCATGGGCCGCATGCAAGCCAAGAATCTTACATGGATCACTTTTAAAATGAAATGTATAACATTTTGTACTTTAATATACTTTGGAATCAAAAGGACTGACAATTAAAACTAGCCTGCCCATTATTTAAAATGAGACTTATTTGTGCACGGGTAATTAAGCTCAGCATTGAGTACTTAGGACTTATGTACCACGTTTATCTTAGCTAAAGATAATGGGGAGTTTAGATGATAGGTATAGAAATAACAAAGGCAGCCTGGTTAGAAATGTATAACATATGCTGTCTTCCTCATAAATGCAATAAAGTAGTTATGAGTAATTAAGAAGCATGTACATAGTATCAACTGTCATTTATGATGATTTTATATATGCATGAGGCTGGAGCGATAGCACAGCGGGTAGGGCGTTCGCCTTACAAGCGGCCAACATGGCCGACCCGAGTTCGATTCCTCCGCCCCTCTCGGAGAGCCCGGCAAGCTACCGAGAGTATTCGATATGCCAGACACAGTAACAACAAAGTCTCCAATGGAGACGTTACTGGGCCCGCTCGAGCAAATCGACGATCAACGGGAGGGCCTTTACCTTTACCTTTACCTTTATATATGCATCAGATATTAATAATAATTTCTTTTGGAGGCTACAACTGACAGTGCTCAGAGGTTAGTCCTGGCTCTGTGCTCAGGGATCACTTCCGGCAGTGCTTGGTGGACTATACGTGGTGCCATATAACTGGTTTGGTTGCAGGCAAGGCAAGAGCCTGACCTGCTGTACCATCGCTCCAGCTCTGGGACCATACTTTCATCTGCTCTTGGTTATTTAATATTCCCAGTATCTCCTGAGTCTTATTACTACCCTTATTTTACAGATGAGAAACTGAGGTATGTGGGGGTTTCAGTAACTCAGAAGGTTAGTGTTGCAGTTGTTAGATGGCCAGGCTGAGACTCAGATTAATTAGATTTAATACAAAAAATACTATGAGCCAAGTTTCATTATCTCTGTATGGTCTCTCTAAAAAAATTCAAAGCATCATGACGTTCCTCAGTGTGACCATCTGTCATCCTTAGGACCCTTTAAATTCCGGAGATGATGTCAGTGAACAGGATGTGCCAGACCTATTTGACACGGAGAATGTGATTGTCTGTCAGTATGACAAGGTACTATGTTCAACCTTTGAATTTGGGCTTAATTTATTGCATTTATTTATTTATTGCTTTTTACAGTCACACCTGCTAATGCACAGGGGTTACTTCTTGATCTGCACTCAGGAATTACTCCTGGCGGTGCTCAGGGGACCATATGGGATGCTGCGAATCGAAACCGGGTTGGTTGTGTGCAAGGCGAACAATCTACCCACTGTGCTATTGCTCCAGTTCCTATTAATTGCATTTATAGTAAAAAGAAATGAAATGATGAGAACTATGATGATGAGTTACAGTTCACAGTTAAATTAAGTTTGAGATAGCTAATTGTGTATATTTCAGGGGGGTAAACTTTGAGCCTAACACTGTGCTGTGTGGGCTCAGTGATAAGAAAATCAAAAGTAATATTTATCTTAAGGAGATGACAGTCAGCCCCACTGAAACAAGATAGTTCTGTGTGGAATAATAGTAAGGCATACAACATGGTGGGAGTTACATTGAAAGCTAAAATACATTATAGGTAAATCAAACAACAAACTAGCATATAAATCAAATGTTAAGGTAGGTGCCACAGATAGTAAGTGCTAAAAGTGGCTAGAAAAATGGGAGAAGTCATTTGTAGTTGGAGTTTCCCACAAATCCTTGTTGGGTGATGAGGAATTTTGAAGTTTTGAATGATTTGTCAGATACATATCCATGTGGATTGTAGGGCACTCAGAGTGGACACATGGGAAAATTCTGCCTTGAATAAAGTGTTCTGAGAAGTAATGCTGAATGACTATTCACCAGAGCCAGAGTATGGAAACAACCTGAGTGCCCAAGAACAGACGAATGGATAAACAAACTATGGCACATCTACACAATGGAATACTATGCAGCTGTCAGGAAAAAATGAAGTCATGAAATTTGCCTGTAAATGGATGGGCATGGAGAGTATCATGCTGAATGAAATGAGTCAGAAGGAGAGGGACAGACACAGAATGACTACATTCATTTGTGGTATATTAAAAAACACATAGTAGAAGACTAATATCCATGGCCAGGGAAAACAGAGACTAGGAGGACTGTTCAATGGTTGGAACGAACCATAAGTGTGTGGGGTCTGAGGGTAGGTAAGATAGAGAAGAGATCACTATGACAATAATAGCTGGGAATGATCACGCTGGACAAGATCTGAGGGTTAAAAGTAGGTAAAGTGATATTCTTGTTACCTTTCAGTATCAGTATTGCAAACCACAATGCCCAAAAGGTGGGGAGCGAGGGAGGAGAGAGGGGACAGGGAGGGGAGAGAGAGGGGAGAGGGGGGAGAGAGGGGGAGAACGGGGGAGAGAAGGGGAGAGGGGAGAGAAGGGACGAGAGAGAGAGATAGAGAGAAACACCTGCCATAGAGGCAGGCATGGAGTGAGGTGGGGGGTGATGGGAGGCTACCTGGGGACACTGGTGCTGGGAAATGCCCACTGGTAGAGGGATGTAAGGGTCTGTCTCACAGTGATTCAATGAAAAAGTTAAAAAAAAAAGAATGCTGAATGGGAAGCAGCATTGGGAGCAAACTGAAAAATCCTGAATCTTGCTAGGAGAAATCCAAGTTTGATTGAATGGATATTAGCCTTTTCAGAATGTTACTAAGAAAACTGTAATTGGACTTAAACACCAATTAAAACAGTATTTGCTGATTTGGAAGAAACAAATGGTAAGAAAAATGGGGACAGTGAAGACATAAAGAGGCCAGAGACAAAATTAGGGAAGCAAATGTAGACTATGGAAAAGCCAGAGACTGTGAAGCAAGGACTCTGGAACTTGAGGATGAGTTCAACATTAGGACTGATGACAGGGGAAGCGGGGAGGGGGGCCGGGGGGGAGGGGTGTGTCTGTAGGTTTCTAGCCTAGAAGTTAACAACAATTTAGCAACTAAAATACAACACTCCTGTTTTTCTTTTTAAAAATGTGGTTATAATGATGTAGAATAATCAGTGTATGTCCTTAACTCACACATGTTTGCATCTTTTTTACACAAAGCACTTTTTAGATATAATTCATGTTATATAATTTATTTGCTTAATATGTATAGTGCTGCCTAGTATGTTATTTTCTATGTGCAGTTGTCAATAACATCAATTTTTAGAACATTTTTATTACCTCGACAGAAACCTTAGACCTGTAGCTGTCACTCCTTGTCTTCTTATTTCCTCCCACCCCGCCTTCAGGGAGAAGGTTCACATTTGCACACTCTCCCTCTCTATCAACGTCCTGACCCTGGAGTTTCCTGTAAAAGGAATAATAGAATTTGTAGACCGCATGAATGGATTTTAAAAAATTTCCCATTGTGTTTCAAGACTTAACCTGTATCATAGCATGTAACCATTTTATTGCTGAATACTAGTCCATCCATTGGATAAATATACAATGTTTGTCTGTAATGACTCATTTTCTGTTGATGGTATCTGTAGTTATCATTTGGAATATTCTGCCTTTTGGAAATGATGAAAGAACATTTGTGTACAGTGTTTTTTTCTTGCGTGAACATATGCTTTTATCTTGCTACCTTTTTAGAAGGTGGAACTCCGGGGTCATATGGCAATAGTTTAAGTAATGACCAGACCATTTTCCGAAATGGACAAACTTTTCTTATTCCTACCTGCAGCATATGACAGTTGATGTTGATCCATCTTCTCACCACCTGTGTGATCTGACTTGTTCTGGGGTCATAACCAGAGGTGCGCAGGGCTTCCTCCTGGCTCTGTACTGAGGGATCATTCCTGCCAGGGGTTTCGGATACCATATGAGATGCCAAGGATTGAACCCGGTTGGCTGTATGCAGGGCAAGTGCCCTGCCTACGTACTATATCTCTGAACTCATCATCTGACATTTTTATTCTTATCATCTTAGTATGTGTGAAATGTCTTATTCTGGTGTTGATTTGCATTTCTCTGAAGACTAATGTAGATTTACACCTTTGATTTTTTTTTCAGTATCAGTTTCAGTATACATTGGGGAAAGAGATGCTAATGTTTCAGAGTTCCATAAAAATACTGAATTGTTTTCTCTAAAACTAAGATAGTTTTTTTCTTCATGTAATATTTTGTCTGAGAGAAAGTGTCATTTGGATCCTCGTAAGCATAAGCAGAGGGAAAGAGGTGCAATAGAAAAGGGACAGTATATTTTGTTTACTTTGTTTTGGGGCCCTGCCTGGCTGTGCTTTGGGCTCTCTTTACTCTCGCTCAGAGGTCACTCCTGAAGGGGCTCAGGCACTATGTGGGGTCCCGGGAATGGAACCTGCATGCAAAGCAGGCACCTTACCTATGAGACTATTTCTCTGGCCCTCAGAACAGTTCTTTAAAACTTATCTTAATTTCTTGTGAATAGTGTACATACTCGATATGCCAAACACAGTAACAACAAGTGTCACGATGGAGACGTTACTGGGCCCACTTGAGCAAATCGATGAACAATGGGAGGACAGTGACAGTGACAGTGACAGTGTGCATATTGATATTAAATGCACAGTGTTAAGAAGTCTAGTTGTCCAAGGGTACTTTTAAACGAATGAATATTTTATGAACAGTACTAAAATTTAATGGAAGCCAGGGCATGCGGGAGCAGTTGAAAGGTTTTTAAAAGGGAGTGATAAAGTTGAAGACAGATGACAAAGAGGAAATATCTGTAAGGCCAAAATCGTACGGAGTAGGGGCGACACTGATTTTTATAAAAGCAGAATTTCTGTGTTCTGCTCATTGGCAAGCTTGTTTCAATTAGCATTGAATGTACCAGACTCTTAGAAGAGCTTTATTACTCCATGTGCTTTGAAAGCAAAGACATCAGTTGGGAGAACAGAAGTTTGAGTCTTAGCCCAGCCTCCTGGATGAGAGTGTGTGTTTAATATTCTTAGGTGACTTGTGTCCTCATTAAACTTTGAGAAGAGCGATTTTGTTGTGGTTTCTTTCACTTTTCCCCCCTCCCCCACTCCACATATGGTTTTGAATGGGATTTAACTTTAAAACTTAAAAGTCACAATTATGGAAAAATGTTAAGATACTAAGACGTGCAATAAAAAGATCAAGCAAAGGTCACTCATGTGTATATTGGGTGAGAAAGGTCGAGACATATGTAGAAGCTCAGGAATAGCAATTAATATGAAGAAATAAGGATGCTATACAAAGGATTAATGTGACAAAGACTGAGGGTGCGTTCTGCTATAAATAGCTCTATACAGTGGAATGTAAACAGAATATGTTTCATTCATCAGTGAACAGACTTTGGTTTATTATTGGATTTCACCTTTAGTGATAACACAATGAGTAATTGGTAAACAGTTAACAAATTCTCTCTGTACATTATGTTTATTTTTGTGGCTAGAAAATAAAAATACTATAAAAGATAAGCCATGTAAAATCTACTTCTTTTTGTTCTTGTTTATTTTTGGATACAAACGATGATGCTCAGGGGTTCCTCCTGGCTCTGCACTCACCGATCGATCCTGGTGGTGCTTGGGGACTATTTGGGGTGTCAGGGATGAGACCCAGGTTAGCAGCATGTGAAGCAAGCACCTTACCTGCTGGATGATCACTCTGGCCCTGGACAATTTGGTTCTTGTTCCTTCAGTATTGTGCTTACTATTAGCAGCTCTCTGTCTTTTCATTGAGAACAAGAAAATAGCCCATTTTATTAGTTTCTTAATCTATTTAACATTTGTAACATTTCTTTATTCAAGTAGGAGCCTGAATAGCATAGAGAGCATTGATTGTATAGGTGTGTTCTATACCACGTCTTTTTAATAGATTAACATGGGAGATCTTTGTGCTGATATATATATATGTATATGTCTATATGTTTATATTATATATTGAATCAGCATGAGATAAACAGTTACAAGGTTGTCATGATTGGGTTTCAGTCAAACAGTGTTCTAACACCTGTCCCTTCACCAGTGACATTTCCCACCACCAATGTCCCTAGTTTCCCTCCCTCCCCCCCTTTCTCCAGCCTACTTCTCTGCGGGCACTAGTCTCCCTCCCCCTCTTCCTGTCTCTCTCCCTCTCCCTCCTCCTTTTCTCTCTCTTGCTCCCCCTTCTCTCCCTCTTTTTCCCTCTCCCCCACTTTCTCTTTCTCTCTCCCTTCCCCCCCACCTTTTTGGGCATTATAATTTGTAATACAGGTACTGAAAGGTTATCATATTTGTCCCTTTACCTCCTTTCGTGACTCAGTTTTTGTTCAGAGTGACCATTTCCAACTGTCTTTGTCCTGGTGGTCCCTTCTCCATCCCAGTTGCCTTCCCAGCACCACCACTTGTGACAAACTTCCAACCACGAACCATTCCTCGTTGCCCTTATTCCCATTGTTCCGGGTATTAGTCTCATGCTATTTCTTTTCATAGCCCACACGTGAGTTCAGTCTTTTTATCTTCGTCCCTCTCCCTCTGACTCATTTCACTCAGCATGCTAATATTTTTATAATTGTATGATCTCTCAATGTGTTAAAACTTAGGCAATTTTCTATTGAGTATTTGTGCTACTTTTAATTGTTTGCTATTGTGTAACTATGTACACCAGTTTGTAAGTGTGAAGATATGCTTTCTTAATTGTGAAGACATATGTATGAAATAAAACTCCCAAAATGGCAAAACTAGTTATAGGGCCATTGTAGTTATTTTGTAATGCCTAAGGACCTTCTGAAGTGTTCCAGTATATATTCCTGTTATCACGGTCGATGGTGCTGCTTTTCTTACAGTCTTGCCAATAGAGTCTAACAAAGTGTTAGACTCTTTGCTACTATAAAAAGTAAAAAAAAATAATATCTTGAAATTTTACATTTTCATCTGTTGAAGGGCCATTTGTGTTGCTTTTGTGTGGACTGCTGGTTTATGGCCTTCATTTTAACCAAATTATATTTTAAATTTATTTCTAGGAGCTCTGTACTATTGAGGGGGATTATGAACCCCTGGCATATGCAGAAATACTTTTTACTCAGCTATTTTGCTTTTAGAGCTTTTATTCATGTAGATACTGAATTTGTCGACCTTCATTTTTATGGCTCCGAAATTCTGAGTCATGAATAAAAAGCTCTTTCTTATATCAGTAGTTTAAAAGTTCAGCATGCTTTCAGTATTTTTTTTTGCTTTA
Organism: Sorex fumeus; assembly: GCF_029834395.1. Taxonomy (NCBI): domain Eukaryota; kingdom Metazoa; phylum Chordata; class Mammalia; order Eulipotyphla; family Soricidae; genus Sorex; species Sorex fumeus. The sequence continues at coordinate 3,133,661 of NW_026606060.1, read as the reverse complement.
TTTAAAAAAATGTGACTTTATTTGGTGTATCATGTGACATACTCTTAGAGCTATTTTTTTTTTTATAATTGGCTACACAGTTTTCCTGGCATTACTTACATTGTCAATGTACTTAAAAAGTACATTTTATTCCCATTGACAATAGAAAGATTCTTTTTTTAAGCTACTAAATTTTATACATTCTAAGATCTATTGCTTTTCTATTTTATTCCACCAGCTTGTCTAGCCATTGGTTGTAGTACATTGATTTATTTTTTAATATCTGGCAGGGTTTTTAAGGACTTCTTCAAAATATCCTTTTCTAGAGTTTACCTGAATACTCTTGTGTATTCACTTTAGACTCAGTTATAGCTTGTTTGGATCTAAATAAGCATTGTTGATATTTTCATAAGATCACATTAGATTGCTGGAATTTTGTGTGTTTAATTTTTTAAATTTGATAAAGCTATTAGGATAAGTTGTTTCTGCGGAAAGGGTTCTATTTCTGGTCAGATTTTACCATCTGTGTTGAGTTCAGAATTCTGTAGTTACTCTTAAGTTCGCAAAGTTGAAAAAGTAAATTTTAATTTTTATTTATTGGGCTATGGCCGGTAGTGCTTTTGGGCTACTCTTCACCCTATGCTTGGGGGTCTTTGTGTTGCCAGGGGCCAAACTGGGATTGACGCATGTAAGGTGAGAGCCTTCACCCTGGTCTGATCGTTCTGGCTCTCCCAGAAGTTACTTTTAAAGTTATGTGCCAAGGAAAATTTGAGGTCCAATCTCAGAGATAAAAATTTTCATTATTAGGACATTTTCCGCCACACAAATAGAGGTTTATACCTTGTTTTCTTGTACTTCCCAAGATACATTGGAATATTAGTCACAGTTCTCACATTGATTTCAGCATTTGCAGCCAGCACCTATTTTTCATGTTTGATTTTAGCCTTTGATTTCTGATCATCTCTAAGACTTTTTATTTTTTTATTTTTAATTAATTAATTTTGCTTTTTGGGTCACTCCCAGCCATGCACAGGGGTTACTCCTGGCTCATGCACTCAGGAATCACTCCTGGCGGTGCTCGGGGGACCATATGGGATGCTGGGAATTGAACTCGGGTCAAACGCATGCAAGGCAAATGCCCTACCTGCTGTGCTATTTTCTCCAGCCCCTCTAAGACTTTTTAAAGATTCATTGTGCTTTACCCATAAGTGAAAATGATTTTATGATTTACTATCTCTTGAAGTTGTAAGATTTCCTAGTTTTAATTTTGTCCATTTCTAGGATGATTTTTGAGTCCAAAGAATAGCCGATAGAATTAACCTATGTATAGTGCTTTGCTGTGAATTTCTGCTTCGAAGTGAAACATTATCTTGTCTTCATTCCTGATAATATTAACTCTATCCTCTATTCTTATTATCAGCATTCTGAACTCTTTACTCTTTGTGAGTAACCATGTTTTTCCTCAGGACTTTTGCAGTTCCAATCCCTTTTGCTGAAATTGTTCTTTATTCAGTATCTTTCTGATCTTTGTCTCCACCTTCTTCCAGGGTTTTCTCTACAAGTCAGATTCATCCTGATTTCCCTGATTAAAACTTTAGGTCTACCTGGTTTTCTGATCTTCATTTTCCTGCCTTATAATTCATAGCACTTAACACCATTTAACATTCTATATAGGTACTCTTTCACAAGGATTTTTTTTACCTTTTAAAAAAATTTTTTGTTTTATTATTTTTTTTAAAGAAACCACTGAAAAAGTGGTTCTACATGGAAAGTATCATACCAAGTGAAATGAGCCAGAAAAAGAGGAACAGGCGTAGAAAGACTGCACTCATCTGGGGAATGTAATGTAACAGAATGGGAGTTGAACACCCAAGAATAGTTGAGATAAGTACCTGGAGGTCTGCTCCATAGCTTGGAAGCCAGCAGCACATGCTGGGGGAAAAGGCAGCTCAGATAGAGAAGGGAACACAAAGTAAAGGATGTTGGGAGGACTCGCTTGCGATGCGAGATGCATGCTGAAAGTGGACTGTAGACCGAACACGATGGCTACTCAATACCTCTGTTGCAAACTACAACACCCTAAAGTAAAGAGAGAGCAAATACTCTGTCACAGAGGTCGGATGGGGTGGGGGGTTTGGGGGTGCGAGGGCTACTGGGATCATTGGTGGTGGAGAATGGACACTGGTGGAGGGATGGGTACTCGAGCATTATATAACTGAAACCCAAGCACAAAAGTTTGTAAGTCTACAACTGTACCTCATGGTGTTTCACTAATAAAAAAAAAGAAAGAAAAAAATCACTGATATATTTTCTTTACCTGAAACCATATCTGACACACAGAAAATCAGATGCTTGCTAAAGGAATCAATAAATAATCTTCAATAGCCCTAATTTTTAAAGAATTACCAGTTAAGAATGATCCTATATGATAAGCAGATAAATGTAAAAGACCTATTTAGCTTGTAAAATTAATTAATTTAGAATGTTTTTCTCCCATTAGATTCATCGAAACAAGAACAAATGGAAGTTCTATTTGAAAGATGGTGTTATGTGTTTTGGAGGGAGAGACTATGTATTTGCAAAGGCCATCGGTGATGCAGAGTGGTGAAATGCATGAGCTCAGTATCACATAAACGTTCTTTATTGTGCAACATTTTTCTATAATATAATCCAGCATGGCGCTACTCAGATTTTTAGTTCACTGTATGAAATTTAATAAAATTATATCAGATGCAGATACAAATGTATATAATTTTACATTCCACTAATTCACTTTTATAAAAACAGGATTTCTTTGTTTTATTTTATACCCTTGTTAAGTACAGAGTATCAGGTGTGGAGAAACATAAAGAAATGTCTTGTTTCTTTATTCTTGAAGGAAAACTCAAATCAGATTCCAATTCCCCTTCTTGGTGGAGTTAGTACCATGTGTTAGATTGAGGCAGTGTTCCTCCCCCTTTACCCCACAGAATGCTACAAAAACTCCTGGGGAGTGCTTAGAAGCAGAACTTCTAAGAAGGCTTCTCTGGTTTTTCACTCTACACTCTGGCTCTAGCAGAATGCTGACTGTCTAAGCCCAGAGGGTCCCTTGGCAGTGAGACCTCTGCTGAATTTAGATACTTGAGCACGGATATTTTTGCTGAGGATCTATTGAATTTACCATGTAAGAGAGTGGGTTAATCTCTTTTTTCCTTTCCTTTCCATTTTTTTTTCTTTTTGGGTCAACCCAGCAATGCACAGGAGTTACTTCTGGCTCTGCACTCGGAAATCACTCCTGGCAGTGCTCGGGGGGACCATATGGGATGCTGAGAATTGAACCCGGGTTGGCCGCATGCAAGGCAAATGCCCTACCTGCTGTGCTATCGCTCCAGCACCAAGAGAGTGGGTTAATTTCTTGCCAGAGATCTGTCTTTTTCCTAGGCATCCTGGGTTTTCCCTCTCAGGTTTCATGCCTCCCCCCCCCACCCCACCGCTCTCCTTTTTCTTGCAGTGATATATCTTTTTGTGAACTCTTTTCCCGTCAAAGACATTAGGGAATGGAAAAAATATTTTTAAAAAGCTCTCATTTTCCTATGGCAATGAATATTGTCAAATTTATATTCAATTCAGCTATTCCTCAATACCCTCTGAGTTTATTTTATTTTATTATTACTATTTTTTTGCTTTTTGGGTCACACCCGGCGATGCTCAGGGGTTACTCCTGGCTCATGCACTCAGGAATCACTCCTGGCGGTGCTCGGGGGACCATATGGGATGCTGGGAATCGAACCTGTGTCGGCCATGCTGGCTGCGTGCAAGGCAAACGCCCTACCCGCTGTGCTATCACTCCAGCCCCTCTGAGTTTATTTTAGACCCAAAATTCCTCAAAGGAACATTTCCCTCAACATTCTTAGTGCTATGACTCTATATGGTCTCTAGACATAGAATCCTAGGTTTGGTCACAGCGTTAGTCATAGCCTCTATTATTATTATTATTATTATTATTATTATTATTATTATTTAAATGGAAAGGCTGTACTGGAGTGAGTCGCTGTGAAAGATCCTGAATAATTACATACCTGTGTCTAGCTGGTGACAGGAAGATCCTCTTTAATAGCAATTCTACTTGAATATTTTAAATTATTCCCCCACACACTTGTCTTTCCTACCCAGGGAACTTGCACATTTTAAAACCCTGGATGACCCAGAAAAGCAAATGGTGGTGGTGGGGTGTGTGTGTGTGTGTGTGTGTGTGTGTGTGTGTGTGTGTGTGTGTGTGTGTGTGCACACGCGCGCAAGGCAATTGCCTTGCATGTGGCCAACCCTGGTTTGAATCTCTGGCACCAGAAATAGTCCCCTGAGCAATTCCAGGAGTGATCCCTGATCACAGAGCCAGAAGGAAGCCCTGAACATCTCTAGGTGTGACTTTAAAGCTAAAAAATAAAATAAAAAACTGAATTGGTTCCTTCTGGGCCTTGGACAACATTTGTGTGGTTCTTTGTTCTGTAATTATCAACTCCTGGGTGAGTATTAATGAATGGGCTGGTCTCTTAACCAGATTTTCCACCTATTATGTCCTCTTCATCTTCAGTGAATTTTCTTGAACAGTTGAACGTTTGGGGGAAGGAGTTGCTGGGGATTAAACTCAAGGCCATACATGTGCCAGGCAAGTGCTGTAACATCGAGTCACACCTCCAGCTCCAGAGTGTTTGCTCTTTTCCCCACCATTATTATTTTTCCAAATCCTCTGGCTCTTGAGAACTTCCAAGAGTTTTTCTTAACAGAGATAGCACCTACAGTGTGATATTCATCTTTCCACATGGATAATTGCCCCCTCCTACTCCTTTCCCCCCACTCCCCCCACAAAAAGAAAAAAATTTTTTTTCTGGTGTCTCCCCTGAAATGTCTCAGGGCAGAGGAAGACGTTTCTAATCTTCCTGATTTCAACCTTTCAGGCTTTCCACTGTCTTTGCCCTAGACTAACCTCTGAGTACATCAAAGGCTGAATTTATTGACCAAGTGCTTTGCCTCAAGAATTGGGGCTTCAAGAACAGATGACTGGTTAAAGAAACTTTGGTACATTTACACAATGGAGTACTATGTAGCTGTTAGAAAAGACGAAGTCATGAAATTTACATACAAGTGGTACTACATGGGAAGTATCATGTTAAGCGAAATGAGTCAGAAAGAGCGGGATAGACACAGAAAGATTGCATTCATCTGGGGAACATAAAGCAACAAAAAGGGAGACTAACACCCAGGAATGGCTGAGATTAGTACAGGAATTTTGCTCCATGACTTGAAGGCCAGCCACATGTGCTAGGTGAAAAGGAAGCTCAGATAGAGAAGAGAGCACCAAATAAAGGGTGTTGTGAGGACCCTCCCAGGGTGTGAGAAGCATGCTAAAAGTAGTCTATAGACCAAACATGATTGCCACTCAATGCCTCTCTTGCAAAACACAGTAGCCAAAAGAAGAGAGAGAGAACAAGGGGGAATACCCTGCCACAGAGGCAGGGTGGGACGGGGGTGTGGGGAGTGGGGGGGATGCTGGGACCCGTGGTGGTGGAGGATGGGCACTGGTGGAGGAATGGGTACTTGATCATTGTATAACTGAAACCCAAGCACAAAAATTTGTAAGTCTATAACTGTACCTCATGGTGTTTCACTAATAAAAAAATTTAAAAAAATATTTGGAGATTGCTAAAAGAAAAAAAAAAGAATTGGGGCTTAATGAGTTTGGTTCAAGTGTTTGGGAAAAACAGTATTAGTTGATTTTGAAATTATTTTCTCATTTTCATTATGAAATTTTAAATCTCTTTTAAATTGTTTCAGAGATTTTTGGGGGTGGGGGTGGGAGTGGGGGAGGTGTCAAGAATTGAATCCTGAGTGGCGCTGGGGGAACATACGGGGTGCCTGGATGGAATCAGGGTTGACCACATGCAAATCGGGTGTCTCGCTTCCTGTACTTTCTCTCTGACTCACAGTTTCAGTGATTTTTTTTAAATATTAAAAATACTGTGATAATATTCCTTTTTATATGGAATATTTTCTTGTTAGAGGAAAAGAAAAAATCTGGGCCCCTCCATTTGTGTGCCCTCATTTCCCTGAGCTTTTAAGAAAATGAAAAATAAATAAAAGTAGTATTGTTTCAAAATTAAGCCAAGCCTCAGAATATAATACTTATCCTTATACTCCAATATAAAGAGATAATTTTAAAATTCCCCAAATTTTTGACCCACCACCTTCTTATTCACCCTTAATGCAAAGAGAAAATATGAATTTTTTGGGGGGAGTGGGTTGACTACACTTGGCAGTGCCCAGGGATTACTCCTGACTCTGTGCTCAGGGATTACTCCTGGTGGGATTTGGGGGACCACATGGGGTGCCAGGGATCAAACCTGAGTTGACCGCATGCAAGGCAAATGGTCTACCTGCTGTACTACTGCTCTTGCTCCAAGAAAATATTAATTATTGAGATCTCTACGTTATTGTTTCTCAACCAAGGGCTATATGGTTTCCTTTGGGCCTTTAGAATATTCAAAGGGGCCACAGGTTAAAAAAATTCACATAAATGGTGGGGGACACAAGACTAGGAAGGGAACAAGGTTGCCAGGGGACTGTAGCTGAGAAAAGGCTGAGAAACAGATTTAAACATAAAAAATTTTTGACAAGGAACCGCACTCAATATTCTTTAATGACTAGTAAATATTTGCATGGATGTAGATACACAAATGAAAGTTTCAGAAAGTCTTGCTTGTCTTTATTATATAACAATAACCTCTTTTTAAAATCTGTTTTATTGCATCAAAGAAATTGATAGCATTGACGCATTAAAGTGATCTCACTACTGAAAATTAGAAAAACGTTTTTAGTCCTATGCTGAAGTTAAGAGACAATTACTAATTCATTTTAAACAAGAAAATTATTAATCCCTATAAATCAGTGGAGCTTACCCATGACTTGGCTTTGATCTGGGATTATGTTTACTTTCAGGACCTTTTTTAAAAAATCATGTCCAAACTAAATATTTTTCATTGCATAATGAAGCAATGTACCATAAAGTAGGCTCAAGTTCTTAAAATGCAGTATCATGGTAGATGTTCTCCTAACTCTTTAATAGGTGGAAAGAGTATTTCTATTTTATATATTACAGTGTGTTGTGTGAAGTCTGTGAAAGTGCATATGTCCTGTTTCCTAATTTAAACTGTTTCTCATTCATATGTTTTATGGTACTTTCTTATGTACTTTCCACCTCTCCTTACATACTAAGAACATTTTTCTGAGTTTTTACAATTTCTTAGGGACAGACAAACAAACACTGCTTAGAGCAATTTCTTTACCCTTTATACTATGTGTAAAATATTCTTTGCTATGTGTAAAAATAATTTTTAAAACTCCGATTTCACAGGGCAATGAGACTCCAGTTTTCGCCAAGGGAGTCAGTTTCCATCCTTTAAGTGGTACAGGAAAACAAACTTTAGAATGAATAATAATAGTTAATTGGGTGATGACTAGGGAAATTAGTTGGGGATTTTCTTTTGAGTCATGCTAGTAGCAGGTTAATATTATGCGGTTGTTCATACCCACTAAGTATAAACTTACAATTTGTAAATGGAAAGCTAAATTTTAAAGAGGAAGTTCATGGTGATATCTCTGAGGAAATTTGTAACAAAAATATTGCACATTTTGAAGAAAATCTTTTTAGTTAAAAACATTTAATACGATTTTGTGATACAAAGGTCTTCACATGATATTTAACATAGTAATATAGCTAATTAATATTATATATGTCAATAAAAATTTTACAATACTAGCTTACCAAAGAGAGAGGATTATGTTTGAGTAAATGCGAGTAAGTAGTTATGGAGTAGAAAAGTCAGAAATGTGAAGTATGTTGGAGAATAGATGCTTTGTAAGGTTTATAATCTTTTACAATATATTTTAATCACTTCATAATGACCTAAAGGTTAAAAGTGAATTAATTTGTGGTAGGTCTAATGATGAATATTTATGTAATAAATCAAGGGTTAAAGCTGGAAGTAGTCCATATACATACAAGAGAATAGAAAACAGTTATATTGCTAGAATGGAATACTACTCAGTAATGAAATGGAATGAACTACTGATTCAAGCAGAAACATAGATGAAGAGCAAAAACTGTGTGTTCATCTAAATAAGCCTTTCAGGAGTTTATACTGTAGTATTAAATTCATATGAGGTTCTAGAGTAGTTAAAATTAAACTGTGGGATGGAGGAAGTCAGAACCAGTATGCATTTCTCAAAAATCATTAAGTGGTATGCTTAGGATTTGTTCATTTCATTAGAAGTAAATTCTACCAATATGGAAGGTCATAAAACACAGTGACTAAGAGATTGGGATCTTAAATCGGAATGTTGAGTTTGAATCCTATTCATTGAATCTTACTGGTTTTGAGAACTTGAGCTAATTGAAATAAAATTTCCCCTTAACTATATAATATATCTGAATTATAGACTTTTAGTAAGTTAGGTATGTCAAATAATATATAATACTTGCCAATATGTTTGACTTACAATAAGATTTCAATAACGCCAAAGGCATATACAAATAAAACCCCTGACAAAGAGGCTTTAATACTTAAGATATTTTATTTAACTTAAAAATATAGCCTCTCCCAATTTTACCCTTGTACATTTTATAACTTTTAGTTTAGCACATTTGCTCATACTACTTGTAAGATCCCAAGCTAAGAGATTGCCTCCTACCCACCAGGAGTTCACTGCCTACTAGTTAATGTTTTATTGCTTTTTAGAGTCTAAATACTAACCCATTAAAATGAGTCGAAATGTGCCTTTAGATTCTTCTCTTCAATTACATTTTAAATGACCCAACTTAGATATGGGTCAGATAAGTCTCTAGCACAGCATTATCTAAGAGAACTTTTTAGGAGAGTGAGAATGTTTTGCTGTGGTGTCCAGTATGGTTGCTAGTAGTCATGTGCAGCTATGGAACCTTGGAATACAGCTAGGGCAAGGAAAACTCTATTTAAAACTTAATTTTATTCTAACAGCTTGTGTCTAGTGAATATCAGATTCGACAGTGTACCTCTAACATGTGTTTCTCAAATGAGCAGAGGAAAAGGACCAAGTCACTTAAAATGTTGTATATTATGGAGTGATATTTTTGCAAAATGAAAACTACCAAGATGAAATGAGAACATTAAAAACAGCTACATTATCACCTAATCCTTTTTGGGGACTAGGGGTGGGGATAGTCACTCAAGCATTGCTGAGGAGGCCCAGGGCCCTTTCCTACGATTCCCCACCACCTAAGTCAGCAGTTCAATGCAAGGCCTGATAAGGAGGTGCTGCTCTGATACTGTAGGCCATGGTGCTTGGGGAACCCCAAGGCTGACTCAGAGATGCTGGGGTAACCATGTGATGTCTGGGTTTGAAGCTGAGTCAGCCTCAAACAAGCAACGCAAGTGCCCCAACCTCTGTAATATCTCTCAGACCTCCCTACCTCACTTTTAATGTTTTTTTTTTTCTCTTTTGGCCACATCCATCCAACACTGCTTAGGGGTTGGTTACTCCTGATTTTGCACTCAGGATTCACTGCTGGCAGAGAGACCATATGGGCTCCTAGGGATCGAACCTGGGCTGGCTGCGTTCAAAGCAAGTGCCCTACCTGCTGTCCTCTGTCTCTAGCTCCTCCACTTCACTTTTAAAATACTAGGTTCCACACAAAAATTACTGTGGTCAAAATTGCTAAAAATAATTCTAAATAATCACCTTTCATTTTCTATCATCATATACCAACAGCAAATCCCTCGTAGACAAGCAGTGGATATAGTCCACTCTGTGAACTGTGAACTTTTGCCCAGTGTCCCTAAGTCTAAATGATCATTTGATCACTTGACATCCCCTTACTCACTGAGTCTTGAAGAAGAAGTCTGACCATCTCATAGATGGGCGGCCATGCAATCTTTTGACATCCCATGGAACCCAGTCGGTAATGGCTCTAGTACAGCGGTCATCTCAAAATCACATTACATGTCCAGCCCATCTGATTTTCGACGCCTTGGCAAATGAGACAGCGTCCCTGATTCTCGATCATTGATGGAGGTCAGAACTCCGAATTCCTTCTCTCACTTGAGTAAAGTGTGATACTCCAAGCATAGCTCTTTTGATTCCTCTTTGGGAGACCCGAATAGCATTCTCATCCTATTTTCGTAGGGCCCAGGTCTCTGAGGCATATGTTAGTGCAGGAAGAATGGTGGAGTTGAAGAGATGTGCCTGGAACCGGAGGTTCTTTGTCCTCTTAGCTATTTCTTTGACGCTCTTGAAGGCATTCCAAGCCACTCTCTTCCTCCTGCATAACTCAGGTGCCAGGTCGTTCGTCATGTTGAGTTCTCAACCTAGGTACATATAACTGCTTCATTTGGAGATGTTCATTCCATTGTGAGTGAATGGAACATCAGGAACGAGTCCATTTCTCATGAACATTGTCTTTGTGAGATTTGGCTGCAGTCAGACCTTTCCATAGATGGTCGAAGTGGGCCAGCATTTATGCTGCTTGGCTAATGCTTGATGTTATTAGGACGATGTGGAGGTGATGTAATTGATGACATTCTATCTTCACTCCCATTCCTTTCCGTTTCAGTCATCGCATGATGTTCTCGAAGGTGATGCTGAAGAGTTTTGGTGAAATGGTATCATCATGCCGAACTTCTCTCTTTACGTCAATGATCACTTCCTCGTAGAATGGTGAGATCCTGGCCGTGAATCCATAATACAGCTCACTGAGGATCCTGATGTATTGAGCTTGAATGCCCTGTTTGGTTAGGGCTTTGATGACTGTCTTCAGTCTCAACAGAATCAAAGACCGTCTTTAAATCAATGAACATTAGATAGAGCGGCATCTTGAACTCCCGAGAAACCTCAATGAGCTTGGTTACCATGTGGATATGGTCGATCGTGCTGAATCCTTTTCAGAACCCGGCTTGCTTGCATGGTTATCCTTCATCTAGTATTCTGCCAATCCTATTCAGGATGACTCGAGTGAATAGCTTGTAGACAATGGACAACAGGCAGATCAGGCGATAGTTGTCAATGTCATGGATGTCTCCCTCCTTGTACAGTAGAATGGTCCTGCTGGTTTTCCATTGGGATGGAAACTTGCATTCAGACAGGTAGCATGTGAAGAGCCGAGCCAGTGTATTGATGAGTACTGACAGCAGATTCTTCAGGTGTTTGGGTCTGACCTTGTCTGGGCCGGGTGCTGTTCACTTCTTTACCAACAAAATGGCATGTTGGATTTCAGAAGGGAGAACGTTGAGAACGACATATCCATCCTGTGAGATTTGGTATGTGGGCAGGTGGGTGTGGCTATTGAAGAGATCCGAGTAGAAGTCATGGATAATCTTCTTCATTGCCCTTCTGGAGGATGTGATAGATCCATCAGGACACCGGAGGGCAGTCATCTTGGTCTTATAGTTGGCAAAGGACAGGCAGGTGTTGCAAATGCTTTTCCCGGCTTCTGCCACATCTACCAGCACTTCTGCTCTTCTCTCTTTGAGGTCTTCCTTTATCGCTTCTCTGCACTGTTTTGTGAGCTCAGACGTTAGCTTGTGGTTGCCTGCGGCTCGTGCCCAGTCACGTTGGTGAATGAGCTTGAGAGTTTAATTTTATTTTAATTTTTAATCTTAGAGTGGATTTTATAAACTTATTTAGACTTACAGTAAATCTAAATAAGTGTATAAAATCAACTCTCTATTAAAGAATTGATGGGATGTCAGGAAGTTCAATATTTTTATCAGGAAGGGACAGCTGGAGTTGTTTTTTTAATGGGGTGGCAGCTTTGGGATGTGGACATGACTGCTGGGGCTTCCAGAAATACAGGGAAGTGGAGGAGAGGTAGCCCATCCCAACTCTGAGAAAGACTGGAGATTTCCGTCACAAATCCTGCATACCTGAATTTTCAGCAGGTTAATTTATTGATGAACTCTGTCAAGGATTTCTTGCTCCACATTTGGAAGCCTGCCTCAAGTGTTGGAGGAGAAGAGAAGGCATGGGATAGAGATCCCTCACTAGGACAATGAGAGTCAGAAATAATCATTCTGAATAAGAACTGCATACTGAGAGTAGGTAAAGAAACAAACATGATGACCTCTCAGTATGTGTATTGCAAAGCATAATGCCCCCCCCAAAAAAAGTGGGGGGAAGGAGGGGGAAAGAGGGACAGAGGGAGGAAGGAGAGAGAGAGAGTGAAAGAGAAAGTGGGGACATTGATGGTGGGAAATGTACGCTGGTGGAGGGATGAGTATTGGAACATTGTATGACTGAAACCCAATCATGAACAGCTTTGTAATGGTGTATCTCGTGGTGATTCAGTTAAAGGAATTTAATTGAAAAACAACTGGTGGGGAAAGTTTCTAACATATGCATGTACATCCAATAGCAGGATTCTGGATACCAGAGTTAACATTTCTTTAGAGCCAGTCTAGTTTGGGACAGCTGTGTATTGACAGCAAAGTGTGGACAGCTCAGGGAGGATTGAGAAGGCTTCTTTGATGCAGGGAAGCCATTTTGGCAGGGTGAGGCATAAGCTGGGAACTCCTTCCTCCTGTAAAGTTCAGCCTGGCCTTTGCAGCAGCCCAATTTGCTCAGCAACAGAAAGAAATCCCTTCGAAATGCCTTTGTGAAAATCACATACAGAAATGGGTTGGCACAAGAATTGACAGGATAAAAAAGAACCAGCAGAACTTTAGAGTTGGTTACTGTGATAAGGGGCACTTTGAAAGCTGCTGAAATGGCAAAGAAAGAGATGGGGGCCATGCAGGTGAAGTCAGTGAAGATGAGGACGGCCATTTTCTTGGCGATCTTGGTATCTTTGTGAGTAGCCATCAGCTCTGGATTTTGAACTGCGAAATAAATCTTAATGTAGCAAGCACAAATGACAATGAAGGCCACCACATTGAATATCAGGATGGTTAATATATACACTTGTGAGACCGTCGTTTCCACATCCATGGGGAGGCAGATGCTGACTTTCATGTAATTACTGATACCCACTAGGGGCAACATAGCAATCAGAAAAGAAAAGAGCCATCCCCCAAGCATAATTGGAATGACATGTCTTAATCGCAATTTTTGGTCCACTCGAATAGCATAGGTGATGGTGTGCCACCTTTCCAGCGTGATGACTGTGAGGGTGTAGACAGAGAGCTCACTTGCAAACACAGTGAAAAAGCCAGCAGCACTGCATCCGCTCCCTGTTTGCCAATCTATGGCATGGTTATAATACTGGCCTTTGGTTCTGGAATCAACGGAGGCAATGAGCAGCAGATAGAGCCCCATGCAAAAGTCTGCAAAAGAGAGATTGCATACGAGGAAACGGGGCACGGTCAGTTTGTAATGACTGGTCAGAAGAACAAAGAGGACAGTCATATTTCCCAAGATGGCGAAGATATTAATCAGCCAGATGAGGACTCTGAGGAAGTCATAGCCCATGATGTCTTCACAGGGGTTGAAGGCATCTGGTTCAGGGGCACAGCGCAGCGTCCTTGGCGAGCAGAAACCATAGTCATAGTCCCAGGTGCTCAGCTCACTCTCCAAAAGGATGGCAGAATAACTGGGGAACGAGTATTTAGGGTCAGTGCAAACTTAGAGATTTCCTATGATTCTGGTTATTCTGGTAAAATTAAGAATTAAAGCTTTGTTGCTTTTGTTTTGTTTTGTTTTTAAATAATCCTAGGAAAGGAAAAAAGTCACAACAGCCTCAGTTTTACATTTCAGTTGTTAGGTAAGTTGAGAGCTCAGAATTGATGCAGAAATAGATTTCTCTCTCTCTCTTTATATATATATGTATATATACACACATAAACATGTATGAAATCATTTAATATACAGTAATCAAATTGTTTACATAAATGATTTTGCTTGGAAAACAAATTTAGAGTTCCATATGCATGTTAAGTCTAAGCTTCTAGGCGTTTCCTTAGCCATTTATCTCATTTATTTGCCATTCAAAGTGCTATCAAGTTGTTTGTAGTAGAATGCAGATAGGAGTGGAAGGCTAGAATTGTTGAGGATTCATCAACTCTAAAAGACTTGTTTACACATTAAATCCCCTAATCAAGTAATCCAGTTGAGAAATGGAAAATAAGGATAGATGAGTAGAAACCTAGAAGATGAAGACTAGAGTGTGGACAATAGGAATAAATGGATCAATTAGTTACTTTTTTAGGGGTACGAGTCAAATTCTAAGAATGGATTGAAAAGGGACTCTGTTCCTAGTTAAAAAACAGTCCCACCTCTGCCCGTTACTCCCTCCCAACCCCATTGCTACTGCATGAACTCAAGTTTACATGCTCTCTCATGGGACAATTGCTTTTCTTCTTGGGTATCTTTCTCAGTCCTTTCTCCTTTACATTGTTTATTCTTCACAGAATTCTTTAAGCTTTTTTATTAACTAAAACTCAATTTTTAGGTCCCATGGACTAGGGAGTAAAATCCAGAATCCTTGAGATGCCCTTGATTTGTACTGTCACCTCTTCCTGTCTTAACTCTAGGAAGCAGTCGGGTATTGCTTCATGATTCAAAATATGGACTCTGGAGATACTGAGTTGGAGTTCTCACAGGCTGTGAATCTGGCAGAATTACTTAATAGCTCTGCACCTTGAGCTTCCCATTTGTCAAATAATCCCATATCCTTTCTGAGGGTTGCTCTAAAGATTAAATGCATAAACACATGTAGAATATTTAAAATAATGCTTGACCTATGAAGTGCTCAGTGAATGTTTGTTATTTATGTAACTATCTCTTGTGAATCTCCTACATAGCTTCCCCTTTGGTGGGTGACATGAAGTGGCAGATGGCTTTCAGATTAAGTTCTTCGGTTTCATATCTGTATTTTAATATATTATTTCTTCTGCTTTGAAGACAAGACTTTGTCTTGCATTTCTTTGTCTTTCTAGTGGATTCTGTGCTGTAATCCGTACAATATTATAAACATTAACACTGTTTTGTATACATGTTAAAAATTCCTTCGTATTCTTGAAAATAATATCGTCAATGCAACTTTTCTTGAGTCTACAGCTCCAATGAGCTTATCACTCCTTTGCTCTGCCATAACTCTACCTGAGAATTATTGAAATTTCCAGGCTATATTGTTATTATGTGACAATGCATGTATATCTTAGCAGTCTTATCTCCTTGAAAGAAGGTATTAGGTTTCATTGACTTCTGAAATCTCAGTACCTCACCCAAATGTAGCCTGGATATTCAATACATGTTTTTATGATAGATCATTAAAACTGATTCTGCCTCTGAGAGGAATTGAGCAAATACAGGGACAATGGATGTCTAAAGTACGATGCGTGTCCGTGCAATAAACTTTCTTGTTACCCACAGTCTGCTAGTAACATCTTGGTAATCAGGAAGTGGGCATAATTTCTTCCTCCCTGCTATTATGATTATGCATTTTACTTTAGGGCTCATCACACACATTAATGTGTTTATCACACATTCAAAGAGGACTGTTTTCTCTACTTTCAAAACTCAGCTCCTCATTTTCTTTAGAAGGAAGTGTGTGTACAATAAGTGAGAGTTGAAATGAGCTATTTGAACAATACCATCACTGAAGGGAAAGAGCACAGATCAATAAAAACAATAAAGGAAATCTATGACCTGGGGATCCAAAGAGGAGTAGATTACTACAATTATCAATTTGAAACTAGGTGAGACTCTGCTCTGTATGAAAACTATTTAGGAACCTCACCTCTCCTATCACTAAATTCAGAAAACACGTTTCTTTGTACTCATCAGATGGATGTCAATACACCAAATTTAAATCTTTGAAGAAATAATGGTATTTATAAAGAATTATCAAAGAAAATAGGTTATATATTAGCTTTAAAAAGGTCCTTTAAGTCCATCTCATTAAATTCCTCATTTTATTGTTTAGGAAACCACTATTAAAGTAGGTAAGTGACTTGTCCAAGGTTCCTCTACTTTTTTTTTGGTTTAGGGGCTGCACCAGGCAGTGCTCAGGGCTTACTCCTGGCTCTATACTCAGGGATCACTTCTAGTTGTGCTGGGGATTGAACCCATAATGGCTGTGTATAAGGCAAGTTGCTGTATTATTCCAGTGTCAGGTCCTTCTACTTTTGTCAGTAGTGGTAGCATCAGGTTTTTATAAACGTAGTCCAGAGTCCTTTCATTTCCTGACTCAGCTTTTCAAAATGTGGTTATTGACTAACTTCTATCAGAATCACCAGCGGCTTTGTTAAAATGCAGATCCCTTGATTTACCTCAAACCTTAAACCAACTTCTCTAGGGACAGCATCCAGGAATCTGCATTTTAAGAAAATTTGCTAGATGATTTCTACAAAATATGAGCCTTTATTAAGTCAGGTAAAAATGCCTTGATCTTTGAGTTGCATTACTCCTTTCCTTTACTCAAAACTACTTAAGCTACTACCTACACTAAAAAGTCTAAATATTTTGCCATAATTTATGAATAAATTTTTATCAATAAGTTTTATTCAAGATCCCTACTAGCTTTTAATACTAAATACAGCCCGTGCTGGGTTCTGTCAGTAAGCATTCTTTTGCCTTGAGGACCCTTCCCAGGTCACAAATTTAAGTAGCACCAAGTGGGTTGTGGACAGCAGGTATGAGATAGATTATAATAGCCCTGAATTTAAAAAAAAGCATTTAATATTTACAACGTACTCTAGATGTTGTCATATTTTTTTAACAACTCCCTTTACTCTGATAGTTTTGAAAGTCATATTACTGCTGGTAATGTAATACTACTGGGAAAAACATTTTCTAGAAAGATAAATATTGTTCAAGAATATCCGATGCCTCTGGAAAGAAAGATGGCGGCCGCATGGGAGCCTTGTGGACAGCAGGTATGAGCCGGGGGTGAGGGAGCGACTAAAACCTCATGGGACGGGGGGGGGGGGGCATTCTGGTCCATCCTTCACGCCCTACCAAGGTCACCAGTTGCCCCCCACGAGTGGCTCTCCGGCACGGCCACAGCCCCAGAAGCACAAGGACTTAATGCAGAACCCAGCAGCTTGGAGCAGAAAAGTGAACGGACTATGCGTTAATCCAGGCCATCATGTCTGCCCGGAGGAGAAAGGGTGTTGCTCCCCTCCGCCCTCTCCTCTCTGGAAAGAAAGATGGCGGCCGCGTGGGAGCCCTGTGGACAGCAGGTATGAGCCGGGGGCGAAAACCTCACGGGAAGGGGGGCGTTCCCGGCTTGTCCTTCACGCCCTAACCGAGGCCACCAGTTGCCCTCCACGAGCGGCTCTCCAGCACAGCCACGACTCCAGAGCACAGAAACCAATCTCTTAATTATCTGACTCTCAGTAGAAATACTTCCAGGGTTAATAAGTAAAATAGCAGAAATCCAAAACATCATTTAATTCTTGAACCCAGCTGTAGAAAGCAAATCATTTCACAATGCTTTTTCAGCATGGCTGATTTGGGGGGGGGTAAACTCTAAATAATAATGGTGCAACTTTTATTGAAGCAATGAAGCTAGTCAAAGTAGACAGAGTGTTAACTAGAATTCATCTGCCTCACAGGCATTGGGGGTGGGGTGGGGGGTGGGGGTTTATTGGGGTTCTTTGTGGTGAAAAATAAGTATTGGTAAAGGGAAATGTGATTGATATTTGCATGACCGAGACCTAAACCTGAACGCTTTGTAACTTTTCCCACAGTGATTCAATAAATAAATAAATTAAAAAAAAGAATGTCCGATGCTATGAGAACATGACTGCCATAAGATTCATATCCAACTCTGAGGAGTCCCAATGTCCAGTTTCTTTCTTTATTACCATCCACTGTCTCTAGTAGTTTGGTAGGGAAAGAAAGAAGAGAAAAGAGAAAAAGATGTAGAAGAGAAAGTTAGATTAGAAATGTAGTTTCTGTCAGTACATGTTCGTTGTAGCATCAAGACTGAATACATTTAAGCTCCGGATCATAATGATCATGCCCCTTTGAAGGGGAGTGATAGTAGCTGTCACTTTGTAGACTAGTGACATGACTAATGAAAATCTGCACAAATGAAGCCATCATTTAAACAAACTCTCAGTGACATCAAAATGCCTTCAAAATTTTTTAATTTCTGAGAAGAATTAAATTGTAGGATTCATGTGTGGGCACATTTTAAAGGTCTTTAAAATTTTAACCAGTTGCAAAAGATACCCGATTAACTGGATGCCACGTGGAAAGAAAAGTTGCAGTTTAGTGCGATTAAAAATGCTTTGCAAATGTCTCTCCAACCAAGACTTTTATCAAAAGAAAACCATCGGCACTGATAATAATAGGGTGCGCATAGGATGAGGAATGCTTTCTGAGTTTCTTTGCATGCAAATACTTACAGCGTTTCATTATTTGGTTTCCTTGCTGTGCTTTCACATTGTTTGGAAAAGTTTTCAAAAATGGAAAATGAAAAATTCTGCCTGAAAGAGAAAAAGTAAGAAGAGAAAAAAAAAGTAGTTGAGCTTTTGCTCTTTAAACTCAACCTGATCATGTCTCTTATGCTTTGTTCATCCAGATTCTTTACCTATTACACCAGCGTTGTGTTCTGCACCATTGTCCTACCTGAAATGCTTCCTGGGGAGAGAGTAAAGGCTTCTGAATTGTCATTAGAGCGCTTCCAGCTTAGATAAAATGCTTCTGAAAGCTAAGTGTTTTGTGTGGGCTTGAGAGATGAAAAAAAAAACTTAAATTTGTCCTATTGAATCATAGATTTTTCAATGCTCATTAAAAACTACCTTTTGGGTATATTAAGTTTTGCTCCTCACTGGGCTCCTTTCCACACTGACCTCCGTGGCTGTGCATTGTAAGTGGGAATCTCTTTTGTATGGATTTCAAGATACTGGTCCTGACAGCATGATGTGAATTTTCTGCCTTTATTTATTTATTTTTGCTTCTGTGCCAAAAAAATATGTGTGGGTGATTACTGTTCCTTCATCATTCCCTGTAAGAAGTTTAGGGTTTTGGGTGGTTGGGTGGGTAGTGGCGGTGAGGGGGGGGAGGTCAAGAAAGTCAAAGATGGTCTCTATTTATGTTTCTAAAATGAGACACCACACACACACACACACACACACACACACACACCCTTGTATATGCCTCATAAAGATACAGCGTGGGACCGTTTCTTGTCAATGAAAGTGTGGTTGTTCTTGGCTTTCAGATAGCAATACTGGGCTTTTGTCTACTCTTCCCCCAAATTTTAATCATAAATAGCAAGGAGGTCTTTGGGACCATCTGCTCAGGCAGCTGCAGGGCAAGGGGTATCTCAGCATTTGCTCACCCCCCCCCACCTCTGGTCCAGCTTTATGATCTCTATCCATGCTGACACCCAAAGTTTCTCGCCTTCGGGATCCTGAGGGATTTGGTTCACCTATAATCCTGAAAAAGACATTGCCATCTCACTTTGGCATTGTCCCCAAATGGTATAATATCATCCCCTCCCCCATTTGCTGCCCCGAGATAATCTCTTTTATTTACTGGAATATACAGCTTCTAAACTGAAGTTTTTATGAGTTGGTGATCTCAGTACCATGAAAGTGGAGTTTTCCAGAGTTGCTTCATCCTGGACCAGGTTTGCTGCCCTCCAGCCCACTCACCACTCTGCTTTTTGAATTTTGGATAGGGGAGAAAATTAATATTTCACAAAGGCAAATCTAAGAAATATGCTTGAAAGCCTTCAGCGGTTTGAGCTAGAAAAATTAAAGAGCTTGCCTTGCCTGTGGCAAATTGGGGTTTGATCCCTGAGCCCGCGCAGGAGTGAGCCCTGAGGATGGACTACTGGGTGTGGCCCTCAACCCCCACTCCTGCTCCTCAGTGTTTCTCTGTCTTCTAGACAACATTGCTCTGGGGAGAGCCCATCAGAACCTACAGCTTCCTGGTTTTCTCTCTTCATTCATTCTCCAAGTAACAATATCTTTCTGTTCCAGCTTTTTCATTGACTCTACCTCCAGCCTTCTTTCTTCTGCATTGTGCCATTTTGTAAGACATTCGACCTCCCTGGTATGCTTTTCCCCACACTTATCTAACCAACTTCTTCCACCTGTGTGTCAAGGTTAGCAGAAATGGCTTTGGCAAGAAACCAGAAGACCAGTGGCCATTTGGAAACACTTTGTGTGAGCAGAGTCCAGCATGTCACTGATACATTCAGCATGGGTGTTCAAGAGCATTACCCCCGAAACGCTAGTGCGAGGCTGTGTGCGGGAGGCGGGGTGCTGGTTGTTCTCTGAAGTTTGGTTAATGGCAACAGGATCGCTAACAGTGAGTGCTTTGTCTTCTGAACATCTCAAAAGCATCAGGTAGAACTGTGTCTACCTGTACAAGGCACAAAGTAGGTATATATTAATAATACTGGTTGATTATCTATGGGTGATGCCAGCCACTCTAATGGCACCAGCAGAATCCTAGCATCACTCTCAGTGCCTCACATAACTGATTGAGAATCCTTATTAGGCTGAATAAGGATTCCTGAGAATCCTTCAGGACAGTGTTTTACCAACCTGAGCTGTGACCCTTTAGGGGGTAATGAAAATAATAGAGCCCATCAAGTCTGGTGTTAAAAATAAAGATGAGGGGCTGGAGAAATAGTCTAATGGGTAGGACATTTGCCTTGCATGGGGCAGACCCGGGTTAATCCCCAGCATACCATAGAGTCCTTTGAGCACCACCAGGAGCAATTCCTGAATGCAGAGCCAGCAGTAACCCTTGAGCATATCTGGGTGTGGCCTCTCAAACAAAATAGAACCCCCCCAAAATAAAGATGAACTAAAACACTACAATAGACAAGAAAAGAGCAGGTCTTATCTAGCAATACATGTTGCTATGTTTTATGTCAGTTCTACATGTGACATGGATGCTGCACTACCATGTAATAAAAATGTTTCTTAATATGAATCTTAATGGAAAAAAAACAATGCTTTTAGAAAAATGAAAACCTCCACATCCTGCTAATCCATTCTAAATCAGAAATTCATCAAAGGCATAAAAAAACCAGTTAAATGGTCCCCACTGGACAGGAGCTGGTGCTCTTTCTGTGCCCACACCAAATTAGTCCTTAAAATGAGAATTCGGCTACGACTGGAAGATAGCCTTCAGCTGGGAGAAGAATAGATTTTAAAAGCAAACACCCTCCCCACCATGATGATGTTTTGTGTCCCTTTTCCTCTTTATTAAAGGCTACGACATCCCATAAAATCTAGCCTCTTGAGCCTTTGTCCCGCTCTTCTTTTCAAATAAACAACAGCAGCAAGTATACCCGCCCGCCCCTAATAAAGGATGCTCTCGGAGAAGATTTAGAGGAAATTGATTTTTGAGATGTGAGTTCTGTATTCTGCTCTGCAACTGCAAATCAGAGCCTAATTTGAGGCTATAATTCAATCAGCCCAGAACAGGCTAGAGAGGCCGCCTCACTGCAGGGTGAATCGACTCCTCCTTGTCACTTTCTAAGGATGCTTCGCCCTCTTGTCATCCACCCGAAAGTGACCCATGGCTGGGTACTAAAGCGGGCAGGCAGGCAGCGAAGGAGTCGCAGTCCTGTGGGAAATCGGAGTGCCCATCACAGCTTGTCAGACCTTCTTTTGGGGGGTGCGGTGGGGGATAGATGGGGATGGGGTGCAGTCAGACCATGGCTGTTGGTGCTCGGGGCTTTGTCCTGGCTGTGGTCAGGGGTCACTCCTGCTGGTACTCTGGGGACCATCCATAGAACAAGCACCGGAACCCCTGCCTAGCCTCTAGCTTTCGACTTACTCTTTTGGTGGCAGGTCCCTAAAGGCACAGCAGTGACTGGGGTAAGTAAGAGTGGCTTCCAGGAGACTGGAGAATTTTTCCCGCGAAGGCAGTGTTTTTAGAGAGTAGGATGATGTGGCAATGAGGGTCTGAATGGACTCCAGCCCGTCACTAGGCAGGGCCTGCAGTCTGGTGGAGGAAATATCCCTGAAAAACAACGGGACAAGGACGTTTTTATTTACTTGTTTTATTATTTATATATACAATTGATTCTTGAAACGAAATCTCCTCCCCACAGGTGTATTATTCTAGGTTCTGAGGGATCTTTGCTCCATCCTACCTTCTTAATTTTCTCATAAAATTAAATTAAAGAGAAAAAAAAAGCTGTGCTGAGTGTTTCCTTTTCTTCAAATGTGCCCCACTATTTTTTTGTGTGCTTGTGATAACTCCTCAGACCTGTGTTCCTTCACTAGTTTTTCCCTCCCCCCTCCGATTCCTTTCTCACACACTCTCCCTCTGCTTCACGCCACTTAACAGACTCATGCTTTATGAGACCGCAGGCAAACGCAGTGATATCAGCTTTTGTGCTGTACCCCAGGGGGACATTTGAGGACTTCGCTGTCTGGATCTCTGAGTGATCAAGCCCTTCGGGCATGGCTGGTTCTGCTCTTAAGAAGCTTCATGTTGCATTAGCCACGTCTACCTGGGAAGCAGAAAGCACCTTTCCAAATAGACGAAGGATCCACGCAAAGAATGCTACTTAGGTTTTGTGTGAATAAGCCCCGAGAGCCTTCTTTACCCTGGACTTGAGGCAATGTCCAAGAACTCGCCAAACAAGTGAAATGTGAGGAGGAAGAAGATTCAGTGGCAGTTAAAAATTTCCACCCATTTCTTTTTGTTGTTATTTGGGGCCACACCCAATGGTGCGCAGGGCCTACTCCGAGCTCTGTGCTCAGGGATCACTCCTGGTATGGGCTTGGGGGACCACACGGGGTGTCGGGAATTGAACTCGAGTTGGCCTTAGCCACTGTGCTACTGCTTGGGCCCCTCACCCATCTCTCAAGTAGCTGCTGCGGACAGTTTCTAAGGGTTTCCGTAGCCTTGCCTGGCTCTCCAGCTAACTGCCCCAAGGCTCAGTGACTAGCCCCTGGGAGGATTTAACAGGGGCCTGAGGGGTAGATGGTGACTGGTGGGGCCCTAGGTGGGACCTTCCAGCAGCAGAATTTGCACCTTCCCTCCATCCCCAGGGCTGCAGATATTTGCTGTTTTTGTGTCTTTAATGAATTAGGTAACCAGCTCTCCAGTGCTGCTTTCTCAGATAGATTAAGGATGGGTCTTTGCAGATCTGGAGGGGTGAGTGTGTGTGTTATTTTAAATCAGGATCATGGAGAACAGATGCTTGGGAACTAAGAGACCTTAAGCCGGACCCACAGTTCTGTCTTTCCAACTGTCCCCACAGTGAAATTTTCTCCTCCACAACCATCTGGCACACTTCGTAGTTTATTCACTTATTTGATCTTTGTTTGGCCCCATTCTCAGAAAAATTATTATTTTTAGCTTTTGGGTCACACCCTCATGGGGAAACAGTGTGGGGGGGGCACAGGTGGGGCAAGGAAGGCGCACATCATACTCACAAGATGCTGGGCCCCGCGGCCCCCAGGAAGGCTCCATGCTGCATCTTCTCCAGGCGTGTGTTTCCCTTCAGCTCCCTGTAGGGACACAGTGTCCTGAGAGGCGTGGCACCTCGTGTAGAGCCCCGCACAGCTGTCACGCCTTTGGGCCAGCTGGGATTGCGTGCTCAGGGTTACAGGAGACAGGGAAAGGGGGTTCTGTGCATGATGCGGGAAGAAGGTCACTGCTGGGGGGTGGCCTGGAGAGAGGGTACAGGTAAGGTTGCCCTGCTGGTGGGGACCCTGGTTTGATCCCTGGTACCATATATGGTCACTGGGTGTGGCTCAAAAACAAGGAAGGACTAGAGAGAGAGAGGAAGAAAAAGAAGGAAAGGAAGAGGAAAGAAGAAGGCAAAAGAAAGAAATAGAAAGAAAGGAAGGAAGAAAGAAAAGAAAGGGGAAGAAATAAAGGAAGAGGACAAAGAAAAAGGAAGAAAGAAAAGAAAGGCAGAAAGGGGCTGGAGTGATAGTCTAGCAGGTAGGATGTTTGCCTTGCACTTGGCAGACCTGGGTTTGATCCCCAGCATCCCATATGGTCCCCCAAGCACCGCCGGAATAATTCCTGAGTGAAGAGGCAGGAGTAACCCCTGAGCACTGCCAGGTGTGTCCCCAAGAGCAAAAAACAAAAAAAGGCAGAAAGAAAGAAAAAGGAGGAAAAAAGGAAAGAAGGAAAGGAGACAGGCAGGGGGCAAGGAAGGAGAGAAGAATGAAGGAAGAGGGAGAAAAGCATGGGGAAGAAGGAAGGAGGGAAGGACTGGGGTATGTGTTCGGTCCCACTTTTTCTCTGGATTCTTGCTTTCTCTTGGGGACAGCATGTGTCCTAAGCTTAACTATCTCCACACCTTGTGCCGCCCTGACATTGTGGAAATTCCCACCCAACAGTGGGGGCAGGGGTGATAGGTTGTTCGGGGCCAAGCCTGAAGGTGGAAATGCAGCTTCAGACTCCATGTCAGTTCTCAGAAGAACTTGTTGAAATTTTCAGATACTTAAGAAAGAAAGGATGGTCTTTAGCACAGCGGGTAGGGCATTTGCCTTGCACAAGGCCAACCCAGGTTCGATTCCTCCAACCCTCTCAGAAAGCCCGACAAGCTACTGAGAGTATCCCGCCCACAATGCAGAGCCTGGCAAGCAAATTCGATATGCCCAAAACAAGTAACACAATGGAGACATTACTGGTGCCCACTCAAGCAAATCGAACAACGGGACGACAGTGCTACAGACAGTGCTAAGAAAGAAAGAACGGGGTCCTTTCAGAGTTACCCCTTTCAACACACCTCTTTTCCGTCCACACAGTTCTAAGTGGAAGACAAAGGGGAGGAAGGAGAGAAAGGAAGGAAGGAATGGGCAAGCATGGCCGCAACCCTGGGTGTCCCCGGCTGTGCTGGCCATCTGCTCACCGCAATGAAAGGGCTGATGCTCTGCTCCTCAGACCTTGGAAACCTCTGTGCCCTTTCTAGCTGGGAGCAGCTCAGGGTAAACTGCACGGGGGCCAGCTGAGCCCTGATGCCCTGGTGCTGTTGCCTGGGCTCGGGTTTGCCAGCTGTCTAGGGAACACTTCCTTATCGACGGCTGAAAGAGGACTCTCTTTCCTCTCTGCTGGGCAGTGGATGCAGCACAGATGTGATGTGATGCAACCAGGGCACTGCCCAACAGCGTCCGGGGCCAAGTAGTCTGCAACTCTCTCTGTTCACCTGCCATACGCTCTGGCACATTGCAGAGATTTAGAGCCTCACACTTTTCTGCTGGAGTGACAGCACAGCTGGTACAGCATTTGCCTTGCATGTGGCTGACCCAGGTTTGATTCCTCTGCCCCTCTAAATTGGAGAGCCCGGCAAGCTACTGAGAGTATCTCGCCTGCAATGCAGGGCCTGGCCAGCTCCCCGTGGCATATTCGATATGCCAAAAACAATAACAACAAGTCTCACAATGGAGACGTTACTGGTGCCTGCTCAAGCAAATCTGTGAACAATGGGAGGACAGTGCCACTGCTGCGGAGCGACCTTTCTGCGGATCTCCACCCAGCATTGAAATGCTGCAAAGCCCGTGCCTCACCCTGGTCCTGAAACTGGTGCTTCTCCAGCAGTTTCCCGTGGAATTCTTCAGCTCCTTCATCCGACCTTTCCCATCAGTCTCACACTAGCCCATTCCCAAGCTGAGGTTCACTTTTAAAGATAAACAGGTCTGGCCGGAGAGAGTACAGACAGTAGAGCTCTTGCCTCGAGTGTTACCAACCCGGGTTCCATCCCTGGCACCTCACGTGGTCCCCTGAGCCTTTTAGGAATGATTCTGAGCCCAGCCAGATGTGCCCCCGAAAACAAAACAAAACTCCAAGCAACCAAACAAAAGATACTGGACAGAGAAAACTGCTGCTTGGGATCAAAATTAAGAGAAAACTCCATTCCCTCAATCTCCATGGCTCTTCTTCCTGCTCTGACTTGTCTTAATTATGTTCAGTTATGGTCATAAATTGTAATTGGGCTCTGAGAGCAAGTAACCCTCACGTCAGCCCGATCGAATTAATTGTTCAAATTTCGTGACAGCAGTTCATATGTTTTATTAATGTTTGGTTATTTCTATATACTAATGACTTTGCAGGATGGAACTTGGTCAAAAATAAATCAAATCCATCTATTGCATCTTTTGGAAGGGATCATATTTGGAAATTGGCCTTCTAGGTGTGAAAAACACAGCGGGTGACCTTTTCAAGGCACAATTGGCAATCCCTCTGCTTGATTAACTCAGAAAATCCCTAAACAGAGTGCTCTGTGGCAGAAGGGACAGACTCCTGGGGCCTCTGGGCACATGCAAGGACACCCCATGCTGCTGTGCGCTGCCCTGGCCAGCTCACTACATGACTGTGAACTTTGCAGGGTGCTGGAAAGATGCTGAATGCCATCAGGTGTAGTCTGAAATAGTTTTGGGGACACATTTGAAAACTAGTCTTCCAAGTAATTTTACTCTGATCAAACCCTTCAAAGGATGCCCTCGCTTGGGGGAGAGAGTTCAGGCTCCCTTCCATGCCCCTCCGTTCGGCACGATTGACTCCTGATCCAGCACCAGTTTCTCTCTCGCCAGCCTTGCCTGCCAATGGGCCTCCAGCAGCAGCTCTTAGTGTCTGGGTCTCCCCCGAGCGTATTAACTCTCCCTGCCTGCCCACATCTCCCCCTTCTGCACGACGCTCTTGCTGTCAGCGCTGCCCTGGTCCATGCCTCATCCTCCCGGCCTGACCTCAAATATCAGATCATTGAGGAAGCCACACCTCCGCACTGCTCTGTTCAGCCTCCAAAACAGTGCTCAGGAGGTCCTGGCCCTCACAGGGGGTTTGCCCGTGGGCTGTCAGCTCAGCACAAGGGCTGAGGATTTGTTGCTGCTGTTTGCTCCCGCTCTACAAAAGACAACCCCTGCCCCCCCGGCCCCAGGGCGCTGGTGCTGCGTGTCTCCAAGTCCGAGCTTGGCGGATCTTGGGAACCATGGGGTCCCAGGAATTGGGCTCAGGTCTGGTGTGTGGTAGGCCTGGCACTCACCATGGTACTATCTCCTAGCCCTCAATTAATTGACTGAATTGCCTTTGGGGTCTACCTCAAGTACTAACACAGAACCCTCCCTTCAATAGGAACTGAATGCTCCCACTGCCAGTGCAGAAACAGCCTTGAACACAGAGTATTGTTGTTGAACATTTCTCGAATGAATTTTGTGAATGAAATTGATTGGTGTTCTTGGCAAACAGCATTGTGTCTTTGGTCTTCTCTTTGTCACAAAACAGGGGTATGAGGGAACCACGATTCTGACTTATTGTACTTTGCAAAGTCCTCACCCACTTTGATGTCCTTGAAGTCGCTGACACTCCCCTGAGCACAGAGGGTCTCTGCTGACACTTTTCCCTGTGTCCCTGGGGAGCTGCACCTTACCTCTCATCCCTGCTCTCATCCCCTCTCTTGCTGTCCTTTTTCATCAGTCTTTGTATTCACCTCATCCAGGTGACCCTATGTTAGATGGGCTACAAAGACCTTCAGGCAACCCCTCTATCCACATAGCCCAAAAGTCCTTGTCCTGGCTGCCTCCCTCAACCCTCCTTGTCTCTCCTTGATTCTTCTTTAAGTACATATACTTCCCATCCTAGAACTTTCAGCAATCCAAGAACTTTCAGCTTTCTACAGATGAGAGTCCAGATTCTTCCCTCTGCATTTCAGGAATGCTTTGTCTCTAAGCTACAGCTAGAACTTTCTGACTGATATCATTTGCCTATCTGTGAATATATCCTATGCTTCTTCCTCAGAGCCATTTTCCTCTTGCTTGTCTCTGCTAAGAATGCAGTTCCCTCTAGCTTTGCCTGTCTAAGTTAGGCCCAGCTCAGAGTTTTCCTCTTTGATGAGGCTTTTACTAATTTCCTTCTCTCTGCCCTTAAAATCCCAGAGGGCTTTGCCTCTCTCAGGCAGGAGTCAGGCTTTGCCTTCTGTTTCTGTTACTACTTAGTGTACAGTTCATACACCATTTGGAGATGCTTCTTCCTGTGCCGGAAACTCCTTCAAGGCAAACACCATGGCTGATTCATCTTCATTTCATCTCCTAATATCATAGGTTCCTTCAAACACAGCGGTTGCTTGGCAAACACTTGTTGAATGAATAACAGAACGAGACATCTGAGAATACTATGCTAGGCAAAGACACGCTTCTGATTTAAAATTTGGCAGAAACAGATTCAGTTGGCTAGCGTAAATGGCTAGAGTGATCTCTTCATTAAGTTTAAGTGAACAAGTAAATGAGGGAAATATTCTCTCCATGATAGGAAGGACAATTTTGAAAAAGCTACCATTTATAACCAAATCATATGACTAAAATACAATTTGTATTGCCAAATAGAATCTTGTGAGAGGATCTCTTTCATCATCATTCTGTACTTTAAAAAAATTGGTAAATTAGCACCAAACCTTTTCTGGGTGCTGTGTTAAAGTGAGGATACAAGCAGACCTGTTATTCTGATGCAAGTATCATCAAAATAAGTATATGAACAGTCCGCATGGTGAATGAAGACTCTGGCTTAGATAAATTAAGTAGTTTGTGCAAGGCAGTAGGATTGGCATTTGAGTACCCTCAATCACTCTTAGATGTGTCCTCTTAGTCACCAAGACCTGTAGCATGAGAAGACAGGGCTCTTGCTTAGCATGTGACTGGGATTCAGTCTCCAGCACCATGAATGGTGCTCTGAGCACTGTCAGCAGTGATCTGTGAGCATAGTGCCAGGAGGAAGCCCTGAGCACTGGGTTTTGCCAAACCCAAACCCAATCCCAAACTAATCAATTTAACAGGACCCTGATTTAAAATCTGTTGTTCAAGTAAATGGTGTATCATATAGACTGAGCATCCCTTAGATCCATCAGCATCTCTCAGGAGCTCGTTAAAATAGAAAATTTTGAGGTCTGGTCCTGTTTCAGGGGTGAGGTTCAGGATTCTGCATAGTTACATTCTCCAGATTATTATGTTGCCTACTTTAGGCAGACAACATGGTTTGAGAAACTTTGGTGTAGAACATAGTTTTATTATTTTTAAAACTCTGGTGTTAAGTTTGAGTCTTTCTCATGCTCTGAGTTTTAATTTTACACCTGTTTAGGGTGAGCCTCAACTTCCCCCATACCTGCTGAGATTCATACAAACCCAGAGCCACAAGCATCATGGATGAGTTTCTTTTCTAGAAAAGGAGGTGTGGAAAGGGTGGCAGAGAACCAGGTAGAAAACTGGAAGGATGCTTTCCTGACACAGAGGCTGTGAATACTAGGATCAAGTAGAGCGGGTTGAAGAATCTGGGGCTCATTTTCCCTGTGAGACATGGGCTCCCCAGCCCTCAGCTCCCAGCAGCGGGGAGAAAGGTCTGTGAGTAGACTTGGACCTGGGATGACTGAGAACTGGCAAATGGCAGGACGTGATGTCTCTGCAGTAAGGTCAAGGGGAAGACTTTTCTTTCTGAAATCGGGCTGCCTCTAACACACCATCAGCTGGAAAGAGGGGGCTGGAGAGGGCTGTGGGAGAGAAGCCGCCAGGAGGGTGTTGAATATTTCAGCACACTGTCAACTCCAATGCATCCAGGCTGCATCTGTCTTTGAAATCAGGGTGCTCTGGGGTTTCTACCCAGCCGGTTGCTTAGTAACATGCGTGAAGCACCGAGGACTAGCCACTTGAAAGTTTATTTTTGTCCTGAGTTAGTTGCTGCAGATTGAATATGATGTGCTAGCTTGAGTAATATTTCATTTTTATTCATGAGCTGGGAGCATAAGCACATACTCACAGCGAAATCAGCGTCGTCCCGTTGAAGGCGTGACTTTGTATTTCCTCAAATCCATTTCCATAGAGTTTGCTGAAGAGGGAGGAGAGAGGGTTTAGGAATAAGAGAAATGCATGTCGGAATCACACATTCTTTCTCTTGTGACATTTCTTGCTCGGATAATTATGGCATTCACAATATCTAGCTCTGTTTCACTTACATTTGAAGGGGCTGAGGGTCAGAAAGATAAGGTTTCTTTTCACACTGGTTTGCCTCCACCATCCTCTCAGTGCTGCCGCCTGTTTATTAAGTGCCATTCACCCAATATATATTTTATTATTTCCCTTATCATCATTTCCCATTATACTGATAAGAAACCTTAACCTTCATGTCATTGTGTCAGTCTTGTTGCTTGCTTAAGGTCAAAGTAATGTAATGTCAGAACCAGAATTTGAGGCTAGAGGTCTCTGAATCTTGTCAAAGCACTTTGGTCTCCCTTCTGGCTCTGTGGCCTTTGTGAACAGGCAGGCGTTCTGGGTGGCTGGTAGCTGGGGACACACAACAGCTCTGGCTGGGGTCGCTGGTAGCTTTGCTTTTCTGAGTGTGTAGCTTTACAGATACCACATTTTCTGCAACCAAGAAGGTTGTGGTGTCTGTAAACAGTTCTTTAAGGTGTTAGTTGATAGTGAAATCAATTTAGTTAGATGCATCCTGTATTTTAAGAAATAGCATGCAACGGAACAAAAAGGGGGAAATTATTCAATTATGTAAACAGGGTAGGCCTGTTTTAGGAAAAATTTCCACCATTTTTGCTTAACGTAAACATATAAACACATACACCATATATACGCACACATACACACACCTACCTGCCTAAATTAGACACAAAAAGCTCTGTAGCACACAGGTGCAGGGAAACTTTAAAGCCACAAAAGGTCTTGTAAGATCAAGTGTCACCCCTTCATTTGATGATGAAGGAAATAGCAACGTGATTTCACAAAAGCCCATAGGTGGCAACATAAAGAGAAAAAGAAAAAAATGAAACCAGAACACTCATGGCTACTTCTAGAACATGAATTTTTTTTTTTTTTTTTTTTTTAAGTTTTTCTTCCCTGAGGCCCGTGCATGGTGGCCCTTTCCTTCCTCCTCTCTTAGAGCTCTGTTCAGTGTCCTATTTTCATTGTCCTCTTTCCTGGCTGTTCTGCTATTCCCTCCTCAGCATCCTTGCATCCTCTGCCCACCCTTTCTGGTTGCTTTTCCTTCCTTGTGCTGTCACTTCCTGAGCATCGAACTTACTCATCATCTACTTTCCCTAGAAGAACATAAGCTGTGCCAGAGCGAGGATTTCAGACTGCTTTGTTCAATGTAGATCCCCCCATATCACAGCAGTGCCAGCACCAGGGAGAATAACATTCAATCTATATTAAGTGATTTGGATGAACCAATGGGCCTATGTGAGATGGACTTCTAATTATGGGTCTCAGCCACACAAATTTGGAAGCCATATTCCTCTGCAAATACTTGTGTAAGTTCCTCAGGAACGTCGACATATATGAGACAGGACTGTGACACAATAGAAAGTTAAGCTTCTGTGTCTGGAAAGACCTAGCTTTAATGAACAAGGTTCCTGGCAGCTGACAGCCATGTGGGGACAGGCGAGAGGGAGGATTTGAGAAATAGTTCAGACACATGTTCCTTTGGCTCTGGCCTCTAGTGGCTGCTGTCTGCAAGGCTTCCCTCACCTTTGTTAAATAAAACAAGCAAGGAACTACTTCATGTGGTGAATGTGTATGTGTGTGCTGGGGCTGCCTGTGGTGTTTTGTATGGTGTCAACCCCTAGAACGCCTGACACAAATCAGCTGTGAAGAAAATGTTACAGAGAGATGACTTGAGAACCAAAGTACAGAGAATTCATGTGTATTCCACTCAATAAGGGAAGGGAAGGGAAGCAACTGAGTTCATTTCAGAAGCCCCGGGGCCCCGATCTGATGCCAGCTCTCTGCCCCTAACTTAGCCAGCAGCTGAACTCTTGCCCTTCCCTGGCTTGCCGTGCCCTCATGTGCTCCCTTCTGGAATGCTTCCGGGTCATCATACTAACTCTTAACTCTCGAGTGGGGTCTTTGGTGGTATTTCCCCCATTGATATGGCAGTGGGCTAGAGCAATAGCACAGCGGGTAGGACGTTTGCCTTGCATGCGGCCGACCAGGGTTCGATTCCTTCATCCCTCTCTGAGAGTCCGGCTAGCTACCAAGGGTATCCTGCGTGCACAGCAGAGCCTGGAAAGCTACCGTGGCATATTCAGTATGCCAAAAACAGTAACAAGTCTCACAATGGAGACATTACTGGTACCCACTCGAGCAAATCGATGAACAACAGGAGGACAGTGTAGTGCAGTGCTACTTAGAACATTATTCTTTGGCAGTCTTGTCATCTTGTCATCTTGTCATCTGAGGTGTTGAGTTCCATCATAGCAATCTCTTATTGGAGGAAGGGAATCATTAACCCTATCTTTGCTCTGAAATTTCAAATGAGATTTCTTAGTGGCTCGGCCAGAATTGTCAGAGTTGGTGTCTCCATCCACAGAATCAGACTCATCAGTGCCTCTTGTTAATTAATACACAGACTCAGACATCTTGACTGGAATCAGTCTCCTTGTAGGATCCAGGAATATGCACCTTCTTGGGAATCTGGAGCTTTGGGACCTCCTTGCCTTAGGATCACTCAGAATGATGCAGCAAATGTCATTTCTCTTATAAAATAGAAGGTCTGTTGGTCAGAACAGACTAAAGTTTAGCCCCATTATTATGTTTCGTACCTTCCAGATGAAACTACCTGTAAAGTGACTCAAGAAAAAGGTTTTAGTCAAACAAAGCTATCGGGTGAGTCCTTGTCAATATTATCAGCTGTTCTGATCCTAGTTTTGATACATTTTAGGATTTTATGCTGTTGGAGGGGTCAGGTTTGCAGTGCTTTTGCTCTAAGAGCTGCTGGAAGTTTAGGTCTGCAAGTCCTGAGCCCATCTGCTGGATGGAATCCCAGCTGCCGGAGCAGAACGGGGGTTAAGGCACTTGTCTTGCATGTGGCTGATCCTGGTTTGATTGCCAGCACCATGTGGTTCTGGAAATGACTCCTGAGCACAGAACCAGAAGTAGCCCCGAACACCTCTGGTTGTTGGCAGCTCCTAGCCCTAGCCCCTCCTGCCCTGCACCCAAAGAGTTTGTTCTATTGTGCAAGTGTCTTAACATTTTTGTGTTTCAATTCCCTAATCTGTAATTGGAGTGGATGATGGTTCAAATGGTAAGCATGTGTTTAACACTTCAGCAACTTCAGTACTTCCATCGTTAATCCTAATATTGTCATCATCATGGTAATTATTATTCTATCTGGTGACCAGATATACTAAGAAGAGCATCAGTTCTCTGGCCAGAACAGGGAAAGGGTTTCGTGCTCTGGACATGTTTTCCATGAAATACAGTGACCTGTTTCATTTGATCTGTCCTCCTCCTCAGCCTGGGGAGGGACCTTTTATTCCTGCACAGAGCTGGTCAGTACAGTGGTCTGGGCTCTCCCAGACGTACCCACTGTCCAGGCACCATTCACACTTTGATATCTATACGGTTTTTTTTTTTCAGTTGCTGGGTCCTGCTCTTCCCAACTTTCCAAAGGAGGCAGCTCGGTTTCCTTTCCAGCCGCTGCTCTTTGTCTATTTTTCCCAGTCACACACAAAAGAATATGCTGCCTTGTTTTGATTAAAAGAGTGGCTTCCTTACTTTGGAGAAATTACAAATGTGAGTGGGAGACCTCATACTGTCAGGCGCGCACAATGCTTTAAATGCCCTTTAAGACATCTGGAGAGTCACTACAGATAACTTTTTCCAAGACATCCCGGTGTCAGCATTAAATGAGGAGGGCTTCCTTTGCCTTGAGGAGGCTGTCATAGGCAGAGAAATGAATTTCCACCCTCCTCCTGTTACAATAGCTGTGCCTCCCTTTAAAGCATTGTCTAGCCTCTCTATTCAAATGTCAGTAATTGTGACTCAAACACCTTCTATAGAAAATTAGATTTAGATTTTAGAACTTAATCACAGATGATATCCTAATTCTGACTGTTGCCTTATAACACCCCTCCTCCCAATTCCTGGGGCTCTAAAAGCACTCCTCAATTACAGGATCAGTTTAGATGTTCTGCCATAATTCCCTCTTTGATCCTGCAGCCACCTGGTTTGGGGATGATTTCAAAGAAGAACTTTTAATTCATCTCCTCGGGGTCTCATAACGTGGCCACGTTGCTGAAGGGGAAAGAAGACTACCTCAGAAAATTTATCTTTGGTGGTAGATCTATAGGCAAAAGCCAGTTTTGTTTGTTTTTGGGCCACAAAGGGGATGCTGAGAGTCTACTCCAGGCTGTGTGCTCGGGGATAACTCCTGGCAGGGTTTGGAGGACCCAGTACAGTGCTGGGGATCGAACCTGGAGTAGCTGAATGAAAGGCAAGCACCTTAGCCCTGTACTATCTCTCCAGCCCCTTGAGGCCATTTTAAAATCAAAGGACTGTAGAGATACCATCTGAAAGGAAGGAACCCTATGTACACTACCTTCTTGTTGAAGACATTTTGTATCTGCATCATT
This sequence comes from Sorex fumeus, assembly GCF_029834395.1. Taxonomy (NCBI): domain Eukaryota; kingdom Metazoa; phylum Chordata; class Mammalia; order Eulipotyphla; family Soricidae; genus Sorex; species Sorex fumeus. The sequence goes on along the minus strand of NW_026606060.1, from coordinate 3,099,394 downwards.
GCAGATACAGGAAGAGACCTCAAGAACGACATTAGGCAACCATTACCTTTCCCACTAAGCTTTCTTCCTATGCTCCCCTCCCCACTCCTCCTGGTTGGCTCCCTGTGCTCCCTTGCCCAGCCCCTAATTATTTGATTCTCACCTGTGACCCCCCCCCCCCCTTGGAACATTCTGGGGCCCACAAAAGAAAGGCCACAGGAATCCTGGTGAGAAATACTGCTCTCAGGTGCTGTGGGGATCAGTTACCCAAATTTTTACTCTGCTGGCATGACCCCAGTTTTGAATATTCATCAGGGACTCCCCATTTCTGTGCAGCTTACAGCCTCTGTGGCAAAAAATCTTTCTTTGAGTCATAGGCACGCTTGTTGGTTTTCAGAAATACTAAGTTTTTGTGTCTTCCATCTCAGCCAAGTTTGTGTTAATTTCTATGACTTTACCTTATGTAATAATAAAGAGGTGAAAGTTCAAAGAATGATGACAGCAGCAATGGATCATAATATGTTGGCAGCATACTATATTTTAAATATATAATTCTATTATATATATATGTTGAGAGAGGAGAAAAGAGAGGCAGGAAGGTCTTTTTTTATTTACAGAAGAATCCAGGCTAATCAATGTAAACAAATGGTAGACTTAAAAATTACCATATCATAGCTGTCTATGAAATTAATGGAATAGTCAGTGGGTGCTGAGACAATTGGATGAACTGCTGTTGGCTAACAGGAGTAATGACAAAGGGAAACTTGAACACGAGGCATTTTTTCAGTGGGTGGAGATGGTGGTAAGATTGAGAATACTCATGGACACAACAATAACAATGCCATGTATAATCTTTAATTGGATTCTTACATCAAAGAAATCTACACAAGGGTCAGAAAGATACCCAAGAGGCTGGAGTGCAGGCTTTGCACACAGGAAGCCTGAGTCTGATCCCTACCACTGCAGTACACAGTACCACTGGGAATGACTGCAAGCAGTATCTCCTGACATCAGGTGTGGTCCCAAAACAAACATATCATAGAATACATTTTCCTTTGAATTATAGGATGGATGATTTGGTTTTCAGAAATACTAAGTTTTTGTGTCTTCCATCTCAGCCAAGTTCGTGTTAATTTCTATGACTTTACCTTATGTAATAATAAAGAGGTGAAAGTTCAAAGAATGATGACAGCAGCAATGGATCATAATATATTGGCAGCATACTATATTTTAAATATATAATTCTATTTTATATATGTATGTTGAGAGAGGAGAAAAGAGAGGCACTCAATTTATTTCTTAGGTATAATGGTTTCACAGTAGAATATCTCTTTCTGGATGGAATACATGCTAAACTATTTTAGATATGAAGTGTCATGATTTCTATAAATATCATTTCATAGATAATTTGGCAAAAGGGAAATATATTTTATGTACCTACAACTACAGAGATGGAGTTAGCATGGGAAACTTAATAGTTGGTGAATCTAGATAAGGTACTAATGGATGCTGCAATAAAAATGCCATGTATCATCTTTGATTGGATTTCTAAATCAAAGAAATCTACAAAAAGAAAGTTGGCTCAAGGGCTGGAGTGTAGACTTTGCATGCAGAAAGCCTGGATTCAATTCCTACCACTGAGATGAGTTTTTAGTGTATTCTCCAGCCAGCTTGCAGAATATTGACTTCTAATTGTGGTAGTGCAGTGCAATGGACACGATGTCACTGAGTTCTTAGTACTGAGGTATTAGTATTTCCTTTGAATAGACAGACAAAAGGCTCATCAGGGTGATGGGGCTGGTCAGACACAAAGTCAGTCTTAGAACCTAGCACTCCATTTCTACTTTCTCTGCAGGCTCTTTGAGAATTAATCACCATGATTTTTCCTTTCCTTTGCGTAGTTTAGACGTGACTCAAGGTTGTCTCCTTTTTGAGATTTGTAGTCGGTAAAGACAAATTCTGCTCCCTCGGGGGCGGCGTGCGGGTGGCCTCTTGAGGAGATTTAATGAAAAGTCAAAGTGGCTATAAAGGGATATAAGAGTATAATGCATAGTTTGAGCATTAGCCCCACTGAGTTTTTCCAGCACCAAGTGAAGTGTTTTGTTTTCATTAAATGAGTTCACAGTTGGTAAAGATTTGGGTAGGGGGATGGGCAGGAAAGTTTCCATGAAAAGCAAGACCTGAAATACCACTAGTGAAAAGAGAAGTCTTGCTTTCATTATTTTCTAATTAGGGAGCTGAACTTTATAGCTGAGAAAATAAGGCTTTCCTCTTTAAGGGTAATACCCTTTTCTTCAGAGGGGTACTCCACATGATTCTTCTCTTACAGAAGGGCCCATTCAGCTGCAAACAAGTGCCAGGCAAATGACTAATCATCCCCCCTCCAGATGAAGGGCCAAGAGTCAGGAGGGGAACAGAAACACAATGCCCCCACAGACTCCTGGTGGAGACGGATCTGCAGTGCTCATTAACTTCAGAGGTGGGGCAATTAAGTTCTGCTGTTAGGCACTATTCTTCTTCAAATCATAACCAACATAAGTTAATGGGCCCAGAATAAAAATGCCACAAAGCGCTGAAATGGGATGTGGGGAAAGGAATGTTTGGTCCCTCACTGACTTCGGCGGGGTGACCCTTTTTTTTTTTTGGGTCACATCTGGCTATGCACAGGGGTTACTCCTGGCTCTGCACTCAGGAGTTACTTTTGGCGGTGCTCAGGGGACCATATGGGATGCCGGGAATTGAACCCGGGTTGGCCGTGTGCAAGGCAAATGCCCTACTTCCCGTGCTTTCTCTCCAGCCCCGGGGTGGTTCATTTTTGCAGACCAGAAAACCCTATGGGCTCTGGTACCTTTCGTTTTCTTTTCTTTTTTCTTTTTTGCTTTTAGGGTCACACCTGGCGATGCACAGGGGTTACTCCTGGCTCTATACTCAGGAATTACCCCTGGCGGTGCTCAGGGGACCATATGGGATGCTGGGAATTGAACCCGGGTTGGCCATGTGCAAGGCAAACGCCCTACCCGCTGTGCTATTGCTCCAGCTCCTCCTTTCATTTTCTTGTTGACGAACTTTCTCCATGTTTTCTGGCCTTTCATTCCTATTCCATGTCACTACAAAAATGCAACTATCGCTTCCTGGTTATTTTGGAGTTAGATCAAAAATCAAAAGGGAAATGTGGTGAAGAAACAGGTGTTGGGACATTTATATGTCTGAAACCCAAACATGAATAACTCTGTTACTGTGTATCTCACTGTGATTCAATTAAAAAAATTTAATCAAAAGAGATTCTTGTGATCTTTAAGGCAAAGGTGCTAGAATGCCTTCCATTCTTCAGAGATACTTCTAAGCCCTCCATGCCTTATTCTGGCATTCAGGATCTTCTACAGTCCAATGCCCTTAAGCAGGATGGTTGTTCCTAGTTGGTAAGCTGCATCCTATTTCCCTCGTGAAAATTGCCATGCTTTTGCTCATGGTGTTTCCTTACTTGTTCCCCATTTCTTGATCAGTACTATCGCAAACTAGTTAAGAACATGACTTTGCAGCCAGATTGCTTCTGGTACGAATCTTTACCCTGGGCAATTTGCTTAAACTCTTTAGTGCTTCAGTTTCCTCATCTGAAGATAGACTTTGTTGCCCCTACCTCTTAGGTTCCTGTCAGTCTTAGCAGTGCAGCGTAGGGGCCAGAGCAATAGTACAGTGGGTAGGGCATTTGCCTTGAATGCGGCCGATCCGGGTTCAATCCCCAGCATCCCATATGGTCCCCCAAGCACCGCCAGGAGTAATTTCTTAGTGCAGAGTCAGGAGTAACCCCTAAGCATTGCTGGGTGTGACCCAAAAGCAAAGGAAAAAAAAAGGTGTATCAAGGGCTATCATGCTTTGTGAAATAACTCAGAGAAAGACAAACATCAAATGGTCTCATTTATATGTAGACAGAGAGAAAAGAAACAGATTAAAGCAAAAATAAATTTTGGATTAAAAAAGTAATTTAGGATTTCCAGAAAGAAAGGAGGGAGTTGATAAGACATGACTATGGGGCAGAGGTATATTAAAGTCTAGAATTGAGCTTTCCATGATGGTCTTAATGTAGACTGTTCCCATGTTGCTTTCCAAGGACTCACACTGGAATCTTGGATCATGCTATAAGGCAACAGTACCTCAATAAGGAAGGAAAAAAGGGAAAAAAATCTAATACAAAATTTAACATTTGTCTATATAAATGTTAGGGTCTATGAAATCAAACTTGTTTAAGGTTCTCCAAAACAGTTTTTCGCTTTCTCCATGATTTTTCTTTTCTGTGGATTACACACTCACAGTAAATAGCCACTGATTTGTAATATTCTTTGTTTCATCTCTTCCAGTGATTGAGATGGTTCATTTCTTGAGGACATGTATCTTGTGTGGTCTTTTTATTTTTATTTGGGGTGGGGGCAGGGGGTTGGCCATACATGACAGTGCTTAGGAATTACTCCTGGCAGATTTGGAGGACTATATGGGGTGTCAGAGGCTGGAGCGATAGCACAGCGGGTAGGGCGTCTGCTTTGCACACAGCCAACATGGCCGACCCGAGTTCGATTCCTCTGCCCCTCTCAGAGAGCTCGGCAAGCTACTGAAAGTATCTCACCCGCACGGAAAAGCCTGGCAAGCTCCCCGTGACGTACTCAATATGCCAAACACAGTAACAAGTCTCACGATGGAGACGTTACTGGGCCCAGTCGAGAAAATCGATGAACAATGGGAGGACAGTGACAGTGATGGGGTGTCAGGGATTGAACCCAGGTCAACCGCTTGCAGGGCAAGTGCTTTACCTGCTTTATATCTCTCCAGTTCCTGTATATATTTTTTTCATTCTCAACAGCCTTGGAAGGACTCCAAATTCCAAGGCATATAGTACCTCCTCTACCCCAGGATTTACTCTGTGGATACTGTATTTCTCACAGAGGACACGGTGAATGAGAGTTCCACATCCAGATGCAGTCATGAGTCAGAAATACTTGACACACAGCCGGAACTGCCATAGTGAAAAAGGGAAGTGGAGGAGTTGCAAGATTGTAGAAAAGTTGTCCTAGGATCTAGAGTTTCCTTCCTGCTGTTCAAGAGTTTTAAGTAAAGAATTTGAGTTATTTTCAGTCAGCTGAGGTTGCTGTGCCATGTTCTTTTGATTGTAACACACTGAGCTGGGGCTACATTGGCCAGAGCTTTGTAATCTGATGGTTAGATGTGTTGAATTAAACCTACACAAAGTGAAAGTTTGATATAAATGCAGTATACCACTGATGCCAATTTTTAGCTGCTATTGATATAAAAAAGAATCCTCTGATTTCTCTGACCATTCCCTTCCCTGGCTTCACAGCTGCCTTCTCTTTTCAGGGTCATTTCGTCCAACCAAGCGCCCTCTTTCTTTCTGTAAGGCTGAACTCCTTTATTGATCATCAGGATACTGCCATGGGCTCTAGCCAAAGCAAAAAAGAGTGAGAAGGATTTGGATATTGGGAGCAGATTTGCATCTGGGTCACTGGGATAGATGCCAGACAGGGACCGGAAGGCTGCTTCTAAATGGCTGGGCAGAGAGGGAGTGCCCTGTGTGAGGATGGCAGGGTAGGATGCATGAAGGAAGCCAGGCAGGTGTATTCTGAAGAGAATAGATTATCTGGAGGATAACTCTAATTTCAATATGCCTGTGCATCACTTGAGACCTTGCAAGAAAGCAGAATTATGAGGTATTGTTTGGGGGGTGGGGCAGCACCTGCATTTCTAACCCGAATGATGTTACTGCTGGTCCATGAGTCACACCCTGGGTGGCTCTTAGGACCAGGAGGGCACATGAAAGGCCGTGGGTCTGTGCCTGGTAATTTGATGACTATTGGTCAACTACATGGCATAACATCATTTGTGATGTAGGAAATGGGTCCATACCCATAGTGTTACTCCAGAAATGATGTAACAGGTCCCAAAAGGAAGGTGAAAAATCAAAGTGAAAAAGGGAAGGCATTTCCCATGGATCATTTATTAGAGCATGTCTTCTCAGTGGAAGCTTGAAACTTCTGTACCTTCTTTAACCAGGGCAGTCACTCCCCTCCAGGCTGTCTCTTCCCAACTTCAAAGCATTCCACTGATGAAGTGAACAATTTCATCAGTTGGAATTTTGGTCACTGTCAGTTCTCAGGACACATTTGATGAATTTTAAATGGAATAGCTTGGTTGGTTGTCATGTGAACATATGACCCAGATGCAATCCCACCCAATTTCTCTTACCCTTGGCAATTTAGGTCAAGAAGAATGCCACTGGCAAGAGAGGAGGATGGTAAAAGATAAGGAAGAACTCACCTGCAGCTAGTAGTACGAAAATACAGGCCATGAATGACAGAACACAAGTCTAAGAGTTTACTCACAGTGTTATAGATTCGTTATTCATCCCTTGAAAAGCATTTCTTGGTATGGTGGTTATGTGTAAGTTATCACAAATTTCCCTTGAGAATGAAATGAGAAATATTTACTTTCCAAAATTTAGCTGCAAATTAGAATCCGTTATGCTTAGCAATCAGCCTAGTACTTACAGAATGAAATTAAATTCAGAGGAGAAGATCTTCGTAACATCTGGAAGCTTTCGGATGCCTGTGTTACAGATGCTCCTGGGATTTGGGGCAGGGTGGGAATTGTGGGGGAGAGTGAGTCAAAGTATTTTTAGGCATAACGATAAAAAGCAATATAAAGACATGTTGAAAACTATTTTCACATTAAAATAAAAATTATTGTGTTTGGCTTAATCAACAACATGTTCAACTATTGGAGGCTGTCAGATGTAATTAATTATTGTGGAAATATGACTTATAATATTTTATGTTCATTTTATGTTTTAGGTGTAGCAGTGTTCAGTAAAACAATCACCAACAAATTGCCAGTCGCTTCTACCACCCTCCCTCAGTTCCTTCTCATTCTATCCTTTATCCCTTGGTAACCTCAAGTCTGTTATTAGAATCTAAGGATTTGTTTTCGTTGGTCACTGTGTATTCTCTTGCTTGGTTTCTTTATATACCACCTATGAGTGAGCTCATCTGGCATTTGGCTTTCTCCTTCTGACTTATTTTTCTTAACATGACATCCTCTAGTTTTGTGTTGTTGAAAAATACAAGATACCATCTTTTCTCACAGTTGAGTAATATATATATGTGTGTGTGTGTATATATATATATATATATATATATCACTGTCCTCCCGTTGTTCATCAATTTGCTTGAGTGGGCCCAGTAACGTCTCCATCGTGATACTTGTTGTTACTGTGTTTGGCATATTGAATATGTCACGGGGAGCTTGCTAGGCTTTGCCGTGCAGGCGAGATACTCTCGGTAGCTTGCCGGACTCTCCAAGAGGGGTGGAGGAATCGAACCAGGCTCTGCCGGGCTGGCTGTGCGCAAGGCAAATGCCCTACCGTTGTGCTATCGCTCCAGCCCATATATATATATATATATATATATATATATATATATATACAATTTCTTTATCCACTCATTTTTTGATGAGCATTTATCCTATCCAGATCTGAATGGGAGAAATATTTGCATATCATATACCTGACAGAGGTCTACTATTCAAGATAAAGTACCCACAAATAACCCTACTAGAAACTGGGTAGAAGGGCTGAGCAGATATGTCCCTATCACTGATGACAGGGAAATGTAAATCATAATTATGGTGAGCTGTCACCGCACACCAGGGAGAATGGCCTCTATCAAAAAGATTGGAAACTCAGTATTTTGAGGCTCCTGGAACTAAAAGAGGAATTGATCTAGTGATGCCTGTTAATTAATTAGGGTTTGGGGGACACACCTGGCAGTGTTTAGGGCTTTCTCCTGGTTTTGTGATCAGGAACCAGTTCTGGTGGTCTTTTTTTTTAAAAAATATTTATTTATTTTTAACTGAGGCACTTGTAACACTGTTACAAGACTTCATGATTGGGTTCCAGTCATACAATGTTCCCATCTCTTCACCAATGTACATTTCCCAACAACTCCTGGTGTTCTTGGTGGACTAAACATAGTATGGTAGGGAATCAAACTTGGGTTGGCTTGTGCAAGGCAAGTGCCCTGCCCCTGTACTATCTTTCTGGCCTTCTAATTACTCTGATTTAGAGATCTAGGAGCTAGGATGAAAGTTAGGACTTTTGGATCTTTTTCATATATGTTTTTGGCCTGTCTTTTTCTGTTGCATCAATTACATTTTCCCCAATGTACTGATTTAAAGGGAAATAGAAAATAATGATTTACTTTATATGGCAGATTGCCTACCTTCAGGCATCACTTAAAAATGTTTTTTACCTACTGAATGTAAAATTAGATAAATATCAGTAATTCTCAGTCAGAAATGAGGTCAGCTCTGAATTTTCTTTCCCATATTCACATCACCTTACCATCTTACCTTAGAGATTCTATGTCATCACCTCACCTTAAAGATGCTGATTTATCCACTTGAAGTGTCATCACTTCCCATTCACACCAATAGCTTTGAAAATCACTGCAAAGGGTGATATTCTTCTTAGGTTTTTGGGACAGCCAGTGTTGGGATGAATTTCCTTTGTGGGGTAGCTGAGCTGAAGGACTATGTGTGGTCGTAGGGATTAAACCCGGGTCAGCTACGTGCCAGGGAAGCACCTTAACCTCTGTACTATCTTTCTGACCCCATGGAGCCACTTCTAAGAAATTTGAAAGCACCAGTGTTATGGCTAACAAATAATGCTGATTCCAACTGAAATAGAAGACTGGCAATGCGCATGCATATAATGCGAGGTGTGTGGATAACAATTTCTTCCCAGTCTTTTAATTATTTTCCCGTGATACCCACCTTCCCTTCCCTAATTGCTTAAAAAGTAAAATTTCTCACAGGTATTTTAACCGGGGGAGATTTGTAAATGCTCCACGCTCAATGGACACCAGGTTTTTGGTGTTCTGGATCAGTCTGTGGAGAGAAAGAAATGAATAGGTAATGGTTTAAGGTGTGAATTGTTTGGAATGCACCAGATCGTGGTCACCAGAGGAGGATGGTGAAAATGGTACCAGCTCTTGTGGAGGAGGGTGGAACGATCACTCCCAAAGTAAGCTCCATCCTACATCCCTCGGGAAGCCATAACATCTAGTGCTCTTGCCAAGTAGGTCTTGCCCCATGGCAGAGCCTGTACATTTGGGGTGACATCGACTTTATTCCCAGAGGAAATGTGTAAACCAGCTACTCAAGCCCTTCTTCATAGCAGACCAGCAGCTATTTTACAGACGATTTACTATGTGAGAATGTCCAGTCTTCTTAATTTGGGGGATGTTTTGTTTGGGGGTCATACCCAACTCTGGTTGAATTTTGCTTAGGACACTATGCTCAGGGATCACTCCTTTCAGGGTTGGGGACCATATGTGATGCTGGGGATTAAACCTGGGTCAGCCATGTGTAAGGCGAATGCCTCCTTTGCTGTACTGTCTCTCCAGCCTGTCTCCTAATTTTCTTGGGTCAGTGGTTCCTTTCAAAAATTGGGATGATAGTAGAAACTCTCCTAGCTCACAGCTAGGTAATGAATAATAGGAATAGGCGGAGGAATTATCATTGATGTTATTGCCCTTATCTTAGTTCCCCAATAATTCTGACCTTTTGATGAGTATCTGTAGTTATTGGGTTCTGTCTTCTTTGGATTCAATTATTATTGGTCGATGAAAAAAATTTAGTGTGTTGGTTAGATGGATGACTCTGGCTTGTGTTTGGCTTTATTAACTGTATGACTTTAGATACATCACCCTCAGCATGGTTTCCTCCTAGGGCCATTTTGAGAAGGAAATATGTGTATCTGGTTCACAGTAAGGTTTCAACCAATACTAAAGGTTATTATTGTTAATTTTTGAGTGCTCTTTGTGTGACATTGATTGGTACTCAGAGGCATTCCTGACTCTGCTCAGAAGTGAACCCATGCTACCTGTCCATGAGTGGTAGCATGGATAGAACCACGGTTGCCCTTGTCCAAGGTAAGAACCTTACTTCCTGTTCTGTCCTCCAACACACTGCTTGTTGTGATAGTTCATGAAAAAAGTCCAATGGCTCATTTCTAGTCATACAGTTGAAGTAGCAGAACTTGCACGTGAACCCAGTTCTTAGACACTAGGCCTAATGCTCATCTCCAACTCCTACAGGTAGCCCACTGCTGAGGTCTTGTTCCATCTGCTTTTTGTTTTAAAATAAGGGAAGTGCTGTGGGTGAGGGATGGAGTCAGGACCACTTCTGGGGAGGCTTGGCTTAGTGAGGGGCTCTGGTGGCTCACCACATGGCCCTGCAGATTAGCGGGTGTGATGCTTTGACTCAATGGTCCTGTGGACCACCAGGGCTTGCCTGGTGGTGCTGGGGAGAGGGGTCATGAGGGGCTGAAGATAGAATACAGGGCCTCATACATGTTAGAAGTGTTTGGCAACATGAACTATCTCTCCAACCCTTATATCCAACTTTTAAATTACTATTATTTTTTGTTCATTTGGGGCCACACCCACTGGTGCTCAGTTCTCACTCTTGGCTCTGCACTGAGGGATTTCTCTAGTGGGGTGCTGGAAACCTTGTGAATTGCCGGGGATCGAACCCAGGTCAGCCACATACAAGTGCCCTACCTGCTGTTCTACTGCTTTGGCCCCCTATGAGCAACAAGATTCTATTTCACTCTTTGGTTTTGGATTTCTCAGGGCTTATTCCTGGCTCTGCACTCAGGCTTGCTCTTGGTGAATAGTTCCAACTTTTATGTTTTTTTTTATACGAGTGGCATTTTTTTGGTAATTGTTTTTACAACTGACAATCATACCACACAGGGCATTATATGGGTGCTAGGGAAGGGACTCTTATCTCTTAATGATCTTTACGGGGTTGACCTTGGAACACTCATTAAACGCCATCACTTCAATGGATGTTGCAAAATCCACCAAGTGCTTCCACGGATCTGACCCTCTCCTGGGAGGTGGCGATACAGATGTGAACAAAACAGAGAGCCACGGCAGCACTCATACTTTCAATTCGGGGCATCTTTTTCGGGGTGAGAAAATCCATAAACTTTCCTTTAGAGCATTTTATTTTTTATTCTCTGGTGAATGCAGCTTTGCATTTGGCAGATTTATTTATCGTAACTTCTCTGATGGTTTCTCCATCTAAATGATGTCAGTCTCACCTGGGAAGTCTGTTAAAACAGCAGATTTCCAGTTGGAGGAAATGACCTCTATAATTGTAATAAACTTTCCACAATTTTGTTTCATAACCAAGTCCACTTTTTAAAATTTTTAACATTTGTGGTTTTATTTTTCTCTTTTTTTCTATGGGAATAAGGATAAAGAGTTGGAATCATATTGCAATATGTCTTTTTTATACTTAAATGTCTGTATTTTGGATGTCTTATGATATTTGGTGGAGGTAGTCTTCCTTCTGGGCAATAGCCCTCTCCTGATTCATCATTTACCTTCTTTGGATTCCAACATCACTTGGTCCTGGACTGGGCAAACTCTTGATAACAACCAATGACTGATTCTCGGTAGATCATATTGCTAACTGGATCATTCCTAGCCTTCTGCATGGACAATGAGCATGCTTTGACTGAAGATGAGCTAGTGTAGACTTGCAGCCCTGCCTCTGTTAAAAGCTCTTTGAGCTGATCTGTCTCAGTTTCCATGCCTTTTCCTGAGTAAAGAGACCATTAATTATCTGCTTTGCAAGGTGACTGTGATGATTAAGTGACATAACAAATAAATGCCCAAGTTTCTCCCCAAATGGTTTGCTGCTAATATTCACCCCTATCTTACCAAATTTTTAAACTAATATGCAGATGGAGTTTGGGTACCTTTGCAGAAACTCAGTTTGGATCAAATATCGGGATAAAAAGACTGGACTTGGGAGTCATAAGACCTGACTTCTCATTCCAGTTTGAATACTTTTTTGTATTGTTTTGTTTTGTTTGGGTAGTGGTGGTGGCAGGCAGGGAGCTGGAAGTGACTGACTCCCAATTGGGCTTAGGGCTTACTCCTGGCTCTATGCTCAGGGGTCACAAGTGGACCACAAGGGACCAGTGGAGTGCTGGGGATTGAACCTGGGTCTGCTTCAGCTGTGTGCAAGGCAAATGCTCTCTCCACTGTACTTTGTCTCCAGTCCACTTAAGAACAAACTTTGTATGGAACATCAGGCAAGGAAGTTGTCCTCTGCAACAAGTATATTTATCAATGGAAAAATGTAATCAAGTTAGTCTTTTCTCTTTGGTTTTTGTCAATTAGGGACAAGTAATAACTTGGACATCTAAGAATCAATTCTAAAACATCACAGCAAACCCAACATACAGTTATCCCACATAGAGATTTTATGGGATAGGTAGCCAAGAACCATTGACTCAATAAACGAATGTGCCCCGAACAGTTCCCAGTAAACCAATTCATGATCTCTAAGCTCCTTTCCAAATTCCCTCACTATTCCAAGTACTCCAGACCCTCCTTCACAGAAAAAAAGAGCTACTTGGCAAGACCCCACAACGTCAATTTTAATTTCCAACTTTGTGTTGTGATGTTTCAGAGTTTATACAGCTCCCAGGGAGAAGCAGTTGTCACCATGGCAACATTCAGGCCACTGCAGTGAGAGAAATTAGTGCCTGCCCAGACCTGGTAATTGCTGTAGTGTTTTCCTCTTGGATTCCTCGCAGCGGATGCTTGAATACAAATACCGAGTGGGCTCCAGCCAGCGAGGGTAATAGTGTACGGCAATAAACTATCTGTTAGCTGATGCTTACATTTCAGATAAATTGAGGAGACTGTCAAAGGCATTAGCTTCTATCTTTTCCAGGGAATCACTCTGAGAGATTTCACTAGGGAAGAGAGAGAGAGAAAGAGGAGAGAGAAAGAGAGAAGCATGAAAGAAACAACCATGTCTGCATGATAATAACTGTATGTGGGTACCCAACAATGGCAGCTCAGTTTCCCCTTAAAAAAGAATAGAGACTCCCTAAGTTGTGCTCACATAAAGTGCTGAGGTCTCCCTCTAGGAGCACTTGATGAGCATCTCCAACCCAGGTGCAGCTGACATGCAAGTTTCAATAACCCCTGTTTTTGTAACTGGTTGTTTTACTGTTTATTGAGGACTCATAGGTTGTTTGAAGTTAATAGGGCCTTTGAAAAAATCTCCTCAGAGTCCCTTTTTGTACAGCTTTGGAAACTGAGGCCTAGAGAAAGAAGAGAGGCAAGTAGTATCTTTAGGAAGGCTCAGCACAGGCCCAAGATGTGTGGGTGCCCAACTCAATCATGCACGCGAGGAGGAAGCCCCGACTTCCTGGCTGAGCCATTTATCTACAAATCTTTTTCCAGAGGCAGTTCCACAGTGGTCAACTCCACATATTTTTCTTGGCTTGTAACTGTCCATTTCTTGGACTGTTTTTCCCATTCTGTGAACAAACTGAGGACAAGGAATATGTCCTACTCACTTCTGAATCCTTACTGGCTTGATACTGGATGGCAGATATGCTGTGACTGAATGACTGGGTCCATGAATGAACTGATTTTTTAAAGGAAGACACAAAAACACATGAAAAAGCCTTGCCATCTGCCACACCGAGGCCTGAAGGTCATGTTAACTTTACCCTGAAATCTTGACATGAGCTATTATTTTTGCCTGTTAAGAAAAAAAGCCTTGAGATCACAAAGTGCACATTTGCCTGTTCTAAGGTTAACATTCACACCCAGTGAAGGCTTCAAATTTGATGGGACAGGCAGCACCTAATGCAGCCAGTCTTTCATAAAAAGCACAGTATGGAACTGTTCCTGGCCAGATTCGTCTTATTTCTACCTAATGGTTTGCTTATTTCACTGTGGCTGCTTCTCTTACTAGGAGGTCTTAATGTATTAAAAGTTATCAAAATGCAACATTTAAACTCAAGAGCAGGAGAGTGAGAGTTAGACTCAGCAAATGGACATTTCTGCAACCTGCAAGGTATTTCCTATACTATACACTCATTCTTCAGGAACTACTTTTCGTAGACTCATTGCTTGCTCATACTGTGAAAAGCATCCCAGAGGTCCAAGGCACTGGGATTGACAGGATAGCATTATTTGAGATGCAGATTTGCTTCCAAAGCCTAAGATCAGAGGTGCTCATTGGGAATTCAATCCTTTGAGGTTCTTTGCCTCAGACTAACATTAAGGAAGACTAACATTAACATTCTGAAATACTGAACTCCTGAAGAGATTTTCTCTTCAAATCCAGGGTTTCTTATTATACAGGACCCAGGGTCAAAGGATTGAAGTTATAGGTCATGTGAGATTACCTTGCATTATTAGAATGCTTCACACTTCTGATTAATGCCTCTTATCAATACTGCTATGTATACTGTGTTTTTGTTGTACATTGATTATATTTTAGATATAAAGATTTTCATCTGATATGCAATAAACTTTCAACATATTTTCCTCTACATGTGGGTATTATCTAAAAATGTGGCATGAGGGAATAGCTGCTCTCGCAGGAGAATTTTTATGATTGGAATCTACTTTTCTACTTGAGAAGTTTATCATCACTTATCAAAATGCATTCAGCTCATTGAAGCAAGGTTAATTATCTGGTTTTAATGACTCTTGAAAATCATACCTTTTTTTTCAAAGGTCCCTAGATATTATTGTATTATAAAGATAAAAATACTAGATTTTCTAATCACAATTTTCTCCTAGAAAAAATTTTCTTCTTTCAATTATATTTTATTTTTAAGAACGTATTATCCCAATTATGAATGTCTTTTTTATACGCAGAATCTTACTTACATTATTATGACCTCATTAAGTCCTCTGAAAGCTTGAGATGGAATTACTTTGATGGGGAGATAGGTGAGTAATCTAGGGGAACAAAAGGAAAATGAAGACTTTAAAATTTAAGATTAGAGGGGCTGGAGAGATGCTTAGCAGGCTGAACGTGTGCTATGCATATAGAGGGCTAGGGTTCCATGTCTGACACTACGTGGTTCCCAAGGGCTATTGGGGGTGACTACAGAGCCAGGTGGAGCCCCTGAGCACTTTGGTGGCTCCCAAAAAAACAAAATAAGAACATTTAAGATAGGGTGCCTTTTCAAAAATTTGTACAGCTGTACCTCATGGTGTTTCACTAATAAAAATTTTAAAAAAAAGATAGGGTGCCTTTGCCATTTAAGTCTATGAATGAAGTGTGTGTGTGTGTGTGTGTGTGTGTGTGTGTGTGTGTGTATAAGAGAGGGGCATACAGAGAGAGACTACAAAGATTTTAGTAACTGGGTTGGGTTTAAACTCATATTTGTACAGAGATATGTTATTGACTCATTGATGGTCTCTATCAAAGAGTGTGTAATTTTGTGGCTAATATCCTCAACTTATCCATGGGACATCAAAAGAACTCTTGGCCGCTCACCTATGAGATGGTCAAACTTCTTCATCAAGACCCTGAACAAATTGTTTGAGGTTCTTTGTGTTCCTGGAGCGAGTAGACGCCATTGGGCTACACTAGCACGCAACAGGGATGAATGGAGATGCTACTGGCACCTGCTCAAGCAAATCGACGAGCAACGGGATGGTAAGTGATACAAGTGATCCTCAACTTGGGGAAGAGACACACCCAGGTTCAAATCCCCACTCTCCCAGTACCTGGCTCTCGGACTCTGCTCATGCTATTTAAGTTCCCTGTTTCAATTTCTACATCTCTAACATCCTAATCATCTGTCCTGTTTCACAGGATTGTGGCAGGATTGTGATAGTATTTGTCAAGATAATCCCTGTAAAGAACAGAGCTAAGTAGGTAGTACACAGTTCTAGAAAAGTAGCCCTGATATACTAGCTGGGGGAGGGGATGAAAAAGAAGCTACATTGGGTGCTAGTGATGTAATAAAGGGGTCAGGGGCACTTGCTTTGCATGCAGACACCTGTTTTGTTTGATCCCCGGCAGAGTCTTGTACCCCTCCACCACACCCCCTCCCCAAGACCCGCTCCGTCACAACAATGTATAGCCCTGAGGGTCTCTAAGCTTGAGCAGCATCATAGGTCACAGCCAAGCACTGAGCTATACTGCTCACTTTGTTGTGTGTCACCGGGAGTGGCCCTGGGCCCTCTGAGCAGTGCTTGGGAACCACTGTGCCCCCAAAATGTTGTTTTGGGTAAAGTGGAGAAACGGATGGTGAAACAGAATTGGAAGCAATGTGTGTAGGAGAAAGGAAGCTTCCCCTGTCTTGCTCTACACTGTCTTCCCAGGCAGCCCATTTCAGTCTTATTTGCTCTTATTATTAAATCACATGAGCATCTCATGCCAGTTTGGGGAAACATCTTTAAAGCATTTTCCTCAGGAATAATCTCCTCCTCCTCCTCCTCCTCCTCCTCCTCCTCCTCCTCCTCCTCCTCCCCCCTCTTCCTCCTACTTCTCCTCCTCTTCCTTCCCCTCCCCACCCCTCCAATCCCCAGTAGTGCTGAATGCGTACTCCTGGCTCTTCACTCAGGATCATTTATGGTGGGCTTGTGTAAGGCACATGTCCTTCCCACCATACTATCACCCTGGCCCCTCTGAGTGTTCTTGAATGTAAGGTCATACATTACATAAGAGTTGAGAAGAGTGATTACTCAGCAATTGCACAACCACAAGAGGTTGGTGTTGGAGGGCCAAGGGAAGCGAGGGTTAAGATGGCTCAGGAGAAAGCATCTGAAAAGCAGTGAGGATTGTTCAATCAACTTTGGTGCAGATTTTTCTTTAAATTTTGATTTTGGGGTCACACTGAGCGTTGCCAGAATTTACTCTTCTGATGGGACTTGGGAGACCATATGGGGGTACCATGGATTGAACCCAGGTGGACCACTTGCAAGGCAAGCACCCTATTCATTGTACTATCTCTCCAGCTTGTATCCAAACAACATTGATCAAGTTTCTATAGTGGTACAAGATTTGAATCCAACGACAGGTATAGAGATGGGGGGTAGATTATTTAGGGGAAAGTCTACCTCAGGAATATGAGAACAGGGTGTATGTTTGGGGAGAGTAAGAATGTTCGCAATCTTACTCTTTCTTCTTCAAAGCAGCTCACCTCTATAAGGGTTCCTTATAGAGGCTAAGGCCACAAAACGTTGTTAGCAAATGATTTCAGTTAATAGTCTCTCAGAGATGATCAAACCAAAAAGTGATCTGGTGCTAGACCTGCAGATGGCCCCACCTAATAAAAACCATTCTATGCCCAAATGTATTTAACAAACAGTGAAGAAGAGCAGGAAGAGTATGTGTGTGTGTGTGGGGGGGGGGGCGGTTGGTGAGGGAGGGAAGAAATCCTCTTCCGGTGGCATGTTTGCTTCCTATATTTCTTCTGGAATCATGACCACTTGGTTTACTGATTAAAAACACAGTTTTATTGCTCTCTGCACTGCCTAGTCAATAAATTTCCAGAAGAGAAGGCTGCTTTCTACTGTACCCCATGTAACATCAATAAAACTGACAGCCAAATTCTGACTTCAGAATCTTTATTGCTGGGGATAATGCAGTGCAGAACATATTTTGGAGAGTGTTTACATAAAAGCTTCAACGGAACCATTTAGAACTGTTTATTCATGCAAATGGAGCCCGGCAGCCTAAGCATCTCAGCAAGCAGCTTCCTCCTCCACCAGGGCACCTAGTGTGGCTCCCAGGAGAGCAGTTCGGCTCCTATTGGGCCAGGAAGGCTGCCTGAGCTTGTGATGAATGTCCAGAAGAGGAATGAGGATCAAAAGTCCCACAGAAGTGAGGGAAGGTGGAGCTCACACACTGGCTGTCTCCAGTGACTGTGGGGTAGCCTCTGTGCAAGATGAAATTTTGCCAATGTGGTGTCCAAGCTGCAGAGCAAGAGAGGCAGTGGAGGGGAGGGTGGAAATAGACCCCGAGGGCAGGTAGGCAGGTAGGTGGGTGTGACTGGGGCTAGACACTCAGACCCTAGGGTGGAAGGAGGGAGGGGCACGGTGCTCCTGATAGCAGGTGTGGCCCCGTAAAGCTGCGGGGTTCTGTGATTTCAGAACCCTTGCCTCCTCCAACTTTGAGTTTCACCTCAGAGATGTCATGTCTGCACTTCGGATGCCTTCCACTGGCAGCTTTCCTAAACATTCGAGGATCTACCTCCCCTGCACTCCCTTTGGACGGTGCTCCCTTCTCTGGGGTGATTCTGTGCACCTGTGATTCTGCCCACCAAGCCTGAACATTTTAACCACTGTCTAAAAAGAACTCAGATTCCTTTTATTTGTACATCCTGGAGAAATTTCCACACTAGGCGCTGGGGAGATAGTACAGTAGATAGGGTACTTTCCTTGCACATGGACGACCCAGGTTTGATTCCCAGCATCCCATATGGTCCTCTAAGCACTGTCCAGAGTGATTCCTGAGTGCAGAACTAGAAGTAACCCCTGAGTATCACCAAATATGGCCCCAAAGCCCCCCCCCCCAAAATTCCCACACTAATATTTTAGTATGTGTTGGGGAGGGGGGTTTGGACACTGCCCAGCATTGTTCAGAGGGATTCCTGACTCTCAGCTCAGGAGTCACCCGTGGTGGTGTCATAGGAAGCATAAGCGGTGCCAGGGATTGAATTCAGGCACCACATGCAAAGCCAATGCCTTTAACCCCTCTTCAATCTCTCTGCCTTCACAACAAACATTAAGGGAATTGGCATAAGCTTTCTCTTCACGGCACTGTGACAGGAAGGGCGTTGGAGGACCTGCATGTCCACTGCTGAATGCACTGAGAGAGTAGTGGGTAGAGGCCGCATGTGGGCCGCTCGGAATCCCAGGGCTGAGTGAAACAAAGCAGGGGATGAGAGGCAGATAGGAGATGTGAAGTGGAGTGCATGTGTACTCAGTGGCAGAGGTTTGAAAGGAAAACATACCAACACGCAGCAGGACAGCTGCCTAGAGTGAGTCAAAAGTAAGAGAAAGAAAATAAAGAACTGTACACAGGGAGAGAATTGTTTGGCAAGTGGACCAATGATCACATCCCTTCAATGAAGCATGGCCCATTTTGCATGGTGCGCCCGAGACAAGGAGAAAAGGAAGTTTGGCTTCGATGTGTTGTGTTTGTTCCACCCACTCACACTCATCACCCCCACTTGTTTTTTTATTGCTTTTTGGGATTACACCTGGCGGTGCACAGGGGTCACTCCTGGCTATGCACTCAGGAACTACCCCTGGCGGTGCTCAGGGGACCATATGGGTTGCTGGGAATTGAACCCGGGTCGGCCGCGTGCAAGGCAAATGCCTTACCCACGGTGCTATTGCTCCAGCCCTCCACTTCTTATTTTTAAACTGGGTGTTCATGGGTTCTGCGGACTTAGTGGGAAGTCTTATGGAAAAGTCCAGCCAGTGTCAGCTGATACTGAGCAGAAGCCAAGAAGAATCATAGGAAAAGGGCAACAGGAAGGTCAGTTCAATCATTCAGGGCTGTACACGGAATGAAGCTATGGATAAAGAAGAATTGAAGAGAGTCAGAACCTTTTCTGTCTCTGAGGCCAAAGGTGGACTCAAAGCAAAGCATCTCAAATGGGGGGTAAGAACCAGGATTTAGGCCAAGTGTGAAGAGGGGTTTGCAGGGTGGGGGAGGTGACAGGAAGAACAGGCTGTAAACACGGCTGCTTACTTCATTGTCACAGGCTTTTCTATAGTTTGAAACTTTGATCTTTCAGTGAAACTTTGATCCTGCGTAGATGACACCTACATTTAGTGCCTAATTCCACCTTACCCAACTGGTTTTTGGCCATAGATATTGTCGCTAATACTTAGATATGGTGACTACGGCTGCCTTGGTTTCATCAGTTCTGGGACCTCTATCTACCAATGATTTCTTCCAGCAAGTCCCCCAGTATCTTCATTTAGGAGTCCCCCCTAGATGAATTTGCAGGCTTCAGGAGATGGAATCAAGGAAAAGCAAACACCAGTGTGTGTGTGTGTGTGTGTGTGTGTGTGTGTGTGTGTGTGTAGGGTAGGAGAGTGGTGAGGTTGGGAGCAAGTATGATTCAAGGCAATGTGTATACTCCTGCCCTCCAAAGGCTTCAGGGTAGAAAGTGGGGAGAGGCGCAAACTTTAACCAGAGCCAGCGCTAATCACGAGGTCCTGGTACTAGGGTGAGTACTTAATCGCATTCTAAATGGCAGGTGCTGCTTCTACTCGAATTTTGAATGACCCTCTCAACTTAATGGCTCTCCTGGAATGACCCATAGTCCAAAATGCCCACCTAACCACCTCGTCTTCTCTGGGCTGCCCATATCCAGCGACATGTCAGTGAATAGAATCAAGGCCCAGACTTAACTCCAGGAGGGACCACTCAGAGAGGACACCCCCCATCAGAGGGCCTATCCAGCTGCATTTTCAGCTCGGCCTGATTCAGTTTCTTTCCCAGCTTATCCCATTGCCAGGTGCCCTGGCTGTCCCCCCAAGGTCAGAGCCCAGTACTGGGAGGTTTTGCTTTTGGGTTACACTCAGAAAAACCCGATCACCCCGAAAAGGAAGTCACGTGATCAGCCCCCCTGATTGTTCCTACTCTCTCCAGTTCTCAAGGGTGGGTCTTGATTGCTTTTTATTTCCCCCGAGCTTGATAACACAGATGACCTTCGAATGACTCAATGTGCCCCCCCTCACTGGCTTATTAATGAACCCTCAGAACAAAGTTAGCTGGAGCAGTCCATATTCAGGAAGATTTTTGTTCCTCTTCCAGGAAACCCAAGACTTGGAAATTCTTTCTTGCAAAAGCCCATCAGTGGGGGCTGGGGATGCCGTTTACATTATCAAAGAATCCACTAAAGTTCCAGTGAATCGTAACCTTCTTAGCTGAAAAGTAAATGGTGCTCAAGGACACATTCTCCTTTAATTATAATTTTTTTTTGTTTTGTTTTGGGCAGAGCCTGGCAAGCTCCCCGTGATGTATTCGATATGCCAAACACAGTAACAACAAAGTCTCCAATGGAGACTTTACAGGGCCTGCTCGAGCAAATCGATGAACAACGGGAGGACAGTGACAGTGTTTTGGGTCATACCCCAGTGATGCTCAGGGGTTACTCCTGGCCCTGCACTGAGGAATTACTCCTGGTGGTTCTTGGGGGACCATCACCACCATATGTGATGCTGAGAATCAACCCAGGCTGATCTTGTGCAACGTAAACAACTACCCACTCTCTCCAGCACCACATTCTGCTTCTAAAGACAGGCATTGCATGAAGCTGGTTACCGTGCAGGGTCTCCTACCTCCTTTTGATTTAAGAGCTCAAGGGGTGCAGGTGATTTCTCGGGCCATTTTCTGAAGCCCATAAGTCGAGCAGGGTCAGAGAAGACCAAGGCCAGGAAAGAAATCTAGTAACAATCTCAATCTCCCCAACCCTGGATGGCGTTTTCAGTGGCCTCCCCGAGCTTTCATTTCCTTCTGCCCAGCATAGCAGAAATGAAACATTTTTATTTATCTCCCTCTAATTGTTTAGTCATCTGTATTACCCATTTAAGAAAGTTGCAAACATCCATCTTTCACAAATGATTAGTTTATTGCCAAAGCTACACATCTTGAATTTAAAAACACTCCCACTTTAAAACTCCCATTGTGTTTCAAAACACTGACATAATCATAGGAAGGAAATGGTGAGGAGCTGGAGATGATTAAACCTTGTTTGCCTGACATATGCTGGAAGGGAAAGTACTACCAGATTTAAATTCAAAAGAATGTTAATGTTTTAAAATTTATTACGTAGGCCTTGTTCTACATTTAACAGAGACTTAAAAGTTGATTTTTCAAGCATTCTTTTTTAAGCTGTTCAGTTTTTTTAAAGTGAATTTTTATCTTGAAGTGAATTAAAATAGCTTTTAATGAAAATTTTTATTACAATTAAAAAATTAAAAATAATTTTCTCTTTTCATTTTAGATTATCCATGACTTCTACTCAAATCTCTTCGATAGCCATGTCCACTTGCCAACATACCAAATTCCACAGGATGGATATGTCGTTCCCAACGTTCTCCCTTCCGAAATCCGACACGCCATTTCGTCGGTAAAGAAACAAACAGCACCCGGCCCAGACAAGGTCAGACCTGAACACCTGAAGAACCTGCCGTCAGGACTCATCAATACACTGGCTCGGCTCTTCACTCGCTACCTATCTGAATGCAAGTTTCCGTCACAATGGAAAACCAGCAGGACCATACTACTGTTCAAGAAGGGAGACATCCATGACATTGGCAACTATCGCCCGATCTGCCTATTGTCTGTCATCTACAAGTTGTTCACTCGAGTCATCCTAAATAGGATTGGCAGAACACTAGATGAAGGACAACCATGCGAGCAAGCAGGGTTCCGCAAAGGATTCAGCACCATCGACCATATCCACACAATAACCAAGCTCATTGAGGTTTCTTGGGAGTTCAAGATGCCGCTCTGCTTAACGTTCATTGATTTAAAGAAGGCCTTTGATTCTGTTGAGACGGAAGCGGTCATTGAAGCCCTAGCCAATCAGGGCATTCAAGCCCAATACATCAGGATCCTCCGTGAGCTGTATTGCGGATTCACTACCAGGATCTCACCATTCTACAAAGAAGTGATTGTTGATGTCAAGAGAGGGGTGCGGCAGGGTGATACCATTTCACCGAAACTCTTCAGTGCCACCCTCGAGAACATCATGCGACAACTGGAATGGGAAGGAATGGGAGTGAAGATAGATGGTCGGCAACTACACCACCTCCGCTTTGCTGATGACATTGTTTTAATAACACCAAACATCAGCCAAGCGGCACAAATGCTGGCCGACTTTGACCGTGAGTGTGGAAAGGTAGGACTACAGCTGAATCTTACGAAGACAATGTTTATGAGAAACAGCCTCATTCCTGACGCCCCATTCGCTCTCAATGGAACGACCATCTCCGAATGCAACAGCTATGTGTACCTAGGTCGAGAGGTCAACATGACAAATGACCTGGCACCCGAGCTGCACAGAAGGAAGAGAGCGGCTTGGAATGCCTTCAAGAACGTCGAAGAAATAGCTAAGAGGACGAAGAACCTCCGGCTCCAGGCACATCTCTTTGATTCCACTGTTCTTCCTGCATTAACATATGCCTCAGAGACCTGGGCCCTACGCAAACAAGATGAGAACGCTATTCAGGTCTCCCAAAGAAGAATAGAAAGAGCTATGCTTGGAATATCACGTTTCACTCAAATGAGAGAAAGAATCCGGAGTTCTGACATCCGTCGACGATCAAGAATCAGGGACGCTATCTCATTTGCCAAGGTGTCGAAAATCAGATGGGCTGGTCACGTAATGAGATTTAAAGACGACCGTTGGACTAGAGCTGTTACTGACTGGATTCCACGGGATGTCAAAAGACCGCGTGGCCGCCCACCTACCAGATGGTCAGACTTCTTCGTCAAGATCATGAACGATCGGTTTGAGACCCTTCATGTTCCCGGAGCGAACAGATGCCATTGGGCTACACTAGCACGCGACAGGGACAAATGGAGACGTTACTGGCGCCCGCTCGAGCAAATCAACGACTAACGGGAAGTTAAGTGATTAAGTGATTAAGTGATTCATTTTTTTGGTGGGGGTTGGGGATGGCCGCACACCTGATGGTGCCGAGGGCTTTCTCCTGGCCCTGTGCTCAAGAATCACCCCTAATGGTGCTTGAAGGACCCAAAGGGGAACTGGGGATCGAACCTGGCTCCACTGCATTATCTCTTTGGCCCCAGTTACCCAATTTGCATAAGTTACCCTGCATGATTATTTGCATATTTACAATATTCTCGGTAAGTGTGTCCTGCTGCTTGGGTCCTATGTTCACTGTGTCTCTTGCACCTACCCCTTTATTCCTTTCTCATTACCATTCCTCTTGTCCATTCCTGCACCTTGACTATTTTCTAGTCCCTGAATGGATTTCCCATCACCTCATCTTGATCGTACCTTGCCCACTCCAGGCTAATCTTTCCGCTAATTCCCACCACAGCACTTTTATACTCAGGTGTCATTCTGCCTCTCACGCGTCTGTCTAATTATCTAGAAATATCTTGCATTCAAGGTCATCTAAACAAAGCCTAAAATTCATTCTTCAGCCCTTTCATCTACTCTTCTCTTTTATAACCAGACCACTGAACTTTGTCTAATGCTGCTGTAGAAGCCATTGACCAACTGAAATATGGCCAGTGTGAACTGAAATGCACTGCAGAGGCAAAATGCACACCAGACGGCAGGAGACCAGAATGTCAATGATCCCATGAATAACTTTTATACTGACTCTACGTTAAAATGATATTTTGTACATACTGGGTTAAGTAAAATACTTTATTAAGATTCATTTCCTCTTTGAACCCTTTAAAATGTGCATTAGAAGATGAAATTTATGCATGCGGCTCATATTTCTACTGAACAATGCTTTTCTAGACAGATCAGGCTGTTACGTTTTCTAAACTGGTCTCATATATTCTTTCCTTCATTTCCACTGTCTCCACAATTTACAGTGCTCTATGGATCTTACGTGTCCACCCTTCTTGGCTAATCCAATCTTACCCTTGGCTACAGCTCCATCTCCGCCAGTATGTGCTTTGTGGAAGCTGATTTCACTAAATGTATGTTTGCTCCCCTCAAACAAGGCAGGGTGGTAGAGTACCACTTAGCCTGGGTGCCCAGTTCAGATTATAGCCTTCAGGGTGGGGGAGATAGCCCAAAGGGCTGGAGTTTGATCCATGTGTTTGATCCTTGGAACTGCCTGGACTCCTGGGTACCTCAGAGTGTAGCTGTGATTTCCCCAAGTTCCACTGGACCCAAGCAGTACTTCATTGCTGGGCCTGAGCACTGTTGCATGAGACCCTCACAGGAAGGCCAGGAACCAACAGCTGTGACACCCAGGCCCTCTGAGCCCTTCTGGGAACGTCTTCCAAAATGATATGAATTATACCTTCACTTCACATCTACAAAATCATAATGATACTGATAACTTTGAATATTTTTGAGATTAAATAAGAAAATGTGACTGTAATGCCAATATAGCATCATCTAGCACAAGAGCTCAGTAAGGGCTTTTATTTATTTTACTATTATTGTTTTGCTTCCTGGGTCACACCTGGCAATCAATGCTCAGGGATTACTCTTGGCTCAGCCCATATCAGATGCCAGGGATTGAACCCGGGTATGGACCGTGCACGGCAATCCCCTTATCCACTGCACTACCTATCTCTGCCGCCCCTGTAAGTGTTTTAAGTTTATAGTTGCTGACTGTCAAAGATTTAAGTTGCCCCAGCTGTGCCTTAAGGCCATCTCTACTTCCTCGTAGTGGTTGGGGAATTTGGAAGATGGTGGAGGGTGGGTTCAGTATTTTAAAGTTTGAGGTTACACGCAGTGGTACTCAGGGCTGAGTCCTGGTGAGCTCAAGAGACCATATGATGTGTGGGGTGTTTTATGGATCAGGTTAGCTGTGGGTCATGCAAGAGTCTGACCCTCTGTGTCATCTCTCGGACCCCCCAATTTTTGGTTTATTTTGGTCCCTACCTGGTTGTGCCCAGAGATCACACTTAGTGGTGCTCGGCAGACCAGATGAGGTGCTGGCGATTGAACTGAGTCAGCCGAGTGCAAAGCAAGCGCCTCACCAATGTGTTATCTGTCTGGCCTTGGGTTCAGGAGTTAAGAGTGGTACTTCTGTCTCCCTTCAGCCTAGAAAACACTCATGATTCAAACTTTACAGTGTCTTACACACACAGGACAACTAAGACAGGGTGAAACACTTTTCTGGCATGTTTATTTCCTTCCATATCTCCTACCAGCCTCACCGATAACTTTAAAAATAAATTGTAAAGAACAGCTTCTATTAAAATTTCAACTCTCTGGAGGCACCCTACAGAGTCTGCATTTGCTCTCTGATTTTTTTAAAAAGCTCAGCCAGTTGGAACTCTCTCATCGGAAAGCCCCATTGGAGCTTCCCCTCCTTTGCCACTGTACCAGAACACCCAAGAATTATAAGGTGAAACCAAGAGGCTCAGGAGAGATTCCCCAGAGAATTGATTTTCCAAGTCATTTGTGCAACAATTAAATTAAAACTATAAAGTCGCAGAGAAAAAATGGTACCAAAAAGAAGAAAAAAAGTCCCTCCAAATAAAAACCACAAACAAGTATCTAAACCTTGATTCAGAATCCATTTCAAGTTTTCTAATGACACGGAGCAAAAATAATCCAGTCTTTGCCCCTTAAACTAGAATTCTTCTAGCCATAATATAACATGACAAGAATAACTCTGGTAAATAAAACTACATGTTGAATTCTCCCCGGGGAACGTCGGCATCATCTGTAATGATTTCTCAAAAATATTTTTCCGAGGAGCAGGATATTATACTGTCACGGCAGTGACACTGCAGACATGCTTCAGGAAGTTCTTTCATTATAAGCGTCTGTTTCCAGACACTACAAGCTTTCCCCCCTCGCCCGCCTTTTCTTTTTTTAGTGAGCCAGTAGAAACTGTTTGCAATGGATGCATCCCATACTTTCAGTTAACCCAAGGATGGATTTGTAGTGCCTGAAATGACTGACCTTGTGCCTTTGTTTGCCACTGTTCCTGAGCTTTGGAGGATTCACGGCTCCCACCACCGCCACCCCTTTCTCTGGAAGCCAGTGGCTGTGCTTGGCATCCCTTGGCATCCCTTGGCATCTGAATCATGGGCTGTGTCTGGCACGGGGCTGTAGCAAAGGGGCATGGGGCTGGTGCTTTTGGAATTTAAAACTTGTGATAGAGGGGCTGGAGCGATAGAACAGCGGGTAGGGCGTTTGCCTTGCATGCGGCCAACCAGGGTTCGATTTCCAGCATCCCATATGTCCCCTGAACACTGCCAGGAGTAATTCCTGAATGCATGAGCCAGCAGTAACCCCTGTGCATCGCCAGGTGTAACCCAAAAAGTCAAAACCAAAACAAAACAAAAAACCAAAGTTGTGATAGAGAACAGGTGTCACTGGAGGTGACATGGAGGTGATGCTCTATAACATGGAATCTAGACCAGTTGCCCGACCCCCTGCAGCTTCTCAGCCTGGTGCAGTGAGCCTGGCCCTCACCTCCCTGTATTGCCTCAGGTTTTTGCTACATTATCTCCCTTGTTTACACGACTCAGCCTCAGGTGTTTGTCACTCAACAAGCCTCTCTGGCTTTACAGGGGAAAGTGCTACACTGTTCACTTTGCTCTGGGCCTGGATTGGTGGCCAGCGGAGGCAGAAGGCTTTGGGCAGCAGTCTCTGCCAGCCTCCAGAAAGCGGGGACTGAATTTCAGGCCAGCCCCAGCTCAGTTGTCCCCTGCGGGAGTGAGGCCTGGAGAGCTGCAAGCACAGCTCCCCACCCCCAAGGTAGTAAATTCTACTCTGAACGCCTCCTCCCCACTTCTGCTTTGCTGAGAACCTTCTTCCGGCCTTTATCATTTTTCTGCTCTCCCTTGCATCTTGTGAGAACTGCTTCTCTGTTTCTTCTAGCCTGGCAAACAAACCCAAGGCTCTAGAGGCCAGGAATCCTCTGGACCCTGCACTGTTTCTGTACATTTTCCTCTGTAGTTCGTGAATGTCTTGATGCTTCTTTCCCAAGGTTTTCTATGCAGCCAACTGGAGGCTTGGGATGGGCAGTGAGGATTTTAAAGAAAAGCCTCCATGGGTTTGGATGCTCTGCTGGGCAGACAGGGTTGATCTACTGAAACTGAACAGTAGAAAATAGAATCAAGGGGTCATTGGAGTGAATTCGCTTTGCACACAGCTGGCCCGGGTTCAATCCCCGGCATCCCATTTGGTCCCCAAACACCGCCAGGAGTGATTCCTGAGTGCAGAGTCAGGAGTAACCCTTGAGCATCGCTGGGTATGGCCCCAAAAGAAAAAAAAAGGCATTTAGAGTAGTGTTTGAGAGGCGGTCTATCCTGGGTGTGGCAGTCTAGCCTGGGTCAGCAAGCAATACTGACTCCAGGCAGTGCGTTCAGAAATGCTAACTTATCCACTTGCAGACTGAGAAGACTTGAAGTGCCTTTTTCTCTAACAAAGCCTGCAGGTTTTAACCAGGAGGCTTTGTCCCTGTAGGTTGGAAGGTATTTAGTGTTTCCTTGTGTAATTTATATTAAGGCTGGGTTTTCCAGTCTCTTCTGCACAATCAGATTACTAGAGTGAGATTTTGGGGCTTTGCCTGGCTTTCTGCTGTCTCCTCCACCCTCAGCCAGACTGGGGGCAGGAACCCTCAGATCTCCCAGAGCCAGAAACCCACAGAGCAAATCTGGGGCCAGAACCCCACAGAGCGAATGTGGGAGACAGGGCTTGCTGCTCGGCTAAGGTCTGTCCAGGCTTTGTGCAGCTGATTCATTCAGATGAGCTGGGGGTGGTCACTTCACCCACCAATTCGCAGAAACACTGCTGGCCACTGCCCGTGTGGCAGAATTAGGAAGCCGGGAGAAATCTGACGTCAGCAGAGTCAAGAACAATTTTAGTGGTAGCAGCAGCAAGAAACTCTGAAGTCGAGTTTTATTTCTAATTTGGACTTTTTTTTTTTTTTTTAACTTTTGTGCACCAAGGAGCCGTGGCCCAGAGCCGCAGGGAGAACAGCTGTGAGTAGTTTGGTGGCTGATGGGGGGGGGGTGTTATCCCCAGTGAGGCTGTAACTGGGAGTGGAAACTGCTAGAACAGTCCACCCAGAGAGCCCACCTGCCTGGTGGGTGGGATTCTTTTCATTCCCGGGGCAGGAGGGGGGGAGAATGGAGTGGGGGTGAGGGGGGTGGAAGTCTGATAGGAAATTTGCTACAATCTCCATTCAATGTGAGTCTCTGTCAGCTGGAAGTGCTCACGGGGACCCCCAGCAGCCCCCCAGCCTCCAGCAGTGCCTACTCACATCCCACCAGACCGTGTCTCCTTCCAGCAGGGGTGGGGTCCAGTCTGCACTTGATCTTAGCCAAAAGGCCAAAAGGTCAGGAAGCCATGAGGAGCCCCATCTGGTGCAGCCTCTCTGGGAAACTGCACCTTGGAAAGAAGCTTTTGGACCTCAATTCAAGATATGAAAAGTAGCCCTCTCGAGGGGCTTGGGGAAAAAGATGGAGGTGGGTAAAGTTGCAGACCCGGAGCCCTCAAAAATCAGAAAGAGGCAAAAGAAGGAAGAAAAATCTCCAGAATGCCGTGCTGGGAGAGGGAAGCTGGGCCTGCAGGGTCCGTGGGGAAACTGGCCTGGATGGATGGAGGCTTCCTCCAAGATTTCAGCAAACTGCTGCCTACTTTCTTTTTAGTGTCTTGTTG
Organism: Sorex fumeus; assembly: GCF_029834395.1. Classification (NCBI taxonomy): domain Eukaryota; kingdom Metazoa; phylum Chordata; class Mammalia; order Eulipotyphla; family Soricidae; genus Sorex; species Sorex fumeus. The sequence continues at coordinate 3,070,188 of NW_026606060.1, read as the reverse complement.
GGGGTTATTCATTTTCCCCCAAGAGGATGATTTTCCAGCTAATAAATGCTGGTCCTTACAAAGCTTTCTCTAGAGTGTATAGATTCAGTGGAGCTCAAGAGCTGGGGCTGAAATAAGGTGGACTTCAATTCTACCTTTGTTTCTCTTTCCTTTTCTTACCCCATGATTGGGTGAGATAGTGAAGGGAGATGGGATGAGTTTTCTTAATTCAAATCCCCCCTATGTCCTGTTTCTACTTCCCCTGTTCCTTGTTAGACCACTCAGAGTGTGTGACAGGGCGGCTTCTATACAGTTTCCTCTGATCTACATTGAATCACCACAGAACCTACTGGTCTCAATGCAAGTTACCTTGGTGTTTCTTTCTTTTTGGTTTTTCTTTGGGGGGGGGGGGTTGGGCCACACCAGGCAATGCTCAAGGGACTCTACAGGATGCTGGGGATCGAACCTGGGTCAGCCACAGGCAAGGCAAGTGCCCTACCCACTGTACTACCACTCCAGCCCTGTTTTCTTTCTGTTTAATAGATCCTGGGCTGGGGACTGATTTTTCTCTAATGAATAAAAAACATAACAAATAACAAAATGAAAACCATCTGAATGAAAGCTAAGCCTCACTATTGTTTCTCAGAAGCTGGTATGTCCACTGCGACTCTCTCAAAGGGCACAACAGGAGAGGGAGATCTATAAAGTCTAGGCAGGACTGTATGATAATGTTACACAAAGGACTCTCCCCATTTCTCATAGGCACCTCATCACCTCTGCAATCTCTCAGATGGAGACTTTTTAAATGACATTTGGATAAGATACCTGCAAGCTAAACTAGAGGCATCCTTGCACCTCAGCTCACCACTTCTATTCATTGGTCTCTGCTTGATTAACATGTAGCTCAACTCAAGAAACATTTTAATTTTATTACTTCTCAAATTCTAGGACTCTTCAGCCAAACAGACCTCTTCAAGTGGTTCTCACTATATATTTAAAATTTGATTTTAATTTTGGACTTTTGGAGCACACTTAGCTATTCTTAGGGATTACTCCTGGCTCAGTGCTCAGGAATCTCTTTAGGTAGTGCTTGGGGACCATATGCAGTGCCAGAGCTCAATCTGGAGTTGACCTATGTAAGGCATCTTCCTTCACGACAGTGCTCTCTCTCCAATCCCAAATTATCCTCACTTTAGCACAATTTTTCAGAGCCAGGGTTGGGGATGGGGGCAGACTGCTGCCTTCCAGAGGGCATTCAGCAAATTTTTAGAGAGATTTGGGCTGTCATTATTTGAGAGGACAGTGCCTTTGCAATCTGGTAAGTAAAAACCAATGATGCTGCTATACGCCAAAGTGTACAAAACAAGACAACCATCCACAATACATCATTACCCACCTCAAGAGTCCATTGAGGAACATTGTTCTAGCAAAAGAGGCGCTGATATGACTATAGTGAACAAATAGTCATATCTAATGGGATATGTGAAGACAAATACATAAGTACTAAGTGTCCAAGGTACTATGTCTGCTTGGAAGGAAAGAGTAAAGTGGAAAGAGGATATTGGGGAGAAAGTCCAAATCAAGAGTTTTACGTAATTTCTATATAACCAACTGCCCTAGAATGGTTTTGACTGAGTTGATTAGTCAAGAACTACACATTGGGATTCCCACTTCCTCACCCCTAAATTTCCCACCCCACTGAGTCCTTGATTCACTTATTTCTGAGATCTTATAACTTCCTTTAAAAAATATTCCTCCAAAGATGTTGGAAATGTCATCAAAAGGAAAGACTCTAGGGCTGGAGTGATAGTACAGCAGGTAGAGCATACTGTCTTGCACGCGGCCGACCTGGGTTCAATCCCTGGCATCTCATATCTCATATAGTCCCACAAACAACACCAGGTGTAATAATTCCTGAGTGCAGACCCAGTAGTAACCTCTGAGCATCGCCGGGTATGAACCCCCCCCCCCAAAAAAAAAAAAAAGAAAAAGGAAAGACTCTGTTCAACCTCAGTCTTTGCTTCTCAGCAAGGCCTGCCTGTCTAGCTTGTTCTGTGATTATTCTCTCTGGGTGTTCTTTTCTTCTTTCCTTCCCATGGTCCAACCTCCTTTTGAAGGGATGGGGTGCTCATATGGTAGCACTCAGGGCTTACTCCTGGCTCTGCACTCAGGGATCACTCCTGGCAAGCACGGGGGACTATCAGGGATGCTGGGTATAGAACCCGGGTCAAAAGACAAGCACCCTACCTGCTGTACTATTGCTCTAGCCCCTGCAACAACCTCTTGACCTTGACCATAAAGCCTGTTCTTGGAGGGGTCAGTGCACAATGATTGCTCTGTTCTCTGAATTCCTTAAATCACTGTTGCTTCTTGGCCCTTTCACACCACTCTCAGATATGTCTCCCTCTCTAACGTGGGTTCTTAGGACAAAACCGCAGCATCCCCCAACTGACTGCTGTTCAGAACCCTGATTGCTGCCAAAAGTGGTGGGAGAAAGTCATTCAGGAAGGATGTCAAGAGGCTAACATCTTCTAGCGACATTGGACTGATGAATACAGCACACTTTATCCTTTCAACGTCTCCGGATTGTGTCTTATAATAAAGTATGAAAGTTGAATCTCTGCTCAGTAGGCACAACATGCAAAAAATAAATTGCCATAATTATTATTAGCATTTTCTTACTAACAGATTTTTCAGAAGCTGTTTCTATATCAAGCAGATCAACCTTTCTGTTGTCATAGAGACAAAGATCTTTATATAACCATGGGCAAGGTGATATATTTTTTTTCTTCTCTCCCTTCTAGTTGTCTGGAATTAATAAGAAAAGGGAAGAAAAATTTTAAGTTAATTCTTTTGTTTTACTTTTAAATTTCAAGTTCAAATGGGTGAATTTATGAGAGGAAAAATATGTATTCATATCACGTTTTGTATTTCAAACACCTACATTTTCAGTAAAATATGGAAGCATCAATATGAATGATTGAATGATGTCATTTTCAAATGTGCAAGGAGGGAGCTGACAAACTTTAAACACTTATAATCCATAATATCCTTTTTTCCCCCCTTTTAAAATCAAATGGTGAGATTTAGATGTAAGTCAGAAGGTAGGGCTGCCAGAGCCTGAAATGATGAAAGCATAAACCAGCATCTGCTGACTGGCTGATGGTAAATTTTTTAGGGCACAGCAGTCCTTGGCTCTGAACACCCACGTCCTGTCCCCCCACCTGCAGTCAGACCCTAAAGGTGGGATGGTGCGAGAATTACTCTCTTCTCCAGAAACCTCACCTCAGCATTTCGGTTCATTCAGAATGAGCTTCTGTAGGCTGTTCCTAGCGTTTTCTATCCTGTAATTATGTTTGCCATTTTCTCTGTTTATCTAGGAGAGGAATTTATAATGCACCCATTGACTTTTTCTGTCCTTTGCTCAATGGGGAGAAAATTTCTCTTTCATCCTCTTCCTCCAGGACTCGTTCTCTTACTCTTTCCAAGATGAAATTTCCCCCCATGCTCTGAGACCGATGCTTGCACCCCATTTATCTTCCTCCATGGAGTAATATTTGCCCTTGAATAATCAGTCTGTACTCCGGAATTCCTTCTACTCTTGTACACACACACACACACACACACACACACACACACGTAGAAAGCTCAGACCTTTTCCTCTATCTTCTTTTTTTCTTGAATCTCTGAATTGGGGTGGGGAGGCTTGTTTGATTACAACTGCTTTATTCACAAATAGGGTGTGTGTGTGTATGTGTGTGTGTGTATGTGTGTGTGTGTGCGCGTGCATGTGTGTGTAAGGTTGGGTGGCACCATGGGAAGGGAGTTCATGGTACATGGAAGTTGGAAACATATTTCTCGCCCTCCAGAAGATGATACCCTCATAGAGACCAATACCTGAATTCTCAAACATTTTTAATATGCATGAGAATCACCTGGGAGCTTCTTAGAACATAGATTGCTAGGGCCAAGGACTGCTACTAGTCCACAGGCATGGGAAGACTGCTGACTGCTGGACTACTGCCTGGTTCTAAATGCAGGACCAGTAGGCAGAGCAGGTGCCAGCCCATAGGTGTGAAAGGTAGTAGAACGCTGTGCTAGGCCATACTCCCAGCATTTCTCACCCGGCAGTGTGGGCTGGGGCCCTGGAATGAGCATTTCTAACATTTCCCTGGGGAGGTTGAGCTATTGGTCTGGGGTCACGCTTTAAGACATATTGCCTTAAAGCGACTAAATAAATACCTTCCTATTATTTCTCTGCATTTCTTTTGCCCTATGGATGGACAAGTCACTGTGTGACACTGAAGAGAAGGACCCTGGATTGGCCTCCACGGTTTCCCCTTCCCAGGATTCTCACCTGAGGGATGGGGACCTGCTTGTGTTGTGTGGGTCCCAGTCAGGGAGCTCGGCCTCGTGAGAGTCACGTGCCTGCTGGCCTAAGAAACCTCAGTGTCGGGAAAGATGCGTGGGTGTGAGTGCTCAGAGGGTGTGTGGGGGGCGGGGAACCCCAAGGGCTGCAGAGTTGACCCCGTTCCTCTGAGGTTGTGGCTAGTGAGCTGCAGTATGAATGTGCTGTAACACTGTCTGCGAGGCTGCCGCAGGCGCCAACACCCTCTGACACAGTTCCCAGTTCTTTCTCGGCAGCTCGGAAGTATGCTTGGGTGCAGTGGGGAAGGGGTCTGTTTTCTTTTAGCTTCTTTCTTCAGGCAAGCAGGACCCTCCAGAAACTAGAGGGCTGTGGCAGCCAGGATCACAGTAAGATTTCAGTGATAATTGGAAGCTAAAAAAAATCAGGGAGGGTCCAGAGAGCTGTACAGTGGATCGGGCACTTGCCTTGCATGCGGCCAACCTGGGTTTCATCCTTGGCTCCCTGAGCCTACTAGGAGTGACCCCTTAACCTCACCCTCCCCTCAGCTTTATTTAATTTTTTTATTTTATAAAGTAGTTCATAATATCTGATTACATTTAATATTTAAACACCAATCCCATCACCATTACACCTTCCCACCACCATATTCGGATGTTTCCATCCCAAACCCCAACCCCTGACCCAAAGCAGAACTGAAATAATATATTTTGTATTGTTTGTCATAAAAAACCACTGAAAACGCTATAAAAATTTCCTTAGAGGAAAGAGTGTGAAGATTGTTGTATTTCACCCAGGGGGCATCAAGCCCTTCTGTAAGAGATCACTAACATATTGTTAGAGGTTTAAGCCTTGTGTGCTTTCGTGTGTGTGTGTGTGTGTGTGTGTGTGTGTGTGTGTGTGTGTGTAAAATATTTCCCTCTAAGACTGATTGCCTTCTACCCCATCAGATGTGGTGGTGCTCTTGGAGTATGGGTAGGGTGTGTGGTATGAAGTGTCGCATGGCTGTGAATGTGGCTACCTGGTCCAGGAATAGGTTCAGTCGCCCACACACAATTTAAAAAATCTAATCAGGGCTGGAGCGATAGCACAGCGGTAGGGCGTTCGCCTTACAAGCGGCCAACATGGCTGACCCGAGTTCGATTCCTCCGCCCCTCTCGGAGAGCCCGGCAAGCTACCGAGAGTATTCGATATGCCAGACACAGTAACAACAAAGTCTCCAATGGAGACGTTACTGGGCCCGCTCAAGCAAATCGACGATCAACCTTTACCTTTACCTTTAATCAGGCCTTTACCTTTACCTTTACCTTGAATCAGGGAGTTGGTCCAGCAGTTGAAGCTGGGTTGTATATTACTTATTTTACATATCAGTCATGCAGCAAGGAGGGGATGCCTTCCTTATGCAGACAGCTGAAAGCAAAGTCAACAAACTCCTCTGTTCTCTGTACCTGCGGGCACTTGGGCAGGGGCTTCATGTTGTGCCCCCCCCGCCCCTTCCCCCCCCCCCCCCCCCCCCCCCCCCGTTTCTCCTGTTTGGGGTGCTCCTCGCAGAGAGAGATGGCAGGTACAGCCATTCACAAACTCCATGGGAAGCTCACCTGGGCCTGGACAGCTGTTTGGTCAGGTTCTTCCTAAAGGCAACTGAGCTGACTAATTTACAGAGCACCATCTAATTAACACAAACCTCCTCATCCTTTAAATGGTCCTGTCAACCACAAATCATCCTGCCAGGCCACTCAGCCTTCCAAGGGAGAGGCACAGCCCCTCAGGAGGGGAGCAGGGCCCTGGGGGAATAGGGTCCTTGGCTGTAGAGGCTAGGGTGCCGGCTGGAATTTCCCTCATCTCCCCGCATGGAATTCCATCACCAGAAAGGGCTGCAACAGCACGGGTCCTTGGGGCAACTTGTAAAAAATGCCCCTCACTCTTCTTTCCCTTTCCTTTTCCCTTTTAACAGCCGTTGGAGCTGTAATTCTTGAACCATGACCAGCACCTGTTTGATGTGTACACTGCAGTGGCTTTTACAATGTGCGGCCGGTGCTACAGTCTAATCTTACACAATTTTCATCACCATTAAAAAACGACATCCATGAACTGCCCAGGGCTTTGGCCCAATCTGCCAACTCTGAATCAGCTGTTACTCAGGGCCTCTCCTGGAAGCGGAGCCTGCGAGCATCACCCCTCTTGCTTTCGTCTAAAGTGAAGCGGGGACACCCTCAGGCTGTCCGCTACACCCTGACAGTCAGTAAAGAGCTCGGTGCCCAGCTGATGCCCCTGTCTTCCCGAAGGTCCCTGGGGGGGTGTGTGTGTGTGTGGAAGGGGGTGGCTGGCGCACCCCAGCCTTAGGCAAGCAGAATGCAAACTCAGCCTGGAGGAGGGGTGGGATCTGCGGGGGGCTCAGCAGGTGAAGGTGCAGGTGGGCGCTAGTTGGGTGAGGCTGGTCACCGCACTCCGACCACAGAGCCCGCGGGAACCTTTTCTGCGCCGGCTGGCCGAGGCTCCAAGGCCGGCTGCTGCCCGGGGCCCTTCCGGAGCGCAGGGGGGCGAAACTTCTCCTTCTGCTTCTGCGCGCGGTGCAACCAGGGGTACCGGGGCGAGGGTGCCGGTGTGCCAGGGGCCCTGGGGGCGGGGGCGCAGGCCCTGGAGGCTGCAGCCTCAGGCGCGGCCCCGTGCCCGACCTTTGCAGAGGTTGATGCGGGCGAGTGTCTTTCTCCCAGCTGCCAGGTAAAGGGGCCTAGGAAGGCGTCGGGCGGCAGGCGGCCGCGAGTACTCACAGTCGGGGGAGGCCGGGCCGCGGGCCGGGGCAGCGCAGGGCGCCGTCGGGCGGGCACACGCAGGGCTCGGGGCACGGTGCTCCCGGCAGCGCCCGGGCCAGCAGCAGCAGCAGCAGTAGCGCCAGCGCCAGCGGCCGCCGGGGCGCGTGGGACCGTAGGCTCATCGCTGGGGAGCCCAAGCCCAGCCTGCGCGGCCCCCAAGTACGGCCCGCGCCCCGCCCCCTGCCCCTCGGGCCGCCCCCGCCCCCGGCGCGCCCCCTCGCCCGCCCCGTCTGCGCCCGCCCTGCCCCGCCGCTCCTCGCGCTCTCGGCGCGCGCGGCTGGAGACTGCGGGTGCCAAGGCGCGCTCGGCACCACCCGGCGTCTGCCTCGCCGACAGAGGGACGCCAGCCACCACCCCAGACCCCAGGGAGCGAGCAGCCCTGCTCAGGGCCCTGCCTCCTGCGTCCCCACCAACCGCGGGATCCGCTTCCCCCCTCCCCCTTGGAGCCTCTCCGTTTTTCCTGGTGCCATCTGCAGCCTGGAAATAGCCTGGAACTCGGTCGCCTGTCGGTGCTGTAGGTCGGGAGAGCCAGAGCAAACTCAGTTACTCTGGTCCTTTAGTCTAGCGTCGGCCGGGGGGGCCCGCAATAAAACTGGCCGAATGGTGGGGGCTGGAGGGACAGTGCTGCAGCTGTGCGGGCAGGGCGCTTGACGTGCAGGCGCCAACCTCTCATGCGTGCCAGGCATCCCAGATGGTTCCCCCGACGCCACCGGACTGATCCCCGAGCACAGGGTCAGGAGTAAGGGCTGCCTGGTGCGGCCCCAGAACAAAGCCAGAAAAGGAAAAGAAGGGGAAAAAAAGGGGAAAAAAATGATATCCTGAGAGCTGAAAGGGAGTTGGCTTCCCGACGGTCCCCAGTTTGTCGTGGAAAATGGACCCACGGCCCTCACTCACTTTTTCTTTCTTTCTTCTTTTTTTAATGGGTCACCGTGAAATACAGTTACAGTCTTAGACACTTTAGTGAGTACGGTTCAGTCATACAATGATTGAGCACCCCTCCCTCCACCCGTGCCCATTTCCCACTACCAATGTCCCCATTATCCTTCCTGCCACCCCCACCCCTTCCTACCCCCTTCGTCTGTGACAGACACATTCTCTCTTACTCTCTCTTTCTCCCTTTGGGTGTTATGTTTGCAGTACAGGTACTAAGTGGCCAAACCCCAAAATATGTGATCTCAGTATCAAAGACTTGTAAAAGGGAAAAAAGTTATGCTGAAACCTGGGAAATGCTTTTCTCCTATTTAATTTTGTCATTAAGACACCTCGCCTTTGCGCCTTTCACAGGCTCTCTTAGAGCTATGGAAATCCAGGCATTCTTCCTGGAAGAGGACTGAGAACTGTAGACAGAGAAAAAGGGCAGTGACCATTCTTCTGGTTGGAAGTTTCAAGGGTAGTAGCTAACCTCTAGCTTCTGGAGTCTTTTCCTCAAGGAAAGTCACATAATATACATATATATGATGTCCAGGAGTGATAGCACAGCCAGTAGGGCATTTGCCTTACACACTACCGACCCAGGTTCAATTCCTCTGTCCCTCTTGAAGAGCCTGGCAAGCTACCGAGAGAATCCCACCCACCCCCTCGCAAGTTCCCTGAGGCGTGGCGTATTCAATATGCCAAAAACAGTAACAACAAGTCTCACAATGGAGACGTTACTCGTGCCTGCTTGAGCAAATCGATGAACAATGGGAGGACAGTGCTACAGTATATATATATATATATATAATGGGTGTGTGTATAATTATGGGAGATAGTTTATGTTTGTCTTCATTGCTGGAGCTCTCATTCCTGCCCTCTCACACACACCTGATATCTGTAACACTGTTTCCCTTCCTTTTCAGAGAGTATGATCTCTAGTTTTAAAACTTTATTTATTTATTTAGCAGTTGTAGGTCACACCTGGCTGTACTCAGGGCTTACTCTTCGCTCTTTGCTCAGAGATCACTCCTGGCTCTGTGCCCAGTGCTCACTCCTGGTGGTACTCGGGAGCTCTGTGTGGTGCTGGGAAGTGAACTGCAGGCTCTGCTTGAATCCATGGCAAGTGCCTTAAGCCCTGTGCTGTCTGGCCTCTGGAACACTCTGGTCTCTGTAATACTGTTTTTCTTTGGATCTTTTTATTCAGCGCCTTACTTGAGTTCTCTATTCTTTCTTTTTTTTTTTTCTTTTTGGGTCCAACCGGCAATGCACGGGGTTTCTCCTGGCTCTGCACTCAGGAATTACCCCTGGCGGTGCTCAGGGGACCATATGGGATGCTGGGAATCAAACCCGGATCTGCCGCATGCAAGGCAAATGCCCTCCCCGCTGTGCTATTGCCCAGCCCCTGAGTACTCTATTCTTTTATATCTCTATGTAATGCCATTTCCCTTATCTGGAATAATACCCTATTTTCCTGCTATTTTCCTAGGTAAATTCTTGGCCATTCCTTGCATCTCAGTCCAATGCTGTTTTCATTCTAAAACCTTGTTTCAACCTAGGTGAGAAATTGTGATGGTAGCACCTGATTTGATAGCCTGTAATAAAGCCTATAATTAGGACTTTACTTTTACTTCTCTTATCTTTTTATCTCAGTATTGTGTGGGAATGTCAAAAGCTTGCAGCTCTTAGTTGGTGCTCAGTATTTATCTGTTGAATATCAGAAATTTCAGAATGAATAAATGAAACTTGCACATAGGTCTCTAGCTGGTATTCAGTCAATCATCTGAGAAGAATTTAACAACCTTGCTTGATTTATCCTCTGCTACACCGGATCTTTACAGATTGGCATCAGGTAATTACACATGACTGCTTTGGGGTTACATTTTCTCTCTTCATTTAGATGTCACATTTTGGTAGGGAAGTTAGCATCACACTGGGCTTTTCAAATATTTCTGCCATGTAACCTGAATTTCATAGGAGATGGAATGAACAACTCAAGGTGACTTGACTAAGTGACGTTTGTTTCAAATTATGTCTTATATGGATGATATTTTACTGCGTGAATATCTGCTATTTAGAAACAATGGGTGCTCCCAATTACCTGTAAAGGACCATCTGAGTCTGCTGAGTTATTTCTGGGGACTCCATCTAGCCCAGTAGGAGAAGGTTCTGGACAGGAAGAGCTTTGGAGTGTTTTTTCTGTTCTGTCACCCCGGTGTGGCAGGTCTTTGGCTTCTTCATCAATAGCAGAAGGAGCCAGTTCATGACCCCCAGGGACTCTTCTAGTTCAAAAATGAGGCCATCCTGCTCCATTCCTTTTGTCTTGCTGTGCCTTGGTGTCACCAGCCCACCCATGGGAACTGAGGGTTCGCTTGGTGCATTTGGGGGCGAATCACTGTCTCGCTCCCACCTCCCACCCCCAGCCTGCCGACAGTGACAGACAAATGAAGGAATGGGAGCCACCAGGATGGTTGGTAATCAGTGGCTGTTTACTCAAATCTCACACCGTTAGTTATAGAGGAATCATGAAGGGTTGGGAGTAGCAATTACACATAGGTGTGGTTGAACATTACCGTAAAGAATGTCTTCCTGTGTCTATACAAAAGGACTTTGCTTTAAAATGAACTACGCAGAGAAAGTAGAGGAAAGAGAAAAGCAATATTTCACTTACATATACAAAAATCAAGAGCCCTCAAAGGAATTTGACCTTACAAGTTACAGGGTCTGATTTGTGGATACGTGATTAACAGATAGGGGAAGAGGAGCACAAAGGAGAGGTTAAAGATAAACACAGAGGACTGGAAGCGCCTGATGGAATTGGGTGTATATGGCTAGGGAGCACTGTGGTGGGAGTAACTCAATAAACCTAAGCTCCCTGTGGGGGAGAACGGAAAGGACAAACCAATATTATTTCTTCAAATGCCTAGAACTGTAATTCAACATTTTTGTGTTGCTGATGGACAAGTTAAATGATTTACATTGACTTCTGATTGATTCTCTTGGAATAGATATAAAGCCCTATTTATGAAGAGGTGTTTATTTGGAAGAAAATACAACTGTAATGAGTTTTTGTAACATTTTACTATGATTAATTTCAGTTGGATCTTTAATTATCATGTTAGTTCTTGAATTGTTCCCTTATAACAAAATCATATTGAATTATTTGCTATAATCACAGAAGTTGGCTGTAATGAAATTTACTTATCCTATGTGATCTATTTAGAGTAACTATTTTTTTCTTCTTGGGTCACACCTGGAGATGCACAGGGTTTACTTCTGGCTCTGCACACAGGAATTACTCCTGGTAGTGCTCAGGAGACCATACTGCATCCTGGAATCGAACCGGGGTCGGTCGCGTGCAAGGCAAATGCCCTACTCACTGTGCTATCCCTCCAGCCCCTAGAGTAACTACTCTTAAATATGAAAAATTTCTAGATGATAAGACTCTTCTTATAGCTACCTTTGTCATAAAACTTCAGAAGAGTTTGACCCACAGGACTAAAGATTATGTTTAACTCATGAAAAGCTCACGGAGTTTACAGAAAGTTTATCTTACTTAGAGATATAAGAATATCTAACACTACAACTTAGAAATCCCAGCAAAACTCTAAAATTCAAGGACTGTACTTCTCATATCTCAGGATACACAGGCATCATTTGGGAAGCTTTTTAAAATAAGATTCTGGGGACGCCATCCCCAAAGAGATTTTGATTCAGTTAATAAGAAGTGGGTTGTAGAAAACTATATCTTAGCAAGCCCCTTCCTCCTATCATTTTAATGCACAAACGTTCCCAGAGCACAGTTTGTGAAATACTGAAATGGAAACTCTGAAATGCTATTTGTCTTGGGAAGACAAAGCTCCAGTATGAATGAAGCCTGAGAATTTTGATACCTTGTTAAAGAACTCTAATGTGCTTGTGTGTATAAACATATGCATCAATTGAGAGATAGAGAGATAGAGAGAGAGAGAGAGAGAGAGAGAGAGAGAGAGAGAGAGAGAGCAGAGAGCAAGAGAAACTAAAATTGCTCAGTTGGTTGTATGGCCCACCACCCCTTCCCCTTAAGTAGCTACTAGTTTGCTTATTTTATTTTTCAGTAATGGGTCTTTTTTTTCAAGATCATAGACTCATTTTTTCCCTCTTGATTCACTAGATTGAAACTCAATTGCTCTTGATGTCCCACTAAGATAGTGGTGTTGGAAGAATTTAGCAAAGTAATTTAAAAAATAAAAAACCTCACAGAGAATACAGTAGAATAGGCAAGATTTTTTTTGAGCATGAACTATAACTGATACTTTTGAACACATATTATATTGATACTTTCTCTCTGAAAAGCAGTGTTTTTACCTTTAAGCAGAAAAAGTAGATGGAGGCAGAGGAAGAAAAAAGTCTAATAAGAGGAAAATACAGTCTACTTGTGTTGTGTCTACAATGCCACATGAAAGTTAAGAGAGGAGTGAAGAGAGAGAGAGAGAGAGAAAGAGAGCAAGCATGGGGAAGAATGGATGGAAAAGGAAAGAAGGAAGGAGAGAGGGAGGGAGGAAGCAGGGAGGGAGGGAGGAAGGAAGGAAGGAAGGGAGGGAGGGAGGGAGGGAGGGAGGGAGGAAGGAAGGAAGGAAGGAAGGAAGGAAGGAAGGAAGGAAGGAAGGAAGGAAGGAAGGAAGACTGAACCAAAAACTCACCCCACAGTTTGAAATTTGTGCCAACTTTTGCTTGGTGGGAAAATCTCACCTTTCATTTCCCTTTCTACATAAAGGGATGTGGAGGAAAATTCCTCCTGAAGCTATGCCAGAAAGAGATTGTGCCTCTGGTTCTCAGACACCTCAGAACACAGACATTGGGGTCTAGAGGGAGGAGAGAATCCCTGCTTCTTCCTGGCTGCCGTGTGGGTGTGGTGGATCCTCACCCTGTTCCGTCCCAGGCCGGGCTCTCAGGGGCGCCTGAGAACTTGCTTGCAAAGTCTTAGCGCAGCCCCAGGCTTGCTTGCTGAGCAGGACAGCCTTAGAGCTGTGACTGTCGCACTGACTCACGCTTTTAGGACATCGCACTTCATGCAGAATGACAAGAGGCTGGCCAGTACTCTAGGGCCTGCAAAACCTTTACCCAAGGGGACACTCCTTCAAAGAGCAATTTTTTTTTTTTTTTTTTTTTTTTACTTTTTGGGTCACACCCAGTAATGCACAGGGGTTACTTTTAGCTTTGCACTCGGCACTGGCAGTGCTCAGGGAACCATATGGGATGCTGGGAATTGAAGCCTGGTGGGCTGCATGCAAGGCAAACGCCCTACCCATTGCAGCATTACTCCAGCCCCTTGGTAAACAGACTAAACAGTGCCCATGGGGCTCTGAGGAAAGTATGCACTGGGAGCCAGTGGCTGGTTCTGTTTTCCCTTTGGGGTCTGAGGTGATATGTGGCTGGGGAGACTCGGGGAGCGCTGAGAATCTTTGAAATGGGAGAATCCCTCCACTAGTGCTGTACACTCCCGAGGTCACTTGAAGAAGTTGTGCCAGTGGGAAGATTCTGTTTCTGTTCATCTGGCATCAGGGTGGGGATTGAGCCTTTGCAAGCGTCTCAGACCACTTTCCTGGACCAGGGGCTCCAAGCCACCCTCTGAGAATCACTTCAGGGAGGGGATGTGAAAGAGAAGCGTAAGAAGTAGGCCCAGGCTGCACAGGGTGAGAGTGGGGAGGGTCCCTGAGAGAGGGAGGATGAAAACTTGGGTTGTCGTTAGAGAGTGGAGAGCCAGGCATGCCGAGAAATCCAAGGAGAAAACCTGGATTGGGTCACACCTGGCGATGCACAATGGTTACTCCTGGTTCCTGGCGGTGCTTGGAGGACCATATGGAATGCTGGGAATCGAACCCGGGTTGGCCCTGTGCAAGGCAAACGCCCTACCTGTTGTGTTATTGCTCCAGCCCCACATTTTCACTTCTTTAAAGTGTCATTTGACTACTTTAGAGAAAAAGGAAGTTGGTTATATTAGATAAAAGTGTTAGAATTCAGACGGATATTTACATTAGAAATCTAATGATATAAACAAGTTTCCCTGGGGAGTCAAAGGTTGAAAGTTATTTTCTGTACTAATTCTCCCGCTCTGCCCCTTGATGCCTCAGGCATTGAATAGCTGGTTACCTGTAAAGTCACAGGTGCCAGCTGAAACTCTGAGCAGGTGGCTAGTGTGGCTTTGTAATTATTCTATGTCCCTTCTGGTTAGTTTCCTCATTGGTTTGGTCCAATGCTTCCTTCCAGCTTTCTGTTTTTTTCTCTGATTCTCTTTTATTTTGCTCTTGACTTGCATCTTCTCCTTAGCCCCTGCTGTGACTGTCTCTCCCAGTTTGGGACAATCTCAGGCAATCCCATGCGCTTTAACTGTCCTAAAGCTGTTTGGCTTTTTACTTAGCAATTGCATCGAAGTGATGTCCATGGTAAAACTACTCAAATAGCTCTAAGTAGCTACTATAGAAAAATGTAACACTTTCTTTGTGTTCTTCTCCCACCTGCAGTCCTGGCATTTGTAAATAAGACAGTGCATTGCTATCTCTTTTAATTTTCTCCTGCTGTGTAACAAAGTACCTCCAAAGGACACATATTTGTTGCAGTTTCTGTGGTTCTGATATTATGGCAGGGTTGGGGAGAGGTCTAATCTCTGCATCTAGACTTACAGTGGATAGAGATGTTTTCAAAACCCACACATGCCCCTCATCTTCTGCCATAAGTTGCATCTCCAAGTTCTAAGATTTTCTGCATCTGCTAGTGAAGTTGGCTCGTGGCTTATCAGCATTCTTTTCTGCAAGGCTGTTAGGTCACACTGCTCACATCAGCAACTGCTCCTCCATCTGCGTGTTATCGTCCAAACATTTGCTGGAATCTTTCACCTGCAGTTTTGCATTAGTCTGGGTCCTCCAAGAGCCATATTCCAAGGTGATGTTAGAGACTCAAGGATTTTATTAGGAAAGTACCTTTGTGAGAGAAAACAGGGAAGGAGTCAGAAACGGAGGAGAGCATTTCAGCCAATGCTGAGAATGGAGACAAGAAGGGGAGGTTTTCGAGTCCCTGAGCCAAAGTTGGCTGTTGGCAGGGTCCATGCCTCCTGTGAATGCCAAGTTCATGGCCAGGGTCAGTGGGGGCTGTGGGTGGGCTTCAGAACCCACAGCGGGGACTCGTTCACTCGTAGTCCCATAGAGGTTTAACTGGTCTCATGGTTGCCAGAAATGATTTTTTCTCTTTTCCTTTACATTCTTCAGATGAATCCTTCCTGGAGGTAGAGTGGTGAAGGTGTATTTATTTATTTATTTATGGAAGGGCATTTTCTAATTAATTGCTCTTGATGTCCCTCTAAGACAGTGGTGTTGAAAGAATTTAGCAAAGTAATTTTCAAAAAAGCCTCACACAGAATAAAGTAGGATAGGCAAGATTTTTTTTGAGCATGTACCATACATAACTGATACTTTTTTGGAACACATGCCATACTGATACTTTTCTCTCTTAAAAACAGTGTTTTTACTTAGAAGGGCATGAGGGAAGAGAAAGGAAGAATTATGTGTTCAAGAGAGAATAAGGGCTTCTCCAGAGTGGAAAAAGAGCAGAAACAGACGTATGTGTTCAAGGGTGGCTTGAAAGCTGGGAAGGTGTATTTAAAAGGCATCTTTACTACGTCTTAGTTGCATCCAAGGAAAGAAAAGAAAGAGATGCACATTGTACTCTATTTTTTTTACTCACTTAAAATAATTTTCTCAAAAATCTAACATATTTATTTTTAAAAATGTGTAAAAGACGGGACTAGAGAGATTGTAGAGTGGGTAGAGGGCGTGCCTTGTACAGGGTTGGCTCAGGTTTGATCCCCAGCACCCCAGATCGTCCCCTGAGCCTGCCAGGAGTCATATTTCTGCTCAGAGCCAGGGGACACAGCTGAGTATGCGCCCCCCATCAAAAAAAGTCTCCACATGTTTAGAAGATGAGAAGAGAGATTAGGAGAGTGATCAGAAGTGTCTTGTGCAGAAGAAAGCTGGAGCAGGATGGAGGCTGATAAAAGACAATGTGACTTGCTAAACTGGGGGGTCAGCAATGAACATATTTCTGGTCCTAGGGTTGTGGGGGGTGAAGATAACGAGAAAGACTTCGAGGTGAGTAGGTGTAGACAAATCTGTCAAGACAGATTATAAAAGGGACGAGGAAGAGTGTTAACCAAGGGGCGGCCTAGATATAGGAAAAGATCTAGCAGAGTCGTTAGTAGATAAGTATAAAAGCCAGACTTCAGGGAGAACTGGGGGACGCAATAATGAGAGAACTTCATGAACCTGGTGTGAGAAGAAGCAGGGAAGGGCGCGGGGTGAAGTGTTCTGGAGAATAGGCACTCGGTGTTCATCAAGCTGTGTGCAGAGGGGACGGGCGGGGGGGCGGGGTGCAGGCAGAAAGGTTTCCACAGTGTTTGTGGTTCACTTAGGTTGGTTTTTAGGAGCAAGACACAGCCACTTGTTATTTATTTTTGCTTTTTGGGTCACCCAATGATGCTCAGGATCACTCCTGGCTCGGCAGTCAGGAATTACTCCTGGTGGTGCTTGGGGGACCATGTGGGTTGCCGGGGATCGAACCTGGGTCGGCCTCGTGTAAGGCAAATGCCCTACCCGCTGTACTGTCACTCTGGCCCCTGTTATTGTGGTTTAAATAAGCAGGGGGGTTTAAGTGGCAGAGCTTGAGTGGGGACAAAGACATCACCTTCTACCTTTACAAAAGCTGATCAATAGCCCCTAAGCCAAATTCCAACACAGTAACCAGATTCCTAAGCTCAGTGAGTGTATTACTGAGAATGACTAGACCCAATTATGGATTAAGAACAAAATGTCTACAATCAGGGACCAGAGGGCCAATGGGTCAGTACAGAAGGTCAGGTGCTTGCCTTGCATGTGGTCAACCCAGGCTGACCCCCCAACACCCCATTTGGTCCTCTGAGCACCATCAGGAGTGATCCCTGAGCACAGAGCAAGGAATAAACTCTGAGAACAACCCAGATGTGATCCCCAAAAACAGGAAGAAGAAGGAAAGTTCCTGCAGCAGGGGAGGACTGGGCTTTGTGTTTCCCAAGGTCTCACCACACATCTCACTCTCCCTCCTGTGCAGCTCTGGAACCTTCTTACTGGGCACCATTATTGGCTTTTTGAAGAGAGGCAATGAGACTTTTAGACTTCTTGTAAATGATGATGTCTTTCTAAAGGAGGGCTTTCATCATCTGGGAGGGGGAAAGCACAGAAGAGGGACCCGGCTGTGTGGGAATCTAGCCTTTTTGTAAATCTTTTGGGGATGGATTTAGATTCCCAGTTCAGATGACATTTTGGTCCTCTCTCCTGTGCTCTCATCTCTCATTGCTGCCAAGAAGAGGTTAAACACGACACACTAACTTACTCTCCTGTGTTTTTCCAGTAATTTAAGTCATTCCAGTGATGTCAGTTTTCTTTCTCTTTCTCTTTCCCTCTTTCCCTCTTTCTCTCTTTCTCGTTCTCTTCCTTCCTTCCTTCCTTCCTTCCTTCCTTCCTTCCTTCCTTCCTTCCTTTCTTTCTCTCTTTCTTTCTTTCTCCAAAGGGAACAGTAGTGAAGATGTTTCTAGAAATGTTTGGTTTTAGGGTTTGCTTTGGTGTTTGGACACCCTGGAGATTCTTGGGGTCACCAGGGTTATACTTGGCAGTACTGGAAGGAGGGCTTGCTGGAAATCAAGGTCAAGGCTTCCAATGCAGACTATTGCTCTCACCCCTGAGCCATATCCCCAGCTTCTGGTTTCTCCTGTGTTTAGGCCTAGAAGAAGAAGTTTGCCAAAATCTCTCAATCGTGCATTCTTTGACAAGACTCACTCCCATGCTGCTTCTTTATGCCAAACTTCCTAAACTGCCTCTGCTGAAATATTAAAGTCTGTTTCTTGTTGAATGCTACTGGAGATTCAGAATCTTAATCATACCCCATTTAGCACTTTTTAGTTTGTTTGTTTTGGGGCCACACTTGACTGTGCTCACGGCTTATTCCTGGCTCTTTGCAATAGGATTACTCTTGGGGTAAGGGGGACCACAAGGGGTGCTGTGAATCCAGGTGAGGTGCATGCAAGGAAAGCTCCCTACCTGCTGTACTATGGCCTCAGCCCTTTTTGAGGTCTTAGCTTCAGTCTTTGAAAACTGGAGAACAGAATTTGTTCCAGTCCTCCTGCCATAGAACTTGTAAGGACCCAGTAAAGAGCACATGGATAAAAGTACTTTGAGGATAGTTGGAAATGATCACTCTGGACAAGAACTGGGTGCTGAAAGTAGGAAAAGGGCCAAACATGATTATCTTTCATAACTGTATTTTGAATCATGATACCCAAAAGGAAAGAGAGAGGGATCAAGAGAGATAGAGAAAGAAAAGTGACTGTGAGGTAGGCTGAGAAGAAGCAGGCAGGAGGAAAACGGGGACATTAATGGTGGGAAATGTACACTGGTGAAGGAACAGGTGATGGAACATTGCATGACTGAAACCCAATCATGAACAACTTTGTAATGGTGTATCTCACAGTGATTAAATTTAAAAATTAATATATATAGAGATAAATAGATACTTTTATATATATTATATATATATGCATATAAAAGTGCTTTGAGGACAGTGGTTTTCAGATGAAAACAATCATCGCTATTACTATCTCCCAAAGTTTCACCATTTATTTTTGTAAATGCTTTCCTTTCCTCCTACTTCATCTCCTTGTCCCCAATCAACCACTGTCACTATCAGTTAGTTTGCTATTCTAGAATTTTATACAAAGCACTACTGTAGCTGCTGGGTCCCTGCTGGGGTGGTGAGGGAAACTCAACCCACCCTCCTTCAAGGGGCTCCAGTGAGGACAGCCAGGCACAGAGGCAGGAGACTCTGCACTATTCTCTTCTGGGAGCTGGGTTTTATAGTCTCTGGGTCTTGGCCATTGACGGCCCCTTGGAGGAGGGTGGGTTGAGTTTCCCTCCCCACCCTGAGCAGAGCCCCAGCAGCTGAAGACCTCAGGTTCCAGCCACAGCCATGCTTAAGACCACTCTCCACACTTTTGTACGAGCCTCATGCATGAAGGAACCGGCAGAGGAACCCAGGTGTGCGGGACCTGGGGAGTAGATCTCCAAGCCTGCTCGGATTGGGACTGGGTCTCCTCCACCCAGACCCCCCATATTCCAGTATGTAGGCATTACATCCACCAAGTGCCCTCAGTGCCATGTACTTCCATCAATGGTCAAGACCCAGAGACTATAAAATCCAGCTCCTGGAATCATGAAGACATCTTATTATCTAGTTCTTACTCTGGAGAACCTGGCAGTCTTCCAAAAGTATCCTACTCATGCGGCAGAGTCTGGCAAACTCCCCGCGGTGTATTCAGTACGCCAAAAACCAGTAACAGCGATGGGTCTCATTCTCCTGACCCTGATAGGGCCTTGAATATGGCACTTTCTAAAATCTCAGGGCTAGGACGAAGGAGACGTTACTGGTGACTCTTCGAGGAAATCGATGAACAACAGGATGATGGTGATACAGTGATACTAGTATAGCACATAGTTTTTTCTAGCTTCCTTCACCAAGCATAATTATGTTGAGATTTATCCAAATTGTTGTTATTTATTCTTAAAGGGGAAGATAATCTTAAAGCTGAGAAAAAAAGAGATATAATGTGTGCTTTTGGGTCATTTTGGAATGTTTATTTGATGACTTTATTTTCTAGATGGATGCTCCACTTAGTTGTTCAGTATGCTTTGGTTTTGCTCACATAGTTACTTTTTAAATATTTTCCTCAGTATCTGGCCAATAATCTTCCTCAGTAATCTCCAATTAGAGAAACTAGTTTCTGGTTTCTGTTGCCTTTAATTCGTGCAATTCCAATTTTTTTCACTTTGTCTTACTCCAGGAAAATCCCACAGAGATCATTTGTAAGATACCATTTTGAAAAACATTGCCCTAAATAGGTTCTTATTTTCTAAATTTTATATTTTAATCTTTATGCACACAAAGAAAATAAATCTTGAGACACAGCTGTAAGTGGCACTGTTTACCTGTTTTTTCTTCCTTTGCTTCTCAGAATCTTTCCTGAAATGATATTCAGCTGCAGTTATCAATATTTAATTATTATATAATGGGTTCTTAACTAGGGACTTTGTGAAGAACATAAAGAAATTAGTTGACAGTAATTGAACTCTCACATGATTATGAGACTTACGTGTATTTTACTACAAGGTGGTTCAGCAATTATTCTTTTATACAACAGTGGCAGAGTTTTGGAGGAATTCTAGACTAATATTACATTATTTCTTTCAAGATCTCTAATAAAATCCTTATCCCTAGGAAAACAGTGTCCTCTTTGATCTCATCTAGTATTATTTCCCGAATGTTTCCAAATATCTATAGGATGTCAGCTATTCTTTTCCTATGCAGTCTGCTTTGGATCATTCTCTTATATAAGTGCTTTTAATTTTTTTCTTCAGTCACTCTTGGTTTGGGGCATCTACCAGTGTTCCAAGGTCATGTTGACTAATCTAGTGCAATTATGATTGATGAGGATGTTTTTCTTTTCTCCAGATAAAATGCTCTGTCCCTAACAACTTAGTATCTGGAAGGATGCTCTTATGTCCGGATGAGCACTGGTTACTTTTCCTACCTAATATCCTGTCCTTTTAGCAGAACTCTCTGACCTCTCTGAAATGTTTGGCTAGTTATTGAGCTAAGTGTTCCTTAACCTTCAGATTTTCATGTGGAGAGTGCACAGACCTATTAGACTCTCTCCTGAGATTTCACCTTAGTGGAACAACATGTCCACAGAGGTGGTGGGCATGAGTTATTCATTCTTCACTCATCTTTGATATTCTTCAGAAATTCTTAAAACTTCTCATCCTTTGTCCTTCTTAAGAACCACTTGTTCTGATCTTCCTTTTGTTCTAGCATATTATCTGCTGTTCTGTTTGTTTTGTAAATCATTATTATTATGTCTATTTTTAGAATAAGTTTCAGTTGCTTACAACTGTCATCCAAATAAAGCCTGGGAACAACTGAATAGAAATGAGAAACTTTATTTTTTTCCCCACAGTTGTCTTACTTTTATTTTATTTTTTTTAATTTTAAAAAATTAATTTTTTTTTTACTGAATGACCATGGGTACAGTTACAGACTTACAAACTTTTGTGCTTGCATTTCAGTCATACAATGATCAAGTGCCCATCCCTAAAATGAGAAACTTTAATGTTGAAGAAACAACTTGAGTTGGGAAGCTTGATAGGAGCACAGGCTGGACAGCAAGCAGGAAGAGGAGATCTGGTTTTATGCCCATCTGTACCGGGGAGATGTTAATAACTTAAATATATTCAAATAACATATTGGAAAACTCATGAATATTCATAAGGGCGAATAGGAGGCATGTGAAGATAAGGAATGCCATTGTGTATTGGTCATATTTTGGCCATATGAAAAATGGCAGAGAAACATCATCCCGGTGTGTTTTGGAGTCTGGTAATGAAAAGAGAGATGGATGACTCCAAATAATCTCTTTTGACTGATACTGTCTGGCCAGAGGTAGAGGCCCCTATCAGGATAGACGAGTTCCTTTTTTCTTATTAAATTTAGTATTTTTAATTAAATTTATTATTTTTAATTGAATCAGTGTGAGTACAGTTACAAAGCTTTCGCGTTTCTTTTCAGTCCTACAATGTTCCAATTCCTATCCCTCTACCACTGTACATTCCCATTCGCCCCCCAACCCCCATTCCCATTCTGCCTCTATGGCAGGCAATTCTCTCTCTTTCTCTCTTTCAGCCCCCCTTTGGAGATGATGGTTTGCAACATAGATACCATCATGTTTGATCCTTTATATACGTTCAGCTCACATCTCCCATTCAGAGTGATCCTTTCCAACCATCATTGTTATAATGGTCCCTTCTGCCTATCCCTATCCCAATTACCCTCTCTCCCAGTCTTGAGGCAGACTTTTAACCCATGGACCATTCACGCTGTCCCTTATTTATACTATCGTTGGGTGTTAGTTTCATACTATTTTTTTTAAATATTCCACAAATGAGTGCAATCATTCTATGTCTGTCCTTGTCTTTCTTACTGGCTTATTTCACTCAGCATGATACTCTCCATGTCCATCTATTTATAAGCGAATTTCATGACTTCATTTTTTTCCTAACAGCTACATACTATTCATTGTATAGATATACCATAGTTCCTTTAACGAGTCATCTGTTCAACCTGATGTGCCCGTGTCAACGGGCACTCAGGTTGTTTCCAGATTCTGGCTATTGTGAACAGTGCTCCAATGAATATAGAAGTACAGATGTCATTTCTGCTATGTTTTTATAGCAGAAATTGTATGGCTGGGTCATATGGAAGCTCAACTTCTAGTTTTTTGAGGAATACCCATATTGTTTTCCAAAAGGGCAGGACCAGTCGGCATTCCCACCAACAATGAATGAGAGTTCCTTTCTCCCCACATCTGCTCCAGCATTGGTTGTTCTTATTCTTTTTGATGTGTGCCAGTCTATAGAGCTGTTATTTATTTTGTTGTGGTCCCATCAGGGCCCAAAGACTTAATGAGACAACCCCTTGAAACCAGAGGGAATTGGTTTTAGCTTTTCCTAACCCCAGAGTGTTTCTAAGTTTTTGGAAGTAGACTGGGGAAAAAGAGGCAAACTTAAACTGTAATAATTTATAGCAGGTAGAACTTAATCTGGTATAATCCCTCTTCTTTCTGTATATGACTTTTTCTGTCCCTTGCTCCATTTCCTCCAGATGTGAACGACTGCCTCTTAGTCATTTTAGCAAGCAGATTTGCCTTCCTAACCATGGCAAATGAAGGAAGGGCATGTGCTGCCTTGCTGAGGTGACTGTATTGATGAGTCTGTGAAGTGTGTCATCGGGTCCAATATGAGAAGCTGGAGGGTGAATTCCCTCAGATTTTTACCTGATGAAGAGACTGGGGAGTGGGTAGCAAGGAAGCCTGGCAAGAACTTTGGCTCAGCAACTCAAGAGCCCATGTCTAAGACAGTGACACGATTTAGGGGGCAAAGGATGAATGATGAGAACCTTTGATTCTGATAAAAATTCATTTCTACCTATCTGGACTTGGAAGCAGTGAGAAATAAGACTTTAACGTATACTCTTGTAGGCTGAGAAGCAGTACAGCAGATAGGGCTGGTTTACATGCAGTAGACCCCATTTCGATCTTCAGCACCCCAAATAGTCCCTGCAGACTGTCAGGAGTGATCCCTAAGCTCAGAGTCAGGGGTAAACCCTGAGTACTGCTACATGAGGCCCCAAAACCAAAAAACAAAATAGAAGATTCACTATGAACTGGGACATAAAGAGGATATTGACCAGGATCATGGCAGGCAGGAAGATTTTCTGAGACCCTTATCCTAATTTTCTGAGCATCATAAAAACTTAGTGGATTGTAGGAAGACAGTGAAGAGAAAGGAGACCCCCCCAAATCCCAGAGGTTGAAGTTCTTGAAGTCTAGGAATAGAAGCATTAAAAAATATTGCTTTGATGTAAAGAAAAATGAAGAAATCACTTTTATTTTTGCTTGTCTCGGTGTGGAAATTAGATTTGTACCATCTATAAACCATTTAAAAATTAAAACTCATAGATCAATGAGTGTCTGGAGTGCCAATTCTATTCCAAGTATTGGCAAATCTCTCTGACGATAAAGCAAAGACAGACAGGGCCTTGCCTCAATCTTCAAAGAGCCTCAGAGTTGGAGAGAGAAAAATCAAACAATTGGGAGAAAGGGATATCTTTATAAGAGAGAGGCACCAGCAATTTTCAAGAAGAACCAGCATCATGATATTTAATCGTCAAGTCAATGGCCTGGTCAGTGAAGATGATGAAGTCAGTGGTTGTAACATGAAAGGAAAGTTGGAGGGAAAAATGCTCTTTGTTCCAGAAAGTCTCTTCTTGCAGGGTTGATTGTTGTGCAAAAAGGAATTGGTTGTTCCTGCAGTTCATCCCTTCTTGGGGAACCCACGGTTTGCCAGCCTGTAATTTTGACGGTCTCCAGGATGAGGGACAGGCAGACTAGAGGAGCCTGCAGAAATCAAGTAGGCTAATAGTCTGATTAAAAATGTTTCTGCTTAACTTCCTTCTGTCTGCTCATCTACAACCCTTGTCCAGGTCAATATCAGAGGAACTTATGTTTCTTTTCTTTTCTTTTACTTATTTTTTGCTCTTAGGGTCACACCCGGTGATGCATAGGGGTTACTCCTGGCTCACGCACTCAAGAATTACTCCTGGCTGTTCTCAGGGGACCATATGGGATGCTGGGAATTGAACCGGGGTCAGCTGCGTGCAAAGCAAACACCCTACTTGCTGTGCTATTGCTCCAGCCCCTATGTTTCTTTTCAACAGTGAGGCCCAGCCAGCAGACTTGTGTTGGGATTAGTGGAGTCCAGAGTAGCTCTGTGTGTCTGGGACGTGGGTCTCTTCTTTCATCACAAGTCTGTTGGAATACCGTGCTTTAAAAAAATCCCAAGTGGTGCAAGTCCCCATTATGATAGAATCAAGTTGAAGAGGTTGGATGAAGTTCTTTTAAAGACCCACACTGTGATTTGGGGCAGGGATTCAAAGATCATGATATTGCTGAGTTTGTCCGTGGATCTGCTTGGACAGATACCTTGCCTTTACTGCCTGTAAAATGACCAATGTGTAGACAGAGACTTGAGACATGAGACTTGAGACATGTCCAGACCTAGCGTTTTGTTTTGTCAAAACAAAACGCTAGGTCTGGACATGTCTCAAGTGTAGAGAGCATGGGTGTGAGGCTCAGGGTTTGATCCCTGGAATTGCAAGCCCTCTACCCCAGCGCCACTGGGTGTGGTCCTGACAAACCCCCGGCACTGGTAGGAGTAGACCCCATAACAAAAATAAATAAAAAATCAAACATCTAAATATCCTACATGAACACAGTAAGGAATAGTTATTTGCTCTGTGAAAAAACAAAAGGTCATAGAAGAATTAAAATTATAGAATTCATGGTAAAACAAATTTACAGGGCAGTTACCTGTCATTTAGAGGTTAGGTTTAGTTTGTAAAACATGATTTTTTTTTTCACCTTTTAATCTGTCAGCTGTTTTAGTCAGTTTTCAAGGTATCAGTTTTTTTGTATTTTATTTTAGTTTTAAACCTATCAGTAGTATAGAAGGAATTTTATGTTTTCTTGTTCTGCTCCCTTAAAAAAGAACAAATTCTTTCACTTTATCTCCCTTTCCCAGAGAAAATTGTGACGATAATGTGTACATTCTATTTAGCTGATGCTTCAGGTCTGAGATGAACAAAATCCAAATTGTTGCTGTACTCATTAGCAAGGATAAGCTGGGGTTCATTCCTCAGTACGTTCTGGACAGATTTGGGTTCTGGTCCAGGCTTTACCTCTAAATAATTGAGTTCCTTTGTAAAAGTCTTATATTTGTCTAGCATCTGTGTTGGAATGTAACTAGGGGTCATCTAGTGCAACATACTTTGGACAAAGTTATTTTGTCTATAATGGCCATGATCCTGGCTAATGAATATCCAATTTCCTTTTTCTTTGGGTCTTAGTGAATTCATGTGGATGATGAAGGAACTCACTTTACATTTGAATCAGGTCACAGAGTAGGGAGAGAGTAGCTAGAGAAAGAGTACAGGACCCCAAAACCACTCTTGAGATGACATCAACGACCAAGTCCTATATCCAGAGTCTAAGTAAGAGATTTGCAGGAATTCAATTTTATAAATTCCCCCCCTCTCTCTTTCCAGTTTCAAATGCCTGTTGTCAAGAGTGAGGAGAGATTCTGAGCCTCATTTTTCAAGAAAGATGAAGTCGGGATGTGATGTGAGCAAGCGCTTCTCCTTGAGCTAAGTTCCCTGGCTAAGCAGATTCAGGTTCTCCCTTCCCCCTCTCCTCCCCGTTCCCTTCACCCCTTCTTTACACAACAAGCAAACTTCAAGGGCATCTAGTTGGGCCAGGCTGAAATCAGAGGAATGTTTACAGGATTTATCCAAAGAAGAGCCTTGGGTCATTGTCATGGCAATTCAGATTGGCAACACCAGACAGGGTGCAGATGTGGCCCTCTGGGGAAGCTGAGCAAGAGAGTCTCTCCCCTTTCAGTCTCAGCTATCGCCTGGGGCTTGGAGGGGGGGCCGTGGTTCCATTTTTCTAACCAAGTGCAAAGAAAGTGTACTTTAAAGAAAGAAGGACATTTGCAAAAATTCAGTTAAAGAAAACCCCACTCAAAGAAATACTTTAGAATCTTACTTGTAGTGAGAAAAAGACCTTGAAAGGGCTGGCAGGGCTATCTGAGCATCTCTGCATAATTACATTGCTTTTTTGATCTCTGGTGACTTGCTGTTCATTCTCTCTGATTCCTCCTTCCTCCCTGCTGTACTCAGATCTGCAATGTGAGCTTCTCAAGGCTGGGGTGAGGGTGGGGGCTGGGGTGGGGGTGGGACTTCCAATGCATTTCTTGAAGTCATCAATGCCTAGAGTTTTGCCTTGGCACTTAGAGGATTAAACAATTTTTGTTGAGTGAACAAAGAGGATGTTGGAAAGATGTGGAAGGTGACTCCTGGTGGACAAAGGTTCAGTGAAGGTAGGAATAGAGTAGCGAAGAGAGAGGGACCAGCTCAGAAGCCAGGACAAAATACAAAGAGTTAAACAGGTGAGAGAGTGAAGATGTCAGTGCGGAGAGACAGGTCTTAGCCATCGGGCATGGTACTGGCACCATGAAGATCAAGGTCAAGAAAAGTAAATCTAGGATGATAATATGTAGAGAAGTCAAGTTAGTAAGAACTCAGGGACAGGGAGATTTAGCGAAGTATCAGAGTGTCTCTTTGAAAAAGTACAGAATGGTAAAGGCAAGGGCAGATCTGCTACTGGAGGCTTATTCATCTGACCTGGAGAGAGATTCAGATGCTTAGAGTTCGGGACTTGAGTGATAGTAGAGTGGGTAGGGCTCTTGCCTTGAACATGGCCCACCCAGGCTCAATTCCTGGCACCTAACCCCCACCAGGAGTTATTTCTGAACACAGAGCCAGGAGTAAGCCCTGAGCACTGCTGGGTGGGCCCCAGCGCTCCCTGCCCTCTGCCCCAGCAAAAAGGGACTTAGGCACCAGCTTGTGCATGAACGTTTATATATTATATGTAATTGCCCCCAAAGAGAAAATAACCCAAATTTCCACTAACTGATGAATGCTTAAACGGGAAGCGGTCTACCCTTGTAATGAAATACCATTTGGCATACAAAGGATCAAAGAGGGAAATATGCAACAGGGCGGACAGATAGTAGTAATGATTGTATAACTCCATAAAACCCTACCATATATTTTGAATGGGTGAATTATCTGGTATGTGAATTATGTCTGTAATTTTATTTTTTTTCAAATGAGTTAACTCTTGACTCCAGGTCAAGGGGCTTGACCCCAACCTTTGACCCCAGGTTTTGGAAAAGAGGTGAGGGTTCCAGAGAATAAGAATGAGCCAATAGGTTCTTGAAGCAGGTTGCTTATGCTACTATAAAACGGATATGTAGAAATCAATTCATAAGGCCACAAATAGCTGTTTCCTTTTCTCTTTACCCCCAAGTGTGGGTTGGTACCGATGCAGCTTAGGTGGGGACCTTTGATTCTGAGGGTGACCCACAAGCCTCCCCAGCTCCTGCTAGCACAGAGCCAGTGAATGACCTATGCCCTGACTCTTCATCCACGTGACTCAGATTTTCATTAAGCCTCTCTGTCAGGTTCTACCTCTTTATTACAGCCCCGTTAGCTCTAGGACTCAATCTCTGCTGGGGACAGTCGTGAGAGCTGGATACCATTCTCCCTTCCAAATGAGCGTCCCCTTCTGCTCTGATCTCTGATCCTTGGAGTGGGGAACTGTGGTCCCATTCTAATGACAGATTTCCTTAGAGTGCTCTCCTTCCTGCCAGTGCTCCCCCAACACACCAGCTTTCTAGAAAAGAAGGCAAATGAGCAGCAATTGACAGGGCCAGGGCCAGCGCTCCCATCTCAGAGACCCCAGAACAGGCAGTTTTAGTTATTGGATTGCCCCACTTAACCTCACAACACTCATGTGAATTCAAAAGGTTCCCAGCTGTAAAATCTTTCACAGGAAAATGCCCAAGCCAAGAGGCATCTAAGATGGAGTTAAGCCAAAAAACTATATCATTCTAAAAATTCCACTGTGGCTGATTTTAAACTATGGATGCAACACTTATTTGACATACATGCAAGGGCACAGGATAATAGTGAGTGATTCATGTGTAAAGTATACACAGGGTTTTATGACAACAAATTATGCAGCAATGTACTGATAGAGATTAGATTCTAGATTAGTAAAAAATTCAAGTTGATTTGCTAACCTGTCAATTTTTGAAAGTATCTGACCAGGGAAGGTAATATACATTTATGCGGGGCTTAATTATAAAATACTGGACATCTCTTTAGACATTTTTGTCTCATTCCTAATATTAGAATGATAGAAGAACCTAAATCCTAAATTAAAACATGCTATCAATCACATTTTTTTTTGCTTTTTGGGTCACACCTGGTGATGCACAGGGGTTTCTCCTGGCTCTACACTCAGGAGTTACTCCTGGCGGTGCTCAGGGGACCATATGGGATGCTGGGAATTGAACCCAGGTTGGCCGCGTGCAAGGCAAATGCCCTACCCACTGTGCTATCTCTCCAATCCCCCAATCACTTTTCTTAAGTTTTTATCCTCACTTTTTTATGTTTTAAAAATTGAAAACTTTAAAAAAGCACATAAAAAACTTTAGGACATTTTCTCTTTTTTTTTTTTGAAATTGGGTCTTACCTGTAGGTACTTAGATGAACTTACACGAGGTACCAGGGATTGAATGTGTAGCCCTTGCATGATGCATATTCGTCATGTCCCCAGCCCTCAATTCTAGAGCATTTCAACACCCAGGAGAAGCTTCTTGCATATGAATATTTACCCTGAATTCTCTTCACATTGTCCCAATCCATTTCTAGACACTAATCTGCATTACTTTTTCTTAACATTGCATGTAAATGGATTCGCACAATAAGTGCCTTTATGGGATCTGGTCTCTTTCATTTGCATAAAGTTTTTAGGCTACTCTATCTGAGGTCAGGTATTAGCACTTTATTCTTCTTTATTGCCAAATTATATGGTTATTCTCATTTTTCTTATTCAACAGTTTGTGTTTATTTTTCTTAATATAATTTTATTTATTTATTTATTTGCTTTTTGGGTCACACCTGGCGATGCTCAGGGGTTATTCCTGGCTTTGCACTCAGGAATTACTCCTGGCGGAGCTCAGGGGACCATATGGGGTGCTGGGAATTAAACCTGGGTTGGCCACATGCAAGGCAAATGCCCTACCTGCTGTGCTATCTCTCCAGCCCCAATTTTCTTAATATAATTTTAAAGACTATCATTCACTTTTTCTAAGGGCAGCCAGATTTAATTGAGTATACACACCATAACTTTGTTATCCAGGTATCTGTGGGTCAGAAATTGGGCTGATAGACTATTGGCTATTTGAATATTGCTATTGTGAACATAGAGGTACAAATACCTTCTTGAATTATCATTTTTATCTTTTGGATAGATATCCTGGTGTTGTATCATTGATCTGTTATTTTCATGTTTTTTTAAGGAAAGGGTTTCCATGTCATTTTCCTTAGAGACCACACCAATTTACTTTCTACCAATAGGATACCAGAGTTCCCTTTTGTGCACATCTATACCAATAGTTGTTTCCAATCTTTTTGTTTTGTTTTGTTTCTGGCAATGCTGAGGGTTTACTCTTGCTCAGTGATCACTTTTTACAGTTTATAGTGCTTGGAGGGACCATATGTGGAGTCCAGGGGACCATATGCAATGCTCAGAGGATCATATGTGGTCTTGGGATTGAACCAGGATTGCCTGTGTTCGAGGCAAGTGCCTCAGACCCTGTACTATCTCTCCAGTCACTATTTATAATATGTTTTTATACTTATCCTTTTTACTTTTGTTATTGTCATTGCCGTAATGACCAGGGGCTTACTTACATACAGTGCGCTCACACACTTGGTTGTAGCAATGTGTAGAATTCTTGAGTAAAAACCACGTGCCAGGCCCTATCATAATTTCTTTTCAGCCACAATATACTTTTAAACAGTTTTATACAATGTTTATTAACAATGTTTTTTCAATTTCATGGTAGCCCCCGCGGTGAGCGGGTGACTGCTTTTCCTTGTTTGTCTGGCATAGGGCACAGCTGGATTCAGCCTGCAAATCTTCCATTCTGAAGTCTAGGCCTTAGTTGCTCTGCTACCCAACTCAGTTGAGTACATACTTATCAGTCTCTTGAGGGTTCTGGTGGAGAAGTATGAAGAAAGACAACATAGGCCCCAATCCCAAAGAACTTTATCCTGTTAGATAAGGGAGAAGCAGATCACTGTTGATGAAGAGAGTCAGAATCAAATGTGTATATGATGAGTACTTCCATGGCACCGAGGAATGTGAAAATCACCGTTGACTGAAATGATTTGGGAAGATGTTCTGGAAGAGATAGAATTTCAGCAGTGTTTCAATGCATAGTAAGCTTTTTACTTGCCACATAGTTTTTACCCTTTAGGTTTAGATTCTGCTAAGGATTTTGTGAATTGCAGCCTAATAGAATTCTAGTCTTGTTTGTCATTTAAGGAGTTTTGGGAACTTAGAAGTAATTTGAATACAGACTTTATAGGTTACGGTACATTTCTAAAAATGGATATATTTTATTGTTTATCTTTTCTAAAACATGGAAGCAGAAATGTTAGTTATCAATGGCATCTTGTTAATGTAAAAGATAATTCAGAGAAATGCTTTATGATAAAAGTAAAAGGAAGTGCTATTTCATAAGAGAGCAATAACTTAAGGTAACTTTCCATTTCATGTCAGATAACATACACAGTAAATGCTTCTGGCAGTTGGACTGGGCTCTACTATTTTCAACCACATGAGTTCTTTCCTTAAATCTCACCTTTTAAAAACTACTATCTTGTTTTTTTTAAAAAGTATATATATAATGTTGTTTTCAGATTATAACTCAGATTCCATTTTTTCTGCAGAAAATAAAATATACACCTATTACTAAATTTTAGGGGCTGAATCAGTAACACAGTGGGTAGGGTGTTTGCTTTGCACGTGACCAACCAGGTTAGATTCCTCCATCCCTCTCGGAGAGCCTGGCAAGCTACTGAGAGTATCCCGCCCGCACGGCAGAGCCTGGCAAGCTCCCCATGGCATATTCAATATGCCAAAAACAATAACAATAAGTCTCACAATAGAGACGTTACTGGTGCCTGCTTGAGCAAATTGATGAGCAACAGGAGGATGGTGCTACAGTGCTATTGTGGTAATGGGGATCCCACATAACATTCCTGTTACTCTTGGCTCATGTAAAGTGAGACTTGGAATAAAACTTGTGACCTTATTATTGCAGGCAATTAGATGCTTTTGCCACCCAGCTATCCTGGGATTTATTCAATTCTTCTTATAGAGACTATTCTCACAAGTGTGAAGTGATAATCTCTTTGTGATTTCCATTTTCATTTTCCTAATAATTTATGATGTTGAACAGCTTTTTGTGTATGAGTCTTCTTTCTGTATTCTTTGGAAAAGTTTCCATTCAGATATTTTGCCTAGGTTTTTGATTGGGTTGTTTGCTTTTATAAAATTGTTGTGTGAGTTCTGTATATATTTTGAGTAGGGTCTGCAAATGTCTTCTACCAATTATTTATTTGACTTTTATTTTTTATAGAAGTTCCTTTTTCACTTTTTAAATTTGGTGTAGTCCTACCTTTCATTTTCCCTTGCTTTTGTTTCCCTTGCCAATGGAATTGAGTCTCTAAATACACCTCTGATGCTGAGGGTCTAGCATACATAGCTTACATTAAGTTTACTTTGTATTTTATGGTTTCTGGTCGAATATTAAAGTCTTTAATCCATATCGAGTTAAATTTTGTGTTTGATGTCGTAGTGACCAAATTTCCTTTTTTTGGGGTAGGGGAGGAGGGATTATGGCTGTTGTTTTTCTATTACCTTTTGTTAAAGAAACTTTCCTTTCTCCATTGTGTGGACTTGTCTCCTCTTTTGTAGATTGGATGCACACTTTTATGTGTACATATTTATGAGCTCTCTATTGTACTACATTAAGCTGTGTGCCTGTTTTTGCTCTTATGCTGTACTGTTTAAATTACTGTTGCTTTATGATATAATTTGAAGTCAGAGAGCATGATGTTCCATTGCTTTTCTTTTCTCTCAGAATTGCTTTGGGGATCTTCTGTGTTTCTTTATACATTTTAGAATTGTTTATTTCTTTGAAGGTTTGTCATTGGTTTTTTTGATAATGATTACATTAAATCTGTAGATTGCTTTATGTGAAATGAGCATTTTAGAAGTGTTAATTCTTTAGGGCCAGAAACCTCTGATGCCTTTCCATTATATTGTGCCTTCTATTTCCCTTTAGTAATAGAACTGAAAGAATTATAGTAATAGTTTTTAGTGTATAGATATTTCATCTCCTTTGTTAGATTTAATCTCAAGTGTTTTATCTTTTTAATGCAATTGTAAACAGAATTGTTTTAATACACCTTTCTCCCAGTTCATTGTTGTGAATAGAAGTGCAATATATTTATGTGCATTGATTTTTTTTTAGCCTGAACTCTACTGAGCTTATTCATTAGGCCGAGTAGTTTTTTTGGTTTTGTAATAAGTTTTCAGGGCTTTGTATGCATATAAAATGTCATGTGTAAGTATGAATTGTTTTGATTTTTTTCCAATTTAGATTTATTTTGTATCTCTTTTCTTATCTAACTTCTTAAGTGAGAATTTTCAAAACTGTTGAATAAATTGTGGTGAGAATAGACTTTGATTTCTTGTGCCTGTTCTTAAGGAAAACCTTTCAGTTTTCCACCATTGTGTATAATGTTGGCTGTGGGATAGTGAAATATGGCCTTAATAATAATTACTTTAAAATATTTTATTCTGATCTTATTTTTTTACGTAGTTTAATGTATTTTAATAGCAAACTTACAGAAGCAGCACAGAAAGCAAATATTAAAGACATGTACTTGCATGTAGGTAAATTCAGTCAGAAAAGTATAGTGAGTGGATGGAATCGACTGTATGATAAAAATGCTACAAACATCATTTAGTTGGCATCAATAAGAAATTTAGTTGTTTTTAAAAAATCCAAATGCTGATGTTGTCCAGAAAAATTTAACAGGCTTATTTATGATTGTTATGAAGTTGAACTACTGACATTTGTTCCCTGAAACCTTTTGACTTCCATTAATGCTTTATGGCTCCACACTTACATTAAAAATTCACACAGAAATAAAATTCACCCACAAATAAGAATGGAAAAAATGCCAATACCTGATTTCTGTCCCTTGTTTTTCCACTTAAAATCATATATTTAGGTACCTTTGACTTCATAGGGGGAAAAAGAACCCTAAAGTTCAGAACTACCAATAACAAGAAGAAGAGAAAACAGAAAAGATTTTTTTTAAGAATGAGATGTTTCTGATATCCTTTCAGTACCTGTATTGCAAATCATAATGTCCAAACGGAAAGAGAGAGAAAGAAGAAAAGTGCCTGCCATAGAGGCGGGCTGGGGTGGGCCTGGGTAACGGAACGGAGGACATTAGTGGTGGGATTTGTGCATAAGAGAAGGGACAGTGTTAGACTGTATGCACTGTATGACTGCAATCCAACTATGAATAAATTTGTGACTGGGTATCTCACAGTGATTCAATTAAAATATATTTTTAAAAAAGAGCCAACTACAAAATATTAAAAAAAGAAGGAAACGTTTCTCATCATAGTGGATTCTCCTGCACATTCTCCACATCCTCAGCTTGCTAGCTGGGTGTCTTTTGGCATACTTGTTACACGTTTTGCATGAATAATGCACAGGTAGGTATTTTCAAAAACAACAACCAGACAGACCTCGCTTGACTCCTGCGAAGCACCAATAGCTCTTCTCTGGGAGTACAAATCTGACTTACGTCCTGAGCATTTCTCGCACCAGACGCAGGAAGGGAAGTTTGCGAATCAGTTCGGTGAGCCTCTGCTGTCCCCTCTCCCGTTTTGCCACTGTACCACGCCGGTTCACGGTGAGACTTCTTCATCCCTCCGCTAGGAGGCGCACTCGGGAGAGGGGCTTTTGTAGCCAGTTGTATTCCAGGTGCGTTGCCACCTGTGGGTTTCTGGGCTGTGTACTTTGTACCAGCCAAGGCAGAGTGAGGAGAGCGAGATGCAGCCCGGGAGCGGCTGTGAACACAACTCTTACTGAGTTTCTTAAAACCATAAATGGATGGTTCTTGTCAAAAGCTCTTTCAGAATGTATGAATATGGTCATATTATTTTTTATGTATCTTTTTGATTTGGTATATTGCAGTGTGTGTGTGTGTGTGTGTGTGTGTGTGTGTGTGTGTGTCTGTAACCATCCTAGGATCCCTGGGATGAATCCTACTTCAACATAATAAATTATTCTCTTGGATTTGACTTACTAAGATTATGTTGTTGAATTTTGTATCAGTGCCAGAGATAATAATAAAGTGTTTTTCTTTTTCTTTGACCTCCTAAGTGGTGCTCAGTGACCTTGGGACCACTCCCAGCAGTGATTCTTAGCTAACTGCACCTGAGATTCTATGTGAGGGCTGCTCCCTGTAGTAGTACTCTGGCCCTGAAGTGCTCTTGATTACTTGGGTCATTCTGGTGTTACTTGGGAATGGGGGTTCTTCTTCCTGATGGACTTAAAGTCAGAAATCTTGTGACTTAATATAGGAGTTTCATGAGTGAATGGAATGGTCTAGTAATTAAGAATAACAGCCTTGGGTTCAGAGGGACAAGAGTTCTACCATTTGCTAATTGCATAACTTCTCTATGTCTTCATTTCCTTATCCACCAAATGGATGTTTATTCATCTCTTAAATTTTATCTCATATGATTATGGAATCACTGAACTGTGCCAGATCCGTGAGTATATAGCAGAAGTTGCTGTATAATTAATGATGACTAGGATAATGATTCACTTTCTCATGGTCATTATTTGACATAGGATCCAGCAAATTTTGGAGAATATGGTATGGACTTTTTAGCCTGGATGTAAAAGGGGAAAAAGGGAAAAAAAACCCCAGGAAAAATAAGAAAAAGCTATTGTCAGGTTTGTGTGGATGTGCATGGAAATATGAGCTCCTTGCATTTGCATTTGATTTAATTCTGCTATTGGAAGAAATGCTAATGAGGATGATTAAATGGCAATGTTTAATCCTGCAATTTAAGAGGGAAAGAAGTCATTAGCAAGTTGATTATTATTATTAGTACTCAAGGTAAGAGGCTCATTTGTAGCATCTGATTAAAAATAAATGTCCAAGTAAAACACTGGCTTTAAATTAACGAAAGTTGAGCCCCAAAGATGGTAATTTGTGGTACCACAATAAGATTAAGGTGATTAAGTTATTGGTGATATTTGAACAAGATTATGTGTTTGTTTTATCTATAAATAATTATGGGGAGTAGAGGTTTTTAAATTTAATTCAGTAAAGGCCCTCCCGTTGATCGTCGATTTGCTCGAGCGGGCCCAGTAACGTCTCCATTGGAGACTTTGTTGTTACTGTGTCTGGCATATAAAGCACCTGTCTGGTAAACAGGAGATCCTGGGTTCGAATCCCAGCGGTGCCTTAATTCAGTAAAAATCTTTTAATTTTTATACCTGAATAAATAGATGTCTTCCCTCACTTTATTTAAACACTAGGGTTTACAAGGTTATCCATGATGATTTATTACAGGCATTCACTATTCCATCCAGTCCCACCACTACTGTCACCTTCCCTCCACCATTGTCTCCATTTTCCCAACCACCCCTTAAGCCTTTCCTATAAAAGGTTTCACAATAATTTATTTTACATTGATTGTTACCATTAAATGAATAATGGAATGATCACAATCACAAATCACAAATCATCCTGTTTATCGTCGATTGCCTCGAGCAGGCCCCAGTAACGTCTCCTTCATCCTAGCCCTGAGATTATATTCAAGGCTCTTTAGGAGAATGAGACCCATCATTGTTACTGGTATTTGGCATATTGGGTACGACACAGGGAGTTTGCCAGACTCTGCCGTGTGGGCAGGCTACATTCGGTAGCCTGCCAGTTTGTCCAAAGTAGGAATGAGATAATAAGATGTCATAATTCACGGCCGCGCGGTTCCGGGAGCTGGTTTTTATAGTCTCTGAGTCTTGGCCATTGATGGGATTACACGGCGCCAGGGGGCCAGTTGGTGGGTGTGACCCCCGCCTACTGGAATTTGGAGGATCTGGGTGGAGGATGCTCGGCCCAAACCCGAGTAGGCTTGGAGATCTTGGCCCTGGAACCCGCGTGACTTTGTCCCTCTGCCAGTACCTTCATGTGTGCGGAGAGTGGTCTCAGCATGGTGGTGGCTGGTCCTGGAGGTCTTTGGCTGCCGGAGCCCTGGTCGGGGCGGGGAGGAAAGTTCAACCCGCTCCCCTCCAAGGGGCCCCAGCGGCGAGGACAGTCAGGTGCGGGGCAGGAGACTGCACTGTTCTAAGAAGAAGAACAGTGCATAGAATGATCAAAATACTAAAAAAATCATGAAAGTTGTTGTGTGTCACCATGGGGACATTAAATCCTTGTTTGAGCTTTTACTAAGGTATTGTAAATTAAATTACTGGAATTTAAATTTAAATTTAATTTAAATGTCTGAGTTCATCATGTCAACCAAAACCTTCCATGGTAACTCACAATTCCAAAAGGCTGAATCTAAACGTTGGACATGGGAGTCTCCCGATGGACGGTTCCACAATGAAATAGACCACATCATATTCAATCGGCGGTTTTGCCTAACCGATGTTGCTGTTGTCCCAAAATTCCAAACGGGATCAGACCACCGTCTTCTTCGTGCAAAATTCTACCTCACAGAACGAGGAGAAAAAAATGCAAGGTTTAAGAAGAGGACTCCCAGAACAACCACCAACTGGGAACTCTTTGGCTCTGTTGCGGCAACATGGGAAGATGCCGTCATTGACAACATTGATGAGGAATACGATCGAATGATTCAGCACCTCCATGATTGTGCAAGGAATGCCAAGAGAGAGATAACCACAAAAAACCGTCTTTCTTCGAACACTCTTGAACTTATTCGCCAACGTGGCTTGGCACGTGCCTCAGGCAACCACAAGCAAACGTCCGAACTGGCAAAACAGTGCAGAAAAGCCATCAAGGATGACCTCAAAAACAGGAGAGCAGCAGTACTGGTAGATGCAGCAGAAGCTGGGAAAAACATTCGTAATGCCCACCTGTCCTTCACCAACTACAAAACCAAGATGACTGCCCTCCGACATCATGATGGATCTATCACATCTTCCAGAAGGGCAATGGAGAAGATTATTCATGACTTCTACTCAGATCTCTTTAATAGCCACATTCACTTGCCCACATACCACATACCACATGATGGATATGTCGTTCCCAATGTTCTCCCTTCCGAAATCCAACATGCCATCTCGTCGGTAAAGAAACAAAAAGCACCTGGCCCAGACAAGATCAGACCTGAACACCTGAAGAACTTACCATCAGTACTCATCAATACATTGGCTCGACTCTTCACACGCTACCTGTCTGAATGCAAGGTTCCATCCCAATGGAAAACCAGCAAGACTGTACTACTATACAAGAAAGGAGACATCCACGACATTGGCAACTATCGCCCAATCTGCCTATTGTCTGTCATCTACAAACTATTCACTCGAGTCATCCTGAATAGGATTAGCAGAACACTAGATGAAGGACAACCATGTGAACAAGCTGGATTCCGAAAAGGATTCAGTACCATTGACCATATCCACACAATAACCAAGCTCATTGAGGTATCTTGGGAGTTCAAGATGCCGCTCTGTCTAACGTTCATTGATTTAAAGAAGGCCTTTGATTTTGTTGAGACGGAAGCGGTCATGGAAGCCCTAGCCAATCAGGGAGTACAAACTCAATACATCAGGATCCTTCGTGAGCTCTATTGCCGATTCACTACCAAGATCTCACCATTCTACAAAGATGTAATCATCCATATCAAGAGAGGGGTTCGGCAGGGTGATACCATTTCACCAAAACTCTTCAGGGCCACCCTCGAGAACATCATGCGACGACTAGAATGGGAAAACATGGGAGTGAAGATAGATGGTCGGCAACTACACCACCTCCGCTTTGCTGATGACATCGTTCTAATAACACCAAACATCAGCCAAGCGGCACAAATGCTGGCGGACTTTGACCGTGAGTGTGGAAAGGTAGGACTACAGCTGAATCTTACGAAGACAATGTTTATGAGAAACAGCCTTGTTCCTGACGCTCCATTCGCTCTCAACGGAACCACCATCTCCGAATGCAACAGTTATACATACCTAGGTCGAGAAATCAACATGATGAATGACCTGGCACCTGAGTTGCGCAGGAGGAAGAGAGCGGCTTGGAATGCCTTCAAGAGCATTGAAGAAATAACTAAAAGGACAAAGAACCTCCAGCTACGAGCACATCTCTTTGATTCCACTATTCTTCCTGCATTAACATATGCCTCAGAGACCTGGACCCTACGAAAACAGGATGAGAACGCTATTCGGGTCTCTCAAAGAGGAATCGAAAGAACTATGCTTGGAATATCACGATTCACTCAAATGAGAGATAGAATCCGGAGTTCTGATCTTCGTCAACGCTCAAGAATCAGGGACGCTGTCTCATTTGCCAAGACATCAAAAATCAGATGGGCTGGACACGTAATGAGGTTTACAGACAACCGCTGGACTAGAGCCATTACTGATTGGATTCCACGAGACATCAAAAGATCACGTGGACGGCCACCTATAAGATGGTCAGACTTCTTCGTCAAGACCCTAAATAATCGGTTTGAGGCTCTACATGTTCCTAAAACGAACAGATACCATTGGGCTATGCTAGCACGCAACCGGGATGAATGGAGACGTTACTGGCACCCGCTCGAATAAATCGATGAATAACGGGGATTAAGTGATTAAGTGATAAGTGATTGTAAATTAAGCCTTCTGTGTTAATGTTTTTTTTTTCTTTTTGGGTCATTCCCAGCGATGCATAGGGTTACTCCTGACTTTGCACTCAGGAATTACTTCTGATGGTGCTTGGGGGACCATATGGGATGCTGGCAATTGAACTTGGGTCAGCCACGTGCAAGGCAAATGCCCTACCAGCTGTGCTATCGTTCCAGCCCCCATGTTAATGTTCTTGTTAGTTGGGATTGGTTGACTTCTATGTTACGTTCCCACCAAATCTGGTGTGCTCCTGCTGGGATGTTAATATTGATGTCAGCCCCATCCTCCAGAAAATCCAGAATAGTTAAGTGGGTAGTTGGGCTGAGGGATGGTGACAGCTGCTGGGGTGTGAGTGCTTTGGTAGGGCGGGAACTTGGCCCATACCCTTCCTTACCTCTCCCCAGAGGTCTCAGCTGGGACTGCATTTCCCAGAAATTTTTGCACCTAGTTGATCTCTTCCGATGTTTGTTTTCGAGTCGATATCTATATGTGAGTCTCTATAGCAGCATAGGTAGAACAGCTTGCATGGCAGTGGTATGGTGGGTCTAGAAGTCTTATTGAACAAGCTATATTCCTCTTGTGATGGTTACATAGATTTTTTTTTCTTTTTGGCTACACCCAGCCATGCTCAGGCCTTACTCTGTGTTCAGGGGACCATATGGGATATTGGGGATCAAACCCAGGTTGGCCACATGGAAAGTAAGTGCCTTAACTGCTGTACTATTACTCTGGCATGGGTCATATTAAACAAATTATAATAGATTTAATAGAAAAAAACCAAGATTCCTTTGAATGAGGATACCATAAGTCAATCTTCAATGGCTTATAGTTTCATGTAAGATTAAATTTATATAGAATAAATCTTCCTCATAGGGTTAAGTCCTCAGCATCAAGTACACAGAAGGGAGCAGATTCCATAGGACACTTGAGCTCTGGGTGGAAGCATACTGCTTTTGTTTGGACTATGTTGCCCTTTCCTCACCTGAGGAGACATTAAACTCATTAGCACTAGTGTACTCTGCTTTCTGAAAGTTCCCCCAGCACAAAAACACTAATTCAGAAGGATATATGCATACCTCTGTTGGTGCGTACTATGATAGTGAAGATCTGGGAACAAACCCAAATGTCCAACCACAGGTGAACGGATCAAGCATCTGTCGTGCATATACATATACGTGTATCTGTTTGCATATATGTATTTACACACACGCAACACACAATGGAATACTATGCAGCTGTAAGAAAAGGTGAGGTCATGCAATTCACCTGGATGGAAGCAGAGGGTATCATGCTGAGTGAAGGCAGTCAGAAGGGAGGGACAGATACAAAATGATCTCTATTAAATGCGGGATGAAGACAAACAGAATAAGGGAGCAACAAAAGGCCAAAGGCAATTGAACTGGAGATCGGGTCTACAGAGACACGATTATGAGCAGCGGAGTAGTGGGAGAGGGTTTTGGGACATCGGTGCAGGAAGCAGGCTCTCCACAGGTGCAGGTGTTGGTAGAATGATGTATGCATGAAACTGTCATTAACTGTTGTAAATCACAATACCTCAATAAAGGTGGGGGATAAAAAAATTAAGCATTTTTCGGAGAATAAAATGTTTGCAAGCTCTTTTCTTAAATTTTCTATCTGGTGGATCTTTGGAAAGAGCTTCCAAGTGGACTCCAGTTTTCATGCCTCCATTGCTCCCTTTCTAGTGCCTTTTCTTTTACTTCCTGTAAAAAGGTGACCAGGTGATTCCAGTATCTTACCTCCTTCCCACCTCCCTCCCACCCCTCAGCACCTCTTTAGCCCTGCCCATCTCTGTTTCTGTGAGTTAGACATTTTCAGATTCTACATATGAGTGAGATCATATAGTATTTGCCTTTTTCTGTCTCATTTACTTCCCTTAGCATCAAGTCCTTCTGGACCATCTATGGTACTACAGTAACAGAATTTTCTTTTCTTGTTATACCTGAATAATATTCCATATAGATAAATGCATGACTGTTTATACACACACACACACACACATATATATATATATACCACATTTAAAAATCATTTCATCTAATAACAACTACTTAGTATCATGTGTTATTTTGCGGAGGGGTGGGGGACTTACTTGGGTCATACTTGGTGATCTCAGTGGTTACTTCTGGTTCTGCACTCAGAAATTACCACTGTGTGCTTGGTGGGGTGTCATATGGGATGCCAGGGATCAAACCCGGGTCTGTGGCATGCAAGGCAAGTGACCTCCTCACTGTGCCATCTCTCTGACCCCAATTGTCATCATGTGTTAGCTGGTATAAATGATGCTTCAGGGAACATGGAGGCACAAATGTACCTATATCTTTGATTTCATTTGCTGCATATATTTGTCCAGAAATGAAATTGCTAAATCTTTTGGTAGTGTATTTTAAATTACTTGAGGGACTTTTATAGTATTTCCCAGAATGGCTTTACTAATTTATATTCTAATTATCAATGTATGCATTTTCCCCTCTGCATTCACATCAGCTTTTGTTATTTTTTCATTTTATAAAAATTATATTTGATATTTTAAACAGGTATGAGATGATTTATCATCATAGTTTTGATTTTCATTTCCTGATCATTGGTGATGTTGAGCTATTTTTAATATAACATGGACATTTGTATACATTCTTTGAAAAAATATCTTTAAAGACCATTGCCCATTTAAAAATTTGGATATAATTATTAACTATGCATTGCTTGAATTCTTTACATATTTTGGAGATGAACTTCATATCAGATATGTGATTTGCAAGTATTTCTCTTATACTACTGGTTGCCTTTTCATTTTGTTGTTATGTTCGCTGTACTTCTGAGTTGGATGTGGTCATGCATATTTGTTTTTTCTTTTCTTGTGTTTTTGGCTTCATATAGAAAACTGTTGCCCAAACCAATGTCATATAGATTTCCTCCTATGTTCTAAGATTGTTATAATTTCTAAGTCTTATATCTATGCCTTCCATCCGTTTCAAGTTCATTTTGATGGTTGGGTCCAGCCGATCTACCCATTTTCAGTGTTTTCTTGTTGTCCTTTGTTACATTTACTCCCTTTCTGCAAACTTTGAGACCTCAGAAAGTCTCAAAAATTCACTTAACCTCTTCCCTCTAATGTAAAATAGAATTATATTAATTATCTTCTAATTTGTGAGGATTAAATCTATTAATTCTACATAAAATGTGTTATGTCTAGCACAGCACTAAAATACAATACTTAAGCAATAATTGTTGCTGAACTATTATTTATTTTTGTTGTTGTTTGTTTGTATTTTGGGCCATACCCAACTATGGGCAGAGGTTACTCCTGGTGGGTTCAGGGAACCATATGCAATGTTAGGAACTGAACCCAGGCCAGCCATGCGCAAGGCAAGTGCTTTAACCACCATACTCTCTCTCTCTGGCCCCTCAACTCTTAGATTCTGAGAGCAGAGTAGTTGGAGACCTGAGGGTGAAGGGGACTTACAGGTGGGTGAAAAGGGTAGAGGGATTGATCGGATGGTAGTTGATGGTCAATAGGTGGTCAGTGGTGTGTGTGGTGTGGTGTATATAATTGTGTAGAAAATGTCATCTGAAACTTACACGGCATTATAAAGCAACATTATTTCAAACATTTGTTTATTTCCTTTCTGTTTTCCCCCTTTAAAAACTTGCTTTTACAACAGTCTTCCAAGTCTAAGAATGTCTAGTGAGTTACCTTTTGACTCAGCAAGGGCTTCCCAAATGTGGCTGTTTTGTCTTAACAAACTTCTGTTAAGGATCCTGGACCTTTTTTTTTATTTTTTTATTATTTTTTTTTATATAATTTATTTCTTTATTGAATCACTGTGGGAAAAGTTACAGAGCTTTCGGGTTTAGGTCTCAGTCATATAAATATCAAACACGTTTCCCTTTACCAATACTTATTTTTAACCGCGAACCCCAATAGAACCCCACCTCCCACCCCTCCCAATTCCTGTGAAGCAGATGAGTTCTAGTTAATACTCTATCTACTTTGACTAGATACATTGTTTCGATAGAAGATGCACCATTATTGTTTAGAGTTTACGACTCCCCCCTCCCCAATCAGACATGTTGAAACAGCGTTGTGAAATGATTTGCTTTCTACAGCTGGGTTTAAGAATAAAATGATGTTTTGGATTGGATTTGGATTTGGATTGGTTTTGGATTTCTGCTATTTTACTTATTAACCCTGGAAGTATTTCTATTAAAAGTTAGATAGTTAAGAGATTGGTTTCTGTGCTCTGGAGTTGTGGCCGTGCCGGAGAGCCGCTCGTGGGGGGCAGTGGTGACCTCGGTCGGGCATGAAGGACGGCCCAGAACGCCCCCCTTCCATGAGGTCCCTGCCGCCCTCACCCCGGCTCAGACCTGCTGCCCACAAGGCTCCCGTGCGGCTGCCATCTTTCGATCCTGGACCTTTTAATAAAATAATTTTAAATGTCCTGTTTGTGGTGAGAGGCACTGTGGCAAGTGAAGGATTTTGTTGGCGGCTATTTTAGCTCCAGCAGAGAGAGCACTGTACACAGAGCCCAGGGAATTCAGGAGACAAGACCTTAGAAGCCAGAGATTATGGGAAGGGATGGCCACCTAGCACAGGGATTCAGCCTTCTGGATTCCTTGATGTCCTTTATTCAAAAAAGCCAAAACAGCAAAACAGTGACTCTTTTGAGTAGAGGAGCTGGCATTTTATCTCCACCTTGTTGGTACAGTACCATGAAGCCCAGAGATATCAAAGCAGAGCATCTTGGGCTGAGTTTTCTGGTTCCTCTTTCTATAAGTACTGTAGCATTGTCTTCTTCAACACACACACACACACACACACACACACACACACACACACACCTTGGATGGAGCTTTCTGGTTCCTCTTTCTATAACTACTGTAGCACTGTCTTCCTCAACACACACACACACACATACACACACACACATTTTATCACTCCCTAGTTATGTGCACCATCTCCTGTACCTGCCTTGTATGCGGGAGGTCTGCTGATTTCCATTTAGAGATGAGGAACACCCCCTCCCTCTGCCCCTCAGCCCCCCAGATTTTTTTCCAGGAACCTGAAATTCTTAAGCCACTGGGAAGCAGAGGTTCCAGAAAGCTCTCTCAGCCAGGACAGCAGAGAGACAAGGAAGAAGCCCTGCTTCTCGGCTCCCATTTATTTCTTACCCGAGGCTTCACT
This sequence comes from Sorex fumeus, assembly GCF_029834395.1. Lineage (NCBI taxonomy): Eukaryota > Metazoa > Chordata > Mammalia > Eulipotyphla > Soricidae > Sorex > Sorex fumeus. The sequence continues at coordinate 3,025,812 of NW_026606060.1, read as the reverse complement.
GTCTGCAGCTTAGCCACTTTCCAGAGTCAGCGTTTAGTAATGGTTGTAAAAACGCAAACAATTTAGCACACACCACTTTGAACTGTAAACTCTGGTAAATAGGATCAGGGGGGAGATTTAAGTGGAGAGGACACTGGCTATAAAGACTTAACAGAATTCATTAGGCTCCACAGATAAAGCAGATAAAAGATCCATAATCACACACAGGAAGTGAGAGGAAAATTCTAAATCATTAAGATACAAATGAGGTCCTGCCACAACTCATTAATCAGAGCATCCTCAGGGCCCGAGTGGGAGGATTCCGAGGAAGCCCAAAGCTGAGGGGGAGGCCTCTGAGGCCGCCATTTTAGAGGACAGCGGAGCCCACTGGCCACGTGGATGTGCCAGAGACTGAGTGTCGTTTACAGGCCCATTGCTCCTCCGAGCTCTTGTTCCTGCTTTCACTCACTCAGACTGGCTTCCTTGCTCTTTCAGCGTTTGTTCCTACACTTTCTCTTCTCAGCTTTCCTCCTATTTTTTCCCCTAAAAAGTCCTCGCTCTTTTTCTTTTCTTTCCAACTGCCTCTGCTTTTACTTACTCTCTTTACTATCTCCCTACATTTTTTCACCTTCAAACTGTCCTATGGCTTGTCCTTTGCTCAGGGATTAACTCCTGGCTTTGCACTCGGGAATCACTCCTGGCAGTGCTTGGGGTGCCAAGGATCGAACCCTGGTCAGCCAGTTGCAAGGCCAGCACCTTCCCCGCTGTGCTCTCTCTCTGGTCCAGGACTTGGCTTCCTTCTTGTCCTCACCCTCATCTCCCACTGTCCTCCAGACTCTCCTCCTAGGGTTCAGGCTTTCCCCTGGGGCTGTGTGCTGCCTAGGGATGGGTGAGCATTCACACCCTGTCTGGTGGCTATTTCTCTCCAGGCTTGGAGAGAAACAGACAGGTGCAGTGGGAAATAACCAGTTAGTTTGGTTCTACCTTGTTTGCTTTTATCATTAAATCAGATGTCCTGGGATTCCTAAATAAAATTCAAACATAACTATATTGAAACATATCTCACTTCTTCTTGCAAATTGAAAGGGACACAATTAAAATAAAAAAGAATTTTATTGATTATAAAATGTGAGCCTTTTCTTATGGATGAGGACAGATTTTTCTTTTCTGAAGAGAACACCTGTGTGTGTGTGTGTGTGTGTGTGTGTGTGTGTGTGTGTGTGTGCTCACGTGCGCGCCTGTTTCCCCTTCTCTTCTTTTCCCTGACCTTCCCTCAAAAGAGATGTTATCTATGATCAGGCTTTAAGTAATATCTTATTATAATTTTTTATAGTTTTAAAAATAATTTTAAGTGGAAACAAAGAGCTGAAAAAATATTTCAGAGTGATACTGTCATTTCAGTAAATCAAAAAGGAGGGAGAATAGTGTGATTTGATCAAGAGGAAATGTCCTGGAGAAGAAGCTGTGTGTGTGTGTGTGTGTGTGTGTGTGTGTGTGTGTGTGTGTTATTTCTGCAGTGTCTTGAAGCTCCATTGCTATCTCATGAGTTTTCTACAATTGCTGTGAGACTGTGTGAGAAATATCTGCACCCCTCTCATAGAGAGGCCCGAGTTTTCCCCTCACACATTCAGCCACAGTAAAAAGCAATCTTTTCCTACACCAGGGGTCTGCAATTTGAACACTGTAATGATTAGTGATTTCATCTTGATGTAGTTGACCCCCTGCTCATTTTTATATATTAAATGTTAAAACAGAAAGAGACTTGTGTGTGCAGGTTGATTGATATTCCAAGAGGAACGTTCATGCAGATAAATCGTGTTGAGAAAATCCAGGGTTCTGGGAAATTCAGGATAAAAGGGAGAGAGAAAGAGAGAAAGAAAAAGAAAATAATGATAACCAAAAGATGCCCCAAAGTCTTTCTGATTGTGAGGCATGTTTATCTGCTTCCCTGGTGGCCTGATGAGTGGTGCTTTCTTTAATGTGGTTCATCTCCTCCCAATTGCCATGTTTTCTTCTCTTACTTGCCCTCCCCCGGCTTCTGTTTCTTTGTCTCCCCCCTCCTTCTTTCCCTCTTTTCTTCTTTTCAAAAAAAAAAAAGCCATAAAATGTCTTCCAGAGAAAGAGACAGAGTTTATAATGGCGTGGTTGTCATGGAAACACAGATTTCCCAGAACTTTACACTTGCAAGGCAGACCTGGACCGGATCCTTCTCGGGTTACACACCCAAAGGATTCTGGGGTTTCTGAACAGAAGAAAGGAGAGAGAACGGCCCCTTAGGAGTAGGTATGTGTCCACAGACAAAGGCTGGGAAAATGTCATTTAAACACTTGTTTCTTCTGTTTCACACCATCCATGCTTTCATTTGCTGCTAGTATAAATGAATGTGGCTGGGAGAATAAGAAGTAGAAAAATAGGAATAGTTCTAAAGGTTTATTTTTTTTTCTGAGGGTTTCCTGCTTTTTTTTCTTTTAATGAAATATGGTTCATGCTTCCGAGACAAGACACAACTTAAATTTTTGCCAACACTCTTTTAGCAAATGCTACAGAGTTGCTATTTTAGGAAAACAAAAAAAGCTTCAGCTTTATAGATGCCCAAATCACCTTTGTTCTCCCAAATCAATAGTATCATATTTTATAAAGCACATCAAATCATGTGGAAATGTCATCTCGGCTGAGTATTTTAGCCTGCGTGTGTCATCATTTCCGGGTTCTCTGGCCCCCAGCGTTCTTCTCTATTATCACAGCCCCGTGCAGGGTCCAGGGCCTTCCTCCACTCCTTGGAGACCGGCCTCTCTGGAGGTTTTCTGGGTGAGGCCAGAGAAAGGGAAGACTCAAGGTAGTAACACAATTCACTAAAGGTTCGATTACTCACACAGACAGCCTTTACTTTTTCTTTTTTTAAAAATTTTATTTTATTGAATCACCGTGAGATAGTTATAAACTTTCATGTTTGAGTTACAATCACACAATGATCAAACACCCATCCCTCTACCAGTGCACATTCCCACCAATATCCCTAGTATATCCCCCCTTTTCCCACCCGCCCCCTGCCTCCATGGCAGACATGATTCCTCTCTACTTTTGGGTATTATGGTTTGCAATACAGATACTGAGAGGTTATCATGTTTGTTCTATTATCTACTTTCAGCACACATCTCCCATCCAGACTTATTTCTCCAACCATAATTTTCTTAGTGATCCCCTCTCTATGACAGCTGCCTTCCCCCCACTGCTCATGAGGCAGGCTTCCAGCTATGGAGAATCTTTTTGGCCCTTGTATCTATTGTCCTTGGATGTCAGTCTCATATTATGTTATTTTATACTCCACAAATGAGTGCAGTCCTTCTATATCTGTCTCTCTCTTTATGCTTCAGTTCACTTAGCATTATATTCTCCATGTCTATCCACTTACAAGCAAATTTCATGATTTTATCTCTCCTAACAGCTGCAAAGTATTCCACTGTGTAGATGTACCAAAGTTTCTTTAACCAGTCATCTGTTCTAGGGCACTTGGGTTGTTTCCAGATTTTAGCCTTCTCTTTTTCGTGTTGAGTTAATTTTGTAAACTTTTATTTTAGGCGTCATGGGTTACAGTACTGCTAATATTGGGTTTCATGTATGATGTGATTTTGAGCCACATCCTCCTACAGTGTCTATTCCCTCCACCACTGTGCCAGGGGTCCCTGACCCTCCCCAACTGATGATCTGGTCTCAGTTTCGGTAGACTTTGGGCATTGTTCTACCTCTACTTTTAATTTTAATTCTACATATAAGAAATATCATTTTCTGTGTCTCCTCCTGTCTAACTTCCCTCACTATGAAACTCTCCAGATTCGTTCCTGCAGCAGCATTTGCATGATTTTTGTCTTAGAGCCACGTGGTATACTGTTGTGTATATGTACCATAGTTTCTTTGTCTAGTTAGCTGTTTTTGATACTTGGGTTTTTTCCAGACTTCGGCAATTGTGAATCGTCTTGCAATGAACATAGAGTGCAAATGTCTTTTCTGAATAGATTTTTGGGACCCTTTATTTCTCTTGATCTATTTCCTTAAACCCTAAACCAGTTCTCCTATTCATTCACAGCAGATGCCAATAACCCCAGAAGTTCACAGTCCAAATTATCCCAACCCATTTGGTCGTGGCAAGACAATTTAATTTTCAAAACATCTTAGAAGATAAGGGAAATATTTATATCTCACCCTCAAAAAATTCAACAGAAAAATCAAGTCATTTGTAAATAAAATCTGGTATACTTTAAAAAAAAACCAATAAAGCCCTCCTCCTCACATGATATGTCATTACTATTATTGTTCTATTTTTGCTGATATCATTGGGCTGGAGTGATAGCACAGTGGGTAGGGCATTTGCCGTGTACGTGGCAGACCCAGGTTTGATTCCTTCATCCCTCTTGGAGAGCCTCGCTAGCTGCCAAGAGTAACCTGCCTGCATGGCAGAGCCTGGCAAGCTCCCTGTGGAGCTTATTTGATATGCCAAAAATAGTAACAAAAAAATCTCACAATGGAGACATCACTGGTGTCTATTCAAGCAAATTGATGAAAAATAGGATAGTGCTACAGTGCTACCACTACTTTGACCATATAGTATATTTTTTTCCTCCAAAGTTTCCATCTAAGCAGATTCATTGCTAAATATATAAACATTAAGTGATGGGCAAACACTCCTACCTGTTGAAGTATTTTACTTAGTAGTAATTTTGTTTTCTTGCTTGATTTTGGGCCCTACCCAGTGTTGCTCCTGGCTCACTCCTGGGTCTGTACTCAGGAATCACTCCTGGTGGACTTGGGAATCATATGGGATGCCAGGGATTGAACCCAGGTTGACCATGTGCAAGACAAGTGTACTATACTACCCTCTGTACTATCTTTGGTTCCATGGAAGGGATTTTTGAGGCATTTCTGTTCTTGTAAGACTCTCAGGAATAGAAGGTGTCATCTCTTCCATTCGCCTGTAATGTACCAACAGGGTTTCCCGGAATGAGCGAGCGTGTCCCGACTGGCAAACCTCCATTCATAGGCTCAGATACCCCCTTTATCAAACTTATCACTTCACCGGTTATCCTGCCCTTAGTTCTGCCAACTCCCAATTCTATTCTTGTACTATAAATGCAGTTGTAAGTACACTCATTTTTTTCTATTCGCTTTTTTTTTTTTGCAGGGGTGGGGGACATAGCCTCTGGTGTGATATCAAAGTTGGTTTTCCCAGGGTGAAGCTTCTTAAATGCACTCAAGATAATGCCAAGTCCTGCTATTTACCCAAATGTGAGATACCCAACTGCACAATTTATAGCAGTGTGTGTATCTGTGTGTGTGTGTGGGGGAGGGGATTACATTTGTGTTCTCCCTTACAAAAGCAAACCTTAATATTCAACGTGATGACATTTGGAGTCGGCACTTTGGTAGGTAATTCTGGTTAGGTATTGGAAGATGGTGGACTTCTTGAAGGAATCTATGCCCTTATGAAAGAAGAGACATAGAAGCTTACTCCCTCTGCCCCCTTGCCATGTGCAAGCATAGGAAAAAGGTCATGTGAGGACATCTAAGGACTGTTTATTGTTAAACTTGTATGGACCCTCACCGGACATGGAATCTGCTGGAATCTTGGTCTTGGACTTTCCCACTTTTGAACTGTGAGAAAAATATATTTGTTCAAGCCACCCAGCATTTAAGAGCATCCCAAACTAATGAAGAAATGATACCTTCAATTTTGTTTTTCATTTTTTCTTTTTGTTTTTGGTTTCTGGGCTACACTTGGCAATGCTCCTGGCTTTGCACGTAGGAATCGATCCTAGTGGCGTCAGGGTACCATATGGGGTACCAAGACTCAAACCCGAGTTGGTTATGTGCCAGGCAAGTGACATATCCACTGTACTATCTCTCTAAGCCCCGGTTTTATGATTCTTATCTCTCTTTCTCTCCTTCTCTCTCTCCTTTCTCTCCTCTTTCTTTCTTTCTTTCTTTCTTTCTTTCTTTCTTTCTTTCTTTCTTTCTTTCTTTCTTTCTTTCTTTCTTTCTTTCTTTCTTGGTCACACCCAATAGCGCTCAGGAATTTCTCCTGGCAGGCTCAGGGAATTATATGGGGTACTAAGGATTGAACCCAGGTTGGCCATGTGCAAGGCAGAAATGCCCTACCCGCTATGCTATTGCTTCTGCTCCTCCAACTTTTTTTCATGTAAACTATAGACCCATGCAGTCATTTGCCTTCTTGATGTCTGTATGTATTTGTTTTTTAGAAGATAGCTTCAAATTTAGCCAGTCCAGGACCGAATTTATCTTTACCAGAACTGTTTTCTATTCTATTGAAAATTTTCAATTCTTAGTATCCAAACCACATGTCTGAGGTTGTTGCTTATACATGTAGAATGTTATAATGGTTTTTAGTTTGGAAAGTTTGGGAACCAAACTTTCTCAGAGACCCAATCAAATACTTTGGGGATGGTACTTACTTAAGGAAACATGGCTATTGTTGACTTTGTCTTCCCTCTCCTTAAATCCAAAACCTACTAATACTTCTTCCTTAATCTATTTTATATCTGTCTACTAGTTCCCCTCACTCCCGCCCCATCACCTCTATCCTGGTGCTGAGCATTGCCAGACTTTCCTTTTATCATTTCAATGCTCGCCCATTTGATTCTTGGGCAAGTACATTCTAATTGATTTTCCATTCTGCAACCAAATCTTAAACTGAAATGTTGCTTTCCTGATCTTTTAGTCTGTGAGTCCAAACCTATATTTTCTTTTTAAAATATATTTTATTTTTATAAAGTTTTTCACAATAGTTCATTGCATATAATATTCAAACACCAATCCCACCACCATGCACCTTCCCACCACCATCAGAGGAAAGTGTGTGAAGATTGTTGTATTTCATCCTGGAGCCTTTTAAGCCTTTATATAAGAGAGTACAAGCATGTATGTTAAACACAAACAAATGTGTGCTTCTTTTGGTACATCAGAGGGCTAAAGTATAAGAGGTTGCGTGCTCTAGGACGTCCTCTGTCGTTCTCTTCTGAGAGCTTTATTTCATAGTCTCTGGAACTTGGCCGTTTATGAGATTACTTTGGAGCCGGGGGCAGTTTGTGGGTGTGACTGCCAAGCTACTAGAAAACTGGGGAACTGGGGGAGGAGGCCCAGTTCCGATTAGAGTGAGCTTGGAGATCTCAGTCACAGGTCCCGCATACCTGTTTTTTTTCTGCAGGTTCCCTCATAGGTTCCTATTCTTAGCCTGTGGAGAGCAGCCTTGATCATGACTATGGTTGGGTTCTGGGTGCTGCTGGGGTGGGGATGGGAACTCTCCTGACCCCCTCTGAGGTGCCCTGGCAACCTGTATTTTATTTACTTCTTTCATTTAATTCCCCCACCCTGCCACCCCTGGGTATTAAGGTTGTTTGGTGTCTATTAGTGAGTGATGTAAGAACAGGTTAGTCGTTGTAATACAACAGCTTCACAGTAAATGCTACAAAAAATTCTACTTCCAGGGCCAGGTGTTAAGGCACTTGCCTTGCACGCACCCAAGGCTGTTTCAATCCCCAGCACTGCATAGGGTCCCCAAGCACCTCCAGGAGTGGCAAGCACTGAACTTGGACTAACCCTAAATACTACTGGGTGGTACCCCCAACTAACTACTGAAATTTGTGCCTTCTAATATTTCAGATTTTTGAATAACTTTTTTTTAACCTTGTTTTAATTTTTATTACTTGATTTATTTTTATTGGGCTGGAGTGATAGTACAGTGGTAGGGCATTTGCCTTGCAAGAGGCCAAACTGGCCGACCCAATTATTTTTATTACTTCGTTTGTTATTTTATTATTTTTTACCATTACATTCAGTATGTGCTTTCCTTAGTACTTATTTTAATTATTTTTTTCTTTTTCCTTTTTTTTATTTATTGAGTCAGTGTGAGAGCAGTTACAAAGTTTTCGGTTTAAGTCTCAGTCATGCAATGATGAAACACCCGTCCCTTTACCAGTGCTTATTTTCCACCACCAAAAACTACAGAATACACCCCATCCCACACCTTCCTCCTATCTGTGTGGCAGATGATTTCCACATTACTCTCTCTCTATTTTGATTACATTCAATATTTTGACACCAGACCCACCATTGTTATTTGGGACTTTACCCCAACACTCAAATATGCCGAAAAGGTAATATTAGACAATTTGTTTTCTATTGCTGATTATGAATTGCATATGATAACATATTTTGGAATTCTGAAGTTTTAATAATTAAATATGGAGGGATTTCTGCCAAAAGTCACTGGGTTCTGAGATTTGTCTTTGAGTCTCTGGGATCATGGCTGATAAACAGCTCGATCAGCAGCCAGGAGGCTTGTTCATGGGCAACAACTCAGGGTCTCATAGGGGCAGGGGTGGGGGGGAAGGGCCGGTTCCACCCCCATCCCATGAGGCCCTCTGTTTCTCGTCACTGTGAGCCCCTACCTGGCTGTCCATAGGCCTCTGGAAGATGGTGGCGACTAAGCTGCCAGGGGGAAAAGGCCAAGGTACAAAATTTATTCCCTCCTGGGGTAGCCTGGCCCTGGAAACCTAAGTCTGGATGCATTTCTGTCAAAAGTCACTGGGTTCTGAAATTTGTTTCTGAGTCTCTGGGATCATGGTCAATAAGCAGCTCTAACAGCAGCCAGAGGGCTCGTTTGCGGGCGGCAACTCGGGGTCTCTTTGAATAACTTTTCAAAAAAAATTTTCCAAAATGAGTGGAAATTTATCACTCAGAATTGGTAGTAATTATTATACTTGCTGTCTAAAATGACAAACCCTAGATTTTTAGGACACATGTAGAAAAATTCCTGATACCTACTGGCTTATAGAATATGACAAGGTCCTGAATATTTTCAATCCTTAGCATCCAAACCATATGTTGTAGGTTGCTGTTTATACATATATAATGTTATAATGGTTTTCAGTTTGGAAAGTTTGGGAATCAAACTTTATCAGAGACCCAATCAAATGCTTTGGGAAAGCCCTTGAGATTTTTTTTTATTGTAAAAAAAATTCGGTTTTTTTTTTTGTATTTCTCTGTTCCCTAAAATTTTCTGCATGCAAGTAACTTAATTTTTAAAAAAATTTTAATTTTTATTAGTGAGACACCATGAGGTACAGTTGTAGACTTACAAATTTTTGTGCTTGGGTTTCAATTATACAATGATCAAATACCCATCCCTCCACCAGTGCCCATTTCCCACCAACACGGATCCCAGTATCCCTCCCAACCCCCATCCCCCTATCCCACCCTGTCTCTGTGACAGGGAATTCCCTTTTGTTCTCTCTCTCCTTTTGGGTGTTGTGGTTTGGAAAAGAGGCATTGAGTGGCAATCATGTTTGGTCTATAGTCTACTTTCAGCATGCTTCTTCCATCCTGGGAGGATCCTCCCAACACCCTTTATTTGGTGCTCCCTTCTCTATCTGAGCTCCCTTTTCCCCTAGCATGTGTGGCTGGCCTCTAAGCCATGGAGCAAAATTTCTGGTATGAATCCTGGCCATTCTTGGGTGTTATTCTCCTATTTTGTTACTTTATGTTCCCCAGATGAATACAATCTTTCTATGTCTACCCCTCTCTTTCTGACTCATTTCACTTAACATGATACTTTCCATGTAGTACCACTTGTATGTAAATTTCATGACTTCATCTTTTCTAACAGCTACATAGTACTCCATTGTGTAAATGTACCAAAGTTTCTTTAACCAGTTATCCTTGTCTGTGTGTGATTCACTTCTATCCTCAGTGCATTGTGGTCTGAAAAGATGGTTGATACTATTTCTATCTTCCTGATTCTGTTGAGGTATGTTTTGTGGCCTAGCACATGGTCTATTTTGGAAAATGTTCTGTGCACACTGGAGAAGAATGTGTATTCTTTCTTTTTGGGGTGTAAAGCCCTGTATAGGTCTATAAGCCCTTTCTCTTCTATTTCTTCTTTCAAAGCCAATGATTCTTTGCTGAGCTTTGTTCTTGTTGATCTATCCAGAGGTGATAAGGCGATGTTGAAGTCTCCAACTACTATTGTGTTGCTAGCAATGTCCTCCTTAAAATATATTAGCAGTTGTTTTAAATATTTAGCTGTCCCTCATTAGGTGCATATACATTTAAGAGTGTGATTTCTTCCTGTTGTACGTATCCCTTGATGAAGAGAAAATAGCCTTCGCTGTCCCTTCTAATCTTTTTTAATGTGAAATTAATATTGTCGGATACTAGTATGGCCACCCCAGCTTTTTTTGAAGGAGCTGTTTGCTTGTAGGACTGTTTTCCATCCTTTGACTTTGAGTCTGTGTTTGCTCTGACTGTTGAGATGAGTTTCTTGTAGGCAGAAGAATGTTGGATTCTGTCTCTGTATCCATTTTGCCACTCTGTGTCTCTTAAATGGTGAATTTAGACCATTGACATTGAGAGAGATTACTGTTATGGGCTTTTGTGTCATCTTTTTGTAAGGGTGTGTTGTGGTTGTAGGGTTTGTCTTGTCTTATAGTAGCCCCGTTAGCCCTTGTTTTAGGTTTTGAGTCTATGAAATTCCTGATCTTCTGTTTATCTACAAAATAGTATACCATTCTTTTGATTTTGAGTGAGAGTTTAGCCGGATAGAGTATTCTTGGTGAAGCATTCATTTCAGTGAGTTTTTTCACTATATCTCGCCTCTGCCTTCAGGCTTGGAGGGTTTCCTCTGATATATCTGCTGTGAATCTAAGGGGTGCTCCTTTGTATGTGATTTCCTTCTTTGACCTTGCTGCTTGCAGTATTTTGTCTCTATCGGAAGCATCGATCATTCTAACTATGATATGTCTTGGAGTGTTTTTGTTAGGGTCTCTTTTAGCTGGCACCCTCCGGGCTCCTTGAATCTGAATGGCTCTGGGAATTTTTCAGCGATGATTTGTTTAACCATGGCTTTTTCATTGGGATTGTTTCCCTGGGCTTCTGGTAGTTCAATGATTCTAATGTTATTTCTCTTGGAATCTTCTCCTAGGACTCTGATTTTCTCTAGAGCTATTTTGAGGTCCCTTGTCACTGTTTGTTGTTGCCTGTTGGCTTGGTGGAGCTGATCTTCCAGCTCACTGGTTCTTTCCTCAGCTATGGTCATTCTACTTTTGAGGGCACATACAGAGTTTTTTAGTTTGTCTACGAAATCTTTAATTTGTGACATTTCTGTGCATAGCTTTTCAATTTCTGCTCTCATTTCTTCCTGTATTTTCTCGATTGCCCAATCCATTGTTTCTTTCATATCCTCCTTCAGTTTACTGAATATCTGTCTGACTATTTCATTGAGTTGATTGAACATCTTCATGACTTCATATCTGAATTGTCAGAGAGGTCCCTTAGGTGAGCAGCACCTGGTGCGTAGGTGTGGTGGACTAGATTTCTTGGTATGAGGAAACTACTTGAGGCCGTGTTATCCTTCTCCCCCCTGAAAATTAGGCCACGCCCACTTCTACAGAAGCCACGCCCACCTCTAAAGTGACCACACCCCCTCTGGAACCTGGTGTGTGTAGGCAGAGTAAAGACTGGGTAGGGGAGAAGACCAGCTCAGCTTGGGGACGAAAAGGAAGAGGCAGAGGCTCAGAGCTACAGCCCTTGAGATTTGATGTTGATCACGGTGTCCCTCTTTTCTCTAGATTGATTATTTTAAAATTCAGTCCTGTGGCATGTTCCTCAGTTTGTCTCTGAATCTCAGTGCCACTCTCTAAAGTGTGTGGTGACCGTGTAATGCTGCCTGTGTGGTATAGATGAGATCACCCCCTTCCTGCTCTGTCTTGACATTAACCTGCTGTTAATATATACCTTGTTTGCTCCCTTTGGGTCTATCACATTTTATTCATCACTCCTAGGTTTTGTCTTTTGTTATCAAGTCATATTTTCTACATCTGACACTTGAAAATGAGATTCATTTCTGTGAAAATATGTGTAGTTATGTTGGGACCATCGTGCAATATTGTATTTTACTCTGGATTCCAATTCTACCATCCAGTGTATTCTCTAGTCATCTCAGACTTGTGACATAAAAGCAATGTGAGCTTGATTTGTTGTCTTGTACTTAATAGGGCTGGAACTTTGAAGGATACTTGTTAAATTAGAATTCACACTGTGAGATATTTGTCTGTGATGCCATTTGCCCTGTGAACACCTGTTTATGTGTTTCAATTTCACCTAGTCTTGTATTTTCTGGCCAAAGTTTGTGGTCAGAAAAATATCTTCTGACCAAACATATAATTCAGAAATATAGTTTCTCTTCCCATCCTCTCCCTTTCCTTTTCTTCCCTTCCTCTCCGCTCCCCTTCCCTCTCCTTCCCTTTCATCCTTTTCCTCCCACTCCTTTCCCTTTTCCCCTCCCCTCCCCTCCCCTCCCCACCCCTCCCCTTCCCTCTCCTTCCCTTTCATCCTTTTCCTCCCACTCCTCTCCCTTTTCCCCTCCCCTCCCCTCCCCACCCCACCCCACCCCTCCCCTTCCCTCTCCTTCCCTTTCACCCTTTTCCTCCCACTCCTCTCCCGTTTCCCCTCCCCTCCCCTCCCCTCTCTTCCCCTCTCCTCCCCTCCCTTCTCCTCTCCTCTTTCTTTTCTCTTTTCTTTTGTTTTTCTTTTCTTTTCTTTTCTTTCCTTTATTTGGGTAGGACCATACCCAATAGTGCTCAGGGCTTACTCCTGCCCTGCCCTTGGGTATCACTCCTTGAGGAGCCCGGGGGAAAATGTGTTGTGCCCAGTATCAATCCCAAGTTGGCTGTGTGCAAGGTAAATGCCCTACACACAATCTTATTGCTCTTCCACCCACCAATATATAATTTTTTTACGAAATAATTTACCTTCTGTGGTAAAATACAGTTCCACTCAGACCCTTATTTAAACTTCGCTCATTGTTTTACAACATTGTAAGCTTTTGCAGGTCTATTTTAGTAATAGGGTGAGTGTTTAAAAAAGTAAGACTGTAGATGTCAGTGTCCTCAGGGATAGGAACATTGTTTTATAGTTTTTCATTTTGTTTTCAGATTATTGCTGAAAAGTTTTTATCAGATAGCCAAGCAATTTCTCTCTCTCTCTCTCTCTCTCTCTCTCTCTCTCTCTCTCTCTTTCTCTCTCTCTTCCCCCCTCCCCCAAATTAAACCCTTCTGGAATATTTCTTCCTCTCCCATTCTCTCTTACCTTAGATTTCTTTAAGTTTTCAATACTTAGCTTTAATTTTATATCCTTTAGGAAGCTTTTTCTGTATTCAATTGTTATCCTTTTTCTCCCCTGTGTCTTGACTTCCTTAGTCACTCATTATATCACCTACTCTGAGGGATATATTAAAATTATTTCTTGGACTGCATTAAAAATTCTTGTTGCAAGGAACCATAGTTTCTTTCTTTTGGTTTTTTTTGGGTCACAAATTGGGTTGGCCTGGCTTTTTACTTAGAAATTATTCTTGGGATTGTTTGGGGGACCTTATGGGGTACCAGGGATTGAACCCGGGTCAGCTGCATGCCAGGAAAGTGCCCTATTCACTGTACTATTGCTCCAACCCTGGGACCAATGCTCTTTTCCAATGTGATTACCTACTATTTCTTTGCAGAGTGCTGGGAATATCATATAAATCTAGTTGAATGGAAATTTCAGGTAATTCAAGGTATGAAAATGTGTCAATAAAATACGGTTAGGGGATTATAACTGTTCTTTAAGAACAAACAAATAACCAAACAGCAAATAAGAATATAGTTTTTGAAATTGCTGAAGCAATTGGTTTTCAGGAGTACTGCAATTCCTTACATTAACATTCAAGTCTCATTTGAACATTTTTTTTTATTACAAGAAGTTTCATATCCTTCTATGAGATCACCAGACAGAGAAAGGCACAGACAAGGCTGTGGTGGACCGTCCAGACACCAGGAACGGCCATGCAATTACTCTCTCCATGCCTGGCATCTCTCAGTGCCAGGACTCACGGGCACACAATTTGATTTTTTTATATTTTACTACCCAACCCTTTTTTAGCTTGGAAAAAAAGAGAAAAACCTTGCATACTTTAGCACAGAGTTATCAATTTTCCATTGAGAACAACCATTTGGTTTCAAGGGAACAGGGGATTTTTCCTTTTTTTGTTACTACCTTGTCCCTCTCAACTAATCTAGAAGGTCAATGCTGAATGATTAGGTTTAATTCTTAAAAAAAACAGTTCATCAGTGTATAGTGAGCCTGAGGAGATCACTTTGCTCTCTCAAAGAACGACATAAGTGGTGGAACCATTTATATTTTTCAAGAGATGTTTGATACTTCTCTAAATTCTAAATTCTAAATTACTATACAAAGTCCAGATACATTTCCTTTAAAAATTATTGTTTATGTTGATTTGCATTTTTAAATTGAAAAATATTTTGTTGACTTTTTGTTTTCTGTTTGAATTTTTATGGATTTCCCATTTCTTGATATTTTTGTAGAGAGGAGTTAAATTTACATTTACTGGAAGAGAGGGTGGGTCTTTGTGCTCTGAGGGGTTAACCTCTAAACTCTTAGAATGATCAGAATGGTAGGGAGGTCTTTGCTCTTCATTAGGGCCCTACCAACTATCTTTGACTCGGATGTTTATGTTTGCGAGGTGACTCAAGGTAGGCCCCTAAAAAATTTATGCCAACAAATTCAGACTTGAGGCTGGCCACATCAGAACAATAGTTCATGATGATGAACTATTTGTGCTTTGTGTGAGCTAATTTCAGTTCACTCCAGGGAGGAGGGGAGGGATGGAGTTGTAGTTTTTAGAAGATAATGACACAAGCAATCATTCCTTCAAAGAGAAACCTCAACAATAATTCTGGGCTCTGCAGATAGGGAAACCTCTTATTGCCGCTGTGTGCGTGGCCCCACAGTGCTGCAAGGGTGCTGGAAACTGTGTGTTTGAAACCTTCCCAGACTCAGTACCTTACCGGAGATCTCATCTAGTTACTCTGCCTTTGGTTACTTTTAATTTGTATCTTTTTATAATCCTTTCCTGAGTTGGGTGAGTGTTTAGAGCTAATGTCTAGGACTTGAGAGGGGTTGTGGTAACTCCTGAATTTGTGTCAGGTGGTGTGAAGTGAAGTTGGCCCTAGGGAATCTCAACTTGTGAGCATTATTTGAGGAGAGAGCAGTCATTTGAGGATTATATCTTCACTCTGTGAAATTTGTCTTCCTCATGGGAATAGTCTGTCACAAACAGAAGAAAATAGAAAGAATGACAGGAAGAATAACAGAACACAAAAGTATTCATGTCAAACTGACATCTTCATCTACCAGTCTATGTTTGGGTGCCACATCTGGCTGTGCTCAGGGCTTAGTTCTGCCTCTGTCCTTGGGTATCACTCCTGACTGTGCTCAGGGCCCCTATGGGTGATGGGGATTAAATCCAGGTTGACTATGTGCAAAGCAAGCACTCTCTGTACTGTCTTTCTAGTTCCATTCATGTTTGGAAGGTTGTATAAGATTATATAAAGTTCTTGGTGGTTCTTCAATCTAGTTGCATAAAATTGTGTATAGGAGTGGTTTTCTTTGTAGTTGTGTGATCTGTTGTAACCTCTCCCCTTTTATTTATCTTATGATTTTATATCTTATGATTTTTATAATTTGATTATATTTTTGTTTTTTATACATTTTTATCTTACAATTTTACGATTTACTTATATTTTTATTTTATTCTTTTGGTTTTTCGTCCTCATTCAGCAATGCTCGGGGTTACTCCTGACTCTGTGCTCAGGGATCACTCCTGATGGTACTGGGGGACCATATGGGAAGTTGGGATTCAACTCCAGGTTGGCCGCATGTAAGGCAAGCACCCTACCCATTGTACTATCTCTCCAGCCTAATTATCTTTTTAAAGTTATGGTGACCATTCATTAACTACAGGGTAAAGAATAATCATACAACCCCAAGCCCAGTCTAGTACATATAATCTTAAAACATAAGCACACACAATTTCTCTCTCTTAGATGCCAGCAATTAAACTCAGCGCTTCACACACACACGGAAAGTGCTTTATCACTGAGCCACACCTACCTAACTCTCTTTTTCAAGGTTTCATATTTCCGTGACCATCCACACTTTCTCTAGAAACTATAGAAACAATTTGTACCAATCTCAATGCTGTGTTGTGTTATTTTTTTTCCAGCATGTTTAAGAGTTTCTTCTACTTCCTGCCTTGTCTTTCATTTTGAGTTCCCTTTCTTCTGTTTATTTAGGTTCTATTGTCTTTACGTTGGAAGTTAGTATCAAATTGCTGCAGGTTTGTTTTAAAGGATGTGCTACAATGATGAGTGAAAGATATGCATGAGGGAGGGCGGTTGTTCCAAGGGATGAGTCATTGCTATCATGCCATTCTAAGGTCATATCCAGGCTTGGAGTGGTCACTTTCTTCAGAGCAACTTTCACATGTTTGGCCTGGAGTTATACTCTTGGCTGCCCAAGGTCTGTACTAGATGAAAGTGATATCTTGTTTAGGATGTAGAAAGTAAATTGCCAATGAACTCACATCCTGCTCCCCGACACACGCCCTTGCAGTTATTGAAGTGATTCAAGTCTCTCTTTCCTTCTGCCCTACAGAGGTTCTTGCTGACTTTAAGTCTATTGGTTTTTGGAGTCTGTAAGCACAAGGCAGATTATCTTTTCCTTTGTGTTTCAGATTTTCTGGTCAGCTAAGTCAATCCCCACTGCCCTTCAACTTTATAGCATTCACACTTTAAGCATTTTCATTATTATAATGGGACTTGAGGAGAATGGAGAAAAAAATGCATCTGTTCAGTCTGTCAAGTTTAAGCAAAAGCCTTATCAGCTACATTTTACTAGTATTTTCAATTCTTACGACACAGATACAGGCCTTTACAACTGTTTCATGATGAGGGATCAGGAATGGAAAATGTATGGTCTGTTTATTTGTATCTCCAGGTATATGTGTAAGGCTATCTGAGATTTTGCATGCGTGCGTGCGTGCGTGCGTGCGTGCGTGCGTGCGTGCGTGCGTGTGTGTGTGTGTGTGTTAAGGTGAGTACAAGTGTGTTAACTGAGAAGGAGTAAGTAGGAGAAACTGAGATTGTGGGAAAGGGGTAAGGAGGAGGAGAAGCATGCGGGTTAGAGTGATGCTGAAGTAATAGTTTAGAGTAATGTTTTAGCCCCAGGAATATAATATTCCTGTTCTTTTCTTGAACTGGTATTTCATCTCATCTGGTTTAAACAAGAAAATTAGGAAGCCTGGTTAAGTCCAGGTAAAAGAGTGGGAGTTAGCTTTGTCCCCTCTTTCCCTGATTTCTTTTGAGCCTACTGCTTCACCTGGTTATTTTGGACTTTAGAGTCCCCTGGTTTCCCCAAATTTCAGTTTATCTTCCACGCAATGTTACCTGCTTGTGCACGCTCCTTGTAGAGAATCCGAAACCCCAATATGTTTTCTTTTTGGATGTAATGGGCGACTCATTGCTGTTCTGCCTTATAAGGCAAGGAGAGTATCCCCTTATAAGGTAGACAAAGAAACGGAGAGTTGCAGAGATGTCACCTCTCAAAGTCACACAGGCAGCAAGCAGCAGAACTGTGACTTGGATTTACTGCTCTGGCTTTGGATTCTCTGCTTCATCAATATACTACACCCCCACTGTATTTGCTTGTTGGAATATTCATTCAGAATTATGCATGTAAATTTTATATAGTGAACACACATAGCTAGGCATTGAGCTGTAAAGAAGTCTGGTCTCTGCCTTTAAAAAACTAGTTCCTGCATAGCCCCTACTTTCCAGGGCAAAACTTTGTATATATCAGGGAAGACCTTAGACATAAGATTTTGGATATCAAATCAAGATGGGAATCATTGGAGCCAGTAGGATGGGAACAGGGGTATAAAGAGAGGGAGGATAGAAACAGTATTTGCAAAGCTCTGGTTGCTTACCAGACAGTAGACAGAGTTAGGGTCTGCATATGGGCTTGTCCAGTTCCCCAAAAAGTGCAGTGAGGTTCTTTTCTTCATTGTCCAGATAGAGCTCAGAGAGGTCACGGAAGTTTCCAGTTACTGCACAGACATTAAATGGTTCTGTTTCTTGTAACATGTGCCATGTTGCTCGTTGACCTCAGGCTCTATAATTTGAGAGCCCAACCCAGGGAATGTTGTTAGCTTTTCCCCCAGACCCTATAATTAATCACTGAAATTTCTATGGCTTTCTAGAACTGGAACTGAGGAAAATTTTCTCATAACTACTTCACTGAGATCTCTCCAATTCAAAGCGCGCACACACTCATGTCTTTTTCCTCTCCCCCCTGGGACAAGGGTAATTCATACCTCTGAGGAGATGTTTCTTCAGCAGGTACTTTAATAAAGGCTTCTCTTTGTTTCTTCTCTCTGAGCCCAGAGACAATACTTTTAATTGCTCTGCTTTTTTCCCCTAAGTTATAAAAGCCATGCCATGAAAGTTATACATGTTAAAAATTTTATTCATCTGCTAAAATCTTTGCCTCAGAGTATATATTCTGTTGGCTTGGATTTACACAAAAGTATTATAAATAAAAGATTTAAATAGAAAATGTGTTTGATATGGAAATTCAATAGATGAGAGGCCCACAAAACTTGCCAGATGTTTGTGTGAGAAGCTAGTGGCTGAGGTGGGCGAGTATTTATTGCTTCCTATAGGGTGATATGATTTGCTTGGGAGCCATGAAGTATAAATGAAGAGCCCCTGGTCTGTACTGGGGAAAGAGAGAAGTGGTTCTGACTTCATAATTAGGAAAAAAGCAAAATATGAGGGTGATTCAGTGCACACCTCTCCTGTTTTCCAGTCCCTTCATACTCTAAGCGAAATGAATGACTTTTTTCTTTTGAGAATTTTTCCTCGGGGAATTCCAGCATTAGGTTCAGAGGGTGACCTGAGTGGAGATTTCCTGGACATGACGTTTAGAGTCTGTTTATTCCAGGACCTTTACCAAAAGCATTGCTGGCAGTTGGCATTGAGGAGGTAGACAAGTTGCAACCCCTATCCCCGAGTGCTTGGAGGGTCTTTCAAAAGCCTGTGGGGACCCAAGCAAATGAGTCCTGATCCCGCTCCTCCTTCTCGGAGCCATCCAGACACCCCTCCCCCCCCGCCCCCTCAGCTCCTGGGGTTAGAAATACTCTCCAGTGGGCTCACTTTCTTGTTTCTGCTGCTTTCTTAAAAACCCTTTATTTTCATTATTTTGAGTTTTTTTTTCATTGTGCTAAAATGACAGCTAGTATCGGTTTTGCCTAAGAGCTTGTGGGGTCACAACTGGCTCTGTGCTCAGGGAGCACTCCTGGCAGGGCTGGGGGGACCATATGTGCTGCCTGGGATCACACACAGGTCAACTTATGCAAGGTAGGGGCCTTATCCATTGTACTGTCTTTCTGACTCAGGAAATTGCTTTATTAAATTGAAAATCAATTTCTTTACTTTTTTGGGGTGGGGGATGATGGAGGACTCACTTGGCAGTGCTCAGGCAGTCTAATTTCTGGCTCTGTGCTCAGGGTTACTCCTGGCAGTGCTGGGTGGCAAGGGGTGACGTGTGGATTGGCGAACCATAGGCAATGCTGGGAACCAAATCAGGGTTGGCTATAAGCAAAGCAAGTATCTTAGCCCTTATACTATTTCTTAGGCCCTAATTTTTTTCCTTTTCCTTTAGAACACACCAGGGACTTTTAACACGTGAACATTAGTTGATACTCTGCCTAGGAGTTGGTTTGGCACTTGTGACAAATACAAAAGAAGTGACGCCACCTCCTGTAGTGGAGTGCCAGTATATTAGAATGGCTTGTGCTCCATCAGGCACGGGGAAAAATCAGCTAGTAAACTCCAACAAGCACGGGGAAATGTCAGGTAGTATAGTGAACCAGCAAGCCTGGGGTGAGAGGTGCTCAAAAGCTTTTGCTAGTTGGATGGATCCCCGAGAGAGATAAAGACCCAGGCCCTGACATAAACAGGAGACTCAGGGAGGAGGCAAGGCTAAACTTGGATTTTGGAAGATCAGATCCTTTTAAGGAGAGGAATTCTGCTCATTGTGTGGGGGCTGAGGGTGGGAGGGGGGCATCATTTAAAATATGAAAGAGGTGAGTGGTGACCTGTTTCTTGAGGCAGCAGTGAGAACAAATCAATTAGGGTGTGAGACATCTTGTGGAGAAATGAACGATCACTGCATATCAGTCCTCCTGTCCTTGTTGGCTATTGTTGTCTTGAAGCTGGGATCCCTAAGCTTTGGGAAACGCTTTGCCTGGCTTCAAGTATCCTGTATGTGTCAGGGTCAGAGACACACTTATTTATCAAAGTAGCTCTATGAGTTGAGGGGTGTTTGGGACCCTATAGACTGTGGATGTGCTCATGGAGAGAGGAACGGGGTCTCAAGTATCAGCATTTCCTTGCCATGGTTTTCCTTCTTGAAGACTCTTAGGACGTATTTCAGAATTATACAAAGAGGTTTTCAGCAGCATAACACGAATGCTTAGTTATCTCTTTATTGGGAAGTAAATTAGATGGTTATAAAGTTAAATAAAACCCAGAAAGTTCCTACTGTGTTTTCTTAGAATCCTTTGTCAAAACAAATAGCCTTGAAACGAACATAAAAATTTAAGTGGCATCGACTCTAATGAAACAACACGCGGCCTAATGAAGTTGAAGTGCTGCGGAGGGCTGCCGCTATCGCACTGGAATGTTTATGTCCTTGCATGTCTCCTAATCACACTGTGGTAACGTCATTCGGAGCAAATGCTTTAGATGAGATTGCTGAGAAAAAACAAACTGATACAGCCTCTAGTTACGAGTGCAGCGTCCCTCAACCAGTAAGAAGAAATCAGTTGTTTAGGATAGAGGGGTGCTGGGCTGGAAGCAGAGGACTGAGGAGAGCTCCCCTCATATTTGGGCATGTGAATATTTGGCAACATTGGCAAAAGGACTCACAATTTGTTATTTGTGACACTGGAATAACACTGCAAACTCTAATGTTGGAAATCCAAGCCTGCACCATTTTCTTGGAAACCATGCCCAGCCACTCTCCCTGACTTCCTGGAACGTCTCCTTTCTTGCAGACATCTAATTTGAAGCTCTGAGTCATTCTTGGTTCTTCCGTTCTCCTCTCCTATCCCAATTCCCTAATGTTATTGATTCTTCTTTCAGTGTCTCCAGAATCAGTCACTCAGTCTGCGCTATCGGTCCTTAACGCTTTTTTTTATACCCTCCTCCCTGTTAGTTTCACTGATTGAGACTCGACAGCTTCAGGCCTCAGACTGCTCCAAGTAGTCCCACTAATTCTAAACTTCCTGTCACTTGATCATTCATCTGAGCACTACGGTCAGCTAGTGCTAGTTACCATGCATCACTGCCCCAGCTTTGCATGCTTTCCCGGCATCCATGTTTTGACTTAGCTTTAGACGAACATGGGGGCACAATACTGGTACTTCATTGTCATCATTCACTTCTGCTTACATGTACTTATCTTTTACTCACCGTCCTTTTTATTATTTTTTACTGAATCACTGTGAGATAGTTGCAAAGCTTTCATGATTGAGTTTCATTTATACAATGATTGAACACCTATCCCTCCACCAGAGCGTATTTTCCACCACCAATGTTCCCAGCATCCCTCCTGCCACCACTTCCCTCCCCTCCCCCCAAAAAAAACACACACCCTGCCTCTGTGGCAGACAATTTCCCCCATTCTCTCTACTTGGGGCATTATGGTTTGCAATACAGATACTGAGAGGCTGTCACGTTTGGTCCTTTGTCTACTTTGAGCACACATCTCCCATCCCTAGTGGTCTCTCCAACCATCATTGACTTAGTTCTCACCATCCTTTTGTTGACTGGCTTACCCTTAGATGTCATTTTCTCACCTAACTAGTAATTCTTGCACAGTAATGCTTTGTAACTTTTCAGTCACCCCTGGAGCGATAGCACAGCGGGTAGGGCGTTTGCCTTACACGCGGCCAACATGGCCGACCCGAGTTCGATTCCTCCGCCCCTCTCGGAGAGCCCGGCAAGCTACCGAGAGTATTCGATATGCCAGACACAGTAACAACAAAGTCTCCAATGGAGATGTTACTGGGCCCGCTCGAGCAAATCGATGATCAACGGGAGGGCCTTTACCTTTACCTTTACCTTTGAGAATATGATGAAGTCCATAAAACTTCATTCCACAAAAATACATTTCCAAAGGATTCATTAACCTGGAAGCTCTATTTTTGTAGCACTTAAGAGAATGTTGATATAAACTAGCAATCATTGCTCAAAGGGTAAATCGAAGTACCCAACCTCTTCATAAAACCTTATTGTAGTTAATGATGAAAACTCCCTTACTCCTTCCCCTCTCACCTGAATTCCACTGAAATTGTTGTCTCTTCCATTCATTTGCTATTTCCTGAAGTTACTAAAGACCATTATGTCTCCCTCCCTCCCTCCCACCCTCCCTCCCTCCCTCCCTCCCTCCCTCCCTCCCTCCCTCCCTCTCTCCCTCCCTCCCTCCCTCCCTCCCTCCCTCCTTCCCTCCCTCCCTCCCTCCCTTCCTTCCTTCCTTCCTTCCTTCCTTCCTTCCTTCCTTCCTTCTTTCCTCCCTCCCTCTGTCCCTTCCTTCCTTTCCTCCCATTCTGGAGATCGAACCCAAGACCTCAAATATGCAAAGCATTTGCTCTACCAGGGAGTCACATTTCAGGTCCCCATTTTATTTCTATGCATATGCTGTATTTCACAAAATAAATTTAAAACCCCTTGAAGAAAAGGTTGACACAATGCAGAGTACTATTACCTCTCATAGGATCATGGTCAGTGAACAAATAAGGCATGTGTGTGGAGGGGTTAGAGTGAAAGAATATCAGACTGGAGGGTTCACAGTGGGGAGAAGCTCAGAGACATGTGAGTGGTGGTGGTGGTGTGCAGTGACTTTATTCCTCAACCGCCTAAACTTAAACATTATTGCAAATCTATTACCTAACAACAAACACTGTCCTCCCATTGTTCATCAATTTGCTCAAGCAGGCCCAGTAACATATCCATTTTGAGACTTATTGTTACTGTGTTTGGCATATTGAATGCGTCACGGGGAGCTTGCCAGGCTTTGCCATGCAGGTGAGATACTCTTGGTAGCTGGCCAGGTTCTCCCAGAGGGGCAGAAAAATTGAACCCAGCTTGGCGGGGCTGGCTGTGCGCAAGGCAAATGCCCTACTGCTGTGCTGTCGCTCCAGACGTGCCTTCTTAGCACAGTAGGCAGTGCGTCAGTCTCTATTACCTAAAATACAATCACAGATCACAGATCATCCTGTTATTCGTCGATTGCCTCGAGCAGGCCCCAGTAATGTCTCCTTCATCCTAGCCCTGAGATTATATTCAAGGCTCTTTAGGAGAATAAGACCCATCATTGTTACTGGTATTTGGAATATTGGGTATGCCACAGGGAGTTTGCCAGACTCTGCCATGTGGGCAGGCTACATTTGGTAGCCTGCCAGTTTGTCAAAGTAGGAATGAGATGTCATAATAAGATGTCGCATGGCCGCAAATGCGGCCGCGTGGTTCCGGGAGCTGATTTTTATAGTCCCTGAGTCTTGGCCGCTGATGGGATTACACGGCGCCAGGGGGCCAGTTGGTGGGTGTGACCCCCGCCTACTGGAATTTGGAGGATCTGGGTGGAGGATGCTCGACTCCAATCCGAGTAGGCTTAGAGATCTCGGCCCCGGAACCCACGTGGCTTTGTCCCTCTGCCGGTACCTTCAGGTGTGTGGAGAGTGGTCTCAGCATGGTGGTGGCAGTCTCCTGCCCCCGCGCCTGGCTATTCCTCCCCTCCCTTGGAGGGGAGCGGTTTGAGCTTTCCTCCCCTCCCTGACCAGGGCCCCGGCAGCTGAAGACCTCCAGGACCAGCCAAAATACAATAAAATTTTTAAAATGAAAAATTTAAAAGGAAAGGCTCTGCCATGTATGTTAGTAGGTTTTACTTCAATTGCTCGAAGGATATAATCAGGCTTATATATAAATGCAGATGGGAAGTTTTTCTTAATCTGTTGTAGTTTCTGTAGAATGTTTTCTGACGTTCAGCTAGTCTTTTAGAACCTAATGACTCTGGAAGGCCTCTTGATCCATCAATTTACCAAAGTGGTTCTTGACTCTAAAATTCCTGATCTATAAGAAATGAAGAAAAAAAAAGTCATGTGTATTTTATTTATTTATTTAAATTTAAGGACATTTTGGGATGCAGAGAAGGGATTTCTACCTAGTAGAATTGCTTAGAAAAATAGAATCTGATGAGTTTTTCTGTAGTAAACTCTATTTTCAAAACTCTCTCCTGATTCTGACAGCTATCCTCTCAGCTATCCTCTTCCTTAATCTGCAGCTGGGCTCAGATAAACTCTAATAATCAATTATTATAAGTGGCAGCCTCTCTATCCTTTATTCAAAGTTATTTCAGTTACAATCTTATTTCTAATTATGGTTTGAAAGAGTTTACTAGTAAATAAAATTCAGCATCTTTTACTATTAAATACAGTTAGGAATTCTAGGCATCTCTTGTTGTTAAAGGAGTTTAGGATGCCCCAAATCACAGCAAGCAATTTCACATCTGGAATTGACTTTTATTTAACAGGTATGTATAGTCTTTTTTTTTTTTGGGTCACACCCAGTGATGCTCAGGAGTTACTCCTGGCTCTGCACTCAGGGATTACTTCTGGAGGTGCTCAGGGGACCATATGGGTTGCTGGGCATTGAACCTGGGTCAGCTGTGCACAAGGCAAGTGCCCTACCCGCTGTGCTATCTCTCCTGCCCAGGTATATACAGTCTTAAAAGCACAGCCATGAAGTGAAGAAACTGTCATTTTCCAAGTTACTCAAGTCATCTAAGCGATGAAAATTCTACCAGACTCTCATGACATCTTCAGAAGAGAAAGAACATGCAATGGTAGGAAAAAGGTGATAAGTGCTAGACGAGTAATAGGTGATAGGTTCCCAATCAAGAATTAGACTAGGAATCACTGCTGTAGTAGCCCTGAGTTGAGCCCAACAGCCAAGACTCAATATTCAGGCAGTCAAGATTATTGTCTTCCTCCGCTGGGGAACAGAGCCTCAGGATAAGTGGGTGCTCTTCACTTGCATTATCTTCTTTATGGAACACCATAAAGTGATGATTTGTTTTATCCCACAAACAAAAAGGAATATGTTAGTAGCAGAAAGCATGCCTATATTAAATTTGTGCAATAAACTCTCAGTATCAAAAGGCACACTTCCACCAATACCAATGAAGTACAGCAGTGGGAGGCTTTCCAGCCAGTTCACATAACAGGCAGAAAGTCTGAGCAGAGTGTAGTTGCAACTCTTCCAGATGGGTGATGCAAAATAAAACATTGATGGTGGTTATGGTCAACAGAGGGCAGAAAACCCCTTCCTGATTTTTCTTCTTCTTTTTTGTCACACAGTTGTGCTCAGGACTTACTCCTGGTTCAGTACTCAGGGATCACTCATGCTGAGGCTCAGAGGCCCAAATGTGGTGGTGAGGATCAAACCTGGGCTGTCCGCATGAAAGGCAAGCATCCTACAGCGTGGGCTGTTACTCCAGCCCTCTTTCTTGATTTTTGTAGAACCTTAAGGACCTTTGGATTCTGAGTCAAACAAAGAAAGGAGTAGGTGTCCTACATACCTGCCACTAGATTTCCTGCTTACCAGTGAAACAAATGAGACCTAATTTGCTTTAGAACAAAAAGTAAATGTGATGTTTCTAAACACAGACATCTTGGAGGAATTCCTATCATTGTAGATTTCTTTTTCTATTCTTTTGGTTTGTTTTTGCTTTTTTAGGGCACACCCAGATGTGTTCAGGGATTACTCCTGGCTTTGCGTCAGAGTGCTCACAGGGTGCTGGGGGTCAGTCTGGGTTGACCGTACACAAGACAAGTACCTCACCTGCTGTTCTGGCCCTCTGGCCTCGCATGGTAGATAATTTGTTCTTAATTCATACTTAGGTCTAGTCGCTCTCAATAATATCCTCAAAATGTTTTGAGTTTAGAATTCCCATTGCTGTGTTAGAATTTGACTTTGTAAAAGTAGAAACTGATCTCTGAATGGGTCTTATATATGAACCAACTCATAGGAATGAGAACCAAAGGTTAAAAACTAATGAAGAAACACTTCTGTAAATTTTTCCCTGCTAAATGAGGAAAGGCCACCACCAGTCAACCTCAGGGGCAAGAAATACTGGAGTTAATGTCCCAGTGTGTGACACAAAGATTGAAATCTGTAAAGGTAGAGCAGTACTTCTCAAACTTCACTGTGTATGTGAATCATCCCCAAGAACTTGTTAGCACACAGGTCTGTCTCAGGAGTCTGGAGGGTGACTCAGAATCTGCATTTCCAACTGATAAGGTGCCATGGGTCCACAGGGCATATTGGGGTAGCATTTGTTTTAATTGATACTCCATCTCTACCTCAAAACTTTCCCTTTGATATTTTAAGTATCAGATCTTTCTATTTTAATTAATTAATTAATTAATTAATTTTTGCTTTTGGGGTCACACCCAGTGATACACAGGGATTACTTCTGGCTCTGCACTCAGGGATTACTCCCGGAGGTACTCAGGGGACCATATGGGATGCTGGGAATCGAACTTGGGTAGGTCCCGTGCAAGGCAAACGCCCTACCCACTGTGCTATTGCTCCAGCCCCAGCATTTGATATTTTTAGATCTAAATTTCCATAATTGTAAAAATGAAGATTGACTTTCACATCACTAGGCAGGACATTTCTAATGCTTTGCACAGCACACGTAGTGCCATTCTATTAGCATTTTGATTTCTTTTGGGGGGAATTTTCTTCCCTTATTTATGTGCAGTTGTTTGAGTACATAAATCTCTGGACTTTCCATTCCATTTGTCTATCAGTGGAAACACACCGGGCTCGGCTAGAATGACTTTCTTTGATATTTCAGAGATGGCTAGAGACGGGGTTGTATCAAAGTTAGATTTTCTCTCCCCTGAGTCGTTGAATCTTGACTAGAGTGAACCTACGACAGTGGAAATTTATCTCTTGAAATTTATCATTTCAGTGGTGTGGCCTTGGCTTTATTGGAAGCAAAGCCTTATGGAACCTTTTCATGCCTATTAGGTCTAATACTTTTTCTATCTTGTGATAAATATCATAACTTTCTAGGATTCAAAAAAAATCCTTAAAAAACTTTTTGTTAAATATTAAGGCAAGGCCAGAGCAACAGTACAGAGGGTAGGGCCTTTGCCTTGCACATGGCAGACCGATTTCGATCCCCAGACTCTCATATGGTCCCCCCAGCACATCTAGGAGTAATTCTTGTGTGCAGAGCCAGGAGTAACCCCTAAGCATCGCTGGGTGTATCCAAAAATAATAAAATAAAATAAAATAGATAAATATTAAGGCACTGTGATTTGCAGAGTTATTCCTAGTTGAGATTCGGGAGTACAATGTTCCAGCACCAATGCAACATTGAGTTCCCACAGTCAGTGTGCATAGATTCCCTCCCACTTCCTGGTCAGTCTCCTTGGCCATCACATTTTCAAGTCTGGTTATTGTAGAAAACTATATGATTTCATGTTTTAGATTTCATATTGAAAGCCTGAGATCTCTCAAAACCACAATGAGATACCATCTCACACCTCAGAGACTGGCCCACATCCAAAAGAACAAAAGCAACCGATGCTGGCGCGGATGTGGCGAGAAAGGGACACTCCTTCACTGTTGGTGGGAATGTCCACTGGTTCAGTCCTTTTGGAAAACAGTATGGACGATTCTCAAAAAATTAGAAATTGAGCTCCCATTTGACCCAGCAATACCACTCCTGGGAATATATCCCAGAGAGGCAAAAATGTATAGTCGAAGTGACATCTGCACTTGTTTGTTCATTGCAGCACTCTTTACAATCGCCAGAATCTGTAAAAAGCCTTGAGTGCCCAAGAACATATGACTGGTTAAAGAAACTTTGGTACATCTACACAATGGAGTACTATGTAGCTGTCAGAAAGGATGAAGTCATGAAATTTACATACAAGTGGTACTACATGGAAAGTATCATGCTAAGCGAAATGAGTCAGAAGGAGAGGGACAGACATAGAAAGATAGCATTCATCTGGGGGACATAAAGTAACAAAATAGGAGATTAATACCCAAGAATAGCCGAGATCAGTACCAGGAGGATTACTCCATGGCTTAGAGGCCAGCCGGGCATTCTAGGGGAAAGGGCAGCTCAGACAGAGAAGGGAGCACCAAATAAAGGGTGTTTGGAGGATCCTCTCAGGAGGGGAGATGCATGTTGAAAGTAGACTATGGACTGAACATGATTGCCACTCAATGCCTCTTTTGCAGACCACAACACCCAAAAGGAGAGAGAAAACAAAAGGGGATGCCCTGCCACAGAGGCAGGGTGGTATGGGGGGATGGGGGAGTGGGAGGGATACTGGGATCCATGGTGGTGAAAAATGGGCACTGGTGGAGGGATGGGTATTTGATCATTGTATAATTGAAACCCAGGCACAAAAATTTGTATGTCTACAACTGTACCTCATGGTGTTTCACTAATAAAAATTTTTTAAAAAAGCATGAGATCTCATGCGAAAGATCTCATGCTTGCAGTATTTATTAAAATAAATACTTAAAAGCAGGCCCGCAATAATTTATTTTATATTGCTTATTACAACTAAATGGCTAATGAAATTATCACCTGACATTTTGGCCTCCATAATAATATTATAAGAGAGACAGGAGACACCATATATGTGTTTTCATCTTTCCTGGTAACAACTAGCAACTCATTAACTTGGTTAGAACATCCTCTTCTTGATGAGAACTTCAGCTGCTCTGCCCATAGCCTGTGGTCTGTCACAGAGACCAGAAAATAAACGACTCGCAGTTCATCCATTCTATCTTTCTTATTGCCACCCTACACAGTAACAAATAAATAGAACACTCTTCTATTGTCCCCCAGTTCTCAGTGCTCAGGGCTTTCTCCTACCTCTATGCTCAGCGGTTACTTCTGGAGGGCCCAGAGGACCATATAGTGCTGGGGATTGAATCTGGGTCATCTGTGTGCAAGGTAAGCACCTTGCATGCTGTACTATTGCTTCATCCCTATTCCCCAGTTTTGAGGAGTTGGATAAAGATCACACAGCTGCTTTATTGGAGGACACAATTTAGTCCATGAGCCAATAGTCTTGCTAGACTTCGTTTCCTGTTCCAGTTGGCTGTAGGCCCCTGACCTTAAAGAGCTGCACCTGCTGTGCTAAATTTCTTAATCAGAACAAAATACGTGTGTGTGTGTGTGTGTGTGTGTGTGTGTGTGTGTTGTCTGTGAAAAGATAAGAATACAGTCAGGGTGATTCTGAGCAGAATTTATATTAATTTTCTGTTCTATAGTTTTCAGTGATGAAAGGAAGAATTTCTTTTCCCTCTTTCTATTATATTTTTAATTTTAAATTGCCCTGCTTTGATAGTTCCACTCTCACCCGAGCCCACTGACTTCCATTGGTCTCAATCTTTCTTGCTGTTTCTTTATGTTTAGAGGCCTCAAGGCATCCAAAGTCATCTCCCCCCAATTTCATATCACTGGAATGCCTAGCTTCAACAAAGTACAGCCAGCTTGAACACTACCATTACTTTGTGCTCTGGGCAATCTGCAGACCCATTCACTGAGGAAGGCCATTGCTAGCGCTCCCTCAGCAGGGAAGCAGATGGAAACAGCAACCCTCTTTTCAGGTGTGTCTGCCCTGAGTCTTTAGTTTTCATAAGTGAATATTTCCTATGAAAGAGAGAGATGAAGGAAACGGTTCCCTTCTGTAGAGCTGCCTGTCCTCGTAAGAGGCTCCTGCCAGAGTCCATGACCTTGAACCCTGTTGCTCAGTTCTTATCAAAAGCTGAATTATGAGAAATAAAACCCTTAGAAGATTGTTGGAAGGCTATAAATTCCTTCCATAGTCTGACATTTATCCTTAGATCAAGGCAGACTGTCAAAGGACCATGTAGTTAGATCATATATTTTTGTCTCTTGTAAACTGCTTTTACTCAGTTAGACTTTGGGGAGAAGTGAGGATGTTATAAGCAGAGGCCCTGTAAAAGTTTCTTGTAGTACTTCTTTAATTTTAGTTAGCTGAGCACCATGATTTACAAAGTTATTTATGAAAGTAATTTATGAACATACAATGTTCCAACTCCAATCCCACCATCAGTGTCAACTTTCTTTCACAGCTCCCCAGGATTTCTCCTCCTACTGCAACCTGTCCCCATAAAATGCACATTTTTTTCTTTTTGGGTCACACCCAGTGATGCTCAGGAGTTACTCCTGGCGGTGCTTGGGGGACCATATGGGATGCTAGGTATCAACACAGATCAGCTGTATTTAAGGCAAACACCCTACCTGCTGTACTATTGCTCTGGCCCCCAAACGCACATTCTTAAGTTTGGCGATTGTAATTTGCCAAAGAAAGCAAGAAAGAAACGTACCTATAGGCAGTGAAAACAAAGAGGGAGAACTATACCACAAGTTTCCAAAAAAAAAGTTTGGATCTGATTGTCATGGTTTGGATCCAGTTGTCATGTTTTTCATACATCGCAGAGGGCTGGTTATTTGACGAACCAACTCATTCTGTGTATGAACTATGAGATCGAGGCTGTACTGAGGTTGGGGTCAGCAGGCATATGAAGAAGGAAATTTAGACTGGTCGTCAGTCTTACATCAGGGATAAGGAGACAATAAGAAACCATACCTCTTTGAAAATGTGTCTTTCAAGTCAATATGGTTCAGCAAATATGTGTGCACTAAAGTAATACAGTGAGGTTTAGAGGGTTATTTATTGGCAAGGTGGGGGAATGTCATATCTGACAAAAGTAGGGTACCTTAGCACATGTGGTATTAGAAGGCATTTTGAATTTATGACTTCAAAAAGGAATAGAATGTTTTTGCTTTATTATTCTCCCCAGAATAGTGACACAGGCCACTGTCCAGTCTCATGTACATTTCTAACTTCTCACACATTGGCACACAACAGGAGCTAAAGTTCTATGGTGGGAAAATTACTTCCTAACTTGGCACAAGAAAATTGTAGAATTTTCTGTTATTGCTGGGAAAAATAAAAGTATTTCCAGAGGTATCTGTTTGGAGGAACTGAATGGACAAAAAATTAGGTTATGGAATAAGCTGTAACAATATGAGCATCCGATTCTCAGCCAGTATGTCAAGTGTGTGTGTGTGTGTGTGTGTGTGTGTGTGTATTTGTATGCATTTTTTTCTTCTATGAAGTTTAAGACTTCTTAGAGTATCTTAGAGAAGTTGTTAAAAATTGTATTCTCAGCAAGTGCAGGGGAAAATAAGAATGATAAACAACAGAAATAGCTGGTCAACTGGTCAATATCCATTGTTTAGTATAAAAATAACGGAAAGAGGGTTCAAGGTTTAATTGGAATGATGCTAATTCACCGTCACTAAATTGAAAGAGGGGTTAACAATGTTTGGGCAAGGTTTTCAATTGTCTAGATATCCTAAAGAGGAGGTAATTCTCTTTTATCTCCTAGGAAACAGAACACTTGGGTGGCCTTGCTAAGTACTTAGGAATAGAAGCATTTCTAATAATGCTAATAAGACGGGTCACTATAATGTAACAATAGGACAAAGGTTCATGCTGACCAAGTAAAACTTGAAGGCTACATTATTCAAGGAGACACCAAAACTTGTGTCAACAGTGTGATCTTGGTGTCCTATTGACATAATAATGGGCGTCTAATTCCTAAAATGCTTAACAGGAACCCATGCCAAAAACCAAACCCAAGCAAAATTCAATAAAATAAATACTCCTGTCTACCCTCAAACAATGGATTAATAATATAGAACTTGCAAACTCAACTGACAAGTCTAAGACTTACTTTTTGAGTCAAAGGTGAGGTGAATTTGATAGACCTTAGGAAGTTATAGAATTTAAATGAATGTTACTGACATTGAAAATAGTTTAAGAACTTATATATTGCCAAATATTTAAATTACTGTGATACAGTAGCATTGTAATAATTTAAGGGTTTGTCTATTTATAAAATATTTAATACATTTGTGAAAATATAACAGATTTGAGATTATTAATGTTGAGAGTTTGAGCATAAAATTTGTGCCCAATGTTTAAATGTTTAGGAAATCTAATTTGATAAATTATAGTCATGACTTATTTACATAGATAAACTGCATATTTTGTGGCTATAAATTCCTTAATATTTAAAGGAATGCTGGAGTGATAGCACAGCAGTAGGGCGTTTGCCTTGCATGCAGCCAACATGGCCGACCCGAGTTCAATTCCTCCGCCCCTCTCGGAGAGCCCGGCAAGCTACCGAGAGTATCTCGCCCGCATGGCAGAGCCTGGCAAGCTCCCCGTGATGTATTTGATATGCCAAACACAGTAACAACAAAGTCTCCAATGGAGATGTTACTGGGCCCGCTCGAGCTAATTAGCACAATATATGTTCTATATTGGGCATAAAAGGTCAAAATGGTAGTTCATCTTTATGAACAAAACCCATGAAAGAATCTCTTTTAATGATGCAGTAAGGTATAATTACTGCACTCAAGTTTCTCTCAAATTTATTAGAGGCCATAGAGGAATCTGCAAAAAATTCTGTAGTTTTGCTGTGATAAGAAAGAGAGTTGGAGGCTTAAGGAAGGGGTACTCAACAGTGGTAGGAGGCAAAATAGTGATGTGTGACTCTTGGTGTGCATACAGCTTGACCTATGATTACACACTTGTTTTTTTTTTTTTTTAATTAGTGAAACACCATGAGATACAGTTGTAGACTTACAAGTTTTTGTGCTTGGGTTTCAGTTATATAATGATCGAGTACCCATCCCACCACCAGTGCCCATTCTCCACCCCCACAAATCCCAGTATCCTTCCCACCCCCCCACCCCCCATCCCACCCTGCCTCTGTGGCAGGGCACTCCCTTTTGTTCTCTCCTTTTGGGTGCTGTGGTTTGCAGAAGAGGCATTGGGTGGCAGTCATCTTTGGTCTAGAGTCTACTTTCAGCATGCATCTCCCATCCCGGGCGGATCTTCCCAGCACCCTTTAATTGGTGCTCCCTTCTCCATCTGAGCTGCCTTTACCCCTAGAGTGTGCGGCTGGCCTCGAAGCCATGGAGTGAACCTCCTGGTATTTATCACAGCTGTTCTTGGGTGTTAGTATCTTATTTTGTTGCTTTATGTTACCCAGATGAATGCAGTCTTTCTATGTCTATCCCTCTCTTTCTGGCCCATTTCGCTTAGCATGATATTTTCCATGTAGTACCACTTGTGTGTAAATTTCATGACTTCATTTTTTTCTAACAGCTACATAGCACTCTATTTACACACTGGTTTTTATTTAATGTAGAGACCTCAAAGTCTGTGACTTGGTTAAGGAGATGAAGTGAGGGCACTAATACTAGAGCTATTACAATATTTGACCAAGTACCTAGCTCACTGGGGAAGAGATGAGGCTTGAATCAAGACCCGATGGAATTTGTGCAGGGGATATGGGCCTTATGTCATCTATAGATGGTCAATAAATTATATAGCAAAGAGAAACGTATCAGAGTGGCAATAATATATCTACCTACGAGTTTAAACAGACAAAATGAACAGATGAAACAAGAATAAAAGAGTCATTGTAAAGACAAGGTCTAATTTTTTTCTGGGGGCCCACACTCGGTGGCACTCAGGACTTACTCCTGACTCTGCACTCAGTGATCACTCCAGACAGGTATGGGGGACCATATGGGGTGCTGGGTAATCACAGGTGCTGGGATTATATCTGGGTCGACCGTGTGAAGGGAAACACCCTACCAGCTGTACTATCACTCTGACTCGCAAGGTCTAATTATTATACTGAAGTTGATGGTAGGAAAAATATAGAAATTATTTCTGATTTTTTAGATTATTCAAAAATTATACAATTTAACCAAAAAGTAGTCAAGGAAAATAGTAGATAATTGGATAAAATATACAAGAGACAATAAACATATGACATAGTTGCAGTCCTACTAGAAATACTAGGAATAAAAGCGTGTCATTTCTTGTTGGTCAGACTGGTAAATATTCAAAACACTGTGACACTCTTTGTAAGCATGAAACGGGAATATTAGATTCTCTTATACAATGTTGGTTGAAATTGGCTATGGTAAAGACTTTAGGGAACTTATTGATTAATTTCTAGTTGTTTTTATGGTTGACCCAGGATTCTAATTCTGGAAATTATAAATAAATCTTCATTTACATCTCTGAATATATAGAAACTAAGATATTTAATGCCACATTGTCTTATAGTAATAAAAAATTGACATTAATCAAAAATTCCTTAAGTGAAAAGAGATTAAATACAATCTTTTGCATGTATACTGTGGGAACCCACAAGACAATTTAAATTAAAAATATATCCAAGGACAGATATTGGTAGATAAATCTCTGAGACATTTTGTTCAGTGATAAGAGGTGAAAAATATGTATAATGATCCCATTGATTAAAAAATATGTTTATGAGTAATTGTAAATGAATAAAGAAATAACTTGAAGGCTTTCATAATTCTTATCTTTTGAAAAGAGCAATGTATTTGGAGATGGAGAACATAATAAAAATCTTCTGATTGAGGGAGTAAGCTGTATCCTATGGTGTTCAGGGCTTCTT
Source organism: Sorex fumeus (assembly GCF_029834395.1). NCBI lineage: Eukaryota > Metazoa > Chordata > Mammalia > Eulipotyphla > Soricidae > Sorex > Sorex fumeus. The sequence continues at coordinate 2,991,223 of NW_026606060.1, read as the reverse complement.
CCGGCTATCTGCTAAAGGCAAGAGAAAAGGGGACGGTGTGCCAGACAGGAATCAAAACAGATTTGACCACATGCAAGGCAAGTGCCTTAACACCTGTACTAGTTACCTGCCCCACCACTGTGTTCCATTTTATGCTCGATTCCTGCAGCTCTACTTGGAATTGTATTGGCATCTCTGTATATTCAGTTGAATGTCAACATTGATATGATATTGGCGTTAACATCTATGTTGCTTTAATGTTGCTTTAATCTTTGAACTTATGCAGTACTCATCCAAAACAGATTACCTGGGGTGAAAATGGCATTTCTCAAGTCCTGGTTCTCCAGCCAAGTGTTGGTTCTACCCTAACAAAGTAATCGCTCATTGTAGAATGAGAAAGAATGACATGAAATAATTTGAAAAGAATAGTCACTTAAAAAAATCAGTGTACCATGAAACTTAATTTTTATTTATTTATTTTAATATAAACATATTATTTAATTTTTTACACAGTTACAAAGTTGTTCATGATTCAGATTTAGTCATACAATGTTCCAACACATATTCCTTCACCAGTATACACTTCCCTCCACCAATGTCCCCAGTTGCGATTCAACTTGAGAGCCCAGCTGCCAATTTAATATTTTTCTCATGTGTGGTTTTCCTATATCAGGCAGACATCCTCAGTACTTCCCAGTGCTTGCTTACTCCTCCAGGTGAACGAGCTGCTTGTTTGGGGCTCTGCATTGTGTGTCATGCTGGGGTCAGGACAGCAAACCATGAACTCAAGACTTACACTTTGTCAGATGGAACAGTTCTGCCCAAGATCCAGCGGGAAAGTTTATTTCCCTTGACCTTATTTCTCAAGGGAAAAGGGATGAAAGTGCTTTGGGCACTTGCAGTGGTCTGCATTGGCTCATGCTAACTAGGGGTCTGTGTTGGGGTGATACCAGCCCCTCGTGGAATGGGGCACAGTGACACAACCTTGGTCAGTGAAGGAGCTACAAAGGCACCGGGAGCTTAGCAAGGTCCCAAGAATTCCCATTTTGTTGTTCACTGATTCGCTGGACAATGGCCTTCTTCACTGTGTTCTGACTGGAGAGTTCGTCTCCAGCTCCTTTCAAAGCCTTCCACTCCTTGGATTTTTCCACACTGCCTTCTCACTGGCCCGTTTTGACTCCTTGACCCTACCTTCCTTTCATCTTCTTTGACTCCCTGCACCTTTTTTTTTTTTTTCTGTAAATCGCTTTTGCTTTTCTGGCTTTATCTTGAACCAGGAAAGCTGAAAGGGCCCGGACAACCCTGTGGGATTTCCTAGGCAGCAGCGTGTCCAGATGACTGCCCAGCCGGACTCTCTCTGGGACTGGCTGGTACAAGTTAGGACCATAAAGTTTTACTAATTCATTCAAAAGACAAACTTTTAAGAAGATATAAAGTATAGGGTTCAGAATGACAGTGGTAGGTGCTCACCTTGCATGCAGCCAATCTCAGTTCTATCCCCAGCATCACTGAGTACAGAGCCAGGAATAAGCCCTGAGCACCTCCAGGTAATAATAATAATCATCACGACCATCCTGTTATTCGTCGATTGCCTCGAGCAGGCCCCAGTAACGTCTCCTTCATCCTAGCCCTGAGATTATATTCAAGGTTCTTTAGGAGAATGAGACCCATCATTGTTACTGGTACTTGGCATATTGGGTACACCACGGGCAGTTTGCCAGATTCTGCCGTGTGGGCAGGTTACATTCGGTAGCCTGCAAGTTTGTCCAAAGTAGGAATGAGATAATAAGATGTCATAATAAGATGACATTCGCAGCCGCGGTTCCGGGAGCTGCGTTTTATAGTCTCTGAGTCTTGGCCATTGATGGGATTACACGGTGCCAGGGGGCCAGTTGTTGGGTGTGACCCCCGCCTACTGGAATTTGGAGGATCTGGGTGGAGGTTGCTCAGCCCCGATCCGAGTAGGCTTGGAGATCTCAGCCCCGGGACCCGCATGCCTTTGTTCCTGTGCCGGTACCTTCATGTGTGCGGAGAGTGGTCTCAGCATGGTGGTGGCTGGTTCTGGAGGTCTTCGGCTGCTGGATCCCTGTTCGGGGCGGGGAGGAAAGCTCAACCCGCTCCCCTCCAAGGGGCCCCAGCGAGGACAGCCAGGCGCTATAATAATAATAATAATAATAATAATAATAATAATTTGATCCAAAATATATATGGTCAGGGAGATATGTCAAATGATTAGAGTGCATATTTTGCATGCAGGAGCCCTGGGTTCAATCCCTGCCACTTTATGTTCTCCTAAAACCCTTTGGGAGTGCCCTCCAAGTACATTGTGGGGTAGTTTCCAGACACTCTCAGGTACTGAGTGCTTGCTTTTTATAAGGCTTTGTATCAGACTGATGCTGATTCAACCTTTGGCACAGCTTTTGGTTCCCTGAACACCTTCAAGAGTGATCCTTGAACAAAAAACCAGGAGTACCATTTGTATGTAAATTTCATGACTTCATCTTTTCTAACAGCTACATAGTACTCCATTGTGTAAATGTACCAAAGTTTCTTTAACCAGAAAGTATCATGTTAAGCGAAATGAGTCAGAAAGAGAGGGATAGACATAGAAAGATTGCATTCATCTGGGGAACATAAAGTAACAAAATGGGAAACCAACACCCAGGAATGGCTGAGATTAGTACCAGGAATTTTGCTCCACGACTTGGAGGCCAGCCACACGTGCTAGGGGAAAAGGCAGCTCAGGTAGAGAAGGGAGCACCAAATAAAGGGTGTTGGGAGGATCCTCCCAGGATGGGAGAAGCATGCTGAAAGTAGACTATAGACCAAACATGATTGCCACTCAATGCCTCTTTTGCAAACCACAACACCCAATAGGAGAGAGAGAACAAAAGGAAATTCCCTGCCACAGAAGCAGGGTGGGATGGGGGGTTTGGGGGTCGGGGGATACTGGGGCCCGTGGTGGTGGAAAATGGGCACTGGTGGAGGGATGGGTACTTGATCATTGTATAACTGAAACCCAAGCACAAAAATTTATAAGTCCACAACTGTACTTCATGGTGTTTCGCTGATAAAAATTTAAAAAAAAAAGCCAGAAGTAATCTCTGATCACTGCTGGGTGTACCCCCCAGACTAAAATCAAGCAAACAAACAAACAAGTAAAAACAAAAAAAATGAAAAAGCACTGCAGTCCGCAGGGTGTACGTTATTCCCAGGACCCAAGCATGGGGAGGCTGTGTGGAAGCACCGTGTGGAATCTATGGGGCTCTGGAACGGCTGACTCTAAGTCTCAGTGTTCCAGTAAGCACAACGCATTATGTTTTATTCTTTCCCCCTGACGTGCAGTGCAGCCTAGGAACAATGTGTATCAGCTATGTGCATCAACCGGAGAAAGCCCACTTAACAGGAAGCAGTCATTTTTTCTGAGAGGTGGTGACAAATTCTAATCAGACATACATTTAGAACCAGACAACCCTGCTGTGGATACGATCCTTTGTAGCGCTGTAAGGATTTTGTGCCATGCTGGTTGGAAGCATCATCTGAATCCGAGCTGATGATTGTGTGTGTGTGTGTGTGTGTGTGTGTGTGTGTGTGTCGGGGGCACACCAGGCAAAGCTCAGGGGTTACTGCTGGCTCAGCACTCAAGAATCATTCCTGGGGCTGGAGTCATAGCACAGTGGGTAGAGTGTTTGCCTTGCAAGTGGTCGACCTGGGTTCGATTCCCAGCATCCCATATGGTTCCCTGAGCACTGCTGGGAATAATTCCTGAGTGAATGATCCAGGAGTAACCCCTGTGCATCACTAGGTGTGACCCAAAAAGCAAAAAAAAAAAAGTAATCTCTCCTGGCAGTGCTCACCAGACCCTATGGGATGCTGGGGGTCGAACCTGGGTTGGTTGCATGCAAAGAAAGCTACCTCTCCGCTGGACTATCATTCCAGCACTGAATCTGAGCTGATTCTTTAGCAGCGAGGATGATGCTGTGCCCAGCCTTCGCTTTTCTTCTCCCTGTTTGTGTCCAAGTGTATGCTGCACGTGGACTTGGGCATGATCTGGGTCTGTAGTTAATGGGCCCTGGGTGCACCAGCCTTGCAGCTGACATGATGTAAACTGGGGGATCTGTCCAGCTAAGCTGACTGACTGAAGCCCGGCTTATATCCATTGATTCCGACAGGCCAAAGGGAAATGGAGGCTGAAAGATGGATTTTTATAACTGTCTCATAATTCTCTACTAGCGAGCAGGAAAAGGCTGCTTTTGTCTGAATTTAGCAGAACAATGGTCCACGTTGATTGAATTCTTCAAATAACTTCTCATCTCCCTGCTCTGTTTTGTTTCAGAGCACACAGCTTCACATTTAAAAGAGAAAGAAAAATTACTGTCCAGTTGCAGTTTCTCATTTGGCAGGTGCCCAGCCGTTTTTTCAGGATTTGACAGAATATGATCTCTCATTTAACTCACTCCCTAATACTGCCCCTGGGCAAGGCTGAATTGAATTAGACCCTGGTGCAATCATTATCTTGGCTGAAGATTCACACCTACAGTTCTTCCTACAGCTCATTCCGTGCAACTGAGGTGAATTCTGAGGAAAACAATCAGAAAACAATGCACTTGCCAAGATGAAGCCAGGCTCACTGCTGTATCCAACAGGGCCTCATCTCTTCTGCCTCTTAACAATTCTCCATAGTCATTAGTCATTCATTCACTCAATAAATAATTAAGCACTTAGCATGCTGCAAATGCAAATAGTATAATCTATGATCTCTCCCTCAGGGAACTTACGATTTAGTAGAGAACATAAGATTTACACAAACAACTGGGCTCTCTTAGAGGAGTACGTAAGTGGATGGTAAAAATAAGGGTAGCAGACGAGAGCAGGGAAAGATACCTTTTTCCAGGAATTATTTCATGTGCAGGTGGAATGGTTGGAGTGGTGGGTAGAAAGAGCTGGGTATGCAGAGATCGGGGGGAGGGGTGCAGATACGTATTCTGAGCCTGAGTAGTGAGAGAAATAAGAATGCTGTGATCTGTAATTGCTTTCTGAATTGAATTGAAATAAGTATCATTTGGATTGGTGCAATGCAATCCAACAGCTTGACGCTTTTAAAGAGACCAAGAGCAGTTAGGAAGCGCCTGCAGTAAGCCTGGTGGGAGAAGATGATTCAGATGAAGATGAGTGATCAAGATGCTGGACAGGTGTGGGATTCTGTTGATATTTTGGCTTAGCTTCCCTAGGTTGCCATCCTAGAACATGCCGGGTATTCAGGTTTGAAAACACAGTATGAAGAGTGAGCACTTTGTTAGTGTAACTGCCCTAATCCACAGCACAGCTGCCTTTGGGTTTGTGGTTCGGACTCATTTGTGGCTGTGTTCTGGGTGGCCCTCAACCTAGTGTATGTGAGAAGTGAACCCAGGGCTCTTCTACTCTAAGCCCTCATTTCACAGATAAGAAAATCAAGGCTCTGAGAGGTGAACTTACTTATTGAAGACCTGGCAGTTTGTTTGTTGTGTCATTAACACTGGGTGTTCTGACTCTGAGTCCAGTGGTTTTTTCTTTTTCTTTTTGGCTGACCACTCCTTTCGCCAGACAGAGCTAAGGCTTACATCCTCCCGTGTGACAGAGATTTACTAGAGGCATACCAGACTGCTTCCCCCTCGCTAATGCCAGTCTACAGTTCTGCTTCTCTTCTGGCCAGTGGAATCTGATGCCAATAAGAATGTTCAATTTTTGTCTGATCCCATTAAAAATTTTTTTCTTTGTAAATATTTCATTTAAACACCATGGTTTACAAAATTGTTCATAATACAGTTGTTACGGGCTTTTGATGTTCAACCATCAATCTCTTCACCAAAGTGACCTTCCGTCCACCACTTTACCACTGTCCCCATTTTCCAAACTATTCCCCCAAGCCTGCTTCTTATCAGGTATACCATAATTTATTTTCTACTGCTTTTTACAACTATCTGGCTAAATAAATTATCAAAGATACTCCCATAAAAGCTTTTTTAAAAAAATCCGAAAAGGATTCAGCACTATCGACCATACCCACACAGTAAACAAGCTCATTGAGGTTTTGCGAGAGTTCAAGATGCTGCTCTGTCTAATGTTCATCGATTTAAAGAAGGCTTTGATTCTGTTGAGACTGAAGTGGTCATCGAAGTCCTAGCCAAACAGGGCGCTCAAAGTCAGTATATCAGGATCTTCAATGAACTGTATTATGGATTCACCACCAGGATCTCACCATTCTACAAGGAAGTGATGATCAATGTAAAGAGAGGGGTTCGGCAAGGCAATACCATTTCACTGAAACTGTTCAGTGCCACCCTCGAGAATGTCATGCAACGACTGAAATGGGAAGGAATGAGAGTGAAGATAGACGGTTGGCAACTACACCACCTCTGCTTCGCTGATGACATCATTCTAATAACACCAAACATTAGCCAAGCAGCACTAATGCTGGCCGACTTTGACTGTGAGTGTGGAAAGTTTGGACTGCAGCTGAATCTCATGAAGACAATGTTCATGAGAAACAGACTAGTTCCTGACGTTCCATTTGCTATCAATGGAACAACCATTTCCTAATGCATCATGTTGAGTCGAAAACTCAACATGATGAATGTCCTGGCACCTGAACTTTGCAGGAGGAAGAAAGCAGCGTGGAATGCCTTCAAGAGCATTGAAGAAGTTGTTAAGAGAACGAAGAACCTCTGGCTCCTGGCACATCTTTTCGACTCCACCATTCTTCCTGCACTAACATATGCTTCAGACACCTGGGCCCTTATGAAACAGGATGAAAATGCTATTCAGGTCACCCAAAGAGGAATCAAAAGAGCTGTGCGTGGAGTATCATGCTTCAGTCAAGTGAGAGAAGGAATCCAGAGTTCTGACCTCCATCGATGGCTGAAGATCAGGGATGCTGCCTTGTTTTTCAAGGTGTCAAAAATCAGATGGGTCGGACATGTATGTGCGAATTGGAGACAACTGCTGGACTAGAGCCGTTACCTACTGGATTCCAAGGGATGTCAAAAGAACACCTGGTTGGCCACTCACAAGATGGTTGAACTTCTTCGTTAAGACCCTGAACGAATGGTTTGATGTGCTTCATGTTCCTGGAGCGAGCAGACACCAGTGGGCTACACTAGCACTCAACACGAATGAATGGAGATGTTACTGGCACCTGCTCGAGCAAATGGATGAACAACCAGATGACAAGTGACTACATTACAAGTGACTCCCGTAAAAAAAAAAAGTGAAAATTGTTATGTCTCACCATGAGGTTAAATCCTTGTCTAAGGATTTAGTAAAATGACATGACTCAACTCCATTAAAACTTTTCCATGCAAGGGAGGAGAGAGAGTATAGTGCATAAGATGCTTGCTAACCCAGGTTTTATTCCTTGCACCTCAAGTCATCCCCCAGAGCTCTATCAGGAATGGTCCCTGAATACAGAGCTAGGAATGAGCTCATTGTGCTTCCAGAAACAAACAAACAAACAAACAAACAATACACTTCTCTATAGAAGCCTCATTCTCAATCTTTGCCTCCTAATAAGAATATTTATACCAAAGTATTCTAGGAAACAGTGTGTAAAAGATGGTTTTATCTTGGAATTTTGTTTGACTTAATGAAGCAGACATTTCTATCCCACATTTCCAGCCTTTTTATAAATCCTATTGTGTTAAGTCATTATACCTGTGAATTTATTTGTTAAGGAAACTATTACTATCTGAACTACATTGTGTAGACTTAAATCTAAAGAGGGTGACTTTGATAAGGTTTTTTGAAGAGCATAAAATATGCTCTCTGCCACTGTTGGTAGCCACTGAGGGCTTTGGTTAGACTCATTGTGCAAATTTAGGGAACAGGATGGAAGGATCAAGATTGGCATGCCCTTACAGATTGTGTCAGGGAGAAAGGAATGTGCACTGCACAAGAGAATACCTGCTTGCTGCTATTTTGTCTCCTGTCCAGGTAGGTAACAGGGCAAGAAAACATCAATGATGAGAGTGTGCTTGAGTTGTGGCATCATCAGATACTAGAGGTAGAGGGAGAAGCCAGCTGCACAGGGACCAGTGGGACAAGTCAGCCTATTCTGTTTGGGAACCTCTAAAGAACCCTGAAATCACTCACAGTTGGAGAAGCAGATTTATACATATGCTCAGCAAGAGTAAAACATAACCCCCAGACTCTACCAATTAAGAAAGAGCCCTCTGAGTTATATTTCTTTCTTCTTTTGATGCTCCTTTTGCAGAGAGAAGAGAGTCAAGCTAATTACTTATTTTAAAGTAGGGGCCTGCCTATCATAAGTTTGTATGTGGTGAATAAATGGAAAGGGGGCTTGACTGTAGATTAAGACAGAACCAAATTGATAGGTTGGAGCGAGAACTATTTTTTTGAATCTTTGTTTTACTACTTCAATCAATTTACATGTATTTTTCAAGAGGAATGCAAAGTATCAAAGGACCTACCAGAATTTCTGTTCAGTGGAGGAAGTGTAAGTCTTTGATGATATACTTTCAGGAGCAGTGGGAGACAGTGAAGGGGATTCGTTCTTCAAGTAGTGCTTCTTCAAGGTGATGCCAGTGGTTCTGATCAGGGTTGGATACTATGGAAACACATGGCTGGGGTAACAAACCAAGATCTGCTGGAAACTGCACCAAAGTTGCAATTGATTAAGACAGAAAATAGTTCCCTGGGCAGAGAGATCTTGCTCTGCTGAAAGATAATAAGTATTTCTGCATGGGATGTCCCAACTTCTTGGATCTTTAACAGAAATGCCAACTTAGCAGAAGGTTCCAAGTTTTCACATTAGCTTCAAAACTTATTGTCCAACTCCTTTATTCATGTGAAGGTGATAGCCATAGCACCCCCCGCCCCCATCTTCAGGCTATGTACCTGACTTAGCCTGCACCACGAAAAGTCACATTTGCAGTTCTGTATTGACATGCAAACTAGAAGCTCAATTCCAGGTACAGGAGTTGAATTTTCCCAAGAAAGAACACCTACAGCCTACTCCTTGAATAAAATTGTATGTCCCTTCATTACAGAAGGAAATCAGAACTAGCATCCTAGGTTCCTTTGGATTACTGTGTCTTCCATCTGCCCACTATTCCCGTGGAGTGTCTCTTTTCCCCACCATTTCTCACTTGGTGCTTAGAGACTCATGGAGTATTTATAAATCCTTTTGCATGTCACCCTAAGGATTTCTCTGGCTCCACCAATAATGAAGAAAGAAGAAGTGGAATACCATGCAGAGAAAACTATAAGTCAGAAAAAGAGAAAAAAAGGAACTGTAAAAATGAGTTGAATGCCTGTTGGGATTGAACAGAAGCCAGTTTAGGAAGCCAGGGATAGCAAGCAACATCGAAAAGTTTCTATCAACAGGAGGGATGCTGGAAACCCTTGGGAAAAAACATTTTATTTTTTAAATAGACAAGTGACATGGTTAGACTTGTATCTGGGGAAAAATCACTCTGCTGTTTGAGAACATTGAAGCAGAGCTGAAGTCATGTTTGGAAGCTCAGGACATGTAATATTTGCCAGGAGTGCTCAGCAGACAAGGTGTAAATTGCTTAGCTTTATCTAAGGTCAATGATTGGTTTGAGACGCAGAGTAGAAGTATGAAGGACACCAGACATGGGAATCCCTACCATTCTATATCAGGGTCACTCAACTATTTGACCAGTTGACCAAGTTTAGTCTGCTACCTGTTCTTGTATGGCTCACAAGATAAGAATGCCTTTACATTTTTCAGTAGATTAAAAAAGAATGAATTTTCACTTCAAAAAAATTATGTGACATTCAAATTTTAGTGTCATTGTAGTATGTTTTTGGAGAACACCCTACTCTACTTATGTGCTTTCTACGGGCACTTTCATGCTTTCATGACAGAACTGAGTAATTGTGAGAGATTTAAAATATTTACTTTTAAATTTACTGACCATTTTAAAGAATTTTTGTGGACTCCTGCCTTTTAGCCTTAATCTCTAGTTTAAACAACTTTCCTTTCACCTCTTCATGTTCACTTATTGAATCAACACTGACTGTATTGACTCAGTTGAGGATCTGATGACTAGGACCCATTCTGAGAGATTCTAATTTTATTGGTCTGGTGACCTTGACTGAGTAATGGGATTTTTAAATATCCCTCAAGTGATTCTAATGTGTATCTAAATTTGAATATTCTTGGAAAACTAAAACTTGCTCCTTGACCACACAGCTCTCTCCTGTCTCTCTATTCTGCTCTGTCATGAACTCGTTTCTTTACTACTTATCTCACAGTTCTTATTCTGATGTAATTCTTGGTGGCTTCATCAGTTTCATGATTGAATTACCCTGAACCTTAGACCTCAAGTAACAAGTCTACTCTTCTTTAATGATCATTTTCTTGCCTATTTTTGAAGCACAGAGTTGTAAAATTTTATCTTTGATCCTGTCAGGGCCCAAACCTGTCAATACAGGTGAAGTCCCAGTTTCAAATATTTTCCTCCCCAAATGGTACCTTGCAATCCTTCTAGTTTACTTACTCATGTGTGCTCATGGTGTTCATCTTCAACTTCAATGAAATTTTCAATGTAATGATGCCATTTGCCTTCCCATCCTCCACAAAATCATTCTCTGCCAAATCTTTGTATTACCATTCTTCTTTCTTTGGACTTTCTGGACTCCATGTTTATAATAATCACTCATCTGCAACTTAGGAATAATAATGACAATGTTATCTACTTTCAGGTTGTTATCAAGATTAATATCAAGAATCATTTCGGTGTATAATGGTGTTTAGCATGTAGAAATATACTTCATAAATGTTAACTGAATTTTGGTGAAAGATACAACCCCAGATGATTAACTTGATTTAAAATGTGTGCTTAGGCACCCTAAGTGAACATTCTTATGGCCTGTGCATGCTACTGTTAGATCGGTCAATTTGCTTTCCTGATACTCAAGGGGAAATTCCCATATCACCTCTTTTCTCAAGATTATCATGTATCTGCTCTCACTTCTATTTGATGCCCTCATCTCGAACTTCTCTCTCAAATTCAGTTAAAATGTAACTCAAACTCTTTTTTCAGCCTGAAATATTTCCATTGAAAAATTTAATTCCATGTTTTACCTAGTAGTTGGTATAGTTTAAAAATTCTTATTTTACATTATTCCAAATTTCATGAAACTTGTTAAACATTTATTCAGTTTTAATTTTTATATGAGATATCAAAGCAAAAATTACAGAAACTGAGCAAAGTTAAGTGGACAAGGAGAATTTTATTCAAGAAAATGTGGGAGGGAGCCAGAGCCCTTAATATTATGATAAACATTAACTAAAACACCAAAAACATTAAAATAATCTTTCTTTCTAGTGTTTCTATTGAAATGTTTATCTTATTTTTAAATAAATTATTAGATTTGGTATGGTGATTCTTTTACAATTCCTAGTCCAGGTCAGAATATTTTTCACGTGATTTAGATTTTTTTAAATTTATTTTAAATAAAATACTTTATTTAAACACCTGTTCATAATATGGTTGTTATGGGCTTTCAAAGTTCCAACACCAGCCCCACCACCAAAGTGACCTTCCCTTCTCTACTGTCCCCATTTTCCCAACAATTCCCCAACCCTGCTTCTTATCAGGCACACAATAATTTATTTTAAATTCTTGGTTGCAACTAAAAGGCTAAAGGAATTATCAAAAATTCTTCAGTAAGTAAAATATGTGAAAATTGTTATATCTTTCCTGGGAATTGTTAATTCATTGTCTGAGAATTTACTAAGTGGTTCATTACAAGTTGAGCCTTCTATGTTGCTGGCTTTGTTTTGGGGTTCTGTTGGCTTTTATGTTACTTTCCCTTCTAATTTGGTGTGCTCCTACTATAATTTCAGTATTGTGGAATTTTGATGTGTTGCACGGTTGTGTGATCCAGAGACTTTGGGATCTATAATCAGGGTCAGTGAGTGGACATGGCCGTAGCTGTGGGAGGTGGCATGGCTGCTGGGGCTTCTGGAAGTACTGGGGCTTTGGGGGGAGGCTTCCTGTTTCTAGTGCAAGAAGACCCCAGAGTGTTCAGTCTGGACACCAGGATACCTGAATATTTTTGCCATTTGGCATCTCTGCAGAGAGTTTCAGTGCAATGGTGGAGTTGAGCCCTTGCTGTGCGTGCAGCAGTAGAGTGAGGGTGGCTCTGAGGGGCTCTGGTGGGGCGGGGACTGGGCTGCCTCCTTCCCAAGGATGCTCCACACTTTTCAGCTGGGAGGACGTGTCTGTGAATTTTAGCTGCTCGACTTGCATCTCCTCGGAGTGAAATATAAACTCTTTTTTTTCTTTTTGGGTCACACCCAGTGATGCATATGGGTTACTCCTGGCTCTGCACTCAGGAATCGCCCCTGGTGGTGCTCAGGGGATCATATGTGATGCTAGGAATTGAACCTGGGTTGGCCGCTTGCAAGGCAAATGTCCTACCCGCTGTTCTATTGCTCCAGTCCTGTGAAATATAAGCTCTTATATATAATTTGCAAATCCAGTTGCAGGATTTCTTCTTTACTAAGATTTATTGTAGGAAGTTGACGTCCATTTCTGAGCTTGCTCCATAAAGTTCTACTTTTTAGTCTGTGATGACATCAAGTTGTCTTCCACTCTGTCTTTTGGACATGCTCTTTCTCTTTTCTACCCATTTCAAGGAATTTACTTACATTTTTGTCTGTATTCTAAGTGTTGTTTCCTTTGAAAAGTTTTTTTGTTCTCTTTATTCTATATACATATTAGCTTTCTCTTGCCATCATATCAAATCAACATGAAGCTATAGTTTTAAACTATGTAGTTTTATTATCTTATAATTCTTAGAGCTTAGACATACAAAAGTCAAGGTTTTGCATGACTGACCTTCTTCAAGAGAAGGTTGTGTTTCCTTTTCTTTTTCAACTTCTACATGCTTCCCAACTTTCTTGTCTCATGTCAGAAATAGTGGGTCAAGTCCTTTTTATACCATACCGTATTTGGTGCTCCCAATTTGCTCTTCTAGTACAAAAGACACTTGCTTTTATGTTGGTTTCATTCAGGTAATCCTAAACAGTACCCCCATTTTAAAGATCAGTTCATTAGCAACATTTATTCCAGCTACGGTCTTACTACCACTTAGCCTATTCATAGGTCATGTTTAGTTTTCATGGATGGAGATCTAGACATGTTGGAAAGGAGGTACATTATTTTGAATAACAGATATTCTGTCTAAAGTCTGTCTACATAATATTTTCTCATAGAGCTCTTCTCTGCTTTCATGGCATTAACCACAATTTGAATTGAAGTGTTTGCCTCACAAATATTAGATACTCAGTAGTCACTGGATGAATTGACAAGCAATTTATGTATTTCAGGGAATTTCAGATTGAAAGTTTAAACTTTCAGAGGTTATAAAAAGCCAAGAGGTCAAAGAAATAGCTAAGGATAAAAACTGGAAGGAAGAAAGGAAGGAAAGTGATGGAGTGAGAACAGAATATTATAATGCAAGCTCTTATAGGTGAAAATCACTAAGGGCAATAATAGTACCTAGGATGTTGTCAACTTGTAGGATGGGTTGTGGTATTCACCAAACAAGACAAATAAAAAATATGAACTTTCTCTCAGGAAACATATGCAGCTAACACACAGTTTATTTAGTTTTCCACTTTACATGGGCCTTTCTTGTTCAGATCTTCAGTGGATCATCTTGGAGATAAGAAAATAACCACATTAGGAGAATAGAATCTAGGCCTTAAAAGAATGAGACTTAAATGATATTTACACCCAACACTTTTATACTCCTTAATTGATGCCCAAACTATTACTAGCAAGATGGTTACGATTCCAAAGATAGTTCCACTTGGAATTGGTTATTGAGTTAAGATGAGGCAAAGGGAAATGATTCCCTCATTCTTTTTGTTTTTCTTTTTTTTTTAATCACATCTGTGATGCATAGGGTTTATTCCTGGCTCTGCACTCAGGAATTACTCCTGGTGGAGCTCAGGGGACCATATGGGACGCTGGGAATCAAACCCAGGTTGGCCGCCCTACCCACTATGCTGTTGCTCCAGCCCCTTCCCTCATTCCCTCGTTCTAATTTTAAGATGGTAACTATATCTTACATTATTAAGGGGTAAAAAGAGTTACTCACCACTTCTCTCTTGGGACCATATCCTTTTGGAGGATGAAGCTTAGGGAGAATGGGTGAGATAGCTGTTGTTATTATTTGATGAACTTTTTGGTGTTATTGTTTGGGACCATACATGGAAGTGCTCAGGACTCACTCTCGCAGTGTTCAGGGGACAGTATGGGGTGCCGAGAATAAAATGTGGTTAGTAATGTGCAAGCAAATTTTCCCTACCCACTGTATTATTGCTCCAACTCCTTTTTGACAAACTTCTGATAACTACACATTGTTCAGTTCTCAACATGAAGTCACTGTCACTGTCGCTGTTTTCCATTGTTCATTGATTTGCTCGAGTGGGCCCAGTATCATCTCCATTGCGACACTTGTTATTGTGTTTGGCATATTGAATACATCATGGGGAGCTTGCCAGGCTTTGCCATGCAGGCGAGTTACTCTTGGTAGCTTGCTGGGCTCTCTGAGAGGGGTGGAAGAATTGAACTCAGGTCGGCCGTGTCGGCCGCATGCAAGGCAAACGCCCTAGGAAATAAAATTCAAAACTTTTATGTGATTGTGATGAAATAATCTTTTATTATTTGTTTACAGTGTTGGAAAGTTTGAAAATATAAAATTCTATCAGAGATAGCTTTACAGCTGTTGTATTTATACCTTAGCCATGACTCTGGCCAGTTAGAATATTGTTTGAGAATGAATTGAATCTAGACAACTAAAGTGAAGTCCTCCAGGAAGATCTTAAGTATTTGGAGAATCCAGATCTACAAAAGGCTAAGTCACATTCCTTCACCCTTTTCCTATAATGAAAAATGGATCATTCTCACTCATCCTAAGTGGCAGAGACCAAGGGATAGTCCTTATAGCCTAGAGAATTTAAATTTCCATAAAATACCCATGCCTTCCTAGAATAAAAATTCTGTTTTTCAGCTAATTTGCTACTTAATAGGACCAATCTGGGAAATTGAATGTGAGTGATTAATGCAATTTCCAAGAAGGCATTTGATGTTTTTCCTCCTTTGTTTGTACTTCTTAGAGTTCAATCATGGTAGCCTGGAGCAGACCTCAGAGCAGACCTCCTATTGCCAAAGACCATCCAGAGAATTAGGGGTAGGGGTCATACTAGTGGTGGGTTTAGTAAGGTTCTCTTTGAACTTGTCTGTGTTATGACCAAACTTTTTCCTCTAATAAAAACAACTTGTATTCATCCAAACAAAATCAATACAAACATACAGGTTTTGAAACAAGAAGAAAATGTGAAGCAATTTTGTTCACATTGGAGTTGGAAACAGAAGAGTAAAGGATTAAAAAAAAAACCCTTTAAGTGTTGATTAAAGACAGAACAAACTGTCCCCAAAGTTTATATTGTAAAACAAGACAAATCCTGAAAATTAAGTTGACAAGCATATACAGCAGTGTAATTTTTTCTTAATTAAACTGACAAAGATCCCTAGTTGCACATAAATCAGTGAAAAACAACAAACTTCTATTGCTCGAAGGAAAGACATTAAGAGTTGCTGAGGAAAGAATGTAAGCAAAAGATCTAATGAAAGGATCCATGCGTTGCTGACTGCTGTTTTGTTGGAGGTGCTTGGTTGGAGGTGGAGAGAAGTGAGGGGCAAAAGAGACTGTGAGTTCTCTAACTTAATTTCTACAATCCTTCCTAGGGGATGTTACCTCAGGCAGGCATAGAGCTGCCTTATTCTACCTTTTGAATGAAAGGAGCATAACTTTAAAATAAACGCTCAAAATATTGATTCTTGATTCTTCAGAGATCTTCCTGATTGATTTGCTTCCTGGCCCTGCAGACACATTACAGAGGATGTGCTCTTGTAATTTGGAATGGTTTAAAAAATTCTCTCTATGCCTCTCACATTTACAGAGGTCTTTGGCAATCCAGGATGCTACTGCTTCCCAGTGAGCCGGTTGTGGCATGAGAATCTTTCTAAACATGTTCAGTCATCAGGCATATGCTGCTATTGCAAATCTGGACTGGAGTGTATGCTTTGGAGCTAGATGGATGATTTACAGGGCCCTGGTCTACTTTGGGGAGGGAATTTAATCCTTTTGAGCCACATTAATGACAATAAGGCAGGTATTATCTGACCATTTAAAGAAATATATGAGAAGCTGAATAATATTTTATCTTTTGTTTAATTTTTATTATTTATTTATTTATTTGCTCGAGCGGGCCCAGTAACATCTCCATTGGAGACTTTGTTGTTACTGTGTCTGGCATATCGAATACTCTCGGTAGCTTGCCGGGTTCTCCGAGAGGGGCGGAGGAATCGAACTCAGGTCGGCCATGTTGACCGCGTGTAAGGCGAACGCCCTACCCGCTGTGCTATCGCCTAGCGATATCGCCTATCGCTGGAGCGATAGCACAGCGGTAGGGCGTTTGCCTTACAAGCGGCCAACATGGCCGACCCGAGTTCGATTCCTCCGCCCCTCTCGGAGAACCCGGCAAGCTACCGAGAGTATTCGATATGCCAGACACAGTAACAACAAAGTCTCCAATGGAGACGTTACTGGGCACGCTCGAGCAAATCGACGATCAACGGGAGGGCCTTTACCTTTACCTTTATTTATTTATTGTTTTTTGGGTCACACCTGGCAATGCACAGGGGTTACTCCTGGCTCTGCACTCAGAAATTACTCCTGGCGGTATTCAGGGGACCGTATGGGATGCTGGGAATCGAATCTGGGTCGGCCGCATGCAAGGCAAACATCCTACTCCCTGTGCTATTGCTCCAGCCCCCAATTTTTATTTTTTTAATTGAGTCACCATGAGATGCACAGTTACAAAGCTGTTCATGATCAGGTTTCAGTCATACAATGATCCAACACTTCTCCTTCTACCAGTGTCCATTTCCCACCGCCATTGACCCTAGTTTCCCTCCCGCCTCCCCTCCTCCCCCAGCCTGCCTCTATGGCTCTATGGCAGACATTTTCTTTCTTTCTCTGTCCCCCCTCTCTTTCTCTCTCTCCCTTTCTCTCTCTCTCTCTCTCTCTCTCTCTCTCTCTCTCTCTCTCTCCTTCTGGGCATTATGGTCTGCAAAATACAGATCTTGAGACGTTATCATGTATATCCCTTTACATACTTTCAGCACACAGTTCCTATCTAGAGTGATCATTTCCAGCTATCTTTGTCATATTGATATATGTTGGGCTTTTAATTTATTTTCCTGCCCAGACTTTACCCTATCCCTCTTTCTTTTCACCTGTGAAAGCACAGTGCAATGTCCAAGGGGAACAATGTGGGGAGAAGAATGGAGAAGCACCTTACAGGAATTTTCCATCTTTTGTTTTTGTTTTATTCTGTTGTATTTGGGTCATCTGCAAGGCTCTGAGCCTGGGTCTGGAGATATCTTCCACGGTCCCTTTGTGTGTGGGTGATCTAGATGAAGCTCTGAATATCTTGGCCTCTAGTATGACAGCCTGTTGGGTTGACAAAACCCCACAGCTGACTGAGGTGAAGTTTCCTGCCATGCCGTTCAGAAAGGAAATCAAAATCAAAATTAAATTTCTTTATTAAAAATAAAAGGATGTGCCATTTCTTGGACCCTTGAAACTGAACTGAGACTCATGCTCCCTACCTGTAAAACACGCTGTAAGATAGTCACGGCATGCAGCAGGCACCTTAAAGCACAGTTATCGCTATTAGAGAGAATGTTTAGAAAACCTCCTTGAAAAGGGAAGAATTCCTTTACGTAATTATCCCATTAAAACCACATTTTTTTCTTCTTGTGAATTATTCTCTTCTACTTCCTTCTGCCCAGTCTACTCATCCACTCCCTCCACTGTTGTATTTTGTGCCACTGGAGTCTGATCTTCCTGTGCTTCTCAATATAGAGTTTCTTGCTGAATGATCTGTGTTTGGGTCTGACTTGACCCCAGGAAAATCACAACAAGAGCTGGGAGTGTGGGAGAGAGAGAAACCGGAACTCTCTTGCCAGCTCACCGCTGATAGATACCAACCTACTAAGAACGTGGCTGCTTCCTTGGATGACCACAGATCTTGCTGTTTTCTCCTGTCACCAGGCTACACTTCTACTGCTTGGTCTTTTCAGTCCTGAGGGTGAGACTGTTTTTTCTCTGTTAGTTTTAAGGAACTTGCAGTTGATATCACTGGGAGTTTTCCTAACCCACTTTTTTCCTTTGAGAGCCATATTTTACTGCAGTTTTTTCCACTTGAACCTCTGAGTTGAATTGTTTCCTGCTAGGGCCCTGATCAATAACATAAGCGAGGTTATTGTTGGGATTGTTTTCCAGCAGTGGGAATGGTTCAAATGGTCCAGGGACTTTGTTCATCTCAGATTTTGATCCCAAAGCTGCTGCTCTTCACCACGTGCACATATTAGGATTCTGGAGTTGTCCGCACTGCACGTGTGTGTGTGTGTGTGTGTGTGTGTGTGTGTGTGTGTGTGTGTGTTAAGGATCGGAAGGGGTGCAAGCAAGCTAAGGTCTTAAATGTTGTTGGCACGAACTGACTTGAGTTCAGGTTTTATTTCTGTTTGTGATTTACTTGTGCTTGGGTAATTGAAATCACTCTCTTAAGGCTCCATTCCTTCATCAACTGGATATGAGTATCATTGCCTCATGGCATTACGGTGAGAATAATGAGCTGATGAAAAGTGCTCAGCACACCTATTAGTTCTGAGTATGTGAATGTGATCTGGGTCACTGCTCTTTGGCTTTGGAAATAAGTCTCTATAAGACCAAGCCAGGTTTTTGCTGCCTTATCACTCTGCTCTAAGAGGAATACTGGCCCTCTCATCCCAGGGAACACCTGCTGGAATATGAATTTGGCCATGCAGATCTCTTCTCTGCCCAGGCCTAAAACTTCAGAAAGCAGAAATGGATCGGATCCTTGCTGGGTGCTTCTTAGTATGAGTTCTGAGGTTCTGCAGGCATCGTGGCTCCAAGATTCTGGCTTCTCCAAAGCCTTTTCTAGATGACTGAAGTTAAGATCTCAGGCCTCAGATGGTCTGTGGAGGAAGCAACAGTCCAATTTCCCAATTTATCACTGTATCATTGTCATCCTGTTGTTCATTGATTTGCTCTAGCAGGCACCAGTAACGTCTCCTTGTGAGACTTGTTGTTACTGTTTTTGGCATATGGAATATGCCACAGGGAACTTGCCAGCCTCTGCTGTGCCAGCCTCTGCTGTACTCTTGGTAGCTTGCTGGGCTCTCTGAGAGGGACAGAGGAATCAAACCCGGGTCAACCTCATGCAAGGCAAATGCCCTACCCACTGTGCTATCACTTCAGCTGGTTCACAATTTATAATTCTTATCATTACAATTCAAATCATCTGTCATCTAGCTTTTCCTGAGAATGCCCGTGAAGGGTCCTGAAGGAGCCTGGGATTGGGCACTAGGCATTTAGAGGAGTGGGGATTATGAAGGTGATGGGATCCTTTGCTAAGAGATTTTTCGGAAGTGAAGTGTTTGAGAGAAGCTAGCTTCAGGTTTGTTTTTAGACATTACTTTGGCTTCTATGGGAAAGTCTTTGCTATACAGCATAAGGAACCTAGGTAGTAACCTTGGCTCTACTTTGGAATCATCTGAGTAAACTATGAAATGTTCTTACACCAGGGTGTCTACCCTTTAGATTCTGGTTTCATTTATTTGGAGTAGAGTGTGGACATCTGGGTTTTTCAAAACATCCTAAATGATGTCAGTGGCCAGAATGTGTCTTTATGCTTTAAGAGTGAAGGTCTCTTGTGTGGATAACTCAGTGGGAAGAGACTGACACTGGGTGCCTGTATGGATCAGATGTTAAACCTACTTTTTGTTCTTTAATGCCTCCAATAATATAAAAGCACTGGCATTCTCACATTGAAGATAGGAAACAAACTCTGAGGTTAACATCTCTAAAAGCACACTCCTGGTCCAAAGAAGACTTGGGATTGTAACCCACATTCTTTTTGACTCCATGACTATGTATTTTCTCCTTTGGATGTATCTTCAAAATGTAGTTAGAATTGATTCAATATTTGTAGGCAAATCAGGTATCTTGGGATTTCTGTTTGTTTTAGTAAAGCACAAGATCAGAAAAAATTAATTATATACTCAAGATTTTTCTACAACAAACTCTTAATTAAAAATTAATCCAACTTCATTTAGAGTAAGCCATCATCTTTTTCTTTTTTCCAGCTTTGATTTGCTCCAAGACCTTCTCTTTGATCATATGGTACATGCATACTGTGCAGTGTGTTTGTTTAAAAACATTACTTTACGTTGAAAAACATAAGTGAGACTCAGTTCTTCATTTTGATCTAGCCAGGAAGCCCCAAAGAGACTCAAGACGGCTCAAAGAAGAAATTTGAATGGCCAAAAGGCACATGAGAAAATGCTCTACAACACTAATCATCAGAGAGATGCAGAGATTCAAATCAAAACAACAATGAAGTATCGTTTTACATCACAGAGACTGTGCAGGAAGAAAGGGACTCTCATTCATTGCTGATGGGAATGCTGACTGGTCCAGCCCTTTGGTAAACAATACGGACATTTCTAAAAAAAAAAAACCTAGAAATTGAGCTCCTATTTGACGCAGTGATACCACTTGGGGGCCCAAAAACACACAACAGAAACACCATGTGCACTCTTATGTTCATTGCAGCACTATTCACAATATCCAGAATCTGGGAACAACCTGAGTGCCTGAGAACATATGATTGGATAAAGAAACTACGGTATATCATACAATGGTGTTATGCAGCCACCGGAAAAATGATGTTAAGAAATTTGTCTCTAAGTGAATGGACTTGGAGAATATCATGCTGAGTAAAATGAATCAGAAGAATAGGGGCAGATATAGAATGACTGCATTCACTTGAGGGATATATAAAAACAGTATGAGACTAGTATCAAAGGCCAGGGAAAACAGAGGTCAGGAGGACTGGTCAGTGGCTAGAAATTACCACAAGTGTGTGTGGAGTGGAGAGTAGTTAAGATAGAGGAGGGTTCAATAGTTGTGTGTATGACAGACTTTGTGCCCAAAATGAGAGAGAGGGGACGGGGCGATGGGGTTAGGGGGAATTGGGGGTGTGAAAGGGAAACTGGGGACATTGGTGCTGTGAGATGTACACTGGTAGAGGGATGGGTTTTGGAACATTGTATGACTGAAACCCAATCGTGAACAGCTTTGTAATGCTGTTCTATGTCCTGGTGAATCAATTAAAAAAGTAGAGACTTAAGAAGGGTTTTTATTTGAGAATCTGTTTGCTTGTTTGCTTGTCATGTGGTGTGTGTATGTGTGTGTGTGTGTGTGTGTGCACATGCATGTGCGCCCGTGCCCACACGCTTGTGTACACTCATGCATGTGTAAGCATGGGTGTTTGTTGTGAAGGAGAGGAGGAAAGATGATAGAGAACATAAGTAACCCCAGAACAGAAATGAAGTAACCTCTAAACTATACATTCCACCACAGTTCCCTGAAATATTCCATGATGGCAAGTCTGGCTTGCAGAGTTAAAAGATTATAACCAGAAATGCATGGGTTAGAATTCTTACTCTGATACTGTGTGGCCATAAATGTAATTTTGATGGTCTGAGCCTTGGCATCTGACATATACAATAGGCATTTGAAAACGAAGAACAACAGCAAAATCTGGCCTCATAGAATTATAAATAGAGCTAGCATGGCACCTGGCATAGAGGAGGAACTCAATCAACGTTATGCAGTTTTTGCAAACTTGACTATTAGAAATCTTAAGGCTTTACTTTCGTTGACTGAGAATATGGCAAGCAATAGGAGCTTGTAATTCTGAGCAATATTTTTCTTGGGGCCACTAGGGAAAATATTTCAGGAGAGAAGAAGCAGGGATGTTCTGAAGAAAGGTGTCAGATCCAAGTAGTCTTTTGAATCTTAGTTTGCTCTTCACTGGTCACGTGTGTATCTTGGGTATACCCTTTGGGTTTCCTGTAGCAGTTTCTCTACAATAATGTAGAGTTAACTTTATTTCTTTTCTTCTTTTTTTCTTGTGAAGCAGGATAGTTTTTATTGAAGCTTATTTAGAAAGACGTGGGGAGAGAGAGAGTGAGAGAGAGAGAGAGAAAGAGAGAGACAGACAGAGACAGAGAGAAAGAGAGATGTGAGAACAAAGACTTCTCCTGAGTGGAAATGGGCAAGCAAGGAAACAGAGACAAGCAAGTGAGGTATGTGTTCAAGAGAGAACATGGGCTTAAAGAGAGAGATAATTAGAGTTAGTTTTCTAATACATACAGGGTTTATGTGAGATTCCAAAGAAAGGCAATGTGCAAAGTACTTAGAAAATTGTAAGTAAGTAAAGTAAAGGCCCTCCCGTTGATCATCGATTTTCTCGAGCGGGCCCAGTAACGTCCCCATTGGAGACTTTGTTGTTACTGTGTTTGGCATATCAAATACGTCACCAGGAGCTTGCCAGGCTCTGCCGTGCGGGCGAGATACTCTCGGTAGCTTGCCGGGCTCTCTGAGAGGGGCGGAGGAATCGAACTCGGGTCGGCCATGTTGGCTGCGTGTGAGGCAAACACCCTACCGCTGTGCTATCGCTCCGGGAAATATGAATAGTTATGCATGGAGCAATAGCACAGCGGTAGGGCATTTGCCTTGTGCGCAGCCAGCCTGGCTGAGCAGGGTTCGATTCCTTCGCCCCTCTCAGAGAGCCTGGCAAGCTACTGAGAGTATCTCGCCCACACGGTAAAGCCTGGCAAGCTCCCCGTGACATATTCAATATGCTAAACATAGTAACAACAAGTCTCAAAATGGAGATGTTACTGGGCCCACTCGAGCAAATCAATGAACAACGGGAGGACAGTTTGTTGTTGTTTGTGAATTTTGATGCAAAGGTGTTCTGGATTTGGGGAAGATGTGAGGCTCCACAGATGCCTTTGTGTTTGGAGCTAAATTTTCTTAACCCAAGGGTTTGAACACTCATTTGCTATCCCATGCCTTCCCCCTTATTGCTACACCTTCACGTCCCATAATCTCCCCTGGAGCTCCCCATTAACAAACAGGGGATTTCAAGCTCCTAGAGAGCCATGACTAACAAAATTAAATGTCCCCTGATAGGCCTGAAATATATGCTTGCATTTTCAAGTTTGTGTTCCTATCACCTTCATTTGAGGAAATAAATCTTTTCTAGGACATATTAACTCATTCTGGGCTACTTGGGGAGACTGGGAAGGGGAAAATCTTCATGACCTATTGATCTTTGGTTACTCCATGGCCTTCTGTTGGGTGTAGATTTCCAAACGCTGAGGCCAAGCTGGTACTCTTTGCTTTGGCATACCTGTCCCAAGCTACTTGTTTGGATTGATTTTCTAACTAAAGTAACACCTCTCTCCTGTAATTCAAATGCGTCGTTAGGTTTTCCAGCCTCCAGCACGAATTTGGTGTTTCACAGTGAAAGAACCAATGAATTAAGCTCCAGCGTGTGCCTGCTTTCCTTGCCAGAGACTCTCAAGGGGCTGGGCTCGAGTGAGTCCTGGGTTCTTGTGCAGGATGCGTCACTCCCCACAGATAGATTCTCAGCTGGAGCTCAGCCTCAGGTAGGATCCTCTGTAGTAGGGAACACTCTTTACTGGCTCTCCTCTGCCTAGTAGAACACTGTCCATAGCCTGTCAGGTCTTGCAGATGGACACTCTTGGTTCCCACAGAGGTTGTCAGCCCTCCATCTGTGGCCTGTTGCTAGGGCAAGAAGGAGACCTTTATTTTTATTTATTTTTAATTTTTAATTTTTTTTTGCTTTTTGGGTAACACCTGGCAATGCACAAGGGTTACTCCTGGCTCATGCACTCAGGAATTAGTCCTGGCAGTGCTTGGGGGACCATATGGGATGCTGGGAAACGAACCTGGGTTGGCCAAGTGCAAGGCAAATGCCCTACCCACTGAGCTATCGCTCCAGCCCCAGGAGGCCTTTATTTAAACCACAGTTTGTAGGTCTGAGTGGATAGCTCAAGTGACAGGGACTCTAGCTTAAGTGCCTGACAGGTCTGATGCCCATAATTCAGTCCTTGATATGTAGGACTGATACTATTAACAGAGATTGAACACTTCGAGTAGAACCTGGTGACACTCACTACTCCAGCATCTCTAAGAGTGTCCCTATATATACAACCAACCAATCAATCAATCAATCAATGATCTCTCCTCAAGAGAGGAAAGAGACAGTCTCTACAAGTAGCACTGTCCTCCCGTTGTTCATCAATTTACTAGAGTGGGCACCAGTAAAATCTCACAACAAATTGTGAGAATTGTTGTTACTGTTTTTGGCATATTGAATATGTCACAGGGAGCTTGCCAGGTGCCGTGCGGGCGAGATACTCTTGGTAGCTTGCGGGGCTCTCCAAGAGGGGTAGAGGAATCAAACCTGGATTGGCCATGTCAACCGCGTGCAAGGAAAATGCCCTACCTGCTGTGCTACAAGTAATTACACCAAAATGAAAATTTGGGACCATAGTGGGAAGTGAAACCATGTCTAGTCTTCAAGACAGAATTTTAAGCAAGGTGGGTAGAAAGTGAGCTGCAGGCAGAACTGTGGCTGAGGCCTCATTGAGAGTGTGTGGACCTGGGAAAATTGCTGATCATTTCTAGGCACCATTTGTCATTCCGCAAATTTAGAGAAATGCAGTACATGCCCTCTAATTTTTTAAGTCTTCTTTTCTCTCTCCTTTTCTGCAGCTACATAAGACAAATGTTACCTTGCTGTCTGCTAATTACCAGCTGCTGTCTGGGACCTAGGAACCTAGAGTGAGAAAAGGAACCATAGCATCGCTCTCCTCTTGGGAAACCATTCCCAACCCAAGTGCACTCTCTGTCTATGGGTGGAATCTGTGGTTATCTGTATCCACTGACCACTTCTCACCTCTCAGCCTTTGCCTCTTTGACAAGGGATAAATGTTCTTGAGAGGGAATAATTTTAGGAGTCAGGACTTTTCCAAGCTGGAGGGTGTCTTTGTTGACAGAACTGAACTGGATTTGGGGAGAGTCACTGTGAAGCATCTTAGCCTCTTTCTCTGTCCCTGTCTTTCCTACAGCAGAGGTTGCCTGGACAGATCACGATGAAGCCTCATTCATCTTCATTCTCGATGGACTTCCTATTGAAGACCAGTCTGCTACCCAAATATCCTTGTGGGTTGAGATAGCATTTGGCAACAACTCTTTTATAAATGATGACATTGACATTATGTCTCTGTTAGAGTAATTTACTCCCCACAGTAATTTTGACTTAGTTTGTTCTACACAGCACATTATTTTAATCATCCCTTCAGTTGTTATTGATGAGAACTCTTGGAAAAAGATTAGTTTAAAATTATCCCCAGTGAATTTAAAACAATAACAGGGACATGAATACAGAGAAAAACAAATCAGCGGATGTCATAGATGTAATAAAAGACAATTGTTTGTTGGATGGGGACATGCAGTAGGAATAATGGCAAGATTTGTACCCTCTCACTCTTATTTCACTTGTCCCTGAGGTTGACTCTGCCTATTCATCTGTTCCTGTCCTTATATGATTCACTGTTATGTTCATGTCAGTGCTCACGAGCTCTTTTCCTGCCTTGCTTCGCTAATCAGAGCTCTCTAGTACCCCAAATCATTTTCATTCCAACCTTTCCTGGAAATTTTCTCCAGAACTAATGTTTCTACTTCAACTTCCAAGTCTGGCATTATCCAGAAGATTAGAAATCCTTTAGGAGGGATTTCTATTGGTGTTTCCAAATCACTAATTGCTGTTCTGAGAAAAGAAGGGAGTGGAAAGTGTTAAACAAGTTCCTTCAAAGAATGCTGAGTTAAAACCCAAATACTTGGGAAGATTGTTTGTTTCCTGTAGGGCTTTTGTAGCCTGTTGAACTTTTTGAGTCTCCTAATAGGATGGCATGCTATGCCTTCCACACTCCCTCACAGTCTCTTAGTTTTCCTCCTGTAATAGTCATGGTTAAAGTATGGATGCATGGGACAATAAAGAACATACAAATGTCTCAAAAATTAGAGCTGTCCACTGTTTGGTCTATGGAGACTGAGATGTGTTCAAGAACTTGCTCAGATCCAGATGCCATAGTCTCTGAAGTCTTCTGAGGTCTTCTCATGAGTGGAACACACTCTTCCTGAAGTATGACCATTCTCTCTGTTTATCTAGCTCAAGTTCACAATAAAGTTTATCAATCAGAATCAATAATAACTACTATCTCTTGTTGGGTCACTAACAAGAATGTGTCTGTTTGACTTTGGTATTTAATGCCATCAGAGTAGTTTCTTTGCAAAGTCAGCCTTTGTGTATCACATCCCTAGAGCTTGGACCAGGGCTTGGCAGATTTGCCTGCTTGAAAAACTGGGAGAATCTGCCTCAGGAGTGACAGATCTAGGACAGTTTCCCTCTGGAGCCCATGCATACATCACTGTTTGCCTCTGTGTTCATTTTCAAAGATACTACACCTAACACGGTCAAATTATTAAGCCTACAGTGGTGAAGAATTTTTCTATGTACATGGAAGATCACCACAAATAGTCTCAGCTGTCAAGGAATCTCATATGCTCATCCAACTTTGTGAAGTGTTGAAAATCAATATTTTTAGTCTGCGAGAGTTTGTGCACTATGGCCTCAGGGTAAAATTTCATCTCTCATCTCCCCCTCAGTGAACACGTTGATTGCTTACCATGTGGATTAGTGGGCATCTGAATGTTTCCTGCAGATGTGTTGCAAAGTGGCATGGCCAAGCACAGAATTTGTAGTCGAAAGTCAGAGATCATCCTCTAGGTTTGAAGCAGAGAAAGGTGAATGAGTGATAGTGCCAACTGTCCTATAGACGTGTTTCGCTTTGAGCATGCAGTCAGTTCAGATGAGTTAAATTCAGTGCTGTTTCTTTACCACTATACGGTCTCAGCTGATGCCACAAAGAAAAACTAGCTATGCCTCATTTTCTCTCTTTGTGGATGGCAAAATCAACTATCCCAGAGCACACACTTTGTAACAGCGAGTTGTGAGTTTTAGACAAGGTAGAGAATATAGTCATATGTGGGATTTGAATTCTTGGGGTCAACTTTGATCTTTGAGTGAAACTATCCTATGTATGATAAATGATCTGCTTCTGCTTCTTAGCATGATGAGTCATTAAAGGGGCTGGTGGTGGGTATTTTCCTGTTAAGCACCAAGAAATACAGAAAACACAGGTCACAGTAGAGCTGGCCAAAACAGCAGAAGTGGACACTGCAGGGGAGTGAGCCAAAGCATTTTGGTCATTGGCTGTTCATCCTGGCTGCTGTCAGCATGCAGTCTGACTTAGGGCATCAGTATTGCCAAGCAGCCGTGATTCTGGATGATTCTGTGGATTAAGCCTGTGTCTGATAGAAGCCATATAGTATAGTTGAAGGTGAACATGTTTGGGAATCAGACAGACCCGGATAGAATTTTGATTTAGTTACTTATTAGATATTTGACCTTAGGCTTACTTTTGCTTAAATCTCCATGAGTCTCCACATTCTTATCTGTGAATCAATATATTAAAACCTACTTCCCAGAGAATTTGGTATATATTACAATAAATGATGTATGCAGAGATTTAAAAGAATACCTGACAGTTTATTAGCTTCAATGTGCTTCTTGTTTTCTTTTCTAATCAGAGTGTAAGGGGATTTGCCTCTTTAAGTTAATAAAACCAGTGGACTTATCCCAGTATATACATCTCCCCTTCCAATCTGCTTCCTTTGCTGCCTCTTTACTTGTTCATTTTTATTAAACAGGAAAAAAAAACCCCACCAAACTTCTGTAGGTGATAGGTGTGCAGTTGTAGCAAGTAGTTCAAATTTTACCTGGTATAATCCACTTTTCCTTTGTAGTTCTTATAATTCAGGGATTACTGGTTCCATCATGCTGGTCTCTGCACCCACCTCCTTGATTCCATCTTTTGTCCTTTAATTATCCATCCCTTAGCATGGGCATATTTAACACTCAGCTTGGACGTTTGACTTACTTATGACCTAAGCAGACATCTATCAGGAAGGCATTTTCCCCAGTAGGATAAATGTATTATCTACTGTACAGCTTAAACAGCTGGAATCTTCAAGCACTGCTAAATATTAGGGGATATCAGGTAACATATAAATCTCCAGATTTATGACCCTGCCTGAGTCACTTTTTTAAAACAATTTTTTTATTAGTGAAACACCATGAGGTACAGTTGTAGACTTACAAACTTTTTTGCTTGGGTTTCCGTTGTACAATGATTGAGTACCCATCCCTCCACCAGTGCCCATTTTCCACCATCCCTGATCCCAGTACCCCTCCCACTCCCCTTATCCCCCCATCCCACCCTACCTCTGTGGCATAGCACTCTCTTTTGTTCTCTCTCTCCTTTTGGGTGCTATGGCTTGCAAAAGAGGCATTGAGTGGCAACATGTTCGTTCTAGAGTCTAGACGCCTGTGTCACTTTTACTCCACACTTTCAGGCCCTGTTTTCTGAGTCTTCCTGATAATCTATATTGTGTATGTTGCAGACGGGGAGCTTATTTTTCTGTCCGGAAAGAGATGCTAGTCCAGTTTTGCAGGGTGAATTTCTCATTTCCAGATGTGCTTCACTTCCACTGTCCTCCAAGAGAAATCTTTCTTAACTCACCATTTCCCTGAGGGTGCAGGTGGGCAGTTCAAGGACTTTCCATGATATTCCTGATGAATGGAAACCAAGAGTGACCTCACTGATGACAGATGTGCTTCCTCCCTTCTTCAGGTAGGGTCTCAACATGTCTCCAGCCTCAGTATGTAACAGCATCCGTGTCCAACAGTCACAGTACCCACACATGGCAACTAACCACTTTGGTGATCTCTTACGAGCCTATAAAAGCTTGGCACAGAGGAGAGACCCATCAGAGTCCTGTGGGAAGAGAGGCAAGAGGGAGATTAGGTAGAAGGCCAGTTCTTTCCTCTGGGAAACTGAGTTTGAAGGGAAACTAAGGCTGGTGAATTGATACTCAGATACAACCCCCCTCTCCCAAAATCCAGGCTTAGGGGTTTGCAGACCAATGCTCATGTGGGTGGGAAGGAGCTGAACCTGTCACCCCAAAGTAGAAGGCCACGTGTGAGGGATCCCAACTTGCTGAGGGGGAGAGGAGCTTCTGTACGATGAGTGAATCTGGCTCGGCAGACCTTGGCAGTTGACAGAGGCTTCTGGGGGAGCTGTGTAGGGGCAATGACATTTTTTTATTTAAAATTTTTATTTATTTATTTAGGATTAATAATATTTATGAATTTTAATTTTTTTCCATTTTTCTTGATTTTATCTTTTTAAAAAAATTATTAGTGAGACACCATGGGGTACAGTTGTAGACTTACAAATTTTTGTGCTTGGGTTTCAGCTATACAATGATCAAGTACCCATCCCTCCATCTGTGCCGATTCTCTACCACCACTGATCCCAGTATCCCTCCGGCCCCCATCCCCCCCATCCCACCCTGCCTCTGTGGCAGGGCATTCCCTTTTGTTCTCTCTCTCCTTTTGGGTGCTGTGGTTTGCAAAAGAGGCATGCTGAAAGTAGACTATAGACCAAACGTGGGGCAGTGACTCTTGATCTTTGTGACTTGCTCTGCCTCTGAACTTGGCTCTATTCTTCACTCCCACCCCCAGCCTTTCCTTAGTGATGCATGTTTTCATTCCTTGGTAAGAAAGATGGAACCACATAGTTGGCTGCAACATGGATAGATGTGGAGGATGCCATGTTAAGAAAAATTAGTCAAAAAAAAAAAAAAAAGAAAAAAGAAAAAGAAGTCAGAGGGAGAACAAGCACCCAGTGTTCTCACTCATGTGGGTAATAAAGGGAGACGTAACAAGGGAATAGACAGTATTGAATGATTTAAGCCCTTGGCCTTGAATTATAAAACTGATGAACAAAGAGTGCAGAGAATGAATACTGGGCTGAGTGATGTAGGGATAGTAGTGGAGGGTCATGGAAACTTGGGTGGTGGTGAGATGCAGTAACTTGTACATCAATATCATAAACATCAATATCATTAAACCTATTCATAAGTTATAATAAATGAATAAATACACTTGCTGTTTTCTGGGATTCATCTTCAGTTATTCTAATTCAGTAGGTCTGGACTGAGCCCAATATCCTGAAATTTTAGCATCTACCTATAGTGATTTTGAAAACAGGGGTATGTAAACCCCACTTGACAGGTTTTAACATAAATTACCCAAAATATAGAATTTAATGTTTTTGCATTTACCAAAAGGGGTATTTAAACAGTCTGTTCTGAGAAATGTCCACATGCCATGGATAGCTGTTGATTAAATTTGAACTTGCTGTCAACTTTATGATTGTAGCATGGACATTAGATAGAAGACAAAATGAATGTAAGTGAAAGCTATAATGTAACTTACCAGATGAAGACATGCAGAGATATATAATTTACTGCTCTCTGGTTATCTGCGTGCACACACAGAGTTAATTTATCTTGACTTTAAGTAACAGGATTGTCATTCAGGAATTAAAACCAATTTGTATAAATTGTTACTGGCTGTTGGCATATCCTGACCGTGGACTGAATTAATCGCTGGAAATCTGAATGCTTCCGTGTTTGTATTGTTATTACTGCAGTTTAATTTCCCCCACCCCCTTCCCAGTCTGGGCAATGTTTTTATCTAATGAGGATGAGAATAGCTAATGTTTTCAATGTATGAAGATAATATCTATACAGAGCCTCAACATTTAACCCTTTCTGCTTTTATGCGTGGAGCAGAAATGTTTAAGAAAGATCTTCTATCTCTCTCTCATACACACACGGTGAATAATATCTGACTTCTTTCCATGTGAATGTGAGAAATGATTCTGCAAGATCAGGGATTTAAAATTTTTTATTTTTTATTTTTCAATGAATCACGGTGAGATATAGTTACAGACTTAGGAACTTTCGTGATTACGTTTG
Organism: Sorex fumeus; assembly: GCF_029834395.1. Lineage (NCBI taxonomy): Eukaryota > Metazoa > Chordata > Mammalia > Eulipotyphla > Soricidae > Sorex > Sorex fumeus. Next base: position 2,960,215 of record NW_026606060.1, on the reverse strand, counting down.
AGTCATACAATGATTGAGTACCCATCCCTTCACCAGTGTGCATTCTCCACCACCAATGTCCCCTGTAACCCTCTGGCCACCCCCGAACCCATGCCCTCCGCCCCCTGCCTCTGTGGCAGGCACAATCCCTTTTACTCTCTCTCTCTTCTCTCTCTCTCTCGCTCTCTCTCTCTCTCTCTCTCTCTCTCTCTCCTTTTGCGTTTTATGGTTTGCAATACAGGTAGTAGGTGGTCATCATCTTTGGTATATAGTCTAATATCAGCACGCTTCTCCCAACCTGAGTGAGGCCTCCAAGCATCATTCACTTAGTGGTTCCTTCTCCATCCCAGCTGCCTTTTCCACCAGCATGTGAGGCCAGCTTCCAAGCCATGGAGCGATCCCCCTGACCCTAATCTCTAATATCCTCGGGTGTTAGTCTCCCATTCTGTTATGTTATATTCCAGAAATGAGTGCAGTCATCTTATGTCTGCCTGTCTCTCTGGATCAGGGATTTTTTGGTAGAAGAAATGTTACAGCAAGAGACAATGGTGCTAGTAAATGATTGTACTGATCAAGGTAAGCTTTGAGTTTTAATTTTGTATATTATTGTAATATCTCTCCAATCAGCAGAGTGTTGGGTATTGTAATGTATTTATGTGATCACTTGATCACTTGACATCCCGTTACTCATAGATTTGCTCGGGCAGTCGCCAGTAACGTTTCCATTCGTCCCTGTCAAGTGCTAGTGTAGCCCAATGGCATCTGCTTGCTCCAGGAACACAAAGAGCTTCAAACTGATCATTCAGGGTCTTGACGAAGAAGTTTGACCAAATAGTAGGTGGGTGGCAACGCAATCTTTTGACGTCCCATGGAATCCAGTCGGTAACAGCTCTAGTCCAGCGGTCATCTTCAAATCGCATTACGTGTCCAGCCCATCTGATTTTCGACGCTTTGGCAAACGAGACAGTGTCCCTGATTCTCGATCCTTGATGGAGGTCAGAACTCCAGATTCTTTCTCTCACTTGAGTGAAGCATGATACTCCAAGCATAGCTCTTTTAATTTCTCTTTTGGAGAACCAAATAGGGTTCTCATCCTGTTTTCACAGAGCCCAGGTCTCTGATGCATATGTTAATGCAGGAAGAATGATGAAATAAAAAAGATGTACCAGGAGCTGGAGGTTCTTTGTCCTCTTAGCTATTTCTTCGACATTCTTGAAGCAGTTCCAAGCAGCTCTCTTCCTCCTGTGCAACTTGGGTGCCAGGTCATTCGTCATGTTGAATTCCCGACATAGGTACACATAACTGTTTGAATTCGGAGATGTTTGTTCCATTGAGAGTGAATGGAACATCAGGAATGAGTCTGTTTCTCATAAACATTGTCTTCGTGAGATTCAGGTGCAGTCTGACCATCCCAAAGTCACGGTCAAAGTCGGCCAGCATTTGTACCACTTGGCTAATGTTATTAGAACGATGTCATCAGCAAAGTGGAGGTGGTGTAGTTGCCGACCGACTATCTTCACTCCCATTCCTCCCCATTCCAGTTGTTGCATGACGTTCTTGAGGGTGACACTGAATAGTTTTGGTGAAATGATATCACCCTGCCAAACACTTCTCTTGACTTGGATGATCACTTCCTTGTAGAATGGTGAGATCCTGGTAGTGAATCCATAATATAGTTCATGGAGGATCCTGATGTATTGAGTTTGAACTCCCTTGAGTTTGGCTAGGGCTTTAATGACTGCTTTCGTCTCAACAGAATCAAAGGCCTTCTTTAAATCAATGAACATTAGACAGAGTGGCATCTTGAACTCCTGAGAAACCTCCATGAGCTTGGTTACCATGTGGATATGGTCCATCATGCTGAATTCTTTTGGGAACCCAGCTTGTTCGCATGGTTGTATTTCATCTAGTGTCTGCCAATCCTATTCAGGATGACTCAAGTGAACAGCTTGTAGATGACAGACAACAGGCAGATCAGGAGATAGTTGCCAATTTTGCGGATCTCTCCCATCTTATACAGTAGAACAGTCCTGCTGTTTTCCACTGGGACGAAACCTTGCATTCAGACAGGTAGCATGCGGAGAGCTGAGCCAGTGTATTGACGAGTATTGACAGCAGATTCTTCAGGTGTCCGGGTGTTGTTTGCTACTTTACCAATGAAATGGCGTGTCAGATTTCGGAAGGGAGAACATTGGGAATGACATACCCGTCCTGTGGAATTTGGCATGTGGGCAGCTGTACGTGGCTTTTGAAGAGATTCAAGTAGAAGTCATGAATAATCTTCTCCATTGCCCTTTTGGAAGATGTGATATATCCATAAGTACATTGGAGGGCAGACATCTTTTTCTTGTAGTTGGCGAAGGACAGGCAGGCATTGCAAATGCTTTTCGCGGCTTCTGCCACATTGGCCATCACTGCTGCTCTTCTCTCTTTGAGGTCTTTCTTTATCGCTTCTCTGCACTGCTTTGTGAGCTCGGGTGTTCTCTTGTGGTTGCCTGAAGCTTGCGCCAAGCCAAGTTGGCAAATGAGCTTGAAAGTTTTCGAAGACAGGTTTTTTTTTTTTGAGTTTGTATTGATTTACTCATCATGAAAACTATCACAGAAAGTGTTCAAGTAGCTGGAAATAATTGGGGTTGGAGAGAGAACAAGGGGGAATGCCCTGCTACCATGGCAGGGTGGGACGGGGGGGATGAGGGGTGGGAGGGATGCTAGGACCTGTAGTGGGGGAGGATGGGCACTAGTGGAGGGATGGGTACTTGATCATTGTATAACTGAAACCCAAGCACAAAAATTTATGTCTATAACTGTACCTCATGGTGTTTCACTAATAAAAAAAATCTTTTCATGTTCAGAATCCTTTGGAGAACTGTTATTAAAAGAAAACATGTATTTTAACGAAGACAGGTGTTTTTATTTTTTGTGGCGCTCTCTCTCTCGGCATTCCTTGCACAATCACTGAACCATGTTGATTGTATTCTTTGTCAGTGTTGTCAATGATGGCATCCTCCCATGTTGCCACAATAGTGCCAAAGAGCTCCCAGTTAGTAGTCATTCTGGGAGTTCTCTTCTTAAACTTTGCAGCCCCTTTTCCCCACTCCATGAAGTAGAATTTTGCACGAAGGAGATGGTGGTCTGATCCTGTTTGGAATTTTGGGACAACAGCAACATTGGTCAGGCAAAACTGTGGATTGAATATGATATGGTAGATTTTGTTGTGGAATCGTCCACTGGGAGACTTCAGTTTAGATTCGGCCTTCTGGAACTGTGAGTTACCATGAATAGTCTTGGTCAACATGATGAACTCAGACAATCTCTCACCCTGTTCATTCCATACTAGGTCATGGGTCCCGATGTGGAGTTCTTCACTTGGTCCTATCTTGGCATTAAAATCACTGACAAAGATCTTGTGGAAGGTGTAGTCTTATTTATAGAACTTTTCTAGTTCCATGTAGAATTTCTCAATTTCTTCTTCATCATAATTGGATGTTGGAATGAAGATAGAAACTGCCGGCAGGGAACCACATCTATTCAAGTGTAATTGCCTGATTCGGGTTGTTAGGAATTTATGTGAACATATGAATATTAGGATGCTAAAATACAGGAATTGTTCTAGAAGTTGTGTGTGTGTGTGTGTGCGCGCGCGCGCGTGCGCGCACGCACGCGTGTCTAATCTGGAACTTTTGACAGCAAGGAAAAGATCACCAAGAAAAAAGAAAAGGGGACGACCAGAGTGATAGTACAGCATGACTATCACTTACCTTATATTAGGGCATTTGTCTTATATCCAGCCTACCTGGGTTTGATACTCAGCACCCCATATGGTGCCCTGAGCCTGTCAGGACTAATTCCTGAATGCAGAGCCAGGAATAAGACCTAAGCACTGCTAGGTATGGATCACAAACAAAACAAAACAAAACAAAGAATAAAGTCCACTTGGAATGAAAAACACCTAAGTCTGGAGACCAGGTTCCTCACCATGTGGGCTGTATTCTCTCTTCAAGGCATCCCTACTTCTGTGTACTTTCTCTGTTTCTTAGTTCTATAGAATGCCTTTACAGGAAGATATCTACTCAATTTTCACTCCTTAGAATCATGGAGGGGCTATCTTTTTCATACTTCTCTGTTCACATTTGAGAGAGGGGAGAGAGAAGAGAGAGAGAGGGAGAGGGAGAGGGAGAGAGAGAGAGAGAGAGAGAGAGAGAGAGAGAGAGAGAGAATGGTGATATACGTTTCTGGCCAGTCTGCTGTTTGGCTGTCTTATTGAGAGCTACTTCTGGCCCCATACACCATGACCCAGGATGGGTAGAGAAGGCACTTCTGTTGCAAAACTTAGCTACTGATAATCTCTCCCTTGAGCTGGACCACAGTTGGGACAGTAGTCTACTGATGGACAGTTTTAATATAGTCAATGGGAATCTGTGGAGGAATGGGAACTTGGGTTGTAACAGAGGCTATTAGGGGTCCTGACAGGAGAATAAATCCCACCCATTTCGTAGAACGATGATTTGGCCATGATGAAAAATCATGTACTGAGATCATGGCAGAGCATGGCTCATAGATTTACCAGAAGGTGTTAGTTACGGCACAGAGGAGCCTGTATTGTGAGAGATGATTTAGTTGTGGCTGACTTGGCTTCATATGAAAGCCCTGACTCAGAGAATCACCCACTCGCGCCTGTCACAGAAAGAAGGGAGGGAAGTGTCATGTCAGGTGTAGGTAGCCCAAGAATCTTCATGTGTCTCTGCAGCTAAAATCTGTGTCAGAATTTGGTGTGATGTATTTTTTTGAAACTGACTTAGCATTATTTTTTTGCTTTTTTTGGGTCACATCAGCGATGCACAGGGGTTACTCCTGGCTTTGCACTCATGTGTTACTCCTGGCTTTGCACTCAGGAATTTCTCCTGGTGGTGCTCGGGGGACCATATGGGATGTTGGGAATCGAACTCATGTGCAAAGTAAATGCCCTACCCACTGTACTATTGCTCCAGCCCCCAAACTGCCTTAGTTTTATTTGTGTGGGGTGAAAGCTTATGCAGCATTTTAGCCGTACTCAAAGAAGGAAAGAAAAAAGAAAAGAAAAAGAAGAAAGAAAAGGAAAAATAAAAGAAATTCTAGCAGCATTCCAGTAACATGAACATCTAGAAGAAGTCCCAAAGTTAACATAACACGTAGTGGGACCACCTGGTAATACTTCTCAGGAAGTGTTACACATTTGACATTGACGATGTGCTAAGACTTGAGGTGACTGACTAGAATTTCAGCAAGTAGTAGTTTGAGTGATTTTTGGTAGATTTTTTTTTTGTGGAGAGGAAGTGCTTAGATTTAGGGGTTTCTACATGAGGTGCTTAAGGGGCCATGAGATCCAGGACCATGATTGAATCTGAGCTTCCTACTTGCAAAACATATACTCACCCAGTAGAGCTACATTTTTTCACCCCACACATAGATTTTTGTCTTAGTGCAATGGGAACCTATTTCAGGTTTTGAATAAAGAATTGATGCTATATGATTGGTTTTAGAAAGACTTTTGAGCCCAACTGGGAAAGGGGATCTGGAACACAACCTGGGCAGAAGGTTTTCACCCAGTCAGACAAGAAAGTCTAGCACATGGTCTCTTCCTTGCCTGGTTATTTTGCCTTCATAATTATTTCTTCCTTGGAGTATGACATGGACTTTGGCATCAAAATCACCTTCAGGAGTGTAATCTGAGTCACTGCATACTCACAGAAAATCTCTAGGTACTTCTCCCCGAGCAAGGCAATCTCCAAGTAGGGGATTCAAGAGATAGCGAAGACCTGACTTCTGTCCTACCCTTAAATTGCCTAAAGAGTGAAAGGGTTTGTTTATTAGTCCAATGAACATCCATCCTTTACCACACTGACATTGGACACAGAGGAAAACTAAGATATGCTGTTTGCCTACTGATGGTCCTATTCAGGGGAAACAGAAAAGATTTAGAAATCTTCAAAATAAAGTTTCCCTTATAAAGAAAAAGTTTTCATTGTAAAGCAAGTTTGTACAATGTTACTTGATTATTCATGTGCTGGGAGATAAAGACATTTAAAAAGTGTGTGCCAGGAAATCTTTCTGAGTTAATGGTATCAGGGATGGACCTCAGTTCTAAGGAGGAAAGGGCCAAAGGTGAATGTGGAGAAGGACATTTGTGACTTAGCTCTTGTCTTACTCAAAACTCAGCTACTGGACACTATGGTGAGTCTGAGTCAACAGTGTGAAGTGGCCGCTGGGAAAGCAAGTTTATGTTGTATCAGTTAAAGCTTGGCTTCTGAAGGAATGATTGTGTGCTGCTGTAATGACTCTACATTTATGCTTTAGAAAGATGGGTAACTCTCTTTAGAGGGATATACATTCAGCTTTAGTTAGTTCCAACTTCTGAGAGGGAGATGAGATTAAACAACTAGTGATTTTATTTCATTGCAACATTTCGAACTTTATTATTTTGGGGGTCACACAGGCAGTGAACAGGACTTTCTCTTGGCTTTGTGCTCAGATATTACTCCTGGTGGTATTCATGAGCACTCTCATGCCTGGAATCAACTGGGGTCAGCCATATGCAACGTAAATTCCCTAGCTTTAACTCACTATCTGCCCTGGCCCATGAATTTATTTTATTTATTTTTTGTTTTTCCTTCCTCATTGAGCTCAGATTCCCCTACCATGGATCTGTGAGGTTTGAGGTTTGCTTCCAAGCCCACAGTAACACCAGAGTCAGAACTCACAGTCTTCCAGTGGCCAGGCAAGTGATTCCAGCCTCTGAGCCATCTTTGTTGCCCTGTAATGATTTTATTAAAAGCAATTCCTTAAATGAGTCATTTATTGAGAGCCAGAAAAGGTAGGGAGAGCCAAATTTAGGAGAGTTACAAGATTGGGTATGAACAGCTAGACTGTTAAAGAAAATAAGGAAGGGCTTTTGAGGGACCCTTCAGCCAAAGTCAGCTGTGTCCATGTCTGTCTGGGCGTCTCAGGCTTTCCAAGATTGAACGGCCCCAGTTTTCTCTGCCTCAGGCTGGGGGCTTCCCTGGACAAAGTGCCGTGATGAGCTCGAGAGTGGAAGCCATATGTAGGAAGGAATCAAGTCTGAGAAGTTACATGGGATTCTCAAGGTTAGTGTGCAAGTCTTTGCCACCCTTGGGATTCTGTGATTCAAAAGTTTTTCTAGGGAAACTGGGGGCATGGCTAGTGGGAAATGTAAATTGGTGAGGTGACAGATGTTGGAACTTTGTATGTCTGACACCAAATCATGAGCAGCTCTCTAACTGTGTATCTCACGATGATTCAGTGAAAAGTTGAAGAAAAAGTTTTTCTTCTCTCCAATACCTGGAGGGGAGCCACTGCGAGTCCCGGGGCAGGGAAGCACCTCAGTACACCAGTGTGCAGTTTTTCCCTGGTTGTTTGTGTTGGGGAGGGTTGGGGAAGGGGGTGGTGCAGAAAAAAAGGAGGGATCTCCAGCTCTCTTCTGACCTGCCTCTTCTAGGAAAGAAGCCAGGCTAAGGATAAGTACGGTGTGATTGTACCAAAGACCCCCCACCCCACTCCAAAGTCTATCCTCCCCAGGGAAGGCCCAGAGGCTGTCTAATGTCTCAGAGGAAACACACTGTACTGCTCATTAGCAAAGAAGTCTGGCTACCTCTATTCCTCACTATTTATGTCTTAAATAGAATTGGAGATTAGTTGTTAAAATATGGCAGCAGAATCTAATCAAAAAGATGTTTGATTTTGGAAAATAGTCAGCGAAATGACAATTGTATCATCTTCAGAGGCATTTCCTAAAGGTAATTTCTTTGGGAGTGTCATGGGGGAAAGCATCCATCCTGAAAGCATCCATCCTGGCCCAGCCTCATTGTGGGCCTTGAAAACAAGTCAGTGTTTACACATTCTCCTTATCTGTTCAAAGGGATTAACTCCCCACCTTGGAGTTTTCAACTAAAAGCAGCAGGCATAGTTTTTAGCTGATGAGTGCCAGCAAACTCTGTTAGGAGGAAGTGGGTAGTTTCTGGAATAAATGGGAAAGAGGCTAAAACCAGGAGTTGCTAGGAGGCAAAAACCTTATCCAAAGAGCAAGAGTGAGATGATGTGGGAACTGCCTCCTCCCTCCTGACTCCCCATCCATTGCTCCCCCCCCACCTCCGCCCCATGACAATGAACCCTCTCTCCTGTCAATCAATCACTCCCTATAGATTCACAGATAGAAGGAGTGTTTGCTGTTTCTAGGCTTTATGCTGGATCCAGTTAATGAGGACTGGAAAATTGCTTGCTGATCCTTCATAAAGTGTCTCAGAGAAGAAAGGAACCCTCCTTCCTTTCTAGGGAGGTTTTTGCATACTGGGTAGTCAAAACTAAAAAAATAAAAATCAAAAACAAAAAAACAAAAACACATAAAAACAACAACACACATGTGCAATGGCCCTTATATTATTACTTCTATGTGTGTGAAAGTGATGAATGTGTTTACAACTGTCTCACACACTCAAAAGTGAGGTGAATGCCAACAGAAACTTGGGTGACCATTATCATTCATCCAGATACGTTTTTCCTCTTATGAATAGCTTTGATTTTTTGCTCCTTCATTTCTTTGTTTTAATTTACCTTTTCCAAGCAGCCCTCTCATACAGATTGTCTCAATTTATGGCTCTTCATGTAATTTTTCCAATGCAGCTTCCTTTATTACATTTCGACTGTTGTATTTGAACTCTTGAAAAAATCAACAATCTCGAGAGAATCAACAATTTTCACCCCGGGTTGAGTGCTCAGGTTTAAACCTAGCTAATTTTGCATCATTATTATTATTACTATTTTTGGTCAGGGAGGGGCAGGGGAGAAAAGTAAACAGGGGTGGTTGAACTTTGAGACTAAGTGTGTTTCTTAGGGAGACCTAGAGTTGATTTAAAGTGGAAAACCATTTCTCATGCAAATCTTCAGACTGGTATCTCTGTGGGGTCCTGGGAAGCAGGAACGGGGCAGGGGAGAAGTCCAGCTGGGATGTAGCAGGACAAGGGTGTCAATCAGCTGTGCAGGAATCTGGAGTTGGAGTTGCTCTTTGCACTTGCCCTACCTTAGGCGACAGTGGCCTGAGTCGGGTACTCAGGGAGATGAGAATGCTCTTGATGGAAGGGGCACTCTGCAGCGGGGGAAGTCCCTTAAGGACTGAGGACTCAAGGTGGAGGCATCCATGGCAGCAACTGTGACAGTAGGTCTTCCGAATAAGGGGGTTGGAGTAGTACATGCCCCACCCACCTGACCTGTCCCTGACACTCTCTCCAGAAGAGAAACAGCTCTGCTTTGATCTGGTTTATAATTAAGATTTCTCCACAAAACCTTCATATTGCTTAAAAATATTTGGACATCACTCTTCTTGTCCTAAGAGTGAAGGAATTTTTAGGTGAAGGAATTGAGGCCAGTTTTTTGGTGAAGGAATTGAGGCCAGTTCCCCCTGATTGCTAACCTAGTGTCTATCAGAATAGAAGACACTAGAAATAGGATAACTTTCTTTATTATACCAGGCAGGCATAGCTTTATTTTTGTTCTCTTTCTTTTCATCTGCATCTCTAAGGACAGACTGAGTGTGGAAGACACTGTTGCTTCCTAGGTATATTTATCTTCTTTCCTTTCATATTAATAAACCTTCTGTTTGTGCTCAGTGGCATGTACCCAGCAAAAGAGCCTCGTTTCTCTACCCAGCTTGCAGAGAGGCTGTATTCATAGTTAGGGCGGTACCCACCTAACAAAGTCATGGCGCCTGAGGAATGAGCTGAAGATGACTGTGACTGAGAAAGCTGTAGTTTCTTAATTTTTTTTAAAAAATTGAGTTATTATGATTTATAACAGTATAGTTATTTATTGTGTTTTTATTAATAAAGGCTTTAGGTCCCTTCTCTTCTCTGCTAACCTCTCCCTTAGTCACCTCAGTTCTCAATTATGTTGGCAAGATCTCAAGGTTGGTTTTTTCCCATTGGTCATGGTCTCTTCTGGTTCTTTGTTTCTTTATCTCTACATATGGGTGAGATAATCTGGTATTTGTTTTTCTTCTTTGACTCACTTTGTGTGACACTCTCCAGTTCCATTCAAGTTGGAGCAAAAACAAAAAAAAAATACAAATTTTCCTCTTTTATCATAGCTGAGTAGTATTCCAAACTGCACATAAACCACCCATTGTTGTTAGATACTTGGGCTGTTTCCAGATCTTATAAATAGTGATGCAATGAACATAGGTGTGTTGCCTAGATCTTTAAAAACTTACTTATTTTTAAATGTAGACAAAAGTCGCAGTTGTTGATGTAATTCTAAAGTTGAAATTGATTAGATGACAAAGCTCTAATATTAAAACCAATAAGTTAAAAAATCATGATTTTATGTTAAAATTTTTATATGTCACCATGGAGTTGTTACATTCTTGTGCTGGAGCGATTGCACAGCGGTAGGGCATTTGCCTTGCACTCAGCCAACATGGCCGACCTGAGTTCGATTCCTCCACCCCTCTCGGAGAGCCCAGCAAGCTACCGAGAGTGTCTCGCCCACATGGCAGAGCCTGGCAAGCCATCCGTGATGTATTCGATATGCCAAACACAGTAACAACAAAATCTCCAATGAAGATGTTACGGGGCCTGCTCGAGCAAATCGATTCATGTCTAAGGATCAAATAAAATGTTTGTTCTTGGTTGAACTTTCTGTATTATTGTTTTTGTTAGTTGAATTTAGTTGGTTTCTAAATTACTTTTTCATCTAATTTACTATGCTTTGACTAGAATGTTAGTATTGAGGAATTTGGAGGTGTTGTATGACTGCCTATATGCAGAGACTTCTGGATCTCTGTCTGGGACAATGAGCTGACATAGGGTGTAGGTCCAATGCATTCATGTTTCTGTGTTCTTGGGACCAAAACCTAGGAATGTGATTTCTAGGTTTTATGGAATCTCTATTTTTCAGTTTCTGTTTTGCTTGTTTGTTTTGTTTTGGTGTCACACCTGGCTGTGGTCAGGAATCACTCATGGCGGGACTCAGGGGACCATACGGGGTGCTGGGGATTGAACACGGACCAGCAGCATGCAAGCTTACATGCAGCCTTACCTGCTGTATTATCTTTACTTTCTCAATTTTTAGATTTTTAAAGATGTCTCCATTTTGTTTTCTATAAGGGCTGAACTAGTTTATTGAACTAGTAAGTTCACTCTAAGTCCCACCTACAGTGAGTGAGAATGAGGGTTCCTCTTTTCAACACAACCCTGCCATAAAAGCAGGTTGAATGTCAGTGCCATGACTTTGGCCTTATTGCTTTCTGCTAAATACAGACCTCACAGGTGGATAAAACTAGAGATTTTACTATATGAGTAAGACTTTGTGGAGGCCTCGTTTATTTAATCTGGATTTATGTGTTGTGAGGGAAATAAAAATAACTTCCTAGTTAAAGCACTACTATTTGGATCTTGGGTTATCAAGCCCAATTCTAGGTGAGTAACACTGAATTAAAACAGATAAATCAGGTTATATTGGGCTGATGAACGAGATTTTTTTTCCAAAGTGGAGTGGGGGGTGGTGTTACAATACTCGGAAGTGCTCAGAGGTTACTCCTAGCTCTGTGCTCAGGTGTGACTGACCCCTGCCAGTGCTCAGGAGACCATATCTGGTACTTGGGTTTGAACTGCGGTCAGCCGAGGGCAAGCAGAGCACCTTGACCTCTGAACTCTCTCCAGGTCCTGATAAATTCAGGTTAATATCATCAATTAGTGTGACTCACATCTCAATCTCAGGGCAGCCTGCATGAAGACTAGGTGAAATTCAAGTAAGAATTTGGAAAATAGCATTTCAAGTCCGTTTCTGTAACCCTTTAGTTGCCTAATGAATGTACTTTTCAAAAATTTGGAAAGCTCTTCTCAGGCTGTTTCCTCTCTTGTAAACTCAGAGAGATGGAGTTGACCTAAAAGTTTTTATTTATGGATTTTAAGCCATCTTTTTTTCCATCTTAAGAGCAAATACTCACAGTTGGAGTACATTTGTGTAGAGGCACAAGTTAGGGCAATGGTTTTAAGGTCGGGAGGTTGTGGGTGAGAAGAATACTGGAAATGGTTCTACTCTTAAAGGTCATATATTGCTAGGTATCATCCAGTTTGCTCAATTTTCTTCATACAGAATTCTTTGTATTTTTGGTGATCTAACTATTGGCTTAATTAGTATAATTAAACACAATCACCAATTAGTGCAAATCTATGTAATCAGGTACTAACAATGTATAATTAAGTAACTACATCTTGTAATTAGAGACTTGAAAATGCCACTTTAGAGTCCTAATTTGTCAAAAATTGTCTTAAATCTACACACAGATCATTTAAGATTTTCACTTTGCCCTAGAGTGGAACAGGTGTTTTTTTTTTTTTATTCCTGTAAGTTATCAACTGATCCTTTAAAAAATGCTATTAGATAGTAATTTTTTAAATCAAGCATTATTTCTTTTTTTGGTCACTATACTTTAAATAAGTTGTGGCAGTTTACCACAATAAAATCAAGTGGGTGGCACCTTCCATCTTTGGCTAGTGGGCATTGGTGGCAGACAATGAGACAAACACTCAGGAAGACAACACACAAAAACGGTCTAAGGTTTAGCATGGCCTGGGCAGCCATTTACTAGGTACAGTATTGCTCCCCCAATACTGGGTCCCAATATAGGAGCCATTGTTTCAGTTGGTGAAGACAGTAAGTACAATTAGTAAAACATCAACATTCAGTAGACACTTAAAGAACAGAGCTGATTTATTTTGTATCGCCAGTCAGCAGCACCCCTAAAATATAGATCAAAGTCATGATACTTTCCTATTCTGTTTTTGTCTTTGTTGCTCTCTCCAGCTCAAAGACCCTAACTGTTATTCTTTCCTGCTGCTCCAAATATTCTATCTTTGCATGGGCACATGCTTGCTGCCAGGCTATATTCTAAAAGACCTAAACTGTTTTGCCCAGGGGAATATTAAGATCTTGGGGTAATCACCAGGGGACGATTTTTCACAGTAAATTTCCTTTATAATTTGTGTGTGTTTATGTGGGGGTAGTAGCTTATGACAAAAAATACCTGTTAGAAGATTTGGGAAATGAAAGAAATACTTATTTAATTTTAGAGCATTAAAGTAAAAGAAGGCAAGCTGAGAAACCATGATTTGAATTCTAGAAAAGGAAATGTTGAATGAATAGTACCGCAGAAATAATAGTGAAATCATACTACCACATCTTTGGAATTAAAATTTAATTTCCCAGAGATTTCAGTTTGCATTTTATCAGTACCTAGATATTTGACTGTGCCATAGTTTTTGCTCCTTGACAAATTTATTATAAGAGCTACTAGGTGATATAAATGCTCCAGATTGGTAAGATCCCAGGTGAATTTTTTTTTCAAGTACACCTGTGAAACAGATCCTCTCAGAAAGCTTCAAAGGGAATCTTTGGCTCCATTTCTAATCGAAAGAACAGCATGTCATGTTGCTGGTGGAAGTGTTAATAGTTGGGTGCAACTGCCATATTGGTAGAATAGGGGAAAGAAGAAAAATAGGGGCTTTGAGATGACTTGAAGTAAAATTACTTGGTCATTTAATGCTACCCTGCCCTGGAACTCTGGAATTATAAACTCCTAGGGGTTGAGGAACAGCACAGCAGATGAGGCATTTACTTTGCTTGTGGTTGACCCAGGTCTGACCCTTGGCACCTCGTATGATCCATCAAGCTGCAGCGGTGACCCCCTGAGTGCAGACTCGGGAGCAAACCCTGAGCTCTGTAGGGTATAGCCCACAAACAAAAACAAACAAAAAATAAATTCCTTATAAAACCCCAAATGAGTAGATGTAATGTCTTATTTGGGAGTATAAACTTGATTTTAACTGGGAGTATGTACTTAATTTTGGTGCCAGTTCTGTCATGACTAGGCTTGTGATATTTTGCGTTGTTTCTTCTTGTGAAGAATGAGTCTGAATAGTGATTGTTGCTTTCTTCCCCAATTTAGTTGCAAATGTACACAGGATATGGAAAAAGACGAAAGAAAGGATAAACCAAACTTTGGGTTGCATTCCGATTTCTGTTTTTATTTTCTAAAACTGTAAGATTGCTTTGGGTTCTCTTTACATAGGTCACTGTTCAGTCCTCTTATTCATATTGGTATATCCTTTTTTAAATGTAATTTTTTGCAGTTATTTGTTATTTATGTGTGAACCCACTCCTCATACAGGCAAGAAAAGTCCTTGACCACTGAACTACATACCTGCCCACTGTAGTTTCATTTTATTTATTCATTTTCTTGGTTTTGGGGCCACACTTGACTATATTCAGGGCTTGTTCCAGGTGGGGCTCATAGGACCATAGGAGGTGCTGGAGATCGAACTTGGGTCAGTGCACCCTACCACTCTGGCCCCCTGTTGGATTCTTTTAAAGTAACAGGGTCTTTGAGAAATCACCCTTTACTGACAGTTGAAATTGATGCTCAGAGTTTAAGTGATTTGCCTAAGGCTCAAAGTTAGCCAGTAATAGATTCGTTATTAAAAGGTAGTTCTCTGGTTCTGCAATCAGAATGTCCTTTTCCACCCCTCTTATTTTGTCTGTTGTGTTGGCGGTGGCGTTGCTGAAGGAATGAGCCCAGAGTCCGACTCCTGCCCGGTGTGTGCTTTGCCACTGAGTCACATTCCTCCCCTCCAGTCACTCTGATCACACATCTCCCGACATTCCCCTGCGAGGTGGATGGCACTGAGGACATCATCTTCCCTCACTGGTCTAGCTCAGGGAGGAAAGGTCTTTCTACAGGAGACATCTAGATTGTGATGCTTCTTGGTAATTCCTTATCCTGAAAGATAGGAGGCAGGCATTGTATTTGATTTAGTAAGACAAATTTTTCTTCCCTGAATTGTGAAAACCTGGGATGAAGAGGAAAAGCCTGAGGTGAATGGAGTCTTTATACAGTGTGTGGGATATAGTCTAGAAGTTTAAAAGCAACTGGAGAAGAGGTTGTAAATACTGTTGTAAATATTGCGTTTGAAGTACATTTTAATCCTACAAAAAAGTAGTTTTGTGGCTTTGATTACAGAGCAGGTTTGGTGATAGGGGCAGGGATATGTTCTGTAGAAACTTCAGTTGTCATGTTCTTGTACCAACTCAGTCTGTGATATTTTATGCCTTCAGTTTTTAGTTACATTTACTATCTCTAAGCTGAGATGGTTGGGTTTGTCGATCTGCTTCAGAAACCTTTTACAATTGGTATAAAGGGTGCTTTCCTCTTAGGATTGACAAAGAGATTCATTTTGGATGGGACCTATTCTGTGGAACGGATATATCATTTACAGGGGAGTTAAATATAACATTAAGCAGAACTACAATGAGGACAATGTGTTTTTTTTTTTATTCCATTATCTTTCCTTACCAAGAAATGAAAAAAATCTAGACATTTCTAATTTTCTTTTAGCTCCTCTGCTTTTAACAATTTCTGGTTTTAATTTTCTTATTTATATTTCCTTCAATTTCATCCCACCCTAAACTGCCTTAGCATATTTTATTTTTCTCCAGTTGAATGATGAACCCCCATCCCCTTGCTTTCCCCATCTCCTGGTCACACACGTTGTCAAGGCACTGGAGTTCACCTGGCAAGTGAGTCAGTGCCAGGGATAAAATGTGTGGCTTCATTCCTGAAAAACAGGGGCCACTCCACTGAGCAATTCCCTCAACTGAATACCCCTCCTCCCAATTGAATGATAATCTTTATTGTCAATTAAGGAAACTTTTCAGTGTCTTTATATATGATTATTCTAATTCACACTGAATTCCTAAGTGGCCTGCATTTGTGAAGCTCTAATTACCTTTCCCTTCTTCCTGTTCCATGTTAGGCTAAAATTTCTCATTCACCCTTGAAATAATTCTGCCACAAGACTGGTGCTATGACTCCAAACTCCCCCACCCCTGATTTTGTTGATGAGACAGTGGCCAGGAATTTGAGTCACAGTTGAAAATAAAGCATTAAATTATTTGGCGATGTTTGGGTCTTCTGTTATAAAGCGCAGTAGGATTATGTATTTTGTCTACTTTGGGTCAACAATGATGCATTTTCCATTTAATTCTTTTAATCCAATTGTATTATCAGCTCTGAAGCTCTGAAAGGCCTGAGATTTTTTCCGTGCGGGCACAGGAAATATTTGTTCTGCCCTGGATTGCATATGCTTGTATGGATGTGTGCATGTGTGTCTCCTAACAAAAAAATCAGAAGAACCCTGGGTCCGAGCCAAAGATGAATCATCAGGCATGACCAAAACGACAACTTCTTTTTACAACCTCCGTACACCAACCCCCACATGGTGGCATGGTGAGGGCCCCTGCCCTGCTGGGCTGCCTTACAGTAAAGGAACCCCAAATAAAGAAACACTATTACAGGGTCCATGGCAGTAAGTCAGCACAAGAGAGAGACGCATTTTTTTCTCTTAAATGTTAGCAAACTTCTCCCTGTTGAGAAGTCTTTATCTTTATTCCCTGGAGACTCTTCAGAGGGATTTTTGAGCTTCCCTCCATAGGTCAGAAAACACATTCTTCCTCTGACCTGGAGGGAAATTCTATCTCTAGTTTTCAAGGCTGCTTGCTATTCAAATGTCCTTGAGCTGATAGTATGAAAAGTGTATATAAATACACTCTTGGAGTGGTCTCTTTCAACATATATGTGGCCAATAAGTTTTCTCATAAACAAAATCTAAGACCAAACTCATATAAACACTGAGTCCCACCCCTAGGAAGTATAGGATAAAATCTGAATACGTTAGCTTGATATGCAAGGTCATTCTCTATCTGTCTTTTTTAAAAATTGTATTTTTTATTGTTATTTTGCAATTCTTCATCTCTATCTTGCTACTTGCAGGTAAATGATCTTTTCATGGTTGAAATTCAGGCTTGTTTTTATGACTCTAGTTCATTCCTTCCTCTGTTGTTGGAGATTGGTTATTGGAGGTAAACTCCTTTCTTCCTGAATTTCTCCCCCCACCCCCCGCGCTATTTCAAGATCAGGGCATGCCACCGAAGAAGCACACATTCCTTCCATTTGCAGCAGATTTCCACCTTCCACTCTGAGCTTGGGCTGCCGAATGTCAACTATTCTGTGCAGAATGAAAGGTGTGGCTTCTCTTTCTCACAGGCAGTTTCCCTGAGGCCTTCCATGACAGTTGTGAATAGAATTGATGAAGCTGGGCGCCTCATGCTCCAGTCCTGTAAAGTTCCATAGTTTAGGTAGTACAGCTGGTAGGATGCTTGCTTTGCATGTGGCTGACCCAGATTCAATTCCGGGGACCCCTTAGAGTCCCCTGAGCCCACCAGGAGTGATTCCTGAGCCCAGAGTCAAGAGTAAATCCTGAGCACAGCCAGGTGTGGCACAAAAGCCAAACCACCTACATTCCCCCCAAATAAGAGGATACTGGATATTACTTTGATGTTAAAATCCTCCATTAAGGCCGACCTCTTGCTACTCACATTCCACTTCCAGCTCCATTCAGCTTTTTAGAGAAGGATTGGCCCCCAAAGTTGCATACATCTTGAGAGTCCAGCTTTTCACACATACACATGACCCCTACAAGTGCTGCTTATGTAGGAAAAGAATCTAGAAAACAAACCGATCCTTTTTGAGATCAAAAAAAAGAGAGGCAGGATTTTTGTCTTTTGTTTTTTGCTTCGGGCAATACCTGGAGGTGCCACAAGGTTAATCCTGGCCCATTTTTCAGGAATTATGTTTGTCAAAAGGCATGCGGGTCCTGGGGCTGAGATCTCCAAGTCTGCTCAGATGGGGGCTGAGCATCCTCCACCCAGATCCTCCAAATTCTAGTAGGCAGGGGTCACACCCACCAACTGGCCCCCTGGTACCGTGTAATCCCATCAATAGCCAAGACCCAGAGACTATAAAACCCAGCTCCTGGAAGCGGCCGCACGACATCTTATTATGACATCTTATTATCTCATTTCTACTTTGGACAACCTGGCAGGCTACTGAATGTAACCTGCCCACACGGCAGAGTCTGGCAAACTCCCCGTGGTGTACCCAATATGCCAAATACCAGTAACAATTATGGGTCTCATTCTCCTAACTCTGAAAGAGCCTTAAATATGGCACTTTTTAAAAAATCTCAGGGTTAGGACGAAGGAGACATTACTGTGACCTGCTCGAGGCAATCGACAAATAACAGGATGGTCGTGATCGTGATCGTGATGTTTGTCAATGCTCAGGGGGATTATGATGCCAGGCCTTAAACCCAGGGCCTTCCACCTAGCAGGCAAGTGCTCTACCGCTGAGCCACATTGCTGACCCTGACAGGCAGGGTAGTTTTCTATTTGGGCTGAGAAACTTTCTCGTAACAAAAGACTTGGAATTCATACTACTGCTCCTCCATTCCAAATCCCAGCTCTGTCCACTGGAATCAGGTCAAGTGTTCGGTAATTGTTTCTCAGTAGTGGAAACAAGCGCCAGGCAGGTCCCAGGCTGTGGCTGGTCACATGGAGCTTTCAGGAGAAGTGCTCCGTGGAGGAGGCAGTCGGGGGACCTGGGTGTTGAGCTCTGCTTAATGGTCCCGTTCAAAGGTAGGGCACCTGTGCCTGGAACCACATTCGGAGATGTCTGCCTGCTCTGCAGCTTTCTCAGATTTCTCTAAGTTTTCTAGATGGTGTAGTCATCTTAATTTTCAGAACCTAAGAGCTTCATAAACCTTTCCCTAATATTTATTCATTACCTTCCTGATTACGGTGTTTAGCTTTCTTTTTTTTTCTTTTTGGATGATACCTGGCAATGCTCAGGAGTTACTCCTGACTCTGCACTCAGGAATTGCTCCGGTCGGTGCTCGGGATATTGAACCTGGGTGAGCTGTGTTCAAGGCAAATGCCCTCCCTGCCGTGCAATCGTTCTAGCCCTGGTGTTTGACTTTTAACCACATGGTGAAAACCAACACCAATGTAGTGAAGCTGGGCAGAGTGCTCCCACCAATCCCCCCCAACCCGCAGCTAGATGAACCTTCTTGTTCTACACTCTCCACCCCAGCCCTACTTTCTCCTGACCACACCTTAGTCTGGCCTGCGAACCCAAGGCAGGCACTGATTGTTTTACACATGCCTCTTATGGTCCTCTGGCCCTTCAGGTGACACAGCCTCCCTGAAAGAATATGAGCACCCCAGGAAGATGCCCACAGCGACATGAACAAAGCCATCCTTAGACTTGGCAATATGTCTGCGTTTCCAAAGTCGTGCTAGAAAAAGTTGAATTCCAGCCTCATGCACAGAATGATTTTGAATCTCTGAAGGTGGGGGACCTTCTTGTCCACTTCAGAAAGTGGACATTTCCCCCCTCTAAGGGCGCTGGGATGGTCTCAGCCCATCCTTTCACTTTTAGAGCTTGACTCAATCCGCACAAGCCACATGGAGTCATTAGCCTCACCGTTTTCAACTAGATTCATGTGTTTGTTTTGTTCGGGAACTGTATCCTACTGTGCTTAGGACTTAACCCAGACTCTGTACCCAGGGATCACTCCAGGTAAGGTTTGGGGGACTATATTGGGTGCTGTAGATGGGGCTCAGTTTGGCTGGGTACAAGGCAAATGCCCTAGCCAACGTATTAATGCTCTGGCCTCCAAATGAATATTTTTTAAAAATTTTTTATTAGCGAATCACCGTGGGATACAGTTACAGACTTACAAACTTTTGTGCTTGCGTTTCAGTCATACAATGATCGAGTACCCATCTATCCACCAGTTTCCATTTTCTATCACCAATGATCCCAGCATCCTTCCCACCATCCTCACCCCATCCCCTCCCCTCCACCCCGCCTTTTGCCTTTTGTTCTCTCTCTCCTTTTGGATGTTGTGGTTTGCAGTAGAGGTATTAAGTAGTCATCATGTTCTGTCTATTGTCTACTTCCAGCCCACATCTCCCATCCCGAGCGGGCCCTCCTAGCACCCTTTACTTGATGGTCCCTTCTCTATCTGAGCTGCCTTTTCCCCCAGCATGAGAGGCCAGCTTCTAAGCTGTGGAGCAATCTTCTTGTTACTTATCTGTACTGTTCTTGGGTGTTAGTCTCCGATTCTATTCCAAATGAATATTTTAACAGGCTTAATTCAGTTTGACATAAACTGACTCTGTGGTACAGTGTGTTCAACTCTGCAAGTGTTTATCAGATATGGTTTCCATAGATGATTGGACTTCCATTTTCCTGGGGAAACATCATGCCAATATATTGAACTTGATAGAAGGATGAGATGCACATAGAAGGATGGAATCACAGAGTTTGGGGGAGAGGATGATGGGAGTGGGCAGGAAGAGTCAAGAACAGTTCCTGGAGAAGCTTTGACAGAATTTCTAGGCATAGCTAAAAGGGCAGAGGCTGAAATAGCAAGATGACTCACGCCGAAAGACAGTTGTAAGGGTAGGAGGTGGCTGGAAACTCACCAGAGCCCAAGCACCGTCCTGGGTTAGAGGGAACTGTGGGGATTCTCGAATGAGGGAGGGCTATGAGGAAAGTGTTGTTCTGGGTAGAAGTGTGCATAGAGACTAGAGTAGAGAAAAAACAATTGTGTTTTAGAGAAGGGGTTCATCTGTGGCTGTGCCCTTATCTTTTGGGCCTAGTTCTGGATCTGCCCTTGGTCTGTTAAAAATTCTTCCCTTGGTGAAATAGCTCAAGAGACTTGAGTGCATGCTTTGTATGCAGAAGGCCTGGTTTGATCCTAGGCACCACATAGTTTCCGAGTACCCAAGCACAGAGCTTGGGGAGTTCCCATGTACCGCTTGGTACCCCCAAAACTAAAACCAAACCAAAAACAAAACTACACCATACCCAGTTTAAGCACGCAACTATCAAACACTTTGCTCCCCAAATTCTGTTACACCCTGTAGATGATTTAATGATAATCAAGTTCAGGACCCTTATTTCAAGAAGATTATAATATAGTAGACGTGCTCCTAATGGCAGGTAAGGCCCTCTATCAGTGAGTTTCAGGAGTTGTTGGTTTGTCTTGCCTCTATTTATTTATCCATTCTTTACATGCCTGCCTCAGCACCGTGAAGTTTCAAAAGCTGTAAGAAGTTTTCAGCACTCTGTAGCACTGCACTGTCCTCCCATTATTCATTGAATTGCTCCAGTGGACCCAGTAACATTATGAGACTTGTTGTTACTGTGTTTGGCATATTGAATACGTCACGGGCAGCTTGCCAGGCTTTGCTGTGCAGGCGAGATACTCTCTTGGTAGCTTGCTGGACTCTCTGAGAAGGGCGGAGGAATCGAACTCTGGTCAGCCTGGTCGGCTGCATGGAAGCCAAACCCTTACCCGCTGTGCTATCACTCCATTTGAAAAATCCTCTTTTGCTGCCTTTGGTAAGCTCTGAGATCTATATCTACATGGAGAAGCCTGTGGGCTTGACAATAAAATTAGTAATCACTTGTTCATTTATGACATCTTCACTATAAGTGAAATAGAACCAAGTGATGAGGTGGGCCAGGAAGTCTTCCTGGGGCTGGTGGGACCGTGTGTGGTGTGAGGGTTGGCATGTGCCAGAGCAACACAGCTCAAGAGGCACCCAATGCCATCAAAATGTTTTTAAGTTTTCTAGTAGCAAATAGAAATGGGCTCAGTTAAAATTATGTATTTTAGCTGAGCCTAGTAAATCCAAATATTTCCATTTCAGCAAATCATTGGTATAAAGAGAGCAAGATTTTACCTTTTCGCTTTGGAGGAACACTGTAGGGATAGAATGTTGGCTGTGTGCTGTGTGCAAAGCATGTTACAGTTTGGGCTGTCAAGACTCTGAGTACTCATGGCCACAGACAACGTACAAAGTACAGGAAGATGAGTTGGAGCTACTGCTGCTGCAAAAACAAATGTCTGGGTCCGGAATGATAGTCCAGCAGGGAGGGCATTTGCCTCGCAGGTGGTCAACCTGGGTTGGATCACAGCATCCCATATGGTCTCCTGAGCACTGCCAGGAGTAATTCCTGAGTGTGGATCTAGGAGTAGAGTAAGCATTGCAGGGTGTGGCCCCAAAAGCCAAATAAATGAAAAAAAGAAAGAGAGAAAGAAAGAAAAGGAAGGAATGGCATGTGAACATTTCAAGTGTTTCTTTGAACCAAACTGCATTCAGATTGGGCAGTGTCAAATCAGGGGTGGTAGAAGCCTTTGATGATAGGATCCAAAGAGAAACACTTTGTGTAGACAGAGAGCAGAGGCACAGGAAGGAAATTTGGCTCTAGCTTACAGTGGTCCGGAGCTCAGAGCTGGCTCTGTTGGCATAAGCCGCCTTGGCACTAGAGTCATCTTAGCCCAGTGACCTCCGCATTTAATTATGCAAACATAGGGTCTTTCTAAATGCATGACCTGGACCTGGGGATCTGCGGGAGCTGTAAGGTGGGATACAAGTAGCTCTTGTACTGCACTCATATTGGAGGGCAGAACCGTGAGTCAAAGGAAACAGATAATGCAATTGGGAAAACGAGGAATGAAAAGAAGTGTGAGTTCTAGGAATTTCAAAACCTTGGTTCAGGGAGGTACCCTCATTTTCTGACACAGCAAACAAATTCTAAATGGCTCTGGGAGAAAAGAGGCCCTGAATAGGAACTGCATTTCCAGAGAAATGAGGGTCCTTAAAGCTGTCTGAATAGAAAATAAGGTTATCATTATGCCTTATCATTAGAAGAGAGAAGAATATTAAAGGGACTCAGTTCAGCTTGAATAAAAAAGATAAATTTCTAGTAAACTGGCGTACAGTTTATCCATGACTGGATTTGCTGTAATAAAGTCAGCGAGGGAATAAGCTGGGTGATTTACAGGGAGCCTGCTTCTGTAAAATTTACAAACTGCTGTGATAAAATGTCACCTTTTATGATGCATTCCACCCGGGCTGCATATATAAAGGGCACTGCAATGGAAAGCGTTGCAAAAACAAAGCACTAGCCCAACCCCCCAGCTGCCTTTGTCTGCCTTTCCAGCAGAATTGAGGATTTATGGAAAGATGACCCAGCCACTCGCCTCTTTATGCTTGTGGATTGCAAACTGCCAGCGAAATAGCATCATTTCCAGGATTTTTTATTTGGCCACATTAGGGACTGCCTTTAGTAATTAGACTAGGTGGGACAGGGTTGGGTGGGAGAGGCAGAATAGGCGGTCAATGGGAGGAAGACTCCTGATGCCAGCATTTCCCAAAGGAGTTGGGAAAACAAACCCAGAGTGATTTAGCAGAAGCATAGCAGGTAGGAATTTCACATGCCCATATCATAACTCTTTACTTTTCCAGAGCAAATTTATCTGTCCCGAATCTCCTATTGCCTTTTTGGTATGAAATGAAACCTTGGTCATTATAGCGATGACCACTCTAGTCTATGAGATCAGAGAACAATCTAGGGTTTTTACAATTTTTTTCCAAACAGCAAGGGATGACTGGTTGTTTCTGTCTTGACATTTGCCCTTTGAAAGAGACCCTGGGCAGTGTGGTCCTGCCTTTCTGTCCTGAACTCCTAGTGCTCAGTCACAGAGATGCCCCTTCTCTGTCTCCCTCAGTGGCCTCAGCCTGCAGTCCCACAGGGCCTGGTCTCTTATCCCACCGCCAGACCCCTGCCTCTAAGGGACTGCTGGGCTCTCCCCTGAAGCCCCTCCCAAAGAACACTACCTTCTTCTCAAGCTGTGTCTCCCTCTCTTTCAGAGATATGCCCCCTCTTCAGCAACCCCACCTCAGTCTTCTTCCAAGGGCCTGAAGTATAATTTCTGTGTGTGTACATGTGTGCATGTGCATGGGAATGCATGTATGCCTGCATGTCTGTGTAAGGGTCAAACTGGATTTTGTTGGCTCCTAGATCTGCAGGAGTCTCTGGGAAGACTTCGGAGCAGTTCCTCTCCTTCTCAGTATCTTTGGCAGTTACGGCATCAGACAACGATATGGCCATAATGGGGCTGGAGGTCAAGTGTCTTTGATATCAAGGGCCCAAGAGTTGGGGAAGAAGGAATTAGGGAGGACCCCAGAGAGTTGAAGGGCGGGACACTTGCTTTGTAGGGAAGGTTAACTCAGGCAGGACCTTGTGGTGGGCACATGGATGTGAGTGGGGAATAAGGTCTGGAAGACACATTTGAATTGTGTGGGTGCCAGTGTGAAGCTGAGGAAGAGGGTGAGGGCATAGGTTTGGCTCCACAACTGGGGGATGTTATATGGGGGTGATAAGTAGTGTGATGAATGACTGGGTTATGTTAAGTCCATAAGCTCATCCTTGACAGTTTTTAAGTAGTGGAAATAGTTTCTAAAACTGGATGTGTGGGTATTGTTAAAAACAAGAATACTTTCTTGAGACATTGCTATAAAAAAAACTGCTTGGCCACCAGCTACCATTGAAAAAGCCAGCCTGGCAGGCATGTTCTTGGACAATATTATTCAGATTATTCTGCTAACTTCCCCAGTATCTCCAGGGCATTTAGGAACAGGGTTGCATATATCACTGTGATCCCAGAATATATCCTCCTTTCACCTATCCCCCTTCACCTTTTTCTCACCATGAAGGCACTAATGTCCTTGCTCATCATATCTGGGAGTTCATGATCTCTCCAAATATGGAACCCAGCAGGGGAGACATGGGGTAGCATTGGCCAAGGGAGGGGGCAGGTGGAGACAGCCTATGCAGAAAGAGAACCCTGGGATGTGCTAGTGGGAAAATGATGATTACCATCAATGCCAAGTGGGGAACACACCACAAAGGAAGCAAAGAATCTATTGGAGGCAGGAAGAATTGAGAGCAAAATAGTCCAGGAATGGGGTTCTAACTCTAGAGGTTCAGAACCAAGTTTAATCATCAGGTACAGGCTAGAGTTCTCAGTTATATACTTGGTGTGTATATGATATCGGGAGATTGGATTTGGATTTACAAGGACTTACTTTACCAATTTAGGAAAAGAGTTGACTGGCTTGAACTTCCACCTACGTGAGATCTAAACCATCTTAACTGAGAGGAGGAAAATATCAGTTTCCTGTTCCCCACCTGCCCCCCTTTAATTTTTGGTCAAAGGGCACCTGGCAGGGGTGGGAGTATAGAAAAATAGAATAAAATAGGATAATATCTCTGGAGGAATCCTGTCTCTGAAGAGTTGGCCACACCTGAGTAGGGAGATAGCTATAGAGCTGGACCCTCCCTTCCAGAGTCATTAAGCTCTGGGACATTTCCGATAAGAATCTGCCACTTGCAAAAGATGAATCTACCAAATTTGGAGTTTAACTAGATTTTGTTCTGGGAATTGAACAAGAATTGTCAATAATTTAGCTTATAAAAGTATGGTTTAATGAAAGCAAAAGACAATAGACTGGAAGATGCTTTTTACTATCAGAATACAAGAGTTTCTATGGGCTGTGCTGACAGATTTACTGTTGTTTTAACTTAATAAGCTATTTCTGGTTTAGTGTTGTTATTGTCACTGCGGTTATAGGACACTCTGTTTTGTTTTATTGTATTACCCCTCCCCCTCAGTTTTATGGTTGCATTTTTCTCTTTCCTTAGCTTGTAAATAAACACATCTCCTTTGATCTTCCGAATCTTCCCGGACACATGTAGGAGCAGATCAATTTGTCAGTACGTGGAATGGAATTTTCCCAGCTCATCCTTTTCTTCCAAGTTCATAAAAGAAAGTCCCTTTTGATGTTGATACTTTCTCCCCTGCCAAATTGTTTTTATTTCTTCTTGCACGCCACCCCATTAAAATAATAAAATGGGTCTTCCATTTTCTTATAAAGCCTTTTTTAACATTAATATCTGATGTCTGATTTTTTTGGGGGGTGATGGGAGCATACCTAGCAGTTCTCAGGTGTTACTCCTGGATCTGCACTCAGGAATTACTCCTGCCAGTGCTCGGGGTACCATATGGGATGCCAGGGATGGAATCCAGGTCAGCCATGTGCAAGACAAACACCCTATCTGCTGTACTATTGCTCTCGTCCTTTGTCTGATCTGACCTTTTACATCATTTGGTGTAGAGAGCCATAGGCTGGATGGGGGATATATTTCTGTCTTTATTTGACACCTTGAAAAATGGCGTTTAAGGGGATGTTAGTGGCAGAGCCTGCACCAGAGCTCAGATTTTCTGGCTGGCATCTCCCCAGGTGGACAAAGTGGGTTAAAGCAGGTGGTATCTTCTAAGCACAAATACCATCATCAATGTAATAGTCCGGAATAGACTGGAATTCTTCACCCCTGGTTCCATCAGTGACTGAACAGATAACGCAGCTCATTATCTGTTTCCTTTGCATTCTATCTATTTCCCTGGAAGAAGTTGAGCGGGGAAAGCAAGGTAAATTTAAATCCACCTCCTTCATTGTCACAGGGAAGTGTTAGTGTTTGATGGTGAAAAGTAAGAAGGAGGAAGAATGTTCAACTAGGACTGGCCCAGGAGAAAACTTCAACTCCAGTAGAGAAGGTAGTAAATGAGAAGTTATACCTGTGGCAGGTACATTGTTTTAGTTAATTCCTTTAGCAATCTTGCAAGATCGTCGAGTTCCAAGTTGCAAAAGAGAACCCAAGGTTTAGTGGGGGAACTTCCTGAGGGTCAAGCAGAGTTGTGATTCAGTTTTGGCCCCTTTGTGCTTTTATTTCTGCCCTTTCACCTTCTTAGGTATCCAGAACTAGTGAGAGTGCCCATCTTTTCGAGGTAAAGGTAAAGGCCCTCCCGTTGATCGTCGATTTGCTCGAGCGGGCCCAGTAACGTCTCCATTGGAGACTTTGTTGTTACTGTGTCTGGCATATCGAATACTCTCGGTAGCTTGCCGGGCTCTCCGAGAGGGGCGGAGGAATCGAACTCAGGTCGGCCATGTTGGCCGCTTGTAAGGCGAACGCCCTACCGCTGTGCTATCGCTCCAGCCCTTTTTCGAGGATTATGGTTAAAAATTTAGCAACATGTGGGTCAGAGCAGGTAGGATGCTTGCCTTGTGTGTTGCCAACCCAGGTTTGATTTCATTCCTCATATGATCTCCCAAGAACCACCAGGAGTGATTCCTGAGTGTAGAGCCAGGAGTAAGCCCTGAATATTTCTGGGTGTAGTTCAAAAAACAAACAAACAAACAATAACAAGACAAAACAAAAAAATACTGAGCAAATTTACTACATCTAGTTAGAGTAAAAAATCTCTTAAGAAGATGAGCACTGTAGCACTGTCCTCCTGTTATTCATCAATTTGCTCAAGTGGGCACCAGTCATGTCTCCATTGTGAGACTTCTTGTTACTGTTTTTGGCATATTAAATACGTCACAGGTAGCTTGCCAGGTTTTGCCGTGCAGGCGGGATACTCTCGGTAGCTTGCCGGACTCTTTGAGAGGGGTGGAGGAATCGAACCTGGGTCAGGGTGTGCAAGGCAAACTCCCGACCCACTGTGTTATTCCTTCAGCCCCCTTAAGAAGATTAAGAAGATTAATATAAAATAGGACTCAGTCTTGGTTTGATTCCAGCCTTGGTATGACACCAAGGCTCTTAGGATCACTCAGCCTGCTTAGGTGATCCTAGTGGTCCCCATTCCAGTCCTGCTTCTTGAGTCCTAGAATTAAACGTTCTAGCCATGTTGACTGAGTTTTTCTGGGAGGGGTTTCTGCACAGCCTGAGCACTGCTTGGGAAAAAAAACCCAACATGATGTAACGGGCCAATAAACCCAAATAATTTGACTTTATTGGGATTTTTAAAATGAAAAGGCAAATCTTTTATATTAATCTCTTTTTGCAAGACACTCTGGGATGGCAAAAGGTGAAATGACTCTTCCCGGAGCACCTGGTACCCAATGAGGCTGGAGTGTCAATCATCCGAAAAGATCATATCGTGTCTATTCTAATATTCTAGGTTTCTATGACTAAAATCCCCTGAGTTCATTCCTACTGGCCTCGATCTTCTGTTCTATTCAGGAGGGGAACATACCTAGATTTTCTGTGCTTCTAGAGATTTTCTCTTTGTTGCAACTGTTTGGCAGTTCTGTTCAGCTGGTTCTGTACCCAGTTGATTTGCTCTTTCCTGGGTTACTCTCCATCACCCTCAGAAAATTTTCTGTTTTTATGTTACGGTCTAGATGAAAACTTGGAGTGTAGGGAAGAAGAGGATTTCATTCTTTATGGTTCACTGTCTCTACTGTGTTTCTTTTGGTTTTCCAAAGATACAGTGCTTTTCCTAGGGATGGGAATTCGGATTAGCTTGAAAAAAAAAAACCACGTCACCAAAGCATCATTCAGTGTCATTTCTTTTCTCTCTTTCTTCCTTTCCTTTTCTCCTCATATCTTCTTTTCAAAAATTCATTCATGTGGTTTCTATTGGTCCTTGATGTGAGGCCTGTGTCAGAAGTGTTGAGTGGGACAGATCATCGGATCATTCTGATATTTTTAGGTTCTGAGTCCAATGGGACTCTGCTCACTTGCAGTTGAGCTTCTTGATTTCTTGAATTCCAGGAGAGTATTTTTACTATTATTAGTAGGATGTTCCTCTTCTCTCTCTCAGCATCAGCATTTCTAGCTCCAGGTGACTATCTGATTTACTACCAATAGTTTAATTTTAGCCAATTCTGCTTATTTTTTTGAGACCCAAGTCAGCACCCTGAGCCTGCATTATAATTCAGAGAGGGAAGGATGTAGGCCACAGGCCCAGGCTGGTTGTATCTCACAGCATTTACTCTATAAACACCGAATTGAATTTGATCTGAGAACTATCTTCTTAGGGCACGGGTAAGACAGGTTTTGGGCAATGATAATAGACATAAAGGGCTGCCAAACTTTCGGGAGCAAGATGTCATCAGTATATTTCTTTATGAAGTATTTACTAAGATCTTTGAGATACTTTAAGTCAGCAATTGTGTTTTATTCATCTTGAGTCCCTAGTGCAGAGCTCAGCAGCACCAGGCATATAAAAGCACACATACTTTGAATAGCAATAATGAATAAATCAGTGAGTACATATGTGTAGGGTCCTGATGGCAGGCAGGAGAAATCAGAGACTGGGAGCATATTCAAAAGGCCTTCGTAACTGTGAAGGAAAATGATGGGATTGATCACATATAGAGAAAAAATAAAAAATTTATTTAAGTTTGGTAAAGGTAAAGGTAAAGGCCCTCCCGTTGATCGTCGATTTGCTCGAGCGGGCCCAGTAACATCTCCATTGGAGACTTTGCTGTTACTGTGTCTGGCATATCGAATACTCTCGGTAGCTTGCCGGGCTCTCCGAGAGGGGCGGAGGAATCGAACTCGGGTCAGCCATGTTGGCCGCTTGTAAGGCGAACGCCCATGAAAATTTTAGAGGAAGGGGAATTAGTCTTTCAAAGTAGGGAAGCTAGATTAAGGAGCTGTATTGAGATGGGGAGAGGACATGGCAGCATTTTTGTAGGTATGTTGAGAGTTAAGTGATATTGGGGCATCCGGATAAACAGGGCAGGCAGCTAGATCAAGGGTGAGCTATGAGGGTGGGATGCTGTACTTTTTGCTTAGTAGGGGGTATTTTGTGGGGGATAAAATGAAATATCTAAGAGGGAAGTATAGAGTAGATAAAAGAATGACAGAAAATATATGGTGCTATGATCAATACTTAGACCAGTTCTCAATAACCACTGTTTTAAACTAGCTAAGGCAAAGGATGAAATTTTAAAATCAACTCATTTTATTTCTTGTCCCTCGTCCCTTCTGTTTATTGCTGTGACGATTGTGGCCTGATCACTGTCCCTACTGCTGACACACTGGTCATTGTGCCATTGGCCTGCTGGACTTGCACAGCTGGTGTTGGTCCTTGGCTGCATCACTGCATCACATGGAGAGTGCACAACTGTGGTACCCTGCATCTGAGATGGGAATGTTTGGGGGCACCAGCACTTGAACTACAGGATTCATACCCGCGAAGCAGACATTTTACTAACAGCTATTTCTGGGCTCCAGGATGAATTTTTTTTTTTTTTTTGCATTTTTGGGTCACACCCGGCAATGCACAGGAGTTACTCCTGGTTCATACACTCAGGAATCACTCCTGGCGGTGCTCGGGGGATCATATGGGATGCTGGGAATCAAACCTGGGTCGGCCGTGTGCAAGGCAAACACCCTACCTGCTATGCTATTGCTCCAGCCCCTCCAGGATGAATTTTTATATATGTCACAGAGATATACCTGTACCTATCAATTCTTTTATGTCCATATACCTTCCATCATCCATCCATCCATCCAACTTTCCACCCACATAGTAATAAATGTCTTTATTAAAGGTATAGAAGATTTACATTTTAATTGAGGTAATATTAGTTTGTATGACTATGCACTTTAGGGGCATACTGTTACACATCTTTAAGTATATGTCACTATACCTGGGCCTCATTAACATACCAATATCCAGACATGTATTTTCTCTCAAACACATATCTCGCTTGCTCTTTTAATAAGTCCGTGTTCTTCCGTAAGCACCTACCTTTGCTTGCTTTTTTTCACTCTGTAGAAGCCCGTGTTCTCTCTTGGACATGTATTTCCTCTCTTTCTCTCCCTTCACATAATTTTAAGTAAGTTTGATTCTCTCTTGGAGAACCCGGCAATCTACCAAGAGTATCCCGACCACACAGCAGAGCTTTGCAAGCTCCCCATGGCGTATTTGATATGCCAAAAACAGTAGCAACAAGTCTCACAATTTGAGTCCTTACTGGTGCCCGCTTGAGCAAGTCAATGAACAACGGGAGGACAGTGCTACAGTGCTAAGTTTCATTCAATAAAAACTGTCTTGGCTCCCTAAAAAATAGAAGTACCAATACCTTTCCCAGCAGCCCACTGTCTCCCTCGCTCTATTGCTCCCCCGCCACCCGCTTCTTCTCTCCATGGTCCAGTAGTCTGAGTCTGTGCATTTGTTAGTGTTTGGTTTCTTCTGTTCCCAAGCGTGGCTTCTCTATATTTTGCATATTAATGGTATAATCCAATTGATGCCTTTCTCCAGATTTATTTCACTTGCTTTGACCCCTTCCAATTTCCATCCCTGCTGTAGCAAAAGGCAAGTTGACATTTTTTAATAGCCAAGTAATATTTCATTGTGAGCATATGCCCCATTTTTGTATCCATTCATCTGTTGCTAGATATTTGGTTTTTTTCCCATATTTTGGCTACAGTAAATAGTGCTGCAATGAACATAGGTGCCCAAACCCTTTTTCAAATTCATCTGTTTTTTTTCCCTTTGAAGAGATACATAGGAGTGGAATTGCTGAATCACATGGCAGATCCACTTTTTATATATTGAGCATTCCCCATACTGTTTTCTATACAGGTTGGACCATTTAACATTCCCAACAGTGTATGAAGGGGAACAGAGACTTTTTCACACAGCTAATAAATTTTAACACCCAGATGACATAAAGTGAGATTTTATTTCAAGAAAAATTGGTAAGTGTTCTTTAACCCTAAAACCAGTGGTAGGACAGTTTCTCCTTATTTCTGCTACCCCCAGGGAAATAACACTGAAGAGGGATTTCAGAGCATTCAGAGATCAGATCTGAGTTCTGAAAATGTTTCAGCCTCCCTAACGGTTAATTTTAGGTACTTCTTGTTTCCTTTGTTCCTTAGCGAAGTCCATTGTTCTTTGTCTTGAACTTGGTCTGCTTCTTTGTCCATATAAAATCTAATGATTGATATCTTTAATAAAGATGGGTGATGTCTGAGCAGAGAAGGCCCAATTTGGGAGGAGGGGTTTAGTTTTAGTTTTGTTTTTTGGTGGATTGATGTTTTATTTCAGACCCTGCAAGGGAAATCTAGAAAATATGCCGGGGTGAGGTCATCCAAAGCAGAGGAAGAGAAAACTCAGCCCAGCCAGTTACTTTTTTGTGGGAAAGGGGAGGGTCCTGCTCTGTTCCTCTCCTTTCTTCTTTCCTCCTCTATCTTCCCTCTTTTCTTTCTTTTTCTACTCATCTTGAGCTAAATCACTGAGCCACCAGCCTAGCTTTCTTGGGGTTCAGAATGAGCTTGCCCTGTCTTTGTTGGAGATGAAGTCTGGTATTTATTTCACTGTGCCCTTGTTCTCTGTATTATCATTCTGAAAAGGGGAGGTCAGGATGCTTTTGGCCTATGGCAGGGTAGAAAACTTTTCTCTTACTTATACAAGTCATTTTAAGCAACCAGCCATTAGGGACAGTTCTGGAAAGGGCACATTTGCACAGAATCTGCCCACAAATGTGTCCCAGTAGCACCAACTTCTATACACACACACACACACACACACACACACACACACATTTTTCTTCTGCTCCAGATCACAGAAAAATGTAACCCTTAACCACATCACTACCTAATTACTTGGTAACTTTCCCTTTTCTAACCACTGTTCCCTCTGCAGTCTGTCCACTTACCAGCTCTGTATACCTCTCACCCAAGCCTGTTATTCCCAGAGAGTGGTTAGTCAAACAAAACAAAATTTAGAACAAATGCAATAACCCCAGAATTTCCTTCTTGGTCAATCTTTTTGCAATTGACCTTCATCTATTCATTGGGGTGGAGGTAGAAGTTCTTACATAATAGAAGAGGCTATGAGTGAAATTTTTTGCCTTGATGGTCTGCTTGTTGCTTTGGTTAGCTCTTGGGAGCTATGCTAAGTATAGCAACCCTTACATTCTCCTCTCTATAATGGCCACTTTGACAAGGTGGTCTTTGGTTAAATAGCATGGACTCAGAATTGAAATAGGATAATCCTGATTTGAGTCTGACTTTACTGTTTCCCTTTGTGTAATCTCATATACCTTCTTTTTGGGGGAGGCACATCTGGTCATGTTCAGAAATTACTCCTGGCTCTGTACTCAGGGGACCATATATGGTGCCTGGAATCAAGTCTGGGTCAGCCACATTCAAGGCAAGTGCCTTACCTGCTGTATACCTTATTTATTCAAAAGTAAAAATTTACTATTTTAACATTGGCTTTAAAATGCTATATAAATTTCAGAAGCATAGCTTCATACCTCAATATTTAAAATATTTTTCTGACTTTTCTGAGCCTATGACTTTACCAAAATGTTGATGGTTCTATCTCCTGTGGCTGATGATGAAGATGAAATGAGATGGCAAAATAGCTATTCTTGTGTGCTTCATAGATAAAGGAGTGAATCCAAGTGATCTCTATGGGAATTGTATGGTTTAATTCATAGAACAATTTATACAACTTCTGTTTGGTAGCTAGGGAAGCTGAGTCTCAGTAGAGCTAAATAACTTGGCAATGATCACAGATCACAAGTTGGCAAGTGGCAGAGTTAAGCAGGATTTGAACCATATGAGTCTATAAGTATGTTTTATTGTTGTTGTTTTGGGCTCACACCCAGAAGTGCTCAAGCCTACCCTTGACTACTCTACCAGTGAGGAATTGCTCCTGGCAGTGCTCAGGGGACCATATGAGATGCCAAGGATTGAACCCGGGTTGGCTGCATGCAAGGCAAGTACCCTACCTGTTGTACTATCTCTTCACTCCAGAGAATTAACTTTTAGTTTTTTCTTTTTGTTTTTGGCCTACATTTGGTGGTGCTCAGGATTTGTACCTGACAGTGCCCAGGGAACCAAATTAGGTACCTGGGATCAAACCTGGGGCAGCTACGTGCAAGGCAAGCACCCTACCTGCTGTATTATCATATGGCTCATATATATATATATACATATATATATATACATATATATATGTTTTAACCAGTTCACCAAGCTGCCTCCTAGAGTATGTGGGTCCATTCTTTGACATATTGATAGTACTCCGTTAACTGTAAATCATTATTGTACAGACAATTAACCAATACATAAATTTATTTAGTGATTTGATTTATTTATACACTCACAACTTCTAGAAAATCAATTCCATATGGATAGGGACAGGGTTTTGCCTACTTCTCTTACTGTTACATTTCCAATGGCTAGAATAGTGCTTGGTATGTATCTACTCATTCATCCATCTGCCAACAAAAATGTACTGAATAACCAACTATGTGTCAGACTTTGAGCCAGGTGCTGGGACCGTATCTCATAACCTGTGGAGGGAAAGGGACAGGTCATGTTGTAACTTTCAATGAATGGACCAAGTGCTCATGTGGAATAGGATACAGCCTAATTTTCATTCACTGTTGACACTTGATAGCTCTTCAGTCAGCGAATTCCTCTCTCTGAGAGAAAGCTTACATCCAGCTGGATAAGGATCATGTCTTTCTGGAAAGAAGGAGGAGGCAGAGGTGAGGCTGGAAGTATTTTGCCTAACAGTTGTATGCTAACAACTGTAGGTACGACATTGATGCAAACTCTAATGGGAATGGGGCATCAAAATTGGGTAATGTGGTATTCCCATGATAAATACCTTTAAGACCATCTCCAACTAATCTCATTATGGACCTCAGTATTAAAGAAGATTCAGGATTCAGATACCTTCCAATGTATGTGTATACACATACACACACACACTCATTTTTGTTCCCATGATCTGTGTGGAGGGTCATTGAATAGTCCAACAAAGTCCTGTAAATTGTACTGTCAAAAGGAATGAATTCTACTGGGGTCCCATTGTTCTTTACGACTTGTTGGATGTAACCTACTTTGGCATTAGATAACCCCAGGAACAAGACTTTCATGTCTCTCTTTATGTAACCTTAGCCCCCTTTTATTTGCTATATATCCTCCACTCAGCACCTACTGGAATCTGAAGAGAAGGTTGCCAATTATGGAATTGAAAAAAGAGCAGTAAAAGACAAAGATGTTTTATTTTTCTGTCTCAGTCTCTGCTACTGGAGTTTTAGAGAATCTTCTGGAACTCATTACCCTGAACCCACTGGAATTCCATGCCAAGGAAACCTAAGGTTTTAGCAAAGGACTTTGGAAAGCAATTATGCTTGTCCTGAAATGAAGGAGGATGTTCTGAGGAGAGGATTTCTCTTATTAAATGGTATTTCTTATAGTAGAGCAGAGCTCCCCAAACTTTTTTGGCTACCTCCTACTTTGCAGAACAAAATGTACTCAGTGTCAATCCTCCTGGAGATCTTTCTTAGACCAACAGAAAGAGACCGCACCCCCACCCAATTGAAACCAAGAATACTACATGCCCTCCCATGCCACCAATTTTCGGAGGGGGCAATATTGCCCCTCTGAGAAATGTCACATTAGAATTTATGGTCCTTGAGCTTCTAAAAGCATGACTCTGTATGCCGGTACCAGGACTATTTTCTGACTGCATGAAGACGCTGGGCCAGGCAGTTCCACCCCGGTTCCCAGGCAGCCTCTGATAATGGAAGTCATGCCCACAATCCACCCCCAGCATCATCTTACAGCACACAGCAGCAAAAAAAAAAAAAAAAAACTGGTTGGCAGGCTCCACAACTCCCAGAGAATTCCCTGGGCCCCATACTGAGCCATTATCACCGGGAGGTCCCAGATGGGGTAGGTGCTGTCTCCTCGCCTTCTCCAGATGGAATCCTGGTGACCATGAGCTTCTATAAGCATGGCTCCGTATGTGGGTACCAGGACTATTGTCGCGGCCGCGACATTTCCTGATGTGCAAAGTGATCAATGGAAAGTAAATGATCTAGCGTTTGTCCCTGAAAGACAGGCTTGAATGGTGGTGGGAAAATCCAAGCAAAATATAATGCCCATCCCAAATGCACCTGGACCGTGCATTTAACTACAGTGCTATGCTACCCTGGGAGCGGAAGGGTGTCGGTCCCTCCACCTGTCCCCCTTTGCAGCGGCAGCATGGTGGCCTGCATCTTTTAGAGCCTAATGAACAGCCAGTATGAGACTGCATTGAAGAGGCACCTGTGGTCTCATGGGATGGGGGCTGGAATTGGCCCTGCTCCCCATCGGGTAGGGCGTCTGCCTTGCACGCAGCCAACATGGTCGACCGCCCCTCTCGGAGAGCCTGGCAAGCTACTGAGAGTATTCGATATGCCAGACACAGTAACAACAAAGTCTCCAATGGAGACGTTACTGGGCCCGCTCGAGCAAATCGATGATCAACGGGAGGGCCTTACTTAGGGCCCCATCATGACAATGCCCCAGGTTGCCACCCTCAAATGCCTCCTCCGGCATCTGAACGACCATGATCCCAGAGGCACAGAAATCAATCTCAGAACCCAGGGGCTTTTGGAAGTAATCCCTCTAGGCTTATTACTAAAATATCAGAAATCCAATTCGGCGAGGCCGCTATTGTGGCCACATGACAGCATATGATCTTCACAATCAGTAATAGAAAAATTATCTAACCATGTCTTTTTGGCAGGTCTGAATGTTGGGGAGAATTCCAAATAATAATGTTGGGCATTCTGTCGTAATATTGAATGTGATCAACGTAGAGAGAGAGAGAGAGTAAAGTGGAAATCTGCTACACAGGCGAGGGATGGGCGGGAGGGGGGCATACTGGGGTTCTTGGTGGTGGAAAATGTGCACTGATGAAGGGACGAGTGTTTGATCATTGTATGACCTACCGAGACTTAAACTGAAAGACTTTGTAACTGTTCTCATGGTGATTCAATAAATAACAAACAAACAAAAAAAGAATTTATGGTCTTTCCCTGCTTCAAGGCATGGAACTCTTCAAACTTAGTTCCTGTTTTTCCAAGATCCAGGAAAGCCATAAAGAATTTTGAGGCAAATCCTATGTCTCACCCTATTATGGCAAATTTGTTCATTTTTTTTCTTGTCTTTTGTCTTAGGAATTTCGTCATTGTTTTAATAACACCAAACATCAGCCAAGCGGCACAAATGCTGGCCGACTTTGACCGTGAGTGTGGAAAGGTAGGACTACAGCTGAATCTTACGAAGACAATGTTTATGAGAAACAGCCTTGTTCCTGACGCCCCATTCGCTCTCAATGGAACGACCATCTCCGAATGCAACAGCTATGTGTACCTAGGTCGAGAGGTCAACATGAGAAATGACCTGGCACCCGAGCTGCGCAGGAGGAAGAGAGCGGCTTGGAACGCCTTCAAGAACGTCGAAGAAATAGCTAAGAGGACGAAGAACCTCCGGCTCCGGGCACATCTCTTTGATTCCACTGTTCTTCCTGCATTAACATATGCCTCAGAGACCTGGGCCCTACGCAAACAAGATGAGAACGCCATTCAGGTCTCCCAAAGAAGAATAGAAAGAGCTATGCTTGGAATATCACGTTTCACTCAAATGAGAGAACGAATCCGGAGTTCTGACATCCGTCCACGATCAAGGATCAGGGATGCTGTCTCATATGCCAAGGTGTCGAAAATCAGATGGGTTGGTCACATAATGAGATTTAAAGACGACCGTTGGACTAGAGCTGTTACTGATTGGATTCCACGGGATGTCAAGAGACCGCGTGGCCGCCCACCTACCAGATGGTCAGACTTCTTTGTCAAGATCATGAACGATCGGTTTGAGGCCCTCCATGTTCCCGGAGCGAAGAGATGCCATTGGGCTACACTAGCACGCGACAGGGACAAATGGAGACGTTACTGGCGCCCGCTCGAGCAAATCGACGACTAACGGGAAGTTAAGTGATTAAGTGATTAAGTGATTTTTCTTGTCTTTTGTCTTAGGAATTTCAAACAATGGGTCTAAATTATAGGGTATCTTAGAAAAGTTCAAAAACTGAGCTCCAGACCTGATTCTTTTACTCACTTGATAAGTAGGTCTTGAGCAAATCAGTGACCCTTTCTGGACCCCAGTTTTTCCATCTGTAAATGGGATCCTAACGTCACATTAGTCCACTCTATGACCCCGTAGGATGATAAAGGGAGGCCGTAAGAAAGAAGAGGTTCCAAAGAGTTTAGTGGCTGTTCAAGTTTGCTGCGTCAGCAGTTTTGTTTGATCATGTGGGTCTCTGGACAAAGAGAGGGACTTCCATTTCCCAGACATCAAGGGTAGAGCCTCATTCTCCAGAAAAATCAATACCATCAGCAGGGAGCACCTGGCATTTCACCGGGGTCGGGGGCAACCTTTCATAAGCCTAGATTTTTAATGGGTTATTTTATTTAGAGTAACTCTGATTATGGGAATAATTCCAGTCCTGAAGAATCAGTAGCCTCAACCATAGGGACTTCTGTGGCTTCCCAGTATAGTCCAAGGGACCAAAAGTGGAAATCACACAGAAGAGAGGGGCATGGCATGACAGTTAGAAGCCAATTGGTAGTGTGGTGGGGGAAGACACCAAAGAAACAAGGTTGAAAGGGGGCCAAGATTGGGAAAAGGTTGAGAAACACTGACTTCAACCACTAGACATTCATGTTTTCCTTATGAAGAGTGAGAAGCATATTTACTGTCAATGAGGGAGGGGTTCTACTTGCACTGTGGGAGACCCAGGTGTTTTCCATCTGTGGCTTCATCCCCAGCCTCACCAGCCTGAACAGTGGTTGTCAATTTGAGCTGCACACTGGCATCAGTTATGGTGCTTTAAGGCCCACCGTGGGTTCCAAACTCCGGAGCTTCTGATTTAACAGGTTTCTGGTGCAGCCTGCATGTTAGACATTTTTTTTTTTCTTTCTCAAAGGCTCAGGTGTGGCTAAGGCTGGGAACCACTGGTGCATGTTCCTGTCTCCCAGCAGGAAGGGGCTTGAAGGATGTGGAGTATCTACTTCTGAGAAATGTCATCACACACTTGGTGGTCTGCACTCTGCTCATATTCCTTTAGCAAGAGCGGTTTCAGGATCACCCTGCATAAGGTAGGTGAGAGGGTGGCCCAGGCTGGGCGCTGTGCCAATTAGTCTGCGAGAAGACCATGTGTTTGGTTGGTTTTTGTTGTGTCCCTAGTTGGATTCCAAGGGCTTTCTGCCCCTGTCCTCCAGCGTTGGAGATTGATACCATGACCAGTTTAAAGCAAGCTTCTTCTGGGAGTCGGGAGACCCTGGGTATCGGCCAACTGTGCTGGCTGTGCCAATCCTTTCGCTCTTGTTCTTGTCTGTGTCCTGGCGTCAGAGGATGTGTTGCTGGTGCTCGAGCGCACAGACTCTGCAGTTTGGTGGCCTTGGTTGACATCCTCACCGCTTCCTCTACTTGTGATGGGGAGCACAGTCATTGGCCCTTACTTTTCCCAACTACCAAATCTGTGTAATTACATCTGTGTTGAAAGGCTTTATAATAATACAAAAGTACCTACCTTAAATAAGCTTATATTTTGTTAATGTTCTGAAAGTGAGCAGCAGAGGGCAGAGATCATTGGAGATCCTTCTCTCTGTGAAGGCCAAGAGCTCTCTGTTCTGCTGGGGCCACGAGGGAGGGGGGCCAGGGGGAGGCTGCCATACTGCCCAGGGCCCCATTCCCAGTCAGACAGCAGTTATGGGATCAGCATTCCCCACCTTCCTGGAGAGTTGGGGATCAGACTCCTCCAGCCAGCGGCACCCTGTGATGGGCTCCCACCTCTTTACTCACCCCACCCCACCCCACCTCCATTCCCGGCACCTGCAGGAAGTGAGGGCCGAACTCTGGGAGCTTCTATCTGGCTGGCTGGTCCCCACCTACGAGTGGGAACTTCAACTGAGCAGGGCACCAGGACTCAGAGAGGCAACTCTCTGAGGGACGGAGAGTGAGCAGGGTGCCAGCTCTAGACCTGTGTTCAGTTAGCTAATTCTGGATGTGTCAATTCCTGGGGGCAGTGATAATTGGGGGGTGGGGGGAGGATGTTGCAGGTGCTAAAACTGGCAAAGAGAGTTGGGGAGGCTTTTCCTTGCTCTCTCCAGGCAATTGCTCCTTTTTTCTTCCCCATTTCTACCTGTTCTGAGCAGGAAGGAGACAGCCCCGAGGCTGCACAATTTCTGGCATTCCTAGAAGTGAACTCAGGCACAAGCTTCAGCATCCCCCAGTTGCACATTCTGGCATGTCCGTGGGGTCCTTCTTGAGGTGAATTGTTAAAGGCAGCCAGTTTCTATTCCTGAACAGTGGGGCGCGGAATCAGACCTCCAAGCTCCCTCTCCAAAGAAATCCCCAAACCGGCTTCTCTAAGTCCTTCTCTAATCCGGCTTTGTAGCCTTGATCTTGTTAGGGGGACCACCCAGAGTGGAGGCAGCCCCCCCCTTGCCCCCTTGCGATATGCCTCTCTTCCAAAGATAGTGCCTACTTTCTTTCATAGCCTGATATCTGAGCCATTTCTGGCCCCACTGTCAAAAACTGCAGCAGAAATCCTGTGCTGGGGCTGGAGCAAGAGCACAGCAGGGACAGTGCTTGCCTTGCTCATGGTTGACTGGGCTTCGATCTCCGGCATCCCACATGGTCCCTGAGCACCACCAGGAGTGATTCCTGAGTACAGAGCCAGAAGTAAACCCTGAGCATCACTGGGTATGATCCTCCTAAACAAACAAAACAAAATAAGAAATCTATGCATGATCCACCTGAATCTGGATATTAGTAAAGTAAAAGTAAAGGCCCTCCCGTTAATCATCAATTTGCTCGAGCGGGCCCAGTAACGTCTCCATTGCAGAAAACTCTGCTGAATGGAGATAAAGGAGATTTTCTGGGGATTGATGTGAGGGGGGATACGGCAGAGGAGTTGGAATGGCACAGTCAAAGGCGAGAGACAAGCAAGACTGGGTCAGGGCTAAATAGATGGAGGGAAAGGTCTTAGTGTTCCTCATGGTAATGGAATTCTGAGATTTTGTGACTAGAACCAGCTCTGCCCTCTGGGACTAGGGCACAGTCTTGGGTCAGCAGCAACCCGAATCCCTTGCTCCTAGGTGCTGGCAGGACTGCAGTGTTTGCCTAGAGCAGGTGAGTGCTTCCCAGGGAGCAGCACATGGACCCACTGGGAACTCGGCCTCCTTCATGGCCCCAGTATAGCCTTTGCTCAGTTCAGGGGGAGTTTCACCCTTACATCTTGTTGTTATTGAGTACACAGATGGACTGGGCTGCTCAGGGGCTCAGGAATGAATTCAGCTGCAGGCTGCCCCAGGGCCTCCCAGCAGAGAGCACTCTTTTTTTTTTAATATCATTCATTTCTTTTTTTTTACTTTTTTATTGAATAACTAATCACTATGATATAGACGCTTACAAAGCTGTTCATGATTGTATTTCAGTCATACAGTGTCCCAATACCCATCCCTACATTTCCCAGTACCAGTGTCCCCAGGTTCCCTCTCATCAACTCCTATCCCACCCCCTGCCTCTATGGCAGGTGCTTTTCTTTCTTTCTTTCTTTCTTTCTTTCTTTCTTTCTTTCTTTCTTTCTTTCTCTCCTTTTTTTGGGTACTGTGGTTTACAATATTGATACTGGAAGGTTACCAAGAATATCCCTTTACCTACTTTTAACACTCAGATATTGTCCAGCTTGATCATTCCCAGCTTTTATTGTCATACTGGTCTCTTCTCTACCTTACTTACCCTCAGCCCCCCAAACACATGTGGTTAGTTCCAACCATTGGCCAGCCCTCCTAGCCCTTGTTTTTCTGGCCAAGGATATTAGTCTTCTTCTATATATTATGAAATTTGCCTACAAAAGGATGCACACAGAGAGCATTATGTTGAGTAAAATGAGTCAGAAAGAGAGGGACAGATATGGAATGACTGCATTTATTTGAGCTCTCTCCTTTGAGAGGGCCACCTCCATACAGCATTCTGAGTGGTTAAACTCCTGAACCTCTGTGTTTAGCTCCACGGGTATTAAGAATCTTCTCTGGAATAAAGTGAGAAGGCTAGAACTCTGCCATTTAAATTGAAAACTGTATAGGCTCCAGCAGGTGATGTTTTCTGCACCTTGGTTTTCCCATCTATAGAACGGGAATAATAGCAACATGAGTAATTGAAAGCTTATGTACATCGTATGGTATATGACTATATTTACACCATTACTCCCTGAAATGACTCCGTGAAACCCCTAGGAAGATAGTCCTTGGTATCCTACACAAGCATTCAACCTTACTTCTGAACTCATTGTACTATTGGCCGCATGTCTATGCTTGCTTTTGATTCCCTTCACTCTTATGTATAAGACTACTGTCACACAAGCTGGTTGAAACAAATACATTAAATTATTTAAACCATTAAAAGTGCCCTGTTCATCAAAACAACCAACAAAGCATAACAACTGCACCCACACACTACCGCTACTCAGGTAAAGTCACTCATTTATCTCTACTGTTTTAAAAAATTTAATAAGAGAACTGTAATTTACAAAGACATTGATAGTTGGGTTTTAGGCATGCAGTATTTCCGCAGCAATCCCACCGCTAGTGTCCCCATGCTTCCCTCTGTGGGCCTCTCACCCCAACACTTTGACAGTCACACTTCTGAGCTCTGTGGTTGTAGTCTAGATCTCAGAATTTCAGTGTTGAGCTGTGCGTTGGGTATAGAGCTATACACTCTCCCACTCTCCACTGGGGTAACCAAGGCCCTGAACCCTCTTCCCCTGTTACTTCCTTTTCTCATCTTCCTTTCATTTCTTGTTACGTTTCTTCTCTTTCATTTTCATCCTTATACTCTTGGGTCAGAGCTACTCTGGGCATCCCCTACGCCCCTACTACATTATGTTTCCTCTTCCAGTTATCCTCTTAACTGCTGTGAGATCATCCTGTATTCGTCCTTCTTTTCCTGGCTTACTTCACTCAACATGACATTTTCCAGGTCCAAGCAGGTTGCAGGAAATTGCATGATTTCATTTTTTTCTTTCAGCTGCAGAGTACAGATCTGTCTTTAAAACAGGGCATTTGACTTGCTTGTGGTTGGCCCAAGTTTGATCCCCGGCACCCCATGTGGTCCCTTCACTGAGCCTTCCCGGAGTGATCCCTGAACACAGAGCCAGAAGGAAGCCCTGAGTACAGCTGGTGTTGCTTCCAAAATCAAGAAACAACAGCACCTCAGATACTTAATCAAATACAGAGTGAATAATAGCCACATTAGCCACCTTTCCATGGTTTTTGGATGATAAACTACCAACTCATTCCCATTGAATACATATAATTCTGTCC
Source organism: Sorex fumeus (assembly GCF_029834395.1). Taxonomy (NCBI): domain Eukaryota; kingdom Metazoa; phylum Chordata; class Mammalia; order Eulipotyphla; family Soricidae; genus Sorex; species Sorex fumeus. The sequence goes on along the minus strand of NW_026606060.1, from coordinate 2,917,390 downwards.
TAGAATTACATATACCTAGAAACCTAGCTTGGATCGGTGATCAAGAGGCAGGAAAAGAAATTCTGATGAATTGGCCAGTTCAGTTAAGAAATTGATTCCAAATTTCCCTGTCCCTACACACCCAGCCCCATCTACCATCTTGTTAATACTTAGAGCTGCAGTTTGTCGCTCTAGTAGAAAAAGTCAGAAGTGCTCACGGATTACCTCATAAAAGAAACTCAATTTAGAAAGTCTTATTCACTAAGGATTTATTAGCTCTTCACGCTTTGGAAGTCTGGAGTTTTATTTTGACTTTGAGTCGGTTGTGCATCCAAACCAGCCGAATAATTCTACCCTGGAGACAGCAGGCCAATTGGAGGCAAAGGCTGCTCAGCTGCTGGCAGCTTCCCCCTGGCTCTGATCTCCAGGGTGCCTGTGGGGGACTGTCAGGGGCCAGCAGGCAGGGCTCTTTCTTCCTGGGGTGAACTAGAGGCGCCGTAGTGCTAGGAGAGCAGGGAGAGCGCTTGTCTTGCACGTTGGCTAATCAGGCTTGATCCTCAGCACAATGCACCTCACCATCCCCAGAGAACCACTCGGGGTGATCTCTGAGCACAGCCAAGAGTGGGCACTGAGCACAGCTGGGTGTGGCCCCCAAACAAACACAACAACAACAACAAACAAAAACTCAGAATGAGTCTAGAATGTGAAGTGAATAGCATAAAGAAGTAAGAGATAGAGAATTAACTTGCGTGCCCTGAACTGTGGGCAGACCCAGGGGAAAAGAGGAACGTGTAAGATGCGTAAGTGGTCAGTAGCAAACACGCTATGTGTCCCCTGAATATCTTCAGTGGGTGACTATGGGGGGGTCTTCACCAATACGGAAAACATTCATATGGATGGAAAATGGACCCCAAGATCTCTGAGGACAGAGGAGAGTTGCTGGTACACAGCATGACAAAGAGGCAGTGGGGACACTCCTGACCAGAATCTATTTTGAGTTACAGTTCTGTGAAAATCGAAGTTGCTGATTTGATAAAGCTGGGAAAGAAAAGTATTCGGAGGGTGGGAGGGAGGGCCTGATACTGAGTGCCGAGAAGCTCCTGAAATGAAGATCACAGAATCACTGCTCAGTGTAGAAGCAGTCTTACATCTTAATTATGCTGCTACCAAAAACTCATGATCGATTAGGTTAAAATCAATAAAATCAACATTGAGATTAAGGATATAAAGAAAAGGTTAAAAGATGTGCATTTTATTGCTGTTGTTGTTCTTCTTCATTTAAAATTTATTTTAATAACTGTGAGATAAACCTTACAAAGCCGTTCAAGATTAAATTTCTGTCCTTCTGTGTTCCAACATCTGTCCCTCCATTAGTGCACAGTTCCCAGCACTAGAGTCTCTAATTTCCCTCTCATCACCCTCTAGCCTCTACCCCAGCCTGCCTCTTCACTTCATACTGTGTTGCTTTTAATAAACCAGAGAAGAATTTTAGCAAAAGTTTTCTAAAAGTTGGTCAATGATGTGTTGGATCTAGAGGACCTAGTGTTGGGTACCTACATGATCATTTGATCATCATAGCTTTGATGTCATGATCCATTTTTTCTTGCTGGAAACTGAAGCTCAGAGAAGTTAAGTAACTTGATTACAGTCACATAGCTGCTCGATTTAATACTTCTTTCACTTATGTAGAAATCTCTTTCCAATAATATGCATGGCAGAAGTGTTCTTCCTGGAAGTGTTCTGCAGGGCCACTTGGAGTAAAACCATCTGAGGCTGAGCACGGCAGGGTTTCATGTGCCATTCGGCATTAATAAAGATATTCTAATGATAGACAATGAGATAATTCAGATACAGCATCTTACACATTAGAATTCAATATGTGTGATCTATCATGATGATAATGATGATGATTATGAAGATGATTAAACAGTTTATGCTCCAAAGAATTTTTTTTTCTGACAGACTATTGATTCTCCCAAACGATTCAGCCTAATTGAGTAGAGTTTGTCATCTCTGCATCATTTAGCGAGGAGCGTTTAGAGGCTGGAGATGAGGGAACAGGAGCTAGAGCCAGAGTGGAACCTTCATGTTCTGCTGCCTCCTGGAGGCCCTCCAGGACTCCTGTTTCAACTAGTAAAGCTCAATTTTTGGAGTGGGGATGGGAGTGGAGGGCTGTCAATGGGCAAAACCTACGATACAGCAGCCCTCAGAACTAAAAGAACCTGCTGACTAATCTTGCAGGTTTTTCTTGGGCATACCTCCAGCCTCCTCTGCTGAGTGCCAAGCACTATCTGGGGAGGTCATGGCCTCACTCTCCTGCTGCATCTGGGGCCCAGCTTCCTCTGACCTTCACTGCGCCCCTTCCTTTTGTGAGGACAAAAATATTAGACATGTGAAGACGCTCTTTAGGATGGAGAAGGGAGAGGGAGATAGCATTTTTTCATCTTGAAAACACTAGAAAACACTAGACAGATAAAATAATTAATTATCAAATAGTTTACACTAAAACAATGTGCTAGAGAATTTCAGAGGAGAGTCAGGATTTATACTTGGGCTGGAATGGCCAGGTGGCTTTGGGTGACATGTGCCTTGAACTGGTGGGGTCTGAACTTATCTTTATTCATTAATTTATATTTCAATTAAGAAAAAAGCCAGAACTGTTGAAACAACTGTAGAATTAAAATTGACTAAATAACAAAGTTCCAATATTAAATTCAGTAAGTATTAAAAACCAATTTTTGTGAAAATTGTCATCTGATGGCGGGGTTGTTAGGTCCTTGTCTAAGAAAATATTAAGCTGTTTGTTGCTAGTTGAGCCTTCTGGGTTATTGTTTTTTGTTGAGTTCTCTTCTATGTTACTTTCCCATCTACTCTGGTGTGCTCCTCCCTGAATTTCAGTGTTGAGGAATTCAGAGGTGTACAGAGCTTCAGGATCTAGGGTCTGGGCCAATGAGTAGAATGGCGGTGGCTGTGGGAGGGGGCTGTGGCTGCCAAGACTTCTGGAAATATGGGAGGGTGGGAGCAGGTTGTCCCCCCAACTCTGAAAAGCACCCGAGCACGCAGCCTCGGCACAGAGTACCTGAATTTATTCAATTTGGCATCTCTGCAAGAATATTTATGAAGTGGTGGAATTGAGCCCTGCAGTGGTGGGGGGTGGATGCTGCTGCCGGGGCTTCAGCACAGTGGGTGGTGGGTACCTGCCCACCCACCTCCCAAGGGCTCCCTGGAATTTTCAGAAGAGGGCGGTGGTGTTTCCATGAAGTTTAGCTTTTGGTGTGCATCTCCTGGGAGATTTATTCAGGTATTGGTAGAGCAGAGCTGCAGGGTGAGTCAGCCTGGGGGCAGCTGTGGGAGGTGGACTTGAACTTACCTTTACAGAAGACTGTTTAGCCCTGAATCGCAAATTCACTAGTTACTATCTGGGAGACCTTGGTAGAATGTTGAAGCTTTTGGTGCCTCAGTTTTCCCATCTGGAAAATGGGGTTCATAAGACTGACATGCTTCACAAGAATGTAGCACTGTAACACTGTCCTCCCATTGCTCATCAATTTGCTCAAGAGGGCACCAGAAACATCTCCATTGTGAGACTTGTTGTTACTGTTTTTGGCTTATCAGATACGCCATGGGGAGCTTGGCAGGCTCTGCCGTGCGGGCGGGATACTCTCGGTCGCTTGCCAGGCTCTCTGAGAGGGATGGAGGAATCAAACCCGGGTTGGCCGCATGCAAGGCAAAAGCCCTACCCTCTATGCTGTTGCTCCAGTCCTCATAAGAATAACATGAGGATTAATTGAGTTGGTACATGTCAGATGCTAAGAGTAGTGTCTACTCCCTGGGAAGGATTTAATAACTATTAGGTATTTTCACGGAAGTCTTCGGAGGATTTGGGTAGTTCGAGAGGTCAGATGGAATATGTGGTCCCCATCCAGCCAAGGCAACCTGCTCTTTCTGTTTTGAGTGACAGAGTCAAGGGCAATCTGTTGACCTGTTGACCTCCTTAAAGGCATAAGACAACCCTGTGTATTTTGGCAATCCAGAAAACAGCTTCTGAATGGTCTAATTTTCACTTTGGGAGCATATTTAGGCCTGACGAAATGCTGGCCCCTAAGGGAAGACATTTTGTTCCTTTTAGAAAACATGACTTTTGGGAATTTCCAAAGACTTGCTTGCTCACTCAACTTCATTAGAAGCTGTGGCATCCAAGTTTTGTTTTAAAACAACACATGAGCTAACAGGGAAGGCTCGTGTTTGTTCTGGAGATAACATCTGGGCTCTTTTCTATTTGTTTTGGGCACTTAGAGCTTACTCCTGGCTCTGCACTCAGAATTCACACCTAGTGGAGTTCCAGGGTAGCATATGGTGTAACAGGGATTGAACCCTGGTCTTCCGTATGCAGGGCAAGCACCCTACCCTCTGTTCTAATCCCTGGCCCCATCTGAATTCTTTTTAATACTCAATAGAGATTTATTTATTTATTTTATATTTTTGCTTTTCGGGTCACACCTGGCGATGCTCAGGGATTACTCCTGGCTTTGCAGTCAGGTATCACTTCTGTCACTGCTCAGGGTACCATATGGGATGCTGGGAAACGAACCCGGGTTGGCCCCATGCAAGGCAAATGCCCTACCCGCTGTGCTATCACTCTAATAGAGATTTATTGATTCTTTATGTGCCACATCTCTACCTTTATTCGAAGTCATTTAATTGGGTGACACTAGTAAGTAAAGAATGAATTATATTGTAGTGTGACACATACTCTCATGGGAGATATACAGGATGGGGACCAAGTGAAAGGGCACAGTACATTCAATCCAGGACAGAGGGTCAATGAGGGCGGGGGGAGAGAGAGAGGGAGAGAGAGAGAGAGAGAGAGAGAGAGAGAGAGAGAGAGAGAGAGAGAGAGAGAAAGAAACAGAGGGGAGAGGGTAGATGGGAGAGGGGAGAGGGGAGAGGAGAGAGGAGAGATGAGAGAGGACACACACACACAGAATTTACTTTCTCAAATCTAGAGTACAGAGGTAACATGAAAATGAGTAATTTAGGACCCTAATCACGATCAATAATTTTTAATCTCCAGTGCTGTTATTAGAAGCAGAGAACCCAAGGCTCTGTTTATGAAGGTGGATAGTGTGTATCTGATGGCTGAGTAAATGGTCACCTCTGCTGTCTGTCCATCCCTTGTCCCCTAGACACTCTTCATTTATACATGCTCCAAAAGTATGATAGGAAGTAATAGGGATGGAGATTCTGTCACCCTAAATTCCAATGACAGCACATCAGTTCTTGCTAGCAGCTTCCTGTTAGTGGCTTAAAGTGATGACTTGGACAGATGAGTCAAATGGTACTAGAAATATTGTGCATAGAGGAACAATCTGATATAGCAAGGGAAACATCTCACTCAGCAGTGAGCTGAGACTAGGTGTCAGAGAAAACCTCTTGGGCATTAAAGGCAACCTGGTACTCAGAAAAGGCATCCCAGCTTCAAGGTCACTCCGTGACCTGGGCAGCTAATTTTCCTTATTGAAGCCTCTGGTTATCAAATCTATAAGCTGGTAATATTACTCTTGTCAATTTCATTGAGTTGTGAGAAATGTAAAACGAACTTGTATCAAAGATTTTCTGTAGCACATTAATTAACAAGGGAAGAGGATGATTCAAGTGGTTTGAAGGAGAATTCAAAGAACCACACATGATACTGACAAAGAGTGCCAAAATGAATTCAAACTGAATCTCTCCACAAGACAATTATTAATTATATTCCACTGGACACATCTCATTTGCATTTCAATGGGAAAAGTGATTTGCAGTGTTATCAGTTTTGTACATCATACAGAGTTATAGAATAGCTCAAAAATCATAATCTAGACCATGCTTAGATTTGCATTAATGTTATTCAATAATATTTTTGGTTTATTTGGAAGTCTCTCTCATAATTTTCCTTCACCTAACTAGAGAAAATGTGTACAGAGTGCTTGGCAAAGAGTTAATTCTCAAAAAAATGTTACCACTATAAAATTCACTGACATTAATAGAGCACTGTAGCACTGTCCTCCCAATGTTCATCAATTTGCTTGAGCAGGCACCAGTAATGTCTCACAACAAATTGTGAGACTTGTTATTACTGTTTTTGGCATATCGAATATGTTATGTATAGCTTGCCAGGTTTTGCTATGCAGGCAAGATACTCTCGGTAGCTTGCCAGATGCTCCGAGAGGGGTGGAAGAATCGAACCCAGGTCGGCCACGAGCAAGGCAAACGCCCTACCCGCTGTGCTATGGCTCGAGCCCGAATATCAGTAAAGGCATTTTAATTCCTAGCAATTCTACAACAGAGAGGCATTTCCAAACTTCCTTAATATTAAATATGCAATTCATCCAGTCATTTTTCTGTTTTGATATAATAAAGCCATCCTCCTCTTTGATTCATAAGCAAAGTACAATAGTGTAAAATTGTATACATGAGAACATTAGGATGTAAGGAACACTTGTCATTATCTCAATGAGGATCTCTTGTCACAAGAAAGCTTTGAAGTGGGGCGGAAAGACCCAGTGGGTAGAAAGAACACAACTAAGATATCAACAGCTCAAATAATCAAGGCTCGATCTCTGAAAATACTGGAGATCTATTTTGGATGGATCGCCAAAATCTTATCTTTCCTAATAAACTAATCATCAAGTTTGCTGTATCTTAGATTCATAGTATACCAGAGTTGAAATGGGTATTCTTGAAACCCAAAATTCACATCTTCTCCTATGTGAGGCATGTTCTCTACTTCTAAGTTACATCTTTGACTCTCGGTCTTTTGGCTAAGATCAAGTATAGAAATTAATAGAAATAATAAAAAAATGTACTTCTGGCAGAGTTATCTCTCTGAAGTAAAATTTTGGTGGTGACATATCCTTCTCCAAAACCTTCAGTGTGACTCATCATTGCCCTGAAATAAATTTCACACTTCTAAACTGAGCAGTTAAGGTTCTCTGCTCTCTCCCCATTCAAAACTTCCAGTTCAGTTCTTACAGATAACTCCTTGTAAAATCTATCATGATGCCTGGAATTTTGCCAGGAGGAGGCATCAGGCTCCTTGGATATTATAAACTTATTTTTCCCCATTTTGTTTGTGGTGGGGTGGTGGTGGGAGGGGTGGCTCTCTAAGGACTTCCTCCAAAAATGCAAATTCCACCAAGGACAAATTTGACCTGGAAAAGATTTGGCCACAACCCAGTTTTCCAGGCTAGTCAGTGGATTAGCAGTCACTCTAACTAAATACTTCAGGGAGATTAGTTTGCTCTGACCACCTTAACAAAATGCTGTGGGCTGCCTGACCTAAGAGGCATTTGTTTTCTCGCCCATCTAGGGACTCGAAGTTCAGGCCCAGGATGCCAGCCAGCTTTGTTTCTGGTGAGGGCTGACGCCTTTCTTTGTCTTTGCAGCTTTCCTCTATGTCTCAGGGAAAGATCTCTGCACAGGGGCAGTAGTCCTATTGTGTTAGGGGTGCATCCTTACTATCATTATTTTAAACCTTAATTAGCTCCTTGGAGGTTCCCTCTTTACCTCTTTCAATAAGTTACATTGGGAATTGAGCCTCTAACATGGTTTTTATGGGGACTTAATTCAATCCCTAAAAGCAAAGTGCAGCAAAACAAAGATTGATTAAAAAAAAAAAAAAGAAGTGGCAAGTGTGGCTTCACTATTATGCCCAAAAATGTTCTGAATTTTTCTTTTTTTTTTTCTGTTCTTTTTTTGGGGGCTGGGGGCACTCCTAACAGTGCTCATGTGTTAAGTACTGGCTCTGCACTCAGGAATTACTCATGGTGAGCCTTGGGTTACCAACTAGGAAAACAAGTGAGGTTTCAATTCCAGGTCACCCTCATACCAGGTGAGCCCCTTACCCACTGGATCCCCGCTCGCCTCTATCCTCTCCCCCGAATTTTTCTTGTGATGACTTTTGACTTTTCTTCCCTGGAGGACTCTGCCCCTGATTCTGGGATGCTGGAACACCCAACACCACAGGTAAGATGGTGAGATGATGGACCAGATTTCCCTTGTCACTCTCTCTCACTCCAGTAGGTGTCTCCCTTGAGCTAAAAACCTGCAACAGCCTAGCCCTGGCTGAGATTTTCACAGGGAAAGAAACGCCTAAGAGATGCTTAAGGATTCTTAAGATTACATGTCTTGCTTTTAAGGGCAGCTAAAACATGTAATTTTCTTTGTTCATACATTTGATTTTTTTCCTTTTACAGATATATTTGCCCAGGAATAATTGGACTTTATCACAGCAATCTAGTCTACCTTGATTAAAATAGGTGAAAAATGAGGAAATATGCTTATTATATTTGGCAATCAAGCTTCTGGGCTTAGCTAATAAGGCTTGAATCTTGGGAAAAATATCTTTCAAAGTGTGTTGTATGCCCAACTCTATGAGAAATGTTTGCAAGAAGACATTGGGTAATTTTAGGATAGTCACTATCATACGAAATTGTCTGCTGAGTAAGTGGAAATCATTTTCTATTATTATGGCTTATTTATTGGAAGCCAAGTGGGATGAGAGTGTTAAGTGGTGTATACAGAAATTGAGGCAATGAGATGAAGTGAGAAAAAAAGAAGTGACTTGTTGAATTTGTAGGGTTTTTTTTTTTTTTTGGTCACACCTGGCAATGCACAGGGGTTACTCCTGGCTCTGCACTCAGGAATTACTCCTGGTGGTGCTCAGGGGACCACATGGGATGCTGGGAATTGAACCTGGGTCAGCTGCGTGCAAGGCAAACGCCCTACCCTCTGTGCTATCTCTCCAGCCCTTGGATTTGCAGTTTTAACATATTTGTCACTAGTTCTGTGACATCAAACAAGTTCCTAAGTCATCTTGGGCAAATTTCCTTATGTACTGAATGAATGTTGATGACCTCTTAGGTTCTGCGTAGATTACTTTTAGCCTTCATCAAACCACAGTGTAGTGTCTTAATATAATAGAAATATAGTTTTAAAAGATGCTTGAGAGTCTTCCACCAGCCTCCTTTTTCTTTTGTAAATTTTGGATTGAAACATAACACAAATATTCAAATGAACACATCAAAAGCTTGTCATTAAACTACATTATAAAAAAGTAAACATCCATGAAAGCAGCCCTCTGGGAACACATTTTATTGTCCTAAACCACCAAGCTCTTCAAACTCCTCAAAAACAACCACTAATCTGATTTTTAGTATCATTGCTTACTTTGGTTTACTTTAGCATTTTACACAAATGAAATTACATAACAAATACTTTAGTGTTTGGGCTTTTTGAAGAAATTCAACTGTGAGGCTCACATACATTGTAGCAGTACTTCACTAATTTTGTTTTTATGATATTCTATTGTGTACCTCAAAATTTATCTAATTGGGTTATGAATATGTATGTGGATGTGAGTTTGTATGTATATATGCACATTCATTTCTACTAGTTAGTAATTACATTGTTGAAAAATACTACCAGTTTTTAAGGTGGTCCTACCTAATTCAGGCAAACCTGAATATTTCTAAAGTATCCTATTCTCACCAATACTTGGTCTTGTTAATCTTTTTGAATTCAGTGATTTTGTGAGAATGAAGTGACATTATTCTGTTCCAAAGTGCATGTGCCCTGGTTGGAGAATGGTGGAATTGTAAGTAGAGTCAGTAGAACTTGGGCATCCGATGTTGTTGGCTTGAGAGCTAATTTGGTTTTCTGTGTTTCTGATGGGAACAGAGGCCTACAAATGAGGGGTGCAGGCAGATACTGGGGAGACCCTCACTGATTTCTGGAGTTAGGTTGTTCGGTTTCCTTGACAGGTTGCTGCAGAATTGATCATGCTGTGTTTTTGTACACGATTTAAATATTGTCCCTTTGTCTATCACTGTACTGTCACGGTCCTCCCGTTGTTCATCGATTTGCTCAAGCGGGCCCAGTAACGCCTCCATTGTGACAATTGTTACTTTATTTGGCATATCGAGTATGTCATGGGTAGCTCGCCCGGGTAACTCGCCCGGCTTTGCCGTGTGGGTGAGGATACTCTCAGTAGCTTGCCAGGCTCTCTGAGAGGGGCGGACGAATCAAACTCGGGTTGGCCATGTTGGCCGCTTGCAAGGCAAACACCCTACCCGCTGTGCTATCGCTCCAGCCCTTTGTATATAGTGACTCAATTTTTTCCCCATTATACATACACACACGCACACATACATATATGCGTTATATGTGTGTATATTTGGGGGTTACACCTGGTGATGCTCAGGGTTACTCCTAGCTCTGCACTCAGAAATTACGCTTGGCAGTGAGTGCTGGGGGGGATCATATGAGATGTTGGAGATGGACCTGCGTCAGCCACATGGAAGACAAACACCCTACCAGCTGTACTATCGCTCCGTCCCCCCATTATATTTTTTATCAAGGTTATTATCTTTCAAATCAATGATCTGCTTTCATGTATTTTAGACATCTACAGAATTTTCTCCTTTTAAAAAATTTCCTTCTTACTCTCTCATTCTGTGTTCATTGCTCTCAATCCCCACTTTGCTCTTTCTGATTTTGCTTTCATTTCTCTGATGGCTTTATTTTTATTTCTTCTACTGAGCTTCTGAATGCTGCCATCCCAAATTTAGTTTTTTTCTTTTGCTATTTATTTCCCTAGTTCTTGTATCTGTGCTTTGTGCTCGCATTTAATAGGCAGCATTGCTTTATTAGGTATTATAAATTTCTACCACAATCTTTATTTTTCTTCAAGGCAATGCTATTTTGTGTTCTTAATTTTGTGATCTTTTACTCATTGTTTTACATATAACTTTATAGCTCTGATGCTCTTTTTTGCTTATTTGGTTTTAGGGACATGCCCAGCAGTGCTCAGGGCATACTCCTGGCTCTGTGCTCAGGGATCACCTCCTGATGGTGCCCAGGGGATGGTAACAAAGTGCTAGGAACTTAACCCAGGTAGGCCTGTGCAGATAAAATGCCTTAATACCTCTCTGGCCCAAATTTTAATGTTTTGTCAGGGGTGGGGGGGGGAAGAGTGACATTGGGGGATACACCCAGTCATATTCAGGGAATACCCCTGGCTTTGTGCTCATGGGTTACTCCTAGAGGGCTCAGGGAACCACATAGGGTGTTAGGGGTTGATCCTGGATGGGACACCTGCAAGGTGAGCGCCACTGCTGCACTGTCTCTTTGGCTCCTTAATGCATTTTTAGAAATGAATCATCTCGGGTCTTGGGTATAGTGCAGTGGTGGACCGCCTGCATTGCAGGTGTGAGACTGTGAATTTGATTCTTGGCACTGTCCCCGTACCACCAAGTGCAATCCCCAGCACTGCCATGTGACTCCTGGCGCCACAACAGAGGTGTCCTCTCTGTCACTGAAACCAAATGTGAGAGCACTGGGCCAGTGCAACCAGGTGAATGAGTGCTAGCTCCACAAAGCTCCCCAGCACTGCTATGCCAGCAATAAAGGGGAGGGAAAATGTTTCAGCTTTAAAAGAGGCAAATTGTTTTTTACCCACTAACATAAAGGAAGAGATAAGGTTATTCAGATTAGCTGAGTTGTTTTTATGATCTAAATTCCTTTTGTATTTGAATTCATTAAGACTGGACTTCACTTTAGCCATGACTGTAGATTTGTTACTTTTTATTTATGATTTACTGTTATTTCAATGTGTGTATCTTCTCTCGTTCTAAAGACATACTTTGAAAATACACACAGCATGCATTTCATCATTTATCTCAGGCTTCTTTGTTTCTAGGATCTTCTCAGCGCACCTCCAGTTAAACATGATAACCTCTCAGTATCTGCACTGCAAACCATAATGCCCAAAAGGGGAGAGAGAATATGGGGAATATTGCCTTCCATGGAGGCAGTGGGAGGATGAGAAAGGGGGGTGGTATACTGGGGATATTGGTGGTGGGGAATGTGCACTGGTGGAGGGATGGGTGTTTGATCATTGTGTGATTGTAACCCAAACATGAAAGCTTGTAACTATATCTCATAGTGAATCAATAAGATTTTAAAAAAATAAGCCTTTGCGTCTCTGTTGTATATGCCTCACAGTGTACTCCTCTGCTTCAAGAAGTGAGTCTTACCTGTCACCTTTTGCAAGTGGTCGACGAGTCCTCTGTAGAATCTTTCCTCCCCGCTTCCTTTCTATGCCATCCCTTCTTTTTTCTTTTTTTTTTCTTTTTGGGTCACACCTGGCGATGCACAGGGGTTACTCCTGGCTCATGCACTCAGGAATTACTCCTGGTGGTATTCAGGGAACCATATGGGATGCTGGGAATCGAACCTGGGTCAGCTGCGTGCAAGGCAAACACCTTCTCTTCTGTACTATCACTCCAGCCCCTCTGCCATCCCTTCTTAATTAAACTGTTTGAAGTTCTTGTACTTTGAGGTTTAGAAATGGGTGAGAATAGATTTCTGTCTCTTCCAGTTTTGCTGAAAATAGATTTTGTCTTGTTTTGTTTGGGAGCCACAGCTGGCGGTGTTCTGGGCTTATTGCTGGCTCCGCACTCAGGGAATCACTCCTGATGGGGCTCAGGGGACCATATTGGGAACTGGGAATCGAAGTTGGGTCAGCCATATGCCAGGTGAATTCCTACCTGCTGTCCAGCTCTACGCCTCTAGGCTTGGTCTTCTTGCTCTCTTTGCAGTGCCACTTCTGGGTAATTTTTGTATTTTTCTAAGGAAAATAAATGTTTTCCCCCATTGTGTTCAAATCTAAGTTGACTTCCAGGAGACACAGGGACACATGACATCTGGCAGGGACTAGAAATGTCCCTCATACAGCTGACTTCAAAGAACAAAGCCTAAAACTTGAGTGGTCAGGACAATGTCTTTACTCAGATTTCTCTCTCCCTCTTTGGCTGACATTTAAATTGTTACACCAGTCATCATTAAAAATTGTATACACATATATACACACACAGTATCACAATCAGGTATCTAGTATTTGTCTTTAGGGAGGAAATGACATATTTATGTTTTTAATGTTAAATGGTTAAAGCTAGATTTTAACCAATATTTGAGCTACTGTTTGGGAGAAAAAAAATGGCAAGTAGAATTTAGAATTTGGTCATGTTTAATTAATAGCACATTATGGGAGACATTTTTAACTATAAATCTTATTTAATCAACTTATTCTTTTTTCTTTAGAAGTCCAGCTGTTCTCAGGGCTTCTCCAGGCTCTGTGCTCAGGGATTCCTCCTGGTCATGGTCAGGGAATGAGGTGTGGGACTGGGCATCAAACTGTGGTCAACCACATGTTAGAAAAGCACTTTTACCCCTGTTCTATGTCTCAGGCCCTAATAAACTCTCCTTAAAGGAAGTCCAGGCACACCCTTACAAGAGAAATGAAGAATGCATAATCTTTGGGATGTGATTCTTTGAGAGACACTGGCTCCTTGATAAAAAATTAAAAAAAAGTGTCATCCCGGGTTTCCTTTTTCCTTGACCTGGAAAAAACAGCAGTCACTTCTTCAGGTCTGTCTCTTCTGTGTACCTCCAAGATGTAGCTTTAAGTGTGTGTGTGTGTGTGTGTGTGTGTGTGTGTGTGTGTGTGTGTGTCTGATCCCTGGTGTCTCTGGGTCTGGCTGGTGATTCCATGAGAGGGCCTAAAGATCTGGGACTGTCTGCCCACAGGGCCAGGGCCCACCAAACCCCATTACTATGTCCTTGGACCTAATGACACACACTTGAATCAGTACTGAGCTACCCATAGGCTATTCTTGTTCTCGTTTGATTCTCCCAGCAGTCCTTTAAACAAAATATGTCTGAGAATTTTCTGACTGTCCCTCAAGGGTAACAGTGATGTCCATGCTTGCTACCAGACTTGGAGGTCAACCCAGTCACTGTATATCCCCACATCTGGCCAGCAGGCAGGAGGGTCAGTTACTTCTCTCTCTCTCTCTCTCTCTCTCTCTCTCTCTCTCTCTCTCTCTCTCTCTCTCTCCCCCGCCCCCCATCCCCCTTTGTCAGGCCTTTGCTGTCCTGTAGAGCCTCTTTCTGCTAAGGTTACTGCTGTGAGCAGGGAATTTTGATTAGGTCTCAAATTAGGGCTGGGCATCTATTGGGTCTAGAACAGTTAAAATTCAGTCTTCACTTTCTTTTCATAGACTCAGCTAATGGGCTCAGCTATTTCTCTCATTACCATTTGATGTCTGATCATCTTTGCTGCAATGTTTAGAATTGGGGAATGGCAGGGAATAAATAGATTCTATTCTGACCTTGAAACCGGCTCCATTATAGTCTTCAATCAGAACTACTCACCCTCCCTAGAAGGCGTGCCAACACAGCCCCGATTAGAGCTGTGCTCAAATATTCACTTTACCTTTGTTGCTGGTGAATAGTTTCCTAGATCTTTGCTGGCAGAGGGAGAGGGATAATTAATAAGACAACATTAGATCACGCATTGATTCCCAATCATAACAGTATCATTGTAACAGAGTTTGCTCTCATCTTAACCTCTCAAATAATAATATCCTTGGCATATTGTAGAAATTAGGCTCAGTGGATGGATGCTCTAGAGGATGAGAGAATAAATCTTCACATTGGGGAAGAGAAATTCATTCTTGAAAATGGGACAGTAGACTAAAGGAACTCTTAGGCAAGATGGACATGTGTGAGGATGTGTACTATGGACAGAGTGGGTTAGTGATCATAGAATATATTCTCTCTCTCTTTATATATATATATATATATGTTGTGTGTGTGTGTGTGTGTGTGTGTGTGTGTGTGTGTGTGTGTGTGTGCTGGGATGGGGCAAAACAGTGTCAGGGACAGAACCATGAGCTTATACATGGAAAGCATATACATATACTCTACCACTGAACTTAACCCAGAAAATGATCTTCTTAATTAGTGACTAATCTTGTGAAACTCTACATCTGATAGTATGTCTCTCTAAAGCCTTTTGGTTCGTCCCTGCTGCTTATCCTGAGGATGAAGTTCAATCTCTTTAGCTATGTCTTATGCTATGCCATTTTTCCATCCTGTTTCAGCAAATCTGACCTTGAATTCCTCAGACTTCTCAATTCCTCAGACTTCTCACATACAGTATTGATTCAAGACTTGGCAATTATACTGTGGTTCTCTTTTGGAATGTTTGGCTGACTTGACGGTGAAAGAAACTTCATAAAATTGGGCACAGAAAAATCAACAATGGGAGTTTGTGCTGGCCACCGGATGCCTGTGAAGTGCCTCATAGTTCTTGCCAAAATTCATTCCAGTTCCCTGCCATGGCAGCACAGAGCAGCCTATAAAGACTACTGACTAATACATCTTAATATAAAAGCTATTATGACGGATATTACCTCTTACACTTAGCCAGCATCTGCTATGGAGAGAACTATTCACTGAGCTCAAGTATGCTTGTTCTATTGGCTGGGCAGTTATAGAATTGCCATATGCCCATTAAAATGAAGTTTTGTTACTTTAAATTATTACTTTACTGTAATTAGTTTTCTCTGTTGAGTACAGTTTGCTTGTTGCAACTGAATTTAAGTTGGGAAGGGATAGCTAAAGGGTGGGGAAGAGATAATCTGACTTCTATGTTGATTCAGCTTCCCCACAACCCATGACTCTGGAAAATAACATTCTTTCTTTCCTCTGTATGGTGTTAATTATTAATTTGAATTAGCATGACAAATGTCTTCTTATATGAGGAATAGTCAACATATAGCAACCTTTGTACTGGCAAGATCCTTACATTTTCACTTAAAGGAAATGTCATGGGCAGGGTCTTATGTCTAAGTCACAAAACCCAGATTTGCCACTAATGTTTGTTTCTTTATTTTCCTTTATCTCTCCTAACTTCCCCTGTAGCTCTCCCTTGTCTGTAGTACTGCCCCCCCATTGTTCATCAATTTTCTCGAGCAGGCCCAGTAATGTCTCCATTGTGAGACTTTGTTGTTACTGTGTTTGGCATATAGAATACGTCACGGGGAGCTTGCCAGGTTTTGCCGTGCGGGCGAGATACTCTCGGTAGCTTGCTGGGCTCTCCGAGAGGGGTGAAGGAATCGAACTCGTGTCGGCAAGGCATGCCACCTACAAGGCAAATGCCCTACTGCTGTGCTATCGCTCCAGCCCCTGCCTTGTCTAATGACAGGAAAAGTTGCAATTATTGTTAAATTCACTAAACCCAATTACAGGATTTTCTTTGCAATTCTAGAATTAAATTTTGTTATTTCAGGTATTTCTCTCACCTTTTGCCATTCTGAAATTACAATATAATTTATAATTTGTGAAGGTACTTGCAAGTTACCAAGACACCAAGTTGTACATCTCTAGCCACGCAATGACTTTTCTTTCTCTTTTTGGACCACACCTGGAGATGCGCAAGGGTTACTCCTGACTCTGCACTCAGGAATTACTCCTGGAAGTGCTCAAGGGACCATAAGGGATGCTAGGAATTGAATCCGGGTCAGCCACTTGCAAGACAAAAGCCCTGCTCCAGTCACGCAATGCCTATTTCTGTGACTGCTGTTTGGCTTATCTCTGGCCCTAGCACTTTTTTACTGCTCTCATGTTTGTCAGGATGATCCATCTTTCCTGGTCACAGGACATGATCATTACTAAGATACAACAGACCACAACCTTGCATTATCCATTATAGGATGGTCCACTACCTAACAAGGTGCTTTTTTTTTTTATCTATTCCAAGAAATTTATAAACATGCTGGCTTTGCCTCTCATAGCTAAAAAATGGGGGCCAAGTAAATATATAAGCTGAAGATTTCATTTTGAAGATTTCTATTGATACTTAAGTCTAAACTTTCTTGTTTTTTGCTATATTTAGCAGTGCTCAGGGCTTACTCTAGGCTCTGAGCTCAGGGATCATTCCTAATGGGGCTCATGGACCAAATGGGGTAGTGGGGATCAAATCCAGGTCTACCACATTCAAGGCAAGGACCCTATCTACTATAGTATCTCTTCAACCCCAAGTTTTGACTTTTGGAACTTAGAAAGGCTTTAGTTATTAAGAAACCCAAAAACTCATCATGTAATTTTTGATTTGGAAGCTTGTTTACTCTGATAGCAGATTTAAGTCTGTTCTGGAGCTCAAAAATATGCAATGGATGTTTGCTTTGTCTTTTTATTCTTGCTATAAAAAATGTGATTCCCTTTTTAGAGCAGCCAATGCCTCTGCTTGTATTGGGCAGAATCACAAACAAAATATTGTGGGATATGGAGGAAATTACTTCCATCAAGAAATTCATCCATCACCCAAAGGATAATATTGAGTCCCACTTTTACAGATTGAAATGAATGGCTTGTACCTCCACCATGCCAGGTCCACACCGCCCACCAAACTGAACTTCATGAGCTCCACTTCCCTGAGCTTCATGAGAGATCTAGGACTGTCTGTCTTGCTGCCAAAGCCTTAGCTCTAAGCACAGGATTTGGCAGAGAGGAAGAGCTCCACAAATTTTCATTAACCTCTTGAATAATCTTGGGGAGAGAGAAATGATCAATTTGGCAGTTGGGTTGCTGGGGCATAGGAGGAACTCAACAGAAATGGTGGCGAAGGCTGTAGCTATTTCTTTGAATTGAAGCAGGAATGCTCAAATTTTGTTATATAACTCATTTGTACCAGATTTTTTTTTTTTGCTTTGCAGAAATTTCAAGTGGATGTTGAACCTGGCTGGGAACCCACTGTGCGGTGGCAGCAATGTGCTATAGGGAATGATGGATGATGCAGAGCGCACCTTTTTGTGTGTGTGGAAAGCACATTTGCATCCACCTGGCAATCTCCTTACATGATTCTCCCTTCATCTCTCCATGTCCCGAACACGGTCAGAGTGTAGAACTGGAGCAGCACATAGGAGGCTCTTGTTGCCATGGTGAGGATGGTGCCTTGAAAAGTGCTCAGAGGTGATTTTGCTGGACTCAGGGGTTCCCTAACAAACCAGCAGACTGACTCAAAGAAAACAAATAAGCTAAAAATAACGAGATGGTAATTCACTTTCTTATTTCATCGGGTTGTCAGGAAATGTGTGTGTGTGCTGTGTATGCTTTTATAATCAGAGAAGCATATCTGAATCTCTCTTGTCAGAATTGATTATTTTGGGACTTTAAAAGCAATATGTTCAATCAGGGAGCAAAACTGTGGAAAATCCTGACTTGAAAGCAGATGGTGAGATTTCTTACTCATTTGGCTCAGAGGGAATCCTGGCACATTGTTACTGCTCCTGAAAGAAAAATAATGTCATTAGGGTCACTATATCAATTGATCTTCTCCAGAGAAGGACACAAAAGGAAGATGTAAGTAAGACTTAGCTAAATCTCCGCATGAAACATACTCCAAAATTCGTTGGCATGGGATTAAGCTTTGGAGCTTGACATTGGAGAGAAAAGCATTATAAGATTCAGAAGCTGAGTTTCCTGGTCAGTGACCCAGTTTTCTGATTGTTCAGGGGAAGAAACTAAGGTCTAGAGGAATGCATAGACCTTGCTCAAGATGACACAATTGATGGTAGGGTTATAATATGATTACCTGCCCTACTGCTTCTAAATCTCTTATTTTCATACAAGTGACATGGGGCCATGTGAAAAGTGGCAGATTCTGAGTCAGGATCCCAGAAAGCTGCTTCTGTACAGGCTCTCTTATGCTTCTGATGGTCCTTTGCCCTGGTTTATCAGGCAACAGGGACACAATTCTAAACCAGTTCTGAGTTCCCCCTCAGAGAGGGTGCTGGGGCAAGGATGCTGAAAGGATGCTTGTGAACACATGACCAACCTAGTTTCGATCTCTGGTACTCCATATGGTCACCTGTTTCTTACCTGGAGTGATCCCTAAGCATAAAGTCAAGAGTAAGCCCTGAACACTGCCAGGTACTCAAAAGATGACTATAATTCTTGGCGTATGCTGAAGTAAGCTTGTTTAATAAGGAGGTTCAAATTGCTCTTCATTTCTATGTTATTGAATGTTTCCTCACTTCATTCATGGGACAGGGTCTTGGAAGATTGAATTTCTCTTAATGATGTGAGGAAACATTGAAGGGCTATGAGAGGGTATGGACACAGAAATTGTTGCGTGCATATTGAGCTTTCCTCCCCGCCCCGACCAGGGCTCCGGCAGCCAAAGACCTCCAGGACCAGCCACCACCATGCTGAGACCACTCTCCGCACACATGAAGGTACTGGCAGAGGGACAAAGTCACGCGGGTTCCGGGGCCGCGATTTGGGCTGAGCATCCTCCACCCAGATCCTCCAAATTCCAGTAGGCGGGGGTCACACCCACCAACTGGCCCCCTGGCGCCATGTAATCCCATCAACGACCAAGACTCAGAGACTATAAAAACCAGCTCCCGGAACCCACATCTTATTATGACATCTTATTATCTCATTCCTACTTTGGACAAACTGGCAGTTTACCGAATGTAGCCTGCCCACACGGCAGAGTCTGGCAAACTCCCCGTGGCATACCCAATATGCCAAATACCAGTAACAATGCTGGGTCTCATTCTCCTAAAGAGTCTTTAATATAATCTCAGGGCTAGGATGAAGGAGACGTAACTGAGGCCTGCTGGAGGCAATCGATGAATAACAGGATGATTTGTGATTTTGTGATTATGATTTGTATTGGAATTCTACAGATTGTTTCATACCATATTTTTTCACACTATGTCCTAATTGTAACACCCTTCTGAGCTTGTTTCCTTCCTGTGAATCTCCGTCGCTTTTGTCCTATTGGTTGGCTCCTAGTCTCATGTGTAATTTGTCCGCCACTTATGTAATTGTCAGCTGTACTCCCCCACCCCCTTAGAATATTCTAGAGATTCACAAGATGGTCCATGTGATCCCCAATGGAGAAATGTTCTTCTAACACACCCATCCAAATGGCAACATACCCAAATCACAGGAATAGTTTAATAAAAGGCTTTATTGGTTAAGAAATCACTTGATTTGGAAATTAAACAGCCAACACATACTATGGAGCAAACTTCAGAAAGAAGTGGGGGCTACTGTACTTCTTTAGGAGAGACTTCTATGTAATATTGTGCATATTTATGAGGGCAAAACTGGCCACACAAAGTTGAATACTGAGCGAGCAAATATTATCATATATCACATGTATGGTACTCCAAGCTAGGCTGTTTTCACTGAGGGCACCCCAGAGTGGGGTGGGTGAGAGCCATCCCTGACCCAAGGGAGGGCTGGCAGCCCTGGCAGCCGACCTCCAGTACCCAACCACCGCCATGCTCCAGGCCTCTTTCTGGACCACACAGTCGCTTTGACACATTATAGGACACTTTCTATCCATTTTCCATAATTGCCACACCATATTTGATGGGGTTCAGGCAGTAGGCAACAAATCATAGATAAAATATATAAATATATGCCTCTTGGAGAACCTGGCAAACTACCAAGAGTATCCTGCCTGCACGGGCAGAGCCTGGCAAGCTCCCCCTGGTGTATTTGATATGCCAAAACCAGAGCATTCCCCTGACCCTGAAAGAGCTCCCAATCATTGGGAAAAGACAAGAAAAGACTGCTAAAATCTAAGGGCTGGGAGGAATAGAGATGTTACTGGCGCCTGCTCAAGTAAATCGCCGAACAACAGGATGACAGTGATGAACACATATACATAAAGTGGGGAGAAGCATCACTAAGGGTATAATTCTTAGTTTTGTAAAGAAAGAAAAAGGGCTGGAGAGAATGCAGCACGAAGAATGCTTGCCACCCACCTGGTCAACCTAATTTTGATCTCTGATACCCCATATGGTTGCCTGGTCCCTATATGGAGTGATCCCTGAGCACAAAGTCAAGAGTAAGCCCTGAGCACTACCAGGTACTCAAAGAAAGGTGACTAGAGTTTAAGACAACTCACTTGATCACTTGATCACTTGACTTCCCGTTACTCATCGATTTGCTTGAGCAGGTGCCAGAAGCGTCTCCATTCGGCTCTGTCGCGTGCTACTGTAGCCCAATGGCGTCTGTCATTCTAGGAACATGAAGAGCCTCAAACCGATTGTTCAGGGTGTTGATGAAGAAGTCTGACACATCTTGTAGGTGGGTGGCCACGCGGTCTTTTGATGTCTTCGACTGTGAGTGTAAAAAGGTCAGACTCCAGCTGAATCTCACAAAGACAATGTTTATGAGAAACAGTCTCATTCCTGATGTTCCATTCGCTCTCAACGGAATGACTATCTTCGAATGCAACAGTTATGTGTACCTAGGTCGAGAAGTCAACATGACGAATGACCTGGCACCTGAGTTGTGCAGGAGGAAGAGAGTGGCTTGGAACGCCTTCAAGAGCATCGAAAAAATAGCTAAGAGGATGAAGAACCTCCGGCTCCGGGCACATCTCTTTGATTCTACTGTTCTTTCCTGCATTAACATACACCCCAGAGACCTGGGCCTTACAAAAACAAGATGAGAATGCTATTCGGGTCTCCCAAAGAGGAATTGAAAGAACTATGCTTGGAGTATCACATTTCAGTCAAATGAGAGAAAGAATCTGGAGTTCTGACCTCCATTGACGGTCAAGAATCAGGATTGCTATTTGCCAAGGTGTTGAAAATCAGATGGGCTGGACATGTAATGAGATTTGGAGATGACCACTGGACTAGAGTCATTACCGACTGGATTCCAAGACAACTCAGTTTGTGCTAAATAGCATTGTCCACAGCTGCGTGGTCTTTACAATTAGGGAGGTCTACTTTCATTAGGAGTAGAAAGGTCTCTAAATTTTTGTCTTGGTCCAATAAAGCTAAAACAGGAAAAAAACAAACAAACAATACAGCTGCTCTCAGAATTGTTGTTCCATCCTTCAGACTATAAGCATTGTGTTAGTTAATTTTCACTTTCTTAACTTTGGAGAGTCCAGAGTCAATGTTAGTTTTGAAAATAGAAAGGCACAAAGTTGTGAAAGGTTTGGATTATTTAATTGCAATGATTCGATTCTATAGTGGTTTGATTTCATTGGCCTTGACCTGTTTTTTTAATCTCTGTAAATTATAGAATCTGAGTGAGATACAAATGACTCTTGTTTGTAGAAATGCAAATAAAATTTGTTCCATGGAATGAAATTGATTATTGCCATGTGGCTGGTGAGCATGTCTACTTATAAGTTCTGTTAGTTTATATGTGGGGTTTTGGAGCGTTTTTGTTTGAGGATGATGCCTGAGTGTTCTTGGGGCTTCGTCCTGGTTCTGTGTTCAGGGATCACTCCTGCTAGTACTTGGGAAATCATATGCATTGCCTGGATCAAACTTGTTTGGCTGAATGCAAGGCTAGTGTCCTGCCTACTGTACTATCTTTCCCCAGCCCCTATATGTATATTTAAAATTTTTTCCTTTGAGTGATAATAATGTAAAAATTTTCTGACATCTATTTGTAGGTTTGTGCAAGTGAACAATTTTTTCCTTTTAAAAAATTTGAAAATCACTTTTACTTGGTTAAATACCTTCTATAAAAGATGCAGCATCGAATCTCCTATTTTAGTGGGGGAATATAGAACCTTAATTTTCAACATTAATATAGCATGCCATTTTGTGGACCCTCAGAAAATAAAAGAAACCTGAAGCTACAGTTTGGGAAAGCGAAGAGATTTACCTAGTGAATGTAGCTAAGCTATGAGCGAGCAAGAGCTTTTTCGATTTGTTCATGCTACCTAGTTATGTTTGTGTGCAGCTGACCTGCGTCTTAGTCATTGTTCCAGTTATGAATTGGCAGGAGAATTGATAGAGTACCTGTTGGAATTGGTGCCCTTGACTGGTCTTGACCCATTGGAAATGGGTCAAGGAAACTGAAAAACTTTATATCTTGCTGTGGATAGGTTTGTGCTTTCTGCTATTTACCCCAAATCTGATGAGAGATTGTTGTGATGTGAGAGATCAGAGAGTGCCCAGGTAGGAGCTTTCAACAGCTCGATGGCTCATTGAGCACCGCTGCAGGTGAACTTGGCTCTGCGGCCAGCATAATGATCAGAAAATTTCTTGGAATGAGCATAAGCTTTAGGGAGTTAGGCTGACCTGAGTTTGAGTTCTTAACTCTGGAAATGAAAAATATAATTTTAACCTTAATGGAGAGCCTGACCTCCCACTTTTTAAAAATGTAAAGTATATTTAATATGTATTCAATTATTCAGTGAAATTATACGTTACATATTAAATACAGTATGTTACATATTAAATATAGATTTAATATGTAATATATAATTACATAGAATTTTTACAAGGGTCTCATGAGCTAATATGAAAAGCACGGTATAATTCTGAGTTAGTGTTCATTAAACATTCCTTTTCCTTCTTTTTTCTTCATATGTGCCATAAATTATACTTATTTTATTTACATTTTTGTTTGTGTTCTGGCCACACCTGGCAGTGCTCAGAGATTACTCCTGGCTCTGTGCTCAGAGATCACTCCTGGTTGGCTTGGGGGACCATATGGCACACCTGGGAGCTAACCTGGGTTGTCTGCGTGCAGGGAAGGTACCTACCCTCTATATTATAGTTTCAACCCCAAGAATACTTATTTAATTGAGCTGTTTACACAGAGAGTTCATTGTCAGTGACGCTTATTGCACATTTGCTATAAACCCAGTCTTGGGGTAGGGAATGTACGATAGACAGAAATGCACATTTCTGCATTTCAACTTTTAATAGGTGCACAGCCAGATAAAGTAAGGAGAGAGATTAGTGATCCCTGAACCAAGAAGACATTGGTCCAGTAAGAGTTTGGAGAAACAAGGCATCATTGAAGATTTGCAGAGTACAGTGGGTGCAGCACGAACAAAGGTGAGGTGGTGGGAATTGGCCTGATGTGGAGAAAAAATTGTTGGAGCAGCAGGGAGGGTGTTGATGTGGAACAGCAGCGTGCAGCTGGGGCAGGCAGGCTTGCACTGGCCCAGGGAATTGCCTGCGTGCCAAGCTCTGCAGTGGAGTGTCTGGCAAGTCAGAACCAAACCCAGCCAGCTTTGAGCACAGCAGTAAGTGATGTGATGTGATGTGCGAGTCCGGACATTGCCCTGGAGCGTTTGAGCTCCTGCATCCCCCGAGGAGGGTGCAGAGCCACCTCTTTCTCTGATGCTGATTTGGAAGCTGGCTGCCCTGGGGAGAAATGACAATCAAAATGCCCCAAGAAGCAACACCCCTGGATTTCTGCACATCACCTTGCCTTCTCCGTGCGTTTGTACCTCTGATTGCAGTGAACGGGAAGATGTTATCTAATTTTTCATCATAACTCTGCCTAATTATCTTTTAAAATTTTTCTTCTCTGGGGCCTTAGCTTAATGAAAAGGTGTAATTTGGGTTGGTAAAAATTGAGCTTTGCTGCGATAGTCAATATTTTTCATTGCCATAGTCATTTCGAGATAGGCCTCTTGATAATAGAATTGCACACGATGCCTTTATGAGGATTTTGACAAACTTCCATTCAAAACCAAGAACTTTTCAGTGCTGTGGGGACTAGAAACTATAAATATTGGGTAAATGGATGGCGACAGACAACCTTTCCTTCATGGCAGCCTCACTGTTGGGAGCAGGTCGCAGTTGGACCGTATAATGGGTGCATCATTAGCATAGTGTGAATATTCATCAGGAAGTACTCGGAAACATTGGGCCTAGAGCAAGGGGAGCAAGAAATCATATAGGAAGGCTTCCAGGGAGGGGCAACGAGGTAATTTACAGAGATGAGATGCAGAGTGTAACTGATAAATTTTATTGACCAGAGCCAAGCCAGAGCACCTTAGTAGACCTTAGAGTAACCAACAGGATAATGAAAAATAGAAACATACTTAACCTTTCGTTAAATCTTTTACATACACCAATTTTGTTGTTATCCTTATACAAACATGAAGTGTTGGTTATTAACTTGATCTTATGGCTAACAATATAGCTGGAATTAAAATCCTCATTTTACGCTGGAGACAGTTCAAAGGGCTGAGTGCCTGCTTTGCTTGTGGCAGAATGGGTTCCAACCCTAGCACCACATGATCTCTTGAGTACCACAGGGTGCGTTACTCAAGCACAAAGTCAGTGAGTAGCCCCCCAAGCATCATCTGGTGTGGACCCAAAATGAAAAACTTAAAAACATTCTAATATTTCTGAGGCCAAAGGTTGAGCACTCAGCAAAATGCAGACAAGTGAGTTCCTGAGCTGTCTCCCTTGGGACTCAATTCTAAATAGAAGGACTTAGCTAGCGGTAAGACTGCTTTGAGCCTTAGGAGTCACGTGATGCTCAAGGAAGGAAGGGTAAGTTGTGCTTGTCAATATTATATCTGGTTAAGGCATCTTGGGAGCATTTGGGGAAGAACTTCTTGTGGGGCCAGGAAGAATTCACTGTGTACTGTGAGCCAGGATCAGTGTTCCAGCTGAAATGGATTGCTGGCTGTGAGAAGAGCTAGCAGGTCCTCTTAGGCCATTGTCTGGTTGAGTCTCTGGGAATGACCCTTGGATGTTTGGACTGCAGGGTAAAGATACAGACTGGGTGAATTATGTGACCACAGGCACCACATATCATTAGAGGTGAAAGGCATCTTCTCCTGGGGACTGCATCAGCATAGGCAGAAGGTTTAAACAGTGGGCTGCTTTTCTGCTCCGTGCATGATAGAGGGAGACTGCAGAATGTTTAGGGTGTTGGTGAGTTCTGGCAAGGGGAGAGTCTTTTATTTGACTTGGCCATTTTGGCACAGAAAGAGGACTCTGCAAAGGTCCCAGCAGAGACGGTAGAGCTTTTTTTATGTGCAACTGCTACACTCTGTCAAGAAAATTGGAGAATAAATGTGATTTGATATGGGCACAAAGGGAAATAAGCAAAACCCCCACTCCACTGGGTTACTATATATGATACAACACATAACCCTGGATTATCTGTTCTTCTCCATAGGTGCCTCTCAATTGTCATTTCAGCACCATCTCTGATTGTATCAGTATCTGCTTTCAAGTCTCCATTGAACTTCATAGTAAATTGCTTATTCTCTCATAAGTCCAATAAAACCTGTCATGCATGGCCCGCTTCTATATGTATGAGAGTCAGGAGATGCGGGGTGGGTGCTGGGCTTGCACACAGCCAACCTGGACTCAAGTCCCATGGTCCCCTAAGCCTACCAGAAGTGACCCCTGAGCACAAAGCCAGGAGCAAGCAAGCTCTGGTCTCTGTTGCGTATGACCCAAAAAACAAACAAAGGTTACTGTAATAGCTAGTCATAAAATGTTTAGCAAATTTCTCATATCTCACTCAGGCTGGTTCACACTTATTCACCACTGAGGACCCAGACTTTCCTGCATCTGTGATGGAAATAAGACCTGATCAAGTTGGGGGAAATATTAAAAAATTTGAAAAATTTGAAAAATATTGAAAAATTTGAACTAAAGGCAGGGTGGGGAAAGTGGACAAATTAGAAAGAAATTTTATGAATGTATCCCCACCCATGTGTTTTGCCATAGAAAAAATTATTTTGAAAACATATTGTGGCTGTTTTAGTATGTCTTTAACTGTGGCTTCTTTCTAAGAAGCACTTGGGTCACGTAAGGCTTTGCAGACTCTACACCCAATATGATGTTATTAGCCGTGATAATTTTTGGCATGACATGGCATGTCCACACTATAATTTAGTATACTTTTAGGCAGAAAAACAAATTTGGTTCTGCTTGAAAGAGCTGTAGGTGTGAAGTCTCAAAATCTAAGAGAATCCTATTGTCTTTTCTTTAAGTAATCTGGCTGAGTTCCCCATTTTCTTATTTCTAAGAGCGATTTAAGTTAATGTTGCAATCCAGCAACAAATTCTGAGTATTTGTCTTTGGTTTAAATATAATTGCTGTTTTTACTGGCTATACCTAACTATGGATGAGAACAATTTTGCCTTCTCTTGGACTAAGAAAAACCAGGGCTAGTATTTCATTACCTGTACGGCTTTCAGTCCTGCAGAAAGTACAACCTTCATCCAAATAGAAAAACAGTGAAATGCTGGAATAAGTGACCCAGCATCCTTAGGTTACCTCTCCATCACTCTGCTTCCCCTCTCCCCACTACACAATGGGGAACACATGTCTGACTGCTGACAAATAACTGTGTGGCAAAGGCACAAAGAGGACCCTGGTGGCAGTCAGAAGCAGCATGAGTGGGAGCCATCTCTGCCTTCACCTGCAGCATCAGGATTGTAACAAATGTCCTTTTGTTATAATGAATGTAAAGAGTATGTCTAGATCTCATTTAAAAAAATCCATTAAGTAAATGGGCAGAACTAGATCATTTCCAATCCATTTTTGAGATGTTAATGCTCTCAGGTCCATGAATTTCAGGCATAATCAGTAGCTGATAAAGGCTCTCACCTCTCAATGTCCACATTATGCCACCGCTCACGTGGCATAATATAATTCTGGCCCTGATCTTACGTCCTATATTTACCAGACGAGCAACTAGAGTGAACAGTTCTCCCTTCTTGAATTTTGGTGAATTATATGACTCTGTAAGGGTCACATAACTCAGATCTCTCCTAGGTCTATAAGGGAAAAGTGGGTGTGCAAGAAAGCTGGATGGTTTATACAAGTATTGTCTACTGGAGTGATGGCAATAGGCAGGGGGACCAACCATTCATGCAAGTAACGCTGGCGACTTTCCCAGTAATTCTGGAGGTATAACCTGGGGATTCCACTACAGCACAGTAGTTGATCACATAGGCATTGGCAATTTGGGATGGGACTAGAGATAACTTGAGTGGTGAGGAGGAGGAAAACAAAGCTGTTAGTCAAGAACTCTTGTTTCCTGGCTGCAGTACAGAATTGACCGGAGCTAGTGATCCAGGACATTCCAGGATACTCTAAGAATACAATTTAAGTCTCTTCAGATTAGCTTTAGTATCTAAAACTTGGACATAAGGCCAAATCTCAGTAACCTTGAATAGAGTGTTGCAACTTCTTTTCCTTCTAGGATGGTCACTGAAAAAATTATCACCCAGGCACTGTGATGCCCAAATGTTGTTTATAAACTAACACTTATTTTCTGGTGATAAAAGATTGTCTTTCTTTCATTATTGTTTCATCAACTCCAACTCACAGAAGGGCTTAGGTTTCCAAGAGCACTCTCATAATTGCCTGCCCTGGTAATAAAGAGGTTAGATTCTCTTCCGTTGTGATGGCAACAGAGCATTTTAAGAAATTCGGCACCCCTCTGATTTCTCCACCTGTGCTGTGTTTGTTGGAGAAGGGCATCTGGATCTGTCTCTCTTTGTCCACTTCTAAAATTAAATCCCCCTGGAAGTTTTCTCCAGATAATTTAGATAAAGGGTCAAGATTCTGCACTAACTGGTCGATAGTAGTTGAGTTTCTCTGGTTTTGCCCGAAGGCAGTGTAAAAACACTTCCTGTGAGAATTAAGAGTTTGGCTGCTCTCCTGGGTTCAGGCTTTTTAGAAATTCATGCATCTCCCTTTTTCAGTCCTTTCCCATTTGACTCGAGGACTGTAGGACTTGTCTGTACCTTGACTTGCGTCTAATAAGTCTGCTCCCACCCACTTGACCAATGGGGACACAGTTTTGATTCTTTTTGCAGCAGAAAGCAGAATGGTGGCAACATAAAATAAATTATTGTGTGCCTGCTAAGGGGGGGAGGCTTGGGGAAATGGGGACAAGGGTGGAGGTAAGGTTACTCAGGTGGTCGCATTGGTGTTGGAACATCGAAGCCTCATGATCAGCGTATTATGGACAACTTACAAGCCATGGAGTATTAAGAAAGAAAGCATGAGGGTGGGATGAGGGAAGGGAAGGTGGCCATCATCTTTGGCTCTTTAGGTTACTTTTTCTAAAAGTATTACCAGGTGATATAACACACAACACGATCCAAAATGGGGAAGCTTTTTGAGTGTGTTTGTTGATATCACTGTTACTATATCACTGTCATCCCATTGTTCATTGATTTGCTTGAGTGGGTGCCAGTGATGTCTCCATTTGTCCTAGCCCTGAGATTTTAGTAGTCATGTTCAAGGCCACTCTCCACACGCTCAGATGAGCCTTCATGCATGAAGGAACCAGCAGAGGAACCCAGGTGTGTGGGACCCGGGGCTGAGATCTCAGAGCCTGCTAAGATTGGGACTGGGCCTCCTACACTCAAATCCACCACTTTCCAGTAGTTTGGCAGTCACACCCACCAACTGCTCCCGGCACCATGTAATCCCATCAACAGCCAAGATCCAGAAACTATAAAACAAAGCTCCTGGAAGTGTGCAGGGCCTACTATAGTCTAGTTCTCCCTTGTGGAGAACCTGGCAAGCTACCGAGAGTATCCTACCCGTATCCTACCCATAGGCAGAGCTTGGCAAGTTTCCTGTGGCATATTCTATATGCCAACAACAGTAGCAATAATGGGTCTCATTCCCCTGACCCTGAAAGAGTGTCCAATGTGGCACCATTTGTTGATAATAACTGGCAATTACCTGCACAGTAAGAACAGACAAACGTGGGTGTGTGGCCCTACTATGAGTTCTTAACTTCAAGCCTTCATATGTGCCATTTCAGCTGTGAGATGTCCTTTCTGAACTTGTTAGCTCCCATCCATTCTTTGTATTGGATTGCAGTTTTAAGCATTTTAAGAAATAACATTGGTTTTTTCTTTCTCTCCCTGCAGGGTGCTTAAGTTTACTGAGTTACTTCTCCCACAGTGCTCCCAAGGCACACCCAATTTCATCAGGTACTCCCAGTCCTCTGTGTTTATCTTTTTATTTTATCGAATCACTGTGAGATACAGTTAAAAAGCTTTCATGTTTAAGTTTCAGTCAAACGATGATTGAACACCCATCCTTCCTCCAATGAACATTCTCCATCACCAATGTCCCCAGTATTACCTCCCACTTTTCAACTCTCCCCCTGCCTCTATGGAATACAATTTTCCTCATACTCTCTCTCTACTTTTGGGCATTATGGTTTTCAATATAGATACTGAGAGGTCATCATGTTTGGTCCTTGATCTACTTTCAGCACACAGCTCCCATCACAAACGATTCCTCCAACCATCATCAACTTAGTGATCCCAGCTCATAAAATGGTCTTTCAACCGTGGAGCAATATTACTGGCCCTTGTCTTTACTGTCTTTGGTATCAGTCTCATATTATGTTATTTTATATTCCACACATGAGTGAGTCGTTCTATGTCTGTCCCTTTCATTCTGGTTTTTAACCTCTCCTTTGTGCTCTTCTTCCCCTATTTGTTAATCACTTTTATCCCAAAATCAGACCTGTATCTTTTAAAGTCAGATTCTTCCCAGGGCTCTTGATTTTGTATTTTTACGTGAAATACTGCTTTTCTCTTTACCTTATGTCCCTCATGTAGTTTATTTTAGAGCAATATCCTTTTTGTATAGACACAGGAAGACAGTTAATTCTATGCTTTTGTAACTCGGGAGTTAATTGACTCTGAAAAACATTTACTACTGGGAATCCATCATATTTACTTGACTTAAGCCTCAGTTTCCTTTAGATCCTAACACCCAAAAAGGGGGGGTTCCAGTGAGAGACAAGGATTGACCCATAGAAAGCCATATGGTACCCTGGCATCAAAAAGGGATAGGCCAAGCACCATGAGAATTATAATAAGTTAAGAGCACAATCATGGGACAAACTCTGTCATTACCCAAAAAAAGTAACTGAATAAGGACCCTGCCTGGGTTAGGAAAGACTAACCTGGCTTGAGGACTATAAGTCTGGGATTTATAGCAAGATGTTCCCAGGAAGATCCAACCTTTAAGCTTAATATATCTCTTACTGTGTCCATACAAAATTCCATTTTTTGAAGAATGCCAATAGAAATATTATTAATAAGTAGATTTAAGATGATTGCTTACGTGGATACTGGCTAAGGAAAGGAGAAAGCAATACACCCTAGATGTAATTCTGCCCTTTAGAAAATATCCTAGCAGGAGTTGAGTGCTGAAAACTTAGATAGAGCTTGTCTTGAGTAAATTTCCTAGCAGAACTTCCCTTGAAGGAAAGGCTTTACATCTGTTCATTGTTATGAAAACGTTCAATCACACCTATGTGTAATTGCTACCCCCAACCCTTCATGATTTTTCTATAACTAATACTGTGGGACTAGAATAAATGATTACTGAATACCAACCAGCCTGTACCCCCCCTCCCCCACCGTTCCTTCATTTGTTTGTTGCCATCAGACAGCTAGGGACCCTTGGGTCACCATGGGCTGGTCGTGAACCACCCAGGACTTTGGGCTTTGTTTTGAACTTTCTCCCTTTGCCTCACCTTCCTTTCTTTTCATATTTGAGGCACACCCTGTGGTGTTAAGGATTACTCCTGGCTCTGTGCTTGAGGATTACTCCTGGTGGTGCTTGGGGGATACCAGGGATTAAACCATGTTGGCTGTGTGCAAAGCACCTTGCCTGTTTGTACTACTTCTCCAGCCCTTTATATATTTCTCCTAGGAAGATAATATCCAGGTTTGGGTTAGATGTCCTTCTTTAAAAACTCGCTTTTGTACCCAAGCCATCCTACCATGTTAGAGCTTTCTGTTTACAACCCTCTCTCGGCCTCATGAGTACGCATTTGGGACTCAAGACCTGGGCAATCTTTACCTTGTTTCCACACATAGCACCCAATTTGATGGTCACCGCTCAGTAAATAGTTATTGATTGGCTATTTTCCCTCCAATGTCTTTCCTTTTTTTCCAGTGCCTTTGTTCCTCAAGTTTTCTACAGTGTTAGCCTATTTCCAGCTTAGTTTGACCTTATTATTTCCTGTATTCTGTGCCCCCTCATTTTAATGTCTGTACTTTTCACTTTGTCCAGTTAATTTTTTTCTCCTTCTTGCTCAGTAGCTCTCACTGTGTCCCTTGACAACCAACTCAATTTATCTTCCTACCTCTTCCCCAGCTTAAAACAGGGCCTGCAGTGGATGAGTAGCTCCTCCTATGAGAAATGCATCCTGTCTAATTATTTTGCATGTGATTATCAAATTTTCCCAACATCATTTATTGAAGGTCCTTTCATTTCTTCGCATTATGCTCTTGGATCCTTGGTCAGAAATTTACTGTCCATATATATGGGAATTTAATTCTAGGTCTAAATTTTAGTCCATCAATATTTGGATTTATTTTAATTCTGATAATGCCTTGTTTTTATTATAGATTTTGTTATTTTTTGTTTGTTTGTTTTATGGGCTGGAGCAATAGCACAGTGGTAGGGCGTTTGCCTTACATGCACCGGCCTGGCTGCCAGCCTGGGAGAGACTCTGTCCCTCTTGGAGAACCCAGCAAGCTACCGAGAGTATCTCGCCCTTTTGGCAAAGCCTGGCAAGCTACCTGTGAAGTATTCAATATGCCAAACACAGTAACAACAAGTCTCACAATTGAGACGTTACTGGGCCCGCTCGAGCAAATCGACGAACAACGGGAGGACAGTGCTGCAGTGCTCCTATGGGTCACACTCGGTGATACTTAGGTTTACTCTGAGCTCTGAACTCAGGATTTACTCCTGACAGTGCTTGGGGGACTATATGGGATGCTGGGGTCAGTTCATCGCATGCAAGGTAAAACACCCTGTGTACTGTACTACTGCTCTGGATCCTAATTACTATAGTTTTATTGTATAGATTAAAGTTGAGGAGCTTCATCCATTGTTCTCCCCCCTCCTGAACCCCAGAATTGCTTTGATTCTTCAATATTGTTTTGGTTTAATTATAGATCTGGTTTTTTTTGAAGAATGCTATTGGAATTTTGATAGGGATTTCATTAACTATTGCAATAGTTATATGGTGACTGTGGCACTGTGATTTATGTTAATTAAGCCACATGCAAGTGTGGGCAATTGGGTCAGTGTGTTAAATTTTATGCTTTGAGTAAGATAGTCACTTCAACATTGTTAATTCTTTCAATCCACGACATAGAATATCTTTCCATTTCCTCATGTTTTCTATTTCTTTTAACATTGATATAGCTTTTGATTACAAGATTTTCACCTTCTTTGTTAACTTTATTCCTAGGCACTTAATTATTTTTGATGTCATTACAAAAGTCAAACGTGACAAATCCTTAGCTGGTTTCACTCAGGGGAAAAAAAGTTCTAATAAGTAGGACTAAAAAGGAAAGGGGAATATTACAATAGATACCATATAAGTATGAAGGATCATGAGAGACTACTGTGAACAAAATTATGCTGCTAAAGTAGCAGAAGGATATGGACACATTATTAGTACAAACCACATTATACAACCCCCAGGACTAGATCAGCAGGAAATTGAAAACCAAGCAGACCAATTATATGCAAGGAAATTAAGACAGTAGTCGTAAGTCTCCCTCCAAACAGGCAAGGTCCAGAGAGTGTCACTAGAACCTTCGCAGAGACTGGGCTTACTCTGTCTTCCAAAAGAGATCTTTAAAAAGGGAATTCTCATAAACATAGCAGTTTAGTCGTTATGTTCTTCATTTGAGAAGGTATCATATTTCACAGCAAAAATTCTTTTTCTTTTTTATTTTTTGCAAAAAAATGGGGTAATGGTCATGTGAAGCTTTTAAAAATATTGTGCCAGTATTGCTTAAAAAATCAGGGTGCAACAGAGTAAATCCTCAGACAATGACTTTAGTAATATCATTGTGAGATTTAACAATTACCAGATATTTACTCTTATTGATCTGACATCTTATTATGACATCTTATTATCTCATTCCTACTTTGGACAAACTGGCACGCTACCGAATGTAACCTGCCCACACCGCAGAGTCTGGCAAACTCCCCGTGGTGTACCCAATATGCCAAATACCAGTAACAATGATGGGTCTCATTCTCCTAAAGATCCTTGAATATAGCATTTTCTTAAAAATGTCAGGGCTAGGATGAAGGAGACATTACTGGGGCCTGCTCGAGGCAATCGACGAATAACAGGATGGTCGTGATCGTAATCATGATCATGATAGCAGTTTTTGAGGCTAACCTCATCCTGTTACTGAAAGCATGTCAGGAGACATCACACAAAGGGGAAAACTGTCTCATAATTTCTGTGAACGTGCATGCAAATATCCCCAACAAAATCTTAGTGAACAAAATTAAACAATTCTTTTAAATTTACTAAAATGATTAGCCATCATAACCAAATGAGATTTATTCCAGTGGTCTATTCCAGTGATGGTTCAACATATGCTAGTCAGTGAATGGTATATGTCATATCAACAGAAGATAAAAATTATGATCAGATAAAAAGACACAAAAAGTATTTGACTGAATCCAATATGTATTTGTAATAAAATATTTTAACAAAGAATAGATCGTGGCTCAAGATAATAAAGACCATATAAGGCAAAACTGTAGCTAATGTCATACTCAATGGGAAAAAACTAAGTCTTTCCTCTAAGATGCGGTTCCAGAAGGAGATTTCCACCTTCACCATCATTATTCAACATAGTGTTGGGAGTCCTAGGCAAAGGAATTATGGGTGAGAAAATGGACTTAGAGGGATCTATGTCTTTGCAGATGTAATACATAGAAAATCTTACAAACACAGAAAATCCTAAAGCCTCAACTCAAACTATTCAGATAACACACCATATAAGTAAAGTATCAGGCTACAAAATGGATTCCACAAAACGTTACGTTCCTATCCAGAAGACAAATTAGTTTGAGAAGAAATACAAGATCAGAGGTTGTTACTACACCCACCACTTCCTCCTCCTCCTCCTTCTCCTCCTCCTCTTCTCTCCTCCTCCTCCTCCCCTTTATTAATTTTTTTTGGGGGGCACACCCTGTGTAGCTCAGGGCTAGCTCCGGCTCTGCACTCAGGAATTACTCCTAGCAGTGCTCAGGGGATCATATAGGATGCTGGGGATTAAGCCTGAGTTGGCCATGTTCAAGGTGAGTACCCTTGCTATGTCTCCAGCCCCAGATGTTGTTACTTCATGTTTTCTTCTTCAACATTGTACTTTTTGGTAGATTTTCCACAGGATTGATGCAGAAATTATTTCTATTGCTAATGCTAAACACTATTCCTCCTCCTCCTCCTCTTCCTGCTCCTTAAATTAAGGCACATATTTGGAGTATACAAAATGGGCACATTTCAGAATTACCAAATTTATTTAATTAAAAAACTTTCAAAAGAAAAATTTCAAGTAGGAATAAAGTTAAAAATAGCATGGTAAATCCCCATGTATCTATCACTCAGCTTCAACAACAGCCAGTACAAAGCAAATCCTGTCTGCACTAATTTCTTGAGCCCCACCAAAGATGAACTCAGGATTTCTATATTTAAAAATGACAGCTTCGTTTTTTTAAGGGCTTTAATATGCAAAAAGTAATTCCTTTTGCCAGCATTTGGCATGTTTATAAGGGATTAGAAGGAAAAATAAGATCTATAGAATTATATGCTTAAAAAATAGAAAAGACAGTGAACATTTAAAAATTCCTCATTTAGACAAGCCCTGAGCTGAAATTACACTCCTCTGCAATAAAACAGTCAGGTCATAAATAACCTATTTTATCACTTCAAACCTAACCTTGAATTTGACTAATAAGAATTTCAGAAATTGCATGAATGAAAGAGTGAGATCATTTAGTTGCATTATTTTTTTACCTAGATCATAAAGGGGTGTGTGTGTGTGTGTGTGTGTGTGTGTGTGTCTGTCTGTCTGTCTGTCTGTCTGTCTGTCTGTCTGTTTGTCTGTTTGTCATCTGTCTCTGTTGTTTTTCTGGGAACTCAGGGACTCACACATGCTCTACCTCTGAGCTATATTCTCTGTGCCAGAGATTTCATTTATTGGGGAATCTCCATGCAGTGTTGGTGGGCTGGAGACCATTCCTGGTGATATGTTGCCTAGTGGTGTGCCCTGAAAATCTGGTGCTTGGGCTCAGCGTGACCAGGCTGCTTAGATCTG
Organism: Sorex fumeus; assembly: GCF_029834395.1. NCBI lineage: Eukaryota > Metazoa > Chordata > Mammalia > Eulipotyphla > Soricidae > Sorex > Sorex fumeus. The sequence continues at coordinate 2,881,620 of NW_026606060.1, read as the reverse complement.
GTGCTGGGGGTCACCAGAATCAAATCTAGTGGTGCTTGAGGGGGACCCATTAGGACTGATGATTTCCTGTAGGGCCTCATGCCCATGAGGCATTCACTTCATTCCTTTGAGTTCCCCCCTGGCCTCTGGCTTATACAGTTTTTAAACAATTTTTTTTAAATGTTGGGGCTGGAGCAATAGGAGAGTGGGTAGGGCATTTGTCTTGCAAGCAGCCAACATGGCTGACCTGAGTTCGATTCCTCCGGCTCTCTTGGAGAGCCCAGCAAGCTACCGAGAGTATCTCGCCTGCACAGCAAAGCCTGGCAAGCTACCCGTGACGTATTGGATATGCCAAATACAGTAACAATTGTCACAATGGAGACATTACTGGGCCCATTCGAGCAAATTGATGAACAACGAGAGAACCGTGACCTTGATCATTAGTGTAACACCATGAGGCACAGTTGTAGACTTACAAATTTTTGTGCTTGGGTTTCAGTTATACAATGATCGAGTACCCATCCCTCTACCAGTGCCCATTCTCCACCACCATCTTAGGTCTGAACCTCCTGGTTTTCTGAAGCTGTTTGTCTCAATGCTTTTTAAATCCCCCAAACCAAAAAATTTCCTTTTAAGATCATGTATTTAAGTGTTTGTTGTTGATGGGTAGATGGAGATTCCGAGAGGGTAAAAATGAGTGGCTCCATGATGGGTTCCGCCTCCCTATTTTAGGAAGGCTGTGTGTGAAGGACTGACCTGTGAAGGACAGTCCGGGGCCAGCCAAGCACATGCTGATAACCAGGAGTGGCTGCCAGATGCGGTTAACCCAGGGAGGGTGAGAACCCCTCGTGTCTGCCAACTGTGCTTGAAGCACTGCTCAGCCACCTCTGGCTGTTCTATTGAACCCGCCACCTTTCCTGGCTGAGTACCTGGCTGCTCACACTCAGTTTGTCGCTGCATAAATGGCACTTGAGAGCTGGAACCAGCATCAGTGAGAAGTGTCTTCATACCACCTCAGTACTTTTGAACTTTCCCCTTCAGCCCTGACCTCAGGAAGCGGCCAGAGCAGAGGAGGCTTCACATTCTTCATATAATGTAGAACATTCAGTGTCAAAATACAAAACCCACTTCAGTAATCAAGAAGAAAACAGACCTTATCATCTTTAAAAGCCAGCTTTGGGATATCTTCCAAGCAATATGTCTACTTGGTCTGATTCTCATCAGTGAATTGTAGGCAGCAGATATTCTTAATTCACTCCCTGAAATCATTTCTGCAGGATTATAAAGGTTCTTCCTGGGGTGATGTACTTGTCTTCCAGATCTCAGTTCAACACTTGGTTTCACAGATGTTTCCCTAAGTACTGCCGGAAGTGATTCAGGAACACAGAGTCAGGAGGAAGCTGTGAATACCACCAAGTGTTGCCCCAAACCCAAATAAATAAAAAATAAACAAAGCATCTTTGCTTCTCCAGTGGGACCTCCTCCCACCCTGGGGTAGTATAAGGTAGGATTCTATATCATGGACTTACCTGCTTGGATGATTAAAAAAATATGGAACAGGCTGCTTGGCACATGTGCAGAGGGCTTCTGCTTATGGATACTCTCACAGCCTCTGGGGTGCTCTTCAACAAGTCCTGTCCTTTCTACCAGAGAGTGACACAGGCAAGTCCCGGGAACTCAGCACTGAAAAATGCAGAGCCATTTCTCTCCTCTTCTCTGTCTACCTCTGTCCTCTTCTCTTACTCCCCCATTCCTTCCCTCTCTACCTCATTTCTGCTGTGAGCTTGTTCAAGGATGGGCAATTTTGTGGGATGAGGGGGGAAGAGGATCATAGAATCTTAGTTGGAAGATAAAAGCATCTTTATGAGCGCACAGTTCAGCTAGCTACAGAGGATAAAGAAAAGGGCTCAGAGAGGTGAAGTGAATGGTTCAAGCTCACCAGCTTGACTGAGATATGGCAGAGTCTGGGACTGAGTCCACTGCCTTGCCTGTGTATTGGCCAAGAAGAAGTAGCTGAGGAGCAGCAGGTGAGGGTGACCCTACAAAATTGCTTTCCCAGTTCATGTTCCATTCGCACTTAGGACCAGTCTTGCTTTTCATTGGCAATGAATAATTTCTAAGGTATTCAATAGTGACAAGACTGTATATCTCTGAGGATATAATCTTATAATACCAGAGACTTGGGTTTAAAAAAGTGTGGCCTTTCCATTTTATTCTTTTCAGTGTCTTTTCTTTTTTGCAGAACATTGTTTTGTTTTGGGTTTATTAGAATTTAGGTAGCTACAATACTGTTGAGGTTTATCGTATTGATATACGAAATTACTCTATCCTGCTACCGCCAATGTGACCTCGTCACCTCTAGTCTGCTCTTCCTCCCTCACTTTCTCCCACCTTGTCATTGGTTTTGAATTTTGTCATTAAGGTTTTGTCATTATTTGGTACTGTGAGTTCTCTTGTCTCTCTGTATGTTACACAGATGCTATTTGTCACTTTTCCTTACTTATTCCCAGTGGTTTCCTCTCCTGCTCACTCCAAGGAAGCTTCATGAATGGGCAGTGTCACACCTCTACGCTCCCCAAACACACATACTCCAACATGTCCCAATGGGCTTAGGGACATGTTTCTTGCAATGGCTGGATGAGTTCTGCTGCCTAATAAATGCCTCCATCCTCCCAAGTCAAACTTTTGGTTTGAGTCATACTTAAACTTCAACCCAACTGACTTTTCTCCGGATTTCTGTTTCCTGAGTAAAGGACTCAGACTGACAAACTTGGGGAGTCAGTGATTCCCAGTGTCCTGTGGTAGTCATTAAATAGATTTATACTTTCCTGGGGTGATGGGAATCCTATAAGGCCTCCCATTTCCAAACATCCTTGGCCTGCCCTCAGTACCTGCCATCAGCCTCTCCTCTACTTCTCTGTTCGCTATGGTGGCTTTCAGCTCTGGGAATAAAAATTGACTCCTACTTTAGGGAATTTTCTCATACTCTTCCTTTCCTAGAGTACTGTTCCTCTGACTTTTCAACTGATTGGTATCTTGTATTTCAGCTCAAATGGAGCTTCTTCAGGAAAACCTTTGAACATGGGAGAATAAAACTAAGCGTTTTTTGCTAGGCTGCATAACACATTTTCTAATTTCAGTTTCTGCTGATTTTTCTGTCCACTAGCCTGTCAGCTCCATGGAGTGCTGGACCATGATTCCTTAATAAATACCTTAGCCTGTCATGTTGTCTGACACATGAGGTATGCTTAATGAGTATTAGCTCTATCACCCTAATTGTTCCATACTAATCTCAAATTTCTCCTTTTCCCAATCAGAATGCAAACACTTTGTAGTTGAGATCTAATATTTTTCTTTGTTTTTGTGTTTTGTTTTGTTTTGGTACTCAGGGCTTACTCCTGTGTTCAGGCTTAGGGAACCATATGGGGTGTGAGAGATTGAACCCAGGTTGGCTGCGTGCAAGGCAAATGCCCTGTCTGCTATACTACTGCTACAGTCCCAAGATTTCTCATTATTTCATTTTCAGTGGCTGGCAAAGAGCTCATTTAATAATTTTTCAGCCAGAGAATTCTGTTTTCAACATATAGACAAGGGACCTGGGGAATTCCAGCTTCAGAGAGAGGCAGTTTGTCTAAAGTAGCTTTCCTATGTAGGAAATATAATGTCTTTTTAAAAATAGATTTCACATTTTTAGAGCAGCTGTATCATAGCAGTGGTAAGCAGAAAGTGCAGTTACCACATACCCATCTCCTACACATGCAGTCTCCCCTTCTATCAGCACCCACCAGAGAGGCACATTTGTTACAGTCAGTAACCTACACTGACACATCATCGTTACTCGAAGTCCACAGCGTATAAGAGTGTTCAGTCTGGTGCAGTTCATTCTGTGGATCTGAATGGATGTATAATGCATAAATTTACCAGTAAAGTATGATACAAAAATATTCCTCTGCCATCAAGATCCTCTATGTTCTGCTGACCCCGAAACCCTGATAATCATTGATATTTTTGCTCTCTGAAATTTTGCTTGCTCCAGAATGTCATAGAGCGGGAATTATACAGCAGATAGCCCTTTCATTTTATAATATACATTTAAATTTCTTCCATCAATACAGATGTTTTGCATTGCTATTGTTCTGGGTTTCTGGGCACACCTGGCACTGCATAAGAGACTGTATATGGTGCTGGATATTGACCAAAATTGGCAGTGTCCAAGGCCTTAACCCTTGTATTATCTTTCCATCCCCATTAAAAAAAACTTCCTTTTTATTTTTTTAAAATTGTAGTCTGGGTAACATGGTTACAATAATGTTAAAGTTTATGGTATTGATGTAACAAGTTACTCTACCAAAGTGCCCAAGTCTCTCTTACCTCTGTCTCTATGACAGTTCTAGTTCATTTTTTCATTTCCCCTCTCACTACTGCTTGATAACCTGAGTTTTATAATCCCAGCCAAAGGTTTTTCATCATTCAGTATTTTCTGTTCCCTTGTTTAGTCTTTTGTATGGAAATCATCTGGTAGTTGTCTCCTTCCAACTTGATCTAACACAATGCTCTTTTGTTCCATCCACCTTGCATGATGTCATCTTTTCTCACAGCTGCATAGTATTCCACTCTGCACGTATACCATGCAGACAACTTCTTTGTTTGCTTTTGAACATTAGTGTTGTATATCCACTCTGCACGTATACCATGCAGACAACTTCTTTGTCTGCTTTTGAACATTAGTGTTGTATATATAGTGTTGGCAATTGTTGTATGTGCCAAAATGAACAGAGATGTGCATAGGTGCTTATAAATGATGATTTTGGTTTGGATCATATGGGAGTTCTGTTTAGAATCTTGGGGTCACATATGAGCTCTGTTCTTATGCTTTTGCATAATCTCTACACTGTTTTTCATCAAAGCTGAACTGGAGGACATTCCCACCAGTAGGTAATGAAGGTTCCTTTTCCACCACATCCCAGAAAATGCATAGGCCATTTTCACTGATGTGAGATGATCTCATTGTTATTCTGATTTTCACTACCCTGACAAGTGATGATGAACACTTTTCATATACTTACTGGATTTGGGGATTTGGGGGACCACACCCAAATATGTTTAGGGACTATTCTTGACCTAGGAGTGATTCCTACTCAGGGCACCATATTTGGTGTCAGAGACAGAACCAGAGTTGAGAAAATGCAAAGCAAAAGCCTTCTCTCTTGCACTCTTGCTCTGGACCTAATCAAGATTTTGTTTTAATTTATTTAATCTGGGGGTATGGCGCTGCCAGGGGGTCAACCTATATCTGTGAGGTGAGTGCATCAGCAGCCTGATGGTGCCTTCAGACTTCCAGATACCCCCAAATTGCTGCTATACCTTCGGCCAGGTCCCAACAACTTGGGGTCAAGTTTACCAAGAAATTAAATGGCCAAAATTAGGTATGTGGGAGCCACACCCACAAACCACCTCCAGCTCTGCTATATAAGTTCATTTATTGGCCCTATTTCAGAGACCCATAAATCTCGATCGACATCCAAAGACGCAGTTAGGACCTGTAGTGTAGAGGTAGGTGGGATCCCATGACTGAGAGCTCCAGGCCCACTTGGATCGGGACTGGACCTCTTCCCTCCAGGTTCCCAGTTTTCCAGTAGCTTAGCAGTCACACCCACAAACTACCCCCAGCGCCACGTAATCTCATCAGTGGCCAAGACCCAGAGACTAAAAACTAAAGCTCCCAGAAGAGGGCACTGCAGAATGTCCTGATCCTGCACTAGGTTGACTACACCTGGGCACCTTGGAGGGCATGGGTTGAGTGTCCCTGCCCACTCCAAACAGAACCCCGGCAGCCCAAAACATCCAGAACCCAACTGCTGCAATGCACAAGGCCACTCTCCAGATGTTTGAATGAGCCTCAATGAAGAGGGGACAAGCCTCACCTAAGACTCAGCCAAGAACCTCACCAGAAAGCAGACTGACAGGAAAACCCAGTTACACAGGAACCCGTGACTGAAATACCCAAGCCTGTTCAGATTGGGACTGGGCTTCCTACCTCCCAGCTCCCCAGTTTTCTAGCAGCTTGGCAGTCACACCCACAAACCACCCCTGGTGCCATGTAATCTCATCAATGGTCAAGACCCAGAGACTATAAACTAAAGCTCCTGAAAGAGAACAACACAGAATTTTCTGGATGTAATATTTTATTCATAACAAGCAATACAAAACAATTCATCTAGTATTGCCTTTTCAGCAGGTTTGAGTGGTGGTGGGACTGTAATGTAACCAAAGTAGAGAGAGAGAGTATGGTGAAAATTGTCTGCCACACAGGAAGGGGAAGAGTTGGAGCGGGGTTGGGGGGGCAGGAATACTGGGGATTTTGGTGGTGGAAAATGTGCACTGGTGAAGGGATGGGTGTTTGATGACTGTATGGTCAAAGCTCAAATATGAAAGCTTTGTAACTGTATCTCACGGTGAATAAAAAAAGGGGGAGAATAATAATGAAATTACTGACAATTAAAAAATTATGATTGAGTTTCATGTGTACATCAATTGAGCACCAATCCCGTCATCAGTGTCCCCTTTCTTACACAAGTAAAGATTGTTTACAAATCTATGTTATCTAGTCCAGCAATTCTTCAATGTCTGGTCCGTGGATCTTGTCTACCTGAATATGTAATTATGGTCAATTATGTTTGAAGGCCTGAGTAGCCCTTCCTTCTTCAGGAGAGTCTAGTTCATACTCGCATTATTTTCATTGCCTAACCTACTAATTGTCTTCGAGATTCCTAATAGGAGCTATTAGTTTCTTAGTCCAAGATGTAGACATGTATTATTTTATCCCTCTCCTTTTGTTTTGAGCCCTACTTTGAGGCAATGGCTCATTATATTGTTTAACTCTTCTAGTGGAAATATTACCAGAAACTCCCTTATAAAGCAATATTTTAGCAGAACTACAAGTTCTGTGCCAAATTTAACTGTTCACCTGTTGCTGTGGTAACAACACAAACAGTCAAACACTAGATAACACAAACCAGCGGGTGGAACTTAAATTTCTTTAATAAATTCCTGGTTGCCTTAGGGAAATGGGGCACCCTCATGGCATATTAATTTCCTTGGAGGAATTGGGAAATGGTTGAAGAGTTGATGGCTGAAATTATACCAATGATTCAAGTTTTGGGAGCAGTTTCAGGTGTCTCTCCATCTATATTGCAAGGTCATTTGAGAAGGTCAACCCAATGGCAGAAACTAAGACCTGTAAATTTGGCACAGGTATGACACCAGAAAAAATTTCTGTTCAAGTGTGGTAATTGGTTTATTCTTCCTTCCCAGGTAGGAATTCTTATGTCAAGTATCGGCAGTTATTCCAATTGTAGATAATGTCTTATTGTGTCTCTTGGGGACATATTTTTCTGTCTTTAATATTCTTCTTCATCTTTTACATAAATCCTTCAGGACCCCCATGTCCCTTACAATCCAATCTCAGTTTCTCTTTTTAATGAAGCTTATCTATCCTCTTCCCACAAAGCTTTGTCTGAGTTTCTATAATTCATCTCTCTCACTGTTCATAATTCCTTGTCACACTAGACTGAATTTCTTGAGCATAATTACTCTGTCATATTTCACTACCTCAGGAACTATCTTCATAATCTGGGACATAGTATGCGTTCTACACATTTGTGGAAAGTAAAAGGTAGAGAAAGAGAAAGAATAAATCACAAGTTTAGAAGACCTTATAAATCAGCAATTTTTACTCAGATTATAAACGAACACAAGATTTACTGATTGCTTTCTAGGTCATAAGTATCAATTTGATTGGCTAATACCTCCTAATAAAGATAATAAGAATAATTTAGACTTTTAGGTTTCCAACCAAATGATTGTAATAGGCTTATACCACTAATTTGCCCCCTAGTAACAAAACACAGTTGCTTCACTGTTTTCGCTATAGCAAGGCACATGTACAATTTTTTGCCTAATTAACTCCATTTACCCTTAGAGATTTAGGCATTGTTTCTTAATTTGTAAAATAATTTTAAAGTTAAGCAAAAGTTGAAGTTTTAGGAATCAATTTAGACCTTTGCTTAAAAACTACTTAAAACTTAAAATTTCTTTGTGTTCCATCATTACCGTGGATTGTGCAAGATAACCCAGATAAATTTAGTTTGAGATGATGATCAGGAGCGCATGCTGGAGAATCAAGGAGACAGGGATGAGGAGACAAGGATGAGAACGTTGTTTTTATTTACGCCTTTTCTCAGCCCTCCTCTTGGTGTTTTCTCTTTCCCTGCACTAGCAAAGACCCTGTCAGAGCAAGGCTGCCATGTTGATCGGTGACTGCTGTAGTTGCAGTTTCTCGTGAGGGTATGCTGGACATAGGCTAGGCTCTTAACAAACACACAATAGGAAGATGCGGTCAGAGTGTGAGAGGAAATGAGGCTCTAAATTAGGGTATTTGTCCCAGGGAGAGAAAGGGAAAGAGACAAAGTTAACTGCAGATAGAAAAATAGACTGCTCCTGGATCTCATTAGATGAGAGCACATGGGCAAGGAAGGAGTTAATGTATCAGCAAATATGAATCCAGATGAACCATAAATTATAAAAGTAGTAAAGTTGGCATTTAATGAATTGAATCATTGTGAGTTATATACAGTTGTGAAATTATTCATGATTGACTTTCAGTCATATAATGTTCCAACACCCAACCCTTCATCAGTGCACATTTCCCACCACCAATGTCCCAAGTTTCCCTATCAGCCACCCTACACCTGCACCTGCAGCGTCTCGCTATGGCAGACACACTCTCTCTCTCTCTCTCTCCCTCTCTCTCTCTCTCTCCCTCTCTCCCTCTCTCTCATTTCCCTCTTATGCATTGTGCTTTGCAATACTGTTACTGAAAGGTAACCTTTAGGGAGGGGACTTGCCTTGCAAGTGACTGGCCCAGGTTCAATCCCAAGCATTCCATATGGTTCCCCAAGTACCTCCAGGAGTAATTCTTGAGTGCAGACCCAGGAGTAACCCTTGTGCATCGGCAGCTATGGTCCAAAACCAAAACCAAAAAAAGTAAAGCCGACCCTAAGATAATAACAGAGGGAAATGAATATTGGTGGTGGGTTTGGTGTTGGAATATTGTATGCATAAATCTCCACCATTAACAGTACTGTAAACTTGTAAATCATGGTGACTAAAATAATTTTTAAAAAAAGTTAAGCTGGAACATATAAATGTTAGGTATTGATATATACTAGATACAATATAGTGTGTGTGTATATATATATCTCAAATATCTCAAATAGGCCCTCCCGCTGTTCATCAATTTGCTCCAGCGGGCCCAGTAACGTCTCCATCATGAGACTTGTTGTTACTGTGTTTGGCATATCGAATACATCACGGGGAGCTTGCCAGGCTCTGCCGTGCGGGCGAGATACTCTGGGTAGCTTGCCGGGTTCTCCGAGAGGGGCGGAGGAATCGAACTCGGGTCGGCCATGTTGGCTGCGTGCAAGGCAAACGCCCTACCGCTGTGCTATACACATATATATTTATTAAGCTGGAGCGATAGCACAGCGGGTAGAGCATTTGCCTTGCATCCAGCCGATTTGTGTTCCATTCTTCTGTCCCTCTTGGAGAGCCCGGCAAGTTACCAAGAGTAACAACAAGTCTCACAGTGGAGATGTTACTGGTTCCCGCTCAAGCAAATAGACAAACAATGGGAGGACAGTGCCACAGTGCTATATGTTAAGTATATACTATAACTACAATAATGTTTTTATATAGGTATAAAACACACATGTATAGGTATATACAGTGAATTTGCAAATGTAAAAGACTTTAAAGATAAAATAAAAACAACTGAGAAGTGTCCCATGTTAGATCTTTGGGGGGAAAATTAGAGCCATATCCAAGATAATGTAAGTCAAGGAGTTAAAAATAAGAAAGGGATTTAGGAAGAGCTTCTGTCAATGGTCTTAAGAACTTGATAGTTGCTCCTGTTTAGAAATTTTTCATTTCAGCATATCTTCTTGAATAACAAGTTAGCGGCATGAATAGAATACCGGGAAAAAGCAAGACTGCTAGAGAATTTTCAGTAACACACCTCATGTTGTTATTTTTAAGCTTGTAGAGGTGTTTACTAAGTCCTTCTTGCGGGTGAGTAGAATCAGAATTCATAGCCTCAGATGTTGCGCGTTTTGCTTGAGGAGCATTTGCTCCATTCCCTGGTCGTTGCTGCGTTGAAAGTAAAGTTCTTTCCGTGCAGTCTAACATGTTAGTGCATTTGCCTCATGGTTTGCACCCGCGGCTCTCTTTGATGCAAGGCCCAACAGCGCGGGAGGCTATCAAAGGGTCGCTCCTTACCTCTCTGTGAGTCTAAGCATCCTGACTTCATAACCCAGACTAGATCTCAAAATAAACTCAGAATCCCTTTGTATTTTGTGTAATTTTAAAGACATGATCACCTTCGTAAATGATTTCTGCAAATTTGCCAAAAAGCGCTGCGGGGACGGGGCACAGGCTCTATGGGGATCAAGTTGGGGGTGTGGAGGAATCTATTCAGATGGTCCGCGTAGCCCGCAGTTAGCGCTTTCACCACTAGATGGTGATCTTGCACCGGCCTGACGTGTCGGCCCATCCAAAGGGTGGGAGAGTCAACCTTAGCGGTTGGAACCCACCACAATGAACTAGAGAGGCCTTTTCAACGCGAGATAATAAAGCTGTGGTTGAGATTGGCAATCAGGATAATTTAGGAATAGTGTTGTCTTTCCAGCATCGTGGGCTGATGCACTGAAAATGCTTAAGCATCCGGTTAAAAGCCCCAAATGTGGCAGAGTGGGGCACGCTTTTGGGAATTGTGGAATTCAGAGTGTAGTTCACCTACTGCCTCTTACTTACGGGATATTTGGCAAGTCACTTAGCTTCCAAGGCCTAGGATAAAGACTCTTCCTTCTAATCATTGTCTGTATCTTTTTATTGGAACAGGATAAATAGATAAAAACTTGGTATGGAGGCGGGAGGCAAAGACCAGATGGAGCTATGGAATTTTAAAAAGAGAAATGAAGAAAAAAATGAATGATGGGGTACCAGAACTGTGTCCTGTGGAATATATCTGTGTGATTCCTCAGTTCTCTCAGGAGGTCCCGCTGCTGAGCAGTTATTGAAGTAATCAAATACTCTCTGTAGCTCTCCTGGTAAGCTTTGATGAACTTGATTTTGGAATCATTGAATTCACATTGGTTTCATACTAGTGAGGATATGTTTAGCCTGCTTTGAGGACTAGGCATGTAATCTAACTCCACACTCCATCATCAACATCCTTGTTTATATTAGGAACAGTGATTTAAAGAATAAATAAAAATAAACTGATGTTTTTTAAAACCTGGAGACTTATGGGACTGTCTTTGCAAAGTGTTGTTAGCTGCCTTTTCTGAACCCATCACAGAGTTGTGACAGAAAATGAAAATTTAATAATGACAGATATCAACCATCATCATTGGTGCCCGAAACCGTGAGGAGCCCATGGATAGAACTGTGTTTGGCAGCTGGAGGATGGACAACCTGGAGAGAACAGAGAGGCACCACTATTTTACCTCTTTTTCTTATCCAAGCAAAGGAATTGATGGTGCCATTTACAGTTGGATCATTTCAGTGTTGATTTCAGAGAATCAAAAAATAGTCGTTTCTAGCATTGATCGTTGACTGCATTGACGACTACACGTTGTTTTTATGTTCACTATTTCTCACATCCATTCTTCTGCACTTCCTCTGGATTTTCTTAATGGATCAGAAGTGCTCAACCCTCACAGTGACTTCCATTCTGGAAAGTCTCCTTTGTCCTGCCTTACGCTTGCTCAATATGGGCAGAAAGAACATTTGCATGAATAGCCTGAGGTCACACAGTTATATGAAGCGTCGATTTTTGTTTAGGATCAGGCCTCCTTGGGTGAGCCTTGGTGACTGATACACATAGACCCACACTGGGCTCTGGCTGGCCTCTGGGCGTCTAGGAGTTGAGCATTTTTTCCTTTTCAGATATTTTGTATGTAGAAATGAAAATGATCTTTGTATGTTGATTTTTCTTATACAGTAGCTTTACTGAGTTATTTGGTGAGTTCAAATGACTGTTAGCCATAATATTTCTTAGTTTTCTAAATAAATAGTTATGTCATCTACAAACAGGAAAACTTACTTTTTCCTTTTTAGTCCAGAATTTAAAAAATTTTTATGTGTTTCATGACTGCTTTGAATTGCAGTATTATATTGAATGGAGGTGATGAGGATGGGCACACATTTTTTTCTTGATCTTAAAGGAATGCTGCCACCTTTCACCATTGAGTATGAAGGTAGTGTGAGTTTATTTTTTATGGCATTTCAACACCAACGGTTTGATGAGATAATACTAAAATTTGTTAGATGCTATCTCTATTGAGATGGGTACAGGCTTTGTAGATCAATGCACTAATATGATGTATTATAAATATTGATTAATATATGTTGAGCCATCCTTGCATCCCATTTATGAGTCTCATATGATCATGGCATATAACCCTTGTAATGTAATATTGAATTCAATTTATTCGAATTTGGTTGAAACTTTTTCCTACACATTCATCAGGATTATGGTCTGTAAATGTTCTTTTCTTGTAGAGTCCATATCTGGTTTGGTGTTAGGGTAATGCAGGCATTATAAAATGAGTTTAATTTGGAGGTAGGAATTTTAAACATATGGCTCTAAATGTTTCCTATAATTCACACGGGTTCAATTCCTCTGCCCTCTCAGAGAGCCCGGCAAGCTACCGAGAGTATCTTGCCTGCACAGCAAAGCCTGGCAAGCTCCCCGTGACGCATTCAATATGCCAAACACAGTAACAAGAAGTCTCACAATGGAGATGTTACTGAGTCTGTTCAAGCAAGTCGATGAACAGCAGGGGAACAGTGCACAGTGCGGTGCAATTCACAAGTGAAATCATGAGTCTTGGGCTTTTTTCTTTGAGAATTTTCTGCTTACTGATTCATTCCTTTCATTGTGATCTTCAATTGTTCTATTTAATAATGATTTAATCTTGATGGAATGTATTTTTAAAAAATTGTACATTTTTCCTAGGGTGATTTTTTCAATTGGCTGGTTTATAGCTGTTCATAATGATCTTTTATAATTCTATGTATTTATGTGATGTGAATTGTAATATCTCTTCTTTTGATTATAATTTTACTTATTGATAAACTCTCTTCTTTAGGCAGTCTAGCTAAAGTTTTGCCAATTCTTTTAATCTTTTCAAAGAATTCTTTATTTTGCTCTTTTCTTTGTTAAGATTTTTTTATATTCTGATTTTGGTTTATATGCTCTGATTTTTGTTCTCTTCCTCTTTCTGATAACCTTGAACTGTCTTCTCTTATCTTAACTACCTCCTTAAACTCTAAGGCTAGGTGGTTTACGATATTATCTTTTAAACATAGTCATTTATCATTACAAACTTTTGTTTAAACCTTAAAAAATCTAATTGAATTGTGATTTACAAAGTTATTGATAGTTGAATTAGACATATTTAGACATTTGTGTTCTAGCACCAATCCCACCACCAGTGTCAACTTCCCTCTATCACTGTTTCCAAGTGTCCCGCCCCCCCATACCTTCCCCCGCCCCCCCCACACACACACCTTCCCCATTCTGTCACCTTTAGAGACACATTTTAAAGTTTGGTGGTTGTACTTTAGATCTCACGTTTTCAGTGTTGTTGAGTCTATGCTGCTTTGGATAAATAGCTGCTCCCCCATATTATCAGTACACCCTCAAGAGCCCTCTGTTCCCCCAGTACTTCCCTTTCTTCATCTTCTTTCTTCCCTCCCTCCTCAATTTCCATGAACGACATGTAAATTTTTCTTTTTAATTATTGGTTTCTCTGTGTCTCTCCTTAGATTTGCTGTGTTGTATTTTTACTTTCAGTTCTCTCACAATTGAAAACATGCTTTTTGATTTCTTATATGATTAATTGAATATTCAGGAGTGTGTTATTTATTTTCATATATTTGTGAATTTTCCAGTTTTTCTCTTCCACTAGTTTCTATGTTCATACCATTGTCACCAGGAAAGCTTTTTGATATATTTTTTTACCTTCTTGAATTTGGTGCTACTGTAAAGGCAAAATGTATATTTTAGTTTCTGAGCATTTTAGTTGCAATTCTCTTCTTCCAGAGAAAATTTTTGTGGCCTAGTCTGTGCTTTATTTTAGAAAATTATCTGTTTGTGCATGAGAAAAATGTGGATTCTGCTACTGTAAAGGCAAACTGTTCTGTATATGTTGGTTGATTTGATCTAAAGTGTTGTTGTAATCTGTTGTTTTCTCATTGATTCTATGCATGATATAACAATCTAGAATAGAGCACTAAAGTCCCTACATATTATAACACTGTTTATATTTCCTTGGGCCGGAGCAATAGCATAGCAGGTAGGGCATTTGCCTTGCATGCAACTGGCCTGGGCTTGATTCCTCCACCTCTCTCGAAGAGTCCAGCAAACTACCGAGAGTATTCCGCCAGCATGGCAAAGCCTGGCAAGCTACCCCTGACGTATTAGAAATTCCAAAAGCAGTAAAAAGAGGTCTCATAATGGAGATGTTACTGGTACCGCTTGAGAAAATCGATGAACAACGGGAGGACAGTAGTACAGTACAGTATGACAGCACAGTTTATTTTTCCTTGTAGTTTGCCTAGTATTTGCTTCAGACATTCTTTTTTTTTTGTGAGCATTCATTTTGTTCTTGCATTATTTCCCTAGTTTTCTTTAGTTGTCTGTGTCTTGTGGGGATTATTTTCATTTGTTTGCCATGAAGTTCATGGATGTCCATTTTGCTTGGGTAAATTGTTAGAGATATCCTTTTGTGGTATCATATTTACATTTATGATTCATGAATATTTTTTTCTTGAATTGGTTTCTGAGCATTTTAGCTGCAGGTCTCTTCCAGACATTATAGGTTAGTGTTAACAGGTTAGCTAACACCCTTCTTCAGTTTGATCAGGCTGGTCCTGGATTGCTCAGCTGGAAGTATTCTTAGGCTGCCGGGGCATGCAATTAGGCTATTTTTGAATTATATTGTCACTGGGCACTGTGAGTTACAGCGTTAGGGTTTCCTGCACTAAACATTCTAGCACACACCCTCCACCATGGGGAGTGCTCCCCTGAACCACTGTCCCGATGTCTCTGATGTCTCTCCCTTTCCAGTTCCCCACAGTCCCAGGGCCCCCTGCTTCAGACTAAAGCTTTCAGTTTCTGTTGCCTTTGGGGATTATTTATGTTCTTACTGTGTTTTTTAGATCTTGATACGAAGGAAATCATTCTGTGTCTGTCTCGACTTCTGACTAACTTCAGTCATCATGATACATTCCACATTCATCCATGCAGCAGAAAGTTGCACGATTTTCTTCTCTTATAACTAAGTAGTATTCCATTGTGCATATTTACTATAGATTATCCAGTCATCAATTTTTTTTAGATATTGACTATTGTAACTAGTCCTGCAATGAACATAGGAGCACAAGTGTCTTTTATGAGTAGAGTTTTGGACCCTTAGGGTAGATACCAAGAAGTATAATTATTTGCTCATATTAAAGTTTAATTACTATTTTTTGATAAATGTCCGTATTGTTTTCCAAAAAGATTGAACCAGTCGACATTTTCACCAGCAGAGTGAATGAGGGTTTCCTTTTCCCCACAACCAGCCGACACTGGTTGGTTTTTTTTTTTTGTTGTTGTTGTTGTTATTGCATGTGACAGTCTCACTGGTGAGAGGTTATCTCACTGTTGTTTTGATTTGAATTTCTCTGATGATAAGTAACACAGCATTTTTCATATTCCTTTTGGCCATCTATGTCTTCTAAAAGCAAGTTTCTTTTTTGACTCTCCCCCGCCACACACACTGTTTAATGGGGTTAATTGTTACATTCTACTAGTTAGGATATAGATGTCTACACTTTTTCAGATAAGTGATGGACAAATATTTTCTCCCACATTATGCCATATATTTTTATTCTGATCATCAACTCTTTCATGGTGCAGAAGCTTCTAGTTTGACGTAGTTCCATTTTTTAATCTCTGCTCCCAATTGCTTGGTCAGTGGCATTGAATCATTGTACTCTAGCTTCAATATCGTTGTGCCTCTGTTTTCATCAGTATGGGTCAGAGTTCTGATATCAATTTCTTTAATCCATTTTGATATGCCTCTTGTGCATGGTGTTGAGTCTGATTTCATCTTTTTACATGTGACTAACAAATTTTCCCAATATAATTTTCCTTATTTCATGCCGTGAATTTTTCTCCCTTGTAAAATATTAACTGTCTGGATTCTCAATTGTATTCCAATGGCCAGAAAGTCTGCCCTTATTTAAATACCAAACAACTTTGATTACAACAGCTTTATAGTATTATTTAAAATTAGGGCAAGTGAAGCCTCCCATCTTCTTTTTCATTAAGATTACTTTAGACATTATGGGGTTTTATTACTTCATATAAATTTCAACAGTGTTTTGTCTAAGTCTGAAAAATGTCATGGATATCTTTACAGATACTGAACAATATATAATACTTTGGGCATGATTATGCTTCTGACAATATTAACAATTATGGCACTGTGGCACTGTCCTCCCATTGTTCGTTGATTTTCTCCAACGGGCCCAGTAATGTCTCCATTGTGAGACTTTGTTGTTACTGTGTTTGGCATATCAAATATGTCACGGGCAGCTTGCCAGGCTCTGCCATGCGGGCGAGATACTCTCGGTACCTTGCCAGTCTCTCCGAGAGGGGTGGAGGAATCGAACTCAGGTCGGCCATGTTGGCTGTGTGCAAGGCAAACACCCTACCGTTGTACCATCACTCCAGCCCATTAACAATTATAATCCATATAAAGCATATGTTTTCACTTTCTCATGTCCTCATGTCCTCTTTTATGTCTCTTGATAGTGATTTATAGTTTTCCTTGCATAAATTTTTCGCCTCTTTTTTGATCTGGTCCCCAGGTACTTGATTTTCTGAAGCACAATTGTGAATGCAAAGTTTTACAAATTTCCCCTTTGTTCTATTTTATATTTACATATAGAAAAATATGTGTAAAAAATCAATTTCTGTGCACTGGTTTTTGTAACCTGAGTTGTATCATTAATTTTACTGCAGCTTTATTTCTAGGAGGTTTTTTTTTTTTTGGTAGAGTCTTTAATGTTTTCTAGGTATAATATCAAGCCATTTGCAAATACTGGGAGTTTGAATTCTTCTTATCCAAATTGGATGCCTTTAATATCACTTTTTTTCCAGATTATGATGGCAGATACTTCCAAAACTGTATTTCATAGTAGTTAAGAGAGTGGGCAGCTTTGTCTTGTGCCTGACATTGTAGGGAAGGCTTTTACTATGTCTGATGTTTGCTGTGAACTTGTGGTAAATGTCTTGAGCTATGTGAGGAAAGTTCCTTCAAATTCAATTGATGAAAGTTTCAATTCCTTTATTCAGAGGTTTTTATTTTTCTTTTATTATCATGAATGGGTGGGCCAGAGCAATAGCACAGCAGTAGGGCATTTGCTTTGCATGCGGCCGACATGGCCAATCCAAGTTCAATTCCTCCACCCCTCTTGGAGAGCCCGGCAAGCTACCAAGAGTATCTTACCCGCACGGCAAAGCCTGGCAAGCTCCCTGTGATATATTCAATATGCCAAAAACAGTAGCAAGAAGTCTCACTACGGAGACGTTACTGGACCTGCTCGAGCAAATTGATGAACAATGGGAGGACAGTGCTATATCAGTGCTACATCATGAATGGGTGTTGGATCTAGTAAAATGCTTTCTCTGCATTTATTTATATTATCATATTTCTATGTATTTATGTGGTGTATTATGTTGATTGACTTGAGTGTATTAGTCAATACTTGGATTCACAGGATGAACCCTACTTGGTAGTGGTATAGGATCTTTTGGATGTATTGTTGGATTTGTTTAGTTAGGATATATATTGATAGATATTTAGATGAGGCCACTGATTCATGCCCGACTATGAGATCTTTGGGTCACCTTCTGCTTGGAATAGTATATGGTAGTACTGGCCTAATTCTGTGGAGAGTAAAATGACATCTTCAAGGATTTTTTGTTCAGGTTCCTTCATCAGATTGGACAGGATGCTGTGCTTAGCAGTTGGGCAGGGCTGTGAATATGTTTACATGATAGGTCACTGTTGTATAACAGGCTCTATAACCTCTGAAAGTCAGTGAATGAAGAATGAAATGCGGCAGAATTCTGTACTTGGCCCCTTGACCAGGAAGGACCATCATCTTTTTTGCAGATAGGTAAAGCTACTGATGGGGCTCTTGGTTTGTACTTCACTCTAAGAAAGATCATATATAGTATAGAGGAATGTGGTCTTTGAGGATCTGCTTTAAGCCTTGTTCCCTTTCTGCATCTCATTCTATTCTAATTCCAGAAGATTCTACTTGTGGTTCCTGTGAGATGGTAACTAATTTGGCCTCCTTGGAATCATCCAGCACTGCTGGTAGAGGTATATGTCTATCTTCATCTCTCTGTCTTCCATTAGAGAGATCATAATTCCAGTGAGGTCATTCTAGTTGGTAACCTGGGGGAGGAGTGTTGAAAGAAGTAAAAATATATCATCATTCTTTTGATATTGTTCTGTTTTTGTGATCCATGCCTACTGAAGCCACTTCCCCCAAATTTCTGGAACGTTCACCCCAATCTCTATGGATAGGCGCTCGTTGGTATTCTTATGAGGCTCACTAAAGTTGGGAATGACCCATCTAACCATTTTGAAAATAACTACTTAGAAAGATATTAAATTCATTTTTTGAATTTGTAAAATTATATAATGCCTAAGTAATAGCTTTAAAGTACTGTTTTTGTTGCAGTCGATCTTTGAACAACATGTATTGAATGGAGCAGGTTACAAGTGTTTTGTTTTCTTTTTCTAACTATATTTCTGTGTTCATAGATTCAATCAGCTCAAAATATTGGTTGAGTCTATGGATTTCTGACCCACAAATGTGGAGCACTGACTGTAAAAGAGCAGAATGAGAATTTAGAGATGGTGGTGGTCTGGAGTGGGGACATTAATGAGGGTGTCCTAAAACAAATGCTCTTGTATGAAGGGATGATTAAATTTTAAGGGAGTAAAATGTTAGTCAGAGCTGCCCCACCGTCCCTGCTCACAACAGTCAGGGCCCCCTGCACCGCACAGGCGCCCAGCCCACTTGCTCTCTCAGGGAGGCGGGAGGCCCAAGGCTTGCAGGCTCCAGCCAGGTCCCTGACGGCTGCACCCGAGCGGGAGCACGACCCCCTAGGCGGCCACACACAGTCACACACGCCCCACTCTGACATCACAGAGTCAGGGGCGGCTCTGGCTGTAATGAGGAGGAACGGCTCAGGGTGGCTGTGTCCGTGGCGAAGAGGGAGGCCTGGGGGTCAGCAGGCCTCGGGGGGCTCGGCCACCGTCAACGGTGTGCCTTGGCAGCATCATGCCCGGAAGGCCATGGGCCGCTGTCAGCCCGGGATGGGGGACCAAGGCCTTAACAGCCTCTCGAGCCTGTGAGCTGGGAGCGTCAGCCTTATTTTATTTATTTACTTATTTTTATTTTATAAAGGAGTCCACGGTATTTGATTACATTTACTATTAAACACCGATCCGGCCACCGTTACACCTTCCCACCACAGTATCTTGATGTTTCTATCCCAAGGCCCAATTGTATTGTTTGTCATGAAAGACTGCTGAGCCTGGTTTGAACCAGGAGAAAGCCAAGCTCTGAGGCCGGGGAGATGGGCCCCGTGGTCAAACTCGAATTCGAGACTCCCTCAGAGCAGGACCGAGACATCCTTTTCTGTCCCAGGATGTCTCTGAAATGCAAGTTCTGGGTGCTGAAGACTGAGCCTCTGGCCCGCGAAGCTTCCTGAGTAGGTAGTAGTCGCTGAGGGGTCTCGTTAGCCAGAGAGGATCCTGACAGGGGCAGGTGTGAGAGGTGTGGACCTGGGATAGGACTGTGCCTGGGAAGGAAGCATGGAAAGTCCTAGGAAAGGACGTGATTGCATATGAAAGTGAGTAAAGGAGGAGGAATGCACTTGTGGACATTTCCAATAAATAAATTAGATTTCAAAACTCATCTAGCTTGATAGGACCTCTTCAGAATATGCCAGTCAGGGGCTCCCTCCTCTTCCATGTTCTCCTGTTTCTCACTTTGATTTGGGCAATTTGGTAGAGAACTCTGAGGGTCAACCATTGCCCCGTCACCGCTGACTCATATCTGGCTTTCCAATAAGCTCTGAGGCGGTGGCCACCTTGCTGCCAGTGGTGGGGGGCGGGTGGGAAAGGCAAAAGGGAGCAAACACTTTCCCTCCCGGGGAAAGTGATCAAGGAGGAATGAAGCAATGAAGGAAGAACTATTGCAATTTAACAAACTTTTACTTTTGGGCTGGAGCGATAGCACAGCAGTAGGGCATTTGCCTTGCATGTGGCCGGGCTGGCCGACCCGGGTTCAGTTCCTCCTCCCCTCTCAGAGAGCCCGGCAAGAAACCAAGAGTATCTCACCCGCACGGCAAAGCCTGGCAAGCTACCCGTGATGTATTCAATATGCCAAACACAGTAACAACAAGTCTCACAATGGAGACGTTACTGGGCCCACTGGAGCAAAATTGATGAACAATGGGAGGACAGTGCTACAGTGACAGTGCTAACATGTTATACAGGATTTTTTTCTTATTACACCAGTACAGCATCTTATTATCCACCTACATATTATTTAAGGGTCAATTTTACTTTAAATCATGTTACAAAAATCATGCCATGATGTCAAATATATGTAAAGTAGGTGCTTACCCACCCTTTTTAATCAGATAAAAGGGTAATGTTTGACTTGAATTTCATAGATGAGATAGGGATTAGGTCCTACAAATGTAGGGCCATCTAGAGAGCAAGCAGCATGTAAAAAGGAATGACAGACTGATGTCAGGCTCCAGGAGGAAAGGTTCAAGAAAGGTGGTAGAATACTACAGGAGCTTGGAAGCCGTTTTCTGATGAGAAGGACAGCAAAGAGATAGGGACGATTTCTATGTACTATAAGATAAGGATTATGGCCACTTGTTAACACAGTTCTTGAAGGTGTAAGGCACTGGCAATTAGGAAGCATTGTGAGGCTGAGGTTCAGCCATGGAGACCCATGGAGTCACCAAGAAGGTCTCGGCTGGAGAAAGAGAGAGAGACTATATCAGGAGCTTGGGGTTTTAGTGATACATTGCTTTTGAAGGTCAACAAGAATGTGCCCCATGTGAAGTGGGTGACTGCCTGCCAGTTATGGAAGTATGGCAATTTTCAGTCCTTTTTATTTTTTTTATTTTTTCTCCTTATATTTATTTATTGAATCACTGTGGAAAAAGTTATAAAGTTTTCAGGTTTAAGTCTTGGTCATACAATGATCAAATACCTTTCCCTTCACCAGTACTCATTTTTCACAACCAAGAACCCCAATATACCCCCTCCCAGCCCTTCCAATGCCTGTGAGGCAAATTATTTCTACTTAACTCTTCTCTACATTGATTACATTTATTATTTTGACAAAAGATGCACCATTATTCTTTAGAATTCCCGCCCTCCCCAACAATCAGAATTGCTGAAAAGGCATTGTGAAATACTTTGTTTTCTATAGCTGGTTATGAGAATCATATAATAATTTTGGACTTCTGCAAAGAGCCAGATAATTATGAGATTGGTTTCTGTGCGTCTGGTGTTATGGCTATGCCATAGAGCCACTCATGGGGAGCAACTTGTGACCTCGGTAGGGCGTGAAGGATGAGCTGGTACCGTCCCCCTTCCCATGAGACTGCAGTTGCCCCATCACTGCTGGCTCATACTTGGCTTTCCTATAAGCTCTGAGGCAGCGGCCACCTTGCTGTCAAGGGGGGAAAAGGCAGAAGAGAGCAACACCCTTTCCCTTCCAGGGAGGCATTGCGCCATAGTTTTACGCATGGTCCATTCACTTTTCTGCCGCAAGCTGCCAGGCTCTGGACTAAATTCTTTTGCCTCTGGAGCTATGGCCGTGCCAGAGAGCCACTTGTGGGGGGCAACTCATGACCTCGGTACGGCGTGAAGGATGAACTGGTACTGCTCCCCTTCCCATGAGACTGCAGTTGCCCCGTCACCGCTGACTCATACCTGGCTTTCCAATAAGCTCTGAGGCGGTGGCCACCTTGCTGCCAGTGGTGGGGGGCGGGTGGGAAAGGCAAAAGGGAGCAAACACTTTCCCTCCCGGGGAGGCATTGTGCCGTAGTTTAATGCATGGTCCATTCACTTTTCTGCCGCAAGTTGCCGGGCTCTGGATTAAGTCCTTTTGCCCCTGGATCCATGGCCGTGCCATGGATGAGCCCACAAGAGCTGCTTGTGGGGAGCAACTTGTCACCTTGGTAGGACATGAAGAACGAGCCAGTACTGCACCCCTCCCCGTGAGACTGCAGTTGCCCCGTCACAGCCAGCTCATACCTGGCTTTCCTATAAGCTCTGAGGTGGTGGCCACCTTGTACGCGGTCCAGATGCATTTCTGCCAAAAGCCGCTGGGTTTCTAGATTTGTTTCTGAGTCTCTGTGATCAGGCCGTTAATCAGCTTGATCAGGAGTTAGAGAGGCCATTTGTAGGCGGCGACTCGGGGTCTCGTTGGGATGGGGAGGAAGGGCCGGTTCCACTCCCATCTGGTGAGGGCTCGCGTGTCTCGTCACTGCAGGTCCAAACCTGACTGTCTAGTGGCCTCTGGAGGATGGCAGTCACTGGTTCACCAGGGGTAACAGGCCAACACATGAAACCTATTCCCACCTGGAGTGGCCCAGCGCCAGTAACCTACTGCGGAACCGGATGCATTTCTGTCAAAAGCCTTTGGGTTTTGAGATTCATGGCCGTTAACCAGTTTGATCAGGAGGCCATGCTTTCAATTATATAGCTGAGCTGGAGGTGGTTTGTGGGTGTGTCTCCCACATACCTAACTTTTGGCCGTTTACTTTCTTGGTAAACTTTGTCCCAAGTTTTTGGGGTCTGGACAAAGGCACAGCAGCAATTTTGGGGTATCTGAAAGTCTGACGGTGCCATCAAGCTGCTGATGCACTTGCCTTGCAGGTACAGATTAACCTGCTGTGGCACCCCGATTTTCAGTCCTTTTTAATCCAATGACATTTGGAAAATGATATCCAAAGGTGCAATGAGAAGAATGCTGATAAATTTCGTTTGACTCTTAATATAACTACTTACCTAACTGGGTCTGGCTTTACCATGAGACTTCCATGGTGGAAAGGGTTCTACTGTTCAGTTGTTATCAATGTTAGCAACACGGAGCCTTAGAGTTGTGAAAAATCATATTTTTATAAGCCACAGAGTGATTATAGGTATTGACTAAAAATGTTACTTCACCTTACTGTGCTCCCTACTGTGCCCACTGCCCTTGAGTTTATTTGCATACTGCTACAATTGGGGCTCTATGCTAAGAGTTTTGAATATTATATAAATCACACACATATACATATACATATACATATACATATACATATACATATACGTATATATATATATATGTTTGATTGGTCTGAAAAGAAAAGCATTTCCTCTAGGGAAAAAATTCTTGAATCATCTCAGCAGTGAGGAGGGGAGTGACGGAGTTAGGAGTCTGTAAGACCAGGTAAAGGTGCAAATGGAGGTACTTACCATCACCCCTCCCCTCTCTCTCTTTCTTGATTCCAGTATGAATCAGGGATTTCAACCCCTTTTACTGAACTCCCTTGTACCTTACTAAGAGTGGCTTTGAGATCTTGTGAAAGATATGGCTTACCATGGAGAGAACATGCAGAGCCTGAGTATTTGGGCAGAAGATTTGGAACCACCAACTATTGGCATGTTCAGTAAAGGCTTGATGGTTGATCCTTTGGTTTTATAGACTCCCAGATTCCTTAGTTCTAGGTAGAGCCTGACTAGAGGAGCACCACAGTGGGCACCTATGCAGGGACCCCTGTAAATTATGGTGGCCAGGTTGGGATCTAGTTTGTTAAAGGGACTTCTCTCTTGAAGGACACAACATGATATTATGTTACTTAATTTGTAAAATGACTGATATGAGGTCAATGAGAAAAGTTTTGTTCATGCTATAGTCTTGTCTTCTTAAAATAAATGGGATCTTTCAGGGATGAATGCAAATACATATAAAAGTCTATCCCCTTTTTGGTCATTTTGTTTGTTTTGGTGCCACACCCAGCTGTGTTCAGAGATCTCTCCTGGCCAGACTCGGAGGGTCATATGGGGTGTGGGAAATTGAAGCTGGGTCAGCCACATGCAAGGGAAATACCCTACCACTGTACTCTCCCTCTCTAGCCCTTGAGCCCCTTTTTATGGACTATCATAGCTTCCAAATTCTTTAACCATGTTGACCCACAGATAAATTAGGGTTCTCCTAGATTAGAGTCTACCTCATGGTTTATTTTTCTCTCAGTTACTTTTATTTGTTGAGCTCAACTGCATGAAAGTGCTTAGGATCCTATGCTGAGGATCAGGAAGAGAAATGTTATAGAAAATTAGCAAAAGTCAAGGTAATCTGACTACAGGGCTTTGTTGGTGGCCCTCTTTCCCTTGTTCATTTGGTTAAATTCACACCATCAGGGATGGTTCATAGTCAGTGAATATAAACTGAGTAAGAATACAGTAACTGGTCAGCTGCTGGTCCTGTCCAGCTGCAAGAAGCGTCTGATCTAGGTCACTGTGCTTCACTCATCCTGTCTCCAATACCTCTTTTATGTAACTCAAGAAGGGCACGGGGGTGACTGAAATTGTAGTCTTAACACTGCCCTCGTGTTAAGCTGTGTGGTCCTAGAGAGCTTTCCTAACCTCTGTGTGCTGGTCTCTTTCTTTGTAATAAGGCAGCCCTTTCTACTCACAGAAATGTTTTGAGGATCTAATGAGACCAGGCAAGGCAAAGACTTCTAGGCTGTGCAAAGCCCGTTGAAATTTAAGAGATTATTATCACTGTGGTGTGAACTATTTATCATATCTCTTCCTAAGTGACAGCTCGGCAGGAGAGCAGCTTTGCCTTAAGGAGGGCAGAAAGATAATAGAAGAATTTAAAGGGGGATGGGTGCGGGGGAGACCAGGAATATGGGAAAGTGTGGATAATGGAGCGAGCTGTTACATAGGAAGTACAAGGTGGCTGCATTTCAAGATCTCCTAGGATTTATTATCAGGCTAGGTATATGCCACCAACTAGCTCAATATGTACATGACCTTTCAGATATGTTTTCTGCCTCTGGTTTCCCTCAGAAAATAAGGAGATAAAAACTCTTTAGCTCCCTTACTCACTACTTCTCTGTCCTTTTCTCTTACTGTGCCCTCCCACCTACTTCACTGTTCTATCCATACTGGTCTTATTTTCCCTGAAATTCACCCTAGTCTGAAAGCTTTTCATTTGTTGGGCGTGATCTTAGAAAGAAAGCTCTTTCCTCAATATTCATGTCTCACTTTCTATTTCCTGCCTTTAGTCAAAAGTCTCCTTTTCAGGGAGGCCTTTAATTGCTCCCTGACATTTCATATCAAATTCTGCTTCTCTAACTTGTATTTATCATTAGCACTTGTCACTGCCTAGCATTCAACACATTTTACTTTCTTAGCTTGTATGACATCTGTCACATCTGGATTTAGAATGTAAACTCACCAAGGGTAGAATTTTTTCTGTATTCCAGACTAGAAAAGTGCTTGGTTAATTGTGGGCACTCCATAAATATTGTAGGAGTGAATGAATGAATAAAAACACGGCTATGTGGACTTTGGAATTGCTCTTTTAAAATCTAGAAGTGGCCACCAGTGATACAACTTATCTTAATGCTAAATGCACTGCACTGTACTACACTGTCTTCCCGTTGTTCATCGATTTGCTTGAGCGGGCCCAGTAACGTCTCCATTGTGAGACTCCTTGTTACTGTGTTTGGCATATCGAATACATCACGGGTATCTTGCCAGGCTTTGCCATGCGGGCGAGATACTCTCAGTAGCTTGCCACGCTCTCCAAGAGGGATGGAGGAATTGAACCCGGGTTGGCCGGGTCAGCCGCGTGCAAGGCAAATGCCCTACCCACTAAATATCTATACAATCCCCAATTTAAATCATTGTTTTTTAATTTAGACTCTCACAAAAAATTTGCTTCTTGAATTTTGACCTAAGGCTGCTCACTAAAATGCACAGAAATCTAGGCTTCGCAGCACTCCAGGCTGAGGATACCCAGTTGAGGAGATAGAGCGATAGTATAGTGGGTGAGGTATTTGCTTTGAAAGTGGTCCATGAACTCAGAGCCAGAAGTAAGCTCTGAGCACAACCAGGAGTAGCCCTCCAACAGAACAAAAGATATCCAGCTAATGAGTCAAAGGCAATGTCCTGTCAGTTTAAGGTGGGTGAAGGTTTTCCTGGACCACTTCCTGAGAAGGTCGGTTCTATTTTGGAATGTGGTATCAAAGAGCTGGGACTGGACGCAGCTCAGACTAAACATGGAACAGATAGAGATGAGAATTTTGGCAGGGATGTGATCTAAGAAGGTTTCCTGTCACCTCTCAGAGGTGATGTGTACTTATTAGTATCCTAAAAGTTTTCTTCTCTTTCTCCTTCCTTCATTTCCTCCTCATTTCCTTCACCTTCTGGAAAGAAGGAGCATGGAACTATTTAGGAAATTCATTGTTCGGAGAAACTCTGTGGTATAGCTTCTTCTTTTTCTAAAACAACTTAAAGCTTTCTCTACCAAAACCTCATCTTTATAGAACTCATTAGTACCTGGACATTTAAATGACCTTAGTTAATGAAACATAGGGGACAAATTGCCCAAAAATTCTCTAAAGGTAGAGCTGAAATGCTTTCTGCATCTTATTGTGTGGAAAATATCACGAGAAATAGGTGATTTTTATAATATTCTTCTCCTTTTGTGTTTGTTTACAAGAGATATTGCAAGACTCAAGGAATCCTGTGGTTATATTGAGGATGGAAGAAAAGGAAGTAAAAAAAAAAGAAAAAACTACAACAAATAGAGAGCTCTTACAATGTTTGTTTTGTAATGCATTTGGGTTTTTTAGAAGGGTATGGGTATCCCCAAGTTTTCAGAAGGACTGGGGCTCTCCTAGCAATTCTTGGCCAACCAGGCCAGTGATTCAATGCATAGGCCCAAGGATGTTGTGTTCCTCAGGCTCTGCAGTGCCAGTGATTACCTGTGTCATCCTGGAGTTGTTCCAGAAGCCTTCAGGGCCATACTCAGCAACGCTTGATGGGCCATGTTGTGCCAAGAGTCAATTGGTTTTGTCTACATATGCTCTAAGCACTGTCAATTCTTCTGGCTCTGCAGTTTTGAGTCCTTTCTTTCCTAGGGGCTGGAGTGATAGCACGTGGCCAACCTGAATTCAATTCCTCCATCCCACTCAGAGAGCCAGGCAAGCTACTGAGAGTATCCCACTCACGTAGCAGAGCCTGGCAAACTCCCCGTGGTGTATTTGATATGCCAAAAAACAGTAACAACAAGTCTCACAATGGAGACGTTACTGGTGCCCGCTTGAGCAAATCGATGAACAATGGGAGGACAGTGCTACAGTACAGTGCTTCTTTCCTAGAACAGACATCCCAGGGGCTGTGGATGTTGGGGCTAGTACATGATTTTGAAGCACTTAGATTATGTCTGATGTCTGCAATAAGGTTTAGAAGACTTTTAGAGATATTTTCCTATTGATACTCTTTAAAGTGGCCACTGGGAAACTAGACGATGGTATCTGGGATCCTGGGAAGTCCAGAACATCATGTTCAGTAAACCTTTCTCCTTTGATCCAAGACTAAGCTCATTTCATGTTTTGAGTTCAACTCTTTGTAAGAAATTGAAAGGGTTTTATAATATATTTAGTTATGACCTAATCCAGAGGAAAATACAATCAAAACCTACTTCTATCTTGTTCCTTTCTTTATTTTGTCTTGTCTAGCTCTCCATGTTTTCCTCGTGTCTTCCCTCATCTTGCTCTGTGAATTTCTTCTATAATCATTTCCTTTTCTATCTTCTGTTTCTAATTTTCTTTTTCCACATTTTATCTCAACCAAGAGCCCATAGTATTGATGGGGGCGGGGGTGGGCAGTGTGTGATTGCTTTGGTTGCTTTTGGACTTTGCTGCAGAGAGAATGGATTTGGCTAACAGAAAGAGTAATTGGCTCTACACTCAGGGATTATTCTTGGTAGGGATCAGAGGACCACATGGAGTGCTGAGGATCAAACTCAGGATAGCTACATGCAAGGTAGGTACCTTACCCACTGAACTATCTATCTGGCCTTATACCTGATCATTCTTCACTACTGCTTTTTCTTCCGTGCTCCTGGCGGCTGGAGCCAGTCTTCTACTCTGTGGTGGTGGTGGAGATTCATGTTGCCAGCTCTCTTGAAGTCAGAGGAGTAATTTTGGAAAATGAGTTGGAGAAATGATTGCTGAAACTCTACAAGGAGAAATTTTTATTGTTTTGGAGAAACGGATGAAAGGAAAGACTGCTATTGTTTCTGAATTTGGCTATGCCAGCATATGGTATCTGAAACTGCCAAAGCAAACTTGCTCTGAGTTTCAGAATTCAGAGATGCAGAGACTCAGAGATTGATAGATTCAGAGATAACCAGTCTAAAGTGGGTGGACAGAAATATGGAAAGGTCCTTGAGACCAGTGAGTTGTCTCTCCAAGTTTGCAGCTCTTTATGAAATTGGTCTCATCAAAGTCATTCTTGGCTGGAGTTCCTGTTTATTGCAGTCAAAGAGGTTTTGAGGAGAACCAGCAAGTACAACTTCACACTTGGGCATGTCCTGTTCTTCTACTTCATTTCTTTAATGGACTTACATTTTTCAAAGATGGACTATTATATTTTATGCAAACTACAAAACTTCCCATATATTTGCCTTATATCTTCAATTTCCCTTGTTATCTGGAAGCTGAGTCCATTACCCGTTTATGTCTTCACAGACTTTTACTAATAAAATATACTTTGTGACCCTAAATATTGTGACTGTAGCATGGAATAAAAAAATCGATTTCAGTGGTCTTTTTCCTATTTCTCATGAATGCTATATGGTGCTGATGGAAAAAAGAGTGTCACTTCCGCTAGATTTGTAGCCCATTGCTGTGCTATAGTGTAGAAGGGCTTTCTTCTTTCATTCCCTCTCCTATTTGTTCCTCAGAAACAAGGCTTAAAGTTTTCCCAAATTTAACACATAGAACCTTCTAGTGAAATAATTCTTAGTGCCATGTCTATCCCCATTGTAGCCTCTGTATGTGACAAAATAAAAATTGTTTTTTCATCTGTGTAAGGGTTTCTTTCTCTCATTACCTGCAAATAGAACTTTCCTGTTTGGCATGGTTTACTTATGTGGGGATCTGAGATGCTCATTTCTGCCCTTCCTCATATCTATGAATGATAATAACATTACCAAACCCAAGAATAACTTTTTAAACAACACCAAATGGGAATGCTTATTTCTGAATAGCAGGAGAAACCTGTACCTGATTTTTCTTCTTTTACTTTTTAATTTGGACTGGAATGATAGCACAGTGGGTAGGGCGTTTGCCTTGCACACAGCCGACCCAGGTTCGATTCCTCAGTTCCTCTTGGAGAGCTATCCCACACGCAGGCAGAACCTGGCAAACTCCTGGTGGCATATTCGATATGCCAAAAACAGTAACAAATCTCACAATGGAAACATTACTGGTGCCCACTCGAGCAAATCGATGAACAACGGGGGGACAGTGCTACAGTGCTGCTTTTGAATTTCATTTCCTAAAATCTCTGGATTTACAACTCAATCTCTCCAATATGAAACTAATAAGATGGAACCTACCTTATCTCACTGCTCTTGGGTTCATGATTGAGACTCCAACGTGCCGACCAGGAAGGAACTAAGGGAGTTTATGGTGGGTGTAAGAAAGAGGAAACAGACAGAGAGAGGCCTAGCTGAGATTAGGAAAACCCAGTTTTGGCATCCATTTGGTTTGCACCAGGATTGTCAAATGACTTGTCCATTCTGAGAGATAGGAGCCTTGGGTGAATCAGTCTTCACATTTTGATCATTTCTGGTGGCATGGATACTTGAAGACATCTCTACTAGATATCACTGGTTATCACGGTATCTGAGATTTGAAACATCTCACATTTTCCTTTTTATTCATTTCATTCCCTTTTGTCTTTTCATCTGGCTCTATTTTGGGAGCAAAGCACCCCCATAGGAAGGCCACAAAGGGATTATCCCTGTGTAATTGCTCTTTAATGCTGAGAGTTATTGATACTTTGGATTCCAGTTGTTTTTATTCAAATATGGAAACGCAGGAAGTGTTTCCTTAAGTCTTTCCTAAAGACTTAAAACTATTGATTTTAGCTCTTCCTAGGTATTTACTAATTTACATAAAGTCTTACCTCTTACCAGGAAGTGCTAAGAGAGAGGATTGTGGTGCTTATCTTCAGAGCTTCTCCTAGTACTTAATATTTGACTCTGAATATGTTCTTGGAAACACTGTCTAGTAAATTAAGGTGCCATCAGCATTTGGAAAAGAATTAATGCTACATCTTATTTTTAATTTAGTTGCTACTTATTTTTCAGTCAAAAGCCAGAAAAACCTTGCAGCTGCTTATAAAGAATGACTCACTCAGATGGAGAACAGTCCAGCAGCATGACAAACTTCTATGTGGATCTGGAGCGAATGCTGATTTAAAACCCATGTTCTAACCCAGCCTTCTCTAATAGGATGTAGCATGAGCCACAAACGAGACCTGCACAAGTAGTTTTCATTTTTGTAATAGTCACATTCAAAAATTTAAAGATAAATAGGTGAAATTAATTTTCAATATGTTTATTCCAATATGTCAAAAATAGTTTTTTCAATATATACTCAGTATAAGAATTACTAATGAGAAAGTGTATGTCCTACCAACCCCTGCTTTGAAATTGGTATATACTTACACATATGGTCAGCCTGAATGGAGGCATGCCATATTTCTAGTGCTCCCTAGCCATATGTGACCAGAGGATAATGTGTAATATAGCACAGCTCTTGACTCTTTACAAGAACAATTCTTCTATTTTTTTTTTTTTTACTCAATGATCACAATAGATCAAGGTACTAGTGTCAAGTTATAAAGGCAGAGATGACTGATTTTTCTTCTGATAAGAACCTCCCTGGTAAAGTATTTAGAACCAAATTTTAAAAAATTTGCAATAGAAGGAGAGGGAGGGATTGAATTTGGCATGTAAGAATATAGAGGAGAAGCGAAGTTTTGTGGGTTGGACATAGGGCTTGTGAGGGTTTTCAATATGTATTTTTAACATAAAGATTATCCAGATGTGGTCATTTATGAAAACATATATGAGGAGTATAGCTATGTGTGAGGGTCCATCTGGCAAAGTGGAATGAGTCCTAAATCAAGGATCAGAAGGATTGGGAACTCTTTCAGGAAGGAGAAAAGCATACTAACATTTACTCATATCGTAAGGCACTTAGTACCCATTTTCATACCCACTACTTACAGTATGTGACAGTTATGCATTGCTACTATCTCCAGTTTACAAAAGACCGAGCATACATAAATGGAAGACTGATTTATCAGAGTCAGAATAAAATCTTCGCTCTTATTTCAAGGCTTCTGTGCTCTTAGTCTAATTCACTATTATGTCACATAGTAATTTGTACCTCCCATCCACTAGGGTTCAACTAAGGAATCAGAACTAGTCATACACATACTCTGGTATTTGTCACAGGAATTACACAATTATAATGGGGACTGGTAAAACAGTCTCTGTAAAATATTTCTACATCTTTGTTTTGGTTTGGGGGCCATAACCAGTGGTGCTCAGGGCTTACTTACTGGCTCTGCACTCAGGGATCACTCCTGATGGGCTTAGGGGACTATATAAAGGGTGCCGGGAATCAAACCTAGGTCAGCCATAATACAAGACCAATACCCTACCCTCTGTACTATCACTCTAGCCCCAAAATGTTTCTATATCTGGGGATGGATCTTGAAGTCTGGACAGACAGTCATAAAGGGAGAAGATTTATGATGGAAACCTTAGAGATGGAACAACCACAAGGACAAATAGAGCCTGTTTCCTCTCTTTGCTTTTGGTGATAACAGGGTTCTATAGAAGCATCTGAGGCCCTTTGTCACTTTGCTAAATGCTAACACCGGGCTCAGGAGTCAGAGAACCTGGAGGACCAAGGGGGAGGGGTAAGAAATGCAAGCTCACTTGCTGCCCACACAGGGAGTTGAATTAGCAAATCAGCAGCAAAGTGAGCGAGTGATAAGGGAGCTGCTGTTCCCCTTCTGCTCTTCTGTTTTCCAAAAGAGTCTTCCCTGTGATCCACCTTGATGGGAACTGTAAGAAAGGGGATTCTGGAAAATGTATTTAAGTCAGTGCAAGTTGACAGATTACAAAGGCATCATAACAAATGTTTGTAGAATAAATGAAGTCAGAATATTCAATCCCTAAACCTATAAAGGAGCAGACTCACATAGCACATTAGATCTTCATTTCCTTGTCTATAAAACTCTATGAATAACCCATCTCTTTCCTGTATAAGACATTAAGAAGAGTCAGGGAAGATAATTTGAACAAAATTACTTTGAAAATTATAAAGGAAAAGAAACAAATGTCGTATAGTATTGCATTGTTTTAATCACTGTTATAATACTCTATCTTCTTAAACCACCATATGAAGTTAATAGTACCTGCATGATATGCCAAGAAGATTAAATTATATGTATATAAAAGTATGTGGGAAAACAGTCAGCTGTCCCATGAATATTTTTCAAAGGCAAGCATTGTCATGACTCAGATACATTTGTACATCATATTTTAGTTGTGGGATAAAGGGTTTAAAGGGACAAGTGTGTAACTGGAACCATTGGTGACCCTATGAGCTGAAGAGCAGTGGCCATTCCTTAAATGGGAGTTGTGTGCAGTGGATGAGGTATCTGTCTTATAAATGTGGGCTTGCATTTCATAGCAGCCAAACTTGCTCAACAAAATGAAGAAATCCCTGCGAAAATTCTTGGTGAAGATGGCATAGAGAAAGGGGTTGGCACAAGAGTTGATGGGGTAGAACAGGACCAAGAGGATCTTTGACTTAGACACGGTGATGAGGGGCACCTTGAGGGAAGCAGAGATGGCAAAGAAGGAGATGGGCGCCATGCAGAGGAAGTCCGTAAAGATGAGCATGGCCATACGCTTGGCGATCTTGGTGTCGCTAGAGGAAGACACAATATTGGGGTTCCTCACCGTGAGGTAGATGTGGGTATAGCAGCCACAGATGATAACAAAGGCCAAGACATTGAGCACAAGGAGGGACATGACGTAGAGTTGTGACATGGAGCTGTCGATGTCCATGGGCAGACAGATGCTCACCTTCATGTAGCTGCTGATGCCGACGATGGGAAGGAGAGCAGCTGCAAAAGCAAAGATCCACCCAACCAGCATGACGCTGGCAGCATGGCGGAGCTGCACCTTGCAGTCGAGCTGCATGGCATGGGTTATGGTATGCCACCTTTCCAGAGTGATGGCTGTCAGCGTGTACACAGAGAGCTCACTGGCAAAAACCGTGAAAAAGCCAGCGGCATCACAGCCTGCTCCAGTTTGCCAGTCAATGGCGTAGTTGTGATACTGACTCTTGGTGTGGATATCCACAGATGCTATGAGCAACAGGTAAATTCCAATGCAGAAATCAGCAAAGGCCAGGTTGCACATAAGGAACCGAGGCACCGTGAGTTTGTACTGACTGGTAATCAATATCACTAATACTACAATGTTCCCTGTGATGGCCAGGATGCTAATGAACCATATCAGGACTCTGAGAATATCATACCCCATGATGTCTTCGCATGGGTTGAATGCATCTGGCTCAGGAGAGCACGTCACATCAACAATTTCATTGCACAAACCATAGTCAAAGTCACCATCCATCGTGTCAAATCCTTTGATGTAACTGGACTCTTCATCTTCAGCCCAGTAAACTCTGTGACCACTTGCCTGAGTCTCATCAACATCTTGCTTTAAAATTGATTTGTTGCAAATTGGATGAAGTTCAGAGCTGGAAAAAATATGAAAAGGAATATGATCAACATCCTGCGTCTGGAATGGTACATAGATCACTTTCTGCACACACTGATGGGATTTCTTCCTGAACCTTTTTCTCTTCTTCTAACAGTTTGTCTGCCTTTGAGGCCAAGATCAAGGGTTAATGCTGCTTACTGTAAATGAACAGAACAAGTCATGTATATTCGTTCCTAGAGTTGGATGGGCCACGAGGGAAACCATCTGGCCACAACCTGAATGTGGGGAGGAAGGCGCCTGAGACTAGCTTGGTCTTGCTATTAAGTGCAAATAATTTACAGGCCTGGTATCAACTCTGCCTTTCACCCCTCCCACCCCCACCCCACCTCCATTCAATGATGTCTTAGTATGCTAGACTAGGACACATCCTCCTTTCAACACTTTACACACTCAACTGCAAGATCTGGACCATTTCTGACTCAAATGAGAATTTTATTTGCTGCCTTTATCTTTTAGCAGCTTACATTAGTTAGTTATTCCCAGTCAGCTCCATTCTCTGCCTCTTTGATACTTGAACTACTGGATACCAGCTGATTTCCCCCAAAGGATCCTAGTGTTTGTTATCTCATTCCCTGGGGCTACCACAGGTCTCTGACTTGCATTTGTCTGTGATATAAGCCTGATTCACTTAAATAGTTTCCTCTTGAGTGTCTGAAAGAGCGTCAGAGTGTCTGAAAGAAAGAGTGAATGCAGGTCGAGATGAAGCCTAATTGCGATGAAGATTGTTGCTCATCTTTCAGGAACCCTGTTTCTTTTTGAACACACTTTCTAAAATATTTTTTTTGCTACACCCAACAGTTCCTGGGGCTTACTCCTGGCTCTGCACTCAGGGATCACTCCTGATGGACTTAGGGAACCATATGGGGTGCTGGGGACCAAACCTGGGTTGACATGTTTAAGGCAAACAGCCCACCTTCCATACTATCACTCCAAGCCATTGGATTCACTGTTATGTCTTGATTTTCCCTTTAGACTCAAATTTGAAAGAAGTATGGCCAACAGAACAGAGGCATATTCAGAAGAGATTAGAATGCAGGCTGGAATATGTACAGTATGTAGGACTCTTGCTTTGCAAGAGGTCAACCCAAGTTTGGTCCCTAACATCCCATGTGGTCCCCCAAGACTGTCAGGGGTGATTCCTAAGTGCAGAGTTAGGAGTAACCCCTGAGCATTGGTTGATTGCCTAGTGTGGCCCCAGAACAAAACCAAAACAAAAAATGAAGAGATTTGAATGAAAGGAAATTATAATTATTCTACATAGACAGCTGAGTAATACATGGAGGGACAGAAAAAGTAGCAGTTCTGTTTTGAAGCCATAGCTTGGAGAGGCTCTATAATGAACACTTTGGGGGATGGAAATCAAGTTTAGTTTGATTTAGTCAGAGTTCTCACAAGGAAGGTGAGCTAAGCTTAGTGAGGAGCATAGGCTTAGAGGTGACAAGCAAAGTAATCTGTGATCTGTAGTCTATGTCCCAACTCCTGCAATCTGTCATTGAGTTAGTAGAGGCCCAGCTTAAACCTGCTGCCTTCAGACTGCAGTGTGGTTCATGGGAACGGATTCAATTTAGGCATCTAGAGGGAGCCCCTTCCTGGGACTCCTTTCCTGCTCTTAGACAATTCTTATTGTTGATATTGCTTCCAAAATATTTTCTCCTCTTTGTGTGGTGGCAGGGATTAAAGCCAGAGCCTCATATAAGAGAGGCGAGTGCTCTACCATGGAGTTATACCTCTGGCATTGTTGGCTTGTGTTAAATATTGGTATTCCACTTCTCAAAACAACAGCGAGCCAAATGATATGAAAGAGGAAAAGATGAGCAATAATTCTCTGAGAAAAGAAGAGAAATAAAAATGGAAACCAAAAAGAATATAGGCCTGGCAGAATGGTACATAAAGAGTTTGGAGGCCAGTTTAGCATTGCCTTAAAAAGTGGTATTTTTGGTCCAGACTGAACCAATCAATGAATAGGGCTTTAAAACACGCGTGACATATGCTTTGAGATATACTAGAGGGTCCGCATCTGAGATTTCCGGTATTAAATTTAGTTACTATGTAGGTACTTAGAAATATATGCAAAGATACATCAGTTTTTAAAAATCTATCTGAGAAAAATTAGAGAATAAAACAAGCAAATTTGTAATATAAGTTGAGTATAAACTTACATCAAGGCAATAGATCCTTTAATGACATTTGAGGATCTGGGCCAATAAAGACTTTGGAAACAGTTCAGGAGTTTCATTGGCCAAAACCTCTGTTACAAGGGCTCAACCTTTATGCTTTTGTATTATTTCAAATGTGAATTGGAAGAAAATATTTTATAATATAACATTAATTATCATTATATAATAATGATATAATTTTATCATAATATAACATTAATCAAATTTCATTACCAAACCATACCTATAAATTATAAGTTAACATGATTTTTAAAAATAAGCCATGCATTTATCTTCTGAATAGTATGACTATTGTATTGTGTATATGTGAATATTTTTAAATATAAAATTCAACATCTGACCTGCAATTTCTGTTACTCCATTTTGTCATGTTTTCTGAGGGGCAGAGGTTGTGGATACCTGATGAACACTGAGGGCTTTAACATTAATTAAAGATTAACTAATCCTTCAGAGGATTCAGAGCAGGTGAGAGCTGGATAAAGTGGAGGGATCAGGGGAAACTCCAAACCATAGAATAATGTAAGACATACCTGGAGATTTCTGCATGAGGGAGACCTGATGCTCTCTGTGCTGTACCAGTGGGTGACAAGATCAGAGAGGTATGAGCAAAAGAGTAAGATGAGGTATTCCTAGGGCCAGAGTAAGACAGGGTACTCCAAGGGTCACAATAAAACGAGGTACTCTTAGGGTCACAGTAAGATGAGGTACTTCTAGGGTCACAGTAAGATGAGTTACTCCTGTGGTCTCTTGGCTGTGCCAGGCCAGACAGCAAACCATGTGCACCTCCTACAGTAATCATATTTCTGTAGAGATTTTCCCAGAGGGAAGTTCATTTCTAGAGGTTTGGTGGCAAAGTGGCTTATCTTGTTCTGGCTACAGAATGATTCTTACTGGGAATGTAAAAGAGGTAAGCTTTATGTCTCAGCTCAGTCCTTAAAAGACACTCCTTGACTCATGCTCTTGAGGAGGGCTGAATTCTAGCTAGTTTCCAAGTGATCTATGCTAATTCTGAAACATAGTCCTCTTTTTGAAAATCCTGGGTCTGAGTGTAGATGCCAACTAACTTTGGAGATATTTTAGGCTTTGAACTATTTTATTTTTGAGCGGGGGATATGTTAGTGGGCAGATTAGCGGCTGAATAATAGAAGGGACTGTTTGAATAATGAACTAGTGCAAGAAGCTGCCTTGGTGCTGGGCGTCCTATGATTGCAACTGCACAACAGAGATA
This sequence comes from Sorex fumeus, assembly GCF_029834395.1. Taxonomy (NCBI): domain Eukaryota; kingdom Metazoa; phylum Chordata; class Mammalia; order Eulipotyphla; family Soricidae; genus Sorex; species Sorex fumeus. The sequence goes on along the minus strand of NW_026606060.1, from coordinate 2,844,117 downwards.
GCATGAGTGAGTTCTGGGAGTGGCGGGGGCGGGGTGGTGGTGAGGGTGAGAAAACCCGAGAATTCTACATCTACAATAAGTGATTATTTTCAATAGATTGTTTCCTTTTGGGAGACTGGCTCCTAACTAGTGCTCACTGGGTGAGGGGTCCCTTCAAAAAATTCTCAGAAAACTGGGTGGGAAGTTCAACTTAGGGGCCTAAAGACTTGGTACTGCTTTGGCTTTGTGGTGCCAGATAGGACCCAAAGTGTTACTGCAGTGGTGCTGGGGGCTGAACTTTGATCAGCCATATGCAATGCAGTCACCTTTAACCTTGTATGATCTGTTTGGCCCGACTTCAACTCTTCAATCAGTTATCTACTGGGACTTAGTTCTATTTGAATTTCATTTTTACTTTGGACTTTCTGAAGGGTTATTGACTTTGAATGACCAAGTACATATATGTCCCAGACTCTGATCTCTCTGTGTTGTGCTCAGATTCTCACGTAGGTTAGAGACACTGAAGTTGTCAGGATATGCTGTGACTGTGTCAAGTGTCTGGGATGGCATTTGTACTTTGCTCCAAAGTTGATATCAGGTTTTGGGACATTAGGGGATGTAGAGTTTGAGACTTGATGAGAGTTTGAGATTTGATGAGCAAATCCATATTGGTACAAAGAACAAAAAGTACTTATAATCATCAGCTATGTGTCAGGCACATGTTTGGTGTTTTTAGTGCTCTTATATTTAATATTTTTAGGTGTTCTGCCACACAGGCAGGTTTCTCCTATGTGCCTATGTTTAAAGAAATTAGAGGACTCCAACCGTTTATCCTTCTGCACAAAACTGTATCTGTGATGTAGAATATCCCAAGGAACTCGCTGCCACAGATAAGCAGGAACTATGGAGTAAGTCTAAGCTAGTCTTAGGGAAACACCTAACCAGGGTTCATAGGATGAACATGGGAAAACTCACATTTGCCGCCTCCAATTTGCAAAGGCACAGCAGTGGCTGGGATAGGTGAGGCTAGCCTCCATGAGAGAGACCAACTTTTCCATACTTGGAAGCTTTTTTAAGTTGTATGTCGACCTGGCCCGTAGCTTCTTAAGATTTTCTAAGCCATAACTAGGCAGGGAATGTATCCTGGTTCTAGAAATATCTCTGTGAGGAAAAAAGGTAAAAATAACTTGATTGTTATAAGTCTCAAATTTTCTTCTCAGATAACACAGCAGATCTACTAGTGATGTGTATAGGTGAGGAGGGAGATTCCAATTAATTCAACACATCCAGACCTGACCAATGTGTGTCTAACGGACATTTGCATGAGTGGGAAAATGGCCCCTGTGTTTGTGGAAGGAGGATTTATTTAACTGGTCACTCTTTTTCTGGGATAGACTCATATTCTGTCTCATATGGGGTTTAGCTGTAGACATCACCCCTTGTATGGTCAATTTGTATCCTATAAAGGACATGAGAATTGGGGATTGAGATTATTTCTTCCCAATTTATTAGGTATGTGGTGTTAGTCTAATTATGTTACTTCTCCATGTCTCAATTTCCTCAGGTGAAAAAGAGGAACGATGATAATCATACCTTCCAATGAAAATTAAATGAGTTAATGTAAATGAAACATTCCCTGTCAATAAATAACACTTAGTGACTTGCAGCTATTATTAGTGAATATAAAACAAGTACACACATCATACACAAACAGTTGTTCTAGCTGTTTTGAAGAGCCAATATCTGGGTGAACTAGAAGAAGTCTATGTGAGTCAGCCAAAAAGGACAATTGAACCATATCAAGTACTGTGATATGATCTCTGATAGCACTATTGACATTTGAAAATCTCAAAACAACCAAAAACAGATGATGGGAGCAAGCAGATGGGAACCGGTTTAAGCACTAACTTAGACATCTTGGGACCACCAGCTGGGCCTCGATCTGGTAGCAACAAGTGTTGATCAGGATAAATTCATTTTAGGATCTTAGGGTGCTTAGCTAGATCCTTGGGTATACTTGCTGAAGATGACTTTGATGTCTGACGTTTCTATAATTCAAAGAAGAGGGATTGTATATTGATAGAAGTTGGGATATAAAAAATGTTATCCCCCATGTTCTTATAGTGTACCAAAGTTACATTCTCAAAACTCTGTTTTTATTGTCTTCCTTATTGCTCAAAAAATGACAATGTTATGGTCCAAGAAAGTTCACCTTCACCACTGTACTAGACTCTTTTCCATTTGCCAATAAACATTCTGATTCCACTTGTTCATACTGATTTCTTATCTTACAATCTAATCAAGTTCCCAGCTTCTAGAGAAATAATGCCCATTGAGGCCATATCTTAGTTCTAAACTGACTTTTCAATCACTTTTTGTACATAACACATTTTCCCTGAATTCCTGTCATTATGTTATCTTTAGTTTCTTCCGACATCTTTTTTGACTTCTTTTTGATATTGTTTCTCTTTCTTGAAAATTTCCCCAGTCTACACCCGTGTTTGACTGTGCATAATTTGGTGTTCTTACTGCCGTCCTTGGTTTCAGGTAGCAGAAATGTGCTGATGGCGTCTTCCAGAGCTGAAGTCATCAGTTGCTTACAATTTTGATTACTTAAAAAAAGTATCAACACTAAATTTATCTCTTTTTGTTAGATACTTTCCTCTTTTTTTTATCTCAGCAAATGAGTTGTCTACTTTCTGCTGTTGTCCAAGATAGAAACTTGGGAGCTATTTTTGAGCCCTGCATTTTCCTCCTTGGTCATCAATTCTTTTGTCTTGGCAAGTCTATCTTTCTCAAAGACAATCTACTCCTCTGTCACATATTTTGTAAGATTACCATAATATTTGCCTAGAAAGATGCAATAGGTCTCATAAATATTATGGCCACCATTGTGTTAGGGTTCTTCAGAGAAATGGAGTCAATACACACACACATACACACACACAGGAAATCATAGAATTTAGTTTATGAGATTGTGGAGAGTACAATTTTCATAACTAATGTGCTAAATAATATTGTATTTGCTAGTGAGAGAACTAGGAAAACTAGAAATATATTGTAATGAGTCTGAAGGTTTGATTAAGAACTGTGGAGGCCATTGGAGTAAGCACCAAACCCAAAGGCCCAAGAATCAGAAACTCTTGTTTCTGTGTAGAGAAGATAAATGTGCCACCCAAAGAAGAAAGGAAACAAATGTGTCTTCCTCTAATACCATTTGTTCTCTCAAGGGATTGGATCATGCCCATGTGGGCCCATATTGGAGAGGGAGAATCCTTTACTCAGCCTACTGATTCAAATGGAAAACTAGAAATAGCAGCTAACAGCTTTCGGGGTATCCCTGAGCCCATTGCAGTTGACATATACAACTACCCATCATGACTAATGACCTTTTTCCACTGCAATGTTTCTACTGCAGAATGGTTAAGATTTGAAAAATGCCTAATAGACTTGGATTTGCTGCTTGAAATGTCAATAACTCTCCACTGCACTTCCAATGAAGTACAAAGAATGGGATATAATGTGCAGATGGTTTTTTTCTTGCCTCGTTTGTTTCTTTCCCTGTAGATGTAGGGATTCCTCTGCGTGTTCTGTTTCCAGTCAACTTTCATCAGTTGTATTCAGCAAGCATACTTGGTAGGAGATTGGAGGGTGGAGGAAGAACAAAGTTAGGGCATTTCTCGTATTCCTTCTACCTCAAGAGCTCTCTGATTAGTGCTCGCTCACTGAACAGATATGCTGAGACTACATCATCTCTCAGTTTGCCCAGTTTCTACACTCTAGTAAAAACACTTATTCCCTTGTTCTCAAGTCCCAGAATCAAAAGTGCTAACCAGCCATTTCTACTCTTGGGATTGCTGGTCTCTGTTGATATTTATGAAAATTTACATTTTCAGAGCTGTAACTTTTATGTAATAGATATGTGTGTGTGTGTGTGTGTGTGTGTGTGTGTGTGTGTGTGTCTCCAAATCTATGGGATATTGGTTCAGGGTTTAACTCTAAGGATGCTAAAATCTCATAAAATGGTATAGCAATTGAATATAATGTTTACTTGCATATTCTATCTACAAGTTGTTTCCAATGCAATGTAAATGCTAGATATGGGGTCTGGAGAACAGCTGCAGTGATACTGAGCCAGGCTTGGCTGTACAGGCCTAAAGATTCCATGTTTGGGCCAGTAATGCAGTGCTTCTCAGGCCCAGTACTGTTGGGGGACCACCAGGCCAAACCTGGAGGCGCTTTGGGAGCCATGCAGTATATGGAGATCAAATGGAGTTCATGCTGGGTAAGTGTGTCAGTCCGTGTTTGGAAACCACGGTTGCGTGAACCCACATATGTGAAGCCTCAGATCTGAAGGGTTAACTGCACTGTTGTTCTCATAGTCGTATACATACCCACATTCTTATTGCTCTATTTCTATTGACAGTGTCAAAACCTCCAACTCTGATTTTGGATCTATACACTGCTTTTTTGTTAATGTTTTCTTTGTACATTTTTTATGATTTGTTTAGATTTGCACAAATTTAGGATTTTTATATCTTCCTGGTGAATTTTTAATATTTAGTAGTATTAAATATTTAGAAGAAAAAGTCTCCTAAACCCTTGGATGTTTCTTTCTTGTTATTTTTCTCCCTGACCTCCAACTATTGGAGAACTAATGAACTCAGTACCTAGACTTATTTCCTCTAGTTTTACTTTTTCTGAAATGAGCTAAACCAGTCTTTTGAATATTTGTTTTGGGGATTCAGAGTTTACTCTCGGCTCTGTGCTCAGGCATCAAAGTTGGACATGTTTAGGGGACCACATGCAGTGCTCGGGATTGAACCTGGGTTAACTACATGTAAGACAATCATCCAGTATCTACTGGACTGTCTCTCCAACACACAGTCTATGACTTGGCATCATTTATAAGCTTTTGGTCCTCAGTTTTATCTTTAGGTTGCTCCTCCACTGGGACTTCAGACTTTTTTGTTTAATTTCCTTGTTATAATCTCTGTTTGAGTATCTTAAGCAGGTAAAGCTTTAGATGTTAGCAGATGAACTCTGGGTGATACCTACCCATGTCCCTATCTGTTCATTTTCTGCCTTCCAAGTCATTCTTGCAAAAATCTTTGAAGTCATTTACAACTCTTCTCTCTCAATCAACTTTCTACTTACATGAAATACATAATAAAGACATGTTTGAACCACACCTGGTGGTGCTCAGGTATCACTCCTAGTGGTTCTTGGAGGACCATATGAGATGCCAGGGATCAAACTCACGTTGCAAGGAAAGCACCCTACCTGCTGTTCTATTCTCTACCCCCCAGAAACATGAAATTTAATCACATTTTATGACTTTTCTCACTATCACTATTTGGCAAAACTTTTGGTGTTCTAAGGAATTTTTATTAACTTGACCTATGTTATAATTTCTCAGAGATGGGGTACCTGGAGACTGATCCAGGACATTTTGTCCCTGTGGTGAGTCTCACTTCCATGCTACTGAATAATATGCACATTCTGTCCTGATCTCCACTTTGTATATCTGTTGTCTCAGAATGTTTCAATGTCTTTCTCTGTCCTAGCAAGTTGCTGGTTGCTCTTCAAGCAACTGATCAATTCCACTACTAACACACTAAGGTCTCTGCAACCAAATTCTTATTTATTTAACTAATACTTATTCATGGTCCTCTTTTTAGTGGGGGAAAGCCAGGGTATCTTCTAGGTATTGTTCAGGAGGCTGGAGAGCCCTCTCGGTGATTCACCGGCCAATGGAGCCAGTGGTTCTACGTAAAGGTGCAGTGCTTCTTGGGCCCCAGGGAGCTGGGTATTCCCAGGGCCAGTTCAGCAGTTCCCTGGAGCCCCCAGATCCTGGTCCAAGTGGTGCCAGAGGTTGAACTGAGGCTGGTCCCCACATAGCACATGCCTAACCTCGGTGCTGTCTCTCTAGTCCCTTGGGTTCCTTTTGTATTTCGGATGTGAAAGGGGGTAAAGACTGCTTGTTTTCCCTGAAGCAGTTTAAGGCTCCTTTGAAAATGTTTTGAATTGGGAGCAGGTTCAAGCAGATTGGGCTGGAGCAATAGGACAGCAGGTCAGACACTGTGCACATGCCTCACCCATGTTCAATCTTCCGCTCCCCTTATGGTCCCCTGGGGCCACCTTGAGTGATCTCTGAGCCAGGAATAGAGGCAGGCTAACCATTTATTCCCTGCCACATCATTATCATCTTTTTCAAAGTGGAAGCCATGCAAAACTGAAGGTTTTCTTTTTTGTTTCTTGGTTCTTTCTTTTTCCCCCTTCTGTTCTGGGACTTGAACCCAGGGCTTATACATGCAAGACAAGTGCTCTACCGCTGGACCACACCCCTGATCTGAGACTATTGTTCCATAATTTTGTTTTCTCCCTCACTGCCTTTAGAATATTAAAACATCATATCACTTGAAGATTTCTGAAAATAAATGCATATATTCCATCCATCCATACTTTAGCTCATATACTCTGTGATAGTTTGAGGATAACTATAAGTTAGGTTTTTGTTTGTTTGTTTGTTTTTCCAGTACCAGGGATTAAACTCAGTGCCTCACTCAGTTTCCCAAAGTGGGAAATACTGTCTCCTAGGGGGCGCTGGAATGATGGGGGTGGGACGGGGTGGTACTGGTTTGAGGGAAAACAGAGGGGAGGGGTCCTTTCTGTTTGTTTCCTTATAACAGGTAGAGTTCTGGGGCCAGGAGAAACTCTGATTTACTTTTTTTCCATAAAGGGGATCATCACTGTCACTGTCACTGTCCTCCCATTGTTCATCGATTCGATTTGCTCAAGCGGGCCCAGTAACATTGTGAGACTTGTTACTGTGTTTGGCATATCGAATACGTCACGGGTAGCTTGCCAGGCTTTGCCGTGCGGGCAAGTAGCTTGCCAGGTTCTCTGAGAGGGGCGGAGGAATCGAACTCTGGTCAACTGGGATGATGATAGGCGAAATAAGCTTGGGACTCTCTAGTGCCAATGCAAAGCAAGTGCTCCAGCACTGAGCAGTACCTGTCATCTTGGAACTTTTATTCTCTTCCCATTTAGGGCCCGTTTGTCTCTCCCTGGACCCAGGTTTAATGTGCTCTTTGGAGACTATAGTCATGTACAATGTGTTTGTATGTTGGTTCTGGCCCTTTAAGAGACAGATTCTGTTTTGGTCTTCTAGAGCTCAAAGCTGCATGAAAGAGTTAAAGGCCAGGAGTGAAAGCCTTGTGCAAAGGTGTTGGAGGATGAGGTGCTGTGTATACCGGGGTGGGGACGGGGAGTGTGGGATGTGGCCAGGGCACTTGCAGAGGAGCACGGATGTGCATGTCAAAGGGACAGCTTGAGTGTAGTTCCCTTTCTAAAACTCCAAAATGTGAGAAAGTGAGTGCCAGGATTCTTTGAAGCGAAGCTTTAGGAAGATTTATGTGGCCATGGAGGACCCAAACAGACCCCATTGAATGATTTGATCTCATCGTCTCCATCCTTTCAAATTGTAGAGGGTTTTTTCCCCCTTAAAAGAGTGCAACAGCAATATATTCTGTATTATTTCTGCCTCCCTCACTACTTACTCGTTTGCTTTATATACCAGTTCTTTGTATTTGCATTTTATCTCTCTTTGAGAGCAGACTGCTCCTTGCATTCTCTCTAGTGCCTTTCACATCACATATTCAGCATGCAGGAAATTGTTGTTTTGTTTAAAGATGGGCTGTAGACGGATAGGAATTGGGAAAGGGAATAGGGAGTTCACCCCCAGATGACTATTATGTTCTCTGACCTCTAGCATTTACAAAGAATCTTGTACTTTGTGTAATCTCTATTATTTCATATATATTTGCTTTGTCTCCTCAGGTTTCAGATGTCCAAGAAAAGGAGTATTTCGATACTTTTGTATTCTACCTCATGCCTGACACAGGGCTGGGCTCATAAATTCTCCTCAGCAGATAGTTGTCTGATTAGCACAAATGTCTCAGCATCATAATAAAAATGAGAATCTGGAGCAAGTCTTACAGGAGAGTGATTCTATAGGGAGAACCATGCAAGGCAGAATGAGAGAGGAAATTTGAATTTAGGGAATTCAGCAAAATGGTGCTTCTGCAGTGGGTACAGCCATGTGATCATGTTGACTACACTAAGATAAAGAGCAACCTTTTGCCAATTTTACATGATAAAGTAGATAAAATGTTAGATAGGTGACTTAAATGCAAATCAAGGAGGGTGTGGCTGAGAGTGGAATGATGCAAAGTTGCTTAGAGTTTGGTAAAAATGGAAGTCTTCAGCAGAAGAGTTTCCTGAATGATAGGGAAATAAAATGATCTGAGAGTGTTTCCTTAGAGCTCACATGATACTAGCTGGAGTAAGCAAACATGGAATAGATTTCAAGATTTGGGAAAGACAGAAAATGTTGTCCTGGTATGTCTGTGGATATAGAACAGTCTATAGAAATTTGTATGGCAGAGACAAAGATAAATGGGTATTTCAGTGTTATTTGATATTTAGCTACATTTTTCCCCTAATTTTCTCCCCAACACACACATACTCTTAAATTATGGATATGATTTTCCATCCACACAACTTGAAACTCTAATGCTAGATTTTCATCCCTTTGTATTCCATTGTTAGGAGGCAAATATCTGGGGTGTGACTCGAACAAAATAAAAAAATGATCAATGATTCTTATATTTGTGGAAGGAAGTTAATTGTGATTATTGGTCAGAAGTGAGGGTGGAGAGAGAATCAACCCACATTTTCTGTCTGTAGCTCTGAGGAGAGCCCAGAAGGATTGTTCAGGAACCCATCAGACAAGATTAGTCTCTGAGCCTTGAAGGCTGGGCAAATGAATTTAGAATTTATCGGAACTGGACACTTACTGACTGAACCTGGCAGAACCTTTTTAGAATGTGAGTCTTGAATGTGACACATAGTAGGTGCTCAAGAACTAACTTGCTAAATGAACTGGAAGGAGAAAACATTGACAATAGAAAGGGGGCTGGAAGAGGGTATTGCAGAAACACAGGCGAAGGAAAAGAAGACTCTTCTCCCAAGGCTGGCTTGCCACCTGCCAGTGTTCCTTCTGCTCTGTCACTTTATAGTCTCCAGTAAAATTTCCTGCAGAGCTTAGTATTCGAGGCAGTGCCATTTGTCCACTAATAAATGAGAGACGTTAGAATTGATTCTTTTATTTAATCTTTTAATCTCACTATCCTTTATACCTAGCATAATACCAGACACATACTCATTGATCAATCAGAATCTATGGAACGTGTCATCTGAGACCAAATAACCCCAGTGAATGGCTGAGGATGTTTATGAATGTGTCATACCTGAAACGGGGAGGCTGGGCCTGGAAAGGTAGCTCTGGGTGAGTGTGTGTGATTCCCATCTTTCATGCTCCTCTAAGGATTACAGTCTTTCTTTGGAAGATGTCACTTTTGTTAACATGTCAGCACATGCTCTATTCTGGCAGTGACTGGTTTTGAGAATTGAAATCCTGAAAAGTACCAGCGGGGAGACACCGCAGGATGATGGCTGATGCTGAAGGGATTTAGTAATCCTAAATGGTTTCAACGTTGTTAGGATTCTTGATTTTGAGTTACAGAGTGAAAAGGGAGACAGCAGTCAATAATAGGACGCTGATTTAGGAGAGGTAGGAGTTAAATAGCGCTCTGTGCCCATTTAATAAAGTGTGTTATAGCCAGTGCCACAAATTTGATTTGAACAATTTCTATTTTTCCCAGCAAAGATGTTATTACAGGTCAATCATTTCCATAAGTGAGAGCACATTTCTGTTGTATACTACACTGACAGATGGCTAGAAGACCTCTCTTTCATGATCCCAGGCGGGATAAAAAGGCAATTTACTATCTATAGGACTATGGGTACGCTGGTAATGGAAGAGAATCATTCTTATACAAATAACTCAGTGTTTGAATCTGAACTATCAAATGAATCTGAGCTATAGCCAAATCAATTTGATAAACCATCAGAATATGATTGTACTGGCTCCAGCCTGCAACGGCAATGCATTAAATTTTCCCCACAGGAAACTGTTTTCTAAGGAAACAGCAATTGCATGATTGCTTAAAATAAGACACACACTCACATACACACACAATAACCACCTTCCAAATCCTGGAATGAGCTCAGAATATCAGGTAGAAATTCGGAGTCTGCTGATGTTCAAGGTCGAGATTCCTGAGGGGCAGCCAGGATGTGGGACTGCCCCATGGGACCTCAGGGAGCTTTTTGTGTGCCCCTGAATTTTGCAGCAAGTTGCTATTTGCAATGGAATATCTCAACTTTGCATCCCCGGGTGTTCACAGGCTCCCTTTTTTTCACACAACTGCATATTTGTGCCCCTAGAAAGCTGGTGAATAGTGATTTGGGGGTTCTCTCCTGAACCCCCTGAGAGTCCTTTGCATGTATCTATAAGGGACAAACGACCAAGCCAGCTGGGGTGAAGAATGCACCACTGCTTATAGAGGGGTTACTGGAGATTCAAGCAGATGACTCTTCCCAGCATCATTCTAGGCAGTGACTCTCTGTCTTCTGAGCCAGCAACATTCCTTTCACCTGGGAAATGGGTAGAGAGGCAAGTTCTTAGATCAACTACTTCCATCCAATTCTGGGACCAGGGATTAGCAACCTGGGAGTTGATTTTGGTGCATCATTCAGGGCAAGTGGGAATCACTTAAAGCTGAGGCAATGCAGCTGGTTCTGGGAGTTGTTTTTGACTGACTTCAAAGATGTGGTGCCTCCTAGGGATATCCTACGCCCAGTGATGTGGTTGGAGTGGCCTGGCCCACTGGCTGAGGCCCCTTCACAATTCCCTAAAGGTCCAGTGGAATCTGCTCTTGCAAATTCATTAATTCACTGCCGTTCAACTTCTTCCTCTGATTCTACTTCTATCAAGTCCTCTCCTCAAAGAATGCTTCCTAGTAAGTCTCCCACACACAGATGCCTGTCATCCATTTTGCTGGTGGGGGTGGGGTTGACTCTGACCTGGGGGACAGACCCAACCCCAGGTTGAACTGCATGTATTGTGAGATGGACACTTAACACCTTCCACCCCAGAGGTCCTGGAAGAGCTCACCCTTTGTATGCATAAGTAAACCAGCAGCTCCCAGACCAGGGGGAGATGGGAGATGGGTATTGGGGCACGGAAATAGGCATGGGATAGGCCAGAGAATCCCAGACTACCATGCAGAGGGGTTGGAAGGATACCTAAGGACTACCCTGGAAACCTCAAAGCGGAGACTGGTGTTAAGGTGATCAATTCTCAGTGCCTCCTGATGGAGAGGAGGGAACCAGCCACTATAGACCAGGCTTTCAACCAAGATTCTGCAGGTCTTATGTATGTATTGAGATGAAAATATGCGAGCAGGTATTACTACTCTTTAAAATGATAGTAAGCACTTTCAACTTACTGATTTTCTCCCAATTACAGATTTTCTGTCACTTGATTATTTGATCACTTGACATCCCATTACTCATTGATTTGCTTGAAAGGGTGCCAGTAACATCTCCATTCATCCCTGTCACGTGCTAATGTAGCCCAATGGTATCTGCTCATTCTAGGAACAAGAAGAGCCTCAAACTGATCGTTCAGGGTCTTGACAAAGAAGTCTGAACATCTCGTAGGTGGGCGGCCACGCGATCTTTTGATGTCCCGTGGAATCCAGTCGGCAATGGCTCTAGTCCAGCAGTCGTCTCCAAATCTCATTATGTGTCCAGCCCATCTGATTTCTGACACCTTGGCAAACAAGATAGCGTCCCTGATTCTTGACTTTCGACAAAAGTCAGAACTCCGGATTCTTTCTCTCATTTGAGTGAAGCATGATACTCCAAGCATAGCTCTTTTGATTCCTCTCTGGGAGACCTGAATAGCATTCTCATCCTGTTTTCGTAGGGCCCAGGTCTCTGAAGCATATGTTAATGTAGGCAGAACAGTGGAATCGAAGAGATGTGACCAGAGCTGAAGGTTCTTTGTTCTCTTAGCTATTTCTTCGACGTTCTTGAAGGCATTCCAAGCTGCTCTCTTCCTCCTTCGCAACTCAGGTGCCAGGTCATTAGTCATGTTGACTTCTCGACCTAGGTACACATAACCGTTGCATTCGAAGATAGTCATCCCATTGAGAGTGAATGGAACGTCAGGAACAAGACCATTTCTCATAAACATTGTTTTTGTCAGATTCAGCTGTAGTCCAACTTTTCCACACTCACGGTCGAAGTTGGCCAGCATTTGTGCCGCTTGGCTGATGTTTGGTGTTATAAGAACGATGTCATCAGTGAAGCATAGGTGGCATAGTTGCCGACCATCTCTCTTCACTCCCATTCCTTCCCATTCCAGTTGGCGCATTATGTTCTTGATGGTGGCACTGAAGAGTTTTGGTTAAATAGTATCACCCTGGCGAAACCCTCTCTTGACGTCAATGATCACCCTCCTGTAGAATGGTGAGATCCTGGTAGTGAATCCGCAATACAGCTCACGGAGGATCCTGATGTATTGACTTTGAATGCCCTGTTTGGCTAGGGTCTCGACGACTGCTTCCATCTTAACAGAATCAAAGGCCTTCTTTAAATCAACGAACGTTAGACAGAGCAGCATCTTGAACTCTCGAGAAGCCTGACTGAGCTTGGTTATCATGTGGATATAGTCGATCGTGCTGAATCCTTTTCAAAAACTGGCTTGCTTGCATGGTTGTTCTTCATCTAGTGTTCTGCCAGTCCTATTCGGAATGACTCAAGTGAACAGCTTGTAGATGACAGACAACAGGTAGATTGGGCGATAGTTGCCAATGTTGTGGATATCTCCCTTCTTGTACAGTAGTACAGTCCTGCTGGTTTTCCATTGGGACGAAACCTTGCATTCAGACAGATAGTGTGTGAAGAGTCGGGCCAGTGTATTGATAAGTACTGATGGCAGGTTCTTCAGGTGTTCGGGTCTGACCTTGTCTGGGCCAAGTGCTGTTCACTTCTTTACCAATGAAATAGCATGTTGGATTTCGGAAGGGAGAACTTTGGGAACGACATATCCATCCTGCGGAATTTGGTATGTGGGCAGGTGGACGTGGCTATCAAAGAGATCTGAGTAGAAGTCATGGATAATCTCCATTGCCCTTCTGGAAGATGTGATAGATCCATCAGGATGTTGGAGGGGGACTCATCCTGGTCTTGTAGTGGGCGAAGGACAGGTGGGTGTTGCGAATGCTTTTCCCAGTTTCTGCCGCATCTGCCAACACTGCTGCTTTTCTCTCTTTGAGGTCTTCCTTTATCACTTCTCTGCACTGCTTTGTGAGCTCGGACATTCGCTTGCAGTTGCCTGAGGCTTGCGCCAAGCCACATTGGTGAATGAGCTCGAGAGTTTTCGAAGACAGTTGTCTTTTTGTGGCTATCTCTCTCGGTGTTCCTTGCACAATCATAGAGGTGCTGAACCAGTTGATCGTATTCCTTGTCAATGTTGTCAGTGATGGCATCTTCCCATGTTTCTGCAATAGTGTCAAAGAACTCCCAGTTGGTGGTCGTTCTGGGAGTTCTCTTCTTAAACTTTGCAGCCCTTTCTCCCCGCTCTGTGAAGTAGGATTTTGCATGAAGGAGACTGTGGTATGACCCCATTTGGAATTTTGGGACAACAGCGACATCGGTCAGGCAAAACCGTTGATTGAATATGATGTGGTCAACTTCGTTGTGGAACCATCCACCGGGAGCCTCTCATGTCCAACGTTTAAATTCGGCCTTCTGGAATTGTGAGTTACTATGGATGGTCTTGGTCAACATGATGAACTTGGACAGTCTCTCACCCTGTTCATTCCATTCTAGGCCATGGGTCTTGATATGGAGTTCTTCAGCTGAACTTCTCAGTCCTATCTTAGCATTAAAATCACTGACAATGATCTTGTAGAAGGTGTGGTCTTCTTTATAGAACTTCTCCAGCTCCATGTAGAGTTTCTCAATTTCTTCTTCATCATAATTGGATGTTGGTGCAGAGATTGGGGAGCAGAGATCCTCTGCCTGCTCCCAGCAGCCTGGCAGACCTCCAGTACCTCCACTACCTCCACTACCCAGCCACAGACTCTCTCCAGGACGCTTTCCAGACTGCATTGCAGCTGCACGACACATCATAAAACACTACAAGATTACCGCACCATATTTGAATGTGTTGAAATATTGTTTGAAGCATGGAAACTCCTGTAAGGGCGATTAGAGGCCGCTCGAAAAGCTTCTATCCCTCTTGGAGAGCATGACAAGCTACCGAGAGTGTTCCACCCACATGGCAGAGCCTGGCAAGCTACTTGTGGTGTATTTGATATGCCCAAACCAGTGAATACAATGGGTCCCATTCTCATGACTCTGAAAGAGCCACCAATATGGCTGTGTTTAGAAGGATGAGAAAGGAGAGGCTCATAAAGTCTCAGAACCGACATATACTGCCAAAACAAAGAAGGACAAAAATGACTGTCTGTACTTTCAATGCACGTATGCTGTCATCAGATGAATCCATTGAGGACCTGATGGTGCAAGCGTGAAAGATCAAGTATGACATCGTTGGTCTAACGGAGATGAGAAGGCATCAATCACATCACACCATTTTTGACACTGGGAAAGAACTGTTCCTTGGCACATGTGACAAAAGAGGTGTTGGTGGTGTTGGTGTCCTTGTCAACACGAACTTGGCCATAAACATTGATTCATTTGAATGCCTAACAACCTGAATCAGACAATTACACTTGAATAGATGTGGCTCACTGCTGGCAGTTTCTATCTCCGTTGTCTACGCAGATTTTCTGTAAAGTGGAATAATCTGGAAGATTTTATTTTATTCGAGCCAGAATCAATCCTCTGGGGAAAGAGGAGCCAAAAGTGGGTGTGTAACTTGTGGAACTGGCAGAACTGTTTGTGCAAGTGACATCTCTTTTTACATGTGACCCGAAGGGCTAGCTGAGAAATTCGTGTGTCTGCTTTCATTCCACACTCTCCCAAGACACACCACACAATGCCTCTGCCTGACATCTTCTCTTTCAACTGCAGGAGGCTTCCTCCTGCGCTGGTTGCGCCTAAGAACCAAAGTTCTTAGGCCGAGAAGCTGCTATCTATTTTCCCTTTATCTCCAGAAATAACCACTGATGGAGTTTCTGTCCTTCCATGCAGGGTCTAGTTGTACAGATATGTTGGTTCCAGTGTGAAAGCAAATATCACTTTGTGGTGAAAAAAGAAGTGATGTTGATAGATGGTAGGTGAATAGAGAACTATGTGGACGTCAAATAAAAGTTAAAGGGTATTTGCTTATTTGCTTTCATATGTCCAAACTGACCTTGTGTTGGCTCTTAAGGATCATCTAGGAACTTTTAGATTTGCTCATGTTTATCTGTTTCTGCTCACCATTTCTTTTGGCAGCTCCCTCATTCCATCAGGGCTCACTTCTTCCTGCAGTGCATTCTTCAGTAGGGTTAATGGTTTGGGTTAGAGCCCAGGAAAGAATTTTTAAAATGCTCCTGTGTTTTTGGGTCCTTGGAGCTGTAAAGGCTAAGGACCTTTCAGAAGGAAAATTTCACTGTTGACTGAGATTGTCAGGGAAGAGGACATGAGACTTAGAATGAACCTCATGGAAGAGCAGGGAAAATGGGAAGGGGAAGAGTCACTCTTGTGGAAGAGATGGAAGTAATACAATTCCAGAGAGCTGGAATCTAGACAGAGAGGAGCCAAGAATAAGCCTCTGTGGTTATCTCACTGGGTTGAGGATGAGAAAAGAGAATCATGCTTTTGATCCCGGAAAGAAATGTATGATAGAGTGATGAGAAGTCTATAATGTAAGTAGCTAAGTTTGACAGTAAATTTATGCTCTGAAATTTGCATGACCTTGCAGGCATTACTTATCCCCTCCAGAGAAGTTAGTTTTGTCTATTTGAAAATGGGAATACCACAAAGGCTCTTATGAGGATTAAATCTGAAAATTTAAAGTTAAATTTTAAGCTTTTAGGATACTATCTAGCACTTGATAAGTTCTCATTAAATATTAGTTATTATTGTTACTGTTGTAGTTTTATTGAAAGTTCAAATGTAGATAAGCCCTAATTGTCTCTGTAAGTCTTGCAGATGGCACAAAAGTAAAATTTGACCTTACTTGCCAGTCCTGTCTTGGAAGCCTCTGCAATTGGAGAAGTTAATTTCTAACACACACGCTGAATTCTTGCAGATGGAAATGGGGAAATCTACTCACAAAATGACTGGTCCAGAGGCTCCCTGGAAAACATCATTAGGTAATTCTTCCAAATTATTGTTGTCACTTAGATTCCTGGGGACAGAGCAGAGGAAAGATGGAAACACAAAGCCACATAAAATGCCGCTGCTGTATGAGCCATCTCCCTCTAAATGGTTTGGAAGAATAGGCAGGAATACTTACAGCTCATCTAGTTGGGTTCCATTGAATGCACAGTCGTGTATTTCTTGAATCCCATTTTTACTCAGCCATCTGAAATAAAAGCCCATTAAAAAGCCAATAATGTCCAATGCAAACAATACAGAGGTTTCATAATTGGAAGCACTGGGGCCGAGTCAGACAGCACAGGTTAGTGGCATAAATAAAGGGCCACTCTCAAGGCCCAGGGACAGAAGTGGGAAGGAGACTGAGTAATCACCGTGTAACCTTTGGCAACTTTTGAAATCTGCATTATGCGCATGCATTACCTATTCACAAATATTAATGAAATTTAATTTTGAAAGTGCACGCTTTGCCATAGCCACCCAGACCCTGGGCAGCTCTGCGTACAGCATCTGCATGCTGAGACAATAGCAGGCAGGTAGCAGACCGAGATTTTTACTCTCCTGAAGAACAGAAATCATTCAATTATCTACCAGTCGAGGGTTTATAAGACAGAGAACATTTTGTATTACTTTCTCAAAGGCCTTAGGCCTCTCCCCTCTGTTCACCCCAGCAGCAGGTCCTGCTGTCCTCCCAAAGTGATCTAATTAAACTGTCAAACAACTTGAACATCTTCCGTGACCCATAGGGACCTGGCTATGAGAGGTTTGTGAAGGTGACTTGGGGCTAAACCACAAGAGAAACTGGTGGGCTGCGGTGGGCGAGGGAATGTGAGTTGTTGGGGGAGGGGGTGGGGCTGGAGCAGTCATCCTGGTTGTATAAAGAAGGTCAAGAAGGTCAGTGAGTATCTTTGCCTGGACAGCAGGGACCCAAGGACATAGAGGATAGCACTACATAACGGCGTTCCTAGGTAGATTAGAAAAAGAAACAACAACAACAACAAAACAAACAACCTTCACCCCACCCCGGAGAAATCTAAAGTGAGGAGAGCTTCGTCTTGAGAGGCCCTGGGTAGCTACTCCTGCATTGCTGTCTGCTTGTTTTCCTGCCAGCCTCTGTGAGTGGACAAAGAACAAGCTAAAAATATTGTGCATTCAGAACTCCATTTCCTAGGCTTTGGGCATGTAGTTAGAAAAGACTTAGGATCACAGGAGAAGAAGTGTGTGCTCTTATCTTTCTCGTAACAGCCAGATACTAAAATATCCAGAGGAGCAAGGGAGATCTTTTAAAATGCTAGCAACCAATTCGGGGGTTCCAAAGGCTGGTAGGTGGCTTTGCACCCATCTCATCAGCTTGGCATCTGCTCCCAGGAAACTCTGCCAGGCACACTGAGTCCCCGAATCTCCTCATCAGTTTGTCCTGCAGTAGTAAGAGCTTATAGCTCTACCCTTATCCCACTATGTGGGTGGTAGATCAAAATCAGGCATATGAGGATGTCTCTTATAAAGGACCTGATAGGAACTTCAAGATGATTGGGCCAGAAGGCCAAATTGAAGCTATATAGGTAATTATAAATTATAGAGGGAATTACAAAAGAAAGTTGCAGTTTCTTTTGTTGATCAAAGTTAATATATAATAATGAGAACAATTATTTTAAAATAGTTCCCTTTAAAAAAATTGAAACTATAACTCTTTGGGGATGAGAACATTTTACTTCAGTTTAATTTCTATTCTTTATCAAAATGTTGACTTCTAAAATCCAGTACCAAGTCAGGAGCGGGGTTTGCCCATAATTGGCTGCCCCTAGAATCTAACACAAAGGGTGTATAAGTCCACCTTTGTTTTTTTTGTAAACTAATCAACATTTTCTGAATACATGTGTGTGATGCAAATAGAATTTTCTGCATGATTGGATAAAATATGGTCTAGTTTAAAATAATTATTGTATTCAAAGTGGTTCTTTGTCTTTTTGGATTTTTTCCCACTAAATAGATAACATTTTTTCCCAATAAATAGATAACAGGAGGCAGTTTTACATGTCAATAATGGACAAAAATACAAAAACCAAGTTTTGTCCCAAAGTCCTGTCCTGGGGAATCTGTTGTAGGCCTCTTGAATTACCAACAAGGAGTAGCTGACATTCATGAAGTACATATTTAGTCCCCTAAGAGATCTTTAAAAACGTAGTACTGGTTTTGAAAACAAATGGTGATGATAGTGAGAACCTGGGCAGAGTATCAGGTAAGGAATCAATGATCAATGGGTTTTCACTTAACCTTTTGTGTTCACCCAGAAGATTCTCAGACTACTTAAGGTGCAAAACTATGCCTGTATCTTCAAGATGGAAGGGACTAGAGGACCTGGTTCAGTAAATTCATGAGGGGCAGCCGAGTGATGGACACAGTCAAGTGAGGAAGGGAGTATCACACATGAGAGAGGGTCTCCTGTGGCTGGGTATGCAGGGATCTTTCCCACATGTTTCCTTATTTTGATTCCTTTAGGCCATGACTAGCTGCTCTCCCCATCCTGATCCTCTGCTAACACTGAGGAAAGGCTTAGAGATCTTCTATGGCTTATTTTCCTCTGTGTCACAAGTCAGGTATCTGGTCATATTTTTGGACTATATAAAATAAATATAATTAAAAAATATATGTTATTTAGAATTTAAATATTTCATATACATCTATTATAATATGTTAGGATAGAATTATAAAATTTTAGAAAATACCAGTATATAGAAAGTTTATTTTGAAGTTATCATTTCCTTTATCCATGCTGGTTTTCTTTTCTCTGAATAGATTTGTTGTCCCTAGTGAGAGAAAATGACTCTATATCTAGATAGAGCACCCAAATAAAGAACAATTGCAGACGTAAACTGCATTCAGTATGGACCTTCTGCTTCTGTTATCTATAGATGAAGAACCATTCAAGGCAAGAAAAGCAGATATTGTCCTTACAAATGTTCCTTTATCCTTTAGGGATAAGTCTGAACATTATTGACTCTTAAAAAACTATCCTTTATAGGAAAGTGTGTTCAAGTTCTGGGGACCACATGGTGTTTATGAATAGGAGTCAATGAGGAACAGCTGTGATCAGTATATTTCACTTGTAAGTTGAGTTTCAAAGCTTCATCAATTTTGGGCCACACTCAGCTTTGTTCAGGACTTACTTCTGGCTCTGTGTTCAGGGATCAATCCTGGTGAGGCTTGATGGAGCATATGGAGTGTTGGGAATTGAATCTGGCTTATCCACTTGCAAAATAAATGCCTTAGTCACTGTGCTGTATCTCTGACCCCATAAATTCTTATTACCTCAAAATCTTTTCATCAACATGGAGGAAAATTAAAATTCTGTAAGTCAGGACACCTTGCCTTCTGTCTAATGTTCTGGACCAAAAGGATGTGTATTTAACATGTAAAACTGAAAATATTAACATAAAACCTCTTAAATACATAGTTTTATAAAATCATCATGTTAATTTTGCTACCTTATAACAAAAACTAATTTTGAATCACTAGATTTAAAAATAACACACGGTCAGAGCTGACTTAAAGTAGCACCAAGTCCCAGTACAAGTGATTAAGGCAGCACCAATTCCCAGTACAAAAGATTACAGTTATCAGTAATGTTTCCTTCATGATGTAGTCCAAGAACTTTTTACTGTTATGCTTATGTTCTGACCCACCGAGCTGGCATTACTTCGATATTCACTATTTTCTAAAAGCTCCTTTTATCTTTTTTTTTTATAATCCTCTTAAACTTTGATTATTCTTTTTCTTCTCCTTGCCCTTTGCCAACACTCGGGCTAAATCCCACTCATCTTTTAAAGTCCAATTTAGACATACCCTCCTTTTCTCAACCTTTATTTAACTCTTCCTTGAGCCCTGGCATCACAGGCAAGCAGAGTATATTATCCCTTCTTGAAGAATGATTGCTTTTATTTTATATACATTTCATTCTGTTCATATTTTAATTTATTTTTCTTTCTCATTCTCTCACACTTCCCACGCAGCCATCATGTCATTCCAACTCTCTCTCTCTCTCTCTCTCTCTCTCTCTCTCACACACACACACACGCACACACACACACAAACAGAAAACACATATGCACATTTAATATTCCCAGTATCTGTACTTTAGGTAAAAGGATTAGGATTTACTCATGTATAATCCTTATCCTAATACTTTGAATACATGCCTTTGACTTTTACAAAATTTCCCTTCACAACCCAATTATTTGCTAATCAGTAGTAGCAAGGAATATAGTTTTTTTCTCCAATATTTTCTATTTTTCTTTTTAATTTACATAAAAAGCTGCTTAGCCTTATTCTGGGCTATGTTCTTTGTTACTGTTTCTCTCTCTGTACATCTTGGTCTCTGAATCAGATTGCTTATTTGAAAAGGACTGGAATTCTTTATGGATTGAAATTTATTTTTTGAACACACTGAGATGTTTAACATAAAACCATAGATGTTTATTTTCTAAAAATACTACAATTTTTGGAATGGACAAGATGCTTTCTTTTCGGATGCAATTGCAATGACCAGTCCTCTGAGTATCACTCTATGCCCCTGACTTCCAAAGATTCCACAAACCGTGAGTAGCCTGTTGTCCCATATTTCCTTACATTCTGGGAAGTAGGGAAATTGTCCTGTGGACTACTGGCACAAAAGATTAGAAGGTAGTTCATTAACTATGTAGAGAGCATAAAAAGGGGGGGGGGAACTGAAGCTCATTAAAAAGCGTGATTGTTCCAAGAAAATGAGAAGTCATCTTATGCTTAGCAAGGTGCTGAACAGTAGCTGCATGGCATAGTTATGTGGGAATAGCCATATCTTCCACTCTCAGCCTCCTTCTTTGTCTTTTTCTTTGGGCAACAAAAAGACTTTCCAGGCAATAACTAGCTTTATTGATGCATGAGTTATTCTGTCCTTTGGAACAGATGTTGCATCACAGGAGACCATCATTCAAAGAGCAATTTTAAATACTTGAATCGCACCACAGAATCATAAATTATTAACACGACTCCATGTTGTGATTCTGAAATATAAAGATGGGAAATGAGAGAAAAACACAGAACTAGAGAGAAATTTCAATGGTGAAATGCCAAAGTTCCCCCCACAAACATGGAACGAACATCCCATTATGAGAAAGATCATTAAGTGAAAAGTTAAGCATTACTCACTGAGTTTTTATACTTTACTTACAGAATCATACTTTCAAGACTCAGTCCTGTGAAAGAATTTCCTTTGACTGTATGGAGGTTTATGTTATCTTGAATATCTCTAGAAGAAATTATGGACAAATCAGATAAGTATCTTACTCATGTGTCTTTCCCCCATTCAGTTTATGGGCATGTTGAGGGCTTTAGGTCAGGAAAAATTCAAATCATGTTTATTGTGAAAGATGAGTTCAAACTATGAAAAATATTGTGGAGCTGAGAGTAGGTAAGATAGAGAATAGACCAGTATGACAATAGTAGCTGGGAATGATTACGCAGGACAAGATCTGAGTGTTAAAAGTAGGTAAAGAGATCGTCTTTTTTTTTTTGTAATTAGTGAATCCCCATGGGTAACTTTCATGTTTGCATTACAGTCATACAATGATTGTTTATCCTTCCCTCCTCCAGTGCCCATTCTCCCCCACCAATGTTCCCAGCATCCCTCCCTCCCTCCCACTACCCCCCATTCCCCACCACCCCACCCCACCTCAGCCACAGGGCATTCCCAGAAAAAGGGATATTCTTGATAACCTTTCAGTATCAATGCTGCAAACCACAATGCCCAAAAGGAGGCGGGGGGGGGGGGGGTGGCGGGAAGAGGGAGAGAGGGGAGAAAGAGAGAGACAGAGAGGGAAAGAGACAGGGGAAATATGGGGTGGGGTGAGAGAGAGAGAACACACTGGTGCTGGGAATGTACGCTGGTAGAGGGATGGGTGTTGGAATACTGTATGACTGAAATTCAATCATGAACGACTTTGAAATATTCTTAAAAAGTAAAAAATTTTAAAATTTACATGGACTGTGCTTGTCCATGACTGGTGTCTGCTTAATGACCAAGACACTAGAATTGATCTTTTACTTCCTTTTAATTAATTTATTTTTGGTGTGAGAATCACA
The DNA here is from genome assembly GCF_029834395.1 of Sorex fumeus. Lineage (NCBI taxonomy): Eukaryota > Metazoa > Chordata > Mammalia > Eulipotyphla > Soricidae > Sorex > Sorex fumeus. The sequence goes on along the minus strand of NW_026606060.1, from coordinate 2,821,770 downwards.
CCTGGCTGTTCTCAAGGCTTACTCCTGGCTCTGTGCGTCACTCCTGGCAGGGACCAGGGGACCAGATAAAGTGCCAGGCATTGAACTCAGGTCAGCTGTGTGCAGGGCAAGTGTCTTCCCTGCTCTGCAATTGCTCTGTCCTAATCTTGTGCCTCTTTACCAAACTTCTGTAGTCACTTTCTCTCAAGCTTCATCTGTCTTTCTTCCCTATCATCTTCTCACTCACAGCTAGTTTTCTTCTGAAGTCCTTGGTCACACAAATCTTATTGATTTTTTTCCTCTTCCTGAAATTCTGGAGAGTCTTTTTTTTCCGGTCATGGCTCATCCTTATATCCAGTTTCCCCTTTGGGTCTGATCTACCATATAATTGTAGAAGGAGCAAAGTGCTTGTAGATCTTTTGAGAAACTGAGAGTACCTTTCTCTCTCTCCCTCCTTAGTTCCTTATCTCCCTTCCCTGCCTCTTCCTTTGCAGTCTCTCGAGATTCTTCAGTTTCAGTGTTGAAAATCATTGATTCATTGCCCTTTCTCCTCGTTCAAAAGACATATATCCTAGGCAAATGAAACACATTTGTCTCTAACATCTTAATGTAAATTGGTTTGTCTGGTAGATTCTTCATGCCTAAGGCAGCATAAGAATTCTTTGCTGTGTTTGTTACACATAAGGAAATTCTTCCTGAGGGAGAAAGATAGTAAGATAAGGGGGAGTTGCAAGGGAAAGTGTGCAAAGGAGTAGAGAGGGAAGAGAACAAGAGACTTCTTGATTTGCTGTCAGCGGACAACCACGCCAACTTCCTCCACACTGAGATTAGTTGACCTTCAGGTAAAAAAACAAAACAAAACAAGGATACAGGAGGTTTATCGTCTCTGTTCCTTCCCAGACAACATATTTGGAGGCTGAAGATCTAACAATGCATACTAAGGCCCAGAGGCTAATGAGCAAGAGAGCTACTGCGTAGAAAAGTTAGCAGCAGCTCAAGGAAAGACTTACAATAGAACCTTTTGGAGAGATTGAATCTTGTGAACAGCTGGCAACTGCTTAATACCTGTGTTAGATATTAACCTAGAAAGAGAGAAAGAAAATAAAAGTGAGGAAAAAAATAAAACTGGCTATTGTAACAAAGTTTAGAGAATAGGTTCTCCAAATTCAAAATTCCAGTTTTGAGCTATCAGAAAAACATATCAGGAAATCTTCTAAAATACATGAATCATGCAAAGGCTTTCTACTTCAAGATATTGTCTAGGGTTCAGTAAGTGGTTGAATTCAGTGAGAAAAAGAACCCATCGGCCACAAAGGGTTAGTATGCTGTGATGCTCTTTATTATGATTGAAAGGTTCAGATCAAAACAAAGCAGTAATGCAGTCATAGTTTTCCTCCCCCATCTCCTATTTTCCTGCCCTTAAACTTGCTAGAGAGCTGCCTCTTCCCCACTCCAAGTGATTCTATTGGTATCAGGATATGAGTCCATGAACTTTGGCTCCAGAGTGATCTAAAGTGATCTAATCAGAATCCAATGGGGGCAGGGTTGGAGGTCAGTTGGAACTGAGACCTCTGACACTGTAGTCTTGAAGCAATGGTGCATAACTCGGTATATCTGAAATTTCCAGAGCTATACTGGGTCCATACAAACGCCTAAAAATCTAAGAAGAAGGCTAACCTGTATTCGGTATATTGGAAAATATGAGTTCATACAGTTTGGAACAGGGAGAATAAAATGAGAGAGGAAGAAAACCAACAAATATAAGGAAGTTTTACCAGATCCACCGCCAGTACTTGTAACCGGTTCTCAATGAGAACTGTTGCTCTGGGGAGAAAGGAAGCATTAACCATGGATGGCATTTTCTATCATTTAATCACGTCCCATAATGTTAACTCCTCTCTGGGAAATTCTTCCTGAGCATTTCATCCAGGAGGACAGAGGAAACACACTGGCAGGAAGTACAGGACATCCAAGGCAGGTGCTGTGATCTCCAATTGCACTTGCATTCAGCATCCTGGAGTCTAGGTAGAACTGGCAGACATGTTTTCAAATCATCTGTGAGGATTATTGGACCCTATTTTCCAGTATTTCCTTCCCTCATGTGAATTGATAGTGATCCTCACAATAAGTCCCACCCCTATTTCCCTTTTCTGTGTGCAACTTATCAAGTCAGACTGGTTGCTTGTAACCTAAAGAATTTCCGCTGGTATGGTGATGAACATAAAACATCTTTGTGCTTATGATCTCCTGTCCTCCAATTCAGAATTGAGAAAGTCAAAGACTTCTCCCTGGTTCTCAGTAACGATTCTTAGACAATTTTTCCCTTTTAGTTCCCAAACAGTCTCTATTTTCACTTCGGTAGCCCTTAAGATAGACTTGACTTTACTTGTTTTAATTTTGGGGAAAATTTTCCTTTTTTTCATTCTGTTTTTTTCTTGGACCACACCCAGAGATATCCATCGGTTACTTAGTGGTCACTTTTGGTGGTGCTCGGGGACATGAGGAGCTAGAGATTGAACATGGCCAGCCACATGCAAAGCATGTGCACTGGTCTGCTGAATTCTCTCCCTGACCTCTGCCCTTAGCATTTTAATCTGAGGATTTGTGGGTAATTTACTTTAAAGAACTTACATGCATAAAAATGAGCTGTTTTTTAGTGTGTGTAGAGAGCTGAATTCACTTGCGTATATAGATCTATAATTACCAGTAGAATCAGATATAGAACAGCACTACTGCCCTTCAGTTGCATTGTGTTGCCCTCTTGTAGCTAACATTTTCTTCCACGTTCCATCCTTAGCAACCACTGACAAACTTTTGTTCTTATGGTTTCATCTTTTGCAGGTCAAAGTGCATTCATGTAGCGTGCACCACATGCGACATTTTGCATCTGGCTTCTTTCATGCAGAATAATGTATTTGAGATTCTTTGTGGTTGTGTATTTCAGTAGTTGCTTGTTTTTGTCACTGAGGAGTAGGCCATTGTATTCATACCACAGTTGGAGATCTTCAGGATTGTTTTCCTTTTTTTGTGATTATGAAAGAAAGCTGCTTTAAACACTTGCTTATTGTGTGTGTACATTTTTTAATGTTAAGTGTATACTTTACTTTTTTAGGAACTGAAAATTTGATTTCTTAAATATCTGTACTATTTTGCATTCTAAAGGGCTGGAGCGATAGCACAGCTGGTAGGGCGTCTGCCTTGCACGCACCCAACACGGCTGACCTGGAGTTCAATTCCTCTGCTCCTCTCAGAGAGCCCGGCAAGCTACCGAGAGTATCTCACTTGCATGGCAAAGCCTGGCAAGCTACCTATCACGTATTCGATATGCCAAACACAGTAACAACAAGTCTCACAATGGAGATGTTACTGAGCCCACTTGAGCAAATCGATGAACAACGGGAGGACAGTGACAGTGATATGCATTCTCACCAGCAATGTATGGGAATTCTAGTTGCTGTATATTCTCTGATTATCTTAAAATAATTTGGCTAATATTTATTATACTTATGAAAATATTAGCATGAAAAATAAAATTCACATTCAAGTATTACTAGTTAGGGATGACGTCTGTTAATATTTGGAGTTTGAAATACCTAAAAAAATCAAGTATTCCTGTTGCTGTTCATAATCTATAAATTTCTATTCTTTTCTAACAGAAACATTTACTAGCTTGACATAATACTATTGCACATTTACTAATCACATCAAGACTTCAACTATTTTTAGATTTGTTCCCATATGTTAGTGCAGCATTCCCTTAATGAGACATCAAAGCATGGACTATACTGAATATTAACTGACAACTTTTATACTACTGTGTGCAGATTCAGAGTGCAGTGTGTACTGATAAAGTATTGGGTTAATTGGTTGAAGTTCCTAAGGCATTTCTCATTTCTGTCACCAAGAATTGCCAAATGTTTTATTTGCCAAAACTCTTAGTTAGATTACTTGGCATGTGTCATTCTGTTACTTGGATCAGTTAATCTTAAACAGAGACACAATCTGAAGGCAAGGAATGAGGAGGACCTAGATACCAACTTTGGTGTGTACTAGACAGCACAAGTTATTTTATCTCTTGTCAGGGAAGGAATTGGGATAGAGTGTAGGAATATCAAGGTAGATATTACAGCCAACATCTCTGGTGCCCTGCTTCATATCTTCCTGGCCCATCTTTGATTTTAGCTATTACCATGGCAACCAATGGCATGCAGAGTTAATAGTAGGCACGGTAGCTATATTCAGCTATACTGGATGGCTCTCATTTTTATGTCCTGGGTTTCTCTGAGTGGGGCTGCTTATAGATACCTGATAATTCTGTAGCATATGCAAGTTGGAAAGTACAAGGGGTTAATACTCAAAAGAATAGCTCTTGGCTAGTGGTAAAATCCTGTTGGGTGGTGGTGGGGGGGTGTATAAAAAATTCTCAATAGATTCTAAAGGAAACCTTAGAGGGACTCTAGTCTGATGAGTTCTAATTGTTTAGTAGTACTAAGTAGATGGTAACTTCTTGAGTTTGCTTTCCTGTTTCCTTCTTCTCATTCATGAAAAAAAATAGTTATTATGTAAGTTAGACATTAGACATGCCTTGGAGAACCTAAGGTAAGAATAGATACCCACTTGTATTGAATGTCAACTTTGAGAAAGATCTACTGATGCTTAATATCCCCCTCCAACATCTTCTGCAATTGCATTCTAGTCTTGTTCCAATGCCACCGTTTATAGCAAGTTTCCAAAAAATTGTTTGTATGTACTTGCTTCATTTTCTCAGCCCCCATTCACTTTCAGAACTGCAATCACTTTTCAACCTCATTCACTTTCACTACTGCAATCACATTTCAACTTCAATTAATCACTTTATCTCTCAATTAAGACTACTTTTGTCATGCTCTAAACCTAAAACCCACCAATCACAAATCAAATGAACACTTTGTTTTCATTGATTCAATCTTTAAGGTGCATTCAGTATTATGCAAGTTTGGTTTCTATCATATTTTGTTCTCTGTTTTTTCCTCCTTTACCTCTTATTCCTTTTAGTTTTGCCCTTTCTTCCAGGTCTATCTGTAATTTGAGACTTTCTCATTTTTTCTGTGGTCTTACTAGAAGGATCATACTTCCATAGCTTTAAGTACTAAGAACACGGTGCTTAACTTTGTACACTCAAAGTGTGTACACTCAGAGTATTAGAGTACAACTCCGAGGTACAGAGTGGACTTCTGCAGACCTGTTTAGCCCCTACTGTTTCTCCTCATTTCTTCCACACAAACTGCACGAAACTTTTTTTTCAATTTTTTAAAAAAGTTTTAATAGTGAGACATGAGGTACAGTTACAGACTTGGATATTTTTGTGCTTGGGTTTCAATTATACAATGATCAAATACCCATCCCTCCACCAGTGCCCATTTCCCACCACCACAGATCCCAGTATCCCTCCCACCCCCTGTCCACCCCATCTCACCCTGCCTCTGTGGCAGGGCATTCCCTTTTGTTCTCTCTCTCTTATTGGGTGTTGTGGTTTGCAAAAGAGGCAATGGGTGACAATCATGTTTGGTCTATAGTCTACTTTCAGCATGCTTCTCCCATCCTGGGAGGATCCTCCCAACACCTTTATTTGGTGTTCACTTCTCTATCAGAGCTCCCTTTTCCCCTGGCATGTGTGGTTGGCCTCCAAGCCACGGAGTAAAATTCCTGGTACTAATCTCGGCCATTCTTGGGTGTTAGTTTCCTATTTTGTTACTTTATGTTCCCCAGATGAATGCAATCTTTCTATGTCTGTCCCTCTCTTTCTGACTCATTTCACTTAGCATGATACTTTCCATGTACTACCACTTGTATGTAAATTTCGTGACTTCGTCTTTTCTAACAGCTACATGGTACTCCATTGTGTAAATGTACCAAAGTTTCTTTAACCAGTCATCTGTTCTCAGGCAATCAGGTTTTTTCCATATTCTGGCTATTGTAAAGAGTGCTGCAATGAACAAACAAGTGCAGATGTCACTTCGACTATACTTTTTTGCCTCTCTGGGATATGTTCCCAGGAGTCGTATTGCTGGATCAAATGGGAGCTCAATTTCTAATTTTTTGAGAATCGCCCATACTGTTTGCCAAAAGGGCTGAACCAGTTGGCATTCCAACCAACAGTGAAGGAGTGTCCCTTTCTCGCCACATCCACGCCAGCATTGGTTGCTTTTGTTCTTGTGGATGTGGGCCAGTCTCTGTGGTGTGAAATGATATCTCATTGTGGTTTTGATCTGCATCTCCCTGATGATTAATGATGTGGAGCATTTTCTCATGTGCCTTTTAGCTATTCAGATTTCTTCTTTGTGAAAGTTTCTATTCATTTCATCTCCCCATTTTTTGATGGGTTTAAATGTTTTCTTTTTGTGGAGTTCAACGAGTACTTTGTATATCCTTGATATTAACCCCTTATTGGATGTGTATTTGGCGAATATCCTTTCCCATTCTGTAGACTGTCTTTGTATTTTGGTCACTGTTTCTTTTGAGGTGCAGAAGATTCTTAATTTAATATAGTCCCATTTGTCTATCTCTGTTTTCACTTGCTTGGCCAGCGGTGTGACGTCTTTGAAAACACCATTAGCTCCTATGTCATGGAGAGTTTTGCCAACTTTTTCCTCAATGTACCTTATGGATTCCGGTCTGATGTTGAGGTCTTTAGTCAACTTTGGTTTTACTTTTGTACATGGAGTTAGGCAGAGATCTGGGCCCACTTTTTTTGCATGTAGCCATCCAGTTTTGCCAGCACAATTTGTTAAAGAGGCTTTCCCTGCTCCACTTCACTTTTCTTGCCCCCTTGTCGAAGATTAGATGCTCATATGCTTGGGTGGAGCTGTCAGTATATTCAACCCTGTTCCATTGGTCTACAGCTCTGCCTTTGTTCCGGTACCATGCTGTCTTAATTATTACTGCTTTGTAGTAGAGTTTGAAGTTAGGGAGGTTGATTCCTCCCATTTTCTTTTTCCCAAGAATTGCTTTAGCTATTCTTGGGGGCTTATTGTTCCATACAAATTTCAGGAGTGTTTGCTCCATTTCTTTGAAGATTTTCATGGGTATCCTGATAGGGATTGCGTTGAATTTATACAGTGCTTTGGGAAGTATTGCCATTTTGACAATGTTAATTCTCCCAATCCATGAACAGGGGATATTTTTCCATTTCCTCGTATCCTCTTTTATTTCCTGAAGTAGAGTTTTGTACTTTTCTTTGTACAGGTCCTTTATTTCCTTAGTTAAGGTGATTCCTAGGTACTTGATTTTCTGGGGCACAATTGTAAACGGGATTGTTTTCTTCATGTCACTTTCTTCTCTTTCACTATTTGCATATAGGAAAGTCATGGACTTTTGGCTATTGATTTTATAGCCTGCAACTTTACTATACAAGCCTATTGTTTCTAGAAGTTTCTTGGTAGAGGTTTTAGGGTTCTCTAAGTATAGTATCATAACATCTGTGAATAGTGAGAGCTTGATTTCTTCCTTTCCTACATGGATGCCCCTAATATCTTTTTCTTGCCTAATCGCTATTGCAAGGACCTCCAGTACTATATCGAACAGCAGTGGAGAGAGTGGACATCTTTGTCTCGTCCCTGATCTTAGAAGGAAGGCTCAGTTTTTCTCCATTGAGGACGATGCTTGCTGTAGGCTTGTGGTAGATGGCTTTAACTATATTGAGGAAAGTCCTCTCTATCCCCATTTTGGCTAGGGTTTTCATCAAAAATGGGTGCTGGATCTTGTCAAATGCTTTCTATGTGTCTATTGATATGATCATATGATTTTTATCTTTTCTTCTGTTGATATGGTGGATTATGTTGATTGATTTCCGAGCGTTAAACCAGCCTTGCATCCCTGGGATGAATCCTACTTGGTCATTGTGTATGATCTTTTTGATGAGTAGTTGAATTCTATTTGCTAGTATTTTGTTGAGAATCTTTGCATCCGTGTTCATCAGGGATACTGGCCAGTAGTTTTCTTTTCTCATGGTGTCTTTGTTTCCTTTTAGAGAGATATGTGCTTCATAGAAACTGGGAGAGTTTCCGTTTTTTTCAATTTCCTGGAAAAGCTTGAGAAGGACTAGCAGTAGGTCCTCTTTAAATGTTTGGAAAAATTCGCTAGTGAAGCCATCTGGACCAGGGCTTTTGTTTTTGGGAAGACTTTTTATTACAGTTTCGATTTCCTTGATGTTAATAGGTCTATTCAGAAACTCCAGATCTTCATGATCCAGCTTTGGGAGATTATAGGAGTCCAGGAATTTATCCATTTCTTCTAGGTTCTCTTGTTTCGTGGCATACAGCCTTTCAAAGTAGTCTCTGATGATCTTTTGGATTTCTTTGGTTTCTGTTGTGATATCCCCCTTCTCATTTCTGATTTAGTTTATAAGGGTTCTCTCTCTCTGTTTTTTTTTCTTTTTGTGAGTGTTGCTAGTGGTTTATCTTTCTTGTTTATTTTCTCGAAGAACCAGCTCTTGGTTTCATTGATCTTTCGGATTGTTTCTTTGGTTTCCATGTCATTGATTTCTGCTCTAAGTTTTATGATCTCTTTCCTTCTGTCTGATTTAGGCTCTTTCTGTTGATCCTTTTCTAAGGTCTTGAGCTGTGCGGTCAAGTTGTTTATGTGCATCGTTTCTACAGACCTAAGATATGCTTGCAGAGCTATAAATTTTCCCCTTAATACAGCTTTCGCTGCATCCCATAGGTTCTGGTAGCTCGTATCTTCATTCTCATTTGTTTCCAGGTATCTTTTGATTTCGTCCTTGACTTCCTTCCTGACCCACTCGTTGTCCAGCATTGAGTTGTTTAATTTCCAGGTGTTTGATTTGGTTCTTCGTGTCTGTGTGTGTGATTCACTTCTATCCTCAGTGCATCATGGTCTGAAAAGATAGCTGATACTATTTCTATTTTCCTGATTCTGTAGAGGTATGTTTTGTGTCCTAGCACATGGTCTATTTTGGAAAATGTTCCGTGCGCACTGGAGAAGAATGTGTTTTCTTTCTTTTGGGGGTGTAAAGCCCTGTATAGGTCTATAAGCCCTTTCTCTTCTATTTCTTCTTTCAAAGTCAATGATTTCTTGCTGAGTTTTGTTCTTGTTGATCTATCCAGAGGTGATAGGGAGATGTTGAAGTCTCCAACTACTATTGTGTTGCTAGCAATGTCCTCCTTAAAATCTGTTAGCAGTTGTTTTAAATATTTAGCTGTTCCCTCATTAGGTGCATATACATTTAAGAGTGTGATTTTTTTCCTGTTGTATGTATCCCTTGATGAAGAGAAAATAGCCTTCACTGTCCCTTCTAATCTTTTTCAAGGTGAAATTAATGTTGTCCGATACTAGTATGGCCACCCCATCTTTTTTGTAGGAGCTGTTTGCGTGCAGGATTGTTTTACATTCTTTGACTTTGAGTCTGTGTTTGCTCTCTCTGTTGAGATGAGTTTCTTGTAGGCAGCAGAATGTTGGGTTCTGTCTCTGTATCCATTTTGCCACTCTGTGTCTCTTAAATGGTGAATTTAGACCGTTGACATTGAGAGAGAGTATGGTTATGGGGTTTTGTGTCATCTTTTTGTAAGGGTGTGTTGTGGTTGTAGGGTTTGTCTTGTCTTATGGTAGCCCCCTTAGCCCTTGTTTTAGGTTTTGTTTTGAGTCTATGAAGTTCCTGAGCTGCTTTTTATCTAGAAAATAGTGTAGCATTCCTTCGATTTTGAGTGAGAGTTTAGCCAGATAGAGTACTCTTGGTGAAGCATTCATTTCAGTGAGTTTTTTCACTATATCTCGCCACTGCCTTTGGGCTTGGAGGATTTCCTCAGATATATCTGCTGTGAATCTAAGGGGTGCTCCTTTGTATGTGATTTCCTTGTTTGCCCTTGCTGCTTGCAGTATTGTGTCTCTATCAGAGGCATCGATCATTCTAACTATGATATGTCTTGGAGTGTTTTTGTTAGGGTCTCTTTTAGCTGGCACCCTTCGTACTTCTTGAATCTGAATGGCTGCACTGTTGAGCTCTGGGAATTTTTCGGCGATGATTTGTTTAACCATGGTTTTTTCATTGGGATTGTTTCCCTGAGCTTCTGGTAGTCCAATGATTCTAATGTTGTTTCTTTTGGAATCGTCTGCTAGGACTCTGATTCTCTGTAGAGCTATTTTGAGGTCCTTTTCCACTGTTTGTTGTTGCATATTGGCTTGGTGCAGCTGATCTTCCAGCTCACTGATTCTTTCCTCAGCTGTGGTCATTCTATTTTTGAGGGCACAGACTGAGTTTTTGATTTCATCTATGGAATCTTTGATCCGTGTCATTTCTGTGTGAAGCTTTCCAATTTCCGCTCTCATTTCTTCCTATATTTTGTCGATTGTGTGATTGATTGTTTCTTTCATGTCCTCTTTCAATTTAGTGGATATCTGTCTGACTGTTTCATTGAGTTGATTGACTATCTTAATGACTTTATATCTGAATTCTTTGTAGAGAGGTCCCTTAAGTAGCTAGCACCTACTGAGGCTTCTGACTTGTTTCCTCATCCTCTCTCTGTGGCAGGGATTTGCGTTGTTTCTTCATGTTGGTGTGTAGGTGTAGGACTTAGATTTCTTGGTATGAGTAAAGTACTTGCGGCTGCGTGAGCGTTGGCCTGCCCAAAATTAGGCAATGCCCACTTTCAAAAGCCACGCCCACTTCTATAGTTGCCACACCCCCACGGATACCTGGTATGTGTTCAGGGAATAAAGACTGGGTGGAGAGAAGAGACCAGCTTGGCTTGGGCAGCGGAAAGGGAGAGGCACAGAGGCTCAGATCTGCTTTGTCTTTCGGCGCCTGGGGGATGCCTGGGGGCTTGCAGGGTGAAATCCAAGTCCTGGGTTTGAGAAACGGGGGGAAAACTGACCTGGGTGGGGAAAAGAGACCAGCTCGGCTTGGGCGACGGAAAGGGCTGCATGAAACTTTTTTTTTTGCATTTTTTTTATTATTAGTGAAACACCATGAGGTACAGTTGTAGATTTACAATTTTGTGTGCTTGGGTTTCAATTATACAATAATCACCCATCCCTCCACCAGTGCCCATTTCCACCACCATGGATAATATCCCCCCCACCCCCATCCCCCCCATCCCACCCTGCCTCTGTGGCAGGGCAATCCCTTGTGTTCTCTCTCTTATTTTGGGTGTTGTGGTCTGCAAAAGAGGCATTGAGTGGCAAACATGTTCAGTCCATAGTCTACTTTAGTTAAGCTTGTCCTCTTAAATCTTCCTCCCAAACACATAGTCTGTCTCAGAAATATTTGATTCAATATTATTTCTTCCATCTCCACTTACATCATTCTAGAACAAGTCATTATCATCTCTTCTCTGGATTTCTACATTAATCTCCTGATTTTTACACATTAAGCTTTTTTCCCTAATTTTCCATACAGCATACAGAGTATTCCTTCAAAATTGTAAATCAGATAGCATTGGTCCTTTGATGTTCTTTAATTCTTTCCCATGGCAGTTAATAAAATTTATACTTATCCCCTCATTTTATTAATCCAAAATTCCTTAGTGCTAGAAAATTTCTTTCAACCCTCAGATATACTAAGTTATTTCCTGTCTTCAAGCATTTGTATCTGCTTATCTGGAAGTTTCTTCTCTTCACTCACTCTTCACCTGGTTAACCTCAACTTAGCTTTAGGGTTCAGTTATAACTGTCACTGTTTTAGCAGGAGATTGGGAGGATATATCCACCTGTGCTCAGGGCTTACTCCTGGCTCTGTGCTCAGGGATCAGTACTGGCATTCTTGGGGAATCATATGTGGTTCTGGGACCAAACCTGCATTAGCCACATATTAGGCAAGTACCTTACTTTCTGTCCTATCTCTTGGGCTCCTGCCACTTATAAATGACATTGTTATTCCATGGAGGGAAGCTTCCTGACAGCCAATCTAGAATAAGGACCTGTGATTTATTTCGAGCATAGTTGCATCCTTTTCAGCAATCTCAAAAACTCAGAAAGATATGCAATTTATATTATCAATTTTGTTTCTTTATCATACTTTGGATGGCATGGGGACAAAAATCATGTTCTTATCTTGAAACTCAATGTTGGCACAGTGGTTTGGCACATATAACATGACTCTATCTCTTAGTTAATGAGAAGTATATTTTATGATAGTGAAGAGGTAATAATTTATCCTTTACTGTGGGCATGGGGAGCAATTTCCAAGAAGTTTGGTTAGTTCAGCCAGATGGTTCAATACTCAGCTCTGGTGATATGGTTCTGCTTAGCCCAACTGTGGTCTAGACCACCAGAGATAAACAGGTAGTGCATGGGGGCACCCCAGACTACACCTAGTAGCACTTGGGGAATCATGAGCACTGGGACTAAGTTAGGGGTTTTAAACATGAAAAGTAATGTGATCCCTATGGCTGCATTTTTCTGCAGCCCCAAATTTATGATATTCAAGTAGAATAGTTTGAGTACATTTTTAATAACAATAGCATGGGATTCTAAAATCATTATTTGTATGTAATAACTATAAGTTTTCCTAGATGCACATTAAAATCTTTGCTCTTTATAGAAAAATATAAGCAAAGAAAAAGGCTAAAATTATTCCAGTAGGGCAGAATTTAAGACACTTAAAAAGATCTAGTGACCATCTAGTAAGATGGATTATTGGTGATAACGGTATAGCTGAGAGACTCTATAACCCCAAGATAACTCAGGAAATGGAGTTCGAATGAACACTTAGTTTTCAATTCATTTTTCCCCTCTGGTCAATAAATTCATGTCTGATGGAAGCTGGAAGTGGGTAATCAGCTAGGCACTCTATGTCAATGGGTTTTCTTTGGTCAAATGACTGTTTGCTGCAAAACTATTTTAATTCACTCAACCGAGGTTTATCTTCAAAGAACAGGTAAAGGCCCAAGAATAAAATGTCAGCAGATTTTAGTTCTGCAAACAGATCTTCTAAAGAAAGGTAACTGGCTTACAGTTCTTCCCTCTCAATGGCCAGTTTCACATTTCCAGCTGGTGTTAACACCTTTCATGCCTGACTGTCCCTAATCTTTAGTTTGTAATAATGCAGGCAAACATCTCTCCTGTCATGAGGCAAACATCTTTCCTGTCATGATGAACTCAATCAGTTTCCTGAAATTGTTAGGAACCAACCCATCTAAGTCCTATAACCAACAAAGATTGCACATTTCCTTATATGAACATAGGTGTCTTCTGCTCTGAGCTCTAATGATACCTAAACATCAGAGTGCTTTCATTCAGCTTCATGGGGTGGTGGGCCATTTTTCCTTATATCAACTGTGTGTGCTTGCTGGTACTGCATTTGTGTTGCTTGTGTTTTCTTTTTCATACACATTCTGCATTACCTAAGAGAAGACACCAAAGCCTGTTCCCTGTCACTGGGCAGATTGTAGGTTAATTTAAGGAGTGAAGAGTGGTACAGATGAAACTCTCAAACAAGGTTAGTGCTAAATTGTATGTTATTGACTGTAAGTATCTTAAAAGTTCAAAGGAGGAGGAGCAGTGTGGGTGAAGCAGTCAAAAGGATTGCTTCCAAGGACAGAAAACCAATATTTTAATGGCATAGAGAGTATTATTATTGTTGTTTCAGTACCAGGGATAAGACTCAAGCCTTTTACATTAAAGGCCTATGCTTTATCATTGATTCATATCCTCAGCCCTTCAAATGTTTTGAGAATACAGGAGTTAATGATCTAAATCAGAGAGTATGTGTATTCAATCAGGAGGGGCTTGGGAGCTACAACTAAAAAATGGTAAAAGTAAAAGAGAACATAATATCTCAGCATAATAGCTCTTAAAAACTAGGTCTAGAAGTACAGGCTTGATAGGTAAGTAGTTGAAAGTCACTTTTGAGTACTGAAAAGGAAAAGAAAAAGAACCTAGGCTGCTCATACTTTTATTATCTCATAATCCTGGGACTTCAAAATAGTGGTTAGGACAAACCAATGCGTGATTCATGAGAACCATGAAGAATGAGACATCCCTCTCATATATGATGACCACGAATAAAACAGGTTATGTCCAGACTGACCCAAAGACACCATGGCAGGATTAGCTCTAAGACAATAGAAACTAGCTCTCCCAGTCTGTGAACTGAATCAGAAACAGAGCACAGGGAATGGTCTGAACGGCCCAATGAGATGCAGTAGATAAATTTGACCTAGGGAGAGGATGCAACCAATTTTGTGTCTAATTTGGAGGTTTATTATTTTTGCTAAAATATATTCTCCAGAAGTCAAAGCTGGAACTCCTTTTTGCTGGCTATGATATAAAATTTGTACCAACTTTTACTTCCTTGTTATTTTTTAATTTCTTTAATTGCGTATTTTAGTATGTATAAAATTAATTCCTTCTCCTATACTACTCTTGGAAAAGTTAGTTATACAGTGATAATAAGATGAAGAGATTGGAGTATGCTTAACTAAATATATAAAATGATTGCTTACTATATGAGGCTTGTGATATTGAGATTTCAATTAACTACAGATGCTTACTGACTGCACAGCAGGTAGGGTGTTTGCCTTGCACACGGCCCACGTGGCTGACCTAAGTTTGATTTCTCCACCCCTCTCGGAGAGCCTGGCAAGCTGCTGAGAATATCTCACTCACATGGCAAATCCTGGAAAGCTACCCGTGACGTATTCGATATGCCAAACACAGTAACAACAAGTCTCATGATGGAGACGTTACTGGGCCTTCTCGAGCAAATCAATGCACAATGGGAGGACAGTACTACAGTGCAACAGTGCTATTTACTAAATATTTGGGTAGTATAGAGTCTGATCATTATAAAAAGTGATAAAGCATACTTTCAGATTATAAAATAATGATTTTAGTAAGAGTGGAATCACAAACCTGGAATTAGGTGGACATTTGTATAAGAAACTGATACAATGCAAAGGGTCCTCAGCATAGAGTCTGGGGGCCTGAAATTTAAGTTCTCACCCTCTCATTATCTGGATGATACTGACTAGTTCATCTTACTTTCTGAATCTTTTTTTCCTTTAGGACAATTTTTTTTTATAAGGAATTGTATAAGACAATGGGAGAGTCTAGTTTTCTACCTCCCGTCTCATGTCTTCAAAATGAGAACTATTTAACTCATATTTGCTCTAATATAATTCAGATTTTCCGTAATCTCCATGGAAACCAGCTCCTTAGCAATCAAGGGGAATATCATGAACCTAAGATAGCGTTTTTGAAAGAATAAGACCTATTTGCCTGGCTACAGAATCTGTTTTGACCTAATCCTCTTCAACAATTGGCTTCTGATCTTATTCAGACAGAATATAGAGTAGAGTATATCTGGTTCTGGACGCTCCCAGCTCAAATCCTTCTGCCCCACGTTTTAAGACATAGGTCCTTAAGAGATTGAGTGAATTCTCCAGAATTCAGATCATACATTTTTGCACACAAGGAAATGATAAAACTAACTCATGTCCATGCACAGCTGCTGTCGTGGTACTACTCCAGCCTTACATTGCAGATGCCATAACTGAGATCATTTTCTTATTTGTTTGGTTTTATTATTGGTTTTTTTTTTTTTTGGCCATATTCGATAGCACTCAGGGCTTGTTTCTGACTCTGCAAACCTGGTGGGCCCAGGGAACTAAATGGGGCTCTGGGGATCAAAAACTGGTTGAACACATGCAAGGCAAGTGCTCTACCCATTACACTATCTTCTGCCCCCGGGACTCTTTTCTTCCTTCCTTCCTTCCTTCCTTCCTTCCTTCCTTCCTTCCTTCCTTTCTTTTTTAAATTTTTAGGTCACACCTGGCAATGCACAGGGGTTACTCCTGGCCCTGCACTCAAGAATTGCCCCTGGTGGTGCTCATGGGACCACATAGGATGCTGGGAATCGAACCTTGGTTGGCTGTTTGCAAGGCAAACACCCTACCTGCTGTGCTATTGCTCCAACCCTGTCCCAGGACTCTTATTTCCTAGCTCCCTTAAGACCTGCATCCTGCCTGACTTTTCTCTAGTTCTGTTGAGTGCCTAAATGGTAGGTCCTCCATGTCTAGGTCTCTGGTGCTCCTGTGGGGTCTTCATGTGGTGGCTCGTCTGTCATCTAGAGGTTGAAGCTATTTGTGCCCTATTGCAACTAGGAAATCCACAGCTGAACTTCCCAAGTCCCAGCTTCCTGATTCTTCCAACTTCTTCCTTCTTTCTCTGATAAATCTGTCCCATCAACTCTCTTCTTTGATTCAGTCTCTCGGTTCTGATCATACACACAACCACAATCACCTAGAGGTTGGTTGGCCATCTGAAAGGAAATTATAACAGATGATGAAAGGAAGATAATATACAGATATTGTTGACTTTTTCTCTGTGATGACAAATGACGTCCAGAAATGATACTGCAAAGTAGCTACTTTCAAATTATATATTTGTTTTTTCTCATTAAGGGAAAGTTAATGTGCTGATAATGAGGAAGATATAATAGTATTTGATAGAAATTGATGCTATGGAGACAGCTTTTGTAAAAATCATGAGAAAAGTTCATTCTTGAATAGAATATATGTCATTAATGAAAATTTTCATGGTAAAGTTGAGAAACAAGGTAAACAAGTCTCAAACTTAGGTTTCTTTCTCACCGAGTTTTATACTTTTCACTTGACATATAGAAGTGCAGTAGCTTCCTGATAATTCATAAGAACATTTAACTGATGTTAGGTTAGAAGATGAAGTATGGGATTAAAGACTTGAATATGAAAACCCTAGGAATTTCAACCAGAGCTGCTTCTTTTATTGGAGCTGATTATTTTAGCAAACTTCTGGTCTTAGTTTTGACAGCCATATAACCTAGCATTGATATGACCTGTAAATTGCATTTCTCAGTGTTAAGCCAAAGGCTGAAAAATAATCACAAACTAAGGGGATTTTTTAAAAATTATATTTAGTGAAAACAAAAAAAGAGTTTCTGTGCCACCTAAAATGGTAGATAGCATGACAAATGAAAATATAAAAGCTTATTTTTACTCATCTTAATTTTATCCTTTAAAAATTCACTTTCTTAGTATGGAAAGATGGATGACTATTTTTCTGGCTGATGTGAAGAATCAAGATCATAAGATATTTTGTCTGAGAATAGAAACCTGAGATTTTGAAGGGCTGCCAGGTGGAAATGGTATTAGATTTGTGTCGTACTGCTCTGGAAATAGGTAAAGGATTAATAACAATAGTGGTTAACATTTATTGAACACTTCCTATGAACCAGGCATCACACCAAGCACTTAACATTGATTATTTTATTTATTCTTCTCCTCTACCTTTGAAGACAGGTATCTTTACCATCCTCATATTAGAGATGAGGAAGCTTAACTGAGAGTTTGATAACTTTTCCAAAACCACAAACAAGGAGGGCAAAATTAGAGATTGCATCCGCCTTCTTCTTTCCTTTATTTTTTGGAAAGCGGATGGGAGGGCTACATCTGACAGTGCTCAGGGATCACGCCGGCAGGTTCAGGGAAACATGCATTCCTGGGGATCAAACCTGGATCCACTGTAAGATAAGCAACTATCTGCTGTACTGTTCCAGTCCCAGAGTTCACAATTTCATTATTCTCAACTTCATACTCTTACCATTGTCTGTCTTACTAGAATGAATGATTCTAATTCGTTATAAAAATTGTCAACTGCTAAACAGTTGGTTCCATACCTCCAGAAATGTGCCCAACCGTGTTCAGCTCAACCATGAAGAGCTCTTCAAGAGAGATTTTGTTCTAAGAAATATATATGTTGGTCTTATCTGCACTTCCAGACACAGCCCTCCTTACATTTGGAATTTTGTAAGTGTCGAGCACTGAAAAGGTATCTTTTTATATGTGACTGAGTAACTTTTAGGAAGTTCCTGCAGGACGGGTTGCCATGGGAACCAGTCTAATGAAACTTGCAGCCCTGATAACCTCCTTTAGCCCCAACCTCTAAGGGGGAGGGGGTGAGAGGATCTTGAGATCTACTCAGTTCTGAGTTTAGTAATTTAATATTCATACCTGAGTAAAAAAGTCTTTATAAAACTCTGCAGATTTGGGATAACTTTGAGGTTACCAAACACTAGATTCAGGGAGTATAGCCCACTTGGAGAAAGCATGGAAACTTCAGACCATTTCCCAAACTTTGCCTTGTATATATTTTCCTCCAATTTAGATTTTCCTTCTTTTATAATGGGTTAGTAATCTAGTGAGTAAATGTTTCTCTGGTAAATTAAGAAAACCCAAGAATGATTAACAGGGATCTCCACTCTGGAGCCACCTGGTGAGAAACACACACAGACAACATTCTAGACTTGCCACTGGCATCTCTTGTTTGTGCAAATGGCATCTGAAGTAAGGAGAAGTCTTCTTAGTTTAGGCTTTTAGGAACTGGAGGTGAGCCAATTATCCAGATAATGTCATAATTGAGTTGATACCCCATGGATGCTTGAGAATTTCTTGCATTTCTTGGTGAAAAACATACACCATAAAGTTGGGAGCAGAATTAGAGTGAAGAATCAAACTCTGTGACCTTTAAGATGCAGTCACCGCTCCTCAGAGCACAGGCCCCAGGCATCCTCTGGAACCCTGGGCCGCCCATCATGCCTAAGCCTCTTCCTGCTCGTCTTCAAAGTTGTGCCTGGTTTTCTCCTTCTCCCAGTTCAGTCAATATTCAAACCCGGGAATCTGCCTCCCCAGCGCACAGGCCTCAGGCACCCTGGGCTACCCACCATCCCTAAACCTCTTCCTGCTCATTGACAATGCCAGGCCTGGTTTTCTCCTTCTCCCAAGTCTGTACCCCCGCACCGGTACTCATAGGGAGTGTGACCTCTGCAGAAGGGGGTGTGGCCTATTTTGGGGCCAGCAGACACTCATGTGGCTGCACTTAAATCACCCATACCAAGCAATCTCCTGTAACATCTCAGTCTCCATACCATCACATCAACATGAAGAAACAATGCAAATCCCCACCACTAGAGAGGATGATGAAAAGAGTCCAGAAGCCTCAATGGGTATTACATAAGGGAGCTCTCTAATAAAGAATTCAGATATGAAGTAATGAAGATGTTCAATGATATCAATGAAACAGTGAGACAGATATCCAGGAAATTAAAAAAGGACATGAAAGAAACAATCGAGAAAATACAGGAAGAAATAAGAGCAGAAATTGGAAAGCTATGCACAGAAATGTCTCAAATAAAGGATTCAGTAGATGAAATAAAAACTCAGTCTGTGCGCTCAACCGTAGAATGGCTACAGCTGAAGACAGAATCAGTGAGCTGAAAGATGAGCTGTAGGAAGCCTACAGGAAGCAACAAACAATGGCAAGAGACTTCAAAATAACTCTAGAGAAAATCAGTCCTAGGGGATAATTCCAAGAGAAACAACATTAGAATCACTGTAGTACCAGAAAGTCAGGGAAAAATTCCTAGTGAAAAAGGACAGTTAAACAAATCATTGCTGAAAAGTTCCCAGAGCTGGACAATGCAGGCATCTAGATTCAAGGAGTGTGAAGGGTGCCAGCTAAAAGAGACTCTAACAAAAACACTCCAAGAAATTTCCAGAATAGATCATGCGCTGGGCCACAAAGCATACCTCAACAGAATCAGGAAGATAGACATTGTGTCAACTATCTTCTCAGACCACAATGCGCTGAAGATAGAAGTTAATCATGTACAGATGCAGAACACCAAATCAAACACCAAGAAATTAAAGAACTCAATGTTGAATACCGAGTGGGTCAGTACAGAAATCAAGGAAGAAATCAAAAGATACCTGAAAACAATGAGAATGGAGACACGAGCTACCAGAACCTGTGGCATGCAGCTAAAGCTGTGTTAAGGGGAAAATTTATAGCTTTGCAAGCATTTCACAGGAAGGAAGGGAGGGCACACATAAACAACCTGACTTCACAGCTCAATATCTTAGAAAAGGACCAAAACAGGAGCTCAAACCAGGCAGAAGGAAAGAGATCATAAAACTTAGAACAAAAATCAACAACATGGAAACCCCCAAAACAATCCAAAAGATCAATGAAACCAAGAGCTGGTTCTTCAAGAAAATAAACAAGATCATAAATCACTAGCAAGACTCACAAAGAGAGAGAGAACCCTAATAAACTGAATTAAAAATGAGAAGGGGGATATCACAACAGAAACCAAAGAAATTCAAAAGATCATCAGAGACCACTTTGAAAGTTTGTATGCCATGAAACAAGAGAACCTAGAAGAAATGGATAAATTCCTGGATTCCTATCCTCTCCCAAGGCTGAATCAAGAAGATCTAGAGTACCTGAATAGTCCTATTAACATCAAGAAAATTGAAACTGTAATCACAAGTCTTCCCAAAAACAAAAGCCTAGGTCCAGATGGATTCACTAGCGAATTTTTCCAAACATTTAAAGAGGACCTATTGTCAGTTCTTCTCAAGATTTTCCGAAAATTGAAGAAAAAGAAATTCTCCCAAAGAGTTTCTATGAAGCCCATGTCTCTCTAATACCAAAAGGAAACAAAGACACCACAAGAAAAGAAAACTATAGGCTGATATCCCTGATGAACATGGATGCGAAGATTATGAACAAAATACTAGGAAATAGAATTTAACAACTCATCAAAAAGATTATACACCATGACCAAGTAGGATTCATCCCAGGGATGCAAGGATGGTTTAACATTAGGAAATCAATCAACATAATCCATCATATCAACAAAAGAAAAGATAAAAAATATATGATCATATCAAGTTCTCACTATTCTCAGATGATATGATACTATATGATATGTAGAGAACCCCAAAACATCCACCAAGAAACTCCTAAAAACAATCAATACACTTGTATAGTAAAATTGCAGGCTATAAAATCAGTATCCAAATGTCCATGTCTTGGCTTTCCTATACACAAATACTGAGAGAGAAGAAAGTGACATGAAGAAAACAATCCCGTTCACAATTGTGCACCAGAAAATCAAGTACCTAGGAATCAGTTTAACTAAGGAAGTAAAGGACCTGTACAAAGAAAACTACAAAACACTACTTCAGGAAATTAAAGAGGACATGAAAAAATGAAAAGATATCCCCTGCTCATGGATCAGGAGAATTAACATTGTCAAAATGGCAATACTTCCCAAAGCATTGTACAAATTCAACGCAATCCCTATCAGGATACCCATGACATTCTTCAAAGAAATGGAGCAAATGCTCCTGAAATTCATATGGAATACCTAACGGCCAAAAGTTAGGCATGTGGGAGACAGACCCACAAACTACCTCCGGCTCAGCTATATAATTGGAGGCATGGACTGTCTGGTTCCTGATCGGACTGCTAATGGCCATGATCTCAGAGACTCAGAAACAAATCTCGAGACCCAGTGGCTTTTGACATAAATGTGTCCGGTCCCTGCAGTAGCTTACCAGCACTGGGCCACCCCAGGTGGGAATAGGTTTTGTGCTTTGGCCTATTCCCCTTGGCGGCCTGATGGCTGCCATCCTCCAGTGACCATTAGACAGTCAGATTTGGGCCTGCAGAGATGAGACATGCGGGGCATCACAGGATGGGGGTGGAGCCGTCCTTTTCCTCCCCACCCCAACAAAACCCCGAGTCACCGTCCACGAACAGCCTCTGTGGTTCCCAATCAAGCTGCTTAATGGCCATGATCCCAGAGACTCAGAAACAAATCTCAAAACCCAGCAACTTTTGGCAGGGATGCGTCTGGACCCCACAGTAGGTGACTGTTGCTGGGCCACCCCAGGGGGGAAAGGGTGCTGTCCCTCTGCCTGCGCCCCCTTGGCAGCTTGGTGGCTGCTATCTGCCAAAGGCCATAGGACAGTCAGGTTTGGGCCCACAGTGATGAGACACGCGGGGTCTCACGGGATAGGGGTGGAGTTTGCCCTTTCCTCCCTGTCCCAAGGAAACCCCAAGTTCCGCCTATGAACGACCTCTCTGCCTCCTGATCAAGCTGCTTAATGGCCATGATGCCAGAGACTCAGAAACAAATATCGAAATCCAGTGACTTTTGGCAGAAATGCGTCCAGTCCCTGCAGTAGTTTACCGGCAATGGGCCGCCCCAGGTGGAAATAGGTTTTGTGCCTTGGCCTGTTCTCCCTGGCGGCCCAGTGGCTGCCATACTCCAGAGGCCACTGGACAGTCAATTAGGCCTGCAGTGATGAGACACACGGGGCCTCATGGGATGGGGGTGAAGCCCGCCCTTTCCTCCCCATCCCAACAAGACACCGAGTTGCCACCCATGAATGGCCTCTCTGACTCCAGATCAAGCTGCTTAATGGCTAGATCCCAGAGACTCAGGAACAAATCTCGGAACCCAGCATGTTTTGGCAGAAATCCTTCCAGATTTAATTGTTAAAATTCTGGAATTTCAAAATCGCACGGCCACTACTGCAACCACGTAATATCATTTATATTATTCATAACCAGCAATAGAAAACAAATTGTCTACTGTTGCCTTTTTGGCAGATCTGAGTGTTGGGGTAAAATCCCAAATAATAATGGTGTGTCAGGTGTTAAAATATTGAATGTAATCAGAGAGAGAGTGTGGAAATCATCTGCCCCACAGGTAGGGGGATGGTGTAGGATGGGGGGTATACTGGGTTTTGGGGGGTGGAGAATGGGCATTGCTGGAGGTATTAGTGTTTCACTGTATGACCAAGACTTAAACCCGAAAGCTTTGTAACTGCTCTCGTAGTGATTCAATAAATAAAATTATTAAAAATGAAAAAAAGTAAGGTGGAGTTCATGCCCAATTCAATCAGGCTGATCAGTGGCTGAATAAATAACAGTACTCCTACATTAAAAATTAACAAAAAAGTAAGATCAAAATGGATTAAAGACCTCAACATCAGACCAGAAACCATAAGGTACATTGAAGATAAAGTTGGCAAAACCCTCCATGACATTGAAGCTAATGGTATCTTCAAAGATGCCACGCCACTGGCCAAGCAAGTGAAAACAGAGATAGATAAATGGGACTATCTTAAACTAAGAAGCTTCTGCACCTCCAAAGAAACAGTGACCAAAATACAAAGACAGTCTACAGAATGGGAAAGGATATTCACCCAATACACATCCGACAAGGGGTTGATATCAAGGATGTACAAAGTACTGGTTAAATTCCACAAGAAGAAAACATTCAACCCCATCAAAAATAGGGCAATTAAATGAACAGAAACTTTCTCAAAGCAGAAATCCAAATGGCGAAAAGGTGCTTGAAAAAATTCTCTACATCATTAATCATCCGGGAGATGCAGATCAAAACCATAATGAGATATCATCCCACACCACACAGACTGGCCCACATCCAAAAGAACAAAAGCAACTGGTGTTGGCACGGATGTGGCGAGAAAGGGACCCTCCTTCACTGCTGGCGGGAATGCCGACTGGTTCAGCTTTTTTGGCAAACAGTATGGACGATTCTCAAAAAATTAGAAATTGAGCTCCCATTTGACCCAGCAATACCACTCCTGGGAATACATCTCAGAGAGGCAAAAAAGTATAGTCGAAGTGACATCTGCACTTGTTTGTTCATTGCAGCATTGTTTACAATAGCCAGAATCTGGAAAAAAACCTGAGTGCCCAGGAACAGATGACTGGTTAAAGAAATTTTGGTACATCTACACAATGGAGTACTATGTCATGATCACGATCATCCTGTTGTTCGTCAATTGCCTCGAGCAGGCCCCAGTAATTTCTCCTTCTTCCTAGCCCTGAGATTTTGAAAGAGCCATCTCAATGCTCTTTCAAGGTTAGGAGAATGACACCCATCATTGTTACTGGTATTTGGCATATTGAGTATGACACGGGAAGCTTGCAATTCTCTGCCGTGCAGGCAGGATACTTTGGGTAGCCTGCCAGTTTCTCCAAAGTAAGAATGAGATAGTAAGATTTCGTGCAGCCGCAAATGCAGCTGCACACTTCCGGAAACTGGGTTTTATAGTCTCTGGGTCTTGGCCATTCATGGAACCAACCTCGCGCCAGCAGCAGCTGGTGAGTGTGACGCCTTCCTACTGGAAGGTGGGGGATCTGGGTGGAGAAGGCCCAGTCCCGATCCAAGCAGGCTTGGAGATCTCAGCCCCGGGATCCACATGTCTGGGTTCCTCTGCTGGTTCCTTCATGAATGAGGCTTGTCCTGACGTGTGGAGAGTAGTCTCAGCATGGCTGTGGTTCTGGAGGTCTTTGGCTGCTGGGACCCTTCTCAGGGGGAGGGGAGGGAAACTCAACTCACCCCCCTCCAAGGGGCCCTGATGAGGACAGCCAGGCGTGGGGGCAGGAGACTCTGCTAGAGTACTATGTAGATGTTAGAAAAGTGAAGTCATGAAATTTACATACAAGTGGTACTACATGGAAAGTGTCATGCTAAAGTGAAATGAGTCAGAAAGAGAGGGACAGACATTAGAAAGATTGCATTCATCTGGGAAACATAAAGCAAAATAGGAGACTAATACCCAAGAATAGCCGAGATAAGTACCAGAAGGATTACTCCATGGCTTGGAGCCAGCTGCACATGCTAGGGGAAAAGGCAGCTCATATGGAGAAGGGAGCACCAAATAAAGGGTTCAGGAGGATCCTCCCAGGGTGGGAGATGCATGCTGAAAGTAGACTATAGACCAAATATGATTGCCACTCAATGCCTCTTTTGCAAATGACACCATCCAAAAGGAGAGAGAGAACAAAAGGGAATGCTCTGCCACAGAGGCGGGGTGGGATAGGGAATGGGGGGTGGAAGGGATACTGGGATCAGTGGTGGAGGAGAATGGGCACTGGTGGAGGGATGGGTACTCAGTCATTGTATAACTGAAACCCAAGCACAAAAATTTGTAAGTCTACAACTGTACCTCATGGTGTTTCACTAATAAAAACAAACAAAAAATAAATTAAATAAAAAATGTGGTCACCAATGCAGAACCTTGTGTTTATCTCTGGGGACATTATTTGCAGCGCATATAAATCTTTTGTTTACAATTGAAAGATGATGGCACTCCAGTAAATTTGCCAATGCTTGAAATCCTGAAGTCATGATAAAATTAATCAGTTTAATTATAAATGGCTTAGAGAAAGAAGTTGTATGCTGACTTTCCTCAGCCTGAGACATTAGCCCTCTCTTTATTGTACACTAAATCCTGACTTTGCTATTTTCTAGATCAACCTTGGAAATTCTGTTAGAAGTTATTTATGCTGATTTGTTTTACTGTAGACAGAATTCCAAAAGGTAGATTCCCACTTAGGACATGATAAGGAAATCATATCAAGGCAAAGTATTCCGTTATCAACACATCTCATTCTTTTACCAGAAGTACCAGAAAGACTAGAAACTCAGAATTAGGTATTAGGTTTGTGAAATAACATTTTTTTTTCTTTTTGGGTAATACCCGGAAATGCTCAGGGGACCATATGGGATCCTGAGCAATTGAACCATGGTTGGCTGCATGCAAGGCAAACACCCTCTGTGATGTGCTATCACTCCGGCCCCCAAAAACACTCTTGTTAAGTGAACTTGGATACAATTTTAGGGCCACTTCAGACCTTGTAGGAGGATCACCTCCTGATGTACTGGAGAGGTAAGACAAGGACCATGTAGCTCCCTTGCAATGAATGATCTGTATCAGACACAGGATCAGCCTCCAAGTCCTAGCTCATCAACCAATGTTTATACATAAATCTCAGGTTTTCTAATGGCAAACTGAATGAAAAAGAACAAAAGAGATTGGCACCAAAGAGAAATCTTCGGCAAAATAGACCTGGATATAGGTTTTTAAAATATAAAGTTTGTAAGGAAGCAACTCTGCTGTGGTCACTACTGGTGTTATTGGTCCTTAGAATCGGGACTCTTCTGTAGTATCCTCATGGTGATCAGACCCAGCACAGTGGAACAGGTCATTAAAGTTGAGGTTTTCAACACTGGGTAGGAAAGCAGTGCACAGAGCCCAGGAGATGGGTTTGAGGAGCAAGCTGTGCATTTGCTTTTGTGCTTTGTCCAGGGCAGATTTGCTGCCACAACGGGAATGAGAAAAGGGCTGGAAGTAAACCATGTGGCAAGTTGCAGAGCTGTCCTCTCCTTCGTGGGGGACAGTGACTGGTGTCTGACGACAGACCAAGGGACTGTTATTTGGGAAGTAGCTGAAGTCACAGGAGCTGGCTATGCAGCCACACTTCCCAATCAGCCTCCCCAGACCAGGGAAAAGCTTCGCTTTGTATTTGTGGAACACATCAAAGGTATTTCATCTGATCTCATTTTTTTATAATGAGTTTCTGAGATGAAAATAACGATGATTCTCATCTTACAGCTAACTTAAATGTTTAAAGTATTAACAAGACACCAAATTTTCAAACCTAAACCAGAAAAAAAAGGACAGCAATATCAATTACTTTCATACTCGGTAGCTACTGTTATACTTTACCAATTGTGATGATCTTGGAGCCCACACATAATCCATGAAAAGAGGCTATTTCTAGTTCCATAGTACAGATATGAAAGCTGAGGCTTAAAGCATTTCAGTTAACCTATTAGAATGTGGTAGAAGTAAACCCAAGTGCTCAGGGCTGGAGTGATATCACAGTGGGTAGGGCCTTGCATGAGGTCGATCTGGGTTCAATTCCCAGCATCCCATATGGTCCCCCAAGCACTGCCAGGAGTAATTTCTGAGTGCAGAGCCAGGAGTAACCCCTGTGCATTGCCAGGTGTGACCCCCTCCCTCGAAAAAAACCAAGTGTTCCAGCTCTTACTTCTCTTAGCAATCTTCTTCTCATCATGCAATACTGGTTACATGAAGACTTTTAAAACTGAGATATTGAGATATTTACTCTTGACTTGCTGCAAACAGAACATTGCCAAGTGGCCACCTTTGAGGACCTTTGAGCTGCTGACTATAAAAATAACTTTAATAATCCATCTCCCGTGTGGCAAGCAGTTACTTTTAAATTATAGAGGGAAGTCACAGAAGAGTAAATATTTTAAACACGTTGGACAACCTTTCCTACAACTCATTTGTAACGTTAATTATTCAAATGTTTTTGTCTTAGACACACCTGAACTTAGCCTGAGTGGTCAATCACAGGTTGAAATAAGGTGCGAACATGTTGCTGTCAGAGCACTATGTGTATTTACGCTGGCTTCACCCTCTGCCCCATCTCCCTGGCTTCCCTGTGCTGTAAAGCAGGAAGAATTGAACTGGAGTAGTACATGTTTAATTTCACTTCTCAGTTCTGGCAACAACAGAAGCCCTGCAATTCAAAAGTTTTTTTCTAATTCATGAAAAGAACGATTGCCCTGGTTCAAGAAGTTTGGGAGAAGAGATGAGGTGTGTGAACACATTCTCGTGTAGGATGTGCCCATATTGTAAGTTTCTATAGCTATCCATTTACTGCTGTAAAAATATATATATATATATATATATATATATATATATATATATATTTGTTCTGTGATCACTCCCAGGTACACTCAGGGACTATTCCGGGCTCTGTGTTCAAGAATGATCCCTAGTGGTACTTAGAAACTAATGAGGTGCCAGCGAATCAAACTGGCACTGGCCCATGCAAGGCATACGCTTTATTCCCCTGTACTGTCTCCTTTTATGTTTCTGTTTCGTGAGTGCTGTGATTCGCTCAACATTTCAAACTCAGGTATCACATTATCTGTCAAATGAAACCATCAGGACAACTGTCATGGGCTTTTGTGTGATACACACAAGAATTCCAAGTGCCAGTTCTTCCCAAATCGTCCTGCAACCTGCAACCCCTCCCCACCATCCAATAGTGCCCCAAGCCACCTGCATTCCCCATAGCATCTTGTTTACTTGTTTGAACTTTTTCTTTCTTTTTTTTGTATTTATTTGGATTTGGGGTCACACCCTGGTGTGCTTAGGGTTTACTCCTGGTTCTGTGCTCAGGGATCATTCTTGGCAGTACTTGGGGGACTGTATGGGGTTTCAAGGATTGCTGTTTGGGTTGGCTACATGCCCAGGAAGTCCCTTATCCACTGCATTATCTCTCTCTCTCTGGCCGAGTCCTTTGGACTTTCCAAATACCCCTCAATCCCAGCCCCCTTTCTTTTTCTCCTTTACAGCCCACTGAAAAAGATAGACATGTTCTTCTGATCTGCATCTTTTTCTCAAGGTCCAGAGAATTCCGGTTTCTTGCTTTCAGGTTCTTACTAGCAAGACCAAAGATGGGACCAGGGACACACTGTCACAATAGGGGAACTTTGTCTTTGGTGTCTCACCTAAAGAGTCTGTCCAGGAGGGAGGGGGACCTTGTACAGTTTGGTCCTTGTCCAGAGACACCAGCTGGACGAACTTTCGGGAGGGTGGCTGCCAAATGTCTGCTCTCCCGTCCCCAAACATCCTGCTTTCTCCTTCTAGCACTGCTATCTTTGAACCCCACGTGGGCGAGGGAGAAGCACACCGCCTCTGGAATGAGACATTATTTGTGGGTAGCTTCTGTGGGTGAGCTCATGATTAAACTGCAGTCGAGTATTTTTGTCATGTCTGTTGGAGATGAAAATATTCTCCCCCAGAGAATTTGTCACCTCAGTGTTCACATTCGGTAACACCCCAAGATATTTCTCCCCAAACAGCAGCTGCATCCCTCTTACTACATTCAGCCTTCGGCTCATAGGGACTGGTCATGCAGGTTCTTGCTCTGAGGGTGCTCCAAGATGAATTAGATGCTGAATCTCCAGGAGGAGGAGACTGATCCTGGAAGTAAAATGGTGTACACAATGCTGGTTCTTCCTTTTGTTGCCAAATGACTTTCTTTTTTATCTAAGGCCCTTCAAGCTGATCTGAGTATATGAAAAGGACAGGCACCCCCAGATTTTTAGAGAAAAATCTCAGTTTAGACAGCAAATACATGAGGGCCAGAAGGACATAGAGTCCATTTTCCTTGTCCAACTAGTTGATGGAAGAATATTTATTTCCATTTTCCAGAAGAAGGAAAAGACAGATATGGGCCCTTCACGGGCTGGGACAGCTGGACTGATGCTAATAATGAAACAGAAGCCAGGGCTGATCTTTGTGCACTTAATTTGAGACTTGTTTCTCTCTGAATCTTTTTTGAACTCATTTTTATCTCTCATTTCTAGTGATGAGCAAGACAGGTCTTATTTCAAAATTAAAAGGTGAGGATACACCTACCTTGTAAGTAGTGTATCCTGTGCAAATACAATACAATGCAATCTACAGTGGGCGGGGAAGATGGCTGCATATGTGCTACCCAAATGAATCAGGCAAGATGTTTTCAGTATCTGTGTCAGGGAGTTGACTGCTACCAATTTGGGGGGTTAATCACTTAATCACTTAACTTCCTGTTAGCCGTCGATTTGCTTGAGCGGGCACCAGTAACGTCTCCATTTGTCCCTGTCACGTGCTAGTGTAGCCTAATGGCATCTGTTCGCTCTGGGAATGTGAAGAGCCTCAAACCGATCGTTCATGATCTTCACGAAGAAGTCTGACCATCTGGTAGGTGGGCGGCCACGTGGTCTTTTGACATCCCGTGGAATCCAGTCAGTAACAGCTCTAGTCCAGCGGTTGTCTTTAAATCTCATTACGTGACCAGCCCATCTGATTTTTTGACACCTTGGCAAATGAGACAGCGTCCCTGATTCTTGATCGTCAATGGATGTTGGAACTCCGGACTCTTTCTCTCATTTGAGTGAAACATGATATTCCAAGCATAGCTCTTTCTATTCTTCTTTGGGAGACCTGAATAGCGTTCTCATCCTGTTTGCGTAGGGCCCAGGTCTCTGAGGCATATGTTAATGCAGGAAGAACGGTGGAATCAAAGAGATGTGCCCGGAGCCAGAGGTTCTTCGTCCTCTTAGCTATTTCTTCGACGTTCTTGAAGGCATTCTAAGCCGCTCTCTTCCTCCTGCGCAGCTCGGGTGCCAGGTCATTTGTCATGTTGACTTCTCGACCTAGGTACACATAGCTGTTGGATTTGGAGACGGTCATTCCGTTGAGAATGAATGGGGCATCAGGAACGAGGCTGTTTCTCATAAACATTGTCTTCATAAGATTCAGCTGTAGTCCGACCTTTCCACACTCACTGTCAAAGTCGGCCAGCATTTGTGCCGCTTGGCTGCTGTTTGGTGTTATTAAAACAACGTCATCAGCAAAGCGCAGATGGTGTAGTTGTCGAACATCTATCTTCACTCCCATTTCTTCCCATTCCAGTCATCGCATGATGTTCTCAAGGGTGGCACTGAAGAGTTTCGGTGAAATGGTATCACCCTGCCGAACCCCTCTCTTGACATCGATGATTATTCTTTGTAGAATGGTGAGATCCTGGTAGTGAATCCGCAATACAGCTCACGGAGGATCTTGATGTATTGGGTTTGAATGCCCTGATTGGCTAGGGTTTCAATGACCGCTTCCGTCTCAACAGAATCAAAGGCCTTTTTAAATCAATGAACGTTAAACAGAGCGGCATCTTGAACTCCTGAGAAACCTCAATAAGCTTGGTTATCGTGTGGATCTGGTCGATGGTGCTGAATCCTTTGCGGAACCCAGCTTGCTCGCATGGTTGTCCTTTATCTAGTGTTCTGCCAATCCTATTTAGGATGACTCGAGTGAACAACTTGTAGATGACAGACAATAGGCAGATCGGGCAATAGTTGCCAATGTCATGGATGTCTCCCTTCTTGAACAGTAGTACGGTCCTGCTGGTTTCCCATGGGGACAGAACCTTGCATTCAGACAGGTAGCGAGTGAAGAGCCGAGTCAGTGTATTGATGAGTACTGATGGCAGGTTCTTCAGGTGTTCAGGTCTGACCTTGTCTCGGCCGGGTGCTGTTCGTTTCTTTACCGATGAAATGACATATCGGATTTCGGAAGGGAGAACATTGGGAACGACATATCCATCCTGTGGAATTTGGTATGTCAGCAAGTGGACATGGCTATCGAAGAGATTTGAGTAGAAGTCATGGATAATCTTCTCCATTGCCGTTCTGGAGGATGTGATGGATCCATCAGGGCGTCGGAGGGCAGTCATCTTGGTCTTGTAGTTGGCGAAGGACAGGCGGGCATAAAGAATACTTTTCCCAGCTTCTGCTGCATCTAGCAGTACTTCTGCTCTCCTCTCTTTGAGTTCTTCCTTGATCGCATCTCTGCACTGCTTTGCGAGCTCAGACGTTAGCTTGCAGTTGCCCGAGGCATGCGCCAAACCACGCTGTCGAATTAGCTCAAGAGTTTTCGAAGACAGGCGCTTTTTTGTGGCTATCTCTCTCTTGGCGTTCCTCACACATTCATGGAGGTGCTGAACCAGTCGATCGTATTCCTTGTCAATGTTGTCAACAATGGCATCTTCCCATGTTGCCGCAATAGTACCAAAGAGTTCCCAGTTGCTGGTCATTCTGGGAGTTCTCTTTATGAACTTTGCAGCCCTTTCTCCCCGCTCTGTGAAGTAGAATTTTGCACGAAGGAGACGGTGGTCCGATCCCGTTCGAAATATTGGGACAACAGAGACATCAGTCAGGCAAAACCGTCGATTGAATATGATGTGGTCTATTTCGTTGTGGAATCGTCCACCGGGAGACTCCCATGTCCAACGCTTAGATTTTGCCTTCTGGAACTCTGAGTTACCATGGATGATCTTGGTCGACATGATGAACTCAGACAGTCTCTCACCCTGTTCATTCCATTCTAGGCCATGGGTCCCGATGTGAAGTTCTTCACCTGATCTTCTCGGTCCTATCTTGGCATTAAAATCACCCACAATGATCTTGTAGAAGGTGAGGTCTTCTTTATAGAACTTCTCCAGCTCAATGTAGAACTTCTCGATTTCTCTTTCATCATAATGAGATGTTGGTGCATAGACAACGAAGATAGAAACTGCAGGCAGTGTGCCACATCTATTCAGAAGTAAACGTCCGATTCGGGTTGTTAGGCATTCGAATGAATCAATGCTCATAGCCACGTTTGTGTTGACAAGGACACAGACGCCTCCGATACCTCTTTTATCGCATGTTCCGAGGAACAATTCCTCTCCAGTGTCAAAAATGGCATGGTGAGATTCGTGCCTTCTTTTCTGGGTCAGACCAATGATGTTGTACTTGATTATTCGTGCTTGTACCATCAGTTCCTCGATGGATGTATCTGATGCTAGCGTACGTGCATTGAAAGTACAGACGATCATTTTTGTCTTCCTTCGTTATGGCAGCCTAGTTCGGCCTTGATATTTTGTCGGCCTCTCCTTTCTCATCCTTCTCAGTGCTGCCATGTTGGTGAAGCCTTCAGGGTCAGGTGAATGAGACCAGTTGTTGTAGTTACTGGTTTTGGCATATTGAATACACAACGGATAGCTTGCCAGGCTCTTCCAGGCAGGCGGAATACTCTCGGTAGCTTGCCAGTCTTTCCGAGAGGGATAGAGGCTTTTGGGGCGACCTCTAATCAGCCTTGTAGGTGTTTGAACCCTATCAAATATGGTGCGACAATTCTGGAAGATGGCTATTTAGTGTTTTACAATGTGTTGCGCGGCCGTGAAGCAGCCGTGCGGGTCCGGAAAGCATCCTGGAGTGTGGAGACGGCTGTGGTTGGTGAGAGCAAGCAGAGAAACTCTGTCCCTGGTTCCGCCGAGCTGGAGTCCAAGGTCTCAGAGAGTTCCGCTTATCTTGTTCTGTGGGTCTTCAGTCATGCGTGAGTCTCGGCCGGAGCTGCCATGCGGGTCCGGAAAGCGTCCTGGAGTGTGGCGACGGCTGGGTAGTGGAGGTAGTGTTTTGGGGTTAAATGTGGTTTTTCTAGGACACCTTAAAAAAGTACAAATTCCCCTGGAAAGACTTAAAACTACTGGTTTGAATTGGTAGATCAAATCATTGTTTTACAAGCTAGAAAAGACTCGCACTTTTGTTTGTTTGAGGTCACACCCAGTGGGACTAGGGTATTTTCCTGGCTCTACACTGAGGGATCACTCCTGGTGGGGCTTGGAGAAAATCACAAGCATGTTCAAGGCAAGCACTCTACCCACTGCACTATCTCTCCAGCACCACCCGCACCCCCCACCACCCCGCTCCACATTCCCTCCTCCCCCCCACCCCCGCTGCTCTGGACAAGGTTAGAAGCTATGTGGGTTGCAGTACGATCATCACCATCTCTTCTGCTGGGCCCTCAGCCTAGTGCAGGCCTTTGCTCTCCTGGAGCTGACATGGAGACAGCCTCCTTTTGAACCTCAGTGTTCCAGAAAGAAAGCCTGACTCTGTTTTGCTAGAGTTGACAGCTGCAAAGTCAACTTTGCTACACAGATTGCTGAGAAAAGAAGCTATTGTATAATTTCTATTGTGCCCCAACATCCTTGTAGTCATGGCAACATCCTTAGATACAGCACTGCCAGCCAGAAGATGGCTAAAACTTTCACCTCGATAATCACAGTCCCTGTGTAAGATGTCTTTGGACCTGGACCGGATTCTTGCTGCATGTTGTTTGCAGAATGATTCTGTGTGGGGGTTGCTTAGGGGAGGCATTGAGGAGAGGGAGGCTTGTGGGGTGGGGGATGGGGGTTGGTCACTAGATATGAGATTTCTTGCCTCCATGTCCGAGTTAGAGGTAAAGAATGCATCAGTGATTCCTGTTTGGAAACGTGTCCCCCCACTCAATTCATGTCTTTGTTTATCTGTTGATTGTCACTAACAAAACTGAACCTTTGCTTTATGGAATCTTCTCCTAAATAGGTCTCCCTTAGGTATCACATAGTCCTACTATTGGTCAATCTACAGTCTAAACTGTTGTTATCATATTATTCTGCTGTTTAAGAATCACACTCTTTTCTTCTGTGCTAGGAAAGAACTCCCTACTTAAACATTTTTTTTAAAACCAAATCTCCCCAAATCCAATCCATTCAAATATAGTTATATGCTCAAAATACCTCTGAATATATCTTTCTTTTAGTTAGAACTCAGTTCCTCTGCTTCCTCTTTCTATTAGCATGATACTTTTCCATTCTTCATGCATTTACTCATCTGTTTCTTTCATAGAAACTTTCTTTCACCTCCAGTACATCTTTGCAGAGTCTTTTTATTTTATCCTTCAAGTTACAGCTAAGTTCCCCTACTCCAAAAACTTTTGCTTGACTAGCCCAACCCAAGTTCTTTGGGTTGGTAATCTCGTTCATGATCAGTGTTTCCAACTCTATAGATGTGTTGTTATTTTCAGGGCTTAATGGATTCTGTTCTCACCAGAAGAATGAGCTCCTTAAAATTAGATTGTCCACAGAAGTTCCCATTTCTCTCGATTCTCTATTCTCACTCAACCACTCTTCAAAAAATATGGTTCCTACTTTTCTTATTTTATTTTTCTTTATACCATTGTCACCGCCCAATATTACTCAACAATGTTTCCTCAACTCTAAGGGCAGAGGCTTCATCTTTCTTACTCTCTCAAGCATGAAACAACCATGCACATAAAAAAGTGGGGTTTACTATGACCTCAATAAACGATGAAATATTGAATGAATGAGGTCTTATTGGATAGGTCACATCCGAAATGATAGGAAGAGAAATGGAAGGTACTGATTCTTTCAGAAATACACAGAACCACCGTAACTTACAAAAAATCCTAATATTGTAAAGAGTGCTGCAATGAACAAACAAGTGCAGATGTCACTTCGACTATACTTTTTTGCCTCTCTGGGATATATTCCCAGGAGTGGGATTGCTGGGTCAAATGGGAGCTCAATTTCTAATTTTTAGAGAATTGTCCTGCCACAGAGGCAGGGTGGGATGGGGGGGATGGGGGGTGGGAGGGATATTGGGATCCGTGGTGGTGGGAAATGGGCACTGGTGGAGGGATGGGTATTTGATCATTGTGTGATTGAAACTCAAGCACAAAAATTTGTAAGTCTACAACTGTACCTCATGGTGTCTCACTAATAAAAAATTAAAAAAATTTAAAAAGGAAGACTATCCTATCATGTAATTCTATGTGCTTTATTATTGTTTTTTCATTATTTGTATATATACCACCTCTTATTTACATATTAAGCTGTTGATGAACAGTTCAATTACTTCTATATTTTGGCTATTGCAAATAAAGCTGCGATAAACATGAAAAAAAATCCTACTATTGCAATTCTTCTAGCCACCCTAGAGGGTCAAACATTACTAAACATCCAAAGTATCAGAGAAACCAAATATGATGGGTAATTGCATATTTCTGCCAAGAGAAGCCTACAACCAGAGACTACTGGTTACTCTTACAAAATGTGAATGTGTTTACTTTCCAACTACTACTCTGATTGCATTGAGGTTCAGATGCAATGAACTGTGCTTAAAGGTATTCAATTGTAAATCAGCATTAAAATGGGAAGCATTATCCAACCAGCTGTCGGTGTGAAGAACTGGAATTAACTTTGATGGAGATAGCAAAGGAGATTATGCACCACTAATGTTGAAAATAAACATTACCAAGAGGCTTTGGGAGACCCCCACAGAACTCTGCAGGGTAATGAAGCTTTGTTAAATAGACATTTCTGGATATTTCAAGAGTTCACAGTGCCTTGTCCTTTGAGAAACATAAATGATACATTTCTGGTTTTAAATGCTAACTAGTGGAGTATATAGAAAATAAATCAATATATCTTCAAAGCCTTAGCAGTATTGAAAGGACAAAGATAAAATCAACATCAAACAATGATCTCCAAATACAGGTATTATTATTTTTATGATTGTTTTTAAGCAGAGGTGTCATGAGCTAAGGTCCAATAATTAGCCCTAACCAATAAATTCTAGGGTCAAAAATATAATAAGAAATGCTAATGTTTTCTGAAAAATTGATAAATGTCTATCACTTTTCTAAGTACTTAATTGAGTACAAATCAAGGATGCTGGCAGTGTTAATCCTTGCTCATAGAAAGAAGAACTAAGACCTAAATGTCAAACCAATTATCCAAGGTCACCTAGCTAAAAAGAGACAGTACTTGTCAAACCAATTATCCAAGGTCACCTAGCTAAAAAGAGACAGACCTTGTCAAACCAATTACCCAAGTTCACCTAGCTACAAAGAGACAGTCTTAAGCTCAGACACTGGACTGGCATTTGAGGTGGAGTGCTCCCTCACCATTCCATGTTGTCTCCTAGTCCTGGCTGTTGCCTCCTAGTTCATGTCTCTTTGCCACAAGATTTCCAATGATGGTTGAGTTTTTATAATCAGAGAAGATTAATTTCATTACACTTACCAAACCAAGTGAGAAAGGTGGGCTTAGGGGAGATCAAGAGAAGAAATCAGATGAATTGTTGGAAATGGTTTGGAGGTAGCCCAGATTTGAAGAAAGCCTATAGCTGGCTTGACTGTCATTTGTTAGCAGGTTCTGCAGATGATACAACAGGCCCACATGTGAGTGGAAATGGCTGTCAGTTATAAGGTGGGGGTGGGGGGGTTCAGTCAGCTGTGTGAAAGATTTTCTGTGAAGGAATTATGGTTTATTGAGTACAAAAGAGGAAAATCAACTGCCTGAGAATTACATTGACAGGATGCAAAGGCAAGAGAATAATGCATAAACCTTATTTTACAGATCAATAGATAATCTTTAAATACACAAAGGTCAGCTCTAGAAGTCCTAGCAGTAAAGAAAGAAATATTGCCTGCAAATACAATATTGACTTAAAAAAATCACCCAGACAAATCCTTTGATGTATATTCTTCCACTTAGAGTGCATTTCTTTATTCATGAGTTTTTTTCCTAACCACTTCAAGTTCTTTAGTGAAGT
The DNA here is from genome assembly GCF_029834395.1 of Sorex fumeus. Taxonomy (NCBI): domain Eukaryota; kingdom Metazoa; phylum Chordata; class Mammalia; order Eulipotyphla; family Soricidae; genus Sorex; species Sorex fumeus. Next base: position 2,785,124 of record NW_026606060.1, on the reverse strand, counting down.
ATGAAGGCAGTGATGAAGAACGCTGATTTCTGGTTGTCTTGAATTCTGTGCTATCAAATGATCAGCATGAAATAGAATCAATGCTGATCATTTCAGAACAACATTTCTAAATGTGTTGATGTGCATAGCAATTAGGATACCCAAGCCGAATGGCAACTTATACCTACCAGATGTAATTTCCTGCTTTGGTGGTTGGGATGCTAAACATTTCTCCTGGCTTAAGGGAAAACAACTAATCCTTGCCCCCAATGGTCTCCTCTAAATTCCTTCATCCATTTGGGGCTTTTCCTTTGCCTTTAAGCAAGTAGTTCATCATCTCCAGCAATATCTGAAATCGTTGCCATCTACCTCTACCTGGCTGCTGTATCACACAGCTGTTTATGACTGCAGCTCAGCTACAAATAAGCACGAAAGGGGGACGTTTAACTGGATTTTATATAAATGCTAGATAATCTTTCAGATTAGAAAAAATCAGCTATTAATTAGATGAGTCCTCTTAGCAAATTGGATGTCTGAAACCCTGAGAGTTGCTGGTAGAAGTGGCTTTTAGAGTGTAAATTTTCTCCATTTTCCAGTGTTTACCCTAAGCATTAATCAAAAAACTTGAAATAGAAAATTCTTCCTTTCCCTTTTGCTGATGGTGATCAGCATGGCAAAGATGCAAAAGGATTGTGCTCATTGTAAATTGCACAGGTAGATGCATAGATTTTCAGAGCAATCAAGAAGTTTCTTCTATACTGCTGACAAATTTGTGTCTTTTCCCAGTTGCAAAGTCTGTTTTATTTGGCCCACTCCTGGTGATGCTCTGGGATATTGTGCTGAGTATTGAGCCTAGGGCTCCTGCATGCAACTTTCTAATCCTTGAATAAAAACATTTTAGATGATCTAAGAAAAATAACCACCACTCATGTCTGGAATCTATCACCTCCAGCAAGCATTGTGTGAACTTAAGAGGTGGTCAGGCGGAATATGGGACTAAGTGCCCTACTTTTGTGTACAGTATTCAGGAGAGGCAAGACTTGATGACAACAGATTTCAGCCTCTCTCTGTCACAGCTGTAGCTTTGGCTTTTCTTTTTTTCTGAAATACTCTCCCCTTTTTCTCCTCTTTTCCTTCCTCACCCACATCCTCCACAACTCTTGACTAGCCATCATTGTATAAGAGCTGACGATTCTCCCTCCACTACCTTTTGGCTTTTGGGCCACACCTGGCAGTGTTCAGGGCTTACTCCTGGTTCTCAACTCAGGGTGGGGCTTAGAGGACCACACAGGGTACCTGGGAACCCAGATTGGCTGTGCACAAGGCAAATGTCCCATCCACTATATTTTAGTCTCTATATTTTTTATACTTACATCATTATTTATAGGCTTTATACTAAAATATTATTGCATATATTTTGTACACAATATTCTTTACAATTCTTTTCTGGAGTGATAGCACAGCAGTAGGGCATTTGCCTTGCACGCAGCAGGCCCACCTGAGCTGGGTTCGATTCCTTCGCCCCTCTCAGAGAGCCCGGCAAATTACCAAGAGTATCTCGCCCGCATGGCAAAGCCTGGCAAGCTCCCTGTGGCGTATTCAATATGCCAAACACAGTAACAACAAGTCTCATGATGGAGACATTACTGGGCGCGCTCGAGAAAATCGATGAACAATGGGAGGACAGTGCTACAGTACATTCTTTACATTGGGCTGGAGTGATGGCACAGCAGGTACGACATTTGCCTTGCACACGGCCTACTCAACTGACCCAGGTTTGATTCCCCGCCCCTCTCAGAGAGCCTGGCAAGCTACTGAGAGTATCCCGCCCTCATGGCAAAGCCTGGCAAGCTACCTGTGATGTATGTGATATGCCAAACACAGTAACAAGTTTCACCATGAAGACGTTACTGGTGCCCACTTAAGCAAAGGGATGAACAACGGGAAGACAGTGCTATTCTTTACATGCATATTATTTGTTTTTCCCAACCACCCAATTTACAGATAAGGAAACTTAGACTTAGAAAAAGTAATTAGTTACCAAGCTCATACTGTATCCCATCTGGAATCTACTTTTTTTTTTTTTCAGTGAGGGACACATCTAGCGGTATTTAGGATTTACTCCTGGCTGTGGGCTCAGGAATTACTTCTGATGGTGATTGGGGACCATATGGGATACTGGAAATTGAACCATGTTGACCATTTGACCAAGCAGTTGACCACTTGACCAAGCTAGTTGACAGATAAGCACCCAGCCTCCTTCTCCTCCTTCTCCTCCTTCTTCTCCTTCTTCTCCTTCTTCTCCTTCTTCTCCTTCTTCTTGTTTTTTAAATATTATTGAATCACTATGAGATAGTTACAAGCTTTCATGTTTGGGTTACACAATGATCAAACACCCATCTCTCCATCAGTGCACATTCCCCACCACCAATATTCCCGGTATACCCTCCCTTTCCCATCCTTCCCCTGTCCCCATGGCAGACAATATTCTTTATAATTTCTCTGTACTTTTGGCATTATGGTTTGTAATATAGACACTGAGAGGTTATGATGTTTGATCATTTATCTACTTTCTGCACACATCTCCCATCCTGACCGGTTCCTCAAGCCATCATTTTCTTAGTGATCCCTTCTTTATTCCAGCTACCTTCTCCCCTTTGCTCATGAGGCAGGCTTCCAGCTATGGAGCAATCTTCCTGTCCCATGTATCTACTACTATCCTTAGGTGTCAGTCTCATGTTATGTGTTTTATTCTCCACAATTGAATGCAGTCCTTCTATGTCTGTCCCTCTCTTTCTGACTCATTTCACTTAGCATGATAATCTCCATGTCTATCCATGTATGAGCAAAGTTCATGACTTCATCTCTCCTGACAGCTTCATAGTATTCCATTGTGTAGATGTACCAAAGTTTCTATAACCAGTCATCTATTCTAGGGCACTTGGGTTGTTTCCAGATTTTGGCTATTGTGAACAGTGCTGCAATGAACATATTGGTACAGATGTCCTTTCCTCTGTGCTTTTTTGCATCCTCAGGATATATATTCCAAGAAGTGGTATTGCAGGGTTATATGGAAGCTCAATTTCTAGTTTTTGAACGACTGCCCATATTGTTTTCCAGAAAGGCTAGACTAATGGGCATTCCCACCAACAGTGAAAGAGCATCACTTTTCCCCCACATCCACGCCAGCACTGGTTGCTTTTGTTCTTTTGAACGTGTACCAGTCTCTGTGGTGTGAAATGATATCTCACTGTTGTTTTGATTTGAATCTCCCTGATGGCTAGTGATGTGGAGTATTTTTTCATGTGCCTTTTGGCCATTTGTATTTCTTTTTTGAGGAATCTTCTGTTCATTTCTTCTCCCCATTTTTTATGGGGTCGGAGGTTTTTTCTTGTACAATTCTACTAGTGTCTTGTATATCCCGGATATAATCCCTTATCAGATGGATATTGGGTAATACTCTTTCCCATTCTGTGGCTCTCTCCGTATTTTGGTCACTGTTTCTTTTGAAGTGCAGAAGCTTCTTAGTTTGATGTAGTCTCATTTGTTTATGTTTGCTTCCATTTGCATGGTCAGTGCTGTTTCATCCTTAAAGATGCTTTTAGCTTCAATATCATAGAGAGGTTTGCCTACATTTTTCTCTATGTACCTTATGGATTCATGTCTGATATTGAGGTATTTAATCCAATCCATTTTGATCTGACTTTTGTGCCTGGCATTAGACAGAGGTCATAGTGCATTGTTTCGCTGGTAGCTATCCAGTTTTCCCAGCACCACTTATCGAAGAGGCTTTCCTTATTCCACTTCACATTTCTTGCTCCTTTGTCAAAGATTAAGTAGTCATATATTTGAGGGTCTGTGACAGAATATTCAACTCTGTTCCATTGGTCTGCAGGTCTGTTTCTAGCCCAGTATCATGATGTCTTAATTAGTACTGCTTTGTTACAAGTACAATTTGAAGTTGTGGAGGGTGATGCCATCCATCTTCTTTTTCCCAAGCATTGCTTTAGTTATTCATGGGGGTTTATTGTTCCATATAAATTTCAGGAGTGTTTTGCACCTTGCCTTCTGTAGTATCTCTTTGGCTGCTGGAATCTAGTCTTTCGGACACATCCAGGGTTTTGTTTTCGATTTTCTATATAGTACCCTTAAATGAAGTGGTATGTCTCAAATATTTCTCTTTGAAGTCAAGAAAAATATTCTATGTAAAAAATATAAAGTCCTAAGTCTATAACTTACAATTAAACTCTTAATAGATTTTTCCTGTGGATTTATCAATAAGCTGTGATTGGTCTACCATAAAGAATAATTTTAGAAATGATAGCACTTTAATATATTAATACATATTTTGTATTCTTTAAAATGAATGACAGTCATAGTTCTTCAGCATTTCCCTGGATGCTTGTGCCTCATATCTGCAGTTGGGTCTTGGGTCTCAATTAGAAAAGGAAACCAGGAAAATTGATATGGCCCCCATTGCCCTTGCTCCTGCCCCCATTCCTTGGGGATAGCCTAACCTAAAGCAGAGTTGGGCATTAATACATATTAATACTTTTGAACACTTTGCAATATTTTGTGAAAATTATTTTCATACATAAATATCCTGAAGCTCCTCTGAGCTACTGTTAAAGAAACTGAGATTCAATAGTTTACAATACTATTAATAATGTTTTCTCATGCATCTGTTTCCAATACTATGGCCATACCAGTGTACCTATCTCCTTCCCCAAAGTCCTCAACACTGCTCCTCCTCAACTGCACCCAAACTCAAGTGTGTTGGTCAGTTATTCTATTGTGTTGCCTTTGGCCCTTTCTTGCTCCTTTGCTGTGTTTAAGTTTAGCATAAGAGAGACCGTTCTGCATCTGTCTCTGTCCTTCTGACTGACGTCACTCAGCTTGAAATCCTCTAGTTCCATCCATGTTGCTGCATAGTTTTCCATCATGTATATACCCCACAAGTTCTTGATCCATTCATCTAAAATTGGACATTTGAGTTGTTTTCATATCTTGGCTATTGTACTAAGTGCAATGATGAATATAGGTGTGCAGATATCCTTTGGAATTAGTGTTTTCATGATTGGGGAGATAAATGCCAAGAACTGGTATTGTTGGGTGATATGGGAGTTCTGTTCCTTTTTATTCATTTTTTACATAGTTGCAAGTTGTTCATGATTGGCATACAAAGTTCCAAAACCCTTTACCAGTATACATTTCCCACCACCAGTTTCTCCAGTTTCCCTCCTGCAACCCTCCCCCAATCCGACCCTATCCCAGCCTCCCTCTATGGCAGGCATTTTTCCTTTTTATCTCTGTCTCTGTCTCTGTCACTGTCTCTCTCTCTCTCTCTCACTCTCTCATGCTCTCGCTTTTCTTCTGGGCATTATGCTTTGCAATACAGATACTAAAAGGTTTCATTTTTGCACGAAGGAGATGGTGGGCCGATCCCGTTCGAAATTTTGGGACAACAGCGACATCGGTCAGGCAAAACCATCGATTGAATATGATGTGGTCTATTTTGTTGTGGAATCGTCCACCGGGAGACTCCCATGCCCAACGTTTAGATTCTGCCTTCTGGAACTCTGAGTTACCATGGATGGTCTTGGTCGACATGATGAACTCAGACAGTCTCTCACCCTGTTCGTTCCATTCTAGGCCATGGGTTCCGATGTGAAGTTCTTCACCTGATCTTCTCGGTCCTATCTTGGCATTAAAATCACCCACAATGATCTTGTAGAAGGTGAGGTCTTCTTTATAGAACTTCTCCAGCTCAATGTAGAACTTCTCGATTTCTCTTTCATCATAATGAGATGTTAGTGCATAGACAACGAAGATAGAAACTGCCGGCAGTGAGCCACATCTATTCAGATGTAAATGTCCGATTCAGGTTGTTAGGCATTCGAATGAATCAATGCTCATGGCCAAGTTTGTGTTGACAAGGACACAGACGCCTCCGATACCTCTTTTATCGCATGTTCCGAGGAACAATTCCTCTCCAGTGTCAAAAATGGCATGGTGAGATTCGTGCCTTCTTTTCTGGGTCAGACCAATGATGTTGTACTTGATTATTCGCGTTTGTACCATCAGGTCCTCGATGGATGTATCTGATGCTAGCATATGTGCATTGAAAGTAGAGACGATCATTTTTGTCTTCCTTCGTTATGGCAGCCTAGTTCGGCCTTGATATTTTGTCGGCCTCTCCTTTCTCATCCTTCTCAGTGCTGTCATGTTGGTGAAGCCTTGAGGGTCAGGTGAATGAGACCAGTTGTAGTTACTGGTTTTGGCTTATCGAATACACAGCGGGGAGAAAGGGCTGCAAATTTTAAAAAGAGAACTCCCAGAACTACCACCAACTGGGAGTTCTTTGGCTCTATTGCGGCAACATGGGAAGATGCCATTGTTGACAACATTGATGAGGAATATGATCGACTGGTACAGCACCTCCATGAATGTGCGAGGAACGCCAAGAGAGAGATAGCCACAAAAAAACGCCTGTCTTCGAAAACTCTTGAGCTTATTCGTCAGCATGGTTTGGCGCATGCCTCAGGCATCCACAAGCTAATGTCCGAGCTCGCAAAGCAGTACAGAGATGTGATCAAGGAAGACCTCAAAGAGAGAAGAGCAGAAGTGCTGGTAGACGCGGCAGAAGCCGGGAAACGTATTCGTAATGCCCGTCTATCCTTGCCAACTACAAGACCAAGATGACTGCCCTCCGACGTCCTGATGGATCCATCACATCCTCCAGAACGGCCATGGAGAAGATTATCCATGACTCCTACCCAAATCTCTTTGATAGCCATGTCCACTTGCCGACATACCAAATTCCACAGGATGGATATGTCGTTCCCCACGTTCTCCCTTCCGAAATCCGATATGCCATTTCATCGGTAAAGAAACGAACAGCACCCGGCCCAGACAAGGATAGACCTGAACACCTGAAGAACCTGCCGTCAGTACTCATCAATACACTGGCTCGGCGCTTCACACGCTACCTGTCTGAATGCAAGGTTCCGTCCCAATGGAAAACCAGCAGGACCGTACTACTGTTCAAGAAGGGAGACATCCATGACATTGGCAACTATCGCCCGATCTGCCTATTGTCTGTCATCTACAAGCTGTTCACTCGAGTCATCCTAAATAGGATTGGCAGAACACTAGATGAAGGACAACCATGTGAGCAAGCTGGGTTCTGCAAAGGATTCAGCACCATCGACCAGATCCACACAATAACCAAGCTTATTGAGGTTTCTCGGGAGTTCAAGATGCCGCTCTGTTTAACGTTCATTGATTTAAAGAAGGCCTTTGATTCTGTTGAGACGGAAGCGGTCATTGAAGCCCTAGCCAATCTGGGCATTCAAGCCCAATACATCAAGATCCTCCATGAGCTGTATTGTGGATTCACTACCAGGATCTCACCATTCTACAAAGAATAATCATCGATGTCAAGAGAGGGGTTCGGCAGGGTGATACTATTTCACCAAAACTCTTCAGTGCCACCCTCGAGAACATCATGCGACGACTGGAATGGGAAGGAATGGGAGTGAAGATAGATGGTTGGCAACTACACCACCTGTGCTTTGCTGATGACATTGTTTTAATAACACCAAACAGCAGCCAAGCGGCACAAATGCTGGCCGACTTTGACTGTGAGTGTGGAAAGGTGGGACTACAGCTGAATCTTACGAAGACAATGTTTATGAGAAGCAGCCTCGTTCCTGATGCCCCATTCGCTCTCAATGGAACGGCCATCTCCAAATGCAACAGCTATGTGTACCTAGGTCGAGAAGTCAACATGACAAATGACCTGGCACCCGAGCTGCGCAGGAGGAAGAGATTGGCTTAGAACGCCTTTAAGAACGTTGAAGAAATAACTAAGAGGACGAAGAACCTCTGGCTCTGGGCACATCTCTTTGATTCCACTGTTCTTCCTGCATTAACATATGACTCAGAGACCTGGGCCCTACGTAAACAGGATGAGAATGCTATTTGGGTCTCCCAAAGAGGAATTGAAAGAGCTATGCTTGGAATATCACGTTTCACTCAAATGAGAGAAAGAATCTGGAGTTCCGACATCCATGGACGATCAAGAATCAGGGATGCTGTCTCGTTTGCCAAGGTGTCAAAAATCAGATGGGCTGGTCACCTAATGAAATTTAAAGACAACCGCTGGACTAGAGCTGTTACCGACTGGATTCCACGGGATGTCAAAAGACCGTGTGGCCACCCACCTACCAGATGGTCAGACTTCTTCATCAAGATCATGACCGATCGTGTTGAGGCTCTTCATGTTCCCAGAGTGAACAGATGCCATTGGGCTACACTAGCATGTGACAGGGACAAATGGAGACGTTACTGGCGCCCGCTCGAGCAAATCGCCGACTAACAGGAAATTAAATGATTAAAAGGTATCATGTCTGTCCTTTTACCTCCTTTCAGCACTCAGTTCTCGTCCAGAGTGATCATTTCCAACTATCATTGTCATAGTGGTCACTTCTCTATCCTAACTGCCCTCCCTCAGCCCTTCCGCTTGTGGCAGGCTCTTATTTGTAGACCCATCCTTCTGGCCCTTGTGTTTACTATCTCTGGGGTTAGTCTCATATTCCACTTGCTTTTATCTTCCACAGATGAGTGCTATCAGTATATGTCTCTCATTTTGACTGATTTCACTCCGCATGTTATTCTCCATGTCCATCCATTTATAAGCAAATTTCACGACTTTTTTCCTACTTTTTGGGAAATCTTCATATTGCCTATAAGCTACTTTTATCTCAGAAGTTCAGTGATTTGGTCCAAGAGAAACTGGAGGAGTTAAGGTAAAGACCTAGTCTTTCTTCTTTTGGGGCCCGGAGTGTTCCATTACTCATATTTCCTTCACTGCAGCATTCTGACCCGGGTTATGCTCTGCAATAAGTGTAACAAAGTTTCTTTAGGTGCCAGGACTCAAAAGTGTGAAATTAGAAGAGACTGAACTCCCGACCTTTGAGCTTCATAATTTGTGAGATGCAGTGCAATATTAACATGCAGGAGTTGTTAAAAATGTTTAAACATTTCAAGACAAGGATAGCAGAGGATGAAACCTAGTGGGAAGCTGAATGTGGATTCCTAATGGGTAAGAAGTCTGGGTTGATTTTACAGATTGCACTTCAATACAACTGCTTCTGCCTCTGATGTCAACTGAAGAGTGGAAAACTTCGTTTCTTTCAGAAGATTGATATTTCAGGTCATATGAACTCTCCTATAAAATACCCTTTTTTGGAGGGAGGGGGAGTTGAGGGTACTGGACTACAACCTGCTGTGCTCAGGGATTTCTTCTGGCTCTGTGCTCAGAGGTCACTCCTGGCAGTGCTTAGGGGACCATATGAGCTGCTGTGGATAAGTTTGAGCTGCAGGCAAGGCAAGCACCGACCCACTGTATTGCTCGAGGCCCAAATCTCTTTTCTAAATTTCAAATATTCAGCCTTATATATCAATATCTGCATAAACTACCTTGTATTTTTCACCAGGATGTTGGTTTCTAGCTATCACCAAAATGTTGACCCCATTACCCAACGTACCTTTGCCCCCCCCACTTTCACTGATAATCACTATTTTGTTTTTCTTATCTAAACGTCTTTTTTCCCTTTATTTAATTCGTTTTATCTACCACATATGAGTGAAATATTACATTGTTTTGTTCTGATTTTTTTTTCACTGTTAGAAGTACAATACCTTTAAGATATTCATGTTGCAGCAAATGGCAGGATTTTGTCATTATTTCCAACTAAATAGTATTTGATTGTGGAGAATCACCTTTATACATTCATCTGTTAGTGGGCTCTTAAGTTGTTTTTATCTGCTGGCTATTGTAAATGCTACTGCAATGAACAAGGAACTGACATCTCTTCAAATTTGTGCTTTGTATTTGTATCATTACCAAGAAGTGAAGCTGCTGGATCCTTTGTCTATTTTTTTAATGTTTTAAGAAACCTCATACAGTTTTTCTTTGGGGGAGGGTGGCTATATGAATTTATATTCTGATCAACAGTGCATGAGTTCTCCCTCTTCTTCACCTCCTTTCTGGTACTTGCATTTCAAACCTTTATTTCTTCCATCCCCATTAAGAGAGTTAAGGAATACAGTTCCTCAGTATACCTTCCAGTATCTTTCTAATTCAGTTCTCATAGACCAAAATTCAGACACTGAGTCATAATATCACTAGTAGCTAATATTTATTAAACATTTACTATATGACAGATACTAGGCCCAATTCTCTGTATTGTGCATTTTCATCCATTGAGAAGTATCACCTGTCTCTCCACCTTCAAGATCTAGGCTGACTTTCTGGCTTGCTTTGGGTAATAAAATCCACCAGGTAAGATGGTGTGCTAGTTCAGGGTTTGGATTTAAGGCTTTAGTTCTCTCTAATTTGGAACCCATGGACTGCCATGAGAACAAACCCCCAGTAATCTGCTTGAAATACGTAGCCCTTGAAAGAGAGCTATTATACTCATTTAGTGTAATAGAGAAGTCAGCCCTTGGTTGATCTTCCAATTAACTGCTGATGCATGAGTGTTTAGCTGGTTTCAAAAAAAAGGTCTAGGTCAGTAAACCATTCTACTGATTGTCTCACTGTGAAAAATGACCTATATCTTTTTGGTGGCCCAGGTAACCCCAGGCATTGTAGAATTGGAATATCTTGCATTGAACCACCAGCCAGCTGGTCAAGGATACTGAGAGAGGCCCAAGGGCCTCCTGAGCCTCCTCGGGGGAACTCCTCCCTCCCCCTAAAAAAGCCCTGTCTTTGGTGGTGGTTAGTTATACATTATTTTTCTAATACATAACGTATATACCATTATTTATCCTCTTAATTGCTCTTTCCTTATTTTTTCTTATTTTGGTTTTGGGGCCACATCTGGCTGTGCTCGGGCTTTAGCTCTGCACTCAGTGATAACTTCTGACAGGGCTCTGATGGCTGCCAGGGATTGACTGGGTCAGCTGTGTGCAAGGCAAGTGCCCTTCCTCCTGTATTCTTTCTTCACTCCCTATTTCTACTTTGGTGATTAGGAAAAATGCATGGAAGACTTGAGTTCTTGCCATTAAGGAGAAGCCAGCTCATGGAACTAGATATTTTGACTACAGAGACAAAACTTTTGTGGTCTCTTATCACAGCAACTCAGTGATCTGCCATACAATAAACTACTTTGAAAGCCTCCCCCCCGTTTGGGGGGAAGAAACAGTGATTTTGCTCATGGGGCAGTCCCAAAGGAGCGAACTCAAAGCCCAGAAATCTCTCTGCCAATCAATGGCGTATTTATTGCTAACTCAGAGTTATTAAACACTACACTTATTTATTGCTAACTCAGAGTTATTAACACTACACTCTACAAGGAAAATGCATATGAGGAACAAGAGAAACTGTCTTTGAGGTTGAGGTCGAGAGCTAAATATTAGCAGAAATTTGCTGAATTTCATTAACACTAAATTATGACTGAGTTCTGCAAGAGGTCTGGAGACAATCCCATTAATGTAAATGCCATTCCTTATACTGTCCAGTCTGGAATTATTTTTTTTGGTAAATGAAAACAAAATATGTATTAATGGAATTCACTTATTAGACTAAATTCACTAAATTAATGAGCAAGTTTCTGTTCACCTCCACTTCTGCTCCATAACTATGACCAAAATCCAAAACACCAAAAGAAACACTTATTCCCATAGTTGCAAGTGGTCACTTTGGTAAAATAGGAGAGGGGACCCCAGAATGAAGTTCTTACAAATATCGAAGATTGGGAAGGTTCTGGAAGGCTTCAGAGTCAATGTAAAGTAGGTTGCTGGCCTTTTCAATTCTGCTGTAAAATTAGGAAAGGACAGAAAGTAATTTTAACAATAAGAAATACTGTAGTATTTTTTACATTATGTAATAATTATATATCAATAATTCATCCATCCATCTTTTTAACAAACATTAAGCTTATATGCATTCCCTTTTTCTATACTAAATTGTGAAGTTAAATATTAATTCTGTCCTCTTTAATTCTCATCCTTAAGGTTCTCCCTCACTTATTCACACAGGAAACAGAACACTAGCTGAGAGAATCATTTTCACTCTGGCCATGGCTCAGCCTTAAACCTGTAATGACCTTCCAGATCAAGAGTAGGCTAAAATGTTAGGGTCAGATTAATAAGATAAAATGAGTTTCTCCCCTCATCTGGAGACAAAATAAGAGACATGAAAACTAACAAGGGTGGATGGAAAGATCAGAAGGATGGCACAATGAGATTAAGGGAAAATGAAGTGGAAAGATTAGAGCAAATGGAGATTCTGGAGTAAACGGTGGACATCTCTGTTTTTAACCATGAAATCCTGATAATCAGCAGCTGGGAGTTGCCTGCTATCTCTACCTGCTGGAGGCTGGGACTGTTATTCACAGCTCATGGCTAGTGGTAACTCCTGCCCCACCTTGACCTGTGTTACATCCTGATCAATAGTCTGGAGGTGAGCGTGTTGACATTTGGATTCCAACAGAGAAAGGCTGCCCTTTTCTCATCTTGCTAGATCAATGTATATTTGCAGAGTTGCCCTGTGTTAATTACTTCCTCTTTGTTTCATTAGCTTTTATGCTGCTGTAACCTGTAGCTACCCAGATCCAAGAAGTTGGCAATTAATCGCTTTAAGAGCAGCCAGTGCTACACAGGGTGAGCACTTCTCTGCGCGGAAATACGATGAAAAAGCTGCCCCATTAGCTCACTGCCCATTGCCCTGCATGAAGCTGTGTTCCTTGAGTCTCATCAGAGCATTGACTACCTTTTTGATTAATTTTTTCACTCATTCCTATGTCTTCTGAAAACCCAGGAAGGCCTCTCATCCCAGTGAGGGTAAGAAGGGCCAAGTAGGGATAAAGCAAGAAGCATGAGGGCACTGGAAAAGGGAGAGGAGGCATCAAGTGATGGAAGAGGATAAGGATGTGGGTACAAGGAAAAGGTCTGGGGAGTGGGTATACGCTAGCCAGAATGGACAGATTGACATTCCTAAACAGAATGACTTGTGTATTTACATATAGATACTACATATATGTATACACATATATAAGCATATACTTATATGTCTAGCCCATTGATACTTGGCAAATACTAAAATTTTCAATTAAAACGTTTTATGGAGGTTTATGTTCAAGTTCCATCCTTCTGTGGATTTGGCTGTGGGACTTTAGGCAAACCTCATGACTTCCCTGTGCCTTTCATCCTTCATCTGTGGCATTATAAAAATGTTTCATTGACTTCCCTAAATGTGCTCCATAGGGTTTTCTTATTTTTGAGATTTTCATTAGTGCTTCACAGAAGAAACATTCTTAGGGACATTAGTTAAGAAACACATAATGCAATAGACTTCTTGGAGATTCCAAGTACGTATTAGGCTATTATTGGCTTAGAAATGTTTTTCCAGAGAAGTGAATCTATCTAATTAAATTTGACCAATGCTTCCTAATATTATTTGATCAGAGGATATTTTTTCCCTTTTTTAAACTCTCAATTTCTTGGGGACAGAGTGATAGTACAGCGGGTAGGGTGTTTGTTTTGCATGTGGCCAACTGGGGTTCTATTCCTGGCACCGCATATTGTCCCCGGAATATTGTCAGGAGTAATTCCTGAGTCAGAAGTAACCCCTGAGCATTGCTGGGTGTGGCCCCAAAGCCAAAATGAGTAAATAAGCTCTTAATTTTCTGAATATTTAACTATACATTATACACACACACACACACACACACACACACTTCTGGTCCTGTCACTAAGGTTTCTTTTGATTTTGACATTCTATGATTTGTAAATTTATGATAATTACAGAAAATTATGAAATAGAGGTGAAATAGAGGTGGAACTATGCCAACATAGATGACATGCCTATGAAACTACATTGTCAACAGAAAAAGTAAATTTGTTTGGAGTAGCAGAGAAACCAAGGATGATTGACATTCTTCCATTATACAAGTTGATGTGTTAATTCTACTTTATACTTATTTATTCATAACAATGATTGTATGGGGCACGAAATTTCATTTTTCCAGATTTACAACATGAAAACTAAGAATTATTTTGACCAAGGTGTGTGTATGTCATAGGTTAACATTTAGACTGGAGCTGCCCGGGTAACTAGTACACAGGGCACTTATTTTAGCCTTTGACTATGGAAGAACTAGAAAAGACAAGGTGGAGTTACTTGCTTGTGTCATAGGGCAAGGTTCTTGGGTCAAACTGTGCAAAAAACTCTAAGAAGGAGGCAGGAGGTTGATTCAACTCTGGGCTGATGTCTATATTGGCAAGCAGAAATGCATATTGTCAACAGGAACTTTTTTGAGCTGACTTTGATACATTAAATATGAAATTCAGGAGATCTAGGAAAAAAACAGAACCGAGTCTCTAGGGAGCATGAGAAAATTTTAAAGCTATTATACAGCAGTTATGAGAAAGCCACTAGGTTTCTTGCTTACATTTCATGCAATTTAGGAAGGTTGGAGAACACATTCGCTTCTATTGCTTCCAAGACATCGTTTTGTGAGATCTCGCTGCAGAGAAAGAAACATAATTCAGTTCAGTTACACTATCCTCCATGCATAGACTTAAGACTAGGGATATGGATCTTGTGCTTATGATGCTTCATCAGACCCACACAGATGTCAAAGAAATCTGCTCTCAAAAAAGTTAGCCTGCCACAAAGGCGGGGCAGGGTGGGGGGGATGGGATGGGAGGGCTACTGGGATCATTGGTGGTGGAGAATGGGCACTGGTGGAGGGATGGGTACTCGATCATTGTATAACTGAAATCCAAGCACGAAAGTTTGTAAGTCTGCAACTATACCTCATGGTGTTTCACTAATTAAAAAAAAAAAAAGAAAAAGAAAGCCTACAATGAGATGAAACCAACATGCTCAATCAAGAACAATCCTTATGGGACAGTAAGAGAATTATCCTAAGGTAAAATCCCCGTTTAGAAAACATTCATTCCGACATTAGAACTCAAGGCTTAAGGAGAGAAAGAGACATAGACAGTAAAGATTTGAGGGCTTTGTGGGGTCATTTGGTCTCTGTCTCAACTAATCAACTACTATTGCAGTGCAAAAGTAGATATAGATAAGTAAACAAGTGAACATGATTGGATTTCAATCAAACCTTTTTAATCATAATTTTTATAAAAATAAACAGGTGATAGACTGAATCTAGCACCACAGGCTGCAGTACAATGACTTGCCCTCGATAATGATCTTGTTTGGGGAAGAAGGGGACCTCACTTCAATTTTCTATTAATTTGGGTTTTTTGAGGGGTCTACCTAGCAGTGCTCTGGACTCTGTATTTGAGGGCCATTCCTGATGATCCCCAAGATTAATCTGATCTGTCTCCGTGCACAGCATGAACCATGTGAACTATCTCTCTGGCCCTCTGTCTCTTTTAAATGGTTTAAAAACTCTTCCCTTCCATGCCATTACTCAAATGGGGACCATTTCTACTGAAAGGCCTTAGCCATTAATGTTGTCTTATAGTTTTCAGAAAAAAAATGCTCCCGCAGGCCCCAGCATTTCCCCCCTCTTGTGATTCGAAGGCAGGGGGAAAGTGTCCCCTGTGTGGAAGGCCAGACTTGATGAGGAGAGAGGACAGCTTTCTGAGTTAATGTGTCTAAGTGGCTTACAGATGAAACGTGCTATTATTAGGCCTCCCGAGGAAGACTCTCATGCAGTTTTAATGTGGCAGCTGAGAGTGTCTCAGGAGCTCTCACAGGCAACATGCATTCAAATTGGCTCAGGCAGAAGTGCTGTCCTCCAGCCTGAGACTCAGCTGACACTCTCCAAGACTGCTCTTGATCAAGAACAAGGCCCTGTAGGGGGGAGCGGAGGGATGGCTGGGAATAATGGCTTTTTCCTTCAGGGAGACTGGACTTGTCTGCGGCTTGTCAGGTGTTGGCAGTCTCAGAGGTTCCCATGGGTGAGGAGAAATTTTTTCTTTTTTTGTGGGCAGGTGGGAGGTGACAGACACCAAGTGGAGCTCAGAACTTACTCTTGGCTCTGTACTCAGGGATCGCTCCCTGTGGGCCCAGGGGGGCAAATGGGGTGCTTGGGATTAAAATCAGGTTGGACACGTGCAAGGCAAATGTCCTCCCCACTCTTGTCCTGGCCTCCGAGGAGACATTTTGTGACAGACACCTTTTGTTCTATAGCTGCAAACTCTTGGCCCAAGATGTGCCTAAGTCTGCTGATGACCCTGAAAGGAAAGAAACTGAGACAGAAGATTCCCAAAGAGTTTCTTTGTTTTAAACATAAAATCTCCTCAAGACCCAGAAATATTTCTTCTCTGTGAGAGGTACGCAGCTGACCTGGGTTTGATCCCCAGCATCCCATATGGTCCCCCGAGCACCACCAGGAGTGATTGCGAAGTGCAGAGCCGGGAGCAACCCCTGAGCGTCGCTGGGTGTGGCCCAAAAAGCAAAAAAAGGAAAAAAGTAATCTCAAAAAAGGTGTCGTCTTTTGTTAAGAAGGCATATTTTCCTCTTTTCTCAAACCTTAGGAATGGAACAAGGATCTGTGTTTTAAGATATTTTTTGGTAACATTGATAGCACAGCAGTAGGGCGTTTGCCTTGCAAGCGGCCAACATGGCCAATCCGAGTTTGGTTCCTCCACCCCTCTTGGCGAGCCTGGCAAGCTTCCCGTGATGTATTCGATATGCCAAACACAGTAACAACAAGTCTCATGATGGAGACGTTACTGGGCCCGCTCGAGCAAATCGATGAACAATGAGAGGACCGTGACTGTGACTGTGACCATGAAAGGTAGACTAACATAGCCCTGGGCAACTCCCCCTCCCATCACTAAATACTGGCTGTTTTCTAAGCATTTTGTATCTATCACCTACAAAATCCCTCCTCTTAAATTGCCAAATTTTATTACCCCCTTTTTTATATGATCTCACTGGAGGACTAGATCTAGTTCCAAATAGGGCTCTCTGCATATATAATTAAAGTTTGTCCTTTCTCACTTGTGTCCAGGCTTGTGGGTTTATAACATGGAGGAAGATTATCTTCATCCCAGTAGTGTCTTTTGTGATTCATTCGGTACATTTATGCCTTCACGACTTTCACTCTTGCATACAGTAGCTGCTTAAAATAAAAGGTCTTAATCAAGGTTAGTTTGTTAAGTAAACAAAACGAGGAGTTGGACCTGGGAATAGTCTAACAGTTTTTGAGAACTATAAATTTGAGTGAGATTATGGAGTTGAGAAATAAGAGTGAATAATCAGTCTCTTACATCCAATAGTACAGTGATCAAAAACAAAACAATAAATTCAAACCAGGCTTCTGTAGTTTTGTTTGCATGTCTGAGGTGTTAAACGTTTTCCTTTCTCCTGCTTTAGAATATTATTATCCCTAAATTACACCCAGAGGGGAAGCATCAGGGTAGTTAAACTTTGTTTTCATGCCGCTTATGAGAATCTTGATTGGATAGTGGGAGCACTTCTTGTCTGGTCTCCCTATAACTAACAGAGGCAAATTGTTGATTTCATTTTCTGAGTGCTACATGGAGTTTTCTGCTGACTGACTTCACAGAACAGGATCAGCCTAATTCACTCTAGGACATGCAAGGACCTTAAACTCAGCCTCTGAGACCAAGTAGAGGGGTCCTGAAAGAAAACTGCCTCTCTCAAGCAGACAAGTCATGTGCCTCCTCCCCCTTCTCTCTCTCCTTCCTCTTCCTTTTCTCTCTCCCTATCTCCCTCTTCCTTCCCCTTACTTTTTTTCTTTCTCTCCCTTTGATTTCCTTCCTTCCCTTCCCTCCCTTTAACCTCCCCTCTCCTTTCATTTCCTTATCTTCATAGACTGGGCTCATCATTAACTTCATTTTATTCCTCTGTTCTGCTAGTAGAAGCAGTGCCGAGAGGTACAGAAATGAGGAGGGGACTACCTGAGAAAGAAGATACTATGAAACATGGAAGAGTTGAGTGCAAGGACTTCCGATATGAAAAATAACGGGGCAGGAACTGAATGACAAAGAGGGTTTAAGTGCAAAATGGGGCATGGGGTGGGGCACAGTGATAGTACAAAGATTAAGACACTGCCTTGAGGGACACAGGATGCTGTGACCTGGACCCTGGCTTGAATCCTGGCACTGCCAGGGGTGGCCCCCAAGAACCTCAAATATGGCTTAATTCCCAGTCCAAATGCAGAAGGAGACATATTATCTAATAGTGTTTTTTGTTGTTGTTGTTGTTGGCTTATGGGCCATACCCAGCAGTGGTGTTCAGGGATTACCCCTGGCTCTGTGCTCAGTGCTTACTCCTGGAGATGCTCAGGAACCAAATGGGGTGCCAGGAATCAAACCCAAGTCAGCTGTGTGCAAGGCAAATGCCCTACCTGCTCTATTGCTCCAGACCTCCAACAGAATTTCCAGGGTTACCAGTAGGTTTGGTCACTCACAGTACTGTCTGTCTCAGCATTATATTACCCCTAAATTTACCCACAAATATTCACATTTCTCTCCTTAATTCATGTATGAGGGTTCCTTTAAATGGATTATTTTTTGTCAAATAACATAGAAATGATCAAGTAAATTATTAAGTAAATCCAGCCAAGAAACTTCTCAATTGGTTCAGGAGGTCTTCCTTATTTTATGGTCTCAACTGCAAAGAGGGAATTTGGGGGTGACATTAGCTATGTGCATATTGGGGAAGGTCCACACTGCTCAGCAATGGGAAATAACCTCACTGAGGAAATCAAGCCTGTATTTTCCAGCCCAACTCAACTCCGCCGCTAGATTTTCTATTATAATTTATTAGGTAATTGCTATTTACTGATTACCCTACATTCATGCAATCCTTTCAACATCCATGTGAGGTTCGTATTTTGCTCTTCATGTTAATGGAAAGTTTCTCACTAGGAGTCTATGAAAATATTCTAGGAGACTTGTAGTAATAGTTTTCAAGCACAAACTCTCCTTTTATAAAACTTTTAAATATGTGATCTCAGAAATGAGAACTCCTAGCCAGTATCTTAGAAGCTAGGAATAGGAAAATATCTTCATTATTTCCAATAATTACAAACAACTTTAAACATGGGACTTGTATTTACCTGATATCAGATATGGGTATCTAATGTTTAAATGGACACAGAGATTATTGATCTTTATTAGTCTGTATTTAACATCTGTAGTAATAGGTAGATGGTAGATGGAATACTTACTCTTTTTTTCCAATGTCACAAATTCATGTAAGAATTCAACTTCTATGTTAAATTTTTGTGAATGTTTAAAAGCATGGCACTCTTCTCACTAATATATTTTTCTGAGAAGATGGTTATTTCACATGTTGTCTGCATCTATCTTTTCATGTGGGTATTTATTACTTTTAAATAGAGCAGCAAATATACATTTTTCAGTTTTCATTTTTATTGTTGTAATGTCAGTAGCTTTAACACCCATAATCAAAATCTTTTGGGGGTCTTTAGTAAGTTTTAAGAGTGTAAAGAAATCTTAACATGACGTTTGGTAACTGTTCAATGTAGACACAGACAGATGTTCTTTGTTCGGGGCTAGGGAGGGGGCATGGATGGGGATCTCAATCTGGAAAGTTTGTTTTCAGAGATGAGGTTCTCATCACATTCTGTAATAGTGCTGCTCGATTGTTCATATAATTATGAATCCCTTGGAAGTCTTATTAAAAATGCATATTCTCAGTGGGGAGGTTTTCCATAGGGCCCGAGACACTGCACTTCTGAGGTTCAGGTGAGGAATTAGTCCTGAGACTATACTTTGGATTATAAAGTTCTTTAGAGGAATTATAATATCCCATCATATCTTCCTCTCCACCACATGAATATAAGATGAAAAGCTTTATGTATCTGTCAAAGTAACCAAAAAGTTATTATGAAAAATAAGCCAAGAAACACTTCTAAACAGCTAAATAGTTTCAGATTGATGCAGATGAGGCAGAGACAGTGGGTTTCTGTTCATTCACGATTTACAGGTTCTTCAATATTTTCAAAAGCGAAAATATTGAATCATAAAGATGTTCAGACTTACAGTTGAAAAGTAGGAAAGTTTATTGGAAGTAGTAAAGGAAAGGAGCTCCCAAAGTGGGGAGGAATTTAGTATAAGACTCAGTTAACTCTGGCTCTTTGGGGGACATGTTTTATAGGAAAATCGGGTCTTTGTGTTACAGAGAGTGCCAGGAATCGACAGGGTGGTAGGGCTAGTTTGTCTTTCTAGCATCAACCTCAGGCATTGTTCATTATCTTAGTCTCCCCGTGAGTCTAAGCTATGGGAAGAATTTTGTGATGAATAATTTAATAAATAAGTAAACTCCTGTTTATCAGAATAATTCCAGGGGGTTGCAGGGAGTCAAAAATGTAGGATGGGCCAGCCAAAAGTGGGACTGCTCTTAGCAGCTGGCAAGGGCAAACTGAGGCTTCCTCTTTGAAGATGGTATTTCCTATTGTATGGTCTCAATTGAAGATATTAAAGGGAGGTGGAAGGTAACGTTAGCTAGTTCAAAAATAGTCATTTCATGTGTGTGTGTGTTTATGTACATGTATATACATGTATATATACATATATATGTATATAGATATAGATATAGATATGTGTGTGTGTGTTTAAATGGTGGTGGCTGGTTCTGGAGGTCTTTGGCTGCTGGAGCCCTGGACGGGGTGGGGAGGAAAACTCATGAAGTTACCGGCAGAGGAACAAAGGCATGCGGGTCCCCGGGGCTGAGATCTCCAAGCCTGCTTGGATTGGGGCTGAGCATCCTCCACCCAGATCCTCCATATTCCAGTAGGCAGGGGTCACACCCACCAACTGGCCCCTGGCGCTGTGTAATCCCATCAATGGCCAAGACCCAGAAACTATAAAACCCAGCTCCCAGTAGTGACATCTTATTATCTCATTCTTACTTTGGACAAACTGGAAGGATACCAAATGTAACCTGCCCACATGGCAGAGTCTGGCAAACTCCCCGTGGTGTACCCAATATGCCAAATACCAGTAACAATGATGGGTCTCATTCTCCTAACCCTGAAAGAGCCTTGAATATGGCACTTTTAAAAAATTTTTCAGGGCTAGGATGAAGGAGGCGTTACTGGGGCCTGCTCGAGGCAATCGACGAACAACAGGATGGTCGTGATCATGATCGTGTTTAAATATACATATATATATAGTGAACATATGAATATATTTGGTTTGGGGGCCACACTCAGAAGTGCTCAGGGAATATTCTTGGTGTTTGCACTCAGGGAACAATATGGGCATTGAACCTGGTTTGGCCATGTGTAAGGCAAGCACCTTACTGCTGTACTATCTCTCCCTGAAAAGCAAGATTAAAGACTTCAAATAATTCAGCTTATGAGCAGCAAAATACTTGTCTAAAAAATTAAAACACATATTCTCTCTAGAAAGCCTTCCCTTACTTGTTCTCATTGAAGTTCTTCCTAAAGATTTTCATAAGATTTTTTGATTTTTCAGTTTCAGCAATTAATGCTGTGTTTTACTTTTTCTACTTTTGAGGGGACAGTGGTGGTGGTCAGTGTCGTATCTCCCAGCCTGAGTTACTGGATGGAATCTCACCTATCTATCTTTATATTTCTGGTACTAAATGATAAAATGGCATATGTATCTAGTAATTATTTCATGAACTGATGAATAAATGGGTGGATAGATGAAGGCAAAAAAGACCTTTAGGCTCAGAAATGGCATCTGTAAAGCTGATACCATTCTTTTATCATCTTTTATGTAGACAATGCCCCAAACTCCAGCAAATGGTAGATAAAGCTTGTCTCTGAGTCAGTTTTGTCCATGAGATCTTTGCCAAGGATGTGAGAAACCATGCATGTTTTGGCTTTCTCTATGAATAGTGAATGTCTACAGTCTTCCCTCTAGCCTTGCGTCTGATATTTTCAAACACCCATGGAGAAGAAAATAGTGAACATCACAGGTGAACATCTAAGAGTTCTCAAATTTTGTATCTGGGAGTTAGAGAATGTAACTTAGGTTCTTTTAGTACATAAAATTCCAAATTTCCTTGAAAGGAGGGGAGATATGAGTTCGTGAGACACTGGATGTTAGTGCCACCGGAGTATCCTCCAGTGTATTCTTCTCTTGGTCACAGAAGTGATATTCATATGAAAGTATATTTGACTGGGATAGGAGTAATTAGGAAAGTGGTCTCTGGTAATTTTCAGAAGTGACTCAGCATTTAAAATTCAGCCAGCTCTTCCATATAAATTTCAATCCGTTATGTAATAATAGTCATTTGTTCATCATCTAAATGAACACTAGGAATATCTTATTCAGGTCAGAGTTGTTAAGGCTTTATAGGATAAGACAAGGTTAGAAAATTATGAGCAGTTCGTCTTTACCAAATTTATGTCAATGGAGGCCACACATAGTGATTTTCAGCCTAACTGTAATTGGGCCACTCTGGAGGTGCTGAGGGGACATGAGCTTGGAGTCAAACTCAAGACCTAGTGTGTGCTTTGCATGTGCCCTAACACTTAAGCTCTGTCTAAGCATATAAATGAAGAATAAAACAAGGACTCAAACACATAAATATCTTTAATGTCTTTCTGACATAGGAAATATTCTTCACCCACATCTACCCCATCTTTTCCTTCATTCTCTCTCTCTTTCTCTCTCTCTCTGCAGAACATTCTCTCTTTCACTAGATTCCACCCTGGATAGACATATTAGAGTAATCAACTGCATGAATATGTTTTCAATAGTCATTGAATTAAATTTCTTTGTTTTTAATAACTTTAAGAAATAATTATTTCAATCAAATAAAGAATCTTAATAAATTTAGCCAATTATTTTTCTTTCCCAAATCTCCTGTAGTCTGGGGTCCCCAACTCTGCTCCATGGTGGACCTGCACATTTTGCACTGTGTTTGCATTTGAGTTTGTCTCCTTCACTGGACCAAGAACTCCTGGAGGAGCGCAGCATCACCATTTAGCATTCCCACTGCCTGCCAAGTGTTTGCTGAATGAATAGATTATCTTTGAAAGATTATAAAAAGATTTTCCACCTTTGCTTTTGCACAATAAAGCTGTGTTCTTGAAAACTTGCAGTAAACAGTATTTGCAAATCAAATTGTACATTAGCCCAGGAAGGCAGTGCTTTGTTTAGCAGAAACTTGGAGTGCATCTTTGAAAGAGAGAACTAATTCAACAACCGTTCAACAGATTTTGTTTAAGCAGCTTTTATGTTTGGGGCACTAGGCTGGGTGCTGGGTTTTATCAATCATCACTCAGAGTCTAGTTTCTAGGTTTTCTTAACTGGGTGTTATTGTTTTTTGATGGACTACAATTGACTTACTGGAGAAGATGTATTATTATGTGTTGCATTTGACTATAACTATATATATAAACATGAAATAGTTTTACATACTGATTTACATGTAAAATTAAAATAATTATACATAACATATATGCATATATATACACACATATAGTGTCATGCTATCTCTCTCATAAGTCTATGTCCTGAATTCTTCTAGAAATGTGATATATGGTTTAAATAAATAAAAGGCAAGTATAAAACAAGAAAGAATTAAACAGGTGAACATATCCCATAAAATAGATTCTAGAGACCTCAATAAATATCTGTTCTCATTTAGATTCCCATGAGGGCATATGTAGAGACTACAAGAGAGTTTGAACCCATCCTGTCTCCTTTATTGCTGCTGTATACATGGGAAATTTGCAGGGGATCTCTGATTCTTAGCATGCTTGTTGGTAAAATGGGAATCATAACTATCTCAAAGGGGTTTAGTAAGGTCTGGGTGTGGAAGTTAAAGGCTTGTCACATGTATACTAAATATTATATCTTCATGAACCTGCCTTCTTCTCTTGATACTCGCTCAATGAGTATCAAGACATTCAGCACTGAATGTCTCTGCACTGGGGAAGAGTGATAGCAAGGGTCACCCGAGTCCTTCCTTATCCCATCTACAGATCCTTTAAATTCTTAAATCTGGCTATAGCTTTATCCTAAACCTGATTCTATGCCTTTCTTGAATGAGACCTGCCACCTGGTCCGTGGACTGACAAAGGAGATTAGGAAGAACCTTTAAGTGCTGCAATTTCCACATCTCTATCCCCGAAGGCTTCATCTACAAGCATGGGTTTCCCTTGGGAGAGGTGAATGCAGGTGTATGGACATTGTTAATGGGCTTCTCTCACCTATTCAGATGGCAGCAAGGAGAAGCTTCCTATCCATTCCAGTTCCCCCTTCCCCCTTCCCTTCCTGTCCCCCTTCCCTTTGCCCTTCTCCCTCCCCTTCCCTTTTCCCTTCCTCTTCTCTTTCCCTTTTCTCTCCCCCTCTCCTTCTTCCTTTTCCCATCCCCATCCCTTTTCCCTTCCCTGAGGAATTTTCCTAAAGGTAGTCTTTGGATGGCTCCCAAATGAGACAGATAAAAATCAGCTTCAAACAACTGATTTCAGACATCTAAATTGAAGTCACTTTGAAACGTATCCATTTTAAATTTAATCTAAATAGAGTTGATCATCCACATTTGAGTACAATTTTCCTTTTCTCAGCAGATAAAGGAGAGGAGTAAAAAGCATTGTATAATAGTTATATTTATGACATATTTATTATACTTCAAATGTCTCACATTTGAAAAATAAGTTATATGTTACATTATTCATACTTATTTTAAGAGCTTTATATTTATTACATTTCTTAATCCTCATAACAATCCTATGAACTGCTGTCCTTAGTTCCTTTACTAAAAAGGGAATAGCAGAATACTGTGGTTAATTTTCCCAATGGCATAGAGGTACTAAGTAAAATGAGTGAACCCACATTTATAGATCCTCAAAGGGTGGTAGAAATCAGGTGTGCCATATATTGATTTTGACAACCATTTATACTTCAGAAAGTCCCATTGTTATTCCTTTAATTTCTAATAAGGTAGAAATTGTTTGGGAAGAAATGTGGCAATAAAACAACTAAATACTATCTGGTCTCAAGTACAATTTCAGTTTGCTTGAAATCTTGTAGGGCAAGACTTAAGTCAATAGAAATAAATAAAAGACCTAAGCAGTGACTCATCCTAATAGGACTATGCTAATATGTCTTCTATGCAAGTATAAAGCAAATAAAGGAATAAAGTGGTGTGCCCCTGCCTACCAAGAATCTTCAGTTTAGCTGTGTAGACAGAATGTGTGTGAAAAGTCGGGGATGCAAAGTCATTAGAAGTGGGGAAAAAAGTCTGAGAATGCCGCGCACTCAATGGAAAACAGAATAAACAATAGGGGTTAAATATATTTTATGATCATTCCCCTTTTTGCATTATATTTTCTGTACCATACCCTCTCTACTTGTGAACATTTCCCAAGATTTGTCTTGGTAGCCACACAATTTGTTTGGGAACTTTTGTGCGTCATTTCTCGCCCCACAAGTCTGTAACTGTCCAAACCATAATCCAGTGGGTGTGCTGTTAATTCTTGGACAACTAGTGTATCACTTAATCACTTCACTTAACTTCCCGTTAGTCGTCGATTTGCTCGAGCGGGTGCCAGTAACGTCTCCATTTGTCCCTGTCGCGTGCTAGTGTAGCCCAATGGCATCTCTTCGCTCCGGGAACATGGAGGGCCTCAAACTGATCGTTCATGATCTTGACAAAGAAGTCTGACCATCTGGTAGGTGGGCGGCCACGCGGTCTCTTGACATCCCGTGGAATCCAATCAGTAACAGCTCTAGTCCAACGGTCGTCTTTAAATCTCATTACGTGACCAGCCCATCTGATTTTCGACACCTTGGCATATGAGACAGCGTCCCTGATCCTTGACCGTCGACGGATGTCAGAACTCCGGATTCGTTCTCTCATTTGAGTGAAACGTGATATTCCAAGCATAGCTCTTTCTATTCTTCTTTGGGAGACCTGAATGGCGTTCTCATCTTGTTTGCGTAGGGCCCAGGTCTCTGAGGCATATGTTAATGCAGGAAGAACAGTGGAATCAAAGAGATGTGCCCGGAGCCGGAGGTTCTTCATCCTCTTAGCTATTTCTTCGACGTTCTTGAAGGCGTTCCAAGCCGCTCTCTTCCTCCTGCGCAGCTCGGGTGCCAGGTCATTTCTCATGTTGACCTCTCGACCTAGGTACACATAGCTGTTGCATTCGGAGATGGTCGTTCCATTGAGAGCGAATGGGGCGTCAGGAACAAGGCTGTTTCTCATAAACATTGTCTTCGTAAGATTCAGCTGTAGTCCTACCTTTCCACACTCACGGTCAAAGTCGACCAGCATTTGTGCCACTTGGCTGATGTTTGGTGTTATTAAAACAATGTCATCAGCAAAGCGGAGGTGGTGTAGTTGCCGACCATCTATCTTCACTCCCATTCCTTCCCATTCCAGTCGTCGCATGATGTTCTCGAGGGTGGCACTGAAGAGTTTCGGTGAAATGGTATCACCCTGCCGCACCCCTCTCTTGACATCAACGATCACTTCTTTGTAGAATGGTGAGATCCTGGTAGTGAATCCGCAATACAGCTCACGGAGGATCCTGATGTATTGGGCTTGAATGCCCTGATTGGCTAGGGCTTCAATGACCGCTTCCGTCTCAACAGAGTCAAAGGCCTTCTTTATATCAATGAACATTAAGCAGAGCGGCATCTTGAACTCCCGAGAAACCTCAATGAGCTTGGTTACCGTGTGGATGGTGCTGAATCCTTTGCGGAACCCTGCTTGCTCGCATGGTTGTCCTTCATCTAGTGTTCTGCCAATCGTATTCAGGATGACTCAAGTGAACAGTTTGTAGATGACAGACAATAGGCAGATCGGGCGATAGTTGCCAATGTCATGGATGTCTCCCTTCTTGAACAGTAGTACGGTCCTGCTGGTTTTCCATTGGGACGGAACCTTGCATTCAGACAGGTAGCGAGTGAAGAGCCGAGCCAGTGTATTGATGAGTGCTGACGGCAGGTTCCTCAGGTGTTCAGGTCTGACCTTGTCTGGGCCGGGTGCTGCTCGCTTCTTTACCAACGAAATGGCGTGTCGGATTTCGGAAGGGAGAACGTTAGGAACGACATACCCATCCTGTGGAATTTGGTATGTCGGCAAGTGGACATGGCTATCGAAGAGATTTGAGTAGAAGTCATGGATAATCTTCTCCATTGCCGTTCTGGAGGATGTGATGGATCCATCGGGACGTCGGAGGGCAGTCATCTTGGTCTTATAGTTGGCGAAGGACAGGAGGGCGTTACGAATACTTTTCCCGGCTTCTGCCGCATCTACCAGTACTTCTGCTCTTCTCTCTTTGAGGTCTTCTTTGATCGCATCTCTGCACTGCTTTGCAAGTTCGGACGTTAGCTTGCGGTTGCCTGAGGCATGCGCCAAACCACGCTGGCGAATTAGCTCAAGAGTTTTCGAAGATAGGCGACTTTTTGTGGCTATCTCTCTCTTGGCGTTCCTCGCACATTCATGGAGGTGCTGAACCAGTCGATCGTATTCCTCGTCAATGTTGTCAACAATGGCATCTTCCCATGTTGCCGCAAGAGTACCAAAGAGTTCCCAGTTGGTGGTCATTCTGGGAGTTCTCTTTTTGAACTTTGCAGCCCTATCTCCCCGCTCTGTGAAGTAGAATTTTGCACGAAGGAGACGGTGGTCCGATCCCGTTCGAAATTTTGGGACAACAGCAACATCAGTCAGGCAAAACCGTGGATTGAATATGATGTGGTCTATTTCGTTGTGGAATCGTCCACCGGGAGACTCCCATGTCCATCGTTTAGATTCTGCCTTCTGCAACTGTGAGTTACCATGAATGGTCTTGGTCGACATGATGAACTCAGACAGTCTCTCACCCTGTTCGTTCCATTCTAGGCCATGGGTCCCGATGTGAAGTTCTTCAGCTGATCTTCTCGGTCCTATCTTGGCATTAAAATCACCCACAATGATCTTGTAGAAGGTGTGGTCTTCTTTATAGAACTTCTCTAGCTCCATGTAGAACTTCTTGATTTCTCTTTCATCATAATGAGATGTTGGTGCGTAGACAACGAAGATAGAAACTGCAGGCAGTGAGCCACATCTATTCAAATGTAGACGTCTGATTCTGGTTGTTAGGCATTCGAATGAATCAATGCTCTTGGCCAAGTTTGTGTTGACAAGGACACCGACGCCTCCAACACCTCTTTTATCGCATGTTCCGAGGAACAATTCTTCTCCGGTGTCGAAAACGGCATGTGCATCATTTGTGCATCATTTGTGCATCATTTCTCGCCCCACAAGTCTGTAACTGTCCAAACCATAATCCAGTGGGTGTGCTGTTAATTCTTGGACAACTAGTGTATAACAAGCTATTAATCTCCCCCCATTCTTCTCTCCATTTAGGTCACAACTCCAGACAAGAGGTTCATCTTCTCACCTCTATTGGATCACTGAATCAAACTAAGTTGCCCTGAGCCATCTCTGAGGCCTTTTAATATTTAACCTATTTTTTTTTTGCTTTTGTAAATGGCTATTTTACACTAGTAGTAGTAGAAGTAATAGTGGTATTATGACTCCTTGCAGTTTCTGCGAGATCAATAGTTTTGCTTTTGTTTTTGTTTTTTGGCTATTTTTGTCACACTCAGCGATGCTCAGGGGTTACTCCTGACTCTGCACTCAGGAATCATTCCTGGCAGTGCTCGAGGGACCATATGTGATGCCAGAGATCGAACCCAGGTCGGCCATGTGCACAACAAATGCCCTACTCACTGTACTATTGCTCCGGACCCTAGATCAATAGTTCTTAACAGTTCTGTGATGACTTCATTTCATTTTTTTCATTTCATCATCCTGTTATTCATCGATTGCCTTGAGCAGGCCCCAGTAACGTCTCTTTCATCCTAGCCCTGAGATTATATTCAAGGCTCTTTAGGAGAATGAGACCCATCATTGTTACTGGTATTTGGCATATTTGGTATGCCACGGGGAGTTTGCCAGACTCTGCCCTGTGGGCTGGCTACATTCGATAGCCTGCAAGTTTGTCCAAAGTAGGAATGAGGTAATAAGATGTCATAAAAAGATGTCCTGATAAGATGTCGCGCGGCCACATTTGCGGCCGCGCGGTTCCGGGAGCTGGATTTTATAGTCTCTGAGTCATGAGTCTCTCCGCACACATGAAGGTACTGGCAGAGGGACAAAGCCACGCGGGTTCCGGGGCCGAGATCTCCAAGCCTACTCGGATTGGAGTGGAGCATCTTCCACCCAGATCCTCCAAATTCCAGTAGGCGGGGGTCACACCCACCATCTGGCCCCCTGGCGCCGTGAAATCCCATCAACGGCCAAGACTCAGAGACTGTGATGACTTAGGAGTGGTTTAATATTGGCCATGAGTCATTTTTCTTTTAAATAGTGTCCTAATAATTTATTTGTATTATATTCAAAGTTATGTGCACAATATGCCACAAATGGAATAGTTAGAGGACAAAAGTTTGAAGTGAAAGGTAATGGTTTAAGAATTCACTGGAATGAGAGAAATAGCTAAAAGAGCTAGACACATGATTTGCATGCATGAGACCCATGTTTGAGGTTTGATCCCGTATCCTAGCACTGCAGGGAGAGGGAGTAGCCCCTTAGCACTGCAGGGTATGCCTCCACATCCTCCCCTTTGAAAAGGAATCCATAGATTTATAGACAGAAGTATAGCTAACATCACTGCCAGGATAACCTAAGTAGGATTTTTTTCCCTTGGGAAAGTAAATAGAATTTACTTTAATTCAATTTAATTTAATTTAAATTAGATAATTAAAGTAAAGGTGTCAAAAGAGTAGAAGGTAAAGAGAAAGAAATTATCTAGAGATAGAATAAGATTTGAGTTATAATTTATAAAGTGATGGACAATTCCTTTATTGTTGTGTATGCCTTTCAGAAATTTTTAAGCATGAGTTCTTTGAGTTCTAAGTAATGGAAGGCAAAGAGTTGGGAATATAATAAGGAAGTCAGTGGGTACATGTGTAGAAACATTGAGTCTTGTGACTTTTATGTGGCCTGCCAGCTTCAATGTAGGCCAATGGGAGGTAAGTGAAAAGAGTGGAAGGGCTCTAATTCACAAGGAATAGTAAGTTGTCCATAAGTTCGGACACTTGCAAGTTTGTGCTGTTACTCAAGGCACAGAAATAATGACAATGGTGATAATTAACCTTTATTAGACATTTGTTACGTAACAGGTGCTATCAAATGCTATACAAGGGTAATCCCACTGATGGCTTAATTTCATCAGGGACCTGCTGACATACACACATGCTCTCATATGTACATGTATCATCATATAAATGTGTGAGGGGTAGCATGAACCTGGAAAGTAGACAGATGTGGATTTAGAGCTTATTATTACTGTATAGTTTTGTTTTGTGGCCTTATACCAGACAATTTCCATGTGACTTATTTACATGGGGATCATATACCAAACTTTTAGGGGTTTTCTGAGAATTATGGAGCTGCTATATCATGGAAGACATTCTTAGTTATCCACCCAAATTCATTTCCCCCTCCTCCTTTGCTGGCAAAGCTAAACTGTATTTCTGGCCAATCTTGCTATTAGGAATAGCACTGCAGGAATAAGCTTCTCTCATGGAATGTGAGAAGTGGAATGGGCATCTCTCAGCCCAGTGCATCTCCTGTCAGATGTGTTCTTTCTTTGTCTTCTGGTACTTCCATGCCTGGAGAAGGTTTGAAAGCTACGATTGTACACAGTAAAGCTGCCAGTTCCATGAGATTCTCAATTAATTATAGGAAAAGCCACCCTGAACTACTCCATTAAAATGTCCCTTCCATCTGGGGAGTTCATTGTTGTCATTTTACTCTAATACTTAGGGTAAAATATTCTCAAAATAAAGTCTTTGCTTGAGCTCAGTTATCCAAGGCCTCTCTGTTACTTAGTGGCATGATACCGACTGTCTCTGGCAAACTCTGGCAGCAAGAACATTTTTTTTTTTTTACAAAGGAGCCTATTCCATCTATGAGCATTCAAACCCTGAGAAAGTATTCAATTAAGAAATTTGAATGCACAGGTTGCCACACCTTGGCAAGGCAGAGGTGAAGGAGCTGAGGTGAGGTCTCTTGAATGGGCAAGAAATCTCCATCACTTTGGCAAATCACTAGAACTCTCTGTGATCCGTTTCCTCTGTAAAGTATTGCCAAGGATCCCTGTCCTTAAGAATATTTTATACACCAACATAGACCTCATAGATAAAGAAACACTCAGTATCTAGAATACCTCCTAGGTCCCTTCTAGCCCCAGAGTTCTGTGATTTTAATTATACCTGTGATTCTATTATTAAAAAGCAGCCAGCCGCATCACGTTGGTCCTTCCTCTGTGACAGGTTCCATTTCTAACAGGCTTGAGGGAAAAGGTGTGGGCTCTGAGAAACCACGTTCTTCAGGCAATGCCTTTGCACTTGGAACCAGCTCTGTGAGTACAGTCCTGCAGGAGAAGAGTGACCAATCTGGGTCATTCTTCTTGAGTCCTGGACACGTGAGAGACTACTCCTAGCCTGAACCATTATTCTTCTAGAAGACAATTTTTTGCTTTATTGTCTACTTAAAAAGAGTTTCATTGATCTTCCTAGAGTCAAGGCTGATTTCTTTCTTCTTACAAAGCACATTTGTGTGTGTGTGTGTGTGTGTGGTGGATTTTCCTATGTATATATGTAAAATACCTCTCCCAGCTTGTTTACTGATTCTCTGTGGGATCTCTGTGTCTCTCACATGTACATGCTTCACCTGCAGCATGATCTGCCCCTCCCTAGTTGGTGTTCATTTTCCTTCCAGGCTCTGTTTTCACCCTGTAATTCATAATTACTCCATCTCCGATGCATCTCCATTTTCTACCTCATTAACTTTTATTCTTGGCACAAAAGTGCCTCCTCTATGGCCTGCAGTAAAGGAACAAGAAGGAACTCAATTTGGCCACTTCTCAATTTCAGTCTCATTGATTGGCTTATTTTCCTTTTGGAAAGCTGGAATGTTGTACCCTCATAAGAAGCACCTTGCATGCAAAGCTGTTATCCATTCTGTCTTTTACTGCATTTTTTGGATTTTTTTGAATTCAGAAATGAAGGGGCCTATTTTTACTGGCTCAATATTTAATAAATTTTTATGTGGCGTATTTGATACGCCAAAAACAGTAACAACAAGTCTCACAATGGAGATGTTACTGGTGCCCACTTGAGCAAATTGATGAACAACAGGACAACAGTGTGACAGTTCTGAATAGTTTATCTGGTCCCTGCCCCACTTTAAACCTGACTTCAGCGGCCCAAGTGACAGTATGAATAGTACAGCAGTGTCTTACATGCAGCTGACCCAAGTTTGATTTCTGGAACCACATATGGTTCCCTGAGCGTTGCCAGAAGTGATCCTTGAGCAGAGGTTCCTGAGCGCTGTAGTAGGATTTTTGTTTTGTTTTGGTTTCAGTTCGGAGGGGGGTCACACCCAGGAGTGCTTGGGACTCTGTGTGCTCTCCTTCAACTCCAGGTGCTGGCCATATGGGAGTAAAGAAGAGAACTTAGATCTTGCTTCTTGTTTTAGCAACTTCTGAAGGGGTCTTCGGTGTGGTTTAATTGTGTAGTACACATATGTCCTTAATTATCTATAAATGGTAAAAATCTTGTTTTAAAAAAGTTAGTTTGGGAAATATTTTAGGGGTTTGTGTGTGTGTGTGTGTGTGTGTGTGTGTGTGTGATTGTTGTTTGTTTTGTAATGGCTCTTGAAAGAAGAGGAAAGTAAGATACTTTAGTACTTATCTTCTCAATTTACTTCTGACAAATGCTATCTTTTCCTCTTTTATCAAACATGAAGTGAAGAAGGCAGAAGAAGCTGTCATTATATGGTGAGTGATCACTGAGCTGCTAGACTAAGAAGATCTTCAAATGTGATGGTGGTTGGAATTCCCATGAATCCACTCAAGTCCTGTCCATGGGATTTCCTGATGGAACCGTATAATCAGTAAAGACTACTAAGAATCAGTGATTTCCAGGAACAGGAATATATATCTCATGAGCCAGAAATTAGAACTAGATTTATGTAAGTATGTGTAGATTCATCAGGCTGTGTGAAACCAGCAAAGTCACTCAACATCTCTGAATCTGTTATCGCATGTCTCAAAAGAGGACAATAAAATTTAGTTGTAAAATGTTGTGAGGAATAAATATTAAATATATTACCCAAACTAGAAATTGATAAATAAATGGAACTGATTTTATGTATTTGGGTGGCAATACCCAGTGATTCTTATGGTTCTACTCCTGGTTTCATGTTCAGCAATCACTCCTGGTAGTGCTTGGGAGACCGTATGTGATGCCAAGGATGGAACAGGGCTTATCCACATGCAATGCAAGTGCCTTAATCCCAGTAATATCACTTAGATCCTACAAAAGGATATTGGATATTGTTGTTATCATTTTCTTCTAGATGTTATTCTAGTGACTCTAAATTCCTAATGACCAAACTTTGTATTTTCCTATACATCCAGCAGATAATTCGTTTCTATTTTCTTCACTAAAAAATGTTTGGCACTGTCAGCGCTGAAGCCATACCTTATGCATGAAAGACAAGTGCTTTACTGCTATGCACTCCACCCCCCCCCCCCCCCGCCACACACACACCATCCTCAAAGCAAATAGTTCAAGTCTGTATGTAAATAGACAGGTGATAGATTTGTGACGGCTTGGTGTCCATTACCTTATATTTATTACAGGGTTACTATGTCCTCATATCTGAGTAACAGTATAGGAATAAATCTTTAAAGTGTTTCCTGAGGAAAACATCCCTAATCCTTCAACATTAATATATATTTACCCTATCTAAGCTTCCCCGCACACTCATTGTTTCAGAGTATTTTGTCATGGTTGAAGTAAATCACGTGCTCTGTTTCTGTCTACTGGCATCTGAGTTTTGCAAGTGGTCCTAGAGTCTTTATTGTCACATCCTCTCAATTTGAATTGGAAGAGATAGGAATAAACCACACATTAATCTTTTGGGCATCAAATTTTAAAGTCTTTTGCATGCCTCTTTAAGAATTGTTCAAAAGAACACAAATTTTGCCTTCAAGGAGTTTCTAATCCAATGAGATATGGCATTAGTTCTCACAAGGGATTGGTTTTCTATACTTCCGATTTAATAAATGATTGTTGCCTGATAATAATAATAAAGGAGCAAAAGCTATTATGTCATTTACCAGTGAAAAATGATGAAGCACAGAAGGCCACACAGCAAGTTTAAGACGGAGGGAGGAGCATGCCCCATGCTGATGGTCTTTCAAGCACATAACTCAGTTATAGATCTTTTACCTAATTCTAATTTATCAATAACCACCACTTTTCTTCTTAGGTATGACATCTTGGAATTCTCCCCGACCCCGCCTTTAAAATGTAATTATTTGCAGGAAAAGAAAAGCATTCTGACCAAATGTACCTTTGGTAGAAATTCTGTGATTAATTTATTACACCAAATCCTGATTTAGATTTTAGAATTCATTTGAATATATTAGTTTTTCAAATTGTTTATCTAATTATGTTTTCCTCTGTCACCAACCACAAGCAATTTCCCCCCTTTTCAGGGTCTTTGTGTCTTTAAATGTAAGATAAGACACAAAAATTACCATAGCAACTTGCTATCCAATTAGACCGCAATTGCAGACAATCAATATGATTAGACAAGGTCAGTGACTGAGTAAGCCCTGTAGTATTTAAAGAGAGCTAGAATGGTAAAGGGACAATGAGGAAATGAGGACACCAGTGGAAAATTTCTCTCCAGAGCTGAATATAATCCTTTGTTACTTGCTGTGTATCCAACCTACAGACAAGTCTTTTCAGAAGCCAGGAACAAAGGGATGAGAATGCAAGGTATTGGGTTCAGGCTGGTTTTGTTTCTAGTCCCTAAACATTTTACAAAATGAAAGACTAAAACTCAACAAGTTGAAATACAAAGTAATTGAAGTAGGTAGCTAATGGAGAGACAGATGCAGGGGAGCTGCTTTTGCACAAATTCTGAAGAGATGGAATGTTCTGGAACAAGGTTGACCTGGAATGCATGGTCTGGGGCACTGTGGGGAACTAATTGGCCCCAAATTCTGTATCATCCGGGTATATTTTATTGTCTTTATTAAAAGTCAGTCTCTGTTTTGTTTTTGTTGTTTTTTTTCTTTTTGGGTCACACCCAATGATGCTCAGGGGTTACTCCTAGTTCTGCACTCAGGAATTACTCCTGGCAGTGCTGGAGGACCATATGGGATGCTGGGAATCGAACCCAGGTTGGCCGAGTGCAAGGCAAACACCCTACGTGCTGTGCTATCACTGCAGCCCTGTCAGTCTCTGTTTTAAAGAAAAAAAGCTTATTTACAACAAAATGACATGGTGAGACAAATGGTTAAATCAGATGGGGTAGGAGGCAGGAGGTTCTATGAGGAACAAAGCTTGCACTGTGAGTACAGGGCCCAGGGGAGCAGATTGTAGGAGTAGTGTGAGAGCCTTTTGGGCTTTTTCGAAGCTCAAGTCACTTCTGTGACCTACCATGATTTTATAGTGGCTGTCTAAAAATGAGTTTCACTTCTTTACCCATTAAGGGAAAAGAAGAAATAAGGTGATTATTGCTTTCACCAAATTATAGGTGACTTCCAGATGCAAAGTCACACCATGGAAAGCAATCACAAAGCACAAATAATATCCCATTAGCCCTCACACAATAAAGATACCAGATCGCAGACACGCTCTGCCTTCAACTGGCGCTGAGAGTTCTCTGCCATAGTGCTTTTCCGACTCAGCCTTAATGGAGAGGGGCATGGAGCAATGAAAAAAGAAAAATGACGCTCTCCTCTCTCGTCAGCTTTCCAAAATGATTACAAAAAAATTCCTATCCTATTGTAAGCATCATCTCCTTGTTATTCGTAGATCACATAAGGCCTTCATGAGGGGGCTGTGTTCCCCACAGGCTCCTTACTCATCCCCAGCACATATCATACGCATGGAGGGGTATTGGTTTCTTGTATGGAGGGTTCTCACCCTCATTTTTTAAATACTCTAACAGACATCAGTTTCCTCTGTAACATCTACGGCATATAGTTACATGAAAAAAGGTGATTACTCTTTCCAAGAAAACCATAGATGTTTCAATCTCCTACATTTTCTTAAATGTCAGAAAAAATATGGAATGTTGATAGCGAATATTTGATTGTGGAATTAAGCAAAATCATTCCTTATGATTGTTTATATTGTTTGATAAACATATATATCAAATAGTTTTCACTTTTACCACAATTAGGATAAGCATTTTTTATGATTATAAAATGAAATAAAACCATTTCCATTAAGGTCAGTATATTTCTGTTTCTATAGCTTGGCAAGTCTATGGATTGCCAAAGGAAGGCAGGGAGTCTTATGAAAGAATAGACAATGTGGTTTGAAGTATGCTTCCTAATCAAACTTGTCTGCTTTATCTGAGTCCATGCAGTCAGGTTTATTTTAGGTGTCAGGAAGTGTTTCAGAAGTGGATATAGAGATATTATGGCATACTAAGACCAAATGTGGAATTTGAGTATCTTATGGATTCCTGTACCTCAAACCAGCAGAGTAAGCCCATTCTCTATTGAGATAACTTTGGTTTACAGGAATAAAGACATTAATATGTTTTAGGAATGCAGTGTTAGCATACCATATCCATCCCCCAGGACCAGCATTCCTCCACCACTGGACTCCCTCAGCCAAATCATCCCAAATTCACTCTGGTCACCACAATTTTGTGATCAGAGTTCAAGGGTTTATTTTCATTGGACACTGAATATTTACTTGCTTTATTTCATTATATATTACATAGGAGTGAGATTATATAGTATTTGTCATGATCCTTCTAAATATTTCACTTAATGTAATCTCTTCTAATATAACATTTCACACATATTATAGCAACAGGTAAAATTTCATCTTATAGCTAAGTAATATTCCATTGTGGATATGTCTCATATCTCTATTCACTCAGCTCTTGCTGAGCTCTGAGTTGTTTCTATATTTTGGCTCTTAAAAGCAGTGCTGCCAGTAGAAATGACATCTGCACTTGTATGTTCATTGCAGCACTGTTCACAAGAGCCAGAATCTGGAAACAACTGGAGTTCCCAAGAACAGAGGACTGGTTAAAGAAACTTTGGTACACTATGGAATACTATGCAGCTGTTAGAAAAACTGAAGAAATGAAATTTGCTTATAAGTATAGACATGCAGAATATCATTCTAAGTGAAATTAGTCAGGAAGAGAGGTACAGAAATAGAATGACAGCACTTATTTGTGGAATATAAAATAACATAATATGAGACTGACACCCAAGGACAGTAGACACAAGGGCCAGAAATATTGCTCCATAGTTGGAAACCTGCCTCATGAGCTGGGGGAAAAGGCAGCTGGAATAGAGAAGAGATCACTAAGTCAATGATGGTAGGAGGGATCATTCAGGATGGGAGATGTGTGCTGAAAGTAGATAGGGCAAAGCGAGAAAGCCTCTCAGTATCTATATTGCAAACCATAATGCCCCCAAATAGAGAGAGAGAGTATGGGGGAAATTGTCTGCCATAGAAGCAGAGGGAAGGTTGGAAGGGGGGCTGAAGAATACTGGGGACATTGGTGATGGAAAATGTGCACTGGTGTAGGGATGGGTGTTCGATCATTGTATGACTGAAAGTCAAACATGAAAAACTTTGTAACTACATGAAAAGTATCATGTTAAGCGAAATAAGTCAGAAGGAGAGGGATAGACATAGAAAGATTGCATTCATCTGGGGAACATAAAGTAACAAAATAGGAAACTAACACCCAAGAATGGCCAAGATTAGTAACAGGAATTTTGCTCCATGGCTTGGAGGCCAGCCACACATGCTAGGGGTAAAGGCAGCTCAGATAGAGAAGGGAGCACCAAATAAAGGGTGTTGGGAGGATCCTCCCAGGATGGGAGAAGCATGCTGAAAGTAGACTATAGACCAAACATGATTGCCACTCAATGCCTCTTTTGCAAACCATAACACCCTAAAGGAGAGAGAGAACAAAGGGGAATGCCCTGCCACAGAGCCAGGGTGGGATGGGGGTTGGGGGATGGGAGGGATACTGGGACCCGTGGTGGTGGGAAATGGGCACTGGTGGAGGGATGGGTATTTGATCATTGTATAATTGAAACCCAAGCATAAAATTTGTAAGTCTACAACTGTACCTCATGGTGTCTCACTAATAAAAATTAAAAAAAAAACTTTGTAACTATCTCATGGTGATTCAATTAAAAAAAAGTAATGCTGCAATTTACATAAGTATAATATTTTATATAAAAACTAATATTTGTTGTGATGTTTTGGATGTTTGCCTAGGAGTGGTTGTTGAATCACTTAGTAGTTTTATTTCTAATGCTTTGAGAAATCTTCACACTATTTTCCATAAAGGCTGAACAAGTTTACATTTGTATCAACAATAAATAAAGTTTCCTTTTCCTCCACAGCCCTACCAGCACTGTTCTTTGGTTTCTGTGACAGTTGCTATTCTCATTCTGTATGAGGTGATGACATTGCCATTTTAGTTTGCATTGTCTTGATAGTAATGCTGAACATTTTTTTTTTCATGTGCCTGTTGGCCATCTTTGGAGAAGAGTCTATTTGGTTCTTCCCATTTTTTGATGGGATTGTTTATTGTTGTTTTGTGAGATTTTTTATATATCATGGATATTAGTCCTTTGTCAGAAGTCACTGTCACTGTTCTGTTGTTCATTGATTTGCTCGAGCAGGCCCAGTAACATCTCCATTTTGAGACTTGTTGTTACTGTGTTTGGCATATTGAATATGCTCTCGGTAGCTTGCCGGGCTCTCTGAGAAGGGCGAGGAATCGAACCCAGCTCGGCCAGACTGGTGGCATGAAAGGCAAATGCCCTACCACCGTGCTATTGCTCCAGCCCTTGTCAGAAGTATGGTATGAAAATATTTTATCTAGTTTAGGAGCTACAGTTTACATCAAGCTAAAAAACTTCCAGTGGAAAAACTTCCAGTGCAAAAGTTTTTCAGTTTGTTGTAATCCCATTTATTTCAGATTTTATTTTCCTTGCCACTGGAACTGAATTACTGAAAGGCACTGAAGTCAATGTAACAGTGTGTTTTGTATTTATTTATAGATTTGAATGTAATACCTATGTATTTATGGACTTAGGTCTAATATCTGAGTCTAAAATTTTTAGTTCAATTTTGTGCATGTACGACTTCTCCATTTATTTTCTTGACTTCTGTGTTATAAAGGAACCTCTATATTTCTAAGAGTTTGCTTTTGGATTTGAGTATCTGATTTTATCTCAATGTCACACTGAATTGATTATTATAGTTTTACAGTATTGTTTAAAATTGGGGCATGTGTTACTTCGCCTCCCTCTACCCATCCACCCACCCCCTGCCCTCAATTGCTTTGGTTGTTCTGGATTTAGTGATTCCATACAAATTTTAGTAATGTTTATTCCATATCTTTGGTATTTTGATACTTTGGGAGGATTTCATTGATTGTGTATAATATATTGAGTAGAATGGCCATTTAGATAATGTTCTATTGATCTTTATGTATAGTTCGTTTTTATGATTTTTCTTCTACTTTGTTGATTGAATATAGAAATGCAACCACTTTTTGTATATTGGCTTGAACCTTTCACTTTATTGATTTATTGTTTCTCAAAGTTTTTTTTTTGGTGGCATCATTAGAATTTTCTCCTTAAAACACTCTTAAATTAAAACAATCTTGCTTACAGTTAAACTAAACTTTACTTGATTTCCAGTTTGGATCACTTTTATTTTTTCTTGACTGATACTAGGACGATCCATATATTGGCTAAGGATACACTGAATAATTGTGTTGAGAGGGGCCATCCATGCTGTGTCTGATCTTAGCAAAAAAAACTTTCAATTTTTCCCAGGAGTGCTATAGCTGGGTCAAATGGGAGCTCAATTTCTAATTTTTTGAGAATCGTCCATACTGTTTTCCAGAAGGGCTGAACCAGTCGGCATTCCCACCAACTGTGAAGGAGTGTCCCTTTCTCGCCACATCCATGCCAGCATCGGTTGCTTTTGCTCTTTTGAATGTGGGCCAGTCTCTGAGGTGTGAGATGGTATCTCATTGTGGTTTTGATCTGCATCTCTCTGATGATTAATGATGTAGAGCATTTTCTCATGTGCTTTTTTGCCATTCGGATTTCTTCTTTGAGTAAGTTTCTGTTCATTTCATTGCC
This sequence comes from Sorex fumeus, assembly GCF_029834395.1. NCBI lineage: Eukaryota > Metazoa > Chordata > Mammalia > Eulipotyphla > Soricidae > Sorex > Sorex fumeus. Next base: position 2,744,937 of record NW_026606060.1, on the reverse strand, counting down.
CCATTTTTGGATGGGGTTGGATGTTTTCTTCTTGTGGAGTTTAACCAGTATTTTGTATATCCTCGATATCAATCCCTTGTCAGATGTGTATTCGGCGAATATCCTTTCCCATTCTGTAGACTGTCTTTATATTTTGGTCACTGTTTCTTTGGAGGTGCAGAAGCGTCTTAGTTTAAGATAGTCCCATTTATCTATCTCTGTTTTCACTTGCTCGGCCAGTGGCGTGACATCTTTGAAGATACCATTAGCTTCAATGTCATGGAGGGTTTTACCGACTTTGTCTTCAATGTACCTAATGGTTTCTGGTCTGATGTTGAGGTCTTTAATCCATTTTGATCTTACTTTTGTACACGGTGTAGGCAGAGTTCTGAGCCCATTTTTTGCATGTAGCCATCCAGTGATGCCAGCACAATTTGTTAAAGAGGCTTTCCTTACTCCACTTCACATTTTTTGCACCTTTATTAAAATAGCACTCCTGGGAATATATCCCAGAGAGGCAAAAATGTATAGTCGAAGTGACATCTGCACTTGTTTGTTCATTGAAGCACTCTTTACAGTAGCCAGAACCTGGAAGAAACCTGAATGCCCAAGAACAGATGACTGGTTAAAGAAACTTTGGTACATCTACACAATGGAGTACTATGTAGCTGTTAGAAAAGATGAAGTCATAAAATTTACATACAAGTGGTACAACATGGAAAGTATCATGCTAAACGAAATGAGTCAGAAAGAGAGGGATAGACATAGAAAGATTGCATTCATCTGGGGGATATAAAATAACAATATATGAGATTAATACCCAAGAATAGCTGAGATCAGCACCAGGAGGATTACTCCATAGTTTAGAGGCCAGCCGGGCATTCTAGAGGAAAGGGCAGCTCAGATAGAGAAGGGAGCACCAAATAAAGGGTGTTTGGAGGATCCTCCCAGGAGGGGAGATGCATGTTGAAAGTAGACTATGGCCTCTCTGGGCATGCGCAGCTAGATCCAGCTCCTAGAAAGCCGTTTTTCTCCCCTGATCTGCGTGGGATGGTAATGGAGGCCCAGCTCTGGGCAACAAAGCTGAACGGCTCCAATTCCAAACAGGTACAGCCCGCCCCCAAGGGCCTGGGACCCGCTCTGGGCATGCGCAGCAAGATCCAGCTCCTAGAAAGCCGTTTTTCTCCCCTGATCTGCGCGGGACGGGCACGGAGGCCCAGCTCTGGGCAACAAAGCTGACGGCTCCTCATTCCAAGCAGGAGACATTCCCAACTCCTTGCCCAGTGCCAGGGACTCTTTCTGGAGCCACGGCTGCTAACACGGCCACAAAATATTTTCCCACTACGTATGCCATAGGAACCATAAGCTACCTTCTTAGATGGAAACTTCTCTAGTTTAGCTCAGCCACTAGAAACACAGTAGCCAATAACTCATAAGCCTATCTTAACTCACACTGCATATCAAGCAGAATAGTAACAGTGAACGTGAAGGACTAAACCACACCTCTCACAATGGTAAAGCAACGCAAAAGCCCACCAAACTTTCATATTGAAGAGTCTAGCCCAGATAACACCAACAGTACTGTAGTGTTAGACAACTTCTCTGACAAGGAATTCAGAAGGGAGCTACTTAGGATGCTTAGGGAATTAAAAGAAACAATGGAAAGCAATGCCAATAGAAGACAAGAGGATTTGAAGGCAGAAATGAGGAAAATGCAATCAGAAATGTCAGACCTGAAAAATCTCGTAGGCGAATTGAAAAGTTCAGTGGAAGGCCTCAGCAGCAGAGTAAGAGCTGCTTAGAACAGAATCAGTGAGCTGGAAGATGAAGTTCAGAGACTCTCCAGAAAAGAGCAGAAAATGGAAAAGAGACTCACAGTTCAGGAACAGATGGCAAGAGAAGATCGTGATGAAGCCAAGAGGGGTAACATAAGAATTATTGGAGTCCCAGAGGTACATGAAGAAAACCTTGATGAAGAAGAAACTGTCAAAGACATCATTGCTACAACGTTTCCAGAGCTGAAGAAAACTTGTGACCATATTCAGGAGGCCCGAAGGGTACCAGCTAGAAGAAATCCGAATAGAAATACCCCAAGACACATTCTGATCAAAATGACCAAAACCTTAGACAGAGACAAAATTCTGAAAGCAGCAAGATCGAAGAAAGAAATCTCTTACAAAGGAGCATCCTTAAAATTCACAGCTGATTTTTCTGATGAAACCCTCATGGCCCAAAAACAGTGGTGGGACATAGTGAAAAAACTTAATGAAATAAATGCCTCCCCAAAAATACTTTTCCCAGCAAGACTCTCATTCATAATAGAAGGAACAACACACAGTTTCACAGACAAACAACAGCTCAGGAACTTCATAGACTCAAAACCATGGTTACAAGAACAACTAAATGGGCTACTTTAAGGCAAGAAAGGCCCCTCAAATACACCAAATTTTAACAGAACAATGGGACAAAATCCCATAACAATAATCTCCCTCAATGTCAATGGGCTAAACGCACCAATTAAAAGACATAGAGTGGCAGGATGGATTAGAAAATTGAACCCAACCTTCTGCTGCCTGCAAGAAACGCATCTCAATAGTCAAAGCAAACACAGACTCAGAGTCAAAGGCTGGAAAACAATCCTACAGGCAAACAGCTCCCATAAAAAAGCTGGGGTAGCCATCCTTATATCAGACCACATCGATTTCAGAGTGAGGAAGGTCATAAGAGACAGTGAAGGCCATTTCTTATTGATCAAAGGATCTGTACAACAGGAAGTACTTACAATAATAAATGTATATGCACCTAATGAGAGACCAACAAAGTACTTAAAACAACTACTCATAGATTTGGAAAAAGAAATCAATAGCAACACAGTACTAGTGGGAGACTTCAACACTGCTTTGTCACCTCTTGATAGATCAACCAGACTCAACCTTAGCAAGGACATACTTCATTTGAGGGAAACAATGGAAGAAAGGGACTTAGTAGATATATACAGGACACTTCATCCACAAAAAGCTGAATACACATTCTTCTCAAGCGTACATGGAACATTCTCCAAGATAGACCACATGCTGAGCCACAAAACATGCCTCCATAAAATTAAGAAGGTAGAGATTGTATCAACAATCTTCTCAGACCATAATGCGCTGAAATTAGAAGTAAATCACACACAGAAACAGAAAACTAAATCAAACACCTGGAAATTAAACAGTGCACTATTGAACAACGAGTGGTTTAGACAGGAAATCAAAGAGGAAATCAAAAGATTCCTAGAAACGAATGAAAATGAGAACACGAGGTACCAAAACTTATGGGATACAGCAAAAGCTGTGTTAAGAGGAAAGTTTATAGCTCTGCAAGCATTCCTCAGGAAGGAGGAGCGAGCACACATAAGTAACCTAACCTCACAGCTTAAGAGCTTGGAGAAGGACCAAAAAAAGGAGCACAACCCGAACAGGAGAAAGGAAATAATAAAACTCAGAGCAGAGATTAACGAGATGGAAACCCAAAAAACAATCCGAAAGATCAATGAAACCAAGAGCTGGTTCTTTGAGAAAATTAACAAGATCGATAAGCCTCTAGCAAAACTCACAAAGAAAGGGAGAGAGTAAACCCTAATAAACCGAATCAGAAATGAAAAGGGGGTCATTACAACAGAAACTACAGAAATTCAGAGGATCCTCAGGGAGTACTTTGAGAAGCTTTATGCCATGGAACATCAAAACCCCGAGGAAATGGATAAATTCCTAGACTCCTACAGACTCCCAAGGCTGAACCAAGAAGACCTGGAATACCTGAACAGACCTATCACCATCAAGGAAATTGAAATGGTAATAAAAAGTTTCCCCAAGCACAAAAGTCCTGGCCCGGATGGATTCACTAGTGAATTCTTCCAAATCTTTAAAGAGGACTTACTCCCAATGCTCTTTAAGCTTTTCCACGAAATTGAAATATCAAAAACACTTCCAAACAGTTTCTACGAAGCAAATATCACACTGATACCAAAAGCAGACAGAGATACCACAAAGAAAGAGAATTACAGACCGATATCCCTGATGAACACAGATGCAAAGATCCTCAACAAACTACTAGCAAATAGAATCCAACTACTCATCAAAAAGATCATACACCATGACCAAGTAGGATTCATCCCAGGGATGCAAGGATGGTTCAACATTCGGAAATCAATCAACATAATCCATCATATCAACAAAAAAAAGATAAAAAGCATATGATTATATCAATAGATGCAGAGAAAGCATTTGACAAGATCCAGCACCCCTTTATGATGAAAACCCTAGCCAAAATGGGTATAGAGGGGACCTTCCTCAACATAATTAAAGCCATCTACCACAAGCTTACAGCAAGCATCATCCTCAATGGGGAAAAACTGAGAGCCTTCCCTCTAAGATCAGGGACGAGACAGGGATGCCCACTCTCTCCACTGCTGTTCAATATAGTACTGGAAGTACTTGCAATAGCGATTAGGCAAGAAAAAGATATTAAGGGCATTCAGGTAGGAAAGGAAGAAATCAAGCTCTCACTATTCACAGATGATATGATACCCTACTTAGAGAACCCAATAACCTCCACCAAAAAACTCCTAGAAACAATAGACTCGTATAGTAAAGTGGCAGGTTATAAAATCAATACCCAAAAGTCCATGGATTTCCTATACGCAAACAGTGAGAGAGAAGAAAGCAACATGAAAAAAACAATCCCGTTCACAATTGTGCCCCAGAAAATCAAGTACCTAGGAATCACCTTAACTAAGAAAGTAAAGGACCTGTACAAAGAAAACTACAAAACGCTACTTCAGGAAATAAAAGAGGACATGAGGAAATAGAAAGATATCCCCTGCTCATGGGTCGGGAGACTTAACATTGTCAAAATGGCAATACTACCGAAAGCATTGTATAAATTCAATGCAATCCCTATAAGGATACCCATGACATTCTTCAAAGAAATGGAGCAAACACCCCTGAAATTTATATGGAACAATAAGGCCCCACGAATAGCTAAAGCAATTCTTGGGAAAAAGAAAATGGGAGGAATCAACCTCCCGAACTTCAAACTGTACTACAAAGCAGTAATAATTAAAACAGCATGGTACTGGAACAAAGGCAGAACTGCAGACCAATGGAACAGGGTTGAATACACTGACATCTCTCCTCAATCATATGCTCATCTAATCTTTGATAAAGGTGCAAGTAATGTGATGTGGAGTAAGGAAAGCCTCTTTAATAAATTGTCTTGGCATCACTGGATGGCTACATGCAAAAAATTGTCTCAGAACCTGCCTAACACCATGTACAAAAGTAAGATCCAAATGGATTAAAGACCTCAACATCAGACCAGAAACCATAAGGTACATTGAAGATAAAGCTGGACAAACCCTCCATGACATTGAAGCTAATGGTATCTTCAAAGATGCCACGCCACTGGCCGAGCAAGTGAAAACAGAGATAGATAAATGGGACTATCTTAAACTTAAGCTTCTGTACCTCCAAAGAAAAAGTGACCAAAATACAAAGACAGTCTACAGAATGGGAAAGGATATTCACCGAATACACATTTGACAAGGGGTTGATATCCAGGATATATAAATACTGGTTAAACTCCACAAGAAGAGAACATCCAACCCCATCCAAAAATGGGGCAATGAAATGAACAGAAACTTACTCAAAGAAGAAATCCGAATGGCAAAAAAGCACATGAGAAAATGCTCTACATCATTAATCATCAGGGAGATGCAGATCAAAACTACAATGAGATACCATCTCACACCTTAGAGACTGGCCCACATTCAAAAGAGCAAAAGCAACCGATGCTGGCATGGATGTGGCGAGAAAGGGACACTCCTTCACTGTTGGTGGGAATGTCGACTGGTTCAGCCCTTCTGGAAAACAGTATGGACGATTCTCAAAAAATTAGAAATTGAGCTCCCATTTGACCCAGCAATACCACTCCTGGGAATATATCCCAGAGAGGCAAAAATGTATAGTCTAAGTGACATCTGCACTTGTTTGTTCATTGCAGCACTCTTTATAATAGCCAGAAACTGGAAGAAACCTGAATGCCCACGAACAGATGACTGGTTAAAGAAACTTTGGTACATCTACACAATGGAGTACTATGTAGCTTTTAGAAAAGATGAAGTCATGAAATTTACATACAAGTGGTACAATATGGAAAGTATCATGCTAAGCGAAATGAGTCAGAAAGAGAGGGATAGAAATAGAAAGATTGCATTCATCTGGGGGATATAAAGTAACAAAATATGAGATTAATACCCAAGAATAGCTGAGATCAGCACCAGGAGGATTACTCCATAACTTAGAGGCCAGCCGGGTATCCTAGAGGAAAGGGCAGTTCAGATAGAGAAGGGAGCACCAAATAAAGGGTGTTTGGAGGATCCTCCCAGGAGGGGAGATGCATGTCGAAAGTAGACTATGGACTGAACATGTTTGCCACTCAATGCCTCTTTTGCAGACCACAACACCCAAAAGGAGAGAAAGAATAAAAGGGAATGCCCTGCCACAGAGGCAGGGTGGGATGGGAGGGTGGGGGTGGGAGGGATATTATCCATGGTGGTGGAAAGTGGGCACTGATGGAAGGATGGGTATTTGATCATTGTATAATCGAAACCCAAGCACAAAAATTTGTAAATCTACAACTGTACTTCATGGTGTTTCACTAATAAAAGAAAAAAAATCTTTCAATCTTTCGCCATGTAAAGTAAAGTAAAGGCCCTCCCGTTGATCGCGATTTGCTCGAGCGGGCCCAGTAATGTCTCCATTGGAGACTTTGTTGTTACTGTGTCTGGCATATCGAATACTCTCGGTAGCTTGCCGGGCTCTCCGAGAGGGGCAGAGGAATCGAACTCAGGTCGGCCATGTTGGCTGCATGCAAGGCAGATGCCCTACCCGCTGTGCTATCATGATGTTAAAAAATTGTGGACTCTATTACAAGATATATATTATTAAATTGCAAATTACCGCTAACAAGAATACATTACTTGCTAGGAGTCAGAAGTCGAATGAGAGGGCTTGGTTCTGTTTGTCTGTTGAGTTTAACTAGTGTATATTTGTTTTGCCACTTATTAATTTACCTAATAGCTAGGTGCTCGTGTCTGCACATAGGAACTGATACTGAAAAGAGTGGTGCAGTATGGTGCCACCAGAAAAGTTGTGAGAGGACACTGAAATGGTAAATGCTGGTGAATTTATTGTTATGGCAATCTGGATGTAATATAGCGCCACCAGCAAGGTAGTCAGAGGTCACAAAGATAAACTCTTCTGGTAATTCTGACCCCTGTATATTTTTTTAACTTCTATTCCAGGTAGCACAGAATAGAGGAATTGAGCTCCAGTTCAATGTAACCCACCTAAGTCTTAAAAGCAAGTATAGTACCAGGTACAAGTTCCAATAGCTCTCACTGTTTCAATACTAGATTCTCACCACCACCTCTCAGAACCTATCATCTGATTCTTGATGTTAAGAACTTGATTTTTTAAATGCATTCTTCGCTATCTTATACAAGACTCCCTATTTTGATCAATCCTTTTTTTCCCTTATTTTTTTGTTTTTGGGTCACACCCAACAGTATATGTCCTGGCTCTGCACCAAGAAACCACTCCGAGGATATGCTCATGGGAACATATGTGGAGTCAGAGATCGAACCTGAATTGGGTGTGTGTAAGGCAAACACCTACCTGCTGTATTATCTGTCTGGCCCATTGGCACGATTGGTATCTGCTCTTCAGATTTTGAAGCCAGGGATTGAGCCTCCATTGGCCGAGTGTCAGCCAAGTGCCTGACCTTCTGTATTATCTTTCTAGCCATTATTTTGGTTAGTTTTGTCTTTCCAGAGGTTAACAGATAGTAGATGTTCAGTGAATGTATGTCAAAGAAAGCAACAAACTTGTAAACTCTGAAGTTGTCTAAAGATGGAGAAAGATACAGTATCAGTGAAGGCAATGGCACATCACGAGTAAAGAAAAGAGAAGGTTATTAAGGGAATAGTTGGGAAACATGAAGCCATATGGAGTCTGACTTGACTGGCAGGGAAGTTCTTGAGGATTAACAACAAAGCAAGTTGAAGGGCTGGGAGAGATGGTAAATATAACTGAAAATTAACAAGAGAGAATTGAAATAAAGGATGAGTACGCTCATGAGATATGTTGAAAGCAATGTGGGATTTCCTGATATGGCACTAAGTCAGAACTTTAGCATTGATTCAGGGCAAATAGTCTCTTGCCCTCATTTCTATAAGGCATAAGAGGACACTGGCATAAAATCAGAATATGAATGGCTAGATTTCTTTTCTTGTGTATGATAGCATTCAGGGCTTAAAACTATGCATTTGGAATAATTTTCAATTCAGTGCACCTGACAATGCAAGACAGCTCTATGCATGCAGTGACAGAACACTTAAGGAGATCCAGACCTTTTTTTTAGGCTTCTTTGAAACTCTAATTAAATGAAACGGATCTGTGCCTTGTGCTTAGTTCTGATTTTTTCATATGGTGCCTTTGGGAGGCACACCGTGAATATGTATTTGAGCATTTTGGTGGTATTCATTTGTGATGAGTATGGATAGAAATGGAATTCACTCAGTACAAAATGTTTACATGCTACAGTGAACACGCCTTCGCTGTTTCTGAAAAGAGACAGCAGGCCTTTTGCTTAGTCCAGCTTCTCAGAGTGACATGTCAGGAAGCTCCTCCTCCTATGTAGAAATCCTGAGCTGTACTGAATAATGGAAATTGCACTGAAAATGGGAATAATTGCAACTATGATTCTTTACTAGAAACATGAATAAGTGAAAAGGCTTTTTGACTGCACAATAAATTAATTCAGTTACCATACAATCTTTGATTAATTCATTTAAGTTTTTTAGGGGCTGGAGCAATTACACAGCAGGTGGGGCACTTGTCTTGCACCTGGCCAACCCAAGCATGGTCCTCAGAACTCAATCTGGTCGCCAAGCCTGTCAGGAGTGGTCCCTGTGTGCAAATATAGGAGTAAACCCTGTTCACCATTGGGTATGGCCTAAAAAGAAATCTAGCTCATTCCCAGGAAAGTACAAGATTAGTATTTCTTGGAAATACAGCAGCAAAGTATCCTAGAATTGGAAGTGATTCTATTCCAAGGAGTATACACCAGGAAATGTGCTTTGGGTTTTTTTGTTTGTTTTTAATGAACCTCCTTAATATCCTTGCTAAGATGAATGGCCACAGACCCCATAATATCCACAAACACAAGAGTTTGTGTTTATTATATATTATGGAGTCTTCCAAATAGCAGAGTTTAGTTTTTACCAATGCATTAGTGAATATTGCAGTTGCAATTTTCATGGCGGGGGAGAGCAGGGAGTGGTCACACCTGGTGATGCTTGGGGACAGCTTCCTACATACACTGAGTCTGTTGAGGTATTCCTTTAGTTCCACCAATTTCCTCTTTACAGCTTTAAATGTCTCTAAGCTCTAAAGAGCCAACATGTCTTGAAATTTTATCATCTCTAGACTCCAGAGGCAAGAGTAGAAGTAGATGAACAGCAAAGAGGTAAAGATTATGAGGACTGATGGATGGCAGAAGTGACATATTTAATTCAATTAAATGTTGCCATTTGCATTATTTAAATAAAGGATTGCCTTGAGGCAGGAAACAATTGTAGTTTTGTGTCAGTCAGTAGTTCACTGAGTTCATTGACCAGATAAAGCCTGCTTTGTGATCCTGACAACAGCATATGTAAAAAAGAACAGAACACATCCGAGACCATTTAAAGAGCATACATACCCACATCCACTTCTGGGAATATTTCCCAAGGATGCAAAAAAGCACAGTAGAAATGACATCCGTACCTATATGTTCATTGCAGCACTGTTCAAAAGAGCCAAAATCTGGAAACAACCCAAGTGCCCCAGGATAGATGACTGGTTAAAAAAACTGGTACATCTACATGATGGAATACTTTGCAGCTGTTAGGAGAGATAAAGTCATGAAATTTGCTTGTAAGTGGATAGACATGGAAGAGTATCATGCTAAATGAAATGAGTCAGAAAGAGAGGGACAGACACAGCAGGACTGTATGCATTTGTGGGGTATAAAACAGCATACCATGAGGCTTACTCCTAAGGATAGTAGATACACAGGACAGGAAGATTGTTCCATAACTGGAAGCCTCCTCATGAGCAAGGGGGAGAAGGTAGCTGGAATAAAGAAGGGATCACTAAAAAAATGATGGCTTGAGGGACCGGTCGGAATGGGAGATGTGTGCTGAATAAAGGACCAAAAATGATAACTTCTCAGTGTCTGTATTGCAAACCGTAATGCCCAAAAGTAGAGAGAGAGTGTGGGGAATGCTGTCTGCAATGAAGGCAGAGGGAGGGTGGGAAAGGGAGGGTATACTGGGGATATTGGTGGTGGCGAATGTGACTGGTTGAGGAATGGGTGTTTGACTGTTGTGTGATTGTAACCTAAACATTAAAGCTTGTAACTATCTCATGGTGATTCAATAAAATTAAAAAAAAAGAGCATACATCCCAAGCACAGACTCAACGACACTGAAACAGAAGATCTAAGCTGTAACCACTGAAACGTAACATGCCTGTCTAGGTGACAGACAGGGATGGGTGGGGTGGAGTGGGTGGGGAGAGAATATGGGAACACAGGTGGAGGGAAGTTGACGCTGGTGGTAGGATTGGTGTTGAAATGCATAATACATAATTATCTGTATCACTGTTATCCTGTTGTTCATCCATTTGCTCTATCGCGCTCCAGTAAAGTCTCCATTTGTTCCTGTCATGTGCTAGTATAGCCTAATGGTGTACTGGTGGCTCTTTCAGGGTCAGGGGAATGAGGACTGTCATTGTTACTGTTTTTGGCATCAAGTATGCCATGAGTAGTTTCCCAGGCTCTGCCAACAATTATCTATAACTTTGTAAATCATAGTTCTTTAATTAAAAAAAAGCATACCAAGGGGCCTGGGCTGGAGCAATAGCACTGTGAGTAGGGCACTTGCCTTGCATGCAGCCAACCCGGGCCGACCCGGGTTCAATTCCTCCACCCCTTTCAAGATACTGAGAGTATAGCACCCTCACGGCTAAGCCTGGCAAGCTAACAGTGATGTACTCGATATGCAAAAAACAGTAACAAGTCTCACAATGGAGATGTTGCTGGTGCCCGCTCAAGCAAATCGATGAACAACGGGAGGACAGTGCTACAGTGCTACCAAGGGGCCTGAGAAATAGTACAGTGATTAAGGTGCTTCCTATGCACTCATCTGATCCTTTTTTGATCCATGGAACTGCATGTGGCTCACCAAACTTCCTAAGAAGTGATCTGAAAGCCAGCCAGGAGTAAGCCCTAGGCACCAAAAAAACAAAGCGTGGTATTCCAAGACTTTCTTATATTTCTGCAATGGAGAAAACTAGATTTGAGGATAGTGAACCTGACTTTCTACAACTGAGACTAGAGAAACATTACTGTGGTTTTCTCCCTAGGAAAAGAATATGTTCCTTTCTAACTTCATTCCTGCCAAGTTTAGAGGTGCAATTTATTCTGACTTCAGAAAGGAAAAATACTTCTTAGAGCTAAGAGCTCTGGCTGCATCTTACTACCCCAAGTATAGTTTGCAACTCTGCCTGTGCTTCTGACGGGGATGGAATCATAATTTCTTTATGTACTCAGTGACTGCAATCTAGGAAAATAGAGAGATTCAACCAAAAGGTCTCTGAAGTGAAATTTACTGATTTGACTGTGATTTGAGCTGAGATAAATAAAGAGATAAATCTCCAATTTCCTTTGTCTCAGCATAAACCCAGTCCAAAGGACATTTGCTTTATGGAAAACTGACCTCTTAAACAAATCCTGCAAATAAGCAACAACTCCTGTAAACATTAAGCAGTGGTAGATCTTCTGAATTTGTGGATGTAGACCATTCCACCGCACAACATTGACTTGCTTTTTGTCCACAGAATCACAGTGAGTCCTTAAATACATGTCATCAGAAACGCAGACGCAGGCATCTTTTGCATGATGATTTGCTTCTACTCTTTTTTGAACTTTCAGAGCTCAGTGTGAGCACAATTACTCATAATGTGATCAAAGGACCTGAGCTGTGGGAGCCTACAGGCTTCTTTTAGGTAGTTCTTAAGTCACCATTATGAATTTCAATGTTTTTCATGAGTCCTTGTCACTCAGGATGCTCTTCCCCTCTTCCCTCTGATTAGTGAAATTCCACAATTTCCACGAAACCTTTTCCAGCTTCTCTGCTCCATGCTGAGCTATGTCCCATCTGTTTGAATGGGTTTAGCACCCAGGGTCTGCTGGACAGCGATATGTGGAGGTTATATACATTCCTGTCCTCTGTTTCACAGGTATGCTTCTTACTCTAACTGCATTATAAATTTCTTGGCATTAAAACCAAATCTCAGCTTCTCTTTTGACTTCTAATATGGAAGATTGACGAAGATAGATGGATAGGTGAATTGATACAAGGACTTAGAAACTTCTAATGAGATTGAATCTCTGAGTTGAAGTGTTGTTCTTTCTGATTATATAAAGTCATAAGCAGGTTGGGAGACTAGCATTTCCAGCTGGTGAGGAGCACCTCTACAGTTTATTACTGTTCCCTCCAGGAACCCACTCACCTCCCACTTTCCCTCATTCCTTTTATACACCACCCTTAAAATTGGAGGCATAACCTTGTTTGAATGTGCAAGACAGGAACATGTTAATGAACTCTTGTGGCTGCTATAAACTTGATGAATGGCTTATACAGGAAGGGCAGTAAATGGAAAGCTCAGTCCAGTGATTAGCTCTGTGGCATTCCTCCCTTGGAATTCACATAAACCAGCAGAGCTTTCATTTGGCTGTAAGTTTCCTGTGTGCCAGGAATGTTTCTGGACTTTGGCTGGAGGAAAAAGGAGTGAAGGTTTCCAGTATTCCCACACCTGTCTCATTATTCTGGCTATGTTTGATCTATTAGAAACCTTCTATGCTACCTGACCTACATTTCTCCCTGACCTGTGCCCACCATAGGCCGGCAGGAAATAGATGCTTATATTCAGTTTTCTACTTTTTTCTTAGAGATAAAGATATCCCACCCCAGGAAAAAAATGCTCAGGTTCACTTTGCCCAGATGAACCATACAAAGGATCTTTATCCTCAGTTATGTGTGAATTGCATTTTTTTAGGATCCAGCTGTGTTTTGAGAGAACCAACAGAGGGACTTTTGAGAAATCCTAGTTTCTCAGTTTCAGTATTTTAATAACTTGTTACTCTAAAGACTGAGAACCACTTTATTTAATAGGATCTGACCACGGCAAGAAGAATTATGAAAAAAAACTTTTTATTATTCTCATTTGGTTATAGCAATGGCTTTGTTTGGTGATTTCATTATTCCATGTGCATTTTATTCACACCTGTTCTAGAGCAGGGAATTTCTCTTCAATATTTTACCATTTACCTCCTAATATGGCACTATTATCTTTAGGCCTCTTTCCTTAGCATGGATAATATATATCAGTCATGTAGCTTCATTGGAAAGCTCGTTGGCACTGCAGAATCTTGATCCCCTCCAGACCTACTTAAGATCTCCAATGAGTTAGAAAGCAGTTTATTTGTTACACATCAAGATTTGAGATGCTATGATATAGGTGACAATGAGCAGAAACTCATGCTCAATGAATTTAACTAAAACTAAACATCTTCTCACAGAAACGAAATCTTGTCTTTACTGAGAAGTCCTGATTGAATCTATAAATCACTAGTATATTGATTATAAGAGGAGGAAGAGATCAATAGGAAAAATAGAAATAAAAAACAAATATAGTTGCTTAGAAAGGAAATTTTAATACTGTTTGGATTATAGATACCAGAACAACTTTCCTAATGACACATCTTATCAAAGTGTTTCATTCTTGGTATGTAAAAGGCCAGTTTAATACCTGGACTTTTATTGCTTGGATCAGACATCCATGCATTCACTTCTAGGTCACCATTTTTTCCTACTGTAAAGTGGGAAGTATAACACATTGAGCAAAAATGCCTGCATGTGAAGGTTACTTTTTTCTGTGGACTTGAATTCTCTGCTACTGTTTTTACTCACAGTCTATAATGCTCCCAATTTGTGATTTCTGTTTGATAACTGAGAGGCAACCCCAAACTACCTGAAGAAAGTGCTAGAACATGACATCTGAGAAATCTCACTTCTGTGACTCTCAGCTAATTTTCTCAGTCACCAGTCTTCTCCGTGTCATTCCCTCACCTGTGAGATGACACCAACGCTTATCCCAGCAGTTACTCTAGGACATAGAAATTAAAAGGGCTAATAGGAGTGTAGGGCATTTTAAAATAATAAATAGGAAATAATACAGCTATTTGAAATGCTATTTTAAACTACTGCTGCTACTACAAATAGAATGGCCAAGAACTTGATTTGTTGGTGAATGTCTTCTTGCCACAAAAGAGCAAGATTCTTATTCCCTCTCTGTTGTATACAATACGGACTGCATTTATTGCACCCAGTGATAATAAAGACTAATAGGTTACTGAGAGGAGAATTATGATCATTTCCTTGAGTAAAGTCCATCTCTATCACTTATAGATGTATGATATTCAGCAATTCACTTTTGGCTTCAATCTGCTCACCAAAATTGGAATACTAATATGGCTAAGAAGGTATTCCATGGAAAGTGGTTTATCTCAGTTTCTGGCAAAATAATCTTTAAACAAATAAAAGTTGTGATTATTGTGTACTAAAGAAGGACTTTTCTGAAATCAGGGACCATGTATGTTCATTTTTAGTGCCAGTGACATAGAGCCAGTGAGTGGCATGTACCCTTCATCAAATCATTCTCTTCTTTAATCAACATATTGCATTATACTCAAGAGCAATTTATTGGGCTAGTGACTGATTATGCTTTGTTCACAAATAGACCAGCACAGGCACAGGTAATAGAAAGTTATCACAGCTTGAGGAAGCTCACGAGCTTTTCCTGCCCTGTTCTCACAGGGTTTTGGGAAATGAGAGACGTTGCTCTCATTTGCTCTGTGTAACCTCATAAATCACTTGATGGATTAGTAGGTGTCACCCATTAGCCTGGTCTTGTCTTTAGCACTTGACCAAAGTCAATAAATCTCATTTCTTTAAAAAAATACCCCATTGTCTTGAAGTCCATGTGGAACTTATTCTCTATGTGGAATTTTCTTATGGAACTTGATGCTGTAGTAAGCTACTACCCTATTTTTTCCAAAGCAAACATTTGCTTTCCTAAATGAAAAATGTCATCTTAAATATCCATTTGATTGAACTGAATAAGGAAAGCAGATGTAAAAGATGTTATAATGGCAAACATTTGAAAAGAATTTCATAATGATTGGTATCTCAATTTTTAGCATTCAGTATAAAAAAAGAAATCTAGAACACTGCAAGCCTGAGTTCCTATATGGCCAGTTTTGAGAAAGCCCAGGCCCAGCGGATCGGTTACTGAAAGCACCTATGGCTGTGTGGTTACAGGAAGCTCATCTGTTTTTGGATTTAAGTTCATGTGCATGTTGATTTTGTAGTCCGAACTCTTAGATTATTCTAGTAGGATTTTTCATGTATGAAAGCAAATCTTCATAGGCACACGTGCCACAAGGCTAAAATATCATCACCAGCATTTTAATCCTTCAGAATTGAAATGACCTACTTTATGCTTTTTTTTCCTTAACAAGGTGAATCGTTGATGCCTGAACTATTGAGAATTCTTGGGGCCACTGTGTTATGTTATTTAGATGGGAAAGAAGAATGATGAACAGATGAAAAAATATGAAGATCCTGACGCCAGAAATACAGAACAAGGGTTAAGGCACTTGCCTTGCACGTGGCTAACCCAGGTTTGATCCTGAGTTCTACGTACGGTTTCTCAAGCACCACTTGTTTGAGCAGAGCTAGGTGGGACCACCACCCCCAGCCAACACACAGGCACACCCACATGGACCTGTATGTAGATGAGCTTGATTGGGGAGGAATTGTCTAGATGTTGGGAAAGGACATAAGAGCTAGGGTTGGAGATTTGCCATCTTTGCCTGCTCCCATCCATCCACACTGCTCAGCCCTGCGCGAGATGCTTTAGAGGGACATGGGACGATTCAGTGTGTGGCTGAGCAGAGATGCTGTGATTGGGAAGCAGAGCAAATGTGCTCTCCTTATTATTCATACCTTATGTTTGTGTGCACTTTTAACTTTTCAAAGCACGCTCACATCCAAGTGCAAATTACATGTTTATGAAACACTTGGCATCAACAATTGCTACCTCTCTGCCCAGATTCTCTCAGAATTTCAGACCCACTGGGGTGGTTAACTTCTATTTTATTCATTTACACTCCTCTGGCATTTATCCCTCACTCTTATACTTTTCCTGTCTGCCTCTTTAAATTCTGGAATGGTCTCAACTATAAAAATACACCCCTGGTCATTTGATTTCCACGCAGGCTGGCTACGGTGTTTCTGAGCACTATAGAAGAGGTTTATGAAGTGTAATATTCAGGTAGTTTATTTGTTGGAGGAGGGGTGGCAGGTAACTGGGTCCATATCCTATTTGAGTGTTTTACTGTTTAAGGAATCTTATTAAGTCATAAACAGCCCAGATGGATGTAGCGATGATGGGCATAGGCTAAATGAGGAAATAAAAATAAATAGTTTGTGCATCGATTGGAGCTTAGATTTAGATTGCATCTTTTTATTTTAATACCATCCTATTAAAAAATCCTAGCAAGAGTCTCTAAGGCAGAGACACAGAGCTATTTTTAACTTGAGTATTTTAATGCCTTAATTGTGTTTTCTCTGAGTAGATACAAACATCGAGGTACCAACAGAGAGAGGGGAAAGGAGAGACCAGCAGCTTATTTTTTGGTTTATCTATAAGCTTCACCAACGTCTCCTTAATTGGCTTTCCTGAAGATGGTCTTGTCAAGAAAGGTCAAAAAGTCAAACCTGACTCATGTAGATGTTTTAAAATGAAGACGCTGTTGTTGCTTGACTGTTGATCAAACAATGGAAGAAGACTGTATATTCGATGCAAGCTAGAAAATTCTTGTCTTGATAACCTCTGTCAAGTCTTGCCCTCCAGAAGTCTTAGATAAAAGATGCTAAGCAGAGGTCATCAGGAACACGAGGAATGCCTTGAATCATCCAATGACCAAGAGGGTGGCATATCTTAGAGGTAGAAGAATGGATGAGGCTGCACCTGTGTTTTCCCAGACAACAGCTGCAAGACACCAGTTTATTACTGTAAGTTTGCTAGTTCACTCTAGGTGCTTCTTCTGAAGGTTTGTGCTCCTCTCATTCCCCATAAGTTACTAGCATGGTGGTATGAGTTTGAGTGACTAATTGGATAAGATCATGGGTTTGGAGCAGTCTTGAATGGATTGGTGCCCATAGAGAGGTATGAGAGACGAGAGCTTCCTCTCAGTCATTCAGCATGCAGTGAGAGGGCAGTTACTTCTAAATCAAGTAGCAGAAACTTGAAGCCTACAGAACTTTGAAAAATGATTTGTTGTCTAATTTGGTTGTTGTCTAGTTATCTAGTTATTCATTCTGGAAGTTGCTGATGGAAGAAGACCATAGAGATCGTACTTGTTTTATCATTGTCCCTTCAAATCCCTTTCATTTTAAATTAAATCTACTTATAAAGTAAAAGATTTAAGATGGGGAGAGTGATCAAGATTGAGAGCTTCTGTAAAAATTACTAAACTTAGGAACTCTATTTTCCGGATCAGACTTATCTATCTAGCAAAGTAAAACAAAACAAAGCAAGAAACAAACAAAAAAAGAAAACTAACAAGCCCCCAAGCATAGAAATAAAAAGCAAATAAAATATTCTGAGCTAGGCAGCTATTAGATATTGTAGAGTTTATTTTAAGGACCCACCTAGAAACAGTAGAAGGAAAAAAAGAGACTTAATGGAAACATTAAAACCACATCAACCCCAAATTCAACAAGAAAACAGCTTCTAGTGTTCTGAGTTGAAGCAATAAATACAACTAAAACACTTATTTTCAGAATATTTATGGAGAACAAGAAATGAGATAAGAACTTTCATCTTCTAGACACTAACTCATGGTTGACCTGGGTCAATAATGACAACTTAATTGGCCCAACTCTTATATTTCCCAACTGCTGACTAAGTTAATTTGCAGCACAACAGACAGCTTAGTTTGCAAACCCTTGGATTCAGGCCAGGCTCAGCAGGAGACTTTACCCAGAAATGAGTTGGCACACTGGAAATTGAAGGCATAAGAGTTCCAAGAAGAGATCCTGTTTATTCCTGTCTCGGTTGAAAAGGACTCTAGTTTTGGTTTATGGAAGTTCTAAGCAAGTAGACACAAAAATTCTCTCATTATAAAATGACACTGCAGGACGTTTTCATAGACACCTGCCTCTTTGTCACCCTCTTACTTTAGTAGAATAATTAAAAAAAAAAGTGGCAGGTGCCACCAACAAGAAAGGATCAGATTACCTTGGGTGAAAACCTAGCTTCATCATGCAAACACTTTCTGAATCATACTTTCTGAGCGTCATTTATACCATCTGTAGAGAGCATGTTGAGATGTGAATTTAACAATACCTGGCCTCATGGAGATCCTGAAGAAATATTAGTTTTTAAAATATGTATTTTTGAAGTCTAACTTGACAAGTAATGCCTTAAAACCATCATAACTAGTTGATAAGTTTTTTAAAAATGTTATATTTTGTAACAATCATCATAATTAAGATATGGAGCTTGTAGGAGCCAAGAGGTTCACTCAAAGCACTGGAACATATGCCTTATATTTTTTGGCTTGAGGAAAAAATTGCGTCCCCTACACTGCATCACCCCCAACACCAGCACGACTGGGTATTGCTTTGGTGACATTCAGCAATGAATCATCCAGCTTGGTTGGTGAATATTGTCATCCCTGGGCTCCGAAGCTCTGTTCGGGAAGACTCCTCCTGACAAAATTTATTCATGTATGATATATATCATCTCTGTTAGCACAAAAATCTCTGTGTTCTCCTTCCCAGATAGTCCCCACTGTCAGTTTTGGCTCAAGGCAACAACTAGTATACTTTTTATGTACATAGAATAGATTTTCTTATTTAGAGTTTTCTTTTCTTAAAACAAAAGGTTTGTTTTTATGTAGGAGTACTGCTATTTATTTAGCCACTGATTAGCTGATAGAATTGGGCATGAACTCCACCTTACTTTTTTAAAACAAAAGTTTTATTAAAGAGCCATGAGTTTTCCTTTAAGTATTAGCTGATACACATTCTTTCATGTCTGACTCCTTTGTTTAGTATGAAATGCTTTTGAAACTCATCCATGCTGTTGTAAATATTCAGTTTATTTACAATATTCTGTTTTATTACTGATTAGAGTCCTGTTCCATCGGTAGTTGACCAACTGAACTGGTGAGTGTTGATTTTAATTTTGAACTATCATGGAAAAATATGAGGAGGCTGAAGTGATAGATAGTGGGTATGTGCTTGCTTTGCATGCAACATACCTGGATTATACCCCTGAGCACAAAGCCAGGAGTAAGCCCTGAGTCCCACAGGGTGTGACCCCAAAACATTATGAGCAATGCTACTCAAATCTTTGTGTGGACTTTTACTCAAGAAGAGTAAAAATATAAGAGTATAAGAAAAAGAAACTTTCAATTTCTTTTTCAGTGGTATACAATTTGCTTCACCACTTCAATAATACCTGTTTTTTTTTTTATTTTTGGGTCACACCTAGTGTTGCACAGGGGTTACTTCTAGCTCTGCACTCAGGAATTACTCCTGGAAGTTCTCAGGGGGAACATATGAGATGCTGGGGATCAAACCTGGGTTGGCTGCGTGCAAGGCAAAAGCCCTTCCCACTGTGCTATCGCTGCAGTTCCCAATTCCTGATATTTCTAATGCTTAATTTTAGCCATTCTAGTGAGTTATGTTTGTGTTTCAATGCTGAGGTTTGAACCCAAGTCTCACAATATGCAAGGCAAGTGATCTACCAGTGAGCCACATCTCTGGCCTTTGTGTGGGTTTGTAATGGTATTTCAGTAAGGTCTTAAAATTGTGTTTTTTTAATGACTTCTGATATTAAGTATCTTATTCATGTATTCATCACCCATTTGTATATCTTATTTTTTTGAATTTAACTTTTCTAATTTTTCTTATATTTAATCTAATTTTTAAAATATGAAGGAATAATGCAAAATTTTTATTAATGTAGAATTCACATGAAACATTAGGTTCAGGTATGCGGGTAAAGATTGTATATTTGTATACATACATGTAATCTTTAAGTCTAAATGTTCTTACTCTAAGAGTTACACTCTTGGGTTGGAGCTATAGCACAGCAAGTAGGACGTTTGCCTTGCACGTGGCTGACCCAGGTTCGATTCCCAGCTTCCCATATGGTCCCCTAAGCACCACCAGAAGTAATTCCTGAGTGCAGAGCCAGGAGTAACCCCTGTGCATTGCTGGGTGTGACCCAAAGAGAAAAAAAAAAAGAAGAGTTACACTCTTTGCAACTTTCGAACATGCACTACAATATTTATTAACTATATTTACCATGCTATATGCTTCACTATAGCCCCATGATGTATTTTATAAGGAAGTTGTATCTTTTGATTCTCTTAATCCATTTCACCCACCCTGCAACTCCTGCTCACTTTAGCAGCCTCCAATGTGTTATCGGTTCCTTTGAAATCATTTGCTTTCATTTTGATTTTAGATTCACATGTAAGTGAAACTACATGGTATTTTTCTTTCTCTAACGTATTTCCCTTAGTATATCCAATTTGCTGCAAATAGCAGTATCTCATTATTCTTTGTGATTGAAAAACATATGTTGTGTGTATATCTCTATCACTATGTGGCTGTTCTACTCTTAATATTTTGATAAGCATGCATACTATTTTCCATAGTGAATGGTTACGTAAGTTTACATTCTTATCAAAAGTGCTTGAGGATTTTCTTCACATCCTTGCCAACACTTTTCTTTGCTCTTTTTGATAATAATTATTTTAACAATTTTGCTTTTGACTTGCATTTTTTCTGATGATTGAGCTTCTTTTTCTATGTGTTGACTCTCTGTATGTAATTTTTAGAGAAATATCTATTAGGCACCTCTACCTATTTTTAAATCAGATTCTCCTTTGCTATTAAGATGCAGGAGTTCTTGATATATTTTGTATAATAACCCAGTATTTGATGTTCTGCAAACATCTTCTCCCTTAGGTAGGCTGACTTTTGGTTTTATGATGCCCTTTGCTGGTGCAGAAGCTTTATAGGCTGATGTGTTTCAACTTTTAAATTTTCACATTTGATGTTTTGCTATTAGAGACACGTAAAAAAATATTGAGATAGGTGACAAGAATTTCTGTTATTTTAAATTCATTTTTAGACTAATTTTTTGCTTGTTGTAAGATAGAGGCCTAATTTTATATTTATTCATGAGACTGACAAGTTTTTCAAATACCAAAGAAACTGTCCTTTTGTGTTTGTGTTCTGGGGTCATACCTAGCAGTGCCTGGGGGGACCATATGGAGTGCTGGTGATTGAATTCCAGTGGGCCACATGCAAGGCTGTAGTGTACCAGCTGAGCTATTGCTCTGGCCCCAGAAATAGTCCTTATTGTATATTCTCAGCCTTTTCTATTATAAATCAGTTGACAGAATATGCCTGGGTTTAATTTTGGTCTCCTCTGTTCCATTGAGCTGTCTCTATTTTTATACCATTTTTATACCAAAAACTATATTTTATTTTTAATATCCTTATATCTATAGAATAGTCTATAGTTTGAAATCTGGACATATTTGAGTTTTTTTACAAAGTTGTTTAGTGCTATTTGTTCTATTGGAATATTGAGAGAAATATGTATATTCCTTTGGTAATATGGTATTTTGCCAGTATTGTTTTCCAATACATAAGTATAAAGTAGATTCCCATTTAACTTCATTTTTTTTTATCAATGTCTAATAGTTTTCAGTGGACAGATTTTTCAATACTTGGTTAAAGTTATTCCTAGATATATTATTACTTTTGAAGCAATTTCAATTGGGGTAATTTTCTTTTTTTATTCATTGAAATTCTGTGAATTACATCAACACCACACCCCTCTCACCAGTGTACCCACCTCCCTCCCTTTCAAATTCTGCCACCATACACAAACATATACAAACTGAGTTGGGTGGACAAGTTCTTATATCATGTTGTCTTTGGTCCTTTTTACTACCTGGCTATGAATCTGTAAGTCCCACATATTAGAGAGATCATTAGAAATCTATTTGACATAGTTTTCTTAATTATCTTTTTGATAGTTCATTGTTGGTATATGGTAATGCAACCCTGTCTCTGTCCTCCCGTTGTTCATCTGTTTGCTCAAACGGGCCCAGTAACATTGTGAGACATGTTGTTACTGTGTTTGGCATATTGAATACGTCATGGGTAGCTTGCCAGGCTTTGCCAAGCAGGTGAGATACTCTTGGTAGCTTGCTGGGCTCTCCCAGAGGGGCAGAGGAATCGAACCCGATTTGGCCCAGTGGGCTACATGCAAGGCAAACGCACTCCCCACTGCCCTGCATGCGGCTGACTGGCTAACCTGAGTTTGGTTTCTCCGCTCCTCTTGGAGAGCCCGGCAAGTTACTGAGAGTATCTCGCCCGCATGGCAAAGCCTGAAAAGGCAAAAGATTTTTATATTGATTTTGTATCTTAATACCACAATCTAGGGTATTTTTACATATAAAATATCAAACTGGTTCCCTTTTGTTTTCTTTTCTTGCTGATTGTTCTGTCTAGGACTTTTTCACTACAATCTTGCATTACTTGAGGTTGTGATAGTGGTAGTCTGGCCTTCAACATACATCACACAACACATAAACACTATACCTAGATAAACTAGGAAATAATGAAATACACTTAAATGAAGGCTAGAAAGATCAAAGTAGAAAAATTAAATACAGACAAAAATACAAAAGATTAACAAATCCAAGTGCTCTGGAAATATAAACAAAATGGGCAAAACTATAACTAACTTTCCAAGAAAAAAAAGAGGTCTTAAATAAATCAGAAAATTAAAAATAACATTATAGTTTACTTTTTTCCACAGGTTATAAATTTGATTCAGCTCTACTTGTAGAAAAAAAATATTCTTTTTCTATTAAATTCCCGAATGTGTGGAGAGTGGTCTTAAGCATGGCTGTGGCTGGAACCAGAGGCCTTCAGCTGTTGGGGCTCTGCTCGGGGTGGGGAGGGAAACTCAACTTGGAGGACAAGGGGCCCTGGTGAGGACAGCCAGGCACAGAGGTAGGAGATGTGTAATCCCATCCATGGCCAAGACCCAGAGACTATAAAACTCTGCTCCCGGAAGAGAACAGCGCAGAATCTCCTGCCTCAGCACCTGGCTGTCCTCACCAGGGCCCCGTGGAGGAGGGTGGGTTGAGTTTCCCTCCCCACCCCGAGCAGAGCCCTGACAACTGAAGACCTCGGGTTCTAGCCACAGTCATGCTTAAGACCACTCTCCACATGTTCAGACGAGCCTCACCCATAAAGGAACTGGCAGAGGTACCCAGGTGTGTGGGACCTGGGGTGTAGATCTTCAAGCCTGCTTGGATTGGGACTGGGGCCTCATCCACCCAGATCTCCATCTTCCGGTATGTAGGCGTTACACCCACCAACTGTCGCCCCCACCCTCCCCCTGGCGCCGTGTAATCCCATCAGCGGCCAAGACCCAGAGACTATAAAACCCTGCTTCCAGAAGCGACATCTTATCATCTAGTTCTTACTCTGGAGAACTTGGCAGGCTACTGAAAGTATCCTGCCCAGATGCAGAGTCTGACAAACTCCCCTTGGCATATTCAATATGCCAAACACCAGTAACAAAAATGGATCTCATTTTCCTGACCCTGAAAAAGCCTCGAATGTGGCACTTTTTAAAATCTCAGGGCTAGGACGAAGGAGACGTTACTGGAGCCTGCTCAAGGCAATCGATGAACAACAGGAAGACAGTGATACAGTGATACAGTGATTAAATTCCTAATTCCAAGCTCTGAGGATCTGAGTGAAGGCGCATTCTCTATCTCACATGGTGACATTAGTATAAAAATAAATCAAGTGAATAAATTAAAATGGAATAATATCTGCACAAATGTAACTACAAAATGCTATTCAAGAATATTAGAAAATTAAAAGTATGTTAGTGGCCTTTAATAAGTGGTCATTAATAACTTCATGAGGTTGTTCAAATTAACTTTTTAAATTGCAATCACACTATGACCTTATTCCCTTGCCTTAAGATACTCCAAGACTGGAAGAAATCAAGTTCTTACTATTGGCAGATGATATGATACTATACTTAGAGAACCCAATAACCTCCACCAAAAAGCTCTTAGAAACAATAGACTTGTATAGTAAAGTTGCAGGCTATAAAATCAATACGCAAAAGTCCATGGCTTTCCTATACGCAAAAAGAGAGAGAAGAAAGCTACATGAAAAAAACAATCCCGTTCACAATTGTGCCCCAGAAAATCAAGTACCTAGAAATGAGCTTAACTAAGAAAGTAAAGGACCTATACAAAGAAAACTACAAAACTCTACTTCAGGAAATAAAAGAGGACACGAGGAAATAGAAAGATATCCCCTGCTCATGGGTCGGGAGACTTAACATTGTCAAAATGGCAATACTACCGAAAGCATTGTATAAATTCAATGCAATCCCTATAAGGATACCCATGACATTCTTCAAAGAAATGGAGCAAACACTCCTAAAATTTATATGGAACAATAAGCCCCCACAAATAGCTAAAGCAATTCTTGGGAAAAAGAAAATGGGAGGAATCAACCTCCTGAATTTCAAACTGTACTACAAAGCAGTAATAATCAAAACAGCATGGTACTGGAACAAAGGCAGAACTGCAGACCAATGGAACAGAGTTGAATACACTGACATCTCCCCTCAATCATATGATCATCTAATCTTTGATAAAGGTGAAAGAAATGTGAAGTGGAGTAAGGAAACCTCTTTAACAAATTGTGCTGGCATCACTGGATGGCTACATGCAAAAAAAATGGTCTCAGAACCTGCCTAACACCATGTACAAAAGTAAGAACAAAATGGATTAAGACCTCAACATCAGACCAGAAACCATAAGGTACATTGAAGACAAAGTTGGCAAAACCCTCCATGACATTGAAGCTAATGGTATCTTCAAAGATGCCACGCCACTGGCCGAGCAAGTGAAAGCAGAGATAGATAAATGGGACTGTCTTGGACTAAGAAGCTTCTGCACATCCAAAGAAGCAGTGACCAAGATACAAAGACAGTCTACAGAATGGGAAAGGATATTCGCCGAATACACATCTGACAAGGGATTGATATTGAGGATATACAAAATACTGGTTAAACTCCACAAGAAGAAAACATCCAATACCATCAAAAATGGGGCAATGAAATGAACAGAAACTTTCTCAAAGAAGAAATTCGAATGGCAAAAAAGCACATGAGAAAATGCTCTACATCATTAATCATCAGGGAGATGCAGATCAAAACCACAATGAGATACCATCTCACACCTCAGAGACTGGCCCACATTCAAAAGAACAAAAGCAACTGATGCTGGAGCAGATATGGTGAGAAAGGGACACTCCTTCACTGTTGGTGGGAATGTCGACTGGTTAAGCCCTTCTGGAAAACAGTATGGACGATTCTCAAAAAATTAGAAATTGAGCTCCCATTTGACCCAGCAATACCACTCCCGGGAATATATCCCAGAGAGGCAAAAATGTAAAGTCAAAGTGACATCTGCACTTGTTTGTTCATTGCAGCACTCTTTACAATAGCCAGAAATTGGAAGAAACCTGAATGCCCAAGAACAGATGACTGGTTAAAGAAACTTTGATACATCTACACAATGGAGTACTATGTAGCTGTTAGAAAAGATGAAGTCATAAAATTTACATACAAGTGGTACAACATGGAAAGTATCATTCTAATCGAAATGAGTCAGAAAGAGAGGGATAGACATAGAAAGATTTCATTCATCTGGGGGATATAAAGTAACAAAATATGAGATTAATACCCAAGAATCGCTGAGATCAGCACCAGGAGGATTACTCCATAGCTTAGAGCCAGCCGGGCATTCTAGGGGAAAGGGCAGTTCAGATAGAGAAGGGAGCACCAAATAAAGGGTGTTTGGAGGGTCCTCCCAGGAGGGGAGATGCATGTCGAAAGTGGACTATGGACTGAACATGTTTGCCACTCAATGCCTCTTTTGCAGACCACAACACCCAAAAGGAGAGAGAGAACACAGGGGATTGCCCTGCCACAGAGGCAGGGGGGGATGGGGGGATGGGGGTGGGGGGGATATTATCCATGGTGGTGGAAAATGGGCACTGGTGGAGGGATGGGTATCTGATCATTGTATAATCAAACCCAAGCACAAAAAATTGTAAATCTACAACTGTACCTCATGGTGTTTCACTAATAATAATAACAAAAGAAAAGAATTGCAGTGAGATACATACTTACAAGGAAATTCATGATTGGATTTTAGTCATATGATCTTCCAACACCCATCCCTTCACCAAAAAAAAAAGATACTCCAAGACTTTCTCCTAGCTGCTCCTCTACACCTTTTCTTCACCCATCCCTTTTGTTTACTCAGTTTTTGTTAGACGTTGTAGACACACTGTGTGTGTTCATGTATTTTTCTTAGAAATTGATTTCAAACTGAAATACCAGCTATCTCCTTGGTTTCTGACTCATCATATTTAAAAAGTGATCAATGTTTGACACTCACCTAGGGCAAACGGAATGAAAAATCCTTGGAAATGATAGCTATGTGAATTCTTTTAGAGTTTGACAGAGGATGTGAAATGCCATCTTAAATGTGAAACACTGACACTCATTATCCTTTTTGTGTCCAGGGACTCAAGTACCATTTTCCATTTAGGGGTCTGCTGGGTTCAACACTAAACATCCAGTTTTTATTTTCTCATACTGTTTCCATGACAAGTTTCCCTGTTTCCTTCTACTTGCACTGAGTGCAGAGAACTGGGAGGACCTTCATCAATGTTAGCATGTCTGCCACGGTTCTGATTCTGTAAATCTTTTCCTCCAAAAGTATCTCGGTTCAGATAGCTTTTCTCCAGTGATCTGGAGTGTCAGACTAGTGTTCTCATTTTTATATGCAAATAAATTACTTGATTATATTTTTTGTCCTTATGTTATCATGAATATTTCAACTGAATTTTACACGGGGTTCATATTTATGGTTTGGGAGTTAGTTCACATTTTGGCTCCTTGCCGTCTCATCTGCATATACCATATCTCGGCTGCTGCTGATTGGTCTCATTTACATATTCATCATGCTCCTATTTTCAAAGATATTTTGTTATAAACTGGCTTTTCTTCCCCCCTCCAGTGTTATAATAGCACGTAGATGTGTTTTTAAATTGCACTCATCTCCATACATAATTTTTTCTGGTTACCATAAATCACCACATTGTCACCTACTCCCCCTACTCTATTCAGTGTAATCTTCACACTTTATACCAAGCTGACATATGGCTCCAAAGTAATTAAAGACATGTAAACAGTTTACAGTGCACTTTGCAAAGTCACTTCACATTGAAGAGATTTTAATAATTTTCTCTTTTCACCTCGCCAGTCCCAAAGCAATGAATAGCAGGAGAGTTTAAGAAGTTGATGCTGATTAAGATGTGAGCAGTGGCCAGCTCATTTTTCTTGAAGAAAGTCCTCTCTGTGTTCCTTCCTTCTTGACTTCTTCTCGAAGCACAGGGGTGGGCATAATGAATGAAGAAGGGTTGTCAGCAGGGGTTGGGACTGATGTACTCTATTTTTGAAATTATTCGAACAGGAGGAAGGGAATACAATTCATCAAATGCCCGTGTTATGCTCCATGCTAAGCTTGGGTATTTAAGAGCCTGACAACCCTATAAAAATAGGGCTTCTTATTAACATTTTACAGTTGAGGTAATGAGGCTCAGAAAGGTTAAAATACTTCTTCAGTATGAGGGCAGATCTACAATAAGAAAATCAATATGCAAAACTTGATTCTCTTCAAACTCCTCTAATTTCATATAGATGAGAATGAGGCGCAGGTTTCTTTTGGAAAATCTTCTTTTGCTGATGTTCCATGTTTGACAGAGAATTCAATCTCATAAAGTTCATTTCTCACCTACAAAATGACCTAAATGAAGTAGACAATCAGGGTATGCGTAGAATGGAGCTTGGCAATAAATTTCAGCAAGTCGTAAAATCAAGAAATATTTGTAAAGAACAGATAAGACTTGAAAGGGAGAAATCCTGTCAGAGGCTTGCAGTGCCAAGACTAAGTCTAGAGATCCATGGGGATAATTCATAAGCAGAAGTAGAGGCCTTGGTCAGATGCAGAGAATAAAGATTCAAAGTCCTTTTTCTTGACAACATCCTGGCCACTGATTAATCTGCACAGAGAGACCCAAGCTGAGACAGTTAAAAAAAAAACTCCTATATAATCAATTTCCCAAGGCAACTACATATACTCCTTTGTGGACTTGTCTACACCTTTTTGGTGATGTTTAATGTCTCTTTTAATTTAGAGGTCACTCTTTCTCTCTAGGGAAGCTCATTTTTTAACTGTTTTAAAAATTTTTATTGAATCAGTGTGAGAGAGTCCCTTACAAAGCTGTTCATGATTGGATTTCAGTCACATATAGTGTTCCAACACCATCCCTCCACCAGTGCATATTTTCCAGCACTAGTGTTTTTCTTTTTTTATGTGTTTCAGTTTTCCTTATAAAACTACTGTGCTTCATTGTCTTCTTCAAAAGAGTTTTCTACAAAAACAAAGTTAAAACTTTGGACCCCAAGTGGATACGAGGATGGATTTCTCTATTTCCTGCCAAGAGTACAGTCTTGTCTCAGCTTGAGAACCATGACCATCCAGGTGACAAGGATCGATTCTCATGCTGTATAGATCAAGTGGGTCTCAGGTACAGACTGACAGTTGTCTTAGTGATGCTGGCAGGACTTCAGTGATGATGTGGTACAGGGGCTCAGCACATTTTACCAGCCGTGACCTCTGTGCACTCATCCCACCAGCGACATGGCAGAGAGCTGGGAATGATCGAGGTAATTGTTTTTCAGTTAACTTTTCATTCCTCATGGCTGCTTTCACCCTTCAGTCCCACTTTACTGACAACATAATGATAGTACCTACTTCTGGGTAAGTTCAGGAGGACTGGGAAGAGATAATGAATGTAAGAGACTTCAATCAGTGCCTACTACTCAGTAAGGTCTCATGAAAGTTAACTACAATGATAATAATAGTGATGAAAGTAGCATAATAATAAAAACCGATAGTTCAAATCTTTAGCCTTTGAGTCACAGTTAAAGTCTATCAACCTTCCCCACCTACCCCAGCAGCAGAGCTTGTTCTCTTCTGGATTCCTGCGGAACTGATTTTCATTAGAAATTGCTCGTATATCTAACGAAGATCATGTGGCATCTTTTTTCAGTCCCAATGATGACCTGAGTTTTTGTTTGTGGATCTCCAGATCCATGTGGTTGTGGTAGGTATTTTCATTACCAAGAACAGAAGCTCCCACTTCAAAGTAAATTTGGATATAACATTCTTTTAGCTACAATTGTTGGAATAGGAATGGTTATGTAATCTAAATCAGATTAAACTTTGAGAGTACTGTGATTTTAGCCAGAAGAGAGGTATGGTCTTCTGAATAGAACTCAACTATATAAAGACGGGAACATTGCTGCCATCTTGCCACTTCAGATTAGCGTTGGGGACGACAAAGTAACACAATGGAAGGGAGAGCTCAGACAGTATCTCCCAAAATAGCCTGGTCTATTTTTACTATCTTAGTGAGCCTGAATAGGGCTATTTCTGAAGCCCTACTTTTCTTACCATCAAATTAAATAACCCATTACATTCTCTTCTTTTTGAGAAGTCAGTTTGAGCTGTATTTTATTTTGCCTCACACAATAGAGAAAAATAAATAAAATACATTGTTTGCATCACTTGTTTTACACCTATTATCTTGTACTATTTTGTTCTTGGTTAAATTATAACTCTGAATTTAGATGACACTAATCATCAGGCAATGTTTGTGTGCCTATCAACTCCTACCTTAAAATTATTCATATTTGTTATTTTTACGTATATGATTTCTTCTTCCTTATTTTATTTTTATCACTGTCTATTGAATTTTTGAGGCATAATGTATACAACAGTGAGTATAAATAGATGGAACTTATAGTGCAACAGAGAAACTACAAGAGTGTATACATAGTAGGTTTTTCCCTATAGATGGGGAGGTCAGGGAAGGCTTTCCTGGGTCAATGACACTGGTGTGAGAATATAACAAAGTGGAGGCAACTAAAGGAAAATATCAAAGTTGAAAAGACACCCTATGCCAAGCCACATATGCCAAGGTACCTGGTGGACAGCATAACGTGGCACATTCTATGAGCTGAAAAGGGGTAAGTAGAGCAAATAAAAGAATGTGAAACCTACTTCCTGTTTCATGTTAAGAGCAGTGATAAGGTGTGCAAGGCAGGACAAATACAGAAGGTGTCAGGAGTAATTACTCTGGTCACTACGCAGAGAAGAGGGGTAGAGGAGGAGGAAGCATGCTGATGGATGGATCACCATAGGTAGAACACCATCACTTTTATCCTCCAAAAGATGATGGAGGTTGGAGACAGACATAGAAACAATTGGACAGGATATATTTAACTTTATTATTACTCTGGTCTTGCTCTTCACTTTGTCTTTTAATAATAGAGCTATCTGGAAAACCTTGTAAGTTTAAACAATTTGACAAATATGCTATGAATACTATGAATTGGACATTGTGGTTTGAAACACTCAAATTTTGAACTCTGGAACTAAATTCTGAAAAGTCCCTACAGAGGCTTTAACATTAGCATGGCCCCTGGAGGGTAGAGGTCAGCTTAAATGTGTTTTGATTTTTCTAGTTTTTGGTCTGTAATTTTGGTAAGAAAACAGCTACATAAAACCAAAATGAAAGTATTATGTTTCATTTATTCATTCATTTGCAACAGTTCTTTGACCCTTCTCTCTCTCAGCTGTTATGCAGGGAACCAGCCTTATGTTCTGTATAAGAAGTGTCTAGTGGTGGTGTTCAGGAAATAGCAATTTTCCTATCTGGCGAGAGTGTGGGGATACACAGAACATGTGGTAGAGAGGATTGCCAGGCCAGAGACTTAAGAATGAACCGTATAGGGATGTGAGGTCAACAGGTTTGTCTACAAGGGGATTTGAACATGCAAATCTGGCAACAGAACAGCCTTCTGAAGAGATTACATCAGTGTTAATGAGACTTTGACTCTCACAGATGCTGAATGCAGAGTGAATGAGTCTGTAGGGATGGCTGGATAGAAAAGAGATAAAATACTTGGGTCAAGAGAGATTTAAAAGGTTCTTCCTTGGGGCTTTGGGCAGATGGTGATGTTGTCACTGATCCATCTGGGGAGATGATAACATTAAGGATATAGTTTAGACATATTCAATTTGAGGCACTTGGAAGTGTTTAGGAATCTCTAATTTCAAAACAACTCTAGCCTCAAATGAGAGAAGTATTGGAAGCTCTAGTATTATCATAATATTTGATGTTCTGAAATATCTGAAGTTTAAGTGTGTATATAGTATGATGCTGTTTGGCAGTAATTAAAAGGGGGAAAGTTTTAAGAACAGCATTATTATTGAAATAAAAAAACTACATATAGGCTAAGTAGTAAGAAGTAAAAGAGTAGCTTTTGGATATAGCAATGATAATATTTTGGATATGTTTATGAGAAAAATTCAATTATGTTAAGGAATGTGTGACCCCAAAATGCAAATGGGTATGCTGAGGGGTGATCGAAAGGAAAGCATCAGGAGAGAGTGGACACAGGCTGCTCTGTCAAAATAGTGATGGGAGAGAGAAAAAGGAAGACAAAATTTATACACAAAGCAGTTTCCTCCTTTTCTTTGTAATAACATCAGGTGAAACTTCTCCACATGTGCAGAATGAATGAATGGAATAATATAATTCATGAGAGAGTAAGATATTAAAGAAGTCATTTGCATAGTTTATGAAACTGGTTAAAAACAGGAGGAAGAATAAAAATGAAGGGGCTGGTCTGAGAGATGAACACACACTGTTGACTAAGAAAGCAAGACAACACACGAAGGTAAATAGAGATTGAAGAATAAATCTGAAGCAGTCCAAAGTTCCTTTCCTAAATCAGAAAGAGAGGGAAAGACATAAAAAGATTGCATTCATCTGGGGAACATAAAGTAACAAAATAGGAGACAGAAACCCAAGAGTGGCAGAGATTAGTACCAGGAATTTTGCTCCATGGCTTGGAGGCCAGCCGCACACTCTAGGGGTAAAGGCAGCTCAGACAGAGAAGGGAGCACCAAATAAAGGATATTGGGAAGATCCGCCCAGGATGGGAGATGCATGCTTAAATAGATTATAGACCGAATATGATTGCCACTCAATTCCTCTTTTGCAAACCACAGCACCCAAAAGGAGAGAAAGAACAAAAGGGAATGCCCTGCCACAGAGGCAGGGGGGATGGGGGGATGGGGGTTGGAAGGGATACTGGGATTAGGGGTGGTGGAGAATGGGTACTGGTGGAGGGACGGGTACTCAATCATTGTATAACTGAAACCCAAGCATAAAAATTTGTAAGTCTACAACTGTACCTCATGGTGTTTCACTAATAAAAATAAAAATAAATTTTTTTTTAAAAAGTTCCTTTCCTAGGGAATGCTTTTGAAGTACTGAAAAAAAAGATTAATTTTCTTTTTGCCAACAGGCTATGTTACTGCAAGTTGATTAATCAAGACATGAGGTAGAACTAGAAATGCTT
The DNA here is from genome assembly GCF_029834395.1 of Sorex fumeus. Lineage (NCBI taxonomy): Eukaryota > Metazoa > Chordata > Mammalia > Eulipotyphla > Soricidae > Sorex > Sorex fumeus. The sequence continues at coordinate 2,712,034 of NW_026606060.1, read as the reverse complement.
TGTCTGAGGAAATGGAAGGACTTCTGAACCAACTGCAGGTCAACCACTCATGTTCCCACATGATGGTCTAATCTGATGTTGAGCCCCAAAGAGCGGTCAGTCACACACCCTGGATTTAATTAGATTTAGCCAGATTTACTTTTGTCATCTGGTATTCCTTTCTTTAGAATAATTTCTATGCAATTACCTAAACAGCACAGACTGAAGGTGACACAAATTCAGTAGACATCTAGTCTATGTTAATTCTAAGTAGAAAAATGGCCAGTCTACCTATAATTACATCCATGACTCCAAACTATCCAATTGTATTGCTTTCTATATTCAGTGAAAGCTGCTCAGACATGAGTCCCCAGTTTTCAGTTTCCTAAGATGATCGCAGAAGGCATACCCTGAAGACTGTGTGTGTGAAGCAGTTGCTCATACTTAGAGATCATTTAAGTCCTCTCTTTATTTTCAAATTACTCCATTACTATACACATAAAGAAATCAAAGTCCTGGAGAATCAATCCAAGTCATGACTTGGATTTTATATTAAAATTAACACTTAAAGCCCCCAATATTCTCACCTCTTACTGAAAGTAGCCGAATTGCTAAAACACATCACAGCTTTCTTGTTTCATGTACTCTTCATTAATAGATTGATCCAGGTGTGGCAATTTGTGTTGATTAAGCCACATCCATTTGCGAATCACCTGTATCCATGTCCACTTCTTTAGACCTCAGTGAATAACTTTCACAAATGGGCATGAAAGAGCTAAAAGGGATGTGCTTCTAGGAGAAACACATGTAAGGGGCAATTGTTTTCTTCTCACATGAAACAAACAAACCCCAGCACCACATTGCCTTCTGCGTAATCATCTGCTCTTATACTAACTATTTTCATCCCGATTCATGTGTCAGTGTAGAATGTTGTGAGCACAAAAGTCAAAAGGCCCAGAATATAGGCCAAGTTTCCTCTAGGGAGAGGGAAGATCACCTTATGTATAAGAGAAATTTGTCTTTTATATTATTATTCCTCATTTTGAGGGAAAACAAAACCTATTGGATACCTCTCTACCTTAATCTCATCTAATAAGAAGGGAATGTGCTTTAACCAAGGATATTTCTTTTTAAAGAAAAATTCTTTCAGTACTGAAAACTTTTTTAATACTTTTAAGTTTGCACATATCAACAATCACTTGGTAACACAATTTGGGAACAAGAGGCTCAAAGGCATGAAAACCCAGGCTTTGCATGACTCCGACTGTATACCCTTAACTAAGGTTTTCAATCCTTTAAGACCCATAGCTGTTTTTTTGAAAATCACTGGTCTAATTGAGCCTAGCATCTTCTCTTTTCTTTGTTTCTGGGCCACACCTAACAGTGCTCAAGGATTATCCCATAGGATGCTGGAGATTGAACCAGGGTTGGGAGCATGCAAGGCAAGCCCCTTGCCAACTATATCATCACTATGGTCCAGAGCCTCACTTCTCACCCTCTGGGCAGCGGCTTTTCCCCTAGAGTAACTGAATGTGGGTCATGAATCTGATGTGTTTTGGTAGTGCTCATGTTTTGGCAGTGCTCACCCATGTTTTATTTCTCAAGCACTCATGATTCATGTTGTGAGCGGAAAAAAATTGGTGTAGGATTCTCCAGCATGAATGCTCAGTGTGACTGTCAGTGCAGTTACTAAGCACAAAGAATCAGGTTAAATGTGGTCTACTGGGAAATCTACCAATGATCCTCTGAGGCATTTGCTCACAGTGCTGTCGGGTACATACATTTTCTCCAGGTCTCCAAATCCTGAAAATGCTCCTTTGGGGATGACTCGAAGTTTGGTGAGGACAAATCTCCTGGAAAAAAAGGAGTGGAGGAGGCATAAAATATCACACATACCATTCATTTTTGTACATAATTGAGTGACTAATGTTTAATATCAGTTAAAAGTCAACGCAGACTTGCTATTCTATTATTAATTGAATCATCTTATATGATTCTTTTAGTCTCCTCACAATACAGTGTTTTTGTTTTATTGCATTATTGTTGCCCCTGTTTGCATAAGGAAAGTGAATTTCAGGGACATCAGAAAGCTTGCTGCTGGTGTCACATGATTGATATGTGACAAAGTTGAGATGGGAACCTTCTTGTCACCATTTTCCCAAATTGCTTCCCACAACCCTGTGTGAAGCTCCTCTCTTTCAACCCAACACCCAGAATCTCCTTCCTTCTTATCTGTAGTTGACTTTGCCAATTTCAGAGAACATGAGCCGATTTGAAAAGAAGTTCTGCATGTTCTCACATGGTTCAGAGTCAACAGACACCTGCTTCCCTCTTATGATCCCTCCAGGGTGGACTGCCCCTCTAAGAGCAGCCTTCCACTCATCCCCATCCTCTTTCTTCTAGTAGAGGTAGCTGCTACTACAATTTTCCTTTCTTTTGATTCATCAACTTGAACATTTCATTCATCAAGTTTTGCTTTTTTTATCACAGCTTTCTGTCAATATACAAATAGACCATCACATCACTTTCCCTATCTAAAAAATTCTAGCTTTAAACTCACCAGTTTCAATTTTTTCCAGTGTAAGGATATATATATTATGTATATATAATTAAAATTCATATAATATTATATATTATATAATACATAATATATAATATATTATATAATATGTATTATATAATATGTATTATATAATATGTATTATATATTATATAATACATAATATAATATGTAATATATGATATATGTTCTCCCCTTTGCTCATCCTAAACTTAACACACTGATTATCCACCATTCTTTGGGAATATCAGATTCCTTCTTGCCTAATGTTTATGAATTATCAGTTCTCTTTGCCTAGAAGATTCCTCTCCCACATACCCACTTGACTGACTTTTTCAGCTGGCAACTCAAATGTTATATTTCCTTAACCATCCTATTTAAAAATGACAATTTTTGCAACCTGGCCTGTGGCCCCTTTTCCTACTCTATTTTAGGGTATTCACAGATGAATGTAAATTCATATATGTATTTATGAAATCATCTCTTCTGTATTGCTAGAATGAGCTGTATGAAGGCAGAAATGTTCACCTGATTTGCCAACTATTACATATTAAATATCTGGGTCAGTGTTAGGTTTGTTCAAAGCTCTCAAAAATGTTTCTTGAATGATTGCAATGCATGGAACAATCTGAGGGTGGACTTTAAATAACATGTTTTCCTCTGGATTTCTCTTGATTCTGTAATTGATTAGTAGTCATCTGGTCTTCCTACCATTTATCAAATAATTAACTATGTGGTCAGGAAAGGTTTCCTAAACTTTCCATGGTCTGGTCTTTACTTTTGCTTGTTTTTCATTTGACTTATTTGTAACAGCCAGCCCTATGAAAGAGAATCCTAGTTGTTTTTCTCATTCTAGTTTAGATACTTGAGAAAGTAAATTAAGAAATCTTGTAGCCACCAAAAAAATAGTTGTTAAAACATTGGTGTCATAACTAAAATATTGCATTATATTTGTAGAATTAAAAATTTAAAAACTTGGAGTTGGAGCAATAGTACAGTGAATAGGGCATTTGCCTTGCATGCAGCTGACCTGGGTTAGATTCCCAGCATCTCATATGGTCCCCTGAGCACTGCCAGGAGTAATTCCTGAGTGCAAAATCAGGAGTAAACCCCTGCGCATCACCGGGTGTGACCCCAAAAGCAAAAAATAAATAAACATTTAAAAACCCCAAGATATGAAAAATTAAAGATTTTGGAAGAAGTGGGTGAATTTTGAGCCTAAGCTTTACTTAAAGCAGTCTCCACAAATATTCAAATAAAATTTTGCACTAGACCACCAATTGGTCAAAAACTTAAAGTACAACTACAATATTTTTGGATTAGATATAATGAATATCTTATAGCATTAAATTCTAGAACCCAATACGAAAAAAGTCAAGGTTAATTGTACTTAAGTTTATCATAAGAATGATTAAAGTGAACTAGTAAAGTAAAAACATTAATCAATGAGATACACAAATAGTGGAGTTGGTTCAGCAATAGCAGTAGTCAAATTTTATATAAAATTCAATCCCTCTATCTATGTAAAGTGGTTTCTATCTTTTAACAGTACTTTTTAGCAATATTTTTCTGAAGACTGAGACTATTGACTTCCATTTCCCCAAATATTACTAACTAGATAAGATGAAAATATTGCCAATAAAAATTACCTGGAATATTGTTAAAACATAATATTGTTTTAAATTCATAGCCAAATTAATGAGAAAGTGTAAGATATCCCCAGGTGTCCAAAGTAAAGTAACATAATACCAGCAGGAATCCTGAGTCATGAATAAAACCAAAATTCTGAGACTAAACTGAAGTCATAGTACTCTTGGGAGGAGTTTTTGACTTGAAAGTTTAGCAATTTATGTCTTGATAGCTAACATGAGGTGAGATGTAGAAATTGAAAGCATACTACTATTTCTACCTGACTAATATATTTTCTACAAAGAAAGATAGAGAAAATGAAACAAGACAATTCTCAATGAAATGACATCTTTTCCTCCAGAATTATGTAAGACATAAGTCCTCAAATTTAGAAATTTTGACAAGTCCCAGAAAAGGAAATAAAATAAGAACATTGCCAGATACCTGTCAATTAAAAATGTAAAGTCATAAAAGAAAAATTTTAAATGCAAATAGAAAAGTAATCATAAATCTCTATAAAAATAACAGCTAATTTTGAATCCTATACCCCAAAATAATCATTTAGATGTGAGAGTAAACAAGGCACACTTTTTTGTACAAGTTTAATTAGCCACTAACAAAGTTTTTCAAAAAATTTCTTTAGAGAATAAGAAATTTTAATTCAGCAAAGGCTCAAGAAATAGGAAGCAATGGTGCACAAAGAAACACTAAAATATATTGACCAATAATCAGGACACAGAGGAAATTTGCATCAAACAAATCCTTTTATGCTGTAAATCAGTAAGAGAACAAAATTAATCCTTCCAACCATGAAAAATGTCTTTTGGGAAAAAAAGAATGAACCAAAATCCACCCTTTTATATTATACATTGGTAAAAGTAAAGGTAAAGTAAAGGCTCTCCCGTTGATCATCAATTTGCTCGAGCGGGCCCAGTAACGTCTCCATTGGAGACTTTGTTGTTACTGTGTCTGGCATATCGAATACTCTCGGTAGCTTGCCGGGCTCTCCGAGAGGGGCGGAGGAATCGAACTAGGATCGGCCATGTTGGCTGCGTGTAAGGCAAATGCCCTACCTCTGTGCTATCGCTCCATTATACATTGGTAAAAGAATAAATTTTATTATTCATAACTTATTTTGAAAATAAATATAAAAGTTATAATATGTAGTTAAATTGTTACACACAGCAAACCAAACTTCAAACACAAGCAACTGGTAACATAAAAGAATTATATAATAGTAAACTATAAAGTCAGAATTTCTCTATTCCATTCATGGCTATAACTTAAAGCAATTGAAGCAAACTAAAAGCAATTTAATAAGAAGCATTGTGATAAAATATGGGTCTGTTGATAGCAATGCTTTGAAAGATTAATATTGAACTAGAAATTACAGTCAGATATAAGGATATATTTCATCATAAGTTTATTGATAAGCTCAATGAGTTTTATTATTGAAAGTACTTACTCTGAGAGCTTTAAGGACTCTTGACATCTTTAACATTAAACTGATCATTAGAAAAAATACATTTATTTGAACATTTCCTAAAGAAAACTATTACTTAAATTGCAAAATCTAGTAATCACCAAAGGCTTATTTTAACCAGCAACTTTCTGATAGTTAAATATGACCTTACTGAATTAACAAAAATTACTTGTAAAAATACATTATTTGCTTTAAATCAGAAACACAGGTTAAAGCATTAGTCTTGAAATATCATTTTAGAATTAAAGGAAATAAGGGTCTAATAGTTTAATTAATAAATGCATTGGGAAGTCTACATTGGCCTTTAAAGAAAAACTTAAAATGAACTTAAAAAAAAGGACTAGAAGAGTACACCAAGTAGGGTCTTTGCCTTGCTTGTGGTCAATCTAATTTCATTCCCAGCACAATATGTGGTCCACTGAGCCTGTCAAGTGTGACCCCTTGAATACTGTTAGGAGGGGCCTCAAAGTAAAATAAATAAAATTCTAAGTTACATATTAAAAAATTAGTAACAGTAGAGTTAATGATAACAACTGAAACTATAAGAAGAATCAACAAAATCAATTATTTTTTTTAAAAAACTATTATTTCCAGATAACAAGTTTGCCTACACAAAGAGCATCCATACTTTAAGCAATCACTGTTAATCATTAGGAGAATTAAAGGAAATCTGTCTGTGAGATAAAAGAAAAATATCAACTTAATAAATGTACAGTAGTACTTAGAGATATAAAACATTCTGAACAACTTTATAGCATCAAACTTGAAAATTCAGTTTTCACTGAAATATGCTGAATCATGGAGATAAAGAAGAATATATCTAAACCTATTAACAAATTGGGTTGGTAGCTGAAAAGTACAAGATCAGCATTGTATGGTTTGAAAAGTAAACTCAACTTTTTTTTAAAGTAGCAGAAAATTCCAAGCTCATATGAACAATTCCAGAGATTAGTAAATGATCTTCAAGCAGTGTAGTTTATGGCTAGTGGAACAATAATATCAAAACTAAACAATGATACAATAGAAAACTTTTGGGCAGTTTTACTGCTTAATAAACTTGAAATAACATAACAATGATGTGTCTCCAATAGGGTAGACTTTAAAATATGCATCCTTATAGTTTTGGTGTGCCATAGAATTCAAGTTTTTAAATACTGAAAACCCCTGTTACGTGAAAATTTTACATTACATTTTTTAAATTATTTTAAGGCATAGCCAATATATTCAAGACAAAACTGTTGGCAAATAAAGAATACACATTATAATGAAGGGTAAAAATTTATAATACAGTTTTTCTCAGTGGGGAAATATAATAGTCATTACTTTAAAAATTAGGAAATAAGCAAAGGGTGCCTACTATTACCTCAGTTTAACATTGTGCTGGATGCTTTTGCTTACATAGTAAGAAAAGTACAAGTAAATTATATCAGGACTATTATATTTAAAAGCTGTTATCTCCAGAAAACAGGTTTGCCTACACAGAGAACACCCATACTTTAAGCAATCACTGTTAAAACCAACAACAAAGTCTAATAAGGTAGCTTGGCATATCATTAGAGCACAAAAGTAATTTTCATTTTATTTTGAAGAATATCCACTTTGTTGAAGTCAAAATTTATTAGTCTAATAAAAACTTAGGGATTTACAGAAATTGGTCAAAAACTTAAAGTACAAGGGAAAAAATCCTCGAGTCAGGGATGGGATGTGGCTTAATGGTAGAGTAAACGACATCCTAGGTTTGACACCTGAGCACTACAACAATAACAACAAAATATGAACATAGTCTTAATACTAAGAGATATTAGCTGTAATTGGCAAGTATGTATGAAAATTGAGTAGCTGACTAATATTCATATCGAAGAGCAAGCTTCCAAGAACAGCGAAAACAATTTCAAAGAAGGAAATTAAGAATGGGGGAACTGATATGCCAGACAATATGTTTTATGAATATAGTGATTACAATGCTATGGTATTGATAGGAATTAAAAAGTTAGCCAATGAAAGAGAATAGCAAGAAGTAAACCTTAAAAGAAAATAAATAGCAAGTTAGCATTAAAAATCAATGGGGGGCGGGGGAGAAAGATATGAACTAATAAATAAGGAATGATGAAACTATTGATCATCCTCGTGGAAAAAAATAACATATGATCTTTGTTTATGACCATATTAAAATCTCAATTCCAGGCTTGCTAAAGACTAAATGAGAAAGAATTCTATCCAAGATATTCTTCAGAACACAAAAAAACTGCATCCTGAAGTGCTTAAGTTGTTACATTTGACTATATTCAACCTAACATTTCTGTAAAACAAAGACACACAAACTAGTTGAGAATGTAAACTAGGGATTGGGTGAAGATTCTTGCAACACATACAACGAATGAAGTGCTATGATCCAGAATATGAAGAACTTTACCAAATAATAAAAATGCAAATGACACAGTTGAAAAATTGGCAAAGTAACAGGCATTTCATATAGGGGAAGATGTAAACAGACAATACACAGCCTCATTAGTATTCAAGAAAATGCAAATTTAAACAATAATTGTCAAACATTTAAAGGGAAGTCTTAGAATATCAGTGTTGGTAAGGCAGTGGAATAAGACATTTTATGTACTATTCATGAATGAAAGGGTAATTTGATATAAATACTTTCATTAGTGGGCTGGAGCGATAGCACAGTGGGTAGGGTGTTTGCCTAGTATGCAACCCACCTGGCCAACCCAGGTTCAATTCCTCTGTCCCACTCGGAGAGCCCGGGAAGCTAGCGAGAGTAGCCCACCTGCATGGCAAAGCCTGGCAAGAGACCAGTAACATGATGAACAACGGGAGGGCAGTGACAGTGACTTTCATTAGTCATTTGACAATAATGTATTAAAAACAATAAAATCAAAGTTACAAATGCCATTGAACAGGAATACTCCATCCTGTGTGCCATTTTTTGTAGCTGGAGACAGGTTACAAAAAAAAAGTGATCACTATGTTACCATTTGTTATGGAGAAATATTGGAAACAAATGCTTATAACCAATTTATATTAGTAAACTATGGTATGTTGGGCTGGAGCGATAGCACAGCGGGTAGGGCGTTCGCCTTACAAGCGGCCAACATGGCCGACCCGAGTTCGATTCCTCCGCCCCTCTCGGAGAGCCCGGCAAGCTACCGAGAGTATTCGATATGCCAGACACAGTAACAACAAAGTCTCCAATGGAGATGTTACTGGGCCCGCTCGAGCAAATCGACGATCAACGGGAGGGCCTTTACCTTTACCTTTTTATGGTATGTTGATACAATGCCAAATCATAAAGTGGCAAAAGGGAAAAAATGGGTGGAACCACAAGCTATAATCTGTGTAAGATTCCAAAGCATTATGATGAGAAGAACAGTGAGGAACATACAGTATGAAGTATAAAATCTTTAGAGAGTTCAACAAAAAGAAAAATAAAGTAGCATATTATTTTGTATTAATATTGCATTTTTAGCCTGTAATTTTGTTGCTTTGACTTCTTGGGCATTTGCTTGCCCTGGATGGAATACTATCCCAAGACCAGCCAAATCCTGGAGATAGCCAACAACTAAGACTGTGAGTATACGTTTATTTCCTCATGCAAATCAACTCCTAGTTCTCTGAGTCCCCATTAGACTGTCAGATACTGCTGTCTTGAACTCAATACCTCAGGCCAGTCTCCACACCCCATTCTCTGGCATTATTTAAAACTGTCAGTCTTTCATCCTATGGAACCCACAATCAGGTTTCCTGCCAGTGTTACTTGTAGTTCCCTCTGCCTCCTGTTGTATGCCCCAATGTAGTATGCTTCTATTCCTTGTCTCTAGAGCGTATATGATATTTTCAGTAGAAATTGTCTCCCAGTTATTCTGTTGGCCTAATGATACTGGAATAATAAAAAAAAAACCTGTGTAGTGGTACATACCTATGTATCAACAGAAAAATCTTCAAAATTAGCAAAGTATTTGACTAGTTCTAGCAAAAGCTCCCTTAAAAAGGTGCCCAGCTGCAGTCCCTGAGTCAAAGGCCTGGGGGATGAGACCAGGAGACTCCTGGCCCACTAGCACTCGGTTCCGCTGCACAGTTCTCAGAACTGCCCGCGTGTCTCCTGCTCACCCCTCCCAGAACGAACTGGCTTATAGAAAGCTGAGACTTCCGCCTGAGCAGCCAGAGACGCCTCAGGATGGTGCTGAGAGGGTCTCTATCTCCAGAGGCCCTGCAGCGTCAGGCTGACAGGGGCTCCCAATTCAATAAACTGACCCATTGGGATGAGAATGCAGCAGCGGGTAGGGCTCTTGCCTTGCAGGTATCAGTCTGAGGATCACTGCCCCCCCCCCCCCCATGTATGGTTCCCCAGTAGAAAGCCCTGATCATGGAACCAGAATCCTTGAACAGAGTGGATTAATTACTCTGCCTCCCATTCTCTCCCCCCCCCCCCTCCGCCCAATTAAAAAACCTGACTTAGCTTTGCCCAAAACATCTCACTCTCCTGGTAAATTCTTTGACCAGCCCCATCTTGGGTCCAGCTGGGCCTGAATTCTAGTAGTTCATTCTGTCCCTTGGTATTTACCTTTGTTACAAGAGGAGAGGTACATAACCAAATCTAATACACATATACTTTTAAAAATACATGGACAATTATGAGCAAAACAGCGGGTAGGGTGTTTGCCTTGCATGCGGCCAATCCGGCCGACCTGAGTTCGATTCTTCTGCTCCTCTCGAAGAGCCTGGCAAGCTACCAAGAGTATCTCGCCTGAACCACAAAGCCTGGCGAGCTACCCCTGACGTATTCAATATGCCAAACACAGTAACAACAAAGTCTCACAATGGAGACTTTACTGGGCCTGCTGGAGCAAATCAATGAACAACAGGAGGACAGTGCTACAATGCTATGAAGATATAGAGAAACCTGGTTATCTCTCCAGCCTCTGCAATGAAGACGTGATGGTGTTTATGTTCTGTGAACCCTGCTCTACACTTAAAACATGTTAATTGTTCACGATTAAATTTCTTATCAGGCTTTCTCATCTTTTTAATTTTTTTTTCTTTTGAAGCATCTTGATTTTCAGAACTTTTAATGATAGGTGTAAGATTCGCTCTGTATAAGCCTGCTGGTGGATGAAATAGTGACATTCCTGGAATCACTCTGCCCCCAGCGCAGAGCACAGGACTCAAGGCCCACTGGGCAGGAGGCCACCAAGCCATGGTCCATGCTTTCTCACATCCATTCCCTACAAGTAACAGGCCAGACCCAGTGCACCGGCCCCATTGGTCTTGGTTCCCTTCTCCCCTTTCCCCACCCAAGACAAATTAAAAGCCCCCTTGGTCTCTCCCAGGCCGCGGTTCTACTCCAGCCTCATTAGAGGTTCATAGAGTTCTGCTCAGGAGCGCACCTCAATAAATTTCTATTTTCTTCACTTTTACTTGTCTCTGTCTCTCTGCGTTGACTGAGGTCAGAGATCCATCGATAGGGTTTCATGCATTTAATGTCCCAAGCCCACCCCCTCCACTAGAATGTTCAATCCCCGCCCCCACCTTTGCCCTGATAAGCTCAGTTCTTTAAACCAGCTAGCAGGCTCTGTTGTCATTGACCATTTGTTATTCCCATATTGTGTTTCCTTATATCCCACATTCCATTTGTTTATTTTTAAACAGAGCTATTCAAGAGTATCATCATACCATTTTTATCAAATGGCACCTTTCCTCTGCTTTGTAAGGGATGTGAAATGCCAAATGACTTCTGTGAAGATGCATAATTCATCAAGATGGCTTTAATAAGAAAAATTTCTTCACTATATTGCAAGTTACTTCATGTCTCTTCCATGATAAATGAGGTGGGTGGGGTTTACTTTATTCTTCCCTGAAATTGGGAAATTTCAGGATTCCTCGAACTCTTTCTGTTAGAAGCAATTCATATCTTGTGTAGTCCATTCACCCTTGGCCAAATTTAATTTCACTTTTAGGCTTTAAGGCGAAAAGTTTAAAAGATCCCATAAAAAGCTTTCTGGCAGTCTGGAAAATAGCCAATACTCTTTTTGAGAAAGCTGCCTTATTTTATGACGACCCAAGTGTAAATGACACTGAGCTCCGTGTTCTTTGAATTTCACACGAGTTTAAAAATTAAAGTGAGAACAGCTTGGCGAAGAATATACAAAAAGAAATTGATCATCTTCCTGACCTCAAAATGCCAAGAGCGCTTGTGCTTCACACTTTTTAGGGCAAACTCTTACCCTAACTTTCTGGGAATGTGTTTAGAAAAATTATGCAAAGAAGACTGGGGACATTGGTGGTGGAGAATGTGCACTGGTGGAGGGATGGGTGTTCAGTCATTGTACAATTAAAACTCAAACATGAAATTTTTGGAACTGTATCTCATGGTGATTCAATAATTTAAAAAAAAGTATATTGGACTAGGTTATCATGTCATCATCACATAATTTGTGGGGCCTGGGAGATAGTTCAGTGGTCTGCGTGCAGGTGTAGAAAGCCCTGCATCAGTGCTCAGAGTAGCCCTATCACCTGCAGTGACCCTTACACACTGAACTGGGGGGAGGCTTTAACACCATGTGTGGCCCATACCTTTCTTTTTTAAAAACAAACTAGACCACTTAATTTGGCGATTTCCTGTGACCTAGCAGATAACGACCTCTCTGTCAGAATCATGTGAGAATCTAATTGGTTGCATGTTTCATGTTGCCAGTGAGGCAGTAAATACCCAGAACAAAGAGGTAGTTTCTATATATTATTTTACTTTAAATGTAAGACAACAGACAAAGCTATTTTTTAAAAAAAATGTCTAATTGCTTACTACAATAAAATGGATACAAGTGTTCCATAATTTAACATTATGTGCTCTGTCACCATAAAACACTGAGAAATATTCTCCAGCTAGCATTAGCCTGTGCCCACTTTTAGGCCAACAGAAAGAAAAGACACACTGGAGACTGTAGTGTCTCCCAGTTGGGATTCTTTGGGATGTACTTTGGGTGTTAATGGTCTAGTGGTGTTATGTAATTCCTCTTTCTTTTGTGTGTGGGAAAGTGTTAATCTTAAATCAAAGGAAGGAGCAGTAAGTGAACAATTAAAAGGTGTGATGAGCATTTTTTTGTAATTAAGGAGCAAGCAGAGACTGGGCCTTGTATTTCATATTTGACCTTTAAAGTCCTGGGGGGTGGAGTCAGGAGGGAGCATTATCAGATAATTGTGAAGGGAGATATTGCTGCATAGACAAAACAGTGTCTTTTCCTTTGCCCACACTAGAACCCAACAGAAGAGAACTGACGTCTACATTCTCAGAAAAATGGACCTGCTTTTCTAGTTACTGACCCTCAGTTAAGGTTTATGGAGTACATAGGTGGCTAGAAGTTCGTAGGTGAAGGAATTTTTCTCCAGGAAGTACACACAGAAGTTTCCAGAATAAGGAATATGAGGCCAGTGAATAGCAACTAGGAGAATAAGAATTAACATTTAAATATCTGACATATCTAGAAAGTTCCAAAGACAAATGGCCACTTCCTTTTCCTCCACAATGTCTTTCTTCTGGGCTTAACCCAGGCATAAAACTAGAAATAGTGCTAACTGGTACAGGAGGCATGAAAAAAAAAGAAAAGAGGAGGAACTTCTTTCTGGCAAGTTTTTAGCAGTGGAATAAAAAGTTTTACACAGAATGAACGAATAGGGCTTCAATAATAGATGACTTTGGAGTTTCATTACATTTATGAGACTGAAACAATTATAGCAGCTACTCAAAGTGTCATTTAGGATGGGGAAAAGTGAGTCAGTGTAGTGGATTTTTCCAGTGGTCGTAGAAGAACAACAAAACTTTCTGGATGTACCTACTGAATCCATCTTGTTCAATATATTATAATTACTGAGTGTTAAGCAGTGCTCGGGGTCTCGATATATTATGCATGTGCTCTTCCGCTCAGCTACCTCCCACTCTAAAGAAGCAAAAAGATAGAAGGAATGGCTATTCATAGAAAACTTTTGTATCCCTCTACCTCCCAAGGTTGTTTACCTCTGAACACCTGGATGACTGCTGAGCCATTTAGGACAAGAGAGCAAATTGACTTTGTTTTCTGAAAGAATTGAAGATAGTCAAGAAAACTTTGTAATTCAGGCCATCTAAGAATTAGTCTATATAATCCTAGAAAAGCTGACAAATGTGGACTGATCCAGTTATCTTGATGTTGAGTTTCCATGTACTATATAGACAATGTCATAGGGCACTGTGTCAAGTCATGAGTCCAAAATGGTTAGCTTAAGAGTAAACCTATTTTCAAGGCAGAAATCCATGAACCAGACCTGATGCAAGCCAGCTCTAGTCATTCCTTACTGTCCCCTGAATGTAAGGGATTTCTCTGCTGCAACTTTTTAGGAATGGTGATTCATCACTTTTATCATCTTTCATTGAACACAGGCTTTGAATCTGCTTCTTTAAATTTCCATTTTCTGTCCCCTTATCTCATCATCTGTGCTGTGCTGATAAAAGGAATGTAGGCATTAGTACTAACTGTATATCACTGTGGACTGTCTCCTCCTTTGTAAAGCCTTTATATCAAGGTTTTGAAGACTGTTTTCCTTGAACCTCCTCCCATATCTGTATAGAGTGGTTACTCTACACCACTTTTTATCATCTGTTCAACTTTTGTCTCCTTGCATGGATCTGATATTTGATTTATAACCCATTTATATGAATCCCTGGGATGAAGCAGCAGCATGGTGAAGAAAAAAAGTCTAATTTGGGGGGAAAAATTAGAAACGTGATCTATTCTGTTTCAGTTCTGCTATAAGGAATACAAATGAGTAGGAAAAATAAAATGTTTGCAAAGTGAGAGGGCTGGACCAAATGATCTCTAATAATGATCCCTGTAATATATGTTTTACAATTTATAATGAAATTCACTTCAAGTGTTTTATTTAGTTCTTGTTCTGTATTATACACACATATATGTATATATATAGAGAGAGAGAAATATTTTTTTTAATTTTTAAAAAATTTTTATTAGTGAGACACCATGAGGTACAGTTGTAGACTTACAAATTTTTGTGCTTGGGTTTCAATTATACAATGATCAAATACCCACCCCTCCACCAGTGCCCACATCCCACTACCACGGATCCCAGTATCCCTCCCACCCCCCAACCCCCCCAACCCACCCTGCCTCTGTGGCAGGGCATTCCCTTTTGTTTTCTCTCTCTTATTGGGTGTTGTGGTTTGCAAAAGAGGCAATGGGTGACAATCGTGTTTGGTCTATAGTCTACTTTCAGCATGCTTCTCCCATCCTGGGAGGAATCTCTCAACATCCTTTATTTGATGCTCCTTTCTCTATCTGAGCTCCCTTTTCCCTAGCATGTGTGGTTGGTCTCCAAGCCATGGAGCAAACCTCCTGGTACTAATTCCCGCCACTCTTGGGTGTTAGTCTCCTATTTTGTTACTTTATGTTCCCCAGATGAATGCAATCTTTCTATGTCTATCCTAGAGAGAAATAATTTTGTATTAAATGTTCAACACAGAATGAAGCCCATCCCAAGAAGTTACTAAAAAATAAAGAGCCCTTCATTTTCCCCTGTCAAAAGTAAAATCATTTTAGTCGAATATTTTCTTCTAATTGTTCTTCTACCAACATGACCATACTCTCCGTTTAATTTCTAGTCCCGGCTGTGACTTTCTAACATACACCCCTCTGGTGTCTTACTGCCTAATCTGCTTCATTGGCCCAAACCTGAGCACTTCTAAACACTGCTTGCAAAAGCAGGACCAAACAAAAACCAACAAAATATAAAAACACACAAGATCACTTTACTTTATTACTATTGCCTCTAGGAACCTCATTTATCATTCATTTGAGATAGTCTACAATCTGCTTCTACTTTGCTTTTAGTAAAACTTTTTTAAAAATTTTACTCCATGCAAACTCAAATCTATCTGGATCCTCATGATAATATATTTTACTAAATTCCAGTGGGTCTATATTCTTCCTTACAACATATATGAAATGACAAGGAGCAGAAACTATGGCATTTTTCTAAATTCTAAAGTGCCTACTCAGTGCTTTTTAAAAATGTAGTAATAGGTTCTAATGGGTGAGGGATTTTTTTTTATTGAAATACCACTGCGAGATAATCACAAAGCTTTCATGATTGAGTTTCAGTCATACAATGGTCCAACACCCATCCCTCAACTAGTGTGTATTTCCCACCACCAAAACCCCCCATATCTTTCCTGCCACCCCTCCCCCAATCCTGCCTCTATGGTAGGCATTTTCTCTTTCTTTTTGGGCATTATCATTTGCAATACAGAACTTGAGAGACCATCATATTTGGTCATTTGCCCACTTTCCACACACACCTCACATTTGGAACGATTGAGAGATGATTTTTAAGGCATTTAATGTCTCATACTCAACATTTAGATGAAGAACTAACTTCCAACGCTCCCCATTAGAGTACAACCAGAAATCAGCAACCAATTGCAGAAAACATTTTCAACAGCTCAGAATCAAATTCACCTGAGAGATAATTACTGTAACTGAAAAGTGATGATGGCAATACATTAGAGGGAAAGAGGATGTACCAGTGAAAAGATTCCAAGAGCACACACCAGCTGCCATTTAATATTGGCAGAACTGCCCCTGCTGGGATGGAAATAGCATCAGTGGTCTTCCAGACAGGGGTAAATGGCTATGCTTCCAGAAACTGTGCTGTGGGACAAACAGAACTGAGTTCTGGTGTTCCAGGGTAGCAGCATCTGGAGCAGCTGTGGCCCCTCCTCCTCTCATTGTGAGACTAGCGCAGAGATCAGTCCAGAGATTAAGATCTATAACACAGACTTTGGCATTAAAAGAGGTAGGCAACAGCTGTAGAGGCAGAAGGGAAACTGGACTTGGGCTATTTCCTTTGCCCCCTTCCTATCGTTGACATCACTGTACTGACTTCAGTTTCTGACCTCCTTAGCATTATTACCCTCCTCATCACGGCCACAGAAACAAAGGAGAATTTCAACATTAAAGCCAGTGTCACTTGCAGAAAGACAAAAGAAGCTATCCAGATGTGCGAAGAGAAAAATTTGGCAATCATTGTAAAAATAAAATGGGATGCTTCAAAGAGAATAACAAAGAGAGGACAAACCTGAAGGTGGGTGACAAAGTTGTGAGGAGAGACAGTGGGACAAAATTTAATGAAGATAGAGCATCTCAACTAAACAGAGAAGCAAATTTAAGATATCAGAAAAGAGGTACAGAAACAAAAGGAGTTCTTTACCAGAAAAATTGAAGATATTAAATTCCAAACAGATGCTGGCTGTGAAGAATACAATAAAATTCTGTCTAACATAGAAAGCATAAAAGTGGACTGAATCTGACAGAAGAAAGAATATTAGAAATTGGAGATCAAATCGCACAATGACTCAAATAGAAGTTGGGATGGTAATATTTATGAAAAACTGTATTTATCATAGATTTTCTTCACATTCTATTAGAAGGGCAAACAGGATAATGGGAACCCCAGGAGAAGGGGACTAAGAGAAGGGAGTGACTAAGAGACTAGATCAGATCATGTTGAAATAAGTATTAGCTGAGAAATTCCCAAAAGAATTAGGAGAGAACAGGACATTTTGATAGACCATCCAAAGTTCTAAAACCAACCTAGACCACAACAAGTCATTGTTAAAGTACCTAAAGTCAATGATAAGGGTAAAAGTAACAACAGTAACATTGCTATCAGGATTTATCAAGTATCTCACGAGAAACCCTCTAGTCCAGGAAAGACAGGAATGATATATTTGCACTATGGACAGATTACAAGCCTCCAGTTAGAAATATTTATGATGGAGAAATAAGGGCTATTTTCAGACTGTATCACTGTCATCCCTTTGTTCATCAATTTGCTCAAGTGCACGCCAGTAACGTCTCAATTTGTCTCAGTCCCGAGATTTTTGCAGCCTTTTCTTACGCATCCTTCCCAACGCTGCCATACTGGAGACTATTTCAGGGTCAGAGGAATGAGGCTTGTTATTGTTACTGTTTTTGGCACATTGAATATGCCACGGGTAGCTTGCCATCTCTGCTGTGCTTTTTCAGACTAACAAAACCTAATAGTTCCATATGCTAACAATGACCTTAATACAAATGGGCTAAACTTCAGTCATCAAGGGATATAGAGTTACTACTAGATGAAGAAGAACATTGGGCCCTTATATACAATGCATACACTGGTTTCATATCAACCATAGGGACAGACTCAATGTGAAAGACTAGAACAAAGTGTTCCTAGCTAACAATGAAGTGGAAAGAGTAGAAACTCTATTCTAATATCTGATAAAAACAAGTTTTCAACCAAAAAATATGCACTATAGCACTGTCCTCCTGTTTATTGATTTGCTCGAGCAGGCAAGAGTGATGTCTCCATTGTGAGATTTGTTGTTACTATTTTTAGGGTATCGAATATGCCTGTGAGGGCGGGATAATCTTGGTACCTTGCTGGGTTCTCCAAGAGGGATGGAGGAATTGAACCCGGGTCATCCGTGTGCAAGGTAAACCCCTTACCCACTGTGCTATCACTCCACTATTTATTGATTGATCAGGGGCTCAATCTAGAAGTCAGTATGGTCATTCATACTCTTTCAACAACAGAGTCATGCAAATCTACAAAATAATTATGAACAAAGCTTAAAGTATATACTGACAGGAACACAATAGTTGTAATTCTTAAAGCAGTAGTAAAACATTTAGACAAAATATTAACAAAAATTATGACATTAAATGAAATAATGATCCAGACGTGGTATATATACAATTTATATCCCAAAAGAAATAAATAAATATTTTTCTCAAGTACACATAGAACCTTTTTGGGAATAGGTCATATGTTGGGAGAAGAAAAACTCCCAACAAATATGGACAAACTGAAATTATACCAAGCTTCTTTTCTTAGCACCAGGGTGAACAGGAAATCAACAACATCAAGAAAAGCTTCAATAAACATAGAAGCAAAATTCCTCACATATTGACAAATCAAATCCAATAAAAAGTCAAGAGAATCATCCAAGTGGATATTTAACTCAGGGACTCAGGGATGCAAGTATGGTTCAAGTATATGATTTTTAGGTGCAAACCACAGCACCTAAAAGAAATGTGGAGAGAGTGAGAGGGAGAGGGAGAGAGAGAGAGAGAGAGGCAGAGACAGAGACAAAAGGGAGAAGAGAGAGAGAGAGAGACAGAGAGGAGGCTGGGAATTGGGAATATGAAGGAGGGAAACTAGGGACATGGGTGGCAGGAAATGTACATTGATGAAGGGACAGGTTTGGAGCATTTTATGACTAAAACTCAATCATGAACAACTTTGTAACTGCATCTCACTGTGATTTAATTAAACAATTTAAAAAATAAGTAAAATTTTAGGGGATAGGGTGTTTGCCTTGCACATGACTGGCCTGGGTTTGATCCCAGAATTCCATATGGTGCCCTGAGCACTGCCAGGTATAATTCCTAATTACAGATCCAGGAACAACTCCTGGGTCTCATCAGTTGTGACTCCGCACCAAAAAAACAAAACAAAACAAAAACAAAAAAACATACATATGACAAAATGATAAGCATTAAAAAGAGAAAACCACAAAGACTCTATTAAAACTAGAAATAAAGAAGCAGAATCAATATATATATTCATATATGTTTATATATGAATATATATATAAATCCATCACAATTCTTTGTTTTTTATGTAGGAGTACTGCTATTTATTCAGCCACTGATTAGGCTGATTGAATTGTGCATGAACTCCACCTTACTTTTTTTTCTCATTTTTTATAATTTTATTTATTGAATCACTGTGAGCGCAGTTACAAAGCTTTCAAGTTTAAGTCTTGATCATACAATGAAACACCTGTACCTTCACCAGTGCCCATTATCCACCACCAAAATACCCAGTATACCCCCCATTCCACACCCTCCCCCTACCTGTGGGGCAAATGATTTCCAAATTACTCTCTCTATACTTTGATTACATTCAACATTTTGACACCACACCCACCATGATTATTTGGGATTTTACCCCAACACTCAGTTTTGCCGCAAAGGCAACAATAGAAAATTTGTTTTCTATTGCTGGTTATGAATAACATGATATCACGGGGCAGCAGTAATGGCCACGTGATTTTGAAATTCTGAAATTTTAACAATTAAATCCAGAGGGATTTTTTTTCCAAAACCTGATGGGTTCCGAGATTTGTTCCTGAGTCTCTGGGATCATGGCCATTAAGCAGCTTGATCAGGAGCTAGAGAGGCCATTTGTGGGCGGCGACTCAGGGTCTCGTTGGGACAGGGAGGAAAGGGCCGACTCCACCCCCATCCCATGAAGCCCCATGTGTCTCGTCACTGTGGGCCCAAACCTGACTGTCCAACGGCCTCTGGCAGATGGCGGTCACTGAGGCCAAGGGGGAGCAGGCGGAGGAACAACACCCTTTCCCCCCTGGGGTGGCCAGACAACAGTAACCTACTCTGAGGTCTGGACACATTTTTGCCGAAAGCCACTGGGTTTCAAGATTTGTTTTTGATTCTCTGGGATCCTGGCCATTAAGCAGTTTGATGAAGAGCCAGAGAGGCCATTCGTGGGCAGCGACTCGGGATCTTGTTGGGATGGGGAGAAAAGGGCCGGCTCCACCCCTATCCCGTGAGGTCCCATGTGTCTAGTCACTGAGGGCCCAAATCTGACTGGCCTCTGGAGGATGGTAGCCACTGAGCCTCCAGGGGGAACAGGCTAAGGCACAAAACCTATTTCCACCTGGGGTGGCCCAGCACTGGCAGCCTCACTACAGGGACCAGACATATTTCTGCCAAAAGCCCTGGGTTTCGAGATTTGTTTCTGAGCCTCTGGGATCACGACCGTTAAGCAGTTCAATCAGGAACTAAGGGAGTCATGCCTCCAATTATATAGCTGAGCTGGAGGTGGTTTGTGGGTATGGCTCTCATATATCTAACTTTTGGCCATTTACTTTCTTGATAAACTTTGCCCCAAGTTGTTGAGGTCTGGCCAAAGGCACAGCACCAATTTTGGTGTATCTGGAAGTCTGAAGGTGCCATCAGGCTGCTGATGCACTCGCTTCACAGGTACAGATTGACCTGCTGGTGGCACCATACCCCCTTCTGTCACATTTATATATGCAAGAATTGAAGTGGAGGGAAAGGAAATTTAAAAAATATCATTTATCATTTCATGAAATAGGTAAAATAAATGTAGTAAACTGAACATTGTTAACATACACTGAAAGCTAAGACAAAAAGCTAAAATAAAGCATTGATATTCTATGTGTTCAGAGTTTGGGAAAATAAACATAAAAATTACCATCTTAATCTAAAACAATATATAGTTTAAACACATCCATATCAAACAAACAATGAAATTTTTAAGAAACCACAAAATATCTGCAATTTTCAAAGCAATTTTGAGAAAGAAGAAGAAAATAGAGTCTTTATGTTCCCTGACAATAGAATATTAATTAAAGCATCATAATATGGAAGGAAAAATAGGTCATATATTAGTAAAATAGAGAACTAAGAAATAAGTGTGCTAAGACCACACTATGCAGAAAAAAAGTCTCTTGAAAAATGTTGGGATAATTAAAATTCACATTACACAAACCAAGAAACAATTTAATTACTATTTAATACCACCCTCAAAAAATTAACTCAAAATAATGTTGAATTTGGCTATCAGATTGAACCCATAAAAACATAAATGAAAACAGTTGATTTACTACAGGACCTTGCAGGAGATGTTCTACAATGGAAATCAAAGAGTAAACCAATTGTAATGCATCAAACTAAAATGTTTTTAAATAGAAAAAAACACAATGAAATCTACCACAAAAACAAAAAAGTTAACTTCACAATTGAGAGAAGATAGTTGCACATCAGAAGCCAAAATATAGTGAGACTATATAAAGAATTCAAAGTTAATAATAAAAAAAGCAAGCAACTCAGTTTAAAAAGTAGACAAAAATATAACTGAATAGACTCTTCTCCAAAGAAGACTTATAAATGTGCCTTTTAGCCATTCGGATTTCTTCTTTGGGAAAATTTCTGTTCATTTCATCACCCCATTTTTTGATATGGTTAGATGTTTTCTTCTTGTAGAGTTCAAACAGTGCTTTGTATAACCTTGATATCAACCCTTTATCAGTTGAGAATTGGGAAAATATTCTTTCCCATTCTGTAGACTGTCATTGTATTCTGGTTATTGTACCTTTTGAGGTGCAGGAGCTTCTTAATTTAAGAAAGTCCCATTTGTTTATCTCTCTTTCCACTTGGCACATGAGAAAATGCTCTATATCGCTAATCATCAGGGAGATGCAGATCAAAACAACAATGAGATATCTCACACCACAGAGACTGGCCCACATCCAAAAGAACAAAAGCAACTGGTATTGGCGTGGATGTGGCGAGAAAGGGACTCTCCTTCACTGCTGGTGGGAATGCCAACTGATTCAGACCTTTTGGAAAACACTATGGACAATTCTCAAAAAATTAGAAATTGAGCTCCCATTTGACCCAGCAATACCACTACTGGGAATATATCCCAGAGAGACAAAAAAAAAAGTACAGTCGAAATGACATCTGCACTTCTATGTTCATTGCTGCACTATTCACAATAGCCAAAATCTGGAAAAAATCCGAGTGGCTGAGAACAGATCACTGGTTAAAGAAACTTTGGTACATCTAAACAATGGAGTACTATGTAGCTGTTAGAAACGATGAAGTCATGAAATTTACATATAAGTGGTACTACATGGAGTGTATCATGCTAAGTGAAATGAGTCAGAAAGAGAGACAAACATAGAAAGATTGCATTCATCTGGGGAATATAAAGTAACAAAATAGGAGACTAACACCCAAGAATAGGCAAGATAAGTACCAAGTGATTCACTCCATGGCTTGGAGGTCAGCCTCACATGGTGGGGGAGAAGGCAGCTCAGATAGAAAAGGGAGTACCAAATAAAGGGTGTTGGGAGGAGCCTCCCAGCATGAGAGGTCCAACCTGAAAGTAGACTATAGACCAAACATGATTGCCACTCAATGCCTCTTTGCAAACCACAGCACCCAAAAGGAGAGAGAGGTCAAAAAGGAATGCGCTGCCACAGGGGTGGGTGGGTTGGAGGGTGGAGCTGGAGTGGGATTCCAGGAGCATTGGAGGTGGGGAATGGCCACT
This sequence comes from Sorex fumeus, assembly GCF_029834395.1. NCBI lineage: Eukaryota > Metazoa > Chordata > Mammalia > Eulipotyphla > Soricidae > Sorex > Sorex fumeus. Next base: position 2,689,175 of record NW_026606060.1, on the reverse strand, counting down.
GGTGGATGGATGGGTACTCAATCATTGTATAACTGAAACCCAAGCACAAAAATCTATAAGTCGACAACTGTACCTCATGGTGTTTCACTAATAAAAAAATATGATGGGATAATTACATGAATACTTTGGATATGGAAAATTTCAGGCTTATGTATTAGCCCAAAATTTAAGGACTGGTTAAATAAAAATGACTAGATTTTGTAAAAAAAAAAAAAGAAGACATATAAATGGCCAGAGACACATGACAAAATGCTTATTATATCTCATTGGAGAAATCCATTCAAAACCATAATGAGATATCACTCCATGATGATGCAAATGCAAATGCCATGTGCCAAAAAGTTTGCAAATAAGTTTTGGTGAGGTTGTGAAAAATTAAGTCTTAATGTCTTTTATTTGTGACTGTGCGGAAATGAGAGTTGGTACGGCCTCTATGAAAAATGTCATGGAAATTCTACTTTAAAGTATAAAAGTGGAAAATGAGGCCAGAGAGGTACAGGAAGTGGGTGTTTGTAATGCATGCAGTTGACCTTGGATCAGAGTTCCTGTATAATATCCAGTCCCTTGAACATGAGCAAACCTTAAACAACAAAGGGTCTTGCACAAAAACAAAAAAAAAAAATCAACAAAAGAAAAACATATAAACACCATGTGATCAAGCAATACTGTTGGGTCTTTATCCATAGTATGGTCACGGTCCTCCCATTGTTCATCGATTTGCTCAAGCGGGCCCAGTAACGTCTCCATCATGAGACTTGTTGTTACTGTGTTTGGCATATCGAATGCGTCACGGGCAGCTTGCCAGGCTCTGCCGTGCAGGTGAGATACTCTCGGTAGCTTGCCGGGCTTTCCGAGAGGGGTGGAGGAATCAACTCAGGTTGGCCATGTTGGCCGCTTGTAAGGCAAACGCCCTACCACTGTGCTATCGCTCTAGCCCCATCCATAGTACATTTAAAGTTATTCAAAACAAAATTTGCATCTCTTTATTTATAGCAGCATGGCTTTCAATGGCAAAGCATAGAACCAATATAAATGCTCAAGAACACATGACCAGAAGCTGTGGTGTATATATTCAATGGTGTACTACTCTTCCATTAAAGTCAAAATCATACCTTTTGGACCAACGTTATGAAGCTTCATGTGATTATGCTATGTGATATAAATAAATAAAAAACATATTCACATGGTTTCACTCATAGGTGGGATATAAATATCCAAAACAAGCAGATTGGCAAGAAAAGAATAAAACTACAAATAAATAAAACTTGTTAAAACTCAGGTGGCTACCAATGGAATAGGGACAGAGGAAAGAAAAACTGAGTCAAGGAAGGTTTTCTGGTATGGACAAGTCACTGAAATTGTGGTTGTGGGTGTGGTGAGTAGTCTCAGTATATGAAATGTGACCCATCTTACTATAAATCAATAAAAGTCAATATTAATAAAACAGTTCAATCAGAATAATCAGATGTGCTAAAATCATCATTACAGGGTATCTCAGTGGTATAGAGCATGCCCCCTTTATGTGTGGCATTTCATCTGGTCCTCACACTACAAAACATACCAGGACGAAGAAAAAAAGCAATATTGGTTAGAACTTAAATGATGAAAAATAGATTTAGCTTTCTAAGAATTTAATACAGGCTTGGAAAACATACAGAGAGAATATTTTAGGACATGGGAAAACACTCTATGTAAAAACTGTACATTATTGGCCTATGAATGAAACCCAACACAAGACATATTTTGCTTAACCCACACTTTTGAGTTTGCTGCCAGCACTTCCAAATCTGAGAATTCAGCCATAAATTATAGATTTCTGACTTTTATTGAAGGTTTGAAAATCTAGCTACATTGCCATATCATTGCAGTCAACTAGGGTTGAACAATTGCTGATGTCTTAGACATGGCGTACGCTACAAGTTGAATAGATTTACAGCTGGTCTGTTCTGTCTTTGAAGCATTTTTTTGTTAATTTAGTCATAATTTATTTGAAAGATCCATCTGAAACTTGTGGCCCTCTGCCAAATAAAGATCAAGTAGAGAGGCACACGGTGGAATGATTAAAGAGTAACATGTATCAGAGTAGGAAGGAAAATAGAAGGAAAGAAGGAAGGAAAACATTAAACAATGTGAGAGGAATAAGCCAGAAGGAAATTTATATATATATATATGGAAATTTTTAAATAATTCTTTTTAAATAATTAGGAAATTTATATATATATATATATATATATATATATATATATATATATATATATATCCAACAACGGCCAGGATCCAGAGATCATCACACTCAGCTCCTGGGAGAGAACAAGGCAGAGTCTCCTATCCTATGCCTGACTGTCTCCACCAGGGCCCAACAGCTGAAGACCACCGAGGCCCAGCCAAGGCCATGCTGAGACCACTCTCCACACACTTGGATGAGCCTCACGCATAAAAGAACTGACAGAGGAACCCAGGTGTGTGGGACCCGGGGCTGAGATCTCCAAGCCTGCACAGTTTGGGACTGGACCTGCCAGTAACTAGACAGTTACACCCACCAACTGCCGTGTAACTCCAACAACGGCCAGGATCCAGAGATCATCACACTCAGCTCCTGGGAGAGAACAAGGCAGAGTCTCCTACCCTATGCCTGACTGTCTCCACCAGGGCCCAACAGCTGAAGACCACCGAGGCCCAGCCAAGGCCATGCTGAGACCACTCTCCACACACTTGGATGAGCCTCATGCATAAAAGAACTGACAGAGGAACCCAGGTGTGTGGGACCCAGGGCTGAGATCTCCAAGCTTGCACAGTTTGGGACTGAACCTGCCAGTAACTAGACAGTTACACCCACCAACTGCCGTGTAACTCCAACAATGGCCAGGATCCAGAGATTATCACTCTCAGCTCCCGGAAGCTTATCATCTCATTCCTAATTTGGTCAAACTGGCAGGCTACCAAATGTAACATGCCCACACGGCAGAGTCTGGCAAACTCCCCGTGGTATACCCAATATGCCAAATACCAGTAACAATGATGGGTCTCATTCTCCTAACCCTGAAAAAGCCTTGAATATGGCACTTTAAAAAAAAAAAATCTCAGGGCTAGGACGAAGAAGACGTTACTGGCACCTGCTCGAGGCAATCGACGAACAACAGGGTGGTCGTGATCGTGATCGTGATATATATATGTAACCAGAAGCAGATATTGAAAGAAGCAGAGAATATCCATTTGACATTCCTTGACAAATAAATATTTGTTCTGTTCAAAGCTCTGACGACAACATGGTAAAACAGACAAAGTGACCTAATGAGGTTATATTTAATAAGTAAAACAGGTATTATTTTTTAAAAAAGCAAGTACAGTTATGACATAATGAGAAAATGAAAAGAGGATCAGACATGCATAATGGAAAAGAAATAAAGAAAAAACATTATTTTAAGATCAAAAAAACATTTCCATGATGAGAAACCTACCATATTTATTTATTTACAGATTGCTTATTATGTGACTACTACATGGCACTTGTTTTATAAGGTTCTGAGAAAAAGTGATGAGCAACACGTTTTTCTGTCCTCACAGATTTTAATTCTGTTGTGAGACACAAAATAATCTAAGAATTATTGTACTGAGTGTGTGGTGCTATGGCAAAGGTCACATTTAATGCTTACTTTCTCAGGCACCACAATAATTGTTTCATTTGGGCTACATAATTTTCTAAATTACCTTACAAAATAACTATATTTTGTGTCTGATAATATTTAAAGATATTAAGAGTAATTTAATAACCTGATCAAGGACATAGCTAGGAAGTGGCAGCAGAATCTCAAAGCAAAATTTGGTTTTGAAGTCTAGAAATAGATTTAAAGTAATATTAATGTTTATCACAATAGGTGAATTTCTAAAGAGTGAACACATGTGAGAAAAACTAGTTTAGAGGTTGAATGTTTCTTTAATTGAATGTTTCTTTAATTTTGCCAGGATTTATTTTTACAGAAATTTCCTGAGGCAAGTCTTATTAAATTATTTCAGAATGAGGTTTTTGATACTCTAGATTCGGGTCTTGGTCTGGCTAGGATTCAGAGCTCATGCTCTGTCAGAATGAAGAAGCAGAATTCCACTTTATTGACTCACCAGGATCTTAGACAGAATGAGAAAATGACAAATATATTATGTTTCTAAAAGAGTTCTATTAGCCCCCTAGGTTAATGTCAACCTGATTTCACTGTGAGTTTTATTGACAACATTTAGGGCAAGATACAATAATGAAAGATGACTGTCACATAAAGGTTAGTTTGGGGTCAATGCTGCTTCAATATGGGAGGATTAACTAGGGATAAACTTCTTTCTACAATCGATGGGTTCAGGCTGACTATGACAAACAGTGAAAAAGAAACCATAAGAAAAGCTTATCACTCTTCCGTGAACCAGAGATAAATTTAGGTCTTCACTAATGCACTTCAAACTAATTTCCGTTTAGTATTTAGATGTTTCACACATTTAATCAGAAAACATATGTGTTGAATAATTATCTTATACTGATTGTGTAAAAATGCAAATGTTGAATGTTCAAATGAACTCTGTTAGAGAACAAATAAATAAAACTAGTTAAAATAGATTCAGCAAAAAGTCTACTAGATGGTTGTCAGAATGCACCGCTATATGTAAATTCATTTCTGAGAGAATGTTACAGGATTTTGTAGAATGATTTAATCTTTAATGCAATAACCTGATAAAACTTAAGAGCAACATGTGTTTTGTCAGACAGAGAAATACTATGAAAAATTTAATTTCCTCTGTGGGGATAAGAAGAAGAATATAGGTTTTTTTTCCTAATATAGATGACATATTTTACCAGAATGTCTTATTTTCTCTCTTTTCCTTAAGACTATTTTCAGAGATCTTGGAAGTTTGGATTAAAAGGTCTTGTAGAATTAAAAAAAAAACAGGGAACAGAAAGATAGTACAGAGGTTAAGGCATATGCCTTGCATGCAACTCAGTTCAATCTCTGACACGGCATGGGTAAACTCATGGAGCCCCTAAGCACTGTCAAGGTGACCCTGGCATTGAAGAGCACACGTAATACTACATCCTGTATTCTAGTCCTTGTACTGAACCACCAACGAGTAAGCCACAAATTTCCAGGAAAAACCTTGGGCTTCCAAGACCACCCCCTCCAAAGAAAAACAAAAACCCAAATAGTGCCTTGAATGAAAATGAAAATACAATATACCAAACATTATAAGATTCAGCAAAAGTACTGATTAGTAGGATACTTATAGGAAAAAATATACTTACAGTTATTATCTAAATTTAGAAAGTCAAAAAAGGAAAGCAGACACTAGGAGATACTAAATGTAAGTATTTTAAATGTTAAAATCAAAAACCAATAGAAAGAATATAGGTGATCGGGGATGGTAGTGATGGGGGTCAGGAGGGTGAGGAGGATCCAAATAGTGCTCAGGAGACCACAGGTCCAGCATTCAGGAGAACATGGGCCACTTCTGATGATGCTGAGCCAACCAGGTCGGATGACTCAGCAGTAAGGTCTAAAGATGCAATCCTTCTGCCCAGCTAGAAGCACAGCTGCTCCCAGAGTGGCCCTGACCTTCATGCTGGCTCCCTACTCTGCGAGGGGGCTTTTACAAAATAATACAAGACAAAAAATCAAACAAAAGCCCTATACAGTTGACAAAACTTCTGGTGGAATAGCCAACAGACTCAGAATACTATTTTGTTTTGTGGTCACATTCAGCACTGCTTAGGATTTACTCCTGGCCCTGTGCTCAAGGGTCACTCCTGATGCCTGGGGATCAAACCCAGGCTGGCTGTGTGCAAGGCAAGCACCTCATCTGCCTTTATGTCTCTCTGACTCCTCAAAATACTAAACTTAGAAAAGATAGGCTAGTCTTAATTTCCAACAAGTGGGATAATGATGAATTAGATAATGATGAATTAGATGAATTAATAAAACACAACCAGGAAGAACTAGAAAATCTGGACAGACATAATGCAGTGACTGAATTATTTTAAAAAATAACAAAAAGTTCAGAACTGGACCAGAAATGTTGCATAAAGTTTGAGACCCGGAATTTAGTCCTGGGACCACATGGAGACTCTCCCTCCAAACACAGTTTATTTTGGCCCTGGTAACCCCCAAGCACCAACTTAATTGAATGCTGAACTTTCAGGCATTATTGTACCAAGCATCACCAGAATGGCCCTTGGCCTCTCACCCCAGCGCCTGTGGGTATAGGCCCTTAAAAAACGTCCATAATTGGGTGTCTACATGAAATAATAAAATTACAGACCAGTGACATAAAAATATTTGTAAAACTTCTGAGTTTAAAACTAGCAAATAAAATCCAGCAATATATAAAAATATATACCTTGATCAATTGGAATTATCACATGAATACAAGATTGATTTAGCATGTGACTATTAATAGGAGGATTTAAAGAATAGAGCACAAACACCATATCATCCTACTCTGTTGTATGGGAAACAAAATACAACATTGATTTATAATAAATGTATTTGTTTTTTGAAGACACTATGAAGAAAGTAAAAAGACAACCCTTAAAGCTGGAGAAAATAGGGTTCAGATAGTACAGTGGGTAGGACATTTGCCTTATACAGAGTTGACCTGGTTATGATCCCCAGTATCCCATATAGTCCCACAAGCAGCACCAGGAGTTATTCCTGAGCATCTCCAGGTGAGACCCAAAAGAAAATAAAGCAAAGACAATATTTTTAAAACATATGCATGATATGCCAAAAAGAGTAACACATCTCACAATGGAGACGTTACTGGTGCTCGCTCAAGCAAATCGATGATCAATGGGAGCACAGTGACAGTGACAGTGATGCATGATGAAGATTGCAACATAAGGTATGTACTGTTATTTTCCAAAATGTTCACGAAAGAAAGCCAAGAAAGTGGCTTGCTTGGAATCACAGATCTAGGTGCTAGAGAGATACTACAGATGCTTGCCTTGCACATGGCTGACCCTGGTTCAGTCCTTGTCACCATCTATGGTCCAATGAGCATTACAGGAAGTACTCTGAGTACAGAGCCAAGAGTAAACCCTGAGAACTTCTGGGTGAGCATCCAATTCCCTCAGCCCCCAAAGGTGCTTGCCTTACCTGTGGCTGACTCAGTGCAAATCCTTGGTACCACACATGGTCCCTTAGGGACTTCCAGGGATCTTTCCTGAGTACAGTTTCAGGAGTAATGCCTGAGCGCTATGTGGGATGGAGACCAGACCCCCACTCAACCACTCCCCTAAAAATTAGAAATGAAGCTAGATGATGACAGTTCCAGAATTCAGTTCCAGGAATTGTCAGCTCGGCTCATTATCTATTTTCTGGTGCTTATTTTTTCTGTAATTAACACCTAAAGCAAAAGTCATACTCCTATTTTATGGGTGATATTGAATACTTCTAAACCAAAAATTCACAGTTTCTCTCTTTTGTGACTTTTTCTGTTTCAGAGACTGAAACTTGAAACAGTCACTCAGCTATTCTTAGACTTACGGTGATGATGTAAAGTGTTTCCTGTGAAAATCCTTGAAGGCTTCTCATCCTAAGGAAAACTTAAAGAGTGGAAAAACTTTGTATTTCTCCCATAAATCTTCTCTAGTCTTAGGACCTTAAAGTATATGAAAAATGACAAGTAATTCAGAATATGTGTAAGATAACTATATACTTTGAGTTTGATGATTGTGAAGTGATTGGTGACCTTATTAAAAGAAATTTCTATAGATAGCTAGGAAAATATATTTATGTTAAGTTGGAAAATACTTGAAATATTAAGAAGAAAAGAGAAAGTTTTAAATAATCTTTCCAAACCTTTGGCTGAATCAGTGGAAGAGATGTTGAGACTTACTGGAGGAAGGAGAATTAAAGAAGGACTTTGCCTCCACTCCCCAATTAAGAGACTCAAGAATATTATGGGAGGAACAAACATGAAGAGAATTCTAATACGACTGGGTGCCTCTATAAATGAGAACGGGCAGGGCTGAATAATATTGAGATTGATCTTGAACAGGACTAAAGGACTCTTGTCTGTTGAGACCAGAGGAAAATTAAATAAAGAAGGGGGCGATTGCAGCTAATTATCTTAAAAGTGTGACTAATTGAGGGATAGAGATGATAAGATTAATTTAATTTTATAAATTACCTAAGGAGAAAACTCATTAACATTAGTGTGAAGGTGGGACTAAAATGGGTGTGAAAGGAAATAGTTGAGGCTTGAGTTCTGGAGGAAAGGAACTGACAAATAAATTAACCAAGAGCAACTAATTATAATAAACAATGGAGAAGGGTATTGGAGTCCAGGACTTTGATTTTTAAATAGTATTTTCTATTTGTCTCCTTGTTTGCATTTGTACTACTAGTACTAAAATGCACTATAAATGCACTATATAAATGCACACTAGTATACTACTACTACTATACTAGTAGTGTAACTGCACACTACAGTACACTAGTAGTATAAATGCATTTACTTTGGCACAAAGGGAAAGATGATGGGTTTTAGTCTACTTGTCTTGCAGTCTCTTCCCTTAGATACTTTCCTGGGAAGGGGTGGAGAGAAAAAGGATAAAATTTGCTGTTGAGGAAATTAAGTAGGAGTCCAGCTGATGATTCCAAGTCTGAACAGCAAAGTGAAGTCAAGAACAGTGGCAGCTGGAAATATTAAAAAAAAAAAAAAGCAATCACATTGTGGAAGTTTGTCCAAAAAGTCAACAGGGTCATCCAGGCTGACTTCTGACTACTTTTTTTCTCAAAGCTGAGAACTCAGAATTCACCACCAAGAACCCCTGAAGCAAAGAAGGTGTCAGCAAGGATACTGGAACAGTTTAGAAGTCCCTCAGATGTCACTTAACCCCCATTCTGAGATGGCACCCTCACAGAAGAGAAAACTCAGCTCCAATGGCTGCCTCATCAGTGGAGAGAGGACCTTCTTCTGTCTTGTTAAATGAACAGAAAAGTAGATAGGGGGACATTGATTTACCTGTGTATTGGGCTCAGGAGTTGATTTTTTTTGTGAGGGAGGCCCCTGTGGGGTACTGAAAGGGACCAGAAATCCCTCCCGGATTCTTGACCAAACTGCCAGTGGTTCAATGTAAGGATCCAAGAATGTAGTGCTCCTTAGGTCTTGTAGTAATGAAATTTACCTGGGCTACCCCCCTGGTGCTTGTTCCAGAGTGTTCACACTCTGAGGTGTTTGGGGGACCACACACCACCAGAGATTGGACTGGGGTCAACCTCATGCAAACATGTGCCTCAAACCCTATACTATCTTTCTGGCTCGGTAGCTAGAATATTCTTCTTCCTCCCTCCTTCTTCCTTTTCTTCTCCCTCCTCTTCCTATTCTTCCTCTTCTTCTTCTTCTGTGTTCCCCTCTTCCTCTTACTTATCTTCCTCTTATTCTTTATCCTCCTCTTCTTCCTCTTTGTATTTTTTGGGGAGATCATACCAGATGATGCTTGGAGGTTACTACTGGCTCTTCACTCAGAAATCAATCCTTGCAGAGCTGGGGGGACCATATGAGATGAACAACATAGAACTGAGGTCAACCACACACAAGGAAAGTGCCCTACCAGCTATACTATCTCTCCAGCCCGTGGAGCTATTTTTATTTCCCCAATCATTTTTTGAAGTTCTAGGATTTATAATACTGTTAATGACACTCTTCATGCATATGCCATAAACACCACATTCACCAGAGAGCCCACTCCTTCCACCAGTGTCCCAAGGGCCCCTCACAATGATCCTTCTCCCAAGGACACGTGGTTCTATAGACAAACCCCTGGTTCTGAAGAGTTTACAAATTTGTGTTTCTTTACTATATTTCTTTATATTTCACAGAGGTAGAGATGTTTAAAAAATATGTGGTAGAGGTGGTGATACCTATACACATATGAAATTCCACAAATTTGTAAGTGATAAATTTTTTCTTCAAAAATTACACCTTTGAGCCTCTCCCTGTTCATCCCCAACACTGTGCTGGTCTTCTCCCCCTTCCACGTCAGTTAACCTGCAAGTATTCAAACCTGGGACTTGACTTTCTCCACACAATCACCCCAGGCATCCTCTAGGAACCTGGGACACCCAGCATCCTAGAGCCTCTTCCTGTTCCTCCCCAACACTGTGCCGGTCTTCTTCCCCTCCCAGCTGGTACCTCCACACACACTTGGTATCCATGGGGGCGTGACCTCTTAAGGACTGGGCGTGTCTTCTGTAGAAGTGGGCGTGGCCTAATTTGGGCCAGCCAGGAGCCGCAGGTAGTTTAATCACACCAAGAAATCTAGTGTAACATCTCAGTCCCCATACCTCCACACCAACATGAAGATGCAATGCAAATCCCCACTATGTGGGGAGAACTCAGGAGGTACTGAGTCCAGAAGTCTCAGTACATGCTACTCACCTAAAGGACCTCCCTGAGAGAAAAATTCAGATATGAAGTAATGAAGATGTACAATGAACTCTATGAAAGGGTCAGACAGATATCCGAAAAATTAAAGGAGGACATGAAAGAAAAAATCGAGAAAATACAGGAAGAAATGAGAGCAGAAATTGGACAGCTATGCACAGAAATGTCACAAATCAAAGATTCCATAGATGAAATAAAAAACTCAGTCTGTGCTCTCAACAGTAGAATGGCCACAGCTGAACACAGAATCATTGAGCTGGAAGATCAGCTACACAAAACCAACAGGCAACAACAAATAATGGCAAGAAACCTAGAAATAGCTCTAGAGCAAATCAGAGTCCTAGGAGATGATTCCAAGAGGAACAACATTAGAATCATTGCAGTACCAGAAGGTTAGGGAAAGAGTCCCAATGAAAAAGTCATGATTAAACAAATCATTGCTGAAAAAATTCCCAGAGCTGGACAATGCAGGCATCCAGATTCAAGGATCCCGAAGGGTACCAGCTAAAAGGGACCCTAACAAAAACACCCTAAGACATATCACAGTTAGAATGATAGATACCGCCGATAGACACAATACTGCAAGCAGCAAGGTCAAAGAAGGAAATCACATACAAAGGAATCTAAGCATCCCTTAGATTCATAGCAGACCTCTAAGTGACATCTGCACTTGTTTGTTCATTGCAGCACTGTCTACAATAGCCAGAATCTGTAAAAAACCTGAGTGCCCGAGAACAGATGACTGGTTAAAGAAATTTTGGTACATCTAAACAATGGAGTACTATGTAGCTGTTAGAAAAGATGAAGTCGTGAAATTTACATACAAGTGGTACTACATGGAAAGTATCATGCTAAGTGAAATGAGTCAGAAAGAGAGGGACAGACATAGAAAGACTGCATTCATCTGGGGAACATAAAGTAACAAAATAGGAGACTAATACCCAAGAATAGCCAAGATAAGTACTAGGAGGTTTACTCCATGGCTTGCAGGCCAGCCGCACATGTTAGGGGAAAAGGCAACTCAGATAGAGAAGGGAGTACCAAATAAAGGGTGTTGTGAGGATCCTCCCAGGATGGGAGATGCATGCTGAAAGTAGACTATAGACTGAACATGATTGCCACTCAATGCCTCTTTTGCAAACCACAGCACCCAAAAGGAGAGAGAGATCAAAAGGGAATGCCCTGTCACAGTGGCAGGTTGGGTCGGAGATGGTCGTGGGACAGATACTGGGATCAGTGGTGGTGGAGAATGGGCACTGGTGGAATGATGGGTACTCGATCATTGTATAACTGAAACCCAAGCACAAAAATTTGTAAGTCTACGACTGTACCTCTTGGTGTTTCACTATTAAAAATTAAAACAAACAAACAAACAAAAACACTTCATTACAGGTAGATAAATATTGAAAATAATACTATGAATCTGGAGCGATAGCACAGCTGGTAGGGCGTTCGCCTTACAAGCGGGGCCAACATGGCCGACCCGAGTTCGATTCCTCCGCCCCTCTCGGAGAGCCCGGCAAGCTACCAAGAGTATTTGATATGCCAGACACAGTAACAACAAAGTCTCCAATGGAGACGTTACTGGGCCCGCTCGAGCAAATCGACGATCAACGGGAGGGCCTTTACCTTTACTATGAATAATTATATGCTAATACATTGAAATTTACATGAAATAGATAAATACTATTAATATATAATTTAGTAAGGGGAAGCAGAGGAGAATTTTTAGAAATTTTTAAGAATTTTTTTTTTTTTTTGCTTTATGGGTCACACCCGGCTATGCTCAGGGGTTACTCCTGGCTCATGCACTCAGGAATTGCTCCTGGCGGTGCTCAGGGGACCATATGAGGTGCTGGGAATCAAATCTGTGTCGGCCATGTTGGCTGCATGCAAGGCAAACACCCTACCTTCTGTGCTATCGCTCCAGCACCCAAGAATTTTTAAGAAATTTTACTTATTTGGTTTTGGTGCCCTACTTGGCAATACTCAGGGCTTACTCCTGATTCTGTGCTCAAGAATCACTCCTGGAAGGGCTCAGTGGTTCAGGGAATGGAACCTGAGCCAGTCGCACATAAGGCAACTGAAATATCTCACTAAATTGTCTCTTTGGGTGAAATTCAGAAAACTTTAAAAAAAATCTAAAGAAATAATAATTGTCCTAAAGGCCAGAGATTTCTTCATAGGATGTTAGAGATCAATTCTAAAGTATCACTAACTATCTTTTGTTGAAGTACAGACTTTATCCCACACTGACTACTCTTTTTGTGGGAGTAAGTCTGAACTACACACAAATGAATCTATAGCAGGATGATACTAACAATTGTCTTAGTATGGTCTGAGGACACATTCGTTTGTCCAAAGTTCAATGTCATGTAATACCATGATTAGGGTGTTATATCCTTCTCTCATTCCTTACAATGATGTTAAATGTATTAACCATTTTAATTGCCAATTTAGTTTTTAAATGATTAAGGGAGGAAAGAGATAACAGCAATCATGCTACAGAAAATAGTATTATACTTAGGAGACAAGATGTAAAGATCCCAGGAGCAGAGAAAGTCAATTAAACCACATAGATGAAACAGTCTATATTTCATACAGCCTATAATATTCCATGGAGTAAAACCTATTTATGATAAATGTCCCCAATAATCATAAGATATATCTCCTAACATAATATAAAATATTCACTTTAACCAATCCCCTATAATCGGTTGTTGTAATATCTCATTATCATGGTCACCATCATAAAGGGTAAGCAACCTCTTCATTTTCACTTTATCTATAAGCTATTCTGTAACATTGTGCCTTGAGCATCATACCTATTTCTGGTGTTAAAGTGTTCCTATTCATGAGCAGCTTGGATCTTACTCAATAAAAAGTATACCAAATGATATTTTCTCAATTTTCTTTGGTGATTGGTTTTAGAAATAAGATACAAAGAATAACTGACGAATCTTAAGACCTATGATTAATCACTTAGTAACCCATGGAAATCACCACACTTATGCATCCTCACTGACCAAAGAATTTGAGAGGAAATCTTTCACACCCTAGCATTACTTACTTTGTGTTGAACTCTGATCTTATGGAGCTATGTTTATCTGACGTTTTTGATCATTCTGTCTATAAAGGTGAAAAATATTCTCTAATTCCCTGTTTTGTTTTCAGGCTGCAGCACAAAACTGGGCTCGCCAAAGATTTGTCACATTAGAGAATCTAAACACAAAAACAGGTATCACATGGTTCACAACTTGAATAGATGCTATGTTTTTCTGGAAATGGATAAATTTTTGGATACTTTATAATGGAAATTTTCATAGTAGGAATATTTTAAGATAGCATTCTCTTTTTTTGTTTTTTTTTTTTTATTGAGTCTCACCCAGTGATACTCAGGTGTTACTCCTGGCTCTGTACTCAGGAATTACTCCTGGCCATGCTTGGGGGACCATATGGGATGCTGGGAATCGAACCTGGGTCAGCCACATGCAAAACAATACCCTACCTGCTGTGCTATCTCTCCGGCCACAGCATTGTCGTTAAAAATAGAATTCTAGGAGAAATAGTATAGCAGAAAAGTATAGCAGGAAAGGTGCTTCCCTTAAATGCAGTAGACCCAGCTTCAATTCCCAGCACCAAATTTGGTTCTCTGAACACCATTAAGAGTGATTCCAGGGATAAGCAGAGCCAGGAGTAAGCCCCGAGCTCAAGCCACAAACAAAGGGGAGTTAAAAACCTCTCAGATAAAGTGCAATCATTTCTTTGGTACAAAATACAAAAGGACAATAAAATAACATTTCCAAATGTTTTGAACACATAATTTTTGGTTACCAGCTTTAGCTATCTATGAGGTAACTAATTCATTCTATCTTCTAGAAAAAGAATTTGTACATAACTATTCTATTGAGTTTTATTATACCTAGTAGATGACTAAAAATTTTCATGGAACTTTCCCGCCCCTTCCCCTATGAGACTCTGAGTTGCCACCCACGAACCAGCCCTCTGGCCACTGATCGGACTGCTTAATGGCACAATTTCACAGAACTCAAAACAAACCCCGGAACCCAGCTGCTTTGGTCAGAAATGCGTCCAGATTTCACATTAGGTTTCTGGCGCTGGGCCACCCCAGGTTGGAAAAGGTTTCATGCCTTGACCTGTTCCCCTGGTGGCTTGGTCACCACCATCTTCCAGAGGCCTATGGACAGCCAGGGAGGGGCCCGCAGTGAGGAGAAATGTGGGACCTCATGGGACCGGGGTGGAACCGGCCCTTTCCCACCCCTTCCCCTACAAGACTCCGAGTCACCGCCCACGAACCAACCTCTGGCTACTGATCGAGCTGCTTAATGGCCATGATCCCAGAGATTCAGAAACAAATTTCAGAACCCAGCGGCTTTTGACAGAAATCCCTCCAGATTTAATTATTAAAACTTCAGAATTCCAAATGCAACCGTGTGACATCATATGCAATTCATAATCAGCAATAGAAAAAAATTATCTAATATTGTCTTTTTCGGCAGATTTCAGAGTTCGGGTAAAATCCCAAGTAATAATGTTGGGTCTGATGTCGAAATATTGAATGCAATCAAAGTAGAGAGAGAGGAATGTGGAAATTGTCTGCCACACAGGTAGGGGGAGAGTGTGGGATGGGGATATTATGAGGTTTTTGGTGGTGGAAAATGTGCACTGTGAAGGAACGGGTGTTTCATCATTGCATGACCGAGATTTAAACCGAAAACTTTGTAACTGCTCTCAACCATGATTCAAAAAATAAATAAATAAATAAATAAATAAATAGATAAGTAAAATTCAATGGAAGTTAAATATCATTGTGTTTGTATATTTACATATACACAAATATTTAATATGTATTTATTTATTTTACTTAAAATAAAAAATTGTGTGTTATTTCTTAAATATTATATAAATCAAGTATTCCTAAAATTCATAGAAATATAGAAACAAATCCAATTTTTTCCAAGTTGACATGAATTGGGCTAATATTTGATAAATAAAAGCTAAATTAAGTTGGTTGGCTTAATTAAAGCAAGGCATGTCTTGGGAATTTTCAACACAAATTATAATTTAAACATAAACATTTTCTTCCTGCATTTACCAGTTGAAAAAACTCATATTATGTAATACAAAATGTTTTCATCAAAAGTGAAATATAACTCAGGAGGAGAGTCACAACAAGAGCTTGATAAAGAGATTCCTTGCTTTTCTTTCCCTCTAAAAGAAACAACTATTCAGGAGTATTATGAAAAACAACAAAGGTAAAGTTGTGAAAAATATCCTTCAATATGGGCTGGAGACTAGAGAGATAATACAGCATGTAGGGCATTTGCCTTATCTGTGGCTGGCTCAATCCCCAATACCCCATAATACATCCTGAGAACCTCCAAGAGTGATGCCTGAGCCTGGTGGGTTATGGCCCAAAACACCTGTATCATCTGTATCACCTGTCATCCTGTTGCATTGATTTGCTTGAGAGTGGGCACCAGTAACATCTCCACTCATCCCTGACACATGCTATGTAGCGCAATGGTGTCTGTTCACTCCAGGAACATGAAGAGCATATTTTAGCAGCCTCTACTTACTCATCCTTCCAAATGTTGCCATATTGGAGGCTCTTTCAGGGTCAGGGGGATGAGACCTGTTATTGTTATTGTTTTTGGCATATTGAATATACCATAGGTAACTTGCAAGGCTCTGCCATGTGGGGGGGATACCCTCGGTAGCTTGCTGGTCTCTCCTATAGGGACGGAGGTTTTGGGGGCCCAAAACAAAACAACAAATCCTCTAGGGGCTCTAAAGCTGAGCCTTCACCCCAGAGGCTAATAGACTGCATCAACGGTGAGGAAGACGCATTTATATAAACTGAGGTGGATGGAGAGATGTGGATATGGTATTAAGGGGGTGATGACAGGAATTCTAGCCCAAGTAAAGGTCTTAAGGATATGAAAATATGATGGTGTCAGATCCAACCCATGGATCAGATGCTGCACAAAGTAGAGATCTTGAGGTGTTCCACACAAACCAGAAACTGGATTAAAACAACAAAGAAATCACTTTCTACTGCAACTCTTTCCCCCTCCCCCACCCCGCCACCAATCCTTATCATCTATTTGAGGATGTTGAAACAAACTGAAAATATATGAATATATCGTGATAGGCAGTGAAGCCTCAGATGTGGGGTGCCAAAGACCCCTCCTATGGAACAGGCCTCTCAGCGCCTTCATGGAGAGCCAGGTCCCTCTTCACCATCCCCACACTGACACAGCCAACTGTGCCCCGAAATAAAACCACAGAATCAACTGTTGGAAATGTAAAAACTGTTAGTGAAGAGTTAAGTTGATATTGCAAATTTAAAAAAGATTATGATTTACAGATAGCAGACAAGCTAAATGTCTTGGCAGGCTGAAGAATATACCAACAGGCAACTCGAGACCAAGGCTTCAACGTAATATGACAGTGTAAGAAGACAAGAACTCTCCAGAAATCAAAGTGAAATGATAAAATGTGCCCTAGTGGATATTTAATTAAAACAACTATAATGGGTGAATTTATAAAGGTAGAGGAAACTCAGAAAATCAACTCAGTGAGCTCAGTAATCAAACTAATAATGAGTATTTTGAAGCCATAAATAAAAACCAGATTAGGACGTGAAGAACTAAATAAACAAGATCAAGAGTGCTGCAGAAAGCTATGGAGACAGATTTGGAGCTCAAAGAAATTTTTCCCAAATTGATTTTTATTTTTTTAGTCACTGTGAAATTACAAAGTTACTTATAATTTGGTTTCAGGCATACAGTGTTTCAACACCCAGGCTTCACCAGTGTCTTCATTCCATCAACCCCCTACCTCTCCCATTTGACTCTGATCTACCAGCTTGATTCTAGGAGGTTCACATTTTTAAAAGACATAACTAAAAAACTTCTGTACCTGAAAGGAAATGGTGATGAAGATACAAAGACAGCCCATAGAATGGGAGAAATTATTTACCCAACACTCATCTGATAAGGGGTTAAAATCCAAGTTATACAAGGCATTAGTAGAAATTAATAAAGACATGCAACCCTATCAGAAAATGGGGAGGAGATGAACAGAAACTTCCTCCAAGAAGAAATACAAATCGCAAAAAGGTACATGAAAAGGTGCTCTAATCACTAATCATCACAGAGATGCAAATCAAAGCAATAATAAGATAGCATCTCCCTCCAGATACTGGAACACATTGAAAAGAACGATCAGTGCTGGCATGAATGTGGAGAGAAAGGTGGGAATGTGACTGCTGGTGCGAATGTTAATTGGTCCAGTCTTTCTAGAAAACAATATGGACATTTCTCAAAAAACTAGAAATTGAACTCCCAGCAATACCATTCTTGGAAGTATACCGTAGGGGCCCAAAACACAATGAAAAGTCATCTGCACTCCATTGTTGCAGCACTATTCACAATAGCCAGAATCTGGAAACAAGCCGAGTGCCTGTGAACAAATGACAGGATAAAGGAATTGTGGCACAGCTACACAATGAAGATGCACCATAATTCCTCAGGATACTACTCAGCCATTATAGAAAATGAAGTCATGAAATTTACTTACAGATGGAGAGTATCATATTGAGTGATACTCTCCATCTATGATCACTCTGGAAAAGTACTGAGTGCTGAAAAGAGGTAAAGTGATGTGTTTGATAAACTTTCAGTAACAGTACTAAAAGCCACAGTGTACTTAAAAGATAAAAAGGAAATAGAGAGAAGGAGAAAGATGGGAGAGAAAGGACGGGAGGGAGGAAGGGAGGAAGGGAGAGAGGGAGAGGAGAGGAGAGAGAGAGAGAGAGAGAGAGAGAGAGAGAGAGAGAGAGAGAGAGAGAGAGAGAGAGAGAGAATTGTCATGGAGAGGAGGTGGGAGGGGGTACTGGGGACATTGGTGGTGGGAAATCTGGGCTGGTGAAAGGATGGGTGTTAGAACATTGTATTACTGAAACTTAATCAGGAACAACTTTGTAACAGTGTATCTCATGGCGATTCAATAATTTTAATTTTTTAAATTGGATTGGGGGGTAGAAATCCAAGTTCTTTTTATGATTATCCTGATTTCAAAACAAGACAATTTCACAAAAAAAAGGAAATTATAGATCAACATCTCTGATGTGTATTTAGGTGTAAAATGTATAACAAAAACTAGCAAACTTATTTTAATCATATATTTAAAAAATCATATATTGTGATAAAATAAGTTTTATCATGGGTATGCAAGGATGGTTTAACACATATTAATGAACTGACACACCATAAACAAAGACAGAGTAATGGCCATATGATAACATAAAAGTGCAGAAAAGGACCTGCAAGATTAATCAGCAATTTATGATGTTGTTGTATATAACAAAATATAATCAGATATCACCGTAATAAACACTATACAATAAAACACATAATAAAATTCCACAACCATCTTCATACTCAGTGATGAAAAATTAAAGCTTTTATTTTTAGATCTGGAACAAGAGGATTTCTACTGTCACCATTGAACATAATGTTGAAACAATTAAATAACCAGAACAATCTAATAAGGAAAGGGAACAAAAGTTATCTAGATTGGAATGGAAAAGGCAAGGCTATTTACAGATGACTTGACTATAATATATATACATACATAAATTAAATACCCCAGTAAAATATATTCAAAATAATAAAGATGTAAGCTGTAAAATTAATATAATAAATCATTGTGCTCTTATATGCAAGTAACTAACTCATAGTAGGAGAAGTCAGGGATGCCTAATTTTAATAACATTCCATAAAACAAAATGCTAGGAATAAACTTGACCACTGAGGAGAAAGAGGTGTGTTCTAAAAACTATAAGACATTGTGGGAAAAAAAACAAAGAAATGGAAAGAGCTTATTCTCTTATTTAGAAGTATTAATTTCCTATTAATGGACATTCCTGGTGGACTTGAATTTCCTTAAATTTCTTTGAATAAATGGCATTAAATTTCCCAAAACAACCTACAGTGATAACTTTATCAAAATCCCAATAGTATTTTTCACAGAACAGAACAACTGTATATAGTGCTTGTGGGAACATAAAACTGATTTCTTATGAAAATGGCATGTCTATTTTTCTAAAATTAAAAACAAATTTTATATTTCTAGTAATTCCACTCTGCTTACTTATTTTAAAGTACAAAATTATTATTTTGAAGATACAGATGTATTATTTTGAAGATACAGATGTACAGATCTAGAATTTTATATATGCATCAAAAATTAGAAACAAACAGTTTTCATCAACAGATCATTGGATAAAAAAAGCTGAGATAGTGGAGTTCATGCCCAATTCAATCAGCTAATCAGTGGCTGAATAAATGGCAGTACTCCTACATAAAAAAAAAGCTGAGGTATGCACATTTAATGAAACACTGTTCAATTAGATAAGATGGTTTTGGGGGAAATAAAGAGAAAAAGAAAGTGTATGATCTCACTCCAATATGTTACATAAACAAAGAAAATGAACTAAATAAAATAAAAATAGAGTTTTAGATTATAGGACCAATTAGTGGTTACCCAGAAAGATTATGTAAGGATGTGTATGTGGATCAATTGTATGGTGCAGAAAAAAAAAATGAAGCTCATGCCAAACATTGTGAATTACATAGAGTTTCTGATTTATAATTATGTACACCTAAATAATTATGTACACCTCAAACAATGCTTTAAAACCAATGTTACCGGAACTCAAACTGTTGTTAAATGAACTGATTTAACATAATGCTGTATAAAAAACACGTTTTATTTATTCTTTTATCAAAAAGCCATGATTTACAAAGTTAGTGATTGTTGCGTTTTAGGCATGAAATAATTCAACAATTCCTCCACCAGTGTCAACTCCCTTCCACCAGTGTTCCCAGATTCCTGCTCCATCCCAACCCCCACTCCACCCCTCCTGTCAACTTGATAGGCACATTACAAACTTTCAGTTTGCAACTTAGATCTCACATTTTCAGTTCTGCTGATCTGTGCTTTGGCTATATGACTATCCACCCTCACTCATATTTCTGGTATATATGAAACCTTGATGTCTGGTGACCCATAACTTCTCATTTTTTCTTTCCTCTTTCTTTCCTTCTCTGTCTGTGTCTTCTCTAAACATTGTCCTCAAGGATGACCTAGGCATTCCTCTTACTATATTTCCTCATCCTGTATTCTATATTCCACAGATAAGTGACATCATCCCGTGTTTGTCTTTCTTCTTCTGATTGACCTCACTTAACATGAGATCTTCTAGTTCCAACCATGGTGCAGCAAATGCACAATCTCATTGTGGCTTGAAGTTGCATAGTATTCCATTGTGTATGTAACACATCTCTTGAATCCATTCATCTGCCATTAGACACTTAGGTTCCATGTCTTAGCTGTTGTACTGAATAATGAATAATGGTGTGCATATGTCCTTTTAAGGGAGTGTTTTTATGTCCTGGGGAGAGATGACCAATAGTGGAATTGCTGGTGATATGGCAGTTCAATTCTATGTTTATTGAGAACTCTCCATACCGTTAGAGCATGCACTTTGAACATGATTATGCTGATTATTTTATGGTATGAGAATGCATATAACGGGCTAATTTTGTAAAAAAAAAAGTTCTGAAATAGTCATGATTTTTTTCCTGAAAAGTTGATAGTGTATAGTTAGTCTAATCTGGGCATTTTAGAATCATTTTATTAAAAAACACAAAGTAGATGTGAATAAAAGTTTATAATAATTTAAGGAATATTCATTCAACATGGAGATAATTTTCAACTAAGAAAAGTTGGTACTGAAACATTGGTACTATTAATTTTATCTACTAAAGCTTTCATATCTTTACACAGATAAAATAAGTGAAAATTAGTATAAATAATTTTTTTACTGTCACTGTCACTGTCCCATTGTCATCGATTTGCTCAAACGGGCCCAGCAACATTGTGAGACTTGTTACTGTGTTTGGCATATTGAATACGTCACAGGTAGCTTGTGAGGCTTTGCCTCATGGAGGAGAAAATCTCGGTAGCTTGCCAGGCTCTCTGAGAGGGGCGGTGGAATTGAAGGTGGAGGAATTGAACTCTGGTTGGCCGACCCGGCTGCTTACAAGGCAAATGCCTTACCCGCTATGCTATCGCTCCAGCCCAAATAAATTTTACTTTATAAAAATATTATAAGTGCATATTTATATATTTATACATTCATCAATCTGCTACTCTACTCCTGAGATGAGTTTTTAGTGGCCTACTTTCTGCTTTTAAGTGAAAAAGTAAAAATTACTATAGTTAAATTGATAATACAGAAACAGATAAGTATAAACAATAGAAATAAAGGAAAACAACTTTGTACACAAAATCTGGTAGGAAAATAGGAAACAGATTTAAATACTATTCAAGGAATATGTTTTTGTTAAAGGTAAAAAAATAAGATGACTATTTTAAAATGAAAAATAGAATATGAAATATAAATGTGGATAGAAATTTGCAGTTTTCTAAAAAAATTCTATGTTGTAAGGTCAAAACTAACTAAAATTCTGTATTTTTGAAGTTTTGAAATTGAGCTCAATAACACATTGCTAAAAATTTAGAGTACAATACTCTCTTTGTTGAAATGACAGTTTTTGTAAATTATAGATTTATTTTTAGTAAGAGATTATAAATGTCTTTACTTTCCTGAGATCTGCTTTGAAAACAAAGATTCTATGTGATCAAAATTCCTGTGGATGTGGCCTTTATCAGGTCTTTCACTATGTAGAAAAATGTAACCTATTCAATATTTAATGAGCTGAGAGTTTTGATTTTATTTTATTGAGCGACACGGAACTAATGGGATTGTAACTGCATGTGGTGCCAAGGATTGGGGTTCGAACTTAGGACCCCACGTATGCCAGAAATGTGCCTTACCCCCCAGACCCCCCAGCATTGTTGTGCTTGGATTTATTTTTAACAACGTAATTTTATGTTTTTATTTTATGAACTTTTTGATACCATGGTTGAGTGGATAAGAAAGTTTTGACAGTGACCTGTAATTCTATTTGAGCATGTATTTTGATATTTTTGTAGACATTCCTAAACCAATTTTGAATAAGGTCTGTGGGTACTTTTCAGGGGGTTCTTGGTAGATTTCAAAAGATATATTCTCTCTTCTTACTAAAAATAAAAGTTAAATTAGACATATATATGCATATAAACATATATTTATATATTAACTTCTACTTCCACTACCCAGCCGTCGCAACACTCCAGGACGCTTTCCAGACCCGCGTGGCTGCAAGCGGCCGTGCAACACATCATAAGACACTAAATACCCATCTTCCAGAATTGTCGTACCGTATTTGATAGGGTTCAAATATGGTAACACCTACAAGGGTGATTAGAGGTCGCCCCAAAAGCCTCTATCCCTCTCGGAAAGACTGGCAAGCTACCGAGAGTATTCCGCCCACACGGAAGAGCCTGGCAAGCTATCCGCTGTGTATTCGATATGCCAAAACCAGTAACTACAACTGGTCTCATTCACCTGACCCTGAAGGCTTCACCGACATGGCAGCACTGAGAAGGATGAGAAAGGAGAGGCCGACAAAATCTCAAGGCCGACCTAGGCTGCCACAACGAAGGAAGACAAAAATGATCGTCTGTACTTTCAATGCATGTACGCTAGCATCAGATGCATCCATAGAGGACCTGAAGGTACAAGCGCGAATGATCAAGTACAACATCATTGGTCTGACCGAGACAAGAAGGCACGAATCTCACCATGCCGTTTTCGACACTGGAGAAGAATTGTTCCTCGGAACATGCGATAAAAGAGGTGTCGGAGGCGTCGGTGTCCTTATCAACACAAACTTGGCCAAGAACATTGATTCATTAGAATGCCTAACAACCCGAATCGGATGTTTACATTTGAATAGATGTGGCTCACTGCCTGCAGTTTCTATCTTCGTTGTCTATGCACCAACTCTCATTATGATTAAAGAGAAATCGAGAAGTTCTACATGGAGCTAGAGAAGTTCTATAAAGAAGACCACACCTTCTACAAGATCATTGTGGGTGATTTTAATGCCAAGATAGGACCGAGAAGATCAGCTGAAGAACTTCACATCGGGACCCATGGCCTAGAATGGAACGAACAGGGTGAGAGACTGTGTGAGTTCATCATGTCGACCAAGACCATTCATGGTAACTCACAGTTGCAGAAGGCAGAATCTAAACGATGGACATGGGAGTCTCCCGGTGGACGATTCCACAACGAAATAGACCACATCATATTCAATCGACGGTTTTGCCTGACTGATGTCGCTGTTGTCCCAAAATTTCGAACGGGATCGGACCACCATCTCCTTCGTGCAAAATTCTACTTCACAGAACGGGGAGAAAGGGCAGCAAAGTTCAAAAAGAGAACTCCCAGAATGATCACCAACTGGGAACTCTTTGGTACTATTGTGGCAACATGGGAAGATGCCATTGTTGACAACATTGACGAGGAATACAATCGACTGGTTCAGCACCTCCATGAATGTGCGAGGAACGCCAAGAGAGAGATAGCCACAAAAAATCGCCTATCTTCGAAAACTCTTGAGCTAATTCGCCAGTGTGGTTTGGCGCATGCCTCAGGCAACCACAAGCTAACGTCCGAGCTCGCAAGCAGTGCAGAGATGCGATCAAGGAAGACCTCAAAGAGAGAAGAGCAGAAGTACTGGTAGATGCGGCAGAAGCCGGGAAAAGTATTCGTAACGCCCGCCTGTCCTTCGCCAACTATAAGACCAAGATGACTGCCCTCCGACGTCCTGATGGATCCATCACATCCTCCAGAACGGCAATGGAGAAGATTATCCATGACTTCTACTCAAATCTCTTCGATAGCCATGTCCACTTGCCAACATACCAAATTCCACAGGATGGGTATGTTGTTCCCAACGTTCTCCCTTCCGAAATCTGACACGCCATTTCATTGGTAAAGAAACAAACAGCACCCGGCCCAGACAAGGTCAGACCTGAACACCTGAAGAACCTGCCGTCAGTACTCATCAATACACTGGCTCGGCTCTTCACTCACTACCCGTCTGAATGCAAGGTTCCGTCCCAATGGAAAACCAGCAGGACCGTACTACTGTTCAAGAAGGGAGACATCCATGACATTGGCAACTATTGCCCGATCTGCCTATTGTCTGTCATCTACAAGTTGTTCACTCGAGTCATCCTAAATAGGATTGGCAGAACACTAGATGAAGGACAACCATGCGAGCAAGCAGTGTTCTGCAAAGGATTCAGCACCATCGACCATATCCACACAATAACCAAGCTCATTGAGATTTCTCGGGAGTTTAAGATGCCGCTCTGTTTAACGTTCATTGATTTAAAGAAGGCCTTTGATTCTGTTGAGACGGAAGCGGTCATTGAAGCCCTAGCCAATCAGGGCATTCAAGCCCAATACATCAGGATCCTCCGTGAGCTCTATTGCGGATTCACTACCAGGATCTCACCATTCTACAAAGAAGTGATCGTTGATGTCAAGAGAGGGGTTCGGCAGGGTGATACAATTTCACCGAAACTCTTCAGTGCCACCCTCGAGAACATCATGCGACGACTGGAATGGGAAGGAATGGGAGTGAAGATAGATGGTCGGCAACTACACCACCTCCGCTTTGCTGTTGACATTTTTTTAATAACACCAAACATCAGCCAAGCGGCACAAATGCTGGCCGACATTGACTGTGAGTGTGGAAATGTAGGACTACAGCTGAATCTTACGAAGACAATGTTCATGAGAAACAGCCTCGTTCCTGATGTCCCATTCGCTCTCAATAGAACGACCATCTCCGAATGCAACAGCTATGTGTACCTAGGTCGAGAGGTCAACATGACAAATGACCTGGCACCTGAGCTGCTCAGAAGGAAGAGAGCGGCTTGGAACGCCTTCAAGAACGTCTAAGAAATAGCTAAGAGGACGAAGAACCTCTGGCTCCGGGCACATCTCTTTGATTCCACTGTTCTTCCTGCATTAACATATGCCTCAGAGACCTGGGCCCTACGCAAAAAAGATGAGAACGCTATTCAGGTCTCCCAAAGAAGAATAGAAAGAGCTATGCTTGGAATATCACGTTTCACTCAAATGAGAGAAGGAATCCGGAGTTCTGACATCCGTCGACGATCAAGAATCAGGGATGCTGCCTCATTTGCCAAGGTGTGGAAAATCAGATGGGCTGGTCACGTAATGAGATTTAAAGACGACCGCTGGACTAGAGCTGTTACTTATTGGATTCCACGGGATGTCAAAAGACCGCGTGGCCGCCCACCTACCAGATGGTCAGACTTCTTCGTCAAGATCATGAACGATCGGTTTGAGGCCCTTCATGTTCCCGGAGCGAACAGATGCCATTGGGCTACACTAGCACGCGACAGGCACAAATGGAGACGTTACTGGCACCCGCTTGAGCAAATCGACGACAAACGGGAAGTTAAGTGATTAAGTGATATATTAACTTACATTGGAGACAGGGTAAAATAAAAAATAATTAACCTTCTTTTGGTTGCATCTGCGTGGTTACGTGTGATCATATTCAAGAAAGTTTCTATATACTTATACTCCATATAATCAGTCATAATTCACTATTATCATAGTGTTGTCATAAAAACACAATATTTATTTGTCAAATACATTAAAATAAAGTCTTAGAAGATCTTAAAATTGATCATTTAAGTTAGTCGTCATTTTACTAGATGGTTCCTTGAAGTTTTTGTAAGCATATATGATATAAAATCACGATCAAGATCATCCTGTTGTTTGTCGATTGCCTCGAGCAGGCACCAGTAATGTCTCCTTTGTCCTAGCCCTGAGAAATGCTCTTTCAGGGTTAGGAGAATGAGACCCATCATTGTTACTGGTATTTGGCATATAAAGTATGCCACAAGGAGTTTGTCAGACTCTGCAGTGCGGGCAGGATACATTTGGCAGCCTGCTGGGTCATCCAAAGTAAGAATGAGATCAGCTGTGCGCTTCTGGGAGCTGGGTTTTATAGTCTCTAGTCTTGGCCGTTGATGGGATTACCTGGCACCGGTGGCAGCTGGTGGGTGTGACACCTGCCTACTGGAAGGTGGGGGATCTGGGTGGAGGATGCTCAGCCCCGGTCTGAGCAGGCTTAGAGATCTCAGCCCCGGGACCTGCATGCCTGGGTTCATCTGCTGGTTCCTTCATGCATGACGCTTGTCCAGATGTTTGGAGAGTGGTCTCAGCAGGGCTGTGGCTGGTTCTGGAGGTCTTTGGCTGCCGGGGCTCTGCTGATGGCGGGGAGGGAAACTCCTGCCCTTGCGCCTGGCTGTCCTCACTGGAGGCCCCTTGGAGTGGGCGGGTTGAGTTTCCCTCCCCACCCCGAGCGGAGCCCCGATAGCCGAAGACCTCCAGAACCAGCCACAGCCATGCTGAGATCACTCTCTATGATATAAAATGACAAGAAATATATGTGTGGAGGGGGGAACCTTGATGAGTTAGCATTAAAATTTACTGAAAAGTTTTTGAAAACTGACTTTCAGTGAACTGATGTATAATAAATCAAGCCCTCAAAGAGTGGTACTTCATTTAACATTGATTATGATTAATGTGGGGCAGCAGGGGGCTCCCTAGTGCTGTTTAAGGGACCTGGGCACCACTTCCTGTGATACTGAGATGATGGCCCAGGGCTAGGGTTTAGGCACTGCAGTACTGGGTACCACCAGGGCCACCAAACCCCTTACTGAAAGTAGTCAGGAACCTCCAGGGAACATGAAGAGGCAGGGACTGGACTGGCAGATGATTTATATCTCTTATCTGTGTACTATCTCCCTGTCCCTGTTCATGATTTCTTTAATTCTCTTAAATGCTATAATTAAATTATATTAAATGAAATGAGTATATTTTAGGAAATCTCTACTCGAGGACACTGGTTTCTGATAACTTCATAATACAAAGCTGGGTAAGAGTCTCATGAAAAACTTAGTTGATTCTTAGAACTGCTAATTTTGCAAATGAAGATTTAATTGTATGTACTTGATAAACTTGGGAGAGAATTACATTTTTTGTGACTTGGTTTGAAATATTTCTTTTTCTTATTGTTTTGTTTTCCAGATTTAAAGATACCCCTTCTTGCCATAACTTATAGAAATTTGGTAAAGTTTACTTGTACAAATCAACAGTGAAAGCTTTATATTTTTTTCTCCTCCTCCAAATTTCCTTCAGTTTCCTTCAGAAACTCTTACTGAGTATACTTATTTTCATGGCAAATATATTTAGAAGAGTTCCATAAATATGTGTGCTCTTTGCTAAACAGATGTTTCCCCAAAGAAGACTTACAGATGGCCAACAGGCTTATGAAAAATGTTCATCATCACTTGCTATTAGGGAAATGTAAATCAAAATGACCAGGAGTTATATCACTTCACACCACTGGGAAAGGCTTGCTTCAGAAAGCCAGAAATGGTCAGTGCTGGTGGGGGTGTGATAAAATGAACCCTCATGCACTATTGTTGAAAGTGTCATCTGGTTCATTCTCTATGGAAATCAATATGAAGACTTCAAAACTAAGAAATTGAACTTCCACATGACCCAATAATTTTACTCTTTGTCAACTACTGTAAGCACACAGGAGCATTCCTTCAGAAAGAGAGATGAATATCTATTTTCATTGCAGTGTTATTTTCCAAGATCTGGAAATAAACCAAGAAGAGATGAATAAAGAAATTGTGGGATGTGCATACATGCACACATGAGCACGAATGAGCACACACACACACACATACACACACACACACAAATGAATATTACTCAGCTTTGAGAAAGTATGAATGAATCTTGCAGTATTCTATAACTTGAATGAAACTGAAATTCATATAGCATGACACCGGAGGATGTCATGCTATTTGAATTAATACCAGATTGTCGCACTCATTAATGGAGTACAAAGAAACAAGGCAGAGAATGGCCTGTGGCCAAGGCAAATAAATCCTGGGATTCCTTTATGGACACCCAGTGGTGCTCAAGGGGTAGTCTTAGTTCTGTGTTTGGGTACTTCTGTCATGAGAAGAGTTGTAACTTAGATGGAAGCTCATGTGTAATGTCATCTCTGAAAGTACCTCATGAAGCATTTTCATGATTATTCTGCCCTAAATACTCATGACAATTCCAGTACTACAAAACATTAGTAGTCAAAGACAAGTATACCACATCCAAAAAAAAAAATCCGTGTGATCCATTTCCCAATGGAAAACTGCACTTACATCTCATTAAAGAAGACCTTGTCTACTACAAAAGTCTCTACAACTACAGAAAGGATTTATAAATTATTTTTCTTGTGTTGTAACACACAGATGCATAACCTATGACCTATACTAGTTGAACAAGAGTGAAAAAATTGTTTTAATCTACCAAGTTGTATCTAGTTAAAAAACACTCACAAAATTAAAAAATGATGATATATTATCCAAAAATGAGATTGGTTTATAAAAAACAAAACCTGATTGTGATTATAAGTTATTTGATTTTTAACAATAGGTTAAATCTTGGTTCCCAGGAATATCTACTCTGGGGAGCTTTCCACCATCTGCCTAGTTGCCAGATTAACCTCACAGTGCATTATATACTCTCAAAGGTTTCAAATGTCTTTCAACAGTCAGTCACCATCAAATGGCACCCATCAGAATTAAACAGTTTAAAGCATGCAGTGGTTTGACTGCCCATATATATGATGACAATGCAACCGTCAATAACTGACCATCACACAATCCCTGATTGACCCAATGTCTCTGTCAGCAGTGAGAGTTATACAATACTGTTTGGGTAAATTTATTCCAATTTACTGAAAGGATGATCAAAAGGTGTGTACTGGGGTGGAGGTGGGGTTATTAAATTATATACAAAGTAGATATGGGTTGGAGAGATAGCATAGCAGGCAGGGCATTTGCCTTGCACGTGGCTGACCCAGGTTCTTTTCCTCTGTCCCTCTTGGAGAGCCTGGCAAGCTACCGAGAGTATCCCGCCCGTACAGCAGAGCCTGGCAAGCTCCCCATGGCATATTCCATATGCCAAAAACAGTAACAAGTCTCACAATGGAGACGTTACTGGTGCCTGCTTGAGCAAATCGATGAATAACTGGAGGACAGTGCTACAGTACTACAAAGGAGATTAGACTTGAAGATTTTGTTGATATGGTCTAGGGGTGCTAGGTAATCTTGCCAACGCAATGGTGGATGGTAACTCTATACTGGACGGAGAGCCAGTACAATAGAGAAAGTAAATGGCTAAGGGGCAGGATTAGCAACACATCAAAGGGGAACACTGGCCTGGCAGCCTCTCTCTGGCCCTCAGCTCCAGGCTGGGCAGAGGGTAGCTTCTCTTTGATCTTCTCCTGCCCTCTGGAAGATAGCAGAAAAGCAGTTCTCTCTCAGGTGACTTGGGAACAAAGGGAAGCTAAAGTCAAATGGACAAGGAGCTGAGGGACTCCAGGCCTTGGAAGGCAGCAACCAAGTATGAAGCATCAGCATGGGACCAGGAAGACGCCAGGGACTTCAAGAGACAGAACTCAAGAGACCAGTGTGGACTTTGATGGACACTGAGATACTGGCATGGACCAAGGACTATGTATGTGCGAACCTGTGGGGAACCAGTGAAGCTTGGTTCTCTTAAAGTTGTCAAACATCATGAGTTTTGCACATTCATTTTACCTAGAAAATTCAAGGACCCACTCAGGAATAAACCCGTTTTGTAGAATGCCGTGAGCAGCAGAACAAGTCAAACCAAACAATTGAAATAAGGTAAATGAAATTTAGGTTGTTCCCTATAAATAACATAGGCTCTCACTTGCCCTTAATAATAAGAAAGCCTTTAAGTCATCTTTCTAAAATTATTCCAAGATAATCACTTTGAAGCAATCCTCTGCCATCTGGAAACCACCCTGGTAATTCCCATCATGGCAGCCAGCATCCTGAGATTCTTCGCCATCTTATAATGTCACAGTTCTGAAGTTGATCTCAGTTTCAGGTTTGAAATATCTCTGTTACTGAAAATTTTTTTCTGCTCAATAAAATATTCATATCAAGTAAAGCTCTTTGAATTTTGTTTTGACAATAGAAAAGGTCATTATCTAACAAACCTTTACATAGTGAAAGATTAGAGTAGATTTAATCTTCGCAAAATGTTGAACCAGGGCCAAACGACCCCTCAGAGAAAAAGGGTTGTTCTTAGAGCTGGCAAACTGCTTTTCTCAGCATCTTAACAGGCTCATTCCATTAGCTGGAAAATTCTGACTTTCTGGTCCATCACAGCCATTTCCTTCCAGCACAGCTAGAAATTTGTTATCTATCTGGCAGGAACGCACGTAGACCGTGAAAGCCACAAATCTTTTGTGAATATATAAAGGGCAGGATCGTGAAGGTTCTTTCCTCCCCTTAGGATTCGCTGTGAAAATTTGTAGCGAGTTACTGGACTTCCACTACTTCTGCATCCAGCAAGGTTTTCCTTTGACACAGAAACAAAAGAAAGCACTTAAAGACAAAAAGTTTCCCTTCCTTCTGTTCTTTGCTTTTTAGTCAAGCTGTAGCTTTGAAACAAACAAGTTGATTGCTGCAAAGTTAAAAAGAGAAGACTGGGCTGAAAGGTATTGCCTTCCTAAGGCACTTGGCCAGGGGTGAGAAATGCTGGGAGGAGACAGGGAGTGGGAAGAGGGATAGAGAAATAGAATTCTCTAGTTCAAAACACGGGGTGTCCCTTTTGCTTCTTGTTTACCCTCAAAGGCCCTGGGTAGAGAGAAGAGGGCCCAGTTCCTCTTATTGTTCTCCGCCGCCCCAACCCCCACCACAGGTGCGGGAAGCTCAGGAAAAATTACCATAAAATATAACAAAATTATCTGTCGAATTAAAAACAAGTCACATCTGAATATGGGGTATGGGGCTCAAAGCATTAACTCTAGATAAGGTGGAGCAAAGGGATAGGAATTGGGGTCATTTATACTTTATAATTTTTTTTTTTGGAGAAACATAACACAAAGCAGAAAGATTGAGTGTAGTTTATACATGTCATGTGATTTAGCTGACACTCAGGGCTGCCCTAGCCAGCAATAAAAGGCATCCCAGATGGAAAGAGTCCATGTCCCCCTTTGACTTGGTGTGGGGCTGAGGAGGGGAGCTCAGTATGCTCTTGGGATTAGCGGAACCTTTATTTGGCTTTCTCTACCACTTCCAGTTTCTCCTGAAAGGACGGGAACCAGGAAGGCTCACTTTTTTTTTTTTTGCTTTTTGGGTCACATCCAGTGATGCTCAGGGGTTGCTCCTGGTTTTGCACTCAGGAATTACTTCTGGTGGTGCTCGGGGCCCATCTGGGATTCTGGGAGTTGAACCCAGGTCGGCCTCTTGCAAGGCAAACGCCCTACCTGCTGTGCTCTCTCTCCAGCCCCAAAGCTCACATTTTCATCACTTCCTGCACCATTACCCACCCTCCCCCAATTTGGTGCTGGACAAATGGAAGTTAAATCACTTAATCACTTAACTTCCCGTTAGTCGGCGATTTGCTCGAGCGGGTGCCAGTAACGTCTCCATTTGTCCCTGTCGCGTGCTAGTGTAGCCCAATGGCATCTGTTCGCTCCGGGAACATGAAGGGCCTCAAACCGATCGTTCATGATCTTGACGAAGAAGTCTGACCATCTGGTAGGTGGGCGGCCACGCGGTCTTCTGACATCCCGTGGAATCCAATCAGTAACAGCTCTAGTCCAGCGGTCGTCTTTAAATCTCATTACGTGACCAGCCCATCTGATTTTCCACACCTTGGCAAATGAGGCAGCATCCCTGATCCTTGATCGTCGACGGATGTCAGAACTCCGGATTCCTTCTCTCATTTGAGTGAAACGTGATATTCCAAGCATAGCTCTTTCTATTCTTCTTTGGGAGATCTGAATGGCGTTCTCATCTTGTTTGCGTAGGGCCCAGGTCTCTGAGGCATATGTTAATGCAGGAAGAACAGTGGAATCAAAGAGCTGTGCCCGGAGCCGGAGGTTCTTCGTCCTCTTAGCTATTTCTTCGACGTTCTTGAAGGCGTTCCAAGCCGCTCTCTTCCTCCTGCGCAGCTCGGGTGCCAGGTCATTTCTCATGTTGACCTCTCGACCTAGGTACACATAGCTGTTGCATTCGGAGATGGTCGTTCCATTGAGAGCAAATGGGGCGTCAGGAACAAGGCTGTTTCTCATAAACATTGTCTTCGTAAGATTCAGCTGTAGTCCTACCTTTCCACACTCACGGTCAAAGTCGGCCAGCATTTGTGCCGCTTGGCTGATGTTTGGTGTTATTAAAACAATGTCATCAGCAAAGCGAAGGTGGTGTAATTGCCGACCATCTATCTTCACTCCCATTCCTTCCCATTCCAGTCGTCGCATGATGTTCTCGAGGGTGGCACTGAAGAGTTTCGGTGAAATGGTATCACCCTGCCGCACCCCTCTCTTGACATCAACGATCACTTCTTTGTAGAATGGTGAGATCCTGGTAGTGAATCCGCAATAGAGCTCACGGAGGATCCTGATGTATTGGGCTTGAATGCCCTGATTGGCTAGGGCTTCAATGACCGCTTCCGTCTCAACAGAATCAAAGGCCTTCTTTAAATCAATGAACGTTAAGCAGAGCAGCATCTTGAACTCCCGAGAAACCTCAATGAGCTTGGTTATCGTGTGGATATGGTCGATGGTGCTGAATCCTTTGCGGAACCCTGCTTGCTCGCATGGTTGTCCTTCATCTAGTGTTCTGCCAATCCTATTTAGGATGACTCGAGTGAACAACTTGTAGATGACAGACAATAGGCAGATCGGGCGATAGTTGCCAATGTCATGGATGTCTCCCTTCTTGAACAGTAGTACGGTCCTGCTGGTTTTCCATTGGGACGGAACCTTGCATTCAGACAGGTAGCGAGTGAAGAGCCGAGCCAGTGTATTGATGAGTACTGACGGCAGGTTCTTCAGGTGTTCAGGTCTGACCTTGTCTGGGTCGGGTGCTGTTTGTTTCTTTACCGACGAAATGGCGTGTCGGATTTTGGAGGGGAGAACGTTGGGAACAACATACCCATCCTGTGGAATTTGGTATGTTGGCAAGTGGACATGGTTATCGAAGAGATTTGAGTAGAAGTCATGGATAATCTTCTCCATTGCCGTTCTGGAGGATGTGATGGATCCATCAGGACGTCGGAGGGCAGTCATCTTGGTCTTATAGTTGGCGAAGGACAGGCGGGCGTTACGAATACTTTTCCCGGCTTCTGCCGTATCTACCAGTACTTCTGCTCTTCTCTCTTTGAGGTCTTCCTTGATCGCATCTCTGCACTGCTTTGCAAGCTCGGACGTTAGCTTGCGGTTGCCTGAGGCATGCGCCAAACCACGCTGGCGAATTAGCTCAAGAGTTTTCGAAGATAGGCGACTTTTTGTGGCTATCTCTCTCTTGGCATTCCTCGCACATTCGTGGAGGTGCTGAACCAGTTGATCATATTCCTCATCAATGTTGTCAACAATGGCATCTTCCCATGTTGCCGCAATAGTACCAAAGAGTTCCCAGTTGGTGGTCATTCTGGGAGTTCTCTTTTTGAACTTTGCAGCCCTTTCTCCCCGCTCTGTGAAGTAGAATTTTGCACGAAGGAGACGGCTGGACAAATGGAAGTTAGCAAAACACATTTCCAAGTTCAGGAGGATATGAAATGAAAATCTGAGAAACAATGAATGATAAAAGATCTTTTATCTTAAGTTTTTCCTTGTTTCTTTATTTTTCATTAAATCGCTAGAATTTTTAAAGTCATTCATAGCTGAATTTCAGACAAGACATTATGGCGCCACATATCCCACCACCAGTGTCAACGGTCCTCTGCCCGTGTTCCAAGTTTTCCTCCCATATGCCCTTCTCCGCAGCCTGCCCTCCTCACACACACCTTTCTAAGTCTGTTTGGTAAAGTTTGGGTGCTTGGGAGACCATATGGGATGATGGAAATCGAACCCGGGTCAGCAGCGTGCAAGGCAAATGCCCTACCCACTGTACTATCACTTCAGCCCCGGCTCTATCCCCGTCTTCACCCTATCTTATCTCTATCTTAACCCCATCTTTGTACTTGACTTATCTCATCTTCCTCCCACCCACCTCTATTGCTTCTCATCTCTCTCTTCTCTCCCTTTTTTCTCCCTTCTCTCTATACACTGGAGTCAGGTTGATCTGGGTACTCCCCCATCCCTTAAGTTGCATTTCCCCAATCAGCTTTTTAAATAACACATACAAGCGAGAATGAATGATAAAATATTTAAACAGGAAGAAGCAAGGCCTGTTTTCTCCAAAAGATCAGACTCTACAAGCTTTCACTCCCCAAACTCTACAAGTTTTCACTCTCCTCTCTACCTCAACACAGACACGTTTAGTCTTTCTGACAAAGCCTTTTCTGTCCTTGTGAGCTGTGCTCTCCTGTCAGTGTCTGTTGCCCACATTTGGCTCATTAGCAGTCACCAAGATAGAGAACAGTGCAGTTAATTCTAGGTCTGCGAGCAGCAGACTCAGGCCACAGGCCAAGCAGACTCCCGAGGATGTGCTCTGGGTGCCTGGATCTCAACTCTGTCTCAGAGACAGAGTTGAACAATGTGACTCAG
Source organism: Sorex fumeus (assembly GCF_029834395.1). NCBI lineage: Eukaryota > Metazoa > Chordata > Mammalia > Eulipotyphla > Soricidae > Sorex > Sorex fumeus. The sequence continues at coordinate 2,654,106 of NW_026606060.1, read as the reverse complement.
ATATGCATGGCAAGTGGAAGTTTCCTCTTGACTCTTTGGGGTGAACTTAGAGCTTCCAGCTCACCTCAGAAGTGAACTGTGAAGCCTGGACCAAATCAACTAACCCTTTGAGATCTTAATTTTCTCCTGTGTGAAATAGACTTATGGTCATCTTTCTGAATACGTTTTGAGAAATGCCAAATTAAGATGCGGCATTTGGTACTTCTTGAATACCAGAGAGGTGTTTTTATGTATACTAGTGTGATTTCAGGAACGTGAAACCAAAGGACTCTCTGCCTGCCCTCTTTTTTTCTTCTTAAACCCTGAAGAAAGAAATACCTCGGAAAGTAAGCGAGCCTTCATGAGCCTTCACGTCGCACTCAGAGATGTCAGCAGGAGTATGGTGCTCCAAGGAGAGGATGTGCAATGGCATGTTTATAGCAGAGGGGAGAGGGAGAGGGAGAGGGAAAGTAGCAGGGATAGGGAAAGGGTAGAGGAGAGGGAGAAGGAGAGGGAGGAGATGGAGAGTAACAAGGAGAGGGAGAGAGGAGAAGGGAGACAAGTGAGAGCTAGAGTGAGGAAGATTTAGGGAGGGAGGGAGAGACAGAGGGTGTGTGAGATAGGTAGAGGAGGTGAGGAGAGGAGAGAAGAGAGAGAGAGATGACAGAGAGGAGGGGGAGAGAGAGGGAGAGAAAGAGACAGAGAGAGAGAGCCCATATAGTTGTTTCACAGATATGAAGGGGGAGATGAGGCGGAGGGAGACAAGATTCTTAATATAAATGTCACCAGTTTTATAGTTTAGCTGATCCTGCTATTTGAGACTTTTTTCTTGAGAGGTACAGATTAAAATCAATTAAGGAAAAAGAAAGACATCTATATCCCACCCTGCTCTTTGGGAGGCTTGCGGCTACATAAAGAGATGTTTTATTAAATTCTACCAAAACCCCAGGCTCATTGCCATGGAAAAACATTCTTACCACTTAATCTTTGTCAGTGTCTGTTGCCCACATTTTGTTCATTAGCAGTCACCCAGACAGAGAATAGTGTAGTTAATTCTAAGGCATTTCTCACCTGATGGTCTTTCTACTCCTCCAATCCAGAAGTTTCGAACCCAAGCAGGACCTTACAGGTGGGTTACAAGTGGAGACCACTAATCCTTTCCATCCAGCAGGTCAGTGTTTATCAGTTAGGGGCTATAGCTCCCCACCCTGTGGGTCCCCAGGATTTTCCAAGGATGGCACGTATGGCAAGTGAGTAAATGGGAGCTATAACAGGATCTTTGGGGGTAAAGAGTAGAACTGTGGGCACAGGAAGAAATGAGAATGAGAAGGCTGGAGAGCATGGCATGAGGGGCCTACGTGAGACACAGAAAAGAATCATCTTGAGCAATGGTATCCCTGACCAGGAGGAGCAAGTCCGTTACATTTAGGGAGTTGACACATGCCGGGGTTTAGTCTCCTGGGGGAGGGGGAAAGCTGGACCACACCCAGCAATGCTTGGGGCTACTCCTTGCTCTGTGCTCAGGAGAGACACCTGATGGAACATATATGGTGCGAAGGATCAAATCATGGTCTACTGCGAACAAGACTAGTGCCTTAGCCACTGCCCCATCCCTCCTGCCCCTGGAAATCTTCGATCTTCTACATTTTCTACAATATCTAATCAAAGCTTTCTAAATCAATGCAAATACTACCCCCCCCCCATTTTTTTGGCTTTTTGGGTCACACCCCGCGATGCACATGGGTTACTCCTGGCTCTGCGCTCAGGAATTACCCTTGGCGGTGTTCAAGGAACCATATGGGATGCTGGGAATCGAACCTGGGTTGGCCACGTATAAGGCAAACACCCTACTGCTATGCTATTGCTCCAGCCCCTCCCCCCATTCTATTTTTAATGACTTGTTCCCATAGACCACAATTCAAACTCTTCAGCCTAGTGGTTGCAAATAAGTTCTCTATAATCTAGGTCCTTTAGGGGCAACCATCCTGGTCACCTCAAGCTGCCCATGCTTTCTGAAATGTATCATGTTACTCTGAGTGTTTGCACATACTGTTACTAAAAGGGATCTTCCTCCTTGGTTTTGTGAGATGCCCTTCCTTTTAAAATTCCTCTCCTAAGAGCCAGACCATTTTTTCATGCTCCTCTATGCCTTTCTTCTTCCAGAGCATTTGTCCTGCTTTGTACACACCAATTCTATAGCATTTATATTACTGCCATGATTATTTGCTGACTTGTCTCTTTTATTCCATTTTATAAATAGCCCTAAGAAGACAGGGTCTGTATTTCATTCATTCTGTATCTTAAAAATAATTAAAGTAAAATTTTGGGGGGTGGGGGTGCATATTTGATCTATCTACAATAACACAAGAGAAACAGGTTTCAAAATGAAAACTGAATCACAAATGTCTAGTTAGTATTCACTATACTTTATTGGGCACCTATTATGTGGCAAGAACTTATAAGGGTTTGTGTGATTGAGGTTCTTTTGAAAATTTTACTATACATGACAATCTCCAATGTTATAGATGAGAAAAATGAGACTGGGAGACTAGAGATTTTCCCAATTCAAAAATTATTTAGCAGTAGAGATGCTTCTGCTTCAAGGAAAGTCCATCTGTCTCATCTCTCTCTCTCTCCCTTACTCCTTCCCTCCCTCCCTCTCCTGGTGGTGCTCAGGGTTTACTCTTGGGTCTGTGCTCAGTGATTTCTATACCTGGAAATGCTCTGGGGACCATATGTAATGCCTGGGATCAATTCTGGTTTGGTCAAGTACAAGGCAAGTGCCCTACCCACTGTATTCTGGCCCAAGCCCTACCCACTGTATTCTGGCCCAAGGAAAGTATTTCTGACCCCAAAAGCGGATCTTTATCTTTTTTTACCTCCATGACTTTGAAATGAATATTGAGATGTATTATGTAAATACTCCTTAACTGGATATTCCAATACATCTCAACAATTGAGTATATTTGCTTCTAAATATAACATAGCTTTTGCCTGCTTCACCCCTTGTTCTGTGTTTCTAAGAACCAGATAATAGAACTCTGGAATATTTGGATCTGCCTTATTTTGTTGGATCTGCCTCTTTTAAGCCAGAGGGCTGGGTTGAGTCAACTTATTAAGTTGCCCATGTCTTATAATTCTCCTATCAAGAACCAATCATGTAAAAGCTGAGCATGGGATTTTTCAGAAATTGAAGCAAAACAGTGCAAAGTGTACCACAGGTAGAAAGTAATTCGATCTACATTATGAGTACTTGATTACCCAGAGACTGGACAGAAAAGGCTGGATAAATTACCATGAAGGTGAAGATTCCTGCCCCAGGTCACAGTGAAAGTAATAATGATGGAATGGAGTTTAGAGATGAAAGATTCTAATTTTTAGAAAACTAAGTAGATAAGGGACATTAAGGAATCATTCACACACATTCATTCTTTAAACATTTACAGTCTAATAAGCTCCATTTGGTGAAGAAAGGAAGAATTAGGATAGTTTTGGAAGTGTTGGGAGCAACAGACAAAACCAGTGTTAGGTCCCAAAAATAAACACTCCATAGGCTGGTGAGAAAGTTTTTTAAAAGAAAGTCACTTTCCTTGGAGCCACCACAACAATGCCTAGTTCAATATCACTTTTTCTAAGAAGCCTCTTCAATTCTTCAGATATTAACTGCTTTCTCCTTCACACCACATACTGAGGAGATTGGAAGCAACTGCCACATTTGGAAAACAAAATTAATATCCTTAATAAATTAAAATACCCTACCCCCCTTTCCTAAGAAATGAAGACAAATCCCTTTAGCAACTCAATTGTTGAGGAATAAGAAAATGCAGATTTTGAAGATGACAGCACGGGCCATCAGTGTGGGGGACCCTGTGAGAGCATCTGAGGAGTAGGCCATGTCAGGTGAGAGACAAGGGGAGGCTGGTTGAGGCCAAGAAGGGTGTGTTTGGGATCAAGATTCACATGCTGGCAGCAGCTTGAAAATGGGCTCACTCAAGAGCAAGAGTGCTCAAGTTCTCATGTAGTCTGTGGTCTTTAAAGTTAATACCCCTTACCCAGTGACACCAACTCTCAGTGCCTACTCACTGCCAAGCATGGTTCTAAGTACTTTGCCTTTATAACTCATTTAATTCTCTTAATTACCCATGAGGAAGAAAAACCATTCATGTAGAGGAGAAAGACTGAGTCACAGAGCAGATGGAACTGGTCAAATTGGGGAAAGCAGGAGATGATTTGGTAGCTACAGTGCCTGCCTTGCAAACATGAGGCTGGGAGTTTGGGCCTCGGTGTGACTGACATAAGCTACAAACCAGCTCAGCCATTTGTGCCTGGCAGCTCTCCTGCCCATGGTCCCTAGTGCAATAAGAGTCACAATGAAGTTGGGGCGTGTGAGCACCATGGACAGAAATGTAGCCATTCCCTGCGCCCAGTGAGCACTTGGGTGAGTATCATAGCTAGAGCATATGGCAACTCTAACCACTTCATCCACAATTCCCAGCCCTGCAAGCAGCACAGCTAAGTATGTGAGCACCACAAAATGTGTGTGACTCCTTGTCATAATAGTAATAAACACCAACCGAGGGATGGAAGGGAAAAACATCTGGGAAGTAACAGACTAAAGATTTTTTTTTATCATAGAAGTCTATCCTAACTAATATCTTAAGTTATCCTCTTAAGCACAACATATTCCATCTGGCCCCTCAATTCCTCAACATAATATTCTGAGTCAAGTTTTTTTCTCAACCAAGTCAAATCAATATCCCCAACAGTAAATGAACTGGCACAGTCCCATTCATTAGAATGGATGGGGGAGCAGCACTAAGCTAGCTGACAGTTGACTATTGTGACCTTCACTAGAGTTTCAAGTTTTTGAGGATCAAGGGTTCTGCAGACTCTTTGCATAAAGCAGAAGTCATAAGTGCCTATCATTCAATCTCCCCTTTCCCACACAGTTCTGTACAGTTTCCAACTATACTGGGATTTGTCAGAGACAGTACTTTTCTCTGTGCTACCCATCTGGAACATGGGCTTTTTGCTAGAAAATGGTCTCCTGACCTGGACCGTTTCCAGTTCCCCTTTCACTGTAGCAGAGCTGTTGGGAATTCTGGCAATGAAATTGAGTGGAAGAACCATCCAGCCAGGGACTTTGTGGAAAGAAAAAATACATTATTGTCACCATCAGCCACTGTGATTTAGGGAGGTTGCTTGCTACAGCAGTGAGCCTACCCTTTTAATACACAGTGCTTTTCTTAAATAAATTATGGTTCAAAAATTGGAGTCCTGAGCTTGTTTAACTTAAAGCGCATGACCATGTAACTTGACTGGAAGCAGACCCCTCTGGGGACTAGTTTTTGTTCTGATTAGTTCTTTTGTCACCATCTTGTCCCCATCCAATCATTAAGACACATGGGAAGCCATGTTATAAATGTCCAGAGAATGGCAGTCCCAGAACACTTCTCTGATAAAGGGCCATTGTATAACCATCATTATTTTATTCCTTCTCTGTATCAGTTCTTCCTCCTGTTCCTTTTGGCTGGCCCTGTGAGAAAACAAGCAAAGGAAATTTTTGTTTTAATCCACTGTCCATTCTTCTCCCCAGGTGCTTTTGCTCTTAAAATGCCTTTGGTCTTTGAATTCAAACTGATCCTGGTTTTTGCTGAAAGAATAATCATCTTCTTGCAGCCCAGCTGGTCACTTCATTTCTCTGGCCAGGCGGGAAAAGTATTATTATTAGACAATTTCTCTTCTCTCGGAGGGGAGAGAGCAGTGATTTGTTCCTCTGTTCAGGTCTCAAAAGAGGTGAAAAATACACTTTTTCCTGGTGGCTTTTGTGTCTGAACAACCGGTCCGATGGAAGGAAAACCTTGGCTTCCCGCGATGGCAGGAGTATTGATTGAGATCATGTGTGATGTGGCTCTATGACAGCTTTGCAGCTGGCTCTATCCACGCTCCTCAGCAAGCATCCATCATGCACTCTCACAGGAGGCTCCCAGAGCTGGACCAAGTTTCCACTGGCACTGGAAGATCTCCACATTCTTTATGAACTCCTGTTGAGCTGTTTCTACAGTGTTTGGTTTCGTTTGTTCCTTCGCAATTATTCCTCACACCTGAACTTTAAATTGTCTTTGCAAAATGGATCACCACATGGGTGTTTCCCAAACCTCTTGGTGAGACAAATGGAGCAGGTGGTGTGTGCCACAAATTTATAAAAGAAGAAACTGAGGCAAGATTAAATAACTTATGCAAGGTAATAGTTTATAAGTAATAGAGTAGCAACGCATGTCTATGTACATTATTTCATAATGGCAATTCTCATGAAGAGCCAAATCATGCTTTTGTTTAATGTTTCAAAAGTAGATCAAACGCAGAACAATTTCAGCAATGAAATTAATAATTTAAATATGGTATTATAATCTGAGCAGTAATGTGAATGATAGCATCACTATGCAAATAAATGAGAAAGGATAACATTCTAATGGAAGAACTTCAGTTATTAAATATAGAAGAAATGACGGACATAGAAATCCTCTTTAGAATATTAGTATAAGGAAGCTTTAATGGTGAATGCTAAGTAACATGAAAGCAAAGCTTTAAAATTGCATATTCGTATAGATTAAAAGTATCTCTACCGAGGTACAGCCCGCCCCCAAGGGCCTTGGTTCCTCTCTGGGCACGCGCAGCTAGAAACAGCCCCGAGACAGCCGGTTTTCACCCCCTGATCCGCGTGGGACGGGCACAGAGGCCCAGCTCTGGGCAACAAAGCTGAACGGCTCCAATTCCAACAGGTACAGCCCGCCCCCAAGGGCCTTGGTTCCTCTCTGGGCACGCGCAGCTAGAAACAGCCCCGAGACAGCCGGTTTTCACCCCCTGATCCGCGTGGGACGGGCACAGAGGCCCAGCTCTGGGCAACAAAGCTGAACGGCTCCAATTCCAACAGGTACAGCCCGCCCCCAAGGGCCTTGGTTCCTCTCTGGGCACGCGCAGCTAGAAACAGCCCCGAGACAGCCGGTTTTCACCCCCTGATCCGCGTGGGACGGGCACAGAGGCCCAGCTCTGGGCAACAAAGCTGAACGGCTCCAATTCCAACAGGTACAGCCCGCCCCCAAGGGCCTTGGTTCCTCTCTGGGCACGCGCAGCTAGAAACAGCCCCGAGACAGCCGGTTTTCAACCCCTGATCCGCGTGGGACGGGCACAGAGGCCCAGCTCTGGGCAACAAAGCTGAACGGCTCCAATTCCAAACAGGAGACATTCCCAACTCCTCGCCCAGTGCCAGGGACTCTTTCCGGAGCCGCGGCCGCTAACGCGGCCGCGAAATATTTTCCCACTACATATGCCATAGGAACCATAAGCTAACTTCTTAGATGGAAACTTCTCTATTTTAGCTCAGCCACTAGAAATACAGTTGCCAATAACTCATAAGCCTATCTTAACTCACACTGCATATCAAGCAGAATAGTAACACTGAACGTGAAGGACTAAACCACACCTCTCACAATGGTAAAGCAACGCAAAAGCCCACCAAACTTTCATATTGAAGAGTCTAGCCCAGATGACACCAACAGTACTGTAGTGTTAGACAACCTCTCTGACAAGGAATTCAGAAGGGAGCTACTTAGGATGCTTAGGGAATTAAAAGAAACAATGGAAACCAATGCCAATAGAAGACAAGAGGATCTGAAGGCAGAAATGAGGAAAATGCAATCAGAAATGTCAGACCTGAAAAATCTCGTAGGCGAATTGAAAAGCTCAGTGGAAGGCCTCAGCAGCAGAGTAACAGCGGCTGAGAACAGAATCAGTGAGCTCGAAGATGAAGTTCAGAGACTCTCCCGAAAAGAGCAGAAAATGGAAAAGAGACTCACAATTCGGGAACAGATGGCAAGAGAAGATCGTGATGAAGCCAAGAGGGGTAACATAAGAATTATTGGAGTCCCAGAGGGACAGGAAGAAAACCGCGATGAAGAAGAAACTGTCAGAGACATCATTGCTACAACATTTCCAGAGCTGAAGAAAACTTGTGACCACATTCAGGAGGCCCGAAGGGTACCAGCTAGAAGAAATCCGAATAAAAATACCCCAAGACACATTCTGATCAAAATGACCAAAACCTTAGACAGAGACAAAATTCTGAAAGCAGCAAGATCGAAGAAAGAAATCTCTTACAAAGGAGCATCCTTAAAATTCACAGCTGATTTTTCTGATGAAACCCTCATGGCCCGAAAACAGTGGTGGGACATAGTAAAAAAACTCAATGAAATAAATGCCTCCCCCAAAATACTTTTCCCAGCAAGACTCTCATTCATAATAGAAGGAACAACACACAGTTTCACAGACAAACAACAGCTCAGGAACTTCATAGACTCAAAACCATGGTTACAAGAACAACTAAATGGGCTACTTTAAGGCAAGAAAGGCCCCTCAAATACACCCAATTTTAACATAACAATGGGACAAAATCCCATAACAATAATCTCTCTCAATGTCAATGGGCTAAAGGCACCAATTAAAAGACATAGAGTGGCAGGATGGATTAGAAAATTGAACCCAACATTCTGCTGCCTGCAAGAAACGCATCTCAATAGTCAAAGCAAACACAGACTCAGAGTCAAAGGCTGGAAAACAATCCTACAGGCAAACAGCTCCCATAAAAAAGCTGGGGTAGCCATCCTTATATCAGACCACATTGATTTCAGAGTGAGGAAGGTCATAAGAGACAGTGAAGGCCATTACTTATTGATCAGAGGATCTGTACAACAGGAAGAACTTACAATAATAAATGTATATGCACCTAATGAGAGACCAGCAAAGTACTTAAAACAACTACTCATAGATTTGATAAAAGACATCAATAGCAACACAATACTAGTGGGAGACTTCAACACTGCTTTGTCACCTCTTGATAGATCAACCAGACTCAAGCTTAGCAAGGACATACTTCATTTGAGGGAAACAATGGAAGAAAGGGACTTAGTAGATATATACAGGACACTTCATCCACAAAAAGCTGAATACACATTCTTCTCAAGCGTCCATGGAACATTCTCCAAGATAGACCACATGCTGAGCCACAAAACATGCCTCCATAAAATTAAGAAGGTAGAGATTGTATCAACAATCTTCTCAGACCATAATGCGCTGAAATTAGAAGTAAATCACACACAAAAACAGAAAACTAAATCAAACACCTGGAAATTAAACAGTGCACTATTGAACAACGAGTGGATTAGACATGAAATCAAAGAGGAAATCAAAAGATTCCTAGAAACGAATGAAAATGAGAACACGAGTTACCAAAACTTATGGGACACAGCAAAGGCTGTGTTAAGAGGAAAGTTTATAGCTCTACAAGCATTCCTCAGGAAGGAGGAGCGAGCACACATAAGTAACCTAACCTCACAGCTTAAGAGCTTGGAGAAGGACCAAAAAAAGGAGCACAACCCGAACAGGAGAAAGGAAATAATAAAACTCAGAGCAGAGATTAACGAGATGGAAACCCAAAAAACAATCCGAAAGATCAATGAAACCAAGAGCTGGTTCTTTGAGAAAATTAACAAGATCGATAAGCCTCTAGCAAAACTCACAAAGAAAGGGAGAGAGAAAACCCTAATAAACCGAATCAGAAATGAAAAGGGGGTCATTACAACAGAAACCACAGAAATTCAGAGGATCCTCAGGGAGTACTTTGAGAAGCTTTATGCCACGGAACATCAAAACCTCGAGGAAATGGATAAATTCCTAGACTCCTACAGACTCCCAAGGCTGAACCAAGAAGACCTGGAATACCTGAACAGACCTATCACCATCAAGGAAATTGAAATGGTAATAAAAAGTCTCCCCAAGCACAAAAGTCCTGGCCCGGATGGATTCACTAGTGAATTCTTCCAAATCTTTAAAGAGGACTTACTCCCAATGCTCTTTAAGCTTTTCCACGAAATTGAAATATCAAAAACACTTCCAAACAGTTTCTACGAAGCAAATATCACACTGATACCAAAAACAGACAGAGATACCACAAAGAAAGAGAATTACAGGCCGATATCCCTGATGAACACAGATGCAAAGATCCTCAACAAACTACTAGCAAATAGAATCCAACTACTCATCAAAAAGATCATACACCATGACCAAGTAGGATTCATCCCAGGGATGCAAGGATGGTTCAACATTCGGAAATCAATCAACATAATCCACCATATCAACAAAAGAAAAGATAAAAAGCATATGATCATATCAATAGATGCAGAGAAAGCATTTGATAAGATCCAGCACCCCTTTATGATGAAAACCCTAGCCAAAATGGGTATAGAGGGGACCTTCCTCAACATAATTAAAGCCATCTACCACAAGCCTACAGCAAGCATCATCCTCAATGGGGAAAAACTGAGAGCCTTCCCTCTAAGATCAGGGACGAGACAGGGATGCCCACTCTCTCCACTGCTGTTCAATATAGTACTGGAAGTACTTGCAATAGCGATTAGGCAGGAAAAAGATATTAAGGGCATTCAGGTAGGAAAGGAAGAAATCAAGCTCTCACTATTCGCAGATGATATGATACTCTACTTAGAGAACCCAATAACTTCCACCAAAAAACTCTTAGAAACAATAGACTCGTATAGTAAAGTTGCAGGTTATAAAATCAATACCCAAAAGTCCATAGCTTTCCTATACGCAAACAGTGAGAGAGAAGACAGCAACATGAAAAAAACAATCCCATTCACAATTGTGCCCCAGAAAATCAAGTACCTAGGAATCAGCTTAACTAAGGAAGTAAAGGACCTGTACAAAGAAAACTACAAAACGCTACTTCAGGAAATAAAAGAGGACATGAGGAAATGGAAAGATATCCCCTGCTCATGGGTCGGGAGACTTAACATTGTCAAAATGGCAATACTACCGAAAGCATTGTATAAATTCAATGCAATCCCTATAAGGATACCCATGACATTCTTCAAAGAAATGGAGCAAACACTCTTGAAATTTATATAGAACAATAAGCCCCCACGAATAGCTAAAGCAATTCTTGGGAAAAAGAAAATGGGAGGAATCAACCTCCCGAACTTCAAACTGTACTACAAAGCAGTAATAATTAAAACAGCATGGTACTGGAACAAAGGCAGAACTGCAGACCAATGGAACAGGGTTGAATACACTGACATCTCTCCTCAATCATATGCTCATCTAATCTTTGATAAAGGTGCAAGTAATGTGAAGTGGAGTAAGGAAAGCCTCTTTAATAAATTGTGTTGGCATCACTGGACGGCTACATGCAAAAAAATAGGCTCAGAACTCTGCCTAACACCATGTACAAAAGTAAGATCAAAATGGATTAAAGACCTCAACATCAGACCAGAAACCATAAGGTACATTGAAGATAAAGTTGGCAAAACCCTCCATGACATTGAAGCTAATGGTATCTTCAAAGATGCCACGCCACTGGCCGAGCAAGTGAAAACAGAGATAGATAAATGGGACTATCTTAAACTAAGAAGCTTCTGCACCTCCAAAGAAACAGTGACCAAAATACAAAGACAGTCTACAGAATGGGAAAGGATATTCACCGAATACACATCTGACAAGGGGTTGATATCCAGGATATACAAAATACTGGTTAAACTCCACAAGAAGAAAACATCCAACCCCATCCAAAAATGGGGCAATGAAATGAACAGAAACTTTCTCAAAGAAGAAATCCGAATGGCAAAAAAGCACATGAGAAAATGCTCTACATCATTAATCATCAGGGAGATGCAGATCAAAACCACAATGAGATACCATCTCACACCTCAGAGACTGGCCCACATTCAAAAGAACAAAAGCAACCGATGCTGGCGTGGATGTGGCGAGAAAGGGACACTCCTTCACTGTTGGTGGGAATGTCCACTGGTTCAGCCCTTCTGGAAAACAGTATGGACGATTCTCAAAAAATTAGAAATTGAGCTCCCATTTGACCCAGCAATACCACTCCTGGGAATATATCCCAGAGAGGCAAAAATGTATAGTCGAAGTGACATCTGCACTTGTTTGTTCATTGCAGCCCTCTTTACAATAGCCAGAAACTGGAAGAAACCTGAATGCCCAAGAACAGATGACTGGTTAAAGAAACTTTGGTACATCTACACAATGGAGTACTATGTAGCTCTTAGAAAAGATGAAGTCATGAAATTTACATACAAGTGGTACAATATGGAAAGTATCATGCTAAGCGAAATGAGTCAGAAAGAGAGGGATAGACATAGAAAGATTGCATTCATCTGGGGGATATAAAGTAACAAAGTATGAGATTAATACCCAAGAATAGCTGAGATCAGCACCAGGAGGATTACTCCATAACTTAGAGGCCAGCCGGGTATCCTAGAGGAAAGGGCTATTCAGATAGAGAAGGGAGCACCAAATAAAGGATGTTTGGAGGATCCTCCCAGGAGGGGAGATGCATGTCGAAAGTAGACTATGGACTGAACATGTTTGCCACTCAATGCCTCTTTTGCAGACCACAACACCCAAAAGGAGAGAGAGAACACAGGGGATTGCCCTGCCACAGAGACGGGGGGATGGGGGGATGGGGGTGGGAGGGATATTATCCATGGTGGTGGAAAATGGGCACTGGTGGAGGGATGGGTATCTGATCATTGTATAATTGAAACCAAAGCACAAAAAATTGTAAATCTACAACTTTAAAAAAAATAAAATAGAATAAAGGGAAAAAAAAAAAGTATCTCTACCAAGCTAAAAACAAAACAAAATAAAAAAAAAAACAAAAGTAGCTAAGAGAAAGCATCCATTTTAATTAACTTTTCATTCACACAATTAAAAAAAACACCAAAGTGCTTTTGCATAATGTATGTACATTGTATTGAAAAGGTGGATTTTGGTAAGAGAAATGTCATTTTCTTCTAATAATATACATATTGAAAGGAGCAGATAACTAGCATAACTAGTATAAATAGTATAATTTGTGTTGTGTTGCATACACCAACCAAGGTTTGATTTCTAGAATCACATATGATCCCTGAACACTACCAGAAATGGTCTCTGGAATTATCCCTCAGCTGGCTGTGACTCCAAACCAATTCAATACAATAAAATTTTATTAGTCAAAAATAAATAGAAAAAACAGAAAAATATTTATGGATAAAGTCATTATGCCTGGTATTTTTCTTTAAGATAATTCAGTAGAGGAGTTTGGGCTGAAAAGATTGCAGCCTTTGAGGAAATCATATTGCTTTATCTAATAATTACTGACACTGGGTCTTCAGTACAATGGCATAAGAATTTCTTTTGCACATTTTTGAATAGTTAGCACAATTTCATCCAGTTAACCCTGTAGAGGTGCAGTGATGTGTGGAGACACACTCTGTCTTTGGAATCCTCAAGTTACTCAGTGCACTTTCTGCAAGAAAGGCCAGGTAGCAGAATCCAGTGCTGACTGTAACTGTCCTTTATTTCAGCTAGAGACTTCTCCATACTTCATTAAAAATAAAGGGGGGGGGGAGCCTTGTTTGGCCCATACACACTTGGGCCCATACACATTTATTTTGTTTTGTTTGGGGGCCACACCTGGTGGTGTTCTGGGCTTACTCCTGAATCTGCATTCAGGGATCACTCCTGGCAAGGCTAGCAGGTTCATAGAGGGTGCTGTGGATTGAATCCCGGTCAGCTGCATATGAAGCCAGCACCCTACCCACTGTCCAATTGCTCCAGTCCCATGAACTATTCACTGTTGTTGTGGTAAATACTTAAGTCCCCGTCCCCGCAAGTTGTACCAACGTACGCGATAAGCCGGTCCTGGTTTTCATGGAAAGATATATTGCAAAACAGCCTGTTTGGGATTCAGCTATGAAGAATCATTTTTCTTGAGACAATTCCCAGCTGCTCTGATGGGAGAAAGCAAAAGAAAGATGCAGAGGTGGCAAAGGAAAGAGAAGTGGTGAACTTTTTTTTGCCTGCCTAAGCGCAAAAAGCAGAGAGACAAGCCGGAGCCCTGGGAGCTACATCCTAAGAGCTGAGAGGTAAACTGTGCAAAAGGTGCCCTCGCCCACCCTTCCCCTCCTCACCAGTGACCCAGAGGGAATGCCATCACCCCCAGAATCTGACAGCTCCCTGAGCCTGACAGGGCTAAGCCATTTTAACATTGCTTATCCCATGGCAAGCACAGGCTGGAGTTCTCTGTGCAGACGCCTTGTGCAGCTCAGTGTGAGTCTGTCAGGCCCTGGGGGGAGAGGCTGAAGCCATGAGAAGTCTATTCCCAGCTCCCATGCATTCCTGTCTCCTCAGCAGCGAATTCAAAAGGATGATTATTTATGAAAACAGTTCATCCAACAGCAGCCCCACCTTATGTTCTGGGAAGCTGAGGCTTTACACAGACCGGCAGAGAGCTGATGTTAGCTCAGCAGGTTAGGAAATAAGATTTAAATCAAAATCCACTGAAGCCTTTTTGTGTGTGCCTTTTGTATTTTTTTCCAAACGCATCTTTGCCCCTTTTATTCAGGGGCAAGTAAATTGGGTCTGTGAGAACACGAGTGTCTGTTTCTACCCCATCTCAGTTTTAATCAATCTTAATAGTTCTATTAGAGATATGGCTCCAGCTTCATGTTTTTTTTTTAATTGAATCGCAGTGAGATACAGTCACAGACTTACAAACTTTTGCGATTACATTTCAGTCATACAATGATCGAGTACCCATCCCTCCACCAAGTGCCCATTATCCACCACCAATGTTCCCAGAGTCCCTCCCACCCCCCACCTCACCCCCTGCCTCAGACATATGCCCTCAAACTCTCTCTCTCCTTCTGCATGTTATGGTTTGCAATACAGGTACTAAGAGGCCATCATGTTTGGTCCATAGTCTACTTTCAGCATACATCTCCCACCCGAGCAAGCCCTCCAACCATCATTTACTTAGTGGTCCCTTCTCTATCCCAGTTGCCTTTTCCCCTAGCATGTGAGACCTGCATGCTAAGTGAAACGAGTCAGAAAGAGAGGGACAGACATCGATTGACTGCACTCATTTGTGGAATATAAAGTAACATAATAGGAGACTGACACCAAGGACAGTAGAGACAATTGCCAGGAGGACTGCACCATGGCTTGGCAGCTTCCTGTTTTTAGAAGGACATTTTATGGGCCGTGGTTTCCAAGATAGAACTCTGCCGAACAGAACCCCTGACCCACACGCTGAGAGAAACCTTGTTTCTGAAGGAAGTGAGGTCGGATACCAGAGGGGGAAACACTGATGCATCAAAAAGTGCTTTCAACTTTTCAGGTGGTTAGTCACCTCCTGGAATCCTCCAGTGCCCTGCCAGATGTTTTAACTGAGCCTTACTCCTCCCATTCCGAAGATGGAATGAACAAGACTTTGAGAGGAGGCTGGCTGGATTCTCTCCAGCCCCAGGTCCCTCAAGCCCGTCCTATTATTCCTATCAGCAGGACAGTTATGTTCTCATGCCTCGCACTGCGGGCTTGCTGTCCAAGCAAATCCATCTTTCTACTTCTCTCCTTGGTTACCAGTGGCTGACACAGACACTACTGTGCAAATGAATAACTTTGGAAGCCCAGAATCATCAGATCTCCAGTCCAACCGCCTGCTTGTGGACACTCTGCTGAGTCTCACCTCACAGGGCTGAGTGTTATCTAAATGCTAAACTTGTAGCTGGACAGCAATCGATTCTGCATCCTGAGGGGTCTCTGTGGACTGACCCATTCAAGCTGAACCAAGACAATCGTATGCTCTTGATGCATTACTTGAACATAATATGTCAGAATTGGTCTGCTTTATTTTCCTTGGTTTACAAACCAGAGTCTTGCCTTTGGAAAGGCATTTTTGAGAAAAAGATAATGGACAAGAAGCCTTGTGTATAGTCCCAAGTTCAAACTTTGGCTCACATACTTAACAGCTGTGTGGCCTTGGGTTTGTTACTGTTTGAGTCTCTGCTGCTAAACTTATTAAAAATAAAAAAGGAGAGTAAGAAGCCTCGTAGGATTACTGTGAGAACCCTACTGAGAAGGAACAAGATGTAAGCATAATATAGATAACAACAATCAGAATCCTTTTGTATTATTTTCATTTTTAATTTCTTAATTATTTTAAAAATATTGAAATGCAATGAAATACATAGTTGCAAACTTGTTCATGATTGGGTCTCAGTTATTTAATGCTCCAACACCTGTCTGTCACTAGTGTACATTTCCTACCACCAATATCCATAGTTTCCCTCTTGCTCATCCTGCCCGACCTTCCCACTACCTGCCTCTGTGGCAGGCACTTCTCTTTCTCTTTCTGCCCCTCTCTCCTCTCCTCCCCCCTCTCTTCTCTTTTGGGAGTTATGGTTTTCAGTACAGATACTGAAAGGTTATCAGGTATACTCCTATATCTCTTTACCCACTTCAACACTCAGTGCCTGTAAAATTGGGATAGCTTCACTCTCCTTGTCTCAGGGAGGTGATGCACTCAAATTCAGGAATTGTTACCAAGGGCATGTTGAAAACAAGTCAGCCTAAATATTGCTGCAAGGATCATACTGGTCGTTCATTACATATGGTGACAATAAGGCCACACAGGGAATATGATCTTTGAAAGGTGAGAATATTGAAGATATAGAAAAAGTATCACTATCTAGTGCTAAAATACAAAGAAATAGAACATGGCGTAGTCATGTGGATCAAGCTTGCTTCTCATCCCTGCTTGTCCACTCTAAGGCTAAGGGAAGGGTCAATAGAATCTATAGTAGGGAATAGCATCTCAAGAAGTGGCTCCCTCAACCCCTAAAGTGGTGAGTGCAGAGTAGATAACTTACAGGGAGGTAGAAAGACTTGGCCACAGCACCATCCTTCAAGCCTAACCAGAATACACAGAGGGAAAAGGTAGTGGGAGAATTTAACAGCAGGATATATCTGCTCAATACTTTCTACATAACAATCCCTGTAATACGTTTTATTTCACATCAGGTTGAAAGAGGTGAATGATTTCTTTCACTTAACATGTATTTCTTGAGCATCTCCTGTGTCCCAGTAATTAGTCTAACTTTGTGGAAAGAGAGATACAGGATTGACATGGCCCTGATTTGTAGGACCTGAGCAGCTAGTGGAGTGACAATTAGCAAAGGTGTGTCATTGAAGGTGAAGGGGAGGCCTCCCCAAATGTCAAGAGCAGTATTTTCTAAGACATGGCACATTGGAATATTGAGGTAAGGTCCACTGAGACCCTCTACAGTAGAGTACGCAATTAAGGGTGATCTCCAGACAAAGCTCTATTATTGAAGGAACCTATCTTTATGGCAGGAGAAAAAGTTTATTCATAGAACAGAACGGTTTGTGAGTCACCTGTCATTGTCACATAAGATACCCCTCCTTTCTTCTAACTCTCACGACCCTATGAAATTCACTTCAAGAGATTATTTTATGAAAGTAGGAAGTGGCATTTGCAACTAGTAACTTAGCGAATATGTCCTAGCTCTGGGTTAAGAACAGGTTATAGCTATATAAAAAGAAAGATATATACAGGATTCACATGACTTTCACATTTAGAAATGTCTAGGTATATTTAATAATGAGAAGATGTGTTATGTAGGTTCATGGCTGGGTGGGAGAGGTGCCCCTAGGAACATGACTTATTTTAGGGATACCTGGGAACAAAATGGGGCCCCTTCCAAATCTGGGAACTGTGCATAAAGGCTGTGCAGTGGAGGGCCTATGTGCAAGTTGAAAGAGTTGCTTCCATGAAGGGGGGAAAGTGGGCAGGAAAACGATAAAGAAGATTTAAGCAGGCTTAAGTCTTGGAATGTTGGAGACAGACTGCGGTAAAGGAAGCTTTGCTGAATGGCAGCAGAGTGACAGAAGTAGGGAAGGTGACCCAACTCTTCAGCCCAGCTACTGAGCTAATTTTCCAGGGGAATGAAGCACAGTTGAGAGAGTTGCCGACCCTGGCCCCACAGTACTCACCCCAGCATCAGTGGGACTTGATTTGACATTGATGAGGTGGTCCTGAGTAAAACAGGACCACTTTTGGGCAAATGAGATTCAGGCCCAGGAAATGCCAGAGTAACTCAGGGATTCATTTAAGGGTGAAATGAAAACCGACATTATTGGAGAATGATAGGAGCAAGGGAGTGGCTAGGAAGCTAGAGCTTTTATAATTCACTGTAAGAACATGATTTACATCTAATATATTGGTGGACTTTGAAAAAGTTTAGGTTAGGATATTGGGAAGTATTTCATAAGCAAATGACCTTAAGTTTGGCCATATATTCAGTCAAGAAGTTTTTCCCCCATTTTGCCAATCACCTTCAATTCTCTAGAAAATTCCATGCAGACATCCTAAATTAATTTCCTTTACTTTCTTTTGAAATGTGTCAATTCTCTCTGCATGCGCCCACGCAGTTCCCACCTTTCCTCTGAACAGGTGGGTTCGTCTTTGCACCACCTGTCCCATCCTATCCCGCACTTCCAATCGCCTGCCACCCAGACAGCTCCATGAGGGTATCTGCTGGAGTTCTGCTGTGGACATGCCCACCAAAACCCCCCTTTCCTCTGCACAGGCCCTTGGGCCCGGGTCTGTAGACTAGCATCTGGACTGGTGAGGGGTGTGGCCTCCACTGAAGGGGTCGTGGCCTTCTCAAAAGTGGGCTGGTTTTCTGTGGCCAGAGCCACTAACATCACTGCAGTTATATTTCCCACTACCAGCACGCTTGACTCACAACCCAACCTTTATAAACTAACTCTGCAGAAAAAGTCCTCACCACCTCAAAGACAATACGACAACAATCCACCAGCCTACTCCAATTCCAACAAAAGACCAAAGTACGCAAGAAGCTGTTCAAGCCCAATATAAAAGAGCACCTCCTCCAATGCTTCACTAGATGCCTGTCATAAGCCACAGAATAATGTCTGAGAGGAAGGACATACTCTAGAAGGGGAGAAGGGTGACAACCACTGACTGACCTTATTCAGAATCCTTTCCCAAAATAAGTGCTAGTGAACTTGAAGGTTTTACCTCTATACAACCACAGCACCATGAAGAAAGGGCACAAATCTCCACTACAATGAGAGGACAAAGAAAAGAGTCCTGAATCCTCGACAGGGGATCTCTCCACAAATAAGATCTCTCCAATAAAGAATTCCGAGATGAAATACTGAAGATGTTCAAGGAACTCAAAGAATCAATGGAGCAGACATCCAGAAAATTAAAGGAAGAAATGAAAGAAAAAGTGGAACGGATAGTTGAGAAAATACAGGAAGAAATGAGAGCAGAAATAAGAAAACTACAAAAGAAGTGTCACAAATAAAGAATTTGGTAGATGAAATTAAAAAATCAAAAGGTGCCCTCAGCAATAGAATGACTACAGTTAAAGACAGAATTAGTGAGCTTGAAGAGGAGCAACAAAAATCATACAGGCAACAACAAACAATGTGAAAAGACCACAAAATATTTCTAAGGTGAATCAGAGAACTAGGGGATGACTCCAAGAGGAACAACATTAGAATCATCGGAGTAACAGATGACAGGGAGGCAACCCCAATGAAAAAGATAGAGTCAAAGAAATCATTGCTGAAAAGTTCCCAGAGTTAAAGAATGCAGACATACAGATCCAAGGAACCAGAAAGGTGCCAGCAAAAAGAGACCCTAGTAAAAACACTCCAAGAAATATCATAATCAGAATGATGGATGCTGTGGATAGAGACACAATACTGCAAGTAGCAAGGTCAAAGAAGGAAATCACATATGAAGGAGAACCCCTTAGATTTACAGCAGACCTATCAGAGGAAACCCTCCAAGCCTGAAGACAATGGTGGGATATAGTGAAAAAACTCAATGAAATGAACCCCTCACCAAGAATACTTTATCCAGCTAAAATCTCACTAAAACTCGATGGAATTATACACCATTTTATAGATAAACAACAGTCAAGAAATTCACAGACTCAAAACCAAACCTAAAAGAAGGACTAAAAAGGCTCCTGTAATTCACGTAGGAAAACACCCATAGGCATAACAAACCCTTACAGAAAGATGGCACAAAACTGCATGAAAATAATTTCTCTCAATGTCAATGGTCTAAATGCAGCAATCAAGAGACACAGAGTGCCAAAGTGGATCCAGAAACTAAAAAAACATTCTGCTACCTACAAAAAACTCATCTTAACTGTTAGAGCAAAAACAGACTCAAAGTTATAGGACAATCCTGCAAGCAAAAAGCTCCTTCAAAATGGATGGGGTATGTGACCCTAAAGCCAAAAAACTAAATTTAAAAAACAAAAACAAACAAACAAACAAAAAGCTGGAGTGGCCATACTAGTTTTCGACAACATAGATTTCAGGTTGAAAAAGATTAGAAGGGACAGAAAATGCCGTTTTCTTTTTATCAAAGGATATGTACAACAGGAAGAAATCACACTCTTAAATGTATATGCACATAATGAGGGATCAGCTAAATGCTTATAAAAACTGCTAACAGATTTTAAGGAGGACATTGCCAGCAATACAATAGTAGTCGGAGACTTCAATATCACCTTATCACCTCTGGCTAGATTAACAAGAACAAAACTCAGCAAGGAAACACTGACTTTGAAGGAAGAAATAGAAGAGAGAGGACTAACAGACCTATACATGGCTTTATACCCCAAAAAGAAAGAATACACATTATTTTCCAGTGCACATGGAACATTTTCTAAAATAGACCACATGCTGGGTGACAAAACATACTTCAATAGAATCAGGAAGATAGAAATTGTATCAACTATCTTTTCAGACCATCATGCACTGAAGATAGAAGTGAATCACACAATGACATGGAGAAATAAATCAACCATCTGGAAATAAAAAAAACTCAATGTTGAACAACGAGTGGGTCAGGACAGAAATCAAGAAAGAAATTAAAAGATACCTGGAAATGAATGAGAATGAAGACACAGGCTACCAGAACCTATGAGATGCAGCTAAAGCCACGTTAAGGGGAAAATTCATAACTTTGCAAGCATTGCTCAAGAAGGCAGAAAGAGCCTACATAGATAACTTGACTTCACAGTTCAAGATCTTAGAAAAAGACCAATAGGAGGAACCCAAACATAGCCGAAGGAAATAAATAATACAAATTAGAGAGGAAATTAAAAACATGGTAGCCAAAAACAATCCGAAAGGTCAATGAATCCAAGAGCTGGTTCTTTGAGAAAATAAACAAGATTGATAACCACTAGCAAGACTCACAAAGAAAGGAGAGAGAGAAAACCCTAATAACCTGAATCAGAAATGAAAAGGGGGTCATCATAACAGAAACCAATGACATTCAAAAGATTATCAGAGACTACTTTGAGAGTCTGTATGACACAAAAAAAGAGAACATAGAAGCAATGGGTAAATTGCTGGATTCCTACAATCTCCTAAGATTGAGCCAAGAAGACTTGGAATACCTGAATAGACCCATTAGTATCAAGGACATTGAAGCAATAATCAAAAGTCTTCCCAAAATCAAAAGCCCAGTCCCAGATGGATTTACTAGCAAATTCTTCCAAACATTCAAAGAAGGCCTGTTGGCAGTTCTCAAGCTTTTCCAGGAAATTGGAAAAAAAAAACCAGAAACTCTCCCAAACAGTTTCTATGAGGCACATATTTCCCTAATACCAAAAGCAAAGAAAGACACCACTAACAAAGAAAATTACAGGCCAATATCTCTATTGAACACAGATATGAACATCCTCAACAAAATATTAGCAAATAGAATCCAAACTCCAAAAAGATTCCACCACAACCAAGTGGGATTCATCCCGGGGGTGCAAGAATGGTTTAACATTCGGAATTCCATCAACATAATTCATCATATCAACAAAAGAAAAGATAAAACCATAGGAGGATCATCTCAATCGATGCAGAGAAAGCATTTGACAAGATCCAACACCTGTTTATGATGAAAACTCTCACCAAAATGGGCTTAGAATGAATTTTCCTCAAAATAGTCAAAGCTATCTACAACAAACCTACAGCAAGCATTATCCTCAATGGGGAAAAACTAAGGGCCTTACCTCTAAGATCAGGGACAAGACAAGGATGCCCACTCTTGTCACTTCTTTTCAATATAGTACTGGAAGTACTTGCAATAGCAGTTAGGCAAGAAAAAGATATTAAGGGCACTCAGATAGGAAAGGAAGGAATCAAGCTCTCACTATTTTCAGATGATACAATACTGTATCTAAAGAATCCTAAATCCTCTACCAAGAAACTACTAGAAACAATAGACTTATGCAGTAAATTCACAGGCTATAAAATCAATACCCCAATATTCATGGCCTTCCTATACACAAATATTGAGACAGAGGAAACATACATGAAAAAAGCAATCCCGTTCAAAATCTTGCCCCAGAAAATCAAGTACTTCAGAATCAGCCTAAGTAGGTAAAGGACCTCTACAAAGAAAACTACAAAATGCTACTTCATGAAACAAAAGAGGATATGAGGAAATGGAAACATATCTCCTGCTCATGGATAGGAAGAATTAACATTGTGAAAATGGCAATACTCCCCAAGGCACTGTACAGATTCAGTATGATTCCTATAAGGATACCCATGAGATTCTTCCAAGAAATGAATCAAGCACTCCTAAAATTCATTTGGAACAACAAACGCTCATGTAGAGTAAAGCGATTCTTGGCAAAAAGACGATGGGAGGCATTACCCTCCTCAACCTCAAACTCTACTACAAAGCAGTAACAATTAAAACAGCATGGTACAGGAACAAAGGCAGGGCCGCAGACCAATGGAACAGGGTGGAATATCCCTACTCACAACCCCAAGTGTATGAAAATCTAATTTTTGATAAGGGAGCAATAAATGTGAAGTAGAGCAAGAAAAGTCTCTTTAGCAAATGGTGCTGGCATAACTGGACAACCTCATGAAAAAAACAAATGGGCTCAGACCTCGACTTAACACCATGCACAAAAGTCAGATCAAAATGCATTAAAGATCTCAACATAAGACCAGAATCCATAAGGTACATTGAAGGCAAGGTTGGCAAAACCCCTTACTATATTGAGGCAAACAGTATCTTCAAAGATGACACTCCACTGACCAACCAAGTGGAAAAAGAAATAAATAAATGGGACTATATTAAACTAAGAAGCTTCTGCACTGCAAAAGATACAGTGACCAAAATTTAAAGACAATCTACAGAATGGGAAAGGATATTCACCCAATACCCATCTGATAAGGGGTTGATATCAAGGATATACAAAGCACTGGATGAACTCCACAAGAAGAAAACATCCAACCCCTTCAAAAATGGGGTGATGAAATGAACAGAAAATTTGTCAAAGAAGAAATTCGAATGCCTAAAAGGCACATGATAAAATGCTCTACGTCACTAATCATCAGGGATATGCGGATCAAAATAACAATGAGATATTATTTCACAACACAGAGACTGGCCCACATCCAAAAGAACAAAAGCAAGCAGTGTTGGCATGGATGTGGTGAGAAAGGCACTCTCCTTTACTGGTGGGCTGGTGGGAATGCTGACTGGTTCAGCCCTTTTGGAAAACAATATGGACAATTCTCAAAAAATTAGAAATTAAGCTCCCATTTGACCCAGCAATACCACTCCTGGGAATATATCCTTCAGAGGCAAAAAATATAGTCAAAATGACATCTGCACGTGTATGTTCATTGCTGCACTGTTCACAATTGCCAAAATGTGGAAAAAACCCGAGTGCCCGAGGACAGATGACAAAGAAACTTTGGTACATCTACACAATGGAATACTATGCAGCTGTTAGAAATGATGAAGTTATGAAATTTGCAAACAAGTGGTTCTACATGGAAAGTATTATGCTAAGTAAAATGAATCAGAAAGAGAGGGACAGGCATAGAAAGACTGCCTACATTCATCTGAGGAATATAAAGTAACAAAATGTGATACAAACACCCAAAATTCGTTGAGATAAGTACCAGGAGATCTGTTCCACAACTTGGAAGCCGGCAGCACATGCTGGGGAAAAAGGCAGCTCATATAGAGTAAGAGAACACCAAGTAAAGCGTGTTTGGAGCACTTGCTCAGGATGCGAGATGCATGCTGAAAGTAGATTATAGACCGAACACGATGGGCACTCAATACCTCTATTTCAAAGCACAACATCCTAAAGGAAAGAGAGAACAAAAGGGTATTCCCTGCCACAGAAGTGGGGCAGGGTGGGGGGGTTGGGGTTGAATGGGCTACTGGGTTCATCGGTGGTGGAGAATGGGCACTGATGGAGGGATGGGTACTTGATCATTGTATAACTGAAACCCAAACACAAAAGTTTGTAAGTCTACAACTGTACCTCATGGTGTTTCACTAATAAAATAAATAAATAAATAAAATGTGTGAATTCAAAATAGCCACACCTTCACACATTCCTTCCCTTCTTTGCAATGACACATCTTTTCAATCACTGGGTATAGTTTATTTTGTTTCACCAAATTTGTCAGTGCTAGTTTTGTCTTATGGAATTCTCATACAAATATCATACAAATATTTACAATACACTGTTCCTGAAATATCAGGTACTACATATCACTCTTGGAGATTCCTTTTATGGTGATTATAAGAAAGGGATTTCAACATTAAAAATGTGAACAGAAGTACAAACTCTGAAATAGTGACAGGTCCAGGGTCGGGCCTTTGTCCCATTTTTATGCCTTGAATTATATGAACTATCACATGGTCCCACTTCTAGAGCCTGTTTACCCATGTGCAACCTGGGGTTGATAACTATCTGGCAGAGTCATCAAGAATTAGATGAGAAAAAGTGATTGGAAACATAGGAGGCACAAAAAAATGGCGGTTCTTCTTTGTAAAAGGAAATGGTTCTAACTCAGTTCTAATTTATCTTCTAAATTGGGATGATAGTAAAATCCACTGTGATCAAAACTGGAGGAAAATATTAAAGACACTGATAAATTCTGGTTTCTCTCATTGAATAGTCGACTCTTTATAGTTAACTGACATTTAGTATAAATTGGGTGAGAATTATATCAATGGAGTGGTTTAACATTATGTCCTTGAAAAAGGTAGAATTTATTGGGCAGGTCGCATTAAATAGTATTCTAAAAAATTCTCTGGAAACAATTGGATCACAAAGGTTTTTTCAACTCTATGACTTCACTGGCAAAAATAACAGAAACAAAAATAAACAAATGGTATGACATCAAATGGAAATGTTTCCATATGGCAAAATAAAGAAGGACTAAAATAAAGACACACATTGAACAGAAGAAAATACTTGCATTTGATACATTAGAAAAAGTGTTAATATTTGAGAAATACCAAGCACTCACGAAGTCTAATATCCTTAATTCCAAATTCCCATAAAAATGAGGTCAGGAGGGGACAGACATTTCTCTGAAGAAGATAGGAGGGTAGCTAAAAGATATATGAAAGCATCCCTTCATCTCATCTCGTTCATTCATCATTGTCATTTTTGGGGGAGGTCCACACCCAGTGATGCCCAGGGGTTACTTTTGGCACTGAACTCAGGAATCATCAATTCTGGCAATGATCAGGGGACTATCAGGGATGCTGAGGATTGAACCCAGGTTGGCTGCATGCAAGGTAAGCACCCTACCTATTGTGCTGTATCTCCAGCCCCTCATCACCACTTTTTATCAGAGAAATACAAGGTAAGATGACAGTGAGATATTACCTCATCCTAGTGAGAATGGCATGTACCAAAGACTCTAGAAACGACTTGTGCTGGAAGGAACTAGTGACAATGGAATTCTCATGTGCTATGCTGGGTTTGGGAAAGGCTGAAGCGATAGCACAGCAGTAGGCCATTTGCCTTGCACTTGGCCAGCCCAACTGAGCCAGGTTTGATTCCTCCACCCCTCTCAGAGAGCCCAGCAAGCAACCGAGAGTATCTCGCCTGCATGGCAAAGCCTGGCAAGCTACCCGTGACATATTCAATATGCCAAACACAGTAACAACAAGTCTCAAAATGGAGATCTTACTGGGCCTGCTCGAGCAAATCAATGAACAACAGAAGGACAGTGCAGTGCAGTGCTGTTGATAGGGGTGTTACCTGGTTCAGTCTGTACTGAAAACAATATGGAAAATGTTAAAAACACTTGATGCTTGGTATTTACCCCAGGACATGGTAGCATTTATTCAGAGTGATACAAGCATACCTATCTTTTTTTTTAATATGGAATATTTTACGAATTTGCCTGTCATCCTTGTGCAGGGGCCATGCTAATCTTCTTTGTATCATTCCAATTTTAGTATATGTGCTGCCAAAGCGAGCATAAGCATACCTATCTTCACTGTCTCAGTACAAAAACCAGAATATGGAAAAAAATCCAGGTGCCCAATGACAGGAGTGGATATCATAGTCACTATCACTGTTTTCTTGTTGTTCGTTGATTTGCTCGAGCGGGCCCAGTAACATCTCCATTGTGACAATTGTTACTGTGTTTGGCATATCGAATACATCACGGGTAGCTTGCCAGACTTTGCCATGCAGGCGAGATACTCTCGGTAGCTTGCTGGGTTCTCTGAGAGGGGCAGAGGAATCGAACTCGGGTTGGCCATGTTGGCCACTTGCAAGGCAAACGCCCTACCCATTGTGCTATCCTCCATCCTGGATATCATAGTCACAATGAAATATAATGTGCACGGTGAAGTAATATGCAGCCACACAATGAATGATTAAATTGTGCATTTGACTTTATCTTGAATGGAACTGGAGGATCTCATGTATAGTGAAATAAGTCAGAAGGACTAATACTGGGTCCTATCACTGTCACGATCCTCCTGTTGTTCATCGATTTACTCGAGTGGGCCCAGTAATGTCTCCATCGTGAGACTTTGTTGTTGCTGTATTTGGCATATCGAATTCGCCACAGGGAGCTTGCCAGGCTTTGCTGTGAGGGCGAGATACTCTCGGTAGCTTGCTGGGGTCTTTGAGGGGGGGGAGGAATCGAACTCAGGTCAGCCATGTTGGCTGCGTGGAAGGCAAACACCCTACCTGCTGTGCTATTGCTCCAGCCCAATACTAGGTCTTCTCACTAATTTTTGATATATATAAAATAACATCTAGGCAATCAAAAGTATCAAAATTGGACAGAACATTGGCTTTATATTACAGAAATAAAATGCCAAAGAGAAATGGGAGGGACAATCAAGAAGAGAAGGCCTGGAAGTACCTGAGGGTAATGACTAGTTTTGGGCTTTTTGGTATAAAGTGGAGATCTCTGTGCATATCTAAATATCTGTGCATATCTAAATCATGATTCAACACTGCTGAAAGCATCAGACTCAAACACAATAATACAAATCTTAAAATATACCTGTCAAGAAGTCAGGCTGGGGGCTGGATATTAGGGGATTTGGGGTCAGAAGTGGAGGGATGGGGTTGCAGGATGGTAGGACTGCAGGTAGGAATATTTCATACTTATTATAAGAAAAAAAGCTTTGTAAATTATGGTCTCTAAATTAAAAGTTTAAAAAACTTTTCTAGAAACAAAAGGTAGCATGTTCAAATTAGAAGGGATGGCTGCATTATCTTAGAGTCCCAACCTAGGTTGGTGACATACCTGTTGCACCATGATAAAATAACACAGCTCCCCTCAGCCTTATGCTCTTCTGATCCTTAGAGTCACTGTTTGAAAGGGGCTTTCATAGCTGCTGATCTATAGTAGGTGCTGGGTAAAATATTCATTTCCTCATTTTGCTTTCATATCCTAATATTATATATAGTATAAGTTAATCTGATAATATGAAAGTCAAATGTACCAGGAGGACACTGATGCATTTGTGGCAGTTTTCTCAGATTAATTTACTTGCAAGAATTGGAAGACTCTATGGGACTTCCAAGCAGACTGATAGGGAACCATGTCATTATACTTTATTCAGCATTCCTTTTAAAGCAAGAATTGCTGTTGTATTTGACAAGTTGTATTGCTGAAGATATTGTGTGTTGGGGTAGAGATAGTATTTATTAAACAGCACCAGATACTGTGCCAGATACTGTGCTAATGAATTATGATCTTTGTCTCAGATTCTCTGAACCTTAGATTCAGGTCTTATTTTCATGATTTATACAGTACATGTCTTTATTTAATTTTTATTTACTTATTTTTGCTTTTTGGGTCACACCCAGTGATGCTCAGGTGTTACTCCTGGCTCTGCACTCAGGAATTACTCTTGGCAGTGCTGAGGGACCATATGGGATGCCAGGGATCGAACCTGGGTCAGCCACGTGCAAGGAAAAAGCCCTACCTGTTGTGCTACAGTACATGTCTTTAACGAAATTATTTAGTCTATCAGTTTTCTCATCACTATAGAATAATCATTTCTACCTGCTATGGTCTGAATGTGTGTGTCCCCTCATAATGTGTCTGTTGAAATTCTAACCTTGGAGGTGATGGTGCTTGCAGGTGGGGCCTTTGGGAGGTCATATAGGTGAGGCATTTCTGGATGGGGTTTGTCCCTTTATAAAACGGCCCCATGGAAATCCTTCCCACATCCAAGAAGTGCTGGGAGATAGTTCTATGGGACTCAAAGCAGGCTCTCTCTCCCCAGATAAATATAGACTAGCACCTTGCTGTCAGCCTCCCATCCTCCAGAACTGTGAGAAAAATATACTCTGTTGGTTATAGCCCACCCAGCAATGCTATTCTGTAAGAGAAAGCCAAATGAAATAAAACACTTAAGCATTCTGAAAATCAAAAAAGATAATGCCTGTCAAGATGCTTCTACTCCCAAGACATAAAAACATTCTCTCATCAGGACATAGGCACACCATGATTAAATGCTAGACTCTACAATAGCTAAGATATGAAATCAACCAAGTATCCAATGACAGATGAATGGATTCCAAAGATTTGGTATATACAAATGAAAAACTATGCAGCTGCAAGAAATAATGAAAGTATGCAATTTGCAGCAACATGGTTGGAACTGGAAGAGAAGAAAGACAAACACAAGATGATCTCACTTCTCTGTGGTATATAGAATACTGGAGGAGGGAATGCATTGCAGTGAGGAGATGCCTAGATCACGCTTGACCCCAGTGTCTAGAGGGGAGACAGAGAAGGAAAGAAATCAAGGGGAGAAGGGAGAAGATAATAAGAAGTAATGTGTGGACAGGCATCGGTTTTACTAGTTATGAGTGAGGGGAATAGCGTACACCCAAAACACAGGCTCAACAAAACTGAAAACATGAAGTGGAAGCTGCAGCCTCTGAGACTTTGGAATGTACCTGTCAAGTTGACAGGCGGGGAAGGGAGGGGGTTAGAGTGGGGAGGGAATAAGGAGGAGTGGTGGAGGGAAGTTGCCATGGGCTATTGGATTGGCACTGAAGTACTATATGCCTAAAACTCAAATATCAGTAAGTTTGTACTTCACAGTTCTCTAATAAAAAAAAAAGATGTTTTGTCAACTGTAGAATGTTCTGGAAGTGCTGGGTAAGGAAAAACGTCTGTCCCATTTTATTATCTCTAATCCCATGTCTGTGTGATTGCTACAGTTGAAACAGCACAGAAATGAGCACCAATAGGACCACTGGTTTCTTCCTTGCCCACGATTCTAACTGGTGGAGATCTCTAGAAGGTTAACTCCCTTTGTCCTTCTCTCCTGAGTGTCAGTGCCTACTGAAGAAAAGCAGCTTCAGGGCAGCGCTATCATTGCAGCAACTTTAACTCCAACATGGAAGTCAGGTATCACCGCATCAGCCATTCGTAGCACTTCAATCAAATCACCTTTTGTGCTTCAGTCAGGCGACAGGAAGGTGCTGCGAACTGCTCCTAACTCAAGAATCAGAGCCCTCGAGGCAGCTTATTCTCGTTCATCCACTTCTGGGTGCTTCCAAAACCCTGGCATTGATGTCCTGAGAGGTAAACTTTTTCCCTTTTTCACTTTGGGATAAAATCTGCATCGCCTCCAGCATGCTCTGAGAATTTCCTTCATACCTTTAAGAAGAATGTAGTGAATAAAAGCAGACTGACAAGCAGGCACGCCGCTTGTTCCTAGCGGATAGAGGGCCAAGCAGGTGCGTCCGGACTGCTGTCAGAACTGTCACCTCCCCAGGTAGCCAAGGGGAAGGCACTGGCTTCCTGTCAAAGAATGGATCCACGGAGTGATTTACTACAAGCCTGTGAAACAGTCCAACAGCCGCCACTGTCTGACAGTCGGGATTGTGTAGGACCTGTCTTTTGCCGGCACCACTCATTACCCAAGATCTGATTTGCATCTTCATTGGAAATGTCTCTCAACTCTGTCCTTCTTCCTCCATTTGAATTTTATAGTCTGGTCAAAGGTCTTACCTCATGACTGGGAAAAAAACTCTAATGGTTCTGCTCTGTCTTCATTCTACTGGTTTCTCCCTCTTCTAATTTGCTTTGAACACATATCTTCAATGAAATGATCCCCAAACATGGCTTCCAGCCCAGCATTTGGGCCTACAATGTCTATGCTAAATCCCTGTTATATGGAATTTATAATACTCTGCCTCACTTTCAATATCCTTCCTAGCGAAGATTGTTCACTTCTATTAAAGATTAAGGAGCCAATCTTGAGTTCTATCATTACCTTTTCCAATCCTCCATCTGGGGTCTTTGGGAAGGTTACCTACCTCTTTGGAGCTCGACCTCCACATTTATGAAGTGGAAAATTTAGTCAAAACATTAAGCCCTGCTTAATCCCTGTCTCCTTTCCTTCTATTTATTTATTTTTATTTTGGGGTCACATCGGACAATGTACAGGGGTTACCCGTAGCTTTTCACTCAGGAATCACCTCTGGCAGTTCTCAGGAGACCATATGGGATGCTGGGAATCAAACCTGGGTCGGCTGCATGCAAGGCAAACACCCTACTCACCGTGCTATTGCTCCAGCTGCTCTCCTTTCCTTTTAAAGGAAACTCTTCCTCTCTCCTCATTACCCTTTTTCTTTTCTTTTCTCCTAGTTTAGTTCTTCTCCTTTTCATCATGTTGCTTCATTAGAAACACCCAAGATGTGAAGAATTTAAGTGATTTTCTTGACTCTTATAGAATCTTATATATTATTCTTATAAATTCTGCTTTTAAAAGAACTGTGGGTGCCAAGCAAGGTTCAGAGATGTCTTCTAGCTAGAGCTGATTCAGAGGCAGAGAAGGGGTGAGAAGATGAGCGTGGGCGCTTAAAATTGGCCAAGGGGGTGGACGCAGCAAAGAAGGGTGCACAGTGTTGGTAAGATGAATAGATACAACATTAAATCATGGAAAGGAGAGCTTATTCTGCATCACAGTTAAAGAGAACAAATATAATAGAGCTTACATTCGTCACTAGAGAAGCTAGCCAATTAGCAGGTAGTTTTTGAAAACTTAATTCTGGAATTTGATAAAATTTTTCAGGAGAACTAGGGAAAAGAGTGAGTTCTGCTGATCTTTTAATTGTAGCATTCAAAACTCAAGAGACTAACAGGCTTATTCTGAAAGATATCAGAACATAATATAAATAAATAATCTTTAGTCTATTTAGTCTATATAATATTTAAAAAACTACACAGGTCAATCTTCTATAAGGTTCCATCTGTCTTGTAAGCTTCATTCTCCTAACCCCCCCACCCCCCACACACACCCTTCCATTCTACTTTGATCCCTCTTGGTAAAGGCAGCTCCATTGTTTAACTTTTTCTGGTTTATAACCCATTTAACCACCTTGTGACTGCATTTACCCTCACATTCAACTTGTCAGTGATCTTGTCTCTCCCTTCAAAGTCCACCCAAAATTGACCTTTACTCATCATCTCCACTGCTCTCACCCTTCACACAAACCCACAGCTTTTCCCTCAAATGAATTATTGTAATAGCCTCTTAACTAGTCTTATTGCTTCTGTCTTGACATCAGTCAGTGAGGACTAAATGTCAGTTTCTGACAGACTAGAAAGCTATAGGTGGTTGATGAGCTCTATTAACCTCTGCTCCTCTTCCTGCCTGGGTGGGGTCCAGGGGGCAAGCTGTCAATAAAAAGACACCAGGTCCTTCAATTGACTCCTGCTGCTCCTTAATCATGAAACACCAAAGGAAAGAAATGGACAAAAATGCAGGATTCCCACTACACATGAAAGAGTCATAGAATCACAGGTAGCAAAGCTGTGGAGGAATCTGGAAGAGGCAGAGTGGGGGCTCAGTAACTGGCATTTAGTCCTCATTGACCATGTCAAGACAGAAGCAATAAGATTAGTTAAGAGGCTGCTATAGTACTTTATTTGAGAGAAATTGTGGGTTTGTGTGAAGGTGAGAGAAGTAAAATGATGAGAAAAGGCCAAATTCTGGGTGTATTTTGAAGGGAGAGACAAGCTCACTGACAATTCAACTTGAGGGGAAGTGAGATCACAAGGTTGTTGATAAAGCTGGCTCAATTTTAGAAGTATTTGAATGACTTCAGACATAGTTATTTCTTAGGAATCAGATTTTCCTTATGTGGTGAGGATACAAGTGACTTTAGCGACCACTTTAGTAAATAAACATATTTATTTACTCCCATATAGTATAGATAGTAACTACGGACCTAGAGAAGGTAGGTGATTTTCTGAGATTGTGTCAAAAAATACTCTGGAGACTGAAACAAGAGCCAGGTCTTCTTGCTCCTGTTCCCAAGATCATTCCATATGCCATTGACCTCTTTGCCCTATGATAAACCTCTAATGAAGTGGAAACAGAGGTATCCAAATTCTATCTATGCTTCCTTAATTCACCAAGGGCTATCTACTTTCAAACTGTCAGGACAAAAATGGCAAATAACAAACACATTAGGCAAGTTCAGTAGAAGAAAAGACAGTCAGGAGAAAGCACAGGATAATTTTAGGAGAAAAGAGTCTCAATGTGGCAGAAAAAGTCGAAATAACTGAACATATAAAAATCAGAGAAGATGGGGCTAAAGAGATATTTTAGGTATTAAGACAGTTGCCTAGCATGAGGTTGAACTTGGCTATAAATCCCCTGAGCACCGATTGCTGGGCTCAGTCCTGAGCACAGAGCCAGCAGTAGTCTGTGAACACTGCCAGGTATGGTCTAAACATTCCTTCTGCCTTTTCACAAAGTAAGTAGAAAAAGAAGAAAAGGGTATCATGGAGAAAATAAGGAATAAGAAACAAAATAAAATCAGTATGCATAGTTAAGTTTCCTGCGTCAATTAAAACTAGTAGTTGGCACTGAAACGATAGCACAGTGGGTAGGGCGTTTGCCTTGCATGTGACCAATCAGGGTTGGAGTTCCAGCACCCCATATGGTTCCCTGAGCACCGCCAGGAGTAATTCCTGAGTGAAGAGCCAGGAGTAACCCATGTTCATTGCCAGGTGTGACCCCAAAAAGTGAAAACAAAGAAACAAAAAAGAAACCCAATAGTTGATACTCCTCCAGGATTATCCTGATTTTCCTTTAAGAAGGAAGGGTCAGCACTACCATTCCACTCCCCCTCTCATCCAGACAGCCGTATCTTCCCCTCCATAATTTGTTCAAGGTCTTATGTCATTCAGAGTGAAGTCCTCATCTCCCCTTCACTTTGTCATCTTATCCACTTTGTCGGTGCTGTTCTGAGTACCTGTAGAATCCCATGATTTATCTCACCTGTGGACATCTGCTATTTGTCCATAGTTTATTTTCATGTGATCTTGGTAGATTCTAGAACTTAGATTTGCAACTGAGTTTCCCTTCCCACCCCGAGCAGAGCTCCGGCAGCTGAAAACCTCCAGTTCCAGCCACAGCCATGCTTAAGACCACTCTTCACACGTTCGGATGAGCCTCATGCATGAAAGAACCGGCAGAGGAACCCAGGTGTGCAGGTTCCGGGACATAGATGTCCAAGCCTACTCAGATTGGGACTGGGCCTCCTCCACCCAGATCTCCCATCTTCCAGTATGTAGGGATTACACCTACCAACTGCCCTGGGCTCTGTGTAATCCCGTCAACGGCCAATACCCAGAGACTATAAAACCCAGCTCACAGAAGAGAACAGCATAGTGTCTCCTGCCTCCATGCCTGGCTGTCCTCACCAGGGCCCCTTGGAGGAGGATGGGTTGAGTTTCCCTCCCCACCCCGAGCAGAGCCCTGGGAGCTGAAGAACTTTGGTTCCATACTACTTATAACAACTGAAATCCTATGGTGTGTTTTGAATTGAAAAAAACGTTGAAACCTAGAAAAAATTTCCATTATATTCATGGATGGAGCAATAGCACAGCGGGTAGGGCATTTACCTTGCATGCGGCCAACATGACCGACCCAAGTTCGATTCCTCCGCCCCTCTCGGAGAGCCCGGCAAGCTACCAAGAATATCTCACCCACACAGCAAAGCCTGGCAAGCTCCCCGTGACGTATTCGATATGCCAAACACAGTAACAACAAGTCTCATGATAGAGACGTTACTGGGCCCACTCGAGCGAATCGATGAACAATTGGAGGTCAGTGACAGTGACAGAAATTCATGGCAAGAAGAAAAGCTACTGATTAACTTAGTGTTACTGTGACTATCACAAATGGCAAGAGAACATAGAAGTACCTGTGAGTCCTATTCAACTTCTACCTGCTTAATCAAAATGAATAGCACTGGAAAGTTTTCTATTATATTGGAAATAAAGATCGATATAACAAATCTCAATATATCAGAGAAGAGAGGAAGACAAGAGAGAACTGTTGCAATAGGGTTCCCTCTTCGACACAGAGGAACAGTATCTCAACTCTAGAAAATTAGTTGCTCTCTAAAGAATTATCAAGATTAAGATTTATACCAGAAGACTGGAAAGTAACAAAATGGCATGACCTATTTTATTTAGAAAGATGGAAATACAGACTCTGGGCATTGAAGATCAGAAAACTTAAGGTCAATTTTATTAATATATTTTCTCCTCAGGATTTTGCAACTGGGAGTTCCTGAGTACCAAACAAAAAAATAAACTGAAAATTACCTGAAGCTTGTTTATTGTCATTAGGAATATAGTGTGCTAATTCTAACTACAAGTATACATTAAATATTATGGATTAAATATGTGTTTCTCTTCTTTTTAAATTTTTTTCTTTGTGTTCTATGTGAGGCTCAGAGCTCAAACCCAGTGCTTCATGTATGAGATTACATTCACTCTACTGCTGAGGTATTTCTGCAGTTTTAAAGCATGTGAATCGTGTATGAGATTAATACCCAAGAATAGCTGAGATCAGCACCAGGAGGATTACTCCATAACTTAGAGGCCAGCCGGGTATCCTAGAGGAAAGGGCAGCTCAGATAGAGAAGGGAGCACCAAATAAAGGATGTTTGGAGGATCCTCCCAGGAGGGGAGATGCATGTCGAAAGTAGACTATGGACTGAACATGTTTGCCACTCAATGCCTCTTTTGCAGACCACAACACCCAAAAGGAGAGAGAGAACACAGGGGATTGCCCTGCCACAGAGACAGGGGGGATGGGGGGATGGGGGTGGGAGGGATATTATCCATGGTGGTGGAAAATGGGCACTGGTGGAGGGATGGGTATCTGATCATTGTATAATTGAAACCAAAGCACAAAAAATTGTAAATCTACAACTTTAAAAAAATAAAATAAAATAAAGGGAAAGAAAAAAAAAAGCATGTGAATCGTTCAGCTAATTTATCGATGTTCTGCTTCTCATGTGTTTCAAACTCGTCATATATTTATATCTCAAACTGTACTTTTGTCTTTACT
Organism: Sorex fumeus; assembly: GCF_029834395.1. Taxonomy (NCBI): domain Eukaryota; kingdom Metazoa; phylum Chordata; class Mammalia; order Eulipotyphla; family Soricidae; genus Sorex; species Sorex fumeus. Next base: position 2,618,486 of record NW_026606060.1, on the reverse strand, counting down.
CCTTCAAATTCCCATCTATTTCTCACAGACCAGTGAATGACAGTGCTGTTGTTAGGCTTCTCATGCCAGAGTTGGGTGTTACCCTTATGCCCTTACACCTCACCTAAGGCCCTCATTAACTCTTGTGGAGTGAGCCATGACTCTTTTTCCTTCTTCTGCAGCTACCCCACATACCCTGACTGCTATTACTTTCTGGTAGTAGGGCCTGCTAAGTAGAGACTCATACAAAAATCTATAGGATGACTTCTAGTGAGGAGGACTCTGAAAGAGATCAATTCTTCAGGATAAGAATAACTAAAATTAGAAATCTTTGGTCGTTCTAATTCTTATAGGGCTATTAGCAGGCCTCTCACTGCATGGATTAGAAAGATTCAAGAGGTGTTCAAGGATGGCGGCAGAAAAGGTAAATAGTGGATTTTGGCATACAGGCAGGGAGATGACACCACATCGGAAGTCCTCATTGTTCTGGAGGTAAGGGCAGGGATATGGTACCTAAGACTGACCAGAGCCTTGAAATTTTGAGCTATATTAATCACACATTTTAGTACAATGAAAATGTTTTGGAATATTAAGAATGGGGCTGGAGAGAGAGCACAGGAGGCAAGGCACTTGTCGCGTATCTGGCTGATTTAACCAAGTCACCCTAGTTTGATCCCTGGCACCACATTTGGACACCTGACACTGCCAGGTGTCACTCTTGAGCAGAGAGCTGGGTATAGCCCCTAAGCACCACTGGATATGGCCCCAACACCCCATTCCAAAATAAAAAGCCAAACAAAAGAGAATAGCTATAAGATTAAGAATTATTTTCTAAAAGCTTTAACTTTAAAACATTCCCAGAAGTTAATACTCACATCTAGAAGATTCTATACATTATGGTGAGGCAGATCCAATGAATGAACCCCAAGAGATATAAAAACATATATTAAAATGTGAAAGTCAAGGATACTGGAACAATTTTTAAAAATAATTTCAAGAAAGGAAACAATAAAATCCTTATTATGTTTTTCTATTTTCTTCAAATTGCAGTTTCCTTTAAATAATTTCTATTTAAGCTATATTTTGCTCTTCTCTTCATTTTCAGTACATGGTGTCATGAAAATCTCAGAACAGGCTTGGCAGATATTAACTAGACTTATTGTGATGATCATTTCTCAACAATAAAAATACCAAATCAGGGACCAGGAGAGACACACAGATGGTTTGGTATGTGTCCAACCCAGGTTTGATCTCCATTACCATATGGTTTCCTAAGCATCTCTCAGTGCAGTAGTGAAGGCTTCCTGAACAACTGAGTACCTAAGGGCGTAATCCCATAGGTCTTGAGCACTTCCAGGTGGCTAGGTTCCCCAGAATCAGAGCACCCTCAACAGCATGCCAATCTCTGGCCCTGAAGGGTCCCCTAAATTACTAATCATTACTTGGGAACCAGCACCTCTCTCTCCCCATATAAAAACCTCCTTCCAACAAAAAACAAAACAAAAAAATCCTGATTCACTGTGCTTTATACCTGAACACCCGAATTCACTTAACACCAGTTTCTTCATCAATCATGGGGTCCTACCATCCAGTAATTCCAAGTTCAAGATTTGGTTAGCTTTCATGATACCTACCCTGTCATAGTAGAGCAGCTCAATTCAATTTGTTTTATTCTAATCCAACTCACTAATTCCAGTTAGTACCTGTAATTGGTTTATTAAAACATATCTCCTCGATTGTGAGTTAAGCATCCTCCTTGCTGGACCTCTGAGTTCTAAATGAAACGTGGGAATCTGTTTTTTCTGAGACTTACAAATCTGAATACTTTCTATATTTTCACATCTTTGAGACAAAATGAGAAAAAATCTTTTCCCTTTGGGACTTGGAGGGCTTTTCCTTAAACAATCCTGAGGAGCATAGCATCTTGCCAGTAGCTGGGAAATGCAATTCTGCTACCTAAGTGATTCTAATTATTCCCCACTCAAGGGTGGGGGCAGGGTAGTTCCTAAAACTTGGCAAATCTTCCCTGGAGGCTGCAGCAGACGCATTATTCAACTTTGGTGAAAACTATAGGGTAGCTCAAAGCTGGGTTCCAACATAGAAAAATAAACAAAACCCCAATTACGATTCCAGGGAGGTAGACAGGGCTTTTCTATTTAGTCAAAAGAAATTGATTTCCCCTGGAGTGTCACTTACACCATAATGATTATTGGAAGGAAGACAACTGAGTGATACAAAAACAAAATTAGATGAGCCATAGAGATGTGGCTCACTTTGACTGCTTGCCTTAAAGGCAGAGTTAGGAAAAATACTATAAATAGGGTGGCAGGGTATTTGAAACATTTTCTTTATTTTTATTTTTCTATATTGATTCTTTTCCTGTGTATTCAGAAAAAGGGGGGTGGTTAGGATTTTAAAAAGCAAAATGGCAAATTGAGGTTAATTCTAGGAAATTACTTAGATCTAATTGGAGGCCTATTTGCTTATGGTATAAATGATTTAATTAACTCACTGTTTAAGTAAGTTTCTCTGAAGGGATTATTTATTTTAGAAACATGTAGATTTAGACCCAAAGATCTTCTAGGCATTAACCTGAGCTCAGTTAGTCCATACACTAAGCAAATAAAACAACTGAATACAAATGAATTCTATTCAAAAAGAGTCTAGTGACTTAAGGAGCTTGTATTTCTTAACTACAAATGACAAGAGGGTTGAATTATTGTAGATTCCGTCAGTTCTGTCCTTGGACCCTATGGTACTGGGTTATTCAGATCTGATAGTGCTCAGGGAAACCAGAGCTGTTTCCTGTCGCACCCAGGAGTCACGATGCGCCGAAGGTAGAAACCAGGGTCATATGGATGTGAGGTACTTACTCTACTATTTGGCTTCTTCTCTGGCCTGGGTTTAATTTTTAAGGCCAGGTATTGCCACAACTAGTTTCTCTGAACCAATCCATGCACATTTCTGTCTTTCCAAACTCCAACAATTTATTTAAAAAGAAATTCCTGTTTTGGATTCGATCTGGGATAAAAATATTCTAATGTTTTCAACCTTCAGCTAAATATATCACATGGCGAATTTCTAGAAATGACATTCAGAATTCAGAAGCAAAATTTCTTCCTTCAGCAGAGAAAATTGACTTACATATGTTTCACCAGCTCTTCAAGTGTTTTTCTCTCCTTCCTATGTGTTCTTTCTAAATACCATTATTTTAATCTTTTCCAGCTTCTGCACACATCTCGATGTTTGAGAGGTGCTCATTTTGGTCTATTCTGAAGAGTAAACTATCCCTTCCAAGAATTTCTACAGTTCTCATTGTGTTCTGCACATCCTAGACTTCTTAGGTGATTACATGATACCCTGAAAAGCCTTGCTCTCTATCTGTGTCTGCGTGTCTACTTTCATCAGTTACATTAAAGGGATCTACATGACAGTTGAATTCCTAGTCCTTCCATCCTTGCAAATAGCTGTACACATAGTAAGTGTTTAATAAAGGTGGGTTGTGCATAGTAGAAGGTGGGCACTACAGTGCTTTTTCCAAGGTCTTGATTTTCCTGTGAAGATGCTGAAATCGGGATTTTGATATTACTTTTTGGCTTTCTATTCTGTACAACTGCATGCTCTGAAGTGAAATTACTTCAGTCAAATTGTCAAGAAGGTAAATACTCAGGGAGATGGTTATTTTGTCTCCATTCTGCTCAGGGGAAAATAAATTCGTTCCTTCTCTTTGATCTAACAAATAGAAACAAACCTGGAAAGTGTCTTTCTGGTTGTAATTGTTTTTTTCATGTGTTTTTCCCACCACTTACAGTGTTAAGAAACAGTTGTGCCTGCCAAGAGCAGCCTTATTTTGTTGGTGATAGAGTCTTTCCCATTCACAGACCCACATTCAGGATCATGCATAACCAATTATTTAAAATTCACAATGAACAAAACCACATTGAAGTACAAAAATAGGATTAGAAACTTCATGGTGATAAAATTTTCTCTTGGCTTGCCCAACTTTTCCCTTTTGTTTAATGGCATACCAAGAACCTTAGTGATACATAGCCTGCATGTCCAGTTGCTTTTCTGCTATTAGCCCAAGTCCCTTCTGCTTAGAAACAAAGCAGTAAGATTGATATTCAGCAGCACAGTCTGAATGAGAACTTTCACTTCTTGGCAGTAAAATTTATTTAAAAAACAAGGTAAAACAAGCAAAAACATTCAAAGTCATTTAAGTCGATTCTAAGAGCAAAGAAGGAAGCATGAATTCAAGAAAATCTATAAAAATCCAGTAAAAGAGCAACACAAAAGAAGAGATGTGTGGTGTTTGAACCTAAATCATGGTCTAGCACTTGAGTTAAGCACACATCATATTTTTCCTCCCAGGTCTCCTCCATATGCTTCCCTTTCCTGCATGTCCGCAAGGCTTCTCACTCTTCCTCTTGTTGCCTATTGCTGAGGCTAGGTCCAGGTGAGCACAGCTGCGAAGGAAGGATTTCTTTCATTTGACCAGTTTACCTTTATATAACAAAGGCTCTATCTCGGGCACATCTTGCTGAAAGTGCTGGGGTCCCAGTAGTTCTTTCTTAGATTCATGAAGTTGTGGTGAAAGAGGATCTCAAGTGACTACCCCAACTTCTACCAAGTTCCTAATTCGTAGGAGGTATCAGAAATGAATTTGCCACTGAATTTACTCCTGGATCCCCCAAAGACCTTGCTGTAATTCTGAGCAGAAGTAGAAGAAAGCTGCAAAAAATGACAACCAGTATTCTCATCTCAAAAGAATTGGTGTGATTTGCAACTGAATAAGTTTAACTCCATGAGTGCTGGAGAACAGTGGTATGGTATAAGATAACTGAGAGATTATTGGATCTAATGAGCATGTAACATAGGGCAGCTTCTTCCAAAAGAGAATTGGGGAATGGCACATTTGGAAGGACCCTGCCTGGGAGGAAAAATAAGTACTAGTCATTGACCTCTGAAATGATTTCACTGAAAGAGTCACGATTTGATCAGGTAAATCTGTAGCACCTTTAAGGGATTGTTGACAACTAGAGCACCATTGCCAGAGAAATAATATAGCAGGTAAGGCCCTTGCCTCATTCAGGATCTAGCAGCACCCCTGAGCTTCTAGGAGTAAACCCTGAGCACAGAGCCAGGATTAAACCTGAGCACTTCACCCCTACCCCAACCTCCCCAAAAGAGAAAAGTATAGAACATCTGCTCTGAATTTTATCAGGAGAGTATGCAATAATCCTCCAAGTACCGATACTTTTGTAGGGTGAGGACTAGTGAAACCCATACCTCCCTGAGAAATAATATCAAAGCCTTTCTCTCACTTAATCCAGTTTGTTACTAAGCAAATAATCAGATTAGCAATGACAACCATAGAGGGAAAGCCAGTACCAGATGCTATCATACATTTCTAATTTGTCATTTCCAGCAAAAGATTATGAAGTGTGGTTAAAAAAACAAGGATGTATGATGATACACTCAGTGGAAAACTGAGGAAGCAACAGAAATTGACTGTGAGGAAAATGATTTATATATATATATACATATATATATAGAGAGAGAGATGAAAAAAAGCATTAATAAATAAAGAAAAGCAAGTGCATGCTGATAATATTGCATAGAGTAGAGAACATCACTGAAGACACTAAAACATTTTTTTAAAATCAAATGGTTATTGTTGAGCAGAGAACCTAAATATTTTTTAAAAGCATGTAAAATGTCCTCCATGGTAGATGTGAACTTTTGGAAGATTTAGTAAATTTATAATGGATCAATACAGATTAGAGTCAAAGAACAGAACAAATGGGGGCTGGAGTAATAGCACAGTGGGTAGGGCCTTTGCCTTGCATGCATTCAACCCAGGTTCAATTCCCAGCAGCCCATATGATCCCATGTGCACTGCCAGGAGTGAGCCAGGAGTAACCCCTGTGCATCTCCGGGTGTTACCAAAAAGAAAAAAAAAAAGATCAGAACAAAGGAAATTGAGGATGGCCTCAAAGAAATATGGAAGAAAATTAAACACACCAATATGTGATATTGATAATGCCAAAAGAAAAAGAGAAAAAAATGTATTAAGAAATGATGTCTGCAAATGCTCCACATTGTTGAAAGATAGTATGATATGTATCTAGTGAACTTAATAAACTCCAGTAGACTACGCAGAAAGAGACCCATAAAGGACAGTAAAAATGCCAAAAGCCTAGAATGAGGGAAAGAGGCTTTCTTAGACTATACAAAACCAAAAATGTGTTGCTGGCACATCCACCTTATAAGAGGTACTAATGAACATTAATCAGCTGAAGAAAGTGAACTCAGATGGTAATCAAATCCACAAAAACGAAAAGAATAAGTTAATTTTATAATTATAAAAGACTATTTTCTCCTTTCTTTTCATAACTGATAGAGAATATAGCTATATGGTAAGATGTTTAGGTTAAGTCTTAATGTAAACACAGTCATCAAAAATATAGCATAAATTGATACAGAAGATAAAGTAATGTATTTGAAAAGCATTGATGTGCAAAATTATTAAAGAAGAAAAAGAGGAATAAAATTAACAAGGCACACAGAAAATAAAGTTAAATGAAAGATGTAGGTTTAAACTATATTAATAACAATAATGCGACTGAATAGGAAAACAATTCAATCAAATGGCAGATTACCAAATGAGATTAAACATATGATTTTTATTTTAAAGAAATAACTACACATTTTTAATTTAACCAAAAGAGTATGATATTCATGAAACAGTCGGTAACTTTAAGTATCACCAATAATAAGACTGAATCAGGAAATGGACATATCTGTGGTTAACTAATTTTCAAGGAAAGTACAAAGGTCATTAAACAGGAAAGGAATTGTTATTTAAAAACTGGGTTTAGAACTGTATATCCACATGCAAAAGTATGACGTTGGATACTTACTATTAGACATAAAAATTATCTCAGGCTGGACCAAATACCTACATGTAAGAGCTAAAAGAACAAAACTTTGAAGAAAATATAAGGATAGATCTTCATGACTTTAAATTTACCAAAAGGTTCTTGACTATGACACTAAAAACAGAAGCAATGAAATTGAAAAATTGCACATTCCATTTTATCAAAATACAGCCTTGAGTTTTAAGGAGTATAATCAAGAAAATTAGAAAGCAACTCAGAATTGGAGGCACTATTTGCAAACCATATGTCTGATAAAGAACTGTATCTCAAATGTAATAAAACTCTTACAACTCAATAATGAAGATGGATAACCCAATTTTTAAAATGGGCAAGGACAAAGATAAATGAATGTATAAAGAAGCTGTGGTAGATATATTAATGGATTGCTACTTTGCCATTAATAAAGATCAAAGACTTTGTTTGACCATTTGGGACAAAATGGATGAAATTCAAGGAGATGGTCCTAAGTGCAATAAGAAGTGGAAGACAATTACAGAATGGTTTCATTGATATGTGAAATATCAACAAGTAGATTAAACAAAGTAAAAAGCTATAAACCCCTAGATTTAAAAAAAAACAATGCTGATTACTGGAGGGAAAAGCAGGTATTCGTGTCAGAGGAGAGAGGGGCCAAGGGCTCTTTTTTTGTTGTTGGACAGAGTGGAACAAGGTGGTGACTGCAGTTATCCTATATATAAATAAAGGTTCTAAGGTACACTCCTGAAATTCTGTAATGTTGTAAACTAATGACAAACAAATTAAAATATTTTTTGAAAGGGTAAATGGGTTCATGAAGACAGTAATGAGAGGAAGGTGCTTGCCTTGCAAGTGGCTGAACCCAGTTTGATTCTCAGTACTACATACTGGTCCCATAAGCAGAGCCAGGAGTGCGCCTAAGCACAGAGCCAGGTGCAAGCTTTGAACTACTGATTATGCCTCCCTCAATAGGAAAACAGTAGGTAGTGAGATGAAATACAAACTTCTAATGCACATATGAAAGGTTGTTAGCATCATCACTTGACATCATTGCTCGTTAGTGAAAGGTAAATCAAAACTGCAACAAGTTTTGTTGTACCACTTCATACTCATGAGAATAGTTGGAAAGTCAGATAACAACATAAGATTATGACCAAGTAGTTAACATCATACATTATTAATGAGAATAAAAATGAATATAGTTGGGTAGATCCCAAATGATATAAACAGAGAATTATTATATTACTCAATTACTCCATTAGTGGGCTGGAGCAATAGCACAGTGGGTAGGGCATTTGCCTTGCAAGAAGTCAACATGGCCAACCTGTATTTGATTCCTCTGCCCTTCTTGGAGAGGCCGGCAAGCTACTGAGAGTATCTTGCCCGCGCGGCAAAGCTGGGCAAGCTACCCATGACGTATTCGATATGCCAAACACAGTAACAACAAAGTCTCACGTTGGAACGTTAATGGGCCCACTAGAGAAAATCAATGAACAATGGGAAGACAGTGACAGTGACATGATAGTATTCCATTAGTAGGTCTATAATATTATCTGTGCTACCAAATCAAGCACAAATATTAGGAGAAATAAAAACGTATTTCTATAAAATGTATAAAAATCTCTAAATAATTTTCATTTCCCCCATAATTCTTATTGTTGCATAACTAAAATATTAATTATGTTATTAGGAGCTATAGCACAGCAGGTATCTGGGTTGACTGGGGTACCCGGGTTCGATTCCTCCACCGCTCTCGGAGAGCCTGGGCAAGCTACCGAAAGTATCCCATCCACATGGCAGAGCCTGGCAAGCTACTCGTGATGTATTCAATATGCCCAAATCAGTAACAAGTCTCACAGTGGAGACGTTACTGGCGCCCACTCGAGCAAATAGATGAACAATGCGAGGACAGTGCTACAGTGCTATTAGATAATTTCATTTATATCAGGTCCAGAATAGAAATATTTACAAAAATAAAGTTTAAGTATGGTTGCTTACGTCGGGGTGGGAGATGGTTAGGTATGAGAATGAAAGTTAAAATATATGAGATTTTCTTTGAAATGATAACATATACTATAAAAATGATCATAGTGGTGGTTGTACATGTCAGTTGACACAATAAAAAACACTGAAACTTAAACATTAAATATGCAATTTTATGGTGTGTGTTATATTTCCATACGGTTTTTTTTAAGTAGGCAAAAGGTAAAAGGAAATGTTGATACAATTCTAATGTTCTTGCTATCGGGAAGATGCTTTCTTATATATGGTGGTGGAAGGATGGTATGGACTTGGGGAACTTTTTGTTCTTGTGGGACTAGAGGTGTACATTAGATCATTCAGCTGACCAAGGTAGCTTGGGAATTGAGAACCTTAAAGACTTAGACTATGAAAACAAAGTGTACACAGTATCTTTAATGATCTACATTACTTTGACAAATTATTTTTCCTGTGTCTCCTTTTTCAGTTCTAAGTAAGAGGGGGAAGTGTTTTCTTTCAAGGTCTAGCAAAAAGTGATCTGATCTGAAGAGCAAAACCAGTTTCTATGGGTTGAAACTTCACCTACATAAGCATTTTAAATATAGGCCTGTTAAATATTTTGCTTTATAATATGACCTTGTGCAAATGTCAATTCCTCTTGGCAAACATGGTGGACCATTTGTCAAAGTATATTCTTTGTTAACTACAGCTCATTAAATCAGTTTCCTCAGGTGTTTTCTATGAAACACTTATAAGTTCTGCAATTGGAAAATGTTTGAGAGCTTTTAGGAAACATATATTGTAAATCTCTTAAGTTTAAAGTGTAGGATGAAGCCTTTTCCACACTCATTTAGTCATGAAAATCTTTTTAATAGTTTACTTTTTTGGTCTAGCATGTCTTCAAAAACTAGGATTGTAAATAATTTGAAAATATTAGAATAATATATGTGGACTCTAAAAATATAAGATTTTTTTTGACAAGGGTATCTTAGATCCCCCAAAATAGGGAAATATTTAAGGTTCAAAGATGAAGTTACTGAGGCTGGAGAGACAGTATGGCACCCAAACAAAGCATCAAAAAAGATGAAGTTATTAATGCTGGAACTGTAGCAAATAGCTTGGGACATATTTTAGGGCGATCATGTCAGTTTGTTGCCTTTCAAACACAGCCAGATGTGGACTAGTTAGTTTGGGCTCAGATGTTTAATAGCATTCATTATTTTTTAAAGTAGAATTCCACTTTTAAAAGTCTATAATCTTGGAGCCAGAGAGATAATACAGAGGGTAGGATGCTTGCCTTGCATGTGGCTGACCCTGGGCTCTATCCCTGACACCATGTGTTATCTCCGAGCATTTCCAGGAGTGATTCCTGAGCATACAGCAGGGAGGAACCTCTGAGCCTTGCTAAGAGTGGACAAAAATAAAAAAAATTCTATAATATTTCTTATAGTTCTTTTAGATATTGTGAGGTTACATGAGGTCCAGAAAGTGTTTTCTAGGGGCCTGTAAGGGGCTTTCCAGAGCTTTATGAAACACCATCATGATCATGTGAGGATCATTTAGAGAGCATCTTCAGAGTCTCAAACCTGTTACACCTGCTCAGTTTTCACTTAGCTTTCACTCTGCTAAACGTGTAAACTGAGGATTGACTTCTGTGCTGGCGGGCAGGTCATTGTTTCTGGGGAACCATCTTTACAGGCGCAACACAAAGTGGAGCCAGTCCAGGCATACATGTAACTCAAACAGCAATACACAATGCTGAAACATTACCCAATCATACTCAAAGTTAAAAATTAATGTCTATATTACTAGATTACCTTATTGTTATAGCATTATTAGATAACTTCTGATTTCTTTGCAGGTTTTCACTGCAAACAGCAAGTAGCACCGAGTTTCTTATCTCCAGTTTAATATAAGGGCCGCTGAAACATTTTATTTTTATTTTTTAATGAAATCTGTCTTCCTTAGTGAGCAGATACTGAGTTCTAAGTCTGATGGGGAGCAGGGAAGGATGCAGGACTATGAGAGAGTTCACTATATTCACTATATCTGAAAGAGAACATCCTTTATAATCTTTAGATTATGACTCCAGCATTGCACATTTGAAGTTCAAATCAAGTTTTGTTTTACAAGTTAACAGGAAGGTTAGTGGTCCTTCTCCTTTTTCATAGTGAAGTCATTGGATAATTTTTGATTAGCTATATCAGAAATTTCCAACCCAGTTTTGATGATGAAAACTTTACTGATTTGGGACTATTCCAGTGTTTTCACTTTTCATATTTCCAAAATGGAAATGATATTAGTGATAGTGAAAGATGATTGGGGAGATCAACTAAGAAGCAAAATGCATAGGGACATGATAGAAACTAATACATGTGTGTTATGTTCCTTCTTTGCCTGAAAAAGCCTTGCACTTACTCAATTCAGGGACGTACAGAAAATCTACTTTCTCTCAAATCCTTGCCAACAAGAAACATTAGATCTATCTTCTAGTGCATAAATATTATAATATGTTGTTTTTGTTAGCACAGCAGTAGGGCATTTGCCTTGCACGCAGCCGACATGGCCAACCCGAGTTCAATTCCTCTGCTTCTCTCGGAGAGCCTGGCAAGCTACCGAGAGTATCTTGCCCTGCTCAGCAAAGCCTGGCAAGATACCTGTGACGTGTTCGATATGCCAAACACAGTAACAAGTCTCACAATGTTACTGGGCCTGCTCGAGCAAATCAATGAGCAACGGAGGACAGTGACAGTGAAGAAAAATACTCAAATTGCAGTGTATTTACAGAATCAAGGGGGGTGGTATTGTAGCAGAATGGTCAGAGAGGTTCTGTGAAGAGGTCACATTTGGGCCGAGACTGGAAAGAGGAGAAGCAGAAGAGGAGAGAAGAAAGCATAGAGATAAAAGAGCAAGTGACAGGACCTAAGGTAGGAAAGAAGAGTAGAGAGGGGTCTCGGTGGCTACATCACAGTGGCCAAGGTGAAGTGTGAGTGCATTGTGATTAAGTAAAGTTCAGAGTATGGAATGCTGGCAGCTGGGATAAAAACCTGTATAAAGGTAGAGATTTGACCTGCTTCTGTCCCTGTATCTCTGGCTCTAGAGTAGGCTTATAGGTTATTACCAAACATGAAATATGAGTGGAATTTTCTTCAAAGTGCAACTTTAATTGTAAACCACGGTCTCTTTTTCTTAACATTTACAAGATATATTCTTTTACCAAAGTGCAATGATTTTGAAATCTTATTAAATAAGTGACTGTCAAAAAAATCCAAGAAAATAAAATACAAATGGCAAACTTAACCACTAAATGTCTCTAACTCCTGCGTAAGGGCTGGATTGTATATTGATATAGAAGCAGGAATTTAAAGAAATGGTCATCTACTACAGTTACTCAAACTTGAAATGAAAGTGCTTAAGTTAGGGGACACTAGGAAGATAAAGAGAAATGGATAAATTGAGCTATATTTTAGAGTCAGATCCTTAGAATTTATCTTTAAATTGAAAGAGTCATAGGACAATGGTGTTCGCATTCATCTGGCAATAAAATGGGGAGGTAGAAAGGAGGGGGATGGGGGCGGGGAGGGGGGCAGTAACCAAGTGTGCAATCACTTGCCTATTAGTTTTGAGATGCTAGTGAGTGATTTAAGTATAAATTTAAAGATTTGTGTTGGACATCATATGTCAATAATATCGAAGAAGCTAAGCATGGCGCATTTGAGTGAATATCTTATTTCAAGCTATGGGACTAAAAGCATTCACCACAGTCAGAATAGAGATGCAGGAGATAAGATGGTCCTCAGTGAATCCCAGAGAATTCAAACATTTTGAGACTGAGTAACAGCAAAGAACTCACCAGAGAAGACCAAGTTCTAGTGTAACATGCAGGAGGAAAATTAGTGAGGTATCACAGAAGTTGAAAGCTGTATCAGAAGAGTGTTTCGAAGGGTAGAATAGATAATTGTGTGGACTATTCCAGAGAGGCACATTACCTGTAATTTGGAAAGTGACCATTTACTTTAGAAAGTGCATTTCAGCCATTCCTCATATTCAAATATTTATATTATATTAAAAATAATATAACTGAGGTATAAAGCAGACTGAAAATAAAGAGAAGTTTAAGATAGCTGTGACAAGAATAGTTTATTGGAACAATGGAAGGAGAGCCAGATTAGCCTAGCTGAATAATGAACGAGGATTCCTCAGAAGGTATGGCATAATAAATAACTTTTTTTACTTTAGTAAACCACTGCTTTTTGGTTTACTCTTGAATAATCACTGAGAAGACAGCAAGGGAATATTTTTAATCACATAGCACCACAAGGACAAAAGAACAAGAACAACATTTTTTTAAAATAGTGAAGCAAGAAGGCTTTTTTGAAACCTATTTAGAAAAATGTGAGGGGTGAGAAAGGAAAAAGCACATGTTTGAGAGAGAAAGCAGACTTCTCTGAAGTGGAGATAAGCAAGCAAAGAAACATAGAAATGAGCTTATTCGAGAGAAAACATGGACTTGAAGACCAAGTCAAGAGCAACAAATTATTAAAATTATAAAGAACCTGGATAAGGTGTGGTCTGGATCTAAAATTTTCAGGAACTCTTGAGAGCTGGGTCCGAGTATAGAAAACTCAGGCCTACTTTAGACACAGATTCAGAATCTGCGTTTTCCCAACAATGTTAAATCTGTGGGTTGAGAGCAATCTCAGCAGCAGGGCACAGGCTTTGTACACAGCAAGTCTGGGGGGACCCCCCCACTGAAGAGTTCCCTGTCTTTCACCCCAGCACCGCTGGGAGCAACGACTGAGCACAGAGGTAGGAGTAGCTTCTGAGCACCACTGCGTGTGGCTCCCAGACAAGCAAAGGCTCTATGATTTGTTTGCCTCTTAATATTGGACTAAGTGCAGACTAAATATCTGACTACATATTTGACGAAAGTGCAGACTAAGATGGCTAGAAGGTAGACTCCTAAATCAGCGTGCTTTATATTGAAAGATTCCTGATACACTCCGAAATCAAAGGCGTGGGTGTGCCTGAGCAGAGCAAGCAAAGAGGGCTGCGAGAGGTCAGAGGGTGCTGTGCCCCCATGCAAAAGCCGCTGAGCAAGGCAAATTCCTGAGCGAAACATCAAGTGATTTTCTGGGTTTTTTTTTCTTCACTGAAATATATTTCACACAAAATGTGTATGTTTAAGGGACACCAACGTTTTGACCCTATTTCTCCTGCAATGCGCTTCTGCTGTAGTGTTGACTCAATGTCACATCATCATCATTTCTTCTTGTGGTAGGGACAAGAAAGATGATTCTGCTTAGTAAATTTAGTGTTGATGATTCAGTTCTGTCTACAAACACTGCACATCGTGTGGCAGATCTCTAGGATTCATGCATCTACTAGTTTTTAGGATGAACTCTTCAGCGACACAGCACCCAGTCCTTAAAGAAAGTAGAATAGAATTTTTGTACTAGAGACTATGACTGCTGATTTCTGAGCAGTGGAAATGAGGGCTTCGGACAGGAGCTTGGAAAAGTCTTCTGGGAGTTTGTTCAGCCCAGGACTTAAGGCCAAATGTACCGCGAGTCCCAGTGGCCTTGCATTCCTTCCACTAAGGTGTCTGTAGCTTCTTTTGCTGTTGTTTTGGTTCTTCTTCCCCTCTATCTTACCTAAGCACTGTGCTCTCGGAGCTACTTTGTAATTTTCCTATCAGACTATCATAACTGTTTGCTCTCTTTCCACTTGTCCTTAGTGTCTGTTTGGGGGAATTGGATGCCATTCTAAGACTGTATGTTCTTATAGAAGGAGCTCAGCAGATTTTCATAATCAGGCGCCAGATAAGCAGTTTTGCTAGTTGTATGCAGGATTTCAGATGACCTCTTCTAGTCACCATAATTTTATATTTGTTTTCATTGCTTTTCCAGCTGGTTTTGTAAATTAGAAGAGTTTCTTGTACTTTATCTTGCCTCTTTTTCCACCCCCATTATATTAACTTACAGGCTTTCTTTATAGCTTGCCCACAAACCAAGCACCAATTAAATAAAAATATTTCCTCCCTGTCTTGACCAGCTATTAACTTTGGTGGGCATACGGCTATGACAAGGGTTTGGGATTGATTCTTGTTCAAGCTTTGATCAGCTGCTCAAAAGAGAGCAATCATGCTTTGGCATTTGTTTTTGCGTCTAAACAGAGTCATAAAAATTACTATGGTGTTATCTCACAGTGATTTAATAAAAAGTTAATTAAAAACACTTTAAAATTTAAACAATAAAGTGCTAAAATTCAAGAGCATTCAAGAATTTCTTATTAGTGTTTTCCTTTATAACAAAGTAGAGATTTTAAAAGTGTGCCATTTGGGGGAAGGAATATCTGAACCTTGTCAGTTTCATACTGTGTGACAACCAGATCTCAGAAATGACACTTAGCTACTCTGGAGGAAGGTGGTATTGTCACAGAGCCTGTTGTCACAAGAGCCCTTTTACTCTCTCTTTTCCCCAATATTCACACAGAGCTTTAATAACCACAAGCAGCTTTGGGGGAAATGGTTGACAAAAACAAAAAAAACAAAAAAACAATGCAGTGTAAATGGAACAAAAGTTCCCTTTTGGTGTGTCCTGACTTCTGTGTTACCTTTTATCCCAACTAAAAGGAATTAGTTCTTTGATTTTAGATATTTGAAAGTCTCTAGTCAAACCAAAACAATTGGATGTCTGCCAGTGAAACTTTATCATGAATTTGCTGATGTTAATTTATATATTTTATTGGATGCCTGTTTTTATATTTAAAAAAGCAAAGTTTTTCTTTTTTGTTTCTGTTTGGTTTTTGGGCCACGCCTGCAGTGCTCAAGGGTAACTCCTGGCTCTGCACTCAAGAATCATGCCTGGTGGACTCAGAGAACCATATGGGATGATGAGGATTGAACCCTGTTCAGTTGCATGCAAAGTAATCACCCTATCTGCTGTATACAATCTCTACAGCCCAGAAAAGATTTTTTGACCCCTTAATCAATGGGGTATTCTGTAATTGGTCTTGCATAACTCTTAAAATAAACCTTGGGCGGTTAGAAGGGCAAATGTAGGGGGGCATGTGGTCACCTCTCTTCTCATGAGCTTTCCCTTGACATCAAGGAGGCAAGCTTATTCTTGTTGACTTTTACTGTGAATCCACTTTGCATACTCCTACTGTCTTATGATTTCAGATTGAACACAGCAACTTGCAATGATCTGTTCAAAGAGTGGCCTTGACAATGAATATTTTGGGTATGGGGGATGATTGTTGTAAGTAAAACTAAGGAAAACCATTATTGTCATTGCCTGTTTAGTGTTCTACCTCTTTAGAAGCTCTGAAAGCGTACCCACTAGCTGTTCCTATTGATTCTTTTCTCCCAAGTGCCCAGCACAGAGCCTTGCACAGGTAAAATCAATAAACATTTTCTGTTGAAAGAAAACATCTTGAAAAATGAGCATTTTTGCTGTGGCTTTAAAACTAAAAAATATTAGAGTAGGAGAATGTATTTCAGGGTGGAGAAAATGATAGCACTGGGTAGAGGAATGCAAGTTATATTTGGACGTTGCAGAATGCATGATACTGCATAGAGCAAAATAGAAAATAGTTCATTAAAATGAAAGGCTGAGAAGACAGGATGAGAGAGAGAGGCCAGGAGTTTAATTTTATACCAATGCAGGACTTTTGTACATTCATTTGGAGTCTGGGCATCGGAATCTATAGAGAAATGAAACCACAGCCACAGCTAACCCAGGAAGCCAGGGGAAGTGAAGACTGCAGTACTCTCCCAGGAGCCGACTCAGAAACTCTAGGGTGTGATGCAGAGAAACAAGCCGAGCACCCCTGTCTTCTAGGGATGTGTGGCATTTTCTAAGTCAAAACTTACTAGACTTCTTCAGAAGGGACAGGTGGTTTTCTATTGGGTCCACACCTAAAACTGTATGTTCAAACCTGATGTCCTCCTGTACATAGAATTTTTCACCTGTTTTTATTCCAAGAGAATTCTGGGATAACATGTTCCACTAATATCCTGACAATCTTCATTTTGTTATAAACTCAAGTCAGTTCCTTCACAAAAGGGCTTTTTAAAATTCCATTATCTAAGAGGAAAATATTAAGAGGGAAAGTAAACAATTAAATATTGGAGGTTCTCCATACTGGATTGCAAAGTAGTATAATTGTTGTATAATATCTATTGACCCTAAGAAAATCCTCCATCCTCCCAAATACCACAGTTGAAATGAGAGAAGTTTAGAAATTGATGAGTACTGAACTCTTCAGAAGACAAGGCATTTTGGTTTGAGGATGTGTATGTTATGAAGGTATTTGTAAGCCAAAGGACTATAGTTAGAAGCAACCTCAGCATCATTCTACTTTAATCATGTTCCAATCTACTGATAATTTCTTACTCCAAAAGGATGGTGAATTTTATCTCTGATAGTTCACATTTAACTGATCTGTTTCATTGAAACTTAGCTATGCTATTTGGGTCCCAATATCTTAAAGGTTTCCATTAAGTTTGACATTAGGGAGATATAAAACTTGACCTGTGTGATTACATTACATTTAGTATTATCTCTGTCATAGCATTTTGTGATGACTCTGTTTGCTTTTGCTGAAGAAGGTCTTGGAGGGAAGATGAAAGAGAGAGGACTCAAACCATTTTTAATACTAAAAATATAATTAAATTTTAGTCTATGGCAAAGATAGTTTACTTTATTTGGTTATATTTTGCACTTCTCTTGAAGATTTCAAAATCTGCTGGCATATTTCATATGAAAGAACAAGGTAATGGCATGCTTAGGTCAGAGACAGAAAACATCTCTGAGATACTTCAAGGAGAGGTCAGATTAAGAACAAACATCCAAATCTCATTATAATCAGATCCCTAGCAATTAAAAATAATTACTTTTTTCTCTAACTGACCTTGTGGGATATATAAGCTAGAATCTAGTCTAAATAAAGCTAAATTGGAATGTCTAAATCTAACAACTAAAAAAAAAGAGTATAGTCCAATCACATTGACTATGTAACCCAATTAGTGGCTTTAGAGAGGGACAATCAAAATTTAAATTAATTTCCAATTTGCTGCCAAGATATCTTGCTTCTGAAGCTTCTTCAGTAGATAATTTGGGTGAGGAAGGACAGCACTCATTTTTAGGTAAACAAGGGGATTTTTATCATCACCGAATGAGTGCAGTTCTGTGCTATCAAACCCCTACTCTTCAATTGCTGATAATGACTCTATAAATTACAGCTCTTAGCCAATTCTCAAGGTAGAGTTCATCTTTTACTTTAAAGGACTCTTTCCCTGAAATATAATGCCTACTTTTTCCTCTTTCAAGGTACTACATTCTACAGCTGTTCCTGTAGTCATTTTTTTTCTGATTCCTCTGCAGGGAATATAAACTCCCTTACCCCCAGTCCAATTAAATTCCAAATGTTGGACATGGACATATCATTTCTCACTGAAAGATGTGCAGAGTTTTGTTTCTAGAGAAAGGATTATGTATGCATACGCATGAAAACTGTGCTATTTGTTTCTTTCAAAGAAAGAACTAAACAAGACAGTAGGGGTCTCAATATGGGCACCCAGGGCAATCTTCACAGTGGGGTGTTTGGTTTTGATATTCAGACAGAACTACAATAATCAAAGCACATCTGGGAAACACAGGAAACCTAACATTCTGAGTTTGGCATCTGACCTTAATTGGTAAAAATTGTATTTCTTTGAACATTTCTGCCAGGTTTAGAGTGATTTTGTTTAGGCAATTGCATTCATCCTTTCAATATTCTTTTTGGGAATAAAGAAGCAGGTATTACAACTTAAGTTAAATGAATTGAGTAATGTACCTCAAGTATCAAATATTCAACTTTTAACTTTGGAAACCTTGTTTTCTTTTAACCTACGCATCTCTATGAACAAACTAATGGATTATAGAATAGCAAAGCCAAATTCTTAAAACATGCACGCAAAGAAGCAAGGAAAACAAGGAAACCAACAAATTCCATAGTAGTTCACCACAGGAAGAGCAATAATAATCTATTATAAGAATATTTTCGTCAATACTGGGAATAGAGCAAATAGATGTAATCCCCCTGAATTATTGTATCATTTGTTCTACAAATGATAATAGTGGAGTGCCCACAACATGCATTGCATTGAATCAGACGAAACAAGGAGTACAAAGGAAATTTCAGCTGTAGTTGAGGAAATAAGACACATAAAAAGTCTGGAGCAACATAAAATTGGAAATGAACTGTTTCACATTCAGGTTAAATCAAGATAGATTGGTCAGGGAAGGTACAAAGAGGCAAACTTTAAGCAAGATTATGATCAATAGGTTGAATTAAAAGTACAAATAAGTAACAGTAACGTTAGTGTCAGCAAAAGACATAAGGACACAGTGATAGACAAATGCAAAAAGGAAAAAAAGGAGCTTGAAAGCAAATCCCTAGTAGCCTTACATAGTAGATGACTCCTGTTATAAAATTCTAAAGTAAAATCAGAAAAGAGAACCAAAGAATGATTTCAAATGGAGAAAGCAATTTGTGGCACTGGCATTTTAGGGAGAAAAATGGAATTGTCCACAGGCTGGTTTGTAAAAGAGAGAGACTAGAAGGAAGAAAATAAATTAGGAAATAGTTATATAATGCTTGCTTTAGATATTAGGTTGTTCCTCCCCCCTCCCCCAAATTAGTTTGTAACTTTAAAAAAATATTGCTGAGTCGCAGCATGAACAGAGTGTAGAAAAAAGTTTAGATATTGGAAATCAAAAAAGTGAATCAACCTAATGAAAAAAATTCATTAAAACTTAACAAATGAGAGCGTGGAAGAGATAGCACAGTGGGTAGGATACATCCCTTGCACACAGCCAATCTGGGCTTAATCTCCAGCACCCGATATGGACTGCCAAGTCCACTAAGAGTGACCACTGAGCACAGAAGCAGGAGTAAGCCCTGAGCATGACTGTGTTGATATGGCCCCAAAACAAAACATGACCTTCCCCCCATAAAAAGACCAAACAAAAGAAAAATCCTGAACAAATGAGTCAAGATGGGTTATAGTAATTTTATAATATATTGTGTTGTTTTCACGTTCATATTAAAACAAGTAGTACTTAGGTGGGTATTTCTTTTTTTTTTAATTACTATAATCTATGCCTCAGACTACTCTCTTGTGAGAAGAGATCACATTTCTAAAGAGCTACTTCTCAGTCATCAATATCTAAAGGCTGATACTAAGCCTGAACTAGAGCCAGAATGAGGTTGACTTTAGTAGGAACTTGTTGTAGTGGTTGCCAGTGGATAGACCAAATGTAGGATCTGTTTCCAAAAACACATTTTGCTAAGTATCAACCCCCCAAAAAATGCTCTTGGGGAAAAATTGTCATAATGAAACGTGCTTGCAAACATTCAAAACACTAGTTCCCTTTTGGAGCTCATAGAATCTATTGACATTGTGAAGGCGTTTTGCTTCTCTTTTGGTGCACAACTTCCACACAATCCCTTAGATCTCTGGGCCTCTCGAGGAAAAACTCAACTACACACTTTGAAGTTTCTAACTGATAGTGGTTTATTGGTTATAGAGAGTGCTCTAAAATAAGATAGTGAAACAAGGAACATAAGACGAAAAAAAAAATAAAAGGGGAAAGATAGTTAGATAATCACAAGTTAGAGTTGGTTGCTTGAGTAGACAAATTAAGAGGAACTTGAGGACAGGGTCAACATGAGTATCATGTGGTACCCCGGGTTTCCCATGCTGAGAATCCCCGTCATCACCGTCTCCTCTCTTAATACTGTGACCATATGACCCTGCTGAAGATGAAGAGAACAGTGGCCATACTGTCACTTAAAGTTTAAGATTTAGAATGAGTATTTGAATTTTCTTTAGGAATTTAACTTGAGAAAGAATAAAGTGAGATTTAGATTCATGGATTGCCTCCAGGTGAGGCTGAGTTTCTAGGGTGTCAGGAATAAAAAAAAATTACTTTGACTATGGTAACAACAAAACCTGTTCCCCAAGTATTTGGGAAATATTGAATGTCTTAAAAGAAAACATTTCTTACACAAAAAGTGCACATAAAGAATGGCTCTAGCAATTCGATAAAGGTTACTTTTAAAAGGGAGACTATGATCTAAGAGTTACGGGGATCTATACATTGATTTTTTTCAATACGTATTTTTTCTGTTTTGTATAATTGACTTATTTGATCGTGAATACCCTCTGTTGCATATTTCCTAGTACTACAGAGATAACAGCAACCACCACCAAAGGGTCATAGTGATGAGTGTTTTATTTACACTGTCCTTTTTCAGTCCTTGTTGAAACTCTGGGAGTGAAGCATATCCTGCAACTTCCATTGTGTAGCCAAGAACCCATGTGATCAAACAAAAATTAAAATGTCATATTCAGAGATTGCACTCCATGGTTCTTGGATTATAGAAGCTATATTCTAGCATCTCTGAATGGTCAAAACTAAGGACCCATGTGTAAATACTGCTGAGAATTCCTTTCCCTCCTTACCATGCTCACCTAGCTCAGCACATGAGCATGGTGCTAATCGGTTTCAGGTAATTAAAACCCTGTTTAAAACAAAACTATTTAACCTCTCTTAGCTATAGTCTAAATAAGAAATTTTAGCTCCATAAACAAAGTTTTATTGGATCACAGCCATGAGCATTCATTTGGTTTGTTTTCAGCATCTTTCCCATTTGGCAGAGTTGAATCACTGCAACAAAGACCGTATGCCCCATAAAGCCTGAAGGATGATATTGCTATAATGCACATCTGTTTTATTTATAGAAAGAAATGACAGGAGTCAGACATTTATTTTATACAACATGCAGAGAATAGTTAAATGTAAGCTCAATTTGAATCCCATTCCTCCCAATCAGAGAGTCTAGGAGTGACTTGTCAGAGCTAACTTTTCCTCTCTTTGGTTTTTTCCACTTGAAAGATGGAGCAGTAACAGGATACTTGAATATCTATTGTGAAGTTGACCTGCACCATATGTAAAGCAAAAGATGAATAGCTGAGGGACCTCAGTCCATGGAGTCTGCCTGCCTGTCATGGTACTGGTGAACTGTTTTAGTATCAAGATTCGTATGTCTGGATGCTAGGAAATTAGATCTCTTTGGCAACAACTGGCAGACATATACAATAAAACTGCTTCAAGGTGGATGAAACTATAGGATAAAAATGTGCAAGGTAAAATGTAGGGGTTGTTTTTCAACAGGTGAACCCAACAAAGAAGCAATTGGAGTCACTGAACCCCAGCCATTGCCTCCACCTGCACCTGATCATCATTAACGTCAATTCCAAACTTGGAAAACCTTAAGGTGAATTAGAAAGCTTTCTTTGAACAAGTTATTTTATTTCTCTTCTCCCAGTGTTCCAGATAATCCTCATTTGATCTTTTTAAGAAAGCAGAAGTAATTGCTCTTTCATTCAAATACATCTGAGATCTTATTTACTAAACATTTTGTTTGCTCTTTAATAATTAACAATGACCTTAACCATAATACAAATTATTTTTTATTTGTCCTAATAGTCCAAACAACATTTATCTTTTTCTCATTATACCTGGCTAAGAAAATTGCAAAACTGAAATCTAGAAAATCAACTCATGGCAAGAGGTTTCCACAGAAACGTCTTCATTACAATCATTCTCACTGAAAACTGCTACTACTCCTGTGCATTATTGGGTAGTTTTTCTTTAAATAACTTGCTGCAAGCATTTTCACCTGTGAAATTTCTTGACTGTAAGGCAGTTTTGACGGGAAAGGGAAAAGAACTGCTTGATGGTTTGGTTTGACTTCATCCCCTGAACAACCAATCAACTATCTTTAACCTTTTTGTATATAAAGCTGAATGTCACTTGGGGTTCACTATCTCTGCAAAAGAAATACAAACCTACCTCTTTGCAATATAATGTGTTAGACTTTTCTAGTATAGAAGTAATAGGCTTTGATTTCATACTTTCTGTAAGTTTGAACACTAAATATTAAAGTTGCCAAATACTTTGTATTGTTGAAAACATATTTGTGTTTGATCATTTGCATCTTGCCTTAAACTTTTCTTAATTGACTTTTATGCTTCATGATATCCTTCTGAAATTTCGAATTAGTGTCATTTTATTATTTTACTTTGATTTTATTATTTTTCTCTAGCCCAGAATAATAAGTTCTTGTGCAATCTTGCCATCATTACTCTAAACACAGGAATACATTCCTTCTAATTTTTGTAATGAATGATTTATGATTCATCATATCCTTTTATAGCCAATTAATCACACAGTGAAAACCATTTTATATGTCCTCTTGAGTATCCTTTGTATACATTTTATCCCCCTTTCATAGAAAAAAACTGTCTTATGTGACAAAACTGCTCACAGAGATATTTACAGCCAAACTACCTTGAACATTAACTTACAACTAGCTAATGAGAGAGCAGAGAATCTTCTCAAGATGAACTATCTGGGAGAATGTTTTAAGTTTTCAAACAACCACCCTTATTTCTCAGATGGGGAGAATGTTTATATGCAACTGGCTAGTGCTTGCTTTCTCATTCTGTTCTATGCAATAGTGCCCTGTATTTCAAACATTTAAGTGAGGGATTGCCCAGATCTAGTATGAGAATTGTTCCTGGTTTTCTACCAGCACAAACTCTCCCACAATATATATTCCCTAATTAAAAACTTGGGCAGAAATGTTTTTCAGTCATTTATACCTTATTGTAACTTCGCATTTTTAAAAGGAAAGTTCCTCTCACATTTACTTGCAGACCTGCAGCACATGAGGTTTAGAGTTAAGGGGTAGATTTTTCTTTCTCTTCCTTTTCTATGTCTTCTATGTGTGACCAAAGAAAAATTCCTCTTTTGCTGAAGAAATTCCCTGGGCTGGAGAAAAAGAAAATGGCCTGGCATACAGCCCACTCTGGTTAGGTTCCTAGTACCACACATGATCCTCAAAGCACCACCAGGAATGTCCTAAACACATCCTGTTGTGGTGTCCAACAAAAACCAAAAAGAAAACCAGTAAGTTTATAGGTTTAGTGTAGGATAACATTGGTTTGTCCTTTCTGCCTTGCCACAGGGAGCTTAAGTTTATTGGGTTACTCTCATCACAGTGCTGCCATTCCTTTGTGTTTATTTGTAACTTCTTTCTTTGTGATCTGTTGGCTTGTAAATATTGCTTTTCTCTTCTCCTAAGTCCTTTGAATAGTTAATTCAGAGCAATGTTCTTTTTGTATAGGCAAAGGAAGACAGTAAATGCTATGCTTTTGTAACAATTGTCTCTCAGTGATATTTACTTCCTGGGCATCTGTTATCGACTTAAGCCTCAGTTGCCCTAACTCTTTAGCACCCCAAAAGCAGGGTCCCAACAAGGGACTGGATGGATCCAGGATAAGCGGTTAGCTATGTGCTACACTGGCATCGAAATGGGCCTGGCAAAAGTGCCATAATGCTTAACTATAAGTTAAGAGCTTGGTCATGGACAAAATGCTGTCATGATCCAAAAAGTATTAACTAGACTCAGACCCTGCAAGGATTAGGAAAGATTAATCTGGTCTGAGCACTGTAGTCTGAGTCTGTGGTGAGATGTTCCCAGGAGAGCCGCCCAACATACAAGACTCAATTATCTCTTATTGTGTCCATACAAAAATAATTAATATTAAGATGTTAATTAAGATGTTGATTAAGTTATTGGACTAAGGCAGAGGGATACCCCAGGTGGTGTTTCTGCCTTGAGCCTGATAGGCAGTCAGAAGGGCTTTCTTATGTTGATTTTGTACTGACTGGGTGTAGCATTGCCCCAGGATGCTAGGGGAAACGAGACGAGTTGGAGAGAGAAGAGAGAGTTGGGAAGGGAGAGAGAGAGAGAGAGAGAGAGAGAGAGAGAGAGAGAGAGAGAGAGAGAGAGAGAGAGAGAGAGAAAGCCTTCCCTGGTCTCCCTGGGAGATTAAACAGCTTAGGAAAGGGGATGATGAGCCTCAATGGATGCCTTGTTAGGGCCCTTTGCTTTAGGATGTGCTCACACTGCTTGACCAAAGGGATCAGTGGAAGAAATGGCAAAGGGCCAGAAAAAGGAGATGGTGGGAATAGGGACTGTATCTTTTGGTACCTATAATAATGGGACCTAGCAGGTTGGATCAAAAGCACTTTAGAAGTGAAGAACTGGGGGTTCAGAAGTGGTTAAATAACTGCTCAGAGTCATTTGGGAACAAGTAACTTCTTTTTTTTTTTTTTTTTGCATTTTTTTGTTTTTATTCAGTTCAAAATAATTTTTTTTTTTTGAGAAACAATTAGAATTTTTTATTCTTTTTTTTTTTTCCCCCTTTATTTTATTTTATTTTTTTTAAAGTTGTAGATTTACAATTTTTTGTGCTTTGGTTTCAATTATACAATGATCAGATACCCATCCCTCCACCAGTGCCCATTTTCCACCACCATGGATAATATCCCTCCCACCCCCATCCCCCCATCCCCCCGTCTCTGTGGCAGGGCAATCCCCTGTGTTCTCTCTCTCCTTTTGGGTGTTGTGGTCTGCAAAAGAGGCATTGAGTGGCAAACATGGGAACAAGTAACTTCTTAGAGAAACTCAGGTATACTGACCTTGTGTTTACAATGATGTAATGAACTATACTATCTGTGTGCATAGGCATACCCTTCCCATTATCAGGAATAATTGTCCCATCTCCTGTAGCACAGTCCAAACAGTGAGCTGGCTATTATTCATTATTATTATTATTTTTCTGCCCCTGTAAGTGCTGCTTGAAAGAAACCAGGGGAAAAGTCACTGGAAAACCATGTCAGTGACCGTTTGTCCCTGGATCTGAAAAGCAACACATTCATGTGTGGAGAAAGCAATCAATGAACTGAAATGGTACTCTAAAATAAGAACCATCACCAGTCTCACAGCAAAGTTTGAAATGGTCCTTCAAAATTGCAGTTTCTATTTATAATCCTCAGAATAAGAATACTGATGTTATCTATCTAAGATCTCTGGGTCACATTCTGTCAATTCTCAGGGTGACTAGTTATTGTACTGTTAATTGGTTTAATGCAGTAAGTATTTTGGATAGGTGGGGAGAGAATCAATTACACTTTGGATTCAAAAGTTTGATACTGAGTTTTGCCTCTGTCGTAATTTATCGTGAGAGTTTGGGCAATTATCCTTACTCTCTAGTGTCCAAATTCTTCATTTGCAAAATAGAGAGATAGCATGAAATGATATCTAAGATCTTGTTCAACTCGAAGAACTACTTCTTGTTGAATTAGCTGAATGAAAATCTAAAGAATCACATTTTACCAATTGTTTCAAGGGCCATCTTGCATTTCTCCTTTCCTTGCTACCTCCATTTTCTTTCTTCTTTAAGTCACACCCCTTTTCCTCTATCACAACTTCTGGCTTTGCCGTGTGAAGCAGAATCTCAGATCAAGAATTATTTGCCGATGCCTCTGAACCAACAATGGCATTAGCATTCTTGAGTTTAGTATCTTTAGAAGACATACATTGTACATTGTAATTAAAGCAAAGCTGTCTTTCTGTCTCCAGTTCTCAATATTCTAAGTTTTCACTTTTTCTTAGTTTTACTTTTTGAGATTCTACCAAACAGAGCCTGTTTCTTTGTTTAATTTGTTAAGATTCTACCAAAGAATGTATGGAATCTAAAAGCAAGTGCATGGACAAGACTGAAGAGTTTTTCTTCTCCCTTTAATCCAGGTTTCCATGTTGCTCTCATTGCAAAATGCAGAGACAAACACTTAGTAACATGTTTAGAGAGGGCAGGGGAGTTGGCTGCTGGGTTAGGGGAGTTTGTTTTATTCAATCTTTTGCTCAAGGCAGAAACAGTTATCGGTTATCAGACAAATGTGAAAATAATAATAGCACTCAACACATAAATACCAGACACACAAGGGTTCCCACTCCTCTGATACTCACAGTTCGACTGCGTTCCTGGGGAGGTCGGAGGGGACTTCTGTCACCTGGCTCTCTTGGCAGAGGAAAACCCAGTTAGAGCAGTGACACAGCCGATGGTGACAGCCCGAGGTCATGCTTAGGAATGCTAGCAAGGAGACCAGCAGGAAGGCCATGCTTATGTCTCCATCCACCTGCTTTCCTCTTGCATCTGCAGAGAAAAACCTCCAGCCTTCAGAGGCTCACACAGCACCCTTATAAGAAGAGATTTGCCTTGAAAGCTGGCAGGGTCACATGACCCACTAAGACTTTTTTTTTTTTTTTGGTCACTTCCAGACAAATAGCAAAATTCCTGTGTGCCAGCAGTGATTTCTAGGGCAAGATAAGCTACTCCCTTATTCTTTGCAATTCAGTTTCTTATCCTCTGACCCAAGAAAGACAGCACATAGAATCTTGAAGTATGTCTGGAATTGTGTACATAGTTAGCTGCAGTAATATTCCTCTTGGTCATCATTCTTTTCTCGAAACAATGTGATAGGATAGATTTCTCTAAAGAAGACATAACCTAAAATATAAAAATTGCTAAGAGTTATTAAGGGGAAAAACACCTGTTCATGGTCTTGGTACAACTTGTGTCTGCAGCCTACTGGACTTAAAATCCAAGCTTACGATGGCAGTTACTGATCCTCTCTCATGGAATTAACTTTTTTAAAAATGGCTTAATTTAGGAGATTGGTAGAAAACTGAGTTAGTGGACCTCAGGCAGTTCCCCATTGGTGGCAGTGGAAGGCACCTCTGCCAGGGCTATCCATAGAGATCATTGAGTAATTGGAGTAATCAAGGAATGGGTTATGTTTTCAATGGGAATATAATAAATACCAAGAGTCTGCTCTTCCCCTCCCTTTCTCCAACCCCCTTGGATGTTGTTTCTGACTTCTTCATTTCTATGTTCTAAAGGATCTCCCCTACCTTTTGGATATTGGCACAAATGAGTTCATTTAATCTGTGCTTTTAATATAATGTTATTCTCCTTTAGTGACAAAAAGTACCCCAGTACTTGTATTGGTGTTCCCAACCTCTTTGGTACGGTACTTTTGGCAACACTTTCAGAAAGTGACTTTCTACTTTCATATCCAGAGCTATGAAGAGTGAAAAACTGAATCTTCTCTAGGATCCTATGAATGATGTATTATTACTGGCTAAAATTATGGACTAATAGCACAGCGGTAGGGTGTTTGCCTTGCACACTGCCAGCCCGGCCGAGCTGGGTTTGATTCCTCTGCCCCTCTCGGAGAGCCTGGCAAGCCACCAAGAGTATCATGCCCTCACGGCAAATCCTAGCAAGCTACCCATGACATATTCGATATGCCAAACACAGTGACAAGAAGTCTCACAATGGAGACATTACTGGGCCCACTTGAGCAAATTGATGAACAATGGGAGGATAGTGACAGTGACAGTGACAATCGTTTCTGAATCATTAGTTTGGAAACTTGAGTTATGACAAAATACTACCATATTTCCACCCTTTTCTCCTTCTTTTATGCCTTATCAAAAATGACATTAAATAATGGATTATTTGATTATTAAGGGAAAATCAAAAGCAAATAATTGGGTGATTTAAGTTGTTTCCTAAATTCTTCTAGGTACAACTAATTAATTGTTACTGTAGCATTATTTTTTAACAATTTAGACTACTGTGAACACTTTTTACTCAACAGTTGATGTGTGAAGCAATCACTTGGTCACTTGATCACTTGACATCCAGTTACTCATCGATTTGCTGGAGCAGGCACCAGTAACGTCTCCATTCATCCCTGTCACCCACCAGTGTAGCTCAGTGGCGTCTGCTCATTCTAGGAACACAAACAGCCTCAAACCAATTGTTCAGGGTCTTGATGAAGAAGTCTGACCATCTTATAGGTGGGCAGCCACACGATCATTTGACATCCCATGGAATCCAGTTGGTAATGGCTCTAGTCCAGTGGTCGTCTCCAAATCTCATTATGTGTCCAGCCCATCTGATTTTCGATGCCTTGGCAAACAAGACAGCATCCCTGATTCTTGACTGTCAACAGAGGTTGGAACTCCGGATTCTTTCTCTCATTTGAATGAAATGTGATAATCCAAGCATAGCTCTTTTGATTCCTCTTTGGAGACCCAAATAGCGTTCTCATCCTGTTTTCAATGGGCACAGATCTCTGAGGTGTATGTTAATGCAGGAAGAACAGTGGAATCAAAGAGATGTGCCTGGAGCCAGAGGTTCTTCATCCTGTTAGCTATTTCTTCGATGCACTTGAAGGCATTCCAAGTTGTTGTCTTCCTCCTGCACAACTCTGGTGCCAGGTCATTCGTCATGTTGACTTCTCGATCTAGGTACACACAACTGTTGCATTCAGAGATGTTTGTCCCATTGAGAGCGAATTGAATGTCAGGAACAAGACTGTTTCTTATAAACATTGTGTTCGTGAGATTTAGCTGTAGTCTGACCTTTCCACACTCATGGTCAAAGTCAGCCAGCATTTGTGCTGCTTGGTTGATGTTTGGTGTTATTAGAACAATGTCATCAGCGAAGCAGAGGTGGTGTAGTTGCCAACCGTCTATCTTCACTCCCATTCCTTCCCGTTTCCATCATCGCATGACGTTCTCAAGGGTGGCACTGAAGAGTTTCAGTGAAATGATATCACCCTGCCGAACCCCTCTCTTGACGTCAATGATCACCTCCCTATAGAATGGTGAGATCCTGGTAGTGAATTCTCAAAAGAGCTCACAGAGGATCCTGATGTATTGAGTTTGAATGCCCTGTTTGGCTAGGGTTTCGATGACTGCTTCCATCTCAACAGAATCAAAGGCCTTCTTTAAATCAATGAATGCTAGACAGAGCAGCATCTTGAACTCCCGAGAGACCTTACTGAGCTTGGTTATCATGTGGATATGGTCAATTATGCTAAATCATTTTCTAAAACCAAATCATTCACATGGTTTTCCTTCACCTAGTGTTCTGCCAATCCTATTCAGGATAACTCAAGTGAATAGCTTGTAGACGACAGACAACAGGCCGATTGGGCGATAGTTGCCAATTGCATGGTTGTTTCCCTTCTTGTACAGTAGTACAGTCCTGCTGGTTTTCCAATGGGATGAAAACTTGCATTCAGACAGGTAGCGTGTGAAGAGCTGAGCCAGTGTATTGATGAGTACTGAGGCAGGTTCTTCAGGAGTTTGGGCAGTGTATTGATGAGTACTGAGCAAGGTTCTTCAGGTGTTTGGGTCTGACCTTGTTGGGCTGGGTGCTGTTCGCTTCTTTAAGATGAAATGGTCTGTCTGATTTCAGAATGGAGAATGTTGGGAACGGCATATCCACCCTGCGCAATTTGGTATGTGGGAAGGTGGACATGGCTATTAAAGAGATCCGAGTAAAAGTTATGGATAATCTCCATTGCCCTTCTGGAGGATGTGATAGTTCCATCAGGATGTCGGAGGGCAGTCATCTTGGTCTTATAATTGGTGAAGGACAGGCGGGCATTGTGAATGCTTTTCCCAGCTTCTGCCACATTTGCCAGCACTGCTACTCTTCTCTCTTTGAGGTCTTCCTTTATAGCTTCTCTGCACTGCTTTGTGAGCTCAGATATTTGCTTGTGATTGTCTAAGACTTGTGCCAAGCCACGTTGGCGAATGTGCTTGAGAGTTTTCGATGACAGGCATCTTTTTATGGCTATCTCTCTCTCAGCATTCCTCACACAATCATGGATGTGCTGAACCAGTCGATCATATTCCTCGTCAATGTTGTCAATGACCATATCTTTCCCTGTTGCTGCAATATTGCCAAAAATTTTCCAGTTGGTTGTCTTTCTGGAAGTTCTCTTCTTAAACTTTGCAGTCCTTTCTCCCCACTCTGTGTAGTAGAATTGTGCATGAAGGAGACGGTGGTCCAATCCCGTTTGGAATTTTGGGACAACAGTAACATTGGTCAGGGTGCTAAATATGATGTGATCAATTGAATATGATGTGGTCAATTTCGTTGTGGAATCATCCATCGAGAGATTCCCATGTCCAACGTTTAGATTCGGCCTTCTGGAATTGTGAGTTACCATGGATGGTCTTGGTTGACATGATGAACTTAGACAGTCTCTCACTCTGTTCATTCCATTCTAGGCCATGGGTCCCAATGTGGAGTTCTTTGGCTGATTTTCTCGGTCCTATCTTGACAGTAAAATCACTGACAATGATCTTGTAGTAGGTGTGGTCTTTTCTATAGAACTTCTCCAGCTCCATGCAGAACTTCTCAATTTCTCCTTCATCATAATTGGATATCGGTGCATAGACAATGAAGATAGAAACTGCCAGCAGTGAGCCACATCTATTCAAGCATAATTGTCAGATTTGGGTTGTTAGGTATTCGAATGAATCAATGTTTATGGTGAAGTTCATGTTGACAAGGACACCGACACTACCAATGCCTCTTTTGTTGCATGGTCCGAGGAACAATTCTTCTCCGGTGTCAGAAACAGCTTGATGTGATTGATGCCTTCTTGTCTCGGTCAGACCAATGATGTCGTACTTGATCTTTTGCGCTTGCACCATCAGGTCCTCGATGGATACATCTGATGCCAGTGTACGTGCATTGAAAATACAGTCATTTTTGTCCTTCGTTTTGGCAGCCTAGTTCGGTCCTGAGATTTTATCAGCCTCTCCTTCCTCATCCTTCTTAATGCTTCCATATGGGTGGCTCTTTCAGGGTCAGGGGAATGAGACCCATTGTATTTACTGGTTTTGGCATATCAAATACACCATGGATAGCTTGCCAGGCTCTCCATGCAGGCGGAACACTCTCGGTAGCTTGCCAGGCTCTCCAAGAAGGCGGCCTCTAATTGTCCTTGCAGGTGTTCCCATGATTCAAATCACATTTGAACCCCATCAAATATGGTGTGGTAATCTTGTATTAAGTGTTATATGGTGCATCCTGGAGCGTGGCAGCGGCTGGGTAGTGGAGGTAGTGGAGGTCAGCCGGGTTACTGGGAGCAGGCAGAGGATCTCTATTCCCAGTTCCGTTGAGCCTGGAGTCGTAGGTCACAGAGTTTCGCTTTCTTGTTCTGTGGGACTTCATTTGTGCATGAGTCTCAGCCAGAGTGTCCAGAAAGCATCCTGGAGAAAGGCAGCAGCTTGGTAATGGAGGCAGTGGAGGTAGTGGAGGTCTGCCAGGCTGCTGGAAGTAGGCAGCGGATCTCTGTTCCCGGGTCCGTGTGAAGCAATAGTTTTCCTTTTATTGATAGAAAGGTTTAATTTAATCAACCCAATAATGGTTTATCTTGCTTCAAAACATTTACATTCAATTAAAATTCAGTAAATTAAAGAGGCTTAACTCTGTTTGATTAACTTGAGTGATAAAGAAAAAAACTTGCTGTAGCTGAGCCTCTTACCCACAATCCTGCCACACAACCCCCCTTAAATTTTGAAGCTCTTAAATTTTGAAGCTCTCCAAGTGTGACAGAATTAGTGCTTGCATAACTAGAAAATTCTTTTGTCATTTGGATTTTCAAACTATGTCTTAGTCACAACATTCATATAGTATAACCAGCACAAATGTAAATAAGTCATTGCGGGCTGAAGAAATAGGATTTAACTACTGCATCTGCTTTGTTGTTTCTTGCTAACACTCTGTTACAGTTCTATCTCTAGATTGACCACTTATCTGAATTGTGTATTTATAGTCTTATGTATTTTAAAATTAAGTTTATCGCCAATGTGCATTTCTTCAAACAAAATATTCTATTATTTGACTTGCTTTTGGATTTTATACTGGTCTTATAACTCTTTAAGTCATAGCTTTGCTGCCTTTATGATTTCCTTTTTAATAGTAATTTTACATTATAAGGATGCATTCAGGTTGCTATGTGTAACTATACCACAAGATATCACACTGTTACAAAAACTATACTACCTAAGACTAAGTAATGAAAAACAATGTGGTATTGAAATAAAAATAGACACATGAGTCAATGAAATGTTATTAAGATTATGGAATAAAACCCTCACATGTATGGATATTTAATTTATGAGCCAAGGGTATATCATGGAGAATCAAAAGTTTCTTCAATAAATGAATACTGTTCAGAAAACTAAACTGCACAGCTTCACTCAAAGAATAGAATTAAATCATTGTCTCACTCCATGTATAAAAGTTAATTCCAAATAGATTGAAGACTTAGATGTTAGACCTCATACAATAATTAAAATGAGAAAATAGGTAAAAACTCCATGAAACTGGCTTTCATCTTGGTGATTTAATTAGAATCTATTGGCCTGGGGGGAGGGGAAGGAGAATAAATAGCTGTCATTACTTCAAATTAAAATGTTTTGGCTCTGCTAAAGAAACCATCTCTAAAATAAAAAGAAACCATCACTGAAACAAAAAGACATTTACAGAGTGGGAGAAAATATTGATTCAGTTTAGAAAAGGCTAATATTCAAGATTCATGAAGTGCTTATAACACTCAACAATAGAAAACAAACAGAAAATTCCATTTAAGAAATGGGGTTAAGAGTTACTCACACACTTCACCAAAGAAGACATAAAGATGGTCAACGTACATGAAAAACATGCTCATTATTAATTACAATAAAAAATGAAAATCACCATAACAATGAGGTCTCCTCATACTAGTGAGAATGTTTTTGAAAAGCCTGAAGCAAGTGCTGACAGGGATGTGGAGAAAAAGTAAGACTAATTCACATTTGATTGGAATGCAAATTTATCCAGGTCTATGGAAAAAAGTATATAGGTTTCTTAAACAAATCAAAATATAACTAATGTGTTATCCAACAATTTTGTAATTTAACTCTTCATAAATATTCAAAAAACACACATACACACAAACATACACACAAATTCATAAATATAAATGCACCTGTATTTAATGCGGTCTTATTGCAATAGCCACAATCTATAAATAACACAAGTTCCCAGTAATAGATGAGTGAATAAATGAGATATGGTATATAAACAATTGACTGCTATCTGTTAATTAGAAATATGTCATTCTGCCTTTTTGGACCACATGGATAGAACTGGGTGGAGGAGGTCCTGTTAAGTGAAGTAATTCAGAAGGAGACACAAATACTGGATGACCATATTCATATGTGGTATAGAAGGAAACATAACAACAAAGAGAAAATGCCCAATGAAAACTGTGAACCACAGAACTGAGGTGACAACGAAGGTGGAAGTTGATGGTCACTTGTCACTTATCGCTTGTCACTTGTCATCCCCTTTATCATCGACTTGCTTGAACGGGTGCCAGTAACGACTCCATTTGTCCCTGTCATGTGCTAGCATAGCCCAATGGTATATTGGGAGCTCTTTCAGGGTCAGGGGAATTCCCCACCCTTTCCCAAAATAAGGGAATTGACAGAAAGGGGGAAATGGGCAAAAAATGTGGGATATTGATATTCGGGTGGTGGCATAACCATGCTGTGATTATATTTCACCTGTAAAACATATAAATGCTCACACTTATAAACCAATGTTCCTTCAATAAACATTAAATTTTATGAAACAATCACTCATGTTATTTTGTGTATGTGCACTTTATTAAATTTTACTTTATATAATATTGCATTGAGAAGGCATGTTATAATGACTTTTTATCCTCCAGGTTTGTTTTGATTTTTTTAATCCCGAGGTCATAGAAATATGCTCCTGTTTTTCTGTTTTAAGAAGTAGTTTTTCTCTACATTCATCTACTTTTATTATACTTTCTATTGATTTTTATGTGTGGTTTGAGTTAGGGACTCAATTTCCATTTTGTTGACTAGCATAGTGCTTTTTCACCCATGTGGATAAACAGTCCCAGAATGATTTACTAAATATATCCATTTTTCCTTCTTCATGGTGAAACTTTTTTTCAAGTACTACTTTGTAGTTTGTGTTTAAACTTTTATAGCCAATAGTTCTTATCAAACAACTGCAGTATTGCTGTACTGTTTTACATGCTAAAACTTTAAAACAAGCATTGATAATTTTAAATATAAATTTTTTAACCCCCAAATGTGGTGTATCAACATGTTTATAATAATATGTTTGATAAAATATCCATAGATATTTTCCAATAAAATTTTGTATTTCTTCCATAAAAGTTTTAAATCTTAAATTTATTATTAATTAAAATTCTAACAGTTTTTAATAACATAAATATATTAAGAATTTAATTTTAAATAAGAAATGCACATTTTTCCTAGTGTAAATAATATCAAATTTAAAGTCAACAGTTACAATGCAATTTATTTAGAATATTTCTACTATGCCTAATTATCTTATAAAATTTTACGTATATGAATATCTTCATTAATTGCATGCTTATCTATATTTATCTTTGAATATTTTTACCTTTTAACATTTCTGTCTTTCATCCTCATATTCTTCCTTCTATAATTTCTTCCTCAACTCTTCATCACTCCCTCTTTTTCTTATTACCTCCTTTTCCTGCTTCATCTTTTACTATTTTTTTGCTTCCTCCCCTTTTTCTTTTTGATTTTGATGTTGAATAACATTGTTTTGTTCTTGCTCCTCCCTCAGGTAGCTTACGTTTATTGAGCCACTCATGGGAGTTAATTGACTTCAAATAATACCAATAATTTACTCCTAGGCATCCATCATATTTACCTGACTTAAGCCTCAGTTGCCCTTACTTCCTAACATCCCCACAAGGAAGGTTCCAGAGAGGGACAAGGATGGACCCAGGACAAACTGTAGGCTACCCTGGCATTGAAAAGGGACAAACTAAATGCCATAGAAGTACAATAAGTTAAGAGCACGGTCATGGAACAAACTCTGTCATGCATGACCCAAAAAGTCGTAACTAGATAAGGACTGGGGTTAGCAAAGATTAATCTGGTCTGAGGACTGTAGTTTGAGATCTATAGTGAGATGTCCCCAGGAAAAGCCAATCTTTAAGCTAAATATATCTCTTACTCTCTATATACAAAATGACTAGGATTATTATAAGAAATAAATTCACTATGAACGTTTAATTCACCGACTTCGACCGTGAGTGTGGAAAGGTCGGATTACAATTGAATCTCACAAAGACAATGTTCATGAGAAAAAGTTTTGTTCCTGATGTTCCATTCACTCTCAAGGAAACCACCATCTCCGAATGCAATAGTTATATATACCTAGGTCGATAAATCAACATGATGAATGACCTGGCACCTGAGTTATGCAGGAGGAAGAGAGTGGCTTGGAATGCCTTCAGGAGCGTTGAAGAAATAACTAAGAGGACAAAGAACCTTCAGCTCCGAGCACATCTCTTCGATCCCACTGTTCTTCCTGCATTAACATACACCTCAGAGACCTGGGCCCTATGAAAACAGGATGAGAACGCTATTTGGGTCTCTCAAAGAGGAATTGAAAGAGCTGTGCTTGGAGTATCATGCTTCACTCAAATGAGAGAATCTAGAGTTCCGATCTCCTTCAACGCTCAAGAATCAGGGATGTGTCTCATTTGCCAAGGCATCAAAAATCAGATGGGATGGATATTTAAACGTAATGAGGTTTAAAGATGACTGATGGACTAGAGCCATTACTGACTGGAATCCATGGGACGTCAAAAGATCGCGTGGATGCCCACCTACAAGATGGACAGACTTCTACGTCAAGACCCTGAATGATCGGTTTGAGGCTCTGCATGTTCCTAGAACGAACAGATACCATTGGGCTACGCTAGCACGCAACTGGGATGAATGGAGACGTTACTGGCACCCGCTCGAGTAAATTGATGAGTAACGGGGTATCAAATGATCACATGATCAAGTGATGAACGTTTAAATTTATTACTAGCTGAGGAAAGGAGAAAGCAATATACTCTAGATGCAATCCCACCCTTGAGCAGATTTCCTAGTAATCTTGAGTGCTGAACACTCAGATGAGATTTTGTCCTTGAGTAAATATCCTAGAAGAACTTCCCCTGAAGGAGGGGATTCACATTTGTTTGGTGTGATGATGTACAACCCCATCTATGTGTACTCACACCCTTCACAATTTCTGTACAACTAATCTGAAGAAGAAACAACTTTGCTGTAAGAGAATGAAGCTATAAGGATGAGGATGAGAATGAAATAAATCTCACTGACTACCAACCAGCCTGTGGCCCCATTCCTCTGCCCTTCGTTCATCTGTTGCCACCCATCAGCCTGGGGAGGCATTTCTCAGGCCACCAAACACATGCGTCCTACGTGCCCCTGCTTTTTAAACTCACATTATGATATAAGTGAAATTGAATAAAAGTTACGGCGATGTTTTCTTGTCATGATCTTTTAAAAATTATAATTTTCCTTTTAAATATATTAAATTTAAGTTAGTGGATAGCAAATCAGACAACAGGTTTGAACTCTCATGACAAACACTGTCTCTGTCAAAGGTTGGGAAACAATCATATAGGTTA
Source organism: Sorex fumeus (assembly GCF_029834395.1). NCBI lineage: Eukaryota > Metazoa > Chordata > Mammalia > Eulipotyphla > Soricidae > Sorex > Sorex fumeus. The sequence continues at coordinate 2,581,258 of NW_026606060.1, read as the reverse complement.
GTGTTTGTGTAGAAAAAGCAGGGACAGTTATACTATATCAGACCAAACAGCACTCAAGTAATGAAAGTAATAAGAGAAATGGGATGGACATTATGTGTTCATATGTAATGGGATCAATCGATTATGGAGACTTAACTGTTAAACACACACACACACATACACACACACACACATATATACCAAATGGAAATTTATAAAGTGTTTGCTAACAGAACTGAGGACGTTGTTGATGGCAACACAATTATACTGAGTGTCTTTAACTCCTTACTCTCATCATTGGACAGATCAACCTGACAGAGTAGCAGCAAAGAAGCAGGGTCCTTAAATAAGAAATTGGAAGAGCTAGGAAAAATAGATATGACAAGACCTCCCCACCCTGACTAAATCCGAACAGACATTCTGCTCCAATGCACAGTGTACATTCTTCTCAGAATAGGCTACATGCTGGGCAAAATACATTAAGTCACAAAACACAGAAATCAGAGGCGGCAAGAAACCTGTAGAGATTGGCACAAAGATTCAGACACTGGTGGGGAGAATGACCTTGCATCATTATACACTGAAATTCTATTATCAACAGCTTTAGGTTATTATTATTGTTATTATTATTGGTTTGGGCTGGAGCGATAGCACAGTGGTAGGGCATTTGCCTTGCATGCAGCCGGCCCAGCTGAGCCAGGTTCGATTCCTCCACTCCTCTCGGAGAGCCCAGCAAGTTATCCAGAGTATCTTGCCCGCATGGCAAAGCCTGACAAGCTACCCTTGACGTATTTAATATGGCAAACACAGTGACAACAAGTCTCACGATGGAGATGTTACTGGGCCGCTTGAGCAAATTGATGAACAATGAAACCATGACCGTGATTATGGGTTTTAGGATTATATCTGGCTTTGATTGGTAGTTACTCCTGGGTCTGTGCTCACGGATCACTCCTGGTGGTAGTCAGGGGACTGTTTATAGAGAGTGGGATAGAACCTGAGTTGGCTGCATGAAAGGTAAGTGCAGTGCCCACTTTATTATCTATCTGGCCCAATGATTCACAGCTTTATAAATAATGGCATTTAATTAAAAAGAACAATGATGAAAGAAAAGAAAGAAAGAAAGAAAGAAAGAAAGAAAAAGAGAGAGAAAGAGAGAGAGAGAGAGAAAGAAAGAAAGAAAGAAAGAAAGAAAGAAAGAAAGAAAGAAAGAAAAAGTTAGAATATATCTTGGTAGAAATTAACAAAATGAAAGAAAGTTGGGATAAGCTCCAACATTTGGAAACTGGGCAAAATACTATTACATAACTATTAGGTCAAAGAGATGTTAAAGAAGAAATAAAAATGTTTGCCAAAATGATTAGGAACTAAGACACAAACTATCAAAACCTATTGAAATGCAGGAAAAACAGTACTAAGGAAGCATTTCATAGCAGCATAGGGTTTACCATGAATCAAGATAAAGCTCAAAATAATAACCTAACCTCACAGCTTTAGGAATTAGAAAAATAACAGCAAATGACTGAAACACAGCAAGTAACAATATAGAAATAAGAAAAATTAGATTAGAAGCAAACAATATAGAAATCAAAGAATCAGTACAGGATATTTAGTTTTGAAGGAAAATATATGGAAAAACCCTTAGCTAGACTTAAAATGAGAGAAAACCCAAATAAATTTGATCAAGGATGGAAGAAGAGAAATTGCAATTGACACCACAGAAACACAAAATGTTATAAGAAGTTGTAATGAAGAACTCTGTACCACTAAGTTGGAGAACAGAACCTAGAAGAAATGAATGATTTTTTAGAATCATATAATCATCCAATTTTGAGTCAGGAGAAAGTAGAAAACCTGAACAGGCCAACCATGATTAAGGAAATCAAAAAAGCAATTAAAACTCTCCCTAAAGACAAAAGATTAAGAAAGATTTACTAGTGAGTTCAAAAACCTTTAAAGAAGAGTTACTGCATATATCCCTCAAGCATTTCCAAAGTATCAAAGTAACAGGAATACTTAACTGCTTCTATGAGTCGAACATTAGCTTAATTTCAAAAGCAGAGTGTTATTACTTAAAAAAGAAAATTACAGGATCAGAGAGATAGTATGGGAGTTAAAAGATATGCCTGCCCGTTGCTGACCCTGGTTTAATCCCTGACAAAGCATTTGCTCCCATCAATACTACCAGGAGTGATCACTGAGCAGGAATAAGTCTTGAACACCAGCAGGTGTGACTCAATCCCACCCATGCAGAAAAGAAAATTAAAGGCCAATGCCCTGGATCAATACTGACACAAAGAGTGTTAACAAAATCTGAACAAATCAAATCTAACCATTTATCAGAAGGAATAATAGATCAAGTTCAAGTGGGATTTATTTCAGGAATGCAAGTACCGTTCAATATATGCAAGTAAATTAATGGAATATCAGCAAAACTTAAGATAAAAATAATATGATCTAAAAAATTAATGCAGAGAAAACTTTTGAAAAGATTCACTATTCATTAATTATAAAATTCTTCAACATTGGAAAGAAGGAAAGTACCTCAAGACTATAATGGCCATTTGTGATAAACCTACAACCAATATTATGTTCGTAGCTACAACAAAAGCCTTCCTTCTGAAATCCAGGCACAACCACTTTTTTATTTAACATAATTTCTGAAGACCTCACCAGGCATCAATCAAGAAATCAAAGGAATCTAATTGGAAAAAAGATGTTTAACAATCTCTATTTTCAGATGACAAGATAATATAAATAGATAACCCTAACTCTAAAGACATTACTGAAAAACTCAGAAACATAAACCAATACAGTAAAAACATCAGGCTAGAAAATCAATACAAAAAATCATTTATATTTCTATATGCAAATAGTAAATTAGGAAAGAAAGAAATAGAAAAAATACCCCATTTAAAATGATGTCGATGACTATTTTAGGGAATAGTAAAAACTAGTAGTGAAAACAATAGAAAACAGGGAAAACGGAAAGGGCACATGCAAAAGAAAAAAAGAACTGGATCCACATCTCACACCATATGCAAAAATTAATTCAAAGTGGATTAAAACTGCTTGAGATATGGATGAATTCATACAACATATTGATGAAAGCATAGGCAAAACTCTCTAGGACATGGACAGCAAGTTGTCTTTCATTATTTGAAAAATAAAAAGAAACAGATGGGATTATGTCCAATTAAAACATTTTATATGGTATAAGAAACTTAGGCTAAAACAGGCTTTTTACTTGGGAAGAATCTTTACATATTATACAATAGATGAAGACCTCATATCCAAGATACATACAGCACTCACAAAGTAAAACAACGAAATAGCAATAAACTTATCAACAAATGGGGAGGTGAGATGAAGAGATTGTTGACAAAGACATGAACATATTAAGTAGAAAAATTAAGAAGTTTTCATCATGGGTTCATGTGTTAGTACAGCAGGCAGGGTGTTTGTCTAACATGTAGCCAACCCGGGTTTGATCCCCAGCAGCCCACATGATCTCCCAAGCACCACCAGAAGTGATTCCTGGCACAGAACCAGGAGTTACTCCTGATCATTGCTGGGTGTGCCCCCAAACTAAAAAAATATAGTCTCCATCATCACTTATTGTCAAGGAAATACAAGTCAAAATGACAGTAATCTAGTATCTCATGGCAGTGAGGATGGCATATATCAAAATACTGGAAAAATAACATCAGGTTAAAAACAAAACCCTCATTCACTGTTTTGGGACTTGTTGTCTTGTTCATCCTATATGGAAAACAGTATGGAGATTTCTCAGAAAAGTAATAGAACTCACATACGACCCAGAGATCTCACATCTTGGCATCTATTCCTAAAACACAAAAACATTTTTTAGGAAGATATATGCATAACTATGTTCATTGTAGCTGTTTGTACGACAGAAAGGATATATAGAAACAATCCAAATTTCGAATGACAAATGAATGGATGAAGAAGAGATTCATGCACAAAATGAAATACTATGCAGCAAAAGAAAAGATAAAATCTTGTAGTTTCCTGTAATTTGAATTGAACTGAGGGGCATCAAAATAAATCAGAGGGGCAGGACTAATTAATACTGGATGTTCTCAATCATTTGTGGTATAGAGAGAAACAAAGCAGGGAAATAGACATTATTGGTCACTGGTCACTGTCACTGTCCTCCCATTGTTCATCGATTTGCTCAAGTGGGCCCAGTAACGTCTCCATTGGAGACTTTGTTGTTACTGTGTTTGGCATATCAAATACATCACAGGTAGCTTGCCAGGCTTTGTCGTGTGGGCGAGATACTCTCAGTAGCTTGCCGGGCTCTCTGAGAGGGGCGGAGGAATAGAACTCGGGTCGGCCATGTTGGCTGCGTGCAAGGCAAACGCCCTACCGCTGTGCAATCGCTCCAGCCCAGACAATATTGAATGATGACAAACATTTAGGCTTACATTATAAAATGGAAATTATCAAACAGTTGGGGGAGGAGTAATGAAGAAGTTGGCAGCAAGAAACAAAATGACTGTGGCGGAAGGTCATGGGTATTTTGGTAATGTTCAAGTGCAGTAACATTACAACTAGAAACATTAGGAGTTGGACACTTGCTTTGCTTGCAGCCAACCCTGAATAGATCACCAGCACTACATAGGGTCTCTTAAGAACCCTCAGGAGTCGTTGCTGAGCACAGAGTCAGGTGTAAGCCTTGGGAACCATCTTTGGTGGCCTCAAGCCTCTTTCCTCTAAACTCGAAACATTTTAACATTATTGTAACTATCCTACTTAAGCTATAATAATAATAATAATAACAATAATTTGTTTACATAAAATGTTACGAATGGAAGCAAATCAGAATAAATTTCCAAGAATTATTTTCTTATGTTAATTGTCAGATGCTGACAAATGCTTATTCTGTTTTACTGTTTCTACTAACCTTTTATTCTATGAGTTAGGATGTTTATTTTATACTCTTAGGCTATACATATTACTAAGATTAACAAACTTTGTTAGGAGTTCTTATCCTTTTACACACTGGAAAATTCCATTTTCTATAATTTTATTTATGATGTGGGCAAAATAATTTTAAATTTAGCAATGAGTAATTTTTAAAATATAATTTCTAAATTTCCTTTTATCACATTGTCCTTATATAATTTAATATTAAAGATATATTTGTCTCAGACTAACTTGTGGAATAATACTTCTATGTTCTTAGAAAAAAACCTTTTAGATTAGAATAATCTACTTCTTGAAAGAATTTACTTTTCTATTAACCGGCTGCCTTTGTTTTTCACTGTGTTTGTGAGATTTAAAAATACACATTCAGAAGGGACTGGTAGGGTGTTTGCCTTGCGCACAGCCAGCCTGGCGCAGCGAGGTTCGATTCCTCCTCCCCTCTCAGAGAGCATGGCAAGCTACCGAGAGTATTCAATATGCCAAACACAGTAACAAGAAGTCTCACAATGGAGATGTTACTGGGCCCGCTCAAGAAAATTGATAAACAATGGGAGGACAGTCAAAGATGATACTCTGGATATAAACTGAGCATTGAGGGGCTGGAGCTACAATACAGCGGGTAGGGTGTTTGCCTTGCATGTGGCTGACCCGGGTTCGATTCCAAGCATCCCATATGGTCCTCTGAGCACCACCAGAAGTAATTTTGAGTGCAAAGCCAGGAGCAACCCCTGTGCATTGCTGGGTGTGACCCAAAAAGAAAAAAAAAACCTGACATTGAAAGTAGTTAAAGGGGTATATACAATAAACCTTTGGTATCTGTACTGCAAAACATATAGAGGGAGAGTGGAAGGGAGAGAGAGAGAGAGAGAGAGAGAGAGAGAGAGAGAGAGAGAGTTCCTGCCATAGAGTGTGGGGGGGGAACTGGGAACATTGGTGGTGGGATATGTACACTGATAAAGTGATGGGAGTTGGAACATAATATTTACTGAAATCTAACAACTTAATAACTGTATCACACTGTGATTCAATTTAAAATATATAAATAAAAATTTTTAAAAATTAAATATATATACACATTCAACTTTAATTGCAGTAAATTATTCTTTCAAATAAAAAAAACTATTTTGTCATCAAGTCTTCTTAGGAATCTTCTATTACATTCAAGCTTTAAAATCTTTCACTTTTGTTTATTTTTTAGGGGACGATTACCCACACAAGACGTTCTTAGTGGCTCCTTGCTCTGTGCTTAGGAGTGACCTCTAGAAGTGTATAAAGGACCATATGTAATGCAGGGATCAAATGAGGGCTACTTCATGCAAGAAGGCAAGCACCTTAGACTATATCTCTCACCCCTTAATCCAGGAAAACGATTCCTGGTCTTATTTATTCTTGTTCATTTTCATTCTATTTGCCAGACTTGCGAAAATTTCCCCCGCCCCCCCCATTTTTCAAAGAACTTTTCACCTTGATTATTCAATTCTATAGTTATTCTTTCCACATTTGCCCTAGACTTTCTTTTTTCTCTGGGTTCTTTAACCTCCTATTTTAATACCAACTCTTAGCTTTACTTCTATTTTAACTATCTGCTGTGTATTCGATATGCCAAAACCAGTAACTACAACTGGTATCATTCACCTGACCCTGAAGGCTTCACCGACATGGCAGCACTGAGAAGGATGAGAAAGGAGAGGCCGACAAAATCTCAAGGCCGACCTAGGCTGCCACAACGAAGGAAGACAAAAATGATCGTCTGTACTTTCAATGCACGTACGCTAGCATCAGATGCATCCATGGAGGACCTGATGGTACAAGCGCGAATGATCAAGTACGACATCATTGGTCTGACCAAGACAAGAAGGCATGAATCTCACCATGCCGTTTTCGACACTGGAGAAGAATTGTTCCTCGGAACATGCGATAAAAGAGGTGTTGGAGGCGTCGGTGTCCTTGTCAACACAAACTTGCCCAAAAGCATTGATTCATTCGAATCCCTAACAACCCGAATCGGACATTTATATTTGAATAGATGTGACTCACTGCCTGCAGTTTCTATCTTCGTTGTCTAAGCACCAACATCTCATTATGATGAAAGAGAAATTGAGAAGTTCTACATGGAGCTAGAGAAGTTCTATAAAGAAGACCACACCTTCTACAAGATCATTGTGGGTGATTTTAGTGCCAAGATAGGACCGAGAAGATCAGCTGAAGAACTTCACATTGGGACCCATGGCCTAGAATGGAACGAACAGGGTGAGAGACTGTCTGAGTTCATCATGTCAACCAAGACCATTCATGGTAACTCACAGTACCAGAAGGTAGAATCTAAACGATGGACATGGGAGTCTCCCGGTGGACGATTCCACAACGAAATAGACCACATCATATTGAATCGACGGTTTTGCCTGACTGATGTCGCTGTTGTCCCAAAATTTCGAATGGGATCGGACCACCGTCTCCTTCGTGCAAAATTCTACTTCACAGAGCGGTGAGAAAGGGCTGCAAAGTTCAAAAAGAGAACTCCCAGAATGACCACCAACTGGGAACTCTTTGGTACTATTGCGGCAACATGGGAAGATGCCATTGTTGACAATATTGATGAGGAATATGATTGACTGACTGGTTCAGCACCTCCATGAATGTGCGAGGAATGCCAAGAGAGAGATAGCCACAAAAAATCGCCTATCAAGAGAAGATCGTGATGAAGCCAAGAGGGGTAACATAAGAATTATTGGAGTCCCAGAGGGACGGGAAGAAAACCTTGACGAAGAAGAAACTGTCAAAGAAATCATTGCTACAGCGTTTCCAGAGCTGAAGAAAACTTGTGACCACATCCAGGAGGCCCGAAGGGTACCGGCTAGAAGAAATCCGAATAAAAATACCCCAAGACACATCCTGATCAAAATGACCAAAACTTTAGACAGAGACAAAATTCTGAAAGCAGCAAGATCGAAGAAAGAAATCTCTTACAAAGGAGCATCCTTAAAATTCACTGCTGACTTTTCTGATGAAACCCTCAGGGCCCGAAAACAGTGGTGGGACATAGTGAAAAAACTCAATGAAATAAATGCTTCTCCAAAAATACTTTACCCAGCGAGACTCTCATTCATAATAGAAGGAACAACACACAGTTTCACGGACAAACAGCAGCTCAGGAACTTCATAGACTCAAAACCATGGTTACGAGTACAACTAAATGGGCTACTTTAAGGCAAGACAGACCTCTCAAATACACCAAATTTCAACAGAACAATGGGACAAAATCCCATAACAATAATCTCTCTCAATGTCAATGGGCTAAACGCACCAATTAAGAGACATAGAGTGGCAGGATGGATTAGAAAATTGAACCCAACATTCTGCTGCCTGCAAGAAACACATCTCAATAGTCAAAGCAAACACAGACTCAGAGTCAAAGGCTGGAAAACAATCCTACAGGCAAACAGCTCCCAGAAAAAAGCTGGGGTAGCTATCCTAATATCAGACCACATCGATTTCAGAGTGAAGAAGGTCATAAGAGACAGTGAAGGTCATTTCCTATTGACCAAAGGATCTGTACAACAGGAAGAACTTACAATAATAAATGTATATGCACCTAATGAGAGACCAGCAAAGTACTTAAAACAACTACTCATAGATTTGGAAAAAGAAATCGATAGCAACACAATACTAGTGGGAGACCTCAACACCGCTTTGTCACCTCTTGATAGATCAACCAGACTCAAGCTTAGCAAGGACATACTTCATCTGAGGGAAACAATGGAAGAAAGGGGCTTAGTAGATATATACAGGACACTTCATCCACAAAAAGCTCAATACACATTCTTCTCAAGCGTACATGGAGCATTCTCCAAGATAGACCACATGCTGAGCCACAAAACATGCCTCCAAAAAATTAAGAAGATAGAGATTGTATCAACAATCTTCTCAGACCATAATGCGCTGAAATTAGAAGTAAATCACACACAAAAACAGAAAACTAAACTAAACACATGGAAATTAAACAGTGCGCTATTAAACAACGAGTGGCTTAGACAGGAAATTAAAGAGGAAATCAAAAGATTCCTAGAAACGAATGAAAACGAGGACACGAGTTACCAAAACCTATGGGACACAGCAAAAGCAGTCTTAAGAGGAAAGTTTATAGCTCTACAAGCATTCCTCAGGAAGGAGGAGCGAGCCCACATAAATAAACTAACCTCACAGCTTAAGAACTTGGAGAAGGACCAACAAAAGGAGCACAACCCTAACAGGAGGAAGGAAATAATAAAACTCAGAGCAGAGATTAACGAGATGGAAACCCAGAAAACAATCCGAAAGATCAATGAAACCAAGAGCTGGTTCTTTGAGAAAATTAACAAAATCGATAAGCCCCTAGCAAAACTCACAAAGAAAGGGAGAGAGAAAACCCTAATAAACCGAATCAGAAATGAAAAGGGGGTCATTACAACAGAAAATACAGAAATTCAAAGGATCCTCAGGGAGTACTTTGAAAAGCTTTATGCCACAGAACATCAAAACCTCGAGGAAATGGATAAATTCCTAGACTCCTACAGACTCCCAAGGCTGAACCAAGAAGACCTGGAATACCTGAACAGACCTATCACCATCAAGGAAATTGAAATGGTAATAAAAAGTCTCCCCAAGCACAAAAGCCCTGGCCCGGATGGATTCACCAGTGAATTCTTCCAAATCTTTAAAGAAGACTTACTCCCAATCCTCTTTAAGCTTTTCCATGAAATTGAAATATCAAATACACTTCCGAACAGTTTCTATGAAGCAAATATCACACTGATACCAAAAGCAGACAGAGATAACACAAAGAAAGAGAACTACAGGCCGATATCCCTGATGAACACAGATGCAAAGATCCTCAACAAACTACTAGCAAATAGAATCCAACTACTCATCAAAAAGATCATACACCATGACCAAGTAGGATTCATCCCAGGGATGCAAGGATGGTTCAACATTCGGAAATCAATCAACATAATCCATCATATCAACAAAAGAAAAGATAAAAAGCATATGATCATATCAATAGACGCAGAGAAAGCATTTGACAAGATCCAGCACCCCTTTATGATGAAAACCCTAGCCAAAATGGGCATAGAGGGGACTTTCCTCAACATAGTTAAAGCCATCTACCACAAGCCTACAGCAAGCATCATCCTCAATGGGGAAAAACTGAGAGCCTTCCCTCTAAGATCAGGGACGAGACAAGGATGCCCACTCTCTCCACTGCTGTTCAATATAGTACTGGAAGTACTTGCAATAGCAATTAGGCAAGAAAAAGACAATAAGGGCATTCAGGTAGGAAAGGAAGAAATAAAGCTCTCACTATTCGCAGATGATATGATACTATACTTAGAGAACCCAATAACCTCCACCAAAAAACTCCTAGAAACAATAGACTTGTATAGTAAAGTTGCAGGTTATAAAATCAATACACAAAAGTCCATGGCTTTCCTATACGCAAACAGTGAGAGAGAAGAAAGCATCATGGAAAAAAACAATCCCGTTCACAATTGTGCCCCAGAAAATCAAGTACCTAGGAATCAGCTTAACTAAGGAAGTAAAGGACCTGTACAAAGAAAACTACAAAACGCTACTTCAGGAAATAAAAGAGGACATGAGGAAATGGAAAGACATCCCCTGCTCATGGGTCGGAAGACTTAACATTGTCAAAATGGCAATACTACCGAAAGCACTGTACAAATTCAGTGCAATCCCTATAAGGATACCCATGACATTCTTCAAAGAAATGGAGAAAACACTCCTGAAATTTATATGGAATAATAAACCCCCACGAATAGCTAAAGCAATTCTTGGGAAAAAGAAAATGGGCGGAATCAACCTCCCGAACTTCAAACTTTACTACAAAGCGGTAATAATCAAAACAGCATGGTACTGGAACAAAGGCAGAACTGCAGACCAATGGAACAGAGTTGAATACACTGACATCACCCCCCAATCATATGATCATCTAATCTTTGATAAAGGTGCAAGAAATGTGAAGTGGAGTAAGGAAAGCCTCTTTAACAAATTGTGCTGGCATCACTGGACGGCTACATGCAAAAAAATGGGCTCAGAATTCTGCCTAACACCATGTACAAAGGTAAGATCAAAATGGATTAAAGACCTCAACATCAGACCAGAAACCATAAGATACATTGAAGACAAAGTTGGCAAAACCCTCCATGACATTGAGGCTAATGGTATGTTCAAAGATGACACGCCACTGGCTGAGCAAGTGAAAACAGAGATAGATAAATGGGACTATCTTAAACTAAGAAGCTTCTGTACCTCCAAAGAAACAGTGACCAAAATACAAAGACAGCCTACAGAATGGGAAAGAATATTCGCCGAATACACATCTGACAAGGGGTTAATATCAAGGATATACAAAATACTGGTAGAACTCCACAAGAAGAAAACATCCAACCCCATCAAAAAATGGGGCAATGAAATGAACAGAAACTTTCTCAAAGAAGAAATCCGAATGTCAAAAAAGCACATGAGAAAATGCTCTACATCATTAATCATCAGGGAGATGCAGATCAAAACCACAATGAGATATCATCTCACACCTCAGAGACTGGCCCACATTCAAAAGAACAAAAGCAACCGTTGCTGGCGCGGATGTGGCGAGAAAGGGACACTCCTTCACTGTTGGTGGGAATGTCCACTGGTTCAGCCCTTCTGGAAAACAGTATGGATGTTCCTCAAAAAATTAGAAATTGAGCTCCCATTTGACCCAGCGATACCACTCCTGGGAATATATCCCAGAGAGGCAAAAACGTGTAGCCGAAGGGACATCTGCACTTGTTTGTTCATTGCAGCACTCTTTACAGTAGCCAGAAACTGGAAGAGACCTGAGTGCCCAAGAACAGATGACTGGTTAAAGAAACTTTGGTACATCTACACAATGGAGTACTATGTGGCTCTTAGAAGAGATGAAATCACGAACTTTACATACAAGTGGTACAATATGGAAAGTATCATGCTAAGCGAAATGAGTCAGAAAGAGAGGGATAGACATAGAAAGATAGCATTCATCTGGGGGATATAAAATAATAAAATATGAGATTAATACCCACAACACCAGGAGAATTACTCCATAACTTAGAGGCCAGCTGGGTATTCTAGGGGAAAGGACAATTCAGATGGAGAGGGGAACGCCAAGTGGAGGGTGTTTGGAGGATCCTCCCAGGAGGGGAGATGCAGGTTGAAAGTAGACTGGACTGAACATGTTCGCCACTCAATGCCTCTTTGGCTGATCACAGCGCCCAGGAGGAGAGAGAGAACAGGGGGGAATGCCCTGCCACAGTGGCAGGGGGGGATGGAGGGATGGGAGGATGGGGAGGAGGGATATTATCCTGGTGGTGGAAAATGGGCACTGGTGGAGGGATGGGTATTTGATCGTGGTATGACCGAGATCCAAGCACAAAATTTGTAAATCTACAACTGTACCTCATGTTGTTTCACTAATAAAAAAGAAAAAAAAAATAATTTTCCACAGCACAGGTTAATCTGCATTTGATATTTTCTCTTTCCTAAAGACACCAAGAATATATTCCATTTGAGATGTTAAAAGTGTCTTTTATTTACTCTCAGATCCTGACTTGTATTTTAAAAATGGAATGGTTTCTAATTTAGAAACTTACTTATCCATCAATCTCAGAATGCTGCCACTCATTTGAAGCTAGTGAGACACAGAAAGCAGAACCCAAAAACAGATTTTCTGATGAGGCTGATGTCAGGATCATCAGATAGAGTGAGTTTCAATGGCATAATGGTTTTAAATTGATAATAATAAACCAGGATCACTTCCCCTGTCCACGAACAGCCCTTCCACTCCCAAACAGCCATGATCTGAGAAGCACACAAACCAATCTTGGAACTCAGTGGCTTCTGACAGAAATGCTTCTGGACTATGAACTAAGTCATGGCTCCGTGCCAACCCCAGAGGGGAAAGGTGTTTGTCCCTCCACCTTTTCCCCGTCAGCTGCAGTATGGTGACCACCATCTTTCAGAGATCCATCTGGGACAGAGAGATACGAGCTTGCAGTGACATGGCGCAGGGCCTCTTGGGATGGGGGTGCAGAACCGGCACTTCCCCCTGCCTGGAAGAGACCCTGAGTTGCCGCCCACAAACGGTTCCTCCACTCCCAAACGACCATGATCCCAGAGTTACATAAACCAATCTTGGAACCCAGCAGCTTCTGGCAGAAATCTCTCTGGACTTAATTACTAAAGTACCAGAAATTCAAAATGACATCATACGCTCATTTTCAGCAATAGAAAACAAATTATCTAATGATGCCTTTTCAGCAGGTCTGATTGTTGGAGGAAAATTCCAAATAATAATAGTGGATCTTCTGTTGAAAAATTGAATGTAGTCAAAGTAAAAAGATAGTAAATTGAAAATCATCTGCCACAAAGGCAGGGGCAGGGGTTGGATGGGGGTTATTCTGTGCTTCTTGGTGGAGGAACATGTGTACTGGTGAAGGCATGGGTGTTTGATCATTGTATGATGGAGAGTTAAACCTGAAAACTCTGTAAATGTTCTCTTGGTGGTTCAATAAAAAAAGAAAAAAACAAAAAAAAACAAAAAAAAAATCGCCTATCTTCGAAAACTCCTGAGCTAATTCGCCAGCGTGGTTTGGCGCATGCCTCAGGCAACCGCAAGCTAACGTCCGAGTTCACAAAGCAGTGCAGAGATGCGATCAAGGAAGACCTCAAAGAGAGAAGAGCAGAAGTACTGGTAGATGCGGCAGAAGCCGGGAAAAGTATTCGTAACGCCCGCCTGTCCTTCGCCAACTACAAGACCAAGATGGCTGCCCTCTGACGTCCTGATGGATCCATCACATCCTCCAGAACGGCAATGGAGAAGATTATCCATGACTTCTACTCAAATATCTTTGATATCCATGTCCACTTTCCGACATACCAAATTCCACAGGATGGGTATGTTGTTCCCAACGTTCTCCCCTCCAAAATCCGACACGCCATTTCGTCGGTAAAGAAACAAACAGCACCCGGCCCAGACAAGGTCAGACCTGAACACCTGAAGAACATGCATCAGTACTCATCAATACACTGGCTCGGCTCTTCACTCGCTACCTGTCTGAGTGCAAGGTTCCGTCCCAATGGAAAACCAGCAGGACCGTACTACTGTTCAAGAAGGGAGACATCCATGACATTGGCAACTATTGCCCGATCTGCCTATTATCTGTCATCTACAAGTTGTTCACTTGAGTGATCCTAAATAGGATTGGCAGAACACTAGATGAAGGACAGCCATGTGAGTAAGCAGGGTTCCGCAAAGGATTCAGCACCATCGACCATATCCACACGATAACCAATCTCATTGAGGTTTCTTGGGAGTTCAAGATGCCGCTCTGTTTAACGTTCATTGATTTAAAGAAGGCCTTTGATTCTGTTGAGACGGAAGCGGTCATTGAAGCCCTAGCCAATCAGGGCATTCAAGCCCAATACATCAGGATCCTCCGTGAGCTGTATTGCGGATTCACTACCAGGATCTCACCATTCTACAAAGAAGTGATCGTTGATGTCAAGAGAGGGGTTCGGCAGGGTGATACCATTTCACCAAAACTCTTCAGTGCCACCCTCGAGAACATCATGCGATGACTGGAATGGGAAGGAATGGGAGTGAAGATAGATGGTCGGCAACTACACCACCTCCACTTTGCTGATGACATTGTTTTAATAACACCAAACATCAGCCAAGCGGCACAAATGCTGGCCGACTTAGAACGTGAGTGTGGAAAGGTAGGACTACAGCTAAATCTTACGAAGACAATGTTTATGAGAAACAGCCTTGTTCCTGACGCCCCATTCGCTCTCAATGGAATGACCATCTCCGAATGCAACAGCTATGCGTACCTAGGTCGAGAGGTCAACATGACAAATAACCTGGCACCCGAGCTGCGCAGGAGGAAGAGAGCGGCTTGGAACGCCTTCAAGAACGTCGAAGAAATAGCTAAGAGGACGAAGAACCTCTGGCTCCAGGCACATCTCTTTGATTCCACTGTTCTTCCTGCATTAACATATGCCTCAGAGACCTGGGCCCTACGCAAACAAGATGAGAACGCTATTCAAGTCTCCCAAAGAAGAATAGAAAGAGCTATGCTTGGAATATCACGTTTCACTCAAATGAGAGAGAGAATCCGGAGTTCTGACATCCGTTGACGATCAAGAATCAGGGACGCTGTCTCATATGCCAAGTTGTCGAAAATCAGATGGGCTGGTCACGTAATGAGATTTAAAGACGACCGCTGGACTAGAGCTGTTACTGACTGGATTCCACGGGATGTCAAAAGACCGCATGGCCACCCACCTTCCAGATGGTCAGACTTCTTCGTCAAGATCATGAACGATCGGTTTGAGGCCCCTCATGTTCCCGGAGCGAACAGATGCCATTGGGCTACACTAGCACGCTACAGGGACAAATTGAGACGTTACTGGCGCCCGCTCGAGCAAATCGATGACTAATGGGAAGTTAAGTGATTAAGTTAATCATTTAAGTGATTAAGTGATTAACTCCCACCAATTTTAATTCCTTATGGTAGGGCATTTGCTTTGCAGGCAGCCTGCCTGGCTGAGCCAATTTTGATTCCTCCGCCCCTCTCGGAGAGCCCGGCAAGCTACCGAGTGTATCTGACCTGCACAGCAAAGCCTGGCAAGCTACCCATGAGGTATTCAATATGCCAAACACATTAGCAACAAGTCTCGCAACGGAGATGTTAGTGCTCGAGCAAATCGATGAACAATGGGAGGATCGTACAGATAGTACAGATACATTTTCCTTATTTTTCCTCCAATTTTTGATAGAAACTTTTAGGATGCTAATACTCAATTATTATGATGTTGTCTTCTTAGGCACATAGATCACTAAGAATCATTTTCAGTTGTAAAAATTATAAAAATAATTATATTTATTGTGTTGTATGGACCTTTTTAATTTAACTGCATAGTGATGAGAAAATGTTGCCTATATTATATTATTTTTCTTCACAAAAATATTGATGCAATTTTATAATTTATTCCAGTCAATTTTTGAAAAGATTCATCATATCTTGAGAAGAACCAGTGTTTCCTGTTTGTTGAAAGGTTCTATATTTGTCCCGCAAATTAACCATATTATTATTTCCTAAATTTTTTATACACCTAATTTGGTTTTTATTAAACCAATTGAGAGAAATTGACTGAAATTGGAATTTCAGTCATCAAAATTATGCAAATTTTTGTCTGTGGTATAGATAGAATGATATGTATACCTGGAAAATTAAAATATTATTTTAAATTATTTGTAGCATCTTACTGTATTATAATATTTCCTTTACCTTAGGATTAGTTTTCTGATTTTATATAGACCCTCTGGGGTATGATGTGTGAGGGATTGTTATACATGAAATGCTATATTTAACAACATTGTAACCCGGGTGCCTAAAATAAAATTTAAAATAAAGAAAATTAAAATGTCATCCTGAAAAACTGAAAAGTGAGTAGACTTGAAATGTTTGACTATTCTGGTTAGATAAAACATTTTTACCATTGACTGCATTTTGTCTCTGCCCTGATTAATCTTGGTATTTTAAGCATTCAATACTTCCTTACATCCTCTGTCTTGATGGCTAGGTCCCTGATTCCAATGACTTTGTCCTATGCTTATGTGCTTATGTAGATACTGTATTAGAAACTTTAAGAGGCATTACTTAAGACTAAACATGTGTTTTAAACTAATGGATGGCAGCTATTTTTATCGATGTAATAGTAAATATTCAACAATTGGCTTTCTATAAAAGGAACCCATATTTTAGCAGTTGTTAATTTTCATAGTCCAAGTTTTCCTACCGTAGCTTGTGATAAGAGCTCAAGATGATATTAAATAGTTTTCAAAATCCCTGAACATTATTTAACCTGTTCTCTGCGGTGGTAAGAGCTGATCCTAGCATGTCATTAGCTATCTTTTGCTTTGTAAATCATGTTTTTACTTATCCGGACAATCTCCATTTTCTTCAGTCATTCATTTTCTGACTTAGCTTTGAATGTAGTCTAGTTTTATCTGTATCTTTCCTTTAGCATAATCTCCAACATGAGCTACTTTATTACCAAAGTTGAAGTTTAGCTAAATGTTGTTCTGGTCATTCAGCACCATGGTAGACTTTTTGAGAGTCTGACCAGATAAAAATTATTATTATTTATTTTCCTGGTGGTAGGGGGGATTAGGAGTTCCCAAGTGATGATCGGGAAGCCTGGGGTCCTTCCTAATGAATCTTGGTCACTTGTGGTGTGACTCAATGTAAGGGCCAGACGATGGAGCAATGGTCAGGCCCAAAGCACTGGGTTAGACCCAGGCCAGCCTGCGGTGCGTGGGTTCATGTGCCTCCAGGGATCCAGACAAAGCTATCTCCCTTCACCCCTATCCTATCTCTCCGCCCCCCCCCACCGAACTTGACATTTTCTGTGACTATATGGAATGTCCTTAGAAGTAGTTCCTTGGGAATACTTTTTAAAATGAAGAGAAATAACTACTCAGACAGCTTTTAGAAAAATGGGCATATCAACTATCACAGCAACATTTACATTGGTATCAGGTATGTTACTGTCACTTGTCATTCCATTGATCATCAATTTGCTCGAGCGGGGCCAGTAATGACTCCTCTAATGGTCTCAGATAATGAACAGAAAACCTTCTGTGCTTGTGGGATATCATCCCCTTAATTAAAACCCCAAGGTCTGGACAGCCCCTGGGCTAAGCAAGCTTAGCTTAGTTTATACCCTGAAGGCTGCAAGTGTGTGCTGAGGCATAAAACGTCTTGCTAGAGTAGATTTCCCTGACTTCAGTGTTATACATTAAAGGTGCTTGCTGATTGCTTATCAGCCTATGGTCACAGCTATATAAATATCCCAGGCTTTGCTCTTAATGAACCTGCAAACTGTTCCTAATGGACCAGCTTATGTCTAGTGCCAGGGAGCCAGGGTGGGGAGCAGACACTGCAGTCAATAAACGGCTAGTCTGTTCCTTTGTTCTGGACATTTGAGGCTAGCCTGAAACCTGGAGGAGTCACTGTGTCCCTCTGTCTTATTCCCTGTGACTGACTCTGATGGACGGCTCTTGAAGAGGCCAGTCCATTAGGCTTTATTGTGATAAATCACCACAATGATAAACAGAGAAATAACTATTAAAAACGAGGCTAACAGTTTATTAAAATATCAATGGTGATAAATGCCTTATAATTGAACTTTACATCCTGAAAAATAACATGAACTACAGATAATTTCCTGTCCCTAAAAGTCTCCCACCTGACTTCATATTCTTTTCCTCTCATAACCAATTTCTCTTGCCCTTTATTTTGTTTGTTCTATTTCATAGATTTCTTTTAATACCATTTTTCAGTTCTTTATTTGTATTTAACACTGCATTCACAGTGTTCAGATGGCCATTTATATTGCCTAGAAATTAAGAACTATACAAACATATAGTAGTAATGGTGATGACTAATTGTTGTCTTTAAAATCTTTCTTAGGAGTTCCTTTAGAAATCCATCAGATTCATAATGGAAGATCAAGTTTCTTACAAATTTCTGATTTCATAAGTTAAATTTTCTCATATCTCAAAAACTTCAAATATCAAAGAGGAAGCTATTTTGTGGATTATGATGGTCCCACAGAACAATTCACCTAGAAAGTTAATCAAGTTCCAATTTGACTTTCGTTTTTTCCTTTCAGGACAGTGATGTGAAAATAAGTTGACTATGGATCAATGTGATATTTCCTGTGTACCAGCTGACAGGGTTGAAAGCCATCCTAACTATGAATGGAGATGACACACGAGCATATGAACCTATTAGCAGGTCTGGAAAGTGAGTTGAGATGGAAGCATCTGTATTCTTCTCCCAAAAGAAAATTAAATGTAAAGGCAGTGCGATGATACTGTTTTCCTAACAACATAAGTTAGATTTTAGCACTTAATATCTCAAATCATTGCATCTGAAACAAATACTGTGTTGATCTCGGGGCCGCCAGCAATTTTGGCTGGTTTGAGTCGAGCAGTTCTGGATTTAGCTTAGTTGATTTGAGTCTGTGGTCATCAGCCCTTGGGTCAGGTGTGGTTAGGCTGATTTATGTTGGTCAACTGAGATTTTTAGCTTTGCTCTACATAATCACTCACCTCCTAGAAGATTAGTTTGCTTCAATCCAGTGGCTCAGCACTGGGAGTTCATTGCTTCTGATATCATATGTCGTTCATGCCAATTAACCAAGCACATCAGATTATAGGGTGTGGGGGAACTGCATTTCTTAAAAGCAGCCACACTCAATGGTATGCACAGGCAGGTGTTATGCACAATTTGCCACTATTGGTCACAGGTGCCAAATTGTTTAGAGGGCATCACTGCCCATGCTACCTGATTTTTGCAGTTTTCTTTTGTTTCAGTTTATATTGTCTTACAAATTACAGGTTAGGCCAGCTACTACAGCTGCTGACAACAATATTAATGAAGAATTTGCCAGCCTTTAATGTCTTTTTTTGGGGGCACACAGCCAGTAGTGCCCAGGGTTTACTCTCCTAACTCTGTGTTCAAGATCACTCCTGATAGTGTTTGGGGAACCTTATGGGAAGCCAGAATCAAGGTTGTTTATGAGCACAGCAAGCACCTTACCTGTTGTATTCTCTCCAGCCTCTAGCCTTTAATAGTCTGGGCAAGCATATTGGTACCTCTTGAAGGAAAATAGTGTAGGTTTGTCTTTCTAAAACTATGACATTATAAAATGATTGAAAACATTTATTCTCCATTCAAAAATTATTTTGTAGGATAGTAATACTTTTGAAAAATAAATCCCATTCTCTTGTATGCACTCAGGCTGTAATTTCAGTTGTGCATCGGAATGTAACATAACATTGATATACTTTTGTGGACCTCGCTTAAGAATACAATGAAAATCACAGAAGGACTACAAATTTCTTGTGATATGACAGCAGCATAAAAATAAAGCCAGTGGATTGTCAAAATATGATAATCTTGAACAATAACTCTCTCAAGTAGCACTCTCAGATCTACATTATTATCAATACGATATGGTTTCCAGTGTACTTGCTTCTACATTTTTCTATCCTGTAAATTAATGATAATTAGATAGAATGATCATATATAATATGGCCTTACACATGAGCCTGCAGCCCAGCTCCACACCAGTCAGACCTGGTCTCACACCACTTACTTACTAAGATCTGGAAGTCATGGATACTATAATGCAAATGAGTGTCCTTAAAAGGAGCATGGATCTTTGCCGCAACTGCACCTGGCACTCCTGCCCTGGACACACACTGGATATGAGTGACGAGAGCTTGTCCCAGGGAGGAAAAGTGTATGGAGCATTGATTGTCAGTAAAGAGTGGGAGAGGAGATTAAAGAGTACTTAGGGTCTTGGACACATGGTCCACAAGCATCTTTTAGGAACCTACACAGTTGGTTATCTGCGTATCCTGTTCCTAAAGCCAGTAAAAGGAGAAATCTTGTGAAATTCCTGTGAAGATTCTCCTAAATTTGGGAAAGGAAAATCTTTTTGGTGACAGATTTTCAGTTTTTAATTTTTATGTAACAAGATGGTTGGGGTATAACTTTGATGAATGACTATTGAAGTCTCCAGCCACTGACCTTGACAGGGCTGGCCACTCTGATTGTGCCAATGCCAAATGGTACGTTCACTGACTTCCATCTCACTTTTTGGACTCTTTCTTCCACTTTGAACTTGAGGAGTTCAAGGTCAAGTTGTTGTGGGCAGAGAGAGAATGTACCCTCCCTGATTTGTCCTTGGCTACTTTGGATAACAAACAGAGTGCACAGTAAAATTGATATCCACAAAAATGTTACTGTGAAGACTAATGCTAGGTAAAGGAGGAGCATTTTTGTAACTTTGACATGCAATTTGCAGCTGCTTTGGGGTGAATAAAGTGTATCTCAAAACTCTTGAATTAGTTTAATTTATTAAAGATATGGAAAGTCTCAGGTCCATTTAAGAATAAAATGGAGTGAATTCAAAATAATCTGTATAAAAGATCTTTAATTCAGTTTTCTGACCATCCATGTGTCTGGTACAGGAAAGCAGAAGGTGAAAGTACATTTGCAGTGCCAGACAGCTAGTATAGTGGATAAGGCATTTGCTTTGTATGTGGCTAATTTGGGGTTTGGTCCCTAGCATTGCAAACTTTCACCCAAGTAATGCCAGAAATGATCCCTGAATAGAGCCAGAAGCAATCCCTGAGCAAAGCTGAGTGCGTTTAGGATTTGGGGTGTAATGCTCTAAAGGCCAAAAGCTTTGTGTGTCTCAGGCAATAGCAGGGCTGGGAGGAAGGGATAAAAAAGTTGCAGGTAATCACTGATTACCTGAGGAATATCACTAAAAAAGTTTCAAGTGATTTAGTGAGGAATATCACTAAAAACATTTTAAGACAAATAAAAACTTTTGGATTACTTGCTGTAGAATCAGTATTAATACCTATATGTGATATCTACCAAGGAGGTGTAGCCCTAGAAGGTGGTGAATATTCCAGGCTACAGTAATACTCCTTGACACAAAGAACTTAGCTATTCAGGTATGACACTATGGGTATCACATACATGGCATCCTTCACAGGAACTTAGTCAAGAATTAAGTATAAGGTGTATTCAGTTCAAATTGTGTGTTTTATAGTACTTGAGAAAAATAGTGACATTTCCAAAACAGTGAAGATAAGTAGATTTGGTTATTCTCTGACTTTTCTGGTTCAGTATCCACTTAGAGTGCTCAAAGATCTAGGTAAAAATATTTTAACTATACACACACGTACAAACATGCATACGTGTGATATATATTTGGTATATGTACCTACCTCACGCATAATGAGTTATCAGAGTAGGTCATTGTTTATGAAAGCAAGAGTGACTGTTGCAAGGGACACAGGACCACAAGCCTAAACCAACCCCAACACCTATTTTTTAAGTCTCATTCTTTAGAATGAAGGAAAATAATACTGACATTTCATTATTTATGAACATGCTTAGAGAAAAGAGAAGCAGTGAAACTTCCCAGTTTTTAAAGAATAATTTATTTTGATTCCAAGCAGGCCCTCCTATCTTTACTTTGTAACTATGTAGCCTTCCCTGCTGACACCTCCGGCAACTCTTGTGCAGTGATAATGTCTTGTCTCCAAAGCGAGGCAAAGCTGGCAGATGCTGGCCCACCGTGTTCCTGAGCTGGGGAGACAAGCTCAGGGATTGATCTCAAAGAGACTGGAAGGCCTGCTTTGAGTACTCAGAGACACTAGGTGCTGTGGGCAAAACTGGAGGCATAAACTGGAGACTTATTTCTTAAGGAGGTTGTTGAGTCACTAGACTTACAAGAATAAGGCTTACAAAAATAGAGACCCAGTTATAAGCCAGGGAGCATCATGTACGAAATTGCTCTGGATTCTAATTTAGACTCTGACAACAGTTCCTCTATATGTTAGGAAGACTTTGTACCAGGATTCAGGAGAAATACTTTACTTACCTAATCTCTAAAATTTGTCCTATCCCTCAGAGGCAGTTCTGATTATTCTCATTTTCAGGGATAGAAATGCTGTGGCTGAAAGAAGGTCAGTGAATCTGCACCTGACTGTTTGGCCAGCGAAGTGATAAGAGAGAAGTCCAAGTCGGGACCCTTTGCTCAGGCTCAGCACTGGAAAGTGGGAAATGGGTCAGTGCAGGGTACTGGAAGCCACAGGACGAGGCGCAACACTGTCACTCTTGTGGATTCACTCAGCCACTAAGGGGCAAGTGGGGGAAAGGGACTTTCCTTCTGTTCCTTTGGAGTCCCTGGGAAGCAGTGGTACTGGATTAGCTTCTGCCTGATGGTCCTGCTGAATCAATCCACTGTGATCGCATAACCTGCCTTTCTGCTACATTTTTCTTTCTGTGGTTCTGACTTTGCTAAAAATAGCTCAGCCTAAATGCCACCATTTGGAGTGAGGTTTGTAAAGAAATTATTTTCTTTATGATGTAAAGAGGACAATTTTGAGTGTGAAAGGGAACTTTGTTAGTAATTATGCCAGGGCTATCCTGGGTACCCAGGGATTTATGCTTAGCCAACCAATCTAGGGTAAAGGGTTACTGTCACGGTTATGGTTCTCCCATTGTTCATCGATTTGCTCGAGCGAGCCCAGTAATGTCTCCATTGGAGACTTTGTTGTTACTGTGTCTGGCATATCGAATACATCACGGGGAGCTTGCCAGGCTCTGCCGTACAGGCGAGATACTCTCGGTAGCTTGCCGGGCTCTCCGAGAGGGGCGGAGGAATCGAACTCGGGTCGGCCATGTTGGCTGTGTGCAGGGCAAACACCCTACCCACTGTGCTATCGCTCAACCCAAGGGGTATTGTAAACAAAGAAATAAGATTCATATTATTTAACCAAGAATATTAGGCAAACAGGGAGCAGCAGAGTGGAAGTGAGCTTTAGCCACTCCAGCTGTGGTTATCTCTTAGCTCATGTTATGGCATAGTTTGGGGCAACGTCCCTCCTCACTCTTTACCTTCCCTCTCCTAAGCTGAGTTTCAACTGACCATGTCATGCTGACACCGTCTTGTGGTTGACTGCTATGTTATGATGTTTGGCTTACCACCAAATTAGCTCTATCAGAGGACCTAAAGACCTCCTTACTCTTGCCACACCTCTGAATTTGGGGGCAGAAAATATATGAATTATATTAAAGCAATTTAGTTTTTTCTCTTAACAGGTAATCTAGCTAAAGAATATGGAAATGATCCTACACTAGTGCCCGACAGTCAAGAAGGGAGATGAGTAAGGAGACAGAGGGAGAGGAGAATGACAGAGGGGAGGAAGGGAAACCATCTAAGAGGATTTAGATCCAAATATCCTGGAACATCATCTAGCCATCCTCAGTGACAGTAGACTTCTAACCCACACCCTGCCTTTTTTCAATTTTTAACCTTCTTTGGGTTGAAAAAAAATGTGACCAAGATAGAGAAAGAGCCCACAGAGTGGGAAATAATATTTCCCCAATACCCATCTGATAAGGGATTAATATCCAGGATATACAAGATACTAGTAGCATTGTACAAGAAAAAACCTCCAATCCCATCAAAAATGGGATGGGGAGAAGAAATTAACAGACGTATCCTCAAAAAAGAAATACAAATGGCCAAAAGGCACATGAGAAAATGCTCCACATTGCTAGCCATCAGGGAAATGCAAATCAAAACAACAATGAGATATCATCTCACACCACAGAGACTGGCACACATTCAAAAGAACAAAAGCAACCAGTGCTGGCATGGATGTGGGGAAAAAGAGACACTCTTTCACTGTTGGTGGGAATGCCCACTAGTCCAGCCTTTCTGGAAAACGATATGGACAATCCTTCAAATACTAGAAATTGAGCTTCCATATAACCCCACGATACCACTTCTTGGAATATATCCCGAGGATGCAAAAAAGCACAGTAGAAATGACATCTGTACCTAGATGTTCATTGCAGCACTGTTCACAATAGCCAAAATCTGGAAACAACCCAAGTGCCCTAAAAAATATGACTGGTTAAAGAAACTTTGGTACATCTACACAATGGAATACTATACAGTTGTCAGGAGAGATGAAGTCATGAACTTTGCTTATAAATGGATACACATGAAGAGTATCATGCTAAGTAAAATGAGTCAGAAAGAGATGGATAGACATAGAAGGACTGCACTAATTTGTGGACTATAAAACAACATAACATGAGGCTGACACCTAAGGATAGTAGATACATGGGACAAGTAGATTGCTCCATAGCTGGAAGCCTGCCTCATGAGCAAAGGGGAGAAGGGATCTGGAATAGAGGAGGGATCACTAAGAAAACGATGGCTGGAAGAATCGGTCGAGTTGGGAGATGTGTGCAGAAAGTAGATAAAGGACCAAACATGATGGCCCCTCAGTAGTTATATAGCAAAACAATGCCCAGAAGTAGAGAGAGTATGGGGAAAATTGTCTGCCACAGAGGCAGGGAGAGGGTAGGAAAGGGAGGTTATACCAGGGGTATTGTTGGTGGGGAATGTGCCCTGGTGGAGGGATGGATGTTTGATCATTGTTTGATTGTAATCCAAACATAAAAGCTTGTAACTATCTCACGGTGATTCAATAAAGTTAAAATTAATTAATCAATTAATTTAAAAGTTTAGATGCATAAAAAAAGAAAAAATGGATTGGCTTTATGACAGGACCATTGATCAAATGACACATCAAACAAAACAATTTCCTCCCGTTGTTTATTGATTTGCTCTAGCAGGCCCAGTAGCGTCTCCATTTTGAGATTTGTTGTTACTGTGTTTGGCATATTGAATACTTCAAGGGTAGCTTGCCAGGCTTTGCGAGATACTCTCAGTAGCTTGCCGAGCTCTCCGAGAGTGGTGGAGGAATCGAACCCAGCTCGGCTGGGCTGGCTGCGTGCAAGTCAAACACCCTACCACTGTACCTTATGTTATTTCCGGTAGTAAAGAAACACAAAAATCCTTCTCAGATTAACTTTACAGTACCCATTCAGATAGTAGCTCCCTGTCCTAAATCAATTGGGTATGACAGTAGATTTCCTTTGTCTAAAACATAAGTGTTCTTCATCAGCATTGTCAGAAATAATGTTGACTCTGAAACCAGGATCTTCAACAAGTTTCATAAAATAGCCCTATCCGAGAAGTGCAGTGAATTTCCAAGAGATCCTAAATAAAAACATTTCTCTGTCCTTTCTTATTCTTTTTTTTTTTTGGCGTTTTGGGTCACACCCAGTGATGCACAGGGGTTATTCCTGGCTCTGCACTCAGAAATCACTCCTGGCGGTGCTCAGGGGACCATATGGGATGCTGGGAATAGAACCCAGGTTGGCTGCGTGCAAGGCGAATGTCCTACCGGCTGTGCTATCTCTCCAGCCCCTCCTTTCTTATTTTGTATTGTAATTGTATGCAGATTTTACTTACTACCTTATAAGATACTCACATGTGCTATCACATTGCCCAAAATATTATTAATAACATTATACATACAAAAACATATGTCATTTTTACATTCCCTCTGGTATCATACCACAGTTCTGCTTGGGGAATGAGGGAACAAAACCACACACAGCAGCTGATAGCAGAGGGAGTTCATTATCGTTAGAGCCAGAGTTCAAGAGTTTTAATTGCAAGCATCAAAAACCTGGTCATATTAATTTTATTTAAAATCACCCCCACTGCAAATCCTTCAGGAGACAGAAACACAATGCCAGATAAATATCTTTCTCTTACAATGTCACCACACCTAACTTAGACCTACAAGAGTTGAAGAGATGACGCAGAAAAAAATATGTTTCTACAACTTTCTGCCAATAAAAGCAGGCTTGTGGCGATTCTTTACTCCCAAATGGCTTGATCACCCCCATCAATGTTTATTGGATTTTATTAAAAGGACTATTTATAATTTTCTATTTCTGTAGCATTAAAATGAAGTGTCAACATTTTATATGAAGATTCTTAATAATTGAATTTGCTCTTCTTGCTTTCTCTCTCCATCTCTCTCATTAAATATGTGTCTTTGCTTTTGAGGTTAGGACAGATGGATACGATTTTTGATATTTTGGGAAAAGATTAAAAAAGCAGATGCTTATTCAAATAGTTTTTGTCTATTGAATAAGGACATACTTAGAGCCTTGTGCCACCCCACCCTGTCCCTATGTCAGGTGCTGGACCCACTTTGCATCTATTGACCTCAACCTAGGTATATGCAGGTATATGCACTACAGACTGGACTTGCCCTCTCCCCAGGCTGAAAGCCAGTGCACTTACACAAAGGCAGCCCTGGGACTGAGGCCTGCCCCTCGGCCAGGTGCTGGCCCCACTTCCTATCACTCTAACCTTAAAACTCAAAATGGCATGGAGGCAATAGCATCTGCTTGAAGAAATTACTTGAGGTATATCTTATATCGGGGGTAACTTGGGAGAGGCATTCCTATTTCACAAAGTCTACACTAAATTACATGTCAGTGAACTCAAGCGAGTAACTAGCTGGTGATTTGTTGGTGGGGGTACATACTCAATCAACATTGCAGGATAAGGACAATAACGTGAACAGCAGATGTAGTGTTGGGAGCTGCCTGGTGATAACAACCTAACCAGCCTGTTGGCAAGTAACTGGGAACCTAAACCTCCACCACTGTGCCCACAAAGTTTGAAGAACTATGGGGAAACCTATGAACTCAGATACAGGTCCAGTCAAACTCCCACGCCCACCCAGACACTTGGCAGGGGGACCTAAAATCAACACTCACTGCACCAGTAACAGGGATCAAACAAGCATTTGCTAGTAAAATGAAACAAACACTAAATGAGAAATTCAACCATCTCCAAGAACTTTTCAGAAGATGAGAGATTCCGTACAAGTGGAAATGAAAGAGTTAAAGAACACACTTAGCAAACCATAGGAACAGAATTTCACAGGCGGAGATCCACTTAAAGGAACTCAGACAAAATGCATACTGGCATCGATAAATCAGAAAAATAGAGAGAAACAAAAGAATGGAATAAAATGTAAGGCACTTAATGAACAGTGACAGGAGTGATAATTTCCCCATTGATAGGAATACCAGAATGCGAGGAAAAGGGAAAGGAGAAGAGAATGGTGGGAGAGATAGTAGCTGAGAACTTCCCTACTCACTGTAGGGAGGCAGTTGTGCAGAGTCAAGAGGTCAAAAGAGTACCAAGCGAAAGAGACCCAAACAAAACAACACCAAGATATACTGTAAAGAAAATGATAAAAACCAAAGAGAGAGAAAGAGACAGAGAGAGAGTAGACAGAGAGAGACAGAGAGCAAGAGAGACAGAAAGAAAGACAGAAAGACAGAGAAAGGCAGAGAAAGAGAGAGGAGACAGAGAGAGAGAAACAGAGAGATAGAGACAGAGATAAAGACAGGGATGAGCTTCTTAAAAAAGCAAGAGAGGAGAAAAACCTTAAATAACAAAAGAATCACAATAGAGCTCCCGTACAAAATGGTACAGCATGAAAAGGGGGAAGTGACATCTCGTTACTGAATGAAAGAAATTTTCAGCTTTTTTTCCCCCTCTGGAAAGAAAGATGGCAGCTTTTATGGAAAGCCAGGTATGAGCCAGTCATGACGGGGCAACTGAAACCTCATGGGAAGGGGGGGCATTCCTGGCTCATCCTTCACGCCCTACCAACGTCACAAGTTGCCCCCCACGAGCGGCTCTCCGGCAAGGCCATGACTCCAGAAGCACAAGTACTTAATGCAGAGCCCGGCAGCTTGTGGCAGAAAAGTGATTGGACTCTGTGTTAATCCACACCATCATGCCTGCCTGGAGGGGAAAGGGTGTTGCTCCCTTCTGCCTTTTTCCCTTTTGAAAGAAAGATGGCAGCCACTTCGGAGCTTTATGGAAAGCCAGGTATGAGCCAGCCCAGCAGTGATGGGGCAACTGCAGTGTCATGGGAAGGGGGGGCGTTCCCAGCTCATCTTTCACGCCCTACCGAGGTCACGAGTTTCCCCCCACGAGTGACTCTCTGGCACGGGCATGGCTCCAGAGCCACAGAAACCAATCTCATAATTATCTGACTCTCCAGGGAAATACTTCCAGGCTTAATAAGTAAAATACCAGAAATCCAAAATCGCTCGGCCATGATTACGGCCACACGTCATCATTTGATTCTTGTAACCAGCTGTAGAAAACAAATTATTTTACAATGCCTTTTCAGCATGTCTGATTTGGGGGTGTAAACTCTAAATAATAATGGTGCATCTTTTGTCAAAACAATGAATCTAATCAAAGTAGATAGAGTGTTAGCTAGAATTCATCTGCCTCATAGGCATTGGGAGGGTTGAGGGGAGGGTTATTGGGGTTCTTGGTGGTGAAAAATAAGTATTGGTGAAGGGAAATTTGTTTGATAATTGCATGACCGAGACTTAAACTTGGAAGCTTTCTAACTTTTCCCACAGTGATTCAATAGATAAAAATAAATAAATAAATATATATATAAATAAAAAGAAATTTTCAACCTATAATCCACTACCCACAAATCCTTCATTTAGCTGAGAGGGAGGGATAAAATCATTCTCAGTCAAACAAGAACTGGTGATAGTTGTGATAAACAAACTGGCCCTGAATGAACTACTGAAAGGCACTTATATTAAACAAATAGCAAATCTTAGAATCCACAAACTTACATAGTAAAATGGCAACACAGCCCTTTTTTTCAATAATATCCCTGAATGGACTAAAGTCTTGCATAAAAAGTAGACTGGTGTGTTGGATAAGAAAACAGCTTATTTTAATTTTGAATAAGAAGAATTTATTTTGAATTTGAATAAGAACAAATTTAACCTCAAGAATAATCTATCAATAATATAGTCCTTTTCTACATTAAAATCAACAACCTTAAACAAACAAACAAAATGTATCCTAAAACAAAGAGAATAACCCTGAACATACTGACATTAAAGACAAAAAGAAAATCTGATTTATATTTTGGTTTGGGGTTCACACTTGTTGGTGCTCTAAACTTACTCCTGGTGTTCAGGGGAACATATGCACTGCTGGGATCCTAGTGGGCTTGACTACATGTAGCCCATGCATCTTAAAAGTTGTACTATCTCTCTGGCCCACAGATCAGATGTTTGAAAACATTTTATTTAAATTTTAAATACATATTATATTGTACATGAAATACCTTTCACAGAAAAAAATATTCTGCATTTAGTATCTGGAATCTAATTGAGGATATTATTAAAAAATACAAACCATCATTCCTAGATAAATGTCTTTCATTCATTTTCTAGACTTTTATCGAGTCTCTCCGATAATATAGGTCCTGTACTTGATGCTGAATAATTGAGAATAAACTTGACAGTGTAGAATGGCAACAGACAACTTAGATGTACTAACTCATGTTATGTAAACTTGGCCAATGCTAGGAAATGTATTTTCCAGGATAACCTATTCTGACAGATTGTTTTTCCAACAGAAAAATTTGAATAAAATTTGGCATACAGAAATGAAACAGGATTCATGTTCGAGGGTCTTCACTGCCAAATATGGTGATGGATAACTAGAAAAAGGTCTGGTGGACTCCAGCTTGTTCTCTCTCCACTTTTCATCCAATAAGGCCCCAACTCTGACTCTAGACCCATTACTGCTGCTTGACTAGGGGACCGCCAACATTGCATTTACTGAGAGACAACTTTGTGCCTTAACAGGGGCTAGATTTCAGAGACTTCTCAAGGAACTACCCTTTTGTGATCTAAGCGGTTGTCTTCTGGATTTCTCTCCAAACTTCCGATTGTCCACCCATATCTGATGAGGCAACCTGGTCAATGACTGGTTTTCTGACTTCTTTCTTCCTCTACTACATCATTTCTTTCCCATTTTCTAGCATATTTGTGTAAAGTCTCTCTCTTCCAATAAATCTGTTCCCATAATACTCGATTCTCCTATGAAAACCTTGTTGTAGAAATTTCTGAGGAGAGGGGATAGAGTGATATTACATTGAGCAGGGTGTTTCCTTGCATGAGACTGACCTGGAATGGATCTCTGGCATCCCATATGGTCTGCCAAACATCGCCAGGAGTAATTACTGAGTGAAAAGCTAACCCCTGAGCATCACCAGGTGATTCAAAAAAATTTTAAAAATCCTGAGGAGAAATGTTTTCTCTTAAATTTGGATCATGAAATAGTCATCTTGTACTTATTTCAAAGGAAGACAGCGAGACCTTCCAGTTACATTTATCATTTATGTGTGCCAGACACAATGCTTGAAATTAGATACAAAGTAGTCTCTGTCCTCAAAACACTTAAAATCTAACAGTCATTGGAAAGATGAGAATTGTGGGGATATTAAACTATAAGCAGTGATTTACAGGATTAGAATCTACATATATAAGAATAAAGCTTTTGGTGCCTCAAAATATTCATCCTGTATTAAAAGAATCAACGACCAACCTATAGCATAGGGCAGAGCAGAAGTTATTTCTCTGACCCAGTTACAATACCTGGATGCCAGTACTGATCCACGGGACTGTGTTTAGACTATTCTCTCCCTCTCTAATTGTTTATTTATTTATTTATTTATTTTGTTTTTGGGGTCACAACCAATAATTCACAGAAGTTACTCCTGGCTCTGCACTCAGGAATTACTCCTAGCAATGCTCGGGGACCATATGGGATGCTGGGAATCGAATCTGGGTCGACTGTGTGCAAGGCGAATGTCCTAACCAATGTGTTATCGCCCCAGCCCCTAGATTATTCGCTTATTCTCTGTAAGGAAATGAACAGATTTATCAGAAGAAAAAAATATGACATTTGTTGAAACATCTGGAGAACGCAAATGAAATAAATCTCTGAACAGAATGCCAAATATGAACAAATGAAATATCGCACAATAAACTATGTACACAGAAGGAGGAAGTTGTACTCTGACTATCAGCATCTGTTATCTTTCCCATGCATGTGGTAAAGAAACTTTCATATTCTTCTGGGGTCACCTGGGCTCAAGGCAGCAGCCAGGCTGCCTCTATGGAGATTGTTACAGCCTCACCTATGTGCTGTCTTGTGGAGAAAAGACAGTCCACTCAGAGAGATTAGGAAGCAGAATTTCTTACTAAAGAAGGAAAAACAAAATAAGCATCTGATTCAGATAGAGTCATCTCTCCTCCCTTCTCTCTCCTCATCACTGAAGTTGCTGACAAGTTACTGAAAAATGTTTTTAGTGCTCTACAATTTACGATTCAGGATTTACATTGCTGGTAGGGGCTTGGAAACAGGTAGGTAACTCCTAAGACAGCAGCATGCTCAATACAGCTTTCTCAGTTCTTCTGTGTCAGAATAGGAATCTAAGTGTAATAAAACAAACCCCACTGGAGCTACTGCATTAGGGTAACCAATGATGTCTACGTGATTATAAAAAAAAGACAGGCTGTTTTCTCTTCCACTTCATGTACACAGTTGATAGCTTTCCTCCTATCATGTTCTACCCGCTATGTACTCCCAATCTTTTCTAATTCTCCTATAACCTCTCTGGCCTCTTCATTCACAATCTTCTTCTTTATCCATTATTTTAGAAGGTTATATTTCCTCTTCTCTATATCAGCAAGGTGCCCAGTATTTTGTTTTGTTTGAACTAATATTTTCTTTTTTAAAAAATTTTTATTAGTGAAACACCATGAGTTACAGTTGTGGACTTACAAATTTTTGTACTTGGGTTTCAGTTATACAATGATCGAGTACCCATCCCTCCACCAGTGCCCATTCTCTACCACCAGGGATCCCAGTATCACTCCCACCCCCCATACCCCACGTCCCACTCTGCCTCTGTGGCAGAGCACTCCCTTTTGTTCTCTTTCTCCTTTTGGGTGCTGTGGTTAGCAAAAGAGGCATTGGGAGGCAATCATTGAGCTAATATTTTCTTTTTGGATAGGTGCAAGTCTCCTTCTTGGCCATTGTTGCCAGACTTGTATCTCTCTAATTCTGTTTCTAAATAAACACAAGTGAGATTTTACAAAAATATCGCTTTAAAAATGTTTTCAAAGCACTCTAAAATTCCTCATTGCCCATAAAACAGAGTCATAGACCAGGCAACAAATGATTTCAAGATCCCGGATGCTCCAAATTTATTTCCCTCCACTTCATTCAATAAGTGTCTTTTAACCAATCAATCAATCAGAGTTATTCACAGTCTTAAATTGTTGTATGCTACAATCTAAGGGATTCCTGGGATCCCTTTGCTATTTCATGTTCCTATTCCTAGACATGGCAGTGCCCAATCTGGGCAGGATCTTTCTTTCTAGTCTTCCTTTGTGTTCACTGCCACTTTTCATTATAACATATAACCCTTGTATTATACAAAAGGACGGTACAATTGGGAATATAAAAATCTCTCAACACAAACACCTATATGTTTCAGAGAAACTCTAGAAAAGGCAATTAAAATTGTCAATAACATTGCCTCACATGTGAAATATTCTGATTAAATAATGTTCCTTGAAATGCGTTATTAATTTTTACTTTAAGAGTCTCTAAATCTTTAAATCCCAGTCTAGGTAAGAATAAATGCATCCATTTCTCCCAATGGAGCCTCTGCCTCCATTATTTGTACTTATATTTGTGGGAAAACTCATATTTTATTTTTTTTCGATAAAATTTTTAGTGTATGCTTTTTCTGTGTTTAATTGAAGGATATATTTTGTTAATTTCTCTCAAGTTAAGAAAGTCTATTTCAAGAGCTTATCTAAATAGCGATTTTCCATGAAAATAAAATTAACCCATTTAAGGTTTGTCTTTATTGATGTCCCATTAAATAAATGTGTTAAATTAATAAATGCATTTTAGGGTCTGTGGTTAAATAAACCCTAAATATCTGGCTTCTAAAATCAGTGATAAATAGAGTGAGCGGCAATAGCCAGAGAAGTTAATCTAAAATTCTGCATCTTCAGCTGTACAGTTGTTGTTGCTATTAATAAAATAAGAGACTCCGGTAGTATATCTTAATAGAGACACAAAATGATTCTTGATTCTTCCTTTGTTCCCTCAGGCACAATTCTCTCTGGACAGATTAATAATGTTCCTTTTTTGCTGCAAAAAATTGGCATATTTTAATTGAGATGGGGCAGTTTATGTTTAGACTGAAGTATAATCGATATGTTATATTAATTTTATTTGTGCATATTATGTTCATTTGTATATATTTGCATATGTATTACTAAATATTTACTTTAAAAACTTTAGTGTCATTCATCTCCACTCATAATTAGTATTCTCTTAATAAAAACTTCTAGGAAGTCTCTCTTAACAACTTTTATTTTAATATGGGTTTGGGGGTCACTTAGGCTGTACTTAGGGCTCACTCTGGGTTCTGTGCTCAGAGATCACTACTGGAGGTGTTCAGAAGACCATGCGTGGTGCCCGGGATTGAATTGTGGTTGACTCCATAAAAGCAAGTTTCTTTCTTTTTTAAAAAAAAATTCATTTATTTTTATCAAGTTGTTTGTGATGATTTGATACATTCAATAGTCCAGCACCAATCTCATTACCATTTCATCTTCCCACCAACATTAGTTCCAATTTTTCCAACCACCACTCAAGCCTGTCCCAATAGCAGGTCCTAAATCATTTATTTTATATTGCTTGTTATGAACAATTTGCTAATAATGATCAAAAATAGTTTCCTTAGAAGAAAGTATGTGAAGATTTTTGTATCTCACCATGGAACCATTGACTCCTTGTACAAGAGATTTTTAAGATTTACAAGCTAAGCCTTGTATGTTAATATTTTCTTAATTGAGATTGGTTGCCTTCTACTTTACATCCCAAAGTGGTGTGCTACTCCTGGTATATTAGTGGTATAGAGTATGAGATGTCTCTAAGAATTCTAAAATTTTGAATGGGGTAATATAGCTGGAGTTAAATTTTTAACTGAAAGGTGACTTAGGGTTCCGGAAGCATTCTGCAGCTTGTTGATCTCTTTTGAGATTTATTTATGAGTCTTTGGATCATGGCCAGTTAATGAGTTTGTTTGGTGCTAGAGGCAGTTCATGGAGATGACTGCCAGGCTCCCAGAAGAATAGGGTGAGGAGGTCGCTCATCTCCAACCTTGTGAGAGCCTGGAGATTTTGGTCACAAAACACACACACCTGAGTTCTTCGACAATCTAAGGGATTCCTGGGATCTCTTTGCTATTCTGGAGGAAGACGGTCCAAGCAGTGGAGTCTGACCTTGAGTATAAAGCAAGTTTCTAATCCTTGCATTACCTTTCCAACTTCCAGCAATATTTTTTTTGTTCATCTGTTTGTTTGGGGGCTACACCTGGCAAGGCTCGGGGATTACTTTTGGCTTTGCGCTCAGAAATTACTGCTAGAACTTGGAGACCATATGGCATGTCAGGGATTTAACCTATGTTGATGTCATAGAAGACAAGCACTCTACCTTCTATACTGTCTCTCCAACCTCTTTGAGCAATTTTTTAATGTAGCACATGGTATATTAATTACACTCACCATGATGTATGTTATATACCCATTTTTTAAAATTTTATAAGTGTAAATTTGTATTTTTTGACCTCTTGCTCCCATTTATTTCCCAGCCCAGACCCC
Organism: Sorex fumeus; assembly: GCF_029834395.1. Taxonomy (NCBI): domain Eukaryota; kingdom Metazoa; phylum Chordata; class Mammalia; order Eulipotyphla; family Soricidae; genus Sorex; species Sorex fumeus. The sequence goes on along the minus strand of NW_026606060.1, from coordinate 2,546,165 downwards.
TGTCATTAATGACTGTTCTCTACATCTCTGAGATTGGAATTCGTTTTTGCTTTTGTTTTTAAGAAAATATATATTATACATATAAAAGATCAGATAATACATATTTGTAATTTGTAGTTTTTTTGATTATTTCACTTAGCACTATGTCTTCAGTTTCAGCCATATTATAACAAGTCATATTATACATGTACTTATAATGTTTATATGCACACTTTTTTTTCTTTTTGGTCACACCTGGTGATGTGCAGGGCTTACTCCTGGCTCGGCACTGAGGAATTACTCCTGGTGGTGCTCAGGGAACCATATAGGATGCTGGGAATCAAACATGGGTCGGCCGTGTGCAAGGCAAATGCCCTACCCGCTGCGCTGTCACTCCAGCCCCTATAGAGACGTTTTTATTTATTCCATCCACCCATCAGTGAACGCCTGTGTGACTTTCATGTACTGATTACTGTAAGTAATGCTATGAACATGGGAATGCCTTTAACTTTCTAACTTAGCATTTTCATTTCATTTAGGTAAATACTATGAAAAAGAATTGCTTGATCCTGTAATAGTTCTTATGAACTTATTTTTTAAGAAATTTCCCTACTGTTTTCCATATTGGCAACATGAATTTGCTTTACCACAGACATTGTAGAAGGATCCCTTTCTTCCATTTTCTCACTAACATTTGTTATTTTTTGTCTTCTTGAAAATTGCCATTTTAATGGCTGTGACATGATATCTCAGAGTGATTTTAATTTGCATTTCTGATGATTTGTGGTGCTTAAGAGTATCGACCTTGAGGCATTATATCGTCAGGACATTGCTTTTTCCAAGCAACATATTTCATTTTAGAAATGGAAGTTTCTACTATTTTTACTGCTGAGATTTCATGAGGCAGGAATGTGAGACTGTATTTCAGTGGTAGTAGAGAGAGGTTACAAATTGAGCATCTGCTAGTACAATTTTCCTCACTTAATTAATTTTTTTTCTTTTTTGCTTTTGGGTCATATCCAGCAGTGCCCATTATTCCTCATACGGTGTGGGGACCACTTGAGTTTCTGGGGATAGAATAGAATCCAGTCAGCTGCATGCAAGGCAAGTGCCATACCTACTATCTCTCCCACCCCTGAAAGAATATATATAAAATATATAATATGTAAAGAATATTTATGAATCATAGAAGACATCTTAGAAGTTGAGGAAACTGAGTTAAGGGAAAACAAACAAATGTTGTTAGTATAACTGGTGGAAGGAAGTTAATATTGGTGGTGGAACTATGCTTACAATTGAACTATGAATACCTTTGTAAATCATGATGTCTTAATAAATATTTTTTAAAAAATTAGCTTTCTCAAACTCCCCAAATTACCTACAAATTGTAAAGAAGAACGCATACAATCTACAACAGTACTGCAATGTGGCAGGGGTGAGAACGATGTGATACGTATTCAGCCCGTATAGCAGAAATAATCTAATTTAGCAGAATCTGGCAGGAAGCACACTGGGAGCCTGAGAAGTGGAACAATGCAAATTAAACCGTTCTGCAGGTTGAGGCAGCAGAAGGTACAGGAGAAGGCAGAGGAGGGAAGGAACATCACCCTTAGCATCTCACTCGCATGTGGAGGCATCCACACAACAGCTTACTGGTGTCTCCACCTCCTTCAACCTTTGCCTATTTCCACGAGCAATACCTAAGGACCCTTTAAGCTATTTCTGGAATATCTGCTACCAAACACCAAGGCTATTATAACTTTTTTGCACCTTTCCTAGTAAAAGTGAAAATCCCAGTCAGGTTTCTTTTGGTTCATAACAAAAGATACAGGCATAGGTTTTTTTTTCTAAAATGAAATGATGTAATATAAACTTCAGAACAGTAGGAAATACCTGTAATTGAGAAGTGATTCTAGCTTTTTTGTAGTGGAGAATTCTTGAACGAACTGGCCTCAGACCAGGTACTGGCTGTGAGAAATCACAGCCTGAATCCATGCTTTCCTGCGGAAACCTATGGACAAATTTTCAGCATCTAAATGTCTCACAATTTTTTTTAAGTTTTTGTTCATCTAATGATGCTTAGATAAATTAGCATGTATATTCAAAATCATCAAAAGATTGTTTATTCCAAGAAAGCAATATAATTCCCTTCCTTTCCCTTCCCTTCCCTTCCCTTCCCTTCCCTTCCCTTCCCTTCCCTTCCCTTCCCTTCCCTTCCCTTCCCTTCCCTTCTCCTTCCTTCCTTCCTGCCTGCCTTCCCTCCCTCCTTTTCATCTTTCTTTCTTTCTTTCTTTCTTTCTTTCTTTCTTTCTTTCTTTCTTTCTTACAGCACACAGCAGTGCTCAAGGCTTATTTCAGGCTCTGCACTCAGGGATCACTCCTGGTAGTACTCAGGGGACCATCTTGGGTGCCAGGTATCAAATAAGATCAGCTATGTACCAGGCAACTACCCTACTTGCTATATTATCTCTCTGACCCCAAATATGAATTTAACTTTCATGTGGACACAAATACACTTTCCCCCCACCCCCCACAATACTCCACCATTGAGCTGTTTGACAGTTTCCCTGTTTCCAGCATTTGTTCTTATAGATTCTATTTTTCTAAGTGAAGGTCAAATGACTTCAGGCAGTGATGCTTAAATAAAATGATCAAACTGGCCAGAATGGTTATACAGCTGGTAGGGCTCTTGCCTTTTGCACATGGCCAACCCAGGTTCAATTTCAGGCATCCCTGATGGTCCCCAAGCATCACAGGAAGGCAGAGCTAGGAGCAACCTCTGAGCAATATCAGGTATGGCCCCCAAGCCTTTCAAAACCAAAAAATCAACAACACAAAAAACAAAAACCATCACAGAACGAAATGTATTGGCAGAGAGCAGCCCTGGGGGCTACTGGGTCCTACATGTGCATCAGACTCAAGGCTGTTTGCTCTTGGGCAGGCAACACCCCATACGGCCTGTTTTGAGCAAGCCAAACTGTCACTGTTCATTCACCGTGAACACGGCCAGATCCGCAGAAAGAGACCTGCTTCTGGCAATCAGTGTTGCTGTGATGAAAATTTCAATAATGCTGCAATCATAACCTTCTTTTCAAGTAAACAAGACAGCATTACAGAGTTATCAAATGACTCTTAATTAAAATTGACACTTGAAGATTGTTTGTTGGCAGCATTTTAGAAACATGCGAGGTCTACTAAGTCTATTAATTGTGAACCAGCAAAGCCTTAAAATAATTAATAATACACTATGCTAACAGGCATTATCTGAATTATAAAGCCAAAATACATGGAACAAAATTTGTTAAATACAGAACCTGACCTGACGCCCATTCTTTTTCTTATTAAAACCCATACTGGTGAGAAAAACAGCATCCTTCCTCACACTAAATTGTTTTAAATTTGAATTTTGTTGATCTGATGGCTTAGCAATTAAATGTTTATAAGTAATATTTGCATAGCTAATATTATTTTTGTTCATGTTTTAGCAATATTGTAATAAAGTTAACTTAAGACATTATCAAGGTGCACAAGATTTCCCACCTGTCTTTCAAGAGGCCTGTGCTTTGCTCAGTTTTGGAGGAAACTAAGAGTTAAGAGTTAAGAGTGCAGCACTTGCTCTTTAGAAAAACACAATCAGTTCTCAGCTCTGGTACTTGTAAACTACACAAGCTTGAATGCACTATCGAGCCAAATTGTGTTCAATTTTCCTGATTTTCTTTAAAGGGTAGAAGCAATTATACCTTCATCCTGGGCTTAATATAAGACATGAAATTATGACTTCTTAATGTATGGCTCCTGGCACATAATGAATGTATGGTAAGGGTTAGTGATAATTACTGTTATTATTATCATCATTGTCATGAACATGATCATTTTCTTTTAAGCTTTGTTCTAAAGAACCTGAGGAGGTCTACCTAGTCAAGGAGGCAGATGTTGATTCTGTGAGCCATTGCTATTCAAGTATTACGATTTCCGGGTTATAATTCAGCATCCCCTAGAAGGAGTAGCTGTCACCAAATGAGCAGCTAGGTAATGCCATTTCTCTGGAAGTATAACCTGGTGAGAGCTTATTATCCAAAGGTCTCATCCCTCTCCTTCAGCATGGGTCAGCTTTTCTGTTTCCAGAACCTTCTTCATGTGCTCAGTGTGACTGCTTTTCCTCTTCTCTATAAACATCCTTTGCATCTGGTCTTCCACACAATGTTTTATAATTTTGGCTTTGGGTTTGGCTGAGATTATTATGCCTGTTGTGTTAGAGCTTCCGGTCTTATGGATTCTGTTGCTTGGAGCACTGAGGCTGTTCTTGACTGTGCATTTTCCAAGCTCCCACTCAGAGAAATCAGAGACCTGCTAAGGGAATTAAATGGTGGGAGGAAGGTTTATGCATTACAGATAATCTCCTACCATTGTTCCCTTGAGGGTCTAGGGGTTTGCTAAAACATATCTGGGAGGCATGGAACCTTGAGCAGATAACCTCATGAGGTTCCCTCAGTCCCAACTTCCCCACACACCCTCCCCAGTTCCCTGCATTGATTCTCACAAGTTTTGTAAGATTTTGTTCCAGAATTCTCAGAAATGCTGTCTGGCAAAGCAAGGGTGAGGGAAAGACACCAGTGGGCAAACATCACTTGGAGTGAAAAAGAACCAATTAAGATAATCAGGATCTTTTGGTTTTACAGACCACAAGGAATGCTCATTATGTGCTGGTTTCATAAGAAACATTTGCACATCTCATTGGACTCCTGTAGGAGCTTGCCTAATTCCTTACTGAGATCAGCTGTGAGTTTCAATGGGCTGAGCGACATTAACGTATAGACACAGGCCATGCCCCTCTTTCCAAACCCACAACCCCTCTGGGAAGGTTTTTCTCCCTTCATTTTCCTTGAGCATCTCAAAGTCTTTCTGTGATCCCAAAGAACATGAATTATTCACTTTATAGAGCAGCAGTCTTCAAAACATACTTTTAAAATAGTAAAAACGTCTGAACCAGCCTTGCCTTGCTTTCATTTTCATTTACTGGACAGCAACTTGAGAGCCATTACTGACCTTCCTTCCTGGACATTTGTGGTTGATTTGGTTTTCTTTCTCACCTGCCTCTACGTCAACAAAGCTAGGAGACTCATCCTGTCTCTCCATCAGCATCTACACTAGCAGTTAGGGTCTGGTTTAAACCTAGGGCCACATTCCGTGTTTTTTTTTTTCAGTCTTAAAGCCTTAGTGGATACATTGTATGCCTGAAATCCAATCATGAATAACTTTCTAATTTCATGGGGACTAAATTTAAATGTAAATAAAAGCCCCCATAATAAAGGATATAATCTCTCTCAAAGATAACAGTTCAGCCTCAGATTTCACAGGAGGTACTGATTTGCTACATCCCTTATTGAATCTGGAAGATTCAGGAAGCATGCATAGAGGTGGTTTTCATTCGAGCACTGATAGTAAAAATGGATGATTTTAACCTATAATATCATGATGGAACTTCAGTTTCCTCATCCAGAAAAAATGGGACGTATTCAGAAAAATGGTAAAAGATAGCTGATGTGTGCCAGTTTTTAGCAGAAAGCACTTAAGCAACAGGGTGAATGTAATAGATCAATTCAGGGCTGGATGTTCACTTGTGGTATGTAGGGTGGTAGGTTAATGCCAGTTTAGTTTCCTTGGCTCCATTGATTGCCACCTCGATGGGTATTAGGAGCTCAGACTCTTACAATCATCAGATTTGAGTTCAAATCCTGTCTTGGTCACTTGACTGGGTGACTCTGGGCAATTTATTTAGTCTGAGTCATTCCATTTCTCTAAGCTTATTTCCTCATGTGTGAAATGGAGACCATAAAAGTGCCAATTCAGTTGTTTTCTGGGATGATAAAATAGGACATTGGATAGAAAGTATTTAGTTGAGTGCTTGGCACTTGATTAATATTGGTTTTTAAACTATACCATATACAAACCAAGCCTGACCATTCTATTCTCTCTCCACAGTTATAGAGAAATGTTATAAAAAGGTGTGAAGGCAAAAAGGAAGGTCATGAACAAAACAGATTTGGTATTTTCCAGAACATTGTTAATTTTTTCTCATTTTATTAAAAATAATTTTATGTAAACAAGATAAGTTTCATATAGATGAACTATGATTCAGAACACAAAGACCCATGACAACATCATAAAGAATGAAGACCTACCAAAATAGACATTCCTATGTGTGTCCACTGTCACTGTCCTCCCGTTGTTCATCGATTTGCTCGAGCGGGCCCAGTAACGTCTCTATTGTGAGACCTGTTGTTACTGTGTTTGGCATATTGAATATGTCACAGGTAGCTTGCCAGGCTTTGCCACGCAGGTGAGATACTCTCGGTAGCTTGCAGAGCTCTCCGAGAGGGGCAGAGGAATTAAACCCGGCTCGGCCCGCCTGGCTGCGTGCAAGTCAAACACCCTGCCACTGTGCTATCACTCCAGTCCTGATATTCCTATGAATTTCCCTAATTCCAGTTTTTCTTGAGTGATAACAAGTAATATATTTTACTCTTTTTCTATATATTGTTATCATGCGTGTATCAATTCCTAAATGACATATATTTGCTTGTTGTGGCTTTTCTAAAAATGATATTATTCTGTCCATATTTCTGTGAAACTTGTCTTTCTCATTTAACAGTTGCTTCTGAGATTAATTCAGATATCTTTTCTTTCTTGCTTGCTTTTACTTTTATAATTTTCACTTCCTTTCTTGATATTTTCTTTTGTTTGGGGGCCACACTTAGCAGTGTTTAAGGGTTACTCCCACTTCTATATTTGGGGGCACTTCTATAGTCCTTGGGGGCCCAGTGATCGCCAGAGATTGAATCTAGGCACTCCTGCATTGAAAGTATGCACTCAGCTTAGTCTTATGTTGCTAGGCTGGTTCTTTCAGTTTCTTTGCCTTTAGCAAGATACTAGCTGAGTAGAGTTAAATGTAATTGTTCTTGTGTCAATGTATTTTTAATATGAATAATGATGTCATTAATATAAACTGATTGTATAGGTTTGCTCAGTTTGACTCTCCACTATGTGGCTACTAGCCACATTTGAGTACTTGAAATATGTCTCATTTAAATTGAAATGTCCTCTAAGTATGAAAGAGAATACGACATAATTTCATTGTGTGGTAGAGAAACAGGGCTGGAATGATATCACAGCGGGTAAGGCATTTGCCTTGCACGTGGCTGACCCAGGTTCGATTCCTTCCTCCCTCCTGGAGAGCCTGGCTAGCTACCGAGAGTATCTTGCCCTCACGGTAAAGCCTGGCAAGCTACCCATGATGTATTTGATATGCCAAAAACAGTAACAAGTCTCACAGTGTTACTTGGCCCTCTCGAGCAAATTGATGAACAATGGGAGGACAGTGACAGTAGAAAAACAGGGCTGGAGCGATAGCACAGCAGGTAGGATGTTTGCCTTGCACGTGACCAACCCAGGTTCAATTCCTCCATCCCTCTCAGAGAGTCCGGCAAGCTTCCGAGAGTATCCCACCTGTATGGCAGAGCCTGGTAAGCTCCCCATGGCACATTCAATATGACAAAAACATAACAAGTTTCACAATGTCGAGACATTACTGGTGCCCACTCGAGAAAATTGATGAACAATGGGAGGACAGTGCTACAGTGTGGTAGAGAAACAAAGTTCTAATGTTGTTACTGATTTCATGTTGAAATGATTTTTTTGAATTTAAAGTATTAGTAAATCATCACGATCATGATCACAATCATCCTGTTGTTTGACGATTACCTCCAGCAGGCCCCGCTAACGTCTCCTTCATCCTAGCCCTGAGATTCTAAAAAGAGCCACATTCAAGGCTCTTTCAGAGTTAGGAGAATGAGACCCATCATTGTTACTGGTATTTTGCGTATTGGGTATGCCACGAGGAGTTTGCCAGACTCTGCCACATGGGCAGGCGTGGGCAGGCTACACTCGGTAGCCTGCCAGGTTATCAAAGCAAGAATGAGATAATAAGATGTTTCCCGACCACGAATGTGGCCGCGCGCTTCCAGTAGCTGGGATTTAAAGTCTCTGGGTCTTGGCCGTTGATGGGATTACACGGCGCTGGGGGTCAGTTGGTAGGTGGCACCCCCGTCTACTGGAAGATGGTGGAACTGAGTGGAGGATGCTCAGCCCTGATCCGAGTAGGCATGGAGATCTCAGCCCCGGGATCCGCATGCCTTTGTTCCTCTGCCAGTACCTTCATGCGTGTGGAGAGTGGTCTCAGCATGGTTGTGGCTGGTTCCGGAGGTCTTCGGGGCTCTGCTGGGGCTCTGCTTGGGGTGGGGAGAAAAACTCAACCCGTCCCCTCCTAGGGGCCCCAGCAAGGACAGCCAGGCATGAGGGCAGGAGACTCTGAGCTGTTCTCTTCCGGGAGCTGGGTTTTATAGTAAATCATATAGTAAGGTAAAAAGGTAAAGGCTTTCCCGTTGATCGTCGATTTGCTCAAGCGGGCCCAGCAACGTCTCCATTGGAGACTTTGTTGTTACTGTGTTTAGCATATCGAATACTCTCGGTAGCTTGCCGGGCTCTCCAAGAGGGGCGGAGGAATCGAACTCGGGTCGGCCATGTTGGCCGCTTGTAAGGCGAACGCCCTACCCGCTGTGCTATCGCTCCAATCATTAAATCCATAATTTAAATCGTGTCTTTTTAATGGACTTTGGAAAAATTTAACTCATTCACATGGTTGGCTTAAATTTCTCTTGGTCAAGTGCTTTATATGTGAAGTAAAGGGCATCTTAGAAGTGGAACTTCTGAATCATTTAGTTGTATTAATCAATTTTTAAAAGTTAAATGCACTTCTATTGGTTATACTAATTTGAATTTCACTTAGTGTTCAATCTTTATTGCTCAAAATGTTTGACATTTTGATATTGACAGGAGAAAACTTTTGTCATATTAGTGATTATAAATTAAATATTATTTTATTTTACAATTATCTATTAGTAAAAGTAAATAATTTTAACAACACATTTTTCAATTTTTTAATTGTAGGGAATGTGTACTAACATTTTTTTCCAACTTTTGCTGCTGTGAGAGCATACTCAGCTGTGCTTAGGGATCACCCCTGGCAGTGTCTCTGTGAGGAGGTGTTGAGCATGGGAATGAACTGGGACTGGTCACATAACAGGCAAATGCTTTACCCTCTGTACTATTCCTCTTTTACAATTTTTATGTGGAACGGTTTGCCTTTTCTTGCTGAAATTTCTTTTTGGGTCATACCTGGCAATGCACAGGGGTTACTCCTCGCTCTGTACTCAGGAATTACTCCTGGTGGTGCTCAGGGGACAATATGGGATGCTGGGAATCGAACCCAGGTCAGCTGCGTGAGAGGCAAATGCCCTACGCTCTGTGTTATCGCTCCAGCCCATTCTTGATGAATTTTTAAAATTTAAAAATATTTTCGTTATAAAATTTCTAAGGGTTTTAGTTAAAAAATTGTAAATTTCTTCTGGAATCTTTTAATAAAAGAGATGTCCTTGATGTGAATATAATTCTCAAAAATGTTTAAAACATATAATATATATTCCTGTTATGATCCATTCGTGTTTTCCATTCTGAAGTTGTAGAGATATAATAATCAAAGATTTGTATTTTACAATTATATTCAATTCATTAGTAATTAATTTATGTTTGGAATTAATTTGTGTATGCATTATGATCTTACATATAAAATTTCATTTTTTTTCTGTAGGTAAACCAACTTTTCTAGCACTGTTTGTTAAATATTCCCTCATTTTTCCACGAGTAAGTATACATCCATCAATACAGCAAGTTACACTCTGCTAAACTTTGGTTTCTAGATTCTTTAGTGTTCTACACATGTGTCTATCACTGAACTCATTTTAATTATATTATTTTCTACAGGTGTATGATGAAAACTTTTCTGACTGAGTAATACAGAACTTCCCTCCTTAAGAGTATTTGTTCTCCTTTACTTTCTGATATTATATGGATTTAAAATCAGCCTACTGAATTTCTTTTAAACTTTTGAGAGTTTCATAAATTTACATTCAAATTATTATTTGGGAATAAATAATATAGGTTCATGTTATTTAGTCTCTTAAACAAAGATTATTGTACATCACTAACCACAAAAATAATTTATTTATTTATTTATTTTATCTTATAAATTAAGGTTTATATTTTCATGATAATAATTTACACATCAATTGCTAATTGAATTCTTGGATAAAACACATATGTTACATTACTGCTCTTGGATTTACGGAATACCATTTTTCTTTTGCATTTTCTATTTTCTTGTGTAAAATTGAATTGATTTTTAAAATTTATATATCTGTATTTCAAAACATCTGAATATTACAATTTTATGTAGATTGTTTTTATGGAAAATAATTATATAATTCCTAAAGAATAAGAATTTGTCTTCCATGCCAATTCTTATACATTTTATCTTTTATTTTCAGTAACTAAGATCATTAAGATCTTTATATAATGTTTCATGAAATGAATTAACTAGTGAGCAAACTCTCCTTATATTTATTTTGAAAAGACAATCCCACTGTTCAAGTGTTCAGTGGGTTATACTATGGATATTTTAGTGGCTATTCTGAACCACATTAAAGAGCTACTCAACCTTTCACTAGTTTAATGAAAACCTTTTATTTTTTAATAAATGGATGTTGAATTTTATTAAGTGATTTTTTGTGTCCTTCAAGTGATAATTTAATTTCTTCTTTTAATGTTACTGTGGTAAATAACCTAATCGTTTTCTAATGCTACTGTTGATGACAACTTGGTTTCATTTTCAAATGCTGCTGAGTACAGCATGCTGTTTTGCCTGATTTTGGCCATTATCCTGCTTAAACTAGAAATAGCATTTCACGCATCTGGCCTTTCTGATTTTGTTCCTCTAGATCTGAACATTTAGTATTGTTAGCTCCTTTTTAGTTTTCTAAGTCTAAATGTGGTTTGTTCTCGAATCTCAGCCTCTTTCCTTTTCTATTCACACTCACTTCCTGGGGGATTTCATCCGATCTCATGGTTTAAAAACCCACCCATGTACTGAGGACTTGGACTTTTATAAAAGAATCCAGAGTCTGAAGTGGATTCATTTATCCAGGTGCCCTGACGCTAGCCCTCCTGAACGTCTAATGGATACCTACAGGCTAATATTTCTAAAAATGAACTTCTGCGGGGCTCGTGGAGAGCTAAATGGTTGATTACCTGCCTGGCAGGCCTGAAGCTTTGAGTTCCATTCCCAGAACTGTCTGAATGCCGAAAATTCCTGGAAGCAGGGACATTGGGGGCGGGGGAGGCGCTGGAGCGATAGCACGGCGGGTAGGGCGTTTGCCTTGCACACAGTCAACATGGCCGAGCAGAGTTTGATTCCTCCGCCCCTCTCAGAGAGCCCAGCAAGCTACTTAGAGTATCTCGCCCTCACAGCAAAGCCTAGCAAGCTCCCCGTGACTTATTTGATATGCCAAACACAGTAACAACAAGTCTCACAATGGAGACATTACTGAGCCCACTCGAGCAAATCGATGAACAATGGGAGGACAGTGACAGTGACAGTGACATTGGGACACCTGGTGAGACAACTGGTACACCATAACCCAATGTCCGTGAGCTGGACCCAAGCATGCAACCCCAAGCAAGCTCCTTAACCACGTGTCTCTTCAGTTCCAGTTACTGTAATAACAAAGGGAAAGGGCCAGGAAAACATTACCTAACTTCTGCTTCCCTTACTGAGAAATACTTCTAGAAAATGGGGATTCTGGGGCCAGAGAGATAGTACAGTGGGTAGGGCTTTTGCCTTGCACATGGTCAACCTAGGTTCGATCCTCGGTGTCCCATATGGTCCCCCAAGTGCTGCTAAGAGTCATTCCTGAGTGCAGACCAGGAGTAACCCTTGAGCAACTCTAGGTGTGACCCAAAGAGAAAAAAGAGAAAATGGGGTTCCATCTTTCGGTTGCTGAGACCAAAAATCCCAGTCTTTCTTGAGTCCCACCTCCAGCCTCTAATCATTATATCCCCTAGGTTCACCTCCAGAATAAATCATGAATCTTACCATTTCTTATGATGTTGACTATTGCCACCAAGTGGTTGGCCACTCTGTGGTTCTTGGGTATTGTAACCCCCTAACTTCTCTCCTTGCATCTGTTTTGTCTGTTGATCTAGTCACAACAGAAACGGAATTATGAAAGTGGAATTACAAAATACAAATCAAGTCAAATCTTCTATTAATGCTGTTAATCTTTACTCATAATGAAAACCACCCTTCTTATAATAGCTATGAAACTCATCTCATTTGGCCTCCTTTATCTCTCTGACTTGTTCCCTAAAACCCCAGCTTCTCTTATACCCTCAGGTTTATTCTGTTTCTCTGGTGACATTAATCTAACTTTCTCAATCCATATAAGCACCTGTGAGTCTCATGCATTTTTAAAATTCCCTGTCCCAACTGCCTGGCTAGTTTCCTTAGAATGACACCACATTACTCCATCACTTTCTACTGGTCTTTGCTCAAACGTTTCTTACTGGGGCCTGAGAGATAATACATGGAGGAAGGCGCTGGCATTGCCCAGGGCCTACCTAGGTTCATTCCCTAGAATAGCACATGATCTCTAAGCATCGTTAGGAGTGACTCCTGAGCACAGAGATGGAAATAAAATCAGAGTACTGTAGGATGTAGGCACAAAATATAATAATAATAATAATAATAATAATAATAAAGTCTATTACCCAGGTGAAATGGATACTCTGTTCATCTCTTCTCATTTCTAATTTTGTTTTTCTTCTTACTTATTTCTATCTGATTTACTATGTGCTCTGTTTACTTTTTTTACTGTCTATCATCCTCCAGAAGTATAAAAGTTCCACAAAGATACTATCTCTAGAAAATTTGTGAGAAGTTCATGTGCTCTTAAAAATAAATTCAGGTTTAACATTTTTCAACTATTTATTATCAAACCATGTCAATAATTATATTTATATCATCTCCATAATTACTGATTTATTTACATATTACAAGGAAAGGCTTAAATACCCACCACATATGTCAATATTATTCTTAGTCTGTTTAATTTTGTTTGGTGTGTCTGATGATGTTTTAGGGCACTAAAACTTAGTGTTGTTCCATTTCTCAGGAAACCAAGGATTTTTTTCCCAGTATGACATAATTTTTAACTTTGATTTCCTTCCCCATCTCTCTCTCTTAATATTTCTCTCTATAAATATCCATATAGAGGGAAATAGCAAAACCTGCTTTTGATTGGTATTTCACAGATGCACTAAATATCTTTATATCTTTTCCTAACTTGCAATTTTATTCTCAATATTTCTCTATCTTTATGTGTGAGCTTAGTTTCATCTAAAGAACATTTATTACTTGATTTCTTGTAATCAAGTTCATGACATTTACCCATAGAGTTTAGTTCATTCTTGGTTGCTATAATTTCTGAAATATTTTTGGTAAAATATTTATTTCTAGCCACAAGGTTTTTATTTGTCCTATTTGAATTATGTTGCAGAAATTCTCCCTTTTTTTATATTGTTGAAGTTAATGATTTCATTCTATTATCTACTCTTCTTCAAACCAGTTTGGAAAAACGTACCTTAATTCTGTTTTATATCTTTGGCATTTGAATATACAGACTTCATATACTTAAGTCTAAATTTAATTAGGATTTGCTCTTTAAAAAATTAAAACCTCTAGAAAAAATTTCTATTTATCATTATGTTTGTATAAAGAACATGTGAACAGTGTGATACATTTGAAGGTAAAAAGTGCTCAACTCATTGTCAGTCTGTCTTGCTCACTCTCTCATATTGTTGCCTCATACAACTGTTATCATCTGACAATTTAATGTTTTTCTAAACTTGATCACTTGACATTCTGTTACTCATCAATTTGCTTGAGCGGATGCCAGTAATGTCTTCATTCGTCCCTGTCACGTGCTAGTGTAGCCCAATGGTGTCTGCTCGTTCTAGGAACACGAAGATCTCAAACCAATCGTTCAGGGTCTTGACGAAGAAGTCTGACCATCTCATAGGTGGGCAGCCGCCACACGGTCTTTTGACATCCCATGGAATCCAGTCGGCAACAACTCTATTCCAGCGGTCATCTCTAAATCTCATTACGTGTCCAGCCCATCTTATTTTCGACGCTTTGGCTAACGAGACAGATTCCCTGATTCTTGACCATCGACAGAGGTCAGAATTCTGGATTCTTTTCTCTCATTTGAGTGAAGTGTGATACTCCAAGCATAGTTCTTTCAATTCCTCTCTGGGACCCAAGTAGTGTTCTCATCCTGTTTGCGTAGGGCCCAGGTCTCTGAGGCATATGTTAATGCAGGAAGAACAGTGGAATCAAAGAGATGTGCCCGGAGTCAGAGGTTCTTCGTACGGTTAGCTATTTCTTCAATGCTCTTGAAGGCATTCCAAGCCGCTCTCTTCCTCCTGCGCAACTCAGGTGCAAGGTTATTTGTCATGTTGACTTCTTGACCTAGGTACACATAACTGTTGCATTCGGAGATATCTGTTCCATTAAAAGCGAATGGAACGTCAGGAATGAGACCATTTCTCATAAACATTGTCTTCGTGAGTTTCAGCTGTAGTCCGACCTTTCCACACTCATGGTCGAAGTCAGCCAGCATTTGTGCCTCGTGGCTAATGTTTGATGTTATTAGAACGATGTCATCAGCAAAGCAGAGGTCGTGTAGTTGCTGACCTTCTAACTTCACTCCCATTTCTTCCCATTCCAGTCATCGCATGACATTCTCAAGGGTGGCACAGAAGAGTTTTGGTGAAATGGTATCACCCTGCCGAACCCCTCTCTTGACATGGATGATCACTTCTTTGTAGAATGGTGAGATTTTGGGAGTGAATCCGTAGTACAGCTCCCGGAGGATCCTGATGCATTGAGTTTGAATGCCTTGATTGGCTAGGGCTTCGATGACCCTTTTGTCTCAACAGAAACCAACATGCAAATTAGAGAGGGATAAGCATTTTTGACTGCTTTGTGTGTGCTTTTATGTTATGTTTAGCAAATCAACTAGTTCCTGCTTCAGTTCGGATTCACTAACTATTGCTGAAGGGATCAATGCTTTCATCAAAAAAGTACTCCAAACTTCCATATAGTTGCTTTTGGCCCCAAGACCATTGCCTTTCATAGTCAGCCCAGAAGAGAGGGCCTGATCATTCAATTCATTCATTCATTTCTTTGAGTTATGTCCTTGTCACTATAATGGACAAGTTTAATTTTTTCATATTCATTTATTCCTAAACTCACTACTCATTTTTATTTTTCAAAGTAATAGGAATTATTAATTTAAAGATTATTAAATATTGGATTTATTTAAAATATTTTAGAATTAATTTATAATTTTTAATTATTTCTACTATCTTGTAAAATTTTTTGATTAGTTTAATCCTAAAGCTGTATGTATGGCATTTTCCTTTCCTAACCTTCATTTCTTTTATCTTAAATATTACCCTTTCAAAGTCTTAGTGTTGATTTGTAGGTAACAAACTCTACTTTTGGATTTATGTGAATTTTTTTTTAAATGGGAAGACGTGATGTTTTCCTGGTTCTGAATGTTCATCTCTTTCACGCTTTGGGGAACATACAGGCATTCTCCCTGAAAATTACCCATTTCCCATTTCTTTTTAATTTCTTCTCATCACAGTATTTATATGCTACATTATTCTTCATGTTGTTCGCCTGTTTTTCCTTTTTTGATTTCTCATCTTTATTTGTCTTATTCTGTTTAGTTTAATCTACCTTCCATTTATTTAGTCTCTCTACAGTTGTGTTATAGTTATTTGTTTATTTATTATCAGGTTTTGGCGACACCCAACTTAGGGCTTTCTCTGGGCTTTGTGCTTTGCTATCACTTGTGGACACTGCTCAGGAGACACATGGAGCCAGATATGGGTCAGGGTCAGCTGCTAGCACGGCAAGTGCCTTAAGCCCTGCAATAGCTCTCTGGTACAAATATGCTCTTTTAATTTTTAAATCTACAATTTTATTTTTATTTCAGGAATTTTTTAAAGTTTTCTTTGAGTGGGGTTGAACCACATCCAGTGATGGCCCATAAATGGAAGTCAGTGTTGAATCAGGGTCCATCATTTGCAAAGGAAGTGTTTTAATACCTGGCACTATCAGGCTATTCTCTAGTTGTATATTTCTTAAACTTATCTGAGTCTTTATCACACATATTTACACATTTCTGACAGACTTTTGCTATTTACATATTTTGGTTCTTTCCTCTTATTTCTTTAATATCAAGTAGTTGTTTAACTTCTTTAATTGATATTTCCAAAGATGGAATATCTATAAGAAGAGAAGAGGTACATGGTGAGAGCTGCATTTGTCCTGAAAGAGGGTCATTTACTTTTCATTACCAATAGTCACTGCCTCAGAATCAAGTTTACTGTGAATTAAAATTTTCAGGATTCTCTTCTCAAATTGGATGCATGCCCCTGTGCACGTGCACACACATACACACACACACACATACACGCACACACACATAAATTTAAACCCAAACATACATGGTCTCAGGGGATCCAGAGTAAAGTCATGACACAGCCATGTTTTTAGCTGCTTCTGAGTGAATTTTCCTGTGATACATCATGAGCACTTCTTCCCGAGCCTGACTGTTTGCTAAATGGTCAGAGGTCCAGTTCAATGCCATGTATGGGCTTGGTTAGCCTTCCTCACAACCACCGATGTGCTACCCATATGGATCCCTAACGGAGTGATCCCTTTGGTCCAAATGGATAAGAATTGGTCATGAACAACTCTACTCTGATTTCTCTACCAGATTGTATGCTCATTTTTTAAATAAACTTAGAGTATTTCTTTTAGGTATATTCATTTGAAGTTTAGAAACATATTTAAAAAATATTTAACCTTCCATTTTCAAGGTTTGTAACCAGTTTGTTGTAGGGCTTATGCTCTGTTATACTAATGAAAGTCAAATTGTGGTACCATCTTTCTGTTAATCTCTCCTGGACAAGTATCCAGGAAAATTGCCATCCACCAAGGCAGCTGAAAAACTGGATAAATTTCCCTGTCCGTGTATTCTACGAACATGAGAATTTGGAGACCAGATGGATTATTTGGCATCTTCCCTCAGTTCTATGACTTTGTCTCTTTTGTACCTTTAATAACTCATTGCTTCACTTCTACAGATCCTAACAAATCTCAACTTCAACACAATGCATTCTTCTATGTTTAGTACAGGATATGATGTAGCATATGGAGTTAAGCAATGACTCCAAATATTTTTTTTATTTGGGCCGCACCTTGTGGCTCTCAGGGCCGACTCCTCAGTCTGTGCTCAGGATTAACTCTTGGAAGGCTCTGGGGACCATATGGGTTGCTGGGGATTGAACCCGGGTCAGCCCTGTGTAAGGCATAATGCCTAACTTCTGTACTTTTGAACCCACCCCAGTGAGCAACTCTTTTTGCTTTTGTTTTTGGAAAGGACCTGGCAGTGCTCAGAGGCTACTCCCAGCTCTGCTTGTTTTCTCTCCCCAGTTTGGGAATTATCTGCTTTGTTGCAATTTACTTGTGTGTGACTGAGGTTGTTTCTTTGATACAACAGAATATACTTTGGAAACCCTGAACACCAAAGGTGTCGCAAAAGTCATGGGTAGAGTTTAGCTTTCCTTTTTCTTTTTTTCCCCCTTCCTCTATCTAACTACTAGAATGAGATTCCTCAGTACCATGAGATTTTAACAAAGTTTCGGCTAATATCTTCTACTGATAAGTACTCATAATTAGATCCTTTCTTTCTAGTGTTTAGCTTTTGAGTTATTTAGAATGAGGTCAAATCTGATCAGCAGGCCATCAGAATTGGTTGCACCATTCTTAGTAGGCAGATATGTACTCAGAGACAAGGAGAGTGATCAAAGAGGCATCTGATTTTAGGGAAGAAGCGCAGAAGCTATATTCTTGTCAGTAATGTTCAATTCTTATATTCAAGAGCAAATGCTCAAGGTGAAGTTAAAAAACAGGTAAAGAAAAGCCAAGAAGTGTTAATTTAATTCACACTTGAGAACTGAAGAGTGATTTACTGAACTCCTTTACTGATCAATTCTAATTTCCCTGATTAATAATAATGATAGAAATTATAATTCAAAGATCACAGGGTAAAGTAAGAGATTTAAAAAAAAATATCACTTAAGGCAAACAATTGTGTAATTTGATATTGATCTTAAGGGAATGAGAAGGTTGAGGATTTCTTTTTTTAGGAAAATTCTGACTTCTGACCTTAAAATTGAAATTCTATTTGGCTCTCTTCAAATCAGTTTTGAATTTTCTCATAATTTTGGTTCCTTGTCTGATTTCATCATTATTGTTAATGTATATTTAATATGGCACTTTCTAAAGTTTGGGGAAAGTTCTAATTTTGCTGGTTCATTCTTAGTATATTGCTATCTCAATCTTTCTATGGGGATATGAGCTCATTTTGGAGAATGTTTATCTGTTGAAATCCAGTGTGACCTGAATTAAGAATGTAACACTGCTAGGGGGATAGTTTTTAATTTGTTCAGTCACCTGAGAAGTATCTCTGGTCTAACACTAATTTTATGTTAATGATTTAGCCTCCCCTGCTGGAATTCTCTGGGATGCTTTTGCATGACCTTGTCTGTGCTTTGTCTGGAAGGAAAAAGAAAAGGGGTTGTTGTGGAACACACACACACACAGTGACACATACACACAGACAAACACAGAGTGACACATACATGCAGACTCATACACAACGACACATAATACACAGACAGATAGACAGACAAACAGACACATACACACACCAAAAGCAAATAATCAAACAGATATCAGGAACACTGTGGAAGTTAAACACTCCATGAGAATATTCTCAGTACTTTAACATTGCCCAGTACAGATGCTCAATAGAAACCCTTGTTGTGGCTGCAATATTGGGTATATTTCTGATCCTACAAATCCTCGGCATCTTCCAGGAAGCCTCTATCTAATCCAGATGTTAGGTAATCATTAGTGTCTATCAAGTGCTCCTGGCAAGAAACCTTGGCATATTTAAACTGTAAACAAAGCAAAGCAAAACAAAACCTTCTAATCTCACCCCCTTGCAACGCATGGTTATTACTTTCTGAAGGTTCGGTAGGAAGGGTATGGCTTTTCCACGAACCTGTTCTAAAAGAGGAGGTTAAGGGTTAGAAAAACATTTGCATTGAACATCTGTAATTAGATGTTTGAAATATACTTTCTTCTACTTCTAACCCCCACTTGTCAGCCTGTCTCCTGGCTGTTTCTTTGAGTGGTACAGCTGAGGTGATCAGGGTTGCAGTTATCTAAGGGAGAAAAAAAAATAAAACCATGGAACAGAGAACAAGCTGTATGCTCACATGTTGTTGCAGAAAAAAAAAAAACTGTAATGCATGGGTGTTACTTTCTTAGAGATAAGAGTGTTGCTCCATCCCCATGACAATTGAGCTCATGTGAGAATATTTCCTGGGTGTTAGATGGGAGGGAGGGAAGGTAGCTGGCATGTGTTAGCAACCACTAGCTTTAGAGCAGTTTTCATCTTCAGAATTGTTTTTAAAGTCAAGGAAAAGGGTAATAGTACAGTGGGTAGGGCACTTGCCTTGCATGCTTCAATGTGGACTCTGCCAAATACAGCCCCTAACTCACCTGAAATAGAGCTACAGAGGTTAGACAGGTGGGGTTTTTTAAGCGCTTTAAGTAGGGTCTGTTTGCCTTACTTATAGGCTCTGGGGGCCATTGGACTCAGGAAGATTATCTGTAAGTGCCAATATCTGCTTTATACAGTCTAATTTAAAGTGAAAAACTGCATTACTTGCCATAGCTTGCCTATGTTCTGTTTCATGAAATAGTGGAGCAGGGGGTCCTAGTCATAAAGTCCATCTCTTAGCGTTGTTTCTCTTTTTTGCTATCTCTCACATTTTTGTTATAAAAATTTTTGTATCAAATTTATTGCTAGGTTTTCTTTCTTCTCTGCTTCAACATCAAATATTGTGGGTACGAGTCTGCAAGGCCTAATAAATAGGAAACTGGGTTGGAAATGTGGTGGACCAGGGGAAAATGTTTTTTTTTTTTCAGAGTAAATGGAAAACTGATCTTTTCTCACTTGATCTGTGAATCTAGTGATGCTTTCTATCAAAGCACCCAGTCACGTTGACCTTTGGGATGCCCATATAAACACAACCATCAATTTCCATATGTTTCCTTATAGTTTCTATGTGTCTGGTTAACTGAAGGGCAAGAAGTCCTATCTCTAAATTTGTGAAAGAGGATATAAGTATAAGCTGAGGTTTATTTTTCATGTTTTAGGGAGAACCATTGTTTAGAGTAGGAGAGAATGAAATCAGAGGCAATTAGAATTGAGAGTAGGATGCACAAGGAAAGGTCTGTATCAGAGACAGCTCCTTATTAAATTCTCAGTGGTTCCAGAGTTACTTTCCCCCCATTAGCTGTAAACTTTTACTCTGTGAGCCTGTTCAGTTACATGGAACTTCTAATAATGATTTGTTTATACTCAGCTTCCATTTCTTAAGTAGAGACTTAGGGGAAAAAAAACGGAAATTAGTCATTAGAAGTAGAATATTAGGAAATGTATTGTAATTAAAGGGGGATATCTAGATCACCTTTGACCCTGTATTGTTTAGAGAATAAAAGGACAGATAAAGAAATAAATCAAGTGAGGAAGAAGAGAACAAGACATAATGGGTAAACAGGCATCAGAGCTTCAGTTATACTGGAGATATGTGAGTTTTAGAGATACTCAAAACAGATGCAACAAATCTGAAAACATGAGATCTAAGCTGCAACCACTGAAACTTTGTAATGTGCTTGTCAAGTTGGGATGGATATTAGGGAGGGGAGGGAACATGGGGAAATTTCTGAAGGGAAGCTGACACTAGTGGCGGGATTTGTATTGAAATATGTGCCTCAAACTCATTAACTTTGTAAATCACAGTTCTTTAATAAAAAATAAATGGAAGCAAAAAGAAGTAGAATATTACAGGGTCATAGAGATAGGAGGTGAGGCACTGCCTTGCATGTAATCAGCCCCTGTTTGAATCCTATTGCCACCCATTGTTCCCACCAAGGATCATTACTAATCACAGAGCCAGATATATATCCCGAGTGCTGTTGGGTGTGGTAATCCCCACACCCACACTCCCACCAAAAGTAGATTACTACATATATTTCAGTTTCTAAAATTCAGAATTGGTTGATATGATTTGGGCAGTAAAGCAAAGTTAGTATTATGCAATCTCATAGCAGATAGTTAAATGCTTTCCTATCATCTCTTAAGGTCATAATCCAGTTGCACAAAAAGAAAGATAGGACCCTGTAGAACTTAAAAACCAAAACCTGGTAGTAGAGGGTGTTGGTTTCCTCTTATGGTTATTAAGAGGCTCTATTAAAAAGAGGCCCTCCCGTTGATCATCGATTTGCTCGAGCGGGCCCAGTAACGTCTCCATTGGAGACTTTGTTGTTACTGTGTCTGGCATATGGAATACTCTCGGTAGCTTGCCGGGCTCTCCGAGAGGGGCGGAGGAATCGAACTCGGGTCGACCATGTTGGCTGCGTGCAAGGCAGATGCCCTACCCGCTGTGC
Source organism: Sorex fumeus (assembly GCF_029834395.1). Taxonomy (NCBI): domain Eukaryota; kingdom Metazoa; phylum Chordata; class Mammalia; order Eulipotyphla; family Soricidae; genus Sorex; species Sorex fumeus. The sequence continues at coordinate 2,524,570 of NW_026606060.1, read as the reverse complement.
TATCGCTTCTTATCAACTAAGAAAGCACTATAAATGAAATAGTATTTAATATGGATACTGTCGACTCTCTCCAGCTATCATTAAAATCTTTCTTTGTCCTGCTCAGTCCATTTTCTATATCAAATCTCCCCCCAACTATTCAATTCACTATTTCCTTTCTTCATGCTTTTGTTCTGCAAGGATTGCACTGAACCATTTACTGACTGCCCAAAAAATGGGGGGTGGGGAGGGTGGAGGGCTAGGTGTCAGACATTACTGATCTAGTGTTTGTTGGATATAATTGTTAATAATGAAGTGTATTTGTTCATTAAAGTCACTCAGAAATATTACTCAGATCTCTAAATCTGTATTAGCTCAGTGAGAGAGCTTTGTCGACATGATTTTTCCCATAAGAACCACCACAAAAAGCAAAATACATATTCAACAGCAGTACCTGGGTGTCTACTGTGCAAGTTTGACAAAACAGCTGCATTTGAGAAATTCATAAATTCTTGGGAGAATTGTTAGATTTATAGAATAGCATTTTGGTGAATTATCAAAAAACCTAGCCGCCAGGTTTCTCTTTATAAGAATTCTCCATGCTTCCTACTCTAAATTCAAACCAGACCAAAGAATACATATTGAAGAAAATAAAAAAGATTTTCAAAAATAAATTTAGAAGGAATTAGGAAAATATAATTGCCATTATATAATGAATACTGGTAAGCTCCACAGGTGATTATGAAAATTGTAGATAATGCTTTACAGAGAAGGTAGAATTGTTTCTTAGTCTCAAAATATTTATTAAATACTGTGGTGGTTTTAACATATCTTTGGATTCATTAGCAGTTCTCTTTCCGGGTGCTGAAGACTAATTTCTCTCTTCTTGAGAACTGACTGATTTCAGCCTCACTTCTAACAAAGAACATGAAAAGTCAAAATATTCCTTGCAGTAGAGAAACTTAGCAGGGCCCACCTCAATCACACAATCAAAGCTGGTATCAGTTATAAGAGGTTATGTGGATTTCAAGTACCTCCTGAGAAGATGCAATGAAAAAGGCACATCACTTCTGTGGTATTTCCATAGAAACCACATTACCCAAGACAAACTGTGAAGAAAATATCAGTCAAGTCCAAACTGAAGGATGGACAACATAAAACCAACCTGGGCTAGAGATAGTACAACCAGTAGGGCTCTTGCCTTGCAAACAGCCAATACTAATTCAATCCTAGACATTCCATTTTGGTCCCTGAGCACTGCGGGGAGTGGTGGTCCTGTGCATATAGTGCCAGAAGCAGCACCTGAGCACTGCCGGGTGTGACCCAAACTGTAAAATAAAACAACAATAAAAATCAAATACTCAACTAATATTCTTTAAATGTGTGACAGCCAAAAAAAGAAGAAAAAAGAACGAAAAATGAAGAAACAGATTAGAGGAATTCAAAGGAATTAATTTCAACATAGTATCCTGGCTGCCCACCTACGAGATGACCAGACTTCTTCATCAAGACCCTGAATGAATAGTTTGAGGCTCTTCATGTTCCTGGAGCAAGCAGATGCCATTGGGCTACACTAACTCACAACAGGGACGAATGAAGATGTTACTGGCACCCGCTCGAGCAAATTGATGAGCAATGGGATGACAAGTGGCAGGTGACTTTGGCTACATGATGTGTTAGCCTTTGGGGGCATGGTGAAGGGACTACGTGAATTCTTTGAACTAGTTTTGCAAATATTTACCCAGACTGTGGTTACTAGCTGTAGTGATCTTTAATAAAGGAGATTTCATCCCCTCTGAAAAGTTCTTAAGTAGCTCTGGTACCATTCAATGACTGTGTCGCCCCCAGAGTACACAGTCACTAGCACTTCTCTCCTGTGTTATAAAACATAAAAATTAACCCTTCCTTTACTTTCTTCAGAGCAATTTAACTTCTAAATTACCCAGGCCATGTTCTATAATGTGAACCAAGGCAGTTTCTAGACCTCTGACCATTATGTTACATTGCAATTTCCAACAAGAAGTTAGTTTCCCCTGAGTTGGAAGCTCAGCTGTTTCACATCATAATGGGACAGAAAAGTGGCAGGCAAGCTGTCAAGCCTGATGCAAATGATATTTTACAAAAAGTGGTTTAAATTGGCTGGAGCTGTTTTTAGACTGATCACTTAAAAAGTATGTAGGGCATCTTTCTGACTTGCAGAAACACAGCCCCCAAGATTTGGAATTTTTATCACATGCTTTGAGAGAAGTTTGTAGGTTGGGTACAGGCTGGTCTTGAAAAGCAGATGTGAATTTGTAAATGTGGGATTTTGTAAATTGGGTTCAGATGGCCTTCATTAATTGCAAGGGTTGTGTGAGCGAAGTGGGGAAAGGCAGAGCTGAAGTGCATATACTTGCATGCCCTGAAGGTATATACCTTGTTCTTGGTTTCCCTGGAGCTATTCAAAGAGTTGCAGGAATTCTGCCAAGTTGCCAGGGTGCGATAGGACCTTTTTTCCCCCTTAGGTTTGCAGCCAATACTTTTTTTCAGCAGGAACTAAGGAGAGAAGTGGCAATTTGACCAGGGATCAAGGGACACCAGGAAAGAAACAGCAGCTATCAGCTGGGAAAGTAAACTTTCTGAGTTCTATGAGGACTAGTTTTCTTGAGATCAGACAGGCAAGAAACTCAAAATTCCGCTGAAGAACTTTGGTATTTGTGCTTTGCTGCAATACCTGAGCTATCTGAAGGTCTCTCATCTTTTCTACTCAAATCCAGCTAACATTTTCCTGGCTCAGGACCATTCTCAGTGAAGCAAGGTTGTAGACTTAACCGTTCCTACCCAGAAGATGAACTACAGAGCAGAATAGGTTGCTGCTTCTTCTCCTTCAGTAAATCTTCAAAATTAGGCTCTTTGGAGCCCATCTCTAATGTAATTCAGACAGGACACAAAATATTGAACATATCCAGTGGTATGTGCTTCAACTTAGATTGGATACTACTATTTGTGAAAATATGTAATATTAGAATGGCCGTAAAAACTTCCTCCTCCTGCCATCAGGATTTTTAAGTGGGTTTATTTAGTTTCTTTGCTTCTCCCCAGGATCCATTCTGGGAGGTAAAGTGTGAAGGAGTAGGGTCTGGAGAGAAAATACAGAGGGTAGGGTAAGTGCCTTTCGATCCCCAGATCCTGGCAGGAATGATCCCTTGGGACATACAGGGCCAGCAGTATGTCCTAAGCACAGCTGGGTGTGATCTTGAAACAAGCAAACTACTGAAGGATAGTTAGGGATGTGGATCTGATGTAGGCAGGTAGACAGGGAAGGCCCCCTCCCAAGGCAATGACAAAAGCCAGCCCTGCAGAAAACAGGAAAACAGGAACTAAGGCCTGGCAAGACCCTCACCTATCTACAGCAACAGACTCAGGGAAGCTCCTGGCCAGGAAAGGAATTTCAAAGAAGACCATCACCTTTCCCAACCCCCCTGGTAACCTCCTTAGCAAAGGGCCCACCTAGGGCAGGTTGAGGAAAACCTATAAAGGCCATCTTGAACAAGGGAAGTGTGCACATATGCTGCCTGAGCCCTTGTGCTGCTTGCACCCACGTGGCCGAGCACATGTGGGCTGAGCACATGTGTCGCCCGCTTCTCCCCTCTTGAGATGTGTACTTTCATGCTTTTCTGTCTAACGCTAGGATGTGTGTAGGGGCTCTCTCTTTCTGCCCTTGGAGAAGCCCATATTCTCTCTTGAGTACGTTACTCTCTCACTCTCTTCCTCTCCAAAACCTCCAAATAAAATCTATTTATTTCACTGCTTGTCTACTCCTGAAATTCCTTTCTGCGAGGTGAGACAAGAACCCAGTAACTCTGGGTCCCGGGCGGCAGAGGTGGTTGGGGAGAAAGTGACCGTCTTTCTCCTCCCTGCTTCACATAAGTCACCCGTGGAGCCCACCAACATGAGGTTCACATATGATAATGTTATAGCAGATGAGAACCAGAGAGCTGTTGTGTGCCCATTCAGGGATGCTAATAAATCACAGAGAATCCCTGCAAGCTTTGCTGTGGTCCCTGAGAATGGAGAGTAAACAGAGCACCCCAAATCCAGAGGTCTTCAGCGTCATCATTGTTTTTTTTTTTCTTAATTCTACAGCTACCCATATGTTCCCTCCACCACAACAGTCAACCCCTTCAGTGCTGGAAGTTGCAGAAACCACAGTAAAAGACAAAAGTGGTGGCAAGGCAACAGTTGCCAAGAGAAAAACCCCAAAGCAGCAAAAGCGAAGAAAAATCTCCAGGCAGCAAAACCACAGGGGCCACCAAAGTAGCTTGAAGCAGCAGTAGCAGTAGAAATGACAGGAACATCAGAGTCAGACAGAGAGCAGTTCAAGGGAAGGGGGGATGGAGGGATTTGCGGGGCAGGAGGTGGCTTTCTCACTTGCCCCTGGGGAAAAAAAGCTCAGGCAGCAAAAGTAATGGGGGGCACTCTCTTCCTCTCCCAGGAAAAAGTCCCAGAGCCTAGAAGATGGCTGCTCAGGTAGATTATCCACCCATCCCACATTGTCCTGTATTAACTGCGCCTTATCTAAGTGAGCATTTGTGTTACAACAAAGCCAAGAGCATACAAGACTAACAGAATATTTTGATCTATTTCTACCATTCTCTATAAGCCTGTACAATCCATTCGAAGTGAAGGACCAAAGTTCATATAGAAGCATAATATGGCACCTACTCTATACTATTCTTCTTTTTCATGTGTTCCTTTACACAAAAGAGACACTAAGCATCAGATATATTCAGACATCTACCCAAGACCATTTCAAAGCAATGAAAGCAGTATTCAAACTGAAACAGAGGGACAGGTAGATAGGGAAGGACATCTCATGGCAATGAGTTCTTGGGAAGTGATAAAATCAACATGCCCTAAGGCTGTCAGGACTCACCTTGTGCACACAGCACTAAGGCCTGATAAGACCTTTACTAGGTACCACTGAAGATAAGGTTAGACCTCCTCTAAGAGAAGCTCCATCAGGAACAAAGGCCAGGAAAGGAATATCAAAGAAGATCATCAACTACTCCCTACTCTACCCTCTTGGCAACCACCGTAGCAACAGACTCTTACCTTGGTAGAAAGCCTCATGACTCGACAGCTTGGGAGAAACCCTATAAAAGCCAATTTGGAATAAAGGAAGTGCATGCATATGCTGCCATAGCACATATGTTGCCTGCATCTCCCTCTTGAGATATGTACTTTTTTACCTTCATACCTTAACGCTGGGAGGTGTACTGGAGCTCTCTCTTTCCATTCTGCAGAAGCCTGCATTCTCTCATGAGTACATTATACTCTACCTCTCACTCTCTCTTTCTCTCCTCCCGTTTCCTCAAAACTTCCAAATAAAACCTGTTATACTTCACCATTCTTCTTGGAATACTTTACTGAGAGTCAAAGACAATGGACCCAAAAGTCCTGGGTAAGGTCCAGGTCTGACTCTCCTGTTCCTGCAAGGAGCGAGGATCTCACCATTCCTAGATTTCCCCAACTGATCCCAGAGTGGCAGAGGTAGACAGGGAAACCAGCAGATTGCCTTCTTGAGGCTGCAAGTTCTCTCCTTCCCACCTCACATAAGTCACCTAGTCACTTAGACTCACCAGCAACAAAATTATGTTCTATCTAACTCAAAGGTTTGTGTATCTTCCTTCTCTTTTCTCAAAACCATGATTCTTGAGGGTGATATGGATTTTTTCCTTTATTTCCCTCAAGATTTATCCCATCTTTGGCCACAGAATATGATCAATCACAATGTTCCACTTCCTTGATGGCTAAGTTCTCCATAGGAATTCTCTGCAAACTTCATCTTTTTCAACGAACATTTTCAAGAGTGATACATCCCATAAATTCTATTTTATGATGAGTCATAGTCATTAAAAAAAAGAATCTCAGTTTAAAAAGAACTTCATATGCTATGACACTCAAGAGAAAGATGTGAGAATTGGCCTGGTACTTCAAACTCTTCAGTTGAAAGTTCTTGAGATATAAAGGGCCACTTATGTTATTTTTTTAATGAAGAATTCTACATGGTGATTGAGAACAAAAATGTGTTTAGGGGATGTCATGGCTCAAAATGATGTTAATAATTGTTTTCTTACTGGTCTCAAGACGGTAAGAGTTGACAAAAATCATCTGGACAGCTCAAGCACACTGATGGTAATGACCTTGATGCAGAGGGCTATGCTTAACTCAAGAAGCTCAGAGTGACAGTGTAGCAGGTAAGGTGCTTGCAGGTGACCATCCAGGGTTTGATCCCCAGCATCCCATATGATTCCCTGAACACCACCAGGACTAAGCTCTGTGTATCAAGCTAGGAGTAAGCCCTGAGCACCCTTGGGTGTGGCCCTAAAACAAAACAAGAACAAAAAAATTAAGCAGAAAACATAAATAAATAAAAGCTCCTGATTTCCAATGTCAATTTTTTCTTTCTGCTTCTGAGTGGATCCTCTTACTGAGTCTGGTTACTTTTTCTCTGACCCTACTAAATTGTTTTTAAGAAATAACATCTTTTGGCATGCAGGAGCAGCTCTTAAAAATATTAACCTACTATTTATTCTAGGATAAATGTATTTAATTTGTGGAGGGGGCAAACCCAGTAAGTAAGGGCTTACTCCTACACTGTATTCCGAAATTATTTCTTCTGGGGCTTTGAGGACCATATGGTATGGCAAAGATGGACCCTGGGTCAACCCTGTGAAGGCAAGCACCCCACTGTACTAATTAAAAGGGCCAGCAGAGGCATCAGGCCTTCAATCTTATATATATATATATATATATATATATATATATATATATCTTAGATCCCTGGTTGAATGGAAGGCTGGTGTGAAAGTTTTGGTTCATTATCACAGCAATTAAGTTGGAGAAAGGAGGAAATACTAATTAATTCTTTTGGTCTACCATAATATCCTGTAACTAATGTGTATTGAAAATTCATCCTAATTTATAATAGGGTTGTAATGTAAACTGAAGAGGTAGGAGAAAGGTCCAAATGAGGGATCATTAAATAAGTAAGTCTTCATTTGCTCTATTCTCTTCTCCAGCCTATCAGAAGATCTTACTCTTTGTCACTATGGTGACATATTTGAGTTTGAATTTGCCTCATCAGGTATCACAATCATTGATTTCCCAATAACCCCTCATTCCATAGATCTCTCTGCTCACGGAACTCTTTTCTTTTATTTCATCCTTTTTTTTCCAACTACAGGTGAGTGATTTAATGTCAAAAGAGTAAACTACACACTCAGGCAAACACTATTCATACATAAGTGTAGCCTTCATCCAACTTTACCAGATGATACTTGCCGTTTTTATCTATTGATGTGACAGCCTATTTGCCAAACAATTTCCGTTTTAACTAAGCTTCTGAACAATGCCACTGGCAAACTGGTTTATTCAGCTTCTGGGGATGGTGGTTCTTCTCTTTTTATTTTGTCGTGGAACTTAGGCTTTTTACTATAAACATCTAGTCATAGTAGGTTTTGTTACAGAATAAGAAGGGAAATTTTTTTCTATCCTTTATTTTTAACTAAATAAGATTAACAATAATTGCTAGCAGTAAATGTTCACTATAATAACATTTTATCAGTCAGATCCAGGCAAAGGGTCTTGAAAAGCCAAATTTTCCATCACCCTATAGCATATCTTATTTTAATCATAATATACCATACCAATTTTCTCTTCCTGAGTTTCTTTTTTTTCTTTCTTTTTATTAGTGAAACACCATGAGGTAGAGTTGTAGACTTACAAACTTTTGTGCTTGGGTTACAGTTATAAAATGATTGAATACCCATCCCTTAACCACTGCCCATTCTCCACCACCACGGATCCCAGTAGCCCTCCCACCCCCCACCCCATCCCCCTACTTCTAGTGCACCATTGTGTATCTTTCCAATGCTTTTCTATTTACTAAACTATTAACTTCCCAATAACCATTTTTGTGTGTTTGTTTGTTTTACAAAGCAACCATTATTTCTCTCTGTTCCCTGAGGACAGAAAGATGAAAAAGAAAATTTTCTGCTTCTGTAGCATGCTGATGTTGAGAGAGGAATTCTTGATCAGGCCACATCTTCTAAAGGAGTGGTCCAGGCTGTGGAGATAGACCAGGAGGGGAACAACTTCATGATTTGGATATAAGTTTGATCTGCCACATTGCATGGTCCCCGTAGACCTGTTGGTCAAATATTGGTGGGGGTCCACGTGGACATCCACACCGTCAGCACTGTTTGGAAAGTCCCCTAGAATGAAATGTTATGGAACTTAGGACCAGTTCTGAATGATCAATGCATTCTCCTGTAGGTTGAAAGGCTTTTTTCCACTTGCAGATGTTCCAGCCACTTATTCATACCAACTCTCTCTTCATTCTTGTCTTTCTAGGTTTGGGGACACTATAAAGGAATGCTAGAGGGATTCTGGAGAACTTTTAGTTACTTTTTTTACACCTAAGGGTATCATGATTGAATCCTTCTATTAAAATATATGTAGATCACTTACCATATATAGCGTTTTGTATCAGAATTAAGTTAATATGGGCTGTGTGCTTGCAGTTCTCCCATTATGCCACCTTTACCCTTTACTGCTGTCTTGTTGTGCATCTTTACATCCCATATGAGAGAGATCATTCTGTATCTATCCATTTATATCTGATTTCAGTCATATTATATTCTGTACTTCCTTACATGTCACAGAAAACTGCATTAATCTGCCCTTTTTAGAGTCACATAATATCCCATTATATATATAAACTTCTTGATCTATTCATTCTTTTTTTATGTAGGAGTACTGCTATTTATTCAGCCACTGATTAGCTGATTGAATTAGCCATGAACTCCACCTTACGTTTTTTTTTCATAATTTTATTTATTTATTTTTCTTCTTGCATTTATTTATTGAATCACTGTGGAAAAAGTTACTAAGCTTTCAGGTTTAAGTCTCGGTCATGCAATGGTCAAACACCTCTCCCTTCACCAGTACTCATTTTTCCCCACCAAGAAACCCAATATACCCCCTCCACCCCTCCCAATGCCTGTGAGGCAGATGATTTCCACTTAACTCTTCTCTACATTGATTACATTCATTATTTCGACAAAAGATGTGCCATTATTATTTAGAATTTCCCCCCCGACAATCAGAATTGCTGAAAAGGCATTGTGAAATACTTTGTTTTCTATAGCTGGTTATGAGAATCATAATCTTGTGTGGCCGCAATAGCAGCCTTGAAATTTTGGATTTCTGCAAAGAGCCAGATAATTACGAGATTGGTTTCTGTGAGTCTGGTGTTATGGCTGTACCAGAGAGCCGCTCGTGGGGGGCAACTCATGACCTCGTAGGGCATGAAGGAAGAGCCGGTACGGCCCCCCATCCCATGAGACTGCAGTTGCCCTGTCACCACTGGCTCATACCTAGCTTTTCAATAAGCTCTGAGGTGGTGGCCACCTTGTTGCTGGGGGGCAGGGAGGGGGAGAAGGCAGAAGGAAGCAACACCCTTTCCCTCCCAGGGAGGCATGGAACCATAGTTTAATGCATGGTCCATTCACTTTTCTGCTGCGAGCTGCCAGGCTCTGGATTAAGTCCTTTTGCCTCTGGAGCCATGGCCGTGCTGGAGAGTCGCTCGTGTGGGGCAACTCATGACCTCAGTAGGGCATGAAGGACGTGCCGGTACCGCTCCCCTTCCCATGAGACTGCAGTTGCCCCATCAATGCCGGCTCATACCTGGCTTTCTTATAAGCTCTGAGGTGGCGGCCACCTTGCTACTGGGGAAGAAAAGGCGGGAGGCAGCAACACCCTTTCCCTCCTGGGGAGGCATGGCACCGTAGTTTAATGAATATCCAATCACTTTTCTGCTACAAGCTGCCAGGCTTTGGATTAAGTCCTTTTGCCTCTGGAGCCATGGCCACTTGTGGGGGGCCACTTGTGGGGGGCAACTAAGTGACCTTGGTAGGGCGAGGAGGACAAGCCGGTACTGCCCCCATTCCCATGAGACTGCAGTTGCCCTGTCACCACCAGCCCATACCTGGCTTCCAATAGTCTCTGAGGCGGCAACCACAATGCTACTGGGAGGGAGGGGGGGAGGAGGCAGAATGCAGCAACACCCTTTCCCTCCTGGGGAGGCATGGTGCCATAGTTTAATCCATGGTCCATTCACTTTTCTGCCACAAGCTGCCAGGCTCTGGATTAAGTCCTTTTGCCTCTGGGGCCATGGCTGTGCCAGAGAGCCGCTCATGGGGGACAACTTGTGACCTCAATAGGAAGAAGAGAAAGAGCCAGTACCGCCCACCTTCCCATGAGACTGCAGTTGCCCAGTCAATGCCGGCTCATACCTGGATTTCCAAGAAGCTCTGAGGCAACGGCCACCTTGTATGCGGTCCAGATGCATTTCTGCCAAAAGCCTCTGGGTTTTGAGATTTGTTTCTGAGTCTCTGGGACCATGGCTGTTAATTAGCTTGATCAGGAGCCAGAGAGGCTGTTTGTAGGTGGCGACTCAGGGTCTCGCTGGGATGGGGAGGAAAGGGCTGGTTCCACCCCCATCTGGTGAGGTCCCTCATGTCTCGTCACTGCAGCCCCAAAACTGACTGTCCAGTAGCCTCTGGAGGATGGTTGTCACCAAGCCACCAAGGGGAACAGGCCAAGGCATGAAACCTATTCCCACCTGGACTGGCCCAGAGCCAGTAACCTACTGCAGGAATAGGATGCATTTCTGCCAAAAGCCTTTGGGTTCCAAGGTTCGTTTCTGAGTCTTTGGGATCTTGGTCATTAAGCAGTTTGATCAGCAACCAGAGAGGCCATGCCTCCAATTATATAGCTGAGCCAGAGGTGGTTTGTGGGTGTGTCTCTCACATACCTAACTTTTTGCTGTTTACTTCTTTTTTGTAAACTTTGCCCCAAGTTTTGGGGGTCTGCCCAAAGGCACAGCAGCAATTTTGGGGTATCTGAAAGCCTGGCGGTGCAATCAAGCTGCTGATGCACTCGCCTCACAGGTTGACCTGCTGTGACCTGCTGGCGGCATCATACCCCGTTGATCCATTCATTCTTGCAGGGCATTTGGATTCTTTCCATATCTTGATGATTATACTAAGTGGTATGATAAGCATATCTGTGGATATATCCTTTTGAATTCATGTTTTTGCATTCGGGGCACAGATGCCAAGAAGTAGTATACTGGGTTGTATGAGCATTCCATTCCTAGTCTTCTCAGATCACCATACCCACTGTACCATCACTTTGCCCTTTCTATTTACTCTGATGTATGCTTTCTGACTAGTTCTCTATTGTTTCTTCTGATTCCTGTCTTGCTGTTCATATAGTATTTCATTTTTGATTTTGGATCAAATCCAACAATGCTCAGGGGTTACTCCTGGCTCTGTACTGAGGAATTACTTCTGGTACTGCTCAGAGGACCATATGGGATTCTGGAGATTAAATATATTTAGGCTGCATTCATGGCAAGTGCCCTATTTGCTGTAGCATCACACCAACCCCAATTGCTGTTCATAGTTTTTAAAATAAAGCTCTGTTTACATAAAATGGTTAATTTAGGGCTTCATTGCACAATGTTCTATTGAGGAATCATCAATGTTGTATGATAGACATTATATCTAAAGGATGCTAATACATTATAGGTTATAGATAGCATTCTGAGGAAGTTGTCAGGGAAAAGAACATGAAAATGGTAGGGGTATCTAAGGATTCTACTTATAGATTTTTACATTTTCTCCCTTCTCTTGATATCACAGGCTTATTTCTCACTAGACTATCCTTCATATCAGAGGTCCTCTGTGTAAACACACAAAAAATAAAGACCGGCAGTCAAGGGAGCAGCACCTATCTCTCCCACCACCCGCGTTCGGTAGTCTCAGACCGTTTTCCCACTCCATGGGAGTCGATGGCGATGGTCAGGTGAAGGAAGGAAACGGGGGTGGGGGGTGGGGGGCCAGACTGGTTGGTTTTAGCAGCAGTTTATTACATGGAAGAGATGTATGTCATGGAGGCCCCAGGATCTCTCAAGCACGTGCGACTTTGTTTTCTCAGCTTCTGTCCTCAGCCCCATCTTCCCAGGTTCTCTGATGCAAGTATCCCCCCAGAGAGCCCTGAAATCTCCCTTATATAGATCATAGTACCTCTAAAGGGCACAATATAGTGATGTCATCAAAAGGAGTTACAGAAAGAACATTGAGGCAAAACATACATTGTTTCTTTAATCAGCAGGCCAGTAACCCTGGCCTCACCTTTTTACAAGCTACAAGCACTTGGATTATCACAACAAAGACCAGTCTGCTAGAGCTTGGAATCTACATCTCCAAAATCAGCCAGCCTGGAGCCAGGCATCTACATCCCAAAGATCAGGCCTGGTTTAGCACCTGGGATCTGCATACCTAAGGCCAGCTAGGTTCCTGTGAGATAAGAGAAACTGCCTCAGTATACTGAAATCATTTACTGAAGGCAGTTTGGAGGGGAGAAAGTTCAGTCTCATCCAAGCTAGTCAGGACACAAAGGAAAGCTGCTTCTAGGGCAGATTCTTATTTAACAGATCAACTCACACTAGAACAGATTTCCCTGGATGTGTTTCTCCTCTCCTTGTCCAACCAACTATAAGCATACATAATAATAATCATTTTGTATGGATACAGCAAGAAATACTTTGAGCTTATAGAATTGCTTTCCTAGGGCCATCTCGATCTCAGACTGCAGTGCTCAGGCCAGATAGCTTTCCTATTCCTAGCAGCAGGGTTCTAGTCTCGTCGTTACTTTTGGATCAAGACAGCATTTGCCTATGATCAACCTCTTAACTTATAGTTAAGAATCGTGGCACCTTGGCCTGGCCCATCGCGATGCCAGGGTAGCACATAACTTACCGGCTTGCCCTGGTTCCATCCAGTGCCATGTCGGGACCCTGCCCTTGGAGTGCTAGGAAGTGAGGGCAACTGAGGCTTAAGTTGAGAAGGCAGATGCCCAGGAGTGAATAATATTCAAGGCCAATTAACTCCTAAGTTACAAAGCATATTAATTAATTAACTAATTAATTGTGTTCCTGTATCTATACAAAAGGACATTGCGTTAAAGTAAACTGCTCAAAAGACATAAGGAGAGGAGAAAGGCAATATTAACTTACAGTACAGCTTCAGTGTCTAAGAAGGATGAGACCTTACGAATTGGTTGGGGAAGAGAGCATAGAAGAAGTTACAGACAAACAAAGTAATGGGGGTGACTCGGGAGCACTGTGATAGGTGCAACCTGATAAACCTAAGATCCGTGTACTCCAACAGTCCTCTGTTTCCTTCTCTGTAATATATGTTGTCTTTTTATTTGTTTTAGAGCCAAACCAGCAATGCTCAGGGCTTACTCCTGGCTCTGCACTAAGAAATTACTCCTGTGGTGCTTAAGGCATCAAATGCAATGCGGGGATTGAATTTGTTTTCGCCACATGCAAGGCTAGCGCCCAATTCACTGTACCAGTATTTAGCCTTTTAAAAAAATATTTTATTAGTGAAACACCATGAGGTACAGTTGTAGACTTACAAATTTATGTGCGTGGGTTTCAGTTATACAATGACTGAGTACACATCCCTCCACCAGTGCCCATTCTCCACCACCACTGATCCCAGTATCCCTCCCACCCCCCATTCCCTATCCCACCCTGCCTCTGTGGCAGGGCATTCCCTTTTGTTCTCTCTTTCCTTTTGGATGCTGTGGTTTGCAAAAGAGGCATTGAGTCGCAATAATATTCAGTCTATAGTCTACTTTCAGCATGCATCTCCCATCCTGGGAGGATCCTCCTGACAGAAGGTGCTCCCTTCTCCATCTGGAGCTGCCTTTTCCCCTAGCATGTGCAGCTGGCCTCCAAGCCATGAAGTAAACCTCCTGGTACTTATCTGGGCTATTCTTGGGTGTTGTCACTGTCACTGTCCTCCCATCGTTCATTCATTTGCTCGAGCTTGCCAAGTAATGTCTCCATTGTGACAATTGTTACTGTGTTTAGCATATCGAATACGTCATGGGTAGCTTGCCAGGCTTTGCCGTGCGGGCAAGATACTCTTAGTATCTTGCCGGGCTCTCTGATAGGGGTGGAGGAATTGAACTCGGGTTGGCCATATTGGCTGCCTACCTGCTGTGCTATTGCTCCAGCCCTCTTGGGTGTTAGTCTCCTATTTTGTTACTTTATGTTCCCCAGATGAATGCAAACTTTCTATGTCTGTCCCTCTCTTTCTGACTCATTTTGCTAAGCATGGTACTTTCCACGTATTACCGCTTGTATGTAAATTTCATGACTTCATCTTTTCTAACAGCTACATAGTACTCTATTGTGTGGATGTACCAAAGTTTTTTTTTAACCAGTCATCTGTTCTTGGGCACTCAGTTTTTTTCCAGATTCTGGCTATTGTAAATGATGCTGCAATGAACAAACAAATGCAGATGTCACTTCAACTATACTTTTTTGCCTCTCTGGGTGATGCTTGCTGTAGGCTTGTGGTAGATTGCTTTAACTATATTAAGGAAAGTCCCCTCTATACCCACTTTGGTGAGGGTTTTCATCATAAACGGGTGCTGGATCTTGTCAAATGCATTCTCTGCATCTATTGATATGATCATATGATTTTTATCTTTTCTTTTGTTGATATTATGGATTATGTTGTTTGATTTCAAAATGTTAAACCATACTTGCATCCCCAAGATGAATCCTACTTGGTCATGGTGATCTTTGTGATGAGTTGTTGATCATGATCATGATCTTTGTGATGAGTTGTTGAATTCAATTTGCTAGTATTTTGTTGAGAATCTTCGCATCCGTGTTCAGCAGGGATATCGGCATGTAGTTTTCTTTTCTTGTGGTGTCTTTGTTTCCTTTTGGTATTAGAGAGATAAGGGCTTCAGAGAAACTGCTTAGGAGAGTTTCTGTTTCTTCAATTTCCTGAAAAAGCTTGAGAGAACTGGCAATAGGTACTCTTTAAATGCCTGTAAAAATTTGCTAGTGAATCCATCTGGACCTGGACTTTTGTCTTTTGGGAAGACTTTTGATTACAGTTTCAGTTTCCTTGATGTTAATAGGTCTATTCAGGTATCCCAACTTTTCTTGATTCAATCTTGGGAGATGATCACTGATCACTTGACTTCCCATTAATCATTGATTTGCTCGAGCAGATGCCAGTAATGTCTCCATTTGTCCCTGTCATGTGCTAGTGTAGCCCAATGGCGTCTGTTCATCCAAGGAACACGAAGAGCCTTAAACCGATCATTCAGGATCTTGATGAAGAAGTCTGACCATCTGGTAGGTGGGCGGCCACGCGGTCTTTTGACGTCCCATGAAATCCAGTCGGTAACAGCTCTAGTTCAGTGGTCGTCTCTAAATGTCATGTGTCCAGCCCATCTGATTTTTGATGCCTTGACAAATGTGACAGCGTCCCTGATTCTTAATCATCAATGGAGGTCGGAATCCGGATCCTTTGTCTCATTTGAGTGAAACGTGGTACTCCAAGCATAGCTCTTTTGATTCCTTTTTGGGAGACCCGAATAGCGTTCTCATCCTGTTTGCTTAGGGCCCAGGTCTCTGAGGCATATGTTAATGCAGGAAGAACAGTAGAATCAAAGAGATGTGCCTGGAGCTGGAGTTTCTTCCTCCTCTTAGCTATTTCTTCGATGCTCATGAAGGCTTTCCAAGCCGCTCTCTTCCTCCTGCGCAACTCAGGTGTCAGGTCATTCATCATGTTGACTTCTTGACCTAGGTACACATAACTGTTGCATTCGGAGATAGTCGTTCTGTTGAGAGCATATAGAGTGTCAGGAACGAGACTGTTTCTCATAAACATTGTCTTCATAAGATTCAGCTGTAGTCAGACCTTTCCACACACAGTCGAAGTCAGACAGCATTTGTGCCACTTGGGTAATGTTTGATGTTATTAGAACAATGTCATCAGCAAAGAGGAGGAGGTGT
Organism: Sorex fumeus; assembly: GCF_029834395.1. Lineage (NCBI taxonomy): Eukaryota > Metazoa > Chordata > Mammalia > Eulipotyphla > Soricidae > Sorex > Sorex fumeus. The sequence goes on along the minus strand of NW_026606060.1, from coordinate 2,508,645 downwards.
AGTTTCCGACCATCTATCTTCACTCCCATTCCTTCCCATTCCAGTCTTCGCATGATGTTCTCGAGGGTGGCACTGAAGAGTTTTGGTGAAATGGTATCACCCTTCCGAACTCTTTTCTTGACATCGATGATTACTTCTTTGTACAATGGTGAGATCCTGGGAGTGAATCCATAATACAGCTCACAGAGGATCCTGATGTTATGAGTTTGAATGCCCTGATTCGCTAGGACTTAAATGACCACTTTCCTCTCTACAGAATCAAAGGCCTTCTTTAAATCAATGAGCATTAGACAGAGTGGCATCTTGATCTCCCGAGAAACCTCAATGAACTTGGTTATCGTGTGGATATGGTCGATGGTACTGAATCCTCTTCAAAAACTGGTTTGCTCGCATGGTTGTCCTTCATCTAGAGTTCTGCCAATCCTTTTCAGGATCACTTCAGTGAATAGCTTGTAGATGACAAACAATAGGCAGACTGGGCGATAGTTGCCAATGTCATGGATGTCTGTCTGCTTTCTTATACAGTAGTACAGTCCTGCTGGTTTTCCATTGGGACCAAACCTAGCATTCAGACAGGTAGCATGTGAAGAGCAGAGCCAGCATATTGATGAGTACTGACAGCAGGTTCTTCAGTTGTTCAGGTCTGACCTTGTCTGGGCCAGGTGCTGATCGTGTCTTTACCAATGAAATGGTGTGTCAGAATTCAGAAGTGAGAACATTGAGAACGACATATCCATCCTGTGGAATTTGGTATGTGGGCAGGTGGACATGGCTATCGAAGAGATCTGAGTAGAAGTCATGGATAATCTTCTCCATTGCTCCTCTGGAAGATGTGATAGATCCATCAGGACGTCAGAGGGCAGTCATCTTGGTCTTGTAGTTGGCGAAGGACAGGCGGGTATTACGAATGCTTTTCCTGGCTTCTGCCATATCTACCAGCATTTCTGCTCTTCTCTCTTTGAGGTCTTCCTCTATTGCATTTCTGTACTGCTTTGTGAACTCAGACATTCGCTTGCAGTTGCATGAGGCATGCGCCAAACCATGTTGGCAAATAAGTTCAAGAGTTTTAGATAACAGACTTTTTTGTGGCTATCTCTCTCTTGGCATTCCTTGCACAATCATGGAGGTGCTGAACCAGTCGATCATATTCCTTGTCAATGTTGTCAAGGACGGGATTTCCCATGTTGCAGCAATAGTGCCAAAAAGCTCCCAGTTGGTGGTCATTCTGGGAGTTCTCTTCTTAAACTTTGCAGCCCTTTCTCCTGCTCTGTGAAGTAGAATTTTGCATGAAGGAGATGGTGTTCCGATCCCGTTTGGAATTTTGGGACAACAGCGACATTGGTCAGGCAAAACCATCAATTGAATATGATGTGGTCTATTTCGTTGTCGAACCGTCCACCAGGAGACTCCCATTTCCAACGTTTAGATTCGGGCTTCTCAAACTGTGAGTTACGATGGATGGTCTTGGAAGACATGATGAACTCAGACAGTCTCACACCCTGTTCGTTTCATTCTAGGCCATGAGTCCTGATGTGGAGTTCTTTGGCTGATCTTCTCGAACCTATATTTTCCTATCATTTCTTTTAGGATCTCTTGTTTCATGGCATACAGACTTTCAAAATAGTCTCTGATGATCTTTTGAATTTATTTGGTTTCTGTTGTGATATCCCCCTACTCATTTCTGATTCGGTTTATTAGGGTTCTCGCTCTCTTTCTTTATGAGTCTTGCTAGTGGTTTATCTCTTTTGTTTATATTCTCAAAGAACCAGATCTTGGTTTCATTGATCTTTCCGGTTTTTTTTTTAATTTCCATGTCATTGACTTCTGCTCTAAGTTTTATTATCTCATTCCTTCTGCCTGATTTGGGCTCCTTTTGTTGATCCTTTTCTAAGATCTTGCGCTATGAAGTCAAGTTGTTTATGTGGGCCCTTTCTTCCTTACAAGAAATGCTTGCAGAGCTATAAATTTTCCCCTTAACACAGCTTTAGCTGCATCCCATATGTTCTGGTAGCTCGTTTCTTCATTCTCATTTGTTTCCAGGTATTTTTTGATTTTGTCCTTGACTTCCTTCCTGACCCACTCCTTGGTCAACAATGAGTTATTTAATTTCCAGGTTTTTGATCTGGTTCTCCATGTCTGTGTGTGATTCACTTCTATTCTCAGTGCATTGTGGTCTGAAAAGATTGTTGATGCTATTTCTATCTTTATGATTCTATTGTGGTATGTTTTCTTTCCCAGCACATGGTCTTTTTTGGAAAATGTTCTGTGTGCCTTGGAGAAGAATGTGTATTCTTTCTTTTGGGGGTGTAAAGCCCTCTCTCTTCTATTTCTTCTTTCAAAGCCAATGTTTCCTTGCTGAGTTTTGTTCTTTTTGATCTATTCAGAGCTTGATAAGGCGATGTTGAAGTCTCTGGCTACTATTGTGTTGCTAGCAGTGTCCTCCTGAAAATCTGTTAGCAGTTATTTTAAATATTTATCTGTTTCTTCATTATTGCGTATACATTTAAGAGTGTGATTTCTTCCTGTTGTATGTATCCCTTAATGAATGGAAAATGTCCTTCACGGTCCCTTCTAATCTTTTTTCAACCTGAAATTTGTGTTGTCAGATACTGGTATGGTCACCCCAGCTTTTTTGAGGGAGCTGTTTCCTTCAGGACTGTTTTTCCATCCTTTAACTTTGAGTCTGTTTGCTCTGACTGTTGAGATGAGTTTCTTGTAGGCAGCAGAATGTTGGGTTCTGTCTCTGAATCCATTTTGCCACTCTGTGTCTCTTAATTGGTGAATTTAGAACGTTGACATTGAGGGAGATTACTGTTATGGGTTTTGGTGTCATCTTTTTGTAAGGATCTGTTGTGCTTGTAAGGTTTGTCTTCTCTTATAGTAACCCCGTTAGCCCTTATTTTAGGTTTCGTTTTGAGTCTATGAAGTTCCTGAGCTCCTTTTTATCCAGAAAATAGTGCACTGTTCCTTCGAATTTGAGTGAGAGTTTAGCCAGATAGAGTATTCTTGGTGAAACTTTCAATTCAGTGAGTTTTTTCACTATGTCCCACCATTGCCTTTGGACTTGGAGGTTTTCCTCTCATAGGTCTACTGTGAATCAAAGGGGTGCTCCTTTGTATGTGATTTCCTTCTTTGACCTTGCTGCTTGCAGTATTGTGTGTCTATCCACAGCATCAATCATTCTAACTTTGATATGTCTTGGATTGTTTTTGTTAAGGTCTCTTTTAGCTGGCACACTTCGGGTTCCTTGAATCTGAATGGCTGCATTTTCCAGCTCCAGGAATTTTTCAGTAATTATTTGTTTAACCATGGCTTTTTCATTTGGATTGTTTCCCTGGTCTTCTGGTACTCCAATGATTCTTATGTTGTTTCTTTTGTAATACTCTCCTAGGACTCTGATTCGCTCTACAGCTGTTCTGAGGTCTCTTGTCATTGTTTGTTGTTGTCTGTTGATTTAGTGCAGCTGATCTTCCAGCTCACTTATTCTCTCTTCAGCTGTGGTCATTCTACTGTTGAGGGCACAGACTGAGTTTTTTATTTCATTTACTGAATCTTTTATTTGTGACATTTCTGTGTGTAGCTCTCCAATTTCTGCTCTCATTTTTTTTGTAATTTCTTGATTGTTTCTCTCATGTCTTCCTTTAATTTAATGGATATTTGTCTTGCTGTTTTGTTGAGTTCATTGAACATCTTCATTACTTCATATCTGAATTCTTTCTCAGAGAGGTCCCTTAGGTGAGTAGCACCTACTGAGGCTTCTGGACTCTTCATCGTCCTTCCCATCTGGTGGGGATTTGTGTTGTTTCTTCATGTTGGCGTGGAGGTATGGAGACTCAGATGTTACTTGAGATTTCTGGGTATGAGTAAACTACCTGAGGCAGGGCTGCTGGCCCAAAATTAGGCCACGCCCACCTCTACAGAAGCCACACAAATTTCTGAAGAGGCCACACCCCCACGGGTACCTGGTGTGTGTGTGGGGGGGTACAACCTGTGGGGGGATGAAGATCGGCGCAGCGTTGGGGATAAACAAGAAGATGCTCAGGGGTGCTAGCATCCCACGGTCCTATATGATGCCTGCGGCATGTGCACAGAGAAAGCCAAGTCCGGGTTTGAATACTGACGGATTAACTGACCTGAGGGGGGAAGAAGACCAGCACAGTATTGGGGACAAACAGGAAGAGGCTCAACGATGCTGAGTCCCAGGGTCTTGGAGGATGCCTGGGGCATGTGCGTGGAGAAAGCCAAGTCCTGGGTTCGAATACTGACGGATTAACTGATCTGGGGGCGGGGAGAGAAGACCAGAACAGCATTGGGGATGAACAGGAAGAGGCCAGTATTTAGCCTTTAGATGATGTAAAACTACTCACTAAATCAAAGAGAACATCTCAGAATCAACTTACTCTATAAATCAGCTGAAATGATTCTCTAATTTCCAGCTCCATCTTTATGCCCATTTTTAGGTGTGACTAAAGGTACAGGTTTCTGACTCTTATGTGGTAAGTGGTATAAATTGAGTTATATTAAACATTCTCTATTTATTTACGGTTCTATTTGGGGGAATTGCTTTTGTGCTTCTGCTTACCAGTTCTCACAATGTTGTTGTCTATCCCCCTTATTGTTTTGAGATTAGGGCTTTTGAAAATTCCCTTTCTCTAATCTCAGTGGGTCTTGCAAGGGAGCAAAGGTAAATATGTGAATTCACTCTTCCATCTGCCATCGTTCACTGCTACAGAAGCCAATTCTATTATTGATCCAGGTGTGTTGTTCTTTTAAGACTTACTCGGTAGGCATTGGCAGTTGGAATTGTTCATTCAGATGAACAAATAAGGATCAAAGATAAGGACAATATGAAAGGCCCTTAGTTACTCCAGGGCTGCACAGAACACACTGTTGTTGAGTAAGATTTCTAGATGCAAATATCAATACTCACAGTTCCCTACTCAACCATAGCTTTAAAAAGCTACTATAATGCTACCACTTATGTGAGCTTAGCCCAGTCTTCTGCAAGAGTGTGAAAATTATGGCCGAGTGTTCTCTTGACTCTTTAAGAACAGAACCAGCTACATGACTTTCTAATTGTGTTTCCTCAAGAAGGGAGAAATTCAATTACCTGCACAAATCCTAGCATTAAAGCAAGACATCCAGTCTTTTGCTACTTGATAGTAACCATGCTACTGACAAGTTAGCAAGGAAGGCAGGTTGGAAATAAATCTGTTACAATAATAGGTGGCAGAATGTGGTTTAATTGGAAAGCCTTTAGTTCTCTTACACCTGATTTTTTTCTTGAACGGATCATTTATTTGATAACGGTTCACCATGCACTAGCTTTAGGCCAGGCAAAGAGGGAAGCACATGATTTTAGAACAAAAAAAAGAAAAAAGAAAAAGTGTGGTAGCACCTCCGACAGTGCTTGGGGCATCTTTCACTCAAAAATTATTTATTAAAGTGAAAATATAAGCTATTCTCTCAAATAGCATGTTTTTGCATAGTGAAGAAATGACATTCAGGGAGGATACAGAAGAAACAAAACTTTTGATATATTTTAAAATCAGAGTAATAATTAGATGAAAATAAATTGCTAACGTGAATTCTTTTCCATGTATGTCTGAAAACTTACCCACGTTAGGGGCAAATACATAACTTCCTGATGAAAGACTGAGAAAAATATTTGATACACCATCTAGCATATTTGATACACCATCTAGCAGAGGAACACAGGTATGTGGGTCCCGGGGCTGAGATCTCCAAGCATGCTCAGATCAGGACTGAGCATCCTTCACCCAGATGCTCCATCTTCCAGTAGGCAGGGGTCACATCCACCAACTGCCCCCAGTGCCAGGTAAACCCATCAATAGCCAAAACCCAGAGACTATAAAATCCAGCTCCCGGAAGTGCATTGCTGCATTTGAGGCCACACGACATCTTATTATCTAGTTCTTCCTTTGGACAACCTGGCAGGCTACCAAATGTAACCTGCCCACGCAGCAGAGTCTGGCAAACTCCCTGTGGCATACCCAATATGGCAAATACCAGTAACAATGATGGGTCTCATTCTCCTAACCCTGAAAGAGCCTTGAACATGGCACTTTTTCAAATCTCAGGGCTAGGACCAAGGAGATGTTACTGGGGCGTGCTCGAGGCAATTGACGGACAACAGATTGATCGTGATCGTTATCTAGCATAGCTACAGATGTCAAAGAAGTATATTGGAATCCTAAATAACTCTGTGAATGAACAAGGGCAAGGGAATAGTTGTATGTTAAAGTATCTTGTCTATTATTCCTGTTTTTATCTCTGTTTCCTAGTGAAATGAAGATACAAATCAAGGTATACAAGAATTATAGGGAATTTATGAATCAATTATTTTGACTAAATTGATTAAATTGTTCTGTCAAAATCCAACTCTTAAAACAGGTTGGAGTGACATTTTAAAATCTCGGCTCTCGTAGTCTCATGTATGATTAAATTGATTTGTGCCAATTACTGTGTCATCATGTGACTACAGTGGCAATCTAAGATTTAATTTATGCAATTAATGTAAAACACTTGAGGGACCCTGTACTATTGATCCTCTTGTGGGAAGTTTATTCTTGGAAAAAACATATGCCATATTCAAAATCAAAATACTTAACTGTTCAAGATGTGTGGCGGGGATTGTCTAGTGGTAATTGCCACCTATCTCTGCATAGGACATCATCAGTCCCTTTTCCACTGGGCCCAAGGGATGATTTTGTCAATCCAACACCTTCATGAAGTAGGAGAAGGCTGGAAGGTGGTAGAAGTCATTCTGCTTCTGCTGCTTCTTTGGCAGAAGATCCAATAGTGGTAGCAAAAGGATCCTGGTTTGTTACCTTTGAATATCCAAAACTTCCTGTCATTTTTGGCAAGGAAACTTTTTTACAAGCAACCTCTTGGTCTCTGAGCAACACAATTTACCCTCTTTTGCACTCCCTCCAAATTTCAGTGCTTTTTATGTGATTTTTTACATTACATCTCTCTCAGTAGGCTATGCCAAGTGCTCTGCATACCAACTTATTTACATAAGACTGGCTAAGGTCAGAGTGATAGTAGAGTGAGTTTGGTGCTTGCCAGCATTCCATATGGTTCCCTGGATCCCTCCAAGAGAGATTCCTGAGTATGGAGTCAGCAGTAAGCCCTGGGAACAGCTGGGTGCGACCCCTAAAACAAAACAAAGAATCCAAAGCACTGGCTAATAAAAAACATAATTTCTTAAAACTAAAATCAGGATACATCTATGTGTTTTTGATAAAATATTTTAAGATTTCTGGATGTCAACATGCTTCTCTGATTTCTCTTCCTTGGGTTTCCGAAGTAAACTATTTTTTTTATTTTGAAGTCACATATGCAACTACATTAATACTATTCCATGTAATTGAGTAATCTGTAACATTATTTTATTTCTAGGATGTGAATATACCATATACTATTTATTCTTCTGTTTATGTTATAAATTTAAGCAGTCTATAAATATTTAATTATCTTTGCTTCTGTAGCATAACAGATTATCCAAAATTTAGCAAATCTCATGGTTTCAATGGGTCAGAATCTAGTGTAGTTTTATGGACTCATCTTTCTTAGCTGAGTCCTGTAGCTAAGTACTGACTGGGGTTATGGTCTCATTGAAGTCTCAAGTAGAGTGGGTCTATCTGCATAGGTGGGTATTGTTGAAATTCGGATACTTCTCTTTAGAAATAGGTCTGAAGGTCTAAATTCCTCAGTGGTTCTAACCTGCAAGCTACTCTAGTTTCTTGATACAAAAGTTTCTCAGTGGGGGATTCATATGATGATATGGATCTGGATTCACTATGGAAATCAGGAGGAAAAAAAAGAGAAGAGAGAAAAGACAAAGTGATACTTTTTAATAATTTTAACTTGGAAATGGCATTCTATTATTCTACTTGGTAGAAGCAAGTACTACATATCAACCACACATCAGAGGAAACATATGGCTGCTGGGAGGTTATGATCATTTTAGGCCATTTTGGAGGGTGTTGATTACATTAAGTTCCTAAAGAAGTAGTGTGCATCTTTTGAGCCAAAGAGATGGTATGGGGCTTCTGGAGCTTGCCTTGAACATGTCTGATCTCAGTTAGAACCCTATCAATTTCTATGGTGTCCTGAGTACTTTCTGGGGTCACCACTGAGCACAGAGCCAGGAGTAAACCCTGAATACCACTGTCTGTAGGTAGCCACCACACGCAAAGAAAGAAATAGCATATTTCTTAACATCTAATTCAGTATTTGGTAAAACATGTATAAAAATTGGGCTTATATGTAGCATAGAGTCAGCCTAATTATTTGGCTACAGTGACTCTACTGAAAACTTATAAACAGTAGTAACAGGTGGTCAAAGAAACACCTACTTCCAATTCTTGAGTTTGCAACAGTCATGATCTATTTGGCTATTTTGCAGCATCACTGCATAAATAAATATGAATGATAGTTTATCTAAAACTAATATTAGATTACCTGAAAGATTTTTTCTTTACTTCAAAAAGAACTTCAAGTCAACCTCAATCTGGAATCAGTCTTTATAGCCATAGAAGTGGTAAACGGTTCACCTGCAGACTTCTAGATAAACTGATCCTCATTTCCAGTAGGTGTGGAAATGTCTACTTTTAATGGGATCTCTCAAAATTGCATCATGCTTGCACTTTAAATCCTGATAAATAGAAAAGTGCTTTCTTTGGATAGGGGCAGGTTTTCAGTGTTAAAGATGTTCTAAGAGCAACCCCGTGCTATCTCTTACAAGTCCTGCCAAGCTTTTATCATTTCAAATCTAAAAAGGGCTTAAAGTGGCTTCGTTAAAAACCCTCTCTATGAAAAGTCAAAATCCTTCAATAAATCAGAATGAGATACAGCTATATAAAGACACAGCAGTTACATCATTTTCCAGGAGGAAATGTATTGGTTATGCTTTACCATATTACATTTGAAGAAGCAGTTTTTATATAAATCTAAGATATTGGACATCTCAGCACATAAGTTTTAAATATACATATTAAGTTATTTGGCGCAAGGCTTAGCCCTTCATAAAAGTAGAGATGTGATTATCCAAGTTTTGAGATTTGAAGAGCAGTGAGCAAGCCATCATCTCAGAGAATCTCCAGTTCCAGTTAGACTACAATACCTATTTTTATTATTCAGAAGTCTTTCCTACAGATAAATTCAGCGTCCCTTTTCCAAATGCAAACATCCCTGGAAAGAAAAACATTAATGTAAATAATTTTCAGAATCTGCTATTTGGTTGCAGAGTCATCAAATTCTTTCCACAGGGAAACAGATAGATGGGGGAAAGAAAGGGAAGCAGGCTGAGCACTTTTCCCAGACTAGTGGGTAGAGAGTAAAAGTCCCAGAGCAATTAGGTCATTAGGATAGCAGATGGCATACTAGACGGGCATGAGCAAAACTCATCAATCAAGCACTTATTTGCGTGCTGGGTACTGTATGGATATACCCATCCTGTAATCCAACCTTCACATCTTACATCCAGAATGAACAGCAGAACTAGAATTTCAACTCAACCTTGACTAACAAAAGTGCTCTTCTTATCACACTTTCTCAGAATAATTGTAAACTTTAAGGTAGGAAGTTCTAAAGGTAGAACTAACCACTCATTTCAAATGTATGCAAAGTTAAAGAACGTGAGTGTTTGGATCAGTTTCCCTTCCCTGAAGAAATGGTTTGTTTCATTATTTTAAATCTTGCTTGCCCCAGGTCATTTGGTATAGATGGCTTAAAGAAATTGCAAAGGACTGACTTTGTTAATGTGCTTCTTTTCCTTCCTGCAAATGTCGGACCAAACTAGTTTCTCAGGAGCAAAAGCAAACCATAATGAATAACCCTGAAACTTTAAGAAATGTCAGATTTTGTGCAGTGGTCTATATATAAGAAAGAAAAAATATGCATCGTATATTTCAGAAATATTTTAATATGTTTATTTTTCTAAGTATTGATGCCTGAATTCATTAATGTCAACTCAATTCTTGATACACTGCTTAATTTTTAAAAAATGCCTACAAGGTATTTGTCATAATTCTTGTCCTTAAGGATTTATACTCTTGCTCATTCAACAAATATTTAGTAAGCATCTAGTGGATGGCAAGTTGAGATCTAGACACTAGAGATAAAGCAGTAAACAAAATCGTATGGAATGAGAAAATAGACATTTGAAAAAAAATTGTATGTAGTACATAGATTCTTTGTACTGAAGAATTCTAGGAAGAAGGGAAAATCAGTGTTCAGGAGATAATACACTTCTAGAGAATCTCAATTTTAAAAAATTGCCTCCTAAAATTTCTGTCTGCTTCAAAAATTGTTTTTGCAGGTATAAAAGCCAGTCTGATACCATCCACCCATTTGTTAATTCTTTCATGTAATCATGAATTTATTTGAGAAATACTTATTGGCTATTCATTCAAATCAGTGAGCTGGGTCATGTTAATGTCATGAACAAAAGAGCCAACTGCAGAGAAAGCAAAGACAATAATAGAGACTGCTCTTCTTTCTTTTTAATTTTGTCACAAGAGGAACAGCTAAGAACATCCAGGAATGAAACACTACTGAGAAATTCTCACAGATTCAGGTCTCTGACAGCTCAGGGACCACCACAAACTTTATTTGAAGGGATACAGGTATATCCACACATCTGTGTAAGGGAGAATGTGTAGCTAGTGGCATGCAGGAGTAGTTACCTGGATGAGGAGTAGAAATAACAAAGCTGCCAGCTCCATCTAAGACCACACGGAGGGAGAATAGAGATAGGGTAGAAAACCATGCCATGATCCCAAAATGGCCAACAACATAGAGCTAATGTGTTCCGCACAGTTTCAGTTTTTAGTAGGGAGTATAGCAGAGAAAGTGCTTTAATCTTGACTTCTCTTCTCCTGGCCTATGGGGCTAGTACTAAAACCCAAGTCTATCAAGACCCATAGGGAATCAAGTTCAGATCTGGGACCCCAAGGAGAGGTTTTAACAGAAGGCCCACAGATGTAAAGCAGATTTTTCCCAACAAGCCCATGATATCTGCTATTCCGTTGTATCCTCTTTCATTCCAGTGAATCTGCCCACCTTCACAACCCACACAGTATCTAGAAGCAACCCAAAATATAACAAAGCCATTGTATCACTTCCTGGAAAAGTATAAGATAAGCAGCTAAGGTCTATGAAAGTGTTCTACAATTTATACAAATAAAAATCAGGAATAATCTCAAAGGTAGCAGCACAATGGACAAATAAAAGAACAAGATATTATGGAACCACAATAGGAAAAATAAAGACATCCTTTCTAATTGCATATGTAAAGACAGTGATAGAGAGAAGTTAAAAGAGCTATCACAAAGAAACACAAAAGGCACAAGAAAACAAAGTAGCAATTCAAATATGTACAGTAAAATCCAGGAAGTCAATTCCAGGAACCCAGCAAAAATTAATAGAGAAAAGTTTTTATTTAAGTCATAAAGAAGTTAACTTGTTAAGGACATTCAAAAAAAATCCCTCTATAGGAGATCAAGAGTTGTATAGAAATACATGACAATGGAGTAGATATTGCAGAGACAAAGCCATGAGCTCAAAGGTCAACGTGCTTTAGGGGAAGAGTAGAAAGAAAAAAATATACATTGAGAGAAAAACACCCTGGTAATAATCTAGCACCTTCAGGAATAATACTCTCTTGATAATGGGTAGCCCATAAAGTGATGAAGAGAGAAGAAGATAACAGAGAGTTTATGCAAAAATAATAGCTGAATACTTCTCAAACCTAGGGAAGTATCTAAACACAAAAATCGATGAAGATAATAGAACTCCTGGTTATCTAAATTAAAGCGATTCCACAAAAGAAAACTGGTAAAACTATCAAGAATACAAGACAAGGAAAGAATAATACAGTCAACTAGAAAAGGATACAGGTTAAAAAATAAATGCATGGTACAAATCAGACTATCATCCAACTTCAGAGCAGAAACTCTACAAGTATGGGGAAAATGAAAAGGCATTTCCAAACCACTCAAAGATAAAAACTACTCGTCAAACATTTTATCTCACAAAACTCTCTTTTAGGCATGAAGGAGTAAAAGCCTCCCCAGACAACAAAAACTGATGGGATTCCTCATCATAAAGCATTACAGAGAAGGTGTGAGAAGCTCTGCTATATAAATAAAATCACAAATAAGTGAACAGGTGATATATAAAATTAGAAAACAAAAGAAAATGGCAGTAGCAAGCTCCAATATATTAGTTTTCATGTTAAATATAAGTGAATCTTTTATTTCCACCACACCATGAATATTGTAGATTTGGAGATAACCTAAGGAAGACAACCCCCTAGATTTACATAACTTGAATCATACTAATAATTGTTATCTTAATAAAAACTTTCATTATATTGGGAAAATATGAATTTAAAAAATGATAATGCCTCTCTCTGGTTTAATTTTATGGCACTCTATCATGAACTAATAAATAAATGATAAAGATAGACAATAAAGAAATGATAGACATAATTCTGTTTCTGTTGCAGATAGGTATTAATATCTATGAAGCAAGAACAGCAAATAAGCACAGTGTCCATTTTCTGAGAGTCACAAAATACATCTGAAAGAAAAATTGTGAAAATATAGCACTGTAGCACTGTCCTCGCAATGTTCATCGATTTGCTAGAGTGGGCACCAGTAATGTCTCCATTGTGAGACTTCTTACTATTTTTGGCATATCAAATACCTCACAGGTAGTTTTCCAGGCTTTGCTGTGTGGGTGGGATACTCTCGGTAGCTTGCTGGGCTCTCCAAAAGGGGCAGTCATTGAACCCGGGTCAGCTGCATGCAAGGCAAATGCCCTACCCGCTGTGCTATCATTCTAGCGATATTTTCCAGTGAAAATATCTCTTAATTAAAAAATAAAATAAATAAATATAAGTGAGTTGAACTCACCACTCAAAAGCATAAAGTACATGGAGGAAATAAAAGAAAAAAACTAAGTATTTGCAAAGTCTACAGAATGGGAAAGGATATTCACCCAATAATCATCTGATAAGGGGTTGATATTAAGGATATACAAAGCACTGGTTGAACTCCACAAGAAGAAAACATCCAACCCCATCAAAAAATGGGGTAATGAAATGAACAGAAATTTCTCAAAGAAGAAATCTGAATGACAAAAAGGCACATGAGAAAATGCTCTACATCGTTAATCATCAGGGAGATGCAGATTAAAACAACAATGAGATATCATCTCACACCACAGAGACTGACCCACATCCAAAAGAACAAAAGCAACTGGTGTTCGCGTGGATGTGGGAAGAAGGGGATTCTTCTTTACTGCTGGTGGGAATGCCACCTTTTGGAAAACAGTATGGACGATTCTCAAAAAATTAGAAATTGAGCTCCTATTTGACCCAGCAATACCACTCCTGGGAATATATCCTGGAGAGGCAAAAAAGTGTAGTCGAAATGACATCTGCACTTGTATGTTCATTGCTGCATTGTTTACAATAGCCAAAATTTGGAAAAAACCCAAGTGCCCAAGAACAGATGAAAGGTTAAAGAAACTTTGGTACATCTACACAATGGAATACTATGTAGCTGTTAGAAAAGATGAAGTCATTAACTTTGCATATAAGTAGATCAACATGAAAAGTATCATGTTAAGTGAAATGATTCAGAAAGAGAGGGACAGGCATAGAAAGACTGTACTCATCTGTGGAATATAAAGTAACAGAATGGGAAACGAACACCCAAGAGTAGTAGAAATAAGCACCAGAACGTTTACTCCACAGCTTGGAAACCGGCCTCACCTGCTGGGGGAAAAGACAGCTCAGTTAGAGAAGGGAACACCAAGTAAAGGATATAAGGATATTGGAAGAACCCATTTGGGTTGAAAGATGCATGCCGAGAGTAGAGTATAGACACCAAACATGACTGCCCCTCAATGCCTCTATTGCAAACCACAACACCCAAAAGAAGGGAGAGAGAGCAAAAGGAAATGCCCTGCCTCAGAGGCAGAGTGGGGTGGTGGGGGATGGGGTGGTGGGAAGGATGCTGGGTCCATTGGTGGTGGAAAATGGGCACTGGTGGAGGGATGGGTACTCGATCATTGTATAACTGAAATGCAAGCACAAAAGTTTGTAAGTATGTAACTGTACCTCACAATGATTCACTAATAAAAACATTTAAAAAAAAAAAACTAAGTATTTGTTCCTATAACAGATTCATATAAGCTATAGAAACAAACACTGACACCAAATGAAAAAATGGAAAATTATATTCGAATCAAAAAATAATTTTTAAACAGCAGGTACCATTACATTTATATTGAATAAAGCAGACATTGAGCCAAAATAAATAGCAATGAAAAGTTGTCTAATATAATAATAAAGGGGTCAACATATCCATAATACACATGAATTAATATGCCTGAATCTACTATAGGTAGACCAGAATATATAAGATTATTAACTTATATAAAGAAAGACACTGATGTAAATAAAAAATTTGTAGGAGAATATGATAACTCACATATAGAAATGAGCAAATAGGTAATTGAGACAGAAAATCGACAGGGGAAATGGTCTTAAATGATGAGTTAAATAAAGTAGACCTATTAGATAACTACTGAGTATTGCACCTTATAGTAATACATATTCAAACATAACAAACATAACAAACATTCCAGGTGATACCATATGTTAGGGTACTAAATAATCTTTAGAAAGCTTATGAAAATTGAAATAATATTAATCATCATTATTAGAATGTTATGATGCAGAAATGAACAAAATAAAAGAGACAAAACACAAATGTATGGAGACTAAAACATAATTTCTGAATAACAATTAGGTCAATGAGAACATTTTAAAATAGTATATCAAGACATGAAAATCATTATATTAGTTATTAATTATTAGTTATTAGACTCTAGGGATTCATCAAAACTGGAACAAAAAAGAAAGTTATCTACATTAGGAAACAAGAATATCTAAAACAAAATATAGGATAATGCCTAAAGGAACTAGAAAAAGAAAACAAAAGTCAATAGAAGGAATAAAATTAAAAAATAGAGGGAAATTGGCACTGGTGGAGGGATGGGTATTTGATCATTGTATAACTTAAACCCAAGCACAAAAATTTGTAAGTCTACAACTGTACCTCATGGTGTCTCACTAATTAAAAAAAAGCAAATTAGAGATTAAACAGACAATTCAAAAGTAAATGATCCTTAGGAGAGACACATCAAATATGTGCACATTTCATCAGAATCACAAAGAAGAACATAGATGAAATAAAATGAACAAATTAAGAAACAAAAGAGAAAAAAATTACAGCAGTTACCAAATGCAATAAATAAGAGCATTCTGAATATGAGTATGACAACAAACTATATAATCTAAAAGAAATGTGTAGATTTAAAAAAAATACATTCTATCTCTAAATCAGAGTAAAATAAGAGAACACAAGCAGACAGATCACACGTAAAGAAATTAAAACTGCAATAAATCCTCCCCCAGTAAAAGCCCAACAGTAGATGTCTCCACTGGTGAGTCAGCAAAACTTTAAAATAAAACATAATGCCTATTTTTCTCATGCTTTTCCAAAGAATTAAACATGAAGAAAAACTTTCAAACGAAGTTTATAAGATTAATATTGCCCTAATCCAAAAGCCAGACATCAATTTTACAAAAAGAGGAAAACTAACTAGCTGGATTCTACTCTCATCACTAAAAAGGAAGGAAAAGAAGAAAGCAAGAAAGGAAGAAAAAAGGATCTGAATAAAGAAATCCAGAAAGATGAGAGAGGCGAAAATTTTGAAATGTAGAGAAAAACAAAAAGACATATTATTGTCCAAATGGCAAAATTTAACAATAAATAAAAAATTAAAATCTACTAGTGAAAATTATGTAAAATATGAAGGTATCCCACTCAGACTACCATCATAGTTTCTTCAGAACATTGTATTTTGTATAATATTTTTACTGGTGAGGGGGCTACACCCAGTTATGCTCAGGGCTTCCTCCTGGCTGTTCTCAAAGTCACTCTTGAAGGCCTTAGGGGAGTGCTGGGGTTCAAACCTGAGTTCGCCACGTGCAAGGCAAATCCCTCATTCCTGGTAATTTCTCTGACCCTACCTGCAGAATACGTTAGACTAAAGGAGAGTAGAACAATACTTAGAATCCTAAAAATCAAAAGCTTCCAGCAAGAATACTCTAAAAACAGAACTATCACTCAAATCTGATTAAGAAATAGACTTTCATTGATAAACAAGCTAATAGAGTATACAATCATCATACCTGCACGAAAAAAAAGTTGAAATGAATTTATTTACAGAAAGAGAAAGAAAAACCCTAAAAGCACATTCCCCTGATCATGGTTAAAGTATAATACAGAACCAAAAACACAAGAATAACACTAGACAACAAAATATCAAAACAGAGACTAGAAAATAGCAGACTTTCTAAAGATATTGAATTATTGCCAGTATAAAAACTTTTCTGCAAGGGCGATTAGAGGCTGCCCTAAAAGCCTCTATCCCTCTCAGAGAGCCTGGCAAGCTACCAAGAATATCCCGCCCACACGGCAGAGCTTGGGAAGCTATCCATGGTGTATTCAATATGCCAAAGCCAGTAATTACAATGGGTCTCATTCCCCTGACCCTGAAGGAGTCACCAATATGGCGGCTTTAAGAAGGATGAGGAAGGAGAGGCTCATAAAATCTCAAGGCCGAACTAGGCTGCCAAAACGAAGAAAGACAAAAATGACTGTCTGTACTTTCAATACATGTACACTGACATCAGATGCAACCATCGAGGACCTGACGGTACAAGTGTGAAAGATCAAGTACAACATCATTGGTCTGAGCGAGACAAGAAGGCATCAATCACATCACTCCATTTTCGACACTGGAGAAGAACCATTCCTTGGATCATGTGACAAAAGAGGTGTCCTCGGAACATGTGACAAAAGGGGTGTCGGGATGTCGGAGTCCTTGTCAACATGAACTTGGCCAAGAGCATTGATTCATTTGAATGCCTAACAACCCGAATTGGACGATTATACTTGAATAGATGTGGCTCACTGCTGGCAGTATCTATCTTCATTTTTTACGCACCAACATCCAATTACGGTGAAGGAGAAATTGAGAAGTTCTACATGGAGCTGGAGAAGTTCTATAAAGAAGATCATACCTTCTAAAAGATACACGCTGAAAGTAGACTATAGACTGAACATGATTGCCACTCAATGCCTCTTTTGAAAACCACAGCACCTAAAAGGAGAACAAAAGGGAATGCCCTGCCACAGAGGCAGGGTGAGATAGGGGGCATGTGTGTGGGAGGGATACTGGGATCAGTGGTAGTGGAGAATAGGCACTGGTGGAGGGATGGGTACTTGATCATTGTATTACTGAAACCCAAGCATAAAAATTTGTAAGTCTACAACTGTACCTCCTGGTGTTTCACTAATAAAAATTTAAAAAAAATAATAAAGCGAACAGCACCTGGCCCAGACAAGGTCAAACCCAAACACATGAAGAACCTGCTATCAGTACTCATCAATACACTGGCTTGGCTCTTACACACTGCCATCTGAATGCAAGGTTCCATCCCAATGGAAAACCAGCAGGCCTGTACTACTGCACAAGAAGGGAGACATCCATGACATTGGCAACTATTGCCCGATCTGCCTGTTGTCTGTCGTCTACAAGCTGTTCACTCAAGTCATCCTGAATAGGATTGGCAGAACAATAGATGAAGAACAACCATGCAAGCAAGCTGGTTTCCACAAAAGATTCAGCATGATCGACCATATCCACACGATAACCAAGCTCATTGAGGTTTCTCGGGATTTCAATATGCTGCTCTGTCTAATGTTCACTGATTTAAAGAAGGACTTTGATTCTGTTGAGATGGAAGGGTCATGGAAGCCCTAGCCAAACAGGGTGTTAAAACTCAATACATCAGGATACTCTATATTACGGATTCACTACCAGGATTTCACCATTATACAAAGAAGTGATCATCCATGTCATGAGAGGGGTTCGGCAGGGTGATACCATTTCACTGAAACTCTTCAGTACCACCCTTGAGAATGTCATGTGACAACTGGAATGGGAAGAAATGAGAGTGAAGATAGACGGTCAGCAACTACGCCACCTCCATTTTTCTGATGACATTGTTCTAATAAGACCAAACATTAGCCAAGAGGCACAAATGCTGGCCGACTTTGACCTTGAGTGTGGAACGGTCGGACTCCAGCTGAATCTCACGAAGACAATTTTTATGAGAAATGGCCTCGTTCCTGATGTTCCATTCGCTCTCAACAGAACAGATATCTCCAAATGCAACAGTTATGTATATCTAGGTTGAGAAGTCAACATGACCAATGACCTGGCACCTGAGTTGAACAGGAGGAAGAGAGCAGCTTGGAACGCCTTCAAGAACATAGAAGAAGTAGCTAAGAGGACGAAGAACCTCAGGTTCCAGGCACATCTCTTCAACTCCACTGTTCTTCCTGCATTAACATACACCTCAGAGACTTGTGGCCTACGAAAACAGGATGAGAACGCTATTCGGGTCTCCCAAAGAAGAATTGAAAGAGCTATGCTTGGATTATCATGCTTCACCCAAAGGAGAGAAAGAATCTGTAGTTCTAACCTCTGTCGATGGTCAAGAATCAGGGATGCTGTCTCATTTGTCAAGGCATTGAAAACCAGATGGGCTGGACACATAATGAGATTTGGAGAGGACTGCTGGACTAGAGCCATTACTGACTAGATTCCACGGGACGTCAGAAGATTGCATAGCCGCCTACCTACAAGATGGTCAGACTTCTTTGTCAAGACTCTGAACGATTGGTTTGAGGCTCTTTGTGTTCCTAGAACAAGCAGATGACATTTGGCTACACTAGCACACAAGGGATGAATGGAGATGTTACTGGCGCCCGCTCCATTAAATCGATGAATAAAGGGATGTCAAGTGATCAAGTGATAAAAACTTTATCATATATAAAGAAAGATTAATATGATCATGATATTTATAAAACAATGCTGTATAGCTTTGAACAAAAGTTGAAGAACCTGATAAAATTACCAAATAAAGGCCAAAATGAGAGTATAGTCGGTAAGATTTTTACTGTGTGTGGATGACAAGTGAATCCTGGCAGTGCATATGGTCTCCCCAAATACTGCCAGCCGTAACTCCCGGGCACAATAGGTATGGTCCCTGCTTTCCCAAAGAAGTGGGGCAAAAATAAATTACATACGAACAAAAATGTCAATAAAAAGTAAACAAAACCAAGAATTGTTTGTATGTTTAGATTTTGGGGTCTCATCCAGTGGCATAGAGTTCATTCCTGGTTCTGGAAACTTTGCTTAGCTGCATGCAAAGAAGAGTCTTACTTCTTGTACTATCTCTCTAGTCTCAATGCTGCTTTATTTAAAAAACAACAACAATAAAAACAACAAAAAACCCACCTTGTTAAGCCAGGATCACTACAAAGAAGGCAAAGAAATAATTCACTGAATTAGAAATAAAAGAGGCAAAATTATATCATGGACATACTAAAGATCATGAAACCCACATGACCATCTACATGTGAACAAACTGGACAACTGAGAAGTAATGGATAAATGTTTAGAATCATCACAGCCATCTAAGGGTTTCTTCAAACTCTTCTAACATGAAGAAATAAAACAAACTAAATTTGAAATAAGTACACATTTACCCTGTAAGAAAAAAAATAGTGGTTACCAGAAGAAAGGGGACGAAAAGTTAAGGTAAATTGTGATAAAGGGGTCAATATTATGGTGAGGGCATAGACAAAGTATCTGAAACTATATAATGTTATAAACCTTGTTATTTCAGCATTTTTAGGTTTGGGGCCACACCCAGCAATGATCAGCACTTAATCCTGGCTCTGTGCTCAGGGATCACTCCTGGCAGGACTCAGGGGACCAGAAGGGATTCTGATTTCTAATGTTTTAATCTTTGGAGTGTATACAAACCACATAATTGACTTGGGAACTGATTTCCAGATCAACTGCCATTCCCCAGTTCTAAAGCCAGGTCAAGAATGGGCTGCAAAGCAACCTCTGTGCAGTTGAAATGCCTGGGACAACATATGAAGCATTAACAGAAAACATGTTCTTATGGCCAGGTCTTACACCAATTCAAACAAACAAATTCAATCTGATGATAAATTCACTTTGGCTCTTGGTCTTGTGTCAGAAGCATCATGTCCCTGCCAGGACAACAACCAGTATAGCTTAAAGGAGAAAGTTAAAACATCAATTAGATGATATTAATATGTTCCAGTATAATTCCTCCCCTGGCTTCAAGTCTCTGCCTGCCAGAGCATTTGGCTCTTATCCCAGGGCTTAATTGCATTTTGCAAGTAGCCATAAAACACTCGCCACTATAGCTCTAATTTCAGCTACAATCCTCATATCTAATTCAGTAAAAGAAACTGAAATACCTCTGACAGAAAAATGAAAGGGTTTTCTAGTTTAAAAACTAGCTCAATTAGATGGCATATCTGTTTCTGAGAGAGAAAGAATAGGGTGAAAATATCTAATAGTTTTAAATTCTAGAATTCTATTTTGTAATGTGGCAATCACAAATGGTTCATAAAAATATATAAAGCACTATTACTGTTTAAAGCTTGTGTACATTTTCAAGTGGAATGGGTCTAAACTGGAATTTTGCACTATAGTAAGAAAAGGACAGCGGACCTCATTAAGCTGTGTTCTCATTCTACAGAACTATACTCTAGACAGATGAAGTGTAGTTACTTTCAGCTGAGCTAACTACTAAGTGTAAAAACTGAAGAAGCTGCTTAAAAATTACATACTTTTTCTCATCAACATATAGAAATCAAAACTGGTCCTCTTTTCTAATTGGCAATACTGATTTGTAAAAATGCTTTGAAAATTACAAAGTTAGGTTTAGGCTTAAGGCCTTATGTTACAATCTAGCTGGTAAATATTTTCAGAAATGATTTCTAATGAAATATATTCATATCAATCACAGTGATCTATAAAATTTCTAGGAAGACTAAAGAGGGTTTTAAAAAATAGGAGGATGTATATTTTATGGAAGATATCAGTGAGGGAAAAGAACATTTTGGAGTATCATTTTCTTGAGTTAGTTCTAATCAGAATAGGCAAACTCAATTTTTTTATTAGGCTTTAGTGCAATGGGACTGGAGTCACTAGTCTACCAGATGACATCTATTCAGCATTGCAGTGCACTTAGTACTATGTTACATTATGGGAATTATGAAACATTCTACTCTCATTCCATAAGTGGGTCAAAACTAGCTGAATAAAGAAGCAGATATCATGTCATCAGAAAAGAAAATAAGTACATATTTTAAGAAGAGTAGGAGTTCACAGGAGAGAGAAAAGAAATAGAGATAGAAAAAGAGAGGGAGAAAGAAAGAGAATAAGATTAATTAAATGGGTTTTATAGAGGATACAGGATTTAAGAAGGGCATAAAAGGATGGTTATGACTTGAAACATGGCAGAGCCTGGCGATCTACCCGTGGCACATTCAATATGCCAAAAAGAGTAACAAGTCTTACAGTGGAGACGTTACTGGTGCCCGCTCGAGCAACTAGATGAACAATGGGACGGCAATGACAGTGACAGTGACAGGACTTGCAAATAGAAAATAGTCAAAAGTTAAATATGCATAATTAACAAAGTATAGAGAATACATTAAGAATGACAGAGACAGCTATCTTGAAAAGTGTGATTTATAAACCTTGTTTACCGCTACAACATAAGGTGGTATGGCCTGTTCTCAGAGCAAAAGGCATCATGCATATAATTCCCAAATTCAAAAAGGTCTCAGAAAAATGAAGGGACCGTGGGTGACAAAGCTACTCTGAAAAATGGTGGGAGCATTTCAAAAGCTTAGGAACAGATGAAAAGAAAAGGTTCAAATTCAATGAAAGTCAGAATCAGGTGTTTTAAAACACAGAATCACTCGTTTAAAATCAAGGAAATGAAATGATACAAGAGAAGACTCTGCAGAGAAGAGTAAGAGACTCCTGAGTTCCCCCTCCCAGGCAAGTGGGTCATCAAGATTTGTTTTAATGAGGGAGCAGAAGTTCCTGAGGAGAGTGACTCAGGGCTGCAGTGCTGGGAAATACAAGGGAAGCCAGGAGATCAATACTAGCTCTCAAATTCAACACTGGTCCCTCTAGTTCCTACTGCAAAAGAAAAGATAATCTTATGCTTACTGAACCCAAAGAATGATAGAACCCGAAAAAGCTTAAGTAGTCTCTCTAATTTGAGAAAAAAATGTTAATATCAGTAAGTTTAGCAGAACCTTTGAGATGATTTGGTTGTAAAGGTTGGAAAAAAAAATAAGACAATTACATTTTGAGGCATCAAATTTCTGCTCTAATTATTATAGGGAATTGCTTATCTTAAACAGACAAAATTGAATTTTTAAAGCTGAGTTCCAAGAAAGAAGTGTTTATAGGATAGTCACTTATGTTTTAAAATTCTCCACCTTTATTCAGAGCTTGAGTTTGTATATGGAGTTTGTCAATGTAATTTCTGCAAAAATAATGCAACCTTGCTGAAGTTTGTGATATTCACACAGCAACCTCAGCCTGAAGACCAGGTTTGACAGAGGCATAAATAAGATAAAACTGGAAAACTGTTGTAATGTTTATAACGCTGTTATTCAGTAAGTGGGAAACATCAAATCAGAGTGTGGGAACTGCATACAATAATGATCTATATTCAGTTCAGCTGATTTACTTCTAATTTCTGATGACATTATTAGGGTGCCACTGTATAAAATCACCTGCCCTTAAACACACTTAAATAACCCCTCTCCAAAGTTGTCTCATAACAGAACTGGGGACTGAGAACTGTCTGCCAGAACTGCCCAGGAAGAATCTGGCAGTCAATCAAATAGGGAAGAGGCCATCCCATAATAAGTCTTTACCAATCTCCCAGAAACCTCTGGGCCGGCAGTTTTGACTGGGGGGATGCCACCAATTCCAGGAAGGATGCTAAACCAGAAGATGCAAAAAGCTTGAACCATGGACTTATGGAATGCTGATATCCCTTAAGAACCCAGTTTCAACCATGAGGCAGTTTGTTTCCTCCCTGTATTCTCTTGCTCTATACTCAAGCTCTACACTCAAACACACTTTCCCAATATAGTCTCTTGCTTTGTCCGTATTTACATTTCCTCAAATGAACCATCTTAGACAAGAGCCCCCTTTTGGTACTTGGGAGAGACGCCCTGGTAGCATATCCGATTTTGTCTTACTTTATCACTTAACCTCTCTTTGGGTATGTCACCCCTCTACCTCCGGAAGAATAGAAGGTACCAGCAGACAATGCAATCAAATGAATTAATAATAAAAAATATCTAAATCTTTACTGCAGAACATAAGCCAAAATCAATTTCAGATGGACTAAAATTTTAAACATAAAAGAAGCTTGAGAAAGACTAGAAGAGATGAAAGAATATTATACTTAGTAAGGGAATAGGCATATTCTCAGGTCACACATATTGCTAACATAAAAATCAGGTCACACATATTGCTAACATAAAAACATATAATTTGTTTAGGCAAATAGTAAAAAGTAACTCATAGTCTGGAAAGAAATTTACAGTATAGTTGATAGATAAATGATCATTATTCTTAATATTTAAGGATTCCTTATAGGTCAAACCTCACAGAAAAACATTAAATCATGAGAACAAGAAATAAAATTCATCATTACTCATGATCAAATAAATGTTAATAACATCATTAACAACAGAATTCTATTTTGGTTTTGATGTTTCAAGAGGAAAATAAACAGTGGAAATAAGTGTATGATTTTAAAAATCTTACAGATTGAAATAACAATGATTGCATTTATTTAAAACATAGTATGTGTTAGATCCTACTTTAGATTGTTTCTATTTTCACATTTGGTTTTTAGAATAACTTTATGAAACAAATGTCTTTGGTTTACTTCTTTTTCAGATGTGAAAATTAAAACCTAGAAGAGTTCGCTAGGTTATCCAGCACCATCAGCCACAGTTCATTAGGCTGACTTGAGTTCTTCCTATCACTATAAGTTCATTCCCAATTTAACAATAAAGTTAGAAAATAAAGTTAAATTGATAACATAATTCTGGAAGAATATTTGAAACATAATTTAATTGGAAAAGTTGTTAAAATGTTAGTATACTTTTATCTAAGAGCTACTCTTTCAGGAATACAATAAATGATGTGAGAAGACTGTAAATTAGATATTTAATGTTATGTATTATGGTATGGAGCGATAGCACAGCAGGTAGGGTGTTTGCCTTGCACGCAGTCGACCAGGGTTCGATTCTTCCACCCCTCTTGGAGAGCCCAGCAAGTTACCGAGACTATCACGCCCACAGGGCAAAGCCTGGCAAGGTATCAGTGACATATTCCATATGGCAAATACAGTAACAACAAGTCTCACAATGGAGATGTTACTGGGCCTACTCTAAAAAAATTAATGAACAATGGGAGGCAGTGACAGTGATTATGGTATGATCTACAGTAAGAAGATAATCAAAATATCATAGATTGAGGGAATGTCAATGTACATTTATAGGGCATGTACATATACATTGGGACTTCATACACATGTTAAAAATGATGCTGCTGGGGTCTGAATGACAGTATGGCAGAGAAGGCTGTACCTGGTTCAATTCATAGCATCCAATATAGTCCCTGAGCACTGGGAGAGAGACTACAAGAAGAAAATATATAGTGTATTGGAGGATAAGGAGGAAAAATGTAAAGCACCTGAATGTTGGGAGAAGGGTGGCAATTAGAATCTAGGGGGAGCGATTAGGTCGGACTTCACATCAATGGCATTTTAGCAAACAGCAAACGTAATACGTGAGAAAATTGAAGTACAGAAGTGCAGGAAGGCCTCACACCTTCTAAGTCAAGCAAAGCATTCCCTTCCACTCTAGATCAATAACATTTTGGAAGTACACTTAAAATAATTCACAGGAATTGTTATTTGGAGGTGAGACATGATCAGTTTTTCAATGTTCGTTGCTGTACAAGTTGCCTGGTGTCTTTAACTGATGATTGGTGTGACAATGGTATTACGGAAATAGAAAATTTGCCTATCAGAAGTCGTAGACCATTTTTGAATGGATTTAAGGAACATCAGACCAGACACAATTTACTTTGGCTTCAAAGTATGATGTGTGATGGGGCAGTAGTGATATCACAGAGGGTAGGGCATTTGTCTTGCATGCAGCCGACCCAGGTTAAATTCCCAGCATCCCATATGGTCCCCTGAGCACAGCCAGGGGTAATTCCTGAGTGAAGAGCCAGGAGTGACCCCTGTGCATTGCCGGGTGTAACCCCCCCCCAAAAAAAAACAAAAATAAAAAGTATGATGTGTGATGCAGCGATGTAATTTATACTTCTTGATCTTGCCTTTATTAATGTCCTACAATTGTTACCATAGTCAAATGATCAACTCTAGCAGCTTTTAACAATTTTTATCCTTCCTAATTTTATAATTATTTGTTTGTTCATGGTGGCAGTTAAAACTATACTCATTTTATTCTCAATCTCCCTATGTCTCTTTCTCTCTTTGTGATATAAGTCATAATTCTGATTTCTTTATGCCATCAATGTTTTCAAGAGACCACTTTCAGGAAAGTTGTTGAATTTTTCCCATTGACCTAACAATTTATTTTATTTACCGTTTTTTGTAGGAGGCAGGGGGCGACGGAGGACGTCACACCTGGTGAAGCTCAGAGGAGTTTTTCCTGGCTTTGGACTCAGGAATCACTCCTTGCAGTGCTCAGAGGACTATATAGGATGCTGAGGATTGACCCTTGATTGGCCCCATGCAAACCAAATGCCCTACTTGCTTTACTATAGCTCTGGCCTCTTATTTACTTATTTTTTAAGATTTATTTAATCTTGGTGAAGTTACAAAGTTATTCATGACTGGGTTTCAGAAATACAATGTTTCAACTCAGATCCCTTCACCAGTCTCCGTTTCCCTCCATCAATGGCCCCCAACCCCCTTTACCTCGCACCACCAGTCTGCTGCTAAGACAGATGATTGATATGCATGCAGATACACATGTGTGCCTGTGTGGTTTATGCATTGCAGTTTACAGTACTTTGTTAATAGGGTTTCACATTACCGCCTTTCAGCACCATCTCCTCCCATCTGAACCCCTTCCTTCCACCAAAGGTGTTGCCCACCTTCCTTTATCCTATCCCCCAGGACCCTAGGAATGGGAAGTAGGAAAAGTAGTCATGTTTCCTACAAAATTACAGTTCTTATGTTCTTTGTTTCTGTTGTCTTTGACTATTTATTATTCCACCACAGTATAAAACAGCTGCTTTTTTAAAATCCAATCAGGTCACTTCTTGGACTTCAGTGGACACTGCTATTCCTATTAATGTAAGAGCAAATTCCTCATCCCGACATTCCTGGCTACAAGTGACTGTCACTGTCACTGTCCTCCCGTTGTTCATCGATTTGCTCGAGCGGGCCCAGTAACATCTCCATCGTGAGACTTTGTTGTTACTGTGTTTGGCATATCGAATACATCAAATAAGCCTGGTAGCTTGCCAGGCTTTGCCATGCGGGTGAGATACTCTTGGTAGCTTGCTGGGCTCTCCGAGACCGACGGAAGAATCGAACTAGGGTCGGCCATGTTGGCTGCGTTCAAGGCAAACGTGTTACCCGCTGTGCTATTGCTCCAGCCCACAAGTGACTGACCTCTCCCATTTATCTTTTACTACCAATTGTATTGGGCTAGAGTGATAGCACAGCAGGTAGGGCATTTGCTTTGTACACAACCGACCAGGATCTGATTCCTCCATCTCTCTCGGAGAGCCCAGCAAGCTACAGAGAGCCTCCTGCCTGCATGGCAGAGCCTGGCAAGCTCCCAATGGCGTATTCAATATGCCCAAAACAGTAACAACAATTCTCACAATGGAAATGTTACTAGTGTCTGCTCGAGCAAATCGATGAACAATGGGAGGACAGTGCTACAGTGCTACCAACTGTATATATTTTATAGTACTGGAATGACAGAGTTAGTCAGGCTTACCATACACTGATTTTTCTCTACATTCTCCATCTCCTTAAAGCTAGGTGGCCATATGCCAAGTTCTAGTTAATTGACCATTAATAGAAAGGGTACATGTTGCTCTCTGCTTTTTAATTCTCTTGAAGCAACAGGAAAAGTCATATATTTTATATCATGTAGCAACAAAACATTTGAGTAACACTCCTCATTATTTATGAAGGCTATGCAGAGTCTCCTGTCCCCAATCATGGCTGTCCTCACCAGGGCCTCTTGGAGGGGGCGGGCTGAGTTTCCCTCTCCGCCCTGAGCAGAGCCTCAGCAGCTGTAGACCTCCGGGCCCCAGCCACAACCATGCTGAGACCGCTCTCCACATGCTAGGATGAGCCTCGCACATGAAAGAACCAGCAGAGGAAACCAGGTGTGCGGGACCCGGGGTTGAAATCTCCAAGCCTGCTCAGTTCGGGACTGGGCCTCCTCCACCCAGGTCCCTCATCTTCCAGTAGCTAGACAGTTACACCCACCAACTGCCATGTAACCCCATCAGTGGCCAAGATCCAGAGACTATAAAACAAAGCTCCCCAGAGCGACCTCTTATTGTCTAGTTCTCACTCTCAGAGAACCCGGCAGGCTACCAAGAGTATCCTGCCCCTGCATATATGCCTGACTGGGAACACCTGTAAAGGTGATTAGAGGCTGCCCCAAAAGCCTCCATCCCTCTCAGAGAGCCCAGCAAGCTACTGAGAGTATCCTGCCCGCACAGCAAAACCTGGCAAGCTACCATGACGTACTCAGTATGCCAAGAACAGTAACAGTGATGGTCCTCATTCCCATGACCCTCAAGAAGCTCCCAATATGCAGTCGGGCTACACTAGCACTTGACAGGGATGAATGGAGACGTTACTGGCGCCTGCTTGAGCAAATCAATGAACAACAGAGTGATCGTGATAGTGATGCAGAGTGAATATGAAGTGAACCTTTGAACCACTGAGATCTTGGGGAGTCATTTTGTTGTGTTCTCAAGTCCTTATCTTTAACTTTATTTTTCTCTTTACTGCTTCTCTGGAAACTTTCATCTTTGTATGATTATTTTTTCCACTCCTTACTATATTGCTCTACTTGTTGAAAATTCACTTATCCTTCCAGAGCAATCTCAAATGCCTACCTTTAATTGCTGCCTCTCTTTATTTACCTGATTAGATGTTCTTTGTCTTTCTTGGTAATTACCTTTTTGATGCCTTTAACATTTTTTAGTTAGGCACAATGGAATAGTATTCAGTTATATAAAAGAAAGAAATCTTGTCCTTTGGGATGGCATGGATATACGTAATTAATAGAATTATGCTAAGCAAATACATTATAGTGACAATGGCAATGTTATTTTATCAACATCTGTAATATGAAAATCAAAACAAGCTAAAATTAAAGAGACAGAAAACATGACGGTTATCAGTGTGCAGGAGTTTTGGTGACTATGGAGAGGGAGAATGGATGAGAGAGATCAAGAAATAAAATCTTCCAGTTAAAATTGAACATCAGGAAAATGTAACATACAACAGGGGTTCTATAACAAATCGTAGTTAAAGGCTGGATAGAGAATACAGAGAATAAGGTGCTTGTCTCACTTATGGTTAACTCAGGTTTGATCTTCAATACAACATATAGTACTCTGAGCATCACTGGGAATGATCCGTGAGCATAAGGCTAGGACAAACCCCAAGAACATGCAGGTGTGGCCCCCCAAGCCAAAGAGATACATACATAATATTTCAAGTTTCAATATTTCCACAATAGAAGATCATCATTTCACAGTGGGTGTAGAAGTCAAATTATTATGCTGTATGCCTGAAGCTAAAATAATAAAAATCATCTATCTAATTTTACATGTAACCAATGTTTCATTAGGGAAGGAACTTGTGGAAGGTGGAGTAGGGGGATGTACTCGGCACAGGGCTGCAGCATAGGGGAGAGAGGAAGTCATCACTGGCTCCCTAAAGGGAGTTGGTTAGGGACTGTAATTTCACAGACAGAATATTTGAAAGCATTAGTCCAGTTAGGGAATGTCTTGTCTGTTTCCAGAATATGTTGCATTTATTTTAAGGAATGGTTCATGGCTCCATTCCTGGTCTACAAATACTTAACAATTTTATTGTAATAAAAATTGTTTTGAGACCTGATATAGAGTAGAGTACTGAAGCAAGATCCTTGCTTGCATGTAGCCATGTAGCTCAAACCCGGGTTTGACCCACAGCACCACTCTATGGTCCCCTGAGCCTCAGAAAGAGTAATCTCTGAGTCCTGAGTCAAGGTTAATCCCTGAGCACCGCTGAGTATGGCTCCCAAATAAAAAGCAAACAAAATGCATATTTTAATATTTGAGAAAATTACTTTTATATAATGATTACACAAATTGTTAGTTTTTTGTTTCTTTTCTATTTCCATCATGTATTATTAAACTTTTTTTCACTACTGTCCTTTCATCACTCTAGGTTATTCTGTTTGGCATAAAATTAAGGGCTAGATAACATGTCAATGAATAAGAAAATATTTAGTACATAAAATACTATGACATTAAATTTAATTACATAATATTTAATTGGGGTGGACCGATAGCACAGCTAGTAGGGCTTTTGCCTTGCACGCAGCCAACATGGCCGACCCGAGTTCGATTCCTCCACCCCTCTCTGAGAGCCTGGCAAGCTACCGAGAGTATCTCGCCCGCACGGCAAAGCCTGGCAAGCTACCTGTGACGTATTCAATATGCCAAATACAGTAACAGCAAGTCTTACGATGGAGATGTTACTGGGCCCGCTTGAGCAAATCGATGAACAACAGGAGGACAGTGATACAGTGATATTTAATTATATATAAGAACTTTAGATCTGAAAACTATATCCAATATATAAGATAGGAGTGTTTTAAAGCTCATAGTGTTTTCAGAATAAGGGAACTGAAAACTAAATTATGAAGGTATTACATTTGCTGAGTCTATATATATGCATATATATATAAATATATATATGCATAGTAGCACTTTAGCACTGTCCTCCCATTGTTCATTGATTTACTCGAGCGGGCCCAGTAAGGTCTCCATTGTGAGACTTATTGTTGCATATATATATATATATATTTAATCTAAATGTATTTATATGTTACCTCGTGATTTAAATGCTTTATAACCATCCTCTAAAGTAGAAAATGATTGTCCCTATTTCAGATTTAAAACAAAAACAAAAACAAAAAACCTAAATCTCAGAAAGTTTAAGTGATGAGAAAGATTAAACGGCTGATTTAAAAGTGGAGTTCTCAAGTCTCCTAATTCTGGATCCACATCCTTTTATTCTAGATGTCATTGTATTTCCTTATCTAACTTTAGGATAAAGAACATCTTTAGTTTCATCATTATGCCTGTGCACTGTATAATCTTTGCAGCAACTAGATAATATCTGAAGCAGCACACTCGTGCAGTGTTATACAAGCCTTCCCCAGTCTAGGCCAAAGATAGAATTAATCCTGTGTTTCTTGCTAGTGAATGCTGAATCCTTTCATATCAGTATTTGTGCTCAAGAATAAGTCAGTATACACACTCTGTAATTGAATGTCAAGAAATATGAAAATATATTGTTTTATTGCTACTGTTCATTGATTTATTGAAGTGATTTATTGTCGATGGACATGCAGTACAACAAATCACTTCGCTGACACCATCAGCTGCCTTAACTAGATTGTCAGTTCACGACATTAAAGGTAATGGATGGTGATTATTTTACAGTAATGGGTTTAATTAGCGCTTTGAATGACTTAGCAGTCATGTCAGAGTAGAGCCAACTCATCATTCATCAAGGCAACATTTTGTTTACCAACATCATCTATAATTCATTTGATTGTTGACAATCATCAGCAAATACCTCTCAGGCAAAGTTTCATCAGAGATGAAAATCTGCACAGCTGCAGCATGCTAAGACACCCCAGGGGACTGCCAGAGCAGACACAGGTGGGATAGGAAGCCTGGCCCTTGGCCCCTCCAAATGTGTTTTCTACTGAGTTTCTACTGTTCTCACCATGTCCATAGATTGCATTCTTGTAGTTTCTCCCTTCTCAATCCCTGTATCCATAGAGTCTGTAGTCACCCAGAAAGAAGCTAGGTGAGAGACCTGAGCAATTGTACAGTGGGTCGGGTTTTTGCCTTGCAAGCTGTCAACCCGGGTTCTATCAGTGGCATCCCATGTGGTCCCCCCCCCCCCCCACGCACCATTAGGAGTAATTCCTGAGTGCAGGAGTAACGCCTGAGCATTACAGATGTGATCAATAAAGGAAGAAAGAAAAAAAGAAGCTAGGTAAGAAGTCTGTGTAGCACAATGAGAAGAACACGATCTTGTTGCTTGAATCAATTTGGCACAACTGAGTCCATGGCAGTGGTGCTGTGACTTCGAGCCACTTGCGGCAGAGCCTAAGTCACATCTACAACCAAGATCCAGATTTGCCTTGGTGGCTTGGCAACCTGGCGGAAGAGACTTATCAATGAATATCTGATTTTTGTTTCTCATGAAAGCCATATCTACATACATGCAACATTTTCTTTTAATGTTGGGGCTGGGCAGTAATGTAGAGTGGTTAGAACCATCTGGAGACAGACACAATTGGCAAGAATACAATACCTGCCGTGCCCATTACCCTTTGTGAGCACTTGGGTAAGTGACAAAACATCTTTCAGTTTTATCTATAAAGACAAACAATATAAGCCTTTTCATGCATTGGTTATGAATATTAAATGAATCAATATAGGTAAAAATCCTTAGCATTATGCCCAGTAAAATCGTAAAAAAAGGTACAGGTTTTTATAATTGTTTTTGCTCTTGTAAATTCAGCTTGGGTCCCTGAAAGAGAGAATCAAAACATCAAATTAAATTTAACTAAAGTCTTTCTTACTTACTTTCTTACTTACTTACATTTCTATGTGGCATACTATTATCTGGTCATTTCAACTCCAATGAGATACACAAGGAGGAAAAGCAGGAGCCATAGTAAGCAAGTTAAAGAAAGGTCTGTTATGATTTTTTTTGTAGCAGACTGTATAACAAGTGATAGATACTTCTTGGTTTTCTACGTAATAAGATCCTGACACAGCATGCACCTTGAGCATTGTAAAGGTCCAAGGGCAGCAGTAAGCAGCATTCCCAGAGTAAATGCCAGTGGGGAGCAGGGGTGTCAGGTGGAAGTTGACAATGCCAATGGGAATGGCAGCGAGTATGCTTGGAAGAAGCAGACATGGGAACTGAAATATGCCATTAGACGTGGTGGCGCCACAGGCCTGGAACAGAAGTCAGTCACTCAGAGAGCTAGCCAAGAGGGAGAGACAGAGCAGAGAAGAAACACAGTGACTGATGGGACAATTTCATTCTGAGCATATGTGGGATATCCCCTAATGACATGGGAATTACTTCACTGGGAGGCAAGCATATTCATAAGAGAGCAGAGACATGAAGCTAGCAGGGCCAAAGAAGACAAGAGCCAGGGGAACGCTGCTCCAAAATAATTATCAATGTGTCTCTGGCAGAGTCATTTCTATCTTGGCCTTGTTTTCCTGCTCTGTAACCAAAGAATGTTAGTCACTAGTGGGCAAGGAGTAGATAGACATTTAACAGTGAAATCTTACTACCCTTTTCAAAATATGTATGGTTGGGACTCTCAGCTAATCTTATCAAAAGTTATGGCTGAAGTTTGGTGGATATTGGATGAAATGAAAGTGGGAGAGTTTCATGTATGCATATGTGTCTGTGTTAGTGGGTGATAAAATGAACATTTATTATTTTTATTTTATTTTTTTAATTTTTATTAGTGGAACACCATGAGGTACAGTTGTAGACTTACAAATTTTTGTGCTTGGATTTCAATTATATCAAATACCCATCCCTCCACCAGTGCCCATTTTCCATCCTTCACTACTGGTGGGAATGCCAACTGGTTCAGCCCTTTTGGAAAACAGTATGGACAATTCTCAAAAAATTAGAAATTGAGCTCCCATTTGACCTAGCAATACCACTCTTGGGAATATATCCCAGAGAGGCAACAAGTATGGTCCAAGTGCCATATGCACTTGTTTGTTCATTGCAGCACTCTTTACAATAGCCAGAAACACACATTTGAAGTCCTTATAATATTGATGAACATTTCTGTTCTTATATTATTCTACTTTGCTTTTATGTCTTTGATAAGCACCAGATCTTAGCATCTCTATTTTACTTTCAGGTCTATGATTCTGTAAAATTTTGCCATATCATTTTGAAATACTCACTGTTCCAAGCATCCTTGGTCAAGAGAGTCATTTCCTCTATGTTTGGGATGTAGGGAATCCAGATACAAATGCTACTCAAAAGTAGCTTAATAAATACTTTATAATTGTCATAATATTAAATGAACACTAAAAATGTGATAAACACAAGTTTAACGTGTTTTTCATGTTTCAATTCACTAAATATCCCAATAGACTTATGAGGGGAAGAATTTTGGTTATAGATTTTTAAAAAAGAAAAAACACCCTCTAGCATAAAAATGTAAAATAACATGCCCAGGATCACTCATCACTTAAAGAGTCATCAATTAGACAGAAAGCTGATTCCAGGGTCCTGGCTGTTATCCGCTACTGTATCCTTGTTAGGCCTAATTAACACATTGGGTATCGAGTTTGAATGGGAAAATGACTGTCAGATTAGGTCCTCTCCTGTCAAACCAGAACACATGAAAGCTAGGCAAGAATTCTATCTTGAGCCTTAATCAAATGGGTAAAAGACTTTTATTACTAATGGTGGAAAGTATTTTGCTAAAAATTTAGGCAACTTCTTTATTCACCATGTATAAGTATTCTTATAATGCCCCTTTTGAAGAGGAAAGAAGCAACCAAGCAACAATTGATGACAACTGCCAAGAAATGATAATGAGACTATCCAGATACCCAAGTCCAAAATGCAGAAAAGAATGTCAACTACTTCAAAAAACACTCAAGTGAGAAAAGTTCCCACTCTTAAAACCTGGAAATCTCCTTAGGTCCTAAATCCAATTCCTTCTATACAATCGCTGTGGGAAGAACCTCAAACAAAGGAAGGAGTGGCCATTCAGAATCATTACCATGACAGTGAAATCCACCATGTTCTAGTTATAAAGACACAGACATAAGCCCTTCTGTGGTAGGGATTGAAAAAGAAAAAGGAAAAGAGGCTAGTAAATCTTACTTTGGATGCTGATGGAAGGAAGCAATGATGTATCTTATTCTAAAACAAAATTGCTTGCTTGATAGCATAAACTTTATTAGACAAACACCCTTTCCACCTATTTTATTATCTGCCAAAAGCTAGGGGATATTTGTATTTAAATAAAACAAGAAAGAACAGAGCATAAAGGAAACTTTTATTGCTTTGGAAACAACCCCATTTCCTTGTATCCCCATAATGCAAAAGGATCTGTCTGCCTCAATTCTGGCTTCAAGAAATATTAATGTGGAAATCTCCTCTCTGCCAAAACCATCTTCTCTCATCTCTGGATGATACTTATGAAGTGAATAGAGGGGAAGAAGGAGAATTCAAAATGAATTGTATAAATGAACGAGTAGCAAAACCTACCATTGCAGAGATGTTTTTTCATTTACTAAATGCTTTCTTGCTAAATGCCCTTTACAAATCTCCAAACTAATGGACACTGTTCTCAGA
Source organism: Sorex fumeus (assembly GCF_029834395.1). Lineage (NCBI taxonomy): Eukaryota > Metazoa > Chordata > Mammalia > Eulipotyphla > Soricidae > Sorex > Sorex fumeus. Next base: position 2,473,862 of record NW_026606060.1, on the reverse strand, counting down.
CATCAGGAATTTTCATTTGTTAGGAGCTTCCCTTACCAAAAGTAGTTTCATGGCTGGGGAAAAATAAAGAGAGTAGTACTTAGAATAAGGTGATTTCTACCCCTTTCTCTCCTGTTGTAAAGAAGAAAGTGGGCATTATGCTTTTCCACTGAAGATCTCCATAATTGCTCAACAATTGTAACGACCAAGTAATTGAAAGCAGAAGTCACTTAAATAATTGATTTTCTGTTCAAGTGCTGCACATAAAGCCCAGGACTTCTAAGAGATCTCAAATATTCAAGCAAGCATTGTGTTCATTGGAGCTCTGCAGATATGTAAGACAAGGTATTAAATGCCAAAATAAAACAGGACATAACCAGTTGATCAAACTAACTTAAGCAAAGAGGTGTTGAATATGAGGGCTGACCTATAACCAGGTATGACTTGGAACAAAGGGGTTCTAAGGAAATCATCCACCATAAAAACAGTGAAGAAAACAAAAAGACTTGCACATTGGCAAAGCCTTGGAGATGGAAGATTTATTAGAGAATGAGGTAACTCATGAATACAAGTAGATTTGGCTGCAAATGTGAGTGTGAATGCATCTAAATCACTGAAAATACATTAAGATTATTGTAATTGTTGATAATACATGTCTCATTTAATTTCCAAAATTTCAAATTCTAAATGGATGGGTAAAGTTTAGCAAGTTATGAAAAAAATAAACCCAGTATTTCAAATTTCCTTTCGAAATGATGTAAGAGAGAAGACAAAGTCTCTAAGTGGTGCTTTTATTATGAAATATGCATATTTCTGAAATTTTAATGGTCAAATTAATTCTGTATTGTTGGGTTGAAAATAATCACGATCACGACCACCCTGTTGTTCGTCGATTGCCTCGAGCAGGTGCCAGTAACGTCTTCTTCGTCCTAGCCCTGAGATTTTTTTTTTTTAAAGTGCCATATTCAAGGCTTTTTCAGGGTTAGGAGAATGAGACCCATCATTGTTACTGGTATTTGGCATATTGGGTATACCACGGGGAGTTTGCCAGACTCTGCCGTGTGGGCATGTTACATTTGGTAGCCTGCCAGTTTGACTGAATTAGGAATGAGATGACAAGATGTCGCGCGGCCGCAAATGCGGCCGCGCGCTTCCGGGAGCTGAGTGTGATAATCTCTGGATCCTGGCCGTTGTTGGAGTTACACGGCAGTTGGTGGGTGTAACTGTCTAGTTACTGGCAGGTCCAGTCCCAAACTGTACAGGCTTGGAGATCTCAGCCCCGGGTCCCACACACCTGGGTTCCTCTGTCAGTTCTTTTATGCGTGAGGCTCATCCAAGTGTGTGGAGAGTGCTCCCAGCATGGCCTTGGCTGGGTCTCGGTGGTCTTCAGCTGTTGGGCCCTGGTGGAGACAGTCAGGCATTGGGTAGGAGACTCTGTCTTGTTCTCTCCCAGGAGCTGAGTGTGATGATCTCTGGATCCTGGCCGTTGTTGGAGTTACACGGCAGTTGGTGGGTGTAACTGTCTAGTTACTGGCAGGTCCAGTCCCAAACTGTACAGGCTTGGAGATCTCAGCCCCGGGTCCCACACACCTGGGTTCCTCTGTCAGTTCTTTTATGCGTGAGGCTCATCCAAGTGTGTGGAGAGTGCTCCCAGCATGGCCTTGGCTGGGCCTCGGTGGTCTTCAGCTGTTGGGCCCTGGTGGAGACAGTCAGGCATAGGGTAGGAGACTCTGTCTTGTTCTCTCCCAGGAGCTGAGTGTGAAAATATCTACAGATATTTTATTTTCTACCGGTTCAAATAAAGTTATTTGAACTGACTTTAAGACTTTAACAGAAATAATGAATCTTATAAATGCTCATTGTACATCTTTTAAATGTATTGTGAAAATAAGGTAAAACTTTTTCATGTAACCTCATTGTTCTTTCTTTCCAAAGACGTATTATTGCTGTGTGTTTCTTGTTTAGACTGCATATGGATATATATGTGTGTTAGTGTGATTACAGAAGTCAAACAGCCTGTAGCGGAGTATATATACTCTGGCTCTCAATGGGATATCTTTCTATGTATATTCATGCCCTGATACAGTGCCATATTGACTTTGGGATTAGACTTGTAACTTTCAGAAACATAATGCAGGCAACGGCCTTCTGAGAATAGAATACTGTAGTCATCCAGATGTTCCAGTTAAGCCACTTCTCAGGTGAGCTTGTTCCTAATGTTATTGAATTGTACTGATAATAATAACAGTATTGTTGTATCACTGATGTTTGAGCAGGGCCTTCGAGCCAAGGTAACAAGACATACTGCATGGTTATATTACGTCACCAAGTGTTGAGATATAACTGATCAATAGAAATGGATTTTTCATTCTTCTAATAATAGTGTGGACAATTTCTTTTGTACTAAGTACAACTCCATTTTACACTATTTCATCACAATATAATTCAAAGGCCTTATTTTTTATAAGCTTGAAATTAATTTTTCATGTTCATCTGGTGACTCCCTACTGCCACTACATTGGTTTAGTAAACTTGAACTTATTTTAAAACAATTTTATATTATTACTACCTTGTAAATTGTTTGAAAACTAAAGCAATAAATTAATCAGTTAACTATCAATTATATTTCTTTCCCTTATAATTATACTATGCAGGGCACACAGTGCTCAAAATATTTATCAAATAGAAAGATTTTTTATAAATAAACTTCAAAAATTATTGACATCCTACAAACTTCACATGACTTGAGTGCATGACACCCAGTTTCCCAGACTGCCACCACATGGGCCCACATTGTCTTGTGTGTACCAGATGGTTCTTGGATATTGACCCCCAAGTGTTTTAGTCTTCATCAGTGAATTGCCCCTTTTCCTCCCACCAGAGAAACTTACAGTGCTCTTGTGAGCATCCCTAATCCCCCAAGTTTATCTTTAACCTTTGTTTTGTGTTTTATCACTCATTGTCACAATTCCTCAAGTCAGTCTTGGTTGCTTACAAGCTAAAACTTTCTGGTAACTCTGGACATTGTATTTAAAGTGAATTGTTTGTTTTTCTATATCCCCTCTTGCCTTTTCATAATTTACTATAGAGCAATGCTCTTTGCTTAAACACAGAAAGACTGTTAATGTTGTGTTCCTAATATTTGGGGGTTGATTGACTCTGAAATACATCATTCCTGGGTACCCATTATAATTACTTGACTCAGGCGTCTGTTGCTGAAGTTCCTAACGTCCCACAAAAAGGGAGGTCCTGCAATCGGACTGGAATGGGCCTGGGGCAAGTGGCAAAGCTGGCCTGAGGACTTAGTCTGGGATTTACGGTAAAAACCTCTCTTGCCCTCAGAGCCCAGAAAACTAAATTTGGAATCTATCTTTTACTGTGTTTATCCAAATAACTGCAAAACAATAACCCCCACAATAGTGACCAAAATTAGGTTATAGAAACTATTGATAATTTTTTATCAATATAATTTTTATTGATAATTTGGTGGTCTCTCTTCCTCTATCTTTGATTTTTATGCCACCCAGAAACATGAATAAACTTGTGTTTTCACTGAATTCGGCACTGCCACATCAAAACTTATTCCCATGTCTTTTCTCTCAATGTTATATAGATATTTCAAGTGAGAACCAGTTAATCTTATTAACTGATTTAAACTCATTTGATAGTTAATTGTATTTATCATACCTAAAGCTGTGTACGTTTATGAAGATAATATTTTATATTTACTCTAGTAGTATAATACACTACCTACATTTTGTTCTTTATAACAAGAAAATATTTTAAAAGCAATCTTGTACTAGGGATTTTGTTTCTTTAATTTTCCTCTATACGTAAGGATAATTCATAGATGATCACATTATATTTTTCAAAAATTTAGCATCCATTGCTAAAGATAATCTGATAGTCAATTTAGGTTTGAATTGAAATGTTTCAGAAGGGTGAAATAATCAAGATAAGAAGTTCTTTCTCCTATTAACCTCTAGAGTAATGTCTTTTTTGTATTTTGTTTCCTTTAGATGTGTCGGAATATATCATAATCTTTATTTTTTTAATTAGGTTTTAAAGTATATTTAATCCATAGGTGAAAGCATATTATTCACAGTTAATAGAAAACGACCAATCTTAAGAGTGTCAGCTTCAGATTGAAATCAGTTTTAAACTGGCTGGATAATACTAAAAGGCACCAGAACTTCAAAAAGACATTCTTGTATTTGACCCAGAAAAACTGGGATAGTAGACAGAGAGCGTCTGCTCAAGGCACAGTCCAAACCTTAGGAAATGGCATTTATGCTCAGCTACTGAAACAGGAATTGCAGAGGAAACTGGCGAGAGAGAGCTCTCATATTTTTCTAGATTCCGAGCACGTTAGCAAAACAAATGGAGACGCAGTTGTGGCCCATGGTCATGCAATACCTGTGTGGTCTTGGTCTTGAGCGAATACATGAGACTTTATTTTCCTATTAGCACAACTGTCCATAATATAGAAATTATTTAATCTCCTAACTATCTTAACAGGATGAATGAAAACACATTCCTAAAAATGGAAATGTTGGGGGCTGGAGAAATAGTACTGGGTTAAGTGTTTGCTAGGAATGTGAATGGCCCTAATTTGATCTCTGGCACCCATTCATGGTTAGTTGAGCACATTCAGGAGTGATTCCTGAGCAAGGAGCTCAGAGTAAGGCATGAACAGTACTGGATGTGGCCTAAAGGCAAATAAAAATAACGAAAAAGAAAGACTGAGCTCCAGCCCACCTACTGGATTATCACCCCCCCAGACTGTATGCATTATTCATAAAGAAGTAGATGTGAAAATATATGCTCTATTTGTACTCCAGTACCCAGATTTGTTCTTCATTAATCCTGTGTGTGATTTTCTTTTCCTCCCCCCATATATCACAGAAAAACAAAATCATTCAGTACTTGTCCTCCTTCTGGCTTATTTTGTTCCCTACAATATGATTCCCTCCAGCTCAATCCAAATTGCAGGCAAATGCGAGCTTTCATTGATGCTTATAGATGTGTTGCATTGCATTGCATATATATATACATATATATATTTATCACAAATCTATTCATTTGTCTGTTGTTGGACATGAAACAGGACCATGGGCCATGGGTGGGGTTCTTGGGTACTTTGATGGTGTTAAAGTGAAACTACAGTGAAGTAACTATGTTTTGGTCTTGCATATGCTAAGACCATGAATGTCAACACCATTATCTTAACTTCCAGTAAAGTAAATATAGCAATATAGTAAACATATTATATAGTAATATATAATATACAATAAAATATATTATATAGCAAAATATATATTGTACAATACTATTATATATTCTCTGGGAACTCACCTCCCCGAGCTCGGGGAGGGCCCTGTTAGGGCCACTAATGGCCCTATCTGGAGTGATATAACAGCGGTAGGGCATTTGCCTTGCGCGCAGCCAACATGGCCGACCCAAGTTCCATTCCTCCACCCCTCTTGGAGAGCCCGGCAAGCTACCAAGAGTATCTCGCCCACACAGCAGAGCCTGGCAAGCTACCCATGATGTATTCGATATGCCAAGCACAGTAACAACAAAGTCTCCAATGGAAACATTACTGGGCCCGCTCGAGCAAATCGATGAACAACAGGAGGACAGTGACAGTGACTATTATATATTACTATATATGATAGTAACAGAGTAAGTATAGTGAGCATCTATAATACAGCAAACATGATCTTAACTGACAATAAAATTTTAAGGTTAAAATGGTAAAAGGATCATCTTTTAGAAATACATTGTCTTCATGTATTTGGATGAATTTTAATGATTTTCATCAATTTATATTTAGAGCTATATAAGTTACCTAAGTCTCTATACCTCAAGATTGAAAAAGAGTAGAACTCTTTAAAAAGTCTTTCTTCTTATTCTTATTCCTTTGCTTTCTTCCTTCTCTCTTTCTTCCTTCTTCTTCCAGGGCTTAACACATGCATGGAGAGTACTCTACCACTGAGCTGCACCCCCCATATCACCCCAATCCTAGACAGTGTTCCTTTGAACTAAGCCTCTGGTCCTCTTTCTCTGGAAACTCTCTGACTCTTTTCTTCCCCCATCAAAGCAGTTCTTAGAATTAAACAGACCAGAAATCTACTCACTAGGAACAGTTTTTGAAGGGAGAAAAAATGACAGCCATACAAGGGTGATGTTTTAGTTAGACGTGTTTGGAATCTGGTGAAAGAAGAACTGAGATGAATTGGGTGACATTAATGTACAATGATATCTTTCTATTATTCTTTATCTGCAATTATTTGCTTGCATAGTGAGGCTGCACCCTTCTGCTGTCCTCCAAACAATAGGTACTTTCCCCTGCCTGTCCAGGTTTCCCAACAACATTTCTTAAAGGGGTTTTTGTGTATGGTCTTAGTTTTTTGTCCTACATGAAATGACAATATATTTGTGGGTTTATTTGGGGGCTCATAATTGTGCTCTATTAGTTTGTATATCTATTTTTATTCTAATGCCCATTAGATGTCATAATTTTCTATAATAATATAATATCCTCCTGCTGCGTTGATTATTATTTTTATTATATTCTTACTGTATAATTTGAAGTAATGAAATGAAATACCACCATTTTCTTCCTTTTTCTCAGTATTGAGCTGATTATTCAATTTCATTGTAGTACTATTCAAATTTTAGAATTGTTCTATTTCCTTAAAATATGCCACTGGGATTTTGATGGGGATTTCACAGAATTTGCAAATTGCTTTAGGAAATAGAGCCATTCTAACAATGTTTATTCTTCCGATCCGTGAACAGAGGTCATTGTCCATTTTTTTTGTCTCTTAACAGTCTTATATTTTCAGGGTATCAATGCATAGGTCTTTCACTTCCTCTGTTAAGTTTATTCCCAGATTTTTAAAATCCTACTTGATCACATTTTAAATGGAACTCATTTACTATATGCCGGGTTGAGCTCATCAGCATTTTACAAACATACCACGAGTACTATCTCAGAGCCTCTACACTGCTCTTTTCGTCTTTCTCTCTCTCCCTCCCCTCACCTCTCTGTTTTGGGATCACACCCAAAAGTGCTCAGGGATTACTCCTGGCTCTGTTCTCAGGGATCACTTCTGGTGGTGCTTGGGAGACCATCTGTAATGCCAGGGATTGAAGCTACATGCAAGGTGGATGGTTTACTTCCTGTAACACACTCCAGTTCCTGTACTCTCTGTCCTGGTTTCCTTGACCCATACGTGCATATCTTGCTTCCTCGCTGTATCCTTCAGGCTTTTAAGCAGCATCTTATTAAAGGAGCTTTCCAGATCCCCTTTATTTATTTTATTACTTTCTATTCCATTTACAGAGTTTCACTTTTCATTGTAGAATTTTCACCACCCGATATGCTTATTTTTTGTCTCTTCGTCCCCATGGAACATAAGCACAGTAGAACACAAGAGAGTTATGGTGTTGAACAGGAGCTTGGGAAAGTACTTACAGCCATGAAAATATTGCAAATAAGTGAATAAAACCAATTGTTCTTGCTATAGTTAGATGCAGAATAACCACAATGGAAAAATGGGCATATGTATGTGAATTGGAATGTGCATGTTTATATGAGGGGGTGCACGTAGACATGTGGAAGTGATAAGCTTTTCAAATAACCTTACTATGATAAGAATGCCAAGGGAGTTCATTCCTTCTGTGTTCTCTTCAGTCAGCACCAGTAATCTATTTATGTCTTTGTGTAATGCTTTGTATGTCTATAATTAGAAATTATTTCACTTACATTGTTTAGAGGTAAGATTAGAACTTCTTTTCCTCCCCTAATATTTTGGTAATGTCTCCCTGAGTCATAAATATTAGCAGTGGTAACTGCTTATCTGGGTTGTCTCTCTTTTCTCCTGGCATCTGCATGATTTCTTTTAATCACATTCTCATTACTCTCTAATTATGTAAAATTATGGTATATTAAGTATAATTTCTGCTGGTAGCCACAGGGTGGCATTCATGTTCTGTGCTATCATTCTAATGACTGATAGATTACAAGGTCACTTTGAGTAGATAAATAGCCTATAGATCCTTTCCAGTGAGGTTCACATTCTGAATTTTCATATTAACACTTGTAAATTGCAGAACATATTATGCTATTCCACCTGCACCTCATTTTGCTTCCAGCACCTCCAGTTTCTTCCTGCAGGAATCCACGATGACTCTATCAGGTGGCCTTGTTTTAATATTCAACTCAGTCAAAGAGAAACTAATGAAAGCCAGCACCTGATACCGCCTTCGTATTCATTTCAACTCCTCCATCATGGGAAAATTTGCCAGGAGTCTTTAGCACAGGGCTGTGACTGAAATGCTTGCTGGTAAACTCTAAACTGAATAGCAAGTAGGATTATTCACCCCAACAAGTTTGTGCCAATCTAGGTGGATTCTCCAACTAGTCCTTGAGGCAGTAAAATCACCTGTTTACTATTTAAACATGACTCTGATTATCAAAAGAAAACACAGAAAAAGAAATGTTTATCAGGGGAAGATCAACTCTAATGTAGCTTCTGGATTGTGTTTTTGAGAGGTAGGGCTTCTCCTCTTCCCTTCAACCCTCACAACAGAAACTGGGCTTTCATTCATTCATTCTCACACAACTTAATTGATAGTGACATCATGTATTATTAGATATCTTATGATATTTGTCCCTCAATTACATTTTTCCATTTCGTAGATGATGAAGAAGACTTAATTATCAATTATCTAAGGCAAAATTAGAACTAAAATATAGGGACAACATTTATAGGATAGTTTTTATTTTTTCTCTTTTTACTTCCCTATAGATCTGGGGTGGGGTGGACACAAACACCTCTTACCCTCAGGTGCCCCAATGTCTGTAAAACCTTTAGTCTCATTACTTTGTATAGGATTATTATAATAGATGTTTTGCTGGCCTTCCTGATTTTAACCTCTTCCCATGTAATTATATTACTTTCTTCTTATACTAGATTAACCAAATGCTCATGTAACTTTTTTTCTGAGTGAGAAAAGTGGAATAGCATAAAACGCTCAACTAACTTTTACCACCCATTGACTCGTTAAAATTAATTCTAAGAATATTTCTTCCTCTCTCTGAATAAACGGCTTAGCGACCCACATGAATTTTCCTGTGACTCACAGGTAATAGAAAAACTTGTGATTTTTGTAAGCTCCAAATACAAACTATACAGAAAATAGAATGTTCATTCCAGTGTATTAAGCACAACTTTAATCTTCATTAAATAGAAAGATTTCTTCCCTTCACCTCCAGTTGCTACTTCCTGCCTTCGAGAAGGCAATTGGAATTCTGTTTCTTACTTGAGCACTGGTTCTCAAGTATGATAGATGCTGTTACTGACTTTTTCTGGATGGAAGTGTATATAAAGGGGAGCAGGAGAACAACAGCACTTATTTGACTAGTAATATTAGAAGAGAGATTTGACCTGCTAAAACATATCTAAAGTGACTCTCCTACCATCTGTAGGTCTCCAGAGGCTGCTACACTCAGCCCTCAGACTGCAGCTCCTTTGACTTGGGAATTAGCTCCTCACTGACCTGCTACTTGTCATGCTCCTCTGCTTTTGATTTTCAGACAATCCACTCATAGCTTTACCCTGTTGAAATTCCATTCCCTATAGAAGCAACCCTTTTGATGTGAGTTCACTTAAATAGGATCCTTGGATTATATTTTTGTCATTAAATATATGTAACACTCACTGTTACTGTTGTATCACTGTCGTTCCATTGTTTATTGATTCACTAGGAAGGGCGCCAGTAACGTCTCCATTCATCCCAGCCCTGGGATTTTAGCAGCCTCTCCTTACTCATCTTTCCCAACGCTGCTGTATTGGAGGCTCTTTCAGGGTCAGAGGAATGAGGTCCGTTATTATTACTGTTTTTGGCATATTGAGTAAGCCATGGGTAGCTTGCCAGGCTCTGTCTGCCATGTGAAAAAAAACTAATTTAAAACTGAGCCACTCTCTTTTGGGAGCTTTGTTTTATAGTCTCTGAATCTTGGCCATTGATGAGATTACATGGTGTGTGGGTGGCGGGGGGGGCGGTGGGCGCACGGTTTGTAGGTGTGGCTGCCAAAATACTGTAAAACAGAGGACCTGGGTGGAGGAGGCCCAGTCCTGATTCTAGCAGGCTTGGGGATCTCAGCCATGGGTTCCACATACCTGGGTTTCTCTGTCAGTTCCTTCATGCGTGAGGCTTGTCCGAGTGTGTGGAGAGTGGCCTTGAGCATGGCTGTGGCTGGGTTCTGGAGGTTTTCGGCTCCCGGGGCTCTGCTTGGGGTGGGGAGCAAAACGCAACCCACCCCTCTCCGAGGTGCCCCAGTGAAGACAGTTTGGCACAGGGGCAGGAGATTCTGTATATGTATTATGTATATATATATATATATATATGTGTGTGTGTGTGTGTATGTATTCATATGTATATATATATATATTTTTTTTCTATGATTCTAACTTCTATTCTGTTGAATGTTACTGAGAGAAGGTACTTGCTGGACAAGGCATTTTACTATATGACTTCTTGATTTTAACAGACATTTATCATCTTTAGAATATTTCTCATTGAGTCAGCAATTTTTTTTGTGTTTCCCACAGCAAGAAATTTCTTAAACTTTTGCATTCATCTCATAAATTCTTTCCTGTGCTCAAGACAGTCTACATTTCTGTTGCATGGCTCTCAATATTTTTTCCCTTACGGGTCAACTGTTTGACTCTTTGAAACTGATGTGAGAAATCTGCCTCTTTGTCGCATCACTTTTGTAATATCTATTGTTTTCTATATTCTATTGTTTTGTGCTTCAAATGGAAATCCCACTATATTTAGTTGAAAGTATTATTTAGATGTGAAACATTGAAACAGATATACATGGGAATTTAGACTAGTCATCAACTGAAGATAAAATGCAGGTCAATGGAAAACTGTATCTTGGAGAACCCAGCATTTGTGGTTCATTTTGTCCAAGAAGTATTTGTTGATTAAAAAATAGGTAGAATCTTGTAATTTTAAGATGGTAACCCTTTAGGCAGATGAGAAGGATGAGAACAGGTCTGAAGTCTAGGAGCTTTCTTTTAAAAGTGTTTGAATAAGGACTAAAACTAAAAGCCACCCAATAAAATGCAAGATAATATTCTTACACCATAAAATAGATAAGGGTTAATATCAAAGATATACAAGTCAATCACAAAGATCAACATTAATACATTCAATAACTCACTGTCACTGTCACTGTCCTCCCATTGTTCATCTATTTGCTCAAGTGAGCACCAGTAACAAACAAATTGTGAGACTTGTTGGTACTGTTTTTGGCATATTGAATATGTCACGGGTAGCTTTCCAGGCTTTGCTGATCAGGCAAAATACTCTCGGTAGCTTGCGGGGCTCTCCAAGGGGGGCAGTGGAATCAAACCCAGGTTGGTTGCGTGCAAGGCAAATGCCCTACCCACTATATTATTGCTCCGGCCCTTCAATAACTCCATAAGAAGTTATTGGGAGAAGACATGATAAAACATTTCTCTGGAGAATACAAATGGATAGTTAGTAGTCATATCAAGAGTGTTCATTTCACTTACTATCAGGAAAATCCAAATTAAAATAGTAAAGACTTATCACCTCACACCAGTCAGAATGTAACTTATCAAAAAGTCTAGAAATAACTTATTCTGGTGGGGATGCAATGAAAAATGAACTCCATGCTCTGTTGATGGGCTATTGTTTTGTTCATCTCCGTGAAAAACAATATGGAGATTCCTCAGAAAACTAATAGTACTTCCGTATGACCTAAAGATCTCACTGCTTGATATCTACAACAAAGACACAAAACCATTTACTTGAAAGATATGCACACCTATATTTGTTTCAATATTTAGTATATAGAAAGAACACAGATGTTCATTTCAAAAGATTAGATAATGAAGCTGTAATATGTATGTGTGTATGAGTGTATGTCAATTGATAAATATTAGTGTCAACATATATTGACAGATATATATATATATATCACTTAACTTCCAGTTAGTTGTCGATTTGCTTGAGCGGGCGCCAGTAACGTCTCCATTTGTCCCTGTCGCATGCTAGTGTAGCCCAATGGCATCTGTTCGCTCTGGGAACATGAAGAGCCTCAAACCGATCGTTCATGATCTTGATGAAGAAGTCTGACCATCTGGTAGGTGGGCAGCCAAGCAGTCTTTTGACATCCTGTGGAATCCAGTCAGTAACAGCTCTAGTCCATCTTTAAATCTCATTATGTGACCAGCCCATCTGATTTTTGACACCTTGGCAAATGAGACAGCTTCCCCGATTCTTAATCGTCGACGGATGTCGGAACTCCAGATTCTTTCTCTCATTTCAGTGAAACGTGATATTCCAAGCATAGCTCTTTCAATTCCTCTTTGGGAGACCTGAATAGCGTTCTCATCTTGTTTGTGTAGGGCCCAGGTCTCTGAGGCATATGTTAATGCAGGAACAACAGTGGAATCAACTTGCTGTGCAGGCTAAATACTCTCAGTAGCTTGCCTGGTTCTAAAAAAGGGGCGGAGGAATCAAACTTGGGTTGGCCATGTTGGCTGCATGCAAGGCAAATGCCCTACCCACTGTGCTATTGCTCCACATTTGTAAAAAACATATAATACTAACTGCAGAGTTTGTCTTATATTCGTCTTACAGTGATTTAAATTCCCACAGTCACCTAAATCAAATAGTGTCCAGTCTTGCTGGTGCGATGCACAGCAGGTAGGGTGTTTGCCTTGCAGGCGGTCGACCTGAGTTTGATTCCTCCATCCCTCTCCGAGAGCCTGGCAAGCTACCAAGAGTACCTTGCCTGTTTGGCAGAGCCTGGCAAACTCCCCGTGACATATTCAATATGCCAAAAACAGTAACAACAAGTCTCACATTTTGTTGTTTGATGTTACTGGTGCCCACTCGAGCAAATCTATGAACAATGGGAGGACAGTGCTACTCTGCTACAGTTCTGTTATCAAGAAAATCAACATGATTCAAGGCTCCAATTCATTCCCCAGATACTTTTAAAATACAGTATGTTGAACAGTATAATAGAACAAAGTACATGTAGATCAGAAAACAAAAATGAGAAATAGCAGAAACATTGAAATAGAAAACAATCTCACAACATCTCCAGTTACTGGAACCTAAAGCGATTTCACTTATGCTCAACAAAACAAAAGATATGATATATAACACTGGTGGAAAAACGTGATACTATTAAAATGTAAAACTAGATTTGAATAAAAAACAGTCACTGTCATTGTCACTTGTCCTCCCATTGTTCATTGATTTGCTCGAGTGGGCACTAGTAACATCTCCATTGTGAGACTAGTTGTTACTGTTTTTGGCATATTGAATATGTCACGGGTAGCTTGCCAGGCTTTGCCATGTGGGCGGAATACTTTCGGTAGCTTGCCAGGATCCCCGAGAGGGGCAGAGGAAATTGAACCCAAGTTGGCCTCATACAAGGAAAAACAATATGAATTCTTATACTAATTCAGTAAGCAAACAATAACATTAAGCAATATTACAATGCCATGTATTTGCCATACTGTATATTAGATGTAAATGAAGAGAAAATTAACACACTGAAATATAGATTTGAAGAAAATATTCATTGCAAAGCCCAGAGAGACAAAGTATAGTGACTATTACCCACTAAGAATGAATAAGAGAAAGATGACACAGAAAAACACATATATGCCTGCAACATATGAGAAAAGAGAATCGGGTAATCACATAGTTGAAGTATTAAGAGCTAAGAATTGCCAAAGACTTACTGAAATACTTCAGTCCATAGTTTTAAGGAGTCCAAAAATTTATAATAAAAGAAACTAATACCTAGAAAAATAATAGAAAACAAAGAGAAAAGTAATCTTAAAATCAGTAGAAGATGGAAAAAGATATTACTTTCAAAGGATCAATACTGCGACTGACAGTTTATTTCTCATATCTTTTAAAAGCTAGAAGGCCATGAAATAATATCTTCAATGTGCTGAAAAAAATTGAAAGCTAAAATTTCAGCTCAGTGAGGAGCAGGGAGATAGTATAGAGTTAAGGCAGATATGCAGCAGATATGCCCAGATATCCATCCTGGGCACTATACTGCTAGAATGACTCTGACATCTGAACACAAAGCCAGGCAAAACCTGAAAACTCACAGGTGTGGATCCCTCCAAAACCAAAAATTTTAGTTCATGAAATTTTCATTATCAATAAGGTAAAGGCCCTCCCGTTGATTGTCAATTTGCTTGAGCGGGCCCAGTAACATCTCCATTGGAGACTTTGTTGTTACTCTGTCTGGCATATCGAATACTCTCGGTAGCTTGCCGGGCTCTCCGAGAGGGGCGGAGGAATCGAACTCGGGTCGGCCATGTTGGCTGCTTGTAAGGCGAACGCCCTACCCGCTGTGCTATCACTTCATTATCAATGGTGAACATAAAATGAAACATAAATTTGAGTTTTGATTGACTGTGCATTTAAAAGTAGATTAAAATATTTAAAGATAGGGACGGAGTACTGCAGGCAGAGCACTTGCCTTTAAGACAATCAACCTGGGTTGGATCTCTGGCAGCCCATATAGTCCCTCAACTCCCGTGAGGAGTGATTCCTGAGCACAGACTCAGAAGTAAGTCCTGAGCACCATTGGGTCTCATCCCCAAAACAAAATAAATAAATAGAAGATAATGCTGTTTAAAGCATATCATTGAAGGACAGAGTGATAGGACAACTGGGGAAACATTTAGCTTGCATGCAGCCAACACAGGTTCTGTCCCTGACATCCCATATGGTACCCCTAGTACCCTCAGGAATGATTCCTGAGTGCAGAGCCAGTAATAACCTCTCAGCATCACCAGGTATGACCCAAAAAGTCAAAAATAAAAAAAAAGCATATCATTGATACCATCAGTATTATTGACAATATACTTTTGATATACTTAAAAAGAAAAAAGTATCATTCATGGATCAGAATATTTTTGATTCTAAATTTATTAAATGTGGAGAATTATAGGCATCAATAGAGATCATCTCCATTTGATTTCATTTCAATAAGATTCCTAGAAAATTTTTATATATGCTATAGATCAAGATGCACTGTTTTATTTGTATTGTGTTTATGTTAAATTTTATTTGTTTATGTTTATTTTATTGTATTGTGTTTATGTTAAATTCCTTCAATTTGAAAAAACATAAGACAATATAATAGTTTACAAAATTTCTTTGTCCCAGAAATTCTAAAGTTGCTATAATTAAAGCCTCCTGAAGTTGCAATTTAATTTATAGCATTTCTTTAGGATGATAAATGACAATAAAAAATAAACAAAGGTATTATTGTGAGGGAGAGTAAAAGTTTGTGGTATAGTATTCATAATAATATATATAGAAAAAAAGCAAGTATTAATGTACAGTTTGGGGTGATCTACTTGGAAAACTTTCTAATAAGTTTGACAGTGCAAACAATCTATATCCCAAAAATCAAACTATTGCATATACCTAAGAATGTGTGTATATGTATATTAGGAGCACATATAAGAATGTTCATAATAGTAGTATTTGCAATATTCCTTTGCAGTTTCCAGTTCCCCAAACTGGAAATGCTCAAATTTTTATAGAATGAGTAAACTTAACCATAAACTTATAATGGAATATTATATGGTAATAGAAATAAATTAACTACCAGTAATAACAGTATTTATTATCTTCATGAATACAATAATGGCCAAGACCCAGAGACCATAAAACCCTGCTCCTGGAAGAGAACAGCACAGAGTCTCCTGCGTCCGTGCCTGGCTGTCCTCACCACCGGGGCCCCTTGGAGGAGGGTGGGTTGAGTTTCCCTCCCCACACCGAGCAGAGTCCTGGCAGCTGAAGACCTTCAGTTCCAGTGACAGCCATGCTGAAGACCACTCTCCACACGTTTGGACGAGCCTCACGCATAAAGGAACTGGCCAAGGAACCCAGGTGTGTGGTACCCAGGGCATAGATCTCCAAGTCTGCTTGGATTGGGACTGGGACCTCCTCCACCCAGATCCCCCATCTTCCAGTATGTAGGTGTTACACCCACCAACTGTCCCCGGCGCCGTGTAATCCCATCAAAGGTCAATACCCAGAGACTATAAAACCCTGCTCCCAGAAGCATCTTATTATCTAGTTCTTACACTGGAGAATTTGGCAGGCTACCGGAAGTATCCTGCCCACATGGCAGAGTCTGGCAAACTCCCCGTGGCGTATTCAATGTGCCAAAAACCAGTAACAATGATGGGTCTCATTCTCCTAACCCTGAAAGAGCCTCGAATGTGGCACTTTTTAAAATCTCAGGGCTAGGACGAAGGAGACATTACTGGGGCCTGCTGGAGGCAATCGATGAAAAACAGGATGACAGTGATACAGTGAATACAATATTGAATGAAAGAAGTCAAAACAAATCAAAGCATATTCTGCAATTCTAACTTATTGGACAGATAAATAAGTGGTAAAGAATGAGTGAAAGTGAGGAGTTTCTTACGATTCTTTCCAAACAGTGGTTATGAGCAGCAAGACGGTGGGCAAATAGGATTGGGAACACGCCTAGAATTTATGTGCTCAGATCAAGAACTCAGGTGTACTGTATGGATACTTGCTTTATAATAATTCATTGAGCCTAATATTTGTATTTTATTTACCTTTCGTATATGTATTTCATTTTAGCACTGCACAAATAGTTTAATAGTAATTACTCTGATTGCTATATAGAAAACTAAATGATAAGAATAAAAGCAGACATGGGATAACTGACTTTGGTCTGTATGATGTTGGTTTGGAGCAGAATAAGTGTCTGAAGAAGTAGGATAATTCATGGATTCCATTTGAGTAGAGGAATAGAGATAGGCTAGATCAGAGTCACTCATGAAATGGATCTGTATGCTGGCCCCTGGTCTACAGGAAATAAAGTTTGTAAAATGACACCTCAACACTGGAGCTAAAAAAACTTTGTGGATGACAGAACCACTGACTGAGGTAGAGAAGCAGAAGAATTGGGCAATTTTGCAGGGATAAATCAGAGTCTCTCTTTCTTTTATTTTTTCAGAGTTAGAAGAGAGAAGATGATAAAGACGAGAAGAAAATCTCAGGGCACCCTGGAGATGGTGTAATTTCAGAGGAGGAAAAAGATATAGCATGTTGAAAAGTGAGAGATGAGTCCAACAAGACAAAGACAGAGAAGTGACTTTTGAGTGTGGCAACACTAAGATTATCAGTAATTGTGGCGAGAGCAGCGGAGAGGGAAGGGTCTGGGGGCAGAGATGCCTGCTTAAAGAAGCACCGTAAATGAGGAATGTACAAAAATGAGAATTGAAAATTAAGATAGTTCTGTGTAAAACTGAATAGGATAAATAACATAGTATCCAGAAAGAGACATAGAGCCCAGACATTTTATTTAAAGGAAGAAGAAACAACGGTCCAGTGCTAGGTTCATGTGAATAATCTAATAAGGCAGAAAATAATAATGCAGAAGAACTATGGATTTCTCCAGGGTTGAGGTCCTTGAGCAGAAAAAAAATAATTGTGAGTTTTATTGAATATTAATTAATACACACACATATACAACCACACACATACACACATATATACACATTCAGCACAAAAATTCATTTTAACTCAAGGATAACACATACAATAGTGAAAAGGAGAGAGGATAAATCAACAATTGCAGCATAGTGTACTGCAATTATCCAGAAATTCAATAAGATGCTCTGACTGTACAGAGTTCTTAGGTGAATTTTGGAACCAGTACAGAAGCTGAGTCTTTAAGGATGCATTTAAATCTAATTAGATATGGCTGACACAACATAGTAAAAGTTCTTTTATCAACTCATCCCTGCTGAACTTTTGCCTTGCCACTTTTCACAGCATTTTTGCCTTTAAATATGTACATGTGAATTTGCACTCATATCAAAATACTTGTCATTTGCTTACCATGTCGTGTTATTTTACAAAGCATGTGCTGCTCATGTTCTGTGAAATGCTCTTTTCTTCACATTGAACTTCTACACATCTCAAGACTCAGTTTAAAAGCCACTTATTCTCTAAAACCCTCCTTAACGCTACAGGAAAAATGAATTATTCTTGCCTCTGGGCTCCTGTGGCACTTTATAAGTGCTTCTACGACACGAAATGATTGTGACTTTTTTGCAGGAAGGGAGTTACCTTAGTGTTTACAAGTATGGATGCCGGCACTAGGCTCCTTGGGTCAAAACTTAGTGTTGCCATTTACCACATGTGTCACCGTAGGCAAGTTCCTTAATCTCCGAAAGTTTCCTTCTTTCAAAAATGGGAGTAATAAAACTAATCTGCTAGCGTGGCGCTGAGAGAGTGCACAGACTCAAAAGACAGACGACATGGAAGTCTGGGACACGGAGATGAAAATTCTAGACCTTGTAGTTCTATCTGCAGGGAGGATTGACTTCCCCGTGACCAGCCTGGTCCAGCTTTCCTGGAGAACAGATGGAGGGAAGATTTGTCTTGGTCTCTTTCTTTGAAAACATAGTTGCATTCACCATGAGTCCTGTGTGATTCTAGATACGAATTGGTTTTATTTTTGACAAGATCATTTTTATTCCTTGCATTCTCACATTTCCTCCCTTCCTCCCTTCCTCCCTTTCTCTTTCTATTTCTCTTTCTCTCTTCTCTTTCTTTCTCTTTTAATGCACTGTCCATTTCACCAATTTGTTCCTATAGAAAACACTGAAAATTTACAGCTCATTAAAGTGAATCTGAGAAAAGGCACAGGTTGTTGTGGCTATGAAATGAGCTTAGACTGCAAAAGCACTTAGAGCAGCGTCCGGCAACATGAACAAATGCTTGATAAATTGTCACTATTATTACCTTAATTATATGTTTTCCAACTATGATAATAAGAATAATTTGATGGTGTTTATTTTCTATATCCTGCCAGTTTCTTATCACCACCCAACTTGCCCTTGAAGGACATGAAAAAAGTCAATAGAAACATACGGACGGAGTAAATGAATTTTCCTCCCCACTTCACAACTGGTTTAGAGATCTTTTATTAGTATTACTTTGAGTTAAACATATTTTTGTACATTAAACACTCTGGGCATAGTGTACTTGGCACTACTTTCCAAAGTTTGTAGCTGAAGATTTTTATAATTGCAGAAATATCAGACGAGGTAGCACATTAAATCTGTAGCACATTAATATGATTGCTAATAGAATCAAAGATGAGCCTCCTTCTTTCTTAGGACATTCCTGTTAAGTTTCCCTGATTGGTCAGTCATTTCAACTTTATTTCAAAATATAAAATCAGAAACTTGCTCTGCCAATAATGTGAACATGGGATACCTGGATAGGGTATAAAATCGAAAAAGAGGGAGGGCAGAAATAGGGAAGAAGGGACCTCCAGTACTAAAAGCCCTGATTTGCAGGACTTACCTGAAATCCTGCCCAGCTTCTTAGTCAGCCTGTTAACTTCTTTGGAGAAAGAGTCATATGTCACCTGGAGAAAAGATTGATCCAGATTTATATCTTCTGAAATTATAAAGCAATGATAATGGCATGTGTGTGATATAGGATGGATATTGGTTTTATTTTCTGACTAGTCCTTCTTTGCCCAAGGTGTTCTTCTCTCTGTTTTGTTTTAAGTGTGCTGTCCATTTTGCCAATTCGTTTCCAAAGATACCACTGATAATTTAAAGGTTATTTAAGTGGATCTACAAAGAGGCAGTAGTAATAAATAAAGTCCTGACATGGACTATAAATGCAAAAGTGCTTTGTCCTGCCTATCTTCCACCTGTCTACTCAACACTTAGCAAATCAAGTTTTACTACAAGAATTTAAAGGAACACTTGACATCCTCTGTATATGTGTTAGTGAGGAGGTGAAGGCATATCATTCTTCTATTTTTGGATATTATAATGGAAGTTTTGGGCAACTTAAGATCAGGGAGTTCTCAAAGAAACCCGGGGGTCATTAGTTGGTGTCTGGCTCACACACGGATATCAGTACTTACTTTTTCGGGGTGTTGGGGGCAATCATGTTTCCTAAAATGACTGCAAATGGCAGGGGAGGAAGAGTTAGGGTTCTTTTCCTTTTCATTGTAGTGAAGTGAGTGAAGCAACAAGAAAGGGAAGTTGCTGAGAACGACAGCAGATGCCATGAGTAAGAGGCAGTTTCTGCCTTTCAGGGGAGCATTTCTATGGCATCAAGCAAGGAGATGGTAAAACAGAGAGCAGACCCAGAGCATGGACTGACTCAATCAAGAAGGTTTCTATGTTCAAATTAATCCTTCTCATTTCTCACTCTTGCCCCTCATAATCATGATTCTTTTGTACTATTCTCTGTGGTTCAGGTTTAAATTAGGAGGGTACTGTAAAACAGGCTGAGAGTCAAAAATAGAATAGGAGATATAACGAGGGTGAGAAAATATAGGAAGAGGGACATTAAGAGAAACATAAAGCAAGAGATAGAAATTAATAAGAGCTAATTGTGAATTCAGTAAGATTGCTGAATAAAAAAATGAGTGATTGTCCATCTGCCATTTTTTCCTGCATTCTGTTTGCAGGGAAATATGAA
Source organism: Sorex fumeus (assembly GCF_029834395.1). Lineage (NCBI taxonomy): Eukaryota > Metazoa > Chordata > Mammalia > Eulipotyphla > Soricidae > Sorex > Sorex fumeus. The sequence goes on along the minus strand of NW_026606060.1, from coordinate 2,453,282 downwards.
GATCAAAATTTCTTCCCCGAAAAACTTACGATAGAAGAAAGACTGAATGTCAAAATAACTTTTCTTTTTCCAAACCCAAAGTTTTTCTTCATTGGGGAGGAAGGAGTTACATTTGAAAAAGGTAGCTTGAAAGTCTTAATGTAGACAAGGTCACATGTAGAGAATGCACGCAAGTTGGCTGTCATAAGTCAGTGCTGAATCAGCATTCATCTCACATGGAAACGTGAGTCCTGTGTAGGTGCTTAGGAAAATAAAGAAATTGAAAATTGTTTTTATTCCTGGTCTGGTAATGAGCTCGTTATGCTGGCAACCAAGTCTGTTTCTCAGTCCTAATCCAGACATTTGCTTTAAGGCTTCTTTGAAATTTTACTCATTGACACCAAAAAGTGGCAAAATTGGGACCTTAAGAAGCTGATTATCATTCTGGACCACTTTGTATTTTTCCCAGCTGATATTCTATAGATTGAAAGTGGGAGATGCATGGAATACAGGGAAAACTATCCAGCTCCTCTGTGTAGACACACGTTTTAAGATCTCAAGGAAGGGCCAAGATGGCACTTCCAAGTATTTAAATTCTGAGACTGTGTATAGAAAATTCAGATTGGGTATTATAACTGACGTGTAGGAATTAAAAAATCTGGTAATAGTAATGTGTTTTTGAGTGCACAATGAACAAAACTTAACTCAAAATTTAACTCAAAGTCAACTGTATCCAAGTAGCAGAACTTTCCCAAGTTGCATTTCTTGAGAAAACTGAGTTTGCGAGTGGAAACAGATTGAGAAGTTTTGGTACAGAGTATGGAAGTACATACAATTTGATGCAATATTTTAAAGGATCCTAAAATACTCATCCTATTTATCAATTTGAGCTTCAAGTTGCACTGGGATTAGATAAGGTAAGAAAAATGAATTAAGTCTAATTAATGGCAAATGACAGAATTATAAAATACCTTGAATCCTTATTGTTCATTAATGATCAAAACAATTAGGTAGAAGGAAAGGTCTAACAAAGGCCAAATCTTACGATGTGAGGATTCCAAAAATGCTGGTGAAAGTGGACTAGTCTTTAAAAAAATTAAATAAAACCAAGGAACAAGCTAAGTGAGCCATAGGGATAAAATACTCAATATATGATACACTCCTGTACAGAATTGCCAAGAAACTAATCTATTGACAATTTCATAAGTTAGACAGAAGACATGCAAACAGATGAATAGCCAGATAAATATTGCATATAGTAATTATGCAGAAGCTATAAATATGGTGAGTTGATGTTTTGTGCCCTCAGGGAAGTGCAGTTAAAATTGGGATAGCAATTTTGATGAGAAAGGAATCAGAACTTAGGAAATCTTAAATAGTCCTGGAGACTAGGTCATCATAATAAAGCCTTATACTCAACTGAGGAGAATTTTCTTTTCCTGTGTCACTCCCAGGAGGTTTTTGAGTGAAGAGTCTTTGCCGCTTTGTGTGTAGCATCAGAATTCCTGGGGCTGTGATGTACATTTGTACCACAGTATTTAGCCACAGGGAATCTGGTCTGGTTGCTTTTTCCTTTGCGTGGATGTTTCACTGAAGTAATAATAAGATTAACTCCAAAACCCCCCAAATCTTGACCTCTGTCTTGGCTGCAACTTGTTCTCTAATGTTAAGGAAGCGTAAATTCTGAAGCTAGGTCCTTTAGTACAGGGAGAAAAAAAATCCTACGTGTACCTCAGAAAGTTATATCTCTGCGAGTGATTTATGTTTTGGGCTTTGCAAGCTCTGATAGAAATATGGTCTTAGATATGAGGATAAAGTGTAATATCCTAGTGTTCGATGGATATATCCCTAGTGCAAACTTGCCCCATTCTGAATTGCTGTAATTTTGCTTAACTGTTTTCTTCACTTTATTTTGAAAAATCTCTGTTTCTTGTTATTATATGACACTCAGAGGTCAACTATAATCCTAGGAAGTGGCTTTCCTCTATTTTAATAAAAGAAACAAGTAAAAGAGATGTGATTCCCATTGAAATGTTCTTTTATTTATTGTGGATTAGTCCAGAGGTTCTTGAGAGGGAAAGGAGGACCCGGGGGCTTTCTTGTACATTCTTCTGCTGTAATTCTTAACAGGAAGAGCTAGGGACATAATCTCTACTAAAAAAAATATTTCCTTATTCCTTAGGACCTGCTTTCCTTCGTTTGTCCGCTGGAGGACTACATCAGTGGTGCTCAGAGACTACATCTCTCTCTGTGCAGTGACCCCAGGCAGTGCCCATGGGACCATGCAATGTCTGGGAAGCATGAAAAGCATGAGTTCAGACCCACCGCAAGCTATCTCTCCAGTCCTTACTTGCAGATCTTAGTACAGACTTCAGAGCACGGTTTTCAAAGCCTTTGTACTATAACCTCCGCCATACCAAACGTTATTGTTGCTTTCTGCCTACTGATTAGTCGTGCATAGACCTGTAAGTAATGTACCATACCTTCATTTGTTCTTGCCTTTGTATGCCATTATTTTATTTTTGATACCTCCTCTGTCTTCTGCTAATCTACTCATTCTCAGATTCAGCCTAAACATTACCTCCATATTGTTCTCTTGAATAACTCCAGATATTGATGTGGTAAGATCAATCCTTTATTTGTTTCTTCTCTAATAAACAGACTTATTCAAGCTAAAATATGGTAAGAATGATTTATCATTCTAAATTCCGTAGTACCCAGCAGAGTACATGATACGTAATCGACATCAAGTAGGGAAGAATAAAGAAATAATGAACAGGTATTAGTGAAATATAAATGTTGGTTTAATAAAAAAAAGCTACTTAAAATTATATATCTTTTTGAGATTCTATTCATATTTTAAGTTACATGATTATATTATCCATATTAATTTTGTTACTGGAAAATTACCAAAAATTAAAATTAAAAAAACTTCACAAAGTATACCATCTTTTGTTAGTTTATAAAAGAATTTCAGATTCATACAATGTGGGTGATTATGTTGAGTGTCTCTAGAGGTTTAAAACAAAGGTTATTTCACTTATACTTCTGTGAGTCAGGAACTCAGGAAAGATTTGACATTACCATTGGCCCCTACTTTTGGAGATGGAGAGTCTTTCATTAGTTTACTATTCATTCATGTACTAATTATTCATTCATGTACTAATTAGTTTCATTAGTACAGGATAGTCTCTAAGCAGCCACCCTTCTAATCTTGTAACTAAGTTCCCAGAGGTAAGAATGAGATGCTGACATATCAGTTGGACCCATCCTGGCACTGGCACAAGCAACTTTCTTTATACTATGAGTCAAAACATATATATATAAATATATATATACATATATACATATATATATATTCCAAGCAGATTCTATAAGGTGGAAAAAGAGACACCGTCTTTTACTGAGTTATGACAAAATTTCACTAAAGAAATCGTGTAAGGTGGAACATGCTTTTGCAACCATCTTTGAGGAATACAATGTAGTGTAATTAATGTGCATTTGAATAATGAGACTCCAAGGAATCTTGTCATGGAATCAATTAAACCTCTAGAAATGTTCTATGTCTCCCACTGTGAAAAGCTTTAGTCTATTGTAATCTCTGCATTCTGTCTGTGAGAGAATTGCTGAGGAAGCAAAAAAACACCAACTGTGTTTTTCTTCTAAGTATTTTTTATCACATTTATCTTATTCTACATACTACAGATTCTCAAGTGAAAAGTTCCATCAATATTATAAGAAGTTACTATTGTAGAACTTATCTCTCCCATCAGAGGCTTTACATATATTCATCAGTAGTAGATCCTTAATGGGTTAGAGAACTATGAAGCGTCAGACTATATCTCTAGCCTTTGAGATTGAGAACAAATAGAGCAAGTTTTATAAGCTACAGAGGTGATCCTGAGTGGACCATAAAAGTCGTTGGAGTTTGTTTTGTTTTATTTGGGCCAAATCCAGTGATGTTCAGGAGTTACTCCTGGCTCTACACTCAGGAATCACTCCTAGCGGTATTTGGGGGACCATATGGGGTGCTGGGGATCAAACCCAGGTTGACTGCATTCAAGACAAAGCCCTTTATCTGCTGGTTTTTGGCTCTGGCCCTACAGACCCAAAAATATGGTTAGAGTCATATTTGGGGCCAGTATTTAAACATTTTTATAAAGGCAATTGAGTAGAACAAAGTTTTGGTTACACATAACTTCACACACATGCACATAAATATGTAGATCTGTGCTTTTGAGTGTGTATATAGGATTACAATGCAAACTCTAAGAACCAAAACAAAAATGTTTTGAAACCCAGTATATAGAGTATCCGTGTCTTCTCATGAAATCTCTCAATGCCATTTCTAAAGGCCAAACACAGAATTAGAGGGACCAGTGACTTGATTCAGCATGGCATTTTTGATGTTCTTATGAAAAATATTTTGTTTGGGGCCAGGAATGACAAATAGCTTGAAGTCCAATAGAAACATCATTTTCTAAGAGAAGAAATTGCTTTACAGACAGTGTACAGAAAAATAAAATATCTCACCTCAACAGCTTATGCCCTCTGTCACCTATAAAGAGTGTTCTAGAATTTTTTTCTTTCTATTTCTTTAAACTTCTATTTGGTTGACTAGATTTCCCAAGAGCTTCACTCTTAAGTTTCTCACCTTGATAGCATATACGACATGGTCCAGGTTGGATTCTAAAGAATTATGAAATAACTAGTCCCAGGCTTGGAAAGTATCTCTGTACCATCCGCAGCACAGGTGTGGAGGGTTTCACAAAGATAGTTTTTACTCTGATATTTTATATGCCACTAATTTCTTTCCATCTGATGAAATATTCCCCACTATTTTCTTGTCCTAAAAATTGCACTTTTTTTTCTAGTGCCATTTTTGACTTTACATTATAAGCACCTTTAGGATTATAATTTGTTAGGGACAGTAAATCAAGTTTATAATTTTTTAAACTTCTATTCCCTTAAAATTCAGAAGCAAATTATGTGCTGGTTATCAGATATACTTTTCATTTTACAGCTAGAGAATTGGGGCTCAGAGAGGCACTATTGCTTCTACTGCTTGCTCTATACCACACACCAATAATAATGAGCTATTTTTGCTGGGCCAAGACCCAAGTTTTGACTGTATCGCTCTGTCCTTGGCTGGAGGAAACTGGACCTGGACTAACTAGACTTATGCAATTTTCTTGATTTTATTTTAAGTTTCTTTCCTAAGGATGCCTTCAGGGCATCTCTTCATTTACTGACTCCAGCTCTCAAATTAGGAGATAGTTCCCATTTGTCCTATTTCTAGAAGTCAATGTCACTGCAAAAGAATTAGAAGTGATCTTAAGAAAGTACCTGATAATGGTCAAAGAGAGTCTGTACTCCTGTTTTCCATCTGTCTCAAACTGCCACTTACCTGTAGCTCTGATTGGACCTTAATTTGGGCATATGGCTACAAAGTTCCAAAGCACTGCCATCACACACACACACACACACACACACACACACACACACACACACACAAACACATGAAAAAGAAAATGTGGTCATTCTATCAGATTGTTGCTTGAGATATACATTTCTTAAAGGTAAGAAATAAGTAAAGATGTCTAGATTTTGGCTAGATATTTTTTGTGTTCTTTTTCTAAGCATCTTAGAAACCTGTGGGGTTTAGTATAAAATCACTGTAAATTAACAAAGGAGCTTCTACTGATTCTGTGCTATGCTGCAATTTTTATTCCATTAAGTGGTATAGTCATTAAATATAACAATGCGCATTATTGTACCAGCATCAATTTTCCTTTCTTGAAAATATTTGTGAAGCTCTCGTTTTTATGTGACCTTGAAAAATGTCTCATCTTTACCCTTTCTCATACTTCTCTCATGCTCTTCATAATACTGCATTGCTTCACATTATGTTCTTATCTGGGTAAAAATAGGAATATCTTTATGTTAGAGTAGGTACCTTAATTATAGGTATAATCACATGTATCAGACCTGAAAAATGTAAGTCTGTAAAAAATTACACAATTACTGTGATATCCAAATTACTGTCACCTATTTTGTTCAGGAAGTCTAGTCTAGTGGTCAACTGCCGCTCTGCAGATAGGAGCTGATCTTAAAAAAGCAGAAAAGTTGAAAACCGATGAGGATCACAGTGATTATAAAGGTAAAGGCCCTCCCGTTGATCGTCGATTTGCTCGAGCGGGCCCAGTAACGTCTCCATTGGAGACTTTGTTGTTACTGTGTTTGGCATATCGAATACTCTTGGTAGCTTGCCAGGCTCTCCGAACTGACAAATTTTCTTCTGCTTCAAAAAAAAATCACTATTAAGGCTCTGTCTTTGCTTAACCGCCCTTACGTGGAGAGCGCTCATATGATTCACCAACACCTAGAAGTTCTAAATCTTGCAGCTGTTCATATGTGTGTCATTCAAATTAAATTTGAGTACTTGATGTTGGGACTGCCAATTTCACTAGAATTGGGGAAAAAGAGAAAAGGTGCTTGCAAAGCACTTAGTACTGATCTTTGGCACCACACTTTAAACATTGTTTCATGTTTTCATTTGGTTTCACTTTTTTACTTAACTATGCCAAGTGTTTAACTTCCCTTCCACCCATCCTGTGACAAGGGGTGATTTATAAATTACATTGACTCTACAGTCAGAGACATACAACTAATGCTCTACTTTCTTGCCCCAGAATGATGCATTGGTGAAGTTGAGTTGGGAAGTGGTTTTCATCACTCCTGCTTGAGCTAAGTCCTGTCCTCTACCCAGAATTTCCATGGTGATCGTGCTCCGATGTATTAGTCACATCACTCAGTGTAACTGAATTGCAAATTCATTTCTCCCACACTGGCCCTTTGCTCTGGACATACTAATTAGGAGGAAATCAACTTGCCTTCCACAACTATTGTGAAGAACACCAATCTCTGTAACGTCCCAGATTTCCTTTTCATCAGCTGAGTTGGAATCCTGGGGTAAATTCCCAGATGCACGGACAGCACCTAGGATCAGTTTGTTGGTGGCTCTCATTTCTCATTGATAATCATTCACAGAAGCAATGCCAAATGGTTAAGAGGCATCGAATGTGAAAAGTAAGTGAATAAGTGAGGACAAAACTGTGGCTCCAAAACTAAAAGCTGTGATTAGAAATGATCAAATACCTAAAAGCCAGGATTTCTAAGTTACATTTTTAAGTTGTCAATGTTTTCTGTTTTCCTCGTGTTTCTTTTTCTCCCTCTATCTTTTTCTCTCTCTCTTTCTCTGTTCCATTTTTCTGTCTCACAAACACAGCTCGGTTTAAATAGCAAAATGTCATGTTATCACATGATGATGGTCAATCACACTTTTCTTATGTACAGAGAAAATTCTAAATTATCTTAACATTATTTCTTAACATCAGTTCCTAGCATCCATCGTGATTTTGGGTTAGATGTGAAACATTTATTTGTTATTTTTCATTCTTTTATATATCACTGTCACTGTCCTCAAATTGTTCAACAATTTGTTCGAGCGGGCCCAGTAACATTGTGAGACTTGTTGTTACTGTGTTTGTCATATCAAATACATCATGGGGAGCTTTCCAGGCTCTGCTGTGCAGACAGATACTCTCAGTATCTTGCCCGGCTCTCTGAGAGGGGTGGAGGAATCGAACTCGAGTCGACCAGGTCAGCCACGTGCAATGCAAGTGCCCTACTCCTTGGGCTATCTTACATATATTTTTGCTTTTGGGGTCACACCGGGCAATTTAAAGGGGTCACTCCTGGCTCTGCACTCAGGAATTACTCCTAACAGTGCTCAAGGGACCATATAGGATGGTGGGAATCAAACTCAGGTTGGTCGCGTGCTAGATAAACATCTTATCTGCCGTGCTATTGCTCTAGCCTCTATTTTTTATTTTTTGCGGGTGGGGGGACACCATTTGAGGTTAGGGCTGAATATGCATTCATATTGAACTCTGTGTTTAAGGATCACTCTTGGTGTTACTCAGGGGAATATATGCAGTGCTGGAAACTGAACCAAAGTTGGCAGTCCTACGACTATACCATTTCTCTTGCCCCACAGATGTGTAACCTATTGTGGTACTAATACGATTGAGAATTTGGGCGTATTTGAATTTCATGTATTTAGTCAAATTTTCCCATATATCCATCCATTTTCAACCTCTTCTTATTTTCTTCTTTTATTTTTTTTAAATGTCATCAGTAGTACTGCACAGTATTATGTTTTGTAAAAGATTCTAAAGCACATAGATGTCTTGAAAAATATTGCTGCCTTTGGAATTTTAATATTTAACATGTTAAATCTTATAGCATGTTAAATCATATGTGATGATGATAATGATAATAATAATAATAAAATTTTGGAGGGATAGCACAGCGGTAAGGGCGTTTGCCTTGCACGCAGCCAACATGGCCGACCCGAGTTCGATTCCTCCGCCCCTCTCAGAGAGCCCGGCAAGCTACCGAGAGTATTCGATATGCCAGACACAGTAACAACAAAGTCTCCAATGGAGACGTTACTGGGCCCGCTCAATCGACGATCAACGGAAGGGCCTTTACCTTTTTATCTTTTTACATCCTAAATGAGAGTAAGAAGGAACTATGCTGAAAGGGCATGACCGACCAGTGTATTCAGAAGGGGGAAAAAGTGTTAGCTCAAGAAATGTTCCACAGAAGTGGTAGGGCTGGAGTAACATTTTAACAAATATGTAGGCTTGGAATAAATGAAAATAAAAAACAAATAAAAAAGTAAAGGAATGCCTTGTAGGTGAAAACTGAAATATCTGCACAAGGTATTCTATTGAGAAAGATCTGTCAGTGGCTTCCTCAGAGAAGAGACTACGTCTTTTCCAATGAAGGTCCAGCAAAGGCTCTGGAATCTAGCAGCATAACCTACATGCTGAACACACACTGAGCACCACAGTGAGAGTCTCCACAAAGCCATAGGAGCTTCTATACTTTTTCTCTCTACCTGAGGCTGTATGCTTTCATGTGGAAAATTTAGAGAACAAAGGATTTTTGTTTTGCTTTGCACATTTTAAAATACACAATAGTTACTCTAGATAGAGGTTATGAGCCACCGAATTATTTTGGGAGAGACGGGGGATGAAGACAAAGGCAATTTCCCAGTTAGAGAGCCCAAAGAAGGAGCTATATCATTGCCCCATGTTCTCCAGCTCTCCATTCAGACAGCACATTTTGGCAGTCTGATTACTGGTAAGCATTTTAATGCATAGCATCCCAAAATTCTCTATTTAAGTGTTCCTTATGAACTTGGAATTTAAATTTATTTTATTGCAAAGGACCATAAATCAAGACAAAGTGATTTTTTTCTATTTGAGCCTAATAGCACAATAAGTCTATGAGGGGAAATGGTCCCAAACCCACATCTGTCCAGTTTTCTAAGTTTGGGGCAAAAAAAATAACTCCTCCATTTCATATAAGTTTATGGTAGGCACATAGAAAACAAAACAATGATCTTCTTTACCTCTGAGACTTTTTTATTCCTTGCGGTGAACTTGGTTCAATTTAGATAGAATTGTCTTTTATTCTTCCTGCTTGTAAATAGTAACATGTAATATGATTGGTTCAGCTGTCAATAGTTTTACATTTCCTCCCTAAGCATAAGTATACAAATGCCGAAAAATTCGAGACCTTATTGCTAATTATACAGATTTATTGGGTTATTTTTATTACACTCTTTACGGGGAAAAGGTAGAAAAAAATCCAATTTCTGATGCAGCTTTAATCTAGTGAATACTGTTGGAAACTAATAGAAATGCGGTCATAAATTCACAATGCACATAAGTCCTGAGTGGTGCTGGAGTGTGATGGGAGTAAAAGAGGGATTTGTTAATGTCACTTAGAAAACCAGCATCCACATTTTCTAGTAATGATGGATATACCATAACAGGAAGCTACACAAATATCAGGGACTTGCAGGACAAACACGATTTGTGTTTTAGCTCCGCAACAATGACTCAGCTTAACCTAAGTTCTTCAATTATGAAGCTTTAGAGCCAAGTGTCAGAGGAGTAATACCTGGGTCTGACAAGACTTGACTCAGTAGCAACTGTGTTTTCCAGCCTACAGTATTGTTAATGGGGTCCATGTTGGTAATTGTGATCCCAACAATAATTCATTCTGCTCACAAGATATTATCTGTGTTTGTATCTAAAGTGACTAGAACTTTGTTCAGGACAAAAGCAATTCTCATTGTATGCCTGTTGAGTTACATCATTTAATACTGTATAACGTTTGCTGCTTTGCCATCCTAAATCAGTTTCTACAGTGTTCCATGCCTTCTCACTCCTGGGCCTTAGCACAAGCTCTGCTTAGAACCCCGGAGTTTGCTCATAACTGCCTTCTCATTCGTCGGCACAGTTCTTGGATCTTGACATCTGGGAAGATTTTATTGAATTGCAACCTGGAAGAGGACTCCTCTCTCCTGTACTTATATAAATCCCAATGTGTTTACCCATGCTAGTACCTGCTTTTCTGTTTTAGTATTCTGATTTCAATCCCCGTCCCCACAAAGACGCACCCACACTGAATTATTAACTCCCTGGAGATAGGCTATTCAAGTATTTCTCTGAATCTGTTATCTCTCTAAGAAGCAGAATAGCAGATGTCAGAAATGTAATACATGTATTTGAATAAGTGGGTAAGGCTCATTAAATAAAGTATTCCCATATGATTTGGTAAATGAAAATAAAAGCATGGTAGAAAATAGATAAGGAAAAGAAGACTCAGAAGGTAGTACTTGATTTATATCACGATCACAATCACAATCATCCTGTTGTTCGTCGATTCCCTTGAGCAGGCCCCAGAAACGTCTCCTTCGTCCTAGCCCTGAGATTTTAAAAAGTGCCATAGTCAAGGCACTTTCAGGGTTAGGAGAATGAGACCCTTCATTGTTACTGGTATTTGGCATATCGGGTTACCACGGGGAGTTTGCCAGACTCTGCCGTGTGGGCAGGTAACATTCGGTAGCCTGTCAGATTGTCCAAAATAAGAATGAGATAATAAGATGCTTCCGGGAGCTGGATTTTATAGTCTGTGGGTCTTGGCCGTTGATGGGATTACACGGTGGCAAGGAGGCCACCGTGACCCCTGCCTACTGGAAGATGGAGAATCTGGGTGGAGGATGCTTAGCCCCGATCCGAGCAGGCTTGGAGATCTCAGCCCCGGGACTTCATGACTTTGTACCTCTAGCGGTACCTTCATGCATGTGGAGAGTGGTCTCAGCATGGTAGTGGCTGGTTCTGGAGGTGTACTGCTGCCGGAGCTCTGCTCGGGGAGGGGAGGGAAACTCAAACCGACCCCTCCAAGGGGCCCCAGTGAGGACAGCCTGGAGTGGGGGCACGCGACTCTGCACTGTTCTCTTCTGCTGTTCTTGATTTATATAATTTGTAAAAATCAGCCAAATTCCTGGGGTAAGTGAGAGGAGGACAGGACGAACATCCTGTATCACAGCCATTCCTAGAAACATTCACTTGAGAGGACAGAAATGGTCACTGTCAGGTCCATAACTTTAGATGCAATCCTGTGAGCATACAAGCAGATTTTTCTCTGTACAAAATATCCAAGGGCCAGATCCTTAAGACCAGATTCACAAGGGAAAATTAGCAGTCTTGAGGCCCCCACCCACTTGACCAGCTTTGGTCTGTGGTTGCACTAAATATGTCCAGATGGGTTGACTGTCACTTGTAGCAAAAGTGGCACGATGAACTTTATAGGTCAACAGCTTTTATAACTTTTAGGGCAAAAGTAATGCTACTTGCACAAGCTATATTGGCTTCTTTTCTTTTCCTTTTTTTCTCTTCTGAAGCAAAATAGTTTTATTGAAACACATTTTCTTAGAGAAATGTGAAGGTAGAGATTGAAAGGGAGGAATATGGGTTCAAGAGGGAACCTGGACATCTTGGAGTTAAAAAGTTAGAGAATGGCTTTTGGGGGAAGGTTAAACACAGAATCTCTAAAGTGTATGGGCCTAGAGTTCTCTGTATACAAAATTGTCACAAGGAAAGCCTTCGGCTTTTGATGGTCCTTTAATATTCTTATCACTTTGTGTTGTTTTTGGGTCACACCTGGAGATTCTCAGGGGTTAATCCTGACTCTGCACTCAGAAATCACTCCCAGCGGTGCTCAGGGGAGTATAAGGGATGCTAGGATTTACCCTGGAAGGGCAGCATGCAAGGCAAGCACCGTAACCGCTGTATTACTGTGCTACGTCTTAGTCCCTCTTCCCCTCTTGTCACTTCTTGAGGTCATCTTATGTATACCACACTAGGTGCTAGCTATTTGTCTGTCTAAGGCTTTGTGTTTGAGCTTTCTAAAATGTCTTCTCTTGAGTCTGAGAGCTACAAAGTGTCCAAAGACAGAAAACAGTACAAACTCCATATCCTTCCATATCTTTATTAAAAAGTTAAATACAATCAAGTGCTCTGAATGTTTTTTCAGTAAGTACTGTGACCAATCTAGAGGAGAAAGCTAAGTAGTCACTAAGTTATTGGGAGCTCAGTAACAGGGTTGTTTCACTCTTCAGATTCCAAAACCTCTCAACCCTCTGGGATTTTGGGGGTTCCTTCCTGGAAGCTCTCTCATCTATGCCTCTAGTCTTACCTTCAGATTCATCAAGTAATTTGAAATGTGTTTGAATAGCACTCTTACCTCTCTGCCTGTCATATTGTTAGTACATTTCAAGATTCCTGAAAGAAGCCATCTCATGTCTTAGGATATTTCTTAATCCATGCCAGCATTCTCAGCCCATTTAAACCTGCAGATCAGCAGGTCAGAATCCAGGTCCACAGATTGGCTGTTATAAACACTGTGCAGTGCAAGGGGTTTCTTACATTTCCATGCCTGAAGATCAGCACTAGTCAATGGACTGGCAGTAAAAACACTGATATACACAATCTTAGGGATGGCTACACTCAGGCATTGCTATAAGTGATATTGCTATCTCTTGAGGTCTGGATGTTTCTAGAGCTTTCTAGCTTTAATTGTAATTCTAAAATCTATGATTAGTTCAGAGTCAGAGAAGAATATATATATTATGAAGAAAAATGGTCAGAAGCAATGGTCAGGGCTGTCACAGCATTTAGATATCCGATCAAGGATTAGCAACGGATGGGGAGATTGGACAATACCCATTGAATAATGATGCAGAGCAAAAATCTTGGCTTTTTGTAAATGAAGTGGAGGCAGCTGCGTTTAATGCTACTGAAAGGTAGATTAAGACAATAAGATAAGAATGGTAATGGAATTTTGGGTCACATCCGGCAATGCTCAGGGGTTTCTCCTGGCTCTGCACTGAGAAATTACTCCTGACGGTGCTCAGGAGACCATATGAGATGCTGGGAATCGAATTCGGGTTAGCCACATGCAAGGCAAACACCCTACCTGCTGTGCTATTGCTCCAGCCCCAAGACTTTGGCAGCATTAATAGCACTGGTAACATCAAATCAAATCAGAGCTCAGGAATGGAATCCTGAAAACAACAGTGCTCTTGGGAAATACTCTCAGGATGGTGCCACTGACAGCAGCCAGAGGGGCGAGCAAAGAATGAGCCACGTTTTACCCTATTCGAACGTGATTTCTCACAAGCGGTTGATAAACCAAAGACAGATTCTGGGAGATTGTATTGAAATGCTCAGCAAATATCCCCAAAATATTGGGGAGGGGAGATTAAGCTGCTTAAGGAGATCAAGGAACCAAAACAAATATCAGTTGGAAAGAGGAAGCAGACAACAGAATGAAACAGGAGTTTAAGCAGGGATTAGAACCATAGCTAAATATTTCCTAAACACACAATGGCTATTGTTCATTAAGTAAAGAGGAGCTTAAAGTTGGATCAGAGAAGAAATGTTAATGAGTGACTGTGTGTACAGAAGGAAGTTTTGAGGCCACCGAGGAACAATTTGGGTTAAAGCAAGACACCAAAGAGATTTTGTCACAAGGCAAACCATAGATGAAAGGAATATACATAATCCCTTTAGCTAACCACGCCCCCACCTTTGCTCAGATTTGAAATGTTATATCAAAATAGAAGTTGTATGGTTTAACACATTTTGAAGCAGACTATGAGAATTCCAGTATCTTCTGATTTCAGTATAGCCTAAAGTGAAGTGTTTCTTTGGGCCTATAGCAATCCTCTGAGCTTGGAGTTATTGTGGAGACTATGAAGTTGTTATCTCATTGTCAGCTCTTTCTGTCTTTTCTGATATGTTAAGACAGCTTAGAGACTGTTTTTAAATCATCCTTTATTCAAACATAAAGTTAGGGTATGCGCTGTAATAAAATAAGCTCAAAGATCATGCTCTCTGGCATTCCATGTAATAGGTGCTTACGTGTAAATGTACTGACCCAGTGAATCATAAGGAAAACTTTCCTTTCTTTCTACAAAAACTCATCCAAAGGATGATAATTAACAAACTGACCAAACCCAGAGCAAAGTTTGTTTATAATAAGACATATATACAATGCAATGAAGCTTTAGGCCCGGCAGACGGGAGCCTGAAATAGCAATAACCAGAAAAAATGTGCTGCTAAGACTCCATCTTTAGCATCCTGCATTATGCCTTTGTTTTAAAAGACAGAAATCTAAGCAAGAAACTGGAACAATTTGCTCTGGATCGGTGACAAATCCCGTGGGCAGATACGTGGCTACGAAGTTGTTATCTCATTGTCAGCTCTTTCTGTCTTCCCTGATGTGTCAAGACAATTTAGAGACTGTTTTTAAATTGTCCTTTGTTCAAACATGAATTTAGGGTCTACTATGCGCTGTAATAAAATATGTTTAAAGGACATGCTCTCTGGCATTAAAGAAATGACAGTCTAGTGAAGGAAGCAGAAGCATATCAGAGACTTAAAATTGCTGCAACTGCAACAACCGTGAATAGTGCAACTGGAGGGTGTCTCTTGCACCTCTGTTCTACATACTTGCATTGGAGAATAGCGGATTGACCCCACCTCTAGTCGTGGGTTTTATCAACCCTGCTCACATCTGTGTATTCTCTGTGCATTTTAGCACTTTGTGTATGACTTCGGTAATTAAGAAAACTGCTGCTAAATGTGAAAACACTTTCAAGTACCTATCTGGACCTACTTAATCCATCAGAGAGTTTAGCAACACTTCACATCTAAGACTCTGACACTGCAGATAAAATTTCTGATGCTTTTTATCAAAATCACCTCGAAATTTTGTTGATCACATATCCAAAATTTTTGGTTCTGTTGATCTGGAATAAAGCCACAAAATATACATTTGTAACAAAATTTCCAGATGGTTCTAATTTTGCTAATCTCTGGGACCGTACATTGAGAACTAATGCTCAATGTAATTGAGACTGGGTTATAAGCCCAAGTCTGTCTGCTTAAAAAATAGTATCCTTGCTATTATACTACACTTTCTTTTGACATACAAGTTCTATTCTAAAAGTATATTGTATCAAATTTTTGCCTTGGCAATAACAAAAACTATAGTATGAATTTGTTAACCACAGATACCCCACACTGCCTTTCCAAATGGAGAAACCATACATCATACATACAAAGATACTTCACAGGAGGTACTCTGTTTTTCTCTCATAATAACCAAAGTTTTCCACATTCAGAGTCTGAGAATAGTACAGCAGAAAGGGCATTTGTCTTCCACGCAGCCAAGCCTAGTTTGATCCCTGGTATCTCATATGGTCCTCTGAGCCCACTGGGAATGATCACTGAGAGCAGAGCCAGGAGTAAGTCATGAGAACCAATGGGGTTCTCCCCATTGGGATCTCCCCCTACCCCAAGTTGGCTAAGGCATTATTTGGGCATTGTACTTTTCAAAACTCCAATTGAACAACTCATAATCATATTTAAAATCCTCCAGAAGAAACTGAGTGATTACAGAAACTTGTTGAACTCAAACTTCCTGGAGCATGGGGTGTTTATATTCTAGTCTGGTTACAACTTTTAACATCCAGTGAAGACTAATCCACATGCATTTTTTGAATGTATCCAACTAGGATGAGGATCCCTAAGTGTCATGTTTTATATTCTCTACCTTCCTCAGTCCATTGCAGAGCATCTACCAGGCTTTTATTCAATGATTTCTTATTAATCAATTACTTATGGCAAAGAAAATACAGTATTGGGGTAGAAATTTTATAGTGTTGAGCATAATTTTAACACTCATATTCAACAGAAATGTAATTCAAGAGTGGGAGTTTTCTGTTAAACATTTTACAAAGCAAACTTGAAGGGCCATATCATCTATCTGCTCAATTATGATTACCAGAGGTGAGAGAGACAAATTAGCGACTCCTCACACCAATAAGTTTATAATTATAAAACGTATCACCCTAAAAGCTACCTCTCCTTTCAAACAAGAGAGGGAAGAGTCTCAGCTAGCGGGAGTTATGCTGTGTCTTGGGAGTATTATTTCCTGCACAACCTTGCTCCTTAGTATCTGTTGATTAATAGGGGTAGACAATTTTCAGAATGCTATGGACTTAACGTACTAGGTGTGGAATCTTTTCATTGATGTTGCTTCTAAAATGAATGATTAAATCTAAAATTTTCTATTTGTATATTTCATACTAGATGGTTTATATTAATGCCAAATTATAAAATACACATATTCTCAACTCATTCTTGTATTCACAATAGAGAGCTTCTTAAAAGGTTTTGTAGATTGTACACTTACCATACATAAGAATAAACTATATCTACAAAACGGAGTATTCCCTGACTCTAGTCTCCTAATATGTAAAAGAAATAATGTGTAACATATTAAAAGTAAGTAAAGTAAAGGCCCTCCCGTTGATCGTCGATTTGCTCGAGCGGGCCCAGTAACGTCTCCATTGGAGACTTTGTTGTTACTGTGTCTGGCATATCGAATACTCTTGGTAGCTTGCTGGGCTCTCCGAGAGGGGCGGAGGAATCGAACTCGGGTCGACCATGTTGGCCGCTTGTAAGGCGAACGCCCTATGTGATAATAATCTAGGATTAATATCTGTCCTGGGGCTGGAGCGATAGCACAGCGGTAGGGCATTTGCCTTACATGCAGCCAACATGGCTGACCCGAGTTCGATTCCTCCGCCCCTCTCAGAGAGCCCGGCAAGCTACCGAGAGTATCTCGCCCGCATGGCAGAGCCTTGCAAGCTCCCCGTGATATATTCGATAAGCCAGACACAGTAACAACAAAGTCTCCAATGGAGACGTTACTGGGCCCGCTGGAGCAAATCGATGATCAATGGGAGGGCCTTTACTTTATTTACTTTAATATCTGTCGAAATAGAGGCAATTTTTGAACCTATCCAAATTCTACATGTTTCATAAAAATTTTATTACCAGCACTTATCTTGGTTAACTTTTCTCAGTGTCATGATCAACTCTATCTTTTAGGATATCTTCATCCAGCTTCCATCTATTTTTGTTAACATTTTTTTTATAGAACTGTATGCATATTAATTGAATCACTGTGAGTTACAGTTACAAAGCTTTAAGCTTTCATTATTGAGTTTCAGTCATACAATGTTCCAACACCCATACCTCTACCAGTGCACATTTCCCCGCACCAATATCCCCAATATCCTTTCTGCTACCCCCTGACCACAGCCTCAATGGCAGGCACTTCTCTCTCTCTCTCTCTCTCTCTCTCTCTCTCTCTCTCTCTCTCTCTCTCCCTTCTCTCCTTTAAGGTTATTGGTTTGAAATACAGATACTGAGAGGCTATCATATTTGGCATGTTTGGTCCTTTGTCCATTTTCAGTACACATCTCCCATCCGGAGTGCTCCCTTCAACTGGTTAAATAAACTATGGAACTCTATACAATGGAATAACATACAGCTGTTAGAAAAAAATGAAGTCATAAAATTAACCTCTAAATGGATGGATGTGGAGACTATCATGCTAAGTGAAATAAGTCAGAAGGAGAAGAACAGACATAGAACGACTGTACTCATTTGTGGGAAAAAAGTAGCATGAGACTAACACCCAAGGGCAGTAGAAATGATGGTTAGGACAAACGTTCCATGGCTGCCTCAAGAGCTGAAGAAGAGGAGAGATGGGACTGAGAAGGGACCATTATGACAATCCTGGTTGTAAAGTTTCCAGCATCCACCTTGACTAACAACCCTCACCGACAGAGTAAGAACACACTATGACTGACTATATTCATGACTATGCCCGACTAATGCAACTTGTTTATACATCTACCTCGGATTGAGTCCTGAAGAAGAAAAATATGTTTCTAATTTATGTGTCTAGTGACACCAGAATTATTCGCTTGCCTGATTCATAATTCATGCCCACTGAATGTCCATTGAAATGAAGTTGTTTATTTCAGACTTACCTATCACTTAATCTCCTAAAACATGGATTATATTCCATAGGGGCAATTTGTACTTCCACAGCCCACCAAAGGAGGCAAATATTTGGTTTCAGGAAGGTGAAAGATTTCCACCACTAAAATACACTGTGGTTTTCTAAATGGTCGTAGTTCATTAGTAGATATACAATATAATTTTGGTATTAAAATTTCACAGAGGGACGTAAAAATTAAAAAGTGCCTAAATGACACTCTGGGGAGTGCTAATTAAAAAATTAAATAGAAAGACATTGTTCTAAAAGGCATTTATGGACAAATTGTTAGAAAATCTTTATTGTAGAAATAACTCAAAGTAAAGCACTAAATCCAAATTGCAGTAAATCAACAAAATACAGACTGTTTATCTTCCCACTAAACTTCTACTTTACTCACTCACACATTGCTAATGTTCACAGAAATTTGGCTTTATTGTTATTTTTCTTCCCTAATTTCCAATTTCCAGTACAGTCAAAGGACATCTCTCCTGTTTAGTTTCTCTCTTAAGCAAACTTTACATTCCTACAGAGTCTTGCAGTCATCACATTTGTTACAGAAGGAGAAGTTTTATCGATCATTGAACAAAAGAATTCCTATGGAACAGCATCCACAGCACGGAATGGATTGTGCTTACTCAACTATGCCTGCCTGGATCAAGACTGTTAGCTGGCTGGTGTCTGTGATCTTCACCTTGAGTGACATTTGAGTGAAATTTCCTTTCTTTCTTTCAATCAGCATCCTCTGATCACTGCTTCCCAATGATCATGGCTATTCCATAGTCCCACGGCCCTACTCCAGAGGGTCTCTAGCTGGTCAGAGAAATAGATTATTCTGAAGGCAATACAAACCCGTATGAATCATACAGAGCCACTGCTTTGGGTCTCTTCAGAGAATGTCAGGAAATTAGAGCTATTTCCTTTCTATTTTTTATCCAGTCATTCATATTCCTGCCAGGACCTACTCATATCTTCTTGCTTTTCTCCCTTGAGTGAGCTCTTTCATCTCCTCCTTCTTTCCATTCCATTTTTTTCTTATTCTATATACCTTGATCTATTTATTTCCTCCATTCCCATTCAGTGTGTGTTTTCCTTTGGGCAATTGTTTTGAATTATTTAATAGTTGTTCCATTCCCCCTCCCCACACCCCATTTATTCCAATGCCTTTCTTTCATCCCCTTACTGATTTGTCTAGCTTCCCTTCTGCTCTCATATACAACCCATCTAACAGCATTATTCTTTTTAAATCATAAATCACAGTGGGAAAGATTCTGTGGACACTGGGTAGAAGAGATGCAGCCTTGGAGGGTGAGGAGAGGAGGAGCATGCGTCAGTGACAAGCTTTCAGAAAGGAACAGATTTGGTCATTTTTCAGCAACCATGGCAGCAAACATGTAATTAATAATAAAGATACATCCTTCCATCAGTTTTTATTAAACTGTTCAGAAGCTGGGCTCACTTCAATGTTCAAACTACTCCACTGAGCTTTGTGCCTGGCAGCTTGGGTCAAGCAAGGTAAAAGGAAAGTAATGTTGTTGTTAATAAAAATGTTACTCCTATGTTACAATGTTTTTGTG
This sequence comes from Sorex fumeus, assembly GCF_029834395.1. NCBI lineage: Eukaryota > Metazoa > Chordata > Mammalia > Eulipotyphla > Soricidae > Sorex > Sorex fumeus. The sequence goes on along the minus strand of NW_026606060.1, from coordinate 2,433,380 downwards.
ATGGTCAGCAGCTAGTAAAATAGCTTTCAGAATCAGGAAATCCTTTTTATACAGGGGTCCACAGAAAGACACAGACTTACAAACATCTGGGAAATGTGCATCCACATTGGGAAATGCTGTTATATAGGTTAGTCCTTTGGTGACCTTTTATACCTGCCTTTTGTTGTTCTTCCAGGAACCTAACCATAGAAATTACCCACTTTCTTCTGTGACTCTGTCTCTCCGATCTGGTATAGAAGACTGAAGATTAAACTTTAGGTCTACACAAAAAGACTCCTGCCACAATGCCGCAATGAAATGTGCCAAGTAAAAGCGCCAGGTCAATAAAACTGTAAGCAATTTAGTCTCAAGGCAATGCAGAAGACACAATTGGAATAATAATATTTCGTAAGTTTTTGCCATTATTTTACACTTCTTATAGTAAATTTGTAACCATTAACGTCTGGTTCAAATCTGCTTACTGAAGAGTTAGTCAATTTGGAGACATAGTGATGGGTTAAAAGATATTTTTATTGACAATAAATCAGCAGGTTAGAAAATAGTGAAACCCTGTCCTCAAAGTAACTCGGTTGTCCATACAGTCATATGAAAAAAATATATGAAAGGAGCAGGAATCCTTTTTAAAATATTTTGTTTGTTTACGACCTACTAGAGCAATAGCACAGTGGAAGCTGGAGCGATAGCACAGCGGATAGGGTGTTTGCCTTGCATGCAGTCAACTGGGGTTCGAATCCTCCATCCCTCTAGAGAGCCCCGCAAGCTACGAGAGTATCCCACCTGCATGGCAGAGCCTGGCAAGCTCCCCGTGGTGTAATTGATGTGCCAAAAAAAGTAACAAGTTTCACAATGAAGATGTTACTGGTGCCCACTTGAGCAAATCAATGAACACTAGGAAGACCGTGCTATTCGTGCTACAGTGCAGTTTATGACCCACAAATGGCTGTACACTGAGCTTACTCCTTGCTCTGTGATAAGGAATCATTCCTGGGGGTGCTCACATCACCGTATGTGATGCAGGGGTCAGAAATGGGTTTGTTTGTTGCATGCAAGAAAAGTGCCTCACCCTCTGTATTATTTCTCTGACCAGACTGGAGAAGCACAATTTTCCAAAAGGTGAGTAGTGATCAAACCATCTGAGAATGATCAGTAAATTCACCTCTTGATTGGCCTTCTGATATACTAAACAAAGCCTTCAAAAAATGGTTATTCCTGTCCTTATCTTAAGCATTAGGGACTGAAGGGAAAGAGGGAAGGTTGAAGACAGCTGGTGCTGGCCAGAAGAGTTTTATGGGCTTTAATTAGAATCCAGGTCTAATCATTGGGGGCTGGTTTTGACAGGAACGAAAGGGAAACAGTCAGGGGAAGATTAGGGATACGGCCCTAAATAAAGGGAATCACTTAGTATGTCACAAAGGTGGCCAAGGTGGTGCCTGACCATCTAAGTGACCCAGATCCTGTTGGATTTGGACATTAGAAAAGAAACATCTCAGGTCCTCTGATATCTTCATGGCTTTATTGGAACATATTAAATACATGGAAACCCAAATACCTTCTTTCTGAGGGTGTTAAAGTGGGAACGCTTCTGCCTTTCTACGAAATCCAGCTTTAGGAGACCCCTCCCAACAACTCAGACTTCCCTACCTTCATTTCCCTTTCCTTAAAACAAACTCTTTTCAGAATTCACCCATGGAATCAACCTCTAGTTCTTTACTTTCAATCTTCTTGATAGGACAGTTTCACTCCGTCCTTGAGTTCCCCAAATGGAAGGTGGCTTTGTAATAAGCAATCTCCCTTATTTTGCTTATGAACTTTTATAAAACTTATAAAACAGAATTTTCCCCATTCTGGATAAATCTTTCTATTTCTCAAAACAATTTCTTGGAGTCCCCTTTTTGTTTATGACTAAACTGGCAAATAACTTAATAAAATCAAGTCAATCCTTTCAATCAACTCAGCTACATTTGTGTTTTTTTTTAACAGAAGAGTTTGTCCTTGAAAAAGTTGCCTCTGGGGACATCAATCCTCTACTTTTCATTGGAAAAAAAACTCTGGAAATGCCATATTGTTTCCTTGGTTTATTTGATGATTAAATAGATATACTACAAAGTGTCTTTGATATAGCATCCAATATAAAGCTATTACTGAAGGGATTGGAGCTCAAAACCTGGCTGCACAGGGTCAAGCAGAGAGACAGTAAAAGAATTTACTAGGATAGCAATTCAAAGTTTCTGGGCAAAGGTGATTACATTGTCAGTGGATGAGGGTACCAAGAGACATTTAGCATATTGGAATTAAGTTAGGCATCTTTAGAAGGGATCTGATGATGGCAACATAGGAAGATCCCATCATTGATGACATCGACAAGGAATATGATTGTCTGGTTCAGCACCTCCGGGATAGTGTGAGGAACAAAAAGATACCTGTCTTCAGAAAATCTCAAGCTCATTCACGAAAGTGGCTTGGCACAAGCCTCAAGGAACCGCAGGCAAACACCCGTGCTTGCAAAGCAGTGGAATGTTAAGGAATGGGAGTGAAGATAGACCACCTCTGCTTTGCTGATGACATCGTTCTCATAACACCAAACATTAGCCAAGTGGCACAAATGCTGGCCGACTTCAACCGTGAGTGTGGAAAGGTCAGACTGCAGCTGAATCTCATGTAGACAATGTTTATGAAAAACTGACTAGTTCCTGACATTTTGTTTGCTCTCAATGGAATGAACATTTCCGTATGCAGCAGTTATGTGTACCTAAGTCGAGAACTCAACATGACAAACGACCTGGCACCTGAGCTGCACAGGAGGAAGAGAGCCATGTGGAACGTCTTCAAGAGAGTCAAAGAAATAGCTAAGAGGACGAATAACCTCCGGCTCCAGGAACATCTCTGTGACTCCACCATTCTCTGTGCACTAACATATGTCTCAGAGACCTGGGCCGTACAAAAACAGGATGAGAACGCTATTTTGATCACTCAAAAAGGAATCGAAAGAGCTATTCTTGGAGTATCACACTTTACTCAAGAGAGAGAAGGAATTTGGAATTCCAACCTCCATCAATGATCAAGAATCAGGGACGCTGTCTTGTTTGAAAAGGGTGGAAAATCAGATGGGCTGGACACATAATGCAATTTGAAGATGATTGCTGGACTAGAGCTATTACCAACTGGATTCCACGTGACGTCAAAAGAATGCGTGGCCGCCAACCTACCAGATGGTCAGACTTCTTCGTCAAGACCCTGAACAAATGTTTTGAGGGTTTGAGGTTCTTCCTGTTCCTGCAGCGAGCAGACGCTATTGGGCTACACTAGTACGCAACAGGGATGAATGGAATCCTTACAGTCACCCACTCAAGCAAATTGATGAGTAATGGGATATCAAGTGATCAAGTGATCTTTAGAAGTGGGTTATGCTAGCCTGTTTCACTTACCTAATATATATTAGTTATTTGAAGTACTAGTTGCTGTGCAGAGGGAAAATATAAGAAAAGACAAGAGCTGCTTTTCAAAATAGAAAAAAATGGACAACTCTACCTTCTTTGACCAGCATGTTAATTTTTTCATTTTTAGATTTCCTATGACCCGGATTTCCATCTGTGCTTCTGTGTTGTAAAAATGGAAATTTGGTCATTTCAGGCCACATTTTCTTTTGTCTTTAGAATTTTTACTTTTGCTGGGGGGTGAGAGAGAGAGAGAGAGAGAGAGAGAGAGAGAGAGAGAGAAACTCAAGATAGAGTCAATGTTGGGACCTACCAATACTTGATACTCTGGGATCTGTTTCTTCATAAGGGTCTGATGAGTCTTATGAGTCTTTTCTCAAAATGTTCTTCCTCCCTCCCTCCCTCCCTTCCTTCCTTCCTTCCTTCCTTCCTTCCTTCCTTCCTTCCTTCCTTCCTTCCTTCCCTCCTTCCTTCCTTCCGTTTATGTATTTTTGGAGGCAGTGGTGGTTTATCCTTTCTTTTTCTTCCTTTCATCTCTACCCCTCCTCTCTTTTGACCTCACCAGGTGATGCTCAGAGGTTACTCCAGTCTTTCCTCCAGCCCTGTCCCACCCCCCAAATTGTTTGTTCATTTTTTTGGACATTCTTCAGGTGCTCAGGCATTATTTCTGGCTCTGCACTTGGGAATCACTTGTGGCAGGTTCAAAGGACCATTAGCAATGCTAGAAAGGGATCCCAGGCCAGCTTCGTGCCAAGCAAGTGCCCCCTACTTCCTACTGTACTCTCTCTCAGGGCCCCAGAAGGCATCTATCAATACTATCATTTTGGTATGAAAAGCTTGGAAAGTTGAGGCTCTAAGGACTTTGTGAAACTTATCTCCATCACTCAAAGAATGCAAAGAATTTTATGTTAAAATTAAGGATGGCCTGTGGGCTAGGAGGCTGTGTACTAGTCTCCTTTGCCCTTGGGAACAGAAGCCATCACTACTCCCTGTTATTATAGCCTGGGAAAAGTTGTGGGATATAATCCAACAGCATATGCATCAGTGAACATGTGAGCACTTAGCATCAGGGCAACCATCTTGTCCTCAGTCCACCTGTTGCCTTTCCAGTTCTTGCCTTAGAGCAGACCCCAGAAAGGGCCGCTTACAGACCTGCCCTGTGGTGACCGGTGACTTGGCACTTTCTAAGAACTATAACTTAAACTCTAACACTTAAATAATTTTTAAGACCCCTGAAGGGATTTCCAGAGACAATGGATGCCAGAAATAGTCACTTATTGATTAAGACCAGAGACAAAGATTTTCTAAATTGCTGACTGCATTGCCATCTGATGTCAGTGGGCCTCATGACTGATTTATGTGAAGTGGGATGGAGAAAGACGGTCACATTCTCCCCAACCACCCTTGCCACCTGGAACCCAGGGTTACTGGGTTCTTGTCTCACCTCACAGAAAGGAATTTCAGGAGTAGACAAGCAGTGAAATAAATAAATTTTATTTGGAGGGTTTTTTAAGGTGTGGAGTGGGAGAGAGTGAGAGAGTAACATAAGAGAGAACATGGGATTCACCAAGAGCAGAGATAGTCGCTATACACATACCAGCATTAGACACAAAAGCATGAAAGTACACATCCCAAGAGGGGAGACGAGGGCGACACATGTGCTTGGGCACCACCTGTGCTTGGCCATGTGGGCTCAGGCAGCATATGCAAGCCCTTCATTCGTTCAAGCTGGCCTTTATAGGGTTTCTCCAACCTGCACCGTAGGTGGGCCCATTGCTAAGGAGGTTATGGGGGGGTAGGTGATGGTCTTCTTTGAAATTCCTTTCCAGGTCTTTTGTTTCTGCAGGAGCTTCCCTGGGTCTGTTGCTATAGATAGGTGAGGGTCTTATCAGGCCTTAGTTCCTGTTTTTCCTATTTTCTGCTGGGTAGGCTTTTGCCATTGCCTTGGGAGGGGACCTTCCCTGTCTACCTGCCTACATCATATCCCCACCTAGAGATTTCACCACCTTAAATCTTTAAGGGGAATATGGTTGGTGGTTCATTTTCTGAAGCTGCTTCCCACTATTCTTACTGAACTGGAATGATGACCTAATCTGCTTTTGTGCATCCACTACTTAACCCTCTGACTTCCTGATAGGAGGATGTGCAAAACCCTTTAAAAGACTGGGAAAAACTGTGGGGGAGCCACTGGATTTGGGTCTGGGACCCAGTGCAGTCATTGGCTAATAAGCACATCAAAACTTCTCTGCTTCGCTGTGTCTTTTGATTCTCACCCCCACTTCTCCACCCCCCCCCCCCCGAAAAAAAGTTCCCTATCTGAGAAATTCATCTTTTTGCTCTCAAAGGACCGATGAAGACATGTTCTCCTTGTCATGTGGAATTTCTTTCTCCCTGATGCTTACATAACTTTTCACAGGATCTAGAGCTCTGGATCACCCCAATCTATTTTAGAAATTGAAGCATGTAAATTCTCCATGTTATTAAATGGATTTTTCTTCCCTAACCCATATGATGCTATTCGATGACTCCTCTAGACTAGGAAGAACCTACAAGAGTGAAGGATGAGTCTCATTTCACATCCTGACAATACCTAAAGTAACAGAAATTTTAGCCTTTCCAAAAGCAGAATTCTAAACTAATAAATCTGGCCAGCACCAGTGAGATAATCTGTGTAGGATCCCTTGTCCTCGCCTAAGGGAAGGTGGCTTTGTTTGGTGTAATCTTTCTTCTCTTTTGCTAATAATCGTGCCTTAGCCTCTTTTTGCATATAAAAAAATCTTCCATCTTTATGCAGGCTCTTGCAGATACTTTCTAATGGAATACTGCCCAATTTATGAATCATTTATTAAATCCATTTGGATTTAAATTTATTTTGTATAAATTTAAATTTATTTTGATGAATTTTATTTGTTAATAGTATAGTAAGCTCTACCCTTAAAGGTTTCCTGGTAAATGTCCAACAATTTCCTTTGGCATGTGCGCTCATGCACACACACACACACACACACACACACACACATACACACACGTTTATTATAATTTTACTGACAAACAGATGGGGCTGTTTACGTTTGCCATGGGTGCAGGCAGCCCATGCGAGCGTGGTTTGATTCCTCCGCCCCTCTCGGAGAGCCCGGCAAGCTACGGAGAGTATCTCGCCCTCACCACAAAGCCTGCCAAGCTACCCGAGACATATTCCATATGGCAAACACAGTAACAACAAGTCTCAAAATGGAGATGTTACTGGGCCCGCATGAGAAAAAAATCGATGAACAATGGGAGGACAGTGACAAACAGAATATATGCACATAACTCATAAAAAAGGACTAAGCAATCTGCTCTATTACAAATTCCATTACACAAACTGAATCACGCCCCCCACCCCATTTAGGGGGCCACACCTAGCAGTGTTCAGGACTTATTCCTGGCTGTGCACTCAGGAATTACTCCTGGTGGTGCCTGAGAGACCATACAGGGTGTCACAGATCAAACCCAGGTCAGTTGTGTGCAAGGCAAATTCCCTATACACTATACCATCAGTCCAGTTTAAATAAATTGACTCTCGTAGAATACTTTAAAAATGTTATGGAATTCTTTATCTGTAAACAATCTAGGATTGCAATGAACAAAAAAGGATGGTTCCAACATGAATATTGACTTAAATTTTCTTTGCATCTAAAAGAAAGATGAAAGCACAACAATGAATTTATAAGTCATAAGTATTCATTTATCCAGAACATAAAAACTTTCTTTGTGGAATCAGATATTATTTCATGAAAATTGGAAGAATGTTTTTAAATAAAGTAACATACAGTGATACACCTATATTTGCTGAATATTTTACAATTTTTCTAGCACTTTAAAAAATCTAGAGATGCATGTTGAAAGTAGACTATGGACTGAACATGTTTGCCACTCAATGCCTCTTTTGCAGACCACAACACCCAAAAGGAGAGAGAGAACACAAGGAATTGCCCTGCCACAGAGGCAGGGTGGGATGGGGAGGATGGGGGTGGGAGGGATATTATCCATGGTAGTGGAAAATGGGCACTGGTGGAGGGATGGGTATTTGATCATTGTATAATCGAAACCCAAGCACAAAAAATTGTAAATCTGCAACTGTACCTTATGGTGTTTCACTAATAAAAAATCTAGACAATCAAAAAGACAAACCTTATGCTTAGTGCAAAATGGTCCCAGTACATATACAACAAAATATAGTGTATGCTTTTTCAAACTTTAGATTTAAGAAAAACTATTTTGGATCAGTCATTCATCTTGGAGGATTATCTAAATGTGTTCAGCACTGTGCTTTACCTTCTGGAAAGTTCAGAAGAAAATTAAATCAATGTTAGTTTTTTGAAATTTGGTCTTGTTATACTCTCTCTCCATATTTGGCTTGGGGCCACTGCCAGCTGTGCTCAGTCCTTACTCCTAGTTCTTTGCTCAAGGGTCACTCCTGGTGAATTTAGGGGACCATATGAGGTGCCAGGAATTGAATCTGAGGCAGCCACGTGCAAGGCAAATGCTCTACCTACTGTACTATAGCTCCAGTTCACAATTTTCATTCTATATGTTATTTAAAGAAATAGATATTGCAGTCCAAAGATGCCAGACTTGAATTTCAGAAAATAGAGAACTTTCCCTAAGTGTGTCCCTTAAGGTGAATGTTGTGACCTGGTTATTTGGGATGATTCCAGAATGAAGTTTAAAGAATTAGCTACAGGCAGCTTTTGTGTTTTCTGAGGCTGCTGGAATGTATAAATCATTCTCTTTGGTGAGAAGCTAGCAGAGTCCTTTCTCAGACTTTCCCCACATTCTTGAACTGATAATTATGTTCTGCTTCAAAATCCCCAGCCTGCATTAGTACTATTTTAATATGGTTGTAGCATACCTCTCAGTTCTACTTGCATTATATCATCTCAGCATATTCCAATAACATTTTTGGCTCATGTTTTTGCTACTTGGCATTGGTACTAAAGTAAATGCTGTATTTTTTATTGACTTATAACTGGTTTACAATGTTATAGAATTCAAAGACTTAACTTCCTACCTTTATATGTGTGTAATTATCACCAAAAATAAAATGTTATAAAATACGTAAAATAAAACGTTACATATATTAAAGTAGCATCTAATTTCTTAATATCTAATAGTTTATTATTTATAAATCATAGCAAATTAAAAATAAAATAAATGCAATATTTAAGAGTCATGTTATTAAGCACTAGGTAGATTATCAGAGCTCTGGTCTCCATTTCAAAGGACATACTGGCAAGGATCAAGCTTATGAAACAAATTCCATGTATAGAGATATAATTAACTCAGCAGCATTAGAATTTTGCTTACGGACTGTTTAGTATTCCCAATTAAGGTCTTCAGGAAATTATAATATATATCTCTATATAATAATTATTAAAATAGATATATAATATCTACCATCTATTATATAATATCTATTATATAATATCTATTATAAAATATCTATTATATAGATATATAATATCTATTATAATGATTATTATATCTTCTTCAAGAAATGTCAAGAAGACATTGCAATGGTCCATTCTAAGAATGTGTCTAAAATCCAACATTATATATGAGAAACATCCAAGTTTTAAGGCATCCTTTCTCTGCCTATGTTTTACAAAGACACGAGTATTACTCTTTCTGTAGCTTGTGAGTTACAGGCCAAAATGCAGGGTTTTTCAAAGCAATCCTACAGGCACGGAAAATAAAAATGCTGTCTACCAACCACATCTTGCTGAGGTTAGAGTTAATTCTCATTTCTAAAAATAGAACTATGCACATCAGTTGCCAATTGCACAGGTGAGGCTCTCCACGGCACATTTAAATTATGTCAAGATTAGTCCCCAGGCTCAAGTATCTGTATATTTTCTCTTAGACCACTCTTTGAAATGATGCAATTGGGCATTGTGACTGTTGTTCCTAAATTGGTTGTCCTACTGGGACATGCTTGAAAGTACATTTCCTAACTGGACTATTCCATTACTTCCCTGGAATCCACTGAGCCGATCTGTGTGTACTCCTTGGAGAATATTGGGATTTTTCAACAGAAACTGTTTTTCCCCTTCTTGTTTCAATATATTATTATAGAAACATATTATTGCAGTATTATTCCAAACCAAGACTCCATGGCTCTATGTCTAACTGCTTGTTGGTCCCCTTCTATCTTTTTTTTTCTCTTTTCCCTCCCTTCACCTTATGCAGAGGCAGATATTATCCCTCCTTTTAATGTCTAATGTTGAAGGAGAAGCCCAGAATCTCAAAGGCAGTGCCATGATTTTAAAGAGCTTTAATATTTGTGTTAGTTGCAGAGCATAACAAGGACTGGTTGGCTCACACAGGTTGAGAAAATTAGGACTACCTAATGTGTGCTTAGTTATTTCCCAGAGAAATAGAAATGCTACCTATTTCCCAGAGAAATAGAAATGTTTGGGAAAAAAAAACATGTGTCTCAGAACATGCTAAGATTTTTTTAAATTCAGGTATTCAATTACAAAATGAAATTAGTGCCACACATGCATCTATTCTAAAATGTTTCATTTAGGGTATCTTGTATCTTTTATTTGCTTTTCCTCCTTTCCTTCCCTTTCCTCTGGTCCTCCCTTCTTCCATTTTTTCTTCCTTCCGTCATTCCATGCCCTATTGGTGATTGAGTAATCTCTGGGCAGGATGGAAATGTTTGTCAGAAATCAATATGCTAAAAGTTGTCTCCGGGGTGGGGTTCATAGGTAGGAATGAATATGCTAAGGTTTAATATTTGAATATTAATGCCAAGATTTCACCTTTCTCCCTAAATGTTTTTTCTCTGATTTATCACATATATTTTCTGTAGAAATATAGAAAGAAGGCATAAATCACATCATGCCATTTTAACACTGGAGAAGAACTGTTCCTCAGAACAGTTCTAGTTGAATTATGTCAATAAGTTCTTAATTGTTAGTCTCCTGATTTACTCTTTCATGTTCCACAATATATGTACAAGTTCCACACTGAGCAATTATAAGCAAAAAGCATATCACAACATGTATACTTAGAATAAAACACAAAATAAAACATCTTATCTAAATTACAGAAAAGAACATTGAGCGACCCTCGTTTACATATCCCACCTCATTTTCTCTCTTTCTTCATCAGCTCTCATGCTCCAGCAATGCTTGCTGTATTTCTAAAAACTATGTGGGTGGACTCTTATAGTAGGATCCTTGCATGTCTGGTATCATATCTACAGTGCTTATAACAGGAGAAACTAATTAGATATTTGACAAATTAATCAATACATGCAGAATATGCAAATACACTAAAGAAGAGAAAAATCTCTCATTAACATGTCACAAAACCCACTCCCCTCCTTACTATGTTTAGAATCCATCAACATGATAACTTTGAGTTTTATATCCTTTTGCCCTCATTTCCATTCATATGTTATTCTTTGATAGAATATCAGTGCTGGAAAATCCAACTACCTACACTTAGCCAGCTGAACAAACGTATAAGAAAACACATCATGACAACCAGTTCTCATTGTTACTTGATCATAATGACCCTACCAGATGGTGATGGTCAGGGTTGGGTGCATGTCCACTCCAGAGAATATTCTGAGGTCACTAAGACCACATATAAGGTCATGGTCTCCAATTCTACTGTGAGTCCATGACAGCAAACTGTAAATGAAACATTGCTACAGCTTTATAATTATGTGACAAAATTGAAGTTGCTCTCAGACTCATAGTGTTAACATTTTAATATCTCTGAAATTAGAATGGAATTTAAAGTCCATGTTTATTCCCATCATAAAGATGGCAGCTGTGATATTAAAACGTGCTCATCTTAGTCATATTAAGACAACTGCTCTACTTTTCAATCACAGAAACCTTCAGGGATCATGTGGAGAAAGACATGAGTGCTAGATTCAGATAGAAAATCAGCTAATATGTTTTAGTAGAAAGACAACTGTCATCAAATTTGCAAGCCTGTTTCACATTCTCTTTTGTTATTCCTACTTATTTTTTTTTATCATTTTTGTTCCTGCAATTAGGGAATTTATGCTTTTTGATATGTATTACAAATAAATTTTCAAGTATATAATCTGGGTTTTGAAATTTTAATTGGGTAATATTTTTGTTTAGATTAATTTAAAGAAAAAGTTTTCACTTGCATCATTGGTCCAGAAATATTTCATTGTCTGCAAGGCGATCTCTAAAGCAAGGATTTCAGGAATATTCCCAATCTCTATCCTCCTTCTTAAGAATGCCAAATAAACCTGCAGGCTTCTGGATTTCCTTTCCTTTTTTCCAATAATTTAATGTTTGCTACCTCTACTCTGCTTCACATTTATTTTAATGGCTTAGTACACAATAGCACAGCGGTAGGGCGTTTGCCTTGCACGCAGCCAACATGGCCGACCCGAGTTCGATTCCTCCGCCCCTCTCGGAGAGCCTGGCAAAAAACCGAGAGAAGCTGTTTGGGAGAGTTTCTGTTTATTCAATTTCCTGGAAAAGCTTGAGAAGAATTGGCAATAGGTCCTCTTTAAATGTTTGGAAAAATTCGCTAGTAAATCCGTCTGGGCCTGGGCTTTTGTTTTTGGGAAGACTTTTGATTACAGTTTCAATTTCCTTGATGTGAATGGGTCTATTCAGGTACTCTATATCTTCTTGATTCAGCTTTGGGAGATGGTAGAGATCCAGGAATTTATCCATTTCTTCTAGGTTCTCGTGTTTCGTGGCATAGAGACTTTCAAAGTAGTCTCTGATGATCTCTTGAATTTCTTTAGTTTCTGTTGTGATATCCCCATTCTTATTTCTGATTCGATTTATTAGGGTTCTCTCTCTCTGTTTCTTTGTGAGTGTTGCTAGTGGTTTATCTATCTTATTTATTTTCTCGAAGAACCAGCTCTTGGTTTCATTGATCTTTCGGATTGTTTCTTTGTTTTCCATGTCGTTGATTTCTGCTCTAAGTTTTATGATCTCTTTCCTTCTGCCTGATTTAGGCTCTTTCTGTTGATCCTTTTCTAAGGTCTTGAGCTGTGAGGTCAAATTGTTTATGTGCATCGTTTCTATCGACTTAAGATAGGCTTGCAGAGCTATAAATTTTCCCCTTAATACAGCTTTCGCTGCATCCCATAAGTTCTGGTAGTTTGTGTCTTCATTCTCATTTGTTTCCAGGTATCTTTTGATTTCATCCTTGACTTCGTTCCTGACCCACTCATATCTCTCTAATACCAAAAGGAAACAAAGACACCACAAGAAAAGAAAACTACAGGCCAATATCCCTGATGAACACGGATGCGAAGATTCTCAACAAAATACTAGCCAATAGAATACAACAACTCATCAAAAAGATCATACATCATGACCAAGTGGGATTCATCCCAGGGATGCAAGGATGGTTCAACATTCGGAAATCAATCAACATAATCCATCATATCAACAAAAGAAAAGATAAAAATCATATGATCATATCAATAGACGCAGAGAAAGCTTTTGACAAGATCCAGCACCCATTCATGATGAAAACCCTTGCCAAAATGGGGATAGAGGGGACTTTCCTCAATATAGTTAAAGCCATCTACCACAAACCTACAGCAAACATCATCCTCAATGGGGAAAAACTGAGACCCTTCCCCCTAAGGTCAGGGACGAGACAAGGATGCCCACTCTCTCCACTACTGTTCAATATAGTACTGGAAGTACTTGCAATAGCGATTAGGCAAGAAAAAGATATTAAGGGCATCCAGATAGGGAAAGAAGAAATTAAGCTCTCACTATTCGCAGATGACATGATACTATACTTAGAGAACCCTAAAACCTCTACCAAGAAACTCCTAGAAACAATAGGCTTGTATAGTAAAGTGGCAGGCTATAAAATCAATACCCAAAAATCCATGGCATTCCTATACGCAAATAGTGAAAGAGAAGCAAGTGACATCAAGAAAACAATCCCATTCACAATTGTGCCCCAGAAAATCAAGTATCTAGGAATCAGCTTAACTAAGGAAGTAAAGGACCTGTACAAGGAAAACTACAAAACGCTACTTCAGGAAATAAAAGAGGACACGAGGAAATGGAAAAATATCCCCTGTTCATGGATGGGGAGAATCAACATCATCAAAATGGCAATACTTCCCAAAGCACTGTACAAATTCAATGCAATCCCTATAAGGATACCCATGACATTCTTCAAAGAAATGGAGCAAACACTCCTGAAATTTATATGGAACAATAAGCCCCCACGAATAGCTAAAGCAATTCTTGGGAAAAAGAAAATGGGAGGAATCAACCTCCCTAACTTCAAACTCTACTACAAGGCAGTAATAATTAAAACAGCATGGTACTGGAACAAAAGCAGAGCTGCAGACCAATGGAACAGAGTTGAATATACTGACATTTCCTCCCAAACATATAATCATCTAATTTTTGATAAGGGGGCAAGAAAAGTGAAATGGAGCAGGGAAAGCCTCTTCAACAAACTGTGCTGGCAAAATTGGACGGCTACATGCAAAAAAGTGGGCTCAGATCTCTGCCTAACACCATGCACAAAAGTAAGATCAAAATGGATTTATGACCTCAACATCAGACCAGAATCCATAATATTTATTGAAGACAAAGTCGGCAAAACTCTCCATGATATTGAAGCTAATGGTATCTTCAAAGATGTCACGCCACTGGCCGAGCAAGTGAAAACAGAGATAGACAAATGGGACTATCTTAAACTAAGAAGCTTCTGCACCTCCAAAGAAACAGTGACCAAAATACAAAGACAGCCTACAGAATGGGAAAGGATATTCACCAAGTACACATCCGACAAGGGGTTGATATCAAGGATATACAAGGTACTGGTTAAACTCCACAAGAAGAAATCACCCAACCCCATCAAAAAATGGGGTGAGGAAATGAACAGAAACTTTCGCAAAGAAGAAATTCGAATGGCAAAAAGGCACATGAGAAAATGCTCTACATCACTAATCATCAGAGAGATGCAGATCAAAACCACAATGAGATATCATTTCATACCACAGAGACTGGCCCACATCCACAAGAACAAAAGCAACCGGTGCTGGCGCGGATGTGGCGAGAAAGGGACCCTCCTTCACTGCTGGTGGGAATGCCGGCTGGTCCAACCCTTTTGGAAAACAGTATGGACGACTCTCAAAAAATTAGAATTTGATCTGCCATTTGACCCAGCTATAGCACTCCTGGGAATATATCCCAGAGAGGCAACAAGGTATAGTCGAAGTGACATCTGCAATTGTTTGTTCATTGCAGCACTCTTTACAATAGCCAGAATCTGGAAAAAACCTGAGTGCCCAAGAACAGATGACTGGTTAAAGAAACTTTGGTACATTTACACAGTGGAGTACTATGTAGCTGTTAGAAAAGATGAAGTTATGAAATTTACATACAAGTGGTACTACATGGAAAGTATCATGTTAAGCGAAATGAGTCAGAAAGAGCGGGATAGACACAGAAAGATTGCATTCATCTGGGGAACATAAAGCAACAAAAAGGGAGAGTGACACACAGGAATGGCTGAGATTAGTACCAGGAATTTTGCTCCATGAATGGAAGGCCAGCCACAGGCTCTAGGTGAAAAGGAAGCTCAGATAGAGAAGAGAGTACCAAATGAAGGGTGTTGTGAGGGCCCTCCCAGGGTGGGAGAAGCATGCTAAAAGTAGTCGATAGACCAAACATGATTGCCACTCAAAGCCTCTCTTGCAAAACACAGTACCCAAAAGAAGAGAGAGAGAACAAGGGGGAATACCCTGCCACAGAGGCAGGATGGGACGGGGGGGGGGGGGGGGGATGAGGGCGGGGGGGATGCTGGGACCCATGGGGATGGATGACGGGCACTTGTGGAGGTATGGGGACTTGATCATTGTATAACTGAATCCCAAGCACAAAGCCTATAACTGTACCTCATGGTTTTTCACTAATAAAAAAAAAAAAAAAACCCAAGAGTATCTCGCCCGCAGGGCAGAGCCTGGCAAGCTACCCGTGACGTATTCAATATGCCAGACACAGTAACAACAGTCTCCAATGGAGACGTTACTGGGCCCACTTGAGCAAATAGATGAACAACGGAGGACAGTGACAGTACACTATACAATGTTTTGTTGGTGGGCCTTTAGGACATATATAGGTCTAGGGGTAGGGCTCACACAAAGGGGGTTAGTACTCTTACTAAACAGAACCCACAGAGATTCATAGTCCCTCTGCCTCATGAAGATACATAAGCATCTGCAATTCAGGGTTGAAGAGATACTTTAATGGGCTGGAGCATATGATTTGTATGCATAGACTCAAGTCTGATCCTTGGCACCACAAATGGTTCTCCAAGCACCACCACCACAAGTGACCCCTGAGCTTTACCTGCTGAACAAATAAATAAAAATTTCTGCAAGGCAGAAGAGAGCCCTCACCTCATTACATTAGTATTCTGACACCAGTCTCGAGAAAAGAGGGGGTGGGGGAAATCATGTTTGCTGTTTATTAGCCATTCAGTCCTCAGCGTTTTGTTCTGGCAGCGGAAACAGACTAAGCTGCCTTTCCAACGGGGGCCCCTCAGCATCAGCCTCTATTTCATTTGCTTGGGAACAGTTCAATGTAACCCCTTCTCTAGAGCACTTAGTTTGGTTTATTAGTGCTGTCACAACAAAACACCAAACAGAATAGGAGAATTAAATGATGGGAGAACTAAAGCCCAGAAAAGTATTTTCTCATAGTTCTGGAGGTTAGAAGTCTCTACACCAGTGGCTAGGCTGGCTTCTCTCGAAGGGTAACTAAGAAAGGTTCCATTCATATTCCTCTCTGATTTTCAGATTCCCGACTTTTCCCTATATCTCTGTGTAAAATCTCTCAGTGATGTCTGTGGCTAAATTTTCCCTTTTCACATGGACGCTAATTGTATTGGAATATGGCCCACTGTAATAACTGTATTTGAACCTCAACATCTTTCTAAAATACTGAACTCCACAAAAAGTTACAATCACAGGAGTCAAGTAGGTGAGGGAGGAAGAAGAAAGGGGTTAGTATTTCAATATAATTTTTAGGGCTATTACTTGATGCTTTTATAAACCCTAATCATAAGACTGGGGGCAAGGCAACAAGTGAGACTTTAGGTATTTTAAAAATTTAATGCTACTTTGCAGATGGCAAAAAATAGGATTCATGAGCCTATATTTCTCTCTTTCATCTAATGTACTCTTGTATTACTATGGTACATCTGTTACAATAAAGAAACCTGTATTATTACCTTATTATAACTGCAGTTCCTAATTTATTGCCATTTTCTGTTTATAAACAAGGTCCTCTTCCTGTGCTAGAATTCCATCTAAGATACCACACCACATTTACTTATCTGTGTAGTCTTTGGACCTAGAGGTGTAGTTAGGAAAGTTTTTTCCATTTCCACTTTACATAAAGGAATCCACACATGTTTTCTTTCATAGCTTTTTTTCCTTCATCAAATGAGTTCATTGGAAATATTGAAAAAAACCAAGTTAGAGCCAACTTTATCTCTTCCCATATGGCACATCGTTTATTTCCACACCATTTATTCTCGAAATGTTACCTTTATCATATACTGAATTCTCATATATATTTGGATCTATTTCTAGAAATTTTATTCTGTTGTACTGACCTGTCTAGTCTGTGCCATTAAAACCTGTCTTAAGTTTTATAAAATATTTTAATTTGTAGGCAGGTTAATGAACTTACCACCTATATTCCTTAATTAACCCACGTTTCTTAATAATTCCAATAAGGTCTCCATTCTCACTTCTTTATCCAAACTCTCTTAGCAAGATTTCTTTTTGTTGTTTGTTTTTGTTTGTGGTGCTCAGGGATTACTCCTGGCTCTGTGCTGAGGAGTACAATGTGACCCCAATCTTGGTTAGGTTCAGGGGATCATATGTGGTCCTGGGGACTGAATTTGGGATTATCCATGTGCAAGTCAAGTATCCTACCTGCTGTATTATATCTACAACCTTTACCAAGATTTTCAATTAACTCTGTGTTCCTCATGAAAGTGGCCAAACTGCACTCCTTATCTTAATGGATTTCTCAGTAGTAGTTAATATTTTTGAACAGTACGTCACATTTTTTTCAGTTTCTTTTACATTTTTGTTTTGTTTGGAGGCAACACACACCAGTGCTCAGGAATTTCTCCTGGCTCTGAACTCAAGATTAGTCCTGCCAATGCTAAGGGACCATGTAACTACCAGGGCTATAGCTCAGATAGGCCATGTGCAAGGCAAACTCCCTACCTGCTGTACTATTGCGCCAGCCCCAATAGTGCCTCATTCTTGTATTATCTTATTCATATATATTTTTCTTAGTAATCTTTCTGCTCTATTAATGGTTGCTCATTTTAAATATTCTTTATACATTCTTCCTATTTATTTTAAGCTGCATATGCCCCATGTTTCATCGCTTAGCCTTCTTACATAATCTTGGTTCCATGCCAATTTCTTGGTTGATCTCATTTAAATATAGTCTATATTCTATCACACTATATATTTTACCCTGTCCTTTTCCAGGAAGTCCAGATACATACCACTGTTTGTACAATAGATTTGTACTAAAAAATTATTCTTTCCAAAACTGAAGTCATTATTTCCCTGTACCAGATGCGCTCTTCTGATAGTTAAAATCGTCAAGCATTTTGAAATATTTCTTAATATTTTTGTTTTTCAGATATTATTATCATTCCATCAATAACTGTAATAAACACAACTTCAAAACATTCCTGGTATCACTACAGCTTTCAAAATCTTCACTGTTAAGCTCTGTCCAAGTTACAGACATCTCTCACCAGATTTATTGCAATATCTTCCTATGGTATATCCTCCCCAGTTGGTCAGATGATTCCTTTTGTTTCACTTTTCTTTGGGCCCTTGCTCAGCTTTTTTATGGGATTACTCCTGCCAGAGAACTTAGTGATCATTTCCTGTAAGACCATATACGATGTCAGACATTGAACCGAGGTCCACCGCATGCAAGGCAAATGCCCATTCCACTGTACTATCTCTCTGGTTCCTGATTACTTTTTGAAACATATACTATGCTAGATTGTGTCATTGTCCTGCTTATTGCTCTCCATGGGAATATCACTCAGAACAGAAGTTAAAGTCTTTATACGACACAATGGCTTAAGTAACTGAGCCCCGTAATAGCTTGATACCTACTGTTTCCGACCCACACCTTCCATGTCTACAGTCTCTGTCCTGGCCGGCACATTAGCACGCCAAAGCCTTGTACTTGCTGCTATCTAATAGATTTTTTTGGTACATTTCACAACTCTACCATGAGTTTTATTACCCGCAGTTTACAGATAAAAATGTTGCAGAGTTCTTCCCAAGTCTATTAGCAGAAGGTTCTTCCCAAGTCTATTAGCAGAATCTTAGATGCTAAGCAGTATCTCCTTGGTGATTAAATCGTCTATGCTACAGCCTCTCTATTGTAGCAAACATTTATCTTCTACTTCCTCCTCTTGATGTGTCATTTGGAGCACCTCTCTGAAGAACAGAGGTTGGCATAGTTTATTAACCTGAGACAGTAGAGCTTTAGTCAGGCAATCTTGAAGTTCTTATCCCCTTAGAAGCTCAGCAAGTCCGCAGTTCTGGAAGAGTCCCTAAGGTGCTTACAGTGAGACTATTAGTGCTATTAGTGGTTTTAGTGAGATGAAGAATATGTAGTGAAGCTTGGAAAGGTATTGGGATAGAGAATATTTACAGAAGTGAGGTTATATTGATGAACTATTTTTTTTACTACCTATGGACATCTTTTAGGTCTGACTCTGTAGGTTATTTCAATTAATAATCAACATGCAAACCAGTTGTCTTATCTTTATAGGGAGGGCTCATTTCTCACCACCTCCATTGTCAAATAAGTCAGCCTGAATAGGCAATCAGCTAAACGGCTTTGTGTTTTGTTTTTATTTTTATTTTTATTTTTAGGGGGGAACATATGTGAAGCACTCCTGGTGGTGCTCAGATCTAACTCCTGGCTCTGTGCTTAGGGGGTCCTTTCTGACAGTATCCATGGCAACATATGTGGTACCAGGGATTTAAGCCAGGGTTGGCTTAAATTTAAGGCAAGCCCCTTAAGCCTTCTATTATCTCTCTCTGGTCCCTGTTTTTCCCCCAGTCTTACATGTTCAAGAATCTTCGATTGCCACTATTTAAAATCTACAACATGTCTTACCGCTCATCTCCCCAATATAATGGTCAAAACAGATGCTGGCACCCTATATGATGAGGGTATTCCTATAGTTCACTGGCCCAGGGTCTAACTAGAAGCTCAGGGGAAAAACATTGGTTCCTGACTAAAATTTTCAATGCCATCATGCCCACATATCTGCCCCCATTTCATAGAGCCAGATCCTCCTTAGCTTCCTCAGGGTTAACCGGGTGGTATGGCATCCCCCTACCAATGTCCCGTGTGGCTCCTGCCACTTTTCAATGGTGTTATGTACATTGCCTATGGTGGGTCTTCCTCTCTCCTGGGCTTGGAGTAGGGCCTTGCCTAACCCCCTCCACTCTCCATTAGTCTCCCACAGTGTTGCTTATCTTTTTCTCGCTCTTTATTTTTCTTACCCATTATAGAACCTTATTCTGCTCTAGGAACCAGATTAGTTCATTGGGGATTGGTATAGACAATTTGATAGCAGATAACTTATCACTGCTCCAGGCTTCAGTGGGAGAAATGAAACCACTTAACTGTAAGGTACATAAGGACGACTGTATTTTGTTATTTCCTTTCACCCAGATTAAATCTAACTCAGGGATTCCTCTCATCTAGGGGCCAAGAAATTAAAACTCAGTTTTCATTTGGAATACTGACTTCTCTTGAAATAAGCAATGCTTCTCAGTTGGCGAGTCTGAAGGATTAAAGCAATAACTAGGTCTAGACTCCCAAGAGCCATGCAGCTGTGACACACATCTGGTTCAGCAGTGGCATTCCCATAGACAATGGTATGATAAAAACACTGAAGACGAGCAGTCACTTGATAATATTATTCAGATATCAGAGCCATCTGACTCTGATAAAAGTCAGATTTATAACACCATAAGTAAAGCGGTAAGGAAATAACTCAAGATGTTCTTCCTCGATTCCTGGGCTTTGTGATCTCTGCTCTCCATCAAATTCCCCACAGTTGTATTTTCTGTGACCAGACAATAGTAAATGGAACATGACAGGATCAGGGAGGTCCCTAGGCTCCCTGCCTTTCATAACCCAGCTCTCCTCACTCTACCTCCTAGGGAGTGGCTATTGTTTTCCTCATTTTACAAGAGATGCCAACATAATTAACCAGTGCAAGGTTACCCAGTAAGTACATGGCAAAGCCAGAATTTGAGCCCAGCCACTCTGACTCTCGAGCTCATGTTCTAAACACATCTTATTTATTTATTTATTTATTGCTTTTTGGGTCATACCTGATGATGCACAGGGGTTACTCCTAGCTCTGCACTCAGGAATTACCCCTGGGGACCAGATGGGATGCTGGGAATCGAAACTGGGTTGGCCGTGTGCAAGGCGAACACCCTACCTGCTGTGCTATAGCTCCAGTTCACACATGCCACATTTATACTGACCTCCTAGAATCCCCAAAGTTGGTGATTTACCATGGAGGAATAGGAACAGAGGTAGCTTCTCTCACTAGCAATTATTCAGATATTTTCTAATCCATTGCCCTCACTCTTTAGTTTCTCTTTATTTCGTGCCCTTTTCTTCTTAGATCCCTTTCAAACTTGATGAGCTGACAGTGAGTGTTTTGTGTTTTCCTGTTCTCTCTGGTGTTTGGGATTTGAAAGCAGCAGACGCATCCAAAGGGACACAATGACTATGGTTTTATGCCCCTGGCCCCATGTCTTAATACTTATAAGACCAACATGATGAAAGAAAATAAATAACTTAGGAGATGGAGAGATATCTATTGTAGAATACAATGTGAAAATATTCTGTCTCAAGCTCAGGCTAAAAATAGACTGTTTACAGTATACACACCCTCCCTTATGCTGAAGTTTCTCAAGAATGGAGGCAGAATTTAATCATCTTATTCTCAGAAGTGAAGGCCTCTATGGTTTAATATGCACATATCACAGATTTCAAATTTTGCTGCCAGAATTCAGTTCAACAAAAACCTAGCTGTCTCTTTGACATGAAACATGTTATAAAATGTATAATAAAGGTCTATTTAAACCAATAAAGCATCTTCAGAAAATGCTGGTTTAACCCACATGGCTGGATCTGTTTTTCATAAATCAAATTTATATTATTTGGTTGAAGACTGTTCTCTAAGCGCCGACTTAAGCAGGCAGCAAGGTTGACATTCAGTCCATGGTTCACATAGAAATAATCCGGATAGAAAAAATCATGTAATTGGTGTTATTTTCCGGGTGTTGAGGCTCCTTCAGAGTTCTTGTCTCTGCATGCCTTTTCTCCCACCAAATACAAGCTGCGGGACTAACAGAACTGGATTTTCTCTACTCCTTGAACTGAAGTGAACTCAGTCTGACTTTCTCTGGGTTGGGCAGAGTAGGGGTTTGTGGGATGGAAGGATGAGATTTGACCTCTTCAATACTCTCTAGAGCTCCTAGAGAAACCCAGGTTACTCATTTCTGAGATCTGACCCTTAAAACCTGGACCCTGGGTTGGTGCTGAAGATCCAGCTCCTAGGTTCAAACCCCAACTCTTCTCCTTGTAAAGCTCCCCAATTTTTTATAGAACTGAGAACCTGCCCACTTTCGTTGATCCTCCTTGCTTTGAGATTTAGCTTTTAATTTTTTTACTCTGGGACTACTGATGTTTTGGGTCTAATACTTTTTTTATTTGCAGGAGCAAATGGGTCCAGAGAGTCAGGTGTACTTGACTTGAATATTTCTGTATTTCTTTCTGACAGTGTGACCTTGAAAGAATTGTTTAATGTCTGCTGCCTCAGTTCAATCTTTATGTTAGGAATATAATAACATATTAGTTATTTGTCAGTTGCCATAAGGATTATGTAAAAAAAAATGTAAGTAGTCATTAGCACAGAGCATGGGGTAACTCTAATTTTTGAACTTTCACTTAATGAGAGTATGTTAATATTACTTTCTTTTACTGCAAACCTCTTTTTCTAGTGAAGTGACATCTGTGTTTCCATTCTTTGGACACCATGTCCTGTGGTTAACTCAATCCACAAGAGCCATATGAAACACTGAATCATCCAGGACCTCAAGTTTATCTATAAAAAGTCCTATTTGACCCTGTTCAACTGCTGTTAATTAAACCACTTTTTTTTTTTTGCTTTTTGGGTCACACCTGGAGATGCACAGGGGTTACTCCTGGCTCTGCACTCAGGAGTTACTCCTGGCGGTGCTCAGGGAACCATATGGGATGCTGGGAATCGAACCCGGGTCAGTCGCGTGCAAGGCAAACGCCCTACCGGCTATGCTATCTCTCCAGCCCCTAAACCACTTTTAACTGTGCCTAAAGAAGTTTAATTTTTTAATCCATCTAACTATATTTCTTTTTATTTCAACTAATATTTGTTCTATCTTTAGATCAAGTCAAATGAGAAAGCTTAGAGAGAAAAAATTTCTGGATGCATCATTTCCATCAAACAGGGTAATTCTATAGCATTGTTAATTAAGCCATGGTGCCATCATTGCCAGTAAGTGTAGGATGCTAGTAGGTTAGGATGTGTAAAAGATATATACATATGTATATGGCAGAAATATTATATGTGTATTAATGGCAGAAATGGTACAGTTTAAAAGTATTGTATTCCCATAAATATTTGTTTAGTTCAGAACTCATATATTGAAGCATTAAGGTCAACTGTTTATAGTAAAGCTTGCAGTTTCTCTAATAGAGGATTTTAATTGTGGGAGAAGTCCTGTTCCCCGTCAACCTCCCTCTGAGGCTGAACAGTGCAGGCATACACTGTTCAATGCAGCATGCTTTCAATACTTTCGCACTTGACCCTGGATTGTCTTTGTCAAGCCTTGAAGGAGATTGTTCATTACTCCCGAAGAACATAAAGTCATTGTAAGAAGACTATCTGTATTACCTGAGAAGCATATCTAAGCGTCAACTAAGTGTCAGCCACACGCCAGTAGGAAGCTTGAATTCAAGAGTTTCCACCCTTCCAGGATTTCACAGCACTGGAGGAAACAGTCTGTAAATAAATGGTCAAAGTTAGATGCACAGACTTTGAGACACAGACAAAGAAACAATTTTTCACTTATTTACACATAACAATGAGCATTAAATATGAGCCATGTTTAGTAGTATGGTAGGAAAATTGCCTTTAAAAATTCAGAGCCATATGTTACAACTTTTTATTTAAAAACATTTTCCCCCACAGAGGTGGGTGGAGAAATTTTTCTATAGGGATGTTTAGGTTACACCTTTTCTAACTGCAATTAATCTTTGTGAAATTATCATCAAATAATTATTAAACCAGACAAACCCAAAGAAAGACAAATAATTTGACTGAGCCTTTTTTGACTATTACAAACATATATTTCTTTGAACAAATTATAATCAGAGGGTTCTAATTAATAGACAGTTGCTATACATATGCAAAGTATAGTGAGATAATAATTTTCCATTTAAAACTAAAAAACAGTGAATTTTAAATATGTTGTTAAATTATTGGTTCTGATTTGAAGTGTCTTCTTTTGTTTAAGTATCTCTTTCTATAGCAAATTAAAAGTAATAACAAAGATTCAAGGTTTTGAATTTTTACTATTACATGTCAATAAAAATTAGAAATACAAACTTGCATGGAATTGTATCTTTTAAAAGAATAGGATTCTAGATAATCTGACCATACACATCAAGATTTTCATCATCAAATCTGGCTTAAATTCAGTCTCACAGTGGTCCTATATGGGTGAAATTATACTATTATTTTTCTCATTTTACAGGTAGGTCAACAGAACACAAAAGATTAAATGACTTGCCTGAGGTTATATAGAATAAGTTTACCTGCAATGTCAGGACTATATACCAAGTTTTGTGACTCTCAGTCTTTGAATTTAATTAAAGAACTTATGTTTGGTCTATTTAAAATGAGTATAACTTTTAATGGATTTTTCTCAACAAGTTTCTTGTCTGATAAATATTTTATCATTGTTATTTATCCATTGAGAAACTTCAAAATTGATACTGTCACTCATTATTGTCTCCAAAATAAAAAAAGGCCGTATACAATAAACCCCCACTTTTCTCAAAAAACCTATGATGTAAATATCGATGCATATGATCACTTAGCATATTATAATAGCTTACAGGTAAATCTATTGTAAATATGTAAATTCTAGCCAATTTAGTACTGGTTGTCAGAATTCACAATACAATTTTTCCATTCCTAGTCCTAAAGCCAGAGGGTCAGTGACATATTGCCAAGTGAGTACTCAAATAGAACAAAGGAGCAGAAAAATAGGAAATAAAACTTCACTTCTACATTCATCTGATTTAAAGCAAAGTGTCACTACAGTTTAGAGGGGAGCAAAGCACCTTTTCAATAAATGGAGCCGAGTTAAATGGATACTCCTAGGAGATGTAACTATAATTTGATGGCTATTTGTCACCATCTACAGAAGTAATTTGACATAAATTATAGACCTACAGGCAAAGCAATAAAGATCTAGAATATGATATGGGGAGGATATCTTTCTGTTCTTGGAGTAAGCAAAAATAAATTTAATATAAATAAAAAACATTGACTATAAAATATTGCTAACATTGTCTTACCAATGTTACAAATCTGTATCTATGAAGACTAATCACTATAAAGTAAAACAAATAGCCACTCTATGAAATACATTACAATGTACATATGTATATATATATATATATATGTATACACACATAAACACACACACACACACACACACACACATATATACACTTTTTTTGTTGTTGTTGGGGGAAACACAGTGGTGCTCAGGGCGTATGCCAGCACTGTGCTCAGGGATCACTATGGTTGCTCATGGAACCTTATGGTGTGCTGGGGATCCAACCTTTGTCAACTATGTGCAAGGCTGATCTCCTGCTCTGCCCCACTGTACTATTGCTTTGGCTCCTACAATGAATATATTTGACAAAGAACTCTTCGAAATATTTAAAGAAAACCTATCAATCATTAAACATAAGAAATAAACACCATGAGTCATCAGGAAACCAAAATTAAATCATACCAAAGTACCACCCTCATTTCTCCCAAGCCTCAAATCAAGAGATCTGATAAAATCACATGCTGGTGAGAATGCATTGACTCAGGGACCCCAAGTTTTTCTATAAAAAGTCACTTACTGATGCCTCAGAAATGAAACAGTGGAAATGTGTTCCTGCTGGCCAGAGTGCGAAGTGTAAGACCCTTATTAACTATTGGTAGAGTACAACTTGGAAAACTCTCTAGTTCTATCAACTGAAGAGAACATGCATCTACCTCTAAACAAAGAGACGAGCTTCTAATGGCTTTATTCACAAAAGCTGCAAACAAAGAACTATCTAACAGTCTATCAGTTATAGGCGAGGGAAATAACTTGTGGTATAGTGACACAATGAAATAATATACAACAAAGCAAAAGATAATCACGAGTTATATAAATGCAGATTCATTTCACAGATAAACTATTAAGGAAAAGAAATCCAATGCAATGGTAGTACAAACTGCAGGACTCTTCCCAGGCCAAGCTAATGTAAATATTATTCAATTCTGTTTCAGTAACTATCAAGAAGACCCAGAAAATAGGAGTGTTGAAAATCATTTTAATATTTTTGGGGGGTATTTGTTTGGAAGTATACACATAAAAATTCTTAGGATTTATGCAAATTATTCAAGTTTCATATTTTGTGCTAAAGAGAATAATCCCCCTCATCCACAACAGTTAGAAAACTCATATATATATATATATATATATATATATATATATATATAAAATTCTTGGCAAAATATGTTTTGGTTTTGTTTTGTATCTGGTGCTCTCTGCCCGGCCAGCTGTGGTTCAAGCAAGGACCCAAGGATGTGGTGCTGACTAAATCCTGCAGTGTGGACCCCACCACAACCAACTGGGAGGTGTCAGGGAAGTCCTGGGCTATACCCAGAAGTATTTGAGGTTTTTCAGAGATTTATTTGGACTATCAAGCCTAGGTAACACCTGAGCTATTATGCATAGTTAGTAACAGATCCTTGTAATCAGGGTATGTAGGAAGCTTGAGTGAGCCTGGTGTATGCACCTCAGTATTTCATAGTAAAAGCAGACCAGGGAAGTATGAACGAGAGAGCTGGGGCCTAAGAAAGACTCAGTCACTTACTGATGCCTCAGAAATGAAAGAAAAGGGCCATGCACTAAATAACAGAAACAGTTTAGAATCTGAAAACTGTAAGGATAACATTCTTAATCTTACTGGGAGAAAAATGATCATCAGGAAACCATAATTTTAGACCAGTAAGACCTTCAATATGCCAAAACCAGTAAATACAATGGGTCTCATTGCCCTGACCCTGAAAGAGCAGCCAATATGGCAGCATTAAGAAGGATGAGGAAGGAGAGGCTGGTAAGATCTCAAGGCCAAACTAGGCTGCCAAAATGAAGAAGGACTACAGTCTTTACTTTCAATTCACGTACGCTGGCATTGCATGCATCCATCGAGGACCTGATGGTGCAAGCAAGAAAGATCAAGTACGGCATCATTGGTCTGACCAAGAAAGAGAAGGACTCAATCACATCATGCCATTTTCTAACACTGGAGAAGAACTGTTCGTGAGAACATACGACAAAAGAGGCGTGGTGGTGTCAGTGTCCTTGTCAACATGAACTTGGCCATGAGCATTGATTCATTTGAACGCCTAACAACCTGAATCTGACGATTAAACTTGAATAGATGAGGTGCACTGATGGCAGGTTCTATCTTCCTTGTCTATGCACCAACATTCAATTATAATGAAGAAGAAATTGAGAAGTTCTACATGGATCTGGAGAAGTTCTATAAAGAATATCAACCTTCTACAAGAACATTGTTGGTGATTTTAATGCCAAGATAGGACCAAGATGATAATCCAAAGAACTCCACATTGGGACCCATTGGTCTAGAATGGAACAGGCAGGGTGAGAGACTGTCTGAGTTCAACATGTTGACCAAGACCATCATGGTAAGTCACAGTTCCAGAAGGACAAATCTAAATGTTGGACATGGGATTCTCCCAGTGGATGGTTCCACAACAAAATTGACCACATCATATTCAAACGACAGTTTTGCCTGACCAATGTCACTGTTATCCCAAAATTCCAAATGGGATTGGACCACCATCTCCTTCATGAAAAATTCTACTTCATAGAGTGGGGAGAAAGGGCTGCAAAAGTTAAGATGAGAACTCCCAGAACAACCACCAACTGGGAGCTCTTTGGAACTATTGTGGAAACATGGGAAGATGCTGTCATTGACAACATTGACGAGGAATACGATGGACTGGTTCAGCACCTCCATGATTGTGCGAGGAACACCGAGAGAGAGATAGTCACAAAAAGACGCCTGTCTTCGAAAACTCTCGAGCTTATTTGCCAACGTGGCTTGGCCCAGACCTTAAGCAACCGCTAACAAACATCTGAGCTTGCAAAGCAGTGCAGAGAAGCGATAAAGGAAGACCTCAAAAAGAGAAGAGCAGCAGTGCTGGCAGATGCAGCCGAAGCTGGTAAAGGCATTTGCAACACCTACCTGTCCTTTGCCAACTACAAGACCAAGATGACTGCTCTCCGATATCCTGATGGCTCTACCACATTTTCCAGAAGGGCAATGAAGAAGATTATCCTTAATTTCTACTCGGATCTCTTTGATAGCCACATCCACATGCCCACATAACAAATTCTGCAGGATGGATATGGTCTTCCAACATTCTTCCTTCCGAAATCTGACACGGCACTTCATCAACAAAGAAGCGAACAGCACCCACCCCAAACAAGGTCAGATCCGAACACCTGAAGAACCTGCCGTCAGTACTCATCAATACACTGGATCGGCTCTTCACATGCTACCTATCTGAATGCAAGGTTCATCCCAATGGAAAACCAGCAGGACTGTTCTACTGTACAAGAAGGGAGACATCCACGCCATTGGAAACTATCGCCCCATCTGCCTGTTGTCTGTCATCTATAAACTGTTCTCTCAAGTCATCCTGAATAGGATTGGCAGAACACTAGCCGAAGGACAATCAATTGAACAAGCTGGGATCCAAAAAGTATTCAGCAAGTATTCACATGGTAACCAAGCTTATTGAGGTTTCTCGGGAGTTCAAGATGCCACGCTGTCAAATGTTCTTTGATTTAAAGAAAGCCTTTGATACTATTGAGACAGAAGCAGTCATTGAAGCCCTAGCCAAACAGGGTGTTCAAACTCAGTACATCAGGATCCTCCATGAGCCATATTACAGATTCACTACCAGAATCTCACCATTCTACAAGGAAGTGATCATAGATGTCAAGAGAGCGGTTCAGCAGGGTGATACCATTTCACCAAAACTCTTCAGTGCCACCCTCGAGAAAGTCATGTGGTGACTGGAATGGGAAGGAATAGGAGTGAAGATAGATGGTCTGCAACTACACCACCTCCACTTCGCTGATGACATCTTTCTAATAACACCAAATTTTAGCCAAGCGGCACAAATGCTGGCTGACTTCGACCGTGAGTGTGGAAACGTATGACTACAGCTGAATCTCACAAAGACAATTTTTATGAGAAATGGTCTCATTCCTGATGTTCCATTTGCTCTCAATGGAATGAATATCTCCGAATGCAACAGTTATGTGTAGCTACGTCGAGAAGTCAACATGATGAATGACCTGGCACCTGAGTTGTGCAGGAGGAAAAGAGCAGCTTGGAACGCCTTTAAGAGTGTTGAAGAAATAGCTAAGGGAGCACCAAATAAAGGGTGTTGGGAGGATCCTCCGAGGATGGGAGAAGCATGCTGAAAGTAGAATATAGACCAAACATGATTGCCACTCAACGCCTCTTTTGCAAACCACAGCACCCAAAACGCGAGAGAGAACAAAAGGGAATGCCCTGCCACAGAGGCAGGGTGGGATGGGGGAGATGGAGGGTGGGAGGGATACTGGGACCCATGGTGGTGGAAAATGGGTACTGGTGAAGGAATGGGTACTTGATCATTGTATAACTGAAACCCAAGCACAAAAATTTCTAAGTCTACAACTGTACCTCATGGTGTTTCAGTAATAAAAATTAAAAAAAAAAAAGAAATAGTAAGAGAAGAAGCTCCAGCTCCAGGAACATCTCTTTGATTCCACTGTTTTTTCTGCATTAACATATGCCTCAAACCTGGGCCTTACGAAAACAGGATGAGTATGCTATTCAGGTCTCCCAAAGAGAAATCGAAAGAGTTATGTTTGGAGTATCATGCTTCACTCAAGTGAGAGAAAGAATCTGGAGTTCCGAACTCCGTCGATGATTGAGCATCGGGTACGCTGTCTCCTTTGCCAAGGCATTGAAAATAAGATTTGCTGGACATGTAATGCAATTGATTTTAGATGACTGCTGGACTAGAGCCATTACCAACTGGATTCCAAGGGGCATCAAATGATCGTGTAGCTGCCCTCCTCTGAGATTGTCAGACTTCTTTGTCAAGACCCTGAATGATGGGTTTGAGCCTCTTCGTGTTCTTGTATCATGCAGACTCCATTGGGCTACACTAGCACGCCCCTGAGGACGAAAAGAGACGTTACTGTAACCCACTCGAGCAAATCAATGAGTAATGGGACGTCAGGTGATCAATTGAAGTGATCAAGACCTCCATGATATTTCTGATGGCCAGAACTATAATATGGTTTAATGTTTTTTGGAGGACACACCTCCAAGCAGTATTCAGGGTGCTCATGAGCCACCCCAACCAATACTTGACCAACTGGGTCATAGGTGAAATGTTTGGACCCCACGAGGGGGCAGTTCTCATGCAGAGCCGGTTGTGATAGGGATCAGCAGAGTCTTCTTTGGAATACTTGGTGGTGATCTTCTTTAGACCCGTGGGCATCAGGAGGCCTCCAGGATTACACACAGCAGTACATAGTTGGGGAACAATGTGATGCCAGGGATCAAACTTCAAGCAAGGAGTGCTCCTATGAGCACTTAGCTATCTCCCTGCCCCCAACTTTTTCTGAAGCCACAAAATGCATGATCATTTGTTTCAGCTCCAAAAGAAAATGAATAAAGGTCCAGCACAATCAATCACAACCATCCTGTTATTCGTCGATTGCCTCGAGCAGGCCCCAGTAACGTCTCCTTCGTCCTAGCCCTGAGATTTTTTTAAAAAGTGCCATATTCAAGGCTCTTTCAGAGTTAGGAGAATGAGACCCTTCATTGTTACTGGTATTTGGCATATTGGGTACGCCACGGGGAGTTTGCCAGACTCTGCCATGTGGGCAGGTTACATTTGGTAGCCTGCCAGTTTGTCCAATGCAGAGATGATAAGATGTCATGCTGCCGTGAATGCGGCCACATGCTTCCGGGAGCTGAGTGTGATAATCTCTGGATCCTGGCCGTTGTTGGGGTTACGCGGCAGTTGGTGGGTGTAACTGTCTAGCTACTGGCAGGTCCAGTCCCAAACAGTGCAGGTTTGGAGGTCTCAGCCCCGGGTCCCACACACCTGGGTTCCTCTGCCAGTTCTTTTATGCGAGAGGCTCATCGAAGTGTGTGGAGAGTGGTCCCAGCATGGCCTTGACTGGGGCCCGGAGGTCTTCAGCTGTTGGGCCCTGGTGAGGACAGTCAGGCACAGGGTAGAAGAATAAAGGTCAACAAAATAAATTTAAAAATAAAAGAAAAACAAAATAAAATATTCTGATTCCTTCTTATTTAAGGAGTAACACATTATCAAGTCACTTTCCCTATGCCTGGTTACACTATTCCTGGGTGTCTGTAGAATTTCATTTCAGTGCCATTTCTCTCATTTTACTTAAAATTCCTATCAGATTGGAGTTCTCTAAAAAATCTTTATATTGTCCATAAAGTCAGAAACTGTACATATGTCTATTTTATATGGTAGATGCTCCATACATGTTTAGTAAATGAAACTAAATTAAACCATTTATCTGGTTGAGAGACAGTGTCCTGGACAGATGTAATCCCACTAATGTATCCCTTTAGCTTACTTAGCGAGCCCTCGATTGCAAAGATGCATTAATGTTAGTAGTTCTGAATAATGATGGTGGGGTTGTTTAAAACAGCAGGCTGGCATCAGATGATACATTTCCATATCACTCTAGGTTAAATAAAATATTTAGTATTTCATGCTTTCTTTCCTGGTAATTTTGCCTTGTCTTCCACATTGGTGATTTGTTCCACAGGGCCTCTCATTTAGGATAATAGAACACAAAGAGGCATGACAAATGGAAACAGACCCATACCTGATCACCAGTATTCCATTCTGCTTCCTTGAGCTGAGGCTTTACTAAACCTGTCTGGGTCCTAAGGGAACAGTATGATAATAATAGTTAGAATAGTTAGACTCTGGACAAAAACTGAGTGTTGAAAGTAGGTAGATAAACATTCAGTATCTATATTGCAAGCCATAATGTCCAAAAGTAAAGAGAGATAGAGAGACAAGAGAGAGAGGTGATAGAGAGAAGAAAGACAGTGTGTGTGTGTGTGTGTGTGTGAGAGAGAGAGAGAGAGAGAGAGAGAGAGAGCTTGCTATAGTGGCAGGCAAAGTGTGGGGAGGGAAACTGGGGACTTGGTGGTAGAAAAAGTACACTGGTGAAGGGGTGAAGAGACAGGTGTTATAACATATAATGACTGAAACCTAATCATGAACAACTTTGTAACTATTCATCTCACTTTGATTCTATTACATTTTTTAAAAGTAAATAAAACTTCCAGTGTCTTAAAACAAAGGAACCCCATTTGAGTGTACCTGGTAGGAATCCTCTGACATTGGTAGGCACAATCAAATTATATAATAAGTGGGCAACCTGGTTGTAATGAGAGGTCTCAGACAAAGCAGACAGCTTTCATTATATCCAAATGAATATTTTTAACATGTGTTTTTAAAATTTCTTCCTTTTCTTACTGAATCACCATGAGATACAGCTAAAGACTTTCATGATTAAGTTGCAGTGATACAATGATTAAGAAACCATCTCGAGATCCAGCCCCTAGACAGCCGGTTTTCAACCACTGAGCTGCGCGGGATGGGCACGGAGGCCCAGCTCTGGGCAACAAAGCTGAACGGCTCCAATTCCAAACAGGAGACGTTCCCAACTCCTCGCCAGTGCCAGGGACTCTTTCTGGAGCCGCGGCCGCTAATGCGGCCGTGAAATATTTTCCCACTACGTATGCCATAGGAACCATAAGCTACCTTCTTAGATGGAAACTTCTCTATTTTAGCTCAGCCACTAGAAACACAGTAGCCAATAACTCATAAGCCTATCTTAACTCACACTGCATATCAAGCAGAATAGTAACAGTGAACGTGAAGGACTAAACCACACCTCTCACAATGGTAAAGCAACGCAAAAGCCCACCAAACTTTCATATTGAAGAGTCTAGCCCAGATGACACCAACAGTACTGTAGTGTTAGACAACATCTCTGACAAGGAATTCAGGAGGGAGCTACTTAGGATGCTTAGGGAATTAAAAGAAACAATGGAAAGCAATGCCAATAGAAGACAAGAGGATCTGAAGGCAGAAATGAGGAAAATGCAATCAGAAATATCAGACCTGAAAAATCTCGTAGGCGAATTGAAAAGCTCAGTGGAAGGCCTCAGCAGCAGAGTAACAGCTGCTGAGAACAGAATCAGTGAACTCGAAGATGAAGTTCAGAAACTCTCCAGAAAAGAGCAGAAAATGGAAAAGAGACTCACAATTCGTGAACAGATGGCAAGAGAAGATCGGGATGAGGCCAAGAGGGGTAACATAAGAATTATTGGAGTCCCAGAGGTACAGGAAGAAAACCTTGATGAAGAAGGAACTGTCAAAGACATCATTGCTACAACGTTTCCATCGCTGAAGAAAACTTGTGACCACATTTAGAAGGCCCGAAGGGTACCAGCTAGAAGAAATCCGAATAAAAATACCCCAAGACACATTCTGATCAAAATGACCAAAACCTTAGACAGAGACAAAATTCTAAAAGCAGCAAGATCGAAGAAAGAAATCTCTTACAAAGGAGCATCCTTAAAATTCACAGCTGATTTTTCTGATGAAACCCTCATGGCCCGAAAACAGTGGTGGGACATAGTGAAAAAACTCAATGAAATAAATGCCTCTCCAAAAATACTTTACCCAGCGAGACTCTCATTCACAATAGAAGGAACAACACACAGTTTCACAGACAAACAACAGCTCAGGAACTTCATAGACTCAAAACCATGGTTACAAGAACAACTAAATGGGCTACTTTAAGGCAAGAAAGGCCCCTCAAATACACCAAATTTTAACAGAACAATGGGACAAAATCCCATAACAATAATCTCTCTCAATGTCAATTGGCTAAACGCACCAATTAAAAGACATAGAGTGGCAGGATGGATTAGAAAATTGAACCCAACATTCTGCTGCCTGCAAGAAACGCATCTCAATAGTCAAAGCAAACACAGACTCAGAGTCAAAGGCTGGAAAACAATCCTACAGGCAAACAGCTCCCATAAAAAAGCTGGGGTAGCCATCCTTATATCAGACCACATCGATTTCAGAGTGAGGAAGGTCATAAGAGACAGTGAAGGCCATTTCTTATTGATCAAAGGATCTGTACAACAGGAAGAACTTACAATAATAAATGTATATGCACCTAATGAGAGACCAGCAAAGTACTTAAAACAACTACTCATAGATTTGGAAAAAGACATCAATAGCAACACAATACTAGTGGGAGACTTCAACACTGCTTTGTCACCTCTTGATAGATCAACCAGACACAAGCTTAGCAAGGACATACTTCATTTGAGGGAAACAATGGAAGAAAGGGACTTAGTAGATATATATAGTACAATTAATCCACAAAAAGTTGAATACACATTATTCTCAAGCGTCCATGGAACATTCTCCAAGATAGACCACATGCTGAGCCACAAAACATGCCTCCATAAAATTAAGAAGATAGAGACTGTATCAACAATCTTCTCAGACCATAATGCACTGAAATTAGAAGTAAATCACACACAAAAACAGAAAACTAAATCAAACACCTGGAAATTAAACAGTGCACTATTGAACAACGAGTGGATTAGACAGGAAATCAAAGAGGAAATCAAAAGATTCCTAGAAACGAATGAAAATGAGAACACGAGTTACCAAAACTTATAGGACACAGCAAAGGCTGTGTTAAGAGGAAAGTTTATAGCTCTACAAGCATTCCTCAGGAAGGAGCAGCGAACACACATAAGTAACCTAACCTCACAGCTTAAGAGCTTGGAGAAGGACCAAAAAAGGAGCACAACCCGAACAGGAGAAAGGAAATAATAAAACTCAGAGCAGAGATTAATGAGATGGAAACCCAAAAAACAATCCGAAAGATCAATGAAACCAAAAGCTGGTTCTTTGAGAAAATTAACAAGATCGATAAGCCGCTAGCAAAACTCACAAAGAAAGGGAGAGAGAAAACCCTAATAAACCGAATAAGAAATGAAAAGGGGGTCATTACAACAGAAACCACAGAAATTCAGAGGATCCTCAGGGAGTACTTTGAGAAGCTTTATGCCACGGAACATCAAAACCTCGAGGAAATGAATAAATTCCTAGACTCCTACAGACTTCCAAGGCTGAACCAAGGAGACCTGGAATACCTGAACAGACCTATCACCATCAAGGAAATTGAACTGGTAATAAAAAGTCTCCCCAAGCACAAAAGTCCTGGCCCGGATGGATTCACTAGTGAATTCTTCCAAATCTTTAAAGAGGACTTACTCCCAATGATCTTTAAGCTTTTCCACGAAATTGAAATATCAAAAACACTTCCAAACAGTTTCAACGAAGCAAATATCACACTGATACCAAAAGCAGACAGAGATACCACAAAGAAAGAGAATTACAGGCCGATATCCCTGATGAACACAGATGCAAAGATCCTCAACAAACTACTAGCAAATAGAATACAACTACTCATCAAAAAGATCATACACCATGACCAAGTAGGATTCATCACAGGGATGCAAGGATGGTTTAACATTCGAAAATCAATCAACATAATCCATCATATCAACAAAAGAAAAGATAAAAAGCATATGATTATATCAATAGATGCAGAGAAAGCATTTGACAAGATCCAGCACCCCTTTATGATGAAAACCCTAGCCCAAATGGGTATAGAGGGGACCTTCCTCAACATAATTAAAGCCATCTACCACAAGCCTACAGCAAGCATCATCCTCAATGGGGAAAAACTGAGAGCCTTCCCTCTAAGATCAGGGACGAGACAGGGATGCCTACTCTCTCCACTACTGTTCAATATAGTACTGGAAGTACTTGCAATAGAGATTAGGCAAGAAAAAGATATTAAGGGCATTCAGGTAGGAAAGGAAGAAATCAAGCTCTCACTATTCGCAGATGATATGATACTCTACTTAGAGAACCCAATAACCTCCACCAAAAAACTCCTAGAAACAATAGACTCGTATAGTAAAGTTGCAGGTTATAAAATCAATACCCAAAAGTCCATGGCTTTCCTATACGCAAACAGTGAGAGAGAAGAAAGCAACATGAAAAAAACAATCCCGTTCACAATTGTGCCCCAGAAAATCAAGTACCTAGGAATCAGCTTAACTAAGGAAGTAAACGACCTGTACAAAGAAAACTACAAAACGCTACTTCAGGAAATAAAAGAGGACATGAGGAAATGGAAAGATATCCCCTGCTCATGGGTCGGGAGACTTAACATTGTCAAAATGGCAATACTACCGAAAGCATTGTATAAATTCAATGCAATCCCTATAAGGATACCCATGACATTCTTCAAAGAAATGGAGCAAACACTCCTGAAATTTATATGGAACAATAAGCCCCTACGAATAGCTAAAGCAATTCTTGGGAAAAAGAAAATGGGAGGAATCAACCTCCCTAACTTCAAACTGTACTACAAAGCAGTAATAATTAAAACAGCATGGTACTGGAACAAAGGCAGAACTGCAGACCAATGGAACAGGGTTGAATACACTTACATCTCCCCTCAATCATATGATCATCTAGTCTTTGATAAAGGTGCAAGTAATGTGAAGTGGAGTAAGGAAAGCCTCTTTAATAAATTATGTTGGCATCATTGGACGGCTACAGGCAAAAAAATGGGCTCAGAACTCTGCCTAACACCATGTACAAAAGTAAGATCAAAATGGATTAAAGACCTCAACATCAGACCAGAAACCATAAGGTACATTGATTACAAAGTTGGCAAAACCCTCCATGATATTGAAGCTAATGGTATCTTCAAAGATGCCATGCCACTGGCCGAGCAAGTGAAAACAGAGATAGATAAATGGGACTATCTTAAACTAAGAAGCTTCTGTACCTCCAAAGAAACAGTGACCAAAATACAAAGACAGTCTACAGAATGGGAAAGGATATTCGCCGAATACACATCTGACAAGGGGTTGATATCCAGGATATACAAAATACTGGTTAAACTCCACAAGAAGAAAACATCCAACCCCATCCAAAAATGGGGCAATGAAATGAACAGAAACTTTCTCAAAGAAGAAATCCGAATGGCAAAAAAGCACATGAGAAAATGCTCTACATCATTAATCATCAGAGAGATGCAGATCAAAACCACAATGAGATACCATCTCACACCTCAGAGACTGGCCCACATTCAAAAGAACAAAAGCAACCAATGCTGGCGTGGATGTGGCGAGAAAGGGACACTCCTTCACTGTTGGTGAGAATGTCCACTGGTTCAGCCCTTCTGAAAAACAGTATGGACGATTCTCAAAAAATTAGAAATTGAGCTCCCATTTGACCCAGCAATACCACTCCTGGAAATATATCCCAGAGAGGCAAAAATGTATAGTTGAAGTGACATCTGCACTTGTTTGTTCATTGCAGCACTCTTTACAATAGCCAGAAACTGGAAGAAACCTGAATGCCCAAGAACAGATGACTGGTTAAAGAAACTTTGGTACATCTACACAATGGAGTACTATGTAGCTCTTAGAAAAGATGAAGTCATGAAATTTACATACAAGTGGTACAATATGGAAAGTATCATGCTAAGCGAAATGAGTCAGAAAGAGAGGGATAGACATAGAAAGATTGCATTCATCTGGGGGATATAAAGTAACAAAGTATGAGATTAATACCCAAGAATAGCTGAGATCAGCACCAGGAGGATTACCCCATAACTTAGAGGCCAGCCGGGTATCCTAGAGGAAAGGGCAGTTCAGATAGAGAAGGGAGCACCAAATAAAGGATGTTTGGAGGATCCTCCCAGGCGGGGAGATGCATGTCGAAAGTAGACTATGGACTGAACATGTTTGCCACTCAATGCCTCTTTTGCAGACCACAACACCCAAACGGAGAGAGAGAACACCGGGGATTGCCCTGCCACAGAGACAGGGGGGATGGGGGGATGGGGGTGGGAGGGATATTATCCATGGTGGTGAAAAACGGGCAATGGTGGAGGGATGGGTATCTGATCATTGTATAATTGAAACCCAAGCACAAAAAAAAATTGTAAATCTACAACTGTAAATAAATAAATAAATAAATAAATGAAACCATCTCTCCACCAGTGCCCATTTTCCACCACCAATGTCCCTAGTGTCCCTCCCACCACCCCCACCTCATCCCTCCCCCACCTCTGTGTCAGGCACCGTCCTTCTTACTCTCTCTCTATCTTTGGGTATCATGGTTTGCGATACAGATACTGAGAGGACACCATGCTTGGTCCTTAGTCTACTTTCAGCGTACATCTTCTATCCCAAGTGATCCCTCCAACCATCATTGACTTGGTGGTCCCTTCTCTATCCCAGCTGACATCTCCCCCTGCACAGGAGGTTGGTTTCCAAAACATGTGTTTTAAGGTCTGACCTTTGATAAGTACTATGGGCCATACAGGAAAGAAGAAAGTTTCTTAGCCTTCATAAAAGTGTAATACAGTTGGACAAACACATTTCTCAAAAAGAAGTCATGGAAGACTAGAACCAATATATACCAGAAAAATTCAGAGGAGGAAAGAAGCATTTTATCTGGGAGGCCTCAGGGAAGGAAAGATAGAAAACTGAGGAGTATTTAGAGTAATGTTCCTGAACATTTTAGGAACTATCCCAGCCCCCTTGGTCTGGAGCAGAATCTTTCAAAGAGACTCAACAGCTGTTGGCACTTAGTCTGTTAATTCTTGGCTGTGGGCTCCTTCTCAGGGTCTCCTTGGCGTTCAGTAGCCTTCTTAGTCTCTATTAATTAGATGTCTTTTCCTTTTCCTTGGAGTCCCAGGGAGTAGTAGAATAGCTGATGAAAATACCTGTGCTGGAGCGGCAGACTGAAGATCATTAGACAGAAGGTGATGTCAGATATTCACCTGCAAATTGGAGGATAGCACTGTGGCGTAAAGGAAGGGCACACCAAACCTATGGCAAGAGAGAAGTGACAAAACCAGTGCCAGCGCGGGAGCAAGCAGTCCGGATCTGACTGCAGGTGATCGCAACGGCCCGTTACTTCTAAGTACTTTTCCGCTTACGGCAATATCCCCGACATCATACTGTGTGACTACCAAGTTCTCAGAGGTACTTTCTGCTGCTAGGAAAATGCAACAACCAACGCCGAGCTCCCACTCACTGGCTTCCCTGGGGAGCGGGAGGGCCGAGAGTAGCAGCCCCAGCAATCTGTAGCTTGGCAACTTTGTCTGGGAACAAGCCACAGTCTGCTGGTTAGAAAAAGCAATGTAACAGCACGAAATCCTCTGGGACCGTCCTTCTTGCCTATAGGGACAAGACAAAAAGCAACGTCTAAGCCTCCAGAAGCCCCAAAGACAGTATTTTCTTTTGAGTATTCTTTTGGTGAATTTCAAATGTGTACCTAATTAGGGTAAAAAATAATTTCACAGGTATTTTCTGTGTTTCTCTTCCTTTGTGAAATAGCTAGGAGGGAGAGAGAGAGAGAGAGAGAGAGAGAGAGAGAGAGAGAGAGAGAGAGAGAGAGAGAGAGAGAATGAATCCTGAAGGTAACTGAACCTTTCTGGAGTAATACTCAACAAACACTAATGCATTTGTGGGAAATATTTTACAACATTTGATGAAGATGCTTTAAGAAGAAAGATACAAGCTAGCACTGAACTCTTGGTGCAGGCGAGGACTATTACCAGAAGGGCTTGTGTTTCCCCTAAGTACTTCCTTGGGGAGGGAGGGAGGGAGGGAGATAGATAGAGAGAGAGAGAGAGAGAGAGAGAGAGAGAGAGAGAGAGTTTAAAGGGATAGATGCAGATTAACAATTGAGAAAATTTTCCAAGCACAGCAATACAAAAATAATGACTTTAAAAAGCATAATCAATATTTTAATAAGCATTTTAATTTTCAACTTGATATAACTAATCTCAGTAATGTTTTAATGAAAAAAATTTGGGGAAAGTATGTCACCAATTGTTGGTAGTTTGAAACATAAACCTGATCTGGGCTGGAAGGCTAGTGCAGGAGATGAGGCACATTCTGCACATTCTGAACTTAGGGACTGATGCCTCACCCTTATCTGCTAACCCTTATCTGATCACTGGTACCACATGGTGCATGAGAAATTCTGGGTGCAACTCTAGAGCTTCCAAATACCAACAGGATAGCACTTATGGTCCCTAGAAGAGTAGCACTGCACCCTCAGGCCCTCACATCGAAAACTGCTGGGATATGGGCCCTGGACCTCATGGGTACTGTTTCAGAGTCCTCAGATAAGCATATCTCAGATAACCAATACAATATATTATAACATCAAGAATGCATTAGACAAGGAGGAACAAACAGAACAAAGTATCAGCAGAAGGAAGAAACTAATGAAAATTATAGAAAAAAAGAAGGTAAAACTAAATATCAATGAAGTCAAGAAATGGTTCTTTTAAGTGTCAGTAAAATTGAGAAATTCCTTAGACTCAGCAAGAGGAAAAAAGAAAAGCCCAAATAATAATGATAAACACAGAAGCAAGATAGTAATTCAAAGACGCCCTTAAAAAAGGTCCAGAGCCAGAGGCATTACTAGTGAATTCCACAAATTTTTTAAAGAAAAATTGCTTATCCTATTCAGATTCATTAAAAGAAAATCAATGGTATGGGAAATCTGCCAAAGTTTTAAACCCAAGAATATTCAAAGTAATTATAAGGAAAAAAAATAGAATCACATTCGCTAAGTTCAAATTATTTTACTAAGAAATATTAAATTAAAATAGTGTCATATTGGAGCCAAAAATGGCACACAACCAATGGATAGATTTATACATCAAGTCTATGTATGACAAAGGAGCCAAGACCAAACAGTAGAGAATGAAAAGCCTCTTCAATAAGTGGTGTTAGGAAAACAAATCTGCTACATTAGTACAAACAAACAAAAAACAAATAACTCTTCAAAAAAAAAGAAATTAGAATCACTATTCAATGTTACAAATGCAAAAAGTATTAGAATGGATTAACGGTTTAAATATTAGAACAAAACTATTGAATAAACAAAAAAAAGGACAAGTGATAAAATCTATAACTTCAATATCAAAGTTATATTTGGAGAAATACATGGGTACTAAAACAAAGGCAAGAAGAAACAAAGGGGCTCGCATAAAAATTAGATGTAGTTTCTTTTCCATTGCCAATTAAACTTCCACAGGAATGAATAAGAAAATCTGGTAATTGAGATGTTGGCTTCATCATGTTGTACAAGAAGTGACATCTTAAATATATAGAATTCACATAATTCATTAAGAAAGAAATAAGTGACCAATCAAATCTCGCAACATTTCTGAAAAGACATGTATCTAAGGAAGATATATTTAAAAATATTAAAAACTTAGCTCCACACTTTTAGGAAAATTCAAATATAAACCAGAGTGGGATATTGACTTTCGTGGTTTGAGAATGACTTATATGGAAAGAAAGGCCCTCCCGTTGATCGTCGATTTGCTCGAGCGGGCCCAGTAACGTCTCCATTGGAGACTTTGTTGTTACTGTGTCTGGCATATCGAATACTCTCGGTAGCTTGCCGGGCTCTCCGAGAGGGGCGGAGGAATCGAACTCGGGTCGGCCATGTTGGCCGCGTGTAAGGCAGACGCCCTACCCGCTGTGCTATCGTGGGGAAATAGAATTAGTGTGCACTGTTGGTACAAATGAAAATACAGCTTCTGGAGTTCTCTTTTAAAAATAAAAATACTATTGTATCTAGCAATATCATTTCGAGACCTTTATCAGAAAAACAAAAAAAACTAATATGAGAAGTTATTTTTGTCCCCTTATCATGTGCATTAGTCGCAAAAGCTAAAACATGGAATCAATCTATATGCCCATGAACAGATGACTAAATGAAGACATTGACCATTGACAGATGACTAAAGAGTATAGACACTTAATATAATGTTACTCTGTCTTTAATAACAGATGAAATGATGCTATTTAGGACAAAAGATTGAACTTGAGGAATTACATTAAGCAAAATAAGAAAGTGAAATGAAAGAAACTGGTGGGTGGTTTCACAGATTTGTGGAATATAAATAGACATAGAACAAATAGACAAAATATAACTTCACCTTAGACTCAATAAAAATGACGGTAGATCCCAGAGGGCAGAGAGGTGGGGAGGAAGAATGGACAGAGGCCTCTTGTGGGGGATGAGATGACATGAGCTTTGTGGCACATACACTGAGCCCAAGAGACACAAAAAGGTCCCACGCTATACTCTTGGAATTCTGCAATGTTATAAAATAGTGATAATGCTTTTAAACTTTCAAATAAAAAAATAAAATAAAACGATGGACACATAAGCATGTATCTAAATGAAAAGGCTAAACAAACACTGAAGGCATACTCTTTTCTAATTTAATTTACTTAATTCTGGATATTTCATATAAAAAAACAGGTTGATTAAAACTAATTTTGAAATACTGTACAATTGAGGTTACCGTCCTCAGAAAGTTCTAAGAAGGTGAGAAATGGCACCGGAATATAGTAGACTTTATTAACGCTAAGCAATGAAGATTAAAAAATGAAAAAAACAGCATATTAAAATAGATGTGTCCCAAGAGTTAGAATGTTTTATTTTACTAATTAAAATAGAAGAGGTGGGTGCTTAGCATTCTACCAACCTTGATTCAATTACTGGCACTGCATATGATACTTGAGCATTCTCAGGAGTGACTCCCGCACAGAGTCAGGAAAAAGCCCTGAGTATCACTGGGTGTGCCCCACCCCCAAAATATGTTTGCAACAACAGATTTCTAATGTAGGCTAGCTTAAAACAGTGCATTAATCATCATAAAGTCACATCTTAAGTGAACCATACAAAATAGCCATGTAAAAATGTAATACTATAATTCACTAGGCACATATCCATATTATGATAAACTATTAGAATTAAAGATATTCACAGAGTACAATTTTCACCATGATCACATAATATATTCCATTATTTTCCACATCTTCAGTAATAGACATTTGACAACTTTCAGTTAGTGTTTGTCAAAATTAGTGACCCATCTGTAAAATGTTATGTCAAAGGAAGACATGTCTGAGAATTGGAACATCTCAGAGGCTAAGGAAATATTCTATTCAAGAGAGATATTGTGGAGAAATTAAAACATGAGCTCAGAACTCAGAAAGTCAGAGTTCAAATCTTGCCTTCAGCATTTTCTACATAAATAATCTCTGGGTTATTTATTTATAATTAAATTTATATTTGTTTATTTATTATAAATTTATAATAATTATTTATTCCTTGTGTCCTATCTTCTCCTCTTACAAAATCAGGCTAAAATATGATATAGCCAACATGAGAGACTATGTAAAATTTGAAAATGGAAACTCTTATCAGAATAGTGAATGGAATTTTATACAAAACAAACAAATATGTAAAGTTTTTAAAAAAGTATACATATATATACACACACATATATATATAATTTTTTTTGTTTTGTTTTTCTTATTTTTTCTTTTTTTATTAGTGAAAAACCATGAGGTACAGTTATAGGCTTACAGATTTTGTGCTTGGGTTTCAGTTATACAATGATCAAGTGCCCATCCCTCCACAAGTGCCCGTCATCCATCCCCACGGGTCCCAGCATCCCCCCCCATCCCTCATCCCCCCGCCCCGTCCCATCCTGCCTCTGTGGCAGGGTATTCCCCCTTGTTCTCTCTGTCTTCTTTTGGGTACTGTGTTTTGCAAGAGAGGCTTTGAGTGGCAATCATGTTTGGTCTATCGACTACTTTTAGCATGCTTCTCCCACCCTGGGAGGGCCCTCACAACACCCTTCATTTGGTACTCTCTTCTCTATCTGAGCTTCCTTTTCACCTAGAGCCTGTGGCTGGCCTTCCATTCATGGAGCAAAATTCCTGGTACTTGGACATTTTTTAGAACTTGCTAGAAAAACTTTTGCAGAGTCAGAGAAGTAGTATAGTGGGTGAGGCACTTGTTTTGTGCAAGGCCCACCACGGCTCAATCCCTGGCACTGTATACGGTCTCCAAGAACCACCAGAAGTGATCCCTGAGCACAAATCCTGGGGTAAGCCTTGAGCAGTACTTGGTGTGGCTCCCAAATCTAAATAAACAGTTCTTGGTTTTGCCAACTTTTTATTGACTTGCATGTAATTTTTCTTTGCTCTAATGTTTTTGGGAGGTATGGAGGGCAAAGGATAGGCACACCGGGATGTACTGAGGGCTTATCTCTGGCAGTGCATAGGAGACCACGTGTGATATCAGGGATAGAACTTGGGTCCGGAATAGAACCACATACAAAGCAGGCACACACACCAACAAAAAAAAAGTAGAAATGAAAACCTGTGCCCGATGAAG
The DNA here is from genome assembly GCF_029834395.1 of Sorex fumeus. Lineage (NCBI taxonomy): Eukaryota > Metazoa > Chordata > Mammalia > Eulipotyphla > Soricidae > Sorex > Sorex fumeus. The sequence goes on along the minus strand of NW_026606060.1, from coordinate 2,388,975 downwards.
AAATACCTTCTGAATCTTATCATTTGTGTTATTTTCAGGTTGTGGGGGCTGGAGTGATAGCACAGCAGGTAGGGCATTTGCCTTGCATGCAGCTGACCGGGTTTGAATCCTCCATCCCTCTCGGAGAGCCCAGCAAGCTACCGAAGAGTATCCTGCCCGCACGGCAGAGCCTGGCAAGCTCCCCGTGGTATATCTGATGTGCCAAAAACAGTAACAACAAGTCTCACAATGGAGACGTTACTGGTGCCCACTCGAGCAAATCCATGAAGAATGGGAGGACAGTGCTACAGTGCTACTGGTTGTGGATTTACTTTTTTTAGTTTAATGATTAATTTTTAAATATTGGGGCTATATCCAGCTGTGCTCAGGGCTTATTCCTGGCTCTGTGTCCAGGGATCATGCCTAGTGCCTAGTGATTCCTGGACACAGAGCCAGGAATAAGCCCTGAGCACAGCTGGATATAGCAGGGTTTGGAGGATTGGATAAACATCAGGGATTGAACCAGTGTCAGCTGCGTGCAAGACAAACACCCTACTGTGTTTACTGTAGTCTAGTCCTGTGGCTGTAAATTGATAAAATTAGAGTTCTGCCAATAAGAGATAATTTAGGAAGCACCAATGAAGAGATAAAGGCAGATCTAAGGTTAGACCTTGACTATAATGCTCTGTTTCTCGAACTCTTCTGCCCTTGCTTTAATAAGAAGCTGCCTTGTTAGAAGAAAACCTGTACGTGGGCGTGCATTTATTGCAGGCTTCAATCCACAGCACTTTACTTTCCCATTTTTCTGGTCTCAAGAAGAGGAACTTTGATCTGTTTCCATATGAGGTTCATTCCAAATCTTAGAAAACATCAAAAATCAGAGAGCTTAGGTAGAAAAGTTCTCATTTTCTTTAGAAATGGAAAAACATTTCTATTTCAATGATAATCCTAACTGTGTCTCTGGATCACCTTTACATTTTCAATCATATGTATAAAAAATAGCCTGATTCACATAAACTACAAAACTTGCTATGAAATGAGCAGTCAAATCATTAGTGGATAAGGCCCACATTCTGATTTTTAAGGTATGATCACTTCCTTGGCCCATGTCTCTTTTTTGTTTTATTGTCTATCAAATGTGGTCACACTATCATAGAATTTAAATCAGTTTTATACAATCATTTTCTTGAAGTACCATTACTCCAAAAAGATTCATATCTGCAGTTGATTTACAGAGAACTGTGACTAAAATATCAGAACAGAAGCCCATAGTGAAAAATTTCTCCCTGTAGATTGTTATTTCTTGGGCACTTAAAAGCCTAATACCGAAAAGAAATGAATTCCCATTTTGCATCTGCCTCTTTAAATGTGGGCTTTTAACTATCATAATTCTGAAGTCTGGGTTCATACATACCACCTTATTCCATACAGAACATTGGGATTAATGGTTCGGTATTAAAAACGGAAACTAAAATGCAATTGCTTTGGGAGGCACTTAAGTCTGGCAATACCTGGCAGAAGAAAGGAGTTTGATACAGAGCTGAAAAGCTCCTCGTGCATTTGTTATCAGTGCAATAATGCTAGAAAGGACTACATCATTCTTTAGTTTTCTGGCATTCTAAAACTATGGAAAAATATGTATTTTTTTGCATAATGACTGATTTTATTTTGTAAGACTTCCCCCTTTTCTTCCCTCTGTTTCTGTGATGATGGGGTGCACACAGTTGCTCATTTGTGGGACACCAGGGATTACACACTTAGTTGGGGTGGTGAGGTCTCAAATACCAAATCTTCCTCGGGTATATGGTGTGGTGCTGAAGATTAAATTCATGACCTCTCCTGACTTACATGTCCAAGGCAGGTGACTGAATGCTGAAACACCTCAAAGCCACTCTGCAAATTGCATGCTTCACCCTTAACCAATTGGGTTCATTTATTGCACTTTTGAAAAATCAATTAAGAAAAACTGATTGGGTGTCAGTCGTTTTTTACCCTCCACTAAATACAAGTCAACTTAGTGCCATGAATCAATCCATATCAGGTCTTCAATGTGCTTATCTAATAGTGTTTCAGTGTTGGAGATACAAAGAAGAAAACGAAATGATTCTTGTCCTCGTATCTTAAGAGGAAAGGCCATTGTAATCAATCAATAGTTACAGATAATAGAAAATATGCATCTAACTCTTAGATCAGTTAGAGAACACTTAGAGCTACCGACTTCCTTTTATAGAATCTGAAATCATCAACAAAAGGAAAATAAGGTTAATGGGTCTCAGGACACAGTTAACAAATCAAATCAAAACAGAGTGCAACATTTAGGGAATACTGTGATTTGGCCATTGGGTGTGATGTCATAGAAAGGAAGGTCAGGTATGGCTGGCAATCAAGAGAAGGATGCAGAGATTAAAGTAGATTGCAGTAAGAGAGGTCTAAGAGGATATTGAGATTGCTGAAAATAGTTTTCTACTCTTGCCCTTTCTTCAATTTGATATTGCTCTGAGTATAGTAGTACTCGCCCAATAGCTACCATGGGAGAGGGAAGTTGCAGCAACAGTGTGATATCAATCACAGGTAGAAATAATAGCATATCGGTGTGGAAATCAGGTGGGGTTAGAAAGTAGCACTAAGCGCAGTCCAGGTGATCTGTTTCAAACTGCCCTTCTTCTTGCTTCCTAATCCTGCCATATATTAATAATGATGAACAAAATATAATAGAGGGTTTAGGAAGTCAGTGAAGATTATTACCTGCTGTTGAGGTACTAAAAGGTTCCCCAGAGTCAGAGGATACCTATGGGCAAGGTGAAATATATGTAAAAATTTAAAAAGTTAAGCCTAAAATCAGATTCAACAAACAAAAAGTTTGGGATAAGCAACTATCTGAAGACATAGAGAAGGCACAGAAAGAGTTCCAGTATTAGCATGGGGCACTCAGATCTCTGAGGACATGTCTGCATTTCTCAGAGTAACAAAAACTGGTAAATCTACCTAATAATAGGAAGACTTTTTCTCTATAATATTGGAAATAGACTTATTTGGATTATGCTCATATTATATGCTCATATGTTCACGAACATTTTATTAGTTTATAATTATATACTTAATATAAAAGATAATGCACATATTAATTACATACATTTGTACAAATTTTGGGAAACCTTATTTCTAAAGATATAGTGTATATGTATGTGCATATATAAATCCTTTCACATACTGAGATATCAGGATATATATATGTGTTTCTATTTGTATTTATTAATCATTATATAACTTAATCTCACCTGTGTATCTAACCTACTGGAAATAAATCATTTAATATCACTGGAAGTTGCTAGTATATAAAGCAAAAAAGGAAGCATTTATTTTATAAAAGCTATGAAGTAACAGTAAGAACCGTCATGACGTACTCCTTCCTTAATTACCCCAGTGACCAGGCTGAACCTGGGCAGCCCGACAGATGACGCTCTCTGGTTAGTAGGAAAAGGACACGGGTCCCTTTGCCCTCAGCTCCTTTTCAGTGACAGAGGCTCTCATGGGTATGAAAAATTCTAGATATCTCAACACCCTGTCCGACCCCTGTAACCCAATGTCTGGCTGAGAGATCAGTACCACACTTCTTCCATCAAAGTCCCAATTGTAAGGTGGGGCTGTGTCCTCTGTGTAGCTGACCAAGAACACTGGGCTCTTGCCTCTGGTTGCTGTTAGGACAGAAGATTCCTACTGGGAGAGGGAAGATGAAGAGTCCAGGAACAGTGTCCAGTGCCAGCAACCAGTTAATGAACATAAATGTCTCTGTCCCCTCCCCAGCTCCAGAGGGGAGACACAGACACCTCCCCAACACTCACTGGTCAACAGAAAATTAAGTCTAAGTAGGATTAAAAACTAACAAACAAACAAATCCTACACATATGGTATTAAAAATGTTAGAAGTCAAAGCCAAGAAAAAATGTTCAAAGTAGCAAGAGGAAACAGTCATTACAAAGAAACCACTACAATTCTAGTGGTTGTCTTCCACCAGAAATGGCAAAGGCCTGAGCACAGCCAGTGACAATTCCAGTATTGAAAGGAAAGAATTCTCAATCACAATCTCAAATCCAGTATAGTGTCTTCCCAAGTGAAAGCAAAATATATTCAAAAGTAATAAAAACCCAAACAATTTGTTACTAGTAGAACCTCCTCATAAGAAGTACTGAAAGAATGTCATCAGGGTGAACAAAAGTAAGCCCAGGTGGGAATTTAAATTCAGATAAAAAAGAAAGATAATTACATAATTGTCAAACTATATATGTGTATATATGCAACATATCCTTTCATTACTTCTCTTAACTGATTTTTTAAAGTTTTATATCACTATCACTGTCCTCCCATTGTTCATCGATTTGCTCAAGCAGGCCCAGTAACGTCTCCATCGTGAGACTTGTTACTGTGTTTGGCATATCAAATATGTCATGGGTAGCTTGCCAGGCTTTGCCATGCGTGCAAGATACTCTTGGTAACTTGCTGGGCTCTCCGGCAGGGGTGCAAGAATAGAACCTGGGCCGACTCGGTCGGTCGCGTGCAAGGCAAATGCCTTTTACCCGGTGTGAAATAGTATCTATTTAGGTCATATAAAACATACATATTTGGTTGGAGCTATAGCATAGCCAGTAGGGTGTTTGCCTCGCCTGTGGCTGACCCAGGTTCAATTCCTCTGTCACTCTCAGAGAACCCAGGAGCCTACTGAGAGTATCCTGCCCACACGGCAGAGCCTGGCAAGCTCCCCATGGCTTACTGGATATGCCAAAAATAGTAACAACAAGTCTCACAATGGAGATATTACTGGTGCCTGCTCGAGCTACAACGGGAGGACAGTGCTACAGTGCAACATATTTGGCAATTTGTGAACAAAGAAAGCTGTGGGAAGAAATTTGATTGGAATATAGAAATGATACAAGACTATCAGTAGGACCAAAAAAACAGATGAGAAAAACTCTTTGTTCTTTCTTTTCTCAGATGATTTAATTGAGATGAACTCAAATTAAATAAGAAAATATTTCTAAAGTTGTTATATATAACTATAATATACATGTGTAATAGTGTTTAACAATAACACCAAAAAGAGAGAAGTAATTCTAGGTTATCTTTTACTTTTTGAAGAAGCACTGCAATACTGTAGCACTGTCCTCCCGTTGTTCATTGATTTGCTCCAGTGGGCACCAGTAACATCTCCATTGTGAGACTTGTTGTTACTGTTTTTGGCATATCGAATATGCCATGAGGAGCTTGGCAGGCTCTGCTGTGAAGGGCAGGATATTCTCGCTAGATTGCTGGGCTCTCCTAGAGTGATGGAGAAATCAAACCTTGGTTGGCTGCGTGCAAGGCGAACGCCCTACTCACTGTGCTCTCGCTTCAGTCCGAAGTAAGAAGTGATATTTCTAATACCTACTAGAGATAAAAGTTTTCATTGATTAAAGTGAAATTATGTCTGTTATATAGATATGGAAAATTACATATCTATGTTTATGATCAGGAATGAAAAAATTACAATAATAAATTTAACTCAAACCTATAAGCTCCCACATAGACCCATTTTATGAAATAGCAATTGACGGAAGTATGGGGAGATAGAGAAAGAAAAATTGTAATTATAGATTTTAATGTATCCTTGGTAACTAAAATCAAGCTGAAGGGGAACTGGAGAGATAGCACAGAAGGGAGGGCACTTGCTTGCATGTGGCCAATTTAGGCTCAACCATCTCATATGGTCCCCTGAGCACCACCAGGAATAGTTTCTGAGTGCAGAGCCTGATATAACCCCTGAGCATCACCAGATGTGACCTCCAAAAGTCGCAAAATTAAAAAATAAATAAATAAATAAAGTAGATACAAAATAGTGGTGGGCTAATAATATATAAATAAAAATTTTGATTTAAATTCTGCTCTTGGTAATAATAGCAGAGATGGCAATCTGAATTTGCATCTGTACCTCCACAATAAAGGTAAAGGTAAAGGCCCTCCCGTTGATCGTCGATTTGCTCGAGTGGGCCCAGTAACGTCTCCATTGGAGACTTTGTTGTTACTGTGTCTGGCATATCGAATACTCTCGGTAGCTTGCCGGGCTCTCTGAGAGGGGCGGAGGAATCGAACTCGGGTCGGCCATGTTGGTCGCTTGTAAGGCGACCGCCCTACCCGCTGTGCTATCGCTCCAGCCCTCCACAATAAGGGCAGTAATCAGCAATCAGGACTCGGATCCACAGTATTTTAGGAACAGGGTCCCCATTTTCAACCTGGCTCCTACAAGCTGTGTACAAGAATTGCTCCAGGAACACAAGCACAGATGGAAGACAGAGTAGAGAGCTGAAAACTAAATATAGTATTAAAATTTTTGAAAACTATATATATTAATAAAAATAAGTGAACACAGAAAAGTCATTAATTTGGGCCCCAGGAGAAAGGACAGTGGCAATAGGTACATGCTTTAGAATTCATAAGACCTAGATTTCTAAATCACAGGACCGCTTGATTCCTGGTATCACATGGACCTCTGCCACAGCATCACTAGAGATATACCAGAAAACCTTCCAATACTGCCATATGTAGCCCTAGTGAACCTGGTAGTCCCAAAGGTGGCAGAGCCCAGAGTAGCATGACATCACTAACCCTAGCTTTCACCCACTTGTTTGGAGGGCTGAGTATTGTAGAGAGTGGTCCCCAGACCTGTTGAGCATTTCTCTGTAGTTCCCACCCCCTGTAAAGCCATCTACGATATTTACAGAAACTTATGACATAATTAGACCACGTAGTAAGAAACAGTGACAGAAAATTGGGGTGATAAGTCATGGATAATCTTCTAGTTTTTGCACTGGATGGAATATTCCAAAGTTCTCATATTGCAAAAGTACTAGATATACAAATAATGATAACGAAAAAAAGATGATGGAGCAAAATGTCAAACAAAAATGGGTCATGCATAGAAAACTGGACAAAGTGTTATAAATCAGGAATTAAAATTAGAAGCTTTGCAAATGAGGGACAAAAATGTAGAAAATTTAATTCTACTTTTAAAATTTAAGCCTTGGACATCAGGAAAGATGTTGGAATAGGAAGTGCCTAGAATCTTTTTTTTCTTCATCTAGACAACAGCGGTGTTGGCAGAATGTCTTTGTATTTTAAAACTCTGAAACTAATGGAAAACTGATAGTTTCCAGGGGAAGGATTGGATGTCTGTGAATCACAGGTAATTGGGACCAATTCCACTCTTTGTGGGGTAGCTGCTCTCCACTCTGTCCTCTAGCTGTGCTTGCATTCTTGGAACAACTTGTACACAGCTTGTAGGAGCCAGGTTGGATGCTGGGGACTCTGTTCCTAAAATATTGGGGATCTAAGCCCATAGTGCTGATTGCCGCGTCTGATTGTGGAAGTGCAGACACAAAGGGCAATTGCCCTCCTGCTATTGTTACCAGCTACTGTAGCTGCTTCCAGGGGATTTAAAAGACTGGTGCCCGTGGTTTCTTTCCCTTTCGCTTTCCCTCATTTCTTTTTTTGGAAGTCACACATTTAAAGATGAGGGCATTGAAAACCAATGATGTGCACAGGAGGATTTAGAAAGTTACTTCTAATACACCAGAAATGAGTATGCTCAGAGAAGACCCAAAACAGTGGTTATGCCTTAAGGTGACGCCTGGGACAGATAGATCTTAAACCACTCAAAGCAACGCAAATTAAATTCTGGGAAAGACAGAAAGCTTTCCTCTAAGATCAGGAGTAAGTCTAGGATACCCTCTTCTACCACTTCTACTCAACACAGCACCTTAAGTTCTAGCCAAACAATTAGAAAATTAAATAAAAGGCAAACAGGTTATGACTAAAATTATCTCTGCTACCAATTACATTACCAATGTGATGAAACTCCTTTTTGCTTTAAGACTTTAAGCTCTTATATTTAGGTATTTAATCCTTTATGAGTTAATGTTTATAACTAGATTAGGGAAAGGTCCATACTTTTCTGTGAAGATATTGATTTAAGATAGTCAAAGTCATCTACAACAAACTTACCACAAGCATTATCCTCAATGGGGAAAAACTAAGGGTCTTCCCTTTAAGATCAGGGACAAGACAAGGATGCCCAATCTCACCACTTCTGTTCAATATAGTACTGTAAGTACTTGCAATAACAGTTAGGCAAGAAAAAGATATTAATGGCTTCCAGATAGGAAAGGAAGAAATCAAGCTCTCACTATTCACAGATGATATGATACTATATCTAGAGAATCCTAAAGCCTCAACCTAGAAACTCCTGGAAACAATACACTTGTACAGTAAAGTCGCAGGCTATAAAATCAATGCCCCAAAATTCATGGCCTTCCTATATGCCATGGAAAGAGACATGAAAAAAAATCCCGTTCAAAATTGTGACACAGAAAAGCAAGTACCTTGGAGTCAGCCTAACTAAGGAGGTAAAGGACCTCTACAAAGAAAACTACAAAATGCTACTCAACGAAATAAAAGAGAACATGAGGAAATGGAAACATATCCCCTGCTCATGGATAGGAAGAATTAACATCGTCAAAATGGCAATAATCCCCAAGCACTATACAAATTCAATGTGATCACTATATGGATACTCATGAAATTCTTCAAAGAAATGGATCAAGCTCTCCTAAAATTCATTTGAATAACAAACGTTCCAGCATGGTACTGGAACAAAGTCAGAGCTGCAGACCAATGGAAGAGGGTGGAATATCCCTACACACAACCCCAAATGTATGAACATCTAATCTTTGATATGGAGCAAGGAATGTGAAGTAGAGCAAGGAAAACCTCTTTAACAAATGGTGCTGGCATAACTGGACAACCACATGCAAAAAAATTGACTTAGATTTCGACTTAACACCATGCACAAAGGTGAGACAAAATGGATTAGAGACCTCAACATCAGACCGGAATCCATAAGGTACATTGAAGACAAGGCCGGCAAAACCCCCCACGATATTGAGGCTAACAGTATCTTCAAAGATCACATGCCACTGACCAACCAAGTGGAAACAGAGATAAACAAATGGGACTATATTAAACTACGAAGCTTCTGCACCGCAAAAAATACAGTGACCAAAATACAAAGACAGTTTACAGAATGGGAAAGGATATTCACCCAATAACCATCCTACAAGGGGTTGATATCAAAGATATACAATGCACTGCTTGAACTCCGCAAGAAGAAAACATCCAACACCTTCAAAAAATGGGGCAATGAAATGAAGAGAAACTTTCTCAAAGAAAAAATCTGAATTGCTAAAAGGCACATGAGAAAATGCTCTAAATCACTAATCATCAGGGAGATGCAGATTGAAATAACAATGAGATATCATCTCACACCATAGAGACTGGCCCACATTCAAAAGAACAAAAGCAACTGGTGCTGGCGCATATGTGGCGAGAAAGGGACCCTTCCTTCTTCATTGCTGGTGGGAAAGCCAACTGCTTCAGCTCTTTTGGAAAACAGTATGGACAATTCTCAAAAAATTAGAAATTGAGCTCCCATTTTCCCAGAAATACCGCTCCTGGAATATATCCCAAAGAAGCAAAAAAGTATAGTTGAAATGACATCTGCACTTGTATGTTCATTGTCGCACTGTTCACAATAGCCAAAATCTGGAAAAAAAAAAAAACGAGTGCCAAGAACAGATGATGGTTAAAGAAACTTTGGTACATGTACAGAATAGAATACTATCAGTGTTTAGAAAGGATGAAGTCATAAAATTCACAAACAAGTGGTTTTATATGGAAAGTGTCATGCCAAGTGAAATGAGTCTGAAAGAGAGGAACAGACATAGAAAGACTGCACTTATCTGGGGAATAAAAAATAACAGAATTGGAGATGAACACCCAAGAATGGTTGAGATGAGTACCAGGCGGTCTGCTCCATGACTTGGATGCCAGCAGCACATACTGGGGGGAAACACAGCTCAAATAGAGAAGGAAACACCAAGTAAAGGGTGTTTCGATGACTCGCTCCGGATGAGAGATGCGTGCTGAAAATAGACTTTAGATCAAACACGATGGCCACTCAATACCTCTATTGCAAACCACAACACCCTAAATGAAAGAGAGAGCAAAAGGGAATGCCCTGTAATAGAGGCGTGTTGGCATGGGTGGGGATGGGTGGTGTGGGAGGGCAACTGGGTTTATTGGTGGTGGAGAATGGGCACTGGTGCAAGGATGGGTACTTGATCATTGTATAACTGAAACCCAAACACGAAAGTTTGTAAGTCTACAACTATACCTCATGGTGTCTCCCTAATAAATAAATAAATAAATAAATAAAAGAGAGGTATTATCTAGTTTGGCCATTGTTTGAAATGGTGGTTAATTTAGAGCAATTAGTTGATAATGCTAGTTTCTTCTCTTACCTGCAATACTGTATAGTACTTGTTTTCTCTACCATTATTTCATTCAATAGCCCTTACGTACTTCTGGATATGAAAAGAGGAGTAAGCTTCCTGTCTTTAGGTTGCTCAAAGTCAAACTAAAGAGCAGATACTCTTCACTTTTACTGTTAGAAACCAGCTAATCTGTGGCCCAGGAACCAGTATAGGGATGAAGACTCATGTCTTGTTTTTGTCCAACCCTAATTTGAACTGATCTGACCACTAATCCCTCAGCACTGCAGTCCCAGGCCCTTGCATTGCTCTGCTAGTCCTCTTAGCTCAAAATAAAAGTAGCTAAGGTATAAACTTATATAATATAAAAAATGAATAAAGGGCATTATCTACTAAGATTAAAGTTAAAAGATAATGGGAGAAAATATTTCCAGAAAATAAATATTTTAAGGGATATCTATTCATATGTACATATATATATATATATTATACCTGTTAAAACCCAACAAAACTAAACCAACAGACCAATTCTAAATTGCAAAGATCATTTCCCCAAAAAAAGGATATATGAAGGCCAGTAAGCTCATGAAAAAGAAATGCAATATCACAAATTTAAGAAAACTCAAACCAAAAACAATGCAATGCCATTTTGTATCTGTTGACTGTTATAATAAAGAAACAGGAAATAAAAGATATTGTTTTGGGTGTCAAGAATTTGGTTACTAGCATCACATTATCACCAACAGAGCTAAGCAGCCAGTCTGTGTGTGGAGAAATTGGAAATCTTCTGTGTTTGTTCTGAAGATAAAATTGCTCAGTTGATGTGGTAAACAGGGTGGTGTTTCCTCCAAAAGAAAAATATGAAATTACTGTTTGATCGGTAAATTTTGGGGGAACACAGCTGACTGTGTTTCATAGCTAACTACTGGCTCTGTGCTCAGGGGACCATATGGGGTGCCCCACCATGAACCTGGGTCAGCCTTGTGCAAGGAAAGTGCCTCTCCTGCTGTGCTCCGTCTCAGCTATGTGGGCTGGGACGATCAGAGCTCAAAGCCTCAAGAGGCACCTGAATCAATTCAGAGGCAGTATTCCTTTCCACAGGTTGCCATGAAGAGGTCCTGGGACCAAGGCTGGGGCCGCAGTGGCTTCTCCTAGTCTGGAGCGTGGGGAGAGGGGGTATCTTCACAAGGTGGGACCAGATGGACCTTGGTCAGTAATTATACTTTTGGTATAATTAAGAATAAGAATTTTTTTTAAAAAAACTTAATAATTAAAACATTGACCCTAAGAGGTAACAGTAACACTCCCACTTTCAAAACAGCATTATTTATTCACAATAACCAAAAGCAGAACTGAATCAACCTAAACAGTCAATGACCCATAAATCAATGAACAAAATGGCATATATAATACAGTCGAATATTAGCTTTAAAAAGGTGGAAATCCTGTTACACGCTACAACACTATGAACCTTGAAGACACTGTGCAAAGTGATAAAGGTAAATATGATACAATTTATGTGAATGACCAGGAGTGGTGAAAATCATGGAATCAGATCGTAGAACAGTAGTTATCAGGGGTTAGGGATAGGGGCCACTGAGGCATTCTGAGAGGTCTGATGGAGACAATGTTTGCAGAAAAATGTGGGTATATGTAATGGTACTGAATTTAAAGATGAGTCAAATGGTGATTTTATCTTATGTGTATTTTATAACAACTTTTAAAGGAACAAATATAAACCCAAGTTAATTTTAAAGAATGAACAACATAAAGAACATATTTCAGTAACAAATGTGTAAAATGTAAAAGTGATCCAAAAGGCATAGTTAACAAAAATATTCCACAGTTCTTTAATTCAAGTAACCTCTCATAAAAACTTGGTTTAAAGAGAAAAAATCAAAATCAATATCAAAAACTTTAATCGTTTCATAACTTTTAAAGTACTTTGTGTCAAACATTTTAGAATGCAGCAAGGGAGTCATTAGCCATTGGTTTGAATTCATATATTAGAAATGTAGCAAACAATATAGCAATTTATTATTGAAGTGAATATAAGTTTTTAACACAAAGAACTTAGAAAAGAATCAAGAGATATAAAGGAAAAATACTGAATTTAAGGAATAAATTAGAAGTAAAAAACACTAAAACTGTTTAACATATTAAAAAAACCAATCCTATAAATTCCTAGACTCCTACAGACTCCCAAGGCTGAACCAAGAAGACCTGGAATACCTGAACAGACCTATCACCATCAAGGAAATTGAAATGGTAATAAAAAGTCTCCCCAAGCACAAAAGTCCTGGCCCGGATGGATTCACTAGTGAATTCTTCCAAATCTTTAAAGAGGACTTACTCCCAATACTCTTTAAGCTTTTCCACGAAATTGAAATATCAAAAACACTTCCAAACAGTTTCTACGAAGCAAATATCACACTGATACCAAAAGCAGACAGAGATACCACAAAGAAAGAGAATTACAGGCCGATATCCCTGATGAACACAGATGCAAAGATCCTCAACAAACTACTAGCAAATAGAATCCAACTACTCATCAAAAAGATCATACACCATGACCAAGTAGGATTCATCCCAGGGATGCAAGGATGGTTCAACATTCGGAAATCAATCAACATAATCCACCATATCAACAAAAGAAAAGATAAAAAGCATATGATCATATCAATAGATGCAGAGAAAGCATTTGATAAGATCCAGCACCCCTTTATGATGAAAACCCTAGCCAAAATGGGTATAGAGGGGACCTTCCTCAACATAATTAAAGCCATCTACCACAAGCCTACAGCAAGCATCATCCTCAATGGGGAAAAACTGAGAGCCTTCCCTCTAAGACCAGGGACGAGACAGGGATGCCCACTCTCTCCACTGCTGTTCAATATAGTACTGGAAGTACTTGCAATAGCGATTAGGCAGGAAAAAGATATTAAGGGCATTCAGGTAGGAAAGGAAGAAATCAAGCTCTCACTATTCGCAGATGATATGATACTCTACTTAGAGAACCCAATAACTTCCACCAAAAAACTCTTAGAAACAATAGACTCGTATAGTAAAGTTGCAGGTTATAAAATCAATACCCAAAAGTCCATGGCTTTCCTATACGCAAACAGTGAGAGAGAAGAAAGCAACATGAAAAAAACAATCCCATTCACAATTGTGCCCCAGAAAATCAAGTACCTAGGAATCAGCTTAACTAAGGAAGTAAAGGACCTGTACAAAGAAAACTACAAAACGCTACTTCAGGAAATAAAAGAGGACATGAGGAAATGGAAAGATATCCCCTGCTCATGGGTCGGGAGACTTAACATTGTCAAAATGGCAATACTACCGAAAGCATTGTATAAATTCAATGCAATCCCTATAAGGATACCCATGACATTCTTCAAAGAAATGGAGCAAACACTCTTGAAATTTATATGGAACAATAAGCCCCCACGAATAGCTAAAGCAATTCTTGGGAAAAAGAAAATGGGAGGAATCAACCTCCCGAACTTCAAATTGTACTAGAAAGCAGTAATAATTAAAACAGCATGGTACTGGAACAAAGGCAGAACTGCAGACCAATGGAACAGGATTGAATACACTGACATCTCTCCTCAATCATATGCTCATCTAATCTTTGATAAAGGTGCAAGTAATGTGAAGTGGAGTAAGGAAAGCCTCTTTAATAAATTGTGTTGGCATCACTGGACGGCTACATGCAAAAAAATAGGCTCAGAACTCTGCCTAACACCATGTACAAAAGTAAGATCAAAATGGATTAAAGACCTCAACATCAGACCAGAAACCATAAGGTACATTGAAGATAAAGTTGGCAAAACCCTCCATGACATTGAAGCTAATGGTATCTTCAAAGATGCCACGCCACTGGCCGAGCAAGTGAAAACAGAGATAGATAAATGGGACTATCTTAAACTAAGAAGCTTCTGCACCTCCAAAGAAACAGTGACCAAAATACAAAGACAGTCTACAGAATGGGAAAGGATATTCACCGAATACACATCTGACAAGGGGTTGATATCCAGGATATACAAAATACTGGTTAAACTCCACAAGAAGAAAACATCCAACCCCATCCAAAAATGGGGCAATGAAATGAACAGAAACTTTCTCAAAGAAGAAATCCGAATGGCAAAAAAGCACATGAGAAAATGCTCTACATCATTAATCATCAGAGAGATGCAGATCAAAACCACAATGAGATACCATCTCACACCTCAGAGACTGGCCCAAATTCAAAAGAACAAAAGCAACCGATGCTGGCGTGGATGTGGCGAGAAAGGGACACTCCTTCACTGTTGGTGGGAATGTCCACTGGTTCAGCCCTTCTGGAAAACAGTATGGACGATTCTCAAAAAATTAGAAATTGAGCTCCCATTTGACCCAGCAATACCACTCCTGGGAATATATCCCAGAGAGGCAAAAATGTATAGTCGAAGTGACATCTGCACTTGTTTGTTCATTGCAGCCCTCTTTACAATAGCCAGAAACTGGAAGAAACCTGAGTGCCCAAGAACAGATGACTGGTTAAAGAAACTTTGGTACATCTACACAATGGAGTACTATGTAGCTCTTAGAAAAGATGAAGTCATGAAATTTACATACAAGTGGTACAATATGGAAAGTATCATGCTAAGCGAAATGAGTCAGAAAGAGAGGGATAGACATAGAAAGATTGCATTCATCTGGGGGATATAAAGTAACAAAGTATGAGATTAATACCCAAGAATAGCTGAGATCAGCACCAGGAGGATTACTCCATAACTTAGAGGCCAGCCGGGTATCCTAGAGGAAAGGGCTATTCAGATAGAGAAGGGAGCACCAAATAAAGGATGTTTGGAGGATCCTCCCAGGAGGGGAGATGCATGTCGAAAGTAGACTATGGACTGAACATGTTTGCCACTCAATGCCTCTTTTGCAGACCACAACATCCGAAAGGAGAGAGAGAACACAGGGGATTGCCCTGCCACAGAGACGGGGGGATGGGGGGATGGGGGTGGGAGGGATATTACCCATGGTGGTGGAAAATGGGCACTGGTGGAGGGATGGGTATCTGATCATTGTATAATTGAAACCAAAGCACAAAAAATTGTAAATCTACAACTTTAAAAAAAATAAAATAAAATAAATGGGGAAAAAAAAAAAAAACCAATCCTATAGAAAGATTGGTGATCTCAAAAAAGTCTTTGGAAGACTTAAAAATAGAGGTAAAAAGGTAAAGGTAAAGACCCTCCCGTTGTTCGTCGATTTGCTCGAGCAGGCCCAGTAACGTCTCCATTGGAGACTTTGTTGTTACTGTGTCTGGCATATCGAATACGTCACGGGGAGCTTGCCAGGCTCTGCCGTGCGGGCGAGATACTCTCGGGAGCTTGCCGGGCTTTCCGAAAGGGGCGGAGGAATCGAACTCGGGTCGGCCATGTTGGCTGCATGCAAGGCAAACGCCCTACCACCATGCTATCGCTAAAAATAGAATATTAATAAAAATAAACATTGAGCATGTAAAGAGTTATAAGTATCTAGATAAAGCAAAATATAACAATTTGTTAAAAGTTGAACGAATATAGTTTCTATTATATGAAAATAGTGTTTATATTTTAATAAGAGATATAACTAACCCACTAAACGTCTATAGATTTTAAATTTAAAAGTAATTCTTTCAGGAGTCAGAGCAATAGTAAAGTGGGAAGGGTGTTTGCCTTGCATGTGAACAATCCAGGTTTCAATCCCAAGGATCCCATATGGTCCCCGAGCACCACCAGAAGTAATTCCTGAGTGCACAGCCAGGAGTAGCCCCTGAGCATTGATTATGACCCAAAAAAGAAAAAAAATTTCAGAGCCAGAGAGATAGTTCAGTGGGTAGAGTCCTTATCTTGCATGCTGCCAACCTCAGCTCAATCTCCAGCACCAAACCTGGTTCCCTCTGCCTCTGCAGGAGTGATCCCTGAGTGCAGAACAGGTGTGAATCCCAAATATTGCCAGGTGTGGCTCAAAAGTAAAGTAAGCAAACAAGAAATACTTCTTTCTAAAAAGACTAACCCTAGATAAAATTATATTTGAATTCTAAAAGAAATTCAGGAACAGATGATATTTTTTAAAAAGCTTTACCAGAATAAAGATAAAGAGGGCAATCTAAGCAAAAAATAGTCAAAAAAGGCAAAAAAGGTTATATTTGTACATAAATTTAAAAACATCCTAAATTAAATATAAAGTACATAAATGCATGAAGATAATTTTTGATACATGTATCAGGATTAAGTATTTATATCAGGGATATAATTCCAAGGATGAAACTAAAAATGGTTTAAATAAGAAAAATATTGAGATTATTTTCTCCATTAGGAGATAAAGGTGAAAAGCACATGATCATACTGAGAGATATAAATAAAGCTACTGGATGTTCAACACCTATCATTATTATTTTAAAAAAATAAAAACTTTTAGAAACCAGAAATAGAAGGCAATTTTCTTATCCTGATAAAGGTTATTCAACAAAGACTTACAAAATATTGGACTTAATAAAAAAAACTTTGAACATATTACCTTGAAGGAAACCTATCATTTTGTGGGGTTGAATCCTGCCCAGTGATGCTTGAGGGCTACCCTGATGCAGATTAGGGCTCAGGCAGTGCTCTAGAGAGGGACCACATGAAAAAATATGTGCCTTTTGGGTTCTTGAGCATCTACCTGGCTCTGAGGGCAGCATTGAAAAGTCACCTCAAATTCCGCCCTCTTCTATGATGCTTGTGTAGGACTCGAAGGAGTGGGTGGTAAAGAGATTCTCCTTCAAAAATGAACTCATCAACCTACTATAGGGAAGCATCTAGCTGATAAGATTTTGTCTTTAGCTCCTTCAGGCATCCACTTATCCCAAGACCATGCCTTTCTGGGAGTACCTATTATATGGAGATTGAACATGTCTAGCCCCAAACCACCCAACTTGGAACAAGTTTGATTGGTCACACTTTTTCCAGAACTCCCTGTTGAGAGAGCTGATTCAGTTTGCAGTTCTGATCTAGCCTGCAGTTCATTTTCTCCTACTGAATTTCCACTGATTTCTCTCCTTTCCTAACTTAGGTACTGACTCTCAAAAAAAACCACGTTGATTCATCTCCTAGAGGTAAACCCAGTTTGTGACTGAGGGAACCAAGAGAGGACCACCGACTTAGAAATAGAATGACATTACTAAGCAGTTAGAAACCTTGCTGATTAGAGTATCAGTACTTTTGAAAATAAATCCTCTGGTTATGTGGAACTAGTAATTTACAGAGCAAATTTTTCACTAAAACCAACAAGGCAATTAGGATAAAACATGTGAACATATTTGGAAAGATCAGAGAGCTCAAAAGAATCAGAAGTCATGGGACGGGAGAAAATTTTTCCTTTGGACATATTTGCTAATATTTTTATTCGTACAAGAACAAATGAAAAAGAAACTACTGAATATTTGGAGACCTTATCAGAAAAATTTTCCAAATTCCACGTAAGGACACAGAGAGAAAAAAATGACAGCATTTTATGAAATCAGATTTAAAGATCTACTACAGAGGGATGGCTAAAGAGTGCAAATGTGTACTGGCACAAGAACAACCAATAGACAAGAAATAAAAGAGAAAATCTAGAACCAGATCTATATAGAAATGTGAGGCTGCAAGATAAAAATTGGATTTTTGAAGAGGTGATAACAGAAAATAGGCATACTCTAATAGAAACTACAGAAACAAAATATGAATCTCCATTCACTCCTGAACTCCAAATGGAGTAGAAGACCAAATGCCCAATTTAAAACCCAAAAGAAGAAAATCATTAAAAAATATTGTACTGGGAGGATGAAAAAGTTCTCTCTCTCTCTCTCCCTCTCTCTCTCTCTCTCTCTCCCTCCCTCCCTCCCTCTCTCCTTTTTAACCTAGATGGGGGATTTTAGCATACACAAAGGTGCTCAGGACTATGACTGGCCCATTGCTCAGGGCTGACTCCTGGTGGTACAGGGATTAAATAAGCCAGCCATATGTGAGTATGTAAGGCAATTTTTATCCCTACCTCCTAGTGATAAACCTAATTTATGACAGGCCAATCTCTCCAGTTGTAACAATTTTTTAGGCAACACTTCAAAAGAAAAATCTTTACAAGGAAAAAAAGTGATGAATTTGCTTGAATCTAAATTTTGTAAATTTTTTCCCACTCAACTAGTTCATAAGAAAATCTACCACTTTGATAATATGCCACAGAGAAAGTTTCCATCCAGGGGCCTTTCTGCAGAACAATGCACCAGCACTCAGGGACAACATGATTGTGAATAACCTGTGGTTAGTGTCAACTCCTCAATGCAGATCTCAGGTCCAAAATGAAACACAAACAATTATGCTCATTTCAAAAATGCTTAAGGAAAAAGAATGAGCGTAATCAGTGAGAAAACTGTCTTAGCATAACACAGGATAAGAAAAATGTAAACTCCATATGATAGAAGAATGTAAGATAATGTGTTAAGATAATGTCTAATGAATTATACAAACATTATATACCATTTTGGAAGATTGAACAGTAAAATTTATAGCACAATGCCTTTCATGAAGCCAATACATGCAAAATACTGATTTTAAAACTACATTCAAATTCAACTAAATCAACAAGGCTGGATTTGATGATCGCATGTCTGAGTAGACAGGTGAAGAGGAACAGTGGTAGGGAATGAAAGGCTATATTCTGTCCCATTATTTGAGAATGTCATCACTTCTATTTATAAAGCAAAGGTTTTAAGTGGAAAGAGAAAGAAAACTAGTGAGGGAAGACGGGAGGGAAAAAAGAAAGAAAAAAATAAATAGGAAGGGAGGGAAGGAGAGAGGGAGGAATGGAGAGAAGGAGGAAAGGAGAGAGAGGAAGAGAGCTGAAAGGAAGATGAAAGGAGGGAAGAGGTAATAAACAAAGAAAGGGAGGAAGGTGGGAACGAAGGAAAGATGGAAGGAAGGAGGAAGAGAGGAAGGGAGAGAGGGAGGAAGTGAAGGATAAAGGAAGTGAGGAAGGCAGGGAGGGAGAAGTAAGAAATTTAGCATCTAGAAAATTTGGTATTTTATATAGCTCAAACCCCAATTCTTGGTGCTGCCTGCTGTTTTCTGGGAACACTGCTGTTCTACTCTCTATTTCTTCTCAGGCTTTAGCGAGGTGGTTGTAATGGCTCCAACCTGACCTTCACCCAACAAAGCTCAGAGAGATGTAGCCTCTCTGAAGAAAAAGAACTCCATCAGACAAAAAACTAGGTGTCAGCTCCAGTATGATTGGCTCACGTTTGCTCACAAGGTTCTTCCTGAAACTAACTGTGGACCCAGAACATGCCCGCATACTAACAGATTGACTGGCTTGATCCTTGACAACACACCATTGCCAGGGCACCAGAAAGTACAGTTCAGGAGACTCCTGAACACCCCTGAGTCATCTGGGCAATGCCCAGCACAGCAGGGAGTGGCCATTCTGCATTGCCAAAGTCCTTGCATTGAATCCATCTTCCTGGCTGACTGAGAATAAGTTGGGGGGAGGGGTACCTCTAGACCTCTGGAGGAGGGGCCACTTCAGAGCCCCCTTCCTGCCAGAAAACCTTAGTAGCTGGTAAGGTTATGAGATTATGCTTAGAAAATTAGGGTGGTTTAGATAAAGGTTATCCAAAAGTATGTCCTTCTTCCTCCCCCTCCCTCCCCTTCCCTCTCTCCCTCCCTCCCTTCCTTCTTTCCTTCTTCCTTCCTTCCTTCCTCTATAAAAGATGCTGAATGCTAATTAAACTTATTGTAACAATCTTTTCACAATATTATCAAATAACAGCGGTAGGGCATTTGCCTTGCACGCAGCCAACATGGCCGACCCGAGTTCGATTCCTCCACCCCTCTCGGAGAGCCCGGCAAGCTACCGAGAGTATCTCGCCTGCACAGCAGAGCCTGGCAATCTCCCCGTGACGTATTCGATATGCCAAACACAGTAACAACAAAATCTCCAATGGAGATGTTACTGGGCCCGCTCGAGCAAATATTTCATTATTTTGAAGCATTCAATTTAGACAGTGCTGAATGCCTATTGTATTTTAATACTGTTATCACTGAATCACTGTCATCCTGTTCATCGATTTCCTCGAGCAGGCACCAGTAAAGTCTCCTTTGTCCTAGTCCTGAGATTTTAGAAAGTGCCACATCCGAGGCTCTTTTAGGGTCAGGAGAATGAGACCCATCATTTTTACTGTTTTTTGGCATATTGAATACACCATGGGGAGTTTGCCAGACCCTGTCTTGTGGGCAGAATACTTTTGGTAGTCTGCCAGGTTCTCCAGAGTAAGAACTTGATAATAAGATGTCGCGAGCTTTAGGGAGCTGGGTTTTATAGTCTCTGGGTCTTGGCTGTTGATGGGATTACATGGTGCCAGGGGCAGTTGGTGGATGTAAGCCTACATAGTGGAAGATGGGAGATCTGGGTGGAGGAGGCCCAGACCCAATCTGAGCAGGCTTGGAGATCTACGCACCGGGTCCCACACACCTGGGTTCCGATGCCAGTTCCTTCATGCTTGAGGCTCATCGGAATGTGTGGAGAGTGGTCTTGAGCATGGCTATGGCTGGAGCTGGAGGTCTTCAGCTGCGGGGGTCTCTGCTCGGGGTGGGGAGGGAAACTCAACCCACCCTCCTCCATGGGACTCCAGTGAGGACAACCAGGCACGGAGGCAGGCGACTCTGTGCTGTTCTCTTCTGGGAGCTGGGTTTTATAGTCTCTGGATCTTATCAACAGCCAAGACCCAGAGACTATAAATATTTTAATACTGAAAAAAAAATAATCCCAACAGTGGTGATAGAAGTAGAGTTTGTTTATGAAGTGCTTAATCTGGAGAAAGCTATCCCACTGGGATCCCAGTGACAATGTCTGAAGACATTTTGAAACTGTTCCAGCAAGGGGGACAGTTGGTACCAACACCTAGAGGTTGAAGGCAAAGCTGTGCTAAATATTTGACAACAGTCCAGAGTCACACTAAACGGTTACCTGGTTCAAAAAATTCAACCCCACTGCTTTGTGACATATAGGGTCTGTGTAGGAGGAATAAATTGCTGGCAGAATATGAATTGAATTCCTAGTTAATAAGCAGAGAAGGATAGAGTTTGGTTTTTTTTTTTTTGCTTTTTGGGTCACACCTGGCGATGTTCAGGGGTCACTCCTGGCTCTGCACTCAGTAATCATTCCTGTTGGTGCTCAAGGGACCATATGGGATGCTGGGAATTGAACCCATGTCGGCCGCATGCAAGGAAAATGCCCTACACGCCGTGCTATCGCTCCAGCCTCAGGATAGAGATATTTTTATGTGCAAGGTTTTAGAATGCCAACACAGAAAAAATATAGGGGGGGAACAAAAGTATCACTTCATCTGGTAGAGAGAAGAGAACATAAGTACTTCAAACAATGAACACTTTAAACAATGGCTTAGGAAGGCTAGGGGTAAGGCAGAGCATCAGGAGTTAAGTTGACACTGCTTTGTATTCCAAGCTCTTAATATAGTACCTATAAAATCTGATTAACATTTAATATTTATGCAAGTTTTCAAGAAATTTGTCAATGCACAGAAATTAATATTTCTCAACTTTATCAAGCTTAAGTATAAATGTAATAAAATGTATGATCAAGTATAAGGGTTGGAGCGATAGCACAGCAGTAGGGCGTTTGCCTTGCATGCAGCCGGCCCAGCTGAGCTGGTCTCAATTCCTCCGCCCCTCTCGGAGAGCCTGGCAAGCTACCGAGAGTATCTCGCCCACATGGCAAAGCCTGGCAAGCTACCTGTGATGTAGTCAATATACCAGACACAGTAACAAGAAGTCTCACGAAGGAGACATTACTGGGCCAGCTTGAGCAAATGGATGAACAATGGGAGGACCGTGACTGTGACCGTGATCAAGTACAAAAAAATATGTCCATAATTTTTAACCTCAAAAATTCAAACCATTATAGAAAAAATATTTCCTCCTCCATTTTAAGGTGATACTAATTGTTTTTTATTAATTCTAAAGTTTGGAAGATTCAGCAGTAAATAGTCTAAATATAACCCCCATCAAAATGCTGCCCATAACTCTTAACTTTATATTTCTAACTCTAGACCCCCAGTGATCTTCCAAATGTAGAGAGAAAATGATAAATTCTATGTCGTGGACCCAGTTTTAATCCCTACTACCACATAACCCTCAGTTATCACCAGTTGTCCAATTTAAATGAGGTAATCATGCCAAAATTGCCATCTCTTTAATGTTTAGCAAATGGTGGACATGCTTATT
Source organism: Sorex fumeus (assembly GCF_029834395.1). Lineage (NCBI taxonomy): Eukaryota > Metazoa > Chordata > Mammalia > Eulipotyphla > Soricidae > Sorex > Sorex fumeus. The sequence goes on along the minus strand of NW_026606060.1, from coordinate 2,366,345 downwards.
AGTAGTTCTGTAAAATATGTTTGTAATAGAAATATGTTTGAAAGAAGAAAAATCTTCTAGGCATGAATTTGAGACTTATATAGAAAATGAATAGAATCTTGGGACTAAAAGATAGCCCAAAGAGATGGAGTAAGGCTCAAAGTTTGATTCCCTGAACCAGCTGCCCAACTCTGTCCCCAGAAACGCCAGGAGAGTCCTGGTAGTCCCCAGTGCCAGTGTACGTGAAGAGAATTGCACTGCTAAAACGCACTGAATTGTTAAGTGTGCACTTGCACTGAGGGGCCCAGTATTATGTGGGAGGGTTCCTGGGTCCCCCAGTACTATTGACGAGCCACTGTAAGAGAAAGGAGACATGGGACAGTGGGAGAATTGGTCTTGTAGATGTGAGAGCCCTAGGTTTGATTTCCAGGACAACCTAAAGTGAGAGAGAGAGAGAGAGAGAGAGAGAGAGAGAGAGAGAGAGAAACAGATCAAGAAAGCAAGCAAGAAAACAAGTCTAAAAGAAAGAAGGAAAGAAGGAAAGAAAGAAGGAGGGAAGGAAGGAAGGAAGGAAGGAAGGAAGGAAGGAAGGAAGGAAGGAAGGAAGGAAGGATGAGAGGGAGGGAGGGAGGGAGGGAAGAAGGCAGGGAGGGAGGGAGGGAGGGAGGGAGGGAGGAAGGAAGGAAGGAAGGAAGGAAAAGGAAGGAAGAAAGGAAAAATAGTCATGATCATGAATCCTTAGTCAGTCATTCTAGCAACTCAGCATTTTGGGGGGTTGGAGCCAAGGTTGCATGAAGGACAAGAGGTTCAGAATCACAGGCACAGAGTCAGAAGCAAGTTTGTTTCTTCTCATGCTCTTAATGCCAATTGATTAATTCAACGACCTTCTCCTTTGAAAACTTAATTCATCGCTGATATACTGGGATGGAACCAAAAGAACAATCAGCTTTCATTTGACTTTGAAAGAACCAGGAGTAAGCCCTGAGCACAGCTGGGTGTGAGCCCTCCCCAAAATAAAACAAAAACAATTTGAGCTTAGAATGATCAGTTTTAAGGAAAACCTTAGACTTCCATCAGAAGATCATGCTTTATGCCGTAAATTCAAGAATGGCAGGAGATGTTAATTGTCATAGCAGAGGACCTTATCAAAGGATGCATATGAAAGTAAAGTCTCAAGATGATCTATTGTTTCCTAAGCCCTGAACCCCTTCCTACAAGCCTATCATGTGTAATTGCTCTTTGGAGCAAATTTGGGAAAAAAGATGGGGATTATCCCTTGAGACTGAATTAAGCTCAGGGACATGGCTCAACATATGTAGGACCCAGGAGGATGCATTTTTCTTAAATAAATATAAGTAGCCTTATAATAATATGCCTTTTAAAGCATTTCCTGATGGAGAAATAAGTTATCCCATACAGATTAATATGTATCGCTTTTCTTTAAAATTTGACATTGCAAGGATAATCAAATTTTGAAGTATGGTATCAAAACGAACATTATCCTGTATTTTCCTCCCAGATAGGAGGAAATAGAAATTTCACAGCTGAAGGCTAAGACATTCACACACACACACACACACACACACACACACACACACACACACACACCCTTTGTGGGGAAGAAAAGAAAGGAAAAGCACTGTGACATGTACTTCATTTCTATTCTAACCCTCAAGTCTCCAACAGTTTCCCCTTAAAAGACAAAAGTGAAAACAAATTGCATTCAAATGCACAATGAAAGATGAGAATGTGGCTTGTATTCATTGTCATTTCTTTTCAGCACAAATGTCTGCAGCTCTTTTTTTCCCCAGAATGACAAGTGCTCTTGTTCTATGGTGTAGACACTCTATATCTACATGGGGATGTGGTGGGGTGTGTAGGGGGGATGGTACTCTGCAAGTTAGGGTACTTAAAAAGTTAGGAGTAGAAATGAGCTCAGACACCTTGGAGCCTGGTCAGGTGCTAAGAACACCTAGGAGTAAAGGAGCACCATGATGGGCCCACTACTGCTGGTCACTCATTGGCAGGTGACATGATATGTCCTCTGTGATTGAATCAGCCTGCAGGAAGTCCTCCTTCCCCCTCGCCGCCTGGGCTTGTATATGCCCTCTCAATTCTGCGTTCCAAATGTTGATGCAAGTTATAGGATACTGCCGAAGTCAGTTATTTGTTCTCATTCCATAGTGCCTGTGAACATATACTGTTCCTGTGGCCCAGCTTTCTCAGCGCCTGACCTCTGGAGCGAGTTCATCCATGCTGTCTGTTCACTGGTCACCTACGCAGCTGCTCTGAGACCAGCAGCCAAAGCGCATTCCTCTCACTCCTGGTGTAAGAATCAGCCAGTCAAGAGAGGAAATGCTTCCCAAGTGCTGTTAATTCCTATGCCATTGTGCCTCATTTTACTTACCTCTTTCTACCTCATTACCTCATTTTATTTATCTTTGGCCAAATCCGTGCATAACCTGAACTCTGCTTCATTTTATGTTCCCCCTTTCTCCCTCTCTTTTGTCTCTCCATTGTCCTTTTCCACATTTCCTCTCTTCCTCTTTTGTCTTCTTATCCTAATAGAAATTTTTAAGAGAGGGATTTGATTTGGCAATAAATGTTAAGAATTAACAAAGGTAAAATAAAGAAAAGAATATTGGCCAAATTCAACTTCCTACCCAGAAGCTAATCCTGAGGTTAACCTGTGAGAAATGTGGGGACATTAGGACATTTGCGTGACATTTTAGTACCCAAAGAGTGTCATTTCTGGTGTAATCAGGAGGAATGGAAAGGGGGAAACCTTTCAATAATATAATTTAATAATATAATTCAATGAGGGCTAGTGCCCTGCTCATGTGACATTTTAAAGTTTATATTGAGTAGCAAAAGAACAGGAAAACATTGACCTTGGTTTTTTTTAACATAATTATGCTCATAACAAACCTCTGTGTATATTTATCAAATTCTTATACTGTTTTAAATGTCTACGGGAAAGTGATAAAAGAAAAATCACTTCCTCCTCTCAAGGAATAATATATCTGACTGAAAATACAGAACCATATTGTGTGAAATTGAGCACACACAAAAAGTTTCAAGAGGAAATAAAAGCTTTAAGACACCTGCTTTGTGCGTGGCAGACTCTGGTTCAATCCTTGGGACCACATAAGGAATGATTTCCCCTATCTCCCCAAGAATCAGCAGAAATGACTTCTTAGTAAAGAGCCAAAAATATCCCCAGGGAAAAGGCAGCTCAGATAGAGAAGGGAACACCAAGTAAAGGGTTTCTGGAGTGTTCGCTCTGGACGTAAGATGCATGCTGAAAGTAGACTATAAAGTAAAAACAATGGCCACTCAATACCTCTATTGCAAACCACAACACCCTAAAGGAAAGAGAGAGCAAAAGGGAATGCTCTGCCACAGAGGTGGGGCGGGGGGGGGGGAGGGAATGTGGTGGTGGGGGTAGGAGGGCTACTGGGTTCATTGGTAGTGGAGAATGGGCACTGGTGGAGGGACGGTACTCGATCATTGTATAACTGAAACCCAAGCATGAAAGCTTGTAAGTCTACAACTGTACCTCAGAGTGTTTCACTAATTTAAAAGAAATAGCCCAGGATACTCTCCTCCCCCAAAATACATGAATAAGGTGGGTATATTACCCAGCAACTCCCAGAGGTATAGAATAGAGAGTATTGAAACAAGTCTGAGGATAGGGCATACTGGGGTTGAACATAGTTCCAATTAGTAACAGACCGCCCCAAGTATAAAGTACACATGCACTCTGTGACTGAGAAACAATGGTTAGCAGCTGGCAGGAATAAAGGGGAATGGAGAGCATGGTGTTGGGGTGGGCAAAGCAGATGATAAGGACATGACCTCCCAGCCCACTTTGGGGTTCACTCTGCAAAGTGTAATAAGAGTATAAGATTCATCATCATTGCACACTACCCCTTGACTTCTCTCTCTTCTTCCCTTCTGGAAGCTGTGCAGCCTTTGGATTTGGGGTCTTGTTCCCAGAAATAGATCTGAACATTAAGCTCACAATTATGTTGGGGTCTTTTATCTCTGGAACCTTTTGGCAAATTTCTCTCTCCTGGGCTTATGCCAAAATTAGCTAGGTCACTGTCCTGCTTTAGTTTCCTATTGCAGAGTCAGGAAGAATAAATCCTCTTTGCAATTTCTATTTTATGTACTCATATTTGGGTGCTCGGATTGGTTATCTAACCAGAAGGATAAGGGAAAATATGTAAAGAAAAATTGCAAAAGAGGGACACAAATAACTTTAAATTTATGCAGAAATATAAACTAGGTGAAACTATGAGTCAGAGAAGAGCAATAAACTTTGTGAATTTTGAGGGCTAGGATGTTTGTGGATACTAATTAAGCATGGATTTGGGGAATGAAGGCTCTGACTGTGTGGCATGGAGGTTTCAAGAAAGTTGAAAGTCTGCCTTGGATATCTAATGCATTTTACCATAGTTCAGGGGATCTGGAGAGAAGGAATCAGTATTCTGGAACAGTGAGTTAATACCTCACAATCAGAACTTAATTCATCCGATTGGCCCCCTGAGGTCCATCCCAGGTCCTTTTGCTTTCCTGCAGCTTTGGAGTGAATGAGGATTGAGGAAGACCCTGTTCATAAGTGATGTTCTGGTCATTCCAGGCTGAAGGTATTCAGAAACTCTTTGGGTTTGTTGAGAGAGAAAGAGAGATTCCTTAGAAATCTGCTTTGCTATGGTACTTTTTTTCTTTCTTCAAACAAATAGGGCCTGACCCCAGCTGTGCTGAGGAATAGGGTCTGGGCTTCACTGCTGGTTTATGTGCTCAGGGACAGGGAGGCAGGAGGTGTTGGGGAATGAACTCAGGCCTCACATCTACTGGAACTCTCGCCCCTTGCTGCAAGTTTTAAATTGAGTATTGAGGTAACAGTAATGACTTTAATTTTAGAAAAATCTGAAATGTGTAAGATGTTTCTATATTTAGGAGTATACCAGAATACCTGAAGTCCTGGTTTAAAAGTATGATTTCTTGTGTAATCACAAAATAGATGGGTGAGCATGGTAGAGTGGCAGAGTGGTCTCTTTCGCCTGCCATGTGTGTTTGGTGGCCATGAGCCGCTTCCCCACCCCAGCCAGAAGCCACCGCCAACAGATGCATGAAGGAGGGAATACGTCCACTACGCTGGTTGGTGATCAGTAGCCATTTATTTCATTCTCCCCACATGCCTGTTCCAGTCTCACTGATCATCCCATCCCAGTCTCACACTGCCCCTCAATCCTGTCTCCTCCTGTCCCCCATGCTAGTCTCTCCACACTCCATCTCACAGACTTGGTCTTGTGCCCGACCTCCCAGCCTTGGGGGTACCTAGGTCAGGTAGCAAAATCAACAAATGAAAGATCTTCCTTCCAAAGGAAGTGATTCTAAGATAAAAAAGACAAAAATTTCCTGCAGCCAGGATATCTGCTCAAGGGCCAAAAATGTCATATAGTGGATGTGTTTCTCCTTTCCATAGTCCAACAACCATTTAAACATTAATCTTAATTCTACTTCTAATATTCGTCATTTTGTTTGGACTTAGTAAGAGATACATTAAGCTTATAGGGTGGCTCTCTGGGGACATCTCGCTATATATCCCAGACTATACTACTCAAACCAGATAGCAATTCCTAACCCTAAGAGGTTGTTTTTCTTTGGATCATGACAGAATTTGTTCATGACTGTACTCTTAACTTATAGTTAAGTATTATGATGCTTTATCTGGCCTGTTTAAATGCCAGGGTGGCTCACAGCTTGCCCTGGGTCCATCTAGTTCCTTCATCAGACCCTACTTTGGGGGTAGGAACTAAGGGCAACTGAGGCTTAAGTCGAGTAGAAAAATGCCCAGGAGGAAATATTATTCAGAGTCAATTAACTTCCAAGTCACAAAAGCATAGCATTAAACTGTCTTCCTGTGTCTATACAAAAAGAACATTATTCTGAAGTATACTATGCAACGAACATAGGGGAAGGAGAAAAGCAATATCTCACTTACAAGTACAAAATCAGAGATTTCTGAGCAATTAGACTTTACAAATAACAGGTAATGCTTAGGAGAAATAAATGATTAACAAGTAGAGAGGGGAGAGTACAGGGAAGTTAAAGATGAATATGGAGGAAATGGGAGTGCTTTGGGAGCATTGTGATGGGTATTACTCAGTAATCTAAGCTCCTTTTGGCAGAGGAGAAAGCACAAACTAATATTATCCTACAATGTCTTAGGTTCACTATTTACTTTGGCTAATGAATTAATAGTACTCTTTTTGCTGTAAATGAATCTCTTAGATAGCTGAAAGTTGCATCTTGGGAACAGGAAGATGCTCGGTTAGAAATCTGCGCAACATTAGACAAATACCAGATTTATAAATATCATTGTAATATCTAACATTAGAAAGCTATGTTTATTAAAACTGGTGTGCTGATATTCATATATCATAATCAGAATGTTAATTGAAGCAATTAGCATATCAAAGTGCATAACTTATTTGTATTATTGTTTCTATTAGCATTATATTCCCAATCCAATACATCCTTTGGGATAATACACTGCATTTAGTCAAGATTGTCAGCTTAGGAAGAATTCTGTATGAAAATGGCTTTAGAAATATTATAAATTATTTGACAGAAATGGCAAAAGCCCATAAATAAACAAATAGGATTAAAAAGTTAAAATTAAAATAGACTAGTTTAAATAAAATTTAAAAGTTTCTCCACAGAAAAAGAAATTATGTGTAAAATAAAAATATAAAGGTATTCTATTGAAGGGATTTCAGTAGAATGCCACACCTCTGACAGAGGGTTAATATCAAACAAACAAGTATACTAAGAAAGGAACAATAAAAAGATACCCTATCAAATAATGGAGAAAGTTGCTGAATAGACTCTTTCAAAGGAGACATAGGACTAGTCAATATGTACATGCAAAACCAGTATCACTTAAACCAGAGAAATGACGATGGAAATTACAGTGAGACATCACCTCACACGTATGAGAATAATCTGAGACATCAAAAGACTAGAAGCAACCAGTGCTGGTGGGCATGAATTGAAAAGGGAATCCTCATTCACTACTAGTGAGAATAGTAATTTAACTTCTAAGGAAAATAGTATGGGAGCGATAGCACAGCGGTAGGGCGTTCGCCTTACAAGCGGCCAACATGGCCGACCCGAGTTCGATTCCTCTGCCCCTCTTGGAGAGCCTGGCAAGCTACTGAGAGTATTCGATATGTCAGACACAGTAACAACAAAGTCTCCAATGGAGACATTACTGGGCCTGCTCGAGCAAATCGACGATCAACGGGAGGGCCTTTATCTCAAAAAATAAAAATAGAACTACCATATGACCCAATGATTTTACTCTTTGGCAACTGTCCCAAGAATGTGATATATTAATTTGAAAAGATATATATGTATATGTATATATACACACAAACACATATGCATATACTTACATCTATGTTTATTACAGTGCTTTTCCAGTAGCCAAAATCTAGGAAAAAAAATAACCAGAGAGATATAAGTATAAGAACAAATTGTGATGCATACATACTGGAATACTACTCAGCTATAAATAAGATGAAATCTTGCATTTTGCTACTACTTAGATGGAACTGGAGAGTGTCATGCTACCTGAAATGCTAGAGGAACAGTGCAAAATGCCAAATAATCCTGTTCATTTCAGACATAAAAAAATTAGCAAAGGATTGAACAGTATCCACTGTTTGACAACAGAAATGAAGTTACCAAGTGAAAGAGGGGGGCATTGGAGGGTGGAAAAGAAGAGGCAGGTGAGAAAATACAGAATAATGGTGGTGGAGAGGTGAAGCTGATTTTGAACACCAAGTGTAACAATGCTACCTCAACCCATGCACCACAGCCAGCTCCAGATGGAAAGCCTCGGGCCTGGGATCCTGAGCACCTTCTTCCACTCACCCCAGCCTGTAGATAAGAGACATGCATCATCTGATGTCAGCTTTAATTCCCCAAACCCTAAACCATACAGATGCATTATTGCTAAATGCCCATGATTATTTCTAACTTGGTTATTGTATTGAAGCCAGTGGGATGCAGTACCATCTTCACCGACTTTATACAGTCATCTCTCAGGTAACTAGTCACAATGACTACCTCAAAACCATATTGCCATACTCTAATAGCACTACTTGGTAAAATATATAATCTGAACAACAGAAGTATCATAAGTAACCCTCTTGTATAAATAACTGAACAGATCAGTTCTTAGATAACTAGAAACGGGAATGGAAACCTACAACATTAACCCAGATGAAACTCAAAGAACAATGAAGAAACTTAGGAACCCAACTGCTGTGCCAAATAGAGGAAGAAATCCTCAAGCCTGTTAAAACCCTCCAGCCTGGTCAATGAGGACCTGAAATCAACACCCACTGTATCGGGAATCCAAATTAAGCAAGCACTGGCCCCTTGAAGTTAAGCAATCATTAGGTGAGAAATTTGACCAACTCAAAGAAGACCTGATTAAGAAAAGACAGAGTCCATATAAAATTAACTGAAGGAGCTAAAGAATACAAGAGCAAGTCGTTGTAGTGGAACTGCACAGGTAGAGAATGATAGAGACATTGAAATGCAATAAAACATTGATAAAGAAGAAGCAAAAGAAAGAGAAGCACTAATATGAAAGAAAATGTAAGGTACTTAATGGATAACAGAAAGAGGAACAATCTCTGGATTATAGGAATAGCAGAAGAGAGTAAAACAGGAAAGGGGAAGAACAAGTGGGGGAAGAGATCGTAGCTAAAAATGTCCCCACTCTCTAGAGGGAGGCTAGTGTATAGATTCAGGAGGCCCAAAGACTCCCAAACAAAATAAGCCTAAATAAAAAACACTAAGACATATAGTATTCACTGTCACTGTCACTGTTCTCCCATTGTTCATCAATTTGCTCGAGCGGGCCCAGTAACGTCTCCATAGTGACACTTGTTACTGTGTTTGGCATATTGAATACGTCATGGGTAACTTGCCAGGCTTTCAAAATGGCAAAATCCAAAGAGAGAAATATGGATATCTTAGAGCTTCAAGAAGAAAGTAAAGCCTTAAATATAAGCAAAACATCACAAGAATCACAATAAATCTCTCATATAAAATAACACAATAGAGAAAGATATATACCAATTTCTCTCTGAAAAAAATTTTCCAACCTAGAGTCTATTACCTTGCAAAGCTCTTATTTAGATGGGAAGGGAAGAGAAAAAGATTTTCACATAAACTGGAATAGACTGTATTTGCTATAACTAAACCAGCCCTGAACAAAATAGGAAAGACCATTTTTATAAGCCAACTGACCAACTGTAGAAGCAACAACCTCACACAGTAGAATGGCAACATAGCCCTTTATATCAACAATTTCTCTGAATGTCAAAGACTGAACTCACCCATCAAGATACCTATAGTGGTAGGATGGATCAGGAAACAAAATTTATCCATTTTCTGCTTACAGAAAACACATCTAAGATCACAGGATAGATACAGATTCAGAATGAAAGAATAGGAAGCAATCATATAAGTCAATGTTAAACAAAAATGTTGGGACAGTCATACTTTATATTATGTAACTGTCAATATAAAGAAGGTAATTAGAGATAGGAATGAACATTACATATTAGTTAAGGGAACAATAGATCAAGAAGTGCTAACTTTAGTTATTCACCAAATGTAATACCACATATATGCATGAAATGTAGGCTTAGGAATATTTAAGAATTTAGGTTACAAACTTCAAGAAACATTATGGGGAATCATATCTGCCATGGAGGCAGAGGGAGGGTGGGAAGGGGGTGGGGGGTTATCAGGGATATTGGTGATGAGGGATGTGCACTGGTGGAGGGATGGTGTTTGATCATTGTGTGATTGTAACCCAAACATGGAAGCTTGTAAGTATCTCACAGTGATTTAATCACTTAATCACTTAATCACTTAACTTCCCGTTAGTCGTCGATTTGCTCGAGCGGGCGCCAGTAACGTCTCCATTTGTCCCTGTCGCGTGCTACTGTGGCCCAATGGCATCTGTTCGCTCCGGGACCATGAAGGGCCTCAAACCGATCGTTCATGATCTTGACGAAGAAGTCTGACCATCTGGAAGGTGGGCGGCCACGCGGTCTTTTGACATCCCGTGGAATCCAGTCGGTAAAATTAATAAATAAAAAAACTTCAAGAAACATATGGGAACGGAAGAAGAGAAGAAAGGAGGGGAGAGGGGAGGAAAGAGGAAATGAACAGGGACTTCAAGGAGGAAGATTAACAGTTGGCCAAAAGTACAAGAAAAAATTGCTCATCATCACTTATCATTAGTCCAAGATAAAATGAGATATCACCTCACAGCACTGAGAATGGCACATATAGAGTGTGAAATGGAGTGAAGACAGGCTCTTCAACCAATAGTACTTGCAGAACTGGATAACCATGTGCAAATTTTTTAAATTTGATCTGTATATCACACCTTACACAAAAGTAAATTCAAAATAGATTAAAGACCTTGATATCAGAACAGAATCGATAAATTACACTGAGGAAAATATAGACAGAATACTCCAAGATCTCACAAGATCTCAACTGTGAAGGTTTCTTCAGTGATACAATGACAGTGGCAAATGTGACAATAAAAAACAAATAAATTATTGTCAACAACTTTATGATAATAAAATTTTAAAAAATTTTAAAATATTGTGAAAAACTTTATTATAATAACATTTTTGAAAAATTAAAAATAAAAAATAAATGGAACTATATCAAATTAAAGAGTTTCTGTATGCTAAAATAAACAGGTCTAAAACTAAAAGACAGCTAACTGAGTGGAAGAAAACATTTTCCATCAACACTTCAGATAATGGGTTGATCCAGGATATGTAAGTACTATCAATAAGCAGCAACAACAAATATTCAAAAATCTCATCAAAAACTTAGGAGAAAAAATGAACAGGGTCTTCTATTAGTAAATCCAACAGATGGCCAACAGGCACATGGCAAAATGCTCATCATCACTTATTACTAGGGAAATTCAAATCAAGATGACTATGAGATACCATCTCACGCCAGTGAGAATAGCACATTTAGAAAATAATGAGAATAATCGCCTGGCAAGTTATCCATGGCATACTCGACATGCCAGAAACAGTAACAATGATGGTCCTCATTCCCCTGACCCTGAAAGAGCCCCCAACATGCCATTGGGATGCACTAGCATGTGGCATGGATGAATGGAGACATTACTGGCACCCACTCAAGCAAATCAATGAACAAGGAGATGATAGTGATAGTGTTAATGAAGGAAGGAATTGTGTTGGAAGGAATTTGTTAAAAAGGAACTCCCATCCACTGCAGGTGGTAATGTTGTCTGGTTTAACCCATATGAAAGACAGTACAGAGATTTCTCAGTAAGCTTAAAATTAAGCTGTCATATGACCCAGGAATTCCACTTTTGGGTAACTACTCACAGAACGGAAAAACATTCTTTCAAAAGGACTTATGCACACCATTATTCATTGCAGCTCTCAGCACAATGGCTAAGATTTGGCATGAATATAGATGTAAGAGAACAGATCAGTGGAACATGGAAATATGGTATCTTACTTATACACAGTGGAATACTACACAGTGGTAAGGGATGATGAAATAGTGCAACTTGCTACAACATGGTTGGAACTAGACGACATCGTGTTAAATGAAGTAAGCCATAAGAAGGATCAACACAGGGTGCTATCACTTACATGTGGTATCCATAATAACCAGATGAGGAAATCTAATGTTTTCAAAGGAGGTATGCCTAGATCACCCTTTATTCCAAAGCATAAGGAAGAGAGAAAAATGAGAGAAGGAAGAGGGAGAAGAGATGGATGAGAAGCCACAGAGGTACAAGGGTCAAGTTACATGGGTGATGTTAATGAATGACAGAGCTAAATATCAAAGCCACAGAGTCAGTAACACTGAAATCTCGAGACCCAAACTTTACTAACCAAACTTTAAAAGGTCCCTGTCCAGGTGGCATGCTGCGGGTCGGGGGAAGAACAAGGAACCTGGAAACACTGGTAGAGGGAACTTGACACTGGTAGTGGGACTGGGAATGGTACATTGTATGTCTAAAATCCAACCATAAATACCTGTAAATTAGATGCTTTCAATAAATAAAATGTAGATTAAAAAAATCCACCTTAACACCAGGCACAAGTCAGATCAAAGTGGATTAAAGACCTCAATATCAGACATGAATCGATAAGGTACATAGAGAAAAATATAGGCAGAACTCTCCACGACATTGAAGCTAAATACATCTTTAGGGATGAAACAGTACTGACCAGGCAAGTGGAAGCAAACATAAACAAATGGGACTACATCAAATTAAGAGGCTTCTGCACTTCAAAAGAAACAGTGACCAAAATACAGAAAGAGCCTACAGAATAGAAAAGAATACTTACCCAATACCCATATGACAAAGGATTAATATCCAGGATATACAAGACACTAGTAGAATTGTACAAGAAAAAACCTCCAACCCCATCAAAAATGGGGAGAAGAAATGAACAGAAGTTTCCTCAAAAAAGAAATACAAATGGCCAAAAGGCACATGAAAAAATGTTCCACATCGCTAGCCATCAGGGAGATGCAAATCAAAACAACAATGATATATCATCTCACACCGCAGAGACTGGCACACATTCAAAGGAACAAAAGCAACCAGTGCTGGCATGGATGCGGGGATAAAGAGACACTCTTTCACTGTTGGTGGGAATGCCCACTAGTCCAGCCTTTCTGGAAAACAATATCGGCAGTCCTTCAAAAACTAGAAATTGAGCTTCCATATCATCCCTCAATACCACTTCTCGGAATATATCCCGAGGATGCAAAAAAGCACAGTAGAAATGACATCTGTACCTAGATGTTCATTGCAGCACTGTTCACAATAGCCAAAATCTGGAAACAACCCAAGTGCCCTAAAAAAGATGACTGGTTGAAGAAACTTTGGTACATCTACACAATGGAATACTATGCAGCTTTCAGGAGAGATGAAGTCATGAACTTTACTTATAAATGGATAGACATGGAAAGTATCATGCTATTGAAATGAGTCAGAAAGACAGGGACAGACATAGAAGGACTGCACTAATTTGTGGACTATAAAACAACATAACATGAGGCTGACACCTAAGGACAGTAGATACATGGGACAGATAGATTGCTCCATAGCTGGAAACCTGCTTCATGAGCAAAGGGGAGAAGGCAGCTGAAATAGAGAAGGAATCACTAAGAAAAAGATGGCTGGAGAAATCGGTCTGGATGGGAGATGTGTGCAGAAAGTAGATAAAGGACCAAACATGATAAATTCTCTTGGTCTGTACTGCAAATCATAATGACCCAAAATAGAGAGATTATGGGGAATCATGTCTGCCATGGAGACAGAAGGAGGGTGGGAAGGGGGTGTATATAGGGGATATTGGTGATGGGGAATGTGCACTGGCGGAGGGATGGGTGTTTGATCACTGTGTGATTGTAACTCAAACATAAAAGCTTATAACTGTCTCACAGTGATTCAATACAATTTTAAAAAATGCCATCTTAGACATGTGGATCTGTAAGGAAAGGTCTGTATCCATTGAGCTTGAACATATGGGTTTGTATCCAAGTTCTTCTTTTTTCTCTTTTTTAATAAACTAGAGGATTTGGATAAACAATTTGTACTCATGAGACTTACTTTCCTGTATGTGTGATATTACTTTTTAGGGATGCTGTGAGGTATTTAGGAATGTGTATAACTATGCTTAATAAGTCACACCTAATATTCTGATTGTGACAAGTGGATTTATACAATACAAAATACCATTAGAAAGGGTATTTTGTCAAATACCATTTTTCAGGGTATATATAATAACAGCATAGTAAGAAACTAGCTCAAGTAACCATGTCTAGGGGGACAAGAGAAGATAGGTAATGGAAACACTAATTTTACATGAAATGAAGACATAATTACATAAATTTTTCAGAACCACCAAGTGTCTAAAGTTCCAAGGCTAATAACGAGGGCAGGATGGGGTTTAAGTTTCCTAGAAGAACACACAATGTCAATCCAAACCTTAGTTATTGTTTGTAACAGTGAGGACTATACAAACTCATAGCTGGGTAGAATCTTAAGTCACTGTCACTGTCACTCCTGTTGTTCATCGATTTGCTTGAGCAGGCCCAGTAACGTCTCCATTGTGACACTTGTTACTGTGTTTGGCATATCAAATACGTCATGGGTAGCTTGCTGGACTTTGCCATACGGGCGAGATACTCTCCGTAGCTTGCTGAACTCTCCGAGAGGGGCGGAGGAATCGAACCTGGGTCAGCCAGGTCAGCAAATCAGCCAGGTCATGCAAGGCAAATGCCCTACCCGCAGTGTTATTGCTCCAGATAGGAATCTTAAGTAAACTATGTAAATGTTTCTTCTTTTTTTCAAAGGCAGATAAACCTTTTGAAGAAACTAAGATGTAAGTAAACTTGCCTGCCCCATTACATAGTCCTGGAATAGGTCAAAAACACCTTTTGGTTTTTAAACTAGAGGTCCCGGTATAAATCTGTCTTTCTTACTAACACCTACTTAACCACTTTTTTCCTAAGCATATTTTTGAAATAGAGAACTCTTGATTTCAGAATTGAGGGTGGGCTCAAAGCTAAATGACAGAAAAATAGGATCTATAAATTTAAATAAAACTGTCCTCCCGTTGTTCATCGATTTGCTAGAGCGGGCCCAGTAACACCTTCATTGGAGACTTTGTTGTTACTGTTTTTGGCATATCAAATACATCACAGGTAGCTTGCCTGGCTCTGCCATGCGGACGAGATACTTTCTGTAGTTTGCTGGACACTCAGAGAGGGCGGAGGAATCGAACTCGGGTCAGCCATGTTGGCTGCGTGCAAGGCAAACGCCCTACTGCTGTGCTATCACTCCAGCCCCTTAAAACAATCTTTTTATAAAAATAAATTAGTACATATCCTAATGCATGCTTCATTTCAAACAAATTGCCTTAGGTTGCTGTAGACTAACCACTATTTTAGCTACAGACTTCATGTAGGCTCTGAAACTGGAAACCTTTCATGTGTTTTTCCATCTCAGTGTCTAGAATTCATACAAGGAAGTATAAACTCTAGAATTATATAATTTATACAATTTTAGAATTTATACACTGTCACTGTCACTGTCCTCCCATTGTTCATTGATTTGTTTGAGTGGGCACAGTAATGTCTCCATTGGACACTTTGTTGTTACTGTGTTCGGCATATCAAATACATCTTGAGTAGCTTTCCAGACTCTGCTGTGTGGGCAAGATAGTCTTGATAGCTTTCCAGGCTCTCCGATAGGGGCAGAGGAATCGAACTCGGGTTGGCCATGTTGGCTGCGTGCAAGGCAAATGCCCTACAACTGTACTATCGCTGCAGCCCAGAATTTATACAAGGAGATATAAATTCTAGACATACTTTATGGGGTTATAATATTTTATTTTATTATATTATTATTTAAAATGAATTTAGAATATCATGCTTACTATAAGAGATATAAGCAGTATTCTTCTAGAGAAAAGAGCAAAAGAATGAGGACTCCTTATAACCTAATAGCAAGACATTGTGGAATACACATTTTAGGCCCCAGTCAAACTTTCATCTCCTTGAGATAAACATAAAATTTATCGTCATTATACAAATCTTTTCTAATCTTTGTGTATGACTTGTACCTCCATGTGACAGATTTTTAGAGCATCAAGACCATAGTTAATATTGTACATGCTCAGATGAGATAAGTGGGGTCCAGAGGAATATGATATTACTCAGACATTTGAAGGCATAAGCAGAACTATGTCCGGTTCCTAGGTTCCTAATCCTCTTCCAGAAGTTTAGTATTACTTAAGCTATACAGTCCTTAAAGCCCATTCTCCCAGTCATAAGTAGACCAGGTTTCCATTCTACTGCACACCATAGCCTGTACTTAGGTTTTGCTAACTCAACCAAATGAGCTCCTGGTCACTCCCAGCTGTACCTGGGATGAAATCCAGGTCTACTGGATGCAGAGCAGTGCTTCAGCTTTTGAACTTTATCTCCAGCCCCTAACAAAAGGTTTCCCAGCTTGATTTCCTATGTAATTTTAAGAAATATAAAACATTTAACTTCTTATGAAAAAGTTTACACCTGTCTTTTGAATAAAAGGCTCATGACCTTGATTAAAGAGATTAAGAACCATGACGAAAAATTTTTTGTTAGCCAAACTTCTGACTATTCTAAAACTTTATTCTATCAGGATTTAATACATTGATTAGATACAAATATATTTTCAGCAGAATATAGATATTATTAAATAATTTATCAGTTGATATAAAAA
Organism: Sorex fumeus; assembly: GCF_029834395.1. Taxonomy (NCBI): domain Eukaryota; kingdom Metazoa; phylum Chordata; class Mammalia; order Eulipotyphla; family Soricidae; genus Sorex; species Sorex fumeus. The sequence continues at coordinate 2,349,970 of NW_026606060.1, read as the reverse complement.
TATCCAGCCTGAGACATTTTTTAAAGCATATGCCATTTTTTGAATGACATTTTGTTTCAGGATGATGATAGATGGCAAGCAAAACAAAAAGATATGATATCAAGCAACGAAACATGTTCAGGAATCCAGAGTTTGAATCAAACTGGTCCAACGGAACTGCATCCATGAAATCTTTCCTGACAACTCTCAGAAACCAACAAATATAATCAATTTCCTCTAATCAAAAAATAACTGGTGTTTTCTACTTTTCCACTGCATGGCAAACATCTAATTTTTGTTGTGGGATGAGACAGCTCCTCTAGGGAATCAGTTAAGCAGACAAAATAATAATTTCCTTTTTTGTTATGTAAGTGTTGATGTATAAAATGTATGTGAAGACTGGAAAAATAGTACCACAGATATGGGACTTGTCTTTTGCTTGGCTGATCCAGATTTCATCCTGGCATCCCATTTGGTCCCTAAGACCCACTAGGAGTAATTCCTGAGCAGAGTGCCAGGAATAAACCCTAAGGATCACAAGTGAATCATGACTGTTTATTTTTTATTCTGCAACTTTTATAAATTTTTATATTAGTTCTTATAGGTTATTAGTTAGTCTTTCATTGTTTTCTCTACATAAAATTGTTATCTACAAAAGATATAGTTTTACTTATTCCATTCTCAGATGGCTTTTCTTTTTCTTGCCAAACTACTCTGAGCAGGACTTACAGTGCCCAAAAAAAGGTAAGAGTGGGTATTCTTGTTCCAAATATTAAAAGAGACATTTTCACCATTATGATGTGAAATTTTTACAAGTGATTTACCATAATTCTCATTCTTTTGTATTTATCTATCCAGGCTTTCTATTTTTTTCAATATAGTCTTCCTAGGTTGTGCATTTTATAAATTGACAATCAATAGGAATTGAATTGGTATGTCCACACTTAAAGTTCATAGCTATGTGCACCCCAGCTCAGTTTGTAGAACATGAGTCTCTTGAAGTTTATAGTTCTAACCTCAAAATCAGCCTCTCAAACCCAGGCTTCCTTCCTAGATTCCACTATTCCATGTATTATAGCTATTTTATTTCCAAATGCTGATCAGTCCAAGTATTTCAGAGTCCAGTGAACAGTGATCTGTACAGATGTGAAGTTCTGTAGCTGATTTAGACATAATTTCCCCCCAAAGGGAAAACATCACAAGCATTCATCAACTTTTGAATGAATTAAAAAATAAACATTTATTTTCAATGATACTCACCTTAAACATTTTATATGTTACTTCAATAAAATGTTTATTTTAGTAATAATAAAAACTACTTCAATAAACAATTACTTGTATTAACAATATTGAAGTAATGAATGTTACTTCAATAAAGTGTTTATTAAAGTGTTTGTTCTTTACTACAAACCTGCATGCAATAGGTACTACTGAGAGATAAAGAGGATTATATGTCTAATACATGCAACATGTATATATGATTATGAACACATATGTAGAAGACATTCAGGTATTAATCAATATCAAAAGCATTATTTTATGTTTAGGAATACTAAGACAAAGCAAATAAAATACCCTGTGCTTACATCCTCTATAAAAAGCAAACTTACAGATTTATTTAGAAAACATACCAGTGTTAATCAGGGAATAGAGTAATTTTATGAAGACATTTTGGAGAGTGCTAAAGATGTGTTGTGGTGGAAATTTGGTCCCCGACCTATCAATCCTGAGATACCCACAGCTCATCTACCACTTGATGGCAATCTCCTGAGAGACTCTGCCGTAGAGCCACACGTAAACTGACCCATTTACAAGACCAAGAGACATTGGAAAGTACTGAATGTTTAGTACTTCAAGTTGTTACATTTGGGGAGATAATCTTCCAGAAGCATATTATATATATATACAATATGCTGCAATATCTAATCTGACATATAGATATATAATTTTTCTATCATCATCTAACTTACCTACTTACTTACATACCTTTCTTTCTTTAACCTTACTATAATATAACTAACATTAATGTCTCAGATTCCTTAAATGATCTACCTTTGTCCTTTTTATTACAGAATACTTAAAAGTCAAGTCACAACTCATTTGTATTATTTCAGCTGACTTCCCATGATTGTCTTTTACCTACCTATCAGAATGATTTTCTACAAAATTAAGAGAGAAACTTTCTTCAAAATGAATGATAGTATTTATCAAAAACTTTAGTTTTCAATTGCCTGCAAGTTTCCCTTTGTTTTGCGACCACACCCAGTGGTGCTCAGGGGATGTTTCTGCATCTTATTTTTAGCTTTCAGGAGTGACCCTGGCAGTGCTCAAGGGATGATAAGGAGTGCCAAGGATCAAACTGTAAGCAGATTGCAGGCAAGGCAACCTACTATCTCTCTAGGCCCCTATTTGTAACATTTGAAAAATGATGATACATTTATTCCATATTTATTTCCTAATTTCCTGGACAGCCATGAAAGATACAAGCTCCAACATAGATATTGTATAACAGTAAAAAAATCTTTACCTTCAGGTAACTTACATTCTATAAAGAGAGTGACAAATAAATAATCCAGAATTGAATCAAATTATGACAAAGTACCACACAGAAAAGAAAAATGATGCGAATTTTCAGTTTAAAAAAATGCTCTGATTTGTATCTGTACCTCTGTACAGTATAAAATGAAAAGTACGTGTATGTTGCGATTAAAAAATATTCCTAGGTTCCAGATAATATGAAACATACAGATTTAAGACTGCAAACGAGTATAAAAGTGAATTGTAGAGAAATAGAAAACTCAAATGATTTAGAGAAAAAGAGCAAGACAGGCTCAATCTGATTCTATGCCCCTTCGAGTGGCTTGCCTCTGTGGAAGCATTTCTTCTTTTCTATGGGCAGGAGGACCTGGCTGAGTGGCTGACCCCGCATGTAAGAGTCCTCGTAGGCACCAGCTGCTTCATCCTGGCCTGCATCCTGCCCGCACCTTGCATAGGATGAATTAGAGATGTTGATCTTCCATCCGCAGCCACCTACAGCAGACAGCAGCCATTCCAAGGGGCCCCAAATGGCCTTGATGTTGTTTATGAGGTTGCTGTGAGTTGGTGCAATGGTTTGAAATCAAAGAGCTGCTGCCCTGGGGCTGAGCTGCTGTTGTCTAGGCAACTTTATTAAGAACCTTCTGTTTCTCAGACATGAAACCTAAATTAACTCTTGAGTCCTTAGAATCACAGCTTTTCATTTAAAGCCGGTCTTTGACTTTTGGGGAATTCTGAATCTCTTCAATTCAGTCATTTCTCCAAAGTCCGATATCTTAAAATATATACAACAAACGGAAATGGTCAAAAAGCACATTTATGGACACATTTTTGGCCATCCAGATGTCAATCACTCTGTTTCTATAATAATGTCTAACTCCAAGTTCAGTGATCACATTTTGGTTTAGCCTCCAATTCTAAGACCTTTAAAATATAAGCAAAACCCCACTGGGTGTGATATTTTTAAAACATATTTTGTCACCTAGTTCTATTATGAAAAAAATCGCTTGTGTATTTCCCACATCTTAGCAGCAGCAGCCTCTGGTCATCAGCACAGTATAAAATAAAAAGTACGTGTATGTTGCGATTAATGTACCTTTCTTTACAATTTCCAAATGTAGAGTCTCTTCTTCAGAGATGGAACACCCAGCTACTTCTTTAGTTGAGCAGAGGACAATAGTAAGCATTATATGTTCTTGCTTTGACAGCACATACACTAAAATTGGAGCGATACAGAGAAGATTAGCATGGCATATAACAGTAAACATGAAAAATAATAACCATTATATAGTTGCTGGAGCGATAGCACAGCAGTAAGGCATTTGCCTTACAAGCAGCCAACATGGCCGACCTGAGTTCGATTCCTCCACCCCTCTTGGTGAGCCCGGCAAGCTACCGAGAGTATCTCTCCCGCATGGCACAGCCTGGCAAGCTGCCTGTGATGTATTCGATATGCCAAACACAGTAACAAGTCTCACGATGGAGACGTTACTAGACCCGTTCAAGCAAATCGATGAACAATGGGAGGACCGTGACCCATGACCAATTATATAGTTACATACTATGCATCATGAATTATTTTAGACATGTCACAGTTATTAGTTTATTTAATCCTTTCAACAACTCTATCAGAAAAATGTGCTTGTGCACTTACTTCATAAATAACTTTATAACATGCACACTGTACCATTGTCCTCCCATTGTTCATCGATTTGATCAAGCGAGCCCAGTAATATCTCCATTGTGAGACTTGTTGTTACTGTGTTTGGCATATCCAATACGTCATAGCTATCTTGCCAGGCTTTGCCGTGCAGGCAAGATACTCTTGGTAGCTTGCCAGTCTCTCCAAGAGGGGCGGAAGAATCAAACCCGGGTCGACCAGGCCAGCTGCATGCAAGGCAAACGCTCTACTGCTGTGCTATGGCTCCAGCCCACTTATTCACAGAGAATGTAAATAACTTTCCCAGGATTGTAAATGAGTAAGATTCTGAGAAGAGTTTGAATTCTGGCACTCATGTTCCAGAGTCTTTGATCTGAGTTTTATAGCATCCCCCAAATTAGTTGCCTGGGTTTTGAAATCAGTAGTATGAAATACTGACATTTACTTTATAGGGGAATACCTAGGGATGTCAGGTTTCCTTCTGGCTATACATGTTTTGGTCACTTTGGGCAAAGTAGGGTGATAAAACCAGTCAGTAACATATAAAGCCAGTGTCCTAGCTGCTTTATTATCTCCTTAGCCCCCGTTTTGAACTGACATTTTAAAACTCTAAGATAAAATGTTCATGCTGTGAAAGGTATGCATGAACTAAGGCCAAATTAAAAAAAATGTAGATTTCAGAGTTATACCCCAAGGTTAGTTCATTAAGATCAGCATAGCCAAATTCTCAAAGTTCAGGCCCTCTACTTCCTCTTTCAACACTGTTATCAGTTTTGGGATTCAAATTATGTTTGGGCCTTATTGTACCTATTTTCCTTTTATTTTATTTCCTCACGTTAGGTTTTCTTAATTTCCTCATCAATAAGATTGACCTACTTTTCCTACTGCAGAGTTCAAAGAAAGTGAAACATACAAATGTTATATAAAGTATAAAGTATATGGGGGCTGAAGTGATAGTTCTGTGGGTAGGGGGCTTGCCTTGCACATGGCTAACCAGGGATCAATTCCTGGCACCCCACACAGCCCCCAGAAGCCACATGAGTGATTCCTGGGAGCAGATTCAGGAGTCAGCCTTGAGCATGGCATGTGTGGTCCAAACAACACCCCCAATAAACACACACACGCACACACACATACACACACACACAAGGTATAAAGACTTTCAGACATTCCTTCTGTTATAACTTGATCTATTGGATTATAATAAAATCATAGTATATAATATAATATAGCATGCAATATATAATAAATTATAAAATATACCGCATATCATATTTTTAAGGTAATGCATTATTGTGGTGGAGAGAGATAGTTCAGCAGATAGCCTTGTACACAACTGACCCCAGTTTGACCACAATTTATCCCCGGCAGCCCATTTGGTGCTTCAGAAGTGATTCCTGAGTACAGGACTAGGAGAAAGACTGAGCATCACCAGGAGTGTCCCACTTCCACCCCAAAAATCCCAAAAGTTCACAATTTAAAATAATACATTAGTAACCATTTACTGGTATAGATTGGAATATTCTAAACATGTGTTTCTTCCTAACAGCTTTAATTCTCTTTAGATTTTATTGTTAATGAGAAAATCATTTTAATTTGAAGATTTTATATTTAAAATATTGATAGCTTAAATGTAAGTACCAATGGGAGCCTAACTTTTAATCCTTCTATGCTAATGAATTGGGGATTAAGGAGAGATATTTGACTATCCACCCTGCGGGAATGAGACAGGCAACCAAGGACCGAAGGATGACAGAAAATAAATCCTTTGCAGACAGTATATTGTTACAAAATCTCAGCCTTGAGCTATTGGAGAACTTTATCCTGCGCCCCTTTATTAATGATTATAGTACCATTTATGATAATTTGCATAATTCTCATATCAAATGTGAATGTAGCACTCTTCATTAGAATCACGTCTCCATTTATTTATGCTACCCACATTGTTTAAGATGGATACCATACAATAGTGAGCAAAATAATGTCTAGTGAGAAACAGACATTTCAGACAAAACAGGTGAACAGTTATTGCAGCTTGATAAAGGCTGAGATAAGTGTGGGGACAGTTGGTCTGCTCTGATATCATGTTGGAAGAAAAGGAATGAATTTTGCGGGGCAGGGATGCGTTGTAAGTGATAACCTAACCTTAAAGCAGAAGCAAAGGAAAGAATTAGTTTAGCCCAAATGTTGTGGGAGGAAGTAGTGGGATTTTGTTTAAGACTCAGAGGATGTTATATTCAGTAAGTGAGAGAGCTGAGGTAGAGGAATTCAGAGCCAGAGAACTGAGAAGTGTCCCAGTAAACTTGAACATAGAGTATGAAGGTAAGCAATGTGAGTAAAAGAGGATGGAGACAAAGTTTTAGATGAGGCCCTTGATATTCTCATTATGTTTAGTTTGTTTGTGCAGTGGTGCATAGGGCTTCCGCCTGACTCTGTATTCAGAGATCACTATGGGTGGGCTTAGGGGACCAGATCAGATGCCAGAGATAGAACCTGAGTCAGTCTCATGAAAGGCAAATACCCTATCTAATATACTATTGCTTTGACTACTATCATTGTTTTAGAGGCAAGAAATTCACTGAATTCTGGAAGATGGCAGATTTGAGGTTGTTATATGACATCAAGTCCTTTTGTCCAGGTACCTGGATTTTCTGCTCAGATTTACTGCCTAGATTTGTGTTCTTTTGTCCAGATAACTGTGTCTTTTGCACAAGAATGGGAGCTGACCAAGAATGATGGAAATTTGGTAATTGTTATCACACAGAAAGTGACAATAATAATTAACAAAACATTTGAAAGAGCATATAGTAAAAACACACTGTAGGGCAGATATCAGAGAGACATTCCTTTTTATAAAGCATAGTAAAAGGATAATGCACTCCCAAAGCTAGACTTCACAACTTGGCTGAAGGTACTTAGACTTGGGGGGGAGGGAGGAGGAGAATAGCAGGTTTTCCAGCTCTGATTTGGGGCCAAGATTCAGTGGCTGTATCCTTGACTCGGAGATACCCTCCATGGGCTCTCAGCAGAAACAACAATCACTCAACAATTTAAAAAAAGTCATTTAAAAAAGACTCCTTCCCAAGAAACAGGCAATGGCCATTTCTGAACTCCTCATTGTGGAAATACATAGCAAGTTGCAAGTTCCCTCTGATTATCCAGAAGGGCAAGGAAGGGCAGAAGTGTTCTTCTCTGCTCAATGATCCGTGATGCTTGAGCAATATTCATTGTAGGCAAATTCAAGGCAGAGATTAGTTGAGATGTACCTCCTAGCAGCTCTCATAAATGAATTTAGTTCAAGTTGAATTAAGGTAATCTGGGAAAATGTGTTCCAAAATGATTTTCTTCAATATTGGGGACCCCAAATCATTGTGAAAAATAGTTTAGCACTTTTGGTAAATGTTTCTATTACTGGCTTATAATTCTATAGAAGTTAGACTAGGGATCCAAAATGAGCTTATTGAAATGGTGAACATTAAATGCCATTTACTATTGGCTGTCATGTTCTCTGAATGTATAAAGAACTCATCATTCTGTTTCGAGAGACTTTTCGCAGCTGGAGGGAGAATAGGTGTGGGGATGATGCTTAAAAGGCATGTAAAGAACAATTTGTCAAAGCTAAAAATCACAAATTATTGTTCTTGCTGAGGAAAGGTGACAGCATTTGAGAGGGGTTTCTTGTCTTATATAAGCCTATCAATCACAGGTTTATATTTCTGTGAGTAAGACTTCTCATATTACTTAATGATTTGACATAGAATTTTTGAATCCCACCTTATAAAAGTACTGTACAGACTGAGGATGCCAAGGAGGTAATAAGACTTATTTTTGGAAAATAAGATTTATGTAATTAATTGAAAGAAAGCAAAAGTTTGCAAATCTAATTCAGTTAAATTATTACCAAAATGTTATCCAGAAAAAGGAAGGTGATATATAGTTAATGTGGTAGCCATGGACTGGAAAAGTAATATTTGAGAGATAATAAGAGGGAAGACTAGGAAATGTGCAAAGATGATGAATAAATCTTCTCAGGGTCTGATGAAGGCCTAGAAAAGGAAAAGTTCATATGTTATTTGGTTAATTGGCATACACAATGGGGGGAGTGTATTAAGAACTTGCATTTGGAAATTTTAAAAATGACTGGCACCTCAAAGAGGATACCTAAGGTAAACAGGTGTATAAATCTATCTAGATTTCTGAAGAAAAATCTGGACTGCATATAAAGAGTAGTTTGTATAGTACATTGGTGGAGGCCAAATATCAATTTTAGGCGAGCACAAGTGCCCTAGCCCCAGAGCTTAAAGATAAGAACAGATGTCCTTACTTTACCCTTCCCACCAAAACAATCCAGAAGGACTGTCCTCTTCATTCTATTCTTTCCAAAAAGCCTAACTCTTACTTTATTTAAGTATGTAGATAAGATCAAGTGAGCACATTGGGGATTGTATGTTCATTCTGGCACCCGCTTATCTGCAGTCCACCCTTCCTTTTGAGTTCAAAACTCGTGACATCAGGCAGGATGATTGCTTAGATGACAAGAATCTGTCATCACCCTACATTAGGAGACAGCAAATTCGTGGTTTGTTGTGTATTAACATGTGCTAACGCTCACTGTATATTAACAACATGCAGAGGGCAGAGTCGTGGCTTGTTGTGAATTAACATTTAAGCATGATCAAAAGTCTCGCATACAAAAGTTCAAAAACAACCTCAGATGACTTGTCATTTTCTTTCTTACTCATCTGATATCCTAGCTCTCTACTTTCCTTCAAAGTCAACCTTCACTCTGTCTAACTTGATATAGTTTCTAACTGTCTGTTCTACCCAAGGCAGCCACATCATTGAATTCACTAGATGTTCCTCAGTTCTCTTCTAATTTGATCTGACTAATGATTTGTTCTCTTATATTACTCTACCTCTCTACTCTTTTGTGTGTGTTTCTTTTTTAAAAATTTTTATCAGTGAAACACCATTAGGTACAGTTGTAGACTTACAAATTTTTGTGCTTGGGTTTCAATTATACAATGAGCGAGTACCCATCCCTCCACCAGTGCCCATTCTCCACCACTACAATTTCCAGTATCCCTCCCACCCCCATCCCCCCATCCGCCCTGCCTCTGTGGCGGGGCATTCCATTTTGTTCTCTCTCTCCTTTGGGTGCTGTGGTTTGCAAAAGAGGAATTGAGTGGCAGTCATGTTTGGTCTATAGTCTACTTTCAGCATGTGTCTCCCATTCTGGGCAGATGTTCCCAACACCCTTTATTTGGTTCTCCCTTCTCTATCTGAGCTGTCTTTACACCTAGAGTGTGCGGCTATCCTTCAAGTCACAGAGTAAACCTCCTGGTACTTATCTCGGCTATTCTTGGGTGTTAGTCTCCTATTTTGTTACTTTATATACCCTAGATGAATGCAGTCTTTCTATGTCTGTCCCTCTCTTTCTGACTCATTTCGCTTAGCATGATACTTTCCATGTACTACCACTTGTATGTAAATTTCATGACTTCATCCTTTCTAACAGCTACATAGTACGCCATTGTGTAGAGATACCAAGTTTCTTTAACCAGTCATCTGTTCTAAGGCACTCAGGTTTTTTCCAGATTCTAGCTATTGTAAAGAGTGCTGAAATGAACAAACAAGTGCAGATGTCACTTTGACTATACGTTTTTGGCTCTTTGGGATATATTCCAGGAGTGGTATTGCTGGGTCAAATGGGATCTCAATTTCTAATTTTTTTGAGAATCGTCCATACTGTTTTCCAAAAGGACTGAACCAGTCAGCATTACCACCAGCAGTGAAAAAGGGTCCTGTTCTCGCCACATCCACGCCAACACAGGTTGCTTTTGTTCTTTTGGATGTTGCCCAGTCTCTTTGGTGTGAAATGATATCTCAATGTTGTTTTGATGTGCATGATGATTAATGATGATGATAATTGATGTAGAGCAATTTCTCATGTGCCTTTTAGCCATTCGAATTCTTCTTTGAGAAAGTTTCTATTCATTTAATTGCTGCTTTTTTGAAGGGGTTGGACGTTTTCTTCTTGTGGAGTTCAACCGGTACTTTGTATATCCTTGATATAAACCCCTTATTGGATGTGTATTTGGCGAATATCCTTTCCCATTCTGTAGACTGTCTTTGTATTTTGGCCATTGTTTCTTTTGAGGTGCAGAAGCTTCTTAGTTTAAGATAGTCCCGTTTGTCTATCTCTGTTTTCACTTGCTTGGCCAGTGGCGTGACATCTTTGAAGATACCATTAGCTTCAATGTCATGGAGGGTTTTGCCAACTTTGTCCTCAATGTACCTTATGGATTGGGGTCTGATGTTGAGGTCTTTAATCCATTTTTGTCTTACTTTTCTACATGGTGTTAGGGTGAGATCTGAGCCCACTTTTTTGCATGTAGCTGTCCAGTTTTGACAGCACAATTTGTTAAAGGGGCTTTCCTTGCTCTACTTCCCTTTTCTTGCCCCCTTATCAAAGTTTAGATTATCATATGCTGGGGGGGGGGGGGATGTCAGTATATTCAACCCTGTTCCATTGGTCTGCAGCTCTGTCTTTGTTCCAGTACCATGTTGTTTTAATTATCACTGCTTTGTAGTAGATTTTGAAGTTAGGGAGATCGATTCCTCCCATTTTCTTTTTCCAAGAATTGCTTTAGCTATTCGTGGGGTCTTATTGTTCCATAAGAATTTCAGGAGTGTTTGCTCCATTTCTTTGAAGAATGTCATGGGTATCATAATAGGGATCACATTGAATTTGTACAATGCTTTGGGAAGTATTGCCATTTTGACAATGTTAATTCTCCTGATCCATGAACAGTGGATATTTTTCCACTTCCTCGTGTCCTCTTTTATTTCCTGAAGTAGTTTTTTGTAGTTTTCTTTGTACAGGTCCTTTACTTCCTTAATTAAGCTGATTACTAGGTAGTTGATTTTCTGGGGCACAATTGTGAAGGGGATTGTTTTCTTCATGTCTCTTTCTTCTCTCTCACTATTTGTGTATAGGAAAGCCATGGACATTTGGGTATTGATTTTATAGCCTGCAACTTTACTATACAAGTCTATTGTTTCTAGGAGTTTCTTGGTAGAGGTTTTAGTGTTTTCTAAGTATAGTATCATATCATCTGCGAATAGTGAGAGCTTGATTTCTTCCTTTTCTACCTGGATGCCCTTAATATCATTTTCTTTCCTAATAGCTATTGCAAGTATTTCCAGTACGATATTGAACAGCAGTGGAGAGAGTGGTCATCCTTGTCTAGTCTTTGATCTTAGGGGAAGGCTCTCAATTTTTCCCCATTGAGGATGATGCTTGCTGTAGGCTTGTGATAGATTGCTTTAATTATTTTGAGGAAAGTCCCCTCTATCCTCATTTTGGAGAGGGTTTTCATCATAAATGGGTGCTTGTTCTTGTCAAATGCTTTCTCTGCATCTATTGGTATGATCATATGATTTTTTTCTTTTGTTTATATGGTGGATTATGTTGATTGATTTCCAAATGTTAAACCATCCTTGCATTCCTAGGATGAATCCCACTTGGTCATGGTGCATGATATTTTTGATGAGTTGTTGAATTCTATTTTCTAGTATTTTGTTGAGAAACTTCACATCCGTATTCATCAAGGATATCGGTCTGTAGTTTTCTTTGCTTGTGATGTCTTTGTTTTCTTTTCGTATTAGAGAGATACAGGCTTCATAGAAACTGTTTGGGAGAGTTCTGTTTCTTCAATTTCCTGGAATAGCTTGAGAAGAACTGGTAATCGTTCCTCTTTAAATGCTTGGAAAAATTCGCTAGTGAATCCATCTGGACCTGGCTTTAGTTTTTGGGAAAACTTTTGATTACAGTTTCAATTTCCTTGATGTTATTAGGTCTATTCAGGTACTCTAGATCTTCTTGATTAAGCCTTAGGAGATTATAGGAATCCAGGAAGTTATCCATTCCTTCTAGGTTCTCTTGTTTCATGGCATGCAGACTTTCAAAGTAGTCTCTGGTGATCTTTTGAATTTCTTCTCATTTCTGATTCGGTTTATTAGGGTCCTCTTTCTCTTTCTTTGTGAGTGGTTTACCTATCTTGTTTATTTTCTCGAAGAACCAGCTCTTGGTTTCATTGATCTTTCAGATTGGTTTTTGGTTTCCATGTTGTTGATTTCTGTTCTAAGTTTTATGATCTCTTTCCTTCTGCCTGATTTGGGCTCCTTCTGTTGATTCTTTTCTAAGATCTTGAGCTGTGAAGTCAAGTTGTTTCTGTGGGCCCTTTCTTCTGTACTAAGATATTCTTGCAGAGCTATAAATTTTCCCCTTAACATGGTTTTAGCTGCATCCCATAGGTTCTGGTAGCTCATGTCTTCATTCTCATTTGTTTCCAGGTACCTTTTGATTTTGTCCTTGATTTCCTTCCTGACCCACTCATTGTTCAGCACTGAGTTGTTTAATTTCCAGGTGTTTGACTTGGTTTTCTGTCTCTGTGTGTGATTCACTTCTATTCTCAGTGCATCGTCGCCTGAAAAGATTGTTGATACTATTTCTATCTTCCTGATTCTATTGTCTACCTCTTTATTTTTCTTCCGATTGCTTGGGATGTGTTCTGTCTTAAATTCTCTGAAATCCCATCTCTTCTTCCTGGGAATTACTTGGGTTGAGACTTGTGTTTGGAGGAAATCTTTTTGTTTTTTTTTTTGGGGGGGGTGATATAGCAATTTTATTAAAGACAGTAGAAAACTAAGCATTACCAAAAATAATATTTTTTCTTCTAAAAAGTGTATCTTAGATATTTAATGTATAAATACTAAAGCCATATCCTAGAAATAACAAAATACAACAGCATCTAACTTAAAACTTGTCTAAATCTATGAGTGCAAGAGAGGTTGTACGGCTAACCTACTGGCATCCCATATAGCCCCCTCAGCACTGTCATGAGAGATCCCTGAGTACAGAACTAGGAGAAAGCCCTGAGCATAGCTGGATAGGGCCCCCAAATCAAAACCAACACAACCTTATCAAAATTTATCTTTGATTAATTCAAGATGGAACTTCAGAACTAATAATCCTATTTTGTTTTACACTATGAATAGCAAGAAGTTCTGGTTATATATTAGTTGTCTCATTGATTCGTAATAATAAAAGTCACTACAGTCATCTTTACCCTCTTACTGTATATCTCATGGTGCACCATAGAACCTAAGAGCTTCTCTAATGCAGAAAATAATTCTTCAATTTAACAGGAAATTTCAATACAATCCAATGTGCATGACAGAAATGCTGTAAAAAATACACCACTTTCAAAGTTGTGTTTCACTTCAGCCTAAGTGCAGTGAGTCTACTCCATGGATAAATGAGTGAGAGTCCAACAGCTCTCCATAACCATTTCCAATAACTGAAGTCTCCGAGCTCGAGCTCTTACCAACATATCCTGGTAGGAATATTGAAAGCCAGAGAGGCACACCTTTTATTATTATTACTTCTGTGTCTATCTCTATTCATTTTTATTCCTTAGAATGTACTCAGCTCTCTTATAGAGTGTTTAAATAATAATGTCTTTGAGTTAGAATGTTGAAGGAATAAAAGACACTGAGGAGTGGGGAATTTTAATTAGAGTCATTTTAATAGCCTGTAAACTGAGGATAGAGTTTATAAAACGAGTTACTACGTGAACCAGAAATGGAACAAGGATCCCTGATTCTCAACTTGCCAGTTAGCTTTGGGTCTTAACATATCACATAATGTCATTTTCAATTCCATTTAAATATCCATAGTGTTTTATTCATAGACACTCATGCTGCCAACAATTTCTTTTAGAAACTGGCTCCAATTTCATCCCCCCTTTTCCAATACATAACAAGCATGTAGGCTCGAAATTGCCAGGAAAGAAATGGGCACCCATCCTTACAAGATTAAAAAGACACAATCATCACAGCCAATGATAAAAATTTCTATTCTTAATTGGCTTTGATAGGGAACAGGGATTTGGTTCTTAAGACCTGCAAGTAGTCACACAAATATTGGAAAAGTGAAGAGAGTGGTAATTTTCTAATGTCCCTGATTCAGGCCATCTGTGCTCCCCTAACTCTTCCCCAGAATACATTCTCATGCAAAATAGCCTCTTCTCTTGTTTATTTTGGAACGCAGCTGTTGTCTTGATTGAGCCTAACAGATAATGGAAGCTTTGTTGCTCCTTTTCCACCTCCTCCAAAGAAGTGATTACTGGGATTTGACCAAGCTGGGAAGGAAAGGGAAGGAAATATTCTTGCTATTGAAAATCTAGATATATGTGAGTTCTAATCCTTCAAGTATGATTACTTATATTATTAAAATTTGGAAATATAGGTATATAGATAGGTGTGTACATACCTATATCAATAGAAATGTATATCCCATTTCTACTGAACTTGGATGTTAATTATTTTCTTTCTTTACAGGGTGTTGATGTATTTATCCTCACATTGTTACTACTTAATACATTCAGTTATTTTAGTTGAACTTTCAAAGATTCCCTGCCCCCTAGAATTTACTTTCTTCAAATTAAGAGGTGAATTATAGGGAACAGACTGATTTGCTCTTATAATCTAACCCTGAGTATTCCTCTCCAAAACAGTCAGTCCGTGCTCCTCTAAGCGAGTTGAAATACTCCGGATTACATTGTTTAAAACAAAAACTTAAACTTCTGCTGTTCTAGTTATGTCATTATAGAATTATATGAGACTTCTAATATTTAAATTGAGAAGGGGAATGAAACTTACATAATCTTATGAATGCTTTATTACAGAAAATAATACAACACAAAATATAAACATTTGAGAAAAAAAGATAGCAAAAAATGGCAAAAGTGCTTACAAAGTATTAATTACCTAAAACACTTCTCTAGGTTTCTACAACATATTTGTGCTGCATGTATTTTTATTTTCTCCTTACTATACAATACGTTTATAATTTTGGTTTTTATTGAAGAATAAATTTGGGAAAGATTAATTTTTCTCCTATTTATTTTGCTTTTGGGCTACATCCAATTGTGTTCAGTGCTTACTCCTGGTTCTGTACCCAGGGTTCCATATGTGGTGCAGAGAACAGAACCAGAATTTGCTGAGGGCAGATCAAGTGCCTTAACTCCCTTATTATTACTTTAGCCCTCTGATTTATTCTTTACTGGGAAAATTACATATTTTTCTGTTCATAGTAAATCATCATTAACTTAGTTTTGATTATAAAACATGTGGTTCCACAAGCAGACTTACCATTTCTGATACTGCTTACTATCAGTGTCTGGCTTATAAATACTAAAATTTAATGAAATTTACATTGCACTGTTTTTATAAAAATAGGTGGAATTGGGGAACAGAGTGATAGTAAAGTATTTAGGGTGATTACCTTGTATAAGGCTCATACAAGGTTTTTATGCCTGGTACTTGATGTTGTCCTTCAAGCCCCATGAAATGATTCCATTAGATTTGATTCCTGGTACACCTATGGTCCTTTAAGCCCCACATAATCATTACTGGGTGTATCTGTCAAACTGACAATATCTGTCCATCTGTCTGTCTGTCTATCTCTCTAAGCTTTGATGTTACTAGCTCTGGAGTCAACTTCATGCCAGAGGCAATAACAGATGAAATAAACATGGCAGTGATTTTAAGACATTGGCAAAGTACATGACTGCCTCCTGAGATTTTGCCTCATGTTCATCTGACATCTCAAACTGGGACCAGTCTCCTAACTCTGGCATATAGATGGAACCTGCACAAAATTATAGTGATAATATAAAGGTGAAAAGGCAGAGATTCAAACAGAGGTTGACTTCATGTAGTGCAAGTGCCTGGCCCCGGGTACTATCTCTCCAGCCATATAATATTGGTTCTATTCATACTATGAGAAGTTAAGGATACAATCACTCAAAATTTTATATGGAAGATAAATCATATAAAGAGATCAATAAAATATAGGAAAAAACAAAAGCACATGGAACTAAATAAAATACAATCATAAACTGGTACATTAAAGCTATAAGTTCTCCAATTAAAGTTACATATCAAACTGCATAGAATAGCAAGGTCAAGATATTCAAAAGCACTTATAAAAAACAAGACACAGACGGTTCAAAAATAATTTTAGAAATGATGTCAGATTAAGAGCATAAGAAGAAAGCACTAAACACAAGTACGAGTTCATAAGATTAAAGTACCAATTCAGCAAAAAGATGAGATAATTCTAAAATTGCATGTAACTTACATAAAGCTTCAGAGTTTGTAAAGTGAATGTAAACAGAACTAAAGAAAACAGCAAAGATTCCTAATCACACAGGGAAATTTTAGCATTGTATGGTCAGTAAGTACTTGACATCATTGATAGAAGAATGTGTGAGGATATGGAGGTCTGGAAAATCACAGTCCACCCAAATGGCCAACTTTATGTTTAGACAAATCTAAAGCCAAAAATGATGGAGTACATTAGAAAACAAAAAGGAAAAGATGGAAGGAAGGAAGGAAGGAAGGAAGGAAGGAAGGAAGGAAGGGAGGGAGGGAGGGAGGGAGGGAGGGAGGGAGGGAGGGAGGGAGGAATGGAGGGAGGGAGGAAAGAAAGGAAGGGAGAAAAAGAAAGAAAAAAAGAAAGAAGGAAGGAAGGAAGGAGAGAAAGAAAGAAAGAACAAAAGGAAGAAAAAGAAAGAAAGAAAGAAAGAAAGAAAGAAAGAAAGAAAGAAAGAAAGAAAGAAAGAAAGAAAGAAAGAACAAAAGAAAGAAAAAGAAAGAGAGAGAGAAAGAGGGGCTGGAGCAGTAGTACAGCAGAGAAGGCATTTGCCTTGTACAAGGCCTATGGGGGTTCATCCCTGGCATCCCATATGGTTTCCCGAGCACTACCAGGAGTTATTCCTAAGTGTAAAGCCAGGAATAACCCCTGAGCATTGCTGGGTGTGACCCAAAGAGCAACAGAAAAAAGAAAAAAAGAAAGAAAGAAGGAAGGAAGGAAGGAAGGAAGGAAGGAAGGAAGGAAGGAAGGAAGGAAGGAGGAAAAGCACCGGGGTCAGAGAGATTGTTCTGGGATTAAGGTGCATGCCTGTATATCGAGGACTTGGATCAATCTCTAGGACTTGTGGCCCGTGTCCGGGGCCCCTGACTCCACAGATTTACCCTGCTGATCCCTGCGGCAGTGCACGGCCAGGCAGCACATTCTCTGTAAGCCCTTGTGCTGCACCACCAGCTCAGCTGGCAGACTCCTGTGTCCCCTGCATAGTGGCTCTTGAAGGCACCTCCCTTTGCTCCTCACCAAATGTTTAAATATATTTGAAGATATTTGAATATCATATAAATGTTCTTCAACTACCATGTAATTCAACTAGCAGTTAATAGTAAGATGCTAATAAATTTATCAAATAATATGCAATGATAAGATATTGCTAAATGGCTCTATTATAAGATATTGCTAAACCAATAACAACTCAAAAACAAAACATTTAAGCTAAATAAAGGGTGCAAATAACATCACACTTTTTAGGATGAAGATGATCAATTCTCCATAGCAGTATAAATACATATTTTGAAAAGACTGTATTTAGGAATGAGTATCTTGTTTCTACATCAGGAAGCTTAGAGAAAATAGTAGATTCAAATCAGTGTGATTAAAATTAAAAACATAATAAAAATGCAGCTGAATCCAATAAAATCCAAGAAAATATTAGTCAAAATTTACAATGGCAGCATTTGGTACTTTAAAAAGCTTAATGAGCTGAGTATATCTGAGTAAGAAGAAAAGAGTAAATTAGAAATATCAACAGTAAGTTAAAAGTATCACTTTAAAATTTTACTATAAAATATAAAATTATGAATAATCGGTTGACAACAAATTTAATAACATAGATTGGGAATTACTTGAAAAACTTTCTTGACAATATGTATCAAGATGGGCTGGAATGATACGCAGCAGGTAGGGCATTTGCCTTGTACGTGACCGACCTAAGTTCGATTCCTCTGCCTCTCTCAGAGAGACGGCAAGCTACTGAGAGTATATCACCCACACGACAAAGCCTGGCAAGCTCCCCGTGATGTAAAAAATATGCCAAAAACACTAACAACAAGTCTCACAATTTGTTGTGAGACATTACTGGTGCCTGCTTGAACAAATCGATGAACAATGGGCGGACAGTGCTACAGTGCTATGTATCAAAATGGAAGAAAAGCATCCTGGCTTGCTCTTCAAGCTCATATTCTTCCTCAAACAAGCATCTCTCTTGATTGTCTCTCTCTTTTCTTTTTCTACTCTGGAGAAGTCCTTTTTCTCTCTTGAACACATACTCCTTCTTTTTCTCTCTCACATCTTTCTAAGTTTCAATAAAAGATATAGAAATCTGAATAACATAAATTATGAATAGCAAATCTAGCTGAGATTGATTTCCTAATTCAATTTTTTTCTCATATAAGCCTACAGCACATGGTTTTGTTAGTCAACTTCATCATATTCATAAATAAGGGATAAAAAAATCTTACTCAACTGAGAAATGCATTATAATAAATCAATATCATGTAAACATGGGGTTGGAGCGATAGCACAGCGGGTAGGGTGTTTGCCTTGCACCAGGCTGACCGGGGTTTGATTCCTCGGTCACTCTCCGAGAGCCCGGTGAGCTGCTAAGAGTATCCCACCCGCAGTGCAGAGCCTGTCAAGCTTCCCCTGGAGTATTCAATATGCCAAAAATAGCAACAAGTCTCACAATGAAGATGTTACTGGTGCCTGCTCGAGCAAATTGATGAACAATGGGAGGACAGTGCTACAGTGCTACATATAAACATAATAAAGATCTTTTAAGATTTATAAAATTGGTCTTGCATTTAGCTGACCTCCAGTTGAATCCCCTGCACTGCATGTTTTTTTCTGGGAACACCCACTAGAATTGATCCTTTTTTTTTTTTTTTTGACTTTAAGAGTCACACCTGATGATGCTCAAGGCTTACTCCTGGCTCTGCACTCAGGAATCACTCTTGGCAGTGCTCGGGATACCATATGGGATGCTGGGAATTGAACCTGGGTTGGCTGCGTGCAAGGCAAACGCCCTACCTGGTGTGCTATGCTCTAGCCCCCAAGGATTGATTCTTAAACACCATGACAGGATAGGCTTTGAGCATTGCCAGGTTTGGTCCACACCTCCTCTCTCTATTATATTAAAAAGTTGATTCCAATCACATTAAAAATAATACTCTGATCAGCTCACACTTTTTTAGTATATAAAAATTTCTGTTTTACAGTGCTGGGGATCAAACTCAGGGCTTATGCGCATATGCAAAGCACGCACATGCCCTGTGAGCCACACACTTGGTTCCTAGAGACCTATTCTGATGATCTACTTGAGACTAAGCTTTGTTCTAGGTCAATATTTCAATGGAGGAGGCCAAGAGAGAAAGATATGGTCCTTGATGTCATTGAGGTATTGAAGGTTGCTTGAAGACATACATCCATTAACTACTGACAAAATCCAAACAACTTGTCACAATTCATACTTACACTCTATTAGAGACCTTATGCTGTAAAGAAAGTCATTGTAAGACTTCATTTGGCTTTGAACAAAGTGAAAAAAATTTAATGTTTGTTGAAAATTTTCTGTTTCAGGCAGTAAATCCGGGAAGTAGCTGTATCCTAAATGAGAATTTTTTTTAATTTTTCAAAAGTGAAGTAACATCCACATAAATTTAGCATTCAAATTCAGATCTGCATGTCTGAAGGAAGACACACTCTCAATCACAAAACTTTCTCATAGAAGTGGAGAGAGAGAAGCATGTTCAGAAGAGGTGAAAGAACATAACACAAAGTGTTCCTACACTAATGTGTCAGCTCCTCCCACCTCAACCCAGGTGATCAGCCTGGCTTTTGTTCATCATGTTTGGAGCTAGGTGATCAGAGTATTTACTCGTTACACAGAGAACATCCTCTGGCAAACTCACTGTTCAACACTCTTCCTGCATGCAAAGCTTCTATTTTCTGCTGAGCTCAGTGAGCACAGTAATTTTAAAACATTAAGTTACTAATTTACTTGAGTATCTGAGTCCACTGAAATGAGGTCTATTTCCCATTTCTATATGTGTTTGAATTCAAAATGAGAGAAGAGGTTTCAAAGGCTTCGTAAAGCTCAGGGACACAGAAAAACAAACAAGAACAAAACACAACAAAATTATAGAAGAGACACAAAGATACTTAGATGAATGATGGTTAGGTACCCCCATGCCTGCCTAAAAGCTGCTAAAGAAAGCTATGGCTTAGCACAATGGAGTACTATGCAACTGTTAGGAAAGATGAAGTCATGATGGTTTTTTTTTTATAAATAGATGGTTACAGAGAGTATAATACTAATTAAAGTGTGTCAGAAAGAGAGGGACAGACATAGAAGGACTGCACTCATTTGTGGAATATAAAGTAACATAATATGATAATGACATCCAAGGACAGTAGACACAAGGGCCAGAAAGATTGCTCCATAGTTGGAATCCTGTCTCATGAGCTGGGGAGAACGCAGCTGGAATAGAGAAGGGATCACCAAGTCAATGACATTTGGAGGGATTATTCAATTTGGGAGATGTATGCTGAAAGTAGATAAAGGACCAAACACGATAGCCCCTCACTATCTATATTGCAAACCATAATGCCCAAAAGTAGAGAGAGAGTATGGGGCAAATTGTATGTCATAGAGGCAAGGGGAAGCCTGGGATGGGGTGGAGGATACTGCGGACATTGGTCGTGGGAAATGTGTACTGGTGGAGAGATGGGTGTTCTATCATTGTATGGCAGAAACTCAAATATGAAAGCTTTGTAAAAACTTTCATGGTGATTCAATAAAAATAATTAATAGCACTGTAGCATTGTCCTCCTGTTGTTCATCGATTTGCTCGAGCGGGCACCAGTAATGTCTCCATTGTGAGACTTGTTGTTACTGTTTTTGGCATATTGAATACACCAGGGGGAGCTTGCCAGGCTCTGCCATGTAGGCGGGATACTCTGGTAGCTTGCCGGGCTCTTGGAGTTGGACGGAGGAATCGTACCTGGGTCAGTCATGTGCAAGGCAAATGCCTTACCTGCTGTCCTATAACTCCAGCCCCCAAAATGAAATAAAAAAATAATTACTAAATAAAAAATCACTGTATCACTGTCATCCCATTGTTCATTGATTTACTCGAGTGGGAACCAGTAACATCTCTATTCCTCCCAGCCCTGAGAATTTAGCAGCCTCTTCTTACTTGTCTTTTCCCAATGATTGCAGGCTCTTTCAGGATCAGAGAAATAAGACCTGTTGTCATTACTGGTTCTGGCATATCAAATACACCACGAGGAGCTTGCCAAGCTCTGCTCGTGCAGGCGGGATACTCTTGGTAGCTTGCTGGGCTCTCTGAGAGGATATATATATATATATATATATATATATATATATATATATATATTGCCTACTGTTGTTGCCTACTGTCTGAACCCTATCAAATATGGAAATGTGGTGTGGTCACTTGATTACTTGATCACTTCAAATACCATTACTCATTGATTTGCTTGAGTGGGCACCAGTAACATCTCCATTCATCCCTGTTGCATGCTAGTGTAGCCCAATGGCGTCTGCTCGTTCTAGGAACACGAAGAGCCTCAAACCATTTGTTTAGGGTCTTGGCAAAGAAGTCTGACCATCTGGTAGGTGGGTGGCCATGTGATCTTTTGATATCCCATGGAATCCAGTCGGTAACGGCTCTAGTTCAGCGGTTGTCTCCAAATCTCATTACGTGTCCAGTCCATCTGATTTTTGATGCCTTGGCAAACGAGACAGCATCCCTGATTCTTGATCATCGATGGAGGTCAGAACTCCGAATTCTTTCTCTCACTTGAGTCATTTGTGATACTCCAAGCATAGCTCTTTCAATTCCTCCTTGGGAGAACCGAATAGCATTCTCATCCTGTTTTCTAGAGCCCAGGTCTCTAAGGCATATGTTAATGCAGGAAGAACAGAACATCGAAGAGATATGCCCAGAGGTTCTTCATCCTCTTAGCTATTTCTATGATGCTATTGAAGGTGATCCAAGCTGCTGTCTTCCTCCTGCGCAACTCAGTTGCCAGGTCATTCCTCATGTTGACTTCTTGACCTAGGTACACATAACTGTTGCATTTGGAGATGTTTGTTCCTTTGAGAGCAAATGGAACATCAGGAACAAGATCGTTCCTCATAAACATTGTCTTCGTGAGATTCAGCTGTAGTTCGACCTTTCCACACTCACAGTCAAAGTCAGCCAGCATTTGTGCTGCTTGGCTAATCTTTGGTGTTATTAGAACGATGTCATCATTGAAGCAAAGGTGTAGTTGCCCACCATCTATCTTCACTCCTGTTCTTTCCCATTCCAGTTGTCGCATGACATTCTTGAGGATGGCACTGAAAAGTTTCGGTGAAATGGCATCCTGCCGAACCCCTCTCTTGACATGGATGATCACTTCCTTCTAGAATGGTGAGATCCTGTTAGAGAATCTGTAATACAGCTCATGGAGGATCCTGATGTTTTGAGTTTGAATGCCCTGTTTGGCTAGGGCTTCGATGACCACTTCCGTCCCAACAGAATCAAAGGCCTTCTGTAAATCAATGAACATTAGACAGAGTAGTATCTTGAACTCCTGAGAAACCTCAATGAGCTTGGTTATCGTGTGGATATGGTTGATCATGCTGAATCCTTTTCGGAACCCAGCTTGCTCGCATGGTTGTCCTTCATTTAGTGTTCTGTTAATCCTATTTAGGATGACTCAAGTGAACAACTTGTAGATGACAGACAATAGGCAGATTGGTTGATAGTTGCTGATGGTGTAGATGTTTCCCTTCTTGTACAGTAGTACAGTCCTGCTGGTTTTCTATTGGGACGGAACCTTGCATTCAGACAGGTAGCGTCTGAAGAGTCGAGCCAATGTATTGATGAGAACCTGACGGCAGGTTCTTCAGGCATTCGGGTCTGACTTTGTCTGGACTGGGTGCTGTTCACTTCTTCATTACTGTCTATGTACCAGTAATGCTGTGGTAATTATGGAAAATGGCTAGGAAGTGTCTTACAATGTGTTGCGTGGCTGCTTTGCTGCTGTGTGGTCTGGAAAGTGGCGTGGAGTGTCGTGGCATTTGGGTGGTGGTGTTGTTGGCTGCCAGGGCTGAGTTCCTTGGGGCAGGGAGGGCTAACTCGCCCTACTCTGGGTGAGAGTTCCCCAAAGCCATGCCGCCTGACTCTGCCAGGCTGTTTTTACTCTGGGTGCCTCCAAATAAAAAAATATGTTAGAAAAATCAAAGATGTTGGTAAGAAGGACTTCTACTCCAACGACTTCCTGGGAAGCTTATCCACCTCAGCAGAGTTCTTATGAAATTCAGAGCATGAAGTCCCAAGTCCAGAGAATATTGCTTCATACAAGGATGAGCCTTTCCCCTCTAAGAACCAGGGGACAGTCAAGATTTCAGCATTATATAGAACTGAGCTGGTGCTTATTAACTCATTCCTTAAAAGAAATATGTACATCCACATGTATGCAAGTCTTTGGTTGGTATAGGACCTTAGGTTCCTTAGATGTGTTCTTTGTTCTTTCCTTCCTTAGGTCATTCCTTTCATTCTATTTTCTCCTCTTACACTTCCTGATCACTTAGACCTCCATCCCTTTCAACGGGTCTTACTCTGGAAATACAGAGAAGGAAGGGAAAGCAAAATTAATCATGTGAATCTTGATGAAACTCACAAAGGGGGGGGAGACCATTAAGTGTGTTTAAGACAGTCATACTGTTTTTAATAATACTAATAATTCAGTGGACATGGCTTCATGACATTCATGACTAGTGAGAAGGGTGAGGCTTAACTGTCAGTGTCTCACAGAGATGTAAGCCCAGTGATTTGGGAATCACAGAGGAAACTGTGCAATTATGGTCTCCAGTGTTTTTGCAGTTATTAGTCTAAGCACCACATGCCCACCCAGTGTTGCTGAGATAGGGTGTCAGTGGGTTAGTGTGTGTCTGACAGGGTAGTACCTAGGCTGGTGGTACTGTGCTACTCAGCATGGTAATTATGGGGCCAGGAGACATGTCCCAGGACTTAGGTTTATACAAGATGCCAGGAAGTGAATGAAAGACCTTGCACAAACTAGTCATGCTCTTTTCCAATCTCCCAGCTCTGATGTGCCGGTATGACTGATTTTCCAGAGATTTCTGGAAAGTGGAGTAAGGAATGGGACTAAGTGAAATCCCATACAAGTAAGTGGGTGGTAAGAAGTGCACAACTAGATGCCCACACATTGTCAAGAGCATTATGTTGTAAATCCATCCCAGGTGTACATTATACTCTCTCTAGAATCTCGCCAATAATAACAGTTTTAATGTGAGACCTTATCCTCAGGGATTTTAGCCACTATCAGTGTGAGGTGTTTTCACTGGAGCAACCTGATGATTGAAACTCTGCATGTGTCTTCACAGGAGAGTTTCCAAACTTCCTGGATTCCACAGATGTTGATGCAGAGCCTGAAGAGGTCTTACCTTGCTGAAGGCTCTCAGCTTTGTTGCTGGGAGGCTCACCTGAATCCTGATGTTTGTCTTTTTGATGATATTCCGGAATGCCCATGGCATTTCCTGCATATTGTTGTTCTCCTTCTCCTCTCATACTCTAAGGCTCTCTAAATTACTATCCTTGCTTGCAATTCAGATATTTGACTCTTTTCCAAGCATTGTTCCTCTAGATTTGTGCCAAAGTTTAACGCAGATTTGCTCCTACTATATACTTTTCTATTAAATGATCAGTAATTGTTTTTATTATCTACCTGGTGGGTGCTTGTGTTTATCCTTTTTTTCCCCTAGCTCTTCTCCTGTTTTGTAGAGTAAGGAGTTGAATTTCATAGTCAGATAGGATGGGTTTTATATCATATTTAATAATTATGTCCTTGAACATGTAACATATATCTGCTGAGTTTTAGTTCTTTGACATGTGAAATTTAGTTATGATAAAGGTAGTTTACTTAAGTCACTGCATAAGCTGCTGCAAATGCTCAATGACACAATGACCATAAACTCATATAATGACTAAGACAATCTAATTTTCAAACAATGTTTACTTGCTGTAGTAATGTTACCCACTCACATATAATGTAAAGACTTGGGAAACAGTAAAAACTGCAAAATAATGGCACACATCTATACAGCCATCAGAGATAAATTTGTAAATCCAACTTATGAAATATTTTGTGCTCAGAGATTTTTCTCTATCATGGGGAGGTTGTAGGAGCTACTGAGGAGAGGAACCAATTTGCATAATTTGATTCCTACTTCTTATTGGATAAAAAGGAAGATAGAAAAATAGTACGCTTGCAGGTAAGGCTTGCAGGTGGCTGACCCTAGTTCAGTCCCATGAAGCCTAACCAGGAGTGGTCCCTCAGTTACCCCTGAGGGCAGAGCCAAGAATGATCTCTGAGCACTGCAGGGTGTGGCTCCAAAACAAAAGAAAATGAAAAAAAGAAAAGAAAAGCTCAAGTCGCAGTCATGCTGACTGGCTATGCAGGAATGAGTTCCTGAATTTGTGAGACCTACCATCTTAGGATGCACAAATACAAAACACAACTGCATAATGCACTGTGGAAATTAAGTATGACACGCTATATCAGTTCTAGGCACATTAGCAGAGATTGAAAATGGTTTCACACTTAGACATTATCAATGGATGATAAATAGGGTTAATGGATTGTGACTGAAATACTCCTGCCCTCTTAAATCTTCCTGGTAGATTTTAAAACTGGCAAATACATATTCTTCATGATGGTTTGCAAAAATCTGTTACAATTCAATTTTGAGCTGCTTAGTACTGTGCAAAATATGCAAAATCCTGCTTATAGAAACATCCAAGCCCTGCCACTTAAAGCACACACACACACACGAATACACACACACATTCGTCTTTCTCACACACACACACATGCACACACACAATCTCTCTCTCACACACGCAAAAAATATGAAATGACACTTTAAATCATTTCACTTCTCAGAGACTTTTGAAGTCTTACACAATAGAGTTGGCCTTATGTTAATCTTCTTTTAAAAATAAAAACTAAGGTCAGAATTTTATTTTATATGATTATCTCAGGACACTGTTGCTCAGGGCTGTTCTTTGAATTGATTTGTGTTTGTGTTCACATCAATACAAAGCAGAAGAGGACTCTGAAACGATTGATCTTTTTCAATCCACTGTAATGTCCCCTACTTTGACAAGCTTATCCACAAAAGAGTCTAGTTCACTTGAGTTAAAGAAGGAATGTGACAAACCAGCTGAGACCATGATGCCATGGAGTGAGCAGCATTGCCAAATTTTAAAGGCTCAACAGAGGCATTTCATAAAGAGTTTTGTGATCTAGCTGTTTTTATGACGGTGCTCAGTAGTTACCCAATGCACTACCCTCTAGGGATAATGACACAGGAAAGCTTGCAGGAGTTCTGGCGATGGTGTCTCAGGGTACTAGATAATATCCAGGAACAAAAGATATCCGAGGTAAACAGTTTTCTGTGAGAGCTGGCCAATTCATGGCATTGAGGCTCTTAGGTAAGAGAGGAAACATGGGTGATGCATAGACATGGCAACCAAATCAAATCGGGTCTTAATAAGTTAAAATTGCTTCTGCAACTTTCCTAAAGATTATTACTCTTAAGGGGGAGGTAACCTGGAATACAAGCACAATCCTCTCATTTCTGTGTCCAAGTTTGGATCCCTAGCAGTGAAAAAAATTATATATCTGCATATATATGCATGTATTTTGTATATATACATACATATATGTGTATATATATACATATATTTTGTTTCTCTTGAGGGAGAATATATATACTCCTTTTCCTTGAAGAGAAAAAGAAAGAAAACCACTCTTTTGTAAACTAAAAACCTTGACATGGGAGTAGTTACTCCATTAGAGGATCAACATGGTATTGCTGCTCCAGGGAAATGTGCTTGAATATGATAAGAAAATCTAAATTCAAATTACTTGATTATTGGTTGTTAAGCTTTTTTAAAAAAATTCCTGTTTTGAGATATTCATTACCTCTTTTTAATCTACTTAGTAGTTGACTTTATATGTAAAGTCAGATGGAGAGGGCAAATTCTTAACTGTTCAGCTCTATACAGATGTCATATTATTTCCCTTATTGCTCATTAATATTTTAGGAGATAATCTTGGCAAGGTGAAGTTTCTTTCTCTGTACAAAGGGCTCAAGTCCAGATACCTGAAGTTTACTTGAATCCTGGTTGATGAATTGGGGAACCAAGGTCACCTGGGTCACATTCATCTCTTTCTTCAACATAAGTAATCTCAGAGCATCCATTATTTGTATCACTTGTCATCTCATTGCTCATCAATTTGCTCAAGCGGGTGCCAATAACATCTCCATTCATCCCTGTCAAGTGCTAGTGTGACACAATGGTGTCTGCTCGCTCCAGGAACACGAAGACCATCAATCCATTCCTTCAGGGTCTTGACAAAGAACTCCGACCATCTTGTAGGTGGGCGGCCACATGTTCTTTTGACGTCCTATGGAATCAAGTTGGTAATGGCCCTCAGTGAAAATAATGGGCCTCATTCCAGAGCATCCATACTTAAATAAAATCAAGACTTCTTAATTTATTTTCTAACAGTGAAGACTAATCAAATTTCAGTTAGTCTCGGGCTTTCCTTCCAAATGACAAGAATGGAATTCAAGAAGAGCCAGAGATCAGTTGGGCTCATGTACCAAGACAAATTCAGTGTCTTTGAATTTTTTAATGGACTTGAACAACTATATTCAGGTGCTTTCAGTTGTAACTAATAGTTACAACTTGATTCCTGGGGACCCTTGTAAGCAATGACACTAATACAAAACAAAACAGAAAACTTTCATCCATTCTTCTCACTTCAGGAAGAAAGATGACTTTAATACATTTCTTTATAAAGCCCAAAAGACACAATCACAGAGTTTTGAAAATAATATTAAGAAATACATACTTAAAATTATTCCCATGTCCTAATAAAGTCAAAATATTGTCAAAACCAGTGACATCCATATGCCAACATTTGGAAACCATTTATATGGATGCCTCCAGGACATTAATCCTCCGAGACATCTCATAAACCCAATTTCTCCTTGACTTCTTTCCTTCTATGTCTAAGTAGCTATGCCATATTCAGAATAAATAGGGACAGATGAGACTATAAAACTCATATTCCCAGAAGCTAGTAACCCTTCATATGGCACTTCCTGGAATAATTTATTTCTCATTGCACTGGGCATTTGACAGACACACATTCTCCCTTGTATGTCTTTCATTACAGACATAGAAGGCAAACCACTCAGGATAATGGAATAAAGTACCACATTAGGACCTGTAAGCATATGTGCATTTATTCATAACAATGCTGAAAAGAATTTAAGGCGTTTAAATCAATTGCACATGTATTCACCATATAATTTAATTAGCACTTATGGAGGCACCATAAGAGCTCCTATTACACTGTTTCCATTACAAATAATTAAAAAAAATACTCATAGCATTTGGGATGTATTCTCTTTGTGCTTACAAGAGGGCAATTTGCTTAAAAGCTTCACTGACGTCATTTATGCAACAGCTATTTGTCACTTATGAAAAAACAATAGTTAGATCTTTTACTAAAGGAAGTCGGTTTGTCATTGCTATATTTCACATTATTTAAAAGTATATAATAGCCGGGGGTCAGGGGTGACGAAAACCTCATGGGAAGGGGGGCGTTCTGGCCCGTCCTTCACGCCCTACTGAGGTCACCAGTTTCCCCCCATGAGCGGCTCTCCGGCACGGCCACGGCCCCAGAAGCACAAGGACTTAATGCAGAAAACCAGCAGCTTGGAGCAGTAAAGCGAATGGACTATGCCTTAATCCATGCCTTCATGCCTGCCCGGAGGGGAAAGGGTGTTGCCCCATTCGCCCTCTCCTCTCTGGAAAGAAAGATGGTGGCACGGCCACGACTCCAGAGCACAGAAACCAATCTCTTAATTATCTAACTTTTAGCAGAAATACTTCCAGGGTTAGTAAGTAAAATAGCAGAAATCCAAAATCGCACGGCCGCTATTGTGGCCTTGTGACAACATTTAATTCTTGAACCCAGCTGTAGAAAGCAAATCATTTCACAACGCTTTTTCAGCATGTCTGATTTGAGGGGGGGTAAACTCTAAATAATAATGGTGCATCTTTTATCGAAACAATGAGTCTAGTCAAAGTAGATAGAGTGTTAACTAGAACTCATCTGCCTCACAGGAATTGGGAGGGGTGGAGGTGGGGTTTTATTGGGGTTCGTGGTAAAAAATAAGTATTGGTAAAGGGAAATGTGTTTGATATTTGCATGACTGAGACCTAAACCTGAAAGCTTTGTAACTTTTCCCACAATGATTCAATAAATAAATAAATTATTAAAAAATAAAATAAAATGACTTTTCCATAAAAAAATTATATATAATTTTGAATCTGTCCTTTCCATTAAACTTAATATTTATTAATGAAAAAAGTATATAATGAAGTCAGTAGAGTTAGATATTCACTATCTGCTAAAATGGTGCAACTGATTAAAAATTTAAGGATAAACATCTGAAGAATAATAACCTCCAACAATAACAATTATCATCATTTATTGATAATTTATAGGTTGCTGGATATGCAACAAGATAATATGAACAATACCTCCAATTCTAATAAACAACTTGAATTCCTCCAAATAATGACCAATGTACTCATAACTAATAATTGTTTTTTTATAAAAATTGACAGAATCAAGTTACAGGCATTAGGGAATAAACTCTTTGAATGTCCTGCACCTGTTTTCAGTACAAAATGTTTTTTTGAATTTAGAGTAAACAAAAGGTAAAACATACAGAGTCATTCTTTTACATGATTGCCTAGTAAGTGCAAAAGGAGTCTAATCTACCATAATACTGCTATCTGACATGATCTCATAAAAATTTAACTGAATTCAGACCTGCTAAATTTTTCCAACTTATATCACAAAAGATTTTTTGCTTTGTATATTTTTGAGTACTCTAGTGTTAAACAAAAGTGGGTATGTTCCAAAGTGTTTTTTTAAACAAAATATCTTTTTCTTCTCTACAATCAAAGACAATGGCATAACGGGAGACCACTTCAAATATATTATGAGGGGACCTCAACTCTACCCAGTAACTCTGACCTTGAGATAGTCTAGAAATAGGTTCCTTACCCATTAAATAGAACAAAGTTTACCTTTCCTAATACAGTTTTTAGTAAATAAAAAAATCACAGGGAAAACAACACTGGAATTTTAAATATGAATATTTTAAACCCTTTAAAGTAGACATGTATAGAATTCATTGAAAAACATCTGTCATGTATAGAATTCATTGAAAAACATTTCTCAGAATTCATCTTAAGTCTGAGAGCAACACCAGAACTTCTGCCATTCTATGTTTCTAAAACTGTCCTTTATGTTGTTGGAAAATGAGAATTTTGATATATTTGTGAATACATTTGCCCCAAGAATAGGACTATACCTGGGATTCACTCTATCATACTATGTAAACACCATTGGAATAGATAATGTTTATTCTAGCTGGTATAAATTGAGTCATAGCATCAGGAGAAATGTTCATATTCCCTTCTAGAGAGGATCTGGGTGGAGGATGCTCAGCCCCGATCCGAGCAGACTTGGAGATCTCAGCCCCGGGACCCGCATGCCTTTGTTCCTCTGCCAGTACATTCATGCGTGTGGAGAGTGGTCTCAGCATGGTTGTGGCTGGTTCTGGAGGTCTTCGACTGCCAGGAGCTCTGGTCTGGGCGGGGAGGGAAACTCAACCTGCCTCCCCCTCAAGGGGCCCCGGCGAGGACAGCCAGGTGTGGTTCAGTGCTGAGCATCCGCCATATTCCAGTAGGCAGGGGTCGCACCCAGATCCTCCATATTCCAGTAGGCAGGGGTCACACCAACCAACTGGCCCCTTGGCGCCGTGTAATCCCATCAACAGCCAAGACCCAGAGACTATAAAACCCAGCTCCTGGAAGAGAACAGCACAGGGTCTCCTGCCCCCGTGCCTTGCTGTCCTCACCGGGGCCCCTTGGAAGGGGGCGGGTTGAGTTTCCCTCCCCGCCCTGACCAGAGCTCCTGGCAGCCGAAGACCTCCAGAACCAGCCACAACCATGCTGAGACTACTCTCCACACACATGAAGGTACCGTCAGAGGAACAAAGGCATGAGGGTCCCTCCCAGGGCTAAGATCTCCAAGCCACACCCACCAACTGCCCCCGGCGCTGTGTAATCCCATCAACGGCCAAGACCCAGAGACTATAAAACCCAGCTCCTGGAAGTGTGCAGCCGCATTCGTGGCCGCACGACATGTTATTATCTCATTCTTATTTTAAACAAACTGGCAGGCTACCGAATTAACCTGCCCACATGGCAGAGTCTGGCAAACTCCCCGTGGCCTACCTAAAATGCCAAATACCAGTAACAATGATGGGTCTCATTCTCCTAACCTTGAAAGTGCCTTGAATATGGCACTTTTTAAAAAATCAGGGCTAGGACGAAGGAGACTGCTCGAGGCAATCAACGAACAACAGGATGATTGTGATCATAATCGTGATCCTTCTAGAGAATAACAATAAATTAGGCTTATGATGTTGCTGAAAATTTCTGCAAAAACAGATTGCTTTTTGGGGAGAAAGTGACAATGCAGTGGGTGGGGTGTTTGCCTTGCATGCGTCCAAGACATGTTTGATCTCTAGCATCCCCCATGGTCTTCCGAGCTCATCAGAAGTAAGCCCTAAGAGCACTGGATGTGGCCCCCAAATAAAAAACAAATAAAAACAAAAAAGTGCTTACTTATTTAATTTACACATAAAATTACTGCACTGTTTTACAACATTTCCAAGTAATGACCAAATGACTGTGGTGGATTCATAGTTATTATGTCCATATACTCCTTCATGGAAACACCTTTTTGTCCTAGATCTCAATGTTTGCACTGGTTTCTTCAACCAAAAATTTATTTATCTGCCAAAGCATCATTCTTCTAACTGGGCAACACTGATGAAATCTGATAGAAGCATAAATAATGGACATGGATCATTCAGGTCTGCTCAGGGCAAGTCCAAGGAAAACATCAGCCACAAAAAAAAACCCTCCAGGAATAGATTAGTTAGATGCCAATCATAACCCACAGTTTTATTCTTCTCATTCTGCTATTCATAATTCTCTTCAGAGATATTATATATATATATATATATTACTTACTAATAAAGTTTCTCAATTTCAAACTCCATCATAAACATAAAACCCTACCCATGAAAACTGTTCCACAGAACACTGACTGATATGGTAAAAGTTCTAACGGTCTAAAAGGAAAGCCTCTTCAACAAGTGGTGCTGGAAAAAGTGGTCAGCTTCATGAAAAATAAAAAAATAAACTCAGTCCTCTTTCTACTGCCATGACTTTTATATCATACCTAAATAAGGTACAGAGAGGAAAATGTAATAGAACTTCCCATGACACTGAAACTAGTCATTTTCATGAATGAAACACCACTGAGAAAACAAGTGCAAGCAAATATAAACAACTGGGACTACATTAAAATAAGAAGCTCCTGCACCTCAAAGGAAATAAAGACCAGGATACAAAGACCAGCCCACAGGATAGAAAAAAGTTGGGGAGAAGAAATGAATAAAAAGTTTTTCAAAGAAGAAATACAAACGGCCAAAAGGCACATTAGAAAGTATTCTACATCACTAATTATCAGGGTGATGCAAATCAAAAGAACAATGAGGATCATCATCATCACAGAGAATGGAATACATCAAAAACAACAACTAGTGCTGGTGTGGATGTGGAAAGAGAGTTTTTATTAACTGGATGTGTATGCATGTGTGCGTGCATGTGTGCATGTGTGTGCATGTGTGTATTGTGGGTGTGTTTGTGTTGCTGGTGGGAATGCCGATTGGTCCAGCCTTCCTGAAAAACAGTATGGACATTGCTCAACAGATTAGAAATTAAGTTTCTATCTGATCCAGAAATACTGCTCCTGGAAATGTACCCTAGGGGCCCAAACACACAATGCATAAAAGTGCAGAATGTACTTCTACGTTCATGGAAACACTATTCATAATGACAAGTAACTGGAAACAACCCAAGTGACCAAGAACCAAAGAGTAAATAAAGAAACTGTGGTATATCTACACAGTGGAATACTACACATCTCTTAGGAAAGTAAAGCCATAATATTTGGTTATATATGAATGGACACAAAAAGTATCATGTTAAATGAAAATGAGTCAGAAGGAGAGGGATATAGATAGAATGATTGCACTCAGTTGTGGGATATATATATATACATATATATATATATACACACACATATGTATATGTATATATATTTAAAAAACAACCCCTCCCTACTCTCCCTCCCCTTCGCCTTCCTCCCGTCCCTCCCCTCCTCTCCTCTCCTCCTCCCCACTCCCTACCCCACTTCCTCCTCCCCCTCCCCCCACCCTCTTCTCCCTCCTTCTATTTTGTGATCACTCTGGTAGTGCTCAGGGATTAATCCTGAACTTGTACTCAGCGATCACTCAAAAAATGCTTGGGGATACCAAATGGGATGTCAGGATCGAACCTTGGCTGGCCACATGCAAGGCAAGGGCCCAACAGTTGTGCTATCTCTCCAGCTCCATCAGCAAATTTTGTTCTAATTGTGTGATCATTGATTAGATGTGTCGATTAAATCAAGTCAAAGAAGGAAAGGAAATATTGAACACCTTTGTGGTAAGCTTTATTATTCCTGAAAACTGGCAACAAAGGATGCCTCATTGACTATGAGAGTTGTAGAAGCCTACTGAGCATCTGGTTATCTGAAAAAAATCAGATATTACCAGAATTTTAGTGATAGCACAGCGGTAGGGCGTTTGCCTTGCACACAGCCAACATGGCCGGCCCGAGTTCAATTCCTCCGCCCCTCTAGGAGAGCCCAGCAAGCTACCGAGAGTATCTCGCCCACACAGCAGAGCCTGTTAAGCTACCCATAATGTATTCAATATGCCAAACACAGTAACAACAAAGTCTCCAATGGAGACGTTACTGGGCCCGCTCGAGCAAATCGATGAACAACAGGAGGACAGTGATCCAGTGATCCTTATGTAATTTGGATTACATATTACAGTCTTTTTATATATATGTTAAGGTTTAATCATTTAATCTGTATTGCTTTTTGGATTTGTTTGTGGGGCCACACTCAGTGGTACTCAGGGGTTACACCTGGCTCTGCATTCTGGGATAACCCCTAGCTTGCTCATGGGGCTTTATGGGATGCAGAGGATTGAACCCAAATCCACTGTATCAAGGCAAATCCACTTCCAGCTGTACTATTGCTCCAGCCCCAAGACAGTAAATAGTCATAAAACATAATACAATTAACTTCTCAAGATGGCAATACATGTAATATTCACTCTAGGAACTAAAGTCACAATAGGGGAGGTTTCATAAAAATTCTAAGTACCAGAAAAATAAAATAATAATCTCAGTAAGTTTTGAGACTCTTTAAAAATAAAAAGAAAGAGATTTGAATTTAATTGGACATTTTCTTCTGAATATTTTTACTGTCATATAAACCAAAATTCACAATTTATTTATAAAACATGCTTGTGAGTCATGGCACTGTATTTAACAAATGAAAATTGTTATGGACTAAATTGTGTTTCCCCAAATCCATAATTTTAAGTCCTAATCTCTAATGTAACTATTTAGGTTAAATGAGATCACAAAGGTAGGGATACAAACTTGAAAGGACTGATGGATATACATGCACGCATGAGAAAGAGAGAGAGAGGAGAAAGAGAGGGATACAGAGGGAGAGAGAGGAAAGAGGAGAGAGACAGAGAGAGAGGAAAGAGGAGAAAGAGACAGAGAGAGGAGAAAGAAAGAGAGAGAGGGAGACAGAGAGGAGAAAGGAAGAGAGAGAGGGAGACAGAGGGAGAGAGAGAGAAGAGAGGAGAGAGATAGAAAAAGGGAGACAAAGAGAGAGCAAGAGAGAGACAGAGAGCAAGAGAGAGGAAGGGAAAGAAGATGAGAGAGTATGAGAGACAGAGAGGAGAGGGGGAAATGGGGGAGAGAAAAGAGAGACCAGAGAGAGAAAGGGAGAGAGGAGAGAGGGAGAGAGAGGGAAGAGAGATAGAAAGAAGATGAGAGAGAAATGAGAGAGGGGAGGCAGAGAGAGGAGAGAGGAGAGACAGGAGAGAGAGATGGGGAGAGAGGAGAGAGACAGAAAGGAAGAGAGAGAGACAGGGATAGAGTGAGAGGAAGGGAAAGAGAGTCTGAGAGAGAGGAGAGATAGAGATAGAGATAGAGAGAGAGAGAGAGAGAGAGAGAGAGAGAGAGAGAGAGAACCGCAATAGAGCTCCTTGTGCAAGGCAGGGCCCTGTGACTACACAGAACACACCATGAGAGATAGTGATGAGTAAGGAAGAGGCCATCATAAACCCAATCCACTAGCACCTTGATCTCACACTTCCCAACATCCAGGATTGGGAGAAAATTGCTTTGTCATAAAATTCATCAAGCAAGCCAGACTATGTCACTTTGTTTCGACAGCCTGAGTTGGTAAGACAGAAGTTATGCCAAAGAAAAGGCATCCTCTTCCCTGTCTGTTTGGCCAGAAACAGCAAACACTGGCAAAACCCATGTCAAGGGAGGGGATGGTCCAAAGGCATCACCGTGTGTGTGTAGGATAGGGTTGAGAGAGAACATGCACATTTCTATCACTTTAGTTTCATATGCCAAATGTCCTTGATTATGATATACTTATAATTTTATAATCCAGTTAGAACAAAATGAACGTGTTGGGTGAGAGACATACGGGAAGTATTTTTTCAGCAGGAGCAAAGACCCTACAGAACATGTCCGGTGGCATGGAGGATGCAGCAGTGTAGGGTGAAAACGGATGATACAATCTTTTGGTTTAAATAAGACAGAGCAAGTAAAATGAACAGAAGCCACTGAACCTAAATGCAGAGCTTCATTTACATAGAAACAGGAACAATTTCTTGTTGAAGAAATGTCAGTTTTCTATAAATACGGAGGTTCAGTCATTACCGCTAGAATTATTCATGATACTATGATTCAAAACAAGACAAATATACCGGGCCAACATTAGGACTCCAATCCCCAAAAAGGCCTTTCATGTACTTTTCAAAACTGGCTTTGTCCTCCAAAAATAGAAGTTTGCTGAGTATGTGATAAGGTCAGAAAATTTTTTTAAAAATGAGCTCATTATTTCCCCAATTTCAGTGAGCAAGTGAGCGAGGGCTGGCTTATATGTCTACTCGGGGC
Organism: Sorex fumeus; assembly: GCF_029834395.1. NCBI lineage: Eukaryota > Metazoa > Chordata > Mammalia > Eulipotyphla > Soricidae > Sorex > Sorex fumeus. The sequence continues at coordinate 2,313,480 of NW_026606060.1, read as the reverse complement.
CTTTTATTGGCTTGCATATATTCTCATATCATTAATTCATTTAAACTACAGTCTGGTGATAAATAAATATTAAGATCTAAGTTTTCATTAAATTGTCTGTTGCCCTAGTGACCTATTAGTAACTCTTCTTCTTTCTATTCTTTGTGCTGTGTTAGATGTCCACTTTTTTTTTTGCTCTAAGAACATTTATTTATTTATTTATTCTTAAAATTTTTATTAGGGAAACACCATGAGGTACAGTTGTAGAATTTTTCCTACTTAAGTACACTATGATTTTTCTGTACATGTGTGTACATGCATGAATGTGCATATGCAAATACCAATGATCATTATTATATTTCTCAATGTTCAAGTAGACTTTGGAAAGCGAATTTTGTTTCTGGATAGTTTTGTAGACTGTTCTTTTCATCATTTCTTTATCCTCATTGGATTTGTTCTAATAAGAAACTTCTAGTAGAGAAATTATATGTCTGGTTGGCTTCTTTCTTGTTTGATCCCACATTTGTTCACAGGTGATAATATTTGCCTTTGATGATGTTTATTCCAAATTAGTTCAGTTATAGATACTTATTTGCATTTACTTTAGAAACAATTTTAAAATTTTCTTATTTTATCATAACATACTGAGTTATTTCACATTTCAGCCTCTAAAAAATTTATGATGGTTAAATCAAACTAATAATATACATAAACTTCTTTTTCAAGTATATACATGACATATTCTTTGACAAATATGATCTTAAGACATACATATCCATAGCAAATTTAAAATCAGATTTGACTCTATGACATTTTATGAACATAGACTTGATAGTCTTAAAAATATATCTTAAAAATTTACTGAGTAGAAAAATGTAAATGAGAAAATGATGCTTTTTACTATCAAGAAATGTTAGTACTTTGAAATATTTGTAAAATAACAAAAATGGGGCAATTTTTAATTTGTTTTATGCAAAATTTGATCTTGGCAAGAACTCAATGCCACATGGAGCCTCAGGTTGTTCAGTATCATTTAAGATATTACCACTCCCAGAAGATATTTGCATTTATAAAAGTGAACTTGTTTCACAAATTTCCACAGAAAACAACCTCTAAAAGTGAAGAGTGATGTATTGCAAGAGAATTTGGGGGAAAGAGGAGAAATTTATTTTGCATTTATTTTAACAATCCGGTACCACAAATTATGCAGTCGAGTTTCCCACATTTGGGGAAATCGCAGGGGTCAGCACATCCCAAGTGCAATGGACGGGCCTCACCCTGGGAAAACCACCTACGTGATCATGGTGTCTCCCCTGCCAGGTAAGCCTGCGACCTTAGAGTTCCCGGGGAGAGTGAGGGGAGGAGCAGGCCCTGCAGCTCTTCCGCAGCTTTGAGTGCTTTAGTGCGACAAACTCGAAGAGCATGTGTTTTTATTGCCGTCAGAATTGTGTCTTTGTAACAGTGGGAGCTCTCCCTGGAGAACAGTTTGTTAACGGTTGCTTTCAAGTGCTAGGGGTGGCATCCAGAATCTACAGGTGCAAGGCGAGTGTTCTTCCTCAATTGTCTTCAGGCTCTTCAATTTGAGTCATAGGCTTTTCCAAAAGACTAAAATTTGTCTGATGTCTGTGTGGTCTCGGCAGGGCCTTTCCAGCTGCCTGGTTTCCCGAACTTTCCCGTGTCCTGGTGGCTGTGATGTGGGTTAGTGATAAGGTCACCCGCGCCTTGTGTGAGTTTCCCCAGCGCATTCAGAGACCATCTCCAGATGGAGCCTGGGTATCCTATTCAAGGTTTCTCTTGTATGGCTCGCGATTCTGAATCCGTCTAGGCCCACAGCACAAACTTTTCTCTTGCTGACTCATCCAGCAGATATTTATTTGTATAAAATAAAATTAAGCAGTAATGTCTATTTCAATAAATTCATGGGCAAACAGTTCTGGAGAGAACTAGTGAAGAAGAAAACCGAGGTGTCTTGCAAATAGCACACTGAGGATCACCACACAAATGTTTCAGTATCATTTCCTCTAAACTTGATCATTTTAACAAGGTCTCATTTGCGTTGAACTTTTTTTTTTTGCTTTTACAATCAATTAATATTTGTCGGCGGCCGTGCGACATCTTATTATGACATCTTATTATCTCATTCCTACTTTGGACAAACTGGCAGGCTACCGAATGTAGCCTGCCCACACGGCAGAGTCTGGCAAACTCCCTGTGTCGTGCCCAATATGCCAAATCCCAGTAACAATGATGGGTCTCATTCTCCTAAAGAGCCTTGAATATAATCTCAGGGCTAGGATGAAGGAGACGTTACTGGGGCCTGCTCGAGGCAATCGACGATTAACAGGATGATTTGTGATTTGTGATTAACAATCCGGAATATTGAAATCTATTCACTTTATTTATGCATTTAATAGTTCTAAATAAAGCTGGCAAGCCTTCCATGGTGTAATTGATATGCCAAAACCAGTAAATACAATGGGTCTCATTCCCCTTTCCCTAAAAGAGCCACCAATACAGCAGCGTTAAGAAGGATGAGGAAGGAGAGGCTGATAAAATCTCCAGGCCAACAAAGCTGCCAAAACGAAGAAGGATAAACACGACTGTTTGTATATTCAAAGCACGTACGCTGGCATCAGATGCATTCATCAAGGATCTGATGGTACAAGCACAAAAGATCAAGTACAACATCATTGCTCTGATCAAAGGCATCAATCACATCACACCATTTTCAACACTGGAGAAGAACTGTTCCTTGGAACATGTGACAAAAGAGGCATCAGAGGTGTCATTGTCCTCGTCAACACGAACTTGGCCATGAACATTGATTCATTTGAATGCCTAACAGCCTGAATCAGACAATGACATTTGAATAGATGTGGCGCATATGCCGGCAGTTTCTATCTTCACTGTCTATGCACCAACATCCAACTATGATGAAGGAGTAATTGAGAAGTTCTATGTGGAGCTGGAGAAGTTCTATAAAAAAGACCACACCTTCTATAAGATCATTGTCGATGATTTTAATGCAAAGATAGGACCGAGAAGATCAGCCAAAGAACTCCACATTGGGACCCATGGCCTAGAATGGAACGAACAGGGTAAGAGACTGTCTGAGTTCATTATGTCGACGAAGACCATCCATGGAAACTCAATGTTCCAGAAGGCTGATTCTAAACGTTGGACATGGACGTCTCCCACTGGACGATTCTACAATGAAATTGACCACATCATATTCAATCGATGGTTTTGCCTGACCAATGTCGCTGTTGTCCCAAAATTCCAAACCAGATCAGACCACCGTCTCTTTCATGCAAATTTCTACTTCACAGAGCTGGGAGAAAAGGCTGCAAAGTTTAAGAAGAGAACCCCCAGAACGACCACCAACTGGGAGCTCTGTGGCAATATCGCGGCAACATGGGAAGATGCTGTCCTTGACAACATTGACAAAGAATACAATGGACTGGTTCAGCACCTCCATGATTGTGCGAGGAGAGTGAGAGAGAGATAGCCACAAAAAGATGCATGTCTTAGAAAACTCTTGAACTTATTTGCCAACGTGGCTTGGCACAAGCTTCAGGCAACTGCAAACAAACTTGCAAAGCAGTGCAGAGAGGTGATAAAGGAAGACCTCATAGAAAGAAGAACAGCAATGCTGGCAGATGTGGCAGAAGCCAGAAAAGCATTTGCAATGCCCCCTTTGCCAACTTCAGGACCAGGATGACTGCCCTCCAATGTCCTAATGGATCTATCACATCTTCCAGAAGCACGATGGAGAAGATTATCCATGACTTCTACTCAGATCTCTTCAATAGCCATGTCCACCTGCCGATACACCAAATTCTGCAGGATGGATATGTCCTTCCCAACATTCTCCCTTCTAAAATCCGACATGCCATTTCATCTGTAAAGAAGTGAACAGCACCCGGTCCAGAAAAGGTCAGACCCAAATGCCTGAAGAACCTGCCATCAGTACTCATCAATACACTGGCTTGGCTCTTCACATCCTACATCTGAATGCAAGGTTCTGTCCCAATGAAAAACCATCAGGACTGTACTACTGTACAAGAAGGGAGACATCCATGACATTGGCAACTATCTCCCAATCTGTCTGTTGTCTCTCATCTACATGCAGTTCATTCGAGTCATCCTGAATAGGATTGGCAGAACACTAGATGAAGGACAACCATGCTAGCAAGCTGGGTTCTGAAAAGGATTCAGCACGATTGATCATATGCATACATTAACCAAGCTCATTGAGGTTTCTCGGGAGTTCAAGATGCCACTGTGTCTAACGTTCATTGATTTAAAGAAGGCCTTTGATTCTGTTGAGATGGAAGCGGTCATCGAAGGCCTAGCCAAACAGGGCATTGAAACTCAATACATCAGGATCTTCTGTGAGCTGTATTACAGATTCACTATCAGGATCTCACCATTCTACAAGGAAGTGATCATCCATGTCAAGAGAGGGGTTTGGCAGGGTGATACCATTTCACTGAAACTCTCATTGCCCTCCAGAAAGTCATGCAATGACTGGAATGGGAAGGAATGGGAGTGAAGATAGACTTTTTGCAACTACACCACCTCCACTTCACTGATGACATTGTTCTAATAAAACCAAACATTAGCCAAGCAGCACAAATACTGGCTAACTTCAACCATGAGTATGAAAATGTTGGACTACAGCTGAATCTTACAAAGACAATGTTTATGAAAAACGATCTCATTCCTGGCATTCCATTTGCTCTCAAAGGAACAAACATCTCCGAATGCAACAGTTATTTGTACCTAGTTCAAGAAGTCTACATGACGAATGACTTGGCATCTGAGTTGCACAGGAGGAAGAGAGTGGCTTGGACCGCCTTCAAGAGCATCGAAGAAGTAGCTAAGAGGACAAAGAACCTCTGGCTCTGGGCACATCTCTTCCATTCCACTGTTCTTCCTGCATTAACATATGCCCTCGAGACCTGGGCCCTACGAAAACAGGATGAGAATGCTATTTGGGTCTCCCAAACAGGAATTGAAAGAGCTATGCTTATAGTATCATGCTTCACTCAAGTGAGAGAAAGAATCCAGAGTTCCGACCTCTGTCAACAGTCAAGAATCAGGGACTCTATCTCATTTGCCAAGGAGTCGAAAATTATATGGGCTGGATATGTAATGAGATTTGGAGGTGACCGCTGGACTAGAGCCACTACTGACTGGATTCCACAGGACATCAAAAGATCACGTGGCGGCACACCTAAAAGATGCTCAGACTTCTTCATCAAGATCCTGAAAGATTGGTTTGAGGTTCTTCGTGTTCCTAGACCAAGCAGATGCCATTGGGCTACAATAGCACGTAGCAGGAACAAATGGAGACGTTACAGGCATCAGTTCAAGCAATTGATGAGTAAAGGGATGTCAAGTAATCAAGTGATCAAATAAATAGTTCTAAAGTATATACTTGCCACTGATTTAAAAAAAGAAAAAAATATACATATAGGAGCACTTGAAGCAGATAGGATGTTTTCCTTGCACTCAGTTGTTCTGGATGAGATCCCTATACTACTTATGGTCTTTTGGGTCTTTTCAGGAGAAGTGATATATCCTGAGTGAAGAGCAAGGAGTAAAGCTTGAGCAGAGCTCAAAAGAAAGAGAGAAAGGGAGAGAAAGTTGGAGAAGGAAGGATGAAGGGAAGAAGGAAGGAAGGAAGGAAGGAAGGAAGGAAGGAAGGAAGGAAGGAAGGAAGGAAGGGAGGGAGGAAGGAAAGGAGGAAAGGAGAGGGGAGGAAGGGAAGGAGAGGCAAGGAAGGGAAGGGAAGGAGGAAGGGAGGGAAGGAGGGACAGATGGAGGAAGGGAGTAAAGGAGGGATGAGGGAAGGAAAGAGGGAGGGAAGAAGAGAGGGATAAAGGATGCATCACTCAATGATACATGTATCACTCAATGAGTTCACTTTAAGAGAAAAGGGTCAAAGGGACATGTGCATTTAAGGAGAATTGCATAACAATACAATATTAATTAAAAGTGCTTCATGGATCAAAATTGGACTAAGAGCCAGACACCCTAGTTCTCTGAAGGTTCGAGACTCCAAGCAGCATGGCCCAGGGCAGGGGACCCCTGGAAGAGAAGGAAGCCCCAGATGAGCTCAACCAGATTTAAAGAATATTGGTGGGAGAGCATGCTGACCTAACATCTCAGCCCCTAACACCTTTGTTCCCAAAGGGGTGGGGGCAAAGGCTGCAATACTCTGTGACCCTTGTTCCAAATGAACAGCTCTCTTTACACCCCTGAAAAAAGGGACTGGCTCAACCGTTTTAACAGCAGGCACCACTGCCATGGCCCTTAAGGAGAATGCTTTGAACTGCCCCAGCTTCAAAGACATTCCAAACCAACTCTTCTGCGGGGGACACGGGAACTGTCACAGCACTAGAGACGAGTTCCTTCCACTGTCACCACCACAGCCCTCCACACAGGCTGACCAGGCTGAGAATGACAGTCCCAGCAACTTCGAATAACACCATATTCATGTAAGACAAACTTCAGAAGGTCAAGAAATAATCTAACTTGTATTGCTCATGAGGAGAAAATTTTATTTATGGGAGTCAAAATAGTAAAGAAATATCAAAAGTACAATTATAACTCAATTCAGTCACATATTTAAAATAATCAAACCAGTGTTTGATGTAATAAACCACTATTTGGAACATTACTTTGAAATCATCACATCACCCACCAAAGTTCTTCTTAATCGCTACTAATCCCTACCAAAGAGCTGATTCAGATTAATCTCTGAGTAGTATAGAAGATGAAATAATATCCAACATGAATATGCCTATCCATATGCATTGTCTGGTATCATATAGTATTAAGATATTTTTGAGTGATCAATAATATGAATAAAGGTGAATTTTTCTAATTTTTCTAATTTTTCATAAAGTGCCAAAATTCTGAATGCCTATATAACAAATGCATACCTTATATCAACAGTGCCCAATTTAACAGTTTTTAATTAATAAAGATATGATAGATAATTATCACCCTAATAATCCACTAACATTACCTTTTCTCTCTATATTTTTTTTTTTGGCTGTTTGGGTCAGACTGGCAATGCACAGGGGTTACTCCTGACTTTGCACTCAGGAATTTCTCTTGGCAGTGCTCAGGGGACCATATGGGATGCTGGGAATAGTACCTGGGTCGGTCGCATGCAAGGCAAATGCCCTACCTGCTGTACTATTGTTCCAGCCCCAGATAAAACTTTTCTATATTTTTGAGAGCTATCCCTGCAGTGTTAAGAAATGTGGTCACCACCCCTAGTATAGGCTTGATAGTTTGGTGCTCAGGCCGGCCAATTGGTGCTATTTGTGCCTAGAAGTTTTGGGTGATCATTGGGACGATATCCATCAGTCTTCTGGTGTCATATGGTGCCAGGGTTCAATCCTGGGGCTCAAATATTAAAGTCATATGCTCCAACTCTTTGAAATTTCTCCCAGTCCCCAAAATATGTTTTCCCTTTTATCACACCATGTACAAATATAATTATTCTCTTCCTTTTTTCTCTTTACTTATTTGTGCATTCTACTCCTTCAGTATGAAAAAAAAGTGAACTTATAAATAGAATTGGTAAATAGCATCCTCAACTTCTAGAACTGATTAAGATGTTTAGCAAATTAATTCTTTAATTTTTACAATTTTGTTTAAGTAAGTGACAAGGAAAATGGCAAGGGAAATAATTAATATTTCTGTGTTCAACCAGAAGAAACCTAAAATCATTGAATGATAGCATAGATATATTGCTTTGCAAACCAGGTTACATATTTCCTTTTATTTCACAATTGTCCTTATTTAAAAGTAAATTAAAAACAGAAAACTTCTTTGGTCTTCATTATATAACAACTATAGGCCATAAATAATAGTAATGTCCACAATATTCTATTCCATAATAATGGACATAAATAAGTAAAGTAAAGTAAAGGCCCTCCCGTTGATCGTCGATTTGCTTGAGCGGGCCCAGTAACGTCTCCATTGGAGACTTTGTTGTTACTGTGTTTGGCATATCGAATACTCTCGGTAGCTTGCCGGGCTCTCCGAGAGGGGCGGAGGAATCGAACTTGGGTCGGCCATGTTGCCTGCTTGTAAGGCGAACGCCATATGAAAAGCTGTATACCTATAAACATTTGTAAAGACAAAAATATTATCCCTTTAGACAATTTACTCTGAATCTTCAAGACCAAATCATATCATTATGTTTCCATTGGTGGGAGCAACACCCGATTTCACATACTTTGTATTAACTTTTATTTTAAAAAGTATTCTTCCTTTGTAAGAATGAATAAACCAGCCCTAAGCCTCAAAAAGACTAAATGCACTATTTTAGGTATATTATCTATTTTTAAAGTAAAAGTAGAAGAATTTTTGTCTAACGGACTTTCTTTTTTAACTGTCAGAGACATTATTCATCCTCCACCGGAAATAACAGATGCTGCAGACAAGACGAATCTCTTTAAGTCACGTGTCACAGAAAGAACAGGTGTGCCCTCGGGAATGGGGGAAAAAAATCTTGTTTTCATGCAATTACCTTTTTTAATGAAAATAAATGAAGGAAAGAAACTCACTAGACTGTATCAACATTCAGATCTTCTTTCTTTACCCCTCCCAAATAGTTTTCCCAGAAACTAAAGCAGCTCTTTAACCTCCTCAGTTCTTGAATCAGAACTAAGTAAGCACTCATCACTGTAAATACTAAACTCAAAAAGAATCTTACTGATTGGATTTCAAAAGTGTTCATTCAACCTTATAAGAGTAACATTCTGTTTAATTAAGAACTAAACAGTAGGTAGATTACAAGATGGCAGAACTGATCGAGGAAGGCATTAGAAATGCAAAGAGAATCTTACACAATAGATGTGAGAATGCATTCTAAATACAGTGGCCTCAAATGCATTTTTTTCTACAATTCAAGAGTTCATACGGGGAGAAAATTAGAACATAATAGTCCAGAATAAGAAATTAAAATACTTAGATTAGAGAAGGGGCTGAAATACTTCATAATTGCACAATTTTTCCATTTATATATATATATATATAAAAGAACAATGGGAAAATTGCAGTGGTTTGAAGCAAAGTGTAGAAACAGCAGAAGTCTTGGAATCCAGATGGCAGATACTTTGAGAAATCCAAGTGTCAAAACCCCAAGGAACCTAAGCTGCCTGTAAAAGGGGTGGATACTTAACACTGAACTTTTTATTTTTCCTGTATATTTTAAATGTTCTCAACTTGGCCCATTTATTCAAACACTGTTTCCCTTTATACATCACTTATTTGTACTCTATCATTCTTCAATGCCCATCCCTTTTCTAAATATTCTTTCTACTTTACTTCATTCATGCTATCAAAAGCAGTGAGGGCCAATGACTAGGAATTCATAAAGGTGTGGTTGCTTCAGATAAGTGTTTAAAGTAAGCAAACAATGCAATTAATTTGACCTCCCAAGACTAGCATACATAATTTTTAATGTAGACATATAAATTTTTAATTGTCATGTATTATGGAAGGCAGGGAAAAGAAAGGTGCCTACAGGTGGTCAGGGAACATCCGTGGAAGGGAGTACTGAAGGTTGGGAGCTTGCTTTGAACAAGGCCAAGTGAGTGGTTTTCTGTTCCTGGCACTAAATAAGATTCTCTGAGAACAGTCAGGAGTGATCTCCGAGTACAGAGCCAGGAGAAAATCTTGAGCATTGCAAGCTGTGACACAAAAAGGGGAAGGAAGGAAGGAAGGAAGGAAGGAAGGAAGGAAGGAAGGAAGGAAGGAAGGAAGGAAGGAAGGAAGGGAGGGAGGGAGGGAGGGAGGGAGGGAGGGAGGGAGGGAGGGAGGGAGGGAGGGAGGGAGGGAGGGAGGGAGGGGAGAAGGAGGGAGGGAGGGAGGGGAGAAGGAGGGAGGAGAGAAGGAGGGAGGAGGGAGAGAGGAGGGGGAGGGAGGGAGGGAGAAGGAGAGGTGAGGGGAGGAAGACCAGTAGAAAAACAAGGACTTTAGCTTTGTTTTGAAGGTTAGGAAAGACATAATGTGGGAAGAAGAGATATGAGGTAAAATCAAGTAGGAGGAGAAGTATGAGAAATTCTTAAAAGAAAAAGTAGTCTGATGTTGAAAAATAAGTTCTATGAAGTAGAGGGGTGGTATAGAGATTAAGGCACTTTACTTGCACATGGCTGACCTGGATTTGATACCTGAAACCATACATGATCCCTTAAAAACCATCAGGAATGATCCCTGAACATCACCAGTTGTGATCCTAAATAAAATACTTACATATTCATTTTACCTGAAGTTTCAGAGTGAGTAGCACTGTAGCACTGTCCTCCCATTGTTCATCAATTTGCTCGAACGGGCAGCAGTAACGTTTCCATTCTGAGACTTGTTACTGTTTTTGGCATATCGAATATGCCACGGGAGCTTGCTAGGCTCTGCTGTGTGGGTGGGATACTCTCGGTAGCTTGCCAGGCTCTCTGAGAGGGACGAAGGAATCAAACACGAGTTGGCTGCGTGCAAGGCAAGTGCTCTACCTGCTGTGCTATGCTTCAGAATGTATACAGGAATGGTAAAGAAACAATCCTGTAAATCAATTACTGTCATAGGCCGTTCTTTAGGGATGGTTGATGGTAGGGGAATCCCTGGCTGAAGCCCCACCCTACCCCCCATAGAAACCATACTTTCATTTATTTTGCAAATGTCTGTAAGAAATCTCCATTTTCCTGACTTTCTTAATAACAAAAACTGGGAAATTATAAGAAAGAAAAATTCCTCAATATGTTTAGCAGGCAATTGTTCCTGGACTAAAGTATGCAGGACAGTAATTTTTTTCTTTGGTAAGGGGCCATTGCTTGATCCAGATTGGATCATGACATTTCCATATAATTTTAGGTACATATTGTAATGTATCAACAATGGCCCCTGGAAAAAATCTGAATCATCAGTAGGGAAGGAATGACAACCTGAGCTCACCATTGCTGCAATATATCACATCGCCACAAATTAAGCAGAACTGAAAGGATGTAAGGCTGAACTCGGGCAATTTGGCAGTGAAAGGTGCCTCTAAAGCGTTTCACCTATCCTCGTCACACATCTCTTGGAATTTTTAAAACACGCATATAGGTGCTAAAATTGTACTAGGGATTTTCCTTTCTCCCATTTTGCCTAATTCAGAATGAAAAGATCATTCCTCCTCTTGCATCTCCCACAACTCTTTAAGTTAAGAACAAGGTTTCTTTAGCTTCTGACAGCTTTAGCCAGAGTATCATCATCTAGCTCTTACTCCAGGAGTGATTTTTCGACTTTCCGCTTCAGCTCCTCAACATGTAATGATAGCTTACCGTCTGCAGCTGAGATGGCAATTCAAATTAAGGACCACATAAACCTTATACTCAGAGTATGTGGCAAAATAAACATATATTTATATTAATAAAATAAATAAATAAAAAATAAATTTTAAAAAATTTTGTTTTGAAAATAAATATTTAAATACAAAAAGAACTAAATGAGAACAGGTGCTGTACAACTTTCCTTGGATCAGAGGCCTAACTGATAAATTAATAAAAATATAAAAATATAAGAAGGGGTACAGAATACTTTATAAATACCAGTGCATTATTGACTAGATTTTAGATGAGGTATGAAATTCAGTACAGAGTTTTCAATGCTATGGAACAATTTTATTTTTCCACAAGACTGACAAAGCCTGGATCTCTATAATTATGGAGTCCTCTCTTTGAGTCTTTAAAATTTGGGGGATTACCAGCCTTGACTAATAAGAAGTAAGAGACTAAAATCTCCACCAATTTGATTCTTATTGAATCATACTTTAAAGTTAGGAATGTGAATTTGGGCGGAAGATTTCCATGTAATTCTGAAAAATTGATTAGACTCATTGCTTTAAGCAAATATTTCCTTATGAAAGAGTTGGATATAATCTATGTCAGACTAGCATTTGGTATATAAGACAGTAGAACAATACAGAAAATAAAAACATTGCACAAAAATAACTTTTCCAAATATTTTCCCAGGTGCATTGCTGTCAAGAAGAATTATTTTTTTAAAACACTGCCTTATCTCTTTCAGGGTTCCAAGGGATTCTGTTGCTGACTTGACCTGATGAATGGAGGGGAAGGATTATACAGCATCTTCTAAAGGTCTGACCTGTTCCCTTGAAGGACAGAGTGTCGTGGAAAAGATAAGCTAAATCAATGCAGGATCACCCTTTGGACAGACGGTTGGAAGCCAACTATGAATGTCATGCTGGCCAGCACAAACAAGTGTCAGGCTAAAGTGAAGAGACATGACTTCAAGAGCAAGTTCTTCATTTAAATCCCGTGTATTAGAACTTTTTTTTCATAATGATGAACTGATATTGTGACTGACATTTGGCATCTCACTTTGATTCTTAAAGTTATAAAGCGGTAAAATGGAACAGCACAGCAGGAATATAAACTGGTGGCAGAAAAATCTCAGAAAGCAAGTTGTCACAAATCAAGTATAAGTTTCATATTCTTCCATATGTCCATTTGTGACTTTTAGAGCAAGTGGTTTCATGTCATCCTGTGTTCATTGGTCATACATTAGTACTAAAATATGCAATAAGAATGAAAATACATTATATAAATGTTGCCAATATTATTTTCAGTATTCTTTCTAGTTAATATAATACAAAGAGGTTTAGCAGGGATAGTAAGATTATTTAAAGAAAATGTTCATTTTGTTTTATTCTTCATCTTTAAAATTTGTTATAACACAAGATCTCTTGGATCACTGATACTATTAGAATGACTATTTTCATGATAATTCTTGATATTTGATCAAAATTGTCCTGAATGGGAGATTTTTAGTTACTGTTTTAGGGTCACACCTCATGGTGCTCAGGGTTTACTTCTGGTTTCGTCCTCAGGAACCACAGATAGTACCTGGATTTAAATCAATATTGACTGTGATGAAGGCAAGCACCTTATTCCTGTACTAACGCTCAAGTCCCTAAATGAAAGTAATAGAAGGAAAATCTAGGATATCTAGAGTTTCCTGTGAATTTCAGAATATCTAAATAAAAATGTCTTCATTACCTAAGTGATAATCATAAGAATAGAAATGACACAATATTGGTGCCAGGTGTTTGCCTATGGTTGGCATATGTTCATGTAAGGCCTGTGAGGGTCGCTTACGGAGAGAAGGTGTAGCTTTTGCTGCTGAACTCTTTTAAACAGCAAGGGTCTGAAAAGTCTGCTGATTTTAGAAAATTTCAAAATTAATTATTATTGTATATTCAAAGAGCAAGAAGAATTAACTTTTTGCAGTTGGCAAGAAGATAATATCATGGTACATTCATTCATATGAGGAAAGTGATGAGGACATTAATCTTCAATAAATTTTACTCTGATTTTAATGTGCATAATTATTATGCTGCACATTGCTGAATGTATAATATTCAAATATTCAAATATTAGGATGGCTTAAATTCAGGTATTGATTCTAGGCACCAAGAAGCTTGCATGCTTATCAGAAATTCAGGTACACAGTCAGTGTTTCCTAAATAGCAAAATCAGATTCTTTAAAGTGACATCTGATAAAGTCATTTCATCACAGATGGGAAATTGGGTACATCTACCATGTTAGGAGGAAATAATGAATAAATCTCTGTAAACTTAAAAAGTTTGCTCAGGGGTTGAAACCAGAGTTTAAGATCATTTCTCCTTTTCTCCAAATAAATCTTCTAGTCTGGGTGATAGATCTAAGTGGATATTTTCTTTAAAAAAATGCTCCAAACCACTTAACTTTCTTTCACCAGATGAATATGGAGCAGGTGGAGGCCCTACTCAGGAAATGAAATTCTCTAAATTGTAGTTGGTTTTATCATGGATGGGGTGTGGATCTTCCCTCAGATAGAGGAACCAAGATGTGAGGAAAGACCCTCAGCAACTGTACCATCTCTGTGTCAACATGTTCGCAGGGGAAGAATGATAAAATGAAAACAAAAAATATGCTTTAAGGAATGCATTCCCCACACCTTTTCCCCAGATACGATCAGTTATTGTTTTAACAACATATTACCTTGCTTAGGATGGACACCTTGCCTCAGTTAAGAAATGAAGAGGAAAGGAGATCATCTGAACCATTTTTTAACTGTTTAATATGAACTATTTTGGTTCTTGTTGCTTTATGTAGAATTTCAGAGGGTAAAAACTGAAGAGTAGAGATCTTTGTTTCTTGCATATAATCTCAGTCTGAACAAGCATCTCTTTCAGAAGATATTAAGGAATAAGTAGAATTGAGTCAAAGGTGAAAACTAGCATGAAGGTGATTTATTTCAGCAAACTTTGTATAATGCTTCCCTGTCGCAATATCAGCTGTCAAAATGCCACTGGCCTTTATATTTATTGATTTAAGTTGTTCTCCTGGAAATCATCAGTCTTTGGAATTGGCACTTTAATTAAAACCTAAATGGAGGTGGTTGGTAGGGGGATTTGTTCATTTTGTTCACATACGTAACCATACATGTCTGAACGTATGCCCTTGGTATGTATTTTGCAGTTTGTACAAACATCTTGACACATTACATATGTATTTTCCAATGTTATGATATTTTAAGGACTTTAACTCAAAGGGTTCTTTTTTCATAATAAAGAACCATGATAGCTGGGTTTTAGGCATATAATATTTCAAAATGAATCTCAGTACCAGTCTCAACTTCCCTCCACCAATGTTGCCATATTCCCTCCCCACCCATGTCACCTGTTAATTTGACAGGCTCGTTACAAAGCTTCAGTGGATGCAGCTTTGATTTCATGTTTTCAGTTTTGTTGGGTCTGTATTTTTGCATATATGGCTGTTTCCCTCACCTATGTCACCAGTATAACTGTAGTCCTGATGCCTGTTTACCATTACTTCCTCTTCTCTTCTTACCCCTTGATTTCTTTTCCTCTCTGTCTTTATTCTCCCTAAACATTGTGGTCAAGGGTGATCTAGGCACTCCCCTTTTAATATATGTCCTCATCCAGTATCCTATATTCCACAGATAAGTGAGATCATCCTTTACCTTAATTTTTCTAACTTACTTCCAATTCCATATGATGTGTTCCAGTTCCAACTATGTGGCAGCAAATTACAGGACTTCATCATTCCTTGTATATGTGTAGTATTCCATTATGTATGGATACCACATGTTCACAATCTATTCATCTGTCATTGGACACCTAGGTGGATTCCATATCTTAGGTATTGTACAGAGTGTAGCAATTAATAATGGTGTGCAGATGTCCTTTTAAGAGAGTGTTTTTATGACCTGGAGGTAGCACTGTAGCACTGTCCTCCCATTGTTCATCGATTTGCTTGAGCGGGCACCAGTAACATCTCACAACAAAATGTGAGACTTGTTGTTACTATGTTTGTCATATTGAATACATCACGGGTAGCTTGCCAGGCTTTGCCGTGTGGACGAGATACTCTCGGTAGCTTGCTGGGCTCTCCAAGAGGGGCGGAGGAATCGAACTTGGGTTGGCCATGTTGGCTGCTGCAAGTCAAACGCCCTACCCACTGTGCTATCGCTCCAGCCCATGATCTGGAGGTAGATATTGGTAGAAAAATGTATTCCTGCATCATATGGCAGTTAAATTCTTAGTTTACTGAGAAATCTCTACATTGTTTCCACCGGGGTTATACCAGGAAACATTCCCCCCAAAAGTAGTTGCGTGTGCCTTTTTCAACACATCTCTGCCAATACAGTTTCTTCCTACTATTTTTGATGTGTGCCATTCTCATTGGTGTGAGATGGTATCTCATTGTCATCTTTATTTGAATTTCTATGATGACAAGTGATGTTGAGCATTTTTTTCTTTGCCTATTGATCATCTACCTGTATTCCTCTAAGGAGTCTCTTCATTTCCTCATACCATGTCTTGTAGGTTTTTTTTTAAAATCTTTTTTGGTTGATTTTTGTGAGTACTTTTCATATCTTGAATATCAAACATTTATCTAATTGGTTGAATAAAAATATTTTTCCCCATTCACTCAGCTGGCTTTTAGTTTTAGCGCATGTTTTTATTTTTTTATTTAATATAGGAGTACTGCTATTTATTCAGCCATTTATTAAGCTGATTAAATTGGGCATCAACTCTACATTACTTAAAAAATTTTTTAATTAAATGTCCATGAGATAGACCATTACAAGGCTGTTAATAATTGTGTTTCAGTCATACAATGATCCAGCACCCATCCCTCCACCAGTGTACATTTCCACCACCAATGTCTCCTATTTCCCTACCACCATCTCCCAACATCCCCATGCCCACATCCCCAGCCTCATTCTATGGGAGGCACTTTCCTTCTTGCTCTCTTTCTCCTTTTCCTTTTGTACATTATGGGTTGAAGTACAAATGCTAAGAGGTCATGGTGTTTGTCCAGGGCATTTGGTATTTTTAACGTAGTCCATGTTTCTTTTGCCATGCAGAAGCACCTTAATTTTATGTAGATGCATTTGCTTATTTTTAATTTTTTTTATTGTGTTGCCTTTTCCAGAAGTATCAGACCATTGAAGACACCTTTGAGGTCCAAATCTTGAATAGTTCTGCCTATATTATCCTCAATGTACTTTAGAGTTTCTGATCTAATCTCAAGATCTTTGATCCTCTTTGAATTTACTTGGCTGGAGCTATAGTACAGCAGGTAGAGCGTTTGCCTTGCATGTGGCTGACATGGCCAACCCGAGTTCGATTCCTCCACCCCTCTCAGAAAAGCTGGCAAGCTACCGTGAGCATCTTGCCCAAACGGCAAAGTCTGGCAAGCTCCCCGTGACGTATTCGATATGCCAAACACAGTAACAAGTAGTCTCACAATGGAGATGTTTCTGGGCCTGCTCGAGCAAATCCATGAACAATGGGAGGACAGTTCTACAGTGCAGTGCTACAGTGAGGCGTAAGATATGGATTCAGCTTTAATTTCATACATGCAGCACCGTTTGTTGAAGAGGAGATGTTTACTCCATTTTACTTTCTTATCTACCTTATCAAAAACTAACTGTCTGTATATCTGGGGTTTTGTCATAAGACATTTAATTCTAACTTCTTTAATTCTAAATAAGATCAGAATGTCTATCTTTCTTCCAGTGTTGATCACTATAGCTTTATAATACAGTTCCAAATTAGATAATGA
The DNA here is from genome assembly GCF_029834395.1 of Sorex fumeus. NCBI lineage: Eukaryota > Metazoa > Chordata > Mammalia > Eulipotyphla > Soricidae > Sorex > Sorex fumeus. Next base: position 2,296,338 of record NW_026606060.1, on the reverse strand, counting down.
AATACTTCTGAATTTCTTATTGTTCAGTAAGGCTTTGGTAATTTGTGGTCTTTCCTGAGTCCATAAAATTGGAAAAAGTATTAACTTTTCTATATCATGGAATATTGTCTGAATTTAAATAGGGATTTCATTGAATCTATATGATATATAGGTATGATAGTAATTTTAATAATATAGATTTTATCAATTCATAAACATGAGATATTTTTCCATTTATGAACTTCTTCTATCTTTGAGATGATTTAATTTTACATGGTATAGGTGTTGCATGGCTTTTTAAATCTCATTCCAAGTTAGTTACTTCATATTTCTGAACACTATTTTAAAATGGGATAGTCTCATTGATCATTTTCTCCTCAGATTCATTCTTTGCATATAAAAATGCAAGCAATTTCTGTGTCTTGACTTTGTAGCTGAGTTCTTTGCTCAGTACTTTGCTCAGTACTTTGGTTTATTATTTCTAAGAACTTTTCTTGTGAACTATTTAGGATCGTCTGTGTATATTATTATGTCATCTGAAAACAGTGGTAATTGGAAATCTTCTTTATTATCTTAAAGTTTGACAATTAGTACGATTTCATTATTATTATTAATAATATTATTATTGACCTTTATTATCTTGAGGAAGGCGCCTTTCACTCCTATTTTGTTGAAAGTTTCTATCACGAATAAATCCTGGATCTTGTCAAAGGCTTTCTCTACATAAATTAATATGATCATGTGGTTTTTTACCTTTCCTTTTATTAATATAGTATATTATGTTAATTGGTATGTGTATTTTAAACCATATTTGTATCCCCAGGATAAATCTCACTTGATCAGTGTTTATGATTTGTTGTTGGATTTGGTTAGCTAAGATTTTTTTAAGCAATTTTGCATCAATATTCATCAGGGAGATTGGTCTGAAATTTTCTTTTCATGAAGTGTCTCTGTTAGTGTGACATTAGTTTTCTAGAAGGTGCTAGGAAGAATTTCTCTATCTTTGATATTTTGGAAGAGTTTAGGAGTATAAGCAGTAAATCTTTGAACATTTGATAGAACTCAGGAGTGAATCCACATGGTCTGGGACTTTTTTTATTGGGGATGTTCTTAATTACTGTTTCAATTTACTTGCTTGTAAATTGGCCTGTTATGGCTTTCTACTTCCTCCTCATTATGCTTTGGAAGATTACATGATCAAAAAAATCTATTCTTTTCTTCTACATTCTCCAGAATAAGAGCATAATGTAGTTCATAGTAACCTCTCATATTTTGAATTTCTGAAGGATCCTTTATAATTTCTTCCCTTTCAGATATGATCCAATTTATCTGAACATTTTCCATTTTTTTCTTCATGAATCTTGCTAAAGGTTTATCTAACTTGTTTATCATTTATTTATTTTGAAGAACCAATTCTGGTTTCATTGATTCTTTGAATTTATTTCTTCTCTATTTTTTTAATTATTAATATTTCCCCACTGCTACTTTTTAGATTTGTTTGTTGTTCCTTCTCCAGATTTTTGATATATGCATTCCGTTTGTTAATTTGGGCTTTTCTTATTTCGTAATGCAGGTCTGCATTGCCATGAATTTCTCACCTTAATACAGCTTCTATGTATCCCATAGATTTTAGTATCTTGTGTCTTCATTCTCATTAATTTAAAGAAATCTTTTTATTTCTTCCTTGATTTTTCCCCTTGATCAAATTACTATTATGCAGTGTTTTGTTCAGCTTCCAAGTGTTGGAGGTTTTCTACTATCTTCTTTTTTTCCCGCCATCTTTTTTCTGTGGTTTGTTTCTACTTTCATGGTATTGCAATCTGAGAAGGTAGTTTGTAAAATATATGTGTGCGCATGTGTGTATCTCTTACAAATAATATATATATACATTAAATGCATACTTATATATTATATGATATATAATAAAATTAATATATATTTTTATGTTGTGCCCTAAATTGTGATCGATATTGGAGTATATTCTCTATGTTTTAGAAAATAAGGTATATTCTTGATTTGGGGGTGCTGTGGATCCCCGTTCATGTCCAACGATCCCATTTCTTTCAGCTCCTAGTTCAGGAACTTTGTCTCTTTACTGATAGTCTATCTAGTTGATCTCTCTAGTGGCAAAAGTGGTCTGTTGAAGTCGCCTACTGGTTCTGTGTTTTCATCAAGATGTTTGTTTAGTTTTGTGAGCAGCTTTGTGATCTTTCCTTAGCCATCATTTGGTGTAAAAATGTGAATGGCAGTTTTTCTTTGTCTATTATTCCCTTGACCAATAAGTAGTGGCCATCATTGTCTCTGATTACTTTTTATTTTTTTTTAGTGAATGGAATTTTATCTGATATAAGTATGGCTGTTCCAGTTTTATTTATTTATATTTTTGTTTTCCATTTGTTTCTATGATTGTTCATTCTAAATCTGTATTTATTTAGAGAGTTTAAGAGTGTTTCCTATAGGCAACAGATGGATGAGTTTTATTTCCTGATTCATCCAGAACTCTATGATTTCTATAAAATTTTTTAAATTTTATTTTCATAAAGTTGTTCACAATAGTTGTTTACATCCAATATTTCAACCCCAATCCCACCACAATTACACCTTTCCACCATCATTATTTTGAAGTTTCCCACCACCGTTCAAGACTGCCCCACAGACAGAAGCAAGATAATTTATTTTATATTGCTATGAATAGTATAAGATGTCTGTCAGGGTCTATCTCACAGTGACTCAACAAAAAATCAGAAAGAAAAGAATTAGTATGAGATATCACTCCTGAGATTCTAAAAATTAAAATAATTGGATTCTGGAATCATCTCTGCAGTAAGCTGCTTGATTCCAAGTTTCTTTTGTGAGTCTCTGGATCATGGTCATTAATAAACTTAAATGGCACCTGGACACAGTTTGTGGGCATGACAGCCAGGACCCTGGAAAGGTGGGGAGATGGGAAGTAACAGACCAGTCCTGACTCCTTGAGGCCTAGAGTTTTCACTCACTGGTCCCACATACCTGGGTTTTTCAGCAGTTTTATTCTCTTGTGTGTGTGTGGGGGGGGGGGGGTGGGAAGGGACCCAGGATGAACCTGTGAAGATTGGCTGTGGGGGAGGCAGCTATTGGTCTCTGGAGTTTTGTACTCTCTGCCTTTTTACAGGGGAGTTTAGTCCATTTACATTCAGAGAGATTACTGATGTAAAGGGATGTGTTGCCATGTGTATGTGTGCTCTGTGTGTGTGCACGTGTGCATTTGCATGTGTATGATTCAGTTGTTTTTGATATATATGTTTTATAATATACATCACGATCACGATCACGACCACCCTGTTGTTCGTCGATTGCCTCGAGCAGGTGCCAGTAACGTCTTCTTCGTCCTAGCCCTGAGATTTTTTTTTTTTTAAGTGCCATATTCAAGGCTTTTTCAGGGTTAGGAGAATGAGACCCATCATTGTTACTGGTATTTGGCATATTGGGTATACCACAGGGAGTTTGCCAGACTCTGCCGTGTGGGCATGTTACATTTGGTAGCCTGCCAGTTTGACCGAATTAGGAATGAGATGATAAGATGTCGCGCGGCCGCAAATGCGGCCGCGCGCTTCTAAGAGCTGAGTGTGATGATCTCTGGATCCTGGCCGTTGTTGGAGTTACACGGCAGTTGGTGGGTGTAACTGTCTAGTTACTGGCAGGTCCAGTCCCAAACTGTACAGGCTTGGAGATCTCAGCCCCGGGTCCCACACACCTGGGTTCCTCTGCCAGTTCTTTTATGCGTGAGGCTCATCCAAGTGTGTGGAGAGTGGTCTCAGCATGGCCTTGGCTGGGCCTCGGTGGTCTTCAGCTGTTGGGCCCTGGTGGAGACAGTCAGGCATAGGGTAGGAGACTCTGTCTTGTTCTCTCCCAGGAGCTGAGTGTGATGATCTCTGAATCCTGGCCGTTGTTGGAGTTACACGGCAGTTGGTGGGTGTAACTGTCTAGTTACTGGCAGGTCCAGTCCCAAACTGTACAGGCTTGGAGATCTCAGCCCCGGGTCCCACACACCTGGGTTCCTCTGTCAGTTCTTTTATGCGTGAGGCTCATCCAAGTGTGTGGAGAGTGCTCTCAGCAAGGCCTTGGCTGGGCCTCGGTGGTCTTCAGCTTTTGGGCCCTGGTGGAGACAGTCAGGCATAGGGTAGGAGACTATATATATATACTATATATACTATATATATATACATATATATATATAATAAATAGCCTTTGAGTAATTCTTGCAGCATTAGTTTAGTTGTAAATGCTGCCAGCCCTTGCTTGTCTGAAAAGGTTCTTATCCTTCCATAAGTCTAAATGAAAGCTTTGCAGGTAATGCTTTATTTATTGTTTTATATTTTTGTTTTCCATTTGTTTCTATGATTATTTTTCATCCTTTCATTCTAAATAGGTATTTATCTAGAGAGTTTAAGAGTGTTTCCTATAGGCAACTAGATGGGAAGTTATTTTTTTTTAGTCAGTCCTTTGAATATGTAATTCTACTCTTTGCTGGATTGTAAGATGTCAGATGGAAGTTCTATTGTGATTCTTACATTGTTTCCCTTATATTTGAGAATTTTCTTTTCTCTTGCAGCTTTAAGTAGCCCATCTTTTTCTTTTGATTTTACCATTTGATTACTATGTATTTGGGTGTTCTTTTGTTTGAGTCTACTTTGTTTGGTGCTCTTTGGGCTTCTTGAATCTGTGCAGGAGCCCCTCTGAAGAAATCAAGAAAGTTCTTCGCCCTTACCTTTACCCTCTACTTTGGGTGTTCCTATGATTTGAGTAATTTTTATTAGTGAAAGCTAGGATTTTGTCTTCAATATCACCAATAAAGTTCTCTGCATGTGGAATTCTGATGCTAGAATTTTGACTAAGTCCAACTTCATTCATATGGACTCTTTGATATCCTTGATAAGTTCATCTTTAAGTTGATTGAATTTTTCTTCCAATGATTGCTTTAATTCCATGGCCATTGTATAGAGCTTTTATTTGAATTGCTCATCAATGATGCTTGAGGGCTTGAGCTCAGTGGTTTGCCAGGACTTCTGTCCCTGTCTACAAGAACAGGTGAAATCCTGTGTCACCATTGTTCCTAAAGATTTATGGGTGCTGCAATATTAGTTTCAGATGCCAGATATCTGAGGTATGACCAAAATTGTTATGTTTCAGCAAACAGTACTCTTTATAGTCTATTAGTCTAATAATGTTTGTACCCTTAGGAAGATCAAGTAATCAGTGTCTAATATATCTGTTTGTATAGAAGGGCTATAGTAGACAGAATTAAGGAATTATATAAGACACAGAGACACTTGAAATTGGTGGGGATAAGGGGTACTATGGTCATGCAGAAGCATTTGCATCTGCATTGTTTTGGTTTGAGAGTGTTTGGAGGGGCTTTCTTGGTCTGGGCACCAGGAAGAGGTTGCAGAAGGGGCAAGTTGGGGATGGTGCTCTTGACACACCTGAATGACAACAGAGGTCAGCATCAGTTTTTGAGGTCTTTGGGGATAAGCCTAGGTTCAAGAGGGTTTTCGGAGGGGCTTCTTTGGTTTAGGGTCCCAGAAAGAGGTCACAGACAATAAGTAATGGGATGGTGGTTGGAGCCGTTGATGCACTGTACTAATGAGTCCCATGGTGACAACCTCTTTTAAATCACAGGACACACAGACTTTCATCTCTGTGTGCCTGCATCCACCTCTCTCCCATTCAGCCTCTCCTGCAGAGGTGCCTTTGGCCTGCTGGGGTTGTTCCTCTCCTTCAGGACAATAGAGGCCAGAGATCATTCCCGATGTGTGCTTTTGGTCTTATGCTCTATAAATCCTAAATTTAACAAAACAAAAAAACAAACACTGTTATCCCGTTGTTCATCGATTTGCTCGAGCGGTCTTAGTAACGTCTCCATTGTGAGACTTCTTTTTACTGTGTTTGGCATATTGAATACTCTCAGTAGCTTGCCAGGCTCTCTGAGAGGGGCGGAGAAATCGAACCCAGCTCGGCCAGGCTGGCTGCGCGCAAGGCAAATGCCCTACCGCTGTGCTATTTTGAAAGAAATATTTGTTTAGACCAGAGATCTACATTTTTTTTCCTACTACCTCTAATTGGTCATCCCAAGTTAGCTGTCAAGAAAAAGTGTAAACACATAAGTCTGCCTGTTTTACAGAAAACCTGATTTATAATAAGCATTAGTAGGGCAGATTTGGCTCACAGGCAATAGTGTGATAACTACTGGATCCAGAGGGGAACAGATAGGACCATAGCTATGGGATAGGAGAGGAAAAAGCACCAGAGGGTGACCCTAAGTAGTGCAAGCATAATGTTGAACATGCCCCAAATGATGTATTTTGTTGAAAGTCTATGGAAGTCAAAGAAGGAAGCAATGTGGCAGGAAGATGATGGATGGGAGATTTTTTTTATGTCTAAAGAAATGTGCTGTGACAACTCAATGAGAAAAATAAGGCCTAGATGGAGTGAAACTGAGTCTATTTGTGAAGGTTAAAGGAAAGAAGAAAAAAATGTTACATGGAGGTAAAAACTTTCCTAGAAAAAAAATAACATCAGGAAAGAAAAGAATTTCGTGATGTAAGAACAGGTGAGAATAAAAATTCAATGCAATAAAAGGGTCAAACAGGGAATTTGGGTTCATAATTCTACTGGATCTAATTCTTTGAACTAGAGGGCCTGTCAGCTCATCAAGTGAGGTTGATTTTTCTTGGAGCAGCTGGCCCCAATTTACGACTCTGTCTAATAAATTAGTCCAACCCTGAGAAGTATAGGGAAGAATGAAAAATGATGAAGAGCGTGAAGCATAGTGATATTTGCATGCCTTCCTCAGCACCAGACTCAACTGCCATCTCCTATTTCTGAAAGCTCTGTCTGCTCTGGTGAGGCATAGATCACCCATGGGCACAGTGCTGAGTCTACAGAGTATTGAGCCTTACAGATGTCATTAAAGCAATGTTCCCAGCAGATACAATGAATGCAGCCAGCGGGAGACCCAGAAAATTGAGTTTATCAGGGGAATTGTAGTAGTCTTATTATCTACTTTAACAATTTGGGGATCACCAAATCATATATCATCATCGCTCCCTTTCTGCCAATGTTTTCCTCATCTCTTTCAAAACTTGCCACTGAATCATTTCACAGTATGCTTTAATGACAGAAGATATGGGATTCATAGTGGTTTCATTATAAACTTGCAGCTGCTAGCTTGTCAAAAGAATTACAGGTCTATCTTCCCCCCACCCGCCTCCCCAAGCATAGTGAAATGAATATCACATCAAAGATAACACTGAAGATTTTAAAATAAAGGGTACTTGGATGCAACTTAAGGAAACTAAACTCTTTTTTAAAAAATGTCTTCCCCCTAAACTCATTACTAAATCTCCAAACCTTAATTTTTAGTTAATTTAGGGTATAGCACTGTAGCACTGTCCTCCCATTGTTCATCCATTTGCTTGAGCAGGCCCAGTAATGTCTCCATCATAAGACCTGTTGTTACTGTGTTTGGCATATCAAGTACATCAAGGATAGCTTGCCAGGCTTTGCCGTGTGGGTGAGGAACTCTCGGTAGCTTGCCAGGCTCTCCGAGAAGGGCAGAGGAATCGAACTCAGTTGGCTGCATGGGCCACGTGCAAGCCAAATACCCTACCCACTGTGCTAAATGGTTTTATTTCTTTTTCTGTGAACTAAGTGCACATTCTTTTTGGGGGGAAGAGGTGATCCACCTGCACAGGTGTGGGGATCACTCATGGTAGTGCTCAGGAGGCAATTCTTTACCTATCTTTAATTTACTCATGGAATTTTAAATTTTGTTTCAAATTACTATTTATTAAAGAAATTAGGCCCTAATTTGCAATAAGTACCAAGTATTTTTCTAGTTGAAATCTGACTTTTGAAGGCTTTCGGTAGTTTTGGTCAAGCAGAAATTCAACTTTCACAAATGCATTCATCTTTTAATGTTACCCAGGCTTGTGTCATACTGACAAAAATCTTTTTTAAGTCCATGTATATTTTTAAATGTCTAATAGTCTCTTTTAGTACAAATATTGTGTGATACAGTTTTCCTGAAGGTAGGAGAAAGAGCCTTCATTAAACATAGTACTCCTACATTTGCTCTATCAGGAATCTCTGCTCTCTAGCATCCATTTGCCTATGATTCATGAGTATAGACACATACCAGAAGGGAATTGGATTTGAATCACACCTGGTAGTGGTTAGGGATCACTCCTGACAGTGTTTGGGGGACCATATGTGTGCTGGGGAATGAATTAGGTCAGCCTCCAGCAAGGGAAGCACATGAACCCGTGTACTATCTATAGTATCTCTCAGCCCAAATCATATTTTAAATGATTGCAGCACTGTAGTTGTTTTCATTTTATCATGATCAGAGTAGCATCTGCGAAATCCTGACATGCTGATTGGATACTTATAAACTGCAAAACTGTAAGCACACCTGTGTCAAGGTGGCCTACTAGGGTTACTTGCTTCAGGTGTCTGCTGAGTTTCTCTAGGCAGCACTGTATCACTTGGGCTGAGCAGTGAGCCATCCAAACCAGATGCCAATTACCTCTACAAGTAGCCCTGGGTTCCCATGGGCACTGCTTAGGGATATACCATAACCCCCATAAGTGTCAGGATCATAAGACAAGACTGGGATACTGGCGCAGTCTGAGGGAGACTGAGGCCCCATCTAAATGTATACTAAGTGTATCCCAGAGATTGCTCAACAGAAAAATGGGCATATCTTAATACAACGGGTTCTAAGGCATCATAATCAAGTCCCAAAAACACATTGTTTTGGAGTGTAAAGGTGCTTCTGGGACCATATGTAGTCTCATGAGTGACCTAGGGTGAGCCACATGGAAGGCAAACCACTTTACCCCCTACTTTTTCTCTCTGCACAAGAACACAGATCCTTAAAAAATAAGAATGCTGTAGGTGACCACATTAAATTTAACTATTTTCTCTAATAAAAAGTCCCATAAACAAAATCAAAATGCATTGCTTATTAAGTTAAAAATGTACTTCTTACAAGTATACCATTCCTTATAAATGATATTCTGCATAATTTCTTATAATCACTCCTTATAAATATCAAGAATACATAAATAGCAACCTGGGTAGAAAAACTTGGGTAGAAAAACATCCCCCAAAATCCCACTTTTGAAAACAGGGAAAGGATCCAAACAGAAGAGTATATCAAAGCACAGAATAAAAATGAGAAGAGAGGCTACAGAGATGGGCTCCTCAGCCCATCCAGAAATGATCCCTAGGGGCAGAGTCAGGAATAAGCTCTGAGAATTACTGAAACCAAATTAGAGTATAAGATAAAGAATTATTTATGATGTGACACTGTGTCCCAGTGTGTCTGTGTGAAGTCAACTCAGCTGACACTTTATTCATATCCATGTACTGCCAGTACCTGGCACAGACCATACTTTTCATTAAGAGAAGCTCATAGGTTGGATAAATGAATAATCACAATTTTCCCTGGAACTTCTCAGGTCTCAGGAAGGAATAGGTTAATGGTCCTTTCTTATTTCATCTATACTTTGTACATTACCTCCTATCCATGACGTACCATCTATACATTACACCTATACATTACATTCCTCCTATACCTTACTTGTGTACCTTGTACATTGCAGAGGGGAATCTTTATTTTGCAATGTGCAAACTAGGCAATCTACTCTTGTTTTCAGTCAAATTTAAATCACTGCTAAAGAAATATTTGGAATTAATAGAGAACTAATTTTTTAATTTTTGTACACTAATCTCTAGCCTATGTACTGAAATCTTGAGTTATTTTCTTGTGAGCCGTGTTATATCTAGGCTGCAGTCAGTAGTAATTACAACTTTAAATTCTTTATAATTGTACAAGTACTGGTTAGAGGATTGCTATGAGGGGTACAGACACAAAGGTTTCTTAATCATATTTCTCTCTGCAATCTTCCCTGGTCATTTTTCTGTTTTTCTCCAGGTAATTAAAATCCGTGAAATTTAGGACTAAATCCAATAGTTAAATAATTTATTGTATAGTTAATAGACAAGCTGTACTCTTCCTTTATTGAAGGTACAATTAAAAACACATAAAACTTTAATTTATATAATGTTTAATTGGTAGGTTTGAAGCCAATTATAATAGCAATGTACTCTTATCCCAATTTTAACTCCTACATTACTTTTCATTAAAAAATGTTAGATTAAAATAAATTGTCATTAAGTTTCAGGAAAAGCTGTAACTGAAAGTAGCAGGTGGTATCTGTTAGTTAAGTTAGGAAAAGTCACTCAGGGAAATGGTTTCAGTGAAAAATTATTTCTTGGTAATCACTGTGAAGCAACATACACACACACAAACACACGTACACACAATACAATATTCTATACTAAAAAGGTAAGCGCATATTTAAACTAGAACTGTAGGAAAACATCGTGAACAAACACCAGGCAATTGATGTGCCCTCTATTCTCTCTTTTTAGTCTCAAATCAGTGGTACTCCAGGAAAGTACAGTGATGGTGCTGATGGTTGAACCCCGGGCTTCTGCAGGCAGATCATAGATAACTGCACCGTAAGTCATCTCTTTAGCCCCAGAATTGATTGATGCACTTAAGAAAATATTGCTGTGTCTCTAACAGGTAGTATTACTAAGTTAAAAAATATAAGTAGATTTTTAAAATCAATTTTGATTGGAGCCATATATTCCACCAAGAATCCTACTATTGCCAGCAATAAATTTTGTTGAATGTAAGATTTCTAGGGGATGCATGCATTGCATTACAACTATTAGAATTTACAATTTATAAAAATTATAAATTATAAAGAATTTATAGAAAAAAGTAAAATTGCTCTAAGAGAACTAAAAAATTTGTCCTAAATTTCAGTCTCAAAAAGCATCTGAAAACTTTCTTTACTGTGATGTTCTAAGATTTCATGATGTGTCTTCCTGTGGGTTCTTTTAAGTTAATTTCTCTAAACACTGAGCAGGTACTTTAAGGTAAAGGTAAAGGTAAAGGCCCTCCCGTTGATCATCGATTTGCTCGAGCTGACCCAGTAACGTCTCCATTGGAGACTTTGTTGTTACTGTGTCTGGCATATCGAATACATCATGGGGAGCTTGCCAGGCTCTGCCGTGCAGGTACTTTAAATCTGGAATTAGTATGCCTTTCACTTTTGAAAATTTTCTTGTATAATTTCTTTGATGAGTCTGTTCTCACCATTTTTCTTAGTGTTTCTATTAATATTGTGAAAGTGGACGAAGATTCAGATGAGACTTCCTCAATTATGTAATCTAAGCTATAAAATTAGAAGTGAAGAGAGGATGATGCCAGATAAAGAGTTGGCATAGATTGTTAGAGGTTTACTGTAAGCAAGTTTACTGCTGTTATTAAATTTTTCAAAAGTTTAATATCAAAATAGACAAAATAAAGATTATTTACAAAGCTTATTTGCACAGCACATCTGAGCAAAACTTAGACTTCGAAGAGTTAATTTAAAAAGAATAGAAGAAGTGAACTGATGATAACATTAGTCAATTAGATGAGGGTTAAGGATAGTTCTGTGGTTTAAAGGTGAGGTGTACTCCATCAATACCAGAAGAACAATCAACACTATTATAAGCAAGTGACTCCCCACTTTTATAAAACGAAATAGGCAGTGTGGGGAAGGAGGCAGTGTGGGGAAAGGTGGGGAGGCTTGAGTCATTGCTGGAGGGACTTTGACCCTGGTGGTAGGTTTAGAGATGGGTATTTGAATGCTTGAAACTGTTTAAAATGCTTTGTAATCACTGTGCCTAAATTTAACAAGAGTCGTAAGACTAACAAATTGCTATGACAAGAAATAAAATTTGGCTTAAATAAAAGACAAAAAATAAAAGAGTGTCTTTGTGGAGAAAATGAGTGAGTCTGTTCTCAGGCAGTGGACTTTTTACCAGTCATTGCTAAGGAACCTAAGTTGCTGGCTGGTGAGGGCTGATAGCACATGGGACCTCCCTTTCTAGTCCCAGTGAAGGAAGATCTACTTCTCTTGATGCACACTCACACAACACACAGACAAACCCCCACCTGCAGATTCCAAACTGCTTGACAGACATGCACGTACGTACGCAGACATGCTCTATCTCAGGGTTCAGAACTATTGACATCGAATCACATTGGGGATAGAAGGCTAGAAACAGGATCCAAATTAGTTTTGATGTTTTAAACAAACGACTCAGCAATGAAATGTATATTCTAGATTTTTCACTAGGGGCCCAAACTAAAGGAAATCTCAAATTGAAACCAGTTTCATAGGTCTCACCACCTATCCTACAGTGTGTTCTTATTTTCTTCTGAAAGTTCTGTCTCCATCCATAAGTTGAGTGAGTATGCCTATCTTAGGTTCTACTTTTAGGGTTCCAAGTCTAAGACAGCAACTACACTTTTCAATGTAATGTATTTGTTCTCGGTTTATGCTTTTTTAAAAAAAATTTTGAGGATATTCTGTTCTTGTTACATGAATACAAAATAAAGATTCTATTTCTTGCTTTACCTCTCTTTGCTTTCTCTGTTTGCTTTGATCTCTCCTTCAAAATTACAAATCCCCTCAATTATTTCATGAGTTTTGTCTCTCCATTCCTAAGGTAGGAAAACAGAAAAATTCTTGGGAACATCTGTACATTGTACTTGCCCTTGGTAGACACCCCTATAACATAGCTTTCTTTTTTAAAAAATTTTATTACTGAAATACCATGAGGTACAGTTGTAGACTTACAAATTTTTGTGCTTGGGTTGCAGTTATACAATGATCAAGTACCCATCTCTCCACTAGTGCCCATTCTCCACCACCAGTGATCCCAGTAACCCTCCCCTCCATGCCTCACCCCCACCTCACAGGGACTCTGTGGCAGGGCATTCCCTTTTGTTCTCTCTCTCCTTTTGGGTGCTGTGGTTTGCAAAAGAGGCATTGAGTGGCTATTATGTTCTGTCTATAGTCTACTTTCAGCATAACATAGCTTTCTAAATTGTCACTCACTCCCATACAGGGTCAGACTAATGGATCTGGGGCTCACAAAAATAACTTAAAATTTGTTTGAAATAATTTTATTTAAAACGTACTGTCATTAAATATTTTTATAACTACTTATATACCACAGCAGGTAGGGCGTTTGCCTTGCATGTAGCTGACCTGGCTTCGATTCCTCAGTTCCTCTTGGAGAGCCTGGCAAGCTACCGAGAGTATCTCGCCCGCATGGTAGAGCCTAGAAAGCTCCCCGTGGCATATTCGATATGCCAAAAACAGTAACAGCAAGTCTCACAAGGCATTACTGGTGTCCGCTTGAGCAAATTGATGAGAAACGGGAGGACAGTGCGACAGTGCAGTGCTCCTTATATACCTATATGCCTGAGGATGCATTAAAAACTCTTCCGGGGAAAAGTGTAAAAAATGAAGAAGTTCTGGCTTTAATGGCCAGAAAAATTTAATGGCCACTAGTTTATCATTTGATATGTCAAATATTTTCTCTTTGGGGTGGTTCCATCTGTCTAAAGATTTTTCTTTTCTCTGTCCTAGGTTGTGTAAGCTTACTCACTGGCAAGTAATCTGGAGCAGTAGAGGAAGCGTTTACAGTCATTATTTAGTGGGCAACTTCCACATCAGTCCCAAGTTTCAATCTACTGCTGAATCTTTTCCCATTTTAAAACAAATATTTCTGTCTTCAAAACCTCAATGGGTATACTTTTTTAGAACATTAACCCACCGACTCGTGGCAAGAGTTGTTTTAGGAAGGAGTAAGCAAATATCTGATTCATCTGATTCAAAACTTCAGACAAAGTAATAAAATGTCCATAAGTTTTATAAAAACTTCCAAAAAATCCCTTGGAATTTTGAACATTATAATGTTGGTCATTGCTTTCTGGATAGCTTCCTTTTTTTTTGCTTGGGGTCATACCGAGCAGTGCTCAGGGATTTATCCTGGCGGTGCTCAGGGGATCATCTTGGTTCTGGGCATCAAACCCAGTTGAACCACCTGCCATGCAAGCTCCTTGCTTGCTGGACTATAAGTCTGGCCTAAGACTTTTAAAAAATTCTATTTATCAGTGTATATTTAAAATATACTAAAATACAGGGCTGGAGCGATAGCACAGCGGGTAGGGTGTTCGCCTTACAAGCGGCCAACATGGCCGACCCGAGTTCGATTCCTCCGCCCCTCTTGGAGAGCCCGGCAAGCTACCGAGAGTATTCGATATGCCAGACACAGTAACAACAAAGTCTCCAATGGAGACATTACTGGGCCTGCTCGAGCAAATTGACGATCAATGGGAGGGCCTTTACCTTTACCTTTACCTTTACCTTATATACTAAAATATAATTCTTAGGGTCACACCAAAGATGCTCAGGGGTTACTTTTGCTTCTGTGCTCAGGGATCACTCCTGGTGGTGCTCAGGCAATTACAGAGGATTGAACCAGGTTCACTACATAAAAGCAAGCTCTTTAACCCCTGCACTACCACTCTGCAATATTTTTTATTTAAAAATATTGACATAGTGATTATTATGTGTTAATCTAGGTTTGAAATCTCTGAAAAATATTTTAATAACACAACAATCTTATGAAGTAAATATTATTCATATTTTGGAAATAACAAAGTGAGTAAATGATATATTGCTCAAATTACATAGTTAATAAGTGTCTGGTTACTTTCTTAGTTCAGTAATTTAGGCTATATTTGTTCTGACTTAAATGTCGAGTCAATCGTCACTTCACCAAAAGTTTGAGTAGAATGGGGTTCCAAACAAATGATTTTTATTGGAGGCAGCTCTGTTTCCAATATTATTTGGGAATAAAATCAAGAGAAGTTTATGATATCAAGTTCATTCCGTTAAAGCTGTAGACTAGGCTAGTTACATCTGGCTAGAAGGACGTAACTGGAGGCAAGGGACAAGTCATCCTACCATAAGTTACTGAAGCTTTTACTACTTTCTTTCGGTCTGTGTAAGCACTGTAGCACTATAACACTGTCCTTCTGCTGTTCATCGATTCGCTCCAGTGGGCCCAGTAACGTCTCCATTGCAAGACTTTGTTGTTACTATGTTTGGCATATTGAATACATCAGGGTAGCTTGCCAGACTTTGGTGTGCGTGCGAGATACTCTTGGTAGCTTTCCAGTCTCTCTGAGAGGGATGGAGGAATTGAACTCCGGTCGGCCAGATCGGCCGCATGCAAGGCAAACGCCCTACCCACTGTGCTATCACTCCAGCCCAATCTTATTTTTTAATGACTTTATTGTGATATAATGGTATGTACATCTGTCTATGTAAATTTTATAGTAGATAATTTTATGCTGAAGGAAAAAATAAAATTTTTAGTGGTGAACTTGATGCATTAAATATACATGATTTTCAATGACATACACAAGAAACTTATATAATGCTATAATTACTGCAGTACTAACTTAATAAAAAGTCTCCTGCCCCTGCGCCTGGCTGTTCCTCGCTGGGGTCCCTTGGAGGGGAGCAGGTTGAGCTTTCCTCCCCACCCCGACCAGGGCTCCGGCAGCCGAAGACCTCCAGGACCAGCCACCACCATGCTGAGACCACTCTCTGTACACATGAAGGTACTGGCAGAGGGACAAAGCCACGCGGGTTCCGGTGCCGAGATCTCCAAGCCTACTCGAATTGGAGTCGAGCATCCTCCACCCAGATCCTCCAAATTCCAGTAGGCTGGGGTCACACCCACCACCTGGCCCCCTGGCGCCGTGTAATCCCATCAACGGCCAAGACTCAGAGACTACAAAATGCAGCTCCCGGAACTGCATCTTATCAGAACATCTTTTTATGATATCTTATTATCTCATTCCTACTCTGGACAAACTTGCAGGCTATCGAATATAGCCTGCCCACAGGGCAGAGTCTGGTAAACTCCCCGTGGCGCACCAAATATGCCAAATACCAGTAACAATGATGGGTCTCATTCTCCTAAAGAGCCTTGAATATAAACTCAGGGCTAGGATGAAAGAGACGTTACTGGGGCCTGCTCGAGGCAATCGACGAATAACAGGATGATGAATGAACTTAATAAAAAAAAGTTGTAGAATATAATATCTTTGATAAAAAATACTGAAACCATCTTCCCTATATAAATTATCACTGTCACTGTCCTCCCATTGTTCATCCATTTGCTCAAGCGGGCCCAGTAACACTGTGAGACTCTTTACTGTGTTTGGCATATCAAATACATCACAGGTAGCTTGCCAGACTTTGCCGTGCGGGAGAGATACTCTTGGTAGCTTACTGGGCTCTCCGAGAGGGGTGGAGGAATCAAACTCAGGGGTCGGTCATGTTGTCTGTGTGCAAGGCAAACGCCCTACCCATTGTGCTATCTATCGCCCCAGCCCATCTAAATTATAAACATGTCTATTATACCAGTCATTTCTTTGCATCTCTTTGTAGTCCTGTACTTGTATTCCCCCTTCAACTATACCTTTCTTGAAAAGACACTGTGGAAACTGTTCTGCTTGCTGTTAACTACTTACTAGATGGAGTATGCTATAAAAACAGTATTGTGGAAAACTGGAATGTGGCTCAAAAGATAGAGCATCTGTCTTACATGTGTAAAACCGTGGATTCATCCCTCGAATAAAACAGTGTATGTCCCTGGCAGCTCATAATACTGCCACAGTAGAGATCACGATTTTGAAAATGGGATAATAAAGTTAACAGTTATATTTCTTTCCTATTTACTAAGAAAATTATCTTGAGTAAACTATAACTTTCAATGTACTATTGACCATTTATTTCTTTTTATTGCTGGGTAGAGTTCCAATGGATGAATATACTACATTTATCTATTTATTTACCTATTGATGTACATTTTCTAATTTTCAACTTTTAACTATTACAAATAGAACTGGTTATACACATATGACATTTTATTGACACATGACTTTATTCCACTTGAATAAAGTCCTACTTGTAGAAGACATAGCTCATATGATAGAGATATATTCAACTTTCTAAAAAAATACTGATTTCTTTTCCAAAGTGGTCAGATCACTATGTACTTTTGACAGTAGTAGACTAGCATTCCAGTTCCTTCACATGCTCATCAAGATTTGATATGAACTGCATATTAGTTTTAGACATTCTGATAGGTGCATAATGATATTTCGTTAACACATTGACATCTGCTCTGCAATCTGTGTTAAATAAACTACATTTAAGCACAAGACATCAGTGGTATGGACTAGTATCAGCATCTTAAGTTTCAAGCTGCTTTTGCCTTGTGAACTTGGATGTCAAACAGTGTTTCATGTGCTTATTTACCATCTACAAATCATTCTGTAATATGTTGACATTTTCGTCAAGTATTATTTTTCCTAACATTGAGACTTGAAAACTGCCATTCTTTCCATATGGAATACAAATTCCTTATAAATTTTGTAATCTGTAACTAATTTTTCTGAGGTTTCTATTCTTATTTTATTTAGTAATTTTAAAAGTTTATCGGTTAATTCTAATTAAATCAAATTCCAATTTTATATTACTGACTATACTTTGACATTATATATAAAATGTTTGTCTGTTTGACTGATTACATTGTCTCATATTGTATTTAGACATTCTAAGATGCACATCAAGGGATATGTTCCATTATTTAATTTTAAGAATCATTAAAAGGCTGACTCAAATTACATTCTACACATATGAACATATGAATATCAAATTCTTTCAACTATCTTTTTAAATTTTCACTGAACTGTATAAAAATACATGTATTTATAAAGTCATTGTTTATTTTATTGGTTCATCAATAATTTATCTATAGTATACTTTAAATTACCGTAGTTTTACAAAGACCCTTTAAATTAGGTATAAATCTTCTGACTTTATTCTTTTGTCAAAGCCATTTTTATTATAATATCTTCTTCACATTCCCAAATACATTTTAAAATATAATTTTACTTATTTCTACTAAAAACTATCATAGAATTTAGATAGCTCAATGGGCTGCCACGATAGCACAGTGGTTAGGGCATTTGCCTTGCATGCGGTCAACCCGGGTTTGATTACTCTATCTCTCTCAGAGAACCCGGCAATCTGCCCAAAGTTTCCCAACTGCACAGCAGAGTCTGGCAAGCTCCTTGTGGCGTAGTTGATAAGCCAAAAACAGTAACAACAAGTCTCACAATGGAGACATTACTGGTGCGCGCTCGAGCAAATTGATGAACAACGGGAGGACAGTACTACAGTGCTACTAATGGGAGAAAATTGACACAGTAGCAATAATGGGTTTCAAGATGCATATTCTTTCTGTCATTTTTTGCATTATTTAATTGTTGGTAGCAATGCTTTATAGTTTTTGTTTGAAATAGCTTACAGATGTTCGGTAAGAATTTTTCCTACCTTTCCAGTACAAAGGTACAGGAGGGAGGGAGCTTGCCTTGCATGTGGTCAACTCAGATTTAATCCCAGTTCTCCCAGATAGTCCCCTGAGTCCTGCCAGGAGTGATCCTGAGCACAGAGTAGGTTCTGAGCACTGCTGGGAGTGGCTCCCAGGCAAACAAACAAAAACATTCCAAAATATTTCATATTTTCCGATGTTACTGCAAATTAAGCTTTTCAGTTAATAGACTGAAATATTTGTCACTAATAATGACAAATTAAATTTTTGTTTATTGCTCCTTTAGATTTAGAACTGAACTTGTCTCTTATGTGATCTATTCCCTAAAATTATTACCTCTAAGAAATAAAATTCCAAAAAGCCAGCATGATATTACAGCTCATAGGGGAATTTCTCCCTGGAACCACATATAGTCTCCCGATCCCATCAGGAATGATCCCTGAGCACTGTGTCAGGAGTAAACCCTGAGCACCACTGCTTATGGCCCCCAAACAAATCAAACAAAAAAACAAATAAATTTGCTATCCAAAATGTCCTACATAAAAAGTACATGCTAAAGAATAAATAAATAAAAGATATCTACTATCCTCTTGTCCCAAGGGATAGTTCCTCAATCTCACCCTCAAGAATATGTCTGTAATCAACTGTCTACATGAAAATAGATTTATGAGGCAAATTTTATAAAGGATTTCTTCTTGCCTAGTTTGATCCCTTTCTCAGGCAATAATTGATTAAACTTGTTTTCTATAAACAGAAAGAACTCAAACTTTCTTTTCATTTGAAATTATGAATGCCTTCTTAGGGCCTTTTTCCTAGCAATATGCTTGCAGATAGAAAAGCTGCTTGTCTGCGCTCCTCATTCTTACTGTCCTGAAGATAAGCTCATATACCCTTTTTATTTTAAGAAATTTAGTGCTAATCACTATGGGGAAGCAGATGGCAATAACAAAAATAGCATTACCAAGAACATTTCAAAGGTCCTAGAAATTTTATAAAATTCTGCAGTTGTATTCTCTGGTTTAGAGCTCTTGGCTTACCCTAAAGGGATACTGATCAGTCTTTGTTTACCGTTTATAAGAGGGGCTCTGCATCCATTTCCAGCAAAGAAATATTCTTTCCATGTAAAGCTTTTTCCAATTTGAAGATGTCATAGTCCTTGAAGGGGAATTAAACTGTTCTCTAGAGTGGAATGTTTAATCTCAGTAGCTATTCAAACTTGGTGATAGCCATAGTCCAGTATAATGATGGCTTAAGGATATTTCTCTCTTCACTGGGGTTACACAGTTAAATCCATACCCCAAAGTCCTGGGAAATAGTTTATATTCAGAGTCCCATTAAGAAATTTTTCCCAAAGGCTAGGAAAGCAGAAATCACCTCATAGTTCTCAGACACTAGAGAATAGGGGTTTAGGGTTTTGTTTTGGGGAGTTTAGCAGTAGAATAAAGGGAGGAGAACTGGGAATCAGACCAGGATTAAGATGATCAGAAATCAAATATCCCACAGAACAAACTGTGGGAAGTTACACATAGACGGCTGGAACTGAAAAACAAGTGTTGGTTTAAGTCATAAAAAAGCTGCCACTAATGAGACAGCAATGTTGGAAATCCCTGAGTCTGAGGGATAGCTGAGTTGATAGGAATAGAAGTCCAAGAGCAGAAGTCAGGGGGTGTCACTGTTTATAAAGACTGATATCAGGCATAAACTCATGCTAACAGCAAGGTTGAAGTGCCCTGAAAGACTTTTAAAGTGTAAATTTATCCGGGTCTGACTTTTCTTTCACCCAGTGCAACTTAAAGATAATTTATTTGCCAATTGTCTACATTCTCATAAGTCCTTGAACTTTTTGTGTGAGCTCATGCAGAGAAAGGTGACATACACACTGAGAATCCTCTAATTTCAGCTTTCTCAACTAACACAGAGAGAAAAAGTTATGATTTGATTTCAAAAATCTTTAATTGTGACATTGTGATTGGTCTATGGCACATCAGAAAAGGATATTTAACAGGTTTCCTAGGCTTTGAAATGATTCCCAAACAAGTCCTTTACACGATAGATCCATCCTCTCAAATACCCGCCCTCCTGATGATTGCCACAGTGTGACAATCAAGTGAGATCATGATTGTGAAAATCTTTGCAAATTGTAAAGATGGCAGAAAAATAAATTCCAAGGCCCAGGTAACTATGCACATGCAATATAAATCACCGACCTGGAAGTCTCAAGAACCAGAGAACAGAAAATTTTGGGAAGCATACATCAAGGCAATTATAAAAGAAAAAAAGGAAAAGCAAAAAATGGATAAGCTAGGGAGAAACAACAAAACTATTGATGACTATGACAATTACACTTGTTGAGTCAGTATTGTGTTCTTATTTAATTTTTCTCACAATGACCTGTACTGATTACCTCTGTTTTACAAATGAAGAGCCTGAAGATTTAAGCAAATTCTCCAAAAGAATAGGCAGAAGATATCTGAGGCAGGATTGGAGTTTACCAGCCTGGCTGCAAGACTTGTGCTTAACTGATCACCTACCTCCTTAATAAATACAAACATTCGTTTGTCTGAGCATGTGGGCATACTTGGGCATCAGAATCTGTAAAGTTGCAGCCTTTGTTTTCAGCCTAGTTTTTCTGAAGAGGCTATTTCATATATTGGGAATCATTTTTGAATGGTGAATATTTGCTGGGTGACAGTGCCATTTTGGAGAAAGAAAAAAGGGATTGTCCCAGAGCCCAGAGCAGACGCTCTAGGGCAGGTGTCAGTCAAGGGATGAGCAACTATGCAATTACCTGACATCCACAAATTGAAGAGAAAGAAAGACTTCTACTGACCTAATGTTTAGGAAACAGGGTGTGAAGCTCCCTCATTAAAGGGGACAGTAGAGTCTTCTATTCTGCTAATAATGCTTTAATGAGAGCTGCAAAGATAATAGTCACAATGTCAGCCAAGAGAGAACTAATTAAGCCTGGAAACCACACACTGAATTGGAGAAACAGAAAATTACCTCTCTTTACCAGGCTACTAACTCCAATGCAGAAATGTCTGATTAACTCCTCTGGACTGGATATGTAAAGCCCAGGAATTTGCCATTCAAGGAAGCAAAGTGACTACTTTGAAAGTCTAGGAGGAATAAAATTAAGAGGAATGAGAAATTCCAGGTGGACCTATGTTTGCTAAGAGCAGAAACCAAAATTAAAGTATTTTGAAAGAAACAAAACAATCAAAGGAGAAAAAATATTAATTTTCATCACACTGGTAGATTTATTGAGAACAAATTGAACTAATCAACTGGAGTTCTAGAGAATCAACTGGGACCAGAGAGATTAAAAGTGGATAAGATGTTTGCTTTGCATATGATGGCATCAGTTCAACCTCAGCATTGAGTATATCTCCCTGAGCACCTTCAGGAGTGATCCCGGGGCACAGAGCCAGGATTCTTTCTGAGCCCTGCCCAGTATGGCTTACAAATAGGAGAATAGAGCTTAGTACCCACAACCCTGGGCAGTTCTGAATGTTAAGTTATTTAACACAGGTAAATGGATGATTATTTAGACCTCTAGAGATTATTTGCAATGTCAGGACAAAATTATTTTCAATTGTATCTTTTGGCCCAACTAGTCTCTAGTAGGTAGTGACATTGCTAAACTTTCTATAATAGACAGGACAGAATTCTTCTCTACCCCCAACTCACATAAAACAAAAAGCGTTTGACTTCAAATGAAGGCAATACCAAGCCTGAGCAACTCTTTACTTACTCAAAGCAAAATTTAACAAAACCAAAACACCTCTGGGAACAGTTCCAGTCACAAAATTAACTCAGAAGGTTTCCCTTCCCTCCCTTCACCTCTTCTACTTTCTGTCCCCTTGTTTCCCTGCTCCTTCTTTGTTCCTTATTCTTGGCATCATTAATTTCTGGATCAAAGATTGTGATAATATAACTTATCAATAAAAAGTGGATCATCGATCACATCTGATTTCTTATCTATAAGGAAGACTGGAAAGAGAATAACTGACATTTTCCTCCTGTGAAGGAAAGTGGGTCTGTTTCACACCAAGCTTCCTACAATGAGGATTTCCAAAACAGAAAGAAATTTAGTTAGAAAACAAAAACAATTATTTTCTCAATGAGATATTTCAGTGGTGACTTGGATAGGTGATAGAGATTTGATATTATGAATTTAATAGAAAGGAAAAAAATATTTTTGATGCTGTTCTAAGAGAGCAGAGGGGCAGAGAAAACAGAGCCTGAAAAGTGTTACATTACTGAGCTAATCTGGATGAGCCTATGGGGTGCAAGGGATATGGGGAGGGAGATTGAGGTGAGTGGTGTTGAAACATTACATGGATGAAACCTATAATTAAAGTACGGTAAATAATGGTGCCCGAAATTAAATAAATTAATACTGGAGAGACAGTACTGAGGGGTACTACTAGAAGAGAGAGAAAAAGAGATAACAAAATGTCTACTCTCAAGTTTCATTCTTTAGACTCCACACTGGGCTGGAGCGATAGCACAGTGGATAGAGTATTCGCCTTGCACACGGCTGACCTGGGTTTGATTCCTCCATCCCTCTCAGAGAGCCTGACTAGCTACCAAGAGCATCCCACCTGCATGGCAGAGCCTGGCAAGCTCCCTGGGCGTATTCGATATGCCAAAAACAGTAATAACAAGTCTCAAAATGGAGACATTACTGGTGCCTGGGCTGGAGCGATAGCACAGCGGTAGGGCGTTTGCCTTGCATGCAGCCAACATGGCCGACCCAAGTTCGATTCCTCCACCCTCTTCGGAGAGCCCGGCAAGCTACCGAGAGTATCTCGCCCGCACAGCAGAGCCTGGCAAGCTCCCCGTGACGTATTCGATATGCCAAACACAGTAACAACAAGTCTCACGAAGGAGACATTACTGGGCCCGCTCGAGCAAATCGATGAACAACGAGAGGACTGTGACCGTGACCGTGACCGTGACTAGTGCCTGCTTGAGCAAATCGATAAACAATGGGAGGACAGTGCTACAAACTCCACTGAAATTATTAATATTGGTTATTGCCAACCTTCCAACTATTCAATGGGGACTTCTGGCCTATATCTTCGTAACTGATATTTGGAACTGATCCTAGTAACTGACTTCTTGCAGAATTAATACCTTTGTCTTCTCCCATTTAAAAGTCTATGTTAGTCAATTCAACTTTGGTTGAACTCTTTGGCTGGGTTCTTTTCTGCTTAGCTGTATCTTAAATACTGAGGTCATCTACAGTTTGATTCTTGGTATTTCTTTTCCTCTGCATATTCTTTGGTTGGCTGTGTCTGTGTCGGTGGGTTATACTAGCATCACAAGTTGCATGATATTTACTTGTTTCATAAAGTAAAGTAAAGTAAAGTAAAGGCCCTCCCGTTGATCATCGATTTGCTCAAGCGGGCCCAGTAACGTCTCCATTGGAGACTTTGTTGTTACTGTGTCTAACACTACCACACCGGTGGGGGGGTGGGAATTTGATCATTGTATAATTGAAACCCAAGCACAAATGCACAAAAATTTGTAAGTCTACAACTGTACCTCATGGTGTCTCACTAAAAAAAAAAATTGAAAAACAAACAAACAAACAAAAACACTACCACATCCAGTCAGTTAGCTATTATCATCTCTACTTGATTATCCCAAGCCATGCCAATATAAACCTTTTTAGAATATAGTGTTTTTATCTATCTCCTCAACTCCCTTCACCATATTTTCTATATTATCTGGGTTGCCCAATATTTGTCATAATTTCTGAAAGTAAGGGGAAATATTCCAAATTCTTTCTCTTCTTTCAATACCCATAGCCAGTTAATGATCATATCCACTTGATTCAATCTCTACTATTGTATAGCCCTTCCACTGCAACCCAATTATTTGTTTATATGTCCTGATACATGCGTATTAGAGGATAAATTCTTTGAGAGCAGTAATATGTATGTATTATTCAATTTTATCTCCAGAGAAATGAGACCACCTATGACAATATGATTTGACTGTAAAGGTAAAATTAAAAAATAAAAAAAAGAATGGTTTGCTTTGGGCAATTCTGGTCTACCCATTTATTTAGTTTGCTTACCCGGGCAAACAGTTTAGTTAATGGACAACATCCTTCTCACAGACAAATAGCTAACTTATCTGATAACTGTTTTCTCATGAGGAACTTGAAATATTTCTTTCCACCAATCTTAACCTATCGAGCCATGAGTTTTACCCAATTCCAACAATCTCCTAACTTGAGTCACCTTAAATCATTTGAGTCCTGTCACTAAAAGCCTATAAATACCATTTCCTTTCCTTTGAGACACTAATAAGACTATCAAAGTAGTTATTTCCCTTGTTGCAGTATATATAATAAATACAGCTTTGTGTGATTTACAGATTTCTCTTTTGGATGCTGCGAAGAAGTTAACAAAGAGCAGTCCAAATATTGACCCTAAGTTTTGTTTTTATCAAGTAACTAGGCAGGCATTTGGATAGGGTGTTAGTCAAGAAACGCTGAAAGGAAACATATCTTTGCTTGCCTTATTTGGTTTGGCAGAAAAAATTCATGGTGCCCATATAATAAGAAAATCACTGTCATCCTATTGTTCATCGATTTCCTTGAGCAGGCACCAGTAACGTCTCCTTTGTCCTAGCCCTGAGATTTTAGAAAGTGCCACATTTGAGTCTCTTTCAAGGTCAGAGAATGAGACCCATCATTGTTACTGGATTTTGGCATATTGAATACGCCACCGGGAGTTTGCCAGACTCTGCCTTGTGGACAGGATTATTTTGGTAGCCTGCCAGGTTCTCCAGGGTAAGAACTAGATAATAAGATGTTGCGCACTTCTGGGAACTGGAACCAGGGGCAGTTGGTGGGTGTAATGCCTACATACTGGAAGATGGGGGATCTGGGTGGAGGAGGCCCAGTCCCAATCTGAGCAGGCTTGGAGATCTACGCCCCAGGTCCCACACACCTGGGTAATAAAAAATAAGAAAATATTTACTTTATTTTTTTTAATTTTTTTGCTTTTTGGGTCACACCTGGCGATGCACAGGGGTTACACTTGGCTCTACACTCAGGAATTACCCCTGGCGTTGCTCAGGGGACCATATGGGATGCTGGGAATCAAACCCGGGTCGGCCGTGTGCAAGGCAAACACCCTGCCCACTGCGCTATCCCTCCAGCCCCAGAAAATATTTATTTTAAATCAGCAACAATCAGCTCACATGATAGAGTATATATAATTCCCTGTTGCTTGATAGATTTCTGAAATAAATCTAGTATGAATACTTAGTATTTCTTATCCTGCATCAGACATTACAAGCAAAATGAGTTCTTGCTATTCTTAAAGCTCCATTTTATAATTTTTTCATATATCTCCTCCTAGGAAGTAAGTCTGCTGCTAAGAATCTAACCTCTAACCCACCACTTGGATTAAAAATTATTCTGATAAGCTAATCTACAATGAGGTATTATCTTCAGTAGAAAATATTTGAACATGAAAACACTTTTATGTTTGGAATGAATAAATCAATAAGCATTATTGAATGAGTTCGTGATGGGCTTTATAGAGGGTCAGAGGATAAATAATACTTAAATTTATCCTTTATAATCTGATAGGAATTATTATGAGACCTTAAATCTCTGAACTCAGAAATACAAACAGGCTTTAACATTTCCCCAATGCATTGTTTACAAAGTAAGAAATAGTGAACAAAGCAAATCTTGACTGAATTGCAAATTCTAAGTTCATAAATATTCTGCTTGATTAAGTTACTAGCTGAAATATTCCCTTTTTAACCATACTCTCTGTACAGATCCCAAGCCCTAGTGCATTATAATTCAAATCCATGTCTCTGAAAAACTACAAATTACTGTTAAGAAATTTGAACACGTATTAACTTTGAGACCTTAATATTAAATATAGGTATGACAAATTTATGCTGTGTGTGACATGTTCTTACTAACTCAATTACTTGGTGCCAATATTTTTGAAATTAAAATTCTGAACTAAAAATACTTTTTTTATTTCTGCCTTGACAACAGGCTTGCTGCTGGACAAATAGGTATTGAAGTAGACATTCAACAGTTTGGTAAAGATATAAGCTATTTTTCCTTGGTGAAGTAAGATATAGATGAAAATATCTTACCTCAAGTGATATGATGAGTTAGTAAAGATATCTGCTATGTTGACTAGTTTTATCAGGAAGGTCTCCATTTGTGTCTATTTTCATTGCATCCCATCCTACTTAAAGTTTTTCTAGAATAAAGTATTCTCACTAATAAAAAATTAATAAATAAAATAAAAACATACAATAAAAATTTTAAATAAATAAATAAAACAGGAAAAAAAGTATTCAAGTTGGAATGTAATAGATTTATTGAAATTTTCAGTCTAACTATGAGCTTCCCTCTCTCTCCTCAAATGTGAAACAAATGCGAAATTGTTTCACATTTGTGTGAAATCAAATGTGAAAATCAAACATAAGGCATATTATTTTCATTATTTGCTTGGAAACTATTTTAATAATAGTTTACAACAATATTTTTATGAAGACTTATTTTCCAGAAATGGAATAACATGAAAAGCACACTTATATCAACGTCTCATAAACTTTATAAAATGGATACTTAGCTTGTCCTACAATTCAGAGATTCGTAATATTATGCTCATAAAATGCTAGGGTATTTAAATAATTTGAAATAAAAGCTAATTTTTTTTCATTGCCAGTCTTTTATGCCGTGTTTTAAATAAATTACCTTCCTTTACCTCTTTTAGGTAAAGGGAATAGAACTATCAGAAGGAACTTAGAGTTCCCTGGATGTTCATTATGTGGATATACATGTGTTAGTGTTACTAGGGTACAGATAGAGAGGATGCAAAATTATCTGATCAATTTTACAGTTAACAATGCAAGTTTTGCAGCACTTTATTTTGGAGGAAAGTTCTTCTCTGCATGTCAAGTTCATGCTGAGATTTGAGATTTGCCTGCATGAGCAAATTAGGAAATAAGCATTTATCCATTCATACATCCAGTATTTTATAATTTATGTATAACCAGCACCATTCTAGTTTCTATGTATGAGTAGGATAAGACAGAATATCCATTTTCAAGAACTGTTTAACATAAGGAGGTGGTTGAAGAGCCATTAGTTTTTCTAAGAGAAGGGAAATAAAAATTTAGATCCACACACTATTAAAAGGACTTTAGTTAGTACATTTTTAGCTAATCTCCTGTTGATTCTCATTTTCAAATGGTAAAATTATTTTATGTGTTTTTTTTAAATTTAAACTTCATATACATATATTAGGAAAATACTGTGGACAAGAAATTCATGACATTCTATTTTTGATGCATAAGAAAAGAAAGAAACTTTTGTTTATGGTTTGTTGAAAGGAGTGAAACATCAAGTAATTACTGAAATGGAAAATGACTATTGATATAATTCTAGTACAATTATAGCCTTCACGAGAGATAATATTAATCAATTCAGATTATTAGTAACTCCTTTATGATAAATCCCAAATGATACTTGATGTCTTAGATAATCATCTATAAATGGCATTAAATATATCTTAAGAAAATATTGGATCTTCTTACTCATATAAATGTTCTCTTGTTACTTTTTTGGGGGTGGGGGACACACCTGGCAGTGCTCAAGACTTATTCCTAGTTCTGCACTCAGAAATCACTTCTGGTAGTGCTTGGCAAATCAAATGAGGTACCAGGGATAAAAACCTGCATAGACTGCATGAAAGGAAAACAACTTATATACTGTGATATCTCTTCAGCCCTATTTCCTTGTTCTTAATAGAAATTATGACAATATTGCTGCCCTCCTATGCAGAGAATACAGACTTCCAGTAATTCAGAAATCGGCGCTTTTCTTGAGGTTCCTAAGACACTGCAGAATAATTCTTCCAAAACATTTCCAGAATAAACAAAAAAAGCATCCATGCCTGACTACAAAAAGCTCATTCTATAGGGGCTGGAGAGATAGCACACCGGGTAGGGCGTTTGCCTTGCATGCGGTCGACCCGGGTTTGATTCCCAGCATCCCATAAGGTCCCCTGAGCACTGCCAGGGGTGACTCCTGAGTGCAGAACAGGAGTAGGAGTATAGGAGTAACCCCTGTGCATCACCAGGTGTGACCCAAAAAGAAAAAAAAAGCTCATTCTATAGTTCAGACACAAAAAGAAAATGGGAAGTTAGGGACAGACAGGGATTTTCTTAGTAAGCAATATGGCAGAGCAGAAAGTTTGATAAAAAGGGAGGACGCACAGTTTGTAAAGAAAACATGCACAGAGTTTCATAAGATTATTTTAGGAAAATAATTTATCTTTGTATATTATTATGATCAAAATTATATGACTCAATATATTTGCCAAATAATTATGATAAGTAATATGTTCTTATAAAAGAAATTTAAATACATGGGCAAAAAGAAGGTAGCACTGTAGCACTGTCCTCCCTGTGTTCATCGATTTGCTCGAGCAGACATCACTAACATCTCCATTGTGAGATTTGTTGTTACTGTTTTTGGCATATTGAATACCTCACCGGGAACTTGCCAGGCTTTGCCATGGGGCAGGATACTTTTGGCAGAATGCTGGGCTCTCCGAGAGGGGCAGAAAAATCAAACCCAGGTCAGCCACATGCAAGGCAAATGCTCTTACCGCTATGCTAACACTCCAGCCCAGACAAAAAGAAAGACAAATTAAGCACTAATGACAGCATACTCTCCCTGTCATTCCTGATATTTTAGTCTAGTTCATTTCAAGCTTATTCTGGGTATTTTAAAAGCATAGCTTCATAATTTGTATATCCTAGTGATTTTTACAAGTAAAAAATTTTTAAAAATCTCCGCATCAATTATGCTTTAATTTTACCCCATCAAGTATATCTACTGTAGGATAACACTGTTTTGTCCTTCCTCAGGTAGCTTACGTTTATCGGATCACACCCATCCCAGGGCACTGAACTTGTATTATAAATTAATATTGCCTTTCTTCTCTTCCTTATGTCTTTTGAATAGTTTACCTTTAAGCAATGTTCTTTCTGTATGGGCACAGGAAGACAGTTAATATTATGCTTTATAACTTGGGAGTTGATTGACTCCAAATAATATTTACTCCTGGGCATCTGTTTTCTTGACTCAGTTGCCCTTAGTTCCTAGCAACCCAAAAAGTCCTGACGAGGGACTGAATGGACCCAGGGCAAACTGTGAGCTACCCTGGCATCAAAATGGGCCAGGCAAAAGTGCCACAATACTCAACTATAAGTTAAGGACATGATCATGAACAAATGCTGTCATGATCCAAAAGTAATGATGAGTCTGGTAGCCTGCTGGGGCTATAGGAACATTAATCTGGCCTGAGGACTGCGGAATGTATAGTGAGATGTTCTCAGGAAGAACCAAACTAAGTTTATATCTCTTACTGTGCTCATACAGAATGACATTGCTAGAAATATTAGAAGTAGATTTATTGCAACTATTTAAGTAGATTACTAACTGAGGGAAGAACACACCCTTGTTGGGATCCCACCCATGAGCGGATCTCCTAGTAATCTGGAGTAATCTCTTTAGAGGAGATTTTATCCTTGAGTTTATCTCCTGGAGGAGTGGTCTTACCTCTCTTTGTTAATTTGTTAATGTTCAACCCACCTTTGTGTCACCGCCTTACATGATTGCTATATAAACTAAGATTGTAGGCCCAGGGGCCAGAGATCCAGAGTCAGAGCAAGAGGGGCTCAAGCTTGAGAGAGAGAACAGCCATCCTGATCCAGGCCACACACAGGGCTCAAGAGCACCGAACCGTGTGGTGAGAAAGAGCTGTCCAGAGAGCCTGCGAACACACAACCTTCGGCACGCTAAGGTTTTACAATCTACTACAGCTTTATGTATAGTTATTCATAGTAATATTTTGAATATTTCATATTTATCATAATAAATCAGTCTGTCACAATCACCTTTGTACATAGCACTATTTAAAATCACGTAATTGCTTCGAGGGGAGCACTGTAGTGTGAAAGACTTTGTAACTGATAGACGTGGGTTTGGATATTTAGTTCTCCCACTTCTAGCTTAGGACCACCGGTAATGGCATTGTGCCTCTCACATTTTTTTTTTGAGTCTTGGTTCTTCAAATATAAAATGAGCATCACTATGGTTACTTTGCAATACTATTTTGAGAATGGGAATTAATAGATGTGAAGTGAAAATGCTTAGAACAGTAGTTGACACCTAGAGGATGCTCAAGTAATACTGGTTGTTATCAATTTTAGTGCTAGAAAGAAGCTTGATAATATACAGTTAGCCTTAGGGATCTGGTTGATACTGAGTGAAACTAGCTCTTGGACTGTGGGAGACCCGGTAAGGAAAACTTGAGAAATAGATTTAAAGAAAAGATTTTAAAGATGTAAAAGCCAGAATTAATAGAAGTTAAGAAGTACTTTGAGTGTCTGTTCAAATCTTGCTTTTTTAATCAGGTTTTTCTTCTAATTTTCTTTTCCATAACCTGTTTATTATTCAAAACAGCGCTTCAATGAAACCCATAATTAGATTTAATTTTTTCTCCATACTAAACAACACAGTGTCAATAATCTTTGCCTATAAGACCCTTTGCTTTACAGACTAATCCTTTTCAGTTTGCCTACTTATGTGGATCTTCCATTTTAAGTCTGTGATGGGACTCCATACCCCTACACTCAAACCTAAATTGAACTGCCTTCTTTTTTTTTTTTTTTCCTTTATTTTATTTTATTTTTTTTAAAGTTGTAGATTTACAATTTTTTGTGCTTTGGTTTCAATTATACAATGATCAGATACCCATCCCTCCACCAGTGCCCATTTTCCACCACCATGGATAATATCCCTCCCACCCCCATCCCCCCATCCCCCCTGTCTCTGTGGCAGGGCAATCCCCTGTTGAACTGCCTTCTTATTTGAAATAAAATATAAAATTTTGAAATTGCCTAACCACTCAACACAAAAAAGAAAAACATGAACAAAACTCTTATCATTGATACACAAATCCAAACCTTTATCTAGCAAAAGTAATTAAATGGCCAAGAAAATCATATCATGTAAATTATAAAATAGTATAAGAGATATTTTGTTACAGATCATATACACTTGTATACATTGATATATATGTGTGTGTGTATTTGTGTGTATGTGTTTGCATGTGTTTGTGTGTATGTGAGAGAGAGATGTAAATGCTTCAAAATTTTATTCTTTGACTTACCACTTAAAGGTAAATCCAGGAAGGGTTAGAGTTACACAAAAAGACAAATGCATTCACCACATGATCAGATCTTTAAACAACTCCACTCACTAGTCATTCCTGGACCAAAGGAGGACTGGCAAACAATGCTCCATGAAGAACCACTTAGACTTTTAGAAAACCACAATCCCCCAGCACCACCAGCTGTTGTCCTGAGCACTGCCTGGTGCTCCACAGAAACAACAAAAAATTAAACCCATATACAATATTTACGGTATTTTCTTCAGCATGCATAATTATAAATTTTCAACATATTAAAGGGATGAGCTTATAAAATTAATATATAGTAGCCAGATATATTTTTATAAAAGAGTTGGAGCAATAGCACAGTTGGTAGGCTGTTTGACTTGCACGTGGCCAACCCGAGTTTGATTCCCAGCATTCCATGTAGTTCCCCAGCATTGCCAGGTATAGTTCCTGAGAGCAGAGCCAGGAGTTAACCTCTGTGCATTGCTGGGTGTGACACAAAAAGCAAAATATATATATATATACATATATAGTGATATATATTATTAAAAATCCTGTTTTTAATTTTTATAGTATTACAATTTCATATCATTTTGTTCTTAAACTCATGTATCATTGAAGGCATGTCCTAACACTTTAGATGTGGTTTCTTGCCCACCAGTCCATCCTACCATCTACTGCTGTTTGTAAATATTTAAATATACTAAAATATACAATTTCTTTATAATGGTGACCCTTAAGAATATAAAGAAAGTAAGGCAATTGAAACCTAAATAAGGAGAATATGTAATGGGTGTCAGGTGAGGATCAGTGTTAGAAGGATTAGATATTGGTGCTTGAGGTCTTAAATCATGGTTAGCAAACATGTCAATGCTATGTATCATTTGTTTTCAATATATTTTCAAAATTACTCCCATAATTAAGTTTTGCCTTTGTAGACATTTCTTCAGTGATTAGACTGTCTCTTTCTCTGTAAGACTTGAATATTATAGATATGATAATTATTTTTCATATTGTACATACATCTGTGATATATAACATCGACGATATATAACTAAAATGCATAATTTTAAAGCTCTGTTCCAGGTGGACTTTCTTGAGGATGCCATTGCTCCTGTTGAGAATCTATGTTTTAAGTAAATTTATTCTACTCAAGAGTTAAATAATATAGCATAAGATAAAATGCGTATATCATAAAATATCGTCAGGAGTCAAGATTGAGGTACCCCTTCACGCCCGACCAAGGTCACCAGCTGCCCCCCACAAGTGGCTCTCCGACACGGCCACGGCCCCGGAAGCACAAGGACTTAGCACAGAAAGCCACCCGCTTGGAGCAGAAAAGCAAATGGGCTATGTGTTAAACCGCACCAGTATGCCTGCCCGGAGGGGAAAGGGTGTTGCTCCATTCGCCCAATCCTCTCTGGAAAGAAAGATGGCAGCCGCACGGGAGCCTTGTGGACAGCAGGTTTGAGCCGGGGGTGGGAGCGGCAGGGACCTCATGGGAAGGGGGGCATAATGGGCCGTCCTTCACGCCCGACCGAGGTCACCAGCTGCCCCCCACGAGTGGCTCTCCGGCACGGCCACGACTCCAGAGCACAGAAACCAATCTCTTAACTATCTAACTTTTAATAGAAATACTTCCAGGGTTTAGCAGAAATACAAAATTTGACATCATTTTATTCTTAAACCCAGCTGTAGAAAGCAAATCATTTCACAACGCTGTTTCAGCATGTCTAATTGGGGGGGGGGTCGTAAACTCTATTCAATAATTGTGCATCTTCTATCTAGTCAAAGTAAACAGAGTATTAACTAGAACTCAACTGCTTCACAGGAATTGGGAGGGGTGGGAGGTGGGGTTCTATTGGGGTTCATGGTTAAAAATAAGTATTGGTAAAGGGAAATGTGTTTGATATTTACATGATTGAGACCTAAACCCGAAAGCTCTGTAACTTTTCCCACAGTGATTCAATAAAGAAATAAATTTAAAAAAAAAAGAAAAAAAAAGATTGAGGTACCATTTTGTTGTTACTTTTTTAGTGAAGAGTTTTAGACCACTACTGGAAGTGCTAAGAGGTTACTTTCAGCTCTATTTTATAGGGGTCATCATTATAATAAATGTTGCCTCCCACTGTATAGGACGCACCATTTACGTTAGAAACATTATAATCAAAACTCTGATTTGGAGATATGTGGGGTGGAAAGTTCCAGTATTCTTTCAGCAGGAACTACAAGGAATAATATTGATAATGTAAGGGTCCTGAAGTACTGCCAAGAGTGACCCCCAAGTATGAGGACAGAAATAGCTTCTGAGCACTGCTAGTTGTGTTACCCCAACCCCAACAACAACAAAACAACAATAACAAAAAAAACAACAGATGAAATGTTGGATGGTGTCTTTACTATCTGCTATAATAAAATATCAGATACTAAGTGACCTAAGCAATTGAGATTAATTATCTTAACACTCTGAATGTAGGAATTAAATCAGGGTACCATCATGGCTGTGATAATGTCATGTGTGAACTCTTGCCAACTTAAAGATGGTCATTTTCTTACTGTATAGTTCATGGCTTCTGAAGGTATTTGGAGGAAAATATATCATTTTCACACTTCGGTCTCAAGAAGTATGAAACAACAAATTCATGTTGTTTAGGTCACCCAGTTTGTGGTACATTGTAATGGGATTCCTCACAGCTGTGCCCTTATCTTTTCATAAAAATGAATTGATCTGCGTGTGCCTAATCTTTGCAATGAGGCATTTAGATCTAGCCTGGAAGAGACAAAGAAAAACACATTGAGCCTAGATCTTCTGAGACAACTTCTAAATTTTGATCAGTTTAATATCTGCTCAGACACCAGTTTAACAGCAAAACTAAAATCAGCCTTCATTGTTCCTGAGTTGCTACCCAGCCCTATATTTTGAATCAATTTCTGTGAGGGGAAGTTATTTGAAGGCCTGTATAGTCATGGTGCAAAAGAAAGAATGACAGAAAAGATGAAGAAACTAGAGAGAAGGCTGATTTGAGAAGGAGGCCAGAGAGACAGAACAGCAGGTATCACTGTATCACTGTTTTCCTATTGTTCATCGATTGCCTCAAGCAGGCCCCAGTAACATCTCCTTCGTCCTAGCCCTGAGATTTTAAAAAGTGCCACATTTGAGGCTCTTTCAGGGTCAGCAGAATGAAACCCATCATTGTTACTGGGTTTTGGTATATTGAATACGCCACGGGGAGTTTGCCAGACTCTGCCTTGTGGGCAGGATACTTTTGGTAGCCTGCCAGGTTCTCCAGAGTAAGGATTAGATGATAAGATGTCGCGCGGCCTCAAACGCGACTGCACACTTCCGGGAGCAGGGTTTTATAGTCTCTGGATCTTGGCCGTTGATGGGATTACATGGCACTGGGAGCAGTTGGTGGGTGTAACGCCTACATACTGGAAGATGGGGATCTGGGTGGAGGAGGCCCCAGTCCCAATCTGAGCAGGCTTGGAGATCTACGCCCCAGGTCCCGCACACCTGGGTTCCTCAGCCGGTTCCTTCATGCATGAGGCTCATCCAAATGTGTGGAGAGTGGTCTTAAGCATGGCTGTGGCTGGAACCGGAGGTCTTCAGCTGCAGGGGGCTGTGATCGGGGTGGGGGGGGGAAACTCAATCCACCCTCCTCCAAGGGGCCCCAGTGCGGACAGTCAGGTGCGGAGGCAGGAGACTCTGTGTTATTCTCTTCCAGGAGCAGGGTTTTATAGTCTCGGGGTCTTGGCCGTTGATGGGATTACAGCAGGTAGGGACTTCAATTGCCTTGCATGTGCCTGATCCAGGTTTGACCCCTCGCATCACATACCATGAGAGTGATCTGTGAGCAAAGCCTGGAGTAAGCCCTGAGCACTGCTGTCACCTAGAATCAAGAAAAAGAAGAAAAAAAGGAGAAGAATGGGAGTGAAGTTAAAGAAATGGAATAGAGAAATAAATTAGGTCTAGAAAAGAATTATATGAAGGCATGAAAGTAAGAGGAAAATATACATGTGGAAGTGTCCAGAGATCTTAGGAACTTGCTTGTGAGGGCTGCTCATAAGTGGGAAATCGGTGAGCAAGTAAACTGCACTTCAAATGTTACTGGAAAAGACTCCTAAAATGATCCATACATGGGGATTTTTAATGTCCCTTTAGCAACGTGTTCTTCCTTCTTATTTGGCTGTTGTATATTTAATTTTGTTTGGGGGCCACACACAGCAGCGCTCAAGCGTACTCCTGGCTCTGTGTAGGGATCACCCCTGCTGGGGACTGGGAAACATATGCATGCCAGGAATTGAATCTGGGTCAGTCATGTGGAAGAATAGCACCATACCCACTATATTATATCTCAGACTCTTATTTCTGTCTTAATAAATTCCGTGGGTAAAAGATGCTCTAATACTAAGTCATAAAGTCAGAATTGATATATTCAATATTATCAAGTTAGCTGAATGTTAATGTGGTATGGAGTCAAAGATTTGAAGAGGAAATTATGTAATTTTCACCTATTTTAGTACATCTATTTTCCTATAGCAGTGTCTAGAAGCATTTTAAAGGTAACCTATTTCCATTTTTCAATGTTTGGTAGAACATTTTGGTATAACATATTTTCTTCACATCATCACCACTCTTAAAAAATATTAAGTTTGACAAAGATTCAGATGTCTCTACCCGATTGTACTGTAGGACAGCTAGATTTTAGATTTCGATTTCAACATGTTAGATGTTTCAATACTCAAAACTCTGTGTATGTTTGTGTGTGTGTGTGTGTGTGTGTGTGTGTGTGTGTTGGTTGCTGCACTGTGACTTAATGCAAGTAATTTTCCTTTGCTAAAGTCAGAAAAAAATGAAGTGAAATCAACCGTGATTTTTTTAATGCTAGTTTTTCCTATTTAGGAGATTGTTACTGATGATATGGCAGAAAACATATTGCTGTATTAACTAGGTCACTCAGTCACAAAATCCTATTAATGTGGAAAATGACAGGACCATGCTGTGTGGTGACAAATAGGGCAAATTCTCACCTTGTATTCTCAAGACTCCTTGTTCAAATTCACATGGATGGTAGGAAAGCTGAGAAGAAATTCAGGAGATATGCATGCCTCTAAAAGTTATACTTTAAAAATCAACAGTATTGTCTGCTTTTAAAATTTGTTTTTTTACATTATAAAAAAATAATGCTGGGAAACTAAATCAAGAAATGTATTTTCTAATTTATGCTCATATAAAATACTTATCCACAGAAATATAAAGGAAGCTACTGGGTAGAAAATGTCCAAATAAATATATACATTCATAATATCCTTGACATGTTAATTTTTTTGAGATATTAAAGTACTAAACACTCATTTGTATTTTGGGCAGCAGCAAATTCATTGCAGATTTAGTCATCACAATCTTAAATACTGATTTTAGTTGGGGAAGAGGAAATGGAGGGGAAAAAGGACCAATATAACTGTCTTAAGGGAGGATAACTATGGTCACTCAGTCAATGGTAATTTACGGATTTTAGTGGTGTATATTAGACTTACTGAAATAAAAATTTTCTCCACCCAACTAAAGCTGGAAAAGAAATATGTTAAGATTTTATGGCCTCAAAATTGTTGTGAGTGCTTAACATTCCATGAAGAAATGAACAATAAAGATATTTCATTCAAGAATACAAATCCAGTATATTCCAGAAAAAGTCTTCTAATTCAGATTTACCATCTTGTTAGGCCTATTTTTATTGTTAAGGGTCCTTCTATGATTCCTTGAAGTGTTTTTATGAAGGCTTTATGGGCTGTTTTACTTCTGATTTAAACACCTCCAAGTGTAACTGCTAGACTTTCAGCTACTGGAAAAAAATTGTATACTAGATTATTTCTTTAATGTCTTATTTCTTTTAATGTCGTATAACTTTTTATTGAATAAATAATTGAATAAAATATGCACATTTTGAGAAGAAATTCATCTTTATAATTGGAAGTTGACTGCACAAAATGCTTTTATTTCTCATTAAAAACAAGAACAATAAAGTCATATATTCATTTACCTAAAGATTGATAATAAAGCAGAATAACATGCAAAATTATGCATTTTTCATATATTATTAAGAATTATCTTAAGAAAGGACTGCCTTGAAATTTTGGAGTGTTTTAATCCTTACTTAACAATTGATCTTGGAAATTTCTCAGTGAATATAATATCATTAGAATTCACCCACAGTTAAACCTCTCCCCGGATCCAAACAAGAATCTGGAATGAAAAGAAAAAAAGGATAGTATTAGCTAGATAGAGTGGCTTTGATTGTTTTTCCTTAGTCTTAATCTTAGTTACTTATTTCTTTATCTTTTTTTTATA
The DNA here is from genome assembly GCF_029834395.1 of Sorex fumeus. Classification (NCBI taxonomy): domain Eukaryota; kingdom Metazoa; phylum Chordata; class Mammalia; order Eulipotyphla; family Soricidae; genus Sorex; species Sorex fumeus. The sequence goes on along the minus strand of NW_026606060.1, from coordinate 2,258,379 downwards.
TCAAAGGTGTTATATATTTTAAGACAAGTCTTGCTTTTGTCCCTATATGGAATATTCTTATCAGAACATTAATCTGAGGTCTAAATTTTCCTACATATTGATGTGAAGTTGTACCTAAATGATCCAGAACATATCTCCCACTATCTTAATCAGTTTGAGTTAGTCTGTGATGCTTTCAGACACATATTTGCCTTTATATTGCAGACCACTTTTTCTGTCCTTTTTAAAGACATATACTCACATACTCAATTTCAGCTCACTATAAAGATCAAGAATTTTTTAAATGCATATCCTATTCTATGTACAAAATAGTGCTCACCATATACATTTTTGCTATTTAACTGTTTATAGTACATTTCATGGTAGTTTCAATGTATCCATCACCATATGAATCTTTTTCTGCTTTTATACAACATATTCATTATATTAAATGTATTTTTTCATTCTAGCTTTCACTCAGAATTATGTTTAAGTAGTTTAGTCATGGTATGGTGTTTTCCTTCGTTGCTATGTTGTACTGTATTACATAAACAAAACGCCATGTGGTCGATTCTGCTCAACTTTCCTTCTCTCTCTCTTACTTTGTTCCCCTATCTACCTCTCTCCTTCCCTTCTTCCCACCCTCTTTCTTCTATTTCTCTCTTTATCTCCTTCCTTCCTTCCTTCATCCCTCCCTCCCTCCCTCCTTCCCTTCTCCCTCCCTTTTTCCTCCCTCCCTCCTTCCTTCCTTCCTTCCTTCCTTCCTTCCTTCCTTCCTTCCTCTCCTTTCTTTCCTTATTTCTTTCTTCTTTCCTTTCATTTCCTCCTCCCTAAATCTTGTGTTTGTCAGTACTATTAATGTGAACTTTCTGTCCTGCTCCTTTTGGGGGGTGAACATAGGAGTGTCAGGTGAACACTTTCGAGTGAAATCCCTCTATCCTAAATTATATATGTTTTAAGCTTTAAACAAATGCTGCCAAATGTTTTTCAAAACTAGTTTTACTCATTTGTACTTCCTCCAGACATATATAAGGAACCTGATTCCCAAATCCTTTTTAAAGCTTCATATCAACTATTTATTTTGTTTATGGTTGTTTCAATAGTTACCACTCTTATGCTTGTGAGGTAGTTTTTCACTTGATATTAGACTAAATTTATTAAAAAGATTAATGAGTATACATATATTTGTGTGTATGTGTATATTTGCATAGTACTTAAAAGCTATGGGAATCTAATTGACCGTGCACTAATCATTTAAAAAATAAATATATTAGCAACATGTAACAGTGGGTTTTTTTTCCAGAAAGCAAATGTTTTCACCGAATGGGACTCCCTTTACTCTCCCTATTCTCTTTCAGTGTCAATTTGCAATTTGCTTGCCAATTTAGAAAACATAAAGCCTCTTCAGTCTCAAATTATGATGCTAAGCTCAAGGCAAAGGTAAATCCGGGGCACTCTGAAGGGGTGCCACTAAGGGTCCTTTAAGAGGACATAATTGGTAGAAGCCTGAGCAGCAGTACTGCCTAGGGCATCTGTCTGTCATGCACTTGTCCCAGGGTCAGGATGTGCTTCCCGTTATCCCTGAGCATGAGGACATGACTAAATCCTGAACACTGCTGGTGTGGCACCCATCCGGACAGACTAACATGTCTGTTTTTGAAATCATTTTCTTACCTTTATCATATAATTAGTGCTAAATATTCTTTAAATTCATACTATTTTCTTTCTTCTCGTTGTTGCTTACTGTTGAGACTTGTTTAATTGTCATCTAGGTTATTTCGGTGATCTTCCTGCCTTCCCACTGTTATCCGAATACTTTCTGATAACTGTACTTTCAGAGTATCTCTCTTTCTGCCTTTCCAGTTACTCCTTTTTGTAAAAAATGTACCCATATTCTGAATTTGAAACAGGGAAATTGCCTATATTACTATTTTATTGTATAGCTTTCCTTCTTGTATTTACTTGTTGATAGCTTCTATAAAAACTTCAGGTTTGGTTTAGTTGCACTAATCTCTGCCTTTGCCCTTGCACATCACCTATGGAAAATTTTCCACTCATCTCCAGACAAGCTCTTATTCATTCTTAAAGCCCCATCTCAAATTATAAATTCTTTATGAAGTTATTTCTCACTCCTTCATGACAGAAGTTAATCACTGACTTCTATTTACTGGGTAAAAACTAATATTTTCTCTACTGTATCACATCCATCTTTATATCCCAAATACCTGGCAAAGGATTTATTAATATTGGTTGAATTTAATTTAACTGATGAATTTTGATCTTTCCTGACATTACTCATGTTCTTTCTCTCACTCACTCTTGTGTGCTCTCTCTCTCTCTCTCTCTCTCTCTCGCCCCCTTCTCTCTCTTTCTCCCACTCTCTCCTCCCTCCCACAAACCTACAAATGCATTGGCTAAATATTAAACATTAAATTAAAAAATAGTACATAATACAATTGAATATTAAACTTCAATATTTAGAAAGTACAAAAGAAGACCCTGCACCAGGCTGTCTTTACTGGGGCAACTCAGATTGGGGCGTGTTGAGTTTCTCTCCCCACCCCAGCAGAACCCCAGCAGCAAAAAACCTCCAGAACCCAACGGCAGCCATGCTCAAGTCAGCTATCCGGAGTCTCAGATGAACCTCCGCTATGAGGGAACCTGCAGAAAAATCCAGGTATGTGAGACCCATGACTGAGATCCCCAAGCTCGTTTATAATGGGACTGGGCCTCCACCTCCCAGTTCCACAGTTTTCCAGTAGCTTGACAGTCACACCTACAAACTGCCCCCGGTGCCATATAATCTCATCAATGGCCAAGATCTAGAAATTATGAAATAAAGTTCCTGGAAAGAGTGACACAGAACATCCTGGGCTGCATGGCCTCTTATACGTTAGCCCAGTGATGCACCAAAAGTAGCACACATTTGTTTGGGTTTAACATACAAGTTTGTAGTCTCTTCTACAAGGGCTTCAGTGGCTCCAGGATGAAATACAACCATCTCCACACACTTTCCTTTTATGGTGGTACGAAGGTGCATGGTGGTGGGATTGAGTTTAAATATTGGTCACGGTCCTCCCGTTGTTCATCGATTTGCTTGAGCGGGCCCAGTAACGTCTCCATCATGAGACTTGTTGTTACTGTGTTTGGCATATCGAATACGTCGTCACGGGTAGCTTGCCAGGCTCTGCCATGTGGGCAAGATACTTTCGGTACCTTGCTGGCCTCTCTGAGATAGGCGGGAGGAATCAAACTCCGGTTGGCCATGTTGGCCGCTTGTAAGGCAAACGCCTTACCGCTGTGCTATCGCTCCAGCCTGAGTTTAAATATTATTATGAAAATTTTTGTAAAATTTTATAAAAATAAAATATAATTTTAGAAAAAGGAAAGAGAATATACAAAAGAAATCATAATCAGATGAAATGCATGCTGACTTCTAAAAATTAAAAAAGCATTGCTAATTGTTGACTCATGCACACAGCCCTGCTCTATTAATTCACAACTAAATCTCAAAGGAGAGGCAAGCTAACCAGCTATAGTTCATGGACACACCACCCCCCACTCAGACCCTGGCTTAAAATGCCACGGTGCTTTTGTGAAGGGGTGGGAAGAGTCCCTACCCTGCAGTAGCCCTGGAAAACATCCACAACCAACCTCGGCAGCCACGCCAAGGGCTCAACTCCACCACTTCACTAACACTCTCTGCAGAGACAATAAACCATAAAAAATTGTATGGACTCCTGATATCCAGGTGAGACCTCTGCGGTCTCTTTAAAAACTCACTGGCCCAGACCATAAATCCTAAAGTATCTGGACTGCACAGTTGCCTAGGGGACCACAGATCACTTACAAATTCAACAATAATGAAATTCAGGTAGGAGCAGTCCAAACTACATGGGAAAGTGGCAAAGAAGCCAATTCGACTCAACAGACAGAAACAATAACACCAAAGGTTCAATTTGCAGTAGTTTAGTAAATCCTTTTTGCTTCTTGGGTCACACCTGAAGATGCACAGGGGTTACTCCTGGCTTCGTTAATTCTTGGGCTGGAGCAAAAGCACAGCAGGTATGGAGTTTGCCTTGCACGCAGTCTACCTGGGTTTGATTCCTCTGTCCCTCTCAGAGAGCCCGGCAAGCTACCAAGAGTATCCTGCCCACACAGCAGAGCCTGGCAAGCTCCCAGTGGCGTATTCAATATGCCAAAAACAGTAACAACAAGTCTCACAATGGAGATGTTACTGGTGCCCGCTGGAGCAAGTCAATGAACAACAGGAGGTCAGTGCTACAGTGGTACAGTGTTTAGTAAATCCTGAAAAATGGACTTAATCACCTCCTGGTGATATATAAAAATTTCTATATAATTTAATTTACTGTTTTTTAATAATTCCTTTATCTATTTAGTTGCAACAAGCAATATAAAATAAATTACTGTGTTTCTACTTGATTGGTAAATGGGGATAGTGGTGAGGGAAAGTCACTTTGGTGGTTGGATTGGTGTTCTGAAATGGAAAGCCCGTAACAATGGTTTTATGAACAACTTGGTAAATGGACAGTTTTTAAATAAAGTATCTTTTAAAAAATGAAGAAGCACGGCTGGGATTTGATAATCTTAAAGCAAATCAATTAACGGTGTCAACAGATTTCAGTTTTCCATATACCATTATGTACTTATTGACATATAGACATATTTATATAGAGCAACACTGTCATTATTATACATGGAAAAATTAACTTCTTTTTCAGTGTAAGTTAAATATCCAGTTCCTAACAAAATTTTCTTAATTATCTAAAATAGTCTTCTGCCCCCGCGCCTGGGTGTTCCTTCCCGGGGCCCCTTGGAGGGAAGCGGGTTGAGCTTTCCTCCCCGCCCCGACCAGGGCTCTGGCAGTCGAAGACCTCCAGGACCAGCCACCACCATGCTGAGACCACTCTCCGCACACATGAAGGTACTGGCAGAGGGACAAAGCCACGCGGGTTCCGGGGCCTAGACCTCCAAGCCTACTCGGATTGGAGCCGAGCATCTTCCACCCAGATCCTCCAAATTCCAGTAGGCGGGGGTCACACCCACCACCTGGCCCCCTGGCGCCGTGTAATCCCATCAGCGGCCAAGACTCAGAGACTATAAAATCCAGCTCCCGGAACTGCGCGGCCGCATTCGCGGCTGCGCGACATCTTATCAGAACTTTTTTTATGACATCTTATTGTCTCATTCCTACTTTGGACAAACTTGCAGGGTATTGAATGTAGCCTGCCCACAGGGCAGAGTCTGGCAAACTCCCCGTGGCGTACCAAATATGCCCAATACCAGTAACAATGATGGGTCTCATTCTCCTAAAGAGCCTTGAATATAATCTCAGGGCTAGGATGAAAGAGACGTTACTGGGGCCTGCTCGAGGCAATCGACGAATAACAGGATGATGAAATGAAATGAATGAAATCTAAAATATGGCTCATTAAAAATTATTTATTTAAAAAAAACTTATTTGAGTGAATGGGCTGGAGCAATAGCACAGCAATAGGGTATTTACCTTGCACGCAGCCAGCCCGGTAAGCCGGGTTCGATTCCTCTGCCCTCTCAGAGAGCCTGGGAAGCTACTGAGAGTATCTCGCCTGCACGGCAAAGCCTGGCAAGCTCCCCATGATGTATTCAATATGCCAAACACAGTAACAACAAATCTCGAAGTGGAGAGGTTACTGGGCCCGCTCGAGCAAATCGATGAGCAACAGGAGGACAGTTTGTTTGTTTTGTTTTGGTGACTGAATTATTTGAATCAAGATTCAGATACCTTCCATTCAGTGTATTTATTCTTTATGGACTTTGTCTCTATTATTGTCTTTGTAGTTGAACCATTCATTCTTTATTTTCCACCATGTTATTAAATTAGCAATGGTAAAGAAATGAAAACTTTTGTTTCTCATTTGCTTTCAGTATCAGTTAACTAACTTCTATTTTTCACTTATAAGTAAAATAAGATATGAATCTTGATTAGATTTAGATTCAGTGTTTTTATTTGTTTATTGCACAAAAGTACTTTACAGGAAAGCTATGTCAGAATACATCACATTTCAGAAAGAAAAACTGCTTATTCCATTTTTGGTGATGTTAAAACTAATTGGTAGGTACAGGTCTGAGCAATCCAATTCAATCATTTGAAATATCTCATAAACTTTCATTAATTTTTGTCATTAGTTTATGACTATTGCCTGAATCCATTATTTGTTTCCTTAGGAGTTGCAAAACAAAAAACTTCTATTCTGTCATTGCTTTATTATTTCCAGCTAGAATTTTTCAGCAAAGAATTTTCACTTATCAGAGATATTTGGTTTTCTTAAAGTATAATCATCACAGGCAGAAAGGTTAATGGCTCATTTCCAGAATTCTCTCTTTTCTTAGTTCTTTCCAGTGATATACAATATTCTTTCTTTGGGGTGTGGGGTTGGAGGACACAACTGGTGGTTCTTAGAACATACTCCTGGCTCTGCACACAGGATCACTCCTGGTGGAGCTACGGGGACCATATACTGTGCCAAGGATTAAACCCAGAGGAGCGGTGTGCCAGGCCAGTGTTCTGTCAAGCTTACTATCTCCTTGGCCATTAGAGTTTCTCACTTTAAAATACATTTTTCTTGCATTAATCTATTATCGTTGAAAACTTCTTTGCTTTCTGGCATAGACACTTCCCCCCAGTCCTATATATTTTTATTTTCAGAACCATAATCAGCAATTTCTGAGAGAAGATCCGGGTGTGAGATAATTATTCACACAATAACTCTGGTGTTGAGTTCCAATTGATTTCAGAAATTTTCAGTGAACACATATTTTAAAAATATGTTTTTTTCTTTTGTTGTTTTGTTTTTTGGGCCACAAATCTGGCATATGCATTTTTACGGGGCAGTGAAGTTGGATATCAGCAGTGCTAGGACTTACTCCAGGCTATGCCCACAGGAATAACTCCTGGCAAACTAGGTGGTGAGGATTGGGGGGGTTTGTCAGGGGTCACATATGTATGGATTACTAAAGACTGAAACTTAGTTGGCTGAGTGCAAGGCAAGTGCCCCAACCACTGTATTATTGCTCTAACCATGGCATATGGCTTTAAGAATACAAAATAATCAGAGTTTAATGGTAATTCCAAATTCTCCTGTAAATTTAAATAAATTAATATTTTATATAATATTTTATACTAACAATTTTTATTCCTTTCAGCAATAATTTTAAGTTTGCATTTTTAAAGAATACCTGAATAACTGGTTTGCATTGTGAAATTTATCATGTAAATACTCCTCGTGGTAAAAATACAGAACTTATTTCTCTTGCATATATAATAAAATACTGTTTCTAAAGCCACTTAAAATAATTTTATCTGTTTATATTATAATTTAACATGCCAAGCTTTCAATCAATTGTGAGCAAAGAATAAAGGCATTTTTGGGAGATAAAATGGATCAGGATATTACTTTTCATATATTTAGCAATCTGTTGTTGATTTTCCCAATTTAAATAAATAAAAGAAAAGAAATAAGATATTTAGAACCATAAATTGTGCATTTACATTAAGAAGAAGTCAAAAAATACTTCCTCAAACAGCAGATATCTAGAATGCTAGAGGTATGTGTAACACTAAAAAATAATCACTAAGGCTTTAAGGGAGATGATAAATTGACACCTATAGTTCTTGTACAATTTCAGTAGATTCTGAGATACTTTTTTTATTTTTGCTTTTTTTTTGTTTTGTGGGGAGCCGTGCCCAGCTATGCTCAGGGCTTACTCCTGGCACAGCACTCAGGGATCACTCCTGTCATAGGAGTGGGCGGACCATATGGGGTGCCAAGGATCAAATCGTGGTTGACTACATGCAAGGCAAGAGACTACCTGCTGCACTACTGCTCCAGTGGCTGGAATGGCTTAAAGATATATGGGGAAAAATCACTGTGGAAAAGAAATCTAAGTGAGCAATTTACAAAAACCAAACTAAACTGAAAGCCTTGTGAAGAAGGAATCATAATCATCAAACTCACTGAATCTGAGTGAACCTTTTAGACTGATGTAAATGTGATATTATTTAGTGACTTAATTTTTAGCATCAATGTATGAAGATTTATGCATGGTTAGGATGAAAAGTCTGACTCATAATGGTACAGACAATAGAAATTAAAAGGTAAAATTGAAGGATCTTAGCAAAGAGAAAATAGGATCCATAGATAGTCTGATTCTTAGAGCAAAATCAAAGATGTGTTCTATGAAATAAAGGTTTTAGTATGCTATTCAAAAGCACAAAGGAATCATAAAAAAGCAAATGAAGACAAAACTATTACATTGGCAGCCATCAAAGACCAGGATCGAATCGGGCTCAGATAGCTACTGTTTCATGTTCCTGGTAATCTATCCCGTAGTAGTGGATTTATTTAATGTTAGGGTTGTACCTGTGATTAAAATATATGTTACTGATAGTTTCAATAAAAGTAATAAATCACATAGTTACCACTTTAAGTAATGTGGCTCGTAGTATGAAACGGGATGATTTCCAAGGATGGCAAAAGAAAATTTAAACGGTTTAGAGTAAATATATGGAAAAAGGGTGGTATGAAGCCAGAAGATAAAAATGCCACCAATGAATAAACTGGTATTCCCAAATAGATACAGATGACAGAAATGAAGCTTTATTAAACACTAGATATACCCACATTTCTGTGGCTATTTTCTGATCAAGCACTTTCTTGCCAGAAGTAAAGTAAGTAAAGTAAATGCCCTCCCGTTGATCATCGATTTACTCGAGCAGGCCCAGTAACGTCTCCATTGGAGACTTTGTTGTTACTGTGTTTGGCATATCAAATATGTCACGGGGAGCTTTCCAGGCCCTGTCGTGCGGGCGAGTTACTCTCGGTAGCTTGCCGGCTCTCCGAGAGGGGCGGAGGAATCGAACTCAGGGGTCGGCCATGTTGGCTGCGTGCAAGGCAAACGCCCTAGAAAACTATATCCTGTGAGTCTTTCCTTCAGATATGAAGGGGAGGTCTTCACAATTAGAGAGTTGCTGAGTTTACCAACACTGGACTTCCCTGGCAGGAAATGTTGAAAGAACTTGTCCTATATGATTAATTAAAAAGAAAGAAAAAATATATCAGTGAAGTAGATGCATTCAGAAAACTAAAATAGTAATAGCAAGCTTTTACATATCTGTAATCACACTAACGTAACTGGTCTGAATTCATCAATAAAAAGGCACAGAGTAGCCAGATGAATTTAAAAAATAATAATAATACTTTGGGGCCAGAGAAATATTGCAGTGGGTAAAACGCTTTGGCTAACCTTAATTTGTTGCTGACACTGCATGTGGTCCCCCCAAAGCACTACCAAGGAGAAATCCCTGAGCATGGAGCCAATAGTAAGCGCTCAGCAAAGAGTGTGGCCCAGCCTTCTCCCCACCCCAGAGTAACCCCCTTGAAATACATTTAACACACTTACATCTGCACTGAAATTTGTGTGAATTTATCCCAAGCAAAGTGTGAGCCACATGTCCTGTTAAGGGCCAGGCATCAACTTGTTAAAGACAAATAGAATTAAAATGAAAGAAATCGCCACTTCTGTTTAATAGAAAATTTTATAGTTGGAACTAACATTTTTTTCTTCCTATGTATCTTGTAAAGTTTTATTCATTTTATTTACTGAGATTAAAGTACTGCCAATATTCTAACACCACACCCTCTTGTAGCAGCTAAAGCAAATTCTTCTAGTCAAAAATGTTAGCAAGAAGAAAGATGGTCACAAGTTGCCCCTGACGAGCGGCTCTTTGGCATGGCCATGGCTCCAGAGGCACATGGGCTTATTCCAGAGCCCAGCAGCTTTTGGCAGAAATGTGAACAGACTATGCGTTAAAATATAGTGCCATGTTCCCCCCCCCCCCCACCCCCCTGGGAGGGAAAGGACATCAGTCTCTTCCGCCCTTTTCCCCCTGGCACTGTGGTGGCCGCAGACTTGGTGCTTATTGAAAAGCCAGGTATGAGCCAGCAGTGATGGGGCAACTGTAGCCTCCTGGGAAGGGGGGCAAAACGGGCTCATCCTTCACGCCCGACAGTGACCACTAGTTGCCCCTCACGAGTGGCTCTTTGGCACGGCCATGGCACCAGATACACAGAAACCAATCTCGTAATTATCCAGCTCTTGGCAGAAATCCCTCCATACTTAATTAGTAAAATATTAGAAATTGAAAATCATGCGGCAGCAATAGCGGCCACGTGACATCATGTGGTTTTCATAACCAGCGATAGAAAACAAATTATTTCACAACACCTTTTCAGCAGTTCTAATTGTTGGGGGCAAATTCCAAACAATAACGGTGCATCTTTTGTTCAAATAATGATTGTAATCAAAGTAGAGAGAGAGTAAAGTAGAAATCATCTGCCTCACAGACATCAGGAGGGGTGGGAGGGGAGTGTATTGAGGTTCTTAGTAGTGAAAAATAATTACTTGTGAAGGGAAGGGTGTTTGATCATTGTATGACCAAGACTTAAACTTGAAAGCTTTGTAACTTTTCTCATGGTGAACCAATGAATAAATTTAAAAAAAAGAAGAAGAAAGATGGACCTTTGTCTTATGTTGATAAATAGATTGGTAATTATATAAAACTATTACTATTAGTGTACATGCTGATAATCACGATCACGATCGTGATCATCTTGTTCTTTGTCGATTTTCTCGAGCAAGCACCAGTAACCTCTCCTCTTCCTAGCCCTGAGATTTTAAAAGAGCCATTTCAATGCTCTTTCAGAATTAGGAGAATGAGACACATCATTGTTACTGGTATTTGGCATATTGAACACAACACAGGAAGTTTGCCAGACTCTGCCTGCCGTGTGGGCAGGATATTTTTGGTAGCCTGCCAGGTTCTCCAAAGGAAAATAAGATAATAAGATAATAAGATAAGATAAAAAGGTAAAGGTAAAGGTCCTCCCGTTGATCGTCGATTTGTTCGAGCGGTCCCAGTAACGTCTCCATTGGAGACTTTGTTGTTACTGTGTCTGGCATATCGAATACTCTCGGTAGCTTGCCGGGCTCTCCGAGAGGGGCGGAGGAATCGAACTCGGGTCGGCCATGTTGGCCGCTTGTAAGGCGAATGCCCTACCGCTGTGCTATCACTCCAGCCCATGGCCGACCCGAGTTCGATTCCTCCGCCCCTCTCGGAGAGCCCGGCAAGCTACCGAGAGTATTCGATATGCCAGACACAGTAACAACAAAGTCTCCAATGGAGACGTTACTGGGCCCGCTCGAGCAAATCGACGATCAACGGGAGGGCCTTTACCAGATAAGATAAGATAAGATAATAAGATGTTGTGCCACCCCAAATGCGGCCGCGCTTCTGGGAGCTGGGTTTTATAGTCTCTGTGTCTTGGCCGTTGATGGGACCAACCTGGCGCTGGCGGCAGCTGGTGGGTGTGACGCCTACCTACTGGAAGATGAGGGTCTAGGTGGAGAAGGACCAGTTCCAATCCGAGTAGGTTTGGAGACCTCAGCCCCGGAACCCACATGCCTTGGTTCCTATGCCAGTTCTTTCATGCATGAGGTTCGTCCAGACATGTGGAGAGTGGTCCCAGCATGACCGTGGCTGGCTCCGGAGGTCCTCAGCTGCTGGGGCTCTGCTCGGGGTGGGGGGAGGGGAGAGAAACTCAACCCTCCCCACTCCAAGGGGCCCTGGTGAGGACAGCCAGGCGCAGGGGCAGGATACTCATGTTTATAATAGTAGCAAAATATATAAGGCAAATATTAGTAGATCTAACAGCAAAACAACTTTCACTTGATCACTTGACTTCCTGTTAATCATGATTTGCTCGAGTGGGCACCAGTAATGTCTCCATTTGTCCCTGTCACATGCTAGTGTAGCCCAATGGCGTCTGTTTGTTCTAGGAACACAAAGAGCCTCAAACCGATCATTCAGGATCTTGATGAAGTCTGATCATCTGGTAGGTGAGTGGCCACATGATCTTTCGATGTCCTGTGGAATCCAGTCAGTACCAGCTCTAGTCCAGCAGTCGTCTCCAAATCTCATTACATGTCCAGCCCATCTGATTTTTGACTTCTTGGCAAATGAGACAGCATCCCTGATTATTGATTGTCGACAGAGTTCAGAAATCCAGATTCTTTCTCTCATTTGAGTGAAACGTAATACTTCAAGCATAGCTCTTTCGATTCCTCTTTGGGAGACCTGAATAGCATTCTCATCCTGTTTGCGTAGGGCCCAGGTCTCTGAGGCGTATGTTAATGCAGGAAAAACAGTGGAATCAAAGAGATGTGCCTGGAGCCAGAGGTTCTTCGTCCTCTTAGCTATTTCTTCGATGCTCTTGAAGGCATTCCAAGCTGTTCTCTTCCTCCTGCGCAACTCAGGTGCCAGGTCATTCATCATGTTGACTTTTCGACTTAGGTACACATAACTGTTGCATTCGGAGATGGTTCTGTTGAGAGCGAATGGAGGTCAGAAATGAGGCTGTTTCTCATAAACATTGTCTGCGTGAGATTCAGCTGTAGTCTGAACTTTCCACACTCACGGTCAAAGTTGGCCAGCATTTGTGCTGCTTGGCTAATGTTTGGTGTTATTAGAACGACGTCATGGGTAGCTCATCAGGCTTTGCCGTGTGGGTGGGATATTCTCAGTAGCTTGCCAGTCTCTCTGAGAGGGGTGGAGGAATCGAACCTGGGTCGGCCACATGAAAGGTAAATGCCCTACCCGCTATGCTATCACTCTGGCCCTCAACACCTTCATAATTATATAAAAAAGCAATTGGAGAGGGAAAGAAAACCCCACAAATCTGGGGAAATAACATGCTACCAAGCATCATTTGAGTCAATGAAGAAATTAAAAAAAACACCAAACCAGGAAAACAAAGATAAAAGTGACTAAGTCAAAACTAACTGGAGGAAGCAAGTATGATACTGAGAGAAGATTTAGCTGTATGATACTACTGCAGCAAACAAGAAGATTTACAACTTAAAATTTTTGACCCACTACTAGAATAAACTAGAAAAGAAGCAAAGGTAAAATCAAAGGTCAACAGATCAAAATAGTAGTCAATAATAAAAATTAGGGAAGAAATGAATGATCAGGAATCAAAAAAGTGAATCTGAAACATCAGTGGAACTAAGAAGTGGTTCTCTGAAAAAATTAAAATTAAAGTTAGCCAGACTCCCAAACAGGAAAAAGAAAATACATGTAAATTCAGAACTCAAAGAGAGAAAGGTTCAAGTAACAGATACTTCAAGTATCAGAAATGTATTATGAAAAATGATATAGCAATATGTTTCACACTTAGATGTGGATAAATCTTAGAAAGATACAACATTCCAATCCTAATTTAAGTATAAGAACTTCAGGTTCAATCCCCAGCATCCCATATGGTTCCCCAGTCACTGCCAGGAGGAATTCCTGAGTGGAGAGCCAGGACTAGTCCCTGAGCATCTCTAGGAGTGACTCCCCACACAAAAAAGAAAAACAAAACACAAATATATAAAGACAAGAACTTGAATAGAACTGCCGTGCATAAAAACGGTGACATCAATAAGACTAATGAGAGAACAGGAGGGCGGTTACTTGACTTCTGCGCGTCTGACACAGGTTTGAATCCCCAGCACCATATTTGGTCCCAACTGTTCACAAAGCAAGGAATTGAGCTCTCCTGGGCATGGTGCTCTCAAAACCCAAAACAATAACTAAATAAAATTTCAACTAGAAGCCTGCATTTTTTTTCTACAGTGAATAAAATATTATAGGTGCTGAAATATTTAAAATATATTAAAGGCAAGAAATATTAATATTAATTAATATTTATATAAAATAAGAGACATGCTCGAGCTCGAGTGGGCCCAGTAACGTCTCCATTGGAGACTTTGTTGTTACTGTGTCTGGCATATCTAATACTCTTGGTAGCTTGCCGGGCTCTCCGAGAGGGGCGGATGAATCGAACTCGGGTCGGCCATGTTGGCTGCGTGCAAGGCAGACGTCCTACCCGCTGTGCTATTATTGTGCTTTACTTGCTACCACAGTAAAGGATGAGGCTCAGTTGTTGTAAAAAGTTCAAGATGGAATCAATATGAAGATGGGGAGTCTGAGCAGATACTATACCCCCATTTCCACTCAACCCCAACTCAGAGATTGGTTACATTGGCTACGGTTAGATTTCCCAGGTGTTATTAATTTATAATAACTCCCCAGCAAATGCCAATATGTAGCCAGAGATAAGGACTGATAGCACTGATAGCAACTAATATGACTTTTATTTTTAAAAATTGAATATTACTAGCAAACCTAATTCCCACTTAAAGACTTCAATAAGTTCTTAGAAAGTGTGATTTCATTTTATTTATTTATTTATTTATTTATATTATGAAACACAATGAGGTACACTTGTGGACATTACAAGTTTTTGTGCTTGGGTTTCAGTTATACAATGATCAAGTACACATCCCTCCACCAGTGCCTATTCTCCACCACCAATGATCCCAGTATCCAACATTTGTTCCAGTATCATGCTGTTTTAATTATTACCACTTTTTAGTAGAGTTTGAGGTTGGGGAGGGTAATGCTTCCAAAGAATTGCTTTAGCTATTCCTGGGCATTTGTTGTTGCATATTAATTTCAGGAGAGCTTGATCTACTTCTTTGAAGAATTTCATCAGTATCTTTATAGGGATCACATTAAATCTGCATAATGCTTTGGGGAGTATTGCCATTTTGAAAATGTTAATTCTTCCTATCCATGAGCAGGTAATATCTTTCCATTTCCCCCATTTCCCCGTGTCCTCTTTTATTTCATGGAGTAGCATTTTGTAGTTTTCATTGTAGAGGTCCTTTACCTCTTTTGTTAGGCTGATTCTGAGGTATTTGACTTTCTGGGGCACGACTGTGAACCAGATTGTTTTTTTCTTGTCATTTTCTTCTGTCTCATTATTTGCATATAGGAAGGCCATGGATTTTGGGGCATTAATTTTATAGCCTGCAACTTTACTGTACAAGAGCCACGGGAAAAAGGGACGCACGTGGTGCACAGGAAAGGGACATGCTCCCGGCTCCCCTACAAACCTGGAAGGGCAGGGAAATTGTGATTTTAAATGAGCTAACATAAATTAAGTTTCTATATCTTATTTAACGTCAAAACACCATCAAACTTAAGGCAAAAACATTTTAAATATCAAACAAAATTGTGTATGTATACACATTTTTGTATATTTATGTATATATGTTTATATAAATTTATTAGTTTTTTTTCATTCATTTCTTTCCCAACCCACTTACTCAAGTTGAGTGTTACAGGTATCCAGAGTTTAACCCAGCACCTTAGTGCAAGAAGAAATCCATGCTGGACAGAACATCCATGTATTGCAGGGTTCCCTCTAATATTTATTCAGACAGGGACAAGTTAGACAAGCTAATAAGTCTTGCATTCACTACTTTGGAATGTCGAAGGAAACAAAAGTCTCCAGAAGAAATTCTCATAGATCTAGGAGAATATGTAAAGTGTGAAACTCTATTTAAATAGTCACCCTGACTGGGGATAATTTTTATTCCTCATCAGTAGTTTAACTTAAAGCGTTGCATGAAATAATGCCATTCAAGGACCTTACATAAAATCTTACATAGTATCTTACTGTTTTACTGACAAGCATTATCATAGTCCTTGATGTTATTCAAGGATCTTATATAGTATCTTACACTCTACATTACACAGAGACTTTTTAAAAATGTACTCACGAATAAGTTTCAAATCTGTGCAAGTACAAAGACCACAGAGTCCTCAAAAAAAATCTGCAGTGAAAAGACACATTTAACAAAACAATAGCACTGTAGCACCATTGTTCATCCATTTGCTCGAGTGGGCACCAGAAATGTCTCCATTGTGAGACTTGTTGTTACTGTTTTTGACATATCGAATATACCACAGGGAGCTTGCCAGGCTCTGCCATGCAAGCGAGATACTCTCGGTGGCAAGCTGGGCTCTCCGATAGGGGCAGAGGAATCGAAGCCGGGTCGATTGTGTGCAAGGCAGACCCGCTGTGCTATCACTCCAGTGCAACCAAAGAATATGGAAACTAAATAGAAAAGATACTTGTACCCTTATGTTCAGCATACCAGTATTTATGAAAGACAAAACATGGAAACAATCAAGGTATCCACTGAATTGTTATTGTCAAATATAGTGTATGATATATATTGTATATGTGTGCAGATATGCATATCATATATATGCAGAATGCAATACTACTTAGGTATAACGAAGATAAAATCTTGTCACTTGCAACAATATGAGGGGACTTGAAGTGATTGTGTTAAGTGTAATAAGTAAAAATATATTTTGCTCACATGTATAAAATGGAGGAATGAAGATCAACCCCTTAACCTTATTTTTCTTCCTTCTGCCTTCCCTTATATCATGCAGAGTAAATCAAACAAAATAGCAATAATTGTCCTCATAGGCTATAAATGAAACAGTGGGCAAGAGACTCAGCTTATATGCAGTTTCCCTGAGTTCAAACCCAAGAACTACATATCCTTCACCAAACACTGCCAGGAGTGATCTCTGAGCACACAGCAGGCACAAAGCCCTGCACACTACTGTGTGTGGCCCTAAAAAACAACAATAACACTTAGATTCTGCAATCCAAATATTGATTATTTGAAGGGTAGGAAGTAGAACACTGTAGGAAGGGTCGACTGATTTCTTGTGGAGGGTTATTATAATCTTGGTGTTAAGTTTGGTGTGGTGTCACATATTTGAAAAGGTGGGAAGCTATATTATTAAAACTTTTTTTAAGAGTTAGAAAAGAATGAATTATTTAAAAATAATTTGAAAATAGGTAACCACAAGAGAGATTGTCATTTGTCTATGTAGAAATGTTAACTGTATCTCATACTTTACAACAAAATGCCTAGTGATTTAAATATTATGTTAAAAATGAAATTATGGGGGGTATGGTGCCACCAGCAGGTCAATCTGTATTTGTGAGGTGAGTGCATCAGCCGCCTGATGGCACCTTCAGAATTCCAGATACCCCAAAATTTCTGCTGTGCCTTTGGCCAGACCCCAAAAAATTGGGGCAAAGTTTTCCAAGAATGTAAATGGCCAGAAGTTAGGTATGTGGGAGACACACCCACAAACCACCTCTGGCTCAGCTATATAATTGGAGGCATGGCCTCTCTGATTCCTGATTGAACTGCTTAAAGGCCATAATCCCAGAGACTGAGAAACAAATCTTGAAACCCAAGGGCTTTTGGCAGAAATGCGTCCGGTCCCTACAATAGGTTACAGGCGCTGGGCGACCCCAGGTGGGAATAGGTTTTGTGCTTTGGCCTGTTCCCCCTGGTGGCCCAGTGGCTGCCATCCTCAAGAGGCCACTGGACAGTCAGCAGTGACGAGACACGCGGGGCTTCATGGGATGGGGGTGGAGCCGGCCCTTTCCTCCCCATCCCAACGAGACCCCAAGTCGCTGCCCATGAATGGTCTCTCTGGCTCCTGATAAAGCTGCTTAACGGCCATGATCCCAGAGACTCAGAAACAAATCTTGAAACCCAGAGGCTTTTGACAGAAATTTGTCTGGAACCCGCAGTAGGTTACTGTTGCCAGGTCACCCCAGGGGGGAAAAGGTGCTGTCCCTCCGCCTGCTCCACTTTGGCAGCTTGGTGGCTGCCATCCTCCAGAGGTCATTGAACAGTCAGGTTTGGTCTCACAGTGATGAGACACGTGGGGCCTCATGGGATGGAAGTGGAGCCGGCCCTTTCCTCCCCATCCCAATGAGACCCCGAGTCACCTCCAACGAATGGCCTCTCTGGCTCCTGATCAAGTTATTTAATGGTCATGATCCCAGAGACTTAGAAACAAATTGCGGAACCCAGCAGCTTTTGACAGAAATGCGTCCAGTCCTTGAATTTGGTTACTGGTGCTGGGCCACCCCAGGTGGGAATAGGTTTTGTGCCTTGGCCTGTTCCCCCTGGTGGCCCAGTGGCCGCCATCCTCAAGAGGCCACTGGGCAGTCAGGTTTGGGCCTGCAGTGACAAGATACACGGGACATCACGGGATGGGGTGGAGCCGGCCTTTCCTCCCCATCCCAACAAGACCTAGAGGCATCGCCCATGAACGGCCTCTCTGGCTCCTGATTAAGCTGCTTAACAGCCATGATCCCAGAGACTCAGAAACAAATCTTGATACCCAGTGGCTTTTGGCACAAATGTGCCCACACCCCGCAGTAGATTACTGTCACTGGATCACCGCAGTGGGGAAAGGGTGCTGTCCCTCCGCCTGTTCCTGTTAGATGGCTCTATGGCCATCATCCTCCAGAGGCCATTGGACAGTCAAGATTGGGTCCTCAGTGATGAGACAAATGGGGCCTCATGGGATGTGGGTGGAGTCAGCCCCTTCCTCCCCGTCCGAACGAGACCCCAAGTTGCTGCCCACAAACGCCTTTCTGACTCCTGACCAAGCTGCTTAACGGCCATGTGTCAAGAGACTCAGGAACAAATCTCAGAACTCAGCAGGTTTTGGTAGAAATCTCTCCGTATTTAATTGTTAAAATTTCATAATTTCAAAATCGCGTGGCCACTACAGCAGCCATGTGACATCATGTGTTATTCATAACCAGCCATAGAAAACAATTTGTCTACTGTTACCTTTTCAGCAGATCTGAGTGTTGGGTAAAATCCCAAATAATAATGGTGGGTCTGTTGTCAAAATATAGAATGTAGTCAAAGTAGAGAGAGAGAGTAATGTGGAAATCATCTGCCCCACAGGTGGGGGGAGGGTGTGGGATAAAAGGGTATACTGGGGGTTTTGGTGGTGGAGAATGGGCACTGGTGAAGGTACAGGTATTTCATTTTATGACCAAGACTTAAACACGAAAGCTTTGTAAGTGTTTTCATGGTGATTCAATAAATAAAATTATAAAAAATTTTTTAAAAAGTAAGGTTGAGTTCATACCCAATTCAATCAGCTGATCAGTGGCTGAATGAATAGCAGTACTCCTACATAAAAAAATGAAATTATGGGATACATAATTATGGGAAATATAGGCTAATGCTATAATTTTATATTAATAGAAAAAAATAAAATTAAAATTGTTTATTCTATATTCTGTAATAAAATATGATAAAATTATATAATAAATATAATTAAAAATATATATTAACAACAGTTGATTCATAGTATGTCCAAACACAGTTATTTAATACACATCTTGGAAAAATAACAGTAAAATTTTTATTATTATGAGTTTATGTAATATATTCGTTTACTCAAAGAAAATTAATATAAATTAATTTTTTGGTGAATTATTTTATTACTGAATGAGAGCAAGTAAGAAATTAAGAATTAAAGCAGCTGGTTTAGATACACTCGTTCTGTTTAATATAAGGGTCTAGGAAGAAGGGAGAAAAATTAGGTTAAGGGGTTAATCTTGTCAACTAGAACTCTGGGAAAACAGACTAATAGTACTTGCTACGAGGAAGAGTTGGCTTTAGATTTGCTTAGGAGACAATTGCTTGCTAGACTGGCTATCTAAATACAAAGTGTTTGGCTGTGAAGCATAGTTCACTGGAAAAGGTACATAGGGTCCAATCACTAGGTCTAAATTAGAGATTTTTTCCAAAGTAAGTGCTACAAAATGACATAATCTGTGAATTTCATTTATGATCTCTTGTATGATCTATTATTATTTCAGATCAGAAAGTAAATAATTGATGTGAGAAATGTTTCCTAATATCCCAGGCCCTTAACGACTTTTAGCATTGTGGAATTTTTGTACTACTGAAGTTGTGGGAAGCATGATTCTGAGTGAGGTCTTCTATCTATGAAAGTTAAATTTAGCATTTAGATCAGTACCAAAAACTTAGTACCAAAAAATGAGGAGAACATAAATGAAGTACTATCATCTCCAAGATGAGGTAATAGAATAGAAAAATATTAGGAAAAGTAGAAAAAAACACTTGATTAAGAAAAAATGAAAATAACTCTATAAGAAAATAAATTTTGTTTCCACTAAATATGCAAGAGCTATATAATGAAAGGTAAAAGAGAGAAATCAGTGAATGGTTAGTGGTGTATTAACTGAGAGTTCTTTGGAGTTCTTTCCCTGAGAAACTCCCTTCTTTCTTACCCCTAATTGCAGTTGTCTCTTGATCACTTGATCAATTGATAACTTGACATCCCTTTACTCATCTATTTGCTCTAGTGGGCGCCAGTAACGTCTCCATTCATCCCTGTCTTGTGTTAGTGCAGCCCAATGGCATCTTCTCATTCTAGGAACACGAAGAGCCTCAAACTGATCATTCAGGGTCAAAAACATTGTCTTCATGATATTCAGCTGTAGTCCGACCTTTCCACACTCATGGTCAAAGTTGGCCAGCATTTGTGCCACTGGCTAATGTTTGATGTTATTAGAATGATGTCATCAGTGAAGCAGAGGTGGTGTAGTTGCCAGCCGTCTATCTTCACTTCCATTCCTTCCCATTCCAGTCATCACATGACATTCTTGAGGGTGGCACTGAAGAGTTTTGGTGAAATGATATGACCCTGCTGAACCCTCTCTTGACATAGATGATCACTTCCTTGCAGAATGGTGAGATCCTGGTAGTGAATCCGTAATACAGCTCACAGAGGATCCTGATGTATTGAGTTTGAATGCCCTGCTTATCTAGGGCTTTGATGACCATTTCAGTCTCAACAGAATCAAAGGCCTTCTTTAAATCAATGAATGTTAGACAGAGCGGCATCTTGAACTCCCAAGAAACCTCATAGAGCTTGGTTACTGTGTGGATATGGTCAATTATGCTGAATCCTTTTCAGAAACTGGCTTGCTTGCATGGTTGTCCTTCATCTAGTTTTCTGCCAATCCTATTCAGGATGACTCAAGTGAAGAGTTTGTAGACGACAAACAGGCAGATTGGGCGATAGTGGCCAATGCCGTGGATGTCTCCCTTCTTGTACAGTTGTACAGCCCTTCTGGTTTTCCATTAGGATGAAAACTTGCATTCAGACAGGTAGTGTGTGAAGAGCCAATCCAGTGTACTGATGAGCACTGATGGCAGGATCTTCAGGCATTTGGGTCTGACCTTGTATGGGCTGGATGCTGTTAACTTCTTTACCAATTAAATGGCCAGTAAATACAATGGGTCTCATTCCCCTGGTCCTGAAAGAGCCACCAACATGGCAGCATTAAGAAGGATGAGGAAGGAGAAGCTGATAAAATCTCAAGGCTGAACTAGGCTGCCATAATGAAGGAGGACAAAAATGAGTGTCTGGCATCAGATGCATCCATTGAGGACCTGATGGTACAAGTGCAAAAGATCAAGTACGACATCATTCATTTGACCGAGACAAGAAGGCATCAACCACATCACTCCATTTTCGACACTGAAGAAGAACTGTTCCTCAGAACATGCAACAAAAGAGGTGTCGGAGGTGTCAATTTCTTTGACAACACGAACTTGGCAATGAACATTGATTCATTTGAATGCCTAACAACCTGAAACGGATGATTACACTTGAATAGATGTGTCTCACTGCTGGTAGTTACTATCTTCATTGTCTACCCAGCAACATCCAATTATGATGAAGGAGAAATTTAAAAAGTTCTACATAGAGCTGGAGAAGTTCTATAAAGAAGACCAAACCTTCTACAAGATCATTGTCACTGTTTTTAATGCCAATATAGGACTGAGAAGATCAGCCGATGAACTCCACATCGGGACTCATGGCCTAGAATAAAATGAACAGGGTGAGAGACTGAGTTCATCATGTTCACCAAGACCATCCATGGTAACTCACAGTTCCAGAAGGCTGAATCTAAATGCTGGACATGGGAGTCTTCAGTCTTCGCTATTGCACAACAAAATTGACCACATCATATTCAATCAATTGTTTTGCCTGATCAATGTTGCTGTTGTCCCAAAATTCCAAACGGGATAAGACCAATGTCTCCTTCGTGCAAAATTCTACTTCACGGAGCGGGAAGAAAGGGCTGCAAAGTTCAAGAGGAGAACTCCCAGAAAGACCACCAACTGGGAGCTCTTTGGCACTATGCGGCAATATAGGAAGATGCCATCATTGACAACATTACGAGGAATATGTTGGACTGGTTCAGAACCTCCATGATTGTGCGAGGAATGCCGAGAGAGAGATAGCCACAAAAAGATGCCTGTCTTCGAAAACTCTTGAGCTCATTTGGTAATGTGGCTTGACACAAGCCTCAGGCAACTGCAAGCGAATGTCTGAGCTTGCAAAGCAGTGTAGAGAAGCGATAAAGGAAGACTTCAAAGAGAGAAGGGCAGCAGTGCTGGCAGATGCGGCAGAAACTGGAAAAAGCATTTGCAATGCCTGCCTGTTCTTTGCCAACTACAAAACCAAGATGACTGCCCTCCTATGTCCTGATGGATCTATCATATCTTCCAGGAGGGCAATGGAGAAGTTTATTCATGACTTCTACTCAGATCTCTTCAATAGCCCTGTGCACCTGCCCACATACCAAATTCCACAGAATGGATATGTCGTTCCCAATAGTCTCCCTTCGAAATCTGACAAGCCATTTTGTCAGTAAAGAAGCAGTTGTCTCAGTTTGCCCAAATGCTTATCTCCACATCTCCCTCAGCTAATCTCTCATGTTCTTCTAGAATTCCTCATCTTCATGCTGGGGTCTGGAATGCTTCCCTATATTGTAATTGGGTTTTTCTGGAACTTGCCTTATCAGCTTCCTTTTCCTCTCAGCACCTAATACTGCTCTCAAGTGTATGAAAAAAGATGCTGGATTTTGGTTTAGTTTTATAGTTCTTACTACAATGAAGGTAGGTCTGGTACAATTTCTTACTTTTGATATGGTAAAACAATGCACTTTAAAGCAAGAAAAGAATACAGAATAGAGAATGAAAATATGTTTTAGAAAAACAGACAAAAATCTTTGTATGCAATAATGAGATAAAAAAGATACCAAAAATTGAACAAAAAGACAAGAAGTAATGAGATAAAGAAATAAGTATCCCAATGCAAGTAACAGAATAATAAATGTCTTCAAAAACATAATGATACAGTATTGATTTAAAATCCAACACGTGTAAATTAACACAAAATTTTATAAAAATTAAAATGAGAAGAATCACCATGTTGTGATTAAGTTTTAAAAGGAGAATAAATATCTCTATGATATATGTAAATATTAAAATTTATTAGAAATATTTTCAGCTCTATAATTAAGCATTTAAATGTAGATTCAATAAATTAAATTCAACCAAAATACAAATTGCCACAATTAACTTCAAAAGGGGAAGAAAAACAAACATGATAATAGCTTGAGATATTATAAATATTCTACAACACAAACCAGAAAATGATTTTGCTTTTATCCCTCACCTTTTTTTTTCATTTTATTGAGACCCTGGACTTAACAAAACTGTACTCCTCATGCATACATTATTCCAACACCACTCCATTCACCAGAAAATCTGCCTCCCTCCAGCAATATCCCAAGACTACTCCTGGTCAGCCTTCTTCCATTAAAATTCAGTTCCATGGACGGAAGATCCAGTTCAGATGATTTTGGCCATTTTGGTTCTATAAATAAGTTTCATTATATCCCACATATGAGAGATTTTTAAAAAATGTATTGTGCTGAATATATACAGCTAAAATGCCACAAAATCAATGGTATGTTGCTCATTTTTCCAAAAACTGTGTATATCTTTTCAGATACATGTAAATTTAAAAATTAATATTATGAATAATTCTCTGTAATTACACTTTAAAATGAACATGCAATAGATAAATCCAACAAATATGCAATTTAGTAAGAGGAGAATAGAAGTAAGGACATTTTAAGAAAAAATGTGAATATGCCTACAAAAGTATAAAATGTGTTTTATTCATGTTAGAATATATTATATGGAAAGAAAATATTTAAACATCTAATTAATAAGTAAGACATTTTAATAAAATGCATATAGGCGTACAAAATTTTCAGCAGAACAGATGTAGAACATTCAATATAAATGAAGCATTAAACATCCTTAGCATTGTTTCCAAAGGCATTCTCTGAATTTCCAGAGCTTGTTGGTACTGGTATTATTTCCCTCACTGAGCTTGGTGGGCTTCTCTGTTGCCTAGTCTGTTTGCTATGATCCCACTCTACTAAGGGTGAACCTTGTCGTTAGCCCCAGAGGGAGTCTGAGGGAAGAGCTTGTGCAGCTCGCTGCCTTGAGAGGAAGCACGTGTGAGCAATGTGCTGTATGACGGGCAGAGCTTTGCAGTGGAGAGGTGGACGTGGACAGGCTGCCAGGTAGCCAGATAGAAGAGATGAGAATCGGCTTCCAGCTCCCCCAAGGTCCCAGGAAGTCTCAGCGGGAAGGTCACGCCATCTGAAGGGCTAGGGCGGCTCCCAGAGGGCCTGAGATGAGGTGGAACTGCTCTTCCTTCTTTACTGTGGGGACTTTGGGATCACACTTGATATTTCTCAGAACATACACTTGACTCTACCTCAGGAATCAGTTCTGGCAGGCATGGGAGCACATGGGGTGCCAGGGACTGAGCATGGGTCAGCACATGCAAGGCAAACACCTCACCCGCTGAACTAATACTCGGGCTCTCTCCTTTCACGTTCTTAACCTGTCAGCCTAGGTAATCTGGTAAACTAATTCAGTAACATCTCTGAAGAAGTGCAAATCACTTTATCATACTGAAGTATCCAGATGTGTATTCGTGACTTATTATGCGGGAATCGTGCCTTAGGTTTTTGGTATTTAGCTTCACATCTCTGTATGTGTTTGAGAGAAGCTCCTCAAGCTCCAGCACCAGCCCCTAGCATTCAAACACACCTCCTGCCCTTCTTTCTGGTAACTGATACAGCTTTTGACAAGTCTAGAAGGCCTGCAAATAGTAAACAAGTGAATAGAGAAAGATTAAAAACTCCAGAATTTATTTTTTGCAAAGCCAATATATATCTGATGTCAACGCACCAACAATGGTTGTTCCATAGAGAAAAACACAATAAACTATCATGAAGCAGAACAAATGCAAAAGTTATTTGAAAATCTATCTTACCCCCCAAAAAATGAGCGGGATACAGAATAAAATTCTAAGATGGAATTCTAATTCTGCAATTATAAATATTATATAAAATGTCAGACTATATGATAAATCAAGTTATCCATCTTGAAAGAGACAACAAGAAGATATGCATGAAAAGGGCTGGGATGTCGCTCGGAGGTTAGGAGCACTGTTTTGCATTCGAAGTGACACAAATCCAAACCCCGACATCACACGTTGCCTCCAAGCACCACCGTCTGGGATTCAGAGACCCTGGACATCCTGGCAGTGCTAGACACTGGGCACAATGCCACATCCTCCAGCCTAGACTAGCATTAAAATGCTCAGCCTGGATGCTTGAGTGTTGCTGGCACTGGTCTCCAGGCCTCTTGAACCACCCCCCAAAATAAATACATGGTAACTTTCTTAATAGCAGAAAATAATGATTTCAAAATTATTTGAGACTAGATAACCATGAGAGAGAAAAATATTTATCCATTTTTAATATATAAATTATAACATGAGTTTATTGTTATAATTTGATATAATTTATATTATAATACTATAATAATAAACCATGATATAATTATATAGCAAAGTTTAGGCATTTTTAAGCAAAATATATTAAATTTACCATCTTAAGCAGTGTTTCAGAAACAGATATTGTAGACATGAAATGATGCTTTTCAACTTTGGACAGTAGACTGTACAAGAGAACAAAACTTCAGTGAGTGGGAAGTACCAAAGTGGGTCTTAGGTGATATCATTTCTTATCTTAGAGCTGGCACAACATTCAGAAGACAGAGCTATAGGTGGAGAGTGCAACCGGGAGCCTCCCTAGTTTAGAACTACTCAGGCAGGTGAAGCAGATGAAATTCTCAAAGTACAGAAAAGGGAGATGACTGGGCTGAGGAGTTTGGGGGCTATGTAGAGGGTTTCTTTTGATAATTTAGACCAGTACAAGCATGTGAGGGATGCCTCAAAGCTGATAGTAGAAGTACTACAAGGAATGGTGGTGAAATGATCCCTGAAGTTTTCCATGGATTGGAATGGCTCATATGCACAACCAGAGTATATTTTTAAATAAATAAATAAACTAATATTTACTGTAGACAAACTTAGACTCAAAGTGTCTCTTGTTCTCTTACAAAAAAAAAATCTCTAAAAGAATCCAATGTTCAAAGTACCTAAAAAATGTATTTATTTGGAACAAACTCAGTATTTAGATACTGTAGCAATGTAACACTGTTGTTCATTGATTTGCTTGGATGGGCACCAGTAACATCTTCGTTGTGAGACTTGTTGTTACTGTTTTTGGCATATCGAATACTTCACAGGTAGCTTGCTAGGCTTTGCCCTGTGGGTAGGATACTCTCTGTAGCTTGCTCTCTGAGAGGGGTGGAGGAATCAAACCTGTGTCAGCCGTACAAGGCAAATGCCCTACCCACTATGCTAAAAAAAAGCATCCTAGTGTGTATTCACTGTATCACTGTATCACTGTCATCCTGTTGTTCATCAATTTCTGCGAGCTGGCACCAGAAATGCCTCCTTTGTCCTAGCCCTGAGATTTTAGATAGTGCACATTCGAGGCTCCTTCAGGGTTAGGGGAATGAGACCCATCGTTGTTACTGGGTTTTGGCATATTGAATATGCCATGGGGAGTGTGCCAGACTCTGCTGTGAGGGCAGGCTATTTTCGGTAGCCTGCTGGGTTCTCCAGATTAAGAACTGGATAATATGATGCTGCAAATGCAGCCACGCACTTTCAGGAGCAAGGTTTTATAGTCTCTGGGTCTTGGCCGTTGATGGAATTACACGGCGCCAGGGTCAGTTGGTGGGTGTAACACCTACCTACTGGAAGATGGGGGATCTGGGTGGAGGAGGCCCAGTCCCAATCTGAGCAGGCTTGGAGATCTCATTCCTGGGTCCCGCACACCTGGGTTCCTCTGCCAGTTCCTTCATGCATGAGGCTCGTCCGAACGTGTGGAGAGTGGCCTCAGCATGGCTGTGGCTGGTTCCAGAGGTCTTCGGCTGCTGGGGCTCTGCTTGGAGCAGGGAGGGAAACTCAACCTGCTACCCTCCAAGGGGCCCCGGTGAGGACAGCCATGCAGGAGACTCTGTGCTGCTCTCTTCCAGGAGCAGGGTTTTATAGTTGTGTATTAGCTAACTTTTATATACTGGAGCTGCTAGTTCACTGGTTGCTTCATATAAACAGCATCTCACCCTAGATGTAGCTTCTTTCTATTGCAAAGACAAATCTATGAGTTAAATAGGATTAAGGTAGATATTACATATTTGATAATCTTCCCATTTTAGAGATGCCTTTTAATCATCCTTTGTAAAACTGAATTTAGAGATTGTTGCATTGAAAATGGGCTGCTACATACTTACAAGACCTGAGTTCCATGAGGATTTATTTTATTTTATTTTATTGGTATTTAACAAATCACAGATTGTATTTATAATTTAGACTTGTCTCAAACCTGAACACAAAGATCAAGTTTCCACCAATGGAGGTGCAACTATTTCAAAGAAGTGATAATAATTATTCAAGTTTAATTCAAATGTCAGGTTTCTTTGGGTTCCAAGAGGCTTCAATCTAATATTCTAACATGTTACACTGCTGATCAGTAGTATCAGTGCCAATATGGGGTGTGACCTTTATTTCTATGATGAAAATTTCTTAGATAATGTCAAATGACCAGTTATATAGGTAAAATCATCTGACGGACATAGACGCATGTATAGGGAAGAGAATATCCTAAAAACAGTATGGATTTGCCTTGGAGGAAGTTTTGACTCATGTGCAATTGCTCAGTGATAAAAAGAAAAATGACAGATGTTAACTGTTAGTAGCTTTTACTGTTTATTTAATGCACATTTAATGATCTCATCAATTCAAACAGTAAAATAAAAATGCATTTCATTATTAATAAAAAAGTTCAAAAGTATTTAAGTGCTCAAGGAATAAACAGATTTTATATGCAAAATTTAAACTAAATTATCCCCAATGAGGATACATTCCTATGAATTAACAATAAAACTTTTAAAATAGGTAACTGTTTCCTAATACTTAATTTCTTTTTCACATAAAATATCATACATTGTTAAATAATTTTTGTTTGATATTAAATTTTTATAGTCTCAGTATTTATACTTACACTAATAAAATGTAACTCAATCTGATTTCTTACAGAAATATACATCAAAGAATCTTTTAGTTGTCTTTCAAAAGTGCATGTTGCCAAATTTTCAAAATAAATATACCAAATAAAACTACATGTGGATAAAATATTGGTCTCTGTCATTCTTGAATGTCACATCTTTTTAAATAATAAGGAAAAGATCTATTATCATTATTTATGACAATGAAGACTCCTTTCTAGCATTAATATTTCAAATTTATACAAAAGATAACTTTTAAACATATGATCAGCTGTTTTGACTTGGAGTAAAGACCGGGGGGTAACAAGTTCTGTTGTACACAATGTAGTTCTATTTTTCAGCATCTTTCTCTGTGTTACTATGTGTCCAGGTTTACTGCCTTCACTAATGAAGCTGTGAGCACAAAACAGACAAAAGGCTTTTGTTTTGCTATCCCTGAACATCAGTGGGTAATTTTTCTTCTTTCTCTTTAAGAAACATGCTTGTCACAAGATAAGAGTACTGCAGAGAGAGAGGAAAAAATCTCTTCATGTTTCTCAACTCTTTATTGTAACAGATATGACCCAAAAAAAGGCAATAATAGAAAATGGAACAGAAATTAAGCTCTCATCTTACATAAGATAGAGTCAAATCTCATCACAAACACATACCCCCAAATGGTGTATATCCTACCTATAATGTGTCAAACTAAGAATTTTTTTTTCACCCTGGTGAACAATGATAAAGAAAACTGATTATTGGAATTAAAATGAAGCTAGGAGGAAAATTAATATTTTCCCACTAGGATCATTCATAAAAATCTTTGCTTCATAGCAGAGTGATGAAAAATAAACAGAATTTTATTTCAAGGAGTAGAAATTCAATATCAACCTTTGTTTAATGCCTTAGAAGCAACAGGGAGAGTGAAATCATCCATCATATCCAACCCCCAATAAAACCTTTTGAAGTAATCAGAAGAGGTTTTGCACAGCCAGTCATCTGAATGGGAACTGGAAAGTAGAAGCTTGAACTGACTACTAAACAAATAAGACAAACTCTTAAAAAGCAGCTTTTTACATGACCAAACGTCATTCAAACTGAGTCTCTGGAAAATTGCTCCAGAATTTAAATCTGCCTAGTTAATTAAACATGAAAATAGTTACCAGAAGAACCAGGACATGTGAAAACCAATACAATTTAGATACCACTACAGTGAAAGTCACAAAGAATTTCCCCTAAAGGTTTAATCAAGGTCCTTCATGACATTCGACTTTTAATCATGCATCATACATTCACTGTCACTGTCACTGCCCTCCCGTTGGTTGTTCATTAATTTTGCTCTAGCGGGCCCAGTAAGGTCTCCATTGTGACAACTGTTACTGTGTTTGGCATATCAAATACGTCATGGGTAGCTTGCCAGGCCTTGCCATGCGGGCGAGATACTCTCGGGAGCTTGCCGGGCTCTCTGAGAGGGGTGGAGGAATCAAACTTGGGGTTGGCCATGTTGGCTGCTTGCAAGGCGAACGCCCTACCCGCTGTGCTATTGCTCCAGCCCCACATCATACATTAGATTGTCAAAAAACTATTCACTGGATAGTAATTACCAACTCAAAGCCTTAGCTTCTAGTGAGGGAAGGTTGGCAATGCTTAGAAAAACATATTTACCTCTGCCTTTTGATTCACCGACCTAAGTAAGTATAAATGCAAAGTCTATACCAAGACACAATGGGAAATAGGAAACTTCTCAAGTATTTTAGTTTTATTTCAGAAAAGTGAAAGATTGAAAACAACTACAATATGTATGAAATAGACAGCGGAATAAATTATTATACATTGAAACATTATGCAACAATATGAGAGAATTAAGATCTTTGTGTATAGATAAGAAATGTTCTCGATGACAGATCTTGACTTGAAAATTATAAAGTAATACAATATTCCATAAAATATGCCACTTTGATGAAAAGTGACACATGGTTTAATGACAAAAGCCATAAATACCAAAGACAAAAATACAAAATTAACAAAAATTATAAACCTTTGGAGAGTAGTAGAAATCATGCGAAAGAAAGAAGAGAGGTTGACGCAATAAAATTTCTTGAATGTAATTTTACATTGATAGGTGTTTATTACAACACTCAAAATTAAATCTTAAAAAATAGCAAATAATACCTAAAATTTATAGACAAAACAAAAATGAACTTAGAATAAGAACAAATCAACAAATTTAAGGAAGCATTATTTTGGTACACAATCGGTAGAAATTCTTTTTTTTTAACTGTAATAATGGAACTATTATATTAGACGTTTGGATGACCCTATTCTGTGTTAACATTTCCTCGAATACTCTGCCCACAATGCTCAGAGCTTCGTATTTATACAAACACAAAGCAGTGGTCAGAACAGTGAAGTGCTCATGACAGTGAAGGAAAATGTGGTTCTGAAAATAATACCACAGGAGCAGAGTGGGAAGCAAAAATGGCAGAGCTGGGGCTGGAGCAATAGCAAAGCGGGCAGGTCCTTTGCCTTGCACGCGGCCAACCCGGGTTCGATTCCCAGCATCCCATATGGTCCCCTGAGCACCGCCAAGGGTAATTCCTGAGTGCAGAGCTAGGAGTAACCCCTGTGCATCGCCAGGTAAAAGTAAGTAAAAGTAAAGGCCCTCCCGTTGATCATCGATTTGCTCGAGCGGGTCCAGTAACCTCTCCATTGGAGACGTTGTTGTTACTGTGTTTGGCATATCGAATACGTCGCGGGGAGCTTGCCAGGCTCTGCCGAGTGGGCGAGAGGTGTGACCCAAAAAGCCAAAAAAGGAAAATGGCCATGCTCACCGGGGTCCTTGTCAGGTTCAGTCCTGCTCATTTTCTCTCAGAAGAAATAGGAAAGAAATTCCTAGGGTAACTTCAGTTCTATTTCCCCACCCCCTTGGTATTAGCCTTTTCCCCACTCCACTTATCCTAACATTGTAACTGGAAACTCAGTAAGTACTTTAAGAAAGTTCCTTTAAGAATGAGTTTTTACATCTCTATCATTTACCCATTTCACATAAATTTAATCACTTAATCACTTAAGTGATTAAGTGGCATAAATTTTAAAAACAAAAACAAAAGACAGGGGCCAGAAAGATAATATAGTTGGTAGAGCATTTGCGCTGCACCTGACTGACCAGGGTTCAATCTTGGG
This sequence comes from Sorex fumeus, assembly GCF_029834395.1. Taxonomy (NCBI): domain Eukaryota; kingdom Metazoa; phylum Chordata; class Mammalia; order Eulipotyphla; family Soricidae; genus Sorex; species Sorex fumeus. The sequence goes on along the minus strand of NW_026606060.1, from coordinate 2,227,038 downwards.
TATCCAGGCATCTCATATGGTACCTAAGCATCACCAGACGTAACTGCTGACTGCAGAGCCAGATTATTTGTAATTATGAACAAATTCTGGCAAGACTAGGCACACATGAAAGATTTATGGCATAAAACAAAATTTATCAGGGCATTGAAAATTGTTACAGCTCAGAAGTCAATGTTCTGTGAGTTTTCTAACCAATTATAGATGATGCCCCAAGATGCATCACATCTCTAAGACACTAGTGTTGGATTTTTATAAGGATACATATTTAGGAGAGAGGTAGAAATTATGAAGTAGAAATAGAGATTATGAAGCAAATTATGAAGCAGAGATTATTTTTCAGTTTGAAAAATATTTTCTCAAGTATGGATAACATAATATATGATTATTTATTTCATTATATTTTAATTCTGCTTTTATTTTATGTTGTTGGTTATAATATTTGAAAGAGAACAAATTTACTTTCAGTATAAATCTCTCAAATTCTGTACCTCTGCAGAGAAGGCACTCAATTAATGGATTTCCTGCTGTGTCTCAATAAGCTAACAATAAAATTGTACTGGTAATGAATGCTTTCCACTTTATTCATAATTTTCAACATGCAGTTCATGAAGAGAATATAGTAGTTGAGCAAGCACTCTTTTGAATTAGAGATTTCGGCAGTTCCATGTAGAACTGCAAAAGAAAACAGGTTAAAACAAATTTTAAAGAATCTCACTGAGTAGGCAGGCATTGACAACTGAAATCATGAATAAAAAGCAAAGGATGAGGTTGATGGCTTAAAGAAATTAAACATAGGGCTGGAGCGATAGCACAGTGGTAGGGCATTTGCCATACAAGCAGTCAACATGACCGACCCGAGTTTGATTCCTCTGCCCCTCTCGGAGAGCCCGGCAAGCCACCGAGAGTATCTCGCCCACATGGCAAAGCCTGGCGAGCTCCCCGTGACGTATTCGATATGCCAAACACAGTAACAACAAAGTCTCCAATGGAGACGTTACTGGGCCCGCTTGAGCAAATCGATGATCAACGGGAGGACTGTGACCATGATGAAAAAACTATTACATATTAAAGTTCAGGCATTTGGCACTCAAATATATTTTATGTGTTTTATTTCATCTTTGCTGTAGGTAACATTTGTTTTTAAAGTTATACATAATTTTCAGTAAAGATTTTAGCAGTTTAATCTTAATATTAAGCTACCAACACTGTCACTGTCACTGTCCTCCCATTGTTCATCGTACAATGCAGAAATTCTACTTTGGGGTATCTACTCCCAGGACAGAAAAACATTCATTCAAAAGAACAGATGAGAGCCATTATTGATTTCAGCACTTCAGTACAATAGCTAAGATTTGAAATCAACCTAGATGTACAACATCAGGCCAGTGAATCATGAAGATATGGTATGTATGCACTGTGCTATACTGTACTCCCATTTTTCATCGATTTTCTCGAGTGGGAACCAGTAACGTCTCCATTATGTGACTTGTTACTGTTTTTGGCATATCGAATACACCACGGGGAGTTTGCCAGTCTCTGCTGTGTGGTTAGGATACTCTTGGTAGCTTGCCAGGCTCTCCAAGAGGGACAGAGGAATTTAATCCAGGTCAGCCACGTGCAAGGCAAACACCCTATCCGCTGTGCTATTGCTCCAGCCCGTGGTATATATACACAATGGAATACTGTATCTATATATCTGGAAGGATTGATGAAGTCAGCAGTTTTATGAGAAATGAATAGAACTAGAAGACATCATCTTAAATGAAATAAGCATAAAGGACAAACACAGCATAAAGAAGGACAAACACAGCATGACATCACTCATATGTAGTATTTAGACTAACTGGACGAGGAAATGCAATGGTTTAAAGGGAGGATACCTAGATCACCATTGGCCTCAGATCATAGGGAAAGGAAATGAATAGAGTAGAGAGAAAGAGAAGTGATAGATGAGAGTCAATCGGAGTCCAGTACATAGGTGTTGTTAAGGGATGACAGAGCTAAATATCCAAACCACAGAGTTACCAGTGCTGAAATAATAAAATCCAGATTTTCATGACAGACTTCATTTGTTTGGCTATTATGGCAAGATGGCCGACTAGTGATGGACCAAGGGAGTAGGAAAGAAAAACTGGGAGCACCGATGTGGGAAGTTGACACTGGTGGCAGGTTGGTGATGAAGCATTGCGTGTCAAAATCCCAACTATGAATATCATTGTGACTCACAGTTCTTAAATAAAATAAAAATTGGAAGCTAAAATATTTTAGCAGTTTAATATGAAAAACCTGTGACCAAATGTCAATAGTATGATAATGATGAATTGGTGAGCTAATTCCAAATGAATGCTATCTTGTGTCTGAGATAATGTTTTGCTGCATTCAGAGAGTTTCAGGATAAATGTATTTGATGAAACTTCATTAATCTTACTAAATCAGTCACTGTAAGTTTTTTCATGATGATAATTGGCAAGTTAAGTTGAATGCACCAGTAAAGTTTGTCCAACAAAAGTAAAACATATTTAATTGTTGCTCAAAGAAGGTTCGTAGAAACCATTCAATGATGTGTAGATATGAAGCTTCATCTTCAATACAAGATTCTTGCATCTCACACATCATCTAATGGAAAACTTTTAAAACTAGACAATGAAGCTTTAAAAATGTGCTAGTTCTGGTCCCAGTTTTATTTTTTTATAAATCTTCATGATTCTAATAAAAGTTCTCTTTGCATAAATTTTTCAATTTTACTGCAATCTGATAGTTAATTCACCTTTAAATGTCCATGAACATGCCCGAGTGATTTATACCCCTGGTTTGCATCAGTATGAATGGTTTGCATCAATAATGAACATTTCTATTACACCATTAATGGTAAATAAAGAGAATAGATAGGCAATGGTAAAACAAAGGGTATCTGTGGTGCTCAGAAGTGATAACTATATAATTCTTTTATTTCTGGGATTTCAACGTATAAATTTAGGAATAAGAAAAATGTCTTATAAGAATCTTTACATCCCTCAAATTTTAATACCTGATTATTTTTAAAAATAATTTTCAACTATTTCAAATATATAGGTATTTTGCAACACTTATGAAAAGTTTAAATTTCATTGCACATAATCTTATAGTAAGAAGTTGCTTTTTTAAATTTTTCCAGTTAACTAAACAGAAGTAAAATATTCCTCATGTAATAACCTTAATGGACATTTTAAATATCTTACAGTTGTGCCAATTATACCTTCATAAAGTTGACATAATGAAATCATTTAATTTCCAAGAATATTTAAAATTTTCTATATTCTTTATTATTATCTATATCAGTATATGGAGCACTGTAGCACTGTCCTGTTGTTCATCAATTTGCTCAAGCAGGCAACATTAACATCTCCATTGTGACTTGTTGTTACTGTTTTTGACATATCAAATATGCCATGGGGAGCTTGCCAGGTTCTGCCCTGAGGGCGGGATACTCTCGGTAGCTTGCCAGGCTCTCCGAGAGGAAAGGATGAATCAAACCTGGGTCGGCTGCATGCAGGGCAAACACTCTACCCGCTGTGCTATCGCTCCAGCCCATATCAATATATATCATGCATAAAGATATATATGTATTAATTTTCATATATAGATGTACTTTATATCCTATTACTCTCACAAATATGGGCTTTCAATTCATATAGAAGTTAGTACTTTCCCATAAACAACATCACGACCAATTTCTACAGTAGATACCTTCCAGATGTTGACAGGAATATGGTTTATTTTCTTTCTTTTTAAAAAATCAGGGCCAGAGAGAAAGTACAGGGGTTAAGGTGTGTGTCCAACCTAGGTTTTAGTCCCAGCACCATATAAATCTGGGTCTGCCACCAACCCTTTATTGTTTGTGTAGTTGCAATCATTGAGAGTTGCATAGTTAATGGTGGTGACAGTCTCCAATTCAGGAATCTCTAGGAATTATCTTTGGCAAACTGGGTGAGGTGACATATATATGTGTGTGTGTTTGTATATATATATGTATATATATATATACACATATATATATGTGTGTGTGTGTCTGTGTGTAGGATGTGTTTGTTAGCTTTTTAATTTTACATTTCCATGAATATGTGATCTCCAACAATGAAAAAAATAGTAAACATATCTCTCCCTTGGCACACTACAAAATAATTATTATTTAATTGAAATGGAAGATGTCTTCACTTATTAATAAGCTGCCATACTATCTAAAAATAGGGTTCTCTTCATTTCCTCGTGCGTTTTCCATCTGGATGATGCCTCTGTATGTCAGTGCTAGTCTTCTCTGGCTCCTCTGACTATCCAGTGGTTATCTAAAATGGCTGCATGATGCACTGGTGGGAAAACTAAGTATGAAACCTCTTTCATCTCATTACAAGCTAATTTTAGCTAATGGGCTATCGTATAACTCAGCTCTTCCAAGCTTTATCCTCCACCATCATTCACCTCTTGCCCCATCCTGCTCATCTCTGGTCCTGAATCTAAGTCATCAAACCCAAAATTTAAAAGCATTATGACCCTCCTCAAAACTACTTACATTTGAATTTTGAATAACAGTCCTATGGACAATCTAACAACCCTACTTGGCTCCATACAGCATCATAATAATGTACAACATAGCTAAAAAGGAATTCCAATTTTTTCTAATTGGCCTTCACTGGAAAATGAGGAAAGGCTTTCAGCCTACTAAATTATTCAGTGGTAGTATGCATTCTCTAAATTTATTACTCTAGAATGATCTGTAACTTTAAACATAAAAATAAATATTAGAATGAACTAAAATGCAATAGAACTGTTTTTACTAACAATGGCTTTAAAGAAACTTCCATTTTTCATGATTCACTAGGAATGACTACATATTATAAAATTTATTTAAATAAAAATTTTAACAAATAGAGAAAAATGGATTTAACTAAAGTAGCATTCAGTACTCTAACTTCAGGATTATGTGAGGGCAAGAAATCACATACTTTTGGTTAATTGCTTCACACATATTCCTGTTTTTAACACTTCTGAAGAAAATTAGATAAGTCTACTAAATGTGTTATGGATGTTATGTCAAGATCACATATTGTTCCACTAGGTTTTTGCACTATTATAGTTCATTAAAAAGAAGAAAGCAAAATTAATAAAAGTAAAATCATCTGAAATATTTCTTGAAGTGGTAAAAAGAAGTAAAATTTTAATTTGACCATTGGCATTTATTTTTGAAATTATTGTTTTAATAGTCAGAAAATAACTTCTCATTGAATAACCCAATAATTCTCAATCCTACCCATACTTCAATTTTCTTTATATATGTATATATATAATTTTTGTGTTGGTATCACACCAGGAAGTATTCAGGACTTACTCCTTGGCTCTGCACTCAGAAATCACTCCTAGTGAGGATTAAGAGATCATAGGGGATGCTAGGTTTAAATCCCAGATCAGTCGAGTACAAGGTATTTGTCCAAACCACTGTATTATCTCTCCGGCCACCATATTTCAAAGTTTTATATTCTCTCAGATAGCTGCCTCTTCCCTTTAGAAATTTTAATAGGCTCATTTAATAATTAGTATTTAATAATTATTTCAATAGTAAGATATAAATAATATTTATTGAATGTTTATTATGCATTTGATATTGTACTAATAGCTTTGCCTGAATTACATCATTATAAAAATCTTCATTATTTTCCTATTATGATTAACTCCTTTCTATGCTTGAAGAAATTGAAACCTAGAGTAATTATCTAACTTACAAATATCCCAGGGCTCAAAATTCATACATAGGCACCTGGCTTCTGTGCAACACAATTAGCATTTTCAAACAAAAATTAGACACTGTTCTCCAGCTCAGAACCTTTTATCAGTGTTATATTACACTTAAAAGAAAAGGCAGGTCTTTGTTCATGTCCTATAATAATGTAGAAGTTGCTTTGTCCACCTCTAATTGCACGCCTCCAGTTCCACACATGATCCCTCTCCTTTAGCTAACTTCCTCCCTTGATTCCTGCAATGTAGAATCCTACTAACATCCCAAACTTAGGGCCTTTGCACTTTCGTTATTTCACTTAACAAATTTTTTTGTATTGCCTCTGATTGGCTGGATTTCTTATCTCATGAATCTCTGCTGAAATAGCATATAATAAGATTATATTATAGAAATTCCTGAATATTGTCCTGAAAATGTCATGACACTTCTCTGTAGGTTTATTTGTTTTCAGACTCACTATCTGACATTAAACAGTATATTTATAAGTACCCTCCCCACTCAACGAATGGAAGCTTCTTGAGACTGTTGATTCTATTCATCACAGAATCCTAGCACCATGGTGCATGTTGGTTTATCAGCTTACATTTGTAGAACACAAAAAGGCATAATTACTGGAGGAGAAAGAGAAGTTAGGCACAACAAATACTACTACACACTCATCTTCTAAATCCTGACTTTCAGTTTTGAACTCAAATCATTAAACAGAATTTCAAATAAAACCCACGTATAATGCTACCCACATTGACCCTGATGCCCACTACCCACATACACACACACACACATACACAGCTAGCTTTCAGGAAAAAATAAACAATAATAATAATCCAGGACAATTGTTCACAAAACAAATGACAGAATATCATCAAATGTATTTGTATAATGTCTCACTTAGCTAAAGTAAAAATTAATCACAAACTTTATATTTATTTATACTTATAACCCTAAGAATTTATGGGAATTGCTAATTTCATTTTCCTTTGAATATAATTATAATTCAGCTCCAAGGTTGTCTAAGTTGTATGCTAGGCATTTAAATCGAAACCATGATCTATAATCATTACCCAGATGTTTTCAAAGAAATTCCCCAGATGGTAGACACTTCGTCTAAAAGATCTAGTTTGGGAAACTTTCAGAATTTTTATTAACCTAAAAACTTCCATTCATTACATAAAGCAAAATGAGAATGAATACAGTTCTGTTTATATTTTTAGCTGACCTTGCTTCTTTTTTGTTTTTTCTATCACTGCCATTCTAAATCAGCCCTCTCAAGCTCTATTTGTAATACTATAATAATTATTCTCTCAACTATTCACTCTTCATTTTTTAATAAACTCTAGATCTGGCTTCAAATGGAAGAGTTCTGTCTCTGTTTACAAAACCCCAGGCTTCACATTGCTCTAAGGATAAATTTTAACTTTATAAAACTGGTATTAGAGGCTCTCAATAAATGTCTACTGAATGTCATCTTTCATAATTTTCCCAAAGAAGGAGCGATTATAATTTCTGGTCTACAGACACTGAATGAGCAAAATATTCTCAGATTAGGTTAGATACTGATGTAAAAAACAGCCCTCTAATTCCAGAGATTTGTCATCAAAATTTGTACTTCTCATTCAGGTCGTATGGTAAGTATGTTTCAGTTGTGACTGTACTTCCTCAATAGGGAGTCCAGCTTCTAGAACTGTCTGTTTTGTTTTCTTTTCCTCAACCATTTCTCCTGGTTCTACACCCCAGAATCACTTCCTCTCAGGCTCAGAATACCATATGGGATTCCAGGGATCCAATCCAATGGGCTACATTCAAGGCAAGTGCTCTAACCCACTTACTATAGCTCGGGCCTAGAAATGTCTTAAATACTTCTGGGAGGGGCTTTCCACGGTCAACCATGTCATAAATTAGAAGGAAAATCTCAACCACACCAGGAAGAAGCTATGAATGATTTGAAGATGAATATAGTCTGACATGAAGAGAAAGTCACTATTTTTTAAGAGTTGTAGAAATTTTTTATGAATATGGTCTTTAAACATACAATGCTCCCAAACCCAGAAATCTTAAAGCAAGGATGATATCTTCAGCAATTTCTCTCCTTGTGTAACATTTCTTTTGGTCACCCAAAGTACTAACAATGTAGTTTCATTACCTGGGATTAAAAGCAGTAATTTTGATTAAAGTTACAAAAGATATAACAGGGATAAAAATAGTTCCTACTATTTGTGAAGTATCATCGTTATATACCATAAGTCATTGGAACCACAGTGTGGGTTTGTTATAAACTGTTTTTCAAAACAAACATTGAATCATAGATTAATAGAAACAGTGAAGATAAAAGGAGGCGTGACCAGTTAATACAGTAAAAGAAAACTATTTGGTCACGGTATTTCTACTTATCATTATCACAGAATACATTTATTCCTTTATGAAAAAGAGATTTTACTTTATTGCCTATGGAATTAATACTTAATGTGTTCTCCTTTATTATTTTCTCATTTTCATTAATGTTCATTTGTCCTAAGAAGACAAATAATTAGAATCATGCAAATTGTAAGTTGTGCATTATACTGACAGTAAATCGACTCAACGTACTGCTTTGCTAAATAAAAATGATGGTTAAGAGAAGCACTGAATGAGGGTTGGTGAGAGTACAGCCAAGCCCACACACTGTGGAGATGTGACCGCCACGTGAAATCCAGAGATTTCTGACGAATAAAGACAATCACGGATAAAACTACACACTTTGCCTGGTTTGGAGCATATGGCAGGTGGTCTGTGTTGCCAAGAAAATAATGTTTCTGTCTGCATATATTTTGATGTTTCTCTCAGATGCTTTACCTATATGGAACTCAGAGAAATATAAGAAGAGCTCTGCTGAAGCCCCACGCTGACTGAATTCACTGCAAAGGCTTATGTTCTACACAAAATCATCAGGAGTTGCATGGAATTAAATTTTAATCTGATGCCAGAACTGCAAAAGCAGTTCAATTATGTACACTATTTCTAAAGACCATGCTTTTGTGTAGACATAAATATAAAATGGTAACAATCAGCATGATTCAATTGGTTGCATTTCTTCCATGAAATTATGTGAGGTTTCTTCAAAAGTGTTTTAAAAAGCCTGTTTACGACTGATTATTATTAGTCATGAATAATTTTGATTTCTAAAATGGGTTTCTTTTGGCTCTTAGGAAATACAAAATAACAAAAAACAAAATAACTCACATTAATCCTATTCAAAGGGGTGAAGTGAAATATGCATTCATCCCCTCCCATTTTTAAGCTTTTGCTCTTCTGTCTGGTAATAAACTCCTCCCCTCAGGGAACCGAATGGATCAAATCACTCAATCCTTTAGTAACACTTTTGAAAAATAATATTCTGAGAGTCCTCCTAAACTATAATTTTCAAAATCACTTCTATCAAAGCATTAGAGGTTGGAGAGATAATTCAGCAAGTAAGTCTCTTGTCTTGCACAGAGCTGAACCAGGTTTGATCTCAGCATCCCACATAATTCCCTGAGCATCACCAGGAATGATACATGAGCATAGATCCAAGAGCACTGCCATATGTGGCCCCCAAACAACACAATTTACTATTTTCTGTCTCAGCTTCTCAAAATTTACCCTCATTAAAGATATATCATATTATCTAGTTGTCTATAAAATTGCAAGTGAACTCATGTATTATTCTTGTATATGGTACTGTTGTGAGAACTATTGCATAACAGCTTTTTGTTTTGAAAAACAAAAAACATTTTGTCTTTAACAAAAAATCTTTGTTTCTTACTCACAAATATAAAGATCGGCTTGTGCTCTCTTCTTCAGGACAGGGCTGGTCTAGTTCTAGTCTGGTCAAGTTGCACTATATGGTTTTCTACCATATAAGGGCTCCATTAAGAGACTGACTTTCTGAAACATGCTATTTGAACAAGCAGAGATCACAAGAATCCAAGTCAACTTTTGCAAATCTTTTCACACAGTGTTTGTAGTGTTTCTTTAGCAAAAGAAAGTTGCATAACCAAGTGTTATATAGTTGGTTGTTGAAATGCACATAAAGTACACAGAGAGATCACAAGACACAACAATAATGAAGAATTGAGAATATGCATATAACATGCAAAAAATGTACTAGAGAAAATATATTAGATCGTGTGGAAATAGGATTAGTGCAAAATACAAAAAACTCTGAGAGTCAATGGAATGTAGAGTCACATGAATGACTTTGAATGTCTATTCTTCTCTTCTACTGATTGTATAAAAGTTAGAATACAGGAATGACTCAGACATAAAGCAGTTACCTCAGAGTAACGAGACTGTGAGTTTGATCTCTGGCAGCATTCTACCCTGACCCTAGAAGCACTGACACTTGTGGTCCCAGATGCCATAACAAGTGGATGATGTCTGGCCATCATAACTTAGTGTGAGCAATATTATAACTAAAGTGTACAAATCTCAGCACAGAAATCAAGATTGTGTAACACAATTCTGCACAACAACAAAGGGAAAGGAGGGGGAGAAATAAATGAAAATCCAAGCTAATACTTTGTTCCAAGTACCATTATAATTGATTTACCCACATTAAATAGATAGTTATCCGAATTGTATAGAGCATAACTAAAAATGAATGACTTCTGATTCAGTTTAACAGACTAGCAAATAGTATAGAGAGATTTACCACTTCGTCTATGGTCACACAATCAGTATGATGCATTCTAGGTTTTACTGTTTTTATCTGTTTTGGGGGTCACACTTGGCAGTGCTCAGGGCTTACTGCTACCTCTGCACTCAAATATAATTCTTGGAAGGGCTCAGAGGTCCATATAAAGTATCAGGGATTGCCGGACCAGCCGACAGTCGAACAGATCTAGAGGGAAGGTGAGGATCAAAGAAGCTATATACAAGTGGTTGAGAAAGCTGAGTTCTCATGAAACAGCAGCACTGATCTTTATCTCAGACAGCCTCTTATACATCTCTATAAGGAACTTGGTAGGTAAAATCATCCACTGTAGTTGCAAAATAATATATTCCTAAAATCATACATTTCTTAGATCATAACAAGCATAGGAAGCATAATATAATGAAAACAATGTTACTTGAATCAGTAACAGGAAATAAGAACAAGGTAAAAATAATAACAAAATATACTGAAGAACACTCTGATCCTTCCTGTGTACTTTTCATGATTTACCAAGGGTGTAATTTCCTGCATATGCCACAAAATCACAATGCATCCATTTTTTATTAACTTCTCTTGCAAACTGAGGATGATGAAGTATTAACTTCTCTGTAGGCTTGAGTTATCGACATAATGGCTACCCCACGTATTGGAGGTGGCAGGGAAGAGAGCTATGCCAAGTACAGTTGGCCCTCTGAATGAGGCAGCTCCCAGAGTTAGGTCCACGTATAGACCCTGCATAAGCTGGCAGCTCCCCGCAAGGAATCAAATCCAGGTTGGTCACCTGTAAGACTTATGCTCTAGCTCTATCCACTGTACTATTCCTCTAATCCAGGTGTATATGTTTGTGTGAGAAATTGAATATATAAATGGATAATAGCCAAACCAAAAGAGATATTCATGCTCTTCCTGATATCTCTTTGGTACTGCACCATTTTGCCAGTTTAATAAATAATTATTCTCAGGACATCTACTCAATTATTTTTTAAAGAAAAAGCTGTGAAGTTGTGAAATATTTCTGATTTGGTGAAATCCCAAGTAAATCTTTTTGAAGATTTATATATAAATCTGTAGCTTTTGTAATATGAACTGGAAGGATTTTTTTTAATGTAATGTAAACTGGAAAGATAAACTGGAAGAATTTTTTGTTTTTTGGGGCCACACCAGAAGTTCTCAGGATTCACTCATTGTGATGCTCTCGGATCACTTCTGGTGGGCTCAGGGGACCTTATGGGGTGCTGGGTATCCAACTGGGGTTGATCACATACAGGACAAGTGCCCTACCCCTTTTACTATCTCTAGCCACTGGAAGGATATTTTTTTAACTTCTGTTTCACTTAGCTGACACACTTAGATTATCCTACTTCAGTCACTCCACATTTTCATTTTCTAAATGTATTATGATACTTTTCACATGAAGAATCTCCTAATTTTTACTAATTAGTTAAAATGGATTAATTTCTAGATCCTAGAACTTTAAGGTCTAGTAAGATTTATATAGAACTTAAAGTTGACCACTAAAATGATTTTCATGGAACGAGACAGTACAGACAGCAAAAAACTAAAGCTCAAAGGGTTATATTCTATTCATACAGGCAATCTGGCAGAGCAGAAATCAGGAGATAATTTAAGTCTAGTTTATCATGGCCTATTAAATATTTCACTCAAAAAGTGTTTCTAAAAGCCATTTTACACAAGGCTCTGTTCTAGTTCTGTGCACATGCAAGAATGTTGATTTGTTCTTTTCATCAAAAACATAATCAACTGTAAGATCCTATCCTAACTATATCACTGTAGATCAAGAACTATAGATAGTGTAAAAAGTAGAGTTAAAATACGATGGAAGTTCAAATGAGAGAATTATTTCTCACAGTTAATTGCCATCCATTCTTTAAAGGGGCCCAGGGATGTGTTTGGGGGGGGGGAACACAATATTTTATCTCTGTCCTTATGTCTGGTTTGGAAGTACATTACAATGAAATACAAATAAGCAATGCAAAAATCACCTCTCCCATTATGTGAATTTCAGAGTTTCTTCTCCCTATATTGCCTACAATCATCATTTGAATAGCTGCAGAGAAACAACCTAAATAAGCGTTAAGTACATGATGGTGCCAAAAGTTTCTTTCTACACTGACATTCTAGTTCCATCATTTTGTTACAATTTTTATCTTAAAACTAACAACACTTCAGTAACATGAAATGTTATTATAATTTTGAAGTTAACTAGAAAAGAAACATCATCTTGCTAAATATTTCAATCATAAATACTTAGGGAAAGTGAAAGTGATAATCTGTACCTCAGAAAGATTCTATGAGTATGTGAAATTCATTATCTAACTGTTGAGACTTAATTTTTTCTATTGTTACTTCACGTTGTATTATATTTGTTTTATAAAGCAGCCTGAAATTTTTCATTTCAATTTTTTCTAAGACATTAGCATGAACCTAAATTCTCTGGTTCTAAATTCCTAACCTACCTTATTTATAGTTATTTTAATTTTACAACCCATATTGAGATTTAGAAATAACAAATTTACATTTTAATTTGAATATACTTTAGATAAAAATCTACTTGGAAAAAATAATTACCTTTGCTTGTAATAAAACACTGCTATATTTTATATTTTTATATCTCATTCCTACTTTGGACAAACTTGCAGGCTATCGAATGTAGCCTGCCCACAGGGCAGAGTCTGGCAAACTCCCCGTGGCCTACCAAATATGCCAAATACCAGTAACAATGATGGGTCTCATTCTCCTAAAGAGCCGTGAATATAATCTCAGGGCTAGGATGAAAGAGACGTTACTGGGGCCTGCTCGAGGAAATCGACGATTAACAGGATGATGAAATGAAAATGAAATGAAATATTTTACTGTATTTTTGAATAATAAGTTATTTGTGGTCACCCCACCATAGTGTTTTCCATTAAAAGCAAACGTTATTATGTATAATTAATATCTTCTCTTTGTTTTCATCTTTGTTGGGGATATTTAATTCACAACATATATCATGAAAATTTAAGATGTGTAATAGGTAAATTTATATATCAAAAAATACTTATAACAACCGAATTCACTAACACATGCACAAATCACATAATTAACTTTTCTATTGAGATGAAAAATATTAAGTTTTATCCATTTTGCAAGTTTCAGGTATGTGATAGAGTATTATTAACTATAAAAATTATTTTGTACATTAGATACTCCAAATTTTCAAGAGGAAATTTCTATCCTTTGAACAATACTGACATTTTCTCTTTATATCCTATCCCCTCTGCTTGGGGTAGAGAGGAAAACTCAACCCGACTCCCCTCCAAGGGGCCCAGGTGAGGACAGCCAGGTGTGGGGGCAGGAGACTCTCCCTCTCCACCCTGAGCAGAGCCCAAGGAGCTGAAGACCTCTGGAACCAGCCACAGCCACGGGTAAGAGCACTTTCCACATGCTCCGATGAGCCTCATGTATGAAGAAACTGGCAGAGGAACCCAGATGTGCGGGACCCGGGACTGAGACCTCCAAAACTGCTCGGATTGGGACTGGGACTCCTCCACCCAGATCCCCCGTCTTCCAGTAGCTTGACATTACACCCACCAAGTGACCCTGGTGCCGTGTAATTCCATCAACAGCCAAGATCCAGAGACTATAAAATCAAGCTCCCGGAAGCTTATTGTCTAGCTGTGATCTCTTTTTGTCAAGTTCTCACTCTCAGAGAACCAGGCAGGCTACCTAGAGTACTCTGCCTGCATGGCAGAGTCTGGCAAACTCCCTGTGGCATATTCAATATGCTGAAACCCAGTAATAATGATGGGTCTCATTCCCCTGACCCTGAAAGAGCCTTCAATGTGGCACTTGCTAAAATCTCAGGGCTAGGACTGGCTACTGGTGCCCGCTCGAGGAAATTGATGAACAATGAGTGACAGTGACAGTGATCCTAATCCTTGTAAACCACCATCAAGTGTTATTTTATTAATTCATATTTTAAGTTTCTATATATAAATGACACACATATTTTTCTTTGATTTATTTGCTATTTTGACCTCAGGACCCATACTATTATCACAAACAGTTGAACATCCATCTTAAGTGTAGATATTTGCATATTTGTGTGTATATATATGCATAAGCATAACATTTAAATTATAGACATTAATATCACATATTAATCATTGGTTCTTTGATTGGCACTTAAGATTTTTTTCTACATTTTGGCGGTTGTGAACAATGCCAGAATGAACATGGGATTGTTGGTCTATCTCAATTTTTTGTTTTCCTTGCTCTTTGGCCATTTTTTCTAAAATTGGGATGGCTGAGTCAATTACAAGTTAGTTATGTTTCTAATTATGTAGAAAAAGAAATTGTTTTACATCATGGCTGTAGCACTTTTCAAACCCATTAAAGATGCATTAGGGTTCTTTCTTCTCCACACTCTCACTATAACTTGTCATTTCAGTGTTTTTGACGATGAATAGCCATTCTTAGACCTAGGAGGTGATTTTGATTTGCATTTTTTGATGATTAATGATGATGAGCACCTTATCAGATATCTGTTGACTATATGCAAGTCTTCTCTAGAAATTATCTGTTCAGGTCTTCTGCCAATTTTTAATATTTTATTGCCATTACTAAGATGCAAAACAAAGCTCCCAGCAAAGAGAGCGACACAGAATCTCCTGTCCCACGTGGCAGGCAGTCTTCACTGGAGCCCCTCAGAGGAGGGGAAGGTTGAGTTTCCCTCCCTACCCCAAGTAGAACCTCGGTAACCCAAAACCTCCAGAACCCAGCCACAGTCATGCTCAGGGCCACTCTCCACATGCTTGGACAAACATCACACATAAAGGAACTGGCAGAGGAATCCGGGTAGGCGGGACCTAGGACTGAGATCTCCAAGCCTTCTCAGATCGAGACTGGGCCTCCTCCACCCAGATCCCCATTTTTAAGTGGCTTGGCAGTCACATCCACAAACTGCACCCAGTGCCATGTAATCCCATCAACGGCCAAGTTCCAGAGACTATAAAAGAAAGCTCCCAGAAGCACGCGGCCTCGTTTGCAGCTGCATGACCTCTTATAGTCTAGCCCACTGATGTACCTATACATCTCCATCTTTCTCAGAGAGCCAGGCAAGCTACTGAGAGTACCTTGCCTGGCAAGATCTCCATGGTATATCTGATATACCAAAAGTAAAGTAAGTAAAGTAAAGGCCCTCCCGTTGATCATCGATTTGCTTGAGTGGGCCCAGTAACGTCTCCATTGCAGACTTTGTTGTTACTGTGTTTGGCATATCGAATACTCTCGGTAGCTTGCCAGGCTCTCCGAGAGGGGCGGAGGAATCAAACTTGGGTCGGCCATGTTGGCTGTGTACAAGGCAAATGCCCTACCGCTGTGCTATCGCTCCAGACCTTATTCCCTTGACCCTGAAAGAGCCTTCAATTCGGCACAGTTGAGTAGGATGAGTAAGGAGAGGCTGCTAAAATCTCAGGGCTGGGATGAATGGAGACATTACTGGTGCCCACTAGAGCAAATTCATGAACAATGGGATGACACAGATACAGTGATACTAAGATGCATAAATTCCTTATATTATTTGGATACTAATCTGTTGCCTAGTATGTAATTATTCAACATTTTCCCCATTTTGAAGTTTATATTTTCATTTGGCTCTCTGTTTCTTTTGCTGTGCAGAAAGTTTGTTTGGAGGCCTGACCTGGTGGTACTCAGGGCTCACCCCTGCTTCACGGCTCAGAGATCACTCCTGGAGGGCCTCAGGGGTGCCAATGATTGAACCTGGGTTGGTTGCATGCAAGGCAAATACCCTTTGAATTTTATTATCATTCTAGAGCTAATTTTTATGTATTGCAGGGTAGTGGAAGCTGTCTGGAATTTTTTAATTTGTTATTGTCACATTTATTACATTTTGTTTCTGTTCTAAATTTTTTGTAAAATAATGAGCTGCCAAGACTTTTGTAAAGGGGCTTACCACTTATGCTTTCCTGACTGTTACAGTTCAAAGTCTATGTTCAACTCTTTAATTCATTTTGAGATGATATCTTGCATATAGTATAAGACAGAGGTTTAGTGTCATTCACTTGCAGGTGGCTATCTTGTTTTCCTAACACCATTTATTGAAGACACTATCTTATACCCATTTTCTATTCCTGTATTCTTTGTTATAAATTAATTGACCATCCATGTGCTTTGATTTATTTTGCGGGTCTAAATGTATTTATTATCTAAATATAAGATCCTGTGCCAAAGAGTTTTGTTTATATGTCAATGCCTCTAAATCATTCTGCACATGTTGTGAAGGTGGGAGTAACATTTGAGATATATTTTTATTCACATGAAATTACTATAATAGAAAAAAACAGGAAGCAGTTTATTTCAACAGGAAAAATTAATCAATTTCTTAATCTATGTTTTATAATAATCCTGTTTTCTATAAAAAAGTAACACAGAGGGGGCCAAAGGCTATATTAAAAGTTAATGCTTCAAATAGTAACAAAATAATCTTGCATATAAAAATCATATGATTACAACTAGAAAAAAATGTTTTTGTCATTTTGAATAACATTGAGAAGTCACAAAGATCCTCAGTTATATGTGCTTTTTAGCTGAAAGCTATTTACCCTAGACTTTAGAATGATGACATGTTCTACATTAAAATGTTTTTAAACATATTTTAAATAAAAGGTTGTCACACTTTAAGAAATTCACACTAATAGAGAAGTCTCGAACAGGTTCTGTTAAATTTTCCAGATTCTCAAATCAGATTTCTCAAGTCACCAAACCAGATTTCTCAAATCACCAAAAGGTATCTTGAAAGACCTAAGGCTACGGGGAGTGGCACAGCTACTCCCTGTTCTTACTTTAGTATTTGCTGAGAGAAAATAAAAATATAAAGCAGTTAAGAGTTTGCAACTACATGTTTCTTAAATATCCTACAAATGTCGGATACGAGTTAATTATTCAAATGAGTTTTTGGTTTAGAAACCAACTGATTCTGGAAGAACAACCTTCAGACTGATTTGTGAATGAAGTTTGGTCAAGTTCATGATTCCCGCCAACACTCTTGCATGTTCTTCACTTGTTTGATACTGGACGTACTTTGTAGGGATAATGACGTTGTATAGTTAGCCAAGTACATATGAATTTTTTATTTATCTGGATCATTCCTGTGGGTAGTGAAAATGGTTTGAAGAACTGACTGACTTGCATTTTCAGCATGCTTTTGACATGTTTTTCCCTTCCTTAAAAATAAATGCCAATAAGTTGATTTTATAAGCATTAAAATGATATCAAGTTTCTGATCGGGAACTCAGTCCCAAATTATTTTTTTTCCACAATGGGAAGAAAATTTAGCCTTGCTCAGGACATCCAAAATATTTTAATAAACTTTTTGTTCATACAAAGTGTCACAGGTTGTCCTTACAATGCATTTGGTGATTGTTGGCTTTTATTTTTTTAAAGGGGCCTCCAACGCAATGCTCAGGGAACTCAGAGATGATTTCTGGTGGTTTAACCACTGAACTTCTCTCTGGGTCTCTGAGATTTCAAGTTATAACTTTAGTTTTCCACCATTTTTGTAGAACACCATGTTCCATGATTGATATTGGACTTTGGAACTAGATTGTTTCATCTAATTATAGCAGCTAATAGTAACTCTGAAAAGAAGTAAGCAATATTGATCTTAAGTAACATATGTATTACATATACTTTTAGAATTTATATATATTAAATATTTTAAATTGAGGGCATATTTCAGTCATTTAAGTCCCAAGAACAAGGAGATTCTAGTATATAATAAGAAGCCAACTATTACTATTAGATAATTAAAGTTAATACATCCCAGGTATGTCTTATTTTAAAATATTTTGCTTTATTATGTCTTACAGATAACACATTTTTTTAGCCACTGTGTTGCTCACAAATTGAAAGTTTTGTGGCTCATTCAACCAGGTACAGCCCGGCACCCAGGGCTTGGGACTCTCTCTGGGCATGCGCAGCTAGCTTGATCCCCTAGAACAGCCAGTTTTCCCCCTTGATCTGCATGGGACGGGAACTGAGACACATCTCTTGGAAACAAGAGCTAAATGGCTCTGGGCACTCTCTCCTTATTCAACCAGGTACTGCCCGGCACCTAGCGCCAGGGACCCTTTCTGGAGCCGCGGCCGCTAATGCGGCTGCGAAGTATTCTCCCACTACATATCCCATAGGAACCATAAGTTACTCTCTTAGATGGAACCTTCTCTAGATTAGCTCAACCACTAGAAACACAGCCAATAACTCGTTAAGCCTATCTCAATTCATTTGGCATATCAAGCAGAATAGTATCAGTGAACGTGAAGGTCTAAACCACAGTGGTCACAATGGTAAAGCAATGCAAAAGCCCACCAAACTTTCTTATTGAAGAGGCTATCCCAGAAGATACCAACAATACTGTAGTGTTATACAACCTCTCTGACAAGGAATTTAGAAGGGAGCTACTGAGGTTGCTTAGGGAGCTAAAAGAAACAAAGGAAAGCAATGCCAATAAAAGACAAGAATATTTGAAGGCAGAAATGAGGAAAATGCAAATGGAAATGTCAGACCTGAAAAACATGGTAGGTGAATTGAAAAACTCAGTGGAAGGCCTCAGCAGCAGAGTAACAGCTGCTGAGAATAGAATCAGTGAGCTCGCAGATGAAGTTCAGAGACTCTCCAGAAAAGAACAGAAAATGGAAAAGAGACTCACAATTTGGGAACAGATGGCAAGAGAAGATCGTGATGAAGCCAAGAGGGGTAACAGAAGAATTATTGGAGACCCACAGCGACAGGAAGAAAACCTTGATGAAAAAGAAACTGAAAGACATCATTGCTACAATGTTTCCAGAGCTGAAGAAAACTTGTGACCACATTCAGGAGGCCCGAAGGGTACCAGTTAGAAGAAATCCGAATAAAAATACGCCAAGACACATCCTGACCAAAATGACCAAAATCTTAGATAGAGACAAAATTCTGAAAGCAGCACGACTGAAAAAAGAAATCTTTTACAAAGGAGCATCCTTAAAATTTACAGCTGATTTGTCTGATGAAACCCTCATGGCCCAAAAACAGTGGTGGAATATAGTGAAAAAACTCAATGAAATAAATCCCTCACCAAAAATACTTTACCCAGCGAGACTCTCATTCATAACAGAAGGAACAACACACAGTTTCACAGACAAACAGCTCAGGAACTTCATAGACTCAAAACCATGGTTACAAGAACAACTAAATGGGCTACTTTATGGCAAGACAGGCCTCTCAAATACACCAAATTTCAACAGAAAATTGGGACAAAACCCCATAACAATAATCTCTCTCAATGTCAATGGGCTAAACGCACCAATGAAAAGACACAGAGTGGCAGGATGGATTAGAAATTGAACCCAACATTCTGCTGCCTGCAACAAACACATCTCAATAGTCAAAGCAAACACTGACTCAGAGTCAAAGGCTGGAAAACAACCCTACAAGCAAACAGCTCCCAGAAAAAAGCTGGGGTAGCCATCCTAATATCAGACCACATCGATTTTAGAGTGAAGAAGTTCACAAGAGACAGAGAAGGCCATTTCTTATTGATCAAAGGATCGTACAACAGGAAAAATTTACAATATTAAATGTATATGCACCTAATGAGGGACCAGCAAATTACTTAAAACAACTACTTATAGACTTGGAGAAAGACATCGATAGCAACACAATACTAGTGGGAGACTCCAACACCGCTTTATCACCTCTTGATAGATCAACCAGACTCAAGCTTAGCAAGGACATACTTCATCTGAGGGAAACAATGGAAGAAAGGGACTTAGTAGATATATAGAGGACACTTCATCCTCAAAAAGCTGAATACACATTCTTCTCAAGCGTACATGGGACATTCTCCAAGATAGACCACATGATGAGCCACAAAACATACCTCCATAAAATTAAGAAAATAGAGATTGTATCAACAATCTTTTTGGACCATATGTGCTGAAATTAGAAGTAAATCACACACAAAAACAGAAAACTAAATCAAACACCTGGAAATTAAAAAGTGCACTATTGAACAATGAGTGGCTTAGAAAGGAAATCAAAGAGGAAATCAAAAGATTCCTAGAAATGAATGAAAATGAGGACACGAGTTACCAAAACTTATGGGACACAGCAAAAGCTGTGCTAAGTGGAAAATTTATAGCTCTACAAGCATTCCTCAGGAAGGAGGAGCGAGCCCACATAAATAACCTAACCTCACAGCTTAAGAGCTTGTAGAAGGACCAACAAAAGGAGCACAACCCGAACCGGAGGAAGGAAATAATAAAACCCAGAGCAGAGATTAACGAGATGGAAACCCAAAAAACAATCCGAAAGATAAATGAAACCAAGAGCTGGTTCTTCGAGAAAATTAACAAAATTGATAAGCCTCTAGCAAAACTCACAAAGAAAGGGAGAGAGAAAACCCTAATAAACCAAATCAGAAATGTAAAGGGGGTCATTACAACAGAAACTACAGAAATTCAAAGGATCCTCAGGGAGTACTTTGAGAAGCTTTATGCCAGAGAACATGAAAACCTCAGGAAATAGATAAATTCCTAGACTCTTACAGAGTCCCAAGGCTGAACCAAGAAGACCTGGAATACTGGAACAGACCTATCACCATCAAGGAAACTGAAATGGTAATAAAAAGTCTCCCCAAGCACAAAAGTCCTGGCCCGGATGGATTCACTACTGAATTCTTCCAAATCTTTAAAGAGGACTTACTCCCAATCCTCTTTAAATTTTCCACAAAATTGAAATATCAAAAAGATTTCTGAACAGTTTCTATGAAGCAAATATTACCCTGATACCAAAAGCAGACAGAGATACCACAAAGAAAGAGAATTACAAGCCGATATCCCCTATGAACACAGATGCAAAGATTCTCAGCAAACTACTATCAAATAGAATCGAACTACTCATCAAAACGATCATACACCATGACCAAGTAGGATTCATCCTAGGGCTGCAAGGATGGTTTAACTTTCAGAAATCAATCAACATAATCCACCATATCAACAAAAGAAAAGATACTACAAAATGCTACTTCAAGAAATAAAAGAGGACATGAGGAAATGGAAAGATATCCCCTGCTCATGGGTCAGGAGACTTAACATTGTCAAAGTGGCAATACTTCTCAAAGCATTGTACAAATTCAATGCAATCCCTATAAGGATACCCATGACATTCTTCAAAGAAATGGAGCAAACACTCCTGAAATTTATATGGGACAATCACGATCACGACCATCCTGTTAATCGTTGATTGTCTTAAGCAGGCCCCAGTAATGTCTCCTTTGTCCTAGCCCCAAGATTTTGAAAAAAGTGGCATATTCAAGGCTCTTTCAGAGTTAGGAAAATGAGACCCATCATTGTTACTGGTATTTGGCATATTGGGTATGCCACGGGGAGTTTGCCAGACTCTGCCGTGTGGGCAGGTTACATTCGGTAGCCTGCCAGTTTGTCCGAAGTAGGAATGGGATAATTAGATGTCCGGGAGATGGATTTTATAGTCTCTGAATCTTGGCCGTTGATGGGATTACACGGCGCCAGGGGGCCAGTTGGTGTGCGTGACCCCCGCCTACTGGAATTTGGAGGATCTGGGTGAAAGATGATCAGGCCCGATTTGAGTAGCTTGGAGATCTCAGTCCCAGGACCCACATGACTTTGTTCCTCTGCCAGTACCTTCATGTGTGTGGAAGAGTGGTCTCAGCATGGTGGTGACTGGTTCTGGAGGTCTTTGGCTGCCAGAGCCCTGGTCGGGATGGGGAGGGAAACTCAACCCACTCTCCTCCAAGGGGCACAGGAGAGGACAGCCAGGTGCAGGGGCAGGAGACTCTGGGTCTCAATATGCCCCCAAAAATAGCTAAAGCAATTCTTGGGAAAAAGAAAATGGGAGGAATCAACCTCCCTAACTTTAAGCTCTACTACAAAGCAGTGATAATTTAAACAGCATGGTACTGGAACAAAGGCAGAGCTGCAGACCAATGGAACAGGGCTGAATACACTGACATCTCCCCTCAATCATATGATCATCTAATCTTTGATAAAGGTGCAATAAATGTGAAGTGGAATAAGGAAAGCCTCTTTAACAAATTGTGCTGGCAAAACTGGACAGCTACATGCAAAAAAAATGGGCTTAGAACTCTGCCTAACACCATGTACAAAAGTAAGATCAAAATGGATTAAAAACCTCAACATCAGACCAGAAACCATAAGGTACATTGAGACAAAGTTGGCAAAACCCTCCATGACATTGAAGCTAATGTATCTTCAAAGATGTTATGCCACTGGCCGAGCAAGTGAAAACAGAGATAGATAAATGGGACTTTCTTAAACTAAGAAGCTTCTGCACCTCAAAAGAAACAGTGACCAAAATATAAAGACAGTCTACAGAATGGGAAAGGATATTCGCCGAATACACATCTGACAAGGGATTGATATCAAGGATATATAAAGTACTGGTTGAACTCCACAAGAAGAAAACATTCAACCCCATCAAGAAAAAAAAATGTGGCAATGAAATGAACAGAAACTTTCTCAAAGAAGAAATCCGAATGGCAAAAAAGCACATGAGAAAATGCTCTATATCATTAATTATCAGGGAGATGCAGATCAAAACCTCAATGAGATACCATCTCACACCTAAGAGACTAGCCCACATCCAAAAGAACAAAAGCAACTGATGCTAGCGTGGATGTGGCAAGAAAGGGACACTACTTCACTGTTGGTGGGAATGCCGAATAGTTCTGCCCTTTTGGAAAACGGTATAGAGATTCTCAAAAAATTAGAAATTGAGCTCCCATTTGACCCAGCAATACCACTCCTGGGAATATATCCCAGAAAGGCAAAAATGTATAGTCAAAGTGACATCTGCAGTTGTTTGTTCATTGCAGCACTCTTTACAATAGCCAGAATCTGGAAAAAGCCTTGAGTGCCCAAGAACAGATGACTGGTTAAAGAAACTTTGGTACATATACACAATGGAGTACTATGTAGCTGTTAGAGAAGATGAAGTCATGAAATTTACATACAAGTGGTACTACATGTAAAGTACCATGCTAAGCGAAATGAGTCAGAAAGAGCGGGATAGACATAGAAAGATTGCATTCATCTGGGGGATATAAAGTAACAAAATATGAGATTAATACCCAAGAATAGCCAAGATCAGTACCAAGGAGGATTACTCCATAGTTTAGAGGCCAGCCGGGCATTCTAGGGGAAAGGGCAGCTCAGATAGGGAAGGGAGTACCAAACAAAGGGTGTTTGTAGGATCCTCCCAGGAGGGGAGATGCATGTTGAAAATAGACTATGGACTGAACTTGATTGCCACTCATTGCCTCTTTTGCAGACGACAACACCCAAAAGGAGAGAAAGAACAAAAGGAAATGCCCTGCCACAGAGGCAGGGTGGGATTGGAGGATGGGAGGTGGGAGGGATACTGGGATCCATGGTGGTGGAAAATGGGGACTGGTGGAAGGATGGGTATTTGATCATTGTATAATCGAAACCCAAGCACAAAAATTTGTAAATCTACAACTGTACCTCTTGGTGTTTCGTTAATAAAGAGAAAAAAGTTTTGTGGCAGCCCTGCAAGTCATTTTCCCAATATTCATGTGTTCACATAATTAAATGTGTGTGTCACATTTAGTTAATATGTAAGCTTTTTAGACATAATGCTATATCTCACACTTAACATACCATAGTACAACATCAACTTAACTTTTATAAGCATTGAGGAACCAAAGATAAGTGTGTGATTTCCTTTATCATAATATTCACTCTATTGAAATGATCTAGAACTGAATCTGCATTGTCATTATGGTGAACTTGTAGCATGATCTAATTTGTGATCCTTAAACTTCACACTCTTCCAGTAATGGTTTGCAGATTTATCCCCTGCCTTCTAAGTTTCAATGTAAGATTCAGTTTAAGAACACTTACTGCACTTACTTGTTATGGCTTTTTCATTCCTCTAATCTGGCATATGTCTTCAAGTTTTTTTAATTTCTTTATAAATGCCACATGTTTTAAGATTCAGGCCAGTTATTTTATGTGATACACAGATTTATCTGATTTTTTTCATTATATTAGTTTATAAATTCTGGGAACAGAAATATGATACCATGCCTTCAGGACATCCTTTTAGAAGGTACAGAATGTCAGTGTATCTCATTACTTGTGATATTTACTTAGAAGTTTATGTAGTTAAGGTAGTGATAACATTGCTGGACTTCCCACTAAAATTTTCCTATTCATCTTCTTTATAATTAATACACATTCCTGTAGACGATATGATGAATCTAAATTAATATGCTATGCACTTATCAAGTTCTCTCTCAGTAAAACATCCATTGATGATTCTTGGTCAATTACCCACTCTTACTAGGGTGATTATCAAGGTTTGAATTTATTCTTCATGCATTAGCATTTTATTATTTTAAGTTTTATTTTTCTATTTATAAAATAATAACAGCAGGGATGTGTGCATTCGTATTAATTTAGAGGATTACTTTCTGTCTGATTATGCAGATTCACCTCCCAGTGATCTTTTGTTGAGACTCTGTGGATGTGATTTGGCAGTTCCCATTGACTGTTCCTTAAGATCTACTGTGCGGTTCATGCCATGTTAGGTACTCCCTGGTTATTATCTGGGCACTGAAAAGGAACTACAGTTGGGCCATTAATGTCCAAGAAAATGGATTACTGTAAATGAGCTTTTTCTCTAAGATAATTCTGAGTCCAGACATAACCATCTCTGCTGCTGCTCTCTATTCTGAAACTTTTCTATCCAGTCCTTATTTTGTTTTTCTTGCCCTTCACAATAGTCAATTCTTCATTGCTCATTGCTCTTCTTTCTGTGTCTGCTCTCTTTGATTTTGTTTTATCACAGGAGCTTTCAACAATAAAGGATACACTTCTAATTTGGTTTCACTGAATGGTTCTTGGAGGGGACATCTAATACAGTCTGTTACTAATATTTATTTTGATATTGAAATTGTCCCAGATTTACCCAATATGAGTCTTTTTTAAGTTGGTTTCTGCATCCTCTTGTCTTTATGCTTTTTGTTTTGGAAACATTTTAGATTCACATTCAAGTTTAAAAAAAAAAAAGAGAGAAGCTTAATTTGAAGCTTCTTTTAATGATAGTGCTACATAACTATAATGTAATTATCCAAACCAGAATATTGACTTTACCATTTTAAATAAAGTGTCTACCCTTTTTAAAATTGTTTTCCCATGAATTTCTTTATGTGTTTAATGAAGTATAGATCTGTATGATCAGTACCACAATAACGTTTAAAAACAAACAAACAAACAAACAAAACTCCCTTTATCAGCCAAAAGAATCTCCCTTGAACTATCCCTTTAAGAGTTTTCCTTGAACATTAGCTCTTGGAAGTCACTGATACTTTCTTCATTATCATGTCATTTTTAGAATGTTATAAAAATAGAATAATACAGTATATAACCTTGAGATTTTATTTTTCTTTCATTCCTATAATGCCCATGAGAACCAATTAACTGCTGATATCAATCATTCTTTCTTTTTAATTGTTGTACCATTTTTCCACTGTATCAGTATGAAAAGTTTTGTTTATCCATTCACACACACTGAAGGACATTTGTAGCGTTCTGAGTTTTAGCTAGTCCAATGAAACCTATCACGAACATTTATGTCTAAGTTATTTTGTACGAGAAAATAATCTTAGTTCTTTAGTTAATAAAACAGTAATATAATAATGTGTTAAGTGTATATTTAGCTTATAAAAATTGTAAATTTTCTAGAGTTAATGTACTCTTTTATATTACCTCTAACCTTCTGGAACAGTAGGATGTTCCAGACAGATCTTTAATTTATTCTGTTCTAGAATCACCCAAATGATTTAACTTCTTTTAGTGAGAACTGGTAGTTAAAAACTAAAATTTAAGTTCCAGTAGGCTAATTATCAATGTGAGGTGTACATGTATGTATGTTGGTGCATGTATGGATGGACACACACACACATGTGCACACACACACCACTATCTATGAGTCAAACACTTTAGAATCAATTAATTTACCTACCTATATATCATACCACAAATTTATTTATTTTTTGCCCCAACCTTGGGTTCGGGGACACCCTTGTTGTGGGGGGCACTCTCAGTTCTGTGTTTGGGGTTTTTTCCTGCAGTGCATGGAAGGCTGCATGATGCAAGGTTGCTCCCTGACCCTCCAGCATACAAACCATGTATTCAACCCATTTTGCTATCACTCTGGCCCATTAACATCACACTGATCCTGGTATCCTCCTCTTGCCATGCTCTGCCCGCCTGCCCCGCCCTGTCCTATCAGTTCCTTTTTCCACCCTCCCTCCCATCCCTTTGCTCTTCTATACTCTCCTCCATCTCCTTCTAGAATTGAACCTACCATGAATATTCTCCCTCATCCTCTCGCTCTCTCTCTCTCTCTCTTTACAGTGAATCAAATCATACTAAGAAAAGCCTTGTGCATGCAAGGTTTGCAATCTACCAACTAGCCGCAGTATCTGTCAAGGATTTATTCTAATCTTCCCTTTTTCTGTTTGCCCTTTCTTAAAAGTGAAATATCCAGTTCCCATTATTTTAATATGATCATTTACAATCCAATCCAATACATAGAAATTCACTGCAAAAAAAACCTTACACATAAAATACTTCCCAACTAAAGTTTATTATATAAGTCGCTATTTTTCTTCTTATTTCTAATGATCTATAGTTTTTCCTTTTTTATTCTAAGGTAGCTGAAAAAAATGGTAAACATTATTTTTTTTCCTTTCTTTTTCTTTCTGGGGGCAGGAGCAGTGGTGAGGATAAAGGGGGCACTCCCGAGATGCACTTTGGAGGCCTGGGTTCACACCAGTGATTCTCAGAAAAATATTTCATGTGCATTACAGTACCTATGGTTGCACATCGCCACAGTTAACTATAATTATAAATCAAAATTTTTCCAATGAAATTTCTGAACCAATATCTCAGTTTGGTTCCCATTTCCAGAAATAAGAGTATGCTTTCTCATCAGTGTGAATAACTACTGCTACAGTGGAAAATGGAAGAATGGAGGCCCAAATAAAAAAGTAATTAATCTAAAATTAATCTAATCTGATAATTTTAATATCAACTACAACAAAAGATAGATAGAATCGAGAATAGATAATCGGGTGAGTAGGATGAAAAGAGCAGAATCAAGAATAGATAACGGGATAAGTAGGATGAAAAGAGCAGCAGATTAACGGAAGCACCAACCAGTTCCTGGGAAGTTAGGAAAGGTCCTTAGATCTCTCAGTATGCCCACCTACACCCAAACAAACTCAAGAATCAGGAAGGGCCCCAAGGCCCACACAGCAACAAGGTACTGAGCAAGGCTGTCTCACCTATGTACATGTATCCAGAGCCAGATGTTAAGGAAAGCTGGAACAACAGGAACTTATGGGGTACTGTCCTAAAGAAGCTCAGAGACAAGAATTCAGACTAGGAAAATGTACACTGGAGCCAGATCATCCTATAGAGGATGCGGCCAGATTCTGGACCAAGGAGAGAGAGAGAAGCCTAGATGAGTAATGTCATAGGTAGGAGCCCCAACCCAGATAATCAAATGATCATAAACTTTAACTTCTTAAATATCTGATTTTTGCTTGCAAATCTTTTATAGATTTCTCAAGAACTCCCAGGAAGAGGGAAAAATCTACTTTTGAGGTAGCATTACTGATCACTGGTGTTGACTCCTCTGTACATTGCTGGTACACATACTTTCCTCATTGTTATTTCTTTACATATTTTTCTTATTGATTTGAGGGAACAGCTTATATATCCTCAGTTCTAATCATTTCATAATCAAGCTTTACCAATGTCCTGTAACCAATGGCCTTTATACTTATCAAATAATATATTATGATGGGCTCAATTAGATGCTATATTTAATGTCTCATTTGTTTACAACTTTTGTCTCGATTATGAAAATTTTCTTATTCCTCAAGCCACAAAGGATAAAGGAATTTTATTACATTTTATTTTAAAATATACAGTTGGATTTTAAAATCACTTTAGACTCTTCTCAGTACATATGGAATGGGGATCAGGTTTTATGTCTTTGTATTATGATTTTCTAGAATTCCCTGGATCCTTTTACAATTGATCTGCAATGCCACTTATTTGATATGTAGAGTTTTTACATATCGTGTATGGTGTATGTTTTTAAGTTTTTCTTTTCTGTTCATCTATTAATCTACTTCAATACCAACATTATCCATTCTGCACAAATAAAATGTTTCTTAAGGTTTTATATATATATGTGTGTGTGTACGTGTACATATACATGTATATATGTGTATATATACATACCTATATACATACACATGTATATATATTTATATAAACTTATTCTACTTTTCAGGGATATCTTTTTGCTTGGGATGATGGGGTTGGGCCATATCCAGTGATGCTTAAGGCTAACTGGGTTCAGCCATGTTCAAAGGAAGCATTTAACACTCTCTCTCTCTCTCTCTCTCTCTCTCTCTCTCTCAGTCCCAGATTGTCTTTTAATTCTTTATTTTAGAATTTATTTGTTCATTGTTATTCATATTCCTGTAAAACTTTTCTGGCTTTCATTGAAAACACAGATTATTTTAATGACTTTGTATAATATGAAACTATAAAGAACATATTTCTTTTTTATGTAGGTCATCCTTATGCCTTTTAATAAAGTTTTGTAATTTCTCCATAAAACTTATCATAAGCATCTTTATTTATGTGTTCTTATAATTTTTTTATATTTGATGTGCTCGCATTGATAGGCATATACTTTAAATTACATTTACTGTTGCTGATGCTGTACAGAAATGCAATTTAATTCTTATATAGATCTTATATACTTGGTTGACTTCTCATTAATTCTAATAATTTACCTGTAGATTCCCCTAGTTTATCTGTGTAGGCAATCATAATATCATTTCTGAGTAATGACGGCTTTGCTGCTTGCTTTTTTCAAATGATAGACCTATTATTTCTTTTTCTCCTTTAATTTATTTTTTTACTATGCTGATAAAGAAAGCTACCACATTATTAAACAGAAGTAGTACTAGCAACTGTTTTTGTCTTATATTTGATATTAAGAGAACGAAGGATCCTTCCATATAGTGTTTATTACAATTTTTGCTCTAGTATTTATCTGTCACTGTCACTGTCCTCCTGTTGTTCATTGATTTGCTGGAGCAGGCCCAGTAACGTCTCCATTGGAGACTTTGTTGTTACTGTGTTTGGCATACCGAATACATCACGGGGAGCTTGCCAGGCTCTGCTGTGCGGGCGAGATACTCTCGGTAGCTTGCCGGGCTCTCCAAGAGGGGCGGAGGAATCGAACTCGGGTCGGCCATGTTGGCTGCATGCAAGGCAAACGCCCTACCTGCTGTGCTTTCGCTCCAGCCCATGGGGTTTATAGAAATCCATTATGGGAAAAGAAAAATTCTCTCAAAAGTTCTCTAAGATTTGCTTTTTATTGTAAATTTGTGTTAAGAACTCTTGCTATATTGTCTTCCTTTGTTTCTTTCTCTCTACAAATATTGAGTTGATCTCACATGACTCTTCTCCACTAACCCACTTATTGGTAAATTATTTATTTAAGTATAAATTAAACTAATCATTCCAGAAAAAACCCAAATTATGTACTTTCAAATTTTATTTCTCAGTAAAGTAGATAATATTTAAAGTTTTTTTCTGAATTCCAAATATTATTTTGAGAGAACAGAAAGAGGTAAAATGACTCCAGTGCATTTGCCCCCCAAACTCGTGTTCTGCCTGGCACACATCTCTTTCTCACTCTTTCTCTGATTGTTTATTTCCATCCCTGTGATTCTCTTTGAAGCACATACTTTCCTCTTTTCTCTGGCATGTTTGTAAATAAGCTTCAATAAAAGTTATTTCAATAAAAGTTATTTTACTTCACACCCCGCTACACACACACACACACACACACACACACACACACACACACACACACACGAGTCTCACATGATATGAGGATAGGGGTCCCCTAAGAAACCTTCTTATTTTGAGTTTTATATTAAAATTCACTTGTGATATTGACCTGTAGTTTTCCTTTCCAGTGATTATTTTTCTTTTCACTTTCAGTTCCAATGCCATGCTAGGAAAATAAATAAGCTATATTTCCATTCTCAGGAAACAAGGTAGCCTTTGACTCTACTTGAGACAGATTTATTCTTCATTATTTAGTCTCTGACCTCACTCTCCTTAGAGCAATCACTTTAGAAAATTGTAATTATAAATTCTTTCTCTGCTCTTCTGAGCTATAAATCTTCTGCAATAAAAACATTGTTAGGGTACATGTCTAGCATATGACCTACACGTGTTAAACCCTCTCTAGTGTGATCTCTGTGAACTGCTTGTTTGGTTGACCAAGTACTCCTGGGAGTGACTCAGTCACTGCTTGGGAGACTCCACTCAAGTTTTTAAGAACCAAGAGACACTTAATAATAAAATTATAAGCTTATATTGAATATTGAACTTATTATATATATATATATAGATTTCTCGTACCAAATATTGCCATCTCCCATTCTTTTATTCTTTGAGGGAAGTATAACTGGGAAAACTTAATATTGCTAGACATCAACTAATCTCAATGTTGTCCTATTTCTTTCTCTCAACTCTCTCTCTCTCTCTCTCTCTCTCTCTCTCTCTCTCTCTCTCTCTTTCTCTTTTATCACACATTCTAAAAACTTACTTCACCCAGTTACAATCTTCTCTGGTTGTTTTTATGACTTAGTGCAGATTTTTTTCCTTGGTTTTGGCCACACCATGTGATGCTCAGGGATTACCCATGGTGGTTCTCTGAACGCTGGGGATTGAACCTAGGTCAGCTACATGCAAAGCAAGTGCCCTACTGATGCATTATCTCTTTGGCCCTGGTGCACAATTTGGGTCTTAGATGATTTCCTTATCTTAATCATGAAATAACTGTTTTCCTCTCTCCTACACCAGGGTTCTGAGTCACATTTTTCTAGCTTACAGGGAAGGTATAAAATTAACACTTTATGAGTAAGAGGGTGCATTAATTATTGTTTTTATACATGACTGACTGGTTAAGCATGGAATTCTGTATTAAAAATAGTTTTTGTTCAAATTTTGAAAGACTTTTCTCTACTACCTTATATTTTAGGTGTAACTGGAAAGTCCTAAAGATATAATAAATCAATTCTTTTCCTCTATAACTTTATTCTTCATTGCAAAGTGTTTTGGAGCTTTGTTATTAGAATTCTGATATATTAACATGTATCTCAAAGGATATTATATTTTAGTATATATATTATAATTTGTATATAGTTTTGATGCTGGCTCTTTGATTATCCTTTCATTATAGAAACTCAAACTCCTCAATTCTAAGAATATGTTTTCATTTTATAATTTTATCCATTTATCTTTCTTAAAAATATTATTTTTCACTATATATTTCTAGAAATAATTACCTAATTTTGATCTGTCTCATATGGCATGCTCATTTCTTATGTTTGTATTTTTTGGAAACTACCTGACGTTAACACTTATAAATTCTATTAAATTGGTTGTGTCATCACTTTTAATTTCCAAGAACAATTTTTACATTGTCTGTTTTTGTTTTCTTTATAAAATTTTTTTCACAGCTCACAACACTTTTAGTTCTTTTAAAGTTTTCCCTCACATTGCTAGGATTTTTTCACCTTGCTAGTTTTCCCTTTTCTTTTACGCTAATAATTTTATTATGTGTCCTAAAGTTACTTTATGTCCTTTATATATAAGAATGACACAACAGCACTAAAATTTTAATAGGAAATGGTGCACAAGAAAAGAGTTTTTGATCAGAGACATTTAGTGGAAAGTGAACCAGCCAGGTTGAGCAATTATATAGGCCCCCTTCTCCCCTTGAGAAAACACTAAAAAGATATGTTCTCTGAAAATACCATTTCTTTTCAGCACCTGACACTTCCTTCACAGATCTGAAATACCAGACTCTGTGAACAATTTCTCTAAAGTAATTATATTTACATAATAATATTTCAACCATCTCTTTGGGCAGGGGTCTGATTTTAGATTTCTATTTATAGATGGGAGAGGTCATTCTATTGCTATTGTACAGGATGAAATTATGTAAGAGGAGCACAAGTCAATAAAGTAAAACCCAAAATCAGTTTTATGAGTCCCCTTTAGGTTTGTCAGTAGCTCCTCACTTGGA
Organism: Sorex fumeus; assembly: GCF_029834395.1. Taxonomy (NCBI): domain Eukaryota; kingdom Metazoa; phylum Chordata; class Mammalia; order Eulipotyphla; family Soricidae; genus Sorex; species Sorex fumeus. The sequence continues at coordinate 2,194,321 of NW_026606060.1, read as the reverse complement.
AACTATCTTACACTGACCCTAGTGCTACCGGGTACTGTTTTCTAGTAGATACTTTAATATTGTCTCTCAAATCTTTTCATAATTTCGCCATTTCTTGTGCCCTGTTATCTTTGTTAGTATTAAAACAAGGGTAAAATTCAGAGATCATTTATTTAAACCTAGTCTGCAGTTTTCATCTCCACGTTAAAGGGATCCAATTAAGTATTAATGGGCTGATACATGATGGAGGAACATCCAGTAGTGTTCAGTGCTTACTTCTGTGTATGTGCTCAGAAATAACTCCTGCAATGCTCAGGGAACCACCTGAGCCACTGGAGTTGGAACCTAGGTCTTCTACGGGCAAGACAAATGCCTTACTCACTGTACTATCTTTCTGGGCCAAATAGTCGTATTTACAATTTTCTCTAATATTATATATTTTAGATGTGAAAAATTTATATTTTGGCATTTAAATATATCTAATGAAAGACAGTTTGTTGTGGCTGCTTTTATGAATAAGTTTCTGAAAGGTGAAAGTACTAAGAATGAAGAATTAATTTTCTTTAGTTTGTTATATATTATTTATAATAATCAATGATTGAAATGCCATTTTATTCCACCACCTTTTCAATTAGAGAACAAATTAAAAGTGTCAAAAATAGGATATATACATATACACATATATACATATATGTAGATCATGTAGGATTAACAATTTATTATGTAAAAATACACTGAGTTTATGTTTTTTACTATGAAGGAGAAAAAGACATAGATACTGACACAAACACAACCTAAATTTAAACCCATTGAAGCATAATTATAAAGCAGAAACATCAGGTAGAATTTCTTTTCTTTTCTTCTCTTTCCTCTCCTTTCTTTTCTTTTCTTTTCTTTTCTTTTCTTTTCTTTTCTTTTCTTTTCTTTTTTCCTTAGGGAAAATAGTGGGGACAGAACCTGGGAAGGAGAAAATGTTTTAAAAGATGCTTATTAAAATTACAGATCTTATTTGGTTGATATGTTTCTCTTCAATTTGGGGTTGGAATTGGGTCATATCCAACTTTATCCAGGGAGTTTTCCTGGCTATGTGTTCGAGGGTTCACTCCTGGCTATGCCTCGGGGCCATATGTGGAGTCAGGAATTTCTGGAATCAGTTGTTGTCTGAGAAGCAGATGCATTAACTATTTCTTTAGCCCTTACCTGGCCAATTTTTAAAAAAGTAAAAATTTTATTGAGGTGGGCATATGGTGCCACCAGCAGGTGTACCTGTTAGGCGAGTGCATCAGCAGCTTCAGACTTTCAGATCCCCCAAAATTTCTTCTGTGCCTTTGGCCAGACCTCAACAACTTGGGGCTAAATTTACCAAGAAAGTAAACGACCAATAGTTAGATATGTGGGAGACACACCCACAAACCACCTCTGTCTCAGCTATATAATTGGAGGCAAGGCCTCTCTGATTCCTGATCAAACTGCTTAATGGCCATGATCCCAGAGACTCTGAACCCAGCAGTTTTTGACAGAAATTCATCTGTACTCCGCAGTAGGTTACCAGCGCCAAGCCACCCCAGGTGGGAGTAGGTTTCGTGCCTTGGTCTGTTCCCCCTGGTGGCTCAGTGGCCACCATCCTCCAGAGGCCACTGGACAGTCAGGTTTGGGCATCAGTGATGATACATGTGGAGACTCACAGGATGGGGGTGGAGCTGGCCCTTTCCTCCCTGCCCCAATGAGACCCCAAGTTGTCACCCACGAATGGCCTCTCTGGCTCCTGATCAAGGTGCTTAATGGCCATGATCCCAGAGACTCGGGAACAAATCTCGGAACCAGGAAGATTTTGGCAGAAATCCCTCCAGATCTAAGTGTTAAAATTTCAGAATTCCAAAATCACGTGGCCACTACTGCAACCACGTGACAACATATGTTATGCATAACCAGCAATAGAAAACAAATTGTCTACAGTTACCTTTTCAGCAGATCTGAGTGTTGGGGTAAAATACCAAATAATAATGGTGGATCTGGGGTTGAAATATTGAATGAAATCAAAGTGGAGGGAGAGTAGTGTGGAAATCATCTGCCCCACAGGTAGGGGGAGAGTTTTGGGATGGGGGTATACTGGGGTTTTTGGTGGTGGAAAATGGGCACTGGCAACGGGGCAGTTGTTTCATCATTGTATGACTGAGACTTAACCCAAAAACTTTGTAACTGCTCTCACAGTGATTCAATAAATAAATTTATATAAAAAATGTATTGAGGGGAAAAAACTGATTTTAAGGAGAATGTGGAAGATGAACGAGAGACAGACAGACAGATCCACAAAGAAAGAGAAATTGCGTGCTCCAAGCCAGGATGCAGGAATGGAATACAAGTAGGCATATTTTTATGACAAAATAAAATTATCTCAGAAAGGTGGCAACGATAAGAGGGGGGCAATGCTAATAGAATTAAAGAAACAAAGACAAGAGACATGTTGGACAATCGGAATTGTTAAAACAGGAATTTTTTAAATTGCAAGAAAAGACAGATGGTTCAAAAAACCAAGATCTAATTATTAATTAGTTTGGACAAAAAGTTCCAGGGGGCATTTGGGAGATTGTCAGTGATATCTCAGAAGGATGCACCATGCTGAAAATGTTGGAAGTGTTTGCACATTGGAGTTGGTTGTGCTACTGACAGGAACAAGGGTGCTGGAAGTATACCAAGTGGGGCTATGGTGATATTTTCAAGAGGAGTCATAAGAGAGCCAGCTCCCCAGGAAAGAATTCATTTCTTCTTCCTCTTCCTAAGTCTCTATCTACACCTGGCTGCTGAAAGAGCATAATGAGGTGCCGATTAGGACACTTCTCTATGGTGAGGGAGCTCTAATGTAGAATATAGATCATTTATTTTGGAGCTGAGAGATAATCTGTGATACCATTGCATAGAAAATTGCTTTGAAAACTGAAATACAAATATAGAACATAATATGATTTGTCAATTTAAATTTTAAAAGATCATTTAGGGGACATCGAGATAGTATGGGGGGGGGGTGGGTACAGTCTCTGACTCTACAAATATTGTTGGCTATAGCCCTGGATCTCCCAGAAGCTAGGAAATGCAACTAGAGAAACCTAATAACCATTGGGGTGGTTCTGGGATTATCCAGGATTGATGCATCTCATTCTTGGGCCCTGGAACAGACGCACCAGCCTGAATGGCTACGTATTACTGGGAATGACCCCTGGGTTCCTTGATCCTTATCTGAGACAAAAGAAAAAAGTTCATAATACAGTGATATTTTATTCCTATTTTAAATTTTATAATTCTAAACATTCAGCTACAAATTTCCCTGCATTAAATAATGTAAACTCAAATATTCAAATTAATGTTGGAAATATTTGTATATGTGTGTATATATATATATATATATATCTCACATTCAATTCAGCAATTATGAAAAGACAGCAATTTTTAAGCTAATACTATGAGTTTGGCCACTAAGATGTGTTACATTCATGTCCTGCTTTGAATCTTCAAATCAGCCTCTACCATCTGTCAAATTTTATAACTACTAAAAGATAAAGGCTCCGTTGCTATAGTAATTATTCTATTACCTAGGTGACAGTATTTGAATGATGTCATTGCTAAAGTGATTTAACTCACAAAACATTTTTAGTTTTCATATGGTTAGTCAGAGAGAAAATTTTCTTGTGACACAAAATCAAGAGGGCCACAAGAATGCTGCTTAATACACAGAGTGCTCACAAAGGAGAAGAATTAGAAGGTGAATGCTCAAATGAATTTGTCTAATTAACTGTTTTCAGTTGGGTCAATGCCCTCATCAACATCGCACAAAGTTTAATGATGAGGAAAGAGATTGTATGTGTGGAGGAACATTAAAAGTAAGCAAGGTGATCTAAGGGAAGACAACTCCCTTAGAAGTATTTTTTCTTAACTATCTCTTCAGTTGAATTTCTTACTAAATAGTTACACTATGCACTTGTGTTTTTATTTAACCTGAAAGCTGTATATAAAGAGATCTGGAGACCAACAGTGGAAGAAAGGAATGCAGGAGATAAATTTACACACACACACACACACACACACACACACACACACACACACACAACACACACAGCAGAAAAGATCAGAAACTAGGTTGCAGGTCACTAAATTTGTCAGATTTGATATAATATTTGGCAGGAGGTACAGCCTCTGAGATTTCATTGTATCTTTCTCAAAAAAGTGATTGATACATATCAACAGAGACATGAAACACACTTCCTGTCAATTTTATGAAGCAGGTTATAGGGAAATATTGTTTTAGCTTAAAAAATTAATATTCAGCCTCACTGCATTGACCATAGATAAATTTTAATCCATCATGAAAAAAATCATACCAACATCTCATCTGTGGTGGTGAGTTTGTATTTCTGTGGAGATCTTTCTCTTTTTATTTGGAGGAGGGGGCAAGGATTGGGGTCACATCAGTTGAAACACAGGGATTATTCCTGACTCCTCTGTCAGGGATCAATCCTGATAGACTGAGGACCAAATGGGATGAGAACCTGGGTTGACCATGTGTAAGGCAAATGCCCTGCTTCCTGTACTATCACTTCGGACTGTCACTTCTCTTTTATATTCTTTATTTTCCCCTTTCTGCATTAAACAACTTGTTTTCTCGTGCAGAAGGGATTAAGTTATGACACTGGAAGAAAATGAAACCATCCTATCATATGGGTAAGGAAAAGGTAGAAAGAAGTTCTTGTCTTAGGGAATTATAGAAACCCAGACTTAGAAAAAAATGTATATGTATAATATCTACTGACATAATACCAATTCTTACCTGAAATCAGAAATTGACACTCTATGTTACAAAAGCGTATGAAGGTTTGCCTTTGTGAAAACAGCTTTTAAGTGATTATGCTAAGTGAAGGTAAGTTGGAAAGTGAAAACAATTATAGGATAGTTTCTCTCATATGTGAAATCTAAATAACCAAAACAATCAAACTATTAATGGAATTACTGATCATTTGTTTGGACGCCACACCTGAAGTGCTCAGGAATTACTCCTGGCTGTGGGCTCAGGCATCACCCCTGGGGGTGCTTGATGGACCATATGCAGTGCTGTGAATCTAACTGGAATTGACTGTGTGTAAGTATCTTTTCACTTGTGTTATCTCTCTGCTCAATACAACTGGGCTGGAGCATTGGCACAATGGTAGGGTGTTTGCTTTGCAAGTGCCCAGCCCGGCCAACCCAAGTTCGATTCCTCCGCCTTTCTTGGAGAAACTGGCAAGCTGCCGAGAGTATCTTGCCAGCACAGCAGAGCCTAGCAAGCTACCCGTGGCATATTCGATATGCCAAACACAGTAACAACAAGTCTCACAATGGAGATGTTACTGAGCCCGCTCAAGCAAATTGATGAAAAATGGGAGGACAGTGCTACAGTGCTACAATACAACTATCTCTATACTTTCAGAAAAATAGATGAGTACCAGAGGGTGAAGAATGGAAGTAGGTAAGAGAAGGGGGATTAATGCCTCTAGAACTTCAGTAATGGGTGCAGTGAGGCTTACATGTAGATAGAGGGGTGGAACTTATCTCTTGATATATATATATATATGTATATATATATATATATATTACTATAAAGCCACTGGGCAAATCAATACAACTTTAATTAAAACTTAAGCAAAATCTTGCTATCATGTTTTAAATTTCCACTAAAGGATGATCCTTTGAAATTCTAGACCCTACTCTGAATCCAAATAAAAGCAGTCTGTCTGTCTGTCTGTCTGTCTGTCTGTCTGTCTCTCTCTCTCTCCTTCTCCCCCTGTCTTTCTCTCCCTCCCTCTTCTTCTATTTCTCCTCTCCCTCTCTCCCTCTCTTTCCCTCTCTTCCTCTCTGTCCCTCTCTCCCTTTCTCCTCTTTCTCCCCCTTCTCTCTCCCTCTTTCTCTCTCTCTCTTTCTCCCTCTCTCCTTCTTTTCCTCTTTCCCCTTTTCACTCTCCCCCCTCTCTATCTCTGCCCTTCCCTCTCTCCCTCCCTCCTTCTTTCCAACCTCACACTGGGGACACACTATGCTGTGTGATTTCCAGATCTTGTAAGTACTAGACATTTATTTTTCTTCAAAGTTTACCAAGAGTAATTGTTGACAAGCCTCTTACAGTCATAAGGAAGACTGCAAGGGTCTGGCCAGTTACAACAGTGATTATTCAGAAGTTCAAATCAATGCAGAATGGCTAGTTGGCATAATGGATTCCGTTATGAAATAATGTGGTGATGCAAATCTCTAAGAACTCAATGTGTTAGTCTCTTATGAACTTTATTTTTGGTTCTAGGACAATTACAGTGCTTGTGCACTCCTGGTTTTTAGCTAAGGGTTTACTTTCAGCAGTGCTTGAGATATTCATATTAGGAAATAAAATCTTGGTCTTTCAATACAGATGAATTAAGCCCACTAAACTAGCTATCTGGAGCTGATATGTATATATATATATATATATATATATATATATATATATATATAAAATCACTGTAGCACTCTCCTCCCATAATTCATTGATCTCAAGGGGACACCAGTAACATCTCATATATAGAGACTTGTTGTTGCTGGTTTTTGGCATATCGAATACACCACGGGGAGCTTGCCAGGCTCTGCCATGTGGGCAGGATACTCTCAGTAGCTTGCCGGGCTTTCTGAGAGGGACAGAGAAATCAAACTCAGGTTGATCACCTGCAAGGCAAACACTCTGCCCACTGTGCTATCGCTCCAACCCCTATATGTTTTTTGGAGTGGGGATACACACCCAGAGATGACCGGGGTCACTCCTAGCTCTGTACTCAGAAATTAACACATTAAGTAACAAAAATGCTCTGACTCAGAGTTAGAAGAAAAGTTTATTGAAAAGTAGAAGAGAAAAGAAAAAAAAAAACTCTCCATGTGGGGAGGAACTTAGTATCAACTAAGTTAAAGGTAAGAAGGTTTTGTATAGGCCCTTTAAAGACTTTTTGCGTTTCTTATCAATTGTCAAAAGTGTTGCAGAGGATGCAAGGATAGAAGTGTTCTGGCCATTTGCTTTAGGTATTTCCCACTATGAGCTTAAACTTTGGGGAAGAATTTATGAAGGTGGGCAATTGTTAACTTACATTTATCAAAAAGAATCCAGAAATTTACAGGAAGTAAAAAATATAGCTTGGGAGAAGTTAAAAATAGGACTGACAAAGCAGCTGGCAAGGGATAAATGATGCTTCCTCTTTTAATATTTTACCCATTCAGTGTAGTATGCCTTTAAGTGACCACAGTGGGTAGGAAGAAAGGCTGTAAACTCTCTTCTCGAGGCCACTACTGTTGTTGGTGTGCCCCACCGGTGACTTATGCAAAGTGGGGAGGAGAAAGATCGTCACTTTCTCCCCCTCTGCCTCTGCTACCCAGGACCCAGGGTTACTGGGTTCTTGTCTCATTCACAGAAAGGATTTTCAGGAGTAGACAAGCAGTGAAGTAAATAGATTTTATTTGGAGGGTTTTTGAAGGTGTGGAGGGAGAGAAATTGAGAGAGAGAAAGAGAGAGAGAGAGAGAGAGAGAGAGAGAGAGAGAGAGAAATGCACTCAAGAGAGAAGAAGGAGTACACATCTCAAGGGGGGAGATGCGGACAACACATGTGCTCGGCCAACACATGTTTTTGGCCACGTGGGTGCAAGCAGTACATGAACTCTGGCAGCATATGCACGCCTTGCTATGCATTCCTTTGTTCAAGGTATCTTTTATAGGAAGTTCTGGAGTCTTCTAGGAGCTGGATCACACTTTAATTGTATAAGGGAGAGGTCCCAGGATTTGAGGAACTTCATAGGGAGGGGTCAAATCTCCTCAGGATCGGCTGATGGTCTTATCAGGTCTGGTTTTTTTTTTGTATCCACAGGGGGGATCAGTTTTAGGATTTTCCTCCCAGAAGTTCTGTTGACCTAAGTTTTAGTTGCCGAGGGCCTTTCCTTATCTAACTGCCTGCATCATATTCCCCCCTAGAAATTGCACTCCCTTAAATCTATGAGGAAGAATAGTTGAAGGTTCAGTCTTATGGAGCTGCTTCACGCTGACAATGGGGCACTGACCCTGCCCGTACAAGGGGTGAAATCTCATGCTACCTTATTTTTAGTGGGCTCCAGGCAATGAATTGGTTGGGTTCCTGAAGTTATCTGAAAGAAAAGATCAGATAAATTAGACTGAGTGATGTCACTTTGGAATGATTAAACCCTGGAGAAGGTCCTTTCTGATCCAGTAAGGACAGAGTAGTTTGCTGTCTTAGAGAACACACGAGTTAATAGAAACCAAAGCAACATACTGCTTACCCATTTCTATTATAAAAATATACTGGAAAGGAATAACTTCACTCACAGATTTGGTTGATAGAAAATTACTTCTTCTCTTCAGATTTTTTAATGGACATAGAAGCACCAAGTCATTTCTCAGATAGGAAAAGCTACCCATCTCTGAAGCTATTGATCTCGGTGGGCCTCACCCGTGACTTATGTGAAGCAGAGAGGAAAAAGACAATCACTATCTCCGCATCCACGTCTACCACCTGGGACCCAGGGTTACTGGGTTCTTGTCTCGCCTCACAGAAAGGAATTTCAGGAGTAGACAAGCAGCCAACAAATAGTTTTTATTTGGAGAGTTTTTAAGGTGTGGATGGGGAAAGACTAAGAGAGAGAGAGTAATACACTCAAGAGAGAACATGGGCTTCTCCAAGGGTGGAGAGAGCCCCTACACATATCCTCACATTAGACACAAAAGTATGAAAGTACACATCTCAAGAGGGAAGATGCAGGGGCCACATGGGCTCAGGTGCCACATGTGCTCAGCCATATGGCCACAAGCAGCACATGAGCTCTGGCACCATATGTGCTCCCTTCCTTTGTTCAAGGTGTCTTTTATAGGCTCTTCTCAGCTTGTCTTTATCTGGAAGTTCTGGAGTCTTCTCCGGGCTGGATCACTCTTTAATCAGATTAAAGGAAAGGTCTGAGGATTTGAGGAACTTCATGGGGAGGGGTTCAACCTCCTCAGAGTCTGCTGAAGGTCTTATCAGGTCTGTCTTTTGAATCCACAGGGGGGATCAGTTTTAGAATTTTCCTCCCAGAAGTTCCATTGACCTAAGTTTCCTTGCTGAGAGCCTTTACCTATCTACCTGCCTACATCACTATCAATAAGAACCAATAGATATTTATACCCTGAATATTGGAGCATTTGATCATTTGCATGAAGTCAAACTGCCAATCCTTTCCTGGGTAAAATGCTTGATGCTGAACAGGTGTTAGGAAAGGAGGCCCAAGATTTCCACCACTTTCATTAATGTCACAGAAAGCACAGTTCTGAGTTTCTTTCCATGAAAGATGTTTTTCACTAGTGTTATTAAAGCATCTCTTCCCATGTTGGAAGCTTCATGTAGCCCTTTAACCATCAATTTCCTTTTTGTTCCAATCTCCTCTACAGTGCATTCTGGCTCAGATGAAATATTCTCTGGTATTAATCCCGTGGTGCAACAAAAATTAAGAACTGTTAAAAATCCTTGTTCTCTACAAAGGACTACGTATGTTCATAAAACTAAGAACGAATACTTAGGACCAGTTTAGATGTCCTCTTGGCAATTTAGCCAATTGACAGTCTTGGGGAAAGCAATTAATTCTGCACTTTGAGCTGAGGTTTCCCCTAGTAAAGCTCTGGCTTCCAATGCCCTGATCAGACTAGTGACAGCATGTAAAACATTGAGTTCCTTTACAGACTAGGCTGTTTACCTACAGTCAGTAAACCAAGTTTTACCTAAATTTCCCAAAGGGGGTACCTTTTAAACCCAGGTTAGGTTACATTTATTCAACCATCTCTGTAGAATCAGAATATGATTCTTACAAAAAGCTCGTTACAGAAACATGGTTTTCTCTCCACCTTCTTTTCAAAATTTTGCTAGATGGCTTAACAAACCTGACTTGTTCTTTTTCATGAACACACCAAGATTGGAGAACTCTCCATTTGGAGTACCCCGTTATTTACTGAGAAGTCCTGGGGGTTGGCTAAAGACAGGAGACACACCAATAACAACAGCAATTTTATCTGGCAAGTCCGAGTTATCCATGCCTGACTATAAGATGTCCCACAATGAACTGGATGGCCTTGAGCCTTCAGAATGAACTGGATGTGGCCTTGGGCTTCATTTTCCATGGAGGTGTCCTGGCAGAAAGGAGTCCATCTCATCCCTTCTTCAAGGCTGGGAGAGATCCTTGGTTTCCAGGATTTTTTCTTGATGCTGAGAGTAGGTACAGGCTGAGTTTGTCAGTGCAGATTCCCAGATTCCTCTTTCTCCATAGCAGTGATGATTTCCAGTCTTTCCTTTAGCTGGCCTTCCTCTAGGGTCATCCTGAGGTTTGTAGGGTACTTGAAACAGTACCTGTTAAATACCTGCTCCTATCATTTAGACCAATCCCTTGACTATTTCCCTGGAAGAGGGCTTTGGGGTCCCAGAGCTGGTTTTTCCTGTCTGCATGAGGGGTAGACGCTATTTTCGAGAAGAAAGACTTTTATCTGGATTTAAGCAAACTAACATAATGCCATGAGATATCAAATACATACTGAAGGTATAAAGAAGAGAAAAGCAAACATTTCACTTTACTCACGATGAGATGCAATACACCCATTTGTTGTGGGTCCTAGTCAAAAGAAGCTTAAATCTGTAGCAATAAAGCATAGAATTTAGAATCATGTTTAATTAATTCAATTAATTCAAGTTAAGATGTTGAAAATCTTAACTTCCCATTTATAAGAGCACTGTACCAGGAGTCCAATGTACAGTTTAACATTTTTAATTCATTTAATCCCATTTTAAAAACGCTTGATTTCCGGCAACTTTGGAAGAATTCAATTATCTAAGACCACTGTGACAGGAGTACAACATAATTCATCCAATATCTTTTTCATAAATCTTGCTAAAATATATATATATATATATATATATATATATATATATAGTCACACCCAGCGATGTTCAGGGGTTATTCCTGGCTCTGCACTCAGGAATCACTCCTGGCAGTTCTGGGGGACCATATGGGATGTCAGGGATTGAACCGGGGTTGGCTGCGTGCAAGGCAAATGCCACCCCCCCCCATACTATCGCTCCAGCCCAAGAGCGCCTATATATTTTTTAACAGAATATGAAGTGAATAAAGTTATTCTTAAAGTTCACAGGACAGACATGGGAACCATGTTACTCGGACTCATTTGGAGGGCAGCCTTTAGGAAAACGAAACTCACGGAACCTCCAGATTTCACTACCGAAGATTCATTCTCTGTGTAATGATAGTTTGGGTGTAGAAACATTTTTTTTTCCTTTACTGTGCTTACACACAAGGGGCGGGAGCAATAACACAGTGGGTAGGGCATTTGGCTTGCACATGGCCGACCTGGGTTCAATTACCAGCATCCCATATAATCCCCCGAGCCAGGAGTAATTCCTGAGTACATAAGCCAGGAGTAACCCCTGTGCATTGCCAGGTGTGATTCAAAAATAAAAATAATAATAATAATAATAATAATAATGGGCTGGAGCAATAGCACAGCGGGTAAGGCATTAGCCTTGCAAGAGGCCAACATGGCCGAAGTTTGATTCCTCCGCCCCTCTTGGAGAGCCCATCAAGCTACCAAGAGTACCTCGCCTGCGTGGCAAAAGCCTGGCAAGCTACCCGTGACGTATTCGATATGCCAAACACAGTAACAATTATCACAATGGAGACATTACTGGGACTGTTCGAGCAAATCGATGAACAATGGGAGGACAGTGACAGTGACAGTGATAATAATAACAATAACACAGGGCATTTGACTTTCAATAATAATAATAATAATAATAATGATAACTGTAGCACTGTAGCCTGTCCTCACATTGTTCATTGATTAATAATAATAATAATAATAATATCAGGCTTATACACAAGGTACAATGGCATTTTCTAGAAGCAACATGAACCATCAACATAGGAATGGATGTTGAGCCACAGTTCAACCAAGGAAAAAGGCTGCTTCACCACACTTTGTAAAGAATTATAACAGGCCCATTCAATGTGATATTTTCGGCATCCCCCAGAATGACTCCCTTACTGATAATCAGTCATTTTTTCAAATAACAATTTCATATGTCTTGTTCTTGGTATGTAGTACACAGTTTGGCTTTGCACCCACAAGAGAATTTATTATTTTTCTTTACAAGGAAATGTGACCTATTAACTAAATTACTCTACAGTGCTTGTTGGTTTAAATTCTAACAGGTTTCATTTCTTTCTTAAGTAATTGGGTGGGGGAGATGTATGAAAGACAAGAATCCAAATGTCTCAATCCCCAAATAACTTGTCAGATTGTACCACCAACATCATAAATCAAGCTCATTAACAACATCTGATAAAGCTTATCTGCTTCTTATCACCAGGGAGGTAACTTGCTAGCAGGCCCTTTTGCAGACAAATTTTCAGTAGAAACCATCATTAGAACTCAGTGAAATAACCATCCACAGGAACAGCTTGCAGCACTAGCTTTCATATCATAATTACAGAAATGATTACAGTAGCATTATTAAAAAACAGTCTGGCTATGCATATTTTTTTCAACATGCAATCTAATTTACCAGCAGTAAAAACAGTAATAATAGCATTGCCCAGTGATGGGAGAAAGAAATTTTCAGATAAGAAGCCTAAAAATAACATAAGTCTTCTAAAATATAAATTCATTGCTAACTTGGCTTACTTAGTATCCTGCTTGAGGGCACTTAATCAAGCCCTGGGTGATAACCGTATTAGCTAATGTGAGCTACTCAAAGGCTTTTCACAGAAAACAATAGGACTTCTGGTTTCCCCAGAAAGCTGCATGCTGCGTTGGCAAAGGACTTCATGGAGAATGATAAAGTCTCAGAAGAAAGGCACTACTTGCTTTGGCCAGAGTACAAAATTATCCATTTATGTCAACATGATCTAGTTCCTTTTCCTTTGAATCCCTATTTTCTTCCCTGGCACTTTATACTGCCCTTAGGCATTCACTTGTCTCCACTAGTTATTTGTTTTCACACATTCCCTCCCCCACTACCCCTTCTGGTTACAACTCTAGAATGGAGGATGCTATAACTCATTCATGTTCCTGACTCTCCATCACCAGTGTCCATTGCTGTGCTAAACACAAGGAAATGCTATACTTGTTTGTCGAATTGATGAACTTGAGATGTCAGCTTACACAATACAATTCAAATATTGCTCAAAACTGTCACACTCAAGGAAACATAACAGCAATACCCAATTCCCAACAGGATACAGTTTGTCCATTTAAAGTAGTAAATTCAAATCTTGGTTGTCATTATGTCATCTGTAAAGTTTTGAAAATATCTAGTAGCTAAGTGACACACCAGATCCTTTAATTTGGAATTTCTGAGAGTGAAGCCTGGGCAGAACAATTTTAAAATTCCTGGAAGCATACGGATTTGGAAATCAGTAGCTCAAGGATATAAGTAAAAACACTGTAAGGATAAGCATAGAAAATATCTGATTTACCTGGTGAAAAGAGTATTTTCCTTTCTGTGTGCCTTTGGGCATAAGTTTCATTATATGGGCCTCCTATGGTTTCACTCCCTGAACTATTTTCCATAACTAAATTACATGAGAACATAACTCCAACACCAATACCACTAAGCAACTCTAAAGCAACTGCTATTGCAAGATTACTGAGTCACAGTTTCTAAGATTGGAGACTAGAAGTTTGCAATTTTGCAAAACTCTCCAATTCAAATAACTGCTCTTTGAATAAGAATAATAGAACAGGCCTCTGCATTTTTCTCTGACAATACAAAAGATCAAAAGACAAAGAATTTCAAAATAAGTGTATTCCAGATCTTGACTGCTTAATATGTCCCTCCAACAAAAAAAGCCAAGATTCCATGGGGTAAAATGACTACCTCTAGGAGAGGGGAATACATTACATAAAATGACCTTGTGCATCTTGTAAATTCATAGAGTAAATAACTGTTAAGAGAGCAAAATGCTGCGCTCATGCTAACTGAAGTTAACCTAGAAGATTACTCAGTGGGAAGTTGGAATAACTGGGGCAAATAATAACACAGGAGCAAATGATCACTCAAGGAAGAAAGTCAATGAGCCTAGACTTCTAGACATGTTTGAATACATTTTTGTTTCTATTTATCAGGAGTTCTTTGTCCTCTTAACAAGTTCTTCGATGCTCTTGAATGACTTCCACATCGCTCTCTTCCTCCTGCAGAACTCAGGTGCCAGGTTGTTTGTCATGTTGAGTTCTTGACCTAGGTTCACATAACTGCTGCATTCAGAGATACTCGTTCCATTGAGAGGAAATGGAACATCAAGGACTAGTCCATTTCCCATGAACATTTTCTTCATGATTCAGCTGCAGTCCAACATTTCCACTCTCATGGTAGAACTCTACAGCATTCGTTCTGCTTGGCTGATGCTTAGTGTTATTAGAACAATGTTATCAGTGAAGTGGAGGTGGTGTAGTTGCAGACCGTCTATCTTTACTCCCATTCCTTCACATTCCAGTCGTCGCATGATGTTCTCAAGGGTGGCACTGAAGAGTTTCAGTGAAATGGTATCACCCTGCCGAACTCCTCTCTTTACGTCGATAATTACTTCTTTGTAGAATGGAGAGATCCTGGTGGTAAATCCATAAAACAGCTCGTGGAGGATCCTGATGTACTGAGTTTGAACGCCCTGTTTGCTAGGGCTTCAATAACCACTTCAGTCTCAACAGAATCAAAGGCTTTCTTTAAATGGATGAATGCTAGACAGAGCGGCATCTTGAACTCTAGTGAAACCTCAATGAGCTTGGTTATTGCATGGGTATGGTCAATCATCTGAATCCTTTTTGGAACCTAGCTTGCTTGCAAAGTTGTCCTTTGTCTAGTGTTCTGTCTATTCTGTTCAGGATGACTTGAGTTAACAACTTGTAAACAATGAACAATAAGCAGATCAGACGATAGTTGCCGATGTCACAGATGTCTCCCTTCTTGTACAACAGAACAGTCCTGCTGGTTTTCCATT
This sequence comes from Sorex fumeus, assembly GCF_029834395.1. Taxonomy (NCBI): domain Eukaryota; kingdom Metazoa; phylum Chordata; class Mammalia; order Eulipotyphla; family Soricidae; genus Sorex; species Sorex fumeus. Next base: position 2,179,276 of record NW_026606060.1, on the reverse strand, counting down.
GGGACGGAATCTTGCATTCAGACAGGTAGCATGTGAAGAGCTGAGCCAGTGTATTGATGAGTACTGGTGGCAGATTCTTCAGGTGTTCAAGTCTGATTTCAGAAGGGAGAGCGTTGGGAATGACATATCCATCCTGTGGAATTTGGTATGTGGGCAGGTAGAGGTGGCTATCAAAGAGATCTGAGTAGATGTCGTGGATAATCTTCTCCATTGCTCTTCTTGAAGATGTGAATGATCCATCAGGACATTGGAGGGCAGTCATCTTGCTCTTATGGTTGGTGAAGGACAGGCAGGCATTGCGATACTTTTCCCAGCTTCTGACGCATTGGCCAACACTGCTGCTCTTCTCTCTTCTATCGCTTCTCTGCACAGCTTTGCGAACTCTGATGTTAGCTTCTGATTGCCTGAGGTTCGTGCCAAACCATGTTGGCAAATGAGCTCAAAAGTTTCTGAAGACAAGTGTCTTTTTGTGGCTTTCCCACTCTCTGCATTCCTCGCACAATCATGGAGGTGCTGAACCAGTCAAGAGCAGCGTTGACAGCCCTCAAGCGCATCAAAGAAGTTGTTAAGAGGAAGAACCTCCAGCTCTGGGCACATCTTTTTGACTCCACCGTTCTTCCTGCACTAACATATGCCTCAGAGACCTGGGTCCTACAAAACAGGATGAGAACGTTATTTGGGTCACCCAAAGAGGAATCGAAAGAGCTATGCTTGGAGTATCATGCTTCATTCAAGTGAGAAAAGGAATCCGAGTTCCAACCTCTGTCAGCGATCAAAGATCAGGAATGCTGCTTCGTTTTCCCAGGAGTCAAAAATCAGATGGGCCAGACACATAATGCTATGTGGAGACAACTGCTGGACTAGCGCCAGAAGAACATCTCGTCGTCTACTTACAGGAGGGTCAAACTTCTTCATTAAGACCCTGAACAAACGTTTTGATGCTCTTTGTGTTACTGGAGTGAGCAGACGCCATTGGTCTACACTAGCACATGACAGGGACGAATGGAGACGTTGCTGGCCCAGCTCAAGCAAACTGATGAACAATGGGATGACAAGTGATTACAGGTGATTTATTAGGGGGTGACAGGAACAAATCTTTCATATAGTAGAAACTATGACTTTATTGTTTTAAAATTTGGAGGAGAGGTTTTCTCTCCTAAGTGGTGCTGTTTCTAGCAATTCTTGATCAACCAGACCAACCAGACCAAACACACATTTTTGTAGCAACTTCATTCTAAAAAGTTGGAGGATCTAGAATAAAGGACTGTGTATTTAGAATCCTACAATTTCCTAAAACTAATTAAAGAGGAAGAAAATCGGTGAACAAACAAATCATTAGTAAGAAATATTGAAACACTAAAAGTCTTTCACAAAAGTCCAAGTCCGAGCTGATTTAACCGTGACTTCTAACAAAACTTCAAAGACATCCTACCTATACTCCTCAAAATCTCCCATAATATATCAATGAATTGGGATTTTTTCCCAATGGCCTCTACAAAACCAACATTATTCTAATACTAAATCAGAGATGTTACCCCAAAGTGGAACATTTAAAGTTAATATACCTGGTGAACACTAATTCAAAGATCCTGAGCAAAATACTTATAAAACTAAATCCAGTTATATAACAAAATATTAGCAAACTAAATCCAATAATATGCCAAATATGCACCATGATCAAGTGGAATTATTATCTTTATTTGGGAGCATTTATAGTAATGTTCAGCAAAATGGTGAGGTCCAAAAATTTTGGTGCTTGATCCAATCACACAGTACTGAGCGTCACCTGAGCCACACTCACAGTGACCAACAGAGTTATTCCCAATTGTGATTGAGGGTGCATTGTGTTAAGCATTGAACTAAGGGTCTGCCTGTGCTAGATATAGTAGGATTCACTATTTGAACTATCTCCCCAGTCTCCAATTTTGCATTCTTTCATAAAGTTTAACTCTACTTCAAGATTAGTTATTCACATGGTCCCTTACTTGTCCTTTAGCAGTGAATTTTGTCCTACTAAAGAAACATGACCAGTAAAGTAACATGAGATCAAATTATAAACAGAGGAAAATGAAACTATAAAGGGATGCAGTCAACAAAAGATGCATGAAGCTGTTGTCAAGGAAAATGTGATGATGTTGCATGACTGTAAGTGCTCTGAGGCAACCAGCATTTATATGCTGTTTCACTGACATATACGACTGATATTTAGTTGGTAGTAATATATCAATGTTAATTTTTAATTTTTCTAAACATATCATGACTAACATCACTGTCACTGTCCTCCTGTTGTTCAATTTGCTCTAGCGGGCCCAGTCACGTCTCCATTGTGACACTTATTGTGTTTGGCATATCAAATACATCGCGGGTAGCTTGCCAGGCTTTGCCTGTGGGTGAGATACTCTCAGTAGCTTGCTGGGTTCTCCAAGACGGGCGGAAGAATCGAACCTGGGTTGGCCAAGTTGGCCACGTGCAAGGCAAATACTCTACCCGCTGTGCTATCACTTCAGTCCATGACTAACATCACAGTCACGGTTACGGTCCTCCCATTGTTCATCGATTTGCTCAAGCAGGTCCAGTAACGTCTCCATCGTGAGACTTCTTGTTACTGTGGTTGGCATAATTTGGCATAATGAATACGTCACGGGGAGCTTGTCAGGCTTTGCCATGCGGGCGAGATACTCTCAGTAGCTTGCCGGGCTCTCCGAGAGGGGCGGAGGAATCGAACTCAGGTCGGCCATGTTGGCTGCGTGCAAGGCAAATGCCCTACCCACTGTGCTATCGCTCCAGCCCATGACTAACATGAGACATTAAAATTAGGGAAATGAATTGTTGGATAATTGGAAAGCTGTACTATCTTTTTAACTTTTATCAAATCTAAGATTATTCTGAAATAAAAGTTTGTTAATCATATTCACAAATATATAGTCATAAAATGATTAATTTTAGAAATTTCTTACATAAAAGTTTGGAGACATAAAGGCCTTGGTACTCTTTTCCTGTTAAGTCAGTCAATAATTGTATAGCATATTATATACTATTAAATCATTCCTTGTTGATACAGTACATCATCAAATTAATACTAACCCTTCTTAGTCAGTCTGGACTTAAAATCATCAGACTGTATTAGCGAAATGTATCTTCTACTTGATGCACATCACAGTGCCTTCCTACACTACTTCCAAGTAACTATTTAGCAGGAGGAACATTGCCTTATTCAAGAAATAAAACTGACTAAGGGCTCAGGAAAGTGTCAATGATTAGTGAACTCACCATATGGCTTTTAACACTTCAAAATTATTTACAAAATTCATTTCTCTAGAGACCTAAAATCCAGCCCAAGAACTAAACACCACCAAGAGTTATGAGAGATGCTTAATTTCATTTTTTGTTCATTTATTTTGGAAAGTCAATTTTCCACAAATAAAATAAATCACTTTTAATGTGTTAAATAAAGTTAGACATTCCATTTGGCAACTTTTGCTAGTTTCCTGGAGACCTAATTTTGTAAAGTAGCCTTTTTGTTCTTTTCATTTGTGTTAACACTCAAGTATTTTAACCTCCCAGTTCTACTTATTCTCCTGTTGGCTAGTACATACATTTCCCTCTTTCCAGAGTGCTCACCCTTCTCACAAATATGCCATCTCCCAGTTACAAGCCTCTCACAGCTACCTACTTATTTTCTATTGAATCTGACCTTCCCAGCATGGCATGCTAATTTGCGTAGAATGACTGCAACTATCCCTCTGGAGACTAATAAACAGAAAGCAGCATTTGCAATGTAACTTACACTTCAATATAGGCTTTATGTCTTAGGTACACAATGCAGTTTATATTACATAGATTCCTCCATCTTGAAAATCCATTTCATGTTCTCCTTGGCATATCCCTAATTAATTTCAAGTCATTAGATAATGCATTCCTTCAGCAAGGTTTTCTTTAACACTACTTTCCTAGCCATCCTACTTTCCTTGTAAACAAGCATTGCCTATTTTCTTATGTTTCTTTTTCAATCTCTGTATAACAATGCTCTAACACATATCACATCACCTTTCACTCTGCAGCAGAAAAGTATCAGTCTTCCAACTAGAGGAAAAATGTATTTCTCTTTATCTTCATCTTACAGGGGAAGAACAGGATTTGGTATAGAGAGGAAACTAAAATCTTTATTGAGAACCATTAAACCGATATTCCTTCTAATATAAACTTAAATAAATATTTCATACCTTAAGGGATGTTCTAATTACCTAGAGTTATGATGTATTTTCAGGGCTAAATTTAAGAACTACTGCTTGCCTATACACCCTCTCTGCAATCAACAATGGTTCCAATCTATAACACCTGTCAACTTTTCCCACTTATGTCAATCTCCCGTTCTTTTTATCTGCCCAACAGAAATCTTCAATCTAATCTATTATTAGAATTTATTTTACTGCCTTTTCCATTGTGTTTGCTTATATCAAACATTAATTTGCCCATATTCCAGATTCTAGGCTATGAATAGCTGAAAAAGAACTAAGTAAGGTCAATTCTTGACCTCTAAGAGCTTAGAGACCAATAAGTGATTTCAGAGAGGGAGGAAGCCAGGGGAACTATGCTGGAACTAATCACTAGCTGTTACTGGGAATATAGTATGGGACAAATCTGCAGCTCCCTAGAAGCTACTTATTGAAGGAAGAAGTGAAGGGTCTGAGAGGTAAAGATGAAAACATATGGGGGGAGAAGGAGAGCAGTTAATGAATGTGGGAGCGGCAGCGGGCAGCTTAATGTTAAGAGAATTTATAGCTGCAGGCATGCAGGGGATGAAGAATACATGTAAGATTTTGCAGGGAGCAGGTCAGAGATAAACTGTGAAAGCCCTCATGAATCAGAAGAATATTTAAATTTTATGCTTAAAACAGTCGACAGTATGTTTTAGGCAAACTCTTCGTTGCTCTGTATCTCTAAAACATTTTCTGTTTGTCTTTGTTTTATTTATTTGTTTTGGGGACATACTAACTGATGCTTTGTTGGATATTAACCCCAAGTGTTTTAGGCTTCATCAGCGAATTGCTCCCTTTCTGCTGGCCCCCCTTCCTGACCCCCTCCCCGAGAATCTTACACTGCTCTTATGAGCATTCCTAATACCCAAGTTTATTTTAACCTTTCCTTTGTGCTTTACCTCTCATTTTGCTAGCTATAGAATGAATCCCCCAAATCAGGCTTAGTTACTTATAAGTCAAATCTTCTGGTAATTTCAGATTGTTATATTTTAGTGAATTATTTGCTTTTTCTTTCCCCTATAGCATTCTTATGTTTTGCTATAGAGCAATGTTCTTTGCTTAAACACAGACTCTTAATGCTATGCTCCGAATGTTTGGGATTTAATTGATGCTGAAATTTATCTACTACTGGGCATTCATCATAATTACTTGACTCAGGCTTCAGTTGTAATAGTTCCTAACTTTCTCCAAATCTGGATTCCACTGAGGGATCTCTGGATGGAACCAGGGCAAGAAGCAAAGCTACTTTGGCTCTATTATGGGACCACCTAGAAATCATAAAGCACAGTCTTGATACAAGCCTGTTAAGACCTAAAAGACAGAACCCCAGGGGATAGGAAAAGCTAAATTGCTGGGGACTTAGTCTGGGGTTTATGGTAAAAGCCCAGATGACTTTTAACCTTAGCCCCTAGAGCTTGAAAAACTAAGTTTTGGAAACTATATTTCTTACTGTGTTTATCCAAATAGCTGAAAATATTAATAAGAAGTAAGCATAATTTAGTTTAGTGTATACCAGCAGCAATGGAAAGAAAAAAGCAATACAGATAGAACATTGCTCCTGGGCAGAATGAGCTAGACAGAGTATCTCCTTGAATTAATCTCTCCACAAAAGATTAACGTTGTCAAAAAGCTTTATAATCAATAACACTTAAGGGCAGTCTGATACCTTGAGACCCTTCAGATGTTCTAAAAGTGTGCTATTCAGTTCCGAATTAAATGTCCACTCTTGCATTGACCTGAATTGGTCTGTCTTCCTGTCTCTCCATTTCTATCCGGGGAGATGACGCTTGGTCACTGAATGCATCTGTCAAGGAACCCCCCCAACACATTCATTTTATTCACAATGCCTAAGATTTATTCTTAGCTCTGCACTCAGGAATTAGTCCTGCTGGTGCTTGGGGGACCACGTGGGATGCAGATCGAACCTGGGTTGAAAGGCAAACACCCTGTCCACTGTAAAGGCTCCAGCCACCTCTACAACACTTCTTAAAGCTCTATCAGATCACTTTTCACATTTAATTCAAATTATAAATATTGCTGGAGGCATAGTATTTAACTATACTTAATAGAGTGGAGAGTAGTCTTAAGCATGGCTGTGGCTAGAACTGGAGGTCTTCAGCTTCTGGAGCTCTGCTCGGGGTGGGGAGGGAAACTCAACCCATCCTTCTCCTTCAAATGAGCCTCACGCTTAAAGAAACTGGCAGAGGAACCCAGGTGTGCAGGACTTGGGGCGTACATATCCAAGCCTGCTCGGAGTGGGACTGGGCCTCCTATACCCAGGTCCCCCATCTTCCAGTATGTAGGTGTTACACCCACCAACTGCCTCCAGCGCCGTGTAATTCCATCAACGGCCAAGAACCAGAGACTATAAAACCCCGCATTCGAGGCCACTTGACATCTTATTATCTAGTTCTTACTCTTGAGAATCTGGCAGGCTACCAAAAGTATCCTGCCCACACGGCAGAGTCTGGCAAACTCCTTGTGGCGTATTCAATATGCCAAAAACCAGTAACAATGATGGGTCTCATTCTCCTGACCCTGAAAGAGCCTCGAATGTGGCACTTTCTAAAATCTCAGGGCTAGGACGAAGGAGATATTACTGGGCCCTGCTCGAGGCAATCGATGAACAACAGGATGACAGTGACAGTGATTTGAGAGAGTACCAAACATATCATTGGTTACTCCTCCTGTGCAGTAATTTAAAAGAATGTATAGGAATTATTTAAGGAGGTGTCAACTAGATGGTGATCGTCTTCTCATCAGCTGAAGAGAGATGTCTAACTCAGCCTCTGAGGGGAGCTGAAAAGTCTATGGACTGCCACTGTGAGAGTGCATGGGCTCTAGAAATGGTTTCCAGAGAAGCTTCATCAGGAAGTTCAATTTAATTAAAAGGCAAGGAGGGATCACTGACAATGAGATGCTGGAGGGCATTCAGTCTATCCACTTTGAAGCAATGCATATTAAAGCATAACTCTTCCGGGTAGGATATTTGGGAAAACGGATGAGAGCAGCATACCTAAATAACTACCAACTAGTAGGTTCAAAGGCTGCAGGAGGGAGTCTTCATTAAGTGTCTGCTACAGTACAACTGAAAAACAGAACAGAACCACAGTGCACACACAGAGAGCAGTAAGAACAGCCTGACTAATTCAAGGAGTGTCTGTGAAGGATTAAAGTCCAAATCTCAAAATGGAATCGGCCAGTAGAACAATAACCATCATGGCACCCATCTGAATTTAAGATTACTTATTCTTTGTCAATTGAGTGTAAACTTAGCTGATGGCTATGACACTGTTTCATGATGCTGAGTACTGTTAGGTTGATCTCAAGTAATTAACACATGCTTGTGAATAATGATATGCTTTCATTACCAATTTATCATAGATTTTCACTATTTTGGAATTTCAAAGGGATGGCTTAACACCTCTTTATGTGTTTCATGCTCACAAATTGTCCAGCCTGGCAATGATCAGAGCTTACATCAGCAATCCTTAAGAGATCATGTGTGGTGTTATCTGCGTCAGCCATGTGCAAGGCAAGCACTTTAACCCCTTTACTACCTCTCTAATCCTGAGGTATCATTTTTCTTTTCCCATTGCATTGAGTTTTATTTCTTTTCAGAGTGAGGAGGTTTGGAACCAAACCCAGTGATGCCTGTATTCCTCCCAGCTCTAATCTCAGAGGTTGTTCCTAGCATTGGTTAGGGTTTATGTGATGCAGTGGATCAAACTCAGGTCAGCTACAGGCAAGACAAGTACCTTGATACTGTCAATCTATTCTTTCCTCAGCTAGTAATCCATTAAAATGGTCATAGTAAATGTATTTATTTCTTATAATATTTCTAGCAATGTCATTTTGTATGAGCACAATAAGAGATATATCAAGTTTGGTTCTTACTTAGGGCATGTCACTATATATTCTAGACCACAGTCCTCAGGTCAGGTTAGTCTTCCTAACCCTAGCAGAGCCCTTATTCAGCCCTTTTGGGTCATGACAGAGTTTGTCCATGACTGTGCTCTTAACTTCTAATTAAGTATTACGGCACTTGGCCTGACCCATTTCAATGCCAGGGTAGCTCACACCTTACCCTGGGTCCATCAGTCCCTCATTGGGATCCTGCTTTTGTAGTGCTAGGAACAAGGGCAAATGAGGCTTAAGTCTAGTAAATAAGGATGCCCAGGAGTAAATATTACTTTGGAGTCAATTAACTCCCATGTTACATAGCATAGCTTTAGCTTCAATTTTCTTCCTGTATCTATTCAATAAGGACATTGCTAAATAAACCATCACTGTATCACTGTCATTCCATTGGTCATCGAATTACTTGAGTGGGCACAAGTAACGTCTCTATTCATCCCAGCCCTAAGAATTTAGCAGCGTCTTCTTACTTGTCTTTTCCCAATGATTGGAGGCTCTTTCAGGATCAGGGGAATGAAATATATTGTTATTACTGTATTTGTCATGTCGAATACACCACAAGGGAGCTGCCAGGCTCTGCCCATGTGGGTGGGACACTCTCGGTAGCTTTCCAGGCTCTCTGAGAGACATAAATGGGTAGGAAGTGTCTTATAATGTATCACGAGGCCACTTTGCGGCCACGTGGTCTGGAAAGTGGCCTGGAGCATGGCAGTGGTTGGGCAGTGGAGCTTGGCTGCTGGGGCTGGGTCCCTTGGGATGGGGCAGGCTCTCACTCACCCCACAGCCTGGTGAGGAGTCTGGTGGCATGGTTCTTGGATCCTCCTTTTATACTCCCATCTGGAAGATGCATCAGTGAGTTCTGAAGGGTGCCTGATGATCTGGTGCTGGCAGGGTGTGGCTTATGAGTGTGATCTCTGAGTCACAGGAGACTGGGGAAAGCAGGCAGAGGATCTCTGTTCCAGATCCCAATTGAGTCCAGAGTCCAAGGCCACAAAGTCCTTCATTATCTGGGTTCCATGGAACTTCATTCTTGCATGAGGTTCGGCCTTAGCATCCAGAAAGCGGCTTGGAGTGTGGCGGTGTTTGGGCAGTGGAAGTTGGCTGCTGGGGCTGGGTCCCTTGAAGTGGGGAGGGCTCTCACCTGTCCCACAGCCTGGAGTGGAGTCTGGTGGCAAAAATAAATAAATAAATAAACCATATAAATGACATAATGGAAAGAGAAAAGCAATATAGGATTTTATTTGTGTCTCAGTTGCTCTGTTGTAGGAGTGGCTCAGTAGACCTTAAGCTCCCTGCAGGGTAGTAAAGACAACCCAGTGTTGTCCAACAACCTGCCAGCCTTCCTCTACCAACTCATGACTAAATTAAACTTATTACTAAATCAGAGGATATATAAGCCAAGGAGCTAAAGTTCAAAGATACATAGGTTCTAATGGCTGAAAAATCAGGGCACCCAAATGGGGTTGGGGCTGAGTACTTGCCCTACAGAATGCCTGGCAGCCACGCCTACACCCCACCACTGTAGACCAGCCAATGACTCAACTCCACCAATCACTAATTCTCTGCAGACACCACTGTGCAAATAAATGCAGGTACTCCAAAGTCCAGGCTAAGAACCCTGGGGTGTTCTCAGAGTGAGATAAGCAGCTCTCCTCACCCAGTTCCCTGTATTTCTAAGAGTCCCAGAGGCCATGCCCAACTTGCACAGCCGCCACTACATCAACTTATTGGCCCAGACCATAAATTCTGAAGTCTCTGGACCGTGTGACACCGACAAATTCTTCAATACTGAAATTCCTGTAAGAGCACACCAAATTAATGAGAAAGTAACACAGAAATGAACTAAACTCAACTAACAACAAAAATTAACGTAGAAAGCTCAACTGTCACTGTCACTGTCCTCCCGTTGGTCATTGATTTTCTCAAGCAGACCCGGTAATGTCTCCAGTGTGAGACTTTTTTGTTACTGTGTTTGGCATATGGAATATGTCACAGATAGCTTGCCAGGCTTTGCCGTGCTGGTGAGATACTCTCCATAGCTTGCCGGGCTCTCCGAGAGGGGCGGAGGAATCGAACTCGGGTCGGCCATGTTGGCTGCGTGCAAAGCAAATGCCCTACCCGCTGTGCTATCACTTAACTAGTAAGAAATAATTTAATTCATTCTTAGACAAGGACTTAACAGTCCTGTAAGCGTACATAACAATTTTCACAAAAAAATCATATTTTTCTTACTTATTGATTTTAATATTGGAGCTTTGTTGTCTAATCAATTTCAACTCTAGTAATGTATCAACAGTTGTGGCTTTGGTCTACACTAAAATAGTAAAGAATTATTTTTGCTCAGCATGCTTAGCATTACTATTGAATGATAGGCTTTACGCGTACAGTGTTCCAGTCCCCTTCCTCCACCATTGTGTTGGTGACTCCTGCAAACCTCTATTCTATGTCATCTTCCAACTCCAACCCCCTCCCACCCATCTTGCCATCATGGTGAGTTCATTTCTGTAAATCAGACTTTTCACCTTCTATCTTTTTGTGAATGAAAGTGTATTTTATCAGATATAAGTCTAGCACATCTTGCCCTTTTATGTTTGCTAGTGACCAGGAACACTTTGCTCCAGGTTCCACTTTACATCTTTGTCTATATATGAGACTCTTGTCTCATAAAATAAGTCAGTTGTGCTTAATTTAGTTTTTTAGTTTTGAGCACACATTCAACTGTGTTCACGCATACTCCTGGCTCTGTGTCAGGGCCCACTCCTTGTGTCTTGGGTGTCAGGGATGGAACACAATTCGAACACACGAAGGCAAGCACCCTATCCACAAGGGCGTATTCAGCTCCAAACTTTGCTTTTCTATTCATACTGTTCTCTATTCATACTCAGTATAATGAGCTGTTTAGTGATTGATGATTTCAAACAGTTCACATTTGATTGAACTGTTTGAAATTGATTGCTATTGATTGGTGGCTATTGATTAGTGGGTTTTTTTAATCGATATTCAATCTTTTAATCGATATTCAATGGAGGGCTAGAGCAATAGCACAGTGGTAGGGTGTTTGCCTTGCACACAGCCAACATGGCCGACCCGAGTTCGATTCCTCCGCCCCTCTCGGAGAGCCCGGCAAGCTACCGAGAGTATCTCGCCCGCACGGCAGAGCCTGGCAAGCTACCCATCATGTACTCGATATGCCAAACACAGTAACAACAAAGTCTCCAATGGAGACGTTACTGGGTCCGCTCGAGCAAATCGATGAACAACGGGAGGACAGTGACAGTGACAGGGAATGGTCAAGAGTCCTAAGAGCTAAGAGCAATCAATCTTTACTAGTTGCTTTATATTTTCGCTTTTTCTTTTTCTATGTTATTCTATCTCCCTTTTCCTATGAATCACTTTCCCTGATCTCTAAATTTCCTTTTTTTAAAAAAATAGTAGTCATCTTGATGATTATGTCAAACTTACTAAATCTAAAAATTTCTTTGATTTTTCTGATATCAAGGCATTATTATTTGAATATTGAGATTCTGTCTTTGACTTCCCTTTTTTGAGCTTTCATTGTCTCAAAAATTAAATAAATTTATAAAATAATAAGTTTATTATTTATAAATTAATAAAAGTTGTTTCCGTTTTTGTGTTCTCTTGCTATTTATCACCTTGATTAAAGATTTTTGTTCTTGTTAGTGTTGTTAAAATAATCATTTCCAATATTTTCTTTGAAGCATACTGGTGGCGGTAAATTCAATTTTTAGTGCCTTTACTTATCCAACCTACTTGAATTATAATTTTTCAAAGTATACTTTACTGATAGCATTTGGGGTGTTGTGCCATACCCAGTACTGTTCAAGGCTTACTCCTGGTTCTACATTCAGAGATCACTCTCAGCAGGACTCAAAGGAACCATGGAGGGTGTAAGAACCTGGTTGGCTGCCTTCAGCAGAATACTGCTATATACTCTCCAGATCTACACTTTTTATTATAATTGTGACTATATCATTCCACCCTTTCTAATCTATTGTGCTTATGTTTAGAAACTATTAGAGGAGTCCTCATGTGTTATTTTTTTCTTTTCCAAAGTAGTGGTCAATTTTTCCTTTAAAATTGACTTTTCATAATTTAACAAAGATTTGTCTTGGTATAGACTATTTTAGATTCATAAATTTGGATATTTTCTCTGCTTCCCAGAGAAATAGTGTTAGTTCTCAACTATTATTTCTTTGATTTGATCTCTAATCCCATTTCTGGAATTCTATTTTTACCCTGCTCTTTACCTTTCTATTGAAGTCTAGTAATTCTTATACAATTTCTTCAGTTTTCCTAAGTATTTTTTGCTCACTTTTTCTATTTGGGACATTGTTTTAATTCACTACTTTATATCTGATATTTTTTATTTTGTGGGATTGGCATTATTTTTGATGCTTGACATGTTAGATTCAAAGTTATTCAATACAATTTTTAAAGACATTATCTTTGTTTGAAGTTGTTTTACATCCTTTAGGCAAAGAACTTGTTTCTGGAAGCTTTTATTTGTTTTGTTGAGAGTCTCTAACACTATAAAGTTTTGTTATGATGGGTTATTTCAACTCTTTGTCCACTTTTCTCCATTACCACCTCTGATTATGTTTCTAAGTTTATCTTCTAAAAGCTGATCACTATGTTTGAAGAATATGTACATAACCAACCTCCCTCCTTCCTTCCCTCCTTCCCTCCCTCCCTCCTTCCCTCCCTCCCTCCCTCCCTCCCTCTCTGCCTCCCTCCCTCCCTTCCTTTCCTTCCTCCCTCCCTATATCTCTCCTTCCTTCCTCGTCTTTTGTGTGTGTGTGTGTGTGTGTGTGTGTGTGTGTGTGTGTGTGTGAAGATGAGAACAATGATGATAAGGTCAAAAAAGCTCAGTAAATAGATCACAGGTTTTCAGAGTTTTCTGAGTGACCAAAGGATGACCCATACTTCTCTTCTTCCTCTATGACTACTCTTGATGATGTGCTATTTCTTTAAAGTGGGTGCATGGGATGGGAGGAGGAGGCCAGTTGGTATAGCAGCCCCTTCTCTGAGAACCAAGAATAAAGCTTTGGGGAATGTATGTGTTTGCCCCAATTGCTAGTTTCTGCTGAAGTATAATGACTCACCTCTGTATTGAAGGTGGCATTTTATTTTCTACCATCTTGGACCTTGCCAGCAAGATAAGGTTTGCACTTTGCTGGGGATACCTTCACTTTTCAGGTCTCTCTCTCATTCTATCTCTTGGCCACCAACTTTCAGAATTAAAACACATGCATCTCTCAGGCAAACCATCCTGTGAGCTTTTACTAAACTATATAAACTTCAAGTTGTATTTTAGGAAGGAGCTTTGTTTGGCAATGTCTTCCATGTTATTTCTAAATGATTATATAGTAGTCCACATTAATACTTACCTAAATAATAATTTTTATTTATATGTTCTTAAGCAATGACATATTAATTTCATACAATGTGTAATATAAACTTTAAAATGGACTAACAGTAACATTAATTATAAATTATGACCATTTTTATCAATTAGAATATTATTTACCATTAAGCTGAAATAATCTGACTAATAAATATTGTCTCTAAATCTTGCCATAAATTTTGGCTACATTTTGGAACTAATATGAAATCTATTTATAAGAACCTTGTTCTATATATATTATGGTCAATCAAAATAATATTTTAATCTTCCTTTAATGGGGAATTTATCATTTTAATAAAGGGAATTTTATTGGATATCATTGATGCCAATAAAAAAATAAAATGAACTCATTTACTTTGTCTTCAGTATTTACTATATGCAAATACCCATACAGGAAATGTTTAGAATAGCATGAGAAAACATAATCTAAATGCTTTGTAGACAAGAAAGGCTGAGACACATGACTGATACATGGTAGAATGTAATTATATATGATAGGAGCTACATCATCTTGCTAAATAAAATAAAGTGTAGACAAATTTAAATGATTATTTCTTCAGCCTCTATATTTTGCTGTTTTTTTGTTTGCTTATTTGTTTTGGGGCCACAACAGTGATACTCAGGGGTTACTCGGAGGACCATATAGGTTGCTGTGGATTGAGCCCAGGCAGGCCATGTGCAGGGCCAAGTGCCCTACCTGCTGTGCCCTATATTGTTGGTTTTATTTTACTTTATTTTGGGGCATCACCCTGAGATGCTCAGGGCTTTCTCCTGACTGAACTCAGGGATTACTCCTGGCAAGGCACAGGTCTAGATGGGGTTCCAGGATAGCTTTATTGGATATAATTGACATCACCACATACCTTTTGTGCTGGAGCAATAGCACAGCGGGTAGGGCATTTGCCTTGCATGTGTCTGACCTGGGTTCTATTCCTCCATCCCTCTCGGAGAGCCCGGAAAGCTACTGAGAGTATCTCGCCCACACGGCTAAGCCTGGCAAGTTACCCGTGATGTATTCAATATGCCAAACACAGTAACAACAAGTCTCACAACGGAGACGGTACTAGGCCTACTGGGCCCACTCGAGCAAATTGATGAACAGTGAGAGGACAGTGCTATAGTGCTACAATGCTACTTAAGCTAGGTACTGTACTAATTTGCTGTAAGAATTAAATCTAAAACTTGTTAATACATGTAATTCCCACACGTGGAGCTGTGTAAGCCCCTCCCGAGTGCGGGGATTACAGGTGAAAGGATGTTCTCCGGCTCTCCAGGCAACTCTCACTCTGTCGCTGCCTGTGTTTGGTGCTCTCAAGCCCTGCTTCTCCACAAGGGATGGCTGTTGCCTTGGTTGGATAACGGAATAATGAGGGCCAAGCTGTTTGCTGATTAGTTGCCATTTATTCAATCTCTTGTCTCTCCCAGCTCTCTCCAACCACACCTCTCACCTCTCTTTCTCTCTCTCTCTCTGTCTACATCTGTTTCTCTAACCGCTCAATTTTTTCTTCCCTCTGTATCTGTCTCCTATCTCTCTCTCTCTCTGCTGTCTATCTCCTCTTCTCTCCTTCAATCCATCAATCCCTTTCTCCTGCAGCTGCTCTTGATTATCCTCACCACGCCTTTCCAACTGTGCGTCCCTGTTGGGTAACATTGCTTTGTCCTTCAAGAAGCTTAGGTTTTGATCTGGTTACACCCACCTCAGTGTTCCTGAAGCACTTCCACTTCCATTGTGTTTATCTGTAAACAGTCTTCCCTATGCTCTCCCACCCAGTTAATCAGCTTTCCCCTTAATCAGACTTTGTTAATTTGTAAGATCAGTTTCCCAGAAATCTATGATTTTATATGTATGAGTGAAATATTGCCTTTCTCCTCTCCTTATGCCTTATGAACAGTTTACTTTAAAGTAATATCCTTTTTGTATAGATACAGAAAGACCGTTAACATTATGCTTTGTAACTTAGGATTTGATTGGCCTTGAATATTATTCACTCCTGGGCATCTGCTTTCTCGACTTAAGCCTCAGTTGCCCATAGTTCCTAACACCCCAAAAGCAGGGTCCCGACGAGGGACTGAATGGACCCAGGGCAAGCAGTGAGCTACCCTGGCAGCGAAATGGGCCAGGCCAAAGTGCCACGATTCTTAACTATAAGTTAAGAGTTTGATCATAGACAAATGCTGTCATGATCCAAAGGTAACGACAAGACTAGGATCCTGCTAGGGGTGGGAAAGACTATCTGGCCTGAGCACCGTAGTCTGAGATCGAGATGGCCCTAGGAGAGCAATTCTATAAGTTTAAGATATTTCTTACTGTATCCATACAAAATGATTTATATAATATTTTATATGCTTGTCGGACAAGGAGAGGAGAGGCACGCCCATGGAATTCTGCTCTAGGGTGGGTCCTCCTGTTAAGGAAGGATCTGTCCTAGGAGCGGTCTTCCCTGAGGCTAAGATTTCTACCCCTGTTGATCTCCACCCCTATTGATTGTGACCACACCTATGTCATGGTCTTCCCGAATTGCTCTTGGAGGGGGATATAGGGACAGTAGATTGGGCTAAGGGAGAGATAGAGAGACAAGGGGAGAAGAGGAAAGAATCAGAATAAACTACGACTAATACCAACCAGCCTGGCCCTCGTTCCTTCCCCTGCCTGACCATCGCCATCGACCTCTCCGGGGTGGTAGAAGGGTGAGACTACCGAACGCGGGTGGCGGGAGAGATAGAGCCGCCGCCGTGTGGGTGCCGTGCCCCCCAAGTTGTGTGAGTTTACACACGTCCCCATGGGAAGTGTGACCAAAAATGTTTTTCCAGTCTTCCCTACCATCTGCAGCCCACGATGGCAAAATAGCCCTCAAGTTACGTTTCTCCTCTCCTTAGACCTGCAACTTAATTAGCATCTGTAATTCTTCTTCCTAATATTTACCATTCTGTATGGACACAGTAATAGACACTCAGGCCGGATAAATCATTCCTACCCCCAGCAGGGTCCAAATCTAGTTATTACTTTTGGATCATGACAGAATTTGTCCATGACCAAACTCTTAACTTACAGTTAAGCATTAGGGCGCTTTGGCCAGGCCCATTTCGATGCCTTTGTAGCTCATAGCTCACCACTTGCCCTGGACCCTGATTTTGGGGATCTAGGAAGTAAGGGGAACTGAGGCTCAAGTCGAGAGAGCAGATGTCCAGGAGGTATATTATCTGGAGTCAATCAAATCCCAAGACACAGGCTTGCCTTTTTAACTGTCTTCCTGTATCCATACAAAAAGTAATTGCATTGAAATAATTAACCATGCAAAGGACATTAAGGAGAAGAGAAAGATAATATTTACAAGTCAGAGTTTGATCAGGAGACAAAGGTAATTGACATGTTGGGGGTCAATCAACAAACAAGCTCCCAGTGGCCAGGCAGGAAGGGCAAACCAACGTTATCCTACAAATACACAAGTAGTTTAAGATAAATTTTAAATATCATCATTTAACAGATGAAGTAGCACATATATAAGAACTGGCACCCTGACTGAATCTCAATACAAAATATTTAAAAGTAATAAAAAGGTACATAATTTACTAGAAAAGCATAGCTTATTGGTGTGTGGTAACAGAATAAAATTTAGCAATTACTGGATATTATTATCTATTTTCTCTGACATTGTAAAGGAAAGTATGATGAGAACTATATACGCATCCTTGGATTCTAAGGATTAATGTAAGTTCAATAAAAACAAATCAGTGTATATTTTATTATGTTGCAATGAGATGTTGACTGTTCTAATATCTTCATATGAATTTCTTAGTATAAACGAAGATAATTCACACCAAGGTTATAATAATCACCCCTTATAATCATCTGATAATTCTGCTTACAGTAAAAATAACTGGAAAACCTCAGTCTTTGGTCGAAAAGTAGGAAAGTTTCATATTTATCTATACTCAAGCAATATTACATGTCAAACCAAGCTGCTGGAATAACTTGAAAATCATACCCAGTGAAAAAGATGTTTTTCTCTGTGTTTTGACACTTACAAAGTTTTCAAAAGATGATCAAAATAGGTAGTGTTTCAAAGTGTGGACTCCTATTCTCTCATCGCAGAATTATTTATTGGTTTTTCTGAAACTACTGGCATAGGTTGACTCTCATTTTTTTCCAAATCAAGCATTCTAAAGAAAGAAGATACTAACATCAAAATTAATCTGCTTCCATCCATGACCATGCCACCTGAGTGAGCCCTATCTCATATGAAATTAGTTTTATTCATATGTGTAGGATAAAATTGGTTTGTCCTTTCTCTGTTTCCAGCTGTTAACCCAAAGTTTGGTGGTTTGTGCCCACCCATGGATGCCAGATGTGTATTTTCTGAAGGGCAGAGATGCTCTATCTCTCTGGCCGCTGTGTTCTATGGTCTCCACTTCCCCCACCCCAGGGAAACCAACTGCCATGGGTAGGCAAAGAAAGGAATGAGGGCCAAGCTGGTTGATAGCAATTGCAGTTTATTCCAATCTCCTCTCCATTCTCCTCTGATTCCCTTCCTGTTTCTCTTTCTCTCGAGCCCCTTTCATCCTCCTTCTTGCTTCCCCTGATTCTCTTTCCGGCCTCCCCCTCACTCTTACAAACTTGTTTTATTACTCATCAGATTTCATTCTGGTCCTCCTGAACCTGTGACTTGGGAACAAAAAAAAAAAAAAGGTAATCCCATCAGCGGCCAAGACTCAGAGACTATAAAAACCAGATCCCGGAAGAGAAGAGTGCAGTCTTCTGCCCCCGCGCCTGACTGTCCTCGCTCGCCGGGACCCCTTGGAGGGGAGCGGGTTGAGCTTTCCTCCCTGCCCCGACCAGGGCTCTGGCAGCCAAAGACCTCCAGGACCAGCCACCACCATGCTGAGACCACTCTCTGCACACATGAAGGTACTGGCAGAGGGGCAAAGTCACACGGGTTCCGGGGCTGAGATCTCCAAGCCTACTCGGATTTGGGCCGAGCATCCTCCACCCAGATCCTCCAAATTCCAGTAGGCGGGGGTCACACCCACCAACTTGCACCCTGGCACCGTGTAATCCCATCAGCGGCCAAGAATCAGAGACTATAAAAACCAGATCCCAGAACCGCACAGCCGCATTTGCGGCCGCGCGACATCTTATTATGACATCTTATTATCTCATTCCTACTTTGGACAAACTGGCAGGTTACTGAATGTAGCCTGCCCACACGGCAGAGTCTGATAAACTCCCCTTGGCATACCCAATATGCCAAATACCAGTAACAATGATGGGTCTCATTCTCCTAAAGAGCCTTGAATATAATCTCAGGGCTAGGATAAAGGAGACGTTACTGGGGCCTGCTCGAGGCAATCGACGAATAACAGGATGATTTGTGATTTTTTTTTTTAAAAAGGAGGTATGTCCCCACTTGACTGTATTGGGGAAACTCCTCATAGGAGGAAAAGTCTATGCTTATATTTTCGCAGGTAAAAGACCCACAAAGAAAATTTGGGTCTCATTATGTCTCGTCAGAAGTCGGGTTGATTCACTGAATCAACCCTCAAACTGTCAGAAATTACTTAACCCTCTAAACTCTAATTTCAGCTGGCAGTCACAAGGAAATCGGAGAAGTCAGCATCAGAGAAACTGCAAAAAAGTTTTCTAGCTTCTTTACAAGACTCTCTGACAATTTGTTAGACTTCTGATTGAAGTTCTCTAGAGACTCAATGATGTGACCACTACTGCTGCTCTTGCCGGAACAGCTCTTCAAACCTCATCGCGACCCATGATGCCATCAAAACGTGGAAAAGTGACTCTCATCATCGCTGGACAGTACAGAACAATTGGACGCTTTATCACAAGTGCTGCTCTGGGTCCAGGGTTGGACTGAAATCTTAGTACAACTAATAAGACTGTATTGTGATTTGAAATTGCTTCACTAATTCAAATTTGTGTGTTTTTGTAAAACAGAAAAGGGGGAGATGCAGTATAACATTGATTTATCTTTTCTCCCTTGCCACAGAAAGCTTAGGTTTATCGGGTTACACCCATCACAGTGCTTCCAAGTCACTCCCATTCCTTTAAACAAAGGAATCTGTAAATTCTTCTCTGTGCTCTCCTCTCTAACCAGTTAATCACCTTTTCCCCCTAATCAGATTCTGTTAGCTTGTAAGATCAGATCCTTCCAAGAACACTGAATTGTAAGTTATGTCTTTTGCATAGTTTACCTTAAAGCAATGTCCTTTCTGTATGGACACAGGGAGATAGTTAATATTAGGCTTTTGTAACTTGGGAGTTAATTGTCCCCAAATAATCTTCACTCCTAGACAACTGCTTTCTTGACTTAAGCTTCAGTTGCCTTTAGTTGACTAGCACCCCAACAGCAGGATCCTGACGAGGGACTGACGGACCCAGGCCAAGCTATAAGCTATTTTGGTATCGAAATAGGCCAGGCCAAAGTGCCACAATACTCAGCTATAAGTCAAGAGCATGGTCATGGACAAACTCTGTTATTTTCCAAAAGAGGTGACTGGATAAGGACCCTGTTGCCGTTAGGAAGACTAACCTGGCCTGAAGACTGCAGTCTGGAATATATAGTGAGATGTCCTCAGGAAGAACCAAACTTTAAGTTTGATATATCTCATACTGTGCTCATACAGAATGACATTGCTAGAAATATTAGAAGTATATTTACTACAACTATTTAAGTGGATTACTAGCTGAGGAAAGAAGAAAGCAACACACCCTGAGTGGAATTCCACCCTTGAGTGGATCTCTTAGTAATCTGGAGTTATCTCCTTAGATGAGATTTTTTCCTTGAGTTAATCTCCTGGAGGACTGGCCTTACCTCTCTTTGTTGATTTGTTAATGTTCAACCCCCTTTGTATCCCGATCCTGCATGATTTCTATATAAACTAGGCTGTAAGAGTGGGCTGGGGGACCGGAAGGAGAATGAGGGGGAAGCAAGAAGGAGAACAAAAGATGAGAGGGGGGAGAGAGAGAGAGAGAGAGAGAGAGAGAGAGAGAGAGAGAGAGAGAGAGAGAGAGAGAAGAGAAGCAGGCAGAGAATCAGAGGAGAATAGAGAGGAGACTGGAATAAACTGCAGTTGATACCGACCAGCCTGGCCCTGGTTCCTTCCTTCACCTACCCAGCACAGTTGGCCTCCCAGGGATTGGGGAGGTGGAGACCACAAATGCAAGCAGAAGGAGAGATAGAACATTGCTGCCCTTTGGAAAATACACACTTATGCATGTGCTTGAGATAAAATTTAGGATGTTTCTATGGAACAAAAAAGAAAGAAAATAACTGGAAATTTCAGACATGTTGATAAATAGAGATATTATAACTTATATGCCATTAGAAAGCATTAACTTGCATACAACGTTGTTCATACAAATTTAGCCCTAATTGCTCTTCAGTCAAATCAAATTCACAAAGACTACTGGAAGAAATAAAATAAGAGTATTATCAGATTAAAGAATATAGTAGATGGTTTTCCTACATAAACATGGTTAATTCCTACATCAGTGTCATTACACCTATGAAGGTAAAGAGGAAATATAATAACACAATACTTAACAGAATCAGTCAACTACTGTGAAAACTCCTTATGGCACAAAGCAAGGATGTGAACTAAATTTGTCATTATTCAATAGTATTAGGTATTCTTCTACAGCAATTAGGCAAGATAAAGAAATCATAGGTATCCAGTTTGTAAGAGAAGAAATCAAATTGTTACTGTTTGCAGATGGCATTATAATATACACAGAGAACCCTGAATATTCCGCCAAAACATTTTATAAATAATAAACCAGTAGATCAAAGTAGTAGGCTAAAATATCAATATGCAAAAATCTGTTTGTTTCTATATAAAAATAGTATGCTAGAAGAAAAAGAATCAAAAAGACTATTCAATTCAAGACAGTGTCAATAACAAGTATTTAGAACAAAGTTTTTGCTTTGTTTTTTGTTTTGGGCCACATCTGATGGTACTCAGAGTGTGCTCCTGGCTCTGTGATCAGGGATCAACTCCTGGCTTGCTCGAGATCATGTGGGATTCTGGGGATTGAACCTGGGTCAGCTGGGTACACGGAAAATGCTTTACCTAGTATACTGTTACTCCTGCCTCTAAACCAACTCAACAAAAGAAAAGACCTTTACCTGAAAACTATGAGTATCCAGAGAAAGAAATAGAAGAGGGCCCTAGGAAATGGAAAAATATTCCATATTCATGGATTAGAAATATCAACTTTGTCAAAATCACCATCTCACTTAAATTATCCTACTCAATGCAAACCCCATCAAAATCCTGATGACATTATTCAAGGATTTAGAATGGTGAGTGGTAAAATTTGCAAGGAATCATAAAAACAAAAAACAAAAAAACCCTGCATGATAGTGGAATTAGGATAGACTACCATACCAATGATCTAGAATAGAGAACCTTCTAATGGACAGATATTTTATGAACAGATAATTTGTGACAAAGTAGCTGGATCCCTGAAGTGCATGGTATTGGGATACTGAAACGCTTTTTTGATCAACCCATCAGGGAAAACCCTTATGAAAGCCTGACCTAGCAAAACTTTGTTTTTAACCTATTACAAAGTGAATTTTTAAAACTACCTATTAGTCCTTTATTTCTAATTTCCAAATACATATAAAACATACTTAACAGTGAGGAAAATTCCTTTATTGTTTGGTGATCTAAAGATTAATAGGCTGTTATGTCAAATTGAGCTGCGTAAAATGCAATGGAAATATTCCATCTCAATAAAACAAAATTGATGGGGCTGGAGTGATAGCACAGTGGGTTGGGCGTTTGCCTTGCACGTGGCCAACCCAGGTTCAATTCCCCGCATCCCCTATGGTCCCCCGAGCACCACCAGGAGTAATTCCTGAGTGCATGAGCCAGGAGTAACCCCTGTGCATCGCCAGGTGTACCCAAAAAGAAAAAAAATGAAACCATATAGTTTTACTTCCACATTTCAAAGCAATATACAAAGGTAGGGGCTGGAAATGTGAGCCAAGTGGTAGAGTACACTCTCTGCATGTCAAGTGCCTTAACACTGCATACCCACCCCTTCCCTATCCCTACCACAGACACATTGTATCATGATCATGTAAAACTCTATTATTGGGCCAAACTCATAGAAGTTGAAACAGATGGCATTCCCAGCACAATCCTTGAGGATTCCTTTTTCACCATCTCCCTGATGGCACTGGTGACTTGGAGTCATTTTGATGTAGTCATTCTCCTGGGCATGAGCTGATAGCTCATTGTCATTTGCATTTGCATCTCCCTGACATAATTGATGAATTTTTTCACATACCCATTGGTCATCTGTGTGTTGAAGGAGATGATAAATTTGACTTCTGGATATCTCCCAAAGGGACTTTTTTTCTGTGTATTTTGTTGCTGTTTTTATTGGTGTTGGGGTAGAGGATCAGAGAGGGAAAAAATATGGGGCTTTCTCTGTCACCATCTTACTGACATCATTAAGTGAAAGTGATCCATCACAATAATCTATCAAAACTATATCCCTGAAAGTATCTTTTATCAGAATTTTCATGGAGATAATTTCTTAGATATCTTTATCAATGAGGTCATTTATTTCCTTAAGAAAATATGTTTTATATGCAAAAAAATATATTTATAAATTGTTTATAAATTTATAAATATTAAAATTTTATTAAAAATAATCTATAATTTATAGATTAACTTAACTGTATTATTTATAATGAAGAAATTTAATATGCTCAATGAAAATTTTAATTTTTTATGTTTATTTGTAACTTTCCTGTATTTTATTATCACTGACAATTCCATTTAAATATAAATTTTAATGTCTTTTTTTTACTGCATTTTACCTTTACTTTATTTAAAACACAAAGCACATGCAGACTAAAACTCTTTTGTTTCCCATAGTAGATATTATCTCCAATATACTCATTTTATTATAAATATTTCATATGATATTTTATTGCTAGTGTTTTTGTCCCCATTTAAGAATGACTTATATATTTACATCTGCATATTATATTTTAAACATCAGGGTGAATATATTATATATGATAGATATACCATCTGACTGACTGCATTAGTAATACCTTTTCTAGGTCCTAAAATCAAGGAAAAGACAATAATCCAAGATTTAATCAAATTTAAAATTATCCAGAAAACAATTTACTATTGAACTTTGTGAAATTTAACGAGATGTTCACCTGTTCTCATTTCCTGCTTCCAGAACATTTGGGAAATTTTGCTCATGAATGGCCTAAAATAATTTTAATGGGTTATTTTTAAAATATAGTCTACAGAATCTAGCCTAATTTTAATTTTTAAATCCACTTTGAATTAATTTTTTTTTCTAAAGTGCATCTTCCTCCTCCTCCTCCTCCTCTTCCTCTTCCTCCTCCTCCCCTTCCTCCTTCCAAAATACAGCAGCACCTGGGCTCAGACAGTGCAGGCAAATGCTTCCTTTGTTCAAGTTGGCTTTTATAGGGTTTCTCCCAAATCTATCCCATGTGAATCTTTATCCACTATTCCCTTAAAGATATAAGGTGGTGAAATCTCTAAGGGGTAACTAAACAGGCATGTAGATAGGCAAGGGCCCTCCATAGCAATACATTCTTGAAAAGTAATTAAACCATAAAGGCCAGCTTGTGGACACAGGAACTGAAGACTGTTAGGACCTTTACCTGGCACCAACACAGATGCAGAGAAGGCTGGACCCCTTCTATAGGACAATTCCAGAAGCTCCAAAGGCCAGGAAAGAATACCCAAGAAGACCATCAACTATTTCCAAATATACCCCATTGGCAACCACCCTAGCAAAAGGAGTCTTACTGTCCTGACTCTACGACTATCATCCTACATCTGTGTTAGTTTCTGTCTACTGACTTTTGAAAATTTCTACCAGTAATGTGGAGATGTAAGCTACTTAAGTAGCTGCGAAGACATAGCCTTTGCTGCAGATAGGACTGTGCTTCCAATCTTTTCCAAGCAGCAACTAGTAAGAGTTTTCTACTAAACAATTAAAGCAAGCACAAAGGTAGATATAAGCGCAAGGCAGAAATCAAATTAAAAAGCAGGCCTATGAAATGATTAAAGGTAGAGTAAATGCGACCAGTAAATTAAGTATTAACACAACCTTTGATGAGGTTTTTGCTTATATTTACTTGTAGACAGAGTTAAATCAAGAGTAACTAAATCATTTCTAAGGGATTGCATTTCCAGAGAAATTCGCTGTTATATATACAGAAATGATCCTGATCAAGATAATATGTGTATTGAAATTATAATGAGCTTGACAGACTAAGTCTGGTGCATGACTGAGAAAGAACATGGTTACCGATTGTTATCAATTAAAATACAACCACTGGGGCTAGAAAAATAGTATAGCAGGTAGGTCACTAGCTTTGCAATAGACCAGCTTGGGCTTGATCCCTGGCACTGCATAAAGTCCCCTGAGCACTCATGAGCACAAAACCTGGAGCAAGCCTTAAACACCGGAATGTCAAATAAAATGCAATCACTTGTTTACAAAAGCACTGACTAATAGACATGTGAACACAAGATAGATAAAGCCTAGCCTACATTAAAATTAAAAGATGGTACTGATACTACCCCTGAAACTATAGGAACCGGATTAAAGCAATTTGAAAAAATTTTTGGACTTTGTACCCTTCTTTCTGAAGTCACCTCCAGGACTAAGAAAGCTGGTGGACACTTTTGCTTAGAAAAGTGGTCTTCCCCTCCCTACACAAAGAGGCTGTGAGAAACCATTTGCAACCTAACCTGGTTGCAAATCGGCTGAACCTGCCCTTAGGAACTCATAACTTGCCCCATCACACCAACTGAATTGCATGTTCACACTGTTGCAATGTGGATTTCAGGAATAGATCATACTCTCATTTCACATGACTGACTTGAGTTGTATGTGAAATTGCTCTACCCAAATTAGGAACTAGAATTTTTGCAACCCAAACTTCATATATTACCACCTATAGTAGCTGACATTTTTCTAACCTTAGAGCAAAATCTCTGGTCCCCAGGTCTGCAACTTAGCACATACTCTCCAGCTTTAAAGAATTCACTTTCAAGGAATATTTTCATTTTGAAAGATAAGAACAAGGAAAGAACTGAAGGATGAAACTACTATAACACAACATCAGAATCTAGAAGATCTTATAATGAGCTACCTTAAGGGTTAACCAAGAAACTTAACTGAGTGACAGACACATATTTTTTTTTACCACTCTTACCCCGTGGGATTTGATGGTTGTCATAGTTCAGTGACTGCTATAAATTTCTCATATTTCCTTCCAAAGGGAGTTTTTAATGCATTTCTGCTCTCCTCATTTCACCATTTTATTGGTGTAGGAACATTTCCTTTTACATTTTACTACCTTGAGCATGATAAACCACATCAAAAGTGTTTCCTTTGAAATGTTCACTTTTTCAAAGGAGAAAATATTTCACACTGGCCTCTAGTCTAAAGCCGATTCCTGGGTGACCTGTAAGCCTTTCCCTCATGTCTTGAATGGATTGACTCATATTGTGTCTTTATATTCCTGCTCTATGCTGTATCTTCATGTTATTGGCCTATGTTGATGTGTTTGAAGAGCAGGGTTTGATATATATATATATATATATATATATATATATATATATATATTTTAGTTTTGGGACCTTACCTGGCTGTGCTCAGGGCTGACTCCTGGCTCTATACTTAGGCTTCACTCCTGGCAGTTTTGGGGTACTATCTATATGGGATGTCAGGAATCAAAACTGGGTCAGCCATGTGGAAGACATATACTACCTGCCCTAGGATCTCTCCAGTCCCAAGGTTGAATTTTTAAGGGAGATACGAGTGGTAGACCGTGGCAAAGACTGATAATTCCCTCTCAGATATTCATCTATTCTCCTATAATAACAGAACCTATAGCTATATAGCTATTAAAGGCCTATAGCTGCAAAGCTATTAAAGACAATTCCTTCACTCCCTGGCATATGAATGTTCTAGTGCTCTAGGCATAATGGGTCCTAAATCAACATAATCAAAACTCAGGGCTAAGCCTTGAAAAGGAGTAGCAATCCTATTCCCTTTTCAATTCCTTTTTCTCTTTCATTGGTGCTGAAGAAATTCATCTCAAGTTGGCAGTTCAGGGGATGATTTAGCAATAATAAATAAAGGGCCTTGATACTGATAGTATCCTATCAGCCCTAGGTCGGTTTTATTTCTGTTTATTTTGTCATCGATGTGAGATATATACAGACTTCTAATTCCATCTTCATTATAACAATTGTCTCTAAATTTTGATTAGTTTTATGCTGATGGGATTAATTATGATTCCTGTGTAGGTGGGGCTGAAAACTTCTCCATTTTTTCTAGAGTCACGTCGTATTTTTGAGCTTTGAGCATCATCTGAAACACTGGATGAAGGTTGGTTCTTCAGTCTTTTGATGTGAAGCAGATGCAATATCAAAAAACTTCAAACTGACTCTTCAGAGTACCAATCTGATGATTGCATTTCTTTCCCCAGCATTTCTTTCTGACACTATTAGAGATTACAGTAGTTACTGTGGTTATTGTTTTCTGCCATATCTCCTTGAATTTAGTAAAATCTCTGTACTCCTCATGGTACTAAATATGATAAATCACATCACACTAATACTATCTCGGAACTATACTGCTGGTATTTAAGATAATAAATTCTACAGTAAATCTCTTTCTTTATCTATCACTACATTCTTTTTTTTGCCTTCTGCTGCCTATGCATAGTTGGAAATAAAAAATAACTTTTGAAATGAAAATAGCAGAGAAATATAAGCTTTCTCATAATTGATAAAAAATATTTTTTTTCTGGAAAATGAGAACACATCCTTAGATAACAAACTACAGGTAGCAACAGAAAGATGGTCTGACTATTTAGTTGAAGATGAATACATAAATTAGTTAACTAGGTCAGCAGACAAAAATTTATATTTTCTACTTGTATATTGACTTTTGTATTTCATATAAAATTTTAAGAACTCTTAGTTTGAGAAGAACATCTTAATAGCTGATGATTTTATGTGGTTTAATCTCTGCTTCTAAGAATATTTGTAAACTTTAAGTAGATCAGCAAATTGAATTACAAGGCTTAAACAAGATTGTGTCTAGAGCCACTAGTAAATCTTGAATCCATCCCCCTTTCTTAAGCTTAATTAAATTTTCACTAACTTGTATACTAGAAAGAGATCCAATACACTTTATAAAGAGTTCTTTTGCATAACTCTCCCATTTTTCTCCTTTTTCTTGTCCTATTTTTGATTGGCTATGTTTTCCCCTTTCCCCACCTCTTCTGTTATGATCCAGTTGAATTGGGGGGGTATCACACTTCTTACCCTTAGGATATGTGCATGATGCAGCTGATGATATTTGAGGAAAGTACACAGAGTGAGAAGCACAGAAATTATCAAACATGCCCATGTGAAGTGTTACACCAGAGAAAAGTTAGAGTGTGATTAATTCTGACTCTGAGGCTCCTCCAAGCTCCTTTCACAGATGTGTTTTTTACACATCTTGTGCAGTAATTTTAAGGGTCCATTTCTGTGTGATAAATTAAATCTGAAAATTTAGATGAAATGGTCTATTCTATTTAAGTAAAGTGAAAAATCATTTTATAGCCAATCATCACACATAGATTGGATGGAATTAAGACATCAGCTTTCTTTTTATCTTAGGCAAGTAGTTACATGTTTTACATTTCCTTCATCTTCAAACTTTTCCAAGATTTTGTTACATTGAAAAAAGGTCAGGACTATACGTTTATATTGATTATGTTTCTTTCCTGGTTTGGGAGCTTTTCTGACTTTGCTTATTTATTTATTTTTCTTTACTGTCCTCAGATTTTGTGCTAGTTATAATAAAGCTTTAATCATTGTGTGTGTGTGTATCAGTAACCTATTTAATAGGAGTATACAAGATTCTAAACGTATTTTCCATCTTTGATTTTGTTTATTTTATACAGATACTTATTACTAGGCGCACTAATTCCTTACTTCCCTTGCCCATCAGAAACCCCAAACACCAGTTGCTGCTGATCCAAAGACTACTCTGACTTCCAAGTAATGCCCCCTGCTTCTGCTTTCTCCCCACTCTCCGACTTCTTTGCTTTCTTTCTCCCCCTATCAGAGTTTTCTGCTTTCTCCCTCGCTTTCATAATCCTCAGAACTGAAGTTACCTGTAAATACAGATTCGACGTGTTGATACCTGGCTCAATTGCACTTTGCCTTCATTCTTCTTCAAGGTGTTTCACAAAAAGATCACATCCCCTGCCTTACCAACGCCATTCTTGTTCTTGCTTTGCATTATCTATCAGGGCTGCCTCGTTAACTTTTCCTTGCAGTGCATCTTCTTTAGGGAGGTCTGTTTGGAAACAGTGGAGGTTATAACAGGGAACTAATAGCAGTACCACTTTGATTCTTAATAAAGTGTCTCCCTCTTGTCTTCCTATTAATTTTCATTTAACAAAAGATAAAAATAAGAAATGTGCCAAAATTTAGGTCTCTGCCTCTACTACAGATTTTATTGTGTCAGTATGCTTTAAATAAAATATACAAAAGATCCAAAGATATATTAAATGATTGCTTCTATCTTCAAATTGTGCTAAACACTTTTCCTTTTTGAATTCCATTTTAAAATCCCAAGAAAAGAAAATAACCTATATTAATCACTATTATTCAGGAAAACACATGTGTGTAAACCTAAACTATGTTTTGTGTTCGTAAATACTTTTGAAATTTGTCAACTATGACTATATTAGATTTGACAGTTAACTTGAAACTACTTCATCTGACAAAGTGCTCTAAGAATAATATTATACAGAAGTATTTTTTTCTCTGTTTCTTTAGAGTTTGGTTTTTACCATGACTTTTAAATGATCAGGTTTTGAGATGAATTTTGAATTTAAAATCTAACTAATAAAATGCTACTATGATAATTCATTTATCTCTTCAGTGCCTGGTACATTGTTACACAGAAGGAAGAAAGATACTCAACTGCCAGAAGGTAACTTGATCTGTTATGATGCAGATGCAGGCAAACCAGACATTCAACATTAAATCAACTGTATAAGGCAACTAGGGGAATAAACAAAGCTTTATCCAGTAAATTCGCGGCCGCGCGACATCTTGTTATGACATCTCATTCCTACTTTGACAAACTGGCAGGCTACCGAATGTAGCCTGCCCACATGGCAGAGTCTGGCAAACTCCCCGTGGTGTACCCAATATGCCAAATACCAGTAACAATGATGGGTCTCATTCTCCTAAAGAGCCTTGAATATAATCTCAGGGCTAGGATGAAGGAGACGTTACTGGGGCCTGCTCAAGGCAATCGACGAATAACAGGATGATCTGTGATCTGTGATCTGTGATATCCAGTAAATGCACAGGGGAATGATGGAGATACTATGCCGGACTAATGTAATAATAAAAAAAATAGGGCTAAAAATTAATAGCAACAATTAATGAAATGTATAATAATAAAAATTAATACACATCAAGAATTTATTATATGCTAAGATACATACAGCTTGTTCCAAGCACAATATTGTTACATTTTCACAGAAATTCTAAAAGGTATGAAGTATTATCATCTCATTATAGTGTCTCTGGTTTCAACAAGCTAAATACTGTATAACTGTATCATTGTCATTCTGTTGTTCATCGATTGCCTGGAGCAGGCACCAGTAACGTCTCCTACGTCCTAGCCCTGAGATTTTAGAAAGTGACACATTCAAGGCTCTTTAAGGGTCAGGAGAATGAGACCCATCATTGTTACTGGTTTTTGTCATATTAAATATGCCACAGGGAGTTTGCCAGACTCTGTGCAGGCAGGATACTTTTGGTAGCTTGCCACGTTCTCCAGAGTAAGAACTGGATAGTAAGATGTCACGTGGCTGCCAAAGCAGACACGTGCTGCCGGGAGCTGATTTTATAGTCTCTGGGTCTTGGCTGTTGATGGGATTACACAGCGCTGGGGGCAGTTGGTGGTGTAATACCTACATACTGGAAGATGGGGGATCTGGGTGGAAGAGGCCCAGTCCCACTTCAAGCAGGCTTGGAGATCTACGCCCCGGGTCCTGAATGCCTGGGTCCCTCTGCCAGTTTCTTCATGCGTGAGGCTCGTCTGAATGTGTGGAAAGTGATCTTAAGCATGGCTGTGGCTGGAACTGGAGGTCTTCAGCTTCTGGGGCTCTGCTCAGGGCGGGGAAGAAAATTCAACCCACCCTCTTCCAAGGGGTCCCAGTGAGGACAGCCAGGCATGGAGGCAGGAGACTGCGCTGTTCTCTTCCAGGAGCTGGCTTTTATAGACTCTGGGTCTTGGCTGTCGATAGGACTGGGCCTCCTCCACCCAGATCCCCCATCGTCCAGTATGTAGGCATTACACCACCAACTGCCCCTGGCGCCCTTTAATCCCATCAATGGCCAAGACCCAGAGACTATAAAACCCAGTTCCCAGAAAAAAACAGTTCAGTCTCCTGCCTCAGCGCCTGACTGTCCTCAACTGGGCCCCTTGGAGGAGGGTGGGTTGAGTTTCCCTCCCCACCCCGAGCAGAGTCCAGGAAGCTGAAGACCTCCAGTTCCAGCCACAGCCATGCTTAGGACCACTCTCCACATGTTCAGACAAGCCTCACGCAGGAAGGAACCGGCAGAAGAACCCAGATGTGCGGGACCCGGGGCATAGATCTTCAAGCCTGCTGGTATTGGGACTGGGCCTTCTCTACCCAGATCCCCATCTTCCAGTATGTAGGCGTTACACCACATCTGCCCCTGGTGCTGTGTAATCACATCAACGGCCAAGACCCAAGCTAAATACATATACTTATTTTTACCTTTTGTTAAGGAAAAGGGCTAGAACTGTTTCTGTCTGAGTTTATAACTTCATTATAGACTAAGATGGAAACAGTCTCTCTTACTGGGGTAACACCAAGATGGTAGAATTAAATGATAAACTAAATACAATATACTAATTTCAACATAAAACTTTAAAAATATTTTCTTTTTATTTTGCATCATAATAAAGACACAGTTTTCATATGTTTTCAGCTTCTAATCATTGGAAGATTTCCCAGAGGTTGGAGTTCAGCTTTCATTACTGATAGCCAACTCACCTGGTTTCCAACAATATTTTGTAGTCTTGATGTACTGAGCTATATACAGCATAAATATTAATGCCAGAGCGATAGCACAGCTGGTAGGGCATTTGTCTTGCACGTGGCCAACCTGGGTTCAATTCCTTCGCCCCTCTCAGAGAGCTCGGCAAGCTACCGAGAGTATCCCACCCACATGGCAGAGCCTGGCAAGTTCCCGGTGGCATATTTAATATGCAAAAAACAGTAACAAAAGTCTCACAATGGAGACATTACTGGTGCCCTCTTGAGCAAATTGATGAACAACGCGATGACAGTGCTACAGTGCTACATGTGGCATATGTGTGATATTTCAAGTTTTAAAAATCCATCTTTGATAACTTCCAAGGACAGCGGAGAAAAAAAACCTCTGCTCCTTTAATATTGCCAAGTTTGGAGGAGGGGAAAATTGCCTGCCACAGAAGCAAGCAGGAGGATGGAGGGAAATTGAAGACATTGGTGGACACTCTTAGACACTGGCAAAAGGACTAGTTTTGGCAAAATATATTCCTGAACTTCAATCAAAAATATATTTGTAACTTTTTAGTTCACAGTGATTCAATTAAGAAAAAATTGCACAAGTTGTCACGGCATATTCCAAGTCACAATTTCAAAATAGTAACAGCATATATGATCATATGACTAATTGAGTCCAGAGCAATATGGAAACAGGTGCAATCATGTAAATCTGTTTTCATACTCAAAATCTATTTTGAATAAATAGCAAACAATATATCTTAAGTTGTCATTACTGTGCTATTCAAATGAAGGGAGATTCATGAATGATTATGCAAATTTCAAGCAATACATTCAAAGCGCAGTTTAAAAGTAGTGTGCAAAACATGAAGATTTCTATTTCTTGTTTTCTTAGCTGAGTTAATCTACTTGTATTTCAGAAATCTAATATTTAAGGAGGAAGAAACTGGTAATTTAGTTGTTGCTGGCACAGATATAACTCTGGGAAAATCCCATCAATACTTTCAGTCAACTAAGGTTTGAAAGTTTGAAAATTCATGAGAAAAGCAGAACAATTCATAAAAAAAGGAAAAAGACAAAGGAAATGGATTTTTCAAACCATGAATATAGAGAATAGATAAAATAAAGGAAGGTGGAGTTATTTATTTATTCAACAGGCTTTACTCAAGCCATTTAATAGTCAAAGTAGACCAATAGAAAATGACTTCTGCCTTCATAGCACTGTCTAGAGAGATATGCAGAGATCTGGGGACTGTGAGTCCAATTAATTACCAAAGTATACAATTATGATAAATTATGTAAATGCTCCAAAGAGATATTAGAGTGATTGTGAGTAGTGCAAGAGAATTTGAATGTGTGTTGAAAAAGAAGAAAAGGGCATAACAGGAACATGAAAGACAGATTCATTAATGAATCATTAGGCTAAATTCTGAACTACTTAGCCCAATATTGAAGGAAGCAGAAAATTAGACACTTTTTCTGTTATGAAACATAGAAGCATCCAAAATTATAGTGAACATGATATAGAATAATCATGATAATAATATCTAACATTGTTATTGTACTATCCATATATCATCTGAGATATTGCCTGTATTTACACGAGTCAAAATATATAATTTATATTTATATAAAACATTGATGCTTATTATTATCTTCTCTTTAGGGTGAAGAACAAAGAGAGGTTCAACTTACTCAGTCATGATTGATACTGGTTTAGGATACAGGCATTTTGTTCTAGATGCAATAATCTGAAAACTATTCACTCATATGATTCACTCATTTGTAATTGACAGTATCTATGTGTTTGTGTACTAAGATACTTTTGTTGGTTTTGTTTGTAGGGCCACACCCAGCAGAGCTCAGGGCCTACTCAAGACTTGAGCTCAGGTAGGGCTCAGGTGACAATATGAGGTGTCAGGAATCAAACTCAGGTTGACCAATTGCAAAGCAAGAACACTACCTGCTGTACTATTTCTCTGGCTTCAAATTAAAAAATAATATTTTAGTAAAGTAGTTAACATAGATCACTTGATCACTTGACATTCTGTTACTCATTTGCTTGAGCGGGTGCCAGTAACATCTCCATTCAGCCCTGTCGTGTGCTAGTGTAGCCCAATGGCATCAGCTCGCTCCAGGAACACGAAGATCCTCAAACAGATCGTTCAGGTCTTGACGAAGAAGTCTGACCATCTTGTAGGTGGGCAACCATGCGGTCTTTTGATGTCCCATGGAATCCAGTTGATAACAGCTCTAGTCCAGTGCTCATCTCAAAATCGCAGTACGTGTCCAGCCCATCTGATTTCTGATGCCTTTTCAAACAAGACAGCATCCCTGATTCTTGATCATTGACAGAGGTTAGAATCCGGATTCTTTCTCTCACTTGACTGAAGCGTGATACTCCAAGCATAGCTCTTTTAATTCCTCTGTGGGAGACCCGAGTAACATTCTCATCCTATTTTCATAGGGCCCAGGTCTCTGAGGCATATGTTAATGCAGGAAGAATGGTGGAGTCAAAGAGATGTGCACGGAGCTGGAGGTTCTTCATCCTCTTAGCTATTTCTTCAATGCTCTTGAAGGTGTTCCAAGTCGCTCTCTTTCTCCTGTGCAACTCAGGTACCAGGTCATTTGTCATGTTGAGTTATCGACCTAGGTACATATAACTGCTGCATTCAGAGATGTTTGTTCCATTGAGACAGAATGGAATGTCAGGAACAAGTCCATTTCTCATAAACATTGTCTTTGTGAGATTCAGCTGCAGTTAGACCTTTCCACACTCATGGTCAAAGCTGGCCAGCATTTGTGCCACTTGGCTAATGTTTGGTGTTATTAGAACGATGTCATCAGCAAAGAGGAGGTGGTGTAGTTGTCGACTTACGCCCATTCTTTCCCATTCTGTCTTCCTATGATGTTCTAAAGTGTGGCACTGAAGAGTTTCAGTGACATGGTATAACCCTGCTGAACCCCTCTCTTGACGTCAATGATCACTTCCTTGTAGAATGGTGAGATTCTGGTAGTGAACATGTAATACAGCTCATGGGTGGCACTGAAGAGTTTCAATTTTCAAAAGAGCTCATGGAAGATCCTTATGTATTGAGTTTGAACTCCCTGTTTGTCTAGGGCTTCAATGACTGCTTCAGACTCAACAGAATCAAAGGTTAACATAGAGTTGAATGTAATTTATGATAGTATGATGGTCTAGAAAAGTCATGTTTTGGAAAAATAATTCTAGGGCTGAGACTCAGTACATGGGGGTTAAGGTCTGGTATGTGATCGAGCCTTGTTCAAGTCTCAGCACTACATAACCTCCACAAGAAACAGCAGGAGTCGCTACTGAGCACAGAGCCAAGAGTGGCCTCTGAGCATTATGGAACATGATCCTGGGCCCTTCAAATCAAGATAATTAATAGCACTGTCCTGTAGCAGTGTCCTCTCTTTGTTCATTGATTATTCTCGAGTGGACACCAGTAACGTCTCCACTGTGATACTTGTTGCTACTGTTTTTGACATATTGAATACATCATGGGTAGCTTGCCAGGCTTTGCCGTGCATGTGGAATACTCTCAGTAGCTTGCTGGGGCCTCTGAGGGGGCGGAGGAACCGAACCCAGGTCAGCCATATGCAAGGCAAACGCCTTACCTGCTGTGCTATCGCTCGGGCCCAATTAATAAATTAATTTTAAAAAATTTCAACATGTTTAGTTGATTAGAGACCAAACTTCCTTACTCTCTGAATGAAGTTGGGAAGTTTATCACATTCCTTAAGTATAAATAAGTAGCTATAAAAATTGAAAATACAATAATGCTTTTATTGTATGTTTAATATAAATTTTGTTTGCAGCAATGGATGTTCAATACAACCTTGCAACAGAGTAATTGCCCAATATATACTAGTTATTACTATTAGCAGAAAAATAATACTGAAAATGCACAACAAGGAAAAATGAATGCCTTGTATAGGAATGCAAATACTCTTCTACTTAATACTAGAAACCACTGATATTTTCTGAAACAAAATTAAACATATGACAAATTACCAGTGATAGTCTATACCTTAGAAAATATTTCCAAAAGAATTATTTAATTTATTCTTCCTTAATCATGAGGGAATAAAATTTTGATAGCCTTTTTACAGAGAAGCAAATATATATATCTTAATGACTTGTCTAACAGCTCACGGGATTCAAAAGAACAGTTGTGATTTAGTGTGGCTGGGAGATGCCTTGCTTGCAAAAATATTTATCTTGAAAACCTGGTCACATGCTCAGTGTGCAGACACATGTGCTCAGCAGGAGCCTCTCCTCTCTGCTGTCCTATCTCTACAGCACAGGTGGATGCCAGCTGTGCCCATCAGGAATGTACAGGCCCTATAATTCCTGGGAAGGACCATGACAAAATTATCCACAGACACTCCAAGCAGGAGTGGAACATCTACAAAAGTTAAACTACTTGAAATTACTCACCTACACTGAAAAGAAAAACTTAACTAAAAATCTGGCTCTTTCCCTTCCTTTACCTAAATTAGATAAATTAATATTTTCAACCACAAAATCATAAGGAGTCCATATGAAGCCAGTTATGCAGAGCTGAGAGAGGACAGATAGAAATGCCCTTGATCTTGGTTACATTGGACCTTTGGAAACAATATTTTGTTTATGACACAACTTAAGCTACATGACAACCAAATCATTCTTTAGGAAAGCAGCCATCTTGTGAAGGAATTTAGAGTTACAGAATTTATGTAGTTTGGATTTATAGCAAATTTATATTCTTTATCACACTGGTAACAGCAATGCTTAATTAAATAAGACGACTAGAATTAGAATAAAGTTTTGAAACCATATGAGCCAATGCCTTTATACTACACAGCAGAATGCTGGTTCAGAAAGGCGAGGAGGTTAACTGTGTTTACACACCAGTTAAAGAATTCTCTACTCTAACATACCAAGTATGTATGAGCCATAGTCCTGTGTTAAAACTCATTTCTTCCCTAAGCTCACTTCATATTTTGTTCACTGAGAAACAGAAGGTTTCCTACTGAAAATGGCGTTTTCACTCATAGACAAGAATAAAGAAAGAATCCTGCCCAGTCCCCAACACGAGTGAGTTTCAAGCACACAGATAGATGCCAACAAACAATGCTATTAAGGAAAGGATTCTATGTGGACCAAAGCAATGACCTTCACATGAGTGGAAATAGAAGCAATGTTGAATACACTAGAAAGTGGAAGAGCAAATGAATTATATATAAAGAAAGTTCAAATTGATTATTGCAGTGTGACTAGTCAAGGACATTCACAGGAAGCTTCAACAAAATATTTCTTTCGGCTTTCTTAAGAAATTATTTTAAATCTTTGACCTGCAAAACAAAAACCATTTAAGTAAAGAGCTCCTAGGCCATCAACCAGTGTCAAGGAGCAATTCCCTTATTTCCCAGACCTACCAAAATGGAAACGCTTAAACACCAGGTAAATATGTAAAATAATGTACCTCTAGTATTATATATTGTAAAATAGAGGTAGCAAAATTGATGAATACAGGGCTAGATTGCAATTTGAAAACATGCATAATGAATGCTTCTTCATGCTCACCACCTAAGCAAAGGCCAGACAAAGCCATGGCAACCTAAGGAGAGTCTTTCTACAGAACATGAGACAGAAATATGTTAGGTCTGACTGCCAAGTTTAACTCAGGGGTGGGAAAGGCTCTGGGAAGTCATCGAAAATAAACAGTGGCATGTTATTTTAAAATTTTCTCTGGGCTGGAGTGACAGTACAGTGGTCGGATGTTTGTCTTGCATGCGGGCAATCAGGGTTCCATCCCTGACATTCCATATGGTCCCCCAAGTACCGCCAGGAGAAATTCCTGAGTGTAGCACCTTGATCATTTCCAGGTGTGACTCGAAAAGCAAAAATAAATAAATAAACAAACAAACAAATAAATAAATAAATAAAATTTTCACTGATGGGACACCATGAGCTCTAGGTGGAGGAAGCCTGTCTTGAAAACATAAAAAGCAGTGCACATTTTGTTGCATCGATGAAAACATTGACATCAACTCCAAAAGAGACATGGAATGTCCTCAGTGCTTATGTTTTCCCTCGAAGTAGACGGTTTTCTTAAAGTGATGGCTGTCAACTACTGTGAGGCTGTGGCAAGAGCGAGGCAGAATGGAAAATGGCTCGGCTGCCTCCTGATCCTCTTGTAAACATTCTCAGTAAAGTGATATCTCTTACTGCCAAGTTTGGTGTCACCCTTGCCCAGAATCATCTGTGGCCTCTGAAGTCTGTCTTGTGTTTATGTCACAAGTAAAGTCATTCAGTAAATAATGGAGGGGGAGGCAACAGGTGAAGAGGAACGACCACCTGGGATGACAGATGAGCAAAGAAATTACCAAGGCAACTGAAGGGAGATGCATTCTGAAGTCCTAAAAGAAGCCAAGAATGAAAGGGCTTTACTTTCCCCTGAGGAAGAGCAACAGTTTCTGTCTACCTCCAAATGTTCTGCAGGGTTTTCGAAACTTGGAAAGTGACAGTAGTAACTTTGCTCTGCATAAACTTTTCCTGATCATAGTGCATCCATGACTGCCCCCAACCCCCCCAAAAATAATAAAGGGCTACATTAAAAACATAATTGAAGATGTTAGCTATCCAAAAATCACTTATGTAGATTTATGCAACTGACATGAACAAAGCTGATTTGCTAAAACATTAATGTCTTTTTCATAAAGGTAAAGGTAAAGGCCCTCCCGTTGTTCGTCGATTTGCTCGAGCGGGCCCAGTAACGTCTCCATTGGAGACTTTGTTGTTACTGTGTTTGGCATATTGAATACGTCATGGGGAGCTTGCCAGGCTCTGACGTGCGGGCACGATACTCTTGGCAGCTTGCCAGGCTCTCCGAGAGGGGTGGAGGAATCGAACTTGGGTCAGCCATGTTGGCTGCGTGCAAGGCAAATGCCCTACCACTGTGCTATCGCTCCAGCAAAAGGAAGTTCAGCATTAAGAAGTATTTAAGTCACTACAGGGCTGGGAAGGGAGCTGAATATTATTTACAATAGTTGAACTCTAGCCTCAGGATATGACTTTTTTTGACCAGATGATGTTTATCAGATGCCTCTGTGACTTACTTAGCCAAAAGTTCTAAATTTAGAGATGATTAAAAATGTCCTTTTCAATTTGCAAGGTGCTCAGTATATCCATCCCTGATATATTATTGCATCATAATCACTCATAAATAATAATGATCAAGCCTTTTTTTCACAAATGAAATCTCTTATTGCATTCAGGAATGTTCAAAAACTAGAAAGTTAGAGAATAGACCACAGTGGAATCCCAGAGATAATTTGGAATGGGCTATACAACTCTAGCTATCTGTGAAGATCTACTAATGAGCTTTGTTCTCCCAAACAAGAGGGAATGATGCAGTTTTCCTCTAACAAGAGGGAGAAAGGAGAAGAGAGTGGAGCAGGTATGATATGCTTTCTTGCCTGTGGAAGCATAATGAGTAAAGAATACAAAGGTTGTTGTATCAATAATCCAAGGAATTCAAGAACTCAGAGGGGACATAAGGGGGATGGTGTCATTAGCAAACTTTATCCTCAAGGAATTTTCACATAAATAACTGTGTTACAAATCTCAGTCAACAAGGACAGAGTTTGTTTATATCCCCAGCAAAGAATAGAAGATAGAGTATTCACCAAAGATCTACTATGCCATGTAGCATATGCTTGATACTAATAAATGTGAAGTTATATTACAAAATATTTTAATCTTGCATGCAGATAATTATATGTGAACAGATAACATCATTTATCCAGAGTGGCTCCCCATTTCAAACATTCTTGGGTTGAGAGCTATTCAATTTACTTATTTTTAAATATCTATTTTGTTTTCATGCACTGTCTCTATCACATAGAAAAAAATTTAGGTGCATTCATTCCACTAGAAATTCACATCTTATAGAATTTGAATCACAACATCCCATTAGTCATCAATATGCTCAAGTGGGCATCAGTAACATCTTGATTTGTCCCAATGGCGTCTGCTCGTTCCAGGAACATGAAGAGCCTCAAACCAACCATTCAGGGTATTGAGAATAAGTCTGACCACCTCGTAAATGGGCAGCCACGCAATCTTTTGACGTCCCATGGAATACAGTCATTAATGGCTCTAGTCCAGCAGTCATCTCCAAATCACATTATGTGTCCAGCGCATCTGATTTTTGATGCTTTGGTAAGTGAGACAGCATCCCTGATTCTTGATCATCGGTGGAGGTCAGAACTCTGGATTCTTTCTCTCCCTTCAGTGAAGCATGATACTCCAAGCATAGCTCTTTCGATTCCTCTTTGGGAGACCTGAATAGTGTTCTCATCCTGTTTTTCTTAGGGCCCAGGTCACTGTGGCATATGTTAATGCAGGAAGAACAGTGGAGTCAAAGAGATGTGCCAAGAGCCGGAGGTTAATTTTCCTCTTAGCTATTTCTTTGATGCTCTTAAAGGCATTCCAAGCTGATCTCTTCCTCCTGTGCAACTCAGGTGCCAGGTAATTCATCATGTTGACTTCTCGACCTAGGTGCACATAACTGTTGCATTCGGAGATGGTCATTCCATTGAGAGTGAATGGAACATCAGGAATGAGACCGTTTCTCATAATCATTGTCTTTGTGAGATTCAACTGAAGTCTGTCCTTTCCACACTCATGGTCGAAGTCGTCCAGCATTTGTGCCACTTGACTAATGTTTGGTGTTATTAGAACAATGTTATCAGCGAAGCAGAGGTGGTGTAGTTGCCCGCTGTCTTTCTTCACTCCAATTCCTTCCCATTCCAGTCCTTGCATGATGTTCTCAAGGGTGTCACTGAAGAGTTTCGGTGAAATGGTATCACCCTGCCAAACCTCTCTCTTGACATGGATGATCACTTCCTTGTAGAATGCTGAGATCCTGGTTGTGAATCCGTAATACAGCTCACAGAGGATCCTGATGTATTGAGTTTGAACGCCTTGTTTGGCTAGGGCTTCAATGACCACTTCAGTCTCAACTGAATCAAAGACCTTCTTCTTTAAAGAAGACAGAGTGGCATCTTGAACTCTCACGAAACCTCAGTGAGCTTGGTTATGGTGTGGATATGGTCGATAGTGCTGAATCATTTTCAAAACCTGGCTTTCTCTCATGGTTGTCCTTCATCTAGTATTCTGCTAATCCTATTCAGGATGACTCTAGTGAACAGCCTGTAGACGACAGACAACAGGCAGATCAAGCAATAGTTGCCAATGTCATGGATGTCTCCCTTCTTGTACAGTAGTACAGTCCTGCTGGTTTTCCATTGGGAACCTGATTGTGCAAGCACAAAAGTACAGCATCATTTGTCTCACCGAGACAAGAAGGTATCAATCACATTATCCATTTTTAACACTGGAGAAGAACTGTTCTTTCGACTATGGGACAAAAGAGGCATCGATGGCATTGGTGTTCTTGTCAACATGAACTTGGCCATGAGCATTGATTTATTAGAATGCCTAACAACCTGAATCAGAGGATTACACTTAAATAGATGTGGCTATCTGTCGGCAGTTTCTATCTTCGTTGTCCACGCACTGACATCCAATTATGATGAACAAGAAATTGAGAAGTTCTACATGGAGCTGGAGACATTCTATAAAGAAGACCACACCTTCTACAAGATCATTGTTGGTGATTTTAATGCCAAGATAGGAGCAAGAAGATCAGCCGAAGAACTCCACATCGGGACCCATGGCCTAGAATGGAAGGAACAGGGTGACAGACTGTCTGAGTTCATCATGTCGACCAAGACCATCCATGGTAACTCACAGTTCCAGAAAGCCAGATATAAACATTGGACATGGGAGTCTCCTGATTCCACAATGAAATTGACCACATCATATTCAATCCACAGTTTTGCCTGACCAATGTGGCTGTTGTCCCAAAATTCCAAACAGGATCAGACCACCGTCTCCTTCATGCAAAACTCTATTTCCCGGAGCCGGGAGAAAGGGCTGTAAAGTTTAAGAAGAGAACTCCCAGAATGACCACCAATGGGGAGCTCTTTGTCACTATTGCAGCAACATGGGAAAATGTTGCTGAGAGAACATCATGGGAATGCTGAGAGAGAGATAGCCACAAAAAGACACCTGTATTTGAAAACTCTTGAGCTCATTTGCCAACATGGCTTGGCGCAAGTCTCAGGCAACCGCAAGTGATCATCCGATCAACCGCAAGTGATCATCAGTGTAGAGAACTGATAAAGGAAGACCTCAAAGAGAGAAGAGCAGCAGTGCTGGCAGATGGGGCAGAATCCAGAAAAAGCATTCGCAATGCCCGCCTGTCCTTCGCCAGCTACAAGACCAAGATGACTGCCCTCTGACATGCTGATGGATCTATCACATCTTCCAGATGGGCAATGGAGAAGATTATCCATGACTTCTACTCGGACCTCTTCGATAGCCACTTCCACCTGCCCATATACCAAATTCCACGGGATGGATATGTCGTCCCCAATGTTCTCCCTTCCAAAATTTGACACGCCATTTCTTTCGTTAGTAAAGTAGCAAACAGCACCTGGCCCAGACAAGGTCAGACCCAAACACCTGAAGAACCTGCCATCAGTTCTCATCAATACACTGGCTCGGCTCTTCACATGCTACCTGTCAGAATTTGAATATATATAGCTAATTAAACACAATTACAACACAAAAGTTTTACATTTATACGTTCAGTGCAGTAATAGTGAAAAAAGAGTGCTTTCATGTCTGCCTAGATTCTTGTAAGACTGGTGTTTAAGTAAGGATCAAAGTATCCTTCAATGAATTATGATAAATACTTAAAAGTTAATAGGGAATCTGTAACAAGAGATGTCATTCCAGGTAGTAACTGCAGCAATTCTAATAATTATAGAATCCTTTATACAATTTCAAATACTGCTATTTTTGAAGAACATAATTTAACTACAAGATGGGCAAGAGTTAAAGTTTCTCAAAGTCTTTCTTCTACATGTTATTACTATATTCTATTGTTTTATCCCATGTTTCTGTTTTTTTCTCTTCTTTAGAAAAAATAAATAATTATTTCTGGATTAAAAATAAGTTCGAACTAGACATCACCTTTGAAATCTTTGCTACTGAGAATGGTAAATGAAAGAGCAAAAATCTCAGTCGTTCTGGGAGAAAAGGAAGGCCTTTCTCAGAAAAATGTGAGGATTCTCACTCACAGTAAGAAAAAGTGTATCTTACTGGTGGAATTTTGTGCTGTGACAGTCATTACACTAAGTATGTTCTGCATTCCTAGAGCTAAATTAATTGGGTAAGAGTTAATGTATATGATAATTACATTTATAGATCTGTAGTACTTTCTTAAGGGCCTCTAAATGATCCTATTTTGGGGAAGTAATTGTTCCTACTATTACTATTACAGATTATCTTGGTGATAATACTGTAAAAGCTGAAGCCAAAAAAAAAAATGCATCTCCTCTTTCAGTGAGTTTTAGCATAAAATTATAAAATCAGCCTTCCTGGCCTTTATAATAATTTATAATACAATTATAAAGTCAGTCAGTTATTGGGGGGATATATACCACGTCCAAATCTTTTGCAAAGAAATATTTCATCATTCCTCTCATGTCAGAAAATCTTACTCTTTGGAATAGCAGCACTTGTCCTCAAGAAGTGATAGCTGACATATTATCATCATGAGGCCAGATTTTTTTAAATGTTCTAATTCAAATGACACTAGTTAGCTTGGATGAAGCCTGTTTAACTAAGAAAAACAGAGGGGAGTATTTCTTCCCATGATATCTGCTAACATGGAAAATGACATTAATTGTTATAGTGTCAGTGAACCATCAAAAACAGGATTTGCTTGTTTGGGGCTAAACTATTATGTAAATGAGCTACAGTAGAGTATACCTCCCCAAGTCAGTCCAATTAACACATAATTTTTTTTTGTTTTTGGTAAGTGTGATTAAGCAAGTATACTGGGAAGGGTATACTTTTGACAAGGGTACTTTATTACTTTCCTAGGAAGTAATAAAGCCAAGAGGACCAAGAGTGCAAACAAAGAAAAAAGGCCTGCTAAAACCCTACCTGGCACCAGCAACAGACCCAGATAAAGCTGGACCCCCTTCAAGAGAAGCTCCAGCAGGAACAATGGCTCGGAAAGAAATTTCAAAGAAGGCCATAGACCACTCTCAATTCTATGCACTTGGCAATCGCCTTAACATCAATCAGCCTCTTACCTACGTAGAAAGCCCTGCATGGGGCACCTTGGGAAAAAAAAAAAACCTATAAAATCCACCTTAAACAAAGGAAGGGCGTGCATATGCTGCTCCAGCCCATGTGATGCTTGTGCCCACGTGGCTGAACACTATGTGGTGCCTGAGCACATGTGTCACCCACATCTTCCCTCTTGAGATGTGTAACTTCATGCTTTCCTGTCTAATGCTGGTACATATTAGGGCTTTCTTTGCTTTTGGAAAAAAACACACTCTCTCTTGAGCATGTTACTCTCTCTCTCTCTCTCTCTCTCTCTCTCTCACTTTGTCTTTTTCATACCCTTCCTAAAAACTTCCAAATAAAATCTGTTTTTACTTCATTGCTTGTCTATTCCTAAAATTCCTTTTTTTTTTTTTTTGAGGAATGACATGAACCTGGTGACCCTGTGTAAGGCCTAGGGCTGACTCTGCAGGAGCTCATCTCAGACTTTACCAGTCTTAGACTTCCCAACTGATCACAAGTAGCAGTGACAGATCAGGAGAAATGGACTGTCTCTCTCCTTCCTGCCTCAGGTAGGCGACCTGTGGGGATCCACCAACTTCAAATAGAGCAAGATGTTTTTTTATTGAAACTTATAAAAATGTTAGGGGAGACAAAAGGAGGAAGTACATGTTCAAGAGAGAATACTGGTCTTCTTCAGAGTGGAAAAATAAAAAAAAAAGAGTCGAGCAAGTGAGATACATGTTCAAGGGAGAACATGGGTTTGTAGAGCAAGTTTACATTTATTTATATTTTTAAGTATAGGTACTTGTGAGGCATTAGATGTGGGGAGAAGCTTTCCATGAACTCTTTCTTAAAGACAGAATTTCCAGAGAGAACCCACCTCTCTCAAATTCCCTTACAGGCCAGTTATCTTCAATATCCAAAGGAGACTGACTCTTGCAACAGAAAAGGAAACCAGAAGCCAACCCCACACCCGGCAAACATTGTCACAAACCACACTATACCCC
Source organism: Sorex fumeus (assembly GCF_029834395.1). NCBI lineage: Eukaryota > Metazoa > Chordata > Mammalia > Eulipotyphla > Soricidae > Sorex > Sorex fumeus. The sequence goes on along the minus strand of NW_026606060.1, from coordinate 2,134,307 downwards.
CATCCTCTAAAGTTTCTGTCATCATTTATTGATTGATAGATTTGTTTAATTGGGGGGGCAGAGAAGCAAGGTAATTTTATTGAATGAAATGTGACCTGAGGGGAGAGAAAAAGAGGACTCTGTGTTCAAAAGAGAACATGGGCTTTACTGGTGTGGAAAAAGCAGAAAGAGAGAGATACTACGTTTGAGGAAGAATACAGGCTGGAAGGAGCAGCCAAAAGTCCATCTTCTTTTTTTAAATTTTTTAACATTTATAGTTTTATTAACTTGACAAATAGAACAACTGAACAACTGTTTTTCTTTTTTTTTCAATTGGATCATGGTGAGATACAGTTACAAAGTTTTCATGTGTTTTTTTTTTTTTTTGCTTTTTTGGATCACACCCGGCAATGCACAGGGGTTACTCCTAGCTCTGCACTCAGGAATTACTCCTGGCGGTGCTCAGAGAACCGTATGGGATGCTGGGGATCGAACCCGGGTCGGCTGCATGCAAGGCAAACGCCCTACCCGCTGTGCTAACGCTCCAGCCCAAAGTTTTCATTGGGTACAATCATCTTTTAAAAACGTTTACTTAAGATGGATAAAAATGGAGCAAAGTGTTCCTCAGTCCCCTTAATTAAGTTGTAGGAAAAAACCATAACAACAGAATTAAAAACAATATGTGTGTGAGACCTTCTGGAAATGATAATTTAAGGATATCAAGGACTATCACTGAAGAAGATGACAAAAATCACAGCTAAGAACCTTTCTTAGGATGTCAAGAAATGCATAAAAATTAAGGTCAAAGATTTGCCTAGGGTAGTTAGGCTTGGGGAAAGATGACCTCCCCATACTTAGAATCCAGGGCTGGTATTTGCATTCCAAAAGCCACCTTGGAGCTTGGAGGATTCATCTGAAAGGAAAATTGCCAAAGTGCATGAACTGCCTCTCCAATGCCACTCATTTGGATCAGCAAATGGATTACCTGATTTATAATGCCCCTCTTGAAGCAAACCCACGATTTCACAAAGCATCTCACTACACTACACTGTGCACAGTTCAGCCAAAGCTGAATGGTAGAGCATTTGTTAAGAGATAAGCAGATTGAGGATGGGACCTTGGATGTTTCCCAGGTCAACTGAAGTATGATAGCCAAGTGCCAGCAATACAGGAACGCTTGTGGAGTCAGTAACTCCTATTTCGAAGTGAAGGCTACCTGGAACTCAAATTGTGCCAGACTCCATTTGCTGTCCAAGTTGTAGAACATCATGCCAGAGTGAGACACAGACATTGACAACAAAGAATGTTGGGTGGCAGGGTCCTGGGTGTCTGTTTTCTGGGTTACAACCAACCCAATATGCTCGTCAAAGACAATTTCAAGCAGCAGCCTGGAGCAACGCAAGCCAAAGCCAGTCTCTCTGTGGAATCTGTGAATGAAAACCATCTGATGGTGCACAAAACGAGACCCTGACCCCAACCTTTCACATCACACCAAACACAAATACAGAAGTGGAGCATTCCACTGCACACAATGTCTAAGACAATAGGCTAGGAAGGACCACAATCAGAAAAAGTTCTCTAGATTATCCCAATAAAGGCTTCAGAGTCACAATGTAAGAATGTCCAGAGAGTCCAACAGTAAAGGAAAAAGTCTGAGAAAATTGCAATTTAAAGAGCACAGGAGATGAATTAAAATGCACAATGAGATTCTATCAGCAGAATGTTAGAAGCTGGGAAGCGAATCAGTGTGCTCAAGGATAAGATATAGAAAACCAACAAATAAGACCAGAAGGAGGAAAAAAGAATCTAAAATTAAGAAGAAAACATAAGAGATTTATGGGGTAGATTTAAGTGGAGTGATATTCTGATTATAAAATTTCCAGTAGATGAAAAAAAGAGAAAATAGAGAGGAAAAGTTAGTGGGAGAAAGTATATATTTCCTGATGAGAAAACTGAGATTATGCCCAAATCCAAGAAACTCAAAGACTTCCTAATAAAAGAAATCCCTAAAGAAAACACATTGTAATTAAAATTCAAAAGCCACAGATAGAGATATAGTCCTAAAAGCAGAAATAATAAAGCCAAAAATCTTACTTAGAGGGGAACTCCCATAATTTTCACAAAAGATCTATTAAATGAGGGGCTGGAGCGATAGCAGAGCAGGTGTGTTTTCCTTGCACATGGCCAACCCGGGTTCGATTCCCAGCATCCCATATGGTCCCCTGAGCACTCCCAGGAGTAATTCCTGAGTGCAGAGCCAGAAGTAACCCCTGTGCATCGGTGGGTGTGACCCAAAAAGCAAAAAAAATATATATCTATTAAATGAAATCCTAACATGCTGGAAGGGAATGATATAAAATAGTGAACACACTGACTAAATCAGGCATATAAACATAGCTCTGTCCAGCTAGGTTGTTACTCATATTTTAAGGAGTGATGCATTTAATTCTGTTAGACAAACAATGGCTAAGAAATTCCTGACTATAACAGATCTGTGAGAAGCACTATAGTTTATGAAAGGCAAAGATTCTCTATTTGGAGGCAGTAAAGTACTCAAAATACAAAACGTGGGAAAGGAAGAGAAAAATTAATGAGGTCTCACATAATGATTGGAGGTTCACTTGCTTTTAATTTAAGGTTTCAGGTAAATCATATGGCATTCTAAGACAAGCAGATATAATGTAACCATATAAGGTATATATTAAAGTATGGGGGGAGTAAATGCATAATACCAAATAAACAGAGACAAACTTCACTCAGAATTAATATAAATAATGGTAGTACATTTATTTAAAATATTTTGCTCACTGTCAGTAGCTTCAGCTCCACAACCAAGAGGAACAAAATAGTCAGATGGATCAGTAAACTATACTCAACTTCGCTCTTGATTACAAAACATGTGAATTATCATAACACAGACTCAAAGTGAAACACTGGAAAACAACAAAACAGAAAATGGTAGGCTAATGAACAAAAGACCTGAGATGCCAAATTTGTGACACAAAATAGACTTCAAACTAAGAAAAATTAAGACAGTTATGCACATTATAAAATGATTTCGGGACATGAATATAAAGAAGAAAATGTAGGCATTTTCTAACATGTAGGCAACCAATGAACCAATATCAAAACATATAAAGCAATTCCTAAGAGGCCGTAAGGAAAATATTTACAGCAACACAATAGCAGTCACTGTCCTGTCTCTGTCGTCCCATTGTTCATCAATTTGCTCGAGCAGTCACCAGTAAAGTCCCCATTGTGAGACCTGTTGTTACTGTTTTTGGCATACATCACGGGTAGCTTGCCTGGCTTTACTGTGCTGGCAGAATACTCTTGGCAGGTTACCGGGCTCTCTGAGAGGGGCGGAGGAATCGAACTTGGGTCCGCCCTATGCAAGGCAAACACCCTACCCGCTATACTATCACTCCGGCCCACAATAGTAGTAGGATATTTTAACTGTCCTTTCTCAGGTTAGATCATTCAAGCAAAATTCAGTAAGAAGACAGCAGGTTTTAAGAAATGAATGGAAAAACTGGACTTACTGTATATTTTAGGGATCTCCATTCTCAAAAGTTAAAGACACAATCTTCTCCAAGCCCTATTGGCTATTCTACAGCATACACCATGTGCTGGGACAGAGTGTCTACAAAATCAGGAAGGTAGTAAGTTTATCAGGTATCTTCTCAAGCTATGCTTTGAAGGCAGAAATAAATCATAAAAAGAAAGTTGGGAAACCTCAAACATAAAATCTAAGAGCAGCTAATGAAGAAGCCTGTGTCAAAAGGTAAATTAAAAGCAAAAATAAAAATATTCCTAGAAACAGATGAGAATAAAGACATGAGATATAAGAATACATGGACTCAACAATAGCTGTACTAAGAAGGAAGTCAGTGGAAATAAGGACATGGCAATAGAGACATTCATTAGAAAACTTTTATTTTTTTTTCTTTTGGGGTCACACCCAGTGTTGCACAGATGTTATTCCTGGCTCATGCACTCAGAAATTACTCCTGGAAATGCTGAGGGGACCATATGGGATGCTGGAAATCTAACCTGGGTCATCTGCATGCAAGGAAAACGCCCTACACGCTGTGCTATCTCTCTAGCCCCAATCATTAGAAAACTTTTAAAAGACTCACATAAGTAATGCAGCTTCACATATCAATAACTAAGGACAAGAACAAAGGAAACACAAAAGTAGAAGGAAGAAAATAAAAATTAGAGTGGAAATAAAAGAAGCACTGTAACACTGTCCTCCAATTGTTCACTGATTTACTTGATTGGTCACCAGTAATGTCTCCATTGTGAGACTTGTTACTGTTTTTGGCATATTGAATACACCATGGGGAGCTTGCCAGGCTCTACCATGTGGATGGGATACTCTCAGTGCTTTTCTGGGCTCTCCGAGAGGTACCAAGGAATCAAACCCGGGTTCGCTGCACACACGGCAAATGCCCTACCTGCTGTGCTATTGCTCCACCCAGAAATAAAAATATTTTTTATTAATTATGTAAAAAATTACAAAATATCAATGAAATCCAAAGTTTTATATTTTTAAATAACAAACAAGACTTTTAGTTGGATTCAGAATATCAATTGAATCACTTGTATCACTTGTCATCCCATTGCTCATCGATTTACTCAAGTGGGCACCAGTAATGTCTCCATTCATCCCTGTGGCATGCTAGTGTAACTCAATGGTGTCTGCTCGCTCCAGGAACATGAAGGGCATCAATCCATTTATTCAGGTCTTGACAAAGAAGTCCGACCATCTCGTAGGTGGGTGGCCAGGCATTCTTTTGGCTGGATTCAGAATATAAAAAGAGAAAAACTGATAAATGAGATCACTGTCACTGTCACTGTCCTCTCATTGTTCATTGATTTGCTCGAGCGGGCCCAGTAATATCTCTCCATTGTGAGACTTGTTGTTACTGTGTTTGGCATATTCAGTACATCATGGGTAGCTTGCCAGGCTTTGCCATGCAGGTGAGATACTCTCAGGGCTCTCCGAAGGGGGCGGAGGAATCAAACTCCGGTTGACCATGTTGGCTGCATGCAAGGCAAACACCCTACCTGCTCATAAACATAAAATGAATCGTTGGAGCAGCCTCAAAAAACATATAAAAGATCATGAGATTTATAGGAACAAATGCATGCCACTAAGTTGCAGAACCTAGGAGAAACAGATACTTGTTCATAATCCTACAACCTCAAAGACTGAGTCAAGAGAATGTAAAAATCCTGAATAGGACAAAAACCAGAATAGAAATACCAATGTAATAAACATTTTCCCCAGAAACAAAAGTTTAGATCCGAATGGTTCCAAACATCATAATATTACATTAGACACATAAAATATTCCCACAATAATAAAACAATTAATTAATATTTAACATCCTTTATAGAAATTATTTCAAATACTGAAAGTGGAATGAATGCACATCAACATAGTAAAGGCTATACGTACATAGGAATCAACTTACGTTAAGTGAGGTAATAACTCAATTATCAAAATCTGTAAATCACTCACCAAAATAAATAGAAAATCAAAGGAAATGGAAGTAGAAGTTTTAGGGAAATAAAAAATACTTATTGATCATGGACTTGAAGAGCTAATATTGTCAAAAAGACTAGTCTCCCAAAGGCACTATACAAATTCAATGCAGCCACTAACAAAATCCTCAGTGCATCATTTGAGAATGTATGACAAATATTACTAGTTTGTGTGAAATTATAAAAAAAGATATTTTTAAACTGAAATATAAATTCATAACAATAAAATCTACATGGTATAAGGTAGATTGTCAGACCATTGGAATAAAATTAGAGCCCAGAGATGGACTTCAGAAGTATCTATAGACAGCTAATTTACAACAATGGACGTAAGTGATTAAATAAAGAAAGAAAAGCATTTTCAACAAACAGTTTTGGAAAAAAATAGATAAAATAAAACTGAACCCTGATAACATACAACATCTACAAAGTTTAACTTAATATGGATAAAAGATATCAATATTAAACATAAACACATAAAATGCATCCAGGTCAGAGAATTAGTACTGGGGTTAAGGCTTGCACATGCTTGACCCAGATTCAATCCCTGGCAACACATTGGTATCCCTTGTAACATCAGGAGTTGTTCTTGCGTACAGACCCAAGAGTAATCCATGATCACCACCAGATTTGGTTCAGATTAAAAAAAAATCATCAGGAAAAGATATGCAGAACTTTTTTCAAAGTTGTCTTTAGTGATTTAACCCTATAAAGCAACAGAAAAGATTAAATGGGAATTCACTGAAATAAAAAGTTTCTGCACTGTGACAAAGTTAGTGACTAAAGTTAAAAGTTCATTGAAGACAAAGTTGGCAAAACCCTCCATGATATTGAAGCTAATGGTATCTTCAAAGATGTCATGCCACTGGCCAAGCAAATGAAAACAGAGATAGACAAATGGGACTATTTTAAACAAAGTAGCTTCTGCACCTCCAAAGAAACAGTGACCAAAACACAAAGACAGTCTACAGAATGGGAAAGGATATTTGCCGAATACACATCCGACAAGGGATTGATATCAAGGATATACAAGATACTGGTTGAACTCCACAAGAAGAAAACATCCAACCCCATCAAAAAATGGGGCGACAAAATGAACAGAAACTTTCTCAAAGGAGAAATACGAATGTCTAAAAGGCACATGAGAAAATGCTCTACATCATTAATCATCAGGAAGATGCAGATCAAAACCACAATGAGAAATTATTTCACACCACAGAGACTGGCCCACATCCACAAGAACAAAAGCAACCGGTGCTGGTGCGGATGTGGCAAGAAAGGGACCCTCCTTTATTGCTGGTGGGAATGCCAACTCGTTCAGCCCTTTTGGAAAACAGTATGGACGGTTCTCAAAAAATTAGAAATTGAGCTCCCATTTGACCCAGCAAAACCACTCCTGGGAATATATCCCAGAGAGGCAAAAAAGTATAGTTGAAGTGACATCTGCACTTGTTTGTTCATTGCAGCACTCTTTACAATAGCCAGAATCTGGGAAAAACCTGAGTGCCCAAGAACAGATGACTGGTTAAAGAAACTTTGGTACATTTACACAATGGAGTACTATGTACCTGTTAGAAAAGATGAAGTCATGAAATTTACATACAAGTGGTCCTATATGGAAAGTATCATGTTAAGCAAAATGAGTCAGAAAGAGAGGAATAGACATAGAAAGATTGCATTCATCTGGGGAACATAAAGTAACAAAATAGGAGACTAACACCCAAGAGTGGCCAAGATTAGTACCAGGAATTTTGCTCCATGGCTTGGAGGCCAGCCACACATGCTACGGGAAAAGGGAGCTCAGATAGAGAAGGGAGCACCAAATAAAGGGTGTTAGGAGGATCCTCCCAGGATGGGAGAAGCATGCTGAAAGTAGACTATAGACCAAACATGATTGCGATTCAATGCCTCTTTTGCAAACCACAACACCCAAAAGGAGAGAGAGAACAAAAGGGAATGCCCTGCCACAGAGGCAGGGTGGGCTGGGGGGGATGGGGTTGGGAGGGATACTGGGATCCATGCTCGTGGTGGGAAATGGGCACTGGTGGAGGGATGGGTACTTGATTATTATATAACCGAAACCCAAGCACAAAAATTTGTAAATCTACAATGTACCTCATGGTGTTTCACTAATAAAAATTAAAAATATAAATAAATAAATAAATAAAATAACTTACTGAATTGGATAAAATATTCACATGCCCAGACTTATGCAAAGTATTAATTTCATAAATACTTGTATCACTTGTTATCCTATTGCTCATAGAATTGCTTGAGCAGGCTCCAGTAACATCTCCATTTATTCCTGTCACATGCTAGTGTAGCCAAATGACATCTGCTTGCTCCAAGAACACACAGAGCATCAATCAGTTCATTCAGGGTCTTGAATCTTGGAGGTGGACAGTCAGGTGTTCTTTTGACGTCCTATGGAATCCAATTGGTAACGGCTCTAGTCCAGTGGTCGTCTCCAAATCACATTATGTATCCAGCCCATCTGATTTTCAGCACCTTGGCAAAAGAGGCAACGTACCTGATCCTCGATGGTCAACAGAGGTCGGAACTCTGGATTCCTTCTCTCACTTGAGTGAAGTGTGATACTCCAAGCCTAGCTCTTTTGATTGATCTTTGGGAGACCCGAATAACGTTCTCATCCTTTTTTTTGTAGGGCCCAGGTCTCTGAGGCATATGTTAATGCAGGAAGAACAGTGGAATCAAAGAGATGTGCCCAGAGCTGGAGGTTCTTTGTCCTCTTAACAACTTCTTCAACACTCTTGAAGGCATTCCACACCACTCTCTTCCTCCTGCGCAGTTCTGGCACCAAGTCATTCCACATGTTGAGTTCTCGACCCAGGTACACATAACTGCTGCATTCGATGCTCATGAGAAACAAACTAGTTCCCGATATTCCATTTGCTTTCCACAGAATGAACATCTCTTCCTAGATACATAATAATAGAATTCAACAAAAAAAACAAAAGAGAAAACACCAATAAAGCTGGGAAGAGGAAATGGATACTTCCTCAAAAGAAAACCTTCAGGAGCGAAAGAAATCGTGCAGTGGGTATGGCATTTGCCTTGCATGCACCTAACTGGATTTGGTCTTTGGTAACTCATATCTCCTCAACTCTCAGAATCAGGAGTGATCATGAGCACATAGCCAGGAGTAAGTCTTGAGCACTGTTAGGTGTGACCCAAAGACCAAAAAAAAAAAAAACAGAAAGGAAGGAAGGAAGGAAGGAAGGAAGGAAGGAAGGAAGGAAGGAAGGAAGGAAGGGAAGGAGGGAGGGAGGGAGGGAGGGAGGAAGAAAGGAAGAAAGGAAGAAAGGAAGGAAGAAAGAAGAAAGGAAGGAAAGAAAGAGAGAGAGAAAGAAAGAAAGAGAAGAAAGAAAGAAAGAAAGAAAGAAAGAAAGAAAGAAAGAAAGAAAGAAAGAAAGAAAGAAAGAAAATCTGCAGACAGACAAAAAATTATGGAAGAGCATCATCAGAAACTAAGAGATAGCTCAAGAGGCTTAGGGGCTTGCTTGCAAGCAGGAGGCCTAGGTTTGACTACTGGCATCACTCTTTTCCTAGGAAATGCTGGAACCAATTGCTTAGCACAGAGTCAGGTGTAATGCTAAACACTTTCAGGTGTGGCCCAATATTCTCCTGTACCCTCTCCAAAGGTGGTTTCTTTACTAATTCTATATAGAAATGCAAATAATAATGGCAAAGAATATCAGCCTACACCAGTCAGAAATCTGAAAACAATCAAGAATGTCAGGGATATGGGGAAATAATAAAGGCTTACTCATTGTTGGTGGGAATGCCATCTGGCTCAACCCCTGTGGAAAACAGAATAGAGACTAAAAAGTAAAATAAATAGAACTTCCACATTACTCAGTGACTGTACTCCTTGGAAACTGTTGCAAAACCAGAGAAGCATTCATTTGTAAAGCAATATGCATGCCTGTGTTCACTGCAATGCTGTTTACAGTAAACAAGACTGGAAGTGCCCCCAAACAAATGGATGAATAAAATAGTTGTGGCACATAGATGTAATAGAATACTACTCAGCTATAGCAAAGATAAAACCCTTTCTGCCACAATATGGTTAGAATTAGGGGGTATTTTGCTAAGGGAAAAAACTCAGGAGAAAGACAAATATCGGATGATCTCACTCATATAGACTATAAGCAAAGAAAACAAGTGACTAGAAAATGACTAATGGAAACCAATGTGAGTTACTGCTAACAAAACTAATGCTGGTGATCTAGGTATAGTGGTGAGGGATTTTGGTGAGAGATGTGGTGTAGTAGCATTGCAAGTCAAAAACAGCACTATTGTAAATGGTGGCACCTCAAAGGAATACATACAGAAATAAAGACATTTACTACCCCTTGGGAAGCCTTCATCTTTCATCGTCTTTTCCTAGTTCTATGGTACATAAATCTGAGTTTTGAGCCACCTCATGTAATTACTAATTTTTTCCTCAGTATTATCTGCATTTACAGGATGTATCCATTCACTGTCACTGTCACTGTCCTCCCATTGTTCGTCGATTTGCTTGAGCGGGCCCAATAACATTGTGAGACTTGTTACTGTGTTTGGCATATCGAATATGTCATGGGTAGCTTGCCAGGCTTTGCCATGCGGGCAAGACACTCTGGGTAGTTTGCTGGGCTCTCCGAGAGGGGTGGAGCAATCAAGCTCAGGTCAGCTGTGTCGGCTGCATGGAAGGCAAACGCCCTACCCTCTGTGCTATCACTCCATCCCGTATCCATTCATTTACTTTTTATGGCTCATCCTTTAAGTAAACTCAGATAATAATTTGTAATATTAGAGGGAAAGCTATTTTTCTCCTCTATTTCAGTCTGCTTTGAACCTGTCAAGCAAACATCCATGCAGTGTAACATTGCACAGAAGCAGCTGCAGTTTTCTCTGTTACTCAAACACCCTATCAAGGGGAGAGAATGTCTTCCGGAAAAGGTAAATTGACTTCATATGTCTTACTGTTACCTGTATGCAGAGTGCAGCAGATCATAGTGTGCTGAGGTACAGAGGGAGATGGTTTTTAATCTCATAAAATATAAGGCCTTCCTATATTTTATGAGAGGGATGGAGAAAGAGCTATTTGGGGGCTATAAAAATGAAGACAGAAACACATATGCTTGTTAGAGTACACACTTGCAGTGGCATGACAGATAACAAGCAGGAACAATGGGCCTAAATGACCAGTGAGAAGCTATTGTGAATCTTTAGATCTGGACTGAATAAAGGAGTAGATGGAGAAAAGTAACTATATCATGATCTCCTTGTGCATATACATACACTATACTGTAGCACTGTAGCACTGTCCTCCCATTGTTCATCGATTTGCTTGAGCGGGCACCAGTAACGCCTCCATTCTGAGACTTCTTGTTACTGTTTTTGGCATATCAAATACACTATACATATATCTTTGATTTTTAGGATATTGTTCCTCAGGAAACACTAAACTTTGACTGTAAAGGTAGATTTGTGGGTCAATGGGTCATTAATATGAAAGACAATATATATTAAAATATATTAAACATTTTTATATATTATTATATTAGCATTGCACTGTAGCACTATCCTCCCATTGTTCATCGAATTGCTCAAGCAGGCCCAGTAACGTTTCCATTGTGAGTTTTGTTGTTACTCTGTTTGGCATATCGAATATGTCACAGGTAGCTTGCCAGGCTTTGCTGTGTGGGCGAGATACTCTCAGTACCTTGCTGGATTCTCTGAGAGGGGCAGAGGAATTGAACTCTGGTCGGCTGGGCTGGTCTTGTGCAAAGCAAATGCCCTACCACTGTGCTATTGCTCTAGCCCTAAAATATATTAAAATACATAAAATATCTTAACTATGCCCAAGCAATAATTACAGGATTCGGGGCCCTGTGACCATTATCATCCTGATTTTATCTTCTTTCCTTTCTATGAAGTCTGTCCTCGGGGAATGTCGGTGGTTTCCACCACCTTCTCCTATGTGAAGAATCTTACACATCCAACAAGGGATTGGTATCAAGGATATATAAAGTACTGGTTGAACTTCCACAAAGAAAACATCCAACCACATCAAAAAATGGGGCAACGAAATGAACAGAAACTTTCTCAAAGAAGAAATCCGAATGGCAAAAAGGCACATGGGAAAATAACTTACATCATTAATCATCAGGGAGATGCAGATCAAAACAACAATGAGATATCATTTCACACCACAGAGACTGGTCTACATCCAAAAGAACAAAAGCAACCTGTGTTGGCGCAGATTTGGTGAGAAAGAGACCCTAACTTCATTGCTGGTGGGAATGCCGAATGGTTCAACCTTTTAGAACACAGTATAGACGATTCTCAAAAAATTAGAAATTGAGCTCCCATTTGACCCAGCAATACCAATCCTGGGAATAAATCCCAAAACGATAAAAAAGTATAGTTGAAGTGATGTTTGCACTTGTTTGTTCATTGCAGCACTGTTTACAATAACTAGAATTTGGAAAAAACCTGAGTGCCAGAGAACAGATGACTGGTTAAAGAAACTTTGGCACATCTACAATGTAGCTGTTAGAAAAGATGAAGTCATGAAATTTGCATACAAGTGGTACTACATGGAAAGTACGCTAAGTGAAATAAATCAGAAAGAGAGGGACAAACATAGAAAGATTGCATTCATCTGGGGCACATAAAGTAACAAAATAGGAGACTAACACCCAAGAGTGACCGAATAAGTACCAGGAGATTTACTCCATGGTTTGGAGTCCAGCCGTACACGCTAGGCGAAAAGGCAGCTCAGATAGAGAAGAGAGCACCAAGTAAAGGGTATTGGGAGGACCCTCCCAGGATGGGAGATGCATGCTGATTGTAGACTATAGACCGAATATGATTTCCATTCAATGCCTATTTTGCAAACCACAGCACCCAAAAGGAAAGTGAGAATGAAAAGGAATGCCCTGCCACAGAGGCGGGGTGAGATGGGGATGTGGGGGGTGGTAGGGATACTGGAGATCAATGGTGGTGGAGGCAGTGGTGGAGGGATGGGTATTTGATCATTGTATAACTAAAACCCAAGCACAAAAATATGTAAGTCTACAACTGTACCTCATGGTGTTTCACTAATAAAAATTTTAAAAAAAAGAGAGAGAGAAAGAAATAGCAGACGCAGATTCTGTGCGAGGGTACTTCCAAGATGGTGAAACTTCCTGACAGCAAAGATGGCAGGAACAGACAAAAATAACTCTCCATTATTGTGGTCTTATTGAATGTTCAGGAATAACAGGTAGTTGAAATATTAGGTTTGGGCCTGAAAAGTTAATACAGGGGGGTAAGCTGCTGGCCTTGCATATAGAAAACTGTAGGATGACATTGCTTTGTCCTTCTTCCACAAGAAGCTTAGGTTTATCTAGTTACAGCCATCACTGTGCTCCTGAGGCACTTCCATTCCATTGTGTTTATCTGTAAACAGTCTTCCCTATGCTCTCCTTCCCACCCAGTTAATCAGCTTTCCCCCTAATAGACTCTATTAATTTGTAAGATCAGATTCCTCAGAAATCTATGATTTTATATGTATGAGTGAAATAATGCCTTTCTCCTCTCCTTATGCCTTATGAACAGTTCACTTTAAAGCAATGCCCTTTTTGTATAGATACAGGAAGACCGTTAACATTATGCTTTGTAACTTAGGATTTGATTGGCTTTGAATATTTTTCACTCCCGGGCATCTGCTTTCTCGACTTAAGCCTCAGTTTCCCTTAGTTCCTAACACCCCAAAAGCAGGGTCCCGACGAGGGACTGAATGGACCTAGGGCAAGCAGTGAGCTACCCTGGCATCGAAATGGGCCAGGCCAAAGTGCCACAATTCTCAACTATAAGTTAAGATCTTGATCATAGACAAATGCTGTCATGATCCAAAAGTAACGACGAGACTAGGATCCTGCTAGGGGTGGGAAAGACTGTCTGGCCTGAACACTGTAGTCTGAGATCGAGATGGCCCTAGGAGGGCAATTCTATAAGTTTAAGGTATATCTTACTGTATCCATACTGGCGCCCGCTCGAGCAAATCGACGACTAACGGGAAGTTAAGTGAAGTGATTAAGTGATATATGCTTATATGCTTGTCGGACAAGGAGAGGAGAAACACACCCTTGGGATCCCACTCTAGGGTGGGTCGTCCTGCTGAGAAAGGATCTGTCCTAGAAGCAGCTTTCCCTGAAGCTAAGATTTCTACCCCTATTGATTGTGACCACACCTATGTGTAATTGTTCCCCCAATTCCTCATGGAGAGATATAATGAGACTGTAGAATGGGCAAAGGGGGCAGAGGCAGAGAAGAGAGACTGATGTGGTTGGAGAGAGGATTGAAATAAACTGCAACTAAGACCAACCAGTCTGGCCATCATTCCTTCCTTTGCCTGCCCATCGCCATCAACCTCCCCCGGGTGGGGGAAGAAGGGTGAGACTACCAAATGCCGGCAGCTGGAGAGATAGAGCCACCACCGCTGTGTGCCGTGCCCCTTTCTTGAGTTTACACAGAAAACCAGTTTGATCCCAGGCACCATTTTTGATCTTTCAAGTACCACTCATAGTGATTCCTGAGCACATAGTGAGGAGTAAGCCCCAAGAACTCCAAGGTGTGCTTCAACCTCCCCTAACCCCCTCTACCAACAACAAGAAGTTCGATTTGAAGGGAAAAACCAAAAGTGTAATACTGAGTTTTCATTTACTCATCTGTCTCAAATTGATTATATATGATACGTATCATATACACACATACATACTACATAAATATTATATAAATACTCACATATATGTAAGTATTATATACATACTGGGCTGGAGCGATAGAACAGTGGGTAGGGCATTTGCCTTGCAAGCGGCAATACGTCCCCGACCCGAGTTCCATTGCCCTGCCCCTGTCGGAGAGCCCAGCAAGCTACCGAGAGTATCTCGCCCACACGGCAAAGCCTGGCAAGCTACCCGTGACATATTCAATATGCCAAACACAGTAACAATTGTCACAATGGAGACACTACTGGGCCCGCTCGAGCAAATCGATGAACAATGGGAGGATAGTGACAGTGATATACATACTACATTATATATACACATATTTCTCTGGTCTTATATGAGTAAATTTTTTGTGTTAATCCATATTTCTTATGGAATGGATACTCTATAGTAAGTAAGTAAAGTAAAGGCCCTCCCGTTGATCACTGATTTGCTCGAGCGGGCACAGTAACATCTCCACTGGAGACTTTGTTGTTACTGTGTTTGGCATATCAAATACGTCACGGGGAGCTTGCCAGGCTCTGCCGTGCGGGGCTCGATACTCAATACTCTCGATAGCTTGCCGGGCTCTCCGAGAGGGGCGGAAGAATTGAACTCGGGTCAGCCATGTTGGCTGCATGCAAGGCAAACGCCCTACTGCTGTGCTATCGCTCCACACTATAAGACAAAATAAAAGAGTACAGTCTTATTTGAACAATGAATAATTTTGCACTTATTAATTGTAATGAATAGAAAGTGACAAATGGTCAAGGAATTATAGCTTGAAATTACACAGAAACCACACCACATTCCATGGGAAATTTAGGAAGTGTGCTTTCTAATCCTTTGTTACCTTAGATGGAAAACAAAGAGAAATAATTACTATCACAGACAAATTAAATCAATTAACATATAAATATCTCATTTTCAAAGACATGGAAAGCCGAACAACCTCATGAAAATTCCTAAATAAAATTTTAATGTAAATATTAAGATGTCATTTCCTTAGCAGAGACTTCAATTAGGAAAAATACTGTAAGGAAAGGGTGGGAAGAGATGAGCTGATGAAATGTGAGGTACTTGTCCAGTACCTGCTGTGAGAGCTGCATTCTCAACACTAAGAACTAGTGGGAATCAAAGGTATTCAGGATTTAAGCATTTTCTTCCAGCAGTGGGTGGCCCAGAATCTCAATCCAACTGTCTTTTCATATTAGAAAGAAAACTGAAATCATTGTCATGTGTATAATATCCCATTTGTTCTGCTGCTCTACTTCACCTTATGAATGTTAGCTGGTGTCTTTTTCCTACTAAGAAGATGAACCTGTACAATTTCTCTCTTTAAATCATAATATAATTGCTTCTTTCAGAAAGAAACATGTAGAGACATTTTGACAAAAAAAAAAAAAAAAGGTCTGGCATTAGGAGCCTAGGTTTTCATTTAAAAAATAAACTATCAAAGATAAAATTGAGACATTTCATAGATTCAGCAAACTTTAAACCCATTTCTCTTGTTCTTTAAAAATTGTCATCAGTCTATTTTCAATGATCTAGAATTGCATGATTGCAAGAGACTGTCCAAAATGACTACCCATTAGGCAACAGAAATCAATGATTTAGTTGACGGCAGGAATTACTGTCATCTGGGCAATTTGCCTTCTGTTTTTCATGGCTTTCAGCTCCTTACCTCCCAGTCTGGGAAACAGAAGTGGAATTGAAGAAGAGAAGCAGCAGGGAAAATGGAATCACTTCACTAGAGAAGATTTAAACTTACTTTTAAAGTATTTTTAGAATAAATAATAAACATAGGCTCTCCTTTGAGTCTCAATATTATGCTATGTAGGACTGGAAAGAACAGAAAATATTTTCAGAAGATATTTTCTGCAATGAATCATCTTTCTCTCTCTCTCTCACTCTCTGTGTCTCTTTAAGGGGGGGTGGAGAAAATAATTTAAAGGAAGAAGCTTGAGATCAGTAGGATAAAAATCATAAATGAAATTCTCAAACGTTTCCATTTCTATCCACCTTTGCCTCCTATCACTGTGTTTATAACCAATACTTTCATGGTATTTCAATATACTTTGTATGTTAATTTTTATTCAGTCAGATAAAAAAGACTAGTTAGCATATATCACTTGATTACTTGATCCCCCATTATTCATCAATTTACTCGAGCGGGTGCCAGTAATATCTCCATTCACCCCTGTTGCGTGCTAGTGTAGCCCAATGGCATCTGTTCGTTCTAGGAACATGCAGAGCCTCAAACAAGTCATTTAGGGTCTTGACGAAGAAGTCTGACTATCTCGTAGGTGTGCGTCCACGCGACCTTTTGACGTCCCGTGGAATCCAGTGGGTAATGGCTCTAGTCTAGCGGTTGTCTGTAAATCTCATTACGTGTCCAGCCCATCTGATTTTTGATGCCTTGGCAAATGAGACAGCGTCCCTGATTCTTGAGCGTTGACGGAGATCAGAACTCCAGATTCTCTCATTTGAGTGAAGCGTGATATTCCAAGCATAGCTCTTTCGATTCCTCTTTGAGAGATCCGAATAGCGTTCTCATCCTGTTTTCGTAGGGCCCAGGTCTCTGAGGCATATGTTAATGCAGGAAGAACAGTGGAATCGAAGAGATGTGCTCGTAGCTGGAGGTTCTTTGTCCTCTTAATTATTTCTTCAACGCTCTTGAAGGCATTCCAAGCCGCTCTCTTCCTCCTACGCAACTCAGGTGTCAGGTCATTCACCATGTTGATTTCTCAACCTAGGTATATATAAATGTTGCATTTGGAGATGGTGGTTCCGTTGAGAGCGAATGGAGCATCTGGAACAAGGCTGTTTCTCATAAACATTGTCTTCGTAAGATTCAGCTGTAGTAAGACCTTTCCACACTCATGGTCGAAGTCGGTCAGCATTTGTGCCGCTTGGCTGACGTTTGGTGTTATTAGAACGATGTCATCAGCAAAGCGGAGGTGGTGTAGTTGCTGACCATCTATCTTCACTCCCATTCCTTCCCATTCCAGTTGTCGCATGATGTTCTCGAGGGTGGCACTGAAGAGTTTTGGTGAAATGGTATCACCCTGCCGAACCCCTCTCTTCACATAGATGATTACATCTTTGTAGAATGGTGATATCCTGCTAGTGAATCCGCAATAGAGCTCACAGAGGATCCTGATGTAGTGAGTTTGTACGCCCTGATTGGCTAGGGCTTCTATAACCGCTTCTGTCTCAACAGAATCAAAGGCCTTCTTTAAATCAATGAACGTTAGAACATTAGAACGTTAGCATATATAGAAATGAAAAAAACATAAAAATGGAGCAGGCTATAATCTAACATCATATATAAACATTCAAAATGATTTAATGACAAATATAAGACCACAAACCATAAATACACATAATAGACATAGGAGGTTCTTTGGCATCAGTCTTATAAGTTCTTTGGGGATTCAACTACAAAATCAATGGAAAGAAGTAATAAAAATAAACAACTGTAGACTACTAGGAATCTACTACACAGTGTAAAAAACTATTATCAAAATGCTGAGTATACCTGAAAGGTATGCAGAAAATACCTGAATAGGAACAGGTATTTGCACAGTGTATATCCAATAAGGGGCTAATGTTGAAACATATAGAGATCATAAAATTCAATGACAACAAAAATAGTCAGAGGAGCTAAAGTGACTTCATTGAAGAAAACATTTAGAAGGACGATGGGAATATAAAAAGATGCTCATCATATATTATTTTAGAGAAATACAAATCAAAATCACAATGAGCTATTAACACACATCTGTTAGAATTGTTCTAAGGCCATGGGAATGTTCACCAAAAGACAAAACACAATGAGTTGTGCAGAGGATCAAAAAAGAAGGGAGCCTTTGTACAGTGTTGGTAGTATGTAGAGTGACAAAAATGTTATGGAAAACAGTGAGGATTACTACCAAAAATTAAAAACACAATTTCCATATGATCTGGTTTTCTCACTTTTGATTAATTGCCCAATAACAAGAAAGCAATGCTATAAATAGATACATCATATTCATCATATCATTATAGATATATTGAAGAGCTGGATACAGCATGGATAACAATTCCTAGAAGATTTGCTAAAGAAGGTGTGGTGTACACACTCAGTGGACCACAGCACAGCTCTGCCTCTGGCTCTGTCTCTGCCTCTTACATAAGGGAATAAAATGAGTAAATGAAGTAGACAAAAATCAGGTTTTCAGACTATCAGGCCAAAAGTAGAAGAAAGATATTTTGGGTAAATCAAGTACAAAGGGAAATTATTTGTTCTAGAAGGTAGATTGTTAGATGTAAACACAATATTTGCAGATGCACACAATGCACACATAAAACTATATAACAAACCAATGTTATTTCAATAAAAAATCAAAAACAAATTTGTATATGATAAAGCAAGATGTTCAGCTTTTGCTAACTCTTATGCAGATACGAGAATAAGCAGGGTCTCTCTCTCACTCTGTCCCCTCTGCTCACTCTTACACAGGTACTAGCATGAGTATAGTTCTCTCTCTGACTCTGCCACCTTTTTTTCTTACGGTGACTTTGATACCCCCTGTGTTCTAATTTCTATATTTAGGGCCGTTAGCAATCAAAAATGAGGGAGATTCTCATGTTCAATCGCAATTCTTAATTCTGGAAATGTGAATTAAATTGTGCCAGCTTTGGTCATTACCTGGCCCAAGGATTCAGGATCACACAATTATGGCTAATTTTGGCTACAACTGGAGTAGAACCACATCATAGCTCAGAGTTCCATTACCAAAGAAAATTTGAAAGCTCTTGAATTGAAAAGATATTCAAAGAATTTTACTACATAAATTTAAATAATATATTAGAGTAGTTTTCAAAATACCCTATGTTTCAGGAGCCATATATACTTATTTCTGACATTTCTGGGAATAATGAGGGTATTACTCCACAACAAAAAACTGCTTTTGACTTGCACTTAGTGTGTTTGTGTGTTTGTGATCAGATTATTTCTTGACTTCCTTTGATTATTTAAAATGAGAACAAGAAAAATCAGATTTTTTTAAATTGACTTTACCACGATGTCTAAAATTATTTTGCCTAATGCTCTCAGCACTATTTAGCAAATATGTATCAGGGGAGAACCACACCCTAACTTTGCAAGAGCATATTTTCTATTTTTAAGATTTGAACTAACAACACATGAACGTAGGCTATAACAAACTCAGTATATTTCACTTGAATAGTAAGATGATTTTAATCACAAACACCGATGGTATAACTAGAGGTAAGACAGCTTTATTGGAATAAGTAAATGTGGATCTGTGACTAGCATTTATAATTTCCCATATACACACTACAGAATCCAAAGACAAAGACTAGTTCCATTGTTTCAAGCTCGTCAGCATAATTTCACTTCTTTTTTAAAAAATCTTGTCCCTTTTATTATTTTTTCTAGGTTTACACCTTAAGTATTATTTGGAAGTGACTTTCAAAATGACATTGTTTAGTGTTCTTGAAAGAAAAGTAAATTATTGACAAATATTAAACTTGAACCTATTAATGATTTCATTTTGAAATTATATTTTTTCTTATGAATCTTTTTATCAAGGCATTTTATAAACAAACTAGTTGATAATTGTTATCATTTCTTCAATGTGCCTAATATATCATTCACATTTTAACATATTTTTAAGTTAGTAGTAGAGTTTCTTTTTAAACAAATAAATTATCCTATTTTGGTTGGGTGCATAAAATGAGATCACTTTTCTCTACCCAAAAGGGTGTATCTTATAAACTAGTATGGCATTTGAGCATTCTGTATTTTTAAGAAAAAAGAAGGCAATTCAAGTGCTTCTTAAAAGGTCTTTTTTTAAGGTTTTTTTTGAAAACTTGCTAAAATCACCCACAACCATATTTCAAGTCACATTCACTCTTCTGTCTTTTCCCCACAAAATGTTCTGACTGCCAATGGAAGGGGGAAAAATATATAGTCAAGCCAGATAAAAAGCATCCAAATGAAGAGGTTAATTATATATGGCTATTGAACTGGCCTGTACAATCTACCAATTTCTTTAAAATGATTGTATTGAGTTACTCTTGCTCGGACCCTTGAGACTTGAAGGCTGGCATTCAGTAGGCCCCAGAGTCCAGGTTTGATTGGTGCTTATATAAAATTCATCATCTTCCTCTTTGTGTATCTTCTTCTGGCCTGAATCTGGAAGTGGAATATGGGGAGAAATTAACCAATTTTTTCAGTTGCATATTTAGCCCATGACATAATAGACCAGTGAGTTGTCATGAAAAATATAAATGCGAATATAAACTCAAGCCTTATATAACTGTTTATTCTTAGTCCTCCTTTTTCTTTTTTAGGACCAAAACTAGGCTTTTATTATGAGTTATAACCATTTCTTACTTATGCTTTGAATCCATCACTACTTCTGTCATAGCACACAAACTGCCAATGCTAACTGTAAGTGGAAATTATAGTACTACCAATTTCATCGAAAAAGTCTAAGAATAGAATGATATGATGGATATAAAATAGTAGAAAACCTGGAATATAATAAAATATCAAAGAATGTTCTTGTTGTCATGTGTATAACTTTTGTTAGAAACGTGATTTACTATCATATAATTTGCATTTATAAATAAATTATGTGCTGCTGTAAGTCAGAGATGATTTCGAGTATCACTTCCATCACTAAGAAGCAGAATTAAATTTTTTTAGCTAATCTTTTCAACTCAAGACACATAATATTTAGTGAACAAAACTTTTTTAGCCAATAACATTTCATATTCATTTTGAATATGTACTTTTTTAGCCAATAAGATATTTCATATTCATTTAACCTTAAGGATTAATGTTTACATTAACTTTTTTAATACTTCTGGCCTGATGAAAATTTAAAAACAGAAATAGGTAATTATTAAGATCAAATTTGGCTCTATTATTTTTATTTTTTAATATAAATTGTTTTCTAAAATAAGATTAATTAGGTCACAAATCTGTTCTCTGTAATATATCTCTCTTTTTGAGAAGTGAACTTATCTTGCAGGAGTTAGTTTGATCTCCCACACTATGTTTCACTTTCTTAGAAATTTCTATGCCAAGAATCTGGACAAAAACTCTTTGCTTGTAATTTTTGTCTATGCAGTACAGGCATCAAATCGAGTTTCTATGTGGTTTTAGCAACGGAATGCTCTGGGACTTCAAATGAATGATGGCAAAGAATGTTCCTTAGGACGGAGTCTATCCAGTGACTCCATACGCTTACCTCCTCTAGTCGCTCAACAAGTGGGACAAATGGAGAAGTAACCAGGGATACAAAAGAGGAAATAGAATAAGACAGCTAATTTTCAGGGAAATTAAACACAGAGCTTTAAGAGCAGAGAAAATACCAATTAAAAATTATTGCAAGCAGTAAAGAACTTTAAGATATGTACTGAAGAGATGCCATTTTATTTTCCTTTTGTGCTTTTTTTTTTTAATGGGGAATGGACATCCCGAGAAGTATCCCCTGGCTCTGCACTCAGAAACCACTCCATGCAGTGCTCAGGGGACCATAAATGGTGACTGGGATCAAAACCAGGTCTACATTTGCAAGGCAATTGCCCTATCTTCTGTACTATCTCTCTAGCTCCAGCTTTCTAGAACTTTAGAGAATTCATGAGACAAGAAAGAAAAGATCTCCGGGCTGGAGTGATAGTACACCGGGGAGGGCATTTGCCTTGCATGCGGCCAACCGAGGTTTGATTCCCAGAATCCCATATGGTCCCCCGAGCACCGCCAGGAGTAATTCATTGGCAGCTCAAGTGCTAATATCAACGTTCGGTAAAAACCAACAGCCTTTTTATGAGTCTAAAAGCATGCTTGTATTGTGAAATTGTCAAAAGTATCTGGTGTAGAAAACTCATTATTTAAAACAACTAAGGTACAAGAACTATTGAAATTAAGTCAAAGAAGGCTTTCTCATATTTCATAAAAATTGATGGTTCAAGGGTTATGTCAATATAAATATTTGTATCTGCATTGGACTATTAGAATGAGAGTTGAAATAATTGTGATACATAAAAACAGATTCAAAGAGTAATGGTTTAGTTTAAAACATGAGTTATAAAACTGGTTGCAAAACTTATCCTACCAGTGTTTTATTTGACCTCTGAGACTTCTTGTCAACTAAAATTTCTAGTTACTTAGCAAAGAGTTATAATGGGTTAATCTCAGATATCAGTCTAGTAGCCTGAAGCCACGGCATCATACCTTGGTAAAAGTTTTAGAGATAACAGGCATTCCTGTTGGAATGGCAGACTAACATCAGAAATTGGGGAACAGAAAAAAAGTGAGTCACTTTCAGACCCAATTGTGGCACCTGATCTTTGCATCCTATGGCCATGCCTGAGTAACTGACTCATGGATGAAGATCTCATTAGTGGGGAAAAAAAAGAATTCCTGTTAAAATGAAGTTGATTTTGAAATGGGATGAAGAAAAGTTACAGAACAGAATGAATGTAAAGGAATGTGTAGGTCTTAGGTTGTGTTTGACGAAAAGGCACTGATCAAACTGTTTTGTCATAAGAAACTCTTTAAATCACAACTGCAGAATTGTTCTAGTACCTTTTAGGTAAGATCTATGGAAAAGATATTGGACAGATTATCTGGACTCCTATCACAGTGCTCCTAGATAATGAAATTCAAAAATTGCAAGAAATCAAAGGTTTCTCAACATGGGATTAAATGAATTAGACATGTTAAACTGTACACTGGACTCCTGGTACAGTGGTCTAATTAATGGTAAATCAAGGTTTTCAAAGTGAGATTGAATGAATTAAACATGATGTTAAACTGAATGTTCTATCTCTACAGATTTTAGCTTCATTTGATTAGCACCCACAACAAATGGGTGTATTACGTCTCATTGTGAGTAAAATGAAAGCTTGCTTTTCTTTTGTACCTTCAGTATGTTTTTGATGCTTCATAGCACTATGTCGTTTTGCATAAATCCAGATAAAAGTCTTTCCTCTCTGTAATAGGCTTTACCTCTCATGCAGACAGGAAAAACACAGTTATGGGACCCCCAAAGCCTCTTCCAGGGAAACAGTCAAGGGATTTGTCTAAATGACAGAAACCAGTGTTTAACAGGTACTGTTTCAAGTACCCTACAAACCTCAGAGGGGCCCTAGAGGCAGGCTGGCTCAAGGAAAGGCTGACTGGAAATCATCATTGCTATGGAAAATGAGGAATCTGGAAATCTGCAATGACTGACTCAGCCTGGGTCGTACTCTCAGCGTCAAGAAAACCTGGAAACTAGGATCTCTCCCAGCCCTGAAGAGGGGTTGGGATGGAATTCTTTCTCTGCCAGGACACCTCTGTGGAAAACAAGGTCCAAGGCCAACCCAGTTCAACCTGAAAGCTCAAGACCACCCCTGGTTAATTGTGGCACCTGATCTTTGCATCCTATGGCCATGCCTGAGTAACTGACGTGCCAGAAAAAAATTAATGCCATTATCGGTGTGTCTTCTGTCTTTAGCCAACCCCCAGAACTTCTCAGTAAATAACAGGGTACCTCAAATGGAAAGTTCTCCAATCTTGGTGTGTTCATGCAAAAGAACAAGTCAGGTTTGTTAAGCCATCTTGCAAAAATTTTAAATGAAGGCAGAGAGAAAACCATGTTTCTGTAACTTGCTTTTTGTAAGAATCAGATTCTAATTCTACAGAGGCAATTGAATAAATGTATTCTAATCTTAGTTTAAAAGGTACCCACTTTGGGAAATTCAGATAAAAACTTGATTGTAGGAGAGCAACCTAGCCTATAAAGGAATTCAATGTTTTATATGCTGTCACTAGTCTGACCAGGGTACTTGAAGCCAGAGCTTTACTAGGGGGAACCTCAGCTCAAGCACAGAATTAATAGCTTTTCCCCAACTTATCAATTGGCTACCGTGCCAAAAATAGCATCTGAGTATTTATTCTTAGTTTTATGAAGTCATATAGTCCTTAGGAGAGAACAAGTATTTTTAATAACTCAATTTTTATTGCATCATGGGATTAATACTAGAGAATATTTCCTCTAAGCCAGAATCCTCTGCAGAAAAAAGATAATGGGCATTGAAACAAGGTTTCCAAAAGAAAGTTGATGGATGGTTTACCAAACACGGAGAATTGCTAATCTCTGGACCAAAGCAGAAATCCAGTCACGGTCCTCCCATTGTTCATCGATTTGCTCGAGTGGGCCCAGTAACATCTCTTTCATGAAACTTATTGTTACTGTGTTTTGGCATATCGAATACATCACGGGTAGCTTGCCAGGCTCTGCTGTGCAGGCGAGATACTCTCGGTAGCTTGCCGGGCTCTCTGAGAGGGGTGGAGGAATCGAACTCGGGTCGGCCATGTTGGCTGCTTGTAAGGCAAACACCCTACCACTGTGCTATCGCTCCAGGACAATGCAGTGGAGTATTATTAAAGGGTTATGCTTTAACATTAGTGAAAAACATTTTCCATGGGAAGGGACTAACAGGACAACAAGGTAGAAGTACTCAGAACTGTGCTTTCTGTGTCACTAATGAACCTAATGGAAATCTTGGGCCTCCTTTCCTACCACCTGTTAATCATCAAGGAACTTACCCTGGAGAGGATTGGCAGCTTGACTTCATGCAAATGATCAAATGATAAAATGTTCAAGGTATAAATATCTATTAATTCTTATTGATAGGATCAGTGGATGGGCAGAAGCTTTTCTGTAGGATGACATTGCTTTGTCCTTTCTCCCTTTCTTCACAAGGAGCTTAGATTTATCAGGTTACACCCATCACAGTGCTCCTGAGGCACTTCCATTCCATTGTGTTTATCTGTAAATTCTTCCCTATGCTTTCTTCCCCAACCAATTAATCAGTTTCTCCCCCCAATCAGTATCTGCTCATTTGTAAGGTCAGATTCTTCTAAGACACTGAAATTGTATTGTAAGTTAATATTGCCTTTCTCCTCTCCTTATGTCTTTTGAGTAGTTTACTTTAAAGCAATACCCTTTTTGTATAGATAACAGGAAGACAATTAACATTATGCATTGTAACTTAGGATTTAATTGGCTTTGAATATTATTCACTCCTGGGCATCTGTTTTCTTGACTTAAGCCTCAGTTGCCCTTAGTTCCTAACACTGCAAAAGCAGGATCTCAACGAGGGAATGAATGGACGCAGGCCAAGTGGTGAGATACCCTGGCATTGAAATGGGCCAGGCCAAAGTGCCATGATTCTTAAGTATAAGTTAAGAGCTTGATCATAGACAAATGCTGTCATGATCCAAAAGTAGCGATGAGACTAGGACTCTGCTAGGGATAGGAAAGACTATCTGGCCTGAGCACTGTGTTCTGAGATTGAGGTGGCCCTAGGAGAGCAATTCTATAAGTTTAAGGCATCCATACAAAATGATTTATATTATGAATATGTGTATATTTGTTGGACAAGGAGAGGAGAAACACACCCATGTGATTCCGCTCTAGGGTGGGTCATCCTCCTGAGAGAGTATCTGTCCTAGAGGCAGCTTTCCCTGAGGGAAAGGATTCTACCCCAATTGATCATGACCGCACCTATGTGTAATTGTACTCCAACCCCTCACGCTTTGGGTGTTAACTGTACTGTAAGAGTGGACTGGGGGATCAGAATCTAGACTCCAGAGAAGGAGGATGAAGGGGGATCGAGGAGGATAATGAAGTAGCAATGGTAGGAAGAAGCAGGAGGAAAGGCAGAGGAGAGAGACAGGAGTGTATGGAGAGAGGATGGGAATAAACTGCAGCTAAGACCAACCAGCCTGGCCCTCGTTTCCTTCCTTCGCCTGCCCATGGCCATCAACCTCCCTGGGGTGGGGGATGCAGCGTGAGACTACTGAACGCCAGCGGTCGGAGTGACAGAGCCACCACCGCCATTGCTGTCTTTTTTGAGTTTACACACTTTTTCAATCTGCTGAGAAAGCCAGATGTGGCCTGGTGTTTGTGTCCATTAGAATCTGGACACAGAAAATCATTTTCTAGCAAACAAATCTGTGGGTGAAGGAGCTATTCCTTTCTATTTTTTTAATGATAGAAATACGTAGGCAGTATGTTGCTTTGGTTTCTGTTAACTCTTGTGTTCTCTAAGACAGCAAACCACTCTGTCCTTACTGGATCGGAACGGACCTTCTCCAGGATCTAATCATTTCAAAGTTACATCACTCATTCTAATTGATCTGATCTTTCTTTCAGATAACTTTAGGAACCCAACCAATTCATTGCCTGAGGCCCATTAAAAACTAAGTTGGAATGAGATTTCACACCTCGTGCAGGAAGGTCAGTGCCCCTTTGTCAGCATGAAGCAGCTCCAGAAGATGGACCTTCAACCACTTTCCCCTTAAAGATTTAAGGAAGCTGAATCTCTAGGGAGAAATATGATATAGGCAGATAGAAAGGGAAAGGCTCTTGGCAATGAAATTTAGGTTCACAAAAATTCTAAGGCTCATCCACCCTGTGGATATGGAAAACAGACCTGATAAGATCTTCAGCAGCAGACTTTAGGAGATTGGACCCCTCCCCATGAAGTTTCTAAAACACTCAGACCTCTCCCTTAATCCCATTAACTTTAATCATTCAATCCTGAGAATATCCAGCAGGACCAAAGGTCAAGAAAAGGAGTTTCAAAGGCTACACCTAATTCTTCCAATTTAGCAACAACCCTAGCAATGGACTCTTATTGGAGTAGAAACTCCACATGGGGGCAGTATGGAAAAACCCTATAAAAACCACCTTTAACAAAGGATGAGGGCGCATATGCTGCCTGAGCCCATGTGCTGCTTGTGCCCATGTTGCCGAGTACATGTGGTGCCCGAGCACATATGTCGCCTAAGTCTCCCCTCTTGAGATTTGGTCTTTCATGCTTTCATGCCTAATGCTGGGGTGTGTGTAGGGGCTCTACCCGCTCTTGGAGAAGCCCATGTTCTCTCTTAAGCTCTCTCTTTACTCTCCCCCTCCACACTTTACTCTCTCTCTCTTTCTCTCCCCCTCCACACTTTAAAAAATCCCTCCCAATAAAATCGGTTTTACTTCACTGCTTGTCTACTCCTGAAATGCATTTCTGCAATTGAGACTGGAACCCAGTAACCCTAGGTCCCAGGTGGCAGAGGTGGATCGGGAGAAGGTGATGGTCTTTCTCTCTTCACAACTCATGTGAGCCACCCGTGGGGTCTACTGACATCAGTAGCCAGGAGTAATCCCTGAGAATTTCCAGGTGTGACCCGAAAAGCCAAAGAGGAAAAAAAAATTAAAGAAAGGAAAGATCTTGGGTTTCTTTTAAAAGATATTGATACAGAGAATTTTAATTTTTTATATTTTAATTCTGAGAGTATTTGATGCATTTAGCAATGCAGTGAGTTAATGTAACAGAAAATCTAGTGTCATTTGGGTAAATAGCTCAGACATTCTTGTTTTAAAAAGATTCTATTAAAGTTTAGAGTCTGAATCCTTGGAAAATATTCAATTAGATGATGAATATTTGTTTCTTTATCACCAGATAAGTAAAAAACAAGTTAAAGTTCTTAATTATTAAAAATGTACAGGTAAAGATATTATTTTATACATATATTTTTTATATTTTATAGACATGGTGACCTGAAGGAAAAATGTAGGAATCATCAAAATGTTTCTTCTTTAAATGCACAATAAAATATGTAAATATAAAAGTGACTTCAGAATAATATAAAATAAATGTAAATATTCCTCGAAGATATGGCACATTTAGTTACCAAATTTGACAACTGGTTAAGGAGGAGCTATCTCAGAAGTAATCAAGATGACCACACACCATAGACTTAGAAGTACATGCTATACACAAAATCAGGAGGATTTATTATGACCTGTTTCAACACAAGTCTTGATCACTTGATCACTTAACTTCTCGATAATCATTGATTTGCTAGGGCAGGCGCCAGTAACATCTTCATTTGTCCCTGTCACGTGCTAGTGTAGCCCAATGGCATCTGTTCATTCTAGGAACACAAAGAGCCTCAAACTGATCATTCAGTGTCTTGAGGAAGAAGTCTGACCATCTTGTAGGTGGGTGGCCACGCGCCCATGGAATCCAGTCGGTAATCACTCTAGGCCAGCGGTTGTCTCCAAATCTCATTACGTGTCCAGCCCATCTGATTTTCGATGCCTTGGCAAACGAGACAACATCCCTGATTCTTGACCATCTACAGAGGTCAGAACTCTGGATTCTTTCTTCCTTTGAGTGAAACGTGATACTCCAAGCATAGCTCTTTCGATTCCTCCTTGGGAGACCTGAATAGCATTCTCCTCATGTTTTCCTAGGGCCCAGGTTTCTGAGGCATATGTTAATTCAGGAAGAACAGTGGAATCGAAGAGATATGTCCAGAACCGGAGATTATTCGTCCTCTTAGCTATTTCCTCAATGCTCTTGAAGGCATTTCAAATTGTTCTCTTCCTCCTGCGCAACTCAGGTGCCAGATCATTCGTCATGTTGACTTCTCAACCTAGGTACACATAACTGTTGTATTCAGAGATGGTCATTTTGTTGAGAGCGAATGGAACATATGAACGAGACTGTTTCTCATAAACACTGTCTTCATGAGATTCAGCTGGAGTCCAACGTTTCCACACTTCCGATCGAAGTCGGCCGCATTTGTGCCACTTGACTAATATTTGGTGTTATTAGAACAATGTCATCAGCAAATCAGAGGTGGTGTAGTTGCTGACCATCTGCCTTCACTCCCATTCCTTCCCATTCCAGTCATCGTATGATGTTCTCGAGGGTGACACTGAAGAATTTCGGTGAAATGGTATCACCCTGCTGAACCCCTCTCTTGACATTGATGAACACTTCTTTGTAGAGTGGTGAGATCCTGGTAGTGAATCCTTAATACAGTTCACGGAGGTTCCTGATGTATTGAGTTTGAATGCCCTGATTGGCTAGGACTTCAATGACTGCTTCCGTCTCAACAGAATCAAAGGCCTTCTTTAAATCAATGAATGTTGGACAGAGCGGCATCTTGAACTCCCGAGAAACCTCAATGAGCTTGGTTATCATGTAGATGTGGTCGATCGTGCTGAATACTTTTTGGAACACGGCTTGCTCGCATGGTTGTCCTTCATTTAGTGTTCTGCCAATTCTATTGGGGATGACTCGAGTGAACAGCTTGTAAATAACAGATAATAGGCAGATCTGGCAATAGTTGCCAATATCGTAGATGTCTCCCTTTTTGTACAGAAGTACAGTCCTGCTGGTTTTCCACTAGGATGGAACCTTGCATTCAGACAGGTAGTGTATGAATTGCCGAGCCCGCATATTGATGAGCATATGGAATGTCAGGAATGAGACAGCAGGTTCTTCAAGTGTTCAGGTCTGACCTTGTCTGGGCCAGGTGTTGTTCCTTTCTTTACCAATGAAATAGCGTGTCAGATTTTGGAAGGGAGAACGTTGGGAATGACATATCCATCCTGCGGAATTTGGTGTGTGGGCAGGTGGACATGGCTATCGAAGAGATCTGAGTAGAAGTCATGGAAAATATTCTCCATTGCCCCTCTGGAAGATGTGATAGATCCATCATGATGTCGGATGGCAGTCATCTTGGTCTTGTAGTTGGGGAAGGACAGGCAGGCATTACGAATGCTTTTCCCAGCTTCTGCCACATCTGCCAACACTGCCGCTCTTCTCTCTTTGAGGTCTTTATTGCATCTCTGCACTACTTTGCGAGCTCAGATGTTTGCTTGCGGTTGCCTGAGGCATGCGCCAAACTACATTGATGAATAAGCTCAAGAGTTTTTAAAGAAAGGCATTTTTTGTGGCTATCTCTCTCTTGGAGTTCCTCACACAATCATGGAGGTGCTGAACCAGTCGATCGTATTCCTCGTCAATGTTGTCAAGGACGGCATCTGCCCATGTTGCAGCAATAGTGCCAAAGAGCTGCCAGTTGGTGGTCGTTCTGGAAGTTCTCTTCTTAAACTTTACAGCCTTTTCTCCCTGCTCTGTTAAGTAAAATTTTGCACAAAGGAGACGGTGGTCCAATCCCATTTGGAATTTTGGGACAACAGCAACATCGGTCAGGCAAAACTGTGGATTGAATATGATGTGGTCAATTTTGTTGTGGAACCGTCCACCGGGAGACTCCATATTCTTTCGATTTAGCCTTCTGGAACTGTGAGTTACCATGGATGGTCCTGGTCGACATGATGAACTCAGACAGTCTCTCACCCCGTTCGTTCCATTTTAGGCTATGGGTCCCGATGTGGAGTTCTTTGGCTGATCTTCTCGGTCATATCTTGGCATTAAAATAACACACAATGATCTTGTAGAAGGTGTGGTCTTCTTTATAGAACTTCTCCAGCTTCATGTAGAACTTCTCAATTTCTCCTTCATCATAATTCTATGTTGGTGCGTAGACAACGAGGAGAGAAACTACCGGCAGTGACCCATACCTATTCAAGTATAATCATCCAATTTGGGTTGTTAGGCATTCGAATGAATCAATGCTCATGGCCAAGTTCGTGTTGACAAGGACACCTATGCCTCCGATGCCTCTTTTATCGCATATTCCGAGGAACTTTTCTTCTCCAGTGTCAAAAACAGTGTGATATGATTGATGCCTTCTTGTCTCGGTCAGACCAATTATGCCGTACTTGATCTTTCGCGTTTGTACCATCAGGTCCTCGATGGATGCATCTGATGCCATCATACGAGCATTGAAAGTACAGACAATCCTTTTTGTCTTTCTTTGTTTGGGCAGCATAGTTTGGCCTTGAGATTTTATCAGCCTCTCCTTCCTCATCCTTCTCAATGCTGCCGTATTGGTGACTCCTTCAGGGCCAGGGGAATGAGACCCATTGTAATTACTGGTTTTGGCATATTGAATACACAATGGAAAGCTTTCCATTGCGGGCGTGCTGGCGGAATACTCTTGGCAGCTTGCCAGGCTCTCCGAGAGGGATAGAGGCTTTTAAGGTGGCCTCTAATCGCCCTTGTAGGTGTTTCCCTGGTTCAAACAATATTTGAACACTATCAAATATGGTGTGTCAATCCTGGAAGATGGGTATTAAGTGTGTTATAACTTACCTCGTGGCCGACAAACAGCCGTGCGTTCCGGAAAGCGTCCTGGAGAGTGGCGGCGGCTGGGTAGTGGAGGTAGTGGAGGTAGTGGAGGTCTGCTGGTGAGGTATTTATCCTGTTCTGGTAGGGGTAGGGTGGGTCTTCCGTGTGTAATCCAGTCCCTGGGTCACAGGCAGGCGGTGGAAGCTGACAGGGCAGGGTAGGGTGGGGCTCCTAGTTTTAAACCCTTTGTCATCTGTGGTTGGTGGGAGCAGGCAGAGGATCTCTGTCCCCGGGTCCATTGAGCTTGGAGTCCTAGGTCTCAGAGTTACGCTTATCTTGTTCTGTGGGGCTTCAGTCATGCGTGAGTCTCAGCCGGAGCATCCAGAAAGCATTCTGGAGCATGGCGACAGCTGGGTAGTGGAGGTAATGGAGGTCAACACAAGTCAGCCCTGCCTTGCCAGCAGCTCCGGGACTAAATGGTCATTTATGGGACCAACTGAAGAGCATATTGAAGGGGTTGGGAAGGGAGATTCTGGAAAGGAAAACACAAGTTTATAATTTAAAAAATAATTCTTTCTACATGTAAATGATTGCATACCAGGTAGTGAGATTTCTATGCATTTTTTAGTATCTTCTTATGCTTTAAAAATAAAAATTGTCATATTAATTTATTTATTATTTATGGTCTCAGTCTTCTGACCTATTGAATATGTCTTAACTTTGTTTCTATTAATAAGTGCTGTTGTAGAGCTAAGCCCAAATCAAAACTATTCATCATTACTTAGAGTAAATCCCAATCAATGCCAATAAATTTAAAAAGCAGCTTCTATTAAATAAAAAACAATATAGTACAAAACTGTAACCCCTGGGGACTTCATTAATGGTATTCACCATATGGTGCTTTGTTTAAGAAGAAATCATTACATCTCCTTAACTACAAGTTTGTTTTGTTTAGAAATAAATACTAAGAACTATATTTTACATCACTCAACAAATATTAATTGAATGCCAGCTGATTGCAAAAAGATAAAGAACAAGGAATTTAGTGTGTACCTAGAATTATAAAAATCACAAAAGACTGAAAATTTTTTTACAAAAATAAAAATGAAATGTAATCATGCTAAAGAGATTATTCAGCTATTAAATTATTTATATAACTTGTATCACTTGTCATCCTGTTGATCATTGTGTTGCTCGAATGGGTGCCAATAATGTCTCCATTCGTCCCTCTCGCATACTAGTGTAGCCCAATGGCATCTGCTTGTACCAGGAACACGAAGAGCCTCAAACTGTTTGTTCATGGTTTTGACAAAGAATTCTGACCATCTCATAGGTGGCAAACACGTGTCCTTTTGACAGCCCTTGGAATTCAGTCGGTAACAGCTCTAGTCCAGTGGTCATCTCTAAATCGCATAACGTGTCCGGCCCATCTGATTTTCAACACCTTGGCAAACGAGGAAACACCCCTGATCATCGATAGTTGACAGAAGTTGGAACTCCAGATGCCTTCTCTCACTTGAGTGAAGCATGATACTCCTAGCATAGTTCTTTTGATTCCTCTTTGGGTGACCCAAATAGCGTTCTTGCCCTGCTTTTGCAGGGTCCAGGTCTCTGAGGTGTATATTAGTGCAGGAAGAACGGTGCAGTAGAAGAGATGTGCCCAGAGTTGGAGGTTCTTCATCCTCTTAACAACTTCTTCAACACTCTTGAAGGCATTCCACACTCTCTCTTCCCCCTGTGCAGTTCTGGTGCCAAGTCGCCCTCATGTTGAGTTCTCGACCCAGGTACACATAGCTGCTGCATTTAGAGATGTTTGTTTAGTTGAGAGCAAATGGAAGATCAGAGACTAGTTTGTTTTTCATGAACATTGTCTTGGTGAATTTCAACTGCAGTCTGACCTTTCCACACTCACGGTTGAAGCCGGCCAAAGTTGTGCCACTTGGCTAATATTTGGTGTTATTAGAACTATGTCATCAGCGAAGCAGGTATAGTTGAAGACGGTCTATCTTCACTTCCCCCATTCCTTCCCATTCCAATCGTCGCATGATGTTCTCGAGGGTGGCACTGAAGAGTTTTGGTGAACTGGTATCATCCTGCTGAATCCCTCTCTTTACGTTGATGATCATTTCCTTGTAGAATGGTGAGATACTGGTGGTGAATCTATAATACAGCTCATGGAGGATCTTGATGTATTGAGTTTGAATGCCCTATTTGGCTAGGGTTTTGATGGCCACTTCAGTCACATGTTCTCTGAAGACAAAATCATGTATCAATAGAAAATGGGCTTAACAAAAAGATAAAGGCAGAGATATGTAAGTGAGAAAGTCAGTTTGTTCAGACTGGTAAGATTATAGATAGGAGAAAAAGAGATAAAGTCATAATCATAATTTTAGAAAGGATGGCAGGAAGTCACCAACTAGCAGGAGATCCTGTCTGGATTTGTTCCCTGTCTCATGAGCAAACATGGTCATATTTGTATTTCATCTGCTTTTTACCATCTGTAAATCCTTTTCAGTAAATTGGCACAACAACCGCCTCCACCACCATACACTAAAAAACAACAACAACAACAACAACTATGTAACTGTATTAGAAGCCCTGGACAGGTCATCAACCATAGTGCCTGCGCTTGGAGGAGTATGTATTTGATTCAGTGTTGAAGAATGACATCAGGACAAAGCAGTGCAATATAGAGCAGAGTGCTGAAGAACACTGACCATGAAAAGTGCATTGTGTAAAGCATTTTAGTACTAGATTAATAAGTATAGCACTTAATAGTATTTACAGTGGCAGAAGTACTGACTTAGACTTCTCCCTGTAAGATTTAATGTAGAGTGAATGGAGAATCGTGATCTTAATAAAACTTAAAAGTTTTGTTTTTGAATGATTTTTTTTCTGGGTTCCCCACCCCCCACACGCTCCTTTTTTAAAGCCCAGTACTAGAATAGAATAGTCTTCCTCTGTAGGATCTGAAGTTAGTCTGTTTCTATTCACTGCAGTTACTTTAGCACGAACCTGGTTCCCTTTATATCTGCAATATGATGCAGTTAGTGATAGAGTTTGAGACCTCGTGCTAAAAGATTGCTGAATTACTATTTAATTTGGTGGTTTGACTAAGGCTCACTAGAAAGTTGTTTGTTTTACTACCTTTCTTAACATGCTAAACTTCAAAATAATATTCCACACTAAGGACATTTCATCTTTTCTATATAATTTATTGCCTATTTGGTTGCTTTCTGTCAATGAATCATTTTGTTATCTAGTATTTCCAAAGAAATAATATCTATTATAGCTCCAATAGCAATAGCACAGTGGTTAGGGCGTTTGCCTTGCATGTGGCCGACCTGGGTTCAATTCCTTTGCCCCTCTCAAAGAGCTCAGCAAAATACTGAGAGCATCCTGCCCGCTTGGCAGAGCCTGACAAGCTCCCCGTGGAGTATTTGATATGTCTAAAACAATAGCAACAAGTCTCACAATGGAGACGTTACTGGTGCCCGCTCCAGCAAGTGAACAATGGGAGGATAGTGCTACTGTGCTAACTCTATTAAATGTTCATTTTTTCCTCTTTTAGAAACTTCCCCACAAGTACTAGTGGCAGGGGCCGGAGGGGGGCACTGTTTCTGGTGGTATTTGGTGTGGCACTGTGTGCCACCTTAGTGGTGGCACAAATAGTTCAACTCACAATGCTTGGGGGACACTAGGCCCACAGCCAGTGGTGCTAGGGTGGCCAATCCAAGATACAACATATCAAAAGGCTTGAAGTGGGTTATTCTATGACATAGACTAAGAGCAAAGAGGCCAGTGTAAAATAAAATTGTAGTTCAGTACTACTGCTCTTATTACTTTAAGAACTTGACTTCGTTTTCTTCCTTCCTTTTCATGGAAAGAGTGATATCTAATTGAAACCTCAGCCCTTTTCCACTGGACCATTCTAGAATTTCTCTAGATCACAGCACCCTAATAGCTCCTTTCAAACCATCTCTCAACATTATTGAAACAAATGTCCAGCCTTATTGCTTCTTTTAAATGTCTGCCCCCGCACTTCTCTGCATCTTCGTTTGTTTGGGGGTCACACCCAGCAGTACTCAGGGTTTACTCCTGTTTCTGCACTTGGGGATCACACCTGGAGGCACACAGGAGACCCCATGGGATGTTGGGGATCAAATCCCGGTTGACCATATGTAGGCAGCTGCTCTACTATCTTTCCAGCCCCAATGTGCATCAAATTTTATCTCTTAACACCACTTTGTTTATGCTACCTCCCAAATTATACATGAATATTTATCCATAGATTTCCTCTCATGCTACATGATTCATTTTTCTATGTTTTGCAGCAGTAGTGGAACTTCAGCACACACACACACACACACACACACACACACACACACACACACATTGATTTTTGCATTTACCTATGTCTCTTTTTACATTGCGACATGATGTAGAAAACCACATATTTTAATCCACTACTTAGGATTTAGACAATTGTCACTATAATAACTAGCATATTAATAAGTACTATATTACATTGTTGTAATACTCTGGAAGAATTACCAGTTTACCTTAATTAATTAGAAGCAGGATACATCACATTTTCCCTTTATTGAAAATAGGTAGAAGCTTACAAATGTTAAAATCCTTCTGCAGAACAAATTTCAAACTGTCATATTTGCACTATGTATTCTAACCTTGTATATTTATAATAACATCTGACAAATATACACAAATATTTACATAAATTTGATATCCATCTTAATGCTTTCCCAAATTAGGTAATATCTGACATTCATTAAGCACTTGCTAGCTTTCAAAGTGCATTCACATTTGTTTCATAAGTGCATCTCAAGGCATCCTGTGAATTATTAACCAGGGTGCTATTTGTGATTATCATACAAGTGAGGTAATTTTTTGGAGATCAGATCAAGCAAAGGTTAGGATATTTGTATGGGCTTAAACCAAGTCCTTTGCCAACTGAACTAAAAATTACATAATAATTTGTGATTCTTCTGATTATATCAACACTGTCCAAACAAATACTGTCCTCCCGTTGCTCATCAATTTGCTCACATGGACCCAGTAACGACTCCATTTTGAGACTTGTTACTGTGTTTGGCATATTGAATACGTATGGGTAGCTTGCCAGGCTTTGCCATGCGGGCAAGACACTCTGGGTAGCTTGCTGGGCTCTCCGAGAGGGATGGAGGAATTGAACCCAGCTCTGCAGGGCTGGCTCCATGCAAGGCAAATGCCCTACCACTGTGCTATCACTCCAGCCTGATTATATCAGTCTATCTTATTTATTGAGAGGAACATAAACAAGGTTTGAAAAATACAAGGAAGTCTGAGAGGTATTATTTTATATAACATTTACCAAAAGTGTCTTAAAGTGGATTGATCGAATAATATTTTTAAATTTAAATATGTGCTGAAAGGCCAGTTCTTGGCACATATCACTGTATCATTGTATCACTGTCATCCTGTTGTTCATTGATTTACGTGAGCTGGCACCAATTATGTTTCCATTCATACCAGTCCTGAGATTTTAGCAGCCTTTCCTTACCTGTCTTTCCCAACGTATTGGAGACTCTTTCAGAATCAGGGGAATAAGACCCATAATTGTTACTGTTTTTGGCAATAAAATACACCACGGCTAGCTTGTGTATTTTAGGCTCTGCGGTGCAGGTGGGATACTCTTGGTAGCTTATCGGGCTCTAGAAGAGGTATATACCTCTTGGTGTGCATGTGTACATATATATATATATGTATATATATATGCCACTTGATCACTTGACATCCTGTTACTCAATGATTTGCTTAAGCGGGAGCCAGTAACATTTCCATTTGTCCCAGTCATGTGCTAATGTAGCCCAATGGCATCTGCTTGCTCCAAGAACACGAAGAGCCTCAAACCAATCTTACAGCATCTTGATGGAGAAGACTGACCAACTCGTAGGTGGGCGGCCATGTGACCTTTTGACTTTCCATAGAATCCAGTCGGTAATGGTTCCAGTGCAGAGGTCATCTCCAAATCAAATTATGTGTCCAGCCCATCTGATTTTTGATGCCGTGGCAAAAGAGACAGCGTACCTAATTTTCGATCATTGATGGAGGTCAAAACTCCGGATTCCTTCTTTCACTTGAGTGATGCTCCAAGCCTAACTCTTTCAATTCCTCTTTGGGAGACCCCAATAGTGTTCTCATCCTGTTTTTGTAGGGCCCAAGTCTCTGAGGCATATATTAATTCAGGAAGAACAGTGGAGTTGAAGAAATGTGCCCAGAGCCGGAGGTTCTTCATACTCTTAGCTATTTCTTCCATGCTCTTGAAGGCATTCCATGCCATTCTCTTACTCCTGTGCAATGCACATGCCAAGTCGTTCTTCATGTTGAGTTCTCAACTTAAGTACATATAACTGCTGCATTCAGAGATATTATTTCCATTGAGAGTGAATGGAAAATCAGAAATGATTCTGTGTCTCATAAACATTGTCTTGGTGAGATTCGACTGCAGTCCGACGTTTTCTTTTTCTTTTATTAGTGAGACACCATGAGGTACAGTTGTAAACTTACAAATTTTGTGTTTGGGTTTCAATTATACAATGATCAAGTACCCATCCCTCCACCAGTGCCCATTTCCCACCACGAGCACGAATCCCAGTATCCCTCCCACCCCCATCCCCCCCATCCCACCCTGCCTCTGTGGCAGGGCATTCCCCTCTGTTCTCTCTCTCCTCCTGGGTATTGTGGTCTACAAAAGAGGCATTGAGTGGCAATTATGTTTGGTCTATAGTCTACTTTCAGCATGATTCTCCCATCCTGGGAGGATCCTCCCAATACCCTTTATTTGGTGCTCCGTTCTCTATCTGAGCTCCCTTTTCCCCTCGGATGTGTGGCTGGCCTCCAAGCCATGGAGCAAAATTCCTGGTACTAATCTCGGCCACTGTTAGGTGTTAGTCTCCTGTTTTGTTATTTTATGTTCCCCAGATGAATGCAATCTTTCTATGTCTATCCCTCTCTTTCTGACTCATTTCACTTAACATGATACTTTCCATGTGGTACCACTTGTATATAAATTTCATGACTTCATCTTTTCTAACAGCTACATAGTACTCCATTGTGTAGATGTACCAAAGTTTCTTTAACCAGTCATCTGTTCTCGGGCACTCATTTTTTCCAGATTCTGGTAATTGTAAAGAGTGCTGCAATGAAAAAACAAGTGCAGAAGTCACTTTGACTATAATTTTTTGCCTCTCTGGGATATATTCCCATGAGTGGTATTGCTGGATCAAATGGGAGCTCAATTTCTAATTTTTTGAGAATCTTCCGTACTGTTTTCCAAAAGGGCTGAATGAGTCGGCATTCCCACCAGCAGTGAAGGAGGGTCCCTTTCTCGCCACATCCACACCAGCACCTGTTGCTTTTGTTCTTGTGGATGTGGGCCAGTCTCTGTGGTGTGAAATGGTATCTCATTGTGGTTTTGATCTGCATCTCCCTGATGATTAATGATGTAGAGCATTTTCTCATGTGCCTTTTAGACATTCGTATTTCTCCTTTGAGAAAGTTTCTGTTCATTTCATTGCCCCATTTTTTGATGGGGTTGGATGTTTTCTTCTTGTGGAGTTTAAACAGTACTTCCTATATTCTTGATATCAACCCCTTTTCGGATGTGTATTCAGCGAATATTCTTTCCCATTCTCTAGACTGTCTTTGTATTTTGGTCACTG
Organism: Sorex fumeus; assembly: GCF_029834395.1. Taxonomy (NCBI): domain Eukaryota; kingdom Metazoa; phylum Chordata; class Mammalia; order Eulipotyphla; family Soricidae; genus Sorex; species Sorex fumeus. The sequence goes on along the minus strand of NW_026606060.1, from coordinate 2,095,234 downwards.
TTTCTTTTGAGGTGCAGAGGCTGCTTAGTTTAAGGTAGTCCCTTTTGTCTATCTCTGTTTTCACTAGCTTGGCCAGTGGCATAATATCTTTGAGGATACCCTTAGCTTCAATGTCATGGAGGGTTTTGCCAACATTGTCTTCAATGTACCTTATGGATTCCAGTCTAATATTGAGGTCTTTAATCCACTTTTATCTTACTTTTGTACATGGTGTTAGGCAGAGATCTGAGCCCACTTTTATGCATGTAGCCATCCAGTTTTGCCGGCACAATTTGTTAAAGAGGCTTTCCTTGCTCCACTTCACTTTTCTTGACCCCTTGTCAAAGATTAGATGATCATATGCTTGGGGGAAGATGTCAGTATATCAATCCTGTTCCATTGGTCTACATCTCTGCCTTTGTTCCAGTACCATGCTGTTTTAATCATTACTGCCTTGCGCGCAGCCAGCCTGGCTGAGCCGGGTTCGATTCCTCTGCCCCTCTCGGAGAGCCTGGCAAGCTACCCAGAGTATTCAATATGCCAAACACAGTAACAAGTAGTCTCACAATGGAGACATCACTGGGTCCGCTTGAGCAAATTGATGAACAACGAGAGGACAGTAGTAGAGTCTGAGGTTCGGGAGGTTGATTCCTCCCATTTTCTTTTTCCCAAGAATTGCTTTAGCTATTCGTGGGGGCTTATTGTTCCATATAAATTTCAGGAGTCTTTGCTCCATTTCTTTGAAGAATATCCTGGGTATCCTAATAGGGAACATGTTGAATTTATACAGTGATTTGGGAAGTATTGCCATTTTGACAATATCAATTCTCCCCATCCATGAATAGGGGATATTTTTTCATTTCCTCGTGTCCGCTTTTATTTCCTGAAGTAGCATTTTGTAGTTTTCTTTGTACAGGTCCTTTACTTCCTTAGTTAAGCTGACTGCTAGGTACTTGATTTTCTGGGACACAATTGTGAATGGGATTGTTTTCTTCATGTTACTTTCTTCTCTTTCACTATTCACGTATAGGAAATCCATGGACTTTTGGGTATTGATTTTATAGCCTGCAACTTTACTATACAAGTCTATTGTTTCTAGGAGTTTCTTGGTGGAGGTTTTAGGGTTCTTTAACTATAGTATCATATCATCTATGAATAGTGAGAGCTTGATTTCTTCCTTTCCTACCTGGATCCCCTTAATATCTTTTTCTTGCCTAAGGCTATTGCAAGTACTTCCAGTACTATATTGAACAGCAGTGGAGAGAGTGGACATCCTTGTCTCATCCTTGACCTTAGGTGGAAGGCTCCCAGTTTTTCCCCATTGAGGATGATGCTTGCTGTAGGCTTGTGGTAGATGGCTTTAACTATATTGAGGAAAGTTCCCTCAATCCCCATTTTGGCTAGGGTTTTCATCATAAACAGGTGCTGGATCTTGTCAAATGCTTTCTCTGCATCTATTGATATGATCATATGATTTTTATCTTTTCTTTTGTTGTTATGATGGATTATGTTGATTGATTTCCGAGTGTTAAACCAGCCTTGCATCCCAAGGATGAATCCTACTTGGTCATGGTGTATGATCTTTTTGATGAGAGGTTCAATTCTATTTGCTAGTATTTTGTTGAGAATCTTCGCATCTGTGTTCATCAGGGATATCAGCCTGTAGTTTTCTTTTCTCGTGGTGTCTTTTTTTCCTTTTTGTATTAGAGAGATATGGGCTTCATAGAAACTGTTTGGGAGAGTTTCCGTTTTTTTTCAATTTCCTGGAAAAGCTTGAGAAGGACTGTCAGTAGGTCCTCTTTAAATGTTTGGAAAAATTCGCTAGTGAATCCATCTGGACCTGGGCTTTTGTTTTGGGGAAGACTTTTGATTGCAGTTTCTATTTCGTTGATGTTAATAGGTCTATTCAGATATTCCAGGTCTTCTTGATTCAGCTTTGGGAGATTATAGGAGTCCAGGAATTTGTCCATTTCTTCTAGGTTTTCTTGTTTCATGGCATACAGACTTTCAAAGCAGTCTCTGATGATGTTTTGGATTTCTTTGGTTTCTGTTGTGATATCTCCCTTCTCATTTCTGATTCGGTTTATTAGGGTTCTCTCTCTCTGTTTCTTTGTGAGTGCTGCTAGTGGTTTATCTATCTTGTTTATTTTCTCGAAGAACCAGCTCTTGGTTTCATTGATCTTTCAGATTGTTTCTTTGGTTTCCATGTCATTGATTTCTGCTCTAAGTTTTATGTCTCTTTCCTTCTGCCCAATTTGGGCTCTTTCTGTTAGTCCTTTTCTAAGATCTTGAGCTGTTGAGTCATGTTGTTTATGTGCATCCTTTCTTCCATCCTGAGAAATGCTTGCAGAGCTATAAAATTTCCCCTTAATACAGCTTTCACTGCATCCCATAAGTTCTGGTAGCTCATGTCTTCTTTCTCATTTGTTTCCAGGTATATTTTGATTTTCATCCTTGACTTCCTTCCTGACCCACTCGTTGTCCAGCATTGAGTTGTTTAATTTCCAGCTGTTTGATTTGGTTCTCCGTGTCTGTGTATGATTGACTTCTATCCTCAGTGCATCATGGTTTGAAAAGATGGTTGATACTATTTCTATCTTCCTGATTCTATTTAGGTATGTTTTGTGGCCTAGCACATTGTCTATTTTGGAAAATGTTCCGTGCACACTGGAGAAGAATGTGTATTCTTTCTTTTTGAGATATAAAGCCCTGTATAGGTCTATAAGCTATTTCTCTTCTATTTCTTCTTTCAAAGCAAATGATTCCTTGCTGGGTTTTGTTCTTGTTGATATATCCAGAGGTAATAAGGCGATGTTGAATTCTCCAACTACTATTGTGTTGCTAGCAATGTTCTTAATATCTGTTAAGCAGTTGTTTTAAATATTTAGCTGTTCCCTCTTTAGGTGTGTATACATTTAAGAGTGTGATTTCTTCCTGTTGTATGTATCCCTTGATGAAGAGAAAATAGCCTTCACTGTCCCTTCTAATCTTTTTCAACGTGAAATTAATATTGTTGGATACTAGTATGGCCACCCCAGCTTTTTTGAAGGAGCTGTTTGCTTGTAGGATTGTTTTCCATCCTTTCACTTTGAGTCTGTATTTGCTCTGACTGTTGAGATGTATTTCTTGTAGGCAGCATAATGTTGGGGTCTGTCTCTATCAATTTTGCCACTCTGTATCTCTTAAATGGTGAATTTAGACCGTTAACATTGAGAGAGATTACTGTTATGGGGTTTTGTGTCATCTTTCTGTAAGGGTCTCTTGTGGTTGTAGGGTTTGTCTTATCTTATAGCATCCACTTTAGCCCTTGTTTTAGGTTTGGTTTTGAGTCTATGAAGTTCCTGAGTTGCTGTTTATCTAGAAAATAGTGTACAATTTTGAGTGAGAGTTCAGCCAGATAGTGTACTCTTGGTGAAGCATTCATTTCAGTGAGTTTTTTCACTATATCTCGCCACTGCCTTTGGGCTTGGAGGATTTCCTCTGATAAATCTGCTGTGAATCTAAGGGGTGCTCCTTTGTATGTGATTTCTATCTTTGACCTTGATGCTTGCAGTATTGTGTCTGTATCAGCAGCATCGATCATTCTAACTATGATATGTCTTGGAGTGCTTTTGTTTGGGTCTCTTCTAGCTGGCACTCTTCGGGCTCCTTGAATCTGAATGGCTGCATTTTGGACTCTGGGAATTTTTCCGCGATGATTTGTCTAACCGTGGCTTTTTCATTGGGATTGTTTCCCTGAGCTTCTGGTATTCCAATGATTCTAATGTTGTTTCTCTTGGAATCGTCTCCTAGGACTCTGAGTCTCTAGAGCTATTTTGAGGTCTCTTGCCATTGTTTGTTGTTGCCTGTTGGCTTGGTGCAGCAGATCTTCCAGCTCACTGATTCTTTCCTCAGTTGTGGTCATTCTACTTTTGAGGGTACATACTGAGATTTTATTTCATCTATGGAATATTTGATTCATGACATTTCTGTGTGTAGCTTTCCAGTTTCTGCCCTCATTTCTTCCTGTATTTTCTCGATCATCCGATCCATTATTTCTTTCATATCCTCTTTCAATTTACTGGACATCTATCTCACTGTTTCATTGAGTTGATTGAACATCTTCATGACTTCATATCTGAATTCTTTTTAAGAGAGGTCCCTTAGGTGAGCAGCACCTACAGAGGCTTCTGGACTCTTTTCATCGACCTCCGCTGGTGGTGGGGATTTACATTGTTTCTTCATGTTGGAGTGTAAGTGTGGGGACTATATTCCTAGGTATAACTAAACTACCTGCGGCCGCGTGAGAGTTGTCCCGCTGAAAATTAGGCCATGTCCACTTCTACATAAGCCACGCCCTCTTCTCAAGCGGCCATGCCCCGACGGGAACCTGGTGTGTGTGGGGGGAGTAAACTGATCTGGGCGGGGGGCGGTGGGGGGGGAGAATACCAGCTCAGCTTGGGGGATGGAGAGGAAGATGCAGAGGTTCAGAGCTGCTTTGCCTCCCAAGGTCCGAGAGGATGCCTGGGGGGCCTGTAGGGAGAAATCCAAGTCTCGGGTTCGAGAAGCAGCAGATAAACTGACCTGGGTGGGGGTGGGGGAGAAGACCAGCTCAGCTTTGGGGTGGGGAGGAAGAGGCAGAGGCTCAGAGCTGCTTTGCCTCCCAATGTCTGAGAGGACGCCTGGGGGAGAAATCTAAGTCCCATTCCTTCCCTTTCCAGTCATCGCATGACGTTCTTGAGGGTGGCACTGAAGAGTTTTGGTGAAATGGTGTCATCCTGCCGAACCCCTCTCTTTACGTCCATGATCACTTCCTTTTAGAATGGTGAGATACCGGTGGTGAATCTGCAATACAGCTTATGGAGGATCCTGGTGTAGTGAGTTTGAATGCCTTGTTTGGCTAGGGCTTCGATGACCACTTCAGTCTCAACAGAAACAAAGGCCTTCTTTAAATCAATGGGCATTAGACAGAGCAGCATCTTGAACTCCCAAGAAACCTCAATGAGCTTGGTTACTGTGTGGATATGGTCGATCGTGCTGAATCCTTTTCAGAACCCGGCTTGCTCTCATGGTTGTCCTTCACCTAGTGTTCTGCCAATCCTATTCAGGATGACTTGAGTAAACAACTTGTAGAGAATAGACAACAGGCAGATTGGGTGATAGTTGCCAATGTAATGGATGTCTCTCTCTTTGTATAGTAGAAAGGTCCTGATTGTTTTTCATTGGGACGGAACCTTGAATTCAGACAGGTAGTGTTTGAAGAGCCGAGACAGTGTATTGAGGAGTAGTGGTCACAGATTCTTCAGGTGTTCATGTCTGATTTCGGAAGGGAGAACATTGGGAATGACATGTCCATCCTTCAGAATTTAGTATGTGGGCAGGTGGACATGGCTATTGAAGAGATCCGAGTAGAAGTCATATATAATAATCTCCATTGCCCTTCTGGAAGATGTGATAGATCCATCAGGATGTCAGAGGGCAGTCATCTTGGCCTTGTGGTTGGCAAAGGACAGGCAAATGTTGCAAATGCTTTTCCTGGCTACTGGCACATCGGCCAGCACTGCTGCTCTTCTGTCTTTGAGATGTTCCTTTATCGCTTCTCTGCACAGCTTTGTGAGCTCAGACATTAGCTTGTGATTGCCTAAGGCTTGTGCCAAGCTACGTTGGTGAATGAGCTTGGGAGTTTCCAAAGAGAGCTGTACTTTTGGTGGCTTTCTCTCTCAGCATTCCTCGCACAGTCACGGAGGTGATGAAACAGTCAATTGTTTTCCTCATTGGTGTTGTCAATGACAGAATCTTCCCAAGTTGCTGCAATATTGCTAAAGAGCTCCCAGTTGGTGGTCATTCTGGGAGTTCTCTTCTTAAACTTTGCAGCCCTTTCTCCCTGCTCCATGAAGTAGAATTTTGCGTGAAGGAAACTGTGGTACAATCCCATTTGGAATTTTGGGACAACAGTGTCATCAGTCAGGCAAAACCGTGGATTGAATGTGATGTGGTCAATTTCACTGTGGAACTGTCCACCTGGAAACTCCCATATCCAACGTTTAGATTCGGCCTTCTGGAACTGTGAGTTACCATGGATGGTCTTGGTCGACATGATGAACTCAGACAGTCTGTCACCCTGTTCATTCCATTCTAGGCCATGGGTCCTGATTTGGAGTTCTTCAGTCGATCTTCTTGGTCCTATCTTGCCATTAATTTCACTGACAATTATCTTGTAGAAAGTGTGGTCTTCTTTATAGAACTTCTCCAGCTCCATGTAGAACTTCTCAATTTCTCTTCATTGTAATTGGTTGTTGGTACATAGAAAACAAAGATAGAAACTGATCCACTTCCCAGCTACCTCCATGCTCCACGCTCCACGCTCCACGCTTTCCGGACCTCACGGGCCCAGCCTCATGCATGAGTGAAGCCCCACAGAACCAGGTACAGTGGAACTTTGTGACCTTGGATTCCAGACTCAACGGGACCCAGAAACAAAGATCCTCTGCCTGCTTTCACCAATTTCAATGACCCAGTGATCACACCCAGAAGATCCACCCTGCCAGAGCCAGATAAATACCTCATTAGCCGACCTCCACTACCTCACTACCCAGCCGCAGCCATGCTCCAGGCCACTTTCTGGACCATGTGGCCACAAAGAAGCAACACGACACATCATAAGACACTTAATACCCATTTTTCATTATTACTGCACCATATTTGATGGGGTTCAAATATAGTTTCAGCCATGGGAACACCTGCAAGTGCGATTAGAGGCCATCCTAAAAGTCTCTATACCTCTTGGAGAGTCCATCAAGCTACCGAGAGTATCCCGCCTGCACGGCAGACCTGGCAAGCTACCCGTGGCATATTCGATATGCCCAAAACAGTAAATACAATGGGTCTCATTCACCTGACCCTGAAAGAGACCCCAGTATGGCAGCATCAAGAATGATGAACAAAGAGAGGCTGATAAAATCTCACGCCCAAACTAGCTGCCAAAATGAAGAAGGAATAAAATGACTATTTGTACATCCAACGCACGTACGTTGGCATCAGAAGCATCCATCGAGGACCTTATGGTGCAAGCATGGAAAATCAAGTACGACATCATTGGTCTGACCAAGATGAGAAGGCACCCATCACATCACTCCATTTTTGAAACTAGAGAAGAACTGTTCCTTGCAACATGCAACCAAAAAGGCATCAGTGGTCTCAGTGTCCTTGTCAACATGAACTTGGTCATGACCATTGATTCATTTGAATGCCTGACAATCCAAATCAGACAATTACACTTGAATAGATGTGGTTTACTGCCAGCAGTTTCTATCTTCGTTATTTCTCTTTTTGATTTGTTGCCTACTGTTTAAACCCTTCAAATATTGTGTGGTAATTATGGAAAATGGGTAGGAAGTGTCCTAAGATGTATTGCGACGCTGATTTTGCTGTCGCATGGTCCAGGGATATGTTCACTCATGTGTGAGGCTCGGCCCAAGCATGTGCATAGTGCCCTGGAGTGTGATGGCGGTTGGGTAGTGGAGGTCAGCTGCTGGGGCTGGTCCCTTCATGCGGGGAGGGCTCTCAATCTCCCCCCTGTGGGATGCCCCAATTGAAAGAGCCTGGCTCGGAGTCTCGTGGCATAGTATAGGGCATTTGCTAATGATTGCAATTCTTAGATATCTATCCAAAGAATATAAAGACACTGAATAAAACAGATAGACAACTCTGGGCAGCCAAAAACCTCCAGAACTCAACTTCCTCCAGGCTCATGGCTGCTCTCCACACACTCAGAGGAGACTCACCCAGGAATGAATCTATTCTTTGACATCTCATACTTTACACCTCTGATATACCAAGAGTATCACACCACATTTGTGGGGTTTAAAGTAGAAGGCAACAAATCTTATGGGGAAAATATTTATATGCATAAACATACAAGCATACACACATACACACACATGCACACACACATATATAAAACATACTAAGCACAACTTTGAATATGTTACTCATGTCACACATTTTTCTCTAAGAAACCATTTTTTGGATCATTTTTAGCAGATTATTCGAAACAATTAATACAAAATAAATTATTTTGGTTCTGCTTTGGGGTAGGGTTTGGGGCTCAGGATGATAACATTCAAAATATGGTGGCAGGAAAGTATAATGGTGGGAGGGTTGGTGTTGGAATATTCAATGTAATCAAATATTGTAATCAAATAAAATTTAATTAAAAGTACATTTGCTTATTTGAACAATGAGATCTAACAAAAATAAATTAATTAGTTTAAAAAATAGATATGAGAGGCTGGAATGAAAGTAAGGTTGTAGGGTATAAGCCTTGCACATGGCCAACTGGGTTTGAACCCTGGCATCCCATATCATTCTCTAAGCACTACCAGGAGTAACCCTGCGTGAAGCCCACCAGTAATGCCCGAGCATGGTCAGGTGTGTCCTCCTCAAAACAAATACACAAAAAAGATATGAACCCCTGCACTAATTGTAGCAGTATTTATAATAGGCAACCTCATTATCCATTGATGAAAGACTGGTCAAAGAAAATGTTCTAGAAACACTCAAAGAAATGCTAAATACAATTAAAAAAAAACAAAGATCAGAATCTTGTTGTTTGTGAAAACATGAATGAAACCCAGGGGGATGGCGCCAGTAAAAAAAATATCAAAAGGAGAAAGACTGAATGATTTCATTTCATATCATCTTCATCATCACTGTCATTCCGTTGTTCACCGATTTACTCAAACAGCCACCAGTAATGTCTCCATTCGTCCCAGCCCTGAGATTTTAGCAGCCTCCCCTTACTGGTCTTTCCCAACGCTGTCATATAGGAGGCTCTTTCAGGGTCAGGGAAATGATACCTGTTACTGTTACTGGTTTTGGCATATTGAATATATAAAAACAATAACTTCACTTCATATACGGAGTTAAAAGAAAATAATTAAAATAAACCTTTGGGTTCCCCAAGCAGAAATGAGAAGAAAAGGATGCTGGTAATTAGAGCAGAGCAGAAACAACTTGGAAAGAATGAATGATATTTTGGTGTTGAGGGTGCTGTTAACATATATCTGAATAAGCTGTGAACCTCTATTCCTAAAACACATACAATGTTGTAAGCTCATGTCGCCTTAGTTAAATAATATAAAATGAACATTTTCTGATAAATAAAAGTATTGCTATATATTCTTTTATCAATTAAGTGGATTGTCTATTTTTAGATGCTTTCATTTAATACTGAGCATTTTATTCATGTTTTCACAAATGAAAATTAATCATGAATACATTTTTCAAACTTATGTTATTATATTCACTTGAGTATTTAAGAAGGCAATTAGTATTATAAACATGGTGCCCCAAATAAAATATTTTTAAAAGTACAGGCTTTGGTTATGGCCTGACTGTATCACATCAAATGTTGTGGCTACATTCTGGAAATTAGCAATGTCAATGTGGAATTATCCATGCCTGCTTGGCTGCAAGACGTAGCTAGTGTCAAATTAAAATAGCTAAGCATGATGGAAAATAATAAAGGAGAGATTTGGGTGAAGCATTCTCTGGATTGTTCCAAGAAGTGTCAAAATAGAGGAGAATACTCTCATATGTCATTTATTGAACAAATGCAGAGTTATCAATAGCTGGTAATTATAGGAATATATTAACATACTTAGAGAAATAAATTTTTCATCCATCTTTGGGGTTTCTATACCTAATTATATCACATAAGGGGTGGTTCAGAGGGTATAGAGTGGGTAAGATGCTTGTCCTGCATTGCAGCCAAACAGAATTTGTCCCTGGAATAACTTATGGAACCCATGTCACACTCCAAGTATCTGTAAGCAAGAGTTAGGAGTAAACCCTGAGCACCACCTGGGGTGTCCTCAAACAAAGCAAAGCAAAAGCTTACCAATGCAACTGTTAATATGGAATGGTGGTAAATAAGTTGAGTCTCACATCAGTGTTTATTTTTTCTTTGCCCAACATTGCAGTTTCTCTAACAAGACCCATCATAAATACAGTATAGATTGAAGCAACCCCGTTAACTGTTTTGTCCTGGGAAATATTTTACAACAAATCTCTGTGTGCTTTTTGACAAGAGAATGTTTTTTTGCAATATTGTCAGTATTTCACAGCTACGTCTATTATTTCATGTGGTTTCTTACCCTTTCAATCTGTCCATGGCATAAAAAGTAGGCAATTACCTTTATCTTTACTTTTTATATGCATAAAAATTCTAAAAATAATTATGTCTTGCAGGTTATACACTACTAGCGTTAACAACCCTTTTAAAAGGTCACAGTTTTGCTCTCAGAGCACCTCCCAATTTGGCAGGTTGTTAAATTCATAAAAATACCATTCCTACTGGTCATCGTGTCCTCTAGGGAGAATAAGAGCTATTGCTCATTCTTGGTCAAATACCTGAGAGTAGTTTGTGCTTTTAGATTGGTGAATAATGAGAGATATTTGCTTTTGGTCTGATGACATCTCACAATTTTTTAGTCTCTAAAGTACTCATGTATAGCCCTTAAAAAATTTTATGGCCCTCTATATATTTAATAATATCAAATTATTATCAATTGGTATTTGTTATTATAGATATTTAAATATTTATAATTAATTAAACGTAAAGTAAAGAATTTAAGGTAAAGGTAAAGGTAAAGGCCCTCCCATTGATCGTCGATTTGCTTGAGCGGGCCCAGTAACGTCTCCATTGGAGACTTTGTTGTTACTGTGTCTGGCATATCAAATACTCTCGGTAGCTTGCCGGGCTCTCCGAGAGGGGCGGAAGAATCGAACTCGGGTCGGCCATGTTGGCCGCTTGTAAGGCGAACGCCCTACCCGCTGTGCTATCACTAAAGCTGGAGCGATAGCACAAAGAATTTAAAGTAATGAAAATAAGTCTTTTAAGCTAGAAAACCTAAAAGAAATGATTAAGTTGGGGAGATACATCATGAGTTAAGGCACTTGCCTTGCATACATTTGACGCCAGTTTGGTACCTGAAATGACATATTATCTGCCACTTTTTAATACTTATTATGGGCTGGAGCAACTGCACAGCAGGTCGGATGTTTGCCTTGCATGCGGCCAACTGGGTCAACTCAGGTTAAATTCCTCTGCCCCTCTTGGAAAGCCCGGCAAGCTACCGAGACTATCTCACCCGCACGGCAAAGCCTGGCAAGCTACCCGTGATGTATTCGATATGCCAAACACAGTAATGACAAGTCTCACAATGGAGACGTTACTGGACCCAGTGGAGCAAATTGAAGAATAATGGGAGGGCAGTGCTACAGTTCTATTATTATTATGATTAGTAATTATTAACAAAATTATATTGAAATTTTATTTTACTGTTAATAAATTAACTTATCTGTTAATCTATTAATCTATCTTTATATTGTCCATGTTTTTCCATTAGCTGAAAGAAAACTGGATTACAAATTTTGCAGAAATTTTGGGAAGAAAATATTGTAGCATTATAGCACTGTCCTTCCGTTGTTTATCAAATTTCTTGAGCGGCCCCAGTAACGTCTCCATTGTGAAACTTGTTGCTAATGTTTTTGGCATATCAAATACATCACAGATAGCTTGCCAGGCTTTGCCGTGCAGGTGAGATACTCTTGGTAGCTTGCCCTGCTCTCCGAGAGGGGTGGAGGAATGGAACTCAGGTCAGCCAGGTTGGCTGTGTGCAAGGCAAACAGCCTACCTGCTGTGCTATCGCTCCAGCCTGAAGAAAATAGATATTTTTTTATTATTGTTTCAGTCAATTTAGGCCACTATCATAAATTTCCATAAATTGTGTGTTTTAGGCAATAATATATATATTTTTTATGGTTCTGGAGTCTGAAAATCTGAGGTAAGGAACCCACATATTCATACTCTGGTAAGAACATTCTCCCCATCATAGAGATGGCAACATTTGTACTTTGTCTTCACATGTTGGAGAGATTAGGAGAGCTCTGGTATCTCTTCTGATAAGGACTATAATCCTATGAGGTCAGATCCTCACATTTAAGATCAACTGAATCTTACCTTTCTGTAGACCCTAACTCCAAATAAAGTCACTTTGAGTATTATTAGTATTTTAACAAAAATTGGGACTGGCAGGGTACAATATGGTTCATAACTATCCTGTATAGATTTATGTAAGTATTTGGTTTGAATCATGAGAAAAATATTCACAAACTGCATCTGCTGAAACTTAAAATTTCTCTCACAACTGAGAAAATAAAGAACAAATTTGTGGGGCAGAAAAGAGTTTACCTATATTTTTACATAAATCACATTTCTGTGATGTAATCTCAAATTCATTTTTCCCTACTGTCTTGCAACTGTTCTATCTGTAGAGGTGCTTGGACAACATACATACCAGTGCAATTCATTTCAATATTCCTCAAAGAAATATAAAACAATATAAGGGACCTTGGAGATGGTACAGTGGGTAAGGCACTTGTCTTGCATATGAGCGAGCTAGGTATAATCCCCAGAAATCCATATGGGTAGCAATTTATTCTTTTTATTTATTTATTTGTGTTCTTTTTCTTTATTATATTTTTAATTTTTTGTAGGAGTACTGCTATTTATTCAGCCACTGATTAGCTGATTGAATTGTGCATGAACTCCACCTTACTTTTTTTTTCATTTTTTATAATTTAATTTATTGAATCACCGTGAGAGCAGTTACAAAGCTTTTGGGTCTAAGTCTCGGTCATACAATGAAACACCCGTACCTTCACCAGTGCCCATTCTCCACCACCAAAATCCCTAGTATACCCCCATCCCACACCCTCCCCCCGCCTGTGGGGCAGATGATTTCCACATTACTCTCTCTCTCTACTTTGGTCACATTCAATATTTCGACACCAGACCCACTATTATTATTTGAGATTTTACCCCAACACTCAGAAATGCTGAAAAGGCAACAATAGACAATTTGTGTTCTATTGCTGGTGATGAATAACATATGATGTCATGTGGCTGCAGTAGGGGAGGCCAGGCCCGGCTCCACCCCATCCCGTGAAGCCCAACAAGTTTCGTCACTGCGGGCCCAAGCTTGACTGTCCAATGGCCTCTGGAAGATGGCAGCCACCGAGCCGTCAGGGGGAAACAGATGGAGGGACAGCACCCTTTCCCCCCTGGGGTGGCCTGGCGACAGTAACCTACTGCAGGGTCCGGACACATTTCTGCCAAAAGCCGTTGGGTTTCAAGATTTGTTTCTGAGTTTCTGGGATCAAGGCCGTTAAGCAGCTTGATCAGGAGCCAGAGAGGCCATTCGTGGGCAATGACTTGGGGTCTCGTTGGGGAGGGGAGGACAGGCCCGGCTCTCCCCCATCCCGTGAGGCCCAACAAGTTTCGTCACTGCGGGCCCAAGCCCGACTGTCCAAAGGCCTCTGGAGGATGATGGCCACTGAGCCGCCAAGAGGGAGCAGGTGGAGTGACAACACCCTTTCCTCCCTGGGGGGCCTGGCAACAGTAGCATATTGTGGGTTCCGGACGCATTTCTGCCAAAAGCCACTGGGTTTTGAGATTTGTTTCTGAGTCTCTGGGATCATGGCCGTTAAGCAGCTGGATCAGGAGCCAGAGAGGCCATTCGTGAGCCATGACTTGGGGTCTTGTTGGGGTGGGGAGGACAAGCCCGGCTCCACCCCCATCCCGTGAGGCCCTGTGTGTCTCGTCACTGGGGGCCCAAACCTGACTCTTCAGTGGCCACTGAAGGATGGCGGCCACTGGGCTGCCAGGGGGAACAGGCCAAGGCACGAAACCTATTCCCACCTGGGTTCGCCCAGCACCAGTAACCTAATGCAGGGACCAGACGTATTTCTACCTAAAGTCACTGGTTTTCAAGATTCGTTTCTGAGTCTCTGGGATCATGGCCATTAAGCAGTTCAATCAGGAACCAGAGAGGCCTTGCCTCCAATTATATAGCTGAGCCAGAGGTGGTTTGTGGGTGTGTTTCCCACATACCTAACTTTTGGCTGTTTACTTTCTTGGTAAACTTTGCCCCAAGTTTTTGGGGTCTTACCAAAGGTACAGCAGCAATTTTGGGGTATCTGGAAATCTAAAGGCACCATCAGGCTGCTGATGCACTCGCCTCACAGGTACAGATTGACCTGCTAGCGGCACCATACCCCCTTTAATTTTTTTTAATGAATCACTGTGAGATAGTTACAGAACAGACTTACAAACTTTTGTGATTACATTTCAGTCATACAATGATTGAGAACCCATCCCTCCACCAGTGCTCATTCTCCACCACCAATGTTCCCAGTAACCCTCCAGCCACTCCCACCCCGTCCGCCTGCCCCCTGCCTCTGTGGCAGGCACAGTCCCTTTTACTCTCTCTCTCTCCTTTTGGGTGTTATGGTTTGCAATACAGGTAGTAAGTGGACATCATGTTTGGTCTAGTCTACCTTCAGCATGCATCTCCCAGTCCGAGCGAGTCCTCCAAGCATCATTCACTTAGTGTTCCCTTCTCTGTTCTAACTGCCTTTTCCCCCAACATGTGAGGCCTTGTTCTTCACTTATTTTTCCTACCACAGTTTCCAGCAGATGGTCTTCTGACCAGTGGTGTGCAGGGACCCAGATCAGACAGCTTTTAGCAAGGACAATCCATATCTTTCTTTCTCTTCTTTCTTTCTTCTTTCTTTCTTCTTTCTTTCTTTCTTTCTTTCTTTCTTTCTTTCTTTCTTCCTTTCTTTCCCTTTCTTCCTTTCTTTCCCTTCCTCCCTTCCTTTCTTTCTTTCTTCCTTTCTTTATTTCCTCCTTTCTTTCATTTTTTTTCTCATTGACTTTTTATTTTATTTTTTTTTCCAGTAGTATAACATTTATTTCATCTTTTAAGTCAAATTACTTTTTTTTAATACTTACACATTTTTGTGCTTGGGTTTCAGTTATACAATGATCATGTACCCATCTTTCCACCAGCACCCATCCTCCACCACCATGGGTCCCAGCATCCCTCCCACCCCCCATCTCTCCCATCCCACCCTGTATCTGTGGCAGGGCATTCCCTTTTGTTCTCTCTCTCTCCTTTTGGATCCTGTGGTTTGCAAGAGAGGCATTGAGTGGCAATCATGTTTGGTCTATAGTCTACTTTCAGCATGTTTCTCCCATCCTGGGATCTTCCCAGCACACTTTATTTGGTGCTCCCTTCTCTATCAAAATAAAAAAGCAACTTATTATTTTTTAAAGGTGAGAATAACTCTAACATTTGGATATGGAGCAACATACTAATAAATCAAAATTTGATCCACTATGAATATGAAGGATCATAAGAGGTTACTATGAACAATTCTATCCCTTAATGCTAGAAAACATAAAACAAATAATTTGGGGGGACCATAGAGATGATTCAGGAGTTAATGTACTTGCTTCACACACCATTGACGCCAGTTTGGTACCTTGAATGACGTATTGTTCCCCAAGCAGTTCCAGGAGATATCCTTGAGGGCAGAGTCAGAAATAAGTCCTGAACATCTCTGGATATGCCTCCTAAACTAAACCAAAACCTAAACCAAGCCTGAAATGGATGAGTACTTAGAA
The DNA here is from genome assembly GCF_029834395.1 of Sorex fumeus. Taxonomy (NCBI): domain Eukaryota; kingdom Metazoa; phylum Chordata; class Mammalia; order Eulipotyphla; family Soricidae; genus Sorex; species Sorex fumeus. Next base: position 2,079,741 of record NW_026606060.1, on the reverse strand, counting down.
TCATATAACATCCCTTGATTGAATCAGGAGAAAGTATAACCAACTAGACATCAGTCAGACGGAAGGAATTGAAAGTGTAATTAAAAATCTCCCAAATAAAGGCCCGGGTCCAGATGGGCTCATTTGTAAATTCTATGAAACCTTCATAGACTTACTACCTAAAATCCTCAAGCTCTCTCAAGATGCTTTGGAACAAGAATCTTTTCTACTGGCTTCTGTGAAGCCAAATTTACCCAAATAGCAAGAGCGGACAGAGATATTACTGTAAAATAAAATTACAGACAGATACTCCTAATGAATATTTTCATAAAGATCCCCATCTAAGTCTTGGTGGAATGAACCCCAAAATATATTAAATGATCTGGGAAAGAGATAGGATGAACCACAGACACGTACATTGTCACTTATTTTTAGGGAAATATACATCAAAATAATTAGATATCATCTCACAACATAGATAATGACATGTATTCAAAAGAAAAGAAAAAAAAAACCCTGTAAACAACTAGTGTTGGTGGGGATGTGGGGTAAAAGAAAACCCTCATTTACTTCTAGTGGGGATATCATCAGGTTCAAAGAAACTTTTTCTAGAAAAGAAATACGGAAAATTTACCATAAAAGTAGTCTTACTTTCTTGGTAAAATTTTCAACCTGCACATGACTGGAATATTTCACCTGTTGGCATTCACCCTCAACCACAAAAGTATTAATTATAAATGATACGGGCACACCTATTTTATTGCTCTGCAATGACCAGAAACCCAAGCATCCAATGACAGATGAATGAATAAAGAAGCTGTGATACAAACAAAGGATGGAATACTAGCAGCCATAAGATTAAATAATGAAGGGTAGAAATTGCAGGGTGTCATATTAAGTGAAACGAGTCAGTTGAAGAACAGATAATGATCTTATTATCTGTGAAACATAAAGAGATGCAACAAGAGAATAGACATTATTGAAAAATGACAAACTTTTGGCACTGGATTATAAAACTGATTTCCTGGGAGAGAGTGGAAGAAATGCAGACCAGACTAAAAGAGACTAGGGTCAGTAGTGGAGGGTTATTTGGGCACTTGGGTGACAATAGGGAACAGGAATGTTGTATATTGATACAGTATGTTGATATATACTATATCCATACTGTATACTTTAACACTATTATAACCATAAAGGTAAAATTAAAATGTTCCACTACGATTAATATGTTTCAATCTTATGTCTCTAAGTATGCTTCTAACATCATACAGTGATAGAACTATTCAAGAAGTGGGATCACTAAGTCCTATAAAACCTCTATTCTTGCTTACATTTTTGATCAATCTCCATCCTGTTTTTCATAAAATCTGAACCAAGGACATTTCTACCATACCCAGGATCATTGCATAGTCAGGACATGGAAACAACTCAAATGTTCAGTGACAGATGAATCATAAAGACATTTGATATGAACAATTGAATACCATGCAGCTGTAAGAAGAGACAAAATCTTGCATTATGTTGCAATGCACATGGAACTAGAAGGATCTAAACTGAAGAAAGCCAGAGAGAAAAATGAATACCAAATAAACTCACTCATCTGTGGTATACAGAGACCAAACAAGGGAACAGAAAACATCAAAGAATGACTAAGGGGAATGAAGAGGTGAACTAGAGTGATATGTGGACAGTGATTGGAGCATTTGGTTCTTTGGTGATGATGGAGTGCAGAACTTATATGTACATTCATACCATATATGATGACACTATTGGGGCCAGAGCAATAGTTAGGGCACTAGCTTTGTAAGTGGCTGACCCAGTTTTAACCTGCAGCATTCCATAGGATCTCCCAAGAGCACCAGGAGTGATCCCTCTTGGCAGAGCCAGGATTAAGCATTAAGCACCACCAGAACACAAACACAACAAGAAGTTAACAGTATTAGAACCATGTAAGCAAAATTATAATAAAATTGCATAATAAAAAATGAAGTCATTCCAAAAAATGGCAATGGCATGTTTTATAAAATGACCCCAGTATTCAGCACTCCGATAACTCACAGTACCAAGAGATGCCGTACATCTGACCGTTTTCTGATGCTAATCCAAAGCTCATTGGATAATTAATAATGTTTCCTGCTTTTATCCCACAGGTCAGACTCGTGTCTTCTCATAGTCTTTCATATGGCTCCTAGCTTCCCTCACCTCAAATCCATTTTTCAAACACAGGTGGATATTCAAAAATCTTATTGATGTCCAAGATAAACGCCTGTCTTTTCTAAAAACAAAGTTCTTAATAGTTGTTCTATTAACCATCTTTTGGCAAATTTGAAATCTTATAGGAAGACCTTTATTTATAATTACTTATACTTCAGAATCTTTATACTTGAGATTTTTATTTATTTATTTCAGCTTTTCTATTGAATCATTGCGAGACAGACCCTTACAAAGCTGTTCATGATTAGGTTTCAGTCATACAGTGTCCCAACACCCATCCCTCCACCAGTGTATATTTCCCAGCACCAGTGTTCCCAGTTTCTCTCCCATCATTACCAGTTCCCAGCCTGCCTCTACGTCTGGGACTTTTCTTCTCTCTCTTTCTCTTCAGATAGCTGTAAACTAAAATTAGTGTCGATTCCATTTTGGGGACAAACTAATCAATTAAAAGCATGCCTTAATAGTAGGCACACTAGTGTTTTACTGTTCCTCCACGACCAATTATCTTGATATTGACAGTGATTTTGAATATTTTATGAAAAAAAGTTTTCCCTATAATTCATAACATTTTTCCTGAACTCTCTAAAGCACTTTCCTTTTTCACTGGCGCTCAGTGCTTACTCCTGGTTCAGTGATTAGGAGGCACTCCTGGTAGATTTTGGAGGAACATACAGTAGAGTCAAGGATAAAACCCAGAATGGACATGTGTACGGCAAGTGCCCTACATACTGTAATATTGTTCCAGCTTGAAAATGGAATAATTTTTTTTTATTGGTGAAACACCATGAGGTACAGTTGTAGATCCACAAATTTTTGTGCTTGGGTCTCGACTATACAATGATCAAACACCCATCCCTCCACCACTGCCCAAAAAATGGAATAATTTTTTATAGATATAATTCTATGTGATATTATATTGTATTTCACCTAATTTATTCAGTCATTAGTAGCCATTAATTGATATCTATACTAAACTCTAAATTTTTATGAGTTAATGAATCATAATCCTTTAGGACAGATAAGTAAAGAGGACTAACATTCAAGAATCACCCTTTTTCTCTATTGAAAACAATCATGATTTTTTTTACTACATGTTTATTTATTATATACACACACACTCAAATCTACTAAAAATTTTCTATACACACTTTCAAGTGCAAAAGCTTCATAATTACTCATTTTAAGTAGAGAATACCAAATATAAATTTACTATCAAGATTATAGAATTAAATTTTCAACTATATGGTATTTTTTCTGGGAAAAATGGATTGTTTCTCTTTGTGGATTTAGAAGCTACAAAAAATTTTAAATTGAATTTCACTTAGTAATATGTTCAATACTATTAAAATATGCATGTGGTTTTAAAAATCATTAAAGATAATTAACATGACATTAGAGATTACATACACAAAAATATATTAGTGTAAATTTGGAAGTTGTAATTTGGAAGATTGACTTCAAATTAATGTTAAATTTATAGAACTAGAGCTATTTAAAAATATATATGGATTGTTGGCTTTATTTTCTTGGGAGTATATTAACTAGGATAACTTAATACAGAAACAAAAACAGTGTTCTTAGAATGTCTTGCGCACATCCTTTTGGAAATATTTATATTACAAGTCCTATCATCAGAGGGGTTCTTCTTCAAGGTAAATTAAAAATACATTTGTATATAAGATTCATGTATTTATAGCATTTTCATTATAAAGAATGAAGATTCTTTCTCTATGCATCCCAAACTTATAGAGTATTTCAAATTAAAGATAATTACAAAAAAATGTTTATATCACAATAGACAATGAATAAGCCTCTCAGTTTTACCTTTGTTTATCTATTCACATTATTAAAAAAAGGCTAATAGCACTAAGGAATTTACATATTTATTATAATAATCTGTAGAACACTGTGATATTCTATTCTCATTACTATTTGAACTTAAATCTGATATGAACAAATAAAACCTGCTTAAAACCTGACACAAATGAACCTAGCTAAGTGGAGAAATGAGGACAACTAACACATAAAACAATTTTCTTTGGAATGATAAAACTATTCAAAATAGAGACCTTAAATCTATCAATTAAAACCACTATAATATTTATATAAAATAGTAGCATGTATGGCATTGATATATTTTATTTAAAAAATACTCCATTTAAAAAATTAAACTTCATTTCAATTTTTAAAAATCCTGATGCAGGAAAACAATTTCACTCTGAGAATTGCGCAACAGGAACTGAGACAGAGCATCCCCTGTGTTTTAGTGCCTGGCATAGACTGCATTAGAAAGAATACCAGGGATAGCCAAGCATGTGTATGGAATTGCTAGACGGTGATGCTTGGCGGTGGAAGTCTGAGATGAACAGGGACATTAATGCTGTCAGAACAAACCAAAGCCTGGGTAGGAAAAGGGGTGGGACTGTGCAGAGACTTATCCGCTCTGGTCACGTAAAGAGTGAAGGGGAGGAGCTGAAGTTCTCCTTATAAGCTGGGACCTAGAAAGTAGGGCAAGAGAAAAAGTGCTCTATGTCACAGGTGTCCTCACAGGTGCTCACACAGGTGGCCTCTTTCTCCAGCCTTTACATGGGTGTCATGCTGTGTAGTTGACGCCTCCAAGTCTCAAATGTGGGACCCAGTGGGAAAGGAGGACAGTGGAGTCAAAACAGACATCCCCCAGAGGTTCCGGAAAAAACTAGATCTCTGTGGCCTGCCTCTCCACTGGCAAAACAGCTGCTCCTCTCAATGCTGGATCCTGCCTGTGTCTACACACAGCCCCTACAGCAGCTAAAATACATCACAAAGCTGTGAATTAAATCCATAGCACACCTACTGGAAAAGAAAAGGCTAGGTTTGAGGATGATGGATAGATTTTTCAAATTTTTTTTATTTTTAATTTTTTTTGTTTTTTGGGTCACACCCAGTGATGTTCAGGGGTTATTTCTGGCTCTGCACTCAGGAATTACTCCTTGCATATGGTGCTTGAGGGACCATATGGGATGCTGGGGATTGAACGCAAGTGGGCCACATGCAAGGCAAATACCCTACCCACTGTACTATCACTCAGCCCCAATGTACAGATTGTAAATTAAGAAGAAATATCTTCAAAGGTGGTTTCAAGGCAAAATTAATCTACAGAGAACAATATAACAAAGTAACTGAAGTCTTTAAGGTAATGTGTTGAGAGTTACAGAAACCCAACTTAAAGACAGGAACAGTTTTTGCCAAATGAATGAACTATTTACAAGAGTTGTCTTGAAGAAATTGAGAGATCCAAGAAAATGCAAAGGAAATTCAATTAGTTCAGGAATAAGACTAATGGGCAGAAGAAAGCAATTTGGGCTATAATTAAGAAATTAATAATGATTCAGGATGTAAAGAATTCATTGAGTTTTAGAGTGTCATAGAAAGCATTGGAAATAAATATAAAAGAGGAATTAAATAAGACAATGAGCTAAAATATAAAACTAAACAAGTTTCTACAGGTGGAAGAGCCTAGGAAAAATAAGATATTAAAAAATGAGGAAATGCTATGAGCCACTGGACTCTACTAGAAAAGACAAGGATAGCGGTATCTCAAAACATAAAGAGCATGGGTAGCTTGTTCACCTTGCATGTGGCTGACCCAGGTTTGATCCCTTGAACTCTCTATGGGTCCTCAAGTCCACCAGAAGTGATCCCTGAGCATAGACCCAAAGTAAGACCTTTGTAGCACCAGGTATGACCTCAAAACAAAGCAAAACAAAACAAAAACATTAAATGTTATTCCACGGTTTTGAAAATGCTACAAGTCTTATAGAAAAAACTTACTATATAGATATTTAAAAACAAAAACATAAAGAGCACTGAAGGTAGCAGAGAGCTATACATGGAAGCAACAGCTAAGAACATCTTAAACTTTAAGAAGGAATGATGGACCAGAGAGATAGTACAGCATCTAAGGCTTCTTTCTGTCTTGCATGTGGTTGATCCAGATTTGTTCCCTGCCAGGGGTGTTCCCTCAGCACAGAGCCAGTAGTTAGCAGGACCTCAGCACAGCTGGGTGCTTCTACCACCCTCTTCCAAACCCCCTCGCCCCCCCCCCAAAGAAAAGAAGAAGTGAAAATGTCACTAACTTAACACTGTAGCACTGTAGTACTGTCCTCCCATTGTTCATCGATTTGCTTAAGCGGGCACCAGTAACATCTCCATTGTGAGACTTGTTACTGTTTTTGGTATAACAAATATGCCATGGGGAGCTTGCCAGGCTCTGCCTTGCCGGTGGGATACTCTCTGTAGCTTGCTGGAATCTCCAAGAGGCACGGAGGAATCGAATCTGGGTTGGCTGCATGCAAGGCAAACGCCCTACCCACTGCGCTATCACTCCAGCCCAACTACACTACTAAACACTAATATATATAAATGCAAAATGCCACAAACTAACATTCAATTACTGAAACTACCAACAGTCCGGACAAAAGAGAACTAAAATCAGGTATTGTAGAAAGTTACTCCAAATCAGACTTTTATAAAGCCTTTACAGAAAATAAAGTTCAGGAGAGAACAGAATAATATATTTAGAATATTCAAAGATAAAAACTTTTAGCCTTCCTACCTTCCTTCCTTCAACCTACCATTTTTCCTTCCTTTCTTCATTCTGCACTCAAGAATCACTACTGGTGAGGCTGAGCGGACCATATGGGATGCCAGGAATATAACCTGGGGCAGATGTGTAAGAGCAAATGCCTACCCACTATACTTTCTGTCCCGACAGCATCATTTTGGAATACAAAGGCAGAAAATAGAAGTCAACAAAAAGAGAGCAGGAATCTGATGACTAAATAGCATGAAAGAACTAGAAAATCAAGAAGAATTTAAAAAATATACAATTAAGAATAAGGATATGTTATCTTATCAGAGCCTATTAGACATGGCAAAAGCGGCATTGAGAAAACACTTTACAGCATGATGGGCACAACCTCAGGAAATAAAAATTATAGCAAAAGAGGTCCAGGTAGTAGATTAGAGGATGGAGAGAGTGCAATGAGTAGGTCATTTTCTTCGCATGCTTCTGATCAGGGTTTTATCCCTGACACCCAATATGGTCCCTCAGTTCACCAGTGAACCCTGAATGCAGAAACAGGAGTACACTCTGAGCAAGGCTGGGTGTAACCCCCCAAACAACTAAAATTTCAGGTTTTGGGTCAGCAATTGAGAATTTGCCCCACATGTGTGAAGTTATATAAGTCCAACAGAATAATTCACATGAAAATAGCAAAGAAAAATATAAATTACGAACATTACAGAAACTCCGCTGATGGGATTACACGGCGCCAGGGGGCCAGGTGGTGGGTGTGACCCCCGCATACTGGAATTTGGAGAATCTGGGTGGAAGATGCTCGAGACTCAGAGACTATAAAATCCAGATTCCGGACGAGAACAGTGCAGTCTTCTGCCCCCGCGCCTGGGTGTTCCTTCCCGGAGTCCCTTGGAGGGGAGCAGGTTGAGCTTTCCTCCCCGCCCCGACCAGGGCTCCGGCAGCCGAAGACCTCCAGGACCAGCCACCACCATGCTGAGACCACTCTCCGCACACATGAAGGTACTGGCAGAGGGACACAGCCACGCAGGTTCCGGGGCCGAGACCTCCAAGCCTACTCGAATTGGAGTCAAGCATCTTCCACCCAGATCCTCCAAATTCCAGTAGGCGGGGGTCACACCCACCACCTGGCCCCCTGGCGCCGTGTAATCCCATCAGCGGCCAAGACTCAGAGACTATAAAATCCAGATTCCGGAACCACGTGGCCGCATTTGCGGCCGTGCGACATCTTATCAGAACTTTTTTTTTATGACATCTTATTGTCTCATTACTACTTTGGACAAACCTGCAGGCTATTGAATGTAGCCTGTCCACAGGGCAGAGTCTGGCAAACTCCCCGTGGCGTACCAAATATGCCAGATACCAGTAACAATGATGGGTCTCATTCTCCTAAATAGCCTTGAATATAATCTCAGGGCTAGGATGAAAGAGACGTTACTGGGGCCTGCTCGAGGCAATTGACAGAAACTTCAAAGAAGAAAACAATCCTAAGAAAAAGAATAGAAAAAAAATTATTACCCAGCCTGACTTCAAATTATACAAAAAGTGACAGACTTATAAGCAATGTGGTATTCTAATACTTCAACAGAACAAAGTTTGAGAACCCAAAAAATATGCCCATACACAGTTCGACAAGCATTTTACAATAAAGCAGCTAAGAGAATGCAGTGTAGTAGGGAAAATTAACTTCAGTAACAGGTTCAGGGATAACTGGATATGCACACTGATATGTACATATATATCAGCCCAATTAATAGAAATATTTTTAGCTTTTCATCACTAAGGATGTTCTGTGATTGGTGAGTAAGAGGGCCCAGTGTGCACAGGTAAGAATTGAGGGATAGTAAGGAATACATCGGCTCTATGAGCAATATGACCTGTTTCTGGTGACAAAACTAAGATACTTGAAGCAAATTTTGGCAGTGTTGGAACATTATCACCAAAATAAAGCTTTAAGTAGGCTAGTTCCTACTTGAACAAAAATGGGTTATTTCTGGGGTCTCAGAAAGAAATTGTAAGCAATTCCCTACTGAGGAAGCTACTCCAAGTTGTTGAAATGAATTATGCCCTTTGAAATATCATGTCAGTTATGCCCAGCAGCAGACACATTTAGTTATTTAGGGCTGGAGTGTTACATAATCTTGTTCAGGTCCTTAAAGTGATGGAGCAGGTTCTACACTCTCCAGGTCATGGCAGAAATGCCCAGTTTGGAGAGCTGCATCCCACATCAACTTAGCAGGGCTTCCATCTCAAAGGTCGTAAATCCATTACCATGTTTTTATTCTCAATCTCAATCCTAAATTTTACTCAGTTCGGCTAAATGACTCCATATGTCTTTCCTCTGTTTCTCCTTCTTCTACTCTACATTTTCAAATAACTTTAAATGTTCTCTGTTGTACCTTCTTACTAGAAAGTTTGTGCATCATTAAAATGGTCACAGAAACGGGGGATTAGGAGGGTGTGAAATATCTCCTGCCCATCTCTGTATCAGCAATGCACTTAACTATATGTTTTAGCAGTCTAACAAGAAATGAAGAAAATGGTTTGTTTTGCAATGATAATCTATGAAGAGATTAAAATAAACGAAATGAAATAAATGTGACAATTTCCACATCAAACAAATAAACAATTAGTGATAAACAACACATCCCTAAACACCCATTGTAAATGACCATCTTCCCGCAAAATCAAAAATCCTGTTGAATATTTACTAGATTCATCTTTGCTGGACCACTGGGAAAAATTCTTCAAGGCTGGCTCCTCAGGCCAGGTTAAAAGTCAGAAGAGTATTGGTCAGGTTAGAAAAAATATGTGATTTATTATGCATGGAGAATTTATGTGGCAACAAATGTGAAGAAAAAATAGGGTGTACCTAGAATATATATCCTGTGTTAAGAGAGTTGGTAAGTCAAAGTCAGGGAATGATTTCACAAAAAGAAAAATGATAAGAGTTACTTCCCTTCACTCTGATAGTAAAACGATGAAATTTTCGGATGGAAAGAAGGTGTTCACTGATGAATTTAAATCTGGATTATAACCCCACCAACTCACTCCTTCCTTCTAGTTCCTAATGGGAAAGCAGCGATGGAGTATTCAGTTGAAAAAGAATAAAGGGCCAAGTTGGGACAAGTGATTCTTGGCCTCTAAAGATTCCATTGCCCTTAACTGAAAATAGCCTGCATTCCTGAGCAATAGTGACATTCTACCCTCCCCCTTGAAGTCCACAGGGACCAGATTGACCTTTTCCTTATGCCAATGTGATACTTACTGAAAGAAGCCTATTCTTGGCATATGAAAAAGGTGCATCTGACCCTTTGGGGAGCCAAACTCATAAATACCTATATTGATTATGGATACAGGGAGGACAATAAAAAACTCACTCCCACCTGAATTTACTACCTTCTACCTACTTGGAGTGATTATTGCAGTGTATCTTATGAAACTATGTCAGCTTGAGACACTAAATTTCAAGGCAAATCCTATAGAACTTTGAACAGTAACTAAATTGGTTTAGCAACTTTTACATATGAGCCTTTACCATTTACCAAAGCATTTTCATAACACTAAATTAATAATTTGTTTTTCCTTTGCTCATGATTAGAATCACCAAGTTATCTCATTTATTAGCCAACTTACTCCTCTATTCTCCCTACCATCTTCAACTAAATATCAGTGGTTTCTATGAACTAATAAGTCTTTGTGGATAGGTTGTTAATTGGAACTAGCACTACTTATGAAAGAAAATAAATACAGTGATTTTAATATAGGTACATTCAATTCCTCTATTGCTCACTGTTGGTACAAGGAGCTTAGGTTTATCAGGTTTCACCCATCATTGTGCTCCCGAATCATTCCCGTTACTTTGTCTATAACAACTTCTTTGTGCTCTCTTCCCCAACCAATTTGTAAGGTCTCATCCTTCTAGGACACTGAGCTTGTACTGTAAGTTAATATTGCCTTTCTCCTCTCCTTATGTCTTTTGAATAGCTTAATGCAATGTCCTTTTTGTATAGATATAGAAAGACAATTAATATTATGCTTTATAATTTAGGATTTAATTGGCCTTGAATATTATTCACTCCCGGACATCTGCTTTCTCACTTAAGCCTCAGTTGCCCTCACTTCCTAGCACTCCAAGGGCAGGGTCCTGACGTGGGACTGGATGGAACCAGGGCAAGCCGGTAAGTTATGTGTTACCCTGGCATCGCGATGGGCCAGGCCAAAGTGCCACGATTCTTAACTGTAGGTTAAGAGTTAGATCATAGGCAAATGTTGTCATGATCCAAAAGTATCGACAAGACTAGGACCCTGCTAAGAATAGGAAAGATAAGTGGCCTGAGCACTGCAGTCTGAGATCGAGATGGCCCTAGGAGAGCAATTCTATAAGCTTAAAATATTTCTTACTGTGACCATACAAAATGATTTATATTAGGTATGCTTATATGTTTGTTGGACAAGGAGAGGAGAAACACACCCAGGGAATTCCGTTCTAGGGTGAGTTGGTCTGCTAAATGAGCATCTGTCCTAGAAGCAGCTTTCCCGTGTGTCCTGACTAGCTTGGATGAGACTGAACATTTCTCCCCTTCAACTGCCTTCAGTAAATAATTTCCGTATATTATAAGAAGCAGTTTCCCTTTTCCCTCAGTAATCTCAGGTGCTAGCCAGGCCTGATCTTTGGGATGTAGATTCCCAGCTCTAGGCAGGCTAGTCTTTGGGATGCAAAGCTCAGGCACTTGTCTTTGGGATGTAGATTCCAAGATCTACCAGACTGGTCTTTGGGATGCAAATCCAAGTGCTTGTGAAAGCTTGTGAAAGGTTTCAATCTTGGTTTTGTATCTCCCCCCCTCCCCCCAGGCCAAGATTACTGGCCTGCAGATGTAATGAAACAATGTATGTTTTGCCACCTCAATGTTCTTTCTGTTGTTGGGATCGGGAGTTCCCTGGCCCTGGGAGGCGCGGAGAGACCAGATAGACACAATTCCTGCAGGAGTAAAAATGGGGTTTATTTAGACCAGCATGCTGGGGCTCCGCAGCATACCCCAAAAACGGGCAGTGGCTGAGAGCCCCGAACTTCTTCAAAGGGGATCTTATATAGGCCTTCACTGGCCGTTACAGCAAAGCCCGCGCATTTCATAGCCAATAGATTTGTAACAACATATACTTTCTTAACCAATCCATTTAAAAGTACCTCACTCCTTAGCCTATAGATTCAAAGATCAGCATTTACGTACAAGCAAGGTTATAGCTGGAATCATTAAGCCTTAGGTAATCTCCCTTGACCATCCTCGTTTTGAGTTACCCAAGTCTGCAGGGTGCTTTAGTGAGACAATACATTCCAGGAAAGGGCAATTTCCCCCAACCACCCGCATCCTGAGTTATCCTTTACTCAAATCTGCAGGGTGCTTTACTGAGACAATACATTTCAGGGACAGTAAATCACTTTCCAAGTCCCCTCTCTCCCAGGTGCAAAGCAGCCAAGCAGTTTTACAGAAAGCAATGTTGCAAGTTAGCTAAAGTACAAAAATTTGATGCCCTAATATGGATTCTTTCACTATAACTGCTTTTGATGACATTACTGTATTGTGCCCTTTAGAGGTACCATGATCTGTATAAGGGAGATTTCAGGGCTCTCTGGGAGAACACGTGCCTGAGAGAATGGGAAACACAGGCTGAGAGAATGGGACAGAAGCGGAGAGAACAAGGAAGCATGTGCTTGAAAGATACTGGGGCCTCCATGATATACATCTCTTCCATGTAATAAACTGCCAACCAGTCTAGCCCTCATTTCCTTCCTTCGCCTGGCCATAGCCATCGATCTCCCCAGAGTGGGGAAACGGCTTGAGACGTTTCCCGAATATGGGTGGCAGGAGAGATAGGCCGCTGCCGTCCCTTTGCCCGTCCTTTCTTGTGTGTTTACACAGCTCACTGTCCTTCAAATACTAGCTGCATTTTCTCATGTATCTTACTTTCTTCTTCCCTCATAGCAACTGAAAATTCAACCTTTTTTCTGATCTTCTTCTAAATTAACTTTTCCAGTGGTAAATCCAATCTGAATTATAGTTAATGAAAAAAAAAAAGACAGTGCTAATTAGCAGATGGGTGCACTTAGTTACCTCAAATGTTTTCAAATAATTTCTATTTTTGACATATTTTTGACTTATATAAAGGTAAAGGTAAGGGCCCTCCCGTTGTTCATCAATTTGCTGGAGCAGGCCCAGTAACATCTCCATTGGAGACTTTGTTGTTACTGTGTTTGACTTATATAACAGAACAATTCATTTTGCACAATATAAACTTAATAAGAACTTAATTTAAAAACCTGTAAACCAAAACAACCCAATGTGGAATCATTTTTGCAGCTCAGAAGCCTCATAGTTCTGTGCTCTGTCAAGTTAATAATGAACTTCTTAGACTTCAAGTGAAATCCAACTCTTTCCCGTGTAACTCTTTCTACCTGTTGTTGTTAGGGCGCGGATCGTGATCTCCCTTTAACGACAAAGAGACTCCAGAGACTGCAAACAGCAAGCAAAGTTTATTGTAAGACTGGCTAGCCAGGGTCAAGCCACCTACACAGACACCCAGGTCAGTTAGGTGAGGCAAGACCCCGAACCTCTTAAAAGGGGATCTTATATAGGACTTCACTGGCCGTCACAGCAAAGCCCGCGCATTTCATAGCCAATAGATTTGTGACAACATATGCTTTCTTAACCAATCCAATTAAGGGTACATCACTTCTTAGCCTATAGTTTAAAGATCAGCATTTTGCGTCGGTGCTTAGGAACTGACAGGTTTTTAAGGCAGTCCTGGGTCTTGCAACATGGGTCTTATGAGAGACATCCGGTTATCTGGTCTGACCCCCACCCTTCGAGTACCTGTATCTGAATTCCTTGCTCAGGGGCAGAAAAACCAGTTATTTTGCAGTGCAGGCTCCTATAAAGCGGATCTGGAAAAGCTTATCTAGACCTGTTCCTTGAAAAACAAGTTATTTTGCAATGCAGGTTCCTATTAAGCTAAGCTAAATTAATTCTGGTGGTAGTCCATTTTGGGCCTGTCCCTTACATTGTATCATCTGGCTTACTCAGAAAAGAATTCTGCCTGACTGTGTCAGCATGAAACTGATTTAGTCCCTGAATTAGTGGGTCCTTGCATGATGTCTGAAAGAGTTTTATGCAGAACTCCAGATATTTATGAAGTTCTGGTTGATTGTAAGTTCGTTATTCTAGGTCCTTCCCCAGGGTCCCAAGCTTTATCTCTCTTTGATTTGTGCAGGACATCATTCATCCTGTTCCTTCACCAGATCCTTCAGTGATAGATGACCAAGACCACTGGATGCTGCCCCATTGTGGTCCTTTGCCCACCAGGATAGCTCAGGCACTGTTCCACTGTGTCCCTGACTCTGTGTTCTGATTCTGAGACTGTCCCTGATGCTGGAGCCCTGGAGCTCACCTGTCCTTTATGGGGCTCTCTGACCTCCCTCAGGGTCTTTGGCCCTTGAAATTTCCTTGGTTTTCTAGTCCTATGATGGGGAAATGCAGCTTTCCCGTTCTAAGGTCTGGCACAACTGGAGAGGCACAGAGAAGGTACCGACTGTCCAAAATGGACTGGGGCCAATGAGGAGATTTCTCACCTGCGCTTCACATTACAACCTCAACTATCTCTACTATTTACTTGACTGAACTTCTCTTCAAAGGGAGAGGTTTAGAAGGACTAACTGAATAAATCAGATAGCTTGCTGACCCGATCCAACCCTCCTCTTCCATAGTAACAACTAAATAATGTACTGTGTAAACTCACACAACTTGGGGGGGCACGGCACCCACACGGCGGCGGCTCTATCTCTCCCACCACCCGCGTTCGGTAGTCTCACCCTTCTACCACCCCGGAGAGGTCGATGGCGATGGTCAGGAGGAGGAAGGAACGAGGGCCAGGCTGGTTGGTATTAGTCGTAGTTTATTCTGATTCTTTCCTCTTCTCCCCTTGTCTCTCTATCTCTCTCTCTCTGCTCCCATCTCTCTCTGTTTCTCCTCGTCTCTCCTGTCTCTGCTCCCATGCTACTTCATTCTCCTTCCCCATCCCCCCTCATCCTCCTCTTCCTTCTGATCCTCTCTGAACTTCTGCTTCTTCCTTCTGCCCCTCTCTGAACTCTCTTCTTCCTTCCCTGCCCCTCTCTGAACTCTCTTCTTCCTTCTCCTGCCCGCTCCTACAGTATCGTTAAATTCTCTCTCCTGAGGAATTGGGGGAACAATTACACATAGGTGTGGTCACAATCAATAGGGGTGGAGATGAACAGGGGTAGAAATCTTAGCCTCAGGGAAGACCGCTCCTAGGACAGATCCTTAGCAGGAGGACCCACCCTAGAGCAGAATTCCATGGGCGTGCCTCTCCTCTCCTTGTCCAACAAGCATATAAAATATTATATAAATCATTTTGTATGGATACAGTAAGAAATATCTTAAACTTATAGAATTGCTCTCCTAGGGCCATCTCGATCTCAGACTACGGTGCTCAGGCCAGATAGTCTTTCCCACCCCTAGCAGGATCCTAGTCTTGTCGTTACCTTTGGATCATGACAGCATTTGTCTATGATCAAACTCTTAACTTATAGTTAAGAATCGTGGCACTTTGGCCTGGCCCATTTCGCTGCCAGGGTAGCTCACTGCTTGCCCTGGGTCCATTCAGTCCCTCGTCGGGACCCTGCTTTTGGGGTGTTAGGAACTATGGGCAACTGAGGCTTAAGTCGAGAAAGATGATGCCCGGGAGTGAATAATATTCAAGGCCAATCAAATCCTAAATTACAAAGCATAATGTTAACGGTCTTCCTGTATCTATACAAAAAGGATATTACTTTAAAGTAAACTGTTCATAAGGCATAAGGAGAGGAGAAAGGCAATATTTCACTCATACATATAAAATCATAGATTTCTGGGAAACTGATCTTACAAACTAACAAAGTCTGATTAAGGGGAAAGCTGATTAACTGGGTAGGAAGGAGAGCATAGGAAAGACTGTTTACATGTTTACATGTAAACACAATGGAAGTGGAAGTGCCTCTGGAGCACTGTGGTGGGTGTAACCAGATAAAACCTAAGCTTCTTGAAGGACAAAGCAATGTTACCCAACATCTCCCCCTTTTCTGTTTACAAAAAACACAAAATTTGAAATAGAAAGAGTAACAATTACAAACACAAAGTCTCATTTGTTGTGGTAAAACTTCAGTCCACCCCTGAACCCAGAGCAGTGCTTGTTGCAAAGTGTCCAATAGTCCTGCACTGTTCAAGGGTGATCAGAGTCATTTAGTCACGTTTTGAAGAAATGGAGAGTCCGGATCACAATTTGAAGAGTTATTTCTGCAACAGCAACAGTAGTGGTCACAGCAGTGAGTCCCAGGGGAGTAGCTATTGGAGTCTGATGAACTTCAGGGAGCACTGGATCAGGCAGGAGCACTGGAACAGGAGCATCACGATTTCTGTCAGGAGCTCTTCAGCAGGGGAATGCAGTCATTCTCTGGTCAGGTTCACTGGCAGTCATATATGTGCAACCTAGCTTATGTTTGGAAAAAACACTTTTTTAAAGTTATCAGGTTTCAACCATTGGGGTTTGGTACATCTCCATGCCTGTGGATAGAGAAAGAGACAGGGGGGAACTCCGACAGTTCTCCTAGAGAAAAATTAAAAGGCGTTCCTATTAAAAGTCATTCCTTTCTCCTTTGAGAGCTGAGACACCTGTGAATTCTAAGGAGAGGGTAAAAGTAAGAAATTGTTAATCCAAAATATGGGGTTCTGGAGTTGCCCAATCCACAACCTGTAAGAGAAGGGTATAAGGAATGCTTTTAATTTGATCTCATGATATGTTGAAGGAGCTGGAATCCTTTGCTGCAGGCCTTCTGATGCTGGCTTCTCTGATTTACCTGTGAATTCCAGCTGAAATCAGCTTGAAATCAGCTTGTCGATAGCTTGGAGCTGGAATTTAGAGAGTTGTAAGACTGCAAAGGTCTGAAAGTTAAAGCAAATAGATGAATTTGGCTCCTGATGAAATGCAATGAGACCCGAAGTTTCTTGGTGGAGTTATCTGTTGAAAGAAAAATATAGCTTCTTCCTCGAATGAGGTGTCTCCGTCATTCTGCCCAGTCTCTGTCAATTTTAATCAAAATAGAAGAATTAGTAGTTTTCTGAGCTTGTGCATCTTCCTGAAAATGCTTTTCAGCTGCTGTATATGGCTCCCCTCGAGGTAAATTCAAAATTTGTAAAGAGAACAATGTGAAGGACAAGGAGTTGAACGGGGCATACCTCCTTTTTTTTTTTTTTTTGAACTATGCCCGATTCACAGGTCCAGAAAGACCAGAATGAGATCTGATATCAGTAATAAAAACAAGTTCAGAACACTTTTGTAAAAGAGCCTGTTGCTGCTGAAGCAATTGTTGAGCTATATAACATTTGATGTACTTAGAAACTTAGGTACAGTACCAGGGAAGAGACCAACAACATAAACTGAGTCTGAGATGATATTAGCAGGCCCTAGCATATGGGCCAGTGAAAAAACCAATGTGGCAAGAAGTTGTAGCCTTCATTGGAAGCTCTTTCCTGACATCAGAAATAATCCGCTTCATAACCATAAACACACACACAAGCAGAAGTATCCTAGTGACAATGCCTTTTGTCCCTCACCAGACTCAGCATCTGTAATGGCTGAGTGGGTGAGCACCCAGGAATGAGGCGTCTCTGTGCCTCCTGGGTCAATAAGCAATGGCCGGGTGGGAGAATAACCACGTACCCACTGGCCCTGAAGCCGTTTTCCCAGAGGCAGCATCTCATGAACTAGAAGTTCACTTCTCCAAAAGTAAAACTGTACCAGCCTGAATCTTTGAATAACCTTCTTTGGAACTAGCAGTTCACCATTGGTTCTGATAAAAGACCTGAGAGTCAGTTGTCCAGACTGAGTTCCTGGCAGATGTTCTTGGGAATCAAGACTAGAAACTAGAGAAGGCTTTCTCCGCCTCTGACCTGACTGAGGAATCTCAGGGTAGCTGAGCCCTTTTACACAAAGTTCTGCTTGGTTTGCCAGTGCAAATTCACTAATAGACACAACGCTTTGATCCCAAAGTTTCTCAGTTTTGTCCTGGCTCAAAACCTGATGCACGTTAGGTGCAGAACTCAGCTCCGCATGTCCCATACACGGGATAGCTTGTTCCCTGAACTCAACCACTTGTTGGTGAGCCTCTAAATGCTCTGCATGAGGAATGGAGTCAGGGATCGGAGATGCCTTTCCTTGCACTGTCAGGAAGTCTTCCAGACAACCATGAAAACCTAATGTGCTGCTTGTACCGTTTGCTTGAGCAAACTCCCTTTCTACCTGGGGGTTCAAATCTTGTCCCGTTGCACCAGAATTTAATCTGCAGGGACTCTGGGTGAGAGAAATACTAACTGTATCAGAGCAAGAAATATCCAAAGTGGCACTCCTTGTCGTGGCTGGTTGCAGTGAATCTACTGATTGGAGCTCTGAAGCTCCACACTGGAGAGAAGAGCTGCAGCTGGGAATGTCCCCTGATTTTGCGGGGCCTGGGGCTGGCCCCACTGCACGTTTCCCGAATTAGGATCACCAGATACACCAAAATTGAGGGGGCAATCTCTGGCCCAGTGGTTTCCATTACGGCATCGTGGACAAGGTCCAGGTGGTGGTCTCACAGTTGCACGTTTGGGAGGTGCCCTGCAATCCTTACGGAAGTGGCCTGATTTCCCACAATTAAAACATTTGGCCTGATTTTGTCTCTGTATGGCATAGGCCTCAACAGCATTAATATGTGCCTGATGTTTGATAGAACCAACATTCCGACATGCCTTCAAGTACCCCATTATGTCTTCCTTCTCCTTAATGGGACGCAGGATGGCCTGACAATCCTCGTTAGCATTTTCAACAGCCAACTGTTTAGTCAAATGTTCCTGGGTTTCCTTACCCTTAACCTGTCTTTCAATGGCTTCCATCAACCTCCCTATGAAATCTGCATATGGTTCTGTGGCACCCTGAATAATCTTTGTATAGCTTCCCTTAAATTCAGCATCTGCATCAATCCTCTCCCAGGCCCACAGGGCGGCATCACGGACATGAGCAAAAACAGCACGAGGCAAGGTGACTTGCTTCTTAGGGTCGTGCCATTTCCCTTCACCTATTAACATCTCGTAAGTCAATTTAATCCCTGAAAATTTTCGTCCAGCATGGCCTAGGCTCTGAAGTTTTGCCTTGGCCTCATCACTGAACCACATCCTCCACTGGATGTATTGAGAAGGGCTTAAGCACGTCTTAGCAACCACGTGAAAATCTTGAGGTACCCAGTGAGCCTTTTTACTCCAGCCTGTAAGATACTCCTTGCAGTACGGAGATGTAGGTCCGTACAAGGCACAGGCCTTTTTGAAATTACTGAGTGAATCCATTCTTAACCCTTCATAAGACGGAGACTGATTCTCCTCCAGCTGGATGGGAAAAAAAAGACGGAGCTCATGGGGTCTGGGTGGGATTGACCACTTACGGTCGAGAGCTTTCAGCTGTAAGCTTCTATTGGGACCGTGTCCCGAGCGGCCTGTAGGCCTCTTGGCTGAGCGGCGGCTCCTGTGAGAAGCCTCCTGTACCAAGTCGCTCTCAGACTCAGAATCTGAGGAAGTGGTAGCTGGCTCATCATATGCATCACTTTCCTCTGACGTACTAGAAGTAGAGTCGTACAGAGGAGGTGGAGGTGGAGGTCTCTCTGGTGCGATATCAGTAGGGAAAGTTAATTCATTAGCGGCAGAGAGATTTTGGTTCTGAGAACGTGTTTGCACTGGAAACGCCTTGAGCTGCTTTCGGGGCTTGGGTATAGGAGCAGTCAAGCATTGCGCATCAGGCTTCTTTCTAGGCTTGGGCATGGGAGGAGCCGAAGGTATGGCCCTCTCAGTAGTAGAAACGTTCTTAATTTCATCCTTGATCTTAAAATCCTCTCTGTTTAACTCCGGAGGAAAGCTTCCCACCCAGGGACGCCAGATGTGTAAACTCACACAACTTGGGGGGGCACGGCACCCACACGGCGGCGGCTCTATCTCTCCCACCACCCGCGTTCGGTAGTCTCACCCTTCTACCACCCCGGAGAGGTCGATGGCGATGGTCAGGAGGAGGAAGGAACGAGGGCCAGGCTGGTTGGTATTAGTCGTAGTTTATTCTGATTCTTTCCTCTTCTCCCCTTGTCTCTCTATCTCTCTCTCTGCTCCCATCTCTCTCTGTTTCTCCTCGTCTCTCCTGTCTCTTCTCCCATGCTACTTCATTCTCCTTCCCCATCCCCCCTCATCCTCCTCTTCCTTCTGATCCTCTCTGAACTTCTGCTTCTTCCTTCTGCCCCTCTCTGAACTCTCTTCTTCCTTCCCTGCCCCTCTCTGAACTCTCTTCTTCCTTCTCCTGCCCGCTCCTACAGTATCGTTAAATTCTCTCTCCTGAGGAATTGGGGGAACAATTACACATAGGTGTGGTCACAATCAATAGGGGTGGAGATGAACAGGGGTAGAAATCTTAGCCTCAGGGAAGACCGCTCCTAGGACAGATCCTTAGCAGGAGGACCCACCCTAGAGCAGAATTCCATGGGCGTGCCTCTCCTCTCCTTGTCCAACAAGCATATAAAATATTATATAAATCATTTTGTATGGATACAGTAAGAAATATCTTAAACTTATAGAATTGCTCTCCTAGGGCCATCTCGATCTCAGACTACGGTGCTCAGGCCAGATAGTCTTTCCCACCCCTAGCAGGATCCTAGTCTTGTCGTTACCTTTGGATCATGACAGCATTTGTCTATGATCAAACTCTTAACTTATAGTTAAGAATCGTGGCACTTTGGCCTGGCCCATTTCGCTGCCAGGGTAGCTCACTGCTTGCCCTGGGTCCATTCAGTCCCTCGTCGGGACCCTGCTTTTGGGGTGTTAGGAACTATGGGCAACTGAGGCTTAAGTCGAGAAAGATGATGCCCGGGAGTGAATAATATTCAAGGCCAATCAAATCCTAAATTACAAAGCATAATGTTAACGGTCTTCCTGTATCTATACAAAAAGGATATTACTTTAAAGTAAACTGTTCATAAGGCATAAGGAGAGGAGAAAGGCAATATTTCACTCATACATATAAAATCATAGATTTCTGGGAAACTGATCTTACAAACTAACAAAGTCTGATTAAGGGGAAAGCTGATTAACTGGGTAGGAAGGAGAGCATAGGAAAGACTGTTTACATGTTTACATGTAAACACAATGGAAGTGGAAGTGCCTCTGGAGCACTGTGGTGGGTGTAACCAGATAAAACCTAAGCTTCTTGAAGGACAAAGCAATGTTACCCAACAATGTACAAGTATTCATATATTATCATTGCCCCTGTTGCACTGTTCCTAGTGCATAATTCCTTCTATTACACAATTCTTTCTCTCTTTCTCTACACACACACATATAAATATAGTATATATTGTATATATAGTTAGTATAGTTAGTGATCCCATTGTTCATCAATTTACTCAAGCAGGCGCCAGTAACGTCTCCATTCATCCCAGCCCTGAGATTTTAGCAGCCTCTCCTTACTCATCTTTCCCAACATTGCCATATTGGAGATTCTTTCTGGGTCAGGGGAATGAGACCCGTTATTGTTACTGTCTTTGGCATTTTGAATACGCCACAGGCTCTGCCGTGCACATACACTACATATAGCATATATAATATATAATAGTATATAGTAAATGAAATGAAATGTAGTTAGTATATAAATCTCTCTACACATAAACAACTGTTTCTAGTGTATATATAAATATATATAGGGGATTGTTTAAGAAGGACCGTAATTTACTGTGAGAATTTGTCTCCCTAATAAAAAATTTCCAAGGATGGGAGAAGACCCTAGGTAAAACAGTTTAGGAATTATAATGTAAACGGTTTACAAAAAAAAAAAAACCTACGAAAGAATAATAGAGCAGGAAAAAATAGAATAGATACCAAAACCCGCTGCCTGAAAAAATGTACCAGGAATATATTCTATATAAGACTGAAAACAGATGACTGTTTAGGGTCTTTTAGATGTAGGGACAGCACGGGCAAAACTAGAATAGGAAAGGGTCAGACATTATATTTTAAGAGAGATTTCTGAGAGCCATGTAAAGCAGCCCAGCCTTTGAGTCCATGGACCTATTGAATGTGGCTATGCTGTCCTTAATGTCTCTGTCAACAATGACTCCCCTATTGGGCTCCTATGGTGCTGTCAGAGGAGTGACCATTATTTGTATTCTTTTCAATCAATTGCCTTCGAGACCACCAATGGCTGCTCAGGTGACCTAAAGCTTAGAGAATCCCTGCGGGTTTGACTTTCTCCTGAAGTGTTTGTCTCATTCTCTGTGATAATCCCCTGCTGTCTTTCCAATATGAAGGTTCTAATCTCATTGGCTTTCTACAATTTCCTTTCCTACATAATGGTTGAAGGTGTATGAAAACAATGCTTTGTTTTGTTTTTTTAAGATTTTTACAATATGTCAATAGAAACATCCTGATTTTAGGATCTAAGTATCTCAAATACCTGAGACAGTGATGGAATGACAGATGAACAGTTCTGAAAAATGATGGAGGTGTGAATGGAGGAATAATAAATATTACAGTCAAACTAGTAATGCTTTCATTCAGATCCGTTGTCAATTGCTATAAAAGAAACTGGAATGGAGAAAGCAGGAATGGTCTCCATCAAGGGAAATACTAGCTTATGCAATGACTTTTTTTTCTGTATTTGCTGACTCATCTGGATATGATAGGTCTCAATGTTTTTGTTGATATTCTACCTTTTCAAAGAAGTTTACCTCTTCTTGTCTCTTTGTGTTTCAATGATATTATCCAGATTCTAAACATATAACAAATGTTGAATTTTTATAAGAATTATTATGAAAATATTGGTTTGGGCATGTATGAGGGGGTTTACGTGGTAGTTCTCAAGTCTTACATCTGGGGTCTGTGCTCATGGATAACTCCTGGAAAACCGAGGGAACAATATGATGTGCCCGTGATCAAATTTTCTCTATGCAAGACAACCACATCACCCACCGTACTATCACTCTAGTCACTGGAGATAGTGTTTTGTCTTTATTCAAATCACTCATATTTGGGGTGTGGGGAGGGCCTCATTGTCTTGCATTGTATTCTTCCTGATCGTCTCCTGGTAAAAGTAAGGACTGGTGACAAAAATGTTTTACCTTCCTAAACATGTGATTTTGGACCTATTTATCTGATGCTTTTGTTGGAGATTTTCCACAGTAGAACTGAAGGGAGAGACAATCTCTCTTGGGGAAGAATTGGGAAGGTTGGAGGCCAGTTAGTTCTAGTTCTAACCTAGGGTGCAGAAAATCAGAGAAGAAAATTGCTATTCAGAGAGAAGCAAAATAAGACTAGATAATGGCAAAACATTTAGTGAATTCAAAGCTCCTTTTCACATTGGGAAAAGATTATCTTCCTGGAGGCAGACTTGAAAGCCTAAAAACTTCAGAACAATGAGTAGCATTAGTTGTAGCCCGGGGTCTAGAAAACCTCTATTTCAAAGAATAACAATAGCAAATCGTGAGATGAAAGCAACAGAGCTAGGAGGGATGGCATGGGGAGATGAGAAGAGTGGGGGGGGGGGGGTTGTTAATGTAGTATGTTTACAACTACAAAATAAGGACTTCATTCTTATTTTCAACTACAATACCTCAATTCATAAATGATGGAGAAGCAAAACAAGGATCTAAAGAATGACCTGAACCTCTAGCGAATTCAAAGCACGCTTTCATTGTTTTATGTTGATACTCTTTGCTGGTTGATAGGTGCTCAGGTGCAGTGCCCAAAGGCCTGGGGGAATCACTCTCCGTGGTAATGTCAGCAGCGCAGGCCTGCTGGTTTGCTGTTTGGACCCAGTGCTGCCAGTCTCCACCAGTGACGCTTCCAGAATTGCTCGGTGGTATGCCATGCCAGAGACTGAACCTGAACTTAGGATCTCTGCTTGTGCTCCAGTTCTTTGAGATCCATCAAGGCCCCTAATTTTGATTCTTTCTGAACAATCAAGAAGTTGCATGTGGGCTTATGAAGTAGCCTGTATGGTGTGTACCTTTGAAATCATTGGGAAAATCTACCCTGGAGGCAGAGAAAGCATCATGCCTGGAGGCATGTCATGGTGGGTAGGTGGGTATTTTTTAGCCCACACTCAATCCTTACCCTCAAATCAACCCATAAATTGCATAGTACATATCTGATAATTATACATTGACTATGATGACTAGAGCTAGACAAATGATTTTCAGTTGAGGGATGAGAGAGTTGAGGTTCACATCTATTAAATAATTTTGTTTTATATGTGGGATGTTTATTTATTTGGGGGATTTCACAGAGCAGTGTTCAGGGGTCTCCAGGGTTCTATCCTGTGATTTTGGACTCAATTCTGGTGGTTCAATGCAAGGGCCTGAGGACACAGCGCTACTCACAACCTACAGTGCCAGCAATTACCAGGGCCATCTTGCTGGTGCCAAGGGTCTCCAGGGCTGCCCCAGTAACGTTCAGAGGAAATTTTGGTGCCAGGGATTAAACCATAGTCAGCTGTGAGCAAGGCATGTGCCTTAATTCCTGCATTATCTATCCAGATTTTTGAAATGCCAAGTTCTTGTAGCATGCTGGTGATGCACCTAAGATTCTCTTGTACGTGATTACAAAACCGTGTCCATTTCTCATCAAATTGTTTACTTGCTGCTATCACTCATGTACCTGATAGCTTCATTTTCCTTTTATATTTCTCTAGGTATATGCCCATGTCTACTGATCTGTATCCCTATTTACCAAGTGGTGGAAACTAATAGATACACACAGGGCATGCATTCAAGTCAAGACCATGGTCTCATTATTAGCACAGGGTCATCGTCCAATCCTGTGTATTTTCTCATCAGACTGTTTGAACTAGTAATTATTCAACAGTTTTGTAATGAAATTTCAGTTGGTGATAATATTGATATAACTAAGTGGGATAAATTTCTAAAAAGATAAGTACTAGAGTGCTCATAAGTGGACTATAATGTGGTAAACAAAATGGTCAACCAAAAGAAAACAAAAACAACAATTTAGACGTTGAGAGCAAAATGGTGGTTACTAGAGGGGTAGGGCTATCGAAATGGAGGGAGTGATGAAGGGTTTTGTGAGATGTTGGCAGGGGGTTACTAAAACATGAGCATGATGGAAGTACTATGCATTTGAAGAGTTGTGAAATTGAACTCCTAAAGCATAACTATTGTAGGCCATTATTACCTCAATTTTAAGAAAAATAAAATAATAAATATATGATGCATTACTGCTAACAAATAAAAATGAATATAGCTTTTCTACCCTTAGGCTGGAGTGATAGCACAGCAGGTAGGGCGTTTGCCTTGCACATGGCCGGCCCTAGTTCTATTCCTCCGCCCCTCTTGGAGAGCAGAGCAAGCTACCCAGAGTATCCCGCCCACATGGAAGAGCCAGGCAAGCTCCCTGTGATGTATTCTATATGCCCAAAACAGTAACAACAAGTCTCATAATGGAGACATTACTGGTGCCTGCTTGAGCAAATCCATGAACAAAGGGAGGACAGTGCTACAGTGCTACCCTTAGTCATTTCACATTTTCCATCTGCAGATAAGGTGAGGAAAGGGCCAGGAAAAGTAGCAAAGAAATATTCCTTCCAAAGCAAAAGGAAAGGATGCCAACCAAGAGTTTCAAATATTGATTGGCACAGGGTTGGGAATATCCAGTTCTGCCAAAAGAGTCTAAATTCATAGCAACATAAGGAGCTAAATCTGCTGGATGAGTTACCCATTACCTGGATAAATTGGATGTGCTTTGGAGAGATATTCATGCTTTCAAGTTCATAGAACAAATTTCAAACATCGAAACAATTATTCACCAAATTGCTAGAGGGCTAATAGCAGTTTCAAAAGCAGCTGCATCTAATAGAAGGTAGAGCTTGTGAAAATCATTAATCAAAGGATTTTTGGTACACCACTTTATGCAATATTTACGTAGTGGAGAGGCAAATCAAATGAGAGTGCCTCCTGCCCTTCTGCAGTTTGTAATCAAAGCATAAAGCAGTGCCAACTTTCAGAAGGATGGAACATGCAACAAACATTTTCAGGAGAGAATTAGGCACAGGCCTAAAACAGAGACCTTTCGATACCAAACTGTAAAAAGAAGTTCAGACTTCATTTGAGAAGCAATATGTGAGTGTTTGATATTGAAATGTTGCAGGTGTCTTATGTGAAGTACTGAGAAAATAAATCCCCTTGAGGTGAGTTTACTGCCTTCTTCTATACCGACTTTGGACACCTGGGGAGGGCCCAAAAGGGTTGGGGGGGGGGGTGAGACTGATACAGTAGTCTATGGACATCCTTCATGGTACAGATTCAGGTTCCACCAGTTCTACCAGGCAGTGGTCAAACAGAGCCTGTGTTCGATCTTATCTTCCTGGCATGAAAATTGATCCCAGCCACCTAATGTCTTTAGGAGCCAAAACTTTGGGGTATAATGAGGAATTTGCTCTTTGCAGGAAAAAAAATTCAGTTTTAAATCTGCCCCAATTTTTCCTCTCGGCGATATCACCTGCCTGCACAAAATGATATAATCCAGAAAGGAGACTTATAGGCAAGTAAGATTAGTGTGTTTGAAAAAAATATGAGTGGAGAAAAAGAATTACATGCTTAAGAGAAAGCACAGGTTCCTCCATGGTGAGAAGAAATCTCTCAGTGAGTTAGGAAGGAGGTTTTATATGGATATTTTTCTTAATTGCCTAGGTCTATAATTATTTGCACATAGTCATGGGGAAAAGGCTGGGACCACACAGCCATGAAGTTGCTTCTCCTAGGCATTTAGCTCATGGTCTGGACTTCTTCATCTTAAAGGGCACCTCATGCGGAGCCTGTTTTGCAAAGTCCTTCATGCCACTGGGCCAGTTTTTCTTTCCCATCCATGTTACCAAGCTCCCTATCTTTCTGCCAACAATGGAAACATTAGGGATAGTGAAGGAGAATCAATGAGTATGGGCAGGATCTGATCCAGAAACCTATAGGACCGACCCTACCGGAAGAAGTGGAAAGAGCAAGAAAAGAAGCACCAGCACAGATAACTAGACTGGTAGCTAAAGGCCTGACTTCAAAGCATTTTCATGCCAAGGGAAACCAGGCATCTCTACAATGAATCGCACTGAAATGTGTATGGAGGTGATTCTCAAAATTTAAGATGCAAAGATAAATTTCTGTCAATTTTTTAAAAAAATCTAATACTTGATTCAATATTTTAAGAGAGGATATTAGATTCTGCATTTCTAAATTCCCATCTGATATGGACAAAAATGTTCTGTGGACCACAGGGGAGGAGTAATCAAAGAAACTAAGTGAAGAGGAAAGAAGTCTAAGAATAGCACTGTAGCACTGTCCTCCCATTGTTCAACTATTTGCTGGAGCAGGCACCAGTAATGTCTCCATTGCGAAACTTGTTAATACTATTTTTGGCATATTGAATACCCCACACGGAGCTTGTCAGGCTTTCCTCTGTGGGTGGGATACTCTTGGTAGATGGCCGGGTTCTTCGAGAGGGACAAAGGAATCGAACCCAGGTCGACAGGGTCGGCCATGTGTGTGCAAGGCAAACATCCTACTGTTCTGCTATTACTCTGGTCCAAGACCAAGAATAAACAGTATGAAATGTTACCAAATAGGAGTTCTCACTAGATAGGAACCCTGAGCTAGAAATAGTAACCAAACTATTTAGTGTTTACACTAAGGAGCAAGCCCACGGCAGAGCCTGAAAAGCTACCCATGATGTATTTGATATTCCAAACACAGTAACAACAAAGTCTCCAATGGAGACGTTACTGGGCCTGCTCAAGCAAATCGATGAACAATGGGAGGATAGTGACGGTGACAGTGACTAAGGAGCAAGAGATTGATGAAAAAAAGCTAGTTTAAATTCACTCAAGAACTATGTATAGGGCACCAGACACTCCAGAGGAAAATACTTATAAGAAGCTTTCTTATCAATTTGATTCTAAGTGGAAACAAAACAGCTAGCTGTAGTAACAATAAGAAATGCAAAAGCCATTTTTATATTTATTTTGGAATGCCAAAGTGCTAAGGACACTTCGACTTTGAAATTCCAAGCTACACTTTGTTTTTCCTAGTGTGAGATTTCTGTAGTGTTAATCACAGGTTTTCGAGCACACCTCTCTCTGAACAAGCAACATAAAGAGGATCATGAACTCATTCTGTAGAGCTTGGACTTTGCTTGCCTGTTGGGGAAGGTAAATTAAGGCCAAATACCCTGTTTCCATGAACTCCACTTCCATCAAATGGCTTGTGTTAACAATACACAGAAATCATGTAGACCGTCTTATCAGTGCAGCAAGTGTAGACACCTGTAACTACTTAATTCCAGCCAAGATAATCACCTCACTCTCAAGGCAGCTGGCTCACGTCAAGCATTGTCTGCCATTACAGAAGCGATTTGAGAATATTAAGCCATGGTTTTATCTCAGACGGTGCAGAACGAAAAGGTGTGTGGATGCCAGTGAACCACTTTGATCACTAGAGCATGTAGTTAGCCACACCCCCTCGTACTCTTGGCATAGAGTATAGAACACAGCACCTGGACAGCAGGGGCTGAGTCAGGCAACATCAGCCTACAAAGGGCACCGTATGTCAAAGAAAATTTCTAGAACTGCCTGGAATACTGTGTGTGTGTTGGAGGGTAATTGGTGCGTGGGAGGAACACAATCATTTTCAGAAATAACTGCTTTGTTCAATTTTAATCAATGTGACCAAAAAGCTAATTTATTACTCTTTTTTTAGAGTGTGAAGTTCATGTGTGTGCATACATGCACGGTCATAGGTGGGTGCTCCATGGCAGCCCTAAATTCTTCTAGGTTGTATTCATTATAAATAGGTTCCATTACTGGGATTTATTAACATTTAGGAAACTAGGCATGAGGAACCCCAACTGCTAGGGCATTAGCTGACCTTAATGATACCACTGGATTTCAGCAATCAAAACCACCGCCCTAACTCTTTCATATTGCAGAAGATTCTTTATTTTAATCTGAACAAAGACTTGGGCAAAACCTTAACATATAAGGTTTAAAATTTACATTTTAATCCAATTTTAAAGGAATTAAAATATAGTGATATGAAATCAAATATTTTCAATACCCCCCAATGAATTGTTGGGCGTCAAATAGCACCACCAGCTTCAGGTAGGAGGGTATCTAAATAATTATAGATGGAAAGGTACATATTTGATTCTATTTTTAAATATCTCCATGAAGCAAATTTGTCTTTTCACTTGTTAATCCAGTTCTAATATATTTCCTTAAATATCAGTGTTCATTTATTTAGTCTCTTTCAACCATCTTTAATGGAACAGATACCCACTAGGTTCGGATTTATAAGCTTTATTTATAAATGAAAGATACAATACTGCAAATAATGTGTTGTTTTTTAAAATGCACTAGCTTCTCTACATTATTTATTGAATGACTTTAATTTCCCCCTATCATATACAAATAGCTTAAGCTTTCTGTATCCTTTCCTAGGCATTTTTCTCAGTTTGTTCAACCAAATCATTCATCCCAGAAAATGTCAAAACATTATTAAAATCCTTTTATAACCACAACTGCCCTTCTCGGGAGTTTTTATAAATATGCTTTTTTTTCTCCAATATATCATGGACAAAAAGTGAATTTAAAACTAGCCTCATAAATTGGATTTATGACAAAAGAAAATTTTCTATGTCCTATGTCAGACATAGCTATACCAAATATGATCCCTTTTAGTGAAAACCATCTTCCCATATTTGCAAAATTCAAGATTTTATTAAATAATACATCATGAATAGGAAATGAGGATTTGCAGGAGGTCTAATTTAGTCCGTTACTGCCCTCCCCCTCAAAAAACAAGTTTTTTAAAAAAGAAAATATGGTAAGAAAGTCTGTATTAGCTGGTAGGATCATAAGTAATTACTATCACCAGAGAAAGCAGCAAATCATTTCCCAGCCATAGTTTAATAATCAATATTTTTAAGGTCCACACAGTAGTTCTCCTGCATATAAAAGTCCTGGAGTTAATTTATTTCCAGGTAGACTATTGTCCATTAATCTGTTCCCACACAGATTGGAACATATCTAACAATGGTTGTTAATCAAGATCCTACTTGAGAGCTAAGATCCAATATATAAAAAAAGATTAGCAAAGACCACTTAACTCAATCATTAATTTTACAGCTGGACAACTAAGATAAAGAGAATCCTAAGAGTTTGTTCAGGATTGTGTTTCTTCAACTCATTTTTCCTGCATTGATGATGAAGCTGATATAGAGTTTATCAAGAAAATAATGACCTATTCAAGACTGTATCTCACAGGAGATACAAGTCAAACAGCTAAAGTTCATGCAAACACCAGTCCCCAGAGTTTTCAACTCTGGGCTGCTCGTGGGGAAGTGGGCAGGCAGGGTACCCCCCCTGCCAAAGAACTGGTAACTGCACGTATACCTGACCATTTGCAGCCACACCAAGGGCACTTCTTCACTAATATGCCCTGTGGAGATGCGAAATTGCAAATAATTTCAGGTACCTGGGTGCCGGGCTGAGAACTCTGGCAACATTTAGGGGCAACCTCCAATCCACCATGCCCCTTCTTTTCCCGTTGGTCACAACAGCCATGCCCAGCTCCCAAATCTACTACCATGTCAACTCATTGGCCCAAACCATAGATCTTGAAGTATCTGAACTGCATAAGAATGATACTTCCTAATTCCTCAATACTGAAAGTCCCATAGCAGCACACCAAATTTAAAGGGATAATAATATAGAAGTCAAATAAACTCAACAAACCAAAACAATAACACAGAAGGCTCAATTAGCAGCAAACAGAGCATTAAATTCAATTCTTAATTAGTTAATTAAATTCTTGTACAGACAAGAACTTTACAACCACACAATGAGATATTACAATTTTCACATAAAAAACTCATTTTTATACTTTTTGATTTAATTATTGGAAATTTGTTATCTACTCAATTTCAACTCTAAAATTGCACCAACAGTTATTGCTTTTATCTACATTAAAATAAACAAAAAGAAAAATAAATAAAATCGTATAATAAATTTGAATTTCAGAAATGTATGTCAGAAAAGCAAGTCAACATTAAATATTTAAATATCACTGTCACTGTCACTGTCCTCCCATTGTTCATTGATTTGCTCAAGCGGGCCCAGTAATGTCTCCATTGTGACACTTGTTACTGTGTTTTTGGCATATCGAATATGTCTATCAATAAATGTTTTTTAAAACTGAAAGAAAATTGGTTACAGAGTTAAAAGATAGGGTTCATGTCTCAGCTCTGCTATAAAACAAGAAAGTACATTGAGAGAATAATTTTTCTCCTTTTGAGAATTGAAAGATTAGCCTCTTTGGAAGAACTCTTCCTGTTTAAAATTATAAGTAATTTTTAACTTAACTGCTGTACTTGCTTTCACTGTATGTACTTGTAATAGAGCACAGTGTCATTAATGATCTTTATGAAGTCCTTCCACGTCTCCTTTTCCTCATGTTGCTTCATCATTTAATCAGCTTATTTATATATATTAATTTTTAAAAATTAAAGAACCATGTTTTACAAAGGTACCAAGAGCTGGGTCTTGGGCATATAGTATTCCAACACCAATCTCACCACCAACATCAAATTCCCTCCACCAGTGCTCCCACACTCTCTCCCATCCACCTCAAGCCCTTCACCTGATCCCTCAAAGGAATCTTTCAATGTTTGCTGGTTGTAGTTTAGATCTCATGATTTCAATGTTGAATTGGTGCTTTGGATGTATAACTATAACACTCTTTCACATCACCAGTATGCATGAGAATCCTGACCCCACTTTCTTTTCTTATCTTCTTCCTTTCTACCCAAATGAAACTGCTGGCTTATATGGTAGCTCAATTCTAAGTTTACTGAGCACTGTAAACTGTTTTCCACAAGTGTTGGACCAGTCAACATCCCCACCAGTAGCAGATCAGAGTTCCTTTTTCATCACATCACCACCAACACAGATTGTTAGCATTAATTTTGATATGTGCCATTCTCAGTGGCATGAGATAATAACTTATTGTCATCTTCATTTTGAATTCTCTAACTGATGTGATGCAGAACAATTTCTCATGTGTCTATTGATCACCTATCTTAGTCTGAGAAGTATCTATTCATTTCATCTCCCTATTTTTGACAGGGTTCTGGCATTTTTTTCTTTGTGAGCACATAGTCATCATTTTAAAAGTGAAAATCAGTTCACTTTTCATGTAACTCCATGTAAAACTTAAATTTAGCTCTCCGTTGATTCTCAGTAATAGTTATGTCTAAAACTTTCCCAGCTTTGTTTTCTTTTCTTAATATTCTCTTTCTTCATTTTTTTTGGCTTTTGGTTCATACCTGGTGGTGCTTGGTGCTTACTCTAGACCCTGTGCTCAGGGATCACTCCTGGAGGGAATCCTGTGATCATATTAGGTAACAAGGATTGGACCCAGGTCAAATCCATGCAAGACAAGTGCTCTACTAGCTGTAATATCTCTCCACATGCATCCCAACTAAATTTTATACATTCCTTTCATATTTGTATCTAAAATTATTATTTGAAACTATTTGCCCTTTTCTAAATACCCAATACATTTCTATATCACTACTCATATCTGACTTTCCAAAATGCTATACACTCCAATTGAACATGAGTTCTATCTTAGTAATATTTACAAGCTCAAGACCTACAGACAGTACAAATTCAACAAACATTATGTAAGTTAATTACTTGAAGAAGGAATATACAATGAACATGGAACAATCTTGTGGTCTTTTTATTTTTTAATTAATTAATTATTAATAAATTTATGTATTGAATAACTGTGAGAACAGTTATAAAGATTTTGGATTTACGTCTTGGTTATACAATGATGAAACACCCGTCCCTTCACCAGAGTACATTTTCCACCACCAAGAGCCCCAGTATACCCCCCATACCATCCCTCCCACACATTACTCTCTATCGACTTTGAATTATTTTGAGACCCGACCCAGCATTATTATTTGGGATTTTTGCCCAACACTCAGACCTGCCAAAAAGGCAACATTAGACAATTTTTTTCTATTGCTGATTATGAATAGTATATGGAATTTGAAATGAATTCATATGAATAACATACAGATTTTGAAATTCTGAAATTTTATTAAAGTCTGGGGGGATTTCTGCCAAAAGCTGCTGGGTTCTGAGATTCGATTGTATGTCTCTGGGATTATTGTCATTAAGGAACTTAATAAGTAGCAGAGGGGCCATTCATGGGAGGCGACTAAGGGTCTCCTTAGGGTGGGGGAGAACAAGGGCCAGCTCCACCCCCATCTAGTGAGGTCCCACGTGTCTTGTCACTGCTGGCCTGTATCTGACTGTCCAATGGCCTCTGGAAGATAGTGGCCACTGGGCCGCCAGGGGGAATAGGCGTTGCAGATTATAATGTTAAACATTAATAAAAATTACCTTTTAAAATAATTGATATCACTCTAAGACATTTGTGGCATCCAAGTGAAATATATAAATATATATGAGAGATATACATATGATTTGCCTATGTATTAATTCTCTTCTCTTTATAAAGTGGAAAAAATAACCTCCCATTGGAAGACATCAATAGTTCTGTTAAATTCTTAGTGCTTAACCAGCATTTATAGTTCTGTGTATTAGTATCCTGACTCTTAATTATTTAAATACCAAGGGATTCATTTGCTCCTGCTGCATTATAGCTTGTTAATTCAAGGGCGATTTAATATTTCTTAATTTTTATTTTGCAAGTACACCATTTTTAAAGGGTTTTTGAAAACATTTAAAATCCTGAGAAAGCTATACATTTTCATGTAGTTTTCAGTGATTTCAAGGATTTTTGTGCTCCATAGGCTGTTATCTAAACTCCCCAGTTGCACATTTCAGTGAACATGTGGTTGCATATTTGTGGTGGCAAATTGTATGCCAACTGGTTTGGGTACATAGGATATCTTAGTGGTGAGCTATACTTGCTATACTTTCAAATGAGAGCGTTTGAGGTTAAAACTAACTTTATATTCTATTAATTTTATACTTATTTCTAATGTCTGTTCAGACATTTCCAGGCAATCATGTAAGTGTGAGCATTTTTAATTGGTGAAATTCTGTATTTGCATTCTTTTTCTTACTTTGTAGTTATATGTATTATTTACCCCAAATGAATCATTTAATCTATGTTTTTTTTTTCAGATTTCTCCTACTCAAACATGTTTGCAGGTGGAGGCTGAATTAAAAATGAACCATAGTGTTTCATGATCACTTTATGTACATTGTAGTATCTAGTTTGAAAATAACTCAGTAGACACATTTATGGCTTACTGAATGATTGTTATATTGATTGCTAGTGACATAATATGCTATATAGTGTTTCTAAGTTTCCATAGTTCTTTTGTGGAATTCTATTTTATACACTCACTAAGAATGCATGACAGAAAGGCCATATTTCATTCATTTTATCATTTATCAAATATGCCTTAATGTATCTGACTGCTAGCTACCATGTAAGTCTTCTAATTACTTATTTGGTGGGAGATAGCCATACTGAGTGCTTCATTCTGGCTCTGTGCACAGGGATCCTTCTTGGAAGTGTTTGGAGTCCACAGGTGATGCTGGAATCAAACATGTGGGGGCCTCACGTTTGACCTCACAGAAGGCAAATGCCCTATCCCTGAACTATCTCCCCGGCCCTGTGATAGCCTTTTAAAATGAAATGGTGTAAAAGAGAATGCTAGCCTCCCTTCCTTCATTATTGTACTTTACAGTTTTGCAAATATTGCTTAAAATGAAAGAGGGCCTTTCAGTAACTAAGGGTAATGAAGACCCATCTGGCACATGCCAATCTCACAGGGAAGTGCATGACATTTTTTCTTTCCTCTGTTATTATCAAAACTTCTCTCACTGGAATGTGGGGAAAATGCTTTTTTCCCTTACTAACTCCAATCATAATAGGAGACAGCAAATTTTTAAACTAAGCAAATAAGCAGTTACCAAACAGCTAATTAGCAACTTTAATAATGGTTCATTCATTTAGTAAATAATTTTTGAGAATTAACCCTGTGGTGCCAATCCAGAAGTTATTAGACAGCTGGGTTCAACTAAGGTATGGATGTTATGAAAAACTTCTGGTCTCAAAAACATTTTCAGCTTAAATAGATTTACTGGTCTCAGAATCAGCCCATTGGAGACACATAGGTTGAGGAGACACATAGGTTGAATGGTTGAATTGTACTAATTTCTACCACTCTCCAGTTCTTCAAGGGAGATAAATTACATTCCAAGTTGTTTGAGGGGCTTACAGATGTAATCCAAAATGATTGGCAGTGAGTGTTCTGGAAAATTGTAGAAAAGAGGAGGGAATCCTAAAGATAGGATCCCAAACATGTATGTGAAAGCACAGCTCTGAGTTAATCTCATTTGAGGGTGAGGATTTCTCCAATAAATGTTGTGCTATAGTCCCCAAACCTATAAAAATGTGTGACACATAATTGATCTGTAACAAATATTTGTTGAATAATGAAAACAATATTTGAGTGGAGTGATTATAGGAGATTTATGTCCTTTTATTTCAAAATAGGAGGCGAGAAACATGAAGAAAGGCACACTTATTACAAAACTATTTATAAAATATTATATAGTTCTTCTAGGGTAAACCCAGGTAAGGGAAAGAGAAAATAAGACTCAATGTTTCACTATTTTTTTATTTCAGAGAATAATTCTTTGAGGTAGTTGCTTTTATATGAAGAGATTCAAAATACTAACATATATATATATATATATATTTGATGGTCATTACAGACTGCCTGCTGGTGTTTCCTCCAACTTATTAGGTGAAGATTAATCCCCAATGTGCTCATGTTTGTTTGGTTTTTCTGATTATTTGTTTGTGTGAGGGTCATACCCAGCAGTGCTCAGGGCATACTCATGACTCTGTACTCAGAAATTACTTTGGCAATACTCAGGGGGATCTTATGGGGTGCTGGGGATCAAGCCTGTGTCAGTTCGGTCTAAGGCAATTATGCGACTACCTCTTCAGCCCCACAATGTGCTCACATTCAATTTTTCTTTCTTTTTGGTGCTTAGGCCACACCCAGCAGTGCTCAGGGCAACATACATAGAGCCCTGAACAGCAGTTGGTACGATGTAAGTCAATAATCTTAACCCATGTATTATCTCTTTGGCCCTATGTGATGGCATTTGGAAGTGGGAGTATAAGGGATTTATTAAATGATGATGTCAGAATCCCCATGAAGTGAATTAGTGCCTTTTTAGAAGAGACTTGAGTGAGTTCTCTTGCTTCTTCTGCTACAAGAAAACTCAGCTGGAACAAGGCTTCTAGGAACCAGAAGCCAGTCAACAAAAATGTCAGTGCCCTGACATTAGACTTCTATGTTTCAAAACTAAATTTTTGTTGTTTATATCAGTGTTTCTTCAATTTTCTTTGAATGTGGCTGTCTTCTTACTTTTTTTTCCTTGCTGTGAACCCTTGTCCCCACACTCTATTGATTGGACCCTAATCTAGTGCTATAGTCTTCCATTTACACAATTTTCCCCTCTGGCTTCCTTAGAATATTCTGGGGTCCACAAGGAGTGAAACAGCTTCCAGTGAAGAAACGCTCATTTAAGCCTCATAGTCAATGATATTTTGTTCTATCAGAACAACTGGGAGAATACGGATACTAAATTGTAGTACCCTTGTCTTAGTTTAGGTTGTTGTATGAAAACTGAGGACTTTTACACAACAGAAATTTATATCTAACACTTCTAGAGTCTGGACTGAAGGATCCTGGTACCAGCATAGTCAGTTTCTAATGAAAGTTTGCTCTGGGATGCAGAGAGCTGATTCCTCTTATAGTTTCACATAGCAGAGAGGATGAGAATATTCTCTGGGATAGCTTTTAGGAAAACAAATGCCATTCATGGGCTTCACTATCATGATTCAATAACTCCTTAAAGGATGGGATTTCAAAATGGAAATTTGGAAGAATACATTGAGTCCATAATAAACCAGAGGCTTTTCTTTTTATTGAGAAGTATTTTTAAGGTGACAACAAAATGGGTCCCCCACTCTCCAGTTACCCTTTCAGTCACTAAGAAACTACAAAAATATATGTATTAGAAAGGAATCGGAGATTTTTCAAATATCTCTCACCTGAAAATACCTTTGTTTTAAAATTATTATTAACATTACAGTAGATTACATGTCTAATATTTTGAAAAAATAAAGTGCTACACAAATATTATTTATGTTATAGTGTGCCCACATATAAAGGGTTTCTGAATCTAATTGTACTTTTCTCAAACTTCCTTTGAAGCTGCTAGGATCCAGACAATAAAAGGAAGATGATACAAACACACAGGTTCATCTGGTTGAATACTGAAAACTAATCTCTGATTTAGCAAAGCAAAGACGTTGGTAAACTAGAGAAAGTAGTTGCAGAAGCTAGAATTGAGTAAAAGCATGATTAGCATCATTTCAAAAGAAAGAAAGAGAAAGCATGGAGATAGAAAAGTCTGGAAAGGCTTTTCTATAGTAACAAAAGATCTGTAGCTGAAAAGCTATACTAAGCATAAGAAAGAACAAGTTTATTTGTAGATTTATGCGAAGCAGAGAGGGAAATGATGATGGAGAACAGAATTTTCCAAATTAATTTCACCCGTTGGCCTCTTTTTTCAGGAAAAGAATTACTCAGTGCCCCCTGGAAATCTACCTACTTTAAATTTTCAAAAGAGGTCCCAACTCCATCGTAGATTGATACTCCTGTCAAGAGCATTATCACGCTCCTTGGGAAACGCAATGAAGAATATGGTTGTTGGCAAGTCTCAGGATAAGAAAAATGGGATAGAACGGGATCCCCCAAAGAGCTGTCAATAACAATGTGGATACCTAATCTACTACCATAAGAGAAAAGCCAGTACCGATACTGGTAGTAAGGTAAATATGATGTAAACCTGTGCAATTTTTCTTACGCTTATTTCGTTTTCTTAGTGAAATGGATGTGAGGCCATAAAACTCATGAACTGCAGTTCAAAGGAGATAGGAAAGGTTCTGGAACAACATCAAAGATTATGAGACAAGAAATAGACTAGAATACAGCGACATGATTTCTGGACAGCACTGAGCACTTACTGAGGCTAAAGACTTTAATAAAAGTGTTAGACTCTAGACACAGATAAAGGAAGGTAAGAGTGGATAGTGGGATTTAGAATATGCATGGCACGCACTACACAGTAAATAAGTTTGATTATACGGCCAATGGGAAGAAAGAATTTGAGTTCAGAGAGGTAAAGAGGAGGTTGAAAGAGTGAAAAGATGGATCCATGTGAGTTCCAAGGAATGAAGGAGCTTTGGAGTAAAAGGAGAGAATAATTCTTTTAATAGTGAGCAGAGCATGACACTTTAAATGAGATATTGGAGGGACAGCGAGTTGAGATTTCAAGGGGTAGCTACTGTGTTTCCCCTCTGAATATTCGCTGCATTGTTTGTCATCTACCTATGTTTTATTCCCCAAGCTTCATTTCAAGGAAACTGCCTCATTAGTTAAAGTTGAAACTTCTCCCAATTTCTTGTTTCCTTGCTATGTTTCACCCAAAATTGTTTTACCCCCTCATATTGTGTTGGTATTTATCTATGTTGTTATAATATGCCTTCTTCTGAAGACTCCCCAGAAGAACCAGTTTGCATGTTTTTATATCTACAACATCTTTAGTTGTAGGGCTGGAGCAATAGCACAGTGGTAGGGCATTTGCCTTGCATGCAGCCAACATGGCCAACTCGAGTTCGATTCCTCCGCCTCTCTTGGAGAGCCCAGCAAGCTACTGAGAGTATCTTGATGGGCTGGAGCGATAGCACAGCTGGTTGGGCGTTTGCCTTCCAAGTGGCCAACATGGCCGACCCTAGTTCGATTCCTCCGCCCCTCTCGGAGAGCTCAGCAAGCTACTGAGAGTATCTTGCCCGTACGCCAAAGCCTGGCAAGCTACCCGTGATGTATTCAATATGCCAAACACAGTAACAACAAGTCTCATGATGGAGACATTACTGGGCCCGCTTGAGAAAATCGATGAACAACGGGAGGACCATGACCGTGAGTTCTAACATCTTTAATGACTAGAATCTTGCCTAACATATAGCAGACTAATAATTCAACACACTTTTTAATTAAACAACTTAAATAAAGTAATTCTATATTTTAAGCTAAAATTCCAAAAGCCTATGAAAGAAAACTAAATGAATTCTCCTAATTTTATAACTTCTGTCACTGTCACTGTCACTGTCCTCCAGTTCAAAGAATTAAAACTATCTTGAAGTTGAATTATCTGAAGAGCTGAGGATGGGAGTCATAAAATTCCTATTAATTTTAGCTATTTTAAATAGAAATTCAAATAAAGACTATAGAGCTATTCTTTACTCTCAATTAGATTAAATTCAATGACCTTAATCTTTGTTTTAAGCTGTTCTGTTTCATATTATAGAATTATTAGACTCTTCTAAGGCCTGTGTAAAGTTGGTTCTATTTCCAAGGGGTTGTCTATGAAAAATTAAACAGATCTTTGGATTTCTATAGTATAACTTTTTCTCTTCCTCATGTGCCCTATTTTCTGTGATTCCAACTGTTATTATTTTTTTACTGTGTATGTACATAGATGAAATCATCTATTCAATCACAGTACCTGCCCTATACTGTATACTACACTGTCTTCATATATTTTAAACTGGTTAGAGGAACCTATGTAAAACAAGAGAATATTCATAATAAGTGAGAGCAAGAGCATTTTGCTTATGAAATTATGGCAATACTGTTTGTCTGACTTTTTTTTGCTTATTGCCAAACTCTAAGTTTATAAATCTATGTGATAGGTTTGAGATTGCTAGACATCTGAATTATGAAGAGACGAGCTATTACTGTCACGTGGGTGACATAGTCCCATCCCCAGTCAATTTCTACTTGCTCATGTATATGTTCTCTTCTTTCATCTATTCACTTGGCTAACTCTATGGAGATAGAACTAAATGCAGAAGAGTTCATGAAAACATACCGGAAGAAGAAATGATACCAATTAAGTCATGAATAGAAAAAATAAATTCCACTACAATGTGCCCATTAATGAATATTTCACAGTTGCTTAGGACAAAGTTCCATCTGAAGACAGATTTGTGTCCAAGCAGCAAATGATGAAACACTTAAAGCAGAAAGAAAACAGTGCAAGTTAGCAGTTTTAAGAATAATACAAAGATAATTATAGACTCCGAATTTACCTAGCATCCATTTCAAATCTCAAAGTTCATGCAGCTATAGACATTTCATCTTTTTGTTTGTTTGTTTTTGCTTTTCAGGTCACACCAGCGGTGCACGGGGGTTACTCCTGACTCATGTACTCAGGAATTACTCCTGGTATGCTCGGGGGACCATATTGGATGCTGGGAATTGAACCCGGTTCGGCTGCGTGCAAGGCAAACACCCTACCCACTGTGCTATCACTCCAGCCCCAAGACATTTCATCATTTAACAAGATTTCTATAGCTGCAAGTATTGTATTTCTCATTTTGTTGTATGTATGTTCAGAGTCTGGATTCTACTCTGTACTCTTTGGGGACTGTGGTCACTGTCCTTCCGTTGTTTATTGATTTTCTCGAGTGGACCCAGTAACATTGTGAGACTTGTTACTGTCTTGTTCAGCATATTGAATACGTCATGGGTAGCTTGCCAGGCTTTCTTTGGGGGAAAAAAAACTCTAAGGGGAAAAGACCCTTTGTGGTCTCTGATGCAAATTACAAAGGATCACAAATGCCTGACTAATTTGCTTTTCCCACCTCAGTGTCCTCATCTTAAAATTATCCCTGAAATCACACTGGCAGAGCACTAATCCCCACTCCACCGCTGCTGTGTTCTAGGAGTGGAGAGGTGTTCTGGATCCACCCAGTAGAGGGCAGTGTTACCTAGACAAGATCTCAGCATGAATCTAGGACAGATGGAGAAATGGAAGCAGAAGTTCCAATGGGTAGTTACCTGCCTTTGTGGAGCCTTGAGTCACCAGGCCACAAATGCTCCTCCACAAAATAGCAATCTTAAACGAGTGCAGAAATGTACTCCTCCTCAATCATTTGCCACTATTCCCAAAATGGACACATTACTCATTTCTACTGGAATATGAACAGGAATTTAAACTCCTGCAATCTGTGTTGTTTTCTGAAATTTAAAGTTTGTTCTATGAATACATTCATTTATATAAAATACAGCAGCTTGTCTATACATATTGAGCATTTAAAAATTACAGTTGAAAGTAGCAGATTTTTCCTCCTGCAAAAATATTTAAGAAGCATTTATAACATTTGATTATGTTTAATATCATGCTGAGGAAGAAAAATTTAATTGCACTTTTTTAATATATGAATAACAAAAGCCATTGGCTGTGAAAAACATAATTTTTATGTTCTAAGTATCTGATCTATAGTCATAACACTGGATGAAAATCTGAATTTCAATCAGCCTGCACAGTTTACAGAATAGCCCCCCATTAGAGTGGGCTCCATGTAAGTTATAATAGATGGTTAAGAAAGGACTCACAAGTCGCAGCATTGGATGTTTGGATAAAACTGTTATATATGCAATATTGTAGTATGTAAGATAGTTTACAATGTTTTATGCTCAATACAAATAATCACTAAGTTGCAGGTATGAGCGAATGGAAGGATTAAGACATCAGCATGGGGCTGGAGCGATAGTACAGTGGGTAGGGCATTTACTTTGCATGTGGCCAACCGGGGCTCGATTCCCGGCATCCCATATTTTTTACCTGAGTACCGCCAGGTGTAATCCCTGAGTGCAAAGCCAGGAGTAACCCCTGTGCATCACCAGGCATGACAGAAAAAGAAAAAAAATTAGCAAAAACTATTATTGTTGACAGGGAAAGCATTAATCATGGAGGACTTCTAAATCTCTGTCCATCAGGCACGAGGAATTCCCCAAACAAAAATAAAATTCGTCACTGCATGGAAAAATATTATAAATGAGATGAATACTACGACATAATAATTATGGTTATCACTCATACAACTTTGGGTCATGGTCACCTTGAAAACTTTTTCTTGGTGACCTTAGAAAGTCATTTTTATTTATTTAGTTTGGGGTCCACATGCAGCAGTGCTCATGTCTTACTCCTGTCTCTGCACTCAGGGATCACTCTATACAGGTCTCTGGAAATCTTACGGGGGCTAGTGAGTCTAACTCCTTGCATGAGGGGTCACCTTATGCAAGGCAAGTGCTCCAACCCACTCCACTCTCCTTGCTGTCCCTAGAAAGGCACTTAAGTAAGTAAACAAAAAGAAAACACTTTTAATTTCTACTTTCTTTTGGAGCTTTACCTCAGCCAAATCCCACTTCGTTTTTCTCATCTTTTATCATAAATGCTGAAGCATGAAAGAATAGGGTTTAATACAGGAATGATGCGATTCTACCCCGATCAAAAGAGCACCATGCACTGCCCAAGTCGCGCCTAGAGAGGAAATCTGCTCCACTTGTGAGTGCCAAAAGCATGAGAACAGCCCCTTTTAAGGAGAGTTAAAAGTTTCTCAGAAGAGAGAAAGTTGGGCTACTTGAGAGAAAACAAAATCATGCTTCTTCCCTTCTTCTCCACCTTTTGCCTGTAGCAACTAAGTGTAAGTGCAATAAAACGTGAGAGTAAGAAAAAAATTGCTATGGCAACAAAGGATGCTCCAATAATGAAGATGGTATCTAACAAGCAAGATGGTATCTAACACGGGAACTTCAGAGGAAACGCAAAGGAAGCACACTTGGAAGAAATAAGAGGGGAAAATCAGCAATTTAAAGTGTTCTACTCTCTAGATGTATGTATACATGTATGTTTATGTGTATGTATATATGTACGTATGTGTGTGTATATACATAATGTATATGTATGTATAGGCCCATTCAGGAAAGTTGGGTTTATGTCTGCTTAACTTCTGCCAAGTGCTATTGTAATAAATCAAAGGTTTATAATATGAGTTTGTGTTGTTCTGTTCTATACCCAACACTTCCTCACCCATTCTGAAGAGAGCAGCTCTTTTTTTTTCACCTTCACAGAACTATTTTATTCTAATAGGTATTGGAAAACTGACCCAAAGAAAGAGACTCAAAATTGCTAGTTTGAAAAGTGCATTCTAGTATTTGGTATCTAGCATAGTAACCTGGATGTATATATCAGTCGATCTAACACATATAGGTAAATCTATATAGAGCTACCTATATGTAGTACAGTGAGAGTTTTCTTTAAAATATTACAGGTCTGGGGGTCAAAGAGAGAGTAGAGTGGGAAACATACTTCTCTTGCCATAGCTGTGATTCAATCCCTGGCAGACCATATAGTCCCTCGAGTTCCACCAGGAATGATCCCTGAGACCAGAGTTAGAAGTAAATCCTGAGAATTATATTTTTTAGATACCTTTTCTTCCAATAGAAATAAAATGTTGGTT
The DNA here is from genome assembly GCF_029834395.1 of Sorex fumeus. Classification (NCBI taxonomy): domain Eukaryota; kingdom Metazoa; phylum Chordata; class Mammalia; order Eulipotyphla; family Soricidae; genus Sorex; species Sorex fumeus. The sequence goes on along the minus strand of NW_026606060.1, from coordinate 2,036,362 downwards.
TTGGAATCAAAGAGCTGGAGCACATGCTTTACAGGGTTTGACCCTCATTTTAATCCCCAGCACTCATGCTTCCTCAAGCACTACTAGCTGCAGTTCTGTTGGCATTATTAGGATGACCCTAAGTTACAGAAGTTAACTCATAATATATTCAAGACTAGGATGCTAGGCCTTAAACCATAAAATATATTGACTGAATACATAAGCATAAAATACATAAGTCAAAACACTCTAGGATACTGGCTTCTGTAACTCTTTTTTGGGGATTAAACTCCAATGGCAAGGAAAACAAAAGGTAAAAGTAAACATCAGACATCAAATTTAAAAATTTTACACAGTGAAAGAAGCTATAATTAGAAAGAAAGAAGACATCATACTTAATGGGAGAAGATATTTGCACACTGTACATCCAACAGAAGGCTAATTTATGAGATACATAATGAAGTTTGTTCCAGAAACTCAGAATGTGTACAGATATTTTGTATACTCAACTGTATGGCATCCCAGAAGCAATCCATGCACATCATTAAAGGAATAAATAGAAACCAAGGAGTTCTGGGAAAATGAGGGGCAGGGAAGAATAAGACACTGGGTTAAGTTGGGATTTGTTGTTGTTGTTTTTAATTGAGTCACACTGAAACATACAGTTACAAAGCTATTCATGATCAGGTTTCAGTCATACAATGCTCCAACATCTATTCCTCCACCAGTGTCCATTTCTCACCCAGTTTCCCTCCTATCACCCAGCCAAGGCTTTATGGCAGGTATTCTCTCTTTTTCCCTCTCCCCCCCCCCCTTGCCCTCTATCTCCCCCCCTCTCTCTCCCTCTCTCTTTCCTTCCAGCTCTCTCTCCCCTCTCCCACACTGGGTTAAGTTGACTGAACCTATACCATGTGCTTTTTCTAAAGGTATTAAACTATTCAGAATTTGGTATGCTTTTCTTCAAAATAAATCAAGCCTAATACTTTGGTGGTTTAAATAACAAAGAATTCTGATTCACAATGCCTATCAAACATACATACAGAAGTTCAGGTTTATGTGATTAAGTTGGATTTATCCAACTGTGGGAGCCTGTTAAAGAATATTTTGGAGATCTGTGTCAGAAATAATTTCTGTCATCTGGAAGTGACACTTCATTCATGTCACTTTTACCTTTAACCCAGAGTTCAGACCAATCATACTTAACTTTAAGAGAGAGAAAAGTGAATAATATCTTCTCCTATGAACCAGGAGGAAGGGGAGACTTTGCAGAGATAAGTACTAAAGTGCCATCAATAGTAAGATTGTACCACAGATGCTTATTTAAGATGTGAATTGCAAAGCTCTATGAGACGTGTTTGTATTCTCTCGGAAAGCGATAAGTCACTATATTGTATTAAATGTATGGTTCCTGGGGGTGTGAAGGGAGAGTATACGGTGAATAGGGCATTTGTCTTGCAAGTAGCCAACCAGGGTTTAGTCCCTGGCATTTCATGTGGTCTCAGAGCATTGCCAGGAGTGATTCCTGAGTGTAGAGCTAAGAGGAACCCTTCAACGTCACCAGGTGTGGCTCCAAAACCAAAAATAAAGTCTGGTTCTGTGTGTGTGTGTGTGTGTGTGTGTGTGTGTGTGTGTGTACAGAGGAGCAGTGACTATCCTGGGAAGTACTGAGGGAAGAACAACTTAGTGATTTAGATGCACAAATGCTAAACAATAAGTCCCAGATTCTGTCTACCAATATTCTAAGATTTTCAAGGCTACAGGTCAGCCTTGTCAACTACCTGAAGACAGAAAGATCTAAGGGTACAGCTACTTAATATTGGAAAGCTGTCAAATTTTTCAACAGCTGCTAATGGATTTGTTTTCTCTTGTACATCTTTGTAAAGGTGCCACCCCAGTGTAAAAGGAAAGCAAAGCAAATTGAAACAAAGCTGGTTTCCTCTTTCCTCCCTGTTTAATTAAACTCAGTTCAAGCATATTTGTACACATTCCACTCTCTTACCACTCTTCGTTCTTACTGTCATGCAGTTTAGGAGATCAATGTTCTTGATGTTCAGAGTTTCTTTCTCTGTATGTTCAATATAACCTCTCTAACATCAGAAGCCTAACCAGTTCTCTTTTGCAATGAGTACTTGCACAAAAATATTACTAGGCAGACAATACATATTTATTGAATGTGCTAGTAATTGTAAGAAGTGGAATTTTGGTGTTTTGTGTTGTTGTTGTTGTTTGCTTTTTCGGTCATACCCAGAGATGCACAGGGTTTACTCCTGGCTTTGCATTCAGGAATAACTTCTGGCAGTGCTCAGGGAATCATACAGGATTCTGGGAATCGAAGCTGGCTGCATCCCACCCAAGGTAAACCTACCCATTGTATTATTGCTCCAGCCCCAGAAATGGAATTTTGAATTTAAGACGATGGACACAATTAACGCAAGCATATTTTGTAGATTTGTATATCTATGTTTTCTTTGAAAGAAGTATTTTATTACACACATATATAAATAATATGGAGGGAGATTAAATATATGTTCCTATGGGCTACAGCCAGTGCTGTTTAAGTGTTACTCATGGCTCAGTGCTCAGAGGCATTCCCCATAGTACTAAGCTGGCCAAGGTTTGTCCAGAGCTGATGCTAAAGCCTCTATATGTAAAGCTTATTCTTCAGTGCATCAAGCTATCCCCCAGGGCCTTAAAAGATTCATTTAAAAACCAGATCTCTGAATTGGAGTCTATTGCCACTGTAATTATTTTAAACTCCTCTAGTGAGGGGCTAAGACAATGAAAATAAGACAGGAACTAGTGAGGAAAACAATATAGGAAAAGGAAATAAAAACTAGACTGACAACGTGATGCTGAGACTTTATTCTTGATTCTGACGCTCACTACATATGCAAAGACAGTCCTCAGCATCTTCACCTATTCAAAAGGATACTTGCAATCATCTTGTTTACTGCACAGAACACTGTGAGAATTGAATGTAGTCATACAAATATAAGGACTCTGAAACTTTCAGAATACTTTACTAATACAAAATGGGGGGTTGTTCAGCTCAAGCCTAATGTCTTTTGCACAATTGGAACAATTTAAGCAAGGGTAGGGGATGTGTGCTAAAGCCCAGAGAACACATGCTCAAACTCTTTGAAAGAACTCTATCTAATCAGTGCAAGATCCTGTTGTTAATTGCAGGGGGTTTCTCCCTGGGTATTCAGTTCAGCTTGCAAAGTGTTATATTTATAACTTTCTGAAGCCTCCATCTCTCTTATTCCCAGGAAATAAGAGTGTGATCTGATTGTGACTATAGATTACAGGCTGATACTGCCAGGCTGGTGGTGACTTCTAACAAAAGCAAAACAGCGGGTTTCCCTGAGAGAAGGGCACTAAAGCTTTCCTCATCTCTAAGAGGGCCTGCCCTCCTCACGTCCTCCCTCCCTGAAAGAAAAAAGACTCTGGATGGAGCCAGAATAAACCTGCTCTCTTGCCAAAGGAGGCACTGATGGGACCTGCAGACAGAATGAGAGGAGGAAGAGGATTACCAATGATGGGAGAGTTTCTGCTGGGGGATGGAGCATGAAGGAACAGTGATCTGTGAGGAATCAATGGGACTCAGTGTGGGGGCAATATATGAGAGATAAACAGTGAGTTCGCATGGAGCTGCTGTTATGGGGAAGGGGTTGGCCAATACAAGTGTAAAGAATGCTTTTTATTGATTGATTTGTTTATTTTTAGTTTTGGGTGACACCCTGTGATGCTCAGTGGTTACTCCTGGCTCTGTATTGAGGAATTACTCCTGACAGTGTTCAGGGGAACACGTGGAATGCTGGGAATTGAACCTGGGTCTGCTGCGTGCAAGGTAAATGCCCTACCTGCTGTGCTATTGCTCCAGACCTGTGAAGGATGCTTTGGATTTTAATGCCAGGCTTTGGATTTTGATGCCAACTTTATTTGCTCTACTCTAAGCTTCTCTGGACTTCGGATTTATCATCAAATATAAAGGTAACATAAAAGAGAGAAGGTATTTCAAAGTTTTGGTTTAAGAATTAAAAAGAGGGGCTAGAGCAATAAGACAGAGGGTAGGGTGTTGGCCTTGCATGTGGCCAATCAGAGTTTGATCTCTGGTACCTCACACCCTGCTACAAATGACACCTGAGGACAGGGCCAGATTTAAGCCTGAACAGTGTTCAGTATGGTCCACATGCCCCCAAACTCCCCTCAAAAAAATAAAAGAATCAAACAAAATGTCTATTCAGCTCATCTACACAGACACTGTATATATTAGCCCTTTGTCAGATGGATCACTTAATCACTTGATATCCTGTTAGTCATTGATTTGCTCAAGTGGGCACAGGTAACGTCTACATTTATCCCTGTTGCATGGTGTGCAAATATTTTCCTCCATTTTGTAGGATGTATTTTTATTTTAATGATAATTTCTTTTATAGTTCAGAAGGCCTTAAATTTGATATGATCCTATTTCTTTATTTTTTGTCTAGTTTCCCTTACTGATAAAAATTTAATACTTTTTTATGTAGGAGTACTGCTATTTATTCAGCCACTGATTAGCTGATTGAATTGGGCATGAACTCCACCTCTTTTTCATAATTTTATTTCTTTTTTTCTTCTTATATTTATCTATTGAATAACTTTGGGAAAAGTTACAAAGCTTTCAGGTTTAAGTCTCAGTCATACAATGATCAAACACCTTTCCCTTCACCAGTACTCATTTTTCACCACCAAGAACCCTAATATACCCCCCTCCCACCCCTCCCAATGCCTGTGAGGCAGATGTAATTAACTCTTCTCTATATTGATTACATTGAGTACTTAGACAACAGATGCACCATTATTGTTCAGAGTTTCCTCCCCAGCAATCAGTATTGCTGAAAAGGCATTGTGAAATACTTTCTTTTCTATAGTTGGTTATGAGAATCATATAATGAATTTAGATTTCTGCAAAGAGCCAGATAATTATGAGATTGGTTTCTGTGTGTCTGGTGTTATGGCTGTGCCAGAGAACCACTCGTGGCAGGCAACTTGTGACCTTGGTAGGGCGTGAGGATGAGCCAGTACTGCCCCCCTTCCCATGAGACTGCAGTTGCCCCATCACAGCTGACTCATACCTGGTTTTCCAATAAGCTCTGAGGCGGCGGCCACCTTGCTGCTGGGTGGAGAAAAAGACAGAAGGGAGCAACACCTTTCCCCTCCCAGGGAGGCATGACGCTGTAGTTCAATGCATGGTCCATTCACTTTTCTGCCGCAAGCTGCCAGGCTCTGGACTAGGTCCTTTTGCCTCTGGAAACATGGCCATACCGGAAAGCCGCTAGTGGAAAGGCAACTCATGGCCTCATAGGGCATGAAGAATGAGCTGGTACCGCCCCACTTCCCATGAGACTGCAGTTGCCCTGTCACCACCGGCCATACTTGGCTTTTCAATAAGCTCTGAGGCAGCTGCCACCTTGTATGCTATCTGGTTGCATTTCTGCCAAAAGCCACTGGGTTTCGAGATTTGTTTCTGAGTCTCTGGGATCATGACCGTTAAGCAGCTTGATCAGGAGCCAGAGAGGCCATTTGCAGGCGGCAACTTGAGGTCTCATTGGGATGGGTAGGAAAAGGCCGGTTCCACCCCCATCTGGTGAGGTCCCATGTGTCTCGTCACTGCAGGCCCAAATCTGACTGTCCAGTGGCCTCTGGAGGATGGCGGTCATCGGACTGCCATGGGAAACAGGCCAAGGCATAAGACCTATTCCTACCTGGAGTGACCCAGTGCCAGTAACCTACTGCAGGAACAAGACGCATTTCCGCAAAAAGCCTTTTGGTTCTGAGATTCCTTTCTGAGTCTCTGGGATCATGACTATTAAGCAGTTTGATCAGGAACCAGCGAGGCCATGCCTCCAATTATATAGCTGGGCTGGAGGTGGTTTGTGAGTGTGTCTCCCACACACCTAACTTTTGGCCATTTACTTTCTTGGTAAATTTTGCCCCAACTTTTTGGGGTCTGGCCAAAGGCACGACACTAATTTAGGGGTATCTGAAAGGCTGCTGATGCACTCGCCTCACAGGTATAGATTGCCCTGCTGGAGGCATCATATCTCCCAGAAATTTAATAATTGAGATATCGTTGAAGCCAGTATCTGAGAGTGTTTTGCCTATCTTTTTATGTATTTTATGGTCTAGTGACTAACATCTAAGTCCTTAATCCATTTTTATGTCATTTTTCTCCATAAAATATAACTCTTGTTACCAGAAAATGCAAATCAACCTGACAATGAGATAGCACACCTCACATGTGGATGTGATCTAAATCTAATAGGGCAGAAAGAGCACAAGCTGGTTGCATCGGTGGTGGAAAAAGAACCTCACACCAGATGGGCCAGGCTGGCACCTGGATTCATTATGGTGAGATCTCAAAATTATTAACCACGAAATCAGCCTATTTCATAGAACAAAATATATTACTAGATATTTATCCAAAAACACTAAACCCTAGTTTAAAAATACAAAATTAAAAAGATCTGGAAACAACTTAAGCACTCAACAAAAGATAAGTATATAAAGCAGGCATGTTGGAGGTACACAATGAAATACTACACAGCTTCATGAAAAGAATCTCTAAGAAAACGTGGATTAATAGCTTCTCAGTACTTGTATTGCAAACCATAATATCCAAAAAGGGGCGTATGGAGGAAGGGAAGGGGAAGTGGGGGAAGAGTCTGCTATAGAGGCAGACAGGGGCCATGAATGGGAGAAACTGGGGACATTGGCAGTAGGAAATGTACACCAGTAAAGTGATGTGTATTGGCAATGGAGTACTATGTAGCTGTTAGAAAAGATGAAGTCATGAAATTTACATACAAGTGGTACAATATGGAAAGTATCATGCTAAGTGAAATGAGTCAGAAAGAGAGGGATAGACATAGAAAGATTGCATTCATCTGGGGGATATAAAGTAACAAAATATGAGATTAATACCCAAGAATAACTGAGATCAGCACCAGGAGGATTACTCCATAACTTAGAGGCCAGCCGGGTATTCTAGAGGAAAGCGCAGTTCAGATAGAGAAGGGACCACCAAATAAAGGGTGTTTGGAGGATCCTCCCAGGAGGGGAGATGCATGTCGAAAGTGGACTATGGACTGAACATGTTTGCCACTCAATGTCTCTTTTGCAGACCACAACACCCAAAAGGAGAGAGAGAACACAGGGGATTGCCCTGCCACAGAGGCAGGGGGGGATGGGGGGATGGGGGTGGGGGGGATATTATCCATGGTGGTGGAAAATGGGCACTGGTGGAGGGATGGGTATCTGACCATTGTATAATCGAAACCCAAACACAAAAAAATTGTAAATCTACAACTGTACCTCATGGTGTTTCACTAATAAAAAAAAAAAGTGATGTGTATTGGATCATTGTATGACTGAAACCCGATCATGAACAACTTTGTAACTTCATGATTCAATAAATATATAAATATATAATATATACTTATATCAATATATATAATATATAAATAAAAGACAAAATGGATTGTAATAAGTCAGAAAGACAAATATCAGATGACCTCACTTATTTTATGCTACATACAGAAACAAAGGGATGAGATATTGTTCAATGGAAAGAAACTTTTACAATCTGACTATTGAGTTGATGTACCAAGCTGGGAGCAGGGAGAGTTTAAAGAGTCCAATGGATTGTGGTAGAGGGATATTGGCACTTTGGTATTGGGTGAGGTGTGACAACCTTATACCTCTAAAATATATCTAAGCTCTTATGAACCAATTCTACTCAATAAAACTAATTCAATGTCTATATATACATAATTAACAAGAATGTTCATATGTAGGCATTTGAATAAGAATAATCTAATGATTGTGATTATGAAAAGCTTTCTTGATCAATATTCTGCACTTCCTCAAGGGAATTTGGCACTGTTGATTATGAATAAAAGTGACATAAAAGTAGGAAAATAAATCTGGAAGAAAAATAAATTATAACAAATATCAATGATGTAATTGGAGCACTCCAAAATGTGAAAGTAGATTTCGAGTCCTATTATTTTTAATAGCATGGGTATTCTAAGACTTTAATATTTAGTTTAATCCAGCAAATGATATGCTTTAGTCCTGAGAACCTGTGAATATTGTTTTACCTGCATAAAGGGGAATCTAGGTCAGGAATGGGATTAAGATTGCAGACAAGCTAATACGTATTTAAAAGATTTAGGAAATACACCAAATAACACCAAACATTAGCCACGCAGCACAAACACTGACTGACTTCGACCGTGAATGTGGAAAGGTCAGACTACAGCTGAATCACACAAAGACAATTTTTATGAGAAACAGTCTTGTTCCTGACGTTCCATTCACTCTCAACGAAACAAACATCTCTGAATGTAGCACTTATGTGTACCTACATCGAGAAGTCAACATGACAAATGACCTGGCACCTGAGTTGCGCAGGAGGAAGAGAGCGGCTTGGAACGTCTTCAAGAGCATCGAAGAAATAGCTAAGAGGACGAAGAACCTCCAGCTCCAGTCACATCTCTTCGATTCCACTGTTCCTCCTGCATTAACATATGCCTCAGAGACCTGGGCCCTACAAAAACAGGATGAGAATGCTATTTGGGTCTCTCAAAGAGGAATCAAAATAGCTATGCTTGGAGCATCACACTTCACTCAAAGGAGAGAAAGAATCCAGAGTTTCGACCTCTGTCAACGGTCAAAAATCAGGGACACTGTCTCATTTGCCAAGGTGTCAAAAAATCAGATGGCTGGACACATAATGAGATTTGGAGACGACCACTGGAGTAGAGTCGTTACTGACTGGATTCCACAGGACATCAAAAGGTCACATGGCCGCCCACCTACGAGATGGTCAAACTTCTTCCTCAAGACCCTGAATGATCGGTTTGAGGCTCTTTGTTTTCCTAGAATGAGTAGATGCCATTGAGCTATGCTAACACGTGATAGGAATTAATGGAGATGTTACTGGCGCCTGCTCGAGCAAATTGATGAGTAACGGGATGTCAAGTCATCAAGTGAAGGAAATGCAAATCAAAACCACTAGAAGATGTCACTCCATACCTGTGAGAATGACCTACATTAACATTGGAAGTAACAAGTATTGGTGTGAGGGTAGAGAAAAGAGAATTCAAATACGCTGTGGTGTGTGGGAATTTACATTGATGCATTCACTCTGGATGGCAACCTGAAGGTGCCTCAAAACTTTAAAATATTACCATATCACAACAACCGCCACAACCTAATATCCATCCACCAGTGCCTATGGTGTGGTAACATATATTTTGAAGAGTAATGGACTTTCATTTCTCATCCAGAGACATAGTACAGCTGCTAAGACACTTGCCTTGCACAAAGCAAAACCCAGTTTGATCCCTGGCATCACATATGGTCCCCCAAGACTCACCAGGAATAATTCCTGAGCACAGACCCAGGAGAAAACCTTGAGCACTTCTGGGTGTGCCACCTCACCTACTCAAGGAAGGGCAAGTGATAAAAATAGCCAAAAAAGCCCACGAGAAAGCCCTTGGATTCTGACAAAAGAACTGGGGTTACCAGAAGGTAGAGGAAATTTGAACAAAGAATGGAAGGGGAGAGGATGGAAGTATGAAAAGAGAGGGGAGGGAAATGGATTATGATGGACAGTCAGAAATGTGGGCCTGTACTACTAAATTATGCGGTGTCAGATAAAACAATGCTACCTCAATGGAAAAAGAACTCAGATAAAATAGGAAGATTATTTTAGATGACCAGGTAGAGTCAGTGTAATCAAAAGGTCTTTTCACATGGAAGATGGTGTCAGAGTCTGAGAAATGACCTGACAGAGCATAAACAATTTGAGTCCAGTAAGATTTGTGCTGGGTCCTGGTCTCTAACCTACAGAAACATAAGATGACAAATATGCGTTATTTTAAACCAGTTATGGTGTGGTGATATAAACAATAGCAATTTGGAAAACAAATATTTAATACATTTAATAATAGGACACTTTGAATATTAATATGAATAGATTTGCATATCAGAGAAATGATTTCTATGTGAAAATATAATTCACATAATTCAGAAATTCCCCATTTAAAAGGGATAAGACTTGTGATTTTTTAAAAATGACTTTCTCAGTCTAAAGAAATGAGATTAAATTTGAGAGAACAACTAAATTTGCTTTTTTTCAAAGCTAAGCAGAATATCTATAACATAAATCTGATGTTGATAAGCATTAGCTTAAACTATTTTGTGGACCTTCATATAGCCAAAACAATACATTAAATTATTTTTATCTCTGTGATCTAATACTTTGTTTTCTATCTTATTTTCCTTATTTACAGGCAGATTCAAATGTACCCATAAAATATATATTTCTGTTTCTGAAAAGTCCTGAACTTTCTACAGTTTTGAATAAGTAGCATATTGTCTTTTCGAAATATTTCCTATTATTTCCTTTCCTTAGTTTGCAAACCCTGCTTTGCTTTTCAGTCTGAATAATACTTCTTAGAAACACATACCTTTAGGGGTTTTGTTTTTTCTCAAACCAAGAAGATTTAGATCTTTAAACATTTATTAATTTTTTGCTGAAAAACTTTTAAAAAATTATTTCAACACTATCTTATTTATTATTGAATCACTGCGAGCTACTGTACCAGAACATGTTTAAGTTTCAGTCATATAATTATTGAGCACCCAACCCTCTACCAGTGTGCATTTTCCACCACCAATGTCCCCAGTATCCCTAGGCCCAATCCTTGTACCACCCGTCCACTTTCGTCTACGTCAGACAGTTTCCCTCTTATGCTCTACTTATGGGTACTATGGTTTGCAATACAGGTACAAAAAGGCCATCATGTTTGGTCCTTTATCTACTTTCAGCACACATCTCCCATCCCGAGCGATACCTCCAACCACCATTGACTTAATGATCCCTTCTCTATCTCAGCTGCCTTCCCCCCAGCTCATGCTTCCAACCATTCCACTCTATCTTTTAAGAAATTCACAATTGTGTACAAATTTTGGTTTAGGGGATGTTAATGCCCACTACTGTGAATTCTTATTCTCAAAAATTTTAGAAAGTTGGCCAAATTTTTCCAGTCCTGACACTCTACACTCTAAGATCTCAAACTGCTCAAGTATTCAGTAGACCACTTCCCGGACTAAATTTTGACAGAGAGGCTGGAGTGATAGCACAGCGGGTAGGGCGTTTGCCTTGCATGCAGCCAACAAGGCCAACTTGAGTTCGATTCCTCCGCCCCTCTTGAAGAGCCCTACAAGCTACCAAGAGTATCTCACCCTCACGACAAAGCCTGGCAAGCTACCCGTGACGTATTTGATATGCTAAACACAGTAACCATAAGTCTCACAATGTTACTGGGCCCACCCGAGCAAATCAGTGAACAACTCAATGAACGATGGGAGGACAGTGACAGTGAAAGTGATAGAAAGAAGTTCAAAGAGCTGGTTTACATAAGTGGGTGTAATGGCCAGTAGATTTAATTCTGAGAATATTCTTTTCTTAGATGACTTCCTTCATTTTCAAGCCTAATTTCAGCACCTTCACCTTGCCTTTTATCTTCCTCATTTTTTCTGCTAAAGAAAACCAGAAACTATTTCTGTCCTGAAGATTAAGAGTGCTTATAAATAAAGAGGTTTATAAATCAATAGTCTATTCTCAGGTCCCATAGCATACAGCCTATGCCATGTACTTTATCCACATGTATTGCTAAAATTTATTTTTGATTATGATTGGTTTTAAGTAGCTAAAACAATAGTCACAGTCAAAGTGGTATTTTCTCTGATCCATCATTTTAGTAATATTTTAAATAGGAATTGACTTTTGGATTATCATAAATATGATGTTGAAGGGGCAGCTTGAAAATAAAAAACCAGTTACTTAAGCAGATGTATAATAAAAGCATGATATTATCTACAGAAACAATCAACAACGAGGAAAAGGCAAAAGAGGGAGGCAGCCATATATGAAGAAACAGATTGAAACATAGGATATTAAATATAGATTTTATATTAATGGTATAATTGCTAAAAATCCTGTAAAATTCAGCAATATATAACAAGATCATATTCAGAAATAAAGGCAACTGACCCTTAAGATCATGACCCTTTAGAAGGTCAATGTTAAATTATAAAATAAATGTAATAAAATCAAACAAAAATTTAAATTTTTCAGTGATAATTTCTTTTAAAACTTAAAATATCAACGTCTTATAAAGAAAATTTAAATATTTGTGCTCTTAGAAGTATTTCTAAGCCATATCAATACGTCTACCTTTTAGTATTCTAGTCCTACATATGCTAAGGATTCAATAGATAATAAAACCTATGCACTTATTATCTGATAGTGCAAGAAAATATATTATTTATCACGATGCAGAAGTTTGTTGTTATTATATGTGTGTGGACTGGTAATGACTAGGGATAGAGGGTTGGGACTTCTAAAATACCAACCATGTACCATGTCAACTCATTTCCTCATTCTGCAGTCCAGGAACTGCATCTAATACAATCTGAACTTGAGAGAAGAATCAGACACACACAAAAAAAGACCATAGATGAGGGTGAGTCTTCCATGTAGCTATTTTATAAAGAAAATTTTGTACTTTCATGTTGTCCGTAGCAAAACTTTTCAAATGCAATCATTGGAAAGGGATTTTTTTTAAATACTTGGAATAAAAGCACCTGGACCAGCTTCTGAATGCAGGAGGCAAGTTTCACCTCAGGTGTTAAGTGTTTGAAACAGCACATGTCCTGTGGAGAAGTTGTGCAATGGCAAATGCTGTTAGAGACATCTCTTGAAGAATCACATTCACTGACCAATTCTTCAAGAGAGGTAACTTATTTTTAGCTCACTTCTTACATTTTTTTATGAAAAGAATGCTCTTATTTTGTGGAAGCAGAATTTTGAAAACAGAAACTTTTCACTCATATTATGGCCTTCGAGGCCCAATAGATTCCCAGGGCTAATCTATGTATTTTAACAAAATTGTTAAACGAGAAAAAACTTAAATTGGCCATAAATAAAGTAACCACATGAAAATGTTTTTGCTACAGCTCAATTCATTTCTACAACCTAATATTTAATGGAGAAACATTCCTAATGCATACACATGGATGCATGTACACATATTTGGGGATGTGTGATTATGAGGTCAATGGTTTCACTATATAGGGTAAAGGACATTGTGTGCAGTGATTCTAATCAAACAGTCACAGAAGCTCTTGTAAAGCATCATCTAAGAGAATTCAGCTGTCATGCACAGGTCCAAATGTTATTTTTTCTCACATCATCTAGATTCCTCATTTTGAGTTTTGCAGACTTCTCATGTCTCCATCCATCTTAAATCATGCTGCCTAAGTATACGAGAGACTCAGCTCCCTGCCTCCACATATCACTGTCCAACATTTTTAGATTTACTGGATTTTCCTGCAGCTACATGAAAATAACTGTTTCATTACATAGTGATTGAGCTTTTAGTGCCTACCTCATCAGGGACTAATTCCTTAATAAGCTCAGTCTACAGTGGTTTCTCAAACAAGAATACCAGGAACATTTGTTATTGAATGGAGCTCTTACCAGTCATGAGTTGCTGTTAAGACACAATTAGATCAGTTTTCTATGAACAATAAAATCATTTTGGCACAACTGAATCTCAGGAAAATTTTCATATATTGTCTAGCTCTTTTATTTTTTTGAAGAGTAAACATGGCCTGTGTCTGTTAAGTTTTCAATTTAAAATATAGATCGAATTTTATAAAATTGTATTTTAATAATAACCTGAGCACTGTGGCTTACAAATTATTCTAGGTTTATATAATTTATAGTTATTCTGTTGATGTATTCAGACTGGCCATTTCCTAGTTATTTGCAATTATCTACTTTTTCATATATATATTATGTGGGACATAATTACAAAGAATTTAAAAATTAAAAAATGAGAAATTGAGGTGTTTTCTATAAAGTGAAATATACACATATCAGGTGCGTGGTGTTTTAAAAATCTTACAAAATGTGAATCGTTTCACTCTTTTATTTAAACCTGTGGAAATTACTTGGCTGGTATTTCTACATCAGTTCTTAGTAAATGTTAAATTATGAAAATTTAGGAGGTTTCCACAAAGCATTTAACACTCTCCATTTCTTCTTTTGCTAGGCAAAAAAAAAAAGTGTGCAAGGTTTTGCGGTACTAAGAAATGGTAAGAATATTGAATTGACATTTTTCACTGCTGTTACTGTATAAAATGTCTAGTATCTGAAAACTTGCCTATCCATTAGTTTTATGTTGCTAATAAGTAACTATATATCAGGGTGAGTCACAATAGTCCAATTTTAGTTTATGCCCAAGCATGAATAAAAGCAACTTTAAATGTCTTGGTTTGAATAATATATATTAGTCTTCTAGATGTTAAGAAAATTATTTAAACATTGTATAAAATTGGTATACTGCTTCTTGGAATAAGAATTTTATTTTCTTTGAAAACCTTGTCACCAGGAATTTACTCTGCATCAACCCTAGGCACATTCACAAAATACTAAAGTACATGGCATAATTCTTTTCCACGAGTAGTTTGAAATATTTGGGGTTTAGTTCAATAAAGGGCTAGAGCGATAGCACAGCGGGTAGGGCGGGTAGGCCTTGCTCATGACTGACCTGGGTTCGATTCTTCCTCCCCTCTTAGAGAGCCCAGCAAGCTACTGAGTGTATCTTGCCTGCACAGCAAAGCCTGGCAAGCTACAGGTGACACATTCGATATGCCAAAAACAGTAACAACAAGTCTCACAATTTGTTGTGAGACATTACTGGTGCCCACTTGAGCAGTTTGATGAACAACAGGAGGGCAGTGACAGTTGAGTAAAACAATTTTTAAATTTGTGGAAAGAAATAGAAGCACACAAGTTCCTTAAAAAATATAAAATAACTGGAAAACATCATGTTAAAAGAAGTTGACAAATACAGGATGATATCAATGAGATTTGGCGCAAGCCTCAGGCAATTGCAAGAGAACTTCTGAGCTCACAAAGCAGTGCAGAGAAGCGATAAAGGAAGATCTCAAAGAGAGAAGAGGAGCAGTGCTGCCTGATATGGTAGAAGCCGGGGAAAGCATTCGCAAGGCCTTCACCAACTACAAGACCAAGATGACTGCCCTCTGACGTCCTGATGGATCTATCACATCTTCCAGAAGGGCAATGGAGAAGATTGCCCATGACTTCTACTCGGGTCTCTTTGATAGCCATGTCCACCTGCTCAAATACCAAATTCCGCAGAATGAATATGTCATTCCCAACGTTCTCTCTTTGGAAATCCAACACGCCATTTCACCAGTAAAGAAGCAAAAAGCACCCGGCCTAGACAAGGTCAGACCCGAACACCTGAAGAACCTGCCATCAGTACTCATCAATAAACTGGCTTGGCTCTTCACATGCTACCTGTCTGAATGCAAGTTTCCCTTCCAAGGAAAAAACAGCAGTACTGTACTACTGTATAGGAAGGGAGACATCCATGACATTGGCAACTACTGCTCAATCTGCCTGTTGTCTGTCATCTACAAGCTGTTCACAAGAGTCATCCAGAATAGGATTAGCAGAACACTAGATGAAGGACAACCATGAGAGCAAGCTGTATTCTGCAAAGGATTCAGCACGATCGACCATATCCACATGATAACCAAGCTATTGAGCTTTCTTGGGAGTTCAAGATGCCACTCTGTCTAACGTTCATTGATTTAAAGAAGGCCTTTGATTCTGTTGAGATGGAAGTGGTCATCGAAACCCTAGCAAAACAAGGCGTTAAAACTCAATACATCAGGATCCTCTGTCAGCTGTATTACAGATTCACTACCACGATCTCACCATTCTACAGGGAGGTGATCATTGACGTCAAGAGAGGGGTTCAGCAGGATGATACTCTTTCACCGAAAGTCTTCAGTGCCACCCTCGAGAACATCATGTGTTGACTGTAATGGGAAGGAATGCGAGTGAAAATAGACGGTCGGCAACTACACCACCTCCACTTCACTGATGACATCGTTCTCATAACACCAAACATTACCCAAGGGCACAAATGCTGGCCGACTTTGCCTGTGAGTGTGAAAAGGTTGGACTACAGCTGAATCTCACGAAGACAATGTTTATGAGAAATGGTCTCATTCCTGCCGTTCCATTCGCTCTCAATGGAATGAACATCTCCAAATGCAGCAGTTAGGTGTACCTAGGTCGAGAAGTCAACATGAAAAATAAACTGGCACCCGAGTTGTGCAGGAGAAAGAGAGAAGCTTGGAATGCCTTTAATAGTGTCAAAGAAGTAGCTAAGAGGACGAAGAAACTCTGGCTCCGAGTATATCTCTTTCATTCCACTATTCAGGTCTCCCAAAGAGGAATCAAAAGAGCTATGCTTGGAACATAATGCTTCACTCAAATGAGAGAAAGAATCCAGAGTTCTGACCTCCATTGATGGTCAAGAATCAGGGATGCTGTCTGGATTGCCAAGGCATCAAAGATCAGATGGGTGGACATGTAATGAGTTTGGAGAAAACCATTGGATTAGAGCCATTACGACTGGATTCCATGGATGTAAAAAGATTGCATGGCCACCCACCTACGATATGGTTAGACTTCTTCTTCAAGACCCTGAACGATTGGTTTGAGGCTCTTTGTGTTCCTAGATTGAGCAGATGGCATTGGGCTACACTAGCACGCAGCAGGAAAGGATGGAGACATTACTGGCACCCGCTCGAACAAATCGATGAGTAACGGGATGTCAAGTGATCAAGTGATCAAGTGATCACTGAAATGTGTTATTTAAAATGACTGAATGAGGGAGTGCAATTTTTGGGGGGCCAGGGGAGGTGTATAGATCAAATTTGGCCCCAGAGTGGAAGGAAAGAAAAAGTGGTGTATAGGAGAGAAGAGACGGACAGAAAGCAACAGGACCAGGTCAGGGAGTTGGGTACAAAGGTAGTGTTCAGGAAGGATAGAGACAAGTAGGAAAACTCCAGAATCAACAACACTAAAATCAACAGACCCTAACTTTAACAACTGAAGCTAGTAAGGTGCCTGTCAAGAAGGCAAGCTGAGTGGGGGATCATGGAAGGGTGGTGCACCCTTCTGGTAAGTGATGCACCTCAAAGAAAATTATGAATAGCTTTGTAAATCATGATGATTTACTATGATTTTTTAAAATTTAAAAAATGAAAAATCTTGGAACGAAAAAATAATAATGCAAAGACACATCTCTCTGACTTTAGGTCACTTGACCATATGATCAATTGACATCCCATTATTCATCGATTTGCTTGAGTGGGCGCCAGTAACATCTCTGTTCATCCCTGTTTCGTGCTAGTGTAGCCCAATGGTGTCCGCTCATTCTAGGATCATGAAGAGCCTCAAACCGATCGGTCAGGGTCTTGAGGAAGAAGCCTGACCATCTTGTACGTGGGGGTTCATGTGATCTTTTGACACCTTGTGGAATCCAGTCAGTAACGGCTCTAGTCCAGAGGTCATCTCCAAATCTCATTACGTGTCCAGCCCATCTGATTTTTGACGCCTTGGCAAACGAGACAGCATCCCTGATTCTTGATCATCAATGGAGGTCGGAACTCCAGATTCTTTTTCTCATTTAAGTGAAGTGTGATATTCCAAGCATAGCTCTTTTGATTCCTCTTTGGGAGACCCGAATAGTGTTCTCATCCTGTTTTCGTAGGGCCCAGGTCTCTGAGGTGTATGTTAATGCAGGAAGAACAGTGGAATCGAAGAGATGTGCCTGGAGCCGGAAGTTTTTCTTCCTCTAGCTAATTTTTTTTGATGCTCTTGAAGGCATTCCAAGCTGCTCTCTTCCTCCTGCACAACTCTGGTGCCAGGTCATCCATCATGTTGACTTCTCGACCTAGGTACACATAACTGTTGCATTCAGAGATGTTGTTCCATTGAGAGCGAATGGAACATCAGGAACAAGACTGTTTCTCATAAACATTGTCTTCGTGAGATTCAGCTGGAATCCGACCTTTGCACACTCATGATTGAAGTCAGCCAGCATTTGTGCCGCTTAGTTAGTGTTTGGTGTTATAGAACGATGTCATCAGCAAAGCAGTGTGGTTGCCAACCGTCTATCTTCACTCCCATTCCTTCCCATTCTAGTCATCGCATGACGTTCTCAAGGGTGGCACTGAAGAGTTTTGGTGAAATGATACCAACCTCCCAAACCCCTCCCTTGACATCAATGATCACTTCTTTGTATAATGGTGAGATCAGGGATTGGATTATGCACAGAAGACTCACCCTACTGGTATCAGATAAATACCTCACTGGCAGACGTCCACTACCTTCACTACCTCTACTACCCAGCCATCGCCATGCTCCAGGACACTTTCTGGACCGAGACATCATAAGACACTCATTATCCATCTTCCAGGATTGACGCACCATATTTGATAGGGTTCAAATATGGTTTGAACCATGGGAACACCTACAAGGACGATTAGAGACTGCCCCAAAAGCCTCTATCCCTCTCGGAGATCCTGGCAAGCTACCAAGAGTATCCCACCCACACGGCAGAGCCTGGCAAGCTATTCGTGGCATATTTGATATGCCAAAACCAGTAAATAAAACGGGTCTCATTCCCCTGACCCTCTGGCTTTAGGACTTTGAAAAATCTTGCATAAAATAATAATTTGTGGAAATGAAGATTTCATTCTATTGAGAAAACAAGATAGATTCACAGTACATCAATCTACTATTTTTTTAAAAGGAACAGTTTGCAACATTTTGAAACTTAAAATTCCTCTTAACATTCAGTCTAATACTTTTCCTTTCATGAGAGTTCCAAAAATAAAGCATCAGAAGTGATCAAAGGAAAAAGATAAAGTGATATGGTTAAGACATGTTAGGCTACTGAGCTGCAGACTTCAGAAGAAATTTCTACATGGCCAAATTCTAATAGTTATAATTCAGTGTTTATTCATAAAGATTCATGATAACAATAATGTGGGTAGGGCCTCAGTAAATGAACGTCCTTTATAAAGAATAGTTATTCCTTCTATCACACCTTGAAAGAAAAGCAGATGTTATTATTCTAGTTTAAAAGATGAGATAGAAGGAGATGAATTGCTGGCACTAAGGTCACATATTAAGTCAATAGCAGAGATATACTCAGAATGACAAGTTAAAGAAAATCATTTCCCCAACAAAAGTAGTTCTTCAGGTCTAAGACTATTATCTTTAATTGCCTTGACTCTACATTTTGGTCTATTTAATTTCCTTTGAAAGCAGAAAGCTATTTACAATTATGGTACTTAAACAAATGGTTTTATAAAAATCCCAAATTTTCTCCTCAAATTACTCTTGTAGCATAAACGAGCTCTGAGAGAGTTCGGTCAATATGCTGTGGTCTTAAAACAAGGGGTTCAGAGATCTCCAAGCCTACTCGGATTGGAGTCGGCATCTTCCACCCAGATCCTCCAAATTCCAGTAGGCGGGGGGTCACACCCACCACCTGGACCCTTGGCGCCATGTAATCCCATCAACGGCCAAGACTCAGAGACTATAAAATCCAGCTCCCGGAATTGCGCGGCCGCATTTGCGGCTGTGTGACATCTTATCAGGACATCTTTTTATGACATCTTATTATCTCATTCCTACTTTGGACAAACTTGCAGGCTATCGAATGTAGCCTGCCCACAGGGCAGAGTCTGGCAAACTCCCCGTGGCGCACCAAATATGCCAAATACCAGTAACAATGATGGGTCTCATTCTCCTAAAGAGCCTTGAATATAATCTCAGGGCTAGGATGAAAAAGACGTTACTGGGGCCTGCTCGAGGCAATCGACGAATAACAGGATGATGAAATGAAAAAAAAATGAAATGAAAATGAAAGCAGAAAGCTATTTACAATTATGGTACTTGAACAAATGGTTTTATAAAAATCCCAAATTTTCTCCTCAAATTACTCTCGTAGCTAAAACGAGCTCTGAGAGAGTTTGGTCAATATGCTGTGGTCTCAAAACAAGGGGTTCAGTGTAGTCCTATCCACATGATCTGAGCAAGTAGCCAGTCTCACTCTTGGATTCAGCAATTGATACCCAGAATCTTTTATCAGTTGATTGAGCAGCTGGCTGTAGTCTCTAGACATTGTCATATAATCCACGTTACTTTGAGAAGTAGTTTATTATATCCGGCTATTATTATCACAACTAATAGCAAAATATGGTCAAGCCAAGTGTCTCAGCCATGTACTTCCTGTTATGGCAGAAAGAAGGCAAAACTAAGGGACACAGACCTTGGGGAATGTCAATAGATTTCTTTAGAGTTGACATTTTGTGAGATCTGGTTTTGTTTCAATTTTGCCAAATAGCAGTTTCATCACAACACACAACTTTGTACTGTAGAATAATTCTTCTCTAAGAGCAACATAAATAGGGATCTAGGAAAGTATTTTCTTTCCACAATGAGACATCAGGGAACCATAGTCTAAAAGGTAGTAAAGCAAAGCAGACTGATTGCCTGGCGTCTTTTAATAAGGCATTTGATGATTCAACTTGAAGTGTGGTGTTGAATCTTTAACTAGACAAACCAGCAGAAATTATTAGGGAAAATAAATATTCTTGAGAAACTGTTGATTATGCCTAAAATTTTTGTCCAGTACCAACATGACCATGTCAATAGGATGGACCTCCAGGAAATCTGTCCAACTGTATAGCCCTTGATTATGTTCATACTTACCATGCTTTACGCAAATCAACCTACGTACAGATCTCTGAGCAACCCAAAGCATTTCTACCTTATCTAATTTCTCCCCTGTCAAAATTATTTTATTGCAATTCCATGAAGCATTCCACATCTCAGAAAATAGAAACTCACTTACTAAGACTGTTAATTACTCAAACTAAAAACATTAACTTTGACAATCATTTAATCCTTTGTGAAAAAAATTCGACCACTTCATCACTTTATAAATGCAGATTTCAGATTCGTTCCTCCCACTGCATTATTATATTATATTATTATATTGAGTATAGTGAGTATAGTATATATGTATATTATATACTATATGTAGTATATATTACAGTGAGCATCTGAACTGTTTTATATAAGAGTTTTCCATAAGATTTTATAGATTTGAGTTCCTTTAACTATAAATATCAAATAATGTTCTTGGAGCGATAGCACAGCGGGTAGGGCGCTCGCCTTACAAGCGGCCAACATGGCCGACCCGAGTTCGATTCCTCCGCCCCTCTCGGAGAGCCCGGCAAGCTACTGAGAGTATTCGATATGCCAGACACAGTAACAACAAAGTCTCCAATGGAGACGTTACTGGGCCCGCTCGAGCAAATCGACGATCAACGGGAGGGCCTTTACCTTTAATGTTCTTGTAGTAACTTGACTTGGGGCATATTTTTAAAAATTTATTTATTTATTTATTTATTGCTTTTTTGGGTCACACCCAGCTATGCACAGGGGTTACTCTTGGCTCTGAACTCAGGAATTACTCCTGGCGGTGCTTGGGGGACAATATGGGATGCCGGGGATTGAACCTGGATCAGCTGTGTGCAAGGCAAATGCCCTACCCGCTGTACTATCGCTTTGGCCCCTTTTTTATTTTTTAACATGTTTTAATTGAATCACTGTGAGATAGTTACAAAGCTTTCGAATTTAAGTTTCGGTAATACAATGATCAAATACCTATCCCTTCACCAGTGTACATCTTCCACCACCAAAAACCTGACTATACCCCCCCAATCCAACCGCTCCCCTGCCTGTGTGGCACACAATTTCCACAATACTCTCTCTATATACTTACATTCAATATTTTTGACACCAGTCCCACCATTATTATTTGGAATTTTCCCACCACCATTCAAACCTGCCGAAAAGTCACTGCTAGACAATTTGTTTTGTATTGCTAGTTATGAATAGCATATAATGTCTCGCAGCTGCATGCTCCTGGAATTTTAAAATTTTAATAATTAGGGTCTGGAGAGATCTCTGCAGCGAGTTGCTTGGTTCTGAGATTCATTTGTGTGTCTCTGGATTGTGGCTGTTAAGGAGTTTAATGAGAAGCTTGAGGCAGTTCATGGGCATCACCTCAGAGTCTCATTTTGACGGGGGCAGGAGAGAAGGACAGGGACCAGCTCCTTGCCTGTCCTGTGAGTCCTGGTGTTTGCTGCTACTGCTCCCACATACCTGAGTTTCTCATTGGGTTCTGGAAGATGGCGGCCTCTGGGATTCCTAGGGGGCAGGTGAAAGGACAGCATCTGCCCCCATCTGTAGTACCCCAGTGAATGTGGCCTATTGCAAAGTCCGGAGGCATCTCTGTAGCAAGCTGCTCGGTTCTGAGATTTGTTTGTGTGTCTCCAGGGCAGATTTTTTAAAGTAATGAATAAATGTATTTTTGTATGCTCCTTGGCCAAGTTTTTATTTTGAAAAATTTCAAGCAAATGAGTACCCACCACTGGGACCCCTTGGAAGAGGGTGTATTGAGTTTCCCTCCCCACCCCGAGCAGAGCCCTGGCAGCTGAAGACCTCTGGTTCCAACCACAGCCATGCTTAAGACCACTCTCCACACGTTCGGACGAGCCTCATGCATGAAGGAACCAGCTGAGGAACCCAGGTGTGCGGGAACCGGGGCGTAGATCTCCAAGCCTGCTCGGATTGGGACTGGGGCCTCCTCCACCCAGATTCCCCCATCTTCCAGGTGTTACACCCACCAACTGCCCCCGGCGTCATGTAATCCCATCAATGGCCAAGACCCAGAGACCATAAAACCCAGCTCCTGGAAGCGACATCTTATTATCTAGGTCTTACTCTGGAAAACCTGGCAGGCTACCAAAAGTATCCTGCCCACACGGCAGAGTCTGGCAAACTCCCTGTGGCGTAGTCAATATGCCAAACACCAGTAACAATGATGGGTCTCATTCTCCTGACCCTGAAAGAGCCTCGAATGTGGCACTTTTTAAAACCTCAGGGCTAGGACAAAGGAGACATTACTGGGGCGTGCTCGAGGCAATAGATGACCAACAGGATGACAGTGATACAGTGATTATTATATTGGTACAAGTCACCAGCTCTCAGAAATAGATTATTTCAATAAACTCTAATGCATATCATTTCTTCCCTGGTTGTTCTGATGTCTATTTAAAATAAACCAGGCAGTGATTCTATTAAGATATAAATGACATTGTCAGACTGCTCTGCTCAAATTTCTCTTTATAAATTTTTATCAAAGGCCAAAACCTCAACAATGACTGATAAGACCTTTGATGATCTAGTTTCACCTTAACTCTCTATTTTCAAAACTTTTTTTCTTTTTTTATTTTATTCCTTTCAGAATGATTTATTTGCCTTTCTGGTAGAAATAAGTGACACCTGTTCCTCAGATCCTTGTACTTTCACATAAAATCCCTTACTTACAAATATGCAAACAATATTTTTCTTATAATCTTACAGTATTTGCTAAATTATATCATTTGTGAAATACATTCTTAGTTATTTTTCTCACCCACACTCCAATATTATTTCACAAATTCTATATTTCATTTATATTGTTTTGCTCTCTCTTTTCTAATCATTAGAAAGGAAGTTTGAGTAAGTCAAGAGTTTCATATGTTTTATTTATTATTGCACTTTTCCATCCTAGAAGAGAGCCATACATGTAATAAATTCTGAGTAGATTTTTATGGAATATGTGAATCAATAAAGCCACCTATATTTTACTAATGAGGCCTCATAAATATAATTGAGCTATTTCTCCCCTTAAAGAGCCAGCTATAATTTTTTAAAGGGTTTAAAAACATAGAACTTCTGAATTCAAGAGAGCAAAGCTGATGAAACCTTCCTCTCAAAGAAATATCACTACTGCTATGAGGTCCAGGTTATAATTACATAAACTCCCTAGGGGCTTGGTTAATCTGAGGTCCTTTGAAAAAATTGTCAATTACTTCTTACAATTTTTTTTACATTGTGACACATATTCATGATTAATTCGCATTTCATTTTTTGACTTCAGAATCAGCATTACTTTCAGAAAAAGCACACATTCTTTTCAAACAAATTACTAAAGGCAACAGGATAACTGGGCAAAATTATCGTAACTTCCGTTGTCTTTATCCCTTTGAAGTAAAATCCCTTCTGCTGCCATCCGGTAGTTTAATAGATTGTATGTGAGGTATTATTGGTTTTGTTGTTCTATTTTAGTATGAACATTTTAGTGTATTCTAATGAGAAGTGAAGTAAATTTGATAATGACATTAACAATTATAAATGTAAACATCAGTTGGTATGTGACAACTGGGAGAACAGCTCAATAAAGTAATAAAGTCCATTGAGGCCAACCGAGAGAGAAAGTGACAACTGTAATCACAGTCTTTCTCTTCGTCTGGCAATTTAATGCTGTTAGGCTTTTAATGTTGAGAGCATGAGCAAATAAGATCCGAGTGGGGGAGTACAGAGAACAGGACTGAATTTTATGTTTACAGACTTGGCAGATTATTGATGAGGTAGAGTTGACAGTGTTGTACTCTGAATAGACCAGTAAATAGAATGACTCCATTTAATACTTGTCAACTAATATGTATTAAAATATTATGACTTTTCTCTTAACAAGGTATTCAAATAGGCATTTACAAGGAAATATATGTGTGAACCTGAATTTTATTTAAAAAGTTTAAACATAATATAGGATAGGAGTCAATAACTATAACTTCATTGCAAAGTATCACCCAGTTTGGCACTATGAGGAAGGCACAAATTTCCACAGTATTGTAAAGAAAATTGCTATGAGGTTCTTAATAAAGAGGTTATAAGCACCTCTCAGGGTCTGTATTGCAAACCATAATGCCCAAAAGTAGAGAGAGATTATGGGGAATCATGTCTGCCATGAAGGCAGGGGGAGGATGCCAAAGGGGGGGTATACCGGGGATATTGGTGGTAGGGAATGTGCACTGGTGGAGGGATGGGTGTTTGATCACTGGTGATTGTAACCCAGACAGGAAAGCTTGTAACTATCTCATGGTGACTTAATAAAATTAAAAAAAAGAGGCTATAAGCATTTATAGCTGATATATTATGCAAACTGTGTAGAGGACACTGGGAATGGGAATGGATAAGACTGTGTACATACTGCAAAAAAAAATAATAATTTGTGTGTGGTGTTTGGACCATACCTGGAAGTATTCAGGTTGTTTGTGCTCAGGAATTATTTTTAGTTAAACCGGGGTTGAACAAATGCAAGGTAAGTGACATAAGCCCTATAATATCTTTCCAGAGCCTCTAAGAAGTCCTTGGATTGAGAGAAAGAGAATATAAATTTAGCATGAGTTTTGAAAGATTGGAATGATTTTAGAAAAAGTCAAAGAGATTCCAAAGAAAATGACAAGACATATACAAAACAGGAATCTATTTAGACGAAACATAAGTGAATGAGGTAAAGTACGTCTAAGACAATAATTTACAAAGAATTGATTATAACTTAGCACTTTATTAGAAAATAATGAAATATAGAAGACATTGGAATATAAATTTGGTTTTTATACAACTTCCTAAATAAGCAACCTCTTTCAGCCTTTGACTTCAAAGGGCACTGTGAAGACATTGCTAATGGAATTTAATCAATTCCCAAATAGGAAAAATCCTCCACTATTTTTCTCATTGCTAAGCTGAGAAAAGTAAGGTAGGGAGAGTTTAGGTAACCCACACAAGGTCACTTACTTAGCATATGAGAGAGAGAGAGACAGAGAGACACACACACACACACAGAGACAAAGAGAGAGAGAGAGAGAGAGAGAGAGAGAGAGAGAGCGAGAACCAGAAATGCATGATTAAACTGTTAAAGATACATACCATTACACATTTGCCTCATATAGCCTTGGGTAAATTAATTTAAAGCACTAGAATTTTAATATGGAGTAATGAGTTGAATTAATAGAATTTTTAAATATATGGCTAAATGTTTTGGTACTTTCCATAAAGTTAAATATTTCTTAGTTGCCTTATTATATTAGCTAAACAGTTCTAATCAAAGATTACACAGAAATAGCTCATATATTCTGAGCTTTCAAGACTCAGATTGGGACCTTGTTTTTCAAAGTTGGAAAACAAGTTCATATTAAAATCAGTATTTAAAAAATTCAGGGCTGGAATGATAGTTCAGCAGGCAGGACATTTTGCCTTATATGCAGCCAACCCAGATTTGATCCATGGCATCCCATGTGGTCTTCTTAGCTTGTCTAGTAGTAATTCCTGACTGCAGGGTCAGTTGTAAATCCTGACATCACTTGGTGTGGTCCCATTTTTTTTTTAATTAACAGAGACTTTTTTTATGCACAAAACTATTGTCCTTACTACTGTGAATGGTGAAAAAATTGGTTTAGGAAAGATTTTAAAAAGTAACTTCTTACCCTTTTTCTTTAAGGAAGAATTCTTATTAATGCAGCTAAGGTGTTCTCATTTACTCCATCTAACATCTATTCCTCTCCACAGTGACGATGGACTGGAGCGATAGTGGGTAGGGCATTTGCCTTGAGTGACCTGTCTGTCTGTCCTCCCGTGTTCATTTATTTGCTCGAGTGGGTCCAGTAACGTCTCCATTGTGAGACTTCTTGTTACTGTGTTTGGCATATTGAATACTCTCGGTAGCTTGCCAGGCTCTCCAAGAGGGGCGGAGGAATCGAACCTCGCTGGGCCAGGCTGGCTGTGAGCAAGGCAAATGCCCTACCGCTATGCTATCGCTCCAGCCCTGGTTCTATTCCTCTATCCTTCTTGGAGAGCCCAGCAAGCAACTGAGAGTATCCCGCCCACTCGCTAGAGCCTGGCAAGCTCTCCATGGTGTATTTGATATGCCCAAAACAGTAGCAAGTCTCACAATGGAGATGTTACTGGTGCCTGCTGGAGCAAATAGATGAACAACAGGATGACAGAGCTATAGTGCAACATCTATTCAGCTGTTTGCTTGCAGGCTGTGTATAAGAGGTCAGTTTCACAAAAAGTTGTAAGCATCCTTATTAAGAACAATTTAGTACATGCCGTTCTCTCTACTCCATATCTCACTTAACTGTATAAGTTTAATTGCAGCTACTCCACGCCCCCATTTAAAAAAAGTTGTAATTACCTTCATGCATCTTCTACTTTTCTTTGGGAGCCCTTATTTATCCTATGGATAAATGACTTTTTAAAGTGTTTTTTGGTTAGTTTACCCTTCCAACACTTGAAAGGAGAGAGCCATATCCCCAAGAATCCTGGTTTTCCTCCTCCATTAGAGATAGTCGATCAAATCAAATTCATAACCATTTGTCTAAGGGTACTTCATGTGTTGATATTTCTTTTCCATAATTAGGGTATAAAATTACCCACATACAGTGATGAGAGAGTGAGATTGTTCAAACTTATTTTGAAAAAAATACTGAAAACTATAGAGGAACAACATTTTGGGTTCAAAAGTCAGGTAACCAACCGCACATTTCCTATAGGTTCCTGGGAATCTATAATATTCTGTGAGCAGATATCACTGGATTGTGCTTAGTCAAACAAGGACAATAAACTTAAAACTCCTTTTGTTTTCTTTCTATGAGTTTGAGGCTTCATTTGAACTATTATGACCAGAGGGTCGGAGAAACAGCATAAAGGATGGAGATGTGACTAGCATGCACAGACCTCAGGGTCTGATTCCATTTACTACATGTCTTCTCCAACACCACCAGGTAAGCCTGAAATTTTCCAGCACTTCTGGGGAAGCTAAACAAAAAGCAGTATATCAGTGATTTTATAAATATAGACAGTTGCATACACTTGTAATTATTCTCCTAGAAACACAATTTAGGGGTATTATAGGTTAGGTTTGTAGATAGGAATTTCTAGATTAGGCTCTAGATGCAGCCTCTGTAGTCTAGCATCAAACTTTAAACTTTCTAAGAACATGTCACACTTCAAGGGAAATTTAAGTAAAAGCAGCAATGAGATAGCACATCGCACCAGTGGAATAATGTCACCTGTATGAAAATGTCTGGAAATAACCAGTGCTGGCAGGATGCAGTGGAAAAAAGAAAACTTGTCATTATTGGTGGGCTAGACAATTGGTTCCGCCCTTGTGAAGAAGTGTGGTGACTTCTCTAAAAACTAAAATATTACCCCATGATTCAGCTATTCTACTTCTGGTAAAGAGGAGTGGCTTTTGTCCAAAGCACAAAAACAGCGATTCAAAGAGATATATGCACCCTAATGTTCAGTCTGGGGCAATGGAGGACACAATGAATAATGTGCGCCTCAAAACATTTTCTAACCTTAGTTAAGGAGCTGCGCTTCACTTCTTCCTACACTGCTTTCGATAAATGTTCCTCAGCTGTTTGCTACCTATGGAAAAATTAGCTGAAAGCTCCCTGACATTTCTAAAAAGAATGGAGAGATGAGCAGTGTTAGCAAAATCCCACTGGAGTTGGGAGTGGAGTGGAGAAGGCAGAACTTGACGATAGGAGCAGGGATGGACCTGAACAGATCATGAGTATCCATGCATACACAAAAAAAACAATAATTAGAGATGCTCTCAGTTTTGCGTTTTTTTGGTGGGGGGGGGGGGAGGGCAAAGATGGCCGTGCTTAGAGCTTACTCCTGGCTCTGCACTCAGTATGGCTGCTGGCAGGCTTGAAGAACCAGATGCAGTGCCAGAGATCAAATTTGGGTCAAATATTTGCAAGGCAAGTGCCTCACCAAATTACCTCTACAGCCCCTGAGTGTTCATATTTACATCTAAATTTATTTACTATGATTAACTGGGAATCCAAATAAAGGATTATTTAATTTACGTCAAGGAATATTATGCAGACAGTAAAATACTCCAGTAATTTTTTCAACACTTATTCTACAAAGCTTAACTTATTTGGACTGCTGACAAAATATTAGATTTAAAAGGGAAAATAATACACATAGGGCAAAGATTTAATTTTGTCTCTTAAATTTTTTCTACCCCAACAACCTACTATCCCATATATAAGGAATATAGAATAATCATACAAATGGAATATTTACTAAAACTAAATAATAAATTTATTTCCAAAGATCCCCATGTAGAGTTATGCTACCCCATCTCAGGTGACATTTAAACAGCACAGGAATTAGACCAAATCACCATGAGGAAAAGAGATATAGTACATAAGATCAAAGTTAGTTTTATCAAACAAAACTCAACCAATTTGGGTTAACAAGAAATGGCAAAGGTGCAGGGGAATGTGTGGGTGAGGGGCATATATTTTTCATTTAAACTAGAATCGATAAGAGCTAACTGAGAAAAGACTTGAGTGAGATGAGTAAGTGTCTGGGGAAATATTTTTTATTCTGGATAAAAATGAGCATAGTCTGTGCAAGACAGATTGAGCAATAGGGGTCCTGAAGGTGATCGGATCAGAGTATCGAAAGAATGTCATGTCATCTATGTCAAGATCCAAACTGGAAGTCAAGACATTAGTAGAATTCTGACAGATGTGTGACATAATCTGAATAGATCAGTCAGGTGATTATTGAGAGTAGATTGTAAAGGGGCAAAGATAGAAGCAGGGTTATCTTTCATAAACTCCTGCAAGAATTCAGGAAAGGGAAACAGTGAGTTGAATCAGATCAAAGCATTGGAAATAAGGAGAAATATTATATGATATACTAAGTGTAGAAGTCAAAATTTCCTGACACACTAAATTAAAGGTATGTGTGATGAGAATGTCTAGAGACATTTAAATTTGGGTTTTGAAAAATAAGACAGATAGAAAGACAATTAATGAGCTTCCTATCCAACCTAGGCTGGAGCTATAGCATAGAGGGTAGGGCGTTTGCCTTTCATGGGGGCGATCCAGGCTCAATTCCTCCGCCCCTCTCAGACAGCCCAGAAAGCTACCGAGAGAATCCCACCCACACAGCAGAGCCTGGCAAGCTCCCCGTGGCATATTCAATATGCCAAAAACAGTAACAAGTCTCACAATTTGTTGTGAGACATTACTGGTGCCTGCTCAGGCAAATCATTGAACCACGGGAGGACAGTGCAACAATGCCTATCCAACCTGAAGAAAATACACTGTCCTCCCGTGGTTCATCGATTTGCTCGAGCGGGCCCAGTAACGTCTCCATTGTGAGACTTCTTGTTACTGTGTTTGGCATATTGAATACTCTTGGTAGCTTGCCAGGCTCTCCAAGATGGGCGGAGGAATCGAACCTGACTGGGCTGGGCTGGCTGCGTGCAAGGCAAACGCCCTACATGCTGTGTTATCACTCCAGCCCTAGAGTATATTATGCCTAAGGCTAGCATAAGAAAGG
The DNA here is from genome assembly GCF_029834395.1 of Sorex fumeus. NCBI lineage: Eukaryota > Metazoa > Chordata > Mammalia > Eulipotyphla > Soricidae > Sorex > Sorex fumeus. The sequence continues at coordinate 2,006,085 of NW_026606060.1, read as the reverse complement.
GAAATAATCCTAAAGCAGAAATAAATGAAATACAAATCATGGAAAATGAAATATATATAAATGTAATAAAGAAAATAGATAAAGCTAAAATCTGATTTTTTGAGAATAGTTAATAAATATCTAATCACACCGAAAAGAAATAGTGAAAAGTAGTAATTACCATTACCAAGATTGAGAAAAAAAGCACTATAAATTCTACAACAATAAATATAAAATTTAATGAACAGTTATATGTCAATTGATTCCAAAACTAAAATGAAATTAACAAATTCATTATAAGACACAAACTATAAAAGCTTAATTAAGAAGAAATAGATCGGGACTAGAGCAATCTAGTGGGCAGGGTGATTGCCTTGCACACAGCAGACCTGATTTTGATTCCTGGCACTACATATGGTTCCCTGAGTCCTGCCAAGGGTGATCCCTGAGCACAGCCATACATGACTCCCTTGCCCTCCTCACCAAATAAAGAAATTGCTTCTATTTATAAAAATTGAATTTTTAATGGACAGCTTCCCTTAAGGCAGCTCAAATATGAGATGACTGAATTCATAGCTTTTAAAAACTTTAGAGGAGAAAAAATGTTACATATACTGTCATACATAAGCTCTTCTGGAAACTTGAAAAATAGAGAAAAGTGTCTAATTTATTCCATGAAATAGAATCTCTTAATACTCCAACCAAAGGAATTAAAGATCAATAGTCCATATAGGCAATAAACTTAAAACATTCAAAATTAAATCCAACCAAATACACAGACTGATAGAAAGAATATGAAGTGGAAACTCAGAAAATATGCCCCATAGTTAATCAAACTTTTATATGGATATTTTGCATGTTTGTGGAATAAAGGAAGTAGAAAAACAATTTTTTTTACTTTATTGGTCTTGTCAAGCAGCACTAAATCTAAAACATGGAACTTCTTGGACTTAGTGTTTATTTACTAAATAAGAATTCCAGTCTGGTTGCTTACAAAAAAAATAAATAAATGCATAGGAGAATAGATTACTACATGTAGATTTATAATACAATCCCAGGGACAAACATAAAGAAAAAAATATGGACAGAATTTTTGTGAAGAAAAATGATAAATAGAGAATTCACCAGAAAAAAATGTGCAAAAAAATGTGTAAATATATCTATTTATATATATATAGATAGATAGATAGATAGATAGATAGATTTACCATATGGATGGCAAACAGACTCAGGGAAAAAGGAAAAGGATTATAAAGCAATTGAATACAAAATACATAACATCAGCAAATAAACTCCTTTTATCAATAGTTACTATATATGAGAACTCTTGAAACTTATCAAAAAATAATTTGTGGATTAGAAAATAAAGGATTAATCTATACTATGCAAATACAAGAGCATTACATTAATTATAAAGATAAATATAAACTCAGAGTAAAATTTTGGAGCTAGATGTTTCAGACCAATATCAGAGGAAAATGTATAAACTGCTTTTCTTGTATGTAATGTACTTACAATAGAAAAGATGATAATTGGAGACATAAACGTGACCATATATAGTGACCAGAGGCCAATTTAGAGAAAGAAATAATTATTCACAATATATATTAACCAATGTGAGGAATATTCAAAAATACAACAGAATCATTAAAAGACTACAAGCCTACATCAATAACAACACAATGATCATAGGGATATCCACGTACTACTCACAGCATTACAAATAGCCAAATAAAAATATAGCAAGTACATAATAGTATTTAATAAAATAATGCATCAGAATGATCACAATGATATGGGAATAAAAATCAACACAAATGGAAGAAAATTTTAACAGACAGAGACAAAAACTATGTTCTTGATTAAGTATTTCATTAATGAGGTAACCAAAGGAAGAATTTTATGTTTACCTAGGAAATAATAAGGCCACAAAATGGATTATAAGACCCTTTGGGAAGCAGGGGATAAAACAATGAGGGAAGTTCATTGCTACACAGGCCCATATCAAATAAATAGGAAAGATGCAAAAAACCATTGAATATTTTACCCGAGGGAAACGGGGTGGGGTAAAATCAATGCCAGAAAAGGAAGTGATTAAAATTAGAACAGAAATAAGTGCAACGGAAACCACAATTATAATACAAAAGATCAATGGAATGAAAAATTGGTTTTTGAAAACATCATTAAAGTTGATAAACTCCTAGCTATGCTCGCTAAGGAAAAAGAGAAGAGACTCTAATAAAAGAATCAGGAATAGAATGAAGGAATAGAATAGAAGAGATTACAGCTGCTAGTAGAAATGTAAAGATTATAAGAGAGTACTATGAACAACTTAAAGATAAGCAAATAACTTGGAGTGTAGAACAAAACAGGGAAAACTTTTAGAACTAAAGAAGTTTCCAAGACTAAAGCATAAAATTTTGATAAGCAGATAACAAACACAGAGATAAAAATCCTGAAAAAGGGCTGCAGAGGTACAACAATGAACAGGGCATTTGCCACGTGCATGACCAGACCAGGTACAATTTCCAGCACCACATATGATCTCCTGAGTCCACCAGGGTAAGTCCTGGGTACCACCAGGAAAGCTGTCAAAACAAAATAAACAAATAATAATAAATAATAAATGTATTATTTATTGTATAATAAATAAATAATTCGTAATAAATAATAGATCATAATAAATCCATAATAAATTATCCCTCAAAGAACTTTATTTGAACAAATTCTATAAAACAACTAATATTAATCATGCCCAAACTGACTCAAAATAGAGAACACTACCAAATACATTCTATGGCGCTTATATCACTATACTACTCATCAGAATAAGGCAGCACAAAAAGATAACTACAGACCAATAATATAAGTATAAGCCATTGACAAAAATCTTGGCAAATTCAATTTTTAAAAAAATCAAGAAACTCGTCATTATGATCAAGTGGGATTCATTTCAGGAATACAGAGGTGGTTCAGTATATGCAATTAATGTTCTATACCAATCAACAAAACAAAGATACAATCACATTAACTATATTAACAGATGCTGAAAAATTCTTGATAAGATTTAACATTTATATATATTTTTAAAACAAAAAATTGGGAATAGCAGAAAATTTTTTTAGCATAATAAGGCTATTTTTGGCTAGTTCGCACTAAATATACAAAATAGTGAGAAAATGTAATAATTTGCTATATGATGTAGAAATGAGGATAAGACCTTTCTAACATAGGATTGGAAATTTTTATCAGAAAAAATAGGTACTACACAGATACGAAAGAAATACGATTTGAAAAAGAAAATTACAACCAAAAGTAAGAGAAATTTTAGTGAGGAAATTATTACCATTTGTGGATGAGAACAGCATACATAAAAAATTCAGATGACTACACCAAAAATCTTTACTGAGTGAATTCAGTAAAGTGGTAGGATACAAAATCAGTACACAAAAAATGCGACATTTATATATATTCAAGCATACCAAAATGCTTCTGGAAAGGGAAATTAAGAAAACAATCCAATTTACAAATGTATTATTTTTCTCTCTAGTTTTGGGTTTGAGTACACAATGATATTCAGGGTTTACAGCTTGCTCTGCACTCAAAAGTCACACCTGGCAGGCTCAGGGAACCATCTGCGATGCTGGGGATCAAATCCTGGTCAGTTGCACACAAGATCGATGCCCTGCCTGCTGTCTAATCACTTTGGCCTCTACAATTGTACTAAACAAACATATGTAAACTTAATGAAGAAGGTGAAAAACCCATACACTGAAAACTTTAAGATAATGAATGCACAAATAGAAAGATATCCATGCTCAAAGATAGGAGAATAAGCATTATAGTGATTTTTCTTACCTAAAGCTATCTATACATTCAAAACAATTCTAACGGCATTTTTAGACCAAATAAATCATTCTAAAAGCTACATAAAACCACCGACATTCCTAATAACCTTAGCAAATCATAGATTTAAAACAAAGAAAAATGAAGAGATGATGCTCTTTAATCTATAATATAAAGCAATAGTAATTAAAATAGCATGGTATTGGAACAAAAGTTTATATACAAATGGAATTACATAGACAGTCTACAAAAAACCACACATATGTACATATTTAATCAATGATAATGGAGCCAAAAACATAAAAAGAAGAAAAGTCATTTTAGCAAATGTTAGAAAAAGTGCCACATACAATAAAATAAGCCTAGAGGATTATTTAACATAATCCATGGAAATTAATTCAAAATAGACTAAACAGATATCAGAAACTATACTGTATATACAAGTAAAAATAGAACAGTCTCTAGGACTCCAATACCAGATGTATTTGGTGACCCAATTGCATTGGGCATGAGAACAGAAAGCATAATAGACCTGACATGAGGTTATATCCAAAATAGAGAGAGATTACACAAGTTTAACAATAAAGCTACTAAATTTAAAAATAGGTGAAGTTACTGAATAGACATTTCTCAGGAAAACACAATGTAGCTGTCTCTCAAAGGCAAAAAGAAAAAAAATGCTCCTCATCATATTATTAAGGAAATTAAGATCAAATCACAATGAGATAGCACCTCACAATGGTGAGGATGGGCTATATCAAAAAAGATTATAAACAAGTGGGTAAATTATGGTGCTAAAGAATTTCTGATGTTGCAGAACAGAAACCATAAGGTACATTGAAGATAAAGTTAGAAAAACCCTCCATGACATTGAAGCTAATGGTATCTTCAAAGATGCCACGCCACTGGCCGAGCAAGTGAAAACAGAGATAGATAAATGGGACTATCTTAAACTAAGAAGCTTCTGCACCTCCAAAGAAACAGTGACCAAAATACAAAGACAGTCTACAGAATGGGAAAGGATATTCACCGAATACACATCTGACAAGGGGTTGATATCCAGGATATACAAAATACTGGTTAAACTCCACAAGAAGAAAACATCCAACCCCATCCAAAAATGGGGCAATGAAATGAACAGAAACTTTCTCAAAGAAGAAATCTGAATGGCAAAAAAGCACATGAGAAAATGCTCTACATCATTAATCATCAGGGAGATGCAGATCAAAACCACAATGAGATACCATCTCACACCTCAGAGACTGGCCCACATTCAAAAGAACAAAAGCAACCGATGCTGGCGTGGATGTGGCGAGAAAGGGACACTCCTTCACTGTTGGTGGGAATGTCCACTGGTTCAGCCCTTCTGGAAAACAGTATGGACGATTCTCAAAAAATTAGAAATTGAGCTCCCATTTGACCCAGCAATACCACTCCTGGGAATATATCCCAGAGAGGCAAAAATGTATAGTCAAAGTGACATCTGCACTTGTTTGTTCATTGCAGCACTCTTTACAATAGCCAGAAACTGGAAGAAACCTGAATGCCCAAGAACAGATGACTGGTTAAAGAAACTTTGGTACATCTACACAATGGAGTACTATGTAGCTCTTAGAAAAGATGAAGTCATGAAATTTACATACAAGTGGTACAATATGGAAAGTATCATGCTAAGCGAAATGAGTCAGAAAGAGAGGGATAGACATAGAAAGATTGCATTCATCTGGGGGATATAAAGTAACAAAGTATGAGATTAATACCCAAGAATAGCTGAGATCAGCACCAGGAGGATTACTCCATAACTTAGAGGCCAGCCGGGTATCCTAGAGGAAAGGGCAGTTCAGATAGAGAAGGGAGCACCAAATAAAGGATGTTTGGAGGATCCTTCCAGGAGGGGAGATGCATGTCGAAAGTAGACTATGGACTGAACATGTTTGCCACTCAATGCCTCTTTTGCAGACCACAACACCCAAAAGGAGAGAGAGAACACAGGGGATTGCCCTGCCACAGAGACAGGGGGGATGGGGGATGGGGGTGGGAGGGATATTATCCATGGTGGTGGAAGATGGGCACTGGTGGAGGGATGGGTATCTGATCATTGTATGATTGAAACCAAAGCACAAAAAATTGTAAATCTACAACTTTAAAAAAAATAAAATAAAATAAAGGGAAAAAAAAAAGAATTTCTGATGTTGGTGGGAACGTAAATGGGTATAGCCACAGGGGGAAACAGTATAGAAATTCTTTTGGAAATGCCATATAGTCAGCATAACCACTTTAGGTGTTTTTATAAAGATTGTAAAAACTATTTTAAAGGATATTTGCAAACCTTACATTCCCATGTAAGATGCTTCCTACCCATTTTCCATAATTGCTGCACCATATCTGATGGGGTTCAGACTTAATCACTTAATCACTTAACTTCCCGTTAGTCGTTTGCTCGAGCGGGCGCCAGTAACGTCTCCATTTGTCCCTGTCCCGTGCTAGTGTAGCCCAATGGCATCTGTTCACTCTGGGAACATGAAGAGCCTCAAACCGATCGTTCATGATCTTGATGAAGAGGTCTGACCATCTGGTAGGTGAGCAGTCCCGCGGTCTTTTGACATCCCGTGGAATCCAGTCGGTAACAGGTCTAGTCCAGCGGTCGTCTTTAAATCTCATTATGTGAACAGCCCATCTGATTTTTGACACCTTGGCAAATGAGGCAGCGTCCCTGATTCTTGATCGTCGACGGATGTCGGAACTCCGAATTCTTTCTCTCATTTGAGTGAAACGTGATATTCCAAGCATAGCTCTTTCAATTCCTCTTTGGGAGGCCCAAATAGAGTTCTCATCCTGTTTGCCTAGGGCCCAGGTCTCTGAGGCATATGTTAATGAAGGAAGAACAGTGGAATCAAAGAGATGTGCCCGGAGCCGGAGGTTCTTCGTCCTCTTAGCTATTTCTTCGATGTTCTTGAAGGCGTTCCAAGCCGCTCTCTTCCTCCTGCGCAGCTCGAGTGCCAGGTCATTTGTCATGTTGTCTTCTCGACCTAGGTACACATAGCTGTTGCATTCGGAGATGGTCGTTCCATTGAGAGCGAATGGGACGTCAGGAACAAGGCTGTTTCTCATAAACATTGTCTTCGTAAGATTCAGCTGTAGTCCTACCTTTCCACACTCACGGTCAAAGTCGGCCAGCATTTGTGCCGCTTGGCTGATGTTTGGTGTTATTAAAACAATGTCATCAGCAAAGCGGAGGTGGTGTAGTTGCCGACCATCTATCTTCACTCCCATTCCTTCCCATTCCAGTCGTCGCATGATGTTCTCGAGGGTGGCACTGAAGGGTTGCGGAGACGGGAGCAAGATGGCAATTCCGGGCAGGCAGTATGGGCTTAATTTGCCAAAGAAAGCACAGTAGTTACATCCTGTTTTGCAAAAGCCATCAGTGTTTGGGGATGATTCTGATGATGATGATAATGAGACCTCTATGAGTGAAAGTCTTCAGAGGGAAGCTACAAAGAAGCAAGCAATGAAACAGACCAAACTGGGGTTCAGACAGTAGGCAACAAATCATAAAAGGAAATATATAAATATATGCTTCTTGGAGAGACCAGCAAGCTATCAAGAGTATCCTGCCCTCATGGGCAGAGCCTGGCAAGCTCCCCATGACATATTCAGTATGCCAAAAACAGTAATAAGAACAGTTCACGTTCCCCTGGCCCTGAAAGATCCTCCAAATGTTGGGAAGAGATGAGTAAGAAGAGGCTGCTAAAATCTCAGTACTGGGAGGAATAGAGACATTAATGGCTCCCACTTGAGTAATTCAATGGGATGACAGTGACACAGTGATACAGTGATATTCCCATCAATTTTACTCACACTAGCCAAACTCTTGGTTTCATCAAAAGATAGCCGTCACCCCTCGGAGGCATGGTGACTGCCATCTTTCAAAGCCTCTTCGACTGTGAGGTATGAGCCTGTAGTGACAAGATGTGCAGGGCCTCTCCAGATGGGGGCTGGAACCAGCTCTTCTCCCCGCCCTGACAAGACCCCAGGTTGCTGCCCATGAATGGTTCCTCCAGCTCCTGAATGGCCATGATCGCAGAGGCATACAAACAAATCCCAGAACCCAGCGGCTTCTGGCAGAAATCCCTCCAGACTTAATTACGAAAACATCAGAAATCCAAAATTGTGTGGCCACTGTTCCGGCCTTGTGACGTCATATGTTCTTCATTATAAGCAATAGAAAACAAACTATCTAATGATGTCTTCTCAGCAGGTCTGAATGTTGGGGGAAAATTCCAAATAATAATGGTAGGTCTTCTATCGAAAAATTGAATGCATTCAAAGTAGAGAGAGAGTATAGTGGAAATCATCTGCCACACTGGCAGGTAAAGGGATGGGATTGGGGGGTACACTGAGGTTCTTGGTGGTGAAAAATGTGCACTGGTGAAGGGATTGATGTTTGATCATGGTATGACTGAGACTTAAACCTGAAAGCTTTGTAACTTCTCACAGTGATTCAATATATATATCACTTATCACTTAATCACTTAATCCCCATTATTCATCGATTTATTCGAGCGGGTGCCAGTAACGTCTCCATTCATCCTGGTTGCGTGCTAGCGTAGCCCAATGGTATCTGTTCATTTTAGGAATATGTAGAGCCTCAAACCGATCATTTAGGGTCTTGACGAAGAAGTCTGACCATCTTATAGGTGGGCGTCCACGTGATCTTTTGATGTCTCGTGGAATCCAATCAGTAATGGCTCTAGTTCAGCGGTTGTCTGTAAACCTCATTACGTGTCCAGCCCATCTGATTTTTGATGTCTTGGCAAATGAGACAGCGTCCCTGATTCTTGAGCGTTGACGAAGATCAGAACTCCGGATTCTATCTCTCATTTGAGTGAATCGTGATATTCCAAGCATAGTTCTTTCGATTCCTCTTTGAGAGACCCGAATAGTGTTCTCATCCTGTTTTCGTAGGGTCCAGGTCTCTGAGGCATATGTTAATGCAGGAAGAATAGTGGAATCAAAGAGATGTGCTCGTAGCTGGAGGTTCTTTGTCCTTTTAGTTATTTCTTCAATGCTCTTGAAGGCATTCCAAGCCGCTCTCTTCCTCCTGCGCAACTCAGGTGCCAGGTCATTCATCATGTTGATTTCTCGACCTAGGTGCATTCGGAGATGGTGGTTCCGTTGAGAGCGAATGGAGCGTCAGGAACAAGGCTGTTTCTCATAAACATTGTCTTCGTAAGATTCAGCTGTAGTCCGACCTTTCCACATTCACGGTCAAAGTCGTTCAGCATTTGTGCCGCTTGGTTGATGTTTGGTGTTATTAGAACGATGTCATCAGCAAAGCGGAGGTGGTGTAGTTGCCGACCATCTATTTTCACTCCCATGTTTTCCGTCTCAACAGAATCAAAGGCCTTCTTTAAATCATTGAACGTTAGACAGAGCGGCATCTTGAATTCCCGAGATACCTCAATGAGCTTGGTTATTGTGTGGATATGGTCAATGGTACTGAATCCTTTTTGGAATCCAGCTTGTTCACATGGTTGTCCTTCATCTAGTGTTCTGCTAATCCTATTCAGGATGACTCGAGTGAATAGTTTGTAGATGACAGACAATAGGCAGATTGGGCGATAGTTGCCAATGTCGTGGATGTCTCCTTTCTTGTATAGTAGTACAGTCTTGCTGGTTTTCCATTGGGATGGAACCTTGCATTCAGACAGGTAGCGTGTGAAGAGTCGAGCCAATGTATTGATGAGTACTGATGGTAAGTTCTTCAGGTGTTCAGGTCTGATCTTGTCTGGGCCAGGTGCTTTTTATTTCTTTACCGACGAGATGGCATGTTGGATTTCGGAAGGGAGAACATTGGGAACGACATATCCATCATGTGGTATGTGGGCAAGTGGATGTGGCTATTAAAGAGATCTGAGTAGAAGTCATGAATAATCTTCTCCATTGCCCTTCTGGAAGATGTGATAGATCCATCATGATGTCGGAGGGCAGTCATCTTGGTTTTGTAGTTGGTGAAGGACAGGCGGGCATTACGAATGTTTTTCCCAGCTTCTGCTGCATCTACCAGTACTGCTGCTCTCCTGTTTTTGAGGTCATCCTTGATGGCTTTTCTGCACTGTTTTGCCAGTTCGGACGTTTGCTTGTGGTTGCCTGAGGCACGTGCCAAGCCACGTTGGCGAATAAGTTCAAGAGTGTTCGAAGAAAGACGGTTTTTTGTGGTTATCTCTCTCTTGGCATTCCTACATATATATATAGCCATCAATGGGTGACTATATAAAGAAGCCGTGACGTGGATTCCATTCATCAAATTCTGGCTCTAACATTAAAAATACATGAAACCATACATTTGGGCCAACATGCAGGGCAATATGTAGATTATGCTAAGTGAAATCAACTTTGAATTTAAAGAAAATGAACTGATGGCTTTATTCAGATGTGGAATGAGTTACTAAAGTAAACAAATTGGGAAGAAATAATAATAACTTCTAAACATGGTAAAAGCTATGGAGATTGGGGTAATATTGGTAACAGTAATACTGGTAGAGAGTTTTGAAGTGAAACCTCTGACTTTCATTAATATTGTAAATCAGTAAGTCAATAAAAATAAAAGTAGAATATGTCATTACAAATCAATGTTTTCCTACTTTTTGACCTGATTTCTTTTCTTTTCTGTTTTAGAGATTCCTGATATGCCATAATTGATAAGCACATCCTTCATCACATACATCTTTGAATTTTGGTAATATCAGTTCTCTTATGTCTGCTCAATTATATTTACAGAAATGATAAAAAATGGACCCAGATTTATTATACTCTGAGCCAAGTAAGAAATGCACTGCACATGCTAATAAAATACACATCTGTGAATAAACTCGCCTTCTTATTAGATGATAGAGCCAGTTTGATATTCAAAAGGAATTTCTCTGTCAATGCTGTCACATTAATTTGCATTCTTGTTTTCCATATCCATATGGTTATGTTTCTGGGATCCAGAAATTAGATTTTCTTGTAACAAATTACCTTACATAGAAAAATAAAGAAGATGGCCTTGTAAATAAATTCCTGTAACTGATTAAATATATTAGTTGGTACCTGCTGCATTATTTAAGGAGCTGATAATGCTAGTTAAACTCAATTACAAACTTTGACCCCAAGTACTAGCTTACTACCTAAAAACCATCATTTCCTCTTCCTCTTCGTCTCCCAAGCTGTGCTGATCTTCTCTGCCACCCAGGTCAGTTTATCCACAGGCACTTGAACCCGGGACTTGGATTTCTCCCTGCAAACCCGCCAGCAGTCCTCTTGGACGCTGTGAGAAAAACAGCTTTGAGCCTCTTCCTCTTCCTCTTCGTCTCCCAAGCTGTTCTGATCTTCTCCCCCACCCAGGTCAGGTGAAAGCCCTTTCCTCCCCAATGGACCCAGCCCCAGCTGCTAAAAACCCCCAGAACTCAACTGCCACCATGCTCACGACTGCTCTTCACATGATCGAGCCATGCCTCACCCATGAGTGAATCTGCAGAAAACGCAGGTACACAGGAGTTGTAACTCAAAACTCCAGATTTGTTGGAACCAGAAATTGTTGAACTTGGCCCATGTTCCTCTGTTTCCGACTTTCTCATTTTGATTCAACCACTGTTTCACTGACACTTTATCAAGGCTACCAACAATCAACATCTTAACAAAACTATTTCCTTGTCCAGCTCCTCAAACCACCTTTTATAAGTTTAAAATTCCTCTTTCTTGAAATGCTTTTTGGTCTTATCTCCCACGAAACCACAATCACTTGTTTTCTTCCTTAACATGTTGTCTTTTGTTAGTTTCTTTTCCATAGATCAATTTTTCACCCCAAATTTGTTTGACCTTTTTTTTTAATCATAATTGCTGTTATAATGGTGAAGGTCCACACACTCTTGAGTATCGTGGAGAGTCACATGATTGGTTGCTGTACGTCCTTTGTGTTATGGTGAACCTGCAGACCACACATTTTTGAGGTGCTGGGGTCACAAATTGTAGCACACACAAAACTGTGGTTGGTATGTGGGATGGTGGTTGGAAAGAATACATAGTCTCATGCTAGGGGTCTGGAACACTACACTGATGTATCTCCAAGTCTCCATAGATGGATATTGATATAATCCAGACAATGGTCCCATGGCCATGGTATATTCTTGATGGTGTTTCTATTCTATATAGATATGGATCTATGTTCTTAGGTCTCCTAACGCCTTTTTGAAAACATCAATTAAAGTGAATTTATGTCAGTCTGATATAGATTTAATTATTTTCTTTACAATCTATTTTATTACACACATACCTCTCAATGATTATTCTATTATAACTGCACAGCAAGAAGTATGCATAGTTACAAGCATAATAAAATAACACAAGAGCTACAAGGAACATAGCTGAGTGTTAGAGTACATATCTTACATGTGTCAAGCTCTGGATTTGATTCCCAGCACAATAAACAAATTGATTTGTATAAGATGATTTGAAAAACTCAGTTCTATAAACAAATATAAAGAACACAAATGTCAGGAGAAGCAGATAAATATAGTTAAGTGATAAAATACAACCTGTCTTCCAAAACTCATGGCAAGTTTCCTCCATACTTGATAAGGAATCTATATCCTAACATAACATTACTATCTGACACAGTGAAGATGATGAAAGAGATCAAATATTTATTCTGAAATATTCAGTGTTGATTAAAATATGTATCCAAAATATTCTTATTCTTTCCTCAATTTTAATACAAAAATTAAGCTTCTAGATATATTTTAACAATATCTACATATTATCACTGTTTGATATTTAATTTTGTTCTCTAAGAAAATTATGAGCAAAGTGAAAATTACATTCACTCATTTTTCTAAAAATGTAAGAGAGAAAATAAGAGTTAAACTTATTAATTAATATAAAAACATAGACACTAGAGAAACAAAAGTCAAATAATTCTCATTTCTCCCCTTTCTGTTGCTTTTGTTTCTTTATTTTTCTGTTTTGTTTTTATTTCTGGGCTACATTGAGTGGCGCCCAGGAGCTACTCTTGAGTTGGTCTTTGGGAATAACTCCTGATGGTACACAGGACCCAATGCATTGAGAGGATTTGTACTACCAGAGCAAGTTTAGTACTCTAGCACCAAGCCACATTCCAGGTTCCTCTTTTGATTTTTTCTTTCTCACTGATGCAGCTATAATTATTTCTGTCCCTGATTCTCTCTTTTTTTAAAAACTTTTTTGGTCACACCGGGCGATGCATAGGGGTTACTCCTAGTTCTGCACTCAGAAATTACTCCTGGCAGTGCTCAGGAGACCACATGGGATGCTGAGAATCAAATCCGGGTAGATCGTGTGTAAGGTAAATGCCCTACTGCTGTAATATCACTCCAGCACCTGCCCACCCCCCAACCCTGATTCTCTTGTAATACTCTTTCAGCTGATACATTTATTCCACCAACAGTCAAAATTATTTAGTCCTAGTACTCCTCCTTCTAACTCCCATACTCTAGTGTTCGTTTTTTGGGGGGAAGATGGTCACACTCGACAGTGCTCAGGGCTTATTTCTAGCTCTGCACTCAGGAATCACACCTGGCAGGGTTCAGGGAATCATATGCAGTGCGGAGAATCAAACCGGGCTGGCCACATGCACCTTGAGCACCTTCCCCACTGTAGCTCCCTCTCTGACCCCACACACTCTCATGTTTAAACCAATTAGGAGCAACAAGGACCAGAAAGGCAAGCTCTCATATATGGAAGAGGTAAAAGCAGATATTATGTAAAGAAATTATAATCCCTTTGGAGTCCATATAACTATTCCTACCCAATACAAATCAGAAAATCTACAGATTTTTAAAATAATTTAAAAAATCTTGACCCATATTTCCCACTCAGAGCCACAATGAGAACACTATTTTGAAGTGGCTTCTGAAGCACATCTGCTTTATTGTTCTTTCTAGATTTTCTAGAACATTTCACTCATAAATACTCATGTTCAAAGTTCCCCATTATCCGTTCTGTTCTGCCAATAAAACACATCTTCTCTAGTTTGCCTTTAATGGATCCTTCTTCTTTATCAGTTCATTAGAACAAAAGCCTTCTACAGTCAGTATGATAAGTTCAGAGTTCTGTCTAGCTTTCCTAGACATCTAAGTGCTTTGGTCTGACTGGAAGCTACACATTGCATAAAACCTATTTGTAACCCCCAAGGAACAAGATGTGACTCCCTTCAAGTAGATAAGACTTAGAGCCTAAGATCAGTCTAAATTTTTTATTTAGTACATTAGTTGTAGCATGTGCTGTTTTTTCTTGTTTTGTTTCACTGTATTCCCCTGTTAGTAAAATCATCTGGTATTTGTCCTTTCTCTGACTTCCTTGCTTCAGAATGATATCCTCCAGTTCACCACATTGCAGCAAATAGCAATATTTTTTTAATCTTAAACTTGCAACTTTTAAGTGTGCGTTTGTGTGTGTATCTGTCTTACAATTTCTTTATGCATTCATCAGTTGTTGGACATTTAGGTATTTCCAAATGCTGGTTACTTTTCTAAATGCTTCAATTAATGCAAGTCAATATATATATTTTAAATTAATATCTCTATATTTGCAGAGTAGACACCCAGGAGTTGATTTGCTGCATCATATGGAAGATCTATTCTTTCCTTTATAAGAAATGCCAAACTGATTTATATAAAGACTAAAGCAGACAATATTTCTACAGACAGTGAGTGAGGTCATAAAGATTGCCAGCAGTCATATTGAAAAGTGTTCATGAGGTCCAGAAAGATGGGTAAGGCAGTTGCTTTGCATGAAGCAGACTTAGTTTTCATACACGTTACTGATGCCCTCTACAGTCCTCTGAGCCTTGCCAAGAAAGACCGTCGAGCATACAAATAGGTTTAACCTCTGAGTACAGCCATATGTGGCCCCAAAGGGAAGGAAAATAAAAAGTTTTAAAAGTTAATAGTTATTAGGGTACTTCAAATCAAAACAATGATGAGATATCACTCCAGGCCATTGTGAACGGTGTATATTAAAAAGACCAAAAGCAATCTGTGTTGATGGGGATATGGTGAAAGGAACACTATCCACTGTCTTCTAAATTTTAAGAGAAAGAAGAAATATGAGGATTTCCATAAAAATTTTGGATTAAGGAAATGATTTTGCCTTCAATTCTGCTAGAATAAAGTTAACTAGAAAAAATATCCTAGTTTTATATTAACATGACGAAGCTTTTTCCCTTGATGAAGCAAAAATAATTTGGTTAGAAATACTAAAATATCTAAGTACAAGTCATAGAAAATATAACTGTAACCTAAACTACATATATGATATAATAATTACTTTAAGGAAAAAATGAAGTTTATTTCTATCATAAAAAGTGGCTCTTATACAGAGTAAAAAGACATTATTCCTAAATTGAGAGGTGAAGGTGAAGGGGAGAGAGAAATTAGTTATCTCTTCTTGTCCAAACCCTCTGGAGATGAGACTCAAAGAGTTTTTTTTTTTAATAAAGTCTCGTGGGCCATATGGTCTCTATTTAAACAACTATACTTTAAAATTATAGAATTAAATATAGCCATAGACAATATATAGACATATGGTTGGTTCTAAATGTATTTCAATAAAATCTTTATGTCAACAGACTGTGGCCTATTTTTGACTCCAATGCTATAGTTTGCCAACCTCTACTTAATGGAAAACCAGAGTATCTCATTTAAGTTCCAGTTAACCAACTTTAAAGATGATTTAGGTCTTGAGGCTGTATCATTCAATTAATTGAAGCAGATTATGAGTACATTACTTCAACCAGCAAAGTATAAGTGTAAACCAGGAGATACCAAATCTGCCTTGGATCCAATGAACAACCATATCACAGGAAGAAAATATAAAAAATATCAGGAACTAAAATTCAGGAAGGAAATTAATAATGAGAAAGAAAGAAATGAGGGAAGAAGGATCTAAGCAGATTTTTAGTAGTAACAGAGACAGGATTTCTTTATAAGACCGAAGATAGAATAAGATACTAGATATACACTAAGTCTATATTTCATTATCCTTACACGGTAAAAGACAAACAAACAAACACTGTCCTCCCATTCTTCATCGATTTGCTCAAGCGGGTCCAATAACGTCTATCGTGAGACTTGTTGTTACTGTGTTTGGCATAATGAATACATCACGGGTAGCTTGCCAGGCTTTGCCTTGCGGGCAAGATACTCTCAGTAGCTTGCTGGGCTCTCTGAGAGGGGTGGAGGAATTGAACATGCCTCGGCTGGGCTGGCTGGACGCAAGGCAAACGCTTTACCACTGTGTTATTGTTCCAGGCTGTGGTAAAAAGAATAGTTTCACATTACTACCATCAAAAAGAGTACAAAGAAAGAATATGAGAACAACGAGTAACCTTGCAGAGATTCAAAGAAATAGACAATGGACATAAGAAACTCACCCAAAGTCAACTATTCTTTTGTATTAGTACCATGTAGATAAATCTGTGATACAACCATCACATAAGGTTTACAATAAATATTAAATCAAAATGGGCAGATTATGAGATTATTTCTGCACATATCTCTCTGCTGATTGCACCTATTGCCAGAAAAAGCAAGACAGTCACACCATCATATACTTGTACTCTTTCAAAGGTATTTGCTTAACTGAATTAATTCTTCTCTACCTAAGGAAGAATTCATTTTATTGTAGTTTTATATTACTAGTGATTCTGAGAGATTTTGAACTTATTTCACTCAATGTTTAGGTATTTAACTTTTAGCTAGATGCAAATGATAGAGGAAATAATTGTCTCCTCACAAAATATTTATAGGATTTTATCTTCTGCTTTCAAGAAGAAACTTTATTTATTTTTATTTTTTTTATCCGAGTTCGATTCCTCCGCCCCTCTCGGAGAGCCCGGCAAGCTACCGAGAGTATTCGATATGCCAGACACAGTAACAACAAAGTCTCCAATGGAGACGTTACTGGGCCTGCTCGAGCAAATCGACGATCAACGGGAGGGCCTTTACCTTTACCTTATATTTTATTTTTTACAAATTTTTGTGCTTGGGTTTCAATTATACAATGATCAAATACGCATCCCTCCACCAGTGCCCATTTTCCACCACCATGGATCCCAGTATCCCTCCCACACCCATGCCCCCCATCCCACCCTGCCTCTGTGGCAGGGCATTCCCTTTTGTTCTCTCCTTTTGGGTGTTGTGGTCTGCAAGAGAGGCATTGAGTGGCAATCATGTTCAGTCCATGGTCCACTTTCAACATGTATCTCCCCTCCTGGGAGGATCCTCCAAACACCCTTTATTTGGTGTTCCCTTCTCTATCTGAGCTGCCCTTTCCCCTAGAATGCCCGACTGGCCTCTAAGCCATGGAGTAATCCTCCTGGTACTGATCTTGGCTATTCTTGGGTATTAATCTCCTATTTTGTTACTTTATGTCACCCAGATGAATGCAATCTTTTTATGTCTATCCCTCTCTTTCTGACTCATTTCGCTTAGCATGATACTTTCCATGTGGTACCACTTGTATGTAAAATTCATGACTTCATCTTTTCTAACAGCTACATATTACTCCATTGTGTAGATGTACCAAAGTTTCTTTAACCAGTCATCTGTTCTTGGGCACTCAGGTTTTTTCCAGATTCTGGCTATTGTAAAGAGTGCTGCAATGAACAAACAAGCGCAGATGCCACTTCGACTATACATTTTTGCCTCTCCGGGATATATTCCCAGGAGTGGTATTGCTGGGTCAAATGGGAGCTCAATTTATAATTTCTTGAGAATGGTCCATACTGTTTACAAGAAGAAACTTTATTTTAATTCAATATTTCCAATAGATTTTCTGTTTGAAAAATGAACCTCAATTTACAGCACTGACCATGGGTTTCAGTGGATGAAGTAATTTTTCAAAAATTAAATTTAGACAAGACTAATTAGAAAAAAATTGAAGATCAGATAATTTTGGGTAGTCTGGGCTTTGTTAAGATTGGGTAGTCTTAGGAATGAAATAAGGGAAGTTAAAATTCAAGCTCAAATTCATGACCAAATGATACCAAGCAGTTGAAGAGAATGAATTTTTTCTGTTAAAAAAACAAGTATTCAAGTTTCAGTAGTCATGTAATTACTGGAGGGTGGGATCCTAGTGAATTACATTTGAAAATGAGTGATTGATATGCATTTACTTGGCAGTTAATACAACTGTACAAATAAATGCTATTCATCAACCTTTGCATTTCTGCCTGTTCATCATCAGGCATTTAAAGCATTTATAAAAGGCATTTTTTCTACTCTGATCCTAGTTTAATAGGAAAAAAAAGATGATAAGAGGAATACTTGAAACAGAAATGTAACTTAATATTTCAAAGCCCTTAGGTCTCTGATTAGACTATTAGTCTCTGCACATAATCTCTTGCTAAACTAAATTGATTCTTTTTCAATATAAAAATAGTACAAAGCCTCTGAATTTTGAAAGTGAAATTCTGCAAGCTTCTGAATTGTAGGCCAGAAAATAACAAATCTTATTTAATTAACAAAAGAATGAGATAGGGATTAAAAACATGATGTTAAGACACAGTAAGAATTGATTGGAGCTGTGTTTTTAGCTGTAAATCTGGCGAGTAGACTTTGCTTGTGAGACAGGCAACATTAATTACTCTGTTCCCATAGCAGATTCTGTGTTTAAAAAAAAATTAAACTGCAAAGAAGTTGGAAAGCATCTCTGGATGCCTTCCGTTGCACCGATAAAAATTTTTTATTGAACTCCACTCATGTGCATATTTAGAATTTAAATCCAGAAGATCTTATAGGCCTGTATTCATTAAATATTATGTACCATTTTATATGAGTATACTCATAAAAAGGGGGATATGGAACACAATTAAAAGAAATAAATCCAGAATGGCTTTGGCAGTCTATAAAATCTCCTAGCCATGGTTTTTCTTTAACTTACTTCTAATCCCCAGGCACAACAAATATTCCAGTGATGGGAGAATTCAAACTTATTTTGTTTTCATGATTCACATTCACGATATCTTGAGTCATGTTGAAAAGTATTTAATAGACCTAGTTTTTCTTTGGTCTCAGTTTGGCTGGAAAATATACATGAGTTCATCCCCATCTTCTCTGTTCTGCATAAAATGTGTTCAAACTCCCATTACATGATTTATAAGTAGCTAAGCACATGGGTAAGTTAAGGAGCAAGAATTGGGTTTTAGGGAACTGTAACTTGAACACAAATTCATCTTGTCACTAGTAATGTTCTAAGTTTCAGGACACAGATGGAAACTATAAGAGGGAATAAACTAATCAGGTTAACACCTGCGATTTGGGATTCGGCTTCTTTACAAAGGGTCAGGGGAGGGAACCTAATACTATGGGAGCATCAGTTTTAACCCAGGCTCCATAGATGGGCTCAAGGGAAAAAGCTAGATTTTAGAAAAACTGAGGATTTATGGATCGTGATTTGTCGTTTGGTGGGTTCTCCCACTATGTAGCCTCTGCTAGTTAATTATTTTACTTTAAATAGAAGTTAGTGGAGGATGCCAAAGGGTTGGCATATTTCTCACTTGTTTCTATAACTCAAGACAAACTGAAAAGAAACCCCAGGCACAGCTATGGTTCATGGTGTTAGTGAGCCACTGCTTTTCCTGGAAAGAAAAACAAACTTCTGAAATAACAAAGTAAAGCAAAACATGGCTTAACTTTTAACTATATACCTGTGGTACTTGATTAATAAAGTATACCCTTACTCTGTAATGAAACAATAGTAATAAACACTTTCTGTTTTGGCTCACAAGAAAATAGCAAACATGCCTATGAAGTCTTTAAATAGGACAGCTATATGGAAGTACTTATTTTGGAATTTATTTTTAAAATGCTATTTTAACTTCAAAGTAAATTGTGTTTTGGCTACCAAAGAGAAACACACCTTTTCACATGCGCTTCAAGAACATTGTAGACATACTTGTTATATTATCCACCAATGTATTTACTCAACCCATTGCGTGGAGGAACTTTATCCTTATTACACTGAACTTCGATCAAGTTTTCTATTTGGATTCCCATGAACCGACTCTCCCTGAGATCACCAGGAAGAAACACACCACTAATAAACCGCCATTGTCATTTTCTTTCACTTTTTGCCTCACATGAGCCTTATGCTAAAAAAAAAAAATTAAGAACTTCATTTTTACAGTGGTAGGCCATTTGCCTTGCACGCAGCTGGCCTGGCTGAGCCAGCTTAGATTCCTCCGCCCCTCTCGGAGAGCTTGGCAAGCTACTGAGAGTATCTTGCCCATATGCCAAAGCCTGGCAAGCTACCCATGATGTATTCAATATGCCAAACACGGTAACAACAAGTCTCATGATGGAGACACTACTGGGCCCGCTCGAGCAAATTGATGAACAACAGGAGGACAGTGCTACAGTGCTATTTTTATATATGACTTTATACTTGTAGCACTGTAGCACTGTCCTCCTATTGTTCACCAATTAGCTTGAGTGGCCAATGGTAATGTCTCCATTGCGAAACTTGTTGCTATTGTTTTTGGCATATCGAATATGCCATGGGGAGCTTGCCAGGCTCTGCTGTGCGGGAAGGATACTCTCGGTAGCTAGCTGGGCTCTCTGATAGGGACAGAGGAATTGAATTCTGGTTGGCCACGTGCAAGGCAAACACCCTACCCACTGTGCTGTCGCTCAGGTTAGCGTGCAGTACTTATTTTAATAATCTATATATCTTAATCATGTTGTACCTTCAATAATCCTATATAAACATTAAGGTTAATTTTGTTAAAAGTTTCTGCATATAAATATTACAAATATAACATTTTATTTTTAAAAATACAATTAATTTATATATATATATAAATATGGGTATATAGTCCTAATTTTCATCTAAAAGATTATTGTATGGGTAGTACCATTAAGGTAGTACATTTAAAAATAAGTCAACTTATAGACCCATAGGTGAGATATATTATGGGTTATAGGAATGTATGAAAAGAAAATTATCATAAGGTTAGGGCCAGAGGGATAGTACAGCGAGTAGGGAACATGTGACTGACCAGGTTTGATACCCAACATTTCATATGTTCTCCCAAGCACCATCAGGAGTGATTCCTGAGTGCAGAATCAGGAGTTACCACTCAGCATCACTGGGTGTAGCTCCCAAACAAAACTAATTTGTACAATACTAGTCTATAAAAATAGAGCTATGTGACTTAGTCTCCTTATAATTTCCCCTTTCCCTCTCTTATGTTTTCCAGTAACTAACCATTAAATCAATTTTTCTTCCTAACAAGTGAATCAGTTTAACATAATATTCTGCCATTCTGCCATTCAACCATGTGCAGCAGGTTGTTATAGGGCAAGGGGAAAATTAACAAAAGGAATTCTAGTATCAGTATAACAATGTACAGAGTGACCAGAAATAGGGACTGAGATCAAAGTCTGAGGCAACAGGAGGCCATCATTGACAGTATTATAAGTCATAGAACTTTAATAATAAAAAGTTTTAAAATATCAAAAATAGTGGACACAAAATAGAGCATCCGTCAGGCAATAGGAAGTACATAGAAACAGAGACAGGAGCTTGGGGGTCTGTGAGGTAGAAATTGAATTGTGGAGTGCATTAATCAGGTTAGGCTGAGTCCAAAAGTCATTCAATACCTAAATTTGCATAAATGTTTGGAATATGGCAAGCTCCTCCATGTCTCCATTTGTCTGTCCCTCATCATTGTGTTTTAGCCTTATTATTCTCTCTGCCTATTGTGTATAATCTCTTACTATCTGACTTTCTAAGCTCTACCTGTTTGAAACTCATCTGAAGTCCCACTTTTTAAAGCAATCTAGTCTTCTAAGACCACCTAAACTTGATAACTTCCTACTTTGAAATACTGTAGTGTTTCTTTATCACTTCTAATCATATGACCTACTCACATTAACTTGTTCTCATATAATCACAGTAACTTACAGACATGCTTTGTCTCTGTTAAAGCTACTAAGAACAGAAACTTGTTTGAATACATTCAATAGCACCTCATACAATTTTCGTATGTAACAATTCCTTGAAATACAGAATTTTGCTCCAGGTCAGAAGGAAATAACTTTGCTTTAATATTTATCCAGTCTTCTTAGTATGTATATAGAAACTATGAATACCTCCCTTTGTGGTTTGTTGGTAAAAGTGATGAATGCTAACTTCAAAATAGTTCAGAGAACAGATGCTTGTTCTGTTGCTATTTAATTAATGCTACTTACAGAGAAGATGGTGCAGTGGTATTAAATTTACTTTTATATTACAAAGGAGGGCTATGTATCCATTTTTATAGATAAGTGATTTTGAGATCATTGTTGCGTACACAAAGAGGTTATCATGTAGCTACTTCAAAACAAGTGGTAAAATACAGTTCTTCAATCTAAAAAATTAAATGTAGTTCTTTTCAGGTTGAAAATAAAATTGTATTTACTTCCCTAAATTCGGTATAACCCCTATCTATTTATTATGTGCATCTTTTTTAGGTCTGTTTTTGGGTCACACCCAACAGTGCTCAATGATTACTCCCAACTTTGTGGTCAGGGTCACTCTTAGAGAGACCCAGGGAACCATTGGGATCCTGGGGTGAAAACTTTGACCTCTTAATTCCATGCTATCATTTAATAATACAGGGTCATCATATTACTCCTAAAATATATTTTAAATACTTGTCTTACATAAATCCTCCACAGACCTGATCCAGCTTAAGTTGTTTTTCTTAAATCTGTTTCTAACCTAGGGAGAATATATAGATATAGATATGTAGATATATATATAGAGAGATGGATATATATAAATATATATCACATATATGTATAACACTTATTATGCATATGCATGTCTATATATTTATGAAGAAGCCTCACTACTTTGTGAACTAAATAAGACAGGTTATTTTCCTTCATCTTAGATTGTATCATAGAGTTCCCACACATGCAGTCAACCAATATGTGTGTATATTTTCTGATAGGCTTACTGTGTTTTGGAAGTTTCTCTTGTGAATTGTACCTGATATAGCACTATATCACATTATATATATATATATATATATATATATAGCACATAATAATTTATGTAATATTTTTCTCTGAAATTTTATATGCCCTCTTGAAAGTTAAGCACCTTCAACATTTTCAAGTTGAGAGCCTGTTGGATAACACTGGTTTGTCCTTTCTCCCCCATCACAGGGAGCTTAAGTTTATTGACTTACACCCATCACAGCGCTCCTGAGGTGCTCTCATTTCTCTGTGTTTATCTTTAACTTCTCATGTGTGCTCTGCTTCCCCTATCTGTTAATTACTATATCCCCAAATCAGACCCTGTGACTTGTAAAGTCAGATTCTTCTTAGGACTCTGGATTTTGTATTTGTAAGTAAAATATTGCATTTTTTCTTTATTTTATGTCCTTTGCAGAATTTTTTTTGGAGCAATGTCCTTTTTGTATAGACACAGGAAGACAGTTAATGCTATGCTTTTTTTTAACTTAGGAGTTAATTGACTCTAAATAATATTTACTCTTGGGCATCTGTCATATGTACTTAAGCCTCAGTTGCCATTAGTTCCTAACACCCCAAAAGGAAGGGCTTGGCGAGGGAGTTGGATAGACCTGGGCAAGACATAAGCTATGCTGGCATCAAAAAGGGCAGGCCAAGCATCATAAGACATATATAAGAGCAAGGTCATGTTCAAACTCTCTCATGACCCTAAAAGAAATAAATGAATAAGGACCCTGCTGGGGTTAGGAAGGACTAATCTGACCTGAGGACTGTAGTCTGGGATCTATGGTAAGATGTGCCCAGGAAGAGCCACACTGTAAGCTTAATATATCTCTTACTGTGTTCATACAAAATGACTAGGAAGATTATTAATGAATAAATTAAAATGACTATTCAAATGGATTTGGACTAAAGAATAGAGGAATATGCCTTTAGATAAAATTCTACCCTTGGGATTCATCTCTTGGCAGGATGAGATTTTGTCCTAGAAGCTTCTCTTGAAGGACGGGCTTTATATATGTTGTGCAACCACACCTATGTGTAATTCTCCCCTCAGATCCTTAGTATTTCTCCATAACTAATGTGGTGAGACTGGAATAAACAGCGACTTATTACCAACTAGACTCGTGGTTCCCATTGGCTCACTTAGATCTCATGGTACCCTATGGAAATGTGTCGGTCTCATTTTCTCTTTATAAGCACAGTGAATACGAAGATGCATTGAAAGAAAGAGTGAAATGTTTTACTCTGAAATGTAAACATACATTATGTGTCTGTTTCTAGATATATAAAACTTGCCTAAAAGCATTATGATAAAAATGATCAGCAATTATGCAGGCTCACAACAAATACAAATGTGTCGTAATTCTTTAAAGTAACTAAGGATAGGCAATAGCACTTAAATCTTTGGAAAGAAATGAGTTTCCAGATAAGTCATTCTGTAAAATAGAGAGAGGGTTCTTAACAATCACAAACTTGATTTCTATCCTTATTACCCCCAAGTTACTCGAGTAACAGCACAGCAGGCAGGGTACTTGCCTTGCACCTGGCCGACCAGGGTTTGATTCCTCCATCCCTCTCAGAGAGCCCGGCAAGCTACTGAGAATATCCCATTTGCTCAGCAGAGCCTGGTATGGTCCCCTTGACATATTCAGTATGCCAAAAACAGTAACAACAAGTCTCACAATGGAGATGCTACTGGTGCCCGCTTGAGCAAATTGATGAACAACAGGAGGACAGTGCTACAGTGCTACTCTCCACCAAAAAGATTACTTAATCCCAACACAAAACTCCAGAACTCCCTCCATTTTATGTCGAGATAAACATTAAAAGTCACCATAAGAGAAATTTGTCAAATTTCCCATTTTAGGACTGAAGGTACATAGAATTTTCCTCTAACGAGAGTTTCAGAACTTACTTTTATGGATTTTATTTAATGTTTGCATTTAGGTTGAAAATATATCCTCAAAAACTTTCTTAATAAAAGAAAAAAAATATGAGCCAGGAATGACTTTCATTTGGTAGAGCATCTGCTTAACCCATGTAAGGTCATGGATTTCATACTCTGCAGAAATTCTCCCAAACAGCCCCGGGCTGGACGTTTCCCTGATGTTTTGGGGCTAAAGGGCCCTGTTTCAATAAGCATGTGGACATCCAGATTTGACTTCCTAAACAGCAACAATAAAATAATAAAAATAATAATAAAACTTTTATAATATAAAAATGCAAAACATTTAGGAAATCTATCTCTCTATTCAATTCTTTATGTTCCTGAAATTGTTTAGATGTTCATATAGGCTAGCTAAAAATACACGCCACTGGCCGAGCAAGTGAAAACAGAGATAGATAAATGGGACTATCTTAAACTAAGAAGCTTCTGCACCTCCAAAGAAACAGTGACCAAAATACAAAGACAGTCTACAGAATGGGAAAGGATATTCACCGAATACACATCTGACAAGGGGTTGATATCCAGAATATACAAAATACTGGTTAAACTCCACAAGAAGAAAACATCCAACCCCATTCAAAAATGGGGCAATGAAATGAACAGAAACTTTCTCAAAGAAGAAATCCGAATGGCAAAAAAGCACATGAGAAAATGCTCTACATCATTAATTATCAGGGAGATGCAGATCAAAACCACAATGAGATACCATCTCACACCTCAGAGACTGGCCCACATTCAAAAGAACAAAAGCAACCGATGCTGGCGTGGATGTGGCGAGAAAGGGACACTCCTTCACTGTTGGTGGGAATGTCCACTGGTTCAGCCCTTCTGGAAAACAGTATGGACGATTCTCAAAAAATTAGAAATTGAGCTCCCATTTGACCCAGCAATACCACTCCTGGGAATATATCCCAGAGAGGCAAAAATGTATAGTCGAAGTGACATCTGCACTTGTTTGTTCATTGCAGCGCTCTTTACAATAGCCAGAAACTGGAAGAAACCTGAATGCCCAAGAACAGATGACTGGTTAAAGAAACTTTGGTACATCTACACAATGGAGTACTATGTAGCTGTTAGAAAAGATGAAGTCATGAAATTTACATACAAGTGGTACAATATGGAAAGTATCATGCTAAGCAAAATGAGTCAGAAAGAGAGGGATAGACATAGAAAGATTGCATTCATCTGGGGGATATAAAGTAACAAAGTAGGAGATTAATACCCAAGAATAGCTGAGATCAGCACCAGGAGGATTACTCCATAACTTAGAGGCCAGCCGGGTATCCTAGAGGAAAGGGCAGTTCAGATAGAGAAGGGAGCACCAAATAAAGGATGTTTGGAGGATCCTCCCAGGAGGGGAGATGCATGTCAAAAGTAGACTATGGACTGAACATGTTTGCCACTCAATGCCTCTTTTGCAGACCACAACACCCAAAAGGAGAGAGAGAACACAGGGGATTGCCCTGCCACAGAGACAGGGGGGATGGGGGGATGGAGGTGGGAGGGATATTATCCATGGTGGTGGAAAATGGGCACTGGTGGAGGGATGGGTATCTGATCATTGTATAATTGAAACCAAAGCACAAAAAATTGTAAATCTACAACTTTAAAAAAAATAAAATTAAATAAAGGGAAAAAAAATACAACACACTTTCTCCTTTTATTTGACAACTAATGATGATTCTAATTTAGTTATTCTACTTTTCTCCATTTTATTTTATACAGTCCAAGGTTTGTATGAGAGGTTATTCTTGAGGTTTTTTTTTTTTTTGTTGTTGTTGTTGTTTGGAGTGAGAGTCAATTCAAAGATGGATACAGGGGCTCAAAAACTAGTGGGGTGAATATCCTTTCCCATTCCATAGACTGTCTTTGTATTTTGGTCACTGTTTCTTTTGAGGTGCAGAAGCTTCTTAGTTTAAGATAGTCCCATTTGTCTATCTCTGTTTTCACTTGCTTGGTCAGTGGCGTGACATCTTTGAAGATACCATTAGCTTCAATGTCATGGAGGGTTTTGCCAACTTTGTCTTCAATGAAAGCCGAATGGCTAAAAGTCACATGAGAAAATGCTCTACATCATTAATCATCAGGGAGATGCAGATCAAAATCACAATGAGATATCATTTCACATCACAGAGACTGTCCCACATCCACAAGAACAAAAGCAACCGGTGCTGGCACAGATGTGGAGAGAAAGGGACCCTCCTTCACTGCTGGTGGGAATACCGACTGATTCAACCCTTCTGGAAAACAATATGGACGATTCTCCAAAAATTAGAAATTGAGCTCCCATCTGACCCAGCAATACCACTCCTGGGAATATATCCCAGAGAGGCAAAAAAGTATAGTCGAAGTGACATCTGCACGTGTTTGTTCATTGCAGCACTCTTTCCAATAGCCAGAATCTGGAAAAAACATGAGTGCCCAAGAACAAATGACTGGTTAAAGAAACTTTGGTACATTTACACAATGGAGTACTATGTAGCCGTTAGAAAAGATGAAGTCATGAAATTTACATACAAGTGGTCCTATATGGAAAGTATCATGTTAAGGAAGTGAGTCTGAAAGAGAGGGATAGACATAGAAAGACTGCATTCATCTGGGGAACATAAAGTAACAAAACAGGAGACTAACACACAAAAGTGGCCAAGATTAGTACCAGGAATTTTGCTCCATAGCTTGGAGGCCAGCCACACATGCTAGGGAAAAAGGGAGCTCAGATAGAGAAAGGAGCACCAAATGAAGGGGGTTGGGAGGATCCTCCCAGGATGGGAGAAGCATGTTGAAAGTAGATTATAGACCAAACATGATTGCCACTCAATGCCTCTTTTGCAAACCACAACACTCAAAAGGAGAGAGAGAACAAAAGGGAATGCCCTGCCACAGAGGCAGTGGGATGGGGGAATGGGGTTGGGAGGGATACTGGGACCTGTGGTGGTGGAAAATGGGCACTGGTGGAGGGATGGGTACTTGATTATTGTATAACTGAAACCCAAGCACAAAAATTTGTAAGTCTACTACTGTACCTCGTGGCGTTTCACTAATAAAAATAAAAAAGTTAAAAAAGTTAAAAAACTAGTGGGATTTTTTTGGGGGGAGTACTGTTGTGTGTAAAATTATTGAATGGGATAGAATACAGAGAATATTAGCAAATCTTATTAAGAAAAGGGTGTCTCTTTTGAAAAACACAGGATAAATTATTTCACAATTACTCGACAAAAATGTTGACCTGAAGGAGATTTCAATGACAAAGTTTGAAATAATTTTAGCATCAAAATAAATAGTCATAAAATGATATTATAACACATAAAATAAATATACATATTTATTATGATACATATTGAAATAATTGTGTATGCTAGCAGATATATACATTTTGTATCTTCACTCTCTTACAAGACACTAATACAGCAGAAATAAAAAAAGACAAAACATTATTATAACTATTGAGTAATTATAATAAAATAATCCATAAATGAATGATAAAATGATTGGGGGTAAAAGTCTAAAGAAGAATGGAATATTTACAGATAAAATTTTATATCAGATAACATTTTACAGCATAAAAGAGTAACCTCACCAATGAGAAATCCAACATACCTTCTCTGAACAAAGGCATCAAGTTTGACATCAAACAACAAAACATAAATCTAAAATAAAACAAATGGATCATGCCTTGATATAATGGTTGTGCTAAGACCAGTGTATCACCTATGTGTTCCAGGAGCTAAAGATTTAAATACTGTACCTGATCATTACCAAATCTCAGAAAACCCCAAATTGTGTGACTTTCTACAAAAGCATTTGCCCATGACGCTCAAATACTGTTAAAATATCAAAGGCAAGAAAAATTATGAAAGCAGTTGGTGTTGGAATCAAGAAGGCATTATTGGGTTGGAGATATGCTATAGCAGGTAGGGGGCTTGCCTTGAGTGTGACTCACCCCACATTTAATCCCAGTACCCATATGGCCCTGCAATTACCACCAGGAGTGATCCTGGATGCAGACAGGAGTAAGCCTTGAGCACCTCTGGGTGTGGTCCCAAACAAAACAAAAAGACATTGAATGAAATTCACTAGATCAACTTGGACTGACCCCTTGAATGTGAAAGAAACAGAAAAACTCATGAAAGTTTATAAAAGCACCAAAGTCTATGATTTAGTTAATAATATATTAAGTTAAATTTATAACTATTGTGTAATATAAAATATTAACGTTAGAGAAATCTGCATAAAGAGCACACAAGTATTATATATATGTACATATACTATTTCTGCAATTTTCTTTACAACTTCAATTATTTTAAAGCAACATCAAAATTTTATTTGGGATGGGAAAATATATTTTTGTCTACTACACTGTCCTAGAAGAGAAATATTTGAATGTCATTAATTAGCCCCTTAATTCTCAGACACATATATTTTTTCATGAAACTAAGGTAGTAGACTTTTAAGTTAATTCCCTCACTTGGGATTCATCAAAGACCTTGACTACATTTTATTTTTAATATTACATATTATTGTCCTCAAGTCCTCCAATTTCATATTCCAAGTTTCAAAGAACAGGAATCTGTCTCTGCCCAACAATAAATTCTGAAATTGGTTTCAGGCTAAAAGGGGAAGAGAAGAAGCTTGAACCTGGGCTGAAAGAGCCCAAATGTGCTATTTCAGAACCAAGTTTCATGGAGAATTGAAAACTACACTTCTTCTAAATAGGCATAGTAAACTATAGCTACAACTGTAATTGATGGTGAGGATGCACCATTTCGGCGTGGAATCAAGATGATCTCAATAATCCTATATGAGTGACAGAGTATACAGGGAACAGTATATTTGAATATTCCCATATTATTCGGAGGAAAGAGTTCTGTTAATGAATGAAAATAGAGGAGCCGAGGGTGCTGGTGGGAATCCACTAGCTCCAATGCTCATGAGTACACTATGTCTTAGTGTCGGCAACAGGGAAGTCATATTTTGATGATGGAACCCCTCAGCTCTTGGTGAGATACTGTGGGTGGGGCACACCCAGGGGTACTCAGGGCTTCCTCCAGGCTCTGTGTTTAGGAATCACTTGTGATGATGATAGGAACTATATCCAGTACCACTGATCTAACTAGGGTCAGTTGATCGTAAACAGAAGTTCCATAACCCCTGTACTATCTCTCCGGTTTGAGTGATCTTATACTTTAGGCACTCAGAATGGAAACTGGAATAATGGAGAAAATTCTAGTCTATTTTTGGTGAATGTTCTTGTACAAGCAGTCCCAGTCACAGGAAATGTGAAACTGCTTTTTTCAAATAGATAAACCACCATTAAGATTTTATTAACTCCAAGTGTCTAGAGCAGTTCTTCCCAGAGCAGATGCACTATTGCTTTGGTTTCATTATTGATGAACATAATACCTTTGTTCTAGTCTTTGATAACTCAAGACACTTTTAAAAAATTCATTGAGACTTTTTGGAATATGATAACAAAAGTTAAAAAAGGAAAATACATTAAAAAAGCAAATATACCCATGTACCACTAGGGAGAATGTAGTAATATTATCCATTTTGAGATTTTTATTAATAAGCTCTACTTTTAGTTAAATTTGTTCATTTTTTCTTTCTAAAAGTTGCCTACATTTGAGTCTCTAGAATCAAGAAAATGAGATTTATGAAGTTAAAAGAAGATATATAGTAGAATATTGAGATATCAAGAAATAATACTGAATCTATTACTAAAAAAAGGACAGATGGTTTATAACAGGTTGCCAACTTCAAGGTTTTCTCTATATTTTGCAATTCATTTCATCATTTTGGGAATAGTATTTTTTGAAAGAGAAGAGCAAAACTTAGACACACCAAGGCATACCTTCAACTATTATTTTGATTTAGAAATGTTTCTGGTCAATCTTAAGCCAATCAACTGATAATCATATAGTGAGAGAATCCGCAATAAAAGAAACTGATAAAGAATTCAAGATACACCTCTTAAACTCTGCTTATCCACAATCGTTATTTCTTGCATATCAAATAAAACTGCCAGAAAATTAAGTTCTTTTCTTGTGAATTCCCTTATTTAAAATCAAAGGTTAGCACCATAAAATTATGGTGGCTTGTTTTAGAAAAGTATTGGTACTTGAATTACCTAGCACACAATGAGTTGACATCAAGCATCCGAGTGCATTTTTTCCCTTTTTTTTTCCTTTCTTCCAGCAGACTGAAGTTCTGCATGTCATATTTCAACCTAGGATATTTTAATCTACAGTGAAGTTATAAATGTTGACAGGACTCAGTTACTATAAAACTGCTGACAGTTTTCTCCAAAACTGCTGGTGGCCACTAGTAAGGGTGTGAAATGAGTAAAAATAAAACAAAAGCACAAAAAAAACTCTTGTATGTACAATTTCCTCCCTAGGTCTGGCAGAAATCAAACATGTGGAGCTGTTTTCTTTTCTAGCAGAGCCCCCAAATCAAGGAAACCTGGAGACAGTCATATGGATACATATCTCTGTTTGCTCACCAACTGAAGAAAGAGCTCCCTGAGGTTCTATTGAATTATTCAGTGTTTGGGGTTCCTAGGTGATGTGTATCCTCCAACAGAAAGACCTAGCGAATTTACTAGGAACTCTTCCTGAACATTTTTCTTTAATAATTCAGTCAAGTAAGATATGCAGCATATAGAGTAATGTTTAAACAGTCTGCCCAGCCCATTGGGATTCACCTTTAAGCAAGATTTATTTTTACATGTTACATTTCTCTCTAAACACACTAGTGCTTAAGGACATGAACCACACTTCTTTCAATCACTTTCCAGCACGTGGATTTAAAACAGGACTAGCCTATTATGCTATAGTTTTACAAATAATTATGTTAAAAATGTGTTCTCTGCAATTTAAGTAAAAATATTTGTAGTGGTCACTAAGCTATGCTTTGCTATTCAGTCGTTGATTAACTTGGCTGCACTTAAAACAAAAGTAATAAGGGCCAGAGTGATGGTACAGCGGGTAGGGCATTTGCCTTGCACACTGCCAACCTGCGTTGAAACTGCAGCACCTCATATGGTCCCCCAAGCCCCGCCAAGCTAAGGAAGCCCACCTAAGAGCAGAACCCAGAGTAAGGCCCGAGCACTGCCAAGTATGGCCCCAAACAAAACAAAATAAACGAATAACATATTGCTGCTACAAAGTAGAAATGCCTCAGATAATATTAACTCAGCTGAATAATCTTTTGTCAGTAGCCTTCATACCTAAACTATACTTGACTCTGTAAAATCCCAGAAAAGCAAAAATGTGATTAATCTTACACATGTGTAAAGAAATCAATAACAGAAATAAAGCATAACAATGCTTACCTTGCTCTCATGTTTTCAACTGTATTGAAGTAAATATGATAACTACAGCTCTTTTTTAATGTTTTCAAATTGAGTATCCAATATTATTTAACAAAGCCATAAAAGCATGAATATCTTATTCATATCTTTGGATAGACATTCAATTGTGTTAGAGTTGTTATGAGATTCCATTTATCTTCAATAATAAGAATACCAAGTTCACAGAAAATATTTAAAACTCAACTAATATGAATTAATCTAGCTTTCCTTCTAATCTGGGGCTCAGAGTTTATGGAAAATAAAAAGTCACTATAGCTGTCAATTGAGAAAAACCAGGATTAAATACTAATAAGGTGACCAATGGCCTGTGTATTAGAAAGACTGTGTCAACTAAAAATTTAAGTCTCTTTTTTACTCTATTTTTGAAGCTCTGTGCTATTAGTGCTTAACAAGGCATCCTCCAAACAGTGCTCAGGGTACCCCAGAGAGTTGGTGGATTATCAAGCTTCAGGTATTCACATGCCAGGTATGCACCCTGAGCCTTGAAGCTATCTCTCAAACTCTCTATTGTTATTAATTTTAATTAGGGAAGCAGTAACACTAACATTATTACAAACTAAAATGAAAATAGTAATATTTCTAAGAGGGCCCATGAATAAGGCTCATATTAGAAATCATTTTGATGTAGAAGCCCACTGAAATTCTTCCTGAGCCAAGCCAAAGGAGTGGAGACATATATTCATGGAATATTTTAGAGGTATGTGATACCTTGTTAAACAAAAGGAAAAGACACCTGGACATTAGGTTCTGAAAATATTCAACAGATCTTGAATGATTTAATGCCACATGAGTCACATCATCAAGTTGTGGAGTACTCAGGCTTTATAGAACAATACTAACCGATTTAGAGAAAGAATGGGAAAAGATTGAACTGTGAAAATGAGAGAATTTTGAGAGAACTGAACAAAAAATATTGCATAGACTGTGGACAAATGTAAAGGGAAGGACTTTAGAAAGGCATTAGAGTGGAAAGGAATGACAATCTGTGTTTGAGTGAAGGAAGTCTGGGTCAAGCTGTTGATAAGTTAACTACTGAGGAAAAAATAAGGGAAATAACTAATTAAACTTCCCTGAACTGGTTTTATTTTGCTAAATAGGAAAATCAGGATTATATTATGCAATCATTATTAGGATTACACAAAAGAGGCTTGGTAACGCCTAAGTATGTGTTAGAAATGTAGATGGTGACTCAGACATGATCAAGTGTTTCTCGTCACTCAGGTTTCATTGCTCCTCTTTCATGCTACATGCGACTCTTTCATTTTTGCCTTTGACATGATTTTTAATTCATAAACTTTCCCTACTACTACCCCAACAGATGTGCTATTTAATCAAACTAAACATGTCTAATTCAACCCTATGCAATAAATCATCTCTAACCTGTCTAAAATAATGACTTCCCATAAGATTTTTGAATATCCATACACACAACCCCAAATGTATGAACATCTAATCTTTGATAAGGGAGCAAGAAATATGAAGTGGAACAAGGAAAGACTCTTCAACAACGGGTGCTGGCATAACTGGACAACCACATGCAAAAAAATGGGCTTAGACATCGACCTATCACCATGCACAAAAGTCAGATCAAAATGGATTCAAGATCTCAACATCAGGCCAAAATCTATAAGATACGTTGAAGACAAGGTCGGCAAAACCCTCCAGGACATTGAGGCCAGTGGTATTTTCAAAGACGACACTCCACTGACCAACCAAGTGGAAACAGAGATAAACAAATGGGACTATCTTAAATTAAGAAGCTTCTGCACCTCAAGATACAATAACCAGGATACAAAGACAAATGACAGAATGGGAAAGGATATTTACCCAATGCCGATCTGATAAAGGGTTTATAGCAAGGATATACAAAGCACTGGTTGAATTCTACAAGAAGAAAACATCTTACCCCATAAAAAATGGGGTGGTGAAATGAACAGAAACTTTCCCAAAGAAGAAATCCAAATGGCTAAAAGGCACATGAGAAAATGCAAAACATCACTACTCATGAGGGAGATGCAGATCAAAAGAACAATGAGATATCATCTCACACCACAGAGACTGGCCCACATTCAAAAGAACAAAAGCAACTGGTGTTGGCGTGGATGTGGGGAGAAAGGGACTCTCCTTCACTGCTGGTGGGAATGCCAACTGGTTCAGCCCTTTTGGAAAATAGTATGGGCGACCCTCAAAAAATTAGAAATAGAGCTCCATTTTGACCCAGTAATACCACCCCTGGGAATATATCCTGGTGAGGCAAAAAAGTACAGTCGAAATGACATCTGCACTTCTATGTTCATTACTGCACTATTCACAATAGTCAAAATCTGGAAAAAACCCAAGTGCTCGAGAACAGATGACTGGTTAAAGAAACTTTGGTACATCCACACAATGGAGTACTATGCAGCTGCTAGAAAAGATGAAGTCATGAAATTTACATACAAGTGGTACGACATGAAAAGTATCATGTTAAGTGAAATGAGTCAGAAAGAGAGGGACAGACATAAAAATACTCCATTCATCTGGGGAATATAAAGTTATAAATTGGGAGACTGACACTCAAGAATAGCCGAGATAAGTACCAGGAGGTTCACTCCATGGCTTGGAGTCCAGCCGCACATGCTGAGGGAGAAGGCAGCTCAGATAGAGAGGAAAGCACCAAGTAAAGGGCGTTGGGAGGACCCTCTCAGGATGAAAGATGCATGCTGAAAATTGACTATAGATCGAACATTATAGCCACTCAATGCTTCTTTTGCAAACCACAGCACCCAAAAAGAGAGAGAGAACAAAAGGGAATGCCCTGCACAGTGTTGGGGTAGGATGGGGGAGTGGGGGAGTGGGGGAGTGGGAGGGATTCCAGGAGCATTGGAGGCAGGGAATGGGCACTGGTGGAGGGATGCTGAAAGCAGACCATAGACCAAACATGATTGTCATCCATTGCCTCTTTTGCAAACCACAACACCCAATAAGAGAGAGAGAACAAAAGGGAATGCCCTGCCACAGAGGCGGGGTGGGATGAGGGGAATGGGGTGTGGGAGGGATACTGGGATCCGTGGTGGTGGGAAAGGGGTACTGGTGGATAGATTATTCAATCATTGTATAACTGAAACCCAAGCACAAAAATGTGTAAGTCTACCACTGTACCTCATGGTGTTTCACTAATAAAAATTTAAAAATTATAAAAAAATTTCAAATGAGTAAATCCAAGATGCTAATTGAAGGTACAACAGAGCAAATCTCTGCTGCTTCTTAGAAGAGGAGGCTGCAGGTCTCATAGAGTGAAAGGTTTGCAATTATAATGTATATAAAAATAATGAACGGATGGAAAATAGAGTGAACAGTGTAGGTCCAAGCCATACTCGGACTATATAATGGTTGGACTATCAATATCATGTAGATGGCTTGGAGCAGAGTTCATAGGCCCCCAAAATGAACCAGGCGATTATATTAATTAGGACTGCTGGAGTATGCACTAAAACTTTAAATTAACAAAGGCAGCAAAAGATCTTGTCTTTCTCCCACATGTTTTTAAAGCAAAACTTATTTTTATTTTTATTTTATTTGACTTTTTTTTAATTAGTGAGACATCATGAGATACAGTTGTAGACTTACAAATTTTTGTGCTTGGGTTTCGATTATACAATGATCAAATACCCATTCCTCCACCGGTGCCCATTTCCCACCACCACGGATCCCAGTATCCCTCCCACCCCTCATCTCCCCCATCCCACCCTGGCTCTGTGGCAGGGCATTCCCTTTTGTTCTCTCTCTCTTATTGGGTGTTGTGGCTTGCAAAAGAGGCAATGGGTGACAATCGTGTTTGGTCTATAGTCTACTTTCAGCATGCTTCTCCCATCCTGGGAGGATCTTCCCAACATCCTTTATTTGGTGCTCCCTTCCCGATCTGAGCTCCCTTTTCCCCTAGCATGTGTGGCTGGCCTCCAAGTCATGGAGCAAAATTCCTGGTACTAATCTCGGCCATTCTTGGGTGTTAGTTTCCTATTTTGTTACTTTATGTTTCCCAGATGAATGCTATCCTTCTATGTCTATCCCTTTCTTTCTGAGTCATTTCGCCTAACATGATACATCCCATGTAGTAGCACTTGTATGTAAATTTCATGACTTCGTCTTTTCTAACAGCTATATTTTTAAGTAAGAGAAAAAAGATCACAAGTGACATAAAAAAGTTTATTGGGATAAAATTTATACAGTCCTTTATTTTCCTGTAAAGACATAGTCTAAAAGAAGTTTAATAAAAGAATGCTTGTTTAATGAAAAGATTATTCAACTTAGGAATTCCAATAAATATTCAAAAGCAGCAACTTGCTCGCACGTGAATGTATCTGGAGAGTACTGTCCTATATGAAGTGAGTCAGAGGGAGAGGGGCAGACATAGAACGATATCATTTGTTTGCTGGGTAGAAACATACTAGGGAAATAACTAGTTCCCAAAGGCAATAGAAATGGAGAAGGAAGGAATCTGGTCCTAAGGAGGAAACTTGCCACTTCAGAATGTGCTGGAATAAGTAAGAGAAGGCACACCTCTGACAGTGAGAGAGGGAAGTGGTCTTTCTGGAGGAGGACTGGGTGTTGAAAGGAAATGAAGCAGGCATGATGCCTGATCAGTAACAGCATTGTAAAGCATAGTGCCTAAAAGGGGAAATAAAAAGGTGAAAAAGAAAAGTTCCTGCCACTGAGGCAGGCAGGGGATGGGAGTGAAACCGGGGACATTGGTGGAAGTGAAGTGGACACTGGTGAAAGGATTAGTGTTGCCATATTGTATACTTGAAACTCAATCATAAACAACTGTAATTTTGTAACTCAAGGTGATTCACTTAAAAAAAATCAATTAAACAAAGACAATTTCACAGTATCATCTTTAACAATGCTTGGTAATAAGTACCAAACATAGTAACTTAACTCAGTAGACATTGAAAAGAATATAACTTTATATGGGGTTCTAATGTGATTCAGTCAAAATTACACACTCTTTTTAGCCTGGGTAGAAATTTTGTCAGTAAAGGAATTAATTTTTGCAATTTTCTAATCTCATTATACTCTTTGTCAAGAAAATGATTTATCAGAATTACAATGCCTAATGCTGTATATCTAGTAAAATATAGTCATCTATACTCAGACAGTATCATCATCATTTGACTTTCAATATGTGATATTTTCATTAGAGGCAAGATATTCATTTCTTTCCCTCCGCTCAGCAGGGCTATAAATAGAGAGGCCAGCCAACCAAATCACCAATATTGAAAAGGTCAAAGAAGTACAGTATATTATTATAATTTACAGAATACAATTCATGAAGTATTAAAACTTTCGACACTTTATTTAAGCACAGAGAAAATAATGAAAACATAAAGCAGTATGAGTTGAGCACATTATTATTGCTGTGATTGTTGACATAGCATTGAGTCAAGGTTTCCTTTGCAATTAAACAAGGCCTAAACAAGCTGGAGGTCTATTTAGTCTATTACAAATTTACGTTGCATGCTACTTTAGCATGTCAATGTAGGATTTTTAATCAAGGAAAATATAAAACAAAGACACACACTAGTTCTGACAAAGGCATAGTCTGGTTGATTCCAGAAAAAAATATATATAATTTCAGATCTAGTTGGTAGAAGTGAAAGATAATTTTTTTTAAAAGAATATCTGGTTTTTGGAGGGATGGGCCCTGGTGAAGGGATTCGTGTGGGAACACTACATGCCTAAAACTTAATGATGAATAACTTTGAACTCAATAATTCATGGTGATTAAATTTAAAAAAATAAAAGAATACCTATTTAATATCAGGCATTTATACTCTACAAGGTTATTCTATGATGTGGGGAAAATAAATTCAGACACTATACAGATCAAATTTCATAATAGGTTTGAGGATTTGGTTTCTATCATTGTGTATATATATGTATATATGGATATATGTATACATATGAAATAAAATCAGAGCAAAAAATAACTCATTGTCAATCGACAAACAGTATTTGCTACAAACACCCATGGCAAATACTCATGAGATTTCATAAGTCTGATGTAAAAATAAAACCCCTGTTCAGTTAAAAGATAAAATAACTTAAAAATAAATATATTTTGAGCATTCAAAATATATTTTGAAACCCAAGCACAAAAAATTGTAAGTCTATAACTGTACCTCATGGTGTTTCACTAATAAAAAATAATAATAAAAAATATATATATTTTAAATATTTATATATTGACTCTTTATCCAAATCCTGAAATTTATACACCACATATGCAAGAACATGTGTTTTCAAATATTACATAAGTTTATACAAGTAGAATATGTAATTACCAAGCCTGCAATTTTCTTTTTCTTCCCTCAACTATAATTATTATTTAGGGAATCGTTTTTCATTACCCATTTTAGGATATTTTTTTATTAAATTGATGAATAACTTTCTAAAGAATTCTTAATACTATTGAGAAAAGTAACTTATCTAGAAACAAAATCTGGCATAATTTCTCCCCTCCCTCTATAAATCTTTTTTGTTCTTTCATGTTTCATAAAATTTATTGGCTTCCACCTGCCACTCATAAACTGTCACAAACTTAGTCCAGCCAGTCTCTTGAATCCCATCTTCTGCAAGCCCCTGACTTAGAGGTATATGAACAATACCAAATGGTTTGAGATGCCCTTGGAACTATTTTTCTGGAGATCAAAAAAATACCACTGAATCCTAACCCTTTCAAATCTTCCCAGAATACCAATTCCCTTAAAGGAATCAAAGGTGTCATCACAGTCCTTTACCTAAAAACAATGAGACTTTATTATCAAAATAAACATACAAAATATTGTCAAAAGTAACAATTTTCTGTATCACTGTATCACTGTCATCCTGTTGTTCATCGATTGCCTCAAGCAGGCACCAGTAACGTTTCCTTCATCCTAGCCCTGAGATTTTAGAAAGTGTCACATTCGAGGCTCTTTCAGGGTCAGGAGAATGAGACCCATCATTGTTTTCAGTTTTCTGAAAGTAGATTAATTTACACAAATACCTGTCACTGTCACTGTCCTCCCATTGTTCATAGATTTTCTCGAGTGGGCCCAGTAACGTCTCCATTGTGAGACTTGGTTGTTACTGCGTTTGGAATATTGAAGACGTCACGGGTAGCTTTCCAGGCTTTGCCGTACGGGTGAGATACTCTTGGTAGTTTGCAAGGCTCTCTGAGAGGGGTAGGAGGAAACGAACTCGGGGCGGCCATGTTGGCTGTGTGCAAGGCAAATGCCCTACCCACTGTGCTATCGCATCTTTCAAATTTTAGTCATTTGTTGATCACGCCACTATACTTACTAAATTGAAAGTGAGACAGAATCAAAGAAAAAAAGTTAAGATAAAGAAAAAAACAAAATTAAAGGAGGGAAGATGATGGATACTGTTACATAATAGGGATTTTGCCACAGAATTAGGCTAATGACTCATTTCTGATCATGGGTGTGTAAATTATTTCCATAAAAGTTTTCAAGCAAAACCTGGGCATGACTTTTATTTTCTATAATTGTCACCTGGGAATTTTCTACCATGACTTTCCCCACAAAATTATCTGTTATTGATTATCAATCATGACTGAGGTAGACCAGTTCTACACAGAACATGTGCACACCTGAAATACTTCACCTATAGGCAGAACACATAAAGAAGACTGGAATACCTAAGCATTATTTTTTTTTAATTTTGAGGAAAATATGACGAAATTTTTTATTTTTTTCACAGATACTATTGTACTTTAATATCTTTTATAAAGCTCAGACAATGGTTAGTAAACATAAACTACACAGCCATTAAGTGCCACAAATAGGCTTCTCTTTTAAGTTCAATTTTATTCTCAAATTAAGTTTTCCATCTTCCAGAAAAGTATTCCTTTTCTGAGCATAATTCTGACTAAGTAAGACAAACCTATTGGCTAAGAGGATATAATAACGATATCCCTGGTTTCAGAGTGAACCTGCTGGTGATATTTCTAAATTATTGCCACTTTGAATTTGGGGGAATACATGTGAGAAAAATATGTAATTCGATCATTGAAAAATGTTCTATAAACTCTTGATTAAGGAACGCCACTATATTACTATTGATCCTATTATAAAGGCACTGCTTAAATTTTGAAAAGCAAATCAGCTATCATTAGAACAATTATACTTATATGAAATGAGTGTGTTGAACTCAACTCACTTCTCTTAACAGATAGCCTGTTAGATGG
This sequence comes from Sorex fumeus, assembly GCF_029834395.1. Taxonomy (NCBI): domain Eukaryota; kingdom Metazoa; phylum Chordata; class Mammalia; order Eulipotyphla; family Soricidae; genus Sorex; species Sorex fumeus. The sequence goes on along the minus strand of NW_026606060.1, from coordinate 1,965,667 downwards.
AATAAGCAGTAAAAGACCTTCTATATCATGTATGTGTGCTTTAGCAGAGCACCTGACAAAAATATCTCAGTGTGTGATATTTTATATGACTTGATGTCCTATATCTTAAAATACTTCTTTTTATACAGGAGAATAAATGTTACCATTTTATTTGCGTTGCGCTGCTACATCATGCCCTCCACCAGAATGCTCAGGTCCCTCCACCTTTATCTCCAAATTCCCTCCTGTCTTCCTTCCCCCGCACCCTCAGGTGACAGCTATAGTGGGAATATACAGTGTTGTTTCAATTGAGAATTGCTTAATCGCTTGTTTTGTTTCCTTATACTCTAGAAATAAGTGAGAGCATCAGGTGTACCCTGTCCCCTCCTCCACCATGTTGTTACATACATAAGTCCCAAACAGCAGCACTATAGAGTGGCAACTGTCAAGTATTAGGGAAAGAATCTGTTGATCCCATCTACAATGAAATTATGGAACCGGGAAGATTGACAGTGAGTAGGGCACTTGTTTTGCATGCAGCTGAATCAAGGAAGATCCCTGGCACTCTATATGGTCCCCTGAACCCACCAGTATTTAGCCCTGAGCCCAGAGCCCAGAGTAAATCCTGAGCATAGCCAGGTGTGGCCCCCCAAAAATTAAAAAGAGAATGAAAACCTTGCATGCTCACCTTTTCTTTGTATTTATTCTCCTTCACTTTCTAGATATATACCTAGAATGATATAATTTAGAACAGAAAAAAAAACCCTTTGATGGAGGGTAGGCGATTGGATATGTGTTAAATATGTCTTGTATTTATGTATTTTATTATAACTCATAAGTTATTATAATTAAAGATGGAAGCATTATATAATAAAATGTGACACTAAAGAAATATAAATTTTACTTTTTAAAGAGGACAAAATGTTTTTACCCAAACTGTTTATCTTCTCACAGTTGAATGTTAGTGCCAGCATTATATTGTTGACCTCTCATGCCTTATTTGATCATTGTCTTTCACAGGGTAGGTGCTCAAATAATTTTTGTTAAACAATGAGTGTTACAACTGATCGCAATATTTCTGCGTTTATGATATGTCATATATTTTCTTTCTAGAAAAAAATCTTTATTTCACTTCATTTGTAGCTGGAATTCTAATTTATCAATAGAAGCACAAGTCAGAGGTGGCTTCTACTATTATTTTTTATACTATTCATCATCATCTTCTCTAAGCACTTTGTACACATGTAGGATGTATTGTGCTCATAAAATTGAATTATATTCTGTTTTCTTGTTTCTAAAACAATTCAACTTCAAAGTCTGACTAAACCTCTTGATCATTACATCCCTGTGGTCTAGCATTGCCATTCCTCCAAGGTTGCCTAAGACAGTGTCAATTTATGTCTGTAGTCTTTGGTGACTTCTTTGTCACACTTCTTTCACTCAGAAACCTGTACCTATTTGTAAAAAAATTATACCATAACCCAACTCTTGCAACTATAGCAAATTAATGAAATTCTAAGGAAAATTTAATGGCCTTTTAGTCTTATTTGTTTGCAAATCTATTCAATCACATCATCTTTCTTTTAACACAGGATCTAACTCTACTGTGCTTATTGTTTCCATAAGCAATGCTTCCGTATTTTATATAGTTTCTTACTAAAGTCACCCACGTTTATTGGGTAGAAACTCTGTGCTCTAGCCATAATGACACAGAGCCTTTCTTCGGAGAGGATGTGTGGTAAATAGGTAGGATTAGACCACCTAACTACTCTCAGGGCCTTGGTGCTTAGGGAACCATGAGCGACTAGTAGATTGACTCAGTATCCACAGAACACAAGAAAAATGCCTTAACCCCTGTACTAATTCCCCAGCCCTCCATAGAGATTTTATTGACTTGCTTCTAAACATACCCAAAAGCATGAATAGTCCTGTCTGAAATTTGAAGAAGAAAGGAGTTTTATAATGTATCACTGTCCATTGAATAGGAATTCATATCCTTATATAAGTATTTCTATAAGATATTCTGTCATTTGCTTCTCTCCAAAATACTGAGAATACTTTCTAGAACATAAAAAAAAGATGTGATTAAATCAAACTATAGAATATCCATATCAGGAGTTGAACTGTGTCATCAAAAATTTGATGCTTAAATTCTTGTCAATAGTTCCTCAGAGTAGAACTGTATGGTAATCAAGTTAAAGTGAGATCCCTAGGGTGTGTTCTAACTGAGGATGACTGGGGTTCTTATATAAAAAAAGAAAATATTGACAAATATTCACATAAATGGGGATGCCCACGAGTGACAGTAACAGAGGAACACCATGATATCAGTACAAAGAATGCATAAAAACATTTTGCGATGGACCTTCCTGATAAAATCCACTGGATAACTCAGACACAATCAAAGAGAGATTGTTCACTGTCCACCATGTTCATTATGGAACTATGAACAAGTTTAAAGCCAAAGACTGTTTCCCTGGAGGTGGATAAGAGGGTGAGGTGAAGAAGAGACTTAAAGAAAAAAGAGACAAGCAAGGTAAAGCAAGGTGACATTTTGATACAAAGCGCCATTCAAAGGTGTGTGTATGTGTGTGGGGGGGTATGTATAGGGGTGTAATAGATATAAATATATTAGAAATGAAAGGGAAAATGACAACAGTAGCTCCAAAAATACAAAATATTGGAAGATATTACTATGAACAACTTCAAACCACTAAATTGGAGTCTCTAGAAAAAATGGATACATTTCTAGAACCTGGAAACCCTTTGATATCAAGAGAGGAGAAAATAGAACATTTGAAGAGACCCATTACTGTCTAGAAAATCAAGATGCAATACAAATCTCTTCCAAAACAAAGCCCAGTCAGATGGGTTCATTTGTTCATTTGTGAGTTCTAGCGAACCTTTAAAGTGGACCTACTACACATCCTTCTCAAGCTCTTTGGGAGAGTGCAAGAAATAGGAACATTCCTGAATAGTTTCTATGAGGAAAACATAAGTTTTATATTACTAAACTTATGTTGCCAAAGCAGAAATAGACATTACTAAAATAAAAAATGTTTCACAACAATATTCTTTTTTTTCTTTTTGGGTCACAACCGGTGATGCTCAGGGGTTACTCCTGGTTCATGCACTTAGGAATTACTCCTTTAATAACCCCCGCGGTGCTCAGGTGACCATATGGGATGCTGAGAATCGAACCCAGGTTACCCACGTGCAAGGCAAATGTCCTACTCTCTGTGCTATTGCTCCAGCCCCAACATATTCTTGATAAACGCAGAAACAAATATTACTTGATAGAATTTTAGTGATTTGAATGCCAAACAGATTAAATGCACCATTTACTATTATTAATTAGGATTTATCACAGGGATGGAAGAATAGCAATCATAAAAAGCAATTGATAAACAAGAATCTGGGAAACAAAGCGGTCTCTGGATTTAAACGAAGCTAAACAGATATAATAATAAAAACTGTGTAGTACTGGCATCAAAACAGATTTTCATAACAATGAAATAGAACTGAGAATCAGGGATAAGCCATCACAAAGATGGGAGTTAATCTGTGACAGGACCTACGTGTGTGGAGTGGGAAAAACTCTTCAATAAATAGTTTTTGGGAACATGGAAAGATACAAGTAAAAACTAATTGGAAACCTCTTTTAAGTTATATGCAAAAGTTGATTCAAAATGGATTAATGACACTCTGGTTAGAACAAAATACATGAAGTAAATTATGAAGAACCTAGGTGGAATTCTTCAAACTGTATATCTCAGAGGTGTCTTCAGGGACACAACTCCATTAGCAAAGAAAACAAAATCAAATGTAAGTCCATTACATGAAACAAAAAAGATTTTGCATGGTGAAGGAAATATATTAAAATTAAAAGATAGCCGTGCCTCTACTGCTGGCAGCCAGAGGAGACTTTGGGGAACATCTGCCTGAGTTCCACTGGAGCACCCGCCCACCTTGTCACAGCGCCGCCCTCCTCTGCAGGTGTGTCAGTCAGCGCGTCCCTGCCCCCTGCGCCCTGTGTGCCCCGTGCCCCATGGGCCCTCCCCCGTGCCACATACCCACCCCGAGGCAGCCAGACAGGACCCAGGACTAGCATCGGGTATTGGCTGGGGGGGGGGTGGCCTCCACGATAGGGGTGTGGCCTCCTCAAAAGTGGGTGTGGCCTTCGGTGTGGCAGCAGCTATTTTCCCACCCCCCACACTCTCAGCTCATATGCCAATCTATAGCACCTAATTCTGAGCAAAACGTCCTGGCGTCCGCAAGCACAATGCTACAACAATCCACTGGCCTACACCAACTCCATTAAAAGACCAGTGCATGCAAAAAGCTGTACGAGCACTATATAAAAGACCACATCCTACAATACTTCACTAGATGCCTATCGTCAGCCACAGAATAATTTCTGAGAGAAAGGACATATTCTAAAAGGGGAGAAGGGTGAAGACCATCAACCAAGTTCATGCAGAACCCTTTCCTGCTATAAGAGGGAACAGTACTAGTGAACTTGAAGGTTCTACCTCTATACAACCACAACAACATGAAGAAACCACGCAAATCTCCACTACGAGGAGAGGACAAAGAAAAGAGTTCTGAATCCTCAATAGAGGTTACCCACAAATACGAGCTCTTCGATAAAGTATTCCAAGAAAAAATGCTGAGGATGTTCAAGGAACTCAAAGAATCAATAAAGCAGATCCAAAAATTAAAGGGAAAAAAAATGAAAGAAACAGTGGATTGGATAGTCAAGAAAATACAGGAAGAAATGAGAGCAAAAATACAAAAGCTATAAAAAGAAGTGTCACAAATAAAGGATTCGAAAGATGAAATTAAAACCTTAGTGGGTGCCCTCAACAGTTAAATGACTACAGCCGAAGACAGGACCAGTGAGCTTGAAAATGAGCAGCAGAAATCAAATAAGCAACAAAAAACAATGGGAAAAGACCTCAAAATAGATCTAAGGCGAATCAGAGACTAAAGGGATGACGCCAAGAGGAACAACATTAGAATCATCGGAGAACCAGAAGGACAGGGAGGCAACCCCATTGAAAAAGCCACAGTGAAAGAAGTAATTGCTGAAACGTTTCAAGAGTGAAAGAATGCAGACATCCAGATATAAGGAGCCAGAAGGGTGCCAGCTAAAAGAGACCCTAATAAAAACACTCCAAGGCATAATACTGCAAACAGAAAGGTCAAAAAAGGAAATTACATACAAAGGAGCACCCCTTAGACTTACAGCAGACCTATCAGAGGAAATCCTCCAAGCCCGAAGGCAATGGTGGGATATAGTGAAAAAACGCAATGAAATGAACGCCTCACCAAGAATACTTTATCCAGCTCTCACTCAAAGTCAATGGAATGATACACCATTTTGTAGATAAACAACAGCTAAGGAACTTCATAGACTCAAAACCAAGCCTAAAAGAAGGATTAAAGGGGGTCCAGTAAAAGACAGAAAAGAAAACACCTATAAGCACAACCAAGCCCTACAGAAATATGGCACAAAACCTCATGAAAATAATCTCTCTATATATTAATGGTCTAAATGCACCAATCAAGAGACACAGAGTGTCAAAATGGATCCAGAAACTGAAAACAATAAACTGCATACAAGAAATGCATCTGAACAGTCAGAGCAAACACAGACTCAAAGTTAAAGGATGGAAAAATTCCTGCAAGCAAACAACTCCCTCCAAAAAGTTGGCATGGCCATACAAATATCCAACAACATATATTTCAGGTTGAAAAAGATTAGAAGGGACAGAAAAGGCTATTTTCTATTTATCAAGGGATATGTACAACAGGAAGAAATCACGCTCTTAAATGTATATGCACCTAATGAGGGGCAAGCTAAATACTTAAAATAACTGCTAACAGATTTTAAGGAGCATATTGATAGCAACACAATAGTACCTGGAGACTTCAACATCGCCTTATCACCTCTGCATAGATCAACAAGAACAAAATTCAGCAAGGAAACTTTGGCTTTGAAAGAAGAAATAGAAGAGAAAGGACGAACAGACCTACACAGGGCTTTACACCCTAAAAAGAATACACATTCTTTTCCAGTGAACATGGAACATTTTCCAAAATAGACTACATGCTAGACCACAAAACATACCTCATAGAATGAGAAATATAGAAATAGTATGAATAATATTTTCAGACCAGATGCACTGAAGATAGAAGTGAATCGCACACAGACACGAATAACAAAATCAAGCACCTGGAAATTAAACAACTCAATGTTGAACAATGAGTGGGTCAGGAAGGAAGTCAAGGAAGAAATCAAAAGATATCTGGTAACAAATGAGAATGAAGGCATGAGCTACCAGAACCTGTGGACCCAGCTAAAGCCGTGTTAAGAGAAAAATTTATAGCTTTGCAAGCATTCCTAAGGAAGCAAGAAAGGCCCTACATAGATAACCTGACCTCACAGCTCAAGATCTTAGAAAAAGACCAAAGGAACCAAAAGAAACCCAAATTTGGCAAAAGGAAAGCAATATTAAAACTTAGAACAGAAATTAATGACATGGAAACCCAAAAAACAATCCGAAAGGTCAATTAATCCAAAAGCAGGTTCTTTGAGAAAATAAACAAGACTCAAAAAGAAAGAGAGAGAGAGAACCCTAATAAATCACATCAGAAATAAGAATGGGGACATCACAACAGAAACCAAAGGTATTCAAAAGATCATCAGAGATTACTTTGAGAGTCTGTATTCCACAAAACAGGAGAACCAAGAAGAAATGATTAAATTCCTGGATTCCTACAATCTCCCAATTTTGAACCAAGAACTGGAATACCTGAATACACTTATTCATAACGAGGAAATTGAAACTGTAATCAAAAGTCTTCCCAAAAAATAAAGCCCAGGATCAGTTAGATTCACTAACAAATTCTTCCAAACATTTAAAGATGTGCTGCCAGTTCTTCTCAAGCTTTCCCAGGAAATTGAAAAAAAAAACAGGAACTCTCTCAAATGGTCTGTATTAGGCACATATCTCCCTAATACCAAAAGCACATAAATGCACCACCAATAAAGAAAACTATAGGCCAATATCCTTGAAAAACACAGATATGAAGACCCTCAACAAAATATTAGCAAATAGAATCCAACAACTCATCAAAAAGATCATACACCACGACCAAGTGGGATTCCTCCCAGGGATGCAAGGATGGTTGAACATTCGGAAATCCATCAATATAATCCATCATATCAACAAAAGTAAAGATAAAAACCATATGATCATATCAATAGATGCAGAGAAAGCATTTGACAAGATCCAGCACCTGTTTATGATGAAAACGCTCACCAAAATATGTTTTGAAGGAACATTCCTCAAGATATTCAAAGCAATCTATGAAAAACCCATGGCAAGATTATTCTCAATGGGGAAAAACTAAGGGCATTTCCACTAAAATCAGGAACAAGGCACTATTACCACTTCAGTTCAATATAGTACTGAAAGTACTTGCAATACCTATTAGGCAAGAAAAAGACATTAAAGGCAGCCAGAGAGGAAGGGGAGAAATCAAGCTCTCACTATTCACAGATGATATAATACTATATCTAGAGAATCCTAATTCCTCTACCAAGAAACTCCAGAAACAATAGACTTGTACAGTAAAGTCGCAGGCTATAAAATTAAAACCCCAAAATCTGTGGCCTTCCTATATGCAAATAATGAGACAGAGAAAAGTGAGAAGAAAAAAACAAGCTTGTTGACAGTCATGCCCCAGAAAATCAAGTATCTCAGAATGAACCTAACCAAAGAGGTAAAGGATGTCTACAACAAAAACTACAAAATGCTACTCCATGAAATAAAAGAGGACATGAGGAAATGGAAACATATCTCCTGCTCATGGATAGGAAGAATTAACATTGTCAACATGGCAATACTCCCCAAAACATTATACAGATTCAATGTGATCCCTATAAAGATACCCATGAAATTCCTCAAAGAAATAGATCAAGCACTCTTGAAATTCATATGGAACAACAAACGCCCATGAATAGCTAAAGCAATTCTTGGGGAAAAGACGTTGGGAGGCATTACCTTCCCCAAACTCAAACTCTACTAAAAAGAGGTAATAATTAAAACAGCATGGTATTGGAACAAAGAAAGAACTGCAAACCTATAGAACAGGGTGGGATATCCTTACACAAAACCCCAAATATATGAACATCCAGTCTTTGATAAGGGAGCAAGAAATGTGAAGTGGAGCAAGGACAGTCTCTTTAGCAATGGTGCTTGAAAACTGGACAATAAATGCAAAAAAAATGGGCTTATACCTGCACCTAAAACCCTGCACAAAACTCAGATCAAAATGGATTAAAGATCTCAATATCAGGCCAGAATCCATAAGGTACATTGAAGACAAGGTTGGCAAAACCCTCTACGATATTGAGTCTAATGGTATCTTCAAAGATGACACCCACTGACCAACCAAGTGGAAACAGAGATAAACAAATGGGACTGTCTTAAATTAAGAAGCTTCAGCACCACAAAAGATACAGTGACCATAATACAAAGACAGTCTAAATAATGGGAAAGGATATTTACCAAATATCCATCTGATAAAGAGTTTATGTCAAGGATATACAAAGCACTGGTCAAACTCTACAAGAAGAAAACATCCAACCCCATCAAAAATGGGGCAATAAAATGAACAGAAACTTTCTCAAAGAAGAAATTTGAATGGCTAGAAGGCACATGAGAAAATGTATACATTACTAATCATCATGGATTGCAGATCAAAACAACAATGAGATATCATCTCACACCACAGAGACTGGCCCACATCCAAAAGAACAAAAGCAACCAGTATTGGCGCGGATGTGGTGAGAAAGAGACTTTCCTTCACTGCTGGCCTGAATGCCGACTGGTTCAGCCCTTTTGGAAAACATTATGGACGATTCTCAAAAAATTAGAAATAGAGCTCCCATTTGACTCAGCAATACTACTTTTCGGAATATGTCCTGGTGAGGCAAAAATGTATAGTCGAAATGACATCTGCACTTGTGTATTCTTTGTCACACTGTTGACAATAGCCAAAATCTGGAAAAATCCCAAGTGCCTGAGAACAGATGACTGGTTAAAGAGACTTGGTGCATCTACAGAATGGAGTACTATGCAGCTGTTAGAAAAGATGAAGTCATGAAATTTGCATACAAGTGTACATGGAATGTATCATACTAAGTGAAATAAGTCAGAAAGAGAGAGGCAGGCATAGAAAGATTGCATTCAGTCGAGATAAGTACCAGAAAGTTTGCTCCATGGCTTGGAGGCCAGCCACTCATGCTGGGGGAGAAGGCAGCTCAGATAGAGAATGAGACAATAGACTATAGACTGAATATAATTGCCACTCAATACCTCTTTTTCAAAACAAAACGCTGAAAAGAAATAGAGAACAAAAGGGAATGCCCTGCCACAGAGTCCGGGTGGGTTGGAGGGGGTATGGGTTGGTGGGAGGGCTACTGGTTTCATTGGTGGTAGAGAATGGGCACTGGTGGAGGGATGGGTACTCGATCATTGTATAACTGAAACCCAAGCACAAAAATTTGTAAGTCTTCAACTATACCTCATAGTGTTTCACTAATAAAAAAATAAATTAAAAAATAAATTAAAAGATAGCCTACTGAATGGGAGATAAGAAAAAAAAAACTCAACAAGACCACAAAATTGAAGAAAGATGGTGGCCGCACGGGAGCCTTGTGGACAGCAGGTTTGAGCCGGGGGCGGGGGACGGCAGGGGCCTCATGGGAAGGGGGGTGTTCTGGGCCATCCTTCACGCCCGACCAAGATCGCCAGCTGCCCCCCACGAGAGGCTCTCCGGCACGGCCACGGCCCCGGAGGCACAAGGACTTAGCACAGAGAGCCACCCGCTTGGAGCAGAAAAGCAAATGGACTATGTGTTAAACCGTGCCAGCATGCCTGCCCGGAGGGGAAAGGGTGTTGTCCCGCTCGCCCGATCCTCTCTGGAAAGAAAGATGGCGGCCGCACGGGAGCCTTGTGGACAGCAGGTTTGAGCCGGGGGCGGGGGGCAGCAGGGGCCTCATGGGAAGGGGGGCGTTCTGGGCCATCCTTCATGCCCGACCGAGGTCACCAGCTGCCCCCCACAAGCGGCTCTCTGGCACGGCCAGGACTCCAGAGCACAGAAACCAATCTCTTAACTATCTAACTTTTAATAGAAATACTTCCAGGGTTAATAAGTAAAACAGCAGAAATCCAAAACCGCGCGGCCGCTATTGCGGCCGCGCAACATCATTTTATTCTTAAACCCAGCTGTAGAAAGCAAATCATTTCACAACATTGTTTCAGCATATCTGATGGGGGGGGGGGTAGTAAACTCTAAACAATAATTGTGCATCTTCTATAGAAACAATGTATCTAGTCAAAGTAGATAGAGTATTAACTAGAACTCATCTGCCTCACAGGAATTGGGAGGGGTCGGAGGTGGGGTTCTATTGGGGTTCGCGGTTAAAAATAAGTATTGGTAAAGGGAAATGTGTTTGATACTTACATCACTGAGACCTAAACCCGAAAGCTCTTTTTCCCACAGTGATTCAATAAAGAAATGAATTATTAAAAAAAATTAGAATTAACTTAACATTTTTGGACCGTAAAATATATTAACCACTTATATATTTAATAAATATAATCCATTTTCCAGAGAGGAAGTCCAAAGGAAACTTGCCAACTATCTAAAAGATCAGGAAAAAGAAAACTAAGCATCAATGCTAATGGGGCACTGTGAAAAAAAGCTGAACTCAGAAAGATTATATAGACTTATAGCCTTCATTGTAAAATGAGAAAATAACAAGCATTTCTTTTTTTTTCTTTTCGGGTCACACCCAGCTATGCTCAGGGGTTGCTCCTGATTCTGCACTCAGGAATACTCCCGGCTATGCTTGGAGGACCATAGGGGATGCCGAGGATTTAACCCGGGTCAGCCGTGTGCAAGGCAAATGCCCTCTGGCTGTACGATCGCACCGGCCCCACAAGTACTTCATTTTTATCTTAAGAAAATAGATATAAATGGCAAGAAATATTAGGAGGATAAAGTGTATAAAGATAAAAGCTTGAGAGACACAGCAGTGAATCCGGAAGACAGCAGCTCACAGGAGATCTCTCCAGAACCCTTACGGAGCCAATTCCACCGGGGCACCTCGGATGGAGCAGGTGTGCTTTCTCCTCTTGCTTCAGATGAAAAACTGGTGGCCATGAGCTTCCAGAAGCAAAACCCAAGAATGCGGGCTCTAGGACTAAGACTCTAGGCCTCACGGGGCAGCAGAGACACCCCGTAGCTTCCTGTCTTCCGGCCAGCCTGCTTCGGGACCTGGCTGTCACACCCACAGTCTGCCTCCGCCCACAATCTGCCTCCCGGTGCCATCTCAGTGCATCAAAGGCCTTGACCCAGAGACTCACAAATGAATCTCAAAATGGATTAACTCCGTAAAGAGATGTCTCTGGACCCCAACCATTTACAATTTTAGAATCCCAGAAGTGCGCAGCCACAAGGGGCTGTGCAACCTCTGATGATATTAATAATATACAATAGAAAATAAATTATCTAGCATCTGCCCCTAGTGGGCAGGCTTGAATGGTGGTGGGAAAATTCGAGCAAACCATAATGCCCAAAAGTAGAGAGAGAGTTCAGGGGAAATTGTCTGCCATAGAAGCAAGGGGAGGGTTTGGATAGGGGGGTTGATACTGGGATATTGGTTGTAGGAAATGTGCACTGGTTCAAACATTGTATGACTGAAACTTAGACATGAAAGCTTTATAACTGTATCTCATGGTGATTCAATAAAAAAGATAAAAGCTTAACTTAAGGGGCTGGATCGATAGCACAGTGGGTAGAGCATTCACCTTGCATGCGGCCAACCTGGGTTTCTCAGCATCTCACACGGTCCCCTGAATACCGCCAGGAGAATTCTTGAGTGTGTGAGCCAGGAGTAACCCTTGCGCACTGCCGGGTGTGACCCCAAAAGCCAAAAAAAAAAGCTTAATAATTTTTTGCTTTGTTTTTGAGTCACATCAGGCATGTTCAGGGGTTAATCCTAGCTCCGTAGTCAGGAATTACTCCTAGCGGAGCTCAGGAGACCTTATGGAATGAGGATTGAACCTGGTTTGGCATGTGCAAGGCAAGCACCATACCCACTATACTATCCAGCCCCTAAAGTTTGTTTGGTTTTTATAATTTTTGTTCTTTCAGTTTGGGGGTTACTTGGTAATGCTCCTGGCTCTATATGCAGGAATTAACTTCTGGCAGTGCTCAGGGGACCATATGGGATGCCACAGATTAAATCTGGGTCAGATGTGTGCAAGGTAAATACTCTGACTGCTGTATTATCTCTCCAGCCCCCATAGAGTTTATTTTTAAAGTTAATAATTTTTAAACCACAAAGAGTCCTACGCATTTATTTGTAAAATGAAATAAAACAAGCTCCTCTGATTAAACAGAAAAAAAAAGACCACAAAATTATCACCCCCATTAAATGATGTGGAAAGGTAATGAGCAGTTATTTGAAGAACATGTATGGCAGGTTACAAGCCATAAAAAATTGAATATTTTCACTCATTATCAGGGAACTGGAAATCAAAATGCCAGTAAGTTACCACCACACCAGTGGAAATGGTGATTAAAAGAGCCAGAAACAACCACTGTGCATGGAGATGTAGGAAAAAAAAAGTCTCTGACTGGTCGCCAGGCCTACCATCAAAGTCTGCCTTTATGGTATAGAGATTCCTCAAGAAACCAAAATTTGCTAAGTTCAATACCACATGACCCAGAAATTCTATTCTTTGGCACAAAGAACCCAATAGCCAATAACTTGAAAAGATGCATGCTTATCTATATTCACTACGTTGCTAAGTACATTAACCAAGAGATGGGGAAAGAACTAATGTCCAATGGCAGATGGTTGGGAAATATGCGATAGACACATTGGGACACACAGTGGAATTCAGCTGCATGATGAAATTTTTCCTCTAGCACAACAATAATGAAACTAGAGAGAATATTGTTTATATTACTTTATTATAGTTTAAGTAATAGGGTTACAATAGTCTTCAAGTCTCTGGCACTGATATATATTCCTCACCACTGAAGTGCCTGCCTGCGACTTATCCCCATCTCTGTCTTCTCCACCCCAACAATGTTCCCACACCTCCAACATTGCATGTCCTATGACTGTTATGGTTTTACTACATATAATGACTTAACTAAGCACAGCTGTTAGTGGAAATGGCCCTCAAGCCCTTTTAGCTGTACTTGGGAGCCCACTACCTGATCCCCGCAAAAAAAAAAAAAAAAAAAGAAAAGAAAAAAGTAGAGAGGTAATGGTCATGAACGAGACATGAAGAAAGATCTGAAACAGATCCTTTCCCACAATTCTTACATATTTCGACTTATAAGCTCTAGAACTGTGAAATAATAAGTTCCCATTGGTTAAACCACCCACACTGTGGGACTCATCATGCCAATCTGAGCAGAAACGACACATTCCTCGATATTTTCTCTTATGTACAATGGAGGCATATTATAATGTCACAGAGGTTGGAAGAATAGATTTAAGCATAAACAGAATGATCAGCATTTTCAATGAATGCTCTTTTTGTTATCATTATTTACCACCCAAAGATACCTGAATGAGCAATATGATTTTGGCTAATCTATTCTTCTGACTTTAATTTATGAAGCTTTTAGCTGGGGAAGAAGGCATATGATTTCCTGATTATCTTTTTTTTTTCATTTTATGTATGAAAAGTCTCAGTCATGGTCCAGAGAGATTATAAAGGGGGGAGGTGCTTCCTGTGGACACAACTAAACTGGGTTCAATGTTTGGCACCCTAGTTGCTTACTGAGAACCACAAGAAATGGTCTCTGGGTTCAGAGTCAGAATTAATCCCTGAGTATTTTAGGGTATGATCCAAAATTAAAATAAAATATCTTGGTTTTAATTTTTTAGAGTTTATAATTTTAATTTTTAGAGTCTATTTTCTTATACCTAAACATACTTATCCCTATTTAAATGGAATAACTGTATCATTGTCATCCTGTTGGTCATCTATTGCCTCGAGTAGGCGCCAGTAAGGTCTCCTCCGTGCTAGCTCTGAGATTTTAAGAGTGCCACATTTGAGGCTCTTTCAGGGTCAGGAGAATGAGACCCATCATTGTTGTTTTTGGCATATTGAATACGCCATGGGGAGTTTGCCAGACTATGCTGTGTGGGCAGGATACTTTTGGTAGCCTGCCAGTTTCTCCAGAGTAAGACCTAGATAATAAGATGTCTGTACACTTCCGGGAGCAGGGTTTTATAGTCTTTGGGTCTTGGCCACTGATGGGATTACACAGGCCGGAGGCAGTTGGTGAGTGTAACATCTACATACTGGAAGGTGGGGGATCTGGGTGGAGGAGGCCCCAGTCTCAATTCGAGTAGACTTGGAGATCTATGCCCCGGGTCCCACACACCTGGGTTCTTTGGCCGGTTCCTTCATGCGTGAGGCTCGCCCAAACGTGTGGAGAGTGGTCTTAAGCATGGCTGTGGCTGGAACCGGAGGTCTTCAGCTGTCGGGGCTCTGCTTGGGGTAGGGAGCGAAACTCAACCCACCCTCCTCCAAGGGGCCCCGGTGAGGAGAGCCAGGTGCAGAGGCAGGAGACTCTGCTCTGTTCTCTTCTGGTAGCAGCGTTTTATAGTTTCTAGGTCTTGGCTGTTGATGGGATTCCACAGCACTGGGGGCAATTGGTGGGTGTAACGCCTATATACTGGGAGGTGGGGGATCTGGGTGGAGGAGGCCCCAGTCCCAATCCGAGCAGGCTTGGAGATCTATGATGGAGATATTCTACAATGGAAAAGTCCTGGAAACATCAGGTAAGGAGTATGTTAAATTATTAAATTTTAGAGCATCCATTGACAAAGGCTACATAATCAAAATTAAACAAATGGAACTATATTCAACTTAAAAGCTTCTGTATGGCAAAAGAAACATGAGCTAAAACTAAATGACACCTAACTGAATGGGAGAAAATATTTTCACTCAACGCATCATATAAAGGGTTGATATCTAGAATCTATAAAGTACTCAGAGAGATCATCAACAACAACAACAACAACAACAACAACAACAACAACAAAACCTGAAAGTCCCATCAAAAAATGGAGAGAGGAAATGAACAGAATCTTTCCTGAGTAAGATCAACAGATGACTCACAGACACATGAATATATGCTCATCATATTAATAGGGAAGTCCAGCACAAGACAGCAAGGAGATGTTGTCTTACAGCAGTGAGAATGGCAAGTATCAAAAACACAAGAAACAATCTTGTTTGCAGGGCTGTGGTGAAAAATCCACCCTCATCCCTGCTGGTGGAAATGCTGTCTAGTACAACCCCTATGGAAAAGAGTGTGGAGGGTACTCAGTAAACTCAGAATTGAGCTCCTTTACAATGCATCATTTCCACTTTTGGATATCTATTCCCAGGACAATAAAATATTCATTCCAAAGAATTTGTGCACACCATAATTCATTGCAGTGCTCAGTACAGTAGTTGATTCAGATTCAAAATAGATGTCTAACAAAAGACAAGTGTATCATGAAGATGTGATTTACACACACACACACACTGGAATACACGCACACGGACACACTGGAATACTACACAGTTGTTAAGAATGATATAATTAAAATCATGTAATTCATGTACAAAGGTGATGTGAAGGAATGATAGAGCCAAATATTTAAATGATAAAGTCAACACTGAAATCTAGAGACACCCAACTACAACAATCAAACTTAGAAAAGCACCTGTCAAGTCAACAGACTGCAGGGGTTTGGGGGGAATATGGGAAGGAAGCTGAGAACTTGGTGGAGAGAAGTTGACACTGGTGATGGGATCAGTGCTACAACATCGTATATATAAAACTCAACAATAAATAACTTCAAAAATCACAGTGCATTAATAAAAATGTTTATATATGTATGCGTGTATATATATATATATATAATATATATATAGTGAACAAGGAATATATTCTACCACTTAGCTACATTCATGGAGCTGGAGCGATAGCACAGCGGCAGGGCGTTTGCCTTGCACGCAGCCAACATGGCCAACTCGAATTCGATTCCTCCACCCCTCTCGGAGAGCCCAAGCTACCAAGAGTATCTCGCCCGCGCGGCAGAGCCTGGCAAGCTACCCATGACGTATTCGATATGCCAGACACAGTAACAACAAAGTCTCCAATAGAGATGTTACTGGGCCCACTCGAGAAAATCAATGAACAACGGGAGAATAGATTATTATATTATATGGAAGCTACACTCATAGTCTGAATCAAGTAAACCTAATTTCACTTATTACTTAGAATCATGCATTTGTCTAAAAGTAGAATACAAAGACATAATAAAAATCATTTTAAAGTTGAAAGATAATTATATCATTGACTGGAGATCCAGTAATATAATTATGACTGGAGATCCAGAGTCCAGAAAAAGACACATATGTCTGCATCACTTGATCACTTGATCATTTGGCATTCTGTTACTCATCAATTTGCTCAAGCAAGTGCCAGTAACATCTCCATTCATCCCTGTCACTTGCTAGTGTAGAATAATGGCATTTGCTCATTCTAGGAACACGAAGAGCCTCAAATGGATCGTTCAGGGTCCTGATGAAGAAGTCTGACCATCTCATGAGTGGGCAGCCACATGATTTTGACATCCCATGGAATCCAGTTGGTAATAGCTCTAATCCAAATCTATTACATGTTCAGCCCATCTGATTTTCGACGACTTGGCAAATGAGATAACGTCCCTGATTCTTGACTGTCAATGGAGGTCGGAACTCCAGATTCATTCTCTCATTTGAATGAAGCATAATACTCCAAGCATAGCTCTTTTGATTTCTCTTTGGGAGACACTAATAGCATTCTCATACTGTATTTGTAGGGTCCAGTCTCTGAGGCGTATGTTAATGCAGGAAGAACGGTGGAATCGAAGAGATGTGCCCGAAGCCGAGGTTTTTTGTCCTCTTAGCTATTTCTTCTATGCTCTAGAAGGAATTCTAAGGCGCTATCTTCCTCCTGAGCAACTCAGGTGCCAGGTCATTCGTCATGTTGACTTCTCAACCTAGGTATACATAACTGGGCCCACTCGAGAAAATCAATGAACAACAGGAGAATAGATTATTATATTATTTGGAAGCTACACTCATAGTCTGAATCAAGTAAACCTAATTTCACTTATTACTTAGAATCAGAGATGTTCGTCCCATTGAGAGTGAATGGAATGTCAGGAACGAGACTGTTTCTCATAAACATTGTCTTCGTGAGATTCAGTTCTAGTCCAACCTTTCCACACTCACAGTCAATGTCAGCCAGCATTTTTGCTACTTGACTGAAGTTTGGTGTTATTAGAACGATGTCATCAGCAAAGTGAAGGTGATGTAGTTGCCAACCATCTATCTTCACTCCCATTCCTTCCCATTCCAGTCATCGCATAACATTCTCCAGGGTGGCACTGAAGACTTTTGGTGAAATCGTATCATCCTGTCAAACCCCTCTCCTGATGTTAGTGATCACCTCCCTGTAGAATGGTGAGATCCTGGTAGTGAATCCATAATACAGGTCACGGAAGATCCTGAAGTATTGAGTTTGAACGCCCTGTTTGGCTAGGGCCTTGATGACCGCTTCAGTCTCAACAGAATCAATGGCCTTCTTTAAATCAATGAACATTAGGCAGAGTGGCATCTTGAACTCCCAAGAAACCTCAATGAGCTTGGTTATCGTGTGTATATGGTCGATGGTGCTGAATCCTTTTCAGAAACCAGCTGGCTTGCATGGTTGTCCTTCATCTAGTGTTCTGCCAATCCTATTCAGGATGATTCAAGTGAACAGCTTGTAGACAGACAACAAGCAGATTGGGCGATAATAGTTGCCAATGTTGTGGATGTCTCCCTTCTCGTACAGTAGTACAGTTCTGCTGGTTTTCCATTGGGACGGAACCTTGCATTCAGACAGGTAGTGTGTGAAGAGCCGAGCCAGTGTATTGATGAGTACTGACGGCAGGTTCTTCAGGTGTTTAGGTTTCTCCAACTTCATGTAGAACTTCTTATTTTCTCCTTCATCATAATTATATGTTGGTGCATAGACAACGAAGATAGAAATTGCTGACAGTGAGCACATCTATTCAAGTGTAATCCTCTGATTCTGGTTGTTAGGCATTCAAATGAATCAATGTTTAAGGCCAAGTTTGTGTTGACAAGGACACTGTCACCATGGACGTCTCTTTCGTCGCATGTTCTGAGGAACAGTTCTTCCTCAGTGTCAAAATCAGCGTGATGTGATTGATGCCTTCTCATCTCGGTTAGACCAATGATGTCATACTTGGTCTTTCGCTCTTGCACCATCAGGTCTTTGATGGATGCATCCGATGCCAGTGTATGTGCATTGAAAATACAGAAAGTCATTTTTTGTCTTCTTAGTTTTGGCAGCCTAGTTTGGCCCTGAGATTTTGTCATCTTCTCCTTTCTCTTCCTTCTTAATACTGCCGTATTGGTGGCTCTTTCAGGGTCAGGAGAATGAGACCCATTGTATTTACTGTTTTATTTTTTTAATTTTTATTAGTGAGACATCATGAGGTTCAGTTGTAGACCCACAAATTTTTGTGCTTGGGTTTCAATTCTACAATGATCAAATTCCCATTCCTCCACCAGTGCCCACTTCCCACCATCACAGATCCCAGTATCCCTCCCACCCCCCATACCCCCTATCCCACTCTGCCTCTGTGGCAGGGCATTCCCCTTTGTTCTTTCTCTCTTATTGGGTGTTGTGGTTTGCAAAAGAGGCAATGGTGACAATCATGCTTGGTCTATATTCTACTTTCAGCATGCTTCTCCCATCCTGGGAGGATCCTCCCAACACCCTTTATTTGTTGCTACTTTCTCTATCTGAGCTCCCTTTTCCCCTAGCATGTGTGGCTGACCTCCAAGCCATAGCTTGCCAGGCTCTGCCGTGCGGGGGCGGGGGGGGAGGACACTCTTGGTAGCTTGTCAGGCTCTCCGAGACTGATAGAGGCTTTTAGGGTGGCCTCTAATTGTCTTTACAGGTGTTCCCTTGGTTCAAACCATATTTGTTCCCCATCAAATATGGTGCAGTAATCTTGTATTTGTGATTTGTGAATCTTGTATTAAGTGTGTTATGATGTGCAAAGTGACCGCACGCTCCGTAAAGCATCCTGGAACATGGCAGTGACTGGGTAGTGGAGGTAGTCAAAGTAGTGGAGGTCTGCCAGTCTGCTGGGAGCAGGCAGAGGGTCTCTGTTCCTGGGTTTGTTGAGCCTGGAGTCCAATGTCACAGAGTTCCGCTTCCCTGGTTCAGTGAGGTTTTAGTCATGCCTGAGTCTCTGCCTGAGTATTCGGAAAGTGTCCTGAAGCGTGGTGGTGGCTGGGTAGTGCAGGTAGTGGAGGTAATGGAGGTCTGCTGGGCTGCTGGGAGCAGGCAGAGGATCTCTGTTCCCGGGTCCGTTGAACCTGGGGTCCAAGGTCACAGAGTTCTGCTTCCCTGGTTTTGTGGAGCTTATGTCTGCATATATGTATAAATTTATATCTTCATATACATATATTCCTACCGTCAATTTACAAATTTAGTGACAAATCAAGATGAAATTAAATATATCTACAAGATATTGAGTGATATAAATCAATATACCTATTTGTACATAGAAAACATTTTAACAGTGAAGACATTCTTTGGACATTTTGATTTTAAGCTAGAATATTCTACTTCTGTTACCAAAAAATATAGAAATAATTTTACCAAGAGCTTTTTGACTATGAATTGCAGTTCCTGAATATTGAAAACTGTTCTTAACATGAGATGCAGTAACATGGCAGAGACACTTCTTGACTTCCTGTCAAATATTTGTGTTCTTACTCTCACAGTCCTATTCCTTCAGGAAGTCAACATAAGCTCTTTTCATTTTTCTAGTTAGTGCACATATTCTTCTCTGCATATATCAGGATTTTATATGTAATAAACAAATATTAGTTTTCAAACAAAAAAAATAGTTTATCCTAATATTAATACAGCTTACTGGAGTTAAAAAGAGTTCATGGTCTCATTCCATGCTATACTCCATGATATGACTCAATTTGTTACTAAAATGGAAACCAAATGAAGATATGTTTTCCTTAATTACATTCATTTATAATTAGATGCTGTTATAAAGATGAACTGGCAATTGTGGTTAGTTAATAAAGGGACCGATTATTTCTCAGATGATGTACTTCTATTTCTATTAGAACCATTCTCTGTATTGAACAGTTTGTTTATATGATATTTTAGGCTGAAATAGCAAGTGAGAGTTGTATTGATTATTGTAGATAAAACAAAATCTCATTAATGAGATTATTTTTGCTAGTTATTTTTAAAACATGTTTAAATTCTTTTCTGTGTTGAACACCTATGATTTGAAATAAATTACATTGTAGACCAAAAGTCTAAGCTTAATTCAAAGGTGACATGGAATGAGAAGTTCTAATTTGTATAGTAGATAGGAAATGAACTGTGACCTAGAGTATGTCTTGCTTTTCTTATTTGTTGAAAAGTAAGTCTTTACTTCTCTAACTGGACCATCAAATATATTAATGAGAATGATTACAAAATGCTGTGAAATTCAAGAATCTCATTCTAGATGTCTTATGGGTATGGCTCTCCTGAAAACGGAGGTGACTCTCTTTAAGATTCAATAACAGACTCCTTTGGATTAAAATGACTCATAAATAGGTGGATATCAACCATTTTAAAATTTATTTTTATTCCTATGTGTACTTTTACTAAAATACATGGAAATTCAAGGACTGAGAAAGGCTTTTATGTTTTTAATATTTTTACCAGTTTTTAATTAATTTTTATTAAGTATGATGATTCACAGTTATTAATACTTGAGCTCCAGGCATATTTTCAGGAATATAATAGCTCAGCTTTTGATAACATTAATAACATTTGATAACTTTTGATAACATTAATAACATTTGATAACTTTTAATAACATTAATAACCATATGTATGGTGAAAGAGTTCAATGGCTATATATAAATATATATATGCATGCATATAAGTTATACACACAAACACAAAATCCTAATATTTTCAACTGAACACAAGAACCAGAATAATTATAAAGTTGCAAAGAGAATTTCATTTTAATTATCCCTGGGTAAGGAACAAAATTCTTGCTACGATTTATATTACTCTCTTTATTTTAACTGTATTTTATGTTAGAATTTCCTTAAAATCCCCAATTCAAGGGCATTAAAATTGGATTCATTTTGAAATGTGCTCAAAGTGCTGGAGTGATAGGACAACAGGAAAGGAGTTTGCTTTGCACACAACCAACCCTGATTTGATTTCTTGGAATCCAATATAGATCCACTGACCCTGCAAGGTGTGACCCTCAAACAGAAATAAATAAATAAATAAAGGAAGCCGTTGCAGTTTGTGATTGTTCTGAAATTGGGAGCTCACTTTGGAAGGATGGACAACAATTTTAAAGCACCACAGTAAGTAGCTTGAATATTAGAAATGCAGCATTTAAAAAAACACTGTTTAAAAGAATATTTGAAAGTATCTCAGAGAGGTTGACACATCATTTTAGCAAAAAGGAGATTTTAAAAAAGAACATTTTATTAAATTGGTGTTACCTCTTCTTAAACACAGTAATATTCACCAATAAAATGGGGTGTCTGATAGTTATTTTGTTGAAAACTTTGAGCTATTCAATTATTTTAGCATAACTGGTTCTATTCAAGAATTTTCTATTTATTTTTGCATCTTGATAAGTTTCCATTTCTGTTTTGTGTCAATTGTGTTTTTCAAAAATATATCGACTTTATTTTTGATATTTTGATCCAGAGATTATCACAACAAGCTCCCGGGAGAGCACAAAGTAGAGTCTCCTACCCTGTGCGTGACTATCCTCGCCAGGGCCCAACAGCTGAAGACCTCCAGGCCCCAGCCAAGGCCATACTGGGGCCACTCTCCACACACTTGGATAAGCCTCAGGCATAACAGAACTGGCAGAGGAACCCAGGTGTGTGGGACCCGGGGCTGAGATCTCCAAGCCTGCAGGGTTTGGGACTGGACCTGTCAGTAGCTAGACAATTACACCCTGCAACTGCCGTGTAACCCCAACAACAGCCAGGATCCAGAGATTATCACAAGCTCCTGGGAGCTTGTAGTTCCGTACTATTTATTTACTTTTCTCTAAAGTTTTCAGGGTACCTTTAAATATCCCACCCACACGGCAGAGCCTGGCAAGCTATCCGTGGTCTATGCCAAATAGACCAAATTGATATGCCAAATCCAGTAATAAATGGATCTCATTCCCCTAACCCTGAATATGGCAGAGTCGAGAAGGATATGGAAGGAGAGGCTGATAAAATACCAAGGCAGAAATAGGCTGCCAAAACGAAGAAAAACAAAAATGATTGTCTGTACTTTTAATGCTCGTACGCTGGCATCTGCTGCATCCATTGAAGACCTTATGGTACAAGCACGAAAGATCAAGTACGACATCATTGGTCTGACCGAAACGAGAAGACATCAATCCCATCATGCTGTTTTTGACGCTGGAGAAGAACTGTTCCTTGGAACATGTGATAAAAGAGGCGTCGGTGGTGTCGGTATCCTTGTCAACACAAACTTAGCCACGAGCATTGATTCATTCGAATGCCTAACAACCCGAATCGGACGATTACACTTGAATAGATGTGGCTCACTACCGGCAGTTTCTATCTTTGTTGTCTATGCACCAACATCCAGTTATGGTGAAAGAGAAACTGAGAAGTTCTACATGGAGCTGGAGAAGTTCTATAAAGAAGATCACACCTTCTACAAGATCATTTTCGGTGATTTTAATGCCAAAATAGGACCAAGTAGATCAGTCGATGAACTCCACATCGGGACCCATGGCCTAGAATGGAACAAACAGGGTGACAGACTGTCTGAGTTCATCATGTCAACCAAAACCTTCCATGGTAACTCACAGTTTCAAAAGAATGAATCTAAACGTTGGACATGGGAGTCTCCCGATGGACGGTTCCACAATGAAATAGACCACATCATATTCAATCGGTGGTTTTGCCTAAACGATGTTGCTGTTGTCCCAAAATTCCAAACGGGATCAGACCACCGTCTTCTTCATGCAAAATTCTACCTCACAGAACGAGGAGAAAATAATGCAAGGTTTAAGAAGAGGACTCCCAGAACGACCACCAAATGGAAGCTCTTTGGCTCTGTTGTGGCAACATGGGAAGATGCCGTCATTGACAACATTGATGAGGAGTACGATCGAATGATTCAGCACCTCCATGATTGTGCAAGGAATGCCAAGAGAGAGATAACCACAAAAAACTGCCTTTCTTTGAACACTCTTGAACTTATTCGCCAACGTGGCTTGGCACATGCCTCAGGCAACCACAAGCGAACATCCGAACTGGCAAAACAGTGCAGAGAAGCCATCAAGGATGACCTCAAAAACAGGAGAGCAGCAGTACTGGTAGATGCGGCAGAAACTGGGAAAAGCATTCGTAATGCCGACCTGTCCTTCACCAACTACAAAACCAAGATGACTGCCCTCCGACATCATGATGGATCTATCACATCTTCCAGAAGGGCAATGGAGAAGATTATTCATGACTTCTACTCAGATCTCTTTAATAGCCACGTCCACTTGCCCACATACCACATACCACATGATGGATATGTCGTTCCCAATGTTCTCCCTTCCAAAATCCAACATGCCATCTCGTCGGTAAAGAAACAAAGAGCACCTGGCCCAGACAAGATCAGACCTGAACACCTGAAGAACTTACCATCAGTACTCATCAATACATTGGCTCGGCTCTTCACACGCTACCTGTCTGATTGCAAGGTTCCATCCCAATGGAAAACCAACAGGACTGTACTACTATACAAGAAAGGAGACATCCACGACATTGGTAACTATTGCCCAATCTGCCTATTGTCTGTCATCTACAAACTATTCACTCGAGTCATCCTGAATAGGATTAGCAGGACACTAGATGAAGGACAACCATGTGAACAAGCTGGATTCCGAAAAGGATTCAGTACCATCGACCATATCCACACGATTACTAAACTCATTGAGGTTTCTCGGGAGTTCAAGATGCTGCTCTGTCTAACATTCATTGATTTAAAGAAGGCCTTTGATTCTGTTGAGTCGGAAGCGGTCATGGAAGCCCTAGCCAATCAGAGCGTACAAACTCAATACATCAGGATCCTTCGTGAGCTCTATTGCGGATTCACTACCAAGATCTCACCATTCTACAAAGAAGTAATCATCCATATCAAGAGATGGGTTCAGCAGAGTGATACCACTTCACCAAAACTCTTCAGTGCCACCCTCGAGAACATCATGCGACGACTGGAATGGGAAAGCATGGGAGTGAAGATAGATGGTCGGCAACTACACTACCTCCGCTTTGCTGATGACATCGTTCTAATAACACCAAACATCAGCCAAGCGGCACAAATGCTGAACGACTTTGACCGTGAATGTGGAAAGGTCGGACTACAGCTGAATATTACGAAGACAATGTTTATGAGAAACAGCCTTGTTCCTGACGCTCCATTCACTCTCAATGGAACCACCATCTCCAAATGCAACAGTTATATATACCTAGGTCGAGAAATCAACATGATGAATGACCTGGCACTTGAGTTGCACAGGAGGAACAGAGCGGTTTGG
This sequence comes from Sorex fumeus, assembly GCF_029834395.1. Taxonomy (NCBI): domain Eukaryota; kingdom Metazoa; phylum Chordata; class Mammalia; order Eulipotyphla; family Soricidae; genus Sorex; species Sorex fumeus. Next base: position 1,940,895 of record NW_026606060.1, on the reverse strand, counting down.
AATGCCTTCAAGAGCATTGAAGAAATAACTAAAAGGACAAAGAACCTCCAGCTACGAGCACATCTCTTTGATTCCACTATTCTTCCTGCATTAACATATGTCTCAGAGACCTGGACCCTACGAAAACAGGATGAGAACGCTATTCGAGTCTCTCAAAGAGGAATCGAAAGAGCTATGCTTGGAATATCACAATTCACTCAAATGAGAGATAGAATCCGGAGTTCTGATCTTCGTCAACGCTCAAGAATCAGGGACGCTGTCTCATTTGCCAAGACATCAAAAATCAGATGGGCTGGACATGTAATGAGGTTTACAGACAACCAGTGGACTAGAGCCATTACTGATTGGATTCCACGGGACATCAAAAGATCACGTGGACGCCCACCTACAAGATGGTCAGACTTCTTCGTCAAGACCCTGAATGATCGGTTTGAGGCTCTGCATGTTCCTAGAATGAATAGATACCATTGGGCTACGCTAACATGCAACCGGGATGAATGGAGACGTTACTGGCACCCGCTCGTGTAAATCGATGAATAACGGGGATTAAGTGATTAAGTGATAATGATCGACTTTACAAAAATATTGACTTCTTTTCCTAATATTAGCTCTTTAATATTTCTTGGATAAGAGATTATATCTTCACTTTCAGTCCTGCTGCTTTTATTTTATATTTTATCACTTTTTTAATAATTTTTGTAAATAGGATATATATGTATGTATACACAAACACACATGTTTGAGTGTGTTTGTATACATATATACATACATACAGAGAGAGAGAGAGAGAGAGACTTATAGTCAAATAATTTATGACCGCAAGCATTGCCAGTTAGAATTCTTCTTTGATTTTTTGGATTATGAGAGGGTTAAGGACACAGCATTTTTTGTTGGTAGTGTGGTGTGAAGGAAAATCATCACAGGGAGAACTGCATGTTGACCCTCTGTTTTTATAGCCAGTCTTGATATACACCCAAAATTCGCATTGCAGGTTTTCAACACTGTACTTGACCCAATCTTCAATATATTCGCTCAAAAACAGGATGAAAATATGCAGCTGGTCCAGCTGTAACTAGTGTTTTAGACTAACCTTTGCTTTAAAAATATTGTCATCAAATGACATCCTTCCCCCCATATGAAGGTCAGTGATTTTATATGGTGATATTTCCACAGTCTACTTCTCTAAGAAGAGTAGGGTTTGCAATAGCAATGACAGCTAGAGTATGAAGCACTTTAAATCTTTCACATATCTGAAGACTCCCCTCCTTGAGTTTAGTGTTGTAATTACTTACCTCCAGAATGCAGACATGTGTCTCTCAGTCCAATCAAACTGTGAGCTCATGAAGTTCTCTATGTTACATGGTTAATTCTGATTATTCTTTATCAATATTCATGTCTATTCTGCCATTCCTCTGGAAGTTGTCTCTGGATGACAAGGTTTAATTATTTAGCTATAAAATATATGGTATTTTCTTAGACATCTTGAACTTACTAAAGATGCTTTTTAAGTGGAATTTTAGCTTCTTAATAATGACTCTTTTTTTTCTTCTGTAGGCACTTCAATATGTAAATTTCTCACATAATGTTTTTGATGCATCCTCTCAGATTTGTGTATATTATTTTATTTCATGAATATTTGTAATTTTCTCTTGATATTTTGATATATTATCTTATTTTAACAGGAACTTTGTAATATTTGTGACAAATCTAACCATATCACACTGACATTTTTATAAATTTTATTTTATTTTGTAGATCACATTTTATAAAATTTTAATCTTTCAATTTATGGGCATTTAGTATAAAGTACCTGATTTTGGAAATTATTTCATAAACATGAAATAATGAAATACTCCAAAGTTTGGTAAAGTTATCTACAGTTGCCAATTTTGTTAAGTTTGCTGAAATATTATTTAGTTCTTCAGTCATTTTATTTTCAGTCACTTTTTTCTATTATTTCTATATGAGGGCAGTAAACTATACAATTATCATTACTAATTTGCCTTTTTTATTCTCTAGTTTTGTTTTCATGTGTATCAAAACTCATCTGTATACTTAAGTTGATTACATTTTAACTGCACCTTGTGTAAGAAAAGAAACTTCACTTTTAATAAAACGATTCTTTATCATTAGAAAGTTAGAAGTAGTCTTTGTCTTGAGTTCTATTATCTAATATTATTATGGAAATATACTTACCAATGTATAGCAGTATGGAAATGCTATGCAAATTCTTCTCCTGTTTGCCTCAGATCTTATTCTATACTTTTTTTTTTTGCTTTTAGTGGATTTATTCTGGAATAATAGTTCTATTTCTTAAATTCTAATTTTATTTTATTATTTTATTTTTTTAAAATTTTTATTAGTGAAACACCATGAGGTACAGTTGTAGACTTATAAATTTCTGTGCTTGGGTTTCAGTTATACAATGATCGAGTACCCATCCCTCCACCAGTGCCCATTCTCCACCACCACTAATCCCAGTATCCCTCCCACCCCCCAACCCAGTCTTCTTTACAGTCCACATAAAATTTTTTTTTTTATTGAATCACTGTGGGAAAGGTTACAAAGCTTTCAGGTTTATGTCTCAGTCATGCAAATATCAAACACATTTCCCTTTACCAATACTTATTTTTTACCATGAAGAACCCCAATAAAACCCCACCCCCCACCCCTCCCCGTCCCTGTGAGGCAGATGAATTCTAGTTAACACTCTATCTGCTTTGATTAGATTCATTGTTTCAATAAAAGATTCACCACTATTATTTAGAGTTTACCCCCCCCCCCCAATGCTGAAAAAGCATTGTGAAGTGATTTGCTTTCTATGGCTGGGTTCAAGAATTAAATGTTGGTTTTGGATTTCTGCTCTTTTACCTATTGACCCTGGAAGTATTTCTACAGAAAGTCAGACAGTTAAGAAATTGGTTTCTGTGTTCTGGAGTCCTGGCCGTGCTGGAGAGCCGCTCGCGGGGGGCAACCGGTGGCCTCCGTAGGGCGTGAAGGGCGGAGCGAAACGCCCCCCTTCCCATGAGGTTTTAGTCGCCCCCACACTCCCGGCTCATACCTGCTGTCCACAAGGCTCCCATGTGGCCGCCATCTTTCTTTCCAGAGAGGAGAGGGCGAATGGGGCAACACCCTTTCCCCTCCGGCAGACTTGATGGCCTGGATCAATGCATAGTCCGTTCACTTTTCTGCTCCAAGCTGCTGGGTTCTGCATTAAGTCCTTGTGCTTCTGGGGCCGTGGCTGTGCTGGAGAGCCGCTCGTGGGGGGCAACTGGTGACCTCGGTAGGGCGTGAAGGACGGACCAGAACGCCCCCCTTCCCATGAGGTTTTAGTCGCCCCCACACCCCCGGCTCATACCTGCTGTCCACAAGGCCCCCATGTGGCCGCCATCTTTCTTTCCAGAGGGAGGAGGGCGGAAGGGAGCAACACCCTTTCCCCTCTGGGCAGAAATGATTGCCTGGATTAACGCATAGTCCTTTCACTTTTCTGCTCCAAGCTGCCGGGTTCTGCATTAAGCCCTTGTGCTTCTGGGGCTGTGGCCGTGCTGGAGAGCCACTCGTGGGGGGCAACTGGTGACCTCGGTAGGGCGTGAAGGACGGACCAGAACGCCCCCCTTCCCATGAGGTTTTAGTTGCCCCCACACTCCCGGCTCATACCTGCTGTCCACAAGGCTCCCATGTGGCCGCCATCTTTCTTTCCAGAGAGGAGAGGGCGAATGGGGCAACACACTTTCCCCTCCGGCAGACTTGATGGGCTGGATCAACGCATAGTCCGTTCACTTTTCTGCTCCAAGCTGCCGGGTTCTGCATTAAGTCCTTGTGCTTCTGGGGCCGTGGCCGTGCTGGAGAGCCGCTCGTGAGGGGTAACTGGTGACCTCGGTAGGGCGTGAAGGACGGACTGGAACGCCCCCCTTCCCATGAGGTTTTAGTCGCCCCCACACCCCCGGCTCATACCTGCTCTCCACAAGGCTCCCATGCGGCCGCCATCCTTCTTTCCAGAGAAGAGAGGGCGAATGGGGCAACACCCTTTCCCCTCTGGGCAGAAATGATGGCCTGGGTTAACTCATCGTCCGTTCACTTTTCTGCTCTAAGCTGCTGGTTTCTGCATTAAGTCCTTGTGTTTCTGGGGCTGTGGCCATGCTCCAAACTTAACTCTGATTTTCAGGGAGAAAGATTGGGTGGTTTACTTCTCATTGATCACTTTGTATTACGCGGCCGCGCGGTTTTGAGAAAAAGTCCTCGTTCCCGCATACTCGAGCTGTGTTTGTAGAGGCTTCTGGTCACCAGGGTTCCATCTGGGGGAGGCGGGATGCGGCGCCTACTCCATCTGGAACTTGCCGGTGCTCTCGGCTCTTTTTGGAACCTGTTTTTTCTTTTTTCTTTTCCTCCGGGATCCCGCACCCTCCATGTGTTCCTTCTCTTATCTTCTATACTTTTTTTTGAAACTCTCCTGAATTATTGTTTAATGTGTGTTTTATACAATAAGTAATTGAGTCTCTTTTTTTGGTGGGGGAGGAATTTAGGCTATATCTGGCTGTGCTCAGACTTCCTCCTGAAGGTGCTCTGGGATCTATAAAGTTTCTAAGAATTCCACTGGGATTGACGGCATATCTGATAACACCTGATAACATCTTAACACCCATGCTATCTCTCAGAACCATATTCTTTATATTCAGAAATATGTTGTAAGTTGATTTACTGTCATTTCTATATTGAACTTACATCTACTGATTTCCAACTTTTAGTTTTTTCATTTCTAGATTTTATTAGTTTCAAAGAATAATGTAAACTGAAATGGAATAGGTAACTAAGAAAAATATTAATAACAAATCTTACATATTATTCTAATGAATTAAATATTCTACAGATCCTGAAGTAATTAAAAATTTCAGGTTACAAATATTTAATTTTAGTAAGCTCACAAAGATCTTACTAAAAGTAAATCAATAGAATTAGAAGAATACTGTAAAATCTATCAAAACATAACATAGAGAAATCTTGATTAAAAACTATGAAGAGAGAATCCGCTATACTGCTTTCCAAAAGGGGTGAACCAGTCAGCATTCCCACCAGCAGAGAAGGACGATTCTCAAAAAATTAGAAATTGAGCTCCCATTTGACCCAGCAATACCACTCCTGGGAATATATCAAAATATATCAGGCAAAAAAGTATAGTCGGAGTGACATCTGCACTTGTTTGTTTATTGCAGCACTGTTTACAATAGTTAGAATCTGGAAAAATTCTGAGTTCCCGAGAACAGATGACTGGTTAAAGAAACTTTGGTACATTTACACAATGGAGTACTATGTAGCTGTTAGAAAAGATGAAGTCATGAAATTTACATACAAGTGGTACTACATGGAAAGTATCATGCTAAGCGAAATGAGTCAAAAAGAAAGGGACAGGCATAGAAAGATTGCATTCGTCTGGGGAACATAAAGTAACAAATTAGGATACAAACTCCCAAGAATAGACGAGATAAGTACCAGGAGGTTTACTCCATGGCTTGGAGACCAGCCACACATGCTAGGGGAAAAGGCAGCTCAGATAGAGAAGGGAGCACCAAATAAAGGGTGTTGGGAGGATCCTCCCAGGATGGGAGATGCATGCTGAAAGTAGACTATAGAGTTGACATGATTGCCTCTCAATGCCTCTTTTGCAAACCACAGCACCCAAAAGCAGAGAGAGAACAGAAGGGAATGCTCTGCCACAGAGGTGGGGTGGGATGGAGGGGGTATTGTTTGGTGGGAGGGCTACTGGTTTCATTGGTGGTGGAGAATGGGCACTGGTGGAGGGATGGGTACTCAATCATTGTATAACTGAAACCCAAACACAAAAATTTGTAAGTCTACAAATGTACCTCATAGTGTTTCACTAATTAAAAAAAAATTACGAAGAGAGGAGTGGAGAAGAAATCTGAGGGAAAATAGTGAGAATTTTATAAATGATAATCATGAATATTTCAGAAATCTTCCTAAGATATTTTAAAGTTTCTTTCATAGGAGATATGATTCATGATATTACCATTTGAAGAATAAACGCAGAAAGTCAAGTAGATTTGAAGGTACTGTGACTTCAATTTTGATCTCGATGACTTCAAATCTCTGTGGGATACTTAACTGCTGACTCTAAATAGGAAGCAAGATAGACAAGTCTGAATATTTAGTGGCATTTGTGATCCAAGACAAAGTTGGAAATCATTTCTAAGTGGTAATTGAATAGGGAGGAGAATTCAATTTCTTGTCCAAAGTACAACTTATTTTTTTCTTATGTGCATGTGACATGAATGTGGAGTTGTGTCTATGCGTCGGCCTACAGATAAGGATCTATATAGAAATGTAAGCATGTATAAATACATGTACTTATTTAATTGTAATTATATATATTAGACATGTGGTCCTATGTATATACACATATACATATTCCCACTCCCTTATCTCAGTCAATGTTGCAATCATGAACATAGGGCATACACATGTCTAATTCAGTCACATGCATTTTTTTCTCTTTGGGTCATACCTGGTGATGCTCAGGGGTGACTCCTGGCTCTGCACTCAGGAATGACTCCTGGTGGTGCTCAAAGGACCATATGGGATGCTGGGAATTCAACCCAGGTCAGCCGTGCACAAGGCAAATGCCCTACCTGCTGTGCTATCTTCACAGCCCCCACACATTCCTCATAGCTGAGTTACCAGGGTCACATACACAAGATGAAAAAGTACAGCCTTGATCAATCACCATTCCTTCCAGAACTTCCTATTATCCTTCAGTAGCGTTTGTCTATACTTTTCTCTAGACATATCTTTTCTTTCAAGTCTTTTCTTGACCTCAGGAATGATTGGGCCAATTACTCTGTCTCCATTTACAAAAATTGTATCAAACTGAGCCTTCTCTTCAAGGGTGGTCCCAGACTCAGGCAGTTTGTTAAGTTGAACAGCTAACATCACACCTCTTCTGATTTTACCTGGAGCATTGTATTTGCTCAATCTTTCAAAGCCTCTTTGGCGGTATATCATACCAGAACAGAAGCTGAAGTTGTTACAGCTTCAGTTATGTTGTTTGTATTACCAGCAACATCTCAAGCACTTTCGGCATCAATATGGTTTTCCTTGGTTTCTGGATCACAACCAGGAGTACTCAGGGCTTACTCTGAGTTCTGTGCTCAGGTATCATTCCTGGCAGGCTCATGAGACCATGTTGGATGCCAGAATCAAACTCATGTTGGTCACATTTCAAGCAAATGCTCTATCCATTGTACTATCACTCCAGGCGCTTGGCACCAATATTTTCATATCGCTCTTTTAAATCAATAAACTTAGCAATGGTTACACCATATTTGTTTATTTTGGATAAGCCCAACTCTGTTAAATAATCACTCTTGTTCATATAGTAATGATTATAACATCAGCTAAAAGGTCTATACCTTGATGTATTAAGACTGGGGCTTCTGCACCAAATTTTTCATTTTAGCCATAAACCTGGGTGACATGAAAAGCTAATTCCCTGGACACAGGTCTAGTCTAGCAAAGGATTGCAGGTAACCAAATCAAAATATTTCTGTGGGGAAGTGGATGAGGGTTTTAGATTTATTTTGGAATTTAGGATTACCTTAACGGAACTTCTCATGGAACACTTGTTGGCCACACACTAAACTGAAAAGGGAAGAGGAATTATTATAATTTTTCCATATGAAAAACTGAGGAATGGAGATATAATTAAAAACTAGATTTATCTCTTCTGGTTATTTATCCAAGGGAGATAAAAATAGTTATCTAAAGTGATAAATGCGTCTTCCTTGTTTTTCAGCATTATTTGTGTTTCTTAAGAGTCAGAAACAAACAAGTGTCTAGTGACTGATGATTAGGTAAAAAGATGTGGAGTATATACACAATAAAATATTACTTCCAGCTATTAAAAAGATAAAATCCTGACATTTGAGCATTAAGTCAGAATGAGAAGGACAAACACTGGATAATTTCACTCATGTGGTACATAAAGAAGCAAACCACACTAATGAAGAAAATAAAGCAGGATAGAGTTTCAGACTACAAAACCAATTTTATGATTACCGAAAGCAAAGGATACAGGGGGTAGATAAATTTGATAAAAGAATTCGATTTTATGATGAAGGATATTGTACTTTCACTGGTGGACTTAATGTAGTATATATAGATATTGATTTATAATGATTGAAACCTAAAATGTATAGGCTGCCAAACTGCAATATTACTTCAATAAAGATTTAACAAATAAAAAATGTTCCCTAGTATTTATTTTCAGTACAAAATAACCTTCCCTTGATTTTCACCTGTTAGCACAGATTTTAGATGAACCAGTTTACAGTGTGAGGGACAAACAACTTTAAATTGTTATATTGCTATCTAGCTGTAGAGCAGGTGCTCAGAGGCACTCAAATACCGTGGCCAGACTGGTTTCAAGACAAGGCATATATCCTCAACGTGAGATGTTATATTTATGTCTCTAGAAAAATACTTTCTTTCACAAGAAGCACTGCCATTGTTAAAGTCTACAGTGTTATTAAAATATTTCCCATTATCATCATCCTACAGGGCAGAAATATACAGGGAAATAAATTTTCTTTGGAATTCTCTTTTCTCATTTCCATAGAAAGTTTCCTGCTATAAAATGTGTTTGTTTTTTCTTCTGGCTGCACTGTTTCTTAGCCCAGTTCACTGACATCCATTCTGCTAAAGTCATCCATAACTGCTTATCCTAGGGCTCTGGTAATTTATATACCCTCTGCCTACACAGGATGTTGCAGGCCAAATCAAACTTATTGGTAGAAAATTACACAGCAATGTGTACCATACAAATTGTCTACCAATGGTCCATGACTGGACTACTGTTTGTAGACACACACACACGCACATGCACACATATATAATTTATAATAAACATACCTTTATACTACTGTGTGTTTGTATGACTAATGAAACCCACCATAAAAAACATGCAGGAGGCTAGCCAATGTAATCAGTATGCAAAACGATAAGTGTTCATTTAGATAGAAAATTATACTCCTTCATTGTGGGTACAATTACTATTCTTTGTTATATTTTTCTACATGTAATAGTTGCCTAAAACATGGTGGAAAATCACTTCTTAAAAGAAAAAAAAACACCAAATGGTATTTCCAGGGAGAACTACTATATCGATTTCTTGTTTTTTTCTCAATTTTTTTTCAGATTAGTTTCTTTGTTCAATGCATGCTTCGAACTCTTCTTCTCTTATGTGCGGGTATTTTTATATTATAGTCTAAACAGTGTTGAATAAACAATTTAGAATGTAGCAATACCCACACACAAGAGAAGTAAAATTGCATAAATTTAAAGTTACATATATAAATATATGCATGATTGCTTTGGGACTACACCTAGTGGTGGATGCTCTGGGGCTATCCCTGACTGTGCTCAGAGATCACCTGTGGCAGTTTTGGGGGACTCTATGTGGTGTCAGGAACTGAAAACTAGAAAACCATTGCAAGACAAGTTTCTTAATGGTTATTAATCTTCTATAGTCTTAAGGTCACAATTAATATTTTACTTTATTTTGACACTAACTCATTTCTGCTATAAGCATTTTAAAATTAAAATCAATTTTCTTTGCCACAAACCAGCTAGTACTTGTAGGATCATGCTGTAACAGGGAATGAACCTATGAGTTCACACATTAAAAGGGTTTACGCTCAGCCACTTAGTCACATCCCCAGTCCCCAAACCAGTCTTATACTTATATTCATAAAAGATCTAGGAGAGTATATGATATTTTAGACTGATATTCTGTCAAATAAAGTGAATGGATGAGAATATGAATGAATGAGTATATTTCACTGGAGCATCAGAACATATATGTAATTATAACCAGCTGGTTTTGAATTCCACCTCGATTTCTAAGTTGAAATGTTCCTAAAGAATGCGATTTTGTGTAAAAGTAAATGAATGGAATAAATTAATACAGTATCACTGGAAACTTCAGAAGATCAATCAGAATGCACAAGCAAGGAAAGAGATTCCTGGAAGTGAAGATGAATAAACCAAATAATCCTAAGACTAAAGGTTGAGACAAAATGCAATCATGCTAATCAAAGAGGTCAAATGTTACCACAACTTAAGACAATTACTCCCAAAAATGTAGTTATAATGAATGGGCAGTGCAGTTGCAAAGAGTAGTGTGGAACAAAAAAAGAAAAGAAACTTACACAATGTTCTTCTGCTGTGTTGCAGACCACGAACTTAGTAGGTTCTGTCAGTCAGAAATCCAGTTACCACATAGCATGGCTTTCTACTCAAGGTCTACCTTACTGGTTTACATCAGGGAGGGTTCTAAAATAAACACAGGGTCTAATCTGGTGCTCATTGACTTTTTCCTGAGCTATGGCTGTAGAATAATTTAGTTTCATACATTTGCAAAACCTCATTTTATTCTTTGACAGTGTTGTTTGGGGTCACCCCTATTTTCTGCCTATTCTCCTGCCACATATCCCTACCCACCATGTGCTTGTTTATAAGCGCAAGGACAGAAGATGATCATCAGCTGCTCAACCTTTATTCCTTCTAATGTTTTCATCTGTTTAAGTCTGATTCAACCAGTTAATTTCCCTTTTGATATTAATTATGTCTACAAAGATCCCTCCACCAATTACTTCATCATAACTCTAAGTGATTCTCCATCCTAGTCACAGTAGCACCGTCAGAGAGAAGATCACGCAGAACATGTACGACATCTAGAAAGAATCTTAAGGACCTTGATATAAATCCAACTGCCACAAATTATAAATAGTGATATCTAAGAAAAGAAAAAAACTAAAAAAAGACTAAAACATCTAAAGACATCCTGATGGTAGTGTAGAAGCTGTTGATTTAAAAATATTCTATGAGAGAAATGTCAGAGTTGGAGGTGGGAAGAAGATATTTTATAATTATTCAAAGTTAGATGCTGCCTTGTCAAAAGAAGAATTAAAGGAAAGAATCAAGAGAGTGTTTACCTAGTGATCACAGTTGGAGAATTATGATTATAAAATTAGTAGGTATAACTCTAATAGACATGTTGGCACTAATTCAAATTCCAATGATTAAATAGAAATCTTAAATGTAGAATAACAGAGTATTTGTTGAAAGAAATATAGTTCATAGTAAAAACAATTCTCAAAATTGCAGGTTTCATTAGGCAGAATTACAGTGATAAAAACTATGTGAATGCTATTCAGAAATAAAATGACTGCTAGAAAAGACAAAAGTGAATGACTAAAAAGACATTAGGAAATGTTGTAAGTTTCAACTAAATAGGAAAGAAAAGTGGAAAATATAAAAGTACTTTTAAAAAGTTCAACACGTCATATAATAAAATATATTATTATTCTTTATTTAGAAGGTGTGTTTATCAAATATATGACATACGTGTCAGACTCTTTTGCACAAGCTCAGAAAGGCTACAGAGGTAAACCACAGGGTATTTTTTATGTAAGTGTGTTTAAAATGGAGAGGAATTACAAAAAAACGCACAAGTGCAGAAACAGTATTTCAGGCCTTTATCGGGTAGGAAAAGGCATATGAAGTTCAGTTACTTGGTCATATTTGTAAAGAAGGAAGAAAATGTAGAAACAACTGATACATAAAAAACAGAAAAACGTGTTTCAGAGACCATAGATATATGAAGCTCACTTAAAATACAACGAGTAGAGTCCAAGTTGACCCAGAGAATAATAATAAGGCTCAGCATGAGGAAAAGATCCAGAAGTATGTGTATTAGAGGAGTGATAAACACTTCTTTCCCAAACAGAGTTTTTGATTAAAGAAACTACTGTCAAGGAACAGACAGCATCTAGGAACCACATAGTTAAAGGAGAAAAGTACTGAAGAGATTTAGATGAATGCCGCCAGGTAAGATGAATGAAAATGAAGCATCTAGGTCTCACAAAGGGCAGACATGCAGAATCGAAACCATTCTTCAAGGAAAGGCTTTAGAATAACATAGAAGCAGAGTTCCCCAGATGGTAGCAGCCAGTAGCAGATGGTACTGGCCAGTAGGTTCTTACCAGGGTCATGTCTTTTGTATATTAGTAAGCATGCTCTCTGCCTCTTGATTTTTTTTCTTTTTGGGTCATACCCAGTGATGAACCGGGGTTGCTACTGACTCATGCACTCAGGAAACACTCGTGGTGGTGCTTGGGGGACCATATGGGATGCTGGGAATCGAACCTGGGTCAATCGTGTGCAAGGCAAAAGCCCTACCTGCTGTGCTATGCTCTAGTCCCCCTTCTGCATCTTGAATAAGAGCCCCACTGCCCTCAGCTGTCCCTCACTCTGAAACCTCTTTCCCAACTCTGCCTTTCTTGGACAATGCTAAAAACTAATCCGAGGGACTATTTTATCAGAACTATTTTTGAAATTGGTTATTGGTTTCTTTTGTAGCAGCACCCAGCGACTAATTCATTCAATGATACTGTCGGATAAAGCTTAATGAAATTTCCTCTCAGGAAATTGTGCATTCGGTTACAGGATAGGATAATCAAAGAGTGGGAATGTCAGGCAATAAATGCCTGGTTTAGGAGCATTTGCCTGTCTATTAAAACTGAATCACATGCTATAAATCCCTAGTCATCCTGAAAGATGCAACTAGCCCTGAATGAAAATCCTGAACTTTTTCTAAAATAAAGTTTGGGTTTATGCCTAAGTATCACCTATGACTGCCCCACACATTAACTGTGATCCTAGAGCAAATTATTAGCTGATTAAATCTTCCTAAATTCAGTTTCATTTTGCATCTTAATTTTGGAGAGGCACACTTTAGCAAGACTTGACAAAAGAGTATTCTACATGTTAACCAGTAGAGTTGACACTAGGAACTCAATACAGAGTCATATATCTGTTGTCCTGGAGTTCACAAATTAACAGTTTGACAACGGAGGCAGTTCCCACACACTTAGTACATTTAATTAATACTAAAATGCACCATATCTCTGTATTCCATCATGCCCGAAGTAGAGATGCTTCATAAAATTGATTGTACTATAGTTTAAGGAAAACATTTCTCTTAACGGTATATTAATTAATAGGTGACATTCAGTTAATAATTAATCATAGATTTGTGGAATAATAACTGTAGTTACCAAAAGTGCTATATAAATCTTATTAAAGAGCATAGGACAATGAGATGATAATGTAGGGATTGAGGCCACATACAAAGCATTGAAATCTAATACCTGCTACCACAAGCCCCCCCAAACATTTCCGGGAGTGATACTGGTGTTCCCCAGTTCTGCCTACTGTGCACAGCCTAAGAAGCACCCCATGCTTAGGCTCCCACATTGAGTAACTGTCCCCATTGACCAATAATAGCCATAAATTACGTACCCTAGTCTCCTGAGTACCACCTACATTTCCCTGCCCACACATGCCACAACAAGAACAAAAACACAGGAGGAAAAGCAGGAGAAAGCAGAGACCTGTTTGCTGGAGGAGCTGCTAAGAGCTTTGTACATTTGTGTCTTAACTCAGCTGGATGAGATACTTATAGTAGTTCTTGCAATCATGGTATAAGATGGAACTAGAAAGGTAAATTGTAAGTAAAAACCTTCAAATTACTTTAACAGTAGTTTAGTGAAATGTCATTCATCTGGTTTCTTTAAGTTTGTTACGCTTTCTTTTTCAAAGTCTCAGTAATAGTGAACTTGCATTAATTTTCCAGACTACCTGGCAGTTTGAAGTCACTTAAAGGATGCCTGTAGAAGCATTAGCAGCACTCAAAGCTAAGCTGTCTTGTAAGGAAAGTATTGATTTGATTTTTAGCCATGTGGCTTTACACCCTCAAATAACAAGAAATATAAGAGGATGGAGGAGCGATATATTTTTTCTTTCAGTGACTATTGAGATGGAGTTTAAATACCTTTCCTTTTTTACCATTTGTAAGTTATGCATGCAGTAACCAACTGGCTCAAGTTAAATTCTAAGTCTTTTTTTGGGAACTTAAGATAGTGCATGCCCTCCTTTTCCAGCCCTAAATGAGAGTAATAACCTGCTACCATTATAATATCTGCAAAACTGGAACACATGTGATAGTGATTACTTCAGTGCTTTAGCAGCCTCTCCCCATTTTTGTGATTGCTAAACCACAGAAACATAAATCAGTCTCTTGGGATTGACTCTGCTCTGAAAATTATTTAGTACCACTGTACAGTAAGAATTATTTCCCCAGAAATCAGAAGATACGTGTTCCAGGGGTTGACTATCAGTCTAGTGCAGTGAATCAGCATACAACTTTCAAACCCAGCATGGTCAGAGAAAGCTGGACTCATTGCTAGCTGTGGATCACTGAGGACAGTCATAGGCAGCCAGGAAGCAATGAAGGAGGTGCTCAATAGGCCCTGCTCCAATGGTAATGCAATCATTCCTTGTACCATTCCTGCACCTATTAGCAGAGACAGTAGACTGTTACTCTTCAGTCCCAGACTTAGAGGTCTAAGCATTGCTTTCTTTTCCTGGGCCAGAACTCTGTAAGTTTTTTGTTTTGATACTCAATTTCCTGTTAGGAAACTATATTACTCAATCTGAGTAATACAAAATATATTAGTGACTTTAGTTCCTTATGCTCGAGCGGGCCCAGTAACGTCTCCATTGGACACTTTGTTGTTACTGTGTTTGGCATATCAAATACTCTCGGTAGCTTGCTGGGCTCTCCGAGAGGGGCGGAGGAATCGAACTCAGGTCGGCCATGTTGCCCGCTTGTAAGGCGAACGCCCTACCGCTGTGATGTTACTCAGACAATAGGGGGAGCTAGAGAAGGCCTGAAGGGCAGGAAGGATGGAGTCCTTCCGTTCCTTCAACCAGTTCCTGATTCTGGCCTCTGCCACATGAGCAAACATTCTTTTCCATTCAATTCCTGCAGCAATTGTTCCCTAATTGGCAGGTAAATTTCAAGAGGCTTGAGTCTCTGTCCCTCAGGGAAACCCACCTCTAACTTTTCAAATTTTAGGTTACCAGACACAACTTGGTCTTCTAGTTGTAGCAGCTGTTCCTCTGATAATTTAGAAGCTTTTTGTTTTCCTTTCCATCTGTTTCCTATTTGGTAATTTTATGACTAATTTTATTATGTTTATATACATTTTCTGTCTGAAATTCCTTAAAATCACTCATGTGCTTTCTTATCATCAGACTGATTACATGGATGCTTTGTGATCTGCCTCTATTACTTTATTGCAGTGCTCTGGCTGACAGAGTTTGAATCATCCAGGAATTTTATTTTTATCAGAAACAAGATCAAGAAGGTCGAAGGCACAAGTCCATGCATGTCCTTTTCAAATTACTTTGTGAAGAGTCCAAAGGTAGCAACCGATGATGACATCAGCCCTAGGCTTTCCCATCTGGACAGTTTTACATTTATTCCAGTTTCCCTTTATGAACTCGAACACCATTTGCTCTTCACTTTCTTGTATTACCTATATCTCTTGAGATTTTCCTGTGGTATAGTGCAAAATAAAACTGCATCAATCTCCTAATGTCTTAATTGCATGGTAGATTTATTATATTTCAATTTCAGCTCAGTAAATTAAATATGCTTGTCAACAACTGAGAGGCACTGTAAAATATCAGAATTACAGCAACATTAATGAATAATGAGACAAAAATATAGCTTTCACCAAGCAATATTACATGTAAAAATTACCCATCTAAAATCGGAAGTAAATATAAAATAGTGAGCTAAATTTAATTGTGAGATGGAGAGAGTTTATATAAGATAAACTAAAGTGCTCAGAAACTTTTGTACAAAGAAACAAGGACTAGGCTTTCAAGGGTGGGACAGCAGGCAGTTATGTAGAGGCTGGAACATGTGAGAAACCACAAGTAGTTGTTTCTTATTAGAGCAGAGGGTTTGTAATGTGAAGAAAGAGAGTTAGTAACTGAGGGAGGTCAGAATAGAGATGGGAATCTTGAACAGCCAATGAAGAACTTGACAAAATCCCTATTAGCATTTTTTATTGTTTTCTTCAGATGACATGGATACATGGAAGAATTCTAGGAGACTTTCAGAATTCTAATTCTTGGATGAATCCTTCAGTAGCAAGTGGAGATAGTCTTGAGGTTAAATATCAGGACGGTCTCAAAAAGATTTTTGAAAATCAACAACTATTGCACCAACACCATAAGCTCTACCTCATCTTCCTCTCCACTCTCCACTCTTTTCTTTTCTATTTGGTTTCAGATAAGAGTTGAGGAGTTTGGGACTGTCACATGCAAAGGTAGTGATTATCTTTGCCTGATCAGTGCCTGATGTCATGCTTTCCCCCAAGAGAAGCCATGAATAGGCTCAATAAATGTTGGTTGATAAATGAGCAAATGGATCTAAAACAAGACAAAAAGCAGGAGGGAAGAAGAGAAAAGTGTATTAGGGAGCCTTAATAACTACCACAACTATTTGGTTGCAGACTCTTAGGAAAAGGAAAGTAATTCTAGAATTTGGGGGCTCAAGCAAGGCAATTAAGTACATATTGCCCTCTGGTAATTTAAAAGTACTATACAATAAAAGGTTTAAAGAGGTTTGAAAGTAAATGCTCTCACCTGAAATGTTTAAGCATGTGTTTTGCCCCTCAGCCATGCATCTAAATTTTAGAGCAAGGATGAGTGTAGTCTGAAAATAAAGCCATGTTCAATTTTAGTTTTACCCCAGAAAAGGCAATGAGAACATTCGTTTCTGCTTTCTACCTAAGATAACTGCACTTTCTTAAATCCTGGTGCCTCATATTGGTCAAACTGTCATTGGCTTCTTGATAAAATAATCTGATATTGTAGGTTCATCGTTTTATTTTTCCCCACTTGGGTGATCAGCTCTCTGGTGACATATCTACCAGCTCTGGACCTTTGCAAAATTCCCTTCTCAGTTTCCCTCATAAACATACAAGCTGTCCTTGAAGACTGAAGAATAACTACCTTTTTCATAAATCAGCTACAGAACATTGTCTGCACACTGAGATTTTTCAGCTGCTGTGAGAGTCCATGTATCAATTACTTTAAAACAAAGAGAGACACCACAACCGTCAACAGATGCATTTGATTTTAAGGTCACATTTCATTTATAAAATGCAGCCATTTATTAACATGGAAGCACAACAGACATAATACTTAGATTTCTAACTCAGAATTACAATGAAAAATTTAAAATAAAAGACCTTAGGTCCTGGGACTGGAGCAATAGCACAGTGGGTGGGGTGTTTACATTGCATATGGCCAACCTGGGTTCGATTACCAGCATCCCATATGGTCCCCTGAGCACTGCCAGGAGTAATTCCTGAGTGCAGAGCCAGGAGTAACCCTTGTGCATCACCAGGTGTGACCCAAAAAGCCAAAAAAACACACAAACAAACAAACAACAAACGAAAAAGATCTTAGGTCCTGAGAAATAGTGCAGGGGTTAGGGCACTTGCCTTAACCTGCCTGCCACAGGGTCTATTCTGGGCAGGTACATCATCTGGTCCCCTAAGCAAAGCCAGGAGTAATCCCTGAGAGCTGAATCAGGAGTAATTCCTAAACCTTCCAGGTATGACTCAAAGCAACATTAATTTTTGTACCCCATGAATACTAACAACAATAACTATACATCTCTATGAAGCAAATGTAAATAATTCAAAGTTGATGAGAGTACAGATATTTATACGAATGCGTAAGCTACAGAGATAAGATTGAATTCCTTCTCTAAGCTTTTTCCAGCATTGGGTATGTTTTGTTTTGTTGGTTTTAACAATATTGATGATATCAGTAACTGGCTCAAATTTCAGTTAGAAAACAGAAGAAACTAATGCCTAAGTGTGGCAGTTTTAGTCAAGGGAAGCACGTCACTATGTCATACACATTTCCTCTGGCTAATAAGAACACAGACCAAGCTCCATTTTATACAAAATGCAGTTCCTTGATTCATTATAGAGTTTTCTCACCTCTGACTCATAAGCTGAATCAAGTATATTAATTTATCTAAGTATTCATTCCCAGTGTTGGTTTTCTCTAATAATTTCGTCATTTTCAACGGTCTCCAGAGGTTCAGAGATACACCTTTCATGTATTTCCTTATGCTCTCAATCTCAAGAAAGACTTTCTACTATTAAAATGTCCATTAGCAAACAACACATTTACTTAAAAGGCATTCTAATTCAAACAACTTCCCATGCTTAAATTGTATTTAATAGCTAATAAAATATAAATTTTTAAAAGTTACATCATGTTAATAAAATTTCTTCTTGATAGCATTGTATACGTGCTTTACAATCTTTCTGTCCCATTACATTTTTTAAAACCGTTTAAGAATAGAGGAAAGAGAAACCATGCCTGAGGTTAGCTCAATAAATTATTTCTCTTCTCTCTTCTTACACCCAGTGAGATTCCCGTGGCTCACACCTAATTCTGCAATCGAGGATCACTCCAGTAGAACTTGAGGAACCAAACATTGGTGTCAGGGATCTAAACCAGGTTAACTACATGTAAAGCAAAACCCCTCCCTATTGCTCTTCCTCTCTGGCCCCGAGGAAGCAATTTCTAAATCTCAAGCACCTGAAAAATAAATTGCATACGATTGGGTTGAGGCAAATGTGACTACCAGCCATGTGGAGTATAGACATGCATCATGCATCAAACAAGACCCCCCTTGCAGAAAGCTCTAACCTCACAACAGACTGCAGATTCTCACTGCTGAGTAGGACACTGTTTTGGAGGAGCTGGATATTATAAATATATGTTCACAAAAATGCACTGATTACACATGAAGGGCAAGTAGCACTTGGATTAGGTACTCATGTCTAGCAGAGGCCAGTTTGTAATCCTTAATAGTAGTTCTTATAACGCACCCCATCAGGGAGCAGAAAAGGCACAAAAGCTTTGTACGGTGCTACTGTCTACTTAGGAATATAAAAGTGTTTAGGTTCAAAAGGGGGACAGTGAGTTAATTAAACTGTTAAATACATCATCTAAATTGCACATGTTTAATTGATTTTTTCTTAAAGTATGATTTCCCTGTAGTGGTGAGTTTCCATTTTCTTACTCTTTTATGGGTATTGCGATGGTTGATTCTGACTGGTCATGTGGTAGATTGCTAATGTTAGCATTTACAAGGGAATGTTGAGGGCCAATTGTCAATGTTAAACATAAACCATAATATATAAATGTAAACCATAATATTCTTAATGTTGAATATATGACCTAAGAAGAATAAGTAAAATTTTAACTTTTCCCATTGTCACACAGGCATCAAATACTACAGTTACAAACCTTGTTATTAGTATTTGAAACACTAATCAGGTTTAATAACAAATTCAAACATTTAAGTGAGGTCTAGGGAAGTGGCTTAAGGACTGGAGCACTGTGTTGTGCATATGAAACCCTGGGTTCTAGCCCTAGTACTTCCTGATTCCTCCAGAACTGCACAGGAAGCAGAGCCCTTTTCAGGGGTGATCATAGCAGATATGATCACCCCTGAAAAAAAGAAAAAAATACAACAAAACTGTTTAAAAATTATTGGACTGCCATTTGGTTATGCCTCTAAGGAAAATAATATGGCATTTTCTAAAAATAATCATATATAAAAATAGAACTACCATTATATCATGATTCTACTCCAGGACATCTGCCCCAACAATACAAAAATACCTTCAAAAGGATTCGTGTGGGTTTATGTTGAGCACAGTCCCATACCATTAAAATAGCCAAAGTCTGGAAACAACCTGAGTGTCCAACAATCAAAGCATAGAACATGGAATTTTGGTACACAGACATTTGAATTCTACTCAGCTCTAAGAAAAATTCAAAAAATGAAATTTTGCTTTTTGCTGTAATATAGATGGAAATAAAAGGTAAGATGGTTGTAGGATCACACTCTTTTGTCCTTCCTCAGGTAGCTTAGGTTTGTCAGGTCACACCCATCTAAGGACACTGAACTTGTATTGTAAGCAATGTCCTTTCTGTGTGGACACAGGAAGACAGTTAATATTATGCTTTGTAACTTGGGAGTTGATTGACTCCGAATAATATTTACTCCTGAGCATCTGATTTCTTGAGTCAGTTGCCCTTAGTTCCTAACACCCCAAAAGCAGGGTCCCGACAAGGGACTGAATGGACCCAGGGCAAGCTGTGAGCTACCCTGGCATCGAAATGGGCCAGGCCATAGAGCCACGATACTCAACTATAAGTTGAGGGCATGATCACGGACAAATGCTGTCATGATCCAACAGTAAGTAATGACAAGACTAGGACCCTGCTGGAGGTAGGAAGATTAACCTGGCCTGAGGACTGCGAAATGTATAGTGAGATGTTCTCAGGAAGAACCAAACTAAATTTATATCTCTTACTGTGCTCATACAGAATGACATTGCTAGAAATATTAGAAGTAGATTTATTACAACTATTTAAGTAGATTACTAACTGAGGGAAGAACACACCCTTGTTGGGATCTCACCCTTGGGCAGATCTCCTAGTAATCCTAAGTAATCTCTGTAGATGAGATTTTATCCTGAGTTAATCTCCTGGAGGAGTTGTCTTACCTTCTTTGTTGATTCATCAGTATTCAACTCACCTTTGTGTCACCGCCTTATGTGACTGCTACATAAACTAAGACGTAAGCTCAGAGAGGGGAGTCAACAGCAGTAAGCTTGGAGAGAGGGAGTCAGAAGCGAGAGAGCTCGGGCTTCAGAGATCCAGAGTCAGAGCCAGAAGAGATGTTCCAAGATTGGGGCCCAGGAGAGAAGGAGGCAGAGAAAGACAGGAGTGAAGAGGATTGGAATAAACTACTATTGATATAGACTGGCCTGGCCCCCGTTTCTTCTTCCGTCTGCCCTTGGCCAACAGCCGTTCCGATCCAGGCCACACACAGAGGCTCAAGAGCACCGAACGCAGGCGGTGAGACAGTGCCATTCAGCGAGCCCGTGAACACACAACCTTCAGCGTGATAAGATTTTACAGATGGTAAGCAAAGGAAGCCAAAGGGAGGACAAATATCTGGCATGTACAGAAGCGAAGCAAGGGAATAGCCTCCCAAAAGAACAAAACTCTGGAACTTTGACAACAGGACCCAGGTAACTGAACACGGATGCTGAGTGGATGAGGTCAAGAGGGTAGACAAGAAGGAACCTAGGAGGGGAGTATTTAAGCTCTTTGGTGGTGGTGATGATAGAATAACTTTGCTCCTCTCAAACCCCCATACTGCTGGAAGTCAGGGCAGCTATACCCACCTGCCCTGTTGACTCACCACCACCCACCCCTACTGATTCCCAATTCCACCTCTCAGGAGATCCACACCAAGCAGCTAAAATCACTGATTACTGCTGAAATATGGGGTTCCCTCGGGAGTGAGCAGGCCAAGTACTCACCCCGCTGATGCTCCAGCAGCTGCACCCACATACCACCGCTCCAGCCACATCAAGGGCTCAACTGCACTGTTTCATGAATATTCTCTGCAGTGGCACCGAACTGCAAATGATTTCATGTCCCTGGAGCTCAGGCTGAGAACTCTGGTGTTTTTCAGAGTTTGTGTGGGTATCCTCCCCTGACCCACCCCAGGATTTCAGGAAGCCCAGGCTCATTGGGCTGGACTGAGACCCTGAAGTCTCTGTACCAAGCAGTCACAGATGCCTCCTTATTTCTCAATACTGCAATTCCAGTAGGAGCATGTCAAATTAGATGAAAAAGTCACATAAAAACCAACTAAACTCAACAAACAGAAACAGTAACACAGAGGCTTGAGCAGTTTAATTATTAGACAAGGACTTAAGAACCCCACAATCAGATATAACAATTTTCACATAAAATGATTTTTTGTACTTAAATTAATTTTAATACTGGAGTTTTGGTATCTAATGAATTTTCAATTCTAAAATTTTGTCAACAGTTGTGACTTTTTCTACATTTTTTATAGTATAAACATTAACATTATCATAATCATATCCCATAATACAATGAAATATTTACCAGAATCTCATGCTTATTGATATATTTTGGTAAAAAGATTACATTAGGGAGGACTAGAGTGATAGTACAGTGGGAAGGGTATTTGTCTTGAATGCAACTGATCTGGGTTCAATCTTTGGCATACCATGGTCTGCTGAGTATAGCCCAGAGTAATACCTGAGTGCAGAGCCAGAAGTAGTTCCTGAAGTATTGCTGGGTTGACCCCAAAAGTAAAACAAAATAGTACATTAGGAGTCAAGAAAATTGTACAGGGGTTAAGATGCTTGCCTTGTATGTGGTCAATCCTAGTTCAACTCCTGGTACCTCATGGTCCCACAAGCACCACCAGTTGTGATTGTGAAATCCCTGGAATCCCTAAGCATCTCCAGTGGCTCAGGTATCCCCAACCCACAGGGTACCAATGGCAATGCACCTTCAAGTGCACATACCAAGCTCATGGCCAGGCTGACAGAGAATAGCGGGGGTGGGGGGTGGGGGGGACAGTAAAGACTGCCTGAGAGACTTCTCTCCCAGAATTTTATGTTATAATTTATACAATGCAAGTCTATTTTAACAGAAAATTTTAATGAACAAAAGAAAGGTCACTCTGAAGTAGATACATATTTACACATTTTGCTTTAAGTTTTGTGTGTGTGTGTGTGGGGGGGGGGGGGTGATAGGGAGGAACACACCCAGCAGTGCAGGAATTCCTGTTCTGCTGTGGGACTGTACCGAGTGTGGGGTATTAAAACTGGGTTGCAGTGTGCAAAGGAAACACAGTACCCACTGGATTATTATATTAAGGCCCTCATTTTGTTTTTTTAAATCTGTTCTTTTTTTTTTTTACTTTATAGTTCTGCTTGGGCTGGAGCGATAGCACAGCAGATAGCGCATTTGCCTTGCACACAGCCGACCCTGGTTTAATCTCTCTGTCCTTCTCAGAGAGCCTGGCAAGCTACTGAGAGTATCCTGTCTGCATGGCAGAGCCTGGCAGGTTTCCCGTGGTGTATTCTATATGCCAAAAACAGTAAGAACAAGTCTCACAACGGAGATGTTGGCATTTATTTATTTATTTATTTATTTATTTATTTATTTTTGTCTGAATCATTTGGGTATCTTCTGAGAAGAGCTCAGCAAGTTCTGGGGACCCTACCAGTGATCCACATCAGTAGTTCTATTGAGAGCTTAAAAGCGTGGAACTGCTTGGACATGCAGGATGAGAGATGCCCTGGGCCATCCTTGCAGTGCTCGGAGGCCTGGAGAGCACTGGAGACAGACTAGGGTCGGCCATGTGTATCCTGTACCATTTTGATCCCTGTACCATTTTCCTGCTCCCCCCCCCCACCCGGTTTGGTTTTGTTAGCATTTTCCAACTTACCCATTCATGAGTTTTGTTTTTTCTTGTTGTCATTCAAAGTTTGCCAAAATGTCCGTAACAGAGGTATCAGGCTAAGGAAAGACAATAGAAAGAAAAGTTGTTTCCGTCCACTCCCACACACTAGAAATCTTCAATGTACTTTTAGGTGCGATCTAAATCACTTTTCTCTGGGCCTTTGATTTAATGACAAAATATAGAATGGGTCACATCATCTTTTCCATGATTTTTTGTTCTTTTTGTATTTCATTGTTGTTGTTTCCAAATAAAATGAAAGGATAGAGAATTCCCCGAAGTTCTGAAATTAAAAGAGCACTGGACACATGAGCATGTGAACATAAACTGGAGTCCAGTCTTCTGGGCTTTGATATTCCTGTTCATATTAGCAAGCTTTAATTTTCTCAGAAAAAAATGGAGTCACAATTTTTCTATAAATTTTGGAAGGTGTGGACTCTACCAAGTATCTGGGGACCGATTTCTCAACTTTCAAGTCAGAACTGACCCACATATTGTAGCCCCTATGCTCACTCTTCACCTTGTTTCAGTCTTAACATCAATAGTCTTTTGTCAAGAAACAATGGGTTTGATGCACTTCAAAAAAGCAAATCTCACTGATTTATTGGGAAGTGAGGCCAGGGATCTCCTTTATGTAGCACTGCATTAACATACACCTCAGAGACCTGGGCCCTAGGAAAATAGGATGAGAATGCTACTCAGTTCTCCCAAAGAGGAATCAAAAGAGCTATGCTTGGAGTATCACGTTTCATTCAAATGAGAGAAAGAATCCGGAGTTCTGACCTCCTTCAACAGTCAAGAATCAGAGAACAAAAGGGAATGCCCTGCCACAGAGGCAGGATGGGATGGGGTGGGGGGGTTGGAGGGATACTGGGATCCGTGGTGGTGGTGGGAAATGGGCACTGGTGGAGGGATGGGTATTTGATCATTGTATAATTGAAACCCACGCACAAAAATTTGTAAGTCTACAATTGTACCTCATGGTGTCTCACTAATAAAAATAAATTTTAAAAAAGACATTAAAAATGAATTAGGGATGCTGTACCGTTTGCCAAGGCATCAAAAATCAGATGGGCTGGACACGTAATGCGATTTGGAGAGGACCGCTGGACTAGAGCCGTTACTGACTGGATTCCATGGGATGTCAAAAGACAGCGTGGTGTCCCACCAACAAGATGGTCAGACTTCTTCGTCAAGACCCTGAATGATCGATTTGAGGCTCATCCTGTTCCTAGAACTAACAGACGCCATTGGGCTACACTAGCACGCAACAGGGATGAATGGAGATGTTACTGGTGCCTGCTCGAGCAAATCCATGACTAACGAGAAGTCAAGGGATCAAGTGATCAAGTGACATAGCACTGTAGCATTGTCATCCTGTTGTTCAGTGATTTTGCTGGAGTGGATACCAGTAACATCTCCATTGTGAGATTTGTTGTTATTGTTTTTGGCATATCGGATATGTCATGGGGAGCTTGCCAGGCTTTGCAGTGCGGGTGGGATACTCTTGGTAGCTTGCTGGGCTCTCCCAGAGGAATGGAGGATTCAAACTCTGGTTGAACCGCATGCAAGGCAGATGCCCTACCTGCTGTGTGCTAACATTCTAGTCCTTTAAGTATAGAGAATAAAATTTTAGACTAAACTGATGGAGGTAGATGACCTCCTGACCTACATATAGATGATAAATAAAAACACCAACCTATGGTTTTTCTTGAGCTGGTCTCCAAGCTATTCATACAAATAAGAATGATCAGGAAAATGGCAATTCAGTTACTATTTCTCTGAAATTAGCACTTAACTTTAACTTTTCTCCAGTCTATGTTTCTGTTTGAACTAGAGTAATAAAGAAGAAATACAAAGAAGACATTCTGCATTTTCAACAGACAATTCAGATAGAAAATCGCATATGAATACTTGATATTTTAATATTTTTACCTGCTTTACTGCAGTGTAAATTATCTGTAAATCTTAACAACGAATTCTTTATTTTTGCTAAAATTAAGAAAATACAAACCAAAAAGAAAGATGTATTAACTTACTAAATAGCTTCTCATGTAAATATTGCCACCCCAAATCAAATTACACACAAATTACCTCAATAGTAATTAAATTCATCTAATTTTAATATTTGAATACCAAATCTCAGACATCTTAGAAGCATATGTTAAACTCATTTTTGCACAATGCTGTCACTGAGGTGCTGAGTATTTATTCAGGTCGCAGTATCAGGTGTTTTATTAATAAATTATGTTCTAACTTTTAAATCTTTGGATTTACATTTTACTGACTTCTCTTGTTCTCATCCAAGTTCTAGAAATGTCTATGATATGCTTACATGGCATGACATTTTCTGATATAAATCTAAAACATTTATTTTCCAGTCTGAAACCTGGAAATACAATATGGGACAGAAATTAGGGTCTAGTCTGGATATTCTTCTTCTTCAAAATACAAGTGTAGGAATTGGGAGAGACTTCAAAAGTAGTCAACCATACATGGGCTGGTTCCTTATGGCAGAAAGTTCTTGACAAATTGTTGAACATTTCCCTCTCATGAGACAACTTATATATCAAATATTTTTTTCAAGGTACATTCAGTAGATATTTATCCACAGTTTACAAAAACAACCTCTGAATAATATCATTAAATTTCTTTTGGGAATCAGGGAGGGAGAGAAGAAGGCTTAAAAGGAAATTGAGGAAGGCAAGGATAGGAAGGAAAAAAAAGAAAGAAGAGAACCTAATCAATAGATTGGCTTTTTCTGAAGCAAATTCGAACAAGGTAGACCAAACTAAATCATAACATTTATGTATAACAAATCTAAAAGCATTCTGAAGAAAAT
The DNA here is from genome assembly GCF_029834395.1 of Sorex fumeus. Lineage (NCBI taxonomy): Eukaryota > Metazoa > Chordata > Mammalia > Eulipotyphla > Soricidae > Sorex > Sorex fumeus. Next base: position 1,914,724 of record NW_026606060.1, on the reverse strand, counting down.
TAAAATAATCTTACTTTATTTTTAAAATATTTACCTTAGTCACTTTTTGAATTATTGTGAGATTTTATACCTTCTGTCTTCCTTGGTTGTGTCAGACTGACAGAGTTCCTTTCCATAAGTCATCAAAGAGTGGATGTATTTAAATGGCTGGCAATGGAACCAAGATCTGAATTTAAGCCTTAAATACTATAAGGTCTCATACATATAGCTTCCAACATAATATCATTAGTGCATCTGAAAACATTCTTTTCCACAAAAATTGTGCCTCTCACTCTCTCTTACAATGTTAATTCCTTCACCGTAAATTAAAATCCAACTGCAAATATATGAAGATAATCACATGAGGCCTTTGCTTAAAAATAATTACTGTATCTTATCTGCTATGAGACGAGGTCTTAAGCCTCAGAAAGTCTAGGTAGGCTTTTAAATTCCTGGCATTTTTCTAGTCTCTTTTTCCAGCCATTTCATCACAAAGCGCAACATGATACCAAACCCCTCGGCCTGATCTCCCCCAAACTGGGTTTCATGACCCCAACTGGCACATCTGCCTGGACTATTTCATCACTTCAAAAGACCTTCCAAGAGGAATATATATGTTATGGAAAATCCCTTAAGTTTTAGACCACGGTTATCTGTGTTTTGTTTTTCTGTTCTTCTCCATAGATCCCGAGGCTACAAATTCTATCTTTCTCTGCAATTTCCCAACAGTTTCCACAACTCCCCCTTGTAACATTTATGTTGAACTTTAACTATTTATGGATCTCCCTTCCCTGCTAGAATGTGAGTTCTGAGGGGATGGAGCAAGACAAAACTTTCTTCATTTTTAAGTGCCCTGTAACTAGTGGGGCTTCTGACACATATAGCCCAATAACTGTGTAAGAAATTGAATAGACTCCTCCAGGAGGCCTGTTGGTTTACAATTAAACCAAGGTAGGCATTACTAATAAAAATATTTCCTGAAGGCAGAATGTTTTGCTTTGTATTTTTAGGGGAGTGTTACAGAATGCTTGAGGGCACTGAAGGTGGAAAAAATACACAAGATATTTTATGACACTTCCTCTCAATATGATTTTCCAATTTTAGAAGCTAATTATACAATGCAGAAGAAAACATCTTTTTCTATTTATTTATTTCAATGTTGATGTAGCACTTGGCCAGCAGAGGGAGAAAATACAATATGAAATACAAACTGCAATGTTTAGTGCTCTCCATCATAAAGGAGGTGATTTCATTGTTGGAAAAAAATGTCTGGGGTCAAAATATGTTTGATTTTGATCCAAGAATATGCAGTTACACAAATAGTTGTTGCCATCTCCCCATATTTTAAAGTCTTGTCATTATTTGTCTTTAGGTCGAAGGATCTCTGCAGTGCATTTTAGTGGAGGGTCAGCAAGCTCTCATCTGAAATTAATAAAAAAATTATTCCTTCCAGAGAATCTGCAATTTCCGGATGCTCATTCATTCTCTCATTGCACACTAATGAAATGAACTGGAATCTTTAGGCCTAGATATTCTGTTGCATGTGTATGAGGCCTGTTAACCAAGATCTGATAAAGCAAAATGAAATTACTTCTCCCCTTCAGAAGCAGAGATGAACTTACAAAAATGGGGGAGAAGATGTGTTAGGTACAGTGATCAGAAACGTCATATATATATATATATATGTGTGTGTGTGTGTGTGTGTGTGTGTGTATATTATATGTGTGTATATATATATGCACATATATAAGTGATAGCACAGTAGGTAGGGCGTTTGCCTTGCACGGCCAACCTGGGTTTGATTCCTCTGCTTCTCTTGGAGAGCCCGTCAATCTAACGAGAGTATCCCACCCGTATGGCAAAGCCTGGTAAGCTCCCTGTGGTGTACTCGATATGCCAAAAAAAGTAAAAACAAGTCTCACAATGGAAACATTACTGGTGCCCGCTCGAGCAAATTGATGAACAATGGAAGGACAGTGTTATAGTGCTACAGTGCTACTATAAGGCAAACTGGAACTATATGTGGCACTATAAATATGCATATATATACTACCACACAGAGTATATATATACATATGTACACATTTATGTATATCTGTAAGTACCTTATATAGCACCTTATATATGTATTGTACTCTATAGTGGTACTATATCAATATATATAGTACTGCATATAGTACATATATATACATATATACATATATACTATAAAGAATGTTGCCTTGTATTATTTAAGTATTTATATTTACATATGAGCTCGAGCAATAGCACAGCGGTAGGGCGTTTGCCTTGCATGCAGCCAACATGACCGACCGAGTTCGATTTTTCCGCCCCTCTTGGAGAGCCCGGCAAGCTACCGAGAGTATCTTGCCCACACGACAAAGCCTGGCAAGCCACCCGAGATGTATTTGATATGCCAAACACAGTAACAAGTCTCACGATGGAGACGTTACTGGGCCTGCTCGAACAAATCAATGAACAACGGGAGGACCGTGACTGTGACCAATATATACATATATATACAAAACCATTGTATGTACGTATGCTTATATATATATATATACATATATATATACACACACACACACACGGTACTATAAGGCATGTGGAAAATTATAATATTGTAAATATAATAAAAATACTCATATATAAATACAATAAATATATGTATGTTATATATAACTATAATTCATATATAATATGTATATATGGATGGTTTAGAATATAAAATTATAGCACTTCAGCACTGTCCTCCCATTGTTCATCAATTTGTGCGAGCGGGCACCAGTGACATCTCCATTGTGAGACTTGTTGTAACTGTTTTTGACATATTGAATATGCCACGGGGAGCTTGCCAGGCTCTGTTGTGCGGGTGGGATACTCTTATTAGCTTGCCAGGCTCTCTGAGAAGGATGGAGGAATTGAACCTGGGTCGGCAAAGGCATTTGCCTTGCACTAGTCACTGTGCAAACTCTCCAGCCTATGTAATTATGTAATATGTGTTAAATTTATATATATTTTTATAAAATTACATAATATTCCAACCAACCTGCTGTATAGTACTATGACTATGCAATGAAAGCACAATATATTACATTTCCAAGTTGTAATATCCTCTAATGCTAACTTTCATATTGCACTACCACAACTCAGATACATTATCATCACCACAAAGTCCCCCTAGGCCACCCTTAAACAGCTTTATAAGCTTCCTTTTCCCTGCATACCCCTAATCAGTTCTCCATTTCTATAACTTTGTTGTCTCATAAGATTGTATAAGTTGAATTACATATTATGCAATATTGAGAATTGTTATTCACTCAGAACAATTGTCTGGGAAACGTGACAGAGTTGGGTGCTTATATAATATGTTCCTTTTGTCATCCAATAATACTTTAAAAATCTTTTTTTATTATTGAAACACCATGAGGTACAGTTTTAGACTTACAAACTTTTGTGCTTGAGTTTCAGTTATACAATGATCGATACTCATCCCTCCACCAGTGTCCATTCTCCACCACCAATGATCCCAGTAGCCCTCCTACCTCCCCACCCTATTCCCCCCACCCCACCCCGCCTCTGTGGCAGGGCATTCCCTTTGCTCTCTCTTTCCTTTAGGGTGTTGTAGTTTGCAATAAAGGTATTGAGTAGCCATCGTGTTCAGTTTATAGTCTACTTTCAGCACACATCTCGCATCCTGAATAAGTCCTCCAAAAACCTTTTCTTGGTATTCCCTTCTCTATCTGAGCTGCCTTTTCCCCCAGCACATGCTGCCAGCATCCAATCCATGGAACAGACCTCCTGGTATTTATCTCAACTATTCTTGGATGTTCGACTCCCATTCTGTTACTTTATATTCCCCAGATGAGAGCAGTCCTTCTATGTCTGTCCCTCTCTTTCTGACTCATTTCACTTAGCATAGTACTTTCCATGTAGAACCACTTGTATGTAAATTTTATGACTTCTTCTTTTCTAACAGCTGCATAGTATTCCATTCCATAGATGTATCAAAGTTTCTTTAACCAGTCATCTGTTCTTGGTCACTCAGGTTTTGTTCAAATTTTGACTATTGTGAACAGTGCAGCAATGAACATAGAAGTGCAGATGTCATTTCGACTATACTTTTTTGCCTCTCTGGGCTTTATTCACAAGAGTGGTTTTGCTGAGTCAAATGGGAGTTCAATTTCTAATTTTTGAGAACTGTCCATACTGTTTTCCAAAAGGGCTGAACCAGTTGGTATTCCCGCCAGCAGTGAAAGAGAATCCCTTTCTCCCCACATCCATGCCACATTGGTTGCTTTTGTTCTTTTGAATGTGGGCTAGTCTCTGTGGTATGCGATGACATCTCATTGTTGTTTTGATCTGCATCTTCCTGATAATTAGTGATGTAGAGCATTTTCTCGTGTGCCTTTTAGTCTTTTGAATTTCTTCTTTCAGAAAGTTTCTGTTCATTTCACGACCCCATTTTTTGATGGGATTGGATGTTTTCTTCTCGTGGAATTCAACAAGTCCTTTGTAAATCCTTGATATCAACCCCTTATTAAATGGGTTTTGGGTGAATATCCTTTTCCATTCTATAGACTGTCTTTGTATTTTGGTCACTGTTTCTTTTGAGGTGCAGAAGCTTCTTAGTTTAAGATAGTTTCATACATCTATCTCTGTTTTCTCTTGCTTGGCCAGTGGCGTGTCATCTTTTAAGATACCATTAGCTTCAATGTCGTGGAGGGTTTTGCCAACCATGTCTTCAATGTACCTTATGGATTCTGGTATGACATTGAGGTATTTAATACATTTTGATCTTACTTTCATACATGGTGTTAGGCAGAGGTCTGAGCCCACTTTTTGCCTGTAGCTGTCCAGTTTTGCCAGCATAATTTGTTAAATAGGCTTTCCTTGCTCTACTTCACATTTATTGCTCCCTTATCAAAGATTAGATGATCATATATTGGAGCAGGGAGGTGTCAGTATATTCAGCCCTGTTCCATTGGTTTGCAGTTCTGCCTTTGTTCTAGTACCATGATGTTTTAATTATTACTGCTTTGTAGTAAAGTTTGAGGCTGGGAGGTTAATTCCTCCCATTTTCTTTTCCCCAAGACTTGCTTTAGCTCTTCGTGGAGGCTTATTGTTCCATATTCTATTTCTAGATAAGATTCATGTGTTGAGATAGAGAGTCTCTGGAGTATTTCCAAGACTGACACCTGAGCATAAATAAGAGGAACATCCCCAAGTAGACCTGGGTGTGAACCCCAAGCAATAACAAAAACAAAGTAGTACTTTGCTAGCAATGAGATGTGCAAGTATACTTTTTTCTTCTATGTAATAAGGTATCTTTTTTTAACAAGTTATTTTACAGAGATAACAGTAATTTTTGCTCTAATTTATAATTTTCTTTTGTGGGCCTGCTTATATGAATAATTAAACGATCTCAGGCTATTGCTAGATCTTTAGTTTGGGGACCATACCTAGTGATGCTAAGTGGTTACTCCTGACTCTGCACTCAGAAATCACTCCTGGAGTTGCTCAGAAAAGCATATGGGATGATGGGGATGTAACTCAGGTTGTGCACAAATAAAGCCGTTCCCACTGTACAAACTCCAGTCAGGCCATAAATACTTTCTATGTTTTTAAAAACAATCGTGTGCTTTGCTTCTCAATACATTATCTATCTTCAATAAATTTTTTGTAACATTTGACACTTAGATCAAGGAATTGTGTTTGTTTAATATAAAAATCTAATTACTTCTGCAACAATTTTAGAAAATAGAGTATTTCCTCCATTGAATTAAAATACATATATATATATATTTGGTCCAAAAACCATGCATATACTTCTATGGATATACTTCTGAGTTATTTGTTCCATTGCATTGATCTGTTGTTTAACCTTTAGTCAATGTTTCACAATTATGATTATTATGGCTATAAATATAAACATATATGTATATAGACATTTTCTTTTAAATGATGGTTATTCAGAGAAAAGAAAGAATGATATGGAGTGAGCTGAAGGAACGTATGACATTTTTGGCCTGTGAAAGGTTAAGGTACAAACTGTGATTTTAAATTAATGAAATAAAAGGTCATGCATGATCAGAAGTCCATAAGAAGGCAGAGCAGGGTAGCCGATTTAGGGAGCCAATCAGTAGAACAGCGTTTAAGACAGGGCACTGTGCAGCGTCCATAGAGCTTACATTCACTTAGATTGCATGATTTTCAGGCTAACCCACAGAGCTTCAGATGTATCCCCTCTAAAGGAGTGTTCTCTAATATTCAAAGGGTGCACTGAGCACAGGACATTCATCTCGTTACCAGTACTTATTCCTAGCTAGCCTGACTTTTGTGTCTGCTTTAAGTTTCTAATCTAGACTCCAGACACTATCTACCTATTGCCTCTTCATTCTCTCCCCCATCTCCTTACACCACTAGACTTTGTACCAGAATAGCAATTGGTTACTATTCTCCATTATTTTTCTCAACACATGTATACACACATACACACACACGCACACACATAAACAGAGCTACATTTTGGCTCCATATTAGGAATTTTATGTAAGAGATTGCTCTCAACCACAGATTGACTAAAAATCAACTTTTTACATTATATAAATCAAAAGCATGGACAAAAGAAACCATATTTAAAGATAAACATTTCCATATTTATTCAAGGATAAAAAATCACAGCAACTTTTTTTCCACATACATCATCACTTGCTTTTTTTTAAATGAACTCACTTTTAACTTAAATTTATTCATAAAGTGAATTTTTTATTACCACCAATGAAATGCCAATAATAGCTCTTATTGCCCTACCATTAAAATTGTGAATGTTCATTGCTGCATAACTTCAAATTATCTTCTATAACATCAGGGGTCTGAATATTGTAAATCTTATGTGTATCACACATGATGTACCTCTACTTTATAACCAGCTGATTAATAGCAGATTCAATGCTGGGAATTATGCAGTGTATAATTTGTACTAATGGATTTTCTTGTCATGCAGAAAATAGTTTATGAAACTTGAAGTAACTCACATTCTGACCTAAACAATAGGGGAAATTAATGCAACAGTTTCCAGACTCCAGTCATTGTAGTTCATGGATAGATGTCTCATAGAACGGCTTCCAAAAGGTATGGAATGCAGTATTACTCTGTGTCCTTGGACTACTAGCAGACTGAGTTTACTAGCTAACAATGCTGGTGTCAATCAGAAATGTTTGAAAATACATTTTCTCTAATGCAGTGTTCATCTTTCTCCTATATTTTAAAATCAGTAGAGGGAAGAGCAAAACATTATATTATCTCATAATCCAATATTGTGTGGGAATAGCAAAATTTCATGTGATAAATTTAGCCTGATAGAGACTAACCAATATAGAACTTATTTTAGGACAATGACCATTACCATATTAGGGACTAATGACGCTAAGACTAGTGACTGGAGATATGGAGGGGAAAGGTAGAGTGATAGCAAATGGAGGTTAGATGTCAGACATGTCTCAGAGTAGTAGGCCTTATAGAACATGAACAGGATTGGTCATTATTCTAAGCAAAAGAGAAGTAGAGCAGCTTTTAGTTCAAGTCAAAAATGTATCCCTTTGCTTTCAAATCAGATATATCAAAAGGCCCTTTATCTGACCTGCTAATATTTTTAATTAGCCATCAAAACATTCTAAATACTGATGTTTGTACACGTCAATAATTATGGTTATATATACATATATAATCATAATATATACATATATATATATTCTACAGAGCTCTTAAAATTTTAAAGTCCAAAATTGAGAAAATGTCTTCAATGAATACAATAGGTGATTTCCATTTTGTATCATTTGTCCATGGTACTTGCTAGCAATTTTTGAGAAGCCCAATAGAAACTCAGTATTTCAAGGCCCTGTATGTATTGTACTCATTTAAGTTAAAATAAGTTAGATTTTTTTACACTTGAATAGCATGCATTTGGGGAAAGTAGTGATCAGGCAACAGAAGAACATCAAGCCTTGCTGCTCAAACTCCTCAGAGAGAATAAAGAGAATCCAGAACTTGATTCCATATAGGTCAGTATCTCCAAAGGAATGTCCTCAAAAGTTCTTCATTGCCCATTTCTCTGCTTCCAGTGACATTAGTGCTTTTTATAACTTTCTATTTCATCCTAGCTTATATTTGAGTGAGAATCAGCATAAAGCGATAACAAAGGTGAAAAGGTATCACATCTTCTTTCTTTCCTTTTGAATAGCGTGGGGTTACACTTTTGCCTTTTCTCCACTATGAGAAAAATATGGTCCTGGGTATTTCAAAGGTTAGGAATTTAACAGACAAGAGAAAATATATTCTGCAGATCCTGTAGTTAAATATTACCCTGTGGGTGAGCTAAGTCTATAGGTTTGTGATAGATGCTTAGAAGTGTGGAACCAAACTTCCACTGAATATCTGTTCATACTTTTGAGGAGATTTATTTCCCAGATTTCTTAGATAACTATGTCATCATTCTCAAAATGTCTAACCAGCCTAAATAGCAACTTAAAAATCTCAAAATTCAATGGAAGGAGGGCTAGGGTTATGTAAAGAAAAAATGTTTGCCCCTTAATGTCTTAATGTTTTCAGTAAGGTATGATGGTTTACTACATTCTACCTCCACCATAAGAATTTCATTCCTGTTCTTGCATTCGTATCTCTTCTCGAAAAAATAATCTTCAATCCATCACTTGTGTCACTTGTCATCTTATTGATCATCGATTTGCTGGAGCGGGTGCCAGTAATGTCTCCATTTGTCCCTGTCGTGTGCTAGTGTAGCCCAATGTCAGCTACAGGAACATGAAGAGCCTCAAACCGTTTGTTTAGGGTTTTGATGAAAAAGTCTGGCCATCTCGTAGTTGGGTGGCCACGCGTTCTTTTGATGTCCCATGGAATCCAGTAGGTAACAGCTCTAGTTCAGTGGTCATTTCTAAATTGCATTACATGTCTGGCCCATCTGATTTTCTATGCCTTGGCAAACAAGGCAGTTTCCCTGATGCTTGATCGTAGATGGAGGTTGGAACTCTGAATTCCTTCTCTCACTTGAGTGAGCTACAAGCATGGCTCTTTCAATTCCTCTTTGGGAGACCGGAATAACGTTCTCTTCCTGTTTTCATAGAACCCAGGTCTTTGCGGTGTATGTTAGTGCAGGAAGAATGGTGGAGCCGAAAAGCTGTGCCTGGAGCCGGAGGTTCCTCATCTTTTTAACCACTTCTTCGACACTCTTGAAGGCATTCCACGCCGCTCTCTTCCTCCTGTGCAGTTCAGGTGCCAGGTCATTTGTCATGTTGAGTTCTCGACCTAGGTATACATAACTGCTGCATTTGGAGATGTTCGTTCCTTTGAGGGAAGTTGACAAAGACACTGACAACACCAACACTTCTACTGTTGCATGTTCCAAGGAACAGTTCTTTTCCAGTGTCGAAAACAGCATAATGGATGCCTTCTCATCTTGGTCAATCCAATGACGTTTTACTTGGTCTTCTGCGTTTGCACCATCAGGTCTTCGATGGATGCTTTGGATGCCACTGTACATGCATTAAAAGTGCAGATAGTCATTTTAGTCCTTCTTTGTTTTGGTAGCCTAGTTTGGCCCTGAGATTTTAGCAGCCTCCTCTTGTTCGTGCTTCTCAATGCTGTCGTATTGGGGGCTCTTCCAGGGTCAGGGAAATGAGGCCCATTTTTTTACTGTTTTTGGCATATCAAATATGCCATGGGTAGCTTGCCAGGCTCTGCTGTGGGGGTGGCATGTTTTAATGATACGTGTTGGTTTGCTCTTTGCCGGTTGGCACCATTGCCACCCTCTTGCCACGATGAGGTAGTGAACCATCGAGGTTGGTGGAACTTCCTATTCCTCTCTTATCTACAGTGTCTGCCCCCCTCCCTACTCCTCCTTTGTCTACAGAAGCTGGCCCCCGCCCTACTCCTGCCTTGTCTTCAATCCATGATTTTATTTTAAAGATTTTAGGTTCCTATATTTAGACAAACTTGATTAATTAAGAAAAAAAATCTGATGAGAACTTAAAATTCCCTGGAAATCAGTACCACTTATTTAACTTCAAAAGGAACTAAAAGTCTATAATTGATTTTTAAATCCACCTGAGGACATGGTCCCTGATGTATCAGCATTACATATTGCTGAAAATCTGACTAGTCATATAGTCACAGATATAAAGCCCTTAATAAAAAAATCTCAACCAGGGGACAGAGAAACTAAACTTGAGATAGCAACATCATTACATTCTAGCATTACTTGGAGAAATAGATTCACCTTTTACTCTCCCTGACACTAAATAGAACTAAGCGAAATGAATGGCTCTGTCCAGGATAGCTTCCCTAAGGTAATATTCTGGGGCTTTGCTGTGGCTATTGGTTGAGTTCTTCAATTATCCACAAGGTAGGTATTGGATTAGCAGGTCAAAAATCACTTCCTCATCCACTTTTCTGGTGTAGATATGAGAAGAAAATCCCATCTCCATTTTGCTCCTGGATGTGTAGTTACTGCCTATGCCTTTGGTTTTGGCATTCACATGATGATGATCAGAGCGCAGTTCTGTATGGGGAAGTACTGAACCCCAAAGTTATTGGGCCAAAGCTTCAGAACTACATCACTTCCATTGCATTTTAATGGTCAAGTCAGTTAAGATGTCATTTGAGGAGAATACTGGGGCGGGCAGAATTGGACTCCACATTACAATGTTGGATTCAAAGAAAATGTCATATATTTATATTTTAAACAAAAAAAGACAGATTATGCGGTTTGTTTACTTCCAGTTCTCTCCTATATGCTTTGGCAAGAAAAAAAGCACTAGATTCTTTGTGCATCTGTTTTATTTTTCCATTTGCAAAATTGTAAGGCTAATTACTTATAAGATACAGAAGGGTATATTTAATATATGTGTATCTCAATGTATTAAGCTATTCAGAAAAAGTATTTTATATAAAATAGCATCCAGATTTTTATATCACTATATTACAAAACTAACTTTAATATAATTATCATGTGAATTTATAAACAGCAGAGCCTGGCAAGTTCCCCATGGCATATTTGATATGACAAAAACAGTAACAAGTCTCACAATGGAGACATTACTGGTGCCCACTCGAGCAAATTGATGAACAATGGGAGGACAGTGCTACAGTGTTATTTTATGAAACCATTGTCACATTACTAAATATTGTTTCAATTTTATTGTTTCTAAAATATAGAATAGTAACAGTTTACTCCTTATTATATGACATTAATGTGATTTACCAAAACTTAATGTGATTACCAAAATTACTGTTACATGGCGGATAATAGAATTATTATAAGTTTTCCATATCAAAAGTGAATGAAAAATAAATCTTTGATGATTATAGGACCAACATTGGATATACTTATAAAGAACAGACTCCACACAACTCTTTGGTGATGTCACTTCTGGAAAGGAAATGTGCCGTAATGATTATTTTCTCTTCTCTTTATTTTCCCAATCATTGTGCAATACAGTTCTTGTTACTGAGAGTCACCAGTAGGAGGTTAAATGTAATTAAAATATTGATCTTCTGGAAACAATACTTAATAACAGGAATGAAAAAGTGAGAGTAATTCTGCATTTTCAAACACTGTCCTCAAGTTAATTTAACCTGAGCTGTTTGTGAACCTCCTAGAAAGTCTGGGATCAATATATCCAGGCTGAAATCAATGGAGCAGAGAGCAGAGGAGACAAACTCCAATTGGCTGGTTCATTCAGATCAGTGCAGCCTCGAGACAGAAGCACTTAGTGGAACATCCATTTTGCATGCTACGGATGCTAACAGGGCATAAGTGCAAGGGCAATCTCGTGTACAGTTTGTCCTCCAAAGGAAGATAAAATATGCACATGTGTCTATACGTGTGATTACAGATATACAGAATATTTTACATTAAAAGAAACATGCATAACATGTGTATTATTCTATAAAAAGTCTTTCCTGTAGATATAAAACCACCCTCTAAGTTCCTGCATGGCATATTTTTATTCCCACTTTTCCCATTTCTATGTTTTTTTACCTAAACTTCTTGCCCACCTTTTCTGCACATTTGATTGGCCGTCAACATATTTCATATCTTCTTGGATTCTAATAGATTTCTTTTATATAAATAATTTTTCCTTCAATATAAATATAAAAGAATCAGAAGGAATAATTAAAAATTCTAGTGGTCAAAAGAATGAGTGGTTATTTATAATAGTAGCAAAAGTTTTCACTTCTGCATATCATTCAAGCTCATAATAACCTATAGAGAAATCAACCAAAATATATCTGACTTGAAGGTTCCAGTGTTTTTATTTTTTGGACAGTTTATCCAAATTGTGTGAAAACAAATAGTATGTAATATTCCAGTTTAATAAAAGATGTCATAATTTATATTTTCTGAACTTTTTTGTTTTGATTTCTAACATAGCTGTTTTATGCTCATTTTACATTCAGGTAGGTAAAGTAACTAAACACTTGTTTTGATTTGGATGTAATATGTAAACACACACACATATATATACATGAATTTCATTTTATATGTGTATTTATGATATATGTGTGAATATTAATATCCGCTTACAGCAAGGACATTTTTGAGAGGAATTTGAAAACTGAGCTCAAGGGCAGGAAATGGCCTCATAAGATGCATGCCATGAGGAAAAATGTTAAGTTCTTACTTTCTGATTTGGTCTGCATACTGAGAGCTGTACAAAGATACATCAATTTTTCCTAATATAACATTTTTCATTGATATGAGGATACTAGGAAGATAGTACAGTGTGTAAGGCACTTGCCTTGCAAATGACTGACCAAAGTTTGATCCTCAGCACGACATATGGTTCCCAGAGTCCTGTCCACAGGAATGATTAACAAATGCTGAGTTAGGGGTAAGATGAAAGAAAGGAAGGGAAAGGAAGTAGGAGGAAGGGAGGGAGAGAAGGAGGGAGAGAGGGAGGGAGGGAGGGAGGGAAGAAAGATGCAAGGAAGGAAGGAAGGTAGGAAGGGAGGGAGGGAGGGAGGGAGGGAGGGAGGGGTTTGTGGCCTTCTTGCCTTACATCTGCAACCCCAAAGGTTTTCACTTAAACATATTTTTAATTATCTGTCTATTATGGTGCAAACTTTTATATTGTAAACAAAGGAACAAATCTGAATCTAAATGAATGTCATATATGATATTTTAGACAAACATTCCACAAAATGGTTTTCCCACAAAATGTTACTAATGGTATATATGCTTTTACTACAAGTCACATTATCTTAGAAACAAATCAAATGCCTGAATAATCCAATGCATGCAATTGGATCAAAACATTATGGCGTATTGTTGGGACCTCCTCCTGTGTCCTCTGGACCAGGGAAGGCCCCACCCAGCCCTCTGGCTCTGGAGCCCCAAACCAGGCTGACACATTAGTGGCCATGGAACAACTCTACCTCCTTAGTCCCACCAACTCTAAGGTCTCTTGAGTTGTAATATCTATCTTCAATGTCTCCCTAATGGCCCTTCTATGTAAATGGGAGTAATTAAATATTCAGAACCATTGAAATTGCGTCTTAAGGACACAGAAGATATTAGATTAATAGATCATTAATTGTAGCCCCTTACTTAAAATAAAATAATTCAGATTAGACTTCGGATAACTGGGAATCTGAAGCTGCAGTTGTAGCACATACATATCTTTAAGAGGAATGGAGAAACAAAGGACGTCACCTTCTCTGGCAGACAAGGAAAAATGTTCCAGCAAATCATCATGCGCAAAAAATGCCAAAAGGCTCATCCAGGAGGACCCAAAATCAGCATTTCATGCAACATCAATGGAAATAAAACAATCACTAAAATGTTCAATCACCTCAAGAATGAACTGATGCAGGGTATAAAAGAGTTCGTACAAATGGAATTCAAAGAGTTAAAGAAAGCCAAAGCAATAGATTTAAGCATGCAGAGAACTGTATCAGCAATTGCGAAGACAAAATACTAGCCATCAGCAAGATTGGCAACACAAAGGGAAGTAAAAAAGAATAAAAGATTACTGATAATGGCAAAAGGAGTAATTTCAGATTTATAGGACTATCAGAAGTGTAGAAGAAAAGGGAAAAGGAAAAAATGATGGTGGAAGATATATTTTGCTGGTTCCTGGACACTCTTCTGTAAGAATTCAGGAGGCCCAAAGAGTACAAAATAGAGCAGATGCAAACAAAAAAATAAAGACACATAGTAATGAAAATACTAAAATCAGAAGATACAGAAGGGACAACAGCAATAGAGAAGACTCATAAATACAAGGGAAATAATGGTAAGAATCACAACAGACTTTCCATCCTATTTTAAAAGCAGGAATGTATGGAATTGCATACTCAAATACTGAGCAAAAAATCTTCCAGCATAGAGTCTACTACCCTGCCAAGCTATCATTCAGACCTCTTAAGGGAGAGATAAGAACCTTTGCAAACAAATAAGTGCTGGCAGCACTTGCAACAACTAAATCACTTCTGCAAGAATTACTTAAATGTCACCTATTGAAAAGCAAATACCCTCTCCTACACACAACTTGATTCCATATAAATAAAAATGCAACACACTTTATATCAATGTTTCTCAAAGTTAATAGACTTTTATAAAAAGGCATCAAGTAGCAGAAGGGTTAACAAAGAAAATCTGCCCACTTGCAGCCTACAGGAAACACAACTGAAGGCACAGGATAAATACAGATTCATAGCAAACGTATGGAAAACAAGCATACAAGCAAATGGCAGACAAAAAAAAACCCAATAAAATCTGGGACAGCAATACTTATATCAAACCAAATAGTATTCAATATAAAGTAATTGGTGATGCTGATGGTAACCACCACTTACTGGTTTAGGGAACAATAGATCAAAAAATACTAACTGTGATCAACATTTATACATCAAAAGAAGAGTCATCAAAGCTCTTAAAGCTTCTGCTACACACCTACAGAAAAATATTGATGTAAACATAACTGTAGTGGAAAACTTCAACAGTCCACTTTTGCCACTAGACAGATCAACAAGAATATAAGAGACAAGAGATCTTAATGGAGAGACACTGACTACCCTTACTCCTTAAGGTCTCCTAAACTATTGAAGACAAAGGAATACTTTCCAAAGTCTTCTATGATGCTAATATTGCTCTAATAACCATAGGAGAGAGAGACACTTTGAAAAGAAAACTTCAAGCAAATCTCCCCAATGAACATCAAAGCAACAAATCCTTAACAAAATCTTAACTAACCAAATCCAACAACATATCAAAAAAAATCATATGCTCCAATAAAGAGGGATTAATCCCAGGGTTGTAAGAATGGTTCAACACATGAAAATCAATTACCATAAAAACATTAATAACAGAAAAGGTGAAAATCCTATGATCAATTGATGCAGAAGAAGTCTTTGACAAGATCCAACACCCATTCATGATAAAAAAAAAATTAACAAAATAGGGGTGGAAAGAACACTTCTCAAGATCTTAACGAGCATCTGTAACAAACACACAGTCACTATCATTCTTAATGGTGAAAAACTGAAAGAATTCCCTCTCAGATCAGGTATAAGGCAAGGATGGCCACTGTCTCCACTTTTATTCAATACAGTATTAGAAGGTCTAGTTATAGCAACCAGGCAAGTAAAATAAATAAAAGATATCCAAATAGGAAAATAACTAATTTTATCCCTATTTGCAGATGACATAATATACATATAAACTCAAAAATACACACCAGGGGCTGGAGAGATAGCACAGCGGGTAGGGCGTTTGCCTTGCACGCGGCCAACCCGGGTTCGATTCCCAGCATCCCATATGGTCCCCTGAGCACCTCCAGGAGTAACTCCTGAGTGCAGAGCCAGGAGGAACCCCTGTGCATCGCCGGGTGTGACCCAAAAAGCAAAAAAAAAAAATACACACCAAAAAATCCCTCTTAGAAGCAATAAACCAAAGGGCAAAGGGAGAAACTACAAAGGGAGAAGCTACAAGAATCAGCCACTTTCTTATATACAAAAATTGAATCAGAGTAGAAAGCAAATAAGAAGTCAACAGCCATTATCTAAAACAATGTAAAAATATCAAGTATCTGAGAAGCAACTTAACAAGAGACATTTCGTTATACTATGGAAACTTCAAATCACTTAAGAGAGAGAAGACCTCTGGAGAAGGTGCGTAATTATTTGGGTGGATAAGCCCAATCACATATTAAAAAGCAGAGCCAGATTTCGGCTAATATCATAGCTTCGGGCTAATATTATAGCCTAATACAGTTTTTTAAAAATTTTGGTTTGCAGTGTGTGGGGGGGACACAGGCGGTTCTTCTCAGGGTTTACTTCTAACACTGTGCTCAGGGTTCTCTCCTCACAGTGCTTGGGAAACCCTTTATGATACTGGTGCTGGGGCTCAAACTCAGGCCAGCGCATGCAAAGCTAAATGCTTTAACCCCGATCTTATCTCTCCAGCCCAAGATGTCTACTTTTAATCTCGTTCTTATTTCATACAGGCACAATAATTCAAATATAAACTTTCAGTAGCACCTCTTATTAATAATACCATATTTGTAAGTAATAGGTTTAGTTCCAAGTATTTTGCCTTTTGTAAAATTTTAAAACAAAGGTAGGTAAAGGGATATTCCTGATATCCTTTCAGTATCAATATTGCAAACCACAATGCCCAAAAGTGGGGGGAAGGGGGAGAGGGAGAGGGAGGAAAGCAGGGAAGAGGGAGGAGGGAGGGAGAGAGAGAGAGAGAGAGAGAGAGAGAGAGAGAGAGAGAGAGAGAGAGAGAGAGAGAGAGAAAAGAAAGGTGCCTGCCAAAGAGGCAGGTGAGGGTCGTGGATGATGGGAGGGAACCTGGGGACATTGGTGCTGGGAAATGGAGGAGGGATGGGTGTCGGAACACTGTATGACCGAAATCCAATCGTGAACAGCTTTGTAAGGATCTGTTTCAATGATTCAATAAAAAAGTTAAAAAATATTTAAAACAAAACTTTATTTGTTACTGAATCACATTTTGTACTTGTTTGTGCTGCATTTCCTAAGCATTGTGCAGGTAGATGTGTATAATCCTATGGAAATTTCAATCTTGTCCTTCGATGTCATTTTACTTGATTTAATCTCCTTTATATATTTATTTTTTATATTTATTTATTGAATCACTATGGGGAAAGTTACAAAACTTTCAGGATTAAGTCTCAGCCATGCAGTGATCAAACACCTTTCCCGTCACCAGTACTTATTTTTCATCACCAAGAACCCCAATAAACCCCCTCCCACCCCTCCCAATGCCTGTGAGGCAGATGATTTCCACATAACTCTCTATCTACTTTGATTACATTCCTTATTTCAACAAAAGATGCACCATTATTGTTTCAAGTTTCCACCCAATAATCAGAACTGCTGAAAAGGCATTGTAAAATAGTTTGTTTTCTATAGCTGGTTATGAGAACCATATGATGTCTGGTTTTGGATTTCGGATATTTTACTTATTAGGTCTGGAGGGATTTCTGCCAAGAGCCAAATAATTATGAGATTGATTTCTGTGGCTCTGGAGAGCCGTGCTGGAGAGTCTCTCGTGGGGGGCAACTCGTGATCTTGGTAGGGATGAAGGACAAGCAGGTAACGTGCCCCTTCCCATGATGTTGCAGTTGCCCCGTCACCGCAAGCTTAGACCTGGCTTTACAATAAGCTCTGAGGCGGCAGCCACCTTACTGCCGGGGGTGGGGGGAGGCAGAAGGGAGCGACACCCTTTCCCTCCTGGGGAGGCATGGTACCGTAGATTAACCATGGTCCATTCACTTTTCTGCCGCAAGTGCCGGGCTCTGTATTAAGTCCTTATGTCTCTGGAGCGATGACCGTGCCAGAGAGCTGTTCGTGGGGGGTAACTCATGATTTAATCCCCTTTAAACTTACCTTCAGAGGTGCTCAGGACTCAGTCCTCGCTCTGTGTTCCGGGATCATATGCGGTGCTGGGGATTGAACCCCAGTCGTGCAATAACTGGATAACTGTGATAAGTGAAACATATTAGGTTCTCTTTTTAATATTTTAAAAAACAATCACTACCATGCTTTCATAACTGCCTTACCAACTTACTTCCCACAAACAGTATTCAAGGGCTTCCTCCTCTCTACATCCTGAAATTTGGCGCTTCCTGTTCTTTAAATAATAGTCATTCTCACATGAGGTGTATATCTCATTCTTTTCATTTTATTCTTCTAAATCCTTTTAAAATATTACATCTCTTTTTCTACTCCATTGTCGTATTATGTTTAAATTCAGACCTGATTTGATTGCAATTTTTTAAATTTAAATTTTATTATAACACATGAAATGATTACATTAATGCCGCATTCTGTGCTATCAATATGCAAAGTTACTGCATCCTACCACAAAAATGTTTATGATTTACTCACATCCTCTACTATATCAACTCTGGTTCAGTCCTCAAGATCATTGATTCAATTTTATTGGTACTAGCTGAGCTAGACACTTAGGTGAAGGAGCTTTGCAGCCATTTTCCGGACACTTAGGGACCCAAGTTGGTGATTGCCATCAGTTCAATACAAGACCCCCAAATCACGATGCTTCTCAGGCTGAGTGATGATGAAGATTGCTCAGGCCAACTCAGAGAAGTTCGAGAGACTGTACTGCCCTAGTGGATAAATTGGAGTTGCCAATACATGTACCTTAACTAGTGCTATTTCTCAAAGCTGATACGGTAATATTGTATTTTTTATTTTTACATTTGCAGAGCCTGGCAAGCTACCCGTGGCATATTTGATATGCCAAAAAGAGTAACAATAATCGGTCTCATTACCCTGACCCTGAAAGAACCTCTAATACAGCAGGGTTGGGAAAGACAAGTAAGGAGAGTCGGCTAAAAATCTCAGGGCTGGGACAAATGGAGACTTTACTGGCACCAGCTCAAGTAAATTGACGAACAACAGGATGACAGTGATACAGTGACACAGTGGTTTCTCAATGCACTGTGTATAGCTTCTTTTTAGTAATCTTCATTTAGTTCAAAATGTTAGTGCTCAAATTTCTAGTATGTTGTCACTGTCACTATCCTCCTGTTGTTCATTGATTTGCTCAAGTGGGCTCAGTAACATTGTGAGACTTGATACTGTGTTTGGCATATTGAAAACTTCACGGGTAGCTTGCCAGGCTTTCCCATGCAGGTGTGATACTTTCGGTAGCTTGTCGGGCTGTCCGAGAGGGGTGGAGAAATCGAACTTGGGTCAGCCATGTTGGCTGCTTGCAAGGCAAACACCCTACCTGCTGTAAAATCTGCATATATTTAGAATTATTTTCTTGGAATAGCACACACACATACATATATATACACATATATGTAGGAGCTCTTTGGTTCTTGAAAAATTAGGTATATACTTAAAATTTGATTCGTGAATATAATATGCTAAACGTATCCTCATGTCATTCCTGGTTTTACTCAAAATTAGTCTATATATTCTCATACATGGCATCTCAACGACTCTAATTTCACTGTGATAAATGTGATGGGTATTGAGAAACTAATTTGATGCCCTTTTACTATAATGAAAACATGACAAAAGTATTCTGCACAAAATGAGTTGTAAAGATATTAAATTCACTTTCTGACTCAGTGGTTTCTATAAAACTTTATATTCTGTTAATCTTTATAATAAACGTCAATAAATTTCCACATATTAGAACAAATATGTGCCTGATTATGAAAACCATGAATTTGACAACATGACCTTATTGGGCATTACCAATAATTCTGACTTAACATAATAATGCTTACCTTCACTTGAAACTGGCACCACTAGGCTGTCATGGTATGCAGGTTACATTTTAATATATATACTGTATATTAATCAGCATGCCTACTTCTTGTATTAAAAATACTTTGCTTTACACTGTACCAAATACCATGGAATATCTGTTAATTATTTGCTAGCCAATCTCAGATAGAATCTTCCCTGTGATGCACATTAAAAGAAACCATATATTTAACCACAAGTTCATCTACGGAATATCCTTAACTTTTCTTTCTTCTTCTATTTCTTGGACTTCAGTGAAATCATTTTTTAAAGTTTTTATTTTACATCGGAACCCATGGCCTGGAATGGAACGAACAGGGTGACAGACTGTCTGAGTTCATCATGTCAACCAAAACCTTCCATGGTAACTCACAATTCCAAAAGGCTGAATCTAAACGTTGGACATGGGAGTCTCCTGATGGACGGTTCCACAATGAAATAGACCATATCATATTCAATCGGCAGTTTTGCCTAACCGATGTTGCTGTTGTCCCAAAATTCCAAACGGGATCAGACCACCGTCTTCTTCGTGCAAAATTCTACCTCACAGAACGAGGAGAAAAGAACGCAAGGTTTAAGAAGAGGACTCCCAGAACAACCACCAACTGGGAACTCTTTGGCTCTGTTGCAGCAACATGGGAAGATGCTGTCATTGACAACATTGATGAGGAATACGATCGAATGATTCAGCACCTCCATGATTGTGCAAGGAATGCCAAGAGAGAGATAACCACAAAAAACCGTCTTTCTTCGAACACTCTTGAACTTATTCGCCAACGTGGCGTGGCACGTGCCTCAGGCAACCACAAGCAAACGTCCGAACTGGCAAAACAGTGCAGAGAAGCCATCAAGGATGACCTCAAAAACAGGAGAGCAGCAGTACTGGTAGATGCAGCAGAAGCTGGGAAAAACATTCGTAATGCCCTCCTGTCCTTCACCAACTACAAAACCAAGATGACTGCCCTCCGACATCATGATGGATCTATCACATCTTCCAGAAGGGCAATGGAGAAGATTATTCATGACTTCTACTCAGATCTCTTTAATAGCCACATCCACTTGCCCACATACCACGTACCACATGACGGATATGTCGTTCCCAATGTTCTCCCTTCCGAAATCCAACATGCCCTCTCGTCGGTAAAGAAACAAAAAGCACCTGGCCCAGACAAGATCAGACCTGAACACCTGAAGAACTTACCATCAGTACTCATCAATACATTAGCTCAACTCTTCACACAATACCTGTCTGAATGCAAGGTTCCATCCCAATGGAAAACCAGCAAGACTGTACTACTATACAAGAAAGGAGACATCCACGACATTGGCAACTATCGCCCAATCTGCCTATTGTCTGTCATCTACAAACTATTCACTCGAATCATCCTGAATAGGATTAGCAGAACACTAGATGAAGGACAACCATGTGAACAAGCTGGATTCCGAAAAGGATTCAGAACCATTGACCATATCCACACAATAACCAAGCTCATTGAGGTATCTCGGGAGTTCAAGATGCCGCTCTGTCTAACGTTCATTGATTTAAAGAAGGCCTTTGATTCTGTTGAGACGGAAGCGGTCATGGAAGCCCTAGCCAATCAGGGCGTACAAACTCAATACATCAGGATCCTTCATAAGCTCTATTGCAGATTCACTACCAAGATCTCACCATTCTACAAAGAAGTAATCATCCATATCAAGAGAGGGGTTCGGCAGGGTGATACCATTTCACCAAAACTCTTCAGTGCCACCCTCGAGAACATCATGCGATGACTGGAATGGGAAAACATGGGAGTGAAGATAGATGGTCGGCAACTACACCACCTCCGCTTTGCTGATGACATCGTTCTAATAACACCAAACATCAGCCAAGCAGCACAAATGCTGAACGACTTTGACCGTGAATGTGGAAAGGTTGGACTACAGCTGAATCTTACGAAAACAATGTTTATGAGAAACAGCCTTGTTCCTGACGCTCCATTTGCTCTCAACGGAACCACCATCTCCGAATGCAACAGTTATATATACTTAGGTCGAGAAATCAACATGATGAATGACCTGGCACCTGAGTTACGCAGGAGGAAGAGAGCGGCTTGGAATGCCTTCAAGAGCATTGAAGAAATAACTAAAAGGACAAAGAACCTCCAGCTACGAGCACATCTCTTTGATTCCACTATTCTTCCTGCATTAACATATGCCTCAGAGACCTGGACCCTACGAAAACAGGATGAGAACACTATTCGGGTCTCTCAAAGAGGAATCGAAAGAACTATGCTTGGAATATCACGATTCACTCAAATGAGAGATAGAATCCGGAGTTCTGATCTTCGTCAACGCTCAAGAATCAGGGACGCTGTCTCATTTGCCAAGACATCAAAAATCAGATGGGCTGGACACGTAATGAGGTTTACAGACAACTGCTGGACTAGAGCCATTACTGATTGGATTCCACGAGACATCAAAAGATCACGCGGACGCCCACCTATAAGATGGTCAGACTTCTTCGTCAAGACCCTAAATGATCGGTTTGAGGCTCTACATGTTCCTAAAACGAACAGATACCATTGGGCTACGCTAGCACACAACCGGGATGAATGGAGACGTTACTGGCACCCGCTCGAATAAATCGATGAATAACGGGGATTAAGTGATTAAGTGATTAAGTGATTATTTTACCAAAGCAAATAACTCTTCGAAGAGATCCACAGAAAACACAATAACAAAATCAAAAATGAAGTTGAGAAATTTATTTCTTTAAGTTAGAAAGGCCCCAGTGTTAAGCATTTGTAGTGTTTTTCTGTTACTCTCTGGTAATTGTTCCTTTAGATGTTATATTTCTCACTTAGGAACCAGAACTCCCCAACAGACAGTTGCTCTTCACTTCTACCCCAGAATGCTGTCAGATTACAACATTTGACTATTTGTTTTGACTTTGAAGAATTAAAGAATTTCTATATGTAAGGACTTGAATCTTTACGAACTTTGATCATTTGCAGCACCAAAGTTTGTTTCTTTCATGAAAATCTTACCCTCTTTACTCTAACATGATGTTTTGATAAGTACAGGAGAAAAATTGCCTATGGGTTTCTGATCACTTTTTGGGAAAATTGTGCTTTGTCTCAGCATCATTAGTAGCACTTTGTACTTGTAAAGAGGTCAAAAATACATGATGCCATTTGATCTTTATAAAAACCCTCTGATATAGGTCAGGCATTTTAAAGATAAAAAATAATTGTCTCAAAGAGATTTTTCTAGCAAAGCTGTTTAGTTACTGGTACAATTAGACATCTGCTCTTTAGCCTGTGCTCTCTCCATTACACTCAAGGTTTACTGTAGGAATTGGAAGAAAAATCTCCTAATGCTACAAATATAATTGTAAAGTTTATTTCCTCCTTAATCACATCCTGTTAATCGTCAATTGCCTCGAGCAGGCCCCAGTAATGTCTCCTTCATCCTAGCCCTGAGATTATGTTCAAGGCTCTTTAGGAGAATGAGACCCATCATTGTTACTGGTATTTGGCATATCGGGTACGCCACAGGGAGTTTGCCAGACTCTGCTGTGTGGGCAGGCTACATTCGGTAGCCTGCCAGTTTGTCCAAAGTAGGAATGATATAATAAGATGTCATAATAAGATGTTGCACGGCCGTGAATGTGGCCACGCGGTTCTGGGAGCTGGTTTTTATAGTCTCTGAGTCTTGGCCACTGAAGGGATTACATGGCACCAGGGAGCCAGTTGGTGGGTGTGACCCCCGCCTACTGGAATTTGGAGGATCTGGGTGGAGGATGCTCGGCCCAAATCCAAGAAGGCTTGGAGATCTCGGCCCCGGAACCCACGTGACTTTGTCCCTCTGCCAGTATCTTCATGTGTGCGGAGAGTGGTCTCAGCATGGTGGTGGCTGGTCCTGGAGGTCTTTGGCTGCCGGAGCCCTGGTCGGGGCAGGGAGGAAAGCTCAACGCGCCCCCCCTCCAAGGGGCCCTGGCGGTGAGGACAGTCAGGCGCGGGGGCAGGAGACTGCACTGTTCTTCTTCTGGGAGCTGGTTTTTATAGTCTCTGAGTCTTGGCCGCTGATGGGATTACACGGCGCCAGGGGGTCAGTTGGTGGGTGTGACCCCCGCCTACTGGAATTTGGAGGATCCTTAATAGTTAAGATTAAACAAAAAAAGAAAACATTTGCTTTAGAGGGCTGGGAGACATTATAGTGTAGAGGCCATTTGTCTTGCACATGGCTGACCCGGCTTTGATTTGTGACAACCATATATCCCCCATGAGCACCACCAGGCATAATTCCTGAGGACAGAGACATGAGTAAGCTCTGACCACAGCTGGGTATGGCCCCCTCTGCACAAAAATTAGCTTTAGATGAAAAAATAGCCTTAAAAATAAAAATATCATTAATATCAGTACCTGAAAATGATTCCATAATTGTCCTCCCATTGTTCATTGATTTGCTCAAGCGGACCCAGTAACATCTCCATTGTGAGACTTCTTGTTACTGTGTTTGGCATATTGAATACTCTCGGTAGCTTGCCAGGCTCTCTGAGAGGGACGGAGGAATTGAACCCGGCTTGGCCAGACTGGCTGCGCGCAAGGCAAATGCCCTACTGCTGTGCTATCACTCCAGCCTGTTTTCATAGTTATATTTGATAAATTTATGCAATTGTCTTCATCATAAGATTATATTTAAATGTCTAGTTTGTAACTTCAGTTTTTAATTATAGCTAGAATATGTTTTCATCTCTTAAATATTTTCAGCGATTTAGAAGGACATATACTATGATTGTATATGCCATCAAAACTAATACCATTTACTACTATTATTCATGTTTGTCATAAATTTTTATGACAATAAAATAACCTAGGCATTAGGCATACAGGTGTTTTAATCTGCATAATTGGTCATATATATAAATTCTTTTAAAATATGTTGCTAAAATGTACCAAATAGTTTATTAAAATTTTTAAAATTACATTGTTGCAGTAGTAGTAGAATAGGTTACTAATAAATACTAAATTATATTACTGATTTTCATGTTTTTGAGTTTGACAAACTTAAACTAATTTCTATTTAAATTTTTAATTGTACCTAATTATTAATTTTTTTATTTTCAGTTTTAGAAAGGCTGGCTGGGAGCATATTATTTCTGAATTATATGTTCAGTATCTTTTTCTTCATATAATCTATTTATGCAATATCTCATCACCTCCAGAAACAGCCACCACCATGCTGAGACCACTCTCCACACGCATGAAGGTACCGGCAGAGGAACAAAGGCATCCGGTTCCCGGGGCTGAGATCTCCAAGCCTGCTCAGATCGGGGCTGAGCATCCTCCACCCAGATCCTCCATCTCCCAGTAGGCAGGGGTCACACCCACTATCTGACCCCCAGCGCCGTGTAATCCCATCAACGGCCAAGACCCAGAGACTATAAAACCCAGCTTCCAGAAGTGGACATCTTATTATCTCATTCTTACTTTGGACAATCTGGCAGGTTACTGAATGTTTCCTGCCCACACGGCAGAGTCTGGCAAACTCTCCGTGGCATACCCAATATGCCAAATACCAGTAACAATGATGAGCCTCATTCTCCTAACCCTGAAAGAGCCTTGAATATGGCACTTTTTAGAATCTCAGGGCTAGACAAAGGAGATGTTACTGGGCCTGCTCGAGGTAACCGACGAACAACAGGATGATCGTGATCGTGATCGTGATCGTGATGCAATACCTCATCACTTTTTGTCCCTTGTTGTATTCTTAATCAATCCAGTTGGTCTTTATCTTTATTTACAACTGGACAAAATTTTTAGGAAAAGTTATTAGACTGTCATTAGCCATATGATTCTAGAATGTTCTTTTTTCTCTGCGATGATTGGTTTCCTACTCACAAGTCTTCCTTCCCCAAACTGTGTCCTCAGCTTCCAGATTTTGAAAAGAAAACACACTTTTTTAGACAAAATTTTCTAGGTTGGAAGTCTGACTTACTTCAATCCCATATAATCATCATTGCAAGAACTATTACTCACCCCATGGAAGTTTTTCAGTCTATGGGAACTTACTTTGCTACATAAAACTATTCTTCAGGTTTGTCATGTAGATCCCCATTCTCTAGTGTGGAAGGTGCTGGAAAAACCAGTGTGGGCAAGGGGCCATAGTACACTCAGAGAGCAAATAGGGGAGCAACATAGTAGACTCAGAGAGCAACGAGGGGACACTTTAATTGAATATATTCAGTATATTCAATTAAAGGAATTCTCATGGGAGTAGAGAGTGCATGATTTTTTTTTCTGAAAAAGTATGGTACATCAAATAAGTTTTAAAATCTTTGATGTAAATAAATATAATTATACTTCATTTTTAATAGAAAAATAGAGACTGTATAGTATTTCATTGATTCGTTATAACAGAAGAACCAGAGAAGTTTGCAGTTCTTTTTCATTAACTCTAAAACAGTGAATGTTTTCACACATGTTTCTGATGTACATTGTTAAAATTTCCCCAGGATAAATAGAATTTTGGGGTTATAACAAGGCACTGTTGAAAAGAGATAATGAACCATTTGAAATATTTCTGTTTCTTCTCATAGGCTTAGGTACTTACAACTTCTAGGCTGCCATATTTAAGGCAAGATAAGAAAATGTTTTCAAAACACATGGTTAAAAAAATAGAACATTGTGACTAGAAAAATATTGCAGGGGATGAGTCACTTGTTTTGCATGTGACCATGTGACCAACAGATGTTTAATTTCTGGCATCATATAAGGCCCCCTGAGCACCCAAAGACTGCTCCCACAGCCAACTGTGGTCGAACCACATCTTTCCCCAAAATAAAGAAAGCCATTCGAAGTGTAAAATAGTTCTATTTGCTTATGCTTTGTATAAACAAAATTGTATTGTCATCAAAGTCTAGCTATAATATTTGTTCTAAACCATGACACAAAAATATATCCCAGGATGTCATCTAACCACAGTAATAGCCTAAGAAAGACCACTTTGCAATGATCATTAGACTTTCTGAGCTGGAAAAGTAGTGGACACCAATTAGTAATAAATACAAACTGAACATTTACAAGATGCCATTTTAAGAAAGATAAGGAAACTGGAAAAGATGATTTTTGGGAAATCTCAATAGAGCCACAAGTTGATGCAAATAATTTTTTTTTTCAAAACACAGACTAAGTTCAATTTTTTCAGAGAAAAATTCTTAGGTATATATGATCAAATAAGGGTTTGATGAATAAAATTTTGGGAAGGTGACTTCCCAAACCTTCCAACAATTGTGATAACATGGAGAAACAAAACAGGAGACACAGACAGTAACTATTGAGGACAGATTCCTGACCTTTAAACTGAAAGCTGAGAGCATGAAATAGTGGTGGGAGGAAGAACGAGGTGGATTAGAGGTCACAGGAGAGGACTAGTAGAGGGTCTGTGGCACTTAAATGGTGGGAAAGGCATAGAAAATTCGGTTTACCAAAACTACTTCAATCATTTTACCTAAGACACTGTGAAAAAATCCTTCAAAAGAAACCAGATTAGTACAATCAATTTTTTAAATGTATATATGGATGTATAAATACCTGTGTGTATATATGTATATATAATTTTGTAATAGCTAGAAACTTACTTGATTAACTATTTTCATATGCACTGTAATGAAGTACTATTGGTACTTTGGTGGTGAGTATGAGATAGTAACATTGTACCTCAAAAAAAATGCTTATTTTCTTGTAAAAAGACACTATCTTAATAAAGAATAAAATAATCAAGATCTTTTTAAAAATTAAAGAATGGCGATAACAGTAGTCAATAGATTAAACTAGAAAAGATCGAAAGGAATTGGTTATGTGGGCAAGGCAGGGAATAAAAAACGAAAGGCACGTGGGCCTATGTGCTGTGTATGGACTGAAGGAGGTGGTGTTCACGTGTGTATGTTACCAATTGTTTAGAATAAATTTAATGAGTTTAATGAGAAAAATAAAATTGCATTAAAATTAAAATGGCCTTTAAAAGGCCATCATTGGCAAGCGAACTTAGAAAAAATGTAAACATGAAATTCATCAGTAAAGGTCAAGACAGTGAACAAAGCAGTGATCTCAATTCTACCTGAGATAATATAGCATTTTAGCACTGTTGTCCCGTTGTTCATCGATTTGCTCGAGCAGTAACGTCTCCATTGTGAGACTTGTTGTAACTGTTTTGGGCATATAAAATACGTAATGGGTAGCTTGCCAGGCTTTGCCGTGTGGATGGGATACTCTTGGTAGCTTGCTGGGCTCTCCGAGAGGGGCAGAGGAATAGAACCCAGGTCGGTTGCGTGCAAGACAAATTCCCTATCTGCTGTGCTATTGCTCCAACCCACCTGAGATAACATAGAGAAAACAAACTTTGAAAGGAGGGAGTTATATGTAAAGAGTGATATGAGAATATACTGATGTAAATAGTGATGTAAACAGAGTTATAATGCATAGTGAAATTGTGTAAATAGTCATATAATTAGTGATAAAAGGGAATATACAGAGAATAGTGATAGAAGAGAAGAGTAAAAGAAGAGAATGAAAGGCAGATTTTTTGGGAGAGGTATTCTTCTTAATAATCAGATTTTTATTATAGCTTAGGTAATAAGGCTACAATCATTTGGGTTTTTTACAATATGAATAAACTTTACTATGCTTTTTTAGTCTAAAATTCCCTTAAAAACCAGTCTTTTTAATAATTACAAATGTTTGAAAACACAATGGCAAAATTTTACTTTGGTTACATGAAATCTCTTTGGTAGAATTATTTTGATAGCTAAGAGTTATATTTCAGCTCTGGTGATCATTTTTTCCCTAAAGTGGCTAGTTTGATTTTTTTTAAATTTATCACCATTTCCATCGCAGGTTGGGATTTCTAGTGACCACCTTCTTCCCCATAATTTACTGTGAAAGTATAAAGACATCTTAACTGTACACAACTAACCACACAACAACTCACAAGAAACAACTCTGAACTGCTAGAGTCACAACAGTAAAGCAACCCAGAACCTTACCAGGTTTAGTAAGTTAGGATGCTAGCCTGGGAGACTCAACCAGTAATAACAATCTATATAACCACTCTGAAAAGGAATTTAGAGAGGAATTGTTGAGTTGTAAAAAAACTTAAAAAAAAAAAACAGTGGAGTGGGGCACCAATAAAACAAGAAAATATGCATGCAGAAATGAAAAACTATAAACAGAAACAACAGATGTGAAAAACTTGGTAAATAGAAGAAAAACCTGGAAGGCCTCAGCAGCAGAGTTAATAGCCACTGAGGGCAGAATCAGTAAGTTTCAAGATGATTTGCAGAAAACCTCCAGAAAACAGCATAAGTGGGAGCGGGGAGCATAAAATTAAGGAGCTAATAAGAGAACTTTGAGATTAATTCAATAGAAACAAATAAGAATCATCAGGATCCTGGAGGGACAGAAGGGCAACCCTGATGAAGAAACAACAGTGCAAGACATCATTGCTGGGAAGTTCTCAGAGTTGGAGAGCACAGACATCCAGAGTACAGATGCCCAGATTCAGGAGGTCAAAGGGTAACAGCTAAAAGAAATCCAAATAAAAATACTGGAAGATATTATCCTAAACAGAATGACAAAAACCACAGAGAGAGAAAACTGAAAGCAATAAGACTAAGGAAGGGAGTTATATACAAGAGTGTCATTAAGATTTACAGAAGATTTATCAAATGAAACCCTCTGGACTTGAAGACAGTGGTAGGATTTTATGAAAAAACTCAATGAAATGAACACCTCCCTCACAAAGATATTTTAACCAGCCAGACTGTAATTTATACTTGCAGAAAAAACAGATAACTTCACAGATGATTCAGAAACTCCACAGACTCAAAACCACTTTTACACGAAGAGCTAAAAGGGTCTTAGTTTAAGACTTACTTTAAAGACGAGTCTTACTTTTCTTACTTAAAGACAAGTTCCACAAACATGCCAAACTCCTATCGAAAGATGCCACAAAACTCCATAACAATAAACTCTCTCAATGTCAATGGGCTAAATGCTTCAATTATGGCAGGATGAATTAGAAAATTGAACCAAACATTCTGCTTCCCGAAAGAAACACAATTAAATAGTCACTGCAAACGCAGATTCAAAGTTAATGTTTGGAAGATAATTCTTCAAGCAAATAGTGTCCTGATAAAGGCCAGTGCAGTCATACTAGTTTCAGACAATATAGACTTCAGGATGAAAACAATTACAATAGACAGCAAAGGTCATTTCTTAATGATCAAGGGTTATATAGACCAGAAAGAACTCACACTCCAAAACTTATATCAGCAAAAAATTCTAAAAACACTTTGAAAATTTCGGGAGAGGAAATAAACAGACACTTCTCTGAGGAAGACCAACAAATTGCCAACAAGCACATTAAAAATGCTTATCATTACTTGTTACTAGAGAAATCCAAAATTCCAAATCAAAACAACTAGATATCTTACACCATTGAAAATGGCAAGTATCAAAAATATGAGGAACAGTTTCTTTTGGCTGGGATGTGCTACCTCCACTACCCAGCAGCCACCACACTCCAGGATGCTTTTCGGACCTGCGCGGCCACTTTGAGACCGCGCGACACATCACAAAACACTAAATACCCATTTTCCGGAATTGTCGTACCATATTTGATACGGTTCAAATATGGTAACACCTACGAGGGCGATTAGAGGTCACCCCAAAAGCCTCTATTCCTCTCAGAAAGACTGGCAAGCTACTGAGAGTATTCCGCCCGCATGGAAGAGCCTGGCAAGTTATCTGTTGTGTATTGGATATGCCAAAACCAGTAACTACAACTGGTCTCATTCACCTGACCCTGAAGGCTTCAACGACATGGCAGCACTGAGAAGGATGAGAAAGGAGAGGCCGATAAAATCTCAAGGCCGAACTAGGCTGCCACAACGAAGGAAGACAAAAATGATCGCCTGTACTTTCAATGCACGTATGCTAGCATCAGATGCATCCATCGAGGACCTGATGGTACAAGCGCAAATGATCAAGTACAACATCATTGGTCTGACCAAGACAAGAAGGCAGGAATCTCACCATGCCGTTTTCGACACTGGAGAAGAATTGTTCCTTGGAACATGCGATAAAAGAGGTGTAGGAGGCATCAGTGTCCTAGTCAACACAAACTTGGCCAAGAGCATTGATTCATTCGAATGCCTAACAAACTGAATTGGACGTTTACATTTGAATAGATGTGGCTCACTGCCTGCAGTTTCTATCTTTGTTGTCTATGCACCAACATCTCATTATGATGAAAGAGAAATCGAGAAGTTCTACATGGAGCTGGAGGAGTTCTATAAAGAAGACCACACCTTCTACAAGATCATTGTGGGTGATTTTAATGACAAGATAGGACCGAGAAGATCAGCTGAAGAACTTCACATCGGGACCCATGGCCTAGAATGGAACGAACAGTGTGAGAGACTGTCTGAGTTCATCATGTTGACCAAGACCATCCATGGTAACTCACAGTTCCAGAAGGCAGAATCTAAACGTTGGACATGGGAGTCTCCCGGTGGACGATTCCACAACAAAATAGACCAAATCATATTCAATCGATGGTTTTGCCTGACTGATGTCACTGTTGTCCCAAAATTCCGAACGGGATCGGACCACCGTCTCCTTCGTGCAAAATTCTACTTCACACAGTGGAGAGAAAGGGCTGAAAAGTTCAAAAAGAGAACTCCCAGAACGACCACCAACTGGGAACTCTTTGGCACTATTGCGGCAACATGGGAAGATGCCATTGTTGACAACATTGACGAGGAATACGATCGACTGGTACAGCACCTCCATGAATTTGTGAGGAACGCCAAGAGAGAGATAGCCACAAAAAAATGCCTGTCTTCGAAAACTCTTGAGCTAATTCGTCAGCGTGGTTTGGCGCATGCCTCAGGCAACCGCAAGCTAACGTCCAAGCTCGCAAAGCAGTGCAGAGATGCGATCAAGGAAGACCTCAAAGAGAGAAGAGCAGAAGTGCTGGTAGATGCGGCAGAAGCCAGGAAAAGTATTCGTAAGGCCTGTCTGTCCTTTGCCAACTACAAGACCAAGATGACTGCCCTCTAACGTCCTGATGGATCCATCACATCCTCCAGAATGGCAATGGAGAAGATTATCCATGACTTCTACTCAAATCTCTTCGATAGCCATGTCCACTTGCCGACATACCAAATTCCACAGGATGGATATGTCATTCCCAACATTCTCCCTTCCGAAATCCGACACGCCATTTCATCAGTAAAGAAACAAACAGCACCCGGCCCAGACAAGGTCAGACCTGAACACCTGAAGAACCTGCCGTCAGTACTCATCAATACACTGGCTCGGCTCTTCACACGCTACTTGTCTGAATGCAAGGTTCCATCCCAATGGAAAACCAGCAGGAATGTACTACTGTACAAGAAGGGAGACATCCATGACATTGGCAACTATCGCCTGATCTGCCTATTGTCTGTCATCTACAAGCTGTTCACTCGAGTCATCCTAAATAGGATTGGCAGAACACTAGATGAAGCACAACCATGCGAGCAAGCCGGGTTCTGCAAAGGATTCAGCACCATTGACCATATCCACACGATAACCAAGCTCATTGAGGTTTCTCGGGAGTTCAAGATGCCACTCTGTTTAACGTTCATCAATCAAAGAAGGCCTTTGATTCTGTTGAGACGGAA
The DNA here is from genome assembly GCF_029834395.1 of Sorex fumeus. NCBI lineage: Eukaryota > Metazoa > Chordata > Mammalia > Eulipotyphla > Soricidae > Sorex > Sorex fumeus. Next base: position 1,882,206 of record NW_026606060.1, on the reverse strand, counting down.
GCAGTCATTGAAGCCCTAGCCAATCTGGGCATTCAAGCCCAATACATCAAGATCCTCTGTGAGCTGTATTGTGGATTCACTACCAGGATCTCACCATTCTACAAAGAAGTAATCATTGATGTCAAGAGAGGGGTTTAGCAGGGTGATACCATTTCACCGAAACTTTTCAGTGCCACCCTTGAGAACATCATGCGATGACTGGAATGGGAAGGAATGGGAGTAAAGATAGATGGTCGGCAACTACACCACCTCCGCTTTGCTGATGACATTGTTTTAATAACACCAAACATCAGCCAAGCGGTACAAATGCTGGCCGACTTTGACCATGAGTGTGGAAAGGTAGGACTTCAGCTGAATCTTATGAAGACAATGTTTATGAGAAAAAGCCTCATTCCTGATGCCCCATTCGCTCTCAACGGAACCACCATCTCCGAATGCAACAGCTATGTGTACCTAGGTCGAGAAGTCAACATGACAAATGACCTGGCACCCGAGCTGCGCAGGAGGAAGAGAGCAGCTTGGAAGGCCTTCAAGAACGTCGAAGAAATAACTAAGAGGACGAAGAACTCCCGGCTCCGGGCACATCTCTTTGATTCCACTGTTCTTCCTGCATTAACATATGCCTCAGAGACCTGGGCCCTACGTAAACAGGATGAGAATGCTATTAGGGTCTCCCAAAGAGGAATTGAAAGAGCTATGCTTGGAATATCACGTTTCACTCAAATGAGAGAAAGAATCCGGAGTTCTGACATCCATCAGCAATCAAGAATCAGGGACACTGTCTCGTTTGCCAAGGTTTCAAAATTCAGATGGGCTTGTCACGTAATGAGATTTAAAGACGACCGCTGGACTAGTGCTGTTACCGACTGGATTCCACGGGATGTCAAAAGACCACGTGGCCGCCCACCTGCCCACCTACCAGATGGTCAGACTTCTTCATCAAGATCATGAACGATCGGTTTGAGGCTCTTCATGTTCCCAGAGCGATCAGATACCATTGGGCTACACTAGCACTCGACAGGGACAAATGGAGACGTTACTGGCGCCCGCTCGAGCAAATAGATGACTAACGGGAAGTTAAGTGATTAAGGGATTAAGTGCTGAAAAAGGAACCATTATCTAATGGTAGGAATACGGTCTTATCAAACCCTGATGGGAAATGGAATAGAGGATTCTCAGTAAACTCAGAACTGGGCTTTCATAAATCTCAGCAATTTCACTTTTGGGTATCTATCCCCAGGGCAGAAAAACACTCATTCAAAAGAAATATATGCACGTTATTATTCACTGCAGTACTCAGTTCAATAGCTAAGATTTGGACTCAACTTATATGTCCAATAACAGGTAAGCAGATCATGAAGATGTGTTATATAGACAAAATGGAATATTACACAACTGTAAAGAATTATGAAATCATGCAATTATTGGTGACATGGTTGGAACTGAAAGATATACTAAATGAAGGAAGAAGAAGGATAAACAAAGGGTTAAATCACTTATAAGTGACATTTAGAATCATTGCATGAGAAATGGAATGTTTTAAGTGAGTTTTGCCCAGATCAATCTTTGTCCAAGAGTATAGGGAGGATAAGGAAAGAAGGGGTGGAAGGGACAGGGAGAAGGAAAAGGAGAGAGGAAATGGGGACCAGGCCAGGGGGTTCGAATACATCAGTAGTGTTACGGAACAATAGAGGCAAATATTCAAATCACAGAGTCAACTTTGCTGAACTTATGAGACAACAAACTTTCAAAACAGAATTTAGAAAGGTGCCTGTTAAGAGGGTAGGTTAGAAGGGACATGATGGGGGAGAACCTGGGAACATCAGAGGAAGAAGGTTGACACTGCTGTTGCAATCAACTATGATATGTTATAAGTCTGAAACTCAATCGTGAATAACTTTGTGAATTACAGTTCTTTAATGAAATTAAAAAACAAACGGCAACAACCAGCGTTGGCAAGGATGTAGGAAAAGGGGGAGCCCTCAATGATGGTGGGTATGTTGACTGATTCATCCTTTTCTTAAGATAATATGGATCTTCCTCAAAACACTCGAAATTGAGCTTCCATGTAACCCAACAATTCACTCATGGGAGTATGACCTTCGGGCCCAAAACTTCAATGCAGAAAAGAATCTGCACTCCTATCAGCATTGTAGCACTCTATACAATAACCAAAAACAGGGTATAACCCAGATGCCCACACACAGTTGACGGGATAGAGAAACTATAGTACAAATGCACAATGGAATACTGCTCAGCCAGAAGACAAGATAACGTCATGCAATTTGCTGCAAAGCGGATGGATCTGAAGAGTATCATGTTGCATAAAATTGAGTCAGAGGGAGAGGAACAGCTCATAATGATCTCTCTTAACTGTGGAATATGAAATGCACAATAGCAATAGAAACAAAGAGGAAGAGGACTGGTTATCAGTAGGAAGTTTGACACTGGGGCAGGGGTGAGGAATAAGCCAGGGAAGAGAACACTAAGGAAACGGGGGAAGGGAAAAGTGTTTGCCACAGAGGCAGGCCAGGGGTGGAGGAGGGAATCTGGGGACATTGTTGAAGGCTACTGGGCACTGGTGAAGGGATTGTTGTTGGAACAATACATGTCAAAATCTCAATCTTAAATATCTTTATAACTCTGCATGTCACAGTGATTCAATTTAAAATAAGAAATAAAAAGATGCAGAATCCGGAAATTGGGAACTTTAAGAAAAGTAAGTACTAGGGATCTTTCCGTTATCACAGGAGTAAGTCTGATACAATGTAAGCAGTGGGATTAGAAAATAAGTAACAACTTCAACAAAGAGTTGGAAGCTCTTAGCTAACATTTTGTGTGAATAGAAAGCTATGAGAAACCCAAAATGAAATGAAAGCATCAAAATTAATGCGCAATATAGATCTAATGTTATTTTGTACTTTGACCCAAACATTGCTCTAGGATCTAGAGCTATTTTGACCTCATAAGAGAGGAGTGGAGTCATTGGGTGTATTAATATTAAAGTCTCTCAGACAAATCGTAAAATTCACAGTATGCATGAGTTAAAAAGGACATATGGGATCAGTTTAAATATCAAGGACTGACTAAACTGACATTTGCACTGAAGTAAATGAGATTGATTAAAAAAAATGTGTATGTACATAGAGTGTGGATTGTCTTGAAGGTTAGCTTCATGAAGTTTTGCAAGAATTCTTCTGTTTGCTACAATAAAGCTTTTTTGTGGCTAAACCAGGTGGACACATTAAAGAGAAATTTAAGATAAGTACACAGTGGAAGATTTGTAAATAAATTCTAAAAGATGTAGAGAGAATGGTGGAAAGTAAAAGGGGAAGAATAAATGAAAATAAACAAGCAAGTTGCACTAGCTAGTCATCCAGTGTGAGAATTTCCATCCTGACCGTCTTAGTTTTGATAGTCATCTCTCCATACATCACATTCCTTTTGTCTTAAGGACTACTAAAGAACATTAATTGTAACGGAGTTGGTTGAAAAGTAGGAGGGGAAATGAAAGGTAGGACTTGCAATAATATCATACTTAATTAGCTCAAAGTGTTAGGTCATGGATTCTTTTTATTCTGTTCTAGAAACAAAAAAATGAAGGCGATCTTTCTTGTCTTTGTCCGGAAGAGCCAGATGTCACTTTTCATTTTTCACTCTTGGCCATTCATTGTGATTTTGGGGTGTATGTGCTCTTCACTCTCACTTTTTAAAGGTTCTCGTCTTGAATTTACTTCCTCCCTCACTGTATTTTTTTGAGGACAGCAAGTTTTGAAGGTTCATAACAAAGTTTGAATTAAGCATTTCTGGTTTCAAATGTTGACTCTACCAAATACATAGGATTATTACACCAGGAAAGCATTCATTCTCTAGAAAATAGTTTCTGAATTAATGAAATGGTGACCATGGCAACTTTGCATGTGCTTGAAACAATGCATGCCACACAATTGGGATGGAGGCTGGAGTGATAACAGGTAGGGCGATTGTCTTGCATGTGGCTGACCAGGTTTGATTCCCAGTATCCAATACGGTCCTCTGAGCACCACCAGGAGTAATTCCTGAGTGCAGAGCCAAGAGTAACCCCTGAGCATCGCTGGGTGTGACCCAAAAGGAAAACAACAACAACAACAACAACAACAACAACAACAACAACAAAACATTTGGGATGATGATGATGATGATGCTTAGAAAACATGACATCATTTTCTCTCTTAAATTCTTGTCATCATGAGAATAACATACTATTCTCATTTCAAATACTGCCATGATCTCCTCTCTGCTTTGCTCAAGTCATGTTGGTAGACAGAGAAAAGTCCAATTAACGTAACCAAACTTGAAGTTATATTTTTTAACTTAGACTATTTTCTTACTTTGCCTTTTGATTTCTAAGTAATACTACAATTTTTCCATGCACTCAAATATGAAACTTTTTGGTCAACATAAATTTATGTTTTCCAACTTTCACATGTGGTCAGTTTCTTAAAAGCCACGTGACTCTTCAGATATGCCATTTATATGCCTCAATTTCCTTTTCACTTCCCAAGATCAGATATGCGTAAATTTTTTATTTGAGCCGCTGCCATAGCCTGTGGAATAGTCACCAACCTGTAGTCTCTCGTCTCAACAAAATATCTTGTACATAACCGTCCTGGTAATGTCCTACCTACCCCAATACCTTTCTCGCACACTATTTCACAGTTTAAAAGTAATTTCAAGATCATCATTTAGATTTTCAAGATGCTTTAAAAATTTCTACTATGTATACCACCATATTTATCTCCCATGATAATCAGAGCTTTCTTTGATCCAATTTCAGCTATAACTCAAAGGGCTCTAACCACATGCATATTTTTACTACCTTATTCTCCCTTATCTCCCTTATCTCAGCTTATCAAATTTTTAGCTGATATTCAAAATCCAATCCAAAGTCTCTTTCTGCATGAAGCCTTTACACAACACCAGAACTTGTTCAGCACCTGACAGTAGCCCCCACCATATACTTTAAATGGCACAAGATAATTTTGGAACACTATTTGTTCTGCTTATGTTATCCCTAAATTTTGGTAAATATGATTTTATCAATTTATTTACCACTTGAAGATAAGAAATTAAATGTTTCCAGACACATTTCTAGCAATTTCCAGAAACAGACATATCATATATTTGTTTCCTAAAGCTGTGGTTACTTTATTATCTACTTCAGTATTCTTAGGAGTATCACCTCTTGCAACCATCATTTTATTCTCACTAAAATATAACCTTCTCTGATCTGCTATAGAAGGATCAGGAGAAGAGAAAAATATGAGACAGTCAATATCTCATTATCTCCTTCCTATCCCATAAGTTCATTTCATGAATGTGAAGGGATTGGCATAAAATCAAAAGAACAAAAATATTACTGAAAGGGAGATGGTTGTAAAATCTATTTGAAATGGTAGAGTACCAAGACAAATAGCATTTAACTTAGCATATGCAAATAGGTAAGTGAGAAAAACAGAAATTAATACAGGTAGTATGCATGACTTACATCATATGCAAAAACTGACTCAAAATGGATCTGACCAAAACAAAATGAGTTAAATTTCTAAGAAGTCATCATGCTAAATAATCACATTTAATCTTAGATTTGGCAATGAGTCCTTAGATTCACACCAAAAGCAATTGAAAATTGTTATATAGTTTTTAATTGTGCAAAAGACTTTGTAAAAAAAGAAATCTGCATAATAGAAATATTCACAAATTGTATATTTATTAAGAGTTTAATGTATGAAACATGAATAATTTTTAAATTCAGCAATACAAATATAAACCTCCTTTGAAAATGAGCAAAGGACTTGAATAAACATTTCTACAAAGAACAATCTCCTAAAATTATGCTTAATATTATCAGTCATTAAGAAACTGCAAATCAAAAGTATAATAAATGCCATTTTGTACCCATTAAGATCCCCATAATTTTTTGAAAGAAACTAAATTCAAGGTTTGAAAAATAACACTCCCATCCATAGTTTAAAGAAATGCAGTGATTTGGCCAAAGTGAAAAATTGTGATAAAAATGGTTAAATGTAAACTTGCATATTATCATGAATTCTAATCCTAGCATATAAATCAAATAATTGAAAACATATATAGATGAATGATCAATGCCAGTCTATTCACAACTTAGAAAAAATAAAAACCACATATAAAATACTGCTATTGGAAGTGCTCACAAATATCTACATCTACATATACATGTGTACATATGTGTGTACATATTAATTTAGATACATGGATCATATGTGTTTGATAATATTCCATTCCAGGCATAGAGTCTTTTTAAAGAGACATAAAGATATCTGTATGTCTACACACATGCCTATATATTTAGATATATATGTAGAAATATACATGCACATATACATTCAGGTATACATATATATCTATATATAAATATAGATATCTATAGAAATTCCTGCAATTGAATATTGTCAGCCACAAGAAAGACACTCGTGGGTGAATCCTGAAAACTTGTTAAATCAAATAAAAAAGTCACATATTATCACTTACTGAATGATTTTATTTGTAAAAATTATTCACAAGAATTTAATCCATAGAGAGAAAAAGTAGATTTGGGGTTGACACATAATGAAAAAAGGTGGAAATGGCAAATTATACAATAATGGAAATAGGGTTTTATTTTAGAGTAATAGAGTGTTCTGGTGTTTTTGAATTTAGCCTTAATAATAATAACAAAAATTACCTAGGCATGGCATGGGTGGGGGGTAAGATGCAACAATCTTCACACACTTTCTTCTAATGAAACTTTTTTTGATTATTTTTAGTGAGTTATTCAAAACAAGAAATACAAAATAAATTATTTAGGGTGCTATTGGGACAGATTTGGATGGTAGTTGGGGAAATTTGAAATAATGATGGTGGGAGGGAGTTGGAATATTGAATTTAATAAGTTATTGTGAATGACTTTAAAAAATAAAAATAAGAAAAAGGGAAGGAGGGAAGGAAGGAAGGAAGGAAGGAAGGAAGGAAGGAAGGAAGGAAATAATGGAGGAAGGAAGGAAAGAAGGAAGGAAATAAGGGAGGAAGGAAGGAAGGAAAGAAGGAAGGAAGGAAGGAAGGAAGGAAGGAAGGAAGGGAGGGAGGGAGGGAGGGAGGGAGGGAGGGAGAGAGGGAGGGAGGGAAGGAAGCCAACTTGAAACATAAATAAACCAAGTCTATGAACAAGTAGTGAAAGGTCAGAAATCAGATGGAGCAGAAGCAAAGATGCTGAACCCCCTTTAATGGATAACAAATTATATTCAGGAAGATTTCTGAGATGGAAACCTTAATCTGGCCGGGGGGGAGGGGCGGATTGGAGAAGGAGGAGAGGGAGTGAGCTGTGCAACCTTACACTTTGAAGTCACAATTCTATATTTGCAACACAGAGTTAGGTAACTGAGTCTAGGATATAAACAAGGGTCAGAGTAGCTGGCAGAGCCATCTCGGTGACTCTTTGGAACTTTGCTGAGCGCTGCACCTATGGATGCATTTGGCATCTCACTATTCGCTGCAGAGGTCCTGGAGGGCAATTCCTGGGAAGAGTTCCAGCCCATCTGGCAACAGCTGAGCTAGCAGAGGGCTGAGAATCACCTAGAGTGCTGACTGATGGCAGACAGAGAGCGCCAGTCCCCAGCAGACCTATGTGAGGAATAGCAAGCGCTCTGCATCCCTCCACACAGAGAGCACCCTGTGGTCCTCCCAAGGTTCAGTCAGTGAGCGAGGAGGCCCAGGGTCTTCTGTGTGCTTCCCCATGTAGGAGTAGCCGCGTTCTCCTCGTTGACCATACTGGAGGTGCACGTGATGTCACCAGACACGTGAGGCCCAGCTCCTCTTCTTCCTACCGGAGCCTGGCCTCCCACCCAGGTCCTCCCACCTAGAGGCCATTGCATTCTATCAGATGCTGGAAATTCATGATACAGAAACCACCAGTCCCTGTGCAAAAGGCCCCTTTGAACTTGGCACACAGTCATTGCTGAGCTCTCATGAGTGACCCCACCTGGATGTTATAAGATCCACTTAAACTTAATACACATGTAATCCCTGGGATCGGAGGCATTCAATGCCCTGTTATTGCCGAAGTCCGCTCTCAGCCCATGCTGGGACATGCCAGGCCGACTGGATCTCATTCCACGCCTTGATAGTGCCCTCCTACAACTGGGATGAATGCACCAGTGGATTTTCAAATTTTGTCTAGCCTGGGCTTCCCAGCGGTCACCTATGGCTGAGTGACTACTGCACCTCTGAAGTAACCAAGCACTTGTGGTGACAAAGACCCCAGTTGCAGCTCGGGCCAGCTTAACTTTGGCATACCAGTCAATGTGATCACTAATTCCCACTTGTGTTCACTAATTCCCAAATGTGCTCAACCTCAATACCATGGCCAGTGTGAGGCAGCACAGCTATTACTTATTGCCAGATTGCCAGATCTCTTTAAGAATCTCAAATTGAGTACATCTGGATTGCTACTAGTGATGGTAAAGCCATTGATTTGCCTCATGCCTATAAGTTTTTTGCAGTACAAATGCAGGCATGTAGGATAACATTGGTTTGTCCTTTCTGTCTTGCCACAAGCAGCTTAGGTTTACTGGGTTACTCCCATCACAGTGCTCCGATCCCTCTGTGTTTATTTGTAAGCTCTGCTTCCTCAATGCATCAATCACCTTTCTCCTAATCAGACTCTGTTAACTTGTAAATATTGCTTTTCTATTCTCCTTAATTGCATAGTTACTTCAGAGCAATGTTCCTTTTGTATAGACACAGGACAACAATAAATGCTATGTTTTGTAACTTGGGAGTTAATTGACTCTGAATGATATTCACTACTGGGAATCTGTTCTCTTGACTTAAGCCTCAGTTGCCCTTACTTCCTAGCACCCCAAACACAGGGTCCCAAGGAGGAACTGGATGGATCCAGGGTAAGCTGTGCACTACCACAGCATCAAAATGGGTCAGGCCAAAGTGCCATAATACTTAACTATAATTTAAGAGCGTGGTCATGGAAAAATTCTGTCATGATACAAAAAGTAACAGCTGTAATTGGACCCTGATAGGATTAGGAAAGATTAATTTGGCCTGATCACTGTAGTCTGATATCTATAGAGAGATGTCCCCAGGAGAGTCACCCTACAAGTTTAATGTATCTCTTACTGTGTCCATACAAAATAACTAATATTAAGAAGTAGAATTGAGAAGTTAATTAAGATGTTAATTAAGTTATTGGACTATGGAGAGGAGAAACACCCCTAAGTGGTATTTTGCCCTTGAGTGGAAGAAGGGATTTCATATGTTGACCGGACTTGGGTGAAGTGGCTACCCGCCATGTGGGGAATTGGTGAGAGACTGAGGAGTGAGCAAGGCAGTGAGCACAGGGAGTGGGGAGATGAACAAGGAAGACAAGAGGAGACTGGAATGAGGAGCTTAGTGATACTGGAAAAGGCGCATGGGAGAATGGAATAAATGGCAACTGATCACCAACCAGCCTAGCCCTCGTTTTCTCCTTCACCTGCCCATGGTATCAGCTGTCCTGGGTGGGGAAGCAGCCCAAAACCACTGTACACAGGCGCAAGAGAGAGCCAGGCTTTCCCACTCACCCTGTGTTTACATGTAGGCACTCAGAACTGTGAGTTCCCTGGTCCCTGAAAAGCCTCCATACTCTTGACATGATAAGAAGGGTCGGGCATTCACAACTATGAACTCTCCAGCTGCTCCTGGACTCACTCAACCTCAGTGACACAGGCATTCTCAGGGGAGCCCCAGCCATGCACAGACACGGTCAAGCACATGGAATAAGAGCATCATATGAAAGGAGAAAAAACTCACCTGCATTGATAGATCAAAATAAGAGTCTAAGAAGGACCCCAAGTAGAACAGAGCCATATTAGGATCTCTGAGAAATATCTAATCATAGACTTAATGATGCTTCAGTAAAATGAAGAAAGTAATAGATGAAATGGCCACCATTACAAAGAAATATTAAGAAAATTCCCAATAGAAATTAGAGGACTAATGACTGTGTTAGCTTAAATTTAAAATGTGCAAAGGGTCTCAACAGAAGAATGGAATAGGCTGAAAATTCAAATGAGTTCAACTCTAGAATAATGAAAGAAAACCATCCAAAATGACCAGGAAGAAAAAGAACAAAAAACATAAGAACTCTGTGGGACAGTGTCAATTAACATTCACATTATACATCTTCCAGAAGAAGAGAGATAAAGGGCAGAAATTGTATTCAAATACATAATTTTGAGCTTCCCAAACTTCCTAAAGTGAAAAATAAGTTGTCTTCCAGATCTAGAAATCAAAAGATTCCAAGCAAAATAAAATACAAACAGATAGACATCAAAACACATTATTGTTAGATTATAGTTTCAAGCATTTTAGGTTTGACATTGGGTTGTCCTATCTCTTCCTGAAAGGAGCTTAGGTTAATTGAACTATACCCACCACAGTGTTCTCAAGGCACACCCAATTCCATCAGGGCACTCCCAATCCTCTGTGCTCAACTTTAACTTCTCCTTTGTGCTCTTCTATCTGCTAGTCACAAATATCTCCAAATCAGATGCTGTGACCTGTAAAGCCAAACCTTCTGATGATTCTGGATTTTATATATGTAAGTGAAATATTGCTTTTTCTCTTTCCTTTCTGTCCTTTGCATAGTTTTTGTAACACGGGAGTTAATTGACTCTGAATAATATTTACTCCTTGGCATCCATCATGTTTACTTGAATTTAGCCTTAGTTGCCCTTAGATTTACCTTAGTTCCTAAAATGCCAAAAGGTATGTCCCACCAAGGGTCTTGGATGGACCCAGGGCAAGCTGTAGGCTACCCTGGCTTTAAAGAAAGGACAGCCTAAGCACCATAAGAAGTACATCAAGTTACAGTACGGTCATGATACAAATTCTGACATGACCTAAAAAGAATTAACTGAATAAGGATCCTTCTGGGGTTAGGAAAAATGAACCTGGCTGAGGACTGGCAAGATGCCCCCAGAAAGAGCCACCCTTTAAGCCTTTAATCTATGGGATAGATAAAAACCTATATATGTTAATTTTTCCTACAAAAGGTTAGAATTATGATTAAGAAATAGGTTTGATATGATTGTTTAAATGGATTAATAGTAAAGGAAAGGAGAAGGCAATACACCCTTAGATGGAATTCTGCCCTTGAACAGATCTCATAGTAGGAATCAAGAATGCTGGAGCTCCTAGATGAGATTCTGTCCTTGGGTGTATCTCCTAGAAGAATTTCCCCTGAAGAAGGGACCTTACATCTGCCCATTGTTTATGCTGTTAGACCACAGGTATGTGTAATAGTTAACCTCAACCCTTCATGATTTTGCTATAATAATTCTGATAGATTTGAATAAACTGCCACTGATTACAGCCTCTGTCTCGGTTTCTTCATCCATCGGCCAGGGAGATGTCATTTGCTCCGAGCACACGAGGAGACCCTATTTATCATGGGATGGTGACAGCAACACATTATAATTAAGATGACAAAAATAAGGGTTCTAACAGTGGCAAGGAGAAAAGAGAAAAAGAAATCAGACAAAGAGACAATCCATAAGACTTCACATAAGCAGATTTATCTCTTGAAACCACAGGACAAAGTAGCACTGCACTGTAGCACTGTCCTCCCATTGTTCATCGATTTCCTCGAGAAGGCCCCAGTAACATCTCCACTGTGAGACTTGTTACTGTTTTTGGCATATCAAATATGCCATGGGGAGTTTGCCAGGCTCTGCTGTGAGGGCAGGATACTCTCCGTAACTTATCAGGCTCTCTGAGAGGGACGAAAGAATCCAACCCAGGTCAGTTGCATGCAAGGCAAAAACCCTACCTGCTGTGCTATCACTCCAGCGCACAGGCTGGTCCGGTGGTAGTGGGTTATCAGAATTCTAGGATCAGAACAGATCAAAAGTATCCTGATATACCCGAGTACTGACTAGAAAATATCTCCAACCAAGAAAACTCTCTCCAGGGGTCAGAGCGATAACACAGTGGGTAGGGCATTTGCCTTGCACACGGCTGACCTGGGTTCGATGCCCAGCATCCCATATGGTTCCCCAAGAACTGCCAGGAGTAATTCCTGAGTGCAGAGCCAGGAGTAAGCCCTAAGCATCGCCGGGTGTGACCCAAAAAGAGAAAAAAAAAAAGAAAACTCTCTCCAGATAGGTTATAATTCAGATTTTAAGGAGAAATATAGAGCATTTCAGGAAATAGTTAAAGTAAGTGGCCACTACTAAGCTGTTTTTTTCAAATGAGAGAGGATGTATAAATGAAAACAAACAAACAAAAATGCTTATAGTAGCTCCATATCTTTAAAGCATAAAATCGGGGCTAGGGGATAGTACAGGTTAAGGCACCTCGTGCATGCACATAAGCTGTATTCAACCTGCAGCACCATATAGTGTTGTGTGCACCATCCAGGGTAGCTCTGGTACATTGCTGGATATGGCCTGGATGTTCATGAGCACCAACATGGTGGACTTGGTGATCTGTGGAATCACAGGGTCCGAGAAGCACTCTTAGGTTCTGGCACTGAGCCTGTGGCCCAGTTGGCCAAGAGTGTTCACCTAGAGTGTTCCTCAAGCCCTCTGAGCACTGCAAGGGAGGCTCTGAAATAAACCGTAATGCAAACTTTATGCGGAAGGAGAGCAACGATGAAGACTTTCAGAAAAATACACCTCAATATTTACTTTCTTTCCATTTAAAATAGTCCTAGAATTCACAATCTTAGGTGTAAGCCGCATGGTAACATGAAAAAGAAATATGTAGAAGAAACAAAGAAGATGAAGCAAATACAATAAAAATATTAAACAAAAGGCATATGTCAAGGTAAATGGAAAGAGGACCAGAGAAGCATAATACCACAGAGAAACAGGACAGTGACACCGAGAATTCACAAAGAAAAATAATGGTGAATTATGTTACATAAACAATTTCATTAAATGTGAATAGCTAGAACTCGCCTATCAAAGGCTCCAGTGGTGGAATGGAACTGAAAACCAAATCCAAGCTAATGCTATCGACATAAGCCCTCTGAGCTCCAGTGATACAGAGAGGATCACAGGGAGAAGGTCAAACAACAATCAGACCGGAGAGCAGGGGCTGATGAAAGGAATGGACAGCAAGACTAGGTAGCAAGAGGCAGGGCCAGATATTCTAGAATAAAGGATGAAGTCATCAAGAGGATTTAACATTTATTAACAAAGGCAGTATCATCAGTGAAGGATCACTGACAATCAGCTGGTAGGTGTGGTGTTGTGACTTCATAGGCCTGAAACTATCTTTAACAGTATCATTGTATTCTTATTGTTTAGTTAAAAAAAGGATCAGAATCTATTTGTCTGCATCATCCTCTGTGTTTTAAGTTACATCTCTCACCTTGATTATTTGAAATCTTTTATGCTGTCTCATACCCATAGGTCTGTTTCACTATAGTATATCCTCTAAAAAAAACTAGGTAAAATTTTTAATTATAAACCAGAACATATAATTTATATATTAAAAAATACTAGGTGATTTCTATCTTACTTGGGGTAAAAGGTAATAGACTTGCAAGAATTTAGAAGACTTCACTTACTCTCATTTTATACTACTTATATCCTGTTTAAACTAGTATTGACATATGAGCTTTCTAGAACCACCTACAATGTGTCCAGTGCGCATTAAAGTATGCCCTAGGTGTTTCTACTTTTTCTTTCCAATCTTTTCTGAAATGCTATTTACTCTTAGAAGCAGATATTCTTGTTGACCGTTTTGCCTTTTTAATAATGATTAATTGTATTTTTAAGAAATGTATACAACTAAGTCAAGTGATACTAAAATGAACCAAAATAGAAAATATTAGTCAAAATTCTATCAGTCCTAGAAATTATTCAATAATCAGATTTTCAGGTAACTTTTCTTGCAACTGAAGATACCAGAGTAATTGCTATTTCAAATGAAGTTTGTTCCATTCTATTCCATTTTTAAAAAGTCATAATGTGAAACTACACAAATAGAAAATGTGGATTAAATATTCCTTTACCATGATAAATAGTATTTGCCAAAGCATCCAGAAAGATTGAATAGGGAAATTATTGAAATCATTACCAAAAATTAAGTCCTTTTGTTATGTTTCAAATGTAGAATTCCTCCTGTAGTTCTTCCACTGATGCATTTAGTGACCTTAATTTGCATACCTTCCAAGTTTCTTGAGTTATAGTATTGATTTGAGTGAACAGCTTGTAGATGACAGACAATAGGAACATGGGGCGATAGTTGCCAATGAAGTGGATGTCTCCCTTCTTGTGCAGTAATACAGTGCTGCTGGTTTTCCACTGGGACAGAACCTTACACTCAGACAGTTAGCGTGTGAAGAGTCGAGCCAGCAAGACGCATATAGATGCGTACTGATGGCAGGTTCTTCAGGTATTCAAGTCTGACCTTGTCTGGGCCAGGTGCTCTTTGTTTCTTTTATTTATTTATTTATTTATTTATTTATTTATTTTTATTAGTGAGACACCATGAGGTACAATTGTAGACTTACAAATTTTTGTGCTTGGGTTTCAATTATACAATGATCAAATACCCATCCCTCCACCAGTGCCCATTTCCCACCACCACGGATCCCAGTATCCCTCCCACCCCTCATCCCTGCCATCCCACCCTGCCTCTGTGGCAGGGCATTCCCTTTTGTTCTCTCTCTCTTATTGGGTGTTGTGGTTTGCAAAAGAGGCAATGGGTGACAATCATGTTTGGTCTATAGTCTACTTTCAGCATGCTTCTCCCGTCCTGGGAGGATCCTCCCAACACCCTTTATTTGGTGCTCCCTTCCCTATCTGAGCTCCCTTTTCCCCTAGCATGTGTGGCTGGCCTCCAAGCCATGGAATAAAATTCCTGGTACTAATCTCGGCCATTCTTGGGTTTCTTTACTGACGAAATGGCATGTCGGATTTTGGAAGGGAGAACGTTGGGAACGACATATCCATCCTGCAGAATTTGGTATGTGGGCAGGTGGACATGACTATCGAAGAAATCAGCTCCGGGCACATCTCTTCGATTCCACTGTTCTTCCTGAGAGACCTGGGGCCTACAAAAACAGGATGAGAACGCTATTGGGTTCTCCCAAAGAGGAATCGAAAGAGCTATGCTTGGAGTATCATGTTTCACTCAAAGGAGAGAAAGAATCTGGAGTTTCAACCTTCATTGATGGTCAAGAATCAGGGACGTTGCCCCTTTTCCAAGCGTCAAAAATCAGATGGGCTGGACACAAAATGAGATTTGGAGATGACCGCTGGCCTAGAGCTGTTACCACTGGATTCCACGGGATGTCAAAAGACCGCGTGGCCTCCCACCTACAAGATGGTCAGACTTCTTCGTCAAGACCCTGAACGATCGGTTTGAGTCTCTTCGTGTTCCTAGAATGAACAGATGCCACTGGGCTACACTAGCACCCAACACGGACAAATGGAGACGTTACTGGCGCCTGCTTGAGCAAATCGATGATTAACGGGAAGTCAAGTGATCAAGTCATCAAGTGATTGTATTGATTCCATATTATCTATACCTGTTACTTATATTATTTTTTCTTTGTATGGCTCTCATGACTAAAGTCCTAAACAGTTTTAAGTAGATCTGGTGGGCTGGAGAGATAGTATACAGGAGACAAGGCATTTGACTTGCAGCTGAAACCTTGACTCAAATCTCCCACACCAGTCCTTGTCCATGAGCACTGCCAGGGAGTCACTCCTGAGCACAGGGACAAAATCAGCCCCTGAACACTTTCCAGTGTAACCCCCCAAACAGCAATAACAGAGTAAATGGGTTATCCAGTCATTTCATTCTTGATTTTCAAATGTATTATTCCTTTGGTTTGATTGTTGACCACGTATGGATGTGCTCAGTGTTTACATCAGGCTCTGCTCTCAGAGTGCCTCCTGGTGGCACTCAGGTGACCAAATGCCAAGTTGGAAACAGAACCCCTGTCTGCATCATGCAAGGCAACTGCCTTACCCACTGTACCAACTCTCTTGATCTCAGTTTCTAATTTAATGGGTTAGATTTTTTTCTTGCCTTTCAAGAAGGAAATATGGATTGCATGTTCCCTGAGTTCTTTAAAGTTTGAGAAATTTTATCCTTTGAATTTATATCCAAACTGTTTCCTATGTAAATTTTTGACTTACTACATATTCACAATATATAATCCCACTGAATACTTTAGTGGATTTATCTGAAGACAACTTAATTCCCCTTACTTTTTAAATGTATTTAATGCCCCTACTTAGAATACTAAAGGATATATTTATAATAACTTGAGGATTTGCCATTAATATTAATTATTTTATCTTTTGTCCTTTATTAAGTTATATCTTTTTAGTATTAAATCCTCAACTCTCATTTTCGATAATCTTTTAAAAAACCCTATCTTTGTTCTATACACTGGCTCTATTTTATCCTCATGGTGGATTTATACTGATTGGCATATTAGCTATAGAATTCACTATATTCTCTTTATTTATTGGTTAAGTTACTCAGCAATGTTTGTGAGTCTCTGAAATTATATAAATATATACATGTTACTGATGCTATCTGAGTTTACATAATCTTTTCTTTTATTAATTTAATCTTTAATTTGTTCTCTTAAAAGCAATTTCCTTTGTAATCTCATTCTAAAGTGAATACATAATTTGATCGAATTAATATTTTCACTAATATATTCAGTAACTTGGAGCCACTTATGAAGTACTATCATGCATGTCTTGGATATATTTGCTATATTTCACACTATTTTCTTTTTTCCTACAGAATAAAGGCAACTGCATGCCTAAAATTACCCACCTTTCGAGTATCATGTCAAAGACATCTCTAATTATAAGAAACACTAAGAGGTAAAATGTAACTTTTTTCTTCTTATTTTTGTGATTCTTAAATTGTGGGGTTAAGTCTGGGACTTATTTATTTAGAAGACAATCTGACTATATAGAGTTGACAATCTTAATAGGACAGCATATTTCTACATAATTATTAAACCTTTATTTAAGCCACTGTCTTGTTAGACTTTTTTATTGCTAAAAACCAATCCTGATAATGTTTCATTCCTACCTCTCACCATTTTTGTGGGCAGGGGTAGGGATTAAGCGACAGCTGTCTGTGCTCGGGGCTTACTCTTGGCTCTGTGCTCAGGTGACCATATGGGTGCCAAGTTTTGAACCCAGCTTAGCTGTTCGCAAGGCAAGCACCCTTATTCTCTATACTATCAGTGTATCCCCTGATCCTTTTCTGTATATTTTAATATCTTGGTTTTTCCTGTCTGTTTATGTCTCTGCATAATTTCCTGGCACTTATTCACTTTGCTTCTACTTCAGATTGTACTGATCATCAGGTGCTGTAGAAGATGTCTTGGATATTACTATTAGAGACCTCTTCTCTTTCCTCTCTGAGCTATAAGTTATGAGCAGTGTTCTGCTCTTGTTTCTTCCATTCTTTGTACCCTGAAAACTAAAACATGTGTGGAAGAACTTGTATACTTGAGGCAGGCACCATCTTGCCTGTGGGGAGAGAGACTACTTAACTTAAAAACTCCCAAGACGGGAGAAGCATGCTGAAAGTAGACTATAGACCAAACATGATTGCCACTCAATGCCTCTTTTGCAAACCACAACACCCAAAAGAAAAGAGAGACAAAAAGGGAATGCCCTGCCACAGAGGCAGGGTGGGATAGGGGGACGGGGGTAGGAGGGATACTAGGATCTGTGGTGGCGGGAAATGGGCACTGGTGGAGGGATGGGTATTTGATCATTGTATAATTGAAACCAAAGCACAAAAATTTGTAGGTCTACAACCGTACCTCATGGTGTCTCACTAATAAAAAAGAAAACAAAACAAAACAAAAACACCTCACTGGACCTTTTGTTTGAAAATGGAATCATGGATGAATTTCCACCTTCTCTGAATCTCAGTTTCCTATTTAAAAAGATAAAAGGAAAAGAGCAATATCTGTCAGTGTTGTGATAACAAAATAAAAAAATCTAAGCAAAGGTGCTTAGAAATTCCCCTGGTGAATTTAAGAGTTTCATGCTAAGAGAATAATCACCATTATTATCGCTGCCATCACACATTATCACTTTCTTCTTAATTTTGTTTAGTGATGTACCCAGAGAGGTTACCAATTATGGGGTGCAATGTTTTGCCAAGACAGGTACCCCTGTTCTTCAAAACTTTATATCAAAGTAGTTCAGCACTGTGCCTAGAAAATCTAGTGCAGTTTGTGGCCCCCAAAAGGATTTAATAAAGAAACAGTGGGATATGTATGCAATAGAATATTACTGAGCTTTAGGAAAAGGTGAAAGCATGGTGGGGTGAGGGCATGGATAGATTTGGAGGATACCATTTGAATATCATTCTGGAGAATAATGTTTGTCAGAAACAGACAGACAGACATAAAATGATCTATCTCATATGCAGACCAAAAGAAATAAAATGGAGAAATGACCAAAGGCAGCCGAATGTGAAAAGTGGTATTCGGTAAGCCTCTTATCATCCTACTGAAAATGAGAAGAATGGGAGGGGGCTACACTGGGAAAGAGTGAGGTGCGAGAATGGGTTATGCAAGCAACCCTCCCATCAACTATTGCAATCCATCATGCCTCAGATGATCATTTTTAGTTCCATGGCTACCCACTTTTATAATAACATTCTATAAGTTTGAATCATAGAGCTTTAATCATGACTTGTTCTTCATGTTTTCTTTTACAAGTCTTCAGAAAAACTCTGAGCACTCCCTGGACTCAGAGCTATTAATCTCATTGGAACTCAAAGCACTCAAGAGCCATTGTGAAGAGTTTTGGAGTAAAAAGTGTATTTGTACTGAGTACAAACACCCTTTCCCAGTCAAGGGGCCCATCCACTACATAATTTCTCACAGACCCCTGTGAAGAATGCTGCATTTGTTTAATAGCGATGGAAACTATAAATATATAATAAATATACATATTGTGAATTTTAAAAATCCAAATTCTACAAACAAGTGGTACTACATGGAAAGTATCATGTTAAGCGAAATGAGTCAGAAAGAGAGGGATAGACACAGAAAGATTGCATTCATCTGGGGAACATAAAGTAACAAAATAGGAGACTAACATCCAGGAGTGGCCAAGATTAGTACCAGTTTTGCTGCATGGCTTGGAGGTCAGCCACAGATGCTAGGGGAAAAGGCAGCTCAGATAGAGAAGGGAGCACCAAATAAAGGATGTTGGAAGGATCCTCTCACGATGGGAGAAGCATGCTGAAAGAAGACTATAGACCAAACATGATTGACACTCAACACCCAAAAGGAGAGAACAAAAGGGAATGCCCTGCCACAGATGCAGGGTGGGGTGGGGGTAGATGGGGACTGGAAGGGATACTGGGATCTGTGGTGGTGGGAAATGGGCGCTGGTGAACGGATGGGTATTTGATCATTGCATAATTGAAACCCAAGTACGAAAATTTGTAAGTCTACAATTGTACCTCATGGTGTCTCACTAATAAAAATAAATAAATAAATAAAAAGGTAAGGTAAAGGCCCTCCCGTTGATCATCGATTTGCTCGAGCAGGCCCAGTAACGTCTCCATTGGAGACTTTGTTGTTACTGTGTCTGGCATATCCAATACTCTCGGTAGCTTGCCGGGCTCTCCAAGAGGGGCAGAGGAATAGAACTCGGGTCGGCCATGTTGGCCGCTTGTAAGGCGAACGCCCTACCCGCTGTGCTATCACTCCAGCCCAAATAAATAAATAAATAAATAAATAAAATAAACCTTCTCACTTAGCATAATCACAAAAAAATAAATAAAAATCCAAATTAGAGACTGTAATATTTAACCATTATATCTGTTTTAAACTTCTCCTAATGAAATTTTAATAACCCTTTCAACCAACAAACTAATTTTCCCCTTTTTGAACAATAACTAGAGGATGACACTGATGGTAGAAGAACAATGCTTGGCAGAGATTTGAGGACATATTCCTTGGAAATAATTTTAAATTGTATGTAAATTCATTGTTCTTTGTTTCTTGCTTTCTTCTGACTTCCAAAATTTCCACAAATTTTAATTCCATATATAATAATTTGCTGTTTGACTCCATTTTAGAATTGGTGACAGGTTGTTTTGCTGTCATTCTCTCTATATTCTTATGTGTAGTTGAAATCTAACTTTTACAAGTTTGATAGTGATAGATTTGAGGACCCTGTCCGTCACAGAGAAAAGAAGTGAACCAAGTGAAGGAAGGAGGAGACGTTTATTAGGGTGCGCTCCCGGAAGGAACCTCTGATGAGACTGGTGTAGAGCCACGCCCTGGGAGGAACTAAGGGGGAATTTATGTTGTCTTGGGTGGGAAAAGGAAAGAAGGGAACGAAGACCAGTGGGACTGGAGCATTGGGTCTGGCCTGTTATCTGTAGGGGATGCATGTGAGGAAGCAAGGAACATGGCCTGGTGGCTTCCTGTCCACTGTCTTGTCTTCTGCACTGGGGATGGTGATCTTTGATCCTGGGAATGTTACTATTTCATCTGGTGGTTGCCATCCAGTCTCAAACCTTATAGATACTTAGAAAAGTTCATCAACATTTACCTTAAGAATCTAGGATATAAAACCCTGAAGTTTGATTTACATATACAGTAATAAATATTGGAAATATGAGCATAAAGTGGCTTAAGCTAGACTTTTTTTCTCTTCTGTACTCAAATGGGGGAAGATTACAGTGAAATTGGTAGCTCACACTGTTTGTACTTTATTATCTGGACTGCTCTAAATGAGAGTGATCAATGGAAAGAAGCAAGAATGACACCATGTGGGCTTCTAAAAGCCCACCTAGAATTCTGAAAAAACATCATGATCTATCTAATGTCACATTATTTCTAATAAAACAATATTATGGTTATGAAGCAATGATTATATGCTCACATTCTGTTGAAAAAAATATTCTCCCTCTATTGGGAAGAAAATAAATTCTATAACCTTAAAGAAAAGGCAACAATAAAAATAATGATTTAAAGTTCTCTCCAAATTCTATCAAAGTCAGTGTGAAGAAAAAGGGACAAAGGAAATGCCATCACAGAATATAATTGTGGATATTTATATATGAGAATTAATTTATATATATATCGAAATTAAAATATTTCAACTGTTATGTAGTGAATATATATTTACGTAGATAACACTCAATATTTTTTAAAACTGTAATATACTTTGGTGATAGAATATAATTGAAATAATACTTTAATTTTTTAAATAATTTAAGAGGTTGACAGAATAGCTCAAATATATATTTATTTTGTTCTGTTCAGCTTCCAAATGTTTATTAAAGGGAAATTTAACGGAGATTTTTTTTTACTGTTAAATTTGTTAAAATCTGATTTTACCTGTTATAAAATCCTGCCACATTCGAAAATAGGCCTCAGAACAAA
Source organism: Sorex fumeus (assembly GCF_029834395.1). Taxonomy (NCBI): domain Eukaryota; kingdom Metazoa; phylum Chordata; class Mammalia; order Eulipotyphla; family Soricidae; genus Sorex; species Sorex fumeus. The sequence continues at coordinate 1,860,737 of NW_026606060.1, read as the reverse complement.
AATAGATAAAACTCGGGGTTACAGGTCAACCCGTACCTGCAGGGCGAGTGAATCAGTAGCCCATTGGTACCTTCAGGCTTCCTGATAGCCCAAACTTGCCGCTGTGCCTCTAATCATACCCCAACAACTTGGGACCAAATTTCCTGAGAAACTGAATGCCCAAAAGTTAGGTATGTGGGAGCCATGCCCACAAACCACCTGCTCAGTTATACAAGCTCAGTTTTCGACCTTGCTTCAGAGGCCGAAATAAATAAATAAATTTCATAAATAAATATCAAAAGAGATAAAAATCTTCAGTTAATCTCAGACCATCACAAGGCTGAGTAGATGGAGAAAATCAGAGCGGGGAGGGTCAGCCTGGTACCTGCCCACAAAGGGCTCCCAGCAGACTCTTGCTCACAGAATCCAAAATCGCCACCATGCCCCAGCCAGACTCCGCAGTCTTAGCACAGACCTCACCGAGACACTAACCTATTGAAAATTTGGATATGCAGGTTTTGTGAGAAACCTCCAGGCTTTCTCAGAGTTGGGATGGGCTACCTCCCCCCACTCCCCAATATTCCTGGAAGCTCACGCACACAAACCAACTCCAACGCCACCACGTAAACTCTTCTACCAAGCCTTGCTTCAGAGGCCCATAAATAAATCTAAAGAGAGAACAAAAACAGCAGTTAATCTCCGACCCACATAAGGCTGAACAGACTGAGGTAAGTTGGAAGGGGGTGTGTTAGCTTGTACCTGCCCAAGAACTCCTAGCAGCCACTTGCTTCCACAATCTAAAAGCACCTCCAGGCCTCCAACCTGACTCTACTATCTTGGGACAGACCTCACCGAAATATAATCTACTGAAAATTCAGGTACGTGAGTTTCATGACTGAAATCTCCAGGTTTTCTCCATGTCGGGATGGGATACCTCCCCCCACCTCCTTGTACTCTCAGAAGACTCAGCAGTCATGTCCACACCCCAAAGCTGACACCCAGTTAAAAGCTACTCCACCCTTACCGTCCTGGTAAAAATACTGAATGTCCTAAACATACACAGTGACCTCGTAATATCTGTATTGCAAGCCATAATGCACAAAAATAGAGGGAAGCTGAGGGGAATGTTTTGGGTGATGGTGGGAGGGAAATGAAGGGCCTTGGTGGTGGGAAATGTACACGGATGGAGGGATGGTGTTGGATGATTGTGTGACTGAAACCCAATCATGAACAGCTTTGTTATGGTCTCTCTCACAGATATTAAAAAAAATAAAGATTTAAAAGAATGTAATGTGGAGTTTGTGTCCGTTTTAGTCAGCTTAATCAGTGGGTGAATAAATATCAGGACTCCTACATTTTAAAGAATAGATAAAACTAAGAAATGAATTCCAGGGATTGATAACCTGTGTGGTACTCAAATATATCTGGCCTATTTAGGTAAAAAGCCATTATTGATATTATACCATTTCATTTAGTAATGTATTTTTCTTTTTACTTTAGTTATATAGGAAATGTTAAGTCATGGAAATATTATCAGGTCTCTAAACGAGTAAATCAATGTGGAACTCATGTTTTGCTACCCACTTTCTCAGCTTTCTCTTCTTGATCTTTTGCAATCTGGCTTCCTGCCTAAATATGATATTCAAATCACAGTTTCAAAGGTCCCTTAAATCTTCTGTGATGTCGCACAATTCCATTCCTGTGGCATGCATATTTTAGAGTGGTTTCTTATTTTGTCAGTGTTGCCGCTCCAAAAAGTGCATTAGTGTTACCAAAAGACACACAGTCAAATGCATGCATTTCATATTTCTCATTTTCTAGATTATGAAGTTACAACTCTGGAGACATTTTTAGGTAGAAGAAAGAAAGATCTAAGTTAAGAAACAGAATGATCTTGTATGCAGGATATAAAGAAACATAGTGGAGGAATAACAAAAGCCTGAAGGAACTAGAAACAAACTGGAGAACTGGTCTTCAGTAGGAAGCTGCCACTGGAGGTGAGCTGGAGAAGGAGGGGGGAAAGGACAAGGAAGAGAACACAAAAGGGATATGTGTGATGTCCTCTCAATAACAGCACTGCAAACCATGCAGAAAAAGGCAAAACTGGATGTCTGTCATAGAGGCATAAGGGGTGGGAGGGAAATTGGGGCACTGGTGGAGGGAAGTGAACACAGGTGAAGGAATTAGTGTTGGGATGTTGTAGGCCTGAAATTTAACGATGAATAACTTTGTAATTCACAGTAATTCAACTAAAAACAATTTTAAAGTGTTGGGAGCATATGGTACAACGATTAGCACTTGTCTTGCATGTGACTGACCCAGTTCATCTCAACACCGCAGTAGGATCCCCTGGGTCCACCTGGAATGATCCTTGAGCTCAGAAGTGGAAGTAAGCCCTAAGCACCACTAGGTTCAGACAAAAACCAATTTTTAAAAAAAAAAATCTGACTTAATAATATAGTTAATTATAATGATATGACAGGGAAGTTTTCTGAATTTTAAAACTGATAAATTTAACAGCATTAAGTGTGCGGGGCTAGTAATTACTTTCCTCTGCTAGACACAGCAGAGATTTTTAAGTAAACTCTTTTTTCTAGTAATATTAAAGCACATAAAGAAATCTTGTCTTTTTTATGTTCATAAAGATAAAAACTCACCAATGTCCTTTCATGGTAAAAATGACTTTACTAGGTTACTCAAAAATATTCTGGTATATTCTGGCATTTTGTTTAGAATGGACAAAGTGACCTTCTCAGAATTACGCCAAGTAATGTGATAGAATCATATATTTTGTTATTGTCATTTATAAATATTTGAACTCAAGTTTCAAATGTTTATTCTGTGAACTTTAGTTTCTCAAGCTTTTTAAAATAATATTATATTCTACTGTGCTATTGAAAATTCATCACTTAATCACTTAATCCCCGTTATTCATTGATTTATTTGAGCGGGTGCCAGTAACGTCTCCATTCATCCCGGTTGCGTGCTAGCGTAGCCCAATGGTATCTGTTCGTTCTAGGAACATGCAGAGCTTCAAACCGATCATTTAGGGTCTTGACGAAGAAGTCTGACCATCTTATAGGTGGGCGTCCACATGATCTTTTGATGTCCCGTGGAATCCAATCAGTAATGGCTCTAGTCCAGCGGTTGTCTGTAAACCTCATTACGTGTCCAGCCCATCTGATTTTTGATGTCTTGGCAAATGAGACAGCGTCCCTGATTCTTGAGCGTTTACGAAGATCAGAACTCCGGATTCTATCTCTCATTTGAGTGAATTGTGATATTCCAAGCATAGTTCTTTCGATTCCTCTTTGAGAGACCCGAATAGTGTTCTCATCCTGTTTTCGTAGGGTCCAGGTCTCTGAGGCATATGTTAATGCAGGAAGAATAGTGGAATCAAAGAGATGTGCTCGTAGCTGGAGGTTCTTTGTCCTTTTAGTTATTTCTTCAATGCTCTTGAAGGCATTCCAAGCCGCTCTCTTCCTCCTGCGCAACTCAGGTGCCAGGTCATTCATCATGTTGAATTCTCGACCTAGGTATATATAACTGTTGCATTTGGAGATGGTGATTCCGTTGAGAGCGAATGGAGCATCAGGAACAAGGCTGTTTCTCATAAACATTGTCTTCATAAGATTCAGCTGTAGTCCAACCTTTCCACATTCACGGTCAAAGTCGTTCAGCATTTGTGCTGCTTGGCTGATGTTTGGTGTTATTAGAACGATGTCATCAGCAAAGCGGAGGTGGTGTAGTTGCCGACCATCTATCTTCACTCCCATGTTTTCCCATTCCAGTCGTCGCATGATGTTCTGGAGGGTGGCACTGAAGAGTTTTGGTGAAATGGTATCACCCTGCCGAACCCCTCTCTTGATATGGATGATTACTTCTTTGTAGAATGGTGAGATCTTGGTAGTGAATCTGCAATAGAGCTTATGAAGGATCCTGATGTATTGAGTTTGTACGCCCTGATTGGCTAGGGCTTCCATGACCGCTTCCGTCTCAACAGAATCAAAGGCCTTCTTTAAATCAATGAACATTAGACAGAGCGGCATCTTGAACTCCCAAGATACCTCAATGAGCTTGGTTATTGTGTGGATATGGTCGATGGTACTGAATCCTTTTCGGAATCCAGCTTGTTCACATGGTTGTCCTTCATCTAGTGTTCTGCTAATCCTATTCAGGATGACTCGAGTGAATAGTTTGTAGATGACAGACAATAGGCAGATTGGGCGATAGTTGCCAATGTGGCTCACTACCGGCAGTTTCTATCTTTGTTGTCTATGCACCAACATCCAGTTATGGTGAAAGAGAAACTGAGAAATTCTACATGGAGCTGGAGAAGTTCTATAAAGAAGATCACACCTTCTACAAGATCATTGTCGGTGATTTTAATGCCAAGATAGGACCAAGAAGATCAGTCGATGAACTCCACATCGGAACCCATGGCCTGGAATGGAACAAACAGGGTGACAGACTGTCTGAGTTCATCATGTCAACCAAAACCTTCCATGGTAACTCACAATTCCAAAAGGCTGAATCTAAATGTTGGACATGGGAGTCTCCCAATGGACGGTTCCACAATGAAATAGACCACATCATATTCAATCGGCGATTTTGCCTAACCCATGTTGCTGTTGTCCCAAAATTCCAAACGGGATCAGACCACCGTCTTCTTCGTGCAAAATTCTACCTCAGAGAACGAGGAGAAAAGAATGCAAGGTTTAAGAAGAGGACTCCCAGAACAACCACCAACTGGGAGCTCTTTGGCTCTATTGCGGCAACATGGGAAGATGCCATCATTGACAACATTGATGAGGAATACGATCAAATGATTCAGCACCTCCATGATTGTGGAAGGAATGCCAAGAGAGAGATAACCACAAAAAACCGTCTTTCTTCGAACACTCTTGAACTTATTCGCCAACGTGGCTTGGCACATGCCTCAGGCAACCACAAGCGAACGTCCGAACTGGCAAAACAGTGCAGAGAAGCCATCAAGGATGACCTCAAAAACAGGAGAGCAGCAGTACTGTTAGATGCAGCAGAAGCTGGGAAAAACATTCGTAATGCCCTCCTGTCCTTCACCAACTACAAAACCAAGATGACTGCCCTCCGACATCATGATGGATCTATCACATCTTCCAGAAGGGCAATGGAGAAGATTATTCATGACTTCTACTCAGATCTCTTTAATAGCCACATCCACTTGCCCACATATCACATACCACATGATGGATATGTTGTTCCCAATGTTCTCCCTTCCGAAATCCAACATGCCATCTCGTCGGTAAAGAAACAAAGAGCACCTGGCCCATACAAGATCAGACCTGAACACCTGAAAAACTTACTATCAGTACGCATCAATACATTGGCTCAACTCTTCACACGCTACCTGTCTGAATGCAAGGTTCCATCCCTATGGAAAACCAGCAGGACTGTACTTCTATACAAGAAAGGAGATATCCACGACATTGAAAATTATCTCAAATATAATTTTCTTCAATAGTGCAATAAGAAATGAAAGGACTTTTAAATGGAATTATTTATTTTAGAAGTAAATGTATGAGAAAAACTAATGAATATCAACTTTACTTTAATACTGCAAATTTGCAGAATTGTAGTATATGCTTACATCTTTAACTTTTAATTTGTTACTGTAAAATGTAAAAGAATTTTGATAAAAATAAATCTCTGTTAAAAATAGAGGTTTGACAATTAACAAATTTAATAATTCTAAAACTAAGGTAACTCTCTGAACACTTAAAAAATTAATTAAAGATAAATAAAGTCAATTTTCCTAGCTTTCTGCCAGAAAATCTCATGAGTAAGAATGAACTAAGTGTCCAAGATAAGGTGGCAATGTTCTAGGAACGATGGAAAGTATCAGCACTGAATCAAGTTCTTATCATGAAGACACGTGTACGTGGAAGATTCTGAAAATTCTGTGAAAAATTAAATAGCAATAAAAATAAACAATTGTTGAAGACTGTCATGGTAGCGCTCTTGTAATTAAAGACACTGTAATTTTCTAATTGAATTTTCCTGAAAATAATTCTGATTAGAGGTTACAAGGAGAAAATAATTAAATAAGAAATTCACTAATCACAGAGTTACTAAAAGCAAGAGTATATACCAATCATTACCAATGGTAAAATATTTTAAAAGAAATGCCAATCTTATATAAACTCTATGATAAACCCAACTATTGTAAAAGCATGTGGAGTTTAAACTCTAGCCTGAATATTGGACCGTATCTCAATAAGTGATGCAATCCTCTAATTTTACTTTCCCCAGAGAGAAGTCCATGTTCTCTCTTAGACTCATCTCTTTATCCCTCAAACTTTTCTAAGTAAACATCTCAAACAAAAATATATTACAAAGAAAGAAAAAGAAAGAATGAGATAAAGAACAGAAGAACATAATAGGTGACCCTTTAAAAATACAGTAGCTAGGCTCTGAAGCAGTGACAGAAACCAATGAATTAATCAACACCTTTGAAATTAAGATTCATGAAACCATTAATAAAATCAGAGTAAAAAAAGAATGAAGAAAATAGATATCTATGAGACAGTTTCAAGAGGAATATAATTCATTATACAGTATTTCCAAAAGAGCAGGGAAGAAAGAAGAGGAAGAATTGTTGAAGAAATTGTAGCCAATGTCTTTCCAATTTGGAGATGTTCTACATACAGATCCTAGAAAATAAATTGGAACAATCAAACAGAAGAACACCAAGATACATTATAATAATATTGGCAAAATCCAAAGAGATCAAATAGTGAGAGCAGAGTTAGAGAAATTGTAGAGCATGGAGAGTGCTTGTCTTGCATAAAGTCAACCCAGGTTTGGACTCCTAAGTACTACCAATAGTGATTACTGAGCAGAGAGCCAGGACTAAACTCTGAACACTGCCAGGTGTGGCCCAAACTCCTTCCCACACCCCAAAAGAATCCTGGAAGAAGCAAGAACAGATCAAAATCATTGATCTTTTTAAAAGAGAAATTTAAAAAGGAAACCTCTTAAGATATCTAATGAGGGGCTGGAGCAATAGCACAGGGGGTAGGACATTTGCGTTGCACGCAGCCAACCCTGTTAGATTCCCAGCATCCTATATGGTCCCCTGAGTACTGCCAGGGGTAATTCCTGAGTGCAGAGCCAGGAGTAACCCCTGTGCATCGCCGGTGTGACTCCCCCCCCCCCAAAAAAAATAAAGGTATCTAATGAAACCCTATAGGCCAGAAAGGGAAATTTTGGTATGGCCAATATGTTGAATGAAATAAGCATTGAAAGAGGAATACAACTGACTATGACTCTACAAAGTTTTTAGAATCTTTGATACAGAAGTTTACAGAAAAACAACAGCTAAACAACTGGTCACAAAGCCAGTTCTATAAGAGCTAACTGAACTTTCCATAAAAGACACTGAATTTAAGAAGGAATATCAACTCAAAACTTCAGAGGAAGACTCTAGATATTTATTTTAATGTAGGAGTATTTTAATGTACTAGTGTTTATTCAGCCATTGATTAATTTGATAGAATTGAGTACAAGATATTCTCAAGACAAATATCCTTGGAAGACATAATCAAAAAGAGGCAAATGAAGCCTGATCTCTACATAAAAGTTAAATATAGAAGTAGAGGGGGGTAAATAAAAGATAAAAAAGCAAAGCCAAACTTTACAAACACGCACATACATATATTAGTATTGCAATACATTCCTTTATTTTGTTAATTTCATTTACCATCAGTTTCTGAACTCACCAATAAAGAAGCACAACATTGCAGGATATGCAAGAAAACTAAAATCAGGATCAGAAAGAAAACTTAAGGAGCTACATAAACGCATTGCATTTAGAATGCCAAAAATCATTTCAGAGCTGGTCCCCCTAATACAGACGATGGGCAAGAGATGCACCTACCAACACCAACACAAAAGGAGAGAGAAACCCAACTTTCTTCTGCTTACGTGAGACACTGCACACAGCTTCAAAGTCAAAGGCTAGAAAACTATCGTAGAAACAAATGAGGACCTAAAGAATATTATGACAGAGTTGTAGTCCTTGACATCTATCCAAAGAAAACAAAAACATTAATTTCAAATAATAGTCGTGTGCATATGTTCATAGCAGCACTATTTACAACATACAAAACTCAGCAATATATGAGTAGAGAACTTGAGCATGAGTTTTCTCTCTTCATTCTATTTCATTCCTCCCTCTCCCATCGCCCCTCTCCCCTCTCCCCTTTCCCCTCTCTGTCATTCACACACACAAATACACACAATGAAATAATATTTTTCAACCTGAGAAAGGAAGTAATCTCAAGAGAGATACATAGTAGTATGGTGGGTGAATCATTTGATTTACACGCAGCCCACTGGTATTCAATCCCTGCATCTGGGTTAGAACCTTGGATCCTGTAAGGAGTGATACCTGAGTGCAGAGCCAGAAATATCCCCTGAAACTCTAAGATGTGGACTCTAACCAAAACAAAATCCTTTTTAAAAAATAAAGTTTCCTCCAACCAGTACAGAATTGTAGTGCCTCGTACTAAAAGAACTGAATTAGCTGATATCACCACTCACATCACTTGTATCACTTCACTTGTCATCTGTTGCTCATCGATTTGCTCAAGCGGGCCCCAGTAATGTCTCCATTCATCCCTGTAGCATGCTAGTGTAGCCCACTGGTGTCTGCTTGCTCCAGGATCACAAAGAACATCAAACCATAAATCCAGAAGTCCAACCATCTCTTAGGTGGGCGGCCAGGAATTCTTTTAACATCCTGTGGAATCCAGTCAGTAATGGCACTAGTCCAGCAGTCATTTCCAAATTCCAGATCCTGGTGGTGAATTCATAACACAGCTTGCAGAGGATCCTGATGTACTGAGTTTGAATGCTCTGTTTGGCTAGGGCTTTGATGACCACTTCAGTCTCAGCAGAACCAAAGGCTTTTAATCCTAGAATTTTAGTAATCCTTTGCATTACTCATATGGCCCACCTGATTTTTGACACCTAGGACAATGAGGAAGTGTCCCTGATCCTCTATCATTGATGGAGGTCAGAACTCTGGATTCCTTCTCTCACTTGAGCGAAGCGTGATGGTCCAAGCATAGGTCTTTCAATTCCTTTTGAGGGAACTGAATAGTGTTCTCATCCCATTTTCATAGGGCCCAGGTCTCTGAGGTGTATGTTAGTGCAGGAGGAATGGTGGAGTTGAAAAGATGTGCCCAGAGCCAGAGTTTCTTCATCCTCTTTACCACTTCTTTGACGCTTTTAAAGGTGTTCCACACCACTCTCTTCCTCCTGCACAGTCCTGGCACCAAGTCATTCATCATGTTGAGTTCTCGACCCAGGTACACATAACTGCTGCATTAGGAGATGTTTGTTCCATTGAGAGCAAAAGGAACGTCAGGGACTAGTTTGTTTTTCATGAACATTGTCTTGGTGAAATTTAATTGCAGTCCGACCTTTCCACACTCACGATCAAAGTTCGCCAGTATTTATGCCACTTGGTTAATGTTTGGTGTTATTAGAACGATGTCATCAGCAAAGAGGGGATGGTGTAGTTGCTGACCTTCTATCTTCACTCCTATTCCTTCCCATTCTTGAAGGTGCACTGAAGAGTTTCGGTGAAATGACATCACCCTGCTGAACTCCTCTCTTTATGTCAATGATCACTTCTTTGTAGAATGGTGAGATCCTGGTGGTGAATTCATAACACAGCTTGCAGAGGATCCTGATGTACTGAGTTTGAATGCCCTGTTTGGCTAGGGCTTTGATGACCACTTCAGTCTCAACAGAACCAAAGGCTTTTAATCCTAGAATTTTAGACAGAGTGGCATCTTGAACTCTTGGGAAACCTCAATGAATTTGGTCACTGTGTGGATATGGTCGATCGTGCTGAATATTTTTTGGAACCTGGCTTGCTTGCATGGTTGTCCTTCATCTAGTGTTCTGCCAATCCTATTCAGGATGACTCAAGTTAACAACTTGTGGATGGTGGACAACAGGCAGATTGGGCAATAGTTGCCAATGTCGTGGATGTCTCCCTTCTTGCACAACAGAACAGTCCTGCTGGTTTTCCATTGGGATGAAATCTTGCAATCAGACAGGTAGCGTGTGAAGAACTGAGCCAGTGTATTGACAAATACTTGCGGCAGATTCTTCAGGTGTTTGGGTCTGACCTTGTCTGGATTGGGTGCTGTATGCTTCTTTACTGATGAAATGGCGTGTTGGATTTAGGAAGGGAGAATGCTGGGAATGACATATCCATCATGAGGAATTTGGTATGTGGGCAGGTAGACGTGGCAATTGAAGAGATTGTCAGTGTGCAGTACCACTCACATGTGAAACAAAAAATAAACAAAGTATGCGGATAACAGCCAATGACAACAAACCATGAAGTGCTGCTGACAGGTATCAGGCTTCAGAGTGGGGTTTTGGAGCAAAGGTTTTGTGTGGGAGGCAACTGAGGAGGGACCAACAGGCTGGTGGAGGAACATGGGTAGATACAGTGCAGTACCATTGTATGTCTGAAATAATATGAATGCTATGGTAAGTCATGCTACCTCAAGTAAAAATAACTTTTATATTTTCACCTAAAATTTACTGTTAATGTGTCTTACTTATATCTGAGGTCATTCTTATCTTAATATACTATATTAATTTTTGTTTATGACAGTAGATAGAATCTTTTAATGAGATTAAAAGAAAATCAATAGCATCTTTCCCAAAGCATCATTCGGTCTCTTTTCTGGGATTACCATGTGTGGGTGGAGAGGGGATCTTTAGGCCAGGCAAATACATAATATGTATTTTATAGCACAGCGGGTAGGGCGTTCGCCTTACAAGTGGCCAACATGGCAAACCTGAGTTCGATTCTTCCGCCCCTCTCGGAGAACCTGTCAAGCTACCGAGAGTATTCGATATGCCAGACACAGTAACAACAAAGTCTCCAATGGAGATGTTACTGGGCCCGCTCGAGCAAATCGACGATCAACGGGAGGGCCTTTACCTTTACCTTTACACATCCTATATAAATTTTAGATTTATATATACATTTTAAGAAGTATAATTTATATATATGATTTAAGTACCAAGATCTACAATGTTATTCATATTTAAGTGTCAGGCATACAATGTTCTAACACAATCCCATCATCACTGTCAGCTTCCCGCCACCAAAGCCCCACTTTCCACCCTGAGGCCCCCCTGCCTGTCTCCTCAACAGTCTCCTCCTTAATTTAGTGATTGTAGTTCATATCTTTTGCTTGCAGTGTCCTGGTTCCATGGGAGGAGGGTAACAGGGGCAGCAGGCAGGGGGCAGTTGGCCCCAGACACACTACTGGTACAGAAGTGTTATTTTTCTTTTTAAAAGGGGCTGTAGCGATAGCACAGTGGGTAAGGCATTTGCCTTGCAGTTGACCTGGGTTCGATAGCATCCCATAAGTTCCCCCCAAGCACTGTCAGGAGTAATTCCTGAGTGCATGCACCAAGAGTAACCCTGTGCCTCACCAGGTGTGACCCAAAAAGAGAAAAAAAAAAGCAAAATATATTGATCACATTCTTCTTAGCTGAACCTTTTTTTTTTCTTTATTAGTGAAACATCATGAGGTACAGTTATAGACTTATAGATTTTTGTGCTTGGGTTTCAGTTATACAATGATCAAGTACCCAGCCCTCCACCAATGCCCATCCTCCACCACCACGGGTCCCAGCATCCCTCCCACCCCCATCCCCCCCATCCCACCCTGCCTCTGTGGAAGGGCATTCCCCCTTGTTCTATCTCTCTTCTTTTGGGTACTGTGTTTTGCAAGAGAGGCATTGAGTGGCAATCATGTTTGGTCTATAGTCTACTTTCAGTATGCTTCTCCCACCCTGGGAGGATCCTCACAACACCCTTTATTTGGTTCTCCCTTCTCTATCTGAGCTGCCTTTTCCCCTAGCACATGTGGCTGGCCTCCAAGTCATGGAGCAAAATTCCTAGTACTAATCTCATTAGCTGAACCTTTTTCCAAAATAATGGAGGATGATAGAAAGCATTTCCGAAGCTAGTTAAAGATCTTAAAACTCCCTGAATCATGATTTTTTTTATTAAAGGGGCCAACAATAACATGAAACAAAATAAACTGTATAAACAAAACAGCATTTATGCGTATGTTTAGTACTAGGAGCACATACTTCAAATGGAATATGAAATATGTCCACTACATAGGGAAATAGGTTTACTGTCAAGCAGACAATTAAAAACTGAAGTATAGCAAGCTACAGACAGATTCTTTTTCTAAGGTAGAATAAATAACAAGGGAAATTTTTTCTTTCCTTTCTCTAGCTTACAAAGAAAACAGGGTAGAATTTATTACACATACAGAGGAGTACATATTTTCAGATGATGTTGACATATCTTTATTACTCAATCTCTTACTTAAAAAATTAAACCTGTTTGTGCAGTTTGTGGACATTTACTTTGGCTGTGGGTGTTTAATATAGAGTCACTACTTGACTTAATTTCTGTCCAGGACTACGAGTGTGTGAAAGTAATCCTCACAGTAAACAAAACATACTCCACAGTAAACATTGCATTATTCCTAAGGAGCATTATGGAGTCAATTCAATAGAGAAAAACCCTTTCATAATTCCTTCCTTTTATATTGAAAGCTAATTATTAGTTAAAAATAAACAGTGTAGTAGTTTCACTCATTACATACAGCAAACAGAGTCCTAGAAAGTAGATGCATTTCCTGCCTTGTTTAATGGACATTCCTTGTTTGGAAAAACTGTATGACTTGATGGCTCATATCACAAGAACAATTACAGTGTAGGCTCAGAAAACCTGGTGTGAAGAAATCCGGTTTGCTAAAATGAGCACCAAGGGAGGTTCTTATTTGCCCAAGACATAGGTGACACAATTAGCAAAGAAAAATTAGTTTTCTGTTCCTGAGGCATTTGCTTCAAATATAACATTTATTCACTTTTATTCAATAGAAATTAAAGATGCCAGTATTACGGGTAGATATAAAATACTCCAATGAAGACTAATCTTTGTTAATAAATCAGTACATATCAAAAACTACTGAAATATCCGTCTATGTTCTTACATCTCCCGAAAATCAGAAGAGGTGAGTCTTGTTCACAAGATTTATTTTCACACCGTTGGTCATGAACAATTCATAGTAAAGGGAGACTTAAGGAAAAGTGAAGATTATTTCAATCACAGACTACATTAAAGGCTACAAGAGGACTTAATTACATTCACCCAGCAAATTCCACTACTGGGAATTTGGCCCAGTAAGCCACATATACTGTTTACAAAACATCATGAAAAAGCATTGGAGGTGGGAGATAGAGAAAAAAATAAAGGTAGACTAGTTGGAGAAATCACAATAAGTTTACTAAACAAAGGAATATTGCACACAGTGTCTAAGAAGTGATCTCAAATTCAACTCTAGTCAGAGGTCAAAGCAAAGAGAGAAATAGCTTACAAGATTCCCTGCCAGTAAGATAAAATACAAATAAATAGAACATTGTCCATTTCACCCCACCAGTTTTAGGGTTTGAGAAAAATTTCTCCCAGGGAGCCTCATAAAGAGACTCTACCAAATGAACTTAGAAAGTTCTTCAACAGTATGTTAACACAAGGAAAAATCTACAAATCACTTGCCGTATTCTGAAACGTTGCTCAGCAAAACAATTCTACTGGGAGTCTCTGTAACAATAGTAAAATCCTAATACTTAATGGTCTGGCATAAAACAGGAGCATACTTTAAAAATGTGGACAATAAAATGGGCTATGTGATATTTAAGTTGAATTATTTTGAAAATGTGCTCTCGCAAATCTCAGTCTGTTTCATAGATGCTAGCGGAAAGATGACAAAGGGTGTAAAGGAAGAAAGGATGTGATGCAAGAAGGGTGAAATTTCATCTTACTCCTGCTCTACCCATTTCCTTGCTTATCAGTATTTCTACTATATTTTTTTGAAAAAAAAGTGGATGGAATTTTGTTGTTTTTTCTTTTAGTTTTGAGTCCACAGCTAGCAATGCTCAGGGCTTACTCTTGGCTCTGCACTCAAGAATCACTCCTGGCAATGCTTCGGAGGCCATATAAGGTGCCAGAGATTGAGCCCTAGTTAGGGCCATCGAAGGAAAGTGCTCTGCCTACTATACTCTCTCTCTGATCCAACTTTCTTTTTAAAAAGAGCAATAATTTTAACGGCTTTTAAATTAAAAAGTAAACCACCATGATATAAAACTACAGCAAATGCAAGTATAAATTTTTAATATTGTTATTAAAATTATTATTTATTTATAGGAAAAATTTCATATTGTAAATTTTCTTGTTTAGATCACCAGGAATTTGGCTAGATAAAAATAATATCAAGGATCATAAAGTAAGTTCCAAGAAATCTTCTATATTACCTTAGACACAACCACTTCATTTCATCTTTACAACTACCCTAGTGGAGCTATGCACAAATAAGATAGCTGACACATTGTTTTTGCTATTCATCAAACTCCAGTTCTCTCTCTAGAATCCAAACTCTCAACATAAACACTAGCTGTTCTTGAATACCACAATGCTACATACCTCTTCACCCTACCAATACCCTGACACGCATGCAGCAATATTATAATGGTCTTCCCAAGCCCTTTTCCGACCTCCATTGACGGTCAAGAATCAGGGATGCTGTCTCATTTGCTAAGGCATTGAAAATCAGATGGGCTGGACATGTAATGAGATTTGGAGATGACCGCTGGACTAGAGCCATTACCAACTGGATTCCACGGGACGTCAAAAGATTGCATGGCCGTCCACCTACAAGGTGGTCAGACTTCTTCGTTAAGACCCTGAAAGATCAGTTTGAGGCTCTTCATGTTCGTAGAATGAGCAGACACCATTGGGCTACATTAGCATGCAACAGGGACGAATGGAGACGTCACTGGCGCCCGATCGAGCACATCAATAAGTAACAGGATGTCAAGTGATCAAGTGACTATGAGTAGATATACCAAATTTCTTTAACCAGTCACCTGTTCAAGACCACTTGGATTGTTTCCAGATTGGCTATTGTGAACAATGCTGCAATGAACATATAGGTACAGATGTCATTTATACTGTGTTTTTTTGCATTCTTGGGATATGTTCCCAGAAGTGGTATTGCGGAGTCATATGGAAGCTCAATTTCTAGTTTTTGAAGGACTGTCCATATTGTTTTCCAGAAAGGCTGTACTAGTCGGCATTCCCACCAACAGTGAAAGAGTGTCCCTTTTCCCCCACACCCACAACAGAACTGGTTGCTTTTGTTCTTTTGAATGTGCACCAGTCTTTGTAGTGTGAGAGGATATCTCACTGTTGTTTTGATTTGCATCTCCCTGCTGGCTAGTGATTGTTGAGCATTTTTTCATGTGCCTTGTGGCCATTTGTATTTCTTTTTTGAGGAACTTCTGTTCATTTCTTCTCCCCATTTCTTTGATGGTGTTGGAGGTTTTTTTTCTTGTACAATTCTATTAGTGTCTTGTGTATTCTGGATATTAATCCCTTATCAGATGGGTATTGGGTAAATATTCTTTCCCATTCTGTATTTTGGTCACTGTTTCTTTTGAAGTACAGAAGCTTCTTAGTTTGGTGTAGTCCCATTTGTTTATGTTTGCTTCCCCTTGCATGGTCAGTGCAGTTTCAGCCTTAAAGATGTTTTTAGCTTCAATGCCGTGGAGAGTTTTGCTTACATTTTCCTTTATGTACCTTATGGATTCATGTCCGTTATTGAGGTATTTAATCCACTTTGATCTTACTTTTGTGCCTGGCATTTGACAGAGGTCAGAGTTCATTTTATTGCAGGTCCCTATCCAGTTTCCCCAGCACCACTTGTTGAAGAGACTTTCTTTGTTCCACTTCACATTTCTTGCTCCTTTGTCAAAGATTAAGTGGTCATATATTTGGGGGTCTGTGACAGAATATTCAACTCTCTTCCATTGGTCTGCAGGTCTGTTTCTAGCCCAGTACCATGCTGTCTTAATTACTACTGCTTTGTAGTACAGTTTGAAGTTGGGGAGGGTGATGTCACCCATCTTCTTTTTCCCAAGGACTGTTTTAGCTATTCGTGGGGGTTTATTGTTCCATGTGAATTTCAGAAGTGTTTTGTCTACTTCTTTAAAAAATGTCATAGGTATCCTGATAGGGACTGCATTGAATTTGTGTAGTGCTTTGGGAATTTTTGCCATTTTGATAATGTTAATCCTCCCTATCCATGAGCAGGGGATGTGTCTCTATTTCCTAGTGTCCTCTTTTATTTCTTGAAGTAGTGTTTTGTAATTTTCCTTGTATAAGTCCTCCACCTCTTTGGTTAAGCTGATGCCAAGGTACTTGGTTTTCTGAGGTACTATTGTGAATGGGATTGTTCTTTTAATGTCTATTTCTTATCTTTTGTTATTTGTATATAAGAAAGCCATGGACTTTTGGGTGTTGATTTTGTAGCCTGCCACTTTACTAAACCAACCTATTGTTTCTAGGAGCTTTTCTGTAGAATCTTTAGGGTTTTCTAACTATAGTATCATATTGTCTGCAAATAGTGGTAGCTGGACCTCTTACTTTCATATCTGTATTCCCTTGATACCTTTCTCTTGCCTAACTGCAATGACCAGGACATCCAGTATTATATTGAATAGGAGTGGCATAAATGGGCAAACTTGTCTTGTGCCCGATCTTAGAGGGAAGGCTTTTAGTTTTTCCACATTAAGAATAATACTTGTTGTGGGCTTGTGGTAGATGGCTTTGACTATATTGAGCAAAAGTTCCTTCAATGTCAATTTTGCTGAGAGTTTTCATCATAAATGGATGTTGGATCTTGTCAAATGCTTTCTCTGTGTCTATTGATATGATCATATGGTTTTTATTTTTCTTTTGTTGATATTATGGATTATGTTGATTGATTTCTAAATTCTGAACTATCCTTTCATCTCTGGGATGAATCCTACTTGGTCATGGTGTATGATATTCTTGATGAGTCGTTGGATTCTATTTGCTAATTGTTTGTTGAGTATCTTTGTGTCTGTGTTCATCAGGGATATTAGCCTGTAATTCTCTTTCTTTATGGTATCTCTGTCTGCTTTTGGTATCAGGATGATATTTGCTTCATAGAAACTGTTCAGAAGTGTTTTTGATACTTCTATTTCATGGAAAAGCTTAAAGAGCATTAGGAGTAAGTCCTCTGTAAAGATTTGGAAGAACTCACTAGTGAATCCATCTGGGCTAGGACTTTTGTGCTTGGGGAGACTTTTATTACCATTTCAATTTCCTTGTTGGAAATAGGTCTGTTCAGGTATTCCAGATCTTCTTGGTTTAGACTTAGGAGGCTATAGGAATCTAGGAATTTATCCATTTCCTCAAGGTGTTCGTGTTCCGTGCCATAAAGCTTCTCTAAGTACTCCCTGAGATTTCTTTGAATTTCTGTAGTTTCTGTTGTAATGACCCCCTTTATCATTTCTGATTCGGTTTATTAGGGTTTTCTCTCTCCCTTTCTTTGTGAGTTTTGCTAGAGGCTTATTGATCTTGTTTTTTTTTCTCGAAGAACCAGCTCTTGGATTGTTTTTTGGGTTTCCATCTCATTAATCTCTGCTCTGAATTTTATTATTTTCTTCCTCCTGTTTGGATTGGGCTCCTTTTGTTGGTCATTCTCCAACATTTAAACTGTGAGCTTAGGTTGCTTATGTGGGATCATTCCTCCTTCCTCCCTCCCGAGGAATGCTTGTAGAGCTATAAACTTTCCTCTTAAAACGACTTTTGCTGTGTCCCATAAGTTTTGGTAACTCATGTCCTCATTTTCCTTCATTCCCAGGAATCTTTTGGTTTCTTCTTTGATTTCCTTTCTAAGCTATTTGTTGTCCAATAGTGAGCTGCTTAATTTCCAGGTATTTGATTTAGTTTTTTGTTTATGTGTGAGATTTACTTCTAATTTCAGCACATTGCCATCTGAGAAAATTGTTGATAGAATCTCTATCTTCTTAATTTTATGCAGGTATGTTTTGTGGTTCAGCTTGTGGTCTATCTTGGAGAATGCTCCATGCACACTTGAGAAGAATGTGTATTCAACTTTTTGAGGATGAAGTGTCCTGTATACATCTACTAAGTATCTTTCTTCTATTTTTCCCCTCAGATGAAGTATGTCCTTGCTATGATTGAGTATGGTTGATATATCAAGAGGTGATAAAGTGGTGTTGAAGTCTCCCACTAGTATTGTGTTGCTATCAATGTCTTTTTCCAAGTCTATAAGTAGTTGTTTTAAGTAATTTGCTGGTCCCTCATTAGGTTAATATACATTTAATATTGTAAGTTCTTCCTGTTGTACAGATTCCTTGATCAATAAGAAATGGCCTTCACTGTCTCTTATGACCTTCTTCAGTCTGAAATCAATGTGGTCTTATACTAGGATGGCTACCCCAGCTTTTTTATGAGAGTTGTTTGCCTGTAGTATTGTTTTCCAGCCTTTGACTTTGAGCCTGTGTTTTCTCTGAGAAAATTGTTGATAGAATCTCCTCAATAAAAAGGCCCGAAGGGTACCAGCTAGAAGAAATCCGAATAAAAACACCCCAAGACACATCCTGATCAAAATGACCAAAACCTTAGATAGAGACAAAATTCTGAAAGCAGCAATATCATAGAAAGAAATTTCCTACAAAGGAGCATCCTTAAAATTCACATCTGGTTTATCTGATGAAACCCTTATGGCCTGAAAACAGTGGTGGGATATAGTGAAAAAACTCAATGAAATAAAATAAGTAGCTCTCTTCTAAATTCTATGTCAGAAAGGTTGTCTAGAACTTCATTACTGTTGGAGTCTTCTGGGCTAGCCTCTTCAATAAGTAAGCTAGGTGGGCTTCTGCGTTTGTGACCTGTGTGGTTTAGACCTTCATGCTCACTGTTACTATTCTGCTTATGATGCAGTATTAATTGAGATGGGCTTAATGAATTATTGGCTAATGTGTTTCTGGTGGTTAAGCTAACCTAGTGAAAGTTCCATCTAAGTGGGTAACTTATGGTTCCTATGGGACATGTAGGGGGAGAATAACTCACAACTGCATTAGTGGCCATGGCTCCGGGAAGGGTCCCTGCTGCTGGGCGGGTACCTGGATGAGTGAGCAGAGGTTTTCCAGAACAGTTCAGCTTTGGTTGTGCACTGTGTGCCTCAATTCTTGTCCCCTACAGACCAAGGAGGAAAACTGGCCGTTCTCAGGGGGTCTAGACATGCGGCCCCAGGAAAGGGCCCTTTCTCTGGGCGGGTACCTGGATGAGTCTGTCTCTCTGATTTTATAATATATTTGCGAACTTGATTTTGTATTCCATAACTGAAGAATAAGATTTTTTGAATTTTTTTCAATTTTCATTAGTGATACAAAAAGAGGTACAGTTGTAGACTTACAAATTTTGTGCTTGGGTTTCAGTTATACAATGATCGAGTACCCATCCCTCCACCAGTGCCCATTCTCCAGCACCAATGTTCCAAGTATCCCTCCCACCCCAGACCCCCATTAACTCCATCCCACCTCATCTCTGTGACAGTGCATTCCCTTTTGTTCTCTCTCTCCTTTTGGGTGCTATGGTTTGCAAAAGAGGCAATGAGTGGCAATCATGTTCAGTCTATAATCTACTTTCAGCATCCATTTCCCATCCTGGGAGGATCCTCCCAATACCCTTTACTTGGTGCTCCCTTCTCTATTGGAGCTTATTTTCCCCCGAGCATGTATGGATGGCCTCCAAGCCGTGGAGTGAACTTCCTGGTACTTATCTCGGCTATTCTTGGGTGTTAGTCTCCTATTTTGTTACTTTATGTTCGCCAGATGAATACAATCTTTCTATGTCTGTCCCTCTCTTTTTGACTACATTCACTTAGCATACTTTCCATGTAGTACCACTTGTATGTGAATTACATGACTTCATCTTTTCTAACAGCTGCATAGTACTCCATTGTGTAGATGTACCAAAGTTTCTTTAACGAGTCATCTGTCCTTGGGCACTCAAATTTTTTCCAGATTTTGGCTATTGTGAACAGCGTGACAAGGAACACACAAGTGCAGATGTCATTTCTATTGTACTTTTTTGCCTATCCAGAATATATTCCCAGAAGTGGTATTGCTGGGTCAAATGGGAGCTCAATTTCTAATTTTTTGAGAATTGTCCATACTGTTTACCAAAAGGGCTGAACCAGTTGGCGCTCCCACCAAAAGTGAAGAAGAGTCCCTTCCTCGCCACATTCGTGCCAACACTGGTTTCTTTTGTTCTTTTGGATGTGGGCCAGTGTCTGTGGTATGGGGTGATATCTCATTGTTGTTTTGATCTGCATCTCCCTGATGATTAGTGATGTAGAGCATTTTCTCATATGCCTTTTAGCCATTCAAATTTCTTTTAGAAGGTTTCTTTTCATTTCATCACCCCATTTTTTGGTGGGGTTGGATGTTTTCTTCTTGTGGAGTTCAACCAGTGCTTTGTATATCCTTTTTATCAGCCCCTTATCGGATGGGTATCAGGTGAATATCCTTTCCCATTCTTCATTCTATAGATTGTCTTTGTATTCACTTCATGTATCTTTTGGAGTGTAGAAGCTTCTTAATTTAAGATTGTCCCATTTGTTTATCTCTGTTTCCACTTGGTTGGTCAGTGGCATGACATCTTTAAAGATACCATTAGCTTCAATGTCATGGAGGGTTTTGCAAACTTTGTCTTCAATGTACCTTATGGATTCCGGTCTGATGTTGAAGTCTTTAATCCATTTTGATCTGACATTTGTGCATGGCATTACATGGCATGAGGTCGAGGTCTAAGTCCATTTTTTTTTTGCTTGTAGTTGTCCAGTTATGCCAGAACCATTTGTTGAAGAGGCTTTCCTTGTTCCACTTAACATTTCTTGCTCCCTTATCAAAGATTAGATGTTCATATATTTGGGGTTGTGTATATGGATATTCCACCCGGTTCCATTGATCTGTGGCCCTGCCTTTGTTTCAGTACCATTCTGTTTTAATTATTACTGCTTTGTAGTAGAATTTTATGTTGGAGAGAGTAATGCCTCCCCACCTCTTTTTCCCAAGAACTGATTTAGCTATTCATGTGCATTTGCTGTTCCATATGAATTTCAGGAATGTTTGATCTATTTCTTTGAAGAATCTCATGAGTATCCTTAAAGGGATTGCACTGAATCTGTATAATACTTTGAGGACAATTGCCATTTTGACAATGTTAATTCTTCCTATCCATGAGCAAGAGATATGTTTCTATTTTCTCATGTCCTCTTTTATTTCATGGAATAGTGTTTTGTAGTTTTCATTGCAGAGGTCCTTTACCTCTTTAGTTAGGCTGATTCTGAGGTATTTGATTTTCTAGAGCACAATTGTTAATGGGCTTGTTTTTTTTTTTCATGTCACTTTCCTCTCTCTCATTATTTGCGTATAGGAAGGCCATGAATTTTGGGTTATTAATTTTATAGCCTGCGACTTTACTGTACAGGTCTATTATTTCTAGGAATTTCTTGGTAGAGCATTTAGGATTCTTTATATATATTATCATATCATCTGCGAATAGTGAGAGCTTGATTTCTTCTTTTCCTCTCTGGATGCCTTTAATGTCTTTTTCTTGCCTAATTGCCATTGCAAGTATTTCCAGTACTATATTGAACAGAAGTGATGATAGTGAGCATCCTTGTCTTGTCCCTGATCTTAGAGGAAAGGCCCTTAGTTTTTCCCCATTGAGGATGGGTTTGTTGCCATGGGTTTGTTGTAGACGGCTTTTGCTGTGTTGAGGAAGGTTCCTACAAAATCCATTTTGGTGAGAGTTTTCATCATAAACGGGTGTTGGATCTTGTCAAAATCTTTCTCTGTGCTTGTTGATATGATTGTATGGTTTTTATCTTTACTTTTGTTTATATGATGGATTATGTTTGATTTCCAAATGTTCAACCATTCTTGCATCCCCGGGATGAACCCCACTTGGTCATGGTGTATGATCTTTTTGATGAGTTGTTGGATTCTATTTGCTAATATATTGTTGAGGGTCTTCCCATCCATGTTCATCAGAGATTTTGGCCTATAGTTTTCTTTGTTCGTGGTGTCTTCATTTGCTTTTGGTATTAGGGAGACAGAGTGCCTCATAGAAGCTGTTTGGGAGAGTTCCTGTTTTTTCAATTTACTGGAAAAGCTTGAAGAGAACTGGCAAAAGGTTTTCTTTAAATGTTTGGAAGAATTCACTAGTGAATCTGTCTGGGCCTGGGAAGACTTGTCTTTTTGGGAAGACTTGATTAGTGCTTCAATTTCCTTGATATGACTGGGTCTATTCAGGTATCCCAAGTCTTCTTTGTTCAATCTTGGGAGATTATAGGAATCCAGGAATTTATCCATTTCTTCTAGGTTCTCTTGTTTTGTGGCCCACAGACTCTCAAAGTAGTCTCTGATGATCTTTTGAATTTCATTGTTTTCTTTTGTGATGTCACCTTTTTCATTTCTGATTCAGTTTATTAGGGTTCCTTCTCTTTCTTTGTCAGTCTTGTTAGTGGTTTATGAATCATTTTTATCTTCTCAAATAACCAGCTCTTGGTGTTATTGACCTTTGGATTGTTTTTCGGGTTTCCACGTCATTAATTTCTGTTCAAAGTTTTGTTATTTCTTTCCTGTTGAGGATTCGGGACTCTTTGTCCTCTCCTCGTAGTGGAGACTTGCACTGTTCCTTCATGCTGTTATGGTTGTATAGAAGTAAAACCTTGAATTTCATTAACACTGTTCCCTATTATTGTGGGAAAGCATTCTGAATAAGGTCGGTCGATGGTGGTCACCCTTCTCCCCTTCTAGAGTATGTCCTTCCTCTCAGACATTATTCTGTGGTTTATGATAGGCATCGAGTGAAGCGTTGGAGGAAGAGCTCTTTTTTATTGGGCTTGTACAGCTTCTGAGGTACACTGGACTTTTGTCATAATGGGAGTAGGCAGAAGGATTATTGTCCTATCCTGTTTGAGGCAGTCAGAACCTTTACCACAGAAATTGGGTGAGGTGATGAAGGCTGGGATGTGAGTCAAGAGTGCTGGGAGTGGCTGCATGAGCGGCCGCCCACCACACAGAAGACCACACCCACTCTTGAGGATGCCACGCCCACAAAAGTTAAGGCCATGCCCCTAGCCCATCCTGATGCTAGTCCATTGACCTGTTGCGGGGGAGGGTTGGCGACGAATTGAGCTGGCACTCGCTGCCGAAGTGGAGGCAGGTGCCCCAGGCCGGGGTCCTGGCAGCTGGCATTCAGGGGTGCGGGTCTAGGTGTGGAGGGGTCGCTGAAGCAGGTATAGGCCTCAGTTTGCAGATGTTTTATATGAACTCTCTGAACCTCACTTTTTTCTTCAATAGTAAAACTATTCACACCAGATTTATGTGCTATCTATGAGGAGCGAATGATATATGAAAAGCTCACCTTAGATTTAAATGTTAATCTTATTGTACATTATTTTCACATATTATTGTTAAATGTGCAATGGAAACATATTTTTGACATTTTTGAGTGACTGTGGGATAATGGAATTAAAACATCAGATTCTACATACAATCGTTGGAAGTCATCCAGGAATGAAGATGGATAACGGAACTATTGTTTTAAAGAGCTGTTCCACTCAGCGGCTTTTATAAAGGGCATAAGTATGAGTTGTGTTTGTGTACAGACTCGAGTTTGTATGCAGAAAGTCAATCTAACCATAATTCTGATTGATTTTAGATATGACACCATTTATTCCAGTCATAGGTCTCTCTATACTATAGTTGCTAGAGGCAAAAACTTGTGATGCTGGATTTGATGTGAAGCCAAATATCTTTAATTTGTTAACATATTGAAGCAGTAGCTACTGTATCATTTTGACTGAGAAATAAAATGCCCCCAGGAGACAAAAAACAGCTATGCTTAGTAAATTGCATATGGCCACTCAGGATACATCTATAACACATTACTTTCTCTCTACATTGATGTGTGCTGAGGAAACATAAATACCTCCTGAACACAAAGGAATCACAACATGTAATCCACATACTATTCTCAAAAGATTATTGAATTTATTTGTTTGCTTGTTGGAGGGCCATACCTGGCTTTCCTCAGAGCTTATTCCTGTCTCAGGGATCACTCCTAGCAGTCTTGAGGGCCAAATAGTGTGCTGGGCATTGTACCCGGGTCAGCTGTGTGCAAGACAAAGACTCTACATACTGTATTATCTCTGCGGCCCCAGATTATGGGAAATGTGTGGATAGCTGTTGTCCTTATTGCTGGGACTAAGTTAGAAGTCTAAAATCCAATGTGTGGAGAATTTATGTTACGTATGTGTGAAAAGGTATATACTGATTTTTTTAAATTACTAAGATGATGAATTTGTTTTTAATTTAAAAAATGGAAGTATTAGAGTTTTAATTAATGCATTAGTTACACATTTTGACAGATAAATCTCAAGTACTTATTGTTTTAATACAATGAAGACTTTTATCTTGCTGGTATGACTATCATTCAAATTAAGAGACGATACGTTTTCTGAGTGAAAGGGGGCACTATTAATTAGACTGGAAAAGCAAAGTAGGATTATCCCAAGCAAAAATGGGCATCCTATGTTTGCTTACACATAGTTTAATATATGTGTTTCTGGGCTTTTGTCTCTAATGACTCAAAGAATAAATTCCTTCCAGATTTTTATTTTACCACGTTTGACAAGGGAATCACCACAGCGCCTGAGTATTGGCAGTGTGCTAGTTGACCATTGCTCACTCTTTCTTTCTATCAAAAAATATCTACTGTGCAATAACTGAAAACATTCATGACTATTTCATAATTACCTCTAGTGGGTTGTTAAAATCTAACTCCAAAATGTCACTGAAAAGGCATCTCTAATCCAATGAATGGAAAGAGGGAGAAAGCCCATAAAACTTCATGTTAGAGATTTTTGTTTGTTTCTTTGGGCTACTCTAGGCAGTGCTCAGGGTTTACTCCTAGCTATGTGTGCAAAAAGTCACTATTGGTCGAGCTTAGGTGACCATGTGGGGTGTCAGAATTTGAGCTCTGTGAGCCAAGAGAAAGACAAGGGCTCTACCTATTATACTATCCCACTGGCCCCTGAAGATCACTTTTTTTATGGACCAGGTCTTGAAGTGGATCTTATCACTTATAGTAAACCAACTAGATTTTAGTTATATGCAAGACATGTGCAAGATAGAATCTCCTAATTTAGGAGAAAAATGGCTTTGAGTTATTGAAGAGGAAATTCTGTCTTTATGACATCTAGATAATACATTTAGTGATTAATTATTAATAAAATGATTTTCTAGTATTGTTATATACTATAAAATATGGCCATTTTTGTCCCCTAATAATGAAACATTAACCATATGAATATGTAAACCTCTAAGAAATAGATGTCTTTAATGTTTATAGTATAACTATAGTAGGTAAATTCTTCATATAACCTACTATTTATATTGAATTTTGAAACAATGCCTTAAAATGTAAAAGTCAAAGACATAAAAGACCAATGTTTAACTTGGACATTTATTCCACAGAATAATTTGCTTCCTTGGTGTTTATGATATGTCTCATAAAATTTGGTTTCTAGTAATAGAGAATAATGTACATATATATACACTACATATATATACATATATATATATATGGGCTGGAATGATAGCACAGCGGAAAGGCATTTGCCTTGCACGCAGCCAACATGGCCAACTCGAGTTCGATTCCTCTGCCCCTCTCGGAGAGCCCGGCAAGCTACCGAGAGTATCTCGCCCGCATGGCAGAGCCTGGCAAGCTACCTGTGACATACTCGATATGCCAAAAACAGTAACAACAAGTCTCATGATGGAGACGTTACTGGGCCTGCTCAAGCAAATCGATGAACAACGTGAAGACCATGACTGTGAGATATATATATATATATATATATATATATATATATAAAAAATCAAAAAGTCTACACTTCAACTCTGACTACCATTGAGAAGCTCTGTAATTTGGAGCAGATAATTTGTTTGTTTATGAGATATTAACTGAATCTATACCTAAAGCATGAATTATGAGTAATAAATGAGTTAACTTATAAATACTAAAGAATAGTAATATGTGATGGGTGATGGATGTTTTATTATTTTAATAACATCTTTGTTTTGATAAATTCCATTTTTGAGATAATATCCAAGTTCATATCTTTTCCTCAAGTATCTGTGTTTTGTTTACAGTCAAACCCGGGTCAGCCACATGCAAGGCAAACGCTTTATAAAACTGAACGTTTGCTCAAAAAAAATAAAAATTAAAAAACAGTTAAAGCAGAAACACAAATAAATTAGTTGTCTATTTTCTTTGTAAGTTTTCTTTCATCAAAGAAGCCAAGATGATTTTTACTCATTTTATATTTTTAAATTATTATTTTTTTTAATTTTCTTTAGGTTGCAGCCACACTTAATCCAGATCATACTCCTGGACCCACGCTTAGGGATCACTCCTGGTGGTGCGTGGGGGATCATAGGTGGTGCTGGAGATTGAACTCATTGGCTTTCCATGAAAAAATAATACCTTACCCGCTATTCTACCTCACCATAAGTTGTGTTTCAACTTGTATGGAGCAATATCACAGCGGATAGAGCGTTTGCCTTCCACGTGGCCGACCTTGTCGACCCAGGTTCAATTACTCCACCCCTCTTGGCTTGGGAAGGTATGTGGGAAAATGGGGACAGTGGTGAAGAGAAGGTCACACTGGAGGTGGGATTGGTGTTGGAACATTGAATGCCTGAAACTGGATTATGAACAATCTTGTAAATCACAGTGTTTGAATTTTAAAACAATAACTTTTTAAAAATAGGGATAAGTAATAGCAAGCAAATAAATGCATACCTATTAATTTTTTTAAATTTGGAGTTATTTTCATAAATAGATTCAAATCAACAAAATTTTGGCTGGACTTTTAATTTAATCCAAAAAATCTACTTACATCCTCATTTTTCTTTCAATAAAGTTTTCTTGCCTACCTTTGTTTCATTATGCCCTATAATGAGAAAGATTCTTTACATGTATGTCTTTTTCCATTGAGAGTTCTTGGTTGTCAGAGTCATACTTTGATCATCATTTTTTAATTTATCAACAAATAATCCCAGTGAAATGACATTTCATGCTTGACGAAATGAATGCATTGACTTCATAAAGTTCAACAGATATTTTGAACACCTGTTATATGTCATATATTGTGTCACGTACTAGTTAATTGTCATATGTAAAAGTAGACAAAGGTTG
This sequence comes from Sorex fumeus, assembly GCF_029834395.1. Taxonomy (NCBI): domain Eukaryota; kingdom Metazoa; phylum Chordata; class Mammalia; order Eulipotyphla; family Soricidae; genus Sorex; species Sorex fumeus. Next base: position 1,833,484 of record NW_026606060.1, on the reverse strand, counting down.
CAAAATTAAATTGAACATAAACTGTAAAGTAAATGTTTATTCACTGAACTCCAGTGACTATCCATAGCCCATTTTTGAGAGAAATATTAACCAATACAAAACAACAGTATTTAGTACTGAGTTTTTGTGGTTTCTTTTGCTCTTTGGGTCACACCTGGCGATGCACAGGGGCTACTCCTGGTCCTGCACTCAGTTTCACCCCTGGCGGTGTTCAGGGGACCATATGGGATGCTGGGAGTCAAACCCGGGTCGGCCGCATGCAGAGCAAACGCTCTACCCGCTGTGCTATTGCTCCAGCCCCAGTGCTGAGTTTTATAGGAAGAGTGAGAAGTTAAATCTAATGAGAAGCCAAATATTGGCATGATTGATTCTCAAATAATCATTTTTGTGATTTTAATACATAAAGCAATTCAGAAAAGCAGATAAAAACTAATCAATACCAAAATAAATATTTTATGTATTTTAAGTTTCTTTAAAAGTGTGAATAAATGATATTTTAAAATAAGATTGGCAACACGAGAACACCTTAAATGCTTCTCATGTTACTTTGCTTCTGCAAAGAGATATATACATTATATCCTGCCATTCCCCTAGATATAGCTATAAAATATTAGATAATATATGTAATAGTGATTTAAAGACTATTAAAATAAATAATAGTTGATAGATTGAAAACAAAGCCAGAATTTAAGGTATGTGCTACCATACTATTGGTTACTATGGTTTTGAGATTTTTTTTGTTTTTTCATTTTTGTTTGTTTGGAGCCACAACCAGAAGTGCTCAGATGTTGCTTGTGGTGGTGTCAAGAGGGTCATGTGGTTCTTGAGATCAAATTTGACATGCAAAGCATACTCTCCAGTTCATTGAGATACTTATCTGGTACCTCTATATTTTATTTTATTTATTTTTTTACAAATAAACAATGATCTCAGTTGAGCACAAGTAAGAAAATAATGAGTCCTAGAGTTTTCTAGTACTTTTCCAAAGTAAGGAAAGTATTGAGTAGTGGTTGTGGGAGAATGAGGCTGTAAAAAATTAATAAGATCCCTAATTTATTCATATTTTCCCAATTCTTACATTCCACATTCAAAGTATTTCCCTGGCAAAAGTAGCACCAAGTATGACATAAGTCCAAGGAGGCTAAAACTCTGAGCAAGCATGATCTTTCCTTATAAGGAAATCTGTCAGACTAAGAAGACTAGAAAAATTCCATTACTCCCTCTTCCCTTTTACATATGTTTCTATTTTTTCTATTTGTGACTCTAGTACAGTCATAAATCATGGAATTTGGTTATAGAGTAAGGTGAAATAATCTTATCTTTCTGACTAGAATAAAAAAAGAGATTCAAAGAATCCAATAAATTCTAAGAATCATACAAATGACTTGATCAATTGCTGAATTTTCAGCATCACCCTTGAGCTCCATGATCAAGGATTTAATATGTAGTTATTCCAAAGTTGTCAGGAACTAAAAAGACAGATCACCTCTCAATTCACTGTCTGATGAGAGTGTTTCAACCATGAAACAAATATATTTCACATTTCAAAAAACTTTAAAAGATCAATTATCATTGAAATCGTTGAAGCATGAAAAAAAGTTTGTGACTTGAAACCACTAGGTAAATGACTGCTATAAAGCACTGTCATCCCCTTGTTCATTGATTTGCTTGAGCGGGCACCAGTAACGTCTCCATTGTGAGACTTGTTGTTACAGTTTTTGGCATATGGAATACACCATGGGGAATTTTCCAGGCTCTGCTGTATGGGAGGGACACTCTCGGTAGCTTGGCAAGCTCTCTGAGAGGGAAGGAGGAATCGAATCTGGGTGGGCTGCATGCAAGGCAAATGCCCTACCTGCTGTGCTGTAACTCCAGCCCACCTGCTATAAAATAAACTTAAAAAATATTCTTTCATAAAAGATTTTAACAAAGGTTAAGTTCTTATAGCACTTACTCAAAATATTAAGGAAACTAATTAAAATTTCTTGTCAAATAGCCCGTGTTGCAGAGAACCAAATCAAACACCTGGAAACTAAACAACTCACGGCTGAACAACGAGTGGGTCAGGAAGGAAGTCAAGGAAGAAATAAAAAGGTACCTGGAAACAAATGATAATGGAGACACGAGATATCAGAATTTATGGGATGCAACTAAAGCCGTATTAAGGGGAAAATTTATAGCCCTGCAAGCATATCTCAGGACAGAAGAGAGGATGTACATAAACAACTTGACTTCAAGCTCAAGATCTTACAAAAGGATCAACAGAATAAGCCCCCACAAATAGCTAAAGCAATTCTTGGGAAAAAGAAAATGGGAGGAATTAACCTCCCAAACCTCAAACTCTACTACAAAGCAGTAATAATTAAAACAGAATGGTACTGGAACAAAGGCAGAGATGCAGACCTATGGAATAGGTTTGAATATACTGACATTCTCCCCTCAAACATATGATCATCAATCTTTGATAAAGGAGCAAGAAATGTGAAGTGGACTAAGGAAAGCCTCTTTAACAAATAGTGCTGTCAAAACTGGACAGCTACATGCAAAAAACTGGGCTCAGATCTCTGCCTATTGCCTAACAAAAGTAAGATCAAAATGGATCAAAGACCTCAACATCAGACTGGAATCCATAAGATACATTGAAGACAAAGTTGGAAAAACCCTCCATGACATTGAAGCTAATGGTATCTTCAAAGATATTATGCCACTGACCAAGCAAGTGAAAACAGAGATAGACAAATGGGACTATCTTAAACTAAGAAGCTTCTGCATCTCCAAAGAAACAGTGACTAAAATACAAAGACAATCTACAGAATGGGAAAGAATATTCGCTGAATACACATCCGACAATTGATTGATATCAAGAGTATACAAAGTACTGTTTGAACTCCACAAGAAGAAAACATCCAACCCCATCAAAAACTGGTGCGACGAAATTAACAGAAACTTTCTCAAAGAAGTAATCCAAATGGCTGAAAGGCAAAAGAGAATATGCTCTACATAATTAATCATGAGGGAGATGCAGATCAAAACAACAATGAGATATCATTTCACACCACAGAGACTGGCCCACATTCAAAAGAACAAAAGCAAACTGCGTTGTCGTGGATGTGGTGAGAAAGGGACCCTCCTTCACTTTTGGTGGGAATGGCGACTGGTTCAACCCTTTCGAAAAACAGTATGGACGATTCTCAAAAAATCAGAAATTGAGCTCCCATCTGACCCATCAATACCACTCCTGGAGATATACTCCAGAGAGGCAAAAAAGTATAGTTGAAGTAACATCTGCTCTTGTTTGTTCATTGCAGCACAATTTACAATGGCTAGAATATAGAAAAACCTGATTGCCCAACAGATGACTGGTTAAAAAAACTTTGGTACTTCTACACAATGGAGTACTACGTAACTGTTAGAAAAGATGAAGTCATGAAATTTACATACAAGTGGTACTACATGGAAAATATCATGCTAAGTTAAATGAGTCAGAAAGAGAAGGACAGACATAGAAAGATTGCATTCATCTGGGTAACATAAAATAACAAAATAAGAGACTAACACCCAAGAACAGCTGTGGTAAACACTAAGTTGTTCACAATATGGCTTCAAGGCCAGCTGCACACTCTAGGGGAAAAGGCAGCTCAGATAGAGAAGGGAGCACCAAATAAAGGGAGATTGGAAGATCTGCCCAGGATGGGAGATGCATGCTGAAAGTAGACTATAGACTGAATATGATTGGCACCCAATGCCTCTTCTGCAAACCACAGCATCCTAAAGGAGAGATTGAACAAAAGAGAGTACCCTGCCACAGAGGAAGTATGGGATGGGGGATGGGGGGTGGGAGGGATACTGGGATTGGTGAGGGTGGAGAATGGGCACTGGTGGTGGGATGGGTACTCGATCATTGTATAACTGAAACCAAAGCACAACAAATTGCAAGTCTACAACTGTACCTCATGGTGTTTCACTAATAAAACAAAGGTAAAGGTAAAGGTAAAGGCCCTCCCGTTGATTGTCGATTTGCTCGAGCGGGCCCAGTAACGTCTCCATTAGAGACTTTGTTGTTACTGTGTCTGGCATATCGAATACTCTCGGTAGCTTGCCGGGCTCTCCGAGAGGGGCGGAGGAATCGAACTCGGGTCGGCCATGTTGGCCGCGTGTAAGGCGAACGCCCTAATAAAACAAAAAATAAAAAAAAAACTAAAGGTAAACAATCCACAGACAATTCAATGTGATCAGGGATATGTGGCAATATTGTCTCCAAATTATTCTGCTATATTTAAAAAACTAGAAAAGTTGTTTTTTTCATTTGCCACAAGCCATTAGATCGTAAAAGAATTTCTTTTTTTTAAGTTTCAGAATTGTATAAGCTTCATTTTTTATTATATTTTTATTTATTTGTTATTATGTAATTTTTATTATTTTTTTATTTTTATTAGTGGAACACCATGAGGTACACTTGTAGATTTACAAATTTTTGTGCTTGGGTTTTGATTATACAATGATCAAGTACCCATCGCTCCACCAGTGCCCATTTTCCACCACCATGGATCCCAGTGTCCCTCCCACACCCATCCCCCCATCCCTCCCTGCTCTGTGTCAGGGCATTACCTTTTGTTCTCTCTTTCCTTTTGGGTGTTGTGGTCTGCAAAAGAGGCATTGAGTGGCAATCATGTTCAGTCCATAGTCTCCTTTCAACATGCATCTCCCCTCCTGGGAGGATCCTCCAAACACCCTTTATTTGGTGCTCCCTTCTCTATCTGAGCTGCCCTTTCCTAGGGTGCCCAGCTGGCCTCTAGGCCATGGAGTAATCCTCCTGTTACTGATCGTGGCTATTCTTGGGTATTAATCTCCTATTTTGTTACTTTATGTCCCCCAGATGAATGCGATCTTTTTATGTCTATCCCTCTATTTCTGCCTCATTTTGCTTAGCATGATACTTTCCATGAGGTACCACTTGTATGTAAAATTCATTACTTCATATTTTCTAACAGCTACATAGTACTCCATTGTGTAGATGTACCAAAGTTTCTTTAACCAGTCGTCTGTTCTCGGGAACTCAGGTTTTTTCCAGATTCTGGCTATTGGAAAGAGTGCTGCAATGAACAAACAAGTGCAGATGTCACTTCGACTATACATTTTTGCCTCTCTGGGATATATTCCCAGGAGTGGTATTGCTGGCTCAAATGGAAGCTCAATTCCTAATTTCTTGAGAATGGCCCATACTGTTTATCAAAAGGGCTGAGCCAGTCGGCATTCTCACCAACAGTGAAGGAGTGTCCGTTTCTCACCACATCCGCGCCAGCATCGGTTGCTTTTTTTCTTTTGGATGTGGGCGAGTCTCTGAGGTGTGAGATGGTATCTCATTGTGATTTTGATCTGCATCTCCCTGATAATTAATGATGTAGAGCATTTTTTCATGTGCTTTTTTGCCAATTGGATTTCTTCTTTGAGAAAGTTTCTGTTCATTTCATTGCCCCATTTTTTGTTGGGTTTGGAAGTTTTCTTCTTGTGGAGTTCAAGCAGTACTTTATATATCCTTGATATCAACCCCTTGTCAGATGTGTATTCGGCGAATATCCTTTCCCATTCTGTAGACTGTCTTTGTATTTTGGTCACTGTTTCTTTGGAGGTGCAGAAGCTTCTTAGTTTATGATAGTCCCATTTATCTATCTCTGTTTTCTCTTGCTCGGCCAGTGGTGTGACATCTTTGAAGATATCATTAGCTTCAACGTCATGGAGGGTTTTGCTAACTTTGTCTTCAATGTACCTTATGGTTTCTGGTCTGATGTTGAGATCTTTAATCCATTTTGATCTTACTTTTGTACATGGTCGTAGGCAGAGATCTGAGCCCATCTTTTTTTGCATGTAGCCATCCAGTTTTGCCAGCACAATTTGTTAAAGAGGCTTTCCTTACTCCACTTCACATTTCTTGCACCTTTATCAAAAATTAGATGATCATATGATTGAGGGGAGATGTCAGTGTATTCAGCCCTGTTGCATTGGTCTGCAACTCTGCCTCTGTTCCAGTACCATGCTGTTTTATTTATTACTGCTTTGTAGTAGAGTTTGACGTTAGGTTGGTTGATTCCTCCTCACATTTTCTTTTTCCCAGGAATTACTTTAGCTATTCGTGGGGGCTTATTTTTCCATATGAATTTCAAGAGTGTTTGCTCCATTTCTTTGAAGAATGTCATTGGTATCCTTATAGGGATTGCATTGAATTTGTACAGTGCTTTGGCAAGTATTGCCATTTTGACAATGTTAAGTCTCCCGACCCACGAGCAGGGAATATCTTTCCATTTCCTCATGTCCTCTTTTATTTCTTGAAGTAGTGTTTTGTAGTTTTCTTTGTATAGGTCCTTTATTTCCTTAGTTAAGCTGATTTCTAGGTACTTGATTTTCTGGGGAACAATTGTGAATGGGATTGTTTTTTTTATGTCATTTTCTTCTTTCTCACTGTTTGTGTATAGAAAAGCCATGGACTTTTGGGTATTGATTTTATAACCAGCAACTTTACTATACAAGTCTATTGTTTCTAGGAGTTTCTAGGTGGAGGTTATAGGGTTCTCTAAGTATAGTATCATATCATCTGCAAATAGTGAGAGCTTGATTTCTTCCTTTCCTACCAGAATGCCCTTAATATCTTTTTCTTGCCTAATGGCTATTTCCAGTACTTCCAGTACTATATTGAACGACAGTGGAGAGAGTGGACATCCTTGTCTCGTCCCTCATCTTAGAGGGAAGGCTCTCAGTTTTTACCCATTGAGGATGATGCTTGTTGTAGGCCTGTGGTAGATGGCTTTAACTATGTTGAGGAAATTCCCCTCTATACCCATTTTGGCTAGGGTTTTCATCATAAAGGGGTGCTTGATCTTGTCAAATGCTTTCTCTGCATCTATTGATATGATCATATGGTTGTTATCTTTTCTTTTGTTGACATGATGGATTATGTTGATTGATTTCTGAACATTAAACCATCCCTGTATTCCTGGGATGAATCCTACTTGGTCATGGTGTATGATCTTTTTGATGAGTAGTTGGATTCTATTTGCTAGTAGTTTGTTGAGGATCTTTGCATCTGTGTTCATCAGGATTATCAGCCTGTAATTCTCTTTCTTTGTGATATCTCTGTCTGCTTTTGGTATCAGGGTAATATTTACTTCGTAGAAACTCTTCAGAAGTGTTTTTGATATTTCAATTTCATGGAAAAGCTTAAAGAGGATTGGGAGTAAGTTCTCTTTAAAGATTTGGAAGAATTCACTGGTGAATCCATCTGGGCCATGACTTTTGTGCTTGGGGAGACTTTTTATTATCATTTCAATTTCCTTGATGGTTATAGGTTTGTTCAGGTATTCCAGGTCTTCTTGGTTCAGCCTTGGGAGTCTGTAGGAGTCTATAAATTTATCCATTTCCTCGAGGTTTTGATGTTCCGTGGCATAAAGCTTCTCAAACTCCTTGAAGATTCTTTGAATTTCTGTAGTTTCTGTTGTAATGACCCCCTTTTCATTTCTGATTCGGTTTATTAAGGTTTTGTCTCTCCCTTTCTTTGTGAGTTTTGCTAGAGGATTATAGATCGTAAACGAATTTCTTAATCAGAGCCATTTGTAAAGAATTGTTAAAAACAAACAAGCAAACAAACTTAAACACTCAACGTAGTTATAATGTTTCCTCTAATAAACAAAAGGCCTGATTCCTGTGTGCATAGTTTCAAGACATAACTGAAAATAAAATATCCCGTATTCGCATAGATATGGAGTAAATGGAACTTTCATCTATTGCTGGTGGCAATGCCGACTAGTGCAACTTTTTTAGAAAGCAAGACAAACACTTCTCAGTAAAATAAGAATTGATTTTTCATATGGCCTACCAATTTCACTTTTTCTCATAAGTCCCAAGGACCTCAAAACTCTACTTTGAAACAACATTTTTATTTGTGTTTTCATTGCTGCAATATTCACTATAGTCAAGATCTGGAAACAACCTGAGTGCTCCAGAACAGATGAGTAGATAAAGAAACATGAACTATGGATCCAATGAAATACTCGTCAGCTATAAGATGTAATCCTGCAATTTGCTACTACATTGATAGATATAGTGAATATAATGCCGAGTGAAGTTAGCCAGAAGGAGAGAGACCTACTGAGAAGTATCTTTCTCAAATAAAGAGGCACAGTAAGGATAATAAATCAACAAAGGCAACAGAAGCTGGGAACCAGTCTATAAATTTTCTGTTGGAGAGATGGAGGTGCAAGGGTAGACCCAAAGAATGATGGAGAGAAGCAGACACTAGCGCCAGGTATGGTGTTGGGCTCTTGCATGTTTGAAACCCTATTGTTAACGGTGTTATAAATCATGGACCCTCAAATAAAATGTTAAAATAAATTTTTATTTTATTTTAATTTGGGGCCACATTCAGTTGTACTCAAGTTTTATGCCGACCACTGTGCTCAGGACCACTTCTGGTGGGCTTGGGAGACCAAATTGACCTCATTCAAGGCAAGTGCGTTAGGCAATATACTCTCTCTGGCCCCAAACTTTAAAAGCTAAAATGATATACCAAATCCAAGACACATATCTTATAATTAAAAATACCAAAACTGCACATACATATATATACACAATATAAATATATATATATATTATGCATTTGATTAAAAAGAAAAAACTCAGCAAAGCAAAGAACCAGTTTACAAATTGGAAAAAGGGACTGGAGAAATAGAACAGCACAGCACTGCCCTTGCACGAGGCAGTAGCATGGAATAGGTAGTAGCTTACTTTATGGGCAACTGACCCTGGTTCCAAACCCACTATTGCATGTGAACCCTGAGCTCCAACAGGCGTGATCCCTGACCTCAGGGCCAGAGAACTCCTAAGCACCATCAGGTATGACCCAAAATAGGGAAGGGAGGCAGGGAAGAAGGGAGAAGAGAGGGAGGGAGGGAAGGAGGGAGGGAGGGAGGAAGGGAGGGAGGGAAGGAGGGAGGGAGGGGGGAAGGAAGGAAGGAAGGAAGGAAGGAAGGAAGGAAGGAAGGAAGGAAGGAAGGAAGGAAGGAAGTTTTCACTGTGGAGAAGCCCATGTTTCTCTTGAACACACAGCTGTCTCCCCTCCTATTCTCCCCTCAAAGCAAATTTCTTCAATTAAAACTCTTTTACTTAATGTTTAAAAACAGACAAAAACATTGTAAAGATCTGTTACTGAATTTCCAGTGTCCCAGCAATGCTTCATAACACAAAGGCCACTTCACACCTTAAAGGACCCAGCTGTTAGTGTCACATGTCAAGTGCTAGATCCAGTCATTTGGGGGTGCTCAGGCCTAACAACGCTAGGGACCCTCAGGCTGGAGCCCTGCAGCGTTCTGGGAGCCAGGACTGGGTACTCAGAGCAGGGACAGAGCTTGCGCATCCTGCGTGTATTCCAGGGATGATGTTACTCCTGGAAGCCACACCCAAGTCTGACCACGACTGCTTTACATGATGACCAATCACAAAATTGAGAAGCCATAGTAACTAACACATTAGTTTATTTTCATTAGAACCAAGAGACAGAATCAAAAAGGAATATGTGAAACAATAGCAACAAATCTAATATCCCTATCAATATACTCTGAGAGATAAACAATGTGGTGCAGAAAAAATGTTAGAAAAGAGAGAAAAAATTTAAGTTGGTGAAAGATGTGAATAAGATGAATAAGCTACAAACTGAATAGGTAATGCGTGCCCAAATGTATAATGTTGAAATTTATTTCATCTAGTGTCTATATAATGTTAAAAATTCTACCTTGGCACTTAATTTACACACGAAATTCACTTAATTTATTCAATGAGTTATTTTAATTTCCTTAAAGGTTTAAATGCCATCTTTTTCAACTTTCACAGTAACTGCCCTAGTTTCTGACCAGAATTAGAGGCTGACAAAGAAACACCAAATATCTATGAGACTTCCCATCGTTTGATTGTTTTGTAAGGCAGGTTTTTCATGCTGGTGTACCAAAATTACGTTTAAGTCAAAAGGAAAATCCTCTCATTTCTTAAATTTCTTATTCCTTCAGATCCATGTTAATAGTCCATTAGAAATATTATGATGACATGTGAGTCTGGTTTTGAAATTAGGGTATTGGCCTCATAAATGAGTTAGGAATTATCCACTCTGTTATCTCTCTTCTCAAAGAGATTGTAGTGAATTAAAGTAATTACTTTCTGAAATGTTTGATATAATTCAACCTTGCACCCAACTAGGCCTGGAGCTTTCTGATTTAGAGTTTATTAATTCTTGATTAAATTGCTTTCTTAGCTATAGGCCTACCTAAAAATCTATTTCATCTGATTTAAATATATATATGTATATGTGTATATGTGTGTCTTTGATGAAATAATCTATACTATTTAGCAAATTTGTAGGCATAGAGTTGTTTGTGGTACTCATTTATTATATTTTCAATGTCCACGGAAGCTGCATTTATGTCCTGTCTTTTATCTCCAAGAATAAAGATTTCTCATTTCATTCTCATAGTTATCAATTTAATTGATCTTTAAAGAAGCAGCTACGATTTCCTATTTTCAGTTCTATAGATCTCTGCTCAAGTTCTTTATACTTTCTTCTGATTCCTTTGCATAGTATTTTAGTTTTTTGATGTTTCAATTTAGACTCATGATTTTAGGGTGATTTTATATCCTTCTTTTCTAACTTAGCATTAAAAGATAAACATAATCTCTCTAAGAACTGATTTCACTGAACCAAAAATTTTAATGCTTTATTTTCATTTTATTTTACTTCCATTTTGGAGTTTTCCCAAGATTTCTCTTTTGAGATAGGAGTTACTTAGAAACACGTTGTTCAATTGATATATTTTTGACAAAAGTATAAACACAATTCAGTGGAGAACTAGTAATATATGCAAAAAATAGCTAAGTAAAACTTAACAGAAAAGGTTCCTCAGAATATCATATATCTAAATATAAATGATAAAGTCGTTAAAATTTCAGAAAAAAGCCTGGAGATATAGTACAGCAAGGAGGATGCTTGTGTTCACTCTCTGGTACCTCAGGGGATCCTGAGCACTGCCAGGAGTGATTCTGAATGTAGAAGCAGGAGTAAATCTTGATCTCCACTGGATGTGGACCAAAGAAACAAAAGAAAAAGATTAAGTAACAAACAAAAGTTTTGTAACTCATGGTAGGTAAAGAAATTCTTAGACACTCTACCACAAATATAAGTCACCATGGGGAAAAATAATAGTAAATTTGGCCTTTTCAAAATTTGTATTGTATCAGAGGTAATGTATTTGCAACATCTAATATTAATATTACCCATTTACAAAGTTCCTGGAGCACTACCATCATCAGAGTTGGATATCTTCGGCCCACAACAGTCTTTGTGTCACTTCAGTCTGCGTTCTCTTTGCTCGCCTGTAAGTCTTTGCATCCATCCACTCTGGGATCTTAGTTCTATAGTTTAAAGGTTTGTTATCCTTTGATAGTGCCCATTTGGTCTTTATAAACTCTGTATAATATAAATCATCTTGTATTTATCCCTTTACCTTTGACTGATTTCACATATCATACCTGCCTTTAATTCCATCATCCACATTGTAGTAATCACACATATTAATGCAAATTAATATTTGCTAACTTTATACTTTAACATCCCAAGGAAACTTGCCTGTTTTTAAAATAATCTAGAATCAATATTTGTATGAGTAAAAAGTTTTCATTGGACATATGGTTAATATGTCCATATACATAAAAAGGACTATATTTATATGAGTATACATATATATATAGCATTTATACTACCTTTTTTTATTATACTAAATCTTCTTGGTATATATGTCAAGAACTGAAAGTGTATATCAAAATACAAATCTTTGTTTTCTTAACAGTTTCTGAGGTGAGAATAAAACTCAAGTTACAGACAGAATATTTTAATATTGCTTGTAACAATGGATATTTATATGTAAATAACTCTCAAAACTCAAAACTCAAAACAAACAATTGGGAAAATTGGAACAGATTTTTCACCAGTGAGGATATACTTATTGCAACTCATCACACAAAATTACATTCAGGATAATTATCCACTAGATAAATGAAAGTACCCCTTCACACCTAATGGAATTGCTTACCTTAAAAATACAGAAGAGACAAAAGAATATCAAGGATGTGTAACAGTTTGTTCAACTCTCACACATCCTTAATGCAAATTGAAAATGGCATATCCACTCTGGAGAACTGTTAGGCAAGCTTCTCAAAGTTAACTGTATCTGAGGTATCAATTTCTTATTATCTGAGGTACCAATTTCTACCCTATATATTTAACTGAGAGTAGTGAAAGAGGGTGTTCACACTAATAAATGCACACAAAGATTATAATTCATATATTTCTAAATGACCAAGCCTGGAAAAATAAATATATTGAAGTGAATGAAAGAATAAACAAATCATGTAACATTCACACTATAGAAATATTATATAATAATGAAAAGGGATGGACTGGGCACACATACAAAAATGTGGCTGAATCTCAAAGATATAACACTGAGAAAAAGAGGCTGCATATTTTCTAATTCTGGTCACAGTCCTCCCTTTGTTCATCGATTTGTTCGAGGAGGCCCAGTAACATCTCCATCGTGAGACTTGTTGTTACTGTGTTTGGCATATTGAATACATCACGGGGAGCTTGCCAGGCTTTGCTATGCAGGCAAGATACTCAGTAGCTTGCCAGGCTCTCTGAGAGGGGTGGAGGAATCGAACCCAGCCCGGCCGGCTGCATGCAAGGCAAATGCTCTTCCGCTGTGCTATCACTCCAGCCCACTTTCTAATTCCATTAATGTAGAACTGTAGCACTGTCCTCCCATTGTGCCCGCTCAAGCAAATCGATGTTACTGGTGCCATTAATGTAATATCTTTAAAATTTAATCTATAAGTGGAGAGTGTCAAAATTTAAGGGGAGAAGGATATTTGAATGCAGGAAAAAAAGCATGATGGAGTTTCTTAGAATAGTCGAACTAATTCATCTCTCAATTGTGGTGTAACTACACAATTCTCTGTATGTGTTAAAATTCCTAGATCTATACGCACAAAAATATAATTTTCTGCCTGATATTCAAAATTCAAAATGTAGTCATTTTATGAAAACACTTTTTTTTCTAAATTTTGGGCCACACATCCAGTGATGTTCAGGGCTTATTCCTGTTTTGTGTTCAGGCATCACTCCTGGGGGTTCTTGGGGAAAGAAATCAATCTCAGGTCAGCCATGTATAAGGAAAATGCCCAATCCACTGTACTATCGCACTGGTCTCCCAAAATACTTTTTAGTTTTGGGTATCTTAGTATTAGCTCGTTTTTGTTTTGGCTAGGTGTGAAAGAATCATCAACAAAAAAATCTTAGTTTGTATGACATTTAAATTAGTGAAATTTTAGAATTCATATGTTCATTAACATACTTCTAACACTCCAAGGAGACTTCCGTATTTTTAAAATAATCAAGGATAAATATTTTTATGAGTAAATAAATCTTTATACCTATCTGTTGGGCTATCTTGTTAGTACGCAGTTTTCTTAAACTATTTCTCTATGAAAATTGTGATTCTATTTTTAGAAAAAATGAAGGAGAAAAACTATAATGGAGTGCAGAGAATCAAAACAATGGTGCATGTCTCTCTTTAACTGCTATTTTGCATTTTAAAAACGATTTGAATATATATCAGAGGAAGAAAGGTAAGCGGGTCCCGCGGCTGAGATCTCCAAGCCTACTCGGTTCGGGGCTGAGCATCCTCCACCCAGATCCTCCAAATTCCAGTAAACGGGGGTCACACCCACCAACTGGCCCCCTGGCGCCATGTAATCCCATCAACGGCCAAGACTCAGAGACTATAAAATCCAGCGCCCAAAAGAAAACAGCGCAGAGTCTCCTCCCCTGAGCCTGGCTGTCCTCGCCAGGGCCCCTTGGATGGAGCGGGTTGAGTTTTCCTCCACACCCCGACCAGGGCTCCGGCAGCCGAAGACCTCCAGAACCAGCCACCACCATGCTGAGACCACTCTCCGTACACATGAAGTTACCGGAAGAGGAACAAAGACACGCGGGTCTCGGGGCTGAGATCTCCAAGCCTACTCGGATCGGGGCCGAGCATCCTTCATCCAGATCCTCCAAATTCCAGTAGGCGGGGGTCACACCTATCAACTGGCCCCCTGGCACCGTGTAATCCCATCAATGGCCAATACTCAGAGACTATAAAATCCAGCTCCCTCCCCGACCAGGGCTCCGGCAGCCGAAGACCTCCAGAACCAGCCATCACCATGCTGAGACCATTCTCCGCACACATGAATGTACCGGCAGAGGAACATCTTATCATCTCATTCCTACTTTGGACAAACTGGCAGACTACCGAATGTAACCTGTCCACAAGGCAGAGTCTGGTAAACTCCCCATGGCGTACCCAATATGCCAAATAACAGTAACAATGAAAGGTCTCATTCTCCTAACTCTGAAAGAGCCTTGAATATGGCACTTTTTAAAAAAGTCTCAGGGCTAGGACGAAGGAGACGTTACTGGGGCCTGCTCAAGGCAATCGACGAATAACAGGATGGTTGTGATTGTGATTGATTGTGATTGAATATATATATACTTCAAGACATAAAAGTCTACTTCTCAAAACTATCAACATATATTAGAAAACACGCATTTGTTAGGGGCTACAACATCTTGACACAAAAATTTCACATAAACTATAGTTTGTGTATTTCACGAAAAAAGTTGAAATACTAAAGTGTCCATAAATAATTCTTAGTTGAAAAACTGAACTTTTGATCACCTGTAAAAGTGATATAAACTAAATAAAATGTGATTAAATCATATAAAAGAGAAAAGGAGCTAACTCCTTTTGCTTTGCTGTTTGTTAAACACTGTTTACCATAAAAATCATATAAATTATATCCTGATTCTCATAGTTCAAATATTTGTACACCTCTGAAGCTTTGTACAGTCCTTTTAGTTGATTACTTTTAGTATTGTACACATTATTTTATACTCATTTCCAATTTTACAAATAAGCAGCAAGATGGTCATACTTTTAAGGATCATTTGCTTTAAACCCTTCAGGATATATGTTAAAATTTATTCTTAATAATAGCTCAAGTGTAAAAACTGTAATATCTTCCATGACTCATGGTTAGTTAATAACAAAAGAGGATTAGATTCTCTTGGATCATTCAAAGTTCAATTACTTTTCCTCAAATCATTAAAATGAAACTTGGATACTGGTAGAGAAAGTGACTGGGTGATATAATTTCACATCTTTCTTATTACCCAAATTCATCCCTTCTAATATGTCACTGCAAAGAATTCTGTTCTTTTAACCTAAATCTTTGATTTGATTTAATATAAGCACCTTCAATTTAAATAATATTTTAAGCCCAGCAAATTACATCTCAGTACAAGGAAAGACAGAAAACAGTGCCAAGTAGAATATGAACTTTTATATTATTTACTACCTAGTGGTATATATATTTATATCCACTGAATCAGTGCATTTTCTTCTATACCAAATTCATTTTAAAATCTCAAACATGGGAGATACACCAAGCTAAGGAACTCCCAGATACACAAGTTTCGGCTGAAAACCCTTAGGCCTTCTTGCTCTGGGGAGGTGAGGGGGATAAAGTTGGGCCAAGTACCTGCCCTGAAGAAGGCCCAGCAGTCACAGCCACACCCTGCAGCTACATTATTTATTTATTTATTTATTTATTTGTTTTTTATTAGTGAAACACCAGGAGGTACAGTTGTAGACTCACAAACTTTCATGCCTCGGTTTCAGTTATAATGATAGAGTACCCATCCTTCCACCAGTGCCCATTCTCTGACACCAATGATCCTAGTAGCTCTCCTTTCTCTGGGGAGGTGAGGGGATAAAGTTGGGCCAAGTACCTGCCCTGCAGAAGCCCCAGCAGTCACAGCCACACCCCACAGCTGAATCATGAATCATTTAAACAGCCCAGGTTCATGACTAATCTTAGGAGATACCAAGCCTAAGAATTGTCCCAGTTCTACAGCTCCTGGAGTACAGTCACAAAAGAGGCCACAAGACACCTCCAAATTCCACAATACTAACAGCCCAGTAGGAGCACAGAAAAATTGATGGGAAAGTGGCATAGAAGCCAACCTTGTTTAATAACGGAAAACAAAAACACAGAAGGCTCAACTAACAACAAACAATTTAGTCAATACTGACAGTGACTTTAATAACACAATTGTGAGATCAGACAACTTTTATAAATTTCCTTTTACTGAATTATTTCTAACCATTCCTTTTACCATTGTGCTGCAACAAGCAATAGGAAATAAACTATTATGTGGGATGGGTGGGTGACTAAGGACAATGGTGGAGGGTAGATCACACTGGTGGTGGGACTGGTGTTGAAACACTGGATGCCTAAAACAACTGCATTCTAAACAACTTTGTAAACCATGATGTTTATACAGTTTAGAAAATAATAAAATATATATATCACTTATCACTTAATCACTTAATCCCCGTTATTCATCGATTTATTCAAGCGGGTGACAGTAACATCTCCATTCATCCCGGTTGCATGCTAGCATAGCCCAATGGTATCTGTTCGTTCTAGGAACATGCAGAGCCTCAAACCGATCATTTAGGGTCTTGACGAAGAAGTCTGACCATCTTGTAGGTGGTCGTCCACGTGATTTTTTGATGTCCCGTGGAATTCAATCAGTAAAGGCTCTAGTCCAGTGGTTGTCTGTAAACCTCATTACATGTCCAGCCCATCTGATTTTTGATGTCTTGGCAAATGAGACAGGATCCCTGATTCTTGAGCATTGACAAAGATCAGAACTCTGGATTCTATCTCTCATTTGAGTGAATTGTGATATTCCAAGCATAGTTCTTTCAATTCCTCTTTGAGAGACCTGAATAGCGTTCTCATCCCATTTTTGTAGGGTCCAGGTCTCTGAGGCATATGTTAATGTAGGAAGAACAGTGGAATCAAAGAGATGTGCTCGTAGCTGGAGGTTCTTTGTCCTTTTAGTTATTTCTTCAATGCTCTTGAAGGCATTCCAAGCCGCTCTCTTCCTCCTGCTCAACTCAGGTGCCAGGTCATTCATCATGTTGATTTCTCGACCTAGGTATATATAACTGTTGCATTCGGAGATGGTGGTTCCGTTGAGAGTGAATGGAGCGTCAGGAACAAGGCTGTTTCTCATAAACATTGTTTTCGTAAGATTCAGCTGTAGTCTGACCTTTCCACATTCACGGTCAAAGTCGTTCAGCATTTGTGCTGCTTGGCTGATGTTTGGTGTTATTAGAACGATGTCATCAGCAAAGCGGAGGTGGTGTAGTTGCCGACCATCTATCTTCACTCCCATGCTTTCCCATTCCAGTCGTAGCATGATGTTCTGGAGGGTGGCACTGAAGAGTTTTGGTGAAATGGTATCACCCTGCCGAACCCCTCTCTTGATATGGATGATTACTTCTTTGTAGAATGGTGAGATCTTGGTAGTGAATCCGCAATAGAGCTCACGAAGGATCCTGATGTATTGAGTTTGTATGCCCTGATTGGCTAGGGCTTCCATGACTGCTTCCGTCTCAATAGAATCAAAGGCCTTCTTTAAATGAATGAACGTTAGACAGAGCGGCATCTTGAACTCCCGAGAAACCTCAATGAGCTTAGTAATCATGTGGATATGATCTATGGTACTGAATCCTTTTCGGAATCCAGCTTGTTCACATGGTTGTCCTTCATCTAGTGTTCTGCTAATCCTACTCAGGATGACTCGAGTGAATAGTTTGTAGATGACAGACAATAGGCAGATTGGGCGATAGTTGCCAATGTCGTGGATGTCTCCCTTCTTGTATAGTAGTACAGTCCTGCTGGTTTTCCATTGAGATGGAACCTTGCATTCAGACAGGTAGCGTGTGAAGAGCCGAGCCAATGTATTGATAAGTACTGATGGTAAGTTCTTCAGGTGTTCAGGTCTGATCTTGTCTGGGTCAGGTGCTCTTTATTTCTTTACCGACGAGATGGCATGTTGGATTTCAGAAGGGAGAACATTGGGAACGACATATCCATCATGTGGTATGTGGTATGTGGGCAAGTGGACGTGGCTATTAAAGAGATCTGAGTAGAAGTCATGAATAATCTTCTCCATTGCCCTTCTGGAAGATGTGATAGATCCATCATGATGTCAGAGGGCAGTCATCTTGGTTTTGTAGTTGGTGAAGGACAGGCGGGCATTACGAATGTTTTTCCCAGCTTCTGCCGCATCTACCAGTACTGCTGCTCTCCTGTTTTTGAGGTCATCCTTGATGGCTTCTCTGCACTGTTTTGCCAGTTCGGATGTTCGCTTGTGGTTGCCTGAGGCATGTGCCAAGCCACGTTGGCGAATAAGTTCAATAGTGTTCGAAGAAAGGCCGTTTTTTTGGTTATCTCTCTCTTGGCATTCCTTGCACAATCATGGAGGTGCTGAATCATTCGATCATATTCCTCATCAATGTTGTCAATGACGGCATCTTCCCATGTTGCCGCAACAGAGCCAAAGAGCTCCCAGTTGGTGGTAGTTCTGGGAGTCCTCTTCTTAAACCTTGCATTGTTTTCTCCTCGTTCTCTGAGGTAGAATTTTGCACGAAGAAGACAGTGGTCTGATCCCGTTTGGAATTTTGGGACAACAGCAACATTGGTTAGGCAAAACCGCTGATTGAATATGATGTGGTCTATTTCATTGTGGAACCGTCCATCGGGAGACTCCCATGTCCAACGTTTAGATTCAGCCTTTTTGAACTGTGAGTTACCATGGAAGGTTTTGGTTGACATGATGAACTCAGACAGTCTGTCACCCTGTTCGTTCCATTCCAGGTCATGGGTCCCGATGTGGAGTTCATCGACTGATCTTCTTGGTCCTATCTTAGTATTAAAATCACCGACAATGATCTTGTAGAAGGTGTGATCTTCTTTATAGAATTTCTCCAGCTCCATATATATATATACATATATACATATATATGTATATATATATATATGCTTTTTTGGGTCACACCTGGCAATACACAGAGGTTACTCCTAGCTCTTCACTCAGGAACTATTCCTGGCCAAGCTCGGGGGATCATATGGGATGCTGGGAGTTAAACCCAGGTCGGCCGCATGCAAGGTAAATGTCCTACCTGCTGTGCTATTGCTCCAGCCCCAATAAATACAATTTTAAAAAGACAACCATATTCTCATTACTGGCAGAAATATCTTCAGGTTCTAAAAGTTAACCACTAATATTTACTGTTAACATAGAAACTATTTCAATATGTGTTACATGTAGGAAGATTGGTACTCTATATGAGTCTATATGAGTCAAGCATAAACAAATTAATAGTTTTGTATTAAAATTCATAAAGGGGATGAAGATATAGCCAAAGGGTTATGGTGCTTGCTCTATACATAGTCCTGGTTTAATCCCAGGATTGATATTTGGTCCTGTGGATACAGCCAGGAGTCACTCATGAGCACAAAGCCAAGAGGAAAAAAATCTAAGATATACAAAAATCTGAAAAATATACTAAAGAAGCTAATTTTGTTGTAACAGTTCAAAGTCCTACTCCTGTCATGTACCTGTACTGCTGTCAGGACACAAATACCAGATGCATGAATTGCTCATAAGAGTAATTAAATTTTCTTAATACCTCAATATATAAGGGAGATAGATAACGTGTGGGTAAGACACTTGCTTTGCATGCAACCAATCAGATTTTGATCCCCAGGACCATATAGTGCATCAAGTACCACCAGGAGTGATTTCTGAGTGCAGAGGCAGGAGTAACATTTGAGTTTCACCAGGTGTGGCCCCAAACCAAAAATATATACATAAACAAATACATTTAAAAATATCACAAATCGATGTATAGGTAATGATCAATTTATGAAATATAAAGAAAAATCCATAGATATACTTATGGTAAAGACAAACACTGATGGCTTCTCAATTTTAGTAAGGATTGTTCCCTTCCTCTTCATATCTATAGTGGAGACTGCACTCCCTTCACGTGTACTATGAGCCATAGGCATATTTTCTAGCTTACCTTTATTCTACTCCATGTGTCATGCACAGTCTAACCTTTTTCAACTGATTTTGTTGTTCTAAATTTGCATTAATAAAATAAAAATCCATGACATACTCTGAGTACTGACATACTCTGATATTTGGAAGAATTTTTTTTACAAAGTACTAGTTAATTTAATGCTATATACATGAAAGAGCTAATGTCTATGTTTACTCATTCAATATTTGGCATAAAGGAACTGAACACCACCCAAAGGAACTGGGACAGTGATATCTTGACAAAAGAATTCAACATAAAACTGTTTGATTCACATTTTTTCCTACCAGAAATGAGAATATAGAAAGGACTTCATATTTAATCTCAATATTTGCTCATGTCATACATTCACTGAATACGTTTTCAACCATGTATTAATCGTCCTCATACTTCTTCAAATGAAGAAGTATATATAATTTTAATACATTTCTCTCTTTATCATCATTGCTACTAAAATTAAACTCATTCTTTTCTCTAATCCCTTAGAAGGTGAGTTGAAATGTAAAACTTTTAATACTTAGACTTGAAAAATATTTAAATAAAACATCAGTAACTCCTTACAATAGTCACATATCCAACGGACTGTTTAAAACTACTAGTTTCATCACTATATTATTTCTATACATTTTAATGGAAATATTTTATATTATGTGTAAAAGACTATCACTGACACGTGGTCTTAAGGTAAATCACCCAGAATAACTTTTAAAACATATGTTCCTCATGATATACAGTATCCTAAACATAGAAACCATGTAAACTATTCTGTTAACAGAGTAGTGTTCAGTTTTTCAAAGTATTGCTGTGGATTCATTTTTACTCTAAACTTTAAAATTACGGAGACCATAATGTTGTGAATTGTGCATCTGAAAATCCATTTATTCTATATACCTAAGTGGAAGAAATAAATAAAAATTTATTGTATATCTTTTGTATTTAGGTTAGCTTTTCAAGTTCACCTTAAAAGTGTGGGAGCACAGGCCTGAGTGTTAGCACATTCAGTAGGGCACTTGTCTTTAATGTGAGCAACCTGGGATTTTATGTCTGGGATCCCAAAGATTTCCCTGAACCTGCCAGGAGAGATCTCTGTGTGCAGAGCCAGGAATAGACTCTGGGTGAACCAACCGTGGCCCCAAAACAAACAAAAAGTTGTGGGATCACAAATGTGGAAGGAAGTGGACACCGGTGGAGGGTATGATGTTAGTATGTTATATGCATGAAATCCTATTACTGTATTGTAAATCAAGGTCCATAAAATAAAAAAAGTTTTTAAAGAGTATGGTATAAGAATAAAAAGAGAATTTGGAGGAAGTATTGGTAGAGGAAATTTTGGTCTAGAGTTTTCACAATCTGAAGACTCAGATAACTATAACTAAAATTCTGAATAATAATATAGACTCAAAGAGAAGAATACTTAAACATACTGCATATAAGACGATAAAAGACAGAGATAAACCTTAGTATCCCAATAGCAATGGGAGATAATGAAAATCTTACATAGAAGGGAACCCCCATAAGTCCCACAACAAAACTATCAAAATCTTGAAAGCCTGAAGGGTACGATACAGACAACACATTGAATGAAAAGGAAATTTAAACAAAAACATATTACAGTTGGGTTATCTCTTAAAGCAATGACAAGAAGCATTACAGGCAAATACGAGCTACAGAAGTTCTTGGGCACGAAGCCTGCTCTGCACCAAACACTCAGTGATTTTCCATATTTGGTAAATAAACTATCTGCGTAATAAAGTACTTAAAAGATTTTAAGATTTGGTAAAGAAAAATACAAATAAGGGTTTACTTGTGTGCTTTAGAGTTCAGAGGAACGACAAACCCAGAAATTCAGAGGTAAATTGAAAGTATTCTTCAGGCAAACAAACCTAAAAGTCACAAACAAAAGGAGACAAATGGAATATTACCATTACATAAAAGGCAAATATCAAAGTATAGGAGAAGTAAATATATTATAGCCCCAAACAAAGATGAACTTGATACCCAGAATGTATCCATAGAGATGGCAATAAATTTCTTTATTTCAATAACATTTCTTAATATCAGTGGTCTCAACTTACCAATCAAAAGCACAGAGTATCTGTGTCATAAAAATGAGCCCAACATTTTGCTGTTTGCAATAGATATATAAGAACTATTATGATGAGCACAGATATCACAGATAATTATTAAAAATAGCAAAGGGCTAGAAAATAGTCATACAGGAAAAGAGAAACCTAAAAAAGAGTTGACTGGACATACCTATATTATATAAAATAAATTAAAGGAAACAAAGCATAGGGATAGGCATTATATAACTATCAAGGAATTGATATGACAATACTTATCATAAATTAATATACATGCACCAAATAAATGAAAATCAAAATACGTTATCAATGAATGTACTTAAAGATATGATAGCAATTTAAGAGGAGGTGATATTAAAACCCCTACTCAGAGCTGTTATATATTAGACCAAAAATATCAATATGATGATATTAAAATTACTGAAAGAATAGAAGAACTGAGCTTATAGGATTTGTATAGAGTTTTTTCTCTCCTAAACAGTGAATATATTCATCTCTAGGTACGTGGATCATTATCCAAGAACACAAGCTGAGACACGAAACAGAGGTCCACAATTCAAAGATACAAAAATCATATCTATATTTAAGTATACCTTAAAGGTTGGTGTAAATAACAAGCACTAAATTGGCCAAATCTCGAACTACTAGATACTGAACATTATACTATTGAACAAACATTGGGTCAAAGAAGAAATGAAAGAAGAAATTTAAAAAGATTCCTAGAAACTACTGAGAATTAAGTCATGAGCTACCAGGGCATATGAAACAAAGCAAAAAGTGTTCTAAGAGGAAGTTCATATCAATATGAATACCCAGCAGGAAAAAAAAAAAGAAAAGACTCAAGTAAATAACCTGGCAGTAGATCTTAAGAACATGGGAAAAGGAAAACAGAGGAAGCTGTAAGAACATGCAGGAAAACAATAGAGATCAGAACAAATCAATGTAATAGAACAAACATATATTTTATACTTCCAATACTACTACATCACGTCCAATGCCACAGTGTCAAAATTCCTGATGTTGACCTCAGAGAAATCTACACATATAAGTACAGCCCTTTGGCAAAGCAAACAGAATCAGAAATAAACAGGAACACATCAAGCTAAAACACTTCTGCATTGTAAAAGAAACAAGGCCTAAATAGTCTCCCCATTTATCAGGAGAAAAATCACATATCCGTCAATAGACATAAGTTTAAGGGGACACAAAGAGGGTCTCTTGGACAGATACGGAAGGAATCTTAACTGGTAGTGAGTATGTTCAACAACACTGCACATAAACAACAATGTTAATAGTACTACATACAATGACAACTCAATGAAAATATATTTAGAAGGGAAAATAACCAAATTGTGCATATAAACCTAGAGAGAAATCAGTTTTTTTTAAACAATGGACATTGAATAACTGCTAAAATTTGTGCATAACTATATAAAAAAAATCCCACAATAGCTAAAGCTGTTTGAGAAGATAGAGATGGCTTGTGATATAATTTCTGACTTTTAGTAATACTGAAAAGTTATAAGAATCCAAACTGTCATACTGGGATAATAGCAGACATTCAAACCAATAAGGTAGATTGAAAATCCATTAGCTGATGGGTGATACTTAGAACATAAGAGCAAGACACATTAAGTGGAGTAAGGAAATCCTCTTCAATAAATGGCACTGATTTGCAGATTTTTTTGAGATACATGCATGCTAAGTTCACTGCAGTACTGCTAATGTTATCTAAGATCCAGAAATAACCAAATGCCCAACAACCAATGAGTGGATAAAGGAATTATGAGATACGCACACAGAGGAACACTACTCAGGTATTAAAAAATATAAAATTTTATACTTCACTGGAATGTAGCTGGAACTAGAGCGTATAATACTACGTAGAGAGGAAGATAAATACTAGATTGTCTCTCTCATATATGGATTATAAAGAAACAAATCAGGAGAATATACAATGCCCAATGAAAACCAATTTTGCAATTCTGCCAACAGAAATGAGACTGTCAACCAGAGGTGGGTAAGAAAGTTGGGACAGCAACGATGGAATATTGGCACACTGTTGGTGATACAGTGCATTTTAAGTTGAAGACAGTATTAGTGCTGCTTAAGTCATGATACTACAATTAAAAACTTGCTTGAAAGTATTGTGTGTGTAGCTGTCAGAGAGAATACAATGGGTAGGGTGCTTGACTTGCTCTCCACCTACCCAGGTTCTATACCCAGCATCCCATAAGTTTCTCTGAGCTCTTCCAAAAGTAACTCCTGAGTACAGAGCCAGGTGCATTGGCTGAGCATTGCCAGATATGGCCAAAATCAAAATATAAATAAAAAAATAAAACAGTTTGTATATTTAATATCATGTAGACACATTAATTCACTATGTGCTTATCCTTCTAATTGGATTCTGATTATTAAATCAAAGTCCTTAACAAAATAGTAACTATAGTTGTAAAAGTACTGATTTATATGAGACATTAACAAATCAAAATAAGTGTTCTACTCACTAAAAATAGCAACATTATCATAAAACTGCAGAACTAATGGAAGGTTAGAATTTTATCTTAATCTAAGAACAGGTAAAAACTAAGAACTAATAGTATAAGTAGAAATAAAATACTTAATGTAAATTTAAAACCATATATTATGAATATCACACATAAAATAACTATGCAGCTGGATGGTAGATGACGATTAGTATAGTGATTGGTAAACTTGAGCAACATTTAAAAAAATTCTCTATTTCAACAGAGTACTATGCAGATGATAGAGAAAAAAAGTTACAACATTTGCTAACACGTGGGGAGAATTAGTGTGTGAAATGAGTCTGAGAGAAAAGCATAGGCTTAAAATTTTGTATTCATTTGCAGGATACAAAGAGACACAGTAGAAGAATAACACCCAACCACAAGAGAAATAGTGGTCAGGAGGAATAGTTCTTACTTAAAATTTGCCACAATGGGGGTGAAGGCAGTTAGATCAGAGAAGAGACAGCTATGACAATGATAGTGGCTAGATTCTGGGTACTGAAAGGAAAGGAGGTAAACTGGTATGCATGACACCCTTTCAGTAACAATACTATAAACCCTAGTGCCTATAGAGAAAAGAAAAGAAGTTTCTGCCATGGAGGCAGGAAGTGTGTGTGGGGGGCGGGGTAGGGGAGACAGGAGGAAAACTGCAGATATTGGTTGGGGGGAAGTGAGTATGAATGGGTGTCCCAATATTGTACACCTGAAACTCAACCACAAACAACTTTGGGTTTCACAGTGATTCAGTAGATTGGAACAATAAATAAATATTTCATAGGTTCTAAAAGAATATCTCTGTCTTAGGAACAGATTCCAAAGAGGATATTTCATCATGGAACCAAGTATTTCCTTGGAAGTTTGAAGAATACGGGGCTGGAAGAAAGATACAATTGATACAGGGAAGTCGAGAGCTTCCTTTGAAGAAGGTAGTTTCCTTTGAAGAAGGTGCACTAAACCAGCCAGGAGAAGGCGTTGCTGGTGCTTAATTCAGTGAGGGATTCTAGAACCCAGTGCAAAATGCATAACCCTGCCCAAGTTCAAAGAACAGAGGCATTCATACGCCCATGCCTGTAAGGCTTTGACTAATATCAGAGATAGACAGAGGACAACGCTCTTGCCTGGCAGGCAAATGACTCCAGTTTGATTTCCTGGAGCTGCATGTGATCACTGAGCACCATAGGCCTGATCCCTGGCCACAGAGTCAGGAGTAGCCACTTCACAGCACAGGTTGTGGTCCAAAAGCACAACAAACAAAGTTAATTCAATCAAGTCTGCTTCTAAGAGATGTTAATTCCCAGGCATATCCTAATATTTATGTATGGTTAAAAGTGGGCACCACTCCCTGATGTTATCATTCCTAGAGATAAGAAACACATACAAGAAGCAAGGATGTAGCAAGTCATCATATGCTCACCCAACTACAAGATGTGCACCTTAGCTCTTAGGACATAAAATGGCTGAAAGCAGAAAGATTGGGTCAGTGATATTTCATTAAAATAATACCTGTAAGAAGCTGGTTGTTGTATAAGTTATGGTTATAACAGATAAACTAGAAATTAAAAGAGTAAGAACATGTCAGCAGGGAAGAAAGTTGTAAACAATAATAAAAGTTTCCATCTACTAGAGGAAGTAAAAATCTACATGTGCATGGCTCCACTTATTGAAGCCTCACACTACATAAAGTAACTTAGAATTACAGGAGAAAATATAAAAGTTATCCTCAGTGTTTTAATATAGCTGTTAGTCTATAAAATATATACAGGTAAAAATATATACACTGTCATTTTGGAACACTCCAGTTAACAGACAGGGAGATAACTCAGCAGTGAGTGGTGCCTCAGATGTTTGAGACCCTGACTTCTATTTACAGCACCATGAAAGTAATTAATTGCATTAATTCATTGAAAATGATAAAGTAAAAGTAAAGGCCCTCCCGGTGATCATCGATTTGCTCGAGCGGGCCCAGTAACGTCTCCATTGGAGACTTTGTTGTTACTGTGTTTGGCATATCGAATACGTCACGGGGAGCTTGCCAGGCTCTGCCGTGCGGGCGAGATACTCTGGGTAGCTTGCCGGGCTCTCTGAGAGGGGCGAAGGAATCGAGCTCGGGTCGGCCATGTTGACTGCGTGCAAGGCAGACACCCTACCACTGTGCTATCGCTCCAGCCCCCATTGAAAATGATAGTTCAAATATTTCATACATGATAAATATATAGGATAACAAAGAATCAGAGAGTACTCTATCATAGCAAATGGTCCCAAAACGTTTTAATTTTTATATTGCTAGCCTTAAAATCTCAAAAAATTTCAAAAGATTGAAATCAAGTAGAGAAGCTTCTCTGACCACAGTGAAATTTAATCTAGAAATCAATGGCTAGAAATAACTAAAAAGTAACTAAAGCATAATAATGTTTAGAATATCTCAAATGCCATTTTTAGAAATTGAGAGATTAGAGAAAAAATACCACTGAAAGTAAAACTCATATTTTTAGCTAAACAAGTATAACAATATGGCAGAGAAAATGTGAGATGCAGTTAAACTTAGTAATGGGAGAAGCTCAGCACTAAAAGCAAACAAATATGAAACTAGAGAGGTAGCATGGGGCTATGACAGTTGCCTTGCATGCAACTGATTTGAAATCCCAGCACTGCATGGACCCCTGTACCTATGAATTGTAAGGGTCAATGTAGAGTTCCTGAGGGCTCCCAGGAAATACTGGCGAGGCATAGATAGATACGCCTTGATACCACAGGATCCAAGCAGTGCTAAATCCTTAGACCCTGGCATTAAACTTCCAACTGAGTGTCATTTTTCAAAAAATGAGTAAGACTTCAGTTTAATATTTCTCGACACCATAAACCACAACATAGAATATTTTCCAAAAAAACTAGTATTGTTTTGATTTTGTGTTCTGTCAAATGGCTCTTCTTGGATTTATGAGTGTGTATTTACTGAGTCCCCTTTAAACACCACATTCTCTTTCAAATAATAAGGGATAGGAATGAACATAACATACCAGAGTCATGTTCATATAAAGCTTGCATTTTAAGGGAAAGAGATGATAAAAATGCAATGCAATGAAATTGAATGTTAGAAAAGTAAAAGCAGGATAAAGCCATAGGGGCAGATGTTGGAATCTTCTTTTAGATAAAGTGGTAAGAAAAGGCCCCACTGAAGAGATCAAAATAAAATGAAATAGCAAGTCCTATAGATAAAAGAAGACTCACGAGGCTCTAAGAAGCACTCTGTGCGATTGCAAAAGCCTGAAACAGGACGGCTGGTTCGAGAAATGAAAGGAAGCTACAATTCAGTGTCTGAAATAAGGCAAGATAGGAGGAATTGGAGTTGTGATAAATAAATTACGTATGACCTGAGGTTAACTTAAAGAGTTGACATCTTCTTCAGAGTCGGGGCAGCACTAAAGTGTTTTGAGCAGGAAGTCATTTGATTGAAATTGTTCTTAATGGACTTCCTCTGGCTCCTAGAGTTACTAGACTGTGTCCAAAATGGCAGTATGGAGACCAAGGAGAACACCAATGGTGACCATCACCGAGTTAGCAATAGAGTTCCTTGCTTTTCTCCCAAAAGCAGCAACAACCTATAGTACAGGACATGGAGAGTCCCGCTGCACAAGGCAGAACAGAAACACATTTGGCACTTAACCATGAATATAGACTTAGAGATAATTCAGAGTTGATTCATGCTCTGTCGACTGGGGGGAATGCCTGAAGGTGTGGTTTGTGACGAGAGGGCATGGGGATATAGAAAAACAAGCATTAACTCCACACCAAACCTGTCCAGGGGGGCTGGTGTGTTCTGACAGGCCAGCTACATGACACAAAAATATAACAAAGGTCCTCTCACTGGAGCACTGGTAATTGATGCCTTTCCATCCAAGAACTGGCACAGCCTAAGAGCAGTTCTGCGACGCTCCACGGAACTGCTTATCTGTACAGCACTCCCGCCTCCCGCTACTACCGTCTGGGCTTGCTCTTTGGAAGGTGCTGACCATGGGCTCAGTGCCAGAGGACACTGACAGTGGGCAAGGTGGCCAGTCTCACTCGGGAGCCTCAGAGGAGAGGAATATTGGCAGTACAGGTGGGGCGGGGTCAGGCAAATGGGGGGGCTTGGAAAGTAAATTCTGTATGTAGCAGTTATCTCCAGTGAGTTTCTTGATAAGAGAGGCATGACCTGGTGGGACAGGAGTGGGCAGCGGAGAGCAGACTGCCCGAAGGGAATATGGTGTGCTCACTGGGCTTCCTTCTGCAAGGAGCAGAGGAAATGTGGTCGGCCGTATGCACCAGGATTAACAGGGTCAAACTCAGCGCACCTGCCTGCAGAGTATGCACTCAACCCTGAAGGTTCCCGGGCCCTGAAGGTGGGAATTGTGGATTTACGGGGTGGCATATAGGTGATGCTTCTCTGGAAGAATTTTTAAAAAGGTGGTTTACTTCAGCATTTTTTTGATCTACTGATTATAAATTTGGAACTTTTCCGGAATTTTTAGGGTGGTGTGGGTTACTGGAGTGTACCCATGAATCACGTGGGGTATTAATAAGAGACTATCCTTTTCAAAAATTTTTGTAATACTGAGAGTAAAAACTTTCATTCTATAAATATATCCCGAAAATATAAAATATCATTTATCCTTATAGGATCCAGAAAGGGACATCAATATTTTTGATAAAGAATCAAAATAAAATTAAAATAAAACAGTATCCAAATTGGAAAGGAAATGGTAACATAATTAAATCAAAGTTCTCAATAAAATATGAACAGCTATTTTTTAGTGTATATTCCTCCAGCTCTCCATTTTCCCTTACCTTTGACCACAACTTCAGGCATTTACCTTTGTTCCAGAGACCTGGAGTATGGCCTCTAAATTACCTTAAGTCTCTGTTGATCTTTAACTGTAAAAAAATAAAACCAAAAAACAAAACACAACAAAATAAAATTTTAATTATTTATGTTAAATAATCTTGAACTCCTGAGAAACCTCAAAGAGCTTGGTAACTGTGTGGATATGGTTGACTGTGCTGAATCCTTTTCAGAACCCAGCTTACTCACATGGTTGTCCCTCATCTAGTTTTCTGCCAATCCTATTCAGAATGACTTGAGTGAACAGCTTGTAGACAACAGACAACAGGCAGATCAGGCGATAGTTGCCAATGTCATGAATGTCTCCCTTCTTATACAGTAGAACAATCCTGCTGGTTTCCCACTGGGATGGAATTTTGCATTCAGACAGGTAGCGTGTGAAGAGCCGAGCCAGTGTATTGATGATTTTGGTGATTACTGACAGCAGATTCTTCAAGTGTTCAGGTCTGGCCTTGTCTGGGCCGGGTGCTGTTTGCTTCTTTAGACCACTCTGTCTAACATTCATTGATTTGAAGAAGGCCTTTGATTCTGTTAAGACTGAAGCAGTCATCAAAGCCCTAGCCCAACAGGGCATTCAAACTCAATATATAAGGATCCTCCGTGAGCTGTATTACAGATTCATGACCAAGATCTCACCATTCTACAAAGAAGTGATCATTGACATAAAGAGAGGGGTTCAGCAGGGTGATACCATTTCACTGAAACTCTTCAGTGCCACCCTCGAGAACGTCATGCGATGACTGGAATAGGAAGGAATGGGAGTGAAGATAGAAGGTTGGCAACTACATGAACATGTCATCATGTTCGCTGATGACATCATTCTTATAACACCAAACATTAGCCAAGCGGCACAAATGCTGGCCAACTTCTACTATGAGTGTGGAAAGGTCTGACTGGAGCTGAATCTCACCAAGACAATGTTTATGAGAAACATACTTGTTCCTGATGTTCCATTCACTCTCAATGGGATGAACATCTCTAGATGCAGCAGTTATGTGTACCTGAGTCAAGAACTCAACATGATGAATGACTTCATGCCAGAACTGTGTAGGAGGGAGAGCATCTTGGAACGCCTTCAAGAAGGTCAAAGAAATAGTTAAGAGGATGAAGAACCGCTCTCTGGTTCTGAGCACATCTCTTTAACGCCACAATTCTTCCTGCACTAACATAAACCTCAGAGATCTGGGCCCTAGGAAAACAGGATGAAAATGCTATCTGGGTCTCCCAAAGAGGAATTGAAAGAGCTGTGCTTGGATTATTATGCTTCACTCAAGTGAGAGAAGGAATCCAGAGTTCTGACCTCCATCGATGATGGAGAATCAGGGACAATGTCTTGTTTGCCCAGTCGTCAAAAATCAGATGGGCTTGACACATAATGTGATTTGGAGACAATTGCTGGACTAGAGCGGTTACTGACTGGATTCCATGGGATGTCAAAAGATCACATGGCCACCCACCTATGAGATGGTCAGACTTCTTTAAGACCCTAAACAATCGGTTTGATGCTCTTCATGTTCCTGGAACAAGCAGACGTCATTGGGCTATACTAGCATGCAGCAGGGACAAGTGGAGACATTACTGGCACCCGCTCGAGCCAATCAATGAGAAACGGGATGTCAAGTGATCAAGTGATCAAGTGATTTTAAATAACAGAAATATCACTGAGCTATAGTACTGTAGGTACAGTGCTTACCTTGCACACAGCAAACCAAGCTCAATCCCTAATACCAGATTGGATCCCCCAAGTCCCATCATATGCAATCCCTGAGGACAGAGACAGGAGTAACCTCTGAGCACCAACACATATAGCTTCAGACAAAAAGTAAATAATTGGATACCAATAATTCAATCCCATAATACATTAAAATAACAATTTACCGTGATTAGGTTGGGTTTAGTCTAGTAATACAGTGAAGGTTCAACAATGTAAAAGTTAATCTGAGGTACATTACCAAATACAAAATGAAAATTATGGCATTTCTATAGATATAGAAATTGTCATTATACAACATTTGTGATTTTTAAAACTCAACAGTGTGATATAGAATATATCTCAACAGAAAAAAAGGTGATACATAATAAATCCATAATCAGTATAACACTCATTTTCATAAGCTAAAAGCATTTTCCATTTATGTCAGGAACAAGATAAATATGTCAAGTCTCACCACTGTCATTCAACACAATATTGGAACTCTGGCCAAGAGCAGTTTAATTAAAAAATAAAATAGAAATAAAATGTGATCCAAATTGGAAAGGAGGAAGTAAAGTTATTATTTGTAAATACAAAAAAATGTACATAGAAAATCTCAAACTCTAGTAAAAATAATCTGCTAAAATGATGTAATAATATGACAGATTACAAAATATACAAAAATCTCTTCTGCTGCTACACACAAAAAACAAGCCACCTGAAAGAAAACTTAGAACAAGATTATCAAAATAAATAAGATACTTAGTGATGCATTTTCCTCAGAATTATAAAGACCTTCATACGGGAAACTATGATATTCTTAAAAGAAACAGAAAAAGGCAGGAAGATATTATTTCTTTTCATATTTTTATAGCCTAAAGCAATATACAAATTTGTAACAGTACCTGCCCAAAAGTACATTCATTATACACAGATATTGTCCAAAATTCATAAAATATAAAAGAACTTGAAAATAATAAAAGGACGACAAAAGACCTCAAATAACAAAAACAAACATTAGTTTTTCTAAAAGAAGCTACCAGGCTCCCTAACTTCAAACTACCGCAAAGTGATAATAATAACCAGCACGGCATTGGAACATCATACCTATAATCAACACAACAAAGGTCAAAGTTCAGAACTAAGTCAATCCTCATATAGACAACTAATTTATGACAAGAAGTTATACAGAATGTATAATGGGCAGAAAATTCTCTTTAGTAAATGGGTTTTGTATAAACTAGAAAATCACCTGTAAATAAAACAAAAACACTATCAACATCATACCTGAGAATTAATTCAAAATTGATTACAACTTGAATATTAGCTCTGAAACTACAAAATACATAAATGAAAACAGGTCAGAGGATCCTTGATACTGACCTTAAGATATGTTTGGGTATTAACAATTGAAACAGAAGCAAATATAAGCAAATGAAACAAATAAACAAAAAAAGCAATTGAGCAGAGTAAAGCTATCAACACAAAACGACATCCTGTTGAATGTTAGGATTTTTTTGCAAATATTACATTTGATAAGAGAACAATATCCAAAATATTTAACTCACAAAACTGAAAAAATATACTTTTGTTGGTGAGAGGATAAAACTAACACTTCTTCAACTAGGCATAACAATAACCACAGGGACAAGATGTTCACCATCCATCATTAGGAGAAATCAGAATAAAAACAATGAGATCTTCTCACATAAGTGAGAACAGCTATTATCCCAGAGATAAGAAACGAGTGTTGGCAAGGATGTAAGGAGAATCCTGGAACACTCTTGGTGAAATATAAATTGTAAATCAGTGCAGCCATTACAGAAAGCAGTAAAACTATTTCTGAAAAATTAAAATGAGAAACAAACCTCCATCAGACCTAGATATCCCACTCGAGAATTTTTACACAAAAACACATATTCAAAGAAACAGATGCACACCCCTGTTTAATCCAGCATTATTAACAATAGCACAAAACTGGAAACAATCTAGACGCCCTTCACCTATCAAATGAAGGAAAATGTGACAAGTGTGTATTTGTAGCAACATAAATACCCTGAGATGGTATAAACCAGATGGGGAATGACAACGAACACATGATTTTACTCAATGTAGTATACAGACAAAACAAAGCAGATGAACTAAAACACCCTCAAATGGACTTTTGGATTAATTATTTGTTACCACAGAGAAATGGAAAGAGGTATGGGTCAATTAGGATGAAAAGCAAACTCTATGGTAGAGGACAGAACTGGAGTTTTGGGTGCATTTAACTTAGTACATAAATATGTTGCATTTTAATAATTCATAACTCAAGCTTTCATGTTATAATAAAATGTGACATCAATTAAAATTATTTGTTTAAAAAAGAAGTAAGTTAGTTTAGTTTTGATCAGAGAGGGAGAAAAAAATCATTGCCTTAACTTGGTTTCAATTTTATCATGGTTTCATGGGAGTTATACAAAGGACCTTGAATTATATTTTCAAAAAAGAACAGTATTTTACCAAGCTAGATTATAATTGTAGGAGAAGAGGATGGATTGTGACTAAGGAAGAATCAAAAATAATACTACATTTTTTGGGGCTCGAGCAACTAGATAAATGGTAATTACTTTAAAAGTGGTAGTCTGTACAATGTTGAAATGGAGAATTTAAGAAAAATGTATGAAAGCAAATGGCAAGATCTTTCTGATCACAGAATTGGTCAGGAGCAAAACGCTAAAAGACAAGGTAATTTTTGATGAGGAGAATCAGAGTACAGAAGAGATAATTTTGTGGTTATTAAAACCATCCATTATTTTAACGGGAGACATTAGGGGATGGGGGATTAAATAAACAGGAAGAGGAGCTCTTATGCTGAAAAATAGGTGACTGCAACAAGGACAATAAGTACAGGTTTTGTTTCTGTTTGTTTTGCACTACAGATTTCAAACCCAGATCTCATTTACATAAGGCATATGCTTTCCCAGAATCACATCCCCAGTTTTCACACAGATATTCTCTGTTCCAAAGGACCCCAGTGATGCTGGTGAATAAAAGAAAGAAAAATGAAAATTCTGAGATGAGGAGTGAAGAGGAAAGAAAGGCTGGTCAATCAACCTCTGTTGCCCAGTGATACAAAAAGAAAATAAGATGCTTTTCCACAGTGCTACAAGGATAGGCAATGCCTTCAAAAGGAGAGTCTCTTTTTTTAAAAAAATCTTATTTTTGAGGTAAGATTGATTTGAAACTTTGGTTACAACTCTGGTGTAGTATTTCACAGTCTTCATATATGGATTCCCACACTCTTTTTTCACCACCAGTGTGATGCCAATATTCTTTCACGGGTACTCAGGAATCCTTCCTCCCTTTGGTTCATTACCTCACTGATAACCTCAGTTCTGCAGATTTCAAGGGTTTGATATGGTTCAGTTTTGTATATTCCTTGCTTTGTTTTTTTGTATTTGCATCTGAGTGAAATCATCTGGTTGTTTGTTATTCTTCTTCTGATTCATTTAGCTTAGCTTTGCCCCCTCAGACTTTGTTCATGTTGATGTAAATGGAAATATTTCACCTTTCTGTATAGTTGGTATTAAACATATAGATGACACCTTTCTTAATCATCTGACTATTGGGAAATTGGGATATTTCCACAGATTTGGAGAGAAAAAGCTTAATTGAAGCAAGATATCTTACGTGAGATTAAAGGAAACAGAGGGTCTTAACAATAGGACCCTGATTTGGAGAGATTAGAAAGTCGAAACTAGACATGCATCTCCAGTCCCTTCACCAATGTACACAAGGGTGATGAACTATAGTTTTGGCTAAAACCCAATCACGAATAACCTTGTAACTCTGTATCTCATGGTGATTAAAAAAGAAAAAAAACACCAAACCTATATGTGCAATCATATCACAGAGAGGTTGGACAAAATTTCATGAAGTTGTGAGTCCAGGTGATGAAAAATGAGTGTCGTGCTTTCCAGTGGAAGCATATAAGACTACAAGGGTATGTTCTGAGTATTCCAGAAACAAAGAATACATTTAATTATATTCTTTTTAGTGGGTGATGGGTTTCAGACATTTTGACATGCTGAGGTAAGGATTTGGAGATTACATAGCAGAGTGGTTGTTCTGTCAGGAGGATGATCCCAAGGGAAGGAGGATTTTAAAGAACCCTCTACTTTAATCTTTGACATAATTTTTTTCCTGTAACCACGATGACCTCAGCTTATTAAAATTTAAAATTAATATATGTCCTTAAGAAAAGTGTTTTAAATTAAATGTCCATAGAGGACATTGAATGCATTCCCATTTTCAAATTGAAGAAAAACTTAATTGTTTTGTTTCTAATTCTAGATTGCCAAGAGAATAATAGAGTCATTTACTATGCTTCCTCTACTTCCTCTTGCTTTTATAACCAATTTACCATTGGTTCTAAGTAATCTGATTTCAAAAGAGTGAAAATTACTTTCTTTATCTGAAGTGTTAGAAAGCCTTTATTTATGTTCTCCCCTTTTCACCATCTACCTCCTGCCCCTTCTTTACTTTGAAAAGGACAATGATTTTGAGATTTAGAAACTTTGAGACTTTCCCAACCTTGCTCTAATGCTATTCTGACCTGTGCTTCAAAGACTTGAGATTTAAATCAAGCATCCTAATCAATTAAAAGCTTCCAATCTCAGGAGAGAAAAAAAAATTGTCAAAACCCATCAAGAACCAAAGTACTGAGAACCAGGAAATTGATGATAAAAGAGAAGAATTCAACAAAAGGACTATCAATTTCTTTGAGAGGCACACTCCTGTACTTAAAACACTTTCAGTCATTTTCATGTTGATATTCTCTAGGGAAAAGATGCTTATAAAAGAGCAGTTATAGTGCAAGTTTTGAGGATACACCATTAGGTATATAGATTTCCCTCAGATTATCTTTTATGATCAACATAAACTCAACTTTTCGAACAATATATTATTGCTGTTGGTATACACACATATAAGTAGGTTTTGAGCATCTTAATGTTATTTGTTTACCCATTTTGCCTTCTTTGTTCATTTGTGTGTGTGTTTTGTTTTGTTTTTTGCTTTTTGTGTCACACCCACGATGCACAGGGGTTACTCCTGGCTCTGCACTCAGGAATTATTCCTGACAGTGCTTGGGAAACCATATGGGATGCTGAGAATCGAACCTGGGTTGGCTACACGCAAGGCAAACACCCTCCCTACTGTGTTACTGCTCCAGCCCCAGGCATTTTGCCTTCTTACTCTTAAAAAGAGTGACTCAAATGTTATTCCCCTCACCTGCTTTCTCACTGACCATGGAAGCAGGGGCTTTGTATAAAATTTAAAATAAAATAAAATTCAATACACACTAGTAAATAAATGTCATTTAATGATTCTTATTATCATAGAAATAAAAGTAGCACTGTAGCACTGTCGTCTCGTTGTTCATTGATTTGCTCGAGGGGGCACCAGTAACTTCAACATTGTGAGACTTGCTGTTACTGTTTTTGACATATTGAATATGCCACAGGTAGCTTGCCAGGCTCTGCCATATGGGTGGGATACTCTCGGTAGCTTGCCAGGCCCTCCGAAAGGGATGGAGGAATTGAACCCAGGTTGGCCACATGCAAGGCAAATACCCTACCCGCTGTACTATTGCTCCCCCCAAATATTAATTAATTTATTTTAAAATATATATATATTTCTGTGGAGGTGTAAGAATATATATTTTTTTCTCTCTACAGGTCCAGGGATCAAACTCTGAGTCTCAGACATGCTACACAAGTGCTCACATGTCATTGAGCAACATACATAGCCATGGGTAGTCTACATATTTGATATCCATATTCATTCTTCTCTAAATCTCATCCTCATATTACACTGTCCTGAATGCCTGTCTTTATCTCAGTTCATTACATGCTAATAATAATTTTAGTGTGGTTAAGGCCTGGGGCCCATACTTATCAGCCCTGTAATCATGCAGTTCTTACTTCACTGTTACTGGAGTGACTCATCAATTAAGACAAGGGGCAGGGAAGAGAAAGCTTTATACCAACCAGCCTATAGGTTGGAAGAATGTAGAGTCACATCCTATAAAACCATCTGTACCTCAAAAACCATCTGTACCTCATGGTGTTTCACTAATAAAACATAAAAAAAAAATCTTGCCCGCAGTCACAAGATGTATTTTATATCGATAAAGCAGTGGCAAGCTTATTCTGAAAGAAGGAGAAATGCACTTAGTGGCCCCAAGGTGGTGAATAGATTTCTTGTGGACCACTCCTCTGATGTATTACAAATCATTCCCAATGATTTTCAAATAAAAAAGAATTAAAGATTTCTGATTAAGATGCTTTCTTCCTAGTATAGGCTTAGAGAGGAAGGGCAAGATAGAGAAACATTCTCTGCATTCTCAGCATCCCAGACCCAGAGCTGTTTGTCAGTTATAATTGAATCCAGCTCTTAATTCCCTTTGGGTTGCTTCAGTTTTTATTTCTTTCTACAATTTTCTATTCCATTACGAATCCTATTTGTACCTAAATATGAGCATTTGCTTTTCACTATATTTTTGTTTTGTGTGTTTACTAATATATAAGCTCACAAGAATACAATATTGATTTATGTTATGCACTTTATATTAATCAGGATTACCTCATTCAATTCCTGAGTTTCTCTTTCTTTTGAATTTATTTTATGTTTTTAATTTTTATTAATGAAACACCAAGAGGTACAGTTGTAGACTTACAAATTTTTGTGCTTAGATATCAATTTTACAATGATCAAACACCCATCACTCCAGCAGTGCCCATTTTCCACCACCACGAGTCCCAGTATCCCTCCCACCCCCCATCCACCCCCATCCCACCCATTTGTTCTCTCTCCCTTTTGGGTGTTGTGGTTTGCCAAAGAGGCCTTGAGTGGCAATCATGTTTGATCTATAGTCTACTTTCAGCATGCATCTCCCATCCTGGGAGGATACTCCCAACACCCTTTATTTGGTGCTCCTTCTCTATCTGAACTCCCTTTTCCCCTAGGATGTGTGGCTGGCCTCGAAGCCATGGAGCAAAACTCCTGATACTAACCACGGCCACTCTTGGGTGTTACTCTC
Source organism: Sorex fumeus (assembly GCF_029834395.1). Taxonomy (NCBI): domain Eukaryota; kingdom Metazoa; phylum Chordata; class Mammalia; order Eulipotyphla; family Soricidae; genus Sorex; species Sorex fumeus. Next base: position 1,795,117 of record NW_026606060.1, on the reverse strand, counting down.
ATTTTTTGCTACTTTATATTCCCCAGATGAATGCAGTCTTTCTATGTCTATCCCTCTCTTTCTGACTCATTTCGCTTAACATTATACTTTTCATGGAGTACCAGTTGTATGTAAATTTCATGACTTCATCTTTTCTAACAGCTACATAGTACTCCGTTGTGTAGATGTACCAAAGTTACTTAAACCAGTCATCTGTTCTTGGGCACTCAGGTTTTTTCCAGATTCTGGCTATTGTAAACAGTGCTGCAATGAACAAATAAGGCAGATGTCACTTCGACTATACTATTTTGACTTTCTGGGATATATTTCCAGAAGTGGTATTACTGTGACAAATGGGAGCTCAATTTCTAATTTTTTGATAATCGTCCATACTGTTTTCCAAAAGGGCTGAACCAGTCAGCATTCCCACCAGCAGTGAAGTAGGGTCCCTTTCTGGCCACATCTGCGCCACACAGGTTGCTATTGTTCTTTTGGATGTGGGCCAGTATCTGTGGTGTGAAATGATACCTCATCGTTGTTTTGAATTGCATCTCCCTAATGTTTAGTGATATAGAGCGTTTTCTCATGTTCCTTTTAGCCATTCGGATTTCTTCTTTGAGAAAGTTTCTGTTCATTTCATTGCCCCATTTTTTGATGGGGTTGGATATTTTCTTTCTTGTGGAGCTAAAACAGTACTTTTTTATATCCTTGATATCAACCCCTTGTCGGATGTGTATTCAGCGAATATCCTTTCCCATTCTGTGGACTGTCTTTGTATTTTGGTCACTGTATCTTTTGAGGTGCAGAAACTTTGTAGTTTAAGATAGTCCCATTTGTCTATCTCTGTTTTCACTTGCTTGGCCAGTGGCATGACATCTTTGAAGATACCATTAGCTTTCAAATCATGGAGGGTTTTGCCAACTTTGTCTTCAATGTACCTTATGGATTCCGGTCTGATGTTGAGGTCTTTAATCAATTTTGATCTTACTTTTGTACGTGGCATTAGGCAGAGATCTGAGCTCACTTTTTTTGCATGTAGCCCTCCAGTTTTGCCAGCACAATGTGTTAAAGAGGCTTTCCTCGCTCCACTTCACTTTTCTTGCCCCCTTATCGAATATTAGATGATTATACCCTTGGGGGGTGATGACTGTATATTCAACTCTGTTCCTTTGGTCTACAGCTCTGCCTTTGTTCCAGTACCATGCTGTTTTAATTGCTACCGCTTTGTAGAAGAGTTTGAAGTTAGGGAGGTTGATTCCTCCCATTTTCTTTTTCCCAAGAATTGCTTTAGCTATTCGTGGAGGCTTATTGTACCATATAAATTTCAGGAGTGTTTTCTCCATTTCTATGAAGAATGTCATGGGTACTGTAATAGGGATCACATTGAATCTGTACAGTACTTTGGGAAGTATTGCCATTTTGACAATATTAATTCTCCCAATCCATGAGCAGCAAATATCTTTCCATTTCCACGTGTTCTCTTTTATTTTTTTGAAGTAGCTTTTTGTAGTTTTCTTTGTACAGATCCTTTGCTTCCTTAGTTAATCTGATTCCTAGGCTTGATTTTCTGAGGCACAATTGTGAACGGGATTGTTTTCTTCATGTTACTTTCTTCTTTTTTACGATTTACATATAAGAAAGCCATGAACTTTTGGGTATTGATTTTATAGCCTGCCACTTTACTATACAAGGCTATTGTTTCTAGGAGTTTCTTGGTAGAGGTTTTAGACTTCTCTAAGTATAGTATCATATCATCTGAGAATAGTGAGAGCTTGATTTCTTCCTTTCCTACCTGGATGCCCTTAATACCTTTTCAGCATTGAGTTGTTTAATTTCCAGGTGTTTGATTTTGTTCTCCTTGTATGTGTGTGATTCACTTCTATTCTCATTGCATCATGGTCTGAAAAGGTTGTTGATACTATTTCTATCTTCCTCATTCTATTAAGTTATGTTTTGTGGCATAGCACATAGTCTATTTTGGAAAATCTTCCATGCACACTGGAGAAGAATGTGTATTCTTTCTTTCCTTTTGGGGTGTAAAGCCTGTCTAGGTCTATAAGCCCTTTCTCTTCTATTTCTTCTTTCAAAGCCAATGTTTCCTTGCTGAGTTTTGTTCTTGTTGATCTATCCAGAGGTTATAAGGCAATATTGAAGTCTCCAGCTGCTATTGTGTTGCTAGCAATGTTCTCCTTAAGATCTGTTAGCAGTTGTTTTAAATATTTAGCTGTTCCCTCATTAGATGCGTATACATTTAAGAGTGTGATTTCTTCCTGTTGTATGTATCCCTTGATGAAGAGAAAATAGCCTTCGCTGTCCCTTCTAATCTTGTTCAATGTGAAATTAATGTCGGATACTAGTATGGCCACCCCATCTTTTTTTGAGGGAGCTGTTCACTTGCAGAATTATTTTCCATCCTTTCACTTTGAGTCTGTGTTTGCTCTGACTGTTGAGATGAGTTTCTTGTAGGCAGCAGAATGTTGGGTTCTTATAAGAATATAAAAATTACCAATTTTTAATTAAAAAATGAAAATAGCTTGACATATCTTAAATATTTCTTAAATATTTCTTCTTTAGCAATTAATGGTGAGAGTTTAAACTTAAATTTCTAAATGAAGATATAATTTACTGGATTCAACTTCTCATATGTGAAGAGGAGCTCTGGGTTCAGTAGGTTTAGTAATATTATAATCATATCTCATGAGCTTCAATCATAGCTCACTAAACCCGGGGTTCAATCCCTAGGACTTAAAGTAAGAATGTGTTTGACTTTGTAACAACATATAATACGCATGTGTGTATATGAGTGCATATGTATGTACGTATGTATATATGTATATCCCAGTGACTCAGGGATCACACCCATAAGCCACACACTGCTGGCACCAGATAATCTTCTCATCGGCCACCCTCCAGAACTCAGGATGCTCCTCCCAGATGGGAATATAAAATGAGGCTCCCAGAACCATGCCACTGGACTCTGTGCCAGGTTGTGGGGCGGTTGAGAGCCCTCCCCACCCCAAGGGACCCAGCCCCAGGAGCTGACCTCCACTACCCAATCACCGCCACACTCCAGGCTGTTTTCCGGGCACGCAACACATTGTAAGACACTTCCTACCTATTTTCCACAATTACTACAACATATCTAATAGGATTCAGACAGTAGGCAACAAATCATAGAGAAAAATATATAAATAGATGCCTCTTCGAGAGCCCGGCAAGCTGTCGTGAATATCCTGCCCGCAAAGGCAGAGCCTGGCAAGCTCTCTGTGGCATATTCGATATGCCAAATACAGTAACAGCAACAGATCTCATTCCCCTGACCCTGAAAGAGCCTCCAATCATTGGGAAAAGATGAGTAAGAATAGGCTGCTAAAATCTCAAGGCTGGGAGGAATAGAGGTGTTACTGGTGCCTGCTTGAGTAATTTGATGATCAACGGAATGACAGTGATACAGTGATATATGTATATGCATAATTCATCTTGCAATGTTTCTTTTCTATTGACAATATTTAGGAGTTTTTTTGGGGGGGATACATACACATCAAATTGTCCTCCTTTGTTAAAAACTTTACTGAAAAAAAGCTTTCTCTAAAAGATGTTTTGTTCAATTGCTCCAGAAATTGTTATTAAACAATTTAGGGTCAAGATTGAACAATCCCTGAAGCTAGAGCAAAAGTACAGTGGGTAGGGTGTTTTCCTTGCATGTGCTCAACCTGGGTTCAATTTTTGGCATCCAATATAGTCCAGTAAACCCTATCAATAGTGATCCCTGAGCACAAAGTCAGGATCCTGAGCACAAAGTAAGCGCTAAGCATGGCATGTCTGCCTCCAGCACCACCCCCCTGAAGATGATTTAATAATTCCTAATTCAATTCCTAATTCAAGGGATTAGAAAATAATTGCCAAATTTGATTGTTTTATTTTTTATTGAAATTAATTTATAGAAATATGAGATGAAAGAGAAAAAAATAAATGTGTTCAAGAGAGTACATGAGCTTCTTCAGAGTGAAAAAGCTGATAAAGAAGGTTAACTTTTAAAAAGAATAAATTACATGTTGAGATCTCAGAATATTTCTTATTCTTTAGGGATTAATTTTGATATGCATGTATCTGTTGAATAACACATATCTTAGGAATGATTGCAAATAAGGTCAACTGAATTCATTCATAATATGGTTCTTGACAACAACTGAATTTGTGGTAAGGATTCAGATAACAGGAAGCTTTATAAATTTAAGTTATCTGAAAGCGTTTTACTGCCATTTTGCATCAGGCAAGGTGGTGGATCAGCAAAGAGAAAGATGAGAACTGGCAATGCCTCACACAAACAGGTAATCAATGAGTACTTGTTGAATAAATGAAAGTCCCCTATGGACTAGAATGTTTGTATTATTTTTTCATTACTGTTGTAGCTATGACAACAAGTTTATATTTTACATAACTGCAGATGGAGGTCATGAATTATTTGTCAACAATAAGAGGTTCCTTAGTGGGCAATGACCAGGCATTATTTTAAAATTAAATGTATAATGAGGAAAAGAGTTTAAGAAGCCAGCAGTTTACCCATGATTTTCAACCACCTCATTGAGGACCTATGCTTAGAAATTACTGCAGGTCTGCCAAAAAATTGTTGTTACATAACACAAGAAGTTGTGAGTCAAGGAGAGAAGCAATCGTTGTGTATTGTTTGTCAATCTTGCGTTATTTCAAAAAGTTAATTTTTGCCACATTGTGTTGGAAAATTTAAAAGCATTCAAATGGAGATTAAAAGTCAAATAGCAAAACGTTTAACCTTCTTTAAAAGAAAGAACAATTGTGAAAGAAATGTAATGATGGTAAAAATAATCCTCCAAGTTCAAGTGCTTCCAGTTTAGAAGAAATGAGGGAAAGAAAGATGTTGCTGCCCCAGCACGCACAACTGAAACCCCTTAAAAAAACAGGAAAGGGACTTTGTTAGGCATTTCTATGAAGACTTAAAGCTTGATTCCACTCTAGCCCCTGGCAGAGAACTGTCACCTCAGCCTTCATGTGACTGATGTTCTATTGAATGATGCTGTGAAACCTTCCAAACTTGCTCACCATTTGCCTTCAAAGCACGTTTATCTTTTTCATAAGCCACTGGGTGTTTTCAAAGATTACACAACCAAATGAGAAGTCAGAAATCTCAAATGAAGATGATGACTACTGACAAGTGGCTGCCTCAAGCATCTTATTTAGTTGCTCTTCAGATATTTAAAAAGGAGAAAGCATCAACTATTAGTGGAATCAGTAGAGTCTTAAATGCCATTGGGGAACTTGAGGTACTCAAGCGATCCAGAACTAGAGGCCCTACTCCTTTCAGAGAACAGCTTCACAGGAGAATTGTTGACATGCGCACTGGTTCTGAAGAGTTCATTGCCAAGGGGATAGAGAAGTAGACGTGCTTTGCCATTCAACTTGATGAATTAACTGACACAGTAACTGTCATTCTGCCATGTGTTGTGAAGCACAGTGAAGGGGATGACTTAAGGGAATTAATAGTCTGTTGTCTTGACTTACCCGGACAGATCCCTAGTTCAAAGCTAGGGATCTGATCAGTGCTCTTGATGAGTTGGTTCAAGAAGAGGAAGTAAACTAGGGAAAACTGTTAGAATGGACAGTGCTGTCAGCAGAACTGGATCTCACCAAGAGTAGTAGAGAAACGAAAAGAGATTGCTTATTCAGGAATTTTTCCCACTCTATATAAGGAGGGATTTGGAGGAGGGAGGGAGGGAGAGGAAATGGGAAAAGATCCCCACATTAAGTGTAATGAATAGCATGGTAGATATCATAACGAGAATCCACAGTCAAACTCTGAACTCCACCTATCTGCAAAATTGTGTCTAAGGACTTGCAACCCCGTCCCTGCCTTGTCTTCTGTTCAAAACTGAGGAAGACTGTTGAGACAGTTTTTTAACACATTTATGGAGTGAGAGAGAAGTAAAACACATTTTGCTATCGTGAAACTATGTGCATGGCTAAGCTTGCGTGTATGGTAGATGAATATAGCTTTCTCAAAAAACTTAATATTTTTCCTTGGGGAATTAATAAATTTCTTTTTTCAGAATAAGATTGCTGCATTCAAAAAAAGTCGGTTCATGGAACAGATATTTCAAAAGCCCATGAAAATCATCATCACCACAGAAAGTTCACTAGGGAAATACTGAGCAAGATGACAAAGAGATATCACTTCACACCAATGAGAAAGGCCATTATCATAGAAGCTGGAACCAACCAGTGTCGATGGAGAGTCAGTGAAGAATGAACCCTCATTCATTGTTGGTGGAATTGTAATTGGTTTAACCTCTAAGGAAAATAGTCTGGAGATGTCTTAAAAATTTAAATAACTTTCCTAAGACCTTGCAATTTCACTCTTTGATATATAACCCCCAAACACAAAACTATTAAGACAAAAATAAATGTGCAAGCAGACATTCTTTGCATCATCATCAACAACAGTCATTATCTAGAAAGAATCCAAATGCCTCATAGCAGATGGGTGGACAAATTATAGCATGCACAAAGAATGAACGTCTACTCAGATATAAGACAAAATATAAAATGAAATGCATTCTCCTGCAGTGTGACTCAATTACAGAATGTTTTCTCATGTGAAATAAGTCAGGAGAAAGAAAAGTTCAGAATGATTCCACTAATGTATAGCATATCAAGCAAGGAAGCAACGTAACAGACTCTTCACAATCTAAAGGTGATTTCATGAAAACCAACCTTTAGATTGTAAAAGCAGAATCGAGGTTACAAATAGGGAGTGGGATATAGGCAAAAAGTGGCGGAGGCGGGGGGAGCCTCTGGAGGGCATTGATGGAGAGGATAAGAGAGGACTAGGAATACTGGTAGAGGATAGCATTGGCACTATGAGGATGGTTTTCAGTAACATATTTGCCCAACATGTAACTATTAGTAATATTAAACCACAATTTCTCACTAATAATAATAAATTTTCTAAAGGAACTGTTGTTTTGGATAGTTGAATCAGAGAACATTATATAAATGTCTTCACTTCTGTAAGAAAATTTAATTGCTGCTGACATCAACTGGAAAGTCATTCAATAAAATAAGTGAACATTGAAGGGCATTAGATCAAAAGCTTTAATCATGGTTACCATGAAAATAATAATCCTCATAAGTCCTGGATGAATAATCTGTTTGTGAAAGAGGTCTACTAAAAAATAATGAAAATCACCTCACACTGGTGAGATAGGCACACACCAAAAAAAAAAAAAATCCCAAAATTACCTTTGCTGATATTGATATGGAGGTAAAGTGACCTTCATTCACTAATGGTGGGGAAGTGAATTGGTCCAATATAACAATATAAACCCTTTTTCAAAAAACTAACGAACTGAGCACTCATGACCCAGCAATTCAACTTCTGGAAAATTGTGTTCTACTCCAAATGTACAAAAACTAATTTATAATAGCCATTTGCACGCCTATGTAAATTGAAGCACTAGTCACAATCACCAAAACCTGGAAACAACCAAGTGTCCAAGATAAAATAATTTGCAGAAGAAACTGTGACAAATATACACACATGTAAGGAAATGAAATCATGATACTTGCTACCAGGTGAATGAAACTAGAAGGAAGCATGCAAGTGAAAACAAACAGAAGGAGAGGGATAGACACAAGAATTATCTCTTTCATATGCAGAATAGTAAGAAATGGAGCAGAAAAGAGCAAGTACCAGAGCCCCTTCCTGTTTCTAGTCCCCAATGCTTTGCCCAATTTTCTCCTGCTCCCGGGTGAGTGAAAATTCAAACCCAGGACTCCTCCTCCCCTGCGCACATGCCCCAGGCGTCCTCTGAGACCCTGGGACTTCCACCGTTTCTAATCCCTTTCCTGCTCATCCCCAACACTGCCCCGGGTTTTCTTGCTCCAAGTCTGTACCCCTCCCCCCCACCGGGTACCCATAGAGAGCCTGGCCTATGTAGAAGTGGGTGTGGCTTCTCAGAAGTGGGAGTGGCCTATTTTGGGGCAGGTGGACAACCACGAGGCCGCAGTTAAATTACCCAAACCCAGCAATGTCTGTAACATATCAGTCTCCATACCACCACCACAATATGAAGAAATAACGAAAATACCCATCATGAGGAGAGGACGATGAAAAGAGTCCAGAAGCCTCAGTAGGTGTTACTCACATAAAGGAGCTCTCTGATAAAGAATTCAGATATGAAGTAATGGAGATGTTTAATGAACTCAAAGAAACAATGAGACAGATACCCAGTAAATTAAATGAGGACATGAAAGAAACAATCGAGAAAATACAGGAAGAAATGAGAGCAGAAATTGGGAAGCTACGCACAGAAATGTCATGAATAAAGGAATCCGTAGATGAAATAAAAAACTCAGTATATGCCCTCAACAGTAGAATGGCTGCAGCTGAAGACAGAACCAGTAAGCTGGAAGGTGAGCTGCAGGAAGCCTACAGGCAACAAGAATGGCAAGAGACCTCAAAATAGTTCTAGAGTGAATCAGAATTCTAGGAGGTGATTCCAAGAGGAACAACATTAGGATCATTGGAGTACCAGAAGGTCAGGGAAATAATCTCAATAGAAAAGCCATGGTTAAAGAAGTCATTGCTGAAAAGTTCCCAGAGCTAAAGAATTTAGGCATCCAGATTCAAGGAGCCAGAAGGGTGCCAGCTAAAAGAGATCCTAACAAAAACACTCCAAGACATATCACATTTAGAATGATGGATGCCATGGATAGAGACACAATGCTGCAAGGAGCAAGGTCAAAGAAGGAAATCACATACAAAGGAGCACCCCTTAGATTCACAGCAGACCTATCAGAGGAAACCCTCCAAGCAATGGTGGGATATAGTGAAAAAACTCACAGAAATGAATGCTTCACCAAGGACTTTATCCGACTAGACTCTCACTCAAATTCGAAGGAATAGTACACTGTTTTGTGGATGAACAACAGCTCAGGAACTTCATAGACTCAAAACCGAACCTAAAAGAAGGGCTAAAGGGGCTACTGTAAGACAAGATTAACCCCGAGAAGCACAACAAACCCTTACAGAAAGATGACACAAAACCCCATAACAATAATCTCTCTCAATGTCGGCAATGGGCTGGAGCGATAGCACAGCGGGTAAGGCGTTTGCCTTGCAAGCGGCCAATATGGCCGACCCGAGTTCGATCCCTCGGCCCCTCTCGGAGAGCCCGGCAAGCTACTGAGAGTATTTCGCCCGCACGGCAAAACCTGGCAAGCTTGCCGTGACGTATTCAATATGCCAAACGCAGTAACAACAAGTCTCATGATGGAGATGTTACTGGGCCCGCTTGAGCAAATCGATGAATAATGGGAGTACCATGACCTGTGACCGTGAATGTCGGCAATGGACTAAATTCACCAACTAAGAGACAAAGAGTGGCAAAATGGATTCAGAGACAGAACCCAACACTCTGCTGCCTACAAGAAACACATCTGAACAATCAGAACAAACAGAGATTCAAAGTCAAAGGATGGAAAACAGCCCTGCAAGCAAACAACTCTTCAAAAAAGCTGGAATGGCCTTAGTAGTTTGGACAACATAGATTTCAGGTTGAAAAATATTAGAAGGGACAGTGAAGGCCATTTTTTATTGATCAAGGGATATGCACAGCAGAAAGAAATCACACTTCTAAACGTATAACACCAAATGAGGGGCCAGCCAAATATCTACAACAACTGCTAACAGACCTTAAGAAAGACATTGGAAGCAACACAATAGTAGTTGGAGACTTCAGCACTGCCTTATCAACCCTGGATAGATGAAGAATATTACAATTCAGCAAGGAAATCATGGCTCTGAAAGAAGAAATAGAAGACAGAGGGCTAATAGATCTCTACAGGACTTTATATCCCCACAAAAAAGAATAAACATTCTTTTCCAGTGCAGATGGAACTTTTTCCAGAATAGAACGTGTGCTGGGACACAAAGCATACCTCAATAGAATCAGGAAGATAGACATGTATCAATTATCTTCTCAGATAAAGATGCACTGAAGATAGAAGTTAATCATGTACAGATGCAGAAAACCAAATCAAACACCTGAAATTAAACAACTCAATGTTGAACAATGAGTGGGTCAGGAAAGAAATCAAGGAAGAAGTCAAAAGATACCTGGAAACAAATGAGAATGAAGACACAAGCTACCAGAAACTGTGGGATGCAGCTAAAGCCATGCATTTCTCAGGAAGGAAGAAAGGGCCACATAAACAACTTGATTTCACAGCTCAAGATCTTAGAGAAAAAACAACAAAGGGAGCCCAACCGAGGCAGAAAGAAAGAAATAATAAAACTTAGAGTAGAAATCAATGACATGGAAAGACAAGGTTCTTGGAGAAAATAAACAAGATAGATAAAGCACTAGCAAGACTCACAAGAAAGAGATAGAGAGAACCCTAATTAAGTAAATCAGAAATGAGAAGGGGGATATCACAACAGAAACCAAAGAAATTCAGAAGATCATCAGAGACTACTTTGAAAGTCTGTATGCCACAAAACAAGAGAACCTAGAAGAAATGGATGAATCCCTGGATTCCTATAACCTCTCAAGGCTGAATTAAGAAGATCTAAAATACTTGAATAGACCTATTTATATCAAAGAAATTGAAACTGTAATCAAAAGTCTTCCCAAAAACAAAGGGCCAGCTCCAGATGGATTCAGTAGCAAATTTTTCCAAACATTTCAAGAGGACCTCTTGCCCGTTCTTCTCAAGGTTTTCCAGGAAATTGAAGAAACAGAAAGTCTCCCACACAGTTTCTATGAAGCCCATATCTCTCTAATACCAAAAGGGAACAAAGACACCAAAAGAAAAGAAAACAACAGGCCAATATGCCTGATGAACACGGATGTGAAGATTCTCAACAAAACAACAGCTAATTGAATTCAACAACTCGTCAAAAAGATCATAAACCATGACAAAGTGGGATTCATCCTGGGGATGCAAGGTTGGTTTAACATTCTGAAATCAATCAACATAATCCATCATATCAACAAAAGAAAAGATAGAAACCATATGATCATATCAATAGATGCAGAGAAAGCATTTAACAGATCCAGTACCCATTTATGATGAAAACTCTCGCCAAAATGAGTATAGAAGGGACTTTCCTCAATATATTTAAAGCCATCTACCACAAGCCTATGGAAAGCATCATCCTCAATGGGGAAAAACTAAGAGCCTTCCCTTAAGACCAGGGATGAGACAAGGATGCTCACTCTCTCCACTGCTGTTCAATATAGTACTTGAACTACTTGAAATAGCAGTTAGGCATGAAAAAAATATTAAAGGCTTTCAGATAGGAAAGGAAGAAATCAAGCTCTCCCTATTTGCATAGGATATGATACTATACTTAGAGAACCCTAAAACCTCTACTGAGAAACTCCGAGAAACAATAGTCTTGTTTAGTAAAGTTGCAGGCGATAAAATCAACACCCAAATGTCCATGACTTTCCTATATGCAAATAATGTGACAGAAGAAAGTGACATGAAAAAAACAATCCCGTTCACAATTGTGCCCCAGAAAATCAAGTACCTAGGTATCAGCTAAACTAAGGACATAAAAGACCTGTACAAAGAAAACTACAAAATGCTCTTCGGGAAATAAAAGAGGACACGAGAAAATGGAAAGATATCTGCTGCTCATGGTTTGGGAGAATTAACATTGTCAAAATGGCAATACTTCCCAAAGCACTGTACAAATTCAATGAATCCCTATAAGGATACCCATGACATTCTTCAAAGAAATGGAACAAACACTCCTGGAATTCATATGGAACAATAAGCCCCCACGAATAGCTAAAGAAATTCTTGGGAAAAAGAAAATGGGAGGAATCAAGTTCCCCAACCTCAAACTCTCCTACAAAGCTGTAATAATTAAAACAGCATGGTACTGGAACAAAGATAGAGCCGCTGACCAATGAAACAGGGCTAAATATACTGCCACCCCTCCCACCACCACAATATATGATCATCTAATCTTTGACTATGGAACAAGAAGTGTGAAGTGGAACAAGGAAAGACTTTTTAACAAATTGTGCTGGCACTGAACAGCTGCATGCAAAAAAGTGGGCTCAGATCTCTACCTTAAACCATGTAAAAAAGTAAGATCAAAATGGATTAAAAAATCTCAATATAAGACCGGAATCCGTAAGGTGTATTGAAGACAATGTTGGCAAAACCCTCCATGATATTGAAGCGAAAGGTATCTTTAAAGATGACATGGCATTTGCCAAACATGTAAAAACAGAGATAAACAAATGGGACTGTCTTAAACTAAGAAGCTTCTGCACCTCAAAAGAAACAATGACCAAAATACAGAGTTTACAGAATGGGAAAAAATATTCAACCAATACACATTCGACAACGGGTTGATATCAAGGATATACAAAGCACTGGTTGAACTCCACAAGAAGAAAACATCCAACCCCATCAAAAAATGGGGCAACAAATCAACAGAAAATTTCTCAAAAAAGAAATCCGAATGGCAAAAAGGCACATGAGAAAATGCTCTACATCACTAATCATCAGGGAGATGCAGATCCATATCATTTCACACCATAGACACTGGCCCACATCCAAAAGAACAAAAGCAACCGTTGTTGGCACAGATGTGCCAAGAAAGGGACTCTCCTTCATTGCTGGTGGAAATCCTGACTGGTTCAGCCCTTTTGGAAAACAGTATGGACGATACTCAAAAATTAGAAATTGAGCTCCCATTTAACCCACAATACTACTCCTGGGAATATATCCCAGGGAGGTAAAAAGTGCAGTCAAAATGAAATCTGCACTTCTATGTTCATTCCTGCACTGTTCACAATAAATAACCAAAATTTGGAAAAAATTCAAGTGCCCATGAACAGAAGACTGTTTAAAAAAATTTGGAACATCTACACAATGAAATAATATGCAGCTGTTAGAAAAGATGATGTCATGAAATTTACACACCGGTGGTTCTACATGGAAAGTACCATGCTAAGTGAAATGAGTCAGGAAGAGGGACAGACTTAGAAAGACTGCACTCATCTGGGGAATATGAGTCGAACAGAATGGGAGTCGAACATCCAAGAATGGTTGAGAGAAGTACCAGGAAGTCTGCTCCATGGCTTCGAAGCCGGCAGCACATGCAAAGGCAGCTCAGAGAGAGAAGGGAACACCAAGTAAAGTTTGTTTGGAGGATTCGCTCAGGATGCGAGACGCAAGCTGAACGTAGACTATAGACTGAACACAATGCTTTCTCAATACCTCTATTGCAAACTATAACACCCTAAAGGAAAGAGAGAGCAAAAGGGAATTCCTGCCACAGAGGCAGGGTGGGGTGGGGGTGATGGGGGTGTGGGTGGGAGGGCTACTGGGATCATTGGTGGTGGAGAATGGGCACTGGTGGGGGGATGGTTACTCGATCATTGTACAACTGAAACCCAGGCACGAAAGTATGTAATTATACAACTGTACCTCATGGTATTTCACTAAGGAAAAACATAGCAAGTACCCAAGGGCAATAGAAACTGAGAACAGGTCTTCAGCAGGAAGCTTGCTACTATGTAGGGAATATGTGAGGGACACTGGGACATAGGTGAAGTTGTGGTACTAGAGTTGTTTATGTATAGAATCCTACTAGTAAGTTTGTAAACCATGGTGCCATTTAATCAAATGTATCTACTAATAGTTATTTAATCCTCATGGGAAAAAAAAGCCTGGCTCGTTTTCTGATGTCACTAAGGAACCCAAACAAAATGCAATTCTTGCCTCAATTTTGAGTATCTCTGGGAAAATATCGATATCTCAGTTACAGAACTATTAAATTACCATCCACCTATTTGTGTGAGAGGATTTTTCAGCACTGACTGAGCTAAATTTAGAGAAAAATAGATGTCAGTACAATTCTGTCTGTAAAACAGTGTAGCCATGGTTATAAAATACTGTAGCAAACAGCAGACTTAGTGTTAACATTATTTGAATTAAATATTGCTTTCTCAAAATGTAGGGCATTTTATTTTATCCTTCTGCTTACAAACACCATGATTTTATTAAATATATGCAGCAAATTTTCATTACATAATATTTTAAAAATAAATATACAAATTGCTATCCTCCAAAACATTCTTTGTGTCTGCCTCAATGGTCCATAAAAAATTTCTCCTTCACTTTCCCTTTCTGCACTTGTAAATGCTTGAAAAAAATCAATGCTTTATGTCTAAGTATGATATAGATGTAGAATTACAGTGAGGAGGTGGTCATTTTAATAGAACATGATTATGGTTGGCACTAAAAGTTTAATGCAAGGATATAAAATGAAGCTTTTAACTTGTTAATCATTTAAAGGAAATAATCAGTATACAAGTTAACTGGCCCATCAGGAGAACTACACAAGAGGGAAATTTCAATTAAAATATAATTTTTATGGGGGAAAATAGATCATACCTTGTATAAATTTATATCTATATGTTGGTATCAAAAATGAATATTCAAGAAACTAACATAGAAATATTCGTGGAAACAAATATAGACATAAATGTACATACCCATTAGTACAGTCATTGCCATTAACAAGTGATTTAGCCAGAAAAGCCAGAATGAAAACAAATTTGAACTCAAACGTGATGAAACTTCAATAAAAGTAGTTGGTAAACAAATAAGCTAATTTGAAGAGAAAAATTGACACACAAGTTTGAATAAAAGGGAATACATTTAATAATTTTCAAGTTATTTGCACTAAAAATTCCATTTAGAACACTGAGAGAGAGTACAGGAGATAGAGCATTTGCCTTGCACAAGGCCAACCTGGGTTCAATCCCTGGTATCCCATATTGGTCCCCAAAAACCCCCAGCCCCCCCTGCCAAAATTGAGCCCTGAGGGCGGAGCCAGGAGTAAGCCCTGAGCACCACCATTGGGTACAGTCACTGTCACACTGTCACTGTCATCCTATTGTTCATTGATTGCCTCGAGCAGGCCCCAGTAACATCTCCTTCATCCTAGTCCTGAGATTTTAAAAAGTGCCACATTCGAGGCTCCTTCAGGATCAGGAGAATGAGACCCTTCATTGTTACTGGTTTTTCGCATATTGAATACACCACGGGGAGTTTGCCAGACTCTGCCGTGTGGGCAGAATACTTTTGGTAGCCTTCCAGGTTCTCCAGAGTAAGAACTAGATAATGAGATGTCATATCGCCGCAAATGCAGTCACGTGCTTTTGGGAGCTGGATTTTATAGTCTCTGGGTCTTGGCCGCTGATGGGATTACATGGCGCCCGGGACAGTCGGTGGGTGTAACACCTACATACTGGAAGGTGGGGGATGTGAGTGGAGGAGGCCCCAGTCCCAATCTGAGGAGGATTGTAGATATACGCCCCGGGTCCCATATACCTGGGTTCCTCTGCTAGTTCCTTTATGCGTGAGGCTGGGTATAGTAAAAATAAAATGGCATCTCAATATAAGCATCCTTTGAATACTAAATAAAACATGGATATAAATAATACACTCAAACCTGGAATTTACTGGAAACAATAATAGAAAATTAACTACAGCTAAAGAGTTTATTGGTGAACTGAAGCTAGATTTGAAAGAGATGAGGGCAGGGAACACGATAGAGTACATATTAGATCAAGAGATTTAAAAAACATTTAAAATGTAAGATGAATAGATATGGATGGCTTAGCAACAGAGAAGAGAGGATGAGGAAACGAAGTCTAATACATTTTCCAGAAGGAAAAAATTATTAAGGAAATGACAATACATGTGAGATCAAAGGAAATAACTTCGGCAGCATGCCTATTAATGCATATGCTCAAAATTGTTTATATCTCACCCTTTTTTCTTATTTCCTAATTAACAACAAACTAAACCAAGTTTTAAGACTTTTTTATTATTGCTCATAGATTTCTTTCAAAGGTTATGCACTGAAATTGTATGTTACTTATTCATTTCATGAGGATGTTCAAAATTTGCTTTATTACTTCAATTTATCATAAGAAGCTAAAATTCAGAGAGAATAACAGTTTGTTGGGAATCATGTAGCTGGATTCAGCTAAAACATATTACTCAAAAAATGTTGTTTCCCACTCATCTCTCTTTCATAATATTAATTGCCATACAAAATAGCAAGGTCATTTCAAGTAATCCTCATAGAACTTGTAGTTTTATATCAACAGAAGAGCTATCTAAAATAAGAATGTGGAATAGAACTATTCCATATTTCTTAAAGATACAAAGTACATTTGGATGTACATTTCAAAATTACTGTATTGTTAATTGGAATTAGTGATAAATAATCGGAAAATAATTTTACAAATTTTGAGTTTATAAAAGTATACTTTATAATTTTTTTCAAAATTCCCTAGTGATGTTTTATTTGTGTGTGTGTGTGTAAGTCAGATTTATAAAGCTCTATAAATCAGTTTCTAATGGATTTGCTGGCAGCCCTTAAGCAAGTCAGTGAATGCTACAATAGACAATTTGTGTTCTGGCTTGCTGTAATCACTTACAAAAATTTCTGTGTGTTTGCTCACTGTGGCAATGTTTTGCAGCAAATCTCGAAACAAAAGGTTTGCACGCAATCCTATGTATGCTGAGCCTCCCGGTTGCAATGGATGTGTCTGGTACATGCCTCTATTTCTTCACTATAGAACAATTCCTACGTGCAAATATTATATTTATTGCTGAGACATTGACAGTAAAATAGAGGTACCGGGGAAAATGATAATTCTTTAATTCATGGGTTATAAAAACAAACAAGGGGCTAGACCCTTATTTGGGGGTTGACCCGTTTTAAACATGAAAGGAAGTCTAAGCACCGATCCTGAAGACATGAAACCCATAATCATCCATCTTTTTTCTCCACATCTTTTCCACATCACTAGGCCGACAACAACTTAATAACCCCATTCTGAGCATGTGCCAGCTGCATTATATGCCTACCGAAGGATGCTGGGCAGGCTGGAGTATCTAAATCAGGAGCATCAGAACCAAGCGTTTCTGATTTTATGGATTGGCAACATGCCTAGGTTTACTTTCTCTCTTCCCTTCTTCATTTCCTCATCCTTACCTCATTCCCCCTCCTTCCAAAATATTATATGCTCTACTCCATCCCACACTCTCACGGATTCCGGCACTCAGACCTGCCTCTTTGCTGTGTGAGAAGGGCAGCTAGTCCCCCCATGCCGATGGAACCCAACGCTATTTTCATTTTAAGTCAAATTTATTCAATAAAACTAACAGGACAAAGGAAAACTCAAGCCTTACTCATTCACTCCTCAACTCTCTTATTTAATAGCTGTTAGCACACAAGAAAAGGTGTGTTCTATTGTAAGAAAATAAGGAAGCAAAAGAACACATGATGAAAATAATTTGGAAGGGTTGGTGATAAACATGTATGTGGGTGCTGAATAAATTTCAATTCAAACAATTTTTTGCACCTATTGTCTATTTTTGTGTTTTCTTTGAAGAATATCAGTTTTGTTTCACTTTTTTTGTTTTGTTTTGAGACCAAACCTGGTGTTTCTTAGGGATTACTCCTGGCTTTACATTAGGGATGACTCTTGGCAGTCTGTGGTACTGGGTTGGAGGAGGCTCAGCCAAGAGCAATCCAAGAACCCACCATACTGTTGCTCTGCCCCGTAAATCAGTCCTTTTTTGTAGCTAAGACTTATTTCTAAGGGCTGGGGAGATAGAGAGCAGGTAAATTACTTGCCTTGCATGCAGCCAACCCAGGCTTGATCTCCATCTGGCACCACATACCCACATAGGGTCCCTATGCACCACCAGCAGTGATTATTGGGCCTCCAAACGAATAACCCAAACAATAAATAAAAGCCCCCACTTAAATTCTGCCATGGAAAATGAATAAGAAAGTTAGATCAAATAATTTACTGATTAGAAACTTAGAGCTTACTGCCAATTAGCTGAAAATAAATTTTAATTTTTCCATGAAGGTAGGACCTTCTCATCCTGATTTCTCTATTGAACCAACTAGAGTGATTTTTATTTAGTATATTAATAGCACTAATCAGTCAATAGCGGAAATTAATACATTAATAGTCCTATTATTAGAGATGTACAGTTATATTAATTAGGTAATAGTAAAAGATTCATTCAACCAGCTTATTATAAACATTTACTTAAGCTGTAATGCTGAAGTCTAAAAAACATCCTAAGCTATTTAAACAATTGCCCTATAATCTGTATTTTGTGATTGATTTGATTTCAAGACTATTTCATTTGATTTCAAGGTATTGGTTTCTTAACTAATGAAGTTTTAAGCATTCAGATCCTTGCTGGTTACTCAAATTCTTGTCCTAAGGCAATGAAGACTAAGAGCACAGAACTGCAGGCAAATGGGCAGATTCAGTAGACACTTCACTTTCAGAAAGGGAAGGGCAGGAAATTGGGGTGTATATTATCTTTAAGTATTATGGCCCCTAAAATAAAAGATAAAAAGTTATTTTATTTCTTAACTATGGGGATGGCAAAGCACTTTGCATAGTGATTTTAAAAAATGGTTGGGGAAGAACAGGTTGTTTTAGGGGATTACACTCTGCTCAGGATCCCAGGCCAATTGTGCTGACATTCAGTAGCAGGATTTTCTCTCCTGCTCATTCTCTTTTTAATCTCACTCTACCTATTTCCCTCCTGTCCTTATATTGCTTCATTATAGCACTGTCCTCCTGTTGTTCATCGATTTGCTCGAGTGGGCACCAGTAACATCTTACAACAAATTGTGAGGCTTGTTGTTACTGTATTTGACATATCAAATACCTCACGGGTGGCTTGCCAGGCTCTGCCGCGTGGGCGAGATACTCTCAGTAGCTTGCCGGGCTCTCTGAGAGGGGCGGAGGAATCGAACTCGGGTCGGCCATGTTGGCTGCATGCAAGGCAAATGCCCTACTGCTGTGCTACCGCTCCAGTCCATTGCTACATTAATACAGCACAAACAACAATCAACGTTAAACACAAAAATCTGTGTGGCTGCCTTGTATAAAACTCCTAGTAATAGATGAAGTACAGTAGCAACACTGAAAAACATATGTGGCTTTGAATTTTTATTTGACTGATGAGTTAAAGAGCAAAATCACTTATGCATTCCAATCCAAATTTACATGACTGTAACTTCTATAAAGAGGGTATATTGCAGGTTTCACTGTACTGTAAAACTGGCCAACTATTGAGGGGTTCCTTAAGTTGATTTGGGGAAAGTTATTTGTTCTGGTTTTTGGACTTTGGATTTCATATGTGAAATTTGCCTGCAAAAATTCTATTTCTGATAACCCTTCAGTATCTGTATTGCAAACTACAATGTTCAAAAGGGAGGGGAAGAGGGAGGGGGAGAGGAAGAGAGAGAGGGGGAGAGAGAGATAGGAGGAGAGAGGGAGATAAAAGGAGAGAGAGAGGGGGAGAGATAGGAGGAGAGAGGGAGAGAGAAGGGGGGAGAAAGAGGCATAGAGAGAGGGAAGGAAAGTAGAGAGAGATAGAGAGAGTGATGGAGAGAAGAGAGGGAGAGAGAGGAAGGGAGAGAGAGAGGAACGGAGAGAGGGAGAGAGAACCTGCCATAGAGGGAGGCTGGGCTTGGGAAGTGATGGGAGGGAACCCAGGGATACTGGGGTTGAGGAATTTACACTGGTAGAGGCATGGATGACTGAATTCAATTATAAACAGTTCTTTAAGGGTTGATCTCACAGTGATTCAATAAAAAATGCAAAAATAAAAAACCAAACTGTAATGGGGCCAGAGCAATAGTCCTTGCCCTGTATGTGGCTGCCCAGCTTGGATCCCGGCCCCCCAAATGGCCCTCCAAACCCCAGCAGTTGTGATCCCTGAGCCCAGAGTCAGGAGTCAGCCATGAGCACCGCTAAGAAAGCCCCCAAACAATTTTGAAAATTCTCTTAATCTTTATGATATTCAAACATCGCGTTAAGAAGATAGTTTGGATTCCCCAAACTTGGATTCCCTCAAGCTCACGCTGCTTCCTGTGGAAGAGCTGTCCTGCTCTGAAGTCTGCGCTCTGTGTTCCAAGCTGGGGCCCCCAGCATGCCTTTCAAGGCCCTTTTTTGTTGGTGTTGTTTTATTATTTTTAAATGGATCACCGTGAGTTATGGTTACGAATTTTTCATGATTGAGTTTTAGTCATACAGCGATTGAACAACCAGCCCTCCACCAGTGCACATTTCCCACAACCAATGTTCCCACTATCCCTCCCATCACCCCACCCCTCCCCCTGCCTCTGTCTCAGGCTCCTTCCTTCTTACTCTCTCTCTACTTTGGGACATCATGGTTTGCCATACAGATACTGAAAGACCATCACGTTTGGTCCTTGGTCTACTTTCAGCATGCATCTCCCATCCCCAGCGATCTCTCCAACCGTCATTGACTTAGTGGTTCCTTCTCCATCCCAACTGCCTCCTACCCCAGCACATGAGGCAGGCTTCCCCAGGCTCTTTCCCTGATGCTCCAGCCCGGAAGCTGGAAGAGAACAGCCACTTGCCCAGGCACAGAGCAGAAATACAAAGTTTCTCTCCTGCGCCTTCTTTTCTAAGTTTGGCCTCAACCTTTCCGTTATTTATCTGGCTGTACCTCAAGCAGGGTAGGTGGTTCCCCCCCTTTTGGTTTCAGGGTCACAATCAGGAGAGCACAGAGCTTACTTCTGGTGGGGCTTGGGGAGTCATCTGGGGTATCAGGGCTGCAAGGCACCATCTAACCTGCTGTGTTATCTCTCCAGCCTCAAACAGTGAAATTTAAAGTG
This sequence comes from Sorex fumeus, assembly GCF_029834395.1. Taxonomy (NCBI): domain Eukaryota; kingdom Metazoa; phylum Chordata; class Mammalia; order Eulipotyphla; family Soricidae; genus Sorex; species Sorex fumeus. The sequence continues at coordinate 1,774,368 of NW_026606060.1, read as the reverse complement.
ACCAATCACATTAATCAGATTGCCTTGGTATCCTTACCTCCCGCTCTCTTCCACCATAACTAGTACACCTCTAAATTTATGAGCTTCTGTATTTATGCTTGATATTTTAAATGCTTTAGCAGTCAAAATGATATGCAATGGCATGTAATAACTTACACATAATGACACAGAATTTAAAACAAACAAAATTTCAAGAGGCTCTGTGTGGTCATAAGCAACTTAATCATGATAATTTTGTTTAAACCAGATAATTATCATTCCCCAACACTCAGCGAAAAACATAAACCCGAGTAGCAAACTCTACGTTCTGTGCTTTACAGTGGGGAACAAAATCCCGCTGTAACTTAACCATCTGAAATTAAATAAAATGGATCTAAAAACTCTAACGGGATTCAAGTATGACTGACCCAATTTAAGCAGAGGCTGCTTCCCAAATGGTTTAGAGGAAACTGGAAGAAGATCAACACTGAACAATAATCATGAGGTATATTTGTTAAGGACAAGACAAAACTATATTTGCTAAGGGAGAATATATGCAAAAGACCATTTCCTGACCTAGAATATTTTTTTAGAATATTTTAAGCAACATTACATGTTGCCTTCTTGTTGTTCTTATAGAGTAATCCTTATTTTATTGCCTTTCTTAAGAAACAAAAAAATACAATTTTAAATGAGTGTCTTGAACTCATAGAAATTTAATAAAAGGGAATTTAAAAAGCAAAGACAATACTAAAGTTAGAGAGAGAGGTGCTGGACAATAATGCCAGGTTTATAAACAACTGGATCTCAAAATCTAACTAACTTGAACTTTTATATTGGGACATTTGTGGAACAGATGCTGTTGAGAACAGAAAAAGTATGATAATGAATGAGAGGTTGCTCCTAAATCTTGTCTCACTCAGAGTAATTATGATAACGCTGGCCTCTGCTCTTTGCTCTCACTCCCGTACTGCAGAAAAGACAGAGGTTATAGTGACAGAAAGGGTGAATTCAAACACATTGTCAGGCTAAACATTGCAAATTTCATATTTTAGGGGGCTGGCTCTCAGGCTGACTTTCTAGGTTAGTGATTTAAAAAGTAAGGCTGTGGAGCCATGACCGATTTCAGTAGCCCTCTCAATTCCATCTACTGCCTGCCTCAATTCCTTCTATCTTCTCGAAGTTACTATTTTTGTCATAATGAGAAAACAAAATCCAAACCTTAGGTTGTGTGATCTAAATGAGGGCATTGGTGTGATTTTCTTACACTCACTCTGGGTGTGAAATAAAGTTCAGCATCTCTGAGGCAACACTCCGACTTGGGCTCTGTGCAAAGCTTCTGGTGGCCTTGTCCAAAAATGCCAACTTGGAAGTGGTCAGGCACGCTCAAGGCCAGGCTTCTTAGTTTGATATCACCACCAAGGAAAGACTCACTTCAGGTAATTTTCCAGAAATGTGATAAGAAGACTCCAAAATGTGCTTTCCAGGGAAATCAGCTTGTACACTGAGAAGCTTGCCTTGCACACAGCTGATCTGGGTTCCAACTCTCATACCATCACATATGTACCCGACCAATGGCAAGAGTGACCCCTGAACACAGAGGCAGGAGTCAGCCCAGAGCACTACCAATTATCGCCCCCAGATCAGACAAAACAAAAACACTTGTTTTTTTACTAATACTTTAAATTTTCTGCCCAAGAGAGGATTAATTTCTAGTCTTCTAAATATAGGATCTACAACATATATGTAAATTGCTATAAAGAATATGTGACATTCTTCTAAGTACCCCTAACATATATTGTTTATTTTTAAAATAAAAGGTATCTTGAGGTTTTAAATTTTCTTACCTAGATAAAGTGTATGTAGGAGAGAAAATTCTTAGAACTTTGACTTTAGGACCCAGGCCTGGTGTCTGCCACCCATGTGTGAGACCATGAATTTAATCTTCAGAAATGCCACTGATATTTAGAGCTCCCCACTGCCACAACCAAAAGTTTGGGGGAACCTCAGTCAAAATGTGTAAGGCATGACAAGCTCCACGGCAGCCAGACCCTCGTCATGGCACCCGTAGGAGAAACTCTGAAGAGAAGTGGGTGAGTGGAGGAAAGGCTGGGCTGGACTGGAGTCGAATCCAAATAGTTGTTTATGTAGTTTTAGTTAGTTTTATTGAATCATCATGAGATACACAGTTACAAACTTGTTCCTGATTTGGTTTCAACCATAGTGTCCCAAAAGTCATCCCTTCACTAGGTACATTTCCTACCACTGGTGTCCTGTTTCCTTCCTGTTACCAGCCCCAGCCGAGTCTGTCTCTATCTCCATCTGTCTCTCTTTCTCTCTGTCTCCCTCTCACCCTCTCTCTACCTCTCTCTTTTCCTCACTCTCCCTCTCCCTCCTCTCTCTCTCCTTCTCTTGCCCTCTCTCCCTCTCTCTCCCTCCCTCTCCTCTCTCTCTCCCTCTTTCTTCTCCCATATCCTCCTTGGGCATTATGGTTTGCAGTACAGGTACTGAAAGGTTATCACATATATCCCTTCTCTCCTTTCACCACTCAATTCTTGCTCAGAGTGATCATTTCCAACTATCACTGTCATCATGGTCCTTTTTCCTGTCCTAACTACGTCCTTCCATCCACATTTCACTGTTATTTTAATGCATGAACATTTGTCCTGCAAGATTTTAAGTAATTCGTCCTGTAGCTTCCATCAAGTGAAAGGTATTGAAAGAATGATGAATTAGGCTTGGAGAGAGAGTCCAGAGCTTACAGCACTTGCCTTTCGTAAGCTGAGCCTAGGAGCAAGGGCTGAAATCCTGGAACTATACATGATCTCTGTATACACTGTATACACTGAGCACAGAGCCAGATGTGGCCTCAAAGCAGAACTAGAAAGAAAAGAAAAATCACTGGCAAGGGTAATAGTACACTGGGTATTACACTGGGAACTTCTCTCTCACATCACCAACACCGGATTGGTTTTACGGTCAGCTGCACATTTGGTACCCTGAGCCCTGCAAGGAGTCAGCATTGAGTGCAGAGCCAGGAGTGAGCCAGAAATAAGCCCTGAACACAACCAGGTGTGGCCCCCAAACATTTTTATATTTTGAACGCCCAAAATGTATACAATTTGCTTCAGTCTAATATTAACACATAAATATCTTAACACATAAATATCCATAAATTTAAGGAAAGCAAATAAAGGAAATTGGGTGTGCATATACACATAGTCATGAATACTCACCTACAAACAGACATAAATTTTAATATGGTCCAGTATGTACTTCTATAAATTTGAGTAAAACATTTTTGGATGGAGCAAATAAAACTTTTAATGAAGGTTTCTTAGAGAAAAAGATTTCTTGTAAATTTGAAATCACTCTATCTCAGAGTAAGCTATGAAGAACGTTATCTGGAATCAGCTCAGACATTTCTTTCTGAACAAAAACCATTCTAAATGCTCCACAAACATTTCCTTATGTCTCTGAACTCCATAATGGAAGTGACATAAACATTCCCATTTTATAGTTAGGGGAGTAAGACTGAGAGTTGAAACCACTTGTCCCAGGGCACCTCAGGAGTTATGTACGTGTGCACGGACAATAAGACATGGATTCCAGCTCATGAGTCTTGCTCCCCGACCACGTGACCCTCAGCAAGTTATCTCTTTCTTTTTCAGTCTTAGCGATCTTTCTCAGAAATATGCTGAGAATTGTCAGTTTTAGCCACACTGTTAAAAGCTGTTCAGTATTTGTGATGTTCCTATTTCCACACTGCAATATCATGACTTTTCTTTTTTTCTTACTCTTTCCTTTTTCAGTTCTCCTTGGCTGCTTATTTCAAGAGTTTCACATGTTATGCGACTCTATGAACTGACTTTATGCATTTCAACTCAGCAATCAGGCAGATGGGAAGTGTAATAGGTTAATAGATTTTTGATATAGCTAGGCTGTTTGTTTTCCATTTGCTGCAATGGGAAGGGCAGGGGCGAGTAGTGGGAGACTGAGAGCAAAGGGTGTGATAATGAATTGCCTCCTCCTCACTCCACATTCCATTGCCATTCCCTTCTACTTCCAAGGATACCTAATTATTCTCAATTTAAATCTACCCTGAATTATACCAAGTAGGTAGGTTTACCGACTCAAATCTACATTAGTTCAATGTGCTTCAAAACCCTACAGGGGAATCACAGAACTAAATGTGGGGTTGCAAAACCTCTGGCAACAATGAAATGATTATGAACATACTATGACCAAAAATTAAAGTTAAGTGTGTAGTGAGTTTGAGATGATTCTGACTGTGCTTACCTGTACTATTGTCCCCAGCGAGGCACGAAGCCAGAGCTAGGGGGAAACATTTAAGAAATTCTGCTCAGATCACATCTTTACTGTCTCCATCTTGGTACAGACCCAATAGTTTCTTCATGTTAGATATACATTCCAATCTCCTTCCACACTCATTTTAGTGTGTCACCAGCAGTGACCATCTGATATGAGGCTGGTGGGCCATGTGACACCAGAGATCAGAAACACTCTATAGCTCTCACATAGGCTCAGCCTTGGAAATACAGTCTCACCCCCTCCTCTCCCTCCCTCTCTCCCGGGCTTTGGGCTCTACCTGGTGGGTACTTAGCAGTTACTCCTGGCTCTGCGATCATGGAACCACATGTGGGACTGGGGATCAAATCAGAAAACTGGATTGATTGCAGCAGCATTCAAGGTAAGTACCTCATCTATACTATCTCTGTAGCTGTGAATATATGTACACATATATTCTTATGCATTTACTTATAAGAATTCATTTAATTCGTGCCATATGGAAGAGGGCACAAATACTTGGTTCTAGCTATAAACTAAAATAGAATTACATCTCTTTATTAAAACGTAATAAAATATTCATTAAGAGATAAATATTAATAGCATTGACGAGTAACAGAATACACCACCTTAAAATGCATCCCTTTGACTAAAGATTGAATTAAACACACTTCTCAATAAAAGCATGGGTTGCAATTAAGGTGCTTTAACTCTCCCCATTTCCTTTCTGAAAGTGACTAAGAAACTTGCCTTGCATGTGCCCTACCCAGGTTTAATCGCCAGCACCACATATGGTCTCCCTGAGTTATATCTGAGCATAGAACCAGGAGTAATCCTTGAGTGCAGCCAAGTATAGCTTCCCTTCTAAGAAAGGGAAAAAAACAACAAAAAAAACATAAAACAGTCATGCATGTTCTTCTTGCACCAGAAGGATAGTCATATTTTTGGAAGCAAGATGGCAAACCATAAAAGAATTCTGTACAAAAAAAATCTGTACAAAAGACCTGCTAAAATAATTACCCTTTGTTTGAGTTAACTCCTCCACAGAGAGCTATACCTAGTATAAAAGCATTCCCATCTTGCCACTTCTTTGTAATGACATTCTGAAACACTCATGCCATCAAAAGCATATGTGAGGAAGAGGTGTGATGCTCTGAGCCTATCTGTCATATGGCCTTCATTCTCAGCCCTGTCTGTCTTCTCAAACACTAAGAACAGAAGTAAAACCTTGTCTTCAAAAACTCTGGTTTCTTTCATGACACTGCAGTGTTCTATTGCCCCTTGTCTGGAGCTACTGCATGGCTTCCTAGAGCTCAGGTTCTTTGTAACTGTGTCATCTTGTAAACACGTGAATCCCCCAGAGCAGGGAGGAGATCTTTCTGCTCTCAAGCATTTGGCCATCAAAATGAGCACATTGAAACCTTCAGTGCTCTGTATCAAAGGATGAAAAAAAAGGTAGAGTAACAAAAAACAGGTTTTGTAAACTTAGAGGAATTTCACATTTCACATTTGAATAATAGTTGCACATGTCCCTATCATGTATTTCCTAAGGATGGGAAGAGGGGGGTGTGCTTCTTCAATTCTTCAGGTAGTGACCTTTTTAATGATTAAAATAGTATGATTGAAATTTTGATCAAGTAGCATGTTATCCACTCTCTATTTGAATGTAAGAAATAATAAACAAGTTACTACGAAGTTTTCGACATCTTTACTCAGTGCATTACTACATATACATTCAAAATCAAGGTGACGGTCCTCCCATTGTTCATCGATTTGCTTGAGCGGGCCCAGTAACATCTCCATCGTGAGACTTGTTGTTACTGTGTTTGGCATATTGAATATGTCACGGTTAGCTTGCCAGGCTCTGCTGTGCGGGCTAGATACTCTCGGTAGCTTGCCGGGCTCTCCGAGAGGGGCGGAGGAATCGAACTCAGGTTGGCCATCTTGGCCACTTGTAAGGCAAATGCCCTACTGCTGTGCTATTATAATTCTAGAAAATAGGACAAGTATTATTAACTTCAAGTCATACGTGAAAATGCTGAAAATTCTGCCAAGATTTTGAGAAATACATATAAAATTGAAATAAATTTCTTGACTCTTGGAAAATAACTGCTATAAGAAATTATTTCATTCAACAATTAAGCGTCTTCATCATACTCAATGGGGAAAAACTGAGAGCCTTCCCTCTAAGATCAGGGATGAGAAAATGATGCCCACTCTCTCCACTGCTGTTCAATATAGTACTGGAGTACTGGAAATAGCAATTAGGCAAGAAAAAGATATTAAGGGCATTCAGGTAGGAAAGGAAGAAATCAAGTTCTCATTATTTGTAGATGGATATGATACTATACTTAGAGTACCCTATAACCTCCACCAAGAAACTCCTAGAAACAATAGACTCGTATAGTAAAGTTGCAGGCTATAAAATCAATACCCAAAAGTTCATGGCTTTCCTATATGCAAACAGTGAGAGAGAAGAAAGCAACATGAAAAAAACAATCCCATTCACAATTTTGCCCCAGAAAATCAAGTACCTAGGAATGAGCTTAACTAAGGGAGTAAAGAACCTGTACAAAGAAAACTACAAAACACTTCTTCAGGAAATAAAAGAGGACATGAGAAAATGGAAAGATATCCCCTGCTCATGGGTCGGGAGAGTTAACATTGTCAAAATGGCAATACTTCCCAAAACATTTTACAAATTCAATGCGATCCCTATAAGGATACCCATGACATTCTTCAAAGAAATGGAGCAAACACTCCTGAAATTCATATGGAACAATAAGCCCCCACGAATAGCTAAAGCAATTCTTGGGGAAAAGAAAATGGGACGAATCAACCTCCCTTACTTCAAACTGTACTACAAAGCAGTAATAATTAAAACAGCATGGTACTGGAACAAAGGCAGAGCTGCAGACCAATGGAACAGGGTTGAGTACAATGACATCTCCCCTCAATAAAATTATCATCTAATTTTTGATAAAGGTGTAACAAATGTGAAGTGGAGTAAGGAAAGCCACTTTAACAAATTGTGCTGGCAAAACTGGACGGCTACATGCAAAAAAGTGTGCTCAGATCTCTGCCTAACACCATGTACAAAAGTAAGATCAAAATGGATTAAAGGCCTCAACATAATACCGAAAACCATAAGGTACATTGAAGACAAAGTTGGCAAAACCCTCCATGAGGTTGAAGCTAATGGTATCTTCAAAGATGTCACGCCACTGGCCAAGCAAGTGAAAACAGAGATAGATAAATGGGACTATTTAAAATAAGAAGCTTCTGCACCTCAAAAGAAACAATGACCAAAATACAAAGACAGTTTACAGAATGGGAAAGGATATTTGCCGAATACACATCTGACAAGGGGTTGATATCAAGGATATACAACGTACTGGTTGAACTCCACAAGAAGAAAACATCCAACCCCATCAAAAAATGGGGCAATGAAATAAACAGAAACTTTCTCAAAGAGAAATGTGCTCTTTGCTTTTTGGCAAAAAAGCACATGAGAAAATGCTCTACGTCATTAATCATCAGGGAGATGCAGATCAAAACCACAATGAGATACCATCTCATACCTCAGAGACTGGCCCACATCCAAAAGAACAAAAGCTATTCATGCTGGCATGGATGTGGCGAGAAAGGGACACTGCTTCACTGTTGGTGGGAATGCCGACTGGTTCAGCCCTTTTGGAAAACAGTATGGATGATTCTCAAAAAATTAGAAATTGAGCTCCCATTTGACCCAGCAATACCACTCCTGGGAACATATCCCAGAGAGGCAAAAATGTATAGTTGAAGCAACATCTGCACTTGTTTGTTCATTGCAGCACTCTTTACAATAGCCAGAAACCGGAAGAAACCTGAATGCCCAAGAATAGATGACTGGTTAAAGAAACTTTGGTAGTTCTACACAATGGAGTACTATGTAGCTGTTAGAGAAGATGAAGTAATGAAATTTACAAGTGGTACAACATGGAAAGTATCATGCTAAGCGAAATGAGTCAGAAACAGAGGGATAGACATAAAAAGATTGCATTTATCTGGGGGACATAAAGTAACAAAATAGGAGATTAATACCCAAGAATAGCTGAGATCAGTACCTGGAGGATTACTCCATGGTTTAGAGGCCAGCCGGGCATTCTACAGGAAAGGGCAGCTCAGATAGAGAAGGGAGCACCAAATAAAGGGTGTTTGGAGGATCCTCCCAGGAGGGGAGATGCATGTTGAAAGTAGACTATGGACTGAACATGATTGCCACTCAATGCTTCTTTTGCAGACCGCAACTGCAGGGGGCCCCCGGTAACCACTCTCCAGCCTGCGGAGGTGGCCTGAGGATTGATCTGATGGTGCAAGGAGGGACCAACCGAATGAACAGGAGACACAAGAGACAGAGTACAGTTTAGAAACAGAGAGAGAAAGGGACAGACTTTATTGAGGGATACAGGCTGTTTATTTAGGGTCTGGGCAGCTCAGTCAGGAGCAGAAGCAATATAACCATATATGGTAAGGTCACCAACAAGAACTTTACCTAACATTCAAGGTAGACATTTGTACATCAAAGGGTCTTGTGGCAGTAGGTGCATCCTGAGCTTTACATTTGTAAATCAAAGGGCCTTATGGCAGTAGGTGTATCCTGAGCTTTACATTTGTATATCAAAGGGTCTTAGGGAGTAGATGCATCCTCGAGGTTACTATAGATAAGGCCAGATAAGCTGTCAGCCTGATGTGTGGCTATAGATCAGGTATCAGCTGAGATCAGGAAGTCCTGGGAGACTGTCACCAATGTCTGTCCCAAGCAGTTCCTAACATGGGAACCATGGCCAGGGTCTATGAGAGGGCTCTTGCCTTCCCACACACAACAGCCAAAAGGAGAGGGAGAACAAAAGGGAATGCCCTGCTACAGAGGCAGGGTGGGATGGGGGGGATGGGGATGGGAGGGATACTGGGATCCATGGTGGTGCAAAGTGGGCACTGGTGGAGGGATGGGTATTTGATAATTGTATAATCGAAATCCAAGCACAAAAATTTGTAAATCTACAACTGTACCTCATGGTGTTTCTCTAATAAAAATTTTTTAAAAATAAGCTTCTTATATTTTAGACTATTGCTCTGGTCTTTAAGCTGAATGGGAATGAATCTTTGAACAGGGTTCATCTGTAAACTGAAAGACTAAAAGCATAGGACAGAAAGAGACTCAATTGATAAACCATAAAGAAGGTTAGAGGAGAATTTATCTTGTTCCTGCAGAGAAATTTCAGGTTGTGTTGGTGCCTGCATAGTACGAATAGGGAATGCATAGAAAGATAACTATGGTTTCCAGAGGTCAAGTGCTTGACTTACATGTAGTTGAGCCTGATGCATGTCACTTGTCACACTTACGGTCCTCCTCAGCACTTGCTGGGCACTCCTAAGCATAGAGTCAGTAATTTTCCCCTGAGCGCTGTTCATTGTAGTTCTACAGGCAAATTTCCCCCTACAAAAGGAATAGTAAAGAGAACATAAAGAAACAGTACAGGGATCAGGGCACTTGCTTTGTGTTCAGTCTCCAGTGAAAGGCTGCAAGAACTAACATTAGTGACTCCATATTAGTCATCGTCCCACAGTATTAACAATTTAATGCAAAGCAGACATATTGGATGGGATATCCGGATTTATCTTTAAGCTACCCGACACAATTACTGGCAGAAGTTCTTGCAAAGCAGAGTAAGTAGAGATGTCACTTTCACTGTCCTCCCATAGTTCATCGATTTGCTCAAGCGGGCCCAGTAACGTCTCCATTGGAGACTTTGTTGTTACTGTGTTTGGCATACCGAATACATCACGGGTAGCTTGCCAGGCTCTGCCGTGGGGGCAAGATACTCTTGGTAGCTTGCCGGGCTCCCCGAGAGGGGCGGAGGAATCGAACTCGGGTCAGCCATGTTGGCTGCGTGCAAGGCAAACACCCTACCGCTGTGCTATCGCTCCAGCCCTATCACTCCAGCCAAGTAGAGGCATAGGACCATAAAAGGAAAAGCGGTATAAGCTATAGCCTAAAAAGGAGAAAGTAAGTCAAATTGGGTAATCTGAGTTAGCAAGTGAGGGCAGCAAGGAAGGGATAAGCCAATCAAGAAAAAACACAGCCCTAAGGTCCTGGGAGGGAGCCAATCCAAGGCAGGAAGACCTGAACCCAAGTAGAAGGATGAAAGGGGACGCTTACAGGGAGACGAGTCGCCTTCTATGTAGGGGACTATGGTCAAACAGTAAATGTGCTTGGCACTAATAAAGAACTTCTTTGCTCACATTTTGACTCTGTTTCATTCCTCGGATCATGGACCCTAACACCAGCAACTGATACGGTCACCCAGTCTTTCCAGGAGTGATCCGTGAGCACAGAGCCAGGAGGAAGCTGTGAGCACCATCAGGTGTAGCTCAGAAGACCAGAGGGTGGTGGTGGGGGTTGGGGGGAAATCTACAGATATTACAGCCTGGCTTCAGAACAGCATATGAAAGCAAAAATCAAGCGCTCTCTTCAACTTAATCTCAGTGTATTTGTAAACCACATTCTCTTTCCAATAGCTATTTTTCCTCCTTTGTTCTCTCATGATAGGAAACTCCAGGAAAAGCCAGTGGACCAAACTCATGGTGAAGACCTACTTTTCTTATGCCTATCCAGCTGTTCTGAGATAAATTAACTTCAGAAAGAACAAAACACAGATGTTTTCATCTCTATTGGTGAGCCAAATAGGAATATTATTTAAGTGCTGATCAGCAGGGGAAACTGTCATGTAATTGTCACAGACTTCTCTAATTATCACAAAATTATGGAAATTTGAATTGAGCCTAATGAAGGACAAGGAAAGGGTGGGGAAGTCTATTAAAGATTGAGGTATCTTTCTATGAAAGAAAAAGCATCTTATTCTGGTCCTTTAATAGTAAGACAGGGGAGGGAAAGAATACAATATATCAATTATTAATGGACAAAACCCCAAATATTCTACTATGCCCTTAAGATGTTTTCTGTACTTATTATATGAGAAAGCTAAAATGGTGGTTATTGAAAGTTTCTAGAGTATATTATGTCAGTACTAAGAAGAAAGATACTTTATCTTATTTCAAGAACTGTAAGGTAGTTGGCTTAGGGGCCACCCTCTGTGGTACTTCAGAGCTACACCTGAATCAGTATTTGGTGGTCACTTCCAGCAGAGGTCAGGATGTCGAGATGAAATTCTGGGCCTCAGCACCCAGTCCACTGAGCTATATCTCTCTTATTCAAGAAGTTCTCATTTTTAACATCAAACACATAAGTATCCACAAAAACTTATTTGAAACATTATAGTCAGTGAAGTTAAAGAATTTCAAGTAATCAAGGTTATTTGGAGGACATGTTTAACGGGGGGATGGTAATGGTTTTGTCAGTGAATGCATTCATCTCACACTGTAATAAAATTTTATCAGAAAGTTAAAAATAAAAGGACGTGTGATCCTTGTGAAAGACACGTGTGCAGGTAAATGGTTTTCTCAAAATCCCTTTCCTTGGTCTTTGTTCCTGCTGTACCTTCTCTTGGTGAAGGGTCCAAATTTCTATAGGTCTGTTGGTGCCGGGGAAAGTCTTACCAGGCCTTATTTCCTGGATCCACAAGTTGAATACTGACAGCCTTAGGGATAGTTGGTTTTATTATTTCCCAAGGAATCCCTTTGCCATGAGGGTTCTTTCCTATCTACCTGCTAAATCAATAGGGGGATTAAGGGAGTGGCTTATGAAGCACAACTGCTGGGCTAGACTTTGGTTTATGGCATTAATGAGATGGAATGTAGCCTGGTTCAGATTCCTGATCTCTGAAAATGGGTGCCACAAAGGTAGCTGCCACAGAAAACTTAGAAATGTACCTGGCCCATTGTCAGTATAATACAAGTCAGATTATTAATATTAAAAAATAGAAAAACTTGTATGTTGATATTCTCAGTCTTGCATTTTGTCCGGTGTAAGATAGAATTGGAAAAAAGAAAACACAGTCACTCATATCTACCATATGTAAAGCTGCCTTAATAAAGACCATGCTATTGCCTTTAGAAGAAATCCAATACCTTGTCGTCTTAATTAAGCACAATGTATGCAACACACATCCCAGCTACTATGGCTTCCCACACGTTCTCCATATCTTTCCACCTTTCAAGATCAAGCTCAAATTTCAGATTCATTTTATATATGTCCCACATGGCCCCCATCATCCACAACTGTCTGGAAATAATTTTTCTGGACCTACCAGAATATTAATTCCACCTACTTGAAAATAAAATAGGAGGAGACAGACCCAGAGGAGTTCTAGGGGTTGTTTTCAGCATTATGCTCAGGGGATCATTTGGTGCCATGGTTAAAAGTGTTTTAAATATTTAAATATCTAAATATTGATTTGACTTTTCTGCCTCTTCTGAGGAGACTATCAGCCTCTTAAGAATACAAAAATTAAATTCTTGTATTAATTTTATTTCTTACAAGAATAAATTTTTTTTCAGTAAACACATGTAAAGTGTTATCTTAAGAAGAGATAGTATACCAACAACACAGTAAATTATTCACAGTTCTTCTGGAGAAGAGAGAGAGATCAATATGCACGAAAGTAGTTCGGGAATTCTTCAGGAAAAAGACAGGGCTTAAACTGGGTCCTGGATGATGGAATAACTGTAGAGAAAGTACATGTTAGATGAGGCATCCCAAATAACTAAGCACCATGCAATCTCAATGTAGCATATATTTAGACACTACTGCCTACAAAATGAATTGTTTCTCAAGGTGACCCCATGAGTAATTTTTAGATAGTTCAACATGACATTCAAAGATGACTTGGTGATACAATGGCTTACTAGCACAATCTTGAATATTATCACAAATTCTAAGCCAAAACAACTAGTAGTTTAATAACTTGGTTATATAATTAATAGTTTAATGACTTCTTTCCTTCCATTTATTCAAGCTGGTTTAAAAACTTATGAGCATATTTAACCCTAAATTTTTGCTTCAGAAAAACTTGTTTCTCTGTGTTCTATAAGTAAACAGAAAGGTAAGACTATAAAGAAGTTTCAAAAGTGAAGCTAAATTGAATTAAATCTCAGTGTGTAAAATAATATCCTGAATTCATAAATAAGAGTTGGCTTAGTTAAAATTTGGTCCTTTTCTTGGACGTATGTATCTTGAATCATAAGTTATTAACACTGGGGTATGACATTCTGGTAAAATACCCCAGAGTCTCATTAAAGAACTGTGGGCATCCATGACGCTTTCAACTGATTTTTATTTGGGTTTGACTTTGTCTGGAGCCCACTTTTGGTCTTGCTGGTGCCAGGGTTTTATTCTGGAGACTCTTACATGCAAATCAACCATGAAGTCCAGTTCTTTGAGTCATGACCTTAACACTCAGCTGGGATTCTTTTCTGATACTTCCGCTACCCTTTCTTTTTTAAATTTTTGTAATTTGTTTTTTAAATTTAATCACCATGCTGAGTGAAATGCCTCAGAGGGAGAGGGAGAGACACACTCACTTATGGAATTTCAAAAACAGCATAGTATGTGAATAATACCGATAGACAGTCAAACCCAGGGCCAGGAGGACTGGTCCATGGTAGGAAAACCTACACTTTCTTTTTTAAAGCAATTTGGCCAAAAATCTGCTTCTTTCTGACTGTCCAATTCATGACATTTGCAGTTAAAAAGCAACAGTGGGCAAATAAGTCCTTGGAAATTTAAACGGCCAAGGCCCAGAGCTTCTCAAAAAGCCTGACCTGTAATTGACAAATTGCAGGCAGCTTAAGATGGATAGAAAACTCCATAACCTCTGTCCTCTCAGTAAATACAGGGAAAAATTTCCACCTGCTCCCAGCGAGGTATGTATGGGATGGGCAGGTTTAATCATTTCGAAACACAACAGAGCAGGAAGTTCTTATTCAGGAAAATTCTGTGAACTGGAGTCTCATCGACAGGGTTTTTATCAGAGCCTCAACTAGCTTGTTTGAGGGAAATATCCATCTCCAGACTCTTCCTAGCTCCTCTAAAAGCACAATAAAGTTCACACTCAAGGGCACAGGCCCATCACAAAATAAACCAAATCTCAGAATGATATAACACTGCCCTTGACCTCCCCCTAAACTTTATGTGTAAGGTTTACACATCTTACTCCCAGTATATTTTGTTCAGCTTTCAACAAAAAAAGAATCATGGGAAAATAAGGCAAATGCCTTTCAATTCATACTAAAGACAAAAATAAAGCTGAGACCAAAACACATCAAAATTGGAATCACATAATAGCAGTAATATTAGAATTACCAGACCGGAGATTTTAGTGGAACAAATGGACAACATGGAAGCATAAATGCATCTCTCACCGCTCTGTTTTCTCTCCCCTTATTGTCTCTCCCCACTTTATATACATACAGTTTTATATAAATATATATATATAATAAGTCACACCAGTTTGTTGAGGTTTATTGACTTCTTCTAATCCACTTCTCAGCAACTAGAAATTTGAGCTCTTTAAGAATAGGTATGAGCCGGGGGTGTGGGGGCGACTAAAACCTCATGGGAAGGGGGGCGTTCCGGTCCGTCCTTCAAGCCCTACCGAGGTCACCAGTCACCCCCCGCGAGCGGCTCTCCAGCACGGCCATGGCCCCAGAAGCACAAGGACTTAATGCAGAACCCAGCAGCTTGGAGCAGAAAAGTGAACGGACTATGCGTTGATCCAGCCCATCAAGTCTGCCGGAGGGGAAAGGGTGTTGCCCCATTCGCCCTCTCCTCTCTGGAAAGAAAGATGGCGGCCACATGGGAGCCTTGTGGACAGCAGGTATGAGCCGGGGGTGTGGGGGCGACTAAAACCTCATGGGTCGGGGGGCGTTCCGGTCCGTCCTTCACGCCCTACCGAGGTCACCATTTGCCCCCCACGAGCGGCTCTCCAGCACGGCCACAGCCCCAGAAGCACAAGGGCTTAATGCAGAACCCAGCAGCTTGGAGCAGAAAAGTGAAAGGACTATGCGTTAATCCAGGCAATCATTTCTGCCCAGAGGGGAAAGGGTGTTGCTCCCTTCCGCCCTCCTCCCTCTGGAAAGAAAGATGGCAGCCACATGGGAGCCTTGTGGACAGCAGGTATGAGCCGGGGGTGTGGGGGCGACTAAAACCTCATGGGAAGGGGGGCGTTCCGGTCCGTCCTTCACGCCCTACCGAGGTCACCGGTTGCCCCCCACGAGCGGCTCCCCAGCACAGCCACGGCCCCAGAAGCACAAGGACTTAATGCAGAACCCAGCAGCTTGGAGCAGAAAAGTGAACGGACTATGCATTGATCCAGGCCATCAAGTCTGCCGGAGGGGAAAGGGTGTTGCCCCATTCGCCCTCTCCTCTCTGGAAAGAAAGATGGCGGCCACATGGGAGCCTTGTGGATAGCAGGTATGAGCCGGGGGAGTGGGGGCGACTAAAACCTCATGGGTCGGGGGGCGTTCCGGTCCGTCCTTCAAGCCCTACCGAGGTCACCAGTCACCCCCCGCGAGCGGCTCTCCAGCACGGCCATGGCCCCAGAAGCACAAGGACTTAATGCAGAACCCAGCAGCTTGGAGCAGAAAAGTGAACGGACTATGCGTTGATCCAGCCCATCAAGTCTGCCGGAGGGGAAAGGGTGTTGCCCCATTCGCCCTCTCCTCTCTGGAAAGAAAGATGGCGGCCACATGGGAGCCTTGTGGACAGCAGGTATGAGCCGGGGGTGTGGGGGCGACTAAAACCTCATGGGTCGGGGGGCGTTCCGGTCCGTCCTTCACGCCCTACCGAGGTCACCATTTGCCCCCCACGAGCGGCTCTCCAGCACGGCCACAGCCCCAGAAGCACAAGGGCTTAATGCAGAACCCAGCAGCTTGGAGCAGAAAAGTGAAAGGACTATGCGTTAATCCAGGCAATCATTTCTGCCCAGAGGGGAAAGGGTGTTGCTCCCTTCCGCCCTCCTCCCTCTGGAAAGAAAGATGGCAGCCACATGGGAGCCTTGTGGACAGCAGGTATGAGCCGGGGGTGTGGGGGCGACTAAAACCTCATGGGAAGGGGGGCGTTCCGGTCCGTCCTTCACGCCCTACCGAGGTCACCGGTTGCCCCCCACGAGCGGCTCCCCAGCACAGCCACGGCCCCAGAAGCACAAGGACTTAATGCAGAACCCAGCAGCTTGGAGCAGAAAAGTGAACGGACTATGCATTGATCCAGGCCATCAAGTCTGCCGGAGGGGAAAGGGTGTTGCCCCATTCGCCCTCTCCTCTCTGGAAAGAAAGATGGCGGCCACATGGGAGCCTTGTGGATAGCAGGTATGAGCCGGGGGAGTGGGGGCGACTAAAACCTCATGGGTCGGGGGGCGTTCCGGTCCGTCCTTCAAGCCCTACCGAGGTCACCAGTCACCCCCCGCGAGCGGCTCTCCAGCACGGCCATGGCCCCAGAAGCACAAGGACTTAATGCAGAACCCAGCAGCTTGGAGCAGAAAAGTGAACGGACTATGCGTTGATCCAGCCCATCAAGTCTGCCGGAGGGGAAAGGGTGTTGCCCCATTCGCCCTCTCCTCTCTGGAAAGAAAGATGGCGGCCACATGGGAGCCTTGTGGACAGCAGGTATGAGCCGGGGGTGTGGGGGCGACTAAAACCTCATGGGTCGGGGGGCGTTCCGGTCCGTCCTTCACGCCCTACCGAGGTCACCATTTGCCCCCCACGAGCGGCTCTCCAGCACGGCCACAGCCCCAGAAGCACAAGGGCTTAATGCAGAACCCAGCAGCTTGGAGCAGAAAAGTGAAAGGACTATGCGTTAATCCAGGCAATCATTTCTGCCCAGAGGGGAAAGGGTGTTGCTCCCTTCCGCCCTCCTCCCTCTGGAAAGAAAGATGGCAGCCACATGGGAGCCTTGTGGACAGCAGGTATGAGCCGGGGGTGTGGGGGCGACTAAAACCTCATGGGAAGGGGGGCGTTCCGGTCCGTCCTTCACGCCCTACCGAGGTCACCGGTTGCCCCCCACGAGCGGCTCCCCAGCACAGCCACGGCCCCAGAAGCACAAGGACTTAATGCAGAACCCAGCAGCTTGGAGCAGAAAAGTGAACGGACTATGCATTGATCCAGGCCATCAAGTCTGCCGGAGGGGAAAGGGTGTTGCCCCATTCGCCCTCTCCTCTCTGGAAAGAAAGATGGCGGCCACATGGGAGCCTTGTGGACAGCAGGTATGAGCCGGGGGAGTGGGGGCGACTAAAACCTCATGGGTCGGGGGGCGTTCCGGTCCGTCCTTCAAGCCCTACCGAGGTCACCAGTCACCCCCCGCGAGCGGCTCTCCAGCACGGCCATGGCCCCAGAAGCACAAGGACTTAATGCAGAACCCAGCAGCTTGGAGCAGAAAAGTGAACGGACTATGCGTTGATCCAGCCCATCAAGTCTGCCGGAGGGGAAAGGGTGTTGCCCCATTCGCCCTCTCCTCTCTGGAAAGAAAGATGGCGGCCACATGGGAGCCTTGTGGACAGCAGATATGAGCCGGGAGTGTGGGGGCGACTAAAACTTCATGGGAAGGGGGGCGTTTCGCTCCGCCCTTCACGCCCTACCGAGGCCACCGGTTGCCCCCCGCGAGCGGCTCTCCAGCACGGCCACGACTCCAGAACACAGAAACCAATTTCTTAACTATCTGACTTTCAGTAGAAATACTTCCAGGGTCAATAGGTAAAATAGCAGAAATCCAAAACCAACATTTAATTCTTGAACCCAGCTGTAGAAAGCAAATCACTTCACAATGCTTTTTCAGCATGTCTGATTTGGGGGGGGGTAAACTCTAAATAATAGTGGTGAATCTTTTATTGAAACAATGAATCTAATCAAAGCAGATAGAGTGTTAACTAGAATTCATCTGCCTCACAGGGACGGGGAGGGGTGGGGGGTGGGGTTTTATTGGGGTTCTTCATGGTAAAAAATAAGTATTGGTAAAGGGAAATGTGTTTGATATTTGCATGACTGAGACATAAACCTGAAAGCTTTGTAACCTTTCCCACAGTGATTCAATAAATAAATAAAAAATTAAAAAAAAAAAAAAGAATAGGTATTTTTTTCCTTTTAACATTTTATTCCTTGCTGACTGCCAACCATTTAGTAAATCCCTTGAATATTGCAGTGCTCAATAAACATTTATTAAGAAAATGAATATCTGCACTGTTTTAAATGCTATGCTTAAAAAATCTTGCACCTCTTATTAAAGAATTCACAATTCTACTTCTCCCAGTGGGGGAAAAAGCGAGGTGTAATTTGAATCTATAGATGAACGTTTTCTTGAAACGTCTTGTTTATGTTCTTTACGCCTTAACAAGCAGAAACCTTTCTTGTTCTATCATCACCATATTTGTGTGTTTCTTGGATGACAAATTCTGGAGGTCAAAGAAGGGTGAGAATAAAAAGTAAAAGAAAAATCAAGATGAGCCAACCTTAATGGTGCCAATAAATAATGTCTTGCTAAAAGCTGCCTAAGAATAGATGGCACAGTCTGTGTAGGCAGGCGTTTGTAAATGATATGCAAATCAGACTCTAATTTTAATGCAAATGTATGTGTGGACCTCCTAACTATTTTATGCACCTGGTTAGAGCCCCCAGGAAAATTCTAGTGGAGAGAAATGTGCTCTCAGCAATGTTTTAATGACTGAATGGATTGGAGAGCAGAGGGTACCACACCTGGCTTGCATTGTAAGGTCTGCTAGTTAGCTGCTAAAAACAAACTCTTCCATATGGAACTCTGCTTTCAGCTTGGCTGAATTACCAATCTGAATTGCGCACACCTTAACTTACCTGTTCTGTAAGTGGGTCTGACATTGATTTGTCTCAGGCCAGTGAGAGTGTTATCCATTAGCAAATCATTTAAAGCAAGATAAGGTTGAATTGAGGGAAATAGATGTATAGTTACATTGAAATTATCCCAACTAATGCTTTAATCTTCTTTCCTTATAAACCAGTCCAGCCTGCACTGTTTATAACCTGTCCATCGGTGAGTTCTGTGAAATAAAATAACTTTGGGGGGGAGTTATGGGAAAGTCAATTTGCCAGAGTAATAAAAGACACTCGGTTGGATAGGAATACCTTGCGGTACCACAGATCTAGCAGGAGGAACTTCCAATAACTGGTCTTTGAAAGAGAAAGCTGTGCAGATAGTGTGAGAGAGGCAGGGACTGGGAAAAGATTTGTAGATGGGAGCACAGATACAAAAAATATGGATGTCATCAGAATATGGACCTTGAACATAATTTTAAGGATAAAAAATTCCCGTAATATTTCAAGGCAGAGGGCTTGTACATGTTATTCCAGTTTCTAGGTAGAGGCCTCTTTCTAGCCAAGCAGATGCAGAGGGTGAGTGAATACGGTAAGTCCATGCTACTCTGAGTATAGTTTGAGAACCTGCAGTACTTGCATCCTCTGGGCGAAGAAAAATCCAGACACAGAACCAACCCACTTTGACTGTCTCATCATTTCTATTTTAATGTGTTTCTCAGGTGATGTTTAAGTATTTGATAGCTTAAGAATTACAAAAAGAAATATTTTCTTATAGGGGCCCTTGAGACTGCAACCAATTAAGGCATTGAGCTCATTGAGGGCCTAATTCAGATAAGTGTGTGCCCTTTGAGATATGAGTACAATAAGAATTCACTGGAATATGACAGAGTAAACAGGTAGATTAGAAGTTTAAAAATGAAGCTTCTCTATGTAGGCGGGAGAGACATACAACTCAAGTGTTTGAATCGAAAGATTGAGGCTGTCAGTGGACCCTCCTGTCACACAGACACCAGGCGGGACCCTGGGAACCCTGCTATGCATGCCTGCAGCTCTGCAGTCTGTGAACCTCAGTGTCAGGCAATTTCTGGTCACTCTACAGCCAGTGTGTAACTAAGGGGTGCAACTCCTGAGGAGCACCCCAACAGAGGAGATGTGCAAGCACTGTGGCTTGACACGTAAGTCCAAGTGAGCACCTCAGCAAACATTGGAGAGGACTTCAACTGGAATATACACAAGGGCTGAAGGAGTGCACGCCCTAAGGTGAGAAGTGGGCACCAGAGGCTGCCATGGGACCCCAGGAGACCATGGCAGTAAAATGTGGTGGCAGCTCAACTACACCTATGTGTGAACCCCAATTACTACAATGCCAACAGAGAAAAGAGAAAAGCAAAGAGTGAATTGAAAACAAAATTTTATATCAGGAAGCTTCTAAAAATAAGAAAATATAAAATTTATAACATAAATAAGAAATAAATGTTAGATTAGATATAGCTAAAACAAAAATAAGCTAGAAAATAGAGCTAAACAACTAAAGAGATGCGTGATATCACTAAGAGAAAAGTGATATAAATGTAGAAATATATATAACCTAAGAGCTATATGAAAAAGATTAAAATAGCCCATACACTTGGAGTCCTAGAAGATATTATGATAAAGTGGCAATTTTCAATTATAGCAGAAGTTATCTAGCACCAATAAAAATAATTTCATAGTTCCTCAAAAATTATCCCTTGATAACAAATGCATTTAACTAGATGAACAATAAAGACAAAATATTCAGAGAAACCAAAGAAAAAGGTCATCTAGGAAGAAAAAAAATGATTTTCAACAGCAAACTTTTTATGAAAGTAGTCTGTAAGCTTAGAAATTTTCAAAACAAAAGGACAAATTCCAGAGAAAAATATCAGTAGTGACACCAGAGCATTTCTTAGAATTTTCCTCAACAGAAGAAATTTGCTGGTAAGATTCACTGCATTTTCAAGATGAAGTTATTGACCTGCCCTAGAGATTTTGGCGTCACCAATCCCGTTCAATATGCTTAATTTTTGTGTGCTTCTGGGTAAGAGATGTCCACTCTGAAGTCACAGAAGATCATGTGTGAATAGTTTCTAATATCAAGAAGTTTAGCCCTGAGCTCTAATTAAGCACTTCATAACTCTTCTGCTTTTCTCACTTATGGGATATTAAACAGAACACCAGGAGGCCATTGGCAGGAAAGCCTGTCAGCTTCAAGGAAAGGCACCTAAACTAGATCTCTCATCATTTCCGTATGCTGTTCACTTCCCACCCCAAACTTGGCTCTGCTCCCACCTGACTCTGATCAACCTGGGCCTCATTTTTTTTCTTTTTTCTACTTTTGTTGTGTCCCACCAACAAAACAAGATTTGTCACATTAGAGCATTGTTTACATACCACAGTTTTGAGGGAAGGCCATCAATTGGCCTCCTGTCTGGAATTTTTCAGACATCTCATTCCCATTTATCTCTGAGTTCTGAAGTGATTAAGACTCAAGCTCAAGGGGCTGGAACGATAGTACAGCGGGTAGGGCGTTTGCCTTACAGGCAGCCGACCTGGGTTCAATCCGGCATCCTATATGGTCCCCCAAGCACTGCCAGGAGTAATTTCTGAGTACAAAGCCAGGAATAGTAACCCTTGAGCATCGCTGGGTGTGACCCAAAAAGAAAAAAAAAATAAAAGATTCAGGCTCATTTTAGCAGCATCAGGCCTCTTGGATTCTGAGAACTCCACACTCTCTTGTTTTAACATGTTTTTTTCTAATGAATTTTTTTCCCACTTTTTTTTTGTTCATTTCACTGAAAGAGCTTTCTTCTGCCTTTTATTTTCATTTCACCAGCAGAACTTTTTTGTATTTCTCCATACTATTAACTTGAGGTCTCCCTTTGCAAAGAAAATCACTTTATACTTCTCTCAGTCATTTCTGCTAGGACAACTAAAGAGCAAGCTGTTGATCACTGAGAACGGACACATCCTCCCTTGGAGCTATCCAGTGCCCACACTTTATCAGCCATCCCTGGTCCACAGCAAGTGGGAAGGAAGACGTTTCATATGCCTCATGCTATATTTGGGATCATGCTTTCTTTGACATCCAGGCACTGCTGTCATACATTCTTCCAGTTCTGACCCTTTCTTTAACCTGTGGTCCTGTTTAACTGTGCATCCAAGCTAATGATTTCAAAATACCTGTTCTCCCTTTATTCTTCACTAAAAGAACTCCCCATCCCCATGTCTCAGAAAAAGAACGTATTTCTCAGAGTCCTTTTCGCTTTGGGGGGCGATGCTTTGCATGGTGCTATGTGCAATGCACAGACTAATGGAGGATGTCAGTAGGCTGGGCTCATTTCCAGAGACTCTTCCTTACACAATAATGTATGTTGGGCTGGAGAGATGAAACAGACACTTGCCCTGTATGCTGCCAACCCAGTTTGAATCCCTGGCTCCACATATGATTTTCTGAGACAGAGCCTGGAAAAGCTTGTGAAGACCACTGGGTGTGATAGCCAGCAACAACCTCCCTATATCCTCCCCACATACTGCAATAAATAAAAAGAAAGAAAGAGAAGATACCATGTATCACTTGTCTTCACATCATGCTCAGCCAATAAGAGAGATGGCATGATCATATCACCAGGTAGAATACAAGAGAGAAAAATCTTATGTGCCAACATTACAAAATGTCATCTAAACCTTGCAGTGCTGCTCCAGACATTTATTGGAAAGTGCCCCTTATAAGGGAGGGAGGTTTCTTTCACTCACATCAACCAAATTTTATGTTCTTTTAAATCCCATAGAAGTGACATAGAGATGCTTGGAGGCCCATGTTCTATTCCGCCCTCTTTACAGTTTCTCAATTTCTTATGGATACCATGAAAACCTCTCTCCATTTCTACTGTGCTTCTTCCCTTTAGTTTTCAATGGGAGATGGTTTTCTTGATCTCTAATCCAAAGTCTCTGTTCAGCTACAACATTCTGCCTTGCTCTCTTAGTTCCGTGATTCCACGAATATTCTTCCAGTTGTCATCTGAACATCACTGGGTATCCTGGAATAGGGCTTAAGGTGTCTCAGGCCATAGTGTGCATATAGAAGATAAAAGGGGCTGTAGTTTCCCTGCAAATTGAAAGCTTTGTAAGTAAGACTTTTCCTCCAACTCTCTAGGTAGGGCAGGCAGAAAACAGAAAACAATTTAGTGGAAGGAGATTATATTGAAGGAATACAACAAATGCATAAAATAAACCATCCAAATTTCTTATCTGTCACACACATCTTCGCCCTGACTCCAGCTCCAGCTAAGCACCTTTGAATGATGAGATGGTGCTACAGTTCTCACTTCGACCTTCTCTGGTGCTTTCCCTGAGACACTCTTAAATTTTCCCATATAAATGTCTCTATTATTTTCCATGGCATCAATGGACAATTTAAAAAAGTGTGTCCTTACCTCAGTCTTAGAATAGAATGTCTATTATCATTAACGATGGTCATAACCTGAGAAGGAGTCAATTGACCTCTCAGCATATGCCCTCGGGCTATCTAATCGGGCTTCCCAGGGGGGAGTTGGTGTGCAATTGATAGGACAGCATTAATTCAGCATTAAAATGTTCCTGGCCTAGTTGAACTTTAAGTAGAAGATGAAACGACCTACTTTGATAATATATTTAACTTTTTTCATAGTTGCTACTTTCTCAAACTCTTTGTTGTTACCCAGCTGATGTGTTTCTGTGAAAGAATTCTGGAACTCTCTTACATCTACACCTACATTGGAAAGTTAATACTTTCTCTTTACACCACCATGTCAATAAAAAGCCCCAGCAGGAAGTAAGCAGGTAATATGATGACTAAATTGCTTCTGCTTTTTTTGTCCCCTGGTATAGTTGAGAGGTGACGTGAAGTGGCCTACAGTGTTAATGTTTACCCTCTGCCTGTACCAAAATTCCTTGCCACCTCTAGAGAGCCAAAGAACTCTTTCATGTCACGTCTATTCCACTCTTCCTCCTCTCCCCTCTGACTGATCAACTCATCTCTCTTGTCGAGAATTTGTTAGCGTTGGACCCTTATTGCCAACTGCTTTTGATTTGTACCACATTCATTTCTTTCCTTCCAAACAAACTGGAATTGTTTATGGTGATATCATTCACTCAAAAACTTTGTGAGCCTCCTTTTCATTTTGTTGGGGTTCAAGTCATGAGACAAAAGTCACACTCCTAAGCTTCTCAGGGTAATATTTGGCTGCTCGTGTTCTCTTCATTGAGAAGACCTGTGAGGCATTTCCCAGTTTTGTGCTTCTTTTGCCTAAGTGCATGAACTGTCACTTCCCTCTGTGGTTACCAAAGGATCCGAGTGTCATACTCCAGGTTTCCTCTTGAAATCAGGCAGTAGACAGGATCCAATTTTTTTCAAAACTCAAGACTTGGCTCTCCTCATTTAACATTCCTTTCTTCTCTCCTGTGTTATTAGAGCAGAAGAGAAACCAGGCGGCACCTCCAGTGCTTTGCTTAGATGCGCCCTTTGCTGGATCACCCACTTAACAAAAGCACAGTTTCTATCTCCCATCTTAGTGAAGGTGATGGCACTGGAAAGCTTTTGCTATTATATAAAGGTTCTTCTTTTCTACAGACCACAATAGCATATTCCTCATTTCCCTTTGAGGCCTCCCCGGGATTACCTCAAAGTCCTTACTTCCACAAGAAGTGAGTTAAAGAGACAAGAGAGGTCAAGCGTCTTGTCAAGAGACAAGAGACAGCTCCAGGGTCTGCGGAGCATGCTTTACATGCCTCAGGCCCTAATTTTAATCCTGCACTCACAGGAAGCCCAAGTGCCACCAAGTGTGACCTGGTGACCCCAGCGTCACTGAGACTTCGCAACACCATCTTGTCTGGCGAAAAGTATCACAGGGAATGCAACCCCCAATTCCAGAAACCTATCAGAAACCCCTAAGCATTGCAAAAATAAAAGAAAACAAAGGTTTTCTTAAAGTTTCTGTGGATCTGAAATCCTGGTTTTGTCCAGCTGCGTGCTTCTAATTCGGTTTCTCCCATGAGGTCACAGTGAAGCATTGCCTGCCCCTGCTATTACCTCAAAGCTCAATTGGAAAAGGAACCATTTTTTTTTTTTTTTTTTTTTTGCTCATTTGCTGGCCGTTGGCTGGTTTTAAGGCCTATCTGCTGATGCCAGACGTCAGTTCCTCTCTCCAGGCAGTTGAAGCATCACAGCTGATTTCAGTCACCATTGAGTGAGTTTTTGTGGCATATTTTGAGCTTGCTCAGGATAAGCCCCCAAGGTAACAATTCCTCTCTCTTCTCACTTCATTTGTAGTCTAATCCTGGAATGTATAAGGATCACTTTGCCATATTTTGTTAATTACAATCAAGGAGCAGTCAATGAGACAGAATTCTATAAATACCATAAATACCAGCAGGTTGGGTCATGGCGGCCAATTTAGAGTCTGCCTACTATGAAGAGAAGTGGGATAGAATATCAAAGACCGCAGAAGTGGAGCTCTAATTTTCCCAAAATAAAATCAACTCCGCATCCTAAAAACCATTTGTCTGCCACCAATTAATGTTGAGAGTGAACATGGAACTTCTACACTACTGAGTACCAGGAATGCTATACCATATGTAACTTCTGCTCCATTAGGCTGAACAGATGTTTATTCATTGTCTTTAAAGATACTTAAGCAGACAAGTGTGAGTGATCTCCACAGAATCTTGTTGGATAGCCAAACTGTCAAAAGTTCTTTCCTTAAATTAAAAAAAAAAATAGTTATGGGACAGAGTACAGCAGGTAGCACATCTGCCTTATGTGCAGCCAGTCTGGGTTTGATTCTCTGTACTCTATATGTTTCCAGAAATGATCTTGCCAGAAATGATTCCTGATCACAGAACCAGGAGTAAGCCATGAGCACTGATCACTGCCGGTTACAGCCCAAACAAACAGAAAGCCCTGTTATGTTAGACCCAAAGTGAGTTTTATTGGCTCCCCTCAGCAAGGAAGAAAACATCAGATAGTTTTGGAAATTCACAAGGAGGAAGGTTTTATCATTTAGAAGTTACACTCAGATTTTCAGAAGGGGAATTTTAGAAAGGAATATCAAAATTTGTGTGAAGTTTTTAGATTGATTGATGTGTAATGAGGCAAGAATTTGAGCAAATAAATGTGCAACTCATAAAACACTCTTTGTTACAATTATATAAGTGTGGGGGTGGTTGTTCCAGTTTGGAAATACGTTAATAATATCTCTGCCTAATGGAATGTTCTATATATTTAGTCCAAACATATTTATTCTGTGAGATAAAAATGGAAATGTGACTAGAGAGCTGATAGCTTAAATATTTGAAAAGGTCAGTAGTATATTTTAAAAAATAATAAAAGACTACAGAGTCAGAAGCCCATGTTTAAATCCAGCCATGTCATTCTCTAAATATGACATTGATTGCATTGATTTACCTCTATCAATCTCAATTTTATATGTTAAAGTTGGGATAAAAATTGTGCCAATTCTCAAGAGGGGCTTTAAAGATTAAATGGGTTACTGTATATAAATCACTTAGGTAGTACCGAATAATTAAATAGTTGGTAGCTTTCCAAATTCTGATAATGATGCTAGTATCTTATTGTTTGTGTCAGAAATACCTTTTATATTAATTTAAACAGATTCCAAATAGGATGTATATTAAACTAACAACCACATATAAATGAATAGAAAATAACATTTATGTAATTACTATTCATTAGTGGTCGTGCAGGAAGTTTGAGTTTTCTTTGGGTCTCGGGACATTGCCTTGACTTCTCTTATATACAGTCTCCAGGATTTAGGGTCAAAACATGTAACAAAGCATACTCAAATAATTGTTTCTTCTCCTTTAAGGCTTCATACTTTTTTTCAGTCCAGGAGCATGTGATTTTAGTGTATTTTAGAAAGTCTTTACTTATTAACAGATGACTTCTATTAATTTGTGGAGAAAATTAGATATTATGACAGCTAATGCCTAAACCTTATAAGCCATACCTCTAGAAATCTCATAGAAAATCTTACTTCTTCGCCTGTCCTCTTCAATTTTTCATTCTGTAATGCTATTTCTAGTGTGATATCACAGTCAGTAAATTTTTCACTTCAAGTCTTGGCAAGAAGCCAAGTGATTTTAAAGTCACTTGCTCAGGCAAAAGAGGAATGGTACATTTGGAGTGGAAGTATCCTGGAGGGCATTGTTGCAATTAGATAGATAAATGACCGCAGGCTTTAATTAGAACACTAGGTACACACTCCATGTCATTATTCTAAGCAACTGCATTCACAGAGTGAGGTAGCGTAATGCTACTGAGTCAATATCCTGCAGATCTGTAAGCACAATTTCTACATAGGAGCCATTTTAATGCCATTTGTTTATACCTTTGCAACTTTTAATAGACAGAAACACTCTTGATTACCTCTATAGGACAATGGTGTAAACAAATTAATTTTTTAAGACTGAAGAGGGAAGAGAATGAGCATTATGAAGATGGATATTCATGTATTTTATGTATGGTTCCCAGTAATTATGCGTTGCCCTGTTCTTGACATAGAACCTATGCTCTTACAAAAAAATGAAGAAAAACTGAAAGCTTTTCTGAAGACTTACTTCACATTACATGTCTATAATGTTAAGATGAACATGATATTTCTCTTCTAGAATTAAAGATTTCTAGTCAAACTTTCAAACAAAAAGTTGATAAATATAAAGGTATAAATGCGATCACAACATGAAAAATCTAAATTAGATTTACAATAAAGACATCAGTTCTCTTTACTATTGTATTTTAGGTAAAAGGATTGCATTAATATTTGTTTACAGTAAGAATGCACTGCATGCTATTATCACTGAACTGCCAGTGACCTTCCTTTCTCCACATCCCTCTATTATCTGTTGACAGTTTTGGTTTTGGTTTATCCTGTAACTTCCTTCTCTTAATCATCATCCATATTCTCCAGAACATCCACCTACATTCACGTGCTACTTCCAGTCAATTTCTTTTTTCCCCTACCTCCTTCACCCCAAAACTTAGTTTTATGATCAAAAATGCCCAAGCTATATTATTGATATTCTCAAGCTTAGTTTTATGATCAAATGCCCAAACTATATTATTAATATTCTCCACACCCTTAATTGGTTTCTCTGTATGACACAGTTGGACTGGAGCAAAAGCACAGCAGGTAGGCCGTTTGCCTTGCACGAGGTCGGTCCGGGTTCCATTCCTCTGTCCCTCTCAGAGAGCCCGGCAAACTACCAAGAATATCCTGCCTGCACAGAGAGCCTGGAAAGCTCCCTGTGGCGTATTAGATATGCCAAAAACAATAATAACAAGCCTCACAATGGAGACCTTACTGATGCCTGCCCGAGCAAATCGGTGATCGGCGGGACGATAGTGCGACAGTGCTACAGACAGTATGCCACAGCTGACTGAGGTAATTCCTTATTTGTCCTTTTTGCTTCTGGCTTATTCTGCTCAGCATGATGCCCTCCAAATTCACTCAGGTTGCTGTGAACAGCATGACTTTAATTTTTCTTGTGGCTGCATAGTATTTCGTTACATGTGTGATGACAATTCTCTGTTGCTGGGAACTTGGGTTGCTTCCAAATCTTGGTTATTCTTCTTAGAGATACAACAAATACAGGTCTGTGCATATCTCTTCAAATTAATGCTGTTGTAAAAAGTGGTTCTTTAATCACTAATTCACTGAATCATCAATTCACTCATTACTCTTGATAACTAGTACTGACTTTGCCTTTATTGAATGCATAGAAAGCATCTAGAAATATAAAGAAAAGCAGCACATTATCCTGACATTATGACCGTGTGCCTTCTCTCAATATCCTTGTGCTGAAGGTTAACATCCATGTGCTTTTATAAGTAGTTTAGACCTCTAGTTGCGATTAAATCCTATAGGTGAAGACCTCAAGAGTGAAATAAGTGCCCTTGTAAGAGAGCATGGAAACTTCTGTTGTGCCTCCACCAAGTGAGATTATAGTAAAAAGTCATGAGCATCTTAGGAAGCTAGCTCTAAGGAGAAACCAAATCAGCATAATTCTGAACTTTTCATCCCTACAGCTGTAAGAAAAAAAACCCTGTTTTCTGTAAGCTACCCAGTTTATGGTATTTTGTTACAGTACACTAAACAGGCTAAGAAAATATTCAATAGTTGAGTTTTAGAGAAAGAAAATATAGACATTAAAAAGATTAATAGCAATCCGGAAAATCCAATTTCATCCATCAAACTGGGCTATTGGATAAGCAATGCATCAATTTTCCTTTCTACATTCTGTTCCTGTACATAAAGTTTGCTCAGCTGCCACTATGACTTTCCAAACTTGAGCTTCAGAGCTTTAACAGCCGCAACCATTAGGTCGTTGTGAAAGAATTTACAGAGACACATCTGAAAGGAAAATCGTTATCCTAATCATGAAAGTTTGGATCTTCCCAATGCCACTAGGATTTATATGGCATCTTTTGAAAAATTTGACCCTATAGAATTTAACCACAGAGGTGGAAATCTAAAGCCTAGAACACTCTACCCATGGAATTGATAGAAAAATGATCACATCTCTTTTAAAATAGACTATTAATTTTCTTTTGGTTATATTAATATACTTTAGGATTACAACGTTATACCTCCCTGAGTATAATTTATAAAATGGATATTATTTTTCACATTCATTGCTTAATACACAGAAAGAGCTTAAAATATTATAACAGGTAAAACGTGACAGAACTAGGATAAAATTAAGAAATTAAGATAATCTGCACAATGTGATGCCTTCAAAACAGCAATGTTTATATTTAGGCATAACTTCATATTTAAGACATAAATACGAAAATTATGAAATGATTTTCCAGATATCCTTTATCCATAACACCCCAAAATGAATATTTTATTGTTAATTTGCTGTATCCTATATTGCTCTTTATGAAATTCTAAAGTATTTGAGCATACATTTTAGGCACAATGTTCTTTCAGTTATATCTTTCTCTATATGTGTAAGTGAGGGCATTTGGCTTGCACGTGCCCAACACGGGTTTGATCCTCAGCATCCATATGGTCCCCAGGTCATAGTTCACCAGGAGTGATTCTTGACCATAGAGAAGTAAGCCCTGAGCACCACTGGGTGTGACCCCAAAACTTAAAAGAAAAAAGAAAAATAAAAAAGTATAGTTTTTTTGGTCACTCTCTGTGTTGTTTATATGCAGGTGTTCCTAGCCAAAATGTTAGAAACTCTGGGATGAATCACTAGCTTTAGAGACATGTTTGATTATATGAGAAAGCCACAGGCATGAGTCTGGGTGCATTACCCCAAGTAACAGCAGATCTGGGTTAGAATGTAAACTCTTACTCTTTCTTTTTTAAAATTTTTTATTAGTGAATCACCATGAGGTACAGTTAGAGACTTAAAAACAACCGTGTGTTTCAGTCATCATCGAGTACCCATTCCTTTACCAGTGCCTATTCTCCGCCCCCAATGGTCCCAGCATCCCTCCCACCACCCCCACCCCATCCCCCACCCCCCACCCCACCTCAGTGGTAGGGCATTCCTTTTTCTTCTCTCTCTCTCTCTCACTCTCTCTCTCTCTCCTTATGGGGAACTCTTACCCTTTCTTCTATGCCCCCTTTTTTTTTTAGCTATGCTGAGGATGTTCGGCAACAATTTAACTGTGTGTTTATAACCTAGTAGTTCTCTTGTTAATATGAACTGGGGAAATGTTAGTATCTTTCCATGCACTAACTGTAAAAGTAGTACAAAGTCATTAGCACTCAAAATCCCCCCTGGATCCACCGTCCTCTCTTCTCATTCTTGGGGTGCTACCTTTGTAATTCTTAATTGTGACTCTGTTTGTCCCACATTTCCACAAAAGTAA
Organism: Sorex fumeus; assembly: GCF_029834395.1. NCBI lineage: Eukaryota > Metazoa > Chordata > Mammalia > Eulipotyphla > Soricidae > Sorex > Sorex fumeus. The sequence continues at coordinate 1,743,401 of NW_026606060.1, read as the reverse complement.
TGGTCGTTTTTATTCTCAGTATGCCTTTACTGAGAATAATTACCACATTTGCCTTTTTCACAGAATTACAATTTTGCACCAGGGTCTAGAAATACCACATTGCCTCCGAGTTAATAAATCAATAGGGTAACTTGGTTAATCCATTCCTTTTTCAAAGAAATGTATATCAGCATATTAGTGGAATTTTATCTTTTAGACTAATATTAGATAAGCTACTGGAGAGTTTGCAACATCACTTCTTTGGTAGCCTGGAGTGTCCAAAGAGCACCAGGACCAGCCTGCTCATCTAGCTCAGCTCCATCTACCTACCTCCTGCTTGGGGGTTGGATGCGACAAACTAGACAGTAGCCTCTGAGGCCTTGTCAGTAACGCTGTGTTTGCTCAGAGGGGACAAGGAGGAAGGGGATCTTTGGAACTTGGATGTAGGTGAGAGTTTGATTTTCAACTCTGTCTTATTCATATGAATAGAAAAGTAAATCTGACTTACAGGCCTCGCATCAGATATTTCCAGTGTGAAATCTCTGCACATAAAACAATCTTAGCTACGACTTACTGTTGACAGGCCTCCCTGCAATTCTCCAGTATTGACACTTCCTATAGCACAGCGGCTAGAGCATTTTCCTTGCATGTGGCCAACCCAGGTTCAATTCCTCTGCCCCTCTCAGAAAGCCTGGCTACCAAGAGTATCTCGCCTGCATGGCAAAGCCTGGCAAGCTCCCCGTGACATATTCGATATGCAAAAAACAGTAACAGCAAGTCTCACAATAGAAATGTTACTGGTGCCCGCTCAAGCTAATTGATGAACAACAGGAGGACAGTGCCACAGTGCTATACGTGTATATATGTCCACATATCATTTTATTTTCTTAATATAATGTCCATTCCTCCTTTTTTTAGCTTTTGAGTCACCCTCAGTGTTGCTCAGAGGTCACTTCTGGCTCTGAGCTCATAAATTACTCCTGGAAGTGCACAGGTAACCATATGGGGTGCCAAGGAATGAACCCACGTCAGACTTATACAAGGAAATGATCTTATCCATTGTACTAACTCTCTAGTCCCAGCCATTCCCTTTAACACCTAATAACACACTTCGCAAAAAAAAAAATAAATAAAAATCCAGTGACATCTAGGTACTCAATGTAATTTTCATTTTATTAAAATTTAATTTTATATTTCATGCATAAAACATTCTAGCAACATTCTAACAGTAGTACAGTGGTTAAAGTGTTTTCCTTGCACATGGCAAAACATGTTTGATCCTTGGCATCCCATAATGTCCGCAGATCCTTCCAGGAGTGATCCCTGAGCACAAATCCAGGAGTAAATCATGAGCATCACTAGATATGCCCCCCCAAAAAAATATTAAACAATTCCAGCACAATACCCTCTGCCTACTTTCAGCACTCAGTTCTTGTCCAGAATGAAAAGTTTTTGAGCTAAGAAGTGTAAATGCTAGGTCATATGGGAAACTCTCATTCTAGTGTTTTGAGAAACAACCATATGGTTTTACAAAAAAGTTAGACTCTTTAACATTCCCACTGGCACTGAATGAGGGTCCCATTCCCCCTATCATGTCCATTTTTATTTTATCAATTTGGAATAGTTTATGAAGTTTTCTTTGTATTTCAGGATATTGACATTTTGAAGATTCCAATGCTGGTTTTTAAATTTCTTATTTAGAATGTACATGAACATATATATGGTTTTGTGGAAATTTTGACAACTACTTTAGTAGCTAAACTTTTACACTGTGTGTAGTAGGGCTGTATTTCTAAAAGCTGATAACATTAATTGGACAAGTATGGTTATGTTCCCATTTCTTACAGGGATTTCTAAAAGTTCATTCCCTTCAGTTCTCATAAATATACCTTTGCCACAAATATCCCTGCTGTGGATATTTGATTTTAGCATATTCAAATAAAATATACTAACTCCCCTCAGCGCTAAAGCTAGCAGCTAATAGTGCCAACATCCAAATCATGTCAGAATCTGTGACGTCAGAGATGTCTTTGCTAACTCCAACATGATTGTCACAAAGTTGCCTCCATACTCCCTTTGCTTTCTACACTCCTTTTCTTTGTCACTCTTTCATGCCTGCACTCTCTCAATCTCTCAGTCTCTCGCCCTCTCATTTCTGAATCTCACAAGCCCACCTTGTCCATCAGTCCCCATCTCGTTTCTTCCATCATCCATAACTCTGGTAGTGTTTACTTCCCATTACTAGAAACTGGACTGAATTATTCAATTGAATAAAAGGAGACAGAGTCTTGAAACATGCATATGTCTAAACTCCCTGGAATATCTTTTCAAATCTCTGCAACCCTGTCTCTCCCTCCTCGTTGACATCTCCTGGTGTTTTCATAACGCTTAGCAATAATTGCCAAGTCCCACTCCCAAGCATTTTGCTTATATCTTAATTGTTTCAAACCCTAAGTATTCCAAGTATTCTATACCTCTAAAATTTATCAGTTATGGCAAAAAAATTATTATATCTAAAATTTTGCATGTGTTGAATTTATTTTCATTTTATTTTGATTAGGAAAAATATATTCCAAATGTTCACTTAATAAATGTTCATGTATACTACTTCTGGGATTGTTTATTATTATTCTTGTTGTTTTCCTAAAAGTTTCTGTATTTTTACCTTGATTCGTGGAAGACTTATTTTTTTGGTACTGAAGTAATCACTTTTGTAAATAATTGCTTTTGCATCCCCTTCCATCTTCCTACCTCAGTAGTCTGAAGAATCTTTGAATCCAGGGCCTATTACTAGATTATTTCATTTTCTCATTGCCCAGAGGCTAGAAAATGTTTACTGAATTAATAGAAGTTCTTCCCTATGGATCTCAAATCATTCTTGAGTTTAATACGTATTTTTTCTGAAAGAAAAGATTTGAAAGATGTGTTAATCCAGGTTCATACTAAAAAAGAAAACCACTCAAATAATTAAAAGGAAAAGAACTTATCAAAGGGACAAGTTTCAGACATTTATACAGAGTCCAGAGAATCTTGTCCAATCATCTTGTCACTAGCATAAGGGTGCTATGATGACTGGATTAAAATAATTACCAAGAATTTAAAATAAATTATTTCAGTTTCCAATAGTTGATCATTTCCTCTCAGGCCCAACATTGGTATCCTGTAAAAGTCAAGTTTCATTTTTCATGTTGGCTAGAAGTGTTATTTTTCAAAGATTTTCCTTTTCATACCAGAAAATTGAAAAGTGGGCCTCAAATAAAAAGGCAGATGTGAAAAATATACTTTCCAAAGATTACATATATTGTTCACAGATATGTGAAAAAATTGATCAGCATTTCTTATTATTAGGGGAATGCGATTCAACATTACCTCTTATTTTTTTCTGTTTCCTCTAACAACCCCCCACCATCTAACATAAAAATAGCCAGAGCAAACCCCTTAGAAATCATGACATTTCTTTGCTCAAACCCCTCCAGTTGCTAACACCCTTTTTGCTTGTGTTTGTTTGGAGGCCACTTTGTTTTCAGGGCTTACTTCTGGCTGGACTCCCGGGACCATATGGGTGATGGAGCTGAAACCCAGTTTGGCCAGGTGCAAGATCTCTCCTTGCTGTACTATCACTATTGGGCCGTTTCTTAGCATTTACCATAGGCCTTATGTTGGTGACAGGCTCCATCTTGACACGCCTATATAAAACCACCGTCATAGTCTCACAGCCCTCTAGGTTTCTGGTCACCCGCCTTGTCCTCATATCCCACAAGTGCCCTCAGCATCTACAATTCCTGTGTGTTCTTTACCCAAAAAACTACTCTTAGAGATAATTGGATCCAGAAGATGGAGTTCTTAGCTCAAGCTGAGAATAGTTTGTCCTTTCTCTATGTTTTTATTCTATTTAGGCAATCAAAATCTTGGATGACACACTCCCATATCTGTGAGGAAATTCTTCTTTAAGACATATTCTTACTCAGATGCTATTCTCTTTTGACACCCTAAAACATTTCCATAAATGCTGTTTTATCAAGTCATCTAAACATCCCTTAAGGGGTGTGACTGGCCAGCATCTGTCTTTTAGGGATTAAAGAGAGATATACTTTACTTAAATGACCAAATTCAATGATCTGATAGTGTGTGCCAATGAAACTAAACAGTGAATCATGTTTCTGAAGTAGTAGCCCAAGGCTAAATATTGAATTGGGATTTTTCAATGGAAAAATATGTATGTGTATATATACAGGTCAGAAAAATAGCTCAAGAACTAAAAGTACTAAAATGCTCACATTTCTGGGGGCATACTTGAAGAAACAAAGGGAGTGAATGAGACTAGTAAGCTACAGTCCGAGAAAGATGACAAATGGAGACTATTCACAGATTTACAAACTAAGCTAAAGAAATTTTAGCACATGTTAATAAAACTAAGTCAGAGCAGAAATAATAATAGGGGCTAACTTAAGTTTGATCACAAGAACCCCATATGGTCTCTCGAGCCTTCCAGGAGTGATCCCTAAGCTCACAGCCACGAGTAAGGCCTGAGAACAGCTAAATGTGGCCCCCAAACCAAAAATAAATAAAGTTAAATTAAATAGAAGACGAAGTGGGATGAGACTAAGAAGTTTCGGGACTCAGCATGAAGATTTTGATCAACTTTTATGGAGTTCTTTGTGCAAAAAAAATTGAGGTAATGGTGCAGAGAGCACAGAACTGAGTGGTAGAAAAGTGAAGGGATCATATTATAATTCCTGCTAAGAGAGAAGAGAAAAGAATATCTGAGGTGGAGTTTATATTGAGAATACATATATCAATGAAGAGCTTTCTTTGCAACCAAAGAACAAAGTCTGATGCAAAATAGGTAGACTTAAACTGAATATTTGTTGCATAAATAATGTGTATTTGATAGAGAAAAAGTTGGAGATATGAGAACATTGTTTTTGTTTAAGTAGAGTCACTTAATCACTTAACTTCCCGTTAGTCGTCCATTTGCTCGAGTGGGCACCAGTAACGTCTCCATTTGTCCCTGTCGCGTGCTAGTGCAGCCCAACGGTATCACTACTTCCACTACCCAGCCGTCGCCACACTCCAGGACGCTTTCCTAAATAGAGTAGTATCTTAATATTACTTTTTTGTTGTTCTGAAACAAAAGCCAAGAGAAAGAAGGAAGAGGCCTCTCAAGTCTTTGCATAGTTTGACATATATTTGACACTTTATCGAGCCAACTTCTTCCTGCGCCACCCATACTATTTCCTTTTCATCTGCAATCACTCAGATTCCTTCAGCTATTCTCCAGCATTACCTTCTCACTGAAAAGCTCCTGTGCAGATCCCCCTAGTACTTATGCCAATTCCAAACTCAACTCTTAGTTCCAATGAGACTCTCTTAAAGAGTGTTTAAAGGCAGTTGGGAAAGTGTTGGAATATTTTCCAAGGTCATTTTCTTACTAACATCTCCCTGTTTTACTGAATAATATGAGGACACACACTGTGTAAACTCACACAAGAGGGGGGGCACGGCACACAGTGGCGGTGGCTCTATCTCTCCCGCCGCCCGCGTTCGGTAGTCTCACCCTTCTCCCACCCCTGGGAGGTCGATGGCGATGGTCAGGCGGACAAAGGAACGAGGGCCAGGCTGGTAGGTATTAGTTGTAGTTTATTCTGATTCTCTCTTCATCTCTGTCTCTGCTCTCTGTCTCTGCTCCCCTGTGCCCCATGTACAGTCTCATTATATCTCTCTCCAAGAGGAATTGGGGGAACAATTACACATAGGTGCGGTCACAATCAATAGGGGTAGAAATCAATAGGGGTAGAAATCTTAGCCTCAGGGAAAGCCGCTCCTAAGACAGATCCTTTCTCAGGAGGACCCACCCTAGAACGGAATCCCAAGGGTGTGTCTCTCCTCTCCTTGTCCAACAAGCATATAAGAATATATAATATAAATCATTTTGTATGGATACAGTAAAAAATATCTTAAACTTATAGAATTGCTCTCCTAGGGCCATCTTGATCTCAGACTACGGTGCTCAGGCCAGATAGTCTTTCCCACCCCTAGCAGGATCCTAGTCTCGTCGTTACCTTTGGATCATGACGGCATTTGTCTATGATCAAACACTTAACTTATAGTTAAGAATCGTGGCACTTTGGCCTGGCCCATTTCGATGCCAGGGTAGCTCACCGCTTGCCCTGGGTCCATTCAGTCCCTCGTCGGGACCTTGCTTTTGGGGTGTTAGGAACTAAGGGCAAGTGAGGCTTAAGTTGAGAAAGCAGAAGCCCGGGAGTGAATAATATTCAAAGCCAATCAAATCCTAAGTTACAAAGCATAATGTTAACGGTCTTCCTGTATCTATACTAAAAAGGGCATTGCTTTAAAGTAAACTGTTCATAAGGCATAAGGAGAGGAGAAAGGCAATATTTCACTCATACATATAAAATCATAGATTTCTGGGAAACTGATCTTACAAATTAACAAAGTCTGATTAAGGGGAAAGCTGATTAACTGGGTGGGAAGGAAAGCATAGGGAAGACTGTTTACAGATATACACAATGGAAGTGGAAGTGCTTCAGGAGCACTGTGATGGGTGTAACCAAATTGATGGGTGTAACCAGATAAACCTAAGCTTCTTGTGGAAGAAGGACAAAGCAATGTCACCCTACAACACACCACTCACTGGAACAGTCTTTCTCAGTATTTATTTGTTGTCTTTTCCTTTTTTGGTTTCCTCATGAATACAGGTGTCATTTTCTTCATTTCCTGATTAGTCTCCTGAGATCTAAATGGTCTCTAGTACATGTTACACATAAACTCTTCAAAAACAGTAAATATGTTTTTTATTCATTGCTAAATAATGAATAAATCTTTAATGGTAAAGGAAGAGTTTACAAAAACATAGTTTCAGTGATCTTAGTCACCTTTACAAATTAAGTTATGGAGCAATTTTTTAAATAAAGCTGTTTCTTTATTTTCCTGCTATCCCCACCTTGTTCAGATTCCCAGAATTTCTGACCCAAGCCAGTGGACATTCTTCACTATTGTTCTTATCCTACTCCAAAAAGCATTACTATTGAAACCAGAGTTATCTCCCTAAGGTACATATTTGATTATGTCCCATTTCACCTTAACTATTTCATAGCAGCCTCCCTGAAATTCGCCTTTCAAATAAAGTTAAAGCTCCGTAACTAGCTTTTGTGCTCATACTAATATGCTTTATGCTTACCTACGTAGCTTCATTTTTCAGTACTATCTCGGTGATTTACCACATTACTATCATCAAAACACTAAGCCATATGAAACTCTATCAGTTTACTGTACTCCTCGTTTCTTAACCATTTCTATTCAAAATTCTTTTTCCTACTTCCATCATTGAAATCAATCCTGTCTCTCCTTGGATCTTCATCATCAATGGTGGTTTCTTCAAACACACTTACCAGGAGCCTCTTAATTTTGTAATGTGTCACCATACACATTGTCAAACACTCTTGTATTGACTCTATTTCTTAGTTATAAACAAAAGCATAGAATTAAATAATGTCATTAATGATCATGTATCATAAGTAGGACATAGTTTTATTTTTAACTTTTTATTAGTGAAACACCATGAGGTACAGTTGTAGGCTTACAAATTTTTGTGCTTGGGTTTCAATTATACAATGTTCGAGTACCCATCCCTCCACCAGTGCCCATTTTCCACCACCACTGATCTCAGTATCCCTCCCCCCCCATCCTCCCCCGTCCCACCTTGCCTCTGTGGCAGGGCATTCCCTTTTGTTCTCTCTCTCCTTTTGGGTGCTGTGGTTTGCAAAAGAGGCATTGAGTGGCAATCATGTTCGGTCTGTAGTCAACTTTCAGCATGCATCTCCCATCCTGGGAGGATCCTCCAACACCCTTTATTTGGTGCTCCCTTCTCTATCTGAACTGCCTTTTCCCCTAGCATGTGCGCCTGGCCTCCAAGCTATGGAGTGAACCTCTTGGTACTTATCTCAGCTATTCTTGGGTGTTAGCCTCCTATTTTGTTACTTTATGTTCCCCAGATGAATGCAATATTTCTACGTCTGTCCCTCTCTTTCTGAGTCATTTCGCTTAGCATGATACTTTCCATGTAGTGCCACTTGTATGTAAATTTCATGATTTCAACTTTTCTAATAGCTACATAGTACTCCACTGTGTAGATGTACCAAAGTTTCTTTAACCAGTCATCTGTTTTCGGGCACTCAGGTTTTTTTTCCAGATTCTGGCTATTGTAAAGAGTGCTGCAATGAACAAACAAGTGCAGATGTCACTTCGACTATACTTTTTTTGCCTCTCTGGGATATATTCCCAGGAGTGGTATTACTGGGTCAGATGGGAGCTCAATTTCTAATTGTTTAAGAATCGTCCATACTGTTTTCCAAAAGGTCTAAACCAGTTGGCATTCCCACAGCAGTGGAGGAGGGTCCCTTTCTCGCCACATCCAGACCAACACTGGTCTGTTGGATGTTCTTTTGGATGTGGGCCAGTGTCTGTGGTATGAGATGATATCATATTGTGGTTTTGATCTGCATCTCCCTGATGATTAATGATGTGGAGCATTTTCTCATGTGGCTTTTTGCCATTCAGATTTCTTCTGTGAGAAAGTTTCTGTTCATTTCATTGCCCCATTTTTGGATGGGGTTGGATGTTTTCTTCTTGTGCAGTACAACCAGTACCTTATATATCCTTGATATCAACCCCTTGTCGAATGTGTATTGGGCGAATATCCTTTCCCATTCTGTAGACTGTCTTTGTATTTTGGTCACTGTTTCTTTTGAGGTGCAGAAGCTTCTTAGTTTAAGATAGTCCCATTTGTCTATCTCAGTTTTCACTTACTTGACCTGTGGCATGACATCTTTGAAGATACCATTAGCTTCAATGAGTAGGACATAGCTTTGATTTAGAAATCATTACACTTCACTTTATCCAACTCTGAGATTTATAGTTATTATTTAAAATTTGTGTTAAAATACCTCTAACTTAATAAGACGATTACTACTGTACTGTCAGTCTATACCTATAAAATACGATGTGAAGCCCAACTAGTCGCTGCCCCTCCCAAATAGGTACCTGCCCAGCATCACTCCCCACCCCAACTCGGAACCCCTAAGGCAAGCCGCAGCAACTGTGACCCCAGCCTGGGGCATCTGCCTCCACTTCTGCAGCAAGAGCCAGCCCAACTAGTCACCGCCCCTTCCCAACAGGTCTGTGGACTAGCATCTGGGCTGGCTGGGGGCATGACCATCACTGTAGGGGCGTGGCCTCCTCAAAAGCGGGCGTGGCCTTCTTCTGGGTGAGCCACTGCTGATGTGGCCGCAGTTGTATTTCCCGCTCCCAGCATTCTGGATCTTTATCCCAGCTTTTATCACTTAAATCTGTGGGAAAAATTCTGGCAACCTCTACTATAATACAACAATAATCCACTGGCTTACTCCAATTCTAACAAAAGACCAGTACGCAAAGAAACTGTACAAGCCCAATATTAAAAGAGCACCTCCTCCAAAACTTCACTAGATGCCCGTCATAAGCCAAAGAAAAATGCCTGAGAGGATGGTCAGATTCTAGAAAGGGAGAATGGTGACCACCATCGACCAAACTTATCCATAATCCTTTCCCATGATAAGGGGGAACAGTACTAGTGAATTTCAGGGTTTAACCACTGGACAACCAAAACAACATGAAGAAACCGTGAAAATCTCCACTACAAGGAGAATATGAAGAAAAGAGTCCTGAATCCTCAACCAGGGTTTATCCACAAAAATGTTCTCTCTGATAAAGAATTTTGTGATGAAATGCAGAGGATGTTCAAGGATCTACTCAAAGAATCAATGGAGGAGACATCCAGAAAACTAAAGGAAGAAATGAAAGAAACAATACAACAGATAGTCGAGAAAATACAGGAAGAAATGAGAGCAGAAATAAAAAAGGTACAAAAAGAAGTGTCACAAATAAAGATTCTGTAGATGAAATGAAAAACTCAGTAAGTGCTCTTAGCAGTAGGATGAATAAAGCTGAAGACAGGACCAGTGAGCTTGAAGATGAGCAACAGAAATCCCATAGGGAACAACAAGCAATGGGAAAAGACCTCAAAATGGCTCGAAGGAGAATCAGAGACATAGCGGATAACGCCAAGAGGAACAACATTAGAATCATTGGAGTACAAGAAAGACAGGGAGGCAACCCCAATGAAAAAGCCACAGTCAAAGAAACCGTTGCTGAAAAGTTCCCAGAGTTAAAGAATGCAGAAATTCAGATCCAAGGAGCCAGAAGGGTGCCAGCTAATAGAGACCCTAATAAAAACACTCCAAGGCATATCATAGTCAGAACGATGGATGCTGTGGATAGAGATGCAATACTACAAGCAGGAAGGTCAAAGAAGGAAATCACATACAAAGGAGCACCCCTAGATTCACAGCAGACCTATAAGAGGAAACCCTCCAAGCCCAAAGGCAATGATGGGATATAGTGAAAAAACTCAATGAAATGAACGCCTCAACAAGAATACTTTATCTAGCTAAACTTTCACTCAAACTTGATGGAACAATACACCATTTTGTAGATAAACAACAGATCAGGAAGTTAATAGACTCGAAACCAAATCTAAAAGAAGGATTAAAGGGGCTCCTATAAGAGAAGAAGAAAAACACTTATAATAAACACAACCAACCCCTACAGAAAGATGGCACAAAGCCCCATAACAGTAATCTCACTCAATGTCAATGGTCTAAATACACCAATCAAGAGACACAGAGTGGTGAAATGGATCCAGAAACTGAAACCCAACATTCTGCTGTCTACAAGGAACTCATCTGAACAATCAGAGCTAACACAGATGCAAACTTAAAGGATGGAAAACAATCCTGCAAGCAAACAGCTCCCTCAAAAAAGCTCGGGAGGCCATACTAGTATCCAACAACATAAATTTCAGGTTGAAAAAGATTAGAAAGGACAGCCAAAGCCATTTTCTATTTATCAAGGGATACGTACAACAGGAAGAAATCACACTCTTAAATGTATATGCACCTAATGAGGGAAAAGCTAAATATTTAAAAAAAAACTGCTAACAGATTTTAAGGAGTATATTGCTAGCAACACAATAGTAGTTGGCGACTTCAACATCGCCTTATCACATCTGGATAGATCAACAAGAACAAAACTCAGCAAAGAAACATTGGCTTTGAATGAAGAAATAGAAGAGAAAGGACGTATAGACCTATACAGAGCTTTACATCCCAAAAAGAAAGAATACACATTCTTCTCCAGTGCACATGAAACATTCTCCAAAATAGACCATGTGCTTGACCACAAAACATACATCAATATTTCGTCCTTAACTTCATTCCTGACCCACTCGTTGTTCAGCATCAAGTTGTTTAACTTCCAGGTGTTTGGTTTGGTTCTCCGTGTCTGCGTGTGATTCACTTCTATCCTCAGTGCATCATGGTCTGAAAAGATGGCTGATACTATTTCTATCTTCCTGATTCTGTTGAGGTATGTTTTGTGTCCTAGCACATGATCTATTTTGGAAAATGTTCCTTGTGCACTAGAGAAGAATGTGTATTCTTTCTTTTTGGGGTGTAAAGCCCTGTAAAGGTCTATAAGCCCTCTCTTCTATTTCTTCTTTCAAAGCCAATGATTCCTTGCTGGGTTTTGTTTTTGTTGATCTGTCCAGAGGTGATAGGGCAATGTTGAAGTCTCCAAGTACTATTGTGTTGCTTGTAACATCCTCCTTAAAATCTGTTAGCAGTTGTTTTAAATATTTAGCTGTTCCCTCATTAGGTGCGTATACATTTAAGAGTGTGATTTCTTCCTGTTGTACGTATCCCTTGATGAAGAGAAAATAGCCTTCACTGTCCCTTCTCATCTTTTTCAAGGTGAAATTAATGTTGTCGGATACTAGTATGGCCACCCCATCTTTTTTGTAGGAGCTGTTTGCTTGCAGGATTGTTTTCCATTCTTTGACTTTGAGTCTGTGTTTGCTCTCTCTGTTGAGATGAGTTTCTTGTAGGCAGCAGAATGTTGGGTTCTGTCTCTGTATCCATTTTGCCACTCTGTGTCTCTTAAATGGTGAATTGAGACCGTTGACATTGAGAGAGAGTATGGTTATGGGGTTTTGTGTCATGTTTCTGTGCAGGTGTGTTGTGGTTGTAGGGTTTTTCTTGTCTTATAGTAGCCCCTTGAGGCCTTGTTTTAGGTTTGGTTTTGAGTCTATGAAGTTCCTGAGCTGCTGTTTATCTAGAAAATAGTGTAGCGTTCCTTCAATTTTGAGTGAGAGTTTAGCCGGATAGAGTACTCTTGGTGAAGCATTCATTTCCGTGAGTTTTTTTTACTATATCTCGCCACTGCCTTCGGGCTTGTAGGGTTTCCTCTGAGAGGTCTGCTGTGAATCTCAGGGGTGCTCCTTTGTATGTGATTTCCTTTTTTTGCCCTTGCTGCTTGTAGTATTGTGTCTCTATCGGCAGCATCAATATAACTATAATATGTCTTGGAGTGTTTCTGTTGGGGTCTCTTTTAGCTGGCACCCTTCAGGCTTCTTGAATCTGAATGGCTGTATTGTGGAGCTCTGGGAATTTCTCAGCGATGATTTGTTTAAGCATGGTTTTTTCATTGGGATTGCTACCCTGAGCTTCTGGTAGTCCAATGATTCTAATGTTGTTTCTTTTGGAATCATCTTGTAGGACTCTGATTCTCTGTAGAGCTATTTTGAGGTCCTTTTCCACTGCTTGTTGTTGCTTGTTGGCTTGGTGCAGCTGATCTTCCAGGTCACTGATTCATTCCTCAGCTGTGGTCATTCTATTTTTGAGGGCAGAGAGTGAGTTTTTGACTTCATCTAGGGAATCTGTGATGCGTGCCATTTCTGTGCGAAGCTTTCCAATTTTGGCTCTCATTTCTTGCTGTATTTTGTCGATTGTGCGATCGATTGTTTCTTTCATATCCTCTTTCAATTTAGCGGATATCTGTCTGACTGTTTCATTGAGTTGATTGAACATCTTAATGACTTCATATCTGAATTCCTTGTCAGAGAGGTCCCTAAGGTGGCTAGCATCTAGTGAGGCTTCTGGACTTATTTCCTTGTGGTCTCCCTGTGGTGGAGATTTGCGTTGTTTCTTCATGTTGTTGTGTAGGTGTAGGGATGAGATTTCTTGATTTGTGTAAACTACCTGAGGCCGTGTAAGTCTGCCCACCGAAAATTAGGCCGCGGCCACTTTTTAAAAGCCACGCCCACTTCTAAAGTGGCCACACCCCTACAGCTACTTGGTGTGTGTCCAGGGAGAAAAGACTGGGTGGGGAGAAGAGACCAGCTCCGCTTGGGCGGTGGAAAGGGAGAGGCAGAGAGGCTCCGATCAGCTTTGTTGCCCCGCGTCCGCGGGACACCGCCTCCAGGGCTTGGGTGCAATCCAAAGTCCCGGGTCCGAGAAACAGCACCAAAACTGACCTGGGGATTTAGGGAGAGAGACCGGCTCAGCTTGGGTGGCAGAAAGGGAGAAGCAGAGAGGCTCCGATCAGCTTTGTTGCCTGGCGTCTGCAGGACACCGCCTCTGGGACTTGCAGGGTGCAATCCAAAGTTGATTGGATTTACTCTGTTCCCGGGTCCGAGAAATAGCGCCAAAGCTGACCTGGGGATTTAGGGATATTAGCAAAGAGAATCCAACAACTCTTCAAAAAGATTATACAAAACGACCAAGTGGGATTCATCTCGGGGTGAAAAGATGATTTAACATTCAGAAGTCAATCAACATAATCCATCATATCAACAATAGTAAAGATAAAAACCATATGATCATATCAATAGACACAGAGAAAGCTTTTGACAAGATACAGCACCCGATTATGATAAAAACTTCACCAAAATGGGTTTTGAAAGAACTTTCCTCAAGATAGTCAAAGCCATCTACAACAAACCAATGACAAGCATTATCCACAATGGGGAAAAAATGAGGGCCTTCTCCCTAAGATCAGGGACAAGACAAGGATGCCCACTATCACAACTTCTGTTTAACATAGTACTGGAATACTGCTATAGTGATTAAGAAAAAAAGATATTAAAGGCATCCAGAGAGGAAAGGAAGAAATCAAGCTCTCACTATTCGCAGATGATATGATACTATATATGGAGAATCCTAAATCCTCTACCAAGAAACTCCTAGAAACAATAGTCTTGTACAGTAAAATCGCAGGCTATAAAATCAATGCCCCAAATTCCCTAGCCTTCCTATATGCAAGTAATGAGAGAGAGAAAAGTGACATGAAAAAAATAATCCCTTTCATAATTGTGCCCCAGATAATCAAATACCTCGGAATCAGCCTAACTAAAGAGGTGAAGGATCTCTACAACGAAAACTATAAAACTCTACTCCATGAAATAAAAGAGGACACAAGGAAATGGAAACACATCCCCTGCTCATGGATAGGAAGAATCAACATCATCAAAAAGGCAATACTCCCAAAAGCATTATACAGATTCAACATGATCCCTATAAGGATACCCATAAAATTCTTCAAAGAAATAGATCAAGCATTCCTGAAATTCATATGAAACAACAAACACCCACGAATAGCTAAAGCAATTCTTGGGAAAAAGACATGGGGAGGCATTACCCTCCCCAACCTCAAACTCTACTACAAAGCGGTAATAATTAAAACAGCATGGTACTGGAACAAAGCCAGGGCTGCAGACCAATGGAACATGTTGGAATATTCGTACACACAACCCAAATGTATGACCATCTAATCTTTGATAAGGGATCAAGAAATGTGAAATGAAACAAGGAAAGCCTCTTCAACAAATGGCCCTGGCATAACTGGACAACCATATGCAAAAAAAAAATGGGCTTAGACCTCGACTTAAAACCATGCACAAAAATCAGATCAAAATGGATTAAAGATCTCAACATCAGACCAAAATCCATAAGATACATTGAAGAGAAGGTTGGCAAAACCCTCCACAATATTGAGGCTAATGGTATCTTCAAAGACGACACTCCACTGACCAACCAAGTGGAAACAGAGTAAACAAATGGGACTACTATCTTAAACTAAGAAGCTTCTGCACCTCAAAAGATACAATAACCAGAATACAAAGACAATCTACAGAATGGGAAAGGATATTTATCCAATATCCATCTGATAATGGGTTGATATTAAGGACATACAAAGCCCTGGTTGAACTCTACAAGAACGGGATGACAGTGATACAGTGATATAGTAAAGGATTTGCTGGCAGGGTACTCCCGAACAGTGCTTGGGAGGTCAAGGGAGTTCCCCATTTGGCAATTCTCACCAATCAGTTCTGTATGTAGGACTTTCCGTCTTTCATATTATCCATGTACTATCTCTCCAGCTATGTATTTATGCTTTTTAGCTCTAAAACAATATCAGAGAAGACTAGAGAATCAGGCTTGAAGTCCAGGATAACAGGAAAAGAGAAATGCCTCAATTTCTCCAGAAAATACCTCTTTATCTCTGTCATTGGTGCTCAGGGTCAAACCCATCATCTCCAAATACCTAGAGATGCCACCCTGAAGATATTTGTCACTAATTATTGAAAGCTAGGTTGCCTCTTTCACCCTTGTCAGATAAAATTTCACAAATACATATATTTAAGTCCTATATAGTCTAAATTGATATGTTGGAGGTCTAATTGGTGGAACTTGGTCAGATGCATAAACTCTACTGCTGGGAAGTTTTATCTTATAAAAGGACTTGTGTGTGTGTGTGGGTGGGGGAGTTCTCATTGATGGTTCCATGGTAAAGTGCCTACCTTGGAAGTATGACACTTTGGGTTGGACCCCCAGTGCCGCCAAAAGTAACAAGTACATTCCAGTGGCTCTGCTCTTTAGGGGACTTAATAAAGTGTATGATCTCTAGGTCACTCCGGCCAGTTTGTAAGCACCATAACTAAAAAATGTGGCCCACCTACCTCTGGTAAGCACCAAACTAAAGTTGTATAAATCTGCATGGCCAAGAGGGAGACATTAGAATGTTCAATGCAACTAGAATGCGCAGTGCAACTAGTATGTGCAATGTGACAAGCTTGTACACATTCACCACAGTCTAACACCCTGCACTCTGTGAGCACTGTGGCCGTGTATGTGAGCAGTGCAGCAAGCCCGCAAGCACAGCAACTAGATGCATGAGAACCATGACCAGGAATGCATACGACCCTGCTAAACGCAGCGGCAGCAAAGGTAAGGGGAGGGAGAGCCCTCCCTGGGTTTCTATTATTGCCTTAATCTATTCCCTATACTCTCTATTATTGCCTTAATCACAGCACATCTTAGTGGCTTGGATTTCTGTTTGTTTCACTAACTTCATGATGACAGGGGTTATGCCTTTCTCATTCACTATTATCTCCTCCACAGCTCACTGCGAACTTGGCATATAGTAAATGCTAAAAATATTATTTATTGAATGAATGAATGGGTTATAATTGGGACTTGAAGATAGTTTAAAACAGCTGCTGGAATTATAATGCTGGAATTATAATTGGGAATCAATTAGAGAAGATTAAAAGAATTGCCAAGTTGCATTTTTGATTCTTCCAAGTTTAGGGAGAGTACATTTGCGGTGGAGCTAATTGTCACTGTTCAGTGATTTTTCTCAAGCAAAGCTCATCAGTCAGGAAAAAAGAATTGGGGGAATCTAAACTACTTTGTTATTGGAAAAAGATTTGTGAAAGCCTAGAGGGAGTCAAAGCCCCAGCAGCTGAAAGTGAACAGAAGGCAGACAGCTCTAGTTAACCCTATGAACCTCTGCTCCTGATTTTCAAAGGGAAAAGTTCCAGGGCAGTCAATCTCTCTTTAGTGAATCCTAAAGGACAATCATATGAGTGGAAATACTTGCTCTACCATTCCGATTTGTTCATTTCTACCACTCCCATTTGTTCAGTCCTTAACACCCGTTGTCTATTTTAGGTCCTGTCTCTTGGAACTAAATAGAATGTCTCTTGAAATGATTAATGTGCTCTTACTGTTCTCCATACATCACAGGAGCCTGTTAGTGGGTCTTATATATGCTGGATGACCAGTCTTGCTTCCATTATTACTTTAATAATGGGAAACTCATTAGTCTAATAAGTTTTACATATTGATTTCACAAATACCAACAGACTATTTAATCTTAGTCAATATCTGATAGTCTAGTTTGAAATGAATACTTGTACCCTCACCCGTCCCCTTCCCATCCATTAGGATTGTAACACCCTAAAGTCCTGCGAGAATAGATTTGAAAAGTGGAGACTTTGGACAGCAATTAGGTTGGTAGCAGATCATGTTCATATAAGAGAGGAGATTGGAGCACACTCAGCCTTGAAGATTCAGTGAGAAAGTAGCCTGATACAAGCCAGGAAGAGAGTTTTTAGCAGAGCCCAAGGATGTGAACATCCTTCAATAACGCTAAGCATCTTGGCCTCAGATTTCCTGGTCTCAGAACTGAGAAATGAATGTCTGGTGTGTATTTAGTATACCCAACTGATGGTATTTTGAAATGGCAGCCCAAGCTAGGTAGGACGAGTTTTCCACCCAATTCATGCCGTTTTTTCCTGACTTGTGGCAGATGCTTTGTATTCTTTGTATTTGCTTACATTGCGGCACTTGTAAGGTGAGATCAGTCTCCACCACAAAGTCATCCCCTCCATAATACCATCTTAAAAAAAATAATTTTAGGATCTGTGCCTGTTACATACTTAAGCTGTGGACAAATAGCAGAACAGGAGCGTACCAAACCAAAGTATGACCTACATTAATCTGTAATAACAAAAGCTTCTGAAATCTCTTTAAAGCAAGGTCATACACATTTCTTCCCAGGACTTAAGATGGTAAATCCTTAAGTCTTCCCAGGCTACCAGATGTGTGTTACAGCCACTCAGTTCTTTCACTTTACACGAGTGGCAACAAGGTGAACATATAAACAAATGAGAATGGTGGCTGTGATCCAATACACTTTGCTGACAAAAACAAATACATTCCACTTTAGTTAGTCCATTACTGATAATAAAGCAACACAGATTTATAGCATGTTTGAACGACACATTCATTACAAGTTAGACATATGATCTGTTCTACATTCTAACATCAGTCATCTAGATCAAAGCTGGTAAAAGTGCCACTATCTGCAACTTTACTTTTGGGGTTCTTGAGGGATGGAGACAATAATCAGCAGTGTTCAGGGCTTACTCCTGGTTTTGCACTCAGGGATCACTCCTGGAGGATTTGGGAGGTCAGCTGGAGTCGTGAGGGTCAAATCTGGGTTGGCGATGAACAGTGCAAGTGCTCTACTAACTCTCCAGGGCCCAACTTTACTTTTTATCGTTGCAAAGAGAAAAGTGAATTTATGGGGTAACTACCCACTTTTTCTTTAAACTTCTCTACAAAAGAGGCATATATATTTTAACCTAAATTTCATAGTTTATTCTACTTGTTCAATCCCAAGTTTCATAGAATAGGAAAAGATTAATCTAGAGAAGAGGAAAATTAAGAGTAATACAATGTACAACAAAAATTTTTGACCAGGGAAAAGAATGTTCAGCTCATTTTTTTTTCTTTTTGGATCATACCCAGCAATGCACAGGGGTTACTCCTTGATCTGCACTCAGGAACTTCTCCTGGTAGTGCTTGGGGGACCATATAGGATGCCAGGGATTGAACCCAGGTCAGCCACGTGCAAGGCAAACACCCTACCCACTGTACTATTGTTCCAGCCCCTTAGCTCAATATTCTTGATACGTAGTTTTACATCATGAAAATGTTTAAAACTAAAATGCATTATGGCTGCGGAAGGGAAATGATAACTAAAGGTAACTAGGGTTGAATAACTGTGAAATTTGCATATTTCATATTTCATTGGCTGAACTATGAAATACATGTTGAAATGAAGATGACAGCCTATAAAACTGTTGAGATGGAACAGGAAAAGCCAGAGAGATAGCAGAGTAGTGAAGATCCTGCCTGGGATGCAATGACCCTGTTTTGATCCTGGCCCCACCTATGGCTCTGAAAGCTCTGCCAGTATTGATCCAGATCAAAGAGTTCAGAATAGGCCTGAACACTGCCACATGTGGCCTGAAAACCAACAAACAGAAAGGAAAGTAACAACACAATAAACTCAGGTACTATGAGTAGTTCTAAAATTAGCTCAATATGTGGACCCAGTATTTGGAGATGGAAAAGAAGTAATATTGTAAAAATAGACATCATAATCTATTTTAAAATATACCAAATATATCAGAAGTAGCCCTCAATTGATCTACTTACTGATTTTACTAAAATATATCTGTCCTATAGTCATAATATGCAAATAACTTAAAATAACCATCTGTGGAATAAACCAAATAGCATCATATGCACTTGAAAAATAAAGCACCATCAGTACATACTTGTCATCAGTATTTAAGTATTTTATCAGAGCACTGATAAACTCTCTGTTTAAGCAAGCTACTTGGTTATTGTTTGTGATTTTGTATAACAGAACAAAATGGAAAGGAGAGGAAACTGTAAGCATGCATTATTACATTTGTTTTGACTTTTTATTCTGCCACAAGATATCAAAAGGACATGATTGTAATTACAGTTTATGAACCATTAACTCTTTTTCGTATATTGTTTTGGGACCAAGTTCAGCTATGTCCATGTATACTTCTTGTTCTGTGCTTAGGGATCACCCCAGGTGGTTCTGAGGGGAGGACCGTATTGTGCCAAGTAGACAGATAGGGTCGGCTACATGAAGATAAGTGCCTTGACCACTGTGCTCTTTCTTCAGGCCCAAGGCTGCTAGCTCTTAACGTTCTCTACATTCAGAAATCACACAGGGGTGAGAGAATTGCAACATTTAGCAATAGCCTTGAACCAAATCTACCCTTTATTTTAAGCAAAACATTTAGAAATATTAGTTGCTTCGGCTTACTTTGTCATCTATTCTATATAAAAAGCTGATGAAACACTTCTCAAAAGTGATGGAAGTAAGCTATTTTTCCTGTATAATCCTTGTAGATATTACATATATTTTATGTTAGAAAACAGTAAACAAAGAAACAAAAAAAGTTTATCATCTTTGTTTACCATTTTTCTATCTTGTATTTTGAAGTATATTACCTCTAATCTAATCGCAAATACTAATTTGACCCATGACTTAAAAACAAATGTTGTTACTATACTTGTAGAATGTTTCCACATGTGCTTCACTACCTTTGCATCTTATTGATTGCGTTACTGGTTTCCATGGAAACAGTAGTAGAGAAGTTAATTAAGATCAGGAGGTTAGACTTGAAGAAAAATAGAATTTTCCACACAGTTCATTTATCATGTACATTTAAATTAGTCTCCTTAATAAAATATCTATTGGAGCAGAATGGTGATGGCTGAATCACTTTAATAAAAACAAATGATACATGTTATAAGACTAACATCACTTATTTGTACTCAATTCATCCAATTAAGAAGCATTTTGCCTTTGGTAATCAAATTAACAGAAGTCATTAATAAAGCTTTCTCCTTGTTGATACTCTAAGTTGATACTCTAAGTGTTGATACTCTAGTCTTGAGCATGCCCACTTTATGCATTTTTAAGATAAGTTATCCAAAATAATCCTGCTGTTATTTTTAAGCTGACTTAAATATATAATTATTGTTTGTTTGTGTTTATTCCAAATCCACTCTTGTTTATTCTGGGTTATGATGGCCTGGCATGGCCTGCATTTTAGCCTGTAGTCCACTCATTTTTCTCCGTTGCCAATAATTTCGTAGGTTCTGCCAGTAGAGGGCAACCAGGAGCGATTAGAGGGCCTGAGGGAGGGAGAAGACTCTCCATTCACTTCATAGTCGCCTTGATCAGTTCAGCAAAGATTCTGTCAATGAAAAGTGGAAGTTGATTCAACCTTCAACATTCAATACCTGTGACCAATTCTTTCTTCTAGAAATACCTGCATTTTAAGTATCTAGGGTATCTCTGTTTTCCAGTTGATATAAAGTTCATGATTGGTTTTATAAGTAAAAAAAAATGTAAAAAAAAGTCTTACCTTAACAAATCCCTTTTCCTCACTTGAAAAAAGTAATACAGAAAAGCAGAAAAATGAAAGATTATTACTCTGTTATCATTATTACTCTGTTATTATTCATCTAGAAATGATGCTGACATTTACTTTTTTGCCCTATAACTTTTTTGAAGTTTTTTTTAAAAAGAATTATAGTCTATTTTTGTTTTTCCCCGCTGTGTTATTTTATATTAAATCAAAACTATGCCTCAATGTTATTACAATATCTTTATAAACATGATTTGAATTACTACATAACATTCCATATTGCATCGTAATGTTGCTCAGATTTAGACAGCTGGGTAGTTTTCAAAAGGTTCATAATTATAAATAATGCTATCATAAATACCTTGTACTACATATTCAGATTTATTTCCTTGAAGTCTAAACCTTTGTTTTTATATCCTTGTACCAGTTTCCTAACACAGAACCATGGACCTCTTCAAGGTGTACACCCACACGTATGTCTAGATAAATATTAGGCTGCAATGAGAATAATGATACCAAGAGAAAAATTCTATTTAGTAATCACAGAGCATCTGAATTTCAATATATTTTACTCAAATAATATTAATCCTTCAAGAATAAAATTTAAAAACTCTCTTGTGCAAGAGGAGAACAAAAGTAATCTTGATCTATTTAAAGAAGTCTTTAAACACGAGGCTGTTTAGTTCTGGAACCAAAAGTGCTATTTAAGATAATAGGAACCACCAGACTCTCAATATATACCAGAATAATCCAATGAATGTCTTTGGTTTTTTTGCTTTCTGACATTTATAATGATACAATGATCACAACAAGATGTACTGCCCCAGGTGCTGCAAAAGTTAAAGTGCCTACTTAAGTCTATTCCTATGTGCATATATACGTGAAATATTATAAAACAGAACATGTGAGATGATGGAGCTAGCTTTTTGTTTGGCTTTTGGACACACTCAGCTGTGCAGCTGTTCCCAGGCTTGTCTGTGCTGAACCAAGGTTGAGCTGACTGCTCTCAAGGTGGGCAATTCAACCACTGTCTCCAGCTACTGTCGCTAAATCCTTCATACTGTTGTTTGAAATATAAAAATCAAAACCCATAAGTTGTGTTTCAAGAAAACAACAATTCTCTAAGTAGGCTATTAAGATCTGCAAGAGTGCAGAAATTGCTGAGTGGGTTAAGCACGTGCCAGAAAGTTCCAGGTTCTGCATTCAAGCCCAGTTTGAACTCAGAGAGAAAGTTTTTCTGCCCCAATTCTGAGACCCCAGTAAGGGTGGGAAACAACAAAAATCTAGAACAAGTTTTACACATAAATAGCATAACATGCTACACTAGTTTCAACAGCAGAAACTTAACTTTGGGCCCACGTGTTTTCCATCTTTCCTCAATTTCCTGGCTTAGCACCTTCAGTGTGTGTATACATACATACATACACACATGTATACATACATATATATTATATATATGTACACTCAGGAATCAATTCTTGCAGGGCTTGTGGAACCATGTGGGGTACATAGAATAGAACCCAGGTGAGCGGTATGTAGGCAAATGCCTTACCTGCTGTACTTTTGTTCTAGCCCAAGACGAGACACTTGTTGTTTGTTTCACTCCAATAACTGAAATAACAGGAGAGAAGGTCTTATTTTTTGTTGGTTTGTTTGTTTTTAAAATTTATTTACTGAATCACCATGAGAACAGTTACAAAACTTTCAGGTTTAAGTCCGGTCATACAAGTCCAGTCAAACACTCATCCCTTCACCAGTGCATGTTTTCCACCACCAAGAACCTCAATATATCCCCCCCCATCCCACTCCTCCCCATGCCTGTCAGACAGATGATTTCCACTTAACACTCTCTCTACTTTGATTATGTTCATTAGTTCAACAAAAGATTAGCCATTATTATTTGGAATTTTCCCCCAACAATCAGACCTGCTGAAAACACATTGTGAAATAATTTGTTTTCTATCGCTGGTTATGAAGAGCATATGATGTCATACAGCTGCAATAGTGGCCACACAATTTTGGATTTCTGATATTTTACTAATTAAGTTTGGAGGGATTTTTGCCAAAAGCTGCATAGTTCTGAGATTGGTTTCTGTGCATCTGGGGCCATGGCGGTGCTGGAGAGCCGGTGGTGGTGGACAACTTGTGGTTTCGGTGGGGCCGGAAGGATGTGCTGGTTCCGCCCCCAATCCCATGAGGCTGCAGTTGCCCCATCACTGCTGGCTCATCCCTGTCTGTCCAATAGGCTCTAAGGCAGCAGCCTCCGTGTGCAGGCAGGGGGCGGGGTGCGGGGGCTGGGAAGGCAGAAGAGACAGAAACCCTTTCCCTCCTGGGAATGGCCCCATAGCTTAATGCATAGTCCATTCACACTTCTGTCAAAAGCTGCTGGGTTCCAAATTAGGTCCATGTGTCTCTGGGGTCGTGGCCGTGCAAGAGAGCCACTCGCGGGGGGCAACTCGTGGTCTCGGTGGGGCAGGGCGAGAAGATCTTATTTTTAAAACCTGAAAAGTTTTCATTTTGATAGTATCTTCGAAAGCTCGACCTGTAGTCTTATCTTATTCATAGCTCCCTTTCATTTAAAATATAAAACAGGGACTGGAGAGATAGTACAATAAGTTTCACACTAACCTTGGAACTGGGTAACTTGGTTTTGTCCGATGACACGCAATTGGGTCCCCTGAGCACCACTGGGAGTGATGGCTAAAGGCAGTGCCGGGCCAGGATTCAGTCCTGACCTAGGTGTGGTTCAACAAAACAAAATAAAGAAAAATAAAATATAATACACTTGCAAGATACTAGTTACTGTGGTTCAACAAAACAAAATAAAGAAAAATAAAATATAATACACTTGCAAGATACTAGTTACTTTTGAGCTATGTACTTGTATTTCACAGAGACCATAGAGGGTACATATTATTAACATGATTACAAAATAGAAATCTGGTAGAAAAATTAGGTACTATTTCCATGTTTGTACAAACTTACAAAATCTGCTTTGGAGTGTCACTTATCCTGTCCAAGAAATTATTTTTTTCACAAAAAATAGTTATTTTTAATGTTTTTTTTTATTTGCCAGTCACTGCCAAGGCATTGAGTTTTAATGCAACAGTTGTATTTGACTAACAAACAACCATAATTCATTCAGGCCACTTGATTAGCATTCACAATTATCATTTTGAAAACTGGTCCCAACTACCAGTAATCAAGGTAACATCTAATAAAAATTGGCCACATCATAATGAAGTAGCATTCTCAAAAGTCACGGGAAGATTTAGGGGACTTCTTAGGCAAGATAATAGATCTCCACACCACCTTGCTAGAATCGTAGACATTTATATAAAGCCTATTTTTTTTGTTTGTTCTGGGGGTTTGTTTTTGGGGAGGAGACACACCGAGCAGGCCTTAGGGCTGACTCCTGGCTCTGTACTCAGGGATCGCTCCTGATGGGCTCCAGGATTATGTGGGATTACAGGATCAAACAGGATTAAACCTGGATTGGCTATGTGGTAGGCAAGTGACTTATCCATTGTACCAGAACTTTAGCCCTAGAGCCTAACTTTTTAAGCTGTATATTAGGACTCCATAATGGGTCATGTAACCTTTAAAAACTTTACAATAGGTTATGATTTATTTCCAGTAAATGATTAATTTGTTTATCTATCTTATGGGCTGGAGCGATAGCACAGTAGTTAGGGTGTTTGCCTTGCACGCAGCTGACCCAGGTTTGATTCCTCTATCCTTCTCGAGAGTCGAGAAGGTTACCGAGAGTAGCATGCCTGCATGGCAGAACCTGGAAAGCTCCTTGTGGCGTATTCAATATGCAAAAAATAGTTACAACAAGTCTCACAATAGAGACATTACTGGTGCCCACTTGAGCAAATCAATGAACAAAGGGAGGACAATGGTACCATTCTACAGTGCTACCTACCTTATAGACCTATAGATTGAGGATCACATCAAAATTTCTCAGGGGATTGTTGGGTCAAATGGGAGCGCAATTTCTAAGTTTTGGAGAATCGTCCATACTGTTTTCAAAAAGGGCTGAACCAGTCGGCATTCCCAACAGTAGTTTAGGAGGGTCCCTTTCTCGGCACATCTGTGCCAGCACAGGTTGCTTTTGTTCTTGTGGATGTGGGCCAGTCTCTGTGGTGTGAGATGATATCTCATTGTTGTTTTGATCTGTATCTTTCTGATGATTAATGATGTAGAGCATTTTCTCATGTGTCTTTTAGCCATTCAGATTTCTTCTTTGAGAAAGTTTCTGTTCATTTCATCACCCCATTTTTTGATGGGGTTGGGTGTTTTCTTCTTGTGGAGTTCAACCAGCACTTTGTATATCTTTGATATAAACCTCTGGTCGGATGTGTATTTGGCAAATATCCTTTCCCATTCTGTCGACTGTCTTTGTATTTTGGTCACTGTTTCTTAGTTTAAGATAGTCCCATTTGTCTATCTGTTTTCACTTGGTTGGCCAGTGGCGTGACATCTTTGAAGATATCATTAGCTTCAATGTCATGGAGGGTTTTGCCATTTTTTTTCCTCAATGTACCTTCCAGTCTGGTGTTGAGGTCTTTAATTCACTTTGATCTTACTTTTGTATATGGCATTCGGCAGAGATCTGAGCCCACATTTTTGCATGTATCTGTCCAGTTTTGCCAGCACAATTTATTAAAGAGACTTTCCCTGCTCCACTTCATTTTTCTTGCCCCCTTATCAAAGATTAGATGATCATATGCTTAGGGGGGGATATGTCAGTATATTCAACCCGGTTCCATTAGTCTACAGCTCTGCCTTTGTTCCAGTATCATGCTGTTTTAATTATTACTGCTTTGTAGTAGAATTTGAAGTTAGGGAGGTTGATTCATCCCATTTTCTTTTTCCCAAGAATTACTTTAGCTATTCGTGGGGGCTTATTGTTCCATATAAATTTCAGGAGTGTTTGCTCCATTTCTTTGAAGAATGTCATGGGTGTCCTAATAGGGATCGCGTTGAATTTGTACAGTGCTTTGGGAATTACTGCCATTTTGACAATGTTAATTCTCCCGATTCACGAACAGGGGATATTTTTCTATTTCTTGTGTCCTCTTTTATTTCCTGAAGTAGCCTTTTGTAGTTTTCTTTGTACAGGTCCTTTACTTCCTTAGTTAAGCTTATTCCTAGGTACTTGATTTTCTGGGGCAAAATTCTGAACGGGATTTTTTTCTTCGTGTCACTTTCTTCTCTTTCACTATTTGCATATAGGAAAGCCATGGACTTTTGGGTATTGATTTTAAAGCCTGCAACTTTACTATATAAGTCTATTGTTTCTAGGAGTTTCTTGGTAGAGATTTTATGGTTCTCTAAGTATAGTATTACATTATCTGGTAATATATCCCAGAGAGGCAAAAAAGTATACTCAAAGTGATATCTGCTCTTGTTTGTACATTGCAGCACTCTTTACAATAGCCAGAATCTGGAAAAAACCTGAGTGCCTGAGAACAGATGACTGGTTTAAGTAACTTTGGTACATCTACACAATGGAGTACTATGTAGCGGTAAGAAAAGATGAAGTCATGAAATTTACATACAAGTGCTACTATATGGAAAGTATCATGTTAATCGAAATGAGTCAGAAAGAGAGGGATAGACACAGAAAGATTGCATTTATCTGGGGAACATAAAGTAACAACATAGGAGACTAACACCCAAGAATGGCCGAGATTAGTACCAGGAATTTTGCTCCATGGCTTGGAGGCCAGGCACACATGCTAGGGAAAAAGGCAGCTCAGATATAGAAGGGAGCACCTAATAAAGTGTGTTGGGAGGATCCTCCCAGGATGGGAGAAACATGCTGAAAGTAGAATGTAGACAAAACATGTTTGCCACTCAAAGCCTCTTTTGAAAACCACAACACCCAAAAGGAGAGAGAGAACAAAAGGGAATGCCCTGCCACAGAGGCAGGGTGGGATGGGGGGATGGGGAGTGGGAGGGACACTGGGATCGGTGGTGTTGGGAAATGGGCACTGGTGGAGGGATGGGTATTTGATCATTGTATAATCGAAACCCAAGCACAAAAATTTGTAAGTCTACAACTGTACCTCATGGTGTCTCAAAAATAAAAATTTAAAAAATAAATAAAAAAATAAATAAAATATTCTTACATAAAAAAAAATTTCTCCTGAGAAAAGTGACATGAATAGAAAAAGCTTACAAAGCCCTGTTACATAGACTTCAACTTGATTCAGTCATACACTCAGATCAAATGGTTGAACCATTTAATATATATTAATTGACCCTGTGATATATGTCTTTTGTTTATAAAATATGGCTCTGCATATAATATAAACTAAGTTACATTGAGGTCCAGAGAGATAGTAAGATGCTTACCTTGCTTGGAGCCAACCTGGGTTGGATTCCTCCACTACATATAAGCACCCTATCACCACCAAAGGTTGTCACTGATCTCAGAACCAGAAGTAAGCCCTGACCTTGGTGTAAATTCCCCCAAATTTTTCAATTAAAAATTTAAATGTTAAAAAATTTATATCATTATATCATGAAAACGATAAGAAAACTATTTTTAAGGAATATATCATATATTTGTTTATACACTGGATTTTATTAACATATAACATATTTTTAATGAAAGTCAAATAGTCAATTAAATGTCTTAAGTATTTGAAATGGTGTCATTTATGTTGCCCTATTCTTTTTTTCTGATTGGAAGGCAAACGCAAGGACTTTAATACAGATAAAAACCTTCTCTGGGTGTGCTCTGTGTGTGTGTGTGTGTGTGTGTGTGTGTGTATACATACCCTGTAGGTATTTTTAAAAAAAGGGAGGGGGGATAGGAACAAGACACCAGAGATGTAGCTCAGAATAGTTTTGCCTTTTTTCCTTACCCCATCTGGTGCTGCCTATGGTTTATGGCTGACTACTCAGGGATCACTCCTGGAGGGCTCACTTCTGGAGGGGACCCTGTGGGATGTAAGGCATCTAAACTAGGTCGATCACATTCAAGGCAAACACTTCACCCACCATACTATCACTCTGGTACCCAGCTCAAAAATTTTGTTTGTATCTGGCACTGCCACACACACACAGACACACACACACACACACAGACACACACACATTATCTTTCACAAAGATGCTGGCCCATTTTTGTGAAAGAAAGTTCTCACTTCCTCAATTACTTTCTCCTTCTGATTTTATTCATGAAGAATTACTTTAAGTATTTAAATGTGAAGGTAATTATTAGCTTTATTAGATAAGCAATGCTAATATAGAAATGCACCTCGTGCTATTTAACTGGAATGTCAGGGCATCTTCTAATTCACCTGCACTGACTTACCTGATACCCCGAGTTACCCTGGGAGTCTTGGAGGAGCTCTTCGGGAAAGTCAGGCTACAATGTCATCTTCCATACTCAGTGCTTTATAAAAGTCAGAAATAGATTGGATTTGACATCTTTTTCATCCAAATTTGGGGTCAATTTAGTCAATTATGCAGATGATATTTGTCTACAAATAATGTGACTATATTTGTCACTGGGCTGACTAAGTATTGTGAACATAATGCTGACAGGTCTGAAGAAACTTCAGTTGACTAATATGGAACAGGAATGAATTATTACAAATATTCTCACACTAGCTGACAGTATCTAACCAGCCATTGAATCTTTATATGCAGTACATATATATATATATATGAAACAATCAGATTTAATTAAAATGTTCCCATTCTGGAAACAACAGACTGCCATCCCAGATTAAAACTATAAATGACTTGAGAATAAAAAATGGATTATTCTACTGATTCCAAAATTGGAATTACTGTAAAGCAGTCAAGTACCAGGAGAAAACTTATTGTTATAGTTCCTTATATGCAGTTGTGCTACATCTTCAAAGAACCTCTACTGCTCATTTACATAAAAAGCATAATTTGGGAGGCCAACTCTGAAATTATTAGAATAATTATAAGAGTTAGACTTAAGTTTTCATGTGACTATGAATGTTCATGATTTTAACCTGAGTATGACATGGTCAACAGTATATTTGAAAAGAATAAAAATATAACTACCAAGCTCCTTTTAGTACTCATCAAATGAAGGCTATGAAAATAACTTATGATCAACTCAGGTTCTCTTTTAATTGTCATAGATATTGAGATGTCTGCCACCAAATTTACATTGTTCTAAAATTCTCCATTTCTATATAACTTTTATTTATCTTGCCTGTTAAGAACAAAGCATTATAGTAGGTATATAGAATTTAGAGAAAGTAGGTTTGAGAGTCAAACAATAATAATTTTGCACAAATTATAAGGAAGAGTAGAAAAAATAAGAAATGCAAAGGCTTTGTTTCCAATCCAACTTCTTCAACTATTCACACACACTCACCTCAACAGCATGTATTCTGAAAACACATGAAAGTTTTGATTGTTCCCACAGGTAAAGCTTTTCTTTAGCCCTGGTAAACTTTTCTGTCAGAGATTTTTTTGCCTTCACTTAATTTTATTTTTCACAGGATAAATATAAACTTAGAGAACTGGAAAACAGGGCTTCTCTCAACTATAACCCCGATCTTGAACTTCTCATGTGCTGTAGGGATTTTCCTTTTAAACGACCAAGGAAACAATGGTGTAGCCTTTTCCATTTATTCTGTTCTAGGAACACATCAGGATTTCTTTAAAAAGAATTTCTTACCTCTCTTCCTTCTCCATACTCTGTTCATTCTTATGTGACTGCCACAATTGTCCTTGCACTATATTAAGTCAAAACCATTAGACCCTTTGCTTCACTTGTAGAATTTGTTCAGTCTTGAGGGGGTAAGAACCATACACTTCACCATTTGCTTTTTAAGACTTTCTGGTGAAGTTTGCTTACAAAAATCCTGAAATCCAAAGCATTACCTTGACACTGCTTCTTAAAAAAATATGTCACTTCAACATCACCCAAATGTTCCATCAAACAACTTACTGTTTTTGAGTAACTTAAATTAAATTCCCTACAAATTCTTCTATCCCCATTGCAAAATCTGATTGACATGCATTTTAATATGTTTGAACGGATTGAAATGCTTTTGATTCAAGCTTTGGGGGGACAGAAGGAACTTTTAGTGAGTAATCTTCATTGAATACATTCCTGGGTATTTTGAATACTTGAATAGCTATGATGAGTGTGCGGGTCAGCATACTTGAATAGCTATGGTGAATGTCAGGTCATTTCATCTATCTAAAATCCCACTAATCCATAACCATTGGATACCAATAATATGTATTCAGTAGATCAGGGCAGATATCTGCCTCTTACCATGATCCCCAGAGAAACCTCATGAATCTTCCACTATTACTGCCCCATTTGTCTGTGTGTTTTTCATAAAGAGATTAATATGCTTCTCACCAAGTGACACTTCCTCATTGTCACCACTAGCAGGACCAGGAACTCAGGGCTGTTGCATAAGCAGTAACAGGAAATGACAGTTTTACCTCTGGGCTGGGGATTTCAGAAACAGACTTACCAATTAGATCTATTATCAAATAGATTTCCAAGTGAGAAGATATACATGACCACTGGGCACTGTTCTGAAGAACAGAAGGAAGAAAGAAGTGTTAGGTTAAAACGTAAAACTGTCAAAGATGTAGAAGTGGTGTGCTGAAGAAATAGTATAGTGGGTAAGGTACTTGCGTTGCATGTGCCAGATTTGGGCTTCATCCTTGACACCACATGTAGTCCCCTGAGTCTCCAGGACTGACCCCTAAGCTCAGATTCCTGAGCATCATCAAAAGAAAACAATAGCAAAAGATATTGAAGTGATACTAGCGTTGTTGTTCATTCCATTGTAGGTGTTATGAAGCTGTATATCCTGAGTTGGGGCTTTGCTGCATTTAAGAATGCCTCCCTTACTTTTAGTGCACGGAGCTAAGGGGTGTGGAAAAATTTCCCATTCTTTAAAAAAAATGTAACCACATTTCCAAAGGCTAAATTGCCCATTAAGACGGCTCATCAAAGGGAGAATATTTTATCTCTAAAAGGAATTCTTCCATTTCTTCTCAATGAAATATTTCTTCTTACAGTGTGATTTTTATAGTGAAGCCCAAAGCAGCCCATGTAATCATCAAATCTTAGCTTTGAAGCTATCTTGTTACATACACATAGAGAGACAAAGACTTACACACATAGAGATCAAGAAAGATAGATAGAGAAACTGGAACTGAGGAGACAAATAAGTACTCCCCGGGGATATGAACACTTCTCTATAAATGAGATAAAAAGATATACCATACTAAGAGGACATTAAAAGACTCTAACATAGAGTCTACATAGGCTTTTAGAACACCCCAAAAGGGTTTAAGAGCAACAATATATATGGATGGGGGCAGTAATAATCTTAAAAGAAATGGCAGCTAGACCTTATATTCTCAAAAATGTTTGAGGTGAACATTATGAAATTTATTCTATAGGTCCATTATAGCTTTTCTCTTGAGTGAGAAATTCTATAAAATCTTTAATCCTTATTTTTTTCAGTTAACTTTGGAGGAACAATATTCATAAAGCAGAAATTATCATTTTAAAATGTAAAATTCAGTAGATTTCAGTATATTTGCACTGTTGTTCACCAACACTATCTCCATGTAGAACCCTTTCATCATACACACTAAGAAATTAACTATCATTTCCACATTTCTTTAGCCAATAGGAAATATTCTTTCAGTCTTTGATTTTTTTTTATATTTTTATTAGTGAAACACCATGAGCTACGATTGTAGACTTACAAATTTTTGTGCTTGGGTTTCGATTATACAATGATCAAATACCCATCCCGCCACCAGTGCCCATTTTCCACCACCATGGATCCGAGTGTCCCACCCACCCCCATCCCCCCAATCCCCCCTGCCTCTGTGGCAGGGCATTCCCTTTTGTTTTCTCTCTCCTTTTGGGTGTTGTGGTCTGCAAAAGAGGCATTGAGTGGCAATCATGCTCGGTCCATAGTCTACTTTCAACGTGCATCTCCCATCCTGGGAGGATCCTCCCAAAACCATTTATTTGGTGCTCCCTTCTCTATCTGAGCTGCCCTTTCCCCTAGAATGCCCGGCTGGCCTCTAAGCCATGGAGTAATCCTCCTGGTACTGATCTCGGCTATTCTTGGGTGTTAGTCTCCTATTTTGTTACTTTATGTTCCCCAGATAAATGCAATCTTTCTATGTCTCTTCCTCTCTTTCTGACTCATTTAGCTTAGCATGATATTTTCCATGTAGTACCACTTGTATGTAAATGTCATGACAGCTACATAGTACTCCATTGTGTAGATGTGCCAAAGTTTCTTTAAACAGTCCTCTGTTCTTGGGCATTCAGGTTTTTCCCAGATTCTGGCTATTGTAAAAGGTGCTGCAATGACCAAACAAGTGCAGATGTCACTTTGACTATACAATTTTGCCTCTCTGGGATATATTCCCAGGAGTGTAATTGCTGAGTCAAATGGGAGCTCAATTTCTAATTTTTTGAGAATCGTCTATACTGTTTTCCAAAAATGGCTGAACCATTCGGCATTCCCACCAACAGTGAAGGAGTGTCCCTTTCTCGCTACATCCACGCCAGCATTGGTTGCTTTTGTTCTTTTGGATGTGGGCCAGTCTAAGAGGTGTGACACGGTATCTCATTGTGGTTTTGATCTGCATCTCCCTGATGATTAATGATGTAGAGCAGTTTCCCATTTGCCTTTTTGCCATACGGATTACTTCTGTGAGAAAGTTTCTGTTCATTTCATTGCCCCATTTTTTATAGGGTTGGATGTTTTCTTCTTGTGGAGTTAAATCAGTACTTTATATATCCTTGGTATCAACTCTTTGTCGGATATGTATTCGGCGAACATCCTTTCCCATTCTGTAGACTGTCTTTGTATTCTGGTCACTGTATCTTTTGAGGTGCAGAAACTTCTTAGTTTAAGATAGTCCCATTTATCTATCTATGTTTTCACTTGCTCGGCCAGTGGTGTGACATCCTTGAAGATACCATTAGCTTCAATGTCATGGAGGGTTTTGCCAACTTTGTCTTCAATGTACCTGAAGACAAAGTTACCTGGTTTCCGGTCTGATGTTGAGGTCTTTAATCCATACTGATTTTATTTTTTTACATGGTGTTAGGCAGAGTTCTGAGCCCACTTTTTTGCATGTAGCCATCCAGTTTTGCCAGCACAATTTGTTAAAGAGGCTTTCCTTACTCCACTTCACATTTCTTGCACCTTTATCAAAGATTAGATGACCATATGATTGAGGGTAGATGTCAGTGTATTCTCCCCTGTTCCATTGGTCTGTAGCTCTGCCTTTGTTCCAGTACCATGCTGTTTTAATTATTACTGCTTTGTAGTAGAATTTAAAGTTAGGGAGGTTGATTCCTACCATTTTTTTCCCCAAGAATTGCTTTAGCTATTCGTGGAGGCTTATTGTTCCATATGAATTTCAGGAGTGTTTGCTCCATTTCTTTGAATAATGTCATGGGTATCCTTATAGGGATTGCATTGAATTTGTACAATGCTTTGTGAAGTATTGCCATTTTGACAGTGTTAACTCTCCTGACCCATGTGCAGGAGATATCTTTCGATTTTTCATATTCTCTTTTATTTTCTGAAGTAGCATTTTGTAGTTTTCTTTGTACATGTTTTTACTTCCTTAGTTAAGCTGATTTCTAGGTACTTGATTTCGACCATATCCACATGATAACCAAGCTCATTGAGTTTTCTCAGGAGTTCGAGATGCCACTCTGTTTAACGTTCATTGATTTAAAGAAGGCCTTTGATTCTGTTGAGACGGAAGCGGTCATTGAAGCCCTAGCCAATCAGGGCATTGAAGCCCAAAACATCAAGATCCTCTGTGAGCTGTATTGCAGACTCACTACCAGGATGTCACCATTCTACAAAGAAGTAATCAATGATGTCAAGAGAGGGGTTCGGCAGGGTGACACCATTTCACTGAAACTCTTCAGTGCCACCCTAGAGAACATCATGCAACGACTGGAATGGGAAAACATGGGAGTGAAGATGGATGGTCGGCAACTACACCACCTCCGCTTTGCTGAAGACATTATTTTAATACACCAAACATCAGCCAAGTGGCACAAATGCTGGCCGACTTTGACTGTGAGTGTGGAAAGGTAGGACTACAGCTGAATCTTATGAAGACAATGTTTATGAGAAACAGCCTCGTTCCTGATGCCCCATTCGCTCTCAACGGAACAGCCATCTGCGAATGCATCAGCTATGTGTACCTAGGTCGAGAAGTCAACATGACAAATGACCTGGCATCCGAGCTGCACAGGAGGAAGAGAGCGGCTTGGAACGCCTTCAAGAACGTCGAAGAAATAGCTAAGAGGACAAAGAAGCTCCGGCTCTGGGCACATCTCTTTGATTCCACTGTTCTTCCTGCATTAACATATGCCTCAGAGACCTGGGCCCTACGTAAACAGGATGAGAATGCTATTCGGGTCTCCCAAAGAGGAACTGAACGAGCTATGCTTGGAATAACACGTTTCACTCAAATGAGAGAAAGAATCCGGAGTTCCGACATATGTCGACGATCAAGAATCAGGAACGCTGTCTCGTTTGCCAAGGTGTCAAAAATCAGATGGGCTGGTCACGGAATGAGATTTAAAGATGACCATTGGACTAGAGCTGATACCGACTGGATTCCACGGGATGTCAAAAGACTGCGTGGCCGCCCACCTACCAGATGGTCAGACTTTTTCGTCAAGATCATGAGTGATCGGTTTGAGGCTCTTCATGTTCCCAGAGCGAACAAATGCCATTGTGCTACACTAGCACGCGACAGGGACAAATGGAGACGTTACTGGCACCCGCTCGAGCAAATCGAAGACTAATGGGAAGTTAAGTGAAGATTAAGTGATTCATCATAAAATGGTGCTGGATATTGTCAAATGCTTTCTCTGCATCTATTGATATGATCATTTGGTTTTTATCTTTTTTTATTGATATGATGGATTATGTTGATTGATTTCTGAACGTTAAACCATCCTTGCATCCCTGGGATGAATCCTACTTGGTCATGGTGTATAATCTTTTTGATGAGTAGTTGGATTCTATTTGCTAGTAGTTTGTTGAGGATCTTTGCATCTGTTTTCATCATGGATATTGGCCTGTAATTCTCTTTCTTTGTGGTATCTCTGTCTGCTTTTGGTATCAGGGTGATATTTTCTTCATAGAAACTGTTTGGAAGTGTTTTTGATATTTCAATTTCGTGGAAAAAATTAAAGAGGATTGGGAATAAGTCCTCTTTAAAGATTTGGAATATTTCACTAGTGAATCCATCTGGACTGGGACTTTTGTGCTTGGGGAGTCTTTTTATTACCATTTCAATGTCCTTGACGGTGAAAGGTCTGTACAGGTATGCCAGGTCTTCTTGATTCAGCCTTGGGACTCTGGAGGAGTCTAGTAATTTATCCATTTCCTCGAGGTTTTGATGTTCCGTGGCATAAAGCTTCTCAAAGTACTCCCTGAGGATCATTTGAATTTCTTTAGTTCCTATTTTATAGACCCCCCTTTTCATTTCTGATTCGGTTTATTAGGGTTTTCTCTCTCCCTTTCTTTGTGAGTTTTGCTAGAGGCTTATCGATCTTTTAATTTTCTCGAAAAACCAGCTCTTGGTTTCATTGATCTTTTGGATTGTTTTTTGAGTTTCCATCTCGTTAGTCTCTACTCTGAGTTTTATTATTTCCTTCCTCCTATTCGAGTTAAGCTCTTTAGCTGTGAGGTTAGGTTGTTAATGTGGGCTCGCTCCTCCTTCCTGAGGAATGCTTGTAGAACTATAAACTTTCCTCTTAACACAGCTTTTGCTCTGTCCCATAAGTTTTGGGAACTCGCATCCACATTTTCCTTTGTTTTTAGGAATCTTTTGATTTCCTCTTTGATTTTCTTTCTAAGCCACTCGTTGTTCAATAGCACACTGTTTAATTTCCAGGTGTTTGATTTAGTTTTCTGTTTTTGTGTGTGAGTTACTTCTAATTTCAGCGCATTGTGGTCTGAGAAGATTGTTGATACAATCTCTATCTTCTTAATTTTATGGAGGTATGTTTCATGGCTCAGCTTGTGTTCTATCTTTGAGAATATTCCATGTACGCTTGAGAAGAATGTGTATTCAGCGTTTTAAGAATGAAGTGTCCTGTATATATCTACTAAGCCCCTTTCTTCTACTGTTTCCCTTAGATGAAGTATGTCCTTGCTAAACTTCAGTCTGTTTGATCTATCAAGAGGTGATAAAGCGGTGTTGAAGTCTCCCCCTAGTATTGTGTTGCTATCAATGTCTTTCTCCAAGTCTACGAGTAGTTGTTTTAAGTACTTTGCTTGTCCCTCATTAGGTGCATATACATTTAGTATTGTAAGGTCTTCCTGTTGTAAAGATCCCTTGATCAACAAGAAATGGCCTTCACTGTCTCTCGTGACCTTCTTCACTCTGAAATCTATGTGGTCTGATATTAGGATGGCTACCCCAGCTTTTTTATGGGAGATGTTTGCCTGTAGGATTGTTTTCCAGCCTTTGACTCTCAGCCTGTGTTTGCTTTGACTATTGAGATGTGTTTCTTGCAGGAAGCAGAATGTTAGGTTCTATTTTCTAATCCATCCTGCCACTTTTAATTGGTGCGTTTAGCCCATTGACATTGACAGAGATTATTGTTACGGGGTTTTGTCCCATTTTTCTGTTGAAATTTGGTGTATTTGAGGGGCCTGTCTTGTCTTAAAGTAGCCCATTTAGTTGTTATTATAACCATGGTTTTGAGTCTATGAAGTTCCTGAGTTGTTGTTTGTCTGTGAAACTCTGTGTTGTTCCTTCTGTTATGAATGAGAGTCTCACCGAGTAAAGTATTTTTGGTGCGGCATTAATTTCATTGAGTTTTTTTACTATATCCCATCACTGTTTTCGCGCCATGAGCGTTTCATCAGACAAATCAGCTGTGAATTTTAAGGATGCTCCTTTGTAGGAAATTTCTTTCTTTGATCTTGCTGCTGTCAGAATTTTGTCTCTATTTAAGATTTTGGTCATTTTGATCAGAATGTGTCTTGGGGTATTTTTATTCGAATTTCTTCTAGCTGGTACCCTTCGGGCCTCCTGAATGTGGTCACAAGTTTTCTTCAGCTCTGGAAACATTTTAGCAATGATGTTTTTGACAGTTTCTTCTTCATCAGTGTTTTCTTTCTGTCCCTCTAGGACTCCAATAATTCTTATGTTACCCATCTTGGCCTCATCACGATCTTCTCTTACCATCTGTTCCCGAATTGTGAGTCTCTTTTCCATTTTCTGCTCTTTTCTGGAGAGTCTCTGAACTTCATTTTCGAGCTCACTGATTCTATTCTCAGCAGCTGTTACTCTGCTGCTGAGTTCTTCCACTAAGTTTTACAATTCGCCTACCAAGGTTTTCAGGTCCGACATTTCTGATTGCATTTTTCTCATTTCTGCCTTGAAATCCTTTTGTCTTTTATTGGCATTGCTTTCCATTGTTTCTTTTAGCTCCCAAAGCATCCTAAGTAGCTCCCTTCTGAATTCCTTGTCAGAGAGGTTGTCTAACACTACAATACTGTTGGTGTCTTCTGGGCTAGCCTCTTCAATAAGAAAGTTTGGTGGGCTTTTGTGTTTCTTGTGCCCAGTGTGGTTTAGACCTTCACATTCACTGTTACTATTCTTCTTGATATGCAGAATGAATTGAGGTAGGCTTAACGAGTTATTGGATAATGTGTTTCTAGTGGTTGACTAACCTAGAGAAGGTTCCATCGAAGAGGGTAACTTATGGTTCCCATGGGATATGTAGTGGAGAACAATTCGTGACTGCATTAGTGGCCATGGCTCCGGAAAGGGTCCTTGGCACTGGGTGCCGGGTGGTACCTGTTTGAATGAGGAGGGAATGCCTAGAGCCGTTCAACTTTGTTTCCACGAGATGTGCCTCAGTTCCCGTCCCATGCAGATCAAGGGGGAAAACCGGCTTTTCTAGGGGATCAAGCTAGCTGCACATGCCCAGAAAGAATCCCTAGCCCTGGGCGCCAGGCGGTACCTGTTTGAATGAGGAGGGAATGCCCGGAGCCGTTCAGCTTTGTTTCCGTGAGATATGCCTCAGTTCTCGTCCTGCACAGATCCTTAGTCTTTGATTTTAACTTTGCTTTTTAGAAGTGGAATCATAGACTATCTGTCATATCCTATCAGGTTAATTTCATTTAGCACAATGTTCCCAAGATTTATCTATATTGTAATATGAAGGGAATTTTCTTCCTTTCAAGAATAAACATTTCATCATAGGTATTGACTATATTTACTTACACACTCAACACAGGTCACTTCAACATTTTAGCTATCATGACTATGAATGACGAGACGAATGACACCAAGGGGAATGGGGGATGGAGGCCAGAATGGGTTCTGGGGAAACCGGGGCTCCCCAAGGCTGGAGCGATAGTTAGCCTTAACCCTCGACTGGCATGATCGACCTGAGTTTAATTCCGCCCCTCTTGGAGAGCCAGGCAAGCTACTGAGAGTATCTTGCCTGTACCGCAAAGCCTGGCAAGCTACCCATCACTCGTATTCGATATGCCAAACACAGTAACAACAAGTCTCACAATGGAGATGTTACTGGGCCCACTGGAGCAAATCAATGAACAATGATTTGATTGTTGTTCATTGAGGACAGTGACAGTGAGAGTGACTATGAACACAAGGAAATAGGTGGACAACTATCTCTATGAGACTCAACTCTTTGTGCCTATAATCAGAATTCGGATTTTTACAACATGTAATACTCAGCATTCCTTCTGCACTTCAATTTTGATTTTAGCAATTTGAGGCATTTCATTTTCCCCCCTAAGTTTCTAAATTGAGGTGACGTTGAAAATAAGATTCCCTCCCTTCTCCAGAGTTTCGAGGTCTTGCTTATTTGGGTCTTTGTTTGTGTTTGTACGGGGTCCAGTGGTACTTGGGGCTTTCTCCTGGCAGAGTGCTCACGGATCATCCTGGTAGTGCTTAAAGAGCCACATTTGGTGCTGGGGAGCAAATCACGGTCATTAGCATATGATGTACTTGCTTAACCCATGTTCTATATCTTTGTCCCCTGGGTATTTTGTGGTTTTATTATTGAGTGTTGTAGTTTGTTTCTATATGGAAAATCAGGCTGAGATATAAAATTGAGGTTGTTCTCTAAGTTTTTTTCTAAACTTTCCTTTAAGCATATATGCTTTTTCTAATTTTATCCACATCTATACTTAAAAACAAAACAAAAAATAATCCTCCTATTAACAACTGATACTCCAAAGAAGAAAAATGAAAATAATAAAAAATAACAATAATAAGGGAGAATAGAAGGGCACTGGCCATTAAATCCCTGGTGAAACAATCCAACTGTGGATAGAGAGGCTAAGAACTAAAATGAACCAAAATTAACAATTAACAACTCAGACTCTCCCCTGAGACACCATTAAAAAACCCAATTCCAAAACAGTTACATCAAATGGATTCTGTTCATGTGATGGTTATCTAGGTTAGAGTCATTCCTGGTGCTTCCTAATCTTGCATTTTCCCAAGACTCTCTATGCATCCTTACTCGGCTTATTTACGGGCAGAGAAAATGTCTACTTTCTTATATCCAGCTGCTTAATGCTGCAGTCAGGTAAGTCACTACTTCTTCCTGGCACAAATCATTACCATGCAAATGCAGCGAGGATTTTCCACCCCAGTCACATCTGGCTGGTTTTTGCAACTTTCAGTGGTCTCCATTTCTGGGGATTAGCATGTACTTCAGATATAAAAGACATCCTTGGCCTCTGTGGAAAGGATGAATCCATCCTCCAATTAAAGGGGGACTCTGGAAGTTCCTATGGTTACTTGCAGCTAGCTCAGATTTTCATAGCCATTTATTGTCACAGTTCTTTTTTTTTTTCCAGACAAAGTCTTGTTTAATTCAATGATCAATAGCAATGGAGGTCCTCTGTACAGACAGGTAAAGGTGTCTTGTTCCTTGTATTGTTTACTTCTTGGTCTGTTCCTCCTTGGACAGAGTCTTGATGATTTCTTCCTTGCCCGGGGCCGTTCTTCACAGAGCTTGTGTGCTTCCTTAGTTTTAGACCTGTGGGCCTCAGTCTGGTCAGCCAGGAGATTCTTGTGGGCCTTGTCTGCCTTCAGCTGGATATGTTCCATGAGGATTCTCTTTTTTTTTTTTTAACACATTGCCCATTCAGTTTGAGGTACAGGCTGTGATACATATGGCGGTCAATCTTCTTTGATTCCCGGTATCTTCTGCGTAGCCCGCACAGAATCCTCATCCTCCTCATCCAGGTCACCTTCTCTGGCATTCGGGCATTGGCAGTACCTTTGCTCTTACCTATGCCCTTATGCCATCCCTTGCGGTGCGCCAGTGTGTTTTTCCGGCACCGAGCCTGGGAATGGACAGTCACAGCTTCTGGATTATCAGCCCATCTTCGCCCAGCTTCCGGATCTGCTGACGCGAGTTGGCATTGGCGATTTCATTGGTCTCGTTGGGGTCCAGCCAGACCTTCTTCTTGCCGCAGCACAGCACGCTGGAGGCGAGCCTCTTCTGAAGGCTGAGCATTTGTGGCTGCGGCCGCAGCGGCGAAAGGGTATTGTCACAGTCCTAACTTCATACACTCTCAGAGGGGCGTCCAAGGAGGATCCCTTGTGTGGGTGATGAAACTGAAGATCTCCAGCAGCATATTATCAGCATTCCCAAGTTTGGGGTAAAAGAGGAAGCCTCAGTTTCCTCTTGCAGGATGCCAGAAGAGGCTCCATTTCTGCTGTCCCCATCCTACATTCTAATTGTTCCTACAGCTTCTTGGTCTCGCTTTCAAACTAGAGTTTCCCAAGGCCATACAGTAGGATAAATGGATTAAATTATATCACAGGCTCTGAACTGGTCCCAGGAGGCTTACAGATAAAGACAGGTTTTACCAGGGCAAAGGGTCCCAGAAGCCCAAAGCCCAAGGGTTCCAACCTTCTGAGGTAAAAGAGAACCTCACAGGCCTAATTGGGAACATGGGAGTGTTAGCAAAATGAAAGAACCTCAATTCACAGAACATCTGTGAGGAACAAACAGGAACGCTCTCATACTCTGTTCCAGGCCCATAATTTAATAAGCAGCATCAAGACCCAAGTTTTCTCAAAATGTATCATCATGCATTGACATAGTTCCATACTGACTTCCTCCCCAGCTGAGGAGTTTCTCTTTCTTCTACTTTTCCTTAATTTGTTCTATTCTAAGTCTCAGCTGTTGGTTTTGGTTTGTTTTTTGTTTTGTTTGGAAGCCACACCCAGCTGTGCTCAGGGGTTATTACTAAGTGTTGACTCAGGGATCACTACTGGCTATGTGTAGGGACCATACGGGGTACCAGGGATCAAAACTGGGTATCTGTGCAATTCAAGCACTCTACGTGTTGTACAATTGTGTAAACTCACACAAGAGGGGGGGCACGGCACTCAGTGGCGGTGGCTCTATCTCTCCCGCCGCCTGCGTTCGGTAGTCTCTTCTCCCAACCCGGAGAGGTCGATGGCGATGGTCAGGCGGAGGAAGGAACGAGGGCCAGGCTGGTAGGTATTAGTCGTAGTTTATTCTGATTCTCTCTTCATCTGTCTCTCTCTGTCTCTCCTCCTTTCTCCTTCTGTCTCTGCTCCCCCAAGCCCAATCTACAGTCTCATTATACCTCTCTCCAAGAGAATGGGGGAAACAATTACATAGGTGCGGTCACAATCAATAGGGGTGGAGACCAACAGGGGTAGAAATCTTGGCCTCAGGGAAGGCCGCTCCTAGGACAGATCCTTCCTCAGCAGGAGGACCCACCCTAGAGCATAATCCTATGGGCGTGCCTCTCCTCTCCTTGACCGACAAGCATATAAGCATATATAACATAAATCATTTTGTATGGATACAGTAAGAAATATCTTAAACTTATAGAATTGCTCTTCTAGGGCCATCTTGATCTCAGACTACGGTGCTCAGGCCAGATAGTCTTTCCCACCCCCAGCAGGATCCTAGTCTCATCGTTACCTTTGGATCATGACAGCATTTGTCTATGATCAAACTCTTAACTTATAGTTAAGAATCGTGGCAGTTTGGCCTGGCTCATTTCGCTGCCAGGGTAGCTCACCGCTTGCCCTGGGTCCATTCAGTCCCTTGTCGGGACCATGCTTTTGGGGTGTTAGGAACTAAGGGCAACTGAGGCTTAAGTCGAGAAAGCAGATGCCCGGGAGTGAATAATATTCAAAACCAATCGAATCCTAAGTTACAAAGCATGATGTTACCGGTCTTCCTGTATCTATACAAAAAGGATATTACTTTAAGGTTCATAAGGCATAAGGAGAGGAGAAAGGCAATATTTCACTCATACATATAAAATCATAGATTTCTGGGAAACTGATCTTACAAATTAACAAAGTCTGATTAAGGGGAAAGCTGATTAACTGGGTGGGAAGGAGAGCATAGGGAAGACTGTTTACAGATAAACACAATGGAAGTGGAAGTACTTCAGGAGCACTGTGATGGGTGTAACCAGATTGATGGGTGTAACCAGATTAATGGGTATAACCAGACAAACCTAAGCTTCTTGTACTCCAACATACAATCACTCTGGCCCTGATGTAGGCAGGCACATAATTACCTCCAAGGTAATGGCAACATATTCCAAGGAAAATAATAATATCAATATCCCTTATGTTGCAAAAAGTCAACTTTGCAGATAAGACTTTTTCCTGGCACCAGCAACAGATCCAGAGAAAAGGGCCAGCAGGAACAAAAGGCCAGGAAAAATATTACAAAGACCATCAACCACTCCCATCTCTGTTCCCCCTTGGCAACCTTCCTAGAAACTATTACTTAAGTAAAAGTCCCACATGGGGGCAGGTTGGAGATACCCTATAAAAGCCACCTTGAACAAAGGCAGAGTGCACTTGTGCCCACGTGGCAGAGCTTTTGCGGTCCCCGAGCACAGGGGGCACCCACATCTCCCTTCTTGAGATGTGTACTTTCCTTTCTAATGCTGGGGTGTGTGTAGGAGCTTCTTCACTTTGGAGGAAACCCGCACTCTCTTGAAAACATTACTCTCTACTTTCTCCCACTTTCTCTCCCTCCTCCCTTTCAAAGCCTCCAAATGAAATCTGTTTTACTTCACTGCTCTTCTACTCCAGAAATTCTTTTCTGTGAGGCAAAACAAGAACCTCTTAACCCTGGGTCCCGTGTGGCAGAGGTAGATTGGTAGAAAATGACTGTATCTCTCCTCCCCATCTCATATAAGCCACCTGTGGGGTCCACCACCATCAACCTTATATACTTTTTATTTTCAATATTTTTATTCTTGAAAAACATTGATGAATCTGGGAGTGGACACAGACACTCATCACCACTGCTTGGATATCAATACAGTTACTAGCTTCAGGGATACATCTCATATCTGAGTGTGTGTCTGTCAGAACACTCAGAAACTCCACCTTTAAACATTTTTTATACCAAAGTGAAAGACAACGTGAGATTCCCTTACTGACTGAAACTTATTCCATCTTTTAACAGGCATCCTGCCTCTGTTATGGATCTTGTGGGATGAAGTGAGAATGAGGCAATCTCCAGATACTCCTTATATAAAGAAAATAATATTTTTCAGCAACAGATAATGTTTCTGAGGAATTTAATCATTGTTAACTCAGTTCTACTCAATCTTCTTTCATTGAGAAAGCCAGCAGTTTTTAAGTCCAAGTAGCAAGCTGTGTGAAATATTGCATGGCTATTGAGTGCTCAATTACTGCCCATATCTGAGACCCAAAACTTTTTATTTCTGGAACTCCAGAGTTAGTATTTTTCTCTGAAAGCCATTTGGACAGAGAACAGCCTACAGGAAATTTTTACTGACCACAAAATCTTCTGTGGAGCGTTAGTTCTAGGTTTAGTAGCATTAAGGAAAGGTTCACAGCTCTACGTTGGGGTTTAAATTTCTGGTTACTGTCCTGTCCAATCACCTCCTATTATGGGCTTCAGATATATATTGGAACTGTTCATTTTATTTATTTTTATCAAACTTATGAAGATACTCCACAGCCATGCTAAGGCCACTCTCCACATGCTTGGACGAGCCTCACCATGAAGGAACCGGCAGAGGAACCCAGGTATGCAGGACCCGTGGCTGAGATCTCCATGCTTGCTCAGATCAGGACTGGGCCTCTTCCACCTGAGCTCCAGTTTTCCAGTAGTTTGCCAGTCACACCCACAAACTTCCCCCTGTGCCATGTAATCTTATCAATGGACAAGATCCAGAGACTATAAAACAAAATTCCCCGAAGAGAGAGATGTAGTATTTGGCTTCAGCACAGGGCCGAGACTTCTTATACACTATACTCTATATACTCTTATACTCTAGCCCACTGATGTACTTAAAGTAGCACACTTTTATTTTAACACACTTGCTTGTATTCTCTTATGTACAGGCTAAAATGACCCCCAAGTAAAGTACAACAATCTTCACACACTTTCCTCTTATT
Source organism: Sorex fumeus (assembly GCF_029834395.1). Lineage (NCBI taxonomy): Eukaryota > Metazoa > Chordata > Mammalia > Eulipotyphla > Soricidae > Sorex > Sorex fumeus. Next base: position 1,698,916 of record NW_026606060.1, on the reverse strand, counting down.
GTGATGGGAAGATGCTAGCTTGTGGGGTGGGTGTTTGAATATTATCTGTAATGAACTATTGTGAACTATTTTATGAAAGTAACATGTATAAAAATTGAAAAAATAAGGATGCACAGGATCAGCGCTGCATTTGGGGTTTATTGGGGGAATTATGTAAAATAATTTGAAATGTGAAAGGAACTCTAAGATAGAAGAGAAAAAGATGAACCATCAGAAACTATACTTAGCATAAACAGCAGGTAAATGAAAGGTTTTAGGGAGGAAGTTGAGAACTGTAGACTGTGACCTTAGTGAAAATGCATGCTGTCCTGTACTAGATGAATTCTGTTCAGTCACGGACAGGACTGGCAAGGTAGAATAGACTGGTAATGGAGGAAATTTTGCTTGCATCAAACACTTCTTTCCTAGTGCTGAAAATATTTTATCTCTTGGTTAGTATTTGTCATGCTCTATAAACAGTATTAAGTTATGAAGAAATAGTCATTAAGTTGTAATATAAAATTTAAACTCAATTAGGAATTAAACATTTGTGTACCCCTGCAAATGCATTCTTGAGTCTCTGATCCCCAAAGTGATGATACTTTGATGTGGGTTTGGGGGGGAAGACAACTGGGACTATATGAGGCCATGATAATGAGGAGCCCGGGGTAAGACTTTTGCTTTTAGAAGAATAGGAAGAAAACTAGAGTGCTCTTTCTCTCCACATAGTGAGGCGAAGTGAGAAGGCATCCACTTTAAAACAGGAAGATCCAAAATCAACGATATGGAAACCCAAAAAAAAAAAAAATCTGAAAGATCAATGAAACCAAGAGCTGGTTCTTCAAGAAAACAAACAAGGTAGATAAACTACTAGCAAGACTCACAAAGAAAGAGAGAGAAAAAAACCCTAATAAACCGAATCAGAAATGAGAAGAAATTCAAAAGGTCATCAGAAACTACTTTGAAAGTCTGTATGACATGAAACAAGAGAACCTAGAAGAAATGGATAAATTCCTAGTTACCTATAATCTCCTAAGAAGATCTAGAATATCTGAATAGTCCTATTAATATCGAGGAAATTGAAACTGTAATCAAAAATCTTCAACAAAACAAAAGGCCAGGTCCAGATGGATTGACTAGCAAATTTTTCCAAACATTAAAAGAGGACCTACTTCCAGTTATTCTCAAGCTTTTCCAGGAAATTGAAGAAACAGAAACTCTCCCAAATAGTTTCTATGAAGCCCATATCTCTCTAATACCAAAAGGAAACAAAGTCATCACAAAAAAAGAAAACTATAGGCTGATATCCCTGTTGAACATGGATGCAATGATTCTCAACAAAGTACTAGCAAATAGAATTGAACAACTCATCAAAAAGATCATACACCATGACCAAGTGGGATTCATCCCGGAGTTGCAAGGATGGTTTAACATTTGGAAATCAATCAACATAATCCATCATATCAAAAAAATAAAAGATAAAACTCATATGATCATATCAATAGAGGCAGAGAAAGCATTTGACAAGATCCAGCACATTTTTTGATTAAAAATCCTCTCCAAAATGGGTATGGAGGGGACTTTCCTCAATATAATTAAAGCCATCTACCACAAGCCTACAGCAAGCATCATCGTCAATGGGGAAAAACTGAGAGCCTTCCCTCTAAGATCAGGGACGAGACAAGGATGCCCACTCTCTTCACTGCTGTTCAATATAGTACTGGAAGTACTCGCAGTAGCGGTTAGGCAAAAAAAGGATATTAAGGGCATTCAGGTAAGGAAGGAAGAAATCAAGCTCTCACTATTCGTGGATAATATAATAAAAGAAAATCAAGTACCTAGGAATCAGCTGCACTCATCTGGGGAATAAAAAGTAACAGAATGGGAGTCAAACACCCAAGAATAGTTGAGATAAGTATCAGGAGGTCTGCTCCACGGTTTGGAAGCCAGCAGCACATGCTGGGTGAAAAGGTAGCTCAGAGAGAGAAGGGAACACCAAGTAAAGGATGTTTGGAGGACTCGTTCGGGATGTGAGATACATGCTGAAAGTAGATTATAAACTAAACACGATGGCCACTCAATACCTCTAAACTACAACACCCTAAAGGAAAGAGTGAGCAAAAGGGAATGCCGTGCTAAAGAGGCGGGGTGGGCTGGGTGGGGATGGGGTGGGTGGTGGGAGGGTTACTGGGATCATTGGTGTCAGAGAATGGCCACTGGTGGAGGGATGAGTACTCAATCATTGTATAACTAAAACCCAAGTATGATAGTTTGTAAGTCTACAACTGTACCTCATGGTGTTTCACTAATAAAATAAATAACTAAATAAGAATTGAAAAAACAAAGATTTGAATGAATTAAAATAAATACAACAGGAAGATCCAGCCAGGGAAGTTATCTAACGGGTAGCACTTTAATTGTGGATGTCCTAGATTTCAGAAATGTGAGAAACACATTTTTGCCTCTTAAGTATCTCAGGCATTTTTGTCAGTGTACACCCGCCAGCTAACAGGTTCCCCTTACATGTGTTATATTTCAATATTAAAGAAAGCATGCAAAGGAAATAAAAAGAAGGAGAGGAAGAAGAGAACGAAGTGAAAATAGAAGAGGAGTATGCAATCTTTCTATGTCTATCCCTCTCATTCTGACTCATTTCACTTAGCATGATACTTTCTATGTAGTACCACTTGTATGCAAATTTCATGACTTCATCTTTTCTAACAGCTGCATAGTACTCCATTATAGATATACCAAAGTTTCTTTAACCAGCCATCTGTTCCTGGGCACTTGGGTTTTTTCCAGATTTGGATTATTGTGAATAGTGCAGCAATGAACATAGAAGTGCAGATGTCATTTCGACTGTACTTTTTTGCTTTTCTGGGATATATTCCCAGGAGTGGTATTGCTGGGTCAAATGGGAGCTCAATTTCTAATTGTTTGAGAATCGTCCATACTGTTTTCCAAAAGGGCTGAACCAGTCGACATTCCCACCAGCAGTGAAGGAGAGTCCCTTTCTCGCCACATCCACGCCAACACCGGCTGCTTTTGTTCTTATAGATGTGGGCCAGTCTCTGTGGTGGCAGATGATATCTCATTGTTGTTTTGATCTCCCTGATAATTAGTGATGTAGAGCATTTTCTCATGTGAGTTTTAGCCATTTAGATTTCTTCTTTGGGAAAGTTCTGTTCATTTCATCACCCCATTTTTTGATGGGGTTAGATGTTTTCTTCTTGTAGAGTTCAACCAGTGCTTTGTATATCCTTGATATTAACCCTTTATCAGATGGTATTGGGTAAATATCCTTTCCCATTAGTTCATCTGGGGAATATAAAGTAACAAAATAAGAGACTAACACTCAAGAATAACCAAGATCAGTACTAGGAGGTTCACTCCATGGCTTGGAGGCCAGCAGCACATGCTGGGGGAAATGGCAGCTCAGACAGAGAGGGAAGCACCAAGTAAAGGGTGTCGGGAGGATCCTCCCAGGATGAGAGATGCATGCTGAGTGTAAACTATAGACCTAACATTATTGCCACTCAATGCCTCTTTTGCAAACCACAGCACCCAAAAGGAGAGAGAGAACAAAAGGGAATGCCCTGCTACAGGGGTGAAGTGGGATAGGGGCATAGGGTGGGAGGGATGCTGGGAGCTTTGGAGGTGGGGAATGGGCACTAGTGGAAGGATGAATACTTGATCATTGTATGACTGAACCCAAGCACGAAAATTTGTAAGTGTACAACTGTACCTCCATGGTGTTTCACTAATAAAAATTTTTTAAAAATTGAAATTAAATTAAATGCAAAAGTGGAAAAAAAGAAGAGAAGAAAGAGGGGGAAGAAAAATTGCATTTTCTCACAAACTAATTGATAAATTTCTCAATAGTTCAGAGAACAACAAGAAAGCAAAGAGGTGCCACCTCTCTGCACCCCTTAAAGTAGCTTAAACAAAGGAGAGGAAAGTAGTTATTCACTCAACTCTGAAGTCGTGATTAAGAGTGACTTTAGGGAAATAAAACCATGCTTGAAAGCTTCCCTGAGTAACCTGAAAAAGATCGTGTCTGAAATGCTCAACCTTTGAGGAATAATGTCATGTATTTTAAATATAAAAATACACTGATCCTCAGGCCATATCACTTCTTGGGAGGGGGCGTGGAGAATAAGAGATTTTGATCAGACCCAACTGTGGTCAAGGCTGACTCCTGGTTCAGTAACCATTTTATCAAAATTTATACTTATAGGGGCCAGAGCTATAGTACAATAGGTAGGGTGCTTGCCTTGCATATGACTGACCTGGGTTCGATATCCAGCATCCTATAGTCCCTGGAGAACTGCCAGGAGTAATTTCTGAGTACAGAGCCAAGGTAATCCTTGAGCATTGCTAGGTGTGGCTCCAAAACAAAAACACATAACAAAAATAATTTTTATAATTACCATCATCAAACAAAATAAAATGGTTTGACATTTTAATTTTAGACATCACTCTTAAAGCTATTATTTCAATATATTTTTGTATTATTTTTAGATTACATTTGTTGGACTTTATTGCAATTTCAAATATCTCCTATATATTTATGATGTTATTCGGCATTAAAATTAGTATGTGCATGGAAACTTACATAAAAAATCGTATTTTGTAAGTTTGATAATAAACAAATTTTTTATCTTTGCAAAGCAACGATCAAATCTTCATAACTGTACTTTTCCAACTTTATCATGCATTGGAATAGCCTAAGAACGTCATAAAAATGAATATTATTATTCAGTGAGTCTGAATTAGGTCCTGAGGCTTCAAATTCCTCACCAGCCTCCAAACTTTGTTCATCTGGTCAAAGACTGATTTAAGTATGTGAAACTGAAGGATTATTTGTCACATATTAGTCACAATCTGGTAGAAACCAAGCTATTTATTAAATGAATATTATATATTAATGATATAACATTATCCCATTTAGTCGAGTGACTTCCCAGTGTAACCTAAAATTAACATATAAAAATTAAAATGAAAAATAGTTTTATAGGGACTGGAGCAATAGCACAGCATGTAGGGCATTTTCCTTGCATGCAGCTGACCTAGGTTTGATTCCCAGCGTCCCACATGGTCCCACGAGCACTGCCAGGAGTAATTCCTGAGTGCATGAACAAGGAGTAACTCCTGTGCATTGCTGGGTGTGACCCAAAAAGCAAAAAAAAAAAAAAGTTTTATAAGTATAAATGAAAAACTGCTGTGTTAAAAAATTAAGTAAAAATTCCACTTTTGTGCTTATTGTTTTATATACACACTCAGACACACAGACACATGCTCATATATACAGATTTATAGGGTTGGAGAGGTATTATAAGGCTTAACATGCTTGTTTTCCATATCATCCACCATGGTTTGAATTCCCAAGACCCCATATGGTCTCTGCAGCCTTGCCAAGAGCACATCATGATGTATAGCCAGGAATAAATACACGAGTATGTATAACCCCTAAACAAACTAAAAAAATCACTAACTTCTGCAACAGTTTGATTTTTTCAATGTATGCTTTAGAATCAGACAATGTGGTTTCTATAACTAAAGTGTAAAGAATACTGTTAGCAGCAATAAATATCTGTTCACCATAAACTCATACCTTAGGACTTTCCTGTGTTTGAAGACAGGAGTGAAATAGGAAGCGATCACATTAGTTCTCTTGAAATTCCATCCATATTTCTAGGAAAATTTGTAGGATAAATATATACATATATCATGGATATATGTGTATGAAATCCATACATATATTCATGAAATTCAAGATTATGTACAAGAAAATATACAAATATATAAATACACATATATTAAAAATAGTAAATAGATATTAGAACAGATTGTGGTATAACTGATGCATATCTAAGTAATTATTATTCAAATCATGATATGACTTCAATGTGTGATCTGAAAATTCCACTTATAATCTAAGTCTATACCAAAATCTCATTCTTAGTACCTACTCACTTAAATTGTGCCTGACTGCCTCCTATAAACAGATTCACAAAACAGTTTATCATTGAAAAAAAATGCTGAATTTCTCTTTTCTTCCCTTTTCTGAACAAACAATGAGAGGTCAGTGACAAGTGATATGTATCTAGTGCATGAATTAGCAGTTTGAGATTTTCTTTTTTCATTATTCATCTTATCACACGTACAGAAAATACTTTTCTTAAAGAATCAGTTGACATCCCGTTACTCATCGATTTGCTCTTGTGGGTGCCAGTTATGTCTACATTCACTCCTGCCAGTGCAAGTTCAATGGCATCTGCTCGTTCTAGGAAAACAAACAGCCTCAAACCAATCATTGAGGGTCTTAACTAAGAAGTCTGACCATCTCATAGGTGGGCGGCCACACAATATTTTGATGTCCCATGGAATCCAGTAGGTAATGGCTCTAGTCCAGCGGTTGTCTCCAAATCTCATTATGTGTTCAATTCATTTGATTTTCGATGCCTTGGCAAACAAGACAGCGTCCCTGATTCTTTTTTTTAATTTATTTATTTTTTTATTATTTTCTTTTTCTTTTTTATTTTTTTTACAGTTGTAGATTTACAATTTTTTGTGCTTGGGTTTCGATTATACAATGATCAGATACCCATCCCTCCACCAGTGCCCATTTTCCACCACCATGGATAATATCCCCCTACCCCCATTCCCCCATCCCCCCCTTCTCTGTGGCAGGGCAATCCCCTGTGTTCTCTCTCTCCTTTTGGGTGTTGTGGCTTGCAAAAGAGGCATTGAGTGGCAAACATTTTCAGTCCATAGTCTACTTTCGACATGCATCTCCCCTCCTGGGAGGATCCTCCAAACATCCTTTATTTGGTGCTCCCTTCTCTATCTGAGCTGCCCTTTCCTCTAGGATACCCGGCTGGCCTCTAAGTTATGGAGTAATCCTCCTGGTGCTAATCTCAGTTATTCTTGGGTATTAATCTCATACTTTGTTACTTTATATCCCCCAGATGAATGCAATCTTTCTATGTCTATCCCTCTCTTTCTGACTCATTTCGCTTAGCATGATACTTTCCATATTGTACCACTTGTATGTAAATTTCATGACTTCATCTTTCCTAACAGCTACATAGTACTCCATTGTGTAGATGTACCAAAGTTTCTTTAACCAGTCATCTGTTCTTGGGCATTCAGGTTTCTTCCAGTTTCCGGCTATTGTAAAGAGTGCTGCAATGAACAAACAAGTGCAGATGTCACTTCGACTATACATTTTTGCCTCTCTGGGATATATTCCCAGGAGTGGTATTGCTGGGTCGAATGGGAGCTCAATTTCTAATTTTTTGAGAATCGTCCATACTGGTTTCCAGAAGGGCTGAACTAGTGGACATTCCCACCAACAGTGAAGGAGTGTCCCTTTCTCGCCACATCCGCGCCAGCATCGGTTGCTTTTGTTCTTTTGAATGTGGGCCAGTCTCTGAGGTGTGAGATGGTATCTCATTGTGGTTTTGATCTGCATCTCCCTGATGATTAATGATGTAGAGCATTTTCTCATGTGCTTTTTTGCCATTCGGATTTCTTCTTTGAGAAAGTTTCTGTTCGTTTCATTGCCCCATTTTTGGATGGGGTTGGATGTTTTCTTCTTGTGGAGTTTAACCAGTATTTTGTATACCCTGGATATCAACCCCTTGTCAGATGTGTATTCGGTGAATATCCTTTTCGATTCTGTAGACTGTCTTTGTATTTTGGTCACTGTTTCTTTGGAGGTGCAGAAGCTTCTTAGTTTAAGATAGTCCCATTTATCTATCTCTGTTTTCAATTGCGCGGCCAGTGGCATGGCATCTTTGAAGATACCATTAGCTTCAATGTCATGGAGGGTTTTGGCAACTTTATCTTCAATGTACCTTATGGTTTCTGGTCTGATGTTAAGGTCTTTAATCCATTTTGATCTTACTTTTGTACATGGTATTAGGCAGATTTTTGAGCCTATTTTTTTGCATCTAGCCATCCAGTGATCCCCGCACAATTTGTTAAAGAGGCTTTCCTTACTCCACTTCACATTTCTTGCACCTTTATCAAAGATTAGATGATCATATGATTGAGGGGAGATGTCAGTGTATTCAACCCTGTTCCATTGGTCTGCAGTTCTGCCTTTGTTCCAGTACCATGCTGTTTTAATTATTACTGCTTTGTAGTACAGTTTGAAGTTCGGGAGGTTGATTCCTCCCATTTTCTTTTTCCCAAGAATTGCTTTAGATATTCGTGGGGGCTTATTGCTCCATATAAATTTCAGGAGTGTTTGCTCCATTTCTTTGAAGAATGTCATGGGTATCCTTATAGGGATTGCATTGAGTTTTTACAATGCTTTCGGTAGTATTGCCATTTTGACAATGTTAAGTATCCCGACCCATGAGCAGGGGATATCTTTCCATTTCCTCATGTCCTCGTTTATTTCCTGAAGTAGCGTTTTGTAGTTTTCTTTGTACAGGTCCTTTACTTCCTTAGTTAAGCTGATTCCTAGGTACTTGATTTTCTGGGGCACAATTGTGAACGGGATTGTTTTTTTCATGTTGCTTTCTTCTCTCTCACTGTATGCGTATAGGAAAGCCATGGACTTTTGGGTATTGATTTTATAACCTGCAATTTACTATAGGAGTCTATTGTTTCTAGGAGTTTTTTGGTGGAGGTTATTGGGTTCTCTAAGTAGAGTATCATATCATCTGCGAATAGTGAGAGCTTGATTTCTTCCTTTCCTACCTGAATTCCCTTAATATCTTTTTCTTGCCTAATCGCTATTGCAAGTACTTCCAGTACTATATTGAACAGCAGTGGAGAGAGTGGGCATCCCTGTCTCATCCCCGATCTTAGAGGGAAGGCTCTCAGTTTTTCCCCATTGAGGATGATGCTTGCTGTAGGCTTGTGGTAGATGGCTTTAATTATGTTGAGGAAGGTCCCCTCTATACCCATTTTGGCTAGGGTTTTCTTCATAAAGGGGTGCTGGATCTTGTCAAATGTTTTCTCTGCATCTATTGATATAATCATATGCTTTTTATCTTTTCTTTTGTTGATATGATGGATTATGTTGATTGATTTTCGAATGTTAAACCATCCTTGCATCCCTGGGATGAATCCTACTTGGTCTTGGTGTATGATCTTTTTGATGAGTTGTTGGATTCTATTTGCTAGTAGTTTGTTGAGGATCTTTGCATCTGTGTTCATCAGGGATATCGGCCTGTAATTCTCTTTCTTTGTGGTATCTCTGTCTGCTTTTGGTATCAGTGTGATATTTGCTTCGTAGGAACTGTTCGGAAGTGTTTTTGATATTTCAATTTCGTGGAAAAGCTTAAAGAGCATTGGGAGTAAGTCCTCTTTAAAGATTTGGAAGAATTCACTAGTGAATCCATCCGGGCCAGGACTTTTGTGCTTGGGGAGACTTTTTATTACCATTTCAATTTCCTTGATGTTGAAAGGTCTGTTCAGATATTCCAGGTCTTCTTGGTTCAGCCTTGGGAGTCTGTAGGAGTCTAGGAATTTACCCATTTCCTCGAGGTTTTGATGTTCCGTGGCATAAAGCTTCTCAAAGTACTCCCTGAGGATCCTCTGAATTTCTGTGGTTTCTGTTGTAATGAACCCCTTTTCATTTCTGATTCGGTTTATTAGGGTTTTCTCTGTCCCTTTCTTTGTGAGTTTTGCTAGAGGCTTATCGATCTTGTTAATTTTCCTCAAAGAACCAGCTTTTGGTTTCATTAATCTTTCGGATTGTTTTTTGGGTTTCCATCTCATTAATCTCTGCTCTGAGTTTTATTATTTCCTTTCTCCTGTTCGGGTTGTGCTCCTTTTTTTGGTCCTTCTCCATGCTCTTAAGCTGTGAGGTTAGGTTACTTATGTGTGCTCGCTCCTCCTTCCTGAGGAATGTTTGTAGAGCTATAAACTTTCCTCTTAACACAGCCTTTGCTGTGTCCCATAAGTTTTGGTAACTCGTGTTCTCATTTTCATTCGTTTCTAGGAATCTTTTGATTTCCTCTTTGATTTCCTGTCTAATCCACTTGTTGTTCAATAGTGCACTGTTTAATTTCCAGGTGTTTGATTTATTTTTCTGTTTTTGTGTGTGATTTACTTCTAATTTCAGCGCATTATGGTCTGAGAAGATTGTTGATACAATCTCTACCTTCTTAATTTTATGGAGGCATGTTTTGTGGCTCAGCATGTGGTCTATCTTGGAGAATGTTCCATGTACACTTGAGAAGAATGTGTATTTAGCTTTTTGTGGATGAAGTGTCCTGTATATATCTACTAAGTCCCTTACTTCCATTGTTTCCCTCAAATGAAGTATGTCCTTGCTAAGCTTGGGTCTGGCTGATCTATCCAGAGGTGACAAAACAGTGTTGAAGTCTCCCACTAGTATTGTGTTGCTATTGATGTCTTTTTCCATATCTATGAGTAGTTGTTTTAAGTACTTTGCTGGTCTCTCATTAGGTGCATATACATTTATTATTGTAAGTTCTTCCTGTTGTACAGATCCTTTGATCAATAAGAAATGGCCTTCACTGTCTCTTATGACCTTCCTCACTCTGAAATCGATGTGGTCTGATATAAGGATGGCTACCCTAGCTTTTTTATGGGAGCTGTTTGCCTGTAGGATTGTTTTCCAGCCTTTGACTCTGAGTCAGTGTTTGCTTTGACTATTGAGATGCATTTCTTGCAGGCAGCAGAATGTTGGGTTCAATTTTCTAATCCATCCTGCCACTCTATGTCTTTTAATTGGTGCTTTTAGCCCATTGACATTGAGAGAGATTATTGTTATGGGATTTTGTCCCATTGTTCTGTTAAAATTTGGTGTATTTGAGGGGCCTTTCTTGCCTTAAATTAGCCCATTTAGTTGTTCTTGTAACCATGGTTTTGAGTCTATGAAGTTCCTGAGCTATTGTTTGTCTGTGAAACTGTGTGTTGTTCCTTCTATTATGAATGAGAGTATTACTGGGAAAAGTATTTTTGGGGAGGCATTTATTTCATTGAGTTTTTTCACTATGTCCCACCACTGTTTTCGGGCCATGAGGGTTTCATCAGAAAAATCAGCTGTGAATTTTAAGGATGCTCCTTTGTAAGAGATTTCTTTCTTCAATCTTGCTGCTTTCAGAATTTTGTCTCTGTCTAAGGTTTTGGTCATTTTGATAAGAATGTGTCTTGGAGTATTTTTATTCGGATTTCTTCTAGCTGGTACCCTTCGGGACTCCTGAATGTGGTCACACGTTTTCTTCTCTCTGGAAACGTTGTAGCAATGATGTCTTTGACAGTTTCTTCTTCAGCAAGGTTTTCTTCCTGTACCTCTGGGACTCCAATAATTCTTATGTTACCCCTCTTGGCTTCATCACGATCTTCTCTTGCCATCTGTTCCCGAATTGTGAGTCTCTTTTCCATTTTCTGCTCTTTTCTGGAGAGTCTCTGAACTTCATATTCGAGCTCACTGATTCTGTTCTCAGCAGCTCTTCTTACTCTGCTGCTGAGGCCTTCCACTGAGCTTTTCAATTCGCCTACGAGATTTTTCAGGTCTGACATTTCTGATTGCATTTTCCTCATCTCTGCCTTCAGATCCTCTTGTCTTCTATTGGCATTGCTTTCCATTGTTTCTTTTAATTCCCTAAGCATCCTAAGTAGCTCCCTTCTGAATTCCTTGTCACAGAGGTTGTCTAACTCTACAGTATGGTTGGTGTCATCTGGGCTAGACTCTTCAATATGAAAGTTTGGTGGGCTTTTGCGTTGTTTTACCATTGTGAGAGGTGTGGTTTAGTCCTTCACGTTCACTGTTACTATTCTGCTTGATATGCAGTGTGAGTTAAGATAGGCTTATGAGTTATTGGCTACTGTGTTTCTAGTGGCTGAGCTAAAATAGAGAAGTTTCCATCTAAGAAGGTAGCTTATGGTTCCTCTGGCATACGTAGTCGGAAAATATTTCGAGGCCGCGTTAGCGGCCGCGGCTCCGGAAAGAGTCCCTGGCACTGGGCGAGGAGTTGGGAACGTCTCCTGTTTGGAATTGGAGCTGTTCAGCTTTGTTGCCCAGAGCTGGGCCTCTGTGCCCGTCCCGCGCAGATCAGGGGTTGAAAACCGGCTTTCTATGGGCTGGATCTAGCTGCGCATGCCCAGACAGGGTGCCAGGCCCTTGGGGGCTTGCTGTACCTGTTTGGAATTGGAGCCGTTCAGCTTTGTTGCCCAGAGCTGGGCCTCCGTGCCCGTCCCGCACAGATCAGGGGTTGAAAACTGGCTTTCTACGGGCTGGATCTAGCTGCGCATGCCCAGAGAGGGTCCCAGACCCTTGGGGGCTTGCTGTACCTGTTTGGAATTGGAGCCGTTCAGCTTTGTTGCCCAGAGCTGGGCCTCCGTGCCCGTCCCACGCGTCCCTGATTCTTGATTGTTGGCTGAGGTAGGAACTCCAGATTCTTTCTCTCATTTGAGTGAAGCGTGATACTCCAAGCATACCTCTTTCAATTCCTCTTTGGGAGACCCTAGTAGTGTTCTCCTGATGCTCTGGCTGAGACTCATGTACGAGTGAAGCCCCACAAAACCAGGTAAGCGGAAATCTGTGACCTTGAATTCAGGCTCAACAGGACTGAGTAACAGAGATCCTCTACCTGCTCTCACCAATCTCTGAAGACCAAGGGGTTAAAACCAGAAGCCCCACCCTACCCCTGCCCTGTCTGCTTCCACCAACTTCCTGTGACCCAGGGATTATCAAGGAAGTCCCACCCTGCCAGTACCAGATAAATACCTTATCAGTAGACCTGCATTACCTCCACTACCTCTACTACCCAGCTGCCGCTACGCTCCAGGATGCTCTCCGGACCGCATGGCTTCTCTGTGGCCACACAACACATCATAAGACACTTAATACCAACTTCAAAGATTACAGCACCATATTTGATAGAGTTCAAATATGGCTTGAGCCATGGGAACACCTGCAAGGGTGATTAGAGAGAGAGGTGATTAGAGAGAGGTAGCCACTAAAAGCCTCTGTCACTCTCAGAGAGCCAGCAAGCTACCGAGAATATCCTGCCACATGGCAGAGACTGGCAAGCTATCCATGGTGTATTCAATATGCAAAAACCAGTAAATACAATGAATCTTATTCCCCTGACCCTGAAAAAGCCACCAACATGGCAGCATTAAGAAGGATGAGGAAGAAGCGGCTGATAAAATCTCAAGGCCAAACTAGGTTGCCAAAATGGAGAAAGACTAAAATGACTGTCTGTACTTTCAATGCACATATGCTGGCATCGGATGCATCCATCGAGGACCTGATGCTACAAGTGCGAAAGATCAAGTACGACATCATTGGTCTGACTAAGACAAGAGAGCATCAATCACATCATGATGTTTTTGATACTGGAGAAGATCTGTTCCTCAAAACATGCAACAAAAGAGGCATTGGTGGTGTAGGTCAACACAAACTTGGCCATGAGTATTGATTCATTCAAATGCCTAACATCCTGAATCAGACAATTACACTTAAATAGATGTGGCTCACTGCCGGCAGTTTCATTCTTCATTGTCTACGCACCAACATCCAATTATGATGAAGGAGAAATTGAGAAGTTCTACATGGAGCTGGAGAAGTTCTATAAAGAAGACCACACCTTGTACAAGATCATTGTCAGTGATTTTAATGTCATTATGGGACCAAGAAGATCAACGAAAGAACTCCACATCAGGACCCATGGCCTAGAATGAAACGAACGGGTGAGAGACTGTCCGAGTTCATCCATGATAACTCACAGTTCTAGAGGCCGAATCTAAATGCTAGACATGGGAATCTCCCAGTGGACAGTTCCACAACAAAATTGATCACATCATATTCAATAGACAGTTTTGTCTGACCGATGTCACTGTTGTCCCCAAAATCCAAACAGGATCAAACCACCGTCACCTTTGTGCAAAATTCTACTTCACGAAGTGGGGAGAAAGGGCTGCAAAGTTTAAGAAGAGAACTCCCAGAACGACCACCAACTGGGAGCTCTTTGGCACTATAGCTGCAATATGGGAAGATACCATCATTGACAACATTGATGAATACAATCGACTACTTCAGCACCTCCATGATTGTGGGAGGAATGCAGAGAGAGAGAGAGAGAGAGAGAGAGGTAGCCACAAAATGTCCGAGCTTTCAAAGCAGTATAGAGAAGTGATAAAGGAAGACCTCAAAGAGAGAACAGCAGTCCTGGCAGATGCGGCAGAAGCCTTGGAAAGCATTCGCAACACCCATCTATCCTTCGACACCTACATACCAAGATGACTGCCCTCCCACATCCTGATGGATCTGTCACATCTTCCAGAAGGTCAATGGAGAAGATTTTCCATGACTTCTACTCAGATATCTTCAATAGCCATGTCCACCTGCCCACATACCAAATTCCGCAGGATAGATATGGCGTTCCCAAAGTTCTCCCTTCCGAAATCCAATGCGCCAATTTGTTGTTAAAGAAGTGAACAGCACCCAGCCCAGACAAGGTCAGACCTGAACCCCTAAAGAACCTGCCATCAGTACTCATCAATACACTGGCTTGGCTCTTTACACGCTACCTGTCTGAATGCAAGTTTCCATCCCAAGCTGTTCACTCAAGTCATCCTGAATAAGATTGGCAGAATACTAGATGAAGGACAACCATGAGCAAGCCGGGTTCCAAAAAGGATTCAGCACAATCAACCATATCCTCACGATAACCAAGCTCATTGAGTTTTCTCAGGAGTTCAAGATGCCCCTTTGTCTAACATTCGTTGATTTCAAGAAGGCCTTTGATTCTGTTGAGACGGAAGTGGTCATCAAAGCCCTAGCCAAACAGGGTGTTCAAACTCAATTCCTCTGTAAGCTGTATTATGGAGTCATTACCAGGATCTCACCATTCTACAAGGAAATGATCATCCATGTCAAGAGAGGGGTTCAGCAGGGTGATACCATTTCACCGAAACTTTTCAGTGCCACCCTTGAGAATGTCATGCGATGACTAGAATGGGAAGGAATGGGAGTGAAGATAGATGGATGGCAACTACACCACCTCCACTTTGCTGATGACATTGTTCTCATAACACCAAACAGCCAAGCAGCAGAAATGCTGGTTGACTTCGACCGTGAGTGTGGAAAGGTCGGACTACAGCTGAGTCTCACGAAGACAATGTTTATGAGAAACGGTCTGTTTCCTGACCTTCCATTCGCTCTCAATGGAATGAACGTCTCCAAATGTAACAGTTATATGTACCTACGTCAAGAAGTCAACATGACAAATGACCTGGCATCTGAATTGCACAGGAGGAAGAGAGTGTCTTGGAATGCCTTCAAGAGTATCAAAGAAATAGCTAAGAGAACGAAGAACCTCTGGCTCCAGGCACTTCTCTTTGATTCCACTGTTCTTTCTGCATTAACATATGCCTCAGAGACCTGGACCCTATGAAAACAGAATGAGAACGCTATTTGGGTCCTGAAGCCCTCCCGTTGTTCATCGATTTGCTCGAGCGGGCCCAGTAACGTCTCCATTGGAGACTTTGTTGTTACTGTGTCTGGCATATCGAATACTCTCGGTAGCTTGCCGGGCTCTCCGAGAGGGGCGGAGGAATCGAACTCGGCTCGGCCATGTTGGCCGCTTGTAAGGCGAACGCCCTACCGCTGTGCTATCGCTCCAGCCCTCCAGCCCTGGGTCCTGAAGAATAACCAGGAATTATTTCTGTTTGCAGAACTCACTTATTCCTAAAAACACAATAACAGCAACTTTAAAATACATGCCAAACTACTAAAGCATTAACTTTTCTTGAATGCACTCCCATAAATAGTCAGGTTGCTCACCATTATAAGGTCCCTAATTCTATTTGACTCCTGAGGTTTTTGCTTGGTCTGAAATTTTTCAGCTAATTTGCTCAAATTTAAAAATTTTAATGCAGACTGCAGCATGCAAAATACAATTTAGATATGATTTGTTTATGCTCATTGTTTTCTCATGACTAATTTAAGTTCACTAATAACAAATGTTCTATATGTATTTGGTAAATTTAATGATTCTGTTCCACACTTTGATGATTAACTTTAAGTATAAGCTTGGTGAGATCATGAAACCCAGGGACCCAGTTTTTGTTCAAACGCTTGTTAAAAGTTGAGATATTTCCCTGAAGGTAATTTTTAGATGTGATTAATAGTTGCATCAGTAAATTTTGAATAAAGTTAGACACATTCTTAATGTATGTGGATTGTTTTTAATAAGTTTAAAGTCTTAAAGAAAACTATGAAATGTCTCAAAGAAAAAATAATTCTACCTCCAAATTTAATTTTATCTTGATCTATAATATCACTATTTTGTAAGGTCTCCAGCCTCCTGATTTCCAGAGAATGCAAGAGAAATCACACAATGGTTCCCCACAATTACAGGATGCAATTCCCTAACTAATCAATCTGTAGTTTCATAATTATATTTATGCACAAACCATATCTATTACTGGAATTTCTCTGAAGAAGACTAATAAAGAAAATTTCAGAAAACAGAATGAAAAGGATTCACACTACATGTGACCGTATTTTATATAATAACTATACTAAATTAAAACTTTAAATTCTCTATCAGCTATTATATCTTGCTATAATCATGACTGATTAAGGTGTGTATGTTAGAAATAAGACAGTTTACTCTTACTGTAATTCATGATAAAAATATATTTAGATATTTTGGACTACTATAATGTCTGATTCTAGATAACATCATTTCTTACATTGTATAAATATTTCCCTTTTGCATCATATTGCCCAATTATTTGGTCTACCAATTCTGTGAAATTGCACTTAAGAATTTATAACAGGTTACACATATCTTCATTTGCACTTTAGAAAAATTATTTTAAATATGAACGCATGTCAGCCTAATTTGAACCAAATAAGTTTGTAATTAGATTTCTTTAAACTATAGTATTGTTGAAAGTAATAGTATATAATCAAGTGTATGACTGAGGCTTTTTCAAATTTTCATGGAGAGCAAGGTATATATTTTCTCTTTCTGAAACATAAGGGTAACTACACTCAGAATAGATATGTCCACATTAGGAACTGAAATATTTGATAAAATAAGCATACTTGCTGAAATAATAATTTAATAGGTAAAACTGCATAATGGTTAAATACTTACATTCTAGAGATAATTGATCGAAGATTTATCCATGAACTTGGGCAAGTAAATTTAACCTAGGGTAAAGTTCATGTCCAAATCATATAGATTTAATGAATGTGTTAATTAATGCAATCTGTTAAGCATGGTTTCAGACTCATAACCAGTGATTATAGGCTCTATTTATTATTATTATTCCATTATTTTTAAGGTGCGATAGCACAGCGGTAGGGCGTTTGCCTTGCACGCAGCCAACGTGGCCGACCCGAGTTTGATTCCTCCGCCCTTCTCGGAGAGCCCAGCAAGCTACCGAGAGTCTCTCGCCCGCATGGCAGAACCTGGCAAGCTCCCCGTGACGTATTCGATATGCCAGACACAGTAACAACAAAGTCTCCAATGGAGAAGTTACTGGACCCGCTCGAGCAAATCAATGATCAACGGGAGGGCCTTTACTTTGGGCTGGAGTGATAGCACAGGGGTAGGGCGTTTGCCTTGCACGCTGCCAACATGTCCAACCCCAGTTCGATTCCTCCGCCCCTCTCGGAGAGCCCGGCAAGCTCCCGAGAGTATCTCGCCCACACGGCAGAGCCTGGCAAGCTCCCCGTGACATATTCAATATGCCAAACACAGTAACAACAAAGTCTCCAATGGAGAAGTTACTGGGCCCACTCGAGCAAATCGATGATCAATGGGAGGGCCTTATTTTTAAGGTGTATAGGCTACAGCAGCAATGCTCAGGGAATGTTCTTGATTCTGTGGTCAGGCTTGATTTCTTTCTGGCAGTGGAACCACATGTAGTGCCTGGAATCAAACCATGATTGGCTACATGAAAGAGCAAATATATTAAACCCTGCACTATCTCACTGGATCCCTATTCCCAACATAGATAGAAAAATAGATGGTTAGGTAAATAGATAGTATATGTGTATAATATGTTATATACACACCTGTATAAAAGAAAATAGCTCACCTTCCAAGGCTCTCTATAAATAATTGACAATGGTTGACTTTTATTTTCTTCATATACCTTGTTTTTCTTCAAATATTACATCATTAGATAGTTGTCTTATAACCAGAAGAAAAGTCATGTTAAGAAGTAAAGAACCTGTACAAAGAAAACTACAAAACGCTACTTCAGGAAATAAAAGAGGACACGAGGAAATGGAAAAATATCCCCTGTTCATGGATGGGGAGAATCAACATCATCAAAATGGCAATACTTCCCAAAGCACTGTACAAATTCAATGCAATCCCTATAGGGATACCCATGGCATTCTTCAAAGAAATGGAGCAAACACTCCTGAAATTTATGTGGAACAATAAGCCCCCACGAATAGCTAAAGCAATTCTTGGGAAAAAGAAAATGGGAGGAATCAACCTCCCTAACTTCAAACTCTACTACAAGGCAGTAATAATTAAAACAGCATGGTACTGGAACAAAAGCAGAGCTGCAGACCAATGGAACAGAGTTGAATATACTGACATTTCCTCCCAAACATATAATCATCTAATTTTTGATAAGGGAGCAAGAAAAGTGAAATGGAGCAGGGAAAGCCTCTTCAATAAACTGTGCTGGCAAAATTGGACGGCTACATGCAAAAAATTGGGCTCAGATCTCTGCCTAACACCATGCACAAGAGTAAGATCAAAATGGATTTATGACCTTAACATCAGACCAGAATCCATAATGTTTATTGAAGACAAAGTCGGCAAAACCCTCCATGACATTGAAGCTAATGGTATCTTCAAAGATGCCACACCACTGGCCGAGCAAGTGAAAACAGAGCTAGACAAATGGGACTACCTTAAACTAAGAAGCTTCTGCACCTCAAAAGAAACAGTGACCAAAATACAAAGACAGCCTACAGAATGGGAAAGGATATTCACCAAGTACACATCCGACAAGGGGTTGATATCAAGGATATACAAGGTACTGGTTAAACTCCACAAGAAGAAATCACCCAACCCCATCAAAAAATGGGGTGAGGAAATGAACAGAAACTTTCGCAAAGAAGAAATTCGAATGGCAAAAAGGCACATGAGAAAATGCTCTACATCACTAATCATCAGAGAGATGCAGATCAAAACCACAATGAGATATCATTTCACACCACAGAGACTGACCCACATCCACAAGAACAAAAGCAACCGGTGCTGGCGCGGATGTGGCGAGAAAGGGACCCTCCTTCACTGCTGGTGGGAATGCCAGCTGGTCCAACCCTTTTGGAAAACAGTATGGACGACTCTCAAAAAATTAGAATTTGATCTGCCATTTTGACCCAGCTATAGCACTCCTGGGAATATATCCCAGAGAGGCAAAAATGTATAGTCGAAGTGACATCTGCAATTGTTTGTTCATTGCAGCACTCTTTACAATAGCCAGAATCTGGAAAAAACCTGAGTGCCCAAGAACAGATGACTGGTTAAAGAAACTTTGGTACATTTACACAATGGAGCACTATGTAGCTGTTAGAAAAGATAAAGTTATGGAATTTACATACAAGTGGTACTACATGGAAAGTATCATGTTAAGCGAAATGAGTCAGAAAGAGCGGGATAGACACAGAAAGATTGCATTCATCTGGGAAACAAAAAGCAACAAAAAGGGAGATTAACACCCAGGAATGGCTGAGATTAGTACCAGGAATTTTGCTCCATGAATGGAAGGCCAGCCACATGTTCTAGGTGAAAAGAAGCTCAGATAGAGAAGAAAGCACCAAATGAAGGGTGTTGTGAGGACCCTCCCAGGGTGGGAGAAGCATACTAAAAGTAGTCTATAGACCAAACATGATTGCCACTCAAAGCCTCTCTAGCAAAACACAGTACCCAAAAGAAGAGAGAGAAAACAAGGGGGAATACCCTGCCACAGAAGCAGGATGGGACGGGGGGGATGGGGGGTGGAGGGATGGGCACTTGATCATTGTATAACTGAAACCCAAGCACAAAATTTGTAAGCCTATAACTGTACCTCATGGTGTTTCACTAATAAAAAAAAATAAAAAAAAAAGAAGAATCAAAAATTGACCAGAATGCAAAGAAAATCTACAAAATGGGAAAGGATATTCATACAATACCCATCTGATAAGGGGTTGATATCAAGGATATATAAGGCACTGGTTGAACTGTACAAGAATAAAACATCCAACCATATCAGAAAATGGGGTGAGGAATTGAACAGAAACTTTCTGAAGGAAGAAACACAAATGGCCAAAAGGCACATGAAAAAAATGCTCTTCATCACTAGTAAACAGGGAGATGCAGATCAAAACAACTATGGGATACCACCTCACACCACAGAGACTGGAACACATCCAGAAGAACAAAAGCAACCGCTGTTGGCATGGATGTGGGGAGAAAGGGACCCTCCTACACTGCTGGTGGGAATGATGATGGGTTCAGCCCTTTTGGAAAACAGTATGGTTGTTTCTCAAAAAAATAGAAATTGCGCTCCCATTTGACCCAGCAAACCACCCCTGAGAATATATCCCAGAGAGGCAAAAAAGTATGGTAGAAATGACATCTGCACTTGTACGTTCATTGCAGCACTGTTTACAATAGCCAGAATCTGGAAAATACCTGAATGCCCAAGAACAGATGACTGATTAAAGAAACTCTGGTACATCTATACAATGGAATACTATGGAGCTGTTGGAAAAGATGAAGTCATGAACTTTGCATATTGGTGGATCACTTGTATCACTTGAATTCCCGTTAATCGTCGATTTGCTCATGCCAGTAATGTCTCCATTTGTCCCTGTCGCGAGCTAATGTAGCCCAATGGTGTCTGTTCGCTCTAGGAACACGAAGAGCCTCAAACCGATCGTTCATGATCTTGATGAAGAAGTCTGACCATCTGGTAGGTGGGCGGCCATGCGGTCTTTTGACATCCTGTGGAATCCAGTCGGTAACAGCTCTAGTCCAGCAGTCCTCTTTAAATCTCATTACGTGACCAGCCCATCTAATTTTTGACACCTTGGCAAAGGAGATAGCGTCCTTGATTCTTGATCGTCAGTGGAGGTTGAAACTCCGGACTCTTTCTCTCATTTGAGTGAAACATGATATTCCAACATAGCTCTTTCAATTCCTCTTTGAGAGACCCAAATAGCGTTCTCATCCTGTTTGCGTAGGGCTCAGGTCTCTGAGGCATATGTTAATGCAGGAAGAACAGTGGAATCAAAGAGATGTGCCCGGAACTGGAGGTTCTTTGTCCTCTTAACTATTTCTTCGACGCTCTTGAAGGCGTCACAAGCCACTCTCTTACTCCTGTGCAGCTCGGATGCCAGGTCATTTGTCATGTTGTCTTCTCGACCTAGGTACACATAGCTGTTGCATTCGGAGATAGTTGTTCCGTTGAGAGCGAATGGGGAGTCAGGAACAAGGCTGTTTCTCATAAACATTGCCTTCGTAAGATTCAGCTGTAGTCCTACCTTTTCACACTCACGGTCAAAGTCGGCCAGCATTTGTGCCACTTGGCTGATGTTTGGTGTTATTAAAACAATGTCATCAGCAAAGCGGAGGTGGTGTAGTTGCCGACCATCTATTTTCACTCCCATTCCTTCCCATTCCAATCGTCGCATGATGTTCTCGAGTGTGCCACTTAAGAGTTTCGGTGAAATGGTATCACCCTGCTGAACCCCTCTCTTGACATCAATGATTACTTTTTGTAGAACGGTGAGATCCTGGTAGTGAATCCATAATACAGCTCAAGGAGGATCTTGATGTATTGAGCTTGAATGCCCTGATTAGCTAGGGCTTCAATGACCGCTTTTGTCTCAACAGAATCAAAGGCCTTCTTTAAATCAATGAACGTTAGACAGAGCAGCATCTTGAAATCCCGAGAAATCTCAATGAGCTTGGTTATTGTATGGATATGGTCGATGGTGCTGAATCCATTGTGGAACCTGGCTTGCTCGCATGATTGTCCTTCATCTAGTGTTCTGCCAATCGTATTTAGGATGACTCGAGTGAACAACTTGTAGGTGACAGGCAATAGTCAGATCGGGCGATAGTTGCCAATGTCGTGGATGTCTCCCTTCTTGTACAGTGGTACAGTCCTGCTGGTTTTACATTGGGATGGAAACTTGCATTCAGACAGGTAGCGTGTGAAAAGCCGAGCCAGTGTATTGATGAGTACTGATGGCAGGTTCTTCAGGTGTTCAGGTCTGACCTTGTCTGGGCTAGGTGCTGTTCTTTTATTTACTGTCAAAATGGCATGTCGGATTTCGGAAGGGAGAACATTGGGAACGACATATCCATCCTGTGGAATTTGGTATCTCGAAAAGTGGACATGGCTATCGAAGAGATTTGAGTAGAAGTCATAAATAATCTTCTCCATTGCCGTTCTGGAAGATGTGATAGATCCATCAGGACGTCGGAGGGCGTCCATGTTTCCATGTTTAGTGGATAAACATGTAAATTATCATGCTAAGTAAAATGAGTCAGATAGAGAGAGACAGACACAGAAGGATTGCATGCATCTGTGGAATATAAAGTAACAGAAAGAGAGAATAACAACCATGAATAGCTGAGATAAATATCAGGAGGTTCGCTCCATGACTTGGAAGTTGGCCTCACATGCTGGGGGAAAGGGCAGCTCAGATAGAGAAGGGAAAAACAAGTAAAGTGTGGTTGGAGGACCCACTCAGAATGGGAGTTGCGTTCTGAAAGTAGACTACAGATCAAACACAATGGCCACTCAATACCTCTATTGCAAACCACAACACCCAAAGGAAGAGAGGGAACAAAAGGAAATGCCCTGCACAGAAGCGGGATGGGTGGGTGGGGATGGGAGGGATGGGAGGGATGCTGGGATCGTCAGTGGTGGAGGGTGGGCACTGGTGGAGGGATGGATACCCGAGCATTGTATGACTGAAATAAAAGCACCAAAATATGTAAATCTGTAACTGTACCTCACGGTGATTCAATAATAAAATTTTTTTTAAAAAATTGAATAATAAACAATTGGAGCCTAAAAGAAAGAAGGGTTGACCACATGCCCCTACCCTGGTTCCTCCCCAAGCCCGGCCATGTGTGTCCCGGATGTCTCTAAGTATTACTAAGTGTGGTCCTGGTGGACGTGAATTAGGAAGCCTCTTGTGCCACAAAAGAATAATCTAAAGCCAAATAATCAATGATGGAAGATGTATAGCTTATATTGGTGAATATGTGGTATTAGGAAGACAGAGCAGTGAGCTAAGATTACACAGAGAATAGAGAGCTTCTGAAGAACAGATTTATGATGGGAAAAATGCAGGACACAAAAAAGTGTCTGGGTGGGTTCCGAAGATAGAGAAGAATGAAAGAAAGTGTTAATATGGGAAGACTCCCCCACACATGTAATGTTGGATAAATAGGAAAATAAAACATTGCAGACTATGAAAACAATCAAGCAAGTTGTCACTGTGCTGAAGGCTTGGGTTTAAATCTTAGATTTAAGAACCTAAGAAATGGGTAATCTAAGATTTTTTTTTCTTTTGGGGACACACCCGGCAATGTACAGGGGTTACTCCTGGCTCTGTACTCAGGAATTACTCCTAGCGGTGCTCAGGGGACCAAATGGGATGCTGGGAATCGAATTTGGGTCAGCCGCGTGCAAGGCAAACTCCCTATCCACTGTGCTATTGCTGCAGCCCTAATCTAAGATATTTTTAAATGCTAAAATCCTGATCATGACTGACTGCTGTTTAATTCCCAACACCTCCTGTTTTCTTAGCATCCCTAGAAGTGATTCCTGAGTACAGAATCAAGAATAAACCCTGAAAACCGCCGGATATCCCCCAAAACATATAAACAGAAGTAGTCAGGCATTAACTTTGTATTAAGTTCATTGATGGTAAAGGAGAAATTTAAAAATAACTGCTCTTTTGTATTTCATTATAGCAAGTTGAAACTGTACACAAATAATTTGAAAGTTAGAAACAATTTTAAGGAAAGAATCATGAAGACTTGAGGAAAAACTCTGAAATCACAGCTGAAAATTTAAGTCGAGTTAAGCTTTAAGTACCCTTAGAAACCAAACCTAACACCATTTGAGGGTCTGTCACTCCGTCCCCTGTCAAACAACTTACACAGAAGCTAGCTTCAAAGGTACCCAAATGTCAAATTTGTTTCATGGCTTGTGGAATTTTTTAGTTAAATGTCATAATGCATATAATAAATATCTTATCAAATGACAGAATAACCATGTTAACCAGATAGTTACAAGCCATCATCAAACCTTGAACTTGCCATTGCAACTATGTCCTGTCTTGTCTACCCAACTATTTGTTCTTCTTAGCATCTGGAAAGACAATGAACCAAATTTAGCAGACTTCTTCCAGATGTTTTTGTTCATGCTACAAGTATCACATCCAGCTCTTGCACAGAAAGAGCTGGTCTTCACTAACCAAGAAATCAATACCATCTCAGTCCTAAGGGAAATTTATCTATCACTTTTTTTAATAGATGGAGGCATAGACTGATCCCCATGGGCGCAAGAAGAAATCCAAATTTCATTTACCTTCCCGAGTATGCCAGATTCCCGAATCAAACAAATTCTCCCTAATCAGCAAGTTCAGGAAACCAGTGTTTTGAAGAGCTAGTATCCATTTCTAGTTCCTGGAACTTGTCTCCTTGTTGACATCTTTTGACTTGGCACTTACCAAAAGAGAAAATGTGTCCAAGAGCCAGTGGGTATCCTCCAAAGCTGAGTGTTTAAATATAGGACAGCTGTAGTTCCTGGATTGTAGGAAATTTTTTGTTATAATTATGAAGTAGTCTATTTCCATAGTTGTACTATTAATTTTTCATTTATTTAATTGGTCACATATTCCTTTTTAGGTAACAAAATTTATTGATATCACCCTGAAACTTCAGTTGTTCTTTGTCAATTTTATTTTATAAGCCTAAAAATAGAGATTTCTTAGGATTTTATGATGACTTTGGCAATAAACTCATCTTTTTCTGACATTATACACAGAGATGTGGTCACTATGAAGATTTTGTCATTGGTGGTGTTGGAAATATTGAATCAGTTAGTCAATCTAATCATGACTAGCAGCAGCTTAAAATTGATTGTATTTTTTGAAACCAAGTTTTATATTTTTATTTAGACTGCTTTCCACCAAGGTCATGTCACTATTAGTTATTCAATCCTACTAAGATAAGAACATTCTTAAATATCCCAGCAGCATAAAACGTCCATATGTCTATTAAGTTTTATTAAGCTTTCTAATAACTTCATTTAAAACAGAAACCTCTTAGAGTCCTTGTGTAATCACTTTAAATTAAAAATTGCTTAATATCTATCAATTTTTGATAAAATAGTCATTAAGTTTATGATTTAATATATTAATAGAGGGAATTTTGGTGAATAATCAAAATAAAATCCAGTTTTCAGGTGAGATATAGATAATACAATGTAAGATATATCAGATATTAAAAACTTGTAGAATATGATGATAAACATTTTCAAGTTTATTCTAAAAGAGATATAAAAAACCATTGAGAAGTTTTGGACCATGTGATATAATCCACCTTCCACTTCAAATTGGTTGGCTTCTAAGTATAAAATGGAGGTTAAAGGATTATTGACAGCCTGAGTGCAGGCCGGAGACAAAGCAGGGTGTCAAGGATACTGCCAAGGGCTTGACTGAAGCATAGATAAGAGTAAAATTGCTATTAGTTAAAGGCACTATGACTAGAGAAGTGGACTCAGGAAGAAAAAACAGGAGGTCTTGAGAAGTACATACATGTTTAAATTGAAGGGGAGCAAAGATCCACCACCCAAAATGTCTTTTTGGCAAGAGGTTAATTTCTTGAGAAGAGCTCTCATAGCTAGGTGGGGGACGCCTGTGGGAGCCAAGGGTCGGCATTTACTCGGGTGCTTATAAATTATCCCCTAAGAACCTCACTGTAGAAGACCTTATCCAACTCTTCTTTCTGTAGAGCATGCTTGTGTAACGGTTTGTTTTACTGCCTTCCTTGTTAACCTCTTTCTCTGATCTTTCCTTCCCTTCCTCTCCTTCTCTCCCTAAGCATTGCACCAATTAAGTTTGGAATTTTCTTTGCTTTGGCGGGGGGAGTGGGAGGTGGAAGCACCTCGAAGTGCTCAGGGGCTACTGTTGGCTTGATCATCTGTGTTCATTCAGAGCCTACCATAGGCGGTGATGGGGATGAACCAAGGATCCTGAATGCAAAACAAATATTCAGTCAGCTTAGCTGTCTCGATGGTCCACTAAGGCTATTTTAAGAAGGCTTCTGAAACCGAGCAGGTTTAGAATTAGTTCTGCATTTTCTCCTAAACATGTGATGTGTGTGTGTGTGCGTGCACACGTAGGGTCACACCTAGCAGTACTAAGGGCTTACTCCTGGTTCTGTACTCAGGGATCACTCCTGGCAGTGATTAGGGTAAGATATGAGGTGTCAGAGATTAAAGTCTTGTCAGCCACATACATGGCAAGCACCCTACCCACTGTACTATCTCTCCAGATCCTAAAACTTGTCAGTTTTTCTCTTACCGACCTAAACATTCAGACTCAGATAAACCCAGATGTATATAAGATAATTTTATTTGTTATCCAGCATAACACTCATGTTTTTCTATTGAGAACCGAGAAGGGGAATGACACAGTTGCTTTAAGGAGCTGTTCAGAGTTTTAAAAGATTTCTATAAGGAACAAGGAGAGATCACATAGAGTTGCACTTTCTTGAAGAATCCTTCCAAAGAGAGAACAAGAAAGGGGTGTGTGTGTGTGTAGGGTATAGCCAGCAGTACTCAGGGCTTGCTCCTGGCTCTGTGCTCAATGGTCACATCCGGCAGAGCTCAGTGGACTATATATGGTACCAGATATTGAACCTGAGTCAGCTGCATGCAAGAAAAGTGTCTTAACATCTTCAGTCTCTCTCCAATCTCTAAAGTTTACCTTCATTTTGCAGAGGCTACAATGAGCTGACTCAGAGATCCAGATTCCTGTGGTATTGGGCCTGAGTCTCTCTCTGTGTGGGGCTGGAGATGCAGTACTGCTCAGGTTTAATGTTGCTGGAGGGGGTGGGCACAGAGGGGAGGCCAGGAACTGTGCTTCAAGGACCACGTAATGCTGGGATTGAATTCAGGGGCTTCCGAATGCAAGGCCTGGGGCTGCCTCTTGAGCTGCTTCTAAGACCTTCAGATAGTTTAGTAGTTTGGGTTTGTTTTCAGCTATGCATAGACAGTTTTTTAAAAACTATGATTATTTAAGTTAGGTAACATGGTTCCAGTAATGTTAAAGTTTGTGATACTAATGTATAAAATTACTGTACCCCACCACCATGAATGTACCCACGAATCTCCACCACTCTCTCACATGAACTCTAGTCTGATCCTCACTCCCTCCAAATTCCTCCCCACTGTTAACCAGTTTTGTAATCTAATGTCAAGGATTTGTCATTTGATACTCCCTATTCCTTTGACTTATATAATATGCCACAGATGTGTGAGATCATTGGTCTTTGTCCTTCTGTTTTATTCTGGATAACACAATGACCTTCAGTTTGAGATTCATTTCAACTGGGTTAAAAATCAATTCTTAAGGCTCCGATTGCTCTATGCTTCTGAGAATTCTACTTAGTCAATTTAAAAACTGTTAATAAGGGAGTGTGCCAGCAGCCAGTCCTAAGGATACTGTATCTGGATATAATCAATAGCTTCCATTACAGCTAACACAGAAGTTGTCAGCTCTTGCCAATGGAAGGACTGGTGGATAAGATGATGAAGCTGTTGTTACAGCCATAGTCATGGCATGGAGGGAAAAAAAGAGTGTTTTCCATGGAACTACTCCTTTTGAGAAGCAAGATGAGGACTATGGCCTTGGACCTGAATAACTTCTATTCTCTGGGGAGAAGGACACAAGTTGTATCTGAGGCTTCATTTCCCACACATTTTCTTATACCTTCTTTTGAATAAGCACACAATCTGTCATTTCTACCCTGACAGGAGTAGTACAAGCCAATTATGCCAACAATGAACAGTTAAAATATCTGAAAATGTGCTAAGAAGAAGAAGCAAAACAAATTACTTCCAAAATTGCAGCTGGTTCTGGGACAATAATTGATAATTATTTCCCACTTCTGACAATCTGAGATTTTTTTTCTTGACACAAATTGACACAAGTCTTGGTTACTTCCTTATGGAATGACACATCCCTTTATTAGTAGACAGGAGCAGAAAGTGACCCCTTGAGTATAGAAATCCTGTCCTGTGGGGAGCGAAGAGGGAGCATCAGGCAGAGAGGATGGAGAGGCCCCAGACTGTCCTATCACCAAGAGCTAAAGCCAACCCACAGAAGGACTATCACGAATGCATCCTTGCTCTCCTCTAGAACACTGTCAGCCCAAGCTCCACTCATTATCCACAAAAGTGCTCAGAACCCACAATGAAGATCACTTTCACATATGAGGGCGAGAGACTCTCCTCACCTGCACCTAGCACCTGCCATGACCATTCGCCATTCCAGTGTTGGCTGTAAAGGCAAAGCAGAGGGCTGGCCGTCCAATTCCAGGTATAAGAGTTAAGCTTTCCATGAAATTGCCACCTGCAACCCACACTTCTTTCAACCATCCCACCCCTTCTTAACAGAAGAAAGTAAATATAACACCCCATACTGTACCAAGAAGAGTTCTCTCCAGAGATCTGCTGCTGGCTCTCGGAAAGTATTCTGTCCTTTCTTTTCAATAAACCTATTCAGGGTACAGAAACATTTGAGCATGAATTCCTTTCAATTCACTATATGAGCCTGTTCTCATTGAATACTGAAAACCAAGAAACACAGTAGTTATTTCCCTGATTCCTGCTATTCTTCTCATCTTCAGTACATAATATCAACCACAACTGACTTGGAATGGAAATTGCTTTTTAATTCAGGGAGAGTAAGTAGTTTTGTTTTGTTTTGTTTTGTTTTTTGCCCACTGTTCCCATGGAGATAACAAGATGTCAATAACAACTTCCCATTAAGTGAAAAAACGTTTCTAATATTTGCAGGTTTAGTAGGAGATCCAAGGCATTGAACTTTCCTGAAATTTTGGAGAAATGCAAATCACAAATCCTGAAAGTGACTCGTTATAAATGACTGTAAATATGCAATCATACCTTGTCCCTTCTTCTCCTAGAACTCTAGCTACTAGAATTATACTGGTCTGTATCTGCTATCCATTTAATTATGTTATGTTCTGGGGTACTGCCACTCAATCCACACAATATTGTCCTTGAACTAACAAATTAGTTGAACCTTCAAAATGCCATTCCATCTGTGGCTGCTTCTTATGAATATATGACCAGTGAACCCCACATACGTAAGTCTGTTTTCAAATGTTCTTACATTCAAATAAGTTTTCTGGAGACAATATTAATATCCTATGGAACACCATGTTTAAAATTTAGACATTTTATAAGATCTGGAGTAATTGTACTGATATTGATTATGAAGAATTTCTACTTCCTCCAAGTTCCAGTGCAATTAACTTGCATCTGAAAGGGATGTTGATATCATTGAGATGGTGGCATTTCAAGAGCTTAAAACTAGATCTAGAAAATGGCAAGTTGAATGTTCATTAGTGATGTCAGCCCTTCAGAAAGGAAACCCTAGTGGTTGAGCCTGTATATAACATATGTTGCTCTGTTGATGTACCTAAAAGGAAACATTATGACTGAGGATAAGCTAACTGATAATTACAGACATTTGATGCTGACATCTGATTGTTGGGAATCATATTTTCAGTGGATGATTTCTTAAGTTAGTATACAAATTCAATTTTCTGTTATATCTGCATTATTTTACCCTCATATATAACACTAGTTTAGATGTTCCAAAGCATTTAACTAGGAGCAATAGCACAGCGGTAGGGCGTTTGCCTTGCACGTAGCCAACATGGCCAACCCGAGTTTGATTCCTCCGGCCCACTCGGAGAGCCTGGCAAGCTACCTAGAGTATCTTGCCCGCACGACAGAGCCTGGCAAGCTCCCCGTGACGTATTCGATATGCCAAACACAGTAACAACAAAGTCTCCAATGGAGATGTTACTGGCCCCACTCGAGAAGTTAGTAATTCCACAGCCTCAGAGTTAATTTATAATCCATATATTTTCTTTTTATACTAAGGGGACAATAAAGAATGTTGATTGTATACTGCCTACTTGGTAAACTATTTCTTTTTAATTCTGCTTCAGAGTCAGTTCTCGGACAATAATCTAAAATAAGGAGATCTGAGTAACTACCTTTTCCATAAGTTTGTTGTAAGAGGTCCTTAAGGGATCTCTATGAGGATATAACTGGGATTTGAGACAGAGATTTCATTGCAACAGAAGATAAGTGGTATATAACTTACTCCTTACAAAAGTTACTTAAGACTTTAGTCCCAGTCACGGTCCTCCCGTTGTTCATCGATTTGCTCGAGCGGGCCCAGCAACTTCTCCATCATGAGACTTGTTGTTACTGTTTTTGGCATATAGAATACGTCATGGGTAGCTTGCCAGGCTCTGCCGTGCAGGCAAGATACTCTCGGTAGCTTGCTGGGCTCTCCAAGAGGGGCGGAGGAAACGAACTCGGGTCGGCCATGTTGGCCGCTTGTAAGGCAAACGCCCTACCACTGTGCTATCTCTCCAGCCGCTTTAGCATTTGCATCAAATACTAAATATGCCTTCTCCACCCTACATTTAGTTGTGTAAATAAGCAAGCATTAGGTGCTTCATCTTGTTCTCTACATAGACACATAATATCTGGTGCTTCTTGTCTTTTACACTTTATCCGAATCCTAAAAAATGTTTTTCTGCTTTGCATGTGTAATGCTGAACCAGATCCATTTACGAATGGAGTAGAGAAAGAGTAAACATCAGTTCTTTTAGAAAAATTCCTCAAGTTTATCACATAGACCTGAGTGATCAATATTGTCTAACAAACTTAATCTTAGAGTTTTACAAGATCCTAGTTCCCCAGGAACACATTAGCCTCTGACACCAGTAGACTGATCTTCTTTCTCCTCCAACTTAAGGACATTATTTTCTTATAAATACCTTTCCCAATGAGCCCTATATTAACCTCCAATGTGACAGTGAGCAGGGTTTGGAGTTCAACAGGATTGCCATCTTCTTGTGTTAGAACTCCAATTCTTCTCATGTTAGAACTCCAATACATCTGTTTTTTCACATTCCAGTCCTGTCTTTCAACAGTTGTCCTTTAAGATACAAGCATCTGTATTTGGATTTGGTTAACATCTGTTGCGATAAGCTGATTTTATGAGTGCACAGAGCTAATAACTCCCTGTTTATAATGGCTAGTTCAATTTTCATAGTGTCCCCTGACATAGTGGTCAGACTCCACATGGGATTGACCAGAGTCCTTTCCAATGCAGAGTGTTTTTATGCTAATGGATAAAAATTCTTTGCCACATATATTTTACTTCAGTGATAAGGAAGTATGACTGATCAATACTGCTATTTATAAGAAATATATATATATTCATTTGAGTGATTGCAATACATTTCTCATATACCATTGATTTTCATCCATAGTCCTGGACTCACAAATCCTAAACTTATTGGCATTTCTTGAGTGATCAGATCAAACAATGGAATTGTCTTTGGTTTTAATAGTTAGTTTCATATGTTTAGTTTCTAAAGTAACCTTAGACTTACAAAAGCAAAATAGGTGCCTTTGTATAAATACTTGCACGTCATACGAAGTTCCTTTCAACCAGACACACATCAGGCTATGCCCACAAAGTGACTTTTGAAAAACACCTAAGAATTGAGTCTAGATGAAGAGGACCAAACTTAAACTGAAGATTTAGTTTTTGTTAGTTTTTGGTCCCATTATTGACTTCCACATAGCTCAGATAATGAAGGGGGTGGTTAAGTTCAAACACCAATGGTCAATGACTTTTTCACATATTCTGTTCAATAAAGCCTCATTAAAAATCAAAAATTGAAAGGATTTAAGTAGCTTACTCACTTTTAAAACAAAAATACTTGAATGAACTGCTAAGTAAGTCCCCAAGCTACATAAATATACAAGTTTTTTTTTGTTTAGAATGTTACCATTTATTTCTCTTCTGGCTTTTAATTGTACACTTAAATATTCTTTGTAATAAACTAGTAGTATAGTGATTAAATATATCTCTGGAGATTTGTGGACCATTTTTTAGTAAATCCACTGAACTCCATGTGAAAAGATTTTCCAAATATGTGATATATAACAAGAAGTTTAGGTGATTACCTGGCATTTATGGGTAGGACAACCTTGGGCATTGAATCTACTACCAATTTACAGAACTGACAGCAGTGTCCAAATTTCAACCTCCTCAAGTCTCACACTCATACAGATAGATAAGGAAATGGGTATTATAATTTTTTTGTGAAAAACCATGTGGTACAGTTATAGACTTACAAATTTTTGTGCTTGGGTTTCAGTTATACAATGATCAAATACCCATCCCTCCACCAGTGTCCATTTTCCACCACGGGTCCAAGTATCCCTCCCACACCCCAAGCCCCCATCCCGCCCTGCCTCTGTGGCAGGGCATTCCCTTTTGTTTTCTCTCTCTACCTTTGGATATTGTAATTTGCAAGAGAGACTTTGAGTGGCGATCATGTTTGGTCTACAGTCTACTTTCAGCATGCTTCTCCCATCCTGGGAGGATCCTCCCAACACCCTTTATTTGGTGCTCCCTTCTCTATCTGAGCTTCCTTTTCCCCTAGCATTTGTCTCTGGCCTCCAAGTCATGGAGCAAAATTCCTAGTACTAATCTGGGCCGCTTCTGGGTGTTAGTCTCCCATTTCGTTACTTTATGTTCCCCAGATGAATGCGATATTTCTGTGTCTATCCAACTCTTTCTGACTCATTTCGCTTAACATGATACATTCCATGTAGTACCACTTGTATGTAAATTTCATGACTTCATCTTATCTAACGGCTACTCCATTGTTTAAATGTACCAGTTTCTTTAACCAGTCATCTGTTCTCAGGCACTCAGGTTTTTTTCAGATTCTGGCCATCTACCACAAACGTATAGCAAACATCATCCTCAATGGGGAAAAACTGAGATTCTTCTCCCTAAGATCAGGGATGAGACAAGGATGCCCACTCTCTCCACTGCTGTTCAATATAGTACTGGAAGTACTTGCAATAGTGATTAGGCAAGAAAAAGATAGTAAGGGCATCCAGGAAGGGAAGGAAGAAATCAAGCTCTCAAGATGATATGATACTATACTTAGAGAACCCTAAAACCTCTACCAAGAAACTCCTAGAAACAATAGACTTGTATAGTAAAGTGACAGGCTATAAAATCAATACCCAAAAATCAATGGCTTTCCTATACACAAATAGTGAAAGAGAAGAAAGTGACATGAAGAAAACTATTCCATTCACAATTGTGCCCCAGAAAATCAAATACCTAGGAATCAGCCTAACTAAGGAAGTAAAGGACCTGTACAAAGGAAACTACAAAACGCTACATCAGGAAATACAAGATGACATGAAGAAATGGAAAAATATCTCCTGCTCATGGATGGGAAGAATTAACATTGTCAAAATGGCAATACTAGCCAAATCACTGTACAAATTCAATGTGATTCCCATAACTAAACCCATGACATTCTTCAAAGAAGTTGAGCAAAAACTCCTGAAATTTATATGGAACAATAAGCCCGCACTAATAGCTAAAGCCAATCTTGGGAAAAAGAAAATGGGAGGAATCAACCTCCCCAACTTCAAGCTCTACTACAAAGCAGTAATAATTAAAACGGCATGGTACTGGAACAAAGGCAGAGCTGTAGACCAATGGAACAGGTTTGAATATACTGACATCTCCCCCCAAGCATATGATCATCTAATCGTCGATAAGGGGGCAAGAGAAATGAAATGGAGCAGGGAAAGCCTTTTTAACAAATTGTGCTGGCAAAACTGGACGGCTACTTGCAAAAATGTGGGCTCAGATCTCTGCCTAACGCCATATACAAAAGTAAGATCAAAGTGGATTAAAGACCTCAACATCAGACCGGAAGGTACATTGAGGAAAAAGTTGGCAAAACCCTCCATGATATTGAAGCTAATGATATCTTCAAAGATGCCACGCCACTGGCCAACCAAGTGAAAACAGATAGACAAATGGGACTATCTTAAACTAAGAAGCTTCTGCACCTCAAAAGAAACAGTGACCAAAATACAATGACAGTCGACAGAATGGGAAAGGATATTCCCTGAATATACATCCGGCAAGGGGTGGATATCAAGGATATACAAATTGCTGGTTGAACTCCACAAGAAGAAAACATCCAACCCCATCAAAAAATAGGGTGATGAAATGAAAAGAAACTGTCTCGAAGAAGAAATCCGAATGGCTAAAAGGCACATGAGAAAATTCTCTACATCATTAATCATCAGAAAGGTGCAGATCAAAACCACAATGAGATATCATTTCACACCACAGAGACTGGCCCACATCCACAAGTACAAAAGCAACTGGTGCTGGTGCAGATGTGGCGAGAAAGGGACCCTCCTTCACTGCTGGTGGGAATGCCTACTGGTTCAACCCTTTTGGAAAATAGTATGGACGATTCTCAAAAAATTAGATTGAGCTCCCATTTGACCCAGCAATACCTCCCCTGGGAATATAATCCAGAGAAGCAAAAAAAGTATAGTCAAAGTGACATCTGCACTTATTTGTTCATTATGAACCCTTTTTAATGTGGAATCAGTGTGGCTATATCAGTTTCAAAGATTTTTTCCCTATTAGGTCTTATAGTTCATATTCCTAAATTCACTCCTCAAAAGTCCAAAACAGTACATATTACACATAGCACACGTGCACCAGATCCTGCAACTCTTTGGATGTGTATTATTTTTATTCCCAGAATAGAGATATTTATATTTTCAAACCTTAACCCTTTCTTTTTCTCTCCATCAAATTTTATTTAAAATAGTAATATTGTAAATATTACACCAACCTCGGGGACCCAGGGATTCCACACAGAAGACCCACCCTACCAGTAACAGATTAATACCTCATCGGCAGACCTCCACTACCTCCACTACCCAGCTGCC
This sequence comes from Sorex fumeus, assembly GCF_029834395.1. Taxonomy (NCBI): domain Eukaryota; kingdom Metazoa; phylum Chordata; class Mammalia; order Eulipotyphla; family Soricidae; genus Sorex; species Sorex fumeus. The sequence goes on along the minus strand of NW_026606060.1, from coordinate 1,663,801 downwards.
GCAACGCTCCAAGATGCTTTCCAGACACTCCGTCAGAGTCTCACACACAAGTGAAGCCCCACAGAACCAGGTAAGTGGAACTCTGTGATCTTGAACTCCAGGATCAAGGACCCGGGAACAGAGAACCTCTTCCCACTCCCACCAATCTCTGGTGATCAAGGGATTAAAACCAGAAGTCCCTCCCTACCCTGCCCTATCTGCTTTCACCAACCTCCAGTGACCCAGGGATTCCACACAGAAGACCCAGCCTACCGGTACCAGATAAATATCTCTTTAGTAGACCTGAATTACCTCCACTATCTCCACTACCCAACTGCTGCCATGCTCCAGGATGCCCTCTGGACCACGCGGCTGCAACATACCATAAGACACTTAATACAAGATTACCGCATCATATTAGATAGGGTTCAAATAAGGTGAACTGTTCCTCAGAAGATGCAACAAAAGAGGCATCGGTGGTGACGGTGTCCTTGTCAACATGAACTTGGCCATGAGCATTGACTTATTCAAATGCCTAACAACCCGAATCGGATAATTACACTTGAATAGATGTGGCTCACTGCAGGTAGTTTCTATATTTGTTGTCTAAGCACCAACATCCAATTATGATTAAGGAGAAATTGAGAAGTTCTAAATGGAGCTGGAGAAGTTCTATAAAGACCACACCTTCTACAAGATCATTGTCAGTGATTTTAATGGCATGAAGATCAGCCGAAGAACTTCACATCAGGACCCATAGCCTAGAATGGAACGAACAGGGTAAGATCTGTCTGAGTTCATCATGTCGACCAAGACCACCCATAGTAACTCACAATTCCAGAAAGCTGAATCTAAACAGTGGACATGGGAGTCTCCTGGTGGATGGTTCCACAATGAAATTGACCACATCATATTCAATTGATGGTTTTGCCTGACCAATGTCGCTGTTGTCTCAAAATTTCAAACAGGATTGGACCACCATCTCTTTCGTGCAAAATTCTACTTCATGGAGTGGGGACAAAGGGCTGCAAAGTTTAAGAAGAGAACTCCCAGAACAACAACCAACTGGGACCTCTTTGGCACTGTTGCAGAAACATGGGAAGATGCCATCACTGACAACATTGACAGGAATACAATTGATTGGTTCAGCACCTCCATGAGTGTGCAAGGAAAGCCAGGAGAGAGATATAGCCACAAAAAGATGCTTGTCTTCGAAAACTCGCGAGCTCATTCACCAATGTGGCTTGGCACAGGCCTCAGGTAACTGCAAGCGGACTTTCGAGCTTGCAAAGCAGTGCAGAGAAGCAATAAAGGAATACCTGAAAGAGAGAAGAGCAGCAGTGCTGGCAGATGTGGCAGAAGCTGGGAAAAGTATTCGCAATGCCCGCCTGTCCTTCGCCAACTACAAGACCAAGATGACTGCCCTCCGACATCCTGATGGATCTATCACATCTTCCAGAAAGCCAATGGAGAAGATTATTTATGACTTCTACTCAGATCTCTTTGATAGCCATGTCCACCTGCCCACATACCAAATTCTGCAGGATAGATATGGTGTTCCCAAAGTTCTTACTTCCAAAATATGACACACCATTTCATAGGTAAAGAAGTGAACAGAACCCAGTCCAGACAAGGTCAGACACGAACACCTGAAGAACCTGCCATCAGTACTCATCAATACACTAGCTCGGCTCTTCACACGCTACCTATCTGAATGCAAGGTTCCCTCCCAATGGAAAGCCAGTAGAACTGTATTACTGTACAAGAAGGGAGACATCCACGACATTGGGAACTATCGCCCGATCTGCCTGTGGTCTGTCATCTACAAGCTGTTCACTCAAGTCTTCCTGAATAGGATTGGCAGAACACTAGATGAAGAACAACCATGCGAGCAAGCTGGGTTCCGCAAAGGATTCAGCACCATCGACCATATCTACATGATAACCAAGCTCATTGAAATTTCTCAGGAGTTTAAGATGCCGCTCTGTCTAACATTCATTGATTTAGAGAAGGCCTTCGATTCTGTTGAGACAGAAGCAGTCATTTAGGCCCTAACCAAGCAGGGCATTCAATCTCAATACATCAGGATCCACCGTGAGCTCTATTATGTATTCACTACCAGGATCTCATCATTCTAATAAGGAAGTGATCATCCATGTCAAGAGAGGGGTTCGGCAGGGTGATATCATTTCACCATAACTTTTCAGTGTCACCTTTGAGAATGTCATGTGATGACTGGAATGGGAAGGAATGGGAGTAAAGATAGATGGTCTGCAACTACACCACCTCCGCTTTACTGATGACATCGTTCTCATAACACCAAACATTAGCAAAGCAGCACTAATGCTGGCCAACTTCGACCGTGAGTGTGGAAAGTTTGAACTATAGCTGAATCTCACGAAGACAGTGTTTTATGATAAACGGTCTCATTCCTATGTTCCATTTGCTCTCAATAGAATGAACATCTCTGAATGCAGCAGTTATGTGTACCTATGTTGAAAAGTCAACATGACAAATGACCTTGCACCTGAATGCGCAGGAGGAAGAGAGCATCTTGGACTGCCTTCAAGAGCGTTGAAGAAATAGCTAAGAAGAAGAACCTCCAGCCCTGAGCACATCTCTTCAATTCCACTGTTCTTCCTGCATTAACCTATGCCTCAGAGACCTTATGCTAACACAGGATGAGAAAGCTATTCGGGTCTCCCAAAGAGGAATTGAAAGAGCTATGCTTGGAGTATCATGCTTCACTCAAATGAAGGAAAAAATTCAGAGTTCTGACCTTTGTTGACAGTTGAGAATCAGGGACTCTGTCTGATTTGACAAGGTGTTAAAGATAAGATGGGCTGGACACATAATGTGATTTGGAGATGACCGCTGGACTAAAGCCATTACTGACTGGATTCCAGGGGACGTCAAAAGATCGTGTGGCCACCACCTACGAGATGGTCAGACTTCTTTGTCAAGACTGTGAATGATTGGTTTGAGGTTCTTCGTGTTCCTAGATCAAGCAATGCCATTGCTCTATACTGGCACACGACAGGGACAAATGGAGATGTTACTTGTGCCTGCTCGATCAAATCGATGAATAACGGCATGTCAAGTGATGAAGTGATCAAGAATATTTTAAAATCTTACAAAAAGCTGTACTTAATTATATTCAGTATACTCAGGTTATTTTAAACATTGTTTAGTTAGCATAGTTTAGGTCATATGTTGCAAGGGAATAGACAGTATAGAACAACAACAAACCTTAGATTAAAAAACTTAAAGTAACAAACAAGAAGGGGGACTGGAGGGAATGCAAAGTGAACTAGAAGTAATGTAAAGGCACTGATGGATGGAGGGTCTTGGGGATTCGGTAGGTGGTGAGCTATGGTATCTCATTACCCCAAAGGGTGATGAGTCTTAGGGTCCAGAGACATGCCTTGTATTTACCTTGCATATGTGAAACCTTGGTTTCAAAAAAGAGAAGAGGAGAAAGGGGAGAGGGGAGAGGAGGGGAGAGGAGGGGAGAGAGGAGAGGCTCTAAACATGGTATTCAGTGCTCTTAGAAACAGATAACCCAACCATACACATATGGCTATCAATTATTCCTATTGCCCAAGTATATTAAATATTTGGTCTCTCAAAGATCAAATATTTTTTCTTAAACTGTAGTCCAATTAACCACAGATAAAAGTGTTGATAATTGTATATGTTCCAATTTAGAAGTTACCATGGTACTTTCTGTCAGTCATAGGATGTTTATTACTTCCGATCAAAAGGAAAATCTACTTCAAACTCCTCCTTATGTGGTCTATTTTCACAACAGGGATACCAAATGCTCTGTCCATGTTTTCTAGAAAACAGAGTCTGACAATTTGATTGTGCAGCATTTATTCAGACAGCATAATCTCAGACAGAGTATCTCTCAAGAGTATTGAAAATAAAAATGAACTAGTGAAGAAAAGAAAACAAACACAAAGGAATGTTTCGTCATGTTGGCAACAACTTTTCAAGGAAACTGGCTATTAGGTATTTCAGCTTATCTGTCAGCTGATTCTTCAAGACTTTGCTTGTTTAAAATTTATTTATAGGGTAATATTTTTTAACTTCTAGGGTATTTTACATTACTGGTACAACTTCTCATAAAGTCAAAGGATCCTCAGATGTGGTTTATTGAATTTGAACATTGCTTCTCTCTTACATAAGTGGGTACATTGAAAATATTATCCTGATTCTCAACAGTAGAACATAGTACATGATATTAAAGGCTGATCTGATAATCACAGGTGATGGTCAGATCTGTGAGCATTGAGATAGCTATATAATCACTAGCCAGACTGTGAAACAAAGGAAGTAGACAAAGGCAGAGAGATGATAGGGCCAAGTTATTCAGGGAAAGTGCATAAACCAAATTTCACAAGACATCAATTAAAAAACTCTACTGAAAGAACGTTCGCCATATCTTTCACTTATCACTGTCATCCCATTGTTCATCGATTTCCTTGAGCAGGCACCAGTAACGTCTCCTTCGTCTTAGCCCTCAGATTTTAGAAAGTGCCACATTCGAGGCTCTTTCAGGGTCAGAGGAAAGAGACCCATCATTGTTACTGGGTTTTGGCGTATCGAATGTGCCACGGGGAATTTGCCAGACTCTGCCGTGTGGACAAGATACTCTTGGTAGCCTGCCAGATTCTCCAAGAGTAAGAACTAGATAATAAGAGGTTGTGCAGCCACAAATGCAGCCAAGCACTTCCAGGAGCTGGGTTTTATAGTCTCTCTGTCTTGGCCATTGATGAGATAACATGGCGATAGAGGCAGTTGGTGGGTGTAACACCTACCTACTGGGAGATGGGGGATCTGGGTGGAAGAGGCCCAGCCCCGATCCGAGCAGGCTTGGAGATCTCAGCCCCAGGTCCTGCAATGCCCGGGCTCCTCTGTCAGTTCCTTCATGTCTGAGCTCATCCGAACGTGTGGAGAGTGGTCTTAAGCATGGCTGTGGCTGGTTCCAGAGGTCTTTGGCTGCTGGGGCTCTGCTCAGGGCAGGGAGGGAAACTCAACCCATCCCTCCCCAAGGGACTCCCAGAAGAGAACAGTGCTGTCTCCTGCCCTCGTGCCATATCCTTAGGACTTAAATATTAGAATATTTACTGAAGTACAATGAACTGGAATAAGCTACAAAAATAACTAGAAGACCCAAGCTCTAAATTATAACAAAATCTACATATCAAGGGATTGGACCTGAGCCTCCGGCATACAAAGCATGCTTGTTAGTCTCTTGTGCGAGCTCTGTGGCCCTGTAGCAATCGTGATTTCTTAGCTTTGTTTTGTTTTATTCTTTAGTTTTGGATATTTCAACTATGTGCTGATTTATGGGGGCACAACCCGCTTGGTGCTTGTTGGACCATGATGTAGCAGCAATAAAACTCAGGTCCTCACATACAAAGTATACATTCCTGTCCTTTGAGCCCTTTATTAGCAAATTTCAAGACTGCTCTTTTTTTTCTACCAATAATTCTTTTTTCCTTTGAGTTTCTGGTTCTTTACTAGAAAGTAATTGTTTTAGTTGTCGAATCACTCATACTCTAAAAAAAAGTATCCATCTTTGCTCTCAAAACAACTTTCATTTTACCATGATCTCACCACTGGTAGGAATAACTTAATGTTCATAATATCCCTTGTAATAAGTTTGACAAGGAATATCGGTTCTCTATGCCAGGCATATAGTGACAACAAAATAAGTCTGTCAATCACCTGTGCAATATTAAATACACCAAAATCTTATACAAAATGAAACATTGATTCAAAAGACATTTTATTGTTTACTTATAACATGAAAAAACATGATTGCCTATCAGTATTTGTAGTGCAAACCATAATGAGAAGGAGGAGGAGGAGGAAGAGGAGGAGAAGGCAGAGGAGGAGGAGGAGGAGGAGGAGGAGGAGGAGGAGGAGGAGGAGGAGAGAGCAGGAGAAGGAGAAGGAAGAGAAGAAGAAGGAGAAGGAGAAAAAGAAGGAGAAGGAGAAGGAGAAAGGTGCCAGGTTGGGAGGAGGGCTGGGGAAAAAGAAACTGCGAACATTGGCAATCGGAGGTGTATACTAGTGGGAGGCAGTCTTTGGAACATTGTATGACTTAAACCTGGTCATGAACAGTTTACTCCTGGTTCTGCATTCAGGAATCACTCCTGGCCATATTCGTGAGCAGAGAGGATGCTGGGGATGGAACCTGGGCAGGTTTCCTGCAAGGAAAGGCGCTCTGTTTTGATTTTTAAATCAAATAACTAGTCTACTTAGTTTCCTCCTCTGTTTTTTTCTTTTTATGACAGGATTTTGTTAAATGCATTATTATAATAAAAAGTGAAATAGAGGAATAAAACTGAAACTGAAAAGCAACTGAAATGGCTCTCTATTCCCATACTCAGTTCTGCTCCAAAGTCAACTACTTTTATTTTTTTCTGCTTATTATCCTCTCATGTCTAATATATTTGTGATAATGATTGATTTCACATGCTTGAATTACTATTATGACAGATGCTTTAACATGTGCACTAAAACCCTCTCACCTATTTACCTACTTCCAAACTTAAGTTGCTTCAGGATTTTGTTTATCTGTTCATGTAACTTAAAATAATATGAATAAAAAAATAATACGAATCAAGTTTTTGTTTCTCGTTCCACTGATGTATAATAGTTTGTGTTGATCACCCATTTTGCACAATTTGCTCTAGCGGGAACCAGTAACATCTCCATTGTGAGACTTGTTACTGTTTTTGGCACACACATACATCCTAGGTAGCTTGCCAGGCTTTGCCGTGTGGGAGAGATACTCTCGGTAGCTTGCCAGGCTCTTCAAGAGGGGCAGAGAAATCAACATACTAATTTATGTTATCTATATCCTTATTTTTGTGTCCTCAAGATATCTCAGTGAGAATCCTTGGACAAGTTTCTTACAGAATTTAAAACCTAACAAAGCATTGACAAAAATGGAACTCTGCTATGAATCATGAATCATTCTTTCATTGGTCATTAAGGGAAGAGGTTCAAAAGAATTAGAAAGTAGAATTTATTATTTAACAAGGAATAGCTGAATGCAGATGGCCAGGGTTTGAAACTTAAGAATGAAGATGACTTTAGATCAAAATCCTATAAAAAATCCCAGCCATTTTTAGCTTCAGGACATCCAGTTGTAACCATAATCTCTCTTTGTTTGACCACCACTCCTGACAGACTAATAGATAAGGAATTCTCTATTCTCAATCACTAGACTACGTATTCCCCTCTACAAAGGATCCTATCTTCAGAAAGGCTTGGCCTACTCTTGTTGCAATTCTTCGGATCATGATGGGATTCATCATACTTGTGAAAAAGGAAACAACTCTTTGATAACTTATGTCTATCTCCAAAAGGTCCATTCTATCTTTAACATCAGACTGTGCATTACTCTCTACCCAAAGTAAAAGAAACTATAAGTATCAATACCCACTCTTTGTCCAGTAGCCTCCTTCTTTTCCCTGCTGTGGCTTGCAAGGAGAAAGATGGCATTCAAGCTTGTTTTTATTCTTAAACTCAGTAAGACTCAATCTTATAAAAATTCATGTTCTCTTCATGTTCTCCTCAATTTATGGTAATAGAAAAATAAAAAAGTCTTAAGAATTCGATAGAAATATTTGTACTTTTTTCTTTAGCACCAGTGTAATCATTTGAGGATATCTAGTTAGAGGCCTATGATTACTGCTATTTTTACATTTTCTTTTCTTTCTGTTTTTGAGTCACACCCCGTGGTGCTCAGGGATTAGTAACAACTCTGCACTCATGAATCACTCCTGTAAGGGTTTAGGTCGTTATATGGTGCCAGGGACCAAACTGTGGTCAGCAGCACACAAGGCAATTGCCCTACCCATTCAACTTTCCAGCTCCACAAAACTCTTCCTCTATGGGCTCGATATTATAATGCAAATAATTCTCAGATTAAAAAAAATAAATAAAATCTGTTTAATTTGCCTTAAAATCATATCATGTTTGAATTTGTTTCATATAAGGACATTTTGACATGATTTTGTATTTATTCAAATAAATAAATTGAAATGACTTAAAATAATCTATATTTCTATAGTTGGGAACAAATAGAAACCAGGTATAATATCTCTTCATCTATTATTTAGCTTTTAAATATATATATTTCTAAGTAATCATTGACTTTTCTATTATGGACAGTTGTTATTTCCTGTTATTAGGCTTCCATTTTATTTTTAAAATTTTTTAATATCACAGATATCCCTTGAGTTTCCATGCTTTTAATCCTCATTTGTAGGAATTTATAATCAAGTAATGACAATGAATTTCTCATATAAGATTAATAGATTGCACACTTAAAAGTGATTATATAACTATATATTACTTTTCCTCTAAAACAAATGCAAGAGATGATAGATGAAATTTAAATTTTTAATCAAAATCAAAATTTAAAATTCCTTCAAAATCTATTAAGGTCATACATACTTTCTCTTCTAGCATTTATTTGGTGATGAAAAGTCTGGGGCCAATCTGATAACCCTCCATTCTTCCCCCATCTCTCTCTCTCTCTCTCTCTCTCTCTCTCTCTCTCTCTCTCTGCCAAACTACAATTTCCTTTTTTTTGCTCTTTGTCTTCTTTAGAAGAATTTAAAATATTTTATTTCCCCTAGATATCTGTAAATTTCTTTGTTTTTCCTTCTTGATTTTCCATGGATGTGCAATGGGCAGATGCAAGGGGAGACAACTCCCCCCCATGCCCCCACCCGCACACACACACAAGATTGGGTGTAGAAGAGAGCATGGTGCTAGCAGATGAGCATGTATGGTTGTGGGCTGTGTGAGGAGAAGCTACTGCATTTAGGGCTGTGGGCCCCTGTGTTTCCACAAGAGTATCACAGTTCAAGCTCTAATATTGGGAAGATCAGGACAGAATGGGAGTGTGGGGTGTCAGGTGCAGAGGAAGCATCACCTTGCATAATCGTTCACTGCATTCCAGCTTCAGACTCTGTTGGTCCTTAAGCCACACAACTCTAAAATATTCAGTTCCTGCATCCGTTAGGTTCTCGACAGTAGGAATTCAGAGTAGGGTCCTTTTCACACAGCAGTATACACAAGTAAAAATAATACTCATACCAAGGAATCAAAGGGAGATAATCATAATTCCCCGCACAGATAACAAAAGCTTCTCTGTGTGCATGCAGAGCCCTGAGTTCGACCCCTTGCATCCTTAAAACATTGCTGCCCCACTTGGTGAGGTAATTCCTAGCATTGAGAGTTTCCACAATGGAGAAAGCAGCTCAGTTACACAAAGGGTGTGGTGTTTCTGCCCCTGCACTGGGCAGAGAGAGAACCTGCCCTGACCCACTGTCTGGTCAGGGCAGTGGCGCTTCCAGTCCCACCAGTAACTGTGCAACATTTGTCCAACAATCTGCCGATCCAGGTGATTGTTAGCTTAGATTCACTCTGTGGTGCAGTGCTATGTTCTCTGGAATGGTCAGAGGTTTACCAGACTGCACTTTTAGCATTCATGTGATCTGCCCCAGTGAGTTCTGCAGTCTTAGCGCTGCCGTGGAGGTAGAATTCCTCTTTGTGAAGCCAATAGCAGGCACTGATCTTTCCAGAGAACAGGTCGTGGCCAACCTTCGGAAGTTTATTACAGTTCTGATACCGAGCGTGCAGTCAGGCTGGTGAGCGGGGACCACGCTGCTGTTCCAACTGTGACGGAAGAACTCAACACTGGGCACTAAATAGTGAGCCCCAGAGAGGCCAGATAGAGACAGAGAGGACGCTGGGGGCAGAGAGGTTGAGAAGTGTCCGCTATCACTCAGTAGCTATATGTATTATAAGGCAACTAGCTAGACTTCCACTCTTGAAGATAAGCTTCCTTCTCCACAAAATGGAAGACGATAATGACCCCCGTTCCCAGGAGCGCGTGCAGATTAAAGGAACTAATATCTGAAGCCTATGACACTCTGTGCCTCTTTCACTGCAACAAGGACTCTTAACATGGAGTTCTTGGATACTTAGAGGGAACATTGAGCTTCAAAGAATGTAATACTCCCTGGAAAACACCCAGCATGTTGTACATCTCTCTATAATGTCCCATTTCTCACTTAGAGTTTTTTTATAATTTCAAATTCTTTAATGTCCAATGAATCTTTTTGCTTAACTACATGTCTCTTCTGTTCTTGGAAATGATTTAATTATTTAGTCATTGCAGTGTCTATGATTTATCTTGATAAAACTCCAATTGAGAGACCTTTGAATGAATAACTGAAATATGTCTCTTACTCTGTAACTGAACTACTTCTCTTACTCTTGCTTCTCACATTCTCATGTTATTGTGTCCACAAAAGTATAACAATTTGTCTTTATGTTTTATTACGCTTTCTTTTAATACAATTTCAGCAATCATAGTTTTCATGTTTTTATATTTTTATCAAATATTTTTATAATCACCACTTTTTTTTTACCTTTTAAGTGTCTTGTATTCTAAGGCAATATTAACAAAAGGGTTTGGAGGGGATGATATTTTAATTTGTTCTTTTTTTTTCTGATACATACATTCCACTTGAGACTTGTGTTTTGGTTTATTTGTACTTAGACTTTCTTTTACTCTGCAGGCTGCCGGAAGATACTTTCACCTTTGAGTTATCTGTTCACATTTAAAAGTGAGTAGGGCTGGAGATAATATCTTCAAGAACTGTGCACACACTTTGCTTTTAAATGTTGCGCCTTCTCCAGGACAATGCCTGGAGCAACTTCCTGCTCACAGCTGAGAGTAGCCTCTCAGCACTGCTGGGTGTGACCCACAAACAAACAAAGAAACTGAGGAAGAAAATGACAAAATAGAAAGACAGATAATGTATTCCATTTAGTTCATGAACAAAGAACCAGCTTCTATATTTTCTAATGAAAAATTCTTTATTTCATTACGAATGTTGAAATGGAGAGTTTTTATTTCTGAGCCCAGACACCAAGTTTACTATTATTTTAGTTCTCAAAAAGAATAAAAACCAAATTGTGCTATAAGCCATTTTAAACCTGAACTCCAGTTATTCTAATAAGTCAACCTAATCTAATAAGTATTACATTTTTATGTTACTAGCTAAATTGACCATTTAATGAGTCTGTAATTGTTCTGTACAGAATGAATAAACAGAAAACAAATTATAATGGAAAGGGAAAATAAAGATATTCCTTTAGCTGCAAAAAATTCTAATCATTATCTACTCAACATAACTTTTTGAAATTTCCTATTTTAAAAAATCCTCTGAGGAGAAGCTATTTTCCATGGCACTTCTTTCTGCCTGAGTTTGGGCCCAATATCTAGTACTCTGCATCAACTTTTAATATCTTTTATAGCTAAGAATTAATTTTATCACCTTGATTTGCTATTAAAATATGCATTGCCTTATTCAAGTAAAAATATGTCCTTTACACCTTAGTGAATATCACTAATTTTAGAGGAAATTGATAAACTGTTTTGCAGCCTGGTAAGAAGATATTATATTATCCTGTGGATTTGCTTGCATGTACAATTTCAATCACACTGGTTGCTGAGAGGGCAATCATCTATAATTTAGCAGAGATTGTAGCGTTGGAGTCTTTTGCAGACTCCATTTCATACTTTTGAGAGTTCTTGTCTACTTGATAAAAAAGAGTAAAAGAAAAAGAAAAGAAAAAGACATCACCTGTCTTGTTTTTTTAATTCACAAGAGCAAGTAGCTCTGTTCCTTTCTGTCTCCCCAGCAGTTACTCACCCCAGCCCCTGAAAGGAGTTAGTCAAGTGTCAGAAAAGAGAATGTGTCCAAAGGAGAGAGATTTGACTGATTCAGAATCAGAGGTATCGGTTTCTTATCCCTAGTCAGCCAGTGTAATCCTAAGCAAATCTCCTTAGGACACTCAATTTAGTACCAGTTTGTTTGTGGACAAACAGTTTTCAAAGGAAAGTGCATCCCTGAAATTGATTTATATTTTGGGTGGCCATAAAATGAAAGATACACTCTCTATTGCTCCATTTCTCACCTTTTTTATTTCTCTCCTCCCACTCTCCCCCGTCTTTCCTCCCACTCTATCCCTCTCTCACTCCCTTCTCCCTTTTTACTTTCCTTCATTCCTTCATTTGTTTTTCCTTTTTTGGGGAGGATTGACTTGGGGCCTCAACTGTCAGTGATCAGGGCTTATTCCTGCCTTTATCCACAATGGTCACTGGGGATTGGTACTGGGGATCACAACTAGGTCAGCTGCATGCAAAACAAGCACCTGATGCAACAGCTGCAAGATTTCTCTGACTGACCCTCTTTTCATTTATGTTTTTGTTCTGTTCTCTTTATCTTCCACCCCCCCCCCTTAAACAGTACGATCATCTTAAATCAAAAGCAAACATGGTTTGTGTTTAATAGGTTGCTCAAAAGTGTGATAGAGGGTTGGCCATAAATTTATTAACATCTTTCTTGGTTTATTCACCCCTGCTCTGAATTCATGCAATTTCTATCTAGACCATTGAGACATGATGTTTGTTGTGTATCATTCTGGAGAAGAGAAAAAAAGAAAAACTTTTAAAAAATGGTGGTGAGTTCTTTAAGAACAATTAAAATTGAGTCTGTAGTTTGATGTCCTCAAGACCAATATTGGGAATTCCAGGCCTTTCTCTTCTTTTCACCCAAACAACCTCAGCTACAGAAGATCACTGTGTCACTGTATCACTGTCATCCCATTGTTCATCAATTTGCTCGAATGGGCACCAGTAACGTCTCCATTCATCCCAGTCCTGAGATTTTAGCAGCCTCTCCTTACTTGTTCTTCCCAATGGTGCCATATTGGAGGCTCTTTAAGGGTCAGTGGAATGAGACCCATTATAGTTACTGTTTTGGGCATGTTGGATATGCCACGGGGAGCTTGCAAGGCTCTGCCATGCAGGCGGGATACACTCAGTAGCTTGCCCGTCTCTCTGAGAGGGAACTACAGAAGATAATAAATATATAATGCAGTCAGTCTCAAAATGTGTTTGAAAATAAAAATGATATCGGCCCACAGTCCTCCCATTGTTCATCGATTTGCTCGAGCAGGCCCAGTAATGTCTCCAACTTGAGACTTGTTGTTACTGTGTTTGGCATATCGAATACGTCACGGGGAGCTTGCCAGGCTCTGCCATGCAGGCGAGATACTCTCGGTAGCTTGCCGGGCTCTCCGAGAGCGGCGGAGGAATCGAACTCGGGTCGGCCATGTTGGCTGCATGCAAGGCAAACGCCCTACCACAAACTAATGCTTTCCTTAAATCTCAGGAGATTAAAAAAATCAGAGAATCAAAAATGGAGTGGGGGACAGGACGGTCGCTCAACATGCCCATCTAGAGGTGCCAGTTCTATCTGACTCTTTTTGTTGAGCACCACTGGGAGCAGACTGAGTAAGGAGCTGGGAGTAGGCCCTCATCCTGTCAGGTGTGGGTCCCGAACAAATAAATATTTCTATTAGCCTCAATTGCAAAACCCTTCACTGTTTTTATCCCCATCACTTTGAAGTAATTTTTCCACACCAGATCAAAAATACTGTAAAGACCTTTATAGTTAAAGGAACTTGTGAGGTTGTCTCATCAGGGTCAATCTGGAGGGGTAAGGGTGAGACCCAATGAACGCCCCAGAAAAGGTCCAGAAGCTGAAAACCCCCAGAAATTAATCGTCGCCATGCTCACTGCTGAGCTCCACAGGCTTGGGCGAGCCTCACCCGTGAGTGAATCTGCTGAAAAACCCAGTTATGCAGGACTAGTGAATGAAATCTTCAGGCCAAAGCAGAGCTGGAAATGGGTAGTCTTCCCCCATGTCCCTGTGCTTCTGGTAGCCTGGCAGTCATGCCCATGAACTGCCTCTTGTGACATCTGAGCTCATTAATGGCCATGATTCAGGGACTCATAAATAAATATCTCAGAAGAGAGAAGCATGTTACAGAGCTGCCTCCAAACCCCAAAGCTACCATCCACTTAAAAATTTAATTCTTGCTGAATCACCCTATTTAAAATCTTAGAATTTCTGGAGCAACATCTCATACTCTATACAAGGACTTATTGGGTCCAGGGTGATATAACAATCTTCACACACATTCTTCTAAAGAACCTTTTTTGGATCATCTTTAGTGGATTATTCATAACAGGCAATAAAAAGTAAATTATGATGTTTTAGTTTGGGGGAAGGCTTTGGGGATTGGGGTGAAATAATTCAAAATATGGTGGTGGGAAGGTGTAATGGTGGTGAGATTGGTATTGGAATACTGAATGTAATCAATTATTGTGAACATCATTATAAAAATAAAATGACATTAAAAAGGAACTTGTGTTGTGGTTTGCAATAGAGATATAGAGTGGCCATTGTGTTTGGTCTATAGTCTACTTTCAGCACATATCACGCATCCTGAGTGAATCCTCCAAACATCCTTTACTTGGTGATCCCTTCTCTATCTGGGCTACTGGGATCACTGGTGATGGGTAATGGGCACTGGTGGAAGGATGGGTACTTGATCATTGTATAACTGAAACCCAAGTACAAAAGTTTGTAAGTCTACAACTGTACCTCATGGTGTTTCACTAATAAAAAAGGAACTTGTGAAAAATTATAGTAAATATATATGTGTTTTGTGTGTGTGTTTGGGGGGGGGGCTATCCCTCTCTTGGCATTCCTTGCACAATCATGGAGGTGCTGAACCAGTCGATCCTATTCCTTGTCAATGTTGTCAATGATGGCATCTTCCCATGTTGCAGCAATAGTGCCAAAGAGCTCCCAGTTGGTGGTCATTCTGGGAGTTCTCTTCTTAAACTCCCCGCTCTCTAAAGTAGAATTTTGCACGAAGGAGATGGTAGTCTGATCCCGTTTGGAATTTGGGGACAACAGCGACATCAGTCAAGCAAAACCGTCGATTGAATATGATGTGGTCTATTTCATTGTGGAACCATCCACCAGGAGACTACCATGTTCAACATTTAGATTAGGCCTTCTGGAACTGTGAGTTACCACGGATGGTCTTGGTCGACATGATGAACTCAGATAGTCTCTCACCCTGTTTGTTTTATTCTAGGCCATGGGTCCCGATGTGGAGTTCTTCAGCTGAACTTCTTGGTCCTATCTTGGCATTAAAATCACCAACAATGATCTTGTAGAATGTGTTGTATTCTTTATAGAACTTCTCCATCTCCATGTAGAACTTCTCAATTTCTCCTTCATCAAAATTGGATGTTGGTGCATAGACAACGAAGAATGAAACTGCCGGCAGTGAGCCACATCTATTCAAGTGTAATCGTCCGATTGAGTTGTTAGGCATTCAAATGAATCAAAGCTCATGGCCAAGTTTGTGTTGACAAGGACACCAATGCCTCCAACACCTCTTTTATCGTATGTTCCGAGGAACAGTTCTTCTCCAGTGTCGAAAATGGCGTGATGTGATTGATGCCTTCTTGTCTTGGTCAGACCAATGATGTTGTACTTGATCTGTTGCACTTGTACCACCAGTTCCTCAATGGATGCATCTAATGCCAGCGTACGTGCATTGAAAGTACAGACAATTATTTTTGTCTTTCTTTGTTTTGGCAGCCTAGTTTGGCCTTAAGATTTTATCAGCCTCTCATTGCTCATCCTTCTCAATGCTACCAGATTGGTGATTCCTTCAGGGTCACAAAGCAGTGCAGAGATGCAATAAAGGAAGACCTCAAAGAGAGAAGAGCTGAAGTGCTGGTAGATGCAGCAGAAACCAGGAAAAGTATTCATAACGCCCGCCTGTCCTTCGCCAACTACAAGACCAAGATGACTGCCCTCCGATGTCCTGATGGATCCATCACATCTTCCAGAACGGCAATGGAGAAGATTATCCATGACTTCTACTCAAATCTCTTCGATAGTCATGTCCACTTGCCGACATACCAAATTCCACAGGATGGATATGTCGCTCCCAATGTTCTCCCTTCCGAAATCCGACACACCATTTCGTCAGTAAAGAAACGAACAGCACCTGGCCCAGACAAGATTAGACCTGAACACCTGAAGAATCTGCCGTCAGTACTCATCAATATGCTGGCTCGGCTCTTCACATGCTACCTGTCTGAATGCAAGGTTCCGCCCCAATGGAAAACCAGCAGGACTGTACTACTGTACAAGAAGGGAGACATCCACGACATTGGCAACTATTGCCCGATCTGCCTGTTGTCTGTCATCTACAAGCTGTTCACTCAAGTCATTCTGAATAGGATTGGCAGAACACTAGATGAAGGACAACCATGCGAGCAAGCCAGTTTTTGAAAAGGATTCAGCACGATTGACCATATCCAACTATTGACCATATCCACACTATAACCAAGCTCATTGAGGTTTCTTGGGAGTTCAAGAAGTCACTCTGTCTAATGTTCATTGATTTAAAGAAGGCCTTTGATTCTGTTGAGACAAAAGCAGTCGTTGAAGCCCTGTCCAATCGGGGCATTCAAACTCAATACATCAGGATCCTCTCTAAACTGTATTACAGATTCACCACCAGGATTTATCTCACCATTCTACAAAGAAGTGATCATCGATATCAAGAGAGAGGTCGGCAGGACGATATCATTTCACCAAAACTCTTCAGTGCCACCTTTCAAGAATGTCATGCAATGACTGGAATGGGAAGGAATGGGAGTAAAGATAGACAGTCGGCAACTACACCACCTCTGCTTTGTTGATGACATTGTTCCAGTAACATCAAACATTAGCCAAGCGGTACAAATGCTGTCCGACTTTGACCATGAGTGTGGAAAAGTCAGACTACAGCTGAATCTCATGAAGACAATGTTTATGAGAAACAGTCTTATTCCTGACATTCCATTCACTTTCAACGGGACAAACATCTCCGAATGCAACAGTTATGTGTACCTAGGTCGAGAAGTCAACATGATGAATGACCTGGCACCTGAATTGCGTAGGAGGAAGTGAGCCGCTTGGAACACCTTCAAGAGTGTCGAAGAAATAGCTAAGAGGAAGAAGAATCTTTGGTTCTGGGCACATCTCTTTGATTCCACTGTTCTTCTGCATTAACATGCGCCTCAGATACCTGGGCCCTAGGAAAACAGGATGAGAACACTATTCAGGTCTCACTAAGAGGAATTGAAAGAGCTATGCTTGGAGTATCACATTTCACTCAAATGAGAGAAAGAATTCGGATTTCCGACCTCCGTCGATGATCAAGAATCAGGGACGCTGTTTCATTTGCCAAGACATCGAAAATCAGATGGGCTGGACATGTAATGGGATTTGGAGATGACCGCTGGACTAGAGCCGTTGCCAACTGGATTCCATGGGATGTCAAAAGACTGCATGGCCACCCACCTACCAGATGGTCAGACTTCTTCGTCAAGACCCTGAATGATTGGTTTGAGGCTCTTTGTGATCCTATAGTGAACAGACACCACTGGGCTACACTAGCACGCAATGGGGACAAATGGAGACATTACTGGCACCTGCTCGAGCAAATTGATGATTAACGGGAAGTCAATGATCAAGTGATCAAGTGATAAATATGTATTTATTTTATTGTATGGACCATATATATGTATATATTACATGATAGGACATTGTACTACTTTACTTGCTTGTGGTAAATATACACATGAAAGTTGAAAGGTGTCCTCCCGTTGTTCATTGATTTGCTCAAGCGGGCCCAGTAACATCTCCATTGTGAGACTTCCTGTTACTGTGTTTAGCATATTGAATACTCTCGGTAGCTTGTCAGGCTCTCCGAGAGGGGAAATATACACGTATAATTCACCACAGTCTTTGCCTGTCTGTGGTGAATATGAACACACATAAATGTTTTCTCTGTATCAAACAGTACACAGAAAAGCTAACAGTTTCGACTCTGGGAGTGTATGAAGACTGATAATACAGAGGGGAAAAAATAAGGAGAGCTATTGTTAATACTAAATAAGACATATCTGTCAAAACACAACTTAAACCAGAACACAAATATAAGTGAAATATATTCTTAGAGTTGGAAAACTAAAACCCTTATAAAATCAATTCAATGTGTTAGCTAAGTCCTAGAGACCAGTGCTTAGGATTCTATTTTCCATTAGAGTTTTAGTCAAGGAAGCACTTTATGCATCATTTTCACCTTTGATCTTAAGAAGACCACTTTTTCCAACTAATTTGCTCAGAAAGTCAGAAAATTCTCAATGTAAAGGTCACATGTAAGAGTGAGTGGAGAAGATATATTTTTCCCAATCATCAAACTCAAGAAGTTATAAGCTGTAGGAAAAATTACTTATACACCCTCTATTCTTTCACACATCCCTTTTATCATTATGTGTATATGCAAAAAGAAATAAGAGGAAGAAATTGAATAAGAATTCCAGATTTGTGACTCACCTCCATCTCTTTCCTTAAATGTCTCTAATCTAAGTTTCAAATCTCGACTGTAAGGTAAAACATGTTGATGGAACCTTCAAATCAAGACATTTAAATATCTCAAAATTTTCTATCTGGCACTGTATTTTTATCATAGGTCTGTAATAAGGATCAGGACACTTTTTTACAGAAGCTTGTGACATGCTGTTTGTTAGAATTAAAGGTAGTTCTCAGAGACCAATGTCACTTCAATGGGAAGCAATTTCAGAAATCCCTATGGAAATATAAAGATATTTTAGCTTTGGACTTATGAGGTCTATTTTTGCATAAATTGATATTCTATGCTTTAATATTTAATGCCTTTTTTCTTCTCTCCCACAGGGCAGTATTTTAGAGAAAATATACCTCTGTCCTGAGGATTTTGCTTCATCTGATAGCTCATCATACTACTTTAACCTTCTGGGTAATCCTTGTTTGTAGGTCAATGAGTCTCATCTTTTGCTTTGCCTTAAAAATATTAGAATACATCATTTGTATTATTTCCTGTGAACTGAATCATTTTTCTTTGGTTCTCTCAAGTTTCTGCCTACAACATAATTCAATGAAGCTTCAGATCCAGTAGCAAGCTACTTTTACATGCAATCTTTTCCAAAAATTTATTATTGTGAAATTCTTAAATACTCACTTTGTTTTGTTTGGCGACTAAAGGTACAAAGCCCCAAGATCCCATATACAAAGCAGGTACATTATCCCTTTGAGTCATCTCCCCAGAAATCTGTCTTTATTTATAAGTCTGTATCATGATTCATATATTTCTTTTAATCAGGTATGTTAAGTATCTATCTGACATCACACATATTATTTTCTACTATTTCTCTTTGAGGTCATATCAACTGTCAGATTCTAAAGATAAAATAAATGAATAACTACCAGCCAAACTATGAAAAGTTGGTGTTATTTAATAATGAGGAACATGTTCTCTCTACACACCATCCATTCCTTTCTCCTCACTTACAAGTAGGACTGATTTCACAATCTGGTCATCCATTCCTAAAAAATATCTCAGCTTTCTTACCTTCCTGGATTCTCATGCATATGTAACCTACTTCTAATTAGATACAAGAAGTCTTTATGTTGCTTATTTTTCCCTTCTGAGATCCACCTTATCTCAGTGGTGCATAGGAGACCATACACTGTGTCAGGAAGTGACATGGGTCAGCCATATGCAAGGCAAGCACCTTGCCTGCTATACTATCTCTCTGAACCTACAAGAAGAAAGTTTATGGATTGAATGCCCATAAAGATTTTCCCCTTACTCAGCTATCCTTTTGGCACTTTGCCCTTATCTTTCTCCGTCTGCGATCATGCATATGAAACCCACAAACCAAGGATGCTAGGACAGAAAGTTATAAGGATCCACTCCAGTAGCTCTGCAAGGCTGAAATCTAGGTTTACACATGCTGTAACTAGAGAATAAACTCAATTGCTTGTTTATTTAAACCGCAAGACTGAGTTTTCTTTAACTTACAAAATATTTCTTCCTGGTAGGGGTACGAAAATAAGTACCAGTGCTTTCACTGACATAAAACTCCTGTTTGAGTTCAGAGGGTTTTATAAGGCCCCAGAGTTTCCTCAGGCATACTCCTCCCTGAGTTGCAGCAGTGTTTCTAAACCTGTCAAAACAGTCTCCCTCTCCCTCTGAGGCACTCAGTCCAACTAGGGTAGCTGAGAATTAAAACACATTTTCATCCTGACTTGCAGTGTTGACAAGCTCACCTTTTAGCTTTTATGCCTCTCTTCAGTGTCCTGTAAGTAAGCCTGTGTCTAAGTAGCCTCTTGGATAAGGCAGAACAGCTTCTTAAATAATTTCAAACCTCCTCATGAGGCTAGAGAGATAGTATAGCAGGTAAAGTACTTGCCTTACACACGAACAACCCAGGTTCAATTCCCTGCACCCCTTATGGTCCTCTGAGCCCACCAGGAGTGATCTCTGAGTGAAGAGTCTGGAGTACACCTGAGCACTGACAGGCAACAACAACAACACCTACAAAAACAACAAGAAAAAAATGAGTTTTATTTTTAAGGACAAATAGTAGTTGCTTTAAATATAATGTCTTATTTTTTATTAATAGCAAATTGCACTGGTCATTTCTCAAACTTGGTTAATCTTTAGCAGCTTTCATTCTTTAAATAAAAATGGCTTTTGTACTAATTGGAAGAAGTTTCTTTTCAGATCCCTCTCTCTCCAAAACAAGTCCAAGGTCATTCAACAGTATTTCTCTGAGCACATTAATATTCTGAAGTTCTTTTTAAGTTAACCATTTTTTAACTGACTAAATATAAGCAAGAAATTCATCAATCAGTTGGTCTGATGCAAAAGTAAAACTACTTTTAAAATTCCTGAGACACACCTGTGTTCATAACAGCATTAGTACAGTAACATTAAAACAGATCAAATGCCCAACTATGGATAAAGGGATCTATAAGTGTGGCATGCATACACAATGGACACTATGAAGCTCTAAAAAAGGACAACATGATATAATTTACTATGATGTGGATGTCGTGCTGTATGAAGTCAGAAGTTCAGGGATATACACAGAATAGTATCACTGACATATGGGACTTAAAGATATACAATGAGGTAGCGATAAAGAACCAAAGGCATCTCAATCAGAAAACAGAGTTTTTAGAAGTGGAGGATCGATGGGAAGGGGCACATGGGTCTTGGTGGAGGGAAATGGGTACACTGGTGACAGGTGTGTGGTTGGAATTTTGTACACAAGAAATTGTCATTAACAATGCTATACATTACAGCACCTCAGTTAATTGAAAAACAAAATTTCTGTGAAAACACCAACATCTCTCTGTTATCGTACTAGTTACTTCACCTTTAAAAATTTGGATTTAGGAGCTGAAGAGTTAGTATCACTGAAAGGTTCTTCCATGTGGTCCACCTGGGTTCAATCCCCAGCACCCCAAATTGTCCCCTTAGCCCACCAGGAGTGATTCCTGAGTGTAGAGGAGTAAGCTCTGAGCATCCCGGTTGTGTGCAGTCCCTGTACCCCTAAAAGATGAAAATGTGAATTCAGTCTCCATTTTATTATGAGGAAATGAGTTTTAATGATCTCTTTACATTTTTAAGGAGACCCTAATCTCAAATTCCCTTAAAGCAATAGTTTCTAGAAACATTTTTATTGGAAATATTTCAGACCTTAATTTCATCACACATTTTAAAAAGTTAAAGTATACCAACTTAAAAAAGTTAAAGTATGCCAACTACTGATGGCATAATATGATGTAAAATAAAGTTTAAGTAAAACCACACTAAATTCATTAGCATCCTTATACAAAGAGGGTTAGTTGTTTATATAAAACGCCAAGTTCCACTTGAAAATATAGCATTTTTCATACACTTTAGTATATTGAATTTATAAGTCACTGTCACTGTCCTCCCATTGTTCATCGATTTGCTCTAGTGGGCCCAGTAATGTCTCCATTGTGAGACTTGTTATTACTGTGTTTGGCATATTGAATATGTCACGGGGAGCTTGCCAGGCTTTGCCACGCAGGCGAGATATAGCCATACCACCCTGAATGCGCCCAATCTCGTCTGATCTCGGAAGCTAAGCAGGGTCGGGCCTGGTTAGTACTTGGAGATATAAGTACTTAATTAAAAATCTGTCTCATGAAGTCAATAAAACAAGTGTCCCGAAGACATGATCAGCTAAAGATTTGTTTATCTTCCATATCATTTAAATCAATACATGTGTACTCTATAACATTTATTTTACTAACACTAGATTTGCCATTAAAATCTTTGCCCTTCTCTGTGAAATAATATCTGATCTCTTTGGCTCAGAATAATAAACTTTTTCAATATCTATAATTATTTTTTTTCTCTTTGGGTCACACCTGGAGATGCCTAAGAAGTTATTCCTGGCTTTGCACTCAGGAATTATTTCTGATGGTGCACGGGGGACCATATAGGATACTAGGAATTGAACCCAGGTCGGCCACACGTAAGGCAAATACCCTACATGCTGTACTATTAATCCAGCCCCCAATATCTATAACTTTTGTTTGGAGATATTTGAAGTTACACTGAGTCAGACTTAAATCCTATCTTTGTGAGTTTTGAACATTTATTTCCATTTCTTTAAAATTGGATTTAATAATAACCATAATCTAAGCATAGTAACCATAAAATTCTTATAATATTTGATTTAAGAGAAAATATTTTAAATGTTTTCTATTTTAGTTAGCTAAAACACTTGTTTCATAATCATCATTTTATATGATTGTTATTAGACCTATGTCATTAATGAATATATAACCATGTGATTCACTAGCTAAGATCAAGCTCTTTGCTGCTTTAGTAGCCAAAACTCTTTGCTCACAGTATTTGTGGACTGAGATCTTTACTCTGCCAAAGTTATCAGAAACAAATACCACATCCAGCATGCACTAAAAATGTTTTCAAGAATCATAAAGACAATTCAGTGGTTAGTTAGGGCACTTGCCTTGCACACAGCCAAAGTTGCTTTTATCCCTAGCACCCTAGAGAATCCCTCATGCACCACAAGAAATAATTTCTGAGTACAGAACCATGGTTAACCCCTAAGTATAGACAAGTTTGGCCCCAAATCTAAAACTAGTAAGCTGAAAAAATGTTTTTATATGTTTCTCATGAAATAAAATTCCTTAGTTATCACCTCAAAAATATCAGTGAAATGAAAGACATATATTCAAGGAAAGAAATTGATATTTTCATCCAAATGCTCCCAAGTGAAAGTTGAGGCATTTAAAATAGCTGAATAAATACAGAACTATCTTTAGAACTCGTTTTATTATCTCATCTTGTCTATCAAAAATATATTCACCAAATGTTATTTCATATGCAGGTTTTATGTAATAAGAGTCACACCATATTGCTGAATATGTAATATCAACAAATAGGACTATTCTATAATATGAAATAATACTAATAACAGAGTGTTTCAAATTACAATTTCATCACGCATGTAATAAGCCTCACTTGGGGTCTAGAGGTCAAAATAAATAGTAATATGCTAGATAAATTAGGAAGAAATAATAAAGTCTGTGGACAAGAAAACGTTGCCATGGAAACTTCATGTTCACAAGCCTATTTCTGAAGGTTCTGCTGCACCAGCTCTCCTTCCTACTTCTTAAGAAAGAAATCAAAGTATAAAGACCTTGAATGCCAATGCCTAACAAGTGACAATGACTATCACTCAGCCATCTAAAGACCTTGCAAATGACTTGCTCATAGTATAAAAACTTCACTGAGGTTGAAAATTGAAAACAAAGTAAAGAAATGTGTTCACACTGGATTTGAATTTCCTTCCACATGACGCTGTGGAAGTGGTTGGAACAATTTTTGTGTGGGTCACAGAGTTAATGGAGTTGACAATGGTGGCTTGTTAGGCACAAGTTGAGAAGCTTTTGGAAATGTCACTTTGGCACAAAACTACCTGAAGCTCAGAGTGTTATTTGGGCTGATGAAAATAGTGCCTTCATGGATTTCACTAATGAAACTAAAGTGTCAGAACCAAGACTAGAAATATTTGACTTCAAACTTTATAAATTTTATTTATCTTATTCTCTAGTCAACTCAAATGTAACACCACCGCCTACGTGTCTGGTGAGCTGAGATTTAATGATGCTTAATTGGCTTCGGCACCGAACGTTTTATCTGGCTTCTTCAGTGTGAGCGTTTGGTCCTCTGCTATGCTGCCCACGCACCCAGCAGCAATTCTGTGTTGGGAATTATACTGCTTCACTTTGGACCACCATGTTCAAACTTCAGGATGAACAGTACAAACTCTGAGGAAGCAGTTGGTTTTTGAACAAGAATCCTGACGGACAGAAAATCTAACTGTAGATGAGCCCTCAGACCTCACTGTAACTGTTGGTGACAGTTTCCTGTAATCACCGAAAAAGGCCAAAGGCTCCCAGTACCCTTTTCCAGAGCTGAGAACTAGAACCCTAACTGAGATAAATGGACATAAATAAAATAGAAGAATTTTGAAATTCCAAATTTTCCCCTTTTAATCAATGTTCCTTTCTGATAAATATTTGCATGTGCAGTGTGTTTTAGTAAGATTTAGATATTATTTATGGGAAAAATACATAGGGGGAAGGTAGATAGTTCCTCTGTCATTTTTAAATATATAGATCTTAAATCTAAATGTGACAAAGATAAACAGCTTGATTTCTTTCTATATTACCAACAGGAAACAAAAGGAAAATGAGAAAACATAAAAGGCTACAGCTTTCTATTGGATTTGTAGTTTTAACTAACTTTAAAGTCTTACTCCAAATCTCCTAAAACTTGTTTCTTAAAAGTTCCCTCGAGAAAATTCTCTGACTTCTTAACACTAAAGAACTTTCTACTTCCAGAAAGCAAAGTAGAAAATCTACAATAAATTATATAGACTCTAGTTACAGTGATTGATAATCATATTGTCAAATCATGTGCATTGTTTTTTTTGAAGAACTGTACTTAACTATTTTGCTATACCCACTAAGGTTCTTGTCATCATTTATTTGAACCAGGGTAGTTCCTTAATTTCTACAGTTCCCCCCAGTATTTTGAAAAATATTCTTCCAAAATTGAATAGAGATTTGTACTGGAGAACTTAGACGTCCACCACTTGATGTGAAATCTACTGGGTAGTACACAAAGCATCTCTAAACTATTGAGGCTTGCAGAGAACACCCTTGGAAAAGGGAAGGTTAAACCCCAAATCCAACACCCCACTCATGATACCACTCTTACAAAGCTAAAGAGTGCATGCAAGATCAGTGCATGCAAGATATGAAGCACCCTAGATCCATTGCAAGATGGACCTCAGTCACCTCTTGCAACCTTTCTGGGAGATTGTATTTTTTATTTTGACATAAAGTAAGTAAAAGGCCCTCCCGTTGATCATTGATTTGCTCGAGCGGGCCCAGTAACGTCTCCATTGGAGACTTTGTTGTTACTGTGTCTGGCATATCGAATACTCTCGGTAGCTTGCCGGGCTTTCTGAGAAGGGCGGAGGAATCGATTTTGACATGAGCTATTTTTTTTAAATTAAGTTTTATTCCCCAGAAGCACAAGGACTTAATGCAGAAAACCAGCAGTTTGGAGCAGAAAAGCAAACAGACTATGTGTTAATCCAGGTCATCATGTCCGCCCGGAGGGGAAAGGGTGTTGCTCCATTCGCCCTCTCCTCTCTGGAAAGAAAGATGGCGGCCGCATGGGAGCCTTGTGGAGAGCAGGTCTGAGCCGGGGGTTGGGGCACGACTGAAACCTCATGGGACGGGGGGGCGTTCCGGCCCGTCCTTCACACCCTACCGAGGTCACCAGTTGCCCCCCACAAGTGGCTCTCCAGCACGGCCATGACTCCAGAGCACAGAAACCAATCTCTTAATTATCTGACTCTCAGTAGAAATACTTCCAGGGTTAATAAGTAAAATAGCAGAAATCCAAGGCCGCGCGACAACATTTAGTTCTTGAACCCAGCTATAGAAAGCAAATCATTTCACAATGCTTTTTCAGCATGGCTGATTTGGGGGGGGGGGTAAAGTCTAAATAATAATGGTGCAACTTTTATCGAAACAATGAAGCTAGTCAAAGTAGATAGAGTGTTAACTAGAATTCATCTGCCCCACAGGCATTGGGGGGGTGGAGGGTGGGGGTTCTTTGTGGTGAAAAATATGTATTGGTAAAGGGAAATGTGATTGATATTTGCATGACCGAGACCTAAACCTGAAAGCTTTGTAACGTTTCCCACAGCGATTCAATAAATAAATAAATAAATAATCACTTAATCACTTAATCCCCATTATTTGTCGATTTACCCGAGCGGGTGATAGTAACATCTCCATTCATCGCGGTTGGGTGCTAGCGTAGCCCAATGGTATCTCTTTGTTCTAGGAACAATCAGAGCCTCAAACTGATCATTCAGGGTCTTGACGAAGAAGTCTGACCATCTTGTAGTTGGGCGTCCACGCAATCTTTTGATGTCCTGTGGAATCCAATCAGTAATGGCTCTAGTCCAGCAGTTGTCTGTAAACCTCATTACATGTCCAGCCCATTTGATTTTTGATGCCTTGGCAAATGAGACAGCATCCCTGATTCTTGAGCATTGACGAAGATCAGAACTCCGGATTCTATCTCTCATTTGAGTGAATCGTGATATTCCAAGCATAGCTCTTTCAATTCCTCTTTGAGAGACCCGAATAGTGTTCTCATCCTGTTTTCGTAGGGCCCAGGGCTCTGAGGCATATATTAATGCAGGAAGAACAGTGGAATCAAAGAGATGTGCTCGTAGCTGGAGGTTCTTTGTCCTCTTAGTTATTTCTTCAACGCTCTTGAAGGCATTCCAAGCTGTTCTCTTCCTCCTGCGCAACTCAGGTGCCAGGTCATTCATCATGTTGATTTCTCGACCTAGGTATATATAACTGTTGCATTCAGAGATGGTGGTTCCGTTGAGAGTGAATGGAGCGTCAGGAACAAGGCTGTTTCTCATACACATTGTCTTCATAAGATTCAGCTGTAGTTCAACCTTTCCACATTCATGGTCGAAATCGGTCAACATTTGTGCCGCTTGGTTGATGTTTGGTGTTATTAGAACGATGTCATCAGCAAAGCGGAGGTGGTGTAGTTGCCGACCATCTATCTTCACTCCCATGCTTTCCTATTCCAGTCGTCGCATGATGTTCTCGAGGGTGGCACTGAAGAGTTTTGGTGAAATGGTATCACCCTGCCAAACCCCTCTCTTGACATGGATGATTATTTTTTGTAGAATGGTGAGATCCTGGTAGTGAATCCGCAATAAAGCTCACAGAGGATCTTGATGTATTGGGCTTGAACGCCCTGATTTGCTAGGGCTTCAATGACCACTTTTGTCTCAACAGAATCAAAGGCCTTCTTTAAATCAATGAACGTTAGACAGAGCGGTATCTTGAACTCCCAAGAAACCTCAATGAGCTTAGTAATCGTGTGGATATGGTCGATGGTACTGAATTCTTTTCGGAATCCGTCTTGTTCACATGGTTGTCCTTCATCTAGTGTTCTGCTAATCCTATTCAGGATGACTCGAGTGAACAGTTTGTAGATGACAGACAATAGGCAGATTGGGCAATAGTTGCCAATGTCGTGGATGTCTCCCTTCTTGTATAGTAGTACAGTCCTGCTGGTTTTGCATTGGGATGGAACCTTGCATTCACATAGGTAGCGTGTGAAGAGCCGAGCCAGTATATTGATGAGTACTGATGGTAAATTCTTCAGGTGTTCAGGTCTGATCTTGTCTGGGCCAGGTGCTCTTTGTTTCTTTACCGATGAGATGGCATGTTGAATTTCGGAAGGGAGAACATTGGGAATGACATATCCATCATGTGGAATGTGGTATGTGGGCAAGTGGACATGGCTATTAAAGAGATCTGAGTAGAAGTCATGAATAATCTTCTCCATTGCCCTTCTGAAAGATGTGATAGATCCATCATGATGTTGGAGGGCAGTCATCTTGGTCTTTTAGTTGGTGAAGGACAGGCGGGCATTACAAATGCTTTTCCCAGCTTCTACCGGGAAATAAATTAATTAATTAATTAAGTTTTATTTTATCACTGTGTGATACAGTTACAAACTTGCATGATTACATTTAAGCCACACAATGCTTGACGACCCATCCCTTCACCAGTGCCCATTTTCCACCACCATTTTTCCCAGCGTCCCACCCACCACCCCCACCCCATCCTACTCCCTGCCTCTGTGGCAAGTACAATCCTTCTTACTCTCTCTCTCTCTCTATCTATCTAATTTGGGGCATTATGATTTGCAATAAAGATACTAAAATACCATCATGTTTTGTCTTTGGTCTACTTTCAGCACACAGGGAAATAGTACTTTAGATTCTACTTTGCAAAAAAAAAATACGAAACCTCTCCTGGGGCCAAATTTCAGAGGAGACTGCCTATCTGAAAATACAGCTTACCAACAAAAATGGAGTGAAAGAGTTACCTGTGCTTGCTCCTAAATAACCCCCAGCCCAACAGTCCAGATTGCAAACAGCCCAAATGAACACCTAACCAAGAGGGTGTGTCATCTGGCAGACATGCCAAACCATTGCTGTCAGTGGGATATCTCATCATCCAATGCAATTACACTCATACCCCCAAGGACAAGTTTTATGACAGGGACCCCCATCTCATCGGACCTCTGACCACCACACTTAGGTCATCAAGCCACAAACAGGTCGATGTGACTACAGCAGCCCTCGCGAGCTGGTGCTTTGATCATTCAGAAGGAACTTGATGCCCCAGGTGTATTGTGCCATTGGGTCAGAGATTAGTCTAGATCAGGTCATTCCAAAACACAGTTGTCACCAGGCACTGGCAAATGCAAATGTCTTGGTGACTATGTAGATCTGCTTTTTAATATCTGCAAGTGAGGATAGGTGTCTGAGTCGCTACGCAGGCTGGCTGGACCTTGACACCTTAGTCACTGGGACAGTCCAGCAGCTGCACACCCTGGTCTGCAGTCCAGCTCTGCTAGACTCTGCACTGGAGCTATGCACGACACTCAGGACCCACAGATCCCCAGGGCTCATCCAGACCCACACAAACTCAGAACCACAGTCTCCATCCGGTACCAGCAGACATGAAGCCAGATTGCTTCCTGCTAAAACTCAGATCCTCACCCTGTACCATCATGAGGCTCTCAGCACATGAAGAAATAGAGAAATTCTTCTGCAGATAAAGACAAAACATGGGGAAGGATCCCAAACACATCAGAATGATCTAAATTCCCCGATGTAAACTGCAAAGCCTAAGAATACTTTCTGAACCAAAGAAGCATTCAGTAAATTCAAAGAAAATATGAGAAACAGATAAACAGAAAATACTAATCTTGAGGGCCAGAGAGATAATATAGTGGGTAGAACAATTATTTCACACACGGTCAAATTTGATTTCTATGCACCCCATGTGTTCTTTTGAATCCACCAGAAATGATCCCTGAGCACAGAGTCAATAGTAAACCCTGAGTACAGCTGGGTAAAAGTTCACTGTCACTGTCCTCCCGTTGTTCATCGATTTGCTCTAGCGGGCCCAGTAAGGTCTCCATTGTGACACTTGTTACTGTGTTTGGCATATCAAATACATCACGGGTAGCTAGCCAGTCTTTACCATGTGGGAAAGATACTCTGGGTAACTTGCCAAGCTCTCCAAGAGGGGTGGAGGAATCAAACCTGGGTATAAGTTAGAAAAAGAAAATACTAAGCTAAGGAAGACAGTTGTTGAACAATGAGACATTGCATGGGGTTCAGAAGCAGAACGCTTAGAAACTGAGGGATAAATTAGTGAACTTGAGGATAAGAGAAAAACCACAAAACAGAACAAAACAAAAAAGCAGAAAAAAGAAAACCATCAAAAAAGAATAAAAAACAAGAGATTTTCGATACATTATTATGAAGTATGATATTTATATCAGAGTTCTTAGTGAAGAAAAAGGTAAATATTATTGGTTGGGGAATAGTATTGGTTAAGATTAAATATTACTGGTTGAAATAATATAAATAGCTCAACATCATATTAAATTGAAGGTTTTGCGTGACCAATGTTGCTGTTGTCCCAAAATTCCAAACGGGATTGGAACACCGTCTCTTTCCTGCCAAATTCTACTTCACAGATTGGGGAGAAAGGGCTGCAATGTTTAAGAGAACTCCCAGAACAACCACCAACTGGGAGCTCTTTGGCACTATTGTGGCACATGGGAAGATGCCCTCATTAACAACATTGGCGAGGAATACAATTCACTGGTTCACCACCTCCATGATTGTGCAAGGAACGCCAAGAGAGAGAGATAGCCACAAAAAGATGCTTGTCTTTGAAAACTGACGAGCTCATTTGACAACGTGGCTTGGTGCAAGGCTCAGGCAACCACACACAGACGTCCAAGCTCGCAAAGCAATGCAGAGAAGTGATAACGGAAGACCTAAAAGAGAGAAGAGCAGCAGTGCTGGCAGATGTGACAGAAGCCAGGAAAAGTATTCACAACACCTGCTTATCCTTTGCCAACTACAAGACCAAGATGACTGCCCTCCAATGTCCTGATGGATCTATCACATCTTCCAGAAGGGCAATGGAGAAGATTATCCATGACTTCTACTCAGATCTCTTCGATAGCCGTGTCCACCTGCCCACATAACAAATTCTGCAGGAATATGGCATTTCCAAAGTTTTTCCTTCCAAAATTGACACGGCATTTCGTCAGTAAAGAAGTGAAAAGCACCCAGCCCAGACAAGGTCAGACATGAACACCTGAAGAATCTGTTGTCAGTACTCATCAGTACACTGGCTCAGCTCTTCGCATGCTACCTGTCTGAATGCAAGGTTCTGTCCCAATGGAAATCCAGCAGGACTGTATTAATGTACAAGAAGGGAGACATCTACGGCATTGACAACTATCGTCAGATCTGCCTGTTGTCTGTTGTTCACTCGAGTCATCCTGGATAGGATTGGCAGAACACTAGATGAAGGACAACCATGCAAGCAAGCCATGTTCTGCAAAGGATTCAGCACAATCGACCATATCCACACAATAACCAAGCTCAGTGAGGTTTGTTGGGAGTTCAAGATGCCACGCTGTCTAATGTTCATTGATTTACAGAAGACCTTTGATTCTGTTGAGACAGAAGCGATCATCGAGGCCCTAGCCAAACAGGGCATTCAGTCTCAATACATCAGTATCCTCCATGAGCTCTATTATGGATTCACTACCAGGATCTCATCATTCTAATAAGGAAGTGATCATCCATGTCAAGAGAGGGGTTCGTCAGGATGATATCATTTCACCAAAACTTTTCAGTGCCACCCTCGAGAATGTCATGCTATGACTGGAATGGGAAGAAATGGGAGTGAAGATAGACAGTCGGCAACTACACCACCTGTGCTTTGCTGATGACATAGTTCTCCTAACACCAAATATCAGTCAAGCAGAACAAATGCTGACCGACTTCGACCGTGAGTGTGGAAATGTCAGACTCCAGCTGAATCTCACGAAGACAATGTTTATGAGAAACAGTCTCGTTCCTGACATCCCATTCACTCTCAATGGGGCAAACATCTCCGAATGCAACAGTTATGTGTACCTATGTCGAGAAGTCAACATGACCAATGACCTGGCACCTGAATTGAGCAGGAGGAAGAGATGGGCTTTGAATGCCTTCAAGAGCATTGAAGAAATAGCTAAGAGGAAGAAGAATCTTTGGCTCTGGGAACATCTCTTTGATTCCACTGTTCTTCCTGCATTAACATGTGCCTTAGAGACCTGGGCCCTACGAAAACAGGATGAGAATGCTATTCGGGTCTCCCAAAGAGGAATTGAAAGAGCTATGCTTGGAGTATCATGCTTCACTCAAATGAGAGAAAGAATCCAGAGTTCTGACTTTCGTTGATGGTCAAGAATCAGGGACACTGTCTCCTTTGCCAAGGTATTGAAAATTAGATGGGCTATGTTGGGTGTAAACTGTAAACAATAATGGTGATCTTTTGTCGAAATAATGAGTTTAATCAAAGTAGATAGAGTGTTAGGTAGACTTCATCTACCTCACATGTATTGGGAGGGGTAGCAGGGGGGTATATTGGGATTCTTGGTGGTGAAAAATAAGTACTGTTAAAGGGAAATGTATTTTATCATTGCAGAACTGAGACTTAAACCTCAAAGCTTTGTAACTTTTCCCACAGTGATTCAATAAATAAATATAAAAAAAAGAAAATCAGATAAGCTGGACACATAATGAGATTTGGAGACGACCGCTGGACTAGAGCCATTACTGACTGGATTCCACAGGATGTCAAAATATTGTGTGGCCACCCACCTATGAGAGGATCAGACTTCTTAGTAAAACCCAGAACGATCGGTTTGAGGCTCTTCATGTTCCTAGAACAAGGAGACGCCATTGGGCCACATTAGTACGCAACAGGGACGGATGGAGATGTTATGGGCGCCTGCTCTAGCAAATCGATGAGTAACGGGATGTCAAGTAATCAAGTGAATATAAATAGCTAAACACTTCTGAAAAGGAAAGCCTGGAAAAGTTAGGCATAAGCCCGCATTCAGTGGGCACAAAGGATCTCAAACAGAATAAACCACAAATAATCACCGAGGCATACTGCAATTAAAACAACAGAAGTCAAACACAGATAAAATCCTGAAAGCATCAAGAAAATAGCAAAAACTCACTATATTGACCCCAAAATTAATTTTGACTGATTTATCAAATAAAATTGTATAGAACAGAAGAAAATATTCTGATAAAGCCTGTGAAAGAGCCAATGTTTTAAATCAGAAAATGTTTAAGCAAGAATATTCTTTCCAGTCAGATTATCACTTAGAGGACCTATGCACACCTTTTTTAGACAAGCAACAGTTAATCCATGTCTATTAAACCAGTTCTGCAAGAAATAACAAGTAGAAAAAAAGTAAAAAAACAAATAAACAAAATAAAATAAATAACAAGTGATCTTCAATAGAAGGCAAATAACCCTGTTTGTAAGTAGAATGATTTTTTAAAATGTGAATAAAAGCAAGAGTAATAATGCGCTTTCTTAAAATGAATTTAAAACTTACCTGCTTTCAGCTTAATGGAAGATATAAGCTTAGAACTTCATGATAAACCCAAAACAAAAATAAAGTGAAATAAACAAGAAGAGGCAAATATTACAAAGCAGGTTGACATCGAAATACATAGGGATAAAAATGAAAGACAAAACAAATATAAACTTTGCAAATGCCAGAATGCATATAGAAAAATGACAATAAGTTCCCTTATTTTAGTAATTTCACTAAACATGAATGGCATCAACTCACCAATATATACATAGTACCCGAATGAATCAGAAAATAAAACAAGCCTGCTGCAGCTTACAGAAGACAGAGTTGTACCTTCTCAGTAAACACAGGTTCAAAGCGATTGTTTGGAAAACAAACAGACCTGAGACTGCTTCTAAAGCTCAGGCACAGCAATAGATAAGGAATCGCATCTCTCACATGTAGGACAGGAAGAAACACATTAAGGGAATGATGCTAGCCAGAGGCAGCAGAACCGGAAACCCATCTACAGAATTGAGCTTACCAAGGGTCAGGATAAGAGGTAAACTGAAGGGGGCCATGAAATAATGGTTGAGGGAAACCAATTCTCAGGTGGAGATCGTAGTGTTAGGGAGATGAGTGGCATGAAACCCTATCACGGACAGTATGTAGATCACAGAACCTCAAATAGAAAAAAACAGTTAAAAGGAAAGTTTCTATTTGACCCAGCGATTATATACCCAGGATGGTATCAATGCAAGAATAAAAAACAATAATTAAAAAAGAGAGTGAACAACTATTTTCACTGCAGTGCTATTTACAATAGCCAAGATCTAGGAAAAAACAAATAAAGATACTGAGTAATACCAATGATAATGAAGTGTATAAAGAAAATGTGTTATGCATATCAAATAGACCTCTAATATAAGGAAAGATGAATTATCACTTTTTTTCTTTTTGGGTCACATCTGGTGATGCACAGGGTTTACTCCTCGCTCTTGAACTCAGGAGTTACTCCTGGCGGTGCACAGGGGACCATATGGGATGCTGGGAATTGAACCCGAGTCGGCCGTGTGAAAGGCAAATGCCCTACCTGCTGTGCTATCACTCCAGCCCTTGAATTATCACTTTTGATATATCATTGAAGAAAGTAGAAGGCATCCTGCTAAGCTAAATAAGTCAGGAGGAGAAAGACAAAGACTCAGTGATCTTACTCGGAGTGATATAGAATGAAATAATGCAACAGAAAGAAAAATGTACAATGAGAACAATACCAGAGACTCAAAATAAAATTGAAATTATCTTAGGAGGAAGAGTGGAAGGGAAGGGCTTTATGAACTTTTATGAACTTCTCTTCCTGTAGAGGCTCGCTGGCATTTTGATAGCAGGCAGAAAAGCAGGTGTGGTGACATTCTACTCTAAATCATAAACCTTTACATTTTTAAAACTAACTTTACATTATTTTAGGATTAAAGTGTATTAGTTTTGTTGTGTCTTTTTCTAAAAGCAAAATTGACTCCGAATATGAACAAATATTTATTGCCGAGAAGAAAAAGGCAGTTTACAAAAGACAGTTTTAGTAGGCTGTCTCAAGAAAATGCGAAATTTACACAATCAGTTGTCTGGGAATTATTAATACTTATCAATTTTTATGTTTCTGTACACAAGAATTGGTAAGAACTCATTTTTATTAGACTTACCAAAGGTAGAAATTTGCATAATTGTGGATACTGCTCTATAAGTTGGGGATAAATGATAGAAATCACTTAAATAGAAATATAGTATTAGTCTACATTTTATATTTAATAAAACAATAGCTTTATGATTAAATTAATACTGTTAAATTTTTTGTTTGTTGTACAAAGGCTTGAACCCACAGCCTCACCTGTTCAAGGACAGTCTTCTACAGCTGAGATACATCTTTCATCCCAAATTTTTACTATTGATACATTCTTTTGACAGTTTATATTGCTTTCCTTCTTCTGAATCTTTTCATTATGTTTAAGGTGTGTGGTTATGGCTTGTCTATTTGCATTCCAGCTGTTATTTAATGTCTAGGTGTGAAGGGGGCAGGTTGTTCGCACAATGAAGATTTGCAGGAGTAACCCATGAGCAAAGAGCAAGAACTTGAGCATTGCTTACAATTTTTCTGCCCCCCAAAACAAAAATAAACAACATAAAATCTAGGTGTTGTGTGTCTCCAGTGTAAATTTAAGAACATTGGCGGGGGGAAAGATCCTGAGCCACTTCCAGCAATACTCTAAGCTTATTACTGCCTCAGTGGTCAGAGATTACCCTGTGAAGTTTGGGGGATCATGCAGGATGCCAGGATAGACCTGGGTCTTCCACATGCAAAGCAAGCATCCTAGTTGCTGTACGCATAAGAAGAATTTGTTTTTAAATCTAAAGCTGAAAAAATAAATAAATAAATCTAATTCTGGTTCTTCCACATGAATGTAACCACTGTTCCTCCGAATTAACTTAACATCATTGAGTCACTTGATTTTTCAAAGGAATGTTTGAAAATACAGGTAAAATGGTACAAAACAGAATTTAAACAGATTTAACTGAAGCTAATTGAAGATATTATTTTTTATTAAAATTATATTGGATTTTTGGCACACTCATGGTTGTGCGTGTGGCACACTCCTCACTCTGTGCTAATGGATCTCTCCTGAGAGAACTAGGGGGACCCACTGGGACCATATGTGGTTCTAGGGATCAACCACATGCCAGACACATGCCCTACCCACTATATAATTGCTCCATTCCCTAAGATACTAATTTAAAAACCTACAGATAAAAGTAACTATTCTTAGTGTCAGGGTGTTGTTTTTGACCTGTGTCAATCCTAACCCTAACCTCCATAATTTAATGAGAACACTGAATGAGAGCAGAGATAGCATATTATATATGCCATATCTCCTGTTATGAACCTGCTAACGAAGCTCTCATGAGCATGCTTCCATCCCCTGTATGAGGGTGCAAAGTCTTTATTTCCACTTATTTCCCATCTCTCTGTAATGAGTTGTTCAAGCATGCTTTTCAGCTCCATTATTTTCTCCCCTTAACATCCATCTGGTAATGCTACAATGACCACGGGTAACACACGTGTGGGGTTATGGTGTGTTCAGGGATATGATTTGCCTACACTCTTGCACAGTGCTTTCCAGGGAAGTTGCACTCCTTGTGTTTGAGCACATTTGAACATGATGCTCACCAGGAGATACCGCTGTGCCTACACACTTGTGCCAGGGGCCAGATATTAAGATCAAGAAAATCTATATGTTTTTTGTTGCAGTAGATAAAAAGGCATTAGTTGTGGCACCCACACACGCTTGATTACACAGTGGACAGAAGTCACTTGGACCATTGTTGATCACAGAGCGAAATAGCTAGTTTCAAACAGAAGAGGTGGTGAGATATCTCTCAGTCCATGGGGTGGCACCATGGATCAAAATCATACTATCGGCTTTCAGTACAGGTGCTATAACCACTGAGCTCTCTTTGCAGTTCCTTAGGTTTGTCATTCTGTTATTTAATAATAGGCATTTCCAAATTCCCATATTCTAGAAGTCAATTATAGATGATTTTATCTACCATAAAGATTTATGACATGGGTGACAAATCTTCATATGAAGAAAGAGAGGTGAAAAAAAGAGGATCTGATTAACATTCACCTGTTAATTTAAGATATTTTAGTCTAGGGAACTCTTTGGAAATATTATAATTACAAACTTAAGGAGTAGTTCTAGCACAGTCACTGTAACTGTCCTTCCGTTGTTCATCGATTTGCTCGAGTGGGCCCAGTAACGTCTCCATTGTGACAATTGTTACTGTGTTTGGCATATCGAATACATCATGGGTAGCTTGCCAGGCTTTGCTGTGCAGGCGAGATACTCTTGGTAGCTTCCCGGGCTCTGGGATACAAATTAAATAATTTACTGTTTTGCACCTTACTTAAGGAACTGATTAGCATTTATTTTTATTTATTTTTTTAAAATTTTTATTAGTGAAACACCATGAGGTACAGTTGTGGACTTAAAATTTTTGTGCTTGCATTTCAGTTATACAATGATTGAGAACCCATCCCTCCACCAGTGCCCATTCCCCACCTCCAGTACTCCCAGCATCCCTCCCACCCCACAACCCCCCTCCCCAACACCCCAACCTTTGGCAGGAAATTCCCTTTTTTTTTCTCTCTCCTTTTGGGTGCTGTGGTTTGCAAAAGAGTCATTGAGTGGCAATCATGATCGGTCTATAGTCTACTTTCAGCATGCAACTCTCATCCTGGGAGGATCTTCCCAACACCCTTTACTTGGTGCTCCCCTTTCTATCTGAGCTGCATTCTCCAGCAGCATGTGTGGCTGGCCTCCAAGCCATGGAGTGAAACTCCTGGTACTTATCTCGGCTATTCTTGGGTATTAGTCTTCCATTTTGTTACTTTATATTGTCCAGATGAATGCAATCTTTCTATGTCTGTCCCTCTCTTTCTGACTCATTTCATTTAGTATGATACTTTCCATGTAGTACCACTTGTATGTAAATTTCATGACTTCATCTTTTCTAACAGCTGCATAGTATTCCATTGTAGAAGTACCAAAGTTTCGTTCTGTTCATCTGTTCTTGGGCACTATTCTTGGGCACTCAGGCTTTTTCCAGATTCTGGCTATTGTGAATAGTGCAGCAATGAACATAGAAGTGTAGATGTTATTTCAAGTGTACATTTTTGCCTCTCCAGGATATATTTCCAGGAGTGGTATTGCTGGGTCAAATGGGAACTCAATTTCTAATTGTTTGAGAACCGCCCATACTGTTTTCCAAAAGGGCTGAACCAGTTGGCATTCCCACCAGCAGTGAAGGAGAGTCCTTTTATCGCCACATCCATGCCAACATGGGTTGCTTTTGTTCTTTTGGATGTGGGCCAGTCTCTGTGGTGTGAGATGATATCTCATTGTTGATTTGATCTTCATCTTCCTGATGATTAGTGATGTAGAGTATTTTCTCATGTACCTTTCAGCCATTCGGATTTCTTCTTTGGGTAGGTTTCTGTTCGTTTCATCACCCTATTTTTCATAGGGTTAGATGTTTTCTTCTTGTAGAGTTCAACCAGTGCTTTGTATATCCTTGATATCAACACTTTTTCAGATGGGTATTGGGTATATATCCTATCCCATTCTGGAGATTATCTTTGTATTCTGGTAACTGTATATTTTGGGGTGCAGAAGCTTCTTACTTTAACATAGTCCCATTTGTTTTTCTCTGTTTCCACTTGGTTGGTCAGAGCAATGTCGTCTTTGAAGATACCATTTGCCTTAATATCATGAAGGGTTTTGCCGACCTTGTCTTCTATGTATCTTATGGATTTTGGCCCGATGTTGAGATCTTTAATCCATTTTGATCTGAATTTGGTGCATGGGGTTGGGTTGAGGTTTAAGCCCATTTTTTTGCATATGGTTGTCCAGTTATGCCAGGGCTATTTGTTGAAGAGGCTTTTATTGTTCCACTTCACATTTCCTGCTCCCTTATCAAAGATTAGATGTTCATACATTTGTGTTGTGTGTACGGATATTCCAACTTGTTCCATTGGTCTGTGGCCCTGGCTCTGTTCCAGTACCATGCTATTTTAATTATTACTGCTGTGTACTAGAGTTTGAGTTTGGGGAGGGTAATGCCTCCCCAGGTCTTTTTCCCAAGAATTTCTTTAGCTATTCGTCGGAGTTTGTTGTTCCATATGAATTTCAGGAGTGCTGGATCCATTTATTTGAAGAATTTCATAGGTATCCTTATAGGAATCGCGTTGAATCTGTATAATGTTTCTGTATAATGTTTTCGGGAGTATTGCCTTTTTGACGATGTTGATTCTTCCTATCCATGAGCAGGGGATGTGTTTCCATTTCCTCATGTCTTCTTTTATTTCATGGAGTAGCATTTTGCAATTTTCATTATAGAGATCCTTGACCTCTTTAGTTAGGCTGATTCCGAGGTATTTGATTATCTGGGGCACAATTGTGAACAGGATTATTTTTTTCATGTCACTTTCCTCTCTCTCATTATTTGCATATAGGAAGGCCATAGATTTCGGGGGGGGGGGTGATTTTATAGCCTGTTACTTTACTCTACAAGGCTATTGTTTCTAGGAGTTTCTTGGTAGAGGATTTAGGATTTTCACTATTTTGTGAATAGTGAGAGCTTGATTTCCTCCTTTTGTATCTTGATATCTTTAACGTATTTTTCTTGCCTAATCGCTATGGCAAGTAGTTCCAGTACTATGTTAAAGAGAAGTGGTGATAGTGGACAACTTGTCTTGTTCTTGATCTTAGAGGAAAGGCCCTAAGTTTTTCCCCATTGAGGATAATTCATGCCATGGGTTTGTCGTAGATGGCTTTGACTATCTTGAGGAAAGTTCCTTCAAAATCCATTTTGGTGAGAGTTTTCATGATAAATGGGTGCTGAGTTTTGTCAAAAGCTTTCTCTGCATCTATTGATATGATCATATGGTTTTTATCTTTACTTTTGTTGATATGATGGATTATGTTGATTGACTTCTGAATGTTAAACCATCCATGCAATCCACTTGGTCGTTGTGTATGATCTTTTTTGATGAGATTCTATTTCCTAATATTTTGTTGAGGATCTTTGCTTCCATATTCATCATGGATATTGGCCTATAGTTTTCTTTGTAGGTGGTGTCTTTGTTTGCTTTAGGTATTAGGGAGATATGTGCCTCTGAAGACACGAGCTACCAGAACCCATGGGACTTAGCTAAAGCCGTGTCAAGAGGAACATTTATAGCATTGCAAGCATTCCTAAGGAAAGAAGAAAGGGCCTACATAGATACCTGACCACACAGCTCAAGATTTTAGAAAAATACCAACAAAAGAAACCAAAAATTGGCCAAAGGAAAGAAATAATAAAACTTAGAACAGAAATTAACGACATGGAAACCAAAGAAACAACCTGAAAGGTCAATGAAACCAAGAGCTGGTTCTTTGAGAAAATAAATAATATTGATAAACTACTAGCAAGACTCACAAAGAAAGAAAGAGAGAGAACCCTAATAAACTGAATCAGAAATGAAAAAGAGGACATCACAACAGAAACCAGTGAAACCCAAAAGATCATCAGAGACTACTTTGAGAGTCAGTATGCCATGAAACAAGAGAACCTAGAAGAAATGGATAAATTCCTGGATTCCTATAATCTCCCAAGACTGAACCAGGAAGACGTGGGACACCTGAATAGATGAAACTCCACTGACCAACCAAGTGGAAAAAGAGTTAAACAAATGGGACTATCTTAAACTAAGAAGCTTCTGCACCTCAAAAGATACAAAAAAAGCTGTGCTAAGAGGAAAACTTATAGCATTGCATGCATTCCTAAGGAAAGAAGGAGGGCCTACATAGATACCTAACCATAAGGCCCAAGATCTTAGCAAAAGACCGACAAAAGGAACACAAAATTGGCCGAAGGAAAGAAATAATAAAACTTAGGGCATAAATTAATGACGTGAAAATCAAAAAATACATCTTAAAGGTCAATGAAACCAAGAGCTGGTTCTTTGAGAAAATAAATAAGATTGATAAACCACTAGCAAGACTCACAAAGAAAGAAAGAGAGAGAACCCTAATAAACTGAATCAGAAATGAAAACGGGGATATCACAACAGAAACCAATGAAATTCCAAATATCATTAGAGGCTACTTTGCAAGTCTGTGTGCCACAAAACAAGAGAACCTAGTAGAAATCGATAAATTTCTGGATTCCTATAATCTCCCAAGATTAAACCAGGAAGTTTTGGGATACATGAATAGACTCATTCATATCAAGGAAATTGAGCGGTAATAAAAAGTCTTCCCAAAAAACAAAAGCCCAGGCCCAGACGGATTCACTAGTGAATTCTTCCAAACATTCAAAGAAGATCTTTTCCCAGTTCTCTTCAAGTTTTTCCAAGAAATTGAAAAAATAGGAACTGATTAGTTTTTAAAACAATCAAATAGAGCTTCCAGAATTGCTATAACAACATTCCAATGAAGAATCTGCAGATAAATAGAAGCTAAGTTATCTATCAAAAATCTTATTTTCTTGATGGCTGAAGAGATAGTAGAATGCGTGTTTTGCATTTGACACACCTGAGTTCAATTCCCAGAATTCTATGTGGTCACCAAAGCCAGGAGTAATTTCTGAGTGCAGAACCAGGAAAAAGTCTTGAGGACCCGTATCACCAGGTTGATTACACAGTGGCCACAAAACAACAACAAACCATAAAAAAAGACAACGTCCTTATATTCTCTTACTTCTGCAATTTGCTATAATCTGGATGGAACTGGAAGATTTGTTGTGAAGTAAGCCAGAAGGACAAAATGATATCTATGGTATACTGAGAACATGAATAAAAAAAGGCAATGTATTAAAGGCAAGTGCCTAGTTACCTTTGACCCCAGAATATAGGGAGGAATAGAGAGTAGGAAAGCGATCAAGGAGGGGAAGAAAGATGAGAAAGAATGAGATAGCAGAGGTCAGGAGCTTAGTATATGTAGTATACTGGTAATAGGGGGTAGGGGGAGTCGTAGAGCTATCTATTTAAGCCACAGACTCAAAAATACATGAATATTCAAATTACAACCAAGAAACGTTCGCCTTACACGTGGCCAACATGGCCAACCCGAGTTCGATTCCTCCGCCCCTCTCGGAGAGCCCGGCAAGCTACCGAGAGTATTCGATATGCCAGACACAGTAACAACAAAGTCTCCAATGGAGACGTTACTGGGCCCGCTCGAGCAAATCGACGATCAACGGGAGGGCCTTTACCTTTACCTTTACCTTTATGAAAATGACAGGCTTGGGTATAGTGGGAGAGTGGGGGTGGGGGGGAGGGGAGGTGTGAAGGAACACACACGGGACATCGAAACACAGACAGAGTGAAGTTGACACTGGCATGGGATTGAAGCTAGAGAATTTCATGCCTAAAACTCAACTATTGATAACTTTGCAAATCATGATTCTTTTACAATGTAGGAGTACTGCTATTTATTCAGCCATTGGTTAAGCTGATTGAATTGGGAATAAACTTCACATTACTTTTTAAAAAAATTTTTAATTGGTTACCCAAGAAACAAAAACGACCACTAAGCAGGGCTGGAGCGATAGCACAGCGGGTAGGGCGTTCGCCTTACAAGCGGCCAACATGGCCGACCCGAGTTCGATTCCTCCGCCCCTCTCGGAGGGCCCGGCAAGCTACCGAGAGTATTCGATATGCCAGACACAGTAACAACAAAGTCTCCAATGGAGACGTTACTGGGCCCGCTCGAGCAAATCGACGATCAACGGGAGGGCCTTTTAGGGCTGGAGCGATAGCACAGTGGGTAGGGCGTTTGCCTTACAAGCGGCCAACATGGCCGACCCGAGTTCGATTCCTCTGCCCCTCTCGGAGAGCCCGGCAAGCTACCGAGAGTATCCGATATGCCAGACACAGTAACAACAAAGTCTCCAATGGAGACGTTACTGGGCCCGCTCGAGCAAATCGACGATCA
The DNA here is from genome assembly GCF_029834395.1 of Sorex fumeus. Taxonomy (NCBI): domain Eukaryota; kingdom Metazoa; phylum Chordata; class Mammalia; order Eulipotyphla; family Soricidae; genus Sorex; species Sorex fumeus. The sequence goes on along the minus strand of NW_026606060.1, from coordinate 1,621,337 downwards.
ACGGGAGGGCCTTTACCTTACCTTTACCCATGAAATAGAACATAACAAAGCTGCTCATAATTGGGTTTCAGTCACACAATTATCCAGCACCCATCCCTCCACCAGTGCACACTTCCTACCACCAAAGTCCTCTGTTTCCCTACCACCATCCCCCAGCACCCCACCTCCCACCCCCAGGCTCCCTCTGCCTGCAGAAGGCACTTTCCTTTTGTTCTCTCTCTCCTTTTCCTTTTGTGAATTAGCAAATCATGATTTTTTTAAATAACAATCTAAGTTTAGTGAGATCCTTATATGCAGAATCAACCCTTGATCTTATGAAGAGTCAGAATTCAATTTTCCCAGATTACAAACTAAATGAAAAATTTTCTACTAGCTTCTTTAAGATGGAACTATATTATCAGTTATCATCTATTATTTTATTATATATTATTGCGATAATATATGCTTGCAATCACTTGAACTATTTTTAAAATTGTAATAAACTTAAACATTATTCTAAAACTTGCTTCTAAAAATTTGTTTTGAGGGGCTGGAGCAATAGCACAGCAGGTAGGGCGTTTTCCTTGCATGCAACTGACCCGAATTCCATTCCCAGCATCCCATATGGTCCCCTGAGCACCGCCAGGAGTAACTCCTGAGTGCATGAGCCAGGAGAAACCTCTGTGCATCGCCAAGTGTGACCCAAAAAGCAAAATTAATAAATCAATAAATAAATAAAATAAAAACTTGTTTTGTTATTTTTACATTCTTTAGTATTGGTAGTTTTCTACCAAAAACTTGAAAGAATCATAAATATTTACTATTTCTACATGCATACTTTTTCTAAAAATAAAATGGAGTGGTGGAGCTTTCCAAATATGTAATTTCTGAAATGGTAGCCATTAAGGGAAAGTGTTTGCTTAAAAGCATATGAAATTTAGGTTAAGATATCAGTTTGAAACACAAACTTGTTTAATGAAAAGCCACCTTTCTGAATTACCTTTCAGCCAGGAACCTGTATCTTGCCCTTGATTTTATTAATCTTTCATAAGTTAGTTCATGAAAATCCACTTAGTAGTCAAATTAAAGAAATTGTATAAAGCTGAAAATGTCCTAACACTTTATAAATTAGACCAGGGTGGTTTGACCCTGATGGTATTTTTTCATATGAATATGTCAACAAAATTGGGGGATTAGAAAATGGATATATTCCATGCAGACATAATTTCACTAACCTTACATGATATCAACTTTTTATCCCACTTAGATAATCACAGAGTATAGTGGATTTTTTAAGTCAAAAGTTCTGAAATCTAATTAAATTGTCCTCAAATTTTAGTTCTATAAGATTACACATTAGTCCCTGGGGAAATAAGAAGGACCACACAAAATCACTTTTCTTTTTGAAGTCTCTAGCCTTGCTTAAAGGTAAGGTAAGGTAAAGGCCCCCCCGTTGATCATCGATTTGCTCGAGCGGGCCCAGTAACGTCTCCATTGGAGACTTTGTTGTTACTGTGTCTCGCATATCGAATACTCTCTGTAGCTTGCCGGGCTCTCCGAGAGGGGCGGAGGAATCGAACTCGGGTTGGCCATGTTGGCTGCGTGCAAGGCAAACGCCCTACCCGCTGTGCTATCGCTCCAGCCCTGCTTAGTGGTCGTTTTTGTTTCTTTTTTTATGTCATAGTTGAGTTTTTTTTTTAAGTTTCCACAGTTATCAATTGATTTGTCACTTAGACTAAACCTTTGTGGGATGTTTAATGTTCTCCAGATTTGGAGAAAACATTTGATTTTTTACACCAGTAGAGGAAAATAGGGGCCAGAGCAATAGTATAGCGGGTAAGCCATTTGCCTTGCATGAGGCTGACCCAGGTTCAATCCCCAGTATCCCACATGGTTCCTGAAGCATTGCCAAGAGTAACTACTGAGTGCAGAGCCAGGAGCATCATCAGATGTGATTCAAAAAGAAAAAAAAATAAGAAAATGTTGATTCCCTCAACAGGTCCTTAACTCACAAGATTGGAAATTGCTGTATTTTGTGCTGATGGTCGTACTATTGAGTATGCACATTTTATTTGTATATAATACATTAATCGTGCTATATACTTGCGTCTCCTTCATGCAAAATTCTACTTCACAGAGCGGAAAGAAAAAGCTGCAAAGTTTAAGAAGAGAACTCCCAGAATGACCACCAACTGGGAGCTCTTTGGCATTATTGCTGCAACAGGGGAAGATGCCATTGTTGACAACATTGATGAGGAATACGATCGACTGGTTCAGCACCTCCATGATTGAGTGAGGAACGCCAAGAGGGAGATAGCCACAAAAAAATGCCTGTCTTTGAAAACTCTTGAGCTTATTCGCCAACGTGGTTTGGCGCATGCCACAGGCAACCGCAAGCAAACTTCTGAGCTGGCAAAGCAGTGCAGAGATGCGATCAAGGAAGACCTCAAAGAGAGAAGAGCAGCCCCTCCAGGTGGGTCGGCGGCGTCCAGCCGGGAAGTGCTCCTGCCCCCCCAGCCGCGCCTCAGATTCCCGCCTGAAGCCCAGTGGGGAGACTGTAGACCACCCTTCCTCCATTCCAGGATCCTGGGAGGGTGTCACCTGGGACAGGCTCAGGGCGTGGCCACCAGGAAAGGGGCGTGGCCTCTTAAGTGGGCGTGGCCTTCTCCTTGGCGGGCGGCCGCTAATGCGGCCGCAGTTATATCACTCACATCAAGCACTCAGGACTCCCATCCCCAACTTGCTTCCTAATAACAACCAAACATTTCCCACCTCTTCTACTGCAATCCAACAACAAACCACTCGCCTACTCAAGTTCCCACAAAGACCTGTTTGAAAACAGCTGTATAAGTTCATTTCCAAATAGCACCTCCTCCAAAAGTTTCACTCAATGTCTGTTATAAAACAAAGAATAACGCCTGACTGAGAAGAACGTCAAACTCAGAAACGTAGAAGGGTGCCTACCATGGACAAAAACTTATCCATAATCCCTTCCCACTATAAGAGAGAATAGTATAATCTGTGCTGGACGAACCGAGGCCCATTGTTTGGCAATAAAACTGAACAGCTCCTGGCAGTCTCTCCTCATTCAACCAGGTACAGCTTGCTCCACGGCTTGAGACTCCCCCAGGGAATGTGCAGCTAGCTTGATCCCCTAGAATTGCCGGTTTTCTCCCTTGGCCTGCAAAGAAAGGGAACTGAGGCAACATCAGATCCCGCGGCAACAAAGCTGAAGGGATCCGGGAACTCTCTCCTCACTCAACCAGAATAGTAACAGCGAACGTGAAGGACTAAAGCACACTGGTCACAATGGTAAAGCAACGCAAAAGCCCACCAAACTTTCTTATTGAAGAACCTAGCCCAGATGACACCAACAGTACTGTAGTATCAGACAACCTCTCTGACAAGGAATTCAGAAGGGAGCTAGTTAGGATGCTTAGGGAACTAAAAGAAACAATGGAAACCAATGCCAATAAAAGACAAGAGGATTTGAAGGCAGAAATGAGAAAAATGCAATCGGAAATGTCGGACCTGAAAACCCTGGTAGGCAAATTGAAAACCTCAGTGGAAGGCCTCAGAAGCAGAGTAACAGCTGCTGAGAACAGAATCAGTGAGCTTGAAGATGAAGTTCAGAGACTCGCCAGAAAAGAGCAGAAAATGGAAAAGAGACTCACAGTTCGGGAACAGATGGCAAGAGAAGATCGTGATGAAGCCAAGAGGGGTAACATAAGAATTATTGGAGTCCCAGAGGGACAGGAAGAAAACCCTGATGAAGAAGAAACTGTCAAAGACATCATCGCTACAACATTTCCAGAGCTGAAGAAAACTTGTGACCACATTCAAGAGGCCCGGAGGGTACCAGCTAGAAGAAATCCGAACAAAAATACCCCAAGACACATCCTGATCAAAATGACCAAAACTTTAGACAGAGACAAAATTCTGAAAGCAGCAAGATCGAAGAAAGAAATCTCTTACAAAGGAGCATCCTTAAAATTCACAGCTGATTTTTCTGATGAAACCCTCAGGGCCCGAAAACAGTGGTGGGACATAGTGAGAAAACTCAATGAAATAAATGCCTCTCCAAAAATACTTTTCCCAGCAAGACTCTCATTCATAATAGAAGGAACAACACACAGTTTCACAGACAAACAACAGCTCAGGAACTTCATAGACTCAAGACCATGGTTACAAGTACAACTAAATGGGCTACTTTAAGACAGGACAGGCCCCTCAAATACACCTAATTTCAACAGAACAATGGGACAAAATCCCATAACAGTAATCTCTCTCAATGTCAATGGGCTAAACACACCAATTAAAAGACACAGATTGGCTGGATGGATTAGAAAATTGAACCCAACATTCTGCTGCCTGCAAGAAACACACCTTAATAGTCAAAGCAAACACAGACTCAGAGTCAAAGGCTGGAAAACAATCCTACAGGCAAACAGCTCAAAAAAAGCTGGGGTAGCTACCGTAATATCAGACCACATCGATTTCAGAGTGAAGATGGTCATAAGAGACAGTGAAGGCCATTTCTTAGTGATCAAAGGATCTGTACAACAGGAAGAACTTACAATAATAAATGTATATGCACCTAATGAGAGACCAGCAAAGTACTTAAAACAACTACTCATAGATTTGGAAAAAGACATCAATAGCAACACAATACTAGTGGGAGACTTCAACACCGCTTTGTCACCTCTGGATAGATCAACCAGACTCAAACTTAGCAAGGACATACTTAATCTGAGGGAAACAATGGAAGAAAGGGACTTAGTAGATATATACAGGACACTTCATCCTCAAAAGGCTGAATACACATTCTTCTCAAGCGTACATGGAACATTCTCCAAGATAGACCACATGCTGAGCAACAAAACATATCTCCATAAAATTAAGAAGATAGAGATTGTATCAACAATCTTCTCAGACCACAATGCGCTTAAATTAGAAGTAAATTACACACAAAAACATAAAACTAAATCAAACACCTGGAAATTAAACAGTGCGCTATTGAACAACGAGTGGATTAGACAGGAAATCAAAGAGGAAATCAAAAGATTACTAGAAACGAATGAAAATGAGGACATGAGTTACCAAAACTTATGAGACACAGCAAAAGCTGTCTTAAGAGGAAAGTTTATAGCTCTACAAGCATTCCTTAGAAAGGAGGAGCGAGCCCACATAAATAAACTAACCTCACAGCTTAAGAGCTTGGAGAAGGACCAACAAAAGGAGCACAACCCGAACAAGAGGAAGGAAATAATAAAACTCAGAGCAGAGATCAACGAGATGGAAACCCAAAAAAACAATCCGAAAGATCAATGAAACCAAGAGCTGGTTCTTTGAGAAAATTAACAAGATCGATAAGCCTCTAGCAAAACTCACAAAGAAGGGGAGAGAGAAAACCATAATAAACCGAATCAGAAATGAAAAGGGGGTCATCACAACAGAAACTACAGAAATTCAAAGGATCCTCAGGGAGTACTTTGAGAAGCTTTATGCCACGGAACATCAAAACCTCGAGGAAATGGATAAATTCCTAGACTCCTACAGACTCCCAAGGCTGAACCAAGAAGACCTGGAATACCTGAACAGACCTATCACCATCAAGGAAATTGAAATGGTAATAAAAAGTCTCCCCAAGCACAAAAGCCCTGGCCCGGATGGATTCACTAGTGAATTCTTCCAAATCTTTAAAGAAGACTTACTCCCAATCCTCTTTAAGCTTTTCCACGAAATTGAAATATCAAAAACAATTCCGAATAGTTTCTATGAAGCAAATATCACACTGATACCAAAAGCAGACAGAGATACCACAAAGAAAGAGAATTACAGGCCGATATCCCTGATGAACACAGATGCAAAGATCCTCAACAAACTACTAGCAAATATAATCCAACTACTCATCAAAAAGATCATACACCATGACCAAGTAGGATTCATCCCAGGGATGCAAGGATGGTTCAACATTCGGAAATCAATCAACATAATCCACCATATCAACAAAAGAAAAGATAAAAAGCATATGATCATATGAATAGATGCAGAGAAAGCATTTGACAAGGTCCAGCACCCCTTTATGATGAAAACCCTAGCCAAAATGGGTATAGAGGGGACTTTCCTCAACATAGTTAAAGCCATCTACCACAAGCCTACAGCAAGCATCATCCTCAATGGGGAAAAACTGAGAGCCTTTCCTCTAAGATCAGGGACGAGACAAGGATGCCCACTCTCTCCACTGCTGTTCAATATAGTACTGGAAGTACTTGCAGTAGCGATTAGGCAAGAAAAAGATATTAAGGGCATTCAGGTAGGAAAGGAAGAAATCAAGCTCTCACTATTCGCAGATGATATGTTACTATACTTAGAGAACCCAATAACCTCCACCAAAAAACTCCTAGAAACAATAGACTCGTATAGTAAAGTTGCAGGCTATAAAATCAATACCCAAAAGTCCATGGCTTTCCTATACGCATACAGTGAGAGAGAAGAAAGCAACATGAAAAAAACAATCCCGTTCACAATTGTGCCCCAGAAAATCAAGTACCTAGGAATCAGCTTAACTAAGGAAGTAAAGGACCTGTACAAAGAAAACTACAAAACGCTACTTCAGGAAATAAAAGAGGACATGAGGAAATGGAAAGATATCCCCTGCTCATGGGTCGGGAGACTTAACATTGTCAAAATGGCAATACTACCGAAAGCATTGTATAAATTCAATGCAATCCCTATAAGGATACCCATGACATTCTTCAAAGAAATGGAGCAAACACTCCTGAAATTTATATGGAACAATAAGCCCCCACGAATAGCTAAAGCAATTCTTGGGAAAAAGAAAATGGGAGGAATCAACCTCCCTAACTTCTAACTCTACTACAAAGCAGTGATAATTAAAACGGTGTGGTAGTGGAACAAAAGCAGAACTGCAGACCAATGGAACAGGGTTGAATACACTGACATCTCCCCTCAATCATATGATCATCTAATCTTTGATAAAGGTGCAAGAAATGTGAAGTGGAGTAAGGAAAGCCTCTTTAACAAATTGTGCTGGCATCACTGGACGGCTACATGCAAAAAAATGGGCTCAGAACTCGGCCTAACACCATGTACAAAAATAAGATCAAAATGGATTAAAGACCTCAACATCAGACCAGACACCATAAGGTACATTGAAGACAAAGTTGTCAAAACCCTCCATGACATTGAGGCTAATGGTACTTTTAAAGATGCCACGCCACTGGCCGAGCAAGTAAAAACAGAGATAGATAAATGGGACTATCTTAAACTAAGAAGCTTCTGCACCTCCAAAGAAACAGTGACCAAAATACAAAGACAGTCTACAGAATGGGAAAGGATATTCACCGAATACACATCTGACAAGGGGTTGATAACAAGGATATACAAAATACTGGTGGAACTCCACAGGAAGAAAACATCCAACCCCATCCAAAAATGGGGCAATGAAATGAACAGAAACGTTCTCAAAGCAGAAATCCGAATGGCACAAAAGCACATGAGAAAATGCTCTACATCATTAATCATCAGGGAGATGCAGATCAAAACCACAATGAGATACCATCTCACACCTCAGAGACTGGCCCCCATTCAAAAGAAAAAAAGCAACCGATGCTGGCGCGGATGTGGCGAGAAAGGGACACTCCTTCACTGTTGGTGGGAATGTCGACTAGTTCAGCCCTTCTGGAAAACAGTATGGACGATTCTCAAAAAATTAGAAATTGAGCTCCCATTTGACCCAGCAATACCACTCCTGGGAATATACCCCAGAGAGGCAAAAATGTGTAGTCGAAGTCACATCTGCACTTGTTTGTTCATTGCAGCACTGATAACAATAGCCAGAAACTGGAAGAAACCTGAGTGCCCAAGAACAGATGACTGGTTAAAGAAACTCTGGTACATCTACACAATGGAGTACTACGTAGCTCTTAGAAAAGATGAAGTCATGAAATTTACATACAAGTGGTACAATATGGAAAGTATCATGCTAAGCGAAATGAGTCAGAAAGAGATGGATAGACATAGAAATATTGCATTCATCTGGGGGATATAAAGCAACAAAATATGAGATCAATACCTAAGAATAGCTGAGATCAACACCAGGAGGATTACTCCATAACTTAGAGGCCAGCCGGATATTCTAGGGGAAAGGGCAGTTCAGATAGAGAAGGGAACACCAAATGAAAGGTGTTTGGAGGATCCTCCCAGGAGGGGAAATGCATGTTGAAAGTAGACTATGGACTGAACATGATTGCCACTCAATGCCTCTTTTGCAGACCACAACACCCAAAAGGAGAGAGAGAACAAAAGGGAATGCCCTGCCACAGAGGCAGGGTGGGAGGGGGGTGGGGGGAAATGGGCACTGGTGGAGGGATGGGTATTTGATCATTGTATGACCGAAACTCAGGCACAAAGATTTGTAAATCTACAACTGTACCTCATGGTGCTTCACTAATAAAAATAAATAAATTAATTAATTAAAAAAATGATAATGGAATGATAAATTCAGCATTAGAATAAGTGAGATACCTATTTATTAAAAAAGTATGTCAAAAAAAAAAGAGAGAAGAGCAGAAGTGCTGGTAGATGCGGTAGAAGCTGGGAAAAGTATTTGTAACGCCTGCCTGTCCTTCGCCAACTACAAGACCAAGATGACTGCCCTCCAGCGTCCTGATGGATCTATCACATCTATCAGAAGGGCAATGGAGAGATTATACATGACTTCTACTCAGATCTCTTTTATAGCCATGTCCACCTGCCCACATACTAAATTCTGCAGGATGGATATATCGTTCTCAATGTTCTCCCTTCCAAAATTCAACACGCCATTTTGTCGGTAAAGAAACAAACAGCACCCGGCCCACACAAGGTCTGACCTGAACACCTGAAGAACCTGCCATCAGTACTCATCAATATGCTGGCTTGGCTCTTCACATGCTACCTGTCTGAATGCAAGGTTCTGTCCCAGTGGAAAACTAGCAGGACTGTACTACTGTACAAGAAGGGAGACATCCACGATATTGGCAACTGTCGCCCAATCTGCCTATTGTCTGTCATCTACAAGCTGTTCACTCGAGTCATCCTGAATAGGATTGGCAGAACACTAGATGAAGGACAACCATGCGAGCAAGCCAGGTTCCAAAAAGGATTCAGCACCATCGACCATAACCACACGATAACCAAGCTCATTGAGGTTTCTCGGGAGTTCAAGACATCGTTCTGTCTAACAATCATAGATTTAAAGAAGGCCTTTGATTCTGTTGAGATGGAAGCAGTCATTGAAGCCCTAACCAAACAGGGTATTCAAACTCAATACATCAGGGTCCTCTGTGAGCTGTATTTTGGATTCACTACCAGGATCTCACCATTCTACAAAGAAGTGATCATCGATGTCAAGAGAGGTAGGCAGGGTGATACCATTTCACCGAAACTCTTCAGTGCCACATTCGAGAACATTATGCGACGATTGGAATGGGAAGGAATGGAAGTGAAGATAGATGGTCGGCAACTACACCACCTCCGCTTTGCTGATGACATCGTTCTAATAACATCAAACATTAGCCAAGCAGCACAAATGCTGGCTGACTTTGACTGTGAGTGTGGAAAGGTCGAACTATAGCTGAATCTCACGAAGACAATGTTTATGAGAAACAGCCTCATTCCTGATGCTCCATTTGCTCTCAACGGAACGACCATCTCTGAATGCAATAGTTATGTGTACCTAGGTCTAGAAGTCAACATGATGAATGACCTGGACTCTGAGTTGTGCAGGAGGAAGTGAGTGGCTTGAAACGCCTTCAAGAGCGTTGAAGAAATAGCTAAGAGGACGAAGAACCTCCGGTTCCGGGCCCATCTCTTTGATTCCACTGTTCTTACTGCATTAACATATGCCTCAGGGACCTGGGTCCTAGGAAAACAGAATGAGAATGCTATTTGGTCTCCTAAAGAGGAATGGAAAGAGCTATGCTTGCTGCATCACGTTTCACTCAAATGAGAGAAAGAATCCGGAGTTCCAACCTCCCTCGACGTCAGGAATCAGGGACGCTGTTTTGTTTGTCAAGGTGTCAAAAATCAGATGGGCTGGACATGAAATGAGATTTGGAGATGACCGCTGGACTAGAGCCATTGCCGACTGGATTCCACAGGATATCAAAAGACCCCATGTTCACCCATCTACCAGATGGTCAGACTTCTTCATCAAGATCCTGAATGATCAGTTTGAGGCTCTTTGTGTTCCTAGAATGAACAGATGCCATTGGGCTACACTAGTATGTCACAGGGACAAATGGAGACGTTATTGGCTCCCGTTGGAGCAAATCGATGATTAACGGGAAGTCAAGTGATCAAGTGCTCATACTTGGGTCTGAGTAACATGAGGGTTAGATCTTACTGTGTCTCTTAAGTAGATGTGAGCTAGAGTCATTAAAGTAATCACATCTTTTATTTTTCACTATAGAGACAACAAAGGTGCAAAAAGCAAAAGGCAACCTAATTGAAATACACCAAAAAACAAACATAGGTTCATTTATTATTTTATTTCTATCACACCAATAAGTGCAGGTAGTAAAACCGGAAATGAATAAAACTGATTTTAAGAAATCAATAGGAACCATAAAAATACCAAAACTGTGGTTCCCTTCCCAATGCTCCAACATTCTCAGGTCCTAAAGATAACAATTTTAAATATTTTCTTGGGGGTGGGGGTGGGCATTAGATTTTGCATCAAAGTCAAGGTGTGTTCAGTATTTACTCCTGGATCTTCAATCAGGTATTACTCCTGGCAACACTCCTATATGGTGCAAGGGAACAAAGTTGGGTCTTCTGTGTGCAAGAAAAATTTGGGCTGTGTTTTCAATTGTACTATCCTACACATTGCACTATCTCTCAATCTATATTTTTGAATCATTTTGGTAATTTTCTGGTGTCTTCATGATTATAAAAATTGATTCTTTTGTTCTTGTTTCTTTGTTTATCAACTTTAGATAGTATCTTCTGACTTCTAGTATCTTTTTTTCTTTAATTTTATTGAAAAATCTCTTCTTTCTTTACTCATTTTTAATTTATTTCCCTGTTTGTGTTTTTGGGGGGCCACATATGGCAGTGATCATAAGACTATTTACATTGGCAGGGATCAAACCTGGGCCACCTGTGTCATAGCAAGATTACCTCTGTACTACCTCTCCATCTCTCTTTCTTTAAAAACAAATAACAAGTATGGAAAGAGAGTACAAGCATTTAGTCACATGACTTGCGTGCAACAAACTCCTTTTAAATCTTTGATATTACATGGTTCCCAGGGTACCTCCAGGAGTAAGCCCACACACAGAGTCAGGATTAGCCTCCAACTACCATAGAATGTGGCCCAAATGCCCTCCAAATTGAAGATAAATAAACAGCTATCTTGAATTGAGATAGAATTTTCATATTTGTGTTATTGACCACGTACTTTGCCATCATTGCGTCTTTGTTTCTCACAATAATTTTTTGCTTTAAAAGAAAAGAAAAAGAAAGTAAGTAGCATATTAGATCTCATTTATAATCTTGAAAAATTAGGGGCCATTTAATATACCTATCTGGAAAATGCAGTATTACTGAACAACAAAAATAAAAGGATAAAAAGAAACCAATTACTTAAATATATGACAGCATGGAGGAATGACTCACAATGCATCAAGCAAAGTAAAAAATATATAAGTAAAGAGCATCACATTGAAAACTACATACTTGCAATGTTTACTTCCATTTATAAAATACTGGGGAAAGACAAACTATAGAATAAAATCAGTGACTGCCATGATTTGTATAACATTCAGGACAGAAAGGAAATTTTAAAGGATGATAGAACTATTCTAAATGAATGGTTGTATAGTTTTAAATAATATGTGCAGATCTGTTTACTAAAATAAATTTATTGTATATAGCGATAGCACAGTGGTAGGGCGTTTGTGTTGCACGCAGCCAACATGGCCGACCCGAGTTCGATTCCTCCGCCCCTCTCGGAGAGCCCGGCAAGCTACCGAGAGTATATTGCCCGCATGGCGGAGCCTGGCAAGCTCCCCGTGACGTATTCGATATGACAGACACAGTAACAACAAAGTCTCCAATGGAGATGTTACTGGGTCCGCTCGAGCAAATTGATGATCAACGGGAGGGCCTTTACTTACTTTTTTAATACATAAAAAAAAAATTGATTTAAAAAAACACTTGTGGGGACAGAGTGGTAGTATCAGTGTAAAAGCACTTGCACTGCATGGACCTATCTATGGTCTAATCCCTGAGTAACTCAGGAACGATTTCTGAGCAACATTCAGGACTAAGTCCTGAGCCTAACCAGCTGTGGTCTCCAAACTCAAAGTATTAAAAATCTCTCCTATTCAAAAACCCAATGACACATATTTGCTACATAATTCCTCATGTGCATATTATCTTTTCATGACACTCCAATTTTACATCAAATAGCAAAAAGTATTTGCCAAATTTTGAATATGTCAGATAATCTACTGATTACTTTTATTCTGAGTTTTCCCTCCAACAGTCTTCAGTCTTCCTCCTTTCTTACAGATATTCCTCCCTGCCATTTGTTTATGTTGTCACTCTAAGCCCTCTGCTCACCCATATCCTATGCTGAATAGTACGATTTGGGATTTCCTTTTCTTCCTTGTTTACTGCTTCCCTTACCAAAGCACAGCTGCTTATCAACTAAGGATAGAAATCCCACTGCCTCTGGTATAAAATACATCAAACATAGTATTTAAATGGGTAAGTGGGAAAGTCAAATGAATGGGTGACCCAGTATCTGAGACTGTCAACTAGAAAGATCTATTGACAAATTTACTCAAAAAGCGACTTCCGATGGCTCAACCTCAGCATCACATTCCCAAAAAGGAGTGAAGTTGCTGTCCAAGGAAAGGGCTCATTCCTATCACTCAAGTTGAGTCGAGAATGAAATGTCAAAAATCTAAAAGCAAATACCTAGAATTCTGAAAAAAAAAGATTGATCTTTGCTTAAGCTTGAGCCTCTGGTACGGAGACTTATTCTACTTTACATGAACTACATTTAAATTCCTCAGGCCTTAGCCTTTTTCACTCTTTTTACTTAGTGCCTTTATACGCATTCTCTTCATCTCCGCCTTCTAGAAATCATTCAATTCCATCAAGTCCCAAGTTTGTTATTTTCTTTTCTTTGCAGATAAACTCCCAACTTCTAGTTTCCCTGTGCTTTCATGGCACTTTTCTTGTAACTGTGTGGTCAGTATACAATTTAAAACACAGCCCAAATGTAGAGATGTGTATTTTTTCTGTCTTAATTAATCAAACAAAGACAATATTTGATTTTCTTTCCCTGTCGGGGAATGGAAAAAAGCAGTACAAAAACAAAACCAAAAAAAATCCATACCCTTCCAAGATAACTGAGGTAATTCCATTCAAAATCTAATATCCTACAGTTAAACTGACAGTCTTATTGTCACTGTCTGTTGCTTCCTCTCCTCTCAAGCCTCTGGCCCCTTCTTGTGAGAGTCTTGGGTTCGAGAACTCCACTGTTCTTTGTGAAGTACAAATGACTTCCAAACCTCTCTCTGTATGGCTTCTGCTTCCACAGTGACATTGTGAAGATGTTCACTAGATTATTTTGACAGCACTTTCCTGAATGAAAGTCTAGTTACTCAGAAAGCCTTTTGACTCTAAACTAAAAAAAAATCGCATTGTTCTAAATTATGTGGGCTCGAGAACTCTTATAGCCTTAAGACTTTTCAAGATGACTTTTGTTGATGTTCACTGTAACTTCCACCTACTTTGTAGAGAAGTCCTTATGGTGCAGCGATATAAACTCATCATTTCCTAATTCATTCTGGGCTTTCCAGTCTGAAAATCTGACAACACCTTGGTAGTGCTGAAAAGAAGATATCAGACTCAGGAAAACTTTGAGATCCTTGTATATTTCTACGAAAGCCCCAGCACTCAGGTTTTATCACAAACTTCCTGGTCGCTGTGTGCCCCTGATCTGCATGCTCCACTCACTACACACTTCATGCATGCACCAATGCTTCCTTCTTCTTCACTAGTCTGGTTCCTTCCCATTCTAACTGTTTTAGTTATAAGGTCAACTCCTTAGAAGGATTTTCTTTGACTATGATATCTAAACCATAATAGCCTTGTTTTCCCCATAATTGCATTAATTGTTTTTGTTTCATATAAAATAAAATATTTGTCCAGAAAAGTATCATTTGGAACAATTTTTTTAGTTTAGGATGACTGCCATCCTAAAATAATGTCTATAGAATAGTTTCCAGTTTCTAGAATCAGATATTCTTCCATTTGACCAAAGAAATGGTTTGTGAAAGATCAAAATATTAGATGAAATGCAAAATCACAGTGAAATAATGTAATCTTCTAGAGTTGGAAGTCAAATAAATCACATTTCTAGCTTTAATTAAGGATTTTATTATACCACTAGTTCTGGTAAATACTGATCATCTGATCATCAAATACTAGAGAGCTTTTTAACCTGAGTTGCAAATTGAATGTCCAGATATTATCTGATTTACCTTTTTATGGAGTCAATTATGCCCCACCAGAGTTAATTGAGTTGTGAAGGTATACATGAGATCTGATACATCTGGGTGGGGGATGGGCAAGGCACAGCCATAAGATAATTCCAATCTTCCCAGTGCAACTGCTCTCACCCTCAAGTCATATACAAGAGAACAAGAACAAATATATGAGGGGGAAAAGATAGAAAATCAGAAAATTGCAACAACACAAGGGCTCAATAACAGAAGTGGTATTGGCAGCTGAGATTTTTGGAGCGGAAAGAAAGACCAAAGGATGAAAGATAAGCAGGTATTAGAAGATTGAGTCATTTGTAGCTCATGCTAAAAAGTATTTTATCAAGCACTAATGTCAAAACAATGTCACAGTCAGTCACAGTCACAATCCTCCAATTGTTCATCGATTCTGCTCGAGCGGGCCCAGTAACGTCTCCATTGGAGACTTTGTTGTTACTGTGTTTGGCATATCGAATACGCCACGGGGAGCTTGCCAGGCTCTGCCGTGCGGGCGAGATACTCTCGGTAGCTTGCCGGGCTCTCCGAGAGGGGCGGAGGAATCGAACTTGGCCATGTTGTCTGCATGCAAGGCAAACGCCCTACTGCTGTGCTATCACTCCAGCCCCAATTGTCAAAACAATGAAAGACTTTAATCTGTAAGTGACCATCATGTTATGACCATATTTCCATTTTAAAAAATCACTCTTGATGCATCCTTTTAGAGACTAGATTAGAGGAGCAAATAAGACCTATGATTATATGTTTTTATAAACTAATAGAGAGATGAGCATGCTCTTGGTGAGAATAATGAACTGGAATGTAGAGAAATGCATTGCTTCTAGAATTATATAGGAGAAAGAACGAGCTGGACTTAGATTTGTGAGGAGATTGTTTTCATAATCCAGCAGAGATGTGATAATGTTCTTGGTGAGCAGAGCTACAATGGATTAAAGAGAAACGTCTTGTTTCTAGATCGTACAGGAGAAAGAATCAACTTAACTCTATTATTCAGCCACTGACAGAATTATAGAAATAGAGAGTAAGTACATCTGACTTCGGAAAGTCATGAATGATGATAACTGAGGTAGAGAGAATGTTGTTTGTGAATATGGGGAAAGGAAACAGAGAGATGAATTATTCAGTGTGTCCATATAGTGAAGAAGTATCAATAATATTCAAATCAGGATATGAATACAGAGTTGGATGCGCAGACATCATCAAGGTTGGATACAATAAAATGTCTTTGACATACATATACTCACGAAAAGCATTTAAAAAAGAATGAAAGTATTGAGTACAAAGAAGGATAAACTGTGAGATAATTTTAGGAGTTTAAAGGTCAGGTTTGACTTTTCTTACCTTCAGTTTATAAACTGCTCATTGAATTATATAGACAGTATTCTAAGAAAAGTTGATATGACAGCTATTTTTGTAATAATCTCTAAAAATTTATAAAGTAGAAAATATACTCTTGGTGTAATATCATCATCACTGAATTCTTTCACCACTTGCCCAGCACAATAAGAAAAGGAACGTTTGAAAGCACATTTGGTTTTTTGAATATAGTTTGTAAAATTATTTTTAAAAGGTGCAGAGAATTTCTAGCTAGACTGAGCAGGTTACACTCAATCAAGAGGGCAGAAACAAAAATGATTTGTATTTAGCATGCATGACTGAAGAAGGACTTTGGCAGCATTTTTGCATAAACTGCTTCATGTTACTAATTTGAGAATTTTTATCTTGCTAAATTGAGAATTTTTATCTTGCTCTCTAAAGGATTATCTTTCACAAAACTCTGGTGATTTCCCAAAGCTGTTGAGCACTCTTTATATGTGTAATGATGTGAACATATGACTTGGGGGGGGGGCAGTACCTGTAATACATACCTGAGTATTTTGCTTGTCAAAACTGCATGAGAAAATTTGTTAGCTTCACTGTTATGCTATTATATCAAAAGTGATATTTGTAGTCCATGTAATAACACAAGAGGAAAAACTAAAGGACTATGGATATTAATAGGTGACTATTTTAAGAAATATTCAACTTGGATTTGGCATTGGTTTGACAGAGGTAAATTAATTTTCTGCCATTCTAGTTGTTATCTTATCTTCTAGAATTTTGTTGAGTTTAATATTTGTTTCAAAAATAGATTTTAGAAACATCAGTTCATAATTAGCTACAAATTCAGACATTATTACTATTCTTAGTTTCAGGACAAACTGCTGAATCTTCAATAAAATTTACAATTGAAATACATTGCACATCTTTTAAAACAGGGTCTTATTTTTTTTTAATTTTTATTAGTGAAACACAGTGAAGTACAGTTGTAGACTTACAAATTTTTGTGCTTGAGTTTCAATTATACAATGATCGAGTACTCATCCATCCACCAGTGCTCATTCTCATCACCACTGATCCCAGTATCCCTCCCACCTACTATCCCCGCCCATCCCATACTACCTCTGTGGCAGGGCATTTCCTTTTGTTCTCTCTCTCCTTTTCGGTGCTGTGGTTTGCAGAAAAGGCATTAAGTGGCAATCATGTGTGGTCTATAGTCTACTGTCAGCATGCATCTCTCATCCTGGGAGGATCCTCCCAACACCCTTTATTTAGTGCTCCCTTCTCTATCTGAGCTGCCTTTCCCCCTAGCATGTGTGGCTGGCCTCCAAGCCATGGAGTAAACCTCCTGGTACTTATCTTGACTATTCTTGGGTGTTAGTCTCCTATTTTGTTATTTTATGTTCCCCAGATGAATGCAATCTTTCTATGATGTCCCTTTCTTTCTGACTCATTTCACTTAGCATATACTTTCTATGTAGTACCACTGGTATGTAAATTTTACGACTTCATCTTTTCTAACAGCAACATAGTACTCCATTGTGAAAATGCACCAACGTTTCTTTAACCAGTCATCGGTTCTTGGGCACTCAGATTTTTTCCAGATTATAGCTATTTTAAACAGTGCTGCAATGAACAAACAAGTGCAGATGCCACTTTGACTATACTTTTTTGCCTCTCTGGGATATATTCTCAGGGGTGGTATTGCTGGGTCAAATGGGAGCTCAATTTCTAATTTTTTGAGAATAGTCCATACTGTTTTCCTAAAGGGCTGAACCAGTTGGCATTCCTACCAGTAGCGAAGGAGAGTCCCTTTCTCTCCACATCCATGCTAACACCGGTTGCTTTTGTTCTTTTGGATGTGGGCCAGTCTCTGTGGTGTGAGATGATATCTCATTGTTGTTTTGATCTGCATCTTTCTGATGATTAATGATGTAGAGCATTTTCTCATGTGCCTTTTTGCCATTCAGATTTCTACTTTGAGAAATTTTCTGTTCATTTTGTTGCCCCATTTTTTGATGAGGTTGGATGTTTTCTTCTTGTGGAGTTCAACCAGTACTTTGTGTATCCTTGATATCAACCCCTTGTCAGATAAGTATTGGGCGAATATCTTTTCTCATTCTGTAGACTGTTTTTGTATTTTGGTCACTGAAACAGGATCTTATATATTTTATTTATTTATTTATTTTTGGGTCACACCCGTTGATGCACAGGGGTTACTCCTGGCTCTGCGCTCAGGAATTACCCCTGGCAGTGTTCAGGGGACCATATGGGATGCTGGGAATTGAACCCAGGTCAGCTGCGTGCAAGGCAAACGCCCTACCCACTGTGCTATTGCTGCAGCCCAAGGGTTTTATATATTTTAAAGGAATAATTATTCTTAGAAATTTATTACAAATATTTTGTTTCCTTATTTATCACCTACTCTTTGGGCATAATACAAAAATAAACAGAGTTATGCAGAAATGGGCACTTTGACAGAGGGTCAACACTATATATTCCATATACCATAGTTCTTCTGGATGGAAAATAGCTTAGCACATTAAGTCATCATCTGGTTAAATGTAGTAGAAGTACTTTGTCTAAAGTATAAAGTACCGTTTCCATAAGTCTAGGGGAAAAAAGAAAGAAAAGATTTTAACTTTTAACAATGCTGCTTAAATATATATGTGATATTACATAGAATATAATGTATATCAATTTTGAAATCTAATACTACATGACAAAACATGACAGAATGGATTATCTGAAATTCCCTGTACCTGTGTCTTAACAACTTCAGCCATGCAAGCAAGTTCATTCACTGCTCTAATCCTCACTTTGCTGCTCTACTGCAAAGGATCTAATGACACATTTCACAGGTTTGTTTCCTTTTTTAAAAAAAAACACATCTCATGTAGAATGTAAAGATGATTGTCCTTTCCTTTGGAAAATCACTTACTCAACAAAGCCAGAGAAGTGATCAGCAGAGGTGGAAGAAAAGTTGACCCTAGGGACTCCAAGTAAATTAAAAGGATCCCATTTATGTAGACTGGTGTTAGACAACATTGGTTTGTACTTCTTCCTCCCGCAGGGAGTTTAGGTTTATTGAGTTACTCCCACAACAGTTCTCCTGTGGCACACCCCATTCCATCAGGCACTAATAATCCTATATTGCTTTACTCTTTTCTTTTTTTTCTTTGCATGGTTTAGCAATGCCCTTTTTGTATAGACACAGGAAGACAGTTGATGCTATGCTTTTGTGATATAGGAGTTAATGGACTCCAAATAATATTTATTCCTAGGTATTCATCACGTTTTCTTGACTTAAGCTTAGTTTCCCTTACTTTCTAACACTCTCAAAAATGAGGGTCCCAGCAAAGTTCTTGGATGGGCAAGTAGCAAGCTACCCTGGCATCAAAAAGGGACAGGCTAAATATCATAAGAAGTATATGTTAAGAGTACCATCATGGGCCCAAAAGAAGAATAAGGACCCTGCTGGGGTTGGGAAAGACTAAACCAGCCTGCGGATTGTAGTCTGGCATATATAGCGAGATGTCCTCATGAAGAGACAATATTTAAGCTCAATATATCTCTTATTGTGTTCATACAAAATGACTAGAAGTATTAGTATTCAATATAAATTACTAGCTGAGGAAAGGAGAAAGCAATACATCCTAGATGGGATCCCACCCTGAGCAGATCTCCTGGTAATCTAGCATGCTGAACTCACAGATGAGATTCTGTCCCTGAGTTAATCTCCTAGAAATTACCCTGGAGGGGCTTTACATCTGTTTACTGTTATGATAATGTTGAACCCCACCTATGTGTACCCCCACCCTTCACGATTTCTATAAGGAGAGAGAAAGGAGAAATAATTTTGCTGTAAGAGAGGAGGGGGAGAGAGAAAAAGATAAGAAGAAATGAATGGTCTCAACTACCAACCAGCCTGTAACCCCTGGTCCTCCATTCCCCCATCTGCCTCTATAGACTGCCTGGGTGAACAGTTCTCAGCCATCAAACACACACATCCCTCACCCCCAACCCTGCCCATGCTTTTGTAACTCACAGGCTAACTTTTAGGCATTTCAAATGTGATAGATTAGGTTTATTTGTCAAACTATGGACTTTTGAAATCAAACTAAGGCATCCTTTTGCTATTCTAGGAAACAGATTTTCCCATTTAGAAAGCTACAACGTGCATTCAACACGGAAACACAACAGTCATGCAAGCATTTCTCAGAGGTTAGAGCACAGAGGAATGATGCCTCTTTATTTTGATGCTGTAAGTGTGAAGTTGCCTTTATAAGACTCAATGCTATTACAGGCTGCTCTACTGGAACTCAAGCAACTCTTCAAACAGCTATATTTGGACAGATTCCCAGTAGTGTTCCCCCAGAGTTGCCACCAAGAAATCTGTATCTAACAAGGCTTCTCCCTAATGAAAAAGAACGCAGACAACTGGAGATCACTTATTTGGAGCTTACCTCATCTCAGAGCTCAACACTTTTAAAACAAAGCACATTCACACGGGATGCCACATGATTTTGATTCAGTTTGGTGCTTACTTTGTTCTCTACCTTATTAAGAAGAGAAAAAGAAAGAGATTGTGGAGGTTATCCATTTGTTAAGCACTAGGTGATTAGAGCATAATGCTGAGAAAAAGGGACTTGTGGGTATGCGACAATTGTTTATCTGCCAAGGCTGCTCTAATCCATGTTTATTTTTCTGAAAATCTACTATTTCTACAAATAGAAGATTTTCTACTAATAGAAAAAAGTCTTATTTTTAATATCCCAACATATTGGTGAGCATAACATGCACTATATGTCATGGCTCCTTTGGATAGAAAATACCAGGTTATCACATTAAAAAGGAAAATGGGGGCTGGAGCTATAGCACAGTGGGTAGGGCGTTTGCATTTGCCTTGCACACGGCTGACCCAGGTTCGATTCCCAGCAACCCATATGGTCCCCTGAGCACCGCCAGGAGAAATTCCTGAGTGCAGAGCCAGGAGTAACCCCTGTGCATCACCAGGTATGACCCAAAAAGCAAAACAAACAAACAAACAAAAAAAAAAAACAAAGAGGGAGGGGAAGAGGCACAGGACAGAATGTCAAAAATGCACACAGCATTTCAGAGCCATATATTCTTTTGGAAAGCCTGAAACAATCTGTCTCTCAAAGACTATTGTCACCTCAACTGACATTATTACCATGCTGCATACCTGTGCTCTGTGTTCTCTTCTTCTAGCAAGTTCCACAGTCTAATTTCACTTTACTTCAAATACACTGAAAGGGAAGAATCATTAAGTGGTTCTGAAAATGCAATTCTTGGGTCACATCCCGAATATTTTTATCAGAATCCCATTTCCAAAGGATGAAACTACACAGGCAGTGCTTGAAGAGACTCCCTCTTTAAATTCAGTTAGAGTCCGCAGAAAAAAAACTAAACAACCCAATATAAGTGGTCCTCCAGCGAGTTGGAAAGAATCACCAAGGGTAGGTGAAATGCTCTTTCAATAGCAGCTGACACAAAATGTGTATGAATGTAAAGGCTCGTGTATTATCGAAGACAGCGTGATCATAAGAAACAACCTTAACACTAATCCAGAATGTGACTTTGACTTATGTTGAGACTCTCATGGGTACAAATGGAATGATGCGCATGCTAAAGCCAATTTCCCTTTGCCTTTAAAACCGATTGTGTAATATGGTAAAAGGGACCTAGCATTCATAGAAGCAAATAAATAAGTTTCTAATTATAACTTTCTTGATAGACTGATTATACAGAAATTTTGTTGGCCATTCATGTGTAACTGTTAGGAATGAATATATCTTCACGGGCTGGTTAGTCCCTAATTCCTATTAAAGACTGCTACTGGAGATTCTCTAGTGAATTAGGAGTTAAGCACCAAAGCTTTCACATCTATTTGCCCAACCAGCTGTCCTGGAGAAAGTATCAGAAAGAAAGAGCGATTGTTTGGTCGGAGGGAGTGATATTCCTGAATTGTATTTCCCAATATAATAGAAACCAGATATAACAGATTATTTAAAGATTATTTAATTAAACTTAAAGAATATTTAAAAAATCAGTTCCTTAGTCATACCAGATATATTTAAAATGCTCAAAATTTAGCAACAAATTTAGCAACATGTAAATATTTTCCACTTACTGTAAAGAACAGCTAAAAAATTTTCAGTCATAAAAAGTTCAGTTAGTTTTGCTTCACATAATGTTTTTTTTTAATTTTCAGTCACTGACAAAATTTTCTTGTGCATTTCCATTCTGAAATTTTTATTTTTTATTCTCCAAACCCACATCATTTTTCCCTCTTACTAAACTGGTTACTGGGAATAAGTAGAAAGTGATAAAGTAGAAATTTTGAACATGCACAGAACACAGATCACTAGTGAATGTAGCTATGGCACTTGAATTTGGGTTGTGAGAAAACAGAAAAGACTATAAAATTATATTATAAAATATGTCAGATTACAATATTGCATCTCAATTTAAGATCAGAATTAAAAGATTAAAGGGATACATTTTCAGTGATAAGATAAATGTTATAAAGATCTAAATATAATATAATGGCTAGACTAACGCTAATGTCAATACAATATAAGAAAATGGTTAAGAAAAAAAATCCTAGGAGTTTTCATCATGAATTTTCCCCCCTACTTTCTTTTTCCTTTTATTGTAGCTATAGTGAAAAGATGGATGTTTGCTGAACTAATTGTAGTAATCATGTCACAATATAAATCAAACTAAAGCACTGTGTACATAAACTTATACAACAATGTGCATAAATTATATTTTTAAAAATCCATTCATAAAAATGAAATGCTTTGGGTGAATCTTTATGAGAAAGTGATATCTGATTATCCTATGTGTGAATGTTTATGTTATTACACATTAACATCAAGTGATAATCCAATGTCATAAAGCACATGTTATTATATAGCAGTACATAAGTCTGCCTATAAAATTAGCATACAAAAATACTTTAAATATACCTTTCTCATGTAACAATATGGTGTCAATAGTGGTTTTAAGAGGCATACACAGATTTTACAGTCTACTTCCTTACCAATGTTACTCAACTTTCCCCACCATTAGTTTCATAGAAATACCTCTGAGATTTATAACTATTTTCTATTTAAATGGCAACAGAAAAACATTGGTTTAATGAGACATATGTTCTATGTAGTTTATATAGCAAAAAGTAGATACTGTTTTCCTAAAAGACATCATTATAGAAGATGTTCTCTGGAAGATTTCCGACATGCTTATCAATCATTGAGAATTCTTTTATAGTTGAGTGTATATATTATTACATTATAAAATATATCACTTAATCACTTAATCCCCGTTATTCATCGATTTACTCGAGCGGGTGCCAGAAACGTCTCCATTCATCCCGGTTGCGTGCTAGCGTAGCCCAGTGGTATCTGTTCGTTCTAGGAACATGCAGAGCCTCAAACCGATCATTCAGGGTCTTGACGAAGAAGTCTGACCATCTTGTAGGTGGGCGTCCACGTGATCTTTTGATGTCCCGTGGAATGCAATCAGTAATGGCTCTAGTCCAGTGGCTGTCTGTAAACCTCATTACGTGTCCAGCCCATTTGATTTTTGATGTCTTGGCAAATGAGACAGCGTCCCTGATTCTTGAGCATTGACGAAGATCGGAACTCCAGATTCTATCTCTCATTTGAGTGAATCATGATATTCCAAGCAAAGCTCTTTCGATTCCTCTTTGAGAGACCTGAATAGTGTTCTCATCCTGTTTTCATAGGGTCCAGGTCTCTGAGGCATATGTTAATGCAGGAAGAACAATGGAATCAAAGAGATGTGCTAGTAGCTGGAGGTTCTTTGTCCTCTTAGTTATTTCTTCAACGTTCTTGAAGGCATTCCAAGCTGCTCTATTCCTCCTGCGCAACTCAGGTGCCAGGTCATTCATCGTGTTGATTTCTTGATCTAGGTATATATAACTGTTGCATTCGGAGATGGTGGTTCCGTTGAGAGAGAACGGAGCGGCAGGAATAAGGCTGTTTCTCATAAACATTGTCTTCGTAAGATTCAGCTGTAGTCCGACCTTTCCACATTCACAGTTAAAGTCGTTCAGCATTTGTGCCGCTTGGCTGATGCTTGGTGTTATTAGAACGATGTCATCAGCAAAGCGGAGGTGGTGTAGTTGCCGACCATCTATCTTCACTCCCATGCTTTCCTATTCCAGTCGTCGCATGATGTTCTCGAGGGTGGCACTGAAGAGTTTTGGTGAAATGGTATCACCCTGCCAAACCCCTCTCTTGACATGGATGATTACTTCTTTGTAGAATGGTGAGATCTTGGTAGTGAATCCGCAATAGAGCTCACGAAGGATCCTGATGTATTGAGTTTGTACGCCCTGATTGGCTAGGGCTTCCATGACCGCTTCCGTCTCAACAGAATCAAAGGCCTTCTTTAAATCAATGAACGTTAGACAGAGCGGCATCTTGAACTCCCGAGAAACCTCAATGAGCTTAGTAATCGTGTGGATATGGTCGATGGTACTGAATCCTTTTCGGAATCCGGCTTGTTGACGTGGTTTTCCTTCATCTAGTGTTCTGCTAATCCTATTCAGGATGACTCTAGTGAACAGTTTGTAGACGACAGACAATAGGCAGATTGGGCGATAGTTGCCAATGTCGTGGATGTCTCCCTTCTTGTATAGTAGTATAGTCCTGCTGGTTTTCCATTGGGATGGAACCTTGCATTCAGATAGGTAGCATGTGAAGAGCTGAGCCTATGTATTGATAAGTACTGATGGTAAGTTCTTCAGGTGTTCAGGTCTGATCTTGTCTGGGCCAGGTGCTCTTTGTTTCTGACGAGATTGCATGTTGGATTTCGGAAGAGAGAACATTGGGAACGACATATCCATCATGTGGTATGTGGTATGTGGGCAAGTGGACATGGTTATTAAAGAGATCTGAGTAGAAATCATGAATAATCTTCTCCATTGCCCTTCTGGAAGATGTGATAGATCCATCATGATGTCGGAGGGCAGTCATCTTGGTTTTGTAGTTGGTGAAGGACAGGCGGGCTTTACGAATGCTTTTCCCAGCTTCTGCCGCATCTACCAGTACTCCTGCTCTCCTGTTTTTGAGGTCATCCTTGATGGCTTCTCTGCACTGTTTTGCCAGTTCGGATGTTCGCTTGTGGTTGCCTGAGGCATGTGCCAAACCACGTTGGCGAAGAAGTTCAAGAGTGGTCAAAGAAAGGCAGTTTTTTGTGGTTATCCCTCTCTTGGCATTCCTCGCACAATCATGGAGGTGTTGAATCATTTGATCGTATTCCTCATCAATGTTGTCAATGACGGCATCTTCCCATGTTGCCACAACAGAGCCAAAGAGCTCCCAGTTGGTGGTCGTTCTGGGAGTCCTCTTCTTAAACCTTGCATTCTTTTCTCCTCGTTCTGTGAGGTAGAATTTTGCACGAAGAAGATGGTGATCTGATCCCGTTTGGAATTTTGGGACAACAGCAACATCGGTTAGGCAAAACCACCGATTGAATATGATGTGGTCTATTTCATTGTGGAACCGTCCATCGGGAGACTCCCATGTCCAACGTTTAGATTCAGCCTTTTGAAACTGTGAGTTACCATGGAAGGTTTTGGTTGATATGATGAACTCAGACAGTCTCTCACCCTGTTCGTTCCATTCTAGGCCATGGGTCCTGATGTGGAGTTCATCGACTGATCTTCTTGGTCCTATCTTGGCATTAAAATCACCGACAATGATCTTGTAGAAGGTGTGATCTTCTTTATAGAACTTCTCCAGTTCCATGTAGAACCTTTCAGTTTCTCTTTCACCATAACTGGATGTTGGTGCATAGACAACAAAGATAGAAACTGCCGGTAGTGAGCCACATCTATTCAAGTGTAATCATCCGATTCGGGTTGTTAGGCATTCGAATGAATCAATGCTCGTGGCTAAGTTTGTGTTGACAAGGGTTCCAACACCACCAACACCTCTTTTATCACATGTTCCAAGGAACAGTTCTTCTCCAGTGTCGAAAACGGCATGATGTGATTGATGTCTTCTCGTTTCGGTCAGACCAGTGCTGTCGTACTTGATCTTTCGCGCTTGTACCATAAGGTCTTCAATGGATGCAGTAGATGCCAGCGTACGAGCATTAAAAGTACAGACAATCATTTTTGTTTTTCTTTGTTTTGGCAGCCTATTTCTGCCTTGGTATTTTATCAGCCTTTCCTTCCATATCCTTCTCGACTCTGCCATATTCAGGGTTAGGAGAATGAGATCCATTTATTTCTGGATTTGGCATATCAATTTGGTCTATTTGGCATAGATCACGGATAGCTTGCCAGGCTCTGCTGTGCGGGTGGGATATTTAAAGGTACCCTGAAAATATATAGCTTTTATATATAGCACTGCACTGTTCTCCCATTGTTCATCGATTTGCTCGAGCCGGCCCAGTAGTGTCTCCATTGTGAGACTTGTTGTTACTGTGTTTGGCATATCGAATATGTCACAGGTAGCTTGTCAGGCTTTGCCATGCAGGTGTGATACTCTCAGTAGCTTGCCAAGCTCTCTGAGAGGAATCAAGGAATCGAACCTGGGTCAGCCATGTGCAAGGCGAACACCCTACCACTGTGCTATTGTTCCAGTTTTTACACACACACACACACACACACACACGCACACACACACACACATAGGTATATATGTATATATGATAGTGTTTAAAATATTAAAGTTAAAGGCCCTCCCGTTGATCGTCGATTTGCTCGAGCGGGTCCAGTAATGTCTCCATTGGAGACTTTGTTGTTACTGTGTTTGGCATATCGAATACTCTTGGTAGCTTGCCGGGCTCTCTGAGAGGGGCAGAGGAATCGACCTCGGGTCGGCCATGTTGGCCGCTTGTAAGGCGAACGCCCTACCCGCTGTGCTATCGCTCCAGCCCAATATTAACATTATAATATTTGCCTGCCCCATTTTTTTTCTTTACCCTGAAGCTACCATTCTGCTGATACTATACTTTTGCCATATACTTTTAAATACCTAACTAAAGCATTCGCTTTATAACTTGACATTATAGATAAACATCAATAAATCTATTTGTGTGCTATCAGGCAGCATTGCTAGAGATTTCAATGCTGAAATCTGTAGTTTGTAGTATCCATTTTCTTTGAGTACCCATTTTCTTTGACTATGTACTCACTGTACATGACAAAAGTCACACTCAATGTGCATTTCAAAAGGTGTCTCTTCCAGTCTTCTTTAACATAATTACAGGGTGCTTTCTGCATTTAAAATAGTCTCACTAGAGATCAAATATCTATGAATATTCATTTTTTGAAGGTGGATCACATCCATTTTCCCAATTCTGTGATCCTGGCAGTTTTCAGAAAATCTCTTGGTTGCAGGGATGGAACCAGGCTGCATGCAAGGCACAAGCATTAACCCTTGGGCTATCTCTTCAGCCCACAGCTATCTATAAGTCTTTCCAGCCCTACTTTTGGTGCATAGAATGACATTCCCTTGGGATTGTTGCTAAGACTATGACTAGAAATATGTCAGTCTATACATATGTGTGCACTGACTTTCTTAGATAATAAATTGGGATCATAATAATACTCACAATCTGAAGCTATGTACAGGTAACTTATATCTTCACTGAATTTTATTCCATTAATTGATTAGTTTACACCTTCATGATTACTTTTCCTAATATTTTGTATAATTGGGGTTGAAATTTTTTTGTTTTTCATTTTGGGGTCACAACCAATGATGCTCAGGGGATACTTCTGACTCTGCACTCAGGAATTACTCCTGCTAGCACTTGGGGGGATCATATGGGATGCCTTCCTTTGATCAAACCCAGCTGCATATGCAAGGCAAAAACTCCTTACCTGCCATACTACCTCTCCAGGTCCAGGAGTTGAAATTCTGATTTGTGTTTCCACTTCTACCAATTTTATTGAAAAAATTTTCCATGCTTATCAGCCATTGATTATTCTTTTTTTTTATTGATGACTCTTTGAAAAATGAAGATTTGCACTAAAGATCTTGTACATGGTATGAATTATTTTCTAATTGTGGGAGAGTTTTTGTACTAGCTATCAAATGCATTTTATTCAACATATTTTCTAAAACAATGGAATTTAAGACTTTAAATTTCTAATTTCTACTTCTGTGACATCTCCCAAGTTTTATTATGCATTAACATTCATTTGCAAATATGTTCATACATTTATTAAGATGTTAATGCATAATAAAACTTGGGAGATGAATACAGTCCATACAGATGACTTATAGTAATATATGTACCTGAAACTTTATAATGCAGTGTTACTGCTACTTTAAAACAAAATTAGATTGAGAGCTTTTAATATTAAACTATATTTATGGATTAGGAAACTTAGTTATGTTATATTTATTTACTTTTTTATCGTTTGGGGCCCAGAGAGATAACAGAAAGATTAAGGCACTTGCTCTGCACATAGCCAAACCGAGGTTTTATCCCCATCACTACATACCATATCTAAATACCATCAGGAGTGATCTCTGAGCACACGGCCAGAAGTAAACCCTGAGCACAGTTGGGTATGGCTCCAAAGTCCTCCTGCGAATAAAATTAGTCAATGAAATTCAACAATACTTAAAAGAATATAACATGATCAAGAGGAAATATTATATGGGCGCAACTTATCCTATGGATATTTTGCAAATCAATATAAAATATTATGTTGACAAAATAAAGTATAAAATCATATGAACATAAGAGTAGAAAAAATAAACAATATTTATCAAAATTGCACATTTATTCATGTAAAATTTCTCAACAAAGCAGTATACCGGTACTGTACCTCAATACGATAAGTACTTGAGGACAAGGCAGGAGCAGCCTTGGCGGGTCTTTGTGTTCATTTGCATTTTTTAGGTTCTTCAATATTTTCAAGATGAAAATATTGAATAATGAAGATGCTCAGGCTCAGAGTTGGAAGGTAGAAAAGTTCATTGGCAAATAGAAAAGAAAAGCATCTCCCCAAGTGGGGAGGAACTTAGTATAGGACTAAGTTAAAAGTTAGGGTGTCTCGTGTAGTCCCTTTTAAAGGCACTTTGCATTAAGTAATAGGTCACTGTCACTGTCATCCCCTTGATCACCGATTTGCTTGAGCAGGCACCAATAATGTCTCCATTGTGAGACTTGTTACTGTTTTTGGCATATCAAATATGTCACAGGGAGTTTGCCAGGCTCCGCCGTGCGGGCGGGATGCTCTCAGTAGCTTGCCGGGCTTTCCAAGAGGGACGGAGGAATAGAACCCGGGTAACCACATGCAAGGCAAATGCTCTATGGGCTGTGCTATCGCTCCAGGCCCAGGCAATAAGTATCACAGAGAATGTGGGAAATCTGGAGAGTGGTCAGGTTGGTTTGTCACCTGCTTGGGTATTAATTTGTATCTTAGTCTTGTGACTCCTAGTTCTGGGACAGAATAGTATGATGCTGGGAAACGCCAGGAGGCTTTTCCTCTTTTATTATGACATGCTTTAACGAATATTATAGTTCAATTTTAATATCTAAGAGCTTTTATTCTGAGATCAGGAACAAGTAAAGAATACCCATTCTCACGACTATTATCAGGTTTACTACTTGAAACCCTAATCAAAGCAAGTAGACAAGAAAAAAATAAAAGGTAATCCAATTAGAAAAAAGTAAAAACTTGCAGATGGTTTATTTTATGTAAAGAATCCTAAAAAATCACAAATATCCCTCGAATTAATTAAAAAAATTTAGAAAGATTTCAGGCTATAATATCAATATAAACAGATGTGTTTTTATAAAGTTATAACTATCATAATGATAAAAAACAATTTAATTTGATGTACTATATCATGTAAAAGAATAAAATACCTTAGGATAAATTTAACTTAGGAGGCTAAAAATCAACACATTTAAATCTACAGAGCATCAACAGAAAGAAAGAAAGTAAATTGAAGACTCAAGTACACTGAAAGATATTTTGAGCACATGGATCAGAAGACTATTGATAATAGGTCCACACTATCTAATGCAGTGTACAGGTGCAATGAAATTGCTATACAAATTCCAGGGCATTTTTCAGAAACAATTGATTGGGATGGCAGAAAATCCTTAATAACCAAGAAAATCTTCTCAAAGGAGCACAAAGCTGGAGTTTCAGACTCTCCAATTTCGAACTATATTATAAATCTATAGTAACAAAAACAATGTAACACTGACAAAAAACTAGACAGATCAATAAGAGAATAGAAAGCCTATCAATAAATAAACATATATAAAATCAATTGATAACAGAGAAAGAAGCCAAAAATATACAATAAGTATGGCATTTTCTTTTAATAACTGATGCTTGGAAAATGACAACCATGCACAAAAAATTAAACTGAAAAACTAGCACACGTATAAATATAAGTCAATATTTTTTTAGAAGTTGGTTTTATAGTTAATTGGTATATTCTCGCTCTGATTTTTAACTTGGAATAGATTGCTTTTCACTGGATTTAATATATTTTCTAAAAATGTATCAATGTAATTTCTTTAATGACTAAATTTTAAATGTATGTTCTTTTAAGAAGGATTGACATTGATTTTTCTTGTGTGTGTGTTTGCGAGGGTTTGTTTGGAAGACATGCCTAGATGCACGAAAGGCTTATTCCAGACAATCTTGGTGAACTCAGTGGAGCCGGAGAGAATGAACCCAGGTTTGCCGCATACAGTGCAAGCGTCATACCCATTATATTTTCTCTCCAATCTCTGGCATTGTCTGAGATCAAGTCATGTTAAACTCGAGTGTTACCAGGGAGTATAAATGTTATATGAATAATATTTAACTCTTAGAGCTGATTCAGTAATACAAATTTATAGAGAAAACATATCTCTTTCCCATTCTCTAATTCATTCTTTTTCTTTAAGTGAAGACATTTTATTTTCTCTCAACGATAGACAATGCCAAGACAGCAGCATATTCAATGCTTTTTCTAGTTATGATGAAGTAAACATCTTTTGAAGGATCAAATTTCTACAGTCTGAAGAATATTGAGAAAAAACTCAGAGAAGAAAATATTTTTGTTGGATCTCAGTTTTACACCACCATTATTTTGCTCAGGTTGCATTTTTGTTCCATGAGACCTTCAGAATAAGAAACAATTCCCAGCATACATTTTCTTTAGTAGAATCTATTAGATAATTTTTAAATGTCTGCTGTTTCTTCAGGAAGTAAAAATTCCAGATGCTTTGTGGGCTGATTAACATCTAAGAAATCTATAAAGTTTAATTGGAAAAAAGAACAATAAAGTTTTATTTACCTTGTAAAATTTTAGTGGCCACTGCACTGCTTTATTTTCCATAGCTTTATTTCTTCACAATTCTAAAACAGCTTGACAATTCTCATCAGAAAAACTTTTTTTAAACTTTGCATATGTCAACTAATGAAAAGTAAAACGAAGGCATTAAATTTATTGTTTTAATTCCTTTAAAATACTTAAATTGATTCATAAAATTGTTCTCAATATTCACTTTCAATTATTTATTTTAGCTGGCCTTGTATTTTTGTTTACCTTTCTTATATTTAGGCCTTATTTTCTAGGCTTGGATGAATCTTGTTAATTAACATAAATTTAATTTAAATAAACAGAATCTTGTTAATTAATACGAATTTCAGTAGAATGAACAAGAAGCAGCAAAATAATTAGAAAAGGGAAAATTTAAAAGGCATGATTGGATGAAAATTTGCCTCGTATTAACCAGTATTACGGCATAGGCAAATGAAGTTTCTTGATGGGTATTTCATTTAATTTCCCAGTCAATATATATTTGATACCCCTTTTTATACCTTAGTATATGCTTTTAATATGTGATATCCAATACTATTTTTAAATCAGTATATCGTGTGAAAAGCAAAAAAATAAAATTCAATTCATTTGATGACTGAAGATGTCAAGATTCCACAGTTATGCACTTGTTTAGAAAACAAATACAAAATTCAAAACAAGAGCATAGGACTCCTAGCTCCAACGTGGTTACTTCTTAGCTTTTTTGCAGCAGCACTGATCAAAAACACATTTTATTAACTGATTGAAATGCAGATCACATTTCATCTCCCAGATATAGGAAAGAAGTACCCCCTGATTCATAGATTAGATGGATTTGATTTCAAACTGAGATATTTTATTTCTATTAACTGATAAAACTCAGAAAACTTTTCAAAATTTCTAAGAAGTTCAAAACCTATATATCCTAAAATATCATTTTATTGAATCACGATCACAATCACGATCATCCTGTTGTTCATCGATTGCCTCGAGCAGGCACCAGTAACGTCTCCTTTGTCCTAGCCCTGAGATTCTAAAAAGTGCCACATTCAAGCCTCTTTCAGGGTTAGGAGAATGAGACCCATCATTGTTACTGGTATTTGGCATATTGGGTGTGCCATGGGGAGTTTGCCAGACTCTGCCGTGAGGGCAGGTTACATTCAGTAGCCTGCCAGGTTGTCCAAAGCAAGAATGAGATAATAAGATATCCACTTCCGGGAGCTGAGTTTTAGTCTCTGGGTCTTGGCCATTGATGGGATTACATGGTGCCAGGGGACCAGTTGGTGGGTGTGATCCCCGCCTACTGGAATTTGGAGGATCTGGGTGGAGGATGCTCAGCCCCGATCCGGACAGGCTTGGAGATCTCAGCCCCGGGACCCGCATGCCTTTGTTCCACTGCCGGTACCTTTATGCTTGTGGAGAGCAGTCTCAGCATGATTGTGTCTGGTTCAGAAGGTCTTTGACTGCTGGGGCTCTGCTCGGGGCGGGAGGGAAACTCAACCCACCCCCTCCAAGGGGCCCCGGCGAGGACAGCCAGGCGCGAGGGCAGGAGACTGTGCTATTCTCTTCCGGGAGCTGGGTTTTATAGTCTCTGGGTCTTGGCCATTGATGGTATTACCTGGTGCCTAGGAAAAATCTAGGTGCCTGGCAAAACTAAGAAATTTATTATTTCAATATATTAAATAATGTCCAGCCAAGAAAGTTCATCTAAAATATTTGATAACATGGGCACATGATAATATATGATAATGTGATTTTATGCTTTTCATTGCACCTGTGAGGGAAAACTCAGAGAAAGAAATAACGAGTGTTTTAATCAAGGATTGGACATTTCCAAGAAACAATATCCACAACTCGGCCATATTGAGAGCAGAGCAGTTTCAGATCTTCAATGCTAATTTCCTCCTGTGGCATATGGATTGGGTTATCTTTTAAACAACCCAGTCTCTTCCTTTTCATTTCTCTAATCCTTAACAATAATAATTACCCTCAGCCAGCTTTTGTGCAGGGATATGATGTTCTCTGTTTAAGGTTAGAACATCCCTTCTCTATTATGGCCTCTGTGCCTTATGAGAACCCATGACAGGCAAGCTCTGAATGCGAGTATTACCCAGCTGTCCTGTGGAGCAAGAGATGTGCTCTGACTCCTGAGCACTGGAGATTCTGTGATCTGCTCCTCTTCACCTAGTTCGGAATATCCCTGTAGTCACAGTTCATGACTATCTCAGCTGAGCTGCTGATGGCTTGGCTTCCTGCCTAGCTTATGGCCAGCAGAAGGGCAAGGCAAGAATGATAATCTGGGTGTGTGGGCACAGATCTGCTTATTTAAGACTCACTGGGCACTCAGAGAGGCAAGTTGTTTGGAAGTTGCATTTTTCCCTCCTCTTCAAAATCACTGGAGCTGATCACAACCTCTGGTGACTCCAGGTGTTAGCCCCCTGAGTGGAGTATTGTCATCAGAGTGTTCCCTCAGTGACTGAAAGGAAAAGTGCTACCACCAAGCATCGATTCTTTAATTTGCCAACTCTATTAGGAAACGCCTTGGTGGAAAGGAATGTTTCCCCTTGGTTCACAGTAGATAATTCCCGAAATTTATCTCTAGAAGAGGAAGGGAAAGAACAGATTCCATTGAAAAAGATTTCTGAGAGTGACAAAATCTTCAGGGTGGAAGAGAAGTGTCTGTGGAGAGGTGGGGGTAGGAGACGGATTAGCCACCTTCCTGGAATGCATCCCCAGCAGGAAATACAGTTCAAATTCAGCCAGCATCCTTCCTTACAAAACTTGTCTTGATTTCTTGATGTCATGTTCATCTCTGACACATTTCCTTATGCGAATCAAAAGGACATAGTAGGAACCCAGGGTAATTGAAGATATTGCTTGCTTTCTAGAATTAGTTTCCCAAGGAGAGGAACATGTGTCTGCCATGTTTGCCTGCATGTGTCCAGTGCTTGCAAGGGGTCTGATAATACTAAGTCCATAATAAATGTCTATTGAATTGATGGATCAATGCATTAGCTGCACCTACCTGAAATTCTGTGTTGACCAGGCTTGCTTTACAATTCAAGGATTGAAGCAGTGGAAAGGAAATGAGAATCTTTATGCCCTCAGCCACCTAGTGCATAATAAATCTTTGACATAGAGCAAATGAGAAATCAGTGGATAAAGAGAGAAGAGGAATACAAGACTGGAAGAAACAAAGAGAATGCATTTCTTCCTGCTAGGTGACAGTTGTAAAGCTTCAACAGATGAAGACATTGAAATCTCTTTTCATTCTCTTTCGGTTTGGGGGCTACACCACGCAGTGTTCAGTGATCAATCTTAGCTGTGACTAGAACCAGGGTCTGTTACATGCAAGGTAAGTGCCTTCACTCCATACATCATTCCTGCCCTCTCAAGTTTTAGAGTTGCTATTTGTGGTTTAAGCTTAACAGATTCCAAAGAAACACATTTTCACTTGACCTGAATGTAACTCAAGGCAATTCTAGAGATCATGAAATGAGTTGTACATGGCTTTCCATTATTGAACCCAAAATACAAGGATTCTCTCTTTTTCTAGGTCTTTATTAAAGCTGAGTATTTTCTTTTTTTTATCTGATTCTTGCCCCACCATTGTGCTAGCTTTAATTTAGGCTTCAACATTTTTTTTTATCTTTGCCAAAAAGTCCTAAGGGCAGTGGCAACATTTTTAATAAATCAAAAGGGTCAAATCAAATTTAAGTAAATTGTTTAGGTGGCAAAGGTAGGTTCTTGGCTCAGCTAAAATTAGAAAGTGTACAATCATCATATTTGAGGGTTTTCAGGTTACGAGATGAGCTTTTTTTTTTTTTACATTGCACTAACTATGGCTTGAGTTAGAAACAGAATAAAGAAAAGGAAAAAATAGCAATAGGAAATCTGGCCACAGTTATTGCTCTCTAATGTTTCATTTCTCATGACTAAAACAGAGAAAGCAGCTTTTCGTGGTATTTGTAAGACTATGCAATTTAGGAAGATGTGAATTGTTTCCTCAGGGATCCCTCCTCCTAGTACCATAGCTATTCATTCTGCATTGTGGGGGAAAAGCTGATTTTTTTTCCCAGAAGATAACACAGTTTGATGGTTTTTATTTCTTTTAAATGCCACATTTGTCTTTGGAACTATAGTGTACTCATTATCATTATTATTATTATTATTATTATTATTTTAAATCAACATACAAACTTACTATTTTAGGAATTACCAATGCCCATTTCAATGTTTTCATCTATGAATTTAACTATCCGGTGGCCTTGGCTTTTCCAAGTGCAAAGCAACTGCAGCGGCGGAGTTTCATTTACTGCGTCTCAAATACTGCCTAGTTTAAACAAGTTTGCCATCTGTTCTGGTAAGAGCCAAAGCTGAATTAGGAGGTTTCTCGGCTGCTCCCATTACGGGTATGGTATTATATTTTTAGAATTGGGAGGAGGTGAAAAGGCAAAGTAAATCTATGTAAAGTATCTAAGAGAATATAAAAATGAGAGTTCTCACGTGACAGCTAGTAGTATTATTTTTGAACTTGGCCACGAAGGCTACCTTTTTTTTCTTTTCCAATCAAAAAGAAGTTGAATAGACTCATGAGTAACCTAATCAAGTAGTTATAAACTGTCTTGAGTTTCAATATTTAACTAATAAAGACTTAAAGAGGGACATGACACTTGATTATTACCCTAAGAGATCTCATCTTGCTGCTGGGACGATGAGATGCATGTATTTGAATCAGTTAAAAAAATAAATTTTTTCATTCAAACACATCTGGAAACACACCCATAAGTAGGGCCATAAAACAGGGAAAGGAAGGATCCATTACTGTCCACTGATTTTTGTTTGTGAGTAATACCATTTGGTGTATGTATTATAAGTTTACTATAATTATTTTATTGGTTTAGAGCCCCCCTTCCACAGTGCTCAGTGTTTATTTCTGGCTCTGCACTCAGGGATCATTTCTGGTTGGGTCTCTGGACCATATGGGGTGCTGGGATTGAACCCAGGTCTGCTAGGTTCAACACAGGTGGACTACTTGTTGTACTCTCTCTTTAGCCCACCACTAGTATTTTAAACTCTTTTGGCTACATACATACACAGAGAAGTATATATGTGTATATATACATATATGCACTTACATATATGCATAGGCCAGGGTTTTCTACAATAGCTAATCATAACCAAGAATCTGAGGTTATAAGAATCTGGTCATTGAACTGACTGAATTTATTGACATCATCCTACCCTTGAAGAGGTCCAAGACAGAAAAACATTTCTATTTTGTTCCTTGCTGAATCATTTTTTAAGTTAATATTTTTTCACATAATATTTTAGCATTGTCAGGACTTTCTCCTCGCTCTGCTCTCAAGAATCATTCCTGTCAGGAATCGGGTGACCATATGGGATGCCAGGGACCCAACCCCAGTCAACTGCATGCAAGGTAAATGCCCTACACACTGTACTATCTCTCCTGCCCTACTTTTAACTTCTTTGCTTAATTCCTTACTCTGGATATTGCCAGGTAAAGACATACTATAACACAGGCTACTTCCGCATGTCCTTTTTTTTTTAACTTTATTTGCATAACTTTTCATTATGACTCCCAAGGAGTCATAATCTCTTCCTATCACGATGAACCTCTGTGACAGGAGGTCACACTTTCCAGTACTGGTAGAGTTGGTGCTGCCATTGTAATAAAAACAGTTCGGTTCACATTGCTTCCAGCAAAACAATTTGCAGGCAAATAGTAGAAGGGAGCTGGTACCAGAGTATGATGAAAACATAAGAATGAACTGCATGGGAGCTAAGATGATGGACCGATGATAATGGAAGAAAACTAAACAACAAAACAACAGTCAGAGACTTCCTTCATCACTTGTTGCTCCCAAAATTATGAAGGTAAGTTCAAACCTGAAGATATGGCCATTCATAAAACTCACCATTGGGCTGGAACAATACCACAACAGGGCTGGGTGTTTGTCTTGCACATGGCAGGTCCCGGTTCAACCCCTGAGACCCTTATTGTCCCCACAACTGCCAAGAATGATCCCTGAGTGCAACCAGCTATGGCCCAAAAAGCAAACAATTAAAACTTGGGGGCAAGAGTGTTAGCAGTGTGGGTAGAGCATTTGTCCTGCACACAGCTTCTGGGTCCAATCTCAGCATCCCATATGGTTCCCCAAGCCCACCAGGAATAATCTCTGAGCGCAGAGCCAGGATTAACTCCTGAGCGCTGCTGAGTGTGGCCCAATAAACAAAGCAAGCAAAAAAAAAAAAAAAGAAAGAAAGAAAAAAGAAACAAAAGTGAAAAAAACAAACAACAAAAAAAAAGCCCTAATCTTTCCAGTTATTTACTGGTCAATTTTGAGTTCAACTACTTGAACTAGCAGTACATTGTTTTAATAAATGCAATGAAAAATTGTAATATAGCAAATTTGGTTCTTAATCTAGTTCTTATAAATCAATAAAGATCTATCTTGTTTAAAATTTGTGGTTGGGACTCTTGTTAATAATTGCAATAAATGAAACCTGTTAGTCCACACTCATCTACAATGTTTACAATTCAAATAGATATTTCCTCACAAAATCACAGGAATTCACAAGTTTCACATTAAAAAAAAGTATGTGGGGTGGGAGGTGGGAGACTCACCTGATTGTGCTCAGGGTTACCAAGGATCAAATTAGGATCCACCTTATGCAAGGCAAGTACCTTCACCTCTGTACCATATTTCCAGTGCCCCAAACAAAGTGAGAGTATGTATGAGGCTGGAGCAGTAGTACAGCACACGTGATGCTTACCTTGCATGTGGCTGATCGCAAGAAGCACATGTGTTCCCTAGATTCCCCACCAGATGCAATCCCTGAGTCAGAGCAGGAGTGAACCCTGAGTTTAGCTGAATATGACCCTCAAAACCAAAAAAATTAGGGAATGTTCAGACTGGATTCCAAGAAAAATGCATGCTTCCCTTAAGTTTTCTGATTATTGGATTGATTTTCCACAAATTAGATTTAGCATGAATGTATACCTAAATTTGATTCTCTCAAATTTCATTCTTCTAGCATAGATCCTACAGAATATGTTCATACTCTGAAAAAATAAGTATAGCTTACATTCTACATATTAACATCACCTGAATCAGCACAATGGGTGGCAGTTATTTCTGAAAGCCAATGCTGCATCAGAATGGCTAAACAATAATTACTCACAGATGTGAAGAGCATAAACATATCTTTTGAAAAATGCTCTCAAATCACATTGTTCTTGGTTGAACGAAAAAACGTGGTTATTTTCATGCCACTGGATAAGAAGGAAACCATGATTAAACAATTAGAGAGACTACAAGTCAGTCTTCACCCATTGTAACTTTAAAGAATGCCCAGATGAAGACAAAGCTCAATGTTTTTCACCTGCTCAGGGGACAGCACCTGATGCTTGAGTTTTATTAATTTCCTAGTAAAACTGCCCTATCCACAAAGTTAGAGATCAGGCACTCAGCTTTCTGCTGTTTATGCCTAAGTGACAAGCAATGCTTTCATAGAACACAGCCACCGAGAGAACATTCTTCTCAACTCACTTCCAACTTTTGAAATGAACAGGAACTGGGCAAAGATGTTTTTTGTTGTCTAACGTGAAGCATTCTATAATGCAAACCTATCAAGTTGAGTGAACCCATTTTCAGTCTGTGTCACAGAAAGCTACCATATTTGCTATAACAGTCAACGCATGGCATTTGTATAAAGATTTTGCTAAGCAAAAATAAAGTCAAGAATGTAGCATTAATTTATATGGAAAACATTTCAAGCATTCCCACACCTAACAAATAGCCTATCAAATAACACCAAATATTACAACAAGCCTAAAACACCATTCACGTGTAGTCAAAGCCGGGATGATAAGATTCACAATCTGTACAATGTGGCTCGTGGGGGGAAGCTTGGTGGTACCCTACTTGCTATTTCTCTGAGCACATACTGCTTCTAGACTGGCTGCCGGAAAGCAAAGAAAATGCCAAGTGCTATCTGTACTTTATTACTTGTCGCAAATGGGGAAAAAATACACTTCCTGGGGTTGCTAAATTATAGCACAAATCAGGTTATTTGCATAGGCTTTTTTTTGTGAAAGCAAATATGCTTAACGATTGCTTAAATATCAGACGGGTCAGAACCAATGTGAAAGTTTGTGTTGTTATCCTGAGGGATACATTTGGAGAAGTTTTCTTTGTTTTCTCAGTATAGATAATAACATTGGCATAGAACCTAGATGTCAAAATCCCAGCACGCTACATTTTGTGTGAAAAGTTTCTTCCTATTAAAAGTAGATCATTTGAACTAGTCTTGAAAGGCAGCAATCACTTAGTACTTTGAATTTCATTCTCACCAAGAGACAATGTGGTTCTGATGCGGTATAAAAAGGGGAAATTTAGTGACATTTGGAATAAATAAGAGGGAAAACTTTAGCAACAAGGGCAGGCATCTACTCTGAACTTTGTGAAAAACGCGTTGTAAAACTTCATTCTCATTGTGCCCACTGCTTCCTCTATGAGGTTCATAATACTACCTTTTTTACTGTAGAGGCAAGTGATTCACTGATGAGAGAATTAACTTACAGCTAACAAACACCAGTCTTCTGAACTGGTATTAAAAGTTTTTATAAAGAAACTATTTTCAAATAATTCTAAGAATTTTTAATTTCATGGATATCAAACAGAGTTAAGCAAAGTATATTATGTACTGGTGTCTTTAGGTATGACAGTAGTGCTTAATAAAAAAAAATAACAGAAAACAAGAGTGAGGATTTGTGTTTTAAGCTGTACTTTTGTTTAGAATAGAGCCTTCCTCGGAGTACCCCATTGTTCCAAAATGGTGTCATATATATTTTTCAAAAATAAACAAATCCACAATTGTATTAAGAAATATTTTATTAACAAAACAGTAATTTCCACTTGCTTAGCATTTCCAATAATGGATAAATTGGTCTTGTAACAGAAAAATGAAACAAAACAGAACCCTTAATACCCAATCACACAAAGCACTAGAAAGGGTAGGATGACGTGGTCTTTCTTTGACATTTTGGGGATTGACCACCTCACACATTATTGTTGTTGTTGGTTTTTAAAGGCAACACAGTACATGAATAAAAAAGAAGCATACTCAATCAGAAAAGTTACAGTTTGGAGATGTAGTTACATTTATGCCAGGTAGTGTGAAATCCTCTATTAACTGCAAGCTCTGCATGGAAGCCTGATACATTTGGTATGAAATACTTGGGATTTTTTTGTCTTTTTTTCCCTCTTCCTAGCTCATATTCTTCTTTCCCTACTCAAAAAGAAAGAAAGCAGAAGAAAAATCTACTATATTTTGTGTAGGCCAATATTGGAAATATTTTGCTGACAGTATTAGATTATATAATTGCATAAAAATTTAAAATTTATGCTGGAAAGAAACATGGAAATTAATTCCGAACAACTTGCTTCTTGTACACTGCTGAAAAATACAATTATTTAATTTATATCCCATGGTTTTCTAGAATATTTCCAGATGGAAACCAGTTCAGATTCAGCTGATCAAATGCAAAAGCAACCATTTCTTTTTAAAACCTCAAGCTGTAAGTAGTTATGTACCTTATATTTCACTGACTTTCCCTGAGTAAGACTGAATGAGAACAGGAACAAAAAAAGACCGATGAATTCTTTAACCTGGCAATATTATTTTAAAAGAAGGAACAAAAAAATTTGAAACATAAGTGATGAATATTCAATTTTAGTTTTATAATTCTACTTCCTGGTCCGTGAGAAGCCTTTAGATCTCTTCATGTACAACAAATTCTTGGCAACCATAAATAGTGGTGATCTGCTGTGACTTTTATGTATCCAAAGTCTTACATTTCTGAAATTCAAGTCAATTTCTGTTTCTTAAATAGATAACACAAAAGATGTTTTGCGATATCTTGTCTTTGCTGATTTACCTAATTGTGGCGGTAATTGTTCCTGTGAAATGGACTAATTCTTTAGAAGATATTAAGGTAAAGTGACCAACTTTTATTGAGATATCACTTAAATCTTATAATGCATTTCCTTTGCATTATCTTTTCATAGTAATTTATTGCTATGAAGATCACTGAAAGATATGCAAAACAAGTGTATAATCTATACTTTCCTAGACTTAGTGTGTGTTAAACTAAAACTATAATGATACATGTGTAAAATAATAAAAGTTAAAATAGAGTCAGTAATCAACATATTATGATTTTTAAGTGAATAGTAATACAGAATCAAAAATTACTGAAAATACTTTCTTAGTTCAGAACATATTTACTTTCCAAAAATGTTTATCATTACCATGCACATCAGGTTCAGATCAGACATATATGATCCTATTGGAAACAAAGTTTTCCATTGCAGCAAAGAGGGTTAAGGTGAAGATCAACCTATTTTGCTTCCATAACCTGACCACATAATGGTTCATGGTCAGACAGCAATAAGCCAGTGATATTCTCCTTGATAAGAAAAGGTTCCATTTCATTAGGGAGTAAAATCATCTCATGGTGTCCTGGGAGCATGATATCAATGAAGCAAATCACCCCATTTGTCATCAATACATTGGCACAACTATCTTCCTTCCTGCTTTTCGATTTGTCAGTAAATAAGCTCTTATATGAATATTGGGGTCATTCATCACATCTGATGGATCACTTTGAATTTGTGTGTGTGTATGTGTGTGTGTGTACGTGTGTGTGTGTGTTTGTGTTTGTAATTGAAGAATATATGTAGCAAATGTGAATTTACTGCGGGGAAAAAAGGTTATAAGATTCATATGTATATATGTTACCTTCTAATTCACACCTTTCATACAGATACTAAAACAAAACTGCAACAGAATGAAGGCTGTACATGTAAGAAAAAAGTAGCTGAGTTTTTTTATATACATTCATACATATCTTCCTTAGAATAAACACTACATTGTAATTTTTTTAAAAAATTAAGTAATCGTGGCAATTTATAATGGTGGCAAAAAATAACAACTTAAACAAACCCAAAACCCTGAAATAATCGTTGCTCTGATGTCATAAAACTCCCTATACTTAGCAACACTTATAACATTGAATTTACCAAAAATGGCTGAAGAGCAGAGATATAGTTTGCATTTTCTATACAACAGGCTATAAAACGTCACTTATCACAGTCCAGAAAGCACACAGAGATGGATTTATATAAACATATGTTATAACATATTAAGCGTGCATGAAAATTTTCCCAATGATTGCATCTATGCCCTCTTATTTTCGTTTTGAAATTTAGTGTGAAAACATGCCTTATCTTTCACATTGTTTAAAATAAGGCCTCCATACATTTTTTTCCCTCACAACCAGAAAGGGGCTTTTTGAACGTGTTCCTACACAAGTCTTCAAAAAAGCCAGCACTTGTTTCAAACGCAAGTTCCAACCACTGCTCCAGATGCACCAGCCAGAAAACTCCTAAATTTCTGCAGGTCGAGTCCCTCAAAATGACAAAAGTCTTCTCCAGCAATGAATCAGACTAACTGACTTCTCAGGAAAGCACTAGCACTTTGGCTAAATCCGGGATCATAGGTAGCTTCTTTTTTTGTGTGTTGTGTTTTGTGTTGTTGTGTTGTGCCTTGATGTAATAATACTCCTTTGCTTTATGAATGCGTGCGGTCATCAGTGTCTTTTAGAAATGTTCCAGCAACATAAAGACAGGAAGAGTAAATGAAAACACTGTGGATGTTAGGGAATTTATTGGCCCCTGTTTTTTTTTCTTTTTTCTTTTTCTTTTTTTGGAGAAACAAGAGCATGAGATACTTGGGTTTTTTTGTTTGTTTTTTTTAAAAAGTCTTTCCTTCCTGATTGCATTCCCTG
Source organism: Sorex fumeus (assembly GCF_029834395.1). Classification (NCBI taxonomy): domain Eukaryota; kingdom Metazoa; phylum Chordata; class Mammalia; order Eulipotyphla; family Soricidae; genus Sorex; species Sorex fumeus. Next base: position 1,578,246 of record NW_026606060.1, on the reverse strand, counting down.
TCTTCTTTTGTATGTGCTTCATAAAAAGGAAAGTAAATAAGTTTATATTATGTCTCAGATAAAATGAAGACTATTTCTATACAAGGGTCCTTTGAAGACCTTGCGATCAGACGTAATACTCTTTATCCTTGTTTTTCTTGTTTTTGTTGGCGCTTTTCGCACTGCTGGGTTGTTTCTCCTTTACAACAGCCCCATTGGACTGTGCTGAGTTACTGATGTAGTTTCTACTCTCATCCACATGGTATGAGCCTTCATCCCGGTTTCGGTACTTGTACATGGCGTAGAGGAGGATGAGGATGCACAGGGCTGCTGCGGCCACTATCCCCACCACCATACCCGTGGTGCTGCTGGACTCCCGAATGACTTCCGCTGGCCCTGGGTACTGTTCTCGCCCACCTGCGCGAGTCGGGTTGGCTATAGGAAAGAGAGGGAGAGAAAACACATGGTAATTACTGATTCCCGAATGCCACAGCACGTTATCACTATTGTGCATCTACTCCTGTACCTGTAATCTTGAGGACAGCTGACATTGCTTTGGGTAGCAATGCCTGTGATTCGTGATCTCTAAAATCTAGGGACCATGAACCAAAACACATGCGGGAGAGATTTATTGCCAAATCTTTTCCCCTGTAGATCAATTTTGTTGAAGGGGTCTGATACGTGCAGCCCCAAATAAGTTCCATTTAGCTCTAATGGGCCATGTAGATATATTTGGTGAAAAACAAATCATAAAACCCACATGGAAAATAAAAATCATAAAGCTTTAAAGTATTAGGGGGTATATCGTTTTAAGGATTAAATTGATATGGGTGTCGACTTTTTTTATAGTGTATTGGAGTAGCTAAACTTAGGTTAAATTTACTTTAGAGATCATACTGCCTTGTATTGTAATGAATTTAGCAGTAAACAGTGTAATAACTCAGGCATACAGAGTAGCCTAATTGCCCGATTTTAAAAGTGTTACTTCAATCACATCTTTATAAACTAAAAGAGAACTAAATCTCTTTCTGTTTTAGGCTTATTTGTTAGGCTTATATATAAGCACGCTGGTATTCACTGGTAATATTTGAATGATCACCAAAAACTATATTTGGGAGGAATAGTTTTGTGTCAGTTTAACAACCATCCATGTTGGCTCACATACAAAAAAATAAGGACTTGCAAGTTAATAAAATACCGATATCACACACCTCCTTTTCTCAACTGAGAAAATCCTTGTTCAATTGTTTCAAAGTATTAGAGAAAACTCTTCATAGGGACTTACAAGATCGGTTAACCTTTTTTTTTAATTATTATTTAGGTCACAACTGGTGATGCACAGGGGTTACTCCTGGTTCATGTACTCAGGAGTTATGCCTGGCAGTGCTCAAGGGATCATCCATAAGGGATGCTGGGAATAGAATCTGGGTCAGCGGCGTGCAAGGCAAACACCCTACCAACTGTACTATCGCTTCAGCCCCTGGTTTACTTCTTTTCCTGTATGGCCTAGTCAGGCATAAAAAATGTTCAAGTTTATTCTTGGATTGGGTCATGTAGGAGGTGGCTAGCTCTTTTCCTCCACTTAATAAAATTAACCCTCTTTAAAAGAATGGAAACCATAGAGGAGATACAGGAGCTGGGGAGCTAGTCGAGAGAGCATGCTTTCCATGTAATGGAGCAGAGTTCATACCTTCATCTCGCATTATGCTCTTTGCCCACTGAAGCACCATTGAGTTTTAATGCTGGAGCCCCCCCAAAATGATTATGCTGGCTGGGGTGGGGTTTGACATTACAGGGTCTGAATCAACAGGGGTTGGATGGCAATGAACAAAAGTGGTTCTGGGTTCCCACACTATTGGAGAATTTCCCCGATTCAGAGAGAGAGAGAGAGAGAGAGACAGAGAGAGAGACAGAGAGAGAGAGAGAGAGAGAGAGAGAGAGAGAGAGAGAGAGAGAGAGATTGTATATCATTTTTAACACAAGGCCATTTTCCCTATAGAGTGTCATTTCCAACAGTAGATCATTTTCTCTGTGGATTGTGCTCTGTCTTTCTCTGGATCTTCCTCCTATTCCTAGTCTTACAGAATAATTTTCTGATGTAGTGGGTGGCAAATGCTATAATCTTGAAGATGTATTCTTTGTAAATCACATTCACTGACTTTAAATCATCACATGTCTGTAGAGTCTATGTATGTATGTGTGTGTGTATGAGGGTGTGTGATGAGGGATTGAAGCATGAGAAACTAAATTTGTCCTTTTATCTCATTACTGTTAAAAATCATTTAGTAATCAATTAAAAAGCTTTATTACTGGTGGGTTTGGTGATGCTTATCGACAATTTGGAGATATAAAGCTGTATCTCTGAAATGTATTGATAAATCTATGGTAGATCAAGAAAATATTAAAAATAATAGTTTTACAAAAGTTCCAATTCATTACTGAGAGAATTACCATCTTCACATTCCTTTGAAATTGTATTTTCTTAAAATTTTGGGGCCACACCCTGTGGTGTTTAGGGCTTACTCCTGGATCTGTGCTCAGGAATCACTTCTGGCAGGGCTAGGAGAAACCTCTGAGGTGCTGGGGATAGACCTGGATCCAATCTGGTTCTAGCCTCTGAAAACACATTTTTCCTCATTTTTAATTTCTTTTCTTTTTAAAATTAAATCACACTAAATTCCAAACTTGCAAAGATATTTATGATTGGGTTTCAGGCATATATTGTTGTAACTGCATTTTAAAATACCATCAAGAATTTCTTTTCCTGCCCAAATGTGAGTTTCTTGCTGTTATTTTTTTCCATCTCCAAATAGAGCTTTACAAATATAATCCTATGCAAAGTAATAGCTCACAGTCTCAAAGTAGCAATATGCTGTGATCTGGAGTTACAAAATGGAGCAGATGAAGTCTTTCTAAGCAGAATATGTCACAGCTTGTTTTACAAAAGCCCATGTAATGTTGCTGAATAAAAAGTCTGGAAGTTGCCTCTGTGGTCAACGTAGCAGAAAAGACTGTAATCTACAGCACTTGATTACAGAAAATTAATTTCCTCTCAAGAAGAAGAGAACTTACAGCAGGAACTCCTGTGACACCCTGACAGGCCAAAGGCAGCATGCTCTCTTTTAAACACAGTTCCCTCTGCCCAAGCCGGCCAATTAGCTCAGCTTCTAGTGCTCTGTAAATAACAACTTCCTATTTGCTCATTTCGTTGAGCATTCTTCCACCAAGGTGTCGCAAGGGTTGTAAAAGGGGTTTTACCTAAATTATTTTCCTTTCACCAGACAGAATACTTGCTTTTATTGTCAACACGTTCTTCATAAACATCCCATCTCATAAATATCTCATAAAGAAAAGAATGAGCAGAATGGATGTAAAGTCCTAATCGTTCAGCTTGTGGTAGCAAGCCTTAAAGTTTTAATGCAATGCAGGATCCATTTTTGAAAATACGAAAGTCAATCAAGTTTATTTATTTATTTTTGTGTTTGGGGCTGCAGCCCTGGTATTCAGGGCTATGCCTGGCATTGTGTTTAGGACTGTCTCCGCTTATTGCTTCAGGGACATATGTGAACTGAAAGTGGACTCACACTTGGGTCATTGACATGTAAACCAAGCATCTAAAACCCATACTGTCTCTCTGTCCTGTCACTTTTTTGTTTGAGGAACACAAAATCCACCTTCAATTTATGAATTGGTGCCATAAATACACCATTTTTTCCAAGAAATCTAATAATTTACTTTGCAGGGGGGAGGGGATTGGATCTCAACTGGCTGTGTTCACAACTTCTTCCTGACTCAGGGTCACTGCTAGCAGTGCTCAGGGATGGTATGGGGTTGGCCACATGGAAGACAAGTGCCTTCATCCCATTTTCTGCTTTTGGGTCTCTCCAATTTCACTTTTATGTACTGAAATATTTGTTTTAAAAACCAGCTGGTAAGTAGCACACAAACAATGGACTGATGTTAAAATTAGAATAAAATTGCAAAGGCTAAAGCAAAACTGAAAACACTTCAATTTTTGCCTTGTAAGCGTTTCATAAACCTCACCTGTTTAAGTGAAATACTTCTATTTTTTTCTTAGAACTGGGCAAGTTGTTGCTTAGGGCTAAAAATATTTTAATATAACCCATATGTAAACTAAAGTTTTCAATACCATACTGTCTTTACAGAAATCCTAAAAAATGACACTGTATTTTACTGATTCACAATAAAATATTAAATACCATTTCAAATTTTATTAAAAGTATCTGAACAATACACTTGCTTCCATATCTAATTAATATTATTTTTATTCATGCATCAAATGTAAAGACTAAGTAACACTTTTCTTAACGTTTTCTCTAGATTAAGGTAAAGGTAAAGGTAAAGGCCCTCCCGTTGTTCGTTGATTTGCTCGAGCGGGCCCAGTAACGTCTCCATTGGAGACTTTGTTGTTACTGTGTCTGGCATATCGAATACGTCACGGGGAGCTTGCCAGGCTCTGCCGTGCGGGCGAGATACTCTCGGTAGCTTGCCAGGCTCTCTGAGAGGGGCGGAGGAATCGAACTCGGGTTGGTCATATTGGCTGCATGCAAGGCAAACGCCCTACCGCTGTGCTATCGCTCTAGATTAGAAACATTTATATACTAGAATGTTATTAGAAAACTTCCAAGACATGTAATAGAAGACTAGAGAAAGTGAAATGTATTCATGAATTACAAATGTGTTACTTATTGGCTTCCATTAATAATTTACTTTGATGATAATTAAAAGATATCTTAGAAACTTCAATAAATTTAAATATATAGGTGAGTATAAATGACTAATAAGACTAAATGTTTTTGCATAGAATTTGATTAAAATTTCAAATAAAAATAAATACAGTCATCCTTTAACCATTTACAGCATTGTGATAAAAATTGTCTTGTCGTGTGATAAGAATGCTAAAAAAGTAGGTAAAGACATTATAGTAAATAAGAAGTAAAACAACAGAATATGTATAAATTAGCAAAACGTTCTTGAATAGCCAAACATCAATTGATATTTAGATGAGACTATGTCAAAAAAAAGTTTGTTCATTGGACTGGGCCAGGTATCAGAAGAGTTGCTGGTGGGTACCATCACACCTTAAGGCTTCGCTGATGGGATTAGGGACACATTCACCCTTGGAGGGGCAGTGACATTCATTTTGCTTTGAGACTATCTCCCCAGAAGGGAAGCAAAAAGAGAGGAGATGAAAGATACTAGATATTAGCTAATGTATATCCTATTTGAATGATTTCTCAGTTGGAAAAGCAAGCCTAAGTAGTCAGAATTATGTGAGAACTAAGACAATGATTGTTTTATTAATCAAACTTTTCCTGTGTGATTCTATTAACACTTTACACAAGCATTCCCCTGTACCCCCTAATATTCTTCAGTGTTATCTGGAAAGTAATGTAAAAAGCCACAGGTGCTGTATAAGGGTAGAGCATACATTTCTACCTTAATGACATGACAGATTTTGATTTTTCCTGGTATTTTTGTCTAAAAGATACAGAAGTTATTTATTGCACTGCCACAAATAAAAATGTTCATGAAAATTGTAAAGCATTTCGTATAAACCATTATCTGCCAAATAGCTATGGAAATATTTCTGAGACTCAACAAAAAGTTTTATCTTAAAGGACAGATGGAAAGTTCTGTTTCTCTGTCTCTGTCTCACTCTCTGTCTCTCTCTCACACACACGACACACAGACACACACACACACACAAACACACTGTCATCATCATCGTCATCATCATCATCATCAATTCTCCTTTAAATATTCAAATATTGAGAAAGATCTGACTCTGACGGGCCCTAGCAGTTTTCACTTTTGGCTTACTTTGAGTCAGATTTATTAAAAATCATGCATGCCAGTTCCATGAATTTTCTTATTTTTAATTGTCTTATTAATATGGGAACTAGCTTGATAGCACAAACTTCAGTACAGTTATTAATATTTCTGTATTAAATCATGAACATCAAGTCAACTCAGATGATAATTCATGATGGAAAATGTACAGTAAGTACAAATGACTTAGAGTGCCTGTAGTACCAGAAATGAATAAATAACCACAATTGTTCTGCTTACAAATACTTTAAATGCAAGATTTAAATTTTTTTTATTTTTTAATGAACCACCGTGAGATACAGTTATGGACTTACAAACTTTCATGCTCATGTTTCAGTCATACAATGATCAAGTATTCATCTCTTCACCAGTGCCCATTCTCCACCACCAATGTTCCCAGTATCTCCCCCATACCTTTCTCACCCCTGCCCCCTCTGCCTCTGTGGCAGGCAGATTCCCTTTTTATTCACTCTCTCCTTTAGGGTGTTGTGATCTGCAATGCAGGTATTAAGTGGTGATCATGTTCGGTCTATAATCTATTCTCAGTACACATCTCCCATTCTGAGTGGGTCCTCCAAGCATCCTTAACTTGATGGTCCCTTTTCTATCTGAACTGCCTTTTCTCCCAGGATGTGAGGCAAGTTTCTGGGCCATGAACTAATCCTCCTGGCACTCATCTCTACTATTCTTAGGTGTAAATGTCCCATACTCGTACTTTATATTCCACAAATGAGTGCAATCTTCCTATGTCTGTTCCTCTCTTTCTGACTCATTTCACTTAGCATGATACTCTCCATGTTAATTTACTTATATGCAAATTTTATGACTTCATCTTTTCTAACAGCTGCATAGTATTCCATTGTGTAGATGTACCAAAGTTTCTTTAGCCAGTCATCTGTTCTCGGGCATTCGGTTTTTTTCCAGATTCTGGTATTGCAAACAGTGCTGAAATGACCATACAAGTGCAGATGCCATTTCTACTATACTTTATTTGCTTCTCTGGGGTATATTCCGAGAAGTGGTATTTAAATGCAAGATTTTTAAATGCTAACTCTGCCTCAAATTTGCTCAGATAATTATTTTAGATTACTATGACAGGCAAAGAACATTTCCTAATATTCCCTTATATTCCCTTATATTTGGCAGTTCTTCTTGATATTTTGTCTGTGAAAGAACATCACTTCCCCAAACTGTAATTTGGATTTAGATAAGAAAGAAGATGGGATAAAATATTGAAGAGAGGGGTTGGAGCAATAGATAGCAAAGCAGGTAGGGTGTTTGTCTTGCACACAGCCGACCCGGATTCAATTACCAGCATCCCATATGGTCCCCTGAGCTACTGCCAGGAGTATGAAAATCCAAATCTGTGGCTGACCTGGGTTCAATTCCTGGCATCCCATATGGTCCCCCCAAGAACTGTCAGGAGTGATTAGTGCAGAGCTAGGAGTAACCCCTATGCATCAACGGGTGTGACCCAAAAAGCAAAAATAAATAAATAAATAAATAAATAAATAAAATCCAAAGCAGGGCCTGCCTGGCTGATGATAGTACAGCCGGTGGAGTGTTTGCCTTGCATGTGGCCAACTCAGGTTTGATCCCAGGACCCCATATAGTTTCCCAACCCCTGCTTTGAGTGATCTCTGATTACAGACCCAGGAGTATGCTTTGAGCACCGCTCACATGGCCAAAAAACAACAAGAATAGAATAAAATTTAAAGATAAAGTCCAACGTAGAGAGGGTTGTTTGTACACTTATCCTTTTTTTTTTTCTAGTTTTTCTAGCTCTCTGCTGCCTCCAGCATCAACCATTCCATCCGTTCTCCTAGTTCTTCCCTTGTTCTCTGCATCTTCTTGGGTCTTTTTCCAAGCTCCTTCCTGGCCTTGGAAGGTGTTCTCATGAGAGCATAGTCAGTGTGTCCCTCAGATAATGGCCAAAGCAAGCACGGTGTTTACTTTTTAAGACTCTGTTTTTACTTTCAGGTCACATCCTTGCAATTCCCCACATGTGGGGTACCATATGTGGCTGCATGCAATGCAAGTGGCTTACCCACTGTACCATCTCTCCAGCACCAGAGGTGAAAATGGTCTTAGTGGTCTGGAAGTGGTTATGTTACTCAATCAGATGTTGATGAATGACAAAACTTGTCAAATTCTGATTTTCAACTCATCATAAAACATCATTCTTTGTGACAAAAAAATATCTCATTGTAACTGATTTACCAGAGTATTTATTTTGGTTTGTTTTACTTTGAAATTTCACTCTCCAAATTTGTTTACAGAATGAAATTATATGGTTTATCTTATCAAAAAATATGTTCAGACTGATTTAAAAAATACATATGGTCAGTTGTTGGAAAGAAAACAGAGTGTGTAAGGAGCTTACCTTGCATGCAGTCAGCCTGAGTTCAATCCCTGGGAACCCATCTGCCAGGTGAGACCCCAAAACAACCAAAAAAGTTTTGTCTCTGATATAGGACCCAAGGGGCACAACTGCAAAGTTTTCTTTGGCATCGATATGTACTAGTTAGTTACTGGTAAACAAACGCAAAATATAAAACCAAATTTACTTAGCATGATGATTCCCAACTGGGGTTTACAGATAACCAAGTATTATAGAAGGCAATTTTTGAATATTAATGATTTTTTCCTAAAAGTATTCACTTTGGAATATGTTTGGCATCTTTAATTAGTCTTTTTGAGAATGGATACACAACATTTCAGTGGCATTATCTAAAAATAAAATTGCTCTTGATTTATGTTTTTACATCATTGCACCAGAAATGATGCTTAGAGTTCTAATTCCTGTCACATAAAGAGGGGCTCTGTTGTTGGTGGGACCTTAAATTTCCATCTATGAACACCAACACAATAAACATGCCATCAGATTTCTTTTTATCTCTCAAATTATCATTTTTATGAAGCTATTTTGTGTACTTGGATGAGCTCTTCTTTTGCTGTAATCTTACTATACTGATGTTGATTCCAAAGTTAGCTTTCAGGGTAAGAGTACAGTTCCTCAGCATTTTTTATTGTTGGTTTTATTTCCTCAGGATATGTGTGTATGTTTGTCATCAACCCTGTCCCTATCAATGTCTAAATGTAAGAGTTTTGCAATAGACTGAAGAACATTCTGCTTTTGAGCTTAAGAAAGAAAGAGTAGATTATCAATCTTAAGAAACATTAAAGAATAAAACATACCAATGATAAATAAGAAAATATGAGATATGTGAACCATATGAAAGATTATAAACCTCCGTAATGTTTTACATATATTATTCTGCTACCTAGCACTAATAGACAATATATTACAATAACCCTTTAAAAATTATTGGCAAGATGTATGTATTGAATTTTTTCTTGTAAGACATTTGGACTAGTCCTTCTGCTTTTACATTAAGGTGAAGGTAATCAATTTTAAATTTCTGTCTGCACCCTGCCTAGAAAGAGTTGTCTAAAATGATCTTGTTAGACTAGAAATCTGCGCTGTGTCTTAATAGACGTGAAGGTTATTATAATTCTAGGCTAGTCTTTGAAATGGTTTCAGATTTATGGGGAAGATTTGACTTTTTCAGTAACCAATTTTATTAATACTGTGAAAAGAAAATTGGAATTGTAGACTCCCGGGGTGTTTGTGAATTGAGATATTGAGATTAGCATGTTTTCCCCCCTCATCTCCAAAAACAACAAAAAATCCAACATTTATTATTTTTCCCACTCTGTTGTGTTTCAATACAACCAAGAAGTTCAATCCAACAAAAAAGAAACAAATAAGATGCAATTACCAAAAAAAAAATGCATGTTTAAATGCCACAGTCACAAGAAAGCAAGTAGACAATTATTTACATGACATGTGCTACTTTTCACTCATATTGTGCCTATATAAGAAGTGATGAGTTTTGCATGTTTCAAATTCCTCCAGTTCTCCTCGTCTCACAGCCCCCTCTCATGTTCTGCACAGCGGAAGCTTGCTCTTGTTGGTCAGGGAAACACTTGAGTGATGGGCACATGTGATGCATTTTAGCCCTTGCCCCATGAACTGGAGATTCAGAAAAAACTTGGGAAAATTCACACATCTACTACCTGCCTGATTCTTGGGGCTCACAGTTTTCTTGGTTATTTTCTAAACTACCCAGGTACATGTTTACAAGGGAAGTATAGGAACCTCTGTGGGATTGAGATTATTGCAACACATCAATCAAAAATCTAAGCAGAGCTAGGAAGAAATTTAGACACAGGAAAACCTGCACGTGTGGAAAACAGAAAGAACCAGCATGGAACAAGAATTGCCTCATATGGCACCAAATGAACAGAGAAGACAACAGCTTGACTTTTGGTGACATTGAAAATGGGATAGTAAGTGAGGCATATTTTCAGTCATCGTGGGAAAACTCAAGGGTTATGATTTACAAAAGTCTGGTCTTCAGTTAAATCACTTGTTATGAACTACAGATTCAGTTTGGTCACGTGCAAGCCTTGTGGATTTCTATTTCTTGAACACCATTCCTGTAATGTTTGAATTTATTCTTGGAAAGTGTTATGGTGCTTACTAAAGTATCAGTATGACTAACATTCTCAAGGTCCATTATGTTCTACTCACAACTACCTACTCAAATTTGTCTTCTATTTATCTTAAAGGAAGTCATCAGAGTTTTTATTTGCTTTTGCTTTGGCTGACCTTTAATCTATAGAAATCATTAAAAACTCTGACTTAATGCTGCATTTCCACTGCCTTCTCCTGCTGGGCTGAATACTACTTACACCTCATGACTTAGTTTTGATGCCTCATCCTTTAGGAAATTTTCTCTAAGAACAGTCACTTCTATTAACACACATACACATACACACATATTAAGCTATGATTATATTATAGGAATGATTACAAATTCCCTCAGAACACAGTTGGTAAATATACATCCTCGACATCTGCCCTCACAGGCCAAGGAATGTAATGACAAAAAAGATATGCAATAAATAATTGTACAGTTAAAGCAAAGATGGACTATGTGTAATGATGGGAAAGAGTAGGAAAAGAGAAACAATATACAAGGGAAGTTTCAGATTTAGAATGAGGAGTAAGACTGTCATTTCTGAGTTTGTGCCCTTTATGCTGAAGCCCCCAAAAAGTCACAGAGTGGTCAGTCACATGAAAAGTGGAAGCAAGAGTAATCAGAAAGAACATATCAATGACCTTCAGGAAGAAAAGAGTGCTTTTCATGCAATGAATAAATGACAAAATAGTGAAATAAGAAACTGAACATGAAGCGTAAACAGATCACAGTCCATGGAATTTATTCATGAAAAGAGCATTATGTTTGTCTCCATAAAATAATATTAAAATTTGATGTGCAAAAAATGCAAATGAGAAAGGAATGGATTATTTTTAAACATATGAGAGACCTAGACCCGATGACCCTAAAATACAAAAAAACAATAAGTCACAATTGATATTTATTATTAAAAAAAAGAAAAGAGAATATACTAGAAGAGTGAACAAATATAGGGAAACCAGGTGACTGAAAATCCAAATGGGAGAACAAATGTAAGATAAAGCAGTACAGTAAATTTTGGTGGAATAAAGTAAAAACAAAATAATGATTTTTATATGAACAACTTTAAATAAATGAGAAATAAATATTTATCTTAATATTGTAAGGATATTTGCATGATAAAGTAAGGAATTTAGTTGGTGATAATATGAATTATTCCATCATTGTTAGGTGGAAGAATAATAATAGTTATTAAAATTAAAAAAGTAAATTGCATCTAGAGGACAGGTATATGCAATGTTACGGTACTATTCCCTCTAATCTAATAGTTAAATTTTGCCATACAAAAATTTTGGGCTGGAGCAATAACACAGCTGGTAGGGCGTTTGCCTTGCACGCAGCCAACATGGCTGACCTGAGTTCGATTCCTCTTCCTGTCTTGGAGAGCCTGGCAAGCTACCGAGAGTATCTCGCCCGCACGGCAGAGCCTGGCAAGCTCCCGTGACATATTCGATATGCCAAACACAGTAACAACAAGTCTCACGATGGAGATGTTACTGGGCCTGCTTGAGCAAATTGATGAACAATGGGAGGACCGTGACCAGATACTAAAATTTTATAAGTACATAAATCGAGCTCATTTTGTGAATAAAGTATGCCAGCACATTAAGATATAAATATAGGATGTTTGTGATATTGTTGCTTATGATGTGTAGAGGACAGAAAAGATCAATTTAAAGTTCAAAAACAAGGTTTGGCTGGACAAATCATAATGGATCTATAATCCACAATCTAAACAAAAATAAAAATTGGATTCACGTCAAATTTATTGACATAAAACATGTTCACATGTGTTTTACCAAAAAAGCAAAACAAGCTAAGTCAATTAGCATAATTTCATTTTTATAGGGTAGAGTAAAAATTCTGTTTTTACATATATATCTGTTTTATATATGGAAAAAATGGCAAAATTCATATGAAAGAGTCATTTCATTTTGTTAACTTAGGGAAGTAGAGAAAAAGTAAAAAGAAGTAGAAAAACTGATGCACAAGTTTTAATATTTATTGACAATTTACCAGGTATTGTATCTTGTTGATACCAAGAGACTCAAAATAAACCTAACTTCTATCTTAGAACCAAGTACACTAAAAAGAAAATATAAGAAAACCAAACTATTTAAAATATAACTCATTTCATAACATTAGGTGACATGAAATCTGGGTTAACAGAAGAGATAAATAAAACAAGGGAAAAGCTTTAGTATCATTAAAAAAAAAACAGGTTCTCATGATACTTTCCATGCTAAGTGAAATGAGTCAGAGAGAGAGGGATAGACATAGAAAGATTGCATTCATTCATAAAGTAACAAAATATGAGATTAAGACCCAACAATAGCTGAGATCAGCACCAGGAGGATTACTCCATAGCTTAGAGGCCAGCCGGTCATTCTAGGGGAAAGGGCAGCTCAGATAGAGAAGGGAGCACCAAATAAAGGGTGTTTGGAGGATCCTCCCAGGAGGGGAGATGCATGTTGAAAGTAGACTATGAACTGAACATGTTTGCCACTCAATGCCTCTTTTGCAGACCACAACACCCAAAAGGAGAGAGAGAGAACAAAAGGGAACACCCTGCCACAGAAGAAAGGTGGGATGGGGGGGATGGGGGGGAGGGATATTATCCATGGTGGTGGAAAATGGGCACTGGTGGAGGGATGGGTATTTGATCATTGTATAATCGAAACCCAAGCACAAAAAATTGTAAATATACAACTGTACCTCATGGTGTTTCACTAACAAAAAAAAATATTAAAAACTAGTACTGAAGCCATTGTTTATATAACATAAAACATTGTAGATTTTTTGAAAAAAAAAACAAAAAAACCAGGTTCTTTGGGTAGAAATTAATTACACTTAGAAGAGAAGAACTGAAGCCTTCAGGAGTAAACACTAAGGCACTGGAGATTTCTGGTAAAGACATGGTCTGAAAAATAATGGTCTGAAAAAGAATCAAATACAGAATCAATAAACTCTATGGGAGGATTTTCAGAAGTCCAATTTTCTTCCAATCTTCTCATCTTCACGTGTGTGCTTGTGTGTGTGTGTGTGTGTGTGTGTGTGTGAGAGAGAGAGAGAGAGAGAGAGAGACAGACAGACAGACAGACACACAGACAGACACACAGACAGACACACAGAGACAGAGAGAGACAGAGACAGAGAATTGTGTAATCACTTGTATATGCATTCTATAATAATACAAACTCTAACTTAAATGTTTCCTTTATGTTAGGTTGCTTCTTTATTTACTGGCTAGATTGCGATATTGCCATTCCATTTGTAATTTCCTGTTTCTCTTTTCAGACAAAGTCCCTCTTTCTTTCTAGAGTCAAAGAAGACTGAAGTCTGTCGTTGTAAGTTATGTCTTCTGACTTGGCTTCAGGGAATAATTTTTAAAGTTCATAAATTTCCAGTCATATACTGGGAGAACAGAACCACTAAGAGTGTGTCAGGCTAGGCATTTCACTCAAGAGGTCACGGAATGGTTAGAAAAAATGCCAATCCAAACTCCAACGAGCTGGCAGCTCACTTGTGTGAGGATTTTTGTTATGGGAGGGTCCTGGGGACAATGCGGGATGCAAGGTCACACTGGAGGTAGGACTGGCATTTGAATACCCTATACCCTACACATGGGTGGGGTACCTACGTGTACCCCACCCTTCATGATTTCTATATAACTATGCTGTAAGCGGAAAGAAGAGATGAGACTACCACGAGATGAGGGAGAAGATATAAAGAAGAAAAGGACTTTGAGGTTTATGAGGAGACTAGTATGATGGAACTGTGATGACTGGAACTATGACCTAAACTATGACTGTGATCATGCTGTAAGGGAGAGATCAGACTCTGTTGGGGAAAGAGAGAGAAATAAACTGACTACTGACCAGCCTGGGGGCCTGTTTCTCTGTTTCCCCTGTCTTTGGTCTGTCCCTTGTCATGGACCAGCCTGGGAAGGCAGCTCTCAGCCATGGAGTGCTTGAGTCAGGCATGCCACCATGCTTTCTCTTTGAAATGCATCAGAGCAACCATATGAAGCAACGGTTCTACTTATCTATACTTACCTGAATCATATAAGAAATATAAATTAAAAATATGCCTGCATCCCTATGCTCACTGCAGTGCTTCTGCAATATTCAAAATATAGTTAAGTACCTTCTGGCAGGTGGATGAATAAAAATGATATGGTTATATACTCTCAACAATGCTAAAGGAAAAATAAATACACTAAAGAGAAAAAAGTGAAAGCAAGACATCTTCAACCTCATTAGTAGAACTTTTGAAGATAAAACCAAATATGATATGATTCAATTCATGGATGGGATACAAGGAAACAAAACAAATGAACCAAAAAAGTAAAAACAAAAAACAAACCCTTAGCCTCAGAACCTCTGACAACAGAATGGTGAAGATGGTGCTTTTTGATTAGATGCTGGATGGTGACTAGACCTTCAGTGGCACATGTGACATGGCACATACAGTTGGCAGTGTGTGAAGCTCTATACCTGTACCTTCAAAGGTGATGCAACCCATTATGAACCCAGTGTTTAAAAATAAAGTAAAAATGAAGGTCCAGAGCAACAGTAAAGTGTGTAGAGTGTTTGCCTGGAACATGGCCAACCCAGGCTTACCCCAGCACCCTTATGTCTTCTGAGTAATCCCAAAAGTAATCCCTGAGACCAGAGCCAGGAGTAAACTCTGAACACCTCTGCATAAGACCACAAATCCAAAACTAAAAAGAAACTATTAATGAATAGAAAAGGCTAGTTATCTTTTTAGAGTAAAGAAAAAAAAGAGTGATAATGAGAATGCAGAATTCTTTATAAAATATTTTCACCTCACCTTTCTATAATCTGATATGCTAGAATAGACTCAGAAAAAGCAATAAATATGAGATCTATTTGTTATAGTAGAAGTCACTTTAGTGCTGAAGTGAACCGATATCAATATGCATTAACACATCAATATATCTGCATCAATTTCTGCTTATAAATAATATGCTGCCTATGTCCAGTTACTGAAATCACTGAGTTTTTATTTTGCCTGTTTTTAAGATTAAAAAAAAGCTTCCACCTGTTTTTATTGAACATCAACCAAGTTAGAAGTCATCAGTTTGATGAACTTGATTAACTTGCTTTAATCATCTGCTGACGCCATCAGCACTACAGATAGTTGACAGGTAACTTGGGAGCAAGTCTTTACTTAATATTTCAGAGTTGTTGCAGAAGCTTCAAGAGTACTTTCATCCTTATTAGAGTGAGAGAGCTAAAAAGGGCTCATCACTCAGGTCAGCCTTTTCGTAACTGTCAGGCAGAAGAAAAGCCATATAGGCAATAAATGAGAAAACCAGTTTCAAAGGCAGGAAGCCCAAGGAGTCTGCATATATTTTTCATCAAAATGTATTAAATTTCAGAAAATGCTAGAAAAGCTATATTTTGAAATAGAGAAGGTGCCTCTCATTACTGATATTTATTCAACCTAACTCTTTGATAGTGAAATAGCTTCCTTTTCTAGGCCCTCATTGACTAAAACTCTTAAGTCACTTTTCTTTTAAAGCATTTCAACTTTTTCATAAAAAATTTTGCCAATCAATACATATACAAAACCAGAGAACTCATTCCAATGTATCCTTAAGCCTGAAACCAGAAATTTGGTGAAATCTGGCTGGTAGAACAACAACAAAAAATTGCATCTCATTACTAGAATAATGAGTGTGTGTGTGTGTGTGTGTGTGTGTGTGTGTGTGTGTGTGAGCACACATGTGGGCACATGTGTGCATTTATGCATTGGAAAATATTGCTGTCATTCTGCTAATTCTTTGCCAGCTTTCAGCAGTCACCTTTCTATTCAGTCTACTGAGTGTGAGAGAAAAATTAATAGCTTGGGCTAAGCTTTAATACCTTGAATGATCAAAACCCTTTTTTTCAATTTCTTCCCAAATATTGCAAGCATCAACACTTGTCTTAACTAGTACTTTATCATTGGTTATGTGTTCAAAATAATTTTCAACTGATGCTCCATATGCCTACTGAGATTTCTGACTCACTATAAAGCTTATGTCTCTTACTTCAGTTAACAAGTAGTACCTTTTTGATTTTTAATTGGACAGGCGCCTCTGTACTGTGATCTTCATGGACATCATTTAACTTATTTCTTTGCTTTTTGGTTATGCGGCCATGCCAAGTGGTGGTCAGAGCTCACTCTTGGCTACCTGCTCAGGAATCTCTCCTGGCAATGCTCAAGAGATTATATGGGATGCTGGGGACTGAACCCAGGTTAGTCACATGCAAGGAAAGGACCCTACCCTCTGTACTATTGCTCCATCTACTACATTTCTTACATCAAATCTGTCACAGCGGTATTATTGGTACTTTACCAAAAAAGAAACTGAGTTTCAAGGGTAAATGATTTTGCTTCAAAAATGTCACAGACAAAATTCAAAATCAACCCTATTCATAATCACCATATATAGTATAATGTTGTAATTTAGCATGTCTGCATTTGTGCCTGCTGAAGGTCTGTGAGTACTTCCAGTTTTATCCTTTCTGAACAACTTTGAACACTCTTTCCTAAGCAGCTGTCAGGTCCACCCATTAAAGCCACACCCATTTTACTTCCTGCTGTCTACCCATTCTTTTCCCTAAAAGGAATCGGCATAGTAGAATATTAAACATTAACATCTAATCCAGGAACACAACTTGCCTAGTAACCCTTAGGAATTCATCACACCCAGTTAAAGTTTTTCTCACCATATACCTAAGGGTGGTATATTATTTGCCTCCTGGGGGCAACTGTAAGGATCATGTTAGTAGGACAAAGCGGTCTGAGAAGGATGAGGATAAAGTCTAACGCATAAACAATAATAAGCTCATTATTTCCCCAGTCTGACACAAAAATGGTATTGAGCCAGCAAATTCCACGGCACCTAGAGTACACGTTGATGCCCTCAGATGTGACAGTGGCTCCCCAAAGCATGGGTTCTGTGCAGCTCACATTTGCAGTCATTTTCCTTTCATGGAAAATTGCTCTATGGGAGGGAGAGCACAGCAGGTATCCTGTTTGCCTTGCACCCAAAAAGCAGGGCTCAATCCTCCACACCCCATATGGATCCCCAAACTCCATCTACAATGATCACTAAGCACAGAGACAGGAGTAAGCTCTGAGCACTGCTGAGTATGACCCATAAATGAAAAGAAAAGAAAAGAAAAGAAAAGAAAAGAAAAGAAAAGAAAAGAAAAGAAAGAAGGAAGGAAGGAAGGAAGGAAGAAAGAAAGAAAGAAAGAAAGAAAGAAAGAAAGAAAGAAAGAAAGAAAGGAGAGAGACAACAAAAGAAGCAAAGAAAAAGAAGGATAAAAGGAGATAGAAAAAAGAAGGAAGGAAGGAAGGAAGGAAGGAAGGAAGGAAGGAAGGAAGGAAGGGAGGGAGGGAGGGAGGGAGGGAGGGAGGGAGGGAGGAAGGAAGGAAGGGAGGGAGAGAGGGAGGAGAAAAAAGAAAAAAATGAAAGAAAAAGAAAGAAAGAAAGAAAGAAAGAAAGAAAGGAAGGAGGGAGGGAGGAGAAAAAAGAAAAAATGAAAGGAAGAAAGAAAGAAGGAAGGAAGGAAGAAGGGAAAAAAGAAAAGAAAGAGAAAAGGGAAAAAGGAAGGCTTTTGAATTCAGGAGGTCAAGTAATTGTCAGCACGAGGTAAGGTTTTAGGACATTAATTGTGCTGCATGTGGAGTTTGCTTCTTTCTGATCTATGCATTATTCCTTTAATTTTGGTTGGGTTTGGAACACACCCTGCAGTGCTCAGGGATTACTCTTGGCTCTGTGCTCTGTACTCAGGAATTGCTCCTGGCGGTGCTCAAGGGACCCTATGAGGTCCCGGGAACCTGGGTGACTGCGTGCAAGGCAAGCGCCCACCCCACTGTTTTATCTCTCCCGCCCTATCTGTGCATTTTTCTCTCTGCATGGATCTCTGCCGGATCTCCCATTCTTTTAGACAAGGTGATTGCAATCCTGCCCCCTTTCAAAAATTTTATAACAGTTTATGGTGGTAGGCATCAGGACGAAATCAAGAGCACTTCTCATCAACCGTGGCTGGGGCAGACTAACTTTAGAGTAGGTTTTAAGATGCACTTCCCCCTCCTCCATCCCCTGCTCCAGAAGTTCACAGGCACCCACCGGCAGAAATGCAGACCCACAGGGACTTGAGCAGCGTGCAGGCGGCCTGGAGTCCACCCTGGGGCTTAACACAGCATAGCTCACTGTCGCTCACTCTGGGGGATCATTCATAGATGCCTGCCATGAAGCTCTTGCTGCCTCCTATTCCTTTTGTTGGGAAAAGATCACATTCCAGTCCTGAAAGAGCAGTGGCTGAGGTGAGAGGTGCGCCAACCTCCTGCTGAGCCCAGGTGAGGCCAGTGGGTCCAGCCAGGCTGCGAGCTGTGCTACTGAGTTGGTCACTGGCTGCGTGCAAATGTCTCAGAAAGAAATCACGTAGGTTAGGAAGGCAGGGAGGAAGGCTAACCTGTCTCAAAATCTGCAGCCCTCCCCTCCTCCTACCCACTTGCAATCTCAAAATCATTATGGGGCAGAAGCCCTCATTTTTGTCCTCGAAAAATAAGAACCTGATGCATGCCTTTTTTCCCACCTCAAGTATCTACCTAAACTTACACACTGAAAATTGGCACCTGCCTTATTAGGTTCCCAGCAGCTACTGAAGATGAGCTTCATACTGAGCGCACTCAAGTACTCTGAAAAACATGGCCTGGTGAAATGTAAAGATTTTATATACTGTGCTTATAGATGTGGAGACACAGGTACTTCTCTTTACACTGGCTCTTTAAAATAAATTGATTGTCCTCAGGCTATTCTGTAGCTCTCTAATGCATATATATGTATGTATATGTACACAGGCATATAATATATGCATATATTCATACATATTGTAGCACTGAAGAACTGTCCTCCCATTGTAATTGGTTTGCTTGAGTGGGCTCAGTAAGCTCTCCATTGCGAGATTTGTTGTTACTGTGTTTGACATATCGAATACATCACAGGAAGCTTGCCAGGTTTTGCCTTGTGGGCGGGATGCTGTTGGTAGCTTGCTGGGCTCTCCGAGAGGGGGAGAAATCAAACCTGGGCTGGCCGCTTGCAAGGCAAACACCCTATCCGCTGTGCTATCACTCCAGCCCATACATATTGTAATCTGGAAAAATATAAAATATTCTTGTCATTCCTATTTTACTGTCAATTTTGTGTTTGTTTCTTTTTTCTTTTTTTTTTTTTTCTTTTTTGGGTCAAACCCAGTGATGCTCGGGGGTTACTCGTGGCTCTGCACTCAGGAATTACTCCTGGCCGTGCTGGGGGGATCATATAGGATGCCAGGGATCTAACCCGGCTCGACCACATGCAAGGCAAATGCCCTACCCACTATACTATGACTCCAGCCCCAATTTTGTGTTTCTTATAATAATACCCTGAGGGTGGGCAATGTGTTCCTCCTAATGATGACACTGATTCAACAAGTCAGATGACATGAGATTAAACCTCTGGGCTGAATCCAAATGTCACCTCCGCAGCTATCAGGAGCACGTGAGTCAAGGTAACAAAGCTATTTCTAGTTCATGCAATCTGAAAAAGCTAGTTTACATCAGATAGTATTTGAGGAAATGAAATTAATACTAAGAAAATCGTGCAGGCAGCCAATGTCATTAACCAACATGGTCTTTGACAGAAACCAGAAATGCTAGGAGTAGAGCTAAAAATTAATTTTTTATTTTCTAGATTTCATGTTGCTATAAGAGGCAGACATAGCCTATTTTTTCTAAACCTCTGTCACAAATCTTTCACCAAGTCTGATTACATTAAAGTTGCACAAGACTGCATTTCCCTTTCCGAAACTGTATAGGACAGACACTTCAGAAAGACATTTTGGCATGTCCTAATAAAGCCTTGTGATGCAAAAATGATTACAATTAGTAATAATAATAAGTAGCCAATGATATGTTTATTGAGACATTTGTGAAGAGGTCACTTACTGTAACATCAAAGGGAACTATGTTTATTTTTACTCCAATTAAATCTCTGTATTTTATTAAGGGCTTGGCTGTAATTTTTAATCTACCAGTGCAAATGTAATGCAAGCTGCATGAGGTTTTCCTCTCACCATTGGGTATTAATTAATAATTATTACTTTTGTATGATCTCCCATGATTCAGCTCAGCACTGTGGATGCATGGGTATATTCTCTCTAAACAAAGAAATTTAATCTCAAATACTCTGAAAGAGGAAATCTGTTTCTCCTTCCAGCTGCATGAAGCAGCTTCTTTTCAGTGTCCTCATCCTATATTTTAAACATGCCTGTACACCCCTGCATTCCTTCTGAGATTGGGAGGTTTACAGTTTCCCAAGACCATAAATTCTGCACCAGACCTTGGGCTCACCAAAGAGATAGTGGGAAATACATGGGCAGATGGTAAAATATAGGGCCTAAAATGTCTTAAGTAAACATAGTGCCCACCAGTCTACATGGATATGAAGGGGTTAATTTTATCTTAGCAACACAAATATGTCCTAGAGTGACAAGGGCCAATTTGTGATGGGAAAGAAATGGGAATCTTCTGGTACTTTGATAAGAAACACAAAGACTAAGTTTTCCCAAAATAAGCCCACAAAAGAGCCATGTTTAACTTAATCCTTTAACAAAGCTCCTCCCTGGCTGGGGAGTTTCTTTCCCTCTACTTTCCAACAAAACTTTTCTATTTTCAAATTCTGAGCTTGAGCATCTTTATTACTCAATATTTTCATCCTGGAGAATTCTGAAGAATCTGGGCTCCCACATCAATACTATGAAATATCCCTAAGACAACAACTCATGCTAATTGCAGCTGACTGCAAAGGTAGGTCATAATTCTCACTCCTGCCCAGGGTGATTTTTGTTTGTTTGTTTTGGGGCCACACCCTGTGGTGCTCAAGGGACCAAATGGGATGCCACGGATCAGATTCAGGTCATTTACATGCAAAGGAAATTCCTCACTCAATATATGTGATTCTGAGAAATGTTCCCACCCCCACCCCCTTCAGTTTTCCCCAGAAATGTGACAATGATCCAATTCCTTTTATATTGTTTAAAGAAAATTGAACAGAAAGAAACAGAATAGCACAGGTCATATTAAATCAAAACCAAAGTGTTCTGGGTCAATGTGAAAGTACAATAGGTAGGCTGCTTGTCTTACACATGTCTGATCAGGGTTTGATCCCCTGCAACACAGATGGTCCCCTTAGCACACTACAAGTGATTCCTGAGCACAGAGCCAGGAGTTAGCCCTGAGCACTACTGGGTGTGTTCCAAACAAAAAAAAATCACAGTGTTCTGTAAATAAATGTCAAGGACCCTTTGTTTATTACTGCTTTATACTGCTTCCTGATAGAAATTTCTTTCTGGTGAATGACATTAGAGAGGCAGGGCTGTTTTCCTTGATGAAGAATACCTGAATAATTTCCCCCATACTCAAGCTAAATTTTAGACAATTTTCTTTTCCAGTAAGAAGCAGAACTCACTTGATTTATAGCCTTTAGAAAACATGCCGACTGGAGCGATAGCACAGTTGGTAGGGTATTTGCCCCTCGCACATGGCTGACCTGAGTTTGATTCCTCTGTCCCTCTCGGAGAGCCCGGCAAGCTACCGAGAGTATCTTGCCTGCACAGCAGAGCCTGGCAAGCTCCCTGTGGCATATTTGATATGCCAAAAACAGTAACAACGAGTCTCACAATAGAGAATTTACTGGTGCCCACTCGAGCAAATCGGTTAACAATGGGAGGACAGTGCTACAGTGCAGGAAACATGCAATCCCAGGTGCCTTCTCTGTCCCTTTGATAGTAAATATTTAACAAAATCTTCTTTACCATGTTCCCACCCATGAGTGTTTATTATCAAGGAGCTGGAAGTCAGTCCCCGTAGTTTGTAATTTATTAATTTGGCTTTTGGGCTACACCCTATGGAGTGCAGGGACTATACCCAGCCTGTGGGTAGTATAGGATCTGGATAAAATCTAGGGAATCCAGTCTCCTGCATGCAAATCAAGCACTCTGGCTTACTTTAAAGGTAAAGAAGTTAATTCTTATATATTCCCAGTTTGTAGAGGAGGGTAGGGAGCAGTCTCATTTTGGAAGGTCTTTTGCTCCAAGTTATAAAATACCCAAGTCATAAAGATATTCTAAGAAGAATGTGTACGTTTCTGATGGTGATATGGTTAGAAAAAACAGACAGTCGCTGATCCCTCCTGTCTAGCTTTTCTGGACACTTTTTATAGTCTTTTTGCTAATTAATGCAATTTTAGTGGAATATTTTATTTAGAGCACAATTGCAATGGTTTTGATTGAGTATATCTCATCGTTCTTGTTCTACTTTGCCCAATGGAATTTTTACATTACTGCCTTCAGTAAGAGAAAGTGAAAATGATGTCTGATGGCTATATTTTAGCCATGCAGCATCCACTTCATTTTTTAATTTAATCGTCCATGAAAAACTTGAGATTCTATGGTTTACAACTCTATATTAATAATGCTCTCCCATGCACATAATTCCAACACTACATGCATCACCAGTGTTCCTATCTCCCTTCCACAAAGACCCTAAAACTGCTCAAGCTCATCCCAGCCCCCAAGTCAATTGTGTGGATCAGTTCTACCATTATGTTGCCTTTGAACATTTGTCACTCTCCTGCTGTGTATCTTTAAGTTCCACAAATGAAAGAGATTTTCCTGTATGTATCCTTTTACTTGGATCTGCCTTCACTCAGCATTATATCCTCTACTCCCATCCATGTTGCAAATGGCATGCCTGTGCTCTTCCTTAGGGGATAGCATTTACTTTTATTCCTGCGTTCTGGAGAATTAGATTTTTATGGAGAAAGTTTCCTCTACCAGCCACTGGCCAGCGAGCTGACTCACCAGTCCCTACAGTCTTGTCCTGTCACTAGCTGGGCACGTTGACTCGGGAGATAAGTGCTCGATATTTTCAAAAACTCAGTATTGCTGATTCTCTGGCAGCAACTAGCACTCTCATTTAAACAGCAATGTGTTGGCTATTATGGCTTAATTAAACTTGCTTTTGAATAATTACATAATAAATACCCCCAAATTAAATGTAGTGCAAAACTATCTTGTAATCAGCCTCCCAAAATATGATCTAATAAGTGATATATTCCCATAAATGATTGTGATTACTTATTTAATGAAAAGATGCACCTTGTTCAATATACATATCTTTACTGCTAATGTGGTTAATGGGATCAGTTTAATAGAAGTCCTTTGATCTTTTCTCAAAATAGCACACTGGAAAACCATTCAAAATTGCATGGTAATTGCAGCAAATTTAGCCTAATGAATAGTAATACATGTAAAGGACCTTATGCCATCAAATTCAAATTTATGCCAGCCCTGGATTTATTTAAGTGAATATTTTCAAAATTAATCCTATATTTGTTGGTTGTCTGCATTAAGAACAACCTTAATGCATTCCAAGAAATTAAACCTAATCTCTTTGAATTTCCATAGCTGTGAAAAGACATCCTCATTACTGAAAATAGTAAGATAATATGTACAAAAATCTTAAGAAGAATAACAATAAAAGAATAACTTCACTAAATACTATCATTGTGATCAATTATTACACTGATAACCTCAACTTTTATGAACATGATCTGACAGTTAATTTACTTTGTGAGTGCTGGATAACCTCATTCTCTACGGGTTCAGCTAGGGGTTAAAGGATTGACACAAAGATGAATAATGCCCTCTTTTATACCAATTCCATCTTTTAAAAAATAAATCCTCAGTATTTTTTCTTTCACTAATTTGAAAAAGTTGAATAGATTTGAATGAGGCACGGTAGCCCATTAGCTAGGCCACCTTTAAACAGATACATAGAGAGAATAGGCATTTTATTCTTAGCATTATACACTGAAGAAGAAATTTTCCTTTCAAAATAAGCTCCTCCACCAGTGCTGCTGTGAAACAGGTTCTGTCTTCACCCTTTGCTCCCCTTTAGCAATTGGAATTATTCATTAGGAAGCCCTCATACCAAAGGGGGTCATGTTCTTCAACTGCTGGTGTCAAATAGCAACACAACAATCACCAATCACCATTTCATTTCCTGCGTCTTCAAGAGTGTTGAGCAAGGAACCTATTGAGAAGAGGGCATCACACTTAGGGTACGTCAGGATGACCAGGGGTCATCTTGAAATTTAAGCTACTTGGCATATTGCTGGTCTTTTTTGTTATCATCATTGTTAACTTATTGACAAAAATAATCTGTTTTAAAAGAATCCACATTTCCTGTGGAAAAATAAAATTCTTGGGGAACATTCACATTTCTGTGACACAGACAGTACTTATTCTGAGGAGCAAGGCATTGTTCTACAATGTGATCCCCATCCACGAACCTGTGCCATTGAACCACATCTCTGCACTAAAGGGAAAGCACAGAAGGTGTGAGAGCTTCGCTTTTTCATCTTTGCTACTTTTCAGAGAAGGTGTGAGGGAAAAATAATCCACTTGCTCCACGTTGAGGAAAGAAGCATAGGACAGTGTTCTGTGGCCTCCTTACCAATGGCTGCCTCAGATTCCTGCCTGGCAAACAAGCGTTAGGACTTCTGAGCCGCACAGCTACCCGCTCACATTCTAAAACACTGTTTGTACCCACAGGAGTGCTGTCACCCAGCACTAACCATTACAAGACAGTGTTGCTGGAATCAAGGGTTATTGGGTTCCATGTGGTCCTGCCCAGGATGCTGCTCCGAATCCAGCTTCGACACATCCAGTTCCCATCAGGAGGCCTGAGTGCTTTCATCAGTTGCCCAACAATTTCCAGTCAAGAAAAGTAACAGCATTATGTAAAAGGGAAAAAATAGCTTGGCACTTCCCTTTTATGTAACTGAACTGGGAAAAAAGGAAAGCTAGCATTTATGCTGTATGCCACACATTGCAGTAGCTATTTTCACTATATTAATTTTAGTTATAGGTGAAGATTAATATCAGTGATGAGAAACATGTTCATTATAACGAAGAGCTTAAAAGGCACCCTAGGAGAAGTTCTTTTGCAGAAGAGATTTAAGTCTCTAGACTTTATTTTTGCTCCAAGATTATTAACAGGGCAGTAGCTTCACAGGAGGTGTTTGCAATTCTTAGTAATGAAGCTGATGTCCACCCAAATGCAACTTTCCTCTTCCTTAGAATTTCTGGATAGAGCCATATGGAAATTCGAATTTAGCAAATATCTGCTAGGATGTATAATTTATTTGATTTTAAGAAGATGCCATATTTCCCCAGGCCTGTCATGAATAGTTTTAAAGAGCATAACAAGATTTTTTTTTGAAGAAGCATGGGTCAAAATGATTAGAACAATATGTCGTGTATTTTATGTGTGTATCTATATACATACATATACATATATATATTTATACATATGGAGTCCGAAATATATTGGTATAGAATGCTCAGCAGATTTCAAACATTTATCTGTAAAGTAATTATGCATCTTTTAATAAAAATTATGCTTTTCCTTATTTGAGGAATAACAAAATTGCACAGCAGATATACTCACTTATGAATAGTTAATTATTACACACCATAAAAGTTCATTTCCAAAATATAACCTGCTAAATTTTTACCAAGATACATTTAATAGTCCCCAAATCCTAATAATATCAGAAACCATCATTTTTTACTTTTTTTTCTTTTGTGCGATACACTGAGCGATGCTCAGGGTTTACTCTAAGCTTTGTGCTCAGGAATTACTCTTGGCAGTGCTGGGGACACAACACAGACTGCCAGACTTGAACCCTGCTGATAAGCTTCAAGACAAAAGTGCTACCCAATATACTATCACTCTGGCCCAGAGCTATCATTTCTGTTCATGTTCATTTCTATTCAAGACAAAATACAAGCAAGAAAAAAGATATTTAAGAAAATCAGTACATTAAGAAAAATATCTTGCAGAGGATACATCTTTTCACACAAACAATATTCAGGCTCAAGCACTATTTAAAATATTTCTACATCAAAAATAGAATGTTTAAAAATAGAAAAAAATGACAAAAATTAAGATATTTTTATAAGAAGATACCACAGTCAATAATACCAAGAAAGTAACACTTGAGTGTTACATAGGCATTAAAAAGTAAATCATTTAGAATTAGGAAGGGGAAGAAAACACTGTAGAAAACAGATACATCAATATATAGAGATGTATATCATATCCACAATGTAATATAGAAATGAAACCATACTAGGATGCACTTTTAACGTACTAGTAGGGGGAAGAAATATCATAAGTAAAATCAATGGTGAAAATTCCCATTGATGCAACTAAATTTAATGATTCAGTGTGAAGAGAACCCAATGAATCTAAATCTAGGGAGTGAAGAAAGAAACACTGAAAAGAAACTGCAAACTTAAAAAGAGGTTAGTTAGAAGCTCATTAAGTAAGTGAGTAGCTGCTATGTCTTGTCTCTTCGACAATACATGTTAGTGCAGTGGAAGAAAACTAAAATTTACATTAAAATCTTTACAGGAAGCAAGTGGTATCCCTACAACATGAATCTTACCTGCTCATGGGGAATGCAGGTTATGAAGTGGCGATTGAACAATGAATAGAGAAAAAAAAGATTCTTTTCGAGAGCTAGAAATGTGCTAAAGCTGAAGAGGCAGAAAATTATTCATATGAATATAAACAACCTGTTTGTGATTTGTGATGGCTAAAATATTTAATGATTAAGACAAAATTCAGTGAATAAAAAGAAGCTGAGATGGACAAACCGGCGATCTTTTCTTTTCTCTCTTTCATTGTTCTTTCTATCCCAATCCCACTCTATTCTTAGGGACAATGTCCCAGAGACAAGGAGATAAAGCAAATTTCTTTCTAGCAAATGAATATTAAGATTATGAGGAATGAGTCGGAGGGTTGGATCAGTTAGCTCAGCTCTAGAAGGAAAAGAAGCACAATTTATTTGCTTTAAGTGTTTGGATTTCGGGGCTACCCAACAATGCTCAGCACTTAGTACTGGGGGTTCTATGGGGAATATATGTAGTATCAGGGAATGGATCTGGGTCAGTCATGAGCAACCTGCTGTACTGTCTCTAACCCCGTGATTTGAAGTTGGATTAAGAGTTATCAAATTGGATTTACTAGATCATGAAGGTGAACACTATATTAAAAAAATATATAGCCTATGCTTACAAAACAAAAGAAACACTCAAAGCAAAGAAAAATCAATAAGAACTGCAATTAGGAAGAACATGTGCTGTTTTCAGCATTGTGTATATACAGGGAAAAAACAAAGAACACAAACAACTGCTTTCACAAAAATCCTAACTGGGAAAACAAAAGTAAATATAAATATCTGCATGCAAACACTTCAATGTGCATACAACAAATATCAGATTTTGTTTCCTGAACAAATTATGCTACAGGACTCAAAGATCAGATACAAAAAAAAATTCCTTATTGGGCTGGAGTGATAGCACAGCGGTAGGGCATTTGCCTTGTGCGCAGCCAGCCTGGCCAAGCCAGGTTCGATCCCTCTGCCCCTCTCAGAGAGCGTGGCAAGCTATCGAGAGTATCCCGCCCGGGTGGCAAAGCCTGGCAAGCTACCCATGACGAATTCAATATGCCAAACACAGTAACAACAAGTCTCAAAATGGAGAAGTTACTGCTCGAGCAAATCGATGAACAATGGGAGGACAGGGCATTTGAGAACAGAAATAATGGGGAAAAGAAAACTTTTGAGAGAAGGTTGAGAACAGACTGAAAACATGACTCATGAGTAATGTGAAGTCACTCACAGAGAGAATCAATGCCAACCCAGTGAACATTTTGGCAGAGGGACCCAAGATGGTATTATAAATTGATCAAACCTGTTCAAACAACAACAAATATGATTGGAGAGATCAACAAAATGGAAGAATGGAACAGTATATTATTAGATTTCTAATCACTGTATATGAAAGGAAATGAATTCTTTTTTGGGGGGAGGGGTCACACCCGGCGATGCTTAGGGGTTATGCCTGGCTCTGCACTCAGGAATTACTCCTGGCAGTGATCAGGGGTCATATGGGATGCTAGGAATCGAACCCAGATTGGCCATGTGCAAGGCAAATGCCTTACCCGCTGTGCTATCGCTCTACCCCAGGAAATGAATTCTTTTTTTTACTTTTTTTTTTAAATTATAGTCGGATGTTTTTTTAAAAATTGTATCTGTCAACTTAGCGTTTCCCACCAACTTGGGGAGCAGAAACCTTCACAGGCTTCACAATCTTTCTGCTTAGGGGCTGCCTTTGTGGGAGCCAAATGAATTCTTGAGACTGAATTTGTTGTTTGTTTTGAGGGAATCGTATCGGATGCTGTGGCTAGAACCCAGGTTGGCAATGTGCAGCACGAGGTCCCTACCACTGACACTGCTTCCACCCATCTCGCGACTAACATTTTTGAAGGACAAGATGGAGGTAAGAAAGTGGAGTAGGAAAACATTGTCTGGAGCTTCCATAACTACTCTAGCTGAGAAATGAGTGCTGAGCTGTTCCCCAACCCCAGTCCCCCGTGGCCTCCATAGCCACACAAGGTGCTTATTTAGCATCTATTACAGATACTGGAGAGGAGTGATATTCAAAAGGATATCCAAGACATGTATGCTGAGGGTCTGGAGAGACAGTACAGTGGGGAGGGTGCTTATTTTGCAGGGGTCATCTGGCAACACATAATCATCCATCCCAGGCAACACATAATAATCCCCTGAGCACCATCAGGAGTAATTTCAGAGGGAAGACCAAGGAGTAATTACTGGGTGTCGCCCAATCCCCATGCCTCACCCCTACACAAAACAAAAATATTATGTTATTATGCCGAATATTATTTTTAATTTCAAATGTTCAAATGAGTAGATTTTTAAATTAAAATTATATTCCTAAGGGAAAATGATATTTCTTAAGTAAGTAAAGGCTCTCCCGTTGATCATCGATTTGCTCGAGCGGGCCCAGTAACATCTCCATTGGAGACTTTGTTGTTACTCTGTCTGGCATATCGAATACGTCACGGGGAGCTTGCCAGGCTCTGCCGTGCGGGCGAGATACTCTTGGTAGCTTGCTGGGCTCTCTGAGAGGGGTGGAAGAATCGAACTCGGGTCGGCCATGTTGGCTGCGTGCAAGGCAAATGCCCTACCGCTGTGCTATCGCTCCAGCCCAATATTTCTTACTGGTATACAAATTATTTTATTGCGATATGAAGTTTTGGAGTTCTAGGTAGCATCTACAGAAAATCATAAACTAGTACATACTACTTATTCCTTATCCATCACCTTCATTCTGTTAGCCTGAAAATGACTGAAGTGGAAGTAATGCTGTTTTCTAAAGGAAACCTTTAAAACTCATTCCAATAGTTGGTATCATGAAATTGTGGTATTAAGCCTAGGCTATATTCATTCATTTTCAAGGCCACAGCCACCAACACAATGGTAAATGGCTGCATGAAAACAATCTACATATTTTTAATCAGTCACGATACATCACAAAGTAGGAGCAGAAACTGTATTGGCTTGTGTTAAAGTTTACCATCTTCAAGTCCCTGAGGAATAGCACTGCCTTAACTTGCCTCGCAAGCAGACAGTGCTGGTTTGATCCTCAGGACCATATACATAAGCACAGGAAGAACAACCCTGCTGCCACAGAGCAAAGAGCCCAGAGTACCCCTAAGTATCACCAGGTTGGCCCACACCCTCCTCACCTCACTCAAACACACGCAAACACAGATATATGTATATATGTTACATATGTGTACATACACATATATATAATATATACATATATATACTTACATAGACCTAGGTGATATATAATATATAGGTGATATTATATCATCTATCATACATATGATATATGCATAAAACTATACATTTTTATATACGTATATCAAATATCTGATATATATCTGATATCTATTAGATATGTATATTTATTTAGGTGGTATAGATAGATTAATATTTATATAAACATATATAAGATATATATTTATATATCTCATCTAAACTTTTAGGAAGGTGTATCAAGATTCATGTCTTTGTCTATTAAGTATAATAAGGACTCTATCCACTGTTTGTTGCAGTATTGCCATAATAACTCTCACTAGTGAAGTTCAGAAATATATTACTTAAGATAATTTGCTGGCAGACTTGGGCTGGAGAGATAGCACAGCGGTAGGGCGTTTGCCTTGCACGCAGCCAACATGGCCAACCCGAGTTCGATTCCTCCGCCCCTCTTGGAGAGCCCGCCAAGCTACCGAGAGTATCTCGCCCACACGGCAGAGCCTGGCAAGTCACCCGTGACGTATTCGATATGCCAAACACAGTAACAACAAAATCTCCAATGGAGACGTTACTGGGCCCGCTTGAGCTGGCAGACTTAGTAGTGGAGACTCTTTAATGGCATAAAGGGAAAATGATTTTCCACAAAGCACTAAAATTTTCAAGCATTACATTTTTACTATTGGTGACCCAAGGGAAACCCCATTATATCTTATATGCAAAAATCAGGTTGTAAATGAATGGAATCCAAACAATAAGGTTTTTGTGCTGTTTCCCACTGCTTTTTCCAAAATGCATAATCCTGGTGGGTTTTAAAAGTTTTTCTTTTTTTCAAAAATAGAGGAAAATGTATCTGTTGTGAAAAGCAAGAAATCTAATTCCAGGGTCAGGCTTTTTTATTTTCTTTTTAATAGGGTAGAAGAATGGCTTT
This sequence comes from Sorex fumeus, assembly GCF_029834395.1. Classification (NCBI taxonomy): domain Eukaryota; kingdom Metazoa; phylum Chordata; class Mammalia; order Eulipotyphla; family Soricidae; genus Sorex; species Sorex fumeus. Next base: position 1,547,108 of record NW_026606060.1, on the reverse strand, counting down.
CTCCTTATAAACAAAAGACTTCTTAAAGGAATAGTACATGCAACAAAGATTAAGAACAAAGCAAAGAAAGTAAGAAAAAAAGTTGACTAACCTAACCCACCTGAGCTCGGCTCACAGGGGTCAATGTCCTCATCATCACTGGGACACTCTGCGGAGGCCACAAGGATGTCATCTGTAGTCTGCAAAAGATCACATTCAGAAAATTAATTTAAAGGAACCCAGAGACCCTCTAATCTTTATCCTATTTCCAAATGAAAGGCCATTATATTTACCTGATAGAATGAGGAACCAAATCAACACTCCCCTTCCCCAAAATAACAGAACTTATATTTTCCAGCTTATTTTAATCCCTTCTATAAAAGCATTTGCATATTAAATGAAACCTGTAGCTTATTTTATAAAAGGACGCAGAAATGGTGTTAACCAACGTGTAGATATCTTTGCACTCAACTTCGTAGAGAAGCTGCACAGAGCAGCAGACAGAGTTTTGAAAGGTCCTGGCAGATACAGATGATTTGAAATTTATTACTGCCCTGGAGTGCTACAAAGTATGCTTCAGTACACTTTATGCAGTACTTATGCTTGGTTTTCTGCAAGCAGAACAGCTATATAATCTTTTACATTAAGGACTTAGAAGAAGTTGATGAGTCTTTGAGATCTAAGTTGTCATGATTAGGAAGCACAGAATAAGGAGAGAATAACTTTCACTGCTATTAGGAAATGCTGAGGGAAAAGCAAAGCAAATATAGTCTAAATTTTTGTGTGTCTTGAGATGTCATACTTGATTCTCATTTTCATAATACTCAAATGGCAGGTGGCTTTTCTCCATTGTCCTTTTTTAATCACTAAAGCTTCATCATAAACTAAAAGCATCCTGGGATAGAATATTTTATGGTGACTATGAGAACATTGACAGTTTTTTTCTGTGACTTTCTAGTTGCCTCACTGCACTTACAGCCAAAAGAGAGATAACTATCACTGTAATAAAAAGCAGGGAGTGTAAATCCTAGCAGTTAGTCACATAACGCATTTACAAGCGCCAGAGGTTGTTCTTTACTGCCACTTACGAACAGCAGTAAACTCTATAGATGTTGCATGAAAATTGTGAATGTTTCTAAAAGATTTGACTAAGGCTAAAGGTAACAAGAATGCAAGTTATAGTGAAGAAAATACCTCATTAGGTTGACTAAGGATTAATGAAGTGATAATTAATTAGACAATACTCAGAACTGCAGCTAGATGAAGTTCTTATTTAAAAGGGGTGGGGGACGGCTCAGAGGTTCGGGCTGAATAGATTGCATGCGGAGGTCCCATGTTCAGTGCCCAGTACAGCATTGCTTGGTCTTCTTGTAAGGGCCTGAGAAACCCTTAGTAGTTCTCAGTGGTAGGACCCCTTAATCCAAACCCTTTTAAGGTCCTCTCACCTGGACCAAGAACTGCTGGTAGTTACTACCAAGTCCCTTGGCCACTGCATGAGAGGTCTCCCAAATAAATGTGAATTGAATTAAAATAATATAGTTTTCTATCAAAGTAAGATATCATGTGACTTATTTTCATTTAAGGAGTGCCTAATATAGTCAAATTTAGACTTAAAATCCTATCAGGCTCATCAACTACTTAAAAATGAAGACTGCTCAGATGCCAATGCTTCACAAGATAATTTTAAATAAATGTATGCATTTAAAAGGAATTTTGAAATGGTTTCATGTTATTCTGATATAAACTCCTCTGAGGCACTTGTAAGACAAAATTTATTTATTTAGATGCTGCTATTTTAAATGAGAAAGTTGAAATTATTAGTTTTGTTGGAATTGTAGCAATGTCCGTGATAACTTAAAAAATGGTACGATAACCATGTGGATATATTTCATTAAAGCACTATTTAAAAGGTGACATCCAATCTTCCTTTTAGCATAAGCACATTTTGAAAGTAACATCCAAACTAACTTTATAATAACAAGTTATTGGATGATAAAGTATTGCAGTTCAATTGTTCAGATTGACCCCAGGGCAGATGATTTGTTTTCCTTTAGAGCAAGTGAAAAACGGAAAGTTGGAAGCTACTTTCTTCCATGGGCACGCTGTGTTATGAGAAAAAATTTCATCTTTGAGCAGTTTTAAATATTCTGATAATATCCATAAAGGGCTTTGGTGGGGGGGGAAATAAAATTCTTTACTCCATGGCAACTTGCAAGATAGTGATAATCACTCCCTTCCCACCACCTGAGTATGTTTGTGTGCATGAAGCATTATCGAGAGACATCTTAGATGCTTAATATTGGGCAATGGGGGGGTGGGAGAGCATGTATCTGCTACTTTGGGCATCTAATGGGTAGAAGCCAAGGAGACTGTTAAATATCCCAGTATTTCCCAGAATAGCCCTCACAGGTGAATTATCTGACATAAACCGCTAATAGTGCGGAAATGGAGAAACACTGCTTTATAGAAGAAAAAATCATTCTGTGCCTCATTTTTTCTCATATGAGATGATAGAATGCTTAACAGTACCTACTGCTGTCAGGATGAAATCGGTGCACCAGAAGTACCTAGCTTAGGTTCACATTGTAAATGCTTATCAAAGTTGCAGTCTTATCAACATGAATGTTATTATATCTCACCAGTTCCATTTTTGTGGTGTTAATAAAGAAAATAATTTTAGAAATGAAACTAGAAATTATACATGCAAATTAACTCTCAATTAAGCTTCATGCTAGTGTTTATGTAAAATATAGTAGATATGTTATTACTTTGTTGAACAAAGGTTCTTTTGTGTCTAGATTCAAATTTGACTTTGAGTCAAACAACATATATAGTTAATAAAGGCTGCTTCTGAAAAATCAATTCACGCGCTACAATGGTGGGACTCAGTGGATAATATTTTGTGTAGACTAAATTATTTAGGGCACACAAGTGAAATTTTGTTTTAAACAGTTGACCTATTTTCTACATTGAACAACCCTTTTGGAACAATTCCACAGCAATTTGAGAGTGTTAGAATGTTCTCAGTGCTATCTTTCACAGAACATGGCACCTAAAATAACAAAAGATGCCACCCAGCAAATAGTATTTCCTATAGACATGTTATAGTACAAAAAATCACTGCATAAATGACCTGATTTTAAAGGTACATTAAAACTATGTACTTTTCCTTATATGACAAATCCATATTTTTTAAAAACCATGAGTCATAATTGACATATACAATGGTATAAGCTTATTGGTATTTGTATATATTAGAAATGATCACAATAAATACAGTTAATAGATTTACTGAGCTAAAATTTTTCTCGCGAAGAGAACTCGTAACATGTACTCTCTTTATATAACTTACAAGTGCAGAGTATAACGTTATCTTGGGGCCAAAGTGATAGCACAGTGGGGAGTGGGGGGGGGCGCTTGCCTTGCAGACAGCAGACCTGAATAGATCCCTAGCATCCCAAATGGTCCCCAAGAACAGTCAGGACTAATTCCTGATTGCAGATCAGAAGTAATCCCTGAGCATTGCCAGGTGTGGCCCCCAAATAAAACAAAACAAAACACAACATGCCATCAACTCTAGTTGCAATTTCACACCCAAGATCAATTTATTTTGTGATTGGATATTTACATGTTTGCAGTCCTTGTACCTATCTCACCTTCTATTTGTACCCTTGACTCCATATCCCCTAGCATATTCTCTGTATCTGTGAACTTGATGGTTTCTAGAACCCACACATAAGTGTGATCATACTGTATTTGCATTTTTCTGATATTTTTGTCACTTAAGTTAATACTCTCAAATTCTACACACATTGTCACTAGTGGACTACATTCTTGTTTTCTATACATTTTCCTTGAGAAATTAAAAACCAGTCACACAGTCTCAGGAATGAAAGACTTCAAATCAATAGATATATTTGCAGAAATCATCGCTGTATGAAAAAAATCAGGAAGTGGCTCAAGTGTGTGGGGAGAAATCAAATTTCCTTTTTGAGGCGAAATTAACTGAACAAATTTCCAGCCAAAACTGTGTAATTTAAATTGAATTCACTTTTTTTTTTTGAGTTGCCTCTCCACAACAGATAGAGTGGTAGAAAGAAACTGAAATGTGTCATATCAATCAACTCTATTCTTCAGTATATTTTCCCTAATGTTTATAACCTTTTGTAGGAAAGAGACAATCTGTGGAAAGAGACAAAATAGCAATCAAGCCAGAGCGTTAGCCTTACATAACTGTCCATTTAGCTAAGTGTCATTGATGGCACATGTAACCACTGACAGGTCAAAGTACCATGCTGACCTTCCCTAATTCAGAATTTTGAGTGTTTGTCACAGGGCAAGCATATGTCCTTGTTAAAAAGACATAGTGAAATATTTTGTCCTTTTATGAAGTCTAGGAATACAAATATGCCTCTCTAAGAGTCCAGCAAGCTACTGAGAGTATCCTGCCCACACGGAAGAGCCTGGCAAGCTCCCTGTGTCGTATCCAATATGCCAAATACAGTAACAGTAACAGGTAATTCCCCTAACTCTGAAAAGTGCCTCCAATTGTTGGGGAAAACGAGTACAGAAAGGCTGCTAAAATATCAGGGCTGGGACAAATTGAGACATTACTGGTGCCCACTCAAGTAAATCAATGAACAGCGGGATGACAGTGACAGTGAGTGACTTTTAAGAAAAAAAATATTTGGAATTCTTGAAATAAAGGCACTAAATAGCCATCACGCTCCATGAATGAACAGCAACATACTGTAAGGTGGAGAAATGTAATCAAGGTGGGGAGGATGAAAATAATATTTCAGTGTATCCAAAGTGACCAGAGCTTTAGATTAGTGCCACTTGCTTTTATTATTTTGCCTTTATTGGAAAGGAGTTTCTTTTTTGTCCTCCTTCTTGAAGATAAAAATGCATTATGTATTCAGAAACTATCATTTTTTAAGCTTAACACTGTTGCCTATTCTTCGGCCAAAAAGACATAAGAGGCTAGCTAAACTTAGCCTCTAATATTATAGGACTGCTTAGACAGCCTTCTCAATTCCATAAAGCAAACAGTCTATTTCTCATGATAAAAAGCTTTGCTGAAGACCGGTGCATTCTGATGAAGACATTTACAAGGAAACTCTACCTAGACAAGTCTGCTTTGTGAAGAAAATAGCCAATCACCCTGTGAAGCAGAATGTCCACTGTGATATGGTCACTCACAAAGAAATTGTGAATTTATCTCCACATTTCAACTGAAACCTTACTGTGAGAAGCCAGTAATCGTATCTCTCTTACATCGCAAATGTAATGTCATGTAAAATCATACTGATTCTGAGAAACAATGGTATTTACATACATAATAAGATATAGCCTAATCAATCACAGTTGACACAAACACTGAGGCTGAAGTGAGAGTGCACTGAAATGCACTATGCTAGGCTAACTGATGGATGCTTTTGTCTATGGGAAGCAGCTCTGAAAGTGAGAGAATACTCATGTTTGCCTTCCAGGATGAAGTCAGACAGACCCTCAGGGAAGGCCGCTCCACTGCTAAGTAGGCTTCTCTGAGGAAAGAAAACGTTCAAGAGTCCGGGGATGTGTGTCAGTGTCATGGAGTGCCACCTCGAATATGTGAGACTTCAAGGTGGAATCTTGAATCCAAGCCACATCTTGAACTGTAAGCCCTCATATGGCCACTTTGCTGTCTGATGCCACAATTGTGTCATCTCTCACACTTCACAACCAAGTTGTGTGACCCACAGACACTGCGACAAAAATGGCAACAACAAGAGGAAAAGTAACAGGAAAGCTGAAAAAATCAACAGAATTTATGTGAGAAATTCTCCAACCAAGGTGAAACTTGTTGCTTTGATATAAATTGGGGCTAGAGGTTTTTATGAAATAAGGGGAAGTCAGAAATCTTACCCAGAAGAAAAAAGTTATTTTCAGAATACAGTTGTCATATGTAGCCCCAATTCTCAAAACAGTGAGCCGATTGATCCCATCAAATTAATTTAATACAGAGTTAGATCAAATTGGTGAGTGACTCCATTAAAGCTGCAAAAACACAGTAAGAGATCATGCATAGATCCTATGTCACTTTCCAGGATCTCAGGTCAAGCACACATTTTGCTTTATTTTCCATTTCTCCGACTCGTAGAGACCAGACAAAGATGTCAATTCCATAGTTCAATAGTGTAATAAAAATAAAAGCAGAACCAATAACCGGGGATCCAATATGTGAAGGACAGATTTCAGCTACAAAACATAGGTAACACATAAAACGGGGATAAAATAGTCAAGAAGTATGAAATAACTCATCTCTTCACTGTATTTGCAAAGGAACCTAAAAGGTGGCCACTAACTGGCAAAGTATACATTGTTGTTTCTTCCCGAAAATAAGTTATGGTACCTACTCTATCACAAGCAGAGGGAAAAACATACTCATTAATGTAAATAAAGAGTGGTTCCATTTAATTGCTTCCCTACCTCGCCCAGTAACAATCTTCCCGTATCTATCACTTCATTAAATATTCAAAAGCGGTCTGATTATGCAGCATACAGGTGGAGGCACTTTTACACTGAGTGTTACTGTTAAGTGCTGCTCTAAAAAATACTCTTTTGTACACTCATTTTACCCAATTTGAATGCTTTAACATTGGCTTTCATGAATATTTAGGGTGACGCTTAAATATTTATCCCTGAAAACAGCCAGCTTTCACGTTTCTTTAATATTTTTTCCCAATTGATGCCTTAGGCTATTACAAAAAAAGTGACCATAAATCTGCTTTTTGCTGAGGGAAAAGAAAGACTTGAACGCCATTCAATTTTCTTCAAAATTTTCTTGGCTGTTTAAAATGTATGCAATTGTTCCAGAACAGTGAAAGTGGGTTGGATAGAAAAACTCCATCATGGTAAGAATTCTCAGTGTCGTACTCAATCTAACACACAGTTTTATGTGTATTTGATACTGGTCATTCATATAGGAAAAACTCAATGGGACAGATCGAGATCTGGAAATAATGTCTTGGAAATAAATGGATTTAAAGGACATATTGGAGAAAGAAAAGAACTGGAATCCCGCTTAAGCAAAAAGAACATTGCTTAAGGAAAGTCATGCAAAATAGAAACCATTATCAAGAACTTGAAATCAAGTAATAGGTTTTGGGGCTGTGGGAAATTTTGGGGTCATGCCTGGCTGGTCACATGACTTTCTCCTTCCTGTCTCCACTGAGAGATCTCACCTGAGGGGGCTTGGGACCAAATGAGATGCTGGCGATCAAATTCGGACCAAATAAAAGCAACTCTAGTGACGTGTACGATCTTTCGGGCTTCTAAATTTCTATTTGTGTTTTGTTTTCATTTTTTACTTTTATTTTTAGGTCTGGTTGTGTTTTGGGGGTAGGCGTGGGGGCACACCTAGTAATGTTTAGGGGTTACTTCTGGTTCTGTGTTCAGGGATTACTCCTGGTGATGCTCGGGGGACCATATAGGATGTCGGAGATGGAACCTGGATCAACCACAAGCAAGGCAAATGCCAACTCCCTGTACTATGGCACAGATCCCTGTGTTGTGTTTTTAAAAAGAAATATGTCTATTTAACTATTTTTCTTTAATTATTTCTAAACTATTTATCTCTTTAACTATTTCTTTTTATCAATACATCTCTTTAACCTGTCATTCATATAGGAAAAACTCAATGGGACAGATCCCATTGATATTCCTTCCTTTTTCCTTCCTTCCTTCCTTCCTTCCTTCCTTCCTTCCTTCCTTCCTTCCTTCCTTCCTTCCTTCCTTCCTCCTCCTTTACTTCCGTCCTTCCTACCTCCCCTCTTCGTTTTTTTCCTTCCTCAAAATCATTGCAGGAAAGCTAGCCAAAAAACCAAAAATATAAAATAAATTTGATGCTTTCCAGAAGCACTTGAGATTATCTATTCTTCTGATTTCTCATTAACCAGGATTGGGCATATAAAGCTGGTAAGCATCTACAGACAGCAGGTAGTGGAGAAGAAACACTGTAAAAGAAATCAGAAAATGCAGGTGATTGAGTAGGTTTCCCCATTTGTTTTGTTTTCAGACAAAGCATTCTCTGAATTGGGGCTGGTCCTTCTCAAATTAAATACTGACAGATGTTTACAAAGCAAATCTAGGCTTCTGGCTGTGTCAATTGAGTCTCTAGTCCAACTATTGTGGCTGAATGGACTAATTAGTCACACAGGATGAACTCAAAATCCTTATGGGTAATGAGGCCAAAACAGATTTTATAATTGTAAAATGCCAATGATGGATAGTTTCAAAAACATGCCTCTCAAATCTATGCTTTCATTGTTGGCATCTAATATGTTACAGAATTGGATAATGCTTCAGTGAAGCAATTACATATTTTGCACTGAGCAAATCTTAGTGATCTTAGTGATCTTTAGGCTAGGGTCCTTATTTTATATAGCAGGAAACTAAAGCAAGAACAGTTAACTGGTTTGTTAAGTATTTTGTTTCTTTGGAAGGGGGCCAAGATTAGAGATATAATTCAGGAGCCCACACAGGCAAAGCACGAATCCTAACAATAAACTAACATTCTCAGTGCAGAAAAAAATACATATTGTTAATAAGAATAGTTGTGAGATTACCTAAACTCAGAGGATGGTGACTGTCTCATTCCAGATGACTCTATCTATTCCTCCATCTATTCATCCTTCCAGCTACTTATCATTTCTTTCATAAAAATCACATCTTTCTTTAAAGAATTTAGTGAGATTTATAAAGATATGTGACAAATTATATTTAAATGAGAAGATGGCAAGGAGAGTTTTGTGTTGTTGATAATCGATGAAACTGTCACTAACATATACACATATAAGGAAAGACCACGCACAGCTCTTGTTCCCTTCGGTATGGTAGCACCAGAGTGACACTGTAAAGGCAGGAAAAGTAAGGATAGGGTTCTATTTTTTAATCTAGTTGGTAAAAATTAAATGCTTATATAACTACAATCACTTTTAGTTGAAATAAACACAAAACTTTTATATATATATAAAATTGTAAAAATATTTTCTTACTTTTTAAAGACCTTGAACATTTAGCTTCTTACTTATCTCTGAACATAAGGCATAACGGAATTCTTGGGGAAAGAAAGAAAATGTGAATTATTGAATCTTTGCTTGCCTATTTTTCCAACTTGACTTATACCATTATGGGTCATGATAGTTACAAAATTAACTCAGTGAACTCTCTATTTCTCTTCTCATTAAGCCACTGATGAAAATCCTTCCAACTTCCAAGGTCTTCCTTATTAACAACTGCTTTCACAATGTAAGTGCTAATGAGATATTTATCTTTGGATCTATCACACAACCGTCATTAGTGTTGTGCCAAATTATCTCTTTCTACATCTTTGGAAAAATAAATAGATGTGACCATTTATTTGTAATATTACTTGTTTCTACACATATAATCAAGACAAGAATGTAATCATTGTTTACTTTCATTTACATGTGACTTGAATTGCAGGTCACCCTAGAATTGAAGGTTTAAAAGCAAAGGTGTAGAAATAGCCAGAGGCAACCATTTGTCAAAAAAAAAAAATTCCCGGCTATTGAATAAAGAAACATCTCTCAAAGCAATGAAACCATTTTACCAATGTTCCCTTGATAGAGATTTATCCAGGAAATAAACAGGAGCTTAAATCTACACAGTGCTGAAACAGAACTGGGTTTGGGAACGATAGTAACTTAGCTAATATAAAGCTCGCTTTCTGGTTTTTGAAATTGAAATATATGAGTTTTTTAATATAACTTCCACAAGTAAGCCAATGGCTAAGGAGTACTTCTTTTTTCTTTCTTTTTTAGTTTTTGGGCCATGCTTAGCAATGCTCAGGAATTATTGTTTACTCTCTAGCTCTCTTGCTCAAGAATTTCTCCTGGCAGAGCTTGGGGGATAAGATGTAGGGCTAAGGGTCCACCTGGATCAGTGGCTTGCCTTTCCCTAGTGCGCTATCTTTCTGGCCTCAGAACGTCTGCATTTCTTGCAAGCAACTTACTGAGCTGAGCGTGAAGTTTAGTTGAGTGAGGTGTTAAAACGTGGCACTGTTTATATTCTAAGAACATACCATCTGTGCTACTTATAAATCAGAAATTCAAGCTTCCACATCTGAATATTTTGTACTTTAAGGTACATACTTTAATTCATGAATGCGTATTAGAATAATTTCAATAGCTGATCACTTATATAAAATACATAGAAGTTCTCAAACAAAGCATCAGTCTGACTCTCAGGAGAGGCATATAGGACTAGCCACTGTGTTATCAACAGTATGAATGGTAACAGCACAGATTAACTTTTCCACCTTCCATATATGTTATGAGCATAAAATTTGATTTGCGTAAAAGTTTCACAGATATGAATGCAGCGTTGACATAGTTATTGTTAAAAGTAATAGAGTTGTTTTTTTGTTGCTGCCACAGGTTGATATAAAGAATTGTTTGGGTCAGAGAGATAGTACAGCGGGTAGCGCACTTGCTTTATACAGGGGAGATGCACTGTGTAAAGTTTTGTCTCTGGCACTGAACATGGACTGGTGTCCTGAGCACAGAGCCAAGAGCAAATCCTGAGTACCACTGGGTATACAACCTGGGCTCCAACATAATAAAAATAAAAATAGAAGAGTTTGGTGAATGTGATGACTGAATTCTGGTATGCTGCGTACAAAGGAAGCAACATACCCTCTGTACTATCTCTTAGGCCCTAAAGCATATATTCTTACTGAATTAGAATTTTTGGAGTGTTTGTCTTTCCAAGTTGTATTTAATCTAAAAACCTGAGAACTCCTGAGATATATTTTTTCTAATTTTGTATTTTTTGAGCACCATTTATATCTATGTTTTATGTCCTCACAAAAATTACTATGGGAGTTCAATAGAGTTCATCTAAAATGTCATAGCCCTTGCTGATGATGACTATTTTAGGGATTACAGTCACACACCTGGAATATTTGCATGTTTGTCACTGACACTCAAGAGAGACAGAGAATTCTCCACCAGATTAACAACTGACCTATATCTTAAATACCTAGTTTAAATAAAATAAATTTTATCAAAATTAGAGTTAATTTAGTTGAGATATTTCATTTTGACTTTAAAACTAAAAGAAAACTGGTATGTAACACTTGAATTTGGTAGACTTATTCTAGATATCATTACTTGATGGCTACCCTCTTTGAGCTTACTACATCTAGGTTTATGCTCGTCAAAATTGCTCATTTATAACAGATTGTTAGATCTCAAAGTAAGTGTGAGCAAGTCTAGATTATTTTCCAAGACTGTAACTCCGAAGACTAGATGAGAATTGTAGCTCAGGCACACTTTTTCAAATATTTATGATGGCTAACATCTCTAGATGTGACAATGAAACTTTATAGCTGCTTTCAACATTATAACTTGTGCTTAGAAATTATGGTAGAAAAATAACAAAAACTGATATTTAACTAAAAAGAGGAAGAACTGAAAGTTAGACAGAAAGACTAAAATGCCTTCAATTAGGTTAGTCTGTCTGCTTTTAGAAGCATTTCCATCTTCTTATAAAAGCAGTTAGATATAGCCTATTTTAATAGACAAGATAGAATAAGATTTGACTATAATCCTAGATAATTTTCATATATAATACTCTCTTATCTCTTTTTCCTTCTTTTAAATTTGATTGTGATTGTTAGAAAAAGCAATTTTACTGTAAGGACACTTTGACTTTATAATGCTTTCATTCAAGATTTAATGTGAGATGAAAGTTTTTCTTTTACGAAATAACTAAATATCTTGAAGGACTGAGATCAAGCCATCGATTTCAGACTAAGGAATAATTAGATACACAGGAGAGATAATGCAGTGGATAAAGTGCTAGACTTTCATGCAGCTGATCTGGGTTCAATTCCCCACACAGCATGAGTTCCTGAGTACAGAGTCAGGAGAAGGCCCCGAGCACTGCCAGGGCTTCAACCCAACTTTCGTGTCCTAAATAAATAAAATTACATTTTAAAAAAAGTAGAGGGCCCGGGGCTGGAGTTTTAGCATAGCAGGTAGGGTGTTTTCCTTGCACATAGCCGACCTGAGTTTGATTCCCATATCCCATATGGTCCCCTGAGCACCACCAGGAGTAATTCCTGAGTGCATGGGCCAGGAGTAACCCCTGTGCATCACCAGGTGTGACCCAAAAAGAAAAAAAAATAGAAGACAGCATTGACTCCAAAGATATGCATGTCTATGTGTATGATCTTCCAATAATTTACTAATCTTCACATCATTTATTCATTCACAATAATTTATAAGACCTTTGATTAATAAGGAAGGAGTCAAAGAAGAATTAAACAATGTGTTTTGCTGACAATATAAAGGGTGAATAGGCAACCTAATTCCTCTGGCATTTGAAGATGTTATCAGTATTTTTATGAATCACTCAATGTTTTACATGTTTTTAATATTTTAAACTATATTCAAGTTGTATTACTTGTGTCTGATTTAGAATTCAATAGATAAGAGACATTGAATAAATCCTTGGGGAATGAATCAGAAATTATTCTAGTCACTAAAACAGAGTACAGTTGATAGGTAAAATAGGCCCAACACTCAAGTCACTTTCTTGTACAGGGCAAAATAAAAGGAGGCCATTTAAAATATAAATTATATCACAATAAAACAGGAAGCAAACATGCACCTCATAATTGCACAAAAATATTCCCAAGGAGACTAGAGTGATATACAGCAGGGACATTCTTTATATGTACGCAACCAACCTAGGTTCAATCCTTTGCATCCCATATGATCCTCCAGTATCGCCAAGAGCAGTTCCTGAGTATAGAGCCAGTAGTAAGTCCTGAACACTGCCAGGCATGACCCCAAAACAAAAGCAATATTTTCAAAAGTGGAGGATCATCTAAATCTAATTATTCATGACTTTTTGACATTTAATCCATTAGTTGATTGAAAAAAATATCAATTAAGTCATGAAGTTGAAGCCTGTTCATGATAATTCCTTTGGAAAATGTACCCATTAGAATGGATGTTTTCAATTAATAAATACTCTTTCATTTTTTGCAGCTAAGAAATATTCCTGTTGTTTACCTCACTTGTTTGCATTTCATTCCTATCCTTTCCTACTTCATTTTTCAGTGTCTTAAATAACTGTTGAACTATCTCAAGAGGAAAGACCTGCTCCCATAGAAGGAAAAGTCAAAACTGAACAAGTACATACTGAATTAATATACCCTACCACTACACTCCCACCTGTAAAGTTATAAGCCTCAGTTATATATTCTCATCCAGTATTAGTGCGAATAAAAACCTGGAAACATCTCTGTGAATAAGGATCTGTAAGTAAAGAGATAACCTTTTGCTCAGCTGACACCAAGAAGGAGCTCTGCATCTTCTGAGATGGTTTGAAATACCAGAATCCCTGACACCCAGCTTCTAATCCTTAAATTTAAATGACCAAACCGCTCATATTCTATGAGGACAACCTGTCACATATCCATGCTTATGGGGGTAACTGGAAGCTGTCACAAGTTCTCAAGGATGAATCTTAAGAGATGTAGATTGGGACTGGTGAAACTGAGATAAAAACAACCAACTAAACTCTCCTGCTTTAAGCTCCATGTAAAACTACAGCCATGTGTGTGACAAATAAAGGCATCTCTTAGGAGAAGGAAGCTCTCTGGGTGCTGAGCACGGAAGGAGAAAAACTCTCAGAGCCAAACAGACTGGGATAAAATCCCAGCACTGCCACTTAGTTTTGTGACTCTGGGAACACTTTCTGACTTTACTAGAAGACGTCCAATGTTAAAAAAAAGTTATTAACACACCAATTTCTCAGGGTTATTATGACTATTACATTCTTTAGGGCTAGAGAGACAAAGTCTGGCAGTGTCTGCCACTTAAAAGATGTTTTGAGGCTATTTATTATGTAGACCAGCTGGGTTTATACACATTTTAACTTTGGTATGTGTCCCTGCAATGAGGAAAGTTAAATTTATCCCAAGCATTGTTCTCCTCAGTTCTTTAGATACAGACATCTCCTTCACAAATAAGTGTGATTTCTTTTTAAAATCACATATCCATGTTTAAACATGCTATACACAATGCACACTGCATCTGTTATATCACAACACTTGTAAAAATAACTTCAGAACCATTACAAAAGCATCAATATCTTGAAAACTGAAGTTTTGCATCTAGCTGCATGCGATAATACAGGACTCATCATCACACTTATCCCAATACTTGGAGACTTGCTCAGTTTCTGATTCTAATTTATTTGGGGTAAAGAGAGACTCTCCCTGAGCTCTCAGTCAGGTGAGATTGTAAAATCACTCTATCATTCATTCTCAGGCTCAAGAGTGGATCCCAGTTTCCTGGTCCCTTATCCCGCTGGCATTTACATTTTGTGTCTCGCCCGCACGGCAGAGCCTGGCAAGCTTCCCATGACGATTCGATATGCCAAACACAGTAACAACAAGTCTCACGATGGGGACGTTACTGGGTCCGCTCGAGCAAATTGATGAACAACGGGAGAACCGTGACCGTGACCCAGTTTCATGCCTGGCTAATGAGAGATTAAAAAAAATAGCAGCAAGAGTAACTTGCTAATTATTTTTTCCCTGTTTTATGGTCAAATCTAGCAGTGCTCAGGGATTTCTCCTGGCTCTGTGCTCAGGGAGGCTGAGCAACTGGAAGGCTTAAGGAACCATATGGGATACTGGGGATACAAGTCAGCTTGGCCACAAGCAAGGCAAGTGCCCTACCCACTGCTCTATCTCTGTGGCCCCATATCTGAATCTTCTTAAAAGTGATTTGCCTTTTGCAATACTGTCCAGTGTTTGACTGAATAGCTTAAGCAAGGTCAATGAGAAACGCTTGGGGTGACATCTGCCCACATCATTCAAGATTATTCAGCAGCACAGGAAAGGCTGTTATTGACTGAATAATCCACATGCAGATGCCAGGGAGAATTCGATAACTGTCTTCTAGTGAAGGCCTGGAGTTCCACAGGAAAATCCGGTTTTCACTAAAATTCATAAAGATAGGTCACCTGTCTTGACGAGAACCTTTGAGATGACAGTATGCTACTTTTGAAACAGGAAACTCAGCAGATGCAATTTTTTTGTCTTTGATACCCCTGGTTCTTTTCCTTGCTATGAGTATTAGCAGCAGTAATCCAAGAGTGACCTCAGATGTTAAAGACGATAGTTTCACTGCCCTGGAGAGCGTGCAGCCAGCAAGGCACTTGCATTTCCCACGTTTGACCTAGAATTACCCGGACCCACATATGGTCCCCTTGAGCCCCACGGGGAATGATCCCAGAGAAGAGAGCCGGGAGTAAGCCATGAAGCCTGCTGGCTATGGTACCAAAAGAATGACAAAAACAAAACTTAAGAAAAATTATGAGATGATACCATTTTCTGGCCCAAGGTTTCAAGCCATTCTTTTACTTTTAGTAGATACCCACTGCATAATTTCTTCCTATCACCGTCCACCTTTACTGACAGTCTTTCCCTTCCAATTCACTGTTTTGGATATGCTGGAAAGTTTAATCTCTGATGATTATGCTTCTCTATCTTGAGAACCAATGCACAGGTTATGAGGGAAAGAAGACTTAGGGGATATCAGGTAAGAAAGTGCATGTGACTTAGCACGTGGGCAAGGATGAGAGCTCAAAATATACAAGACGATAGCACAGCGGTAGGGCATTCGCCTTACAAGCGGCCAACATGGCCGACCCGAGTTCGATTCCTCCGCCCCTCTCGGAGAGCCCGGCAAGCTACCGAGAGTATTCGATATGCCAGACACAGTAACAACAAAGTCTCCAATGGAGACGTTACTGGGCCCGCTTGAGCAATTAATTTCCTCAAAACACAAACTTCCTCAAGAAGGGAGTATCATTATTTGTAAGTGAAGCACTCAGAGAATTTTTACTATAATTTACAAATAGGTTTTTTTTTTTTTATTTCATGAAGTCTAGCAAACTGTTCGGGCTCGGGACAGGTGACACCACTGTTCCAAATATCTTTTGTTTTGAATTATTCTTGAGAAACAGCCGATAAATAAATGATTCTGTGATGATTTTTTCTCTTTCCTTAAGCGTAGGAAATACATCTCTCATGTGACAAAGTACCCTCTCTGAGCCAGGAAGAAAGAAGACAATGGTTGTCACAAAGAATGCAGAATCTATTTAACTCACTAAATTAGTGTCCAAATCTAAAATTACTTTGCCTTTCATGTGTTCACTTACTACTTCTTTGTCTGAAAGAGAGAAAAGCAGCAAGCTTTGGTCATTTTTTTAAACCTATTGTGAAAATTCTAAGCATAAAACTGTATGTTGAACTCCTGTTAATCTGTCTTTCTTTTTACTTACAGTTCTTTTTCCCAGGTACATAAGAGAATAGGAAAAAAGTTTACCTCCCAATGAAATTTCAATGGAAATATCTGCTTAATCTTCATTTTTTTCTTTTTGGGTCACACCCAGTGATGCTCAGGGGTTACTCCTGGCTCTGCATTCAGAAATTACCCCTGGCGATGCTCAGGGGCCCACATCGGATGCTGGGAATCGAATCCACCCGTAAGGCAAATGCCTTACCCACAGTGCCATTGCTCCAGCCCCTAATCTCCATTTTTATGTCAGAAGAGAGACCACATCTCCCTTGATCTACCATAAGTTTGTGCTGGGAGAAAAATGAAGAAAGAGTTGTTGCAATGGAGGAGTTTGCTTTATCTTCTTTGGTCCATTACTACCTGAAAGACTTGGAGGTTTCTTGAGTTAAAGGGAAGAGTCAGGACATTCAGGTAGAACAAGATCCTAGCATGGAGGAGGATCTATTTATTTAGGATGGGTGATTGCCCTCAATCTACCCTGAGTGACAGAGACATGTTCTCCATGAAGACACTTTTTTTTCTTTCTTTGGACAAGTTTTCCAGTTGACAGGCTAAGGGCAGCTAGTACTAGTTATGAGAACTTGTGCCACCACTTCCTAAAGAGTGGTTGTCTGGGCAGGCGATGGTGTAGGACTCACATTTAAATCTGAAATTTAGAATGTAGGTGATGTCTATTGTTGATTTGTTTTGTTTGGGAGTGTGTGAAAGGCAACTGCTTTAGCTCTTGTCATACCTCTCTGGCCCCGTAGATTATATCTTTAATGTTCCTTGTGAAATGAGAAAGATACACTACTCAATTTTGCAATGTATTTGTGAGAACTAAGAAAATCACGATTGCTCCATATGCATAATAAATACTAAACCTTAGCTATTCTCACCATCATTACATCATGCACATATGTTACCTATGGCCTGCCAGGAGGTATCATGTTTGTCACTGAAGTGGAAACCACCCCCACCCACCGCCTGCAGTATTTTAATAACCACAACAGGTAGATGATTCCACATTTTCTCTTACTTAGAATATTTTGAAGTAGAAGAAAGGGAAAGAAGCCAGACATTACATGAAGAATGCAAATGTGCTTTCCCCTGAAAGTTCTATTTTGCTTTTCAACATTTAAACTCTCCTTTATTTTAAAGCATGCTAGCAACCATTCCAAAGCATTTTCAAGTTGGAAAGCCCTCTTTTTTGTTTCACAATAAGCTAACTGCAGGTGCAAACTCAAGGGAGAAAGACCTTGGAAATTTTAAGTATGTTGCCATGGCAATGGTTTGCAAGACTGTGTGAGTTTCATCTTAGCTTTCAAGCATTCATCCGAGTTTACATGTGGAGGTTCAGATCACTAGATACACAATGTTTGCCATTCATTATGTCTTAAAAGTTTTAAAAATAATTGTCTCTGTTCCCTAGAGAAACTAGAAATAACAAAACAACTTATTTATCTTCCATTTATCTATCTACCCTTTTTCCATGTATGCAAATGTGAAGATAGATCACTGTTATCTGTTCTGAGCTGTCTATTCCCTCCAGTCTGCTTGCTTTGAAGAGATACACACACACACAAGGCCCTCCCGTTGATCATCGATTTGCTCGAGCGGGCCCAGTAACATCTCCATTGGAGACTTTGTTGTTACTGTGTTTGGCATATCGAATACATCACGGGGAGCTTGCCAGGCTCTGCCCTGCGGGCGAGATACTCTAGGTAGCTTGCCGGGCTCTCCGAGAGGGGCGGAGGAATCAAACTCGGGTTGGCCATGTTGGCTGCGTGCAAGGCAAACGCCCTACCGCTGTGCTATCGCTCCAGCTCACATATGGATGTACATATAATTATATTCTGTGGATTCATTGATAATCATTTTCGCAACTATGGCAAACACAGAGTTTCACTCCCACCCATAAAAATTATAGAGGCACTTTTGTTGATGTTACTGATCCACATCAGGTCTTTAAATGGCTAGAATAAAACATTTTAATCTTTTCTACATCATGGGATGCTACCCTTTAAAAGTTATTCATAAATGAAGTTTAAATAGAGGCTGCCTAAATAATAGTCACACTTTTTGAAGAATATGTCCATTTCAAAGGTGAAAAATATGAAACTCAATAGAAAATGTCTAGGTGCCAGAGCAATACTACAGAGGGTATGATGTGTTCCTTGAAGGCAGTGAACTCAGGTTAGCCTTCTTGAGTTTGGATTTCCCCCATACACGGATCACTTAGAACATTAAAATAAAAAATTTTCAAACTATTTTTTATAGGAAACATAGTTATTTTATGGAGGGTGACAAACTTGTCAGTGCTCAGGGCTTCCTCTTGGCTCTGTTCTCTGAGATCACTCCTGAAATGACTTGGGGGTGAGGTTCTGAGGATAAATCCCGGGCTGGGAATGTTTGCGGCAAGCGGTCTATCTCTGGACTATCTCTGTACACGTCTGGTAGCAATGCACTGTAGCACTGTCCTCCTGTTGTTCATCGATTTGCTCTAGTGGGCACCAGTCACGTCTCCGTTGAGAGACTTGTTGTTACTGTTTTGGCATATCAAATATGTCACGAGTATCTTGCCAGGCTTTGCCGTGTGGCCAGGATACTCTCAGTAGCTTGCCGGGCTCTCGAGAGGGACAGAGGAATTGATCTTGGGTCGGCCATGTGCAAGGCAAAGGCCCTACCCGCTGTGCTATCGCTCCAGCCCAACAACAACAAAAACCAAAATGCAAAGGGCTGAAAGAGAACTTGCAGAAAAGCACTGGGGCACAGGCTCTACATGGAACCCTGTGTGCCTCAGCACTGCCAGGTATGTCCAAAAAGAAAAAAATCACAGGAAAAAATAATGAACCTATAAATAGAATCCATGAAATACCTACACATCTGGTATGTCAAATAATTATTAACTTTTTTCCAATTCCAAAGCTTCCCCACCGAAAATTAGTACCATATAACTTCTTTACTTTTTTTGCTTCTCAAATATATTTTTATATTCTATTATTTGAAAAACCTTATTTACTGAGACCCTGTAATTTACAAAATAATTAATAATGGTTTCTCATGCACATAATTTCAAACAGCACCCATCATCAGTTCATCAAAACCCCCTCACCAAAGGCCCCTAGCACCCCTCCCTTATAACTGCACCCCACCCCACCCTCAGCTCTAGCATGTGGATCAATTCTCCTGTCTTGTTGCCTTCCACCCTTTGTTGTTATCTTTTTGTGAATCTTTACTTCCCACATCTGAGATAATTTGTGTCTTTCCCTTTCTTTCTGACTGTAAGGTGATGCTTTGTAAACATTCATGGACCAGCAAGGAATTGACTTACTTAGAACATAGTGTAATATTCAGTTTTCCTGATATTCAGCTTTTCTAGTTCTTGCTGCAAATCATAGTAAAAATGCCCAATGTCCAAACGAGGCTACAGGAAACCCACTAGCTCCAGCATTTGGTTCCCTACAAGGACCTCAAATAAAAGAGCTATTAGCAGTGTCAGAGGGGCAGCCAAGGGCAAAGGCAGCTAACCCTGCATCAGTTGCTAACACCACAAGTTCTTCCAAACATCCTAAAGTGCAGCTGTGAAAGCCTAGGGGAGCTCTGGGGAGATGCTGGGGGTCACTGAGAACTCTGGTGGCTCAGATAATCCCTAGAACCCCAAGGTCCAAGCAGCATAGCATCCTCAAACCCTTGCATAAACCTCCCTCCAGGTGAGGTGAACACTGTGAACACTGTGTTAGGGGCCCACTGGCCACAGCCTTAGAGGCTCATAAAAGAAGAGTAAAACAAGACCGTTACTATCTAACAAAGGCTGAGACTTATTTAAAATTCACTCTGATGCTTTAACTATGATCCCTCTTTCAAAACACACACACTCTCTTTCTCTTGTGTCTACCTCTCTGACTCCAACACCCTATGTGTCCTGATGTAACACACTGTTGAGTGACTTTAAAACTGTAGTCGCTCCCCCTCCTCCCATTCTGAAAAACCTATAACAATGCAGGAATTCAACAAATGAGAAGACAATAATTAACTATGCATAACAAGTGGATATAAAAGAGAAAAACAACCCAGAAAACACACAAGAATCAGAAATTTCAAGTTCTAAGGAGAATCTACGTAGATTTAGTTTACACAAACATAGATTAGGACTCTTAAAAATGTTCACTGTAATTTCTATGGAAATAGGGCAAAACAGCTAATGGCTCTTATATCTCTAGTCTCATTGATATTGATATTGATGTAGTAGGAAAAAGCCAGTTTTCAAATAATTTTGATTCTATACTTCTATAACAAGATTCATTCTCAAAGCTAAGCAGCACTACAGATTATTCCAAGGATATACGTAACAGTTGAGTGGGTCAAATTCCCTGCTGTGTCAAATGCAGCTCCCAACCCTCGCAAACTTTGCTGCAACAATTTTATACAAGATTAGTTGATGAGCATTGACACAGTCATGGTCACGGTCCTCCCTTTATTCATCGATTTGCTTGAGCGGACCCAGTAACATCTCCATCCTGAGACTTGTTGTTACTGTGTTTGGCGTATTGAATATGTCTCGGGTAGCTTGCCATGCTTTGCCATGAGGATGAGATACTATCGGTAGCTTGCCGGGCTCTCCGAGAGGGGAGGAGGAATCAAACCTGGCTTGGCTGAGCCGGCTGCGCACAAGGCAAACGCCCTACTGCTGTGCTATTGCTCCAGCCCAAGCATTGGAAACAAGCTGGAAAACTAAAACAACTCTTTAAACACCTATATTTGGATATTTGTGTAAAAGGCAACCCTTTTCAAGTCTTTTGGTAGAATTATCAATTATATACTTTATAGGTAGATCTCTAGAGGTTTTATTGGAATATAAAAAGTAAGTGAAGTCCATATGTGACAAATCCACTGCAAATATCATACTCATTGGTAATATACTCTAATTTTTTCCAGGTATAAGGACAAAGATATCCACTCTTTGTACTGTTATCTGATGTAATGTTTCATTTTCCATTAGAATATATGATCTGAAGGACTACACCAAAAAACAATTAGAAGAATAAAACAGCACAGTAGAGTGGCAGCCTATAAAGTACATTTATAAATAACTGTTGCATTTCTATTTGCAAGCAATTAACTATAAGATAAATAAATTTCAAAAGTAATTCCATTTACAAATACCCCAAGAAAGCATTAAGTATGTAATAAAATCAAGCTCATCAAAACAGGTAAAAGACATGCATATTAAACACAGTAAATCATTACTCAATATGCAAATAAAACTTAAATCAACAAAAGTAGAGTCAGGAATTTATTGAAAACAAATCTCCAATAGTTATATCCTATCACTGTCACTGTCCTCCCGTTGTTCATCGATTTTGTTGAGTGGGTCAAGTAACATCTCCATTGGAGATTTTGTTGTTACTGTGTTTGGCATATCAATTACGTCATGGGTAGCTTGCCAGGTTTGCCGTGGGGGTGAGATACTCTCGGTAGCTTGCTGGGTTCTCCGAGAGGGGCGAAGGAATTGAACTCGGGTGGGCCATGTTGGCTTTGTGCAAGGCAAACACCCTACCCGCTGTGCTATCGCTCTAGCCCTGTTATATCCTATAGACATTATATAATCTCATACAATATCTATTCTTACAACAAGCGCTCTTGGACCTGAAAGATAGGACAGTGAGTAAGGTGCTTGCCTTGCACATGGCCAACCTGTGTTAGATCCCCAGCATCACTATGATTTCCAGAGCATTGCCAGAAGTGAATCCCCAGAATAAAATCTGGAGTAACCCTGAGCACTTCCAGTACGGCCCACCTCCTCCCCCCAACTAAAAATAAAAAAAAAATGCTTACTTAAGTCGTAAAACTATAAAATCCTATGCATCCTCTTACCTAACAATTAAGCTGTGCTCCATAAATTTCATTTTAATGTCACTAAAGTCAATGGATTCTCCTGCTAACCCTATGGCCTACCATTCATGGGTGGGGGTCCAGAGATAGCTCAGAAGTAGAGTACTTACCTTCTACAAGTGAGGACAATAAAAACCACATATTTGATCTGTTTCAGATCCTTGTGCTACAGCAAAGCATGCACTCAAGCACATGTCAACCTAGGGGGTGAACAAACACAGCTAATGTGGATAATCCCTGGGGGCACTGCCAGTATGTGATACTCATCCCCCAGCCCCAAATCATTGCTGAAACAACTACAACACAGAGAAGGGAAAGGGGAAATTATGTCTAATGGTATAATTTTACAGCTCTATGTTAGTTTCTAGATAGGATTTTGATTTTTCAGAGGCAGAAATGAGTAAAATAAAACTGTAAATGCCACCAACAGAGTTCTGGGGGCAAAAAGAAGGGAGGGAGGACAAAGTAAACAGTAAATAAAAAGGAAAGAGAAAGAACCAAAGAGAGGAAAAAAGAAAATAAAGGGATTTATCTTTGTGTATTGAGATAGTAGCATGGTGTCTCAATCCATTTTATAAATGAGACCCAAGATAGAGATACTTCAAACCTAGGAATGTAAGGATATAAGGTTTATGTCTTGTACAGTGAAACATGAGGATTTTGAACTCTTGGTCCCAAAATTCTGAAAGGGTTTTAAGAAAAAATGTTATAAAACGAGCAATTAAAATAAAAAAAAAAAAACAGCTCTTTTCTAAATGCCACTCAACCAAACTATGTCTGTCTTAGGTTTAATCCCCTTTTGGAAGCAAAGTTCTCATTCTCTTATCCATCAAAACGTAAGAGAAGGAAAAGCTTCATGAAGATTTTCCTCTTCTTGAATATCTTTATCAGACAATGTACAGAAAAAAATAGACACTACTGCTTAGATAATTCAACTAAAAATAGAGAAGGCATGATAACAGCCTTTAAAAACTCATTTGTACTTTATCCAGAGATAATTTCTCCCTTACAGTAAATTTTAAAATGTTGAGAAGAATTGTTTCCATTAAAAGAGTAAAAACTGAATAAGTAATTAGCCAAGAAAGACCCTAGGGGTGTAAATAATTTCCATGTTTCAGATCTGCAGAATGCAGATTTTTTAATATATAGTTCAAACTGACCAAGAAGTGTATGGAAGCTTCTCGCACTATCCTTCATCTCTCCAAAGTGCCATAGTCCTAGTGTGCTCTAAAGTTTGCAGGAGAATGCTCAAAATTTGAAGTGCTTCATATTCACTCCACGTGAAATGTCACCCATTGCTGTAAGATTGTATTAAAAGCTAAACCTTCTACATCTACACAATGGAATAGTACATGGCCAGCAGGAAAAATGAAGCCATGAAATTCACTTACAAATGGATGGGCATGAAGAGCAACATGCTGAGTGGAATGACTGAAAAGGAGAGACACAGGCATAGAATGATGACATTCATTTGTGGGATATGAAAAAACATAGCATGAGACTGTTACCCATGACTGGAAACTGCCATAAATCAGGGGGATGGGCACTTATGATAGAGAAAGGACCACTATGACAAGGATAGTTGGAAATGATAGTTGGGAAAAACATGATCATCTTTTAGTACCTGTATGGCAAACTAAAAAGAGACAGAGGGAGAGAGGGAGGCGGGGAAGAGGGGAGAGAGAGAAGAGAGAGGTATGAAAAGCGCCTGCCACCAGTAGAAGCGAACATGGGGGTGGAGGCGCAAAAACTGGGGAGGTTGTGGTTGTGAAAAGTAGAAAGGATGGAATGTTGGGGTATTATATGACTGAAACCCAATCATGATCAACTTTGTAGTTCTGTATCTTATGGTGATTCAATTAAAAATAAATTTTTAAAAAAAGAAATCATTATCAAAAAAAAGAATAAAGCTAATCCTTCTAAACAGATCAACTTGTACTCCAAAAGGCTGATTTTTATAACAAATAGTGAATCCTGGTTGGGCATAGATGGTGTGGGTCTGGACACTAACCATTAATAGAAAAAAAACATGTAAATAACTATATCTATACATTAAGAATTTGGGTATTATTAAAGTCCAAGTTTGAATTGCATTTCCCCGTATCTAGGGAAATTTCCTGTGATGATTATTTTCAACTACTATAGACTTTTGCAAGCCATTTTTATCAATACATTGCAAATGTCCATAGAAAGATCCTGTCCTATGATCTTCTGTTCCAAAATACAGACCCTCCTCCTTTTCAGATTTAAAAGGAAATCTTTACAAAAATTTGTTCCATGCAGATCTCAGCTGACATTTGTTACACTCATTTTTTTCATAATTCTTTATCTATGATGAAAGTTTACTCAAGATCTGTTGATACCTTTTCCTCACTTTACCTTCCCATTTCCTTTAGAAATCACAGGGCACCAGAAGCCATCAGAAGAACGTATGACTGTCAGGGATGACAGACTTTTAGACCAGAATGTGCAACACTTCATGAAATATGTATTGATATAAATCTTAAACATATACATTGTGGGTGCAGCATACACGTGGGTCATTATTGAGCAGATTGAGCTCAAGATTTTACACCACAGGGTTCTTATTAGGAATACCAGAGAAGAAATCAGGGCTTTTTGACACAGGGTAATAAATATTTTCAATCTCAATGAATAATTTAGCTCACTTGGCTTTCATTGTATGAAAAACAAATTTGAAGTATTTCTCAGATCTCTTACCAAAGGTAGAGGTTTTAGAATACATGGAGAAAAGCAAGCAGTATGGGGCACCTTTTCTTTATTTTCATAGAATTTGCTTGCATTTTGGAAGTGCCCTGTGCAAAATGTTGCCTTCTTTGCCAAGATGGCATTGAAATGAAAGGATGGTGCTTTTTCCTCTGGCATTTCCATTTATGCTTTAGGTTGCTAATTCTCTGAAATCCATCACCTTTTCTCATAGAATGCTAATGAATCTCTGCGTTCATCATGATGGAAATGGAAAAGAGCTTTCCCTCTCATTAATGCTAGCCATGGCTGGATTAGTCTTCAACTATTTCCAAAATGAAAATTTCATAAGAAAATTCTGATGCAAAATTATTTCAAAATTCAGGGGAAACAATGGAACAAAATGGAAGTGGTTTAGTTTTAAAACACTTTGCAAAACTTTCTTATAAAATAAATTTGCTCACATCACAAATCTTAAAGTATTGGAGGGGATAGAGAGATTGTAAGAGTGTAGGGCGCTTTCTTTTCATGCAGCCAACTCAGGTTGGATCTCTGGCATCCCACATGGTTCCCTGAGCCCCCCAGGAATAATTCCTGAGCACAGAGCTAGAAGTAACCCCTGAGCACAGTCAGCTGTGAACCAAAAAATATAAATAAACTGTTAGAGCTGTGAACCCCTCGTTTGACAAATTGGGAAATAAAGTAACAGAAAATTAAGGAGTCAGTTGTCCTCAAAGATATATATATATATATATATATATATATATATATATAATAGTAGCAAAAATATGTCAATTGGAAAATGTTCTAAAATGAAATAATTACAAAAATTATTCTGGCCATACTGGGACATGTCAGAGTTGTGATGAATTGTGAATATTAGTTAGGTCTCGACTGGAAAAGAGTGTGCGAGGTTAAGGATGGTGTAAATTTTCCAAGGAAAGAGAAAATAGAAAAAAGTAACTGAATCACACTTGATTCTGAAATGAAGTTCATGCACAGAACTTTCCTGTTCATTGCTTTGCTTTCTGAAACATCAAACTGAATGAGTCTGAGTGGGAACTCTGATTAGCCCACTGAGAAAAATTCTTCAGATAATTAGTGGGCATTCAATCAGGTGATGGTACATTTTTCCAAAAACACTACTGAAACTTACATCATTGACACAAAAGCTCTAAAATGAAATCATTTCTCAAGTGGTATATAGAATATCAATTTCTTAGCATTGACTAATGAACAATTTCACAAGATGTACTATTAACAGTAACTGCATAAAGGCTGAATTCTATGTTTATCCTTCATGTATCTAAATAATTAATGAAAATACTCATTACAATTGAACAATGCAGATAGCACATTATATCTACTCAAATTTATCTATACTACAAGATAAATGTGAAGAACTGATGATTATACAATATCTTTCTTTAAAGAAACTATTCCTGGGTTGGAGAGATAGCATATTGGTAACTGCACTTGGCTCACATATAACCAGCCTGCTCTGCTCTCCAGCTCCACATATGGTCTGTCTAGCCAGTCAGCAGTGATCCCTGAGCACAGAGTAAGGAGTCAGTCTTGACCACAGCTGGATATGGCCCAAATAACAAGAACAAAAACATTACTTAAAAAATATTTCAATAACACAACCATAATAAGGAATCTATAAATCTCAGTAATATTTACACATATAAACCATGTAGCATCCATAACTTGGATTCTGTTATCATTGAAAATAACCTTATACTGTAGACTTTGAATAAGTCAAATATATACTTCTCTACTTCATTTCATTACTTTAAATATTCATCTCTTCCTGAAGTACTATAAAGAATGGAGGGTATACTGGAAAAGGTGGGCTAAAGTCAGCATCTATTTTGCTATTGAATCGATAACCTTCTATTTAAAAAGCATTAACCAATAGCAATTGAAATCTTGCTGGGTATGAAAAAAACAGCCTTTAATTGAGATCTTAAAAAATAATCAAGAACTACTCATATTTTACACCTATCATTTTTGTAAGTACTAATAAAATTTCATAAAATTTCCCATAAATATCCATTGTTTTTAATACTTATATCAATACAGATTAACATTATACTGCTAAACAATAATATTGACATTATAAGATAATATGATTAGAAAAGCAATTGGAAAACTATGTGAACATATAAAGTGTGAATTATTTTGATTTATGTGATCACTAAAATTGAAATAATTTAGCTTAAAGTCAGATCTTTTTTGTGCCCCGTACATATCCACCTGCATTCTGCTTTCTTTTTTGGTATTCAGCCCTCAAACAGAAATTAATTCAGAGACAGGGAAGGAGGAGGTGGATGAGATGTGACATAAGGATAAGGTTTTGAGCATTTTGATGACATCAAAATCAAACTGCTGTTAACACTGTTGTGATCATGTTACCTAAACCACAACTATTTTTTTCTTAAATCAAAGATTGAGACTAACAGAAAAGAGAATCAGACACACTGGAAATTATTGATGGACTAACTTAAAAACATGCTCAAACTATATATTTTAGTAAACCAAGACAGTTGTATTTTCTTCAAAGTGTCTAGTTTCTGGGAAAATGACTAAATATTTCCAATCATCCAACAGTAAAAAGGAACCAAGTTATATTTTTGAAAGAAAACATTTGGCAGCAATGGCTAATTTTAATAAGTCTAAAGAATAAATACAAATATAATATGTAAGTGACTTAAAAAGTTGTACCATTTTGCATTACTTTAATATGCATGCAATATAAAAACTAGCTTTTAAATAATCAATGTTTTCCTGAGAACAGTTAAACAGAAAATGACTACTTTGATTTGGGGACAGACTTGGAACCTTGATTCATACATAGTCAAACACCTTTACTCTAATAATACTTTTAAATACCAGTACTGGTATTTGGGGGTTATACAGCCTAAATGGAGTGATAGCACAGCGGGCAGGGCAGTTGCCTTGCATGCAGCCAACATGGCTGACCAGGGTTCGATTCCTCCGCCCCTCTCGGAGAGCCTGGCAAGCTACTCAGAGTATCTCGCCCGCACGGCAAAGCCTGACAAGCTCCCCATGACATATTCGATATGCCAAACACAGTAACAAGTCTCACAATGTTACTGGGCCCGCTCGAGCAAAATCAATGAACAACAGGAGGACAGTGACAGTGACAGCCTAAATGATTTGAATTACCAGTAAGTTTTTACCAGATAATGAGGACAGTTCAAACAAACACAGAAATTTCTCACAATTAAATGTGCCCATCTCTTGAATTCATCATGAACTCCCACTCTCAAAATTACCATGAGGTGAAGAGCATATTCTTAGAAAATATGTGTACATTAACTGACACTTAGATAAAAAGTGCAGCCTTCAAACTAAGGTGAAAAGTTGAGAAGTAAATGGAAATATGTAGTGCTAATGACACATAATTTATGATACA
This sequence comes from Sorex fumeus, assembly GCF_029834395.1. Classification (NCBI taxonomy): domain Eukaryota; kingdom Metazoa; phylum Chordata; class Mammalia; order Eulipotyphla; family Soricidae; genus Sorex; species Sorex fumeus. The sequence continues at coordinate 1,518,716 of NW_026606060.1, read as the reverse complement.
AAAATAGAAAATTAATGCTTTCTTATGATTATTCAGTTTGTACTCATACTGTTCTAATTCACCAAAAGACCTTAAAGCTATCCTTGAATTTATCATTGTGACTCTTCACAATCACATAGGTACTAGAAACTGCCTATCTATTCAATAATATTGTGTAAGGCTACTTTGCATCTGTGCCAGAGAAGAGGGAAGGGCAGTTACAAGAGATTTCAATATCAATGGTCAATTAAATGTAAATAAGATCATAGAAAGTAATGTTTTTTCTGAGAAAATACAATGACAGTAATAGAAATTAAAGAATTGTAAATCCTAAATACATAAAAATGTATAAAGTATAACTTGGTCTCTTTATAGTAGGAGGAATGATAAATGAAGGTGAGAACTGAATGAGAAAAGAGACTTTGAGCTCTAAACATAATTTAGGGTAGTAATCCTGGACATCTTATTATGACATCTTATTATCTCATTCCTACTTTGGACAAACTGGCAGGCTACCAAATGTAGCCTGCCCACACGGCAGAGTCTGGCAAACTCCCCGTGGCGTACCCAATATGCCAAATACCAGTAACAATGATGGGTCTCATTCTCCTAAAGAGCCTTGAATATAATCTCAGGTCTAGGATGAAGGAGACGTTACTGGGGCCTGCTCGAGGCAATCGACGAATAACAGGATGATTTGTGATTTGTGAATCCACTACTATTCACCATAAGATTTCTGCCAGTGCTCCTAAAGTTAGAAAAGCCTTACTTTTGAAAAGGTGAAATCTTGTTTCAAGTGAGTAATTTTCTAAAAGCAAAGAATGTATAGCTTAGTTCTTGATTTTTTTTAACATAATATAGGTAGCAAAAAAGTTCTTAGCTATCCTTTTTCCACTTGAAAAATCACAAAATATAAGAAGGCTTTCCCTATAAATACCACCTACATAGAGTTAAATTGTTTGTATTTGTGGATTATAAATATGCAACCAGATATTTTGGGATGAGCCCATTTCAAATATTTAAGGAGCATATGGAAGGTACACAGTCTAACATCTCATAATAACTACCCCCAAAATCTTGATACACAGTTCCATGTCACTAATTAATTGTAGACACAAGCACTTCCATGGTTAATGTCTTTGTGAGAAATTTGCTTGGCAGTTGAGTTCAAGTGTGTGGAGAGCAGATATGTAATACTACTTGAAGGTTTTGTAGTTACATATCACTTTACCCCAAAACAAGAATGTGGCTTTTTTGCTTGTTAGGCAACCTTCATTGTAAAACTCTAATGTTCATTTAGTTATAAAGTACAATTATTCATTGCTAGATCACTTTATGTAATGAAATGAGTGCCGTCAATCATCTGTCTACAGGCTTTTTCTTTCTAAAGATATTAGTGGGAATTTGCCAAATAAGAAGGGGTTTACCACTTATTGAACACTCATTCATTTTTAGGAATGGGAAATGGAGGAAAAAGTCTGCAGAAGATATTCAAAAAATGACATAAACTTTCAATTTTGGGAAACAGCATAAATTATCTCAATAAATTCTTTTGATTTTCCTACTTGAGGTAAGGTAAAGATCTTTATTTTCTTACTCAGATAGTAACTTTCCACCAAGCCAAGTTTCAACAAGTTAGAAGAGATATGCAACATGACAAAACATTTATTTGTTTGGACGAAGTTTTCTTTCCATACACAAGGTCCACCAACTAAACTGTTAGCATTTTGACGTTGGTTCATACCGCCAGTGGTTCACACTTGAAAGTGGCTTAATTAACACAAATTTCAGCACCAATGTCAACTTGTTAAGTGAGGTGAGGGTGACCCATACATCAAAAACTGTACATTTATAGCTTTAGAAACTTTCTTTAAAAGCGCCAGAGATAGTCCAGGAGGTTACTGTGCATGTACTTGTTTTGCCCTTGGTTAATCATGGTTCATATCTTACCAAACACATAAGGTCCCTGAATACTACCAGGGGTTACTCCTGGGCACACAGATGGGAATACAAACTCTTTGGGTGTGGTCTAAAATATGCATATGAAAAATATTGTTTTTTATCATAATTTTTGGAATAATTCTGATTACTTGGCTTTAAGTTTGGATTCACCCAGAATTTAATTAAAATAAGGTATTTCAGAAGTAACTTGACTTTTATCTCTTATCATTGCTATAGCATTCTGGGAAAAGTCTGTACACAGTCCTTTGGAAACTTGGATAGCAAAAGTCAAGGATACCGAAAGATTAATTTATTTTCAAAAATTGAGCTATGCATTCATTGGTCATGTTGCTGGGCTTCAAGATGAAATAAAATCATTCTTAAGTGAGACATCAGAATTATTCTATAAAGCAGCATTTCTAACCCCGAATCAATTTGTAATAGAGCAAATATAATAGTATAAGATATTAATATTATCTATTATATTAGCCTAAGATAATAATAAAGTAATCCTGCTATTTTCAGAATTGAAAGCTTACTTAGGCAAACATTTATGTTCTATAGATGCTGGGACCGCTGAAAGTCTGATAAGTTTTAGTAGGAATTGGCACCTTTATATTCTGACACAGACAACTCAATCACACAATAGCAATTTTTAACTTTCTTCTATTTTTCAATAAAGCACAGAAAAAAAAAGCCACACACAACACATGAACAGTGCACCATTTGTAATTGGGAAGAGAAAAAAAATCAACTTCTACTTCTCTAACCTATAAAGCAGGGGCTACCCAATTGAATGAAAAATAGCTGTCACAACAGAGATGACATTCTGTCTCCTAATTAAAGAAAGACGCATCCGAAGTTCCCGGGGACGGGCCAGGCTTCTTGTAAGCACACAGCCCCTCCCAGGCCCATTCGATCTGCTTCCCCTGCTGTCCTCCATCTGCTCCACCCCCCTATTGTCTTCCCTCACTGCCTGGAGTGCCAACTCCATCTGGCCACACTCTCGCTTCTGCTCGCTCTAATTCCCGGGGGCCTAGGAAAGATTTGAATGCCAAGGCACTTCCCTCTTCCCAAGAATAAGGACCAGCTAGGAGAGCATCAAAAAATTCCCCAAAGAACTCACACACTCAGAAACAAACACATGATCACTCACGTACACAAATCACCGTGATTGAATCCATTCCTATATCCAAATCTTAAAAATACATTCAAATTCTGTCATCTTGCCTGCATTAAATAAAACAAAAATCTTAGCGTTTCGTTGCAATAATAAAAAAATTATAGCTCAAAAAATTTCGTCAAACATAAAAAGTCATAATTTTTTTTATAAATCCCAGACATGCATTTATTTCTTAGTAAGCAAAGTCAGTGTACAAATAAAAGTTACTGAAATCTTATCATCAGGAAATAATTCCATTAATCAGTTTAACCATTGATCACTAATACATTTTCTGCTGTACCGAGCACACATTTAATACAGACATGTCTTTACAAATTCTCAACGAAAACCCCATTCAGTCGCAAAAGCATGCACAGCTAGAAACTACACATATTTAGGAAAAATTATCTCCAAGTCATTAACAATAATTAGCAGCCTGGCAAGTATTGAAAGCCTTTACTCAAATGCACTCAATGCATACACACACACAGACACAGAATTTTGGTTGTTTTCTTTTGCCACGACATGCTAAGAAAACTCTGAAGCTCACGAAAAGCAGCAAAGAAAACTAGAAGCAACCATGCTCAGGGTTTCAGGACTTGAACATTTCTGAGACAATCTTTCTCCATCTCTAATTCAGCGTGCATCAATCTGCCATGCAATCTCCCGGTAGAAGTAGCCTCATATCAACCTCAGAATCAGTTCGTTCTATTTTTCGTTCTAATCTGCTCACACCCCTGGCATCTTAAAGCCTGCATGCTGCAGCTGTAAGCTGTGCTGAGCCCCGGCTGGGACAGAAGGAGCTACCTGCGAATTCTCACAGTGCCATCTCATGTCCATGTCTGTCTGGCTACCCTGCGTGCTTAGAGCTTTCGCTTAATTCTTAATGGAAATCCTAGGAAATTTAGTCCATCCTCTGAAATCAATACTGGTGACAGGAGAGCTCCCTGACTCAGTGGGAGCCCGAGATGATAGATTGCCTGCGCATCAGCCTGGCCTATCAGTGCCTCGCACACGGCCTGCGAGAAAAGCCACAGAAACGGCTCTGTCGGTCACGTGGCACGCAGGAGCCAATGGCTGGCGCGGTGCTGCAGGGAGCGCTGCGGCAGCTCCGGCTGCAGCCCGCGGGTCTGGGGCCGCCGCGCAGCCCGCTCTCCGTCCCCGAACTCGGGTGCCGATGCAGTGCACGGTGCTCCCAGGCTGGGATGGCAGAGAGGCACTGGGCTTCGGGTACCCGCCAGACTCACATAAAATTCCGTTTTCACGCGTGGGGGATTTTCTCTTAACTTTCTAACCCAGTCTGATTGCAGAGCAGAAGCTAAACTCTTTTTTTTTTTTTCCCCGCTGTCCCAACAGTTGCAATCTGGGGCTTCCCTTCAGATCATTATCCAGTTTTCAGCTAGTACTGGATTGGAAGCCTTCACCTGCAATTAGCAGACACCCCACCGCCCAGAACCCCCCTTAAATCTTTGCAAGTGTATGCTAATTTTGTTCCAGAGTAAATGAATGGCTTTTAACATTTTTTTTGGAAGCACGTTTATAATGATTATTTTATGGGATGATTTTGTAAAGACAATTATATAACATTGATAAGTACATCATTAAGCTCTTTTGCCAATTAAGACTGTTCCTCTTTAAAGACAGTTTAAGCCCCAAGAAGTATTCCATTTTATCGATCATCAAAAATAAAAATTAACAAGCATCAAAGGATACATCTTGTTTCCTAAAGTCTAAAGAATAAATGTCTTTCCAGAGATGTAAATTTGCACTTACTTTTTACTTTCCTTAGGAGTTAAAAATAATTATTTGGTAAGTAAAGGCTACACACCTGGAATGTGATATGGAAATACAACCCCAGATATATCTGTTTGCTTTGATCAGACTATAATTACAAACGTGTTATCCACTCATGCATTTTCCAAAGATTAATTTAACTCCTTTTTCTTTTCAGTTTAAAGTCACCTAATACATCTTTGAAAAGAATCTGAGATTATTCTAGTAGGTGAGCTAGTTACTGTGCTTTTACTAATAAGTGTCCCAACATAAGTAAATTTTCACCAAACGCTGAAATTTCAAAATTTATGTTGACTTGGGAAATATTTTTTAAACATGTGCTTGTAAAATTAGACCTCTCAAATTTTTCACTTTTTTTCTTATTACATTGTGTATTTTACCAGAAAATAAAAGATTTTTCAAATACTTAAATAAATATTGTGAGGTGCCCATTCTATTTAACTTATTCACTATAACAATCTTAAAGCACCGAGATTTTTAAAATAGATTAATGTTGAATGTTATGACCACAAAAGTTAACAATCATAAAATAACAATAACAACAGTCCTAATCACTGAAATATAATAGCCTCAAACCAGAAATCACACAACTAGTAATCAATAAGAAATTGATGTGATTAATAGTGGGATAGTCTCATAGACCAAACAGTTCGTAGCTATAAAATAGAAATTTGTAAGACCAAGTTTCAACTGGTAGTGTAAATGCTTAGTGTACGTGAGGAAATGTTATCTCTGGAAATGCAAGCCACCTTCAGTACAGCCACATGTGGCCCCCATACAAAGATAAAAATATAATGTGGTAAATTCCTATGTCCTTATATTAACAGATCTCTAAAATACAGTGTACTTTGAAAAAAATTAAAGGTACAAATCTTAAATTGCTTAAAGACAAGTACATAAACTACTTACAAACTATATTCTTGCATATATAGAAGACATTTACATCTAAACAGAGTTTCAGCTAGTAATAGTTAAACTTGAGGAGGTACACTCATTCAAAAGTGGGACTGTGGCATGGTTTAATTTGGTGACTTTTTTTTTATCAAGTTTGTATATTTTTTCCAATTTAAAGTTACTTAAAATCATGGCATTCCTTTAGGTTGAGAAAAACATGACTGGTAGATGTCTTGAGCAAAACTGCTGGGGGGAGAAAAAACAGAGAAAAGGAACCTCTGAATGGGAGCTGTGTATAGCAGGGGTGGGAAGGGGGATGGGGGCATATATATAGGTTCAGTAGCTGATGAGCTGCGTATCTCATGTCAAATCTGAGTTCTTTTATTTCTTAACGCAGACCAGAACTCAAGCTTACAAGTGTTAACAGCTTTACATTTTATAATGACTAATTCACTGATATTATCTTTGATTTCTAGAGACAGAAATGTGAAGGACTTGGAAAGTAAATGATTTGACTCATTATCCAAACTTGGGCAAATTAACCCCTCCAAACCTTAGTCTTCATAGCCAGAGGCAATTAGCAATAAGTGACAGATAAAATGAATCTTAATTTCGGATATTACTTACTGCTGTTCTATGGGCAAGATGATATGCATAAAATTGCATGATATGCACTTTTACCAATAAAGTAGAACTAAAGATAAAATAAAATCTCCTTTCTTGTTTTTCCTACGCATATCAAGTTAATGTAAACAAAAATAAAATGGGACTTACAGATTATATCATTGTTTCTCAAAGTCCTGGACTTTTAAGATACATATATGTTTTAAAAATGAGTTGACCAAATTAAGTTAAACTTAAATATTCTTTCTTAAAATATCTTTGCCTCCACACAACATTATTCTAACCCTGTAGTTTCTGGGAGAGAGTTTGCCCTCCAAAGGAACACCTAACGCTGCAATAATGAGGATATGGCACTGGAGGCCAGTGGAAACTGAGCATGAATGTGGGACTATGGGACAAAACAGTTTCCACAGCAAAGAACTAACTCTTATTGTCAATAGAATTGAGATTAAGAAACCTTGGCCTAAACAGCCAACAGTATTTCCCATCACATTCACAAAGAAGTTTTTACGGAAAATGTGCTGTCCGAAGAGATTCGTGATGTCAAGGATAAATGAAGTAATTTGAGATGAAGAGAGGAAGAGCGAGGATGAAGCCCAACTCACTCTAAAGTTAGGAAGCCTAGAAAAGGCAGAACAGCAATGGGATTAGGTGAGAAGAGGGAAACCCGAAAATCTGAGACACATGTGCTAGGTAAGAAATTAGATTTACCTGTTGGATCGTGATGTCTGGGGTGGAACAAGAAACCTGCTCTGCAGATTATTTTTAAAACAAAACATCCAAGAACTGAATCTCATCAAAATGAACAGTGCAAGAAACGCTTGATTATTATTGTTCTTCATCTCTAAATTCTTTAAGACGTGATCAGACAGGACCGTATTTAGGAGATTGAAGGAGGATTATTTGAGAAAATATGTGAAGGAAAGCCTCAAATTAGGCTCCTTCTGACCTGCGACTACTGAAGTGACCAAAAAGGTGGGATGCAAACAAGGAAGTGAACAAACCCTGCAGAAGACCATCCTCTATCTCAGCTTGACCACGGAGTGTGACTAAATCTCACGAGAAGGAATGTCAGTGGCTGTTGCCTGGCTGGTGATCCCCAATGAGCTTTCTCTCCTAGAATCGGCTTTTGGGAATTTGGTTTTTCGGTCACCTTCCCTCTTGCGATGCCTGTCAGACCACTTCCCACACCTCACCACACTTGTGACTTGTGGGGTCTGTGGAGCAGAACTGAGGAGAGAGCCACCAGGAAACAGCAGAGAAGCTTCAAGTCAAAGTAGTGCATAGATTCTAGATGACATTGTAGGAAAGCACAGAGGGGAGAAAGAGCAGGGGAGAGAAAAGAGAGAGGAGAGCGAGGCAGAAAGAGCGAAGAGCGAGGAGAGAGGAGAGAGGAGAGAGAGAGACAGACAGAGAGAGAGTCAGAGATAGAGACAGAGATAGAGACAGAGATAGAGACAGACGCAGAGGTAAGAGAGAGGAGAGAAGAGGGGGGAGGTAAGGAGAAAGAAAGAAGAGAAAAAGAGAGAGAGAGAGAGTGCGTGTAGGATGGAGGGAGAGAGAACCACAGATCCACAGGTATCGTTATATACTATATGGTATGGGAGAACATCTTATTATCTTTAAAGTAGATTTTTATAACTAAAAAATCCCCCAATATTATAGATACCATAGTCTAATTCTTTCACCTTAGAAATGTTATATTTTGAGGTAGAAACATTAGATCACTTGGCTTAAATTAACAGTGGTTTTCTTCCCTTTTCAGTCAATTTATTTAAAGATGCTTAAAACAATTGCCATCTTTATCAATCATACTAAAGCTTATAGAAAAGGTAAAATGTTTATGTCAAGTGAACTAATAAGATATCAGATAGGAAATGGCATCAATGCCTCCTCCACTTAGGTTGAATGAAGGCACTGAATTTTTTTTCTACCCAGAAGAGATTCATCATCTACTGCCCTACCACCCCAAATAGTATTAGAGTATTTATGGATATGAAACATAAAAAAATATTTTTTCCCTTCAGAAGAGTATGAATTGTTGTTATAAAATTTTAAAATGCAAGTTTTATTGTCTGTATTTGTACTATAGTCATGATAAAGAGGAAGTTGGATGCATGGGCAACTTGTAAGAGACATATGCCAGGAAGTAGTTGAAGTTGTTAGAGAAATGTGGTGGGTTGTTCTCACTTTTTAATATGACAGAAAAATAGAAATATTGCAAGACTATAGTGAATAATTCAACTTTTCCAATTTTATTATTTTTGCTTTTCCTTCCCCTATTTTTGCTTTTCCCTGACCCTGACTATGGTTTCCCAGAAAATTTCTTTAACCACTAATTTAATATTTATTTTTTATTGTTTTTTCCTCCTCTTTGTTTTATTTGGGGGGAAACCCAGAATGCTCCAGGTTTCTCCCTAGCACTTTCTCAAAAATCATTCCTCTCAATTCTCAGGAGATCTTTTGTGGTGCTGGGGATCAAATAAAAGTCTAACATATGTAACGCTTCCTCTTACTCTGAATCTATCTCTCCAGCTCTTATGGTGAATTTGCTGTTTCTAGGATCAGATTAAGGAAAGAAAACAATGTCTAAATAAATAAAATTGTACATATTAAATGACAGGGATGATTTTCCTCTACTGTATTTATGTGAATTTTTCTGTTTACACTGGTTATATCTCAAGATGCATTTTATCAAAAAATACAAGCAAAAATCAGTTGTCTCAGGTACTCTTTAAATCATGCTGTGCTAAGAAATTTCTTATACTGCTGCAAGAGAGAGAAAAAGAGAGAGACAGACAGACAGAGACAGAGGCAGAGATCGAGGGAGACAGACAGAGAGACAGAGAGATTTGAGACTCAGCGAATTTAAAGAGTACCTATAACCTTGAATGGTTTCTACTGATAACATACATAGCAAATGTTCTCTCCAAGTCCAACCTATGCCTCCTGCTCTAAAAAAATTGCTATTAAAAATTTAAATGCCTGAGAATTTTTGAATACTTCCTTGGAAACTGGAGTCTTTAATTTAGATGGATCTCATGCTGGCTACATTGTTAATAGCATTCTTTCATTCTTTTCTATTCATCTTGATGTTTCAAATTCAGATTTCTTATCAGAAAAGTATGTTAACAGAGAAAACAACAGGTTTTTTGTTTTGTATTTTAAGGAATAGAAGAACAAAAGTACATGCCACATAGACAGGCTTGAGGGCAGGGGTCAGGAGGGAAACTGGTAGACGGGAGTGGACATTGGGGAAGGGATTGGTATTGGACCAGTATATGACTGAAACTTAACATTAATTAACTTTCTATCTCTGAATCTATAGTGATTTGATTAAAAGAGTTTTAGAAAAGTATTGAGAAATGTTCACTGGAATGTGTCATAGCTAAAAAAAGAAAAAAGAGAAATACTAGAACTTCAGAGATATACATGAGGGGCTGTTCCCCAAACTGGTTTTTAAAATATAAATAATGTTTTGATTCACCATATTTCTGAGTTACGTTCATTAAAATGCAAATAATACTCTTATGTAGCATATAAGGATGATTCTTATGTATGTGCAGACAGATATGGGTCTTGGTAGACCTGGTGAAGAGCTGCAGTTAGAAACCATAAGTGGACATCTTTCTGGCAATCTTTCTTTCAGATAGCTGAAACATTTATATTTTTGAGAGGAGATTTATTACAGTGGTTCTCTAAAGCTCTACAAATAGGTTAACATTCCTTTATGAAATCAGAACCCATTGAAATTATGTCAAACTTCCCCAATATCTTAAGATAAAATAATAAACCCACAGTTCTCTTCATTTTTTTGTGCAACAATGACTCAGGAAGATGAATTGAGAATGCATTGTTCAGCAATGTTCCAGTTGTACTGGTTGTATTTTTTTTAATCCTAGCGGGCTTCTAAACTGGCTAGTTTAAGGTCAAAGAGTAATAATGCTGAAGCATACACTTTCAGAATAATCTCTACAGATTAATATTGCTAGTCCCTCATTCACTTAAATTTTCTTTTTAGAAAATGCTGTACATTTCTCTTAGTTTTGACAACAGGATAATCAATTTGTGCATTTTGATTTCAATTTAAAATGTGAAAGAGAAAGTTAATAAGAAATTGATCCTTCCAGATGATTGTAGGTAGGACAGCCTTTTTAACAAACTCACATCAGTGAACAAATATTTCTAGAGGGTGATTGACAAAGTATTTATCAAAAGAAGTAATAACTGCTGGTCATAATCCATCTGTTAGAAAACAGGAAGGAAAGCAGAGGGAGGCAGAAAAGAAAAGATGGGGGGTGGGATTCACAAAACTTTCTATGCAGTTGAGGTACATTAATAGACCACATGAGAAGCCTGGATTTGGTATGTACTAAGTGTGTAGTTGAAACACTGTACTCTCACTGTACGTCAACACAGTGATCCCCACCACCCTCCAATCTTGGGACCACACCTAGCTGTGCTCAGGTCTTACTCTAAGCTCTGTATTAAGGCATCACGTCTGTGGAACTTCAGGGACCCTGTGTGCTGCTGGGAATCCAACTCTGGTCAGTCACATGCAAGTCAAGTGCCTCGTCCACTGAACTATCTTTCCATCCCTATGGGTATTATTTACACGTAACAAGAATGACTTAAAGATACCTAAAGAGAAGGCTAAATGTGACTTTAGGAGCCTGCCTCATAAGCAGGAGGAGAAGGCAGCTGAAATACAGAAGGGATCACTAAGACAATGATGGTTGGAGGGATCGATCAGGATGGGAGATGTGTGCTGAAAGTAGGTAAAGTACCAAACATGATAAGCTCTCAGTATCTGTATTGCAAACCATAATGCAAAAAAGTAGAGAGAGAGTATGGGGGGAATTGTCTGGCATGGAAGTTGGGGAGGGTTGGAAAGGGGGTGTATACTGGGGACATTGGTGGTGGAGAATGTGTACTGATGGAGGGATGAAGTTCGATCATTGTATGATTGTAACTCAAACATAAAAGCTTGTAACTATCTCAGAGTAATTCAATAAAGAATAAATAATAATAATAATAACAATTGGGCAAACACAGTAACAACAAAGTCTCCAATGGAGACTTACTGGGCCCGCTCCAGCAAATCGACGAACAACGGGAGGGCCTTTACCTTTACCTGTAATAATAACAATAAATGATCTCAGTAGGAAATAAATGTGATTCCTAAACCTTATGTATTCAGCAAACATATACACTATATGAAAATAACTCATATTTTAACTTATTAGGCAGGAATGAATACTTTCCAAAACTGTGGTAACTAATAGAGCATTTTGTTGGCTAAATAAAAGTTATAAGAAAATCAGTGAAAAAAAAAACTCTTGCCTGTTCACTCATATTAATGGAATGTTCCATGAGATAATTCCAACCAGCAGCTATACATATTTCATGCATACTGCATAATTTATAACAACGGTTTTTCTAATTTAATGTGGTTATGAACTAGAGTGCTTGCTAAATATGAAGATATTCTGGTCCCACCTGACTTAATTATGCTTTTCAGTAATGAGGGTGAAAAACTAGCATATGCTCCTGGTGATTCTGATACAGGAGAGTGTCAGGGTCTTACTTTGGGCACATTGGGTTGTCCAGTGAAATACACCAGCACAGGGACCAGAGTGAAGGGAGAGCAGACAGGGAGCTGACCTTGCACACAGGGGACCAGGTTTGATCTTTAGCGCCCAATATGATCCCCTGCCTAAGTACTGTTTGAGTGCTCCAAGTGTGCAGAGCCAGGAGTAAGCCCCGCCCACCACTTGGTGTGGCACAAAAAACAAAGATTGTGTGTGTGTGTGTGTGTGTGTGTGTGTGTGTGTGTACAATGTTTTCATATAAGGTGATAAAGGCAAAACATTCAAAGCAAGATTTAGTATGACAGGATAGACAGTCTGGAAGATTTTCTGGACTAGGTAGCATACACACATGGTCTTGAAAGTTAATCCAGTTATATTTTAGCAAAACTTTTCTTATATATGTATGCCTACAGACATATAAGCTCATTTATCATTTCAATAACAAGATCAAGCAATGCTTTTCTCACGCACAAATATACCAATACACATTAGTTGAATTAATAAATGAAATGATCACCACAAAGTAAATTTATAAATTCACTCACAATCATATCTTCATTTTGATATTCATATCATTATGTTTTATTTCTAGTTAAGATATTGTCCACATTCTCATCCATATACACATCATTTCAAAGATAAAATTTAAATGTTTTAGAAATCATATATATTTCCCTTTTTGTCTTAGAATAGCATTCTAAGAATAATTAGAATGCTTGAATCATTCTACTATGACTTCAATTTTCATTGAAATAGAACTGTCAAATATGTGTAATTCATATAACTATTTGATTTATTTTGGTTATTTGATTAATGAGGACTAGCTCTATATTGAATATTTGCTAACTATAAATAACCTCTTCCTGTGTGTTTTTTTCCAAAACATTAATTCCTTTATGTGGGATTATCAGTTCTAAGATATAAATGTTTTCATAGATCTTGCAGCAATGTGCCAAACTACTTCTCAAAAGACTTGTTCTAATTTTCACATTGTCTCCAACTTGCTATGCTCTTATTACATCTTCTCTGGTATGAACATGTTGTATTTTCCATCCAAAGATGCCCTTTCCATTAAAAAAATTCTGGTAAATGCCTACTCATTGTTTGGTATTAAGCTCAAAAGTTAGTCTTGCTTACAGCTTCTTCAAAGTCTTGAGGCAGTTTATCATTACATCCATTATAATCCTGTGGAATTTACAATAAAACCATTTAAGCAACTCTTAACTAGTTTTAGGTCTGTTGTATTGTTTATCATTTTCCTTTTCTTCTTCCCAAATTAGTAACAATGTTAAGGCTGAATCTATGTCCATATCATTAGAATTTCAGTCTTTAACACAGAACCAAGCACATATCAGATATTCAATAAATGCCTGTTAAATACATGAGGAAGGAATGAAGGAATATATTTGTCAGCGTGACTCTTAAGCTGGTCTCACCGTGTCTCTGGGTTTTCTCCCAGGGCATTTTTCCAAAGAACATTTGATTTTTGGAAGTTCTGTTTCATAATATTTCTCCATTTCTTGTATTATGTATTTGTAGATCTATATTTTGTACTGATATCTTCAGGTTCTTTTGTCACATTTCTGTGAAATGCTGTGACTCAATTCTTTAAATCCTTTAGATAATTACTTTCTGGTATACTAGAGCAGGAAGAATATTGTTTTCTAGTTCAAAAGGGTGGACCTTTGATCAATAAATCACTTAATCACTTAACTTCCCGTTAGTCGTCGATTTGCTCGAGCGGGCGCCAGTAACGTCTCCATTTGTCCCTGTCGCATGCTAGTGTAGCCCAATGGCATCTGTTCGCTCCGGGAACATGAAGGGCCTCAAACCGATCGTTCATGATCTTCAGGAAGAAGTCTGACCATCTGGTAGGTGGGCGGCCACGCGGTCTCTTGACATCTCGTGGAATCCAATCAGTAACAGCTCTAGTCCAACGGTTGTCTTTAAATCTCATTACGTGACCAGCCCATCTGATTTTCGACACCTTGGCAAATGAGACAGCGTCCCTGATCCTTGATCGTCGACGGATGTCAGAACTCCGGATTCTTTCTCTCAATTGAGTGAAACATGATATTCCAAGCATAGCTCTTTCTATTCTTCTTTGGGAGACCTGAATGGCGTTCTCATCTTGTTTGCGTAGGGCCCAGGTCTCTGAGGCATATGTTAATGCAGGAAGAACAGTGGAATCAAAGAGATGTGCCCGGAGCCAGAGGTTCTTCGTCCTCTTAGCTATTTCTTCGACGTTCTTGAAGGCGTTCCAAGCCTCTCTCTTCCTCCTGCGCAGCTCGGGTGCCAGGTCATTTGTCATGTTGACCTCTCGACCTAGGTAGACATAGCTGTTGCATTCGGAGATGGTCGTTCCATTGAGAGCGAATGGGGCGTCAGGAACAAGGCTGTTTCTCATAAACATTGTCTTCGTAAGATTCAGCTGTAGTCCTACCTTTCCACACTCACGGTCAAAGTCGGCCAGCATTTGTGCCGCTTAGCTGATGTTTGGTGTTATTAAAACAATATCATCAGCAAAGCGGAGGTGGTGTAATTGCCGACCATCTATCTTCACTCCCATTCCTTCCCACTCCAGTCGTCGCATGATGTTCTCGAGGGTGGCACTGAAGAGTTTCGGTGAAATGGTATCACCCTGCCGCACCCCTCTCTTGACATCAACGATCACTTCTTTGTAGAATGGTGAGATCCTGGTAGTGAATCCGCAATACAGCTCACGGAGGATCCTGATGTATTGGGCTTGAATGCCCTGATTGGCTAGGGCTTCAATGACCGCTTCCGTCTCAACAGAATCAAAGGCCTTTGATTCTTTGATCAATAAAATATTGGAATTAGTGAAGAGGATTAGAAACCAGTTCTGGTAGCAATAGTATGTCTGTGATTCCACTATAAAGAGGATATTTTTTAAAAATAACTACTATTGGGAAAATTATTTAATGCCATATACTCCAAGTTTATTCTTACATATATACACGCTATTTGTGCATTTGGATATATTTCAACATATAATTTCTGAGTTTATCCTTGTCAAACCCAGTGAAACTAGTCATCAAAGCAAGTATAACATAATTAAAAATGGAAAGATAAGGGCTCTATAGCACCAAAATGTGGATAACAAATGGAAAAACCGAGGCTGGAACTCAGACTGTCAAGTGCTATTTTTGTCCTCGTTCTAATAAAATCATTAGAACTTCTGATATCTCTTAGTAAATCAACCAAATTGAGAAAATGAGCTTTAACAGTATAAATTAAATTGGTGATTAAAAAAACTATCTAAACAAAAACTGCTAGCTGCAGTACCAGTTTCTAAAAAGTGCTTATAAATAATGCAATGTGGAAAATAATCTATCAGTGGATTCTTCTCCTTTCCTAATGACTCTTGGTTGTTTCTAGAATTTACACTTAGGAAAGAAATGTGGTGGAGTTATGATCTAGTAAGTCATTCAACTAAGAAATACTATCACCTAATAAGGTATAAAAACTTGTGGGGAAAAACAAAATAGAATGACAAAGTCTGTCTAAGAATACACCCCCTCTATATATCATTTTCTCTAATAGTTCCTCTAACAGACAGAGAACATAATGCATGGCATACACTTCACACTGAACAGCAAACATTTTGAAAGTTGTGAATTAAAGATAACCTGCAGACACATGTCCTGTACTGTGATTTAGATGTCCATCCAAGGAACAAATAGGTGAAGTTGAGGGGACCACTTTTCCTATTTTGTGACTTTTAACAAAGCATTTAATATGTCCATGCAGCATCTTATTGTCTGTGAAATATAGCCACTAAATCACTGTTGTTGACTGAAAGCATGTAATATGTGATTACAGGGGAGAGAAGAACTCAATGGTAATAATTTCATTTATATATATATATATATGTCAAAGACTGATTATTGGGGCTTAAATCTGCTAATTTTCTCAGCCTCCCTAAGTCCCAGATTTCTTTTCAAAAAATAAAAATAACGTATTTTTTTCTTATAGGGTATATTCCATAAATTAGATAACATAGATCACTTAGTAAAAAAATGGGTACATATGCTTTGGTCAAAAACAGTAGCAATTGTTATTAACTTTTAACAAGAAAGTGTTGCTTCTAGGCACAGCAGAAACTACTTCAATTTTATGACTCTACAGAATTTATTTTTGATCTAGCTTACTCACTATGGAAGCAATTTGTGTTCTATATTTAATAAAGGCTAAATGCATTGTGGATTGGCCAGGTAAATACTGCTCTTAGAATTTTTAGGATTATAAATCGATTCATGCATAGCCTGAGAAAGATGCTAGATTCATTTTGCAATGTACTAGACTGTGCCTGTATCTTTCTAAAGCATGAAGGTGTGTTTCATCATCCTTCCTAGATGCTTCATTTCTAGCAATAAAACCGTGATGTCATTAGTGTGCAATGGGTTTTGTAACTTTTGCAATGGTGGATTAATTGTCTTGCAATTCTCAACTTCAGTTCTACTCCCACAGGCATAACAAATGGTATTTATCCATTGGATGTCACCTGGAGTTCTCAAGTCTGGCCCTCTTCACATATTCCCAGCAGATTGACTATAAGAGGTCCTTTTTCGGGCTGGAGTGATAGCACAGCGGTTAGGCGTTTGCCTTGCGCGCAGCCAGCCAGGCTGAGACGTGTTTGATTCCTCCGCCCCTCTAGGAGAGCCTGGCAAGCTACGGAGAGTATCTCGCCTGCACGGGAGAGGCTGGCAAGCTACCCGTGACGTATTCAACATGCCAAACACAGTAACCACAAGTCTCAAAAAAAAAAAATGGAGACATTACTGGGCCCACTCGAGCAAATCGATGAACTGACAACTCCAAATACTATTTGGGTTTTATAGACTACATATATGGATAGTCAGTCTGTTAAAAATGAAAAATGTTCCATTTCTATTAATTTATTTAAAATAACTAATAATTACATTATATGTTAGCATAGCAGCAAGTTTTTTTTTAAAAAGGCTACATTTAAAATAAATATTCTAAAGACCATGACATTGCTTTTCATTTTTGTAAATCTCTGAAATGTCTTATTCAATAGAAGACATCTGGGTACTAATATCTGTTACTATATTCAGTATGTTGAAAAAAGTCACATGGCAGTTATTCCCTGAAAAGATTCACTATGCTCTCATAAAAAATTAAAATGAAAAAGGGAAATAAAATCTAAATACATCAAAGTAGTCTTGATATCACTGAAAATGTCAAACAGATCCTGTCTACTTATTATTGCATGTTAACCATGACCATATTTTGAGGATCACTGCTCTGTCATTTTTATAATATCTAGAGACTACGTTCATAGTACTTTTTGGCATTGAATTTACACTTATTTGTTGTTCTTATTCCCCTATTTTAAATATACCGGATGCCAAAGACCACATCTGACAAATCTCAGATATTATGATACATGATAGGCCTGCTGGAACCATAATATTCTAGCAATATGTAATACACAATATAATGAGTTCATGGAAACTAAATATATAATTCCTATGGCCTTTAAAATGTGCACTACGAATTTCTCAAGAAGATAGTAAGCAAGACTCTCCACTGAAGCAGGTAAGAAATCCACCACATGTCAAGATGGAATCCTAACAGCACCAAGCCTGCTTTCCCAGAGAGATTCATGTATCCATGTGCCTGAAATGGTGGATTAATTGTCTGGGCAATTCTCAACTTCAGTGCTACTCTCCCAGGCATAACAAATGGTATTTATCCATTGGATGTCACCTGGAATTCTCAAGTCTGACCTTCTCGGCAGATTCCCAGCAAATTGACTATAACAGATTCTTTCTCTTTCTTATCGGAACGTATACTGGAATAATAGTCATGATTATTTATCATGGATACTCAAATTTATTCACTTATTACTTAAAAATATTCAACCATGGGATCTAAACCGTTATTTTAAATATATTACTTAGAACGCATTCATACCATTTTGGGACATAGCAATGTGTAAGAGAAGCATCTCCTGCAGAAACCAGGGGAATATGCTTTATGTGTGGAAAAATCAAAAATCTTTGAATTTTGAACTGGATATGGGGGAGTTGTTAGGTGACAAAAATCCATGGCACTGGGCACACCAGCTGCCACTGCTATTTATTTACCTGCTCTTGCTGGGTGAGGATCAAAGATTACTGCCAGGAAAAACAAACAAACAAATAAAAGCAAAATATAACCCAGTCCTATTGCTTTAGGTCCAAGGTAGTTTTACTGAATGTGCATTCTATTCATTTCACTTTAGGGAGTAATCAGAGATGGGGAAATAAAAAAGTACTGGGAGATGCCAAGGAAACAGAGGAACACAAGGACCTATCCTTGATTGATCTCTGCTACCCTCAACTCCAACTAGGAAATGCCATTAATTGCAGATTGGCATCTCTACATTTCAAATCCTGTTACCTGTCAGAAGCAAAAATTTAAAAAAAATGAATTTCATCACAAAATCCGAGCTGCAGGACAACAGAAGATAACCCATATACATAAGCAGAAAAAAATGCAATAGACAACAGTTGTAAAGTTTAAATGGAATTCCTTACAGAAAATGGCAAATCTCCAGGAAGCAAAACTAAGCACACAGAATTGGAGGAGGTATCAGGCAAAGAATTGAGAAGAGCCATCATTAAGAAAAATTAAGAAATTTAGAGAATTTCAACTAAACACAGAAAAGCAGGTCCAACATATATAAAAGCTCCTGGAGTACAAAGAGAACTGCACCAGAGCAGCTGGAGATGTGAAACAACAATTCCAAACATGCTGATTCAAAATGAGAGAGAGAGAGAGAGAGAGAGAGAGAGAGAGAGAGAGAGAGAGAGAAGGAAAGAAATGTGTTTCCCATATAGGCAGACTCGGGGGCTGGGGGTCGGAGGGCCAGAGGGAAACTGGGAACATTGGTGGTGGGAAATGTACACTGGTGAAGGGATAGTGTTGGAACCCTGTATGACTGAAACCAAATCACAAAAACCTTTGTAACTGGTACATCTCATGGTCGTTCAATAAAAAAATGTGCTTGTGCTGGGGAGGGGTGGGGGGTGGCAGAGTACCAAGCATGGTATTCAATGTAAAACGGGAAGTATAATTTATAGAGTCAATCTCACAAAAGAATACCAGTAATTGAAGACAAAATGATAACAACTACTAATATACCAGAGAAATAAATTAACACATATTTGAAAAATATCAAGAAGCAGGATAAAAAGTGTGTGTGTGTGTGTGTGTGTGTGTGTGTGTGTGTGTGTGTGTGTGTAGGGAAGGGTCAGAAAGAGAGAGAGGTGGGGGAGAGAGAAAAAAGGGGAAAGAGACCATATTTGAAAACATAATAGTAAAGAACTAAACAGCCAGCCTCAGATGTTTAGAAAACTGAGAGAACACCAAAAGTTCTGAGTGCAAAATGGTTTAAACCAAGATGTATCACTGTCAAATTATCAAAAGTCAATAGTGTAGGAAAAAATACTATAGAGAGGGCCAGAGTGGCAGTAAATGGGTTAAGAGACTTGCTTTGAGGCAGTTGACCCAGTTTATCCTGAAATTTGATCCTGGAAATATGATTCTGCATATTTTTCCCAGGTCTGAGCACTGCCAGAAGTGATCCCTGAGCACAGATCAGAAGTCATTTTGAAAACCACTGGATGGCCTGCAAATAAATATGTTATACACATATATGTGTGTGTATGTACAGAGGATGGAAAAAAATGGCCTATTCACACTACTCAAAGATAGAGATGCATGGCATTCAAGAATACTTTTGCATGCAAAATTATAATTTTAATATGAAAAAATAAAGGTCTTTTCAGACAAATTGAAGCTAATAGAGTTTGCCACCACCTAAGCTATTTAAGAAGAAATGGTGAGAAGAATTCTTCATAAGACAAAGAAGTGAAATAATAGAAAACCTGAAGCAAGGGTATGCATAGTAATAAGTATGTGGTTACCTAGAGATACCTAGAAATACACAATACTATATAAATTAGCAATAAAATATAAAAAGAGAGAAAGAAAAGGATAGGATATGCATAATCAGATAATGATGGATTGATACCAATGGAAAAATAATATCTATAGATAGAGAAAATCTAAAGCTACATTATGGTTACCCAAAAATCAAAATATAGAGCAAAAACATTCAGAAGAAATCATAAAGGTATGCCAAATGAAAAAGCAGAGAAAGGCAATTTTTAAAGAACCGTCAAACAACCAAAAGGGAAAAAAAAGAACATGAGTAAACTCTAAGTAAATTCAATAGAGAAATAATCAGTTTAAATTTGGATGACCCGAACAAATCGATCAAAATACAGAGTGGGTTTACTGATTAAAAAGTAACATCTATCTATACTTTGCATAAAAATTATCAAATATGAAAGAAATGTAAGTTCATTCTCTAATATTGTATTGCACACTAAAATCTATTAAAGACTAACTTGGATATTAGACCCAAAGTCATAAAATTAAGTACAAGAAATACAAGGTAACATGGGTGATATGCTCCAGAACCTTGATGTCAGAAATGCATCTGGTGACTCATCTTGACTGTCAAGTGATACAAAAACAGGAATCAACAAATGGAACCACAACATAATAAAATGATTTCACTCAAAGAAAGCGTAAAATAGTGTTAAACTAGTGATTGGGGAAATACTTCCACATAAAATATATTCTGTGGTTATTATCCAAAATATATAAGCACTAATATAATTCAAAAAGAAAGCAAGTGACTTAATATAAAAACTGGAAAACATTTTATCACTGCAAAGATAACAGGGGGGTCTATCAACAAACAAAAAATATTCAACAAAACCTATTATTAAGAAAATACACGTAAAAAGCGTCATAACTAATCACCTCTCATAGTGTGCCTCACCTACCCAAAAGGTCAGAAATAGCAAGTGTTTGAGGCGATAATAGAGACAATGTTACTCTAGCACGCCGCTGGTGAGAAGTAAACATACTCTAGTGCACTGCTAGGGAGAATGTAAAATGATGCGGACTCTGTAGACGATGAGACTCAGGGCGCCCTCAATGGAAATAGCATATGACCCATGTACACATTTCTAAATTATTTGACTTGTAAAGTTTATTAAATTTCACCAAATTATGCTGACTACCTATAGAGAGTAGCAAGTAAAAATGAAAATCAGAGATTACATCTGCTCTCAGTAGAATAACAACACGAGAAAATTAAAAAAGCCAAATAGGTGTCATACATTAAAGAATGATTCACAGGATATAACCAAAAACAAATTCACATCAAACTACCTCAATTTCAGCTGATCAGTCACCCTTTTTCTAAACAAATTCTTCTCACTAGGCTTTTTATCAGCAAAAGCCTTTCCCGCACTAACCCTCTTAAACACTGAGGCCATTTAAACTTTGACCATGTTACTGAGTCTTTATTATGTATGTTACTGTAACATACATGTTACTAAGTCTTTTGTGGTCAATATTCAAAAATAGTGTATTCAGGTTTTGTGTAAAAAAAACCTTTTGGAATGATGGTGCTGTATTTAATAAAAGTCCATGTGTCAAAAATAACACATGACTAATGTATGTAATACATTTATATTTTATATATAAAATATACAAAGTATATATACACATAGTTTTATTTTCTATACTGATAAGGAGAATGCACTAGATGCTTTTTTATTTAATAAATTTTTCTGATAAACATACTTCACATTTACACTATTTTATGTAAATTTACATACCTAAATACATACATATTAGTTAATAACAAATAATTACTTGAATAAATTCTTACTTGAATTATTATTATAATACCTAAATGGTTACTTTTTTTTAAGGATCAAAGAATTCCAATAAAGTTGAAAACAGTATTAGGTTGACATTAGAAATTTTCAGTTACAATATTGGTATTGTTATTATGAAATGCATGATGTAGGATGAAACAAAACAATTATGTTGAAAGCACATGAATCCTAGCATTAACTCCATGAAAAATTTTTTCACCCTATTTTTTTTGGCATGCTTTAGAGCAGGTAGCTTTTTAGGCTTAACTTTAAAAAAAAAATTTATTAATTGAATCACAGGGAGATACACAGTTACAGTGAACTGGTCAATTGTTGGAAGCTTACCATAAGTGTGTGTGAGATGAAGAGCAATTAGGATAGAGAAGGAACCAATATGACAGTAAAAGTTGGAAAGATTACCTTGGACAGGAGCTCAATGTTGAAAGTAGGTAAAGGATTATACCTGATAAATTTTCAGTACCTGTACTGCAAACCATAATGCCCAAAGAGAGAAGGGTAGAGGAGGGTAGAGGAGGGTAGAGGAGGGTAGAGGAGGGTAAGGGAGGGTAGGGTCTTTTAATGATGAATACTGTAACAATTTAGACATTTTATCAAATTTTGACCCCAAGTGAAAAATTGCTTACAGGGAGACAAATCAAATTTGAGTGTATTTACAATTGCTAAGCAAAACTATTTTCCTAAGCAGTAATTGTGAATTTGTGGACAAGAAATATGAGATTTTGAATTCTTGGGTGGTTATCACTTTTGTTTTCAATAAAAATTACCCTAACACAACAGGAAAACGATATTTCAAGGTCTAATCAGTTTGTGTAGTTAGCTGTACTTTGATAATTTGTACTTAGTTTAAAACAATTGGAAACTAATAACCTGGAAAGTACTGTCAGCTGGAATTGATTAAAAGCTAGAGCTCCTCACTTCAGTGAATAAAAGAAAAACAGCAATAAATATCATCATTATTTTTATTTGTTCCACTTCAAAACCAGATCCTTTGAGAGACACCCACATAGTAACCAAAATGAAAGTCATATGTTTTTCCTGCTGAATTGTTGTAGAGTGGGTTGGAAAACACATACTAAAGAATAAAACAGGCCTCCTAAATTAAAGGCTTTATTGCATAATAAATAACTTTGTTCACTCTTTCAAAATGGTTCTATTATCTCGAAATCTGGGAAAACCCACGGGGAGAAAATGAATGTCTGCCATTGCCTTGGTGATCAGAAAATTGTTTTGACTATCCTGTCATGAAAGCAGTCTAGACTCAAAAGGTTCTCTTCCCTAGAATCTGGGAGATTTTAGGAGAGAAACAAATAGCTGTGAGAACTGAACAAAAAGGAGGGTGACTCAATTGAACTTACTTCCCTTTGGTCAAGACTCGTGGTACTGCAGACATGCTGCTCCTCTTTTGATTTCAGGGGAGGTCCCAAACTGAATCACATCACACAAAGCCTTAAAGCTTAGTGGATAAGGAAATTGAGTTTTCATAGGCATTTCATCCTAAACTAATTTGGCTCTTGACCCACTTTGGTAGGAAAAAAGCCCCTAAGTCTGTTTTTCCTAACTGTGAACATTTACTAAAGTACAACTCACAAGTAAATCTGATAAGAGAAGGGTTAGGTTCTGTTTTATGAAAAATTAGTAGTTAACCTCCAAACATAAATGACTTAGCTCCTAATAACTGCCACATGCTTTGTTTTGTTTGAAAGGGAAGTTGGGTCCATCCCTGACAGTGCTCAGGGGCTACTCCTGCCTTTGTGCCATGGGGTCACACCTTCCAATGCTCAGGGCACCATATGTGATATAAAAATTGAACCAGGGTTAGCAACATGCAAGGCAAGCACCTTAACCCAGTACTCTCTTCAACACTGATAAATATTATTAGTAATAATTATACGTCATAAAGACAAGTTAACAAAGAAACCCAAATAAGGGGCCACAGTGATACTATAGTGAGGGATATTAGCCTTTTATGTGGCCAACCTGGTTTTAATCTCCGGCAACCCCCGCAGTCTCCTGAGCCAGCCAGGAGTAATTTCTGAGTGAAGAAGTTACCCCTGAGTACTACCAATTGTAGCCCCCAAACCAACCATCAAACAAAGGAATCCAAACAAACTGACTGACTCACAAATGTTGAATTCAAACTCAGAGTTAATTTATTCTAAATATTTTCCTGTGTGTGTGTTGGGGGCGAGGGGTTGGTGGGGATATTTGAGGCTGTTTGTGGGGGGAAGATGTCTGTTTATCTGCTCTTTGGCTGCACCCAGGGGTGCTAAAGGGCCATTCCTGCTGGGTACTCAGAGCTCACACCTGGCTGTGCTCAGGGCCACACAGTGCTAGAATAATGCTGCGTGGGCTTCCTGGGGCTGGAGAGAAACTCCAGCAGGAGGGGCACTAAGTTTACACGCAGCCAACCCTGGGTTCCTCCCTGGCACTGCATACGGACTCTTGAACACAATCAGATCATCCCTCAGCACTACCGGATATCTTTCCCAGAAAAAAACAATCAAACACCCCAAATACTGCCTTCTTCACAAACGAAAGCATGCAGCTCACTGAGTTATCTCCCTGGACCTGTATGAATTAAATAAGCACTGTAGCACTGTCCTCCTGTTGTTCATCCATTTGCTCGAGCGTGCACCAGTAACGTCTCCATTGTGAGACTTGTTGTTACTGTTTTTGGCATATTGAATACGCCAAGGGAAGCTTGCCAGGCTATGCTATGAAGGCGAGATACTCTCGGTAGCTTGCCAGGGTCTCCGAGAGAGACAGAGGAATTAAAACCTGCGTTGGCCATGTGCAAGGCAAACACCCTACCTGCTGTGCTATCACTCCATCCCATGAATTAGTTAAAAAAGCTGAAATACATAAAATACATCAATAGAAATCTAATAGGAATTCTTACTAGTTATCATATGCATGTATGATAAGAAATTGAAATATTACCCAATAGAGTATGGTAGCCAGTCTATATTATTCCGTTTGGATTTTGAATAATAGAGATGGCATGCTACTTTCAGTTTAATGCCACTAAAACGTTTTGATTCTCAAATAAGCCTGTAGGCAGACCTCAACTGTATTGTGATGATTCAAAATCAATGACTTTTGGGCACTTTGTCTATAAAAAGCAAGCAACAGGTCAGAGATACAATTCAGAGCTGGAGGTGACTGCCTTGCAGGTAGCCGGTCTCGGTTCACATCCCTGTAGTGCTGCTAGGAGCAACCTCCCAGTAGAGAGTAAGAAAGAGCCTGCTCAGTGCTATGGGCTTATTCAGTCTCCATTGAAAGGATGCAAACATATATTTGGTCTACAAAATAGCAAACAAATTTAATATTCCTTGTAGATAGAGCAGGAAATGAGATAACAGGACCCTGTTCTATCGTCTACCGTCTAGTTTGAATAGTTTGAAGTCTTAAAACTAAAACTAAAACTGAGGGTTTTCTTTCTAGGTCTCCAGTGCCCAGTTCCAGGGAACTGACCACTTTGCACTCTCTACTCCTATACCCTGACCAGCGCTTGACACATTTAGGTCTTTCTTTTATATTTTGTTGATTATTACACTTACACACATAACACATCAGTAGGGCATTTGCCTTGCACGCAGCCAGCCCGGCTGAGCCGGGTTCAATTCCTCCACCCCTCTTCGAGAGCCCGGCAGGATACCAAGAGTATCTTGCTCCCTCGGCAAAGCCTGGCAAACTACCCGTGACATATTCAATATGCCAAACACAGTAATATCAAGTCTCAAAATGGAGACATTACTGGACCTGCTTGAGCAAATCAATGAACAACGGGAGGACAGTTAAAACTCCAACCAACTGATTGATTATCATCCAAGACCCCTAAGAACACGAGCAAGTTGGCTTTAACTGGGAGAACAAGAGAGAACCCAACTATGGAATATTGTGAAGCATTTTACTGAGACGGTGTGAGAAAAGACCATCTGAGGAAGAGTTTAAGAAAACAGGATTTGAACTGGATGCTGCCATAAGTGTCAGGGAATGGAGGTGATTTGACAATGTCTAGGGTACCATAAAAATGCTTGCTATATCAACATTGAGCTAGCTTGAGAATTAAGGTGTGGTTTTGATCAGTGTCAGTCACTTACAAGTTGCTTTGAAATGTGTGGGGAGGGGTCCTGAACAGGGTCTAGATAATATGAACTGAGGGGGTACTCAAGGAGGTGTTCATGAGATGATGTGGCATGGAAAGTAGAACCTGGCCTCTTGCATGTGAAGCATATGCTCAAGTCCTTGGTCTCTCTCTGACCCAATCCATATCAATTGCAAGCTAAATATTGTATGTTTTTTCTTGATTGCTATGTCTCGGAGTGCCCTTGTCTCATGATGATACCTAGAGACACTGACACTGTATAGAGTGGCCCTGTGTCTCACTGTGCACAACAGACCAGTTCTCAGACAACAGGGACTTCTTTTGTCTTCCACTTTCGCATCCAGACAAGCAATAAACAAAGGAACAGACATGGGAGAGTGATCAATAGTACAGCATAAAGCGGGAGGTCCATTATATTGGGAGTTCCTGGAGAGACTACTGGATTTGAACAGTCAGAAAAAAGCATGTGTCTCTTATGAAAAGGAAGATCTTTCTCCTGCCAGAGAAAAATTCTACTTAGGCTCTCAGGTTGGAAAACACTCAAGAAAACCTGGAAGCTTGGGAAAACAAAAGACTGCAGAAATAGCCAGCGAGGATGGAAAAAAATAGACAGAGAATGTGAAATGGCAGAAGAAGGGTTTTAGACTTTATTCTAAGTATAATGGGATGCCAGAGGTCTTAGGAACAGTATAATGTGATGCTTTCATTTCCACATTTAATAGACCATCCAGCATAGTCCAGAATGTATGTTAAGAGTGCTGCATAGTAGGTGAAATCTAAGGCAAATGATGAGGTTTTATAGTCTAGAAAAGGCTTTAAAACCTTTCTCCACTCACAACCATTTTTCACCTGAGAAACGCAACCCAGGCAGAAACAATGGCAGAAACACTGCCAATTCACTGCATGGATTGTTGTGGAGTAAATTCTGGCCATTGCATGTTCAGAAAACCTTTGCCACTGTCAATTATTGTTTTTATGATCCCCACCCCCATTCAGATATGTGTCCCTGTGTGAGGTGGTGACAGCAACTTGAAAGTAGCGAGGTTCTAGATCACAGATACTGCTTGGCTTTAAGAAAAGATGAAAGCATGGAATTTGCTGCAGCATGGAAGGATCTGGAGAGTATCATGTTGAGTGAGTTAGTTGGAAGGAGAGAGATTGATGCAGAATGATATCTCATATCTCATATACAAGATAGAAAGAAAAATAGTAGGGGCCTAGAACCAAGAAAACAAAACTAAGAACTGGTCCACAGGAAATTTTACTCATTGTGGGAGCTGTGTGTGTGGAGGGGGAATGAACGGCGGGGATGTTCCCAGCGGTGGAGCGAAGTGGACAGTGTGGTGGAAGGTGAGGTGCCTGACTGTTTTCTGTAAGAAACCCTACAGTAACATTTTTCTAAAATGCAGTGGCTTAGAAAAAATAAATAAAAATGGTAAATAAATAAATAGACTTTAGTGTCTTGCCCTAGATTGGTGGTGGAGAAGTGTAGAGGGGACAATTTTGAAACAAATAATGTATGACATATTAGTGGGTTAATCTGGGGGATAAGACATCTGTGTTTGTGTGTGTGTGTGTGTGTGTGTGTGTGTGTAGGTATAGGTGTGTGTGTAGGTATGTTTGTGAATGTATGTGTATGTGTGTGTGATTATGTGCGTATGAGTGTGTATGAGTGTATGTGTGTATGTGTGTGTGCGTGTGTGTTTTGAGAGAGGGCTGGAGGGCAATTTTAATAATTGGTGAGTTCTTTAGGACAGTGATAATTTTATGTATCATATTTTTCCTAATTTCTCACTCACAGAGGCCACTGGATGAAGAGAAAAACACTCACTGGGCTGAATGCTGGCACTCAGTGGCAAGCTTCAAAACTGTCTATATTTATTAACTTGCAGGTGGAATTTGGGTCCTAATTCTTCTTTTATTAACAGGTAATGTAGGGGGAGCATATTGAAAAATAACTCAGGTAGACACAGAATAATTCAATCAAGGCAATCTCATCATAATACGTATTAAGTATTTCTGAGTTAGGAAATACACCAAAAAATAATTAGTTTTCTAAATAAAAAGGCAGAAATCGTATAGGCAATTATCACAGCAGGTCAAAAAATCCCAAAGACTTTGAATTTTGTTCTCAAACACCTAGTTTTAACAGGCTGTCAAATCTTACCTCCTCAAGTCAGGTGAATGGTCTATTTACTTTTCTTGAAGGGTTCTTAGAAGAATTAGCTCTGATAGTATTTGCTCCCTTAAGTCAACCTTTGAAAGTCCCAAGTTCATCAGATGTCATTATCTAATTCCGGCCCTGTGCTGAGAAAGAACTATCCTCAAAAACAATACAGCAGCTGTGTAATTAAGGACAGGCAATAAAACCACTGCTTCTCTTGAATTACACAGGGCTCCTTCCTTTCCTCTCACAAGAAGAATCCCTCAGGAAACAGTAATGAACAGGCCAGGGCACTCCTCATGAATGCCTATAAGGCTCATTGCTGGAACCCAGACATTTTTTCAAGTGGGATAATAACTTCAGCAGGAAAGCCTGCACTTTTTTAGCCTGCTTTCTTATTTTGGAATCCAGCAATTCAAACAATTAATATGTGCCAACAGAATCTGGCATGGGAAACAAGTAGGAGATTTCTTTCTTTGTCTGTGGATATGTTTGAAGCAATATAAAAGGAAAAAAATAATAATATGTTCAAGAGTTTCAGCTGGGCAAACCAATAAAGGAATACCTTGAATCCACTAAAAACATGGTGCCTGGTATAATACTAGACTATCGAAAATTGGGCTCTCAACACATGCAGAGCATATGTAAAATGTATTGGTGAGATTGGTTGGAACGAATTTCTCCAAGACCATATTGTCACAAGAAATCTATCCAGAGCCAAGCTATGTAAGAATCTCCATGGCTGAGGTAACACTTCAGAAGAACATGTATTATTTTAACATGATTCATTCAGCCAATAAGATTCATTCGGAACAATTACTGATCATAAAGGCAAAAGATCTCTACTCTGTGTAAGGTAAAAGGAGAGAGCAGCTATCCACATGTTAATACATGGGTATTTAGTTTCCTCCTGCGCTTGCTCATAAGTATACCACAGGCAGATTACTGAAGTGCAAAAAAAAAAAAACAGATTTCGGTCACCCCAGTATTCCACATTCAATGTTGCAAGCAAATAAAATATTGGCATACTGAAACACAGTTCTCAAATACCGCCTCCAGAGGAATTTGAAAACATAGGGGGGAGGGAGAGAAAACGAGCATTCTTTCCAATCTCCTTTACACCAATGAATTTCTCATAGGTAAGGATACACTATTTTTTGCAGTGACTGAAGAGGGTGGTAACGTATGTGTCAAACCCTTAAATTCAAGTCATTAAATTCATTTAAGATCTCAGTAGAGGAGAAAAATAGGAGAATGGTAACTTGTAATTTCAGCAAATTAGATATGCAGGAATAAGTAAGTGAAATAAATGCTTGTTTTAAAAAAATCCTTGCCTTTTAAATTGAACTTTTCCATTTTAATAACATTGTCACATATAATTATAGGAATGTTGAAATTTGATTTCCCCTTTCTATAAATCCTAAGTATATCCTTGAAGAAATAATGCTAGCCTTTGTAAATATAGAGAAGGGGGTAAAGCCTAGTACTCCAATATTATTTCAAACAATCATTATATCTAAATAAAGAAAAGGAAAGTATTAAAGTAAAGAAAGGAAAAAAGAATAATCTATATTTCAAGTTTGGACAACATCATCTTGGATAAATAAAAACATCGGAGATCCTGAGTATAAATCTCCTGGGTCAAGATTCGCCAAAATACTGGGACACTTCTAGAAATTCATTAATTCTTTCAAAAGACATTTCCTGAGCAACCACTGTGGGAAATTATCTGGCAGAGAGCTAGGGGGTAGGTGTGAGCAAGTGCAATATGCAAGTATAAATTAGATGTAGAATATTCTCTCAAGGGCTTCATTCTCTGGAAAAGGAGATATGTTTCCACTTTGAACTAAATTTATTTATGTATAAAATCATAACAAGTAGATTAAAACTTGCAATATTTTAGGGAGCAGGAAGAGAGTTAAATGGGCGGAGCACAATGGTCTGTGGATGGAAGACCCAGATTCACTCCGCACAATCCGCTGGTTCCTGGGAATGTGGGGAGTCACCCCACAGCAATATCAGGTATCACACAGCAGTAAAGAAAACAAAAAAAAACTATGACATTATAGAGCAGAGGGAAATTCTTACCAAGATAGATCAGGAAAGAATTCTAAAAGTCACCATCTAAAATAAACTTTGCCTGGAAAAATAGAAATCTCTGGATCTGCATGGAAGTTGGAGGTGCTTTTGAATAAAAGGGACGAATATGAGCAAAAACATGGAGAAAGTCTACAGGGAAGCCAGTCAGTATTTCTGTTAAGCTAACTTGAGGTGCAGAACATCAAAAGACAAGTAAAGGATTTACAGGACATGGCAAAGTAAACAGTGATCAACTAATCCTCGTAATATCTGTCTATATGTTAATGGTAAAATACTCATTGAAAGTGGTTTTTAAAAACTTGTAATTTAAGGACTGGAATGATACTCCAGTAGGTAAGACACTTGTCTTGCACAGAGACAACCCGGTTTCAATCCCTGACACTCTCCACAGTCCCCTGAGAGAGTCAGGAGTGATCCCTGAGCACAGAGTCAGCAGTAAGCCTTGAGCACAGTCAAGCACCCTTCAATATCCCCCCAGAATTTTTAATTTAAGATTTGAGTGATGCAGTGATTCTCCTGGAATAAGAGAATGGGCTCAATATAATGACAATGACCCTTATCTGTGAAAGAAATTGAAGGATTCCAGTACAGTCAAGAAATCAGATAAGGGATGCAGAGATCAGAGTGATAGAGCAAAGAGCCCGAGACATAGAAACTCTAAATGACAAGGAAACAGAGTATCTCTTCAAGAAAGAATGCAGCAATACAGATTAATTTTCTATTTCTAGTATCCAGGATGACAATATATTACATCTGTATTGTTCTATGCCATTATGTTTGTGGTCATTATCCTATACTATAACCGTAGGAAATGGATTCAAATTTGAAAACTTTGAGAAGCTTATGTTACAAAATCACTAATAGTTTGTTCAACCCTTCTTGGTGAGTCTACAAATTTTACTCATTCTTTGATTCTAACACCTACATTGTATTTTTATTTAAAAAATATGCTTAGGGGGATGAAGGATAGTACAGTGGATAGGGCAGTGGCCTTGCTCCCAGGCATCGGGTCCTTGGGGCCTGCCAGGAATATTCCTGAGAAGAGCCGGGAGTAACCCCTGAGCATCTCTGGGTCTGGTTCAAATACAAACAAACAAACAAACAAACGCGTGTTTATTACATTACCAAATTTATCAAGAGGCTAAAAGTGCTATTAACAAAATATAGTCATGAAGAGATTTGAAAGCGAGATGCTGAATTCTTTTCAAATACAATACATTTGAAATGGCAGTAGGTCAGTATAATGAGTGGAGAGGTGGAAACGGATATTAATGCCTCCGACTTAAAGATAAAGATACACAGCTCTCAGAAGCAATTACAAAAACTTATTAGTGTAGCTCATAAAAAAGGACTTACTGAAGTGTGGCGATTAACCAATGGGAAATTTGAAATGGATGTATTCATGCCAAGAAAATCATTTAATAAGGATATTGTTATATAAGTTGTTGAAAAAAGTGATTTTTTTATAGAAAATACTATTTGCTAAACTGTCATCATTTTAACTAGCTGTAATTATTTATAAGCAAAGTATTAAACAACCTACACTACATGGATATAGAGATGGAAAGAAAGACTTTCTAAAGAAAGTTTCCTTGGCACTGGAGAGAGACATAGTGCAGTGTATGGGGCAGTGTATGGGGCACTTGTCTTGCACATGAGTGAGCCTGGTTCTATCCCTGGCACCCATTTGTTCCTCCAAATGGGGTGATCCCTGAACTCAGAGCTCGAAGCAAGCCTTGAGCATTCCTGGGTGTGGCACAAATGCAAACATTAAAAAATAAATCTTTCACCTATATATCCTTGGTATCTGAAACCCAGGTGTGTGGGACCCGGGGCTGAGATGTCCAAGCCTGCACGGTTTGGGACTGGACCTGCCAATAACTAGACAGTTACACCCACCAACTGCCGTGTAACTCCAACAATGGCCAGGATCCAGAGATTATCACACTCAGCTCCTGGGAGAGAACAAGGCAGAGTCTCCTACCCTATGCCTGACTGTCTCCACCAGGGCCCAACAGCTGAAGACCACCGGGGCCCAGCCAAGGCCATGATGGGACCACTCTCCACATACTTGGATGAGCCTCACGCATAAAAGAACTGGCAGAGGAACCCAGGTGTGTGGGACCCGGGGCTGAGATGTCCAAGCCTGCACGGTTTGGGACTGGACCTGCCAATAACTAGACAGTTACACCCACCAACTGCCGTGTAACTCCAACAACGGCCAGGATCCAGAGATTATCACACTCAGCTCCCGGAAGCGCGCGGCCGCGAATGCGACATCTTATCATCTCATTCCTAATTTGGTCAAACTGGCAGGCTACCAAATGTAACCTGCCCACACGGCAGAGTCTGGCAAACTCCCCGTGGTATACCCCGTGGTATGCCAAATACCAGTAACAATGATGGGTCTCATTCTCCTAACCCTGAAAAAGCCTTGAATATGGCACTTTAAAAAAAAAATCTCAGGGCTAGGACGAAGAAGACGTTACTGGCACCTGCTCGAGGCAATCGACGAACAACAGGGTGGTCGTGATCGTGATCGTGATCTGAAATATATTCATGAGTATATTAATGTTCCCCTTACACAAGTATTTCTGAGTATATGTATCAGTACAATGAAGGTTTTGAATCCATCTTTTACCCCATCCTGTCTTTGTCTTTGAGGAGTTGCCTGTCTCCTTTTAATGTGAGTTGAATACTTCCCCAAACGACTAACCAGAGAGTATTGCCCTATATTGCAAGTTCCCAAGTATATCTATTGATGTCTCCCAGACACATCCATATATGGTCCCACCTGAGAGCTCATTCCTAGTTCCCCTCTACAGACTGAGAGGCTATCAGTCTGTGTGCCTGCAAAGTGGTGGCCTCCTGGCCAAAGAGACCTAACAGAGAGAGACAACAGGAAATGGAGGAGCAAATCAAGGACAGTGAGAACATGTTTGCCTATTTCAAGTCCTGGCTTGGCCCGATTACTAACACTTTGGGATTTTTAAAAAAATTCTGCTGCATTGCTTTTGCAAATAAAGACAGCCTGGTCAGCAGAGTGATGACCTCTATGAACAAATGCCACACTCTTTAGCCATTAGGCAGAAATTTCAGGGGTAATGGGACACTGCAGTGTCCACTCTTCTTCCCCAGTGTGAGTCATACAGGTCAACCAAAATAGCGAAGGCAGGACAGGATTCAAACCCTTAGCTGCCCTGGACTCCGAAAAGGATGATAGGTTGGAACACGGCACGACTCCACAGCTCTGCATTCAAGGGGTTTTATAAATGGCACAACCCAATTTAAAACCAATATTACAAGGATTAATGACTTCCTGAACCTGTGCCAGAAAAGGAAGACCTGGAGCAATAGCATAGTGGGTAGGGCATTTGCCTTGCATGCAGCCAACTAGGTCTACCCGGGTTCAACTCCTCCACTCCTCTTGGAGAGCCCAGCAAGCTACCGAGAATATCTCGCCCGCACGGCAAAGCCTGACAAGCTACCCATGATGTATTCGGTATGCCAAAAACAGTAACAACAAGTTTCACAATGGAGATGTTACTGGTGCCCGCTCAAGCAAATCAATGAACAACAGGAGGACAGTGCCTCTGTGCTATATATATATATATATATATATACACATATATGTAGATAGATAGATTTTTTAACTACAAAATATGTGCAGTTGGATGACCTCAAAAAACTATCATTTCTTTTCAAACATATTTGGTTATTACCTTTTTTGGGGGGCAATATCAACCCCCCAAAAACATGCTTTTAAACATTGAGTTTTTGAAACCGTAAAGCATGTGAGCTGAAGTATATCTCTTTAAGCACTAATTAAAACATAAAACAGACCAAATGTTTCTCAAAAGCCATCAAACACATTATTCATTTCCCTGCCTTCTTAATCAAAAGGACACGGAATATAATTCAACCTTTTTTTTTAATGACACAGTTTTATTATTTGAATGGTGATTATTCTGCAGCACTGAGGACCTGGGAGACCTTTGGGGACTGTTGAGGTAAGTGGCACTTCATGCCTGTATATGAACAGGCCCAGCTGAACTTAGCTTTGGAGTCAGTGGCCCTAAGTTTGCTTTGTTACTCCTATGGGAACCAACTTTCTTTAACTCTACTCAATCTGCTTAATGGAAGATCTGCTTCCATTATCTCTAACCAATCAAGTAAGATCATCTCATAGAGCTGAAGCTCAGGAAAACTAACTTTTACTAGGTTGCAATAAAGTCTATTACAGTTGAGTTTTGCGTTTTTCATGATAATGCAAAAGGGAGGTGTGAACACAGTGCCCTTGCTTTGGTTAGTTTATGAGTGCACTTCTCTAGAGCAATTGCGAATTCAAAGCTTCCTGCAACTGGGCTATAAAGTCTCTACACAGTGATAAACTACTTCTAGCTTGAAACGAAGGACCCATTGGCACACAAAATCACTAGCAAAAGCACAAGCTATAGAACCAGTTGAGGCTAAAGCAGGACAAATACGAAGATCAATTTGGCAGCTCATTTGAATCTACATTGTGCTTCTTTCCAAGAGTAGGCAAGATTTATCATCAAATTGGGAAACAATAAAACAAAATTCCAATTTCCATTAAATATGTGTGTAATGAAAAGGCAGGGAAATTGTATCACTGAAGATGATTCAAATATCTAATAACAGCATCAATGAAAGCAGATGTCAGGCTAGCTTTCGAATATTATGTGTTGTCAATTTCAATAATTTATTCTAGCACACACCTGCTACTTACTCCACACCTTTAATTAATCGCTGTTCACCTCCAAGGAATACTGAGTGCAATCAATAACAGGTGAGAAAAATGGGTTCTAAAATGTAATTTAGTGATATATACATGAAGTCACAATATGCCAACACATTCCCAAATGATGAAGAATAAGAGGAAAATAAGTCTAGATGATATTCCTGAGTCTAAGGCATTTTTTCTCAATGATGAGATACCATTACGATGAACTTATGCAAAGGAGGTGGAGCTCTGCCTTTTCTGACCTTACAGGTTGTTCACTGTGAAAATTACAGAAAATCAGTTCAGAAATTTGAGCAGAAAACCGGCAAGCGAGGCACTCTGCAGTCAGAGAGGTGCCGGCAGAATGTGTCGCAGCCAGAAAATGAAGTTCCTGTGCTTGCTTTTGTGGTCATCCAGGGGTTGCTCAATTGTGCAAGGCAGACAACAGAATCTCAATTTCAGATAAGATAAAAGTCATAAAATTGCTATTTTCTTTCTACAACAAAATAAACAGAACAAGTCAGCATATTTTGCTAAAAAAGAAAGAGAAAAGATATACTAATTGGCAGAGCTCTATAAATCAGAGGCCACAGCCATAAGACTAGATTTCATAGTGGGAAGAGAAAGGTTTGAACCTGAGACAAAGAAAGCATGGCCATGCTATTACTATTTAACATCTCTATATTGGGTTGTCCTAATCTCAATCCAGGGGCTATAATATATATATGCAGATGCATATATATTATATGTGTAATACATGCCATAGATTATAAGTGAAATAACATTTATTGATCATTTGACAAAATGAACACTCTATAAATAATATTCATTTCCACTTCCATAAGGAAGATAATCGTATTCAAGGGTACTTTTATGAGCTCTTCCAGCTTTTCAGAATATTAGAGGAGATGAGCTGGAAGCAGACTAAAATTTTATAATCACCCAAGGCCTAAATGAGTTAAAGTGTGATAGAAGCTATGATCAAAGTGGAAGTCATTACTGCAGAGAGACATCTAGCACGTGAAGGCAGACTCCAAACCCAGACTGATTGTTCCCTTGTTCTTTCACTCCCCTGTTCAGCTGTGGGCTTTGGGCAAGTTGTTTAAGCCCGCCACTTCAATTTTATTCATCAACAAAATGGGAACAATAATAATAATACCACTTACTCACCAGATGATTCTGAAGAATAAAGTTAATAGATGAAACCAAGAATTTGGCACATAGTGCCATGTTTTAGGGTACTGTTATCTAATTCTTTTGTAGATTTTGTTTATATTTGTAGTCAGAACCAATGGACTGGGTCTGCGATAAGATGGTATATGTGCCAGAAGCTGATTAGTTATATAATATATATATATATATATATATATATATATTAAATCTGGAGATAGCGGAATGAGAGAATTTACTATCGACCCTGAAGAGGCAATGTGTTACAATGCTAATTTCTCATGGAAAGCGTTATATGGCAGGGAACGGCCAGTGACCTTAAGAACTGAGAACTCGGCAATGCCTGAAATGAGAGAGAAAAAGGGAGAGTGAAGAGAGGTGTTTGCCATAGAGGCAGGCGGGGGTGTTGGGTGGCTTGAAGGGGTGGGAAGGAAATTGGGAACAGTGGTTCTGGGAAATTACACTGGTGGAGGGATGGGTGTTGGAACATCGTATGGCTAAAATGCAATCATGAACAATTTTGTAATGCTCTAGCTCACAGTGATTCAATTAGAAATAAGAAAGAAAGAAAAAGATTCTTGAGATAGAAGCTAGATTTAAGAAATATATAAAATCAGGATTTAATGCTGTGACTATTTACTGAAATATTTAAATCAGAAACTTTAAAATTGATGGAAAATAAAATATTTAATATTGAAGGAAATAAAAGAGCTGAGGACTTCAGACCAACAACTATAAGGAACTGAATTCTGCCAACAACTATGTAAACCTGCAAGAAAATCTACAATTCAGAAGGGAATTCACAAAATGATAAAAAAGGTAAAGGTAAAGGCCCTCCCGTTGTTTGTCGATTTGCTCGAGCGGGCCCAGTAACGTCTCCCTTGGAGACTTTGTTGTTACTGTGTCTGGCATATCGAATACGTCATGGGGAGCTTGCCAGACTCTGCCGTGTGGGCGAGATACTCTCGGTAGCTTGCCA
This sequence comes from Sorex fumeus, assembly GCF_029834395.1. Classification (NCBI taxonomy): domain Eukaryota; kingdom Metazoa; phylum Chordata; class Mammalia; order Eulipotyphla; family Soricidae; genus Sorex; species Sorex fumeus. Next base: position 1,481,672 of record NW_026606060.1, on the reverse strand, counting down.
GGCTCTCCGAGAGGGGCAGAGGAATCGAACTCGGGTCGACCATGTTGGCTGCGTGCAAGGCAAGTGCCCTACCGCTGTGCTATATAACTGATATCACAAAATGATATTTGTTTCAAATTCATGGGAACACCCATTTAAAGTGTGTCTAAGCTCTTGATGCAAGGAAAGCCATCAAATAATGTTTATCATTTTAAGCCAATATATTTGTTGTAATCTCTTACTTAGAACAGAAAACAAATATACATATCTTCATGTGAAATTCAGAGAAAATAACAGCAAAAGTTCACTTGAGTCCTACTATCACTTTTTGAAATTTGAGTGCACAGAGCAGATTCAGTGTTAGTTACAAGACGGACAGCCGTATTGTGGCAAAGCCACTACAGATCAACCTTTGCAGCATACACTGAGGACAGAGAGGACTAAGTCTGGTTTAATTCTGCTTGTTGCATCTCATTTCAGCTTCAGGTCTTCATGCAATACAACTATTCAAGGTGGAATGTAATGGACACTATGGTGGTGGGTCTGTTGTTGGAATGGAATGTTGTATGTGTGAATCCCTACCAGTATTGTAAAAGTGTAAATCATGTGACTAAAAAAACCATACATACATATATTAATGTAAACTGTGTGCATTGTATAATATACAGCCATAGTATAATGCCATAGATTTAATCATGCAACTTTATTATATAAAAATTAAGTACTAGGAGGGCTCAAGAGATTACTGGTGGTGCTAGGGGTCGAAGTTAGGGTGGCTTTGTGCAAAGCAAGTACTCTACTCACTGTACTATCTCTCCAGCACAGAAAGTATTTCTTATTTACCACACAGATGATTGAATTTGGTAATAATTAGAGTAAGAGATTCCTGAAATTTGAAAATGGAACAGTATGTTTGTTTATCTCGCTCAGTCAACTCTCGGCCTCTAGATATAATAGTAGTGGCTTTCTAGATTATTGAATAAGGTCGTGGAATTCAGTGGAAGAAAGCATTATGGCTAGTTGTTCATAAATATTTGCATGGGCATGGGAGAGATTAGTGGCAGGGCCAGCAGTCAAACCACCGATCTCCCAACAGTTATTCCAACCCAATTCTTTTTATTAATTCATGAAAAAACACTGGGAAAACAAAATAACATAGCTCATGCTTCCGTCTTTGGAGCATAACCACAAAAGATAATTTTATATTTGTTTATTCCTGCTAGTGTCTATATTTATAATTCCAAACAAGATTTTTTTCTGAAAGCTATTTTATTTACAGATTTATGATGACTCTATTACATTTACCAGTGTGAAGAAAAAAGTATCTGATGTTATCAATGTAACATTCATTCTCAATCCTATAATATACATTAAGCCTTATTTGAATGTTGAGAAGATTGTTGGCATCTTTCTCAAAGCTGAAAATAGTTACTCAAACCAGTAATTCAGAAAATGTTCAGTAAAAAGGGTGCAAAAGTCATTCTTGAAAACTGATATGTTTTGCTTTACATGTTTAAACTCAATTTTCCTAAAGTCTGCTGTAAACTTTAATATATTTATTACTTTTTACAACTATTTTAAAATTTGCAAATCATAACAGAGCATTGTTAAAGATCTAATCTAAAATATAAATATTTCCAATATCCTCTGAGAAGACATGACAAAGAAATGTTGAGAAACTCCATTGTGTACTTCTAAAGACAAGAGAGAAATGAAGGGGGGAAAGAAATTACAAAATGAAAACTAAAAAAAAAGAGAAAAACTCAAGCAGGGCCTGGAGAGATAGAACAGCCAGTGTTACCTAGCAAGAGGCCAACATGAGTCCAGTTCCTGGTGCTCCATATGGTCCCACAAGTTCTGCTAGGAGTAATCTCCTGAACAGAGCCAGGAGTAAACCATGAGCACTGCCAGATATGGCCCCCTAAAAAATAACCCTCAAACATTTTCAAAACAAAGTATCTATCTATCTATCTATCTATCTATCTATCTATCTATCTATCATCTATCTTTCTATCTAGATGAACATATATAAATTGTTTAAATATTATCCTACTAGATCAATGAGGAATTAAATCATAAAATAAAAATATAAATGTACCTAACGACAATGAAAATAAAAGCAGCACTAAATAGAGTCCATGGGAGGCAGCTAAAGGTGAGTTAGAGAAGTGGTGATATATTTCTTCATAAAGAAAGAAGAAAACTCAAAAATAAGAAATTTAATCTTATTGACAAACCAAAAGGGTGAAGAACAGCAAATGAAACCAAGAGTTTACATAAGAAAGGAAATAAAAAATTAGAGATAAATGAAATAGAAACACCCAAATCGATGAAAAAGATCAATGAAACTAAAAGCTGTACTCAAATAAAACCTTTATCAAGAAAGAGGGAAAAGTCTAATAAACGATAAAAAAAAGAAAAATAGAAATATAGAAATACAAGGTATTCTAAGCAACTAAAATGAACAACTCTGCCAATAAATTTGATGACGTTAGAGAAAATAAATACTTTTTAACAAATAAAACCTATGAGACTGAAATAAGACGGATGAGAACCTTAATTAACATTTTGAGTTATGAAAATAGAAACAGTAATAACGTCCTTCCTTTAAGTTCTGAGTCAGAGGAATCTTTATCGAATTTGAATTTTGTCAATTTTTTAATGGACATAAATCTCCGACTCACAATCTTCAAGAACATAGAAAAAGGAATATTTTCAATTACTGGGGCTAGGGAAATGGCTCCAAACCCCCAAATAAAAACCAAAAAGACTTTTTGTTTAGTTACCCTGAATTTAAAACCACACACAGACATCAAAAAAAAAAAAAAAGGAAAAACTATAGTATTCTCCAATATAGCTGAAGTAACTGCACAAAATCACAGTAAAATATCTAGCAAGTTGAATTGAACAACAGATGTAAAAGAGCATACGTAGTGATGAGGTGGATTTTATTTCAGACTTGTAAGTTGTTTCAAAATATAAAAAAATAAACATAATGCATTTTATCAATAAATAACAAAACTCAGTGGCAATACCAATAAAAGTGGAGAAAACACAGTAGCAATCAGAATATTTTTTTACAGTTGAGTTTTAGGATATAAAATATCAACACTCTTTACCCCCCACACCAACGAGACCCCGAGACACCGCCAATAAACGGGCTCTCTGGCTCCAGATCAAGCCGTTTAATGGCCATGATTCCAAAGACTTGAAAACACATCAGGACCCCAGCAGCTTTTGGCAGAAATACGTCCTGTCCCTGCAGTAGGTTACTGGCGCTGGGCCACCCCAGGTGGGAATAGGTTTCGTGCCTTGGGCTGTTCTCCCTGGCGGCCCAGTGGCTGCCATTCTCCAGAGGCCACTGGACAGTCAGGTTTGGGCCCGCAGTGACGAGACACATGGGGCCTCACGAGATGGGGGTGGAGCCGGCCCTTTCCTCCCTGTCCCAACGAGACCCCCGAGTTGCCGCCCACAAACGGCCTTTCTGGTTCCAGATCAAGCTGCTTAACAGCCATGATCTCAGAGATTCAGAAACAAATCTTGGAACCCAGTGGCTTCTGGCAGAAACGCGTCTGGACCCCACAGTAGGTTACTGTCACTGGGTCATTCCAGGGGGGAAAGGGTGCTGTTCCTCCGCCTGCTCCCCTCGGGTGGCTCAGTGGCCACCATCCTCCAGAGACCATTGGACAGTCAGGTTTGGGCCCTCAGTGATGAGACACACGGGACCTCATGGGATGGGGGTAGAGCCGGCCCTTTCCTCCCTCCCAAGTAGACCCCGAGTCAACACCCAAAAATGGCCTTTCTGGCTCTTGATCAAGCTGCTTAAAGGCCACAATCCAAGAGACTCAGGAACAAATCTCGGAACCCAGCAGGTCTTGTTAGAAATTCATCCAGATTTAATTGTTAAAATTTTGGAATTTCAAAATCACATGGCCACTGCTGCAGCCATGCGACATCATATGTTATTCATAATCAGCAATAGAAAACAAATTGTCTACTGTTGCCTCTTCAGCAGATCTGAATGTTGGGGTAAAATCCCAAATAATAATGGTGGGTCTGGTGTCAAAATATTGAAGGTAATCAAAGTAGAGAGAGAGAGAAATGTGGAAATTATCTGCTCCACGGGTAGGGGGAGGGTGTAGGATAGGGGTATACTAGGGGTTTTGGGGGTGGAGAATGGGCACTGGTGAAGGTATGGGTGTTTTATTGTATGACCAAGACTTAAACCCAAAAGCTTTGTAACTGCTCTCATGGTGATTCAATTCACAAAATTATAAAAAATGAAAAAAAAGTAAGGTGGAGTTCATGCACAATTCCATCAGCTAATCAGTGGCTAAAAAATAGCAGCACTCCTAAATAATATATATATATATATATATATATATATATATATATATATAATAGTAATCCTACAACCACTGTCAAGTTTCCTTCACCAGTGTCTCGATCCTCCATCCCAGCCTGTGCCCCTCTCACCTCTATCTGCCATCTTGACAGAAACATTTCAAAATATAGCTCTTGCAGCTTAGATCTCATGGGTTCAGTGTTGTTGACTCTGTTTTGGGTGCCAGCTAAACTACTGTCCCATATGACCAGGATAAGCAAAACTCTGTTCCCTGTGACTTCCCATTCTCATCTTCTCCACTCCCCCCAGCCCCCTTGATTTCTCAGTTGCTGTCTTTTTCTACCTCTAAAAAAGGGTGAGAGTTCCTCTTTTTTGCCACATCCCACCAGGATGAACTGTCCCTACTGTTTTTGACAGGTGACATTCTCATGGGTGTGAGAGGATATCTCATTGTCATCTTGATTTGGAATTCCCTAATGATAAGTGATGCTGAGTACTTTCATTTCCTGTGCCATCCACCCGTTTTCCTTTGAGAAATGTCTATTTCCTCTCTCCATTTGTTGAGATTTATAATTATGCAATAATAAAAATTCACAATAAAATTTGGAAAGAAAAAATTCTCAGCACAACAAGGACCGTATACTACAAATTCACAGCTAACATAATAATTTTAAAAGTTTGTAAGATGTTTCTTTGAAAAGAACTAAGACTAATTTGACCAGTATCACCTGTTCTATGTTATTTAGCACTAAGGGACCTAACCCAATTAATTAGATAATAACTAATAGAAATTCAGATCAGAAAGGAAATTATTATTATTTTTAGAGGGCATAAAATTGTAAAAAATTCTAAATGTGCCATTAAAATGTATTAGGGGCTGGGGATCAAAGAGCTAGAGTGCATACCTTTCATGTATGGACTCAGAGTTGAATGCTGGGCTCTACAGGGTCTGCTGAGTACTGCAGGCTCAGAAGAAGGCTCCTGAGTACTTCCAGGGGGGTTGTTAACCCTTAAACCACTGAGTCAATGTAGCATTACAGCACTGGGCCAGAGAATTGCAGTATGTATCCTGGTTGGCCAAATGCTGACGGGAATGACTCCAAAGCTACTGAGCACTGCTTGAGAGCCTCTCTACCAGCAGATAGGTAAAGACAATTGCAGCAAAATCAATAGATAAAACTCAATATGCAAAATTGCTTAAATCAATTTACAAAATCTGTTTATATCAATATACAAAATCTGCTCAAATGAATATAGAGAAATCTTTTGTGAGGCACAGAAAAGTGGGGATTAGGGTGCTTGCCTTGCATGCAGCTGACCTCCTGGGTTCTATTCTAGGAACCACATCTGGTTTCTTGAGACTCATAAGATACGATTTTAAGCACAGAACCATGCCCTAATTATTGCTGTGTGTGCCCCCTAATTAAAAACATGTTACATTCTTATATGCAAATAAAGAACAAGAAGACATTAGGAAACAGTTATATTTTGACTGCATCCAAAATTTGTGAATAAGCCTAACAAGGGAGATGAGAGACATGTACAATGAGAATTATAGGACAGTAAAAAGATATCAAATACATTAACAGAGGCATAACATTTCATGAACATGTGTGAGGAGAACAAATGGAGATAACACGTTCATTCTAACAAAAGCAAGACACAGATTTATTTCAATCAAACCCCAAAGTCACATATAAGGATATACAACAACAATACTATGCAATCACAAAATATCTACAATAGTTATAGTGATCAAGAGGAAGAAACAGAAAAATGAAGTCATCTTGGTACCTGAATTCAAACTGTAACTCAAAGTTACAATAATTAAAACTATATGTTATTGGATTAAAAGCAAACATACGATTAATGGAATGGATTTGAAAGACCAGAATCAAGTCCATATGTTTATCAATATTTATGTTTTCATTCCCCCCCTTTATCCCCCCTTTCTTTTCAGTTGTGGTGCTTACACACTTGATTGTGGTGTGTGTAGAGATCACACACATTCTGCTACACTATTTTGAGCAAACAATTATGCTACTAAGATCCTCTTGACTCATGGGGGTGGTACAGGGGATTGAATTTGACTCCTCACCCTCAAGAAATATATGATTGAGTGATCAGCCATTCTCCTTGATATTTAATTTACCAGAAGATCTAAGACCATATCATAGAGAATGGGTTGGGTGGGTAGGGTCTTTTTTGACAAATGGTGCTGAGAAAACTGAACAATCACAAGTTAGAAAAATTAAACAGAGAAGTTCTCAAGTCAATGGGCAAAAAGTATGTTTAAAACTGATTAAAGACCTAGATGTAACTCTCAAACATTAAAGTACATAGAAGACAAAAGAGGTGAAACAGTCCAAGACACTAGCTTTAAAGTTGTTTTTGAGAATTTGACACTAAAAGAAAGGGAAAAAAAGAAAAGATAAACAATTAAGACCAAGTTAATTATAAAGATTTTGTAAGAAATAAAAATCATAAACACAATGAAAAGACAGTTTGCTTTTAGGAAGATGGTATTTACACATCATGCATTGAGAAGGGGTTTATATGCAAGATGATATAAGAAATTAAATAAGTCACTACAAGAATTTAAAAAAACCTAAACTTTTATTCATCCCAATGTTTACTGCAGTATTTTTTAAATACTAGCTAAAAATGAAAGTGACTGAAGTACCCATGACAATTAGATTAGGTGTTGTACATTTATATGATGAAAATTATTGTTATATAAAACATTTTCTCATTCACAACAAACTAGAAGGAGTTCAAGTAAATTGTGCACAGCAAATTAATCCCTAAGGAAATAGACAAGTTAGATAATTACCATCTATGTGTGCAATACATGGAAATAAAATTCGTGAACAGACAAAATAAAACAAAAACACAAATCAATGGATATTGATAATAGAATTAAGCTTGCCTGAAGAAAAGTGTATTGGAAAAAGGGATCCAAGTGAGGGAAGGAGGAAAGATAAAAGACTTCAGTTAACAAATAGTAAAAAAGAAGGAGTTAGGGAAAAAGGTATAACTTGGAAAACCAGAAAGATGAGAAGACATTCTAGAAATGAAAAGTGAATCAGTAAGACAGAAATCAAAGTGGATAATTAAGACAGAAATCTAAACAATATCATACACAGTTTCTTTCCTTTCTTTTTTTTCCTGCAGGGGCGCACCTGATTTGCTTGGGAATTTCTCTTGTTCCAGTGTTCTGGGGAATTCTGAGGGTTGGGAAATAAAATCCGGAGCTTTAACATGACCAAGTCAGTTGAGCTAACTCAAAATAAATTAATTGTGTGTGTGAAGCAAGGTAGTTTTTATGGAATGAATGTTGTTTAGCAAAATGTGAGAGGAGAGAAAGAGAGGAAACGCATTCAAGAGAGAACACAGGCTTCTTCAGAGTGGAAATAAGCAAAGGAACATAGAAAAAAGCAAGTGAGATATTGCTCCAAGGAGAACATGGGCTGGAAGAGCAAGTCTGTCTTAAAGGTTTCTTAAAGGAGAATTTCATAGTCTGGTATAAAGAGCAACAGTGATGAAATAAATAAAACATAATTTATCTGTTGTTCTAACTCTATCCTTTGTAGCTTGACTGCCACAGAGTCTTAACATGGATGGCCACCTACAGTGAGCCTGATGCAAAATGGGACTGCAGAGTCTGTGGGGTGGAGAGAGAAGCCCTTATCTGTGTCCCACTGTCGTACTTTTTGAGAAGTGGGTGACCTGTAATGGGCTGTTTCTGTTCTCTAGAAATATGCTGGACTCCTGCTTGAAGAATGGATGAAAAGTTTCCCCAAAACTGGCACTGTCCCTTGACTCGGATATCACATGGCTAATGCTTGACTCCAGTTGTTTTCTTTTATTTTCTTAAGCAATATTTAGCCATGTTCGGGGCTTACTCCTGGATATGTGCTCAGGAATGACTTGTGGCCAGGGCTCAGGGAATCACATGCGGCTCTGGTAAAAGGGAGTGTGGGCCAGCCACATGCAAGGCAATCGCTATCCGTGCGTACTACCTCTCTAGCATTCCAGTCCTTTTGTATGCACATCTAGGTCCTGGCAGGAATTGGGGGCACGGAGCGGGTAGCAGAATAAGAAAATATGCCTCTGACAGCAGTCAGATGATAGATGTCCCAGGACTGAGAAGAGGCAAGAGGAAAGCCGGGCAGCTGCCAGATCCTAGGAAGCAGGTGGCTGGGACTCAGCGAACATGTCTCAGATGGAGCTGAAAGCACTTGTGCACACTGTGTTGTCCCATTTGCTCAGAATAAAAAAATGAGCACACAAACAGGATGATGGATATGCACTTAGGTTAGTCCAGACACAATAACAACGGAACATTCTGTTTCCCTCCAGCTAACTCTTCTCATTTCTTGGGTCAAGGGATGCAGCTCTGTGGTAAAGCACTTGGATGCCTAAGGCCAAGAGTTTAATCCTGGCCACCACTCACATCACCAGCTGGCAGGACCCTGGCACTGTCTGTGTGATGCTCAGCACTGCAGTGAAGTGTTCATGCACCACAACCAAGTGAGAGCAACCCCAGGTCCATCACAATACCAACAAGGAGGAAAGGAAGGCAAACACTGCTTAAACAGATCTGTGGAGGTGAAATGTCTCTTGAAACAGGACAGAATTCAAAAGAGAAACATGTAACTACCTAACTACAGCTGAGGTGGTGACTCTGACAAAGGACAAGTGTGAGTGAGGTTTACTTGGTGGGACAACAGAGGTAAATGAAGAGAGTGACAGAGAAGCAAGGGCTAGATCAAAGAAGGCACCAAAGTTTATTTAAAAAACAGAGAGTTTGCATGAGTGGTGGGATGCGTGTTTGATCATTGTATGACTGAAACTCAGATATGAAAGGTTTGTAACTGTATCTCATGGAGAGTTTAAAACTTTTAAGCAGTGGAAGGGTCCCAGAGGTGTTGTCTGACTTGGTATGAGGGAATATTTGAATTTTATAATTCTATTATTTGAAAATATTTACTGTACTCCAATAAACTTTTGCAATTATAGAATAAGAGAAAGGTTTGTAAAAATCAAATGAAAATTTTTTGGAAAATTCATTGAAATTCTAAGTGCTACCTTGTGTGAAATTATATTTGAGTAGCAAACTATTTTTCTACTTAGTGTTTGGGGCTATTTATTGGAATTATTTTCACTAATCCCTGTTGAGGGTTTCTTAGGCACATCAAATCTTGTGTGCGAAAGTGGGTTTGAATATTACATTTTACACTATTCATTTAGACTTTTCTCTTTGAAATTTAAATAACCATTTAGCTCTTATTTCCCTTATTCCCAACTTCTTTTAGTCCCAAATATACAACTAAAGACAGCAGGTGTTAACACAGAACAGTTCTTAGTACTAAGTTTAAAATAATTAATAAACAATAAATAAATGTAATAATAATAATATTCGGACACAAAGAATTACAGACCAGACAGAGAATTTTAGGTGATTTTATATTCCCCAAACCAGGGTAGATCATTCATATTCATTCTTCAATATATGCATGCACTTAAATTAACAATAAAATTATTTAGAATTTTGTAGGAGAGACAGAGGAAGGTAAAAGTTATTGCTCACCTCATGATGAGGCATTGAACACTTTCTGATTTCCACAGCATGAAAAACTGAGTATTTAAACATGGGATTATGAAGGCACTATCCTTTTTAGCAAACAATGGGACAACATATTGCTCTATAGCCAGATGATAATACACAGTAACTGAAAGGATATAAATCCTTATGAAAGCACTATTTTTTCTTGATTCACAATTGAATATTTTAAAAACATTTATTATTTTTGTTCTGCAATGAGTACAAAGGAATTACCAGTCAATAGATCATACTCATATCATGTCAAGCAAAATAACCCTCCTAATCTAACAACCCAGTCAGTGTGTAAAGGAGCAGTAAAGTAGCAGGAAGAAGCATACTAATACACAACCAGAGGTATGCTGAACAAAACCTGGGTGTGTTTTGGGGAACAGAGCAATAATCTGAAAAGACCAGGCATACTAAAAGTATCAGAGCTTGATTTCCTAATTCTTGAGGGGAAGAGAACATGCTTAATATCAAAAAGTTCTGAAATTGTTTTCCCTTAAAGCTGACTCACTGGACTTGTTCAGGCCATTAATAATATCGCCTACTTGAACAATTATAAGAATCTACTCTCTGGTGTCCAAAGACTCCAAATTTCATTCTATTGAGTCTACATCCATTCTTCATCAGCATTATCTTCCCAAGCTCAGCAGAAATAACATCATTACTGATAAAAACAAAACAAAGAAACCTACATACACACTCTGAAAGAACCCATTCCCCTGAGAATTAAAGCCCCACCTCATTTATGAAATATTCAGTATTCTCTGAACATCTTCTCGAAATAACATCCTTGTCATCTCTATTCTTTGCATTCTATCACCTTGAGTTTACACCCTATGTTTACATCTAGCATTGATTAAACCGATTTCTTAAAGTGTGGGCTCACATAACTGAACACAGGATTATAAAAAATATTCAATGTTTAAAAATGATTTATGATTTATTATAAGTAAATGTTTGGTTTCCCACAGCTATTTTATATAAACTATATTCTCAGGGTCATAGGGGGTATATGTGGAACTGGGGATCTAAGTGAAGTCGGCTGCACATAAGGCAAATGCCTTACTCTTTTTTTAATTCTTGTCTAAAAAATTTCTTGAATGTGAAGAGGTTGTGAGTGAAAAAAGTACAAGAAGCTCTTCTCTAAATCACTTTGCACATGCAAATGCACATTGACTTTGCTCAAGCTAAATGATTCCTTGAGGATGGTTTCTCTTTAAATATCCACCTGAGGAAAACATACTCCTGAGACAATGCAAGGATTTTCATTGCAGGTTGACTTGTTAGCTTTATTGAAATATATTTTGCACTACAGATAGCTTTTTGAATGTCTGATCTACCACAAGACTGTATTACTGAAAATAATGATCATAAATGAGTGAAGCTCGGTCACCCCTTTGTGGTCTTCCACATAAAGGCTGTCCCATAAGCACCGGTGTATGAAACTTCCTCCATCTACATACACCCTTATCGGTGACATTCACCTTCATCCTCAATCTGGATTTTAAACCAGTAGTCAAATCCTTTTGATTCAGCAATGTTGCCTTCATGCATCATATGTCCAATGCTATCACCCTAGTTCTAATTCTCATTAATGCATTTCTGAACTGTTCCAATGGCCTACTTGGTGATCACTCTCCTTTCAGTACCTGCAATCACAGAACATTTTGAAACCAGTCTGAAGAGTTGTTCACCCAAAGAACAGTTCTAGTAGTTCCATTCCCTGGATTGAAAAAGTATCAATAGCTCCCTAATGTCTGAAAAACAGATAAAAACTCTGTAGTAGGTTCCCTACCTGTCTCTCTCTGCTTTCAAAAAATATTTTGATGTATGTTTTCTCTTTATATATTTCACATATCATATGATCTTTCCCATTCACTGAACCATTGTGCTGATCATCTGTTATTATTTTCTCCATCCCTATCTGTTGATGAACCCAACTTTCAAGAGATGAATGATGTGTCACTTTCCACAGTTTGCTATTCATACAAACTTAATGTTCAGCTAGAGGTCATGTTCACCATATGACTAACCTCCTTAATGTGGTATACTTTGCCTACTTTTCTATTATCTGTATACCACCTAAGCTCTTGATTTAAAACTATGTTGGATCATATTATGTTTATATTATTTTCTAGGGTTAGGTCTTATACAGTATTGGTAATGAATATTCAACAAAATGTTGTTAAATTTGTTGGATAAAACAAAATTGCTTTATTACCTATACTGCTTATCAGTGGAGCAATCTATAATACTGAGGAAAAAAATTATCTGAAGAACTAGAAGATAATTTATGACAGTAAAAGGTCCCTTCAAAGTCCCTCACATTCTTAAATTTCACTGTTATCTAGGGAATGAATAAAATTTCAAACTTTACATGTGAAACAAAAGCAAACTTAAGAAAGAACACCTGAAAACCATGAATTTAGAGCTGAGTAGTCAGGTCGACAGGTGACAACTTGGTTTTGTGATTGGCATCTAAGCTTGATAGTCTTGTGGGAATTAGCCCTAAGGAAGGGAAGATAGTGTCTAGTGACTAGGGAAGATAGTGTCATAATTAAAGTGAATTGGAGGACATCTACGTGGTGTCTGCAGAGAATTGGAGAACTGCATGGTGTGAAAAACCCATAGATTTTGTGTCAGAAATGAAGTACTGAAGAGTGTACTAGAGAGAAATGCAGTTTCTCATTGTAGTTGCAGGGACAAAGTCTGAACTTTTGAAAATGAAACTTTGATGCGAAACTCAAGAGTTCTACTTCAACTCTGGAGATGAAACTCAGTTATTCTTCTAAAATGTGTATAATATAAAGATGCTAATAAAAGAATCACTCACACAAGCTCTGTGGAATTATGTTTAATAAATCTTATAGACATCTCTTAAATAAAAAGTTCAATATTTTAAACAAAGTCTCCAATGGAGACGTTACTGGGCCCGCTCGAGCAAATCGACGATCAACGGGAGGGCCTTTACCTTTACCTTATTTTAAATAGCATTCACCAGACACAAGTTCATTTTAAATGACTTTGGAATAGGTTACTATTAAGTAAAGTCAGTGGACTGGAAAGAAAGCTTTCTAGTTCAGGATTGAAATTTGGTAATACATTGAGAATACAATATTATTCAGCAACTATACCTAAAACATACAAACTGTTAAATAAAGTACTTTCATAATAAAACATGGTGTCCAATAAGAGTGTGCAGAATTCAGAGAAGTGGCAGTCACAATTTAAAAAAAAAATAAGTAGATGATTTCTTAATAGAAAGTTGATGGCATAAATGAATTTTTTCTGTTTATTATATGTTTATTTACTAGCAAATTAACAAATCATTATGAGTCAGAAAGCTAAGAATTGTCTCTATAATGTACAACTATGCCTAGATTTTCCTGCAAAAACATCAGTTAAAGAATGAGTTTAGCTGACATATTCTTTTAAAAAAATTGTTTTTTTAAACAGCAATTAATATGGTTTTATCCCTGGCTCTCTCTCTCTCAGTGTAGACTTCCTGTGAGTTCAGAGACATCACACTTACTGGAAGTACCACCACTGTAACTGATGACCCTTTGCATGAGTTTAGAGACTTCCACGCATAGCCTGTAGTTACTGAGCCCATGATATTCTCAGGAAGAAAACAAAATCAAGAAGAGATGGAGAGACAGCACAAAGTTAAGGTATTTGCATCTCATGCGGTGGATTTGGGTTTGGTCCCCTGGGCACTGCATGCAGTCCCATGAACCTGTTTAGAAGTGACCCCAGGTATAAGCCCTAAGCACCGCCAGATGTTCTCCTCCCTCCCAAAGGAATCTCTAGAACAAAACATGGAGACAAAGAAACTTGCGCAGCACCTCCAACACCTCATTTTTTAATTATAAAATTCATATAAGTATAGAGTTGGACTGTGACCAAGGTTTAACCTGAAATGTACATACTCATACCAAATTACGTATTTCCTTACATAAATATCAAAGTCATCAAACATTTTTCATAAGGAAGAGAAATTTTATTAGTAACATAATAGAAAATCTTCATATTATTTGTCATTTAAGGTTAGCTATGATTGCAAATTTTCCAATTCTACCATGCAGGCACTTATATGAGGGTTAGAACCACAATAACAGAGCTTCTGAGCATAAAAAATAATGTGAAATGTATTTGCTGGATGGGGAGAACCCATGTGATTTTAATGAATCTCAGAGCAGACACAAGTTGCCCTCAGTGGTTTTCGTATTAGTTCCCTGCAAGACTTCTTCCTTTAGAAATGAATAAAAATGCTTTCAAGAATTTTATGCCTCCATGTAGGAAATTGCTATTGTGTACAATTAGCATATTTACTAAGGTTTGTCATTACTTTTGGTAATTAAAATCGTACAAAGAGAAAGATGTAACCAATTCAAGAAAATTATACAGTACAGTAATACAATCATAATGGTTGCCTGACAATTATTAAAATACACCAAATTCTTCTTTACAGTAAAAGTATTCACCAGAGTAGCTTCTAAATAAGATCACTGCAGTATTTTCTACTTAAATATGTTTTTCTGCACAGAAAATTATAATTACATTTGCATAACTACTGTAATCAATCTAGTATTATGACTCAAATTTTTATTCTCAAAATCACTGTTCTTTCTAAGACATCAGGAGCTCAGAGGTATAATCTGGGTTTGTGAGCCATTATTCAAATTTGAAATGGGATTAAATAGATTTTCTCAACGTCCTTACATAAATTACTTATTACAGGGACATAGCATGTGATAAAACTACATTGTTGCATTTTTCTATGTCAAACTAAAAACTAGACTTTTCTAAATCTGTTTTGTCTACAAGAACAAAATAAATGCAAAAAGAACAACAAATGCTATTTGAATGAAATAGACTTTGAATGAGAAGTTATTCAGCTCTATAATCAGATGCCCTGTACTTACTGAGATTAGCTGGGATGGCCGAATTAATTTCTGCCCCATCTCGGATCTACTGGCTATGATAAACCAGATAATTCTTTTCTTCTTTTCTTCCTGGTGAATTCAACAGACTTCCTCGGGACCAACTATTATACCCATATCTATTTTTACAATTCAAGTGAGATATGATGCAAATGATCAGCAGACCTAAAACTATTTAACCTGCAACCAGACTTCTAAGTCATGGACCAGGATATTTTTATGAGAATTTCCTGCTGGCTTCTTTCGGATCTGCTTGCCGATAATGGAAGACTCACACAGACACCATCTACCTATGTAAAACCAGTCTCAGGAGGGCAGAGACTGTAGCAGGCCAAAGGATGAGGTATTCTAAAACCCAGTTTGCCTTTGGCCTTGGTCTACAGTGTTTTTGGTTACTAAGCCCAGTTTCCTTGGGGGAATGGTATCTCCAGGGGCCAGGCAGCACAAAATAAATTCTAAAAGCACTGACATATATATTGCCCAAGAGACATACTATGAAGTCACTGTAGAAAGATTCCCTAAAGCAGATACCTAGCATAGATTTTCAAAATAATTTTCAAGTGAAAAGGTATTAGACCTAATTCACCATCCTGCCCCCCATCCTCCCAAGACACAAAAATATGTTATTTCAGAAGGCTAGAAACTTTGCTGAAAATTGCACAAAGAATACTTTTGAAGGACCAATTAAAACATATTGGCACACAGAAATAAAAACATCCAGTGAGAAACATCCGGGTCACATGAGCACCCTGAGGATGGTGTATTGACTTTAAAGAGAGATTGAGGTAAGAGGGAAAAAAAACCCATTAAATCAGCAGTTATATTACACTATTACTTAAATGTGTACGTGACTGTTTGTTTACAAGCATAGGCAATACCTACCTAATAAAAATGGAGTTCACTGGGTAACCAAACTTTGATTTACCTACATTTGTAAAAATTAATTCTTGCCTCATGACTCAGAGACTGGTTAAATTATTAATCTCTAGAAAGCAGGGAGAAATGGAGGTGTAGACTTGACTTTGTTGGGAACCTCTGAACACATGAATGACAGTTTCCAGATTCATTTTCTTTTAATAGCATGTGGAATTTATTCTAAAGGGAGAGAAACACAGTCAACCAGGCAGGCAAAAAGTCATTGAAAACTAGAGATGGGAAGATATTAAATATCCCACATCTTTGTTTTTGTTCTATTCTAATTTTATATAAATGAAAATTGAGGCTCAAAGAAACAAACTATTTTACTTCTGATGACACAGCTAACATAGCATTAATGGACCTAGAACTAAATTGCTTCCTATTATATAAAAAAATTAAGGGATAAGTTTACAAAGTGGATTTCAGGTATTCACAATAACTCAGGGTCAATCTGGGTAGAAGAACAGAGTAAAAGCTTCTTAGTCACGTTATTCTTAAAGGTATTTTGGCATGCTCATGGTCAGAGACATAGGACAGTGGATAGGGTGCTTCCCTCACACATGAGTAATCGGATTAGAATCTTGGCCAGCCATATGCTTTCCTGATCCTTCCACATCTGTCCTCTGAGCACAAAGCCAGGAGTAAGCCCTGAACACTTTTGAATTTGACCCAGAAGACGATGGGGAGGGGAGAATTGTATTTGGCCATTCTTTAACTTTATGGCATTGAAAAAAAGATAATTAGATAATGTATGACCTAAAATATTTGGTATTTAACACTTTTTCTTGGGAGAATAAGTCTTTTCTTGGTGAAAAAATGCATGGATTACTAGAAGAGTTAAAGAAAAGAAAAAAAACAGTTAAAAACTCCCTATTCAAGGCTAGAAATAGATTACTATACTTTATACTTCACTGCTGGAGTGATAGTAGCACAGCAGTAGGGCGTTCGCCTTGCACGCAGCCAACCCGGCTTGATTCCTCCGCCTCACTCAGAGAGCCCAGCAAGCTACTGAGAGTATCTCGCTCGCACGGCAGAGCCTGGCAAGCTACCCATTGAAGTATTCAATATGCCAAACACAGTAACAACAAGTCTCAAAATGGAGATGTTACTGAGCCCGCTCGAGCAAATCAATGAACAACAGGAGGACAGTTTGACAGTTTATACTTGACTGCACTTGTATTGACCTATTTATTTATTTATTTATTAGTGAGACACCAAGAGGAACAGTTGTAGACTTACAAATTTTGTGCGTGGGTTTCAATTATACAATGATCAAATACCCATCCCTCCACCAGTGCCCATTTCCCACCACCACGGATCCCAGTATCCCTCCCACCCCCCAACACCCCCATCCTACCCTGCCTCTGTGGCAGGGCATTCCCCTCTGTTCTCTCTCTCCTTTTGGGTGTTGTGGTTGCAAAAGAGGCATTGAATGGCAATCATGTTTGGTCCATAGTCTACTTTCAGCATGCTTCTCCCATCCTGGGAGGATCCTCCCAACATCCTTTATTTGGTGCTCCCTTCTCTATCTGAGCTCCATTTTTCCCTAGCATGTCTGGCTGGCCTCCAAGCCATGGAGCAAAATTCCTGGTACTACTCTCGGCCACTCTTGGGTGTTAGTTTCCTATTTTGTTACTTTATGTTCCCCAGATGAATGCAATCTTTCTATGTCTATCCCTATCTTTCTGACTCATTTCGCTTAACATGATGCTTTCCATTGTAGTACCACTTGTATGTAAATTTAATGGCTGCATCTTTTCTAACAGCAACATAGTACTCCATTGTGTAAATGCACCAAAGTTTCTTTAACCAGTCATCTGTTCTCGGGCACTCAGGTTTTTTCCAGATTTTGGCTATTGTAAATAGTGCTGCAATGAACAAACATGTGTAGATGTCACTTCAACTATACTTTTTTGCCTCTCTGGGATATATTCCCAGGAATGGTTTTGCTGGGTCAAATGGGAGCTCAATTTCTAATTTTTTGAGAATCGTCCATACTGTTTTCCAAAAGGGCTGAACCAGTCGGAATTCCCACCAGCAGTGAAGGAGGGTCCCTTTCTCGCCACATCCACGCCAGCACCTGTTTCTTTTGTTCTTTTGGATGTGAGCCAGTCTCTGTGCTGTGAGTCTTCCCCCCTAAGATCAGGGACGAGACAAGGATGTCCACTCTCTCCAATGCTGTTCAATATAGTACTGGAAGCACTTGTAATAGCGATTAGGCAAGAAAAAGATATTAAGGGCAACCAGGTAGGAAAGGAAGAAATCAAGCTCTCACTATTGGCAGATGATATGATACTATGCTTAGAGAACCCTAAAACCTCTACCAAGAAATTCCTAGAAACAATAGACATGGAGAGTAAAGTTGCAGGCTACAAAATCAATACCCCAAAAGTCCATGGCTTTCCTATACGTGAACAGTGAAAGAGAAGAAAGTGACATGAAGAAAGCAATCCCGTTCACAATTGTGCCCCAGAAAATCAAGTACCTAGGAATCAGCATAACTAAGTAAGTAGAGGACCTGTACAAAGAAAACTACAAAACGCTACTTCAGGAAATAAAAGAGGACACGAGGAAATGGAAAAACATCCCCTGTTCATGGATCGGAGAATTAACATTGTCAAAATGGCAATACTTCCCAAAGTACTGTACAAATTCAACGCGATCCCTATTAGGATACCCATGACATTCTTCAAAGAAATGGAGCAAACACTCCTGAAATTTATATGGAACAATAATCCCCCACGAATAGCTAAAGCAATGCTTGGGAAAAAGAAAATGAGAGGAATCAACTTCCCTAACCTCAAACTCTACTACAAAGCAGTAATAATTAAAACAGCATGGTACTGGAACAAAGGCAGAGCTGTAGACCAATGAACAGGGTTGAATATACTGACAGCTCCCCCCAAGCATACGAGCATCTAATCTTCGACAAGGGGGCAAGAAAAGTGAAGTGGAGCAGGGAAAGCCTCTTTAACAAATTGTGCTGTCAAAACTGGATGGATACATGCAAAAAAGTGGGATCAGATCTCTGCCTAACGGCCTGTACAAAAGCAAGATCAATGTGGATTAAAAACCTCAACATCACAGCGGAATCTATAAGCTGTATTGACCTTTTTAATCTGACATTTTGAGTGCATTATAGGGGGAGTATATTTATGAAACAAATATCTTTCTATCTTCTTAAGACAATTTAAAAATTATATAAAATATCAATCACATTTCCAACTTTTCACTAATTTTCTTATCATTTCTGGGTCACAGTTTGTGGCTTTTATTTTTCTTTAAAATGAGAAGGGAAGAGTGAATAGATATGCGGTATCAATGTTACTAATGCTACAGAAATTTTTACCTTTTATTCTAAAGAACTTGAAGATACTTTGATAAAGACACAACACACACACACAAACACACACCTACACACACCAGTCTTCATCTTGAATGGTTTACTACAGTTTTCTATTACTCTGGTCAAAGTACTGGAGCTAAAGATTAATCCATTTATTCACACATTGAACAAATGAAATTCCTACTAGGCATCAGTTACTATACTATGAAAGTTACACAGTTACAAAAAGATAGCTGACTTCTTAGAATTTACAAAAGACTGAATGGAAAAGTCTCTTTCTTTTATCAATGTTCCTATAATAAATCTTCTTCAAACTATTTTCATTTGTGTATTGTTTGGTATTGTCAATAGATGGAATTGAATGACTGTATTATCTGAAAACATTCATTTTGTAGAAATCTTCAATGTTTGTGACATATTTCTTACTGTGGCATACACTGTGATGGTGAATAGAGTTTCAAAGGGCTTTGATAGGGAAGAATTTTTATCCGCATGGAATCCAATCTGCAAAAACAGATTATATTTTCTTTTCATCAACTGCAAACCCATTAAATTTCCCTCTAGCAACAGTCACCAAGATCATATTTCAGTCACTTTCTGTGCAATGATAAAGTGTTGTTTTCTGTTTCACTAGTTTTCATTTGTACCATTTTTAGTTATTTGCAAAAAAATGTTATCATTAGGTCTTCAGGAAATATCACCGTAAGTAATACAGCTGAGGGTTTATCCTACTATGTTTATGGAGACAACTATATATGTTAACTTGGGTCTATTGTAACCCAGTGTTTTGGTGATCATAGAAATTTGAGCATATTGCTTTTTGGCTTAATAAACCTTCAAGTTAAGGGAGGGATACTGGGATCCGTGGTGGTGGGAAATGGGCACTGGTGGAGGGATGGGTATTTGATCATTGTATAATTGAAACCCAAGCACAAAAATTTGTAAGTCTGCAACTGTACCCCATGATGTCTCACTAATAAAAATTTTAAAAAATTAAAAAAATTATGTGAATTACTGTTAAAACACCGAGGGTGACAAAGATATGTTTGAAAATGACTTTAAATTTTACTTTTTATTAACTACTAACACACTGTAGCACTGTCGTCCTGTTGTTCATCAATTTGCTTGAGCGGGCACCAGGAATGTCTCCATTGTGAGACTTGTTGTTACTGTTTTTGGCATATCAAGTACGCCACAGGGAGCTTGCCAGGCTATGCCAAATGGGCGGGATACTCTTGGTAGTTTGCTAGGCTCTACGAGAGGGATGGAGGAATCGAACCCAGGTCGGCCATGTGCAAGGCAAATGCTTTACCCACTTTGATATCAGTACACACTGTAAAATTATATAAATGTTGGATATTTATCACTGAAAAATCAACATAAGCATATGTTTATAAGCAACATCAAGTTGATATTAAAAATCAAAAGTTCTGTTTTGTTTTATTTAGTTTACCTATTTGCTTCCTCTACATATTATACACGTGAGATCATATGTTGTATGATTCTATCTGGCTTATTTCACTAGGCATGATACCCTCTAAGTTCAGTCATGTCACAAATGGTAGGATTTATCTCTTGCATTGCAGAGATGATACAGCAGTTATAATCCTTGCCTTGAATGTGGCTGACTCATTTTGTTGCTGGCTCTGCATTTGGTTCCTAAACACTACTAGGAGTGTTCTCTGAGCATAGAACCAGGAGTAGGCCCAGAGCATTTCCATGCATTGCCCCCTACAAAATAAGACTTCATATCTTCATGACTGAATAATATTACATTTTGTATATATAGCGCATCTTCTTGTCTGCCCATTAGTTGATGGATGTTTATACTATTTTCAGTTCTTGGCTATTGTTAATAGTGCCAAAATAAAAATTTAACTGTACATGTCAGGTCTCATTGGATTATTGCATATTTGGGGTGTAAATACTAAAACTGGGATAACTGAAATATACATAATCTTGTGATTGTTTGAGAATTTTCATACTATTATTCATTAGAGCTACACCAACTTACATTCTCACTAACTTCATATATAATAATAATAATAAAAATTCATTTTCATTTAATTTTATTTTGTTTTTGAGCTACTCCCTGTGATATGCAGATCTTACTTCTGGCTCTGTTCTGAGGGCTCACTCCTGGTGGTGCTCAGAGACCAAATGAGGTGCCAAGGATTGAACCCCATAGGCCAGATGCTTGGCAAGTACCCTGCCTTCCGTATTACTGCTCTGGCTCCAGAATCCTTCTTACCTTATACTCTACACTAGTGGTTTCTTGTTTTTTGTATAATAGCTATATTACCATCTTTATTTACATGAGTTTATAAGAAAAATGAAAAGCATCCTTTTATGTCTATTGACCATTTCCGGGATTTAACTGAGAAAGAATTTTGTGGGTCCTCTAAGAAGAGGATCTTTATTCAAAGTTCTACTGCCCTGCCACAGAGGCTGGGTGGGATGGGGGGATGGGGGGTGGGAGGGATACTGGGATCCATGGTGGTGGGAAATGGGCACTGGTTGAGGGATGGGTATTTGGTCATTTTATAATTGAAACCCAAGCACAAAAATTTCTAAGTCTACAACTGTACTTCATGATGTATCACTAATAAAAATTAAAAAAATAAGTAACAACCTGATAATGCAGTGTAAGAAAGAATGGTTGCTCTCAAAAAATTAGAAATTGAGCTTCCATTTGACCCAGCAATACCACTCCTGGGAATATATCCCAGAGAGGCAAAAATGTGTAGTCGAAGTGACATCTGCACTTGTTTGTTCATTGCAGCACTCTTTACAATAGCCAGAAACTGGAAGAAACCTGAATGCCCAAGAACAGATGACTGGTTAAAGAAACTTTGGTACATCTACACAATGGAGTACTATGTAGCTCTTAGAAAAGATGAAGTCATGAAATTTACAT
This sequence comes from Sorex fumeus, assembly GCF_029834395.1. Lineage (NCBI taxonomy): Eukaryota > Metazoa > Chordata > Mammalia > Eulipotyphla > Soricidae > Sorex > Sorex fumeus. The sequence goes on along the minus strand of NW_026606060.1, from coordinate 1,459,610 downwards.
ACAAGTGGTACAATATGGAAAGTATCATGCTAAGCGAAATGAGTCAGAAAGAGAGGGATAGACATAGAAAGATTGCATTCATCTGGGGGATATGAAGTAACAAAGTATGAGATTAATACCCAAGAATAGCTGAGATCAGCACCAGGAGGACTACTCCATAACTTAGAGGCCAGCCGGGTATCCTAGAGGAAAGGGCAGTTCAGATAGAGAAGGGAGCACCAAATAAAGGATGTTTGGAGGATCCTCCCAGGAGGGGAGATGCATGTCGAAAGTAGACTATGGACTGAACATGTTTGCCACTCAATGCCTCTTTTGCAGACCACAACACCCAAAAGGAGAGAGAGAACACAGGGGATTGCCCTGCCACAGAGACAGGGGGGATGGGGGGATGGGGGTGGGAGGGATATTATCCATGGTGGTGGAAAATGGGCACTGGTGGAGGGATGGGTATCTGATCATTGTATAATTGAAACCAAAGCACAAAAAATTGTAAATCTACAACTTTAAAAAAAATAAAATACAATAAAGGGAAAAAAAAAAGAAAGAATGGTTGCTAAGAAAACTAAATTTTAAAATGAATAATCATAATGTCTTTAGACTTATGCTTAGTGGGCATTTTGGTATATGATGGACTTGATGTGTGTCATTTCATCTAATTAAGAATTTCTGAACACTGGCACCTCTGGCATTCTGAGTATATGGTCACTCACTGCTGGGCTTGTCCTGTGTACTGCACAGCACTCAGCAGGTTTCAACCACCAGTTATTGGCCACAGTGCTCAATTCAACCCATATAAATATTCCCCACAAATACAGAAGCTGTGACTCTCAAAATTATCTTCCAATATTACAGTTTTGAACTTCTGGTTTATTCTTAGAGAAATAGAATTGAAATGTATTAGCATTTTTGTTATCTCTGGTTATACTGAGGCACCTATATTTCAAATAATTTGCCCTATGTCGCATCATTAACAAGCAGGCAGTGAGTCCTCTCTATGACCCAGAGGCAGCTGATTCTAAGGCACTGTTTTTTACTCTGTGTTGAAATATTTGTTGTTCATCAGACTTATTTAGTTTAGGTAATGATACCAGTCAATGTAATAAAGAGTCCTGCTCTTGTTTTACGATTTTTTCACTGGAAGACATTGTAGTCCCAGAGAGAGCACAGGAATATGTTCTAAATAATGTTAAAGAGAATTTGTTGTATCTGACATCAACTGAACATCAGAGCAGTTCTCATTAGTACCTTCTCTTTCATTTCCTCCAGGAATTGGCTGTGAAGTGGGGACTAAAAGCTCCTTGCTTTCCCAAAACTATTCAAAAATGCGATGATTAAAGTATATGTTGAGTTTTCCATGTGTGCTGAGACTGTATGATCTCAACTAACATCTTATCAAATGAGGATGATCCACCTGTACACCTTCCGATCAGAGATTTCACCCTTTTCCTTCAATGATATGCGGAAAATGGGGGGGGGGGGGCGGTGGATGGAGGAGAAAATACTGGGAAGCAAAGAGTTCTACCTTGTATTTGATGTGAAAATTTTGTAGTCATATAATGAGAAGTCACAGACTGTTGTAGCTGAAAATAAGAAGAGGCAATGGAAATAGCTTAGTAATAATAGTAAATGGTTAAAGGCTCCCGCATACCGGAAACGCCAGAGGAGGTCTGTGGGCTTGGTAGGTGGGTTCTGACCCTATGTCACTGTTTGCCCCTCTGTGGAGCATCTCTGAGAGATCCTTTTAACAATAAGGTACCATGTGGCAGGAACAGCAAGTTCATAATAAAATATCCTCAGGATTCATTTATTATTTTCATCCATTCAATATCATAGATAAGGCAGTAGGTGAGAGACACTAAAAGAGTGTTACAGATTAACGTGACCGAACCATATAGACTCCTCTAAGCATCTTTTTTTTTTTTTTGGTCTACGGAAACATGTGAAATCTCAGACTTAACCTGAGTCTGCTTTTTTTGTCTGTAAAATAAAGCATCACATTCCCTTTTGCAGAATTATGTGAGACTGAAGTTTTTAAACTGACAATATTTTCAACAATAATATTTACCAAATCAAGTACTTGAAAACTGAATGAGTGAATAACTTAAAATTCTGTTTTATTTTCTTTCAATTTTCAGGCCACACCTAGTGGTGTTCAGGGCTCTAGTATGACCCTATGATCAGGGATCACTTGGGAAACTAAGTCACACTGAAGGTAGTTTCCTGGGTCTCATACATGCAAGATGAGCGCTCTCATCACTATGCCAACTTTCCAGTCCATGAATATCTCAAGTTTTCAAGTGGCAATATAATTGTACAATAAAGTTTTGTTTCCTTTCCCTTCCTGGCATGTTACTGGGTATGGAGAAAAAGTAAAAATTATTTCAATTTTTAAAAGCTTACAGTGTAAGGGGAAAGTGAAAACTAATGTAATTCAGAACATCAAGACATCCCAGGGTAAAGCTTAGTAGGTGAAGGCACAAAATATTGGGAAATCTTAGGAAAAGTATGAACTTTAGAAAAAATTTGAGGTTTTTAATTTACTTCCAGAAGGTATGCCATTCTTTCCCTATCATTTCTAGGGCCACTTTCTTTTATGTTTAGTTCTTACATCTTTGGACCATATCAAACAATGATCAAGGCTCATTCTTAGTTCTGCATTCAAACAGATCATGTCAGATACCAAGAAGAAACCTAGGTACAATTCCTGTGTACAAGGCAAGGTTCTTACTGACTGGACAATATCTCCAGCCCAGGAGACCTTATTACGAATTATAGTCCACCAATCATAGAGAGACAGAAGGAAATAAGATAGGGTGGTGGTGTGTGTGACTAGTTTGTACTATAATTTATTGCTAGCAAAAGAGATAAAATCTCATTCCACAGACACTGACACATATCAAAATGACCAAGAATAGCCAGTGCTGGTGTGGATGCAGGGAGAAAGGGACTCACGCTTACTGCTGGTGGGAATGCAAACTGCTCCAGCCTTTCTGGAAAACAATAAAGACATTTCTAAAACATATAGGAACTGAGCTTCCCTTTGACCCAGCATCCCTACTTCTTGAAACACACCCTGGAGATCCCAAAACGAAACAGAGAAAAGACATTTTCACCTCAATATTCCTTGCAGCACTATTCACAATACCAAGTTCTGGAAACAACCCGAGTGTCCAAGAAAAGATGACTGGATAAAGAAACTATGGCCCATGCACACAATGACATATTAATCAGCCATAAGAAAAGATAAAGCCATGAAATTTGCTGCTCTGTGGGAGGACCTGGAGAGTATCATGCTGAATGAAGTTAGTGAGAGGGAGAGGGACAGACACAGAACAATCTCTCTCATAGGCGGGGCACAAAAAAAAAGATAATGGTGGAATAACAAATACCCAAAAACAGTGGAAACAAAAAGCACGGGAACTAATTTTCAGTAGGAAACAAAACACTGGAGGGACTGGGGAACAGGAGAGGAGGGGGTGACATCTATGTTGGAGGGAAGCTTTAAATTGGGAGAGGGGTTGCTGAAAGGTGATGGAGCGTCATGTAGGAAACCCTGTCAGCAATAGCACTTTAAGGCACAGTGCAAAAATGTATGCATACAATACATATGTGTGTATATATACATACATATATGCACATAAATATATATATATATATGTATACATGAGTGCCTCTTGTCAAAGCAGGATGAGGAGCAAGTTGGGTAGGGCAAGTGAAGGGATCTGCTTTGAAACATAGACCTAAAACCCAATCATAAATAACTTTGTTATTTCACAGTGATTAAAAAAAATTACAAAGAGCTGGGAGACTGAAACACACACGCGTGCACAAACACACACACATACACACATTCTCTCTCTCTGTCTCTCTTTCTCTCAAAGGAGTGGACACAGAAGCTGAATTAAAGCAAATACTGTAACACAGACACGAAAGCAAAATTGATCCTTCCAATCTCACTACAACACAGTGAATGGGCTACCACTTTCCTCCCCTGTTCATTTCAAATGCAGCAATGGACAGGATAAAATCCATCACAAAGAACTCCTAGAACTGATGAATGAGATTGTTAAAGTCCATCTAGTTTCTATCTTCCTGACTATATATATATATTTTTTTAATTTCTGTTAGCCATAGAGATAAAGGACACAGCTCTACTCATAGAGGCGTAAGTATAATACTGGATTTTGATGGTTGAGTGGCATTTTCATGCAGTAAAATGATGTAAACTTTTAGTCCTTCTGTATAATAATCTTTTCCTGCCATACACAGAGCACTTCGGGGCCCTCTGGATAATAGATGTGCTCTAACTGGGCTGCATTATTATTATTTATGCTTTATCGTGTGTCAACACTATATCCTGTGTCACAACAGTTCCTTCTTTCAAATGTGCTGTAACAGCTCCCAAGTGGTGCATTGTCCAAACATTTTTGAAATTGGAAAAAGCAAAATTAACCACAAACTGCCCCCTGGTCTCAAAGAAAATAGTCCTGTAATACTACCAGGGAAAATCAATGTTAAATAATAAAAGCTACAACAAAATAACAACCCCCCAAAAATGTGGAATGAGTCCTGTATTTTGAAGAAGTATACTTTTGTGAGTTGCAACATTGGTAATTTTACTTTCCAATTAAAATATAATCTTGAAAAGACAAACCATCACCCAGAGTACCCTCAAAATCAGCTTCAATGAATTTTTCTGTACCTAATGAGAAATGCAGCTTTCATTGGATGTTACCCAGGGTAAGCACTGAATAAAAGACCTTCTCCCTTCCTCTCTTCCTCCTCTTTTCCCCCTCCCTCCCTCCCTCCCTCCCTCCCTTCCTTCCTTCCTTCCTTCTTTCCTTCCTTCCTTCCTTCCTCTGTTTTGATTTTGCTTGAGCGGGCCCAGTAACGTCTCCATTGGAGATTTTGTTGTTACTGTGTTTGGCATATTGAATACATCACGGGTGGCTTGCCAGGCTCTGCCATGCGGGCAAGATACTCTAGGTAGCTTGCTGGGCTCTGTTTTTTGATAGAATATCAATTTACAGTAACCTTTAAGATTGGATAACACATATTTCAATTTAGGTAATGATGAAATCTACTTTTCTGTGTGTGAATAAAATTCATACCAGATGTTCTCTAAACAGTGAGTTTACTCCCTAGTTCATGCATCAACATTTTGCAACAGGTCATGTTAATTCTCAGAAATTCTTTTCAAGACACTTTTACAAGTTGTGACTCTTAGATTCTGAATCGGGAAGTTATAGTGTTTTAAGACAGGATGAGGTCAATTTGAATTTGATAGATAATTGTGTGGACAGAGAGTTTGGTAAACATTTCAGATAAATTTCATCTTTCTCGGAACAAATCAAAGGGCCGCCTTAGAATAGTAAAAGTTATTTCAATTCTCTAAGCATTTTGAGTCTAGTCCAATAAATTAAATTTTCCTCACTCCTCATATTAGTCACATGCCATTTCCAAAAAGTGTCCTTGACATACAATGTTGGGCTTTTCCCAGACGATACTCTTTTTTTTTTTAATTTTTATTAGTGAAACACCATGAGGTACAGCTGTAGACTTTAAGTTTTTGTGCTTGGGTTTCAGTTATACAATGATCGAGTACCCACCCCTCTACCAGTGCCCATTCTCCACCACCAATGATCCCAGTATTCCTCCCAACCACCCCCATCCCCCCATCCTATCCTGCCTCTGTGACAGGGCATTCCCTTTTATTCTCTCTCTCCTTTTGGGTGCTGAGCTTTGCAAAAGAGTTGAGTTATAACTAGCTCTATAGAATATCATTGAGTTCCCAGATGATATTCTATGGGGCTAGTTATTCTTCTTTATTTTGACATTTATAAACTATATATTCAGGGAACTTGAAGATTTTAATATCTGCCAAATTACCTGTAACATTACCAAAGCTTGTTTCATCTGTTTAAAGAACAAGCAGAGACCTCTGGTGATTTGGGGGGGACTGAAATACTCAGTTAAAGGGGTCATGAAAATAAATGTGAAGACAGTAATGGACTCACTCCAACTATGACTTCATGGCAAAACAGTATGAGTTCAGCATGTCATTACTTCCTATAGAGTAATCTTTTGCATTAATGTCAGATTGCTATTTTCTTCTGAATTCCTACATGTGAGAGTGGGAAAGGAAAAATACATAGAACATTTTCTCTGGTAATAGGTTATTTTATCCCAAAATTTGTATATTTCTGAGGAGATGCAAAACATGTTTTAATTCTATTTTGTTCCCTATGATAAAAACTGACCTTTATTATTCAGTGGTATTTTATTTTTGCTGGAAATTGAACCCAGACCTTCATACATGGGAGGCTCTTCGACCTGTCCTCTTAATGTGTATATTTACATAACATTTAACCTTTAGCTTTTTAAAAAAGTTATTGAAGGGCTGGAGAAATAGTACAGTGGGTAGGGTGTTTGCCTTGCACACGGCTGACTCAGGTTCGAGTCCCAGAATCCCATATGGTCCCCTGAGCACCGCCAGGAGTAACTCCTGAGTGCAGAGCCAGGAGTAACCCCTGTGCATCACCGGGTGTGACCCAAAAAGCAAATAAATAAATGAATAAATAAGTTATCAAAATTACACTGGGTTGTAAGAATTTAAATATTTAGGCATATAATGTATAAAGCATACCACACCTAGGATCAACGTTCCAGTAAACCCAAACAAGGTCCACAGAACCCTCTAAGCCTACTCCCACAACCTCAAAACATTTGTTCTAGCACTATTCTATAGATTTGTTTTTACTGGTCCTTGTCTCTTCTGCAGCTTCTGTAATACCATGTACAAATGAGATCATCCAGCATTTTCCGACTTACTGCTCTTAGCACAATAACCCCCAATGCCTCAATATTGGAGCAAAAGACATGATTTCGTTTTATCTTATTGCTGTGTAAAGGTAAAGGTAAAGGCCCTCCCATTGATCGTCAATTTGCTCGAGCGGGCCCAGTAACGTCTCCATTGGAGACTTTGTTGTTACTGTGTCTGGCATATCGAATACTCTCGGTAGCTTGCCGGGCTCTCTGAGAGGGGCGGAGGAATCGAACTCGGGTCGGCCATGTTGGCCGCTTGTAAGGCAAACGCCCTACCCGCTGTAGTACTGTATTATGTATTTACCACCACTTGATCCACTTGTCTAGGATTTTCCCAGATCTTGACCATTTAAATAATGTGACAGGGCCAGAGAGGTAGTGGAGGTAATAAGTCCCCTCATTGCCTCACATGTATCCACTTCTGGTTTGATTCTGGGCAACACCTGGAATCAGAGTGACCCTGAGCAAAGACACAGGAGTAAGCTCTGAGGACCACAGGTTGTTGCACAAAAGCAAACAAAAAATAGCACTATAATGGGCATACAGACACACACACACACACACACACACACACGTATATATTTGAGCTAGTGCTTTTGCATTCAGCAAATAGAATCCTAGGATTGGAACTGCTGGACTATATGGTAGTTCTATTTTTATTTTCTTAAGAAATTTCCATACTGGTTTTCAGAGTCAAATCAATTTACTTTCCCAATACCCTCACAACACTTATTTCTGGTTCTTTAATATAAGTCAACCTCACTGATGTGAAGTGAATCTTATTTTCACTTTGTTTGCAATTCTCTGATAATCAGTCATTAGAAGCACTTTAAAATTATAATGGGGTCAGAGAGATAGTTCAGCAAATAAGGTGCTTGCCTTGTCCTTGCCGTGTCATAACCAACCTGGGTTTGATTCCCAGCATCCCATATGTTGCCCTAAGCAAAGAGCTAGGAGTAACCACTGAGCAACACCAGTGTGAACCCAAAGCAAAAATTAAATAAGTACATTGGGGAAAATAAAAGTAGGCCTTTAAAAGGTTAAATTATATTTGTAAAGATCAAGTTTTGGTGTTTAATAAATATTTAGACAGGATAATTTCTTCCTGAACAAACCTGATTTAGCATTTTCAACCAAATCATATTCTACTAGAGTAGAATAAGTTCGAATGTTTCGTCAGCATTTAATTTCACCTTAATATGGTATGGGCTGAATGTGTGACCAGGGCAACAAAGAAAAGAAACTAAGGTAGAGGAAATACATGTATTAATCTCAGCATCCTGAGTAGCAGTGGAGGTGAAGAGGGGGAAAAGATCAGGCAAGAATGAGTTGTCAGGATTGAGAATGCACAGAAAAAATTACTGGAAAATATTCAATAATATAGATGATGGAAGAGACACAGGGTCAGGCAACATGCCAACTGAACTCATATTTCCTAATCACTTCTGTTTGTTCTTCCTTTCAAAACATTACCTCATCGGTGATTTCATTACCCTAGTGTATAGAGTTGCATTACTCAAATGGTCCCTTTGTACAACTGAGGGATTTACCTTTCCTAGGCCCCGGTTATCCACACAGTCTTTTTCCTCCCACTGTACTTGTCTCTTCCCTTGAATCCTTGGCTTTTAAATGGTAGACTTTGCCACAAAGCAGTTTCAGAGCATATGGCATATCAAGGAAGGTCAATTTCATCATTTCAACCCTATAGACTTCAAAATGAGACCTCTTTATTTCATATTAGAAACTTAAGTAACCGGACACCAAATTGCTTCACAGGATTTATGAGCAAAACTAAAAACCATAGTTCATGAGCAATTTATAATAAATTATTCTCATTTTTCTTAAATGGTTATATTACTTATATTTTATTCATTCTCACTTAACTGTCATAATTTTATAATTCTAAAGTTATTGTTGTGAGTTCATATTTATTCAAACATATAATGGTCTACTGAAATGAACTTATATATTAATTTCAAATACTTCAAATATTATATATTATCTGAAAACATCATATCCACCTGGACATCATTTCCACCCAGGCTAATTATATAAAACAATATACAAAATAAAATAGCATACTTTGATAGATTAATACTGTAAGAAATTTAATTAAAAAATTTTGAGATGTAGAAATGTATATAGCACTGTAGCACTGTCCTCCCCTTGTTCATTGATTTGCTCAAGCAGGCACCAGTGATGTTTCCATTGTGAGGCTTGTTATTATTTTTGGCATATCGAGTATGCCATGGGGATCTTGCTAGGCTCTGCTGTGTGGGCGGGATACTCTCGGTAGCTTGTCAGGCTCTCCAAGAGGACAGAGAAATCGAACCCTGATTGGCCAGGTGCAAGGCAAATGTCCTACCTGCTGTGCTGTCACTCCAGAAATGTGTATGTAATCTTTATTTATGTAATGACTCATATAAACTTAGAACCATCAGAATTCCTGACCTCTCATCTTAAGATCAGAATTAACCAATTTTAACAGACTTAGGATGAATCAGTCATAGAGAGTAGTATTTACTTTCTATTGAACACTATAATTTTTTTAAAAAACATAGTTCTTTCTTAAGCATATTCGTGCTTTAGTTTATAAATTAACTTATTTATGGTGTATATATGAATGTATATATGTACATATTTTCACCTGTATACAATAAAGAGTCATTATATCTCTACCCAAATCCCTCCTGCTTTAGACATTCATTCCTCTTTCCACTAGAAGAATAGCACTCCATTTTTTCCCAAAAAAATGCATTCAACTTTCCTTCTGGAAAACATTTTTTTCTTTTACTGTTAGTCAAACTGGCAACTACAAAATCTATTAAATTAATATTTTTAATTGGTAGAACAAGTGTTTAAGGTTCATTGGACAATTTAAGTAATTTTCTTAACTATGAATGATACTGATGCCAGTTCTAGCCATATATCTCTATCAGCCTAAAAAAGAATGGAACAATATTAGCACATTAAGGAGAGAGTGAAATATGCTGTGATGGCTCCTTGGGTCTCTACTGGAGGTCTGATAATAGGATGTTTTCAGCTGAAGTACAAAGTTTCCTGACTGTGTTCATTCTCTCAGATGGAGAGAAATCTGACTTTATATATATGGGCTGGAATGATAGCACCGCAGTAGGGTGTTTGCCTTGTGCGCATCCAGCCCGGCCCAGCTGGGTTCGATTCCTCTGCCCCTCTCGGAGAGCCCAGCAAGCTACCGAGAGTATATCGCACGCACGGAAAAGCCTGGTAAGCTACCCATGACGTACTGAATATGCCAAACACAGTAACAACAAGCCCCCAAATGTAGACGTTACTGGCCCCACTCAAGCAAATCGATGAACGATGGGAGGACAGTGACATTGATATATATATATATATATATATATGAACTCTTCAGTGCCACCCTCAAGAACATCATGCGATGACTAGAATGGGAAGGAATGGGAGTGAAGATAGACGGTCAGAAACTATACCACCTCCGCTTTGCTGATGACATCTTTCTAATAACACCAAAATTAGCCAAGCAGCACAAATGCTGACCTACTTCGACCCTGAGTGTGGAAAGGTAGGACTCCACCTGAATCTCACGATGACAATGTTTATGAGAAACAGTTTTGTTCCTGACATTTTATTCACTCTCAACGGAGCAATCATTTCCAAACGCAACATTTATGTGTACCTAGGTCGAGAAATCAACATGACGAATGACCTGGCACCTGAGTTGCGCAGGAGGAAGAGAGTGACTTGAAACGCCTTCAAGAGTGTTGAAGAAATAGCTAAGAGGACGAAGAACCTCCTGCTCCGGACACATCTCTTGGATTCCACTGTTCTTCCTGCATTAACATACACCTTAGAGACCCGGGCCCTACGCAAACAGGATGAGAACGCTATTCGGGTCTCCCAAAGAGGAACGGAAAGAGCTATGCTTGGAGTAATCCGCTTCACTGAAATGAGAAAAAGAATCCGGAGTTCTGACCTCCGTTGATGGTCAAGAATCAGGGATGCTGTCTCATTTGCCAAGGCATCGAAAATCAGATGGGCTGGACACATAAAGAGATTTGGAGATGACCGCTGGACTAAAGCTGTTACCCACTGGATTCCACGGGACATCAAAAGATCACGTGGTTGCCCACCTATGAGATGGTCAGACTTCTTCGTTAAGACCCTGAATGATTGGTTTGAGGCTCTTCGTATTCCTATAATGAGCATATGCCATTGGCTATACTAGCACGCGGCAGGGACTAATGGAGACATCAGAGACATTACTGGTGCCCGCTCGAGCAAATCAATGAGTAATGGGATGTCAAGTGATCAAGTGATCAAGTGATATATAAACACACATATGTATTCACTGTCACTCTCTTCCCGTTGTTCATTGATTTGCTCCAGCGGACCCAGAAATGTCTCCATTGTAAGACTTATTGTTACTATGTTTGGCATATCGAATATGTCATGGGTAGCTTGCCAGGCTTTCCTGTGAGAGTGAGATACTTTTGGTAGCTCGCTGGACTCTCCAAGAGGAGCGGAGGAATCGAACTCGGGTAGGCCATGTTGGCCATTTGCAAGTCAAACGCCCTACCCACTGTGCTATTGCTCCAGCCCACACATAAGTATCACAGTCACGGTCACGGTCCTCCCATTGTTCATCGATTTGCTCTAGCGGGCCCAGTAAGGTCTCCATTGTGAAAACTGTTACTGTGTTTGGCATATCAAATAAGTCACGGGTAGCTTGCCAGGCTCTGCCGTGCAGGCGAGATACTCTCGGTAGCTTGCCGGGCTCTCGGAGAGGGGCGGAGGAATCGAACTCGGGTAGGCCATGTTGGCTGCGTGCAAGGCAAATGCCCTACCGCTGTGCTATCGCTCCAGCCCCCTGTGCTATCGTGTCTCTCACACATAAGTACGTATATATAAAATAACATGGCACATATAATAACATTTACATATTATAACATTACATTATAGCATATAACATTACATATACATAGGATATGAGTAAGTTAGATATGGCTAGATGGCTGTGTGGAAATGTATTTGGTTGAAAATATACATAGACTTGGGCTGGAGCAATAGCATAGTGGGCAGGGCGTTGGCCTTGCAAGTGGCCAACATGGCCGATTCAAGTTTGATTCCTCCATCCCTCTCAGAGAGCCCAGCAAGCTACCGAGAGTATCTCGCCCGCACGGCAAAGCCTGGCAAGCTACCCGTGATGTATTCGATATGCCAAACACAGTAACAGTTGTCACAATGGAGACGTTACTGGGCCCGCTCAAGCAAATCAATGAACAACAGGAGAAGAGTGACAGTGACATACATAGACTTAAGTCACAAACTCAAGTATAAGCACAGAAAGAAAAGCAATTTTCTTGGTATTGAAAATTGATTTTGAAAATCTTGAGTATTGTTTTTATATTACAAAAGAAGGTAGTTATTAACTACTTATAGCATAGAAATGATGAAAGAATTGTCCAAGAAAGAAAAAAAATTTCCAGAAGCTATTGTCCACTCAAAATTTAGCATTCAATGCATTAAAGAACAAATATTAAATCTTAAACCCCAAAAGTCAAAGAACTGCTTTCCTCAATATCAAAGTTTCTGAAAGTACTGAAAAACAGATATAGTTTCAAGAAATTCTTAAAATATAAGACACATTCATCTTTTATTTATAATTTGCTAAATAATTTAAGAATTTTCAACCTAATTTCCTTGCATAAACGAAAATTAAAACACCACGGTTTAAAAACCGATATCAGTAGAAACCAACACATACAGACAAAAAGACAAACTGTTGTTTCTTGTTATTTCTATCCTAGATAATTAATAAAAATTCTTAAAGGTGGCACCATAGATGAAAAAAATTATTTTCATACTTATTGATTGGATGCATAGGATGACTGTAGACTTTCTAACTCAACTAGTTTTCTAGTGCAAGAATCCATCCACAATAATCTCATCCATATAATAACCAAATAAAATTTATAAATAATTATAAAAAAAAGAGGAATCTTCTTAATGCCGGATAAAAAGCGATAGCACAGCGGGTAGGGCGTCTGCCTTGCACGCAGCCAACATGGCCGACCCGAGTTGGATTCCTCCGCCCCTCTCGGAGAGCCCGGCAAGCCACCGAGAGTATCTTGCCCGCACGGCAGAGCCTGGCAAGCTCCCCGTGACGTATTCAATATGCCAGACACAGTAACAACAAAGTCTCCAATGGAGACATTACTGGGCCCGGTCGAGCAAATCGATGATCAATGGGAGGGCCTTTACTTTACTTTACTTTACTTCTTAATGCCAATTCAAACCTTGTGGGAGAAAATACAAAGGATATGCACACAATTTCAGAATTTTGATATAAAATCTGGAATTTAAATGGATCTCTGTCAAGCAATTGCAGATGAAAGAATAGAATGGTGGTACCTTCTCATACTACCTTTGGAGTATAAGTATAAAATTAAAATAGCAGAAATAATTTCAAGTTGTTTATTTTTTTTAAATGCAGATATACATTATATTTAGTATACCCTACATTTTCAATTCATTCTTTCTCTGAATTCTGTTGTTGAATAGTTATGGAAATGTCAAAAAATGACAGCATTCAAATTTTATTCAGTGACCTATACATTTATTGGTTGTCAGAATGTCTTACAAAGTTGGAAGAAATAAAGCTTCAGTGGCAACCCAGTTCTATCCTCATATAAGTCTGGGGTTGGTTCAATAATAACATTCAATTTTTATTAAAATCAAGTATACTACATCATTCTATTATCTTCCAGGGAAATGTGTGTCCTCCCTTTTTCATTGATAGCCAAGAATACAACAACATAAAAACAAAAAAGGATAAATTAAGGCTAGTGATTTACAGCGAGTACAAAGGCTTGCTTTATGGACATATACATGTCAGGCTCCGTATTATACTGGAATCCATAAGAAAGATTATAATTCACTGCCAAGAATATCTCTTGTCCTTTTCAAAACACAATTCTTAATACTTGAGCTAGCTTAGTAAATCTAGGTGACTCTCTATTCTAATTAAATTTTTATTCAGAACTACTGGATCTGAAAGGGTTTTCATGTTCATCACATATTTTCAGTGCCATTTCAAAATATGTACTATAAGTAAAAAATTTTATTAAATTACAGTTGCCCTAGCACTAAAATCTGACTGAAAATTAACCCAAGAATATTAACTAGGTTGATGTCATGTTCTTCCCTAAGAAAACTCATTTTTTTCTCTTGTAAGTGGTTTTGACCTTGTGATTTGTGATAGATTTACAATAGGACTTAATTTTTACTTTCTTGGAGTACAAGACTAATTCCACAAGGCTTCATGGACATTTAACCAGGATTACCTTAAACATGATAAAGTTAATGGATTTAATCTTTTAAAAAGCAGCTCAGTAAGATAATTGATATGGTTCCTTTCACTTAAGACATGCCTTTTGTTTATATGGGTGGATCTTAATTTAGTATCAACATCATGGTAAGATGGATGGGGAGGAAAATGCAATTGCATATTCTGCAGTGAATCACAAATACGCTTTTAAGGAACTTAAAAGTGATTTCTCATATACAATCCTCAACAAGCTAATTCATATACTATCTAGAAATAATAAAAATACCACTAGTATTCACTGACACATAGGCTAAACACACTATGGTAGTTATTTTATGTTAACCACAGCATTTAAGAGGTTGCACAATTGGTCCCGTTTTAATGGTAAGGCAAGGTATCTACATATATTGCCCCTTATTTCTGTAATCAAGGAGTAATTCACCATTTCACTTTTTCTTTCAAGGGATTTTATGTCCCTTGTTCCTCATTGATATGGCAGAAACAACATTCAATGATGACTATGATTTGTAGTAGGTGCTGAAGCTCGTGTGATATATGTACACACTTATGTCAGAAAGTTGAAATGATGCACAGTGTGTGAAGATCTGATAAGGAACAAAGATGGTGAACTCAAATGTAATCGAGTCATTAGACCTTGCAGCAGTACTCAGCTACAATACCTTTCACTAGAAGACAAAATTTTGGCTTGAAGTCATTTCTAAAATAATCAACATCCAAAAGCATTCTAAGGTTAATCTCAAGATCAAAATTTCCTTTTTGTCTTATTTCCTTTTTTCCTTGAATATGTATCATACATATGCATGTTATAAATGTATAGTATAAGCATAATTATGTAGAATAATACAATTTTCTTTAAAATGAAAGGCAAAACTTCTCTTTTTAATATTGAGTCACTATGAAATACACAGTAATAAAGTTGTTCACGATTGGGTTTCAGACATACAGTGTTCCAGCACCTGACCCTTCACCAGTGCACATTTACCAACAAGAGGTAAGACTTCTTATACATCACGACTATAATTCAAGAAACTCTAAATTAGATAGTGAACCAGGATTTCCATCCCTTACTGTAATTTCAAAATGAGGCTTTTATTCAGCTTATGAAGGTTCTAGTCATTGAAATACAAAATAATATTCGATAATTATATACTTGGTGTATATATTTGCACAAAAATCCATGAAGAAATATGCATGAGCTAAAAAGATACGTCAATTAATATAGAGGTTAATAAATCAGTGCATTTGAAGCACTGTGGGGTAGGAAATGGAGGAAGAGCAAAAATATATTTTTCCAAAGATTTTAATACGGCAACTATATCTAAAACATCTATTCTAATTATTTCTATAAGAGATAGATAAAATTGTCCTCTAGCCTAGCCCAATCACCAGTCTATGATTAGATTTGTGAGGAGCCAAACAAAATATATGTAAGGAACAGAATTTAAGGTATGAAAATGGACCAAGCAGGAGATAAAAGTGGGCATGAGGAGTGGAAGTGCAATCGAACCCATATGTAGATATTTGGAGGAATTAGAGAAATAGTTTTACAGTGAATACTGCTACAGGAGGCAATCAGCTTCCGAAAAGCTTCTAAAGATATGAGGAAGGGGGTATGGGTAACAGAAGAAAGCATGCACATACGAGTATTGCGCCAGGTCAAACAGGAGGGAAATCTGAAATTGCTGAGTGGGGTTTTGACAGGGAGATGGGGGCCCCTGCTATTATATGGTGGGGATAAACACTGTCTGGAGTCTAAACCAGCCTAAAAGCATGAAGGTCTTTGAGATACAAGAATTCAGCCTGGGAAAATCATTGAGATTCAAAACTCCTGGATGCAAGGAAGGCTAAACGGTCTCGCAGGAAAAGTCACAGCACTGGAAAGAAGGTCTCAAGGCGCATAGCAAAAGAAGACCATCAACATCTCTAAGTGCAACCAGGGGCACCCACACTAGCAACAGATTTGGGGGAGGAGTTTGGGAAAACTGTATGTAACTTGGCTGAGATTTGTTCGCAGCTCTCTGGAGGTGTTCATTTTCTTCTTTTAAGCACACATCCCCATTGGGAGTTTAATCTGCATTTCCCTGACATCTGTAGTTCACTTTTTCCACTGGGGAGAAGCCAATGTTTTTGTTTGTTCCTCTCTGCTTCCTACTTCCAGTCCTCTCCCCTCTTCTCCCCCCCACCCAGTCTCCCCTCCCATCTCCTCTCCCCTCCTCCTCTTTCTTCCTCTTTATCCCCTCCTAATTTCCCAAATAAACTTATTTTACTTCATAAATGTATGTTATTTCATTGCTTGTCTGGTATATTCTTTCTATGAGGGAAAGTGATGGATCTGGAAAGCTTGGGTGACATATAGGACTGCAGAGCGCAAATCGCTGTTCCCTCCTGGGTAACACAGTGACATTTCAGGTGGCAAGAAACTGAACCCAAATGCAGTTTGAAAACCAGCTTTTGGGGTTAGTGACACATCAGGTTCGCATCTTGCAGGAGCTTCCCTGGTGAATAAGGTGTGTGGTGAGGGAAGACTTCCTTCTGGAGGCTGCCATCTCTTTCCTCAGAACTTTACATAAGCCAATAGGAAGGAAACCCTACTTCTTTGGAGAGTGGAGGAGTCACTACACACAAGATTGTGCTGAAAATATACTGGTAAGCATCTTCACATGTCAGGGATGTTACATGCTTCAACTGCTGTACATTTCACAACTACACAAAGCAGGTTAAGGTCTCACTTCATGGATGACTGAGTAAATTAAGAAAGAAGCTTGGAGACCACTCAGTGCCTAACTAATTCTGCAAACAACTAACTTTAGCTTTTGTGGTACAAATTTGCACTAGCCCCAATGGTGAGCAATATATAGTTATTTTATATAAATTGCTACTGGATTTTTATCATTTATTCGATGCTGAACATGAATGTTTTAATTATAGTATCTAGGTATATAACTTATAGACACGGAACATTGGATGCATAAAGTTCTTCCTTAGAGAATAAACTGTACAACATAATTAATGGTCATCGCTATCACTTATTATTGCGATAAACTCGCTTCTTTAACATCCTAAGTCCCTTCTCTGCCTGGAGAAAAATAGAAAAATCTGCTCCATTTGAACTTCAAAATCAACTCCATTTATTGAGGCTCATGCTATCTGAAAAAGCAGAAGTTTCATGTTAAAAATAGACCTTTTCTTTGAGAAATTTGGCCCTGAAATGTCCTCTAAGTTGACTGTCAGGAGGCTTCTGACAGTGGCTGGAGAGAACACTCCATCATGAAAATGTGTTCTACTTTTCAGCAGCAAATTAATATCTCTGCCTTGCATATTGCTCAAAATGGTCATTTCCTTCACACAGTTATGTTTTATTATTCATGTCATCAGATTCACAATGTGAGATTTATTTATGGGGAGCCTTTCATCAATTACAGAACATAAAGTATGCCCAAGTCTCCCAAAGGCCTTTGTGACACCTTAAATAAGTTCAGAACAGTTAAGGGAATTACAAAACACACAAGGTACCTGAAAACCATTAAAGCTGCATTTTTGGAACAAAAAAAAGAAATGGATGGCTGAAGTTTAACAGGGGACGGACTCCTTCACCTTGTGACTTGTTAAATGTATTTTTATTATAACCCAGGGAAGCACATCCCTTAATTTTGTATCAGGATTATGGCTCTGGGAATATCATGCCCAGATGATGAAGTATGAAAATCAAGACAGTTTGAGAATAACTCATACAAAATACAACATAAAAACTGATATTTATGTGCTACGTATTGGCCTTCACATACCATCTGCCATTATTGCCTTGTTGAAATCTATTTTCCACACAGCATCCAACATAACCGCAAATGATAAATCAGATTCTGACATTCCTCCACTTACTTATTTTGTTCTAGCAATATTCCACAGAATCCGGCATATTCTAATCTCACTCTCCTTAATAAGTGGAATTTATACCTTAACAAATTGGCACAAAGTATATTTACACTTGGGATTATCTTCCAGGTTCTCCACTATCGTAACCCTACCCTGCTTTAGTTCATTAACCTGACTGCTCTAGTAGTAAATATGTCATCATCATCATCACTTGTCATCCTGTTGATCATCAATTTGCCAGTAACATTCCATTCATCCCTGCCACACGCTAGTATAGAGAAATGGCCTCTGTTTGCTCCAGTAAATATAGTATTCTTTTATTGTATAATTTTTCAATGGATTTGTGATCAAGACCTTTAAATTTATACCATTAGTACTTAATACATTGTCTTAGGTAATGAGACCAGAGCATTAATAAAAAAGGGGAGTTGTGAAAAGTAAAGTCTGTTGACAAATATAAACATTATTGTGTCTCCCTATCTCTCAACTATTTTCTTACCTTTGCCATGATCATATAAAATTCTATTTACTAGAAGGAGTTTCAGACTAAGTCCTTAGGAAACAACACTTATACAAAGGCAACAGACACTGACAATTGGTCTTTAATAGGAAACAGATCACTTGAGAGACCTGAGGGAGTTGAGGATGGCACAGTGGCACATTGGTGGAAGGGAGATGATACTCTGCTGGATGTGTGGTACTGAAATATTTTATGTTATCTGCATAAAACTCTTCCATTATCAAAGTTGTAAATGACGGTAGCTAAAACATTGTTTTCAGAGTTATTCTGTGAAACTTCTTTGTAGAGATCTACATGGAACTTTTCCAATTCTATAGATAAATATGTGTACATATTTCTTCTTAAATACTTATTATTACCCAGTCTTATCAGAGGACAAGAACATAGCAAGACATTTTAAAACATGGAACCCAGATTCCAAAACAATGGCATCTTCTGTATCTTTGAAGTTCCAAATATAAGGTCTAGAGAGATAGAACATTGGTTAAGATGCAATTGACTGAACTAGTCCTATTACTGGCAGCGCACATGGTGCCCTGGGCATTATAGGCTGCAGCCTTGGAGCCCAACCCAAGTGTACTAGGTGCTGTAGAGGATCCTCCGCACCCTAGGTCATGAGCATCACCTTATTCTCAGTTTCTTATTTTGAACCACCACCCTGATTGGCCAAGAATCAGAGGGATGAGCCCCTGGGTTCCAGAGCACCATAGAGAGGCAACCCTCTCTAAAGGGAATCCTTCAATAGACTTATGAGTAGCCAGGTATAATCCAATTTTTTTTTTCAGAAAATCAAAGGGGGATTTTTCCCACCGCATGGCAAAGCCTGGCAAGCTACCTGTGACGTATTCGATATGCCAAACACAGTAACAACAAGTCTCACAATGGAGACGTTACTGAGCAAATTGATGAAAATGGGAGGACAGTGCTATAACTATTTTTTCCACTGAATGTTAAACAGACACATAGCATTAGAGTTCTAACAATATATCCTCATTCCTTGGAAATGCTGAGGAAGCTATCTATACACCATCCCTGAAGCTCAGCTATATGCACACAGCTCAGTTCTTGGCAGTGGCTGGCATGAGCCACAAAATTTAAGTATTTGATTCAAACCACTGAAAGTCTCGACAAGAATCAAACCCAAACTAATCTTTGCTGTACTGTAGGATAACACTGTTTTGTCCTTCCTGGATAGCCTCAGGTATTTTAGGTATATTGGGCTGCTCCCATCACAGTGCTCCTATTCCTCTGTGTTTATTTGTAACTTCTTTCTTTGTGCTCTGTTGACTTGTAAATATTATAAATATTGTTGATGGAACCAGGTAAGCTATGTGCTACCCTGGCATCAAGATGGGCCTGTCCAAAGGGCCATAATGCTTAACTATAAATTAAGAGCTTGGCCATGGACAAACGCTGTCATGATCCAAAAGTAATAACTAGATTTGGACCCTGCTAGGGTTAGGAATGAATAATCAGCCCTGAGTGCTGTAGTCTGAGTCTGTGGGAAGATGTTCCCAGGAGAGCTTCCCTACAAGCCTCAATGGTATCTCTTACTGCATTCATACAAAAATAACTAGTATTAAGATGTTGATAGTTATTGTACTGAGGAAAGGAGAAAAACACCTTAGGAGGTATTTTGCCTGGGGCAGTCAGGAAGGGCTTTGGAGTACATTTCAGGTGGTATTCCCTTTGAATTTGGTGGGCCCTCAGGAAGGGTTTTCTTATGTTGATTTTGTTACCTGACTGGGTGCAGTGTCAGCCCAGAGTGTGGGGGAGTTGGAGAGCCAAGAGAGTTGGAGAATGAAAGAATGAAAGAGAATGAAAGAGCAGAGAATGAAAGAGAGAGATGGACCGCGGAGAGAATAGCAAGGGGGACAGAGAGAAGAATGTAGAAAAATACAGGAGCAGGCACGTGGAGAGAGAGAGCCCAGGCTGTAAGATGGAGCGGAAGGATGAGCGGAAGAGACAGGAGGAGAAGGGAATGAGAGGCAGTGAGACATTAGAATGGGAGGCTTAGGGAGACTGGGGCAGGCTTGTGGGGAGAATGCAATAAATTGCATATGATCAATCAACCGGTTTAGCCCTCATTTCTTCCACTGTCTGCCCCATGTCCTGGGCTGTCCCAGCTGGCTGGGCGAGTGCCCCGGGGCCCACCCCGAACACAGGTGACTGGGGACGAGCCTTCCCCTGGCTGCCCCCAAAGATTTTATACATTGTACTTCCGAAAGTCTAAAAATATGGCATAAAATAAACTAGCAAACTCATACACTCTGTCCCCCTTTTTTCTCACAACATAGAACAAACTTTGGTTCCCTGGTACAAAGCAAATTTGATGGAATAATCATGTCATCTTCAAATCCGGTATCAATGAACCCCAAACCATTTGACCAAATAAACGTGTTAAGTTCAAATACAATCAAGATACAGACCCTAGATGCAAGTGAAGTTTGCGGTGCAGTTGGTGAGGTAGTTACAGTTGAATGAATTGTGGTGGCTTAAAATTCATATGTTGAAATATGTGTCATGGTAGCAGTGTAAAAAATGTGTTTTGTGGTCTTTCTTCCAGATACCTTGACATTGGACTTCTCAGTCCCGAGGTCTGTGAGAAATAAGTTCCTATTGTTCAAATGACTCATTCTGTGATATTTAGTGAGAGCACCCTGAGGTAAGGCAGCAGTAGAGCATGTTGGACTCCACCTTTACTTTACAGAGGCCGCAGTACATGTTCAAACACATATATATCTTTTTTTAAACACATATATATCTTGAGGGAATTTCTTAGGCTTAGCCTATAAGTATATCTCCCTCAAATATCATTGTGATGATTCAGTAAGAAAACAGAGTATAAAATATGTGACATTATCCCACAAATGGCCCATGTGCAACCTAGCACTCAACAAGTCCAGCTAACTGACAAGTGATAGGTACATACATAGAAAAGTCATAAGGTTTTGAGAAGAAAAAAGGGTCCCTTTGATGGGAATTTAAAAAATAACTACAACTCTCTAAACTATATTTTAGATAGGTTCTTCCTAACTACAGACAACCCTCACTTCTCTCACCTCATTTACTTTAGAAGACCTATAATTATATTTTTACGGTCCCTTTTGAAATGTATATAAATCTACTTAAAAGCCTCTTGCCAGTTTTATGATCTAAGAAATGTCTTTCTTAGCCGGTTTTCTCCCCTGATCTGCACAGGATGGGCATGGAGGCCCAGTTCTGGGCAACAAAGCCGAACGACTCCAATTCCAACCAGGTACAGCCTGCCCCCAAGGGCCTGGGACCCTGTCAGGGCATGAGCAGCTAGATCCACATCCTAGAAAGCCGGTATTCTCCCCTGATCTGCGCGGGAACGGGCACGGAGGCCCAGCTCTGGGCAACAAAGCTGAACGGCTCCTCATTCCAACCAGGAGACATTCCCAACTCCTCGCCCAGTGCCAGGGACTCTTTTTGGAGCTGCGGCCGCTAATGCGGCCACGAAATATTTTCCCACTGCATATGCCATAGGAACCATAAACTACCTTCTTAGATGGAAACTTCTCTAGTTTAGCTCAGCCACTAGAAACACAGTAGCCAATAACTCATAAGCCTATCTTAACTCACACTGCATATCAAGCAGAATAGTAACAGTGAATGTGAAGGACTAAACCACACTTGTCACAATGGTAAAGCAACACAAAAGTCCACCAAACTTTCTTATTGAAGAACCTAGCCCAGATGACACCAACAGTACTGTAGTGTTAGACAACCTCTCTGACAAAGAATTCAGAAGGGAGCTACTTAGAATGCTTAGGGAACTAAAAGAAACAATGGAAAGCAACGCCAATAGAAGACAAGAGGATTTGAAGGCAGAAATGAGGGAAATGCAATCGGAAATGTCAGACCTGAAAAATCTCGTAGGCGAATTGAAAAACTCAGTGGAAGGCCTCAGCAGCAGAGTAAGAGCTGCTGAGAACAGAATCAGTGAGCTCGAAGATGAAGTTCAGAGACTCTCCAGAAAAGAGCAGAAAATGGAAAAAAGACTCACAATTCGGGAACAGATGGCAAGAGAAGATCGTGATGAAGCCAAGAGGGGTAACATAAGAATTATTGGAGTCCCAGAGGTACAGGAAGAAAACCTTGATGAACAAGAAACTGTCAAAGACATCATTGCTACAACGTTTCCAGAGCTGAAGAAAACTTGTGACCACATTCAGGAGGCCCGAAGGGTACCAGCTAGAAGAAATCCGAATAAAAATAGCCCAAGACACATTCTGATCAAAATGATCAAAACCTTAGACAGAGACAAAATTCTGAAAGCAGCAAGATCGAAGAAAGAAATCTCTTACAAACGAGCATCCTTAAAATTCACAGCTGATTTTTCTGATGAAACCCTCATGGCCCGAAAACAGTGGTGGGACATAGTGAAAAAACTCAATGAAATAAATGCCTCCCCAAAAATACTTTACCCAGCGAGACTCTCATTCATAATAGAAGGAACAACACACAGTTTCACAGACAAACAACAGCTCAGGAACTTCATAGACTCAAAACCATGGTTACAAGAACAACTAAATGGACTACTTTAAGGCAAGAAAGGCCCCTCAAATACACCAAATTTCAACAGAACAATGGGACAAAAATCCCATAACAATAATCTCTCTCAATGCCAATGGGATAAACGTACCAATTAAAAGACATAGAGTTGCAGGATGGATTAGAAAATTGAACCCAACATTCTGCTGCCTGCAAGAAACACATCTCAATAGTCAAAGCAAACACAGACTCAGAGTCAAAGGCTGGAAAACAATCCTACAGGCAAACAGCTCCCCAAAAAAAGCTGGGGTAGCCATCCTAATATCAGACCACATCGATTTCAGAGTGAGGAAGGTCATAAGAGACAGTGAAGGCCATTTCTTATTGATCAAAGGATCCGTACAACAGGAAGAACTTACAATAATAAATGTATATGCACCTAATGAGAGACCAGCAAAGTACTTAAAACAACTACTCATAGATTTGCAAAAAGACATCAATAGCAGCACAATACTAGTGGGAGACTTCAACAGCGCTTTGTCACCTCTTGATACATCAACCAGACTCAAGCTTAGCAAGGACACACTTCATCTGAGAGAAACAATGGAAGAAAGGGACTTAGTAGATATATACAGGACACTTCATCCACAAAAAGCTGAATACACATTCTTCTCAAGCATACATGGAACATTCTCCAAGATAGACCACATGCTGACCCACAAAACATGCCTCCATAAAATTAAGAACATAGAGATTGTATCAACAATCTTCTCAGACCATAATGCGCTGAAATTAGAAGTAAATCACACACAAAAACAGAAAACTAAATCAAACACCTGGAAATTAAACAGTGCACTATTGAACAATGAGTGGATTAGACAGGAAATCAAAGAGGAAATCAAAAGATTCCTATAAACGAATGAAAATGAGAACACGAGTTACCAAAACTTATGGGACACAGCAAAAGCTGTGTTAAGAGGAAAGTTTATAGCTCTACAAGCATTCCTCAGGAAAGAGGAGCAAGCACACATAAGTAACCTAACCTCACAGCTTAAGAGCTTGGAGAAGGACCAAAAAAAGGAGCACAACCCGAACAGGAGAAAGGAAATAATAAAACTTAGAGCAGAGATTAACGAGATGGAAACCCAAAAAAACAATCCGAAAGATCAATGAAACCAAGAGCTGGTTCTTCGAGAAAATTAACAAGATCGATAAGCCTCTAGCAAAACTCACAAAGAAAGGGAGAGAGAAAACCCTAATAAACCAAATCAGAAATGAAAAGGGGGTCATTACAACAGAAACTACAGAAATTCAAAGGATCCTCAGGGAGTACTTTGAGAAGCTTTATGCCACGGAACATCAAAACCTTGAGGAAATGGATAAATTCCTAGACTCCTACAGACTCCCAAGGCTGAACCAAGAAGGCATGGAATACCTGAACAAACCTATCACCATCAAGGAAATTGAAATGGTAATAAAAAGTCTCCCCAAGCACAAAAGTCTTGGCCCGGATGGATTCACTAGTGAATTCTTCCAAATCTTTAAAGAGGACTTAATCCCAATCCTCTTTAAGCTTTTCCACGAAATTGAAATATCAAAAACACTTCCAAACAGTTTCTACGAAGCAAATATCACACTGATACTAAAAGCAGACAGAGATACCACAAAGAAAGAGAATTACAGACCAATATCCCTGATGAACACAGATGCAAAGATCCTCAACAAACTACTAGCAAATAGAATCCAACTACTCATAAAAAAGATCATACACCATGACCAAGTAGGATTCATCCCAGGGATGCAAGGATGGTTTAACATTTGGAAATCAACCAACATAATCCATCATATCAACAAAAGAAAATATAAAAAGCATATGATTATATCAATAGATGTGGAGAAAGCATTTGACAAGATCCGGCACCCCTTTATGATGAAAACCCTAGCCAAAATGGATATAGAGGGCACCTTCCTCAACATAATTAAAGCCATCTACCACAAGCCTACAGCAAGCATCATCCTCAATGGGGAAAAACTGAAAGCCTTCCCTCTAAGTTCAGGGACGAGACAAGGATGCCCACTATCTCCACTGCTGTTCAATATAGGACTGGAAGAACTTGCAATAGCGATTAGGCAGGAAAAAGATATTAAGGGCATTCAGGTAGGAAAGGAAGAAATCAAGCTCTCACTATTCGCAGATGATATGATACTCTACTTAGAGATCCCAATAACCTCCACCAAAAAACTCCTAGAAACAATAGACTCGTATAGTAAAGTTGCAGGCTATAAAATCAATACCCAAAAGTCCATGGCTTTCCTATACACAAACAGTGAGAGAGAGGAAAGCAACATGAAAAAAACAGAGATAGATAAATGGGACTGTCTTAAACTAAGAAGCTTCTGCACCTCCAAAGAAACAGTGACCAAAATACAAAGACAGTCTACAGAATGGGAAAAGATATTCGCCGAATACACATCTGACAAAGGGTTGATATCCAGGATATACAAAATACTGGTTAAAATCCACAAGAAGAAAACATCGAACCCTATCCAAAAATGGGGCAATGAAATGAACAGAAACTTTCTCAAAAAAGCAATCCGAATGGCAAAAAAGCACATGAGAAAATGCTCTACATCATTAATCATCAGGGAGATGCAGATCAAAACCACAATGAGATGCCATCTCACACCTCAGAGACTGGCCCACATTCAAAAGAACAAAAGCAACTGATGCTGGCGCGGATGTGGCGAGAAAGGGACACTCCTTCACTGTTGGTGGGAATGTCGACTGGTTCAGCCCTTCTGGAAAACAGTATGGACGATTCTCAAAAAATTAGAAATTGAGCTCCCATTTGACCCAGCAATACCACTCCTGGGAATATATCCCAGAGAGGCAAAAAAGTATAGTCGAAGTGACATCTGCATGTGTTTGTTCATTGCAGCACTCTTTACAATAGCCAGAAACTGGAAGAAACCTGAATACCCAAGAACAGATGACTGGTTAAAGAAACTTTGGTACATCTACACAATGGAGTACTAGGTAGCTGTTAGAAAAGATGAAGTCATGAAATTTACATACAAGTGGTACAACATAGAAAGTATCATGCTAAGAGAAATGAGTCAGAAAGAGAGGGATAGACATAGAAAGATTGCATTCATCTGGGGGATATAAAGTAACAAAATATGAGATTAATACCCAAGAATAGCTGAGATCAGCACCAGGAGGATTACTCCATAACTTATAGGCTAGCCGGGTATTCTAGGGGAAAGGGCAGTTCAGATAGAGAAGGGAGCACCAAATAAAGGGTGTTTGGAGGATCCTCCCAGGAGGGGAGATGCATGTCGAAAGTAGACTATGGACTGAACATGTTTGCCACTCAATGCCTCTTTTGCAGACTACAACACCCAAAAGGAGAGAGAGAACACAGGGGATTGCCCTGCCACAGAGGCAGGGGTGGATGGGGGATAGGGGTGGGAGGGATATTATCCATGGTGGTGGAAAATGGGCACTGGTGGAGGGATGAGTATTTGATCATTGTATAATTGAAACCCAAGCACAAAAAATTGTAAATCTACAACTGTAAAAAAAAACTTTATTCTTGAGGTATTTAAAAAAACATAAATGCAGTAATGAAATATAGAGCACAACACTAGTTGACACAGCAATTCTTGCCTCTCAGGACCCTGCTAGAGAACCAGAGTTTAAATCTTCATCTTGAAATATACAGCTCTTCTATGGTTTAAAAAAAAATGAATGCCCATCTACATTTATAATAAAAATTTCAAGAAAATCACAAAAAAATGAAGAGAGAAAGAGAGATTGTGTGTGTGTGTGTGTTCCACTGAGAAGTCCAATTGGAAAGAATATTGAAAAAGAAAATATTGTCAATAGGTCAACCATAAATTGCATGGGAAAACATTTTTACAGATTGTAGTACTTCTATAAAAAAAGAAGCACCTTTTTCCTCTACAGTTTGGCACTTGTGGTTACCACAGACACTATGTTGGCAGCATTTATGTTTCATAGAATACCTCAGTATAGTTCTGAGTTATTTGTTTTTAAACAGTTCTCATTACATTGTCTCCAGTGCCACACAGAATAAAATCTTAATTTCATAAAAACTAAAAAAAAAAAAAAAAAAAAAAAAGAAATGTCTTTCTTAAGGTACAGGGAGTCAACTTTTGGAAAGGTAATTTTCAAGGAAGAGGGCGTCTCCATCTCCCAGTTCCTATGGTATACAGAAGCCCATGTATGTGAGAATATTGTTTCAAGTCATATGTCTGCCATGAACAAAAGAAAGTTTACTTTCCCTCTAAGTAAGGTCAATAAACAAACATAATTCTGCTCCCTCAAACTGAACTCTTTTTTCATTGAATTGAATTTCATCTTGCTCTCATATTGCAATAATCTTGAATAAAGTTTTCTTACCTATTTAATTTTAATACAATTTTTTGTAGTTTGACAGAATACAAATGATATACTACCTGAGATATGTTGTACATTCAATTGGATTGTCAATTCATATAGCTTTGCTGTGGTCCTAATGCTTACATAAAACTCATAATTGAATTTTTATAATTTCAACAGTTATTTTAGAGACCACTCTTTGAAGTTTTTTCTACACTCTCTTTGAAGTTGTAAATCTCAAAACCCTGTGCTAACAACTAGAGAACCAGTGGCTCTAAATTCTGTAGATATTTCTAGGAAATGTATTAGAGAGTTAGTCCTTTGACCACGTGGTATTTTTGGTCATAAATTTTAAATACTACCTACTATGGGACAGTTTTTTTAAAGTATTCTTTAGCACAAGTCAATATGAATATATCAAGACAATCTTTTTTACTAAGCAATTAATATTTTATACTAAACAATTACATATGTGTAATATTCAAATGATTCAGGTAAAAAATTACATTTAACTCTATTACTAAGGTGCAACATTTCATGAACTTATATAAGGAAACCGACATGCTTACATTGACTTCTCTACTCATGGTATTACATTATTAATCTTGATGTAGTTTTGAAGATTTTAACATATTTTTATAAGCATAATGAGTTATAAGTGATATCTGTACAAAAATCCCAAATGAATGTGTTTCTGAATTACCCTGCTACTACTATTGGTCCAATTTTCTATTTCAATCATGATTCAGAAATAGTAAGTATAAATTAATAAAATTCCATTTTCTTAGATTTGGAGGAACTTTTTATTCTAATAAGTACATTCCCTTAGGCACCCACAAAAGACAGGAGTTTGAAACCTTTTAGTGAATGAGGATGAAAAGAATGAACAAATATCACTTTGCCAATTGTTGCAGGCAAATCGCTTGCTCTTGCTTCCATATCCCTAATTGTGTACTTAGGAAACATCAATGCACAAAGAAGAGGGATGCAATTTATCTCATCCAAATGCATCATATAAAACGACCAAGTGCTATTAAGTACTAGAAATGTGTCTCAAAAGACTCTCTACGTCTGCATCATTTTACATTATTTGGAAGTTCAATCCTTTTAGTAAGAAGTACTGAAAAGTAAATCTAGTTTCTAGCCCTTCATTCACCACTCATATCACAGGTATTTTTTATTGGTGACCATGTCTCTTGGTCTTGACTAGTTCCTAATAAATGTCTCCAAATTTTCTTAGCAATGCATTAATTTTGATAAAATTAGAGACACAATAGCCCCATACCCAATTCTTAAAAGAATGAATATATCATTCATTGTAATAGAAGGGCTGGAGCGATAGCACAGCGGTAGGGCGTTTGCCTTGCACGCAGCCAACATGGCCAACCCGAGTTCGATTCCTCCGCCCCTCTCCGAGAGCCCGGCAAGCTACCGAGAGTATCTCGCCCGCACAGTAGAGCCTGGCAAGCTCCCCGTGACGTATTCGATATGCCAAACACAGTAACAACAAAGTCTCCAATGGAGATGTTACTGGTCATGCTCGAGCAAATTGATGAACAACGGGAGGACAGTGATAGTGACATTGTAATAGAAAGTACTAAAAAAGAATTAAATACAAGGCTTAAAATATATACTATTCAGTTTGAACAATCATTTTAGAGAATAAAAATTTTAGACATGTGATTCACTAGAAATGCCACCAATTATTATTAAAAATTTATTTCTAAAGTCTGATTATATGTGCCTGCGAGAAAAAGCACCTTTGTTTTTTTCCAAAAAATGTTTTCTTGTCCATTTCCTACACAATCTCCAAGTCTGTTCGGATTGGGACTGGGGCCTCCTCCACCCAGATCCCCCATCTTCCAGGCATTACACCCACCAATTGCGGTGCCGTGTAATCTGATCAATGGCCAAGACCCAGAGACTATAAAACCCTGCCCCCGGAAGCGCAAATGCGGCCGCATGACATCTTATTATCTAGGTCTTACTCTGGAGAACCTGGCAGGCTACAAAAAGTATCCTGCCCACACGGCAGAGTCTGGCAAATTCCCCGTGGTGTATTCAATATGCCAAAACCCAGTAACAATGATGGGTCTCATTCTTCTGACCCTGAAAGAGCCTTGGATGTGGCACATTTTAAAATTTCAGGGCTAGGAAGAAGGAGATGTTTCTGGGGCCTGCTCGAGGTGATCAATGACCAACAGGATGACAGTGATACAGTGATTCCTACACAATTAAAAGATAATTAGATTTTCCTCGGCCATTCTAGAAGATGGGAATTTTAAAGCTTTCTTTGGTTATGT
Organism: Sorex fumeus; assembly: GCF_029834395.1. NCBI lineage: Eukaryota > Metazoa > Chordata > Mammalia > Eulipotyphla > Soricidae > Sorex > Sorex fumeus. The sequence goes on along the minus strand of NW_026606060.1, from coordinate 1,429,815 downwards.
TAGAATGAATTAGGTGGTAGTAGTTAAGACTAGGGAGGTGGAGCAATAGCACAGTGTGTAGGGCATTTGCCTTGCATGCGAATGACCGGGTCAGATACTCTCGGTAGCTTGCCAGGCTCTCCAAGAGGGACAAAGGAATCGAACCCGGTTGGTCGCGTTCAAGGCAAGAGAGATAGTATAGCAGGTAAGGGGCTTGCCTTGCACATGTTAGATCTTGGTTAGATCCCTGGTACTACAAAGGATGCCCTAAGCACTTTAACAAGTGATCCCTGCACTAGAACCAGGAGTAAGCCCTGAGCACAGCCAATCTGCTCAAAAAAAAAAGATCAGAAACAAGAAGATCAGTTAAAGATAGATCTTTAGACTATAGACGGAACATGATTGCCACTCAATTCCTCTTTTGCAAACCACAGCACCCAAAAGGAGAGAGAGAACAAAAGGGAGTGCCCTGCCACAGAGGCAGGGTGGGATGGGGGAGATGGGGGGTGGGAGGGATGCTGGGACCCGTGGTGGTGGAGGATGAGCGCTGGTGGAGGGATGAGTACTCAATCATTGTATAACTGAAACCCAAGCACAAAAATTTGTAAGTCTAAAACAATACCTCATGGTGTTTCACTAAAATAAAAAAAACAAAGATAGATCTTTTTTCCCCCACACCTATTTTCTGTTATTTAATTTTTAGGATGGATCTCCTTTTAAAATATAAAGAATAAAGTAGAGCATTCAAACTACAAAAGTAGTGATGGTAGGAGGATGGAAAGGAAATTGAAATTTAGAGACTTTATAAAGAAAGAATGGTTGGTCCAATTGAGGACAAATTTGTAATCTTAGCATTATTTATCATGCTTCTAAATTTAAGCACTTGAGTCTATATTATAGTAAACTAAAAACTGAATTTTGTCCACTCAAAATTTATGAAGAAATATTTCCTCCCAATCTAATTATATTTGGAGAAATGATTGTAATGGGTAATGAAGATTCAATGAGGACATAATCTACAGGACTGATGACTTTATATAAGAGGGTGATAAAGAGCACTGTCTCTTTGCTCTTGCCCTGCTCTCTCCTTTCTCCCGCCACCCCACCATCTTCTCTCTTCTTTCTCTTCCTCTACATTCCTCTGATTTCTTTCATACTCCCTCTCCCCATAAGTCTGTACCTAGGAAATCTCAGGAGAGGACACAGAAGAAAGGAAGATATCTACAAGCCAGCAAGAGCACTCTCACCAGAACCTTTTCCATTTGCATGAATGTGAAGGGATAGATTTCTGTCTCAACTGTGGGATTTTGTTACACTAGCTTGAGTGCACTTCATATAGTAAAAAATCAATTGTTTGTAACTAAAATCTTGCTACAGCCATCTATATAATAAAGCAGAGTTCCTTCCAAATTGAGTTTTGTGGTTTATCTTTCTTTTGGGGGGGCTTATATAAAATATTTGATAGTACAGTAGAGGCCCGCTTTAGTGACTATAACTTTAAAGTGACTTCAGACTTCTCTACATGGGCTTTATAGATCAATTTCAGAAGAACGTTGAAACACTCAAATTGCACACAAACTAAATGTGCATGTATAGCTTTCCGTGGAAATGGCTTGTTTGTCAACTGATACTAATAAAAGGAGGGTGACTCAAAAAAATGAATTCATGTCTCAAAGACACTGAGCATAGCTGCTATTGGAGAGGTTCTCTGAATTCACTACCAAGCTTCCTTTTCTAACATATGCATATGTTGTTGAATGTCAGTTTGTTGTGAGAAATATATTGTAAGTGATTTCATTATTATGCAAATATCATATCAGACCTGTAACCTGTTACACACCTAGTTGGTATGTGGGGATTGATAGGATGGAATTTTCAGTGGAAGGGAGGTAAGGCTGCACATTAAAGTGCTTAGAATTATCTAACAGACAATGCAATTTACCATGCATTTTCTATGTATTTTTCTCCACACACTAAAACCAAAGCTCCGTTAGGGAGAAGTATTCATTATTTCATTTTATTACAACAGTGAGAAGATGTGATGCTAAATCGAGAAATTTTCTTGACTACACAACTAAGGAAATAATAAAAGTCAGTGTAACTCGATGATTTGCAGTAAGAGCAGTTATACATGGAGGAAGGAGGTCAATCAAAAGTCTGAATAATTTCCAAAACACATCTTGTCAACACTGTGGTACTTGCCATCATCTGCATTGGAGTATCAGTGGAGCTCACCACGATTCTTTTCATTTATACCACGTGAACTGTGATGGCATAATGTTCTAGTCTAGGATTCTGAACAATATCCCATAGACAGGGACTCAAGAGAATTTAATTCTCAAAGTTCTCAAGACTAGTAGTCTGAGATCAGAAGCAGCCTGGTCAAATTCTTCTGAGCACTCTCCTTCTTTTAACAACGAGAAGCAGGAAGCTTTCACTCTCCTGCTCTCAGCCACGGGGGCTCCCCCTCCTTTACTTCACTAATTCTACTTATATACCAAGGGTGTTGTTACCTGTTGCTACCATCATTTCGTGGCTAGTCTTTCAAAACAGGCATTGAGGCGAACAAAAAAGGTATAGGTTACCCACCAAAATTACAAGCCAGAAAAAAAGTGATTTATAGACCCTAATCAATAAACAAAAATAGCCCGTCATTCATAAAATCAGGAGATTTCTAAGTTTTTCAGATGGAATGCTTGAAAACAATGAAAGAGGGTTCATGAGTAAAACAAGCTTCTCAATGTACACAGCTTAGAATATGATGCAGAAAGATATAGGGTGAGTCAGTGACAGTGTGGAGAGGAGAAAATGGCCATAATCAGCACCAAAGTTAACATTCTTCTCCTCTATCATACAGCTGCAGCCCTTAAATGGTTCCCAGATATTCTCAGCTCCCAGCATTCATGCTTTTATACAATTTCCTCCCCTTGAAAATGGGTCAGACTAACTGCAGTCATAATGGAATATTACTCCTAACATCATATGATTAAGACCATATTATATTATAAGATCCAATAGGATGGTTTCTTTGTTCCTTCTAATCTCTTGCCTCTCTCTGTCTTTCTCAATCTCTGCCCCTCTCTCTCTTTGTCTCTCACATAAACACACACACACACACACACACACACACATACACACACACAGAGCAGCTCTGTGCTTACATGTGAGGACAAAACTTACAAAAGTCTTATAAGAGAACTTGGAAGTAGATCTCACACTCCAGTGAAACCTTGAAATGAGACTGCAGCACCCATGCAGCTAAATTTGATCCTCATTCACTTAATCTACAGAACGGTGCAATAATCTATGCTTGTTACTTAAACAACATATGTTCATACACAAGAATATGTGATTCAATTTACAACATAAAATGTTGAGGATCATTTTGATCCCAAAGCAAAATATAACTAATGCAAATCAGATGACTGATTTCTCAAAAGCTAGCAAATTGTCTAAAAGAACGCACAAGTCTTCTTTACATATGGATGATCAGGTTCTCTGCATTATGGCATTAAGACATCTACTCATGTCTGCCATTTCCATAGAAAACTCTGTTGCTCCATATGTGCTGAACCCAAATCTCCCGGTAAATTACAGAACCCCCAGTATAGCACATTGCTCAAGTACAGAGAGTACAGATCTGGGGGGGGAAACTGGAATGGGACAATGGGGGAGCTGTAGTGGAAAAATGGTGGAGGGAAAAGGAAACGTTGGATGTAGTTAAAGATATAAGAATTTAAAGTGATGAAGTGAGGGCAGGTGAGAAAGCTGGCAGGCTGGCAGGTATGCCTTGTATGCACTAGGCTGGGAGTTTGGCCCTGGCACTATGTGGCTTTTTGTCCATGAGCTCCACCAGGTATAGCCCTGATGATGCCCTCCTCACCTCAATGCCTCCCTTCCCCCCAAAAAACGAACTACTGTGCTTGACCACTGAACCACCAGGTCCACACATTAAGGCTATATGTGATGTCGGAAATAAAGTAAGGACATAATAAAGGCAACGAAATAACAAAAATGTTAAAAAAATATGAAACCAAGAAAAACAAACATAGTTCAAATATGCAGCAAGATAAAATACCCCTATTTAAGTTTGTTTTTGTTTTTTGTATGTTTTGTTTTGGGGCTACATCCAGCTGTGCTCAGGCCTTACTCCTGGCTCTCAACTCAGGGATCATTTCTGGCAGTCTTGGGGGACCATATGGGGTGCGAGAGATCAAAACATGGTTGGCAGTGTGCAAAGTAAATGCCCTCCCCACTGTGCTATTGCTCTGGTCTGGAAAAGTCACCTTAATGCAGACCTGATGCTGGTATTGTACGAGTTCCAGAGCAATGGAGACTCAATCTTTATTTCTTCCACTTTAGATCTCTCTCATGGTGAACATATAGAAGACTTGGATGTTTTTGCAAGACAAAAGTTTTAAGTCAACATCACCATTTATTGACACAGTGAAATAGGGAAAAACAGAAGAATGTTGGAGTAACTGGTAAGAGCATATAATCTTCATTGTACTAATGTAGGTACTCGAGGAGTTATCACTGCAAATTTATGGGATTAAAAATAGGCGTGCAAATATTCTACTTAAGGTAGCTATGTTATACTATATAATTTTAATTGATTAAATACAAATATATTTGTATATATAAAAGGGATAAATTTTAGAGTAGAAATAGAAAAAAAAAGTGGAGACTAAGATCAGATTTTAATCTTTAATTTTCACACTGTATATCACAAAAATAGCAATAGCACAGCGGGTAGGGCAGTCTTGTATGCAGCCGGCATGGCTAACCCAAGTTCTATTCCTCTGCCCCTCTCGGAGAGCCCAGCAAGCTACCGAGAGTATCTTGCCCATATGGCAAAGCCTGGCAAGCTACCCGTAATGTATTCGATATGCCAAACACAGTAATAAGTCTCACAATGTTACTGGGCCCGCTCGAGCAAATAGATGAACAACGGGAGGACAGTGACAGTGACAGTATGTATAAAAGGGATAAATAAACAAATAGTAATATAAACATTATTTAGAGATATGGAGCCCTTTACTAAAATGATTTGAAAACATATAATATCTGTTGAATAAGACAGGGGTGAAAAAAGTCAGAGACCAGGCACTGTCACCTCTAGATATTGGGTATATGTATATATAGACATATATCCTCTTTTATGTCATATTGATTTTTCATGTGCTTATACTCTTTCAATGAAAATAATTTAATGATTATTTTCACTTGTTCTACATACATACAACAAAAAGTAAAAGTTAATTTTGCCAGCAACTTAGACTATTAGACTATTAGACTCAGGAATAGTGTAAAGAACAGGTTCTATTCAATATTATTATTTTCAATTTGAGGTGCCACCCATTTAAATAATCCACACAGCAAGAATAAATTCCTTTGACATTTTCCAGGCTTTGTCTAGATTTGTCTGTCATCTCAAATTCACTCCACTCCCCCAATTTCATTTAAATCATTCTGTCCAATTAGTGTTATGCCAGCATGCCCCTCTAATCACTTCTGTTCATTTTTGAGTTCTTTATATTCTGTTCTCATTTTAAATTGCTTGTGAAAATATCACGATTTCCCCTTGCTTAAATTAAGCAATGAGTATCTTTCAAAACTCGATGTACTTCCCTCAGTACTCTCTGACTTACAGCAAAAAAATTACCAAGACTTTTTCCCAAGTCATTCTAGCAAGCCTGTCAAGATTTAATGCAGAGTTTGTGTATAAGAGGTGTCAGACTTAGGCTTTCTTCCTATGTTTCTTGATATCTTGACCTGTTTATTCAACCCTTCAAAGTTATCTAGATACCAAAACTCAGAAAAATTGTGAGCTTCTGGCTTCAACCTGGTCCAATTTCTGGCACATTCTGAAGTGAGAGCAACTAGCAATCTGGCTGTGGTTCACAGTATGTCACAAAGGAGTTGACAGCTTCTAAGGCCAATAAGCCAGAGATGCTTTGCTACAGAATACTGATAAACAATACATCTGACCGAAAAACAACCTGCTTTTTATTATCAAAATGTATTTATATCTTAAACATATCAGTGATGCGCCCTTCCAAAAGAGGGCCATTAGCACTATCCCTCTACTCTCAGGTTAAGCCATCAGCACCCAGAATGATGAGACTCTAATAAACTTGCGGAAAAGAAAGTTTTGTCACCTGCTAATCTGTAACCATGAAGACAACATTAAGCTGCTCTGCCCTCTTCTTTCCATTTTAGAGACAGCTGTTGAAGTTCTTGGTCTTATGCAAAGGCAATGGTATATCAGGAAATGAAAATCTTGCTTTTTATTTGTTACATCCATCTCTTGCTTTTAAATCATGGTGAATATAGCTTTTACAAATTCACTTTGAAACTGCATATTCACTCTACACTTGAAGTAAATTATTTAACTCTGATACCTTCTTATATGTATTTTACTTATTCCCTGAAATTGAAAAAAATATTATTTTGGGTGACTGGCCCATGTATATCAGTGCTCAGGGGCCACTTTGGTGATGCTCATGGGACCAGCGGCTGGAGCTCTAGGACAGCGGTTAGGGCGTTTGCCTTGCATGCAGGCCACACGGCCGACCCGAGTGTGATTCCTCCTCCCCTCTCGGAGAGCCCAGCAAGCTACTGAGAGTAATCCGCCCGCATGGCAGAGCCTAGCAAGCTAACCGTGATGTATTCGATAAGCACAACGTCTCACGATGGAGATGTTACTGGGCTTGCTCGAGCAAACTGATGAACAATGGGAGGACAGTGCTACAGTGCTACATGGGACCATATATGGAGTTGGCGATAGGTGGGACCCAGGTCAGCCAGCTGCATCCCGGGTGATTGCCTCATTTGCTATATTATCTCTCCAACTCACTCTTCTCTGAAAATTCAATCCAGGAAAACTCAGGACTAGACAACAAATGAAACTTACCTCAATAGTCAGAGGAGCACTTTGCATTTTACTATTTTTATTTTTCCACCCCAAACCCATTTACTAAGTGTTCTTTTTGGACTATACACAGTTAAAAGTGATAGACACTTACAGAATAGTAAGGCATACATTTTAAGAAGCTTGTCAGAAGGAAAACCAAAATAAACATTATCAGCTCTAATAGATTATTATCCGTTACTAATCTGAATATCCATTTATTTATATTTCTCAAATTCTAAGAAAACCGGATCTACACTAGGCAATGCTTCAAATGAAACACAAGGTTTTAAACTGTCCATACAATTAATTGTAAAACGTTAGAACTTTCCAAATATAGAGTCAATTATTAATGCAATCAAAGGTACAGCTCCAACATAGGAGAAAATGAGGGAAAGGAACACTGTTGGTAGAGGGACTTATATATGCAAAGGCTGAAAGGTGAATTTTGTATTTAGGTAATAAAAGTATTTTGTTATTGTTGTTTCAAATGTACCAATGATGAACTCTTGATGAGGAGATTTATACATACGTCTCTCTTCTTTTATAAAACACATTCTAGCTGTGTAGACCATACACTTACAGGACTGTATAAAAATTATGAACTTATATTAAACATAACCTACTTCCATTCTAAATTTAATTAAGCCTCTCTATGAAGATACAGGCAAAATTCTTAATTTAGTAGAAAAGTGCCCATTCATTTACAGAGTCATCGGGTCATCTGATTGTGCTGTGATGTCTCATCATTTGTCCTGATATTATTGTCAGTCTTATTGACTCTGTCTAGTATTATTACTAATGGCTAGTCAGGCTGTGTTTGCAAAAGTCGGGTATGAAAATGTCACCAGAAAATTTGAAAGATTCTTGATGAATCGTTTTCATTTCTGAAATATGAACACTGGAGCAGGAGAGCTTTCTTAGTGCAAAGAGAATATTTTCTTTTAAAAGAAATTTATATTCCCTTCAGATATATAAATACAACTATGTATAACAAGTTTTAGCAGTGAAAATGACCTTTAGATATACAGTGAGGAGTTGGTGTAAAGAGACAGAGAAAATATGGAAATAAGGCTTCCTTAATTTTTCTTGAATTTTATTGCTGAGTTTTGGATGGTGGGTCGTATTTATTGAGACTTTCCTAATAGCTGGGATAACTTGCAACAGCAAGTAAAGACTCATGTGGCTAGCCTGCCAGTACATTGCGTAATCTATTGTTGAATGTTTGTTACCCAGTTCTTCTATGCTGTTGGCCATAACCAGCCCTATTTCCCTCATTTGAGAATTGGGCCAAAAACAACACATATAATAAAAAAGGAAAGGAGAGGAAGTAGAGAATATAAAAAGTGTGAAGAGTAGGAAAAAAAATACTTAGGAAACAAAAATAACCACCACACTTGTGTCAAACGCTACACAAAGACCTTCTCTTGTGCAAATTTTGTTGAAATTCCTGAGCAAACATCAAAGCAAACATGTTTTAAATTTCCCTTTATTTTCAGTCATGTTTTGCTTCAGAAATCATCTAACATTGGTGTTCAGCCATGTCATACGCAGTACTGGGAGATCATTGGTCATTTTAATTTAAGATAAAGATAAAGACGATCTAGCTTCCCCAGTACCAATGTCAAGTGAAACTCCAGAAACCATTTGACCTGGGAAATGCTGAAAGTGACTTACAGGGCAGGGCAGCCAGCAACCCCAGCAACTCTATGACTGAATGAGGATGTCTATTTTAGAAGTTCCCACAAGTTGTGGGTGATTCCAGAGCCAGCGTACTGTCTAGCACGCTGTCACTGCTCAGGACATGGGGAATAATAAAAAGTGCGTTGGTTAGATATGCTTGTTATTAAAAGGGACTAAAATATCTTCCCTCTTTAAATCTGTTTCTGAATTGTAATTGTGTCAGCTATGCTTCTAATAATTGACTATACATCTGTGATGTACAAATCTTGACTATTGTTTATTTGGGACACTCTCTAATTTCCTTTTAATAGAAATGTCTGGGAGACAGTTCTTATAAATGTATAAATCACCAAATATGGCACTTTTAATCTCAAAACAGTGATACCTTGTAAAGTATATTTTCACGTTAAGAGCACAAATATATTTATTAATTTAAAATTTTAAGTAAATCTGGAGAGGATTTACCAACCAATAAATATCACATATCATGATTGAAAAATATATACATAATAATATACGTATGTATACACTGTTTCATTTTATTTATATTTTTAACTATCATTTAGGTTACTTACTAGAAAAACAATTGTCTAACAATGATGTTATCTAATTATGATGTTACATAAAGAGAATGAACATAAAAAGTGCAAAACTGTTTGCTAAGTGCTACAAAAAGGCAATCAAATTACCAAACCTTTTGAGTCTCCAGCCTAACAACCTTGATGGTTGGTCTTAAATATTGGTGATTTTTTCAAATTTAAAATTTCCAATTGGTAAGAAAATCTAATATAATGATCTAGATAATAAAAATTTCAGGAATGAGATTTGAAATTAGTTTTGACATATTAAATCAAGCTTAATGACATTTAAGAGAAAAAAACATCGTTAAATACACATATCTACTCTGCAGCTACTAGCACATATGCAATTACACGTAGAATTATCTTTGTTTTTTTTTAACTTCTTTTTGGTGGGACTGGTGTTGAGGGGTTGGATCAAATACTACAGTGCTTTTGGCTAATGCCACCCTTGTCTGGCAGTTACCCCTGACAGGGCTTGAGGCATGAAATTAAATTCTGTAACCACTATACTACCCTTTCTGGCCCTCTATTTTACACATAATTTCCTTCACCCCCCCTTCAAAGAAAATAATAACACTTAAAAGATAAATACACATGTAATATGCAAGTATCTATATAGTTAAAAATCAGCAAAATATTCTTCTATATATCATTTGTAATACTGCTCAAAAGACAAGAAAATATATTTCTATTCTTATTCTTCAAGGTATTCGCTATTTAATAAAAGACTGGCTTTTTTCCACAGCAACATATACCAAAGGAGTCAACTTTATGAATTTTTTTTCTGGGAAAACAATCACTCAAATTCCTGCCAAGTACTGACAAGATACAAAGTATTCAATCATTTTATTTCTCTGATGCTGATAAAGATATCAAATGGTACTATATCATAAACCAAATTTTGTCTAAATCACAGCTGATGGACTTGAACCTTTTCATACCAAATTGATAAAAGAGGCCTCATGAAGTTTTAAGCTCTTGGACAGTTACAGCACTGGGATTTGCAACAGTCAGTAATAAGGCCCATTTGATAATATCTGAGAAATAGGTTCAAGGCATGTTCTGACTGTGCAGTCAATAAAATGATTTGTGGTCCACCTCCTATAGCCACTTCCAGGTATGCTCACACACCAGCTTCATCCAATCCTGACTCTATCTCCTGGGACATGCTCGCCAGTTAACTTTATGGAACCACCTGACCTGGAAGAGAACCTGGAGTGCCTACAGGAGGCTGGAGGGCCCAATATCTCTCCAGTGAAGCTCTAGCAGCTGCACTCTCCCCCTTCACTACAGCCATGCCCAAGGGCTCAATTTCACATCTTCACAAATATTCTCCAAGAAACACCAAACTGCGAATAATTTCAGGTACCTGGTGCCCAGGCTGAGAACACTGGTGCTCTTTCCAGAGTCAGATGGGTTGACTCCTCCCAACCCCCAAGTCCCTGCAGGCATGCTCACCTCTCCACAGATGCCACCAGGTTGACTCATTGACCCAGACCAGAGATCCTGAAATCTCTGGACCTCACGCCTACATATGTGCTCACTCGCCACCTCCCAAAGCAACACACAGCTTAATATATGCTTAGCCAAAGACTTAACAAAGCTGAGATCAGCTACAACAATGTTCACATAAATTTGTTTTCTATAACTATTTAATTTATTAAAATGTTTCTATCTAATCCATTTTAATTCTAGAACTGTATCAACAGATATAGCTTTGGTTTTACATTAAAATGATTATTTAAAAATCAATGATTTGAGACTGTTCAGGGGTGGTGGTGTTGGAATTCTGAGTAAATAAGGTGCATGGGGGAAGAGTAGACAATGCTTAATTGTTCAGTGACTGTATTTGGTGCTGATGACCATATCCCATTCATGTCTATCATATGGACTCTATCATTCCTCAAGGAATGACCATGCTGGACAGAATCTGAGTGTTAAAAGTAGGTAAAGCGATATTCCTGATAACCTTATTGCCCAAAAATAAAGAAAAAGTGCATAAGAGAGAAAGAGAGAGAGAGAGAGAGAGAGAGAGAGAGAGAGAGAGAGAGAGAGAGAGAGAGAGAGAAAGTGCTGCTATAGGGGCAGGAAGGGAGTGGGTGGTGGGGGTGATGGGATGGAACCTGGTACCCTGGTGCCAGGAAATGTGCACTGGTGGAGGGATGGGTGTTGAAATACTATAAGACTGAAATCTAATCATGAACAGCTTTGTAAAAAATGTCTGTCATAACTATCACCCAAAATTAGTACTTTCTCCCCTATTTCCCTTCCACACACTCATTCTAATAGATCAGTGATTCCCTCCAAGGAAGAGTATCTCATTAGAGAGTTCACTATGTATGCGCACACAATTTATGTTTTGATTTAGGAACACTAATTTAGAGCTGTTTCAAGGGCAGCGAACATTACTTGAAAGGTTAGAAAGAGTTTTTAATTTAGAATTTCTACCTGTGGAATAGTTTTCAAATATAACTCTTTTCTATCATAGTAGCACAAGTCAAGTACTATTTCAGTTTCTTTATATTTAGGTATATTAAAATTTGATAATAAAACTTTCTCAGACAGCTATACTTTGACACTTTTCAAAGACTTCCATGATTAATTTCATCCTCCAAATAGGTGTGTGAAGCCATCATTGTCATGTTATCAAGAGAAAATGGAGTCACTGAGACATTAAGTAGCATCCCAGGGTCATACAACAAATATTTGGAGTGGCTGAAGTTTGAGAGTTAAGGTGGGACTTCTGGCTTAAAGAGCTGAGATCATCGACCCTTCTGTAAAACTCCATCACAGTCAAAATCCAGTGTGGCCTCAGAATACCAACTCCTGGGTTTCAGAACTTGCTGGGAGACTGAATGATTCGTGAAAGAGGACAATGAATATGAAAGAAAGCAGGGTCAGAGTAAAGGTGTGATAAGCCTAGGCCACTGGAGAGGGTAGTTCAACAGTTGGTTTCATCAGGGGAAATGGTAGAGAGGAAAGAGGAGCCAAAGCTTCCCTTGAGGCTTCACTACTGGTGATTCTGATGAACACCTCAGGAATCTGCAACTTACGCTAATATTGAATTAATTAGAGATGGGAATGGCATGCTGGGTTGGCATTTTTGAAGAGCAGTGCAATGTCTGAGTGGAGATTGAATGAAAATTAGGATTGCATTATAACTAGGAGGAGGCAGTGATGAGATCAGCACAGAGGCACAGAGAACTCGAGAGCATCCTTGAGAGAAGCCAATGGCACAGCACTGGGTTTGTGCAAAAGCCAAACAGGGGCATTCCTGCCATTTTTTTCTAGCCTCCAGTCATCCTCATGCATAGTCGTTGGGCCAGACCTTCTCCTTGTCGAAGGAGGCATTAAAATTCAGAGGATTCCGGGGCAGAAAAGAAACCCTGAATATTGGGATTTTGCTTAACAGATGATGTGAGCTAGACTCCTTACAGAGATGAGTCTGCAGTGTGGGTTTCTGAGAAACCACTTGTTTCACATTTTAGGGTCCCAGTCTGACCTCCAGATATTCTTTCTGGGATCTAGTGCCTCCGGCAAGAGAAAGCATGAAGCTGATATTCCAATACTTAGTTGGTCTGGGATATAGCAGCTTGTCCTCTCCCCAACCTTTGTCTGGACTCAAATTTCCTGTCGTCACAGAGAATACCATGAGGGCTGTACCCAATGGCATCTTGATGGTTTCTCTAAGAAGTCCCATACCCTCCCCCACCTAGCCATGATATGACCAGCCCTGGAAAAATCCTTATTTAAAACACGCGCCCCTCCAAAAAAAAATCCAGATGAATCTTACTATCGCCTTTCCCAATCTTACAACTATCCAACTGTATCTGCAAATACACAGCTGAGTTTTAATATATCAATATTCTTTTACGATTGGCATATGGGTCAACTATTAATAGTCTGCATATCTATAAAAAAGGATTCTGTTTAGTGCTTATTCCACCACTGTGAACATTCTCTCCCTCCTCCATTTTCCTATAGCAGATAACATCCCATGTATATTATTTGTTTTACTCTTTATCTTATATCTTTTTCAACTAGAATGTAAGTTTTGTATGGCAAATTCCAACTTACCAAAAACGTATTTCCAGTGACTAAAACAATGTCTGGAAAATACCAAATGCTCAGTAAATATATTTTAAGTGAATGAAACAACTATATACACAGATGGACAAATGATTCTTGTATGCATGGATGAATGGATAGATGGAAACGTAAACATATTTGCTTAAAAATAGCCATGTCTGTAGGTATCTCAAAATCAAGCTTAAATCTGTAGACAGGGAGCCTTTTTCTCCAGTAAAACCATATAACTTCAAATAAGATGTACTGGGCAAAGACTGTAGCACTGTCCTCCAGTTGTTCATCAATTTGCTTGAGCGGGCACCAGTATCATCTCCATTGAGATTGGTTACTATGTTTGGCATATGGGACACATAACAGGGAGCTCGCCAGGCTTTGCCTTGCAGGCACGATACTCTCCATAGCTTGCTGGGCTCTCTAGGAGGGACGGAGGAATCAAATCCGTGTCGGTCGCATGCAAGGCAAATGCCCTACCCATAGTCCTATCGCTCCAGCCAATAATAATAATAATTAATAATAATAATAATAAATCCAGGCCTGAGATATGGTACAGCAGGAAGTGCATGTGCCTGGCAGGCTGCTGACCCGGGTTCAATTTCTGGCACCAACACTGTGCCCCCCCCCTCGCAAAGACTATTCTTACAATAAACTTTTAAAAATGTATACTTCCTGGCACTTCTGCTTAGTAGCAAGGAAGGAAACACTTTCTACGTAAAAATCATAATGAATAAGAATTTTTTTACCTGAAACCTTTAGTTTCAGTAGAGCATACCTTTGTTTTTTAAAATCTATGCTCAAGGATTTTTTTGTGTGTATTTTTCTTTCTTATGTGCACAAAAATTTGTTATAAAATATGTATGTTAATTGAAGTGAATTCACAGAATGATTGGTCTAGGGAAAACAAAATTAATTATTCATGTCACCAGCATTTTAAAATGCAAAGTTGTTATAAGGAGCATATGTAATTATAAGTGATACAAATTATTTTTAAAAATAAAACCACAACTAAGGTTAATCTTTTCAATAAAAAGTAAAAATTCGCTCTTTGAAGCTACAGATATACTTTGTTAGTCTTAAATAACTTCCTGGACAATTTGTGTGTTCTCTGGTTTACATTTTTCAAACAAATATTATTAACTTTTCATGAGTATCTCCCAAATCACCAGAAAGCAGTGTGTCCAATAAATTCAAATACTCTTCTACTTGAACACTATTTGGTTTTCTTATTTAGAACATTCCATGTGCTCAAAAATCATAACTTCAGTTGTTCAAGGTACATGAGCGATATATATGTCTACCAATTTGTTTAATCCTCAATAGATTGTTTCATTTACTTTTAGTTTTATTTAGCTTAGATTAATTAGTGTCCTCTGAATAAAACCCTAATGTAGATGATTATTTTGTCAAAAGTCAAAGGTAGAATTTGTATACGTTGTGGAAGTAGAGTACATGATTGTTAAAACAAATTGAATGTTTTTGAGAGTCAGATGGGTTATGTTTTTGATTTGATGTTGTTTTAGTTTGGGGACCACATCCAGGTGTGCTCAGGATTTGCACATGAGTCATTCCAGGTTGGACTTGGAGGATACCATCATTCGTGGGGATCAAACTTGGGTTGAATGCATGGAAGGAGAGCGCTTTACTTGTTGTATTTTCTCTCCAGCCCCGAAAGGAATTACCCAGAATTATACCAGTACACCACATAAGCATGTGGATTATACAAAGCCAACTGAAATGAATTCATGGCTCTTCTGTAAAAGTCAAGTATGGAATCTGTGTTATGTAAAATAGTTATCAGAAGACTTCCCTAGAATAATTACCACCAGAGTCAACACAAATTTAAAGTTCATACTGTTTATGGATTCCTACTTCAAACCATTTATTTTTGAGAGGAAGCACGTCAACCAACCTTGTCCGAATTATACAAGGTAGGCAGAGCGTTGTTTGGAAATCAGATTTCTTCATTCCTTTTCTCCCTCCACACTACCCCTTCTCTAAGAAACTTGTATTGCCATCACTTTTTCACTAGAATATATATGTACACATATAAACATTGTGCAAAATATTATTGAAGGAAAGATTATTTTAAAAAATCACAAAATGTGATACAAAAACCAGACTAGAAGAAAACACCATCTTTTTCTTAAAAGAAACATTGCAGTTTCACTTTTATAGACTTAAAGCTATAGGGAGTGAGTTTTTCCCTGTACATGGTAGTTTATTTTAGTTACTGAAATAGATATGGATTTATGTATAAATATATACACATACTCATAACAGGACACCAGATTATCAGAATGATAAGCAGTATTTAGCAACCAAATTTTTTCTTCATTCATCACACCAACCCCCAACAGCTCTCAGCATCCTAGGAAACGTCATACTGCCACTTATCTGCAAATATTTATACTGAGATTAGTAGATTACTCTGATAGAGTCTACTTTCCTTTTTTAAAAGAGAAGTTGGTCTTGAGAAAATATTTAGACCTTCCATATTACAAGTAGAGCCAAATTTATAAATGTTATTCAAAACAAAATTATTATTAATATATTCGTTATTTTGCAATATGTTAATAGACAATAGAAATAGGAACTTCTGAAAGTTCTTCGGGTGAATATAGTTTTTATACTTTGACTCTGAGAAAATTGAAAATACGTTTGTCCCCCACTACTTGCCCGGATGGAGGGCTGAACAAACTTCATCTCATCTGTTTGAAATGAATCCAATTTAATTCTGCTTGACCAAAAATCTGTTTCCATATTTCTAAAACATGCAATCACCCTAAGGTACATTGCCATTGTAGCTTAAGTGGTTCACTGTTATCAGAGAAGAAAATACACTTTGATTGAGAAAACAGTCCAGTATGGCTTTTGAAAAATAAAATGACCCTTCAGGCTACACAATTTCCTAAGGCATTTGATGAAAGCAGACATATTTGACCACCTCTGGGATAGGATTTAAAGGAAGATGCTTTATGCACAGGACAAAAATAGGTCAAAGGTTTCAGACCCGGAATTCACACTATAAAGCACTCTCATATTTCAACTTATAAGACTGTCTTAGAAACAAACACCTTAAATTCTACAGATGTCACTCTTCATTTTGGTGCTGGCAATAATTTAACAATAAGCTGTCAGGTAATAAAAATTTACAGCAATTTAAATACTCAAAAATAAATAGTTTCCTTTATTCTTTTGGAGCATCCTCCCATCAGCCCAGTATAGAAATTCACCTATACATCCTTACTTGTAGTCAGACTCATTATTAAAAAACATACTAATAGTTTAACTTTAAAACAAATTGAGTCTATGGAGCCACAGTTGAGTATAAATAATGCAAATTATTTAATTGATGTTACTGGTCCGCCAAAAACCTAAAGATTTAAAATATCTAATTCTAATGAGCCTAATAATCTTTTATTTAAGTCAATACCTCGTCAAATGAACCAAGTAATCACTAATTGATTAGATCATTTACTTATATGAACCAGTGCTGTCTTTAAACATGCAATAGCTTATAATAAAAGACACCCTTATACTGAAAATTAATGGGCAGTTCACCACTTTCCTTTTATGTTAATTAACATTACAAAATGCATAAATCTTTATTTCTTCATCTCAGCAGATTTTAAGCAAAATGTTTATTTTGCACATATTTTATTTAAAAAGGTATAATTTATAAATATTTGCCAGTTACTAATTTACTAATTACTAATTTACTAATAAAAGCAAGGCTGATAATTATTTTCTTATTTTGCAATGCACCTGGATTACCTATGAATTTCCACAAATTTAATTTAACAATAAGTCAAAACTACTAAGAAAGATATCTGCTCATTTCCATTTTATTCATAGGAAAATTTCCAACTGTTAATGTCCTAGAAAGTTGTCCTGTGATTTGTTTTATATAAAGGAAATATTTTGTCAATTTTTATTTTCCTATATCAGGTATATCTTACTCTGCTAATCTTTAAGTATTAAACCAACAATCTCAGTAATAAGCAGCTAATTAAATGGTAGGAAAGAATATAAAATTGAACTATTAGGCATGCATAAATCTATCTAAATCACAAATTTTTAACCAATAGAAAAAATTTGTTATCAATCATCTTGCAAATTCACACAAGAAAAAAAATCAAACAAATGACTGTAATCTAAACAGAAATTTGTACAACATGCAAATTTGATGAAAACCACAGCTTTGCAAGGTACAGAGAATTGTGAATGACACAACAATGTGTATATGCTGATGAGCATTATGGAGTAGCTCATTTTTTTTTGTATAAAAGCAAGTTGCAAAGAGGGAATGCACATGAGAGAAAAAGAAATGGTCTTTATGGGTATATATGAAATACTACGTTCATGAATTTACAGAAGTCTTGATTTTTTTGTGATTTCCCGCCACCTAGGACACCTTTTATTTTCTTGTTCTTTTCTTGTTAGTTCTTAAATTTCAAAGTAAAAAATACTCAGAGTCTATTTTTTTCTTTTTACTCCACTCTACATGTATTAATTTGTGGTAGAGGGTATATAAAAAAATTAAATTTTGCTCTTTTTACCACTATGATATTCAAACACTTGAAACTTCAAAAAATAAAAAGCTTTCTTTTGGTGATTTTACTTCTGTAAAATGTAAGATTTTGTTTCTATAAGAGTATAGAAATGAGTTTGTAAAAATAATGGAGACAATATTAAAACCATAACTAAAAGAAATAACCCATTTGGGATCAAATAAAACTACAAATCTAAAGTAAAAATGAAAAGATACATAGAAAGGTAACAGACACCTGAAGTGTGCAACGGTATTTCACCAGCATTCCAGTAATTTTTCATAAACAATAAGATCTGTGACACAGATCAGCAATTTCCTCTTTCTTAACTGATGTCTCCTGCCATTAATGAGTACCTGATATGTAGCATGCAGTCAACAAGTACATTTGGATGGAATCAGAGAACTACCGGTTT
This sequence comes from Sorex fumeus, assembly GCF_029834395.1. Lineage (NCBI taxonomy): Eukaryota > Metazoa > Chordata > Mammalia > Eulipotyphla > Soricidae > Sorex > Sorex fumeus. The sequence goes on along the minus strand of NW_026606060.1, from coordinate 1,411,608 downwards.
GTATGAAGACAACAGCAGGAGACTACGAATCATTCAAAATGTGTTAGTCCAAGAATAACTTTCAAAACTTAGTCCTCAAATAAATTAATTTAATTTTTCTTAGAGATACTAAATGTAGACCTAGCATTTATTATGAAAGCCATATGCCAACCAATACAAAGTTTCAAAATGTTAAAACACAATAGAACTATTGCAGGCACTTCTCTTTTATGATTTTTCGCTCTATTTTGGTGAAATTCTGAGCTTAAACAATCAAGATTTTTTTCTGTAATGCAGTAATTTACTTTTCCTTTAATTTAAAGAGGAAAACACTGTGCAATTAGCCAAACACTCTCAGCCAGAGCTAGACCAAGGATGCCCAACTACAATGATCACTGAGCAACAGGCCAACACAAAGCAGGTGAGAAGGGCCACAGACCTCAAATCAACCACACATACACCTTTCCATTAATCAGACTAAGAATATTGTTCAACCAGGCTCAAAGGAAGCCTGAGATCAGAAATAATCTCCCTTTAGAACAGACATGTTGGGGCGAGAGCTAACGGAAGTGGGTAGTACATTGGTCTGGCACACAGGGGACCAGGGTTTGATCCCTAGCACGCCATATAGCCCCCATAACTTTCACCGGGAGAGATCCCCGAGTGCAAAGCCAGGATGAAGCCCCGAGCACCACCGGGAGCGGTCCCTAAACCCAAACCAACTCCATCAAAGATACACATCAGCCAAACAGCCCATTTTTCCAAGGAGGCAAGAAATGCACCTACTCACCTGGCTAACGGGCTCTTTCGTGGGGGGCTTCCCTCTTCTGGCTGTACTGGTAGCCAGGGTGGTGGTGGTCTCCATAATTGAGGTGGACATCTCTGACTGCATGGCAGTGGCTGTCGACTCAGTTGTCATAGAGGAAGGCACTTCACCAACCAGTCTCACATTTCCCACTATGTCGATGTTGGCATCATTCTCGGCTGCCATATTCAGAACTTTCAAGCCATTGTAGTAAAGCCCAGAGAGCTGGCCCTGGAAGGGGTGGCCCTGCTCTTTCCCGCCAATTATTATGGTTGCTTGGCTATTGAAGATTGTGAGCTGACGCCCTGTAAAAATAACATTACATACATGCAAAAATGTTGATTGTGAACTCTACATTCTACAAAGGATGATAAAACAGATCTTTCATGGGGTGAATAATGAGAGCAATAAACTATAAGAGAGGCATTTTACTCATAATTCATTGCTTATAAATGAGGTGTCCATGAAATGCATAATCATTGGCAAATACTTGTAAGTTTTCAACTTATCTTAAATGTAGTGCTTTTGCTAAAAGACCAATCAAAGCTGGATATTAAAAATAAATTTGTAGTGGAGTCCCTTTCCCTTTCAGCTCAAGATATTATTTTGTTGGTCTCAAGTCTAGATTTTTAAATAAAAAAATATGTGAGACAGCTAACATTTCAAGTATTTGTCGTTCTAAAATTACCTCTGGCAGAAACTAATCTACTGTAGCTGAAATCTAGTTTTAAATTTATGGTAAAAATTTTCATGACTCAAATAATGGTCACATGTATCTCTATGCTATTTTTTAGAAATGTTTATTTTTAAAGCAATAATTCACTGTTATTTGAATTATTCTATTTTTCCGGCAATCACACTGCAAAGAAATGCATGGTTTATACTAAGCATGTCAGAGACAAAAACTTCCAAAAATATTTTTCTGATTGGCTTTCAGCAAGTCTATTAAAACAAAACAAAATGAAAAAAAAATAGCATCTGATGTTAAAAAAACAAAAAGCGGCTTCAGGAATGATACACAAACCGATGGAGAAATTATGGCACATTTCCATCAAACAGCAATCCTCAGCAACAGAACCAATATCATCAAATTGAGTATCCAGTTTTAGCAGATTGATCTCTGCTCATAAAAAGCATGCACACAATTTCAGTTCAGTTTTAATTAGGGCACGTTCCCAAATGCTCTCAGAAGGTTGCAAACGTTAAAGGGACTTCATTTTGACTGGCAATCCATATTGCCCACTATTTAAGAAGCCTAGAGTTTAAACCAGAGTTTGCTTTGTTTTGTTTTTCAGGACCATGATAGAGATATCAGAACTACATATATTTTAGTTAATAATTTAGAGGCTAGAACATGTAATATAATCTCTGAATGATTTATCGTTTTGGGTTAATGCTTGCTGTGAGTATTTTCATAGATTGAGTTAGTGGATTATATTAAACAGTCCCTTTAACCTTAAGTTAACAGGGCAAGATTATTAAACAGCTGGTACGGCTAAAAATGTATAGAAATTATTATACAAGGTATGCAAATATGACTATCTACATTTTACTGTTTTAAATTTGTTTTTAATTTAGTTTTACGGAAAATTTATTTTTTATGTTTATTAGTGTTACAATGAAGTACTACTTGGTTATGTTCAAATTATTTTTTTATTTGAAGTTTTAATCAATGTTTTTTACCTTTGTCGAGTAGCCATTCATCAACTACTCGACCAAGTCGATATGGAATTCGCTGTCTAGCAATCGCCAGGCGCTCGTTATCATTGTTTCCTTTAAAGTTTAAAGAGACATTTCATTGGTTAAAATCTGTAAGGTCAAAGGTTAAAAGTTAATACTTAAAGCTTGAGCTATACAGTTGCCACATGATTTTTTGAAATTTGGAATTTTAAAAAGCTCTACCTAGAACATTTCATGTCTCAGACTTGTCATTCATTCATTTATTTTATTTTAGCAAACAAAATTATTCCTATGTTAATTGAAAATTAGAAATCTGCATTTGAGCTAGGTTATTAAACTTATGTTATAGACAGACCCGAACAAGCAATTTAAACAGCATATAATAGCTTTACCAAAAAATGACCATTGAGCTCAGGGTTTTGCTTTTTTGATGTTTCTTATTAGCTAGTTAAACATGTTCAGGTGAAACAGGTTTAAGTTTTCAAAATACATTCAACCTCTTATTCCAGATTAGTAATTTATGAACACCAAACTTAATACCATCTTTAGCACACTGAAGCATCTAAAATAGGCCTAGCATACTTTATGTCCTATTCAGAAAATAGAAATTCTTATTCATCTCATTTAAGGAAACCACAAAGTCAGAATATTTCTTGCCTCTGCCACCCAAATAAGTTCATCAATCACTTGGACATCACAAGAGAACATCTTGCACCATCCAGATAGGTTGTTAGAGGAAAAGGCTTTGACAAAAGTGACTTGATTGGACTCTCCTTGAGTTTCACATGTAAATGTGTGTGAGATTTCAAAACTTAAATGCTTTTACATACATGGATGTCTACTTTTCGTTAAGCTATTCTAAAGAACAAAATTTTAAGGAACAAGTTCCAGCCAGCAGCCATGGTACCTATACTGAGCTCCATGAGGACCTTGCTTCTTTGCATACAGCATCTGACAGAAACACAGCTTACATTGGCCCTGAATGAAACTTACATGTGTGTGTGTGTTCTTTATTTTCTTTTTATTTTCATCTCTAAAGAACTTGGAAAGTATCTAGGGGTTCATTCAAGTGTGTGTGTGTGTGTGTGTGTGTGTGTACACATATAAATTGCAAACAGAAGTTTCACCTTTGTATAAGAGTGAACTAAAATGGGGTTTTGAGCTAAAAACATTTTGGAAATACCTCAGATGAGGACACTAGAGTCAAAGCAATGTTGCCTGGTAATACTGCCTAGAAGAAAAGCCTGGATCATTTTGAAGGAAATGCAATAACATATACTTTTGTCCCTTAGGTTTAGGATAATTTATAAGTGCTTTCTTAAGTTAGTCATCATTTTACTTACCAAGTAAACCCAACATGATAGCGGTCAAACAGTTTTAGATAAATAGACAATAACTATGGTTTAGAACTTAATAAGCTTATCCTCTAAATATTTATATGACTGAAAAAGTCTTCACTCACTATTATTTTATTTTAAATGTAAATGTCAAAGTAGACCAAAAGTAACAAATATTTAAGAAATTTATTTGTATCTTTCTGCATCATGCAATGATGAAATGTCATAAAATGTTATTTTATCATGAAATTATTCTTTTAGTATACTGACAATTTTTTAAAGCAGGACAAAGCAGTTCCTAACTTTATTTTTAACAAGAGTGCACATGTTTTATATATGCGTATATAGCTGTATGTATATATATGGAAAAGTATAATAAATTTAATAAATTTAATATTGGTCAAGCTAGGGCAGTGTGGTTATTATTGAATATATGTCATATTTATGTCAAAATGTTTATTTGCAAATTTTAATAGAAAATCATGACTTTTTTTCCTAAAACACATACCCAGTTTTCAGGTCACTTCTTTGTTGACCAACCATCATATAAGTCTACACTGCTATAATTCCTGGCAACTTTATAATGAGATGTTTCCTTATGCTGCTTTCCATGCTAGTGTGCTTCCATAAGAAAGCATTCACTGTTCCCGTTACAGCATGCAAAGCATGGGTACAAATAGCCTCTTGTCTAATTATTATTTCTACACATGAACAGACTTCCAGACTTCCACACACCATTTTCACAATCACTCACATTCATTCTCTGCATGCCAGGGAATAACTAATCACGTCCCTGTTCTAGTATAAACCTTTCAATTCACTTCACAAAAAAACAAAACAAAACAAAAGAAAAAAACAACCCTCTGAAGTCCCAAAGGAGGTTTATGAGGACTTTCTTAAACTTATACCTAATGACCTTCCCTACTTCTTAGCATACCATGACTGCCTTACTTGACCCCTTTTTATCACATGAGACTCCTGCAATCATTCTAAAATTAATTTTTCTATATAATTTTTCAAAATGCAGCTTCTAAAGAAAGTTTTGGGGGTCTATCTCCAGCTGTGCTCAGAGATTACTCCTGACTCTGCACTCAGGAATCGATCCTGGTGGGGCTTGGGGACCATATGGGATGCCCGGGATTGAATCTGGGTCAGTCTCATGCATGGCTCTTCCAATCGTACTCTTGCTCAAGCCTTTGTGACGTCTGCTTTAAAATATATCCTCAAAGTCCATTTCCAATCACGTACCCATTTTCAGTTAGTTAAAAAAAATCATTGATAGAATATTCTTGTTATTCTCCAAATTTGCTCAGGAAGACTTCCCAAATGTCCCCAATTTTGATAAAGGTATAACTTTGTTTTCCTACTTCTTGATATATGCACCAAATAATTGACTTTATAACTATATGTTCAACTGACAAGTTTACACCAAATTTTGGAGCTTTATAAATTAGTTATTTGTATTGCTATTGTTTTTATATTCTCAATGTTTTCATAACTGCAATCATATAACCTTCCCATAAAATACTGGTAAAATTATGTAGTGAAGAAAATCTTGTTTTTAATTGTGGTAGCTTCTGTGACACCATTATCGCAATGACTATGACCTAAGTATATCATCCCCCAATTCTTAAAACTAATACTTATGTACCAAAAAAATACATGTAGCTATGCTCCTCTTATTCTACAATATTCATTTAATTTATTGTTTCTTTGCTATAACTACTCCATGAGGCAAAGAGATGACTGTTGTTCATATTTCTAGAACAGTAGAGAAAAATTCCAAGAAAGGCGGGGAAAAGATGGCTTTAAATATTCTTTATGAATAACTAAAAGAAGCACATAAATCATATGAATTCATATATATGTACACATATATATGATGCACATCAATGTACACTGGGATTTATGTATATACACATACATGTACACATGTGTGCACATATTGCATTATATGATTTACCATTAGACCTTTGACTGACTCAGAGAACAATAAATATATTTGAAATAGAATAGATTATCTGTTTAGCGGTCGTATTTAAAGAGTCTTGATGAGACTTAGCTAAAATAAGAGTTCCTAGAAAAAGGGTAATTAATACCTGTACCTAAGCTTTGTGACAACAGCAATGAGAAGACAGAGCAAGCAGCAGAGATAAGTGTGAAAGATGATCATTTTCAAGAAATGTGCCTTCATGGTCAGAAATGTAATACAGTGGATGGAGAATTTGCCTTTCATGCACTGACCCACATTTGATTTTGGGCACTGAGCATTGCCAGGAGTGATCCCCAAGTACAGAAACAGGAGTAAGCTCTGGATCCTGAGCACCACTGGTGTGGCCCCAAACAAACAAATAAGAAAAGAAACATAACTTTATGAATAAATATCCCACACAATGTAGACAGATGATTCCATAAATATTATATGCTTTTTAGTCCAGAAAGCACATAAATAATTTTTCTAAAAAGAGTTTTTTATTGAACACTTAGCTAATGATAATTTTCTCATACTTCCTTTACCCTCAGACAAAGGAGAATAAGTTTGCCATTTAGATTTTTTGTAGTTGTTATGTAGATTAAATATTTTGGCATCTCCATAGAAAATGAAACCAGCAACATATATGTCTGTAAACTAATGAAACCATGTAATATTTGTTTGTTCTTTGTTCTCTTTTTTTTTTAGTTTCTGAAGAATTCAGTACTTTAATTATTAACAGAACTATAACATGTAACACTTCTAGTTTCAGGATTAGTTTTCTTTTCACTGTTGAAGTTTTCTACTTTTTAAAAATAATTTCTTATTATGATGCTGTGATTTACAGTTATTCGTCATTGGGTTAAGTCACATAATGTTTCAATCACAACTACCACCAGTGTTAACTTCCTTCCCAAGTTTGTCTCCTTCACAGGTACATTGTAATGTCTGGTTGTTGTAGTTTGGATATCACAGTGTCAGTTTTGTTTGTTTTGTGTTCGGTTCAGATATATAGATATATCACAGCTCTACATCACCAATGTGTCTGAGGGCTGTCCCTAATTTCTCCCGCCCATCACATTGTACGTCCCCCAGATTTCTTTCCTCCCCTATCCTTATTATTTTTGTAATCTAGTGACTATAATCATTTGGGCATCCCCGCCGTTTTGGAGATCTTTCATTCCCTTGGCCTGAAATTGTACATACTGCAGATTAGTGACATCATTTAGCATTTATCTTTCTTCTTCAGATTTTGCCTAACACTCGATTCTCCATTTCCAACAAAGTCTCAGCAAAATACATCATTTGATCTTTCCTTGCAGGTGCATAATATTCCCCTGTGTATACAGCAAACTTTTATTATTCACTCTTCTGTTGTTGGACAGCTACAATGATTCCATAACCTAGCTATTGTGCAAAAGGTTGCAATGGATAACAATGTACATATGTCCTTTTGAATGAGCGTTTTCTTTTGTTCTGGCTTTAGATACCATGAAGTGGAATTGCTCGGTTATATGGAAACTATTTATATTTTTCTGAGAAATTTTCATATTTTTTCCATATGAGTTGAGGCAAACAATATTCCTCTGAGCAGTGAACAGGGTTTTCTTTTTCCCTTCTCACCGCAGCCCTGCCCACACTGATTGTTCCCATTATTTGGATCTGTGTCATCCTCACTGGTGTGAGATAACATCTCATTGTAAGTCTAGATTTGGATTTCCCTGGTGCTAAATGATGGTGACTCATATGTATATTTACCATGTCTTTCATCTTTAGAGAAGTACCTGTAAATTTTATCTCCCTATTTTTTGATAGGGTTTTTAGAGTTTAGCTGTGGATCTTTATGATATTTTTTATATTCTTTGATATTAAAGCTTCATTTGATGAGTTAAGGACAAATAATTTATTCCACTCAGCTGGGCATCTTATAGTTTTACCTCATGTTTCTTTTTCCACGTAGAACATCTTTAATGTGATATAGCCACTTAATTTTTGTTCCTGTTGTCTTTGTAAATGGTCATATCATTAAAAGTCTTTGAGGTTAAAATCTTGTAGTGTTCTGTAAAATTTTTTCTGAATGTCCTTTATGGTTTCTAGTCTAATGCCAATTTTTTTTTTATTTTTTTCTTTCTTTTTTCTTTTTTTTTTATAATTTATTTATTGGATCACTGTGGGAAAAGTTACAGAGCTTTCGGGTTTAGGTCTCAGTCATGTAGATACCAAACATATTTCCCTTTACCAATACTCATTTTTAACCCCGAACCCCAATAGACCCCCACCTCCCACCCCTCCCAATTCTTGTGAGGCAGATGAGTTCTAGTTAATACTCTATCTACTTTGACTAGATAGATTATTTCGATAGAAGATGCACAATTATTGTTTAGAGTTTACGACCCACCCCCCACAATCAGACATGCTGAAACAGCGTTGTGAAATGATTTGCTTTCTACAATTTGGTTTAAGAATAAAATGATGTCGCGCGGCCGTTATTGCGGCCGCGCGGTTTTCAATTTCTGCTATTTTACTTATTGACCCTGGAAGAATTTCTAGTAAAAGTTAGCTAGTTAAGAGATTGGTTTGTGTGCCCTGGAGTCATGGCCGTGCCGGAGAGCCGCTCGTGGGGGGCAGCTGGCGACCTCGGTGGGGCATGGGGGACGGCCCACAAAGCCCCCCTTCCCATGAGGTCCCCGCCGCTCCCGCCAGCCCCGGCTCAAACCTGCTTTCCACAAGGCTCCCGTGCGGCCGCCATCTTTCTTTCCAGAGAGGAGCGGGCGGGCTGGTCAACGCCCTTTCCCCTCCGGGCAGGCTTGGTGGAGCGCGGTTTAACACAAGTCCATTTGCTTTTCTGCTCCAAGCGGCTGGTTCTCTGTGCTAAGTCCTTGTGCCTCCGGGGCCGTGGCCGTGCCGGAGAGCCGCTCGTGGGGGGCAGCTGGCGACCTCGGTGGGGCGTGGGGGACGGCCCACAAAGCCCCCCTTCCCATGAGGTCCCCGCCGCTCCCGCCAGACCCGGCTCAAACCTGCTTTCCACAAGGCTCCCGTGCGGCCGCCATCTTTCTTTCCAGAGAGGAGCGGGTGTAATGCCAAATTTTTGACTTAGTTTTAATTTACTTTTCTGTAAGGTGTGAAATATGGATCCAACTTCATATTTCTTAATATGTGGCGATCCAGTCTTACCAGCACCATTTGTTAAAGAGATTATCTATATTTCACATCATGCACAGCTCATTTGTCAAAAATTATTTGAACATAGATCCAAGGATTTATTTTAGGGCAGTTAATTACACTCATTAGTCTGACATCTGTCCTTATTCAAATACTATGCCTATTTTATCACTAGAGCTTTATAATACAGTTTCAATTCAGGTAATAAGATATATCCGCATTTCTTATTTTTCACTAATACTTTGGCAATTCAGTGTTTAACGATTCATAGAAAATTTGTTATTGAAAGTTCTAAATTCTTGATGAATGTAATCTTAATTTAGATCAGGATATTGCACTTAATCTCTATAATAATTTAGGCAAGACAGTCATTTTGACAATGTTTATTCTTCCAATACACAAACAAGCAATATTTTTTCACTTCCAAAGTTCACATTCTGTCTGTTAAGTGATAGACATTTTATGATACAGTTCTCTCAAATATTTTGCTACATTTATTACTAAATACTTATGTTTTGAACACTGTTTTCAATGGAGTTTACTCTTTGATTTCTGTCTTCTAGTTCATTATGGCATGTAAGTGTGTGACAGATTTTTGTGACTTGGCTTTGTAGCTGACTACATTGCTGTACTGGTTCACTGTTTATAACAAACTTTTAGTGGAATTCTTATGCATCATCATGTCATCTGCAAATAGTCATACTATCAGTATGACTCCTTTTCTATTTCTTCAGTAAAGAAGTGAACAGCACCCAGCCCAGTCAAGGTCAGACCCGAACACCTGAAAAATCTGCCATCAATACTCATCAACACCCTGGATCGGCTCTTCACATGCTACCTGTCTGAATGCAAGGTTCCATCCAATGGAAAACCATCAGGACTGTACTACTGTACAGTAAGGGAGACATCCATGACATTGGCAATTATCGCCCAATCTGCCTGTTGTCTGTCATGTACAAGCTGTTCACTCAAGTCATCCTGAAAAGGATTGGCAGAACACTAGATGAAGGACAACGATGCAAGCAAGCTGGGTTCTGAGAAGGATTCAGCACGATTGACCATATCCACACGATAACCAAGCTCATTGAGGTTTCTTGGGAGTTCAAGATGCCACTCTGTCTAATGTTCATTGATTTTAAGAAGAACTTTGATTCTGTTGAGACTGAAGCAGTCATCGAAGCCCTAGCCAAACAGGGCATTTAAACTCAATACATCAGGACCCTCCATGAGTTGTATTATGGATTCATTACCAGGATCTCACCATTCTACAAGGAAGTGATCATCCATGTCAAGAGAGGGGTTCGGCAGGTTGATGCCATTTCACTCAAACTCTTTAGTGCCACCCTCAAGAATGTCATGTGATGACTGGAATGGGAAGGAATGGGAGTGAAGATAGAAGGTCAGCAACTACACCACATCCGCTTCACTGATGACATCACTCTAATAACACCAAACATTAGCCAACGGGCACAAATGCTGGCTGACTTTGACCATGAGTGTGGAAAGGTAGGACTTCTAACACTATATTGAATATAGTGGGAAAAAAAGGGTATCGTTGCTTGTGCCTCATCTCAGAGAAAAAGCTTTCAGTTTTTCATCATTAAGAACGCTATTTGCTATGGCTTTGAAAATAGATGGCCATTACTATCTTGAGGAAGATTTCCTTCACCCCTATTTTTTGAGGGTCTCATCTTAAATGCGTGTTAGATCTTGTCAAAGTTTTCTGTGCATCAATTGATATGAGCACACTATTTTTATCCTTCCTTTCATTTATTTGGTATATTATATTAACATGCCATTTTTGCATGCCTGAAATGAATTCCACATGGTTGTGATGCATGGCTGTTTTTATAATATAGTGGATTATTTCAGTAAGATTTTTGTTAGGATTTCTGTGTTGATTTTGATAGGGGAATTGGTCTGAAATTTTCTAGAAGCATGTTGATTAGTTTGGGGTATTTGTGTAATACTGGCTTCATAGGAACTGTTAGGAAAGACTTCTAATTCTTTAATATTTTTTAAGAGATTGCTCGAGCGGGCCCAGTAATGTATCCATTGGAGATTTTGTTGTTACTGTGTTTGGCATATCGAATACATCACGGATGGCTTGCCAGGCTCTGCCGTGTGGGCGAGATACTCTCGGTAGCTTGCCGGGCTCTCCGAGAGGGGCAGAGAATTCGAATTTGGGTCGTCCATGTTGGCTGTGTGCAAGGCAAACGCCCTACCACTGTGATATCACTCCAGCCCTTTAAGAGATTAAAGATTAAATTTAGAATGTCTTCTTTGAGAATTTGGTAGAACTCATTAGTGAACCCATTTGATGCACGGCTTTTATTTTAGAGAAGATTTTTATTTACTATTACTTCTTTTTGGCTTGTTATTGACTGGTTTTTTATTTCCCATTTGCTCAGTTTTTGGAAACTACATGACTTTAAGAATATATACATTTCTTCTAGGTTCTTCAGCTAAACACACTTAAATTGTCCATAGAAGCCTCCAATGGTAATTTCATTTTGTCTGTTTTTGAATGATTATTTCTTTTTGCAGTGCTGTATCAACGCTAGAACTTCACACAAAATGTAAGTGCTGCCCCACTGAGACATACCCTTAGCCTCAGGATTAAGTATTTTTGAAAAGAGGAAGTTCCTATACAACATATTAACTCTACCACATCAATTGACAGTTATAAGCATCACTTAGGGAAGAAGTATAACAATGAGTATTTCAAATATGGATACAGTAGTGAAGAATAAAAAAAATTGATCTTTCAGACTGTGTATATACCAAACACCAGTTGATTTCACTTGTGTTTTAGTTTGGGAGCATCTCCGGATTCAGTGCTTGGTGGTCATTCCCAGTTGTGCTGAGGATCAAATGTGGGTCTGCTACTCTGAATGTGCTCCAGCCTGCTGAGCTATATTCCCTGCTAATAGCCAGTGTTTTTGTTGAATCCCAGAGAGTCAATTTTTCCATCTAACAATAGTTGGTCATACAGTAGAACATGGATCGTGTATGAAGCAGCTGACTACAAGGAAACAAGAATAATTTCAGATAATCAAAGTGAGCATCAAGCAGTGATCCAACTTAAGTATTTGACTTGGAGTTAAACTTACGGTGGGACTCAGAACAAATGGAAAGCTCTCCGGCACGGCCACGGCCCCGGAAGCACAAGGACTTAGCACAGAAAGCCACCCGCTTGGAGCAGAAAAGCAAATGGACTATGTGTTAAACTGCGCCAGCATGCCTGCCCGGAGGGGAAAGGGTGTTGCCCCATTCGCCCGCTCCTCTCTGGAAAGAAAGATGGCGGCCTCACGGGAGCCTTGTGGACAGCAGGTTTGAGCCGGGCGGGGAGCGGCAGGGGCCTCATGGGAAGGGGGGCTTTGTGGGCCGTCCCCCACGCCCCACCGAGGTCGCCAGCTGCCCCCCACGAGCAGCTCTCCGGCACGGCCACGACTCCAGAGCACAGAAACCAATCTCTTAACTATCTAACTTTTAATAGAAATACTTCCAGGGTTAATAAGTAAAATAGCAGAAATCCAAAATCATTATTTAAAATCATTTTATTCTTAAACCCAGCTGTAGAAAGCAAATCATTTCACAACGCTGTTTCAGCATGTCTGATTGGGGGGCGGGGTCGTAAACTCTAAACAATAATGGTGCATCTTCTATCGAAACAATGTATCTAGTCAAAGTAGATAGAGTATTAACTAGAACTCATCTGCCTCACAGGAATTGGGAGGGGTGGGAGGTGGGGTTCTATTGGGGTTCGCGGTTAAAAGTAAGTATTGGTAAAGGGAAATGTGTTTGATATTTACATGACTGAGACCTAAACCCGAAAGCTCTGTAACTTTTCCCACAGTGATTCAATAAAGAAATAAATTATAAAAAAAAAAAGAAAGAAAGAAAAAAAAAGAAAAAGGAAAAAAACAAAAAAAAAACTTAAGCTTCAAAGAAATCCTTTCCTAGTCATAAGGCTTCTCCCTAGCTTGACCAAAGGGTAACTGTCAATATGGAGATGAGTGGCAGCAGCTTTCATCTAAAATAAATTAGAAACTTTCTAAAGAGAAGAATAAGTTCAAAAAGCATTTCAGGACCTATAATGTGCTAGGTTTTAATATATGATGGTTCTATTATGATTTTTCAAGTCTACAGTGGGGCAAAAGCTATATTCAACAAGAAGCTGTACTAGACGCTGTAATGAATAAAAGTTTTCATTCTGATCTTTTCCCAGGATACTGATACTCCCTACTATTTAGCTGTGAAAACTAGCCATAACTGCTCATCCTCCACAGTCATGAAGAATATAAAAGCTTCTACCAACCATCTTCCAAATCTCATGGGGAAAAAAGAGAAGTTGATAGCCATGTTGCTACAGCATCCTCATCACCCAAATTATTTTTCGATCAATGCTTTAAAAAAATCTTCAGATCCAGTGTGCTTTCAGCTGTGTGTGTGTTAATGGAAAACTCATACAGCCACACCAAGACCTTTTCACTCAGTGAGATGTTCCAGACTATTGAATATCTCAATAATCTAAATGAGATGTTCAATACTTTATAAAATCGGCTGTCTATTAGGCAATTTTGTCAATCTCTAGGTTAATGTGTGCAAAGTAGGATTAAGGTGGGCAAGTCTCAGATTTGTTGCTTAGTACTTGAGGCATACTAAATGCAATTTGACTTACAGTATCTTCAACTTGTGAAAAGTTTACCATGATGTAATTCCATCAGAAATTAAGGGTTTTCTGACTAACCACACATATAGATACGTTATCTCAAGCCTTAGTGGTTCAGAAGGTATATACAATTAAACATTTTCTAATTTAGTGATGATTAAATTGAGTTTTTCCCCAGTGTTATGCATCTTCAACATTAGTGCTACCCCAGGTCTATTTTGCCTCCAGGTCTATGTTATTTCTCTATTTAACCACAGTGAGCTGAAATACAAGCAGCACAGTTCTTGTTTGTGTCTTCTTTTAATATATAAGAAAGGATGATGTTGCTGAAAGTAGACTATAGTCCGAACATGTTTGCCACCCAATACCTCTTTTGCAAACCTCAGCAACCAAAAGGAGAGAGAGAATAAAAGGGATGCCACAGATGTAGGATAGATGGGGATATGGGAGGCGTGGGAGGGTTACTGGGATCATTGGTGGTGGAGAATGGGCATTGGTGGAGGGATGAATACTCGATCATTGTATAACTGAAACCCAAGTACAAAAACTTTAAGGTCAACAACTGTACCTCATGTGTTTCACTAATAATAATAATAATAATAAAGAATTAGAAAGACAAAAAAAGAGGATGGTGTTTCCTGCCTCTAAAACACTTGAATTGATCCTGTACATTGCCAAGAAATTAAGCAATAAAATGGAGATGAATATTGTTTTCCTTCAGAAAAAAAAAAGAAAAGAAAAGAACAAATGGAAAAAGAACTGTAATCACAGTTTTATGAGTACTGGTTAGTAGAAATGCTATATGGATTTAACTAATACAATTTTTTCTCATTTCCATAATTCTTCAACGCAATGAGTGATTTTCCTTAGAAATAAAGCTATTTTCACTTTAATTAGTACCATGATTGGAGTAAAAAGAATTCTTATGAAGCAGTGTTACAAGGCCAAAATTTGTCTAGAGTAATAAAAATACTTGCTTTATCTGAAGACTTCAATATTCTGATATTTTTATATTGGAGAAAGAAACACAAAAGAACTATAAAGAGCTATGCATATGTAGAGAGAAATTAGAACTCTTCTTTTCTTTGAAATAAGAACATATCTTTGATATATTCCTGCACCAAAGAAGGAAAGTACATGATTGATATAGTGTCATATAACCATGGTTTTCAAAAAAGCTTTAGCATATGATATCCAATTAATTACAATAAATGCGGTTGTTATGAAAAACACACAAACTGAGTGATTATAAGATTCTGTACACATGAATTTTTATAGACTTTTTATGGAAACTACTGAAATTCTTTAAGGAACAAGATCAGTAAAATACATAACTGTCCTAATTTGACTTTTGCATTATATTATTACATTATTAAAATGTTTATATGTGCATGTATATGTATACATATGTGTAGATACATTTTTTATTTTTCAAATTTTATTGAACTACTTTTATTTTTATTTATTTATTTATGTTTGCTTTTTGGGTCACACCCGGAGATGCACAGGGGTTACTTCTGCTGTCTCTGCACTCAGGAATTACCCCTGGCGGTACTCAGGGGACCATATGGAATGCTGGGAATCGAACCTGGTTCGGCTGCGTGCACGGCAAACGCCTTACCCGCTGTGCTATCATTCCAGCCCTATTGAACTACTTTTAACTCTAAACTCTACCTACTCAGATTTACCTTAAATTATTCAATTAGGGTAACCCATTCATTCTATTTTCCTTCCAAATTATCTGTATTTCAGGCCTGGATGTAGCTCAAAAGGTAGAGCAGTTGACTTATTTTTGCAAAAATCTGGGTTTAATCCCTGACACCTCATGATTTTACTGACATCAATGAACTGATGGAGTGTGGTGGATCCTACAACAATTGACACATACTCCTCTCTTTCTTTCTATTTCTCAAAACCTCAGATCCCGCACACACACAAAAGTATGTTCATGGGTTCTCTGGGTTCTCTCTCTCCCTGCTCATCTCTCTCTCCCTCCCTCTCTCTCTCTCTCTCTCTCTCTCTCTCTCTCTCTCTCTCTCTCTCTCATACACACCTGAGTCTGATCAATTCAATTCTTTCCTTTTTAAATATAAGCTTCTATGTTGTCAGAAGAAGTCCCTTTCACCAAATCAAACAAGATGTTCACATTACATATTCTTCAGATATCTTTAGATAAGTTTCAACTTTGGTAAGAATTATTTCATCATTATAATTAATGAAATGTATGCAATTGATTCTATATGGATATTTGCATGCAGAGGTCGTATCTGGTACATTTGTTCAGTGTTTCATAACTCAGCCTAAATAACACGTTATACCGCTGCCACAGTGTAAGCGCATCTACTGGCCCTGATCCAGCCTTGTCCCTCTGGGGAAGTCTCAAAGTGGGGCAGACCAGCTCTTGCTGCAGCAATGCCCTGAGAGCTGCTTCCACACCCCAAAGCCACCTCCATGCTTCTGGCCAGACCCCATGGCCTCAGGACTGAGCCTCAAAGAACCTGATTTGCCAAAACTTCAGGTATATGGGTCTTTGTGGCTGAAAACTCCAGGCCTTTTTGGAGTCCGGAGTGGTGACCTCCCTACCCATCCCTGTACTTCTGGAAGGCTTCCTAGTAAATATTCTGGGTGTTCTGGATATTTTGTCTGTTTTTGAATGATTATTTCATTTTGTTGTAAAGTTTTGAGATGTGGGCACATCTCAAAACTTTACAACACTGACATCCCAGTAGTAGTATACCAGATTGAATGCGATGTAATGCATGAACCAAGCAGTCTCAACTAACAAAAACATTAACATGGAAGGCCTAATGTTCCCATGGTGACATGCAACAATTTTTTGCAAATTTTCTTCTGTGAAAATATCTTGTTATCATCCTGTTATCCATTTAATGGTAAAAAGCAATATACAAGAAATTATTTTTGTGGGCCTGCCATGGGAGAAGACTTGAGGGGTCATTGGGCAAATAGAGACAATGGTGGAGGGAAGGTGACAGTGGTTGTGGTATTGGTGTTAGAATATTGAATGTCTGTAACAAATCATCATGAACAACTTTGCAAACCCCATTGTTTAAAAGTATTTTTTAAAAGTTTTTCAATTCTTTAAAGAACAGTGTATGTTTTAGAGTCAATGAATCTTCAGACATACATATAATTACCCCAGATATTTTCACTAGACTCATTTTAGTTGGTGATTCTTTCATCAACTAATTTTTTGGTTCTCCTAGATCATTTGTTTCCAAATTTCAGCAATGAATATAATAACCGTTAGTAATGAAAACCATTTTTTTATTTAACCTAAGTAGAATAGTTGGGAGTCTGAAAATAAGATTGTGGAATTTATAAATCTTAAATCTTTGTGACAGGGGTTGAGCAAATAGCCTAATGATCTGTGTGTATCACATGAAGGTCCAGGCCATATCCCTGACACCACGAATTCCCCTGAGCATCTCCAGAAGAAAGACCCTGACAAGGAGCCAGGAGAGCCCCTGAGTAACACCAAGTGTGTCCTCAACCAGGAAGAAAAACAGCTTTGTAAGTGGGAAAAATAAAAACTTGTATCAGGAAGGCAAATGAGTGTGCTCAAATCATAACTAATATATAGCAGCAAACAATTTAAATTGCCTTCTGGGCTTTGAAGATCCTGGAATAATGCCTACCAACCACCAGAATTTAAAAAGCGCTCATATTCTGACAATAGCATCAAGCCAATTAGTCATTTACAGCAAAGATTTGTGCATTGTGAAAATCCTGCTTTTTCAGTAAGAATGCAGGCTATAGATAAAAGAATTGCATAAAACCCAGTGCACCATAAAGTAGGAAAATGATAAATGTACTGAGTAACTCATGTATTTCTCATTGTGCTACTATTGTTTATACAGATTATTTCATTTGGTTTCATATCAGTCCCAGATGGTAAATAGCTGCCATGTTATACATGGGAAAATGGAGGCTTGCAAATATGATATAACTAGTGCTGTGTCATTAATAACAGATGAAGGAAACATTTGAACGCAGATATACCTGATTCTGAAATGATTCCATGGAAAAGTGATTAAAGCAACGTCTCAAAGACCTTGAGTCATAAAGATTCAACCTCTTCCATTTAATCCTTTGAGCACTCTCCTATATAACTGAAAATGTCTGGTATTATCTATAGAGGTTCTGCTCTCTTGAGCACATGAACTCAGCAATCTTTCCTAAATCCTGGAGAACTCATCAGGAGGATATTTTAATTTCTCCGTAAGTTATCAAAGATCTATTACAACTGTGGTGCCAGTGAGTAATGGCACTTAATTTTCTTCCTTTAATAATGATGTCATTTGGAACAACGTGAGACATAAGATGCTTTGTTCATTCCTTGCCTTTATCAATATACTATTAGACAAGTCCGATTAACAATACTTCACCAAGGACTTGCTTATTTTGCTATTCATTTGTTTATCATTTTATTATTAATTTTTAAATTTAAATCTAATTTTTATAAAGTGGTTCACATTTGCTCGAGCGGGCCCAGTAACATTAATTTGTAAAATTTAATATTCCAACACAAATCCCACCACCATTACATCTTCCCAGAATCGTATTTCAAATGTTTCCACCCTGACCCCCAGACCACGGTCCCAAAGCAGTACCTAAATAATTTATTGTGTATTGTCTGTTATGAATACTCCACTAAAAATGATCCAGTGAAAATGTCCCTAGAGGAAAGTGTAAAGATCATTGTGTTTCACCCTGGAGCCATTAAGCCCTTGTAAAGAGATTAAAGTAATCTAAGGTATAACAGGTTGAGCATTGTGAACTTACATATATATCATATATTTTCTTTTCTCCCCAAGATGGGTTGCCTTCTTCTTTATGTACCACCAAATGTGGTATGCTAGTCTTGGAAAATCAGTGGTATAGAACATGAGGTGTCACTGCAGAAATTCTAAAATTTTAAGTATGGTTTATACAGCTGAGGTTAATTTAATATCTTTTAAATGCATGGTGACTTTGGGATCTGGAGACATCTCCATAGCATATTGTTCTGTGCTACCCTCTTCCATATGATTAGCTTTTGGTGCTGACCTTCAGTGAAAGGTTAGGAAGAATTCAGGGTCTTTATTATGCACTGTTGGCTTCGGCATGTTAAAGCCATCTTGGCACTGATGCTGTTTCCTGCCTATCTCTATTCTCTACTGTTGTCTTCATACATCCTCAGGAACCCAGAGCTTTCTTGCCACCCATTGATACCTAAGGGGAAAACCTGCATGTTCTCCTAGGCAATACTTCAACTTCCTTCTGGATTCCATAATCAATCCCTCATTTCTATAGCTTAGATATTAGGAAACAAACACGCTCGATGAAGTCAATATCAATATGTTAGGGCTGACTCTGTTTCTGAACATGTTATGATTGGCACAAAGCAATATATCACATAGCTCTCACTGTTGAAAACACTGCATTTTGGGGAACAATGAGGCAATTATGAGGAAAGCTAAATAGAAACTCAGGATAGTAAATACCTTTGTTTCTGTATAAGATTTACCCCATTGGAACTACAGTTTTCAAAAAAGTTCAGAGAAGACAGTGGATTTGTAAAAACAAAGAAGATAGGATTGAACACAAAGAATTTTTTTTACCCAGGTCTCTGTTTAAATATTTTTATCAAACAACAACTAGATACAGCATGCTGTGATGCAAAAATAAACTCCACAAGTTTTATCATTGAGTTTTCTCTGTTACATAAACAAACTACATGTTTTTGAAATTAACAGCAGCTAAAATCTATTTAAGGATAATTAGATATATGAATAAAAGTGTAATGATACTTAAATATATGAATAAAAGTGTATCGATACTATGTGTACCTAGTAACATGAGATCTATGAACAATGACTAAATAAAACACAAGGAATTGTCAAGAAATTCAGCATCATATTCAAAATTGAACATTTTGGTGTTAGAATTAAGTTCTGAAAAATGATCTTCTTATTTTAACTTAACGTCAGTGATGCTAGACATATAGCTATACTACGAGTATCTGGCATTTCCTTAAAAATTAATTTTGTGACAATGAAACAAATGATCCAATGCATAATGGTGTCGCAGGAAAGGGAATGCACCCAAAACGCTGCTGCCAATGAGCCTGTTGGACTTATACAGTAGAAGTGATCAAAGACTGCTCAGGGAGAGCCGTGACTAAAGCACCAGAGAGCTCATGACTAAAGCGCCAGATGACATCCTAGATCTTCATGCAGAACAGCAAGGCTTTGTATCCCGTGAAACAATATCTTCACGTGAGACTGCTGTGATGCTTGGCATAAAAGGACACAGGCCATCTACTGCAGGGCTGAACAGTGCTTTAGGGAAGAAATTAGAAGCTTTAAGTACCTCTAAGTGGCTTAAGACATTTCTCCCTTCATCTTCCTCTCTTATGTTCAACTACATGAAAATAGCTAGTACGCCTTTATACAGGGATTAGTGAAAGCACTTATTCCATTAGGCACTTACGGTCAAATGTTTTGATTTGGATATTGGTCCATCAGATCAATGAGACATAAAGCTAACTTGTATATTTTGGATCTCATAGCCTTTGTGGAAAGATCAGCAATTTACACTTTGTTCTCAAAGCTTTTCTATGCCATTGGCTTCTTAAAGGAAAGAAGCTGAAGTATCATATCAAAATCCACTAGGCAGAAATAAAAAGCCACTGGGATAGCTGATAACAAAATACAAAATGCAGTTTGATAATTTAAAGGTCATATTCTGTTATCATTCATACAAAAGTTTTCTTTTGTGCTAGCTGTGGAACATTTAAGACAGAAGAATGCTTGGTTTAACAGCTGCTAAACACAGCTACTGATAGTCATCACTCAGTGGGTGAATGAGAAAAAAACAAATGAAACATAAGAACAGTTCCACATTATCTTACAAATGGCATTTTGCCATTTCCCAACATAGGAGAATTTTAAGCACTTTCTCTGCCTAGGCATCCTAGTATTTAAGCTTCTATGAGCTAATAAAAATGTATATGTAGATTCTCTAAGAATTCTTATCAAAGAACTCTGTGGTGCATCTGGATTTTCTACCTCCTCACACCAACCTTGACTTTTAATCAACTCTCCTTAATATCCATACTGGTCTATGAAGAAGGAAATTAGTACACACTATGTGGTATACTGAGAGTGTTCCTTAATCTCCAAAGAAGAAGCGTAAGTCTGATTACTACTGTATTCGAAAGTCATTTTTAGTGTAGTTCAATCTCTCTCACTCTCCACTTGTTATTAGAATACAGGACAGTTATTTTCAATTAGAAAGATGAGATTTGTCCACCACACTCACATTATTTAAGACTGAATGTTCTGGAAGCACAAAGCAAGAGCCAGGATACATCTGATAGACAAATGTCAGCACATTTCAATTTTATGGATTGGAAAAACTCTTAAATAAACTACCCATTTGTTTCCTTCAGTAGAGTCAAAATTTGACTTATAAGACCAGTGTGTATTTGCCCATTCAAATAACTCAAATATTTTCTCATGTATATTTGGCTTTCGTCCAAAGTTCTTAGCTCACAACTTCCTTCAAAAACCCTTGGAATTTTCTAAGTGTTGATAGTGATAAAGATATTTATGCAGGTGAGGAGTATTTAGAGAATTCATGGGTGCATTTAAGAACAGGTTTTAATTGCTAGATGAGAAAGCCTATGAGGGTTGATGATTCTAGCCCCTTCCCCGGACTTCTGGAGTAGAGGAGAACATCTGAAAAGTGAATTCAATCTCAATGGCCAAATACTTCATAAATAATTCCTAGGAAGTGTACCTCCTTACTTCCCCACTGCAATGCTAAGAGATCAGGCTGTGAAGAACTTAAGGACTGGAAAATATGAGGAAGAGGGAGTGTGAAGACAGGACCAGAAGCTTTGTGTCTTTAAACCTCAGTCTATGCATATTTCCCATTTGGCTATTACAAACTCATAGACTTTTGTAATAACTGAATAATCTAATGAGAAAACAACTTTCCTGAGTTAAGTGCAGCATATTAATTGAACTAAGGAGAAAGGCACTGGAATATGTAATTTAATCTAGTCAGAATTGCAGGGCCGCCTGGGCACTCTGTTGTTTGATGCAACAAAAGGCAGATTTAGGAGACTGGGCCCTTGGCCTGGACAAGCCTCTCTGGCCTAGGTAGACTGTCAGCACATCACTCTCTGCCATTGCCTCATAATGACTTGTGGTAGGGAATGCTCTTGCCACCCTCCCAAAGTGACCATCAGAAAATGAAGAGCCACATGAAAATCTTTCTCAATAGCAAACTCTCCTCAGTGGGGGCCACTTAAGAAACCAAAAAAAGGCTTTCCTTATCTTTTCATTCACCCAAAAAGAGATGACAAGAAAGAGCATGTGCACATTAAATCTGGGAACCTCAGAGGATGAGTCCACCAAGAAATTCACTGAACACTCTGGTGCCCACAAGTTGGCAACCACCCCTCTTGAAAAATAGATTTCCCTTGTATAAGCTGCTCCTTGTGACCCTTACAAGCAAGATGGTTTTCCGGGATGTGAGTCTTCCATTTTCCAATCACCAGCTTGCTGCTGATAAATTTCATTCTACACCCACTATCTTTTCTCTTGTTCATTGCTCGCCCCGTCCCCAGCAGCAGTGGAGACCTTCGTGAATGCATCCCATGTTAGAAAATGATCCCAAAACACCCACATCTGTAGGAAAAAATTGGACCCCTGATTTGCACTTAAACCTCTAAAATAGTATCAGCCAAAGAAACATTTTTTGACCCCCTCAACAAGTATTCCTTTAAGGTATCCAGGTGATCATATGTACTATGGAGAGTGATAAGATACTTGGCTCTGATTTTTGGGTTCAATCCTGGCTATATTAATAATTAACTGTTATATTGGACCAGGATTATAAGATCTCTGAACCATGATTTTTCGATTCTGTGTAATAGTCATTTTTAAGAAAAAGTGACATAATATGTATAAATCTCAACAAACAGTCACTACGTATTAAATATTTATCATTATTTTGTGGCAGTATTTTTATGTTATATGGCATAATTTGCCTTCAGTGACATTACTGGGAGTATTAAATCCCAGAAATTGTTTATCATTCATGCTTGTTTAGGAAATGAGAGATAGCTATGAAGAAGAATGGTAAATAAGTCTATAAATTTTTATTACCTAGGACAAATAAAGTCCAGGGAAATAGACTTATTATAAGTGGTGCCCGGAGCCCTATAAGTACTTTATCAAAATCACTGCATTTTCCCTAAGCAGTGTCATCTGCATTCTCAGAGGTTTATATGCACGGTTACCTGCAAGCCAATGGGAACAAGTGACAGGAGGTCATTAACTTGAAGAGGCCAAACAAAAAGAAAAAGCCACAGGCGCCTGCCCTGGGAGAAAATGGAATTCAGGGGACACCATCTGTGATGTGCAACAGTATAATACAGGGGACAAGGCTATCCTGAATAAGAAAACTTTAGTTATCATTGAGGTCTCAAAATGACATTTTAATTTGCGTATAAAAGCTTCAAAGACAGACACTTCAAAAAAATGTTTAAATTCTTCTGTTTACCCCTTAATGCTTGTGGCAAGGAAGGGCCACAGAAACTGTAAATAAAAGTGGATTCTACCTGGCCTCAAGCCAGTCAGTCAATTTTAACTAAAATGAGGTTGCTAGGGTGGAAGAACTCAGATGGTCTCTGCTGGTAACTGATGGTCAATGTTAAGAAGTTAAGGTTGACACTCAGAGATGCTTCAGGAAATCTTGTCAGTGTTGTCTGAGGGTGTTTCAACAGATAATTAATTTTTGAGCCGTTAAAAAAAGGTTACTAATATTTGTGCTGCCAATGTCTTTAAAAGGCAGTGAAATCTTTGAATATGCATGTTCCTTTTTACCTCTTCTAAACCCTTCTCTTTTTTTTTTGTTACAGTGCTTTGACAAATTTATGAAGATTTTTAGTCATCATCTGTGGAGACCTTTGTAATTAAGCCATTACGTTTCCCTGATACGTTTGATATTGCATGCTCATCTTTTTCCTCTCAGCTACACAGACACACACAGCTTTCAACCATGCCCCCTTTTCCTTCCACCCACCCTCAGGAGCATGTAACTACGCTGACAGTCATTCTCAGAGAAGAATGGCAGGCAGAGGTTAGATTTTTAGATTTCAATTTCATAAGAAGTAGTGTGGAGGTTGGGGAGGGCACTGGGGTATGCGGAAAGTGGCTTGCCGCCTCTTCATTTTAAATTCTTAGCATTAAAGAGACGAGAGGGGATGATTTCAAGAGACAATATAAGGACTTCTTCAAATCAATGAATGCTCCTTGCAAACCCCTTTTGTCCAGAATTTATATAAGTAAAATCTTTTCTTGGGTTGCTCAAGCACCTGTGATTTGGGGGGAGTGTACTTTTTGGACTATTTCTGGTGTAGAAGACTTTCTCATGCGAGTTCTATCCAGTCAAACCTGACAAGCACAGACTAGGAACTAGTGGTCCAATTGTAATTCCCAGCCTGAGTGGAGATGACTAATTAAGATTCAAACTTCTCAAACAATTCAGCAGGTAGAAGAAAAATCATTGCATGTTTTAGGCAAGACTGATATTCACCAAATGAAGAGCAAAAGCAAAAATTGGGAAACTTCAGAACACCCCAAGTTTAAGCTGATGCTCCACTAATAAGAGTAACTGACATGGATGCATGCACAAAACATTTCTTTAAGAGAGCACATCTAGAACTAGACTATGTCATTTTTTTTCAAGAATAAGACTAAACCAATTGGGTCACACAATTCTGGCTAAGTAGCACATGTTTAAAACTTTCAAACAATGAAGTCTTTGAAATTCAAACTGGTCTAATAAAGAGTTCAGTGAAAAGTTTTTGCCACATTGTCCACTCAAGACTTCAGTGAATAGTTTATGTTGCCTTGACCTGCAACTGCACTGGAATCTATGAGGCCCTGGGTTTGACTCCTGACACCACAGACACATACAAAAACATTGTTGTGGATGTGATTGTGCCTTCCGCCTCCAAATCTATGGGATGAAACCCCATATATCATTTCCTAAGAATGTTTCTGTATTTTGAGACAGGGGTTACAAAGAGATAACTGCATTAAAATGAAACTCTTGGGTCTAGAGAGAGCTTACAGGGATGAAGGCAATACTTGCATGCAGGAGGCCAGGATTCAATCCCTAGTACCACTTGGTCCCCATGAGCAAGTCCACAACTGACCCTGGACACTGAGCTAAAAGTAGACACTAAATATTGCTGTTATGCTCCTGCAAAGCATAAATAAGAGAGTGGCCATTGGGTTTTAATTTAATCTGACCAGAGGCCTTATATATACTGCATACCAAAAATATATCAGAGTCATGCACATCCGGCCTCCAGAATTATAAATAAATAAAGACCGAATTTAAGCTACCTAGTCAGTGGTATTTTGTTCTAGTTCTCCAGCAAATTAATACAGTGATGCCTTAAACTATTTAAAATCATAGATTGTCATCCTATTCACCGACCTTTGCTATTAAGAAAATGTGATAATATTTTGCTAATTACTTAAAATTATCTAGAAATGAGAACTGGATTTGCATTTTAATAAAGCACTATGCTAATGTGCAACCAATTTTAAATACTGGTTTTGGTTAAAACATAGTCTGTCCTTTTATGAATCTATTTCAAATGATAATACTTAGTACCACAATTTCAATAGCAAGCCTATTTTCAAAATGAATTCTAGGGCTTGAGGTGTAGCTCAGTGGCTGAACACTATCCTTGCATTTGTGAAGCCCTGGGTATGATCCCTGGCACCGCACACACACACACACACACACACACACACACACACACACACACACACACACACACAAAACTACCAGAATAGAGCTGGAGAGATATATGGGTCCCAGTGCTTGCTTTGCACCTGCTATACCATCTCTGCCCTCACAACAAGTTTATTAAGCCAACTTCCAAAAACTCTCAGAAACAAAATTTAAACCATGAAGAGCTGGTTTATGTTATTCCAATAAAATTTTATTCTGAAGGGCTTTTGAGAAAGAGAGCATAGATTAAGACACAAACCCTGAACAATTAGAAATGAGGGCCAGGATGACTGGTCCATGGTTGGAAGCTTGCCACAAGTGGGGGTATGGGGGATGATACTGATAGGACAGAGAAGGGAACACGATGACACAGATAGTTGGAAATGATCATTCTGGACAAGAACTGAGTGCTGAATGTACATAATTTTACAGGACTACCTTTCAGTACTTATATTGCAAACCAGAATGCTCAAAAGGAATGAGAGAGAGTGAGAGGAGAGAGAGAAGAGAGAGAGAATAAGGGGAGAGAGGAGAGAGAGAATAAGGGGAGAGAGGAGAGAGAGAAGAGAGAAGAGAGATTATGCTATAGAAGCAGGCAGGAGGTGAGGTGGGGATGGCAGAGGGAAACTGGAAACACCGGTGGAGGTAAGTATGCACTGGTGAAGCGATGGGTAGGGACGTAGGTATACTTGTTGGGACACTGTATTACTCAAACCCAATAATGAACAATTTTTTAACCAAGTATCTCATAGCAACTCAATAATAACTAATCAATTAAAAGAAAAAAAAAGACACAAACCATGCATGTGGCCAACCCTGGCAAGACATGGTCCAGGAACATTATACGGTATGTCGGGAAGAACATCATCTCTTCAGGCCTTATCTAAGTTGTAGCCTGGTTGACCAAGAATCACCAGGAGGGAGCACAGCCCCCCTGAACACTACCTAAGGCCCAAATTCTATTTTAAGTACTACCTGAGAAATCTTCAAAATAAATACAAGGAATACAGTGACAGCACAGAGTGTGGTGCTCTTGCCTTGCATGAGGCTGACCAGGGTTCGATCACAGGCACCCCATACGTCCCCCTGAACCTTCCAGGAGTAACCCCTGAGCACAAATCCAGGAGTAAGTCCTGAGCACCATCCGTAGAGGCCCTGAAACAAACAAATAAAACTCCAAAATTCCTCTGCAAAAATATGATCAGTTTATTTTTATCATGGGGGAGGGAGATTTTCTAGATAGTTATGTCAATAATGACAACAAAAGTAGTGAGTTTCAATGTTACCTTGTAATATTAATCTTTTATATAAAAATGAGAACAATTGTTTCCCGATTTTGGCTATTGTGACCCGACCTGATAAGACCCCAAAATGCTGCCTACAGGCAGCACCTTGGGCTGCTTCGTTTTTTAAAAATTTTTTAAAAAATTTTATTGAATCACCATGAGATAGTTACAAGCTTTCGTGTTTGGGTTACAATCACAAAGTGATCAGACACCCATCCCTCCACCAGTGCACATTCCCCACCACCAATATCCCCAGTATACCCCCCTTTCCCACCCTCCCCCTGCCTCTATGGCAGACAATTTTCCCCATACTCTCTCTCTCTCTCTGCTTTTGGGCATTGTTTTGCTATAGCTACTAAGAGGCTATCATGTTTGTTCCTTTATCTACTTTCTGCACAAAGCTCCCATCTCAACCGATTCCTCCAGCCATTGTTTTCTCAGTGATCCCTTCTCTATTCCAGCTGCCTTCTTCCCCTTTGCTCATGAGGCAGGCTTCCAGCTTTGGAGAAATCCACCTATCCCATGTATCTACTATCCTTATGTGTCAGCCTCATGTTATGTTTATGCTCCACAAATGAGTGCAGTCCATCTATGCCTGTCCCTCTCTTTCTGACTCATTTTACTTCGCATGACACTCTCCATGTCTATCCATTTATAAGCAAGTTTATGACTTCATCTCTCCTAACAGCTGCATAGTATTTCATTGTGTAGATGTACCAAAGTTTCTTTAACCAGTCATCTGTTCTAGGGCACTTGGGTTGTTTCCCAATTTTGGCTATTGTGAACAGTGCTGCAATGTACATATAGGAACAGATGTCATTTCTACTGTGCTTTTTTGCATCCTCAGGATATATTCCTAGAAGTGGTATTGTGGGGTCATATGGAAGTTCAATTTCTAGTTTTTGAAGGACTGTCCATATTGTTTTCCAGAAAGGCTGGAGTAGTGGGCATTCCCACCAACAGTGAAAGAGTGTCCCTTTTTCCCCACATCCACACCAGCACTGGTTGCTTTTGTTCTTTTGAATGCGTGTCGGGCTGCTTCTTAAGCTCCTTAATGGTCATGATCCCAGAGACACAAAAACGAATCTTGTAAACCTGCTGCTTGTGGCAGAAATCTCTCCAGAATTAATTATTAAAAATTCAGGATTCCAATATCGTGTGGCCACTATACGTGTGACATCATATGCTATTCATAATTAGCAATAGAAAACAAATAGTCTAACGTTGCCTTTTCGGCAGGTCTGAGCATTGGGGGAAAATTCCAAATAATAGTGGTGAGATTGGTGTCAAAATATTGAATGTAATGAAAGTAGAGAGAAAGAGTGATGCGTAAATTGTCTGCCACACAGGCAGGGGGAGGGTGAGATGGGGGTTTTTGGTGGTGGAGATTGTCACTGGTGAAGGGATGGGTGTTTGATCATTGTATGACTGAGACTTAAATCCAAAAGCTTTGTAACTGTTCTCACAGTTATTCAATAAATAAATTTATAAAACAAAAATTGAGTGACCTGTATCTCTCAAGTCATGTTTGTTTAGCTACTTATCATTGAGGAACAATTCATCCATTTTAAACTTAGTTTCGATGTAAGTTAACCTCTGTGAACTGCTTTCAATAAAGAGTGAAAACACCCAAGCAGAGATGATGAAAGCCTAACCCAACTTGTGCTAAAGCCAGAAGAGTATGAGCTTTATAAGACCCTTGCACTACTTGAGATACAGGACAGAACTTTCCCATGTACAGAGTTGAGACTTCATTATTTATTTTGGGCTGCTTTATACTTGGCAAAATACTTGGTAGAAAGAAATATGAAATTGTTGTCTTTGCTCTTGGCTTCTGTTTTCTACAGTGCCGGGGGCATGCATTGGAGGGACAGCTCAACATTCATTCTCAATGCCACTGTCTTCATCCTTCCTCCTCAGGCTCTAAGTCAACTGTCTCTGGGACAGCCCTACTTCCTCCTTTCTTTCTGCAGACACCTCTGCACCTGATGCCTTAGACCTTAGTCAGCAGTGTTGCTTTAAATGTCTTCTCCAAGAGAATGTAAGTTCCCCGAAAATGTCTTTGATCACTGCTATATCATCAGCTTAAAACCAGGAGCATGAGAAGTTTGAAGATGATATTTTTGAATGGTTCATTCAATGAATCCATCAACTCTTCCTTTCTAAGCAGTTGTTCCCAGTATCCTCAGTCCTTTGCCTTAGTTTGTCCTTTGCCATCCGTGATCTCTTTCCCCTGGACCTCTATGATGCTTATATCACGTCACAGCCTCCTCCTCATACTCCTGTTTGTGAATTCAGACTTTTGCTTCCCTCTCAACCCTGAAAATAGGTATCCACAGTGATGATTACTTTCCCCAAATAGAGTAGAAAAAGAGAAGCAATTCCACAGTAAGATATATAAAGGAAGTCAATTTCCTTCAGGAAAGTTGACACAATCACACTGCTATTTCTAGAATTACAATTCCAGTTTGGATAGGAACATTGACAGTCAAGGAGACCATTGACCTACTAAGCTCCATATTAATTAGGAATTAATTATAATGCCTGTGAGCAGTTTCTTAGAAACATAACACATAACTAACTAGATATACATAAGTATACTATATGTTAGCATCAATCATAGATAAACTTTTAAAAAAGGTGGTACATACTATAATAAGTAGGCACTGAAAGGAGCTTATGCCCAAAGAAATCTATGTAATAATTCACATTCTCCAAAGCTGAAGTATGGATTATTCTGACCTGGAAAGATGAAAGCACAGGAGAAGTCCCAGGTCTGCTACCATAAACCAAATTATATATGTAAACCATAGATTCTTTAAAAACAAACAAAATAAAGGTTTTAGATCACCATGTTTTTTATTCTATGAATAAGGAATTTTATCAGATGAATAAGCAAAAGAATCACATCATAGTATACTACAGCATACTACTATCAAGAAGATACAACCTTTTAAGTACCTTAAACTTTCATAATAATTTAGGTAAATATTATAGTACTTGAAGTACAGGGTGACATAGATTTTACACACACACACACACACACACACACACACACACACACAAAATAAGTACCTTTTAATAGTCCTAAGTGAAAAAAATTTTTTTTAATTTGGCCAGAGAGAAGTTACAGTGGATAGGGTACTGGCTTTGCAACTAACTGACCTGGGTTCAGTCCCTGGAACCTCATATGAACATAGGAGTGGACTCGGAGGAATGGTCCCAAAACAAAAAGATAAATCTAAGTGAAAGAATATTTACTTTGAAGATTTAAAGATTTTTAAATTTTGCTCAGGTTCATAGTTTATAGGCACATCCCATACTGACAAATGACAACAAAATTCAAAGTGTGAAAATGAAATGATGACCATAATAAAATAAAGAAATCTGTCATACTAGATTTCCCATTATAAGTTTCAAAAACCGACTGCACGATATTTAGTAAAGGTTCATCGATTTTGCTCGAGCAGGCCCAGTAACGTCTCCATCGGTAGTAAAGGTACATCAGGAAAATCAGACATAACTGTTTCTATATATGTAGGTATAATAATCAAACTTAAATCTGAAAAATAGGACTCAAAAATATAAATTACCGGTCTTAAACATATGTACATCTCTATTTATCCACATAAATAATATTCCTCTACATTACTTTGGGATCCCCTAAAGAATTGAGGAGCATAAAGAGATATAATAAAACAATTTTTACAAAATTAACACCTTTCTCACATAAAAATATATGAAGAAAATGGGACTGAAGAGGAATACAGAATGCTTAAAGCAGGTAACTAGAAGAGAGGCATAATTGGCCAAACTTTATTAGTATAAACATATACAAACAGAAATCAATGAAAACTAACAAATATAAGGAAAAATTAGAGGAGACTGCTGCCCATATTAGACCTAGTTACCAGTCAGAAAGATGTTGATAATAAGGGGTAGCAAAGTAAATTATGTTATTAATAATACATGAGACTGATGCGCTACCTACTGCGCTAACGAGGCTGGAGTGATAGCACAGCGGGTGGGGCGTTTGCCTTGCACGCAGCCAACATGGCCGACCCGAGTTCGATTCCTCCGCCCCTCTCGGAGAGCCCGGCAAGCTACCGAGAGTATCTCGCCCGCATGGCAGAGCCTGGCAAGCTACCCATGGGGTGCTCGATATGCCAAACACAATAACAAGAAGTCTCATGATGGAGACGTTACTGGGCCCGCTCGAGCAAATCGATGAACAACGGGAGGACCGTGATTGATTGATTGATTGAATAATACATATTAGAAATTTAAGAAGGTAAGTAATTTTCGAATTTGAATTCTGTTAGCGATTGAATTCGATTGCAACCAGGAATCTGTGTGTAAATGAAATCAGTGTGTTTATCACTTCCTGTTCTCTCAGACTTGATGGCAATACTAAAAGCCATACATGGCCAGCTCTAGTCACCCATGTTTCCCCATATGAATACTGCCAATATCACCTTAGTATCATAAAATTTAAAATTGTGCACAACTTTTGAGAGTCGTGGGGAATTTGAATCTTAAAGCAGTCTCCTGTCATAGTATAGATATACTTTAAAATACACACTCTAAGTGAGGGCTGCTGTTTGATGGTCCTTCCTGAATCATTCCATCATTTTTAAGTGTTAGGATCAGAAATTCTCCACTCAGAAGTACCCTATCTCATAAGGACTATTTTACATTTTCATTCTCTTTTGGAATCTGTAAGACCCTCTTTTCCTAAGCTTATTCTCTTCCTTAGCAGAAAGGCTTCATTGTTATCAATATATGTCTCTTTATTCTTTTCCCACTAGACTCACACCTGGTGTCCTATTTCCAGCTCTCATATCTATATTTTGTGTTGTGCATTCATTCATTTCCCATACAATTGAGAACTCGGTAACTGATACTCCTTTCCTTCCAAGATCAACATCAACGTCTTGTAGGACAAAGACGATAGACTTTCTGGCCCTGTTCATGAGGTTTAGCACACTCAGAGATAACCATGAAGTGTGTCTGAATGTTTTCTCATTGAAATAGTATCTTATTTTCACATAAATCAGGGTCTTAATATAACATCTTTATTTCAATGTGTGAAATAAATAAACAAGTCCTGTATCTTTTTGTCAGCACTTTAAAGAATTTTATCCATGCCCTAAAGTTTTCTTTCCAATTCTAACAGTTCATTCTTTCTCAGTAATTTCTAATTCAGTATGAGAAAAACAACTTTAGGAAGAAAGCAGAAAATTTGTAAGTCTACAACTGTACCTCATGGTGTCTCACTAATAAAAATAAATAAATAAAATTTTAAAAAATGATCAGAAAAGGTAAAAAAAAATCACAAAAACAAATCACAAATTTTGTCTTTGAACCAAATACAAATAATATATGATACTACAAATATATAGGACTGGTGTGATAGCACAGCGGGTAGGGCGTTTGCCTTGCATGTGGCCTATCTGGGTTCAATTCCTTCATCCCTCTCAGAGAAACCAGAAAGCTACTAACAGTATCCCGCCTGCATTACAGAGCCTGTCAAGCTACCTGTGGCGTATTCTATATTGCAAAAGCAGTAATGAGTCTCACAATGGAGACATTACTGGTGCCCACTCGAGTAAATCAGTGAACAACAGGAAGACAGTGCTACAGTGCTACGAGAAATACAATCAGGCAAGAAAGGAAACTAAGCATGAATTTGATGAATAATAGATAATTGATTTTAAAAATGCCTTTCTTCAAGGATTAGAAGTAAGTATTTCAAATCTGGTTAAGATGATCGTTCACTGTTCAGCTCAATTTTTCTTAATATCTTAAGTTTTTTAGTTAAAGTATTAATAAGCATGATCACCTGTATAATGAATAACAAAAGTTTATTCTAGTTTCTTCAGGTTAAAAAAATTACAAGTAATTGTCTGTTTTACATGCTTTTGGGGAAATGGACAAACATTCTGGATTGCCAGGGAGTCTTGGCTTATGCCGGCTACATAGGAGTAACCATTCATTGTGATCTTTTCTTTCTCAGAGCTGTGTTTGCATGATAATTTTATGCTCTCTAATTTATAAAACATAGTTGCAATGATTAGATAAATAATGGTTATATCCTGATGGTTATAATCCAAAGAAATTGGCAGGGCCAAGGTACTTGGACAGAAGACAATATAGTTCTTCCTTTGGGAACATCCATTTGACTAAGGTTTATGGTTTGAGACACAGAATGGATTAGAGCTTCCAGCCCTCCTTTGATGAGGCACAGCAGCAGGACCTTAAGTAGCCTGCACTGCACAACCGTACACAGTGGTATGTCTCTGAGTTTGAAGTCTATTTAACATTCTCTTATCGAAGAGTTATTCATTATCAAAGAATTGGAAAATTAGGAAATTTTCCAACAGCCACGGTATATTCCAATCCTCCACGAAGTCTGCCTTAATAATGATACCCCACTTCTGTCCCTAGATTTCTGTAAGTCATATTTCCTACAAAAGTCATTTGGACACCCATTTCCTAACAATATGGTAGTTTGGGGGTATAGAGTAGGTTTGGGGATTCTGAAAATATGGGTCAATAGCACATCTGTGTTCCTAGAAAGATTTCTCTCCATGCATGTGAACTCCAATCTGACAAACAAGATAAGATGAATTTGTTCTCAGAGCAGATTTCCATTAATATAGAGATTAGTGTCTATTCCAATCACAGGTAAAAGGTAAAGGCCCTCCCGTTGATCGTCGATTTGCTCGAGCGGGCCCAGTAACGTCTCCATTGGAGACTTTGTTGTTACTGTGTCTGGCATATCCAATACTCTCGGTAGCTTGCCGGGCTCTCCGAGAGGGGCGGAGGAATCGAACTCGGGTCGGCCATGTTGGCCGCTTGTAAGGCGAACGCCCTACCGCTGTGCTCACAGGTACACAGAACTAAACTACTCAAACTAATGATGGTGAAGCTGATATTTATTGAATAGTTACTACTTATTAGCTGTTTACTAATTTATACATATTTGTAAACTCACAAATCCTGAATATTTACCACAACTTATCTCAAAAGCAAAGTAATATCATTTTCCAAGCTTACAGATCAGGAAACAAGAACAAACATGTAGGAGGATTTACTCAAAACTTACACATCTACTGAAATTAATATTTGGACCCAGAGAATCTGACCACCCTAAACTTTTCTCTTGGCATCCACACTATTCCACTTTTAATTCCACTTGTTTTGAGTCTGGAGAATGAGTCTGGAGTTTGGTAATCTAATGTGTGATCTCTATATACTATTGCAATGTTAGTATATATTAGTATATATATATATATGGATATATATGTGTGTGTGTGTGTGTGTGTGTGTGTGTTGGACAAGGTACTCACTTGTTAATTAAGTAAAGAAAAAGAAGAGAAAAAAGAATAACTAGCTGAGTTGGTGAGCATCATTATGTGTGGCAAAGATCCTTGGGGTCTTTTAGGCCCTCAACAATTGAAAGAGGAGAAGCAATAACCATTTGTATCAGGTTAAAAAATGGTAGGGACCAAGAAGAGGCTTTTCTTTCTTTTTTTATTTTTAGGAGGAGTAAAGGGAAATAATGTGCTATATTCTGAAGTGGGCTTTGTGACCTGTTACGTTGGCAAGTCACATAATCTCTCTGTTGGCTCATGTAGCAAAAGGAGATACAACAGATTAATTTTGAAGTATTCTAAATATTTTGCATGTTAATCAAAAACATATGTGAAATAACTACTATAGTACATGGCAAAAGTGCCCTGCATAGAGGACCAATTAAAGTCATTCTTGCTGATATAAGATCCTACAAAAAGTAGGAAATGACACAAACTCTTTGTAGGATTTGTAGTGAGTTATGATACCTCTTTACCATAATTCATGTGAAACATCTCACTACTCAATTCAGTGGGTTTAACCATAGGGCTGGAGCGATAGCACAGCGGTAGGGCGTTCGCCTTTCAAGCGGCCAATATGGCCGACCCGAGTTTGATTCCTCCACCCCTCTCAGAGAGCCAGGCAAGCTACTGAGAGTATTCGATATGCCAGACACAGTAACAACAAAGTCTCCAATGGAGACGTTACTGGGCCCGCTCGAGCAACGGAAGGGCCTTTACCTTTACCTTTTTAACCATCTAATTTGAATGTGGCTCCTGTAAGCCATAGGTTTAAGTGAACTCTCCAGTGTTCTGCTTCCTGTTCTGACTGCAACCATCCTCTACTTCCTTTCAGCAAAGCAAACCTTTCCATTTGGAAAAAAAAAACATTTTGCTTGCTTCTCCACTAAGCAGAGTGTATACTCGCATCCAACTACTCTGCCAGATAGAGCAATAAAAATGATAAATGAGAGAACTGAAGGCTCTACTTAGACTTTTAAAATATTCCAGCAGAGGTGACCCTGAAAAATTATGATGGCATATTATCAATTAGTTGACACTATCTGGAAAAATGAAGCTAAATGTTCCTCTATTCTGTCCAGTTTTATATCTCATAAATCCAGCACAATACTTAATTGGAAATGCAGATGGTAATATCTAGACAGACTTATGTTAGATATATTCTATTTTGGATTCTCAATGGACATTTTAAGTATTCAGGCTGCAGTATAGATAGTATGTCCAACATAACAAATTACTTTAATATTTAACATCTGAAAAGGTAGTCTGAAAATTTCAGGGATGGGTAGCCAAATTCAGAAAGCTGAAAACAAAATAGACTTTTAAATATTCAAGATGAAAGTCTTTTTTGAGAAATATTCAACCCATGAGGCTAAATTTGACACAAAATAGTCATCATCATAATTTAAATTTTAATACATAGCCTATTTAAAGGCTTCATTTCAAAAGGTTTTCACATTTATTATATCATTTGGTCTTAATTAAGAACTAAAATATTCAATTAGGTTACACCTTTGGATTATTACAGAAATTAATTTATATTCCCTAGTAATAAATGCATATTTAAAATAACCATGTGAACACATGGTTATGTAATTTGTTCACAACAAATGTATGACTTACAAGTTCCACAAAGACATTAAGTATCACTTTTTAAAATTGCACTTTACTGGAATTAGAGCAATAGTACAGGGGGGAGGGCATTTGCCTTGCATGCGGCTGCCAGGGTTTGATTCCCAGCAGCCCATATGGTCCCCTAACACTCCCAGGAGTAATTCCTGAGTGTAGAGCCAGGAGTAACCCCTGAGCATCTCCGGGTGTGACCCAACAAACAAAAAAAGATGTTCTTTACTGGAGTAATGTAACTTAAAATAGAAGATGTTTTTAGATGATAATACCTTAAAATTTCTTTTATAACAAAGTAAACATTAAGGTCCAGAGTGAGGTAAGGGGCTTGTTTTGCATGCAGCAGACCTGGGCTACTTCCTCAGCATCCAGAGGTCCCCGAAGCTCTCTCTCTAATCCCTAAGCACAGTCAGGAGTATATCCTACATATGGCTGGATGTGATGCACCAAATAAAACAAACACCAAAAAGTTATGATAGTAGAGCCCACACACCTTTTGTCTACCTTCCCTCACACTTGACATCTATGGCCAAGTATGAAAACCAATTTGTTAATACTGGTCATATACTATTAACTGAAGGATGAAGAGTATTTGGTGTATCAGTTTCAAACTACTATTCTCTTTGTGTTCCAGAATCCAATTCAGATTTGTACATTGTACTGAAATACTGTTTTCTTGGTGTCCTTGGATCTGTCTTAGTCATGCGACTAGCACTTTTAAAGAGTTACTTATACCTTGGAGGGAATCCTTTCAGACTGTATTAGTTCCCATCAAAAACTTTAGCATTAAGTTCAGCATCTATGGGTGAACTAGAACTTCAGAATGATTAGTTTGAAGTTATGATGGTTATTTTATATTCATTTTCCCTTATAGGATAATGAATTGGATCAGGTAGGGCTGCAGAGACAGAACAGCAGAGAGGGTTTTTGCTTTGCACATGGCCAAACAGGGTTTGATCCTGGTACTCCCATATGGTCCTTCAAACTCCACAAGGAGTGATCTTGGAGTGAAGAACAAGAATTAGGCACTAAGCACTTCTGGGTATGTTTCCAAAGCAAATGGACAAACAAACAAAAGAGGGCAATGGTTTGGTATATCTGTGTAGGAAATAGTTGTTCATATTCCCTTCCATATCTACTCGATCTACCTGCTTAGCTTTTATAGGTGGTACGCATTACTATCAGTATGAATGTCAGAATATTAATTTCACTGTTTAGGTTATAATCCAACACTACCTTAATTTTGTGGATCAAGTTGCCTAGTTCTAGCTAGTGAGTGCTCTTTTTCATATTGAGAGTTGTGATCTTAAGTCATTCCTCTACAACAGAAGTCAATTAATTATTAGCTATACGTGGCTGAATATGTCCCTATACCTACTTTTGTAAATGAAGATTAACTGGAACACAGTCAAGCCCATTAATTTACTTATTGCCTATGGTTGTTTAGGAACTGCAATGACAAAAATGAATAATTGTGATAGCGATCATTTGGCCTACAATGCTGAAAACATTTACTATCTGGATTTTCATAGTTTGTCAAAATTTGCCCTAGATGAGTTTTTTTATTATTATGAATTTATGTAATACCAAAAGCGAAAATTCTCCTTACATTTAAGGCAGTTTATAAAATAGAATTATGAGTTTAGTATTTTCCTAGCAGAATTAAGCTAGATCTTTTGGGAACTAAGGGTTCCCCCAGCAGTGGTGGAGGCTAGGAGATACACAGGGCAGTGCTCTGAGCACCTTCCAGAGCTCACACCCAAACCCAGGGAACCGTGAGGCTTGACACACACTATAACTCTGAGCTTCCTCCCCACCCAAGCCATAACAGTTTTGACCCAAAGGTTTTGTGGAAGAGAAGGGACAAATTATTAGTTCATAGAAAAATTTCAGGAACTTATCAAATTAGGAAAGCAATGAGAACAGAAATAAACAATCTCCCGTGACTTCTTCAATTTCCTTCATTCATACAAAGGGACTTGATTGACTTGTTCTTATAATGATGAAAGATACTTGTTTTTGTCTTAAAGATATCGAATACTATTATTTTATATCATACTTCTAAATCATCAGATTTTTGTTGTTGTTGTTGTTGTTGTTGTTGTTGTTTTTGCTTTTCGGGTCACACCTGGCGATGCACAGGGGTTACAACAGGGTTTGC
This sequence comes from Sorex fumeus, assembly GCF_029834395.1. Taxonomy (NCBI): domain Eukaryota; kingdom Metazoa; phylum Chordata; class Mammalia; order Eulipotyphla; family Soricidae; genus Sorex; species Sorex fumeus. The sequence goes on along the minus strand of NW_026606060.1, from coordinate 1,373,723 downwards.
ATTCAGCAATTACTCCTGGCTGGTGCTCAGGGGACCACATGGAATGCTGAGAACCAGATCCCAGCTGGTCGCATGCAAGGCAAACACCCCACCAACTGTACTATCGCTCCAGCCCCAATCCTCAGATTTCTTACCAATATGTTGAGCAACGCTTAGATCTTCAAACCTTGAATGTTGGTTTTATAGATTCTTAAAATGGATCTGTTAGATAATAGCTGGGTACAAGCATGAGCATATTTAGTTGCATAGTTGAACAATGTTGCCACACAATAGCCCCACAAAAACACAAATTGCATCCCTCACAACTTACTATACTCTTTCCGCTCTCTCTTCTCTGCCTTGCCATCTCTACAAATCTGTAGAAAGAGTCTAAAAATTTATTGGACACTGTCTCTTCCGTTTGTTTAATAAGTATTCTTATTATGTAGAACACATATTCTTGAACCAGAACAAGCATTGGGTTAGTGTTCAAATACATTTATTGGAAGGATAACATGTTCTTACAATCATATATATATATATATATATATATATATATATTTTGAGGGGTCACACCTGGAGGTATTCCTGTATCTGCGCTCAGAAATTACTGCTGGTGGTACTGGTGGACCATATGGGATGCTGGGGGGTCGAACCCAGGTGGGTTGCATGCAAGGCAAACACCCTACCCTCTGTATTATCACTCCATCCCCCCTTACAATCATATTTGAGAGCCATTTTTCAAAATTCAATTATAAAAGTTGGAATCTTTTACTCTCTACTACAGAAACTATCGTTCCTGGAAATTAAATAAAGAGTAGCTCCACTACACAGTAGTTATTCCTCCTTTGAGCAGAAGAAAGTTATTACTCATATGTTTATTAAATGATATAATTTCATCTTTTAAAAATCACTACATCCTTGGGAACAGACATAGTACAGTGGTCAGCACTTGCTTTGCAGACCACTAACCCCAGGTGTATCCCAGGCATCCTGTATGGCTACCTGAGCATCGTCAGGGGTCAGTCCTGAGCACAAAGCCTATAAAAGACCCTGAGCACCACCACATGTGACTTCTCACACCCTCCAAATAAATTACAGAAATAAAATAAAATATGACACTACACCCTCAAGATTACACACAGCAAAAATTCTGAATCTTAGGAAATGGGTTTTAAAGACACTGAAGCACAACCCTTAAAATCAGACTCATAACTCATTTGTTTGTGGCAATATAGATTCAATTCTTCCCAAAGGTAAGTTCTCTTACTTCACAAGTATATATAAAGTTCTCATTATCAAATTCTTGTAGGGGTAAATATTTGAAAGGGATTAATAAAATGCATCTCTATCAATGTCTAAAACTGATTAGAATTTGTATTAAATTTTTGTATCCTTTTATTAGGACTTAAATGAATGAAGTTTTAGTGATTTTGTTATTGTGCTACCTCTTAAATAAAGTGTCATTGTTTACTAAAAATAAAATATCTACTACCATATTAATTCTCAACTTATAAAGTAGGTAATTGACAAAAATTTTAAGAAGAACATGAAAATACTAAGTTCATCTATAAATACTGACATTAATAATGGGGAAGAAAAAACCATTAATATGATTTCAAAAATTGCTTCACAATACATAAAACACATTAGTGTCTTTCTAGACATATAATAAATATATAAGCATCCCTGGGGAAATTAGTGTGAAGCTTTTGAAAATAAGAAAGGAATTGGTGTATTTGAGGAAGAATTAAGTAAAATTCTACTGAATGAATTGAGAAAATGACACAAATGCAGGTCATGACAAACCCCATCATAAAAGGATGTTTCTGAATAATAATCAAGTCATGACAACATTAATACAAAGCCAAAAATCTTATTAAAATAAGCTAAAAGCTTGACAAAGCTATTTGAAGTTCTCTGAAAGCCTAGTATCCTTTAAAATGGCAGTTTTTTGACCTTCAATATTCAGTTATTTCTTCAATAACTTTTCTATGCAACTTGCTAATTTTTGCATTTATAACTGCAAAGAAATGCTGGTATCTGGTGTGTCTGGCATAAGTAATCCAGACATGTAACTAGTAACAAAACCCTCTATAAACTAAGTTATCTAATAAACTATGTGTGTTTCCTTACATAAAGTTATTCCATTCTTTCATTCACAAGATCATTTTCAGATATGAGGAAAGCGCCTAGCACTGTAGCACTGTCCTCCCATTTTTCATCGATTTGCTTAAGTGGGCACCAGTAACATCTCCATTGTTACTGTTTTTGGCATTTCGAATAAGCCAGGCTCTGCCGTGTGGGCAGGATGCTCTTGGTAGCTTACTGGGCTCTCCAAGAGGGAAGGAGGAATCACCCCAGGTTGGCCGTGTGCAAGGCAAACTCCCTACCCGCTGTGCTATTGCTCCAGAAAACAAATTGCAGAATGGAAACGATAATAGAGAACAAGATAAGGGGGAAATTGGAAATCAAAAATATTTGTTCATTTCTACAATGTTTTTGTGCCTTTTAGTATAAGACACATGCTTTAGCATAGTTATATGTAACACACATTTCTTAATTGAATTTAAGGGTGGTTTCTAAGTGGCAACATTCAAAAAAATGAAGGGGGGGCAAAATAAATACTGGCAAAAAGGGGGAAATTTCTTTAAATTTCAAGTTTAAAAAAGTAAAGTTTTTAATTTTTTCTTTTGGGGTTGGAGAGACAGTACAGGAATTAAGGCACGTGACTTGCAAGATCACTACTTATGACCCCCAAACACCACCAGGAATGATCCCTGAGCCCAGAGCCAGAAGTGATCCCCGAGCATCACCACGAGAGATCCCTGAACAGAGAGCCAGGAGACAGCCCTGAGCTCTACTGGGTATGGCACCCAAACCATAAATAAACAAATAAATAAATAAATAAACAAACTGAAATTTAATAAGAAAACAAATTTTTAGTTTATTAAATACCACAGACTATAAATAAAGTATTATTTTGAATGAAATTTAGCTTCAAACAAAAAGGGACTCCATAGATTGCACCTAATAGCCAATGTTATAGGATCAAAATGAAGTGACTTCTTATCAGAAATCAAGATTTAATAATAAAGTGACCTCCATCATGTTGGCTCTGGTACTGACGGGACTGACTTTAGTTACAAAAATGATAGAAAAAATAGTGGAGAAATGAGCCTTGACTTATACTCATAATTTACAAATACTAATTACCTGACTACATGTGTAGCTTGAGAAAATCATTGAATTCATTGGTTAAAAATAAGTATTTAAAAGTATATTAGTTTTCAGATAATATTTAACCATGTTCTCAAAATAAAATGAGTTTAACTTGAACTGAGCATTTAGGATTATCTCTTTTGAGAAAATGATCAATTTGTACTGAGAGTCAGGCCCACGTGCTATTGAGCAGAATACTGTTGGTGGTAGATATTTTAGCCCCATTGCAAGATAAACTTTATGGAAGTCACTGATAGTTCTAAATGGCACTTCTTGTTTGGTAGAAAGCATTTAAACCCCCCATAAAAATATATCAAAAATAAAAGAAAGAAACAAAAATGTCAACTTATCGATCATCTATAATAAATTGCTTTAATAAATAAATATTCAGTCTTGATGATATCACCTTTGTGGTACTCGGGAAAATAATCTTACATAAAATATCTGGTTTATTTTTAGTCAGTCTGTGGAGTCTTAAAGCATACTGAAGCCCCCAAACTCTCCAAGAAAGTTGCTCTTTATCATAAAATTAAAAATCCTTAAGTGATTGCTCTATAAGTGCAAGAGTATTGATATTAAAAGATATTTTGATATTAAAACAAAAAACAGGTCATTATGAATACATAAAAATGAGCAAGAAATTGATGAATAACTAATTTTTCCCATCTCTTTGAATATAATTTCTCTGAAGCTAAGCATTCTGGGCAGATATACGTAATATACTTCTCAGTGGGTTGGAGCGATAGCACAGTGGTAGGGTGTTTGCCTTGTGCACAGCCAGTCCGGCCAAGCCAGGTTTGATTCCTCCGCTCCTCTCGGAGAGCCCGGCAAGCTACCGAGAGTATCTCGCCCAGACGGCAAAGCCTGGCAAGCTACCGTGACGTATTCAATATGCCAAACACAGTAACAACAAGTCTCAAAGTGGAGACATTACTGGGCTCGCTCAAGCAAATAGATAGACAATGGGAGGACAGTGACAGTGACTCCTCAATAATGAGGTAATCATTAAGAAAATTCCCAAGATGTCCCAGAAAACCTGAATACCATGAAAAAAGATGATCACAACAAGAGAAGCCAGAGTTTGTCACTAGTACTCTCTAAAACTTCTATGACATTTGAAAATTTTGATTTCTCATAGTATGAAAATTTTATTTTGGAAAACTTGGATTTCAAATGTGAAATGAATTTCCAAAAAAGCCAAACATTTATATATCCCACTAAACATTTATCTAGCAAACACATTTTGTTATGTTATGTTTTTTTTCTTTCTAAAATCATGAACCAGTATAGTGGGTAGGGTGCTGGTCTTGGATATAGTTGACCCAAATTCAAGTTTTAGCATCACACATGGTCCCCTGAGCCCTTCCAGAGGTGATTCCTGAGCTCTAAGTCCAGAGCACCCGCTAGGCTGGCTCCAAAACCAAAACCATATGAACATACTAAAAAAACATGAGTAGAAGAACAATTTTTCAAGTGGAAGTGGATAAGGATTAGCAAATAGTTATTAAAGTAACAATGCATGTTAAATACACTCTGAAAAATTAGTCATTTTGATCGGTTTCCTGGGCTTGAGTGATAGCACAGCGAGTAGGGTGTATGCCTTGCAAGCAGCAAACATGTCCGGCCCGAGTCTGATTCCTCCAGCCCTCTTGGAGAGCCCCGCAAGCTACTGAGAGTATCTCACCCACACGCCAATGCCTGGCAAGCTGCCCGTGACGTATTCAATATGCCAAACACAGTAACAACAAGTCTCATGATGGGGATGTTACCGGGCCCGCTTGAGCAAATCGATGAACAACGGGAGGACAGTGATACAGTGATTGGTTTCCATTTTGGTTTTGGATTGGAGGAAACTCTCAGGGAAAGTGCATGGTATCTAAGGGCTCATGCCAGGGGCCAGTTGTGGTGCAGTTTGTGTCCAAAGTACTGACAGTTACCTGGGTTACATGTGATCATTTGTGAGGCAGGGGGCAGGTGATCCTGGGGATCAAACTTGGGACTTTGTACAGCAAAGTATGCATCCCAGGTGTATGAGGATATATCTCTTAGGCCCTCAAACTGGTAATTTTATTAGAGTGTCAAATCTTCTATATAGAAGTACCAGTTTCTATTAGACAGTCATACAGTCCCTACTTTACCTTTGTATGAGGGAAAACACATACACACACACAACCACAAACAAGTAACATTTTCAATTGTTACAAACAAAAAAATCTAAAGATTAAATGGCTCAAATAGATACTTAACACTTGTTAGTGACTTGACTTGAGAAATCAATCAGTTAATCTGTAGTAGTACATAGAATTTAAGAAACAATCATCACTCTGATTTTTCTTAGTCCTCTAACAGTTGATGTAACTTTTTAAAGAAGTAACAATCAAGATTTAGATATAGTATCTATAAGATCTTTGAGCCAAAAAAATTAGTTATTCCATTTTCTTAGTATTTTGCAAAAAAGTATTTATCTAGTTTTTTCTCTAAGCTATTTACCTTCCTTCAAGTCTTTCCATATCTAAAGAGTTTACTTCAGGGTTGAATACATAGAGCAGTAGGTATGATACTTGCCTTACTCACAGTCAACCCAGTTTTGATTCCCAGTACTCCATTTAGTGCCCCAATGGCCAAAAAAAAAAAAAACCAGAAAACAAAAACAGAATGACTCTCTTCAGACCACCTTTTTCCCCTTTCTTTTAAACTGCAATAACAATTTACTGTTTAGTACAAACAGTACCAAAATAGTAATGGTATTACACATTTTTACTTAATTTATTTTGACATTAGTGGATTTTCTCCTTGCCTCCTAAACTAAATTCACAGTAAGACAGCAGCCTTATACTTCTCTGTGCTTTGAATGGCTCTTCTTTCATTCGTTTGTTTACCATGTCTTATAATTATTTCTGCAATCAACTTTGTTTTCTCACACCCATGTTTCTATTCCAGGACTTTATTTTTTGACACTTGGATTGTTTTAATACTTTCCTAACTATGTTCTGTCTGAATTTCTTCCTGTTATTTCTATAAAAAATGGATGCCAAACTCTAAGTGGAAGTGTAGTTTATAAAGACTCCAAATAAGTTTCCTGTTTTATAAAATGCTAGACTACTTAATTTCAGAATAACATCTTTTTTTCTAGAAACTATTTTTCTCTTTTATCTCTTGTGTTAAAAATTGCCAAATATGATAGGCTTTTTTATATTTGTGTGTGTGTGTGTGTGTGAGAGAGAGAGAGATAGAGAGAGAGAGAGAGAGAGACAGAGAGAGAGAAAGTATGGCTGTGTATTTACTAGTGTGTGTATATAAGTATGTATGTTTTTGGATTTGGGGCCACACCATGCAGTGTTCAAGGATACCTTCTGGCTTGATATGCTGGTAGAGTTTGGGGAACCATATGGTGTAGGTGATGGGACCCTGCTTCCTTCATGCAAGGTGTGTCCTCTAGCATACCATACCATCTCTCTGTGAAATTTTATATTAAATTTAAAAATCTGTAGTATACCTTTTGTTTTGGGGGTCACACTCTGTGGAGTTCATGATCCGAGCCTGAACTGGGCTTAGGGGCCATGCCTACCATGCTTGAAGGACAATCTGAAGTGCCTGGATTTGAACCAGGGTCATGAGACCTTAAAAGTTGGATTTTCTTTCTAGCACAATCTGGAAGGCTCTTTACTTATCTCAGTAACCTAAGTTTAAGCCAAATAGGCTTAAGTTTAAGTTCCTTTAATAGAATCAACATACTTAAAATACTTGTTGAGTTAATGTATTAACTTGATGGGGATAAAATGAATATGTGACCTGATATAGAATATAGGATACATCTGTTTTGGCAAAAAAACAGATACTGCTGGGAAAAAAAGCCCAAAGGCTTATCAGGAACGATATTTTTGTCTGGGAGACTAAAATAATGTTAGAACTTGTGGGTTAACATTATAACTAGAAAGTCTATTTTTGTTGCGAGCGAAAATTTTGCTACATAACTACAATTAGGGAAAAATCAGAGATTAATGAAGCATTCTATTCTAGATCTTTAACTGATAAGCACCAAAAATGGCTTTCTAAACATAAAATGGTTTGCAAAATATTTCTATACATTATCCCATGCACAGAAAATAATGGAAACTGGGCCTAGCATTTAGAAAATTTAATATTTATTCTAAGATTAGAATTGTTGACTTTAAGAGTATTTTATACACTCCATAACAACATAAAATCTACATCTACTGATTAGTTTCTCTATGAAGGTCTTCCAGACAATTATAGAATAGTATCATTGGTCAATCTTTAGTTGCTTTGCCTTATAGCATTGTTATCAGATGAATTGCTTCATATAAAAGCACTTACTAAAAGTCCTATAATGAAAGGTTAAGTGCTGAATTTAATTACTAATTTCAACACTTATCAATATAAGCAACACAGGCAAATTTAAAAGGGACTGAATATAGTCTTTCTGTAGGTTTCCAATTCTCTGATTACGGAACTTGTTGGTAAAAGCATTAGTCCAGCTGTTTTTCTAATGAATGATAATCAGAAAAGTATTTAAACAATAAGAATAGAAATACCATATTAAATTAATGTAAAAGAGTTATGCTAGATATTTCCATTATAGATGCAAAACCACTTTGTTCTAAAAGCTTTAATCTAGAAAACATAGACTTTTCAAATTTTTATTCATTCTTCATAACATTCGTATGAATGAAGCTCACAGAGAAAAATGACATTGGGAATTTCTTGGCTTATTTCCTGCCTCAATATCATGCTGAAATGCTACACAGACCAGATGATTAATAAAATGCTTGATAGCAACAAATTCTCCTGTGATTTACACTCACTACTCATTAACTTGTTATATGTATATACTGAAATGCTTCAGATACACATTAATTTTCCTGAGGACAAACTTTTCACCCTTCTTTGTATCCTTAAAAACAACTGAGGTCTATTTATTCTTCGTTTATTAATATTATCTAAACTATCTTTGCTGAAAGGATGCCTAGAATCCTGGAGTTAATATACAAGTTTGTATCTAAAATAATTATTTTCAAAGGTTTGAACTTTGATTTTAACATATCTTATGTATATTTTTTATTCTGAGCATTCATTGAATGGATATATCATATACTATACATATTAAACAAATATTAGATTAAAAATTCAAATACTCATTGAATTAATTCTGTGTCTGTCTTTACTACTAATATGAAAATTGATCTTTAGATATCCCTGAACTAGAGCTCAATGTCTTCTATGAACTATAGCTATTGCCTTGCTACAGAGTAAGAGCACAACTAAGGGACTGTTAAGCTATATACATATATATGTACAAATATATATACACAAAGAAAAAACTTAAAAATAGAAAATATTTATATAATTGTAATAATGCACTGGGGAGTTTGATTCCAGTTATCTGAGCTTAGGAAATACACACTATATTTATAATTTAGAAGCATTTATTAATATTAGTCTAATAAAATCTAGATATTTTAAAGTTAGCTTAACTAAAAGTTTTTTAACTAACTTGACAATAGACTTCTTTTCTCTGGTTGGTCAGCATTAACATTCTCTAGATTGAAGTTGTGAAAGATACCAGTGTGGTAACTGTGATTTTTCAGGATAAAATGAGGAAACTAAGATAATTTTTAAAAATTAAGAGGTGGAACCAATCTAGTTTTCAAGTAAGTCTTCAAGAAGTTATTGTCATACCAGAATGCATAGTTCCATATGTTCAGATCCACTATTCACAAATGACAGCATCTCAGGGCAAGTTTTTGGCCTAAATCTACTTTATCTTTCAGAGAGTCAATGCACTGACATCACAGTAAACTGACTGATCAGTATTTTGGGGAATTCAGCAATTTATTTTTCTGTAATTCCATTGACAGTATAATTATTAAGGGAATGCATTTCTACTGGGATTTCAGTGAAAACAATAAGGGATTGGCAGGAGCAATATAAGACTCTGTGCATAGTTAAATGACTTTCTCTACAGATCTTCCTTTTCTTCATCAAATTATAGCTGATAAAGAAAGATATACTCCTAGTCACTGTGCAAAATCAAGGTAATTCCTAGCACATCAAGTCAGAAAATATTTATTGACTACTATTTGTTTGTATTATGATTGGTCTCCAATGGAGACGTTACTGGGCCTGCTCGAGCAAATCGATGATCAACGGGAGGGCTTTTACCTTTTACCTTTACCTTACTGGTAAAATTATTAACAGGTTTCTGAATTTTGTCACTAAGTTTTTTTGATTTTAATTCACTAAATATTTGTAGAGTTCCAACTTTACAGAATACATATGAAATGAAACTGAGAGATGTAGGATTTTCTAAATCCGAAAGGATTGCAGAGATCATAATCATTTCTTCCCATGACCGTGTTAGGTCCAAAGAAAGTTTTCATTTGATAAGTGTGATATTTTTTAAAATTATTTTTTTCAATAAATGAATCCTTATGAGTATTTTATAATATTTATATTGTTTTCATGTGGTTGGTTTTTGTTTTGGGATCACACCCAGCTGTGCTCAGGGCTTACTCCTAGCTCTGCACTCAGGGATCACTCTTGGCAGTGCTTGAGGGATCAGATGTGATGTTGGGGATTGAACCCAGGGCAGATGCATGCAAGGAAAATGACCTATCTGCTCTACTTCCCCTTCTTTTAAATCTTTACAATTAATCTAATGTGTTTTGTGTTCAAAATGAATAATTCTTTGTATACTCTTATACTATGCTATATATAAATCTGTTGTATAAAAAAGATGTAAATAAAAGGGGAGCTGAAAGAAATGAGACTGATTTATTTCGCCTTTATATGAAAATATAGACTATATTAATTGCAGTAGAACCCCTTGGTACTTTTATTTATATTTTACTTAAAAATACATTGTTTAAGCATTGGTAATATATGTAAAATCATCATACATTGGTTTAAATTTCTAACCTAACATCTCTTCAAATGTAGTACCAATAACTACATAAACTCATTAACAAATAATCCGATCAATCTAAATTTATGCTATAGACTAAAATGAGTAAACTAGTTGTCTGTCACAGAATCTTCATGAAACACATGGTAATATGTGAGTGAAAACAAACATCATTTGTTTTCTTGTTTGTAACTGCTGGACTTGGTGCTGCAGCTAGTTTCTCTACTTTTTCTGTCTCCTGCATCTTTCAGGAATCCCAGTTAAATACCACCATCGGAAGAACTATCAGGTCTGATATACTTTCAGAGATAAGTGTTACAATAATCCCTCTTTTCCTTCTAAATTTTAACGTTGTTACTTTTGACAAAGCCTTTCCTTTGTTCCAATACAAGGATTCAGTAAAAAGAGCTCTGACATGTTGTGCCTTTTTATATGTGCATTTTTCTGCTTCCACTGATGCCCCACATTTTGCAAATGCTAACGTGTGCCTTCAAGTTGTCCTCCATCGTGCCATTTGCACAAGCATATTCAAACTCTTTAGGACAGCTTTACATTCACATGACTCTAATGTCCAAAAAGAAAAACACCATGACTTCTCAGATAACCCACAATTTTGTGAAACGGACGCAAAACTGTGCTTGGTTTTCCAGTTTTTCCTAAAAATCCTCCCCGGATACATATTCACTGGCTTACCTGCAGGGTAGCGCTCGATCACTGGCAAGCTGTCCACCTGTAACGTGGCATTGCCACCACTCCTCGTGAAACGAACTACATGGTACTTCCCATCGTTAATGATTGTACTGGACTCTTCAATGGCGATGTCATCAGTCCCAACATTAAATTTAACTCCAATCTTTCCTTGGTGCTGGAAAGAGGAAGAGATAAATGGTCATTGGACTGGGCACCCTAGGAGTCAGTTAGCACCCATCAGGATTTATGGGCAAAGAATCCCCCAGTCGAAAAACAGGCTTTGATAATAGCCGATTTCATCCCATTTTACTTCTGAAAATTTCATGTCATACATGCAAGATTCTTGCCAGTTAGGTCAATCAAAAGCTTTTCTTCCATGGGTAATTGATATATCAAAAGATAGACTTTCAAAAGAATAGAGCCACCTTCTTTTCAGAGACAATTCATGCACAGCTGCTTATGTGAAGAGACAAATCTCCACGTCTCTTTCCATTTTACAAGAACAAAAAAGAAAGGCATGGGATTATTCCATTTAATAACTGATGAAATCAGCACAATAATGGCTGTTTAGAGTTAATTGACAAATGTTCACAATATAAAATCTGTTGGAAAGGATCTGGGCATATGGATTGACTTTAATGAGGCCCTTTTCAAAGTCATTCACACATACAATAATCAAATGCTAAGAGCAGCACATGAATTCCATCTCTTTATTTTTTAAACTATGATCCCTATGACAGGGAAGTTAAAATACTACTCAAGGTCGCATAACTTTAATAGAGTACCAGAACTAAAATTCAGTCTTCTTATTTGTAGTTTATATTGAAGTTAGGATGAAACTAAGCAACAAGTATTGAAAATGCGCGCTCTCTCTCAATCACGGAAAGGATCAGTACACATTATTCTACATGCAAAACTTGTTGTTGTTAACTTTAGAATTTTATAAGCAAGGTGCCCCAAAGAAGCATTTGCTGATGTCCTTTGCCTCTGAGATGTTATTCTTGAGCAGCAGGACTGTCAACTCTACAGAAGCTCGGCTGATTTGGAAAATCGCCCTTAATCAGCAGCAAAGAATAACTGCCCTGCGGGCCATTGTCAGAGCTCATAACCTCAAACTGTCTGGGGCTCACCTCTCATCAAACCTCGCTTGATAGGAACAACATGGGGGAAGAAGGGTTTAAAGGGCACACAGTGGAAACATTCTCGGAGAAAACTTCAGTTAGCATATTTGAAAAAAAAAAAACAACACCTGAAGATTTGACCCATGTTCTCTTGGCTTCATGCAGGACTTTTACCACTGACAAAGGCAACAAGAGAACTGAGTTATTACAGTTATTACAAGAATTTGTGAATCAAACTGCATTATTTGATGAAAAATACCTGAGGATTCCTTTTGAGAGATTACTTATTGTCTGCTTACTGCAAACACTGTAAATGTTTCCATTTTCCACCCCCCTACCTGCTTTTTTGATCATAAATGAGTTTTTGCTTATAATAAGCAGTGCTTAGATGTTTTGCAGTTTGTTTTAGGCTTGAGGGATATCATGACTTAAAATTATACTTTCATTAGACTTTAAGATATTGATTTATTCAAGATTTTTCCTACCATATTTCTCAAGAGTTTTATTTTTGAGTACATGTCAACATAAGGCATATTAATCATTACATAATGATTCAGATGACAAAAAAACAGGATTTCAATAATAATTGAATTTTTATCCATGTACTGGTGTAAATTTCTATTTTTTCAGCATGGTCTTCTGTGTGATTATTTATGCCTTCATTTTTACAAAACATATTTTTGTAGTATAATGTAATATTTATATTATGTGTACATATATTTAAAATGTAGGATAAAATTCAAAGAAACATAATTGATTATTTGAGGTTTCTTGTTATCTTTATTTGAATAAATATAGTTATAGTTTTCTTAGCATATTGGAGTTTCTCATAAGGCCCCAATGAGAGCTATACTAGTTCATCTCCATTTGACAGCATAAACTAAAGAAACAGAGTGATTAAGTAACTTGATTAATTTTTTGCAAGTAGAGAAAAAACTATGATTCAAATGCAGGCAGTCTGGTTCCAGAGTTTATGCTCCTAATCATTATATTAGGTTGAATTTTAGAAATATTGGATAATCCACTAACTATGGTTTATAATTTTGTTAAATGTAATCTTTCCTGTCTTCATTTTCTCTCCCTCTCTGGAGTATGCGAACTGTGACACCTTGCACTATGCTTTGCAAATTGTACATATTTGGCAATCAATCATTATCCTTTCAACAATTTTTTTTTGCTCTTTCGGTCACACCCGGCGATGCTCAGTGGTTACTCCTGGCTCTGTACTCAGGAATTACTCCTGGCGGTGCTCGGGGGATCATATGGGATGCTGGGAATCGAACCCGGGTCGGCTGCGTGCAAGGCAAATGCTCCACCCGCTGTGCTGTTGCTCCAGCCCCGTCCTTTGAACAATTTTATGAAGTATAGTGCCCAATGTAATACAGATATAAAAAGATGTTAAATGATTAAAATGTACTCATTTGTCTCAGTTTCAGCTGACCTCTTAAGATGACAGTAAATTTGAAAAAAAATTGAGAAAACTCTGTTACAGAATGAGATGCAGAATTGCCTAATCTAGCCTTATAAAAGAGAGTAGTAAAAGATTCTTCTGGAACCCCTGATTGATATCCTTTCTTCTAGCTCACTGAAAAGTCAAGAAAGCCAAGAGGAAATGAATAATTTAAAAAGCACCTCTGGAAAGAACTGGGATGTAGCAGAATGGGACTTGGGTGCACGTTCAAAATTGAAGATCCCTTTTACATGATCTCAAATGTGAGAGGGGAAAGGCATGTCAACGGAGCAGCATAGAAAGTTGTATTCTGTGTACCGGAAGTTGGCAGCTGTAGTTGGGGTAGTTGGGAAATACATTTGACTCTCTTGCCTGGGAAATCATCATGGAGGGAGACAGTGATGCGTTGGTGGCAGGTCACCAGAGAGCACTTACGGATATAACTTGTTATAAATAGATACAAGCTAGATAGTAGGCTAGAAAGAGAACACAGAGTTGCTTGGATCTTGTACTGATCTACCCATGGGGTGAGGGGTGGTGAGTGCCGCAGACCCCTCAACAGAAAGAGCCCGACGGTGTAAGAGGATGCGCCAGGGCAGAGGCAGACATCCTACTATGACTGCAAGAGGAGTCTTGCACTCCTCTTGCACTAATCTACCTTAGAAGAGACAGAGGTTAAGAAAGAAAATCCATGAGAGCAGATTTAAAATATTAAGGAGCTCATCAAACATGCCCACCTAAATGTGCCTCTTGAGTTTTTAAGCAAATGCTAAGTGCAGTTAGATGCTACTGCTACATTAACCAATCAACACGGTCTCTGTCCTGTACTTCTGTTCCTTCTCCTGCTTCATTCCTGGCAACATTAGGGAGGAGGAAGAGAATAGAACATGACAGAAACATAGAACCCTGAGCTACCTCCTTCCTTATACCTAGTACAAGTGGCAGCCCAAGGCAATAGCAGGTGGGGTAAAGAGCTGCCATATTGTATTTTTTATTATTATATGTCTTGGTTTGGTGCCTATTCCCAATGATACTCAGGGCTTAAACTGGGCTCTGAGCTCAGGGATGACTCCTAGTGGCTCTTAGGATACCATATGTTATACAGTGACATAACTGGGCTGACCACATGTAAGGAAAGTAGCTGAACCCCTGTACTATCTCCCTAGTCTGGTATTTTTGATGATGATGATGATGATGATGATGATGATGATGATGATGATGGAATTGACTATTAATCATTTCTAATATCTCAAAGCAATCAGATTAACTCACTATTTCTCACTCTACACCAGTGAACACCAAAGTGGCATTGCAATACTATTTCTTCTCAAAATTCACCCCTACCACGCTGACAAGCTAGACAGGATAGCAACTCATTTCAATTATATAAACAATAAAACTTGTTAAAATGTCTTGCCAATAGATAATTACAACTTAAAAGATTTCATTTCAAATTCTTATTCTCTGGGATTAAATGTGATTGTCTCCAGCAAATTCTCATGAATATTGCATTAGCAAAACCAGCAGTAATTTCACCGGACATGCACTTATCTTTCAACACTGTATCTTCCTTGGAATGGATAACTGGCTCACACCATAATTTCAAAAATCTATTATGAGAGTATCAGTAACGAGGCATTTATAATTTAATGAAGTCTTTCCATGGATTCATTAAATAAATAGTGACAAAGGTAATCACTGATTTTTTTTTAGTAAAAGCTCATTTCTGAGTAAAGATTATTTTATTAAACCAAGTTAAAAGGAAATATCATTAAAGAAGGCACTGAGAAGAAAGCTGAATGTTCTGGCAGGTGGCGACAGGAATGAACTGTTTAATTCCATATGCAATCACATATTCATTTGAAAAATATATTTGTTCTAAGATTAAGATTTCATGGTGTCCTCAAAGTCTTGACATCTTTGTACAATATGTTTCTGGGTTATAGATGCAGATGTATAGAATAGATGAAGTGGACACTGAGTATCCCACACAAGGGGAAAATGTGCTCTCATTAAAATAGCATATTAATTAACAACAGTGGGTTGGGGGTGGGAAATACGATCCATAGATTTTAGATTATTTTAGATTATGGATCCATAGATCCATAGACAAAACAATACTATATTGCAAAAGGACAAAGAAATTGCAATCCATCTCCTTCTCTCCACTGGGAATGGAGTTACTTGCTTTATAGGTTAGAGCCTTTGTCAGCTTAATAGAAAATTTGACATTGTCTTCAACTTCACTCCAGGTTTGTCGCTTATTTCAGAACATAAACAATTCCTGAGGTCCAATTTTATATGGTTGTCTAAAATTGGAGTCTGGCTGAATGCTACCTGCTTTGCTCTCCCAGAAACTAATCCTCATGAAGAAACAGAGAATTTCAAACCAGAGGGCACACCGGGACTGCAGTTACTCCGGCTGGGCTAAGTCGTGTTGCAGAGTAAATCAGGAAGCCATATGCTCTGTCACCTGAAAACAAAGGTTACTGATTCACAGATTGATATCATTGCTAATTGAACCCAAGTACATGTCCAAAGGAGTCTAGCGAGCCTGCTGGCTGACAGAGGTTCTGCCTATTAATACACACGATCCAGGATGTCAGGAAATGGTTCTGGTCTAGTTTAACCTGACACTAGTGAGAAATTCTTGCCATCCACAGCAACAACAACAACAAAACAAAACCACCCCACCATTTGAAAAGCAAGTAGCTGCTGTTGTTTTGTGTCCCATTTTCCTTGCTATGTTTTGGGGGCTTTAAGGGCTATGTTTTAGTGGGGGGTCTCCCATAGAGTGCTGATAGGTCTCAGAGGTCACTTCCCACAATACCCAGCTAACTGGGTAGGCAGTTCACTGCAAGGCACATAGAATTCAGTTCTACCAGATCTTCCAGTGCCAAGGCCCACCAGAGAAACTAAGGCAGTAGCTGGGGGCTCTCAGGGCCAGACAGGGATGTTCAGAATCACGTGCCAGGAAACACCTCAGGGGTGTGTCTACACCTTGCATGGAAAACCTCTCACATTTTCCATCTCCCTTCACACTCTTCTCTTGCTCCACTAAACATGTAAATATTTTGTCTGTCTTTCCAAAAGGCTTCCAATGAACAAGAAAAGATACAATTTTCTCTATGCATCAAGATATATTAATATTGGGAGTGGAACCTGAGCAAATCTTTCTAGACGTGAATAGCTTCCACTGTGTTTTCTTGCAGGAAAATGTAAGTTTCTCCCACGTTATTTCCACACAGTTTCAATACAATATTTCTACGTGATACTTCTGTAAAAGGAAATAAAATTCACATACTTTCTTGGGAATCAGGACCACCTAAATGAGACAGCTAATTCTATAATTTCATACAATTAAAAGAAAAAGCCACCATTATGAGTATAAATATTTGTTTCTAAATGTGTACCTATGGAAATTATGCTTTATTAGTTGAGTTTTATGAATTAAATAAAAGCATATATAAAATGACAAGGGGCATTGACCAGTGGCTCTGTAAAGTTCTTAAGTGTTCAATGATGAAATGCTTCTTATTTGAATATTCAGCAGCATCTGGCAAACCACAACCCTGGCATTTTGACAGTCTCTTCAGGGTGCTACAAGGGAAACTAAGATTCACAGTGGTTTGTCAAAATTAAGGTGAACTGAATAGTTACAGCCTGTGTTTTATGTTATTTTCAATTTAGTCTTATTGTTGCTGCTCTAAAAATTCTCACTGATAATTAGCTGTGTTCACATCATTTATTCAGGAAACTATACAATAAACATTGTTTCAGGTGCTGAGTTCAATCATAACCTTTGCTTTACTGTTTTTCTCTGATTTCTTGTCTTGAGTCATTACATTGCTACTCATGTATTTACCAGGAACCCAATGAGGAAAGAATCTCCAACTCTCTCAGTTCTGAGAGTTGCTAGAGTTTCTGTGAAAAGTGGTATTTTTATAAAGTGTTTTGGGATTATTTGTGGACTTCACCTGCACACTGTATCCCAGTGAGGGCCAAAACTAAATACAGTCTGACTCCACTGAATTTCCATGGCACAGAGCACACAGAATTTCTGTTTCAAAGACCAAATATCTCTGGATGGTGATTTCATTCCTCTACCTGGTAAACGTTTACTTAGTAGCCAGGTTATAAGTAAAACAAAATTATTGCTTGCATATAAAAATACTTCAAGAAAAAAAAGCGTATCGAGAAATAACTGCAGTTCTTTTTAATGCCTAGTTGATGAATGCTCATAACCGACATATCAAACGCAAAATTTAGTTTAAAAGGGATTGAATTCTTAAAGATTGCATTTGTGAATTGTGACCTACAGCCAAAACAATAATAGCACTATTACATTCTCACATGTTTTTGATAGACTGACGTTTTAATAATGCTATCTTGGTTTTCATAAGCCCCCAACAGTGCCCTCACCTGAAATGCATTGCCCGAGAAAAGCTGACTGCTACCTTTCTCCTTTTCTTTCTTACTGACTTCTAGTTCAGGACTACCTGTCTAATATCTTCTTTAAAAAAAGCAAGTGTCTGCATAAGGGCAAAGAAATGAATTCTTCCAAGACCATTTTCTATAGAATCAGAAAGGCTCTATTATTATTCCCAGCATGAGAAGTAATAATTTCTGAAGCTATCAAAAATAAATCTATGTTTATGTGTGTAATTTTGGCATAACAGTGTTTTCAGAAGAGATTACAGAATCTCTGGGGCTGAAGTTTCTGATGATTATGACCTTTCTTCATCTTAATAAAACAATAACACTGACAGAAAAATAAAATAATCTCAAGAACCATTTATCTAGAATTTAATAGGTTCACTGCATTTAGCAAAATACTGTACCATACCTTATAGGTCTCAAATTTTTTTAAATGGGGGCTGGAAATAGGACAGAGGGGAGAGCACTTGCCTTTAATGTGTGGCTGATATGAGTTGAATCACTGGTACCCCATATGGCCCCAGGGGCCACCAGGAGTGACCATGGAGTACAGAGCTAGGAATAAGCCCCAAGTCAACCATATGTGGCTCAAAAAGACAATTATGTCATCGTTGTATTTATATACATTTATTTTCCTAAATTGTGTAATTTCTTGCCTAAATGAAACTAACTTTTAGAATTAGCCCATTAATTTAGTTCACAATGCTATTCATTATGATGATTCATTCTTTCATTCAACAGAAACAAATAAATTTCTTTCTTACTATACTCCTAACATTCTGATAAATACTGAACAAACATTGCTTAACAAAACAGATGGTACCGATGCCATTACGAAGCTTCAGTGACTCATTAATTTTTTATTCATTAAAATTTATCTTAGCATATAAAGTATGCTAAGTGTCAAGAAGTAAAAGAACACAGTGCTGGGAGAGGCACTGAGTGATTAAGAAAAGAGACTTTCAGGACTTAAATAGGCCAAGATATCAATAATTAGAGGAGTATTCCAGACTAGAAAGCAGTGTCTGCACAGGTCCCAAGATATAAACACATGCAGAAAGAAGATGTTTTTACATACAGATTCAGACATACAGGTTTCACTATATATTTACATATATGAAATATATGTACATATATATACATGAAGAAAGAATATGCTTTTATGTACAGATTTGGACATACAGATTTCACTATACATGTCTTTACAAAGATAGATACGTACACTATATATGAGCAAATTTAGGTATTATTTAGAAAAATTGTCTAGAAGATAAAGCTAGGCTATAGAATTACTTGTCCCAACACTAAACCATATCATTTATACAAATAAGGCAACTGATTATAGCATAACCTGTTAAATAAATCTTCCAACTAAGAAAGTATCGAGTACCCCTAATTTTATTTATTTGTGTTTTGGTCTGTGAACCATACCTGGCAATGTTCAGGGGCTGCTCCCAGTTCGGTGCTCGAAGTCGTTCCTGGCAGTGCTCAGAGAAGT
The DNA here is from genome assembly GCF_029834395.1 of Sorex fumeus. Taxonomy (NCBI): domain Eukaryota; kingdom Metazoa; phylum Chordata; class Mammalia; order Eulipotyphla; family Soricidae; genus Sorex; species Sorex fumeus. The sequence goes on along the minus strand of NW_026606060.1, from coordinate 1,354,401 downwards.
ATGCAGTGCCATCTAACCCAGGCCTCCCACTCCTACTCATGTGCTCATGACCATAGAGCTATCTCTACATACGCTGGCAAGGGATAAAAGGGTTATGTAAACTTAATCACACTTTTTGAATTCTCTGGGATTAAGGAGCTAGCTGTTTATAAAGGGGCGTGTTATTTTTAAGAAAAGATATTCCTGTGTCTGGAGAGAGTACAGTGGTTAGGTGGCTTGCAACACAGCGGTAGGGTGTTCGCCTTACAAGCGGCCAACATGGCCGACCCGAGTTCGATTCCTCCGCCCCTCTCGGAGAGCCTGGCAAGCTACTGAGAGTATTCGATATGCCAAACACAGTAACAACAAAGTCTCCAATGGAGACGTTACTGGGCCCGCTCGAGCAAATCGATGATCAACGGGAGGGCCTTTACCTTTACCTTTACCTTAAGAAAGTATGGTTGTATGGACAAATGAAGAAACTAATGATGTGCGCATCTTGACATTAGTCTAAGTTTCATTCATCAGTGTGTTTGATAAAGTTTAATATATAAAGACTTCTGAATCAACAAGGACTTGTTATGTTGTCCAAAAGCCATTTACTTCTACAATATTAGAAAATGATTCATCATTCAATAGTTGTAATTCAAATGTAATGTTATATATTTACATTATTTTTGGTGAAATATCTTGTTAATTTAAATCTCCAGAGAGCCCTTTCGTCTTAAGGGGCAGCAGGAATTCTTTGGCTGCATTAAAAGTACTATTTGAAATCACTTGACTTTTTTTCTCTATTAGTTATTTTTTGCTCTATTAGTTATTTCAAAGAAGAAAAGTTTCATCTTTGACCCTTTTATTTATTTCACCTGGAAGAGAAAATGAAGAAAGTTCAATCTCACGTGCCTAAAATGTACTCTGTTTTCCAGGCAAACAAGCAAAGGACGCAAGAAAAAAAATTCTAATCTCCATTTTATTCTTCTCCGAAAAAAATTCAAATAAATGAAATAAAAATACAATTGTTACACACATTCTGAGTAGAATTTTGAAACCAAAATTCATAATGTATTCAAAGACAAATAATTAAAGAAGACCCGAAGACCCTTTAGAATCTGAGTAATATTCATGACTAATCATAGATCACCTTTTCGCATTGTTCACCTAAAGGAGCAGAAGGATATTTTCAGCTGTCATGTGAGTTCTGAGCAAAGACAGCTTCGGAGACAAATGTCAGGAGTGGAGTTACTCACCATTTATCAGAGAACATACTTAGGGGCAGAGATATAGCTCAGAATTAGAGCACATGCCTTTTACATACAAGGCCCTGTTTGGTCCCTGGAGACACCCTCATCCCCCATCCTCCAACATGTTCTTTCTTGTTTTCATCCTCCCCATCACTGTTGCCCTGTTCTGTCACACTGCACTTTTGTTGTCATGAAAGCACCAGATACTTAAGTGCATGGTGTCAGGACTTGTGTGATTTCTTCTGTCTGCTTAGCTCTCTCCTAGCTTGTCCCATCCTCAAACTTTGTATTTTTTATTTTTGGAGGGTGAGAAAGAAGAATATTGAGAACTTTAATGCCGAGATAGGCATTCAATTTGCTGAGCCAAAGGACACTGTTAAACAAAACCTGATAATTGGTTACCCACTGAACTATAAAAGACACTCCCTTCAAGATCTGCCCTGACAATGGGGGAAGGCCAGGGTCAGACAGGAAGGCCCCATCTCATTTAACAACCAGAGCACTTCAGTGAACTTAGGCTACCCATGATAAATTTTTAATTATTAAACAGCACATCGGGATTAATATGCTGTGATCTCATCTTCAACTTTTACACATCTTCTGCCAAACATGGCCAGTCTTTGAAAATGAACACAAACCAAATCTAATTGAGATGGTTAAAAAAATCCAACCAGAAATGAATCATCACTATGACCAGCCTAAATAGAAACCTTATCTTTACTGTTACCAGTTTTTCAGAAATGGGTGCTAAAGCTTCCCAAAGGAGTGTGGGTATTTAAGATGGGCTGTATTTGACAACAGGCACGTGACAATGAGGAGGAGGAGGAGGAGGAAGAGGAGGAGGAGGAGGAAAGAGAGAACAAAAAGGAGTGCTCTGCAACAGAGGCAGGGTGGGATGGGGGAGATGGGGGGTGGGAGGGATACTCGGCCCCATGGTGGTGGAAAATGAGCACTGGTGGAGGGATGGGTATTTGATCATTGTATAATTGAAACCCAAGCACAAAAATTTGTAAGTCTACAATTGTACCTCATGGTGTTTCACTAATAAAAATTAAAAAAATAAAGAATGGTGAGACACCTCGATTTTAAAACAACATTTTTTGTGATACATAAATACAGCATGTATTTGTTTAGAATGCATAGGGCTGGAGCGATAGCACAGCAGGTAGGGCGTTCGCCTTACAAGCGGCCAACATGGCCGACCCGAGTTCGATTCCTCCGCCCCTCTCGGAGAGCCCGGCAAGCTACCGAGAGTATTCGATATGCCAGACACAGTAACAACAAAGTCTCCAATGGAGACGTTACTGGGCCCGCTCGAGCAAATTGAATTAATAATATATCTTATATAATTGCATTATAAAACAAATTTCCCCTTTTAATTTGTTGCGAATTAATCTCTCGTAGGACTTGAAATGGGAACATGTAATTCAGACTATCTAGCAAGTTGCATAAAGTAACCTCTCATGCATAATTGCACTATATTCTTAATCATTAAAGAAATTCTTAGGGCTTTTTAAAAAAACACCATTATTATTTAACTCCAACTTACAGTTAAGAATTACTTTATCACCAATACTGTCACAAGGTGCACACATTCTAAATTTCTCATCTAGTACTATTTCTAATCAAGTTCTATAATAGAAATTGTATGCAATTTGTCAGTGTCTTCATGTTTAATTATAGGCATGTGTTGTTATACAGTTGAAATTGATATCATTAAAATAGAAATAACTGAAACTGCTAAAATGGGAAAAATAGCTACAAAAATTGTCAGTGTAAAAGATTCTTAGCCTAGGTAGTTTATCATCTTCCACTTTTAATGTTGATTAACAATATGAACAGTAAGTTTTACTTAACAATGATTATATTCCTAGTTTAATCTTTCTATAATACTAAATACAGTTATGGTGAAGAATTGAAATACATATGTACACATTTGTACTAATATATATATATATATACATACATACATTTATCACTTGATCACTTGACAACCGTTACTCATCGATTTGCTCGAGCGGGCGCCAGTAACTTCTCCGTTCATCCCTGTTGCATGCTAGTGTAGCCCAATGGTGTCTGCTCGCTCCAGGAACACAAAGAGCCTCAAACTGATCATTCAGGGTCTTGACGAAGAAATCTGACCATCTCATAGGTGAGCGGCCACAGAATCTTTTGACATCCTGTGGAATTCAATCGGTAATGGCTCTAGTACAGCAGTAGTCTCAAAATTGCATTACGTGTCCAGCCCATCTGATTTTCGATGCCTTGGCAAACAAGAAAGTATCCCTGATTCTTGATTGTCAACAGAGGTGGTTGGAACTCCGGATTCTTTCTCTCACTTGAGTGAAGCATGATATTCCAAGCATAGCTCTTTGGGAGACCTGAATAGCGTTCTCATCCTGTTTTCATAGGGCCCAGGTCTCTGAGGCATATGTTAATGCAGGAAGAACAGTAGAACCAAAGAGATGTGCACAGAGCCAGAGATTCTTCGTCCTCTTAGCTATTTCTTTGATGCTCTTGAAGGTGTTCAAGCCACTCGCCTCCTCCTGCGCAACTCAGGTGCCAGGTCATTCATCATGTTGAGTTCTCGACCTAGGTACACGTAACTGTTGCATTCAGATATGTTTGTTCTGTTAAGAGCGAATGGAATGTCAGGAACGAGACCATTTCTCATAAACATTGTCTTCGTGAGATTCACCTGTAGTTTGACCTTTCCACACTCACAGTCGAAGTCGCTCAGCATTTGTGCCTCTTGGCTAATGTTTGGTGTTATTAGAACAATGTCATCAGCAAAGCTTAGGTGGTGTAGTTGTTGACTGTCTATCTTCACTCGCATTCCTTCACATTCCACTCATCACATGACATTCTCGAGAGTGGCACTAAGGAGTTTGAGTGAAATGGTATCACCCTGCTGAACCCTCTCTTGACATGAATGATTACTTCCTTGGAGAATGGTGAGATACTTGTAGTGAATCCATAACACAGCTCATGAAGGATCCTGACGTATTGAGTTTGAACGCCCTGTTTGGCTAGGGCTTCGATGATCGCTTCCATCTCAACAGAATCAAAAGCCTTCTTTAAATCAATGATCCTTAGACAGAGCAGCATCTTGAACTCCCGAGAAACCTCAATGAGCTTGGTTATCATGTGGATATGTTCGATGATCGTGCTGAATCCTTTTTGGAACCCAGTTTGCTCACATGGTTGTCCTTCATCTAGTGTTCTGCCAATTCTATTAAGGATGACTTGAGTGAATAGCTTGTAGATGACAGACAAAAGGAGATTGGGAGATTGTTGCCATGCATGGATGTCTCCCTTCTTGTAGAGTAATACAGTCCTGCTGGTTTTCCATTGGGACGAAACCTTGCATTCAGACAGGTGATATGTGAAGAGCCCAGCCAGTGTATTGATGAGTACTGATGGCAGATTCTTCAGGTGTTCGGGTCTGACCTTGTCTGGGCCGGGTGGTGTTCGTTCGTGATATATATATCAATCAGTGTGTAGTTACTAAATTAGTGCTGAGAGGCAGACAGTATTTAGTTGATTTTATTGATATGGAAGCTGAGATACAAGTAAAAATGTTTAGTCACGTGTCCAGAGTCTTTCCACTGTTTGAAAAATTAGAAACTGAATGCAAATCGGTTCATCTTAACACTTCTGTGCTCTAACATGGGGGCAGGGAGAGAATAAATAGAAACCAGTGCCGGAATTTGTTTCATGGTGCACAAAAATGATACATGACTACACATATAACTTCATTAATATATAGCTTTACTGAGGACAGGTTTATATCCCTAGGGACTGGATGCAAGCACCCAAGCACTGCTGAGTATGACCCACGAGACCTGAGTCTAGACTAGCCCCTAATCACTGAAGAACACCAAACCTTCCCCCGACAAATATATTAGAACCATCTTTATGAAAAAGCCAGTGAAGCATAGGACCCACACATATAAATAATTCCCAAATGTACAGATTAATGTACAAAATGGTGAGGTATAACAATGCAAATCAACGCATGTCCTGCATATATTTAGAGTCCGTTAAGGTACGGACAGATGCTCTAAGTCATACCATTATTCAGCGATTGTGTGGTGCTCTCTATGTTAACTGATTTTGAGGCTCATAAATCTGATGTAACTATCTCTATGATCATTATCCATGAGGAAATTATGGCCAAAATTATATGAGCATGAAATGCACATCAAATTTGGTCTTTTCTGATATCAGATGCTCTGCATGATCAAATAGGTGTTTACCGAAGAACACGGTGATGTTTCAAAATTAAGTAATCTATACTGATAATACTGTCAAAGAAGGGAAAACTCATGTAAATTAAAAAGTTAGATTTCATAAAAGTATTTTTATAAGTTGAATATTATTTTTAGGTTAAAATATTTAATGAGCTACAAATATGATATTTCTTGACATAATATTGAATGTACTTTAAATCAACTGGTAATAATGTTATTAATACTCTTAGTATTCCCACTAGTGTATAAAATAAAATTTAACATTATCATTTGTGTGTCATCTTTTTAAAAAAATAAATGTCAATCAATGCATTCTGACAGGCACAAAAATAGATGAGAAAAAAGGAACAACCACATAACACTTATTGGTAACCCAATCCTGAACTGCTTAGTGCAAACACATACATATTAAATAACATTAATTCTTTAAAAAAATCTTCTATGATTTATATATAAGATAATAAATAAATAAATAAATGTATAAATAAATAAATGTAGTTAACACAGAAATCCTATATTTACTAGTTATAGAGAGTCTTTAAACAAAAAAGTGAGGTGACATAGCCCTATGAGAGTGTTTAATCATTTATTTCAAGATATATTTATAAGAAAAACAAGTAAGATGCAGAAAAGCAGAAATTATTACCAAGAAAATACCTGATATCCTTCTACACTTAGAAATAAAGAAATGTTGAAGAAAAGGAATGCAAAAGAAATGTAAAGAAGTTCACATTTAATTTTGTCCAAATTTATATATGATTTGTGCATAAAAATGCTGTCTTAGATAATAAAAAGCTAGTAGAAGATGTATATAAATGAAGGCACCATTTCTGGCATCATTTTATATTATTTTTCCATTACTGAAGAGTATAGATCACCAATTATTATTAGACAGCTGAGAGAATATCCTCCACACAGATCTTGACCATACAATATCATTCATATACTCATACGAATTTTCTACTGTTCCCTTCTATTGTTCCACTATGGTCACGGTCACAGTCCTCCCGTTGTTCATCGATTTGCTCGAGCGGGCCCAGTAACGTCTCCATCATGAGACTTGTTGTTACTTGTTCCACTATGAAAAGTTTATATTTTTTATAGTGGAACAATAGAGGCCCATAAGTGAGGTCATTTTAAATATCAATATTCTGAGATAAAATTGCCAATGTCTTCTGCTCTAATTTCTTTTCCTAAACTTAGAATTAATTACCATTATGTATAGTACTTTATGTATATATTATTTGCTCAGAATATTTATAGCTTTGAGCTGAAAAACTATTCATTTTGAAGATCATAAATGAAAAAATATGATGAATTTTTCTCGGTCCATTACTTCAGATTGTTCCATATGCATCACTGATAACTCACAAAAGAAAGGAGGGACTTTGAATAATTACTGTGAATAATGGAAATAAGTAAAACATTAGAAATGGGTAAAACATTTAGGATCTGTCTTTCTCTCAGAGCAAAGACTTATTATAAAATAGTTTTGATAAAGCTAATTTAAGTTCCACTTGAAATCTGCCAATAATATTGCTCCTTTTCAAGGCAGCATCTTCATTTTTTTAGAATGCTTTGAACTGAAAGTTACATTTCTTCAATGCAGTTATTGTATGGATTTCATTTCATTTTCATTTCATCATCCTGTTATTCGTCGATTGCCTCGAGCAGGCCCCAGTAACGTCTCCTTCATCCTGGCCCTGAGGTTATATTCAAGGCTCTTGAGGAGAATGATTGTTACTGGTATTTGGCATATTGGGTACGCCACGGGGAGTTTGCCAGACTCTGCCCTGTGGGCAGGCTACATTTGATAGCCTGCAAGTTTGTCCAAAGTAGGAATGAGATAATAAGTCCGAGTAGGCTTGGAGATCTCGGCCCCAGAACCCACGTGGCTTTGTCCCTCTGCCGGTACCTTCATGTGTGCGGAGAGTGGTCTCAGCATGGTGGTGGCTGGTCCTGGAGGTCTTCGGCTGCCGGAGTCCTGGTCAGGGCGGGGAGGAAAGCTCAACCCGCTTCCCTCCAAGGGGCCCCAGCGAGGAACAGACAGGTGCGGGGGCAGAAGACTGCATTGTTCTCGTCTGGGAGCTGGATTTTATAGTCTCTGTGTCTTGGCCGTTGATGGGATTACACGGTGCCAGGGGGCCAGGTGGTGGGTGTGACCCCTGCCTACTGGAATTTGGAGGATCTGGGTGGAGGATTAGAGTTGAGCATCCTCCACCCAGATCCTCCAATTGTATGCATTAATGTAGCTCAATCTGTATCCTTTTCCCAAATGACAATCTTTCCTGTTTACTTATTTGTTTTTGGCAGGAGGAGAGGGACACATCTACTGGTGACAGTGCTTGTGTCTGGCTCTGAGCTCAGAGATCACTCCTGGGAGGGCTTGGGAATCTGTAAAATACTGGGGGTTGAACCTGGGTCGTTTGTATGCAAGGCAAGTGCCCTACCTGCTGTACTATCACTCTTGCCCCAGACAGTCTTTCTAAAAATGATTGTCCAGACTACTTCCTTTCATACTTTGTTCACTGCACTGCTCTGTAGCACTTTCCTACCATTGTTTACCGATTTGCTTGAGCGGGCCCAGTAACATCTCCATTGTGAGACTTGTTGTTAGTGTGCTTGGCATATCGGATACGTGATGGGGAGCTTGCCAGGCTTTGCTGTGCAGGCGAGATACTCTCGGTGGCTTGCTGGGCTCTCCAAGAGAGGTGGAGGAATCAAACCCAGGTCGGATGGTCGGCCACATGCAAGACAAACACCCTACCCGTAGGGCCCTCACTCCAGCCCAGTGCTTTGTTCAATCTTCTAGAAAATTTCTTTTTTATTATTTAACCATAAAGGATTAAAAATTGTCCAAACATTTCATTTTTAAGATTCAGTTTAACAACTGTAAATTTTAATAAATCTAATCATGCTCTGACTTAATACATTAGATGGGTACTAAATACCGTAGTACCTACCTTAATTTAGGTCTATTTACCCATCAAAATTTGCTTGATCTTTTTCAGTAGCCACTCTCACTAGTTGCTGATATAAGTGTGTAGGAGCCTGAAGTCCTCAGACCCATGTAGTTTTTATGAGTGAGATGTAGACTGTGTATTTATTGTTCATTTACAATTGAAGAGAGAGCACAGGGAAAAGTGTTTGCCTCAAATGCTGAAGATCCCTGTTCGAACACAGACGCACATATGGTTTCCCATCTCTGTCAGGGTCACTCTGAGCACAGAGCCAGTAGGAGCTCGTAAACATGGGCATGTACCGCCATTTCTGTCATTCTCTCTTGCTGCCCCCCACCAACTACTGTTCCCCGTAAAACACATGCAAAAGCAAGGATGAACTCACCCCTCCAGATGTTTTATTTGTTCAAAGCTTTTATATAATTTTCATATAAAATAGTTTTGTACTCCTATCTGTCACTGTCCTCCCATTTTTCATCGATTGGCTCGAGCGGGCCCAATAACATTGTGAGACTTGTTACTGTGTTTGGCATACCAAACATGTCACGTGTAGCTTGCCAGGCTTTGCCGTGGTGGGGGGGGGGGGATACTCTAGGAAGTTTACCAGGCTCTCCAAGAGGGGCACTGGCACAAAGGAATTGAACTCAGGTTGGCCGTGTCAGTCCTGTGCAAGGCAAATGCCCTACCTTCTGTTCTCCTATCTGAACAATATTAACACTCCTATGTTGGGCTTAAAGTCTGTTGGATCCTTACTACCCTTTTTGTATACTATTCTTCTTGATGGAAAAGATAAAATCTAAAGAGAGTCAAATAAACCGATGTGCTTTTCGCCTATCTTCACCCAAGCAAATCCAGTCCTTGCCCATCCTTTATCAGGAATATAAACAAAGAATGTTGGACATGACTGCTTATTGTTACTTAAGTTTTGATGAGTTCATATTTACTAGCACAGAATAATCTCTCTCTCTCTCTCTCCCCCCCTTCATTTTTTTACTCTTTCTCTCCCCCTCCTCCCTACTTTAACAGGTATTGTAAAACACAGCATTAAATCTTCCTAAGGCACTTCCCCATTCTATGTAGGTCAAGTGCTATTTTCTTTCATAAAATTGTGAAAAATATTATCTAGGGGCCAGAGAGAAAGTACAGAAGGTAAAACTATTGCTTGCATCATGCATGCAGCCACTTTATATGACCCTGATTAGATACATGTCAAAGCTCATGGTCCCTGAGGACCACCAGGGTCACTCCTGAGGACAAAGCTAGGCATAGCCCCAGAGCACCAGTCAGCGAAAACCCTGCCTCCAAGAGAATGTCAACAAAACATTCAGTTAATCCTTAACCTATACAACATGCCTTAATGTAGAGGAAGAAGTTAGGTTGGAAAATGCAACACGACAGGCAATCCAGATAGGAAAAGTACAATTTGCTTCGGGAAATGTTATGACAGCCTTAATTTTTGTCATATTTAGTATTTTACTTTCCAAATTGCTAGTCCCTGGCCAACATGAATAAAGGCAACAATCTTGCTGTTACATCATAATTATATACATTTGTATATCTAAGCTCAATTTATGTGCAGTCTGTCTTGTTGAGAATACTCATTATGAAGAAAAAATGTTTCATCGGGTCAGTCTTGGTGCTAAGCAATTACATTTGCTATCTTTTTTTAATACAAGTCATTAGATTTCTTGCTTAATTGATTTTTAAACCTTTCAAAATGTGCCTTGAAGACACAGCTTGAAATTCTCCTAAGACTCAACTTCTCTTTTTATTTTGACCAGCAGTTTTTAATATAAGGCAAACACACTGCTAGCTGAAGGAATAATTGCTTGCAGTTCTTGCTGGGGTACTGTAAAAAATGCTATACAATTTTTGTTGATCTTCCTCTGGCTTGACTACAGCAATTGAAGTTTATGGGAAAGATTTATGACACAGTTTTGTGGGTTCTAATAAATAACTGTGGGAAGCTGGGAAAACTCACTGAAGTTAAAGTTATTATCTGAACCTCACAGGGGTAATTAGAGATACAAGTGAAAGTGTTAAGTCAGCAGTTAAAAACCAACAAATTATCAATTAAAGCTTACGCCTATGTCTGCTATAGAAAAATGGGAAAAAGGGGGAAAGTTTTGTAATGCTAAAAAAAAAATCATGTGTTCAACTATGAAAGTCAAATATTATACCTGAAAAGCTTTTCTCAGACTACCTGGAGATTCTTGTAGGGTCGAATCATTACCATAAAAGGATGCTGAGAGATTTTCAACATGTTATCGAAATTGCTCTGCATATCTAAAAGGAAAGCTCTGGCATAACTACAGATGTGGGGCTTCAATAAAGAAAGAAAAAAAATAACAACTCTACTTCTTTCATCTCCCTCTTTTCTGAAAAACTGGAAAAATGTTTCTATCCCAACTCATCTATTTGACATGGACATATTAACGTATTTTTCAAGCAACTGGACTAATAACAACAATTAAAAATTTATTGTAGTTTGAGTGACTTTTTTCAAATAAAGTGCTGTAACTAGTGCCCTTGGAGAAGACTTTTATTTCTAATTTCTAAATAATTTTAATTTTGCTCTTTAGTGTTTAGGTCACAGTTGACTGTACTTTGAGCTGTTTCCTGGTTCTATACTGAGAAATCACACTCAGGAAACACAATCACAGTAGTGTTCACTGGACAATATTGGTGCCAGATAAGCAAACTGGAACTGGCCACGTGTAAGACAAGTACCTCAGCGCCTATAATTCTCTCCAGCCATCCCAAGACAAGTTTTTCATAAATATCTCTGACTTGGTGGTGATTTTTTCTTGAGATTCACTGTACTAAAATAGCTTAAATTTCTGCACTTCTCTGGCATCCAGTGGAGAAAAGTGATGAAATACTAATGAAAGTCGATTATTTTCAGGATTTTTGTAATGTAAAAATGTGCCTTTAACCAAAAATGATTGCCACTCAATGCCTCTTTTGCAAACCACAGCACCCAAGAGGAGAGAGAGAATAAAAGGGAATGCCCTGCCACAGAGGCAGGGTGAGTTGGGGGGGTGGGGGGTGAGAGGGATACTGGGATCCGTGTTGGTGGAAAATGGGCACTGGTGGAGGGATGGGTACTTAATCATTGTAATATTGAAACCCAAGCACAAGAATTTGTAAGTCTACAACTGTACCTCATGGTTTGTCAATAATAAAAATTAAATTTAAAAAATGTGTCTTTAATTTGTTCAGCATGAAAAGTCTTATAAATGAGAGAAGCTCACATTTCCAAAACCCTTAGTTGTAATTGGTTTTTTATCAGACTCTTTAGATAAAAACAATAGCAACAACAACATCAACAAAACCACCTGAAAGCCAAATATACCTTAAATCAACTGTAGTTCACATCCTTCTACTTTCACATGGAAAATTGAAGACCATAAAACAATAAACAGCCATGAGATTTATGTAGTTACTTTCAGTCGGCAAGCTGTTGTACAAAAAAGCAGCAACTTCTGAATGAGAAAATTATAGGAAATAATAATGAAAATGTTTTCACCCAAAGACAAGAAGAGAAAAGCACCACAGAGCCAAGAGGAAGACACCGCACAGCTTCCTTCTCAGTGAGGATTTAAAAATGGGCATAAACTGTCATAAGCAAAACAATGATTTGTGTAAGGCAAACATGGAAATGTAAAAGGAGGAATATTGTGTTTGAAAATGTATTTTTAATAAAGTACTTAAGCATAAATACCGAAGAAAGATTGATTGTAGGAGCAAGTATTAAGTGATTATACCTTCTTCCAAAAGTCATTTCCTGTTATGTGGTTCAAAAGAACAATCTGATTCAGATAGTATTCTAAGCAAAAAACTATAGTCTATGTCTTCCCATAAGCACCAGAAGAGTTTCAATGGATACTCTTCACTGATCAGTGAGCCAAATCATAAAGACTTGGGCTGTCAGAAAAAAAGTGTTTTCACCTGTAACTTTGATAAAAACGTGACAAAAATTTATAAGAAACACCTATCAGCCTTCCTATTGTGAAAAGTATATATAAGAATTGGCCCATGGCTTTTATTGCTAAGAAGTTAATGTATTTACCTTTTCTTTTATGATATTGTATAGGAGCTACAGCCTTGGCAGAAGCTTGCTTAAGTCTAATCTGGAGAAAAGATAAACAAACAAAGACCTAAGTGCTATTTCTTCCACAGAAGGGGCAATACATCACATAGCCACTCTCCGAAATAATGACTGGTTTAGCAAATGGACTTACTTGTAAAGATAATCATGGTGAAATGCAGAAGCAAGGTTGTACTGTTTTGTTTACCAGAAGCTTTCAACAATGAGAATATTGAAAAAAGAGAATTTGAAGGGAGGAATTCTAAAACTTTAATATTAGAGAGTCACCAGAGATGTTATTAAAATGAAGATTTTGATTGACAGATAAAGGGTGGATCATAAAATTCAACATTTCTCATCAATTCTCAGCCTTGTGCTGACATAATCAGTGTAAAATTCACAAATGTAGATGCAGGGTTACCATGTATAAAGGGATCTTATATATAATATCAATCCTTTAAGGAAATCCTCAAGTAAATCAATATAAATTATAGACTGGTTTTAGGATTGCATTGAATTTTAGTTTTTAAGTCATATTCAGTTGAGATCAAGACTCACCCCAGGCTTTGTGCTCAGATATCAATTTGTGATGGTATCTGGGTAACTATATGGTGATATACCAGATAAAACTTGGGGCTCAACCCACTTAATATCTCTGGCCTCACATTGTGCATATTTTTCTTCTCTTGTTCTGTCTTCCTAGAATACAGGGTAGGTACTGATTTTTTTCAGAAAAAAAACTGGAATAGTAATTTAATTATGACACCATAATTGCTGGAATTTTCAGATATAAAGAAAATAAAAGAACATTTATCCTAATTAAATTTTCCCTTTCTCTATCTTTTAAAAGTTTTTCAATAAAAATGAAGAGTAGGACCCTGGAGAGACAGTACAGCAGGTTGCCTTTCATGGAACTAATCCAGATTCAATCCCTGGCTCGCCACGAAGAAACTCAACTAACAATAGCTTTGTGAATCACTGTCACACAAACAAACACTGTCCTCCCATTGCTCATGGATTGAGGGCCAAGAAATGTCTCCATTCTGAGACTTGTTGTTGCTGTGTTTGGCATATTGAATAAGTGACGGGAGCTTGCCAGGCTCTGTCATGCGGGCAAGATACTCGCAGTAGCTTGCTGGGCTCTCAAAGAGGGGCAAAGTTCTTTAATTGAAAGATTAGTTTTTAAAAATAAAAAAATAAAACACTTGGGTCCCAAGTCCTCCAAGAAATCTGAGAGCAAAGCCAGGAGTAAAGCTTGAGTATCACTGTAGCACTGTCCTCCTGTTCATGAATTTGCTCCAGCAGGCACCAGTATGGTCTCCATTGTGAGACTAGTTGTTACTGTATTTGGCATATTGAATACGCCACAGGGAGCTTGCCAGGCTCTGCTGTGAGGCCGAGATACCCTCGGTAGCTTGCCAAGCTCTCTGAGACGGGCAGAGGAATGGGACCCAGGTTGGCCGCATACAAGGCAAACGCCCTACCTGTTTTGCTATCGCTTCAGCCGGAAAGCTTGAGCACCAAGGCTCAATTGTCAAATTAAAAAAGAGCATTGCTCTGGTTTTCTTTAAATTCAAAGCAAGTACTTCTCTGTGGAAATCTTCGAATTCTATAGACATAGCTTTTTCTTAATCAGGTACTCAGATGTCGCTTCTATTTGCTGTTAAATGGACCGTGCTGTAGTGAAGGCTAGGTATCAAGGCCAAGAGTCTAAGCTCTTAGAACATCAATCTAGGGTATATTTCGATTCACTGGCAGGAAAGATTCTTTCTACCTAAGTCTACATCTCTCCACTTAAATCCACGTTCATTTTTGTTTATGAAAGACTGTCTGTCTCAAACATACAATGTCAGTCTGCTAACTTGTCCCTTTTTTTACTAGTTCTTGCAGATATTCGGATAAGCTTTAGATTTATCCAGTAGGCTTACAAAAGAAGGTTGATTCTGTGATACTGAGAGCTTTATCTACTTACCTGACCCAAGGTAGAATCTTTTCACATATTAATTTGAAAATTAGCATGTGAAAACTATCCTGAAGTAACCACTGTATCATTTATTTCTACTGATGTTTTGTCAGAATTTCTATGCATCTGTGTTTTATATACGTTAGTAAAGTTAAAACACACCGATTTGTTGACTTTTCATATGAGAACTTTCCCTAGCAAATGTGAGAGCACATATCTTAACCATCGTTCCTTATTGGGAATATATAAGCTGAAGTCATGGCTTATATGTTAATGAAGTCACAATATGAAGTCACAACTAAGCATGGATGTAAATCCTGAAAAGCCCCCTAAGAAATGGCAAGTTTGCCATTGTCATTTAGCAGCACTTTTCCATATGTAAAGCAGGGCAAGGAAGATGGTCAACCTCATTATACACAGAGAAAGGCTGATGGAGAAATACATTTAGAAATAGTCAATCTTTGTCAGTGCAGAACATATGACTGTTTGGGGTTTTCTTGTCTTGTTTGATTTGTTCCCATATTTTGGGTCACACCTGGGGCTTCTCAGAGCTTACTCTTGGCTCTGTACTCAGGAATCATTCATGGTGATGCTCAAGGTACTATATGGGATGCCAGAGATGGAACCTGGTTCTGCAGTGTGCAAGGCAAGTGCTCTACCCACTGTACTCTTGCTCACGTGACTTTGTTTTAAAATCCTAATTCAGCTAACGAGACAAAAGGAACTAAATTATTTGAATGTATATACATATTATATATGTGTGTATGTGTGCATATATATAAGTATATATCTTGTAAATTTAATCATTTTTATCTTTCACTTTTGCTTTTTACATTTTTCTCTAGCATTTAAGAATAATCTCTAAAAATACATATTCTATGGGTAGTTTTTAAAGGGCACTTTCAAGAGCCAGAAAGATAGTAAGATAGGTTAACCACTTGACTTCCTTGAGGCCAACACTGGCTTAATACCAGGCGCAACATATGGTTCTGAGCTCCATCAGGAGTGATCTCAGAGCACAGAGTAAGGAGTAAGCGCTAAACAGTGCCAGGTGTGGCCCTAAAAGAAAACAACGTGTTTCTGAAAGTCTTTTCAATGGCAGTGACTCCCCAGAAGTGCATGGGGTCCCTCAGGATGACACTTGACCTAGCGGTGTTTGGGTTGTGTGCTGCTGAGGGCACCAGGGCCAGTGACACCTACAGCTACCTGGGGGTAAGCATGGGTCTACCCTGTGGTCAGCATGATCTTGGGGTTTGGGGCCTGCCAGGCCTTCCTGCACTCTAATCCTATGAGCTAGTTGCCTGCTTGAGGGTTTTCATTTGTTTGCTTGCTTTTGGGTGACATCCTGCAGTATACAGAGCTCACTCCTGCTCTGTGCTCAGGAATCACTCCTGGCAGCTCAGGGGAATATTGGGTGCCAGGAATTGAATCACATGTAAGGCAAGCAGTCGACATGCTGTGCTATCACTCTGGCCCCTATTTTTTGTTTTAAAATGTTTTGGGTTCACTGAGAAAGGAAGATGCTATACTTTTAACATTGTCACCCAGTCGGTTCCTTTGGACTCCATCATGTATTTGCCTGGAATAGATAAGCATAGATTTTGACACTACCTCTGATACATAATAATAAATAAATAATAATAAATTGATTATTATTAATTGTTTATTTAAATAACCAATAATAAAAGGTGAAAAGGTAATACTGTAGTATTATGCTTGAATTCTTGCATTGTTTCTTACTCAAGTGTAACCTCAGAGCATTCTGATTTGTGGAATGCTTCCAATAAAAATATGTAAGAGTTTAAGGAAAATGCCAGTAAAATCGCCTGGTAACAAAAAATGAAAGAATGTATTGATGCATACACCTCTCTAAAATATGTCTAATACACTCTGGGGAATGTATTAATTCAATACACACAAGCATGTTTGCAGACACACATATATAGGAAACATATATACATGCATGTTCATTAGGCAAAACTTAGGCCAGAAACCATACTTTAGCATATAATAATTTCAACCCCATTTGCAGATTATTTTTAATAATATATTACTTAAAATGAATCCTCATAACATTTGAAAACAATATTTTTTAATGGGCACTGTGTGTGTAATGGATGTTCAGTTGTCCACGGAGTAAAATAGAAGCACAAATATTCATTATCTCACTTCAAGATGATTGTAAAATAATAGGCGGATAGTTCATGAAAAGTAATTTTATAAAATCACTGAATTCATTTTTCCAATAATAATGTTTATCTATACCTTTTCTAAATGCTGTTTTCTTTCTGGAAATTATTATAACAGAGATTCTAAATTATTAATTAAAAATTAATTAACGCTCTGCTTAACGTTCATTGATTTAAAGAAGGCCTTTGATTCTGTTGAGACGGAAGCGGTCATTGAAGCCCTAGCCAATCAGGGCATTCAAGCCCAATACATCAGGATCCTCCGTGAGCTCTATTGCGGATTCACTACCAGGATCTCACCATTCTACAAAGAAGTGATCGTTGATGTCAAGAGAGGGGTGCGGCAGGGTGATACCATTTCACCGAAACTCTTCAGTGCCACCCTCGAGAACATCATGCGACGACTGGAATGGGAAGGAATGGGAGTGAAGATAGATGGTCGGCAATTACACCACCTCCGCTTTGCTGATGACATTGTTTTAATAACACCAAACATCAGCCAAGTGGCACAAATGCTGGCCGACTTTGACCGTGAGTGTGGAAAGGTAGGACTACAGCTGAATCTTACGAAGACAATGTTTATGATTAACAGCTTTGTTCCTGACGCCCCATTCGCTCTCAATGGAACGACCATCTCCGAATGCAACAGCTATGTCTACCTAGGTCGAGAGGTTAACATGACAAATGACCTGGCACCCGAGCTGCGCAGGAGGAAGAGAGCGGCTTGGAACGCCTTCAAGAACGTCGAAGAAATAGCTAAGAGGACGAAGAACCTCCGGCTCCGGGCACATCTCTTTGATTCCACTGTTCTTCCTGCATTAACATATGCCTCAGAGACCTGGGCCCTACGCAAACAAGATGAGAACGCTATTCAGGTCTCCCAAAGAAGAATAGAAAGAGCTATGCTTGGAATATCACGTTTCACTCAAATGAGAGAACGAATCCGGAGTTCTGACATCCGTCGACGATCAAGGATCAGGGACGCTGTCTCATTTGCCAAGGTGTCGAAAATCAGATGGGCTGGTCACGTAATGAGATTTAAAGATGACCGTTGGACTAGAGCTGTTACTGATTGGATTCCACGGGATGTCAAAATACCGCGTGGCCGCCCACCTACCAGATGGTCAGACTTCTTCGTCAAGATCATGAACGATCGGTTTGAGGCCCTTCATGTTCCCGGAGCGAACAGATGCCATTGGGCTACACTAGCACGCGACAGGGACAAATGGAGACGTTACTGGTGCCCGCTCGAGCAAATCGACGACTAACGGGAAGTTAAGTGATTAAGTGAATTAAAAATAAACAAGTTCTACATTCTATTGTTTGGCAAGATATTTGGGGACTGGTTGGAACCATACCTGGTGGTGCTCAGGGCTGACCCCTGGCTCTGTACTCAGGGATCACTCCTGGCTCGCTACTCAGGGATCACTCCTGGCTCGCTACTCAAGGATCACTCCTGGCTCTCTACTCAGAGATCACACCTGAAAAGGCTTAGGAGACCAGGTATTGTGCTGAGGATGAAATGGGGTTGGAATCATGGAAGGAAAGTGCCTTAACCTTATAGTATCTCTCAGCTTCAAGTAAGGACATTTTATTTTGCCCTAAATAACCCTGATGCCACGAAGACTTTATTTCCACAAAAACACTTAATGAAACATATGGTGAACCGTTGCTAATTTCAGAAGATTCACCGACTAAATGTGGTATCTCAACTACAATGTGATCATAAAGGAGATCATTTACAATACCACAGTTTTGTAGGCACCATACTTTCTCTTATCATTCACACAATACCTTTCAAGAAGTGGTGCAATAATTCCCATTTTATAAATAATAAAACAAAATTTAGCAAAAATCAGAGAACTGGCAAGTGGTGCAAACTTATTGCATTAAAAGTAGTTTAGACACTGCACTGCATTGCTCCAAAGAAAACATAAAAGTAAAACATAACAAGTTTTTACTTTCCTAAGAATGCAAGAGGTCAATAAAGCTATGAATTAATTGTAGTCCATTATGAAACAACAAAGATAAGAGCACCTATACTTACAATAGAGAAGTGCCCATTAGGTAAACAGTGTTATAAAACTAAATTTTCTTTTGAGCATCTTCTCAAATACAGAAATCTGTGAAGAGGAAGTATCAAGCCACTTACCTCTCATAGAATGTCTGCATGGTACTAACATATGTGTCAGCCCTTCACGTCCAGACAGTCATGCTGCACTAGGACACATATACTTGCTGTTGAAATATCTTACACCTCCCAAAAATTCCATTTGTTTACTAAAATCTATTCACACTTATAGAAAAGCTTCTGTCTTCACTTATCTGAATGTGACAATGAATCCAAAGTACCTTCTCTTCTGTTATCTGATGTGATAATAGAGAAACTCAGTCCTCACCAAAAGGCTGAAAGATGTCTTTTCAGTGCTTTCAGAGAGCAAAGGGTAATTTTTCCAAGTAAAAATTTCTCCCTGAGGAGTTATATTAATGAGGTCCACAGAAACGTTTGACACTTAACTATGGTAATTATCTCAAGTCAACTGGCATGAAAATCTTTCCAGAACCCTAGACCAAAGAGATCACCCACATGAACTGTAATCCCTTCCTACTTGCTGTTTTTACAAAACATGGGGCTTTGTTCTTTGTATCTGACTGTTAGGAAGACATTTTAATCCCTTCTGACATGACCTGCTTAAACTGAAGGAGGATGCATAGAAACAATTAGCTGCAGATTGTCCATTCTTGCTTGTTCTACAATGTGAGAACAAAGATTCCGTTCATATACATTTTGCTTGAGATCCAGACTTTTCAAACATGACAAACAAACATACAAACAAAGAAACAGAACACAGCTTTCATCCAGAAAGGAGTAAATCAAAATAATTCAGATATATAAATGGAAAACATGACACAGAGTGAGGCTAACAAGTAAATAAAACAAGAAAAGCAATTGCGAGTGAGTGCCACTGAGAGCCACAGTGGCAAGAGAAAGACTCACCAAAGTGATACTGGAGGGATCACACGTGGTTAGTTGGGGAATATCTGAGAGAGAGAGAAATCTTGTGCAAGAAAACACCATGCAAACAAATGGAGCTACTTATGATGACTTCAAAGATTTGTAAAACAAAGAAATTCTAGACTTTCATTCTTTGACATACACATAATATTGCAGAAGAAGGTTGTGGGAAGAGGAGGCACACATGGAAGTGCTCATGGCTCACTCCTTGGGGTCACTTCTGGTCATGCTTGGAAATCATATATGGTGCTGGGGTTCAAACAGGATGGGCCCTACCAAGGTAAGCACCTCACCCTCTTACTATTTCTCTGGTCCCAGAATGAGAAGATATATATATATATATATATATATATATATATATATATATATTAGTTAATAGAACAAGTTTTCTTTTCTTTTCTTTTCTTAGTGAAACACCATGAAGTACAGTTGTTTTTTGTGTTTGGGTTTGGGTTATACAATTATTGAGTACCCATCCCTCCACCAATGCCCATTCCCCACCTCCAGTGCTCCCGGAATCCCTCCCACCCCCCACCTCCCCATCAGATGAATTTTATGCGAGTAATGAATGCACAATTTTAGGATAGTAAATGGGGAGTGCATGTCTAGATTCTGTATACAAAATTTGGAAATCTCTAAATTCATGAGAGATAATGGTATTTCCATGGGAGTTAGATCTAGTCCAAACAGAGAAGAGTTCTAATGATCTCTAAGAATTACAGATGCAAGAGACAAGTGTGAATGGAAAAAACACTCTGAAGAAATAATTTGAGGGAAGTATCTGGTTTTAGAAACCAAATGAATGTATTTTTTCTTAATTAGGAAGGAAATATCAAACATGGAAATGCTATAAGCTTAGGCAGTGCATGAAAATGAGGACTGATTTATGTGATGGCTACCACCAAAGAATAAAGACACTGCATGTATCATTTCCCTAAGGAAACTGTACACCTGGGCCTGAGAACTTCTTTTAGGCAATTAAAACTCTGGATTCAAGTCCTAGGGCATTTTGGGGGTATGTGTTCATATACAGTCGGGAACAGTAAATGCTGTTTTTAAAAGAATTTATGTGCTTTAAAAATATATTATAGATAGCCTCTCAAGAAAGCCCACTTATTCTCACTGCTGGAAAATGGACTAAATCAAAATAAATATAACCATAAATCTTTGAACTGAAAGTGATCTCAGAACTCGTCAATTGGTAAAGGTAAAGGTAAAGGTAAAGGCCCTCCCGTTGATCGTCGATTTGCTCGAGCGGGCCCAGTAACGTCTCCATTGGAGACTTTGTTGTTACTGTGTCTAGCATATCGAATACTCTCGGTAGCTTGCCGGGCTCTCCGAGAGGGGCGGAGGAATCGAACTCCGGTCGGCCATGTTGGCCGCTTGTAAGGCGAATGCCTTACCCGCTGTGCTATCGCTCCAGCCCATTGGTACCTTACTTAATATTCCAACGTCGTATTCCCATCTAAGGGTACCCCATCAATTGGTACCTTACTTAATATTCCAACGTCGTATTCCCATCTAAGGGTACCCCATCTCATAAACCTGCAGCACCTCTATCTCCACCAAGGTAGGCTCAGTTCCGTAGAAGAGTTCTCAGGTTCTATTGCCTTACTCCCTGAATTACTTAGTTGCTCCCTTAACTAAGCGTATTTCCATCCCACATTCCTTAGAGATCATTCTGCATCTGTCCTCCTTCCATTTGACTTTACTCAGGATAACATTCTTCAATTCGACACCTTAGTGGATAATTGTGTGATTTCATCTTTTCTAGTAGTCAGTTGTGTGTATATTCCACAGCTTTTTATTCTATAGTCATCTCTTCTTTAATACTTGGATTACTTACAGTTTGTACTGAATATAAGAATTGTGCTGCTTATAAACTTATTTCTTAAATGGATGGAAAAGCAAATTCCCAAATTTGCAAGATTTATCCAAATGACAGATCAATGGAATTTAGCATGGCTAAATATTAATTCATGTTCTGTCCCTATAATACACAATCCACAGCATGAATTTTGATCAATTTCACGAAAGGCAGGCTCTTTTAAAGCAGGCATTTTTTCATTTTCAGAATGACCTTCATAAATAATTAATATGTGTGTGTGTGAGTGCGCGTGTATATGTGTGTATTTACATGCAGGGATACTTTTAAAATGCCTAATTTGATAAATCAGTCATGTACCACCATAGCAGCCTAGATACAAATGCATCACCAAAGAATTCTGGAATGATGAATCATCTCTTTTCCTATTAGTCCCTGACAGCTATTCATCAAATTTTACTCTATAGTTTTGTCTTTTCCAGTATGTCTCCTAAGCAAAAACTGATACATTATAATTTTAAATAGTTTTATGGTAAATATATACAAGGTTGCCTTACAACATCTAAAGCGTATTATTTGTACTCCCATAACTATAAATTCGGTCCCGAGACATTCTTCAATAATCCTGCTATACTGTATTACTTTTATCCTAAAATCTAGAAGTTATTAAGCCCGCTGAAAGTATTTGGCAATTCATAAGTCACATGTTTATTAAGAAATATGCATTATCTTTAGAAATGTTCAGAAAGCTATATGTTAATATAAATAACATATTATTATGTTATTAGTGGGGCAGAGATCTCCACACCTGCTCAGATCGAGATTCGACCTCCTTCACCCAGATCCCCCATCTTCTAGTAGCTAGGCAGTTACACCCACCAACTGCCCCCTGCGCCCTGTGATCCCATCAACAGCCTAGATCCAGAGACTATCAAAACAAGTTCCAAAAAGCACATGGCCGTGACCTCTTATTGTCTAATTCTCACTCTTGGAGAACTCAGCAGGCTACCAAGAGTATCCTGCCCATACCACAGAACTTGGCAAGCTCCCCATGGCATATTCGAGATGCCAAATACAGTAACAAGTCTCACAATGAAGACGTTACTGGTGCCCACTCGAGCAAATCAATGAACAATGGGATGGCAGTGATACAGTGGATATAAATATTTTTATTTAAGAATGTCTCCACTCTTTTAAATTCCTCTGAACCCTGAGCACAGTACACGTGTCAGTAATAGTCTTATAATCAATGTTTGATTTATTGAAAACATTACAGGGACTACGCAATAGAGTCATAATGTTGAGTCTCAGAACTCCTAAATTTCAGTAATACAAAAGAAATGAAAAATTAGTGTACCTGAATAAAACATACTTCGTCTGCTTTTTTTCATTGAAAATCTCTTAGTTGCAGAGAGTATACGTCCAAAGTTTTCTCTCCCCTTTGCCTTTAAGCATAAAGGATTAGATGTCTGGTCTTGGACCAGAAAGAGGGACTGACAGGATATGAAATCCCAGGGATAACAGGGATCTAGCTATTTCTCTTTCAAGATTTTCTTTTTTAAAACTGAACCAGAAACTGAAAAGACAAATGAAACTGGGACAACCCAGTGACAAGAGAACAGGAAAAAAATCATATCTTTCCCCACAAAACCATATTAACTAAGAATCTGGCTTCAATATTAATATTTTGAGCTACAGTTAATCTTTAAAGTTCATGAAATTCTCATTTGTATGCTGATCCAGGAACATGAATACCAAGCTGCAGAAGGAATGACAATTAGCAATAAAGAAAATTAAAGAATAAAAAATGCCCACAGGCCTGGGTTCCTCTCTGGGCACGCGCAGCTAGAAACAGCCCCTAGACAGCCGGTTTTCAACCCCTGATCTGCGTGGGACGGGCACAGAGGCCCAGCTCTGGGCAACAAAGCTGAACGGCTCCAATTCCAACAGGTACAGCCCGCCCCCAAGGGCCTGGGTTCCTCTCTGGGCACGCGCAGCTAGAAACAGCCCCGAGACAGCCGGTTTTCAACCCCTGATCTGCGTGGGACGGGCACAGAGGCCCAGCTCTGGGCAACAAAGCTGAACGGCTCCAATTCCAAACAGGAGACATTCCCAACTCCTCGCCCAGTGCCAGGGACTCTTTCCGGAGCCGCGGCCGCGTTAGCCGCCGCGAAATATTTTCCCACTACATATGCCATAGGAACCATAAGCTAACTTCTTAGATGGAAACTTCTCTATTTTAGCTCAGCCACTAGAAACACAGTTGCCAATAACTCATAAGCCTATCTTAACTCACACTGCATATCAAGCAGAATAGTAACACTGAACGTGAAGGACTAAACCACACCTCTCACAATGGTAAAGCAACGCAAAAGCCCACCAAACATTCACATTGAAGAGTCTAGCCCAGATGACACCAACAGTACTGTAGTGTTAGACAACCTCTCTGACAAGGAATTCAGAAGAGAGCTACTTAGGATGCTTCGGGAATTAAAAGAAACAATGGAAAGCAATGCCAATAGAAGACAAGAGGATCTGAAGGCAGAAATGAGGAAAATGCAATCAGAAATGTGAGACCTGAAAAATCTTGTAGGCGAATTGAAAAGCTCAGTGGAAGGCCTCAGCAGCAGAGTAAGAGCGGCTGAGAACAGAATCAGTGAGCTCGAAGATGAAGTTCAGAGACTCTCCAGAAAAGAGCAGAAAATGGAAAAGAGACTCACAATTCGGGAACAGATGGCAAGAGAAGATCGTGATGAAGCCAAGAGGGGTAACATAAGAATTGTTGGAGTCCCAGAGGGACAGGAAGAAAACCTCGATGAAGAAGAAACTGTCAAAGACATCATTGCTACAACGTTTCCAGAGCTGAAGAAAACTTGTGACCACATTCAGGAGGCCCGAAGGGTACCAGCTAGAAGAAATCCGAATAAAAATACCCCAAGACACATTCTGATCAAAATGACCAAAACCTTAGACAGAGACAAAATTCTGAAAGCAGCAAGATCGAAGAAAGAAATCTCTTACAAAGGAGCATCCTTAAAATTCACAGCTGATTTTTCTGATGAAACCCTCATGGCCCGAAAACAGTGGTGGGACATAGTAAAAAAACTCAATGAAATAAATGCCTCCCCCAAAATACTTTTCCCAGCAAGACTCTCATTCATAATAGAAGGAACAACACACAGTTTCACAGACAAACAACAGCTCAGGAACTTCATAGACTCAAAACCATGGTTACAAGAACAACTAAATGGGCTACTTTAAGGCAAGAAAGGCCCCTCAAATACACCAAATTTTAACATAACAATGGGACAAAATCCCATAACAATAATCTCTCTCAATGTCAATGGGCTAAACGCACCAATTAAAAGACATAGAGTGGCAGGATGGATTAGAAAATTGAACCCAACATTCTGCTGCCTGCAAGAAACACATCTCAATAGTCAAAGCAAACACAGACTCAGAGTCAAAGGCTGGAAAACAATCCTACAGGCAAACAGCTCCCATAAAAAAGCTGGGGTAGCCATCCTTATATCAGACCACATCGATTTCAGAGTGAGGAAGGTCATAAGAGACAGTGAAGGCCATTTCTTATTGATCAGAGGATCTGTACAACAGGAAGAACTTACAATAATAAATGTATATGCACCTAATGAGAGACCAGCAAAGTACTTAAAACAACTACTCATAGATTTGGAAAAAGACATCAATAGCAACACAATACTAGTGGGAGACTTCAACACTGCTTTGTCACCTCTTGATAGATCAACCAGACTCAAGCTTAGCAAGGACATACTTCATTTGAGGGAAACAATGGAAGAAAGGGACTTAGTAGATATATACAGGACACTTCATCCACAAAAAGCTGAATACACATTCTTCTCAAGCGTACATGGAACATTCTCCAAGATAGACCACATGCTGAGCCACAAAACATGCCTCCATAAAATTAAGAAGGTAGAGATTGTATCAACAATCTTCTCAGACCATAATGCGCTGAAATTAGAAGTAAATCACACACAAAAACAGAAAACTAAATCAAACACCTGGAAATTAAACAGTGCACTATTGAACAACGAGTGGATTAGACAGGAAATCAAAGAGGAAATCAAAAGATTCCTAGAAACGAATGAAAATGAGAACACGAGTTACCAAAACTTATGGGACACAGCAAAGGCTGTGTTAAGAGGAAAGTTTATAGCTCTACAAGCATTCCTCAGGAAGGAGGAGCGAGCACACATAAGTAACCTAACCTCACAGCTTAAGAGCTTGGAGAAGGACCAAAAAAAGGAGCACAACCCGAACAGGAGAAAGGAAATAATAAAACTCAGAGCAGAGATTAACGAGATGGAAACCCAAAAAACAATCCGAAAGATCAATGAAACCAAGAGCTGGTTCTTTGAGAAAATTAACAAGATCGATAAGCCTCTAGCAAAACTCACAAAGAAAGGGAGAGAGAAAACCCTAATAAACCGAATCAGAAATGAAAAGGGGGTCATTACAACAGAAACCACAGAAATTCAGAGGATCCTCAGGGAGTACTTTGAGAAGCTTTATGCCACGGAACATCAAAACCTCGAGGAAATGGATAAATTCCTAGACTCCTACAGACTCCCAAGGCTGAACCAAGAAGACCTGGAATACCTGAACAGACCTATCACCATCAAGGAAATTGAAATGGTAATAAAAATTCTCCCCAAGCACAAAAGTCCTGGCCCGGATGGATTCACTAGTGAATTCTTCCAAATCTTTAAAGAGGACTTACTCCCAATGCTCTTTAAGCTTTTCCACGAAATTGAAATATCAAAAACACTTCCAAACAGTTTCTACGAAGCAAATATCACACTGATACCAAAAGCAGACAGAGATACCACAAAGAAAGAGAATTACAGGCCGATATCCCTGATGAACACAGATGCAAAGATCCTCAACAAACTACTAGCAAATAGAATCCAACTACTCATTAAAAAGATCATACACCATGACCAAGTAGGATTCATCCCAGGGATGCAAGGATGGTTTAACATTCGGAAATCAATCAACATAATCCACCATATCAACAAAAGTAAAGATAAAAAGCATATGATCATATCAATAGATGCAGAGAAAGCATTTGATAAGATCCAGCACCCCTTTATGATGAAAACCCTAGCCAAAATGGGTATAGAGGGGACCTTCCTCAACATAATTAAAGCCATCTACCACAAGCCTACAGTAAGCATCATCCTCAATGGGGAAAAACTGAGAGCCTTCCCTCTAAGATCAGGGACGAGACAGGGATGCCCACTCTCTCCACTGCTGTTCAATATAGTACTGGAAGTACTTGCAATAGCGATTAGGCAGGAAAAAGATATTAAGGGCATTCAGGTAGGAAAGGAAGAAATCAAGCTCTCACTATTCGCAGATGATATGATACTCTACTTAGAGAACTCAATAACTTCCACCAAAAAACTCCTAGAAACAATAGACTCGTATAGTAAAGTTGCAGGTTATAAAATCAATACCCAAAAGTCCATGGCTTTCCTATACGCAAACAGTGAGAGAGAAGAAAGCAACATGAAAAAAACAATCCCATTCACAATTGTGCCCCAGAAAATCAAGTACCTAGGAATCAGCTTAACTAAGGAAGTAAAGGACCTATACAAAGAAAACTACAAAACCCTACTTCAGGAAATAAAAGAGGACATGAGGAAATGGAAAGATATCCCCTGCTCATGGGTCGGGAGACTTAACATTGTCAAAATGGCAATACTACCGAAAGCATTGTATAAATTCAATGCAATCCCTATAAGGATACCCATGACATTCTTCAAAGAAATGGAGCAAACACTCTTGAAATTTATATGGAACAATAAGCCCCCACGAATAGCTAAAGCAATTCTTGGGAAAAAGAAAATGGGAGGAATCAACCTCCCGAACTTCAAACTGTACTACAAAGCAGTAATAATTAAAACAGCATGGTACTGGAACAAAGGCAGAACTGCAGACCAATGGAACAGGGTTGAATACACTGATATCTCTCCTCAATCATATGCTCATCTAATCTTTGATAAAGGTGCAAGTAATGTGAAGTGGAGTAAGGAAAGCCTCTTTAATAAATTGTGTTGGCATCACTGGACGGCTACATGCAAAAAAATAGGCTCAGAACTCTGCCTAACACCATGTACAAAAGTAAGATCAAAATGGATTAAAGACCTCAACATCAGACCAGAAACCATAAGGTACATTGAAGATAAAGTTGGCAAAACCCTCCATGACATTGAAGCTAATGGTATCTTCAAAGATGTCACGCCACTGGCCGAGCAAGTGAAAACAGAGATAGATAAATGGGACTATCTTAAACTAAGAAGCTTCTGCACCTCCAAAGAAACAGTGACCAAAATACAAAGACAGTCTACAGAATGGGAAAGGTTATTCACCGAATACACATCTGACAAGGGGTTGATATCCAGGATATACAAAATACTGGTTAAACTCCACAAGAAGAAAACATCCAACCCCATCCAAAAATGGGGCAATGAAATGAACAGAAACTTTCTCAAAGAAGAAATCCGAATGGCAAAAAAGCACATGAGAAAATGCTCTACATCATTAATCATCAGGGAGATGCAGATCAAAACCACAATGAGATACCATCTCACACCTCAGAGACTGGCCCACATTCAAAAGAACAAAAGCAACCGATGCTGGCGTGGATGTGGCGAGAAAGGGACACTCCTTCACTGTTGGTGGGAATGTCCACTGGTTCAGCCCTTCTGGAAAACAGTATGGACGATTCTCAAAAAATTAGAAATTGAGCTCCCATTTGACCCAGCAATACCACTCCTGGGAATATATCCCAGAGAGGCAAAAATGTATAGTCGAAGTGACATCTGCACTTGTTTGTTCATTGCAGCACTCTTTACAGTAGCCAGAAACTGGAAGAAACCTGAATGCCCAAGAACAGATGACTGGTTAAAGAAACTTTGGTACATCTACACAATGGAGTACTATGTAGCTCTTAGAAAAGATGAAGTCATGAAATTTACATACAAGTGGTACAATATGGAAAGTATCATGCTAAGCGAAATGAGTCAGAAAGAGAGGGATAGACATAGAAAGATTGCATTCATCTGGGGGATATAAAGTAACAAAGTATGAGATTAATACCCAAGAATAGCTGAGATCAGCACCAGGAGGATTACTCCATAACTTAGAGGCCAGCCGGGTATCCTAGAGGAAAGGGCTGTTCAGATAGAGAAGGGAGCACCAAATAAAGGATGTTTGGAGGATCCTCCCAGGAGGGGAGATGCATGTCGAAAGTAGACTATGGACTGAACATGTTTGCCACTCAATGCCTCTTTTGCAGACCACAACACCCAAAAGGAGAGAGAGAACACAGGGGATTGCCCTGCCACAGAGACAGGGGGGATGGGGGGATGGGGGTGGGAGGGATATTATCCATGGTGGTGGAAAATGGGCACTGGTGGAGGGATGGGTATCTGATCATTGTATAATTGAAACCAAAGCACAAAAATTGTAAATCTACAACTTTAAAAAAAATAAAATAAAATAAAGGGAAAAAAAATGCCCACAGTTTAACATAGATACGTATGTACCCACACTCATTGCAGGGTAATAGGAGAGAAACAGAATCTATTGTAATAGGGACTTTTTAAGAAGTTCAACCTATTGATTATTTGAAACTTTTTAAGGAAAGGTAATTCAGGGGGTTTGTGAAATTATCACTGACCTGTTTTCTACACTTAAAAATATGTTATTTTATTCAAGAGAGCATAAGATAAGAACAAAGCAAAGAAGTGGTAACAACAACAAAGAAATTAGAGTCAAAGAACAAAAACACATTCCATTCACTTTGGCACCTAAACTGATTATTTAAAACATGCTGTTGCGAGGCAAGATTTTAAACATTATGCCCTTTTCAGCATAGAATTTTAATATAGAAATTGACATATTGGGCAGGATACACGTATTAGAACATTGTTCTTTCTCTGCAGATGTTTGATTGACCTTGACTAAATGTCAAGAAAAACACCTTTGCTATCTTTTTTTTGCTTACAGTTCACCTTCTTTCATCATCAACTATTACTCCACCTTACAATATGCATTGTCTTAGTGGTTGCTGCAGGTGTGACTCTGAGATAAAAGAAAAATTATGCCAAACATAAGGGAAATCTTCATTTGCACAAACAATTCGTATTGAAAACAAAACTTACATAATTGCATTTTCTCTATTGTAATGTGACTGCATTTTCTGTAAAGGACAGAAAACATAAACATAGAACACTAAGACATTAAAAAAAACTATAGGAGAATAATTCCTTGTCTTTGGAGTCTCTCTCTCTCTATATATATATATATATGTATATATATATATATATATGCTTGTACCAAACATTCATTCCTATCACACATTAGAAAATTATTGAGAAAAACAGATATCAGCTCTCTTTTCTCTTTTTGTTCTCTTTTCTTCAAGAGGGTATATCATTAACATTGATATAAACTATTCCCAGAATAAAGCAATTAACGTTAATGAAAACTATGTATAGGAAAAACCTTATATTAGCTTTTTTTCTCTTTAAGGAGCTTATGCATAACCACCTGCCCCCATTTACACACACACACACACACACACACACACACACACACACACAGAACGAGAAGCGACTAATCACATTTTGCCTCATTTCTTTTATTTATATATTTCATTAAATAATATTGAATAAATCTTGGTCAGAAATAGCAGAAGAAATCACAAGTTGCAACAATATTTATTCTACCAATAATCCAGGACTTTCACAATCCATGTTATTTTACTGAAAGTCACTGGGCAAGTTATATGACAATGATTCTCATGAGCATTCCCTTTGTGCTTGCAATTAGGCTGTGTGCCAGGAGTCGAAATGATTAGCAATAAATATAAATTTAATAGTTTGGCTTTGCAACTCCCCAGTCACTTTTGGTCCCTCAATCCACTGGGAAGATAATGTGAATCTAAGCCTATCAACTAAACATAGGAAAATAACTGAATCTGAACTAAGACATACATGGGATAACCTTAAAGGTGCAAAGTAAAGGTAAAGGTAAAGGTAAAGGCCCTCCCGTTGATCGTCGATTTGATCGAGCGGGCCCAGTAACGTCTCCATTGGAGTCTTTGTTGTTACTGTGTCTGGCATATCAAAGTAAAGCGTAAAAACATAAGGACATTAAAGAAAAGAATGGATTCTTGTAAGTTTTTTAAAAAGATAAACAAAACAAGACTTAAAACATGGTTAATCATTAATTACCCAAATATTTGTTAAAGTCTGCTTAAAAGGGTGTCTTTTAAAAAAATATCCTTAACTACAATTGTAAAAAATACTACAACTTCAAATCAAATGCCCTGCTGTTCAAGTTTTGCAGAGTTGGGATTCCTAAAATTTTTAATACTTTCTCTGCTTCTCTCATATTGTTAGTGTTCTCTAGAAAACTTGCAATAGCTTATTGGTTTATCTTCCTTATACTATGATAGATTTTGCATCTTATATCTCTTTATTTAAGAGACCCAATATATGGCAAATAACAAAGACCAAAAGTCTTATGACTAAGTTCTCGGATGATGCCAAGTAGACCAAATGAGCTATTTTGCTCTTCTGTTTTTGAATATGCCCGAACAAGCCTCTAAGTGTTGAAATGTGACAAAACATTCCTTCATGTTTCCTTCTAGGTTGATATGATGAAGGCAAGATAAGAAAAATCAGTGAGAGAAACACCCAAGGAGCTGGAGTGATAGTACAGCATGTGGGGCATTTGCCTTGCATGGGACAGATAGAGGGGGTTCCATTCCCAGCACAATATGTGGTTCCTGAGACTGAGAGGAGTAATTGCTGAGTGCAGAGCTGGGAGAAACCCCAGAGCATTGGCTGGTGTAGCCTCAAAACTCAATAAAATAAAATACAAAGAATAAGAAGAAGGAAGAAGAAGAAAGAAAACCTCAAGGGAAAATAGGTATGAAAGGCCATGCTCACTTTTTAAAAAGTAGATTGATTTTGAGACAAATATTGGGGAGTAAAACCAGTATTCTTCGTTCCTGGTTCCAAATATTTTGATCGCTTGGAAAGCAATCATTTTTCCTTAGTAGCTCCTCCGTTACTAGAAAGTCCTGAGAATTTCCCAGTGGTAACCAATAAATTGATTTTGATCTTACTAATTTTATTTTAGCTGTGTGGTGAATATTTGATCGTGTATGACTTGGATTTTGTTTAGATCTTTTTTCCCCACCCCCCTAGCTCCAAGTCTTCAAATTGGCAAAATCCTGGCCTATCCTGAACATGCTGATCAAGGTTATCTCAAACTCAGTGGGTGTCCTGGGCAACCTCACCGTGGTGCTGGCCATCATCATCTTCATCTTTGCCGTGGTGGGGATGCATGATGCATATAGATTTTTTTCTTCTTATTCTTCTTCTCCTCCTCCTCCTCCTCTTCCTCTTTTTTTTTGTGGAGGGTGGGGGAACTGTGGTGGGGACATACCTGGTTATCCTTAGGGGCTACTCCTGGCTTTGTGCTTTGGAGTTGCTCTTGGGGGTGGTCAGGTGCTGATTCAGTGATCAAATCTAGAGCTTCTCCATGCAAAGCATGAGTTTAGCCAACTGAGTTATCACTCTGGCCCTCCCTGACATATTTATTTATTTTCACTTTCTGAGTCACACCCTGCAGTGTTCAGAGGCTATTCCTGGCTCTGTGCTCAGGAGTGATCTCTGGCAATGATCAGAAGGACCATAGGTGATGCCAGGGGTTGAATCAGGGCCATAGCTGTCACAAGTGCCTTAATTTCCTGTACTGTGTCTCAGAGTCCTTAGTGTTTTTTGGGGGGGTGGGCGGGTAGGCCTCACGCAGCAGTGCTCAGGTCTTACTCCTGGCTCAGGGCTCACTCTTGGCAGGTTCAGGAGATACTATGGGGTGCTGGGGATTGAACCTGGATCATTAACTTAAAAAAATTTTGTGGGGGGATTATACCTGCTATATATAGAACGGCAGTAGGATGTTTGCTTGCACGAGGCCGGCAGGCCGGCTGACCTTCCTTCAATTCCTCCGCCTCTCTCAGAGAGCTCAGCAATCTACCGAGAGTATCTCACCCACACTGCAAAGCCTGGCAAACTCCCCGTGACATATTCAATATGCCAAACACAGTAACAACAAGTCTCACAATGGAGACATTACTGAGTTCGCTTAAGCAAATCAATGAACAACGGGAGGACAGTGCTACGAAGAATAAAACCTCCATCCCCAGCCGTTGCCCTGTAAATCCTCCATCTGCCCCGTGCTACGGATCTTGACCTTCCTAAAGCATGTGGCCACACTGAGTATTGGACCTCCCAGCACCTCAAATTCCAAAACACTGACAGAGCAGTAGAAGCACACCAAATTCTATGGAAAAGTGACATAGAAGCCAACTGCACTCAGTAAAGGAAAACAATCATACAGAAGGCGCAACGAGCAACAAAAAGCTTAGTCAACTCTCAGATAAGACTTAATGACCCATTGGCAAGACATGACAATTTCCACAAATTTTCTTTCACTGAAGTGGTTTTTATCATTTCACTAGTCACTTAGTTGTAAAAAGCAATATAAAATCAATTATTGCATGCCTCTTAAGAGAACATATGGGGGAGGTGTGCAGGGGGGGAGGGAAGGGGAAGGGCACTCTGGTGGTGGGATTGGTGTACTGTGGAGGAGTAGAAGGACCCACTCATATTTAATTCTTTACTACTTTCATTCTTCTTAACCAAGTCCCTTATTCCTCTCATTTGAGAAGTCGTCCTTCATAACAATTTCATATCTCATAAAGCTAAAAGATCAGTTACCTAGGTAAGAGAAAAGTACTTAAGACAGCAAAGTTTGATTGAGCATTAAGGAAACTGCCAGTTTGAGCTAAAATACTGGCTGATGTATCATGAAAGCTGAGACTTTTCTTGTTCAACATTATCTTGCACCCAGCAGTAGACGGAACTGAGAACATAAGATCTGAGCAGATGTGAGTTTTATAGCACCAAGGAAGAGCTTGAGAATAAGGAACAAGAGGAGAAAAGACATTGAATTCTGTTCTTTTCATGATCTGGATCCAGAGTTCTGTGCTTTTATTAGTCAATGCAACTGCTCTCGTGTTCGAATTTGACTGAGAAATGTCCTTTCACACTCAGAGGTATACTAATCAACACAATAACATCAGGAAACAGAAAAAGGCTAGATCGTGTTACTACCTTTTTTTTTATTGTATTGATTCACCATGAGATATAGTTACATGCTTTCATGTTTGAGTTACAATCGCACAATGATCAAACACCCATCCCTCCACCAGTGGAGGAGTATATCCTCAGTATACCCACCCTTTCCCAACCTCTCACTGCCTCCATGGCAGACAATATTCCCCATTCTCTCTCTTTACTTTTGGGCTTTATGGTTTGCAATGCAGATTCTGAGAGGTTATCATGTTTGGTCCTTTATCTACTTTTGGCACACATCTCCCATCCTTTTTTTAACAATAGAATTCATTCATTCATTCATCATTCTGTTAATCGTCGATTGCTTCGAGCAGGCCCCAGTAACGTCTCTTTCATCCTAGCCCTGAGATTATATTCAAGGCTTTTTAGGAGAATGAGACCCATCATTGTTACTGGTATTTGGCAATAGAAGGTAGGATTTAACAATAGAAGGTAGGATTTAAATAAGAAATCTTCATATAGATGAAGATAACTTAATTCTTAAGGAAATAAAATAGATCTCACTGGGTAAAATTAATCTTACTCAACTTTATGAACACAATTATGTTTCTCAGGTATTGTTAAATCCAAATATTATTTTGTCTTTTGAGGGGAATAGTGCTCACGGCTCTTCCTCACTTTATGGATGGGGTTGTACCAGCAGTGATGATGGTGGGGGAGGGGTTAGGTAATCTAATTGAGGGCATAAAACCTCAGCCACTGGTATGAAAAACATGTTCTCACTTTAGTCCAGTCCAAATATTCTCAATAAGCCTACATAAAAGATATGCATGAACTTACATAAAACAGCAAATCAAACTGAAACAAAGTAATCCTCAAGGTAGTAAATCTCCAAAGACAGAAAAAAAAAAACAACCATGATTTTTCTGATCCTTTAACTGAAACCATAGACAGTCAAACAAACAAGAGAAATTATCCTATTTAAATGTTTCGATTTTACAATTTTTATCTGAATAATAAAACATTTTTTCTTCAAGTCCAACTGGTTCAGAGCTAGAGAGAGTAAAAAATTGATTCTCTTTATTCAAAGCTCCTATTACCTCTGTTTAAAATTAATGATTAGTTCCAGTTCTGAGCACTGCACACTATTTTCTCCCTAAAATTGAACATAATTTAGTAAAGCAAGATGCTGAGGACTTTACTGTCTTGGCAGATTTCCTCCATAATGTAACTGAGAGAGTAGTTCTTCCCCCACAAGGAAACAGAATTATATAAAATGAAATATGAATTTGTATAGGAACTTTGTATGAAATAAATCAATTGTCAGATGGAAATGATAGAGAACTGATAAGACAACAAAAGATTTTATTGTATTTGAACAATGTATAAAGTTTCCATCTGTCACAACATCAGCACAATATTAGTCTTTGTTAATAAGTCTAAAGTAAGGTCACACACTAAAACCAAACAAAAAGTTGAGAATCTGGAGTGATAAAACACTGGTTAGGATGCTTGTCTTGCAAATGGCTGACACTGGGGATTAGTTCTCAGCACCCTATACGGTCCACTGTGCTCCATCAGGAATGACCTCTGAACACAGAGCCAAAAGTAATTTCTGAGCACAGTTGGGTGTGCTTCTAAAACAAAAACAAAACAAAAACAAATTGATGGACATCGGGTTTCTTTTTAAAA
This sequence comes from Sorex fumeus, assembly GCF_029834395.1. Lineage (NCBI taxonomy): Eukaryota > Metazoa > Chordata > Mammalia > Eulipotyphla > Soricidae > Sorex > Sorex fumeus. Next base: position 1,318,993 of record NW_026606060.1, on the reverse strand, counting down.
GAGGGGCTGACTTAATATTTTTATAATAAATTTTCTTCTGAAGTAGAAGAGGGCCCTGTTTGGGGCCATAAAGAATCATGAAACAAACAATATTGGCAATATAACCTCTTAATAAATGTTTCAACCAAGGAAGAATTTTAATGATAGGGAAATAGTTCACATGCTAAGGTGCAGTATTTGTTTTAACTTGAGTCAACCCATATATAACTAAACTAAGTAGTTTGAAGTTAACTAAATCTACAAAATATTTATACTTCCCATGCAAGTTTACTTGATAGAAAAAATGCAATATCCTGTGATAAGTACACAGAGGCTCTCATTTACTTTTTCTGACCAACACCTAAGGAGGTTGTGCTGCGCACTTTACAGATAAGGAATCTGAGATCCAGACATAGTAATTATTTTTTTCAAAGGTCATAAACACTTTTTTTCATTATGCCTGCTGTTGGTTCTCCTAGTCTTGCTCTGACACTCCTAGGAATAACATGAAATAATAAGATTTTATATGTTTAATTGAAAAATAGAAAAATATGGGGTTTTTTAGGTTTTGTCGACTCATGCAGCATTATTGAGTGTTTACTCCTGGCTCTAAGCTCCAGAATCATTCCTTGCTTTGTTTAGGAAACTATGTGGAGTACCAGTAACTGAACCTAGGTCAGCTGCTAGCAAGGCAAGAGGCTTTCCCATGATACTACCTCACCATTCCCTGGGCGTATTCTTAATGGTGGCGTAGACAGGTAGATTAAGGAAGCCTCCCCTTCGCCCACCCAGAGCAATGCAATTCCTGGGGAGTAGTAAAACCACCTAACCTTAATGCCCTCATGACCCATCTCGTTGCTACAGCAAAGACCTGATAAGACCTTTACCTGGAGTTAGCCCAGAGCAGTTCTCTGCTTGAAGCCTCTGTTGCTCAGGACTGATTTTCTTTTCCTGCAAAGAGCAATTCCTAGCTCCACCCTGAGTCCATGGCTTCCCAATAGGTCAGGTGGTGATATTAACTCCTGAATCGAGAAGTCCAAATGGACATCAGGTGTGGCTTAACGGCCACAGTGGGGGCTGAAAGACTCGAGGTCTGTGCTTGGAGGGGCTCATTGCAGACTTTTTCAGTCGCAGCCTTCCCAGCCAGTCACTCGGCAGCAGAGGAGGATCGGGAGACAGTCTGTCTCTTTTCTCCTCTCCTGATGTGAGCCACCTCTGGAAGGTCCACCAACTTCAATGACTCATTCATTTTTATTAAAAGAGAATTACAAACTTCTTCCCTAACCTTTTTTTCTATGCACAAAAGGAGATGCCTAAAGATGACCAAAGAGAAACAGCAAGAGCTTAAGCTTTCAGTAGGGAAAGCTAACAGGTTCTTCCTTAGGCTTCTGTTTCCTGAGAAAGTCAAACATGAACCAACAATATTTAATAGATATAACATACAGTGCCCCTGGCGATGTCAGATATCTTGGGCGACCAATACAACTTCTCAATTAAGATCAGGACAAACTAAGTGAATTAAAACTCTAACTGTAAATAAGGAGAACAGTTTCCGTTTAAGTCATTTTCAAACTGTGATCTAAAAAACACTATTATAGGACTGGGGAGAAAGGCTACAGGAGAGTCCAGGAGTTTCAAAGAAGACCATCTCAACCCTACCAGCTTGGCAACCACCAAAGTAACAGACCCTTACCTTGGTAGAAGCCCCAAGTCAGACCTTGAACAGGGCCAGAGTGATAGTACAGTGGGTAGGGCATTTGCCTTCCACGAGGCCAACCCGGGCTCTATCCCTGGCATTACAGATGGTCCCCCAAGTACCACCGGGATTAATTCCTAAGTGCAGAGCCAGAGCTTATACCCTAAGCATTGCTGGGTGTGATCCCTCCTCCCCCCAAAAAGCACCTTGAACAAAGGAAATGCTGCCCATATGCTGCCCGAGATCATGTGATGCTGTGTCCACACAACTTAGCACAAGTGGTGCAAGGCATGTGCCAGAACTGGGTTCGAGCCTTGGAAAAGAAAGGTTCGAAACATTATGGGATGCATCTCTTTTGAGCCCCTAGAATTGCTGAGTTTGACACTATAGGCATAGTCTTGGGGTCCCTGGCAAAAGGTCAGAGAGGTGATGTTCATTTGAGACCTAAGGTTGACCTGCTGGCCCAGTTATCCAAGTACCACTAAGAATGGTCCAAAGTCTCATAAGCCACTTGAAAGGTCTCTCTCCAAACTGGAAAAAAATAAAACACTGTCATATAAATATATGTATTATTTCTGTGGAAAATTTAAAAATGCATATTGTAAGCAAAAAAAAAGAAAACAAAACAAAAACAATTAGCAAGGCATTTAAAGTTTAATGATTTTACGAAGCTTTAGGTTGGATAAAATATGGCTTTATTTTGGGGGGTGTTAGCCATTTTAGTGCTAATCAGCAATTTAAGGCCCCAAATACTGTCCAGGTCACTGATAATCAGCTGAAATGTCCAGAATTCTTTAGATATCCTAAAGATTCTGAAGGAGAGGATGCAGCTGAAGGCAGTTGGTTGAGATTCAGGAACTTGGAATCCTGGCCAATTTCTTTCCCAGATATAATGACTAACAGTATTTAAAACGAAAATGATGAAAAATATTTTTACCAAAACATGACAACATTTTTTTCAATTTAAATATGTCTTGTTGGATCTTAAATATGTCTTCATAATAAGCAAAGCATATTCTTTAAAATCACACTTGGGAATGATCTGAACATCTCTGAAATTTATTTTAATTCTTTTCAGGATTTTCATATTATTCTGAAACAAATGTTGAATCATGTCAACTTCAACAAGATTTTTCAAAATGTGTTTCTCAGCTGGGGTTGAAAAGCTGTAAACATGTTTCCCACTAATTTTCAAGAGAATGGTATTTATGTCAGCCCTTTCCTACTTAATTAGTCACCAGTATCTTAGCACTGGGTCATCCTATGTGCCGTTATTTCAAGGAATAACTATTGGAATACTCCTGGAATCACAGGCTACTGTTTGTTTAGTCAGTCTCCTCTATATGGAAAAGGAATTGGTTTCTTTGGTAAATTTGCAACTTCAATTCATATCCAAATGCAGTCATGTAAAATCAGTGTTGAACAAGACACAGCCTCCCAATTGCGTGGGCTGTCACAACTAGGGAATGACTATTTATTTATTTATTTATTTATTTATTATTAGTGAAACACCATGAGGTACAGTTATAGACTTACAAATTTTTGTGCTTGGGTTTCAATTATACAATGATCAAGTACCCAACCCTCCACCACCGCCCATTCTCCACTACCACAGTCCCAGCATCCCTCCCACCCCCCATCCCCCAACCATCCCACCCTGTCTCTGTGTCAGGGCATTCCCTTTCATTCTCTCTGTCTCCTTTTGGGTCCTGTGGTTTGCAAGAGAGGCATTGAGTGGCAATCGTGTTTGGTCTATAGGGGAATGACACTTTTTGAGGACAGAAACATCGTCCTGTGATCTCAGTGATCATTAATGTGCTTAACACAGGCTACACTGAATGTTGCCTCAATAACAAAGGGAGAGCTCTGGCGCCACGGACAGTGGGGAACAGATTTCAGTGGCTAGCCCTTTATTCGCATTAATTAAGCAAGTTACATTTTGCTGATTGGTAAATATCTGGAGAGATAAGATGAACTGTAAGGCCAGAGAGAGTTTATTCTACCTATAAGGAATCACGTATGCACATACTTTGCATACGTGAGCGATAGGACAGCAGGGAGGGTGTTTGTTTGCCTTGCACGCAGCCAATCCGGGTTCAATTCCCCCATCCCTCTCAGAGAGCTCAGCAAGATACTGGAGAATATCCCGCCGGCATGCAGCGTCTGAGTAACAACAAGTCTCACAATGGAGACGTTACTGGTGCCCGATCAAGCAAATCAATGAACAATGAAACAACAGTGCTACTGTGCAGTGCTATAAGAAATCAGATACTGGCAATTATTTATTTCTAATTATAAGTGCCCCCTTTTATTTTTCTAGGAAAAGAGAATGAAAAATGACTAGCATCTTTTAACAAAGCAGAGGTCCAGTATCAGTACTGTACTTTCAGGAGGAGCAAATAGTAAAGTGCAGATTCACTAGCGCCAATCTTCTTAAACTGTAGGTTAGGATCCCAGACTAAGGGCAAACACATGAATGTGTGGGCGGGGTGTAAAAAAGCTGACATCAGTAAAAGGTTCCTGAATGCAAAACAAGCAAAAATTAATTCGACAATTCAAACGTGTAACAAAGCTGGAGGGTTCCTAGTATACCCTTCTGTGGCATTCCTCAGGGTGCAAAAGGTCAGAAGCATAAAAGTTTAAGAAGACCTCAATGTTTTCGAGTGTTATCGTATCCTATGAATATTTTTTAAAGTTACTTTCAGTGTGTGTGTGTGTATGTGTGTGTGTGTTGTGTGTGTGTGTGTGTGTGAGAGAGAGAGAGAGAGAGAGAGAGAGAGAGATATGAGACTTGTCCAAAAGGTCAGACAAGCTTTTCTCAATCTGCCTAAACTCAGCTTCTTTGAGTAAGTGTTCTCTTCAAATGGGGAACTAAGATCACAAGGGCCCATATGGACCTGAATAAAATTTCTTAGATTTTCAGAACGAATAGAAAGTAACACACCTACTGGTCACATGAAATTTCCTTTCATTGATGCTATTTTCCATAATGCAGGATAAATGCCTCAGGTCTACAATGTTTATTTATTCTTGTTTAGAATTTACCATCATGCAAATTTTCCATACAAACAAAATTAAATGGATTTTCCCTCCTTTAGCTAATGCTATTTTTTGATTACTTATCTAATATAACTGGCCCAAGAAGACTCCAGAGCGGGTCATAACTCACATGTATGTACATATCTATGTGTATGTGTTGTATGCATAAACAGTTTAACACAAGCTGTAATACAGAATTTTAACCTGTTCACATTTGCAATTCTAAACCAATTTATAATTGACATCTGGGTGCTAATTATGTAGGAATTGAGATACCTTTGTCCTAAAATTTAATTTGCCCTAGGAAAAGTGTACTAATTAGGTAAATGCAAACATAATGGGCACAGCATAATTTCAAAATAGATCTTAAGGCAATAAAAGGGTTATGGGTGCTAGAGAGATTGTACAGAGCATAGAGAAATTGCTTGCCTTAAACATGGCTGACCCAGGTTCCATGTCCAGAAGGTCAGACAAGCTTTTCTCAATCTGCCTAAATTCAGCTTCCTTGAGTAAGTGTTCTTTTCAAATGGGGAACTAAGACCACAGGGGCCCATATGGACCTGGTTCCATGCTCAGCCACCTTGGCCTCACCAAGAGTGATCCCTGAGCACAGGACCAGGAGTAATATCTGAACATTAGTTAGTCTCCTGCCAAAATAAATAAAGGTCCATAGGGCTTGGGGGTGTGAGTCAAGTAACGGAACACATACTTGGCATACTGGAGGTCTTGAGTTTGATCCCTAGCATTATATACCCCAGCATCAATAGAAGTAGCTTCCACAACGTTAAAAAATAATTCAGAGGACCCTGATGCAAATTAAAATATACATGGTCTCAGGTATGTATAGCTATAATATTTCATATACTTCTTTATTATTAGCTTAATTTATACTCTATAAAATGCCTAATTTTGCTGTAAACTACAGATAAAAATGTTTTGGTTTTATATTGCTTCAGCATTCAGTTGTTTTTCCTGATACCTGGGAGACCTGAACTTTCTTAGCATAGTTCCTAGGTGTGGAAATTAAAGAAAAGGACTGGATCTGTAGATGGGGGTAGGTCAGAGAGACAGAGATGAAGTGAGGAGAGGGCTCCATGCAAATTCTGATCATCCAGCTAGGAGGATTTTTTTTTAACCTTGCTGTCTGCTCTTCTGTACTCTGCTGAAATCTATGACTTAACCTGGAAGAGAAATCCACTTCTGCTTCCAAAGCAACACGGGGAGAGAGAAATGGAACATCTTTCTACCTGCTCACTTGTGCTGACTCTGTGTGTAACAATTCAGTTGGTTTAAATGTCGATATTACTAAGCAGGAGAAAGGGAAGGGAGGCAGTGAAAATATTGCCAATTAGGCCCAAGGGTGCAGAGACTAAACTAAGACCAGTACCCAGTTGTCAGACCAGAGGGAAGCACCTGAGACTGATACTGTTTTGTGGCATCAGAAATAACAAGTCCCCAAGTGCCTGGCTTGGAGTTGGGTTGGTAGGTATCCATTTGGTGATACATTAAGTTGGGCAAGGAAATTGGGTATTGGATGAAAGTGGTCCACAGGAAGACGCTGTTCCTGGGGAACACAGTGGCTAAGCTACTGACAAGTGGGTGATCTGAGCTGCAGACACCCTTAAGATAAGCTACATTAGAAACTTTTGTCAAATTGTAATAGTCAACAAACACCCCTGGGGGAAGTAACTGTGGCACTAACCTGTGAGGAAGATTTGCTGCACTAATGCCATGCCATACCATCTACCCACCATTACAGCATTCACAGATCACTTCCTTATGTGCACAAGAGCCTGCTGGATTCTGATCCACGGCCACAGTTAAATGACAAAGTTATTAATAAAACAGCTTAGATTATAGAGAAGAGCTAAATTAAAGCCAAAGGCAAGTTGAAAAGGGAATCTCTGTGACTTGGTGAAGACGGGCCCATCTCGAGGATGGCCCAGATATACTATAACAACCTTGTCACCATTCCAGATTCCTAGATTTCTGGACAGAAGCGTCTTAGTTCTAGGACCTCAGCTAATGTTTGTTGTTTATTGATTGAAAAAGATAAAGGTAAAGGTAAAGGCCCTCCCGTTGATTGTCGATTTGCTCGAGCGGGCCCAGTAACATCTCCATTGGAGACTTTGTTGTTACTGTGTCTGGCATATCGAATACTCTCGGTAGCTTGCCGGGCTCTCCGAGAGGAGCGGAGGAATCGAACTCGGGTCAGCCATGTTGGCCACTTGTAAGGCTAACGCCCTACCCGCTGTGCTATTGCTCCAGCTCTAAAGGCCCTCCCGTTGATCATCGATTTGCTCGAGCGGGCCCAGTAACATCTCCATTGGAGACTTTGTTGTTACTGTGTCTGGCATATCGAATACTCTCGGTAGCTTGCCGGGCTCTCCGAGAGGAGCGGAGGAATCGAACTCGGGTCAGCCATGTTGGCTGCGTGCAAGGCAGACGCCCTACCCGCTGTGCTATCGCTCCAGCCCAATAAAAGCTAATTAAGAACACATATAACTGAGGCCTTCTCCTTAAATCCCTGGAGTGATTATTGCTTTCTCTTGAATAATGTCTTGAACAGAACTAGATATGCAGTTCCATGAAAATTGACAGAGCTCATAAATATACTCAAGGGATGAATCCCCAGACATGGAGATCTCACCTTCTCAAACCAAATAGCTTCAAGGTAGGCCAGTATTAGGTTAACCTGTCAAGGAATAAAACTAAAGGCAATCATGTATATAAAAAATTAATGTGGTCTGATATTAATTTTGTGCCAATGAATTTTGGAGTTTATATGAAATAGATAAGGCTTCATATGTAAAAAATAAAATTTTCCCCCCACACTTTATTTAAACACTGTGGTGTACAAAGTTCTTCATGATGATATGTTACAGGTTCAATTTCCAACCCAAACAGATAAGGCATGATTGCTGCCATAATGAGATTCAAGCGCAAAATAAAATTCATTGCAATATAAAAATTAATGTAGTCTGACATTAACTTAAAATTATGGCTTTTGTTAGGGAATGCGGAAAAATATCTTGAGTCATGGTTTCAATATCAATTTAAGAATAACCAGAAAACTCAAAACACAAAGGGAAGTACAGATGACTTTCTTCACCTTTAGTTCTATTGGAAAAGAATGGTCATCACTAAGATAGTCTACCAAAGTGATTCAAAATGACATCAATATAAAAAATTAAATAAATAACAATAACAACTGTTAGCGGTAGTGTGGCCAAAAAAGGAACCCTCATTCAATGTTGGTGGGATATGTTACCTGGTCTAAACTCTACAAAAAACATTATGGACATTTCTCAAAGCAGTGGAACTCCCATTTGACAGGGCCATCCACACACATCTAGATATAACCCCAAAACAAAAAACTTTCATTTTAAAAAAGATATGTGTTCACCTATGTGGGCTACAGCTCTTAGTACAATAGTCAGGTTATTATGGGAGTGACCCAAATGCCCAACACAGGTGAATAAATTAAGCAGTTTCGGTATGTACACACCATGAAATACTACTCAGTCACAAGAAAATATTAAATCAGTCAGATCATCCCAGTTTGGATGAATTGGAGGGTATGATGCTAAGTGAAATAACACAGTCTTAGATAAACAAATGCAGGGTGATCTTTACTTACTTTACTTACTTACAAATATGTGCTATACAGATATACAAATTAAGGGTACAGACAATATGAATTCATGCTGAACCATGGATCCTGGAATATAGACCTGGGAGTGCCAGGTCGGAAGGGAGGAAGGAGGAGCATTACTGGGTTGACTAGAAATTACTCAGTAACATTGGTGGAGGATCTGAAGCACATGAATAGCACAAAGGAAGGCCACAGTAAGCTCTAAGACCAAAGGGTAAATCAAATAAACAAACAAAAACACAAGGCAATGTGTGAGATAGAAGAAAGGTTTGGCCAGTGGTGACAGGGACAAGGGTGAAGCAAGATGGGCATCACATGGCGGTGTCGTGCAGGAACCTTCTCCATCAATATCTTAACTTGACTACAACTCTAATCCTACAGCTAAACTGCAAACAAATAAATTGGAAACTGTAAAAGAATGAAAGACTTATTCCAAGTAGCAGGAAATAAATAAAGTTAACATCCTGTCATGGCGTGGGTTCCATAACATGAAATACTCTATTAAAAAATCCTCATCAAGATTTTATTTGTTTTGGGGGGCCACAGCCAGCAATGCTCAGGGGTCACTCCCAGCTCTGCACTCATGAATTACTCCTGGAGATGCTCTAGGGACAAAATGAGATGTGGGGGATAGAAGTCTGAGTGGGATGAATGCAAGGCAATACCCCACCCACTATACTGTGGAATACTACTCAGTCACATGAAAATATTAAATCAGTCAGATCATCTAGTCCAAATCGTCACCATGCTTCAAATAAGTCATTAAATAAAAATATATGCTAAGCATTGATCATTAGTCTGGCTACCACCAGAAGTGGTAGAAGTCACAAAGCAGATTGAAGAAAGTCCCCATGTCTGTCTCAAAAGTGAGCTGTAACACAAGTTACTCCTTGTTCTTCCATCACCCACAAACACACACACACACACACACATACAAACACACACGTGCACTTTTCTCTTAAACTGTCTAATAGAAAATGATATCTAGTACAGAAATTCTATTTTATCCCTTATGTGCCCATAGAATCAATCTTTGGGAAGGGGATGGCATTGATTGCTATCACTGATGAAAGATTCTCTCAGTATTAAACAAAACAAAACAAAAAAGTTGAAATGAATAGCTGACATAGAAAGCATCTCACCACTCTACAACTCCTCTCCAGTCTCTCCCAACAACTTCTGTGAGTTCACTAAATTTTATCAGAGAAATGAAGCTAAAACATCACATGCCCAAATATATTGTAGCTTTTTTTTACACAGCCTACTTTTTATAAATCAAAATTTGTCATTAGAAATTTCAAGGGAAAATAATTCTATATTAATAGCAGACAAAATTCTTAGTGATAAATACAAGTGCTGATTCATTTGTTGAATACATATTTACTGATGTATTGTGATACTGAATAAGTGATTAAAAGTAGCTAGTATGAAATATTTCTCTACAAGTAATCACAAATGATTTAATTAGTGGTGATGAGGTAGATAAAGGTAGAAGGAATATTTTAGGGAGAACCCCTTGTCGAAACAAGGAAGCTGTATAACAAATGTTTCTTTTCTAATAGAACTCTTATAGAATTTCTTATAGAATTCTTATAGAATCTTAATACACCCCATACTAATGTATGATCAAGCACTGATTATGTTCGCAGTCATGTTTTTAATTTTCATGTGTAATAGCAGAGTATTATGAATTCAATAGTAAGTTTTTATTCAAAAGTTCACTGAAAAATAAAAGTATACTTGCAAGAAAACTGAGACATGAATAATAACAAAGCAACCTGCAGCAAATATTTGTCAGTTTCATTGTCTGATTTATTGTGTGTAGATATGACGCATCATTGAGAATAAATGCTTCACAAATACAACCCAATAATTTATTTTTACTATTTACCCCTTCCTCGAGATGATATAATTATAAAAGAGAACTATGTTTTCTCTCTAAAATATTAACTAGTTTTTTTTGAACAACATCTAAGAAAAGTCAAAGCAAGAAATGGCTAGTAAGTTCATGTCCTAATTAAATTCTCCCTTCACAAAATTATGATAGTCTTTTTTTTTAACACATGTCTAGAAGGTCACTCTTTTTTCTTTCTGAAAAAAAGTAAATTGAATAAGGTTGAATTGTAGGAGGAATAAATACAGTTTCCCAAGGAAGAATAAATTGTTTATGTGAAGTAGATAATTTTTTCAAGAAATCATCTAAGTTATCTAAATTTACAGTTCATTTTGTTTTGTTTAGACGTGGCTTAATAACAGAATATAAGTTTTTATGATACATTTCAGCATTATATTCCTTTTTAAATCATTAAAATATTGTCGTGCATAATATCACATTTTATAACATTTCAAAATACCCTGATTATTTACTTAGTGGTTGGTATATTCTAATAAACTCAGTATTCTAGAAGTACTAGGTGACTTCTCTCTTCTGTAGAAAAGAATACAAAGGAAGCCCAGGATATACTTTTGTTGCTTATACTATGTTGCTGTAGCTTTAAGGCACGAGGGAAAAGTGCCTTTGATCTAATCAGATCTGACAGCCATGAAGTCTTATGTGCAAACTGAATAACAAACTGATATTATTTTTACTGCCCAAAATGCATTATCTGGATGACTGAATACAGAAAAAATATTTTTATTTGCTATGGCCTTAGCTAATAAAATGATAAATAAACAGAATAAATTTGGAATTACTGATTTGTACACATTTGGGGATGAACTAACCTTAAGTGAGAAAAATGAAAAATAACTTTTCAAAACTTAAAAAAAAGTCTCACTTTGCTTACTGGAATTGTAAATATCAAGATATTTCTAATTTGTGATGTACCAAAAAAAAAAACTACTTATAACAATGCCATTTGAATATCTTTCATTGATAACCTTGAAAGATCAGCACCAAACCAAGAAAACTCCCTTCATATAGACAATAATGTGTTCCCCAAACATAAAGAAAACTACATTGGTGTTAATCGTCGATTGCTTCGAGCAGGCCCCAGTAATGTCTCCTTCATCCTAGCCCTGAGATTATATTCAAGGCTCTTTAGGAGAATGAGACCCATCATTGTTACTGGTATTTGGCATATTGGGTAGGACACAGGGAGTTTGCCAGACTCTGCCGTGTGGGCAGGCTACATTCGGTAACCTGCCAGTTTGTCCAAAGTAGGAGTGAGATAATAAGATGTCATAATAAGATGGAGCTGGTTTTTATAATCTCTGAGTCTTGGCCGTTGATGGGATTACACGGCGCCAGGGGGCCAGTTGGTGGGTGTTACATTGGTGTAAACCAGCAATTAATGCAGTACTTGCAAGCACAGATTTTCAGTAACTGTTTGGTGAGTATTTGTGGACAAGTTTTTATTTATTTATTTATTTATTTATTTATTTTTATGTGGACTGGAGTGATAGCGCAGCAGGTAAGGTGTTTGCCTTGCATGCTGCCGACCCGACCCACCTGGGTTTAAAAAGGAATATAATGCTGAAATGTATCATAAAAACTTCACCCCTCTTGGAAAGCCTGGCAAGCTACCTGTAAAGTATTCAATATGCCAAACACAGTAACAAGAAGTCTCACAATGGAGACGTTACTGGGCCCGCTGGAGCAAAAACAATGTGGTCAAGTTTTTAAACTTAAGTTACTTCCATTCTTTTTTTTGGTGATGGAAGTTCTGGGAAAAATCTGGTGATATCAGGATAACTCCTGGCTCTGGGTTAGGGCTCATTCCTGGAAGAGCTTAGGGGACCACATGGGGTGCCAAGAATGTAACCTGGGTTGGCTATATGCAAGGTAAGTGCACTACCTGCAATACCATTGCTCTGGCCCCATTAAATTAAAGCTATATGGAGACAGAGGGTCATCAATAATGACCACTACCCAGAAATCATCCATCTATATCTGGTAGACACATTAAGTCATTGGGTTATCATGGATTTACACGGAAATTCCATACAATTTGTCCTGATTTAGTCAAAATCTTGTTCTACTTTAAAGTAAACTAGATTTCCCAACTGTGTCTGCTGATCAAAATTTTAAAAAAGAGAATGCAATAATTTTAATTTCTTTTTAAACTTACAACCAGTTTTAAAAACGTCTAAGTCACAATTAACTAGTGATCTACCAAGAATATATCTCTCAATTAGTTAATTCAGCTCTGCTTAATTATCCTATGTCAAAAAATATCCTGTCCTATAAAATCAGGAACTAGAGAGAAAAGTAGATTTGATTCTGATTGAGAGTAAAAGAAATAATAGGATACTGATGAAAGAATGCTTCGAACATGCCTTTTTAAGATGAAAAACGAATTCGGGTCAGTTGTCTTCTCTATGTATATTTCTTGAAAGACAAATTACTTTCTTTTTTAAAATTTATTCATTTTCAAATTTTATTATTATTTTTATTAGTCAATCACTCTGAGATAGACCCATACAAAGCTGTTCATGATTAGGTTTCAATCATATAGTGTTCCAACACGCATCCATCCACCAGTGTCCCCAGTTTTCCTCTCCTGCCCTTCCATCCCATCCACAGCCTGCCTCTGTGTCAGGCACTTGTCTCTCTCTCTGCAATGCAGATACTGAATGGCTATCCCATATACCTGACAAATTTCTTACCAGGGATAGAACAGAATAGAATAGAATAGAATTCACTTGTTCGTTACAATGAAGTACTTAGATTCACATGTTTTAAAGTCAGCGTCATTTTCTTTGCTAACAAAATGTTGTCATTAAAAATATAATTTTAATTAAAAATTAAAATTATAAATTAAATTTAAATTAAAAATATAAATGCAGGGGCCTCAGCAACAGTACAGCAGGGAGGGCTTTTGCCTTGCACGCAGCTGGCCCGAGTTTGATCCCACATGGACCCGGAGTGCCGCCAAGAATAATTCCTGAATGCAGAGCTAGAAATAAATTCTAAGCACTGTGGAGTGTGACCCAAAAAGCCAAAAAATAAAAATAAAAAATAAAAACAATACAAATGCACTGACGTGGAAGACCAGAGAATTATTCCTGGCACTGGATCGCTCCCTATGTACCACCAGGAGTGGCCCATAAACTTCACATCGGGAGTTTTAAGTCCCAGACTACCAGTTGGTGTGGCACCAAACGTCAGGAATAAGAGAGAGGTGCAAATTAAAAAATTTAAACCCATCCAACATTTTTCCAAATTTAATTGAAACTAAATCTATATTGTTTGTTCTGCTGCAACTCCTGTAGTGCTCAGGACTTACTTCTAGATCTGTGCTCAGAGATCTTTCATGCTGGAGCCTGAGGGATCATATGGAGTGTTGGTATCCAACTTGGGACAACCTTGCACAAGGCAAGAGCCTATCCACTACACGGGAATCTCTTCCACTGCCACCCCCAATTTTTTTCAAACACATATAGAAATATATATGCTGGGCAAACAAATGATTTAAGAAAATGCTTCAGTGTTCATGAGTCAAGTGATGAGAGGAATACAACTCAATAACATCGATTTCCAAGAATTAACGACTGTTTTTGCAATGAAATACTATAAACTGAGAAGAGAAAGATCTGCCAAATCTTTGAATGGAGCTTTTGGTTATTGGGGCAGAAAATAATTCATTGAACTACTTGTAATACATAAATACTAATTCTTTAGTATGTGTTGGTGGAGAAAAAAAAAAGAAATTGAGAGAAATCTACAAGAGGACCAAAGCAATAGTGAAGAAAGGAGGACACTTGCCTTGTACATGGCTGACCAGATTTGATCTCCAACATTTGACATGGTTCCCCAACACTTTCAAGAGTAATTCTAGAGCACAGATCCAGGAGTAATCTCTGAATACCACCAGGTGCAGCCCAAATACCAATTTTTTAAAGGAATAAAAACTACAACAATAGAATTAGAATATTAATAATATCTTCTTACTACCCTCTCTGGTATTTAAAGAAAAAAATACTTCTTTCATTTCCTCTTCTTATCCTTTACTTATTTTGTTTTCTCAATTAGTTTTCACTTTAAATAGAAGTTAATAGTCATAATTAAAATAAGGCTGACAATTCCTCAGGATCATTCTCAAAGAGTCCTGAAACATTTTCCACTGGTCATCTTGTTGGTTGTGCTGCCCTCCAATTATTAGCTTGGAGACATCTCATTTTCTGTTTCCATTCTTTTCCATGCTCAAAATGTCCCCAAGGAACATCCATTGGAAGAACAGGAGCAATGGTCCCATTAGTTTGTCATAAAATCAAAGTGATTCATGTTTTAATAACATAGAATGTGAGCCACAAAAGGCTGACCCCTTGAGTGGGGTGGCTTTGGGAAATAAGGGCCAAAGAAATCAGCCGCACGTTCAGAAGTGAAGACAGGTGAAGAGTCCGTTTCACAAAAGTCTAAACCTCAAAGTCACAGGATGAAGAATTATGTCACCACATAAGGTATCCTGTAAACTGAACTCTGAGTGTTTCTCTCATAGGATGATGGGAACACCAAGCACCCCAAATTGTCATTAGTTTCTGCACAAGAAGATTAAGTAGACAGATGTAACAGTTACATCTTGTTAGGCAAGTTAAGACAAAAGTATGACACATAGTTGAAAAGTTGCAGTCTTTTCCCTAGCAGAACATGTAAATTAATAATTACTTAATTGTCTGCACTGAAAAAGGTAAGTGAAAAAACACCAGGGATGACAAGCTATTATTAAATGTTACATTTGTTTCGATACAAATAACAAGTAGAGATTTTTGTGGAAATGCAGAAAAATTTACATTTTTTTATTTTACCCTTTTTTAACTTATTAGACCAAGTTTATCAACCCGGACAAGCATCCTGCTGTGGGCCCAAAGATATTTCAAGGAGGTTACAGGTAAACGTGGTGTGAGTGTGTGTGTGAGTATGAGTATTAACATGCATGGTATTATTTAGATTAATCTGTATACTTCATATAATTTACTCCTGAGCAAAAAATATTATTTATATATATATATATATATATATACATACATGGACTGGAGTGATAGCTCAGCGGTAGGGCGTTCGTCTTACACGCGGCCAACATGGCCGACCCGAGTTCGATTCCTCCACCCCTCTCGGAGAGCCCGGCAAGCTACCGAGAGTATCACGCCCGCACGGCAAAACCTGGCAAGCTAACTGTGACGTATTCGATATGCCAAAAACAGTAACAAGTCTCACAATGGAGAAGTTACTGGTGCCCTCGAGCAAATCGATGAACAACGGGAGGACAGTGCTATATATATATAAAGAATATATATTATATTTTGCTTGGGAGTAAAATATATATTAAATATAATATATACATATATACATATATATACTCACTCCTGAGTAAAATTCTAAGTTTAGAGATTTCCCATTTTCTTTAAAATTAATTATAAGGAATTATTAATTATAGGGAAATATCATACACAAAGCAAATTTCAAATCATGAGGAAGCAGAAAACATATAGCACACCGATTTGTTCTTCCTACCTCTCCAACTTCACACTTTTATATGCTCACTACTAAAAACAAGATGAGGCAGCCACGCCCGCCTTGCACAACCACTGCCCAGCAGGCTTGCTCTACCAATTTACGGCTAAATCCCCAAGGAGATGGATGCCACATAGCTAAAATTCATGGGCACACTAGCCCAGCCTCCTGACTAAAGATGGCCCCTGAAGTTGCACCTGGACCCATAGCCACAGCCATGCCAACAGTTCAAGTCCACCTCTAGAGAGACACCAAACCATGAAACTTTTAAGGTACTCCAGTATTCAGGCTGAGAACTCTGGGGTCTTCTTGAAGTGAGGCAGCAGCCTCCCACAATCCCCTGTGCTTCTGAGAGCTTGGGCAGTCACACCCACCTCCCACAGTCACCACATTGTCAACTGATTGGCTCAGACCATAGATCCCGAAGTCTCTGAACCACACAGCTGCATATGCGGCACCTCTAAATTCCACAAAAATAAAATTCCAATATAAGCACACTAAATTAGATGAGGAAGTAGCACAGAAGCCAAGTAAACTTAAATACCAAGAAGGCTCGACTATCAACAACCAACCCCCAAGACCAGCTCAGGATGTTCCAGACAGTCTTTGACATATTCCAGGAATTCTGAAATAGTGAAATGGTCTGGAGTCCTCCTTATTTATCCAAATATTTAGGTCAACATGCACAAAGTCTAGTACCTAGTGAGGCTGGGCAGCACATTTAAATAAGAGTGGGAAGAACTGAAACAACTACAGACAGAAGACACTTGTCCTGGAATAGAGGCCTGAGTCATGATGTCGAAGTCTTCATTTCCACTTGATTATTCTTCCACAATAACAAAATAGAATACTTTGTCACATACTCTGCCTTCTTTCTTTTAGATAAATCTCTATTATTTATGCAAAGCATCCTATTTTTAAATATTGCAAACTGATTTAAAATAATTTAAGGGTCAGAGGCTCAAGGTGGTGGAGTGAATGCTTTGTAGCAGGGGGCAGGAGTGGGCTATACCTGAGCATGTTTGGGAGTGCTCCCCAAACAAAACCTAACTAAAATAATTGAAATATCCAATCATGTGCTATTTAGGCAAACAAAACATATATAGATTCTGACTAAAAAGTAATCAATTTGCAATGCCTACTTTTGGTAAACTATCTGAAAAATATTAAAGAATATTTAAGTATGCCCATATACAGAATATATTTTCACCTCCATCTAGGGTTTAGAGATATATGAAACACAGATTGAGCATTTCCTTATCTACACTATCAATGAGACCTATAAGTACTTTTTAAAGAATAAATGTAGTAGTATCGGAAACACTTGCATCTGTAAATAAATTACAGAGTAAACAAGATTTACACTCCTTGACAGTGATTAGATTAATCAATAATTTCAGAGAAGAGAGGGGTTGGTTAGGGATAAGACAATTGGAATGTTTTCTAAACAAGGTCATATCTAAATGGAACCATCAAAGTGATTAGATTCATGAAAGGAAAAATAACATTTTATATATTGTAAAATGTCTTTCTTCTATAAAGTTTATCAGGTTCATTAACTAGATTTTAGTAAAATTGGCATTGATTTAAAATTTTTAAAATGCTGAAAACATGTTAAATGAAATGGGTGTTAATAATGCTGTATTATTTAGTAGGTATATCATTAAGGGACTTAGGGATTAAAAAAAGGAAAAAGTGAAGAAGGTAAGAATATAATTATAACAGATCCAAAAGAACCTACAAAGAAAACAATGTCAAGTATAAATGGTAACAAAATTGCATGATGCACTCAAGTCTCAGCTTTTGTCCCCAAAAATTAGACCAAAGTTTTTTAATACTCCTTTGTGAGCTTGTTAGCAGTGGATATTATACCAAGAAATATATGGAAGAAAAAAAATGAAGAAAGGAAAGAAAAGGGAAAGGATAAGGGGAAAAGGATGGGGAAATGGAAAGGGAAGGGACCCACAAGGACGTAATGGAAAGGAAGAAGGAGAAAGAAAGAAGAAAGAGGAGGAAAAGAGAAGGAAGAGAAGGAGATGAGGAGGAGGAGGAGGAGGAGGAGGAAGAGGAGGAGGAGGAGGAGGAGGAGGAGGAGGAGGAGGAGGAGGAGGAGGAAGAAGGAAGAAGAAGGAAGAAGACGACCAAGAAGATGAAGAAGACAAGACAATGATGAAGAAGGAGGAGAGGAGAAGGAGGAGAGGAGGAGGAAGAGGAGGAGATGACAGAGGAGGGCTGGAGAAATGTTAATAAGGCATTTTCCTTGCACACAGTCAACCCAGCTCAATTCTGAGCACTCCATATTCCCCAATCACCAGCAGGAGTGATCCCTAAGTTCAGAGCCAGGAGTATGTCCTGAGTGCAGTTGGGTGTGGCCCCAACACTGCATCCAAAAAAAGAAAAAAAGAAAAGAAAAGAAAGAAGAGAGAGAAATAAGAGGGGGAGGGCAAGTGAATAATTATTAAGGACATGTGAATGTGATAAAGGAACACTGACCAATTAATGTCATTTCTGGGTACAGTTCAGAAAGTACGTAAGCACAGTGGTGAGAATCTAGGTTAAATAGTATACATGGGTTTTCTAGCACAGCAAAGACTCTCAGTTAATGGATCATGCTATCAAGGGAATTTAGAGGCACTCTTGGCTGGAAGAAACTAATTTATTACAGGTTGTTTTAAGTACACTTAAAATCTACACAGAAAGCAAAGAAAGGAGAGAGGTACTGTAAGATTTAGAAATTCATTTAATAGGAAGGACTTAGGGAGCAACAAATGTGCAAATGCCCTAGAGTCAGCTTTGTCTTCTTTTACAAAGCCCCTACTCTTCTTACCCACTGTGGAAATGACTGATCAGAATTTAAGTCAGACAAGCTGGCTTGGTCCTACCATTTCATATTCTCTGAAAGGGGCCATCATCTCATGCTACACAGACCTAACTCCGGTTTACTAGCTCACATGATTATGGTTCAGCTGCAACTCTGTGTTTATTCAAGTTCAAATATTTGAAAATCTTTTCTTACTTTCCCTCAATCCGTTTCACCTTTCAAGTCCCCTTTCTCCTGATCCTCCTTATATTCCAGGTTAGATTCTTCTCAGAACTTGATCAGCAATTGTCTCTTTTATCTCATGTTCACATGTACCCTCCTTGCATTTTTTAAAATCACAGAATTCCATGTTTGGACTTCCAGTCTAAATGATACTGTCTTCGTGGATGACCATTGGTGC
Source organism: Sorex fumeus (assembly GCF_029834395.1). NCBI lineage: Eukaryota > Metazoa > Chordata > Mammalia > Eulipotyphla > Soricidae > Sorex > Sorex fumeus. The sequence continues at coordinate 1,299,950 of NW_026606060.1, read as the reverse complement.
TTAAACATCAAGGGACATGTTCTATTGCCCAGTGATTTTTTGAGTGAATTTATTGATAAAAAATATATTTTTGATTCCTACAAAAATAATTCTAATTTGATTCACATAAAATACTCTCTCTCCTCTCTCTCTATATATATACACACACATGTATATATGTGTATATATACATATATATATATGTTTTATTCTCTTCTTCCGTTTAGATCCTAGGTTGGACACATGATGCAAACCATTGACTTCTAAAGGAACACAATCTTGGGAGAAATGAACTGTTCCCCAACCTTCCCATATCTGGGAAGATGTAGCAGAATTACTTTACAAATCGTAGTTACATGGATTATGGGGGCTTATGAAGACACACAGCCCAGAGTACTTTTGGTTCTGCAAAACCCACCTCAGTTTCTTCTTTTTGTTATTCAGACACTGGGAATTAGGAAGCAAGTGAATAACCCAGGAAGCTGCCCTCATATTTGTTTGCCGTGCTTCTCTTTAGTTTCAAGTTCTGCCTGAGCTTGTCCCTCTCTGCACTATATGACTGCCCTTGTATCTTCATACTTGAAAATAATCAGGATCCTTGTAAGGTTTCCTTAGTGCTCAAGTTAATAGTCTCAAAGAGAAACTATAAAGCCAGGGGCAAAAATTATTGCTAACTAAATGATCTGTCAGATACTGCCACCTACAGGGATTAGATGAGAACCATGTGGAAGATCATCCCCATTAAAATGAAAAGGAAAACTCATTTATCAGTATAAGAGTGGAAATGAGCATATCTGAAGTATTTGATAAAAAAAAAAGGTAACTCCATCAACTCAAAGCTTTTGATCTAGAGTGTGAAAAAATTGTGTTTGGATGTGTATATCTGCAAACATGTCTGTGTGTTACATATATTTACACATATATCAATATACATGACTAAACAAAGCCAGTAAAATTAATAAAAACTTAGGCGAGAAACTGTCACTGTCACTGTCCTCCCGTTGTTCATTGATTTTCTCGAGCATGCCCTGTAACATCTCCATTTTGAGACTTGTTGTTACTGTGTTTGGCATATTGAATATGTCACGGGTAGCTTGCCAGGCTTTGACGTACGGGCAAGATACTCTCAGAAGCTTGCCAGGCTCTCCGAGGAGGGCGGAGGAATTGAACCCGGCTTGGCCGGGCTGGCTGCATGCAAGGCAAATGCCCTACCGCTGTGCTATGGCTCCAGCCCACCATTAATGATAACTGTTACAGAAATAATTTTTTAACATCAGAAGAGTTTTATACCTAGTTTTGGGTCAGTTCTGCTACTTAAAGGTTCATATAAAATATGTGAATGTAATAGGTCATATATCTACAGCCAAGTTATCTAGAGACTGAGTGTTTTCTAATATGTTCAATTTAGAATATTTTGATTGTTTGTGCTAGCAATGCTCTTGAAGGATGTGGGAGAGATTAGAGTGTGAAGAACATGCCTGTACACACTGAATCGAGCTCAGGATAACATGCACCCGCCCCCACCCCACAAAGTACAGAATTCTATGACCTCATATTGAACTAGCCAGTCTGTTGGCCCTCTACTGCCAGCAGGAATGGTGTCCGGGACCCCTTAGCACAGTTGGGTAGCATGCCATTGCCCCCAATGCTTGCCAACCTGGCTCCCCTCAAATATGGATGTCTTTAAGTAAATTATATTAATGCCACTTTCTTGAATATTGGAAGCTGAACATGTACTTCCTAATGTAATACCATAATTATAAATATATAAAATCAGATTAGATAATTAAAAGCATAAATTAATAGCTTGAATTTGTGTCATGGGAAATGGGCAGTGGAAGGAAACAGAATCATAATTTAAATATTATTTCTTGGAAATAATTGCTGGCTCATACAAAATGATGTAAAAAAGAGCACCTCATAGAAATCTGCCTTCTCCCAGGTCACTTGTTTCTGTTTCTGGATCACAGCTGCTGTTCAGGGCTTCCTCCTAGTTCTGCTCAGGAAAACAGGAAAAACTCCTGATGAGATTCCTAGACCCATGCTTGGGGATCAAATCCGGGTTGTCTGTGTGCAAGGCAAGAAATTCTCAACCTACTGCATCATAACCTCTAAAATATATGCCGATTATACATAGGCTACAGATATATAACCTATTACATTCACATATTTTATATGAACCATTAAATGGCAGAACACACCCAAAATTAGGTATAAAACTCTTCTAATATTAAAAATATTTTTCTAATAGTAATCATCAATCAGGCAAAATATATTATTCTCTTTGTATATTTAGATTCTTGCCTAAATATGAACCTAGAAAATTCACCCATTCTTAACAGTTTCTCATTTGTTTATTCTCTTCACACACCCCCCCCCCCCATCTACCAACATACTCACTGACTGACACAAAATTGCACACAGTCATTTCCTCCTAACTCTGTGACAGTAATTGTGACATGATGGCACTTCCCTTCAAATATCTCACACTACACTTCCTCATAGGAATATTGACTTACAAAATCCCAGTAGGGTTACTAACACAACACCCCATCTGATCCCATCTACCAAATATGACCACGTTTTGTCAATTAAGTCTGAAAAGAATTTCATGTCATTGCTTCTTCCACTTGCAAAATAGAATACGATCTAGCAGGACTGTCTCTTTTATGCATCAGCACCCACTCTTGTGAAACACAGAAGAGCGATTTCTTCCTTCTGTAGTTCTTGTGTTCTTGGCTATCACCACTGCAATCAGAGGAATCGAATATGGGTTGCAAGCTTGGTTATTTGCTACTCATTCTAATATCTCTTGGACTCCAAAACAGGATACTATACTTTGGATTTTTGGATAGGCTAAGATTAAATATCTTATATGATAGATAGAACTTTTCTATAACCCAAGGGCAGTTGATTTTGTTAATATGTATTTGACAGCTGCAGGGAATTTCTATCTATCTCATGTGAAGTGAACTTTGGTGCTGGGTGCAGGTTTGCTAATAGTCTAGGGAACACCAAGCATCTCAGAAACCTAATGTATTTCTATATAAGAATTGGTAAACACTTTGTAATAATAAAAGAATGAAAATTTGTGCTATAAAATCATAAGAACGAGTTAAATGAAAAATAAACAGTAAGTAACAAAGGTTAACTCTTCATGAGTACAAAGAGGAAAATGGGAAGAAGCTTAAACCTGGCCTCTATTACCATCATGATTTATAACAAGAGAATTAACCCCAACAACAGCATCTAGACATTTCCAAGTAGATATCCCAATTCCTATCATGATTTTGGAAAAAAAATTAGTGTGACCTTGAGGTGTGGTATGTGAGCACCACAAAGTAAAGGTCTGGGACTCCTGGTCAGAGAAATAACAGTGGTCTTAAAGAAAGGGACAGTAAAGCAAACAAGAAGAAACCCTAGTCAGCCAAGACATAAGAAACCAAAACTTCCCCCAACTGCCTATAAGAATCTGTTTCAACATTTTATATGTGATAGATGCTATCTACTTTCTTAGACTTTAGCACTATGCAGTTGTTATTGGAGACCAAAATGAATTCTACGTTTCTTCATTGGCCTAAATCAGCTAAATCAATGACAAAATGTTTTTCAAAATAATATATATGAAATTGAAAAATGTCACTGCATAGAATAATCCCCAATGATTCAGATATTCCTATTTTTGAAAATTGTGATCCTTCTCAACCTTTATATAAAACAATTTATTTCCTAAGCATTTTGTTTCTTAGATTTTATTTAACTGTCTGTGGAAATGGATATTATATTTAATAAAGCTAGTATTTTCTATAGGGTTGGGCAACTGAAGTCACACCCAACTGAGCTATCTAAGAACTACTCCTGATGATGCAAAATACTCCCCAAAAGAGTGAAATTTAATGTGTTATTTTATTTCTTTCCTTTTTTGTTTACTACTTCATTTATTCAGTCACATCCTGCAGTGCTCAGGGAGTACTCCTTAGAGGAGCTCAGGGGGCCATAAGTGGAGGTGGGGACTAAAGCTGGTTTGTCTGCTACGAGGCAAGCATCTTACCTACTATACCATCTCTTTGGCCTTACTTAATTTTTACATTAAGCTTTAAAAAAAAAAACAGCAAGTCAAGAGCTATACTATCTCCACCGCTCACTTATACTAAAGAAAGTAAAAGATGAAAAAGACAAAGGTGATTCTTTCTCTTTTGGGTGGAAAGCTTCCAAGCCATGCTTCTGAGCCATCAGGTCTACCTCGAGTCTTCCTTTGTCAATAGAGTAGAATAGCTCAGAGCAATTAGTTCCAGCAATGTGTAGATGCCCAGATGCTCATGCCCAGAGTGCTGACAGCCACCAGAGTCACAGCAAGTGGAAGGAAGGTGACAGTGCTGGGCATAAAACTAGCGATCATGCACATACACGGCACGTGACCCTAATCTCCAATCACCCTCACCCTAAAGCTCTCTCTAAAACCAGGTCCCATTCATTCATCAAGGAAGGAAATGCAGACTGTAAAGACTTTTTTGATGGCTTAATTTTGATGAGAGCCTACCATCTCAATATCAAAGTAGGTAAAATGTGGCCCTATGGGGTCAATGTGATAGTTCTGCGGGAAAGAGCTTGCCTTGCATGTGGGTGACCCTCATCCAATCTCCAGAACCGTGATTGGTTTCCCGAGCCCCATCAGGAGTGATCCCCGAGTGTAGAGTCAGGTGTAGCACAAAAGCAAAATCAAAACAAAAAAATAAAGAAATGAAATATGACCTTATTTTCAAGTAAATATTTGTGGAAAGGAGGGAAATTTTTATTTTACTTACTGTTACTAAACTTTCAGAAACCAAAGGACCAATTTTTCAGTGAGAAAATACATCAATTCAGCATTGAGAAGGGGCGAGAAAAGTTGACAGTATTTTTCTAAAGAAGAAACCGTCTAAGGCGTCATAGTCTTTGGGGGATTCAATTTACTTTTGGAAATAAAATTGGAGGGAAATATATGTCCTACTGTTTACTAAAAGAACTTTAAAATAAAGCATTGGCTCTTATCCTACTTAAAGTACAACAATGCTGCTTTAAAATTATCTACATTTTTGACAGTTTTGAATTTATGTTACAAGCTAGACATCTAGTTTAAGTTGTAGGTACTTTTCTATTTCCAGTTCCAACTTTCACATTCAGCAACAAGGCTATGCCTTGATGCCATTAAAATAAACACATATTGTAAAGAGCAGAGGTAGCAGTAAAACAAGATACCTGAGTGGGGGTGGGGGGGTGGATTCTGTACCATCAAATTAACACAAAGAGATCCACTAGAATTTTGTAAATGTTTATTTTGCTACTACCTGAGCTTATGGGAAAGTAAATCAACCATGAGACCTTAAAAAATTTTTAAAAATTAATTTGAAATTAAATTTTAAAATTAAACCTTAAAATACTAAGTGGATCAATTTTCATTGGCATGGACTTTTCCATTGTTTTCTGATTCATAGTAGCAAGGCTTTCAAATCTCTCATTCTATATTCCCCATTTTAGCATAAATCATTCTTGCATTTGCTTTGCTGTACTCCATTTCTTGTGTCATGGATCCCTCAGAACAAATCATCTCTCATTCAGTATCCTTTTCACACTTCCTTCCTTGATTTACCTTTTTCCACTGAAATCTCATCTATTCCGTGAGCCTTTCATTTTTTATGCCAGTACCTTATCCTAAATTATTTTCTCTAAAAATGTCATAACGTTTAAAATTACAATTTTATTTTCTCTGAATTGTGACTATATTCAGACATTTTAAGTTTAAGCACAAATGTTTTCCCTCTAAAGTTACATTTTAGAATTACTTAGCATAGCTGACTTAGACAGAGCCATTTTACTTGACTGAGCCCAGAGATATTGTTTGGCATAATATATCTTTTGTAAGGAGCCATATTTTTTAACTTACATAGACCAACTTAGGAGAGAAAAGGAAACATACATCAACTCCAATATCTCATAAAGAAAGTTTATGGGAATAAAAAGCAGGAGGCTCTGAAAAGGTATATAAAAATATGCTTCACTCATGTCACCATTAATGATACAGAGACACTTAAGACTGGTTTGAATACCCGGGGTCGAGGAAGACATATTTCCGGGAGCTGAAACTATGGATATAATAAGTCTAGAAATACCTTGTGGAATCCGTGGTTTTTCCACTCTCCAGCCAAACCCTAATTGGCATCTATTTTCCTTCAGTGACTTATTTTACTCTTTAGGGGTGACATCAATGGCAAGCACAGGGCTCGACACAATTAAAAACTCAATAACAACTTGACATTTGTAAATAGAAGAATTTGAGAACAAAATCTAATTTTGTGATCATTTGTTTGATCATAAATCCTAACAGCAACTATCTCTTGCAAAATTAGTGAAATATATCTTGGATTTTTTTCCCCTTCAGTATTAAGCTAGATCATTCATAAACCAGGTTCTCTGTGAACTATCTCTTTTTGCCCATGCATATTGCAAACCCTCCCTCCACCAAAAATAGTCCCAGTTCTCTGATTTGGGGAGCCACATCTGGCAGTACTCAGGGCTTTTTCCTGGCTCTCCACTGAAGGATCACTCCTGAAGGGCTCTAGGGACTCATACGGGGAGCTGGGGATTGAACTTGGGTCTACCATGTGCCAGACAAACACCTTACCCACTGTACTAACACTCCAGCCCCAAGTTCTCAGTTCTTTGTATCCCTTCCAATTCTATGTCACCCCACACAGATAGTCCTCTGAGCAGTCATTTTCTAACCTTTGAATTTATTCCTCTGGCAATGTAATTATACCCTCTAACATTCATCTTCACTTTATACACTTTATATTGTGAACTTTAAAAAATATGATTAGTTTCAATAAAATGATGGTGCTTGGAATAATTGCATTAGTTCTATCTCATTTTGTTTCATCTATGACATTCAGCACAGATGCTGTCTGTTTGGTGGGTCTTCTATAAATACTTCTTGGATATTTCAGATGAATGATAAAAGACCCTTCTCACATCTGGGATCTTGAGGAGGTCGGAGTTTCAGCAAGCGTTGCAGTTATTTGTGTTTCTATTTATCAAGATTGCAATAATTGCAAGCAGCTAGGAGGAAACAAGATTGATGATACATTCTTTCAAGTAAGTCCTTAGAAGATTCCATGAAAAAAATGATTGTCCTAGTGCAGGGTTTTTCTACCATTTCCCAACTGTGGCCTCCTTCCGACCTTCTTTCATTTCTGTGGCTACTATTCTACTGGTAAAACCCCCTAGCCTCATACCAACGGTCGTCCATAGACATAGCTTTCATTGTGACTCCTCTGTCATATCCTGTACATCCCTTGGGAGTCATTTCAGCCCCTGGTTGAGAAATACTGTCCTAGCACATCACGTCATTCAAAGCACCTCATCACATAGCTTTGCTTAATTCCATACGAGTACTTATTGATTAAATAAAGGAATATCTACACCTCATGGACAAAAAGATTAAGCAAGCCCTGTTATGAATAATTTAGTCCAATTGTGCTTCCTAACACTGTAAAATAAGTGAACGGCTAGGTGACTGCATTTTAACATAAAATATTTTGGTTCCCTCTCTGTTGCATCTAGCTCTTGGCCGCTCCTTCCCTGGTATAGATGGGTGACAATAGGGAAATACACACCAGATGCTCAAAGTGAAGATGATCCTTGAAGGTATTTGTAGAATGAGTGCTGTTTGGTGACTTACATAGCCGACAAGAAACCTAAAACTGTAACTGTCATTATCAACAGCATCACACCATATAAAATTCAGAATTCATTCACAATCCTGGCCATCATAAGCCTTGAAACCCACCACATGGCCTTATTCATCTCTAACCCAGATGCAAAATTGGGGGGGGGGGGGGGTATGTCATTCAATAAGTCCAGGCTTTATCATAGTTAAAACAAGTTTCTCCCATGAATGACAATTTAACAACAGGCTTTGTGCTTTCACAAAAACAATACAAAATAGTGTTAGCTGGAGATCCCTGAGTGTCTTCCCAGGCATAAAGTTTTCAGGCTTTAACGCAAATGCCAGATAGACTTTCTATGCATGCTATTTACCTTCTGTATGAAAAATCCTACTTACAAATGGAGTCTGTATGAGAAATGGATTCTCAGGGGAGGGTCTCATACATGAAGACTATTTCTAAGAATCTCTAGGAGAACCGTGTTGCTCACTTGAAGATGCTCCTATTTTCACATTTACTTCAGTTAATATATTTACAGAAAATGTTTGTATAAGATACGAAACTAGGGGGCTAAGGAAGATAGCCAAGGGCCAGCAGCACATGGCGTGCATGACGTGAGAGGCCTGATTTTTTTTTTTTATTGAATCACTGTGAAAGAGTTACAAGTTTTCATGTTTGGGTTACAATCACACAATGATCAAACACCCATCCCTCCACTACTGCACATTCCCTGCCACCAATATCCCCGGTATAACCCCCCTTTCCCACCCTCGACAGACTTTATTCCCCATACTCTCTCTCTACTTTTGGGCAATATGGTTTGCAATGCAGACACTGCCAGGAGAATTTCTCCATAGCTGGAAGCCTGCCTCATAAGTGGAGTGTAGAAGGCAAACGGAATAAAGAAGGGTTCACTAAGAAAATGACGGCTAGGGAAATCGGTTGAGATGGGAGATGTGTGCTGATGGCAGATAATGGATGGAACGTGAGAGGCCTGAACTCGATCTCCAGAACCACATTCCTTACACCCCCACCAGCAAACACACTAAAAAGTAGCTCTGGAAGGCCCTGAGCACATCTGCAGCTGCTCTGTGGGCTACTGGCCTTGCCATATCAACACTGGTATGAGGCAGGTCAGCTCAGTTGACTGGTGATGGACTCAGGAATCCCAGAACACTGCCTGGGATGCCAGAAAAAACATTAAAAAGCAGAGACCCGTGAGCACTAATATATTTTGTTTGCTTTAGTGGCCACGCCCAGGAGTGTCAGGGCTCACTCCTGGCTCTACTCTCAGAGATAACACTCAGCAGTGCTCATGGGACCATATATGTTGCCAAAGATCAAGCTGGGGTCAGTTGCATGTAAGGTGAGTGTCTTGACCTATGTACTATGTCTATGGGGTCAGACAGTTTTGAAAACATTTAAGCAGCATTTGAAACCTAGAAACACAGGGAAACTGGGAGAGTGATAATAAGAATGTGTGTCCCCAAGAAATATAGCTCCATCACATGTGACCTCGTCAGGGACTGAGACTCCAAGGATATCATTTCCTCATTAATAAATCCAAAGCTTTTTTTTTTTACTTTTACTTCATAGAATCCATATAGAAAATTTTCATTCAAGTAGAACTACTCGTTACATTGCTCAATAAATGTTAAAATAAAATAAATAAAATAAATGTTAAAATAAAATAAAAGAAGTACTTGTTACATTGCTCAATAAATGTTAGTTCTTATAAGTAATAGTATATAAATACATAAAAACCTAAAACTAAAATCCAATTGCTGTGATATAAAAACCATTCACTTAATTATTCTCGTCAACATTTTGTTGAGTTTAGTTGTTTTTCTTTTTTCTTTTCCTGGACAATGTATGAGACAGACGTGCAGCCAATTATCTAATGAGCTAGTTGGATTTCTGGAAATGTTTCAAGTATTGGTATACTCTTATATACCTGCTTATAGTCTCCTGCCCCTGAGCCTGGCCGTCCTCGCCAGGGCCCCTTGGAGGGGAGCGGATTGAGCTTCCCCCACCCGCCCCGACCAGGGCTCCGGCAGCCGAAGACCTCCAGGACCAGCCACCGCCATGCTGAGACCACTCTCCGCACACCTGAAGGTACCGGCAGAGGGATAAAGCCATGAGGGTTCCGGGATCGAGATCTCTAAGCCTACTTGGATTGGAGTCGAGCATCCTCCACCCAGATCCTCCAAATTCCAGTAGGCGGGGGTCACACCCACCAACTGGTCCCCTGGCATCGTGTAATCCCATCAACGGCCAAGACCCAGAGACTATAAAAACCAGCTCCCGGAAGAGAACAGTGCAGTCTGCCCCCACGCCTGGCTATTCCTCGCCGGGGTCCCTTGGAGGGGAGCGGGTTGAGCTTTCCTCCCTGCCCTGACCAGGGCCCTGGCAGCCGAAGACCTCCAGGACCAGCCACCACCATGCTGAGACCACTCTCTGCACACCTGAAGGTACCGGCAGAGGAACAAAGGTGAGCGGTCCCGCCCGGGGCTGAGATCTCCAAGCCTACTCGGATCGGGGCTGAGCATCCTCCACCCAGATCCATCCGAATTCCAGTAGGCGGGGGTCACACCCACCAACTGGCCCCTTGGCGCCGTGTAATCCCATCAACGGCCAAGACTCAGAGACTATAAAAACCAGCTCCCAGAACCACGCGGCCACATTCGCAGCCACGCGACATCTTATTATGACATCTTATTATCTCATTCCTACTTTGGACAAACTGGCAGGTTACCGAATGTAGCCTGCCCACACGGCAGAGTCTGGCAAACTCCCCGTGGCATACCCAATATGCCAAATACCAGTAACAATGATGGGTCTCATTCTCCTAAAGAGCCTTGAATATAGCACTTTCTTAAAAATCTCAGGGCTAGGATGAAGGAGACATTACTGGGGCCTGCTTGAGGCAATCGACAAATAACAGGATGGTCATGATTCGTGATTGGTATACTCTTATTGGCTATCACATAATTTTTAACTGCAATTCAGAAAGAGTCTCTGATACAAATATTTGCACTATGTAAAAAGACAGACTAAACGTAATAAAAATTCCAGTAGAAAAAAGGATATAATTTGAAATAATTAAATAGCTGTTACTTTATTTTTTAAAACTTTTATAGTTATTATTTTAAAGCTTCTTCTGTAGTTGTTTTTTGAGGATTCACCTGAGCCATGAGGAATGGTCTAGAATCTTTCACTGTCACTGTCTTCCGTTGTTCATCGATTTGCTCGAGCGGGCCCAGTTACATCTCCATTGTGACAATTGTTACTGTGTCTGTCATATTGAATACATCATGAGTAGCTTACCAGGCTTCGCTGTGTGGGCAAGATACTCTTGGTAGCTTGTCAGGCTCTCCAAGAGGGGTGGAGGAATTGAACTCGGGTTGGCCATAGTGGACGCTTCCAAGGCAAACGCCATACCTGCTGTGCTATCGCTCCAGCCCAGGTCTAGAATCTAAGTTCATAAATAGCACTGTCCCAGAGAGTGCATACCAACAGCATTTTTCTTTTTCTTGGGATTAATGTGCCAAAGAAGGGTAAACTCTATCTTGTTTACAACCATCTTTGAATTGAGAGCCTGTTTTCTGAAAGATTGTGATTTCCCTCTAAGCACAATGCTAAGTAGTGAAAGAGAGGTCCTTAAGTAATGCACAGCTTTTGTCTACAACAGTTGAAAAAGAAAAAGAAAGTTGAAAAGTTTCTGCAACAGAAGTGATCGATGCTGTGGAAAACATTACTTAAAGCATTGATAGTACAGGTGGAACTACATATGGTTCCCCAAGTACTGCCAGGAGTAATCATCGAACACAGAGTCAGAAGGAATCAGAAGGCCCAAAAACTGAAAAAAAATCACAAACTGATTGCTTGAGAAACTGATATTCATGAACAAAAAATAAGTATCATTCCTTTATGTTGCCCACTTTACAAACACCGGATTCACCTATTTGCAAAGGAAATAAAATGAGGAATAAATTTCACAAAGATGAAAGAATGAAACGCAGTTGCCTGTACCACAGTCTGTTCTTTCTTTTAAGTTACTACCAAGAAATTTCTGGAAAAGATATAAAAGGTAATAACTGAAAGAATCAATGTATATACATGTTAAATAAAAACAGATATTGGCAAAAGAGAAATGATCTAAGACCTTGGATACTGATCTGTAATATTTATGCAAAAGCAAACTCATTTCTCATCATTTTATTATGCTTCTGCGCAGAACATTTATAATGCTCCTATTCCTCCAATGGTACCAAGGGTCCAAAGATAATAATACACCCAGTATGAGTCTCATAGCCATTTAGCCAAATAAAAATAATTCTAGCATATGACTAGATTGATGAAAAGGAACAGCAAACTGTCCTGAGGGAATTTTCTCAGTTAAGACCATGAGTTAGAATGTCTCCCTCAGTAAATGGCCTAGATATTCTGTTATTAATTTGAGGAGAGAGCTGGATGGGGTGTAAGTGAACATGCAAACTCATCCTGGATGCTTTCTGGTTTCCTTCTCACTGACTGTGTGTGATAGTCTACATTTTTATCAGTGAGACCTTGCAACTTAAACGAAGAAATCACACTTTCCTGAAACCGAAATGAACTCTGGCTTACATAGCTTATTTTCTACACTGCTGCAAAGTCTGGTTCTTCTGTTAAATAAGTAGCAAAAATTCACATCCTGAAGGTGAATTTTCTTGCTTGGTTTAAAAATAAAAAAGGTGGTGGAATATATATATTTTTCAATACCTCAGGATTTCCTCACTAGCACAAGCTTTTCCACTAACCTATCTTTGAATTTTTTCAATCCATTTCATATAATCCTTGAGGGAAAATGACACTAAATATTAAAAGGGAAAGCAGTCTAATGAAGAATTACAAGGGTTTCTGTAACTACTGTTTCAAAGCCTTTTTTTCTGTCCCCCTCCCTTCCCCATTTCTGATCATTTGAAAGACCACAAAGTGATGGGGACCAAATGTGGCGCCCATAATCCCAAACTTTTCTCTCTGGCCATACAGCTATATTCTTGGTTCTCCAAAGACTTACCAGTTAAACATTTCAAGTAACAAAATTTAATAAATTTTATTTTATTTCCCTAAAATATCCAAAATCCAGCCAATTTAGTATTGGCCTAGATATTTCTATGTCATTTCCTTTTTTGGGGGGTGGGGTCATACCCAGCGATGCACAAGGGTTACTCCTGGTTCATGCACTCAGGAATTACTCCTGGCTGTGCTCGGGGACCAAATGGGATTCTGGGAATTGAACCCAGGTCTGGCCGCATGCAAGGCAAACGCCCTACCCACTGTGCTATCACTTCAGACCTGTGTCATTTCTAATTAAATGGTTAAGGAGACTCTGAATTGTTCTTCCGCAAAAGAACAAAGAGGTTTGTCTCTCATTTCTTTCCCCACTGAGTATTGTCATCAATGCAGATTCCCAAATAAAAAACCTGAGTCTTCTATATCGTATTCTCTTTATCTAGCAAGTATGATGGGAAGCTATTAAGAAATTTGTTCCTATCCTCTCAGATTCATTCCCAATACCTTTATCAGATTTACCTTATTTCTCAACTCATGAAACTAACCTGATCTTAAATCATTACTTCTCATATCCTGCCTCTCCATATTTCCTCTTCTCCAGTTTGGGGCAGAGTTATTATACAAATACAGAAAATAGGAACTAAGTATCTTATCACATAGTTTACATGGTATCAACTTCTTACATCTCATAATTATGTAAATAGGCATAAAGAATTTGGCTATCTCTGCTCTGTCCAACACAGTAGCTATGAATCCCATATGTTTATTTAAAATTAATTATGGGCCAAAATAATAACATGGTGGTTAATGCATTTGCTTACACATGGGCCAACCCCCAATTCAATTCCCAGCACCTCATCAGGTCCTCTGAGCACTGTCAGAAGTGATCCCTGAGTGCAGAGCCAAGAGAAAGCCCTGAGCACTACCACTAGGTATGACTCCAAAGAAAATCTATACATAAATTTATATTATTCAAACTCAGTCAATATTCATGTTACCGAATACTTCAAGCACTCAACAGTTACTGATTATTTCCTGCCATATTGGAGAAAAAAATTCTCTTGAATAATATTACTGTACTCAAACAAAACTCTACTTCCTGAATAGTTTTGAATATTGAATCATTTAAGAGATGAAAGGTTGCATGTGTTTCACCCTTTATTTTGTCTATCTGTTCTCCTAAGGAATATTTATTTATTTATTTATTTATTTATTTATCCTCTTGGTGTCGTTTCAGTGTGACCACACAACCAGAGCTGGACCAAAACCTTCTCAGCAGAATTCACTTTGGTACTGTGGGTCAACAGCACACCGCTTATTATCCTTTCGTAAAATTTTATACTAAACTCAAAGCTACTCCATAATCAGCAAGTTCTTTCACTGATAAGGTACTTAGGCCAATTTCATCATTTTTTCCTTTTTGTATGTACAGCATATAGTTAAATGCAAATCACTCAGCAAACACTCAAAATGTTGAATTTTGATTGTGTAATATACATGGATCTTTGTGATGACTTTGTTTGAATTAACCAGTTGGCTTGCCTCAAAAAAGACTTAGAATGGGCTGGAGCAATAGCACAGCGGGTAGGGCGTTTGCCTTACAAGCGGCCAACATGGCCGACCCGAGTTCGATTCCTCCGCCCTCTCGGAGAGCCCGGCAAGCTACCGAGAGTATTCGATATGCCAGACACAGTAACAACAAAGTCTCCAATGGAGACGTTACTGGGCCCGCTCGAGCAAATCGACGATCAATGGGAGGGCCTTTACCTTTACCTTTGAAACCCAAGCACAAAAAAAATTGTAAATCTACAACTGTAAAAAAATAAATAAATAAAAATGAAAAAAAAAAAAGACTTAGACTCCCCAAGTCTGTCCTTTTACATTACCATTCGCAAAGATTTCCTATTTACTTAATTCAACTTAATTCCCTAAGATTGCCATATGCTTATAAGCAGAAATATTGATGCCAAATGGAAGCAAAATTTCAAATTCAAACTACACTTTGGCTCTAAATTTTGTTTAAAACTGGCATGCTCTAAATTTTTGTTGGAGAACTTCTCCACTACTCCTGAGGGGAAACAACATTAAGTCTCCTCTAAGTATATTCAATTACCTTTAAAGAAATCATGCTTGATTACTTTGAGAAGATCCGAGTTTTTCTCAAACTACAATTCAACAAGTTGACCTAGAGTTAATCATCTTTTCCCACTTCACTTATCAAAGAGACGAGCATATCAATGTGTGGGTTCTGAGGCATAGTGTTCAAGGCTATATTAATTAATTCTTAAGTAGATTTAAACAGCATTTGCAGTAGATGACAGACTCCACAAAGACACAGTCCCAAACTTTGCTTTTTTTCAAACATTTATCCAACAGAATCAGTGAAGAACAAAGTGAAAGGCGTTAAAATTTCTATTTTGGATATTTAATTTTTTATTTAAGGTAAGGTAAAGGTAAAGCCCTCCCGTTGATCGTTGATTTGCTCGAGCGGGCCCAGTAATGTCTCCATTGGAGACTTTGTTGTTACTGTGTTTGGCATATTGAATACTCTCGGTAGCTTGCCGGGCTCTCCAAGAGGGGCAGAGGAATCGAACTCGGGTCAGCCATGTTGGTCGCTTGTAAGGCAAATGCCCTACCCACTGTGCTAAAGTCACTTCTTTTTGCAGATAGCTTACTTATTGATAATTCTCTGTTCTGTCATGTCTAATGTTTTTCAGGATGAGCAAAAATATATAACTGTTAAAATTATCTGCAGGGCTCTCTATGTCACTCTGTACAGCTTCATAATTTCTGAAGTGAAGAGACAATAGGAACTGTTGAATAAATGAGAAACATCTAGTCACTCTGTATTAGAAACTCTTGTTCACTTCTATTAAGCTCTATTTCATTCTCTGGAATTATCAAGACTGCAACTCGTTTCCACTGGCATCAATTCTTTTCCACTTAACCCTTGGAAACACTTTGGTACTGCATCATTCTGTTGTGGGTAACCTGCCCTGCCTATCTGCTCCCTGGAACCGAGTTCCAGGATTAATCCCAAATTGGGTCAGTCACCATGTTGGCTGCATGCAAGGCAAACGCCCCACAACGGTAGGGTGTTTGCCTTGCACGCAGCCAGCCCGGCTGACTCGAGTTCGATTCTTCCGCCCCTCTCGGAGAGCCCAGCAAGCTACTGAGAGTATCTCGCCCACATGGCAGAGCCTGGCAAGCTGCCTGGGACGTACTCGATATGCCAAACACAGTAACAAGACCTCTCAAGAAGGAGACGTTACTGGGCCCGCTCGAGCAAATTGATGAAGAACGGGAGGATTGTGACTGTGACTATGGGTCAGTCACAAATGCAGTGGTCCCAAGCCCATGTGATTGGTAGCCCAAGCCTTCCTGGGATATTCAGACTTCAGGTGTCCTCCCCCTCAAATATATCAAGTTAGTTTCCCAGATGGTATTGAAAGAATTCAAGCAATAAAATGTGAGTATTATTAGAAACCAAGTGTTCTACCACAAGGGAAATGCAGACTGTTCGGAGACAAGAACGAAGCTGACAACCTTAGATCCGCACCAGACGGATTCCTGACAGCCTCAAATCTCTAGGGTTGGTTCTTGACAGGCCTCTCAGCCTGGCAATTCAAAGGTTCCTTCCATTATAGGACTCAAGGAATCTCTTTCTTGTAATGGTTCAAGCAGCTCTACTAACAGCTATAATCCAAACAATTCAAATTTATATTCATTAATCTATCTGCACACTAAAGTACAGTTTAAAAAAGACACTAAACATTTCATTCTCTTCCAAAAATAATTTTATGCAAGTGACAGGTTTAAAAATAGAACTTGAGAATAGAGAATAAAGTTTAAAATTAAGAAAAGAAGAATAGGAAAATGCACAAGTATAATGTTATTATTACATTATAGTTGTTCTCTAATAATACTACTGTATTTTTACTACGTATATATTTACTATATATATGCAATATATATGTGTATATATATGAAAACAGAAAAAAGATAAACCACAGATATCTAATTTCTAGTGTACTCTTCTTAAAAGGTAAACATATTAACTGGTAAAAAAGAATGCCAAAGCATTAAAGCAAATACATATTTTTAAAAAGAGAAACAAATGATATGAGATAGTGATAAAGTTGGTTAGTGGCTGTTAAAATCTTGGTATGAGAAACGAGAATGATAAAATGTCCTTGGATTTCTTTTGGGAGCAATAGGAATGTTTTCAATTATAGCGATAGTTGAAAATAATCAAAAATGGGAGCTAATACAGTTTAAATATACATGAAAAGTACATAAATAATTTTTATGACATAAAAATTATACCTTAATAAATTTATAAGTAGACTAGTATGGATCTTTTTAAAGATGTCAAAGTCCCACGTGAAATTTTTACTAACACCTTGCAACAAGAATAAAAAGTAAACCCAGCGAAAGGAGAATAAGTTTAAGGTAGTGGAATAATTTTTAAAAATACTACCAAAATAGTGTAATAAATATTTCCAGTAATTGAAAAATGTGTGTTAAAACAAATGTAACAGAAAATTTACAATATCAACTTCTAGTGTATTTAGTGGCACTAATAATACTCTGATTCTTATATATAATTATAATACATCTCTAAAAATTTTCTGTAGAACTACAATCACAATATATATAAATCTATAATATAAATAATATATATACTGTATATATAATATATAATATATATAATAACCCACCAACTGACCCCCGGGAGCCATGTAATCCCATCAACGGCCAAGACCCAGAGACTACAAAACCCAGCTCCCGAAAACATCAGCCACAACATCTTATTATCTCATTCTTACTTTCGGACAACCTGGCAGGCTACCGAATATAACCTGCCCACACGGCAGAGTCTGGCAAACTCCCCGTGGTATACCCAATATGCCAAATACCAGTAACAATGATGGGTCTCCTTCTCTTAGCCCTGAAAGAGCCTTGAATATGGCACTTTAAAATCTCAGGGCTAGGATGAAGGAGACGTTACTGGTGCCTGCTCGAGGCAATCGACGAACAACAGGATGATTGTGATCATGATATATTATATATAATTATATAATGTATCTTTAATATAATATATACACCTAATATATATATGTATATAATCATTAAGTAGCTACAGCTATGCTCTAACTAGAGGCAAATATTATTTCATTCTAAGTCTCTATAATTTTGATGTATAGTATCTTATATAAATAGGATCTTATTAGCATTTGTCACTTGTAAGTGCTTTATATAAGTATTACAATTATGTCATAGTATATGTCAGAATTTACTTCCTTTATAAGGTTTAATAATATCACACACTATATATATATACGCATGTCATAATTTTCTTTAAGACAGGTCAGGTGTTTAACAAATGCTTTACACTTTTATATGGATTGTCTTCATTTCTTTCATAAGAATAATTTTACCAGATAAACATTTCCTCATTCACATTTTTCTTTTCTTTAGCATTTAAATATAATTCTGTTAGCATTTAAATATATTACCATGCTGCTTTCTGGCCAGAAAGCTTTCCTATTAGCTTTTTAAGAGAAAAACTGCTGATAATTTTATTTAAGACCTCTCTGTGATGAATCACATTTCTCATGCTGCTTTCAAGATTCTTTTTCTTTATCTTCATGTTGTTTTATTATCATCTGTTTCAGTGTGTGTGTTCTTGAATTTATCCTACTTGGAAACTATTGAGTGTCCTAGTTGTTTGTGAAATTTGAGATACTAAATTTTTAGGTAAATCTCTGCCCCTCTTTTATCTTCTTTTCTGGGACTCCGATAAGATGATAATGATTTGTTTTTCTGCAGCTTTGACTCTTAAAATTTTGGGTAGCAACTCTATATAGGGTAATTTATCTGAAAGTTGAGGTCTTGAAACTTGTTTTAAAATAAAATTATGTCTTATTAATAAGAGTTAGATTTGCACATCCTTTTAATATATCTAAAGTTGTGTGAAAATTATTTGGAGAAAAGTGGGAAAAGTTCAAAAAGCCTGGCTTAGCAGTGGTTTTTAAAGTGGAGTTCACATAAGAATCATATGAAGAGACTTAAAATACTAAAGCCTTGATCCCACTTTTAGAAATAATTCTGATCTAACTATCACTGTTGTGGTTGGGCCCTCAATCATGCGTTAGGAATTTCAGAAAGGGATTTTGAATTTTCAAAGCACTTCCGTGATTCAAATTAGGAATGTGTGAGAATCTCTAACTTAGTTTCTGTTCACTTCTCCACAAACTATTTTTCCTGCTCTTCAGATTTGATCATTTCAGTTGTTCCCTTGTTAATTCATTTCAATTGTCCCCCTGCTAATTCTTCCTTCTGCCCTTTTAAAACTATCTGTACAGATAGTCTTTATTTCAATGATTGTACTCTTCAGCTCCAAAATTAACTTTTGCTGCCTTTTAAAGATTTCTATGTAGCAATATTTCTATTTACAATTTATTGGTATATTTTCCCCTTGACCTCCTTCATGTCTTCCTTGAAATATTTGAACATCATTAATAGTGTTGTTTTGGGGGCTCTAATAAGCCTAACATCTAGGGGGTTTTGTCATTTTTTTTTATTTTGTTTACTTCAAATGACCCATACTTCTGTGCTTTTTAAGATATGCTTTGTAATTTCTGTCTGAAAACTGACATTAGACCCTTTATGATGTCAATCTGTTTTTCATTCTCCCAGGATTTTCTGTTTACTTAATTCTTTTATATGTGAACTTCTTTTGTATGTGAACTTCTATTTGAATATCCTAGTCTTTAATGTCTGTAATGAAAATTAATCACTCATTTTCGCCCATCATCCCTGTAATTTACAGTTCTACAGTAGACTTTGAAATTCCAAAAAGAGTTACAAGAGAAATATGCAGTCAATATAATTGTCATTTATGTAAAGTGACATTCCATGTGTTTGGACTGGGCAATCTTTCCAAAATCCTTCTTTGAGGTTATTTTTATCCCAATATACATGTGCTTTATTAGGGAGAAAAAATCTGAATGAAAAACAAAAACAGTAAGTGGCCAGGAAGATGGCACAGAGAGTAGAACACATGCTTTGCGTGCAGGGGTCCTGGGTTGAATCCCTAACATTGCATGGTCCCCTGAGCACAGCCAGGAATGGCCCAAAAAGGGAAAGAAAGGAAATAAAGGGATATTAAGAAAAACAGAAATTATACATCATGTAGCATTGAGGCTGGATAGTACCTATGAATGGGGTAAGGTACAAAGAGATAAAGAGAAACCATACTCATTTTTATTTTTGTTTGATATTTTTGATTGTTTCTAATTTGGAAAAATAAGTGGAATTGAAAACACATTTTTCCCCCCCTTCCTCTTTTTTTTTCAATAAGGGCCATAGGCAGCAGTATTTGGGAAGCATGAGGCCACTCCATAAGGTGTAAATATTATGGTTTGGTGGCTGACTGGCTTGGAGGGAGGGAGGGAGAGAGGGAGGGAGGTCAGAAGAAATTCTAGTAACTTCTATTAAAATACTGACATGTAGGGCTGGAGTGATAGTACAGCAGGTGGGGCATTTGCCTTGTAAGTGGCTGACCTGGGTTCAATTCGCAGCATCCCATATGGTCCCCTGAGCACTATTAGGGGACTAATTCCTGAGTGCAAAGCCAGGAGTAACCCCTGTGCATCTTGGAGTGTGACCCCAAAAGGAAAAAAACAAAAAAAAATATACTGATGTGCATAATGTTAACATTCAAAATGCTCATCTTATAGACCACGGTTAGCAGATATGAACTATCTGAATGTAAAACTGATAAGTGAAACTGATATAAAGTAAACTGATAGGATCTTTCCAAAAGCGATGGAAAAAATATATCAAACACATTAGATATGGACTTCACCTGGGGCTGGATTGCACAATGGTTGGGGTGCTATGGCTGACCTCTAGCACATGGTTAACTGAGCATCGCAGATTCCAAGTGGCCCCAGTCTCCCTCAGATGTGCCTCTAAAGGGTGACCTGAGTAGCCCCGGCGTCACAAGGCCCAAGGAGCACTGCACTGTGGCCCTTACACTGAGCTTCTGGCCTGCTTGACCAAGAACTTCTGGTGGCCTCCACATGTACATAGCCACCCCAAAAATTTAAGTTCCTTTTTTAAAAATGCCTGTGGACTCTTATGTTTAAAAATATGGTAGCCATCTTTTCTCTTTCAGGTGAAAACTAAAACTTCTTTGTCTATAATGGATTAAATAGCCATTTTATTAGTGTACTATACTAGATGCGTATGAAAGAAATCAAATGACAATGGCTTACAATCAAAATAGTGAAAACATTACAATATAGTATGTGTAACACAATGCATTTCTGCTGAGTTTCTAATAAAATTTAAATGAATATGTATGCAAATAAATACTGGATTACATTTTAATATATTACATAATATCTATGATATAATTTGCTCGAACGGGCCCAGTAACGTCTCTATTGTGAGACTTTGTTGTTACTGTGTTTGGCGTATCAAATACATCACGAGTAGCTTGCCGGGCTCTCCGAGAGTGGCGGAGGAATCGAATTCCAGTTGCCCATGTTGGCTGCGTGCAAGGCAAACGCCCTACCTGCTGTGCTATGCTTTATAATTTACATTTGTTTTTAAATTTTTCAAGTTCATGAGATTATAGGTGATTTTTATTTTATCTTGTGCTCATCAATATTCTGTACATATATATGTATAAAATTGTATGGAGTATATATATTTATATATATATATATTTGAGGATAGAGATGGAAAAATAATCCTTGAGCAATTCATAGGATTTTACATATGAAGACTTATGAGTAATGCTATAACAATAAAAAACATGAAAGCACAAGGAAAAAAGACTTTCATCAATATTTACAACAAATATGGGGTTGTGGAGAAGGAAAAAGAATCCAAACTGTAGGGAGGAAAAGAAAAGGGTCAATTGAATGTATACCATTTCCACCACCCACTGTCTCAGAGAAGTTAAACTACATCTATGCTACTAGTAAGTCTGTCTCTTTACAAGTCCGTGCAAAATGCAAGGCTATCTATTCTCCCGCTTTAATCCACTTCAGTGTAACTCATTTGCAGTTGAATCATTTATCACTATTTGCTGACATTCATAGACAGTGCATTTTCTTACATGCATTTTACTCCATAAAACACCAGACAAAATGAAATTATGTTCGAACAAGGCGATGTCTAGTATAATTGGAAGACAAAGAAAATGTTCTTGACATCATTGTCCCAATATTAACGCCTGTTCCTTTTTTTTTTTCTAACAAAGCAAGATTTGCTTTGGGTGTCAAATTGATAAATATAATTAAACACAAAAGTTCACTTGAAGAGAAACAAAACCATCTCTTCAGGAATCAAGAAGCTATGAGTTACACCACTGATTTATTTCTGATGTAACTGAATTTTATCCCAGGCTACTATTTACGGCATCACTGGTGTTTATATATTTTGTAAAAGAGGGCAACACTAGTTCCTGAAGTCGTTGGGTTTCTTAAGATAGAATAATTTTAAAATTGGGCCAGAATTTAAAAGGGTAAGGCATTTGTCTTGCAGATGGCTGACCAGGGTTCGATCCCCAGCATCCCATATGGTCCCCCAGCACTGCCAGGAGTGATTCCTGAGTGTAGAGCCAGCAATAACCCCTGAGCACCGCAGAGTGTGACCCAAAAAAAGCCAAAAAAATGTAAATCATTTCTCTTGGTCCAGATATAGTTTACAAGGGTCAAGGCTCGTGCCTTGCATGCTGCCTACCCCAGTTCAGTCCTCAGAACCTCAAACCCTGCCAGGATTGATGCCTGAGAAAAGAGCCAGGAGTCTAGCTGGAGCACAGTTGGCTGTGGCGCCAAACCCACAAAGATAAAAAAAAAATTCAGTTACCATAGTAAATCAGATACCATAGTATCTGTTAAACAGTTTCCTAAAGAACAGACTTTTCAAAAATCATGAAGAAATAAATCTAGAAAATATTATTAGGAGTCTATTAATGCATGGTTCTCAAATCTGAATAGCCTACTACTTCCTTTATTAGAAAAATCTCACTCATTGGCCCCAGGAAAATCTATCTTTAAGAAACGAACAGGAAACTCCCAATAATTGCACATAAGGCTACTTCTGCACCCCAGAGGGGCGCTAGCATCCTTGGGGAAACAGTGCTGTCCACCGACAAGAGTTTCCTGCAGCACAAGACAAAACCTGTTTCCAGTGGGCCCAGCCAAAGAGCCCCTATCATCCATCACAGGCAGGATGCTGCCTTCCTTTCTGATCAGATCACTCAAGCAGAAAACCTGCAGCTGCCAATGTTGGTCACAGAGAGAGCGCTTTCAGGATTGAAGACCCGTCTACCCCTCTCCTTCTCTGTAAATGTTAAAACAATATCCAATATTCTTCTGCTGACCGAGCAAATGGCTCAGACTTAAATACTGTCCTAGAAAGAGCTCACTTGATTCTTTGGGTTGTTTACAGGATTTTAGAGCACTAGAACCCACAGATTTGCAAAAGAAACCTCCAACTAACAAAGAGGCATTTTCTGCTTCCAGTCTTTGGTGAACCCTTTTGAAGATCTTAGAATAGAAATTTGCCAGGAACAGCCCCCGGCTGAATAAAGGATGCTGCAAGGATTAGGAAGAGAGACAGAAGTAAGAGAGTAAAAGTTGTGTCCAGGGATTTACAGCCTCAGAGGCTGAGGCCAGACTCTCTTCTACATACCATATTTATTGCCTCGAATCAGTATTCAGAAGGAGAAGAACAACTTTCTTTGGTCAAGTGCCCAACTATCTTAATCATTCACATCTTCAGTGCCTTAAATTATGGTAGTCATCTTCATATGTTATTGCATGTCAGTTCAGCAGAGGAAGGAGTACAAACAGAGAGCGGACCTTTAGGGGCCCCGTTCCATCTCTGGTTTCTGGCATTCTGGGTTAAAAAAGTTTTAAAAACTGCCCTACTGCCTATTTAGTCCCCAATAGAAGTTTACTAGAAAATAGCCTTCTTGGAAGATTATAAACTGTACCCTTTCTTTGTCATCATATAATTGGAAAATTTAGAGATTTTTTCCCCCTTCTCAAAATCCAAAGCTCTATTTAAAAATTAACCATGTCGCGCTGCCCTGGGAAGGGGCCCTGCCACCGGGCAGGCACTTGTTGTTCATTGCAGCACTGTTTACAATAGCCAGAATATGGAAAAAAACTGAGTTTCAAGAACAGATGACTGGTTAAAGAAACTCTGGTACATCTACACAATGGAGTACTATGTAGCTGTTAGAAAAGATGAAGTCATGAAATTTACATACAAGTGGTACTTCATGGAAAATATCATGCTAAGTGAAATGAGTCAGAAAGAGAGGGACAGACATAGAAAGATTGCATTCATCTGGGGAACATAAAGTAACAAAGTAGGAGACTAACACCCAAAAGTGGCCAAGATTAGTACCAGGAATTTTGCTCCATGACTTGGAGGCCAGCTGCACACACTAGGGGGGGGGGGAGGCAGCTCAGATAGAGAAGGGAACACCAAATAAAGGTGTTGGGAGGATCCTCCCAGGATGAGAGATGCATGCTGAAAGTAGACTATAGACCGAACATGATTGCCACTCAATGCCTCTTTTGGAAACAGCAGCACCCAAAAGGAAAGAGAGAACAAAAGGGAATGCCCTGCCACAGAGGCAGGGTAGGAATGGGGGCGTGGGGGGTGGGAGGGCTACTGGGATCATTGGTGGTGGAGAATGGGCACTGATGGAGGGATGGTTATCCGATCATTGTATAACTGAAACCCAAGCACAAAAATCTGTAAGTCTACAACTGTACCTCATGGTGTCTAATAAAAATTAAAACAAAATTTAAAATATTAACTATGTCAAAAGATTAGCATTAATTCATTATCCAAGTAATCACTGAGTACAATAAAATATACAGCAAATAGTTAAAAAATAATTTATGTTCTGAAGGGTAAACCACTCATAAGGAAATACCCAGTGAAGTATGCCAATTTATAAATAGTTGCAAAACTGCCCAAGCATTTTCTGCTCATGCTTATAAAAGTTCTGGGGGTATAGTGCCGCCAGCGTACCGCCTGTGAGGCAAGTGTTTGAACAGCATGATGGCACCATCAGACTTCCAGATACCCCAAAACTGCTGCTGTGCCTTTGGCCAGACCCCAAAAACTTGGGGCAAAGTTTACCAAGAAAGTAAATGGCCAAAAGTTAGGTATGTGGGAGACACATCCACAAAACACCTCCAGCTCAGCTATATAATTGGGGGCATGGCCTCTCTGGTTCCTGATCAGACTGCTTAATGGCCATGATCCCAGAGACTCAGAAACAAATCTCGAAACTTTTGCTTTTTTTGCAGAAATGCGTCCGACCCCTGCAGTAGGTTACTGGCACCAGGCTACCCCAGGTGGGAATAGGTTTCATGCCTTGGTCTGTTGCCCCTGGTGGCCCAGTGACCGCCATCCTTCATTGGTCCCTGGTCAGCCAGGTTTGGGCTTGCAGTGATGAGACACGCGGGGCCTTACATGATGGGGTTGAGCTAGTCTTTTCCTCCCCGTCCCAATGAGACTCCTAGTCGCTGACCACTAATGGTCTCTCTGGCTCCTGATCAAGCTGCTTAACGACATGATCCCAGAGACAAGAAACAAATCTTGAAACCCAGCGGCTTTTGGAAGAAATATGTCTAGACCCCGCAGTAGGTTACTGTCGCCAGGACACCCCAGGGGGGAAAGGGTGCTGTCCCTCTGCCTGCTCCCCCGAGGAGGCTTGGTGGCCGCCATCCTCCAGAGGCCATTGGACAGTCAGGATTGGGCCAGCAGTTATGAGACACGTGGGGCCTCACGGGAAAGTGTGTTGCCCGCCCTTTCCTCCCCGTACCAATGAGACCCCAAGTCTCTGCCCATGAACGGCCTCTCTGGCTCCTGATCAAGCTGCTTCACGGCCATGATCCCAGAAACTCAGGAACAAATCTCAGAACCCAGCAGGTTTTGGCAAAAATCCCTCCAGATTCAATTGTTAAAATTTTGGAATTTCAAAATTGCATGGCCACTACTGCAGCCACGCGACATCATATGTTATTCATAACCAGCAAAAGAAAACAAATTGTCTACTGTTGCCTTTTCAGCAGAATTGAGTGTTGGGGTAAAATCCCAAATAATAGTAGTGGACCCGGTGTCAACCGGTGTCAAAATATTGAATGTAATCAAAGTAGAGAGAGAGTAATGTGGAAATCAACTGTCCCACAGATGGAGGAAGGTGTGGGATGAGGGTATACTGGGGTTTTTGGTGGTGGAGAATGGGCACTGGTGAAGGTAAGGTTTTTTATTGTATGACCAAGACTTAAACTGAAAGCTTTGTAACTGCTCCCATGGTGATTCAATAAATAAAATTATAAAAAATGGAAAAAAAAGTAAGGTTGAGTTCGTGCCCAATTCAATCAGCCTAATCATTGGCTGAATAAATAGCAGTACTCCTACATTAAATAAATACATAATAATAAAGTTCTGGATGGGAAGATGGGAAAGAAGTGCATTTTGGATATTTAAGTGAGAGAAAAAGATGTTTTACAGTTATAAAAAGATCAAGACTTATTCTGTTTCTGTTATTGATATTGGTGGTATTTCCAAAACTACTTTGAGTGTAGAATGGAATGACTCAATACATTCTTCAAAAATGTAAATGTAAAATGTAAATGTCTTCCCGTTGTTCATTGATTTGCTCGAGCGGGCCCAGTAACATCGCCATTGTGAGACTTCTTGTTACTGTATTTGGCATATTGAATACTCTCGGTAGCTTCCCAGGCTCTCTGAGAGGGGCAGAGGAATCGAACCTGGCCCGGCCAGGCTGGCTGTGCATAAGGCAAACACCCTACCGCTGTGCTATCGCTCCAGCCCATTCTTCAAACCATTTGTATATTTGTAAAAAAAAAAAGTGTCCAGTTCAAAATGCTTACTAAGGGCATAAAACACTGATTTCTGATCACTATAATATGAGAGTGGCAACTTGTAAGGTTTATGATTTGATTCTGAAGATTACCAAACTGGTAATAAATCATATAAGATCCTGGATAATTAAGCCTTTGTGGATTTTTAAAAATATTATAAAGCAACAGGAAAATGGAATCAGAGATTGCAAAACTGAGTAAAATTAATGGTCTATGCTTGTTCTTTCTGTGTCAACTTAGGTACATCTACTAGTACCAATAATATGACAAAAGAAAAAAAAGTATTTTGTTACAGAAGTGTACAAAAATTTACTATAAGAAATTTTCTAACCAAGTGTGAGCATAATCATCTATATGCAAAAGTCAACATAATCAAATATATCCTACGGAATTTGAGTCAAAAAAAGAACTCAAATCAGTAAAAAGACTCCCTGGTGTTTTCCCAATGATTTCTGTCAGGTACTATCTTAAACCCTCCAGCTGACATTTGTCATTCTTTTGGCAACTCTCGCTTATGGAAAAATGAGTAAGACAAAAATGTTTCTAAGAAGAAAATCATAAAAAGATCACTATGCCTTTTAATATAAAACATCACCATTTGAGATTATTTCCTTGGGTCTTAAAAATAAAAGCATGCATAGAATTTTTTGAGATGGAAGAATGGAATAATTGCATGCTATAGAATAGTTGAAACCACAGAATGGTGTCAAATATTGATAACACAGATCAATAGTTTATCATAAACTGCATGTGTTATACTTATGATAGTTCTTGGCATTACTTTTTCTTTAAAATGTATTCTCTATTGTAATACTATGTCTAAGGGTCTTTTAGTTTTGAGAAACTTCATTGCAATGCATTCAACTATTCTGAAATATAACCTGTCTTAAATTATCATAACTGCCAAAGTGTCTGCACTATTTCAGGGATATTTTAGAGCTAACATCACCGCCTTCCATTGTGTATCTACACAATGCACTTAACTTTACAAGGAATGTTTGCATTTATTATCTCATTCCACTTTTAATATGGTCCTATAAATTAAGGGGAATAAGATTATAACTAAGTACTACCTATACGGAACTTGATGCAATAATGAATTGGTAGAAAAAAACTGAAGAGTACAATTCAACTCATCTGGCTCAATATCAATGTAGAGTCTTCTCCAGGGAAGCCTGGATTTCCAGGGAATCCATCAATGCACAGATTGAAATCATGGTTTAAAATGTTGAGAACGTTAAAATGATATTTACTACATATATACCTGAAGTGATATGCATTCTTATTTTTTTTTTTTTTTTGCTTTTTGGGTCACACCTGGTGATGCACAGAGGTTACTCCTGGCTGTGCACTCAAGAGTTACTCCTGGCGGTGCTCAGGGGACCATATGGGATGCTGGGAATCGAACCCGGGTTGGCCGCATGCAAGGCAAACGCCCTACCTGCTGTGCTATCTCTTCAGCCCCCTGAAGTGATATGCATTCTTACCTTTGTTTCTTTATAATTCTACTATAATAGTGAAGGCAGAATAAAGGAAGCTTTCACTTATATATTTCCTTCCAGATCCTGACCATTTTTTTCTTGGTAAAACCTGTTTCTATGGGCAATAAAGTGCTCTCTCATCAGAACTGCTAAGTATTTTTTCAATTGTCTGCACTGATAGTAAGCAATGTACTACAGAATATTTGCAAAACGTCTTGTATATTCCCACTAAGATTCTCTTGCCAAAAAAAGAACATTTCTATTTTGTTCCCTTGTTGACTTTCAGGTATATAGGAGTCACTCAGTGAAATATGTGGAAGAATGGAAGGGAGGGAGGGGGTGAGAGGGAGGAACAGAGGAGGAGAGGAAGGGTGAGAGGAAATAGAAAGGAAGGAAGGAAGGAAGGAAGGAAGGAAGGAAGGAAGGAAGGAAGGAGAGAGAGGGAGGAGGATGGGAGGGAGGAAGGAAGGGAAGAACGGAGGGAGGAATGGGGGTGGGAGGGAGAAAGGGAAGAAAGGAGGAAGGGAGGAAAGGAAGGACAATAGAAAAGGAATGTTTCTAGAATTTCATTTTGCTAATGTCTACTAATTAAGGCTTAGATAAAAAAAATTAGGAGGAAGGAAAAAATGTCTGAAGTAAAATAAGAGACTGTCTTGAAGATTAGATAAACTTAATTTGGCAATTTTATTTGAAAGCTACTAGTTTTCATACAAGTTCTTGCATTGAACTTGTATTTAGAAGGTCCACTCTGCATTTCTGGTGAACTTCAGAAGTGGTTGTTGGCACTGAATTGGGAGCAGCACACATACATGTGTTCCAATTCCCCAAAAATAATTAAATTACGTAAAAGATAATTTTTTTAAATAAATCAATAATACCTTTGCAATCTGGTCAACATTGTATCAAATTGCTCTTGATTCATTCACAACTCTATCTATGTTAAAGTTACATGAACCTGATCTATCACTCAAGGCAATAAACTATGTAAGAACTAGGCAGTGTTTTATATGGTGTTAAGGAGAAAACATTATTACTGGCACTCAGATCAAATAAAAATTGCTTTCTTTGGCAAGCTAACTCGACCAGGAAAAATTAATTTGTTAAAGTGCTTCATAAACCTTATATAAAATTCACAATCTTCTAAATGTAAAACTCTGTTTATAAATATTGTCAGAGTAAAATTCATTTTAAAGCAGAGTGATTGCTTCTATTCCCTGTGATGTTTACACAGCAACTTCTGTAGAATTACTCTAAGAAAGAACCAGAAAAAAAAATCAATACCAACATTGCACTATGAAATAACCTTTGTGGCAGGAATGGAACCAGGAGAGATTCAGATAAGATCATAAAAGAGTGATGGAATGAAAAGGGAACCAATCTGAACTCCATAGCAAAAAATGAGGATGATTTCATATATATATATATAGTTATATACACAATGGAGCACAGATCTTTTGAGAGTTCGCAAATCATTTTCTACTAATTAATATGATTAGCTGAAAATTAATATGATTATACCTAATCTTGTGGCACCTATAAGCTTGAATTACTTATTTTTAAGTTAATTAAGAAAAATCAACTTTAGAGCACAATTAAAAATTGTCCATGTTTCCACCTAACTTATTTTTCAAAATAGTGTCAGTTTAAAATATTTTTTTTAATTTAGACAAACTACACCTTCTCTTTCTCTAAAAATGCCAACCTACTACTTATATACAAGTTCATTTACTTTTTTTAGGCAAAATCTTTCCTCATTTATGTTTTATCTTTCCTGCCAGGCTGTATGTTTACATGTATGAAAACAACATCTTCAAAACTTGCCTAACATTAGCCATCACACCCAGGTAGTATTTGGATCAAATAACCTTCCTCCTATTTAATGTTCTGAGCAGTAACAGTTTTATATTTAAGCAGAAAGGGTTCTACAACTGGAATTAAGTGACAGGGAGATACAGGTGGGATTTATAACAAAGATTCTCTGGGATCTCTTCAGGCTTTCACTGTGTTTTAATTTTTGAGTCTTATTGGTCAGCTTGCTTCTAGTTTAGTGTCATGGTGTGCTTTAAATCTTAACTATAAAAAAAATCCCTGCATGCTTTTAGAATTTGAAAATTCTAGCACTTTCTTGCTTTTATTGAAAACCATTTATTCAAAGTTTTCTCCTTTAATCAAATTCTCACAAAACTTGAAATTGGTCATTGTTTTTGATGTCAAAGACCCAATCAAACTCATCCTTTCTCTTGATGTGTGCCAACCACATTTTCACTACTTTGCTATAGGCTATTATTACTTTTGTAAGATGTTAACTAACTTACAAATATAGGACAACATATGGATTTTCAAATCCATGAGAAAGATGGCAATTTAAAGACATTCACATTTGATATTAATATAACCATCACTCTGCTGCCTGGTCAAAGTGACTGAAAAATAAATCATTATTTGCTCAAGTTTTTGTAGTCTTCCGAGCTCTACTTTTGGGGCAAAGGATTCATTCCTAACAGTCGTCAACAAATCAGGACAAATGACTCAATGCTCAGAGCTGTTTGGGCCCTGCAGAAATCTGGGGCTGCCAGTCCACATAGAGTGGTGCTCAGAGGGTCAGAGGTCAAGTTCAGATCAATGCTGGAGTGGGACTTTACCTCTGACCTCTGACCTATCTTCCTAACTCCCAATATTTTTTCTATTTTGAAATAAAATCTTTCCTACTCAATCTCAAGTCGTTTTTTTGTTTGTTTGTTTGTTTTTTAATTTACCTCAGTAAGGGCACACACACTTGCTATATTTCCGTTTCAAAATTAAGGACAGTCAAATTTTTCGGCAATTTCTTTTCCTTTATGTGTTCTTGTTCTTCATTTTGGAAATGGGCCACAGTTGCTGGAGGTCAGAGGCTCATCCCTGACTGCGCAGGAGTCATTCTCAGCTGTACTCAGCAAACTGGGCAGTACTGGAGATCCAGGCCTCCCCATGCATTGCATACGCTCAGCCCACTGAGCTATTTCGTTGGCCCTGGTGATTGTTTTATTCAGACCTCATTATTAAGATTAATTCTATTTTGATCAATATTCTATCATGTCACTTAATTGCATTTACACTTTCATGTTTATTAATTCATATAATAAATTTTATATGTTTAAGTGAAATTGAGACTATATAAGCAAATGACACTCACTTGTTACTTTCTGTCCAGGAAAGAAACTTTCAAGAAACTTTCTGTCCAGCAAGAAACTTTCTGTCCAGGAGGTCGATCACTCTTCTTCACATTAAGGTAATTTAACAGAAATACCCCAACCCCAAATCCTCCCTTATCCAGTATATTTTCGAACATATGAAATTATTTGAGAGTAGGGAAGGTGACAAGGTGTTCCTAATAGATAATACCCAGTTTTATTCTCTAATCCTCACCTAAGTTATTGTGTTATGTAAGAGAAAGAGAGCACCAGAAGAAATGCAGTAACAGCAGAAGCAGCACATGAATGTGTCCATGCTTGACCTTTCTGTGTCATAGGCACGATGCAGAAAAAGCTGAAGGACTTGTCACTGTGCATTGTGCAGACCCCTGTGGCTTGGGGCTCTATGTGAAGAGAGGGAAATTATGCTCCTTCCTGATGGTTTCTGGAAGCAGGTGGCTTGGAAGGGCAGTCTACACTAGGGGTGAGAGAAACTAATGGGTGGAGGGGAAAAGACTCCTCTACTTCTCTTTCTTCTGAGGGTGCTGGAGAAAGTGGAATCCATGCAGAGGAATACTGGGACTGGAAGTGGGAGAACTATGGGGTGGTCCAGATGATGGTCCAGTGATGTCAGTGGAGAGGGCAGAGCAGAAACAGAGCAGAATTCTGAAGCCAGCTCTTGTCTTGCACAATTTTACATCTTTCATTTTTTCCTACAGGTGCTTGAGTGAAAAACTTCCCAGCAAGACATGAAATGCCCCTTTCACTTTGTACCATCCTCTCTCTTCTGACTGTGAGTTGAGCTTAAGAAAATGCACCCGTTTTATATATATATATAAATATATATATATATATATATCATAGGAAGATGAAGTGTGGGACCTAATCCAACCACCCCAGTCCTTTAAAAGTAGACAATATTTTCCAAATTATAGCAGAAGTAAAAATCAGAGAGATGGGGAGCACAGGTGGAGCTCAGCTCACTCTGGCTGCTTTAAAAATGGAAGCACAGGGAAGAAATATGCTTGGTCTCTAGAAAAAAGAACAGAATCTTACTGAAAGCAAACAAGAGAAACGTAGGGTGTGCATTCTACCTCAACCTGGATGGACCTGAAAACAAAACGAAAAATGAATTCTAGGCTCCAACATCCTCTAAAAGCCTAGACCAGTTGATGCTTTTTAATTTTTATTTTTAATTGGATCACCATGAGATACAATTACAAAGCTTTCATGTTTGAGTTTCACTCACATAATGATCGAACACCCATCCCTCCACCAGTGCACATTCTCCACTACCAACGTCCCCAGTATATCCCCTATTTCTGACCTTCCCCCTTCCTCTATGGCAGTTTCCTCTCTCGCTCTTTCTCTACTTTTGGGCGAAATGCAGCTACTGAGAGTTGATGGTTTGAGCTCAGTCTTGCAAAGACCTTAGCAGAGAATTAGTTTAAGACCCTGAACTACCAATTTTTAAGAATTATGAGGTAATAAAAGGGGTCATTTGAAAACCACTAAAGCAGTGGCAATGATTATGCAGCAAAAAAAAAAGAAAACAATTTTGGTATCAGAAATTGGAGGCTCATCTAACAAGCATCTAAAATTGGGGAGTGGTTTTGAAATAGGTAGTGAAAGCAGAAAGCTACAATGCTTATGAGGATGGGGCCTGGTGCCAAGGACAGCAGTGACACCCCTAAGGGCTAAGAATGATGCTTTTGGCTTCCTGCTCATACCCCTAGTGACAACCATGAAGGAATCTGAGAGCAAATAGTGAGTTTGGAAATGATTTTGAAATCAATTCTTATGCTAAATCTTGACATAAGAACCTAATCCCCCAACCACTTTAATTTTAGCCTAAGCAGAAGCAAGTTGAGCCAACCAGATCTGTGGCCTATAGCAATAAAAGCCCAAAATGTGCCGTTGTTTGAGAGAGTAATTTTATGGTAATCCATCATGTAGTCACAAAAGAAAACAAATACAAATCCCACTACCTAGCTGTTGAATGAATACAAATAATTACACGAATAATAGTTCTAAACAAATCCTGGAGGTTAACAACTTAGGCTAATTTTTATACATGTCTAAGTGCCCTGGTGATGTTGCAAATATTTTTCTGTGACAATACAAATAAACTTTATAAAAGCCACATTAATTAGGAGGGAGGCTTACCACCATCATAATTTGGTCATTAAATGCTTTGGTTTATGTACAGACTAATGACATGCAGATTATGCTAACTTTTTTGTGAAAGACACTAATGACATGCAGATTATGCTAACATTTTTGTGAACACTTACAAAGAAGGGGGAGACCAGCAGTTTGGAAGAGTTTTATGGGAAATAGATGTTGCATGAATCTAAACATTTGGTCTAATGATTACAGTTGAACAATATTAGTGATGCTTTAAAACAAAGCTTCTAAGGAGGCAGATTGATAGTATAATGGGTGGGGTATTTGCTTTGTGCATGGTCTATGTGAACTGGATCCCCAGCATCATGTTTGGTGCCCGGAGCACCACCAAGAGTGATCCCTGAGTGCAGAGCCAGCAGTAATCCCTGAGCACTGCCTGGTGGGCCCCCAAACAAAAAAGAAAGCACAATTCCAGAAATGAACAAATCTTTTCCCTCCCTCACCCTCATGTATGATAACTTCTTGTCATTCTCTACCAAAAAGAACCCCTCTTTTATTTTGATTTATCTCTCAGAATGTGATCAAAGAATACTCTTCTGGGAACTTTATCTTTCCTTGTAGGTTCATATTAGAGTACTTTAAAATATAGTGAATGCACTGTTATCTGGTACTAAAAGCTAGGAATTAAGGGAAAGAACCAACAGAAGGCTGGGGAATTGTCACCGGCTGGACAAATGCTTGGCATTCAAGAAATAAAGATTTGAGCTCCAGTACCATAAAATCTCCTGAGCACTTCCAGGAGTAGTCCCTGAACACTTCTGGCTATGCCTACCCCCCAAAAAAATCCCAGAAAAATGGATTCATCTCTCACATGTTACAGAAAAGTAAGTTCAACTGGATCAAAGACCCTGCAGTTAAACCAGGATCCATAAAATACATGGAGGATATATTGACAGAATTAGGACCTCAAAGGTGTTTTTAATGATATGACTTTATTGGGAAATATAACACAAACAAAACTAGACATAGAGAACTACATCAAAGTAAAAAGTATCTGCATGGCTAAAAGAAAAAAGAGCTAAAATCAAAAGGTACTCTACTGAATGGGGGGAAATATTTGCACACAATGTCAGATAAAGTGTTTATATCCAAGCTATATAAAGCACTCACAAAGATCAACAACAACAAAATCAATGACTCCATCAATAAATGCGAAGAGTAAATTAATGGGCATTATTTTCTTTGTGAAGAAGATAAATGGACAATAGGCACATGAAAAAGTGCTTGTCATCACTTACCACGAAGGAAATCCAAATCAAGGCAACACTGAGCTATCATCTCACCACAGTAAGAATGGCTCATATCAAAAAGACTGAAACAACCTGTTTTAACTTTGATGTGAAGAAGAATGTCACGTTCACTGCTCTGGGCATGTTGTCTGTGTTCACCTCTAATGAAAAACAGTTAAAAAATTTCTCAAAAGAATATCTACCTCCAAAAGACATTTGAACACCTTAATTCACTGCAGCACTCAATGCAAAAGCGAGGATATGGAATTAACCAAGGTATCTGACAACAAATACGTGGATGATGAAGGCTTTGTAAACTGACACTGGGATTGATGAACTGGTGTGATTCACTGCAATTTAGATGGGACTGGAGGACAGCATGTTAAGTAAAGTGAGTTAGAAAAAAGACATGGATATCAGGTATTTTCACCAATCAATGGTCTATATAATGTATCAAAGGTGGGCAAATCCTTGGCCATAGATTATAAAAACGAAAAGGCCAGTAAGGAGAAAAATGGGGAGAAAGTAGAGTTAGATGAGTAGTTTGGAGGTAACATAGGGGTAAGGGGCAGGGACTTGGGGAACACTGGTGGGGTAGAAGAAACATATTCATATACATCTAGCCCACTAGGGAGGGAAGGAGGAAGAGAAAGAGAGAGAGAGAGAGAGAGAGAGAGAGAGAGAGAGAGAGAGAGAGAGAGTCAGCAGCTAAATTGTCTTTTGAAAAAATGCCTCTAGATTAGGTACTCAACAAACCCAGAAATTATAAAAATGTTGCCTCCAAAGTAAACCAAAAGATTCTTTTTCAGTACTTTTTTTTTTTGACATTCTTCTGCAGCCAGATCCCTCAGGTATCTTGCCATGAAGTGGAAGGTGACTGCTATTGATTTTCAATTCTCTTCACAGGTCTATTGGCTAGTTAAAAAGAACCATTTCCTTTCCACCCAAACAGACACAGTCCATTCTTTTAAGAACTCCAGATCTGAGTCTCACAAACAATGGTTCCCTGAAGGCGACTTCAAGTAGAATTTGCATTTTCACCTGGAGATAGCCCACTCCAGGCCTTAGAAGTGGAAGCAGTCACTGCAAGGTAATTCTAATTTACATTTGTTGGGCAAATATATTAGGCTGTGCACTTCACTTATTTATCAGTATAATTTATGTTTAGAAGAGTTATGATTACTCTCATTTTTCAAATTGGGAAACTGAGACACAATGAACTTAAGAAACATCTAGAAAACTACACTAACAGTCATAGAAGTCAGGATTTAAGAACCTGGGCTTCTGGACCCAACATCTCACATCATAGTTATTCCACACATTATTCCCTGTATTTTGGCACTAATTTTAATAAAATATAATAAATAAAATATAATAAAAATGAAATGGCACATATAAACAAATGATATGCTTATAAAGATAAAAAGAAGTGTTTTTAAAGATACTGCAGTGTGATTTTCTTCTTGGAATTTGGGGCAGGCTAAAACTCCCCAAATCAATTTGTGGGAAATAGAGATGAATCAAACACTGGAAGTGACATGTTTACCATCATTTCCTGGCTCAGTTCATCTCCCACACCGAGAAACTGCTACAGTATGAAGTCACTAAAATTGGCAATTCTGGATTGTGTTGCCCCTTCACATACATATTTCAGAAAATCCACTTATCTTATCACCCATTCATTTTTTGCCTTCTGACCTGAAGGAATTACTTACCTTTTTTTCCAAACAAGTGTGTATCAACGCATACACAATCTACACTTTTCTATAACCCCACAGTACTTTCCTTGTTAGTAGAATTTTATTTTATAACTATAGAAATATAGATATATTCTACTATAGAAATATAGAAATATTCTACTTAGATCATCACTAACCCCCAAATTGATTCTAAATTCCAATTCAGAAAGCAATATCTCATAGAAAAACAACCGAAAGCCATTTCAGACAAGTTGGAGCATAAAGGAATTAACTTATACAATAAAAAAAACCCTCATTAAAAGCCTTTCACTAAGTCTGCTAGTGAAAGATTTTGTTACAATTGGCTAGCAGTGCTCTAGTTCAGACAAGAGTAGGTCTTCTCTATGTTAATACAGAGCTGTAATAAGGAGAATCGAGATTTCAATCAGCAGAATAATGAACATTCCATTAATAGGCCAGAGATTCTGTGAGAGCTTTTAGAAATTGAGTACAACAGCCAAAAGGGGCTTTAGAATAAGGCAATGGGGCCAGAGTAATAATACAGCAAGTAGGTGCTTGTTTTGCATGATGCCAGCCTGGTTTCAATCCGGGCACCCTAGACGATCCCCTAATTACTGCAGAAGGATTCCTGAACACACAGCCAGGAGTAGGCCCTGAGCACCAGCCTCCAAACAAAATGAAATAGAATAAGGCAATGACCTTGACTGACAAAGATCCATTCACCATTAAACCAGTGAAATGGTGAGAATTTTTGTCATAGTCATGTGACATGTAAATTATTTTAAATTCATTAGGATTTTATAGATGCCTGCATGCATAACAAGTCCTTTTTATATTAGCATTCACAAAGGACTTTCCTGCTGTGTTTTATATCACTGCTGCTTTAAGTTTTATGTGTTTGCATTAATGTTTTAATTTTCATATACAGAGCCTTGGGGCATTTTATGAAGGACATGACTTTTAAAATTTGGTCAATATATTAAATTAATGAAAAACAAGGTCACCTAGAAAGTAGCCCCAAATTAATTCTTTGTGTTCTCTCTGTACTCTCAAAACTTCCAATACTGTTTATTTATTATGGGCAATGCAGAAGTAAGATCTGGGCTCTAAACTAGTACCATCTGTCAGATTAGGGTACAGATGCACTGAGTGTCTTTCTTTAGATGATGGATTCTACCACAAGTCCTCCCTAAAAGCATTTATCAATCCACATTCTCACAAAAATAAAAAATACCCACTTGATTTATATCAGCACTGCATTCATACAAAAAAAATTGCCCTAATTTGGCCATTATGATTAGAATACTATTTTATTGTTTCTGAAAACATTACCAAAATTATACAAGTCTAAATAAAATGGCAAGATATCGGATAATAAGATACCCAAAGGGGCAGCATAGAATTGGGAATAAAGGTTCTAGAAAGAGGATCTATCAGAACCAGCACAACCATAACCAGATGAATATTCTTCTAGCTAATTCACGTTTCTGAACCTATTTTCTCAATCCAGTACAGACAATATACAGCACTTACCAAAAGGTAAAGGATAAAATAGTTGTATAAATCATTCAACATGCTAATTAGTCACTGTCACTGTCCCTGTCCTCCCATTGTTCATTGATTTGCGCTAGTGGGCTCAGTAACGTCTCCATCCTGAGACTTGCTGTTACTGTGTTTGGCATATCAAATACACCACGGGGAGCTTGCCAGGCTTTGCCATGCAGGTGGGATACTCTTGGTAGCTTGCAGGCTTTCCGAGAGGGGAGGAGAAACAGAACCTGGGTCATC
Organism: Sorex fumeus; assembly: GCF_029834395.1. Taxonomy (NCBI): domain Eukaryota; kingdom Metazoa; phylum Chordata; class Mammalia; order Eulipotyphla; family Soricidae; genus Sorex; species Sorex fumeus. Next base: position 1,261,718 of record NW_026606060.1, on the reverse strand, counting down.
TGGTCAGCCGCATCAGCTATGTGCAAGACAACCGCCCTCCTTGCTGTGCTATCACTCCAGCCCACACTAATTTGTATTACTACTATTACCTACTACTATAGAGATAACCTCTAGCGGGTAGGGCATTCGCCTTACAAGCGGCCAACATGGCCGACCCGAGTTCGATTCCTTCGCCCCTCTCGGAGAGCCCGGCAAGCTACCGAGAGTATTCGATATGCCAGACACAGTAACAACAAAGTCTCCAATGGAGACGTTACTGGGCCCGCTCGAGCAAATTGACGATCAACGGGAGGGCCTTTACCTTTACCTTTTAAAAACTATTGAAAAGAAAGAAAGGATGAGGGGCCAGAGCAAAGTTACTGCAGGTAGGAAGATTACTTTGCCCAGGGCTAATCAGGATTCAATTCCTGGCATCCCATATTGTCCCCCAAGCCTGAGAAGAGTGATCCTTAATTTCAGTATATAAATAACATCTTTACTAACAGATACAAAAAAATATCACACTATATTGCATTCTATTGAGATGGAAGCGGTCATTGAAGCCCTAGCCAATCAGGGCATTTAAACTCAAAACAGCAGGGTCCTCCGTGAGCTCTATTGCGGATTCACTACCAGGATCTCACCATTCTACAAAGAAGTAATCATTGATGTCAAGAGAGGGGTTCAGCAGGGTGATACCATTTCACCGAAACTCTTCAGTGCCACCCTCGAGAACATCATGCAATGACTGGTATGGGAAGGAATGGGAATGAAGATAGATGGTCGGCAACTACACCAGCTCCGCTTTGCTGATGACATTGTTTTAATAACACCAAACATTAGCCAAGCGGCACAAATGCTGGCCGACTTCGACTGTGAGTGTGGAAAGGTCGGACTACAGCTGAATCTTATGAAGACAATGTTTATGAGAAACAGCCTCATTCCTGACACTCCATTTGCTCTCAATGGAATGACCATCTCCAAATGCAACAGTTATGTGTACCTAGGTCGAGAAGTCAACATGACAAATGACCTGGCACCCGAACTGCGCAGGAGGAAGAGAGAGGCTTGGAACGCCTTCAAGAACGTCGAAGAAATAGCTAAGAGGACGAAGAACCTCCGGCTCAGTGCACATCTCTTTGATTCCACTGTTCTTCCTGCATTAACATATGCCTCAGAGACCTGGGCCCTAAGCAAACAGGATGAGAACGCTATTCAGGCCTCCCAAAGAGGAATTGAAAGAGCTATGCTTGGAGTATCACGTTTCATTCAAATGAGAGAAAGAATCCAGAGTTTCGACCTCTGTAGATGATCAAGAATCAGAGACACTGTTTCGTTTGCCAAGGTGTCAAAAATAAGATGGGCTGGTTACATAATGAGATTTGGAGACAATCGCTGAACTAGAGCCGTTACCGAATGGATTCCACAGGATGTCAAAAGACCACGTGGCCGCCCACCTACCAGATGGTTAGACTTCTTCATCAAGATCATGAACGATCAGTTTGAGGCTCTTTGTGTTCCTAGAACGAACAGATGTCATTGGGCTACACTAGCACGCAACAGGGACAAATGGAGACATTACTGGCACCTGCTCGAGCAAATCAATGATTAACGGGAAGTCAAGTTATCAAGTGATATTGCATTATTGAAAATGTTCAATAAATATGTCTAACTCATAGGGAAAAATAACAAAATTTTTAAGCACATGACAAATGTCCAACAGGTAGTGTTCAAAAGAGCGACTTGAGTATTAATAATAAAATAAGTTTTGGAAGCCTAATTAGGAGACAGAGAGATATTATAGCTCAAAAAGCGCTTGCCTTTGTGAACCCATGTTTGATCCCCAGTCTTGGATATTTTCCAGTGAGTCCTGCCAGGTGTGAACCCCACACACAGAGGCAAAAATAAGTCCCAAACTCAGCTAAATGGCTCCCAAACCCCACCCCCAAATATCATAAGCATTAAATAAGGATATACTAAATTCAGATAAAGCACACTCACTTTGCCTACATTTCACAAGAACCTCTCTACATATCTACAATTAGGTGGGCTATATCATAATCATCATAATAGGCCATGATGATTATCTTCATATTATACTTTATGACACCGAATCTCTGAGATGAGTTTCTGAGTCACAGAACGAAGACTGGCAGAGCCACGGCACAGATCTAAGGGCACAGCCCCATTCCCTTTTAATGCACTGTTTCTAAAGACCAATAGTTGCAGTAAAATCCATTGCCATAAAATGTTTTTGGCAAATGATTAAATATTAAAAATTTGCCACTTTTAGCTTTTTAAAAAATTTATACATCAATTTATTTATGTTTACATATGGATATATATGTATATCGCCTCATATATAATATAGATGTCTTTATTCATAGCAATGAGAAATGATTTGCTTATTAAAGTACCAAACCAAGCAGGCACACAGCTCAAAATTTACCGATTGCTGAGAAAGGAAAATAAAATTAAGTAAACACATAAATCCTTGCATGGCAATGAGCCCTTTTTCAACTTCCCTCCAATTTCCCTCTGACTTTCACCTCAAATTATGGACTTGAGATGGATTTTCCAATTTTCTTCTCCTAAAGAGAGGCAATTCCTGATCTTTGTGTGGAAAAGCGAAAACTCAAGAAAATTCTCAGGCAGGGAGAGAGTCACTGCATGTACCATCTTGAATCAATCCATCTCCAAACTGCTAATGAGGCAAGGGAAAAGCTGAAAGGGCAGGAGAGTGTTCCTGACATACCACGCAGAGGGCCCTACTTTTGATCCGGGGTCTCCCAACTCTGGCCATGTATAGTCCTGGGGACCCCCAGAACCTCTGGACAGATCTCACTTGACCTTTCCAATAACTGTGCTTGTTCCTAGCACTGAGTCTCTCCTGCTCTTCACTATGAAGGTGATAAAGGTAAAGGTAAAGGTAAAGGTAAAGGCCCTCCCGTTGATCGTCGATTTGCTCGAGCGGGCCCAGTAACGTCTCCATTGGAGACTTTGTTGTTACTGTGTCTGGCATATCGAATACTCTCGGTAGCTTGCCGGGCTCTCCGAGAGGGGCGGAGGAATCGAACTCGGGTCGGCCATGTTGGCCGCTTGTAAGGCGAACGCCCTACCAGCTGTGCTATTGCTCCAGCCCATGAAGGTGATAACAGAGATTTTAACATCGCAAATCCCATGGATTCAGTTGTGGACCTCTCCCCAAATTCATATGCTGAAATTCTACGGTCAAAATGGGATGGAACTTGGAGATAAGTAGGTTAAAAAGAGGTCTGAGTAGTGGGTCCCCATGATAAAATCGGTGTCACCAGATACAGACACAGCATAGAGCTGCCCTGGCTCCCTGACGGGTGGGGGTGGGTTGAGGGTAGAGAGCAAAAAGACGGCAAAGAAGTGACAGGCACAAGAAACAAGCTTCGCTCACACTGGTCTTAGGTTTAGTCTCAAAAACTATGAGAAAATTCATTTCTTAGCCACCTGTTCTCCTGTGGCACCCTGAGGGAACTCACACAGTACTGACCACCACATGCATGGACCAAACATTCAAAATGATTCCTTCTCTTATTTCTCAATTTGTTTAAAAAAATGCGTCACAATATTTTTCCAATCATGGCCATGGTCTCCATCTCATCTACCCCCAAGCCCCCCCCCATTTATGCGATTTAAAAAAATTGTGGCCACCTTGGAAGTTAGTGAGGGGCCACAGGGTCCCTTATGGTCTCCAGCTGAAAAATGATAAATTTAATGTTTCTCGGTCTAGGAAATTAAAATAATTACAAAAAATCAACATAACCTATTGACAATTTAGAAGGATTAATTGTAACGTGTCTTGGTCTAACATTTTGGCCAAAATTTTTCTTATTAATAATCAAAACTTCAGACTACAAAAAATAAAAACCTGAAGACGTGCACTGTTGCCTCATAGATATCAAACAAGGGCCTAAAAATATAAAGAACTAAAGCTTATCGATTAACTGCCTCTCGGACCCCTCAAATATATGCGCTGGGACATACATGTGCATGAACCTAGCATGGATAAACACTGGGTTAGAAAGCAGAAGGGAGAGAACTGTCAAGCATGGCAGCACTGAAGAGAGAAGGTGTAGAAGCTTCAGAGAGGGACGTCAATGATTTTAGTTTAGATTTTAGAAAAATCTCAAAATCACTTCAAGTCTGATCTCTCTCTCTCTCTCTCTCTCTCTCTTTCTCTCTCTCTATCTCAGCAATTTCATATGTAAAATTGAGAAACCTCCTAGATGATAACAGAATCCCTTCAAGTTAAACAATCTCTGATGCTTGCACTATTTCAGGTGAGTAGGATGGAAGGTGACTTTCTCATCGAAAAAGTTCGAAGGAACATCAAATGAGCAGAGCTGCATTCTAATATCTATTATGTGTGCTGTTATTCTGAGAATAACTTGGCCAGCTAGCCTGAGTATGTTCGCTGATGCCAGGAACAGATTGGCTGGATGGCACTGCATGGGAAAATCTCTTCAACACAGCCTGCTCAATCTGGCCTTGCCGATGTTCTGCCTGGGAGAACTTTAAATAAGGGGAAGCTTGGATATTCTGCTCAGTGCCTGACAGGCTGGAGGGGGGCAGTCCACGGTGAATGCCATCTTCATTAAAAGTCAATTCTTGTCAATCATTTCCTGCTACCTTTGTTCTACCATGCTGCATACATTTCAAGACACGTTGCCCACAAAAGGTATATTACACAGGAAAGCACATTCTCCTCTCTCTGGGGGGACTTGGATTCTCAATTCACAGGATCTAAGGGAATGTATTGGGAATTTCTTGTGGAATTTTTATTATTAATGGACAGCCACCACAGTGAACATTTTCGTTGGTTCACTGACTAGCACTGGACAAAGGGGGAAAAAAAGACAAAAGAAAACAAAGGCCTTCCAGAGAAACCCTCCTATAAAAGTATGTCTTAAAATGCTGTCACATAATTTAGCCAAGATTGAAATGAGAGTTACCAATCAAAGCAACTTTAAGACTTGTGTTTGCTGGTATCGGCTAACAGCTCTCATTGGAATCCGGGTGCGGTGCTCAAGATTATGGAAGGCTTAAAGAAGCTATACATGGGTTTCTTCCTCTTTTCACTTCAGAAAATGTGCTCGTTATACTGAGAAATGAGTAAGAATATTTAACGATTTCCATTCTTAATGAAAACAGAGATACACTTAAGACTGTATCCCCTGGTTTCTCCGCTCAAAGAAAACAGCCTCAATGTCAGCTCAGTGAGACTAGTCCCTGAGACAGAAACAGGGGTGTCAGGAATTCATGGGAAACACCTCAGAAACAGCATGATATTGCCAAGGTGCATTCCTCACAAAATGATGGAAACTGTCTACATTTAAATCTGTCTCTAAGGGAGGAGGCAGGAGATGTAAGCAGGTAAAAGCCCTAAGCTGTTTAGTCACATCAGCATATTAGCCACAGAGAAACAAGATAAATAAACTCCAGGAACTCCTGAAGTGATTTGTTGATCAACTGTGCACATAATTACCGCTTTTGTTTCATTAGTTTTAATTACCCATTTTTCTTTTGTCCTTAAGGTGAGCTTTTCATCACAAATAGGGACGACTTTATGAACATTATATGCAAACAAAGAAATTGGGTGTTTCTTTCTCCTTCCCTCCTCTAAGGTTAGCTATTTTCTCAAAGTGATACTGATTCTATGGTAACAGGCACTGAAGTATTAATCAAGAGAACAGGAACTTTTGTGAATTCACTAACACTTATTATGAAACACCTCATTATAACCCACTACAAATCTATGACCCCTATACTTGGCAAGACCGATTTATAAATACGTTTAAATAATTTATCCTTTTAGACCCCACGTATTGGATTACGTTTACTTTCCACAAGAGTTCTTCAGGGAAAAGAAAAGAATCTGACACAGAAAAAATATAAACAATAACGCTTGGATATGTTTGACCTCAGGGTAGACATCTAGACATAGCACAAGCTGTCTTCATCTCTCTATAAATTCCAAATATGAACATTTTTTTTCACACAACAATTCTAAAATTAAGGGCTGGGGGACAGTGGCACACACAAAAAAATAAATCAAATAAAATTAAGCACTGTATCTCAATTATCTGTGGGCAATAATCAGTTTTTATTATTTTTATTCTCTGCAATTATTATCCAGATTCAAATTTTACTTTTTTTGGTTTCCATACACAGTAGTCTTCAGAGTTTCCTTCTGAGTCTGCACTCAGGGGTCACTCCTGGTGATTCTCAGGGGATCATAATAGATTCTGGAATTATCCCCCTGGTAGGGTATATAAAAGGTATGTGTACTGACTGTTTTATCATGTCCCTGGCCCCTCGATTTTTATTTTAATGATAGGTTTTTATTCTGGTGACAGGTCTTGAAACAGAACTCCATATCTTGCTGGAATTTTTTACATGTATGTAGCTCTTATTTTAAAAATTCTGAAATATTGATAGCTCTTGATCCATTAATTATAATCAGGTGGAAGAATATTTTCTAAAGTCATGCTCTTGATTTTTTAAAGTGAATTTTTAGCTGACAAATGTTCAAAACAATATTATTTCTATTTGTACAAATTCACTCAGGGGTTTTTAATACTTGATTTATTTTTGAAGTTCTTTCTCATATATATTATATATACACTCATATATACTTGCTCAAATAATTTATTTCATTTAACATTCCACACCAATCCCACACCATTACATCTTCCTACCGCCATATTTTGATTGCTTCCACCTCAACCCCCAAAACTTGCCCCCAAAGCAGGATCTAAATTATTTACTTCTGTGTTGCTTATTGTGAACACCCCACTAAAAATGATCCAAAAAGTTTCCCTAGAGGTTAAGTGTGTGAAGATTGTTGTATTTAGCCCTGGCGCCATTAAGTACTTGTCTTGATACATAAGTGGTGTAGAGTGTGCGATGTTGTATTGCTCTGAATATGGCTGATGGCTCCAGGAATTCTAAAATTTTAAACACAGTGATACAGCTGAGGTTAACTTAAATTTTTTAACTGGCTATCACTTTGGGGTCCAGAGGCACCTCTGCGGTGCTTGGCTCTTGTGTTACTCTCTTCAGAGAGATTTATTTGTGAGTCTCTGAGTCGTGGCTGTCAATGAGCTTATATGGTGCCAGAGCAGTTCGTGGGCATGACTGCCAGGCAACCAGAAGCACAGTGTGATCGGGGAAGCCGCCCATTCCCAACTCTGTGAGAGCGTGGAGATCTCAGTCACATGTCCTGGGTACCTGGGTTTTTCAGCAGGTTCACTTATGGACGAGGCTGGTCCAATCCTGTGCGAACTGGCCGTGACCATGGCAGAGATTGAGTTCTGAAGGTTTTTGGCTGCCAGGGCTCTACTGGGGTGAGTGGGGTCATTTTAAATAGAACTTCTAAATAGAACTGAGAAGTTTAAAGATATTTTCCACATTCTCTGATATATTCTATTCCATAAGTAATACAGCAGAATATTAATTAAGAATAGGAATATAAGGTTTAAATAACTTCAGAAACTGGGGCATTTGATGCTTGGTGTTCCTTGTTTGTTTTTTGTTTTGAAGTATAAATGTTCTAAATTGTAATCAACTAAAGAAAAATACTGTTATATTTTATATCCCTTTGAGGGGAAATATAAATAAATAGCACAATTTGTTTAACCTTCCATCTCTTATTCTTTGCCTGAAATGCAACCAGTCCTCAATTCTTGAGAGTATATGAACAAAGGTTATTTCCTCTTTTCAAAATCAAAGCTAGATAGGGACTTTTGAATATGATCTGCAATTTGATACCTATTTGGCTTCTTATTAGGGCTTCACTGCAAATCATTAAACAACTTCCCTGGGCCTCAGCCACCTGATTAGTTGAACACTTAAACAGCCTTGCTCTTCCAGTAACAAATCTGAGGAATGCTGACCATTCAGATTTCAGGCCTGCCTTAGGTCTTCTTCTTTTGAGTGTCTCTCATCTTCTCAAAGACTATAACTCTTCTCTGGCCAAGAGTGAATAATCTTCATTCATTATATAAAATCACAACCATGGATCTTATCAAAGAAAGCAGCTAGTGATATTGGGCTACCATGTCTAAAAAGAAAGCTATTCCACGTAAGTTACACTATTTCATTGATATTGGCATGAAGGGAGTTTTGGAATTAGATCCCAGGACTACTTCAATCGTATTAAACATTGTGAAGAAAAATTAAGTAAAATAAATCAACTGATGAAATCCCAGGCAAGAGCATAAGGTGATAAAACATACAAATGACCTCATTGAACACTGTAATGACAAGAAACATTGAAATGTACTTCTAACAATGTAGGCATACAATTCAGAGTATCATAAGAGGTCTGAATCTATAATTAAGTGAAGATATTAGAGACACATCAGTAGATAAAGTTAAATATGCTGTGACTAAGCTTTCAACCAAATTTGGGGAGATATTTAGAGTGAAAGATTTCTGGAATGTGAATTTTAGATGAGAGCAGGAAGAAAAATAAAATGGGGAATAAAGCCATCATATATTTTTTCTTATAGGACAACACTGCGTATTTGTCAAAAGCATCTGTTCCTTAAATGACACAAAATAACAAAAATTGGCAAGTGAGAGCTGAAAGTTAATTTCAGAGGTTTATTATTCTACAGGGTTCATATTTAACAGCTGTCAATTTCTTACCAACAACTGTAATAAAAAACCCAGCAAACCTGAAATCTTCTACTGACAAAGAGACAGCTATCTGTGAGTGTTGAAGGCTTTTTTAGATGCTGTTTTCTGAATACCATCCTGAATTTCACAAAGACGATTTTTATTTAATCAAAAGAGTTTGACAGAAAAAAAGAGAGCCACAAACAACAATAACAACAAGTAACAGAAAACAGGACTAACCATTTTTCTGCATTTTGAAATAGACATGAGAAAAACATAGGATTTTGTTGTCCTGAGAGGAACAATGTCTTGGGAATATATTTTATATCTTTCAATCAGGCCAAAGATCAGTATCAGAAAAGGACATCTGTCCTTGCCCCAAAGCTGGTAGATAAGGACAATTCATCTTGTGCTTCCTCCCTCCATATCACCCCCAAACCTAACCCTATACTTTGTTGAAGTTCATGGACCAGTAGGGGATTTTTACTGTTCATAAATAAATAAATAAATAAATAGGTGTCAAAATTTCAGACAAAGAGAATGTTTAGAAGCTCTTCCACAAAAAAATCCTCAGAATTACCCATCAGTGACTATACCCCACTGGTCTGTAGCTCACCCTTCTCTGTTCTTTGCCTACAACAAAAACAAACAAAAACCCTCCTATTCCCTTGAAGATAAGATGGTTTTCTGAGATCTGAGTGCACCATTTATTTGCCAATAAAGTTTTCTCTGCCTGTTACCATTTCCCTCATTTCATTGCAACAGCAGTGGGACCTCAATCTTATCAATCATTACAATAATGGGTGCTTGTGACACCTAGAATATGTTATTAACATTTAGTAGATAACGTAAAACTCACCACTAAAGATTTTTAAATAGAAAAGGCAGCCCCCACAACAAATACTGATTTGGTTTAACTGTCAATAGCACAAGGTTGCAAAACTCAGCATTAAAGGAACTGATTTGATGGATTCGGAGTAAAGATTTACAGCTTTCCAAACCAGAGTTTCCATCAAAATTGTTCTGATTGAAAGCTGCAGGAGGGAATGGTTGAGCTTTAAGTAAGTGCTATTTCAACATGTCTAATCTTTAGCTTAAAATTATAGGAAGTACATTTTGCACTGATGTAATTAAGTTTATGTCAGCACTTACCCTGAACATTTCTATGTACAACAGTTTATAACTGGGTCAGAGAAAATGATCTCTAACTAAAACAAGACAGAGAGTTTCTTTAGATGAGACTCATCCTCTCAATGATGTGCGTTAGCCAATATTCCACATAGGTTACTTGATTATTTACCATACACTGGAGCAATAGCACAGCAGTAGGGCGTTTGCCTTACAGGTGGCCAACTTGGCCAACCTGAGTTCGATTCCTCCGCCCTTCTTGGAGAGCCCGGCAAGCTACCGAGAGTATCTCGCCTGCACGGCAAATCCTGGCAAGCTCCCCATGAAATATTCGATATGCCAAACACAGCAACAACAAGTCTCACAACGGAGACGTTACTGGGCCTGCTCGAGCAAATCGATGAACAATGGGAGGACAGTGCTATACTTGATCGTACTTTTATCTCAATTGGTAACTTCATTTTCTTTTTTATTAAGTTAAAGATAATTCAAAAAATAGTAATGCAGGTGACATCTTTTACATCAAGTTAAAGAGAATTCTGTAGGAAGTACAACCCTGTCCGCTGATGTAGCCATGGAGTCGCCATTCCCAACAAATTCCTTAGAAGTTAGTATTCATAATAATTATATCTAAATTTAAGATTTTTAATTTCTTTTGAGCAAGGTAGTTTTTAATTGAATGAAACTTGCCAATAAAGATGGGGAGAGGAGATTAAAAGGAAGATGAGAGTTCAAGAAATAACATGGGCTTCTTCAAAGCGTCAATCAGCAAGCAGAGACACAGAGACAGCAAATAAGATACGTGTTCACAGGAGAACACAGGCAGGCTGAGGAGCAAGCAAGACAGAATGAAAACTCTCTGGTAACTTCATTTCATTTCAATACCAATTTACAGTATGTATTTTTTTATCACAAAAAAGAAAGATCTATTCTGCACAAGGAGAGGCATAGACAATGGTGTGAAGTGACCCTGAGGCATCACCTCCAGGTTCAGTTCCCACATTTGAATTGCCTTTATCACATGTCCAGTTAATTTACTGACAGTTGATGTGAAGACATTAAGTCTGTTTCCTCCTAGGAAATATTAGATCAGACGCCCTCTCTCTCATTATGTACGTAGGGCCATGTTGCTAATTTTCATCATATTGCTCCCTGTCTCTAATATAAGATTAGAAAGAATTTGGCATAAATCCACCCTAGAACATATAAGAGCAAATAAACTGTGTTTCCATCCCTGCCTGGATCTAGTTGCTCAAGAATTAAGTCTTTAAGGGCTGATGCCACAACAGAAAAAGATCATGGGTCCTTCAATTACATGAAATAAAGCTTCTAACCCTCATTCTCTATCCTAGAGTTGCTTCTGGAGTGGCTACGAAATAATTCTCATTATTTAATCCACTGAAATTTTGAGTTAATTCTGGTTTTATTTGTTTTTGTTTGGGGGGCACAATGGTAATACGTGGCTTACACTTGGTTCTGGTGCCATAAATGAACTTGGGCCAGCTATGTGCAAGGTAAAAGCCTGCCTTTCTCATTGTGCTATTTCTCTGGCCCCATTTTTTAAAATTTATTTAATTCTTATAACTGCAAGTTTTATTAGTAGCACTGTAGCACTGTCCTCCCATTGTACATCGATTTGCTTAAGCAGGCACTAGTAAGATCTCCATTGTGAGACTTGTTACTGTTTTTGGCATATTGAATACACCATGGTAGCTTGCAGACTCTGCCATGCTGGCGGGATACTCTCAGTAGCTTGCTGGGCACTCAGAGAGGGACAGAGGAATCAAACCTGGGTCGGCTGTGTGCAAGGCAAACGCCATACCCTCTGAACTATCACTTCAGACTGCAAGTTTCATTATGCTGATTAAAATTAATCAATACCACTATATGATGATATGATCAGTATCATAAACACTAAATCAGTTTTTTTTTAATTTTTATTACTGAGACACCATGAGATACAGTTGTAGACTTACAAATTTTTGTGCTTGAGTTTTAATATTACAATGATCAAATACTCATTCCTCCACAAGTGCCCATTTCCCACCACCACGGATCCCAGTATCCCTCCCACCCCTCATCCCTGCCATCCCACCCTGCCTCTGTGGCAGGGCATTCCCTTTTGTTCTCTCTCTCCTTTTGGGTGTTGTGGTTTGCATGCTGAAAGTAGACTATAGACCAAACATGATTGCCACTCAACACTAAATCAGTTTGACATAGAATAGTTCAGATACACTGCTCATCCCAGGGAAGTTTTGAAAATCCCCATTAATATTTTTCCTCTACAGTCCTCCACTCTACCAGCTGAGCTGGAGCAATAGCATGTTTGCCTTGCACGCGGCTGACCCAGGTTCAATTTCTCTGCCCCTCTCAGAGAGCCCAGCAAGCTATCGAGAGTATCTTGCCCACACAGCAGAGCTTGGCAAGCTACCTGTGATGTATTTTCAACATGCCAAAAACAGTAACAAGTCTAACAATTTGTTGTGAGAGGTTACTGGTGCCCGCTCAAGTAAATCAATGAACAATGGGAGGACAGTGCCAGTGACAGATTTTTCCTCTACTATCTAAATCATACTACTACTACTATATTTTATTTAGATTTTGGGCATTTCCATCAGTTGTACTGACATTGCACAGATTAATCAATATCTCACTATTATAATTATATAGAAATGTGGTATTATATTTTCTTTAATACTTCTTTAGAATACCACATTTCTATATAATTATAATAGTGAGATATTGATTAATCTGTGCAATGTCAGTACAACTGATGGAAATGCCCATAATCTAAATAAAATATATTGAGATTGTTCTCTAATAAAAACCTGAAATTTTCACTAGTTGATTGAGGTATTAGAAATAAAACTAATTAAAAAATATTGCATATTATGTTCAGACCTCTCCCAAAAAAAATATTCCTTAATAATATCAATCCTTTCTACAAATACCTTTTTAGCTCATAAATAATTTTAAAAAATCTTTACTACCTCCTTAATGAACTAATACATACATGTTCAAAGTCTTTATGCTAATATTCAGGAAAGGCTCTCTAATTTCACATGAATTGACAAAAAGAACAAATGAAAGAATATGGAACTTAAATCAAGTAATTGGAAAAAAGTGTCATGTTCTAGGTTTTGAAAACAAATTATCTGTGTTCTTCTTTGAAGTAACTTCTTTCAGGAGCCTCTGTTTGTGCTGGTTCTATCCCAAGAAGCACAGGAACAAGTTGTGTATTACTCAGCCCTGGCAGATGAGGAGATTCTCCTATAACCTTTTAATCTCCAAATGTCTCAGTTTAAAAACTAAAGGATTACTGATTGATTTGGACCCTCTTCTTGTAATTCTGACAGTAAGAAGCTCATAAGAATTTTCCTCAGATTCTATCATGAATACTTAAATGCTAGAATGACATAATGTGCTTTTAACTCTTAACCACCAGAATTAAGAAATGTCTAATTTGAGATAATCTATTAGGAATACATAAGAAATACCTTTCATATGTACTTTTTAATCATCTAATAACAAAAACCAACCTATAAATTCATAATATGATTCAATTCTAATTTTTAAAAATATTTTCTCATATATAGATTTAAAATGCACTACTTCACAGCAGGTAGAATTAGAGGGGGCATGAGGACAGCTGATGGAAGGCCGTTAGTGAGTGGTGAAGATGCAGTGATTTTGCACATCAGTAATACAAAGATTAATACAAATATAGCCCATATTACCTACATAGATATCTACATAGATATAGCCCATATTACCTACATACATATCTACAAAGAAATTATGGGGTTAAATAGAATAAAATTAAATGTATTACTTCTGCATTTGTTTTTCTACCAATTTTTTTATTAATTCTGTGGGTATGAAAGGCAATCAGATATAGTCCCATACTAAATTAATTTCCAAATAGTATACATAAGGAGCTATTTTTAGAATAAGTAAAGTCATTAGCCGAATCTGTTTTAAAGTGAGATGATCAAAAAATAATTCATCATATCTACAACCTAGAGAACACAAACATTATACATATCAGAATAAGCTTGTCAGCATGAAAATCTTAGCAGTATGTTTAAAATGAGAGGGATAAAATATAAAGAGTTAAAGTCACTAAGGTTTTAACACACATATATTCCAGTTAATGTTTATGTCAACATTTTCACAGTTCAGTTTTTTGCCTTAAAGAATTTTAAAATTATTACAAAATATATACCACATTTATTTTGTAATTTTCTTTGAAAGTAAATACAATATAAAATTAAAGTGTTTTAGTTAGAATAATTTTATGTTGCATATAAAAATATTGCTCAAGAAATCAGTACTACTTGGTGATAAGTGTTCAATTATAGAAGTCATCTAGAATGACCCACATCAAAACTTTAAAGAGGATTGTAATTCAGCTTTGTAGGAAGGGAATATAGATCTAACTAGTATTAAATCAGATTAAGAATTTTAGTTTGCTCTACTGTTTGTTTTATGTAAGGAAAAAACTGAACTCAAGGAAACTGAAATCAGTAACAGAATAATTAGGTTTTTATCAAAAATTTGGTTCAGTATGATACTGAGCTCCTTCATACTAAATAGTTTATAGGTAGACGATTATCAGATAATGTGTTCTAACTAACCTTTCCAGACTCCACAAACTAAAGTAAAATAAAGGGCAACAGTATCAAAGAAGTAATAACAGATTAATGAGAATGAGTGCTGTAAGTCAGAGGTGAGTTATAATACTATCTAGTTAATTAATGATGGCACTTTTAACTTCAGGGTGCCAATTTTAAAAATGGAGAGAATAAATTTTCATCCCCTCCTATTCATAGTACCATGGAGACATCAAAGTGAAATCATAAAAATGGAGAATGTCACATTAACGTTATTGTTACTACAAGTATTATGGAAAGATTTGTAATTCCATTACTCTCTAAAAGAACATAAAAATGTAATTAAACTACTAAGAGCTTTATTATCTTCCTATTGTTTTTTTTTCTTAAGGCAGAGCTATAATTATATGACATAAATGAACTCAGGGTGCCATTTTAAATATTTTGTATGTCTTTTTTCATAGATCTATAGAACTTTATACATGGCTATCTTTCAGCTTTAAAGATAACTGTGTCTAAAGCATCCATAGCTAGTTTTAATGTCATGTGTATAATCAATTCTCATAAAAAGTGCTGTTTTAATTTGGACAAGTATTTAGGGTGCTCCAACATATTCTAAGGCACATTTGGTAGGCACTGCTAATGGATACATAATCATATATATGTATTTAGTGTATATTATTTTTAAAGTAAGAATAATAGTGCCTTTAATAATATCATGTTTCTATTCATTTTGTCTCTCTGCTTTCAAATTACTCCAAGCACCAAAATTAACACAAAAAGTTGCAAATATAACACAAAATCCCACGTACCATTCATCCAATTTCTTCTAATGATGATAGCATGCAAACCATAGATAATATATATTCTCACTGGTACAATCCATGGATATTATTCCAATTTACAAGCTTTGTACCCTCCACTTCTATGCATTTAGATACTGTTCTATGGAACTACTTTATCACCATAATGATCATTCTTGCTACATAAACTTTTCTGTCCCCACCCCATTCTTGATTCCGGGAAAACTGCTAATCTTTTTATGTCTATATTTTTTCATTGCAGACTTTGTTCATACAACTCTTGATGGGAACACTTAAAGTTTGATGGAGGGAAAATGAAGACACTAGTGGCAGAAGTTGACACTGGTAATGGGATTGGTGTTGGAACATTATAAAACTGAAACTCAACTATATAACTTTGTATATCACTGTGGCCTAATAAAAATATTAAAGTTTATGAATGATCCAATACAGAACAATTTCATCTCTTGATTGTTTTCCTTTATTTGCCAAAACTATTGAACAATTGCTGGCCATTTATTATGTTTCCCTACATTTTATTTCACAAGTCTAATGATATTCATAAAATATGGTATATTTCTAATCAATTCTATGTGTCACTTTGCTTAGCTTCTCCTTCTTCTGTCTCTACTAGGACATAAAATGCATTTAATCAGTGTATCTGCTATTTCTTTCCTGAGTAAAGCTTATGACTTACAGTGCCATCAATATCTAATTTTCTTTTAAACAGAAACACACCACTTATATATTAAATGTCAATACTGGTACTTCAAATATACCCATCATAAAATTTTTCAATTAATAATAAGATACTCATAGAAATCTATGGATCATTACAGGTATAATTTTTCTCTGGAGATCGGGAAATTTTTCTTTAATAATAGTAAATGTCCAAGAATTTGTTTCAACTTCTTGCTCTCTCATTCGAAATTTATAGTAGTATTATCTGTCATAATTTATGTATAGACTAGGATCTAAAGTTGCCACTTTCCTCTTTGAAAGATACTATTTGAGTGTCAGAAGTCTTGAACTTAATTCTCAATTCTGCTACCTGACATTGGGTGTTCCTAAATTTTAGACATTTTCTTAATGAGAAATGCATGTATGCATGTAACTTTCATAGCGATTGACTGGGATGCCAGAAGTTGAACCCTAACACGCTATACTATCTCTCCAGCCACTAAATTTATTTTCAATTCTTGTCAATGTTGTCCTAGACCAGCCAAAGCATTACCAGGAATAACTACTGAACACAGAGCCAAGAGTAACCCCTGAGTACTACCAGGCCCCCAAAACACAAACACACAAATAACAAAAAAAAATTAAAGATGCATTTTGAAGTAAATTTGAAAATATCTATTTAAAGTATCACACATGGAATAGTTCAATTTAGAGAAATTTGTTGAAGTGATCTGCCATTTTCTTCTGTATCCATTAAAAGGAGTTAAATTGTCTGTTTTTATATTTCCTAAAAAACAAATTTAATTGACAGAGTAAAAACTATAAAATTTCATTAGCTGATCAGTCTGAATCCATCATTGGGGAGGACAAAATTGTCATCAAATTAATATTGCACTTCAGGAGAACTTTTTATAGGCTAATTTTCTGTGCCTACTGAGCAGTTGAATCATTTGGAAATGTCTCTTCTTTTATATACAAACAGTTAAAACCTCAAATACATTCTGGACTGAAGTTTGTTCTATGCATAATTAAAACCATTCTTTTCTGTACCCTATAAATATGCAGAGGAGGCAAGATGAGAACCAAACATATTCCCCCAGAGAAGCTGCTTAGACCCAATCAAATCTCACTCGAAAACACTTCAAAGATCAATTCTTTATGTCCATAGAATCAAGTTTAACTGATGGTGTGTGATACGGCAGCTCCTTGTCCCCATTGCATTATGCATGATCTTTGACCACTTGGAATAAAGCTAACTACAGTCTTTCAACAGCAATCTTGCCAGGCTCTGCCGTGTGGGCGGGATACCCTTGGTAGCTTGCCAGGCTCTTTGAGAGGAACTGAGGAATTGAACCTGGGTGGCCTCTGCGCATAAGGCAAACACCCTACCTGTTGTGCATTTTCTTTGCAAGCTTCCAACCAGGGTTCAATTCCCAGCATCCCATATGTTCCCCCAAGCACTGCCAGGAGTAATTCCTAAGTGCAGAGCCAGGAGTAACCCCTGAGCATCGCTAAGTATCATCAAAAATAAAAAAAAAAAACCTTCAATGATGGAAGCGGTCATTGAAGCCCTAGCCAATCAGGGCATTCAAACTCAATACATCAGGATCCTCCGTGAGCTGTATTACAGATTCACTACCAGGATCTCACCATTCTACAAAGAAGTGATCATCGATGTCAAGAGAGGGGTTCGGCAGGGTGATACCATTTCACCAAAACTCTTCGGTGCCACCCTCAAGAACATCATGCGACGACTGGAACGGGAAGGAATGGGAGTGAAGATAGATGGTCGGCAACTACACCACCTCCGCCTTGCTGGTGACATTGTTTTAATAATGCCAAACATCAGCCAAGCAGCACAAATGATGACCAACTTCGACCATATGTGTGGAAAGGTCGGACTACAGCTGAATCTCATGAAGACAATGTTTATGAGAAACGGTCTCATTCCTGATGCTCCGTTTACTCTCAATGTTATGAACATCTCCAAATGCAACAGTTATGTGTACCTAGGTTGAGAAGTTAACATGACAAATGACCTGGCACCTGAGTTGCACAGAATGAAGAGAGCGGCTTGGAATGCCTTCAAGATCATCGAAGAAATAGCTAAGAGACCGAAGAACCTCTGGCTCCGGACACATCTCTTTGATTCCACTGTTCTTCCTGCATTAACATAGGCCTCAGAGCCCTGAGCTCTACGCAAGCAGGATGAGAACACTATTAGGGTCTCCCAAAGAGGAATTGAAAGAGGTAAGCTTGGAGTGTCATGTTTCACTCAAAAGAGAGAAACAATCCGGAGTTCTGACCTCAGACAATGACCAAGAATCAGGGACGCTGTTTCGTTTGCCAAGGCGTCAAAAATCAGGTGGGCTAGTTTTGAGATTTGGAGATGACCGCTGGACTAGAGCAGTTACCGAATGGATTCCACTTAATCACTTAATCACTTAATCCCCGTTATTCTTCGATTTATTCGAGCGGGTGCCAGTAACGTCTCCATTCATCCCGATTGCGTGCTAGCGTAGCCCAATGGTATCTGTTCGTTTTAGGAACATGTAGAGCCTCAAACTGATCATTTAGGGTCTTGACGAAAAAGTCTGACCATCTTATAGGTGGGCGTCCACGTGATCTTTTGAATATCTCGTGGAATCCAATCAGTAATGGCTCTAGTCCAGCGGTTGTCTGTAAACCTGTGGATTCCACAGGACGTCAAAAGACCGCCCACCTACCATATGGTCAGACTTCTTCATTAAAATCCTGAACGATTGGTTTGAGACTCTTCGTGTTCCTAGAACTAAAAGACGCCATTGGGCTACATTAGCACGCCACAGGGACAAATGGAGACGTTACTGGTGCCCGCTAGAGCAAATCGATGATTAACGGAAAGTCAAGTGATCAAGTGGGACTGGAGGGATTGTACGAGGATAGGGCATTTTTCTTGCTTGGTACTAACCCAGGTACAGTCCCAAACACCTCATATGGTCCCATGAGCACATGAAGGGTGAGTCCTGAGCACTCCTGGGGGTGGCCCCCGAATAAAAAAACAACGTAGAATACAAATACATATTAGTTACATGTAAATAAGTAGTAAGTACAAGTTTGTGTGAAAATTTTGTTCAAATTTTAGGAAATTGTCGTGTATTTGATGAATATTATTTCAACAAGAGTAAGTCTTAGGGTTCAAATAACCCATGTTTCTTTTCTGAGTAACATGAGGGTATAAATGCTTCTCACCCTACTCTGCCATGTAGGGAAGGAATAAAGGCTTTAATGGACAGTTGACAGGGGACCTGCCCATCACTTCAATTAACCAAGGACACTTACAGAGATTGTGCCTCTGGGATTTACCTCACCACAAAATGAAGAAGCTGAATTAGAGTCTTAAGGCAATTCCCACATTAAAACTGAATGAGAACCATCTAAGTCACTTGAAATGTAATGATGTAATGATGTCTTTCCTCTTTTTCCATTGAGACTTTCCTGGGCTTTTTTTTTGTCTTTACTAAGTTACAACTAGTAGCAATATCTCTATTTTTATCCTGAAAGAATTCTCCCCTAGGATGATATTAATGGTACAAAGTATCTTTCTCTTTCAATTCTTTTTCCTTTATTGCATATTTTCTCCAAGATAGCATAGATATAAATTAACCTGTTTCTCTATTCCAGACACAATTCTCTTCTGGGATTTTCATCAATAAATAAAGAGAAATGCTGTTATCACAGCTGCTCAACACCTACCAAACCCCTCATTAGACTATACAATAGAAAATGAAGATATGTTGAAGGCCTTATTGAAAGTCTGGGCACGAAATTCACAGTGCACTTTAGAATTCCAAGTTACAGAATCTAAAACTTGATTACAAAGAAACTTTACCCAAGAAATAGCATAGATTCATAGCTCATTTGCTATTAATACTGTGTAGCAAATAATAAAAATTAGAGAAAAATAAATCATTCAACATATTTTTACCTTCAATAGTAAAGGAAATATTAACTAGCTGTTAAATTTCAACATTTGTCTCATAGTTCATATCGAGCCATACTTGAAACTTGTAGCCAATTTTCTTTTTTATTTTATGGTTAATTTCCTATACTCCTTGTTCTACAAATTACATTCACTGCTGTCAATAGATACTCAAAAATGTGCAGGTTCATGATTCTTACTGTATTTTAAAGTGCACAAAGACCCAATCTAGAATGAAATCCTCTATTCATAGGAATACTTAAGAGATGTGCCCAGAACCAGAAGTTCTTCATCATCTTAGCTATTTCTTTGACACTCTTGAACTGGTACGAGGCCCACAGACGTGTAGAGAGTCACCCACATTCACTCAAGCAGGAGGGGCCACTGCATTCTCACAGTAAAGAACCAACAGGACTAGAGATGAGGGTCTGGACAGCTTGGCGTGCCCATTCCTTTCCCTGCTACTCTGGAACTAGTTCACAGAGTTTGCAATTAGCACATACCAGCAAGATATACAGAAGTACATCCAGAAAAAAAATTATGGAAATACACTTCACATAAATTGGATGAAATAAATTACTTCTACTCAGATTTATAGTTGGAAAAAATAAATCTAAAAAATAAATTTTATTTATCACTGGCACTAGGTTTTGTTTAGACTAAAGATTAGTCTTTAGTCAAAAATACATTTTTAAAATATTTCTTTAATCCAAAGAGTTCTGAAAGGACTTAAAAAATATAGTATTAAGAAATAAATATTGAGGCGTGGATGTGGCGAGAAAGGGACACTCCTTCACTGTTGGTGGGAATGTCCACTGGTTCAGCCCTTCTGGAAAACAGTATGGACGATTCTCAAAAAATTAGAAATTGAGATCCCATTTGACCCAGCAATACCACTCCTGGGAATATATCCCAGAGAGGCAAAAATGTATAGTCGAAGTGACATCTGCACTTGTTTGTTCATCGCAACACTCTTTACAATAGCCAGAAACTGGAAGAAACCTGAATGCCCAAGAACAGATGACTGGTTAAAGAAACTTTGGTACATCTACACAATGGAGTACTATGTAGCTCTTAGAAAAGATGAAGTCATGAACTTTACATACAAGTGGTACAATATGGAAAGTATCATGCTAAGCGAAATGAGTCAGAAAGAGAGGGATAGACATAGAAAGATTGCATTCATCTGGGGGATATAAAGTAACAAAGTATGAGATTAATACCCAAGAATAGCTGAGATCAGCACCAGGAGGATTACTCCATAACTTAGAGGCTAGCCGGGTATCCTAGAGGAAAGGGCAGTTCAGATAGAGAAGGGAGCACCAAATAAAGGATGTTTGGAGGATCCTCCCAGGAGGGGAGATGCATGTCGAAAGTAGACTATGGACTGAACATGTTTGCCACTCAATGCCTCTTTTGCAGACCACAACACCCAAAAGGAGAGAGAGAACACAGGGGATTGCCCTGCCACAGAGACAGGGGGGATGGGGGGATGGGGGTGGGAGGGATATTATCCATGGTGGTGGAAAATAGGCACTGGTGGAGGGATGGGTATCTGATCATTGTATAATTGAAACCAAAGCACAAAAAATTGTAAATCTACAACTTTAAAAAAAATAAAATAAAATAAAGGGAAAAAAAAAGAAATAAATATTGAAACCAGCAGTTTTTAAATTTTGCTCCACTTCTTTCAGAGAAATTTATTCTCTTCAGAAAAAAGAAAAATGTAATGTACATTTGAAAATTAAATAGTGACTGTACATGAAAATATAACATATGCACATATTATGAATTGTCATTCTGTACATTTTTTATACTTTCTGATATGTACAAGTTAATAATGACTATATTAGTTTCTTTATTTTAATTTTCAGTGCAAGCTGAACATGCAATACTGTTTTAATAAAGGATCTATCCATGTATTATTTCCAAGATTTGCAAGAGAACATGCAACACATTTTTACAATTTGTTGTATTATTTTGAGATATAGAAACTGCATCAATGGAATGATACGAGATTGTCCACTCCTCTTTTCTTAAAAAGAATCGTATTTCTCCCTCACAGACTGAACTAGATGAATTTTTTTCTCTTCAACTGGATAATGTTATAAAATGAAAGTGAAAACTTATTTCACAAAATCAGTCATTACAAAACAATGATTTTATTACCATGTCTGACAAATTTTTCTAACGTCCTTAGGACCTCCTCTTAGGATTCACAACATCTGCAACAAACACCCATCAAGATGTAGTTCCTACACTGCTGGCCTCAGCTAATAATCCCTTTATTTTCCATTTTTATTATTCTATAGTTTATGAATGACAGTCTACGCACTACTTACAGTTATAAATATTTTTATTTAGCAATGAAAATATGCATCAATAAACAATACCTACTGGATTCTTTCTGCGCTACTTACTAGCCCATAAAGGTATATATCATATCATTTGCTGCCTACTAGAATTATTTCCTGGGAGTCTAGATGAACTCTTAATCTTAGCTATAAGAACTGCTTGTAAACCTTGTATCATCTATACCGCGTTAACTGTTTTATCTTCTTTCTGGAATCATAATGAATTTACATCATTAATTTTTCTTCTATAAAATAGTCTTCTAGCTCTTAATATTCTTTTAGAGGTTTATCTCTTCTACGACCTAAACCATAGAAGACAAAACCATAACTGTCGACCTGAACTTTTCTAATAATAACATAAAGTAACCAGTGTTTTGCCAAGAACTGTGACAAGCCTGCTGATAGGTATACACAATTTACTGAGTGTAAATGGAGAAAGCAGAACAGACTCTCCTCTCTATGACCCTTCTAAAAACCTCATTGCTTTTTCTCCCACCAGCTAACATTAATGTCAAAAACATCCACTATATCAAAGGTTCCGGAGCAATCTCTCACACTATCATTTGGTTTCCTCTAGACAATTTCTACAAGTAAATATAATCCAAATACAATAAGTGAAATACAATTTTGGTGCACTATGCTTTGATTTTCAAAAGGTAGAACAACTCTAAAACACTAAATTTAAAATCAACCCTAAGAAATTTCTGGTACCATTAATCATATATTTCATTACCAACACCTTGCGTTCCCCTACTCTTCATTCCATTTGCCCTCAGTCTTCATCAGTCCACACTAAAAAAAGTATATGACACCAAAGAGTGAAAATATTATAACCACCTTTGTAAATTCCTTCATCCATTTTCCCTGGGTTCTCTCATTTCACTATTCTGTTTCTATTTTTTTTTCCATATTTTTGATGCTCACAGTCTAATTTCCAGGACCAGGGGCTGGACCGACAGCACAGCGGTAGGGCGTTTGCCTTGCACGCAGCCAACATGGCCGACCCAAGTTCGATTCCTCCGCCCCTCTCGGAGAGCCCGGCAAGCTACCGAGAGTATCTCGCCCGCATGGCAGAGCCTGGCAAGCTACCCATGGGGTGCTCGATATGCCAAACACAGTAACAACAAAGTCTCCAATGGAGACGTTACTGGGCCCACTCAAGCAAATTTTTGATGCTCACAGTCTAATTTCCAGGACCAATACTTTAATATCCTCTAAATTATTGTTTCCACAATGTTTTGAATTGTAGAACAGTAAATAATAACTTGCTTACTACTCTATCCAAAGAATTGTTTACCTTTATATGCAAACACAAAGGACAAGCTAATATGTAGTAAAAATCTAATGAGTAGTATAATAAGTAATATTATAAGCAAAAAAGTAGCTTAGTGATTCTTAACATTGGAAACATAGTAGAATCACCTTTAGAGTGAAAAAAAATAAAACTATCACCATGATCTATTAAACTAGAATCATAGCTGTTTAATGATCTATGCAAAACAAAAAATAAAGATAATATTTTTTATAATGCATTGGGAAATGTTATGAGTAACCTATAAATATCACATCAAGTGCCCTCAAGGAGTCAGGGTTTAATGGAGCTTTAAGCCCATAAAACTCTAGGATGACACATTCTAATAGCACGTATTGAATGCTTTACTCTCAACTTACAATTTTTGCATTTATAAAAAATGTCTAAATATCACTGATCTAGATTCATTAAGAAAGGAGTATATATTAGTTATGTATTACTGTATAATAAATCACCTCAAAAATGAGTAAACTAGAAATATAATAAGTATATACCAGGCACACATTTTCTGCAAGCCAGTAATTTAGGAACCATCTTACTTAATTAGAGCTCAAAGTCTTGAAATTGCATTTCAGTATGATCATGGCCATACTGGCACCAAATCTTGGTATCTATCAACTTTGTAGTTTTCCTTTTCATTTATGTTCCTTGCATTGTACCTTACTCGCCCATGACATCATGATTCACTTTTAATCAATAGGGCTATTTATCATGTACAAGGCACCAAGCACTCTATTTTTCTATCTTAATTTCCACAAATAAAATAATTAATATGCTCATACAGTGTTTTTCTACTTGGTGTACTATGAGAGATACTACATAAAACATAGGCTTACAAAATCAAAAGCAAGATCAACTATAAAGGAAAGACTATGAGGGCTGGAGCGATAGCACAGCAGGTAGGACATTTGCCTTGCACACAGCTGACCCGGGTTTGATTCTCAGCATCCCATATGGTCCCCTGAACACCAGGAGTAATCCCTGAGTGGAGAGCCAGAATTAACCCCTGTGCATTGCCGGATGTGACCCAAAAAGTAAAAAAAATTTTAAAAATTAAAAAAAGGAAAGACTAAAGAAAAATTAAAATTACATCAGTGAACTTGTGAGTTGACAATAAATATAAGATTTTGAGAAAATGTAGGCAAAGAAAAATCTAAAAAGACTTGAATCTCTTTTGGGGGGATTGTCCATGACTTTGTTATCTGCATGTTTACCCTAATTAATATGTAAATCAATTTTTGATAGAGAATGAATATTAATGAGGAATTAAGATATGTATGTAAGATGATTTTTAAAAATACTACAAGTGCAATGGACTGGAGCGATAGCACAGCGGGTAGGGCGTTCGCCTTACAAGCGGCCAACATGGCCGACCCGAGTTCGATTCCTCCGCCCCTCTCGGAGAGCCCGGCAAGCTACCGAGGATATTCGATATGCCAGACACAGTAACAACAAAGTCTCCAATGGAGATGTTACTGGACCTGCTCGAGCAAATTGACGATCAACGGGAGGGCCTTTACCTTACCTTTTTACAAGTGCAATGCAATGATAAGTGGAAATGGGAAAAAAACAGGAAAGAAAGACCAAATAGTGAAAAAGAATACCATGTTTTTCAGAGCAAGTGAAGAAGAAAGGAAGGATGTTCAAAGAGTTAATGGATTAAGAAAGGTCTGAGTTCTGAGAAGAACCAATCATCTTTTTATATTTTGTATTTTTACTCTTTTTTAACTCTATGAAAACACTTGACAATCTGAGAGTGTATGGGAAAAAGTAAGTGGGATGGAGGCTTGGAGATTAAAATTAACTGAATATAATTGGGAAAAGAAATTGAAGATCCCAGTGAGAGTTGCATAGGAAATGCCAACAATTATCTCCATAAGCTTGAGAGGTTCCCAAGCAGGGCAAGTCTGTGATGAATCTGTAGTACCAATGTTACAACACAGATGAAGAGCTACCAACCCTGTTGTCAGACCTTTTGGTAACAGAACTCAAGTCAAAATCGAGTTCACTGGGTCCAAGATTGAAAACTCAGAGTCCTTAGCCTGAAGTCAAAGAGGAATAGCCACCTCCTTTAGTTATTTTATTACCTTTATGAAGGTATCAACAGAATGTTGAATTGGTCTCACTTCTTAACAATTTAGTAAAAACAAACTCTACAAAGTCAGCAAATTGGCTCTAAAGTTTATGTCCATGGTTCTATATCATTGTTGAAAATATCTTCTATTCTTAGTGGAAATTTCAGATCCGTTTAGACCACTTGTCTTTGTCTTTGTTGATTGTGATCTGGTTGCCACACCCAGCAGTGCTCAATAGCTCGTAGCTATCCCTGGGTAGGAAAAGTCAAGGGACTGACTGTGGAGGGATGACTCTATGTGGTATTCAAGCTACTATTAGTACCACAAAGAGCCAAAACGACACTACCTGTATACAAAGTGCACACACGTTCATTAGTTGAGCCATCTTCAGTCCGATAGATTAATTCTTATCTTGCTCTTTGATGCTATACATATATATATATATATATATATATATATATATATGGTACATAGGTCTAGTTATGCGCAGTTTTCTCCCCTAGAAATTCTGAAGATCCCAATTCTGATTTCCTATGGATACCAAGTGTGCAAGTCCACGTACTTAAAATGGACTTACTTCATAGCACTTAACTTCTTATGTCTTAACTTTGTGTACGGAGGTCAAGAGAAGATATAAGTATTATGATTCATGTTATATTGTGTCTATTATACTTTCAAAATAACATTTCAAACAGAGAAAATCACTAATTCTTTTAAAAATTATTTCTTTGAGCTAAAATCTATTCATGAGCTTAATCTCATGAACCCAAGCTTTCTTAGTTCTGGTGACTGTGTCAGCTTTCCTGGAGAAAAATCATTCGAAACTCCAGAGTGCTTAGGAAATACTTGAATGTGAGAAAAATGAAAACAAATGCTCTCCTGAAGTTTTATAAAATGTTTTTCACCAATTTTTAAATTTTTAATTACCATTATGTAGATTCTAACCTAAGTCCACTTCAGAAAACCTCAAACCACATACATAAACCTACAAACCAAGAGAATATAAACTAAAGTAAAGTAAAGGCCCTCCCGTTGATCATCGATTTGCTGGAGCGGGCCCAGTAACATCTCCATTGGAGACTTTGTTGTTACTGTGTTTGGCATATCGAATACTCTCGGTAGCTTGCCGGGCTCTCCGAGAGGGGCGGAGGAATTGAACTCTGGTAGGCCATGTTGACCGCTTGTAAGGCGAACGCCCTACCACTGTGCTAAGAGAATATATGTCCCATTAATAAAATGCTGTCATCATAAAGTTAACTTTAAAAACTGACATTCCAAATTGCAGAGGTGGTGTAATCATCTGCAGTGAAAATATTAAAGGAAATAAACATTTTTGAGTGATGGTGATTGCAAATGTGATCTTTTATATTTTTTGAAATTTCCTTTATTAAAGAAGCATTGATTTTAGAAGGAATGTACATATGTGTGTATGTATATATGTGCTTCTTCGATAGCACAGCGGGTAGGGCGTCTGCCTTGCACGCAGCCAACATGGCCGACCCGAGTTCGATTCCTCCACCCCTCTCGGAGTTCCCGGCAAGCTACCGAGAGTATCTCGCCCGCACGGCAGAGCCTGGCAAGCTCCCCGTGACGTATTCGATATGCCAGACACAGTAACAACAAAGTCTCCAATGGAGACGTTACTGGGCCCGCTCGAGCAAATTGATGATCAACGGGAGGGCCTTTACCTTTACCTTTACCTTAACCTTATATACCCATATGTATGAGTGTATAAAAGAACTATAGGAAAATGTTTGAGATCTTCTAATTCAATGGTAGATAATGACTTTGATGGTTCTTTAAACTTCCCAAGTTGTTTGCTTTTATGAGCTCCGACAAATTAGACCACTGACTTATGTGCAATGTCCCGGATGCAATGAGAATATTAACCTTTAAAAAGGTGCCTTACAATTGTGAAGCGCTATGTGAATTGATATTTTAGCTTTGTGCATGTATAGAAACCTTTCTGGATATGGCTTGCCATTTGGTTGGGTACTTATTTTTGGACATCAGTATGTATGAGGATGTGTGTGACTTCATCTATGTGAACAAATCTGGCATTTGAATTATTTTTTGCCAAAGAGTAGGTGTGAAATTATACACAAATGGCCAAAAATAGCCAAATAGCAAGCCAGTTACATAATTGTAGCCTATCATAAAAAAACCCTCTGGATTAATTACAATAAAAATAATTTTAATCTACTATTATTAATTCTATTTCTTACTGTTCCATTTCTACTTCAAACACTATTTTCTATTAAGCACTCTGAGTTTACAAACATTTTACACAGATTGTTGTGTGTGTAACTAATCATGAGCTTACATATGAGTACTGTCATTACAATAAAGAATGAGCAAAATGATATTGAGAAAAATTATTCCAGCCAAATTACACATGTATAAGAGAATGAGAGAGCCCAAGTGCACTGGCTTAAAACTCAGAAAATGGAATTGCCTAAAAATTCTGCCATTAATTCAACCTGTGACCTTGGGCTTTCATGAAACAGCCATGAATATCAAATAGATCAACAACAAACTGAGATCATCAGATGTGCTCTAAAATCTGGATTGAAAGAAAGTGATATAAATGTTATAATGTGTACAGAGTTGCTACAAAACAGCTTTTTCTTTTTAATAAACATAACCTTAATTTACTCATATATAACAAGCATCAATAGTAGTAGTCAATAGATATCAATGGTAAATAAAATAAAATCAGTTTTCATATTCTTAAGGCAAGAACGTCTCACAATGGAGACATTACTGGGCCCACTCCAGCAAATCGATGAACAAAGGGAGGACAGGACAGGGCAGGATACTCCTTAATGGGCTGGAGCCACAGCACAGCAGATAGGGCAATTGCCTTGCACGTGGCCAACCCAGGTTCGATTCCTCCACCCCTCTCAGAGAACCTGGCAAGCTACTAAGAGTATCTCACCCACACGGCAAAGCCTGGCAAGCTGCCCATGGTGTATTCAATATGCCAAAAACAGTAACAAGTCTCACAATTTGTTGTGAGACGTTACTGGTGCCCGCTCGAGCAAATCAATGAACGATGGGAGGACAGTGTTACAGTGCTACAGTGGTACTCCTTAATATATTCCATTTCATAGTCTTACTCCATCTATCTTCTGTGGTCAGATTCTATATCTACACAAAAGCTCTACGATTGCACATCCTCTGCAATAAGCCAACCTTCACACACACAGGTGTGCAATTACCTGGGTCTCCCAATAAGCCCACCCATTGTCACCTTTGGACTAAATATCCCTTACTACACAATTGCAGTAATTATCTGCAAAGTGTTATTTGATCTAGTTTTCAAACTATCTTTAAAAACTTATCATTTGATTAAAAAACAACCTAAATTTATGCAAATTTATATTATATATACATTATACACATATCTATCATAATGCTTTATAATTATCTATTAATACAGGTACATAATATACAGATGGATATATATTAGAGTAACTGAACATTGCACATTTGAGAGCTATTTGGGAATACTTAGATCTATATTCTATGTATGCATTAGATTAAAAATAGATAGCTGCTCTCCTACCATATTTTTTCCCAGAGAAAATGCAGTGTAAATTCAGAAAAGTAATTTAGACGGTAAAATTCTCTATGAAATTACTGATAAAAAGTAAACAAAATTCATTAATGTGCTAAATTTTAGGAACAGTAACAGTTTGCTTGCCAAAACCGATCTCCACATTTTATCAGCCTGACATTAAAAAAAAAAATAATAATCTCATCTAAGAACAGATATATGAATCTATTAACAGTAAGAGCAGAAAAGTATGATTAGATTTCTGTGGAAATACTTTTTATATTTCCCTACCTTGTCACAAAACAGACCTTAAAAAAGTAATTTCTCTCCAACTTGTCTTTAAAATAACTTCACTGAGAATATTGGCAAAAAACAAAAACAAAAAACAAAAAAAAAATCCCATCAGATCCAGGGTTTAGAGAGTACAGACCAGGCATTTACCTTGTCCCTACTTAAGTTCCTGGCAACATATATGGCACCCCGAACACTATCAGGCATCAGTCTTGAGCACAGAGTTAGGAATAAGCCCTGGACATAGCCAGGTGTTACCCCCAAATCAAACTGAACCAAACCAAACCAAACCAAACCAAAAAGTGTTCTGCTTATATAATTTTCTCTCTTGTAAAGGAAATTCACATTATCACTCCATTTTTACTAATAAGGAATCAGAAGTTTGCTGATATTAGAAAATGTATTTAAGTTGGCTTGCTAGTATATGACATAACCTGAATGTAAATGAAGCACTCAATTTCAAAATTTATTTGTGCTCTTTCGAGTTCAAGACTGGTTGTCTCCATGTAACTCTCCTAATTATCCAAAGCATCTAAATTGCAATAAATGTAAAAATGTAATCCAATAGCTGCTCTTATCTATATTGCAATGACTCAGCCATCTCATTTAGTACATTTCTCTTAATAGTATCTTGGCTCGAGTTCAAATTTCTACAGTCACTCCAAAGTTCCTTTCTTCTACTCGACTCACATCTAGTAGGGGCCCATGAGGTCATGAAAAACACTACTCCAAGTTAAGTTCTAGCTTACAGACAGACCTCCTCCTTTCATTCTTTCTCTTTCTTTCTCTCTTTCTTTCTTCATTTTAAATAGAGTAAGCTTTGTTTTAGGTAGAGAATAAGGACCAGAATGAACAAAAGACGAATCATTCTAGTATCTGGTTGGCTGCAGTCCATTGAAGTTGATTTTCTGGTATGCAGAGACTCGTGAAAAAAAATTGGTGCTCATATGCAAGGGGTCTCCCCAAAAAACACTGCACAGTTCCTTCTGAGGGAGATTAAATTACCACTTCCACTTTCCATTTTCCAGCCAGTAACCCTGCTGCTGGGGATGGGAGTGCTTTACTGGCACCACCATCTCTAATTTTCTGAAAGCTTTACTGAGCTCCACACACATCCTCAGCACCCAAACAACCACCACACACAGGGTTCCCTCCCCTCCCTTTCAGGGCCTGCTCCCTGATGAAACAGAAAACTAAATATGAAAATATAAATCGATGCTCTCATGTGATTTGAAGGTGATGATAATGATGATGATGAAGATGATGATGATGATGATAATGATGATGAAGATGATGAGATAATGATGTTTTACAGAGTGCAAACTAGATGGGTCAACATGTGGCCTGGCTCTGCACCCCTTATCTCCTGAGCACAGTAGGGAGTGACCTCTGTGCGCCACAGGATGTGACACCAAAGTTCATAAGAAGACAGGGTCAAACACAGTGTCTTGCATATGCCAGCATCTGCTACAACCCTTCGAGCCATATCCCCAACACACTTCTATTTGCTGTGAATCCTCCCAAGGTACCCCACTCTGAATTTGAAAGGGGATAATATGGTTTTCTCCATTGCCTTATGTTCAATAAAAAGCCATACATTTCAGAGGTCCCCTCACGCTAATGTTGAGGTAATAGAGTAAGGCAAATTCTCTCCCGTTTTAGTAAGATCATGGTCCATCTCACCTCCTGGAAACATATTAACTGAGACTGTGGAGACTGCAAATATCTACACTGCTTATCTGTAGTTAACATGAATTCAGTAACATGACAACTATAAAGTTTTTGCTAATTGGCGTCTACAATAGTAGGATACCAAGTTGAATATATTACTCAAAATAGGCTAACCTTCCTAGGCTCACATGTCTGATTTAAATACACTTTGGCGGGGCTGGAGCGATAGCACAGCAGGTAGGGCACTGGCCGGGGTTCGACTCCCAGCATCCCATATGGTCCCCTGAGCACTGCCAGGAGTAATTCCTGAGTGCAGAACCAGGAGTAACACTTGTGAATCACCAGGTGTGACCCAAAAAGCAAAAAAAATTAATCAATAAATAAAGGTTTAATAAATAAATAAATAATACACTTTGGCTTTTAAAATTGTCTTTTTGACAGCCTACAGAATGGGAAAGGATATTCATCAAATACACATCTGACAAGGGGTTGATATCAAGGATATACAAGGTTCTGGTTGAACTCCACAAGAAGAAATCACCCAACCCCATCAAAAAATGGGGCGAGGAAATGAACAGAAACTTTCACAAAGAAGAAATCCAAATGGCAAAAAGGCACATGAGAAAATGCTCTACATCACTAATCATCAGAGAGATGCAGATCAAAACAACAATGAGATATCATTTCACACCACAGAGACTGGCCCACATCCACAAGAACAAAAGCAACACGTGCTGGCGCGGATGTAGCGAGAAAGGGACCCTCCTTCACTGCTGGTGGGAATGCCGGCTGGTCCAACCCTTTTGGAAAACAGTATGGACGATTCTCAAGAAATTAGAATTTGTCTCCCATTTGACCCAGCTATAGAAATCCTGGGAATATATCCCAGAGAGGTAAAAAGGTATAGTTGAACTGACATCTGCACTTGTTTGTTTATTTGTTCATTTACAATAGCCAGAATCTGGAAAAAAACTGAGTGCCCGAGAACAGATGACTGGTTAAAGAAACTCTGGTACATTTACACAATGGAGTACTATGCAGCTGTTAGAAAAGATGAAGTTATAAAATTTACATTAAGCACAACGAGTTAAGCACAACGAGTCAGAAAGAGCAGGATAGACACAGAAATATTGCATTCATCTGGGGAACATAAAGCAACAAAATGGGAGACTAACACCCAGGAATGGCTGAGATTAGTACCAGGAATTTTGCTCCATGACTTGAAGGCCAGCCACATGTGCTAGGTGAAAAGGAAGCCCAGATAGAGAAGAGAGCACCAAATAAAGGGTGTTGTGAGGACCCTCCCAGGGTGGGAGAAGCATGCTAAAAGTAGTCTATAGACCAAACATGATTGCCACTCAATGCCTCTCTTGCAAAACACAGTACCCAAAAGAAGAGAGAGAGAACAAGGGGGAATGCCCTGCCACAGAGGCAGGGTGGGACGGGGGTGGGGGGTGTGGGGGGTGGGGGGGATGCTGGGACCCGTGGTGGGGGAGGATGGGCACTGGTGGAGGGATGGGTACTTGATCATTGTATAACTGAAACCCAAGCACAAAAGTTTAAGAGTCTATAACTGTACCTCATGGTGTTTCACTAATAAAAAAAAAAGCTGAATACATAAAAAAAATAAAAATAAAAATAAAATTGTCTTTTTTTTTTTTGCTTTTTGGATTGCACCAGCTGCTGCACAGGGTTTACTACTGGCTCTGCACTCAGGAATTACCCTTGGCAGTGCTCAGGGGACATATGGGATTCTGGGGATCAAACCTGAGTTGGTCACATGCAAGGCAAACACCCTACCTGTTGTGCTACTGCTCCAGCCCCTAGAATGGTCTATTTTAAAGAAATAAAAGACTATAAGACTTCTGATATTAAGCACGTGTAATATAGAGACTAAATGTAAGAAACTGAAGTCAATGTGATATTTTACCTTAATGCATACTTATTTCTTTGCCCCCATTTTTTTCTGGCTCAGAGTTTGGTAATAAAAAAAAAGATAACCCTTGCCCAGTCTCCCAAAAACTAAGATTTCAAGATTATGAAGTGCTGTAAAGATCCACATCTATGCCCACGGCCTTGTCAACTGCACTACTCTAGTTTTATGATAAGGCTCTGTTGTTTCGGCAAAACGTCTAGCACAATTGATGTTCTGATTATACATAAAAAACAGACAGATGAGGAAGATTTATTAGGCTCTTAGTGGTCCATATGATCACTGATGGTATGATACTTCAACAAATGCCAACATCTCTCCTTAAGAGAATTAAGGCAGAATAAAAGTCACTGTTTATCCAATAATTGCGGTACATGGCCAGAGAAAGTTCAATTGCCTGAAGAGAATGTTTTGCATGTCAGTTCACCCCAGCACCTCATTCCCCTTGAGCACAGCAGAGAGAGGGCCCTGAATGTGGCCCCCAAATGAAATAGTCTTGTGGCAAACCACACACAAATTAGGCCCTTCAAAGCCCTCATTAATTTTTATTTCAGTCTACACCAGTGAGGTAGATATTAATCAAACCCATTTCCCAAATGAAAAGACTGAGACTGCACAACCCAAGATTATATAACTAGAAACTCAGAGTTTTGCAATTTTGAATTGTCATTCAAATATGTTGATTAATGTAATTCTATCCATTAAAAGCTTGTCATTATTATACTCACTCTGCAAACCTCCCTGGGGCTGATTGATTCCATGACCAGCTACCAAATCAAGTCTGGCAAAAGAGAGTCTGTGATATGAAACTTAGAATATGCTGCCATATTTGGCAATTATGCAGCAGAAAGGAGAGAAAACTGAATCTATGCAAGCAGAGCAGTTATCCCATAAGTGCTATTTATTCCTGGGTCCAGCCACACACATCCTACGGCCTCAGATCCCTGGAAACAACTCGGTGGACTAGAACATCCAGACACTGTGTCACAGGGGCCAGAACCTAATGCATGACTTACATCTGACCTAATACTGGAGACTCCAAAGTCCTGACGTTCAGGGACTGTAACTGCCTGCGGATGACAGTGGAGCAGGATTTCCTGTGCAGGGTGTTGGAAAAAGCCCTAGTGCGCTCTGGCACACAAGGCTGACTGATAGCAGAGAGAGCTCAAGGCCCCACTGAAGCAGCTGCTCCGAGTGGCCTGTGGCCAAGAGCGGACAGGGAACAGATGTGAAGCCAGAGCGGGCCAGCCTTCCAGCAACATCTGTCTTCAAAG
Organism: Sorex fumeus; assembly: GCF_029834395.1. NCBI lineage: Eukaryota > Metazoa > Chordata > Mammalia > Eulipotyphla > Soricidae > Sorex > Sorex fumeus. The sequence goes on along the minus strand of NW_026606060.1, from coordinate 1,227,429 downwards.
AGTGCGATTTAGGTACTGAAATAAAGCAAACAGCATCTCTGGATTGGTAACTTCCTGTCAGAACCCAAAGCCGGCATTGTCAATTACGGAATCATGTGCATATTCACAATAAAAAGGAAAATGTTTAATGAATATTTGATTTATTCTCATTAGCTTTATAATAAATGAAATTAGGTGTTTACAAAGTATTTATTTGTTCCAACAATAAATAAAAGTATCATACTTCTAACCATACTTAAGTCTCAGCAAAAACTCACTTTCTACTGCAAATGTATTAATGATGCATTAGTGAATAATTATAACAAATTGTAGCTTTTTAAAACTTTATTAATGCTCTAAATACTAATGATTTGATGATTAATTAATGATAATAATGTTATTTGTTTTTCAACACTATAACATTCCTCTTCTATCCAAACAGAATTAAAATTGCCTGGGCAAATATTATCAATGGGAAAGAAATTATAAAAACTTAAGGGAATTAAAACAAAATTGGCTGAGTTTACTCTAGGCAATAAGACTCAATCACAGGTTCATGCGTGAACTTTCATCCCAGGAAATAAATTGTGTGGTATTTTCATATTTTAAAAAAATTCCTTCTTGTTGTTGTTGTTTTGGGGTCATACCTGGCAGTGCTCAGAGCTTATTTCTAGCTCAAAAGTCAGGTATCACTTCTGGTGGGGCTAGTGGGTCCATCTGGGATTTTGGGTTTCAAATCCAGGTTGACTGTGTTCAAGGCAAGTGCTCTATCCACTGTACTATTTCTTTAATCCCGCATTTAAAAATAATTTTAAAATAGTTTCATAAAACCCTGCATATAATATATCTAATCATCTCACATTTCTTTATTTAAAAATAAAATCAAAGTCATAAAAACTTCAATTTGCAAACTAGCTTTATCCAATTTTAACCTCTCAGCATTATGGGGAGAGGTAGAACACTGATTTAAAACTTAAATTGGATTAAAATTAACCTCACCTTCACTGAAAAGTATTAACTAGAAGAGTTTTCTAAGTCATAGTTCTTACTATTAATTCTGAAATTAGCACAGCAATGTAGCACTGTCCTCCCATTGTTCATCGATTTGCTCAAGTGGGCAACAGTAACATCTCACAACAAGTTGTGAAACTTGTTATTGTTTTTGGCATATTGAATATGTCACGGGGAGCTTGCCAGGCTTTGCCATGCAGGCGAGATATTCTCGGTCACTTGCCAGGCTCTCTGAGAGGGGCGCAGGAATCTAACCCAGGTTAGCCACGTGCACAGCAAACGCCCTACCCGCTGTGCTGTCGCTCCATAAACATGCTTTAATTTGGAATAATCACTTAGAGTGAGTGTGGAGGGGATGCTTTAAGAGCAATACGTCCACTAACCTATGTGCTGATTCTTATGTAGACTGCATCTGTTCTTTCTGACATTTTTGAAATTACCAAAAATGATGTGTCCATATACATTAGAAAGCAAACATAACTAAACCTAACTGAAATAACTCTTCGATTTGGGAAAACACATAGTGGTGACCAGAGGGACGGGGACAGCCATCAGGGGTCCAGGCCACAGGGGGCCAGTGTGCTGAGAGTGGCCCTAAGACTCTGATGGTGCCAATGAACTAACATGTGCACATTCGTTATGAAGAAGCTCTATTCTGAAAATTTGAAGCAGCATCCTAAACCAATTGAAAGTCATTTTTTTTACAAAAAAATATTTTGCGGGGGAGTGGATTGGATGCCACCTGGCAGTGCTCAGGGCTTCTGCTTGGCTCTGTGTCCAGCAATGGCTCTTGACTGAGTTCCTGGGACCTTGAGCAGGCCTAAGGTGCCAACCAGGATGGGCCACGTGCAAAGCAGCTTTCTTCCCCCTGGTACTGTCTCTCTGAGCACTTCATTTGTTTTGGTTTGGGGGCCGCTCCCATTGGTACTCAAGGGTGATTCCTGGTATCTGTGCTCAGGAATGATTCCTGGAAGTGCTCCAAGATCCAGACGGGAATGCCAGGGGTAGAACCCAGGGGCCACTTGCAAGGGAAGCGCCCGTCCACTTAAGGAGAGCTCCAGCCTCACCCTCAATTTTATTTTTTGACTTATTTGTTATTGCTGTTGGTGGGCAAACATGAGGGCCGGGGCACTGGGGATGTGCAGGAGAGAAAGACCATTGAGTCTGAAGCCCAAGCAGCCAGCCTGAACAAACGGGACCACTGAGAAGGATGCACACCCTTTGCCTTGGATTTGTGCTCCTCCCAGAGCTTGGATGGACCTGCTGAGAGCAGAGGCTCAACCCAGGGACACAGGCTGTGACAAGAACATCAGAGATGATCAAAGGCCCCAGACTACCCCGGGAGACAGCAAGTCCTAACACATTTCCGAGGAAATTTGGAAAGAAAAGAACATGAAAACTCATCCTGTATCTTACAGAGACCGATGGGGTGTGTTTCTTCGTTCAGAGTGTCTGAAATGCAACTTCTCTTGCCTCCAATCCAATGTCAGTCTGTTTATCTGTCTGACTGTCTGTCTCCTCTGTTTCTCTTTCCCCACTCCTTCTAGCCTGCTCTTTCTTCCTCTCCCTCTCTCTCGCTCATTCCTTCTCCCCCTCCCCTCTCTCCCTCTCTCTTTCTATCTCCCTCCCTTCTCCTCCTTCTCCTCCCCATCTTCCTCTCCCTGTCCACACCACCCTCTCTTGTTTTCCGAAATAAAACTGATTTACTTCACTCTCCATCTCCTTTCTAAAATGTTTCTTCCCTGTGAGAGTGGACAATCTACCAACTGTGCCAAGAACGCTGTAACTTTCTGTCAAGAAAGTATGAATTCCTCACTCTAGCCAGAATCCCAGAACCAAGGGAGGGTGGAGATGGGTTCCTGGACCAGGGAGATGAAGCAGCTCTGAGGCAGTCTGATGACTGCCTAGTAGAACCAGTAGGAAAGAAGGCTGCGAGTGGACACCCTCTCTCCTGCCCTCCCAGGTCCTTCCCCAGGTGACAGGTGGGGAGGGGGTGAATCCTTTCTGGAGGATATTTATTAGCTTTCTCTCGATTTCGCAGAAGCCACCTGCACCATAATCAAGAAGGAACACACACGTCACAGGTGTTTTGACAATAAATAACACATTTCTTAATGAAGTATATTTAAAACAGTGGCAAGAAATAGATTTATGACTTATGAAACTATATAAAGTATGATGAAATGTGATTGTACACTCATATATTATTATAGTCTTAATTTAAATGATCATTTCAGTAAATAAAAAACGCAAAATATAAAAATGGTTGCCATTGCTTTTTGATACAAGAGACCCTGGTCTATACTCATAAAACAGCAGGCACTTCACAGAAACGAATACTATTCAAGTGGCTTAATCAAGCCTAAGTGGTGAATAATTATTAACAGAAATTCCCAAACAATAAAATTAATGCACTGATAAATAAGCTAAATGCTACCAAGAAGAAAGCCTTTAAATAGCTGTCATTATCTTACTTTTCCAAATGGCTTGTGATAATACAGTTTGGACGTATCCAGATAAATTGGAAATAATTAAGAGCAAACTCTAGAGTCAAGCAAAACTTTATGTTGAAAGAACATTCAGAGTGGGAGGCTCTTCTTAAAAAAAGACCTAAGTGGGTTAGTGCCCCGGCCCTGGTGCTGCCTCATGTTCAGCTGGCCAACGTTTGATGCCCAGTGAGCTCAATGCACGCTATTCTCTTGGCAGCACCTGGAGAGAATCCCGAGCACAGATCAGGAGTCACCCAAAGCAAAAATGTCTAGGTATGCACTAAGGACAATAATCAAATAGAAATCCCCCAATCCTATGTGAGACAGCTTCAATGGACACACCTACTGGTTCTTGGAGGCCAAATGAATCATGCCTACTGGTGCTCATGGCCTGGGATGCTGATGGTTGAACCCAGGACGGCACATAAATAAGGCAGGGCCTCTCCTACTTGAGTTATACCCTGGCCAGACTTTGAATTCTTGTCCACAGTATTTAGCTCCTAAAAGGTTGACTGTACATGTGGAACTCAAAGTGCAAAATAGGAGCTGAAGCAAGAGGAGAACGGGGAGGGCTCTTGTCTTGCAAGTGGGAGACCTAAATATGACCCCCACACATCCTATATGGTCACCCAAGACTGATAGGAGTAATTTCTGAGTACCACCAGAGCAAGGAGTAACTCCTGAGCATCACCGGGTATGGCCCAAAATCAAAGGAGAAAAGAAACTAAGAAAACAAATGCAAAATGACATTTAATGACCTATGATTTTCAGTTTAAGTGGCATTACTTGTATATAAAAAATATTCATATCACTAAAAAACACTGATTTCATATCAACAGACTAATGAAGTTATGAAATTTGTAATTTACATATTAGTAAATAATAGCATATTTCTGATATCCTGGCAAGCTACTGAGAGTATCTCGCCCATGCGGCAAAGCCTGGAAAGCTACCCATGACGTATACAATATGCCAAGCACAGTAACAATAAAGTCCACGATGGAGATGTTACTGGGCCCTCTCGAGTAAATCGATGAACAATGGGAGGACAATGACAGTGACAGCCTGATATCCAGTTTAAATTGAGTCTTTATATAACCATGCATATTTTCATTTATTCTGAAATCTTTTATATGTGGAAGTACTTTTTAAGTTTATCACAAAGTCTAACATTCTCTCATAAATTCATGATAAAACTGAGTTTAGTAAAGAATAATGTTTTGAAATAACTCAGAACACCAGTCTATTTTTCAGTAAGAAAATATCTAAAGTATTAATCAATTTATAACACATATCAAACTGAGTTTTAAATAACAAAAAAATCTACAAGTCATATTTACTCTGTTCTGTAATAATTTCCTTCTTAGCTCATTAAGAAATAAATAGGGGGAAAAGAATATGTAATAGTTACTGTTCCTCCATTTAATATTTGAAATTTGGAAGAAACACTGCAATTGTATATTGCTTATCAAACCTACATCTCCTCTATGTCACTCATGGAAATAAGCCAACATGAAGATCTGATGCATATTAAGAACTATACTAAATTGTTTGCCAATTGGAAAACTGAATCTACTGTAGTCACTACTAAGATTTTTTTGTCTGCCCTGCAGACGTGATAGTCTAGGTAGCTTGCCGTGCTCCCGTGCTCCCTGTGGCCTATTCAATATGCCAAAAACAGTAACAACAAGTCTCACAATGGAGACGTTACTGGTGCATGCGCAAGCAAATGGATAAATAACAGGACAACAGTGCTACAGTGCTACAATGCAGTCCCTTAAACTCTTCCCCTAGGACCTAATTTACAAACTTGGAACTCACTGAGCACCAAGCACATCTTCTAGGGACCAAACGTTTAATTTTTTTTCAAGTTAGTAATCTATTTTTAAGTCTTAAATTATAGTAGTAACTTCATTATAAATGTCACTGAAACTCTCAGAGGAAAAGAAACTTAAAATCAGAATAGCACTTTCAAAATAGTGACCAAATTTCCCTTTGAATATGAAATAAATAAGAGTTGCTTAAAAAAGAACATACCAACATTTCTATCCTGGATATGTCCAACATTATATTACTATTTTATTAGAGTGAAATAACAAATTTTGAAGGCTTATTTGTGACTTCATCTTATTCTTTTAAAGAAACAGATTTTTGTCCAGATTGCTCTTATTCTGACACTTATACCTAAGAAGATGCCAAAGCTTAGAGGTTCTCAATAAACAAGTTAATTGAATGACACATTTTATGAATTTTATGTGCCCTTAGCATTAAAATTAGAAAAATAACTTGAGGGTATGTCTATAATTCCAATAAATAGAAAAAAATCAAGGAAAAGGAACATACTACAAATACATATACACCATGCAAATCATTTAGTCTAAAGGCAGGCTCTGCACTTTTCATCTAGCTTGAACCTCTTGCAATATGTTTCTGTGATATAGATTTTAAAGGGCAACAGATATCTGCAAGAATCCAGGATGGAGAGCTTATTTTACTTTATGATACTAAAACTCACTTTACACGATGTTGATATTAAGTGGTCCTCTTAAGAAGTTTAGGGGCTGGAGCAGTAGCACAACAGGTAGGGCATTTGCCCTGCACGCGGCCAACTGTGTTTGGTCCCCAGCATCCCATATAGTCCCGCGAGCACCGCCAGGGGTAGTTCCTGAGTGCAGAGCCAGGAGCAACCCCTGAGCATCGCTGGGTGTTAACCAAAAAGAAAAAGAAAAAAAGAAGAAGTTCAAGACAACGACTACACTCTTACCTCAGAGACACTAATAAACATTATAATAAAGATACTGCCTTGTAAATAACTGTCCAGCTGCTAATACCCCCTAGATATTTCAGCTTCACGGTAGTTAATTAATGGACATCAACTTCAACACAGTGGCATATAGAATAGGACAGTTGCCATTTTAACAAAAGGATAGTGCTGCATACTCGGGGACCAGAGATTTGACTTTGAGAAACATCAGGCAGATAAAATATGTGGGACCAAGAATGAATTATTTCTGGTGCTATTTTGTAATTGGGTAATATTCTAATATTAGAAAGATAAAATCTTTAGTAGATGAAAGGTTAACAGTTGAATTCTCATATTTTATTCATTCAACACTTTTATGTGTGTGTATAGGCAGACACAAACATACATATACATAGACATTGCAATAAATCAGGCACAATTTTATACGCTGGAGATACAAAGTTAACAAGACAAAAGAGGTTTTCTCTCCTGCTCTCTTGTGGAACTTGCTTCCAAATCAATACTTTGCACGCTGAATTTGTTGAACATATTGTTAATAATCATTAAATTCATTCAATTTGATCCAATTTTGACAATTTAATGAATTTAAGAAGACAAAAATATACAGTAGTATTTTTTAGTAAAGTGATGAGACATCTCATCAGCTGTTATTTTATATTTAATATGATATCTTGTCTGTTTCTGCTATTATAAATTTACTGATTCAAGATAATGATATAATAAGAAAATCTAATTTTGGAATCTGAGTCCTTAAGTCCACTCAGCTAATTAGTGTTTTAATCAGTCCACACTTCCTATATAGAAGACTTGTAGTACTCACTACCTCGTGAGTTATTCAATTCCATTTCTAAACTATTGTGACAAGGAGCTATTTCTTCAAATCAACTAATTCTAATGTCTCCTTCAGCTATTATCTGCTGGTTCAAGTTCTGCCCTTAGGGGTCCCAGCCAAGAATCCTTATTCCTTCTAATTTCTTTGATGATTCCACAATTTAACTAGACTTTCTGGTTTGTTTACCTTTTTAATCATCTTTTTGCTTTCCTCTAAAATTATTTTTTTCAGAAGAATGACAAATGAGAAAAGATACATAATCCCATCAGGGTAATCAGCAATAGCTATAATGAATTAATCATATTAACCTTTTAAAAAATTAATGTATCCTAAAATTGATTTATTTTGCTTGGTACTCTCATAACACTCCTGACCTATATTAACTTTATCTTAGGTGAAAAAGTTTGTATGTTTTCTGTTTGATTTCATTTTGTTTGTTTTTTCAGATCACATCCAGGGCCTATTTTTTTCAGGACCTAGACTATCTCCTTGGCCCCTGTTAATATTGTATTGTAATCAAATATAGTGCTGTTTTTATAGTGGCCAAACTTCTATTTCTGAATTTCACATTTCACTCCAGCTTGGGACATTTAGACATTGACCACAACTTCAACTATCCTGTTGTCTATAAATGAAACATTATTTTTCATATTACATTCCAGGGTTTGAAATAATTTTGATCTGGCAAAGGCAAGAGCAGAGCTCTTTAGAATGTTTTTATAGTGAGTACGCTGATTCTTAAACATAGCTATGGTGTTTAAATGGGACCATCTGAGGCAGTCAAGTCTTATCAAAAAAGTTTTCATATGATACATATCCATAAATATTAAAACTAAACATCCAGCCTTATTCAGCCCAACCTGCAATTTTTGTCTTCTAAGTTTTCATTACATAATGTGAAGATCATCATATAATTTGGATAATTTTTTATCAGGAAGAAAAAAATCACTGCTATCATTAGCATCATTAATATACACAATGATGACAAGGTAATTAGTGTTTCAGCAGGTATAGCTAGATAGATACAGATATATAAAAATATATAAAAATATAAATAAATATTATCTCTGTATCGTTCCAAAAAATATGGAACGCTTCACGAATTTGCGTGTCATCCTTGCGCAGGGGCCATGCTAATCCGACACGCCATTTCGTCAGTAAAGAAGCAAACAGCACCCGGCCCAGACAAGGTCAGACCTGAACACCTGAAGAACCTGCCGTCAGTACTCATCAATACACTGGCTCGGCTCTTCACTCGCTACCTGTCTGAATGCAAGGTTCCATCTCAATGGAAAACCAGCAGGACCATACTACTGTTCAAGAAGGGAGACATCCATGACATTGGCAACTATCGCCCGATCTGCCTATTGTCTGTCATCTACAAGTTGTTCACTCGAGTCATCCTGAATAGGATTGGCAGAACACTAGATGAAGGACAACCATGTGAGCAAGCAGGGTTCCGCAAAGGATTCAGCACCATCGACCATATCCACACGATAACCAAACTCATTGAGGTTTCTCGGGAGTTCAAGATGCCGCTCTGCTTAACGTTCATTGATTTAAAGAAGGCCTTTGATTCTGTTGAGACGGAAGCGGTCATTGAAGCCCTAGCCAATCAGGGCATTCAAGCCCAATACATCAGGATCCTCCGTGAGCTCTATTGCGGATTCACTACCAGGATCTCACCATTCTACAAAGAAGTGATCGTTGATGTCAAGAGAGGGGTGCGGCAGGGTGATACCATTTCACCAAAACTCTTCAGTGCCACCCTCAAGAACATCATGCGACGACTGGAATGGGAAGGAATGGGAGTGAAGATAGATGGTCGGCAACTACACCACCTCCGCTTTGCTGATGACATTGTTTTAATAACACCAAACATCAGCCAAGTGGCACAAATGCTGGCCGACTTTGACCGTGAGTGTGGAAAGGTAGGACTACAGCCGAATCTTACGAAGACAATGTTTATGAGAAACAGCCTTGTTCCTGACGCCCCATTCGCTCTCAATGGAACGACCATCTCCGAATGCAACAGCTATGTGTACCTAGGTCGAGAGGTCAACATGACAAATGACCTGGCACCCGAGCTGCGCAGGAGGAAGAGAGCGGCTTGGAACGCCTTCAAGAACGTCGAAGAAATAGCTAAGAGGACGAAGAACCTCCGGCTCCGGGCACATCTCTTTGATTCCACTGTTCTTCCTGCATTAACATATGCCTCAGAGACCTGGGCCCTACGCAAACAAGATGAGAACGCCATTCAGGTCTCCCAAAGAAGAATAGAAAGAGCTATGCTTGGAATATCACGTTTCACTCAAATGAGAGAACAAATCCGGAGTTCTGACATCCGTCGACGATCAAGGATCAGGGACGCTGTCTCATTTGCCAAGGTGTCGAAAATCAGTTGGGCTGGTCACGTAATGAGATTTAAAGACGACCGCTGGACTAGAGCTGTTACTGATTGGATTCCACGGGATGTCAAGAGACCGCGTGGCCGCCCACCTACCAGATGGTCAGACTTCTTTGTCAAGGTCATGAACGATCGGTTTGAGGCCCTCCATGTTCCCGGAGCGAAGAGATGCCATTGGGCTACACTAGCACGCGACAGGGACAAATGGAGACGTTACTGGCGCCCGCTCGAGCAAATCGACGACTAACGGGAAGTTAAGTGATTAAGTGAGTGAATATTATCTGGCTATAAATAGTAATTTAAGATCATTTAAATATTGTTGGTATCCCAGGTAGTTCCTGATTTTAATAATCCCTGATTTATTTCTTAAATTGCTTCAAACTATCTCCACAGATTTCTTGCAAAATTCATTGAATATCTGAATAGTATATGACAACAGAGTCTGACTAGAAGACAGTGAAACAGCTTTGCTACAGGATTTGGGGAAACCCATCCAGCCTTACACTGCACTGTGATACCTTCAGTGTTCCCAACTATGTTCACAGCCTCTTTTTCACTGCATCTTCACAATTATTCTATAAAGTAGATGGGGAAATATTAACTTTATTTTATAAACTGGTGTAAGGTTAAATGAGAGATGTAGAAGTTCAGTTTAATAGATAGGTCACTGGTTTGCAGCCAGAGCACTGCCCGAATTCTCCACATCACAGAATTGTGATAGAAGGCCACTGCCCTCACATTCACTTTGGATAATACTTCATTTACGGGAGTACCTTTCTATGGTCTACAAAGTAATCGAATCACTCTTTTTTCTTATGAGTGATTAATCAGTTTTATACTCACATTGCCATATTGTCCCTTTAAATTTCACCTGTATCCTAATCCTTTCTCCTTTTCACTAATTGCGTATCTGCCCTCTTCTTCCTCTATTAAAAGAAAAGGCAATTATATGATTTTCTTAAGGATAATCATTTTAAAAGCTTATTTTGATCTATTATACTGGAATGAAAATTTTGCGTACGGTTATTTGGGGTCACACCTGGTACTGCACAGGGGTACCTCTGGCTCGGTACTCAGGGAAACAAGTGTGGTTCTGTAAATGGGAACAGGGTAACAAACGCTTTATCCCCTGTAGTAGCACTCCAACCCTACGGGGGCACATTTTAAAATAAAGAGTAGGAGTTAACAAAGATAAGAACTTATTTGTTTCTTCAAGATTAAAAATGATTTAGATTCATATTATTAATCTATGCAATTTCAATATTATAATTATGATCTAATTAGGGGACATTTAACTTATAAATTAATGTCTTGCACGCGTGAGCCACCAGTGGTTCACATTTGAATTCAAATGTAGGGCTGTAGAGATGTTTCAATGGGTAGGGGTGCATATGGTACTGATTTGATCCCAGCAACACAAAACTCCCGGAGCACCACTTAAGGTTAATACTGAGTGGAAGGAAGAGGTAGCACTGTCATCTCCAAGAGTGCTCATCCCCTCAAATCATTCCTAGAATTTTTTCTAAAAAATTATGTGTATACATATTATAATCACTGTATCACTGTCATCCCAATATCCATAGATTTGCACAAGCAGGCCCAGTCTTCATTCATCCTAGCCCTGAGATTTTAGCAGTCTCTCCTTACTCATTCTTCTCAATGGTGCCACATTGGAGACTCTTTCAGGGTCAGGGGGATGAGACACATTATATTACAATATTAATTATATTTTATTCAACCTTATAACTCTTCTTAATACAACATGCCACAGAAGAACTGGTCGAATGCATGATTTTCAATTTTGATTTTGAAGTTATTTGGGAGACTGTACTTTCAGGCTTCAAGCCCTATATGATATATGGTTTGTATATGGTTAAGCCATTTACAGACTAGAATTACAAAAAAAAAAAGAGTAACTTTTCTCCTCAAATCATTTTTTATTTTTGTTTAAATGTGTTGAAACTGAGACATGGCACAGTTATTTTCTTGGTTTGGCTTTCACTTTTCAAGTCAGTGGGAAAAATAATTCAGTGTGATTAACTCCGCTGAGGAAACCACAATCTTCAGAAACAAGTGAACTTTCATGCCAATGTGCTGCATATGTTGTAGAGTGAAACATTCTAGCTATATTTTAATAACCAATGGTGGAACCACATTAAAATAAATTTAAAGAGTAAGTTTAAAATTGGGGATTAACTTGCAAACATAGACCTGCCATACACAGAAAAGATCATTCAAGTATAGAATAATCATAGGTCTACAGTATACAGAGTGCACTGTGGCTTGTGATGATTATTTTTATAAAGTAAAGGAATATCTATGACAGAACAAATTTTATGAGTTGTCAGTTTCCAAATGACATATATAAAAAATGACATCTTAGTAACGTCTCAAAGGGTCAAGAGCAATGATCTTGTCATGTTTCTGGAGAACCTGTGCTAACTCCTGGGTCAGATAGTAGTAAAGATTAATATGGTAATTAGAGAGGAAACAGACATGTTATTCCAGCGAAACAAGAGCATAAGAAGTACAACCTAATATTGCCAACCTTCTGCACAATTGTTACCTAGTCATTGATTCTAAGTGCTATAATAAAATATTCTTTATTGAATATTTATAATGCTGTTTAGAATATCAAAGGCTCTTAAAAATAGTAAATCTTATTTCGATTTAAATCTTTGAAATCATCTTTGAATAGTATTTCAATGAGCATAATAAGAATAATCGGCACCTATCAGGCATAATTCCATACAACTGTTATTAATGTAGTTGTGCCCATTGAATAAAATGAGCAACCAAGTATTTTTTTAAAGAAAAAAGAAAAAAAACAAGAAAATTCCTGGAAAATCCCTAAAATCACAGGCTTTCATTTATTTGGTGAACCTATAGTGACTTGCTTTAAACATATTAACTATACAAAAACCTTTCATGAATATTCTTGAATAAACCTTCCATGAACTCTTAAATTGGATCATCTTTTAACAATAACTGAAGAGAAGATGGAATTAATTATATCAGAAGACACAAGTGTCGTGATCTATGATAGTCTGAAATACTGCATGCTGAAGGTTTGTGTAGTCAATTTGTCACCAGAATGCCTAAGGTTTTAACGAATGACATCCTTGAAACCTTCATAACCAAGAGTGCTATCCTGAAAGTAACTTACAATAAAATTTTAAGATGTACCCTTACTTTTCCTGTAATACGGCATCACTTTGATACTGTTTATTCCCTTTCTTTTATCAAAGCTATTGTTACTGAAAAAGAATTCTTCCCACTTAAAGATTCATTCAGCAATTTTCTGAAGCCTACTCTAAGCTATGTTCAAGGACACATGGTTAATATGCAAAATACAATGATAAGTTATGTTATATCTGATGGTGCCCTTTGCTTACTTTCTTGTGTTTGGCAATCTCCTCATCTACTCATAACTTTCTGTGTAGAAAAAAGACCTTAGCAAGGAAGAAAAATGCATGATTCTGTCATTCAGCCAACAATTACATAATTAGGTGTTTCCATTTTCTTTTATTACCTGATTCTAGGGCGCTGGAACAAATGCACAGCAGTAGGGTCTTTCCCTTGCATGGAGCCAGCCTACCCCAGCTGGGTTCGATTTCCTCCCCCTCTTGGAGAGCCCGGCAAGCTACCAAGAGTATCTCACCTGCATGGCAAAGCCTGGCAAGCTACCCGTACGTATCCAATATGCCAAACACAATAACAAGTCTCACGATGGAGACGTTACTGGGCCGCTCGAGCAAATATCGATGAACAATGGGAGGATAGTGCCTACAGTGCTTACCTTATTCTAAATTTCCTTTTTTAAATATCTCTGCCTTACTCCTCAATTTATTGAAGTATATTCAATACTATACCAACATTTATATTCCCAGCAACTGAGAAGTTTTCATGCACATTAAATTCCATAAGAAACAATTCATAAATAAATGAATGAACAGAGTTCTGACATGCATAGGAATTGGATGTTTATTTGTTCTCAAAGCCTTCTGGAAGATCTATTTGTCCCTGGAATGAGCCCCATATTCTCTGTAAAATGGAAATGATTCTCAGAGTTGGACAATAACCATAACATTGCTCTTAAGACTACTGTGCTTGTTTTATGGTTCAATATCCTTATTTATTTTTCTCCCAGATAGCATGCCTTCAATATATCTCATAATCCAGTACAATTACAGCTTCCTCTACCCCCAAGGTTTTTTTTATTTTATAAAGGCATATATTGACTTTGGAGCTTAAGAATTAAAACCTTCCGCACACTGTAATTTATAGGTTGCATGATTCGTTCGCTTTCTAAAAGTTACAGAATCTACAGTCTATGATTAGGAGTAAGATGAAATAAACATCTAAATAAGGAACTTTCTTATACCTAAAACTTATGAGGAATCTGAAAACCTCCACTTTGTACCTTAGAAGCACTTTTCTTCATTTAAAAGTCTGAAATTCCTGCTTTATATATGCAAAATAAAGTAAGCAAGAGAAGAACCCTTGCCAAAAAGTATACTCAGATGTATTCCATATTTAAACAGAATACTAAAGACAGCCATAACAATAGTCTTTAAATATGTCTTCTCCATTGCCAATGAATTTGGGTGTGCTTGCATTGTCATATTCCAAATGCACAAAACTCTGTGATTATAGGTTTTATTCATTAAAATGAATAGTTGTCATGTTTCAAAGATCTGGATTGTAAAGATTTGGATTATAAATGTGGATTATAAAGTATAATGATATGGCTCCATTATATTCAAATAGTGAAATTCATTTCTCTCTCTACCACACATAGCAAAAGAAAAATCACTAGATATAATTATCGTAATATTTAAATAACTATAGAATTCCTTTAAAGTGCTCATTTTCTTTGTCACTGATAATTTTGTAAATTATGTATTATCTTTATCTCTTATCTACTAATAGATTTCAAATATCATCTTCCTGTGTACCATGTAGGCAGGAATACCCTGTTTGTTAATGTCTAAGGCTTTTCATTTTATAGACAGAGTTGGATGTAAGAAAACTTATATGGTCAGAACATGAGAATTTTGCTAAAACAAATGTGTCATCAATATTTACTAATGAAAAAGCTTCATGACTTTAAGTTCACATTATTTATTTTCAGCAATTCAAGTGTGAAAATTAGGGACCTATGTCTGTAATAAAATGGGGAAAATTGGTCATATCACAAACTTCATCCTATTTTCCCATGCCAAAAATATATCACTAATATATTTAGTCCTACTGTTTAGAAAGAAGTTTGTGATGACTTATTAGGAATATTTTCTCATAGGCAGATTTAAAGTGATTTACTGGTCACATTAACAGAAAAATGTCAGTTCAACAATCTAACTAGAGTTCCCTGAGGTTCACCATTATAATAGAGATAAGTCTGAGTAGAAGAAAACATTTCATACCTCCTGCAATGGAAATAAATTAATTCCTCCTAGAGGTCTTTCTTGAATTCACTGATTTAGTGTGCAACACTGAAGCAAAAATAGAATATGTGTAATAACCAGGGAACCAGGAAAAAGCTGATATCACAAATGCTTAAAGCTAGCTCTAGTTCATGATTACGCAATCCTTGTTATGAAAAAGATAATCATTTAAAAATGCAGAATGCTTTTAAATTCAATCCCCTTGCCTCATCTAGATAACCGGAATTATGTTAGAACTTTATCTAAGTCTTGAACCAAGCATTTCTACATTTTCTATTTCACATTAGTATGATTTCCTTACCACACAAAGCACACATACAACTATTTGCAATCTTCCATAAGACATTTCAATTCCACATCTTATGTTGAAAGTCAAACTATGTTAGCTAGACAGTAATCTTATTTTAGCTTTAGAATGTATATCAGGTGTTTTTTTTCCAGACATAAGCAATTAAAGGATTGGAAAATAGCTCAAGGAAATGCTCCAAAGAATTGATCCTCTGAGAACAAATCTTGTAACACCAAACAACGCCAATTCC
Source organism: Sorex fumeus (assembly GCF_029834395.1). Lineage (NCBI taxonomy): Eukaryota > Metazoa > Chordata > Mammalia > Eulipotyphla > Soricidae > Sorex > Sorex fumeus. The sequence goes on along the minus strand of NW_026606060.1, from coordinate 1,211,961 downwards.
CCTTGGGTATCAATGCTGACAAAAGCTATTGCTAGCAACCAGAAGACACATAGCAATAACAATTAAATAATCTGATAACCACATCACTGATAACTGCTAAGACACAGATCCCTAGAATTTTCTTATAAATGTAAAATTACTACAAAATATATTGCATTATTTTTTGAAAACTGGTGCCTTAAATAGACAGTATGGGATTCAAGTTTCTTGTCTTACATATAGTCAACTCCTGTTCAATCCCAGGAAACATATACGGTTCCCCAACATCTGCCGGGCATAATCCCTGAGCAGAGAACCAGGAATAAGCCCTCAGTGTCAAGTTTTGGTGCACTCCGCCCTCCAAAAATGGCACACAGCCTGTTTGCATGAGATACCTGTATTTTACTGCCATATATTTATGCATGCTATTTTATCCAATTTCACCCAGTTATTTTATTTTCAAATTGCATAGGCGTTGTTTCCTGAAGCCAAACAACCTTTGGAAATAAAGAGGAGAGAACACAATCTCTCTTATCTGCTTGCTGCCTAAAAATCAAAACACACTGAAATTTCAGACTATTAAAAAAAAGAATAAAGAATAAAATGGAATAAAGAAATAAAATTAAAACTGACTTGTCAAACGGGATTCTCTGCTTCTCAGTACCATGTCTCACCATAGCAATATGCATCTTATGTGAGTGAATATCTTATAGACATGCATGCCATTTTCAAATATTCTCAGTGCCAATTTAACCCTACAGATATGTAATTTAATCTAGTATATATTTCACTGGTAAATCTCAATTTTAACAGTCAAAGTAAAATTATCATTTTGTTTGTACCTAACATATTTAAATTATACTCTTGCTTCACTATTATAATTTTTGGACAAACCAAACCATCTCAAAATACTTGAGTGACTCTACCAGTTGTGATTTTGCTCCCAATGAACAGAAGAGTAAATTAAATAACCACATTCAAAACTGAAAGAAACTCAAAAAGCTACATTTTGTCCCCTCTGAACATTTTCTTTCCAATTCACCATTAGCCATTACCAAATGCCACACAACATGAGTTAGTCCCTCGATGCCATCCACTCTGGGCTCAAGAACTCTGTCATTCATAGGGCCATCAAGAGCCAAGACACGGATGGCTTACTAAAAACTTAAAGGCAGAACACATATGTTGTCAGTTGTTTTATTAAGATTAACCACAATAACGTTCACAATATTAATACATTTAAAAGCCTGTCACGTCCGACCGCTGTGGCACACGTCCCAGGGTCTACAGGATCAAAACATGAACTGACAAGTGGCAAAATTACGAATTATGGGATGTGTATAAGGTGAAGAACACAATGGCACCTCTGAAATGAGTACTGCCTCCCACTGGGACATTGACCTCTTGCCTGCCTGGTTATTCCCAGAAAATTGTGTGTCCAGAGCTTCCTAAAGAGGGCCACATGATTTATGAACTTGTCATTCAGGTCCCCCGCTCACTGATGTTCAGTAAATGCACTCTGCATAACAGGAAAATGGTGACAGATAGTAACCTGGATTTGGTATCACCACTAACAGTGTGGAATGGTGAAACACAAATGCACTCAAATTTAAAAAAATACTTAAAGGGGAAACAATGCGTGAAGTTCCGTGTCTTAGACATACTGAGGCCTCTTTGTCTTTATTTGTCATGTTCCAATTTGTGCCATTCTTAAGGTGGGGGTGGGCCTTGTGAGAGAGAAAATGAAAACAGAGGAAGAGAGTGTTCTTTCTTGTAGAAATGTGTGTAAAATTTTGCACAAATATTCCTTTCACACATGTGAAATAATATTCAAAAATATTTCTCAAATAGTTGTATTAGTTTACAATGTCAGAAATTCTGAAACAATTTTAAATAGTCATTCATCATTCAATACATTTTCTGTGAAAAGACAATAGAATACTGTGAAATACATTTGCTTATACGCTCCAAAATGCAAAGATGTCCAAGTGCCAACTGTATAGGTATCATGAAGTTTGGCCTAGAGAAACAATGCAGTGAGGTAGGACATCTGACTTGTAAACATATGGTCATGAGTTCCATTCTCTGGGGTTACTCTATGTGCCTAGCTCGCTTCTGGCAGCTCTGCTATTTGAGCCTAGCAATGCTGCTGTCCTTGAGGTCCAGATTACAAGCAACATCTGGTCTCACTGCAGCCAGATGTATGTAAGCACTACAGTGTGTCTGCACAAGTACCAAAAAGGGGTGTGACCCCCCCAATGAACACCACAGTTAAAGAAACTGTGTTCCTGGGGAGCACTAGCTCGAGCACACAAGGAACTGAGTGGAGTCCTCAGAGAGCACTATGGCAGAGTCTGAGGAGCACCACAGCTCACTGCTCATTGGACCATCAAAGGTAACTCAGTGAAGGAGGGGGTCAGAGAGGAAAAATAGGAATAAGCATTGTAAATTATTAGGTTTCCATAACCTTTTGTCTTTTGAAAGAATATAGAGGTGCATCCATATCTCTTTAATTTCATCTGAAACAGTAGACAAAATTAATACTCATATGCATGCAATTACCTATTAGAATTTTAGACACTACAGTGGAAACAAAATTCCAGTAAGTTATAGTCAACTTTCCCTTTTAATTGTCATCATTGTATCATTTTTTTAGTTATGATGCAAGAAATAAAAAAATTAAATATGGTTTCTTTGTGGAAAATAAAGACACAGAACAGCAAATAAAATTCAACTCTCCCGAACAGCCTGTCATAAAATATTACCAGCCTTGTGGACCCAATTCTACGCATCACTAATCTATTGAATACAGTTTATGTCTAGACAGAGGATTTTTTTATAAACAGTGAAAAAAAGTAGTTGAATGACAGAAATAAGCTTCACTGAGGATAATGTTCACTGAAATATCTGTGACTTATGAAGCTGATGGTTACAGTACGTTTTTCACATATTAACGAATATCTGTGTTACAATTTCAAACCCCAAGAAATCCCCAGCTGCTTTATTTAGGCGACGGCCTACACAACAGCCAAATGACCAAATCAACAGTGATCTGAAATCAGATGCTGGCAGGGGAACTGGGATTTACAACTCTTTCTTTCTACCATGTGGAATTTCTCTGTAATCCGGGTTTTTGAAAGACCCAAATGATCTCAGTTCTGAAACCTGCCCGGGAAGCCTTCCTGAAACACTTCAAAGAACTGCTACAATTTCAACCCCATTTCTCCAAGAATGCCCTGTGGGATACAAAGACACCCTGCCCTTGTCTCCTGCACCCCTCCCCCACCTCGCTTTCACTGCTAATTAATAACGAACATGGTGACACACTTTTCCTCTGAACACTTCTGTCAGGAAGATGTCCTATCAGCAAGGGAGACATGTAATAGACAAATTCCCTGTCTCCCCCTTCATCCACATGCTGAGATAGGCAGAGACTCTGCCCTGCCTTATTATTAAAAGGGGACTGGGGGAAGAAAAAAATAGGCCAAGCTGTCTAGGTTTCATGCAATAGCTCTGGAAACTGGGGAAAAGCCGAAAGCTGCCAGCGTCCAGCCGGTTCCAAGAGCAAAGCAGGTCATTGTTATATTTTTCTCCACGTAAGATACCTAACTCTTGTGGTAATACTAGCTTGATGATATATACATCAATTTCTAAAATGTCATTGCAAAATATGCTCTGTCATGACACTATTATTTAGTATAATCATTCATACATATATATGTTTATATATAAACACACTGATATCTGGAATGTCAATAATTCACGTAATTCTTGAAGGATAAGAAAACTTTGCCTCATGTCTCTGTGTACAAGGAACTCACGAATCAGTTGACTAACTTCCTTTGGGTAAGGGGATTGTGTAATCATTTGGGAAAGTAGCTAGGTCCACTGAAAACTTCCTTTTGCATGCAAAACTTGGAGCTTTAAAATCAGACCTGATACAAATTCAAGCACAGTTTTTTACTATAGATAGGATTTGGCTCAATTATTTTAAAAAAATGTAGTTCGCCATCTGTAAACTTGAGATAATTCAGATCCCAACATGTTACTTTGAATAGTAAATAAAATAAAGATGTTATGCAAATCAGTGGATATGTGTTTAGTCCATTCTGAGTATTCGATCCATGCTCAATTATTTAGCTGTTATTCTTCTTGCTAAGCAAATGAAGAGGGCAAACCTGATGGTAGAGGTTTGAGTTTAACCCTATTAAAAATACTTAACTACTAAAACCTGAAAAAATGATAGATGCTCATTAAATTTATTTTAAAATATTTTCTAATATGCAGAATTTAAAAACGATCTCTGTTGTTTAAACAAGTGACTGAGATTGGCAGAGTAAAAGAAGAGAAGACAAGTCCAGTTGTCAAGGAAGTAGAAATTTCACAACATAATCAATTAGTTACAGCACAGGCTTTTTTTCTCTATTTTCCAACTGGATCCATCTTTTCTCATTAAGTTAGAGTCCAGGGAAATAAGGCATAGATGTTTTGGCATTACTACCCAAACAAATCTCAGTGAAATGATTGTCTGTTTAAGATATCTGATCCCGAGAGCAGAGCTGGTCAATGGTCTAACAGGAGTGAAGTCTTCCTCTGCTAAGAAAATGCAACAAAAAATAATGAGTCCATTGTGAGCTGTGCCTCAGAACCTGGGCTGCAGCTGTGAGTGAGACACCTCCCTGTTGTAAGTGGGGAGTCCCGGGAGAGAGGCGGAAGCTTTCACCATTACCCTTTGGGAGTCTACCTCATACTAGGCTCCTAGGAGAGTGCTCTTCATGTGAGCTCGTGTACAATAGTGGAAAACTACTGGCAGGAGGGTAAACGTGGCACTAAGCTAAAGAGAAGATTATTCACTCACTAATGCATCCCTTTATCCGAAGACATTTGTTTTGTGTTAATAAGCCCTCCACTAGTGCTGTAAAGTATCTATTCACTAACCTTGAAGAATTCAGTTTGGAATATTCTGGAATAGGCACAGAAGGCCAGAGCTAGGGTCATGGTAAATAATAAAACGGAATTAATAGCAAAGCTATGTTGGCATGAGGGCGTCCCTTTATATACAAAATGCACAGTCCAGCTCTGACGCAGATGAATCAAAGTACACCAGAGTAGGAGAACGAGATGGGAGAAGTGAAAGTGGGAAGAGTTCAAAAAGGAGGAACATGACCCAAGGGGTACTTTGTGGGGGAGAAGGGTGTTTTTGATGAATGCCTTAGTTTATCTAATGCAAGTGTTTTTGAAAAAGTGTTTTATCAAGTCAGGGTGATAGTATACCAGTTAGAGCGCTTGCCTTGCACGTGGCCAACCCAGGGCTTGATCCCCAGCATCTCCCATATGGTCCCCCAAGCACTGCCAGTGCAGAGCCAGGAGTAACCCCTGAGGTATCACTGAGTGTGACCCAAAAAAACAAACAAAAAAAGAAAGAAAAATAAAAGAAAAAGGGTTTTATATTTATATAGTTGTATGTACATATGACTATATTTTAAATTTATCAAACTACTTGAAAAAGCTAGGTAGCCACAAATATTCAAAGTAAGTCAACAACTAGGTAACATTTTGTGATTTTCCCCCAAACTAGAGAAAATTTCATATATATAATATAGAGATTAAATTTATATATATACATATCTATTTATATATATCAAATATATATGAGATAGGGCTGGAGCGATAGCACAGCGGTAGGGCGTTTGCCTTACAAGCGGCCAACATGGCCGACCCGAGTTCGATTCCTCCACCCCTCTCGGAGAGCCCGGCAAGCTACCGAGAGTATTCGATATGCCAGACACAGTAACAACAAAGTCTCCAATGGAGACGTTACTGGGCCCGCTCGAGCATAATTATATACTGATAGAGCTGGAGTGATAGCAAAGCGGGTATTGCATTTGCCTTGCATGTGGCCGACCCGGGCTGGATTCCTCCGTCCCTCTCGGAGAGCCTGGCAAGCTACCGAGAGTATCCTGCCTGCATGGCATAGCCTAGCAAGCTCCCCGTGGCATATTTGATATGCCAAAAACAGTAACAACAAGTCTCACAATGGAGACATTACTGGTGCCCGCTTGAGCAAATCATTGAACAACGGGAGGACAGTGCTACAGTGCGACCTTCCATAAGGACATATAGCTAACACCAGGTACAAATATATACTGATATCTGGAATGCCCAATTATTCACATGATGCAGAGTACACTAAATGAAGATGTCATTTGTCTTTATAAAGTAGTGAGTGAGAACTTGATGCAGGACTGCACTCTGCATCTTGTTTTCATATATGCACCAACACAGAAAACACCAAGTATGTGGAGTGAAGCCTCCGGTGGCTGAGTCAAAATAGCTGCTTTCATAACTAGCCTTGTCTCACATGACATGGATGCTGAGTACCTAACAGAAGAGCTTGTGTTCTTGACTCTGAGGGTTTTATGAATCTTATGAGATTATTGGCTGCTTTTATAAAAGTCTCACTCAGAGACTACTTCACAGAGTTTCAAAACCTTTAATTATACGTCTACAGTCCAAGTGTTTCAAATACCAACCCATGCCTGCATTCAGTGGCTAATGCACCATTAGACTGAAATTTATCAATTAAAATCTTAGATACTTGAAGTCAACAGCCAGACCTAACTTGACTCAATTCCAGTGCATTGTAAAGCACTAGGTAGTGGAGTGGGAAGAGTGTTTTAACTGCGTATGTTAAGGAGAGGAAGGCGAGCAAGTTAGAATGAGGAGTGGTCAGAAACATACCCAGATTTGACAGTCAGTGTCGGGCTGAGAACTTCGGTTTTAGAATTGTTTGCAGAATAGGAGAGTGGTTGTCTGACAGAACAGGGTAAGATGTTCACCATATTCTTGCCTCAAATACCAGTCTACTAAGTGGTAGTACATGAGACTATGCCAGTGGTTAATTAGATTTGCGTATCTAACTCAACACACTCCTACCAAACCACACATACACTAAGTCCTGAACAAAGCCATTCCCACTGACCAGAGCAGAACTTACTGTCCTTGCACATTTTCAGAAAGTTCCACCTGGGTCAAAATGACAGAACTTCTAGAAACCAAAGCCTTGTTTCAGCAAACATAATTTTTGTTGCTATGCTCAATTCCAGATTCAAGCTGAACTCCCATGATACAAAGTTGAAGAAAACAGATCAATGTTCCTGACCTCGTGAACCTCTCTCCAGCTTCATATCACACTATCCAAAGACGAATAAAGAATTTTCCATCGGAATTTAGAACATTTATCTGATCCAAATTTGATCCTGTTGACAACATCTCCATCACAAATGAGAATACAAGAATGACACAAAATGATATTTTTTTTGCCAGTGCTTTTCCAGGCAATTAACTCTGCTTTGTCCTGGAAAAGTAAATTACTAAGTGTCTTTGTTTGTGATCTTGATGAATATTCATTTCTCTCGCTATCATGCCAGAGCTTCAAGTTGACAGGCAGAACAAGGAACCCAAGCCCATCTCTGATAATTCTTGTTAGCACCAGCTCAAATTTAGAGCAGAATTATTAGAATATTAAGATTCACTTACTGACCTAGACCCAAGGGTCTTTATAATCAAGGTTTGAACACTCAACCATACAACTTTATGGCTTAGTTAAATTACATTTCTTTGTGAGCAAGTAGGCTCACCAAGGTAAGTTTGGGAGCAGGTCTTTATTTTTCAATAGAGAGAACCTGCCTTTGATGAGGCCCCACCGGAAATCTAACCGTGGCGTGTGTTCTCAGAGCTGGATTCTGTCAGTATCGAGGATAAAGCGTTGACCAGCTCAATGCAGAGGCCCGGCAGACTAGCTCCTAATTTAAGCACCTGAGGGCAACATAAATTACCTTTTATGTCTCTGAAAATGTTTTCATACAAAGAATTTTCTCAGGTCCAATGAAAATTATATCCAATCCTTTGTTCATGTTTCAAAATGTAGCTTATTTATGCCTGCTATTAAATTGAATGTCCCCTAGTACACTCGCCTACTCAGTTCCTTCCTTTGTGGAAATCAATGTCTCATATCTGGGTAGACCAGCATTAGCTTTAATAGGCCCCCAACGCCAGTGTCCCTTCCATCTTGTTCCCTGGTCTTTGACATGTTCGCTTTGCTGTTTGCATTTTTAAACCACTGTTCACTTGCATTTTGCTTATGACTTTCCATAGGGATTTTTGTATAATAAAATGAGTTTTCCTGATCCATATAAAAATGAGTTCTTATTCAGTATCCTTCCCCCAACCGACTTTTTAAATCTTAAGCAATATCTTTGTTCTTCTTTTCTATCATTTTTGTGTTTATACTTCTGCAAAGCCAGCCAACTTAATAGCCCACTTGCATATGCTTGGGTTCTCATTCATCATTTCTTCCTCAAGACAGTCCCTCTCTCTCATGACAAAGAACAAATCAGACATGGCCTGCTGCCAGTACACCTTAAATATGTATTCTCCTGGAATACCTTAATAACCTATTTTAGCTACTCCTAGATTTGGGTCCATATAAGATAATAAATATTAGCACAGCGGTAGGGCGTTCACCTTACAAATGGCCAACATGGCCGACCCGAGTTCGATTCCTCCACCCCTCTCGGAGAGCCCGGCAAGCTACCGAGAGTATTCGATATGCGAGACACAGTAACAACAAAGTCTCCAATGGAGACGTTACTGGGCCCGCTCGAGCAAATGGACGATCAATGGGAGGGTCTTTTATTTTATTTATTTAACCTTCAAATAGTTCAGAATCCATTACACAGAAATAAGTAACTAGTACATTATGAATGGAATTTTATTTATGATGATTAACAGTAACGCAAATGATTCAAAGCAGATATTTTATGATGGTAAACTTTTTAAAAGTTAATAGCTACATATGAAATAGAAGATTAGTTAGAAATAATTCAACAATGGACTAAGGGTATAGCTAATTTTTACATCAAAACATAAAAACAAAAAAATCAAACACACAAAAAAATCAATACAAAGGCTCTTATTTTGGTTAAACTATGATAAAGAAAGAAGATCTATTTAAGCAATGCCTCATTTACTAATTCATAAATTATCTGCAGTTATTCTGTAAATGAGTTTGGGGTTCATTACAGGCAATGGGCTCCCAAGAGAAGAAAAGAGGTAAAATTGGGGAAGTGCTAGAAAATATTTAGCTAGGGAATGTCCCAGGCATTGTTTCAGAAGCTTTTTAAAAAAGAAACTTGAATTAGAACTTGTGCCTGCTAGTTCAGAATGCCACAAGATTACAGGGCCCACTCTGAATACATTCAATATTTCATATAATTTTTGTTTTGAAGCTATACCCAGTAGTGCTTGTAGCTATTCCATCTCAGTGCTTGGGATTTGCTCCTAGCCATGCTAAGAAGATCAAGTGATAATAGGGATTCAAACTTGGGGTTTCTGTATGAAAACACATAATGCAGCCTGTTGAATTGTCTCTCCAGCCCAATATTCAGTATTTTAAAAGATAAACATGCAAACTATACTCAGACTGACACTGCTCTGTTAAATTTAACTTTACTTTATGGATCACTCTCCTCTCTTCTCTCTTTCTCTCTCTGTCCTCTAATACTCCCTGAAATAAACTATTTACTTAATTAATAAATGAACAAAAGGTAATTTGGTGGCTGAGCAGAATCTAATGGGAAGAAACCTTTGTGGGAAAATGCAAACAAAAAATAATTCAACAAAAAGCCTTTTATTTTGGTTAACCTATAATAAGAAAAGAAGTTCTGTTTCAGCAAGGGGAAGCCCATATTTTAAATACGTTAATACGTTTAACTGAAATGGTAAGATATGCAAATGCCTCAGGAACAGGGGCCTGCCAAATGGTACAGAACTGGGCGACTTAAGAATGACAGAATTGAAGGAGCAGGTTAGTAAATTAACCTGACATTGGGGTAGAAATGGATGGGAAAGCTTTCAGAAGAGAGACAGGAAGATGTTTGAGAAGGACACTGCAGTGGCAGAAGAGTCTGGGTGAGAAGTATTCAGTGAGAAGGTGCAGGGAGAAACAGCAATGTGAGTCTTGCCCCAGGCAGTGCTCAGGCACTACCGGGTGACTTGGCTCAAATTCCTCCAAATAAAGCCTGTCCTCTCACGCCAGGCGCATCCCCCCTCTCCAGACTCCTGGTTCTCTCTTGCAAAATGTCTCAGTCATGATACTGAAAAGAAGAATAACTGCAACTCAATTTCTCCAGAGAGCAAATTCAGGATAACGTCTGAAATCTCTGAAGCGGCAAGCAAGTTGGAGAATAAGAACTGATGTAGCTTCCAAGGAGAAAGGAGAAAGGAAGGAGTGAGTACTGACAGTCACACCACCCGTACTCCAGAGAAACTCTAAGAACAGACCTAGATCACGTGCAGGTTTATAGGAACCTGACCATTTCTCCAATTTTATATTTTGGGGCCACACCCAGTGATGTTGGGGGCCAGGGGGTACTCCTGGCTCTGTGCTCAGAACTCAGTCCTCACTATGCTGGATTCTTCCCATCGTCTCCAAAGAAAATGTACATTCTTTGAACTTAGAAACTTGAACAAGAAATTGTACCACCCATGATGTAAAGACATTATTTTGTTCTTTATTTTAAAATACTAGTCAATTAGGGCCTACTGTTCTCGAGTCCATTTTAGAACCAGAGAAACATAGCCAAATATAATGTCCATTGTATTTACAGAAAATCCCACCTTCCAGTAGCTAGAGAGTTACACCCACCAACTGCCGTGTAACCCCATCAACAGCCATCCAGAGACTATAAAACCAAGCTCCTGGAAGCACACAGCCGCATTTACAGCTGCGTGACCTCTTATTCTCTAGTTCTCACTCTCAGAGAATCCGGCAAGCTACTAAGAGTATCATACCCGCCTATATGCCTGACTAGGAACACCTGTAAAGGTGATTAGATGCTGCCCCAAAAGACTCCATCCATCTCAGAGAGCCCGGCAAGCTACTGAGAGTATCCCGCCCACACGGCAGATAAGCCGTGGTGTACTAGATATGTCAAAAGCAGTAACAATGAATGGTCCTCATTTCCCTGACCCTGAAGGAGCCCCCAAATATGTCATCAGGCTATACTTACACGTGACAAGGATGAATGGAGACGTTACTGACACCACTAGAGTGAATTGAAGAACAACGAGGTTATAGTGATAGTGATAGTATTTACAGGACTGAAATTAAATAGTTGGTGGTGAGGTAAAACTCAAAATTAGGTGAATCTATTTGTTGTCCAAAAAGAATAGTTCAGATAGAACATGATTCAAATTCAACAAACTACTATGAGGAAATAATTGAGTTTTATTTCCTTCATAAAAGTATGAATCCCTGAATAATTGCTGGCTTTTAAAAACTTTTTAAAAATTGATCTTCTAAGAGCATTAGAAAATGTAAAGACAGGAAAATAAGAATGATTCGACAACGTTGATCATTTATTTGGGAATTTTGTATGCTATAAATATACTGGGCTTCTAGCAAAAGCAATAGCCACTGATCAAAAGGTATACTTCTAAATCAAAATCAATGAGGAGTTCGGTTTTAAAAATAAGACCTCTGGTTCAGAAGTGCAAAGAAGAAACACGTATGACAAATATGCACAATAATTCACCAATCAAATTTGCAGTGCCCTTTCTTGCTACCAAGATGAAGTACTTTGTAGAACATTCTTCATCATCCTATCCTCCAACCTCTACACATTCCCTCTGGTCAAAGCTGACTCACACCTTCATATTGAAGGAAGTCTGAGATTATGCATTGGTGGGAACTTCTATTAATCGGAGAGAGGGTAGTTAAGAAGTCTCCAATTCTCTCACAAGATACATGAGAAATATTTCTTCTGCAGTGACACCACTGGTAACATTTCTAGCTGCATCTTGTAAATTATAAAAAAGTAGGGCAGAATACCCTGCCCCCACACCAGGCTGTCTTCACGGGGGCCCTTGGAGGGAGCTGTGTTGAGTTTCCATCCCCACCCCGAGCAGAACCTCAGCAGCTGAAAACCTCCAGGACCCAGCCACAGCCACGCTCAAGGCCACTCTCCACACACTTGGACAAGCCTCACGCATGAAGGAACTGGCAGAGGAACCCAGGTATGTAGGACTCCGGGCTGAGATCTCCAAGTCTGCTCAGATTCCCAGTTTTCCGGTAGCTGGGCAGTCACACCCACAAACTGCCCCCAGCACCATGTAATCTTATCAATGACCAAGATCCAGAGACTATAAAACAAAGCTCCCCAAAGTGGGTGATGTAGTATTTCCTGGAGTTCAAAGCCACACAACCTCTTATAGTCTAGCCCACTGATGTACCTAAAATAGCACATATTTGTTTAATTTTAACATATTTGCTTTTATTCTTTTATATATGAGATAAAATGGCCCCAGAACAAAATACAACAACCTTCAAACACTTCCCGCTTATTGTGGTAGGAAGATGCTTGCTGGGGTGGGGGCGGGGAGGGGATGGGTGTTTGAATATTATCTGTAATGAACTACTGTAAACTACTTTATGAAAATCAAGTGCTTAAAAATTGCAAAAAAAAGTAGGTAAGCTAATTCTAAGAAATCACTTAATATTGTTCAATCCTCAGTAGACTTTTATAAATAAAATATAACATTTGCAGTTTATAACTCCTTTCTTTATATTCATTATTTTATACCTATCACTTTTCCATATTCTTTCAGGAAATATGCAGATAATATAGTTAGAAGTTATTATTATGAGATACATGAAGAAAAATCAAGAGGGGCTAGGGAGATAGTTTAGCAGGTAAAGTTCTTTCCATACATGTCGCCAACCTGGTTCAAGTCCCAGTATTGCCTATGGTCCCCCAAGCCCTACCAGGAGTGATCTCAGAGCACAGAGCCAGAAGAAATGCATGAGCACCACAAGGAGGAGGGAGGGAGGAGGTGGAGTGAGGGAGGTGTGATGGAGGGAGGCAGGGATAGAGAAAGGAAGGAAGAAAGAAAGAAAGGGAGGGAGGGAGGGAGGGAGGGAGGGAGGGAGGGAGGGAGGTCAGAAACATCTGCCTTTATTGACAAACTATACTAACAATGATCAATTTATCTGGCAAGCAGAAACCCAGCTTCCTCACTCATTTATGCAATCAGAACGATTTATTCAGATAAATACGAAGTACCTAGCTAATTTATCTTACCTATTTTATGCCATTTGTTTTCACAGAGCCTAAGAAATGTTGGTTATATTTATAGTTTCTCTGAAAATATTTCTGGACAGGTTTCTAGCTTGTACTGAAACAAGTTATTAAAATCTATATATGGAGACTAGTTTTCATACTAATCTTCATTACTATAAATTAAGTTCTCTGTCATCAGAAAGTTTCTCTGCTTGCAAGTAATGTACAGCTATGGAATAACTAGCTAAAATTTTCATATAAAAAGTGATTTGTAAGTAATGAGGCAATTATAAAAAACTTTAAATTACCTCATATTTTTTCCTGTTGACTGTTGACATTTTACAGTTAGTTGAGCCTCATGCAGTAGTGACCAGAAGAAGGGGAATTTAACCAGGGTTGGTCAAATGTAAGTCAAGTGTATGACCCATCAGACTAGCAACAGACATTCATTCATTTTTAATTGAATCACCATGAGATACACAATCCCAAAGCTGCTCATGATTGAGTTTCAGTAACACGATGTTCCAACAGCTTCTCTTCACCAGAGCATATATCTGCACACTGATGTCTCCATTTCCTCCCTGTGTCCACCCCCTGCCCCACCCCCACAGTTGGCCTCTATAGCAGATACTTTTCTTCTCTCAATATCCCTTTTTTATTTCTTGTAGGTGCTGTATATGGTTTGCAATACTGCGACTGAGAGGTTACATTCATATCCCTTCACCTCTTTTCAGCACCCAGTTCTTGTCCAGAGTGACCATTTCCAACTATCATTGTCACAGTGATCCCTTCTCTGTCCTAACTGCACCCCTCCCCTACTTGTGCCAGGCTTCCTAATACATATGGGTCCTCCTGGCTCTTTCCCCCACTGCCTTTGGGTATTATTCTCATACTATGATGTGCTTTTTTTTAAAATAAATGAGTGTGATCATTCTAACTCTGTCCGTCTCCTTGTGACTCATTTCACTTAGCATGATACTCTCCGTGTAATCCATATATAAGCAATTTTCATCACTTCATTTTTCCTAATGGTTGCATAGTATTCCATTGTGTAGTTGTACCAGTTTCTTTATTCACTCATGTGGGCACTAGGAATTCTTTAAACAGCTAATTACCATAACCAGTCCTTACTGAGTATTGTGAAAATAATATAAATACTTGTGAATTTTTTAAATAAATAGCTGCTATATATCAAGTTCTACATTTTTCTATATTATAAACAAAAAGATGACATTCCTAATGCATTATAGAAATTAATTTGTATATTTTACTTAACTTTCACTACCGAAGAAATGAGTCATTACTTAACATAATACCATAATACGTAAGATTTTCTATATGTAATTAATGTACTCTCTCAGAAGATTTTTATTGAGCACTTGATACTATGCTAATAGCTCCTTACTTCATGTCTCCATCTTCCCTCAACCTTGCCCAAAACTTTATAAGTTTCAAGAGCAATATCATATTGTTGAGCTTTACACTAGTATTAATATTGAAATTAGCACTCCACCTCTTAAAGCTAAGCAACCAAAGCCTTTATTCCAATTGTCATATAAAAATAAAAATTATATTATATTTAAAGAAAAATTAAGTATACACACTAAAAAATAAAGCATGTATCTGTATTGAAATTAAGTTTCAATTAGATTACTTTTAAATCTCTAATAAAAATGGTGTTATACTTGATTAGGCAGAGCCAGAATAAGTTTTAAGGTACCAAATACAAAAGGGAAGTTGTTCAGAACCAAGGACTGAGAGAGAATGGCTAGGAAATTCCAAAGAAGAGATTCAGAAAGAAAGTATCCCTGTAAGACAATACAGTTATCAGAAATCATGGCCAGTAATATATGTGAACAATACTCCGTTGGTATAGACACCCATGGAGTCAAGCTTTTACTTAAAATAAGAAAACAAAGAAACAGAAACCTAAGACACTACTTGATCAAAATTGGAAAGAAATACCCATTTTTATAAACTAAAATCTTTTTATTTAAACACAACAGTAGTCTGAGTAATTCAATATTACATGGCCCTTTATGATTTGAGTGACCACTGTAGAATCTTTTCTCAGGGTAAATGTGTAATTGGTTATGGATCAATAAGTAATTTCTTTGAAGAATAAAAACCCTTGTATTCATTTTTTTCTTTTCTGAAGTAGGTGGGCTCTTGAATCAGAAGGTAGCAAGAATATTTATAAAATGAAGATCATTCTAAGTAGCAAAGATTCTTTAGGGGAACTTGTTAAATTTATCTCAACTGATTATTTATTTATAATGCTATAACAATCCAGACGCTTTCAAATTTGATTGTTAAATATTGGTTGAAAGGCAACAGAAATCCCTTACCCAGGCTTCCTGTTGTGACAATTGCATTTTGAATTTAAAATGTATGATGATTCAATAATGATTGTGCTGATGGTGTTTTTGTTTGCTTGCTTGTTTGTTGTGTCTTTACAAGATTAGTAAGGAGTTCAGTTCTTGCAATCAGTGAAAAACCCTACACGGCTTATTTAGAAATGCTAGAAATCTAGTGGAAAGCTAAGATTCACAGGATAAATAAAACTTTAAGAAGAAAGACCCTGTAAATAATGTCTGGGATCATGCATTTTGGTGTTCTGTGGTAATAAGTGCCTAAAGAGAAATTTCTCCAGAAAAGAACATAGTGGCCTAATCAAATGTTCTTTGAGAAAGACAGCTCATAAAAGAAGAACTAACAAGGTACAGTGAAAAACAAAATTAAGTGATAATATTAGGTAGGAGAAATGGTCTATATTCATAAAGAGGAGAAAAGAAAGATTCTTATTATTCCCATTAACACTGGAAGGACAGTGAATCTTTTACATGATTAAAGAAATAAAAATTAAAAATTATAATCGCATAAACTAGTAATTTTCCTTATTTAATTTTTTTAAAATTAAAGAAATATGATTTATAAAGATATTGATAATTGAGTTTTAGCATTATAATATTTCAACACCAATCCAACCACCAGTGTCAACTTTCGTCCACCAATGTTCCCATATTCCATGCTTGTCCCTTCCCCTACCTGTCAATTTGACAGGCACAGTACAAAATGCCAGTGGTTGTAGCATAGATCTCATGTTTTCAGTGTTGTTGAGTCTGTGCTTTGGACCTATAGCTATACCCCTCACTCATATCACCAAGATAACTCAAGCCCTGATGCCTGTTCACCCATTACTTCCAGTTCTCTTCTTCCCCCTTAATTAATTTCCTTCTCCATCTCTTCTCTAAGCACTGGAGCCAAGAGTGAGGATAGCATCACCCTTTACTAGTTATTACTACTTATTGCTACAATGAACTAGTAATTCTTCAAAATTGAAGATATAGAGGAAAACTATAAAAGTCAGGTGGCAACTTTAATAGGTAAAGTACTTCATTCATGAACAAGTATTTTTTTCCTACTATGAGTGGCTTAGAAATATACAGCGGGACGCTCGGCGGGCCGCCAAGCAAGCGTAGCCGGAGGAGGGAGGAGAGCGGACCCCCAGCGACCCCAAGCCCAGCGCGCGTCCATCCGGAGCAGCGCGCCCGGCAGCACACCGGCCCCTCCCATCCAGGTGGGTTGGAGGACCCGAGCGGAGCCCCGCCCCTGAACCCGGACGCTCGGCGGGCCGCCCAGCGAGCGCAGCCGGAGGAGGGAGGAGAGCGGACCCCCAGCGACCCCAAGCCCAGCACGCGTCCATCCGGAGCAGCGCGCCCAGCAGCACACCGGCCCCTCCCATCCAGGTGGGTTGGAGGACCCGAGCGGAGCCCCGCCCCTGAACCCGGACGCTCGGCGGGCCGCCCAGCGAGCGCAGCCGGAGGACAGCGGGGATCCCAGGATCCTGGGAGGGAGTGGCCTGGGATTGTGTAGGGGCGTGGCCTCTAAGAAGGGGGCGTGGCCTAAAAGTGGGCGTGGCCTGCTTCCTGGCGGGCGGACACTTACACGGCCGCAGGTATATCACTCACTTCAATCAACTTGGACCTGCATCCTTTCATCCTTTTCATCAATTTGTTACCTAATACCAAACAAAATTCCTCACCTCTTCTACTACAATTCAACAAAATCCCACTCGCCTACTCCATTTCCAACAAAAGTTCAGTTGGAAAATAGCTATACAAGTTCAGTAGTAAATAGTAACGCCTCCAAAAGTTTCACTCAATGTCAGTTATAAAACAAAGAATAACGCCTGATTGAGAAAAAGGTCAGACTCAGAAAGGTAAAAGAGGCGCATCTACCAGCAACAAAGCGGAACGGCTCCTGGCAGCCTCTCCTCACTCAACTAGAACAGTAGCAGCGAGTGTGAAGGACCAAACCACACTGGTCACAATGGTAAAGCAACGCAAAAGCCCACCAAACTTTCTTATTCACGAGGCTAGCCCAGACGACACCAACAGTACTATAGCGTTAGACAACCTCTCTGACAAGGAATTCAGAATGGAGCTACTCAGGATGCTTAGGGAACTAAAAGAAACAATGGAAACCAATGCCAATAAAAGACAAGAGGATTTGAAGGCAGAAATGAGGAAAATGCAATCGGAAATGTCGGACCTGAAAAACCTGGTAGCCGAATTGAAAACCTCAGTGGAAGGCCTCAGCAGCAGAGTAACAGCGGCTGAGAACAGAATCAGTGAGCTCGAAGATCAACTTCAGAGTCTTGTCAGAAAAGAGCAGAAAATGGAAAAGAGACTCACAGTTCGAGAACAGATGGCAAGAGAAGATCGTGATGAAGCCAAGAGGGGTAACATAAGAATTATTGGAGTCCCAGAGGGACGGGAA
The DNA here is from genome assembly GCF_029834395.1 of Sorex fumeus. Classification (NCBI taxonomy): domain Eukaryota; kingdom Metazoa; phylum Chordata; class Mammalia; order Eulipotyphla; family Soricidae; genus Sorex; species Sorex fumeus. Next base: position 1,194,079 of record NW_026606060.1, on the reverse strand, counting down.
GAAAACCTTGACGAAGAAGAAACTGTCAAAGAAATCATTGCTACAGCGTTTCCAGAGCTGAAGAAAACTTGTGACCACATCCAGGAGGCCCGAAGGGTACCGGCTAGAAGAAATCCGAATAAAAGTACCCCAAGACACATCCTGATCAAAATGACCAAAACTTTAGACAGAGACAAAATTCTGAAAGCAGCAAGATCGAAGAAAGAAATCTCTTACAAAGGAGCATCCTTAAAATTCACTGCTGATTTTTCTGATGAAACCCTCAGGGCCCGAAAACAGTGGTGGGACATAGTGAAAAAACTCAATGAAATAAATGCTTCTCCAAAAATACTTTACCCAGCGAGACTCTCATTCATAATAGAAGGAACAACACACAGTTTCACGGACAAACAGCAGCTCAGGAACTTCATAGACTCAAAAACATGGTTACGAGTACAACTAAATGGGCTACTTTAAGGCAAGACAGACCTCTCAAATACACCAAATTTCAACAGAACAATGGGACAAAATCCCATAACAATAATCTCTCTCAATGTCAATGGGCTAAACGCACCAATTAAGAGACATAGAGTGGCAGGATGGATTAGAAAATTGAACCCAACATTCTGCTGCCTGCAAGAAACACATCTCAATAGTCAAAGCAAACACAGACTCAGAGTCAAAGGCTGGAAAACAATCCTACAGGCAAACAGCTCCCAGAAAAAAGCTGGGGTAGCTATCCTAATATCAGACCACATCGATTTCAGAGTGAAGAAGGTCATAAGAGACAGTGAAGGTCATTTCCTATTGACCAAAGGATCTGTACAACAGGAAGAACTTACAATAATAAATGTATATGCACCTAATGAGAGACCAGCAAAGTACTTAAAACAACTACTCATAGATTTGGAAAAAGAAATCGATAGCAACACAATACTAGTGGGAGACCTCAACACCGCTTTGTCACCTCTTGATAGATCAACCAGACTCAAGCTTAGCAAGGACATACTTCATCTGAGGGAAACAATGGAAGAAAGGGGCTTAGTAGATATATACAGGACACTTCATCCACAAAAAGCTCAATACACATTCTTCTCAAGCGTACATGGAACATTCTCCAAGATAGACCACATGCTGAGCCACAAAACATGCCTCCAAAAAATTAAGAAGATAGAGATTGTATAAACAATCTTCTCAGACCATAATGCGCTGAAATTAGAAGTAAATCACACACAAAAACAGAAAACTAAATTAAACACATGGAAATTAAACAGTGCGCTATTAAACAACGAGTGGCTTAGACAGGAAATTAAAGAGGAAATCAAAAGATTCCTAGAAACAAATGAAAACGAGGACACGAGTTACCAAAACCTATGGGACACAGCAAAAGCAGTCTTAAGAGGAAAGTTTATAGCTCTACAAGCATTCCTCAGGAAGGAGGAGCGAGCCCACATAAATAAACTAACCTCACAGCTTAAGAACTTGGAGAAGGACCAACAAAAGGAGCACAACCCTAACAGGAGGAAGGAAATAATAAAACTCAGAGCAGAGATTAATGAGATGGAAACCCAGAAAACAATCCGAAAGATCAATGAAACCAAGAGCTGGTTCTTTGAGAAAATTAACAAAATCGATAAGCCCCTAGCAAAACTCACAAAGAAAGGGAGAGAGAAAACCCTAATAAACCGAATCAGAAATGAAAAGGGGATCATTACAACAGAAAATACAGAAATTCAAAGGATCCTCAGGGAGTACTTTGAAAAGCTTTATGCCACAGAACATCAAAACCTCGAGGAAATGGATAAATTCCTAGACTCCTACAGACTCCCAAGGCTGAACCAAGAAGACCTGGAATACCTGAACAGACCTATCACCATCAAGGAAATTGAAATGGTAATAAAAAGTCTCCCCAAGCACAAAAGCCCTGGCCCGGATGGATTCACCAGTGAATTCTTCCAAATCTTTAAAGAAGACTTACTCCCAATCCTCTTTAAGCTTTTCCATGAAATTGAAATATCAAATACACTTCCGAACAGTTTCTATGAAGCAAATATCACACTGATACCAAAAGCAGACAGAGATAACACAAAGAAAGAGAACTACAGGCCGATATCCCTGATGAACACAGATGCAAAGATCCTCAACAAACTACTAGCAAATAGAATCCAACTACTCATCAAAAAGATCATACACCATGACCAAGTAGGATTCATCCCAGGGATGCAAGGATGGTTCAACATTCGGAAATCAATCAACATAATCCATCATATCAACAAAAGAAAAGATAAAAAGCATATGATCATATCAATAGACGCAGAGAAAGCATTTGACAAGATCCAGCACCCCTTTATGATGAAAACCCTAGCCAAAATGGGCATAGAGGGGACTTTCCTCAACATAGTTAAAGCCATCTACCACAAGCCTACAGCAAGCATCATCCTCAATGGGGAAAAACTGAGAGCCTTCCCTCTAAGATCAGGGATGAGACAAGGATGCCCACTCTCTCCACTGCTGTTCAATATAGTACTGGAAGTACTTGCAATAGCAATTAGGCAAGAAAAAGACATTAAGGGCATTCAGGTAGGAAAGGAAGAAATAAAGCTCTCACTATTCGCAGATGATATGATACTATACTTAGAGAACCCAATAACCTCCACCAAAAAACTCCTAGAAACAATAGACTTGTATAGTAAAGTTGCAGGTTATAAAATCAATACACAAAAGTCCATGGCTTTCCTATACGCAAACAGTGAGAGAGAAGAAAGCATCATGAAAAAAACAATCCCGTTCACAATTGTGCCCCAGAAAATCAAGTACCTAGGAATCAGCTTAACTAAGGAAGTAAAGGACCTGTACAAAGAAAACTACAAAACGCTACTTCAGGAAATAAAAGAGGACATGAGGAAATGGAAAGACATCCCCTGCTCATGGGTCGGAAGACTTAACATTGTCAAAATGGCAATACTACCGAAAGCACTGTACAAATTCAGTGCAATCCCTATAAGGATACCCATGACATTCTTCAAAGAAATGGAGAAAACACTCCTGAAATTTATATGGAATAATAAACCCCCATGAATAGCTAAAGCAATTCTTGGGAAAAAGAAAATGGGAGGAATCAACCTCCCGAACTTCAAACTTTACTACAAAGCGGTAATAATCAAAACAGCATGGTACTGGAACAAAGGCAGAACTGCAGACCAATGGAACAGAGTTGAATACACTGACATCACCCCCCAATCATATGATCATCTAATCTTTGATAAAGGTGCAAGAAATGTGAAGTGGAGTAAGGAAAGCCTCTTTAACAAATTGTGCTGGCATCACTAGACGGCTACATGCAAAAAAATGGGCTCAGAATTCTGCCTAACACCATGTACAAAGGTAAGATCAAAATGGATTAAAGACCTCAACATCAGACCAGAAACCATAAGATACATTGAAGACAAAGTTGGCAAAACCCTCCATGACATTGAGGCTAATGGTATGTTCAAAGATGACACGCCACTGGCCGAGCAAGTGAAAACAGAGATAGATAAATGGGACTATCTTAAACTAAGAAGCTTCTGTACCTCCAAAGAAACAGTGACCAAAATATAAAGACAGCCTACAGAATGGGAAAGAATATTCGCCGAATACACATCTGACAAGGGGTTGATATCAAGGATATACAAAATACTGGTAGAACTCCACAAGAAGAAAACATCCAACCCCATCAAAAAATGGGGCAATGAAATGAACAGAAACTTTCTCAAAGAAGAAATCCGAATGGCAAAAAAGCACATGAGAAAATGCTCTACATCATTAATCATCAGGGAGATGCAGATCAAAACCACAATGAGATATCATCTCACACCTCAGTGACTGGCCCACATTCAAAAGAACAAAAGCAACCGTTGCTGGCGCGGATGTGGCGAGAAAGGGACACTCCTTCACTGTTGGTGGGAATGTCCACTGGTTCAGCCCTTCTGGAAAACAGTATGGACGTTCCTCAAAAAATTAGAAATTGAGCTCCCATTTGACCCAGCGATACCACTCCTGGGAATATATCCCAGAGAGGCAAAAACGTGTAGCCGAAGGGACATCTGCACTTGTTTGTTCATTGCAGCACTCTTTACAGTAGCCAGAAACTGGAAGAGACCTGAGTGCCCAAGAACAGATGACTGGTTAAAGAAACTTTGGTACATCTACACAATGGAGTACTATGTGGCTCTTAGAAGAGATGAAATCACGAACTTTACATACAAGTGGTACAATATGGAAAGTATCATGCTAAGCGAAATGAGTCAGAAAGAGAGGGATAGACATAGAAAGATAGCATTCATCTGGGGGATATAAAATAATAAAATATGAGATTAATACCCACAACACCAGGAGAATTACTCCATAACTTAGAGGCCAGCTGGGTATTCTAGGGGAAAGGACAATTCAGATGGAGAGGGGAACGCCAAGTGGAGGGTGTTTGGAGGATCCTCCCAGGAGGGGAGATGCAGGTTGAAAGTAGACTGGACTGAACATGTTCGCCACTCAATGCCTCTTTGGCTGATCACAGCGCCCAGGAGGAGAGAGAGAACAGGGGGGAATGCCCTGCCACAGTGGCAGGGGGGGATGGGGGGATGGGAGGATGGGGGGGAGGGATATTATCCTGGTGGTGGAAAATGGGCACTGGTGGAGGGATGGGTATTTGATCGTGGTATGACCGAGATCCAAGCACAAAATTTGTAAATCTACAACTGTACCTCATGTTGTTTCACTAATAAAAAAGAAAAAAAAAATAAAAATACAAAAAAAAAAATTAAAAAAATACTTGAATAAACAAAAGTATTACGCAATCTTAGTTCTACTATGAAAAAAAAAAAAAAAGAAATATACAGCGAAAAGTACTGACCCAGAGATTTAAATGAAAATATTTCATTGTATTTTCTTGACACATGTATGAAAATGAGCATAGGATGTAATAGAAAGAAGACAAATAACATTTTATTTTATATTCTATAATATCATTAAAGTTTCATTTCTTTTTTCCATTGCATGCAACTTCAGACATTTCTGCTCTTAGGTAAGAAAATAAACAAGACCAGTAAATCTTGTGAGGTCACTAGTAATTACATAGAAATTACAATCTCCTATTTTGGTCTAAATGTAACAGTATCTGCCCAGCAAGATACTAATTTTATTAAGTAGGTAAGCCTTCACAGTCACTGAACCAAACCGAAATGTACCTTTATGAGAGAGAATTATGAGGAATTCACGTTTTAAAAGGAAAATGGGTATGTATTTAAGGGAAGTGCCCCACAATATTAGTAATCCTAAAATCTTTGTAGCACTTAAATATGTTTATATTTCTGATTGCATGCAGACAAAATCTTCCAAGAGGTAGAAACATGATACTTATAGATTAAAAATAACTATAATAAAGAGTCAAAGGAATGTTCCTTCGAGATGACTTACTATATGCAGCTCGAGGTAGTCGCCCAGGCCAGATGAGCTGTCCACTCTCACCAGCACTGCTTCCTTCTGGACAGTGCTAAACCCGATAGCCAATCTGTCGGCTCTCGTACTTGGACGGTCATTAGGAGGCCACTTATATGTAATTTGTCCACCACCTTTGCTAAAGATATACGTTGTCCCAGCTGAAAAACAAAGATAAAAATAAATTAGCTCAAATATATCAAGCCCACATTTCCATGCTTCTTAAAATAGTAACCCTATACTCTATATTTTATAGAGACACTGCAAGACTGGGTTTTCAATGGACACATTCAAGGAAGACTTTATGTAAGAGCATTATCAAAGCAGCATAATGTTTAATATACTCATTAAATCTGCCAGCAGATGTTGCAGAGTAGATTTGAGATGACTATTCTTCCTATTGACATGGGCAAGCATCGAATCTACTAAGACTTCATTATTGTTCTTCTAGTTTTTATGAAATCAATGAAAGAGAAACATTGGGGAGAAGAAGAAATGGATATCAATTTGTTTGTGAAACAAAATGCATGTTGAGTATGACAGGTTCATACCACAAGGTGACTCAAATCACCACAAGCACACCAGGGGATAACTTTCATGGGGAAAGGGCCTATTCTCAAATGAAAGATAACTATTAAATCAATGTGTTAATCTCTTTGAGTCCTATTGAAAAATACTGGTAATATACCCCATCCACAGAAATCGGGTCTGATTTTCTACTTATTTTATGATACTACCTAACATCACAAAAAGATTTTTTTCTCTAAATAAATACTGTTCTGACTATATTAAGAGTACTGAGAATAATGGCTTAATATAACCTAACAACCTCGTTTGGTGAGCATTCAGATTTTACTTTATGGTGTGGATATCAGCAAATTATCTACCTTTTCAGGTTTGTTTCAAAGCCATTTACTAAGATTTTAATGTAATCAACTCCTTGCACCACACGCAACATCTCATTCGATGGAATAAAGTGAATTCTTTGAGTCAGAATATTTGTTAGAAACATAAAAATATATGAATATATCTATTCCTCCAGATTGAAAGAACAATAGAAATATTTTCTTAGCATTCGGATAGATCCTAGGTCACAATTTATAGATGAGGGTGAAGCCTTGCAGAAACAATGTCTGTGAGAACACAATGACTGCAAACACAGGACGTAAAAGCATAAGAAAGAAGACAATAAAGATGCAATATTAAAATTTGAGTACAAAACACCTTGAGTTTATGAAAAAGCAGCTCCTACTAAATTTAAGACGTATTAAGTACATGAGCAGTGGTGTGCTTTTAGTATATCTAAATGCTTGTATTAAATTTGTATTATTAAGCTTCCTAATAAAATGATATTGATTTTTTTATTTATTTATTCTCACATCTGTACACATTTAGCAACAGATTGCAGATGCCAAAAATTCCTGTGGGCATTTTGGAGTCAACGATTCTTTATATTAAGCCTGAGAAAATTCAATAGACCTTGAAGAAATTACAAAGGCCTATGTTATGTTCATATGCCCATTTAGCTGATGGCTAAAAGGTACCTCTGATCCAAGAAATATTTGAACAGAATTCAGAAGGTATTCAAATAGGGATGTAACAAGAAGGCAAAGTGCATGCTCATGAAATTCTGGTTCAATTCCCAGCATCACTTTGTCTCTGTCTATCTCTCTGTCTCTCTCTCTCTATCCTCCCTCTCTAGACCCCACCCCCTCTCTCTCTCACACACACACACACTAAAACTGATGACACAGCAACAGGGACATGGTTTGGGAGAAGCAGCTCATAATTCTGAAGTGCAGCCTTGCCTATGCAAAGCTCAGAATTCTGTCCCCAAAACCTTATGACCCCCAGAGTGCTGCTGAAACCTAGCACCGAACCAGCATGGCCAGGCCAAGGACTGCGAAGAGCCCTTACCCCACCTAAAACTGCTAAGAAGTAACTTCCAAAAGAAGTGATAAAACTGAATATTTCAAATGTAATAATAGACTATGCACTTTTCTACTCATTACATTAGATATTGATTCAAGAAAGTTATCCATCTATTTCAGGTGGGAATATTCAAGTCATCTTTCAAACACAATAATATGAAAGCAAAGAAAATTCAGAAAATACAAAATTGTCTATGGGTAACGTGAGGGGTGTCTTCCAGAACCATTTGTGTTCCATAAGGAGAAGTTTGTTAATCAAAATATTAATATGCAAGCACTATGTGATGAATATTTTCTGGCTGATCATTTCTGCAGATGATTAATTATTGAGTGCTTCAGCAAAGCCATCACTGCAAAAACAATATAGGATAAGAAGATTTATATGTGGTGTTTTGTTTAAAAGGAAGTTGTAATAATGACCTCCAAGAGCTAATACTTAATAATTAATTTTATTTTTCCCTTCTAAGTCCAATATGTTCTCTAATTATTATACATTTCACATGAAGAAGGCAAATCCAATTGTAGAGATACTGCATTAACATATCAAAGGATTTCAGAGGTTTTCTGAAATCGCCAGAGTGGTAGGTTAGAAAAGTAAGAGCATGTGGAATTCCAGAGGCATTCGAATTTTAAAAACTAAGTTCACAACTTCCTTCATTTCTTCTCAATTTTTATGTGAAAAGCAGGGAAAGCGTTATTTGTAATTTCAGGAAATTTACTCACAAGCATTGAATTGTTATCGACATTTGAAAATTTGAATTAGTGACAGAGTTGGTAGAAAATCTTGCATTCAGTTTAGCAAATTTTTTTTATGTTTGAATATAATTTATTTTTTGATTCAGAGCTATCAAATTAGTACTTTCTAGTATTCAAACATGTGTTTTTTTAATTAATTAATTTTTTTTATTTTATTAAAATTTTTTTTAATAGTGAGACATCATGAGATACAGTTGCAGACTTATACATTTTTGTGCTTGGGTTTCAATTATACAATGATCAAATACCATCCCTCCACCAATGCCCACTTCCCACCACCTCACATCCCAGTATCCCTCCCACCCCCCCCCCTCCGTCCCCCCCATCCCACCCTGACTCTGTGGCAGTGCATTTCCCTCTGTTCTTTCTCTCCTTTCGGGTGTTGTGGTTAGATTAGCAAATTTTTTATTTAGAAATATTTGTCATGATAACCCAGGAGTCAAGGAAAAATTTTAATTGGATATGTCAGTCTGAATTTATCAAGGACAACTGTTATCATATTCTAATGTCTCATATACATAAAGTGACATTTGCACCTTATGATCATACACTGCAGGAGACTGCAGTCTCCTGCCCCCGCGCCTGACTGTCCTCGCTGCCAGGGCCCCTTGGAGGGGAGTGGGTTGAGCTTTCCTCCCCGTCCCGACCAGGGCTCCAGCAGCCAAAGACCTCCAGGACCAGCCACCAGCATGCTGAGACCACTCTCCGCACACATGAAGGAACTGGCAGAGGGACAAAGTCACGCGGGTTCTGGGGCCAAGATCTCCAAGCCTACTCGGATTTGGGGCGAGCATCCTCCACCCAGATCCTCCAAATTCCAGTAGGCGGGGGTCACACCCACCAACTGCCCCCCTGGCGCCATGTAATCCCATCAACGGCCAAGACTCAGAGTCTATAAAAACCAGCTCCTGGAACCACGCGGCCGCATTCGCGGCCGCGCAATATCCTATTATGACATCTTATTATCTCATTCCTACTTTGGACAAACTGGCAGGCTACCGAATGTAGCCTGCCCACACGGCAGAGTCTGGCAAACTCCTGTGGCATACCCAATATGCCAAATACCAGTAACAATGATGGGTCTCATTCTCCTAAAGAACCTTGAATATAATCTCAGGGCTAGGATGAAGGAGACGTTACTGGGGCCTGCTCGAGGCAATCGACGATTAACAGGATGATTTGTGATTGTGATTGATTGATCATACACTGTCCTTTCACCTCACACTGCTTTCCAAAAAAGAAAAATAGCATGTAAATGTGAAATGACAGAACATTTAATATATGCAGATTATCATTTTGTATAGTCTAAACCCCCAAATTTATTAAACTATGGAAGTTTTTAGTTGCTCACTAGCAGAACTTGAGAATTATGATTTACAGGTTTGTATTTCTAGTAAGATAAAGGTCACAGTACAAATATTACTAATGATTTTATTTCAATCTCATATTTCAACCTTTTCAATAAGTGTTGACTTAGGAACTAGCATTTGATGAACTATACTCTCCTCCCTACCAGAAGCTTCTATTTTTTCAAAACAAAGCACAAACAACTGTACTATCACCAAACACTGAAACTATTTTTGATGTCCTCTTCAGTATATACTTGGAAAACAAGCTTACTTCCTCTTAGTTCGATATATACAATAGTGCACTGTATTGCATTCATCAGCACAATTCCACAAAAAGCAAAGAAATTAGATCACCAGAACACATACACAGCTCTCATCCCTACATCTACAAGCATTACATTTTTTTAAATAATTTCAAACACTAAAAAATCTCTTCATCTTAAAGCTCTCCTTCCACTGAGATAGAATACAATATTATATTCTATTTTGATAACATGAAAATATGAGCATATTTCCTTGATGGAATATAGTTGCTGATGTAACCAAGATTTCAAAGTTCACTTCACTTTACCCCATCTTTCTGACTTATGGACAGCATGTACTCATTGTAACAGCATGCTCAAAAAATTAAGAATGTACATTCTGCACCAAGCTGTAGGTTACAATCCCATGCTTTCAGATCCATGATTTTTGACCAAACTATTTGTTCTCTCTGAGTCTTATGTTTAATAAGTAAAGAACAAGCAAACAAACAAAAATAAAAACAAAGTCATAGTAGCACTATCTACAACAGAGAGTTTTGTCGATTAAATAAGCAATCACCAATTACAGTTACATCTATTAATACCTTAGTCTAATTCCTGGCACATAAAGTGTACCTTATAAATTTTAAAGGGGTATATATATGTTTTTGCATGTGAAAAATAACAATGTAATAATATATCCTTTTAAACAACAACAGAAAATTATTTTAATATAAGCACCCTTGAGATAGCGATTTAAGACTTTATTCAAACAAATATCTTTGAAACAATTTCACACCTATACTAAAATTTTTATTAATGTTTTCAACATTTCATTTGGATTAATATGTTTTCACATAAATCAATTTATTATTATTTATATTCAGTAATCATTAACAAAGTGGAGGATATCAAATTATATCATATGTGAGCTTTCATGAAAAGACTATCAGTTATGTCACTGAAATATCTGTCATGAAAAGATATATAACATGATGCAAAACTGTCATCTTGAATATTTAATAAAGGAAAAACTCTAATTTTATATTTATAGAGACATTTCATTTTATTATATAAGTAAACTTGATGTGCAGCCAACAGTACATCTTACCACAATCCCAAGAGTCTTATCAATATAGAGAGAAATTCAGAAGTAGGTGTCACTTCTATTATTTATGCATGTACCTATATGGGAAGCACCACCTCATGACTACCATGACTACTAAATAAGGTACTGCCAATTAGCCTTGATGCTATCCCACCACCTAATGTATGGGTGACTCAAATGTAAAGTCGTTTCCTGCAATCTCCAATTGAAAATGAGTGGCAAGTCTATTACTATGAAATTCATTAACACAGATGGGTCCATCAGAGCTAATTTAGCAATGCTGTCATACACTGCAAAAATAAGAATTCTGAAAATTATACATAGGCTTCTATTTTAATACTTGAATGTCCTGTTACATTAAAAATATATGTTGGAGTTTATTCAATATCTATTATATAAAATGTTCTCCCACCAATTTTCATTCTCTCTCTCTCTCTCTCTCTCTCTCTCTCTCTCTCTCTCTCTCTCTCCCCGTCTCTATCCATCAACCATCCCCCACGCCCCCACATCAAAATGCCACTAAGCATCACTTGTTTCTGCAAATGTTAAAATGGGCCCCTGATGGATTAATTTTTTCTGAGAAAGAAAACGAATCACCAGGTAAAGGTCTGCTCCATTACTGCTTACTTTCAATGCTATTGCATGAACAATAATACAATTAACATCTGAACAGATTAGCTTCTAACTCATAAAATAAGTGTGAGACTAAAAGGTTCTTTTCTGAAAGCCTATAATTCTTCAGATGTCATCGTGTGACCAACATGAAACATTCAGGTCATTATAATTCTATTAAATGTAACAGGGATATAACACTTTATCCAGTGAAAGTTTGCCTGGCAGTCAGATGGAAATTAAAAGTAAAATAATTAGAAGAGGAGTGTTTACATTACTCTGACAGTTTGTCAAGAGCCTGCTGTGAAAACTCAATTTTTATTAACAATTTTTACTTATATAGAGGCAATTTGCGAATAAAAATCATAAAAATCAAAATACATTTTAGATCATGGCAAGGCTTCTAAAATAAATAAATAACAGAATCATACATGGACACTAAAGCAACAATTATATACTCAGTTCACCGAAGTATTAAAAATTCTTTGCAATAGCACAGGGAATGTGGATGTAGAGTTTTCTAATTCCTTAAATTTTATATGAGCATTAAAATCTCAAAAGAGGCAGGCATTGTGCTCCACTAAATTTAGGTGGAATTAATATATATACATATAAATATATATAAACATATATATGTATAGCATGTGTGCATATATCACTTGACATCCCATTACTCATTGATCTGCTTGAGCGGGCGGAAGCAACATCTCCATTCGTACTGGTGTGTGCTAGTGTAGCTCAATGGCGTCTGCTCATTCCAGGAACACAAATAACGTCAAACCGATCATTCAGGGTCTTGAGGAAGAAGTCTGACCATCTCATAGGTGGGCGGCCACATGATCTTTTGACATCCCGTGGGATCCAGTTGGCAATGGCTCTAGTCCAGCAGTTGTCTCCAAATCTCATTATGAGTCCAGCCCATCCAATTTTCAATGCCTTGGCAAATGAGACAGCATTCCTGATTATTGAGCGTTGATGGAGATTGGAACTCCGGATTCTTTCTCTCATTTGAGTGAAGTGTGATACTCCAAGCATAGCTCTTTCAATTCTCTTTGGGAGACCCAAACAGCATTCTCATCCTGTTTTCATAGGGCCCAGATCTCTGAGGCGTATGTTAATGCAGAAAGAACAGTGGAATCAAAGAGATGTGCCCAGAGCTGGAGTTTCTTCATCCTCTTAGCTATTTCTTCGAAGCTCTTGAAGATGTTCCAAGCTGCTCTCTTCCTCCTGTGCAATTCAGGTGCCAGGTCATCCGTCATGTTGACTTCTGGACATAGGTACACATAACTGTTGCATTCGGAGATGTTCATCCCGTTGAGAGTGAATGTAATGTCAGGAACGAGACCGTTTCTCATAAACATTGTCTTTGTGAGATTCAGCTGTAGTCTGACCTATCCACACTCACGGTCGTAGTCAACCAGCATTTGTGCTGCTTGGCTGATGTTTGGTATTATTAGAACAATGTCACCAGCAAAGCGGAGGTGGTGTAGTTGCCGACCGTCTATCTTCACTCCCATTCCTTCCCATTCCAGTCATCACATGACATTCTCAAGGTTGGCACTGAAGAGTTTTGATGAAATGGTATCAACCAGCTGACCCACTCTCTTGACGTCAATGATAACCTCCCTGTAGAATGGTGAGATCCTGGTAGTGAATCTGAAATACAGCTCATGGAGGATCCTGATGTATTGAGTTTAAATGCCCTGTTTGGCTAGGGCCTCGATGTCTGCTTCAGTCTCAACAGAATCAAAGGTTTTCTTTAAATCAATGAACGTTAGACAGAGTGGCAACTGGAACTCCCAAGAAACCTCAATGAGCTTGGTTGTCATGTGGATATGGTCGATCATGCTGAATCCTTTTCGGAAACCAGCTTGCTCACATGGTTGTCCTTTATCTAGTGTTCTGCAAATCCTACTCAGAATGACTCGAGTGAAGAGCTTGTAGATGACAGACAACAGGCAGATCGGGCAATAGTTGCCAATCTCGTGGATGTCTCCCTTCTTGTACAGCAGTACAGTCCTACTGGTTTTCCATTGGAACAGAATCTTGCATTCAGACATGTAGTGTGTGAAGAGCCGAGCCAGTGTATTGATGAGTACTAACAGCAGGTTCTTCAGGTGTTTGGATCTGACCATGTCTGGGTCAGGTGCTGTTCGCTTCTTTACCGTCAAAATGTTGTGTTGGATTTCGGAAGGGAGAACACTGGGAATGACAAATCCATCCTGCAGAATTTGGTATCTGGGCAGGTGAACATGGCTACTGAAGAGATCTGAGTAGAAGTCATGGATAATCTTCTCCATTGCCCTTCTGGAAGATGTGTTAGATCCATCAGGACGTCGGAGGGCAGTCATCTTGGTCTTGTAGTTGGCTAAGGACAGGCGGGTGTTGCAAATGTTTTTCCCTGCTTCTGTAGCATCTACCAGTACTGTTGTAATTCTCTCTTTAGGTCTTCCTTTATAGCTTCTCTGCACTGCTTTGCGAGCTCGCATGTTCACATGTGGTTGCCTGAGGCTTTCGCCAAGCCACGTTGGCAAATGAGCTTCAGTTTTCGAAGACAGGCGTCTTTTTGTGGCTATCTCTCTCACGCATTCTTTGCACTTTCATGGAGGGTGCTGAACCAGTCCATCGTATTCCTTGTCAATGTTGTCAAAGACGGAATCTTCCCATGTTGCCACAATAGTGCCAAAGAGCTCCCAGTTGGTGACCATTCTGGGAGTTCTCTTCTTAAACTTTGCAGCCCTTTCTCCCCACTCTATGAAGTATAATTTTGCATGAAGGAGACTGTGGTCCGATCCCGTTTGGAATTTTGGGACAACCGTGACATTTGTCAGGCAAGACCATAGATTGAATGTGATGTGGTCAATTTTGTTGTGGATACGTGCATATATAAGGTGCATTAAATTCTAAATTTTTAAATTCTAAATTTTTTTAAATTTTTTTTTAAATTCTAAATTTTAAATTCTAAATTTTAAATTCTAAATTTAAAAAGAAACTAATAACAATGATCACCAATGTTAAGAATAATAGATAACTTTAAATGATGCATATGCCTCTGAGGCTTTAAGAGAACGGTAGGAAAAGGAAAATTTAGACTAAATATCACAATTTCCATGCATCTGATGGAAAATAGACTTGGTAGAGTGACAATTCTTTTATAGTTAATCTAAAACACTAAAAAGTGAGTAGAATTGCTATTGATGCAGCTTAAACACACACACATACACACATACACACACACACACAACAGGTAAGTCCTCAATAAGAAACAAGGCCAGAAGCATGCCATGTACTGAAATGATTTACATACTAGCCATCCCATCTGAATCTGACCAAAACAGATGAAAAGTAACATAATAGAAATTTTTCCAGGGGTTCATATGGCCTCCAGATTCAAAGTGGGTGCCAAGACTAAGGTGAAAATGCATAAATGGTAGGACCCAGAATGACAGTCTGGGACAATAAGCAGGACAAGTAGGAACACAGGAAGGAAATGAGGTCGGAAGGGAGCCATGGTTGGAAAGAGCTTTAACAAATACTCATTAGATCAGTGCTCTTCAGCCTTTGTACTCCTGCTTACTGGCACTGGCCATGGGCCAGAAGTCATAACAAGGGGTAGAGTGGTGCTTTTCAACCTTTCTGGACCTGCTAATGAAACCAGTTGGTGAATTGGTGGTTGTTGAAAACCATTATAAATCATTCCCAAATAATCGAAGTCTGTCAAAGTAGCTCAGAATAGAGGGAATGATGGAAAGGTTTTCCAACATGAAAAATCGCATGTTCCTACATATTCGAAGAATTTGTTGGATTTAAGATACTTTATTGACATTATTAAGTCAGTTTGGCAGTTAATCAGTAAGTCTAATAAATATTGAAAAGATCAGACAAGAAAGATCAGATCAATCTTGTAAACATCCTATTTTCTTGCATTAGAATGTCCTTAAAGTGACTCTTAAAGCTTCACATCTTTACACCAAACACAAATCGTGGAATGTCTTCAATTTCTATCATAAATACTCCGAACTTACATACAAAACCAAGACGTTAGATTTCCAAAGTCTATAAAGATTCACTGAGTATCAATAATTCATTAATATTCAAAATTGAAAATACATTCAGTGAGACCAAAGGCATTTGAATCATTCTTAGTATACCTGCAAGTTTTGGAAATTGAAATCCTCTTCTGAAATATGAGTTTGACTTTGGTTTTGCCAAGTTGCCATACTTTAATGAAAAAAAGTAGTGTGTGCTTACTCAATAAGAAACCTTCATCATAGGAAAACTCACAAGAAAATGGAAATGTAAAAACCTATCATGATTCCTATAGGTTAGAAATCATGTGTCTTCAAGATCAGTGACAATGAATTTCAGTATGAAGGTCAGAAAATTTCTCCTTTGCTTATTGGTTCCAAACTTGCTCTTACTAAACATAATTTTCTCTAATAGTCTATATTTTAATAATCTATATTTTCTAGAATAAAGGTATCTAAAATTTTGTGATATTGGAAAGGAAAATAAGTTTACAAATGTTCCACATATATATTTCATTTTGATGTTTGACATTTCCACATTTTGACATTTATAGAAAGAATATGTAAATTGAAAAATACTCATTATTTTGAAGACAAGTTCACTCCCATTTAACAGCTGAAGTAATCTTCAGAATATAAATGGACCCAGGACTCACCCACAATACTCACATATACAAATGTATTCAGAAATACCACAATTAGCCGCACAAGCTGAAGTGGACACTGAAAAAGACGAAGTTACCTAAGTGAGATATGGAAGCTGCCCACAATCGTGCTGTTGGACACCGATGTGGCTGCAATCATTTGCAGAAGGCATTCCATTTCCTCTGGTGTGAAGAAATTAGAAATTTTCCTAAAATGACTTACATTATACATAGCATGTAACTGACAACAATGTGAATGGAACTAGGAATAGAAATCATAAAATTAATACTCCTTTCAGCACTAGTAAAAGGAAGAACAGGGAAGTTCGAATCCCATCCAACACAATCCATAACTTGTTTTGCATTTGAAAAAAAGGGGGGCGCAGATGTCCGTTCTTCCACAAAATGAACACCAGCCTGCCCAACATGGACCATCTGCTCATTATAATCTCACTACAGCGCATTAATAACACACATATGAGAGTCACTGCAGTTACTGGGCGGATACTGTATTCAGTAAGCAGATACTGAATTTCAAGAATTGCCTACCAACGACGAGAAAAGAACTTCTGGACGTTTCCACTTTATCACATATTCCATCCTTTAGCTATAAGAACATAGTCAGTCCAACACCTGGATTCCCCAAGGTCATTTGAGTTTGCCCTCTCTCACTTAGTCTACTTTTACTTTCTCTTGAATAAACTTCTTCATGCTTGGCTAATGGTATCTGTTCCCTGCAATTCTTTTCCTTTTCTTTTGGACGGGGACTGCCAAGCAATGCTCAGGAGGCCTGAGAACCACGCACAGTAACTCTCAGCCAGACAAGGACACCATGCAGCAAAGTGCTGGGGTGCCAGGGATGACCAAGGCCTTCCCAGTACTGCCGGGCCCCAAGGACTGCATTTGGTAATGAACAGTGATGCCAGAGTGTTGGGACTAAGTGGTACAGGGAATTGAACTTGACCCCTGCCCTATTCTTCCACCTCTACAATTTCCCCTGGCAGTTGCTACAGTTTGGGAGACTTAACTAGTAGAAAGTTCTTGAAGGAGTCTGTACCTGGAGTGGCCCTCATCACCCTCAATAGGAGGAATTATTCATGAAATCTAGGAGAAATGTTGCATAAATCGTTTTCAGTTGCATCACTTTTCTACATTAAAAAAAAGTTGAAAAATTGACAAGGTGCTTATAATTAATAAAAACAATTATTTTAATGAGCAAAAATAATCAAAAAGAAACTAAATATTTATATCTATTTGGCTTTGAGATTGCAGTCATGTGATTTTTTAATTGTTCGAGATATTTTTCAAGCCACTGATGGTTTGGGGAACTCTAGGCAATAAACATATTTCATCTACTGCATTCATATAGCTTCTTGTAAACACTATTCATTATTTTTCTCTTAACATTTGCTTGGAAAACAAGCCTATCCAAAATATCCAACTTCAGTAGTCTGAGACTCATTTGTTTTCAGATCCAATTCAAAGCCTGAAAATCTTTAAAAGTCTTTGAGAAGAAGTCATTGGTAGGAGGAAAGCAAGTCAGTGGTAGATGTTCTGCCAGTCAGATTAGGGATAGCAATCCCATAACCAATAACCCTAAGAACATCAAAAGCTGATATCTTCTCTTCTGAAACTAGACTCCCTCAAGCAGTATTTGAACTTTATTAAAAAGCATCTGACAAGTAATTCAGTAATCAATTTGCCTCAGAGGTAGAGATGGAAGGAGAGAAAAGTCAGACCTCCTAGTCCTTGGGCGGGGGTTGGGGGGGCAGGAAACATTTTAAAGAGCATAAAATTGGCTGTGTAGTTTCCAATAAATTTGTAAATTCTTTAATTAGTCACTGTTTCAGTTTCCAAGTATAATTATTGTATTGTTTTTTTAAAGTTAACTGTGGGACTCTCGAGCAATAGTACAGAGGGTGGCGCATTTATCTTGCACTTGGCCAACCCGGGTTCTAGTCCCAGCATCCCATATGATCCCCTGAGCACTGCCAGGAGTAATTCCTGAGTGCAAAGTCGGGAGTAACTCCTGTGCATGATCTGGCATGACCCAAAAAGCCAAAAAAAAAAGTTCACTGTGGAAGGTGCTTGCATTATGTTTGAGGAGCCAGAAATATTTTAGACTCATTGCTTTAAAGATGTAGAGATTTTCAAACACAAACCTGACATAAATAGAGACAAAGCCAACATACTCTTGAAATCACAGTGTCAAGGTTTTTTTTCCCTTCCACAAGTGAAAAATGAACAAATCAAGAGTCTGAGCATCACACAGACACACCCAGCACTATTGACAATGATTTTTCCCACGAATCAATGGATAGATGAGTTCCAATATGACTTTTTTATTTTCACACATAAACTAAAAATCACAAATCAATGTCTCACTTAAATCATCATTTTTTGGATGCTTCTTTGGTCTACTTTAGGGACACTGAAAGTAAAGACACTTGTTGATAATTATTCATATTCTGACATTTTTAGCATCGAGTCTAAACTGTTGAAAGATGTTAGGTGTGAGGGCTGGGAAGCTAGCTCTACATGGTGGAACTCATGCCCTGCACACTGCAGAGCCAAGTTCCATCTCCAATACCTTACGATGCTCCTCCCAAGAGTCCCCATGAGTAGCCTAGGGCCAAAGAACTGCAAGGGAGTCTCTCACAACACCGAGGCGAAGAAGGCAGCCTTTCCACAGCTTTATCGAAGCCTTCTGCGTCTCAGCCTCTGCATTCTACTGACGCTTTCCACTTGCTGCAGAGCTGCAGAAGGTCATGTGATGACTTCTACTTTGCAGCAGCAAGTCCTGGCAATGCTTGAGCAATGACAGTTCTCTAGTTATAACAGCAGAACTCAATTGCTGTGACTTTGTGACTATGTGCATTGAGTGCTTGAGAAGAAGTCAACATAAAAACATTAAAAATCAATCTAGCTTTAGGCTAATATCAGAAGTTTTGCTTTGGCTTGTTAAGAAATCTTAATCTTAGTGCCTCTCTTGTATCATTTTCCTGAATACCTGCTATAAAATCAGTTTTTACCTCACTGGGATCCTATTATAGTTATTATTTGTTTTGAAGTAAAACTGGATTGTGCCCCAGAAGTCACAAAATTCTGTGACTAATTCTGAAATGGAAGCAATGGCAAGCAGAATGCACATTCTCCTCCAAAATAACTCTGACTTCTGCTAGCTTATTTCCGCCTATTTTATTTCCAGTGCTACTTCCCACTTCATTCTAATCAAGGTGATCCCCTCCCTTTGCTATCTATAAATGTATTTTCAATCTTCAAGCTATTATATAGTATGTCAGAGCTGTTCTTCATGAAAATCTTTATATGAAAATTTTACACATCGGAGACCGAGATGAGAAGAAATAATTATATAAGGAAAGATAGACATCTGACTTAAATCTCCTCCTAAGACTGGATAAGCATTGTTTATTTGTTTTTAATAAGCACATAATAAACACCTTGAATTAAGGCAGAACTATTGAAAAATGGGTAACAAAAAGGTTTCTGATTCTTAGGTGAGGACAGCAAGGCCTTTTTCGGTGACCCATCCCATGTCTATACCAATTAGCAAAAAGAAATATTTGTAGTTTTACAAGAAATATTAATAAGTTCAAATTCAAATACAACACATTTAGGGGAGTAAATACAATGTTCAGATTGTCTTTATAATGAATACCATATTTCATCTCATTATGTCTATAAGAAGAAAAGTTGAGATGAAAATCATGACACTCTTCATAATAAGGATGGAAGGAAGGAAGGAAGGAAGGAAGGAAGGAAGGAAGGAAGGAAGGAAGGAAGGAAGGAAGATGGGCAGATGGGCAAGACAATAAAAGAGAGAAAAAGAAAAGAGTAGAATGCAAATGTTTTTCTAATCTAAACTGATACTTGCACATAGAGAAATGAGTGTATACCAAGGCTGTGATGAAAGACAATTCAAAAGTCAGGGATAGTGATTATTATGAATAGGTTCCTGGTCCAACAATGCAGGTTGGGGATGGATGAGGAGAGAATGGCATGTGCTCTGCGAGATTGTTTTGTAAGGTCCACGAAAGACTTAAAGTAGGATTTTTAAGTGAAGTGCTATGGACAGACACAAAATTTAGGATTTGGGCATCTTGATATAAAGGAAAAAATGCAGAGATACTAAAATGATGTTACTGGAGCATAAGGCATTGGGACTACAAACGCACAATTCAATACCAAAAAGCACCTCAACACCGAAAAAATATTTAGCATCTGTGTAATATTTACCACCTCAACCCTGGAGACTGGAAAAAGTAACATGGGAAAGTTCTAGAACCCAGTTTTTCTGCAGTTACAATTACCCATTTATTTGGATAGATGCACAGTTGTTTATATTTTCATTCAAACATAACTGCTAATATTTGCATTTCCTTCCATCTTAAATTCTATAATATTCATTCAGACTAATCTTATTCCATCCCCTTCTTTTAAATCTACATTATAACCTAACAATACCAGTTTTGTGGGTGTTGGGGCCAAGCCCTTTGGTGACCAGGGGTTACTCCTGGCTCTGTGCTCCGTGTTGTCCTCTGATGGCACCAGGACTAAAGAATAAGGCCACAGTCAGGGCAGCAACATGGAAAGCAAGTGCCTTCTCCTTAACTATCTCTTTGGCCCGGCTCCATTTGCTAAGTGTTTGTATTGCCTCCTCTATTCAGAGACCTTAATGACTAATCTTCTCTAACTAAAACATGCAGTGAGAAAGACTTAGGCTGCCCGACTTTCTTGCATAAAAACCGACTCTCTTTGATAAACCTGAAGAATTCATTTAGTTACCTGAATTACCCTCAGATTATTTTCAGAGAAGATACATTTTGATAAGGTTGTGGAAAGGCAAGAGTCTGCAGAATTTTGTGGGCAGAAGTTTTAATAAGAAAATGAAAAATAAGGCACAAGGCAGTCACCAGAAATAAGGAGTAGTTTACTGGTATTTAAAGGAGTTAAAACACATGAACACACACTTTTTAAAAAGGTGTGTTATTAAATGCTCAGCCACCAGTGCTTGGGAGTGAACTCACAGCCTTACATGTGCTAAGCATGTGATCTGCCATTTGAGGCACATTTTAAAATGTAACCATTTCCTACCTCTGTGTACCCAAAATTAAATCCTCAGATAAATACAGAGCAAAGCACAAGCGTAAGATTTTTCAAGGTCAGTGTTTTGAAAGATAAGATCAATTATAGTCTCTCAGTATGGTCATAATTCTATGAAATGCAAATTTCCTTTAACGAAGAATTGCATAGAACTCCACAAATGCAGGTAAAATATTGTCATAAATCAGGAAGTGGCATTTAATAAGCACCTCGGCGTTATTTGCTATTTATCACAATTCTTTTTATTTCATCTTTAGCAGGAATGAAGCCTTTTTTCTCAAAGTCTTGGGCTAAGCCCATTGGAACGAAAGTAACAGTGATAGCAACCTAATTTAAGTTAGGTTAAATTTAATTTAAATTAAAATTAGCAACCTAATTTTCATTTAAAATAAAATATGTGCATATTTGGCTTGTTTATTCTTCAGCTCAGATTCTCTGAGAAGTTTATGAATATGATGCTGACAAAAAATTCAGACGATTCTGAAAGGTGTCAATTTATAAATTTCCCTAACAAAAATGACAAAAGCAAAACAGGAGAAAGCTAAGGCCACTTCCTCTGATTACCAAACCCTCTGTTTGCCAAACCCCAAAGATATTCGTTCTTAACCCACGCGATCTGAACATGATCAAATTCAACAAAAGCTGTGTTTTGACAGTGATGGAGCAATTATTAAAGGTTCTTTACTGACATCTTTCTACCTCACCACCCAAGTGAAGATAAATGAGCAAGATTCGTTTTTGAAGACTAAATGATTTAAACATTAGAGGTGGATTAAAGTGCCAATTCAGCCCTCCAGCGGGGAAGTACCAGACCTTTCTTCTTTAGCATTTGGTTCATAACATTCTATCTTCCCAAACTACAATTACAAGATGGTTCCAACCTGAAACTCAGATCTCTTTCAGCTCAGGTACACAATTTCAAAAGACTATGGTTTGAAACAGAAATCTTTGAGCTCTGGGGCTTTCAAACAGCACGTCTGAGAAAGGAAGAGAGGCTCACAGGACAAAGAGGAAAAGAAGGGGGCATGAGAGGATAAGGGAGACTTCAGACTTCAAAGCAACCTGATCTAGCATTATCCTTAAGTCATTCATTTATTTGAAATTAGTTATTGTATTCAAATGAAGTCTGCCTGCCATCTGTCTTTGAAGACATTTAAATTCGGCTTAGAACTCTTGTGGGAAAAAGAGGGTTTTACTAACTTGGTATTTCCTGCTTACTACTATCAATCACTAATTAGTACTAATCATTAAAATGGGATTCTCTTTTAGTCAAATATTCTCAACCATTTGTCAAAGGATGACATGGCTTTTTGTTCATTTTTTGGTGTATTCAAGTCAGATTCCTATGACTTTTTAGTCCATGAAACAAAAGTGACGATTTTAGTCAGATGTGTAACAATAATGCCATCCAAAAGCTACATTTAACCAAGAGAGCAGTATTTTTGGAACAGCAGGCAATATAAAAGTGCTTTGTGAATATTAACATATTCTAGCAAATTAGTTTGCACTCATTATCATAAGCAATTACTTACTGTTTAGATGCAGCTCGTATTAAATTGGCAAGCAATTTGCAAGAATTAAAACATAACGGAGAGCTTACTGCAAATCCAACAATACACCGAGACAAATGATGCTATTGGATTCACAGACCATGTACCAAAAGTGGTTACTCATTAGACATATTTAGCATTAGAACAATTGTAGGTTGGCTACATAAGCTTTTAATGCAAGATAATTCTGTAACTATTGTTCGGTCACCATCAATAGAACTGTGCATATCAGATATTAGGAAGCATTCTAAAAAGATCTGGGAATAACTTGAGAAAGCTTTGCTTTGGGACAATGAACTGTGTGCCAATTTGACTTAATGTTGGTACCTCAATAACTCATCTCATTATATTGAGCTATTTAATCCTATTCGCATTATCCCTGTTAAAAAGTTTCTTTGGGGGCCATTTAGATAGCTCAAAGGGCAGGACCCCATGCGCTGTCTCAGAAGGCCTGGCTGTAAATCAACTTCCTGACCCCCAGCACACACTAAGGCCAGAATATCCTTTGAGCCCTGCTAGGTTTTGCACGCAGACCCCCCCAACATTTCTCTCATTTTGAACTGTCTCTCAGTTTACCTCAGTGGCAGAAGCTAGTGATACCCGTCACTATTTACTTTATCTCCTTTCAAAATGGACTTAACAGTTGGGTAGACAGCTAAATTATATGCAATCTGGGAGTCCAGCTGTCCAGCTAGACCTGGAGTTTACATCTGCCCTTACATATTAATAGGGACTCATTTCACAAGCCTAATTGATAATACATGAGTCTTGGCGTTCAGGCCCCGACATGGACCTGTACACATTTGCTGAAGTTCCTTTTCCTTCCTGCTAGGTGGTTACAAAAATAGAGCATCTGCCTTATCCTGAGTTGGGGTGGAGGTGGGAGGTTGACCGCCTCACCGGGACCATGAAAGCAAAACCGTGTGAAAGAAAATAGCCTTTCATTTGTTCATAGTGGTGTGCTTCGGGGTACACTTTCTGTAATAACTTATGTTTAGACAGCTTTTGAAGCAAAGTGACAAAATATTTTCAAAAGTCTCCCTTTAAGCCAAGTCAATTTGATAGGGAAATTGCAATTATCTCTAACTACAATTTCAAAGAAATTGGAGTTCACAGAGGTAAGATGGTTTGTCCAGGTCACAAAGTTGTATGGCCCTTTTCTAATCAAAAACTTCCTCCAAAATTTTTTGATTAAAAACAAAACAAAACAGAAAATATCAACTTCCACCAATGTTATTAATAGCCATTATCCTTTACACACCAGGCAATGTTACCCCCCCTCAACTAGATCTACTGGGTATGTATGTGAAAGAGGTGTCCTGTTTTTCAAGCATCTATTCCATTCACAAATAAGTTATCAGTGTTTCCTTACTCAAACATAATGACACACCTTTGCTAAACATGCCCAAAGGATATTGTTCATGACCCTAAAGTAAAGTGAAATCAACTCATCCACACTTATCTTTTCTAAAGTATCTACATCATAAACCTTGTGACTATATATCCTTCCATCTCCTATTGTTGTAAGGGCTGGGGCGATAGCACAGTGGTAGGGCGTTTGCCTTGGTAGGGCTGAGCCAGGTTCGATTCCTCCGCCCCTCTCAGAAAGCCCAGCAAGCTACCCAGAGTATTTTGCCCGCACAGCAAAGCCTGGTAAGCTACCTGTGACATAGTCGATATTCAATATGCCAAACACAGTAACAACAAGTCTCACAATGGAAACGTTACTGGGCCCACTCGAGCAAATCGATGAACAATGGGAGGACAGTGCTCCTATTGGAGATTTAACTATCCAAGATTTTTGCCAGTTTTATAACTCACTAACATCTTCTTCAATGGCCTGAAAACCTTCAAAAGTTTGGCATTTTTTGCCCATATTCTGGTTTGCAGGAAATTTGAATGAGCCCCAGCAGCAAACAGAGAACACTAGCCATGGTCTGAACTCTCCTCTGTCCACCACTGGCCACTCTCCAAAAGCATCTCTCGCCATTCACCCCACACACATCCACCATCACAGTGCAACTGATTTGCATCTCTTGCCCTGATCACAAGTCTGTCTTCCTTGGTAAAATAACAATGACCTTTTTGATATCAATTTGAAATTAATTCATATTTATCAATTATTCTGCTGTTTGAACTAATCAAATTAAAAAGGAACGATAGAAATCCTGTCAAATTTAAAGATAGGAAAGTTTCTCCATCTGGCTTTCTTTCTTTTTTTTTTACTTTTATTTTTAAATGGGATCACTGTTGCTTATTTATTTTTATATATTTTCTTATTTGGGAGTTTTACACCCAGTGGTACTTAGAGCTGACTCTAAGCACAGTGCTTATTGATCACTTCTGGCAGTGCTCAGGGGCCATATGCAGTGCCAGGGATCAAATCTGGTTTGGGCTGCATTCGAGGTAAGTGCCATATCTGCTGAACTATTTTTCTGGACCCAGATTTTCACTTCACCCTTCTTAGAGAAAAAAAAACTTCACTTTTTCCTAGAAAGTAATCTGAGAAGCTTAGTAATGATACTACTTAGTCATGATACTGCTGGATATTTAGCTGATGTATAAAATATCTGATATGCTGAACAAAATTAAGTACACAGCATATCAGACTACTTTCATGATACCCTGACTTTAATTTGATATTTTAGAATAAAATACCTTTGCACTGTGTGTATTAACAAGTGAATCTATCCATGGGAAGTTCGAAAATAAAAAAGGAAAAAATTATAATATTTTATATTCATCTGTAATAACTCAGGGGCTATTCTTGGCTCTGTGCACAGGATTGACTCCTGCCAGTGCTCAGGAGAGTGTGCAAGGTGCTAGGGATTTGAAGCATGGTCAGCAGGATGCAAAACAAATGCCTTTGTCCCTGTACTTCTTTCTCCAGCCCTCCAATGTCTTGAACTATAATTTTGAAAACTCAATCAAAATGTTATAAAATGATAGTAGCACTGCATTGTCCTCCCATTGTTCATCGGTTTGCTCGAGCGGGCCCAGTAACATCTCCATTTTGAGACTTGTTGTTACTGTGTTTGGCATATCGAATACGTCAAGGGTAGCCTGCCAGGCTTTACTGTGCAGGCGAGATACTCTCAATAGCTTGCCAGGCACTCCGGGAGGGGCGCCGGAGGAATCAAACCTTGCTTGGCCGGGCCAGACGCGTGCAAGGCAAACGCCCCATGTGGAAAAATTATTTAAAACTATTGCAGAGCTGTGTTTTTTCCTCCTTCTTAGTATTAAATCTGGAATTAAGCAAAGAATTTTAACATATAATAATATGTTATCAATAATTAGATAATATTAACATACTAGTAGCACTGTCCTCCCATTGTTCATCAATTTGCTAGAGCGGGCCTAGTAACGTCTCCATTGTGAGACTCATTGTTAGTGTTTGGCATATTGAATACGTCACGGGTAGCTTGCCAGGCTATGGTGTGCGGGCAAGATGCTCTTGGTAGCTTGCCGGGCTCTCCGAGAGGGGCGGAGGAATTGAACCAGGGTCGGCCAGTAGGCCGCATGCAAGGCAAATGCCCTACCTGTCTAATTTATATCTGTGCTAAACTTTTCGATAACTATAACACATGGAAGAGAGATAACAAAGCAGAAAAAATAAAAAAGTTATCACGCTATCCTTGAGCAATAACTTAAAGCAATCCTCTTTTTCAAGCTACTCAGATTCAGACTTTTTGAATCTAAAATAAACAAGCAATCTTTAAGTCAAAGAGAATTCTTAAGGCTTGTGTCTTATTTATTCTTACACAAAATATTAAACAATTATAAAGGGATATTTATTTTACCCTTTTGAGCTATGTTATTTTATTCTGCCATTTATGTGTAGAGTTAAACAGCCTGGCAGATGAAATTATTTAATTAAAATATACAACAATGAGAGAAAATCTTCCCAATAAAACGTATAAGAATTGAACAGAAGTCTCTGCAATTCTGTCTCTTCAAAAGAGACAGAATTGCAGTGTGAATTGAACTGAGTTAAAATATAAAAATAAACAAAAAGTAGCATTTTTCAGAGACATAAAATCACATCCAGGATTCAAAATAGAATATATCATATTTCTGGGATGCCATCCAAAACTATTTAACAAAATTATTAGAACAACATGATACACCAACAGGAACATTTTTATTTTAAACTACCCAGTGATAACCAGGAAGTCCATTCGCCCCCTCTCCACCCCCCAGTCCCGAATTCTCAGCCAATCATAGAGAGTTTCCGTGTTTTTGGAAGCAGTGCCACGTGAGTGCTAGGTGCTGGGGATCACCTAGCCCAGCCAGCACTGCTGTATGGGATACTCCTAAGACCATGTGGTAAGGGCAATCAAACAGGTTTAGGAACTTCCTACACATGCACCCTAATTTTTACACCAACCCCCACCCATGGGTGTTGGAAGGGATAAAAAGTAACACTCTGAAGGGCAGAAGTGATAGTACAGGTGGTAACACACTCGCCTGGTATGCAAAGTTTAGTCCCTGGCACTGCATATCCTCCCCCAGACAGCCCGAATGGTGAAGCCTGCAAATTCCCAAGTGTAGTCCCAATTCTTCAACAAAAGAGAAAAGCAACAAATCTGATATAAACATCATAATATTGAAATTATATGCAGTATTTAAAGAAATATTTTAATTGAACTTGGAAACAAAAATCAACTTTCACATTACATGTGAAGGTGAAGTTAGTGGTTACCAGAAGAGAATGGGTTGGGGAGGAAGTTCGGGTTAAGGGGGGTAAACCAATCAACTGAGATCAAAGATAAAGTTGGACTTTGAGCAATTAACTGAATATACACAGGTACTGATTCACAATGAGGCACATCTGAAACTAATGTAACATTCTTATGCAGATGCTACGTTAATAAAAAATTAAACAATAAATTTACCTTAAAACATGAACTCATTCACCTAAAAAATCCCCCAACTTGTTTTTTAAGCAATATAAGAATCCTCATATGAGGAATGCTCAATATTTAGAAAAAATGTCATCTTAACATTTGTAAACAAATGGTTTTCCATATTTGTATACCATATTACTTGTGTATTGAGAAAGCATAATTTCTCCTCCAATTATATTATACATTTTGAGGTATATATTCCCACAGTACTACAATTTCCCTTTCACTTCCATTATGATATGAACTCATAAAACCGACAGTGTCCGTGCCCATGAATAAAACATAAGGAATAGATTCAAAATCAGACATGACACTCTCCGCTATGGCATTATATGCCATTTATTGCTCCGCCAATCAAGTGCTTCTGGGCAACGGCAGCATGGAATGAGCATGATGGAGCAAGTAAGGAGGAAAACACACCGAGCAGCAAAGCCCTTTCGTACACAGGGCAGTCACTGTCCCTGGCAACGCCTGTGACCACGTGCTTTCCATCATCCCAGATCATTTCAAATACGAAAGGGATTTGTACCAAGGGGCGTGATTTGCACTAATAGGAAAGCGGATGCATCTGGGTACATTTCACGAGCGAAAGAACACGATGACTTTTGAATTTGGTAATATTAAAATCGGTCAACAAGTTAAGAGTTAACATCAGCATTAGAAATAAGAAAACAGGGGCTGGAGCAATAGCACAGCGGGTAGGGCATTTGCCTTGCACTCGACTGACCCGGGTTCGATTCCCAGCATCCCATATGGTCCCCTGAGCACCTCCAGGTTTGATTCCTGAGTGCAGAGCCAGGAGTAACCCCTGTGCATCGCCAGGTGTGACCCCCCCCCAAAAAAAAGAAAGAAAGAAGAAAACCTATCTGTTTAGAGATGCCTGCAAATGTTGAGAGGTGAATTCCTATACTGGGATGTTCCAGCTCCTCTTGGGATGTGTCACTCCTTTCTTTAACGTTCTGTGATACCCCTTTTCTATCTATTCCCTCTGGAAAAAATTGTGATGGTTAGTTTTAGAAATAAAAGATAAACCACAGTTACCTATGAAAAAGGTAAAGAAAGAAGGCACTCACAAAAGAAATAATTTAAGGACTTTGAATGATTGACTGGATGTAGAATAAGGATGATCAAAAAGTATCAAAGGTCACTCCTAGATTTCAAACTTGAAAAGCGGTAGATACTAAGCTATTCATTCATTCACAAAAATAGGAAGTATCAGGGGATCATAGAACAAGGGAAGAATATTATATTATGAGTTTGACTTTATAGAATTCAGCCCTCCTCTTCCTTGGGACAATACTATATCATTTTTGCAATTCTGCAATACTTAATATACTGGAGTATATAGAGAAGTTTTTTTTTTTTAACCTTTGGCATGCTGCGAATAGACTAGGCCTATAAATTCAAAAACATGTTCCGGTGAAAACCACTCTCTTAACTTTTTCTTCAAATGATTTTTTGCTAGACAGATATGCCTTATAGCTCCTCATTGCTTTTACCAGAGTCTCCAGATATAATACTCATTTTTAATAGACTTTTTAAATGATTTTGTAAGACATAACCTGTATCTCCTCATTTCCTTTAAAATATGCTCTGATTAACTCCTAGCATTTGAAAAGAATCTGCTATGAACATTACCTGAATTAGTCGCCGTATCACATAAACATTTACAGTGTTCCCTTTCTTTTGATAATTGTAAGGAATTGTTTTATAGAAAGGTCAAACTATAAAATATTATCCAAGAGTACCTCTTGATAGTTGTTTGGGTTTCCACATGCAGTTGTTTGATTAACTTATCATGCCCTCATTGATTTGCTTCCCGCGCTAATCAAACTTTTATTAACTGTTTTCTTCACACAGTGAATTTAACAAATTATTCTTTGTGGGTTTATCAATTATGCCACATATGATCAATAGGGTGAAATGTAATGACATTTAGCTCAATGTAGATAGAAAATCCTATATGAAGTTGAAATATTTACATTTCTTAGTATCTTTCATTTGTGAGAGAAAAGAAAATAGTGACAAAATTTTCTACCATTGAACAGTATGTTCTGTGCTCTATCAATTTTTTTCACATCCAACAAATATGCCTGAAAAATGTCCTTAGAGGGCCTCAGGGATAGTACTGCGGTAAAGAATTTGCCTTCCACGTGGCAAACCAGGGTTCAATCCCCCACATCCCATATGAACATCATCAGGAGTGATTCCTGAGTGCAGAGACAGGAGTAAGCCCCGAGCACAGCAGGATGTGACACAAAAATTAAAAGAGAGAGAGAGAGAAGTCTTTGGGCAGAAGTGATAGCACAGCGGGTAGGGCATTTGTCTTGCACTTGGCTGACCTGGGTTCAATCTCTGGCATCCCCTAGGGTCCCTTGAGCACCACCAGGAGTAATTTCTGAGCAGAGCCAGAAGTAGCCCCTGAGCATCGCTGGGTATGACCCAAAAAGCAGAAAAAAAATTTCTTTAGAGAACATATCCAGTTAGAACTCTGAATCATAACTCAAATTGATTGCTCAAACCTGTCTCTGGAATACATTAGGCTGGGTAATCCCTGCCATGGATACTAGCTGCCAACATGATGTCTTTAAGTACATCAGGGAAAAGAGTGAATCTTCTTCAAAATCTTTCTCCTTCACCTTCTGGAAAATTGTCATAGCACACTGACTTTTCTTTTTTCTTTTTTTTTTTTTTTTTTGCTTTTTGGGTCATACTTGGCCATGCCTAGGGATTACTCCTGACTCTTCTCTCAGGTGTTACTCCTGGCGGTGCTCAGAGGACCATATGGGATGCTGAGAATCAAACCCGGGTTTGGCCGCGTGGAAGGCAAGCGCCCTACCCACTGTGATATCTCTCCAGCTTCATAGCACGCTGATTTTACCAGAACAAGCAATCTTCTTGCTATTTCCTAAAATGTCATCAATTTTAACATGCTGCTCCCCCAAGAAGGTCATGAAAGCTGATACCTCCCCAGTTCTACAGGCTGCACCCCTTTCGTTAGGGGTAGGAAGCAGTAAGTTTTGGTTGTGAAGGGGCATCCAAGATCGTTTCGGATTACTTTTGTCCTCTGGAATACAACCATGTTCTCCAGAGAAAGAGGAGTTCAAGAGACATAGAAATGAAGCATAATTTCAACTCCTTCCCGCATACATAGCAAACATGGGTGACAAAAAAAGCCTCTTCTTGGAAAGAAGCAAGTTTGGCACAGCTGAAATGAGATCAGTCACCAAGCTAGCCCTTGAGGAGATAAAATTCCTGAAAAGGAAGACAGTATCAAAACAGAGCTAAACCAAGGTGTATGCAAAGCTAAACCACTGCAGTTTAAGCTTCATATTCGAAGCTCAGATTTCAGCAAGACAAAACAGAGTCATAGAAATGAGATGCTAGAGATATTACAAACCCCAACGTCTGTTCCAAAGCCCAGATTCAATTTTTGAGGCAGGTTAAATGGGTCCTTCAATTTATGGTTAATGATCTCTATGTATCTTTCTTCTCTTCAATTCAAAGTGAAGAAGGAAATTTTTAGAAACATGTGATGGATTTACTGGGACTTTTTAGCTCCCTCCACTGTCCACTACCACCCCCCCCCCACACACACACATACACACACCTGCCCTTTCCTGATTGATTTCAGGCCATGCTGGAGACAGCCAAACACTAATAAAGCTATTAACCCTTTCCTCAACTTGCAAAGCTTTGAACATTCATATTCCAGGTGGCACTTCTTTTCTGAAGACCTGCCTGAAAGAAATAGGCTTTTTATGGGTACTCAGGGGGCTTACCCATACTCTCCTCTAAGCCAAATTGGGACCATCATAAAAAGTTACAAGCAGTAACTTTAAAAATATTTAATAATTTCCCCCATACTTGGCTTAACAAATTCATGTAAAAAGGAAAGACTCCAAGGTAATCCTATAGATGATCATTTTTAATGGAGTTAAGTTGATAGGTGGGAAAGAAAGAAAGGAAGGGAGAAAGAGAGAGAAAGAAATAAAAACAAAAATTCTGAAGAAGGAAGGAAGGAAGGAAGGAAGGAAGGAAGGAAGGAAGGAAGGAAGGAAGGAAGGAAGGGAGGGAGGGAGGGAGGAAGGAAGGGAGGAAGGAAGGGAGGAAGGGAGGAAGGGAGGAAGACCAAGCTAGCTTTCTGACCAATGTAATGTGAAATGACACAGAAAAAAAATGATGGAAAAAACAGTAAATGTTTTGAAATGCAGAAGCCTCCAATGACTTACAGTACACATTTACTCCTACTATAAATTTTTTGGAGCTTACATTAT
Organism: Sorex fumeus; assembly: GCF_029834395.1. Lineage (NCBI taxonomy): Eukaryota > Metazoa > Chordata > Mammalia > Eulipotyphla > Soricidae > Sorex > Sorex fumeus. Next base: position 1,162,100 of record NW_026606060.1, on the reverse strand, counting down.
TACCAAAAAACAACTGCAATGAGTGAATCCAGAGAAATGAAACAATGAGCTAACTCTCTTGCCTCACACCCCACTGACCTTGTCACCACATATGATCCCCTGAAATAAGCAGTAATCCCTGAGCACAGAACCAGGAGTAAGCACTGAGCCCAGTTGGGTGTGGGTGAACTCCACCCCCAAGTAGAAACCAAATAGAAAATTTTAAAAGAAAAGTAAATAAATGCAGCAAATTCCACCATTATATCAATTCTGTTAATCTAAAAAACACATAATACGCAAAGAATGATATATTTTATATACATGCCAGATAATACCTCCCCGCCAAAGTAAAGCATACGTGCATCATTTATCAATAATTTCCACTTATATGTGAAAATGTTTAAAAGTAAGATTGAAAATGAACACAGTCTTCTTAAAAGCCAACAAGTGATATAGAAGCAGTCAGGCTTGAGCCAAGGAAGTATGACTCTATTCCTAATTCATGACTTTATCACACATCCAAGTTCAAGCTATCAAGTTCATTTTCTTCTTCTGAAAATCAGGAGGTTGTTTCAGATAATCCCTATCATCATTGTTCTACACTCAGCTCTGACGTTATGCATGAAATCCTACATTAACAATTTTGCAAACCATCATGCCTAAAATTTTATTTTTATGTATGTTTTTTCTTTGGGGTATGCTCAGAACTTACTCCTCATTTGATATTTGTGGATCACTCCTGTATGGTGCTCAGGGCAGAGACTGAACTCAGTCAGTAACATGGAACACCACCTGTTTTGTTGCTTTCGCCATACACTGTTATTAATAAAGATTTTTAAATATTACTCCACAAATGGGCTAAAGTGATAGCACAGCGGGTAGGGCATTTGCCTTGCACACAGCTGATCTGGGTTTGACTCCTATGTCTCTCTCAGTGATCCCGGCAAGCCACTGAGAGTATCCCACACACATGGCAGAGCCTGCCAAGCTCCCCGTGGTGTATTCAATATGTCAAAAATAGTAACAAGTCTCATAATAAGAGACATTACTAGCAAATCAATGAACAACCGGAGGACAGTGCCACAGTGCTACTACAAAAATGCTGGCATAAACCTTGGACTTGCTTCCAGACTACACCAGAATATTCTGCTGATATGAGCTTGAAATAGGGAAGTACGTTCTCTAATACAGTGCTATACATACAAATTCTTCCAATGATATCTTTGAATAAATATTTTAGTTATTGTTTTACTTTAAAGAATAAATATTCAAAGAAGTTGCTATGACTGTAAAATGATAGAGGAAGGGATGATCAATTTTTTATGGTGATCAAAAATAAGATACAAATGCCAGGGGAAATAAAAAGAATATTTACTGAGCAGTTTGCAGTAAAAGTATGTTTTCCCCTGAAATCATATGCCCAATATAACTGGCCTAGCAATGACACCAAAAATCATACGATACAAAATCTTCAGAAACGACAGTCGAGGCGCATATGCTGCCTGATCCCATGTGCAGTTTGCGCCCATGTGGCAGGCACACATGTGGTGCCCGAGCACATGTGTCACCCACATCTCCCTCTTGAGATGTGTACTTCCATGCTTTTGTGTCTAATGTTAGGATGTGTGTAGGGACTCTCTCTGCCCTTGGAGAAGCCTGTGTTTTCTCTTGAGTACGTTACTCTCTCACTCTCTCCCCCTCCACACCATGAAAATCCTCCAAATAAAATCTATTTATTTCATGGGCACAGGTGGAGGGATGGGTATTTGATCACTGTATAATTGAAACCCAAGCACAAAAATTTGTAAGTCTACAACTGTACCTCATGGTGTCTCACTAATAAAAATTTAAAAAATCTATTTATTTCAAAAAATGACAGTCAAGAGAAAACCCAAGTTTTACGAAGACCTACTTACATAACTTCAGAGTTCTACTTGGTCTAAAATCTATAATTACAACAGTAACTACTAACAAGGTTGAGTTAAATGTTATTAAGCAAAAGCCACCCTAGCTGATTTGTTTTGTGAATACATGTTAAGATAATTCCTACTTAGAAGAACAGAATCATTCCAAGCTGGAAGGATTATGAGCCTTGGTAGGTTCTTTTGTCATAAATATGACTCAGATCCAGAAAGGGATTCATTATCCTATTTCAGCAGTCAGTTTAAATGGTGAAAATACAAGGGAGCATAAAAGCATGCTCTCTGCAACTATAGCTACACCGGCATCACTTTCTCCATCTTTCTGGACAGATCAGGCATCAGCTCAGTCATGTAGTAGCAGAGCTTATTCTTATCTTGACGTGATCATGTACATGCCAATACACAGTCAATGTGTTTGCTTCTGTCTGTGTGTTTTGGAGTGTGGGACAAAGAAAGTAAAATTCTTTCTAGATATTGTGTTCGATCGTCACAGAACTCACTCCCTGATGAACTAATGGTTCCATCTGAAATGCCACTAAACCTTCTACAGCAGAGGGGACAAAAACATGTTTTCTTCTGAGTTACATGACAGTATTCCGCACGTGACTGAATTTCATCTATCACGCTGCCCTTTCTTTCAAGCAACTCTTGGGGGCTAAGTACCAAGGTGATAATAATTTTATCCAAGAAAATAGAAAAATGCAACAAAGATGTGCCTAGATCATAAACTTATTTATTTATTTATTTGCTTTTTGGTTTACACTGAGCAATGCACAGGGGTTACTCCTGGCTCATACACTCAGGAATTACTTCTGGTGGTGCTGAGAGGATGATATGGGATGCTAGAAATCGAACACAGGCTGGCCATGTGCAAGGCAAATACCCCACCCCCTGTGTTATCGCTCCAGCCCCTAGGTCATAAACTTTGAAAAAAGGAAGAATATTAGAGAGAATGTGAACTAACAATTTCTCAGGTCTTAAAAGTCTGCTTTTTATATAATTGTTTCCTGTTAAGTTAATTTTGTAAGACATTGTACACAAATGAATGAATAAATCTAGGACTGTCTTTACTGCTCAGTTATTTGAGCACTTCAAGTGAAACAAACCTTTATACACTGATAACAGTTATACTTTTTACACATAGGTAATTCTTGTGGGAAACACGTCTCAGTTATGCACAATAGACTGTTCTCATGATTTGTGATTAAATGAAGTTTGTATATTGTAGAAATTACCAAAACAATACAGAAATAAAAAGGAAGACAGAAACGAAAGGCACACAAGGAAGATTTCAATTTGACTACTCCTAATAAAATGAGAAAGAAAAGAGAGTCCTGAAGCCAGACTGTTAACTTCATAAAAGAGCTCACTCCTTGTATGTGAGCTGAGTTTGATTTCTGGCACCACCAATGAACTAAGACACTCACTAACTCCTTACAAGCACCCCCAAGCAGCCCTTGGTGATCGAATTAATTGATTCATTAAGTAAAAGACAAGTTACACTGGAACAAGAAACCAGTGCATGCTTCTCTCTGGTGGTCCCTATGCTGTTCCACCACAGTCTCATACCTTACTCAACAGGGCAGCCTTGTAGGATGTAGGTTGCATCCTGCATCTTCAGACATCAACTTAACTTTGCATCACTCTATCGATTGCATGTTTGGCACAGAACCAGCACAACCCAGGATTAGTCTAAAATTTTCTCTCTTGGTTTTGGAGACCATTTAGTAAGTGACATCCTGCATAATCAATAAACTGTTTCTGCTTTCATCTTTCACAAGTTCAATTGTATAAGGATCCTTAAGATTTAATGAACCTAGTCAACTGAGTGAAGCATCCAATCCACTATATTTCTTCTAATGCACTAAACTCGCTCGTATGGGAAATGAGGACAGGTGCGCCTTGTTTTGTCTTACATCAATTTCTTGCACTTTGCAGATATTGCATTCTTTATATATTTTTATTCTTTGCAAATTGAAATTTTGTGTCTAAGCAAGTATATTGGTGCCATTTGTCTTGCAACAGGTGCTAGCTTTATGACTTCATGTTATGTATTGGTTACTCTGGCAACATTAAAATCTTTTTTTTCTTTTTGTCTCTGGCTATGATCTTTATTGATGTTCTTTGATGTTACTGTTGAAATACTTAGGGTGACACACACAAAGTCCATTAAGATAATGAACTAAGTTGAGAAACGCTTTCCTTCTGACTACTGCATCAGTTCTGAGCTATCCCTCTCCTCATCTTCAATTTCCTTGAGTTTCACCATTCCTACATAAAAGTATTGAAATTAAGTGATTCAGATCCTTACAATGCTGTCTAATAACCAAGGAAAGGAAATGCGACACTTCTTCCTCTTTAAGCTGAAAGCAAATATAATTTAATTTAGTAAAGGAAGCACACTGAAAGAAGAACTGAACTAAATCCTAGATCTTGGCGTACCAGTTAGCCAAGCAGCAAATGCAAAGAAGAAAGTCCTTGAAGGATATTAAAAGTGTCACCCTATGAACTTAGAAATAAGAAAAAGGAGCAGTTGTACTACTCATATGGAGAAGGTTTCTGTGATATGGAGAGATGAGACTAGTCACAATACTCTCTTAAGTCAAAGTTCAAAACAGAATAAGGTCTCGATCTGCTTTCATTCTGCGGACTAAAAGTGAAGAAGCTGAAAAGGAAAGACTCAAGCTAGCAGAGGTCGCATCCTGAGATATAAGAAAAGAAACCATCTCCACAACATAAAAACAGGGCTAAGTGGCACATTCTTATATAGAAGCTGCTGCAAATTATCTAGAACTAGCTGAAGTAATTGATGAGGTAGTTAAGGGGAAAAACCTATAGCAGTGCCGAAAAAAAAAAATGGACTTTTAGTGGGAGACAATAGCATCTAGAATTGTCAGAGCTAGAGAAGAGAAGGCAAGAGCTGATTTCAAAAATTCAAAGTACCACCTGACTCTTCTTAGGGGCAAATGCAGCTGACGACCTAAGCTGATGACAGCTTGCTCGGCAGTCGGAATATCCAGGGCCTTTGAGAGTGATGCTAAATGTCTCTGCATGTGCTCTATAAACGGAACAACAAAGGTTGCTCAGCAGTGAATCTATTTACAAAATGCTTTACAGAATTTTAAGTTCTGAGACCTATTTTACAGGGGAGGAAAAAAATCTTTTCAAAATATTACTGTTCATTGACCCAGGTGCTCGTCCGAATATGTACAAGAAAATTAATGTTTTCATGCTTAAAGAATAAAAAAACACCCATTTTGTAGCCTATGAACCAACAATTTAGACTTCTGTTTTGTTTTGGTTTATGGGTTATGCCTGGAAGTACTCAGGGCTTATTCCTGACTCTGTGCTCAGGATCACTTCTGGCAGTGCTCAAGGACCACATGCAGTACCTGGGATCTAACCAGAGTCCACTGTCTACAAAGCAAGTGCCTTACCTGCTGTATTACCTCTCTGGTGACAATTTAGGATTTCGAGTCAGTCTTAATTATAAGAAACACACTTTGCAAAAACTAAAGCTTCTGTAAAATTTTGATTCTGGGAAAAGTCTATAGAAAACTCTGGAAAGGATGGGTCACAACATTAAGGCATGCCTTATTCAAGGGAAGTAAACAGTATCAACATCCAAAAGGGTTCTGAAAGAAGTAGATGAATTCCAGGAATTTCAGACATCAGTGGAGGAAGGCAGGAGTAGTCAACCGAGCAAGAGAGTTAGAAATGGGATCTGAAAATGTGACTGAATTGCAATCTGAAGTGTTTCTTATGGGTAAACAAAGAAAATAGCTTTTTAAGATAGAATTCTCTGATCATTGTTAAAATGATAACAAAATGATTTTGAATATCATTTAAACTTAGTTGATGAGGCAGCTCTAGGCTCTAAGAGAATTTACTCATAGAAAGAGATAGCAAACAGAATCAATGACAAATCCTTCACATTGAATTACTGATTACTGATTAAGGAAAAGTGGGGAGGAGTGGGTGGGGGTGGGAGGGGAGGACAGATGAAAATGAGATCAGAGGTGATATAACAGTGGTCGAAGGTCATGGTGGGTAGTGTGCAATAATTTTATACATCAGTATCATAAACTACCCGAGTTCGATTCCTCCGCCCCTCTCGGAGAGCCCGGCAAGCTACCGAGAGTATCTCGCCCGCACGGCAGAGCCTGGCAAGCTCCCCGTGACGTATTCGATATGCCAAACACAGTAACAACAAAATCTCCAATGGAGACGTTACTGGGCCCGCTCGAGCAAATCAATGAACAACGGGAGGGCCTTTTTAATATCATAAACTCTAGCGCTTTTATAACCATATTATCTAAACTATAATAAAAATTAAGTGGATTTACTTGAATTGTGAATAAAGTTCTAAGTAGGAAAAATGCTCATGGCATGACATACTATGGAGAAATCTTTCATAAAGTGTTGACTGACAGAGCTAACTTCATTACTGCCTTATTTCAAGAAATTGATGCTACGACTGCAACCTTCAATACCACCACCTTGGCCTGGCAGTCAGCAGCCTCCAGCAGTGAAGCCAAATCCCACATCAGTAAAACAGATTTTGACTTTTCAATATCGCTGATGATGGTAAGCATATTTCACCAATAAGGAAATGTTTATTTGTTAAATGTGTATTTGAGATCTCCAAGCCTGCTCGGATCAGGGCTGAGCATACTCCACGCAGATCGATCCTCCATCTTCCAGTAGGTGGGAGTCACACCTACCAACTGCCCCCACCCCACGCCCACACCATGTAATCCCATCAACAGCCAAGACCCAGAGACTATAAAACCCAGCTCCCGGAAGCGGGCACCATTCCCGGCCATGCAACATTTTATCTCATTCTTGCTTTGGACAACTTGGCAGGCTACCGAATGTAACCTGCTCACATGGCAGAGTCTGGCAAACTCCCCGTGGCGTACCCAATATGCCAAATACCAGTAACAGTAATGGGTCTCATTATCCTAACCCTGAAAGAGACTTGAACGTGGCAGTTTTTAGAATCTCAGGGTTAGGATGAAGGAGACATTACTGGTGCCTGCTCGAGGCAATCGACGAACAACAGGATGATCGTGATGATGATTATTTGTTTCTGTCTGCAAAAACAATGCTCATGCATTGCTTTTGCAGACATAATGTCATCATACATCTGATTGTTGTATAGTATAAACATGATATTCATAAGCAAAGAATTTTGTGAAACCAAAATCCTCATGTGATTCATTTTATTGCAATATTTGCTGCTGTATTGCAGTAGATTAGAACTGACCCTGTAAAGTCTCTGAAGTGTGTCCTCACTAACTTAGGTCAACTATAACCATGAACACATTTATGAATTAAGGATCATATGCTAGTAAGGTATATATTTAAATCAGTTTTTTCATCAGTAAGAATTAAGGGTAAATCTTTTTGTTTTTAAAGAAAAAATGATACATCTCTGCGGTGATTACAAAGTAAAGCTGCCAGAATTAAATGTGTGTATACACACACACACATATATACACAAACATACACATTCACACAGAAAGAGAAGCTAACACTGGGGAAAAGTCAGTTGCTATTTCATATTCAAAGAAGCTAGCCATGCTTTCCAAAAGGAATCTTTAAGATGATTCAAATAGATGAATGACAAAGCAATTTTTTAAAGAGTTAGAGTACAATTAGATGGGTGGAGAAACAAAAAGGAAATATTAGGTTTCACATCAGCAGAAAGAGGAACGGCAGAGATTGAGGTGGGGGTGAGGGACAAACAAACAGCACCAAACAAATGGCACTGTAGCAAATAAGCAACCAGGAAGGATGCTGTCATCTATTCCGGCAAAAGAATGATTTTTGAGGGATGCACTGAACAGAGACACCGCCCCCCCCTCCCAGAACAGCAGATTCTGAATGCTTAGATTTTGAGGGATAGGATGAACTCTGAAGATGCATTTTAGCAAATTACCTCCTAAGGCCTATCCCACTAATTTCTGAAAACATAAATATTAACTAGACACTGAGTTACTCTCATACTGAGACCACACATCTTTGACTTTCTTTAATAATTTCACCACAAGGACCTAAAAAGTTTGTCTAATTACTGCAAAATTAATTCTCGAGTTACAGTATCTTCTTTTTTAAAAAGCAATAAAAATAAGAAAAAGAAAGAATGTCAATAATGAAGTCAATCACTGTCATTGTCACTGTCCTCCCGTTGTTCATCTATTTTGCTCGAGCAGGCACCAGTAATATCTCCGTTGTGAGACTCGTTATTACTGTTTTTCGCATATAGAAAACATCACAAGGAGCTTTCCAGGCTCTGCCATGTGGGCAGGATACTCTTGGTAGCTTGCTGGGTTCTCTGAGAGGAACAAAGGAATCGAACCCAGGTTGGCTGCTTGCAAGGTAAACACCCTACTTGCTGTGCTATCACTCCAGCCCCAATAATGAAATATAAGAGTTAATAAATTTGTGTTATTAAATGGTTTTAGGGGTTGGACAGATAGTTCAGCTGGTAGGGTGCTTGCATTAGACAGCGCTGAATCAGATTCAAGCTCCTGCACCACGTGTGGTTCCTTTGAGCCTGCCAGGAGAGATCCCAGAGCTCAGAGACGGGAGGAAGCCTGAGCACATCCAGATGTGAGCCCCCAAACAAACAAAAAGGTTTCAGAGGGAACAATTTTCAAACTAATTCTATCCCAAGGTTTCCTGCAGTGTGGGTGGGGCAGGGAGCACCATCACCCTTTCTCACATGCATCTTCAACAAGTTCAAGTTTCCACTCATTGTTTTTTTCCCTTGTGAACTGGCTAACTACCTTCAGAGAAAGAAATATAAGAACACTTCCTCCTATAAAACTTATTCTGGATAAAACAACTTGCCAGTTTTTATGTTGGTGGTTTATTTGTGTTTAGGTAGAAGAAAGACAGTTTGATTTGGGGAAACATAGGATAAAATAAAGTGCTTTATGATCTGATTTGAATTCATAGAAAAGAGCAACTTCCTGCTAACTCCTCCTAGTAAATCCAATATTCAGCCTGAAGCTCTTTCTGCCTCGTATAGCAACAACATGGGAAGAAACTAATCTGAAGTTTTGCCATAAGACGAGGATTCAGCGAATCTAAGAATCAATCTGACAAAGTACTACCAAGATTAAATCATGGTCCTGTAGTGTCCTAGAGAGTTTTATTACATTACCACAGCACACTAATTTCTTGACTGGATATAGAATTAAAATTAATCAGGATATTTCTGATTGTGAAAAATGGCCTTCAAAGAAAAACAAAGTCCAAACAAAATGGATCACAACAACCCAAGTACTCCTTATTCTAAAATGGATCACAATAATCCAATTACTCGTTATTCCAAAATGAAAGATCACTGCCAAACCTTCAATATGAGGAAGTATCCAAAGGTAATTTAAAAACTGCACATTCAAATATCAAGAGACTGCTGATATTCTCTAATAAAAAAGTGGAATATAGTTTTTATATTAAAAAGCTCATCCTCACCTTATAATACCAGAGGACATAAGGCCAAAGGAGTTCATCTCTCCATCATACATCTTTCCCACACAGATTCCATTCTTTAAAAATGAACATTTATCTCAGGGGTCATGAGTTCTAACACTGCAGTTAAAATAATTTCTTTGGTTTAACTGCCTATTCTTAGGCAATAGTGAAGTCAATCCGAAAGAAATGAAGAACTGAATTCCAAATGAAAACACAGGGCAAAGCAGCAGAGAATCAATAGAACATTTCTCTTATCTTCTCCCAAGCCCATTACCAAGAGGCTAAACCTCACCCATCAATCTTTGGATTTGCAGATAGTAGAGGAGTCTGCCTCGGGGTCTAGGAGGGAATTTATTGACCATTCTGGAGCCCTTCAACCAGCAACCTGTCCTGCCTAAAAAGATTTCTTTTTATTTTAACGTGCCATTAGTGCTTCTAAGCATGCAAACTAGGTTCTTGGTTTGTTTGAGTTTGGGGATTGCACCAGCTGTGTTCGGAGCTTGGGCTTGTCCTGGCTCTCCGCTTATGGGCTCCATCTCTCCCGTGCTCAGGGGACCCGACTTTATATGGGTGCTGGGAAGCAGTTAGGGGCCAGCTGAAGCCTTAAGCCCTGACCTATATCTCTGGGCCTGGCTTGCCTCACACGGTGCTAAACCTGGTTCTGATGTAGGCAGGTAGATAGGGAAAGGGTCTCGGCAAGGGAACTTAGGTCAACAGAACTTCTGGGGAGGAAAATTCTAAGGCTGATCCACCTTGTGGATACAGAAAACAGACCTGATAAAACCTTCAGGCGACTCTGAGGAGGTTGGACCCCTCCCCATGAAGTTCCTCAAACCTTTGGCCCTTTCCCTTAATCTGATTAAAATGCATCTGGCCCTGGGAAGACTCCAGAACTTCCAGATCAAGACAACCCCAGAAAAGCCTATAAAAGACACCTTGAACAAAGGAAGGGCACGCACATGCTGCCCGGTCCGTGTGCTGCTTGCGTCTGCGTGGCTGAGTACATGCTGTGCCTGAGCACAGGTGTCACCTGCATGTCCCCTCTTGAGATGTGTACTTTCATGCTTTCATGTCTAATGCTGGCTGGAATGTGTCTAGGGACTCTCTCCGCCCTTGGAGAAGCCTGCGTTCTCTCTTGAGTGCATTGAGTGCATCTCTCTCTCTCTCTCTCTCTCTCTCTCTCTCTCTCTCTCTCCTCTTTCTCTCTCCACACCTTCAAAAACCCTCCAAATAAAATCTATTTACTTCACTGTTTGTCTGCTCCTGAAATTCCTTTCTGTGATCTGAGACAAGAACCCAGTAACCTTGTGTCCCAGGTGGCGGAGGTGGATGGGGAGAACGTGACTGTCTTTCTCCTCCCCACTTCATATAAGTCACCTGTGGGTCCCCCCCGACACCGGTTTGATCCCCAGCTACCCATTTGGTACCTGAAAGTGTCAAGAGTGATCCTTGAGCACAGAGCCAAGAGTAATATCACCAGAAGTGCCTCCCAAATAATAACAACAACAGCAAAAAACATGCATTTGTCATTTTTCAACCTGCTGGCTGATTGAATAGTAAAGTTATTACCCAATCTCTTATCTTCTCTCTCCTATAAAGAGGAAATGGATAGTGAAGTTAGGAAAATAGTCACAGAAAGATAAGCAGATGAATTTCGTCAGATTTTTATATCTATATTAGCAGGGGCTATTCCACACTCTGAGCTTAGCGGTCACTTGCTATGGCCCTTGTGGACCTGGGGAGAAGAGCCTGGTGGTGCCAGGATTCAAAGCTGGGCCTCCTGAATGCCAAGCCTGGCTTCGACCCTCCTTCTCTGGCTTGAAGAACAATTTTGAATTCAGTGATGCAGTGATTCTTCTCTTCTTCTTTTTCAATGAAACAAAGTAGTTTTTACTGGAACTTATTTAGATAGATGTGAGGGGAGAAAAGAGAGTAGTGCATATTCTATAGAGAAAACAGGCTTCTTCTTCTTTTTTTTTTTTTTTTTGCTTTTTGGCTTTTTTTAGGTCACACCTGGCAATCAATGATCACGGGTGACTCCTGGCTCTGCACTCAGGAATTACCCCTGGCAGTGCTCAGGGGACCATATGGGATGCTGGGAACCAAACCTGGGTCGGCAGCGTGCAAGGCAAAGGCCCTATCTGCTGTGCTATCACTCCAGCCAGGAGAACACAGGCTTCTCCGGAATGGAATAGAGAAACAAAGAGATGTGAGGACAAGGAAATGAGATCTGTGGTCGCGGGAGAACCCGGGCTGAAGGAGCAAGCATCTCGGTCGGTAACTTGCTAAGTGGACTTCAGGAGGAGGAACAGACTGTGCTACTGATATACGCAGGCAGACAGAGAGGGAAGCCCCCCTAGCAATGATAGTGAATTTCCTGGGAAGGAACGGCCTAGTAGTTACAAAAGCCAACCTTGCAGGAAACAGGAACTAAGGCCTATTAAGACTTTCACCTGGCCAGCAACAAACCCAGAGAAAGCTGAACACCCCAAGCCCCAGAAGCTCTAGTGGAAACAAAAGACCAGGAACAGCATTTCAGAGAACATCACCATTCCCAGCATTCCAGCCTTGGCCACCCTCAAAGCAATGACCTCTGACCGAGGTAGAAGTCCCACATGGGGGCAGGTTGGAGAAACCCTCTAAAAGCCACCTTGAACAAAGGATGTCCATGTGCATATGCTGCCACACGTGGCCAAGCACATGTGGTCCCTGAGCATCTGTGTCGCCCGCATCTCGGCTCTTGAGATGCGGACTTTCATGCCCTCGTGCCTAATGCCGGGATGTGTGTAGGGGTCTCTCCGCCCTTGGAGAAGCCTGCGTTCTCTCTGGAGGACGTTACCTTCACTCTCTCCCACTTCCGCTCCTTCCTTCCCTTCAAAACCTCCAAATAGGATCAGTTTTATCACTGCTTGTCTACTCCTAAAATTCTACTCCTAGGTCCCGGGGTGGCAGAGGTGGATGGAGAGAAAGTGACTGTCTCTCTCCTCCCAGCCTCACACAGACTACCTGTGGGTCTCTCCAAAGTCACTAGTACAACATAACCAAGAGCAGAAATGACTCCACTGCAATTATTACAAAATGAAGTCAAGAGGGAAAAAAAGTAGGTTGGTGCTTTAATCCCCCAGGAGAGAAGAAATTCTTTTTCTGAAAAAAACAAAGTGAAGTTTGATTTGGGAGGGTAGCAAGGGTGTGCCGCAAAAGTTCTGTCTATGATACTGGCGGTGCAAACCTCCGACTGTCTGCTTTGCCGCTGCAACAATGTAGCCCATGTGACAGAGGAGGAACTGCCTTTCCCTTGACAGACATGGAAGGGTCTATTTGCTATTTCTGAAAGCAGAAGAACAGTACTTCAATTGCCTATGTCAAAATCCCTTGCATAGGTGGGGACAGAGCACGCTGCTTGTTCTGCCTTATTTTAGAAAACTGTGGAACATTCTGCTTAATCTCTGCATACAGATAACACAGCTACCTAGGGAATTAATTATTTGCTTTGTGCACACCTTATGATCCTGTCTCTTAAGAGAACTCCCAAAGCAATCCTTTGTACAGGCCCACTGCAATCCTGTTTTTCAGAGACTAATGTGCTCTGTAAGGTTTTCAGGAAAAAAAAAATTGGCTGCTCCCTCATTAAAAAAATATAATAAGTAAATGCATGAAACAGGAAAGGCACAGAAAAGAATGCTTAAGCATAAATACAAGTTAGTCCTACCATTGACTTTGTGTTTATCTTTGACCAATGACAAACCAATTTGTCTCTTTGTGCATTTTGAAGACAGTAAATTATATTCATATTTTCAGAAATACCATAAGCATTAAATAATATTAATGTGTATCCTGGGAAAAGAAATTATACTGCTTAGAGGAAAAAATGCTTATACAGTACTTCCTCAAAAAATAAAGTATTCATTACAAAAATGTCTCAATTTAATTTCCAATGAACCAACAAAAAAATCCTAGATGACTGAATGTTAAGTGCAAAAGTCAGTAAAACTACTAATTCCCTAATTTCCTAAGAATTGAAGTAGACAGTCTCATGGTGGGGGCCCTCTCCCTTCCTTGGAAATTAATTTCAGGAAGCCAGAAAGCCAATACATGCTTTGAGGAAGATATGAATTTTAAAGGGACTTCACTCCCGGCCTCCTGCTCCAGGCTCTAGATTCAACACATCTGCTCAAAGTTCCAAGCAAGACATGGTGAGGAGACAGTGCAACCAGAACAAAATTCCTGCTCAGACTCAGAAAAATGAGTCCACTGGAAGATTTTCCTTAAGAAATCCTCACGAGGACCCTATGTGCATGGGGAACGCAATGCCAATGCAGCTTGAAAAAGGCTTTTCTGGTCAACATCCCAAAGATCTGGACACTTCATTCTGCAACTGACCACACCCCTACCTCAAAAGGGAAATGTTCTTTATTTTGGGAAACCTCTCTTTGTGGAGAAAGCTGGATTCTTTCTTGAATTGTATTGTTCTTTCATGAGATGATCTGACTTGCTATTTGGCTTTTGACATTCTTTTTCACCGAGAGCTCTGAAAATCTGGGGGGCAGGAGTCCACTAGAGTTGCGGCCTGGCAGCTGCAGAGTAAGGCCACAACAATTTAATTTCCAGACTGTCCCAGCAGAAGTTTGCACATACTCCTTCTTCCTGAGTGTCTCAGGCGCTGACCTGAGACACAAAAGAATAATGAAGGTTCTTAAAAGTTTTTTGGAGAATAGACATTTGTTAGATTTTTTTTTCAATCTGAATGACCTCAGTATTGGTACAATCTGGGCCTTGATAAATAATAAACACATCGTTCCCTAATATCCAAAGTCTATGAGATGTTGTAAGAAATATATATAAGGCTGAATATGTAATAGTCATTTTTCAGGATGAGCCAAATTAGGCACCACAGTCATATAAATAATGCATTTTAGGAGCACTTTCTGATTCTCGATGTCTGTGTTCCACTGGAAACTTTTTTTAGTAGGTGTTAAATAATCTGAATCTGAATAAGAAAGAGATTCAGAGGTAAAACCAATAAAAAACTTCCGCCAGAGCTGAACGTCAGAAAGATGCATTGAGGCTGAATAGGAAAGTGGGGGCAATAATGATGGAAAATGACACTGGCCTTCATGTTCCCAAGTAGAAACCCCTGAAGGACACAAACGCAACTTTCCTCATTGTCCCCTCCGGACTTAGTGCTCTACCGGAGAGCGACCTGACCTGAAGAACACTGAATTAACCAGTGAGGAGGATTTGTCCTCTCTCATCATTATCACGACAATTTACAAAAGAGCTAATGAGTTTAGCGGATATATACCATGGCTGTGGAATATAATTGAGTACAGACTCAGGGACTTAATCCCTTCACTTATGGTTCATAAACTAGAGTTCCAGGATCTCGGTGCGGGGGGTGGGGAATCCCCATAACACACACATCATCCAGACTAAGGCATGATCATACAACTTTGGCACTTAAAGGAAAATACTGTCCATAAACTCTTTGTCTTCCAGTTGATTGGTGTTATCATTCTTCCTCCCAATTAAGTCCCAGAAATCTTTGCAGGTTGAAACTATATCTTGGGGATTCTTTTTTTTTTTCTTTCTAGTTTTGGGGCCACACCAGCTGTGCTCAGGACTTACTCCTGGTTCTGTTCTTAGAGATTATTCCTAGTAGGCTAGGGGACCATCTGGGGTGCCAGGGATGGAATCCAGGTTGGCTGTTTACAAGGCAAATGTGCTATTCTCTGTAAACCATCACTCTGGCCCATTGGGGATTTCTTATGTAGGCCAGAGAGCTTAAAGAAAAAACAGTTGATATAGCATAGATACATAATTAATGTTTGCTTGTGTCCCTAAATTACAAAGGCTTCCCAGGACATAAACACACCATTATTCTTTGCAGCTCTTAACTATGGTATGGAATTAACCTGTATCCAATGACAGATGCATTGATTATAAAGATGTGGTATTAATACATTCAATGAAAAGAAAAAGGGAGAGAGAGACAGACAGACAAAGAGAGACAGAGAGAGAGAGAGAGAGAGAGAGACAGAGAGAGAGAGAGAGAGAGAGAGAGAGAGAGAGAGAGAGAGGTGTCTACCAGAGACTGGCTGTGGAGGGGAGAGGTGGTGGGAGGGAAATTGAGACATTGGTGGTGGGTACATTTACAGTGGTGGATGAATAGGTGTTGGAACACTGTATGACTGAAACCCAATAATTAATAGCTTTAAAATGATTTATCGCACAGTGATTCAATTAAAAAAAATACACACAATTGAATACTATGAAGTTGCAAAAAAAAAAAAAACATAACCATGAAATTGGACAATTTGCTGCAACCTGGAAGGAAGACATTGTGTTGAATGATCTCACTTATCTGTGTTAAAAAAAAAATAACTAGACAAAGGAATGCAGTGTATAAGATGCCTAGATCACCCTTGACTCTAGAGTATAAGGAGGAGAAGGGTACAGAAGGAAAGAAATCAAATGGGGAAAATATGAAGATAAGATAAGATAAGAAGATAAGAAGATGAGAAGTGATTACCAGAGAGTTCCAGGGCCTTAGGTATATTGTTATGTAGAGGAGCATGTAGTACAGCTACATATCCATACCAAAATAAAGGAGTTAAGATTCCAGTCCTAAGAGATTAGGTGCCTCTAGATTTAAGCCATAGTAAGGACTCTAGATTTAGTATTGTGGAGGAAAATTCGCAACTTGGGAGCACAGGGAAAATGAATTTGCAGAGGTCTTAATTCAGGCCTGGAAGTCAAATACAATGGATTTTTCTCCATGGCTGTGAAGGAAGAGGCCTGAGTCTTTTGAGCACCACCATTGTGCCATCTCAGAAGGACCCAATGATAAGCACCATCCAGACCAGGCCCAAAGTGTCACCTGAAACAAAAATATCACACTCCTAATTTGCATTTCCTTATATCTCCTTATATCTAGAATGAGTTCTGATTTAGAGATAGTGATCTCTGATTTCAAAATATGCATTTTCTTGTTACATCTGGTGGTGCCCTGGGACCATGTTTGTTCAGAATTTTAGGGGTCTCCATATGACAATAGAAGACAAATGCTTTGTCCCATTAAATAATTAGTGAGCATAAGCTTTTATTCTTATTGAGGCTTGTTATTCTGTTCTAGCTGGGCTTATATTGCAACCTAACAGCTGTGTGTGTGTGTGTGTGTGTGTGTGTGTGTGTGTGTGTGTGTGTGTGTGAAAAAGCAATACTTGAGAGGGGTGAAGGTGGCATTTTGAGCTACTAAAATTTTGGATGGTTCTCAACTTTTTAAATATGAGCTCTGCCTTTTACTTCTTTTGTAGAAATAATTACTAAGCAATTTAATTGATCAATAACTCAGATTTTAAATATTTTAGAATACATAGAATTGTAACAGGCATGAAAATTATCTATTTATATCTAAATAAGTACATTGACTTAGAACCTCAAACCTTTCAAGCACTTGAGGTATTTACACACTACAGCCAGAGGTGTTCAAGCATCATCACTAAATGAGTCCAAGCACATTTACAAGCATGGAATTAAAAGAGTATAGCCACCAGTATGCACTGTAGCTCAGAGTGTGAGCACTGGAATCATATACATCCCTAACAAGGAACCCAAACAAACATGGAGGACTACTGGGCACTACAGCAAGAGAAGCAAAGGAAAGAGGGGTAGGAAAGAAAGAAAAAAGGAAGGAAGGAAGGAAGAAGGGGAATCAAAAAAAATGGATGGACTGAAGAAAGGAGGAAGGAAGGAAGGAAGGAAGGGAGGAAGGGAGGGAGGGAGGGAGGGAGGGAGGGAGGGAAGGAGGGAGGAAGGGAGGAAGGAAAGAAGGAAGGGAGGAAGGGAGGGAGGGAGGGAAGGAGGGAGGGAGGAAGGGAGGGAGGGAAGGAGGGAGGGAGGAAGGGAGGAAGGAAGGAAGGAAGGAAGGAAGGAAGGAAGGAAGGAAGGAAGGAAGGAAGGAAGTTTCTGTGGAATCTATAGCATCAATAATGTAATATATCATTATAAGAACACAAGATGACAGACTGCCTTATACCATATCAGTGAGGGCAATTTTATTTGCCTATGTAGAACAGTATTACAAAACCCATAGTAGAAAAAATTAGCGATAGATCTTCTTTCCCCCTATTTTAACCTTAACATTAAAATGATCACTCAATATGGCTACTTTTAAATGAGCAAGCTTAACTAGAGGAAATCGTAGGAGTAGCAATTTCTATAAAATTCAATTTTATTTTCTTCAGGCTTTCTCCGAGTGGTGTTTTTACATAAATCATCAAAGAGTAAAACTACTTCAGATAAGTTAAAAATCAGTTGGAGTAAGTAATGTAATCTTATTAAGCTATATTTTAAGGTCACTATCTTACAAATACACAACTCAAATTACATTTTTTGCTTATAGTGAGATTTCAACAATAGTTATAGATCAGTGGAGAAACTTAACCAACGGGCTTATATTTTTTTTAGTTCATTAGAATTATTTACAGAACTTTGGCAATGCAAAACAAATTAAAGCTTGAAATTCTGGTGAAAGTTGTAGAATAATCTAGAATAATTGTACCTCCCCCAAAGCTGTTCCTTTCCAATCCATTTTTTTTAAGAGAAAACACATTTACGCCAATAAAACTAGGAAATGACAAATTCACCAAGAACTGCAATTGCTCTGATAATTGGGTCTAGAACAAAGGCACTAGGATAAAGGTAACTCTGGAAGTAATTAAGGGCCAACCAAAATCCCTTGAGGGCAAAACACAGAGTCCCAGGGGCACCTAAGGATGAAATCAGGACAATTGGGTGTTTGGAGAAGTGCAAGATTCAGACTGGGAAGAGCAAGCAATTCCATATTGTATGCACCTTGGCTCATTCTTTTGCATAAAACAGGTTTCAGCAATGTGGTGGGGAAAACTTTTTATAACTAATAAATTTTAAGCCAGCCATTTGTGTAGTTGAAGAGAAGTAAGTAACACCACCAGAGGTAAGAACAATGGCATTAACAACTCACTGCCAACCTGACACTTTGGGAATAGAAGCTCAGCTGTAGAGTCAACAGGTGGAAACTGTTGACTGCATTTGAATTTACTCCCCTTTGATTGATTCCTGTTATCATTGACTAGATAAAGGTCCTGAAGGAACAGCCAACCATAAAGAGGCTATTTTTTCTTTTATAAAGAAGCATTAAGTCAATGTGACCATTTTTTTTAAGTGATAAAGAATAAATGCCTGCTGGAAAATGCCAGAATTCAACTGAAAATTTAAGCACTCAAGCTATTGTGGATTCTATCAAACAAACGCTATCAAACAAGAAGAAAAGATGAAGAAAATTTTTTAAAAGTTTTGACTTAAGATTGCAGGGAACAAAGCAAAATAAAGGTAAAAGGTAAAGGCCCTCTCGTTGATCGTCGATTTGCTCGAGCGGGCCTAGTAACGTCTCCATTGGAGACTTTGTTGTTACTGTGTCTGGCATATCGAATACGACACGGGGAGCTTGCCAGGCTCCGCCGTGCGGGCGAGATACTCTCGGTAGCTTGCCGGGCTCTCCGAGGGGGGTGGAGAAATCGAACTCGGGTCGGCCATGTTGGCTGCGTGCAAGGCAAACGCCCTACCGCTGTGCTATCGCTCCAGCCCGGCAGAAATCAAATCCTATTTAGTAATTAATTCTTCCCTCTTTCCAGATATAGACCTCTTTACTGGGCTAGCTCCCTAATATACTAATTTTTCAGGATTACTGCGATAAAACAAACAGATTTTTTAATACTCATAATATTAACCATTTTGTTTCTTTCATTAGACATCTCAAAGAAGTGAAAGTAAAACTACTGGTTATTGATGTTAATGTTAGTAGGAGCTACCTAATTAGATGCCACAGTGAGAGTTGCAGAAAAAATATATATATATATAAAGGAACTGAGTCAAAATTTTAAAACAGGCATTAGTGCAACAGGTTTTTCTGTGCGTTTAAAATAGGCTAGAAGAGAACGGTATGTACTATAAAACTGATGCCAAAAAGATTAGAAGCCATCATATGTACTGAATGACAAGAAATTGACCATGGTTTTTACAAAATGGACTGAGCAAAATAAAAACATACCCTTTAAACACTAAGAATACCATCATTCCTTCAAAGGTCCTAAGTAATTGGAAGTGAAGCTATTGGACAACAATGTTATCTTTTACGGTGAAATACAAAATTTAGATGTCAGAAAGACAGCTGAAAACCACTTGAATGGAAAATAAAAGAAGAGTCACAAAGCAAACCAAGTCTTCTTGCATATACCTTGCACTATGAACGAGAATGGTGATAATATAGCAAGAAACTAGAGTTTAGATAAATTCCATGAGGAAAAAGAAAATTTCTCAGATTGCAACTTCAACAAAGATCTGATTTGTCAATTATAAGTTTAATTTAATTTACTGAATGCATGCATTGTACCTCTTAAAAGTATCAAAGGTAAATATTCACCTTGAAATCTAACCAGAGTATTTTGAAGACAATTTTCTTTTTCAGTAATCATGGTTAAGGGGTCTCCTTACCATATTGCCCAGAACATTATTACCAAACCTCAAAGGGTTAAGTTCTTCACAAAATTTTGTCTTTCTGCAACATATTAACAATTTATTATGCTAAATTATTACTTCACTAGATCTCCTCAAATTCATCTAAATGTCTAAATGCATATGCTGTCCACATATTGGTAAGACTGCTATGTTTGGGTAAATTATGGAAGTTTAATTGTACTGCTTGTACTACTCAAATGTAGTTCTTCAAAACTAGCTAGCCTCATACTAAGAACAGAGTAACAAATTGCAAAAGTAAGTATCAAATATTACAAATGATTGCGATTTCCAACAGTAGTGTCAAAGGTCATATTTATTTAATATTTCCTACAATTGCACAATAACTTGGATCAATCATCGGTTAATGATAAAGGTAATTATTATGTTATCACCCACTGTTAACCTTCAATTAAAGTATAATTCTGCAATTTCATTGACCAGTTTAATTCAGAAGATTATTCTGCAAAACAAAATGATATAAAAATGGCCTAAAGATCCAAACAGGTCTTTCCAATAGAAAAGGGACACACTCAAAAATAGCAGAAAGGAAAAAGGCTCTCGGACACCTTCTGAGTTTAAGGATGTCATTAGTATATTTACATCCCAATTTATATATCCTTACAGAAAATTCTCTTTTTCAATTTCACTTTATTTTTTGAAGTTGCTCACAAGAATTTATTACATTTAGTATTCCAACCCCAATCCAGCTATCAGTATATCTTCCCACTGTATTTCAAATATTTCTGCCCTGACTCCCAAACCCCGCACCTAAATAGGACCTAAATAATATTTATATTGTTTGCTATGAATAATTTGCTAAAATGATCCCTAAAAATTTCCTTAGAGGAAAATGCGTGAAGATTTTTCTGTTTCACTATGGCACCCTTGTATAAGAGACTACTAATATGTTAAAGTTTGAGCCGTGGGTGGGGGGGAGGGGTGGCTGGAGCAATAGCACAGCAGGTAGAGTATTTGCCTTGCACTCAGCCGATGGGGCCGACCTGGGTTTGATTCCTCCACCCCTCTTGGAGAGCCCAGCAGGCTACCAAGAGTATCTCACCTACATGGCTAAGCCTGGCAGGCTACCCATGACATATCCGATATGCGAAACACAGTAACAAGTCTCACAGTGGAGATGTTACTGGGCCCACTCAAGCAAATCAATGAACAACAGGAGGACAGTGACAGTGATACATATATACATATATATGATATATGATATATATGATATAGATATATATATCACTGTCACTGTCAGATATATATATATCTGAGATTGGCTGCCTTATACGTTACTCCACACCAAATGTGTTGTGCTACTCTTGGTCTATCAAGGTCTAGAGTATGAGATGTCACATAGCCACAAATGATGAAGTCACATGCTTCAGGTAAAGGTAAAGGCAAAGGCCCTCCCGTTGATTGTCGATTTGCTCGAGCGGGCCCAGTAACGTCTCCATTGGAGACTTTGTTGTTACTGTGTCTGGCATATCGAATACGTCACGGGGAGCTTGCCAGGCCCTGCCGTGCGGGCGAGATACTCTCGGTAGCTTGCCAGCCTCTCTGAGAGGGGCAGAGGAATCGAACTCAGGTCGGTCATGTTGGCCGCTTGTAAGGTGAACGCCCTACCACTGTGCTATCGCTCCAACCCACATGCTCCAGAAATCCTATAATTTTAAATAAGATTATACAGTGTCAGTGATTGAGTTCTGGAGGTTTTTGGCGGCGAGGGCTCTGTTGGTTGAGGAGGTGAACTCAGTTGCCCCCTCCACAGAAAATTCTTAACATTATAAAAATCACACTACTTTAAAAGAACATCAATGAAAAAATTTCTAACACTTTTAATCTGGAAAAAGGTTTCTCCAAAAGACACCTGAAAAGAGTCTCTTTTAAGGCTTCTAAATTCTTCTCAGGTGGAAAGAATATATATACTATTCCGCTAACAGGATTTCTTGGTTACATGGCAAGACTAAATGACTATGAGTTCCCCAGATTTTCTGGACTTTTTTATTTTTCCCCCTTCTTTTTGGTTTGGTTTGGTCTGGTCAAGCAAAGAGCCTATAATAAAGCACTCTCTGGGCTTTCTGGGCCATATTTGTTTTGAGAAGAAATCTCAAGAGATGTCAACAAATACACCTTATTCCACAAGAATGTTCTTATGCATCTCAAACTCACACTACTTTAGCCACACAGTGAGAAAAAGTGTCTTTAAGTTGTCAGGGCCATATCCAAACAAGTTCAACAGATCTACCAAAATTGAAGACACAGAATAATGTGACTTTATTGAGAAAACGACCACATTGTGTCCAAAAGAATATAGGGTAGGGTGGCACTCAATGAGAAGGTAGTAAAATATTGTGAGGAGGTTGAGAAAAGTAGCAATAAGATTTTTTGAGATAAATCTACTAAGGGATTATTTAAAACAGAAGACAAATTAATTCTAGTTCATTAGTCTGACAAATCACCAAAAGAATATAAAAGATACACAATCCTAATATTACTATGAAGCAAGAAATTAATAAAATATTTTTTATTTAAGTTAAGCACACTTGACCTCTCACATATTTAGGCTTTTTGAGTCATGGGAAATTTGTCTAGAGCATGGATGAAATAGGAAAGCCCAACCATCTTCCTCTCTTTCCAAAACCACTAAGCACGGTGAAGTTAGGGATAATAATGTGTGTCTGCCTACAGCTGAATCAACCGCTACCAATTCTGTAGAGGAACTGAATGACTGAAATCAGGAAAGAATCTTCAAATGAGATATTGAGTAAGAAACTGTTTGGTGAACTCTAAGGTAAGATTCAGATGTCAGCTGTGACATTTGTTTTTGTTTTACCTATTCCATGAGTATTCTAAAATCTTTTTAAGAAGACCAAGTTATTAGGAGTCTATAAAATTATTTTCAAAAGAAAAAGCTACCTTCACCAAATAAAGGATGTTTGGAGGATCCTCCCAGGAGGGGAGATGCATGTCGAAAGTAGACTATGGACTGAACATGTTTGCCACTCAATGCCTCTTTTGCAGACCACAACACCCAAAAGGAGAGAGAGAACACAGGGGATTGCCCTGCCACAGAGACGGGGGGATGGGGGGATGGGGGTGGGAGGGATATTATCCATGGTGGTGGAAAATGGGCACTGGTGGAGGGATGGGTATCTGATCATTGTATAATTGAAACCAAAGCACAAAAAATTGTAAATCTACAACTTTAAAAAAAATAAAATAAAATAAAGGGGAAAAAAAAAAGAAAAAAAAAAAAGAAAAAGCTACCTTCTCTCCAGACACATTTAAAGAAATGCATATTTTTTCCTACAAATGTTGAAGGAATAATCAAGAACTTTTAAGTTTTAATTTGCATATAATCATAAATTCATTTCATACTTAAAATACAAAATGTCCTAGCATTGAACCACTCAGCACGATTGAGAGAGTATTGCCAATAGTGACCCCTGGGTTCCCTTAGAATTGTTAGGGAACACCCCCTGTCCCCCAATACAAACTGTATAGTATAAAAGGAATCAGTGACTACCTTTCTGGTGGATAAATTTAAGTCCTATTTTGAACCAAGTAACTAAATTTAGTGTTGGATGCTGTTAAATGAAAATTAAAAACTATATTGCTATATAATCTTATGTAATAGTGTTCACTGAATGACTGGATACTAGCATATTCTATATATCTATGATTATTTTCTTAGCTTATTTATGTCACTGTCTACTATATGCAACTAAATATTTTACATAAGACACAATAGATGTAATTTGTAACTGAAGCTCTGTCTAGTATTACCCAAGGATATTACTAAATTTTTTTTTAAATAGTTAAATTTTTTACTGAGTAGTGACTATATGTGTTCTGTAACTCAACAGATATTCACCAGCTATTAACAGGTCTATCCTGTACTCATTCTTTTCAGAAGCTCCCATTAAGTATTATTCTCAAGGGAGGACTTGGAAACTCTAGGGAAAGGCCTTAAACAATCTCTCTATAATCTCTCCCTTTCTCTGTTTATTTTTCCTCCCACCCTTTCTTCTTGTTATATTCCTTCCAATCAGAGTAAAGAGATTTTGAGAGACATGATTAGTTTAGTTATTCCTTCCCAGACTAGATCAAAAAAAGTTTAAGGGATACCCAAGAAACAGGCAATAGGCTTTGCCAAGACTTAAGAGTTTTCCTGCCCGTATAAGTGCTGAAGAATGATTTCCTTTAAAAGTCACAGTGATCTTCAGAAAAAGTTCTGGTGCGCTGACCTTTAAGGATACTCAGGCAACTGCCATTGATGAAAGATAACAATAACATTTTAATTCCTCCCCCACATCTCAGAGTCTAAGTCTGCACTACAGCCTTGGTAAGAGTGCTTTGAACCCCAGACTGGCCCGTCTCCCCTTTTCACCTATAGAATCCCATTTAAGCAGCACAAGGTAGTTCAACTGATACTCCTCTAGGAAAAGCTTCGTAGGCCTCCCGCCCTAGATCAGAATTTCCCTTTATGTGATTTTATAATGGCCTTGAATTTTTCTATGACACTGATAATGTTTTACAATGGCTTCATATTTTGAAATCTTACAATAGATGTCTTCTAAGCTCCATCAGGGAAAGAGCAGAATTTTGTTCTCCATCGTATCACCTACAACTACGAAAGCACCTATAACTGAACACAGTCATGTCAGTGAATGCTTTCTCTTTATGCTGTTCTCCCATATGGACCCAATTCCAACCAACTACTATCCTTATCCATTTTAAAAGGAAACATCTAAGAGGTGAGGCACAAAGATATTTCCACTTCATCTTTTCAACTTGATAGTTTCAAACTGAGTGAAACTATATTGTGTAAATTATATTTAAATTGCATGTATATAATTTAAAATGAACACAGTTAACCACATAAATGTTTAAATATAAAACATCAGAAATTATTTCATAAAATTCTACGTTATGAAATCTTTCTATAAATTTGGAGTTCTACTTGATGCCACTTTTTGGAGACTTATAGGTCTGTGACAGATCACATGTTCTGCATGTATGGTATTCTGGGTTCAGACCTTGGCACCCAAAGTCAGGCCTATATTTACAACAGCATTTTTCAGTCATCTAAACATGAAATAAATCTCAATAGCCACTGCTTGATAAAGGTGCTATAGTATATATCCACAGTGGAATTCAAACTAAAATAACAACAAAAAATTGTGACTTTTCGGAATAAAATGAGGCAACTGTGTTGCACATAATAAGGAACTGATATATGATTACTAGGTGGTTTTATTGAGATGTACAATATCAAAGACTAGAGCAGACAGACTGGAAAAAAAAGGTAATAAAAAACTTACGGGTCTTATGGGTGGTGACAGAGAACTGGAATTTTGGTGTTAGATGTGGTAATGCACACATTTATAGGTATGAAACTAAATCTTTGAAATTCCCTAATCTAATGAACAACTGATATCTCATCAACAAAAATATTATGACAAAGACCCACATAGCTTTCTTTTTAATAGTGAATTTGATGTTCTACAAAACTACAGATCTGACAATAAACCTTGAAAACTCAGCAATGCATGATAGAATAAAATCTATCAACATATAATTACTTTGGAAAGTAATATAGAGAATTTAAACTTGAAACTGAAAAAAAACCCTACAAACTTGTCTCAGGGGTAAGTTTATATAAATTAGTAAACTAGAACCTCAGAAAGTAAAAGGTCTGTTAGATAATATACAACATTCTAATGTCTGAATGTGTTATAATTAGTAATTAGTAATATACACCAGAAAAAAGATCAAATATACTGAAAAATATGCAAGCCAAAATTAACAAAAACAGAAAAATCTTTTATATATTACAATCTCTGAGAGAAAATGTACAAAGCATGCACAGTGACCACTTTATAATTGAAACAATACTTGGGAGTGTCTATAAATATATATGACTTCATATTAGAAGAATTCAAATAAAAATAGAGTTTAAAATTCAGTGTTCTCTTGGTAATTGAGGAATTATTTTTAGCTACTAAGAAGTAGCGTGGCATTTTGTAAGAATCTCATTCCTTCTGCCACTCCTGCTTCAATAAGCTCATTTTCTTATCAGCATCATCATTGTCATCTCCCTGCACAATGAAGACATCAGATTTGGGCATTTAGGAATAAAGGCTTAATTAACAGAACCCCCTATGTTTTTAAAGACACACTTAAATTTCTAACATTCCTAATATGGTTATCAATGATAAAAATCCTATATATGAATTATTATATACACATTTCATTGAATTTCAGGCTTTATACTTTTTAAATACAAGTATATAAAAACATATGAGAAGTAAACTAGCATATATATGCTGAAGGTATTCAGATTCAATGCCTACTGTAAATTTTTTATTTAAGCCCCAGAATATTATTTGCTACACGCTTAAGTTCAAAATTAGTAAAAATAGTCTTTTTTTATATTCTTCCCACAAAATGATACAACTTTCGGTGATGGGGATTTTAATATGGCCATGAGCAATAAGCTGAAGTATAATGGGGAAAATAACAACAAAATAATAGTGATTTGCTAGCATCTTTCAAAGAAGTGTTTACACGATTTTAATTTTAAATGCTAACCAGTATTTGCATGTTTTTCTTCTTGACACTCTCCATGGTACACAATTCTTGAATACTAGCATATCTTATTTCCCTAAAATGGGAACTGCAGCAGAGGGCAGATGACTAAATACAATGTGTTTCTCACGTTGCGTTTTCCCAACTGACTCTAGAATGTGGTCTTCATCATGTACTATTGGAATGGAATGAAATTATATGGTTTCTGATTCCATATTTCATGATCCTGAAACTTTACCACATGCTGAATAAAACTGCATTCTAAATAAATAGAAGTGCTAGTTCCTGGTAAGGAGATTCAATTTCCCATATGTTACAGTTTGCTTTATTCATTTTAATCATGATATTCAAAAGTATTATTTGATATGCATTAAAATTTTCATTGATAACATAGGAATATTTCCAGCCTATTATTTCCTGATTCATCAATTTATGAATAATCTTATTGTTTGAATTTGGGAGATAAGGCTCTCTGTTATTGAGCAAAGGACGTTAAACTGGTAAAGATAGGTAAAGACACACAAAAAAGAGGAAGGTATATCTAATAACAGTTAATTTTTTTTAGTAACACAAAAACACATCTTTGAGAATTTATGTCCAAACTAACTATGAGTTCAAAGCCTTTCTCTAGGATGCTTATATATTTATCAGTTATGTCATATTCCATGAATGACTGCCTAAAATAATTAAGTACACACACACATATATACACATACACATACACACATGGAGTATATTTAACAATGACTCCAAAGCAGTGGTTGTAAAGTGGGTGGTGGGGTGGGGGGCTTGGATTATTGTTACGTTTAACAATGCCTAAAAGCAGTTTTGATTACTCCAACTGGTAAAGAAATACTACTAGCATCTTGTGGGTAAAGCCAACTGGCAAAGAAATCCTACTAGCCTCTCGTGGGTAAAGACAACTGGTAAAGAAATACTATTAGCCTCTAGTGGGTAAAGATTAGGGATGTTGTTATAAACATTAGAACAAAGGAACCTCCCACAGAGAAAAGATATGTAGCCCAAAATGTCAGGGCCAGAGATTTTGGATAAAGATATAAGAAAGATTTAGATAGCTACCTCTGAATTGAGGTGATTGGATGAGGCCTAGTGAGAAGAGAATACTTCCTGAATGAACGCAGAGAAGCCCGGAACAGAAAAAGCCAGATTAAGAGTTATTAAGGAAAAATCACAGACCAGGGATGTAGCTGAGGAGCTTCGGCAGCTGAAAGAGGAAATTTAGTGAGTCTAGACATAGTACTGTACACTGAAACCAAACCTGGTGTTCTGTGGACTTGGCTTTCATTCCCTGAACTATATGGTCGTGGAAACATTATCAAGAGCCACACTATGGGCCATGGAGCACCTGCAAATGGGGTTCTGGAGGCCCCCAGAATAGACAGGTTGGTCAGGAATCCCCAACATTGCAATGGCCTGAGCAGCAGCTCACCACAGTTGTCCAAGAACCAGGTGGGGCCCTTGCTATTCCTGAGCACTCGGGAGAATCCCTCTTCTGGAAAAAACAGTAACATAATATGACATTTCTAGATTTTTGATTCAGTAACAAAAGTGGTCAGACTCAGTACATTGAGACAGAAAATGTAAAAGGTGAAACAAAAAGTTAATTTGGTTTGGGAATGTCCATTTGGAAAAGCCTGAGTGAGATTTAAGTGGAACCAAGAGCAAGGAAGTTTCCTAATACAGAATACTGAATAACTCCCAAAAGCTTGAGGGTTAAAAACTAGGCCTTGCCATTCAGAGTTTATAAGCATAATATATTATTTATTAAAAGAGATCAACTCCAAAAAAAAAAGAGAGATCAACTCTAAAATAGACTTTCAAAATGCCACCAAGATGAGTGAAGTTAAGTAACCTGATCACCTCTGCATGACCCCCAGTAGGGGGATTTTCCTTTAGAACTTACTGCGATTTTGGTAGCAATTTTTCCCTTTTTCATTTCTATTATGTGAAAAGAAATATTCACTTATTCACTATTCTTTTATATCAATGTGATATAATTATTGCCTGATAAAGAGACATCTTATCAGCAAGAAAATTCATCTTGTACTTGCCAAAACCCTACATTATTTGGTCCTTTCCTTGATACATGAGTGATTGTCATTTCAATAAATGATAGAAGTGTTTTTATATGAGCTATGAATTTTTAGAGTAAGCTTAATTGAAGACTTTTAAAAATTGAAATATTTGTAAATATATGCATTATTAGTATATTAATATTCACATGTAATTTATAAATAACTATGCCTATAAATTAGTTATCAACCTAAACATACAGCACTTCATTGCTATTGATTTCAAATAGGATCAAGACACGGGAATTCAGTGCACAAGAAGGAAATATGATATCTGGACATTTCATAATCTGCTAACCTTTGACAAATTAATTTTTTATAAGAAGTCAATATGATTTCTAAAACTCAAATAGCAATATTTCTTGTGCTGATCCAGTTCTTATCAAAGTATATTTTAAGTGAAATCCACAGATATTTTGGGAGTTTCTGAATTAATTAAATACAATAGTGAGAATATTTCCTTCAGATATGTTCAGAGTAAACAGTACCGGCCAATTCCCCTATCAACCGCACACATACACTGAAGAGCACAAACTTTCCAAAGTTCACCCAAGAACAAAGAAAAAGACAATACGTCAAACATACCTGTACAAGACACTGAACCACTGAACGGAGAGTGAACTATTTCTGCCTACATGTCATAGCAAAAGCTTAGGTGGCATTTAATTAATTTACTTTCTTTGAAATTGGTGTTTCTTTTCATCATCTGCAGCACAGATGTAATTTATTCAACTAAGTTTACTTTACATGAGTTATTCCAAAGAATACGAGAGAGAGCAAGAAAATCGTTATTTTTTTAGTCAGCTTACTATTTATTTAACAACTCCCTCCAATGATGGCCTTTAAGATCTCTAAATGAGGGGTGGAATCCACCTGGCCTGTGCTTTATTATAATAATTAAAACTGTCATAATTGAGCAGTCCTTTGAATGAAGAACCTAAGGAATGAGAAAGTCCTTGCAAGGCAAACGAAAGAGCCCAGGTTTGCAAAAATCTTTAGCCAGCAGGGTTCGGGATCTTGAAAAAGAAAGCAAAGGTGGTAGTTTCCGAGGCTCAATGTACAGCATAGAGCAATGAAGGGGAGTTGGGGGTGGGAGGGGGCGCTGTTTCATGGGTCTCTGCTTATCAATTGCTTTGGAGTTAGAAATGTTGGCTTAGACCAAAAGAGAGATAGAATCATATTTTCAGTAAATGAACACTGGCAATACCAGACTTCTTCTGGACAAAGATTAGGGCCAAGAAATGAATGCAGTGGTTCAGAAGGCACTTTGCAATGTTCTGTTGACATTCCGACTGAGTAACGAGCATTTTCTTCCAAAGCGGCTGGCACAGGGAAACCTTTCCAGGGCTGCATTTCATCCCAGGGCCCATTTGCCTGCAGCTGAGGTCCTATTACCAGTCGCATGTGGATGTAATGGAACCACGTGGCATGAGTATATTTCTAGAAAGATGGGAAAGAGAAACCTCCAGTGTGATTACATCAGCGTCTGCTTACTTTGGGAGAGAAAGGGATTTTTCATTACGCGACTGAAGTGTCACCACCAAAATCGAAAGAAAAAAATAACGCTCTGAATGAAGGAAGGGAAATCTGATGCTACGAAGAATTGACTCATGCACTGTGCCCCTCCCAAGAATGAAGCCTTCTCAAGCAATAATCCTCTGTTGGCTTGGCTGGGCCAGATTACATGCCTCATTCAAGCATCCTTCTTTCTCCAATTACCAAAATAAAATGAGAAACTATTTTATAATAAGAAAAATCTTAGATTTAGATTATAGTTATTCTATCCTGGGCATTCTAGCACATTGGGTCAGATTCTTAGGACTTCATTGAGTAAGTCATACTCTTCTAGGTTAGAAATCACAGTGATCAGGAGTCCACACCTCCTTGTAATCCATAAATCCACCCCTAGAAAAGCATCCATACCTAGAAAGCAAACACTCACCAGAAGGACAACTTCCTATTATGAATCACAGGACAATCACCCCAGGACCAATGGGATATAGCAACGATGTCCAAGGCCTGATTAATTTAGAAGAGTATAAGTTCTTGTCAGATAAATAGTTCTGCTATTTTGTGCATAAGGCTAAAGTCTCTAAATCCAAACTAATAGTTGAAGAGGATAACTGAAATGGATGTGTCCAGGAACTTAAGTCAAAGGAGCAATACATACTAGCATCCCTGTTTCATCTTGACAAATGGGCCTTCAAAGAAATGTTGGTCTTGACAACATAAAGAGACTTGAGGAAGTACTTTCACAGCAGTCTGGAAGGTTCTAAGGCATTGCATACCTGTTCCAGAGCCAGCTGACTAAACCTTAATGGTTCTCTCTCTCTCTCTCTCTCTCTCTCTCTTAATAATGTAGGAGCACTGTTATTTATTCAGCCATTGATTAAGCTGATTGAATTGGGCATGAACTTCACATTACCTTTTATTAATTTTTTTAATTGGGTATTCGTGACATAGACCATTACAAAGCTGTTCATAATTGGCTTTCAGTCTTACAATGATACAGCACCCAACCCTCCACCAGTGCACATTTCCCACCACCAATGTGCCCTGTTTCCCCACCACTATCCCCCAAACCCCCGCCCACTACACCCAGTCTCCCTCTATGGGAGGCACAAATGCCTTATACCAGGGCTGCGGGTAATTCATGGCTCCTGGAAGCTGCTCAGCTCTGCAGCCACCCAGAATTTACCCCCTGCTTCTGCGAGGGGATTTCTTCCTTTCAATCAAATGCCAGCCAAGTTGAGTTATGGACCAAACCTTTCCCTCTTTTTGCACTGCGGATAGTGGAAGAATGTGTTTTTATATTTTCTTAATGCTTGAAAAAAATGAGCAAAAAAAGGATACTATTTCATACTATTTTATATCATTTTATGTATTAGAATTATATAAAAATTAAAGTATCAATATACAGAATGTTGTATTTTAACAGAGCCAGGCCCATTTCTTTGTGATTTGCCCATGGTGGCCTTTGCATGGCTTTTGCATTACAATAGCAGACCTGAGTAGTGTGGTGGCAAACTACAATCTGCAAGCAGAAAGCCTTTACTACGGAGACATCTTTGGGGAAATACTGCAATACCTGATTTAAAGTCTAAGAAGTCTTTTTTCCCTCCCCCAAATGAAAAGGCCCTGGAAAAAAAAATTGAAGAATTCTGGGTCAATGTCTTTAGCCAGTGACCAACCTTGGTTGATTTGCTCATAGTTGGGGCAACTGCCCCCCTAAAGAAAATCAAGCAAACATATCTTATAAAAAGGACTGGGGAGAAGAACGCAAGAAATGGATCACCTGGTTACATGGGTAAGACCAAGAGTATGTTCAGGCACCAGAAATACCTCAGTACCACTGACTGTGGCTCCCAAGCAAAAAGAAGATGCAAGGACAGATGTTTCTTCCCCCAAAATATTCCAGGATCCACAGATCAAAATGAGCTGCTCCCTACAAATGAAACACTTAACATCTGTCTCCAAGAAGCTGCTCGTGTTAAAACTGTGTTTGGAGTTGCCTTCCCGTACTGTCTTTACAACATGTATTTCTCTTTCAGCCACAATGACACCAAATCAAGTTGGATTTGATTCATATTTTCATCTTAACTCATCCAAAAACACAGTGAATAAAGGAGAAACAACACATGACCTGGAACAGAAGGGGACTTAAATAGATGTCTATGACAGGAATGCAGC
Source organism: Sorex fumeus (assembly GCF_029834395.1). Classification (NCBI taxonomy): domain Eukaryota; kingdom Metazoa; phylum Chordata; class Mammalia; order Eulipotyphla; family Soricidae; genus Sorex; species Sorex fumeus. The sequence goes on along the minus strand of NW_026606060.1, from coordinate 1,129,780 downwards.
AGATTCAATATAAAGAGGAGTAATTTAGAAGAATAACTTGGAGGAAAAAAAAACTTGGAGAAAAAATAAAGGATGGACACAAAATAGCTCCGTCCCCTCCTCTTCTCTCCCCTCCCCTCCTTCTTCCCTTCCCCCTCCTGTCTTTATTATCTTCTTTTAGTTTTTGGCCCACACCTGGCAGTGCTCAGGGCTTACTCCTGTATATACTCAGGGATCTCCTGGCAGGCCTTAGGAAACCATATGGGGATTAAACAGAGGTTGGCCACATGCAAGGCAAGTGCCTTATACACCCTACTAGCCTTCCAGCCCCTTCTTTTCTTAAGAAGGAAGTGTGGGGTGGGTGGGACACACACAAGGTACTCAGGAGAAATTCTGCAATACAGGCATGAATATAGCTGATTCACTTCATATTGCGTGCTCAAGAAACCATGTATGATACCAGAGATTCAATCCAGGTACAACTGTAATGGCAAGGAAGGCCATTTATACTCATTTATACTCTTATATTATTTCTCTAGCCCCTATATATCTAATTTTTATACCCCTAAACTCACATTACCTAACAATCCTTTCTGTTCTATAATCCTTTAGATCTTAACTATTTCTGGAATTCTGGCACCCAGGCTTCCTCTTCCCAAAGGAGTAATTCAAAGTCCTTTCCAATGCTGCCATATCACTTGTCCTCCCGTTGTTCATCGATTTGCTCAAGCGGGTACCAGTAATGTCTACATTCATCCCAGCCCTGATTCAAAGTATCTTGATTAAATATACATATCTTACATAAAAAAGGAATCGACTTCAGGGTTGGAGAGATAATGGAGAGGGTAGGATGCTTCCCTTACATGTGGCTGACCTGGGTTCAGCTCTCCACACCCCAATGGAACCCCTAGCTCTTCCAAAAGTGCTTCCTGAGTGGACAGCCACTGATGTGTGTGGTCCACTGAAGAAAAAGAATCATACCAGACATAGGCCTGGACCTTCTTTTTTGTGTGAAGCAAAAGAGATTTATTGGAAGAAATGTATGCATCTAAGAGAAAATGTGGATTTCTCCAAGGTGGGAAAAGCCATCAGTGCCTTCCTCTTTTTCAGAACTTTACACAGGGAAGAGAGCAAAAGAATTCCTTATTTTTCATATGCCAAGCCAGTCCATAACATATATTGCATAAAGAGCATGCCATGGTGAAGAACTTGTATTTCTCTTTTAGTCTCAATGATATCAAAGAAGGAAAGAATCAAAGAAGGAGTAGGGACTGATGAAGCATCATGGCAAAGAAATTCCACCTAGCTGTGAATCTCTACAGAATCCAAGACATTCCATGTGGGGAAACCAATGCAGTGATAATAATGTGGTTGGGGGCAGGCAGGGTAGAAGGATACAGGAAATTCGAAGCAGTAGAAATTAATAAAGCTATGAATACAGAATGTAGACACTCAGAAAGATATGAGCTACAGTACAATGTCTTCGTGGGGGTCAAGAAGATGGCAAAGTAATGAGTTCAGGAGATTTACTATAATACCTCAAGTGGCAGAACCATAATGTAGGTTTTTCTAAAGTGTAGGTAGTAGGGAGGTTTTCTCTAGTTTCTTACAGCCCTATTTCTCATGGAAAACCTACTTGGATCTCGTCCTATAGCTGAAAACATTCATGCTTACAGAAATGCCACTGATTTCTGTGCATTCAAAACTGTGAATCTAATATCTGGAGTAGAGAATTCTAAAACTGCATTGAATAGCCTCGGTATCTGTATATTAAGTGTTCATAATCCCAGGCACCTCCTTAAAAGAATAACATCCATTTGAAACCTCAGATAAGATTTTCCAAAGGAAGTTCCCCCTCTGCTGAATGTCGTTTTATGGAGTAAAATTAATAAAAATCCAAGAATTAATTTACAGCACTTCAGAGAATGACAAGGCAGCTTAAAATACCAGCTAGTTATGTGTATCGAAAATGTACACTATGTCTAATCCTTATTTTCCAGGAAATGCTTTATGTTTTCAATATGCCTACAAAACAAAATAAGCATATTCATTTGCAATATCTGAAAAGAATGATAGCAATAATTTTATAGATTTTATAGTGCTTTATATTCTAAATCATATAAAGGAACCAAAATACATCAATTAATAATTAATTCACATGCTTATTAAGTAAACATTTTCTATTAGGCTAAAACTAAAGAATAATTGGATATGATGCTCTCCTTAGGAGCTGGAGAGCAAATTCAATGAGACAGTGTATATGCTTCACATGCAGAAGCCTGATTCTGATCCCCAAAACCACACGGTCCCCAATTCTCAAACACCACCAAGACAAACCCTCCAACACTGACCAGGGAATAGCCATTGAGCAGTCCAGATGGGGCATCAAAACAATGCAAATGAACAAAGAATGAAACATATTTTCATCTTTCACATTCTCGGTTCTTATTCTCGCTTCCTGTACCCAAACATTCTTGTCACGCTCCACTGAGTACAGTAGCAGACATCTGCCATAAATTAATGTGGGGCTTAATCTCATAATTTCTGCTAAATTTTGTGTTAATGTTACAAAACACACTATTAACTCAAATAGTTAGGGAAATTCATGTTTTAAATATAAGTTGCAAGAGAGCTTAAATTGAACAATAAATATCTATATTTCCTCCTAGAAAAGTGACTTCGGGTAAATGTAATTATTGTGGAATAATGTTAATCAATATTGTACATATTTCTATATTTCTGTGCCAAATAACAAACAGTAAGTCTTAAAATAATGAGGGATAGCAACTAGGTGTTTCATAGGACCATTTTGGGAAACATCTGTTTAGTAAGACAATTTCATAAAATAGAATATGAACAAAAAGACAACTTTGAAATTTTATTCCTATATTGTTGAATTTAATTTTGCACTACAAAACACCTTTCACAAAGGGACCTTTCACAAGTGCAGTAGGTAGGGGGTTTGCATTGCACATGACTGATCTGGGTTCAATCCCAGACACTGCATATAGTGATCCCTGGGCACAGAGTCAGAAGTAATCCCTGAGTACCACAGGGTGTGGCCCCCCAAGGAGTACATATCCCTATTTATACTTAAATAAATAAATATCAATTAATGTTATATATAAAATTACACATAATTATATGTATTATATACAGATTTGATAGTATGAATCCATCTGTTATATGTAATATATATTTAATAAATTATATTAAATTTTTTTTTATAAATGTAGCACTACATTGTAGCACTGTCCTCCCATTGTTCATCAATTTGCTCAAGTGGGCCCAGCAACGTCTCCATGGTGAGACTTGTTACTGTGTTTTGGCATATCGAATACGTCATGGGTAGCTTTTCAGGCTTTGTTGTGCGGGCTAGATACTCTCAGTAGCTTGCCAGCCTCTCTGAGAGGGGCGGAAGAATCGAACCCAGATGGGCCAGGTCAGCTGCGTGCAAGGCAAACGCCCTACCCACTGTGCTATCTCTCCAGCCCTTTATAAATGTATATTCTGAATTTTATTTTACTGTTATTGCTTCACTTACCAATTTCTGAAAAGTCTTTTAAGACATTTGCAGACTGACTTTCTATGAAAGGCAATCTGACAAAAAAAAAGCTTAAAATTTCAATGAGGAAGACGAATTACTCATGAATAAATCAGGAACCAAAGGGAATTTTTTTCTCACAAAACTGCAGTGCCCACCACATCACAAATAATTGAGCAAGACCTACGATTTTATTGCATTGAAAGACAATTGGGACAAAAGACAGACCACTATGTACTTGCAAAAAGCTAGTGAGAGTTCATCAGAATCATTTCCTTGCAATTCATCCAAAAGCTCTTTGACTAGAGCAGCACCTTTAAATCAGTCTAACTACCTGAATATGCAAAATATAGAATGATTACTTATAAAAGCCATTTCTCCAGATGCTGCGACCAGGTCTCCTTGGTGGGCACTGCAGTTCTAGGTAAGCCACAACAGTGACTGTCTGTGACCATCTGAAGATGGATGGAGGGGGCTACTCAGGTCTCCTGCCTACTTACATGCAATCCCTTTAGATAACTTACAGACTGATTACAGTCGGTTATAATACTACCCTTATAATGCTCAAAAGGGATTCCAAGACTTCGTCACTTCTTCATCTAACTTTCTACTCAAGGGAAGACTGGGAGTAAAAGTGGGGGAAGAAAGGTCCGTGGAAAAGATATGAATTGTCAGTTTGACCATGACTATAAATACTGATAAGAAAACTGATGTTCACTGATACCACATCTTTCTCTTTAACCCATAGAGCTACTGTAACAATGTAGTTTCTTATATATTCTTCATATATAAGAGAAAATGTAAGTTATTGTTTTCCTATTCAGTAGTGAAAACTTCCTCAAAAGAAAGCCTGTCTCATGAGCTAGAGGAGAAGACAGCTGAAATAGAGAAGGGACCACTAAGACAATGTGATGGTTGGAGGAATGTTCGGAATGGTAGATGTGTGCTGAAAGTAGTAAAGGACCAAACGTAATAGCCTCTCAGTATCTGTACCAAAAATCATAATGTCTAAAAGTAGAGAGAGAGTATGGGGGAAATTGCCTGCCAGGGAGTCAGGGGGAGGGCTGGAAAGGGGGGCGGGGCGGGTACTGAGGACACTGGTGCCGGAGAATGTGCACTGGTAGAGGGATGGGTGTTTGAACATTGTATGATTAAATTCAAACATAAAAACTTTGTAACTGTATCTCACAGTAATTCAGTATAAAAACAAAAGAAAGAAAGCCCATACAAACAGATTTTGTAAGATGAGTACTTCTACCCTTGTGAATGGCAAAATGGACGACCTGAGTGAGAAATTCAAAGAATGACAGCAAATGAGAACCAAGCTCACACAGAGAAATGACACAATATGGCTCAGAGTAGCTTCCTCCTTACCCATGCCCAGTTTTGATTAACACATCTCAACTCTGTCTGCCTAAGTGAGTTTAGACTCAATCCTAACATTGCAGTCACTGCAGAGGTGACTTTGAAATGACTGCTAACTCAATCATGAAGGCTGCCACCAACAGAATCTAAGAGGTCTCCTCTTTGATCCCTTTCTTCAGGGACAACATGGATCAAAGTGGCTTATAAATGTACAGAGAGATCCGGAATCTTGTACTTTTTAACTCTAAGCAACACTCTTCGACAGGTTAATATGCTTCCAACGTGATGCTTCAATTTTGACTTGTTTCTCAAAAGTATTTGAGAACTATTTTCCCAAAGCATTTACTGGGGAATTTCAGAGAAATCATCAGAGAGAAACCTAGTTTTTTATACGGAACATTGATTTGGAATGGAGACTTGTGATTGAGTTTTGTTGTAGACCCAAGACTTACAGAATGCTTTAGAGAACAGGGTAAACCACTAATTTGCAATGTGTATAGAACCTGGAAAATAACATTTCCTTTTTCACTCCTTTTCTCCCAAGCAGAAAAATTCTACTTTCAATAAGTATGTACTTTCTGGTGAACTGTTCTTTGAGTTTACCTTCTGAAATTCCTGCTAAGTATACTTCTTTAATCACTTGCTATATGATTCACTCATCGTACCTTATGATACATATAATTGGGAAATAGATGTGGATATAATTCCTTGTCTCTTGCCAGCTTCTTAAAACTGATTACTTTCTAGAGTAAAACAAATTTATTTGACATCTAAAGGGAGTGAAACAGAGGGGTAAAGAAAGAGAAAACATGAGCTTCTCCTGAGGGGGACGAAAAGTACAAGTCTGTATTCCAAGCAGGAATGTGTGGGCAATTTCCACAATATGAGGAAACACACCCTGAAGTAAAGAAATGTACAACTCTATGAGAAACCAAAACATCTTAAAACTGATTTGGATGACTGAGGCATCTCTGCCGTTAACCCCAAATCACTCAGACTTTCCTTCGGAAATGACATTTACTTCAGACACTGCATGCCCTAGTTAGCCTGTCCACACTCAGGCACAATGATCCTGTCTTCTGTGTGCGAGGGTATTCCCTTAATCCAAATGCCAAGGCTGGGATAGTCCCCTGGGCAACACAGTTTTGGTTTTAGAAAATATAACAGTCAAAAATGTGCCCACTTGCAGCAAAATGTGTCCTGGGAAGGCTAATGCAATTTGGTGTCTTTCCGATGTGGAATGCAAGAGAGGCAAAAACAGAATAGGAAATTGTCATGATTCTATTATGTGCTTTAGAAATTCCTCCTGATTGGCTTCAGGGATCACCCCAGTCACTGCTTTTTAAGTACTTATTGAAATTATATTTTTTTAGGTTTTGTTGTTGTTGTTGTTGTTGTTGTTGTTGTTGTTGTTGTTGTTGTTGTTACTGAATCACTGTAAACTACAGTTACAAAACTTTCAAGTTTGAGTTTCAATCATACAATGATCATACATTCTTCCCTCCACCAGTGTACAATTCCCACCACCAATGTCCCCAGTTTTCCTTTCCCCCATCCCACCTCTCCCTATGCTTTTATGGCAGACAATTTCCCTCTTACTCTCGCTCTATGTGCTTACTAACTGTCCTTTACATCTCTCTGATAACTTAACAGATGGGTCATGTTTCAGGAACAGTATTATACTGAACAAATGGCCAGCCTCTAAGCTCACCCAGCGACCTTGAAGCTTGGGTAGTCCTTATGTCTTTCTCTATCCTTATGGAGTCTGCTGCTGTGTATGTTTCATTCTCCGCAACCCACCCCTGCTGGACCAAGGCTGAAGATGCCCATCTGGCGGGCTTTAGACATTCTGTAGACAGGAGATTCCCGACACATACTGGTGAAATGCAGGAACAAGCATCTTCATTATATTAGGTTCAAAATGCTTCTGGCCCAAGCTAGCACTTTGGGAAATTTAGCTTCACAATCGTAAAAACCCCTTCAAGAAATGGCTTACTTGTGGATTTATTATTTTTAAAAAGGGAGAAGATTTTACACTACTGGCTGTGAACAAGTGCTTCCTTTCTCTCTCTCTCCAAAATGTTTCCAAAGCAGAAAAACTACATCCAGGGGGAGTGTTGAATTTCCACACCAGTTAGAAATCTGTCATCTGTTATGGATGCTCTCTACTTAGGATGACTTAAGAGTGTAGTTTTTCATATCTGAATCCAGTGTTCTCCAGAACAGTCTGTCTTTTCTCATTTAATGAATAAAATAACGCTAAAGGGTTTTATACCCTGGTCATTCTCCACAGTTTAAAAGACAAATCTGACTCCTAAACAAATTACTTTTTAATAATCTTTTCCCCTGATACTTGTATATTTCCTCCTCTGGTATAATGACTTCCTTAAGTCTCACACGTTTTCATCGACCATAAATTCTATTCCTAACAGTTTATCCTATTTCTATAGCAATATTTATAAATAAATCATACTAGACACATATGTAGAATAAAGTAAGAGAGCCAGGTCCCATTCTGAAGAATGAGTCTCTCATTATTTGAAGTTCTTTTTTTTAAACAGTTGAATTAATGTTGTTAACCTGTACAGAGAGACAGTAAAATAAAAATCAAACTAGCTTGTTGAACATTGCTCACGTCCTATAGAAATGGCTAATATTAAATAAAAGCTATTTCCTTAGGCTAATAGTCTATAGTTCACTAAGCCCTTATACGCAAACCTAAGGCTCTGAAATTACTACTTAGGGAAGAGAGAATCAAGTAAGAAACCCCAAAGACATAAGAAGGAGATTAAAGAAGATAAATGATCAAACTTCTGTTGTCATAATGTTTCATAGAACAGTCTTCCAAATGGCCACTTGGGAAGTTTATATCTCCTCTAAGGCATGCTATGCAACATGATAGCGGGGAAAAAACATAGAACAGAATTAATATAAAAATTAGGTGAGTACTTATTACTCTTCATATCATATTTTAGCATGTTAAAAAGACGTGCAAGTTAAAGACAAATTAGGAAAGTCAACAATACTCATAAGGTAATGTCAAAAATAAGAAAATGTCACTTCTATATTTTAAGGCCAGCATAAAGAAGTTGATTTTGACCTTTCTGCTACTTGTGGAAAAAATAAATATGGCTTGTATTGCATTTATTTTTGTACATTTGAAAACTGCAGAAGTACACTTTCCCAGTGCATTTACGTGTTCTATAGAAAATCAATACTATATAATCTACTATCTCTTGGCAGGAAACATGACAGTGCAAAGTCCAAGTGTTTATGGCAGATTCTATAAATTATCTTCCTGATAAGATCTATTTCCCTTGTGCAGGCAATATAATTTTGATCTGAGTCATGACCATGCCCTATTTAAAAAGGAAGCTTCTACTTTCCTGCGAAGCTAAACATGACCATATTACAAAGTTCTGATCAGTCAACACAACACAAGCAATGAAAGCAAATTCTAAATCAAGCCATTAAAAAGGACTATGGTGTTCTCCTTCCAATTCTATGACTGTTCACCTTAGATCAAGCAGATGAAAACAAAACAACCCTTCGGTTACTACAACCGAATGATAAAATTTTCACATTTTTGCTGAGACATGTCACCTCATTCAGATGAAAATGCTCACAGATCAGACTTTATTGCTTAGATGCTTAGGAAGAGGTAAATAACTTTTGATTTTATTTAAGCCATGTTTCATTTGGACTTCTAACCTGCAGTAAAATCTTGAAAATAATCTCAAGCACACTTGCTGAGTACCAAGCAGCAATGTCAGTTCTTTTGATTTGTTAACTCATTAAATGATGCAGGAATCTAAAAAAGTAACATTTCCACTATCTGTATTTATAGAAAAAGAACTTAGGTCCAGAAAGCAGTAGATCAAGATCTGAACCCAGAAAATGTGTTTCTACATCTACCTATGTAGTCGTATCATTTAGCATAAATGCTACATATTTACTAAGTATTAAATAACATTTGCTCAATGAAAAATGAAGCAATCAATTTGCTTTGCACTATTTAGCTCTACTTAGAAATTGCCACACAAACGGGTTTGCTCTTCTCAAGAAACATGATTTGTGTATGGCCATCAGGGTCTGAAAGGGCACTGCCACCACCAATCCATTTGGTTGTTATTCTCTAGTAGCTCAGGAAATGTCATGGCATATCAAGTACAACTAAGGAAATACACAATGGAGCAATAAAAAGTACTAGAGAACTTCAAGATTGTATTATACAGGGCCTGGAGCTATAGTATAGCAGTTGCATGCAGCTAATCTGCGTTCCATCCCCAGCAGCCTATATGGTCCCCTGAGCACACCAAGAGTGACCCCTGAGATCCAGGAGCAAGCCCTGAGCACTGCTGGGGGTGACCCCCCCAAAAAATAAAATTGCGCTGTGAAAGAAAATCAAGGTGATACATGTACATTATCTGTTTGCTTTGTACCCTTTCAGTACTGTGCCAATAAATGGTTGGCAAGAGCTGAAGAGTTACAGATTTCAATGAGATATTCTTCCCTTTAAGGAGAACAGTCATGGGGGGTGCATTATAATGTCCCGAGTGGGTGCCTGAAATCAGACCCTACACCTGACATACACTACAGTATACCAGACCTAAATATCTTATTTTACTTAATAAATATTTTATTTTACTTATTTTCAGATCATAAATACCTTAGGTAACTGAAACGGTAAAAAATAAGACGTCATGAATGAAGACTACTAGTCAAGATTTCCACGAAGATCTCATGTATTTTTTTCCATTAATAATAGCCTGTTGAGGATGGTACGCCCTAAAACACAGTTTTCAGTGGAATGGAGGCCAGGGATTGTCTACATAATAAGATTTTTGTTTTCATTTTAATTTTCCTTGTCCACCAACATGGTAATTGGTACTTTTTTCTACAAAGAAGAGTCTATCTGTTTAAGGCTTATTTTTTTTTGATGCCTAAATTCAGGAAGTGAATCTATAAAAATTACTTTTTCAAAGATTCAGGTTTTTATTGCTTCAATAATGAATAGCCACTTTGCTTTGGATAACTTTAATTAAAGTTTCAGAAACGAACCAAGAGCCAGGGGCTTTATGTATTTGTGAAATAATGAAGAACTTAACAAATTAATATATAACATGAACAAATGATTAATTGTGGATTCAAGATACAATTTTGTCACTCATCTTTATTGACAGTGAAAGATTAAAATTCTACCAAAACTCAAGAATATCTTGATTGGCAATTAATTACTACAACCAATTCTATTAAGGTGTCTCTTATCCTTCACTTTCCAATTTTGATAGTGTATTGCAGTCATGACTTGTAAACCCCAAACTTGAGCTAATATAAATTTTAAGCTGTTATATAGAAATAGGATGTGTTTCAATAAACATTCTCCTGAATTGAATTTGTTTCTGCATATATGTACCCAGCAGGTGACTAAATGTGTCTTTCATTAAGCCAGTTTCAGGAAAAGTAGGGTTTGGAATAATGCTAAAATGGTCAGAGACCTTACCACAAGTGCCTTGTATATATGATGCCCACATTTGATCCTTGCCACCACGCACACCTCTCCCAGCTGCAACAAACACAGCTCAAAATAAAATAAGATAGCTCATACACACATTTATTCTTTAAGATGTTTCAAAGTACCCTTATTTTTAATTACATCATTAAAAGAATGCGGGAAATAGCAGAATATCTGTTGCTAGTCTGAGCATTTATTTATTTGCTCTGAATTTATTTGCTACCATCTCCCAGAATAATCGGTCCACATAAAATTCATACATAGGAATTTCTGTTTGTCTATTTCTTTGTCTGTTCCCGGCCTCACCAGTAGTTCTCAGTGGCTATACCTGAGTCTATGCTTGGGATGACCTCTGATCGCACTCAGGGGACGTTAAGAGGTGCTTAGATATAAGCACAGCTTTCAACATGACCTTGCCTCTGATACCATATTTCAGACCCCATGTTTCTTTTCTAATAGTCATAAATGAAATCTGAAGTTGAATCCAAAAGTTCTGGACTCAATTTGTCTAGACAACACCTATGTATCAAACACTATGCAAGTGCACTGCTAAACATTGATCTGCGCTGCATCTTAGTGGACTAAGGAGAATAATTATCAGCACACATTTTTCTCTCTGAGCATATTCTACCATAAGGCATGTCCAACTTACACACAGTCATCTGCATCACTCATCAGCACTCTTTATGTTCATGCCACACTTTAATTTTTAACATAATCATACATGAGTCCCACATATACATTACAGTGTATAATTTTTGGAAGGAAGATCATTACTTAGAATGATGAGCTTCTGGCAAACTAAACCTATTACTTTTCTTGACAACAAGAGAGTCTGACTAACATTGAATTCACACATTAATTGAAACCCATGAAAGTCTTATTAAATTACATTTCAATGTGGCCACATTTTCTTCATTGGTTTTCTATTCTTTCTAGCCAATTTAAGTTATTATGGTGCCTCGATCATGATAGCGCAAACTTTCAAAATTGGTTACTCCATCATATTACTACTTTCAAAATTGTTCACTCTTCTTAAGAGCAGCACATCGAAATCAAACCCTAAACTCCTTAGAACTATTGCCTATAAGCTTTCGTGGATATTTCAGTGTAAGAAACAAAATCTTTACATAAGCAGGTCACAACACAAAATGAGTAGTTTTGTGATGAAGCTGAAGTTTGACTTTTGTTGTCAAAACTCAGAAAAAAAAACCAGAAGCCGAATAGAATACAGTGGATAGGGCACTTGCCTTACATGCGGCCAAACAAAGGTCATTTTTTGGCACCATTGGTCCCCTGAGCTACTGCTAGGTGTGTACCATCCTACAAAAGCACAAACTAGACATCTCACCTTCAGTTTTTAAATACACTTCAAGTAACATATAGCATATTAGTTGATTCCCGCATAATTATTTTTCATCTGGCATAATTATTCACTGGGAGATTTTAACCTTTTCTCTATTTGCAAAAACTACTCTTAGGTCTACCTCAGCAAAATCTTATGTTCTCCCCAAATTCAATCATTAATATGTACAAATTCTCTATATATAACTTCTGATAAAATAGCATTTTATAGACCAGGCAGTAATATACATAACTTAACCCAATTAGTTGAAAGTCCTGACACATAGGATCACAGCTATAGATCTATTTAGAAAGATAAAGCATATTGAAAAAAGCTGGTTATCTGTGTCATGATGACAGAAAATGAAAAATATGCATCATCTTGTTATCTATCACAGAACAGATATACTTTTTTCCCAAATAATTTTTGACAGGGACACTGAAAAAAATTGCCAATAAAATCCCAGAGAGACAATCCCAAAATGTACTGAAAAACTCTGCACATTAAGTCAATTTTTAGTAGAAAACAATAGGAATCAACGACGGCGTCATCTATTAAATACATTAAAAAGGCTGAAAAAGCCATAAGTTTTCTAAACCCTCTGGAGACTTAAAGAGCTTTGATTAAGTGGCAGCTGACGATATTTAAAGAATGAAGAACAGAAGTAGTGAAAGCAGTGGATTGGACACCTGTATGTATATTCCTCCTCTGTAGCAATGAGTCAAAAGTCCCTAGGATCCAACTAAGGTCATTTTTTTGGCTTTTTGGCTCACACCAGGCAATGCACGGGGTCACTGCTGGCTCTGCAATCAGAAATTACCCTGGCGGTGCTCAGGGGACCATGTGGGATGCTGGGAATCAAATCCGGGTCGGCCAAATGCAAGACAAACACCCTACCCACTGTGCTGTCATTCCAACCCCGAAGGTCATTTTTAGCACTAGTGTTCTTGGCTTCATTACTGTTCACAGCTGGATGTGATATAAACAAAAAAGCACCTCCTTTCTCCTATAACCCCAGAGGAAAACAACGCAGAAATTACTCATTACTTGAAATATAGACTTATATAGATATCTCTCCTTTTATATATCAATCAGTTGGATTCAATGGGCTGTAAGTCAGTTTATAAAAAGTGAAGGGCCTGACACGTTTCGTACATACTAAATATTCATACTCCATTAATAAAAGCTACTTATTGATCCAACCACATCAACGGTTTAACTTAGTAGATTCAATTGTATCTACATTATCACCCAAGCAAATAGACTTAAATTCTAGACACTCAAAGATTGATTCATTTTTACAAACTGAAAACAAATTGGGAAGCTTTATTATAAAAAATATTATTTCTTAAAAGCTGAAACAACAAGGCAAAGTAAACTGGATATGATTATAAAATCTTTGACAATTCAGTATGCTCATATGTATTAAATACCCAAATCCTAAAAATCAACTATCAATAGAAGTTTTGAGATTTTAGGTCTTATCTATTCATGTAATTCCAATATAACCTAATGACTAGATTTATAATTAAAATATACAATTTATTCTACATGAGAAATTTTAAAAAATGCTATTTATTAAAATCTAGAATTCAATTTTTTAAAAAAAATCAGATCATTAAACAACCAGTAGAAAAGATATCTTTTGGTATTAGATTAATTCATAGCCAATGACAAGCTGATATGCTGATAAGTATAGGTCATGAATTTATTTTTCAAAACCACTGTCAACTTGAAGTTTGTTTTTCTCAATACAATTACCAAAGTTTACGCTTTGAAAATTTGAACTGCTTTGCTACAGATAATAAGAGTCTCTTCCAAATTAGAATACCCAATGTTCTTGCCTTAGGGAGTTGTAATGTAGAGAGAAACTGCCTTCCCAATTTTCTGCTCCTTCATGTAAAAATGAGAGTTTTGAAATTAACTCTTCTGATTCTTTCCTAGTCAAACTGCCTTACCTTCATGTTTTCTTGGACTAACTGATCCCCCCCCCCCCCCTCCCGTTGCTTTTAGCTGTATTATTTAAAACAAGACAGAAGTACTGGCAAGCTGAGCCTTGCTAACTATTCATAAATGACTTTTACTTTAAACATCAAAGCACAGGCTGAAGTGATACTACAGTGCCACAGTGCTTTTCTTGCATGCAACCAACCCAGGTTTGATCTTCAACATCCCAATTGTTTCTCTGAGCACTGCCAGCAGTAATTTGTTAAGAACAGAACCAGGAGTTAAGTACAGAACCCCTGATCAGTGCTGGGTGTGCCACTTGCCCCCTTCCCTTCCCCTGAAAAAAACTGTATCCTGAAGAAGCCTCTAGACTTGCATGTTCCAAGATAATTAAATTAAGCCACTGAGTAGCTGGACTGATCCGCTGGGAGTTTCACAGCTTAAAAGTGGGACACCTGCCCCAAATTCCTAATATTCATTGAGTAATATGGGACTACTCATTAAGTCTCTGTGGCATTGAACTTTAGAAATAAAATAGGTGATAGCTGACTTGTTCTGGCTGTAGTCATGCTAATTCAGGAAGGGAGAACCTTTGAGTTCTGTGGAAAAGAAGAGAAGCCCAGACTGAAGCTGCAGCTCAGGTACGAGCTCTGAGACCCTGGTCTTTAGACTTGGCAAACAACCAACTGAAATGAATCTTGTCATTCATAGAAGAACTTACTTTCTGGATAAAAGAGTGAATTTCACAGCTGACTTGAGACGTGCTCAAGCCACTAGCTTTGCAAGCAGGATTTGTTCAGTCAATGCAGATTTTCCCAGGAAGTACTGTGTCAGGGCAGGTTGGAAATGAAAATTTCTCTTTTTTAATGTAAATCAAGTCCTGATTATATTAGCACAAATTAAAAACTGAGCTAATAACTTGGTCTCTAACTTTTAATAGTGTCAGTATGGAGACACAGTCAAAATGCAGAAGTTCTGGGTTAGATGGTGTATTCAGCGAAAGAGCGAATTAAGGGACCAAAATCTTTGTTCCTGCTGTCCCTGTGTTATTGTCCATTGTTTTGGTAACAAGTTCTGTAACTTTCTGAATAACACATGAGTACTGAGATTACATAGTAATCATTATATGAATAAAAACAGAGGTATTATATGTTCCCATTTGTGCTATATTTTTCTCTTCTATTCAGTCTCTAAGGTATCACTATAATTTTTGAGAACTTAAGGTTTTGTCAGACAAGGCATTGAAACAATTAGGAATTGGTTAACTTTTTTACGAGGGAATTTCTGTAATTGTGAACACCTCTGAAACCTAGAAGGCACTGTAATTAGTCAGTAAGCAGGGAGAATCTGTTCAGCAACAGGCACTAATTGGCATTATTCCTGGTCATCTGAGTAGAACAGAAAGGTGCAAATAAATAATTGCTCATTCTGAATATTGTAAATACTAAGACCTTGCCTCAGACTCAGATTAGATTCTAAATCATTTATTTTTTATTATAATTGGTGACTGAGTTCAAAGTACTAAAACAATATATTTGCAAATGTATCAAAAAATCACAAAATTACTATTTTAGTGAATTATAATTTTTTTATGCTTTCCTGATTTTTTCCTTTCAAGTGTTTCCACAATAACTGAATTTATACCGTAAGTCAATTTGAAATGACAAAAAGCTTTCAACATTTTCCCTATCATTTTGAAAAATTATATATACAAATACATGGGATGGTTGAATGAGGGATGAGGGGAAGGGAGGGAGGGAGGGAATGATAAGCTCCTGGACATGGGTAACATAGCTTTCATTCAAAATCTGCCCCAGATAACATGAGTTCATCTGTGACATTTGTGCATACTGCATTTAAGTTTGATTTCATAATTATTCAGGAGTCAACAGCACAAAAGAGCACTCAAGACAGGGTGTTATGGTTTACTTAATGACCTAGTCCACTCTTATCCTTTAGCACAAACTTACTGAATTGTTAAATTTCTCCTAGTCTTTTACTACTCTGCCATGCAGGCAAGATACTCTCGGTAGCTTGCCAGGCTCTCGGACAGGGATGGAGGAATCGAACCCAGAAAGCTCCCTGTGGCGTATTCAATATGCCAAAAACAGTAACAAGTCTCACAATGGAGACATTACTGGTGCCCGCTCGAGCAAATCGATGAACAGTGGGAGGACAGGGCTACAGTGCTACAGTGCTTGTACTACTCATCGGGAAAATGGGAGTAGATCATTCATCTCTTACTATGTTAGTAAACAAAATGTGTTCATAAAATGCTAAATGAGCTAGTGGGCATGTAAGAGCTCCTCTAAATTTTCACTATGTATTAAGAAACATGTAAAGGAATTGATCACAATCTCCCTGAAAGGAAAGAGTTATTTTCTCAATACTATGACTGCCTAGAATTCTACATTGGGCGCAAGGGCCTTCCCCGTGTACAGACTTGTGAGTGAATACATTTTCAAAATTATAAATATGTTGAATACAATTTGGCTACACTATCCTTGTTTATCATTCAGAGCTAAAATGAAAATACAGCCTGTTAAAGAAGATATTCTTATGAATTTACAATGAAAAATATCCACGAAAGTGTCTCGGGAATTGTAACGTACAACTTTGTTTTCCAGCCACATTGTTCCTCCATCGAATCTGGAGGAAAATCAGGACTTCTGGTTTCGGTGCAACATCGGCAGCTAATTGGGAGTGCCTTCCTGAAGCCCCCTTTAAACTGTCTGAGACACCTTTTAGAAAGTAACCCCAGTGCAGTTATGAGAAAAGAAGTTTCCCCACTGGGCGTGGCAAATCCCTTCTGTGACAAAAGTGGTTTCATATGCGTGACATTTTGCCCTGGTTTCCTCTAGTAGATATCACAGCAGATACTCTTTTAGTTATGCACAAAATTAGGCCAAACTGTCACCCAGAAAAGGTGGAGCTTTGATCGTCTAGACTAATTTCCACATTCCCTTTGATAGCACCATGGGAGTTTTGCCAGCTGCCGCTCTGAAAAGAAATATTAATTGCGCTTACTCAAATTAGTTCTTCTCAAATGGGGACACTATGATATTGTCCTGAGGTGCCAAGGGGAATAACTTTAAAACTTCAAAACATTTCCCCTTCCTGCAAATAGACAGGAGGATAATGGACCTCGCGGGGTCTCAGCACGAACTTCCTTTCTGGGTTAGGGCCTGAGCATCTAAACTCGTGCTTTCATTTCAAGATCAGATTATATAAAGCGGCCACAACATCTGCCTCTAATATAGCATTCTGTGAGCCTGAACACAGGACAGGGCAACCAGGACACCTTCGAGCCTGCCAAATGATAATTTGTCAGGGGTTTCACTTTCCCAAAAGACTTCTGTATTTGGATTAACGTCTTTCTTTTTAAGAGGGGCTACACTGTACCACATTCCTTTTTTCTTTTCTTTTCTTTTCTTTTCTTTTCTTTTCTTTTCTTTTCTTTTCTTTTCTTTTCTTTTTCTGCAAAATTGAATCCAGAAATCACTAAGCTTTTGGTTGGGGTTGCCCTGTGGAATAATAGAACCTTGCAAATTGTTGTTCCAAGAAATAGAATATGGGTGAGAACTGTGCCTCAAAGGCAGAGCATTGAGGTTTGATCTCAGGTTCTCACCCCCCAAACCCCCAAACCATATTCTAAAACAGGGGTGGACACTTTTTGTCTGCCTCTCGCCATTTTGTTATTTCTAATCTCATTTGTGGGCCAGAGAATGAGCCCCCCCAGCTGAACTGCAGGCAGCTGTGAGGCGCATGTGAGCTGTCCTGTCATGGACGGTGACAAGCCAGAGTATTTCAGGGGCCGTGTATGGCTTCACATCAGCTGGATAGTCCCCAGTTCTCATCTCAAGCCCCTGCGCTCACTCTCAGACTATCTTTGTGCCTGCATCCAAAGTTACTACTTTTCCCAAGATGTATTGATTACAGTTGTACATAATGCAGACTGCCGCCTGTAAGTAGATGTTATTCCATAGAGGAGCACAATTATAGATCAAGAGAGTTAAATCCTAAGCAGCTAAGTGCTAAGACAAATGCTTTAGTCCCTCCGGACTATTTCTTCATCTAGAGAATGAGAAAAACATTTGTACTAAGCTCATGGAGCTACAGAGAAGCTTAAACGCAATAACTATGGAAAGTCAAAGTTCCCAGAAGATAAAGCCATACAGAATCTCCTGCACCCGTGCCAGGCTGTCTTCAACGTGCCCTTCGGAGTGGGGCAGGCTGAGTTTCCTTCCCGGCCCCAATCAGAACCCTGGCAGCTGAAAACATTTTATAGTCTAGCCCACTGATGTACCTAAAGCAGTACACATGTGTTTGGTTTTAACATACATGCTTGTATTCTCCTGTATACATTCTCCGTCCCTCTCTTGCTTGAGAGCCCAGCAAGCTACCGAGAGTATCCCCACCGCATGGCAGAGCCTGGCAAGCTCCCCTTGGTATATTCAATATGCCAAAAACCAGTAACAATAGTGAGTCTCATTCCCCTGTCCCTGAAAGAGCCTCCAATACAGCACCCTCGAGAAGGACGAGTAAGGAGAGGCTGCTAAAATCTCAAGGCTGGGACAGACGGAGACCAGGCGCCCACTCGAGCAAATCAATGAACAATGGGATGCAGTGATGGAAACGCAAAATATGGTCCTGAGCCTTAAATTAAATAATGTAAAATGTCTGAGTCGCAAGCAAGTGGCTCAAGTACTTAGTAACAATTTATAGCTGTAAATTATTATGTAGAACCATTTTTATCATTTTGAAAGGTAGTTTGAGCCCGACCTTCATCTTCATAGAAACAGTGTTGCACTACTAAACGCTGACTACTACATACCTCTCTCCCTCTAAGTTACCAATCATATGTTCTCACAAAGCAATGGGAATTATCTTTCATTTCCTTGAGTTTGGGTTAAAAAGATAATTTAAATAGACTATTTTTATAAGAATGAATGGAAATGGAGGCTGGGAAGATAATAGAGCAGTTAATGTGCTTATTTTGCTTTCGTCCGACCCAGATTCGATCACCAGATCCCACATCCCCCAAATTTCTGAGCCCGAAGCAGTGATCCCTGAGTGCAGTGAGGAGTTAGCCATGAGCAAAGCTGGGTGAGGCCCCCAAACAAACAAACAAAATAAACAGATAAAAGCCATCACAAGTAGTAACAGGGGAAAGTAGATAAAGATAGGTCATGTCTTCCTTAGTCTTATTTAAAAATATTTATCAACATTAATCATAGCACAGCGGTAGGGTGTTTGCCTTGCACGCAGCCAACATGGCCGACCCGAGTTCGATTCCTCTGCCCCTCTCGGAGAGCCCGGCAAGCTACCGAGAGTATTCGATATGCCAGACACAGTAACAACAAAGTCTCCAATGGAGACGTTACTGGGCCCGCAACGGGAGAGCCTTTACCTTTACCTTTACCTTATTCATCATAATTAATGGTAATAATTTGTATTTAAATATATTGCTTTAAATTTTCTGTGACATATCCTCAGGTGTATTTAGAAAACAAATAAGGAGATTTTGTATCTATTCCTCATGCTGCTATTAAATATTATGGAGCAATTCACTTTTTTTTTCTTTTTGGGTCATACCCAGCGATGCTCAGGGGTTACTCTGGGTTAGTTCTGCACTCAGAAATTACTCCCAGCATGCTTGGGGGACCATACGGGATGCTGGGAATCGAACCTGGGCCAGCCTAGTGCAAGGCAAACACCCTACCCGCTGTACTATATAGCTCTAGTCTCTGGAGCGATCTACTTTTATTTACCTTAATTGAAGCCCCATTTATTTGTTTATTTATTTATTTACTTTTGCTTTTTTGGTTACACCCAGCAATGCTCAGGGGTCACTCCTGGCTCTGCACTCAGGAATTACTCCTGGCGGTGCTTGGGGGACCATATGGGATGCCGGGGCTCGAACCCAGGTCAGCCGCATGCAAGGCAAACGCCCTACCCGCTGTGCTATCGCTCCGGCTGCTTTTTTTTTAATTGAAGCCTCTTTTAAACCAAAAAAAAAAAAATCCTGACTTGTTTTCAGACGATTATTACTCTGAATAGTCTTAAAATAGTTTCAGATTTATTCATCACCTCCTGCTTAGATATAAGACTGAATATGAGGGTTCAACTAAATCTACTTCAGTTGTCTTCACGCCATAAGCATAAGGAAACATTAGACCAATCAAATGATCATCAGATAGATTTGCTAGTAAACAAGAATTAAGTGATGTCATATACATTTTTTTTTGTTTTTGAACATTGGTTAGGCTTAGAGGGATGATGCTTATGGATTTCCTTGTGTGGGTTCTTTCTGTCTGTGATTTTGCTTTCTGTATGCTGTGGTCCCTTTCTACTTGTTCTTTACAACAATCAAGGGGGATTTAAGGGCTGGTTGTATTCTCAGCATTGTCTGGGAGGCTGGAGAAAGGCAAACCTCTCAGGCCTCATTGTCACCCTACAGAAAGAGATGCTGCATTTTAACAAGATATCTCTGGTTTAGGTGAAAGTATGAGGCTGGAATCACCCTAGGATGTCGACAAGAGTTCTGCAGTCTCTCTTTATCAACAGGCTAGGAATTAACTCAACTAGTTCATCAACGTGAACTCCAAGAATTCAGTGATTGATTTTCTTTAACTGGTTGCGGTATTTTGACTTGGAGGGTGAATAATCAATTGAGTCCCTCTCTTCCTTCCATGCCTTTGTGCTCCTGCCTCATAGTTGTCTTTCATGGCATTATTTTGACATCAATTAGGGTTAGTTTTACAATCGCCTGCTCTTCCAACATGCCAAATCTCCCCGGAAATGAAAACCTGCCTCATGCTGTCAGATTTCAGTGTCATAAGTACTTGTATATTTAGTATTAGACAGAAACCATATACTATATTTCAAGTTTGGTTCATATGAATGTATTCAATGCATAAAGCAGCTCAGTTTGGATGCTTCTGACTCAGTTTCGGGGTCTTGGGAGCAGAGAGGAAAATGAAGCACATGAAGGCAGAAATTTCTGCTCTTTGTTAGTGCTGGAATATGTCAAGGCGAGCACTGAGGCTGATGATGGGGCTGATTTTTACCACCTTGCTTCCAGGTCACCCTCTTTATCCACTTCTTGAATAACCTAATTGGCCACATGGAAATCTGTGTCCCCAAATGGGGAACAAAATCTAGGTCCTCGAGCCCCCAGCATATATTCATGAAAAATGAAAATCGTGGCACTGTCAAGTGAGGAAAGTAAAAACCAAATGCCACCCAGTATATTTCATTCAAAATGAGGCTTTGAAAGAGACCATGATTCTTAGTGCCCAAGGCTGCTTGCTCAATTTGAACACTGCATCACTGCATTCAATACTCTCTGGAACAATATTTTGTTTTCATTTGGGTTCCAGGATGCTAAAATAGAGTCCTCAGGCAAATGCGCAAGCGTATACCTTTTGTCTTCAAATGGTCTAAGTCTATACTTACACCATTATCTGTCAATTTAAATACCAGTTGTCACACTTTTTAAAATTCCTGTGAAAAATACTAAATGTTCAGATGTTTTTTAAATGATCTGAATTGATAAACATTTCTTGGACAACAAAATACCATTTTAAATCATATGTATTTAAATGTGAATTTTTCTCATAATTATATACATCTATGGAATTGCTATGAACTAAAAATAGATGGGAGAAAGGAGATATTGAGACTAACAGAATAGTTTAACTTATAAAATCATATTGACTATTATCGTATAAGAGTATAATGGGTAATCTTTTAAATTTTCCCTATGTGCCTAATAATTTTCAAATTAAATTTTTGAGGAAAACAAATTCCAATACACTATAAGTTCCATTTTTCCTAAATGATGGCAAAGACAATATGTGACTATTTCGACTTTCACATAAATTAATACACTGCAGTAGTAATCATTTTTATCTCAACAAAAATAAGGTAAAAGTACCTCATGGTGTTTCATTAATAAAAATTTTTAAAAAAATAAAAAATACTACCTAAAGACTACAAAAACATTATATTCAATGAACAAAGGAAAAACAAAAAACAAACAAAAAATAAGGTAAGAGTGATATCACCTAGTATGAAACAGGACACTATTTAGTATGACACAGGACACAACTGTCTATGAAATCAGACACTCTATAATGCATGCTTACAGAAGATCATGGCTGTTAGTATTTATCTCATCTATTCTTTAAAATAAAACTTGGGGCCAGTAATAGTATAGCAACTAGGGCATTAGCCTTGCACCAAGTTTAATCAATCCCTGGCACTACAAATTGTCCCCAGGCCTGCCAGGAGTGATCCCTGAGCCAAAGTCCTGGGCACAGATAGGTGTGACCCAAAAAACAAAGAAATAATGAGTAAGGAAGGAAAGAAGAGAGGGAGAGAAGGAGGGAGGGAGGGAAGAAGGGAGGGAGGGAGGGAGGGAGGAGGGAGGAAGGAAGGAGAGGAAGGAAGGAAGAAAGAAGAAGAAAAAGGAAGGGAGGGAGGGAGGGAGGAAGGGAGGGAGGGAGGGAGGGAGGGAGGAAGGAAGGAAGGAAGGAAGGAAGGAAGGAAGGAAGGAAGGAAGGAAGGAAGGAAAGACAGACATTCAGATTAAACATCAGTGCACATGCTTTGCCAGTATGAGGTCTGGGATTATGTCCCCAATACTCCATGATTCCCCAGGAGCACCCCTGAGCATGAAGCCAAGAATAGCCTCTGAGCACTTACGTGTGAGCTCTCAAAACAAAAACCAACAACTAGAGGTGACTTCAAATATGGCTTACAAAAACTATAATAGAGTTAATACCATTTGTTTTAAATGATCTAAACAAACACCACACATACAGATCAAATATTCCCAGAAAATCATCGGCCAAGTCATAGTTCTGAAAATGTCTATGATAGAAAAGTCATAGTCACAACTGTATATAGAAATATCACAAATAAAACTCATATGAAAAGATTAAGGCTCTGTGCTCTGTGATTCACTTATATAAAATTCAAGTATATGAAAAACCAAATTCTAAGAACAGACTGAAAAAAATGTGGTTGAGGCCTTGAGAAATGAAGGGATGTGTGATGCTAGACTTAACCCATTCATAGAATGTCCACAGCTAATAAAGAAGCCGGAGACAAAGAAGAGCATTAAAAATGATGTCCAGGACTGGACTCATAGCAGCACCAAATAGCCACTTGCCTTGCACGCAGTCAACCAGGATTAAATCCCTGGCATCCCATGTGATCCCCAGAGCATGTTAAGAGTGACCCATAAGTGCAGAGTCAGAAGTCAACCCTAAACACAGTTGCGAGTGAGCCAAAACCAGACCAAAACAAAACAAAATGATGCACCTAATAATTATATGCATAGAGCAACCAATAAACACATACCTACTAGTGATAAAAATGACTGACTTGTGTTTATGATTCTCTAACATGTACGTAGACTTTGAATGCAATGATTCATGCTGTGCTCTGAGAACCATTAAATGTTGAGGACCCTGAAATCTGTGTTGCTTTTATGACAGCCATTAAGTATTGTGAAAATCTATGCAAATCTGAAATACAATAAGTAATTGCATTATATAATAAGAGAGGATGGCTATCCTCCTCTTATAAACTAAAACTTCTTTCACTATTATTTGAATTTGAAGATCGGGAGACAGCCTGATATATTTGCCAGGCCCTTCTGCCTTCTGCCAACTGTTTTGGTAAACGTTTTGACAGAAGAAAGTTTTGAAGAAGACCCCCCCCCCCATCTGTGTTTTTTTTAATTGAAAGCAAATCAGAAGCATCTCAAATGCATAAACACAGATAAATACAAACAAATGCAAATAATACGCAGGCACTTAGAGGAGCATTCTTTTGAGAATTAACTTGTTGCTGGGGAGTAGGAATCAGTATAAATGCAAGCCAAAGGAACAGTATAAATTTTGTATTGCCAGCCCCATTAATTGGTAGAGGTGCAATATTGTTCAGTAGTAATACTAGTATAAGGGCATAAATTGGTATCAGTAGCATTAGCACATAAATGCTTTATTACTGAGTTGGGCCCATTTCTTCGTTGAATGCAATCTGATTTGGTTGACAACTTTTTTCAGAGAAAACTCCCAAAGTCACTGCCAGTCCCTCGAAATTCTGAGATTTCTCTCATTCTCAGCTCTCAGGAAAAACACAGATAACTCAGATTACAGGTATTTCTTGCAAGCATTTTCCCTCACCTTGAGAGGCAGTTGTGCTATTAGAGGTTGTAGCAGACTTTCAGGGTTGGAAGCCATCCACAGCAGAGAGACGCCATGGCAAGAAGACAGTGCAGGCCCAGCTGAGTGGTCATGAGACTGGAAAGCCTCTGGGCATGAGGCATGAGGGGAGGGATGCCGGGTCTTGGGGTGACTCTACCCTAGCCCCCCAAAATGATTTTGCCATTTTTATACATGGTCACAGAAAAACAACCCAAATTCTTACGGTGGTTATTTTTGACAAGAGTTTCTTGTCAGCACATTTGCATGATGGTAAATGCATTTGGTATTTTCCGTCTGACAGTACAGTTTATTCTACAGAGTGTGAATCCAAAATGCCTACCCCTGCCTTCAACCCTGCCAGCATGCTAGCACCAGGGTGTGTCTTCAGGTGGGGGCGGGAAGGGGGGGTCTCTTCAAAACCTTCTCAGAGGAGAATCCAGAACACTCTCTTCAGAATGGTCACTTCTCATACAGCCCCTTTACAAGACTTCCCCTGAGGTCAATGAGATACATCTTTCACAAATCATCATCGACTAAAAACATAAAAACAAAACAATCTCAAGAGAGTGTCTCTGCTTTCAAAAATTTAAGCATAAGTGGTGGGAGCGAGAGCACAGTGGGCAGGGCAGGGCGTTGCCTTGCAAGTGTCCCAGCTGGGTTCAATTCCCAGCATCCTATATGGTCCCCCAAGCACAGCCAGGAGCAATTCCTGAGTTCATGATCCAGGAGTGACCCCTGTGCTAAGCCAGGTGTGACCCAAAAGCAAAATTTAAAAAAAAAAGTATGAACAAGGCAATTGTTCTCTCACCTTATTATGTATATATTTCCTGCAGAGTTGGTTGAAGAAAGTGGAAGTGCCAAAGTCAAGCTCAAAATTCCCTTGAGTTGACTGTCTGCCATGCTCTGAATGCTTCTGTCTCCACCTTCCCCCCAAGCCCCAGGGCTTGTTCATTGAAATTCTAGCCCCCTAAAGTAAGGCAATTAGCAGGTAATTTAAGCAAGAAGGTAAAGTCATCCTGAATAGTATTAGGGTCTTATGAAGTGGATCCTCAGGAAAAAACCCTCTCTTCCCTTCTTTCCTCCACAAGAGTACCATAAAAAGTCAATAACTGCAGCCCAGAGATTGTCACCGAACACTAAATATGCTGGAGTCCTGTTTTTGGACTCTTCAGTCTCTTGAACTATGTGAAATGAGAGTTTGTTGTTTAAGTTACCCAGTTTACAGTATTTTTATTATATCAGTCAAAACTGATGAGGATGAGAAGATATTGCCTTAGGCAGGAAAGTCCAAAGCAGGTAAACTACAGATATTGTTTAACACATATGAGTAACTTCGTATCTGTCTCTGTGTGGATAAAGATAAAAGCATAAATTAAAATCACATATGAGTCAATGAATGCTGCAAATCATAAATATAGAAGAAAGCACAATTTCTTGAATAATGTGGATAGAGAATGTGTTTTTCTGGCCAAATGAGCCTTAGCTGAGCTTTGAAAATTTAGTGTGAATTCAAATATATCAGGAATCATTGAGTCAGTGTCCATTAAGGTCAAGATGGCGAAGAAGTGTTCTGCTTCCTCCTCTCATTCTGCTCATTGTCACTCGCCCAGTTCCTCCTGTGCCTCTAACAATTACACTATTGTGACTTGACTTCACAATTCCACAAAAATTACAGGGATGGATACTGATTTCTAAGCTTAGGATGTGCCTGCATGTGTGTTCTGCTGTTCTTGTTTATTTCTGTAATCATGAAGCACAGAAATTGGACGAAGGCCGGGTGAAATATCTCCAAGCAGTCTTGCTGGCTTCTGCCACCCACTGTGGGCTCCGAGGCCATTTCCTTCCTATTGGCACTGTGGGCACAATCAAACTTTAAATCTTTTGGGCTTAAGCAAAAGAAATCCAGACAAGCATCAAAACGCACTATAGAAACTGCATACTTAAGCAAATGGAAAGCTCCCAGGAATATCTGCCACTATTTATAGGAGGCTTTGGACAGTCCAGTATCTTGTTCCAAGAATAAACAAGCAAATCAAGCAACAGTACTTATGATTAGTATTAGATCCTCCTTTCTGTGAAAGCCACACAGACATATGTAATATATTCAGGAGGAGGAAAGAAGAAAAGAACGCTGACTGAGAGTAATGAAGATAAATGTCTCGCACTCATGATTTTGTCTGTTCACCTTCCACTTGGCAGATAGATGCAGAGCGGAGATTTTTACCAGGCAGTTGTCATGTGAAATTTTACTCTGTATGTTTTATGCATTAGCATGTGAGGAGATAAAGAGGGAATTTATTAATCAATGTAGTTGTTGACAAAAAAGAACTTTTGTTTGTAGGTATTTTCCAGAATACCTGGGGCCTAGGAAGAGAAAAAAGAGAAAAAAAAGGCGTGCAGTTTGTATATATGTAAATATAAAATGTGAATTTTGTATATATATATATATATACATACATATACAAAATACACACACATATATACATACATATGTGAATGCGTGTATGTGTGTGTGCGTTTTTGTAGCCCAAATAAAATTTCAGAGTAGATATATTCTGATTGTAGGATGATCTTTATCTGGAGACTATTGTCTGTGATGGAAACTATTCTACCTCTCATCTGAATACTAAGAAAACTATGAAATGCCAGTTTCTGCAGACTTGTTTCCTGTTCCAGAAAGATATGCCCCATTTTTATTTATGCAATTGTTTCACTCTATACAATTTGTTAGAAGGTGTGTGGTGAGGGTGAAGAAAAGGATACTGTCACTTTAAAAAAACACACACTCTCTGAAAAAAGTTGTAGAAAACATCTATTTTTTTTCCTCACTTCCTCAGTTCAAATCAGGAACAATCCAGCACTACTACAATAATCAACTTCCTTCTTCATATAGATTCCTTCTACTCTTTCCTTAAAAGTTCAGAAAAATGATAATCCCTCAGTTGGAGAAAATTGTAAAGTTGTAAAGTAATTGTAAAATTAATTATATGGATACAAAATTCAGCGATGTTCTAGAGTTGTTTTTTAAATGCCCTGTGCTCACACAAAGTGGATTAGCAGTGTTTAAATACAAATGGAAACATAAGAATCACATCTCTATAATCAAAAGGTTATAATAAAATGTCCTGAGCATTTTATATTCTACACAAAAATCATGAAAACTAATTCCAAGAACTAGAAAAAGCACGTCAGAATTTATAGTATTGCTTACATGAGTCCTATTCAAGGTCCTGTGGGCTTGAAGCAAACCCTGAACTGCTCAAAATTGCTTTTCCTCATATTTAAAATGGGATTTCTAAACAAGGCAATATCAAGGTCTTTCCTACCTAAATGTCATGAGTTGACTCCCTTGTATTTTTAAAAAATTCTTATTATAAAGTAATAACCGACTTGAGAGAAGAAATTTAATCAAGAAAATGCATATTACTGACATTGCTAGCATTTGTAGGAAAATTAGTTTGGTGTAGATTTTCCTAAAAAATGCCCTGGTTCCTTAAATTATAATCATACCCACAATAAAACACAATGATATCTCCTTTCTGTTTAATTCGTCTGAAGAATATGAGGACTCTTTTCCTGTTTTAGCTTTTAAGTGCTTAAGAACCGAGGTTCTGGCAACTGAAAGTACACAGGCAGCAGCTCCATTTTTCTCCGAATCAAGTGAAACTGAACAGGCAATTAAAAGTTACTGAACTGCAAGGTAAAATTACTTCACTGCTCTGCTGCCTGATGACTAAAAGAGGGAGACAATGGAAATCATATTTAGAATTAAGATAGAATGATGGAACATAGCCGTCTGCTCTACTCAAATGGAATCTATAAACATTAGAAATAATCAGCAGAACGTCAAGCATGCTCTTTGCTCACAGTGAGATAGAAGATTACACAAAACAAATGTACAATGTTCAAATCTGTGGCACTGCTTGTTAACAGAAGGCATTTCTCTCCCTGCCCACACAGTGATCCAAATTCTCTCCTGTACAGTCAGTGCCCAGCTTACAAATGGCTATCAGCCAAGAGTTCATTTGTAAGCCAGTTGTACCAAGATCTGTATTAAGTTTCTCATGGGACTAATAGTATAAAGAATACTTAGCTTCATAAATTTGCCTTCAAGGTCCAGCTGATCAAAAAATGCATTACCAAATTCTTGATGTATCAAGAAGACTATGGAAAGTAACTAACCATAATACTTCTGTATCAGGAATTCAATATTGGAAGTACAGAAATCTATTTCCTTTTCAAAAAATTACAGGGTGCTCCTTAGTCTGAACATAAAAGGTAGGGCGAAAGAGCAAGGTTTAAAGGATTTCGTAAAATCAATCAGGAAGATTAGAAACAAGAAATTTAGGATGAAAATTGCAATTAGGAAGAGTTAAAAAAAAAACTCAGGTGAACAGAATGATACCATTTTAAAAAGTGAAAAAAAAACAATGATTAGAGAATAGAGGAGCTGCTCCTTCAGGGGTCTCCCTCTAAGTGTCTTTAGGTCTTCTATATATTTCTCTTGAAGAAAAAGAAATGCAATGGAAAACTAGAGAAAGAGAAAGACATTCTCATTTCCACGCCATCACATTCTATCACCTTCTCCTCCACCAGAAGTTCTTCCTAATATTCTGAACTTTGGGGACAGATGGGAAACTAAGTACAAGCAATGAGATTTAAAATCAGGATATCAAGAGATTAATTGGTAACTCGATCTAAGTAACAATGAAAGCAAATGAGAATCTGGAAGATGGATAAGGAAAGACCTTGCCACATTTGACCTTCATTAGTCCACCTGCCCTGGCTCAAAAAAAAAACACAAAAACAGAAACATCAGATTAGAGTGATCTGTAGGGAACTGAGTAGAATAAATTTTCCATTGTCTAAGATGTGAGTATAAATGTAAAAGTGTTCATTCCAGGCTGGAGGTTAGCTCAACAAGCTGATATGCATGCTTGGCAGGAAGAACTTGGGGGCATAACCCCTAGTACCAGATCATTCCCTGGACACAGCCCCCAAAAGAACTAGGGGTTGGAGGAGGGGTAGCTTCTGCGCATGGCCAGGCGGGCCCCCATTCACCCTAAAGAAAGCTATTCCACATTCTGCATACAAAAAACATGCTGAAGATAATGAGATAATAAATAAGATTAATGTGGAACAAACCATACTCTGTCATATTGTGAATAAAACAGAGAATGAAATTTCAAAATATTCATTACAAAACGGTAAAATCAAGTTGGAATAATGCTACAGAAGTTCTTATCCCAAAGCACCCCATCATCAAATCTCAACTAGTATTTTGTTTTTGTTTTTGTTTTGCTTTTTATGGGGGCGGGGGTCACAACTGGCAATGCACAAAGGTTACTCCTTACTCATGTACTCAGGAATTACTCCTGGCGGTGCTCCGGAGACCATATGGGATACTGCGAATCAAACCCAGGTTGGCCGCATGCAAGGCAAACGCCCTACTGGCTGCACTATTGCTCCGGCCCCTCAACTTACTCATGTTCTCAAAAAGGCAATCAGAACACCTCACTGTCACTGTCACTGTCCTCCCGTTGTTCATCGATTTGCTCCAGCGGGCCCAGTAACGCCTCCATTGTGAGACTTGTTCTTACTGTGTTTGGCATATCGAATGTGTCATGAGTAGCTTGCCAGGCTTTGCCATGCAGGCAAGATACTCTCAGTAGCTGGCCAGGCTCTCAGCACCACAAAACCCCACACATACACAGAGGGCCAAGTAAAACTGCGGAGTTGAGATTGAAATGGGGGTAATGCAAAGAACACCTCATGATAAATAACAGGCAGGTGAGAGAGAGTGCAGGGGTGAAAGTCAGTGCCTTGCACACAGTCAAGTTGATCGCTGGCACCAGAAGAAGCCCCTGAGCACTTAGCTTGGAGTAACCTGTGACTACCAGATATGACCAGAAAACAAACTAAAAGACTATAAAGTAGTATAAGGGTTAAGGCGTACGCTTGCATCTTGTATGAGGCCAGCTCTGATGGTGGAATTAGAGGGTCCGAGAATATACTGACATTTGGATTCTGCTGTCATTTCAAGTAACCAGAAATCAAACCTGAGTTGGTCACGTACAAGATGCATGCATGTGCCTTACTCCTTAAATTTTCAGAGAAATACTTCCAGGTATACAGTTTGAAACAGCAGATAAACTAAGAAAGGTAGTTTGAGACAGGGAGGAGATAAGGAGACTATCCAACATACATGTCAGCATTGTTTTAGAAAGGAGGAGAAAAAGAATGGGGAAGAGGCTGCTGATCTTCTGTGAGTGATGAATGATACAAATCCTCACGTCAGAAAGAAGAGCAGCTGGGGTGAGAGATGCAGAAAGAGGAGGAGGAGGAGAAGGCACCCTGCAGTCTAGAGATACAGCCTAGCAAAGAAAAAAAATAGACACACGAGAAAAGTGAAGATCTTAAGAACATAAGAACATACGGAATGAAGAAGTAGTTGGAAATGAATGATAGATTTACAACTCACTGACCAACATTTAAATTGAAATTCAGTGAATAATGGAATAGCATCTTCGAGATGCAAAACATCTGTTCCTTCACAATTGTTATACCCAGTGAATGAGTCTTCCAGATTAAGGTTTATGTGAAGACATTTTTAAATAATTAAAAGGGAACAGAAATGACGACCAGAGACCTTCATTAAGAAATTTTGAAAGAATGTACAACATAATAAATGGAAGCTGAAGACAGAAGAAAGCTCTCAAATGGAAGACAGAAAATAAAATGTAAAATATTTAAATATAAAGAGCCTATACATTATAAAAAAGTGCTTAACGTATAGAACTCAAGAAAATTAGAGTGACCAATTACATCATTTCAAGAGATGGTGATATAAATCAAAGCACACTAAGGTCCTTTTATTGTTTTGAATGAATATGTTAGTAAATTCTGAGCACTGTAACCTTATGCATGCATATTTTAGATTTAATGACTTAAGGGTAGGAAAGTATTCCCTAAACAAGATTTCAAAATGCAGACTGTAAAGGGAAATATTGATTAATTTGACTACATCAAAATAAAGAACTATTATTTAAAAATCATGAAAAGTGAACATTCAAACCAATTTTCTAGAAATACCTAGAAAATATAATAACTTCCTAAGAAACAATAAGTACAAAACAATAGAAGGAAAAAATGGATCAAAAAATGTGATCAAATATTTTCCAGAGAAAAAACGAACACATTAAGAGGTTCATTAGTATCCAATTCAAATTGAGTCCCAGAGCCACCATTGCACATTCACCCAACCGTCCCAAACTAAAACACTTGTATGAGTCCATGAATCAACTCAGTTCCCTGTCCCCTGACAAGAGAGTGTAAATGGCAAGAAACTTTCTTAGGATGGACTGGAGCAACAGCAAAGCAGGTCTGGCAATTGTGTTGCATGTGGCCAACTCGGGCTTGATCCCCGGCATCCCCTCTGGTCCCCAGTGAACCTCTAGGTGTGACTCTTGACTGCAGAGCCAGGAGATACCCCTGAGCATCACTCAAAAGAGAAACTCCACTAGGAAACTTGTCATGTGCATTCTATATACATTATCAGGATTCCAATTATCTCACTATACAAATTCTTAGGCATTATTTGCTCAGTCTCATCAAATTCCAAATGCACAAATTGAGTATATAATAATATTGTGATTTATTCATTCAATAGAATGTGTGCAGCAGTAAAAATTAATGAATCACAGTCCATTAGAAATCCCAGTCAAGTCTAAGAAACAAAACAAGCAAACAGACAAAAGAAAGGAATTGTCATAGTCATTCCACACATATAAAATCCAAACCAGGAAAACTATATAATGTATCTGGTTAAACTATTGTTTCAAATAAGAAAACATTAACATAAACTTCAAGATATAGCTATCTCTGGAGAAAAAGAATTATAAATAGTGCTTCAAAAATTAATATTGCTTTGTTCCTTAAGTCATGTGTGAACATAAAGAGTCTTATAATTATACTTCATATTATAATATGAATAATATATAATTTCATGTGTAATCATTTTCAAAATAAAGTAAATTTAGTGTTAAGTTAAACTTAATAATTGCTATAGATGATTTTAAATATAAAAAATCTCATTTTCTTTTCATATAAAAATGTTTCAAAGTTGGGTTTATTCATCATGCCCAAAGGTAGAGAGAGAATAAGGTGGAAATTGTCTGCCATGGGGGCAGGAGGAGGATGGGATGGGCAGCGGATACTGGGAACACTGGTGGTAGAAAATGTGCACTGGTGGAGGGATGGGTGTTTGATCATTGGGTGACTGAAACTCAAACATGAAAGCTTTGTAACTGCATCTCATGGTGATTCATTAAAAAAAAGTTGGGTTTATTTTAGAAAATCACATTTTAAAGAAACATGGCAAAACTTTAGGTTGAATTGAGTACATTCTCAAGTCACATATTACCATAGCATCAGTGGAATAATAACAACTCAAGTTATACCAACAGAAAGTTAAAATTGCCTGTTTGTTTAATTACTTTAGCTTATGGTTGAGCTTTATAACATTTCCTCATTGTTAATTATATATTGCTGCTGTATTATGCAAAATGAAAAATAAATTTAAAATAACTATGCTTCAAATCACGTAGCGTGAAGTTCGTGGCACCATCATTTTTGAATGTTCAATATTGTTCAGAGATTTACTAAAATGTACTAACCTCAAACACCTTATTTTCAAAATATGGTAAAGAGATAGGTCCCTTAACTGTCTCAATTATTGACAAAATAATTTGTTTCAGCCCACAAAGAAGATTCTCGTTTATTAACTTTCTCTTTAGCCATCTACTTTATTCTTATAAATGTAGCTACTGTGATTTGCAAAACTTTTCCTATTAAGGTTTCAGAAATGCAACACTGCTCCCCATCTCCAGACTATCTGCAAGACTGCCACTGCCTCTACTTCCCTCCCACTCCCACCCCAGGGCCCCACTGAGCAATCAGTTCTCACAGAATCTGTCCATCACTGGCCACTGTTTATTCCTTTACAATGTTTCTTTAAAGGCCAGATATGCGAGATATCATTGGAATCTGTCCCTCAACTTCAATCAAATTTATTTTGATCCAATTTATAAGGAAATTAAAACTCAAACGATTAAACATATTTACAAGATAAAATGCATGATTTGTTCTATTGCTAGTTATTCGCCAGCACTTGGAAGCTCCTGGGAGTGAGAAGGGATGCAACACCCTGAAACTTGGCAAGACTCAAAGCAAAATGAGAAGCACTTTCAGCGGTTCTTTACTAAAATCACTTGGGTCAGGTACCAACATCCTCTCAAATTTACTCCCTGTCTTCCAAGCAATAAATTCATTAAAGTCATCTTTTCTATCTTCCTTGAGATCTGCCACAAGCTGCAATCTTTACTCCTGGAAACACAAGCCAGTTCTTTGGCAAGTCCAAGGTCTACTCCCACCTTTCAGGGAGAGTACTACACCAATAAGAATTTTTCTGACAAGACTGAGCTTCCTGACCAGCTCCCCTTCACGTCCACCCCATCACAATAACCGTTGACCATGCAAAAAATGAATGACTTCAATATTTTTACGCAAAAACATTCTACTTCATGCCCAAATCCCAAAATCAAGTCATCAACAATTTTAATCAGGGGAATCTCGAATTGCAATCTTTCAAACAATCTAGATGAAAGATCAGTGATTTTTAAAAATTATTCATTAACTTTTAAACCTGAAATTTGTGGCTAGCATATAAATAGCACTGGGTTAGTCTTAAGGCAGGTTTGCTGCATGAAAAGAAAAGAAAAGAAAAGAAAAGAAAAGAAAAGGAAAAAAACCATATAGCACCTTACAAACAAAATGTTCTGCTTCATTTGGGAAGACCCAACGGTCACGTCCATACCACACCACTGCTGCCAAGTAATCTTGTCTACCGGTCTTATTTCACAGACTCATAACTAAAT
The DNA here is from genome assembly GCF_029834395.1 of Sorex fumeus. Classification (NCBI taxonomy): domain Eukaryota; kingdom Metazoa; phylum Chordata; class Mammalia; order Eulipotyphla; family Soricidae; genus Sorex; species Sorex fumeus. The sequence continues at coordinate 1,095,930 of NW_026606060.1, read as the reverse complement.
TTTGAAAGAGATTAAGTAGCCACAAACATTTCTCAAATAACCATGGCCAGCTGAGACCTCTGGGACAATTTCAGAGGGTGGAGGCTAGCTCCCACCCAAGGAAAGCCCTAGCAGCACTCCCACGCCCCAAAGCCAGTGCCATGCCTTCAGCTGGAAGGCTCAGTTAAATATTCTAGACTTCCTGTAGTGCGTGGCCACATTTGCTGATCCAAACTCAAAACACTGATATCCCAGAAGTAGCACACCAGATTGGAAAGGATGCAATGTAGAAGCAAAGCAATCTCATCTAAGGGAAACATTAACTTTAAATGTTTTTAAGCGTTAAAAAAAACTTTAAACTTTTTTAGTTTTTTAAAGTTCTTTTTTTTTTTCAATAGCAGTTTAGTAAACCCTCAGAAAAGGACATGCCACAGTGAGATACAACAATTTTCACAAATTTTCTCCTACAGAAATATTTTTTAACTGTGCTGTTAGCCATTTAGTAGTAACAAGCAATATAAAGTGAGTTACTGTGGTTCTGGCATGGGGGCAGGCTTGAGGAGTGGTCGGGAGAACGGAGACAAAGGTGGAGGGGAGGCGATGTTGGTGGTGGGATTGAGGTCGGAATATTGAAATGCCTGGAGCAGGTGGTCAAGCATAGCTTTGTGAACCACAGAGTTTAAATGAAGTGGGGAAAGGAAAAGAAGGCTGTGCTTCAAAATGCCTGAACTCAGAATTAGATTCAGAACAATACAGCAGAGTGTCAAATGATTCTTGCCACAACACGGAACGAGTCAAGAGGAGCCAGAATATCGAGGAAGCGCTTCAGACAGGAGGTTATAACGGGGATAAGGTTTAGAGAGTGGATAACAGTCAAGAGCAAAATTCAAATGGGAAGCAAAAAGGTACTTTTGGCTGTGGAAACAGAATTTTGGTCTTGGTTTTTGCTTTTGGAGCCTCAGCCAGTAGCACTCAAGGTCGCCTCCTGGCTCCTGTGCTCAGAGATCACTCCTGGTTGGCTCCAGGAACTGTATGCGGTGTGGTATATCGAGCCAGGCTGACCATACGTAATGCAAGTCCCTTCCTGTTGTACTTCTGCTCCAGCTCCATAGGAACTGCACTGCACTGTAGTGCACCTGTCCTCGCGTTGTTCGTCAATTTGCTCTAGTGGGCACCAGTAATGTCTCACAACAAATGGTGAGACTTGCTACTGTTTTTGGCATACTGAATACATCACGGGGAGCTTGCTAGGCCTTACCATGCAGGCAAGATACTCTCGGTAGCTTGCCGGGCTCTCCAAGAGGGGCCGAAAAATCGAATCCGGACCGGATTGGCTGCATACAAGGCAAATGCCCTACCCCCTGTGCTATCGCTCCAGCCCAGCCATAGAAATAAAAATTTTAATTAAGCTCAAACATGTGAAGACAATTGAAGCCTCTGACCACAGCTTTGGAAGAGGAGTTTACTGACTGACCCTAGAGGTACTGTAGTAAGGCTAGGAAGTGAAGGGTCACAGACTCACAGAAGTCTGGTCCTTTTAGTCACTGAACTAATAGAATGTGCAGAGAACGCCCTCTGATTCAAACTGCAGTGGTTTGGATTCTGATACTTTTCTGGCAGCCCACACCTTCTGTCATGCCAAATTACTGCAGCCCTGAAGTTGTGTAGGAAAATCTGTGGTGGCAAATTAAGTGCTTACCATCCTGAAAGAATTCAGGCATTCAGGTTTGATTATTAACAACTGGGCCGCCGGGAAGCAAGGAGAAAATTATCACCTTCTAAAGCCAAACTCCAAAAGCCAGTAACCATGTAAACATTAACATTAGGCAGTCTCACTGGAACAAAAGGATCCCCGGGCCTTCAGCCACACACAGTTCAAAGAGATAGCACACAGCATGCAGGCAGAGCAGAACAGAATAGCAAATATGTAACTGGAACGCTCGTCTCCATACCAAGAGGCACATGCAGTCTCAGTTGCCCAAATGACAGTCACCCATCTGAGTCATATTGGCTTCCTGTCTGCATTCTGGAAACTAAAATCTCACAGAACTAACAGGGTTTAAGGTACAGATGTTGGTATGTCCTATTAGACTAGAAATGACTGATATTTCTTCACCAAGAAACATGAGTTAAATCTCACATCTAAAGGAGTTAAAATTGTGCCATTTCCACGCTATGGCTATTGACACAAATTAACACCTTGGATCTTTAAGGATTTTAAACAATGCAGAGTTGTATGAATTTGGGGTGAGGAGAGAGGGGGCAAAGTTATGAGGTGAAAAGGATTTTGTTTTCAAAGTAACATTACTTTTTAAGAAATGGGACAGATTGGTCCTTGACTGCTTTTTATAGAGTAAATAGGAAAGACACGGTGCCTCTTGTTTGATTTTATTTTAAATTGGGGAGGAATCAGAAATTAGTGACGATCAACCTAACTTTTAAGTCACTCCAGTATTATTCTACTCCAGAATAATATTAGTACATCCTATTATGGGCTGGAGCAATAGCACAGCGGGTAGAGCAGTTTGCCTTGCACATGGTCGACCCGGGTTCAATTCCTCCATCCCTCTCAGAGAGCTTGGCAAGCTACTGAGAGTATCCTGCCTGCAAGGCAAAGCCTGGAAAGCTTTCTGTGGAATATTCGATATGCTAAAAACAGTAACAACAAGTCTCACAATGGAGACGTTACTGGTGCCTGCTCAAGCAAACCGATGAACAATGGGAGGACAGTGCTACAGTGCTACATCCTATTAAAATGTTCAATCATGTAAAACTTTGTAAGGTATGGAATAATAAGATGAAGGTAGTTAATAGTCTTGAAAATATGTACATACCAAATGTCATATTAAATAATATAAACTCATCCACATTTAAAATTTGCATCTATTACTGAGCCAGCTAGAGAGTCCAGGGGTGAAGGCACTCGCTTCAAGCCCACTGACCCTGGTTCTATACCCTGGTACTGCATATGGTTTCCTGAACCCTGCCAGGAAAGCTCACTGATTGCAGAGCCAGAATTAAGCCCTGAGCACAACACGTGTGACAGAAACAAACAAACAAAAATGTATAAAATGGTAAGCATGATAAAAGAAGATTTCCATCTACCATAATAAGCTTATTGTGGTCAATTTACGTATGAGAATGTGTCAAATTACAAACAGAAACTAGTTTAAAAAATGAATCTATGGCACAAAGCTAAAAATTAAGGAGAAATGAGAACCAGATCTAAGTCACATAAAAAGCAAACATTACACTTGCTCCTCTACACACTTGTGATTGCCTGGTTAAACTTCAGGGCACAATTGGCCCATTATAGAATAAGGACAGGCTGTTGAGTGCTAGCCAGGTAACATGGGGTAATTTTTATTTTATCATTAAAACTCTGTGCTAGAATATGAACCATCTCAAAATAGTCAAAATTAAAGAAGGAAAACTAAATATTCCAATTTTTTCTTTTGGTGGGTTTCCAGTGACAGGTTATGGAAAAAGAAACTGAATTTAGTAACAAATCCAATCAAGAACAAGATATTCATTTATTTATTATGCTTTTATGGTGAAGAGTCTTTTAAATATACCGATCAAAGATACTATTTTCGTTGCGCACACAGGTTTTATATAAGCAAGTGACAACAATGATTTCTTAAGCAGGGATTTTCAGGTGATAAGTCTTTTAGAATTATACTTGCCTGTAACTTCGCAAAGTTCTCTAATCCATCACAAGACCTGACAACTATTAAAGATCAGGGGAGGCAGGATATGAATTTAAATATAGATTCATTCCCTGGCTTCATCAAAGATTTACTTATAACTCAATGCTACTTAATTTTTCCTTATATATTTCAAGTCATCATCCCAAATTATAGAAAACAAACAAAAAACTTAAATTCTAAAGCTACTGCTTTAAAACTAAAACTTTTGAGGGGCTAGACATATAGTGCTGGGGTTAAGGTATGTGTCTTGGACATGACCAATTCACTTCAATTGCCGGGAACACCTGGCAATCTTTCATATTACCCAGATCAGTTCAGACTGGTAGAACCTTGAGCACTGCTTGGAGAGCTGTATAATCTCTGACAATTCAGAATCCAAGCAGCTCCTGTACCCTAGCATTGATCCCCTGTCCTATTGAGCTGAGGACAGGAGTGGACTCAGGACAACTTGAGCACTGCTTGGGAGACCCCTACAAATAATTATTAATCAAGCTCCTGAGTAAAATATTAAAATAAACAATTACCAAGGCAGCACTGTCATTCCCTAATACCAGTGTGTCATCTGTAAGCTGTTTCCTATTAGTCACACCATTAATATTTTAAAGTATAATTGAAAGTAATGGTTTCTCTCCAAACTATAAAATAATGAGAGTACTGTTTTTCATTATAAACTCGGATTTCTAAAAGTTGAAATGATTTAGTTGAATGCTGTCCTCTATTAAAGTTTAGCCAGATGCAAGCATAAAACAACATGAAATAATGGTCTTCCAAGATTCACCTCATTGGTCACAGCCTCCTTAAAATTTTATCAGAAACCTTTTCTCACCCAATTAACAAACCCCAGCTATTCTCTTCAAATTCTCCAATGCCTTCTTATGAACCTATAGATAATGGGGTGTCATCCCAAGGGTTCCAGAGTTACTAGGTCAAGGTGAGAAACACAAATCTTCAACTAGCATTCCTGAATGATGCTAATGTTTGCATCACACTTTGATAACAATTTAATGGCCTCTCCGTTTCAGTACATCTCAAAGCAGATGAGAGACACTGAAGGAAAAATATGATCCTGGCACATTCTGGGCACAAAACACTTTCTTTACAAAAGAATATACTTAGGACCTTACAAAGTTTGAGGGAGAACCAAAGAGAAGGGAAAACAAACGGGAAAACAAAATAGAATGCATGCCAGGAAATGAAATAATGTCCTATCTTTGGAATACTCACTATATAGTGGTTTCAAATACAACTATAATGCCGGTATTCTGAACTGATGAAAAGCATCATAGATTCTATAAAAACAATACAAGGAGTTTTGAATGACTGCTTGAGATCTAGCTCCCCCAAATTTCTTTTCCCCAATTCTCCGTATTCCTTCACTTAGCAAACTTTTAGTAAAGATATACGATCAGCAAGCCAAATGACCTAGAAAAAGGAAAATACCAAGTTGAAAAGAACACTCCATTTTAACCAAAAAAATTATCAGCAAGACATACCAGATATTACTGAGAATGATGAGTTCCAACTGCCTAAATTAAAAGGAATGTTCTAGAAATTTAAAATCGTTAAGTGTGGAATATTATATGCTATCAGATAGGAAGTTACAGAGAGATTTTGAACAATTAGAAAGATAAAGAGCTGGCACCAAGAAAGGAAAGATTTTGAATGGTAAGACTTGAGAGTTTGAAGGAATTGGATGTCTTTTGGCAGGAGTCTGATGAAAACAATTCTTCAACAGACTACATTTCAAGTATGCTTTGGAGCTGAGTAGGAGAAGTCTAAAGGCAGGAATAAAGAGAAATGGGCTTGGCAAAAGCATTAGGTGCCACCCAGGTGGCACGAGTAGGAGGGAAACACAGAGAAAGCAGCATCAGCAAATTGGCAAATGACTGCACAGAGAGGAGAAACTAATTAAGTTGAAAGTCTGGGTGACCAAAACAATGAGAAATGCCAAGGAAGAATCAGAGAGGCCAAGAGGAGAAACAATCTGCTTGAAACTGAAGAATCTTAAGCTTTGGCTTTCTCTGTCCCTCTCTGTCCCTCTCTGTCTCCCCCCTCCCTCCTCCTTCCTTCCCTCCCTCCCTCTCTATCTCTTCCTTCCTCCCTCCTTCTCTATCCCTTCTTCCTGCCCTCCTTCCCCTCTTTCTCTATCTCTCCCTCCCTTCTCCTCTCTCTATCCCTTCTTCCTGCCTTTCCTCCCTCTCTCTTTCTCTATCTCTATCCCTCCCTTCCTCCCTCCCTCTCCTCTCTGTCTGCCTCTGTCTGTCTCTCTCGTCTGTCTCTCTGTCTCTCTCTATCTCTCGCTCTCTCCCCTTCCTACTCCCCCTCCCTCCCTTCCCTGCAGAAACTTATGCAAAGCCTTAGGAGAACAGAAACCCAAGCAGTGCTTTCACATGTGCATGTGTGAGTTGCTATAGAAATACCTGATTTGCTATAGAAATTTCTCTCTCAACAGTATAATGTTGATTTTCCTTGCTTCCCATTGCTTCTTTGGTCATACATTTCCTCCCTAAGGTAGCCCTGGAGGGGTTTAGTCACTTATATTTAACACTTTCGCACTGTCTCTTTAACTGGCACCCTTTGAATTTATTAGTTTAAGGGCACTGGAAAACTCAGTCTAGCCTTAGACGTGAAATCTCATCTCATATGGAAGGACTGCTCATATTTATCATATTGTGGGAAAGTGGTGCTCTTGGGCTTTTCCTGGTGATGCTAAGAGCATACCCCTGACTCTGTACTCATTCCAGGTCATGCTCAGGGAATCTAATCCATGCTGGAGATCGAACTGGGGTCAACCATATGCAAGGCGTACTTTACCGAGTATACCTTCTCTTTGGCTTCTCATATTTATTTTTGTGTAATGTCCAGAAATTCAGGTGGTAAATCCCAATATGTGTTTAAAGATTTAAAAGAACAGTCAGGGATGGGAATGGAAGTGAGAGTGAGTGCAAAGAAACAAACAAACAAACAAAAGTAGTGAGAGCACATGAAATGATGGGGGAGAGAATGAGAGGAGAAGGGATGAGGAGAGTGTGATGGAGAGAAGCAAGAGAGAGGGAATATAGTCAGAAGAAACTCTAAAACTAAATTTCTGAATTCTTGAAGTAGAGAAAGGAAAAGCTCGGAGAGGAGATGGAACCATCAGAATGAAAAGAAAATAGCATCATTGTGTGAAATAAATAATACTGCCGAGAATAAATAATAATGAAGTTTTTTTGAAAGAACTAGAAGGAATCAGTAGATCCCAGGGGGGAGAAAAATAACAGTTTTTCTGGGGAGAGAGATAATACATTATGTAAGTCACTTGCCTTCTACCCAGAAGGCTAGATGCTGATTCTATCCGTGGTATGGCTTGTGTCTCTAGAACTGTGCCCGGGGCGATCTGAGCACAGAGCCGGGAGTAAGCACTGAGCATTGCCTGGTGCAGCTCCAAAACAGTTTTGCTAACCCTACTGAAGAATAGGGAATATTAATATTTTCAGATGCTTCAGTGAAAATGGATATCTTGTATATATCCATTCAATTATTATATAAAGGTATATTAGCATGACAGGTTTCTTACAGGTAAACAAACGCATCCCAAGTCATCTTGCCAAGTATGGCTGGGGTTCAAATTCCACTTGTGACTAACTCCAAGCCTGTTGTCTTATGAACAATGTAAAATTTAACAGGTAACATAAAATCAATAATAACATGCCTATCTGTTCTCAGTATTGGTGAGAATATTTTAAATCGTTTAAATAGCTGCTGAGAATTTAGAATTTTCAACCATTAGAATCAAAACAGGTTTGATTCTAATTCTCTGAACACTTTTTGAGATTCTGCCTCCCTTCAGAGAGAAATGAAGCAGACAGTTGAACATTAGCAGATGCACAACACTGCTCTACTGAGACTCTTTTTTTAAATAATTTTTAATTAACCTGATAAAACCAGTAAACATGTCTTTTTTAATTTATTTTATGTGGAAGTAGTTGGGATCTATATCAGGGAGTGTACAGGAGCTGCCCCCCACCACACACACACACCTGCTCTATCTTCAGGGGTCACTGCTGATGGTGCTTGGGGAGTCATGCAGTAGTTCTGGGGATTGAAGCTCGGTCAGTAAAAAGCTAGGTGCGAGGCCCTGTACTGCAGCATCCCCAGAGCACTCCCAGCGTGTCCTCTGAGCACAGACTGGATATTACCTTTGCACAAGTCAAACACCCAAAGAAAACGAAAAGGGAAAGAGCTGTGGCTCCAGCCGCTCATTTTGACAGGGATATGTTGGCTACAAAAGGCTGGACTCAGCACAGGGAAGCGTTTCTTTAACTTTGTTGGATTCTGGTCTGATAGTTCTGCAACCTGATGCTCTTTTTGAAAAGCCCTACTAGCACTCTGTGAAAGTTCCAGTTGCTTCAACTCCTAATTCACACTCTGCAATGTCTATCTTTTACATCTGCGTGATACTATTTGTTATATTCAAAATTTAAGTGTGACTAGTCTCACTGCTGTCAGCAGAATGAACGGTTATATGTACAAGCTGATTATTTTTGGCAAAGCAAATTCCAAGAATTACAGAATATATGTGTTGGTGAATTTGCCCTCACTAGCAATGCACAAAGGGCTTCCCGTCTAGGTGGTAGTCAGTGTGCAATGCGGGCCTGACAGCCCTCTTATATGCTGTCCCTTGGGCTCAGAATTACTAAGGCCACCAAGGACACTTCTGATGTGTAGTTCTGAGACCTACTGGTAATCAAACTCAGCGCCTCAAGCTTATACTGTTCCTCCTTAGGCCTGAAGATGACTAAATTTTACAGTAAACTATAAATTATTTTTAGACTATGCAACAAAAGGCGGGTAAAAGACCTCCAGCCTCTTCTGACCATAACACAGGACACAATCTGTGTGTTGGGACATGTGTCCTCACTTGGAAAACTGAACTCTCAATGAGTGTCATACAACAGAGGGAACCTTGGTGCTTTGGTTTGATTCTGTTTGGATTTGTGTTTTCTGCATCAAACACAGAAACGCACTGGCCTACCCTGGCGCTGCACTCAGGGATCAATCCTGGTGGGCCTGCAGAACCATGTGGGAGGGCAGAGATTGAACCCTGGTACACTGAAAGCCAGGCAGCACCCTCCTTATCTGCTGTCCTCCTGCTGTGGGCCCAGCCAGCATCTCTAAGAGAAGGTCACCCTGATCCTATGCGAACAACTCTTGGCAGACACCCTCTCAGCCATCACAGAGAGGAAGACAGAACAACACTTAGCTCCCTCACTCCCCATCTCTAGACATCGGCATTTCGAAGAATTGTAAACTCTCCAATCAGCTCTACTAATTTCACTATCTTATCCCACTCCAAAACTCTAAGATCTCAGAACGCTGGTAATAGCTCCTTAGACTTCACTCCTCACTCCAGCAGCATGCTTGACCAAACTCCTGACACACTCTGTCTCTTCTCATTCCTCCTATAGTTTTCTCAGGATATAACTGTCAACATTTCCAGTTTCCAGCCTTTGGAACCACACACACACACACACACACACACACTCATACCACACACACACACACACACACACACACACAGAGGCGGAGGAGTGCGAGGAAGACAAAAAAAAACCCGACAACTACCCATAGATTTGACTATGATGGAAAATGTGAATGACTATATTTAGCACTATAAAGGTAAAGGCCCTCCCATTGATCGTCGATTTGCTCGAGCGGGCCCAGTAACGTCTCCATTGGAGACTTTGTTGTTACTGTGTCTGGCATATCGAATACTCTCGGTAACTTGCCGGGCTCTCCGAGAGGGGCGGAGAATCAAACTCGGGTCGGCCATGTTGGCCGCTTGTAAGGCGAACGCCCTACCCGTTGTGCTATTGCTCCAGCCCACAAAATTAAAAACAATTTATAGAGAAAGGTTTGCAAGTCCCACATGTAATAAATATAACAAAGGGTTAAGCACTTTGACATAAAGAATTCCTTTGGGGCTGGAGTAATAGCAAGCAGGTAGGGTGTTTGCTTTGCATGCGGCCAACCCGGATTCGATCCCCAGCATCCCAGATGGTCCCCTGAGCACTGCCAGGAATGATTCCTAAGTGCAGAGTCAGCAGTATCCCCTGAGCATCACGGGGTGTGACCCAAAAAGTAAAAAAAAAGATACAAAACATCATGTTTTGTTAGTGCTACAGATGACAAATCAGGAAAATGAAATGGTCATTGCCCCAGGAAATGCACAGCATAGGAGATAGTAGAAGGGAATACATGTGGACATTTGCTTTGCCAATGAGGATCAAAGCTTAATCACCGCTATACCTTCTAACAGAATTCTCACACTTTGCATATGAAAGTTTGGTGTTTAAAAATTCTTCAATAAAAATAATCTAAACAAAAGGCCAAAAACAAAAGAATCATAAAGCATCTGTTGTCTGCAAGGAATAACATAATAAAAATTTAACATTTAAAAGAAAATTGATATGAAGAAAATATGCTCACCATATATTTTCAATTTACTAAAAACTGCAAACAGAAGATACAGTATGATCATATCTAAAAGCATTTTAAGTATAGGAGGAAAAATGACTAAAAAGAATCCCTTAAGGTTTACTAGCGTGAGTCTCTGCATTTTATGATTCTCATTGTAATTTTTCTCAGATCTACCTGATTTTCAAATTTCTTACAGAAATAATGAAGACTGATGTTAATAAATGCTGTTTAAAATATCTTAAGAGTTTCTGGAGCTGGGGAGATGCTAAAGCAAGGTCAGGTGTTTTCTCTGCACATGGCCAAACCAGGTTCAATCCTGGCACCACTGATGGTCTCCTAGTGGCTCAGTCAGGAGTGATGCCTGAGCACAATGCCAGGAATCCATCCTGAGCACTACTGGATGTGGCCAAAATACAAAAAAAAATAGTTACAATAATTATACAAAAGAATTATAAACCGTTTCCTCTTGCTTTTTTCACCAACATGACATATTAAAATAAGTTATACTCTGAAGCTTTATTCTCCTCCTCCTAAAAATTTTCACCTTAGAAAATTTTCTCTCAGCAACTTTCTCTTCATTCCCCAACTCTAATACTATTGACTTTTAATGAAAAATAAAATCTCCATAGTAATATAAATTAAGCAAGGAAACACTATACTACCAACTTAATGGGACACATAGGAGTTATGTTTGCTCTCAGTTCAAGTAAATTTTAATGAACAAAAAATCTCCAGTAATGTTATTAAACTATTAATGGAAATTTTTCTCAGTTTGTCAGAGCTTGTCATTGAAGTTACCTGATTTAAAATTCTTTAGTAACTAAAAAGAAACTTTTTTAATCCTTACAAATTATACATTTGATGAATTTGATCACCCTGAGTTTGGATAACCCATAAATAAAGCCAGGAGAAAGCTGGAGAGTCTAGAGCTCAAGAAGAAACCCAGAGTTTACAAGTTAACCTTTTTGGGTCTTCGTATTTTCATCCATAAACTTATGGGTCATCTAATCTCCAAACTCCCTCTTTCTACTTCAAGTGCCTGATTTTAGCGATATATTTCACATTCACACACATTCAGAAAAGGACAAATTCTCATCAAACAGTAACGATATTTATTTACAAAGGTATAAATGATTTAGGCAAACTGACAAATAGGTAGTTCATAACAATTTAACATTAAACAATAACATTAAAGGACACAACCTTCTGGCCGAAGCAATGGTACAGTAGGCAGGATGCTAGCCTTGCTTGCAGCTGACCTGGCACCCCAGAGTACCCCTGAGTCTCCCAGAAGTGGTCCCTGAGAACAATGCCAGGAGTAAGCTCTGAGCACTGCTGGCTGTGACCCCCAAAACATACAAACAGAAGAATACAATACTTAGAAAAGACAACATCTAAAGCATTATAAACAATGTATGATAAAGGAAAAAGGGAAAGAGTGCTAACATCATATTAATGTCCTTGTGGGGGGGGAGGGGATGAAATTACACAAGAACTCACATAATGACTAAAATAATCTTTTTTGGCATTGACACCTGAAAGTCTTAGGGTTTACTCCTGACTCCATGCTCAGGGATCACTCTTGGCGATGCTCAGGTGACCATATGTGGTGGCAGGGATCAAACTGGGAGGCCTGAGTTCAAAACAAGTACCTTACCATCTGTACTATCTCTCAGCCCCTCAAATATTCCTTTCGTGGATACCAAGAAACACCCAAAGTATATTCATGCTCAAAGGGGCAGAGGAGATGGCAAGCAGATTTTTAAACTGCAAATGTGTACAGATCTATGTATGTACGTATGTATGTATGTATATGTGTATGTATATATGTATGTGTATACATATATATTTAAATATACACACACACACACACAAACACATACAGAAAGGCCTCCAGAAAGTAACTGTGTAGTATCAAGTTGACTGCAAGTAGGAAAACTCCCATTCCATGAAAATAGTGCCACGTGTCTGTAAATAGAACTTCTCATAGTTGATGTCCTCTATGTATATAATGTTTTCTTCATAGTAGCCCTGACTAGAACAAAGGCAAGACACTTAACATTGATGGATCTTTGCTGATAGTCTGTCAAGAGCAATTGATCTTTAATGTGAAGATATCAGATGGAGATCCTATCCCAATCATTCACCCTCATCCAGTGATTTTCCTTCAATCTTCTGTATGGAAGCTACCACTTTCTCAGAGCTCATTAGGCAATGTGTGTTGAGAACTTACAAAGAATTTGGGAAAACCAGTGTAAGATAATGGTGTTAGGTCTTTTTGCTCAAGGAGTGATCTAAGAACCATTTGTACTCTGTCAAAGTAGATATTCAGAAACATAAATTCTAGATGACACCCAAAATAAGTGAACAGAATTTTAGGCATGCAAAACATACATCCTTAGCTTCGACAAACCTGCTAGGTAATTTCAATATAGTTCAAATTCTTGTTGTTGTTGTTGTTGTTGTTATCTGTTACTTGAATCTGTTTGTATCACATTCTAAAGCATTCAGGGGTGATGTTCAACTGTCCAGGGTGGGGTTGGGGTTTGGGGTTGGTCTTGGCTTTGGGGATCAGGCCATGAAGGGGATCAAACCCATCCACATGCATAAGAATCAGCTACTGACATCAGCTGAAAGTATTGCTGTAAGTAACTGGTTTACATACATCACACAATTGTTCTGACTATATGATTTATCTGTCCTTTACAACCATTATGTACTATGTTACTTAAAACATTTCAAAAAGGACAGAGATTGCCCTGGTCTAACCCCCAGCACTGCAGAGTTCCTCATCACCCCCAGGATTGACCCCAAGCACAGTCTCATTAGCCCCTGAGCACTACTGTGTGTGGCCCCCCACACCACCACCCCACCACAAATAAAAGAAGACTTTTTTTCTTTTTTCTTTTTGGGTCACACTCGGCGTTGCACAGGGGTTCCTGGCTCATGCACTCAGGAATTACTCCTGGCGGTGCTCACGGGACCATATGGGACGCTGGGAATCAAACCCGGGTCGGCTGCATGCAAGGCAAATGCCCTACCCCCTGTCCAATCGCTCTAGCCTCAAGAAGACATTTTTAAAGGATCAGAGATCGTCATTTTAATCCCACTTTTAAGAGGTCATCCAGTCAACAACACGTGGGCCCATTACCCCAAATATCATGGTTTTTCAATGTACAATAAATTGTCTTTGATTTACGTCCTTCCGGGGAGGGGTGCACACGGCAATGCTCAGGAGCTACATCTGGCTCTGTCACAGCTTCTGCTCTGCAGGGGCTTTCTGACACGCCAGGCATTGTCCTGGATTGGCCGCAGACTAGGGAAGCACCTTAACTCCTGTACTAGCCCTCCAGACCCTGTCTGACAAATTTTAGTAAACGTTCCCAAGACAATGAAGAATTCATCTTAGTGGTGCAATCACTGGTAAATGGCAAAAGGTCTTAGATGTCTCCTGCTCTTTATTCAACCCCAAAATAATAACTGCTAGCTGCAACGAGCTTGAAAGGCAGTTCCAAGTAACAATATGCATAAATAATTGGTTTTATCTAATAAGATCTAATTGGGGTTATTCTATAAACATTTCATTATCTTTCAGTATTCACTGGTAGGGACTCTATTATGTAACAAATAGAGACCATTACCTCTGTCCTTTGGGAATGTAATCCAGGGAAGTTTGAGTGCTACCTGGCAAATGCATGAAGTTCTTTTTATAGCCAAACCCTTGAATGTATCTCAGCATATTCTCTAAAGTAATTGATAAGTCCTGGCATAAATACCCCAAGTTGGAGAAATTTTCTGCTTTAGGGAAAATGGGGACCATCACGCCATCTGGACGCCACTTATTCTATTATAAGCAAAATGCCTTTTCTAAGTGACTCTCCGTTTGTAAATTTCTTTAACATCTTTGTTGAAGAATGGAATAGTTTAATCAATAAGTTTCTAAAAGATTCACACTCTCTCCAAGTGCTCATTAATTCTTCTACACAATATATACAACTTCCTGTCACAGACCATCTTAAAATCATCACAGCTTCATCTAATACTACACCTAAGTGTTATTCCAGATGTATGTGCATTTTTTGGAGTAATTTTAACAGTGTTCAGAAGATAGTGAGTTTATCCGTCAGGCTGGAAACTTTCTATTTCAAAAGGCAAAACCTAACATAAGCAGCAAAGAGTTAAGCCATCCCACTAATAAAACATATTTTAAAGATCAATATATTAATTCTGATCATTTCACTAAACCACTGCTCCTTTTGTTTTATTTTCTCTAATAATGCTTCATAATTTTTCTCCTAGCACAGCAGATCCCTAAAGACTGTAACCATTTTAGAGCTCCTGCCCAGAAAACCAAAAGACTCACCATCTCGTGATTCTAAGGTGTTACACAATAACCCGGCTCGCCTAAATGAGTGCTGGAAGGAGCCCTGGCTTCTCCACTGCATAACTGTGGGTCTCATTCCCAGCTCTGCCTTTTACAAACTTAGGATGAAGTCAGGCCACTTAAAGTGACATCACACTGTTCTTCCACTTACAAAGTAGGTCAAACCCTGCCAGGCTTAAGTTACAGGCTTATTGCGGTTATGAGGTAAGTTAAAACATGAGAAATCAGTTTTAACCATTAACGTCCCAATCAATGTGAAAATATAAAAGTGATGAAATATCTCCTGCAGGACCAGCAGGGTATTGGTCAGTTTCCAATAAGGAGCCATACCATGTGATGGGGGGTGTGGGGGGGGGGGTAAAACAGCCTGCTCTATATCTGTAAAGCAGTGGTGGAAGGAGAAAGATGTGACCCTTGCCTTGGCTTCCGGCCACTCTCGACCTTTGGGAGGTTTGACAGAACAAGAGTCAAGCAGGTTAAACATTTAAACCTGAGGCGGAGATGGATTGGATTGTTTCTATCAGGTCTTCATCCTTTGGCAGCTGAGTAAGACAGCACCCTACCCAAACAGCAGGCACTTGATAAGCACTTGTTGATTGATTGGTTTCTGCATTCTTGGCAAGGCAGAAACAATGATTTGCCAGCTGAGAATGTGTAAACACCCACATTTTGGTAATAACCTAAATATCTGCATATTGTGAATGAGAAGGCTGAATGGAAGAAATTCTGCACAAAGAAAGTCTGTTCCAGCCCGGCTGCCGTCCTCCTGTTCTCTTTGCAGAGGAGGGACTTTAAACAACGGGGCAAGGAGGCATCCTAAAGGCGAGAGGAGGGAGGTCACTGCCAGGCTCCCGGGAGACCAAGTCAGTAGGTGTTCCTATCCATCTATCAAGAATACGTTCTTCTCTGACTGCCCCAGATGAGCAACTAGAGAACACAGCCTGGTGTTTTACAGCTAATGTGAGAATCAGGTCACACCGAAATTGTTTCCACCAAGACTGTAAAAAATATATATTATTCCAAGGGCTGAACTTGGACTCAGAGCAGGCAAGTCATAGATTCAGCAGTCACGTCCAATTGTCTGGGATGAATAAGAAAAAAAAAGCCTATTTTTCAGCATTATATTGTTTAAAACAGAATAACACAAAAAAGTGAAGATGATTTTTCTGCTCAGGGTACAGACACACCTTTCCTCTCATTCCCTCAGGTACCGAAACACAAGCTTTATGGCCCTTGGTGGCACCTTCTTACTAGAAACTATTTCTCCAGTGCTTACACATCTACAGAGCGTGCAGCAAGGCTTGCTCGTGGGGCTGTTTTTCCCCATTGGAAGGACATCCCGAAAGAGTCTCCAGACTTCAGAAAACACTAGAGAAAAGCAAAAAAAAGCATGAAGGGCTGGAGATGGGGCAGAGAGGCAGATGACCCGTCGAATTAAGGCTTTCTGAAGAACACTCTAAGAATACTCTGCTCTCAAGGACACACGGTAGCCTGAAACAAACTCTCACTTTGGTTAAAATGGAAGTTCAGAGTTTCACAAATTAAAAAACATAGATTATGCTATGGGACTTAATATCATACACTTAATATCAATCACCATATTAAGTAAAGCATATTAAGGCACAATAAAACTGAAAGCTTATCACCTGCAAGTCTTAAATAATGTTCTTATGGAATTACTCTGATTTGATGGATTATGGACTGTTGGGATCACCTCAAAAGGGACAATGCCTCTCTGGAGACAGGAGATGACAGCTGACTCTGGCAAGTGAATCTATCCCCAAATTTGACATTATCTCTGCTTGTCTCAGGACCTGAGATAAATGTGCTTCAAACAGACATAATTTTTTTTCCATTATACAGAGTGCCCCAGAATGCATCTTTTTAGAAGAAAGGAAGTGAGGATATTAAACTCTGTAAGCCATTGTTCATTTAGGAAATTGGATAGCTCACTTTTTATACTTTATTTTGTTTTATTGTTTGGGGGCCACCTTGATTGTGCTCAGGGCTTACTCCTGACTCTGTGCTCAGCTATCGGTGCAGGCAGGTACCAGGGACCATATGAATGCTGGGGATGGAACTCGGATTGGCCTCACATGAAGCAAGAACTCTGCCCACTGTAGTACAGCTCTGGATAAAAAAGCTAACTTTTGAAATAGGTGATTAAATGATAATTGCTGGACATTTCTTTGTGGCTGAGTATTTTGAGAGGAATGTTTTCTGCTTCAATATTGCATGCTAAGCATCTGTTTATGGGAGAAGCATTAAAGGAGCCACCATCACAGAAGTGACAAGATTCTGAGCCAGAAAACACATGCTCCTATTGAAATGCCTTCCCATTGTAGTACCACCAGAAAAAATGGCTTTGCATTTGTTGACATTTTCAGAGGCTAATTGGGGGAGAAAATAGGCAGAATCATATTCTCTTCACTCTCTTTTTCTCATCAAGTGCCCTCTTGTACCCCACTGTATCTTATGAAGACCTAATCTAAATTCTGCAGGGATTTTTGGAAAGAAAATAAAGCGAAAGGATGTTCATCTCTAAGAGGCAGTGTCAAGTTATCACTTTGAACCTGATACAGGATTCCTGTTTAACTCCCGCACAGACAAAAGGCATGAAGACGGCCAGTTTTCTCCATAATGTTCTCTCTTTGATGGATCAAGTGCCAGGGAAAGGATCCCACTTTCCACCTTGTGTCTTTACCTAAGGTATCTCACCAAATCAATCTTGCATGAGAAAAAGACAATCTGTTTAACACTACTTCCTGGTATTTTCTTCATGGAATTGGGAGCAGAGAAGATGCTAATGTATCGCTTAAAGAGCAAAATATTGCCTAAAAGTACTGTGTAAGATGCATATAAAGTGCCCAGGCTTCTTAACAGCCTAATCAGTACATGTCATATATTACATATGTACATGTGACAGGCCTTGTTGGAATCCTGAAGAAGCAAGGCATTCTGATGCTGGCCCCAAATCAGCTAGCTAACACACATACAATGCCAAAACCTAAACCTTTCTCTCACCAGAAAACTTCTAAAATTATTATAGTGTTAATAATACAGGATGCATACAATGTCAGAAGATAAGCCACAGTGAAAATTTTCGTGTTGAACAGGAGAGACAAAATAAGAAAAACAGCTTACAGTACACTGGGTGAGGTGCTTGCCTTAAATGCAGCTGATCTAGATTCAGTCCCCAGCATCTCATACAGTCCCCCGAGCACCACCAGGAATAATTATCACAGAACTAGGAGTAAGCCCTGAGAACCAACAGGTGTAGTTTCTAAACAACAAAAAAAAAAAAAGAAAGAAAAGATAACACATAGCCAGGATCAATCCATAGTACAATAGGTAGGACGCTTGCCTTACAAGCAATTGACCAAGGTTTGATCCACAGCACCCCATGTGGTCTCCAATCCCTACTAGGAGTGATCCCTGAGCACTGCCAGGTATGGACTGAAAACACACACAAAAACCAGAGAACAAAATAAAAAAAATAGTGTCATTCCTATTTTAATGATGCCCCCAAACGTGAAAGAAATGAGTGGAAGCAACACTCTGGTTTGTTATATAGTCATATAAATCATGCAATAGATGAACAACACAACTTGATTTAAAAAAATTAAGGGGCTGGATCGATAGCACAGTGAGTAGGGCGTTTGCTTTGCACACGCCCAACCCGGGTTCGATTCCCAGCATCCCATATGGTCCCCTGAGCACAGCCAGGAGTAGTTCCTGAGTTCATGAGCCAGGAGTAACCCCCGTACATCGCCAGGTGTGACCCCAAAAGCAAAATAAATAAATAAATAAATAAAATTCAAGATTTTTAAATTAAGAAGCCATATTAAAATTAGAAAAAATGTTCAAATTAGCTTATGCATTGCCAGACTTTTCTCTATACTTGGGCCTTGGAACTATATGATTTCATTTTGCCATTCATTTCAGAAGGATCCCTTTCATCTCAGGAGAATATCATCACAGAATCAGACACACAGCAGACACACAGCAACTGTTCCCTTTTAATTGTAAATCATGGCTACATTTGCAAATTAGTCTTTTATCATAGCAGATCTATCAATTTGGTAGAGAATGTATTTGCCAACTAGAATGAAAGAAGTTAATAAACATTAATAAGCATCTTAAATCAATCACTCCTTTACTCTTGCTGTGGTGGTGGTTATCAAGTTGAATAAGTCAGGAAAACAAACAAAGTGATGAAGAAGGAGGCCCAGGCAGTCTTTTGATGGTGGCGTGTTTAAGAAGCATGATTTCTAGAAAGAATTTAGAAGGATGAGGCATTAAAATTTTAATGAAATGACCTGCTGGAAATAAACAGTAAATCCAGGTGGCCCTCAGGAGCTAGTCCTTGAGGACAACCACAGTAAAAGCTGTATGAGAACAAAACTCTCTGATAGATACATTATTGGTGTGTTGGCGATCAAATGAAGGTGTTGAGAGTCCTTCTGCTTGGTTTCAAGCCAGGCCTCACAATTTTGCTTATGTTACACAGTTTACTTTTTTTTTTTAATTTTGGTTTTGGGGACTCATGCTGCAGTGCTCTGGGGCAACACTCAAAGGACCTGGTTACTGAGGATGGAATTCAGTCCTTCTCCATGCAAAGTGCACACCCCAGATCACTGAGCCAACTCTTATTCTTTTAGCAACTTAGTGTCCTTACATCTAGAGTAGAGATCATTATGAACTACATCGAAGAATTATTTTGAGGATGAAATGAGTTGGCATTTTTTTGAGCACCTTGAATAGTACCTGGTATATGCTAAAGACTAAGTAATTATTTCATAAGTGATTTAATAGACCAGTTGCTGACACTTTCTATTCCGACCTCTTTCTCTTCATAGTCTTCTCAGAAGAGAATTCGAATAAAGAAACCTCTTAACAATAGTTGTCTCTTTCTTATTTATATAAGCCAAAGATTAATTTATTGTGTAAAGATACAAAAATATATGTATACATTTTCTTTTGGTTTTGGCCACACTCAGCAGTGCTCAGGAGTTCCTCCTGTCTCTGGGTAGGGATCACTCTGGCAGTGCTCATAACACCTTATGTGATGTCAAAGATCAAACCAGGGTCAATTTCATGTGTGGCAAGTGCCTTACCCTCTGTACTATCTCTCTGGCCCAAATAACACTTTTTTATTTTATTAAACAGCCAAATCAAAATTGCACATTTATAAAGAAACTTACTTAAGCAAAAATTCCATTACTGAGAAGAACAACTAGACTGCTGTTCTATGTTTAGTCATTACAAAAGCTTCTAAACAGCCAAAACCTGTGTATACAAGAGTTTATATAAAGATGTTTATCAGAAACCTATCAGCAGTGTTCTATTTTTGATTGTAGCATAATGAGATATCCATAGTATCATCAAAAGCTCTATTATCTCACTTAAGACAGGTTTGAAGAAAAAAATGAGTGGGGAAAGCAAATACATTATTTGCATATTTAACAGCATGTCCAATTAACCACTTTGCTGACAGAGATTAATTTATTACTCATCCTATCCTAGTATATGGTAATACTTTGACAACAGACATGAATAATGACTGAGTATGTTGCAAAATTGAAAATGTGAAGTGTGGTCATCAAGTGTAAAGAAAAGTTTTCTTATTTCAACTTTGAATCGATTCAACGTAGAATATAATCAATGTTTGGTGAATATGTAGAAATAGTCTGATGGAATCAGATTTTCAGAAATCAATAGGAAACACAAAATAATTATACTGGTAAATATTGCTGTACAAAACAAAGAGAATGCTCAAATTCTATATATGCCATTTAGGCAAAAATTTCCAGAAGTATTTACACTGGCAATGTTAGAGTATTATTTCTCTATATATCTGATTTTGAAATATTTGATAACAATGATTTCTAGACCTATACAAGGTAGCCTAGACATAACTGTACTAGAATATTTATCACAATAATGAAAGACTGAAACACTTTAGAAGAAAGTTCCTCAGGAAAATGACACAGTTCCCTAAAAGAACCTGCTTACCCATGTAAGTACAGGTTGGAGAGTAATATCAGAGGAGCCTAGAACTTTCACGTTTGTTCTGGATGTATATTTCAGAACTAGCAACACAGTCACTCACAGCGATGCGTTTGTACTATACAAACATTCACACTTCAGAAAATTCATACTAAGAAAAATTAAAGATTGAGAAATTTAAAACTTGTCTGTGTGTAGCAAAACTGTTTTATTGAAGGAATTTTATTACAGAAGTGTGTGGGGAGCAAGAGAGAGACAAAGAGAGATATTCAGGAAAGAAAACATTGGCTTCTCCAGAGAGGCAAAAAACTAAATTTATCTCAGTTTTAAGATGCCTCAAATGCCACCATTTCTTAGCAGTTATGAATCCTGTCATCACCTAGAAAAAAACTGCTATGTTGACCAGATGGTAACTAATAGCCCAAACAGGCTGAGGAACAGAAATCCAAAGTGGCCAATTGGATCAGCAAAACAACTGTGCGAAGCCAGATCTAAGCATCTAAGTCATTCAATCAATGCCACTGTCTCGAAATACTAAATCATACATGGACTAAAAACTCACTTTTTATCATCAACAACTGGAAGTCTTGTTTCTTTTCATTCACTTCCTTTCAGAGATAAATCTTAATACTATCCCTCATCAATGATTACACGAAAAATGAAAATCACCACACACATAAACACAACACACATGAAAGTCTGTCATCTTTTAAAACCAGGGTTCATCTTCTCTACATATATATATATATATATACATACACATATTCGTGTATTATACATTAGAGATACCATTGCCAGAATCTATTGATTGGAACTTCATAATTAAAATGTAAGTGACTCACAGGCGCTTCATTTAAAACTTAAATGTTCCCTAACCAAGTATCTTGTCAGTACACTGGAGAAACAGTTTTCTTTTTTTTCCTTTCTTTCTTCCTTTTTTTTTTTAGAAACAGTTTAATCTTACCTTAGTTTTGATTCTCAATTTGCATAATCGGCTCAGTGTATTCTCTTTATCTTCCTGCATGTGATACTTAAAAGGAAGTTTTTCTAGGAATCATCATCTTTTCGTCATAAACTCATGATCATTACAATTATCAGATTAATAATGTTATTTGCCACTGTGCGTGCATAAATGCATCAAGTTAAATTTGAAAATGGCCCTCATTCATTCATTCCCACCTTACTGCTTATTTTTCAACTAAATATCCAGATGTAATATTAATTATAACCCCTTGGATTTGAATAGAAATATATACCTCGCTTCCATGCAAATTTGAAATTTTTAACTATCTGAGTTATCTCTAGGTGTTAATTTTGCTCCTAAATGTTATTTTCAAAGAAGTGAACTACAAGATGATAACACTGAGACTAGATCTCCAAATTCAAATGAAGAATGCTTTTCAAAACCTTGCTTTTTATACTGCAGTGAGAAAGCAAATTTCCTACAGCTACTTATTAATTAGGTGGCCCAGGAACAGTCAGCACCCCTCTAAATCTGTTAACTTGTCACAGCAACATGGAGATCATATGCCCTGTCAGGGTTATGATGATGATTAAATGATTCTCTTTCCAGGAGGGTGCTGTGAACTACACACATGAAATACAGTTGTTTTTACTAAGCTATATCAAAAACTTAAGAAGATTCACTGTGATGAGATCAACACTAAAGAAAATGCTGCACTTGTGAATCAAATATTTTAAAAGTCTAAGTTCTGTGTGGAGTGCACACTACGTCTACATAGGCTAATTGGGACTGGGCTTAAGAAACAGAAAAGAGAGACATTCTTGAGTTCGACAGTTGAAGGGTCAGATCCAGAGCCATTCTCCCTCAGCCTGGTTATTAGACACCCAAGTAAACCAACTCTGCTATGATGAGGACAACTGGGTAACAAAGGCAATCTGAACACAGACTGGACCAAAAAGATCTCTTTTTATGGCGCATTTGAAATCATTAAGAATCTACAAAGACAATAAGGGTGTTGCAAACTTGAAGATAATCTTATTATCAAATTGATCTTCATCAAACTCAAAGTTGGAACTGACCTTCATGCAGTTAAGATGCATGTGCCGGCAGACACACACACACACACACACACACACACACACACACGCATGCACACAAATAAAACCAATAAACAAAGCGATGTTCAACATCATTCTCGGAATTGTTAGTACTTTAAAAAAACCAATGTATTCCTTTCATTAAAAATATGCTCCAGGGGCCAGGGATCCCTGCCTTGCAGCAGCTGATATGGATTCTACCAAGATTTTCTGGACAGAGAGAGAGACGGCCCCCAAGCACAGCTAGGGACTTCTGCTGGTCCTTGTACCAACCACTTAGACTGAAGAGCACTGCATCTCCAGACCTCAGCACTGCGTAACTGCTCAGCTTAACTGTGTGCTACCAGGAGTTGTCCCCAGGCCCCTGGAGAGTCCTTTCCCAACCTCACCATGCAAAAACATATATAAAGAGACAAAACAACAAAAGCAATAAAAAGCAACACATAATGTACTTTAAATGAGAATGTTTTTCACTCCAAGGATGAACAAATGGGGAACAAAAATAGTTTTCTCTATAAGAGATTGAATACTTTATTTTTCTTGTTTGTTTTTTTGTTTGTTTTTTGATTTGAGGCCACACCTGGAAGTGCTTGGGGTGATTCCTGGCTCTGCACTTAAGCATCACTCCTGGTGCTGCGCAGGGAACCACACTGGGTGCTGAGGATCAAACCTGGGTTGGCTACATTCAAGGCAAGAACCCTACTCACTGCGCTATCACTTCGGACACTGAGTTTTTTTTTAAATTAACTATAGTTCAGAAGCTTTTCAAATTCTTTGCCTCATTCTTTCCATTAAAATGTGATTTTATTTTATATACTGAGAATACAATCTCAGTGAAGATAGTTTAGTAAAATTTACAAAACACTAAGGACATTCATTGTCCACATTTCCACATAAAAGGTTTTGAGAATTATTGCCACCAGACCAATCTGCCTCAATTATTTATACATTAGTGTGAACTGAAATCAATAAATACCCTCTTTTATGTTCCACTGCAATACATGCATTATTTCTAATGGAAAAATGTGACCTTACATTCAGTTAAAGGAAACACTTGTAGCAACTTAGTGTAAAGAATTATGCAAAAGAACATGAATATTAAAGTACAATATAAAATGATGTGGCTGAAAGCCACTATTTTGATATGTTTATCAGATCACTTCTTGTTAAGTCCCAGAAGATGGTTACATATACATGAATCTTGCTTTTGCTTCTATGCTTTGTTTGAGACTACTTGTCTTTCAAGAAGTTTTGTTTGCCTGCTTGTACAAAGATTAACTTTGTAACAGTAGCTTATACTTTTGACTCAAATGGAAACTTTAATGAACTTGGATACTTCAGTCCTTTATCTCCACTTCCACTGCCATTACCTGGGTATAGCTCCGCTCTGGCCACACAGAGTAGCTGGAGTGAAAACACTCACACACACAATACACAGCACTCTTTCCTTTTTTACTTCTCTATAATTGGAAAAGCAATCTAAGATACAAATATATAAAAATGGAGAAACTGTAGTAAGTAGTCTTGGGTTCCACTGAACAAGACTGACTCAGAGATACTTTCAAAAATATTAGGGAGACTCCTGACGGTGCTGGGGATGGAACCCAGGTCGGCCTCATTTAAGGTCAGCCCTGCCCCTAGTGTGTGGCCCCGGGACTTCCATCTCTCCCTTTGGGACCTCAGGCACCTCAGACGCCTGGAGAAACGCAGCCGTGAGCGGCTGCCGCCCCCTCTCCGGTAGTCACGCGGCACTCCTCTCCTCTCAAACCCAGGTCAGACCTACCCCTGGTGTGTGGCCCCGGGACTTCCATCTCTCCCTTCGGGACCTCAGGCATCCCGGCAGACGCCTGGAGAAACGCAGCCGTGAGCGGCTGCCGCCCCCTCTCCGGTAGTCACTCGGCGCTCCTCTCTTCTCAAACCCAGGTCAGCCCTGCCCCTGGTGTGTGGCCCCGGGACTTCCATCTCTCCCTTCGGGACCTCAGGCATCCCGGCAGACGCCTGGAGAAACCCAGCCGTGAGCGGCTGCCGCCCCCTCTCCGGTAGTCACGCGGCACTCCTCTCTTCTCAAACCCAGGTCAGCCCTGCCCCTGGTGTGTGGCCCCGGGACTTCCATCTCTCCCTTCGGGACCTCAGGCATCCCGGCAGACGCCTGGAGAAACGCAGCCATGAGCGGCTGCCGTCCCCTCTTCACTACTCATGTGGCGCTCATCTCTTCTCAAACCCAGTTTTCCGTAGAGGTGTGGCCTCTTCAGAAGTGGGCGTGGCTTCAGAGTGGGCGTGGCTTCGGAGTGGGCGTGGCTTCGGGGTGGGCGTGGCCTATTTTCCGGCAGGCCAAAGCTCATGCGGCCGCAGGTTGTTTACCCATTCTAAGGAACCTAGTTCCCAAGGAATTTAGTCCCCAACCTACTCAGCAATATGAAGAAACAAAGAAAATCCCCACAAGTGGAGGACAACAAAAACAATACAGAACATTCTGTCGCTACAGCTCACCTAAGGGATCTCTCTGACACAGAATTCAGATATGAAGTCATCAAGATGTTCAATCAACTCAATGAAACAGTCAGACAGACAGCCAGTAACACCATAGAAAAAATTGACAAATTACGCGAAGAAATGAGAGCAGAAATGTCACGATTAAAAGACTCCATAGATGAAATGAGAAACTCAGTTTCTTCTCTTAAAAATAGAATGACCGCAGCTGAAGAGAGAATCAGTGACCTGGAAGATCAGCTGCAACAAACCAACACGCAACAACAAACAGTGGCAAGGGACCTCAAAATGGCTCTACAGAGAATCAGAGTCCTAGCAGATGATTCCAAGAGGAACAATACTAGAATCATGGGACTACCTGAACCTCAGGGAACCAACCCCAATGAAAAAAACACCGTCAAACAAATCATTGCTGAAAAATTCCCAGAGCTCTGCAATGCAGCCATTCAGGTTCAAGAAGCTCGAAGGGTGCCAGCTAAAAGAGACCCCAACAAAAACACTCCAAGGCATATCATAGCTAGAATGATTGATGCTGCCGATAGAGACACAATACTGCAAGCAGCAAGGGCAAAGAAGGAAACCACATACAAAGGAGCACCCCTTAGATTCACAGCAGACCTCTCAGAGGAAACCCTGCAAGCCCGAAGGCAGTGGCAAGATATAGTCAAAAAACTCACTGAAATGAATGCTTCCCCAAGAATACTCTATCCAGCTAAACTCTCCCTCAAAATCGAAGGAACAGTACACTATTTTATAGATAAACAGCAGCTCAGGAACTTCATAGACTCAAAACCAAACCTAAAGCAAGGCCTAAAGGGGCTACTATAAGACAAGACAAACCCTACAACCACAACACACCCTACAGAAAATGACACGAAACCCCATAACCATACTCTCTCTCAATGTCAATGGTCTAAATTCACCATTGAAGAGACACAGAGTGGCAAAATGGATACAGAGACAGAACCCAACATTCTGCTGCCTACAAGAAACTCATCTCAACAGCCAGAACAAACACAGACTCAAAGTCAAAGGATGGAAAACAATCCTGCAAGCAAACAGCCCCTTCAAAAAAGCTGGGGTGGCCATACTAGTATCCGACAACATTAATTTCACATTGAAAAAGATTAGAAGGGACAGTGAAGGCTATTTTCTCTTCATCAAGGGATACATACAGCAGGAAGAAATCACACTCTTAAATGTATACGCACCTAATGAGGGAACAGCTAAATATCTAAAACAACTGCTAACAGATTTTAAGGAGGACATTGTTACCAACACAATAGTACTTGGAGACTTCAACATCGCCTTATCAACTCTGGATAGATCAACAAGAACAAAACCCAGCAAGGAATTATTGGCTTTGAAAGAAGAAATAGAAGAGAAAGGGCTTATGGACTTATACAGGGCTTTACACCCCAAAAAGAAAGAATACACATTCTTCTCCAGTGCACACGGAACATTTTCCAAAATAGACCATGTCTTAGGACACAAAACATACCTCAACAGAATCAGGAAGATAGAAATAGTATCAGCCATCTTTTCAGACCATGACGCACTGAGGATAGAAGTGAATCACACACTGACATGGAGAACAAAATCAAACACCTGGAAATTAAACAACTCGATGCTGAACAATGAGTGGGTCAAGAATGAAGTCAAGGACAAAATCAAAAGATACCTGGAAACAAATGAGAATGAAGACACAAACTACCAGAACTTATGGGATGCAGCGAAAGCTGTATTAAGGGGAAAATTTATAGCTCTGCAAGCATATCTTAGGACTGTAGAAACGATGCACATAAACAACTTGACCTCACAGCTCAAGACCTTAGAAAAGGATCAACAGAAAGAGCCTAAATCAGGCAGAAGGAAAGAGATCGTAAAACTTAGAGCAGAAATCAACGACATGGAAAACAAAGAAACAATCCGAAAGATCAATAAAACCAAGAGCTGGTTCTTCGAGAAAATAAATAAGATAGATAAACCACTAGCAACACTCGCAAAGAAACAGAGAGAGAGAGCCTTAATAAATCGAATCAGAAATAAGAATGGGGATATCACAACAGAAACTAAAGAAATTCAAGAGATCATCAGAGACTACTTTGAAAGTCTGTATGCCACGAAACAAGAGAACCTAGAAGAAATGGATAAATTCCTGGATTCCTATCATCTCCCAAAGCTGAAGCAAGAAGATATAGAGTACCTGAATAGACCTATTCACATCAAGGAAATTGAAACTGTAATCAAAAGTCTTCCCAAAAACAAAAGCCCAGGTCCAGATGGATTTACTAGCGAATTTTTCCAAACATTTAAAGAGGACCTATTGCCAGTTCTTCTCAAGCTTTTCCAGGAAATTGAAAAAACGGAAACTCTCCCAAACAGTTTCTATGAAGCCCATATCTCTCTAATACCAAAAGGAAACAAAGACACCACAAGAAAAGAAAATTACAGGCCAATATCCCTGATGAACACGGATGCAAAGATTCTCAACAAAATACTAGCCAATAGAATCCAACAACTCATCAAAAAGATCATACATCATGACCAAGTAGGATTCATCCCAGGGATGCAAGGACGGTTCAACATTCGGAAATCAATCAACATAATCCATCATATCAACAAAAGAAAAGATAAAAATCATATGATCATATCAATAGATGCAGAAAAAGCATTTGACAAGATCCAGCACCCATTCATGATGAAAACCCTTGCCAAAATGGGGATAGAGGGGACTTTCCTCAATATAGTTAAAGCCATCTACCACAAACCTACAGCAAACATCATCCTCAATGGGGAAAAACTGAGAGGCTTCCCCCTAAGGTCAGGGACGAGACAAGGATGCCCACTCTCTCTACTGCTGTTCAATATAGTACTGGAAGTACTTGCAATAGCGATTAGGCAAGAAAAAGATATTAAGGGCATCCAGATAGGGAAAGAAGAAATTAAGCTCTCACTATTCGCAGATGACATGATACTATACTTAGAGAACCCTAAAACCTCTACCAAGAAACTCCTAGAAACAATAGGCTTGTATAGTAAAGTGGCAGGCTATAAAATCAATACCCAAAAATCCATGGCTTTCCTATATGCAAATAATGAAAGAGAAGAAAGTGACATGAAGAAAACAATTCCATTCACAATTGTGCCCCAGAAAATCAAGTACCTAGGAATCGCCTTAACTAAGGAAGTAAAGGATCTGTACAAAGAAAACTACAAAACGCTACTTCGGGAAATAAAAGAGGACACGAGGAAATGGAAAAATATCCCCTGTTCATGGATGGGGAGAATCAACATTGTCAAAATGGCAATACTTCCCAAGGCACTGTATAAATTCAATGCAATCCCTATAAGGATACCCACGACATTCTTCAAAGAAATGGAGCAAACACTCCTGAAATTTATATGGAACAATAAGCCCCCACGAATAGCTAAAGCAATTCTTGGGAAAAAGAAAATGGGAGGAATCAACCTACCTAACTTCAAGCTCTACTACAAAGCAGTAATAATCAAAACAGCATGGTACTGGAACAAAAGCAGAGCTGCAGACCAATGGAATAGAGTTGAATATACTGACATCTCCTCCCAAACATATAATCATCTAATCTTCGATAAGGGGGCAAGAAAAGTGAAATGGAGCAGGGAAAGCCTCTTTAATAAATTGTGCTGGCAAAACTGGACGGCTACATGCAAAAAAGTGGGCTCAGATCTCTGCCTAATGCCATGCACAAAAGTAAGATCGAAATGGATTTATGACCTCAACATCAGACCGGAATCCATAATGTTTATTGAAGACAAAGTTGGCAAAACTCTCCACGATATTGAAGTTAGTGGTATATTCAAAGACGTCACGCCACTGGCCGAGCAAGTGAAAACAGAGATAGACAAATGGGACTATCTTAAACTAAGAAGCTTTTGTACCTCAAAAGAAACAGTGACCAAAATACAAAGACAGCCTACAGAATGGGAAAGAATATTCACCAAATACACATCCGACAAGGGGTTGATTTCAAGGATATACAAGGTACTGGTTAAACTACACAAGAAGAAATCACCCAACCCCATCAAAAAATGGGGCGAGGAAATGAACAGAAACTTTCGCAAAGAAGAAATCCGAATGGCAAAAAGGCACATGAGAAAATGCTCTACATCACTAATCATCAGAGAGATGCAGATCAAAACAACAATGAGATACCATTTCACACCACAGAGACTGGCCCACATCCACAAGAACAAAAGCAACAGGTGCTGGCGCGGATGTGGCGAGAAAGGGACCCTCCTTCACTGCTGGTGGGAATGCAGGCTGGTCCAACCCTTTTGGAAAACAGTATGGACGATTCTCAAAAAATTAGAATTCGATCTCCCATTTGACCCAGCTATAGCACTCCTGGGAATATATCCCAGAGAGGCAAAAAGGTATAGTCAAAGTGACATCTGCAATTGTTTGTTCATTGCAGCACTCTTTACAATAGCCAGAATCTGGAAAAAACCTGAGTGCCCGAGAACAGATGACTGGTTAAAGAAACTTTGGTACATTTACACAATGGAGTACTATGTAGCTGTTAGAAAAGATGAAGTTATGAAATTTACATACAAGTGGTACTACATGGAAAGTATCATGTTAAGCGAAATGAGTCAGAAAGAGCGGGATAGACACAGAAAGATTGCATTCATCTGGGGAACATAAAGCAACAAAACGGGAGACTAACACCCAGGAAGGGCTCAGATTAGTACCAGGAATTTTGCTCCATGACTTGAAGGCCAGCCACATGTGCTAGGTGAGAAGGAAGCTCAGATAGAGAAGAGAGCACCAAATAAAGGGTGTTGTGAAGACCCTCCCAGGGTGGGAGAGACATGCTAAAAGTGGTCTATAGACCAAACATGACTGCCACTCAATGCCTCTCTGGCAAAACACAGTACCCAAAAGAAGAGAGAGAGAACAGGGAGGAATGCCCTGCCACAGCGGCAGGGTGAGACGGGGGGGGGGGGGGGGGGGGGGGGGGAGGATGGGGGGTGGGAGGGATGCTGGGACCCGTGGGGGGGGAGGATGGGCACTGGTGGAGGGATGGGTACTTGATCATTGTGTGACTGAAACCCAAGCACAAAAATTTATAAGTCTATAAGTGTACTTCATGGTGTTTCACTAATAAAAAAAAATGATAAAAATATAAAAAAAAATATTAGGGAGCCCTATGGAGTAAGACAGCTTTTTTGGCCATGCACATTTTGGTTAAAAAAATTAAATTAAGGAAGAGATATAGGTATAGATGCCTATTTCAAGAAATCATTGAGAGTCATAATTAATCTGGGTTGCACAGATAACTGATTACCAATGAAACTAAATTTCTCTTCACTGCAGAAAAGTCAAGAATTGTGTGAAAGCCTCAGCCAAATTTTTTGTTTGTTTGTTTTTGGTTGCTAGACAAAAGAGCAAAAAGAATCATCACAAAACAGCCTCTCAGTAAAAACAAAAGAAACATGAAACATTTCAACAGAATCAAAGAATTGGTCCCACTGGACAATAGTGAGGTACCTTCAGTTTCCTGTAGTATTTCCAACCTTGGTCAACCCATGATTTCCAAGAGCTCAATCATTAAACCCCAAGGAGGACCCTCTTATTTCTGTTTCAAAAACTCTGCAAACTCAGAACTGCTCTGAATCATGGGGTGTAAATTCTTGCCTCTAAATCCTCTTGGACTCTGCTCAAAAACTGGACCCTATTTCTCTTTTGTGTATTGGTAGGATGGCTCACTATCTCTACAACAAAACAGCATTCAAACTTTCTCCACAACTCAGCATACCTTTCAGAAACTAAAAGTGTGTATACATGACTCACAGAAAGAGAATCATAAATTCAGGGTATGATTATTATCCCAATATAATGGCATTGAATATTTCAATTACAAACCACACTTTTAAAAACTGTTAACATTCCCTTCTGGGAAGACCCTTTTGCCCTTAATAATATAAGCTAATCATGGCAGTATAATTTCCGGAACTCATATTGGTGGCAAGAGAAGAAACTCACACTAGCTTCCTCAGGTCCAGGATGGCTTTTTCCTTCCTTTATCTCCTGAAAGCACTGGGTAACCCTAAGCTAATTTTCAAAAGCATGCAGAGGTCCCCAGGAAAGCCAGCAGCCGAGACAGGAATCTGAGAATCACAGTGACATCATTCTACGCGCCCCACATACAGCAAACCTCTAAGGCAATACTGAGTAGACTGGTCCATGCTGAACTCTTGCAGGCTGTCAGCAGTGTTCTTAATTACCAGCAAACTCTGCTTTTTACCCTGTACAGTCATACTGTTCTCCATTTATTTAATTAGGAAAATGGAGTTTTTCTAGGGAGATAACTCACCATTTAAATTTTGGAGTGCATGCAAACTAAAACGAGAGAATGCAGTGATTTCAAAATCTGCCTCTCTGAGACACTTTAAAAAATCCTCATCATAATCTCTTGCAACTGGGTCAGTTTGCACAAAGATGCTCAGGGTAGCCCCGAGCGTTTTCAGCACCCTGCAATTCTGGTAAGTGATACCTCATAATCGTGCAAATGAAGCATGGCGTGATGAGAAATGAAGAAGAATGAACTTGAATAGTCAACCCAGCAGTTTTCAAAACATAGATAGTCCTCATTTTGCTTCTCTGAAATAGCCCACACACGGTATTCTTTTTATACATTCAAGCATATACATGCTTTCCCTATTATGAGCAAAAATGTCTTCTAAGCCGAAGAAATTCTTCTAGCACCCAGCAGACCGGTTCATCTGTCCATCTGACAGGCATCTTCGCACACTTCTCAAATTCTCAACTGAAGCCCATTTATACCTGCCGTGGTCATCAGCAAAGGGTTATATCTATCGTCATTTACCCCCCTGCTTTGTCTTCACCCTCATCTATTAGGTTCAAAGATGATTTCCTTCTGGGTCCTTTGTCTAATTAGCTGCAGATTCCGCAGCCGAGTGACCCAACACATTTCACATCACCTCCTTCTTATTAGGTTTCTTTTAAGCCTTCACCCTGACAGCTCTCCACTCTGCTCCCCTGCACCCCAACTCACTCAGGCTCTTCATTCCCCCCCCAACCTCAGAGGCCTCTTTCATCCTGTAGGTTCCCTGCTAGTTCTTGGGATTAATCGCCTCCTTTCTGGGGGAGGGGCCGGCAGCAGCCTGCCCAATCCACACCTGGTTTGGGTATTTGGAAGACGTGGCCTATTTAGATAGGCAAGTTTGCACTTGGCTCAGAAGGCAGGGTGAAGGGAGCCAGGAGAAGGCGCCTTGCCCCGCGAGTTTGCGCGAGGGGGGAGCGTCTGGGAAACCGGCAACCTGATGGTACCCTAGAACCTAGGGAGGAGGAGAAAGTTCTCTGCGCCCCGGAGAGCTGCAGCCGCGAGATGTGCAGTCTCCCCTCCCCATGCTCCCGGCCCTCCCCGAGCAGGACAGGCTGCGTTTTGCTGAGCGCGAGGAGACAATGACTGTATTCTGGAGGGAAGGACGGATCCTAGAGACCGGCAGACGGCGCCCGACGGACCGCGGCCAAAGCGCGCACAATGCGGCAGGGCCCCCCGCGGCCCGCGCCCCCCGCAAAGGAGAAGTTGATGTGCAGAAGCGATGATGAGCCCAGCACTTCCCACCGGTGCAGCTACACACCCCACCCCCCTCGCGCACCCACGCTGTCTGCCCCCCCCCCCCCCGTGGGCACCGTGTCCCGCCCCCTGGCTGCCGGCGGAGGAAGCCAGCAGCACCCTCCTGCCGCC
The DNA here is from genome assembly GCF_029834395.1 of Sorex fumeus. NCBI lineage: Eukaryota > Metazoa > Chordata > Mammalia > Eulipotyphla > Soricidae > Sorex > Sorex fumeus. Next base: position 1,063,078 of record NW_026606060.1, on the reverse strand, counting down.
CAGGCGGTGACCCGCTTCCAGGAACGGGGCCCGCTGGGCACCTGTCTCTCGGCTCCTTTCTCAGTGCTCCCTCTGCCCGGGTTCCTGTAAAGGGAACCGGGGCAGGGGTTTCTGTTCCACCTCAGTCGGGTGGGGCTGGTGCCCCTCCCCCCGCCTGCCCAGGGTGGGCCCCAGGGAGTACCCGGGAAGGTCATCCCGGTCTAGGCAGCCGGGTGGGGGAGGGCGGGGCATGGTCAAGGCAGCCCAAGCCGAAAGCAGAAGGAAAGGGCGGCCCTGGGGGGAGACAGGAGGAAAGTGCCCCAAACTTCACCCCGGCTGCTGAGTCCCGCCCGCGTGGTTCCACCCGGGAGCAGGAGGCAGGGAGCTGGGGCGACGCGAAAAAGAGTTTGGGTTCTGTCGCACTGTCAACTGCAGGCACCTCCGCTGGCACCGTGTCTGAAGGGGACAGGCGCCCTGCCTGACACGGGGGTCCCCCACAGCCGACTCCTCCCTCCACACTGCTTCTGGAACGGGAAGTCTAGCCTGACTCCTCTTCCAGGCAGTCACCCTAGCTTGGCCCCCTTCAGCCTGACTTGGCTGAGGAGCACTAAACTCCGAGGAAAGAGGAACAAGGACCTCCTTTGTGCCAGCGGCGGAGCCAGGGAGCAACAAGGGTTTCAAGAGCGCGAGCGAGAGAGGGGTGCCGGGCGGGCGCTGGGGAGGGCGGCCGGCACCCCCGGCCTCCCCCACCCCCACCCCGGGCCGCCCGGAGCAGGGCGGGGGCTCCCGGCCTCCTGTTGAGCTAGTCCCCGGCCGGACTGGCCGCGCAAGGGGCACGGCGGCCCCGCGCACTTCGGAGGAATGTGCGGGCCGGACCCCGCGCTCCCGCCCGACGGCAGCCACGGGGGCCGGGGCGGGCGCGGCAGACAAAAGCGCCCGCAGAGCCCTCCTCGCCCGCTCTCCGTCTCTCCCTCTCCTCCCCTCTCCTTCTCTCCATCTCTCTCACTCCCTCTCCTCTTTCCTCTCTCCACTCTGCGCTTTCTCCCACCCTCTCGCCACTCTCCCTTCTTTATTTTCTTTTCCTCTTTTTCTCTCCTTTCCTCTTTTTCTCTCCTTTCCTCTTTTTCCCTTTCTCTTTTCCACTCTCTCCTCTCCTTTCTCCATCTCTCCTTTCTCCCCCCTTCTCCATCGCCTCTCTCTCTCTCTCTCTCTCCCCTCTCCTCTCTCTTTCTCTCCTCTTTCTCTCTCCCCGCCTCTCTCTCCATCTCTCCTTTCTCCATCTCTCCCCTCTCTCCTCCCTGGCTCCCTCCTCTCCCGGCGCGCCGTCTCCCCGGTCCTCGGGCTCCACCGACCCGGCGCAGCGCCCCTGCCCACCGCCCCGCTGACCTTCGGGCGTGCACCGCCCCCTCCGCCCAAGGGGCTCCCGGCTGGGGTCTCCCCGGCAGACCCGGCCCTCCCATCGTCGCCAGGACCCCCGGCGCGTCCCCGGCCCCTTCCTATTGTCTCCAAAGCGCCCCTCGGCCACCCACCCGCCCGCCCGCCTGGCGCCCGCCGTGGCCCCAGCTCCCGCGTCTGCGGGGGGCCGGGGGCGAGCGCGGGGCCAACAGGGGGGCGCCGGGGAGGGAGGGGGGCCCGGGAGTCGCCCAGAGAACTTGGCGCCGCGCACCCACCGTGTCCGCCGCGCAAGGATGCCGGTGACCTGTAGATCGCGATAGGCACGGAATGATGCTTGCTGCTGCCGTGGAAATGGTGGATGTGGTGCGCCCCCAAACTCGACGCCCCCCAGGCCGCCCCGAGGAGGCCGCTGAGGGTGAGCGGGACGACCCAGAGCAGGGCCAGGCGCCCCCCTGCGCCGCCGCCGCCGCCCCCGGCCCCGCCGAGCTCAGCGCCGCTCCGGAGCATCCTCGGGGACATGTCGGGGCGCCCGGCCGGGGCCGCCGCGGCGGGAGGCAAAGTTTTGGGGCGCGGGGCGCGGGCTGGGCTGCAGGGGCGGCCGCTCACCGCGCCGAGGGACCCATGCCCGCGCTCCTCCGGCCGGTCTTCTCGGGGTCCTGGAGTCCGCCGCGCCGAGCCCCCCGGAGCATCCGAAACATCGCCGACGGGGTGGGGGCGCCGCCGCCGGGGGCCGGGGGCGGTCCGGAAAGACGGCCGCTCCCCGATTTCCAAGGTCCTCCAGATACTCCCCAAGAGTTGCGGGCGCGATCGCGTGCAGGGGTGGGGCGGGGGGCGGCCGCAGGCTCCTCCCGGAGGGTCGTCAGTTCCCCGCTAGGTGAAGCCGCTCGGCATGGTGCGCGGGGGCCGGGGGGCCACGGGGCCGGCCCGACCCGCGATCACAGCAGAAGCCGAGCCCGCGGCATCCCGACGGCCCCGCGCGCCCGCCCGGCCCGAGCAGCATCTCCCGCCGCCGGCGCGCCCGGACTCACGCGCGGCCTGGGGCTCCCCGCGCCCCGGGCCCCCTCGGCGGGGACGCGGGCATCGAGCCGGGCTGGGGAGGCGGGGGCGCAGGGCGCAGGGCGCAGGGCGAGCGCGCGCGGCGGCCCAGAAAGAGGGCTGCGGCGAGGAGGGCTGGAGAGCCAAGAAAAAGCCCCGAAAGAAAAGCAAAGGAAAACGGGGAGACGAGCGAGCGCACGCACACACACCGCACGCACACGCGCGCACACGCCGGCCGGCGAGGGCTCTATGCAAATCTGCAGTCTCCCAGCAGCAAATCACCGGCGCTCCGATGCAGTGCAGAGGACGAGCCTATGGCTCGGGGAGGCCGGCGGGCTGGCAGCCCCAATCCCCTGCCTCTGCCCGCCCGGGCGGGCGTCCCCCGCACCTCCCAGGGCCACGTGTGTGCGGGTGCAGGGAGCACCCCCAAAGCAACACTCCCCTCTCGGCCAGCGGATGCCTCTCTCCGTCCCGCTCGCAGCCGCGCCAGGCACCCTTTCCCCGCCCCTCCGCTTTAGATGGACCCAGTGTCTCGGAGCTCTCCCCAGGGAAGGGATTCGGCGCTTTTTATTGGCTCAAACTTGTTTTGCCAGGTGTTCAAAGCCGAGCTACTAGAGGCGCCTTCCGCACCCTCCACCTGGGCGCGGGTTCCAGGGATCCGTTAATTACACCTATTCCTGGCAACAAAGAGTCCGCCTTCCCGCTACAACACCCTACTTCAAAGCACGGGGCGAGCAAGGCACCCGAAGCTCGCGGGACGAACTAGGCTGGCGTTCAGCAGCCGAGGAAGACAGCTGCAGAAGGCAGACAGGCGGGACAGGAGCAAGAGTGAAGCGGCCTCTTCGCCGTCCAGCCTGCTAGGGATCTTAGAGAACGGCGGGTCTCTTTAGGAGTCCGCTCTCAGTTCATCTTGCTTCAAGGAAGGAGGCTTTCTCCAATCCGAAAGCAGAGCGGCAGCAACAGCAAGAGGAAACAAAGATTCCTAAATCTACGGCCTCCTGGGGAAGGAGAACATTTCCAATTCTATGGGGAAACACAATCTGTGACTGAAAGCACGGTCCTCGGAAAGACAGGCGAAGTCAGGGTCCGAATCTTGGACTCTGAAGTCAAATCTCGCAGCCTGATGACTGAGGACCCCGGGCACAGCAGGGGTGCAGATGAGCCTGCCATTAAAACATGTCCTCTGGTTTTCAAAAGATGATAAAAACCTTGGTCCGAAAAACAGGCCAACAGGTAAGGCGCTTGCCTTGCACACGGCTGACCCAGGTTCCATCCTGGCATCCCACAGGGTTCCCTAAGCCCTTTAGGAGTGATCTGGAGAGCAGAGTCAGGAGTAATCCCTGAGCACTACCTGATGGGATGTAGCCTACCCCCACCCCACCCCACCCCAAGAAAATGAATACCAAAAGATGGCAGAATCTATGCCATATCTCTTCTCTGGAAGACTTTTTATTAATTTTTTTTTGATCTTTAAGAGAAAGAAAAATAAATCTGAAAAGTACTTTCATAGGTGCCTCAGTCACTCGCCCTGGACACTTGGACACTGCTTTCCACTGCATTCTAAGACACCAGTGATGTCAGCAGTGTATGGGTCCACTGGACCAAACCTGAACCTAACTAGCAATGGAACATCTGACTGCACTGCATTGCCACTGCACCGCCCTTCCATTGTTTATCGATTTGCTTGAGCGGGCCCAGTAACATTGTGAGACTTGTTGTTACTGTGTCTGGCATATTGAATACGTCACAGGTAGCTTGCCAGGCTTTGCTGTGCGGGCGAGATACTCTCAGTAGTTTGCCCGGCTCTCCAAGAAGGGCAGAGGAATTGACATTCCTGTCAAAACTTTAGGTGGTCCTTATTTACAAAGCACTTCTTTCATGGCTCACTAGTTGAAGACACAGCTATTAAAATAGAAATGACACCTATTTACTTATATTTCTCCCAATTTTCCATGTTGGCAAAATTACCAGAAACACCCAAATCTAGCATCTTCTACTGTCTACAGTTCCTGTAGTTATATCTAAAGAAGGCATGTCCTGTTCACTTTGTTATGTTTTAGTACATAGACTTCATTCAGAATGCAAGGCTCATTGTGTACACATGTTGAAGATCTCAACCCAGGCCAGAGACACATCTCAGTAAGAGTCTCTGATCTACCTTTGTGAGGCCCTGGGTTGGATTCCTGAAATCTACCAGGAGGGGAGGGGGGGGGAAGTAGATTAATTGGCAGGGAGTGAGAAGATAGGTCAAAAGTTTAATGCATTTGCACAGCATGCCAGAGGGCAGGACTCAATCCCAGCACTGCACTCTTCTCCAAGAACTTCAGGGGTAACTCCAAGTTCAGGCTAAGTGAGAGCCCTGGGCAACACAGATTGAGTCCTATCTATCTACATTGATCAACCATTCCATGGAAGGAAAGAGAACCATTATCTTGACAGCACAGTTTTAACACTTTCATCTTTGTTCTGAATTTGCCATTCCACTGTGTTTGCATAGAGAGCAGTGCTTAGCAGGAAACCTGGGCTGTGTTCTTGGCTCTGCCATTTACTGGTTATGTCATTTTAGTTATTTAGTTTCTCCCCATGGATCCCTGGCTTCCTTTATAAAATAGTCATGTTCCTATCTTTCCTACTAATCCCACCGGGAGGGCAGGATATAATAAAATATTTAATGTGAGCATGCTGTAAAATCTATCAAATGTTTCCCACAAATAAGGTGTTATGCCTTTCTTCCCATGTAAGTCCAATTTATTCCAGGTGATTCCCCATAAAAGTCCTTCCTTCTGGGGAAAAGGAGAGCTCAACATCGTTCTCCAGATCTCTCTGTATTGTGTCGATCTGTTCTTCTTGCCCTAACTAGACAGCAGACTTCGAAAGGGAAGAAGATTCAGATCTTCATTTGGACTCCCTCTAGTGCCCAGCGCATGTGAAATGTAAGTTAGTCTCAGGGTACATACAGTGAATTCTTATTATTCACAGTAGTGAAGTCTATAAAGACACCAGGAACATGGAAGTGGCAAACAGAACCGCTGCTTCTGGTGACTGGGTCTCTTTCAGCCTCTTATTACTATATGTTCATCAACTGAAACAATCATGAACACGGAGATGCAGATTATACATATATGAATGGATGGATATATGTGTTTAAAATATATTATTCTACATATTAGATTCATTATCATTGAACCCACAACTAATGAGACCATAACTTGTGTCTGAAGGAAGTTTATCTAACACATCCACTTTCTCAAAAACCCATATCACAGCCTTGCTAATGTTAGCACTTCAACACTAAGAAGCCGTTTCAAACAGCAACATCAACAAGCAAAATTACCAAAATGTGGAACCATGATAAGAAACCTACCACAAACAAGGACACAGCTTCCAGTATGAGAGCGGAAACAAGATCATCTTAGTCACAGCTGGGAATACAGGCTTTTTCTGACTCTTTTTTTCTCTCTTTCAATTAACCATTCAGTAGATGTTTGTAAATGACTACTCTACTGTGTGCTGGGTATTGATTCTGCAGGTCACAAACACATTTTAGTGAGCAGGCAAATTCCTATTTGTAAATAGTGGGGACTATTTTTGCTACTCTGTTGATGAGCAGGAAAGGGATCGAGAGGACTTTTTCATTTATTGATATAAATGAATGTCATAGGAATAGCATGCTTTTAAAAGATTCTGATGAACCTTCCAAAAAGCATGCAGTGAAGAAGAGGCTACCTCAGTCTTATGTTGTCTGGGGACTCGGGAGATAAGGGCAGGGATATAGAAAGGATTGGCCAGAAATCTCCATTTCACTAGAGTCTCAAGAGCTAAAGGGAAATATTTATGAGTCCCTGGAAAGAAGGTGTTACAACTCCAGTATTTCAGACAGATGTCGAGGGCACCTTGGCAATACCTAGGAAGTTTTGGCACAAATGTGATACTGGATGCTCCGATATTTATTACAAATGGCTGTAGATGGTGGAACAATGAACCCCTCTCAGTATAGACAACAGAGACATGTCCTGTGAGCAAATGGGTGGCTAATGTGAATCTAGCAGATAAAGGCCAGGCGTGTCCTTTTCCCCAGTTCAGCTGGTTGTTCCTTGCACTTGGATTCGTGTTATCAGGCAAAAACGGAGACAGCAGCATGCAACAAAGTGCTTGGGCAAGTGAAGAACTCCTGCTGGAGAGATCAAATACAGGGGCTTACCTTGCATGCTGCCAACCCCCGTTCTATTCCTGGCACCACATGTTTATTCAGAGCACACCAGAGCAACTCCTGAACACAGAGCCAGGACTAAGCCCTGAGCACTGCCAGTGTGGCCCAGCCTGCTCCCCACAAAGGAGAGAGCTGTGTGGAGGAACATAGTACCGAGCTGCCTAGAATTCACTCTTGAAATTTTCAGCACAGAACTGAGGAGATAAGGCCACAGTAGGTAACTCCATCATCATGCAAGATGCTGAACTCAGTCAAGAGCACCAGACAGTCCCCTAAGCAACCTCAGGGTGGCCCCGGTGATCTCTGAGCTAAACAGTACCAGGCATTACTGGACACTGCATCAAGACAAGGCTGCACCACAGGGCAGAGTACTGCCAGGAATGACCCCAGTGCCCTCACAGCACCAAAGGAGACTGTGTGATCTAACTGAGCACCAGTGTGCCTGATCTCTACTCCAGCGGACTTGGGTGCCCTCATCAAACATTTATGTTCCCACATCTCAGCCAGCATTATAGAAGCCAGAGGTAGCTTCTAGAAACCTTGAGCCATTATCACCTCCAATCATAACATGGCTTTGCTTATTAGTAATAATATAAATATATGTTGGCAATAAGTTCTCATTATGGAACTGAATGAGCTTTCTATTGGTATAATGGAAGTTATGAATGGGTTATCATTGATGAGACCATTAATATTCAAGTTATGTGGAACTTGGATCCTGCCAGGCAGAAAATAGCCCAGTGGCACGGAGTGGCTGCCTTGAGCACACAATGGCACATGATTAATCCCTGCAGTCACCACATGCATCAAACCTGGTCCTGACATCTCTGGTATCTCAGAACCCCTGAGCAGCAGGTGATTTCTGACTATATGTCAGTCAGGTGTGTGTAAGCATCCCAACAAAGGGGTACACCCGCTGACCAGCACCAAATCCTGGCCAAGACGGGGAACTTTGCTGTACATTGTGTGAGCCCTGTAGCAATGTCTAGCGAGCCCTACACCCAGGATGTGTACAAGCACCACAATGAAAGGAGTACAAACCTGCCAGAGGGTTGTTGCAGTGGGTAAAGCACTTGCCTTACAGCAGCTGACCCTAGTACAATCCCTACCACCAAATATCTTGTCCACCAAATTCCAGGAATGACACCTGAGCAAGGAGACAGGAGTAAGCCATGAATCAAGTATCACTTAATGTGGCCTGCAAACAAAACAAACAACAAACAAACAAAAGAGTGCAACCCACAGTAAGCACCAGGGCTGAGTATGTGGCATGAAGACAACTCAATGTGCGTTCCTCAGGGGAGCAGTAGGACTAACAGTGAACACCAGTGCCAGAGTGTGTGTGACCCTATGCATGACAGTCATGACATCAGCAAGGACAGAAAGAGGGGACAAAATATTAAACAAATAAATGAATGATTCTTTTTAAAAGAGGAATATTGGTTACTCTTAACTCATTTTTCTAGACAGGCTTCTACTTGAATCAAGTATGTGACTCAAAGAAACATTTCACATTTTAATGTAAGGAATGCTGCAATAAATCAAGTAGTTTAGAACCAATATATATATATATATATATATATATATATATTTATCAGACACAATTCCCAGAGATTTAAATGTATCAGCTGACTCAATCATCGCAAAATTATTGGAGGTAGGTACTTTGATTCCCAAAGATCCTAGTTGTCTGATTCTGAGAAGTGATATGAGATGTGGCCAATGAAATACCTGTTTGAAATATTTGCTTCAGGAAAATCTCCTTAGCAAGATGTCTCAGCCAAAAAAACTAAAGAAACAAACAACCAAACCCCCCAAATAAAAAAGTTATGACTTCCTTGAAGTTTTTCACAACAGGCTTTAAGATTTTGTACTTGTGAATGAATAAATACCCATTTCTGTAGCAGAAGTTGGTCTGTATCTTATTTTCATTGTGACAGTAACCACTTCTAAAGTGGTTAGCTCTTTTCTACACCTATCGAATGTGACTACAGTGGGGATGGAGCAATAGCACAGCGGGTAGGGCGTTTGCCTTGCACGCGTCCGACCCGGGTTCAATTCCCAGCATCCCATATGGTCCCCCAAGCACCGCAAGGAGTAATTCCTGAGTGCAGAGCCAGGAGTAACCCCTGAGCATTGCTGGGTGTGATCCAAAAAGCAAAAAAAATATGTGACTACAGTGACATGTCCCAGTACCTAGTGTTGGAGCGAGAGTCATAGAGAGGATACCGGGTAGGGCACTTGTCTTGCACCTGGCCAGCCCAAGCTCGATCCCCACATGGTCCTTGAGCCCTGCCAGAAGTGTTCCCTGAGCACAGCCAGAAGTGAGACCTGGCACACTGCCTGGTACAGCCCCCCCCTCCCACCAAACAAACAAAGAAAAAAGTACCCAATGTTTAAGTGGTTTTCCCCTGGTGGCTTGGCACATTCTCTCATAAAATTACCTAATATGAGTGTGCATCAAATAGCCCTTGCCCCATGTAAAACTGATAATTTATACAGAAACTAAATGCAGGAAACTTAAATTGGACAAGAGTTCAGAAATGGGAGAATGCTTTGAAAGATGGGAGGAGAAAAAAAAGAAGCGGAGAAAGGAGAAAAATGAGTGAAAGGCGGACCCTCATTATAATTTAAAGGAAAATATTGCTTCACATTATTTTTGCTATTTCAAAAAATCAAGCTCATGTCTCAAGAAACAGGATGGTTATCAGGCAGACACTTTGAACCTTTTCATGTTTTTCTAAAATTTAATCAGATACCTTATTGCTTAGAATTAAGCTTCTCAAGTAGAAAAGTAGACACTAAAAGCTGCAGAGGATATTAATACCCACTGTCGGTACAGATATTTAAAAAATTAAAAATAAGGAGAGTGTCATGCTCGCATTCTTTATTTCAACTGGCATCAGCACTAAGCAAAGAACACCCTGTGCCACACCCACATCCCCACCCTTCTGAGCTAGAAGTTGGGAGGGTGGAGGCACTGTCTGTCAAGGTGGAAAGAGACAAGGTTGATTCTGGGCACTTTTTGGGTTCTACTAGATTCTTTCAGTTACCGAAATAATCGCATTACCCTTCTACCCAAACTCAGTTATTTTAATGAAGTGTTTAACTTCTCCAACCTGCACAAAACTCATCCAGTACAAACAGGTGAATTCAGTGAATGCATTTCCTCCTTAGAATGTATTCCTCTACAAAATGAGGGGGTCTAAGTGGAAACTCAACATGAGCCAACATGATACTCAATTCTTTTAAATTAAGTTACAGCTGAGAGGTGCAGATTGATTTGTGGAATGCGAAAAGAACAGATAGATTCTGTCAAGGTTAGTTGTGTGTAGGATCGAAGGATTTTGTGGTCTCCCAGTTTTCTATTACCATACTGAATAAAAAATGCATTTATGAAATCCTATAGGACAATGATACAGATATTCTTAATAGCTACATCTCTCAGTGTGACGGGCATTGCTTGGTCACCATCCAATCATACGTCATCTTTCAATCACTGACAAAATGTTTGTCTAGTTACTTCAACAAATTTGTGCTGCTGACAAACTCTGCCAAAGTCTCATGCTCTTTTGAGTTGAATATATTCATCGTGTGGCTTGAACATATTCACAGCCTGGCTTGAGGTGCCAGGCTGTGAATTTGAATCTGAGTCCATCATTATTAGTCATGTGACACCGAGCTTAATGGCCCCTGGCCCCCATTCCTTCATTGGTAAAATGATTATTAACACTCTGTGTAATGGAATCAAGAATACCTTCTAAGATATACTAAACACTAAGTATGAGTTATTGGCATTTATTCATATGTACAGGTTTTATTGAGGTACTAAAGAACCATTTTAATGAGCTGTAATGGGATTTTTTAATTAGTTGTATTCCACACTCTTCCTACTTAGGAACTCTCTGGTCAATTTCAGCCACCCCCCAAGAAGTTTTCAGTTCAGTCTCTGATTCTCCAAATCCATAGTGCTCAAGCTTTAGCATTTCTTGGAAGCTCTAGCTGAGTTTGTTAAATCACAGACTGGTCTGCTTTCTTTCACTTCTATCTATAGAGGGCCCTGGTCATTTCCATTTTAGCTAATGCTCAGACTGCCGAAAGAAATTAGACTTTTAGAACCACTACGCCCTCTAAATTGTGAAGGATGATAAAACGACACGGTTGTTTTGTTTTGTTCTTTGGAGAAGCGGTACGGAAGGAAGCACTTCTGGAAGAGTCTCCTTCTTCGGTGCTCAGAGAAATGTGGCTCAATCTAGGGCTCAAATCCAGGGCTCCAGCATGCAAAGCACTCCGGCTCCATGAGCCATGCCCCTGGCCCTGGCTTGATTACCAAGACAGGAAGAGCTTCCAAATCTGTGTTACCAGCGGTCTCTCCTTAGCAGTACACTCCACACACAGGAACATGTGCTGTTGCCAGAGCTGCTTCCCCACATTCCTTAAAGACTGCAGTATCTGCAGTCTAACCCTACATGTCTTCATCTTGTAGCAGATACCTATAATTGCTACTTTTTCTTTCCTTTTAAAATCTTCTGGTATCTGAGTTCTTTGGTTAGCATGACCAGTGGCTAGAAGAAGTCAGGTAGGCTCTGTAATGGGGGTAAATTCTGACTCAGTTTTCATCACGTGACTCATGGAGGCTATTCAAACTTCCCATCTATACAAGGGACTGAAAGTACAGGGATGTTCTGAGGTTGAATGAGTTGAGAGGAAAACATTGGAGGGACCAAAGACACTCCATGGGTTAAAGTGCATGCCTTGCATACAGCCAATTTCACTGCTGGACAGCAGGGACCCCTAGCACTGTGGGAAACAGCCCTGAAGGCCACCAAGTACCATCTGGTATGACCATGGAGTCTCCTGAGCACCATCTGGGGGGGATCTGGGTTATCCCTGCAACCAGTGGGCCTGAAAAACAACATAAACACTGGGACTTGAACTGAACCCAATAAGTAGATCTGCTAAGAATGGGTGCATGGAGTCCCTGAGCATTGCAAAAGAGGCCGCTCACTTCAGAAACACATTTAGAATACTCTCTGGCACATAAAATGTGTGTGTATGTGTGTGCACATATGTGTGTGTGTGTAGAACACTATGCTTGCATAGTATGTAATGGATAATTATTTCATAAATAAAATATAAAGATTGGTAAAATGCTCATTGCATTTAAATTCTAATTATGATATCTGAAAAAGAAATATGCAGGTACCAGAGAGAAAATACACTGGGTAGGACATTTACTTGCATGTGGCTGACCCAGGTTTGGTCCTTGGCATCCCATATTGGTCCCCAGAGCCCACCAGGACTGATTCCTGAGTTCAGAGTCACAAGTAAGTCCTATCTGAGAAGGTTCAAAAGCAAAAAGTCAAAAGTCAAAAAAAAAGAAGAAAAAGAAATAGAAATATGCAGAGAATTTTTTTCATATAATTTTTGACAATGTGTACTTCCTCTTTGAGGAAGTTTCTGTTCATCTCCCTCCTCTTTTGAATTTTTTTTCTTATAATAGTTCTACCAGTGCTATATAGATCTTAGCCCATTATCAGATGAACAGTGGGCAAATATTTTCTCCCAGTCTATGGAGTGTCTGGGGTGTCCTTTTATTCTGGTTATTCTCTCTTTTGTGTCCAAAGATTCTTAACTTGATATCAACTTATTTGCTTATGCCTGTTTCTTTTTGTCATTGGATCACTGAAGATACCTCTCAATTAAAGGTCGCGAAGTGTTCTACCTATGTTTTCATCACCATGATTTGGTCTTATTTTGAGTCTTATCCATTTTGATTTGACTACTGTATATGGTATTAGAAAGGGGTCTAAGATGATATTTTCGCAGGTGATGAAATGGGAATAAAAATAGTAACAAGATGTCATCTGACACCACCGAGACGAACATTCATCACAAAACCAACTAGTGTTGGAATGGATGTGTGAATAAACGGATCCTAAGTCATTGCTGATAGAAAAGTTGACTGGTACAGACTTGGGAAAACAACGTGGACACTTCTCAAAAAAATATGGAATTGAGCTTTCAAATGATCCAGCCAGTCCACTTCTTGGCATCTACCCCCAGGGTCCAAAAAATCTCCCCAGGAACTAGAGATAATCTAGATGGGCAGAGTTCTTGCTTTAGCCCATAACAGGCCTGGGTTTGGTCCCCAGCATCCTATATGGTTCTCCAAGCCCTGCCAGGTGCGATCCCTGGATTCAAAATCAGATGCAACCATGAACAATGTAGGGTATGGCCCCCAAACACACAAACTCCAAACTGATCTATTTAAAACAAACATTTGCACTTCTATGCACACCACAACACTATTCACATTAACCAAAATCTGGAAACAACCCCAGCATCAAAAAGTAAGATGCCTAGATAAAGAAACTATGGGACAAAAACCATGGTACTACTTGGCTATAAGGAAAGAGGAAATTTGCTTCTGTGTGATTAGGTCTGGTGAGTCCTGTGTGGAAGGGGCAGGCACAGAATGATCTCTCTCATGTGTGGAATATAAACAAACATAATAAGAACATGACAAAGGCAGTCAGCTGGTCTTCAGAAATGGGGGTTCTGAGTGGGGAAGGGTGGTTGGGATTAGGATGGGGAGTGGACACTGGGACAGTGGTGGAGAGACATGGACACTCTGGTGGAGGGTGGGGTGTGTGCGTGTTTTATGCAAGAATGCTCCTGCTAATGTATTGTAAATTACAGTGCCTAAAAAAGAATACAATTAATAATAAAAAGGAAAGATAGAAGATGTACCTTTTATGGACTGCATAGGCCAGTTCCGATATGATGAATAGCATAACCACAAAGATACATTCCCAAAGCAGACAAGCCACTTGCTTCCTTGCATTCACTAGCACATTCTTTCACACCTATCCCTCACAGCACAGGGATGAAAAGTAGACGTTGAGAACGGAACTGTTGGAAGGATAACCATAAGCAAGTTGGAGTGATATTCAAAACTAAAACACAATTTGCAAATTCCTGAAAATAGAAATATTCAAATTAGAAACCAGAAATGATGTGCATGCCATAAATCTGTTTTCCAATGCCCAAACAGCCAATGCATGAAGCAGCTCTATCTATCTTCATAAATATATGTTCGGGAGCATATATTTCCATTTGATTGCACTAAAATGAATTTAATCCAGCAATTTGAATTGAATCTCTAAATAGGTTTATCTGGGATCTGTAATATAATCCCCTTGCAGTTCAGAATCAACATATTACATATTTTGTCAGAGTGACATTTTGATGTAGTCCTGCAGAAATCAGAGAGTATCCCACTACAAAAAAAGAGAAATGTTTCCAGCCAAAATGGAAATTCTTTACTGTAGCATTTTATGTTCTCCTAAGTTCCTTCTAAATGTACTTTTCTGTGTCCACTCATATTTCGTTCAACTTCTGCCAATCTCACCACAAACATTGCAGCTCCAATGAGATGAGCTTCTCTCTTCCCTAACACACGAGGCAGCTTCACTTCTTCCTTAGTGTCTATGCTCTTCCCTGTCTAAAAACCTCTCATTTCTTCTTGATCCCTCTCTTAATATGATTAATTATTCTACCAAGCTGTCCCAGATGGATATCTTTGCTGGAAAATATTCTAAAGTCGGTCAGTTACTTGCCAGTCTATCAAGTACAGAGGACCAAGAATGCCTCAAAACAAAACAAAACTGCACAGGTAACTGTATTTCCATTATCATCCTGCAGAGTGAGTGAGCTATCAAAGCAAGTGGTATGGTCTAACTCCATTCTTAGGAATTTTAAATAGTCAAAAGCAACAGACAAAGAAAACAAATCCTCTTTAATTTATCCTTGCAGGTTTTTGATTAGCTCTTTTATAGCTGGCAATATATAAGAAATGTAGGGTGGACTTTATTTTGAATGCTAAATAAATTGGTCATGAGGAGAAATAGACTCCGTTGTCATTATTTCTCTTCTGTGCTATAAACAGATGTCTTTTTCCCCATAGTATGCAAAAGAAAAAATATACCACCACCCAAAGGTAGTTGCTGCCAAAGCTGTATTGCAAACCTTTACAGCCAACCAATAAATCTTGGAAAATGGGGTTTTGTAATAGAAATACTGGCACCGTCTTAACTATAGCCATTCGAATAATATCACTGGAGCAGAATTTATAATCTAATATATTTGCTCTAGGATGGATGAGGGAAGATTAAGCAAAAGGTACCCAAAACTTTCAGTGGCAACTCTAACTGCCTTAATAATGCCACATACCTCAAATTTCTTTGACTATATATTTCAAAAATGAGTAGCATAGTGCTACAAGATCTTTATTTCTGAAGTATTAAATTTATTTATTAAGATGTATGACCTCTGAGGCATTTCAAAAGATTCTTAATGAATATCTTTTAACGATAGCAAAAAGTGTCTTCCTTTTCTTTCATGAAACAATTATTTTGTCTGAGATTTTTCTCTTTTCTGTTGCTGAGATGATTCCCCCGAGAACCCTATGTTTTTCTTGACAGGTGTTAGTAGATCCATGGGCCTCTGTGGAATTGTTCCTGGTTGTGTGGAAGTACAGTAGAAAACAGTACGACTGCAAACTAATGAACTTACCTTATTGCATCCGAAATAAAATAAACCACAGTGCGAGTGGAATTAATCTACTAATGTCTTCCTAATGAAGCTTTCATTAGACATATGGTGCGGTCTTCAATATTTTACACAGGATAGGTATTAAAATGAAGACTACCTGATGATTTTAAATGCATACCTGATGATAGCCTTGCATATCATTTTCAAATGAACTAGTTTATCCTAAGATTGCTTTAGGCACCTAATCAAAGACATACATGAAATACTTTTAGACTCAAGGGAATATTTCCTATCCAAGTGGAGAAAAGAAATAAATGTGCCGTTTATCATTGCCCTTAAATAATTAAAATGGGATTTGCTGTTCTAATTTTAAGGTAGTAGAAAGCTTTTAATATTCTGTCCAATAGAAAATTTCACCCATTAATAAAATTGAGGAAATAATTGTTTCAGTCCAGTTCACAATGGTTTGCTTTCAAATAGTCTACTTCCCAGCACAGCAAACACTAGTTTTGCTGATTGAGGCATAGCAAGAGGGGAATGTTTGGACCACACTTGATGATGCTCAGGGCTCACTCTTGGTTCTGTGCTCTGGGATGACTCCTGGGTGTGCTGAGGAACCGTATGTGGCGGTGGGGATGGAACCAGAGAGGGTCCCATGCTATACGTATCCCTTATCGCCCCTGAACCACTATCTCTCTGGCTCCCAAAAGGATAACGGAATGGCTAATGGAAAGCTAACTTCCAACAAACAGTAAGTATCCCTCAATTTGGGCACTATTATTTTGCGTTATTTCAATTTTCATTTGTCAAGAAAAAAATTCAAACGATCTTTGGGGAAACCCTGGCTAATTCAGAAAATCATCAGTGCTGTAGTGTACACTGTTGCATCCATCTCAAAACATTCAGCCTGGCATGGGGATGAGCCACAAATTCCCACTCTCATTGCGACACTACTACAAATTCTTAATTTCCCATTTCAAGTTTCCATGGAAATGATCTGCTTAGGTATAATCACAGTGGTACAACTGTGACTGGCAGATCTTACCGGTCACGCCTTTTACTGTTATTATTTGAAAGTGCTCATTTAAATTAGTGCTGACTGCCAAACCTTAGAGGAGCAAGAAAGCAGACATGGTAAAAGATGAGGAAAGGTGGGTCTTTCTCCTTGAGCGGAACAGACCGAAACAGTGTGGAAGCAATGGATCATGAAGAAAAGCAATTTCCTACTTGAGGGATTAAACAGTACCCTCTTTTGTACTGTTAAATCAAAGTTTTAGTTATTTTTTCAAGTAATACTTATTTAAAATTTTTTCATAGTTTCCAGAGGGAACCCCTATCCCCGCCCGCCCAGTGCACATACCTTTAAGCCAACCAGTAGAAATGATTAATAAACAAAAATCCTTCTTTATGTTGTACTGCTTTGGACAAGCTTTTTACACAGCATGGGAAAAAAATCAATGACTGCATAAGCTAAAGACAATTAGTTTAACAAGGAAGAATTTGAAGTGCTAGGAGGAGTCTTTTTTTCTCCTCTCTTTAGTAATAAGCCTAGGAGATGTTTGTTTTGAAGCAGTTTATATTTGTGAGTTTTAGAAAATTAAACACTATGTAAATTTCAGCAACATGCTCACTTTACCATTTGGTTCCCAACAATATTAACTGCTGCTCTCAGTTACTAATATATTCAGATCTGAGGAAATGAGTAATGTGAAACTGTGCTCTGGAGTATCATATGAAAATCCTAATCAATTTTCAATGCATTTATATTCCAGGAGGAGTAAAAGCATACTCTTAAACAATTAAGGCAAATAATAGCTACATGTATAAAATGTGGAGTAGGAAAATCATGAGCACATTTTCAAAAGCAATTTTTTAGAAAGGTTTATTGTGAATATGAGTCATGTTTAGAGAAATTATACATCTTCTATGCCAAAAATGTAACGCTATGTGAGTAAAAACAAAGAGTACATGCAGCCAAATTATAGGACGATGACAAAACCGTATGATGTGTTTTAACCTATTCTTTAGTAGCCGAATTTATAAATTAGGCATTTTATCATCCCATTGTTAAAGGATAAGTTGAGGTAGTGTAACTGATTATCTGACAAATCTCTAGCATTTATTTTAATTCTCCTTTTAATCTCCAGTTACCAAAATAGTGACGCTCTCAGACATTGTTTACTCAATATTCAATAGAGACATTCACAGCAAGAAAATTAATACATTGACAGAGTAGTAGTTTTTTTCTTGTTTAACAAACAACTGGAATATTTTCTGAATTTTGTTGAATAATCAATTGTATTAACTAAAAATAATTTTGTGAAAAGTAAAGGGAATAAGGAACCATACACACAAAAGTAACTAAAAGAGAATCAATATATAATCTACCAGAATAAAATTTAATGGTGACTATTGAATAACCTTAACAAGCTGAGCTTCTTCACTATGACTGCAGAAAGTAAAATTTTGAGGGGTGAATGATATCAATTTGCCCATCGGAGCTCTTTAATCCAATAGAAAAGTGATAAAATTAGATAATAGGGACAAATAAAGTTTGAATTCATTGAATTTCTAGGACTGTAAATTTGGGGGAGAAAGGAAAGTTTGAAGACAAAACAAAAGGAAAAAGCAAAACCTGCTGCTATCATGTAGCAAAAAATATTTCGATTCACATATTTACACAGGTACCAAAAAATCATGATTTGCGCTAATCCTCAGATCCAGTACCAAAGTATCCAATAATCTGCCATGACTTACAAGGCACTATCTATATGGGAACACCAAGATCCATCTTTAAAATATTTTCCTACTTACTTGTAGCCTTTATGATTTTGGATGGGCTAGCCTATTCAGATGTGCACAATCAATCTAGAAAGACAGTTGATAGCATACACATCTAGTTTTGTACACAATATTTAGTCCCTCTTCTCCCTGGGAAATTGAATTGATTTTTATTTTAAAGAAGGTGAAGGAGTAATAAAGTGTTTAGGATGACAATATGTCCCCACTAAAAGATTTCTCCAAATTCTTTTAGAGTTGAGTGTATATCTGTGACCTAGTTAATTTTGAGGCAATATAAATAGAAGTCACTGGGAAAGTGTTTTTGTCCTTTAAGCAGACTTGGATAGCAGCTGCTATCAGTCTTTTCATTCAGATTTTATTCTGACCACCCAAATACAGAATACAACATCTCTGGGCACGAGCCTCCTTATCAAAGTATACCCTGAGGGGCAAGAAGGCAGAAGCGGCCTAAGGATTGGTTTTCCTGTAGGAATTTCAGGAGTTTTACGTCACATACTTATTTAATGTGAAAGATAAATCTATTCTGAAAGATATATCTATCCCAATGTCACTGTCACTGTCACTGTCCTCCCGTTGTTCATCGATTTGCTCGAGTGGGCCCAGTAACGTCTCCATTGGAGACTTTGTTGTTACTGTGTTTGGCATATTCCAATGTAAGTGCAGTTATCCAGTTTTTGGTACACTAAATATTTACTCTGTATCACTTATCACTTATCATACCACTGTTCAGCAATTTGCTCAAGCAGCTGCCAGTAACATCTCCGTTCATCCCTGTTGCATGCTAGCATAGCCCAATGGCATATCTGGGTTCTTTCAGGGTCAGGGAATGAGGCCTGTTATTATTACTGTTTTGGCATATCGAATACGCCACAGGCAGCTTGCCAGGCTCTGCCGTGAGGGCAGGATACTCTCAGTAGCTTGCAGGGTTCTTCGAGAGGGACAAAACTGTATCACTTTCCTCCGGGAGCTTTGTTTTATAGTCTCTGGATCTTTTCCATCGATGAGATTACATATTTCCCAATAGATTCTGAAAATCATTTAAAGTTTATAATTTCAACCTTTTGAGGCTTTATTTTACGCTCCCATATTATTTGTCCTAAAAATTCGCAAGAAACCTGGCATTGAATTTTATCCTGTGCAATTTTTAAACCCCATGACTCTGCACTGTAGCATTGTCCTCGATTGTTGTTTATCAATTTTCTTGAGTGGCCACCAGTAACGTCTCCATTGTGAGACTTGTTACTGTTTTTGGGATATCGAATATGTTATGGGTAGCTTGCCAGTCTTTCCCATGTGGGCGAAATACTCTCGGTAGCTTGCCGGGCTCTCTGAGAGGTGTGGAGGAATCGAACCCAGGTCATCCGCGTGCAAGGGCCCCATGAGTCTAATAAAAGAAATGAATTTACTCTGTAAGTATAAGTGATTTATCTAACTGCTTTTATGTAGATATATTAGATGGGTGAGCTACATTAATGGATAAATCAGCAACTTGGGTCTTAGGCTCTGAAAGACACACTTATCCTTAACGAAAATAGGTAACATATTGCCCCCAAACTATGATTTAACCCTTCCTCGCAAAAAAAAAAAAAAAAAGAAACAATCCTCGCATTCTGGATGTCAAAGTACATTCTTGAATGCAGATTTCTATTAAAAATAATGATTGGGAAATAAATGTATCCAAAGTTTTTATCAAGAAGAAAATATTTTTGAGTAAAGATTATTCCTGTAGGGGAGTAATTGTTTTCTTTTTACATTTGAGCTTTCCATGGAAAATGAAGGAGACAATTAATTTCCAAGATAGTTATCCAAGGGCCAGAGAGAGAGAGTACAGTGGGGAGGGCACATAGAGGTTCCTGAAATCACCAGGAGAGATCCCTGAGCATGCTGGTTATGCTGCAACCCCTGCCAGCAAATAAATTCACAATAAGGATCCCACATAAGACTGAATCTCTACTAGGGCATACCTGAAGAGGATTCAATTTATCAGTAATAAACTCATTCTTCCTGAATAATACAGGCTGACACCCATTATTCATTTGTTTACTCAGCAGCTTCAAATCATTTCTCTAACAGATGGTCATTGAGCACCTACTCTAAACCAAGATATCTACTAGACACTGAACTTATCCTGGTAAGAAACATTCAGGGACATGGCACTCGTTTAGAACCAAGTCTTTGGCCTATTTGCTCTTCTCTTGAGAGAGACTGATCCCAGTCTCTGAAATCCACAGAGTCTTCGTGATTTATAGGAACTGCCCTATACAAGACACCAAATGGGAGCTGAGTACGTTTTCTTACCTCAGCTGATTTGTCTGCATCCTCTGAGAGTTTCAGAGCAGCAGTGCACGGAACTCAGACACGCTTATTGACCAAGCACTTACCACCTATTTGGCAAATGCTGTTTATGAAGTTTTTAAGAAACAAATATTGATCCAAACAACTCCCTTGCATTTAATATTCTGTCATTCTGAAAGACTGCTATTAACTTTGATGTACATAGGCAATGACCTGCCTGTCTAAAGAGTATCAATCGCCCTAACTCTTGGGTACCTCACTATGATTAAATGCACAGAATACAACAGGTTGTTGAATTGGGCAGCCAGAAAAACCACTGTGGCATAAGATCAATAGTTTCACCTCTTACCAAATAATATTTTTGGCATTGCTTCCTACAGCTCTCAAAGCTCCTGACACAAATTTAAAGCTTGATTTTTGTTTCACTTCTATACAATGTCACTAATGTAAATGAAAATGAAAATGACCTAGAAGTGTCCAGGGAGCACATATAGTTGTGAAATCAATTAAATGATTGTGGAGCAAATAAAACACACTTTCAATTATGAGAACTTCTTCTTCATCAGATTCCCATATGCTCCAGAGAAGAAAAAAATAAATAAACACAACTATGTATTTCTGCGTGGGTTTGAGAAAAATCGATTGCATAAGCACAGGATGAAGGAGTCCTCGTTTTGGAGTTATTACTATAAAATGGAACCCCTGGATTTTTCACTGAGCAGAAAATAGGCACCATTTTGATGCTGCTGTTTAAAAATACTGCATAAACTGTATTATAGTATGCAGTCCATTTTCATGAGCTTCACATAAGACACATGTGAGGTATAATTTAACATGCTGGGTATACTGTTTCAAAAGATACATGGATAGTTATAAGAGCTATATTCAATCTGAGTGCTAGAGGTCAAAAAAGCTAATATAGATATTCTCGAAGATTGTAACTGCACTGTTTAAGAAGAGAGGCTTTTAGTCTTAGTAACTAGAAGAAGAATCAATTTGTACAAACATTAAAAAAGAAGTAGTTATTAGCACTCAACATAAACGATGGTCTAGAAAGAATCTTCTAGAAAGGGAATCTTGCAGTAATATGATTTTACATGAAGAAATATCTTATATATTCCCTGGGCCTGGAACCTAGTTTGTGAATATTTACTTGTGTAAAGACCATGGAGCATGTGAGAAATAATAGAGAAATTTAGGTTTAATTATCAGTCAAGAAACTGAAAGAAAGCAGATTTCTATTTAAGAGGGGTCAGGAAAGAACACCCTGTGTGGTATACTCAGAATTCTAATTTTAGCCATGGAAATCATTCTCAACGTATTCTTCAGGAGCCAATAATTGCCCAGGAGGGATCAGATTTGCATTTATCATCTAATATATGTGCAATCACACATGATTACCCTCAGAGGAAAAATATTCCAAGGGAATGAACAGAGAAGTGTTGTGAGGGAGGGGTTTATAACACACTTCATACAAATAAAATAATTCTAAAATTAAGAAACTGAAATGGGGGCTGGGGAGATATTACCCCAGCATCTGATATGGTCCCCTGAGCACTTCCAGGAGTAACCCCTGACCATTGCTGGGTGTGACCCCAAAACTAAAAAAAAAAGAAAGAAAGATAAAACCATGTAGGATCCTAGTTTGGAAGCCTAAAATTCCATAGTCTAAAACCCGAGAGGAGGGTTCGAGGGACAGTTCCGATTTTGTTCATGGCACCCAGGGTGCCCCAAGCACCACCAGGAGTGAGTTTCTGAGCACAGAAGTTGGATTATCCCCTGAGCATCACTGAGGACTGACCCAAATTCTCCAATAAAAGGAAAGGAAGTCAAATAAAGTACAATATAAAGTAGGGGAAGGACAGTAAACCCCACTGGAAAATATAAGACCAAATAATAATGGTTGGAGAGAAGAGTACTAGTGAAGCATCACAGATGGAGTACAAGCAAACGTGAAGCACATTCATTCATTCTATTGTATGCCAGTTCTAGGTATTTTCTGGTTTTGTTTGTTTCATGTATTGTTTGGGCATCCCAAGTGGTAGTGGGGGGTATACCAGGACCACCCTGAGATGGTCTGCAGACTGGGCCGTAAGGTCAGGGTGAGCAACCTTAGATGCAGTGCTGATTTGAGCACTGCGGCTTTGGGAAGTCCTAGGACAACTCAATTGTTGCTCAGTGGCCTCCAGAACTATACCTTGAGATGCTTGAGAGTTGGAACCCAAACTATCACCCCATTCCCAGTATAGAGTTTTATCAGAATTCAGATTAGACTTATTTCAGACTGTTACATTTTAATGTGACATTGCATCACTACATTATATGGTGATTGTCTTTTCTCTCTTGCTTGTTTTATTAGGCATGACACTCTCTAGTTCCATGCATGTTAATGAAAATGGTATCCTTTAGACCTGAAGATAGATTCAATTTTGTGTATATATTACATATTCTTTATCTACTCAGCAATTGGTAGGGATTTGGGTTTATTCAGCACTTGATTATTAATCATAAAATACGCTGCAAAACACTAGATGTTTGAATTCCTGTTTGATGAGTTAGTGCTATTTCACTATTCACTATGTATCAAATACGAGATAAACAGGCATTATAGATTTGTTTGTCTTTTTGTTTTTCATCTTTGTTTATTTGTTTTGGGGCCACACAGGACAATGTTCAGACAATGGCTCTGGCCCTGTGCTCAGGGATTATTCCTGGTGGGCACTGGGGGCCGTGTGCGATGCCAGGGAGCAAACCTGGGTCACCTGTGCATGGAAGGCAAGGGCCCTACCCATTCGACTCTCGCCTGGAATTTCTAATCTTAATTTTAAGGAAAGAATTTTTATTTTAGGGATCCTCCCAAGTAGCTGCCAAAGGACCTGGGGGCCACTTGGGTAGTATGCATGACTTGTATCACTTGTCATCCTATTGCTCATCAATTTGCTGGACCAGGTACCAGGAACATCTCTGTTCGTCCCTGCTAGAGTAGCCCATGGCGTCTGCTTGCTCCAGGATCACGAAAAGCATCAAACTGTTCATTTTCAGTCTTGCTGAAGAAGTCCGACCATCCCATACGTAGGTGGGCAGTCAGGCGTTCTTTTGACGTCCCGTGAAATCCAGTAACAATAACGGCAATATGTATATGTTGGTTTAATGCTAGGGCCCAAGTTTATAGAGTTACATAGGCCCTGTAGTGCCAGAAGCTCACAGGACCACCCCACGGATGCTCAGAGTGTCTTGGCGGCCACACTCTGTGAACCCAAAGGAGAGTGTGCATCAGGGCACGATCATAGGTCTTGGATTTTAATCATTAGGAGTCTGACTATGAACTATCTTCTGACCCTTATTTTTAATTTTCTGACCAGTCTTCATACTGATTTCCATAGTAGCTATACCAATTTGTCTTTCTTTTGGGGGGGTTGGTTTGTTTTGGCTTGGGGTCATAGATGACTGTACTCAGTCAGGGCTTACTCCTGGCTCTGTGCTCAGGGAATCCTTCTGGTGGTGCTGGGGAAATTTGTGGGGTGCCAGGCATCAAACCCAGGTTCACTTTATGCAAGGCAAGCACCCTACCCTATCCCTTATCCACGACTGCATCAATCTACGATTTCTCTCAGTAGTAAATGTGTTCTTCTGTCCTCATGTTCTCTTAAACACTTGTTTCATATTTTCTAGATAATTAATAAACATCTTCACAGGTAGGAGATGATAGTTCAATTATTCTCATTTGTATTGCTCTATAAAATACTATGAACATTTTTTCTTATGTTCTCATCTTTTATCTGAATGTCTTATTTGAAGAAACCTCAACTCAAATCCTGATTTTTTTCATTATTCATTTTTTAATACTGAATTTTTATGGGTCTTCTGTGTGCTTTGGCTACTAACATCTTGGCAAGTGAAAGGTGTGCATATATCTCCCCCAGATCACTAATTCACTGTTTTGCTCTGAAGCTGTTTTCCGTTGTTCAGAAACTTTATCACCTGATGTGTCTCTGTTTGATTCCTTCTGTTTTCCTTGACATGGGAGTAGGGTCTCGACAAATATCTGTAAGGATGAAGTCCAGGAGGGTGCAGTCAATTCTTCCTTCTAGGCATTCTATGGTTTCTGGTCTTATATCAGAGAATTGAATCTTTATTCTTATGTCTGGGCCATAGCGATAGCACAGCAGGTAGGTCACTTGCATTGCACACGGCCAACCTGGATTCCATTCCTCCGCCCCTCTTGGAGAGTCAGGCAAGCTACCGAGAGTATCCCGCCCACATGGCAGAGTGTGGCAAGCTCCCTGTGGTATATTCGATATGTCCAAACCAGTAACAACAAGTCTCACAATGGACACATTACTGGTGCCCATCCGAGCAAATCGATGAATAACAGGAGTACGGTGACAGTGACAGTGACATTCTCATGTCTAATAAAAAGGTCAACAATCTTCACACACTTCCCTTTAAGGAAATTTTCTTGGACCATTTTAGCGGATTATTCATAACAAGCAATACATAATTAATTCTTTTGGTTCTGCTTTGGGGGACATGGCTTGGGATTTGAGGTGAAAACATTTGAAATATTGTGGTGGAAAGATGCAATGGTGATGGGATTTGGTGTTCAAATATTGAATGCAATGAGTTATTGTGAACAACTTTATAAATATAAAAAAATAGAAAGGGCAGATCTTATGGAGTGTTAAATAAGCCCAATAATTCCTAATAAATAATCTCAAGTAAGTTGAATAACATGATGCTTCTTGATTTCTGCATTCCGGTAGAACTGATGCATGGCTACCCGATGCACTCTTAATCTGCAAACAGTAGTCAGTTTTTGATGTTCTTTATGATATATGTCTTTATAACCCCCTCTACACATTCCCTGTGGTCTCAAGCACCCACATATCTGCAGCCAACTGACATTTCAATAGCAGGTAAGACTGAAATAACCACCGACACCCCCTCTCCCCTGCTCCCACTGGTGTTGAGACTTGAGATGGCGGCCAGGTTCCCTTCCACCCTTTTCATACGTGTCCTTGGAACAATCATGGTCTGAATTTTTCAGTATTGGAGGGAGGAGGTGGGAGAGGCTGGAGAGAGGACCATAGAACACAGAAGTACAATGGAGAGAAGGTGGTATGTGGTTATCAAATTAGAGAATGGAGATTAAGGAGCAAAAGGAAAGTGTAAAGTAAAACCAGGGGGTGGATGCCAGACATGTCATATTACAGTGACCTGATAAAATGCATGTGTTCTATTTATTAAAGACCTACCAATTCTGCTATCGATGCTCTTGTCCCTACTCTCTTCCTGCCCTGTGCCTTGTGACTGGAATTATTGTGCCACCCCCTACATCCATCTCCTTGTGTCCCAGACACTTCAGCCTCAGTTACCCTGCTGTCCCAATGGGGAAACTCCACGTCTCATGTCATGTTCTTCATTTCCTGAGCATGTGTTTTGTTGAAAATTGCAGCCTACTGACCACTGACAGTATCTGCCCAGGAATACATATTTCAAAATTGTACTTCACCCAGTCTTACACCCTTTCCTAGGATGTTCTCTGGAGTCTGCACGTGTAACAAAAACACTAGCCAACACCAGCGCTCACCAACAGTTGCCAACCCAAGTCTTTGCACAGAGTAGGTGCTTATAAATCACTGAAGTCCCCTTTAAGTTAATGTGCATATCTCCATAAGCTGGTGAGAAACGAAGAAACAGGATTTGTTCAGAATGTTTGTTCAGAATGTCCTGTCTGCTACTAGCTAGTAAATGCCTCCAGGAGTGATGCCCCATCCAGATGGTTCTTTGTAACTCCTTTAGCGTCCCTCCCCCCGCCCCCTCAGCACTAATTTTTGTTAGAAGGCACTGCACAGAACTTTATGATACAGAAGAGAATGATAAAGTTAAAGTAGGAAGGCTGAATAAAACAGTTTGTGTCTGGGATGTGAGGAAGTGTGGTTACTCAGAAAACTTTCCTTGGGTGGACTAGAGTTTCAAAATATTAACGAAGTTTCCATTTACTTCTTTCTATTTAATTCTTTCGCAGCACTTTTGGTAACATTGAGAGTGACCTCTAAAATATTTTTTGTAGTCAATGAAGAGAGACATATATGAAATACAGACCACACCACACATAGTATGAAGCAAATCTGCAATGCAATAATGGAGACATTGATTAAAAGGACCCCCTGTTTATTTCTATCTGCACACACATATTTATGCGTATCTAAGCTTATTTCACAAGGAAAAGCCTTATAAAACTCTCTGCCAACTAAGGGCACTGCTAATGGACAATAAAATGGGTGAATTCCAGTCACTCACTTACCCATGCTTCCACATTTTTTTGTTTTTATTACAAGACAAATTCCTCATGTTTCACTCAGGTCAAACTCCCACACAGACCTTCTGTGCTTTTGTTTTATTATTTTAAGGAATCAGAAGTCAAAATTGAAAGTTGAAACTTAAGAACATGTTATTTATGTCGAAATCAAAGGGGGGGGATAAGATTTTATTGCCTCTATTATTTAAAGTTCGATTTTTCAAATGATAAGAAAACCTTTGCTCCATTTCCAGTTGACCCTATTGAGAATAAGTCATAAGCTCAAAAGTTGCTAAGAGAATAATCAAATATTTTACTTTTTCAAGAAATGAAACATCTATGCTGAAGAGTATCTAATCACTATTCTGTGGACTCTGTGGCCTCATAGCTTTAAGGGATTTAGTCAGTGATGCAAAATTAATTAAATTATAGCCCAGCTGCTTATCCTGGGATCTATGAATAAACTTCTGGGGGAACCAAGGAACTTCAAAGAAAGTATAAATTTATGATTTTGCATTTGTACATTTTTTGGAGAGAGAAAACATTGTATGTGCATGTGTGTTATGTGTGCATGTGCATGTTTGTGTTGCATAAATGTGTGCGCACGTGCCTGTGACTATGTACATGTGTGTGTAAGGAGGGGAAAGATCCGGGGCCTCACACATTACAGGCATGTGTTCTACCTCTGAGTCAAACCCCTCTCTTGGATCCACAATTTGATCAAATTTTGAAACTATTTCTCAATCTAGCTGTGATCGCTACTATTATGACTGTATTTGATCTAAAATAGAACTAAAGAGAAGTAGATTTGAAGGCCATGCTTTGAAACCTGTTGCCATCAGGTTGGTATGCGACACTACTGTAAATCTTCCAATAATTCCAAACCCAAAATCTCTCAGGATAGCATGGCTCAAAACTCAAATCATCATGAAGTCAGTAATTTTTCTATAAAATTGTATTTCTATGTTTCATTACAAATATCCAAGCACTGGCTTGTTAATTATAAAAAGGCAAAGCCTGTTTTTTGCATACTCAGAATGATTTTCATGTACTTGAAGAACTGTTGTATCCCCTTGAAACTATACTCCTCTTGAAAGAAGAATCAGTGTCTCCCATTATTCTCATTAATTGCCTTTCTAGACTATTAGAAATTTAATTAACAGAAATTTAAGACAGAAGGGACATATTTCAGTCTGCCAGTAGTACTTAATAGAAGATTACCCCCAAACTAAAAGCAATGCTTCATTTGTGATCTCACTAGTCCATTGCTATCTTTTTATGATTAATATTTGCTTTTTTGAACAGGAATGGGACAGGAAAGTAATTAAATTTTGCTAATTAACTAGGATGAACAAGAGTTAATGACTTTTCTAGAATTTTTTCACCTGGAATGCAGCAGAGCAAGAGTCTTGACCATCCCATCAACAATCTAAGTAGTTTCATTTCCAAGTACAATAGTACTGGTCACTTCAAAACATTTAAAATTTTCAAAAGAGAAATACTACATACTCTAACATAAACTTATGGCACTTTTTCCACAAACTGGGTCAGAAACAAAAGACTGAAATGCTTCAGACTGAGAAAAATGGGGAGAACTCTATACAGTAGAAAGTTTTTCTACTGCAAGAGTCAGAAAAAAATACTGAGATTTATTCAATTTAAAACTTGCAGTAAAGGTTCAGGGATATAGTTCAGGACCCTAAGGCACTTTTCTTGCATGCAGCTGACCCTGGCTTGCTGCCAGGCAATGGACATTTGTCAGAAGTGATTCCTGCGCACCGAGATAGCAGTAGACCCAGAGCACTACTGAGCATGGCTTCCAAATGAACAAAAAAGACATGGTCCAGGAAAATGCATCAATGATGAATTATCTTCAGTAATACCACAACAGCCATTCAAATACTTTAAACCTAGTAAATGTATAAATAATTGCCCCATTCAAATACTGATTTTCTAAATCAACATATAGAAACCATGGGCAACACAAATAGTACAAAATGACTTACAGCCAAATATATTCCAGAAGCTCTCATTCTATTTATTCATGATTCCACAGCAAGTTCACATATTTTGGTCTACAGAACACCTTTTTTAAGGACCTCTCTTAGCATCCAATAATTCGAAAGCTGATCTATCTATCTATATATACATATATGTACATACATATATGTATATATATATGTACTCCTAC
Organism: Sorex fumeus; assembly: GCF_029834395.1. NCBI lineage: Eukaryota > Metazoa > Chordata > Mammalia > Eulipotyphla > Soricidae > Sorex > Sorex fumeus. Next base: position 1,034,314 of record NW_026606060.1, on the reverse strand, counting down.
ACCATTAATCAAATCAATCAAATTTCTGTAACATTTTCATTTTATTCTGTTTGAATGCCTTGAAAAGGAGGAATGAATACTCTTAGGTAGCAAGATTTATACATCTGGACTCTGCTTTATGACAGAGCCTCATTACCTGGTTCTGAGACTCTACTGCTCATTCAAGTAAGAGGGCAGCCAAAGCTCATTGCCTGCCTCTCACTTGAATCAGTGTAGGGCTAGAGATCAGCTGGAAACTAGTGCTGTTCCTTATCTACTCTGGCAGCTAGATGACCAAGCAAATCCACTCCTTCCCAGCATGCGTGCCTCATGTGCAGAAAGATCTCAGGATGACAGTACTGAACAATTCTGATCTGTGAGAAAAATTTCACTTCAGTGTTAAGTTCATGTTGGGGATTTTAATTTCATTTTACAGAGTTTGCCTCTGAAAGAATATAGGCACACATTTTGCATTTTAAGAAATTTTAAAGAATTTTAAGCAGTAGTGAGTCCTTAGGAAACTGTTATGTATTGCTTTATATAAATGTTTACATATATGTGTGTGTAAAACTATGTAAGTTATTTAAGTCACAGTTAGGTTTGTTCTTGATCCATTTATTTTAAACACTGAACATTTTAATGTCCTAAACCTAATTTATGTAAAGAATCATATTCAACATTTTGAAGCTCTATTTTTAAATCCATCATTTGTGAATTGCAAAAATTTCCAATTGGAATGCTCATAATGCAACAAGTTTTTGTAAAAGCTTTTAAATTTCAGAGGATGTCTTTTTGACAAATTTTCTAAGTTATGAAATGCAGCCAGCAGGTGAAACCAGTACTGTCTTGAATTTGATTGAAAACAATTCATGGTGCAAATGGAAAGGATTGAGACTATCTACATATAAAAGAGTAGTTACCTGTTCGAAAATTGAGTGGCACTATAGCACTGTCCTCCCACTGTTCACCGATGTGCTTGAAAGAGCACCAGTAACGTCTCTGTTGTGAGACTTGTTACTGTTTTTGGCTTATCGAATATGCCATGGTTAGTTTGCCAGGCTTTGCCATGCGGGCACATTTTGTATTATCTTTATTTACTTATTCTTTGTCATTGGCATGCTCTGTGATTGATGTTAAAATAATAACAAAGCAGCAGCCATTTCATATGGAATTGTCAACCCCTAAACAAAACCTCATAAACATGATATAAAAAGTTGAGAAAAGGTTGTGCTAGGTGATCAAGGCAGTGAGTAGTGTAATTAATGTTTTTTCCTGAGACTACTCTTTCAACAATAGACCCATGAACACACAGTGTTCAGAGACATCCTCTTCATTTGAGTAATGAATGCAACTAACCAAAGAGAAAATATTAAAATCACCATAAACTATGTAATTTATGAGTGCATGGTAACCTTCGTGCTATGAAAATTTTCATGATCAATATCTAATTTATGTAGAGTGAAAAATCATATTCAATATTTTGAAGCCTTATTTTAAAGCCTTATTTGTGAATTTGCAAATAATTCCAGTTGGAATGCTTGCAAATGCAACAAGTTTTTGTAAAAGCTTTTGAGTTTGACTTCCTTTTTGACAGATTTCTTAAGTTATGGAATGCAGCCATCAGCAATCTGTAGAAAAATGAAATACTGCAAGTCTATTTTTAATGCAGCTGGGATCAAGTTACTAAATGGATCAAAAGAAATAATTTCTTTGAAGAGGTGGCTGTTGACACCAGTGCCCTAAAAATAAGTGCAATTTTGTGGGTACAAAAACTTGTTTATATCTCTGTGGAACTATAGATAAATTTTCCATATATATACTTGTACTCAAGATATATTGAAAATGACTCTAAAATATTTAAATACACCTCCATTTAATATTACTTTTATTCAGGAGAAATTATATTACGTTCTTGATTTATTGTCACAGCTACTGATTATTTTTCCTACCAGGTTTAGATTATTGGATTGATAATAAAAACAACAAAATACCAAGATCTTACTTTGTATGTGCCAAAGACTTTGTACTTTACAACCTTATTTTATTTCATTTCATAATAAAATCGGATTTTTAGGGGCTGGAGTGATAGTACAGCAGGTAGGGCACTTGCTTTGCAGTTGGTTCACTTGGAATTGATTCCTATATGGTTTCCTGAGCTCTGCCAGGACTGATCTCTGAGCACAGAGCTAGGAGAAAGCCATGGACACTGCCAATTGTGCCCCCCCAAATATTGATTTTTTAATAGCTAGCTATTAAAACTACCATTTTACACACAAAGAATCTGATCCAATGAGAAAATTTTAAGTATAATTTCCCAAAGGTTACATAGCTCTAGTGTTGTTGTGTGAGAATTTAAATGCTAGTCAAATTTCAAAACAATAACCAACTTATATGTACTTATTTAGGTTTGATGGCATGAATACTGATAAGAACACATTTAAGAAATAACAATATCATTTTAGAATTCTGCAGATGAAAGTAAGCTTGTTTACTGAATATTTGATAAAGTGAACTCATAGCAATAAACAATCTATAATGGAAACTAAAAGTTTAAATGGATGGAAATGACAACATGCTAAATAATAATGTGATATAATAAAATGTTTCATGTCAGAAAGATCACTGCAGGGATACAACAGAGAGTTAATCTAAAAATACAAATAAAAAATGGAAACCATTTTAGGGTCTAGCTGAAATATAAACACTCTCCTTTTATCAACAATAATGGGCTAAAAATTTCTTAGAATAGAATGTTACATTATTATTTTCTGATCCTTTCAGAACCCCTGCTATTGTAAAATTAAGAGGTAACTGGTTAGAGAAAAAAAATCCCTTCAAAATTTTATGTAAGATACCAAATTATTGAAACCAAGTTTAGTTCAAAATAATCTAGGAACAAGAGGTCATACAGCAGGCAAAGAATTTACTTTACTTGTGGTCAACTCAGGTTCGAGCCCCAACATTGCATATCGCTCCCCAAGCATAGCTATGAGTAATCTCTGAACGCTGAGCCAGGAGCAAGCCCTGAATACAAAAAAACATTTTTCAAAAATTCAACACATTTTGTATATATACAAATACAAGCTATGAGGTCCAAACTCCATTCCCTCCCCTATAATAAATTAAAAAAAAAAAGAAAAGATAAAAAATATATAAAGAAAATTAAACCCATACACCAACTTAGGTTGATAAAATAAGATGTAAAAGGCAAAGATTAAATTTTTGTATACTATGTATTAGAAAAATTGTGCTCTGAAATTTAATAGTAATCCCACGTATATTCGTATAGGTTGTATGAAGCGTGACCTAGACACAGATACCTATATTTATGCATGTATCTTTAATTTCCTGAGTAGGAGATAAACAGTACAAAGATAAATGTTTGTCATATGTAATTTATCCTTAAAATAATATAGTTGAAAATTGCATTTGAAGATTCTAAAAATACTTGTATAAACACTGTAAAGATATTTCCTACATGAAAATCTGAGTCATAAATTTAATAAAAACTTAAAATTTTACTGACTTAAGAGCTTGAACAAAACAATTTGTCTCTATTCATGTTCTATTGGGAGAGGTTCAATACATGCTCTACCAAAATTTTTTGTTCCACCAAACAAAATACTTTGGTGCAACAAACAAAAACATTTTTTTATCCAAAAAATACTTTGTTCTGCCAAAATTTGAAGCAGGACATTAAAATAAATAAGAAAGAAGTTCTTAGGAACCCTTCAACGAATACCCCTTCTTCCCTCTATCATATTTAACCTACCTATATTCTGTCGACTAATTTCAAACACTATAGATATATGAGTTTGTTGGATTGTAATGCTGTGTACTTCAAACAAATTGATAGTGGACTCGAAGTTCTCTGTTGTCATTATGGAATGAAAAAGCAGAAAATTAAATTCTCCAAAATTTGATTACTTAAATAAATGCTTTTCACTTTTCTCCAGTACACATGCACTTTTTAAAAACTTTTTATTGAATCACTGTGTCATAGACCCTTACAACGCTGTTCACAATTAGGATTCAGTCATACAGTGTTCCAACACCCATCCCTCCACCAGTGTACATTTCCTGGCACCGATGTCCCCAGATTCCCTCCCATCCCATCAACCCCCCCCCCCCACCACCACCACTTTCCACTCCTTGCCTGCCTCTATGGCTCTCTCTCTCTCTCTCTCTCTCTCTCTCTCTCTCTCTCTCTTTCTCTCTCTCTCTCTCTTCCCCGCCCCCCTTTTTGGGCATGGTATTTTGCAATACTGATACTGAAAGGTTATCAAGAATATCCCTGTATCTACTTTTAACTCTCAGATCTTGTCCACTGGCACTTTTATATACCCGGACCATATCTTTTTACAAAAGCATGCAGATATGCGCTAGGAAGAAATGGTTAAAAAATGAGTATCACGGAGACTGACTGGGAAAAATAACAGTGGAAAGGGGCAGCTCTATTGTGTATAAGTCCAGTCAGTGATTGTCTACCTCCCTGAGAATCAGTCTAGCTTGCAGGCTGAATATCGACTGGGGGCAGAGCACTGTGGCCATAAAACAGACCACTGAGCTAGGCAATAAAAAAGGGAAAGAGAGAATAAGAGGACTAATGTCTTATTTATGTCCCCTTTATAGCATCTTTGAGATGAGTTGAAATCCCACAACTGGCTTTTGGGTTCACATGCTTCTCTGATTAAGGCAATACATACAAAGCATCTAAAACATCTAATACTAATGTGCAGTTTTTAAAATGTGAACGTTATAGAAAAGGAGCAAATCTTAATAAACAGTGCAACTAAACAATAATAATGCATGAGATTTAACTCATCATTGACAACATGGGTTAATGTATGTATCTAAAACAACTGTAATTCATTCTAACCACCTGACACTATCATACTATCATTAAGTGATGCTAATCTGTGCTCATAGCCTGACCCCTTTGAAGATATGATTTTGTTCCCAGTGAATAGCTAAGAGTGGTGACATGCCTTATTATAACTGTCCTGATCATTGATTTATACAAACAATAAATACAAATAGAAGTAAATTACTTGAGTAGCAATTATAAAGATTTCTTTTAAAAAATATGAAAGTTGGCTGATGAAATACCTCTGGAAACATTTCAAATAATTGGGCCAGAGCGATAATACAGTGTCTAGGGTGCTTGCATTGTACACAGCCAACCTGGAATCAATCTGTGGCATCTCAGATGGACCCTTGAGACCGCCAGGTATGATCTCCAGGAGAAGAGCCAGGAGTCATCCCTGAGCACTTTTGGGTGCTCACAATAATTTTTCTAGTAAATATAAAAGTAATTTTCATTGAAAACTCAAGTACCAATTTTAAAATAGAAAACTAAGTAATAAAATTTGATATCATTTTTAATTTCCGCTTTTGTATATGTTCTTTTTTGTAATGTAGGAGCACTCCTATTTATTCAGTCACATGACTACATGTTCTCTTTATTATTATAAAACTTACAGAGCCTGAAAATATTTTGTTACTGAATATGAATTTCCTAGGTCAGTTCACATTATTGGGGAATGGTTTTTAAAGACATATATATAGGATATATAAATAAGTTAAATATACTGTGATAAAATTAAATCTATTATTCCCTCTCTAAGACTTTAAGTGTGACTGCTAATAACTGTGAGTAGTTATTCTATAATGATTATTTCAATTGTCAAAAACTGTAACCTTTTCCTACAATTATTTTAAATGAGAAGATGTTTCAGGAACTCTTTGTTATATTGGGCTTTAAGACATACCTTGATAATCCAGTAGAGGAGCTAAGTGGAAAACATTGGAGGAAATACTTAAAATTCTGTATTAGTACAAACAAGTATTTGTCTTCTCATCTAGAAAGTGGAAAAGTGCTGAACCACTAGGGGTTGAGGAAAGATTGAATAATGTGTCAGTGGCATAAAAACCTAGACTAGGACTCAATATACAATGTGCACTCAATGGGAGAAATTCATGACTAAAATTGGTAATTGTGAGTATTAACAATACATGCCTCCCATTTCTGAGTAGTGTTCTTGCCAGCACAAAGCTTGTCATCTACTCGGTTCTAAGAAAGGCTATTTTCTAGCTCCTCTCTTCTCTGAATTTACACTTAGTCCATATTATTATCACAAACAAACATTTCTTGCAAACCTAACGCACATAAGATATTGCAACTGGTCTTCAAAAGAACACAACCAGAATTAATCATTCCCTCATGCTGTCTCTATTAGATCTTAACTTCCTCTTTGAAGTTCGTATCTTTCTGAATTTTGATGATTTATCTGTGTCTTATTTAACCTATGGGGCAGTGAACTCTTTCTTCATGAATAGGCTGTACTCTGCATACCCAGTGCATAGCATAGTGTCAAGAACCTAATAAATGGTCATTTTTTGTTAAATGAGTGAATGAACATTTTGAACTGACCTTAAAATGTTCAGGTTGAAAAATAATATAGACATTTAAAAAAATTATAGAACAAGACAAGATTTTCAACATTCACATGGAAATAAACTCATACTCTTTGTGTTGGTGGCCTGTCACTGTCACTGTCCTTCCATTGTTCATCGATTTGTTCGAGCTGGTCCAGTAACATTGTGAGACTTGGTTCTGTGTTTGGCATATTGAATACGTCAGGAGTAGATTGTCAGGCTTTACTGTGTGGGCGAGAAACTCTTCGTAGCTTGCTGGGCCCTCCGAGAGGGGCAAAGGAATCAAACTCGGGTCGGTCATGTAGACTGCGTGCAAGGCAAAAATCCCTACCCGCTGTGCTATCTCCAGACTGGTGACCTACTAGTGTTAATTTATGGGTGAAGAGGATTCTGTCACTGTGAACAGTGTTCCGGATGAATATGCCCTACGTTGCAAATGGGAGTGATGGCTCAGAAGAGAAATCTTAAGGGAATGATTTACCAAGGGAACCTGGAGGGGCGATGTGATCATTCACTGGGCTCAGGGCATGTCACTCTTGTTAGTTTTTCGTAGAAACTGACAAGTTGAAATTGATATTTAGTGGGAGGTCTAAAGGGGAGTTAAGCTTTTTAAAAGGAGGTAAATCTGCTTTGGGCTGTGGAAAAAGGCTAGAATAATAAAGAGTGACATTGGGAAAATAATGTCTAGCAAGAGAAAGTAGCTTCAGATATTAGATTTAAATGCAAGACAAAGGAGGCCTGTTAAATCTAATGATAAAATCGGACTTCTTGGCCCTATAAATCAAAGAACAGATAAGCTCTAGTGTAGCACAACTAATCAGTACTATCTTTCCCATGACTTGTTTCAGGTATTCTGTATTCTATGATTATGAGGTGAAATACTTTATTAATTTGGGTCGGGGGGGTGCCCAGTAGTTCTAAAGGCTTGTTCTGACCCTGTCTCCGGGTGTGACCGCTGGTGGTACTTGAAGAATTATATGTGGTGCCAGGGATCAAACAAGGATTAGCAGGATGCAAAGAAGTACCTTAATCCCTATACGAGATCTCTGTTCTCTTTTATGGACCTGTTATCCTGGTTTCCTCGTTCTACTTCTATTACCTTAGTTCCTAGAATATACCTCTGGTAATTCTATGGTTTGCAAATATGTCCTATAGAAATATTTGAAGATTATCGAGCTAGTGCATGACCCTATATACCTCAGGAAGAACTGTTACAGGTCAGGGAAAAAAGTTACTTAGTCTTCTGACCAATTAAGATGGGATCTGAGGTGGAGTATGTAAAGAACAGAATCTGAAAAGCACAGAAGAGTAATATTTCAAATATTTCCCCATGACAAAGGAAGCCTTGAAAGCAACATGGAGATTTTACAAATCAGCAACAATTTGGACGTTTCAGGCTGAAATATGAGAAAACTTGCTGGACTTCAGTAGAAGCATAGAGGAAAGGGGCGATATCTCTAACCGGAACTAAGAGAATTTATTAATAAGAAGGTTATAAGAAAGCCTTAGAATTCTCCTATTGCAAGGAAGATAAGGTATCTTTATACTACTACATGAAGACTTGTAGTTAGTAGGCAATCAATATCCTTTTAATTTTTTGTTAAGCAGAATATTGCATTTTAGTGTTGACAGTCTTTGAATAACCTCTCAGGAATCGCAAAGATTTCCGTTTATAGTTTGGGTTTCAGGAGATAGGAGATGAGACATTTATACAAACAGATCCCAGAAAGATAAAACATTAATGAAACTAGATTTCCCTTCTTCAAGAGACATGAAAATAGTGAAGAATTTTTTTCCTGTGTACCATCACTTGATGTTTTAATATGTTTATGACGTGCATGCAGCATTCTGAATATGACCTATTCTGTGACCAGGGATCTTGGACTTTGCATCATTTATTCCTAGGAAGACCTATCATGAAGATTCATGGGAAAAGGTAACAGGGTTGTCTACAGCTCTCCATGAACAGATTATTCCTGATCTAATTTCCCAAGGAAGGACACAGGGGAAGGGGAAACAAATCTATGGTAAAATTTTCTTGATCTCTATTTTAATAAAAATCCTGAATTTCATAAATAGTGCCCCAAATTCCAGGCTAACAGATATAATCTTCCACTCAGGAAACTTCTTGAATTGTTTCAGGAGCATTTCTCTTTCACTTTTTTTTATTAGTGAAATACCATGAGGTACAGTTATAGACTTACAAATTTTTGTGTTTGGGTTTCAGTTATACAATGATCAAGTACCCATCCCTCCATCAGTGCCCATCCTCCACCACTATGGGTCTCAGCATCCCTCCCAACCCCCATACCCCCATCCCACCTTGCCTCTGTGGCAGAGCATTCCCTTTTGTTCTCTCTCTCTCTCTCCTTTTGGGTGCTGTGGTTTGCAAGAGAGGCATTGAGTGGCAATCATGTTTGGTCTATAGTCTACTTTCACTATACTTTCAGGGATCATTTCTATAGTATGTCACTTTTTTTCAGAATCCTCCCAATATTGATAGATAATTAATTTGCTCATTTACTGCATTTCCTTAGAATTATTCTCACTGGCATATATGCTCTTGATCATATGCAATCACAGGATCAAACTTTTCATCTTTCTTTTAATGTGACTGAGTGCTAATCAGGTTCTACAATGAATGAGTATTGTTAAATCGTGAAATAAAATGCCAATATATTGAAGTGTTTCTAAAGCTTTAATGGAATACTTAAACAAACCAAAGTTTTAGCCTGCAAATAAAAAACTTAAGAAACCTAAGGATAGTGAAAAGACATGGTAACTAAACCTTAATTATGTTTAATCAAATACATTTCTTTTATATATGTCCCCAACTCTGGGTTCCATCAGATGCTGTTCACACCTTTGTTTGCTATTGCTCAATTTGAATAGAGTTTTACTCAAAAAACAAAAAGCACAAAAGAAACCTCAACTTTTTTAACATGACTTAATTTATAATTTAATGGTATAATTTATTTGATTTGTTTAAGATTTTGAAGTTCATGATTTCTTAGTACACTATTAACAGGATTTCAGTAAAAAAGTAAATAACCAAGATAGAATGTGATTATCCACCATTAAACTATACTAGTATACTAGGAAATGCCCAGAAAGTTACTTGGAACAGAGCTCCGACCTTCTCTTTCCTTTCCATTCAAAAATATCACTGCCAGCTAGCAAAAGGTGAAAACTGATGATAAACAACAACAATAATACCGGCAAAGGAGACAAAAAGAGAGCAGCTACTATAACTCCAGGAAAAGAAAAAGAAAGATCCATTATTACTCAAATGGTCCAAAAGCTCATAGTCCCAAAGCAAATGAGATTTTAAGCATTACTTTTGATTGTAAATTGGCTACCAGTTTCACAATAATGTTCTTTTCCCCTCTCTGAGGGAACAATCCTGACAAAATAAAAGCAGGTACGAGTGGGAAGAAAATTGTTTCTAACACTCCAGTGAAAATAATCTGTCTTATACATCAGACTGTTCGCAGACTATGCTTCTTCACTTAAATGTAAAATTAAAAATTGCAGGGCTGGAGCAATAGCACAGCAGGTAGGGCGTTTGCCTTGCACACAGACGGCCCAGGTTCGATTCCCAGCATCCCATATGGTCCTCTGAGCACCACCAGGAGTAATTCCTGAGTACAGAGCCAGGAGTAACCCCTGTGCATCGCCAAAAGAGAAAAAAATGGAGACAGAATGATTTCTTATAAGCTCTGTCAGCTATAGTTCATGTTTCTGGGAACTGACCTGACCAAATTCTGTCCTGACACTTTCTCACCGCCCAAAGTGGCTGGAAAAATAATAGCTAAATCGCCATCCTTTGGAGACCTTTGTTCTAACATCCATTCAACTTGAGTCCACTTCTGAATCTTGCCTTCGCCCAGACAACTGACCTTTGTCAGAGTTTGACAATGGGAAGAGAAGAGGGGAGAAACCTTTGTACATCTTTACTACATATAAAGTGATGGGTCAGCACGAGTTGACCTCCTGACTATTTTTTCTCTTTTGTTTCCGAGTCTGGAATCCCCTAGCGAGATGAAACGTGGAAAAAAAATAGCTAGCTGATGCTTTTCAAAGTATGCATTCTCTGGACACAACCCAATTAATGTTGTTAATTTGTTTTTTTCCTAGCAATTTCTTTGTCATTCTCGGAAAATCCCAATTTGAACTTCACCTGTAGTTGCTAATTGCCTAAGAATTTCCTTAAGTCCACAACCTTCATACTATCTCCCTGTCCATTTAAAAAACTGGTGTTACTTTTTGTTTGTTTGGGGGCCACACCCTGCAGTGTTTCGGGGTTACTCTTGACTCTGCACTCAGGAATTACTTCCGGTGGCCTCAGGGGATTATATTGGGTACAGGGGATCAAAACCAGGTCTGTCACATGAGAAGAATGCAATACCCACTGTACTAACATTCTAGTCCCCCGAATTAGCATTAGTTTTGAGGTCACATACAAACTTCTCTGGCAAATGCCATTTCCCCCTACCTATACACATAACCCTTAGGCCTGCTCAGATGTTTCTTCGAAGAATACATCCATATCAAATCTCCTCGCTAACTTCTTCACAACAGTCCCTTAATCTTGGACCAACGTTCACATCAATGGGTTTGCAGTCATCTTCTTTAATTCAGAAAGAATGAAAACTCTTCTTTAGGGAACCATTCTGTTTCAAATCTGGTCTCCTCATCTTTGCATTGGTTTCTTCACACTTAACTGTAACTCTTAAAATGCAAAATAACCCCCGCCCCCTACCACCACCACCAGCACCACACACACCAAAAAAAGTAAGATCATCACTTAAAATGTTTAATCCAAACACCCACAAGGAAACACTGAAGAGAAAACATGGAATTCTTTCCCAATGTACCTTTATAAAAATGGGTCTGCTTTTCTGCTGAGCCTCGAGAAATGACCCTGCTCTGCTGTTTGCGTACCACGGTACAAGTGCAGCAACATATGCAGTGCTCTAGGCTGTTGAGGCTGCCACACTGCTTGTGTGTGTGCAGTTAACAAATGACTTCCCTCCCACAGTATTAAATCTTCTCCTGTCAAAGCCTAATAAATCAAACATTCTGTAGACCACAGCATAGTTAACTTACTCAAATGACTCCCTTAATTCAGTACTGCCAGCAAGTACTTAAAGCAGCGAATCTAGGCGTCATAGTGACTTCTGCATTAAGCAACTGAAACACATCCATTAATGCCAGGAATGGTGGTGGCATGTGGCTCACACCTCAAACCACTGCTAGTGGGGGAAGGTACAGTGGCAAACTGCCATTGGCATTTTGCTCTATATGAGTGTTCCAGCACTTTGATTTCTACCACAGTTTATTCCCTTTTAGGAAACTGTCCAAGCCCCTTATCACACTACATAAGAGTTGCTTCCTCCCCCAGCTCCTGGAGCTCCAAGTATTAACGGGTGATATTGTCATATATGTCCCACAGTATTCAACAATATCGGATTAGTTTCTTCGCTTCTGAAATGTATTGCCTCAGTGTCTTTAATAACATAACAGAAGGCATACTTGCCTAATCAATTTCTATAAATGACCTCCAAATTGCAAAGTAAATTAATTTCAAAAGTTCCCAAGGGGCTGATCACGGTGGGTAAGGCACTTGCCCTAGGTGTGACCAATGTGGGCTCAATCCTTAGTGCGCATAGGGTCCTATGAGCCCCACCAGGATTGTGATCCCTGAGCATAGAGCCAGGGATAAGTCCTGAACACTGTCAGATATAGGACCCAAATGAAACTAAAGTTCCCATAAGATAAAGTTTATTTATCATTAAACTTGTGTAAAAATGAAATTATCTCAAAATATGCATTTAATGTGTATACCAAAAATATGTATATCAAAATACATATTGTGGACTTTTTTTTGGCTTTGGGTCACACCCAATGATGCTCAGGGATTATTTCTGGTTCTGCAGTGAGGAATTACTCCTGCCAGTGCTTGGGGGACCATATGGGATGCCGGGGATCAAAACCAGGTTGCCACATGAAAGGCAAACGCCCTACTGGCTGTACTATCGCTCTGCCCCCACATTGTGGATATTTTAACACTAAAATTAATAATTAAATTAGCATGCCTGTCTACCTATAAAACTATCAAAATATATGGTTATGTATCCATAGAACTTTATAATACCTATTTAATCATGGCTACTTTGATAAATCATGATTAGGGCTGGAGCTATAGCACAGCAGTAGGGCGTTTGCCTTGAACGCAGCCAACATGGCTGACCCGAGTTTGATTCCTCCGCCCCTATCGGAGAGCCCGGCAAGCTTCTGAGAGTATCTCACCCGCATGGCAGAGCCTGGCAAGCTACCCGTGATGTATTCAATATGCCAAACACAGTAACAACAGAGTCTCCAATGGAGACGTTACTGGGCACGCTTGAGTAAATCGATGAACAATGGGAGGACGGTGACGGTGACGGTGACATAATAGTATTTAAAAATCCTTCAGATAAATTAGCTACTGATGAACCATCACCAAATATATGACTTTGAAAGCATTTTAAAGTTCTGCACCTAAAGACTTCAAGTCTATAATACTAATAAATACACAAGCAATAGCACTGTAGAACTGTAGCACTGTAGCACTGTCCTCTTGTTCATTGATTTGCTCGAGCAGGCACCAGTAACGTCTCCATTGTGAGACTTGTTGTTATTGTTTTGGGCATATTGAATACACCACGGGGAGCTTGGCAGGCTCTGCCATGCAGGCGGGACACTCTCGGTAGCTTGCTGAGCTCTCCGAGAGGGATGGAGGAATCAAACCCAGGTTGGCTGCATGTAAGGCAAATGTCATACCCACTGTACTATCACTCTAGCCCATAAACACAATAGATACTAAATAATAATAAATGCTATGACTACTAATAAACATCTATTACCGTCTGGGAGATAGCACTGTCCTAGAGGTGCACACACTGAGTATGCTGGGATCCAAGTTAGTCCTCTTTACTCCCACCCCTTGTACCACTGATAACCCTGAAGCCCCCGAGCACTGCCAGCTGTGACTACACAGGCTTCCAGTACCTCTGGGCTGGCCCTGTGGCTGCTGGTACAACCTCCCAGGGCCTGGGCAGCTCTGAGTCCACAGGCCTTAGCACTCCAAGTGGTGTCTGGCTTAGTTGGCAGATTATCACTGGGGATGACTCTTGGATCTCTTGAGTCTCCTTGGGAGAGGCCCCCTTCATCCCACTCCCCCCAAAAACTCAGACATGAAATTTATAAATGCAGAAATTTGCAATTAATAGTAATATAATAAAAATGATCTTAGATCTATTAATAGTAATCTAAACATTACTCAAGAATTGGGCTGATGAAACAGCTGAGGCTCATGGCAAGTTACATGTATGTGTGTCTTTAGTTTTCAACTAGTCTTATTGAGAGAACTGATGGTATATTGTCTCATTTCAGCAAATTCAGAATGAAAAAGCAAAGTCATGGCAGGAGTATATCTAATTAATATAAATTGGACATCAAAGAGATATAAATCCCCCCAGTTGAGGTATTCAGCCTAAGTTGAAAAGTCTGTAAATACCCCTGTAAAGATCCCTGAACTGGATAAATACTTGAGGTGGTTCTTAAAATTCCAAGTATTGATGATTAACTCCAAGTATTGATGATTTCATGTTGAAATGAAAACGGGAATGGGAATTATTGTATCCTGGTAAGAGAATCATGTGTTTCCCAAACACTGGGCCAATTGGTGAGGTGTTGAAAAGACCAGGCTGGGTGGGAGAAATACTGAGTTTCTGGGAGGGTTTTGAGCAAGACTGAGTCTAACAAACTCATTTCCTCATTCCACTGATCAAACTAAAGCTCAATAATCCAGTAAAAAATGCTTCATCCTTTCTACAGTTAATACTCTTGAACTCCTTTCGAAGTAGACAGCTACACGCTCCTTGAACTGCCAATTACAGCCAACAAGATCTGTTTCAATCAATAATACTTCATCATGTTCATGCACATTACCTTTATCCTTGCATAAATGAATCCCCCAGGATTGCTCATAAAATAATGCACTTCAAGGGAGGAATGAAAGTAGGAGTACAGGGTAGAAGAGCTAATCCAGCAGGTTTAAGTGCTACTTCGTACCCTGATGACTAGCCACTTGAGCCCCTCAAACGATCCCCCAGCACCAAGAGGAACAGAGTCAGGAGCAGGCCCTGGGCACGCTCAGGCTTTACCCATGTTGGGGGTGCAGACATGGGGAAAGTGTTTTGGGGAGTTGGGGGCCTTACCTAGCAGTGGTAACCTGCTCTGTGCTCAGGAGTGACCTTCAGCAGTGCTCAGGGGATCATGTGTGCTGCTGGGAATACGAACTAGAGTCATCGGTATGTGGTATGTGAGGCGAATGTCTTAACCCTTGGACATCAAGCTGTCTTGGGAGGGAAAGACTTTTGGAGTTCAGGCAATCTGTTGACACCCCTCACAGATTTTTTGATCCATACTATTTGTAGTAAATACTTGCAATGGATTCCAGGGGCAGTAACATTAGAAGAGATAAAATAATCTTATATAAAAAAGGGGATTGATTTAAAATGTATTGGCATCAGTTGATATTCTTTCTGTCTTGGGGTACTACCCCCAAACCTCCAGATCCAGTCATTTAGAAGGAGGATGACTTGACCTCAGAGCAGTTTCATTCTGTGTCCTGACCCACATAGGAACATGCTGTCTTTAAAAATGTGTCATCTTCTAAACTTTTCATTTTCTGTTTAGTTATATCTACATAGAGAACTTCAGCTAAGTGGGGGCAATGAATGCCAAGTTCAGCTCAATTCTGTTAGTTGTGCTAAAGGCTAAAATTACAGGAACAGCATGAAGGAATAATTGACAGCCGAAGTACAGGTCCTGTGAAGCCTCTCTTCAGGGAATCTGTGATTGCTCTTAATGGCATTAAAAAAGAAAAAAACAGGCCTTGTTAATTTTCAAGATATTTTTAAACACTTGATTACTTTTAAGACAATCGGCACAGTTATGAATTCCCAGGAGGCTCTGAATTAAGAAATGAATACCTTTATTACATAACATTTTATAAAACGCTCAATTTGGACAATAAACATAAAATCCACTAGAGTCTGGCCAGTGAGACACAAACCCTGAAACGGTGAAACCTAAAGATGATTAGGTGATTAGTCACAACTAAAAGATTTCAATTAAGGAATTAAACACAGAGCGATCTATGGCTTTATCTACCCGTAAAGCCTTTTGCCTTTTTTCACTGACTGCAGATTGAAGGGCCATGCTGAGTAAACCATTTTGGAAAAGAACCAACCATGACAGGTGGAAGACACCAAGTTAAGGACCTGATTTTCAGTGAGATCATTCATAATATAGTAATGGAAAACAGACTATGAATCAACAATGCACTAGAACTGTTGCTTCGGTTGCACGGGACTAACCCTCATTTTGCCAACTCTTTTTTTTGTGACTATATATAACCACCATCAAATATAGCATTATCTTTATTCTCTTTGATGACCCTGTAGAGGTCATTCTGTGGAGAACCTGCCTCGGTCAATGTGCAGAAAATTGTATGTTAGTACCAGAAACACCTGCAAATGAGGTGCCTTTTCTTTATTGCCCTATATACAAATCAGTGTTTGAATTACCTGAACTGAGATAGTGAAAATATTTCCCAGAAATATTCCACATCTGGGAACTGGCAGTGACTCTGAAATCTGGCTCCTGCCAGGAGGACATCTACCAGGGAGTACCACTATTTTGGAATCATAATTTTATGTTCCCTCAATTTCATTTAATTCCATTTAAATTCAGGATACTTGTCAAAACTGATCCTGATACTCTGGGAATCACTGTCACTGTCTTCCCATTGTTCATCAATTTGCTCGAGCGGACCCAGTAACGTTGTGAGACTTGTTACTGTGTTTGGCATATCGAATGTGTCATGGGTAGCTTGCCAGGATTTGCCATGCGGGCGATACACTCTTGGTAGCTTTCTGGGATCTTCAAGAGGGGAGGAGGGATTGAACTCAGGTCAGCCGGAGCGGCCAAGTGCAAGGCAAACTCCCTACCTGCTGTGCTATCGCTCCAGCCCACTCTGGAAATAGAAGTAATTTTTTATTTTTTTAATTTTTATTTTTTTTTATTGAATCACTGTGAGATGCAGTTACAAAGCATTCATATTTGATTTTCAGTAATACAATGATCAATCACGCATCCCTCCACCATTGCACATTTTCTACCACCAATGTCTCCAGTATCCCCCTCATCCCAACCCTCCCCCTGTCTCTATGGCAGCCAATTTAGGAAGCCATTCTTTCCTTCTTGTTTTTCATCTTTCTGCCATTTCTTTAACTCACTGTTTATCTGACACAGTTTTATTGAATGTCTCACACTCAATAAAGAATGGTCTGTGCTAAGACTTCATTGTGACAACAGAAAATAAATGATGGTTGCTGCTTCTGTTCAGAGAAGTTTTCATCTGGTTACTTATGAAGCAAAAGAAACACATAATGGTTGTGTTAAGATGTAATTATAAACAGTACAATATCTGGCTCATTGACAAGTGGGGGGCATATTTTCCCCCTCTATGACACTTCTTTTTGGTGACATAAGACAAAATAAGTTTTGAATGAAATGGTTAGAATCCTTATTGATGCACAGACATATTTCAGCCTATAGGCGAGTAGATATGGCGCTAGTATCAGTAATCTTCATTAATTGCATCTCTAAAGCATGGACTAACATAGGAATACTATTTGTCCCAATCATGATTCATTTCATGGCTAGAAAGCGTGTCTTGGAAAGTTCTGAGCAGAGGGTCACCACAGCACAAACTATTTAGCATCATAAATAATGAAGTCAGAGTTCCTGGTATCAAGAATATCATGATGAGGCCACACCAATGCATTCTGTGAAGAAAGCCTGTTGGCGGACAATTTCCTTTTTACTCTCTTCTGCTTATGGTTATTGTGGTTTGCAATACAGATAATTGTCTGGCATAGAGGTGGGGGAGAGGTGGATTGAGGTGCAGAGGGATACTGGGGACACTGGTGGTAGAAAATGTACACTGGTGGAGGGATTGGTGCTTGATCATTTTATGACTGAAACTCAGACATGAAAATTTTGTAACTGGAGCTCACAGTGATTCGATTGAAAAAAGAAAAGAAAGGAAAAAAAGAGAGCCTCTTGGACACTTCTAAGAGGCTGAACTGAGAATGCTGACTCTTTACCTTACTAGTTTGTCATCTAGCTACTTCTGATTGATGTTCAGATTTCTTTCACTGTTACCTCAAGGATTCCATCTCTGTCCATTGTGTTGCTGACTTGAGTTTGGGTGCACACTCTGTGCAGGGGGAGGGCTTATTTCAACCTCTGCTAGCAGACTGCTCCGGATACTGATGCCTCAGGAGCCCCATTGGACTGGAGACAGTCTGGGGCTAGTCACAAGAAGTAAGTGTTCACCGTTGTGTATCTCTCCAGCCTTACAAAGCTCCTATATTTAACTTAGGTAACTTGATCATATTCCCCTGGAAAAGACTTCATTTTCTCAAAGAACTATTTCCTACAGAGTCCAGTGATGATTCATGGGCAAGAATACCAGCCTTTCCAGGCTGTGGTCAGAGACTATCTCATCTGCACTGCCCAGACTCACTGCTCCATCTGCAACAAAGTGTGTGATCTGGGAGACACTCCAGCCATATATGGGAGCCCAGCAGCACAGTGGCCCCTAGTGAGCAGAAAGACTGAAAAAGCACACCTGCACTACAGTTGGTAAGGTGTCTGGCATTTGGTACATGGGCACCAGGACTAAAGGAGGTTAGTCTGGGTTATCACAACCAACAATATAGAAGCAAAAGGGGCAAGAGAAGGGAGTTTACAAAGGTTACATGAATTTAGAAGAATAAAGTATCTGCCATAATTTCAAAATCACAAATGAAAAATTTTCACTGTCTCTTTAAAGATCATCAAATGGGTGACTTTGCTGTCGTATTTGCTATTGGATACTAAAGCACAGTGTTACTCAGAAGATGCTCCATGCTTTTTAATATTGAAATTGTGGATTTAATTCAAAATTAGAAAAGGACTTCATTTTTACATGAAATATTAGATAAGGCTTTGCTTGTGAGTTAGTATTATTATGGTATCTGATTTATCTTCTAGCTCTTATAATTGATATCTACAGTCTTTTTTTCACAGTGCTACCCGAACAAATGTGAAATTACACTGTAAGCATGTGTCTTTCCTTAAATTTGTCCAAACCAAGACATGAATAAGAAGCACAAGTTATTCTATATTTATTATAGAAACCCCTTTAGGTTTAATAAGTCACTGACTGACTCTTTAAAAAGGAGTTCAGTTAGAGGAAAATGGAGCATATAGAAAACACGGGAAATTCTAATAGAAATGAAAATCATCCTGGATTCTCCTTATACTCTTTGCTTAATTCATTAATAAAAAAGTTAGGTTCTTGTGTCTATTCTTCACTTAACTTTAAAAATCTATTCAATTATAATACATTTGTGTGAAGACCTCTCTGTGAATTTAGGAACAATTTTGGTTGGTTGAAGTTGGCCAGTGGATTCCACACACAAGTTTAACCGAAAGTGCAATGCCATGTTATTGTACTCGGCTACAAAGGTCGGTGGCCCTTCATAAAGCATAATAGAATTTAACTAATGAAAGGATCAGATGAAGAGGTGGAAGAAAAAAATTGGTGATATCATTTATTGAACACACTCTGGACTGATTTTTCTAGCTTTGGATATGACATCTTTATCTTTCAGAATAGGATTGGTGAAGTTTAACTCTTCTACCATTGATTACTCAAGAGACCAAATGACCTCATATTGAAAGTCCTTGGGGCTGGGGGCAGGCTGACTAACACTGAGGAAACTGACTCGGAAGTACTGAAAATGATCAGAGCCCATAGAAAAAGTAGGAAGATTTAACAAAAAGATTTAAAACAA
Source organism: Sorex fumeus (assembly GCF_029834395.1). Classification (NCBI taxonomy): domain Eukaryota; kingdom Metazoa; phylum Chordata; class Mammalia; order Eulipotyphla; family Soricidae; genus Sorex; species Sorex fumeus. Next base: position 1,014,938 of record NW_026606060.1, on the reverse strand, counting down.
TTTTAGGGCAGAAGGTGCTAAAATGCAGGAGAACATTCCTTGTTTGAGGAAGCATGACTATGGAGTGGGAAGGAAGAGTTAAAGACTAGAACCTATATATAGTATCATAGTTTATTAGGATAGGAATATAAATTATAGAGTTTAGTTACGAATAAACCTAATCATGCTGCTTTAAAAACAACACACTTTATTTGTAAGGAGAAGTCGTGTGTTTCAAATTTATCTTTTATTTAAAATACAATAACCACAATCTCCTTTAAATGCACTTATTAGCAGTTATATAATTTATTAAAAAGTCCAATGTATGCATTAAAGATTTAGGAAAATAGGGCAGAATTGTTTTTTTGTTTGAATGGAACTCCCTGACAAGCACTCCTATTGGAGTTTATTAAACATCCATTGTACTAATGAGAAAGACTGGTTTTTACCAAATGGATCAATGAGTCTTAATCTCAGATATGAGACTCTCTGCTGGTAACTAAGCTTTTAAATTACACAGAAGAGTGAGAATTAAAATGGTCAGGGGGCAACACAGAGCTTAGGGGAAAAAGAAGAAACAATTGAAAATAATTTCCTCCATTGCACCTTTGGTTTTCTCTCTTTACCTCTGGTTTCTTTACAATTTTGAGAGGGACAGTCGAAGATACTATTTCATTTAATTATATAATTTTGAAAAGTCTGATGAGAAAATGACTACATTTCATTTAATAAAATCTCTGCAGATTAATTTGTTCTGCTACCTAATGAGATGAATTATGAAACTTACTTATCAATTTATCAAATGGTTGCTATCTATGATAATCACTGAGGTGTCTCTTTCTTGACTTATCATCTGTTTATCACTGATGAAATTAATCATGCATCTCTATAATAAATTTGTAATAAACTGTTAACACAATAACCAGCAATAAAAACCAAACCTATTTAATAAAAAGAACAAAAAATACCCGAAAGGAGACATTACCATGCAAAAACCTTTTTAGGTAAGAGTTTTTATATGATTGCTTTTGTCTCCCTCCAAATCTCCATGGACATCCCATTGTCATTGCCTGATAAGTGGAAATTGACTGAGTTTGGATTATTTACAGAGCACCATCCCAGGATTCATGTCACTACAGAAGATTTTGCCAACATAGATTCTCAAGATTGCCAAATGATAGAATAATGAAAGAAAGAATATGTCACTCTATCTGTGTTGGGAGACATTCTGCAAGATTGAAATGAGACAGTTTTGGCAAATGGACTGATGTTAAAAAAATAAATTTAGGACTAAGGAGACATCTCAAGGAATAAAGCAAAGCCTAGTCATGAGTAAGGCCTTGAGTTTTACCCCACCTGCTCCCCGAAAACCAAGAGCTAGGGTAGCCCTGTTGGTCCTCAAGAACTGCAAGTCTAAGTACCTAATCTTTCGTCACTCATTGTCAAGGATGACCACCATATCACCTGCAAAACCACTGTATGTGTGCCCTATTTAAAAAGTAACAGTAATAGAGGCATGAGAGCTACTCAACTGACTGATGTACAAACTCTGCATTCAGGTTGTCGGGATTCATGTCTCGCATAGCCTGGTACCCAAGCACAGAGTTAGGAGTATCTCCTGAACATCAGTGGGTATGGCCCAAACTTCCCCTTAACCCCCAAATACACACACACACACACACACATATATGCAGATGTGTGTGTATATATAAGTATATGTGTACTTTTACGGGCTGGAGCGATAGCACAGCAGGTAGGGCATTTGCCTTGCATGCAGCCAACATGGCAGGCCCGAGTTTGATTCCTCCACCCCTCTTGGAGAGCCCGGCAAGCTACCAAGAGTATCTCGCCTGCACAACAAAGTCTGGCAAGCTACCCATGATGTATTCACGTATTCGATATGCCAAACGCAGTAACAAGTCTCACAATGTTACTGGGCCTGCTTGAGCAAACCAATGAACAATGGGAGGACAATGACAAAGACAGTGACAGTGTACCTTTATATATATATAAAGTATATATACATATAAAGTTCTGATCTTCTGATCTTCGTCAACGCTCAAGAATCAGGGACGCTGTCTCATTTGCCAAGACATCAAAAATCAGATGGGCTGGACACGTAATGAGGTTTACAGACAACCGCTGGACTAGAGCCATTACTGATTGGATTCCACAGGACATCAAAAGATCACGTGGGCGCCCATCTACAAGATGGTCAGACTTCTTCGTCAAGACCCTGAATGATCGGTTTGAGGCTCTGCATGTTCCTAGAACGAACAGATACCATTGGGCTACGCTAGCATGCAACCGGGATGAATGGAGATGTTACTGGCACCCGCTCGAATAAATCGATGAATAACGGGGATAAAGTGATTAAGTGATTAAGTGATGTATATGTATATATATACAATTTTTTCTTACAAATAAATACTACTAATTTTAGATAAATAACCTTAGGCATTAGTGACATGAACATCAGAACATCAGGAAAAGAAAAAAAGAGCTCAGAAAAAGAGAAAGCTGTTGCTAGGAGTCACATTCTTTCCATAGATCCCACTGGGCTTTTGGTAACAGATCAATGAAAACACAGTCGGAAGCAGATTTCAAACAGGCAACCCTTAACCTAGATCAGGCCTAGAAACTTGATGATTTGGTTAAAGTGATGTATTCCAAGAAAAATAGCAAATGTTTAAAAATAATAGATATTATTTAAAGAATCCATTTTGTTGAAGTTAAATTATAACTTTTAGCAATTGTTACTACTTTTTTGCCATTATCATTCTCAATCTTTGATATGACAAGTTCTGCTTTATTGAGGGGGCACATTTGGCTGTGCTCAGAGATAACTCCTGGTGGGGCTTGGGGTACCATACAGGGTGCAAGGGATCAAACCTGGGTCAGTTTTGAGGACGACAAATGCCCTATCTGATGTACTATCACTCATGCTAGGTCATACGAGTCCTGAGTACAATTCGTATCAATACTTCTGGGAAAGAATAAATAAGTAGAGAATTTAGAAAGACAAATAATAGATAACAAATAAATTCTATCAACAAGTGTCATTTGTAGAAAGGAGAACTGTGTTGCCTGGATACTATCATTATCAAGGCTTTGTAAACTGACATTTACTGAGGCATCAACTCAAAGTATATCAGCATCCTGCATACGTTTCTGCTTTCAATCATTGTTTTTTGTTTTCATTTGGGGGTTTGGGGTCACCCTCTGTGATGCTCAGGGCTTACTCCCAGCTCTCTGCTCAGGGATCACCCTCCTGGGAACTCTCAGAAAACCATATGGAGTACTGGAGACAGAACCAAAGGAGCTGAGAGCAAGTACCCCATCCTCCAGACTATCTCTTCAGCCCATGGAATGTCCCAATTTTTAGCTATAGAAACTATTAGATCACATATATATTTTTCCCATCTCACTGATATTGTTCTCAAAACTGAGTAACCTGTTTAACTAACGTTGAAGTTATTTTATCTTTCTTATGGATTCTGAATGGTGTGAAGTCTCAGAAAGATGTTTCATGAAGTATTTTGAGCAACCAGATCAAAGAAGCATTTCTCATATGGCTCCCAGTGGAGATTCCAGAAAAGTGACAGGTGCAAACCAATGAAAGGGAATAAAGGCCAAGCACGGGCCAAGCACAGGGGGAGGGCTCAGGAAAGAAACATCGTCCTACTTTAAAAACTGGCAACACAAGAGCTTGCCTCTCAAATAAAGGCAGTAAGAAGCACTTGGTTTTAAAAAAGATATACAAGAAATTTATGAAAACATGTGAGAATGATGGGTAAAATGAGTTGTCCCAAAGTTGCTCTTTTCTTCTCCCTTTGGATTTTGTGAAATCTGGGAGAAGGTTTATAATATATACATTATCACTTACTTTGTTTTCACAGCAACCTGACCTTTCCTAATATTCTATTTTCTATAGTTTATTTTCTTTTTTGTAGGAGTGGACAGTTTGCAGGGGTAAGCTACTATTTTCATGGTTTTCTTTCTAATGGAAATCTGATAAACTACTACTCACTGTTGACACAGACAATTCCACAAGAAAGAATAAAATAAAGGAAAGAATTATGTTTGACAAGCCAGAGATAGCAAATAAACCTCCATCATTTTCAAATCAACAGGTTGTCATCTCAAAAGAGAAGCCATTTCACTTCTAGCTTATTGTCATCGTCCAGAATTTGTACTTTGAAGAGTGTTTCCTGACTTCTATCAATGAAACTCTTGGCATGGGAAATTTTCTGCATAAACACTTATTTTCATGGCTTTTAAAAATGTCACACATGAGGTCTAGTATTTTCCCTACCTTGCTGACAATTTATTCTGTCTCCATTGTTAAATGTTAAAACCTGTTCTTTTATGACCTATTGAGAGCAGACTACTCAGTAGCCATACCTCTTCATGATCGGAAGTCAATTTCTAAGTAATTTCTCTTTTTCTCGGGTGGAGCAGTGGTTTGGGGCCACTTGTAGTGGTACTCAGAGGTCACTCTTGGTGATGCTCAGGGGATTTTATGCCATGGAAGTGAGTGAACCAGTACTGGGTACATGTGAAACAAGCATTATAATCTCTGTATAATCTCTCCAACTCCCTCTCTGAGTTATCTCATCTGGTTCTTTGACTTCAATTAACCTACTTGGGACACTGCTTATGTAGGTATCTCCAGTACTAACGCTCTCTCTGGAAATCCTCACGCTTCTCACCAGTGATATACACAACTCCCCTTATTGTATAACTCCTGGTATGTAAAAGCCAAACTTCTGTTTTTTTTTAAATTAAAAACCAACTTCCTTCCCCCAAAAAACACCAGAAAATTCTACAAAACCTTATCACACCTGCACCCAACATCTGAAAAAGGAAAAGCTCTGAATTTCCCACTTTTTGTTTCTCCATTTAGGCTTTCGCCAGTGATAGCATCAACCTTCCAGCTTTAGTAGGTCAAAATGATCTGCATACGTGCTGATCTATCTTCGTTCCAACAAGGATTCTGTGAGGAGGTGCTATCTGCTTTATCTCCAAAGTGAATAAAAAATTTGACACCTCCTAGATTGAACATCACCACTGCCATCTCCTGCTACAACTCTCTAGTGCGTTTCTATTTTTCTACTTTTGCTTCTCTAAATTCTGCTGTCTACGATGAATTCAGATTTATCTTTTATAAAATGTAGTCATTCCTGGGGATGAGCGTGCAGTGGGTAGGACATTTGTGTTGCACATGACCAATCCAAGTTTAATCCTCAGCACTCCATATAGGCCTCCACACCCGCACCCAAAGGAACCCAGCGTATCCATAAGTATAGAGCCAGGGAAGGTTCTGAGTCTACCTAAGTGTGGCCCCCAAACTAACAAACAAACAATTCTCTTATTCCTGTTGTCAAAACTTATCACTGGCTTTCCATCACACTTAGACAATATTCAAATCCTTTCCAGTAACTTGAAAGTTATATTAAGTCATTCAGTCATCTCTAATATACGAGTGGCCCCTCACTTTTCTATCAGCTACACAACACAGAAAAATTAGGGACTTTTTATGCTTATTTAAAACCATCTGGTTTCTTTCAAGTCAGTTATATATACAAAATGCCAGAATAAATAACAATAACTAATGTTTATAAGACAGCTTGTGCCAGACAATGTGTAAAAGTTTCAGAGATTTATTTCTTCAATGAGTTGTGAAAGCCCCATGAAGTAAAAGTGATAAAAAACAGAATAATTAGGTAACTTTGTCTACATCAGAGAGTTGTCAGAGAAGAGGACACTGGCGTCACAGGACGAGCCAGCGTGGAAGACCAATTCATCCAAATATTTAAGTACTCTGCTATCCCCAAAGGGACTAACAGTGGAGAAGGTCATTATTTATGCCCAAGTTGTTCTTACCTAGCAAAGGACTACTGAATTGTTAAAATTTTATTTTCATTAATTAATACTAAACTTAATAGATTTTACTGGAGATTCTAATTCAATATTCTAATCAGAAACGTGGCTTACACTGAATACCTGGGAAAGAGACCAAAAGCAGTCTGTGTGTGAAAACACTCACATAGCCAGAACTTCTAAACTTTAGGAGGAAGACACATTTAAAAAAAATCAAAATATAGTGAACAGGAAGTGTTTTTTCCCTAACATTAACAGAAGCTATCAAGAAAACCATAAATCTAGCTTTTATAACTCCTCATATTTTTCAGAGCAGTTCTCTGAGCAGTTGTGTATGGAGGTGCATTTGAATCTCTTTCTCCTTAAGTTTTGACTGGAGTGTCAAAGCTCTTGACACTGAAGCATCTCGTGAGGTCCAGTCTGCTCTCAGGAGGAACGGGAAGAGTGTGTCTCTTCCTACTATCTAGATTCCGTTTGAGGAGTGATAGGTTCCAGTTCTCACACTCTGGGAAATGACCCAGGACTTAGGAGAGAGTAGCCCTACTTTTATACCTTAATGTCCTCTCCACTTCTCTGGGTTCACCTCACAAAGGCCAACTCCACATTCTCTCTCCTGCCTTGCCCTGTGACCCTGACCAAGTAACTCCGAGGAAGGCTTGGTTGTTGTTTCATTGGTTCCTCAAATTAGATGAAATAAATGAGCCCGGGGCTGGGGGGAGAGACTATTAAAGTGGCAATCTGGAAGTCTGCTGAAAGTCTGTTCCTCTGCCCCTTCTCTTTTGCAGGCATTAGGAAGGAAATACTAATGCTGATTTATCAGCTCTCACTAAAGTGTAGAGATTGTTTTTCACTAGTCTATGCTCTCTGATTGTTGTGAGGAACTTTAAGCAAATGACAACAAGGATAATGAATATTTATTGGGTGCTTACAGTGGGCCGTGGACTCTGCTAAGTGGCTTGCATACAGTGACTTGTTTAATACTAATGTGAGCCGTTGCACTGTTGACGCATGAGCCTTACCGAGGAGGACACTAAAGCTGATAGAAAGATTCATTGGCCATCTCCTTACCAAGAACACAAACGCCTAATGTTCTTCTGAGAGATAAGTACAACTGGAACTTTTCAACAACAATTTAGTTAAGAAAATACCCAGAGAGTCTTTTAATCATCTCTGCTCTCTGGTATGGTCAGTAAGAAAAAGTGGGATCAAAGGAAAACAGTTGTGTTGAGTTGAGGAGAAAGAGCAAAGCGACTGTATTTGAAAATGTGCACCAAGGACTGAGGGAGACAGCTTGAAGGGCTAAAGTACACGCTCTGCACCCTCCAGGCCCCAAGTTTGGTGTGTGGAAGCACACAGTCTCCGCCATCACTTGAACAGCATGCCTGGGGAGCTGCCACATGGTGGGGCCCCAGCTGTGAACTGTCAGGTCTGCACAGCTGCTCCAACTGACCCAGGAGTGTCCCTGGGCCCTTGGTTACTAGTGGCCCCAGAGGCTACTCCTCAGACACTTGGGACAGCTGTGCAGACCTGATCTTTGGGAAACACTGCCAAAGAGCATACAACAAACTCTCTGTAAACCTCTAGACTTGTTTCGCTGTGTTACTGACCTAGTTCCAAGTACCTCTCCAATAGCAAAAATGCTTTTGTGTAAAAAATATTAAAAAAACATTCTAATTGCAATCAATTAATCAATCATCAAGTCGGTAAATTACAAAACAAATCTCTCCAATTTTCTTAAAATACAGTTTTCACACACTCTAAACATACCAGCACTCTGCAAATTGAAAGGGGTTATTCGTAACTGTTTAATACAGAAAACCATTAGAAAACTCATGATCAGTATTTCTGCTTAACAATCCTGTACACACAGTAAAATTTAGTGACACTGTATTAAATGGCCACAGTATGTATTGGGGTCACAGACTATTTCATTATTTACTTGTTTGTGCAGTGCCTAAGGACTTGGTTTTGGCCCTGTGATCAGGGATAACTCCTGGTATGGCTCAGGGAACCACATGTGGTGCCATGGATAGAATCTAGGTCAGCTGTGTGCAAGGCAAGTGCCCTACTGACTCTGTACTATCTCTCTGGCCCAGTTACAATGCCTTAAATGAATAAAATGGAATTGATAAATTGGTTATGCTATACAATAACTCATGCACTTAGAGAGTTGTTTATAAAATCTGCATTGGTTTATGTCTCAATCACGGTCAGTTTTTTATAAATTAAAACAGCATAGAATTTGTAAATATATGGAAATACATAGAATTTGGAAAGCTAAGCTTTCTAGATACTGTACACATGATCCTAGCATTCTATGGTTTTCTCTTGAATAAGTGCATATGGTAAAGTTATACAGCTAAAGGGTGTATCCTGTCTTGAATGCATTATTTTTCAATCATTCAAATCCTATGAAGAAAAATAAAGTGAAAATTATTCTGTTAGGTATGAGAAACACAATAAGTTGTGGAAAACGTCCATCTCATATAGGATATACATAAGACTTTGTGCATATATTTGTGGAAATACAAATAACTTATAATAAGTTAAACTGGACATATCTTGCTGTTAAAGAGCATGCATAAAATAAGTAAGAGTGAGAGACATTTCTATTTGCAGTCGTGAGATCAGTGAGACTAATTGGTCCAAGCTTTGGGTAGGGTTTACTTATAATCCATCTGGTTCAGAAATACACTTGTTTCCATACTAGCCAGCTTTACTGTGTGCTTTCTACAGATTCAGTACATCAGTCTGGAAAGTATAGAAGTGATCTGATATTCAATTAGCAGTCTAATGGTGGAGTTGGGAGATACGCCGTGTTTCAACCAGTTATTTCTCTGATTGATGACTGGGGATGAGGGAGTAGGTATACAGGCACATACATGAAATAAACTTTCTTTTCTACTCAGCTGGAATAAATTATAACATGTCTGGGCAAACATGCACCTGATTATTTTCAGGACTGCTTTGAGACCATAAATGGATTTTAAAAAGCACAACTCAAACAAAGAACTGGATGATTATTCTACTCTCTGTTTTTATGTTTTCACCTAGATTTTAAAGCGCTGAGTTCAGAAAGGGCCTATGAATTTATTCTGTTTTAAGTGTTGTTTATGGGTCCACATCTAGCAGTTCTCAGGGCTTACTCTGAGTTATATGCTCAGGGATCCTTCCTGTTAGTGCTCAGGAGATCATATTCAGTGATAGGAATTAAAGTAGGGTTGGCTGTGTTTAAGGCAAGTTCCCTAACCTTTGTACCAACTCTTTAGTCCCCTAAGTGTTATGATTTAAAACAAATAAACAGTCAATTCAGTAATAGTAAGATGATTCTACCTTTATTCTTGCCTAAGACCAATTTCACATTGAAAACTAGTCTAGAAGGAATCATTTCCAGTATTGGGTAGAGTTGCTTTATCTATAATGGATACACATTTGCAGTTTTGCATATCCTGCTTAATATCTTCAATTTTTTCTCGTGATGTTTTTCAGCAATGGTAGGAGGACAGACAGTTTCCATTTGCCACATTCACACATCCATGTATTCCATGATAAAGGATTTTATTTTTCTTCTTGGCTTCTCTCTATACCTTGAAATGAAAATGTTGGCAAAAAATAAGTAAGCATACTTGACTCAACTTGGAATCCTTCTGGCAGTGAGCAAAGATCTGCTGTTCCTCCTGGGCCTCTGATCACACGTGTTTATTGCCCGGGGTGCAGCACAAATGTATTCAGAGACTGAATTTGCCTAAGCAGAGCACCCTCACATGGCCATCACAGCTACATGCTGTTGTTCAAAATGGCCTTTGTCTACTTAGTTATCTTAGAAAACCTTCTATCCTGCAAAAATTTCCACTTCTTTGAGTCTATGCAACTTTGTAACAAGAGAGCTTGCAAAATGAATTATAATTGTAATAAAAATACCATCAAACAATGACATGTAATTTTAATACATATTTGATCAAAGTTAAAAGCTTACTGTTGGAGATGGATGGGAGTGTGAGAAAGAATTGAATGTGCTGAGTTACAGATATGTGTCTAAAAGTTCCTGACACTGGGAAGAAGAGACAAACTATCATCTGGAGACAAGAGATCCTGAGTGAACAGGCCCTTCCCCAGGAGAGAACATGGGTGGGAAGGGCAACTGTATTTGGTTTCACTGCCTGGAATTGAATCAGGATTAGCCACATGCCGGCAAAGCACCACACACCCTTACTATAACTTTGGCATCGTCCACTGTCTGCCTGTGTGCAAACTTTTCCTCTAGCTGTTGTTAATTGCTGGGATAAGACATTAACATCTGGGGGCCAAAGCGAGAGAGCACAGTGGTGGGGTTCTGGCCTTACACGTGCCTTCCTACTCCAGGAGTGACCCCTGTGCATTGAATCATGATTAAAGCAATGAGCACTTCAGAATGTAGCACAAAATTTTCCCCTTCCCTCCCCCCAGGAAAAAAAGCAACAATCATACCCCGGGAACAATCACAAACTAAGGGTGCAAGGTGATTCTCCTTAATGTTAAGTTATTTTCTTGTCGACCAAGCATGTATGGACTTGTGCATGTCACAGAAAGAGGAAATGAAGCAGAACAGATTAAAGCAAAGATGCCATTTGCTATTTCATCTATCTCAGCCCACATAATGCATCAGATGACATAATTCTTTCAAAAAAATTTGCACCAAAGTATTATAGTGTACTAAGACACTATTATCATTCTTTTCTAGTTGTAGAGCACAAGACTTATCCCTCTCTCAGCTGACTTAATTCTTTCAGAATTTCAGAAACCTGGAAATTAAAATGGATGCAATTGGATGAGAAATGGAAAATAGCACAGATACTTGGTTATTTTATAAAAATAACAGCTCAGGGATATAAGATATATAGATGTCTTCCTGTAATTAACACAGAAAAGCAGAATGCTATTAAAACTTAAGTAAGCACCTGAGGACAAAAAGCACCGATACCCAGACAAGATCAGAGTCATACACAAAAAGCCGGAGAAGACTTTAGGGTTTATGGGCAGAGCCGCAGTAAAAGGCTTTTGCTGCATGAACTCTGAAGTCATTGTAGGGGATCGGGACACAGGAACCACAAGAACGTAGCCTGCTGGCATACCAGGCACTTTCAGCTGACAGAATATTTGAAGCATCATGGTGAAGACTCAGTGACCTTCCTCCAAAGAAGTTCATAACACAGAGTTAATGTGACCAAGCCTCAGGAATGGGATGCCCTTTCCATAGAAGAGGGGCTCAGAGAGAGAGAGAGCTAAATGAAAAGACCTTGCTTTTTTCCATTTTTTCTTATTGTTTTATGGAATACTGAGCAGTGCTCAGGGCTGATCCCTGGCTCTGTGTTCAAGGATCACTCCTGGGGTGCTCAGGATCACACATGTGATTTATTGGGAATTATTGCACGTGGTGCAGGGGAATGGACCAGGTTGGATGCAGGCAAGGTAAGTCCCCATCCAGTTGAACTGTTTTCCTGGTCTCTCCCCAGTACTGTAAATTTAGCTTATATTCTTTTTTGTTGTTTTGGGGGTACAGCTGGCAATGCTCAGGGTTTTCCCAGGGACTGCTCTGCTCTCAGGAGGTCACTGCTGAAATTACCTTTTATAATATTCATCCAATCACATCTCCCCACTCTTCATGGAATGGAGCAAACAAAGACTAAGATGTAGCTATTCAGTCAAAGCTCCTTTCCTTGCAAAGGCTCTGTGTCATACAAAGTAAATGTGAAACAAATCTGTATGCTTTTCTCTCACTAATCTGCCTTTTGTTACAGGGTTCTCAGTTGAGAATTCACAAGGAAAGAATAAAAAGATATTTCCCCTTCACTATATTAGCGTGGACAATCAAAATTCACACTTTCATCAGGAATGTTTGTAACAATGCATGTTGACCTTGAGCAATTCTTTGAGTAAATAAAGAATGGCTTGCAAAGGAAGGAGCGTGATTTATATGATTTGGTAGGCTGATGTTATGGTTGTAGCACATTGTGTGCAGGTAATAGGTGGGCAATTGATTCTTCATATAAAGGGCTGTGTAATCACCTCAAAGTAAAATCCTAAGTTATGAGTCTTATGAATGGCCCTGAGAAATGCTCCCTTTGAAATAAAAATATTCTGGTCTTTCCCCAATGCTGATGAAAGTGAGCTAATATGATAACACAAAAGTAAGTTTTCTTTCATAATTTACTTTACAAATATTTTGGTCCCCATACTTGATACCAAGCCATTTGCTCATCCCTTCAGGTTCATCTCAGTATTAAACATGGCAAAATGCTTACACAAAAGGAATCCATTTGCTATAAAAATGGGGATGGTTTTTCAATCCACAATTTGGTTGGAAAGGTGTGCTTGTAAAATCACTATTATTCTTTTGCAGTGCCGGGGTCAAACCCAGGGCCTTCCACATGCAAAGCAAATGCTCTACTGCTGACCCTCATTCCCAGTCCTGTAAAATTCTTCTTAACATATATATTTGCATCAAAGTCTACGTTGAAGTGATTTTAAGGCCAAAAGTAAAACTAACAGAGTCCTTAAAAAAGGGTTCAACTTCTGCCTGGATCAAGCCCTGTGACTTTGGTGAAGGATGTAATAACCAGTGTTCCATCTCTGGTAAGGGAGGAAGAAGTGGTTCAGACACTTCAAAAACAAACCCTCTGGCTCAGAAGTGTAATTGTCCCATTCCTTTCTTCTCAGGCCTCTTGCTACCCGGTGAGATACTCAGCACAGGCAAACACTGAGGGCAGCAGAACCTCCGAGTGGAGACTTAAGTTGGTTCTCTAATGCCAGACAAAAGGCAAAGACACGGAGAATGATGGAACCGAATTTCCAACCTGACATCGCCTGGGGGGAACAAATTCTCACAAGAGCCTATTTTATTTCCTAACAATCACACAAACAGAAATCTCATTGAAAAATGACTGGAGGGCCAGGCATGTTGCTCAAAGTGGCAGAGTGCATGCCTTGCATAAATAAGGCCTGCGCAGAATTGCATGCTTTGAGTCTCCTCAGACCCACACGCAGAGGGGTGTAACTCAGAGTGCCCTCAGCACTGGTGGGGCACTTGCGATGCCCTTAGCACTGCTGGAGTGGGGACAGTGAGGACCAGGACAAAATGGCTTTGAACACAACCCCCTACGTTTTCCATGGAGCTATTTCAATACCAAGTCTCAGTCTTCAGAATTTGATGTCCCTAGACCAACTGCCTAAGGCCTTACTTCTAGACGTTTGCTGGAATTCTTGCTTCCAACAAGGTGACCTCTCTTCCCTGTTGGCCTGGCGGGCACTGAAGGTGAAAGAAGCCAGGTGAGAGATCTGAAGGCTTAACGTAACACAAGAAGCTTCCCAAGCCTGGATTTGCCTAGAATAGCCACCTTTTGGTCTGATGAAATCTCAGGAAAATAAGCACCCTGAGGAACTAACATGAATACAGCTTATCATCTTTTATCTATTGCTCTGTTTGGAAAATAAAATTAATCTGCAGCAGAAGTGAAGTAAGCAGACATCGGTTTGGGTACCAAGGGACCGGTACATTTTCCCCCTGTCTTTAATCTTTGTTATTTTTACCATCGAAGATATTGACTAATTAAAATAAGCCTGAGTACAGGACATACTTTTTATCATAGTTGCTTTGAAATTATGGAGCGTAATTTCTATCCGTTTTTTTTCAAATAAACAAAAGCTTTTAAAATCAAATGACAAAGTATGCTATACTGTTTCCAGTGATACATTAACAACTGGTTCAAATAAATGTGGCTAAGAACCCACTGAAAGTTCAGAGTAAGGACAAAAACAGAATAGAAAAGGGGGAACCCTTGGAATCACACATTGCAAGCAGAGTGGAATTCCTGGTGACAATGTGTCCCCTGGTGGACGCTGCTGGAAGTGTCATTTCACAGACTGCACATCACTCTGACAGACTGCAAAAAGGCCACTGCATGCAGGATGAAGAGGGATGCAACAATCCGACAGTGCACATGGTGTTCTCCCTGCTGTGTGTTTGATGGGGCTTCCTAAGTGGTACTGGAGTCCCAGAGGCTACTCCCAGTGAAACGTTTGTGGGCTGGAAGTTCAGGGCTAGGTCACCCCCCGTCTGTGCTTTAAGTCTGTAGGATGACATTGAGCCAATTGCAGGAGCCTCTAGGCCTGTGGCGACGGAATGCCACCTGGAAGCTGGGTCTTGCTTGCATTTTTGATCCCGGGAGTCAGGGGTGAAAGGGGGGTGGATGGGGAGGTAGGATTGGATTAAGGGGGCCCATTTGAAAAATTAGACCGACTTCTTCTACATTATTATAGATCTTGCTCGAAGCTCTGTAAGCGGTGTAAACTGCAGCCCTGCATTTGTAAAATGCAAACAATAATAATAAATAATCCACTTACTGAACAGGCTGTTGCAACAATGAGAGGAAACAGGAGTAGGGTCGCTTCTAAAGCTGTGGCACTAAGCAGACTGAGTAAATGCAGCGCTCCCACTAATGCTTACACCGACTCTCAAAGCTGTAAGGGGTGTCGCTGCCTGGGCATCCCTCGCTTTGTTGATGAGTCAGCAATAGAGATGCTTAGATTCCTAGAATATCACCCAGCTTCCAAGGAATCGCTCGGGATGTTTTTCGGCTTTGCTCTTCAGACTTGCCATCTTTCAAAGACTGTGGGGCACGCATAAAGAAGCGGTGGGCTGTTGAGCCGAGAGTGGGAGAGAGGGACAAAGGAGACAGAGCAACACTGTGTTTATTTGCAATCATTAATTCCTATCTCTCTAACCTTGTGTTCGTTTGCAGACTCGCCCCAGATTTCCGACCAAGAGTTTGTTAGAAATCTCAACCCAAGCCTGCTAAGTCAGAAGTGTATTTTAACAATCTCTCCGTGGAATCTTTGACACACTCAATTTTAAAAACACTACGTTTTCCTGTCTAAACTAAAGTTCTAGCTGCACACAAGACTCATGAGTATTTAGGTAAAAGGTAAAGGTAAAGGCCCTCCCGTTGATCGTCGATTTGCTCGAGCGGGCCCAGTAACATCTCCATTGGAGACTTTGTTGTTACTGTGTCTGGCATATCGAATACTCTCGGTAGCTTGCCGGGCTCTCCGAGAGGGGCGGAGGAATCGAACTTGGGTGGGCCATGTTGGCCGCTTGTAAGGCTGACGCCCTACCCGCTGTGCTATCGCTCCAGCCTGTATTTTTTACTTAATCTTATTATAATGATATATTTACAGCTACTAAAAGTAAAATTAGAGAAGAAAACTTGCTAAAGATAATAAAATTTATGAGCCTCAAAACCAACACTAATAAAATGAGTTTTATAAACATCGCATCGCATAACTTTTTTTTTAAAAACGTATACAGGTCCTTGGTACTAATTTTAAGATAAATCAGTGTATTGCCAATAATTTATACACACTTCCTATTTGCTCTTATTACAAGTGCTGATAGAATATTAAAATGCAAATTATTTAATTAGGAAAGATTGTAGAAAATAGACTAAAGCCTAATTAGCTGTCAAAGAAATCTAACAATTTAGATAATAGATTTTATCAAAGATATAACCTATCCAACCCATATGGTTATCTTCTGAATTGTTGGAACTGGATCTTGGATGAGCAATAAAGTAGAAACAAAATTTTTCACTAGACAGACACAATTTTAAGTGAAATAACCTTGGAAGAGTGGACAGATGTGATCACTTGCATCACTTGTCATCCCGTTGCTCATGATTTGCTCAGGCGGGCACCAGCAACATCTCCATTTGTCCCTGTCGCGTGCTAGTGTAGCCCAATGGCATCTGTTCGTTCCAGGAACACGAAGAGCATCAAACCGTTGGTTCAGGGTCTTGATGATATGATAAAGGAATCTATTCCCTTTTCACTTCCACCTCAGTCCTACTTATTAGCCCCACGCGACCTTTTTCTCTGCTTTCCTAGGCTCTGTGTTTACTATGTAGAGACAGACGGTTGGGATTAACTACGGATATCTCTGAGTAAGTAACACCACTTGAAAATCTTTCTTCTGCTATGGCGTTCCTGGTTACAGAGGAGGGTTGCCTTCTGATTAAATGGGCGCACAGCACAGTGTAATTGAGAGTCCAGTTTCTAGAGGTAAATCGTGGTACCATCTCAGAGGAACTCAGTGAATACTGGGGAGAAGAATTAATACCTGGAAGTGGGAGTTCATTGAGTGACAGCATGTACTCTAAGGGGTGAAGAGTTTCAGGTCTGACGTGGGGAAGATGTTAGGGTTTAAGTGCCTTCCTGGATCCGCTGACCCTGCCCACTCTTCTTTAACTTACATCCCACTGAAAATATGGGCTTCAACTACACGCAGTATCTGTGGCTTCGCTACCTCTGTTAATGGTAGAAATTCTGAAACCTGTGGACTTTTGAATGTATCTAACTCTGATCACAACATATTCTTTTTCTTTTTTTTTTTTTGGCTTTTTGGGTCACACCCAGCGATGCACAGGGGTTACTCCTGGCTCTGCGCTCAGGAATTATTCCTGGCAGTGCTTGGGGGATCATATGGGATGCTGGGAATTGACCCGGGTCAGCCGAGAGCAAGGCAAATGCCTTACCCTCTGTACTATCACTCCAGCCCCTCATAACATATTATTTAAAAAAAAGAAAGTATTCTCCTTTGAACTCTCATTAAAATGTGTTTCCAGGCAGTGAAGCTGAGAAACAGAACAAAAACTGTGGAGAGGGATGCTGGAAGTGCAGGAATGAGCACTGCCCAGGCTACTGGTGGGAGTCTTTGCAGCAGTGGGAACAGAGTTTGACCTGGATCACTTCCTTGACATGAGTGATATTTCCTTTTCAATTTTTCTTTATGTTAGTTTTTTTTTTATGCAGGGGGCACACCCAGCATAAAAGTACTTTTAGGATGTACTCAGGATTCTGGATTCTGGGATCATTCCTGGGGGTGCTAGATTGGGGAGAATCATACATAGTGCTGGAAACTGGATCTGAATTGGTCCCATCAATACAAGCACCTTAAAACTCATACTCTATCAGCTCCACATGTGATATATTGTATGCTTGTATCCTTTCCATCTTTGGGACAGAAACTGTATCTGGACTGAATTGTAGAGTATACAATATTTCTCATAGCATTTACAAGCAATTTGTGGGATACTTTTACTTATACACTTACTTATAACCATTTTCTTGACATAGTAATGCTCAACTCTCTGTGCTCAATGAGGACATAGGCACAGTACAATTGTCTGGTAAGCACAGAAAGGAAATATTTCATTGAAATACGAATTATGAACAATATGGAAAGATGGTGCTGTTTCAAACAGAGAGGCCTCTTCAGCTCAAGTGCTATAATTGGATTAGACAGTAAAAAACTCCAAAAAGTCTAAAGAAAACTAAGAAGCTTTAAGGGCAATGTACACTTTTAGACGTATTGGGATTTGCTTAGCACATAGGAAACAAATGGAAATGAAATACTCCGTCCCATTGTGTAAAATCCAACTGTGGGTCAAAACCCAGTTTGGGAACTAAACCAAGTGTGATTTTATCAGAGCAAATCCAAGTCCCATTGTCTCCTTTCTTCAACCCAATTCAAGGTACAGGGAGAAGCAATTAAAAATTGGAGTCGAAAACTTTTTCTGTGGCTGGTACTGATTCCTTACTTTCATAACTCAAATTTAATTCTCACATTTACCAAATCGTTCATCATCTTTATATGAGGGAGAGAGTACACTTACAACAAATCATAAAGCTAAAATAATAACTAATTCTTAAGTGTTTCCTACTTGCCAAACCATTCTAAAACCATTTTCAAAGGTGTTTTATGTAGGTTCATTCATTTATTTCTCACAAATACCATGTATAAAAGGTTTTACAAATATCACGGCTTTACAGATGAGGAAATTGAGGTAGTGATTAATAAATAATGTGCCTGAGAAATGTTAGCTGTTACTGAGTGAAATCAAGATGTGATTTTAGGCAACAGAACTGTAGAGTTTTTTAATTTTTCATGTTTATTATTTTCTGATACCTTTCCTATGCTTAATTTTGATCTTACATAATGTTTCTTCAGCCAGAATGATAGCACAGAGGGTAGGGTGTTTTCCTTGCATGCGGCCAACATGGCCCACCCGAGTTCGATTCTTTCACCCCTCTCAGAGAGCCCAGCTAGTTACTGAGAGTATCTCACCCGCACGGCAAAACCTGGCAAGCTACCCGTGAGGTATTCGATATGCCAAACACAGTAACAAGTCTCACATGTTACTGGGCCTGCTCGAGCAAATCGATGAACAACGGGAGGACAGTGACAGTGATAGTGTTTATTCGTCACATTCTTTCTGCTTTTCATAAAATTTTGATTTATCTGGTAATGGCTTCATATCTTTATGAGGAAGGAGAGATGATAGAGAAATGTATCACAAAATAAAATGAAACTTTTAAGGGAAAACAGGCATAAATCTGAGACAATAAGCAGAAGTAGAAATAAGGCAGAAAAAAATGAAGCACTTGAAAGAAAAAAAGGCATGTAGAAAGTCTGTATATTTTGGAAAAACTCAAAGGAAGTGCTAATGAAAATGATTTTTGTTGTCTTTCACCAAATGTTCTTTATTTCTTGGGCAGTTTGGTGACAGAGTTCAAAAACACACACCTTTTAAATTTTATTTTTATTGATTGATTTTTTTGTGAAGCAAGATAGTTTTTACTGAAACTTACTTCAAAAACCATAAGGGGGGAAGAGAGGAAGTGTGCGTTCAAGGGAGCAAAGCATCCAGAGGGGAAAACACCATCAAAGAGACATTAAGACAAGAAGTGAGATACATGTTCAAGGGAGAACAGGGGCCTTTGGAACGAGCTGTTTTTAAATATTTTATTATGAATTTTGGTTTGTGGCTACACCTGGTGGTGCTGACGGGCTACCTCAGCTCTGTGCCTGGATGGAGCAGAGTCACTCTTAGTGGTGCTCAAGGGACCAGGTGACAGTGGGGTTCAAACTGGGTCTCCAACATACAAAACATCACTCTAGACCATTGACATGTCTCTTTGACCCCAAGCAAAAACACTTTTCATGACCTTTTCCGTTCAATATGAATCCTTAAAAAATACATACATATTATTGTTTGACCCCATAGTCTAGAGGCTTCCTTACAGCTATCTATCTCTAAGAAAGACAGGGAAAGAAAACCATTCATTTTATAAACAAATGTCCTCCCAAATATTAGGTAGACCTACTATATAACCAGAAACTTGACATTCAGTATTTCCTTAATTATTTTGTTGTTACTTTCACAGTGCTTGCTTTTATAGGCCACAGCTGTGCTCAGCAGGGCTTACTCCTGACTTGGGGACATTAAACAGTGTCAGGATCAAACATGGCACTGTTTGCAAGGCAAGATGCATGCAAGTCAAGTTCCATGCCCACTGCACTACCTCTCTGGACCTGAGTTCAGTATTTCTATTTAGCACAGAGAGAACAATTTTACAGAGCTATATTATTCTCACTCTTATTAGAATGTAATTACTTCTGTTCCATGCACTTCTGAAAGCACTGGCTAAAATAAGTTAACTATTTAGAATTAGGATACCTATTAGGCCTAATAGATATAGTCCCGGCCATAAGTATAATTTTAACCAAACAATATTCCTTTTTATTGTGTATGTGTAAGGTTCAATTGACTGCAGACATTATGAGAAGCCTCTGGTTATTATTAACTGTATGTATTTTAAAATTACTAAAGTGAGTATTTTAAAATAGCTAAACACTTATACGCTCAATAATTCTGTTCAAATGATAAAAATCTATATTGCTCCTAGAGTCTCTCCCATATTTATAGTTAAAAGACTTACTCTAAAAGACATCAAGATTTTCTTTCTTTGCCCCCAAGATATTTTAAGGTTTTATAAACTAGTCTCCTTTGAACATTTCTGTCATCAACCTGTCACTTTTCTGCTCAGAAAAGCATAATGACTTCTCACAGGAAATGATACCATTATCCCCTCTGCATATCTTAACCACCGATCCTTTAAGGCACAAATAAAATTGTGTCTCAACTCGCTGTCTTCATTCTCACTGATAACACTCTTTTCTACAATAACACAGTCTATACACAGCGAGAATTTCATCATATTTTGGCTTATATCATTTTCTTGTTCCTTTTATGCTTGTCTTTCCTACTGAACTTATAGTTGAATAACAATAGAGACTCAATAAGTACCTGTTGCCCTTCACTTACTAATTCAGGAAGTGTTTTTCAGGATACACCATATATATTTTAATCTAGTAAATTGAAAAATAAATGAGCCCTAACCATGGTCCTGAAATATTTCACCAAACAGAATAGTAAAGTCTCAACAGAAGCAGGGTATAGATTGGATGGAGTATTTCCAAGGATCACTGAATAATACATATTAGAGTTCCCGCCAGATTGAAATAAGAATTTCTGAGTAGTGAAGGTAGTCAGGCTGCAGTCAGGCTTGGTACATGTTCAGGTTAATAAAGAATACTTATTGAGCATTGACCATACTCATTTAGTCCTCAGCAAAGGTCTGGGGACTCTTTCCATCTTGATTTTACCAATCATGGCAATGCAGCTGAAAGGCAGTTAGTTGCCTAGAGCCACAGAACATCTGAGAGAGATTCAGGGCTTGGCAGAGAAGCCTAAGCTCTGACATTTATGGACTAACATAGATTGGGAATGTCCTTGAAAGTATCCTTCTTCCTTTGTCCAGCTATTCTTAATGGATGGGAGGGCAGGAATGCTCTGTGTGTGTGTGTGTTTGTGTGTATGAGTGTGTGTGTGTGAGAGATATCTTTGTTAATTGATTGAGCTATGGTTTACAATACTGTTCAAGACAATTTATCATGCACATAATTTCAACACCACACCCATCACCAATGTATGTACTTCCATGTATATACTTCCATATATATACGTTGGTGTATATACACCAACGTATATACACCCATCACCAGTGTATATACTTCCTTCCCCTGAGAGCCCCAACCCCCTCCAATTTTAACATACCTCCCAATCAATTATGTGGATTAATTCTCCCTGTGTGTTGATTTTGGCTATTTGTTGCTCACTCAAGGTGTGTCTTTAAGTCCCAGTACATAGAATGTTCTGTTCTTCCCCTTCTTCCCATGTTTCTGCTAATAGCATAATTTTTATTCTTTCTTAAAGCTGCACATTTATATTTTAATGTGAGTGTGCCTTTTTAGAACAATATGCAAGAATGAAATTCAACTGAAACTGATGACACCAAAATTGACAACAGGTAATAAAATTTTGCCATGTGGCTTTTTCTGGAGTTGCATCTAGTCTATCGTTGGGATGGAGCTTTGTTTATGGATATCTTGTATCCAAGATGGCAGCTTCCCCCCTGATTTTCCTCCTATATTATCTCCATGTGGTCCTCAAATGCTAAGCTGTTTCCACCAAATGCTATAAAAATCTGTCTTTTAATACCACAGATGGGAAAATTTATTAGCTCATGAAGCTCAGCCCCCTTTGGGAGGAAAATATCTCACCAAATATTATTTATCCCATCCATATAATTTCAAGGCCTTAGACTTCCTTTAAGGCAAACCTTTCATACTTTTGCTTACAGGGCCTTCTTGGCCAACTAAGATAATAATAATAAAAACAAAACAAACAAGTCTTTGGCTCTTCCTAGTCTTGGAACCAAGATTTCTGGTAAATAAAGCATGCTTCCCTTGATGAGCTCTTATGAAATGCATAGGGAAGAAGGATGACAGAAGGCATTTTCATCTGTATATTATAATTGTGCTTTCCATTGCCCAAACAAGATGAAAGAGATGCCCATACACATCCTTTTATTTCACCTGAAGACATCACGTGTACCATTTTAAACCACAGTCCAATTTCAGCAGAGGTTTTAAAGAACACCCACTGACCTTGGGATAAGAATCATCCATTTTCCTTTTCCTCTGCTGCCAACCATTTGGATTTGCATGTTAAAGCTTCCTAAATTAAAAAAAAAATGATGGGGACTAGCTAGATAACGGAGACAGACAGGATGGCTAGTTTCTGGGCCCTTTCAACCCAGAATGCTGCTGCTGAAGGCTGAGTGCTGCCCTAACTGCTCTATCTTTGCTCCCTAGCCTGGAAGAATCACCCCTAGAGAAAGCCCATTACAAAGATGCGTGACCTGATAAACTAAGGTTCTGGATGTGTGAACATCTAGCCTGGAGAGATTAAGATAGTTTGGTACCCGGACGAAGAATGTTGTCCTGCTGCTCATGAGTACTGGTTTGAAGCAATCGATACTGTGTGTGGAGGCCCTAGGTCGGGCTTTGACTCTCTTCTTTCTGTTTCTTTTCTTAACCCTCGCAGTGTCCCTGCATGAGCCAGGGCCGTTGTCCAGCAGCAGTGGCTCTCCCTACAGCTGCAGGCAGGGTGGTGGGCATCAATACAGCAAAGTTATTTAATTTTTCTCTAAAATAGAATTATACTTTCTGCCAGATGTGATTGTACAATTACTTATAAGTGGGTACATAGTTCAAACCGTCATTTCCATATTAGCTGTTGGAGGCAGTATTCACTCTCCTTTTCAAACTCCCTTCCGTAAGGCATGAGACACCCTCCTTTTCACACCCCCGCACGGGGTCCACTTCCTACCCCCCCCCCCATTGATCTCTGCGTGTGTCCTCTGCCTTTCCCCTCCGGCCTCTCCATCCCCCTTCTTCCTACCCTCCACACGCTTCCCTCCTTTGATCTAAGCAAGAACCAGAAGCTCCTCCATCCCATTCTTTGATTAAATACGCAATGGAGAGACTTTTGCCAGCACTGGTGATAAAGTAAAGGAAGAGCTGGGGGGAGCTCTCCAAACTGCTCTTTCCTGCCAACTTATAATAGTACTTTTAGGCTTGGCTAGAACTCACTTCCACCACAAAGCTTTTCCTATCCCCCGGCCTATGGAGCTCTCCCTGCCACATCAAGATTCCTGAGGTACGTGTGTGTGTGTGTGTGTGTGTATGTGTGTGAGTGTGTGTGTTGGGGCGTGTGTGTCAGTGTGTGTCAGTGTGTATATGTTTGTCTGTGTGTTCCAGTGTGTATGTGTGTGTCTCTTTGTGTCTCTGTGTGTATCTCTGTGTGTATGCATCACTGCGTTGAATTTTCTAAAAGACATATGAGAGAATTTTCATGTCCCACTTTTAACTCTGAGACATTTTTCTACTGATTTGACTCGGGAATAAGAAAATCATCTTTGTCACATGTGTAAAACACACACATGCCTGCTAGCCTAAGCCCTAAATTCTAATGAAGAGTACTAATACCTTATGGCAATTAATTTTGGTTAACATGGTGACAGTAGTGCTGATGCTTATGGTTTGGGTATACAAAGATTGCATATTGTGTATTTGGGTTTTATAAAAAAAATGCTAAGAAAGACTTGCCTTTTTAAATAAGTGAAAAATCACATACTTGGGGCCATTGGAAATGCATATTCGGGGTCAGAGAAAGAGTGCAAAGAGTTAGGTCCTGCACGTGGCCAACTCAGCTCCCAGCCCAGGCACTGCTTGTGGCCCCAACACAACCAGAGGTGATCCCTGAGCAGATAGTCCAGAATAAGCCTCTTGGAGTCCAAACACAGGCAAAACTGTGTCATTAGAAATAACTGTATGAAAGTCACTGAGGACCCTGGAAAACATTTTATGCCTAAGATTTTAAATTGGACAAATGGTAAAAAGTGAATTTGGAGTTGTCTGGAAGAAAGGGGAGATTCTACCAGCACCTCGCCCGGCTCTGCAGAACTCCGTGTCCAGTGCTCAATCTCAGGCTTGTGGTGAGGCCTCCGGGGTAGAGGCAGAGGTACTGAGGGGAGCAAGTGCCTCTGGGGAAGGAACTTCAGGCCTTGTGCAGCCTGGCGGGCTCACGAGGAAGAAAAAGTAAGGACACCAAATAGTCTCTTCGTATAATTGAGTCCTTTATCTCTCCTCTATTGAAAATGTAGCAGTCAGCATTGGTTATGGGGTAGCTGGGAGTGGGAACCAGTAAGAGGTAAAAGGGGCCCCAGCCAGGCCACTTCCTCTCTGACTCCACACTGATCTCAGAAAGGGCAGCTTCTGTCTGACCCTCACTTGTGGCCAGGAGGATGGCAGGGAGGCAGCATTTCTCACCCATGTGGTCTGAGGACAAAGAAAAGCCAAAGTAATAGGAGCCAGTGAGCTCTGGGCCTCACAAGGCCCCAAGACGGATAACCAAGTGGCCACGCTCAGCTTCAGACTGGGCAGTGTAATGGCAGTGGGCCAGGATAGTGAAGGGACAGGGCCGGGACACTTAGGAAAAGACTGAGACATTGGGGAGGGACCCAGAAGCATCTACAGAAAACAGAGTCTAATTCCAGACGCAGCTGGACTTCTGTGTGGAAGTCTTTCATGTAACATACTGCAGGGCCCGGGAATCAGGAATCAACACTCTCAGGTGACTCTATGAGTTAGCTCCCCAGCCTAAAACTTGTGTTTTTAATGTAAATGCTACATGATACGTTTTGTTAGTTGTGACTGTTTAAAATGTACACTTTAGTGTTTGGAGAGCTGACACAGGTCCACAGGCACTGGCCTTGTGTGCAGCTGACCGCAGTTCCAGCCCTGGCACTGCAGGGTTCCCCAACGCCAGGCACATGTCTCCCGAAGCTTCAGAGCACCCCAGGTGTGGCCCAGATAACCGCCCACCGCAGGACACAGCAGCTCCTCATCTTCAGGCTTCTCCATTTAACTACTTGCCCAAGTGGGTTCACATCCCTGGGAAAGACCCATAAACCTTAAGTGCTGCTCAGGAGTTTCCCCAAAATAAATGAAGAAAATACTGAATTATCTTTTAGAATGCGTGCCAGAATTTTTTAAAAAACTTCTGTTGAAACATTTTTTGGGTTAATCAAAAGTTAATCATACTGCAATTATTATTAAAAATAAATATTTAGGGGCCAGAGTGATAGTACAGCAGGTAGAGCATTTGCCTTGCATGCATGCGGCTGAGCTGGGTTCGAGCCCTGGTATTCCATACGGTTCCCCAAGCACAGCCAGGAGTGATTCCTGAGCGCAGAACCAGGAGTAACCCCTGAGAATCTCTGGGTGTGATGCAAAAAGCAAAAATATAAATAAAGAAAATAAATATTTATTTATTATCTAAAAATAAAGTGTTTTAAAACAAAATTGACTAGATTTTGAATATATGTAGCTTTCTTTTTATAGTTGTTTGAAAGGGAACTTGCTTTTAAGCAACAAAGCATGAATATATAAAAATCATTGTTGTTCATTTTTCATTAGGTGAAAATCTAATGAATGTAGACATAAAAACGAACAAAAAAAATAGGGGCTGGAGCAATAGCACAGTGGGTAGGGCTTTTGCCTTGCATGCGGCCAACCCTAGTTCGATTCCCAGCATCCCATATGGTCCCCCGAGCACCGCCAGGAGTGATTCCTGAGTGCAAAGCCAGGAGTAACCCCTGAGCATCGCTGGGTGTGACCCGAAGAGCAAAAAAAAAAAATGTAGACAGCGTTCAGGCTTTTAATTAATTTATACTATAAATCAATTAGGAAGTACAGAAAATCAGAAAACCATCCACATGATATGCTTAAAATAAATATTCAATGTAGAACACTGCCATTATGAAAATCCAAAAGCACTGCAGAGGTAAGCAATCTTTAGATTGTGTTTTGAATTCTTGTATTATAAAATATATTTTGAAAAAAATATGGATGCTAATAGTACCAGGTATATCTAAAAACTGTAAAAACTATGAAGCAGTCTATTTTGAACTTAAGCAAAGTTCATAAATAAACCATTAAATCCAGAAACAAATACATACCCAAAATGGCTTGCAATAATACTTGTTATTAAATTCTGTAGACACTGTTAATATCTCTACACAACCCTAAGAGCTGCATAAGAAAAACTGTGAAACACACGTGTCAAACATGTCAAACATGGTTCTTGAGGAAGTCAATGACAGACACAGAACAAGGGGTGCCTGATGGCAGCAGCTTCCCAGAAGCAGGGAACATGATGCCATTTAGTATTTCTTAAAATTGAAGGAAAAAAGACAACTCTCCCTAACTGAATGTCTTTGTGTAAATCAGAATAAGAAGAAAGTTCACATTAAGTAAAATAAATTGAGGTTATTTTTAACTTCAGACTTTAATCTATTTTCCCATTGACTGGATTCATTTCTATGAACTTTAGCAACTGGAATCCAGAGGTTATTGTGTAAGGAACGCTTTTTCAGAGCTCTCATAGAATTTAATCATTTTATTTTCATCACACTTGATTGACGAAGTGCATTGTGGACTGGATCAGCAAGCTGCTTCATAATGTGACTATCAGAAGCTGTGATGAAGACATTTGCTCCAACTTGTCTTGCGTGCACTGCAAAGTTTTTATGGAGGTTCTGATGAAGTGTGGATAATGATGTGAATTGGTTCTTCAGATCCATAGCATGTCCAGCTGTATACTCTCACTGGAGTCATACGAAATGATATACACAGGTTTCCTCATCTGTTATTTGTCTTTGTTTAAATGTCAAGGTTTAATCATTTCTAGCATAAAATCAGTTAGTTGGTAAAAAAAGAAAAAATCATCCCTCCAATAATGATCAATCAAGTAACATTCCAAATAACTTTATATATTTAATCCAGGAATATTTTTCTCCCAGATTGCATATTCTGCATTCCTTTAAAACTCTGTCCCTCAAAAACATTAGCCTAATTACCTAAACCATGTAGAATGTTTTATTAATATCACTGTGAGTTATTAAAAAATTCTAGCCCTATTTTTCTGAGCTAGTCAAAACCCAGAAATATAAACAACAAGATTTAGAAGAAAAACTATTCAACTAAGGAAAAATATTCAGTGTGTAAAACATGGATATGTATCACTCTTTATTGTTTATTAATCATCAGGATATTGGCTATTAAATATTTTCTCTGATTTCACACAGTTCTAATTTTTGGAGAAAGTAAAGGTAAATGCTGATGTATATTTCTGCATATGTGTATGTGAATGTGCATTCTAATTTATACAGAAATATCTCTACTTCCAAAACGATAATTAACAACCCATGCAAAACTGTACTTAAACCTAGTGGGGGGAGTGAACTGAGTCTTCTTTGTGTCGTGCTCAGGGTGTCGATCTGGTGTTGGTAACAGGAAAGATGAATGCCATAACCCCTGTACTATGTCTCCAACCCCCATCAGACATTTTTTTTAAGACTGAAGGCATTGCATGTGTCGTTGTCTTCTGCACATCTAGGTATGCTGTTGCTTTCTCCATCCATCCCTTTACAGATGAGGGACATTAGAAAAGAAAAGAACTAGAGAATAATGTGAGAAGTATGGAATAATAATAATGAATAAAATAATTGCTTAAGAATGAGAGGGAAGGAAACCTGTAACAGACAGATTTGAATGATGGCAGCTGTGCCGAAACTGTAGGATGGGGAATTGGAGATGAAATCACTTATTCATAAAACAAGAATTTGTTTTGAAGCTACTCTGTCATAGATCGGAATAGCTTATTAAATGACACGGTTGGCAATACTGACCCTCTTAAGTTTCCATTCTGATGAAATGGATTTCTCAGAGAAAAGATAAATAATAAGTGAATTGGTAAGATGAGTGGCACTCCCTTCTATGTGGAGAAAATTAACCAGCAAAGCAAAAAGGCCATGTGAACTAGCAGAACTGACAATAAACAGGGTAGTTAGTAAAGGCAACAACAAGAAAATGAAATTTAGTGGAGGAGAATGACAGAAAAAAGAGATTAGAAAAAAATTCAGGGAGAGTTGACTGTAAGAATAAAGTTTGGGGAACAACATGCGAAGGCCAGCCTTGGCTCCTGTTTAAGAAAGTTTTAAATTTCCTTTATCTGTCCCAGGTGACCTCCCCGAACATCCCTTTTCAGATCCCAATCATTCATTATAGAGTGAAGGATTTTTATTTGTTTTCTATATTTGGAATAAAAGTGAAAATAACCTTCATAAACTTTCATTATTGATTATGACATCTTTCTGATGGTATCACTAGGAACTGGAACTGCACTGCTTATAAAGATTGATTTTGCAATATTTAATTTTTTTAAAAAAAGAGCAACACTATGCTTTGTACAGAAATTTCATTTCTGCCTCCAGCGATGTTTCAAACAAGGGCAAGAACCGTTTTTCCTTACAAGGAGATACACAGTTGTGGGCAATTCCCTCTGCTTCTGCCTGCCTCTCCACCAGATCTTCAAAGAGAATCATTTTCTTTTAAATGATTTTTCTGAATAAAAGGCTGGGTGCTCTGCATCTGCACAGACTTTTGAAACAAAAGCGATTTCACAAGTAGAGGGTTGATTTGACTGTAGAATTACCTGAGTGCCGTGCAATATTCTACTGAGTAGACATCAAGAGAAGGTGCAGAAGATACCGTGCTGGCTAGTCCTGTGCTTATTTTGTGTCAACAGTTATCTGAACGTTTCTGCTTCTCTGTTGATATTAATAGCTTGCAAAATTGGCCTGACCTAATTAGAGAAGGAAATACAAAGAGCCACTTCCTAGCAGTGCACGGCCTGACTCTGCAGTCTCCTGGTTTAGTGCTCACGCCCTGTAGAGCTGGCACCCCTGTGGAAGCAGCAGTTTGTCAAGGGCCACGTGAGACTAGGGCTCAAACTCAGGGCCTCACATATCAGATACATGCATCATAACTCCAAACAAAACATTTCACCTAGTCAATGGCATAACTGACACACCTGGGAAAGAGCTGTTACCTGCATTTGATGGGGAGTTGGTAAATAGTTCCTAAATTTGATGTGTATATTTTTAATTAATTAGTATTTGTCTGGGGGCCACACAAAGCTTACACGCTTAGGGCTTACTCCGGCTGGGCTCTGTGGTCCAAATGTGGCATCCTGAATTGAACCCAGGTCTGCTGTGTACAAGGTAAGCATTCTATTTCTGTATGACCGTTCTGACCCTACTTTGATCAGTGATTTTTCAATAATTTGAGTGTAAAAGTCTGGTCAAGTATGATTAGCTCAATTACTGTTCAGTAATACATATCTTGATTTTATAAACGCATTAAGAAGAGAATATTAAGAAAAGTATAGCTTGGACAAGTTGATTCCATTTTCACACTCAGAAGAAAATGTATCAATGTTTTAAAAGATAATCAGCATTTTTACTAAATTATCAATTCTAACACTATGGCATAGAAATTATTCTCAGATTCAGACCAAGATTCATATTAATATATAGGAAAGGAAAATCATAAAAGAGTTATAATAAGTATAGCCAATTTATTCACTTGCTATGAATACATCTACAAATTCCCATAAAGATATTTTCTCATATATGACAAATATCTTGTCATGTTTCAGTGTTATTTTATTAATTTTTAATAAAATGTTACTAATTCTCTTTTGAGATTTTTCTAATCAAATTAATAAAAACAAAATACACAGGCAATAAGGTGACCATGATTTGATCCCAGATTGATGACAAATTAAGTAACCCAATGATTTCTGATTTGCTGCTAAAAACAAAATGTTCTCCACCTGATCATTTAATCCCTTCCAACACTGAAGCATAAATGTAAAACATATTTTATCAACATTTAAATAAATAAATAATATATCTGAAAGTGATTTAGACAAGCAGACACGTCTTTCAGAAATTACACATGGCAATGGAATTTGAAGCAGTAATATCTATTCAGAGACATATCATGTGATAGATTTGACTGCCTGGCTAAATTTTCACATTAAATAATTCATCTATTCATCAAACTGGACCTTGACCTAGAACCTTATTAGATTTGCTTTGGCCAATTATTAGAAGTGTCATGCTAATAATGAAAATGTCACTATTTAGATAACTTCTATTGACTTGCGGTCTACTGCTTTAACTTTGGGAATCCCATTGCTGAGAATTATCTCATTTTTCCCAGTTTTCATTGTTTCTGTTCATTTTCAAAAACATGAATGAAATAGGAAGAAAGAAGTGAAAAAGAGAAGATATTAAAAAAAATTCTGGTGCCAGAAAGCAGAGTGAGATGGCACTGGCCTTGTACATGGTGCACCAGGTTAAATCCCCAGCACTCTGAAAACCCCACCAGGACTGACTTCAAAATGCAGAGCTAGGAGTAATCCCTGATCACTGTCAGGTGTGCCATGACCCCCTCAAACAAAAAAAAAATAACTCTCCTTGGATGCAATAGTTGAATTTTGTTGGGGAAAAAAGAGCACTAAAAATATCTCTGTTTGATGAAATACAAATCTTATGAAATTAATGCTGAGGTGCCTGAGGATAATAGAATAGGAAGGGTATTTGCCTCACATTCTACTGAGAGGGTTCAATCCATGGCAACCTGTATGGTCCCCAGAGCACTGCGGGGAGTAATTCCTGAACATAGGACTAGGAGCAAGCCCTGAGCATCGCTGCAGGGAACCTGGAAACCCAAAAGAATGCAGCATCATAAAAATTAGAGAAAACATCTATTTGTATCTCTAGAGGGAGGGGCTTCCCAATCCATGTACAGGACAGCTATGAGCCCCCTCTCCATTCCAAGATTTTTAACCAACCAGGACAGTGGTTCAATACAAGGACCTAAACATGCAATGGTGTTTATTGAAATGAGGGCATTACTCAGGAGCTAATGGCTGCAAAGAAAGCTGAGCTTGGGGCCCCTGAAGCATGCCTTCTACCTGCTATACCTCCCTCAGCCCTTGAGCTCTTATCCGGATGTTTGCACAAATGTTTTGTTATATAGAGTTTAATAATCTATGGTTACTGCTAACAACAACAGAATTAAGTAACCTAATCATGTACCCCAAATAAGTAGAAGCACTACATGCCATTACTCCAGGTCACGCTGGTGGTAACTGGGGTCCCCAATGGTTGGGGCCTCCAGGACTGCCCTGATAATGTTGAGGGGGCCATGTGATGTCCAGGATGAAACCTGAGTCAAGAACTAGCTTGGGGTGAGCCCTAAGTGCCGTACCTCCCTCAGCTCCCATCCTCTCATCCAACTGTGTAGTAATGCTCAGAGCTAAAGTAATGTACTTTTTTTTTTCAGTCTCAACATTTTGGGGTACAGGGAGCACTGACAGGCCTGCACTGTCTTCCACTAACATGACTGGATCAGGGCAAAGGGTGGCGTGCTCATCGATTATGCTGAAATGGTTTGGCTAGGGCGAATCATTATTCGGTTAATCAATTATCCAGACGGAACACTCACGATGCTGAAAGACAATACTACTAATAGTCAGGACCCAAACAACAGAATATGTTTGGATTTTTCCAAACATATAGATGTCTCTAGCCACACGAGTCAAAACAGATGGGACTTTGTTTTGTTTTGTTTGTCTTTTAGGTCCTGTTCTGTCCCTCTGGTCTACCACATTGTTGGTCACAAATTTTACAATTCTTGGTCGATGGGAAAAGATGCTTTGATTTATGTTAAGTGCAGAAAATGTCCACCACCTCCCCGGCCCAGTGTTCAGAATGTCAAGAGCTTTTTATATTAAGGTTGTAATATGCTGACTTTATGCAAACTTCACCGCGGTGTCTCTTATAAGAAAAGAGATTAATTGTAGTCTTTCACTTTGCTTGCTAAAATAACAATTTTCAATTTCAATCCGGCTGTACCATTTGATAAGATATAATTTACATCCATTCACCCCCCCTCCACTTTCTAAATGGAGCTACATTATAATATAAATTCTTGCAATATTAGATCAATGGAAAAGTAAAGTCTTTCTTTCACCTATTAAGCAAAGAATACACCTCAGGAACACCATAAATCATGCTTGTCAGAAGATTCAAAAGACTCATTCTGTAGCGCTGGCTTGTCTATTATTTAGAAAGCATAGGCAGGAAACAATATAATTCAGTTGGGCCGCATGCATCTAATTTGCATACGGCTGTCTCTTTTTAATCTGAATTCTCACGAAATGAATATAATTAGCACGTTTCAACTGATCTTCAAAACTAGTGAACTAAGTTGATTACGTCTGGGATGACATTACACATGCTCACTAACAAATATGAACTCCTAAATAGCATGAGTCAGTGGACTTGGTAGTTAAACAAGTGACTATTACAAGTTAAAAAGTGAACAACTAATCAGTCATGCAAGATACGTAATATTTCTTTTTTAATTTTGGGCCACACTCGGCAGTGTTCAGGGGCTACGGCCTCTTGGCTTAGGATGTCAGGGATCTAACTGGGATTGGCTTCACGCAAGGCAAGCACTCTACCCTCTGTCCTCCAGTCACGAGCTGCATACACCTTTGTATAGAGAAGAGCACTGTACCTTTTACCTACATCCCAAATCACTACCCCTTCTCCATGGAAAGAACTGTTCAAGCAAGCCACAAGTGATTTGGTGTTGACAATAGTCAATGACAGTACTGGTCACAACAAAATTATATAACCTAAGAATTTGCAGATACTATTTGTATTTATTCTCTGTACTTCTTGGAGTTGAGCTTTGTACCTATTTTTCCATCTGATATGCTCAGGTTATTTTTTTTTCATCCTAGTGAGCTGGAGCGATAGCGCAGCGGGTAGAGCATTTGCCTTGCACGCAACCAGCCAGGGTTCAATTCCTCTGTCCCCCTCAGAAAGCCCGGAAAGCTACCAAGAGTATCCCCTCCACGTGGCAGAGTTTGGCAATCTCCCCGTGGCGTATTCGATATGCCAAAAAAAGTAACAACAAGTCTCACAGTGGAGATGTTACTGGTGCCCACTCGAGCAAACAGATGAACAACGAGAGGACAGTGCTACAGTGCTACCAGGGCCTTAGGGCTAGCAAAGAGATTAAGGGACTTGCTTTGTACGTGTCCAACCTTGCCTCCATCCCTTGAATTACACATAGTTCCCGGAGTACCCCAGGACTTTGCCCTGAGCACTGCCAGGTGTGGACACAAAACAACAATAAGAAAGAGTCTTTTCAAGGAAGCTATCCTGACCCGAATTCTCAAAGGGAACAAGGTGGGCTACGATGTTTGATTTCAAAAGAATTATAATAAGAAACATCACATTTAACTTGCCAACTATAAAATAAGATGTATGATTTATACAATAATAAAGTATTTAGTGCTACCCAACTTTTAAATAGATGTGCTATTCAAGTAGGTGATTTTAGAATGCTAGACTTTCTAATTGTGCAATGTTTTCCATAATAATTGACATAATTTCTTGCCCAAAACACCAGCTTCTAACCCCATAAATTCTATCACCCAGAGTTAAAATGAAGATAAAATATTTGATAAGCAAAATGAATTGCCACTCAGCTAATTAATTTTCCAGGGAAAGACAAACCAGAGAACAAACAGAAAGAAAATCTGCCTTAAAAAAGAACTGGCATTAACAAAAATATTATATTACTCTTTGAAGCAAGTATCTGGACTTTAAACTAATAGACTAGTCAAAGTAGAATCTCATGATGACTCATTGCCCAAGAGAACCCATGCTTTGAATCTGACTTATACAATTTCGCTTCTTACACCAGCTTTATATTAGATTAATGTAGATATTTTATTGATGCACAAGTACTACAGAATATTTTAAAACTGCTAATAAATCTAAACCAGTTACTTAGTAAAGTACAGATGAATGTTTGATTTCTGATGCGATTTCTCTGAAAATTTGCAGTTTGATCACACAAACCAGAACCAAAACTGTAGCAAATAATACAGCAAAAACTGAGAGGCAGATTGCCTAATAGAAGAAATATGGCAGGTGGTTACATAGTTTAGACATAAACTACATTCAAAAATCTTCCCAGACTTCCTGATCACTGTCAGTTCCATATGAAAGTTTTCTTTAGCCTGTGCACTGATGTCATCCTTGCTTAAATGTCACTTTAGACCTCATTTCTACTGAAAGCATATGCTTCACTAGTCAAACTATAAAATCCCAAACCTCACACTAAAATCTCATCATAATCTGGCATAAATTGACATTTCCTGGCCATTATTCCAGTTTTCTAAACTGAATCTTCTACAGAATTATTTACTCATTCACTGGTGACAAAATTTCTGCCTTTTGATATTTGCTCAAGTTGTCTCTTCTGCCTGGAATTCTGTCTTCCCTTCTATTAGCAAATCTGTCATTCTTTCCTGTTACTTATATCACACTTGTAAACAGAAGCAAGCCCTTAAAATCAGGGATAAGTCTGTATTTGTCATAAAGAAGACTCCTTTTGTGACTATATTGGGTGCTATAAATATACAAGATTGATCATACTTCTTTCTATCAACTCTCATTTCCCTTTTTGTACTAACCTACCTGGCCTGACTTATCCTTAGCAATAAAGTGTTTTTTTAACTACCAGTTGACCCATCAATGTGTCTGCTCTCAAAGGAATGACTGATTATTAGTAACTACAGAATGAATGACCTTCAGAGATAAACATTTAGAAATGAAGAGAGGGGGCTGAAGTGTTAGTATAGTGGTTAAGGTGTTCACCTTGCACACGGCCAACCTTGGTTCGATCCCCAGCACTCCAAATGGTCACCTGTGCTTGTCAGGAATGATCCCTGAGTGCAGAGCAAAGGGTAAGTCCTGAGCACTGCCTGGTGTGACCCCGAAACAAAGCTAAACAGCAACAGCAACAACAAAAATAAATGAAGAAAGGAAACTGTGCACGCAGACAGACTCGAACGAGATCCTGTCAGCTTTGAGGGCTACAATAAAAGATATGGCCTTTATGTAATAGGAAGTCACCATAGGAAAGTTTTAAGTAAAATGGTGGCATAATTGGATACCTTGCATTATAAGAAAGACATTTGGGAGAGAAGTCCTTGTCAGTGAGCAATATCTAGACATAGTACCTTTGGCACTGAGGGAGACTGGGGTATCTTTTGTCCCTTCCAGTGAGGCTGGCTAAATGCAGAGGGTAAAGTAAGTGACGTTGGTCCACAGCCAGTGGACGACCTTGTCTATGACAGAAGGGATGCTTTTAGTTTGGGGCAACGCCCAGTGATGTTCAGGGGCTACTCCCAGCTTGCTGCTTACCTGTAGGCCCCAAAGGTGCTTGGTGCGGTGGGGTTTGAATCAGGGATGCCTAAATGCCACACGTGAGCTGAGCCCCTTGAACTCTCTCTCCCACCCAGCAACGCTTTCTTAACAAACAGCAGTTTCAAGCGTTCCTTGATGTCTAATCAATCAGAAGCCTTCCACCAGTATTTCTATAACATTCATTCCATGACTGAGAATGAATGTTATAGAATTTTTAGAGAATTCAAAAGTTGCAGGATTCATCTGGAATGAGTTCAAAATATGAGAACCGATGTTGTAGCAAAATCCCGTTTGCGGGCTTGTATCAGAGGGCCCTACTTTGCTCTGATTCCAATTTGCTGCCTCTAATAAACTGGTTACTTATAGATTAATAACAGTAAAGGGCACTTGCTCTCTACTGTATATTTAAAACAGAAGCAAGTTCCTGTTCATTCAACCTCGCTTGTTAATGTACTTTTTAGTAACAAGTTGGAAATGTGCTCATTGATTTAAAGCTTCCCAATGTTCAGAAACATAGATGGAGTCTCAGTAAGAAGGAAATTCTAGCTGAGAAATGGGCAAAAATTTATGCTTCAGGCCATATTACGCACATGTTAGAAAAATAAAAAAAAACTTTAATGATGAACATGCCACTGCCTCCCCACCTCTTTTGTGGTAGAAATAGTTACTTTTAAAATATTCTGTCAAACTCTTAAGATGCAACATTAAAACATTAAAACAAGATTGGTTCTTTCATGCCAATAGTTGCTCAGACAAAAAAAAGAAAAAAGAAAAAAAACAGGGAGAAAAAGAAAAAATCCTTTTTGTTCCACTTAGATCAATGTCTTAGCAGGGATAAGCCTTCATTTACCCTCCATGTCTGTATATTTGAGGAGTTTCACCTTAAGGCTTGTTTAAATTATTAACATTGTACCCAGCAAACTTCCTGCATTACAAGCCACTCTGGCTTTAGGCTTTGTAATCTGCGCGCTATTGGGAGCTATTGTTTGTCTTAATGGCCATCCTTGCTTCTTAGCAAGGTATGGGAGACAGATAAAGATAGGAAAGGGAGAGGCAGAAAAAGCCCTTGCTATTAAAGGCTATAATTACTCACAGCTTGATCTTCGTAAATTAAGATTAAGTGCAGGATATTGAACTCTAAGCCCTCAATGTTTTAGGCTTTGTTTTTCTTTGTTAGTAAGCTCTGGTGATATATTTAACACATCCTTGTTCTTGTGAGTTTGATCTAAGGATTTCCTAAAAAGGCATGAGACCCTGACATAAAGAGCAGGTTACCCCTAACCAGGGCACTGCTACTGCCCTCCAAGTCCACTCATGCTGCCAAGAATCACTGTTCTTTTCCTAAGGCCTTTGAACATCACTTCACTCATAGTCTTCAGATATAGAGAATGTAAGCGCCAGCAAAGGAGGCACACTGCACATGCCGGATTGTGGCCATCCTCGGCACCTGCCACCCTCTGTTAGCATCTATTAATGATTCTTGGTGCAGAGATATTTTGGGGTCCTTTCAATAGGTATTTGTAACTACAGCTTTTCTTGTGCCCGAAATAAAATAATATAACTGGAAAGATATGAGTCACATATTTCCTGGTAAACTTAGTCTGCCTTTCTTGGTTTCCAAAACAAAAAAGGAAATTCCAAATTTTATTTTTCTTAGAAGAAAAACTTATAAGACTAAGTTTCTGTGTTAGGAATTGAAAAGCTAACACTTAAAGGGCTGTGGATTTAAATACCACAATTTAGTTACCGCGTCATTAAGAGACTGCATAGGCCAACAATCATATTCTACTAATAACACCTTTCAACCAGGAAGACCTTTTAAATTAGTTTTACACATTTTTACCCCAGCCAGAGGAAGACAAAATGCAGAAATTCATTTATGTTAATTTATGTTAATCTCACTTCTAGTGCATTTTGGAGATGGATTTTAGGAAGTTTATGTACTTTGTGCAATTTTGCAGCAACATCAAGTGTTGTGTCTTTGTCTGCCTCATTCACATACATGTCCAGTACACAATGACACACATGTGAGGATAGAGAGGCGTTGCAGGAGCACAGAGGAGTTCGAACAGGACACTTTTCACATCTTATGCACCAATTATTTACAGGTCAGTCTTGTAAAATCTTCTCATTTTCCCTGAGGGAATCAGTTATTTTTGTTGCACTAAATCCTAAAATATTCCATTGCAAATTCAGTCCTAAGTAGAATACATTCACCCAGGTCTGGAGAATTGTTTTCCTAGTATGCTACATTTTAAAAGGAGTGTATCATATTGCATGAAGGGCTCCTGCAAATTCAGAGTCCTTCTTTCCAAATTTGAAATTTTCCTATTGTGTTCCATTATGACAGCATATAATGTATGTGGGGGGTAACAATAAAACTCTTTGGATGTCTGATTCATGCAATATGAAGAATATGTCTACTACCTCATCTGCTATGTCTTGGTTCCCTCTTCCTTTATTATAAAAGGAATATTAACTTAATAGTGAGGTCGCTCAAGAAGGTAGAGTCTAAAATACAAGTTATCTTACCAGTAAACTAAATCACTGGACCATCCACATCCATTTTTGCAATTACAACCAAGTAAATTGAACAATAAACCAGTTCTTTCAGGAAAAATACAATATTATCCCTCAACAGTATGCTATTTTAAGTAAAAATGTTCAATAATAAAGTGATAGTTATTTCTTTAGAAAAATTACAGATCTGTAATTACACAATAATCTGGTCAGAAGGGAGAAAATCATGCAATATATACTCTGAAAATAAAAGACACATTGACATTTTGACAACCAATTACTGTTTCTCTCTTTCCCCATCAAATCTGGAAAGAGGAGAGAGATTCTGATTTTTCACTTTGATCATATCCAGAATGTATTTGCCCCATTAAGCTAGATTTCAGAGTAAATTTCTGGAATTATAAGTTGCCCTTTAGGCTGATGTAAATAGACTATACACAGACTATATAGCACTGGTGATTTAATAGCTACCTTATTTTCCCCCAACAACTTGTGTTGATGTAATGAAAGTCAAAAGAAATTCACATACTTTTCAGCAAATTCAAAATGTTACAAAGATCTAATCAAAATAAATCACAAAAATTCACCTGCTCATGCCTTGCTTTGTACTTTTGTATTATTTTTGCAATGTGCTTTTCTAATATCCTGTTGGCATAATTCCAAAGGCTTAAAATACTGTCCTTAAATATATTTTAAAAAGTCTATATAGTATTCATTCTTTTCCATATTCTTTCTTTTGTCACTCTTTACAAAATGCCTATCTTCAGAGTGGTGTCTTGGATTTCTAATTTAACTTTTAGACTATCAAGCTTGAAGAATGAATACAAGGACAAGTGTCTCTGTAGGAGGACAAAAGTATCTTAAATGGGTATAAATGTTTTATTTTCCTCTTTTTTACAGCTGAATTTATACTGCTTCATTTCCCTGACAGAATCTCTTCCCAAATTCTTTAGTGTCGGGTCATTCATGAGAAGCTCTAGTGAGATAAAAAATCTAGACAAAGATGAAATGTAACTAGGAATAAAATGAAGAATACATTTTCATTGAAAGAAACTTCGTAAAATTTAGCTTTTCATTTGAGAACTTTGGCAGACATTTAAGCAGCTCTATTTTGTAAATTGCTTTCAGGCTTAAAGTAGTTGGATATTCGCATTACTTTGCCAGGCTGGAGATTCTCCATTTAACACATGGATGCCAACACTGCAATTTGGGTTTATTAAACTACATTCAAGTGTAATCCACTGGTGGTACACCCTAGTGTCAACATGTAAACTGCCCTGGCCCCTGAGATCAGTGATGTAATCAAGTATGATTAGAAGCACAATGCATCTATGTATGGAGAATTGAAGAAATACATTCTCATCTGAATTCAAGTCTCCTGACAATATTGATTTATATTTTTAGTTCTGGGGCATTAGAAAAACAGCAGCAACAGAACAATAACAAATTTGCTTTATCACCTTTATTTCTATACTGAGGTTGATAATCATCTTCTCATCCAATATGAAAAAAAAATCTAATGAGAAAGGTGCTGTTACTAAAACGAATAGAACAAAAGAGGAAAAAGATGTTCCTCTCTTTAAGAAAATTTAGTTGCCTGATATTATGTAGATTTTAAGTACTGGATCTTTGTGCGTATATGTGTCCATAAGTGTGCATGCATGTATGTGCATGGGCACACGCGTGTGCCAAGTATGAAACTTATCTGAGTAATACAGAATTACGCACCCAAAATTATTACAGTCATAAAATCTGTTTATATTCTTCATCCTGCCTTTATGTTATATAATTCTATATGAATGGATGATATTTGTACCATACACATTTTTCAGAAGTAATTTTAAATCTCACAATTTAATAGTACATAACTAATTAAAGATAATAATTGGGAAATTGTCACAAATTTTGAACAATCAGTATTTCAGAATATGCAGTCTCTCTAAATTACAATAATCATCTTTATTCAGGAAATACAAGATGAGGCTCTTCAAAATTGACCTTTTAAAGAAAATTGTAAAATAGCCATGAGAAATAGAATAGCTTGACCAAGATCTTTTTAGAAATAATAATTCTTCTGTAGCTCCCATAGTGTAATCGGTTAGAATGCAGTACTTAGAAGAAATAATCATTATTTAAAGAATAATGAAAGTGCTAATGAAGAGCATTTAGTGGCATATCTAATATTTGTGTGTGAGCATGACTAATGAATAACAGAGATAGTTGAGTATTAGCTTTTTCCAAGAAACCACCCCAGTTTCTAGGCTATGCCTTATCTTCTATGCCAGTTCTGCTGTGGTCATAAGAGTGACAGTGATCAGATGCAAAGCTATAAAATTTTTTAAAATGATCAAAATACCTGCTGCACTTGCTCCTTCTTAAGCACTTCCATTATAAACCTATTATGAAAAATTGCATTGATTTACATATTAATGTTCTGCATTTCAGCATGTGCCTTTAATGTGCGCACACAACAGAATACACTCTGTCACACACATTTAACCTACGTGACTCAGCCATTAAGTGGAAATTTGAGAGTGGGAGAAAAAGAAACAGAATGAATACAGTTGTTCCCATTGTTCTCTTCAAAATCTTGGATTTTACACCCTTCACTGTCACTCACTAGACCTCTATTTTTGTCACCTTGCCTATCAGTCATGATGGAGAGTTTAACCTAGGGTGAGACATGGATTTGTCTTTGAACTTTATTTTTTTTTTTAATGTTCTCAGGTTCCTGGACTGTATATCTACAAGTTAATTCTGAAGATCTGATGAGAGTTTTGTTTAAATCTCAGGTACTTCTAGCCAGGCATATAAAAGAGAGAAGAAAGTCATTCTCTGAACTGTCCAGTAGTTTTTATTTTACTTTATTTAGTGTTAGAAATGCTTATTATTGGAAGTCTAATACAATAATCATTATCTGGGTCTAGGGCAACTGAGAAAATTGTGTTGTCGATTCCATTTCAATCGAATGTAGTTTAGAAAACAACATGTGGCTAGTAGCTACAGTATTGAAAGAAAAAAACAGCTCTCCACAATCCAAATGTGGATGAGGTGCTCATGAAAAGGAAGCTGCTGAAAAGAATCACCTGTATACTTCTCACTTGGGTGTGTGAATTTCCAGTTGCTGTTTCTCTTTGGGGAGTGGTGGTGTTTTCTCAACAGTGTTAAGGACATCTAAAAACTGTGGAGACCATATCAACTAAGGCATGTCAGACTGTGTACTTCCCAGTAGGATGTACAGCCATTTGGGCATTCTTTGAATTTTCTCATTTAAAATTCTTACAGCTGTTATTCTAAATCATCTCTGTGTTCAAGGCTCTTACACCTACTCATTTGGCTTCACTTGCAGAATATACTCTAATTTATGACTCATTTCAAAGGAGCCCAAGGACATATGATACTAGCTCTGTCAATATGCATGTCATTACCACAACTTATCATCTCTATTCTTCTTCCACTCTTCCAGTTGAAGTTGCCTGCATTTTGCCAAGGTTCCTATCCTATATATGTGACAGCATGCGTACCCCCTCCTACCCCACTACCTCATTTAGTCTCTTAAATTACCCCCTCCCTACACACCTCTCTCTCCATCTTCAATACTGATTTCCTACTGACTCTTCCACTTAACACACAGTTCTTTCTTCTCCCCCTTCTCTTTCCTCTAATCACAGGCAATGCTGTCATAATCAACAAGCTCTGCTTCCCCTGTCATTCTAGAACATACCACAAGCACTTCTCTTAACCGTGCCTTGACAATTTCTCAGTCCAAATTACATCAGAATGCTCCCTTGTTTCTTCATGCAGTTCTTTACTTTCTCATTCTTCTCTTGTAGTCTCCATTACCCTATTTCTCGAAATTGGGAGCTACTTATTATCTATGAACATTACTCTAGGACCCCAGGCCAAGTCTAGGATGCTAACTCTTTATGCAGTGTACAAGCTAAGGATGTTTACTCCATTGCAAAATACATTACATTAAAATGAGAAGTCTACTTTCACTAGTCACATTTTGTGACATGTGAAAATATTATGAAATTCAAACTTCACTGTCCATAATGTAGTACTGAAACATAACTACACTCATTAATTTATGTATTACATACGGCTGCTTTCATGTGTCAATGACAAATCTGAGCAGCTGCAACAGAAACTACATGAGTTGTAGAGGAACTATTTATAGGTCTAGCTTTTAACACAAGAAATGTGTGGACCTCTATGTAAAATGATTTCTCAACTTCCTTCTTGAAAAAAATACATTCCTTCAATGATATGTTTCCCATCACTTTTATAAAGTAATGAAATAATTTGACGACACTGGTCTTCACTAACACTTTGTGAAACAGTTTTTCTAACTAACTGCAGGAAGTAAACAAATTGTACCACACCCATGCTAACTTAGTACTCATCTTTGTGTCTTCAATTACTAGAATCCAAACCTAGTTTCCTCCCATCACTGTATCACTGTCCTCCCGTTGTTCATCAATTTGCTCGAGCGGGCCCAGTAACATTGTGAGACTTGTTACTGTGTTTGGCATATCAAATACGTCACGGGAACCTTGCCAGGCTTTCCCGTGCGGGCAAGATACTCTCAATAGCTTGCCAGGCCTTCCGAGAGGAGTGGAGGAATCGAACTCGGGTGGGCCATGTTGGCTGTGTGCAAGGCAAACAGCTCTACCTGCTGTGCTATCACTCCAGCCCAGTTTCCTCCCATATAACAACCATTCCATTAGGCAAGTTCAGAAAATAGTTATCTCTTGCCTGAATCATGTTACACCCTGTATCATGCACACACTTTGATTTCTGTAAAT
The DNA here is from genome assembly GCF_029834395.1 of Sorex fumeus. Classification (NCBI taxonomy): domain Eukaryota; kingdom Metazoa; phylum Chordata; class Mammalia; order Eulipotyphla; family Soricidae; genus Sorex; species Sorex fumeus. Next base: position 972,759 of record NW_026606060.1, on the reverse strand, counting down.
CTGCAGCAAAATGCTTCAAAGTGTTGATCTTCTCATTTCTTTAGGAGTCAGTAATTGATATTTTCTTTCTTCATTTTTTTGACTGGGCCACACCCAGCAATGCCCAGGGGTTAAAGGCTCTGTACTCAGGAATTACTCCAGGCAGAACTTGGAAGACCACATGGGATGCCAGGGATTGAACCCAGGTTGGAAACATTCAAGCCAAATGCTCTACCCCTGTAATATCTCTCCTTCCCCAGTAGTTGTTCTTTGTTTCTCTTCTTTCTTCCACTGGAGTGCCCAGGGCCTACTCCTGGGTCTGTACTCAGGAATCATTCATGACAGTGCTCAGAGGACCATATGGGGTGTCAGGGAAAGAACCCAGATCTGTCCCATGCAGGGCAAGCACGCTACCCGCTGGACTATCTCTCCAGTTCTGAGATGGTAACACTGATGTACAATCATGTTAAAGAAAGAGAAAGACTATTTTGGGTCCTGTCTTTTTGTAAGGTCACTCTTATGAAGGTACTCCCCCTCATCTGAACCTGAATAATGCTCTATCTCACAGACCCATATCTGAGGATGGCAGACACCATCACACTGGGGCATTGGGACCCCCAGTGTATGTTTGATTATTTCAATGTACATAAACATTCACTCCATAACACTGGGCAGCTGAAAAGGAAAGGGAACTTCCTAAGAAAGATTTTCCTCCTTTTCAATTGAATTCTTTTTCAAGGAGGGGGCATATCCAGAATTGCTCAAGACTTACTCCTGGCTCTTCACTCAGAGGTCACTCCTGGTAGGCTCACGGGACCATAGAGGATGTCAGGTATCAAGCCCAGGTCAGCTATGTGCAAAGCATGCACCCTACCTGCTATACTACTGCTCCAGCCCAACGTTTTCCCTCTTAATACAACTTTATATGAATTCTTACTAAAGAAAGAATAGAGTGGAAGTCATAGGAATATATTCGTCTGGAACAGCTTGAAGGATCTGGAGAGCTTTATTTCTAGACTTGTTATTAAGAGACTAAATAAATGCTTTACAGTTTGGGTTGCTTTTAGTTGCATCTTCTGTAACTTGCAAACTCTCTGAGCCAATCTTCAACAAATATTTATTGAAATTTAAATATATGAGTATGCATTTAAGTTTCATATACACACAAAGTGTGTGTATATGCATGCATATGTTCCCACATATAGTGCATTAATCTGTGCCACTCATTTTTATTACTGTGCACTATTACTTAATATTTCACTTGCATTATATTTAACAAAGACACAACATGACTTTGGATAGCTTTTGATGGGTTAAATCTTTATTCTATATATCTTGTCAACATTGAAAATACTAAATATGACTAATGCCTGTCTATTGAGTGAATACATTGAAATGTTGGATGAAAAGTAAAGACTGATAATTTGCAGAAAGGGAATAATATTTCTATTCTGATTTCTTCCACGATGTCACACGCATTAAAAAAAATGCTCTGAATTTGCTGAATAATCAATATGGGGAAGGAAGGATGGACGTATGGAAGGAAAGAATTAGGGATGGAAGGAAATGTAAAGAACATTTTGTATGCAAATAATGAACAGATTGCTGAGGTCAATCACCCAATAGTCAGACAGCTTCAGAAATCAAAGCAGATTGGAGAGCTTTTGCTTTTTCCTCTTGGCCACAAAACCCCTGCTAATTGAAGTAACGACGCTTCAAGCTGCTCTTTCATTTCCCCTGTGATATTTATGTTTCACTTGGGAACTGAATTTCATATTAAACACCACCACGCCTCCTGCTAACTGCTAGTTTCTGCCATCCCAGACAGTCCTGCTTTGCTGTGGCCCTGATTCCTTCTTCATATGACTTCTTCATGCGGATGAGCAAATGGATATACTACAATGCCCCTCTGATCATCTCCAGGTCCGAACAAAGTTCCCTGGGGGTAAACAAAAATGTGCTAGTTTGGTAGTTTGAGTGGTGCAATTAAACTAAAAAAGGCATTCTCCTATAACATGATTAAAAACGTTAGGATCAAGGAAAACAAAAATGAATCAGGAAGTTCATCTTTAGGAGTCTATTTTTGGACACAATAGAAATCACAATGAGTAAAGCACTTGACTTTCATACATCCAAGGCTTGGAACCACACAAGGTCCCCTGAGCCACACCAGAAGTGATCCCTGAGCACAGAGCCAACAGTAAGCTCTGTTTATAGGCAGGTGTGACCCTTCTCACCATACCCCCCCGAAAAGACTCACTTCCTGACTATTAAATGGAATACATTTAGAGTCAATTACAGCAGTTTTTTGTTTCTTTGTTCTGTACATGAATATTACAAGCATGGACTAGAATTACTGTTAGCAACAGCAGTTCTAGTATGTCTATCTTGGATTATATTTTGAAACTTCCTTACAGCCATTTTCATAAGGCTATTATTATTTTTTTCTTCCTGTTGTGCAGACTGTTCTTTTTTCTTCAGAAATTGAAGCAAGTGCTAAGAAATTAGCTAACCCAACTTGCCTACATATTTATATCTCTGTCAGTATACAGCACTGTATTTACCAAGATTAAATTATCTGCTGTCAAAACTCAATGAAAACCATGGTGTACCAAGCTTCACTGTAAAGATGTAAGCATCTATTTCAAAATGCAAATCACAGAGTAAGGTACATGTGTTTATAGGATTACACCCTACAAAGTGGAAACTATCTGAAATCTGAGAAATTTCTTAGGGAGCAAAGACCAACTCTTTTATTTTTTAGACCAACATTTTGCATCTGTGAGAAAGTACTGGGTACTAGTCACAGAAGTTAGACTCATGAAAATAGTCTGAAGTTAAACATCTGCTATTCTACCAGGTGTGTATTCTTAATTTAAGGCACTTAACAAGATTAAGACAATTTATGTCCTACGTCATGTCATTTACAAAGCACACACACACACACACACATACATATATATATCATATATATATGTGTATGGGTATGTAACTGTGTAAGAGAACATTATCCAAATCATATAAAGAGATATAAATAGGAGAAACCAAGAGCAGACATTTTCAATTCATGAAGGACTATCATTTCTAAGAAAATAATTTTTTTCTTGATAGAGTCACAGGTTTAGAATTATGAGTTTCCTTAATAATCAGGTAGTCATTTCACAAATAAATATCATAAACCCAGTAACTGCTAATTATTTATCCAATGTTGAAGAACAAGAGAAAATAAATTTAAAGGAGAAATCTAGATTAATAACTATTTTATCATAATTTACTATTATTCCTACTAAAGAACTCCACTTTATTTTCAATGAGAAATGTTTATGATCTATAACAGCTATACAATTAATCTTACTTAAATACAGATTTTTGGGGGGTTCAGGTGTGTTTTTAAAAACATATAATTTAATTTTGTTATGTATAAAATGAACATCAGTCATATATTACTTTCATTTGAAGATGAGAACTTTCAGAGCAAAAGTATTGGAGGACAAAGTGAGACATGCAATCAAAGATTTGTTTTTTGCTGAGTGTACTTTTATTCCTCTACCTATCACCATCAAATTTTGATTATAAGGGATTCTGTTTCTTTTAATAGCACTGTGCACTATATATTTTTAAAAGTAGGACACAGGAAAATTAATTGTGTTGGGGGAGTCCTGTGTCTTTTGATGCCCTCTGCAATGTCTGGAGATGCCCAAGAGTGACACAAAACTAGGATGAAAAACGCCTGTCCTGGATGATCCAATCTCCCAAAGCAATTTGTCTCGAGTGGCAATCATAATCACCTTCTGCACCATCCAGGCTCTATCCTTTCCACCAAACATTTCACTGCAGTTTATATGCCCCTAGTATGTAACTTAGCCCTGTGCTGGTAGGAAACTCTTTCACCAAATCCCTTCTGGAAAAACCATCAGGGTGCCCACTTGCAAACTCTTGTATAAATAATTAAGCCCCTATTCACAATCACAAGACTAATTATCATATAAAAGCCCTCTTAAGTGAGCCATTCTTTTGCTAACAATATGGAGAAAGCATAAAAACACGTTAGACCTTTTCAAATCAGTATTCAGAAGAGGGTAAGCAGCTGAATTCAGGCAACCACTTCAGCTGTTTGGGAAAAACATCCTTGTTGGCCACCCCCCCACTTCCCCTACAATCAGCAAGCCAGAATTCTAGTTTCCCTGAGGAACATGCTCAACCCAGAAAGAGTCTAGTGCAATTTATGTCAGTGGGTTTCAAGCATTCAACCACAGGACCACAGACCACTGCCATTCCTCAGGAATAAAAAGGCTGAAAATCATTCATTTCAAATCTTGATTATAATTGATAGTCCATGGGTCAGAAAACAGTACAGGTGCTGGTCCAGAGGCATAAAAAGGTGAAGAATATTGATTTTTAGAATCAAAATTCGTCTAATGCAAGTTCCAGAAATATTTTTATTTGAAATGGTATCACTTATTATTCAATAGAAATTCTCTGCTCCGTGGAAAATGAATTTCTGTGTCAGGAAATAGCAGTTATAGTGTCATGCAGCTCTGTGGGCGATGTCTTCTCTGGACAGAAAAATGTATTTTTGGGGAGATGGACCTGAAGGGGGAAGGAAGGAAAGAAAAATTCAAAGCAAAATCATATGTTTGACCTTGAAGATAAGCTAGTGGGTTCTCATTTTCTTTACTCAATAGGAAAAGTAAACTTACATGCATTTTTATTTATGAGAAGGTAAAAAGGGAAATTTTTCTGACACTTTGTTATTTAAGACTTATCTAAATCTTTGATCATTAAGAAGCCATAGATAAAAGTTAGATGAAATAATTTATATTCTCTGGAATGGAGGCTCCCAAAACACATTAACTTGTTTGGGGGAATATACAAGCGGCCAACATGGCCCACCCAAGTTCGATTCCTCCGCCCCTCTCGGAGAGCCCGGCAAGCTACCAAGAGTATTCGATATGCCAGACACAGTAACAACAAAGTCTCCAATGGAGACGTTACTGGGCCCGCTCGAGCAAATCGACGATCAACGGGAGGGCCTTTACCTTTTTACATTTTAGTAATCAGCAAGTAAAAATTATTATAACTAAAGAAAAACCCTTCTTGAAATCAACAATAGAATTGAGTACAAGCATCCCAGAATATCAGCATTTATCACACTCTAATGACCATGGTATCTTCTAAGATCTACAACCAAAAACACCAAAAAAGAACATTCCTGTCTCTCCATTTGTTGTTCTAATTTTGTACTAAAGACAATAGTTTACCTACCCCCTTTTATGACAAGACTGGAAGTCAGTTAACTTAGTGTAGAGAAGCCCTGGGATTTCTCCTATCAAGTTTTTGATTTACTTGTGAATATATTACACCGGATAGAAAAAAAGCAGGAGTGGAATTTATTTGACATGATTCACTAGAGACATCAACAGCGAAATGTCACGCAATGAATCTTATCTTCCAGACTGCCCAGTAGACTCAAAAGGGAAGACCTTCGGGTTCTACTGGAAATGAGGAGAGAAAAGGCTTTCTGAGTTGATTCAGAAATTCTGAGAGCAAATGGCACATTACTGTTGAAGCACAGATGTCACTTCATTGTGTCATATTGAAAGTGACCAGGACAATCTGACAAGTGCAATTTTTCTCACATTACAAGTATATTTGGGCAGGTATTATGCCTCACTATATATATATATATATATACATATATATATACACATATATAGTGTGTTTATTTCTTTATCATATCATAGGAGAAAAATATTCTCAAATTGAAAGAATCCATATTAGGGCATCAAATTTTTGTGTACTTTAGCTAACTTGCAACATTGCTTTCTGTAAAACTGCTTGGCTGCTTTGCACCTGGGGGAGAGGGGACTTGGAAAGTGAACAGGGCATAACTTCTTTTCTAAACCAAGTGTGACAGGATTCAGGTGTATTTACTGTCCCTGAAATGTATTGTCTCAGTAAAGCACCCTGCAGATTTGGGTAAAGGATATGATAACTCAGGATGCGGGTGGTTGGGGGAAATTGCTCTTTCCTGGAATGTATTGTCTCACTAAAGCACCCTGCAGACTTGGGTAACTCAAAACGAGGATGGTCAAGGGAGATTACCTAAGGCTTAATGATTCCAGCTATAACCTTGCTTGTGCTGACAATCCATGTACGTAAATGCTGATCTTTGAATCTATAGGCTAAGGAGTGAGGTACTTTTAAATGGATTGGTTAAGAAAGTATATGTTGTTACAAATCTATTGGCTATGAAATGCGCGGGCTTTGCTGTAACGGCCAGTGAAGGCCTTTATAAGATTCCCTTTGAAGAAGTTCGGGGCTCTCAGCCACTGCCCGTTTTTGGGGTATGCTGCGGAGCCCCAGCATGCTGGTCTAAATAAACCCCGTTTTTACTCCTGCAGGAATTGTGTCTATCTGGTCTCTCTGCGCCTCCCAGGGCTAGGGAACTCCTGATCCCAACAAAATATGTACTTCCAAAGAGGACTGGTTATAAGATTTAGTTGGGAATAAGAAAGGTTATTATATGTTTTATTATTATCAGCACATTGGTGAATCTGAGCCTGGGAGCATTTTTGCTACATATGCTTTAAATACCATCTAAATCTCCATTAAATACAGAAAGGAAAAAAAGTTTTAATTCGGAATATAGAAACTATTTTGCCAAGTGGATCTCTAACCTCTTCCACGCACTCTGCTTTTGATGGCATAGTGCTCTGTTTGGCTACAGACCTTGGGACTTTCACTGTCATCAAGAAAAGTTGTCAGAGCTACTTAAATTTATAAGAAGAGAAATAAGGTAAAGATTAAAGTATATTCTCATATCATTGGAACACTGATGTAGACAACTAGACTGGGAAGGGTGTATTCAAAACACCTAGTGCTAAGGCCCACCTTGTGAGCACAGGAACTAAGGCCTGATAAGACTTTCACCGGGTAGCAGCAACAGACCCAGAGAAGGCTGTACCACCCTCCACCCCTGCCCCACTCTCCTTCTGTCGCCCATCCCCCATCCAAGAGAAGCCCAGCAGGAACAAAAGGCCAGGAAAGGAATTTCAAAGATCACCATCTACTACTCCCAACTCTACCCCCTCTGCAACCATCTTAGCAACAAACTCTTACCTAGCTAGAAAGCCACACATAGGGACAGATAGAAGAACACCTATAAAAGCCACCTTGAACAAAGGAAGGGCACATGTATGCTGCCAGAGCCTATGTGCTGCTTGTGCCCACGAGGGTGAGTACATGTGACACCCGAGCAGATGAGTTACCCACATCTCTCCTGTTGGGATGTGGACATTCATGCTTCCCTATCTAATGCTGGGTGTGTGCACGGTCTCTCTCCACCTTTGGAAAAGCCCAGGTTCTCTCTTGAGCCTGTGATACTCTCACTTTCTCTCCCTCCTTCCCCTCCCCCAAATCCTCCAAGGTGAGTATGTTTTTACTTCACTGCTTCTCTACTCCTGGAATTCCTTTCTGTGAGGTAAAACAAGGACCCTAAAACCCTGGGTCAGGCCTTAGACTCAATCTATGCAGGTGCTCATCGCAGACTAAGTCAATCCCGGCCTTCCCAGCTAGTCCCAGGGTGGCAGAGGCAGACCAGGAGAAAGGAATAGTCTTCTTCTCGCCTCACATAAGCCACCCGTGGGTGCCCACTGACTTCTACACCATGTTTTTGCATACAATCTTGCCTCCTCTTGTAAAGAGACTAATCTGGACTCTGAGACACCGTTTTAAAAGCCACAAATGTATCTATCAGGTCAATCCCTCCCTGATGAAAGATCAAGATGAGGTGTGGTGAAGAAAGTAACTCCAACATCAGAGACTGCAGTTCCACACTGGAAAGAAGCAACAGAATAGAGGTGCAGTTATGCCACTAGTCAGTAATGATTCGTAGCTAAGTGTCTGAACCTTCTTGGCTCTCTTTAAATAAAATAAATCCTAAATCTACAAGAAAAGCAGAATCATATCCTTTAAAGGATGTCACATTTAGTAAGAAGTGAATTGCCAGCAAGAAGCTTAGGTTATGGGACACCAAAAAGTGTAAAGCGCCTTCTCTGTATAGGAGCTACAAGATCTAGCTAGGAAAAAGACTGCATTCAACAAAAGGAAGGACACATTACACAGAACTATAAGTTAGATATATTGTTATAATGCTAGAGCAATTCTCACAGCCACACTGCCTTATACATAAAGCAGTCTACAAAACCAGACTACTAGCAAATTCTATACATGTAGCTATAATGATTAGAATTATAAGCACATTACATCAGTGGGTAGTTTATATTTATGCATTACATAATATAAATATAATAAATAGTTGCTAAATATTATTCCTAAAAGCTCATTATGTGCTAGCTCTTTTCCATAATAGATTTACTATACTCCTTTAGATCAAAATCATTACCATACATTTGCATGTTAAATACGTAAGATTAGGCACCTTGGTAAAAGGCCTCATAGAAATAGGAAATACAGGCGGAGGGGGAAGCAAGAACATGAGGAAGGAAAGTAACAAGGGAGCAAAGGTCGGCCTCAGGAATACTTGGAATTTGGGTAGTGGTAGAGCTACAATCCAAGTTACGAGCCAACAACACTGAAAACTGAGTTTCAAACTACCACCACAAAATTGGCAAAGGTGCCTGTGAAGGGGGCTGGCTGGGAGCAGAGAGCTGGGAGCACTTCCAGATTGGTGCTAGTCCACCATAGATCTAAAACTCCACTGTCAATTCCTTTGCATCTCACAGTTCTTTAATAAAAACATATAAGAAGTAAGTTAGTAAAGCTCGGATGTGAACACGTAAACATTTCAAGATGGCACTAGGTTACCCACATATAAAGAGATCTAAGAAGGAGTCATGAAGGAATGGGTAAGTTTGCTCCGTCAGGGCTTGCTTGCTTGGTGGGAATACAGGAGAGCATCCGGTAGTCATGGCAACGTACACAACAGCAACCAATCAGGAGTCTGCCATGGCATATACTGAGCTCAAGAAAACAGGCAAAGATGAAAGGGGCAAAGGAAGGGGTAAGATTCTGCATATCATTAGCCTGATTTTGCTGGATTTGAGCTTGGAGATGAGAAACTTAGGGTAAGTAAAATCACTGCAGGTTTTCAATCCAAATAATTTTGATTTTCTAAAATAAAATTTGAATACCTTTTATAAAATACAGTTCAATCCAATATGATACAGCATAATAATAAAGTGAGAAAAAATGTTATATACCTGACCTCATGGAGAGACAAAAAGCAAAAGAAATACTAAGTGAACTGATTATATTTAGAGGCGAAAATAAGTCAGGGGTTGGGGGGATATGTATCGAGCAGGTGGTGTGTAATTTCATGTAGGGTGTTCAGGAAAGGTCTCGTTGAGAAGGGGATGTTTGTTTTGGTTTTTTAATTTTATGGCATTTTAGGTCCCACCCTGCAGTGCTCAGGGCTTATTCCTGGCTGTAAACTCAGGAATTACTGCTGTTGGTGCTTGGGGGACCATATGGGATAACGGGAATCAAACCTAGGTTGGCTGCAGGCAAGGCAAATGCCCTCCCCGTGGTGCTATTGCTCTGGCCTCAAAAAGGGGATATTTGAAAAAAGACAAACTAATCCTTGAGTTTTCCCATAGCATCAATTCCCTGCCCTCTGGACACAGGCCTTCCTCTTTCTCCTACAAATTGTTTCAAATCAAAACCTTACATTTTTTCTAAGAGCTTCCCCCCCCCACGCCCATTGGGCTCATATTTTTCATTATCAACCTATCATGACCTTTATATCTAAACTTATACAAGGGTTTTAATAATAATTCAAGTTTTAAATTTATTTTTGATGTAAAAGGTTTAACATTAAAATATGCAGGATGTGGGAATAAATTTAATGAGACTGACTCTTCATCAAGGATATTCTCCCTAGTTTATTAGATTTTTTTTAAAAAGATATACTCATCCAGTTTTTAGAAAATTCGAACACAAAGATCACTGAAATTCTAGATGTTCTGGTTTCTAGTTTGGTATCGTTTCCTCTTTAAAGTCCTTGAGTTTTAAATTTTTTTCCCTCAAAACACTTACTGAAAGAGTTACATGTCAATCATGGGATCTAAGGAATGTAAACAGTGGCAAGTCTCAATTCTGTCACTTGGACAAGTTATCTGACATCTCTGAACCTGTATCATTTCAATGATGAGGATATGCTAATACTTATCAAATATACACACAGTGCAGAGCACATATTAAGGCCTAAATGTTGTTCCTCATTGACTAGCATATAATGTGGTAGCTTTTCCAAATGTAGTCATCTGTTTCAATACTATTTTATTTACAGCTATACATTTAATAACACCGAGGTAAAGGAAATGTTAGTCCACTCTTCATTTAAACATTTATATTATATTTATGCTTTACTAATATTAAACACACCATTTTTTTATTTTAGAAGGTTTTAGGCTTGTGTGGGTGACTTTACTTCTTATATTTATTAAAATGAAAAAGATATAACATTTCCAATGGTGTAAAAAATTTTCACAAAGTCTAATTTAGCATAAAATGAAATTCCTCAATGTCATTTTAATTGGGACAACTAGCATTTGTTCTTTCAGCAGTAGGTGGGGGAGGAGAGGAAAACAGAATGTGTTTCCCAAGAGCTACTAGAAAACAAATGGGGTTGTGCATTTTTGTCCAAAACTCCCACTCCATGGAAACAACAAAATGTCTGTACAACCTGTTCTGGACTTTCTTATTTATAAAAATAAATTATTCCAAGTATACTTGTAGGTGGGAGAAGTAGGGGAAATCTCATAAGAAACAAAATGATACTACATTATGTGGGTCCTAAAATGTCAAAACAGTGAAAATTTATTCTGTTCTGAAAATGCATGTTTATAGTGATCATGCATCAGCAGCAACTGATGATTTGGTGGTTTTCTGATGTGAAACACATCTACTATCTGAATCTGTGTTGTCATAAAACTTGGAAAGAATCATGAGATAAGAAGATAAAACACCGACTCTCCCCAAGCACCGTTTACAGATTTGGATCAGAATTCACTGTGAATTTCTTCTAACTGGGCTTGCACTCAGCCTTTGGCACTCTGGCTGGCCGCGAGATCCCTTCAGTGATGCTGCCCCCTTTTGAAGGCTGCGGAGATAATTTTACGAACAAGGATTACAAAAGCAGACTACATGGGCTCAAACCTCAGTTCTGCCACTTAATAGATCCTGGACAAGTTCCTTGACATCTTTATAACTCAGGTAAATCATGTCTCAAAGGAGACTAATATTAATACTTCATAAATATTCTCACGATGCTTAGGATATAGTAGCATTATCACTACACCGATTTCTAAGGCATCTGTAGTAAGTGTTGAGACACCTGGTTTAAACATTTGTGAAATCAACATATGAGGTGCCATGCAGATACTTAAAACTTTCCCTTTTCAACAATTACTTCCTTGCATACATGCACCTGCTTGATATTTTATATTACACAGATAACCCCACCAGATCACTGAAGCACCATTCTTTAAAATACAGATGATTGCACCTTAAACGAAAGCACAATTTACTAAAAGGTACAATTAGAGAGAGAAAAACAGAGAGAAAGACAGATAGAGACAGAAAGACAGAGAAAGAGACAGAGACAAAGACAGAGAGACAGAGAGTTATGGGATAGGGAAGAATAGAAGGGAAATAACAGTAGTCAAGTTTCAAATCTTGAGATAGCTGTGGATGCTTTAGGTAGAAACACATTTTACTTAACGTACCAAAATCTAAATGCGAGGAGTCTGGACCTAAGATAGACTTATGAGAGTCTATTGCCAGAGAGCACATATAAAAAATAACAGCATTTTTCAATTGTGTTTTAGCATAGAGGCTATATACTTTATTCTATACATTTCCTTCATGATTCAATATATTTTAATTAGAAACATTTTAAAAGAAAATGAGAGTAATTGGCATAAAGACAGCACTTAAGGGTAAGAAATGGATAATATCCACAGAAATGGATATCACACAGGAAATGCTAAAAGAGAGCTCTGAAACCAAGGCCCCTGCCATTTCAACATTCAGAATACAAGTGAAATGTGTCACTGACAGCTACATGGAGGAGCAGTCTGAGAGGGTGGCGGGGGGATCACAAGCATGCGTGTGAAAATGTCACGGGTAAACAAGGTATCTAGGATGACGAAAATACTAAATATCAGAGCAGCTGAATATTTATGCTGATAACTAAAAAGATGTTTAATATGTTTAATATTTTGAAGGCCTTCGGTGCCGTTTGAAAGAGCAGTTTGCTTCTTTCAAAAGAACAGGGTGGTTGTAATGTGGGCTAACAATGAGATTCATTCATTAATAAAATTTTCACGTAGACTTTGACTATCAAGGGGAGTCAAGAAAAAGAGCCACTGATACATGTGAGATTAAGTAAAGAAACCTGGGCTTCACTTACCTGTTCATCATCAATAATCGACTGCACTCATGATGCTGAAGAGTTGAGTGGAGAAGAGGAAGAGCTGAAAGAATGAATTCTGGGGGAAACTGTCAACATAATATGGTCAAAACAAAATCCCAATTTACTACAATGTGGGAAGGAAAGGAAAAGAAGATGATGATGTAAAAGAAGAGTTTTCTTTCTTCTCTGTTACCTAATGACATGTTTTATGTCATTAGGTAACAGAGAATAGGAAGGGCAGAGTGAGTGATCCTGGAAATGTGAGAGGACGATTCTCAGGCAGTATTTTACCCATTTTTTATGCTTAGCCCAAGTTGTAAAGCATTGTTTTTTTAACTAAAGGATGAAAAGTCGGAAGAGAACTGGTTGGAAAATTAGAATTCCATAGGTCCTGGTTGAAAAACACAGGAATTTTTAAAGCTGAAAAAACTTCATAATCCCAAATGCACTTTTATTTTATTTTTATTTATTTTTTGTTTTTTTGGGTCACACCCAGTGATGCTCAGGGCTTACTCCTGGCTGTGCATTCATGAATTACTCCTCACGGTGCTCAGGAGACCATATGGAATGCTGGGAATCGAACCCGGGTTGGCCACGTGCAAGGCAAATGCCCTACCCTCTGTGCTATCGCGTCAGCCCCTCAAATGCACTTTTACTTTGTGTTCATATACTAAACTTGCAAATCTTCCAGGCTCCCTGGTGCCCTTTATATAATACATCCTCAGTTATCTCTGGGATGTTTTCAATTTCTTACACTTTGTCATTTTGAAATGTAAAGATAGTTTAATACTTGACTGTCTGATTACAAAAATATGCCTGGAGCACAAAATGTAGAATTAAACACAAAAATCAATTTGAGTTTTTGGTACTATGGACTTCTTTGCAGGAGAAAATAATGCTCCTGCCCACAGTTCATCAAGGATTTGCCATCTCCTCCACCTCCACTGATTTCGTGATTTTAAGTATGCATCATACATTTCTATGCTATGACAATACAATCAAATGCACGCAATGAATCTTTTCACTCTTCTTTGACAAAAATCTTTCATCTTCCTCAACTTAGAGTGCCATAAAAGATAGTCCATTTTAGCTGTGGGACATCCATTTTCTATCACATATAATATACAAAAAAGTAATAAGGTCTTATATAAAACAGTATGCCACAGAATTGCATGACTATTGTTTTTTTTTTAAATGCAGGTGATGCAAGTAACTCTCTGACTGTGACAGCCTACTAGAAGTGGAGACCTGTCAGTAAATTATGAAATCCACAGCACCCATAATGATCTCATAAGTGCAGTATTATTTATCTGACTTCTGATTTACAACTGGAAGGACAAGTCATGGAACTTATGCAATAACAATAAACAAAGCTAAGTTCAAGTCACAGCTCTCTGCTATAATTATCTGTCCGTGAATAACTTTTGGGTGTGTGTTTGGTTTTGGGGGGATAGAGCCGGTGATACATGGGTTCATCCTGGCTCTGCATTCAGGAATTATTCATATGGAATGCCAGGGATCAGATCCAGGCTGGTTGCTTGCAAGGCAAGCATCCTATCTGCTAGACTATCTCTCCAGCCTTAGTGACTTTTATTTGAAATAGAGATCGGCCAGAACTAAAGTAAAACCCTTAACTCAGAAGCAATATTTAAGTTGCACACAAAACTCAGTGAGCAAAAAAGATATTTTGAAGCATTATTTTAAAAGTTAAAACTAATATTATAAGAATAAAAACATGTTGATGTTGATTAAAAATGTCAAAGTTTTAGTTAGAGTTGGGATTAATAACAGTGGTGCATGGAGCTCTAATAAAATATGAGATAAAAAGAAAAATTTGGGAAAACCAGTGCTTTTATTAAAAAAAACTGCATCATTCAAAAGTGTACTCCTTGCTCCTTATATTTTGCACTAATTTTGACATTTTTAAAGCTCAGCACTATATTATTGATTATAGAATTTGTAGTAGCTTTGAAGTGGCATACCCCTTGTCTTGCTCTAGTTTCATCTTATTTAGTACAAAAGAGGTGGAATGCAGAAAGCATTTGGGTCCAGAACCTATCTACTACCACTGTAAAAATAAATTCTTTGATAGTGGCAGCCTCTATTTACTCTACTACACTCATGTTCTTTCAGGGTCTATTTTTAAAAGAATGTTACTGGTTAAAATTCATGCATACACAGGTCTTATTCTGGGGTGATCCTGGGAGGGGGGAGTGCTGAGACCCACCCTGGAGAAGCCTGGGCGCCACACTTTGATCTGACAGCTGCATTCATGCCAACAGCCCAACTCTATTGTATCATGACTGGCCCCTGTAGAGACAGCAATCAATGAAAATTCCAGGTACAACAGTATCAGGCTGAAAATTCTGAGATCTCTTTGGAGTTGGGGTGGGGGCTGTCCAGCCTTCCCCAACCCCCTATTCCTGAAACCCTGGAAGCCGTGGAAGCCTCATCCACATCTCACACCTGCCAACATATAAATATGGTCCCAGTTCTACAGATCCTGAAGCTCGTGGATGGCCACCTCCAAACTCCACAATGGAGGACTATGTTGTAGGGAAGGTCACACTGCTGGTGGGATTGGTGTTAACATTGAATGTCAGCAACAACTGTATTATTACTCTGTTTAAATAAAGTAAAAGGAAAAACAAAACAATTTTCTTCATGTTTTGGCCTAGAATAAAATCCATGTGAGATGTCCTCAATCAGAGTAAATGAAGGTATTGTCAATGAAATCCAATCCTCTTTTTCTTCTGTCTTCTCCTTTTGCTTTCTCACTAATCAGGCAACAATTTCAAGAAAAAATATATTTGTAAAGAAACTAAGTTTTATAATTGGTTAATTCAGTGGATCTCTCTGTGTATATATTTAACAAACATCGTAAGTGCAGTTAATCCTTGGACCACAAAAGGAATGAAAAGTGGAGCAAGAAAGGAATGAAAGGTCAAACAATTGATAAGTCACCACTGTCCAGCTTCAAAAAGTAAGTAAGCAAAATTATGAACTGGTTGATCTGAGACTCACTAAGTGACTCTGTGCATTGTACTTCTCCAACCCTGTAAGATGCGTGTCAGCACCTCTCTCCTTTCTCCTTATTCCAGTTAAAGTTTTACACTAGGGGTTATTATTTGATCATCCTAGTTTTTTCAGTACACAGACTCCATAGAGGAAGACCTCTGACTTAAGTTTATTTTTGTACCTTTGATGTATTAGGTTGCTTGAGAGCATAACGGCCCCTGAAATCCCCAGAGGATGATAACAAATTGGATATGATGTAGGTGCAAGGGAATAACCGTCAACTCTCGGCAGTGACAGAGGAATTTCAGACAAATGAGCCAAAGGTGTGACAGGGAAATGAGAATATTAGGAGGACAACTGTGACCCTCTTGTTGAGATTAGCAAGAGGGGTCTTTGAAAAAGAAGTGTCCAAAGAAAGCATTTGGGTCCAGAACTTATCTACTACCACTGTAAAAATAAATTCTTTGATAGTGGCAGCCTCTATTTACTCCACTAAACTCATGTTCTTTCAGGGTCTGTTTTTAAAAGAATGTTACTGGTTAAAATTCACGGTTACACAGGTCTTATTCTGCAGCGATTTGGGAGGGGGGAGTGCTGAGACCCACCCTGGAGAAGCCTGGGCGCCACACTTTGATCTGACAGCTGGATCCATGCCAACAGCCCAACTCTATTGCATCATGACTGGCCTCTGTAGAGACACCGATCACCAAGACACCAAGATAGTATTTCTACTTGTTGCCCAACACACTTTGCATTTAGTTCCCGCAAAGAAAGATCTAGGAAGTCGCACAGGCCTTCTGAATACCCTCATCATTAAAAACTTGTGAGAACATCTTAAACTAGGCTGAGTTAAAGTCTTTAGTTTGTAAAAGCTGCAGGATTTACACTACATTTTGTCATATTGCTCATGATTATATCCTATCTTTTTAAAATTTTATTTATTTATTTATTTATTTTTAATAAATGAGGTAATGAGGTACCATGAGGTTCAGTTGTAGACTTATACACTTTTGTGCTTTGGTGTCAGTTATACAATGATCGAGTACCCATCCCTTCACCAGTGCCCATTCTCCAAAACCAATGATCCCAGTAGCCCTCCCACACTACAACCTATCCTCCCCCACCCCCACCTTTGTGGCAGGGCATTCCCTTTTGCTCTCTCTTTAAGGAAAGAGGTGTTGTGGTTTGCAATAGAGGCAGTGAGTGGCCATCGTGTTTGGTCTATAGTCCACTTTCAGCACGCATCTTGCATCCTGAGCGAATCCTCCAAACATCCTTTACTTGGTGTTCCCTTTACTATCTGAGCTGCCTTTCCCCTCGATTATATCCTATCATGCACTGCTCTCTTCAGCACATAAAATAACTTGAGTTAACTGAAAATAAAAATGCCACTTTCAGCAAGAAACAAAAATCACTGGGAAAAAAAAATCTGTGAAAATAATGGTTCAAATAGTCAATGACTGCTAAGAGTGTGGTGCCCCCATCTCTGCCATACACAATTGTTGACCATTGCTAGGACACATTTTCCCCTACAAAGCAAATTTAATCTATTTTTCCTTTCCCCTCCCTCTGTCTCTGCCTGTCTCTGTCTCTGTCTTTGTCTTTGTCTCTGTCTTTCTTTTCTCTTCTCTCTCTCTCTCTCTCTCTCTCTCTCTCTCTCTCTCTCTCTCTCTCTCCCTACTTAAAATGTTAAATAGTCAAAGAGTGAATACTAAGCTCTGAGTACATACTTTTTGGCTATTTATTTAAGCTTCCTTTAAAGGGAAAAAGAAAAACCCTGTTTGGGGTGAATGGGAGGTGAGGGGTGGTTCCGAGAGTCGGGAGCATGCATTCTGATTGGTTCTGATTCTCAGCACAGTGGTCCCTGGAGCATCACCTGGAATTAACCCCAGCAGAGCCACAGCAGCCCCATATGCTGACGTGGGCCAAACACAAACAAAAAATCTAATGGGAGACACTGAATGATAGAATTATAAATGGTTTTGTTCTGTCTTTTATGTGCTTGATAACATGTAACTCTTCAACATGTATTCATTCTTTTAGGAGACAAAATATTTTAAACTTGGCAAAATATTGGACCCTAAGTTCTTAGTTTTCAATTTTTTTATTCTTTTGTTTTTGAGCACCACACCAGGTGCTAGTCAGGACTTACTTCTGACTCTGTGCTCAGAGAACACTCCTGGTGGGTTAGGGAACCAGATGGAATTCTGGGGACCTAATCCTGGTCGGCAATGAGCAGGCAAATGCACCACTCACTGCGTTATCTCTCTGGCCCCTAAGTAATTATTTTATGGACAAGTCCATTTTCTTTTTATGTATTTGTCTAACTCAGAGAAATGTCTTGAATTCTAAATAAACTTAAGGGAGGAGCCAGGATAATTTTATTTACTCATTTCTAAAGTAAAATGCTCTCATTTCCATACCAGAAAGATGATATAGAAGCTCCCCTGGTTCAGTCCCCAGAACACATGGCATCACTGGGCATAATCCTGCAGGCTCTGAACATGACCATATGCACCTGATGGTCTCCAGTGTCAGCCCAAACTTTGTGTCTCCAGCACAGTTGGCTGAGCATCTCCAGGAGTGACTCCCAGGAATAGTCTTCAGCTACATTTCAGAAGATATTACGGATCTTTTGCACACAGTCTAAACACCATCATGCAGCAAGGAGAGTTAGCAATCTTTCAAAAGCTCATGCCAATAAGAATGTGTTTTTTTAATTAAATTAAATTTAATTAAATTTAATTAAATCATCATGAAGGCCATGCTGGGACCACTCTCCACACACTTGGATGAACCTCACGCATAAAAGAACTGGCAGAGGAACCCAGGTGTGTGGGACCCGGGGCTGAGATCTCCAAGCCTGCACGGTTTGGGACTGGACCTGCCAGTAACTAGACAGTTACACCCACCAACTGCCGTGTAACTCCAACAATGGCCAGGATCCAGAGATTATCACACTCAGCTCCCGGAAGCGCGCGGCCGCAAATAAGATAAGACATCTTATCATCTCATTCCTACTTTGGACAAACTGGCAGGCTACCAAATGTAACCTGCCCACACGGCAGAGTCTGGCAAACTCCCCGTGGTATACCCAATATGCCAAATATCAGTAACAATGATGGGTCTCATTCTCCTAACCCTGAAAAAGCCTTGAATATGGCACTTTTAAAAAAAATCTCAGGGCTAGGACGAAGAAGACGTTACTGGCACCTGCTCGAGGCAATTGACGAACAACAGGGTGGTTGTGATCGTGATTGTGAAGTGCAGTTACAAAGATTTCATGTTTGAGTTTCCATCATACAATGACCAAACACCTAGCCCACCACCTGTGCACATTTTCCACCACCAATGTCCCCAGTGTAACCTTCCCCCATCCATCTGAAACCCCCCCCCTGCATCCATGGCAGACAATTTCCTCCATACTCTATAATTTTGGGCATTATGGTTTGCAATACAGGTACTGAGAGCCCGTGATGTTTGGTCCTTTACCTACTTTCAGTAGACACCTCCTCTTAATGAGCGATCCCTACAACCATCATTGACTTAGTGATTCCTTCTCTATCCCAGCTATCTTCTCCTCCAGCTCATGTGGCAGGCTTCCAACCATGGATCAATTCTCCTAGCCTGTATTTCTACTGTCCTTGGGTTTTAGTCGCATACTATGTTATTTTAATGTTCCACAAATGAGTGCATTCCTTCTGTGTCTGTCCCTCTCTTTCTGACTCATTTCACTTATCATGATACTTTCCATGACCAAAAGATGTGTTCTTATATTTGACCCCAGTTAATTTAACTAACTGCAAATTCTGTTAGTATTTCTGATCTTATCACAATTTTTTATTACCCTAACCTGGGTAAGGTCAAACTGGAATTAAATTCTTTTGTTTATTTCCAGGAAACCTGTGCTTCTGTTTTGAACAACAATCAGGTATAGGTCAGGAGGGTGGGGGGAAGCAATGAGTACTATTATTTTGACTTGAGTAAAAATACATTTAGCAAATATTCACCTTGTGCATGCTGGGAGATTAGAAACGTCTCAAAGTTGGGGCTGAAGAGATAGAGATAGTACAGTAGGGAAGGCATTTGGCTTGTGAGGGGCAGATCCAGGTTCAATCCCTGTCACAACATATGGGCTCCCAGAAATGATCCCTAAGAACATAGTAAGAAGCAGTCCCTGAGCACCGATAAGTGTGGTCTCTTTTTCTTTCTTATAATTTTATTATAGTTTAGGTAACATGGTAGTAATAGCATTAACACATGCTGTCATGGCACCCCACCATCCCCAACATCCACATCTACTATCTATTGTGCTTATTGCTTTTACAATTGAAATAAAAATCTTGCTACAAATGAAGGAGAGAACTTCGCTAATTTTCATTCACCAATGATGGTAGAAGACTCCCACAGGTTATTAAGTCTGAGAGATGTGTGAACAAACATGTTAATAAGCAAGGAAAGCGTATCGTAAAATATATTGTGTTCATTTATTGTGACAACTGGGGTGTAATTATGCTAGGAAACATACTGCACTTTAGTCAGTGAAACTAATAAAATCTGAACACCAGGAGACCTTTCTCTGGTCTGTGCTATTAAAGTTCCACCGAGGAGCAGGTGAACAATCTGAAAATATGGGAGGAATATTCACTTTCATAGATTAGTGAAACGGGGGTTAGTTAGAGTGTCTTGCAGCTTAATAAATAACAGCTCTCTGTTCTTTCCTCATTACTTGTGGATATAGCAGCAAACAACACTTTCCTCCTTTCCTGGGTAATTACAATGCCTACGTTTGTGCAGATTACTTATGCTATTTATCTCCCTCTCGCCCTCCAATTAAAGAAATAGAAAAAACATATTGGATTAGAGGTGTCTTTACCAAGCTAGAAAAATAGAAAAGAATCTTCAGAAAGATAAGGAGACAGGAAGCTCCCAGAGATGATAAGTTTGTAAGATGACTAAGTGAGTGTAACCACTCAAGCTCTAATGGGGGTCACTAGGACAAAGTGAAAAGAACATGTAATTTCAGATTAGGATACATTGGCTTCCCAGAGTGGAACTGCTATTTGGAAAAGTATAGTTAATTGAATTTTATGACACATTTTACCAAAATTAAAATGCGTATCTTTTACTACTCTAATAATTTTATTGCTACTAGGAGATTTATGTGAAGTGATAGACCAAAAAGCATATGCAACAATTCATTTAAAGAGCACCAGAGTGGATTACTACAGTTTCTTTTTGTGCCCTGGCAGCCGATAATCAAAATCCTAATGACAGGATTGGAGCCACCTGCCAACTCATAGAACAGAGACGCAGTGGCTTACATAAAATAGAAGCCATTTCAATGTTAAACAGACAAGGGGTATTCAAGAAGAGGGGTCATTCGGCACAACCCAACACCAAATAACTGAATAGAATACGATCCCCTTGTGGAGTTCAACCAGTGCTTTGTATAACCTTGATATCAACCCCTCTTCAGATGGGTATTGGGTGAATATTGTTTCCCATCCTTGTAGGTTGTCTTTGTATTCTGGTCACTGTATCTTTTTTTTTATATTTATTTATTTTTTAATAGTGAGGCACCATGAGGTACAGTTGTAGACATACACATTTTTGTGCTTGGGTTTCGATTATACAATGATCAAACACCCATCCCTCCACCAGTGCGCATTTCCCACCACCACGGATCCCAGCATCCCCTCCCCCCCATCCCCCATCCCACCCTGCCTCTGTGGCAGGGCATTTCCCTCTCTCTCCTTTTGAGTGCCATGGTCTGCAAAAGAGGTATTGAGTGGCAATCATGCTTGGTCGACAGTCTACCCTCAGCATGCTCTCCCATCGTGGGCGGATCCTCCCAACCCCCTTTATTTGGTGTTCCCTTCTGTATCTTTTGAGGTGCAGAAGCTTCTTAATGTAAGATAGTCCCATTTATTTACCTCTGTTTTCACTTGGTTGGTCAGTGGAGTGTTGTTTTTGAATATACCCTTAGCCTAAATATCGTGGAGGGTTTTGCCGACCTCAACTCCATCAAAAAATGGAGTGATGAAATGAAAAGAAATTTTCTCAAAGAAGAAATCCGAATGGCTAAAAGGCACATAAGAAAATGCTCTATATCACTAATCATCAGGGAGATGCAGATCAAAACAACAATGAGTTACCATCTCATACCACAGAGACTGGCCCACATCCAAAGGAACAAAAGCAACCGGTGTTGGTGCGAATGTGGCGAGAAAGGGACTCTCAGTCACTGCTGCTGGGAATGCCGACTGGTTCAGCCCTTTTGGAAAACAGTATGGACAATTCTCAAAAAATTAGAAATTGAGCTCCCTTTTGACCCAGCAATACCACTCCTGGAAATATATACTGGAGAGGTCAAAAAGTACAGTTGAAATGACATCTACACTTCTGTGTTCATTGCTGCACTGTTCACAATAGCAAAAATCTGGAATAAAACCTGAGTGCCTGAGAACAGATAACTGGTTAAAGAAACTTTGGTACATCTACACAATGGAGTACTATGCAGATGTCAGAAAAGATGAAGTCATGAAATTTACATACAAGTGGTACTACATGGAAAGTATCATGCTAAGTGAAATGAGTCAGAAAGAGAGGGACGGACACAGAAAGACTGTACTCATCTGGGGAATATAAAGTAATAAAATAGGAGACTAACATCCAAGAATAGTCGAGATCAGTACTAGGAGGTTCACTCTATGGCTCTAAGGCCAGCCTCACATGTCAGGGGAAAAGGTAGCTCAGATAGAGAAGGTAGCACCAAGTAAAGGGTTTTGGAAGGATCCTCCCAGGATGGGAGATGCACGCTGAAAGTAGACTATAGACTGAACATGATTGCCCTCAATGCCTCTTGTGCAAACCACAGCACCCAAAAGGAGAGAGAGAACAAAAGGGAATGCCCTGCCACAGAGGCAGGGTGGGCTGGGGAGGATAGGGGGTGAGGAGGGATATTGGGATCATTGGTGGTGGAGAATGGGCACTGGTGGAGGGATGGTACTTGATCATTGTATAATTGAAACCCAAGCACAAAAATGTGTAAGTCTACAACTGTACCTCATGGTGTTTCACTAATAAAAATTAAAAAAAAGAATATGATCCCATTTGCTGGCCCAGAAATTAGGATCTAGAAAAATTAACATTTTAAATTAGTATTAACCAACATTAACATTTTGTTTAAGAAATGGCTAGGCAATGAACTGCCTGCATTCCACCGTGTTTAGCTAGACACTGGTGGATTCAGATCTTTTTTTGATGGATTCACTGTACATCTTAGTGTTTAGAACTTATTCTTTCCAATACTTGCAACAGGAAGCAAAGATTGGCTCCAGTTGGATTAAACTGTCACTTTGGCATGGCTTTACTCTGTTAAATCACTAAAGGTTGCCAAAAGTCAAGAAAATAGGAAGATGTGGAGTGGAGTTGAAAAGGGGAATTTATATCAAATCTTTCAAACTAGGAATTCTGATTTGCTAAACCAGGTAATCATACAAAGGCAGTATCCCTTTCTAACTTCCTATAAATTTTATAAAGATAAGTCCTTCTTCAATCTCTCTTTATTTTTTGGAGGCCATAGAGTCAACAAACTGGAACAGCACCCTCCCAGAATCACATGATCTTAAAAGCACTGCTAAGAATGAACCTCAAGTACTGAGCCAAACCAGTAGTCATTCCCAACCACGGTCATGTGCAGCAAAAGCTTTTAAAAAACGAAGTCAACTAGGTGGTAGAATTAAGAATCAAGAAACCCTCTCTATAAGATTCCTTTAAATTTGAGACCTGTATAACAACAACAAGCCAAACAAGCAAAGATCGGAGGCACTAAATCCAGGCCAAAGTTCTGAGGCAAATACAAATTTCAGATTGTATTTTATACTTGGATTTCTCTGGTCTCTTAAGTGAACTTAGTCACTCCTTGATCTGCCCCAGATCCAAAGGAACTAGTAGAGCAGAACTTCTCAAATCAGTGGGCCCAGGTACCACCTGGGATCTTGTCCACTGCAGATTCTGATTGACTAGGGGAGGGGAGACCAATGAGCTTGGATTTCTCATGAGTTGCTAAGAACTCCTGAGTTGCTCCTCAAAGTTGCTCCTCAAAGCCCTTTATAGCCAAGTGTGGAAGCACTGTCAACTCAATGCTTCCATCAAAGCCACCGCCTCTTCCCTCTGAGCTTATCCATCAGGATAAGCCTCAGTTCCATTAACCGACACCAACACAGTTCAGCTTAGTAGACCTCACGGAGAGTTCTCAAAATACTCCTTCCTGTAAGTTCTATGGTCGTGTCCGCATTTTCTGGTGAGGAACTCAGTTCTGGTTTTGACCTACCAATCAGTTTAGCTCTGGTCATAGCACATTGCAGACAGAATGCAACTTGGGGTCTATTTGTCACCGACAGTCTGTTATCTTTCTTCTGTGTTCACAGGCTTCTCTTGGTTGCTTCCTCCTGTCTCCCCAGAGACCCGAGCGGTGCCACTACTGGTCCAGAAGGCGCTCAGTGGATGTGCTTGGAGTGTATCATCTCTATCACTTCACTTTGCTCTCACCATGCCCTTCAAATGAGACACACGGCTACTTCTCTCTGCACCGCGTGGGTCCCCCTCATTCCTGTCACTTCCAGCTTGCCAGTCCCGCGCTCTCTGGCTTACGTCCAGCAGCTGTCACTCACAGGGAGCACTGACAATGCTAGTTTTTTGGATGACAATAATTTTACTTATTCTACATGGGACTCTGTGCGAGACTGTTTCCTCTCGGGGATCCCTCCCCGCCTCAAGTGACCCAGTCCTGGCAGCCAACCTCCACTACCCAACCACCTTCACGCTCCAGGCCACTTTCCGGACATATCATGGGACCCTTCCTACCCATTGTCCATAATTACCACACCATGTTTGATGGAGTTCAGATAGTAGGCAAAAGATTATATATATATATATATATATATATATATATATATTATATATATATATGTGTGTGCCCGACAAGCTACCGAGAGTATCCCATCTGCACAGGCAGAGTCTGGCAAGCTACCTCTGTCATATTTGATATGCCGAAACCAGTAACTATAATGGGTCTCATTTCCATGACCCTGAAAAAGCCTCCAATCGTTGGGAAAGATAAGTAAGGAGAGGCTGCTAAAATCTCAGGGCTAGGACGAATAGAGACATTGGCCTGGCAAGCTCCCCGTGACGTATTCGATATGCCAAACACAGTAACAACAAAGTCTCCAATGGAGACGTTACCGGGCCCACTCGAGCAAATCGTGAACAACGGGAGGACAGTGACAGTGACAGTGACTGGTGCCCGCTTAAGTAAACTGACGAGTAACGGGATGACAGTGATACAGTGATTCTACACATAAGTGACTATTTTTTTACCAGCAGCTCTGGTGCAACCATTTCTGATAAATCACGAACAAAATTTCCTGTTACCCCTTGTCTTGAGAAACTTCCCCACAAATGAAATGTAACTTTCTCTGAAAACAGGGCCATGATCATTTCACTGACCTTCTTTCCTGCCATGCTCCTTGCCAGGGCAATGCCCAGCTACTGATAGACTAATTTTGGATCCTTATCCAACTGTGGTGATAGAAAATGTGTTCTGAGCCTTCACAGGACTGTCTTACATGGAAGACACTGGGCTTTCTCAAGGGTCTCTGGAATTGAGGAGATGCTTTAGACTTTTTCTCATTTCACACTGGCAAGAGTTAGGCAGAAACAGAGGTACATAAATCTCCTACTTATTCTTAGTATCAGTCAGAGAACTAGAGAGCACTAAAATTAAATTGCAATAGTTTCCAGAAAAAGAAAATAATCTCTTCCAAAGTAGTGACTTTCTAGGCAGAAAAGGCAAATTTTGGAAAGGTTACCCTTACTGTTTGGGAGGATCCTTTTATCCCCTTTCAAATCAGACTATATACTAAAATAGAAACCTGTTAACCAGGAAAAATTGCGAACTTTTCCTTTCACGGAATTATTTTTAACAACATCCTACATTTTCTACAGCTGAGAAGAGAAACATGTATATCCTGATTATTCAGAAATTTCTGTTCTCCACAAAAAAAGCCTTATTTGTAACATATTCATTTCTAGAAGGAATATAAAAGTGTTTCTAATTTTCAGTCCTTGTACTTTCATTACGTGTTGATCATCTGTATTAACAATTGTTAGTATAAAATGTAGCCCTACAAGTGAATAATTCGGAAAGAAAATTAGCACTAAATTTGATCTGTATAAATTCCACTTATAATTCCTTATATTGATTATATGTGTTTATTTTATATATATTGATATTATAAAGCATTTTAATGAAAGTTAATAATCCATATATATGCTCTTAATTTCTTTTATTAAATTTTGACAAAATGCATGATGTAGTTTGTGGATAACAAAGTGAAATTTTAATGAAAAAAGTCTAAAATTTTAGTCTTTTAACTTACAAATATTAGCATTTTCTCCACTTTAGATAAAAATTTTGTCATGATGTCATCATTCTTACTATGCAAAGATGTCATTAGGAGGTAATCTTTAATTAAAAAACCCAAATGGCATATATATTAAATTGTAATTGTATTCCTGCTTATATTAATAATTACATACCCTTCATTATATTGCTGAATTTTTAACCTTCAAAAACCACTTATTATTTGCCATTAATAATTTTACTTCACTTCAGCTGAGCCTAAATATAAACACAATAAAAATTACAACGTTAAACAAATGTGAGGTAAACAGATATGTGACAGGAGCTATAAATAGCTATATAAACACCAAAGAAACAAATAGTTGAAGTATTTGCTCTGTATTTCAGGATTAATTCCATTTTCTATCTCAAAAAATAGGAGGCATTTTTTAGAAGACATCCGATTAATCAGATTTCTGTTTCCACATTCTTTCTTTTTATAGGACTTGGCAGGAAAGGTCTTTGACTAAAATACAGTTTAAGATTAGTGTGGTGTGACTGAGCTGGAGGCTGTGTCCTAGAAGAGCCTTAAATATGAATAAAAATAGGTCTGAGGGTTGGGGAAAAGGGAGAGAAGGAATATAGTGACAATGAATCACAGACCCTTGGAGTTTTGGGGACGTTAAAGAGAAGAAATACCGAGCTCCTCATGAGGTAGTGGAGAAACCGAGAGCCACAGAACTCAAGTCCCCTGCTCAAGGCACATACTGGAATTCCAGCAATCAAAACAAATCTCTGGATATGAGTCATTGTGTATAAAGAAAAAGAAAGAAAAAAGAAGGATATCACCCGATACAGAGTATCACTAATGAGAAATCACCCTGTATCTGAAGGTATTTCAATGAGTTCATGCATCTTCATATCACACCTTCTTTCCTGGCCTCCAACACTCCATCTCTCCTTACCTTACCACTTGCTCAATATATTAACAATGATTTTCAGGAGAGTCAAATTTCTTTGGGGTTAAAATTGTTTACAGGAATGCAACTTTATTTCCCAGCCTACATAAATTATTAAATCATTATTCTGAAGAGCCCAGGAGGCTAAGCGTCTTATGCTTAGATTTAGGCCTTCTCATACAGCGAGGAAAATGTTGCCTTGAACGTCATTTTTTTTCGCAGCATGCATCATGTGAATGGGATCTTTTCAAACATTCTTAAGATTGCCAGACAAATATAAAATAACATAATATGTGACTGACACTCAAGGACAGTAGAGACAAGGGCCAGGAAGATTGCTTCATGGTTGGAAGCCTCCTTCATGAGCTGGGGGAGAAGACGGCTGGAATAGAGAAGGGATCACTAAGTCAATGATGGTTGGAGGGATCATTCGGGATGGGAGATGTGTGCTGAAAGTAGATAAAGATCCAATCATGATAGCCTTTTATTATCTGCATTGAAAACCATAATACCCATAAGTAGAGAGCTAGAGTATGGGGGAAATTGTCTGCCATAAAGGCAGGGAAAGGAGTGGAATGGAGGGGTGGGGATACTGGGAACATTGGTGATGGAAAATGTGCATTGGTGGTGGGATGGGTGTTTGATTATTGTATGACTGAAGCTCAAACATAAAAGCTTTGTAACTGTATCTCATGATAATTCCATTAAAAATTGTTTTAAATATTGTCAACCAAGTGAGGAGGTTTATAATGAAAATGAAAATTTGTGCTATTTCTTTCAAATCTCTGATACAAGATTCGAGCAAATATATGCTATGAATCTAGTTACAAAGTTTTATTTAAAAAAATCGAAGGGGAAGTTTTTTTTATGCAATTACATATTCTTTTTTGTTTTAATTCTGAAGAATGCTGAATCAACAGAGTTACTCTAGAGATCACCTAGTCTAATAATTCTTAAATGGGCATGTAGCACAATCATCTGAGCACTATTAAAATACATATTTTGAGGGTCCCATAAGATAGCTTCTAAGTCAGGAGGTTTGGAATAGAAGAATAGGCATTCGAACAGATTCAAGTTTGGTTGGCAATACTGGTCTGCAAACCGCATTTAACCAATCACCGGCGCTCCCTTATTGTATCAGCTCCCATTCAATATAGAGAAACACATTATACTCTACACCCTTTATTTTGGGAATATCTTTTTTCCTAACTTTTTTCTAAATATTTCCAAAAATTATATATATATTTATATATTTATCATGTTACTGGGCATTAGTTGGCAAATTGTGGTATCAGACTGGGGGTTAGAAAACATTCGTTTTTTAATAGTAATCTAGGGAAATTCTTCTAGCATACTGAATAGAAGAAATTAACAATGTGAACTTCTTACACTTATACTATTTTATATACAAATGCCCTCTTCATCATATTAATAAGGGAAGGTAATGCCAAGAATATTTTGAGACCAGTGGACAATTGATTCTTCTACAACTGAAGCAAAGACAAAACACAGTTTGAATTCTTCAAGGATGTTGATGGATTAAACCAGAGCATGCAGTTTTTATGCTGTTGTTACAGAAACAGTATCATTTACTTTCAGATAATTTGATTGGAAAAACTCCCCAATGTGTAGATATTAAATATTAGACAAAAATATCAAAACGCACTGTAGTATTTTACAGTGATGTGCTTTTTCTGCAAGTATCAGCATGTTAATGAGAAAATAAAGTTAATTAGGGAAAATAGTTATTTTGAAAAAAACTAAAGATCTCAGAATTCGTTAAATTTGATGTGATAATATAAAATTGGGATGCCAGTGGAACCTGACAAAATAGAAGTATTTTGTAAGTCTATCTCATGCAATATGCACGTATGTGAATATACACATATGCATACTATTCAGATAAACACAGCTTCTTCATGATAAACACGAATTACATAAAAATCTAATTTTACATGAGTCTTTACTATCAAGAATATAGATAATAAAAAATAGTAAAGTGACAAAATATAATACTAAATCTCTGTTATAAATTATATATGTATATTTTCTTAGAGTGCTAAAGAAGGGCATACATAACCAGAGAATTTGTAAATTATAAACTTTGGATGATTATAATGTGTAAATTACTTTCATCAGTTACAAGAAATGTTCTACTCTGATGGAGACTTAATTATAAGGGATACAATGTATTCATGGACATAAGGAATATATGAGAAATCTCTGTACCTTACATTTAATTGACTATGAGCCAAAAACTATTCTAAAAAGATGTCATAAAAATATCTCGTAATGGGGCCACAGTGATAGTACAGTGAGTAGGCGTTTGCCTGCACATGGCCAACCTGGGTTCGATTTCCAGCATTTTGTATGGTCCCCCAAGCACTGCGAGGACTGATTTCTGAGTGCAGAGCCAGGAGTAACTCCTTAGCATTGCTGTGCGTGACCAAAAAGAAAAAAAAAATCTGGCAACTAGGATGGGTTTCATGACAAGAATCGTTCAAACGTTATTGAAAATATAATACAATTAGGAACTGCTAGAATTAATAAAAAATGAAATAACATGATGTAAAACTTTGAAACAAAAGGTGTTTGAAAACTAAGGAATAAGAGAAATCGCCTACTAAATGGAGATAATTTTGCCTGAAATAAGCCTCGACCTGAGCTGTGTTCAAGCCTGGGTTGAATTTTCTTAGGTTGAGTGGAATTCTGGGAAGAAGATGAGCAGAGAACCATCCAGCAGAGATGAAGGTGCAGGGGGGTTCGCTCAGTATATAGCGCAGAGTCTGTGCATCCAGGAACATGGGTAATGACTCATTTCTTAAAGACCACATCTGTTTAACAGGATTTTGGAGAACATTACATGTTGAATGTAAGAATGCAGGGGGCATTTAAGGTCAACTAAAAATAATGCCAAAGTCACAAAGGGAAAGAAAATCTTCAGGGAAGAGGTAAATCAGGTGCCCTTCAAACTCTAAATGAGAGCGAGCACTAAAACCTACTGCACCTACACAACTTTCAGGGGCTGACCTAAAATAAAATGGTCATCAGCATATAGCTTGCGGTTACTAAATTTCAGAAAGGGTGTTATGTTAAGAACCGAAGATTTTCCTCTTCTGCATTTCAACAAGGCTGAAAGACTTTTGGGTTCTGCTTTACAGAATGATTGCCCATGTCAGTAGCAGGAATGTGCCCCTCACACCAAAGCCCAGTTTAGTTACTTCTGGGTGACCTTTTTTTTTCCCCTTTTTGGGTCATACCCAGCATTGCACAAGGGTTACTCCTGACTCAGGCACTCAGGAATTACTCCTGGCAGTGCTCGGGGGACCATATGGAATGCTGGGAATAGAACCTGGGTCAGCCATGTGCTAGGCAAACTTCCGACCCACTGTACTATCACTCCAGTCCCATGGAGTGATCTTATGTGGAGGACAGGAAACAGTATTTCTTGGACACATGTCTAGTTTTAATTTAGAAAACTGGAACTCTGGTCTTAAACAGGACCCACGAAGGTAGATTAACGATTGATAATATGGAACACAAAAATTAGAGTTTCTGCAACAATGACTTACAACAGTGTCTTATAACAGTACCAATGAGGATGTGACGTTTCCAGGAATCCTGATATTTCACTTCTGGATTCATTCAAGTTGGGTGTTCTAGTTATCCTCCCCCCACCCCCCCGCCCCACTGTATTGGAGATGGAAACGGGGCAGGGACTCCCTAAGGCCTGCTTTGGCCAGCACCATCCTGGTATCAGTATTGTCCTAAGCTCCTGGGCCTGGATGAGGCCTTAAATGTTTTCTGCCGGAAGATGCCAACTATCAAAATAGGCACTGTCCTATCCATATGAGTCAAAGGAATCAAATAAAGTATATTCTGTTATGTGCGCTACATATTCCATCTGTTTCTTTCCCTAAAGGGTCATATGTTATATGTTTATAAAAAGCTTCACACCTCCACAAACACAGCTTCCACTGGCTTTGTCAAACACGGCTTCCTCCTTGTTCACGACCCATTTTTTAAAACATCCTTGTGTATCAGCTCATCCTTTTATGAAACATGTTTTGTTCCGCAATCATTTCAAGTTAAGAAGCATCTTTGTACCTCCCTATCTCAGCGAACCCTGGGGAGATTAAGCCTCAGGCTTGACAGGCCATTTTCTAAGAGATGTGAATTTTGAACATCAGGGTCATTAAAATCACACACTCCATAATGCCCAGGTCACCCTTGCACTTTATGCTCCTGTAGAACCTACCAGAGAAGTATCAATGTATAACAGCTTTGTGCTAGAGAGGAGACCATAATTCCTCCCTGTAAAAGAATACTACATGTTTTAATTGCTATAGTAAATCTCATTAAAGACATAGAATTCTCTGGCTAGAAGAAGAAGAAAGATCATGGGGAAAGGCACATTTCTTAGCAGTAATAATTTTCCTTTATGGTTAGAATGATTCCTGAATGAAAGCACAACGTTATTTTTTCATGACCTTTTCTGGACTCAAACATCTCTCTAGAGTTTTCTTCTCCTTCCCTACAAATTCGAGGAGATCTGAATCTCCACTATTAATGTCAGAGTGACTTTTCGTGATCTGGACTTTTTCTATGCTCTTGCAAAAACCTTCTAAGGCCTCACTGCTAACCTCTGACTTGATTAGTTTTCTTTCTGCTTCAACAACTGTATAAAGGGAAAACCAGTGTAATAATGTAATAAAACACAAATGAAATACATGCTTTGCATCTATCAGTCAATACAATTTTGAGTCCAAACTATTCATTTCCCAAATTATACAGTACGAATCTGATTCCAGTTAAAGAATCTTTGGAGATGTTTAGCTTTGGTTCGCTATCAAATATTAAATGATTATTTTAGACACTCAGGTTGTCAAAGAAATATCACAAAAAATTCCCATCTTACTTTCATAATCAGTACCTTTTTATAATAGAGCTTCAAGTTAATGACAGTATGCCTTAGACAATATTGAATTTTTAACTCATCTTTAGAAGTAGAAACTGAGAGAAAAGAGCATATTTCATGCCACATAATGCTTGAAATTTAATCTAAGCATCAAGAGTGAGAGAAGGAGGGGAACAAATCCACACTGTTAAATGCCAGTTATTACTAACTTCGCCTGGGAACTCTACATCTGGGAAATTTTACCAGCAATGACACTGAACTCTTCCTCTCTGGATGAATGAGAACTGCACGTGGAAATATAGGCTGGAAGTCACACAGATTGATGGTCACAATCGGTGCTAACTGCTACCCATTTCCTCCAAATGTCTTATTTATGCTGTTGTGCATCAAATTGTAAACTAAAAATTTACAGTATTTTTAGGTAAGGCTTGTAAGATATAAACCACTTGCATATAATATTTGTTAACTGTATGATTAACATTAAAATATGTTGGTGTGATCCATATAAAAATATTTTGTAGTTCTTACAACCTAACTAACTAGGTAAATTCACACTAACAAAGTATAAAAAATAAGTTAAGTCTCATCCCACCATTTCTTCCAATTTCAATCACAATCATATTATTTTAAAATAGGGGGTAAGGATTAAGGTGTTTATTTCCAGTTTGATCATCAATTTGATCACCCGGTGCTTATCTCCAGTTTGATCATCAGCATTGCATATGGCCTCCTGAGCACTGCCAGTCATGACCCATGAGCAATGAATTGGGAGTATTAGTCAGCACTACTGCGTGCAATTCAACCCCTCTCAGATAAATAAAATTAAAAGTTTACAAGATCTAAGCTAATTATTTCAATCATATTTTATCTTTAAAAATAGTCCTTGCCATCTGACTCTGTAGTGTTGCACAATTTTCTAATTTTTTACTCTCCTCACATATATTCTTCATGAATAGATGGATATTATTTATTGTAAATATCTATACTATTTTGCAGGATTCTGAATATTCATAATTTGTTAAATATCTAAACAAGGGCGTTTAGAACATTGTTTCTGGGGAAGTAAAATCTACTTAAAAAGTAAAACTAGGGGCTGGAGAGAGAGTAAGGCACTTGCCCTACCCATGGTCTTCAAATGTTGGCATCCAACATGGCCCCCTGAGCACTGCCAGAATTGGTCCCTGAACACAAAGTCCTGAGCACTGTTGGTTGTGGCACCAAATAAAAATTAAAAATGAAACTGATGTATCTAACTTTTGAAATCTTCACTATAAATTGAGACATTCTCCCCAGTCCAGCTTGGATTGTGCATCTGTTGTGTTTCTGTGACTGCAAGAGAAAGTGAGAAACACAAAAGTAAGTCACTATCACATAAAAAAATCACATAAAAAATCATCATCAAGCTCTTTGAAGGCCCTCCCGTTGATGGAGCGATAGCACAGCAGGTAGGGCGTTCGCCTTACAAGCGGCCAACATGGCCGACCCGAGTTCGATTCCTCCGCCCCTCTCGGAGAGCCCGGCAAGCTACCGAGAGTATCTCGCCCGCTCGGCAGGGCCTGGCAAACTCCCCGTGACGTATTCGATATGCCAGACACAGTAACAACAAAGTCTCCAATGGAGACGTTACTGGGCCCGCTCGAGCAAATCGACAATCAACGGGAGGGCCTTTACTTTACTTCACTTCTGTGTGGATATCTAGAATCCTTAGTGTCGTTTGTGAAGGAGCCATCTCCAGCAAGCTCTTTGAAATATCACCTAGTGGAAACAAAACCATGGCAATTCTATAAGGAGAATAAAGTCAGGTGAATGCCTGAACCATCTCTCAAGGAATCCCACATCTAAATAGGTGCCCAAGAACTTTGTTGTATGTGACATTATTATTATAAAAGCACAAACATTGAAGATCACGCCGCATTTACTTCAGACCTACAATCAAGAGCCCTAATGCGCCAGCCGCGCAATCACAGTTTTAAGGAAGACAGAAAACTAGCAAGGGGAAATTTTTTCATTGGGCCTTCCTTTTTTTTTTAACTTCTGAGATCCATTTGGCACCATTTACACAGACTATAAGAAGGATCAAAAGAATCATTCATTTGTTGAACAATGCTGAGAAATTGTCTGGATAGTTTTAATGTGTAAGTCTTTAGACTTGCTCCTCCCCACCCCCACACACCTAAATGTTGTTATATAGATTCCTTAATCCTGCCATTATATCATCCTTCTGCAGTATGGGAAGTCCAAAGCTTCCTTTTATGCACCTACTTTTAAGGTGTCTATTACTAATTGGAGATAATTTTATATAAAATAATAGAAGGAGCAGTCACATCTTCTGTTCTTTCACAAGCATTATACTTTACTTTTCTGTCTTCTATTAGAGATCTGACTCAGTATTTACACCCTGAACAATATTTCTACTGTGTATGGTTTAACTAAGACATGTTTGCACCCTGTTTTCTCATGGACAGTTTATCTGGGTATTACAGGTAAATTGCTTAGGAGTTACTTTATACAACTTAAGAACTGCCATTTAGAAATGTTTAAATGATCTGAGGTTAATAAAATTCATCATACTCACAGTGAGGAAACTACTGTACACACAATGATTTGATACATTTTACTCAGCCCTAAACTGTACACAACCAATCAGCTCATAGCTCAATCCTACTGGTAGCTCCAAATGGGAGAAACACAATGTTAATTTTATACTTGTAATTTTCACGACTTTTTTCCAGTAATTTTGATATTGATATCCAGATACTGGACACTGGATTATCTTAACAAAAGAGTGCTGGAGTGATAGTGCAGTGGGTTGGACATTTGCCTTGCACACAGTTCAAATTTCTGAGTTCAAATCCCCAGCACCCCATATAGTTGCCCAAGCCCCAAAGGACTGAACCCTGAACTCAGAGCCAGGAGTAAGCTCTGAGCACTGCCGGGTATGACCTCCCAAAAAATTAGGTGAAAAAACATATTGGGGATATTTTTTAATGTCATGGTGACAAGGCACAGTTAAATGTGTTTCATCCTTGTTTCAGTAAACATTTTTAAAATTCTGGTCCAAATAATATGATGAGTTACTATTAGCAAGATTATCTTTGAATAAAGTTTAGAATTCTGCAGAGACTAAGCAGAACTGTCCACACCTTCCTAAGTGCCACAATGACATCAATATGATATGCCATTCTCAGGTTGACACAAATCATTAGAGCTGAAATGTAACTGATTTACAGCATTTCTAAACTACTGTAATGCCACAGCATTTTTGAGGTCTCTATTCTCCATGTGATCGTAACAATATTGATCTTCCCTGGTATGACATTAATTAGTCATTCTGGGTCCCTCATGTAAAACCCAATCATGGACAATTTTGCAACTGCTTATCTCATGGTGACTTAATTAACATTTTAAAAAATAGCCGATATGATTGTATTCGATTTAGGAACGTAGGATAAAGATCAAAAAGATTAATTTGGTGATAGGTTGTTGGGGTGTAAGCACATGCATGAGTAGTTGATAGATCTTAAATAATAAAGTTTAACTCTCAGCTCAAACCTGCCACTCTTTGCTCAGTGAATGGTTAGACCCAAGACCAAGTTCCCAAATGTCAGGATATGTTGATGTGCAACAGACTTACTGTTTTAAGATTTCAGAAGAGTTGGGAAGATAAGGTACAGCTCAAAGACCAGGAAATAATTTCCACAGGAATAAATGGTTTAAGTAGAGATCAAAAAAATTATATTTTTTCAAGCAGAGATAATGAAAACAATATACATTCTGGGTGGGTATCATACATTACCAGGGAGATGTGGGGGTACAGGGGAGGAGAGTATTGAGAAGGGGGTGGGAGTGTGGGGTCTTTGAGACAATGGTAGAGAGAAATGAACACAGTTTGGGGGATGCTTCTGAAATGTTTCATGAAACTCTATTATTAATAGTATTGTAAAGTGGTAAATCACAGTGACTAAATGAAAAACTTAAGGTGTGGTATATGTGTGTATTTAAACCCAGAGCCAACAATATTGTAAATGTGAGATCTATACTATATTGACCAAACAAAAATATGTGCCTGGCAAGGGGGTAGGTGAGGGACAGAGGAGGAAGCCTGGGGACATTGGTGGAGGGAAGTGGACAATGGTGATGGGATTGATGTGGGAACATTGTAACCTGAAACTCACTAAGTATTTTGATGGCTTAATATTTAAAAATGACATTGTTCTAATAATACCAAATATTAGCCAAGCAGCACAAGTGCTGGCTGGCTTCGACCATAAGTGTGGAAAAATCGGAATACAGCTGAATCTTAGCAAGACAATGTTTATGAGAAACGAACTTGTTCCTGACGTTCCATTCGCTCTCAATGGAACGAACATCTCCAAATGCAACAGTTATGTGTACCTAGGTCGAGAAGTCAACATGACAAATGACCTGGCACCTAAGTTGCACAGGCTGAAGAGAGTGGCTTGGAATGCCTTCAACAGCGTCGAAGAAATAGCTAAGAGGACAAAGAACCTCCGGCTCTGGGCACATCTCTTCGATTCCACTGTTCTTCCTGCACTAACATACACCTCAGACACCTGGGCCCTACGAAAACAGGGTGAGAACGCTATTCGGGTCTCCCAAAGAGGAACCGAAAGAGCTATGCTTAGAGTGTCATGCTTCACTCAAGTGAGAGAAAACATCTGGAGTCCAGCATCCATCGATGATCAAGAATAAGGGATGCTGTCTCATTTGCCAAGGCATCAAAAATCAGATGGGCTGGACACATAATGAGATTTGGAGATGACCACTGGACTAGAGCCATTACTGACTGGATTTCACGGAATGTTAAAAGATCGAGGAGCGAGAAGCAGCTCTCCGGCAGGAGGAGTGGCTCTCCAGCACAGCCATGGCTCCAGAGGCACAAGGATTTAAACCAGAGCCTGTCAGCAGAAAAGTGAATGGACTTTGCGTTAAACTACTGAGGTGCCATGCCTCCTCGGGAGGGAAAGGGCGTCTCTCCCTTCTGCCTTTTTTCCTTCCAGCAGCAAGGTGGCCACCACCTCAGAGCTTATTGGAAAGCCAGGTATGAACCGGTGGTGACAGGGCAACTGCAGCCTCATGGGAAGGGGGGTGGTACTGGCTCGACCTTCACGCCCTACCAAGGCCACAAGTTGCCCCCCACGAGAGGCTCTCTGGCACAGCCATGGCTCGAGAGGCACTGAAACCAATCTCATAATTATCTGGCTCTTGGCAGAAATCCCTCCAGACTTACCTAGTAAAATATCAGAAATCTAAAATTGTGCAGCCACGACAGCGGCTGTGACATCACATGGCTCTCATAACCAGTTATAGAAAACAAAGTATTTCACAATGCCTTTTCAGAAGTTCTGATTGTTGTGTGGAAATTCTAAACAATAATGGTGCATCTTTCGTCGAAATAATGAATGTAATCAATGTAGAGAAAAGTTAAGTAGAAATCATCTGCCTCACAGGCATTAGGAGGGGTGGGAAGGGGTATATTGGGGTTCTTGGAGGTGAAAAATAAGTATTGGTGAAGGAAAAGGTGTTTTATCATTGTATGACCAAGACTTAAACCTGAAAGCTTTGTAACTTTTCTCACAGTGATTCAATAAATAAATATAACAAAAAAATAAAATAATAAATTAAAAAAAAAAGATCAAGTGGCTGCCCTCCTATGAGAAGGTTAGACTTCTTCCTCAAGACCCTGAATGATCGGCTTGAAGCTCTTC
Organism: Sorex fumeus; assembly: GCF_029834395.1. Classification (NCBI taxonomy): domain Eukaryota; kingdom Metazoa; phylum Chordata; class Mammalia; order Eulipotyphla; family Soricidae; genus Sorex; species Sorex fumeus. Next base: position 935,309 of record NW_026606060.1, on the reverse strand, counting down.
GTGTTCCTGGAGCGAGCAGACGCCTTTGGGCTACACTAGCACACGACAGGGATGAATGGAGATAAGCCTGAAAATTAAAGATGGGCTCATGGAGGTTCCTGAAGTCCGAGGTCATTAATTGGGAGAGTATTATTGGCCACTGAAGATTTACTGGGAATGCTTGTTCAACATTCACGCTCCTAGTTAACGGTGCATTACTGAGTGACTATTATTGACTATAAGTAATGTGATATATACAGAAGATTGCTTATGAAGAAATGTCACTGTCCTCCCGTTGTTCATTGATTTGCTCGAGCAGGCCCAGTAACGTCTCCATTGGAGACTTTGTTGTTACTGTGTTTGGCATATCGAATACATCATGGGTAGCTTGCCAGGCTCTGCCGAGCGGGCAAGATACTCTCGGTAGTTTGCCGGGCTCTCCGAGAGGGGTGGAGGAATCGAACTGAGGTTGGCCATGTTGGCTGCGTGCAAGGCAAATGCCCTACTGCTGCGCTATTGCTCCTGCCCTTATGAAGAAATAAAAATAAATAAATAAATAAATAAATGTCACCATGTGACAGATACAGCCTTCGAGGTATATAAGATCAGAGTGACTGCTGATAAATTGGCATACATAAAATTCTATTCAAGTAAAAAGTAATATGACCTCAAGTTAGGGGGATCAGAAATCAGGAATTGCAGGTAAAACTTAAACCAGTGAGAACAGAAAGAACAAATTTGTAAAAACACAGAGAGAATTAAAGAGAAAAGTTTTAGTAAATGAGAAAACTATGTAGGGGACTTCTACTATGGCCCCCCATAAAATGAGGGGACTTCTACTATGCCCCCCAAAATGTTGGGAACCTAAAATATGACACTGAGAAACTGAATCACCTCTTTCAACTAACATTCTCTCTCTCTCTCTCTCTCTCTCTCTCTCTCTCTCTCTCTCTCTCTATGCTTTTGTTAAGAGATCATTTAGATGGTAATTTTCCAGAGACCAAATGATTTCATAAACATTTTTTGTTAAAAGTAGCCTTAGGCATCAATTTTCTAAGTGCCTCTTTAATGGGAAAGACTCCTTTAAATACATTGATTAGTTTGATTTATCCAAGATTACTCTTACAAGTAAAAAAAAAAAGTATTCCCATCTTCCTACTGTTCATTATATCTCTAGGCAGACATAAATAAAGCTTTCCAGTGCTGAAACCTACTCTATGGACAGAATCAGAGAGATGCTTTTTGGAATGCCAGGTTTTTTTTTGGTGGGGGGCAGGTGATGGGTGAGAGGGTGGGGTTCATAAATCTAATTTGCGATTCAATTTCCTTTTTAAAAAAAGTTTTGTGGAGTTTTTTGTTGATTAATTCTCTGTGTAATTGAAGATTGAAATCACAGAATTTATGGATAAATACCTAAGCTGGAGATAAAAGTTTCATTTAAAATTAAATGTTCCAGATGGTTTCTCTCTGTCTTTCACTCTTTGGACAACCCACTGTACAATGGCTCCAAACACACACACACCCTTTTGTTTTAGTTACAGAAGAGAAAAAGTGTTAGTTGAAATCTTAGGAAATTATACCAACTGTATTTGAGCGATTTATAGAAAATCAAAAGATGAAAAAATAAGGCTTCTGTTTATTATTTTTAATATTGAAGACAAAATGAAATGTTATTTTATTGCCTGATCAATTGCACATCTTTGTAGTAACAGTTACTATTATACCTAAAGCAAATCCAAATCTTAGATAATATGAAAATAAGATTTGCTTAAACACTGATTTGTATGTCTATATCATCTCCATGAAAATTCCAATATACAAACCAAGAAACCATTACACATCTCCACATAACCCACTAAAAGGTAATGATTTAATCAAAATTCATGGATTCTGAGAGTCCTCCAAAATAATTTGAATGCTGAATTTTGAAGTAGGTATATCTGGAGACATATTTATTGAATGACATTTACCTTATTTACAACAAAATAACAAACACCCTTATCATGGGCAGCAGCGTTACTATCACCCACAGGCAGCATTCAAGTCATTTTCTTTAAAAATAATTTAGAAGCAGCATGAAACTTAACGTCTTATTCTAACATTACATCTAGCAAATGTATAAAAACATTATACTTTTAACACTTAACTGGTGTATGTAGGATACGCAATCTGACAACCAAAGTCAAACTGCTTTGTAAAACCTGGAAACTGGATAAAGTTTGGCAGAAAAAAACTTATTTTTTCAAAAACAAAAACATTTTTCACTCAAACATGCTCTCAGCTACCACATGTAGTCATACATCTGTCAGGTCTGTATAAGGATCAAGCATTTGCCCTAATCAAATAATAGCAAATCACTGGGTTTCTAATTGTCCTTGAAAACCAGTTTGTGATTTTCTGCAGGGGAGGATCCAATGCATTAAGCCACCTTTGTGTATACATATCTTTATTAAAAAGGAATACATTTATTTTTAACTCTCTTTGCTTTATCTACATAAATGCCTTACTTTTTGTAAGGTTATTTATATTTCCCCCACAGAAGTTATTCTTTGTGTGATATGATATACAGAAACACTGTTGATGGTGGGAATACAGATTTATTACTTTATGATTTTGGTAATTTTATGGAAGATGTCATGTGTTGGCTGAAATCCAAATAATTCTCCTCCTCTGGTGAAGGGCACTTTGCAGATCTCTTCCAAGTATAATTTTATTTTTATTGATTCCTTGTTTTTCTCATATTTAATATTTTTGTGGAAAATTGAATGCATCTAGTGAATTCTGCTATATTTCTAGGATGCAATAACTCAATCTGATGGAATATGTCTGGCCCACATTTAAATTTTGATAAGCAGATACACTGACTATAATAGAGTCCCAGATAGACAAAGGTCAATATAAGCAAACTTTAGTCTTTCATTTACTTTGTACTCAAGTGCAACTTTTGCCTGAAACCTAGACCTTCAACTGTTGCATACCTATTCAATCTTCCTAGACTTTTATTTCTCGAAGGTTGTACCATGTACAACAGTAAGTCAGGTATATTTTACAACCAGGAGGCTTTTTCAGAATTATTTTCCCAATGTAGTAGAGCACAATGTTTTTGTAGGTAATGAATTCTCTCATATTGAGGATAGGAAGTGAAACCAACCTATATTCTGATTGTTTTCCCACATATTCTCATCCTCATTTGCTATCACTTAGATCAGGCATTAGAAAACATTTTTAAGTGAATACTGTTCTTCCTTGTCATCTGTATTTGGGAGACTAAGGAAACACACACACGCACACACACACACACACACACACTTGCACACAGACATACATGACAAAATCCAAAGGAAATTTTTGAAAGATAAACACATAGTTTCTAAAGTCAAGGAGAGCTACAATTATATATATATATATATATATATATATATATATATGCACAGACATATATACATATATATACACAGACATAAATACATCTAGATATATATCATGTTGAGGACTATCACCATTTACTGAAGTCTTTAATATTTTGACCCCATAAAATGAAATATCACTCCTTACAAAGGAATATGAAGGTTCTTTCAAACACAAGGGAAGTAATGCCACATTTTCACCACAAGTGAAAATCAGTTTTAACAAGATAACTGCTAGCAATTAAAAATATTCACAAAACAGTTGAAACCCAAAGAATCGGCATCATCACAACGCGGAACTAATGGCATCTTGATGAATATTATTTTGAAGGGAGGGATTGTCTTTTCACTAGAAATAACTGCTTGCCATTCTAATAGTCCAACTTACATGCGAGAGATGCCCTATTTTAGACCTCTCTAGCACGTGGTGTCTGGAAGCCACAGAGAATAGCTGCCCCCCTCAGCACAGTACTTACGGTCATTACACAGAGGCCCGCTAAAGGAGGTCATGCTGCAGTCACAGCTGAAACCGTCCCATTGCTGCAAGCAAACGCCTTGGTTCGAGCATGAATCTTCCTGGCAGGTTGTGCTGGGCCCTGGAAAACAACCCAAAGAAATTTGGATTCTTCACAAATAACTCTCAAGTATTTGACACATGAGCTGGGTCACAGATAGTAGTTGCCAACACCTCAGATTCTATCACCAAACACGATTTGCAAAGTCCCCTTTCAAACACCTGGAGAAGCTGACATAGGAAGGGTTGCCAAAGTTTTGAATCTTTAACAGGATGCATTTGGATAAACAAAGGAACCAACAACTAATTAAAGCCAGCACATAGCTTCCAGTCTGATTAGGGGGCAGATAATCTCATTCCATCATCAGCCATTCTCTATCACCATTTGGATTTTAGAAAATGGCATGGATCTCCTTAACTTATGACCAATGAATAGAGACGCCATGAGAAATGGAGATTCTAACTGAATGAAATTGAGATAAAGATCCACAACATAACTGAAAAGAGTTATGTGAAAATGTCTGACAGGCTCCAGAAGTTCCACTGCACAGACTATGGATAAAGCTGTGATTGTTGGATGCTTCGTATAGGTATGTTGGCAAGTATCAATTCACATGCTTTAACAGGTCCATGCAATTAAACATAAAATGGAAAACTGTAAATGGCATGCCCCCACTGAATCCACAGGTGAAAAGCTGCACAGCTAAATCTGAAGAATCATAACTAGAACACTGATAATAAACAAAGACTAAGAAAGAATGGTCAAAGCACTAGGGGCCACCACTATACGGACATATTCAAGACTGAAAGCCTTTTTTCAAACCCTGCTACAGAATGAGGTTTCTCGAGCAATGCTCCTGGAGTGTGGGATGCAATCTGAACCCAAACTACAGTTACTTGCAAAAAAAAATTCCAAAGTGTTATTTTGGGGATTCCACTATGCATTATGGGATTTCAGTCTTGTTATATACACACAGAGCTATCTACCTTGCAAGTCAGCTTTCATCAATGCAACTTTGTCAGCAAAATTAAAAAAAAAAAGCAAAATATAGTAAATGTTAGTAAGCAATACTGAAATGGGGCAAACACAGAAGAACAATCAATTCAAAAAGCATGCTTCTATAGAGGGAGGGAGGAGTGCTATATGGAGCAAAGAAATTAATATTAGCAGCCATAAATCTAAAGAGAAGCCAAAAATGAGAAAGCACTCATTAAATGTTTGCTATATAGAAGTATATGTGTAGATACATAAGATGGTTAATTGAGCTGATGGCATGTAATGAAAGAGAATCCAAAAGGCTTTTGTACTTGTCTTCCTCTCTTAGATGCAAATGCGTTACCAAAGGGACTGCAGTTCTTATTTGGACTATGTGGTGCCATTTATCATATGGGGATGCAGAGTAGACTATAGTCATTTGCATATCAATCACCCCTTTCATTTCATGGCTTTGTTTTTGGACCACGCCCAGTAACACCCAGGAATTACTCCTGGCTCTGTGCTCAGGAATTAGTCCTGGTGGTTATCAGGAGACCATCTACAGGATGCCTGAATCAAACCCAGGTTGGCCCCAGGCGAGGCAAATGCCTTTCCCATGGTACTATTGCTCCAAAACCCATTCCTTTTTTCTAGTTTACTTTTATCTTTCTGTTTTTGTAGGGCCAGGGATCAAATCCAGTCTCACATGTGAAAGGTAAGTCATTGCTGCTGAAATTTTGTACTGATCCTGAAATAGTAGCTTTAAACTAGTGGGTCAGAGAAATCATCAAACAGCAGTTAAGATGTTTGCTTCTCATGTAGCAGTCTCAAGTTCAATCCCAGCACCTCATATGGTCCTCTAATCTTGCCAGGAGTGATCCCTGAGTGCAGAGCTAGGCGCAAGCCTTGAACACTGCATGGTGTGGCCCAGTAAACAAATCAACAAAACAAATAAAACCTCAAACCTACAATTGCAGTTATTCATTTGAATAGTGTAAACTTGAGCAACTCCAGATTAAGAGGGGACAGAGAATCAGAGATCATACATAATTTGGAGTGTATGACACAAGAAGTAAGGCCCTCCCATTGATCGTCGATTTGCTCGAGTGGGCCCAGTAATGTCTCCATTGGAGACTTTGTTGTTACTGTGTCTGGCATATCGAATACTCTCGGTAGCTTGCCGGGTTCTCCGAGAGGGGCGGAGGAATCGAACTCGGGTCGGCCATGTTGGCTGCGTGCAAGGCAAACGCCCTACCCGCTGTGCTAGATGACACAAGAAGTAAAGGATGGAAGAAATAAACTTCAGGAAAAAAAAACACACCAAGAAAATTTCTTTATATCAATGTGGAAAATTGATCTTTGCTTTCACTGAGTACGGTATATACTGTCTAAAGATTTCAAATTTCTGTGTTATCTCAACCTTCATAATCATCTTCAACTTTTATAAACTGACCCATAAATATTATAGTAAAGGCTCACTAATAAGCACTATCTTAATAACTAGTAAAAAGAGAATGCAATCCACCTAAATAGCTTTAGAGTATAAATTAAAGATATTTTCTAGTAAACACGATATTACAGGTTTTATGAAACTACAAAAATAGTCACAAGCCTAATTAGAAGCTATACCAGTGAAAGCCTTTATGCATCTGCTATAGTAAATAAATTAGAATCATCTAAAATTAGCTTTTGGATAAGTGATGTTTTTGTAAAATATCTTTTTATACAGGCAAAATTGTTCTCTGTGATTATATTTTTATTACAATTTATTTATCCTCCATTGCATTTTTCACTGTTGATGAGAAATAATATGTCCCCTCACTGTATGCCCTTTGCAAAGGTTTGCCTGTTTTCTGGAAGAGGTCCTGAAGGTTGAATAAAGGTCACAGTTGAAAGATATTTTTTCACATAACCATCTTCCTTAAGAATGCTTCTCTTGGGGGGCTGGAGAGATAGAACAGTGGGTAGGGCATTTGCCTTGCACACAGCCGACCTGGGTTCGATTCCCAGCATCCCATATGGTCCCCTGAGCACCGCCAGGAGTAACTCCTGAGTGCAGAGCCAGGAGTAACCCCTGTGCATTGCCAGGTGTGACCCAAAAAGCAAAAAAAAAAAAAAAAAAAAAAAAGAATGCTTCTCTTCTCTTGGGGCTGGAGCAATAGTACAGCCGGTACAGCATTCGTGTTGCACACGGTTGACCCGACCCAGATTCGACACTCAGCATCCCATATGGTCCCTTGAGCACCACCAGGAGTAATTCCTGAGTACAAAGCCAGGAGTAATCCCTATGCATTGCCAGGTGTGACCCAAAATGCAAAAAATAAAAAAGAATGCTTCTCTTAAATAAGATCTCCTATCTGATTTCTATATAGAATAGAAATTCTATATACATAGATAGATGGATATTTATATAGAACTTATATGGAATTTCTTACAATATAGATAAATATACACATATATACATATATATATGTAGTTTTGGCTGCCTTCGTTTGCAATCAGCCAACCTTTCCCTTCTTTTCCCAATGTCTTCTGGTTAGTTAAGCTAACTTAAATATGTTTTGGGGGCCCAAAGACCATTTTGCAGTTGTGTGTTTTTTTTTGTGTGTGTGTGTGTGTTTGTGTTTTTGGTCGATCTATATGTCTGTGTTTTTACTGTTCCTTGTTCTTGTAACCTCTATAACTAACCTTTACATTCTTCCAATGTCTTCTGTTTAGTTATGATAAATTGCAGATGTTTTTGAAGCCCTGAGAGCATTTTGCACAGGTGTGTTTTTGGGGTTAGGGATACTCACAGTAATATATATTATAAATGTTTATATTCGTACAGTTATACGCTATTTCTCTGGAACTCCAGCTGGTTCCCTGAGCACTATCTGAAATGATTCTTGACCACAAAGCCGGGTGTAAGACCTGAGCACTGCTAAGTATTGGCCCTAAACAAAAAAGAAATGAAGATATAAACTGAGAGAAAGTACAGGGGTATTAGGGTACCAGCTTTGCATGAAGCTGACTCAGGTTCCATTCCTATACCATATAGTCCTGTTAGCACCACTGAGAGTGACTGCTGAGCACAGAACCAGGAGTAGTCCCTGAGCATTGTAGGCGTGGCCCTACCTCCCCACAATTAATGATATATATTAAAATAAAAGGTACATAAACAACTCATCTCCGGAAAACCTATATATGCATGTGTGTGTGTGTGTGTGTGTGTGTGTGTGTGTGTTGTGCACAATGATCCACACTTGTGAAAAATGGAGGTAAAGAGAGAAGAGGGGAGTGGATATATACGCCTGGTCTTCCAGTCAGGTAAACTTGGGTTCAAACCTTTCAATGCATACTTATTGGCTATGTGAAATTTCCATCTCTGAACTTTAATTTACTCATATTTCAAAAAAGGCAACAATGATTAATTTATAAAATTTAGGGGATTAAATATAATATCATATGCAAGTTTGTCACCAGTAATTATATAATGATTACACAGGAAAATTCTGTACATTATCGTGTAGATCTTGGGCTGAAGACAATGAGTGTGTTATATACAAAAAGTGCGAATTGAATAAATTTCACTAGCTTTACATATTTAAGTTACTTTAACTCTCTATTGAGCCAAACCTGATACTCAATGGGCTAACAGTCTGATTTCCTATAAGGAGGACAACACCATCCCAGGTAAGACCATCAGAATCAGGGCCTTTTAGCAACAGACTAGAAATGAAGAGCTGGCACTGGACCTCCTGAATTAGAAACTCCAAGGACAATGTCCACTCAATGAGGTTGCTAAGAATTACACAGTTCTTTCTGATACTGGTCAAAGCTTGTAAAACATTCATCTAAAGATATTTTGGTGGACTTGAAGGGTATCCTGTTAAGTAAAATAAGTCAGAGGGAGAACAAATACCAGTTTATCTCTCTTATCTATGTACTAGAGAGAGAAAACAAGGGGATAGACAATAATAAATAACAATGTACCATTGGCCTTGGAGTACAAAATCAATCAGAAAGCAATGGGGTGGCCAAAGGTAGGGGGAATGAAGGTAAACTCCGGGGTGACAAAGGAACTGTGTTGGAGGGCCCCATGCCCTTTGGGTTTGGTTGGAGGCAGTAACATTGTGCAACGGTGCCATGAATTTTAACATTATTGTTACCATCTTAAGCAAACTATAATAACTATAATAAAAATTCAAAAGAAAAAAAAAGAATTTTGAGAGAGTAAGGGATCCCCTAGCTAAAGGCTTCAGAAACAAAAACAGCTGATGCTGTTGTTGTTGTTGTGTGTTTGAGTGCACTTATGCTTGAGCGTATGTACAGTTGCACAACTGACAGTGCTCTGGAGCCACTCCCCGTTGTGCTCAGAGGGCTATAAGAATTAGAATCCTGGGTTAGAATCCAGGCCTCCATATGCAAAGCTTGTGATCGGCCTGCTTAGCCCTTTCTCTCTCGACTACCAAGTCCTATGTATTTTTTATTTAGGAACTTTGATTTACAATATTTTTAACTACGAGTTTTAGGAACTGCACAAGTTTTCACCTATTAAAATTCGAAAATTGACAAGATAAAGAAAAGGCGACACATGACTATTGAGGGAAGAACGATTGTTTTTACAGGCCAGAGCATTTTGGATAGGGATGGTGACAAATTCCGACATGACTTGTCAAATTTATACAAGTTCAATAAATATTGAAGTTCAGTGATCCCAAAGTGTTTTGGGCTCAACGGTCAACAAGGCAATGATCTCCAGAGAGAGAATTTATCCAGAATTCAGAATTTGATCACTGAACTGAAAGACATGCATCTCATTTATGTTCCTCTGACATCCTTTCTCAGATTATTCCTAGGACCCATGGAAAACAGAAATAGGGATGCGTGAAAAGTCATTGGACACAATTTTGGAATGAAAAAAGTGAGGGGCACATCAAAGGAGAAAGGCTGGATGGAGTACAGAAACGTTCTAAGGGGTAACCCCAAAATATCATTTCTGTCAAGACTCTTTCTGAGGACATCTTTTGCTCATTAGTTTTTCCTTCCACCCACCCACTCACATTAAATGTGGGTTGTGAAAATGTGTGTGTGTGTGTGTGTGTGTGTGTGTGTGTGTGTGTGTGTGTTTGGTTTTCTGTCTTGTGGGCGATTTGCTGTGAATATGCTATCACTCCCATCCTTTCTTGAAGGTGAGAAGTTGCCAGTCAATTTGGAGAAAAGTCTATTCTTAAGAAGTATTTTCCAGTAGAGCCTGTAGTAAGATTTTTTTAAATGTTAATGTTCTCACTAATTAGACCACCTCAAGACTTAATTTTTTGTCTTAAATTCTTATACCAATCCACTGGAAATAATGAATTCATTTAACAATTTTATTTCCATTACAAATTGACCACATATAAAAAGCAGTTTCCTGTTCATTTGATAAAGGTGTCCTAAACAAAGATTTGAAATAAAGTATCCATAGTGATACATGTCAAGTACTTTTGACAAACTCTTCCATTAAGTAAGCTTATCCTTTGTTGGGAGTAAAATGCAGTTTGAATTTCACTTGATTTTCAGGGAAATATGTTCAAGTGAGAAAAACATATAAATATATTTTCAAATTAAAACAAATGTTAGTGTACATAGATAATTGGCAAATTTAATGGCATTATTGTTACTAAGAAGAAATGATGCATAATCTCCTGAGGTATAGAAATCCACATAATTTCTTAGCTTGTTCCGCATAAAATATCTTATGAATCTCAGATTTTCCAAAATAGCCCAAACTACATTCAACATTAAAGAGGAAGCAGCAACATATTCAGACTCACAAATTTCAGGATAATGTGATTAAATTACATTTATGGAAGGAGAATTGGCTCAAACAATTTGAGGTGTTGATGTGAAAATTATCTAAAATGAAAGTAGCAATCAAAAAGTACTCCTACAGATTTTAGTCTTATAGAGAACACAAAAGAACAGGGAGATACATGAGCATATTTCTGAAGTAATATTAACATGAGTAACAGAAACAGCATATTTTTGCTAAAACAAAATAATAATAATATGCAAAAAGCACTCTTGTTGCCCAGCGAAGACAAACTACACAGTAGTTTGAGAGCAGGAGTCAGTGTGTTCTCTTGTTCAAACCTATGGAATGTATATTTCAAAAAGCTCACTCACATTTATTAACACTTGCTAAAGTAAATACATTCCTCAAATCTAAACAGGGCTATGTATTTAATGCCGTAAAGTTGGCATTTCAGAATAGATGAGCGTGATAATTAGGTGAACTATCAAATGCAAGAAGCAGGAAATAAGATCCAGAGATAAAGCTCGCATATTAGATCTTATATCCTTATAGTCTGTGAACAGTCCAGCGGATTTAAAATTCATGGGATGAAAAGTTCACAATACAGACCAAGATTTCTAAGACTTAGGAGTTCCACCAGAGGTAGAAGCGAATTTGGTTGACAAGGTATGTATTTTTTTCTCACTGATCCGTGGAGGTAAGAATGACTGAGAGTGTGAGAACAAACATTTAGTACCTTCACATCCTCTCTCAATCTGTCCATTGCAGAAAAGCGCATCTGAGATGAGATCTGGAAGCCGCCCATTTAAGTCTACTGACGCCAGGCAACCTTGAAAACCCTCCTTGGCATGGACGAGCTTGGGCAGAGATTTGTAGGTTTCTTTTGCCACTCCTCCTATATATAGGTCACCTGTGGGAAGAACAAAGCTTCAATCAGAAAAGAGACTCAAGTTGCTTTTAAATAATGAGACATGAAAACTCAATTCGGTTTATTTCACATTGTGTTTATTTCGAAGCTAAATAGTACAGTACCTCTTTGCTTAAAAGTATAAAACAATATAATCATTTAAATCATAAATAAGGGTTTGAGAAAATTCTGGAAGCTAATGACAGGATGTGGTAAACTGAAGGGCAAAAAAGGCCATGGAGTCATCACATGTTCAGTGAAATGCAAACACGAATATTTTACCCTCTTTATACATTCAAATATTTTCCAAGTTTGTCTAATTATCAATCACCTTATTTTCTAAAAAAGGGTATAATATAATTAATCACACAGTGTTTCTGTAAGGTTTAAATAAGGTAAAATATAGGAAATACCCATCAAGGTGAAAGTAAAACTTAATCTGGATGGGGGCTAAAAGGGATGCAGGATATGCTCGTGAGACACCCATGTTCAATTCTTGCCACAACATGGTCCCAAGTCCCACCTGAAGTGGCCCTAAGGCATGTCAGAATGTACTGCCCCCCCTCCCAAGGAAATATATGTTACTATTACCAAATATGTATTCTCTTTAGACAACTCTGAGTCTTGAAGCTAATCAGGTCAAAAAATTTTTCCAAAGTCCAAAATGATCTTTCCTATTATACTTGTCTATTATTCTTGCTTGTATTGTATTATATCTAGCTTATTTATAACCTTGTTCCAGCATTCTCTCCCTCTCTCTCCTTCTCTCTCTCTCTCTCTCTCTCTCTCTCTCTCTCTCTCTCTCTCTCTCTCTCTCTCCCTCTCTCTCTCTCTCGCTTGCTTATGTTTTTTGGGTCACACCTATCTGTGTTCATGTCTTATTTCTGATTCTGTGCTCTGAGATCATATGTCCAGGGTACCTCTATGGGGTGTCAGGGATCAAACTTAAGTTTGCTACCTGCAAGGCAAGTACCCTACCAGCTCTCTCTATTATATCTCCACCACCTCTTTCTCTCTTCAGTCTTTCCTGTCACTATATTTTCAAGCCATTGTGTTTCAGTTGCCTCATGGAAGATGTGTGAATCTTCCTGAGGGGGAAAAATCATCTTTCTGCATTGAGCCTTAAGAGACTGAGGAGTTAAGAGGACATATAGATGGTTACATAAGAGGAATAAAGATCTCATAGCTATTCCATGTGCAAACAGCAATTGAACTAAAGAGAAAATATGTGAATATAGTTATTGGTGAATGCCCAAACAAGGATATAACACCTTTATTTGAGAGCTGAGCACTCATATCAATGACCTTAGGTAGGCTTAGAGGAGTACTCTCAACCTGTGAGAAATCCCAGCAGTTAGACCTGCCAACCTGTGTTCGCTCTTGAATAGGCATCTAGCAGTTAGTTTCTATATCTTTTGCTAATTACATGATCTATCAAGCCTGTGTTCTCTCATCAACACATACTTCCTCTATTTATCTCCCCTTATGTCATTCTAAGTGAATTTTGTTCAATAAATCTATCTTGCTTCGTGAGAGATAGAGATAGATAGATAGATGGATAGATAGATAGCGAAAGAGAGAGAACTCTAGGCAGCAGTGAGATTCTTGAAAAGAAATAGCTGCATGTTTTAGATTTAAAACATGCTAGAAGCTTAGGATGCCCTCATAGCATACCGCGTATTTCACAGTTATGTGAAGCAACAACCCAATTTTGCAAAAGTATCAGCAAAAAAAGGCCGAGGGGAAGCAGCATGCACAAAAGAATGAAGATGGTGAGTAGCAACTCTGTGACCAACTGGATGATGATTTTGGAGTGTCTGGGTGCAACATCTTTTGTGAAGGATTGGTACATTGGAAGTCCAGGGCCCTGCTCAACTTAGATATGGTCCTAGCGAAGTAAGGAAACTAAAACTGCATGAGATTATATCTTCATTAAGAGAGCTCAGAGCAGAAAAGAGGGAGTTAAAGAAAAATAAGAACTTTGCAACTCTTTTTGCACATTTGAGATTAAGAAATGAGATTTAGACTATTGTGTGTCAAATGATACAAAAAATGATCCCAATATTCAGATGCTGAACTGAATTTGTTAGAAAAAGCAGAGGCTTTCCTTCAGGCCTTATGAATACAGAATGAATTAATAGCAGATACCTAAGGTCCAATTGAGTACAGAAGGTCGTGTCTGGGACCCTAGATCTACAGCGACCGATCTTGCTCTTTCGAATTGTAACCTCCAAGAAAAGAAAGTCCGTGTTTTTGTTTTGAATTCCTCCACAGGACCTAGGACTAGAAGCATGGTGGGCACTTGATAAGCATTGCCCGTTACCTGATGAAGTAGAAGAGAATCAAGAACAAGAAGGCAATGCCTGGGGGCAAGATCATTCTAAAGTTCATCTACTGCCTTTCCCCATTTCCTGCCATCATCCACTTTTCCCAGTAGCAAAATTATTAGCTCTACCACTTTCTGAAGCTTATTAGAGGTAAGTAGGAGTCTTGCTTTTATTAAAGAGCAAAGTAATATTGATTCAAGCAGTGCAGGATATAAGCCACAGATATGGTGGAGATCTTATAAGTAGGAGAAACTATTCTAAATTTCATTACTAAGGCTGCACTTAGCACCACCACTTAATAAAGTCTTTGTAAGCCCTTCACATTGCATCTGGTTATCTAACATCCCCTGGTAGGTTGCCATCTGAGGAGAATAAAGGAAGCCCATAAGTGGCCTGTACCCTGAATAACATTAGCACTTCATCAAAGATGCAGCTTCTCCTTTTGATCCTTGAGGTGATGGAAGAAAAATGACCCATTAGCGCTAATGGGTCCTTGCAGAGAAAACCTTGTGCGTGAGAAGGAAGATATGCTTTTGCATGGTCCAGTGAGTGAACCAGAGTCAAAACGAACATCTCTTAAGGACCAGTTTCTGATAGTCTTGGCGTCATGTCATGACATGCTCTCTGAGTAGCAAGTAGTAGATTCTTGTAAGTATCCTTTAAGTAGGCCACACACACACAATCAAATCAACAAGACAACACAGAGTTTGAAGCAGAAGATACAAGCAGAGAACAGACACAGATTTAGTTAATTATATAATATGCATGAATATATAGAACATCTGCATATTTTTTGTTCCTTTCAAGAGTATTATCTGCCGAATGATATGAGGTGATATTACAAGTATCTATTCTCTGTATCTCCAGGAAATTGGGCATAATGACTAAGGAAACTGCACAGACTTTTAAGTTGTATCTGGCTAAAATTTCTTGCTTTGTCACTTCTTGGTGTTCCCATATAGGCACATTAAATTATATAACTCCTTTAAGAGTCAGAATATTCACTATGAAATAGTTTAATGAGGCCCATTTGCAGTGCAGTGAGCAAACCTTGGTTATATGGTTCACATGCAATCATACATAGTTACTTTTGAGTTGTTATGGTGGTGTGTCTGGTAAATATGACACATCCATAGTACTCATTCTAGCTGGATTGCACTGGAAAATACAAAAGCCTGAGAAGGCCAGGTTATCTCCTTATTTCCAGCACAGAAGGAGAGAGATATAAACATTACAACTCATTTTACTCCATTTAGTTTATAGCCCCTGGTGTAACTGAAGCGTGTTTTTCGCAATATGATTTTCTGACATATTTATATAGTCAGAAAAACATATAGTTCAATTAAATTTAAATAATTTTAATCTTTTACCTTGAGACCCAGTACTAGCACAGGATTTGTTAACTTAATAAATACCTTCAAATCTAATTTGATACCAATAGACAGAAAAGTCCTATGAACTCCAGGGATATATTGAAAGATTTCACCCAAATTAGAGAATAGTAAAAGGGCTTGCAAACTCATAGAAATATAAGTATCAATGGACTCTGGACGGCAGAGAGTTTTGGAGTCTTTTAGTTTAACTAAAAGAAAGGATAATGATGTATAAAGTAAGGACTTTATACATCATGGGGAGTATACCACATTACACATGAATTGCAAGTGGAGAACAAAAAATATAATGCCATCAAGTCAAAATGAATGCAGTGGTCAAAAACAGCATGAATAAGAGAGGAACTTTCACGGGTGATGTAAATAATGTTGATAGGTCAAGTCAAAGAAGAGGTTTGTTCACCAAATAGAATTTAAGCTACTGGTTTACCATCACACACACACACACACACACGACAATGAGAAGTCTTCATGCAGGTTAGAAGATCTGAAGCTGTAATAACTGTAATAGAAAAGATATAAAATTTACATTCCACATATATATGTAACTTTGTAGGGATCAAATGATACCTTGCGAGGGAGTGGGGAAGAAGTAGTGAAACAATGGCATGACTTGAGGGCCTTACACCTGAAACAGATAAATGATGTTCAGACATTTTTCTCTTAAAAAAGGAGCTTAAGGCAATTCAAGCAAAGACGTCAAGCTCTGCCTCCCCATAGCAGAACTGTGAAGGTATAATTAGTTCTTGGACTAAGCTTTCCTTTTAATTCATAAGTAAGTTTTGGTGCAGATGAACTCATTTTATTTTAATTCAAAGAACATATAGAAAAAGGACAGAAGTTACAATAACTTTGCATAATTAAAACCTAATGAAGTTTATAAAGACGATGTCTAATAAGGTGTATTTGGGGGGAAAAAGCTGAAATAATGTACATGGTCTTACTTTGTACAAGGTATTACAAACCTTAGAGGACTCTTTGGGATACTTACTTTCCTACCAACTAGGCTGGGGAAAGTATAATTCTGGACACTTTGCAAGACTGAATTTTGGGTAGAAAATTTAGAGACAGATCTAAACTTTCTCTCCATCACTGTGATTAGTAGAAAAAGAACATTCAGGCCAGGCATGCTTTTAAGTTATTTGGATTTTTAGGTGCTTTCCTCTACTCCAAGGAGTACATTCTGCCCTCAAATCTGTACCATCTTTAATTTTAATCTTTTGTGCAACCGTCACAAAAGAAAATCTGCAGGTCGGATGTTGATCAATACCTCCATGCAGCTTTGCTTTGGGAGTCAGATTAAACTTAAAGTCTTTTTTAATAACAGATGTGCCCTGTTAGAAGAAAACCATCAATAATCTCTGGGGAACAAACATTCATTTATTTACTTTTATTTTCAGGGGAGAACATAAATCACCATTTTGGGGGATGACTGTTTAGATAAATGATACTAAACTACCAATAGCAAAAGCCTCGTCGTCATCAATATTTCTCTCACATACTTGAACTTAAGAGTGGACAAATAATATTATTGACTAAACCAAGATATGGAACTGAATACAAAATACTACTCCAGACTGTATTATAATTAAATTATAAAAGAATTGCAACTGTGTTCTTTCCTTTATTACAAACCTTGGAGGACTCTTTTGGGTAAAAAAATGCTGTAAAGGGGGCCAGAGATGGAGGTCACACAGGGGGCACAGAGCTCTTGGGTTTTGTGTGTGAGGTTTCAGGATTAACCCATGAAAGCAAAGAAAAGCAAGGCAAGGCAAAGAAAAGCACAAAGAAACTTAATACTACTTGAGACTGTAAGTATGGAATGTGTGACCTGGAAGCAGCTGTCTCATTTCGTTCTGTTGATTTCAATTTGGTGTCGATGGGATGGGCTGGAGTGATAGCACAGCGGGTAGGGCGTTTGCCTTGTAAGCGGCTAACATGGTTGACCCGAGTTCGATTCCTCCGCCCCTCTCAGAGAGCCCGGCAAGCTACCGAGAGTACCTCGCCTGTTATGGCAAAGCCTGGCAAGCTACCCGCGACATATTTGATATGCCAAACACAGTAACAATTGTCACAATGGAGAATTACTGGGCCCGCTCGAGCAAATTGATGAACAATGGGAGGAGAGTGGCAGTGACAATTGATGGAATATTAAGAACATTTTTCTATGAAAGAACCCCAGATCACTGGCTGGAAATACTGGGGAATGGAGTCTGGGCAGTGGTGTCCTTTTTGACATACAGTCTCCTTCCTCTTCATTATTATTCACACACACAACATATCAAAACTTCTGAAGATATTGCCCACCCTCTTCCAGTACACCAACCCACCCGAAAACTCAGTAGGCCATTCTGAGTGTGGTAAGACATAAATAGCCTAGCCTGGGACACAGAGAGTGTAACATGCAGCCTCACTGTGGCGGAAGGTACCCTTGCTGGGTTCTCTTCACTCTGATTGGACCAAGAAAAAAAGAGGGGTAGGTGGGTGAGGACACCTAGTGGTACTCAGGGTTGACTCCTAGCTCTGTGCTCACAGATCACTCCTGGAGGACTCAAGGGACCATATGGGATGCTGGAGATCAAACTTGGGTCAGTCCTGTGCAAGGCAAGCCCTCTCCCTGCTCAACTGTCACTCTGACCCCCGGTGACAGGGGAAAGCTTCAAGATCACTTTTGCATTAATAAGGACCCCAAACCACTGACCAGCACACTGGACAGTGAGGTGCTGTGCAGTGGAGAATGTATTGACTTTATAACCATTCTAAAGCCATACACACCCAAAGGCATTTTTCTATTTTATGTTCACATTATGTTCCTCAATTGCAGGCTCAGTGTTCTTCATGACCATGTGTAAGATTCCTGGAAAACAAGGAGAATCCATATAAGCTGTCCTGACCCTCCATCTCAGCTGCATTCTGCTCTCTCCTTGAAGCTGTTCTCCAGCCCATATGCCAGTGGACTCCAACTTAAGTTGTGTTCCATACCAGTAAAGCACCCCTGCTTTTTATTCGGTTGCTCCTAAGCATACACTGAAAACCTCACTCTGCCATTTTCAGTCCATGCAGAGTTTGTCCATGCTCACTGGAGCTCCGCATAAATATACATGAGCTTCCTGAAAAATTATCTAATGTAGATTGGTATACCACTATAACTCTGGCAGGCATAAAATCAGATCCCTGCATCCCTCATTTGAACCTGCTCTATAGTTGGTACTGATAAAAATCCTTAGTAAAGTCCCCTTTTTATTTGTATGTTGTGTTTGTGGGTGGCAATTTCTAACCTCAACACCACCGAGCACTCAACATTGATGCCAAACAGGGGAATTCAAGTCAACAATTTGCTCTGAGATTCAAGATCTACATCATTCGAATATTTCATTAATCAAAGCAGGGTAACTTTAGAAGCTCTTTGCTACAAGGCATGTCCAGTGGCCACCAGCTTGATTTATTAGTTGTTCTCTTTTTTGTATATTCCTAACTCTTCTTTGGTATGTAAATTATTTAATAGAAATGTGTTCTGATGTGTTCTCATTTCTGTAGGATATACCTATGAATGTTTTACGCTTGTCTTAGATTTCTGAATTCACTCTGAAATCATCTTCCTTCACACACTGATCAACTTCTAGATTCCTTGTTTTATAGCATCAGAGTTTCAATCACACTGTTATCAGAATTTAAATTCCAAAATTAAATTTGAGCCTATTCTCATACTATTCTCATATTCCAAACTATTGCCCTAGAATGACGACTCAGCTCTGCCAATATATCTAAAAACTGTTCCTCCATCTACACTTCCTTTTCTATTTTATATTTGCAATCCTTTCACAATGGATCATTACCTGGGGTCTCCACTTTTATCCTTCTTTCTTCTCAAAGCTACAGAATTCTCCCCCAGTGTTGTTTAATTTCATTAAGCCCTATACATATATGAAATAAAGACCAAGGTTGATGTCCTGATTTCGACATCCAAGATTGTTAGACCATCCTTCCTCAGTAACATTAGGCAAATTTTTTAAAAAAAGGAGGATTAAATTGTTCTGCAGTTTAAGGTTCTTATGCCATGTACCTAAATAACACTTCTTGGATAGAGAATTGAGATCACAACAATGATCTCCCAGCATCATAATCTTTAGTCAAATCATGTTTTTCATTGCTCTAGTGCTGCACACTTCTGTCACATCATTGTTCTTGATCTCACAGGATTGCTTAAGTTATGGACACCCTTCCTCATTTATATTCAACATGCTGTCAATCTGGGGGAGGGGGGACTCAACTCAAATACCACACTGTTAATGCATTCCTGGGTTAGTCACATGGCATATGAACCTTAAACTCCAGAAAATTTAATATTCTTTTTTAAAAATGATTTATTTCACAGTGCTTTGGGAGGTGTTTTTTTCTTCCTATTACTTTCTAAATTCCTTGAAAATATGATGGAAGTCTTGGCTTCTTTATATCCCCATTTTCTCCTAATTGGCACTCATTCAATTAATAGATTAGCAATTTTCATTTGATAATCATTTAAGAAATAAGGGCATTAATGAAACCTTTTATAATATTCACAGTTATCCCCGCTCCCTTTCACCTACACAATCATAAATTTTATTATGGGAAATTGTCCTTCTACTAACACTAACACTTTGAACAAAGAAGTGAAGTCATCCTGCTTATTAAGGAAATTCAATGTAATGAATCTCCTCATCTTGATAATGTAATTTATGACCTATTTGAACTCATCCATATTTATTTGTATTTATAAATAAAATATGTTTTATTGAACTTATAAATAAAGACAGCTAGAATTACAGGAACAGTACTGGGTCTCCATGGATAGGAATGGGGACCAAATGCATACTGCATTCAATAAAGAATAGAGAGTAATTAAATTTGAGCAAATCTTGAACCTGTATTCTTTTTGTGCACACTCCGTCATTCTCTGTGTTGTCCCATATATGATTCCACCTACTCGCACAATCCTGAGATAGCTACAGATAGAGTTATAGATACTTCATGGCAATTCTTCAGATTCTCTATTCTGTTACCCTTTTACTAGGGAGGCATGCATTTACTGAGAATGCCATAGAATACTACCACACTACATTGTGCCTGATATTCTATGTAGTAGATTTGTGAATCCCATGTGCACTTCCTATGCACTTTAATATTTCTGATTCCATGTAGCCTTTGGGGAAACCAGTCGAATATTTATCATCATCATCATCACCATCATCACGGTCATGGTTCTCCTGTTGTTCATTGATTTGCTCGAGCAGGCCCAGTAACGTCTCCATCGTGAGACTTGTTACTGTGTTTGGCATATTAAGCTTTGCCATGCGGGTGAGATACTCTCGGTAGCTTGCTGGGCTCTCCGAAGAGGGCTGGAGGAATCAAACCCGGCTTGGCCAGGCCGGCTGCACACAAGGCAAACGCCCTACTGCTGTGCTATCTCTCCAGCCAATCATCATCATCATTATTATTATATTATTATTACTGTTGCTATTACTATTGCAGTACAGGATATTGAACTCAGGATTTCACACACACAATAGGATTCAAATTCCAATGGCATACTGGTCCCTAGTCTGTCTGTCACATGGTACTGTTGCTATAAGAGATCTTCCCTTTCAACAGTTTATGCATTTTACTAAAAAGGCAGTTTCTCATAGATTGTTTGAACAACTGAACTTAAGTGGACAGTTTCCTGTCAGAGGGAAATCAGGCTTTCTCATTGCTTTGCGTCCTTGATAATTGGTGCCGAGAAAGCATCACCAAAATTTAACCTGAAAAGGTAGCACAAACTTTACTATTATAACAATAGCTGACATCAGAGCAGTACCAGAGTACTTGCACAGCTACCATTTCCCTTGGTTTTGGTATCACAATCATGATCATCCTGTTGTTTGTCAATTGCCTCGAGCAGGCTCCAGTAACATCTCCTTCATCCTAGCCCTGAGATTCTAAAAAGTGCCACATTCAAGGCTCTTTCATGGTTAGGAGAATGAGACTCATCATTGTTACTGGTATTTGGCATATTGGGTACACCACGGTCTTCGTCCTAGCCCTGCAATTCTAAAAAGTGCCACATTCAAGGCTCGTTCAGGTTTAGGAGAATGAGACCCATCATTGTTACTGGTATTTGGCATATTGGGATACCATGGGGAGTTTGCCAGATTCTGCGTGTAGGCAGGTTACATTAGGTTGTCCAAAGCAAGAATGAGATAATAAGATGTTGTGCAGCCACCAATGTGGCCACACGCTTCCAGGAGCTGGGTTTTATAGCTGGGTTTTGGTATAAAAAATAAAATTTATCACAGATATATGTTATCAATGAAGATGCTATGTTTTTAGCCTATAGTGTCAGGGATATAACTGGCAGGATCCAATTCCAGGCTACAACTGTGATCATGTTCGTGTAATCAACATTGGCTTATATGATGTATATTCTAAGTGCCAAGGACCCGATTCATACAGTTTCATGACTGCAAAACACAAACACCTTGAGAAAGGCCTGGCTAGTGAATAAAAGTTATGGTGCTCAGTGTTAGCTGGATTCCAAGCAAACCAAGAAAGATCACAGATATGAAGGGCAAAGTATCTTCATGCTCACATAGACAAACAAAAGACAAAGGTCACCTGCTTCTAGAATTATCAATATTAAGTACTGAAAATCTGATGACTGGGCAGAATTCTTATGACTTCCAATGTGACTTTCAAATAAGCAGCAACTTTTCATTTGTCTCCCACAGGGTGATAGAAGTATGTTACTGGGCATCATCTGTGCAAACAAACCATGTGTAAACAAGATTGTTGTGTGTGTATGTGCATACGTGTATGTGTGTGTGTGTGGTTTTGGAAGAGGAGGGTTAGACAGTTTGAGTTCAGTTCTTTTTTTTTTCTTTTTCTTTTTGGGCCAGTGATGAACAGGGGTTAGTCCTGGCTCTCCACTCAGGCGTTACTCCTGGCGGTGCTCAGAGGACCATATGGGATGCTGGGAATCAAACCCGGGTTGGCCGTGTGCAAGGCAACCGCCCTACCCACTGTGCTATCTCTCCAGCCCCAGAGTTCAGTTCTTAATGTCTTTTCTATAGTGAAACTTTGATAGTTCTGTTGACGCCTACCATGTTTATGGTCAAATAAGTAAACACATTCAACATTCCAGAATTTCTGTTTCTAGTGGGTATTGTGAAATGCAATTGTCCAAAGAAGGGTATATAATAATGAAACTTAAAACATGGGCACCCACATGCATGGTTAGTGAGCTTATATGGTTGTAGTGGTGTAACTCGGAACTGACTGTCAGGGTTTCAAGATTTAGGAGGCAGCCCACCCTACTTCGAGAAGGCCTGGAGTTTTCAGCCAGGAAAAAAAAAACACACCCCAACAGTTGCTACCATGCCTCCAGCCAGGCCCCATCACCTCATGACTGAGCTCCACAGGGATGCCAACCTGCTCAAACTTTCAAGTGTAGCAGGGTTTCCTCTACTAGGCTGAATACCGCAGAACTGCTGGAAGTTAGGCTGGGTGATCTCCCTTTTCCATGTACTTCCAGAAACCCTAGCAGCCCTTGCCCATTAAGGGCCCTGTTTCAGAGACTTATAATTAAATCTTGAAAGAGATCAACTAGTCTCTTAGATAAACAGGTCCTGGATGAGACCTCTGGGGTGATCTGGAGGGGGATGGGCCAAGTTCCCACCCTACCAAAGTTTCCTCAACTGCCATACCATACCTCCAGCTGAACTCCACAATCTCATTACTGGCTCCACAAAGATGCTAAACTACTGAAAAATTCAGGTACACTATTTTTTTTTTCCCTGGCTGAAAACTCCAGACCTTCTTGAAGTGGGGTGGGCTGCCTCCTAAATCTGGAAACCCTGACAGCCAGTTAAAAGTCATACCACTGGAACCATGTAAGCTCACTAACCAGTTAAATATTCTGGATTTTTCTGGAGCGACAGTTTCAAACTCTGCAACACTAGCACCCTGGTAGGAGCATAGCAGATTGGATGGAACATGACACAGAAAACAAAGATGCTGACAAACAAAAACATGAACACAGAAGGCTCAGCTAGCAACAACTGCTTAGTAAACCCCCAAAGACTTAATGTCCCCGTGATGTGATGATGAGATGCAACAATTTTCAGAAATTCTCTTTTACTGACGTATTCCTTTTTTCTTTTTTTTCTTTTTTTTTTTTTTTTTTTGCTTTTTGGGTCACAGCTGGCGATGCACAGGAATTAGTGCTGGCGGTGCTCAGGGGACCATAAGTGATGCTGGTAATCAAACCCGGGACGACCTCGTGCAAGGCAAACACTCTATCCACTGTGCTCTCGCTCCAGCCCCTAGTGATGTATTCTTGGTCATTTCATTAGTGGTTACAAGCAACATAAAATAAATTATTTTTGACCTGCTACAGGAAAGGCTTGAGGGGTATTTGGGAAAATGAAGACAGTGGTGGAAGGAAGAGAGTTGGAATATTGACTGTCAATAACAAATCATCATGAACAACTTTGTAAACCAAGGCAGTGTTTAAATAAAATGTGTGTGTTGCGGGGTGGGTTGGGGGGGAGCTTAAAACAGATTTTGTTTGTGTAGCTGGCCACAGACTGCTGGAAGAGCTGGTGGGCATGGAAATGGGAAATAACAAAGTGAAACTGCTATGGAGGCGTGCATGGCCGTCCGTCTTCCTTTAGACCCGTCAGTGCCAGTGACACAGTGGCAGATGGGGTGCTAGTTCTGGCACATCAATCCATGCCAAGATAACTTTATCTTGTGGCTTCATAAATTCACCTTCAGGTAAAAACAGGATTCAAATCTTTTTTATTATCTTTTTCCTTTGACCCGATTCTAGCTGCAGACATTTAGATCCTCTCGGCACTCCTTAGCCCTAGTAGACATTCCTGCCACCAGGCCAAACTGCACCTCTCCGTTCACTGTTGGTGCTGCCTGGGTCACACACAGCCTGCAGAAGTTCCCAGACACCCAGCTGTAGCTCTGTCTTACACAAAATGTAGTACCTACGTGTGGGGGACGTTGTGTTCTCTGTGGTTCCACACAATTCATCACATCAACTCTTTGCAAAAGGAAAAGAGCTAGTGTTAGCAATACTTGACAAGTGAGTGACCTACTCTTCAGAAAGGCTAAGTTGCCTCTCCAAGGTAAGAGAATCAGTACGAGGAGAATGACGCTGTCATGCAAGCACCAACTCCTAGGCTAACTGGTCTTTGTTGCATCCCACAGCCTTCCATTGGTCTAGGACCGCTTCAGTGTCAGAAAGAGAAGATGGAAGGATGGTTCAACATGAAACCCTGGTGAGGAACAGATTGGTAACTAAGAGACCAGTAAGAGAACCTGTGGAAACGTGTTAATTTTCTGAGATCTTGATTAGCACCAGATGACTGTTTGACTTTGCTTCTTCAAATTTTTCTAATTTCAATGAAATGTTTTCCCCTATTTCAAAAATAAGGAGTTTTGGAGATGAGGAGGATATGGTTGTATGTAGACAAAATATTTAAAAAGCTCTTCCTCATACAATAAAAAGTTTTGTGCAAGTTCAAAATCCAAACTTCATCTTAACAAAAATGGGTAGGACAAAGGAGGGAAAAGAGATCAGCAGTTTGAGGAAGGCATAAAAGAAGAAAATGACAAAAGTACACACACACATACACATATATAATAAAACCATAGAAAATGTCAAAATGCCTCTAAATTATCATGTGCTTCATAGAGTCAAATAAAAACCACATCCTATTATAAACTCACTGTAAGTTTCAAAAAAGAAAAAATTTCCACCTGTGCCTGAAAGATGAAAGAGTTTCAATCAGGTCATCAAATCCTGCTGGAAGAACAGAATCTCATTATACGTCTCCAAATACACCCCCTCCCCAATATTGAATTTATTTATAAAGAGAAATATAAAAGTTTAATAGAAGTGATAGAAGGACAGCAAAGCAATGTGGAGAACTTTCCCTAAAGTCTAGAAAAAATGTAGGATGGTTAGCAAAGAGCAGAAGTACATACTGAAGATTTATTGATAGATCAATCATCGATCGTATTTTATCTTTACCTGGGTCTCTTTAAGGATCAATGAAGGCAAACTAAATATTTGTTAAAGACATACAGCCCTCCCGTTGATCATCGATTTGCTCGAGTGGGCCCAGTAACGTCTCCATTGGAGACTTTGTTGTTACTGTGTCTGGCATATCGAGTACGTCACGGGGAGCTTGTCAGGCTCTGCCGTGCAGGCGAGATACTCTCGGTAGCTTGCCGGGCTCTCCGAGAGGGGTGGAGGAATCGAACTCGGGTCGGCCATGTGGGCTGCGTGCAAGGCAAACGCCCTACCGCTGTGCTATCGCTCCAGCAATTAAAATAATTGGCTGTGGTGTCTGAGGAGGACTTCATTGGCTAAAGACATATAACAAATACCAAAGTTCTATGCAAGGTATTGGAAAAACTGGAGAGAGGGGAAAGCAGAAATACCCAGGTCTTGCAATTATACCAAACTAAAGTCTCAGCACCACACAAAATATTAATGTACAAATGTGAAGAACTCAGATTTATAGAGAGGAGGAAATATTTTGTAACATGAAAATGTTCCCTAAGATTAAAATAAATACTATATTTCACTTGAAATGCGCAGAAGGAAATCTTTTTTAGTATACTGCCAAATATATATAGTAGTGCATTTTTAAAGGCTGTGATATAGTTGGTTCAAACTGTCCTCCTAGCCCCAGAACTGGCGAGCGGCTTGGCGTGGACTGTCTTCTGAAGCTGCAGCGAGCTCTGGGAGACTAAATCAGATCCCACTCTCAGATGCTTACAAATTTGTCTCCAATATGTAGTAGCAAAGGACACCTTCAACATTCTGCACACCTAAGAAATCCCAAAGGCATGAGGATAGTGATGTAACAGGAAGAGTGCTTAGAGATGAAATATGGGTGAGAAATCAATTTTCGTGATGTAAATGGCCATACATCTCTATCCTAAAGTGATGGGACCACCACTGTCCTCTTCATTCCCTCTGTTCATCACTGAACATTTCCTAAGAGACTTACATAATCTCTGACTTTTATGACAAATCGGTGTGGTTGTGCAACTCAACTCCTGTGATGATGCAGATATTGAAGTGACACTTTCACTGAGGAGCTCCAGCTCCCACAGGCAGTCCGGCTCCACCCCTGGTGTGCCCTGAATACTGAGACGAAGGCTAAGGGTGGCGAGCTGCTCCTGGCCCCAAGCTGTCCCTGATCACCTTCAGGCATTTGCTCCTCCACTGCAGAGTAGGTACCCTCTATGCTTTGAATTGATCATGTGAGATACACAGTCACAAAGTGTTCGTGATCGGGTTTCAGTTATACAATGTTCCAACACCCATCCCTTCATCAGTGTACATTTCCCACCACCAATGCACCAATGTCCTCAGTTTCCCTCCACCATCACCACCACACCCCCAAAGCCTCTATGGTAGAACTCTCTCTCTCTCTCTCTCTCTCTCTCTCTCTCTCTCTCTCTCTCTCTCTCCCCTCTCTCTCCCCCACTCCCTCTCTCTCTCCTTTTGGGCATTCTGGTTTGCAATACAGTTACTGATAATACTGGTAGCTTATCATGTGTATCTCCTTACTTCCCTTCAGCACTCAGCTCTTGTCCAGGTTGGTCATTTCCAGATACCACTGTCATAGGGTCCCCTTCTCTATCCTCACTGTCCTCCCCCGCCCCCACCCCATACTCACACTTGCGCCTAGCTTCCAATCATGGGCCAGACCTCCTAGCCACTGTTTCTATTGTCCTTGGCTATTAGTCACATATTATTATTGTACATCCCACAAATGAGCACAACCAGTCTGTCCCTCTCTCTCTCACTCATTTCACTTAGCATGTACTCTCCACATCCGTCCTTTCAGAGAAACTACAGAGAAGCTTCAGTCCATGCCCCCTGTCCAGGAGATTAATTTTTAAATTCTCATCCCATGCCCTGTCAACCTGCAGGTGTTAGCAGCAACTTGGCCAGGAGGAAGGGAACCTGACAGGCAAGGTGGGCAAAGCCCATCAAGTCATGTTCTGGGCACATTCGCTCAGCACACTAAATCCTATCTCTGCAGAAAGCTGAAAACGATACAGGGAGCTGAGGAGACGGCACAGGGAGAAGCAACAGGGAGAACTGGAGAGGGCCGAGTTGCCAAGCGCCGGGGAAGCCAGGGAGCAGAGCGGGAGAAATGGGATCTCAGCAGGACTAAACAGAGACAGGCCACGTGGGCATGGAACGGACAGTGGATGTGAGCATCCCAGGCACACCACGAGGCTGGTTCTGAGACCCCGGAGTGACCGTCGGACCCAAGTGCTGAGTCTCTGCATGGCCTCATTCAGGAGCTGAAAGAACTCTTGTGACAGGGTCAGCATCCAGGGTCCTTACAATAATATCCCATTAACTGAAGTCATTATGGGAAAATCTCCTTCCATTAAAGAAACAAAGAGAAGCGATAGCCAGCGTTAGCACAGTGGGTAGGGCTTTTGCCTTGCACGCATCCAATTCAGGTTTGATCCCCGGCATCCCATGTTGGTCCCCCAGAACTTCCAGAAGTAATTCCTGAGTGCAGAGCCAGGAGTAACCCCTGAGCTTCACTGGGTGTGACCCCAAAAGCAACGCAAAAAATGCATAAAAAATAAAATAGCACTGCAGCACTGTCCTCCCATTGTTCATTGATTTGCTTGGGCAGGCACCAGTAACGTCTCCATTGTGAGACTGTTGTTACTGTTTTCGGCATATCGAATTATGCCATGAGTAGCTTGCCAGGCTTTGCTGTGTGGGCGGGATACGTTCGGTAGATACCTCAATAAAAATGAGGGGTGCTGAAAAATAAAAGAGCAGGGGCTGGAGTGATAGCACAGCGGGTAATAAATACAAAACAAAAAGAAAAGGAAAAAAGAAAAACTAGGAGAAAGTGGCTCATTCAGCAGGAGAGCGAGTCTTGGTCTGGATTCTCAATGACATCTTTGGCTCAAAGACTGAGTTCAAAGTTAGCGGCTTCTCTGAACATTTCTTCTTTGAGCAAATTACGTGAGCAAAGAAATTAGGTGATCGGATATCAAACAGACCAAGCGCAGCACTGTGCTTGTGATCAGGATTCTGGAGGAGAATCTGGGACACTCAAGTGTCCCAGCAAAACTGTATTAAGGCAGGACATTGGAACCAGAGTGGTGGTGTGTGTTAACTTCTGAAGAGGAAGGGGAGGTAGGGGTGAGGGAAAGACTGGAAAAATGTGGAGAAGAAAAAGAGCAGCGAGATGATTCATCTTCAAATGTGTGCTTAGATATAGAATATATATGAAAGGAAGCTCCTTGCTGGATGGGCTCTGATCAGAGGACCTGACTTCCTTCCAATGGCCTGGGAGCTGAATAGATAATGCAGGTGACTGTGTGCAGAGGAAAATCTTTGTTGTTGCCGTTGATGTTTTTGGTGTTTTTGGAGGAACATTTGGCAGTTTTCAGCACCGACTCCTGGCACTGCATTCGGGGATCATTTCCGGGGGGCTCAGCAGACTATGCACAGTGAATAAGAGAAAGCGCAAGGGGCAGATAAGGGCAAGGTGATGACAAAAAGGAGAGAGGAGACAGGGCGGAGTATCTTTACCCAACCAAGTCGTTTGGGCTGTAAGAAACTGGGGGGGGGGGGGGGGGGGCGGGATAACAGGGAGGGCAAGTGGCAAAATTCTTCCTGGGCTGACCCAGCTGTGGGATTGAAATTACTCACTTTTAAGGAGTTTGGGCAAGTGGCCACAAGAGGGCACTGCATCCAATGCACACTTGGAGTCTCATCCCAGCCCAAGCCCCTCCATCAAGTTTTCTTAATTTGCTGAAACATAAATTATGCAATTCCTTCAATAAAGACACCTATGCAAGATGGCGGATAAAGACTGACCTCCCTAATTTTGCTCTTGAACTAGATTAATGAATGAGCAAGACTGACCTCATTTCATTAAGTCCCTGGATAATTGCAAGGATTAAGTAAAATAACCTCATTTAAAGCTTCTTAGTATGTTGGACAGAGTCAATAAATATTAGCTGCATTTTAAATACATATGCACAAAAGCATACGTACTGCGAAATGCGGGAACAAGAGAAGGAACATAAGGGGAAATTATTCTGATTCTTTCTCTCAAAAGGGGGCAAAGGAATCAGACACTCCACAGTGAATGCACTGCAGCTGTGCTAGGAAATCTTTGCAGACAGCCAATGCGCGCAGTGCTTTTCATTACACGTTGCAGCTTGTACATAATAGCCAGAGGGGATAGAACACAAACAGCTGGAAAAGAGAGATGAAAGTAAAACTGCACCAGCAGGGAGAGAGGTCTCCCCCGGGGCCCTGATGCTTCGGACAAGGTTGCCTATGAGGAATTCTCTCTGGAAAGAAGACTGCTCTGTGAGAGAGAGAGAGAGAGAGAGAGAGAGGAGGGGGGGTTGTCTGTAGTTTGGGGACCACACCCAGCTGTGCTCAGAGGTTACTCCTGGTGTTCTCATGGATCACTCCTGCAGGAACAGGGGTATCATATGGGCTACCTGGGACTGAACCCGGCTCAGCTGGGTGCAGGCAAAGCCCTCCCCATCGTCCTATTGCTCTGGTTCCTTCTCCACAGAACCTGAGATTCCAGCGTCTGAACAGTAGTCCTGTGTCTATGTCTAAGGCGAGAGAGTCAGACACCACAGCACCACAAAGACTCAGCGTGGCATTTCAGGTGGCCCCAAGCAAAGTGATCTTGCTTCCTAAGCCTAGGAGGCTTTTTTCTCTTTTGAGGCCCAAATGAGGTTTTTGTGTTTGTGTGTGTGTCTGTGTGTGTGTGTCTCTGTGTGTGTGTGTGTGTGTCCGTGTGAGTGTGTGTCACCGTGTGTGGGTGGGTAGGTGGGTGCGTGGCCTTATGCTGCCCTCTGGTGTTCTTTTAAGGTATAGCAACGTGGAATCAAATGCTAGAAATAGTCCTGAAGAAATGACCCCATCCCCAGGCTGGATAAAAAAAAAAAAAAAAGACAAATAAAATTAAAAAAGCAAAACCGGATTTTGTACTAAAATTAGGAAGTGGAGGCCCATGGCATTACAGCAGGCAGGACACTGGCCTTGCATGCGGCTAACCCACTTGATCCCTAGTACCCCATATGGTTCCCCGAGCATAGAGCCAGGACTAAGCACCAAGCACTGCCAGGGGTGGCCTCCAAATAAAACAAACAATAAGATCAAATGAAGTCGCGCATTGCATTTGGTCTCAAGATGACAGTGCATTTTTCGGGGCTCTTGAAACACACATGAAGGTTAGTGAGCATTTTTCAAGAATATAGACACTAAACTCATGCTCCCGACATCTCACAGGACGTCCTGTCTGAGAGGGCGCCCAGAAATCTGCATTTCACAACCCCACCACAGGACTCTCTGTCATGACGCTGACTACCCCCACAAGAATAGAATAAGTCTGAGAATGGCATTTTTAAAACTCTAAAAGTTACAGTGTGAGTACAAAATATACATGACATAAAAGCAGTCAGCAAAAGTAGGTCACTTCCCTTCCCTGCACTTGGAGTCTCTCTCTCTCTCTCTCTCTCTCTCTCACACACACACACACACACACACACACACACACACACACACTCATTCTTCAGTTTAGCATGAAGAGCTATCTGGAGGCCGGGAAGTGTTCTTAGCCGGCACTGAAAGGGGAAGGAGAAAATATGCTGACAGCTCCTCCTCCCTACCTCAGTTTCCCTTTCACATTCCTCAGCCTGAAACCTGAAATGAGGGATTCTGGGGAGCCCTGTGAAAGCACCTGGGGAGAGAAAAGCTCTTCATTAACATACCCCCTTCTCTCTAGGGAACCGCTCTCCTCTCTGCTCCACTCTGGCTGCAGAAAGAGCGAGAAGGGCGCCTCCTACCTTACACCCTTTCCATGGTCACAGGAAAAGTGGCCCTGAGCAGACCCTCACACACAGGGCCATGCCATGCTACACGGCCGCTCCGGCTGCCTTTGGCTGAGATACCCGGGCAGGGAGTTTCTTCTATGATGTGATGACAAGGGCGCACACGCAGCCAAAATGCAGTCACAGTTACAGCTCCTTAAACTTTGATTGGAGGAACTCGTTCTTACCTTTTTTCTATACTCTGCTTAGTCTGAAAATTCGCAGGATCTTTCAGAGAGAGGGAGGATTCTACTCTAGGCTTTGTTTTTTTAATCCACCTTGAAGCCACCTTGATATTTCAATGGTGCTTTTGTTTTTCTTTATGAACACAAGTGCACCATCAGGCAGATTTAAATAGCTCATATCTTCATACTATTAAACACACTCATTTTAGTTCATGGTCTGTGAGGGGGTCAGGGGCAAAACCTCACATCTTCATAATCATGAAATGCATGGTTTGTTTTTGACTCAGTTCCTAGAGGTTTCCACAATGTGCGAGGCTCGCTACCACGCCAGAAAGAGTGGCTCACCTCAACCCACAATCCGATTCCTATGCATTGCTAAGAACTAAGCAAACATTCTTTCCATGAAGCATTTCCTTGAGCCTTAATTGAGTAGAAACTCACGGAGTTCCACAGCTGCTCTGATTCCTTGGCTTCCAGACCCGTCCACAGGACTCACTTCAACAGCTGCTTCTTTCTCAGAAATATCACTCTGCCATCCTAGCCACCGTGGCTCCCTCAATGCCAACCAGATCCCTGTCTTGGGGAACAAACTGGACCTCATAATCATGCTCCTTCCCTTGGCAATTGCCACCTGAATCTGCTTGTTCAAACAACTCTGCACCCTCTATATTTGTTAGTTTTGGAGTCACACCCAGCGATGCTCAGGAGTTATTACGAACTCTGAACTCAGGAATTACTCCTGGAACCATATGGGATGCCAGAGATTGAGCCCAGACTGGGTGCAAGTCAAATGCACTCCCCGCTGTATCATTGTTCCAGCTCACCATAAACTGTAGAAAGAAGAGAGAGGGAGAGATCTGTTCTACTGAAAGGATTTTACTTTGATCTTAATTTCTTAAGCTGAGCAATAAAAATGTGGGAACAAAGAGGATCTCTTTGAAAGTTAAGGATCAAAAGATTAATCTGCATGGAGACGGCCATTATGACACATCTGATGCATTGAACATATGTGAACACTGTGAATATCTTTGCAATTTCAGGAAGCGAAGTCTTTTATTTATCTTTCACCCTAATTGAGAAAGAACTGTTTTCTTTAGAAAAAGCTCTGTTGAATTTCTTTTTGGTTGCTAACTCCAAAGTGTACTGACCTCTTGTAGCAAAGGGAAATGCCCACCCCCCCCATAAATAAATAGCTCATGTCAAGCAAAGACTTGATTCCAATGATCCCGTCCATGCAAAACTGGAAATCAACAAAGCAAAGCAGAAAACATAATTGAGGGCTTGAATCAGAACTGGGGCATCTTTGATTGGCAATGTAATATATCCCTGGGAAAGTTCTTCAAAGTTCAGATTTCCTACTTTCATTAGAAAAATGTGTATAACCTTGCCCATTGTTTGCTGAAATGCAAATGAGGCGAGAAGGGTTAATATGTTCTTAGTGAATCACAAAGGTCAATGAAACTAGAAACTTGTGCTGCTTTCTCCAATTATCCAGTTTTTCTAAGCATTCTGTCTTGCTTCTGTGAGAAATCAAGTATCAATAAGGAAGAAACACAGCATGCCAAGATTTTCTGAGCAGATGATGAGTTATTCTACTTGTATATGTTGGGTCGAAGGTAAATTGCTAAGATGCATGAGGAACTCAATGTTGGAGAAACAAATATAAAAGACAAACTCTAAGACAGAGGGTCTACTTGTCTCCAGGAAACCTCACCAGGAAAACTCCAAATGGATTAGATAAGACATTCTTCAGCTATCCTGTCTCCAAACTGATCAAAAATTAGAAAACGCCCACTTCTTCTTATTGTAGCAAGACTGAAAATCCATCCTCCGCATGCTTTAAATTTTAATCCTGCATGCATGCTGTATTAAATTAGGTGCTGCATCTTTTGTGCTATCATTAAAAATACATACTTCTGCCACATAATGGGACAGAAGCTTGGAGGTTATATTATTATATCTGACAAGGAAACGCTGACGGTACCCCTGGCCCACATACAGAACAAATCCAGACAATGGGTTTGCCATGTGCTGCATGAGCAGGGGGCGGGCACTGCCTTCTCGTGGGGCCCCATGTACTTACTCTTGAGGTCTAAGTTCCTGGCTCCCGCAGTTATTTGCGTTGTGATTTTCGTGTCAATCTTTACAGTGTGGAGGTTGCTGGTGTCCCTTGAGATCATCACATTATGCCACTGATTGTCATTGAGAGGTTTATTTGAGCTTCCTTTGATGAGGTTAGCACCATTTCCCAAATCAAACACGTAATGTAAGTACCTGGGAGAAAGGGAAGGGTGGAAAAAGACATCACCTTGGGAATCGTGAATGATGAGAGATCAATCGTGAATGAATGATGAGAGATGGCAAGTGGACGTTCAAATTTAACTTTCTTCTTCCCTGACAGTACCCAGGGCTTCCTCTGCTCAGGGATCACCCCTGGCAGCGTCTGGGGGCACCATCTGTGGTGCCAGGGATGAAGACAAGTCATAGGTGTACAAGGCAAGCGCCTTACTCTCTGCACTACCTCTCCACCTCCACATCCCCCCACCCCACAACTTCTTTCCTTAATAGAAATCATGCGATTGTGTTACCAGAAGCAGTGCTAAGAAGGTGTTACGCAGCACTTCTCTGTTTCAGCAAGAATTATTTGTCTTTATTGGAAAAGTAAATTTTATTTTAAAAAATCATTTCATGTGCTGATCGTGGAAGGAAAATAATAGGCTTCGCTACCTGCTGTGTATTTCTGTCTTGCCATGCCACACACAGCAGCCCATTTCTTTCTCACTGTTTTTCCCTGACTTCCTGCATCCCCTTTGGCGTCGCATATCTCCATATGGGAAATGTAGGCTCATCCTTCAAGATCCATGTCAAATGTCTACATCCTGTCTCATACTTGTCCTTAATTTCCCTAAGGAATCCCAAACACTTACAGCTGATCACCTCAGGAAACATTTCAAAGGGCTTCTTTTGTATACATGTCCACTCAATCCCTTAGAACTGAGTGTTTGCAAGTGTATGGCTTGGGGCAGGTGGAATAGTAATATCCATGGGGTTCCAGGCACATTATCTCATTGTAAATATTACATATCTCATTACAAATATTACAATACATGATATTCACTGAATAAAAAATGGATAGACAAATCAATGTTTTATCACAATTTCAAAGGAATTTTAGAATGTCTTTCTAAATTTTCAAGGAACTCGGATAAAGAATGAAACATATTTTGTAGATATCAGGTCATTACTTGAATTAGTCAGAATTAGTACAGACTATGTACAGATCAGCCTACATATATGTAGACATTTTTTTTGTAGAATTACAGTGCACACAGTAAGAATAAGATTACAGGAACATCTAGATTGAAGTAGAATTCCTATATATAAAATATGTGTATCTGTTTATTTCATGCATATACGGAAAACAGTTATGAGACTACTAAATCTCTATCAATTTTGTAAGATAATGAAGTGACTTAAAAGAATATGTTAATTGTCCCATGTTTCATCACCCCTCAATTCATTCTACATTGCTTAATGTACATATTTTTTGAAATTGAGATGCAATTTGAACTGATATCTGCTCACCCTTTAACTAATTCGACCACAATAAAGTCGTTTCCATCCCCACTGTTGTACAGAATGAGTCCATCTAGGGATGTTGTCTTGAACTGGAAAAAAAGATGCATAGAAGTGTAGGCTTGCAATGTAGCTAAGGCAACATAGCTTGATTTGGTCTTGAAGGTGACAGGGTCGGCGATGATGTTCCTGAAGCCAAATCTGGCATTCAGCTCACAATAATCTATGTCGCCATTTTTACACAAGTCAATGTATGCCATTCCATTAAACGTCAAACTCTGCAAATGTCCAATGAAATTGGAGGGAACTGAAGACAGATACCGTCGTTCTGTGATGATGCCAGTCTCTATATTGTGAAACTCCAGCCTTGTATGATCACCTGCCATTTGCCCTAAGAGTAAAGACAACACACCGTCACTGTGTGTATCTGAAAGTAACTTCCAATTTTAGACTTTCAGAATACTGCCACATCTTAATACACAAAGATCCAATTATCTCCTTTTGATGTTCAGTTCCATGCAGTGAAAATCATAGGAGTGGTGTTCAAGATGGATTGCATGATACAGTTTTCTGTGATTGAAATCTCTGTTCAAGTGTTAATCTTAACAAAATACATCCCCAACCAAAATTACAAAATTGTTTAAACTGATGGAAAGAAATGAAGGAAAGAAGAAGAAAGACTTGCTGTGATGACCAGGACCTAAATCATACCCGTAGAAAGTCATATATCCTGTTTCATAATCATATAAAATATTTATTAATAAAGAATGGTTTTCAAGTGTTAAAAGGTGTTGATTTTTTGGTAACCAACAGAAATAATGAAGAAGAAGTGCTACATTTTTTTTCAATACTGAACCATGAAGCTGCATTTGAAGCTAAATCTGTCCTATATTCAAACCTTGGTACGATATCCACAGCCTTTCTAGAACTAATCTCCAAACCATTTTGAAGGTTTTATCCATACCCTGTGTCATTTCCTTAGTGCAGGAGTTGTGCGTGTCTAATTGAACACACAACACCAGTTCAAGTCCATCCAGTTATGAGACACCAGCAAAACTGGTTAATGTGAGGGCGATATGGCTGTGACATCTGTCACGCCATTGATCGCCAGGGTTGATTCGGCTGATCTGGCTGGCTAGGCAGGTGTCCCCTTCCTCCCTCACTGCTCCATGTGCGTCCCTCCAGAAGCTGCGCACTCGGTCAAAGAGGACAGCCTTCCCCGAATAGAGACGGACCGGTCTTCGGTTGAGGGTATATGCGTAGCTGCGCTCCCCTGCTAGAACCTCCAAACAAGCTCTCAATGTTAGGACAAAGTTTAATATTCTTGAGAAACCCTAGTCTGATTCCAGCCCAGCCCCATTCTTTCTTCTTGCCATATTTCATTGGCAACTTCCTAAGAAACAAATCTGGTTCCATTTTATTTCAGCATGAAATTGCAAAGCTGAAAAGCAAAATCAAGATATGGCCATTATGTGAAAATATGAAATTCAAATTCAAAAAACAATAGAAATATATAGCTTTTCATACAGAAATATATAGTTTTTCATACTTGCTGATCACTCGGGCATCTGGTTCCTATCTAATTCAACTCTCATTCCTTTTCTTCTGACGACAAAGATCATTTGGATTGTAATAAAGTTGTTCCATGTCTAGTTTCACTACTATATCTGGCATAATGGGAAACTTTATAAAGCTCACCTAACCCGTTCTCCATGAAATAACAATTACAGTCAATCCCAGAATCAGCCCCTGATGAAATACACTGAACCTTCTTCTCAGGTATAATTAATATGCCATTTACCTTGGGGGGCCCCTTTCAACAAATGTGACAGATTTCCTTTCCTACTTTTTAATCGATATAATAAAATATTACATGCCATTTTCAGAACTGCAGACCAATGGAACAGGTTTGAATACACAGACATCTCCCCTCAATCATATGATCATCTAATCTTTGATAAAGGTGCAAGAAATGTGGAGTAAGGAAAGCGTCTTTAACAAATTGTGCTGGCATTACTGGATGGCTACATGCAAAAAAATGGGCTCAGATCTCTGCCTAACTCCATGTACAAAAGTAAGATCAAAATGGATTAAAGACCTCAACATCAGACCAGAAACCATAAGGTACATTGAAGACAAAGTTGGCAAAACCCTCCATGACACTGAAGCTAATGGTATTTTCAAAGATGCCACGCCACTGGCCGAGCAAGTGAAAACAGAGATAGATAAATGGGACTATCTTAAACTAAGAAGCTTCTGCACCTCCAAAGAAACAGTGACCAAAATACAAAGACAGTCTACAGCATGGGAAAGGATATTCGCCAAATACACATCTGACAAGGGGTTGATATCAAGGATATACAAAATACTGGTTGAACTCCACAAGAAGAAAACATCCAACCCCATCAAAAAATGGGGCAATGGAATGAACAGAAACTTTCTCAAAGAAGAAATCCAAATGGCAAAAAAGCACATGAGAAAATGTTCTACATCATTAATTATCAGGGAGATGCAGATCAAAACCACAATGAGATACCATCTCACACCTCAGAGACTGGCCCACATTCAAAAGAACAAAAGCAACCGATGCTGGCGCATATGTGGCGAGAAAGGGACACTTTCACTGTTGGTGGGAATGTCGACTGGTTCAGCCTTTCTGGAAAACAGTATGGACGATTCTCAAAAAATTAGAAATTGAGCTCCCATTTGACCCAGCAATACCACTCCTGGGAATATATCCCAGAGAGGCAAAAATGTATAGTCGGAGTGACATCTGCACTTGTTTGTTCATTGCGGCACTCTTTACAATAGCCATAAACTGGAAGAAACCTGAATGCCCAAGAACAGATGACTGGTTAAAGAAACTTTGGTACATCTACACAATGGAGTACTATGTAGCTGTTAGAAAAGATGAAGTCATGAAATTTACATACAAGTGGTACAACATGGAAAGTATCATGCTAAGCGAAATGAGTCAGAAAGAGAGGGATAGACATAGAAAGATTATTGCATTCATCTGGGGGATATAAAGTAACAAAATATGAGATTAATACCCAAGAATAGCTGAGATCAGCACCAGGAGGATTACTCCATAGCTTAGAGGCCATCTGGGCATTCTAGGGGAAAGGGCAGTTCAGATAGAGAAGGGAGCACCAAATAAAGGGTGTTTGGAGGATCCTCCCAGGAGGGGAGATGCATGTTGAAAGTAGACTATGGACTGAACATGTTTGCAACTCAATGCCTCTTTTGCATACCACAACACCCAAAAGGAGAGAGAGAACAAAAGGGAATGCCCTGCCACAGAGGCAAGGTGGGATGGGGTGGGTGGGTGGGAGGGATATTATCTATGGTGGTGGAAAATGGGCACTGGTGGAGGGATGGGTATTTGATCATTGTATAATCGAAACCCAAGCACAAAAAATTGTAAATCTACAACTGTACCTCATGGTGTTTAACTAATAAAAAGAAAAAAATGTAAAAAAAAAAGAAAGTAGACTATGAAAAAAAATATTACATGCCATTTTAAGGAAATGCTTGTGAGTAAAATTTAAAAGGCATACTTTTTGTGTGTGCAAGAAAAATTGTCTACATATTTAATGGACACTAATTAGTATAAATTCATCCTTCTAGAATGCTTCCCCAACAGGTCCAGAAACAATTGTTTGAACTTCTCTTTATTAGCCTCTGATCCTGGAAACAGTTATCTTTTCCTTTTCTGCCCCCCATGTCAGCTTTTCAGCTACTGGTTTTATCGTGCCCTCAGCAAATAACTTTTTTTAAGAAAAAATATCATTATTGCTTCTTGCTTCTCCCTCCTCCCCAGCCTACCCCCTACTAGTTTAGAAGATCAAAAAAGGACACTATCAACTACTTAGAAGTTCTGGTAATTTATGATATAATTTCTTCATCTTCATCTTCTTGTTTAATCACTTCAATATTACTTGGGATGGTGAGGGAGTTCTAAAGTTTTGGTAGCAAGTAAAATTAAACATAAATATTTCTCTAACATGAAGATCTAAAGATATAACGAACATTGAATTAACATGTGAACTAGCAGATAGAATCTCAATGCCTAAACATTCCTTAGAATTTTATCTATCCCTGATTTAGCGGCATCTTTTTCATTATATCAAAATCTGAGTTTTGAACTCGGTGAACTCCAATACTCATGACTACCAAGATTCTTCTTAAAAGCTCCACTAGTAAATAATTCAATAGTAAGGAAATATCTAGAAAAATATTTCCAAAGCATAAAATCAAATATCACTCAAAACAGTCGAGTTCTTTTACAGGTCTGAAGCAGAAAGCACATTTTTGTTTGGCAGGACTTATAAGATACATAATAAAATAACATGTAAAGCCTCTTTTCTTTACTCAAAGATAAAATATGTATGCACAATATAAATAATAAAAGTGGTCAGACACCATTGGAGTGACCAAGTTATAAGAAAAAAGTAATTATGGCCCATGTTCAATGGTCTAGTCTTTCTTTAATAAGCATAAATAAATCACAGAGATGCTAATGGCTGATATGCGTGCTCTCTGGGAAAAAAATAGCACCCAAAAGCCATCATCAGCTAAATAAACAGTAACATCTGCTTTAAAGAAAACTCCTTTTTCCCTCAGAATTGATTCAAGTGTTTAATATTCTGTCACTAATATCGCCACTGCCCCTGCTGTGCAGATATGATATAATATATATGATATATCATATGATATACACATGGCATTTCCTATGATATACATTTATCATAAGATAATTAAAGAACATTGATGGAGAAATACTTTTTAGGAATCTCACCACTTCAAAGTGGACTCTTTTTTTTTCAGAGATTCAGTGAACTATAGAGAATTTAGCATGTCTGATCAACATGATTTGGGTCTACCAGGTGGACAATACTTTTCAGTAAGAATCAACCACTTGGGTGTTGTACTGACCTAGAAACTTCAATATTTAGATTAGATCTTTTACCACAATTCATAGCAAGACAATCTATGAGGCCTGGGCTTGCTCTAAAGTGGGTAATTTCTGTCATGGGAGTTGGGTACGGAAACAACTTACTTGTTTTACATTAATGTTTTTCATTTCATTCAAAGTTACAGTGTGTGGTATGTATGAGGCAAGTGTGTCTTAATAAATTAATCGCATTGTGAGGAGAATGCATGGCTCCTGTTCCCACAAAACTCATAATTTTACTAGAGAAAGGCAGAGGAAAAGAGGCAAGAAATGAACTAATTTTTAAAAAAATTATAAAACTCAGGAAAACTCTCTGACTTTGATGAAAGGGACATTATGTGGAGCGATATGAGAAGGATGAGGGCAGCACATGAATTGATATAAGTTAAATGTGTAAGATTCGGATAAATATTTGGGGTGGATAAGGTGCTTGCTTTGCATGCAGCCAATCCTGGTTCATTCCCCAGCACTATAGTCCTCAATGTACTTCCGGAGTCACTCCTGAGTACCCATTTAGGAACCTCAAAGAGCACCAGCGCACTCCACCCACCCCCCATTAGTAAGTTAATCATTCAGCTTATGAGAGAGCAAGACAAAGAACTGGAAAGAGGAATAGGGTGAGGATTCAAGGAAGGGGGAGCAACAAGGCAAAGGATTTCTGGTGAGAAACAGCAAGAGTATGGGACTATAAAGTTATGACCTGGTAAGAATTCCACTCACTTATGACGATTCTACTTCCAAGAGGTGTCCCTGAATTTGGGCTGAACTCCTCCCAACAAACTTCCTTGAGTTCACTCAGCTTCTAAAGAGTCTTCTCTAGAACAATAATTTGGGTAGGATTGGGGGTGGGGGGTGGCAGTCACACCCGGCAGTGCTCAGGGGGGCCAAATATTGAATCAGCTCCATGCAAGGTCAGTGCTCTACCTGATGTTTTATATTGCTCTGGTCCCAGAATTGACAATTTTTAATAATATTGTGGGCTAAGGATTCTGACTTTTTCTCCTTCAAGTATAAAATAAGGTACAGGATATAGTATAGGGGTTAGGGTTACTTGCTCTGCACCCATCTTAACTCAGCTCCATCCCAGCTGCTTGTGGACCCCAGATCATTCCTCTGTATACAGTCCTAGACCTTGAGCACTGCTGGGCTGGCCCTAGAGGTCCTAAGAAATGCATGGCCCAAGCAGTATAGCTCCTTCGGCCAGTTTGGTCTAGTTATCTGAATACAGCTCATTGGGACCTGGGCCTTCTGAACAATAAATGGGAGCCCCTTTCTCCACATACAAAATGATATAATTTGACAGTAATTTCTGAGTACCAATCCATCGAGCATTTGTGTTAGAGTTTTCTTGAACAATTTTGACAAAACTTAGTATGGGGCTCCCCCCACCTCCTCCATTTTCTTTGCTTCAGCTTCGTAATCAGTCCTTGAAGGGGTTCTCAGATCATTCTGATAGCAAGTGAAGTTGCACCTTTAGACTGACTTTGTGGAAACTGCAAAGGGGGGATGGAACACAATATTAAAAGTCCTGTCAGCTAGTAATTTGTTTCATTTATCGGAGGAATCATCTTCTCAAAAGACAGTAACTTACACAAGGCAGTTCCACCATGACATAATGGGCACCCCTATGGGACTGAATAGATAAGAGAGACTTTGCTGCTGTATATGGACTATCTAGTGTCTTTCCCTAAAATAATTCACATTTTGTAGCTGTCTTAAAAATGAAAGAGGAGCTGATACCCCATCGGGTTGGATGCTTTGAGTTATTCTCAGCAGAGAGAATCAAGGTGTATCAATTGCCCTTTCATCCACTTTCTCAGTGTCTCTGGGGTGAACTTTCTAAGATTCAGCTCTGGTAGGAATCTACAAATCAGGAACTGAACTTGGTATCCTTCAGATCAAAGATGAACCAATAGAGACAAACCGCCAAGAATGATCTGCTAGAATTATGATGAAAAGGAGTTTATCACAGAAGGTCAACATATCTATATGCTTACTTTGGAATTAGAAAAGTATAATTTGCTACATTTCATCACCAAAAAACATATAATAAGCATAGAAATTGAATCAAAATGGGCACATAAACAATTATGTCAAAAGTTATATAAAGCATCAATAGTTATGAAAAGCATACACTATGTGTCTTAACTTTATAAATTACTAAGCTGGGAGTATGTGGTATACCATTGTTGCATCTGAAAGGAAGAAACTTAACATGGTGTTTATTGAATAGACATTTTACAATATAAGGAGTCATAAGAAATGGACTGTAGGTAACGATTTCAAAGGAGAAACATGATTTTCAAAGTCACTAGCAACATGGATACGTCTCAAGGTTCAGCATAGGAAAGAGACTAAAAAAGGGGTTACCTGTCATGGCCTGTTGGTCATCCACCGTTAACTTTAAACTTTTTCCTCGACGAACCACACGCACTGTGTGCCATTCGTTATCATTGAGGTTATAGCCGGCAAAAAGGGTCTCGGGACCTTTGCCTGTAGGATATGCCAAACAGTCATTATGGATGCTCAGAATGAGTTGAGCAAATGAACCTCACAGAGATGAGAGGAAAAGACAAAGAAAGGGGAAAAGCAAGGAAGTAGGAGAGGGAGAGAGGAAAGAGAGAGAAATAGAGAGAGAGAAGAGAGAGAAGGAGGGAGATAAAGAGATATTTGGCTGGATCAATTTTCAAGCCCATTAGAGTCATAGCAAGCAAGGAAAATGACAAGTTAACAAACATTCAGGTATGAGAGTTGAAGAAAAATCTTTACCATTGAA
The DNA here is from genome assembly GCF_029834395.1 of Sorex fumeus. Taxonomy (NCBI): domain Eukaryota; kingdom Metazoa; phylum Chordata; class Mammalia; order Eulipotyphla; family Soricidae; genus Sorex; species Sorex fumeus. The sequence goes on along the minus strand of NW_026606060.1, from coordinate 892,605 downwards.
TTTTGATCTAATACATAATGAACCTGGTGTCATAAATAGGCACAGCCAAGGGCCGCTAGAAAGTCTCCCAAACTAACACACACCTTTACAAAACGAATTCTCTGATTTTCCTAGTTATTCACCAACTTGCTAGCAAGTGGTCAGCATTTAAATCAAGCCTGAGCTGGGTGAGACCTGGCCATTTGTTATGAGGTATTTTCAGTGAGTGCAAACTGGTTCCAAAGACTCATGAATGTAGTTTGGTCAGGGCAGGTTCCTAACTTTCACTATATTTCAGTCCTAAATCAGGTACTTCTGATGTTCTTCATATTTCTTAGGTACACTTTTCTCCTAAAGACTTGGGACGTGGAATCCAGAGGAAACCTAAAATAATGTGTGTAATCTCTGCCAAGGACAAAAGACAGAGGAGAAGTGTAACTGGGAAAGTTAGCTCAGTAATTCTGCATATACCTATGCAAATGGAATTCATGTTTACAAAACTTGACAAAAATACTGCATTTACAAAAGCAGTCTAGTGGAAGTTTTTGAAATAACAAGTGTTTAACAGTGCCCTTCTTACATTTAAAATCAAAGCAATAAAGATGCTTTTCATAAAACCCTATTTTTAAAATTTAAAAAATTCATTTGCCTGACATTATCTAAGAAAAAAATGAAGTTGCTTTGTTCTTTTCAGTCTGGAGGCTACAGGCAGTGGTGCTGAATCATTTTGATGGGGTTCTAAGGACCAGATGCACTGCTGGATGTTGATTGGGACATGGAAGTGACATACCTACTGTACCAACTCGCTGACCCCAAACCCCAACATTTATAGATATATTCTTTCGTGCCAGGCTGCCCCCTTTAAAAAATACTGTAACATGTCAACAAGTGAAAGTAATAAAACGCATTCACCTCTGTGAGTTCCATAGATTTCAACTGATTTTAGAATCAGGTTGCAATTCACAATTTCTTCAGTCAAACCCTAAACAAAAGCCAACTGAGATCCAAGAATAATTTGGGGACTTATAAAATGGGCAAAAAAAGAGAAGAGGTATTTTAGTAAGTGTTCCATCTAGCCAATTCCTGATTTCTCTTCCTACCACTGAATATATTCCCAGCCCCCGTTTTCTCTCTTAGGATGCTACAGATGAAAACAGTGGTATCTTTCTTGGTTGAAATTTCTATGGGGCTTAAAATCAGCTGGTGACATAAACTAAATCTTGCACAATGAACAACTGCACATCTCTAAATAGAACTCTCAGCAATATTAGAAATGATCTATTTCTTTAGAGAAATTAAGCTATGCTTCTGGATACACACAAAAAAAGCTCTTCCAGGTAGAACCGTTTGAGACATGGATGACCAAGTAACATGCGGGTACCTGTTTAGCAACTGAAAAAAAAAAAAAACTTTGAGATCTAATGTTGAAAGCAAGTTCCAAGATCAAAGGGACTCTCTAGTTCCAACAGTGAAGGAAAAAATGTTTAATAACTGCACCAATGTAATATCCCACTGGCAACAAGGGTCAGTTTTAGTTCTGATCTTTCAAAAGAAATATATCATTTTTTTATAGGGGCCATAATTCCCTCTCTCAGGAATGGGTGCTTTTGAAGCGGCTTCTCTACCATCGTCTTCTTTTCAAAGTGTTTTATCAAGAAAGAGAAGCATGAGGATGATATCATCATAATACCCCTTTCTGGACTTGATCTTGCTCTAAAGTTGTTATGTTTAATCTATAAAACAACTATTTCCATAACAACAGGCTTCAAATCCAATTAAAAAACAAACCTTTGGTACATAAAAATATCTGTGGGCCGAATTTAAGCTCCTTTCTTGCATTATTAAATATGAAAAGAGATTGATTTTAGTAGGCAAGGTTTGTAAAAATGCACTTAATATTCTAAGTTCAAAAAACCGTTAGCAAAGCAAGAATTTATAGCCTCAGAATGTCAGTTCAAGAGGCCGGGTGTGGGGGGAATGGGGTGGGGGTGTTGGGAGGGATGCTGGGAGCATTGGTGGTGGAGAATAGGCACTGACGGAGGGATGGGTACTTGGTCATTATACTACTGAAATGTAATCACAAAAGTTTGTAAGTCGATAACTATATCATGGTAATTCATTAATTTTTTTAAAAAGTCAGTTCAGTACAATGGAATATACTACAAGCCTTAATGAAGCTGTTTTCTAGTTGGTGGGATTCCTGAGTTTCTTAATTTTGCTACATAAAATTTACTAATAAAATATAGACACAATAAATATTTCCATTTTTCTCAGCAGAGTTTAGGTTTCTTGTGCTTTCATGATGTTCCCATGTTTGATTTCTGGCATCCTCAGTATCTTGTCACTAAAAAGATGAACAATACAGAGAGAAACAAAATTTGAAGCAAGGTGCCCCAAGTAGTGTCACAGGCAGAAGAGACAGGAAAGTATAAGAAGGTCACACAAGTCCTTCTTTGACGTCTCATACTTCTACAAAAACTTTTACTTAACAAGGATTTATTTAAACAGCTACCACTTACAAATGGTAGCTGTTTTGGTCAAGTTTGCTAATTATTTGGGGTCTGTATTTTCACTATGGAAGGGAAATGGTAGAGAAATTTTGTGCCAAGGTCTTTCATCAATGTCACCTTGAGTATGTCATTCAATCCTAGCTCCTCATATTTTCTTAATATGTAAAATGAGAATGCTTGATAAAAAGCATGCATAGACTCTATCAGAAAAACACATTAGATTAACAAAGAATTTTTATACCGATTTCAGGGTTCTTTGCAAGTGAATTTTAAATTTAAGTGCATTTCAAATTTTCATTTTTGTAGTAAATATTTTTAGAACCAACTATATTTAGGTTCTCTCCATATGAAAACATACATATATACAGCTTGTTTGAAAAGCATTTACCACAAATATGAAAATACATATATGTGACACTTAAGAACCTCACATTTTTTTTGAAGTAAAAAGCCTGGAATGCAAATGTTAACTATATGTTCTTTTTTTATAATGTGGAGAAAAAGCAGAGAAAGGAACAATACTTACAGTTCCAAATCAGAACCATACTTAGATTTTGATTTTCAATACACTTAGATGTACAAGTCATAGTGATGAAGCTCATTAGGTACTACTGAGTTAGCCACCACCCACTAGTGCTATATTTTAAAGATGCTAGTTTTGTAAGTGAACCAAGTGCACTAGGTACTCTTTCTTTGAGTATAGTTCAAATTGGTTCTGGAATCTTTCTTCATTGTATTTAATGTCAACTTTAAGTATTCTCTATTTTATAACTCTAAACAGCCATTTGAGTGGTTTAATAGTTTGGATAATCAAGTTATTTATTGAGTGTGAGGATTCTGATTGGTGTTTCAATAAGGAAAGAATCACATAAAATTAATAGATGATTGACAGAGAAGAAAGATACAAATCTGCCTTCTAGAAATGACCCTTTTCTTTCTCCACGATATTCGAAACAGGAGCATCATATCAACAACAGTTAAAGCTAAAATAAAATCAGGTGAAAGTACATTCTAAAGAATCTATAATTGATATATAATACTTTGGAAAAATATTACTGTTGCTTTATGCATATAAATTGGTCTCATTCCATATTTAATATGACCATTGAAGTTTTTATCATTAACTGACTATAGAACCAGTAATTAAATTAGAAGCTACAGCATAATAGCATCCCAAAACTATAAAATCTTAAGACCAAATGATTGATATACTATGTATTTTAAAATTCTATTTAACTACTTACACTAATTTGGGGTTATGTGGAAACTGTGTTCTGTTCCCTTAGTTTAAAAGGCTGTGGCTTTGAGATCAGTGCCCGAGCTAAATTTTCATGTAGCTTATATTCTAATAAAGTATGACCCTAGGAGTGCCATGGGAATCTTAAGGAAGGGGAATAGGATGGGTCCACCATGTGTGTCCAGCGTGGGGGGGGGGGACTTCTATTTGTTCTCTTAGAGAAGGTAAACTTCTATCTGAATGCTGAATGAGGGGCCAATTGGCCATATAAATTTGGGAACTTCTGCTCAGCAGATCAGGGGTCAAAGTACTTTTATTGTTTGGTTTGTATTTGATTAGGGGCCACCCTATGGTGCTCAGGGCTTAATCCTGCTCTGTGCTCTGAGACCCCTTCTGAGAACCACAGGTAATGCTGGGGATGGAACCTGGGTCAGCAGTGTGCCAGGCAAGCGTCTTACCCACTGTACTATCTCTCAGGTCTTCAAAGTAACATTTATGTCAAGGACAAGAGAGCAAATGCTTTGGTTTTGCGGGATGTAAAACAAATGCAAATACTAAATCCTGTTATTATAATTAAGAAAAAACGGGTATAGACTATTTGTAAAACAAATGAGTGTGGTTTTATTACCACGTAACTTGATTAAAATGGGTGTGTGAGTTGAACTTTCTAGGACCCAGAAAGGTACATATAAATAGATCACTTGTCTCATCTAACAAACTGATACTTGGAGGTTTTAAGAAATAAATAATGGAAGTAAGTAAGTAAAGTAAAGGCCCTCCCGTTGATCATCGATTTGCTCGAGCGGGCCCAGTAACGTCTCCATTGGAGACTTTGTTGTTACTGTGTCTGGCATATCAAATACTCTCGGTAGCTTGCCGGGCTCTCCGAGAGGGGCAGAGGAATCGAACTCGGGTCGGCCATGTTGGCTGCGTGCAAGGCAAACGCCCTACCCACTGTGCTCTTAAAAAATACTTAGAAAGCAGAATACCTGGGTTTTGGATTGTCATTAAAACCAGCATCATCTTCATTATGTTTGATGAACTCTGACTATTCTTGCTCTGGCTTTCTTACCAGTGAAACACAAATTAAATGAAAAAAGCGACACCAAAAGAGTAAACCACGTGAGCTAACTGCAAAGTTCTACGTTTCTACAATTCTCATTGTTTCTGTTCTGCACAATGGAAACTGCCTTGATTAAAGAGCTTGATAGCTCTGTGTGTATGTGGAGCTTGATAGCTCTGTCTGTGTGTGTGTGTGTGTGTGTGTGTGTGTGTATGTATGTGTGAAATTAGATTGATATCTGCATCAAAGTTATCTAATATCTGCTCTCAGGTTTCTAACAAATTCTTTTTGGCAACTCATTCTAAGACTATGGCCTTTGGTGGAGGTGAGGCCCTATGGGAAGCAGGAGACCAGTCTTGCTGTTGTGAAAATAATTGGAAGAGAGGAAAGACTTAGAAACAGAGCCAAGAGCTACAATGACCTGATGCTGAGTCATGGTAGCTGTCAGCAGCTGTTCTTACCTGGAAGTAATAAGAGGATGTACTGCTCACCCTGCAATTAGAAAAATCTTCAGTCCGCTATCCAGATTTGTCATCATTTTGATTTAAAAACAATAACCTTAAAAATAAGTTGATTTCTCCCTTAAAAAAAGTGCTCCTCTTTAAAATGAATGCTCTTTAAATTTAAATTTCTCTCTTTAAGTGTCTCTATTTTATCTTTTTCTATTTCTAGATATGGGCTTGGAATAAAATTATTTTGTATTTTCTTTCTCACATGGGTAAGCGCAGAAATGCAGTTACAGATCACAATTAGACACATGTAAATGACCTTCCAGAATGTTCTTTGATAATGGGCCAACTTTATTGGAAGACAGATCGAGTCATTTGTAAGCCTGTGCAAAATGAAAAAGTGGGCCCTTCTTCAAAATGAAGAACTGCAGGGCAGTGAGTGCACAGCGTTCGTTCAAGCCCAGAGCCTTCGAAGCACAGGGCATGCGGTAACTGCCAGTGCAAACCAGGAACACAGTGTGGGGCTTATTTATTTTTAATGTCTGTTTTAGTCATCGCTCTATTCAGGGATATGCTAACAAGTCTGGAGGCAGAATATACATTCGTCCATACAAGAGGCACAGCTAGGTCACCTTCTCCAAACTGTCTGCACTTAATGACAGTGCCTCTGGGAATTGAGAGGAACTGTCTGCGGCTGTCATGCAGGCTGGACCCTGTGCCAATCATGACCCCGGCTTGCTGAGGGATCAGTCATCCTAACAACCTCCAAGCTGAACTACATGCCTAGCAGTGCCTCTCCCTCTCTCCCTCCAAGCTCTCCTCAGGATACACCTTTGAAAATGATTCACAGTATCTTTATAAAGACTTCCTTCTCTGTAGAATGAGACATATAGATTTTGAAGGACCAAGTCCCTGTAGATGAAAAATGTTAGAAAACACTATCCCAATTAAGAAGCACTTTAAATAAATAATAGAAAGCTAGAAATTGAGCTTGGAGATGATTTGTTTTAAAAAATGAACACTAACAAGAGAAAAAATATTGAAGGAATGATGGGATAGCTCTTCTGGATTTCTTTTGATTATACTATTACATAAATCTCCCCTCTTTCCTGAATTGAGTGTTTCTTATCAAGTGCATTGCTTTAAACTCTGAGTGTGGGCTTTTATTCTAGTCCAGTAAACTCAACAAGTTACTTGCTCTGTGGTCTCATACAAATTATCTACAATCTCTGTACCTCAACGCTCCTAACTGTAAAACAAACTAATATATGTCAGAATCTAAATGGAATTTAGTGCACCTTTGTCACTTAAAATGTCCAGAGTATGGTAATTCCCCATTTATGGTAGTGATAACAATAACTTCAATCATTAGGCTTATTATGTTTGTCTTCCCCTCAAAGAGAAGTTTCTAAAAATTTTGAGAAAATACCCTATATTTTAATGCCTTGTGCATAATAGAGGTTCGTTCACTACATTTTGATAAATAAATCTATTTGCTTAGATTTCCTTTGGATTTTTTTAATAGTAGATACCATCTATATCTGTCTCTGTCTCTCTCTTCTTTCCCATCTCCTCTCTCTCCAGGAGAGCCAGAAATCAGATCTAGGCACAACATATGCAAGACAAGTGGCCCACTGCTAAGTCATTTCCAGGCATCAGTATCTCTCCTGGTAACGTAATAAAAAGAAATAGCAAAATATAATCCAATTAAGCTTTACTGCCCACATTGACAAAGAGCAGTGAATAGAAAGCTTCATCCCTTTGTTTTCATGTTTGGCAGCATGGAATCTGCAAAGTCACACCGTTGGAGAACTTGCATAACCAAAGTTATCTGGTTAATTACTTGGATAACATTTTTTACTCTGTTTCCTTGAAAATAAATGTAATGATATTTCAGAGTCTAGGAGAAGCAAATGACCCAAGAAAAGAAAATAGTGACTTACAAATTCAAAGAAAATAATCGACTTATGAATTGAGAGCTTCAAGGTTTAATGAGTATTTAATTGCATGGAAACATAGATTTTGTCTGGAATAGGATATGACCTTGGAGGGCAACTAGAAATACCCCACAGAAGTTCTTCTGCAAGTTTTCTAACTCATCCAACCCTACTTTAATATCTTCAAAATAAAAATTATGTAAATGTATATCTGTTGTATCCAGCTCTTGATAAATGAATAAACAAGGCTTAAATACACAAGGAAACGTTTAACCTACAAAGACGTTGATTGTACCCATTTATGACAGACCAGGATAAAAATCTCCAATGTGAATTTTCATTGTGAAAGACATATATAATTTACCTTTTAAGAATACAATCATATTTATAACACAGTAAAAATGAACACAAATTATATAAATAGATGTCTAAATGGTTTTTCTAAAAAAATTCTTCTTTTTAAATCTAATCTACCTTGTCTGGCAAGTTTAAGAAGCATAATAAAATAAACCTAATACAAAAAAAGGACAATTTTGGACTGTGACTTTATTTGAAAGAAAGGAGGTCATTTCCAAGAAAAGCTTATCACATGAAAGGCTAGCCTGTGGGTTTCAAATAAGTATTAAATAGTTAATGTGATTTTAAGTAAGCATGTTAACGGAAAATATATTCAGCCTTGGTGTAACATGAAAAGAATATTGATTTATATTGATACTCTAAATATAGCTTATACAATTGCTATAAAATGACACAAGATCTGAATTTTAAAAAAGGAAAGGAAAGAAAAAAGGAGCAGGTGCTGAGAATTTGGAAAACTGTAGCTATTGAATTTGACATTTTTGTTAACAAAGTCATAGATTATAATCACATATAAAATGATTGTTTAATTAAATCACTCTTATAAAGGCGCCAGTCTAATAGTTTTAGAATTCTTGTGTGTGTGTGTGTGTGTGTGTGTGTGTGTGTGTGTGTGTGTTTTCTGTGTCACTTCCAGCTGTGCTCAGGGATTACTCCTCGCTCTTTGCTCAGGGATCACCCATGTTGGGATCAGGGGACCATATTTGGTGCCCACGATCAAACACCTATTGGCTGTACACAAGTCAAGCAGTGCCTGTTCCACTTCCAGACCCAGAATTCCCTTCTCCCTGAGGATGTCGAGGAGAATGCATATATTTGCCTTCCTAAAGCAACAATGGGTTTTATTTGCATTTTATTGTCTATATCATTTTTTTGTGTAAGTGCATTGAGTACCATTAACTGCAAGAATGAATTTACAAAATTTAGCTGTTGAAGATTTTAAAGGTATTCTTGTACAAACATTAAAAAACAAGTATATTATTGTTTATATATGTCACTGTGCCCATCGATCATCGAATTACTCTAGCGGGTGCCAGTAATGTCTTTATTCCTCCCAGTCCTGAGATTTTAGCAGACTCTTCTTACTCATTTTTTCTCAAGAATTGGAGGATCTTTCAGGGTCAGGGGAATGAGACCTGTTGTTGTTACTGTATTTGGCATATCGAATACGCCATGGGGAGCTTGCAGCTTTGCCCGTGTGGGCAGGAGACTCTTGGTAGCTTGCCAGGCTCTCTGAGAGGCATACATTTATATATTTTTCTCTATGATTTGTTGCCTACTATATATATATATTTCTAATTTCTTTAGGTTTATTTGGCCCTTTCCACTGGGAAGTCATCATAATGATAGAAAATCTATTTTTTCAATATTTTTCTAAATGTTATGATCTGTTTTTTCAAAACAAATAATCCTGAAGACTATGATAATAAATATTTTCTCTTTACACTTGTTGAACTGCTGCATTAGATTTTTAAGTCTAGGAATAGATGCTTTATAAAAATTCATTTATGCATCATGCAAAAATTATAATGTCAATATAACTTTTTCCAAGCAATGTTATCACTAAATTTTTATTTATTTTTAGTTTTAAAATTGCATTTACAGATGCTGCTAACTGAATTATATTCTCTTATCATCAGTAGTTTATCATGCTAACTTTTCATCACTAGTTAATGCTATGATTTTATCTTACTGGATATTTTTAGTAATTGGAAAAATAAATGATTACTCCCTGGTTAAAAACTGTCTGGGTATACAAGTTTTCTATGACAAATCCCTCCAGGAAATGATTTTAAAAATGCTCACAGAGCTATACTATGATTGTATCAATTGAAATTAATGTTAAAGAAACTTGGTTTATTGCAAGAAATGTTTGTAAGTTTCCTGGAGCTTTTAAACAAACCGTTAGAAGTAGTTATGTCTCTGCTTGATTCCTGCAGGACCTTACAGTGGTGAAATTATATTAGCTAGGCATTTATTTGATAGGCTACAGTAAATCATGTCAACTTTTACCAACACATCTGTATGTGCCTTGTTAACACACTATGGGTTATTTAAGAAGACTGTGCTCACTCTCACCAATTGCTTCCATCTGTTTTTATTTAACTGCTTTGATCTCATCCATGAATAAGCATAGAAACGACCTTTGCATATATGTTTCCTTCCCCATTTTACCTTCTTCAACTGCCTTAGTGATCTGGACTTGCTTTATGTATCTTTTAGAAAAATCTAATAATATTAACTTATATTTGAAAATACTACATGTTATGGTCTCATTCTGGGCATAATACGTGTGTTGCAAAAAGCAAAAGAACATGCTGTACAAAAACTGTATACGATGACCCTGTTTTAAAGAAACACATTGTACAGTGTGTTACATAGTGTCTATAAATTGCAAAGTATACATAGTTACAAAGTTACATAGTGTCTATAAATTGTCAGAAGGACATTTAACATATGTGCTGACACACCAGGCTATTTTGCATATTTCCTGTTTCCTCTAGTTTCCAAATAATGAATATCACTTCCAGTTATGAAGGAAGGTTTCTTTAAAAGACACTATAATTCTGACTATTTTGTTAGTAAAAATTAGCGGGAAGTTCAGTCTTCTGCAACACTATTGTGCACTTACATGCAAATATTTGAATTAATGTAGAGCCTATTACCCTAAGTAATGGATTGCTTTCAGTTGCCACATTTATAGCATAACTGTTGTAGGTCTTATGAGGATTCTTTTATAAAAAGTGAGGTGCAAGGAGTTAGGTGAAGATTTCAAAAACATATGATAGTATAACTTAAAAATAATTCTATGACAACAACAGTTATTGGTGAACATTTTATTGAAATATCTTATTCACTTATAATTGCTAATATGGAGAAAAAATCACCATTGTGAAGAGTACATGAACAAACAGAAGAAATTAAAAATAACCCACCATTTACAGCAGGTGCTTAAACATTCAGAAAGTTATCCTAAAAGAAGTACTTTAGAAAACAATTTTGTTATTGTAGTTCTTGGCCAATTTTATAATTGATAACTAAAAATAATAGATATAGATGATTTATTTACTGTCTATTTTATGAACTTATTTTTATTAAATTGAGTAGCTTTAAAAATTGGGGAAACGTGTATAAAATATTTTAAATTATGTGTCTGCTACCAACTGAGCTAAATTTGTGACAACAATGATTTACTACACCACATAGTAAATTCTTGTAACTTCAGGAGGAATGAAGTCATAGCTGTTTCTCCAGCAGGTGGGAAACTGACAAGGTATAAAGTTCTAGTTCAGGGGGCATTTTTGAGTAAAATAAAGAGTTGAAAAATAGTTGAACAGTTTCTATCATGTGATCTGTATTTGCCTATACTCATAAAATGAATGGTTTAATGTGGTATTTTAGATCATCATTAATATTAAAGCATACTAAGATTTACAGGTTGTTTTAACAGAAATTCTGCAATAATTTTTTTTTCTTTTTGGGTCACACCCGGCGATGCTCAGGGGTTACTCCTGGCTCATGCACTCAGGAATTGCTCCTGGCGGTGCTCGGGGGACCATATGGGATGCTGGGAATCGAACCTGTGTCGGCCATGTTGGCTGCGTGCAAGGCAAACGCCCTACCCACTGTGTTATCGCTCCAGCCCCTCTTCAATAATTTTTAACTTTATTTTTATTTTTTAAACTTAGTGATTAACTCCCTAAATTAGATTTAATCCTTAATGGGAATTTTGATTACAAAAAGAACCAGCTCAAATCACAAAATAATATAGTTTCTTTTAAATAATCAAAATTCTAACCACACGACTTGCAATTAATAGGGTAAATGCAAAGTACCCTTGTTAACAGCAAGGGTTGTCTAATTTAGTTTTTACCTTTGAGTGACTTGGGTAAATGATAATTTGTTCAGTGGTTACAATGTGTTGCTCTGTTTTAAGTTTGTGATACACTGAATGGTGCTCAGGATTTATTCCTGGCTCTGCATTCAGGGATCACTCCTTGGGTGCGTAGGGACACATACCGGATGCCAGGAATCAAAGTGGGGTCAGCCTTGTGCAGGGCAAGTACCTGCTGTACTAACTCTCTGACACACAATAGGTGCTTTAAAGAAAGAAAACACCCATTGCTGAAAATGTGGTAGACACTTAGAAGACAACTATCTTTCATAATAGCAAAAATAAAACTTTAGCCAATATACTGTATTCTCTTAATTTGATGACATTTGATTATAAGAAAAATTTCTCTTTCATAGAAATTAGTGAAATATAAAATTCAGGATGTTTATCCGAAAATGTTCTAGATTTTTCTAATAGATACTACCTATACTACCTAGATCAGTTACATCGCAAACTTTCAACAATCAATTGATGAATTGGACAACACTAATCTGGAATTTTATATTTCCTGGTAACTTAGTGTACAGCCTGTTGTGCAATCAATGAAATGATGCTTGGTGAATGAATTCATAACTGATGCAAATTTCAAAGTGAATTCTTGTTATGCACAAATGAAGAATATTTTTAAGCACTTGAGCATTTTACATTTACAACTGATAGCTTCCTTGTTCAACACAAGAGACCCAAGTCAGTGTGGTCTGGGTGTAACGTAAGGTAATTTGTGGAGGGTCTTGGGAAATTTGGTAGTGCTGAGAACCTGAAAGTTATGAATTAAAACTGTTAGGGTTAACATTACTGTAAACATATGACCCAAACTACAGTAGTGAATTTGAGTGGAGGACTCGGCCACATTCCACAGGGCTCTGGGTTTACTCTGGTTCTGTGCTCTAGGGTTACTTCCGGTTGCATACAGAAGGCCACATGTGTTGCTGGAATGAAACTAGGCTGAGCTGAAGCGAGCTATGTGCTTTGATCCCTGCACCATCTCTCCAGCCTCAATCATGAAGTTAAGAAATGAATTTGTTAAGGAGGTGAAGTAGGGTGGTGAGAGAGGATTTGGGGACATTGGTGGAGAGACAATCGGTTTGGAGCACTAGTGCCTAAAATAGCTTCCCCGTGCCTCCCCTCCCCCTCCTCCTTACCTATTTTGGCCATGCCCATTGGTGCTCAGCAATCACTCCTAGTTTTTCTTTTTTTTTCTTTTTCGGGGGTGGGGGGGTTGTCACACCTGGTGATGCTCAGGGTTTACTCCTGGCTCTGCACTCAGGAATTACTCTCGGCAGTGCTTGGGGACCATACGGGATGCCGGGGATAGAACCTGGGTTGGCCGCATGCAAGGCAAAGGCTCTACCCACTGTACTTTTTTCTGGCCCCCACGGCTGGTTTTCCTTGAGGTCCATATTGGTGTAGAAGATAAAATTAGGGTTGGTACCTGTGATGCAAGCACCCTACTTGCTGTACTATTTCTGGATCTAAAACACTATTTTTTAACAATATTTTAAATCATGGTGCCTAAATACAAACTAGAAAGACAAAATGAAAGACCCACAATTCAGTCCTCATCATTGCTCAAATCATATAATAATTTAATTGTGCAAGGAAAAATGCAGTTCTTCCTAATTCTCATCAGTCCTAAGTGGGGCTAGTTCAAACTGAGTTCCCTTACATTTTATACTAACTTTGATGATATTTCTAAAGATTCATTTTCAAATGCCAATTTCCTTTGTGTCTGGGTTATTTGTTCTCCATCGGATATCTATAGTCTTTGTATTTTATATGTAATTCCTCGTGGATCTTGCCAGAGAAGAATGTGTATTGTATTTTATTTTGTATGTATTTTCTTTTCCATTTCTTCACATAAACTTTAAGCTGGAAAAAAATGATAATGCAAGACAAAACACCTAATGTCTGAATTTCTGTATGCATACTCATTAATCAATTCCTATTCTAGGTGGGTGGACAGCACCAGTCACAGAGAGAAAGATGAGGACTGAGAGACTGCAGCAAGCTAAAATGATAGCCATGTGTGGAGACAGTCCCCAAGAATCTTGTGATATCACTGTTCTTCAGGACCCAGCAGCCTCTCTGAACTAAACATTTACTTCATGTTAACAAGTCCTAGCCTCAGGAAAATTCCTCATCTTTTTTTCAGTAGCCTGCCAAACGGCAGCCTGATCAAAGCAATCTAATATGGCTTAAGTGCCACTGGTTGACATTTTGCATTCTTTTATTGCTTTCTATTTTTGTCTGCATATCAACGGCCGTAACTAATATCCAGTTGATCTTTTCATGCTGATAATAAAGTGAGGATACAAAAATGGGATTATCCACTCCAGACACCCGTCAGTGCACCTTTTCCACTTCATACGACTCAGGGCACTTCTGCTCCAACTGTACTTCAAAGAAAAATGAAGTGTCCAGCCCGAACTGGCTGCTTTGTCCAAGAGGTAGAATCTGAACCACAAAATGGAGCTACACATCAACCCTTGGCACAATGCATGGGTGCATGTCAGGACACAGTTTTTCCGGCTCTACAAAGTCAGTTAAATCATTTTCTATAAGCATCTGAAGGTAATTCAAATGTCTGAAGAAAATATTTTTCTACCTCAGAGAACTCTGTTAGTCCAGGGGAGGAAGGAGAGGAAAGCGACAGGGAGAAAACAACACTGGGAACAGAGAAGAAATAGGACATCTTGTTAGGATAAAAGAGCAGCTGGGCAGAAGAGACACGTGTTGTAGGGCATAAAGAAAAGAGGCGATGACAGCAGGCAGAGGCCGGGAGTGACTGGACAGCGGGTGAGGTGCTTGTTTTGCATGCAGTTGAGCTGGGTTTGATCCCCGCCACCCCAAGGGTCCACTGATCCCCTTCAGGAACGATTCCTGAGCATAATGCCAGGAGTAAATTCTGAGCACCTCTGGATGTGACCCATAAAAAACAAACAAACAAACAAAAAGAGAAGCAGGGGCTGGAGCGATAGCACAGCGGGTAGAGTGTTTGCCTTGCACGCAGCCTACCCGGGGTTCGATTCCCAGCATCCCATATGTTCCCCTGAGCATTGCCAGGAGTGATTCCTGAGTGCATGAGCCAGGAGTAACCCCTGTGCATCGCTGTGTGTGACCCAAAAAGGAAAAAGAGAGAGAGAGAAGCAGAACAAGCAGCATAGATTATGAGTGCTTAAAAATTCATTTTTATATGAATATAGAGGTGACCCAAGCCTTTTTATGAGTAATAATATTTGGTAATAATGTGATCTATTTGAAATGCTGTAAGAAAGAAAAATGAAGAAAGGTGTAAAGAATGAAGGAAAGAACCCCTCGCCTGCCTAATGCACCCTACAAACACTACATATTAAGATGCGTTTATGAAAATTATGATAAGCTAGAGTTGACAGGAAAAGTTTAGCTTTAGATTGTTTAATCATTTAAAAACTTCCAATATTATAACAATAACCTAACAATGGTTGTTAGGAAAAAGAAAAAAAAAATATCTGGACTTTGAAAGCATGCAAAATATCAGCATAAAAAAGGGATTTTTCAGAACAAATTAAAAGATAACATATAGCCTAATGAGTTTAGATATATTGTGGATATTACTGGACATCAAATTTACACTGTCCTAATATCTCTATTTTGATAACTATGTTTCCAGGTGATTGACTCGAAAAGATGCAAGAAAGAAAAATCAAGTCAAACCCTTAATTCATAGTGAACCTGTGTCACATGCCAAGGATGCCCTCAAGAAAATGTCATGAAACTAGAAAAGAGACCCCAAACACTCATGGCTTCATTCAGCTATTTAATGCTGTGGTCACAAAAGGACCACTGAGTCTATTTATGTGAACTATTTTAATAATAGTTCATTTGTAAAATAGTCTATAATATTTATTTTCAGTAATTAAAGTAGTGTGCTATCATTACGCTCAAGAATATGACTTTACAGCCCTTGTTAAACTACCTTTATTGAGGTATTCTTCACTGTTCATGCAAGAAACTGTCTTCATTAAAGCCCGGTGGATCTTTTAGTTACTTCCACATAAAATTATTTTATGATGTTAGTCTGTCATTTTCAATACTGGAGTAGATGAGAAAAGGAAGGGCATTATGACCGTCCCTTTTCCTGGACAGGGATTGGAAAGCTCATGTAACAAATCTATTTTAGTAACGATATAAGCGTATGGTCCTCAAAGGACTAAGATTTGTCTGGAATGGTGGGTAGAGACATTCCATATGTAATCTGAAATTCAAAGCAAAACTCTGACAACTGACATGATCATTATTCACAGAGGGGTGTGTGTGTGTGTGTGTGTGTGTGTGTGTGTGTGTGTATCTGTGTGCATGTGTGTGTGGTGTGCTGTAAAGTCCCCTCTGCATACCTAAAAATAAACTTTCATTTTTACATAGAAAGAGGCTCTCTCCTTCCTTTTAAAGCTTCTTGACAGCTTTTTCTAGTTGAGGGGAGGGTGGTGGCAACAAAGGATCTGACAAAGAGTCAAAGAGATGATTCTTCAATTCAAATTTGCCCTTTCTCAAAGGAAACCTTTACAAAAGACCCTTCCCTGGCCTATCCAAGAAAGATTCTATTGTCGTATTGAAACAACTGTCACAAGAATAAGTGAGAAAGAATCGTGGCTTCATCTCTTACAGTGTCACAGGTTTGAATTCATGAAACCACTACTATTTCCCTCCTCAACTACTACTCATTCTCTTTAATAGCAAAGAAGGGACAGCCTGGCATTGTGTATTTTCCTACACAGAGTAACATCTGCTGGAAACCACATTGGGGACTCTGGGGACAGAGGGATGGGAGGGGGAGCGAATGGAACAAGAACTTACTGGCAATGCTAAGTAAGCACTGAAAAAGCTGGGAAAGCTTCCATTCGAAGTAATTTTTATTTTAATATCAAATTATCAAGGGAAAATAGCCTCGTGTCAGAGTTCAGATATTTATCATTTGAAAATTTAGATATCCATTGTGATATTTCATAGTAATCTCATAAAATGGTATTTTAGAGATGGCAGTGGTATGTGACTGTGATCTAATAACAAGTTATATCCATCTCAGTTTCATAGGGTAATAATGTAATGAATCAGTCTTCTGTTAAACCACATGTTTTATGGTGATATAGCTACAAGTAAATATATGTATTATGTTTTATTGTATAGGAAATGTACTCCAGGTAGAAATCTAAATGTGAGTGACATTTGCATTATCTGCTATGTAAAAATTCCCTTTTTCAAAATTGACTAATAACATGCATATTTGATGAAAATTGGGGTTACTCCATCTGCCTACTATTCTCCGAAAGGGAAAAAAAAAGAAATATTGAAATATTACCTGATCATTGAACGGTCTTTCCAGTGACTGCTGTTGACATAAGGTATTTGCAGTCCTGTCCAGGACGTTGTCTAAAAACTCATCATCAACACTTTTTTTGTCAAGAAATTAAGCATAATACAGATTCTTTAACAAAACGGGGGCGGACCTCTAACCAGCAGAAAACCATTAACCTCAAAGATATGATTTTGTGGAATATTTATAAATAAACAAAAACTATTTCATACCAGAGTCTCATGATATAAACGAGAGGGATCCCGAAAGGGAAATTATAGGTCGAAGTTTACCACAAAAATTATCTCTTGCTAGAGAATACAGACTCACATTTGATTGGACCGTTTTCCACCTAACAGTAGAATCTACATGGTAACATTTAAAAATTCATGCTTAACTGTGTACTGAGTATGAACAATATTTTTTAAAACGGAATGCTTAAAATAGAAAACTGGAGCATTCATCTCTAAAATTCAGGATTAACCAAGAACATCCATGAACTCAGGCATGGATCTGGCACAGGGAAGGATTTTATGAGTCACAGTTCACCTGCCTCTCTGTCCAGAGCTCAACACATACTGGGGCCATTACAGCAGAACTGCATAAACTGTGGCCTTTTCCAGAAAATGAGAAAGAGTGGAAATTACTGAGATCTGAGAGGTGACAGCACACTCTTGAAAACTTCGACTTATTTGCATGGGAGCTTCAGGAATTTTCTATCTGACATGAGGTTTAATGGCGTATAAGAATGTTTATAACTTAAGTGTTTATGTCATTACTCAGTTATCTTTACTGCGGGGAACTGGCTCACTGTTAGGCTATTTTTAAAAAGGTTAAAATGCTTGAAGACAAACTTAGGCATTTTGCTAGAAAAAGGTTCTTGGTTTTTGTTTTGTTTTGTTTTAAAGTTGAAGTCCACATTTTGCTCCTTGGAGGACTTCTTGCCATACTGGTGTTGGGAGTGACCTTCTCCACATCATATTCAGCATTTACTAGGGCACAGAAAAAAACTGTTACTGACTACGAGAATGAGATATTTGAAGAGGTTTAGAGGAATATCAAATAGATAGCAACTCTGTTATCATTGGAGGAATTTCCTTAATGTGGTCAGCAAAACCTGGAAAAATATCCCAAATATTTCACAAAGGAAATCAATTTTTTCACAAAATAATACTGTAAACAAATAAAATCACAGTCCTCATAGCCTTTCTGGATCTGGAATTTACAATCAAGTAACTCAGTCCATGCATCTTGTCTGACTCATCATGAGGCATGCACATCACAGATTAAAAGGTTTTGGTTATTTTTGCATATATGTGATCAGGATGTAAAAATTCATCATATACATTAAGGAACAAGGAAATGTTATTTGAACAAGTAATTCTCTATGTATAGGTATATAACTTTCAGGAACATCATTTCTCCGTAAAACTTTGGTTTAATTTAGGATAAAAGTGACTTTCAAAATGAAGTTTTCTTAGATTTTAATTGAGATTAAACATAAAGGATAACTCATAGTATCTTTTTTTCCTGGTCAGTCATGAAGAGAGTTCAAAATCTGGCAAAAGCATCTGTCACATACATAACATGAAGGTCCACAAAGGCCTTTGCACTCTGCCATTATATAAACTCTATACTTATTCCCTACTCAGAGGTAGGAACTATAGTGGAAAACTCCAGCTGTTCAGGCTTTAAAATGAATTTTTACACCCCAGATGATGGACTGGCATAGTTCAAAAGTGAATTCATGATTTTTATAAAAGTCTTTCTCTTGTTCTCTTTTTCTCATTCTTGACTAGCTTACATCATAATGGAGGAATAACATTTTAAAAATTTTGAATAGGCACTTACTGGAATTACAGTTAATCCTGATACAATCTAGATGGGGAAGAATAGATGAGAAATGAAAATTTATCCTTCAAAGTAATAGCTGCAGACATCCAATAAAATCACAGTCCACCCTTCCGGGGACAGACACATGCAAATATGGCCACTGCATAGCATTGATTCTTTACAAATGTCCAGAACCCAGATTCTTTGTTATAAGACTTCATCAAGAGAAACAATAGATTTTCTTTTGTAAATGGCCAGTTCAAACAAAGCTACATGGTGACGAATCTAAGTGAAGGAAAGAATTGTTAACTGTCAAAGATGCTTGGCTTAAACTGGCTGCCACTTTCTCCCCATCTGTGAAAGAACATGTTGTTTTCAGCACTAATAAAACTGCTCCGTCACAATGGGGTGA
Organism: Sorex fumeus; assembly: GCF_029834395.1. Taxonomy (NCBI): domain Eukaryota; kingdom Metazoa; phylum Chordata; class Mammalia; order Eulipotyphla; family Soricidae; genus Sorex; species Sorex fumeus. The sequence goes on along the minus strand of NW_026606060.1, from coordinate 873,604 downwards.
TGTGACAGCTCAGCTAGGCTCTGACATCTTGGACCTGAGAAGTCTAATATCCCGCAAAGGCCGACAAAACCTTCTAGAATTGTGAAGGTCAAGTGGAAGGCGAGTTGAAATTAGTCTCAGCTTATCCTAATGTGTTTTGTGGTAAATTTGTATTAGCTTGGAAAAGAGGGAGAAAGAAAGAAAGAAAGAAAGAAAGAAAGAAAGAAAGAAAGAAAGAAAGAAAGAAAGAATTTAGAAAGAAAGAAAGAATTTAGAAAGAAAGAAAGAAAGAAAGAAAGAAAGAAAGAAAGAAAGAAAGAAGGGGAGGGGAGGGAGAGAGGGAGGGAGGGGAAAGAAAATAGAGAGAGAGAAAGAAAGAATGAGAAAGAAAGGAGGGAGGGAGGGAGGAAAAAGAAAGAAAAAAGAAAGAGAAAGAAAGAGAAAGAAGGAAAGAAAGAAAGAAAGAAAGAAAGAAAGAAAGAAAGAAAGAAAGAAAGAAAGAAAGAAAGAAAGGAGAGTGAGAGAAATAGAGAAAGAAGGTAACAGATGTTGGCTGAGTTTCATGACTTGTATTAATTGGGGGTGGGAAGAACCACTCTGGGCTTCCTTTTGAAACTCTCCTAAGGCTGCTGTCATTCTCCAGAGCTCACCAGCTTATGCCTCTCTCAGCAGCCGACAATGTTATCTTTCTGTAGTAAGTGTCACGGGTAAGGCTGCTATTGATTTTCCTTTTCTTATTCTTGCTTCTTACATAAAAGCAGGTTCTCAAATAACAGGATCTCTGCTCTGGATAACACAGGCTCGGACTATGAGGGGTCATCGTTAAAGGATTATGGGGGATGTTTTATGTTGATTTTACATGGAGAAAAAGATTTGCTGGTCTTGGTTGCCGTATTTAACGCCTTTGGGGAGAATAAAAAAATAGAAACCTAGATTCTGTTTCCATATAGCTGAGTTTGTCATGTGTCGTCAACCGCATCAGAAAAGTGGTTGCAAACAGCCAAGGAACAGCACCTACACAACTCTTTCCACAGAATGCTTTGCTGTTGGAAAATTCCAGAGTGTTTCCTCTTTGTTTAGCATCCTCTTCATACCATGCAGTCTGATTAGCTTGCAGTTACCTATCGCTGCCACTAGAGGGTAGTATAACAGAACAGTAGAGGAGAGCCCTGTGCGTTCTTAAAAAAATCACCAGCATTATTTAATTAATTTAATAGAATAATTATATGCAGCTACCAGTGACGTCGTACTCTTTTATTTTATGAGCTACTATTCTGCCCAGCACAATTTAAACAATGTACGTGGATTTTCCAGTGCCTTGCCTCCTCACCTTTATATTACTTTTATCTAACTGCAATTTCAAGTTTTCTCTCTCTCTTTTTTGGCTGTTCATGTTTTGGTGTGCATTTTTGGTATTCATTCTCAGGGAATACAGTAAAACCTCATTAATTGGCACTCCTCTTTTTGGAGCTAATGATAATAATTTTAAAACTTCTTGGGCAGAACACATAAATCTTCATTTGGTATGAGCATATATAGCCTGAGAAAAATTAAACAAAAAGTTGTGAAAAGCTGAGTTCAGAAAAAAAATTGATTTCAAGTACTTTACTATATATAGCTGTCACAACTCACATGAAACAATGTGTTAGTTAACTGTGGTTAATTCTAATCCACCCCCTAAAATCAGTCTACTGATAATGTCCTCAATATTTTTCCAGATATTGAATTCAGTTTTGGGGTATAACTGGAGCAAACTGCTTAAATAATTTTTTCAGTCTCCTGTTCAGACCTTGTCTCCAATCAGCCTGGTCACCCCCAAACTTGGTCCAGCCTGGGTGAGGTTTTACTGTAGTGACCTTTCTCAGCCCTACAATGAAGCAGGAAAGCATTATTTTTCTGTGGAAGAGCCTGTGTTCTTGGTGTTCTCATGGCTGTTTGCTGAGGGCCGCAGACTTTGGGCATTGAAGGGTTGTGGATTGCTGTTCGGTAGCAAAATATCACCACACAGTATTTCCAAATGAAAAAAAAAAAAAAGATGAGCCACCACAAAAGTCACTTTTCAAAGAGGAAGTTCAAGGAAAATAATTGTGGATCTGGGTCACAACATCAGAATTAGAACTTCTGTGCATGTGGTATCTAAGTCAAGGTGGATGATCTTTACTGGCTGCAAAGATACCTTCAATAATCAAGCCAATTGTCAATGAATACAACAGGAAGTTCTGCTTCAGGCATCTTCGAGTCTAAACCAGTTCATTTGTTCGTTCCCATCTGATGCTTTGATCTACAGGTCTTCCCTTTGAAGAGTTCTCAGTGGTAAGAATCACAAAACAGGAGGTCATGGTAAACAAAGTGGAACATAATAAAAAGTAAATAAACCAAAGCGATGCTCAACAGAACCTAAATTAATTTAAAGGATGGAACTGAGACTCTGAAGTGTTTTCACTTTCCGTGGCAAACAGGCTACTTGATAAATGAGTGCAGGCAAAACGGAACGAAAAGTGACAAGTGTTAGTTCAATGGGGGAAGGTGAGTTGTTTGTTACCTAGGTTAACCGTCAGTTTCACACGCCCTGCGTCCAGCTCCAAGCGGAGGGTGTCCGCTGACTCTCTGGAGGTGGTGGCCATGAGGATGCCATAGGCACGCTGGGATCGGAACCGTAAGGACACATCCTCAGCCTCCGTGTGCATGACCACCGGGAGCTGGATTTTCATGAACATGCTGCCATCGTAGCTCAGAACCGTTGCTTCTGTAGATGGGAAATGGACAAAAAGCTCCTGGTCAGTCGAGTCCTTTGGCATGCCAAAAAAGCAAGAGAGCATCCCACTGAAACCGCTGACAGAGAACAAAATGTCAAAGGAGCTCAGCTTCAGCTATGCACCATTTTGTTTCAAACTGGAAAGGAAAAAAAGGGATATGCTTTGTGAGGTACTTGCTAAAGGACAGAAGCACTGGTGGCTTCTTTTTATTAATTTTTTAAAAATGCATTTGCTTGATTTTTCAATTATTTATTTGGCTTTTTTGGGTCATGCTCAGCGATGTTCAGGGCTTACTCCTGGCTCTGCACTCAGGAGTTTACTCAGGGCTTACTCCTGGCGGTGCTCAGGGGACCATATGGGATGCCAAGGATTGAACCCAAGTCTGATGTATGCAAGGCAAACGTTTTCCCTACTGTACTATCACTCCAGCCTCAAGCAACAATTATTTCTTCCCACTGTTTCTCCTATGTTCTCATTGCACTTTGTAGCTAGTGTATTTGCCATCTTGAATGACCCATGTTTATCTACTTAAGGCCCTTTCCAAGAAGACAGGTCATTTTCTTTGGTGTCCCTAATATACAAACTGTGTGTGGATCACAAATGACTACTAAATGCATATGCATATTGGGGAAGGCCAGTAACCAACTGTGAAATTTGCTGTTGCTCAAAACCCCTCATTGCAAATTAGAGTATGCTACTAGAGAATTTCTATGGTACTTTACTCTTCAAAAACACCATGATTCTATGAGATTTTATGTTGGAATTTAAAACACACACACACACACACACACACACACACACACACAATCCTGTCTTAAGAGAACTTGAGAAAAGAAAAATATATGTTTGGCAAGTATAGATCAACACTTTACCAAGTGATATTCAATGTCATAAAAAAAGTCAATATTACCAAACTCGAGCGGGCCCAGTAACGTCTCCATTGGAGACTTTGTTGTTACTGTGTTTGGCATATCGAATACCAAACTAGGCGTGATACTCCTAATTTATTATGCTTTACAAGGTAACTGATTTTTAAAAGAAAATAAAACTGTAATTTAATTTTAAAGTTTATTTCCATGCTAAGACTGATCTAAAACACTATCTGTGATTACAACTCCGTTTCCTAAAATTAGGAAATGCCATCACCAAAATGGCTTTACCTTTCTGTCCAGGTAATATTTAATAAGGATGTTGGTGAAAGTAAAGAATCTGTGTGGATCTACGAGACTGAATTAAAGTGGATTGTTTCAACAAGGAATAAGTTCAATACTGCATTTCACACACAAGAAGCAAACAACAAGAAAAAAAAGTTGATCTCAAACTGACTGTTTCAGAAACAGTTACCACCCTTCATGTTAACACCATATGGTGGTAGAACATTGCGAAAACAAGTATGAGTCATTTGCGCTCTCATTGGTTTGAATAACTCAGAATAGCATGGAATAAATTAAAAATTACCTGAGAATAAAATAAAGTGGAAAATCTTCTCTACCTTTTATATTTACATGGTACAGCAATTAGCATGGTCAATAGGGCTTGTGGCTGACTGTGTTCTAGAGCTGTGGTTTTCAACTTTACCTTTTCAAAACAGCATAAAGTCAAAAGTAGCTTAGAATATACAAATTCTCTATTTACTGGTCTTTGTCTTTTGTCCACTTATCCTTTCTATGTCTTGACTGAAGATATACTGGTCAACTCACAAGGTTTGTTCCCTTGGCACCAATATTAATTATCATTCTCAGCTTCTGAACTCCATCTTTCATAAACCATCCACTGCCTTTTTGATATCACTAATTTAAATACAGCTGGTATCTTACTAAGCACTTCAATCACCCCCCACTACATCAAATGTACACATTCAATAGGAACATTCTCTAATATCCTCCATGCTGTCAATGTATAGTCCCATTGCTCAGAACTTAGGCTTTCTGGTTTCTTTCTTACTTCCAGTCATATACAATCTATCTGCAGATTAGTTAAGTTTTGTGTGCTCTAATCACACTTATTTTCCTGATTTAGTAGCTTCTTACTAGTCTTCCTAAAGTACAACAGACTCCACTTCTACCTCTTTCACCTGGATAATTTTAGTGTATTTGTCTATCTGTCTCACTGACTGGCTCTGGAAGTTGAGTTAACATAGTTACAATAGAATCAATGTTTGGGCTGGAGCAATAGCACAGTGGTAGGGCATTTGTCTTGTGCGTGGACTGCCTGACTGAGCCGGGATCAATTCCTCCACCCCTCTCAGAAAGCCCGGCAAGCTACCAAGAGTATCTCACCCACACGGCAAAGCCTGGCAAACTACCCATGACGTATTTGACATGCCAAACACAGTAACAACAAGTCTCACAGTGCAGATGTTACTGGTGCCTGCTCAAGCAAATCGATGAACAACGGGAGGACATTGCTACAGTGCAGAATCAATGTTTAAATTTGTGGTGTGCAAAGTTCCTGCATCATCATCACCATCTCCACGAAGCCTGAGACCCTCCAATACTGCCTCTCCATCACTTCTAGTCCATCTCTCCCTGCCCTACCCAAACCTCGCTCCCCACAACTTGGTAAGGTCAGTTGTACAATCAGAGCTAAAGGTGTCACTATCAGCAGATAAGAGTCTGTTCCTTTGCTTTCTTATATATACAGCATCTGAGCTACACAAGCTGGTAGTTGTCCTGTTTCTGACTTGTTTCACCTAATATGACATCCCCTGGCTCTATCCATGTTATGGTAAAAGGCAAAGCTTCGTCTTTGCTTTTACTTCTACTTGTTCTCACTATACACAGCAAGCAAAAGAAACTTAATGCAGTCATTCAGATTATGTCACCTCATTGCTTAAATGACACCTGCTTGCCAGAGTGTTCCTGAGCAATTCAAAGAGCTCTACTCCTCTTACAGCCGTGAGGTCTGGATAACCCGAACTCAGCCCATATCTCTGGATGCAACATTAGGCTACTTCCTTGTTATCTGGAAAACACCAAGCACATCAGATCCCATATTTGTACTTGCAGCCCCCTCCCCTTGAAAAGTTTCACTCCAGATGTTTATGTGGGAGGTTCATTTAGTTTTCAGTTCTTAAATCCATTTCTACTTTGAGAGAAGCACTCCAAGCATGTCTTAAATTCCTCCTCTAGCTATTCTAATATTATTTATTATTTCGTTTTGAATTGGACACCTCCAGCGGTGCTTAGGGTCTATTCTGCGATCTGGGCTCATGAGTGATCATTGGCAATGCTTAGGGAACACACATGATGCCAGGGAACAAATCCAGGCTGGCTGAATGCGAGGACTTACCCACTGTACTAAATCTCCAGTCCATACATTTCATTAAGATTTTTATATATATACATATTCTATATTTGCTTTTATACGATTATCTGTCTTCACACTTTGGAATGAAAGTGGCAAAATAGAAGAAGTTGAGCTTTACTATTCTTTTTCGTTCCAATAGTTGAGTGTTTCAAAAATTTCCAAGCACACAATAAAGATTCAATAAATATTGACTAAACTATGATAGTAAAGATATATGGTAGTTATTCTATTTTTGAGTGAAGCTTGTGTACATTAAATAAATGAAGTATCCTGCCTCTTGTTTGGAGAAGGTGTTGGGGGATTAGGTCATACGTGGTGGTGCTCAGGTTTTTCTCCTGGCTTTATGCTCAAGGATCACTCCTGCTGGGGTTCAGTGGAATGTACGAGGTGCCAGAGACTGAACCCAGACTGACCATGTACAAGCACCCTACCCACTGTACTATCTCTCCAGTTCCATATTTTTCCTACTAGTAAATGGAGTCTAACTTTGTTAACATGAACAAAATGCTTACGAAAAATTTACTTTGAAGGTCATAATTATGGCATAAAAGTCCACTTAGAAAATGGATTAGTAAAAAAAAAAATGGATTAGTTACCAAAACAAGGGTCTCATGTTTTGGCATTTTAAAGCAGAGAAACAATAATACATCCTCTTAATATATATGTTCTATATATTATTATGATTTTTTCCTAATCATCAAAGAATGTTTCTAATAGAATATGAGCAGAAAATCCAGTACTTCCTCAGCAAATAATTAAAATGGATAGCAGTCATAATAATCACTAGAAAAAATGTATAGGAAAATCTTAAAGAAATTTTACTACTATTTCCTAAACTGTCTAACAAGGTAGTATCCATAACTGTCAAACAACAGATACATGAGCCTGAATAAAATTTTAAAACTCATTTGATTGTTCAGTGATACTAGGATCATACAGAAAAAAAGAAGAAAGATGTTACAATTTTCCTCCCATTTATTTTATCTGCAAATCCAGCCTCTATGTCATTCAACAATCATGCTCTTAAAATGATTTCAATTAGTCTGTGCAGTGTAGCTTAATTGTAAACTAAATAGGGGAAACATCTTTTTGGAAATATGCATGACTGACCAATGATTCATAAATACAATCCAAAGTAGAAAAACAATCAGGATCATTGGCCTTTAACATAGCCCCCAAAGCCACAGCAATGAAATAACACAGGAAAGTCATAAAATTGAGTGCCCCTCCGTGCCATTTTAAACAATCTTGATGTGAAAATTACTTGCAGATAAATGACAAGTGAATGCCTAAATGATTTCTCATAATTAGAATTAATGTCTAATTAGACAAGAAATGGAAAATGCACGGGGATGCAGTCTACGGTTGCCAACACCTCAATACACAGTCGTGACATTTGAAGGTTATGCTATCTGGCAGCATTCCTTAGCATTAGTCAAATTATTTTGTCACTTAGAGCAGGAAAGAGTCCTTTAAAAGGCTAATTCCCAGACAATATTTCCAGCGAGGGAGAAGAAATGTCTATTTTGTCTAGTAGATTTCCTTCCCCCTGTCATTAAGGTTGATAAATTTGCTCTTCTGCTTTATTCCTCCTTGCAGTGGAAAGTGCACACCTGCGCTCACTTTTGCCGAAATGCAGTTACACATTGTGATCAATGAGGAAATCAGACAAGAGGCCAAATTATCTTGGTCTGACATCTGTCCCTCCAGCTGGCAGAGTTTGAACAAACAAGTGAAAAGGAAACTGCTGATGATGCTATAAATATTAGCTGTAACATATAACAAAATATATTATGTATAGTATGAATACATAAGAGCAGAACAATTTTGATATGACCAAGACTCTGTAAATTCTTAATTTTTATTAAAAATAAAACAGGAGGAAATGTAGTTCATTTAATTTGTGGACAACTGAATTTTATATTTGTATTATTGTCAGTTATGGAGCAAGTATGCATAAAACAAAATATTGTTTTCCCATTTGCATATATCAGAAAATATTTTTGTTATAAACTTCTTTGCTTACTGAAGGCAGAATGTCAATCTCTGATATGATTTTGATTGTGCATTGTCCGAAAAGTGGATCATCGATTTTAAGGACTTTAAATAGTTATACCAAAAATTTATCAAGTACTCACCAATAATCAAAGATGGAAACTTTTAAAATACATTTGCTCTTTTTATTTCAAGACTTTTCAGTTAACTAAAGCGGTCCACGATTTCATGTAATCAAAATCTATCTGTACAAGAATCACAGTCAAAACCCTTGATTTTGGAAAGTGGAGCTGTTTGGGCCACACCCAGCCTAGCTCAAGGCTTACTCCTACATTTATGTTCAAGGGATCACTGCTGGCCACGCTCAGAAGCCGTATTGTAGCACTGGGGATTAAACACAAGTTGGCCGCATGCAAGGCAAAAATAGCTTATTCTCTGCACCATCTCTTTGACCCCAAGTCTTTTCTTTGAATAAAAAACGCAGAAAAAAACGCAGACATGGTTTGACATGGTCTGAACTAAGATGTGGAACTGGGAACTGAGCAACAACCCAATGTTGTGGTATTAAACATGACCAGAAATCCACGTCCCTTCTTACTTAGGAGGTGCCATAATATGATCACAAAAAAAAAATTCTAAAAAGCAAAGACTCCTCAGCATACACCGGGTGCAACAAACAAAATTCAAACAAAATGACATTTTTATACACAGTCCTCTTGGAAATAAAGAAACAAAGAAACCCGTCATTCCGACTAACAGTCAGATAAAAATGTACGCAAAATCCCAATGGTAGTTTGCTTTTCAATTCTCATTTGTAATTCTGCATATGCTTGTCACCCCTCATAATTATTGCAAAAATAAAAATAATCCCTATCTGTCTTTCTGACTCAGGAAGTTCTAGAATTTCTATTTTTGCTTCTACCATATGTAGTTGCAAAATATTGCCACAGGGTGGTATACCATGCATATTTAACTGAAGGCTTGCAATTCCTTTGACAGATTTTTTATATATACTTATATGTATCCTTCTCTGGCTTCACTTACTCAAAAGATTTTATAATAATTAGGAGAACTCTGAGGGACTGAAACGTAGTCAGTTTTAAATCATACAAGTTTGCTTATTTATCATTGTCTTCCATAAACTATCCTGAGAGCTTTGTGATTTTGCTATTAGTGACGCTTGTTCCTTTCAATAACTTCTAAAAGTGAAACTATGGGAACAAACAAAATCAAATTGAAAGATACAGTAAAAAGAGAAATTGCATGGAGAATATACATCTTGAAAGCAAAATCACACAGGCACAGGATACTTCTAATAACAATTCAGGGAAATACATGTCTATATACTTAAAATACTGCTAGAAAATGGAAAATGCAATCCCAAGATGGAAATCTAAAGAGCATAAAAATTAAAAATGGGAAAAAACAGGTTTTCATGCCAGGTCCCACGCAAACGTCATACCTAACCTATGTGCAGTCCCAGCCTTTCCCCAAATTGTAATATTTTATTGTAAAAACTAGAGTTTTTGAATCAGAACTAGTGAAGTAATCTGCAGAATAAAATCCTCATACACTCCCCTAAGCAAAGGTGGCATGCCTGAAGTCATCTTTCTTGGTTTGTTTCTTTTTGTTCTGGGGCCATATCTAGTGATACTCAGGGCCAGTCCTGGTGGTGCTCGGGAAACCATATGGGGTACCGGGCATAAAATTTGGGTCAGCCTCCATCTGCACTTGTTTGTTCATTGCAGCACTCTTTACAATAGCCAGAAACTGGAAGAAACCTGAATGCCCAACAACAGATGACTGGTTAAAGAAACTTTGGTACATCTACAGAATGGAGTACTATGTAGCTCTTAGAAAAGATGAAGTCATGAAATTTACATACAAGTGGTACAACATGGAAAGTATCATGTTAAGTGAAATGAGTCAGAAAGAGAGGGATAGACATAGAAAGATTGCGTTCATCTGGGGGATATAAAGTAGCAAAAAATGAGAGTAACACCCAAGAATAGCTGAGATCAACACCAGAAGGATTACTCCATAGCTTAGTGGCCAGTCAGGCAATCTAGAGGAAAGGGCAGCTCAGATAGAGAAGGGAGCACCAAATAAAGGGTGTTTAGAGGATCCTCCCAGGAGGGGAGATGCATGTCGAAAGTGGACTATGGACTGAACATGTTTGCCACTCAATGCCTCTTTTGCATACCACAACACCCAAAAGGAGAGAGAGAACACAGGGGATTGCCCTGCCACAGAGGCGGGGGGGGGGGGTGGATGGGAGGGATATTATCCATGGTGGTGGAAAATGGGCACTGGTGGAGGGATGGGTATCTGATCATTGTATTATCAAACCCAAGCACAAAAAATTGTAAATCTACAACTGTACCTCATGGGTTTCACTAATAAAAAAAGAAAAAAAAATTTGGGTCAGCCTCAAGCAAAGCAAATGCCCAACCGCTACCTCCTGCAGGGGTATTGCTCTGGCCCCTTCTGAAATCATCTCTCTTCTCTTTTGCCTGCCCCGTGAAGGGCAAAGAAATGTTATCCTACATTCCCATTCTCTGAGAGCATAGAAATCTTCCATTTGTACAAGCCATTGTAATACCTTTCAATTTGATTAACATGATATTACCAATTTCATTACTTTTTCAATAAAGTTCATCACTTCTCAAATTAATTTTGTTGTTTAACAATATTTAGACACTACTGATCTGTTTGAAAGTGTACACAGACCACTGATAGCATTTCGATAGTTAGAAATTCTTTATTTCTTATAAACTCCACACTAAGAGAAGAAATAGGAAGCTGATGACCCTTCTTCTTGAAATAAATCTAAGTCACATTTCAAAGCTGCATGCTAGAAAATAACTACTTTTCCTCTCAGAAGCTTCAAAGGGAATTGAAATGCTTCAAAAATAGAAGAAAAATATGAGTAAACGAGTATGGCTTAAAACTGACATCAGCTGCTTTTAGTCTACAGACCTAATAGAGCTATTCCTGCTGGTGGTGAGCAGACGAGGGAGCAGTCCATCAATATATTTTCATATTGATTTTTTGTTTCATTGTTG